>NC_045714.1:7674564-12474564 GCF_009834535.1 Camelus ferus | reverse complement strand
CGTTTGGTCAGTGAGATATAGCACAGTGCACCTCCTTGCTTCAGTTAGTGTAGTTTCACACTTACAGGGGTTTCACCACCCCCAATCCTCACCTTCATCTCATTCTACTTCTGAATTCTCTGGGCCCTTTACTTGTCTGATCAGTTTTAGAATTAGTTTGTCTGAGGGAAGAATTAGCATTTCCCAGTATTGTTACTGAGATTTCTCATCCACGTATTTCACTTTTCTCTCTGCTTTTTGGTCTTATTTCCAACAAAGTTGTGCCAAATCTTCCACAAAGAAAGTTGTCCTTCTGAAGTGTTCTATTTTTTTCTTTGCTGTATTTAAAATTTTGCCTTTGTATAGAAACACTGTTGACTTTTATATCTAATAATCATGACAAATTCTATCATCATAAATGCCGGCCTGG
Source organism: Camelus ferus (assembly GCF_009834535.1). NCBI lineage: Eukaryota > Metazoa > Chordata > Mammalia > Artiodactyla > Camelidae > Camelus > Camelus ferus. The sequence goes on along the minus strand of NC_045714.1, from coordinate 12,474,155 downwards.
ATTCTCTTGGATTCTGAATATAGATAATCATAAAATGTTATTCATGGTAATTTTTGCATTTTTCCATTGCAGTCTTTATGCTACATGGTCTTTTCATTTTTAAGGGTTTGGTGTACTTGTTATCAAATTAATGTTGTAATTGTCTAAGTGCTTTTTAAAATTATGAGTGGGTATTGAGTTTTAGTAATGAAGATTTACTCTCAAAAGTTAAGTAGTTTTGGTTTAATGTTGTGGTTTTCTTTTATTAAATAGTTTTCTTACTTCCTTGGGGTTTCTATATGTTTTGTTCATTCATAGCCCATTTAAGAATAACGTAGTGAATAGAAACAATATAGTCTGTAGTACAGTTGGTCCTCCACATCCACGGCTCCCACGTCTGTGGCTTCAGCCAACTGTGGATCACTATTTTTTGTATGGGACATGAGCATCAGTGGATTTTGGTATTTGCAGGGGGTCCTGGAACCAACCCCCCCCCACCTCCACTGTGGATACTGAGGGAGGACTCCACTTACCCAAGAAACACAAAGTTGAAACAGCTATTTAGATGTAAGCAGTTATAATTTAGAACAAGTTTGTGGAAATTTACCTCCAAATATGAAAATTGTATTTGAGGCAAAAGAGAGGTATAGATGGTCGTCTAGCTATCAAGCTTCCCTTAAACTGAGATTGTTCTTATAAGAATCAGATGACGGGGTTTTAATAATTTAGTATTTTTCAAATGTTATCTGAAAATTTGATGTTTAAAATATGTAGGGATGGTTTGATCATAAATAACAAGTTGAAATTTTTAAAATGAAAAGGTCTTAAGTATGCTATTGCTGCTAAACCACTGACTTACATATTTATAATTAGGACTATTTCTAGTTTCCTGACTATATAGGAATTTGGTTAAGCTTTTGCCACTATAAAAGCCCATTAATCCATCAACAAAAATATTTTAATTACCCATAAAATACAGAAATTTAAGACAGAATTTTACAGCTTGGCATGGGCTGAATTTTGACCTGAACCTCAGTGGGTAGGTTGGTATATACAGACTGAGTGGAGAAAGCATAATAACCTGAGTACAGAAAGGGAAGTGGACATGCATTTTCACAAAACAGGAAAAAGGTTAATTTGGAACAAAGAGGCTTGTGTATTCAAACAGTAAAACATAAGGTTACAGGACAAAGATGGGGCTCAGTTAAAGATAAAGCCTGAAAGAAGTAGTCTCGAAAACTTTGATTTTCTATGGCTCCCTGACTCAAAGAAATCAAAATCCTAATGAGGAGGGACAGAAAAGTAGTAGTAGTTTTAAAAAGCCAACTCAAAACTATTGCTATAATTTAACATTGAGGTAAATGCATGGTGACAAATTCAGGTAAATGTGAGAGATGATAAAGGGATAAAAACCAAACAATTTGGAAAAAAAAGAACTGATAACATTTGCAGTTTATTATCTTTAGGGTTTGGGTAAGATGGTCAAAGATGAATTCAAGAGTACTTACAGAATTTTTTTCCAATTTCTGATAAATATTTTAGGATAGTCATTCAGCGTCTCCATTATCCATGTCTAGTGAAGGAGGAGAGAAAACGCAGTGTGACATGCCCTGGGACTCCACTCATGCATCAGGTTTGCAGTCATAGACCTGCTTTTTAAATAATATATTAATTACCGAAGTATTGTAAAATTCCATCTAAAGGAGTTATATATTTTAAGTCGTACCTTTATTCAATTTAGTTCATGTCAAAATGAAAACAAGTACAATAGGTAGAATTTAATGCAGTTGCCTGAAACTATACAAGTTAACTGAAAGACTTTTTTTTTATAAAAGCAAGAAAATATTAGGTATTTTTAATTAAGATTATAGTACCTCATTTTTTAACTGTTCCTAAGGCCCTACACAACATCTTAGTCGCAAACGAATGTACACAGAAGACAACCTAAGTAATTATGATGAAGTAGAACTGGAAGAAAGAGCAAACTTGCCTCCCAAAAAACTGTCTAAAGGCGAAGATGCAGATCATCACAATGACAAAGGTCGGTAGATCAAATGCCTGTATCAGAATGCAGTTATTTTGGAAGGTGGTATCTTAGATCTCTAGTGACTTCATCCATAAAGGAAATCCCTTTGTAAGGACAACTTTGGATACATCCAAGAAGGATGATACTCTATCTGAATAATGTTATAGTAAGGGTCTTTTTACTCATAGATCACCCTCATCATTCTATCACTGATTACCACATACAGGTTTTACTGGAGTATGAACTTATTGATAGATTAGTGTGTCACTAAATAGTTGGATTAATAACATGGAAGTAGTTTAAACCAGTTATAAAAAACCTTTTAGCATGGGTATTAAAGCAGAAACAGTAACATTAAAATGGAACATTTGGACTGATTTTTTTAAGTAAAAATATTTTAAATTAAAAAATATAAATTCTTCCTTTGATTTCATAATCCTTAGATTACATATAGAATCTGAAAATAACATAATTTTGTTCTCAGCCTCATGACAAACAAGGCTAAATTTGTAACAATGCTTATCTTAACTTTAGCTGATTGTCTTCTTCTTTTTTTTTTTTTAGTGTCTGAAAGTGTATCTCCGTTATCAACAAATGACTCTTCTATTCCCGGGGAGAACTGGGAAACTGAAATAGCAGGTGTAGGGATTGTGTATGAGCAGTTCAACACAGAATTCAAGACGAAAGTTCATGTGAGTTGTCATTCTTTAAATTATGATTTGTAATTTATACTCAATATGACAACATGCCACACTTTCTACTAGACTATCAGTTTGTTAGAGCCTTTGGCAACCAAAAACCCACTCATGAACTTACCTTTCCTCATGTACTGGTGAAAAATTGGAACGAGTCCTAGGTGAAAAACCTTACTCTCGCAAGAGCCGAGTTTCTCTTCTAAAGTCTGTGTGTTATCCTGTGCCCTTTCTTTTTCTACGGGTTCTGTCTCTCTCCTGTTTTCCTTTTCAATTTGTTTACCATTTTGACTCTTCTGTGATTTTTTTTTCTGAACAATTTTCTTTTCATGTCTAGTCTTTTTAATACATCGTTTATCTCACAGAGGTGACTGCCACTGCAGGTACTATAATAAAGTAAGTACAAAGGGCGAGCAGCCCCCATCACAGAAGTCCATTTCACTTAGTTTCACCAGTTCTGTACTTACGTATCCTTAGTTACTGAGGCTCCAAAGAGGTAATGTTTGCAAAAATCCTTTCTAAAATAATTTTTAATTATTGTTGTGCCACCCATGTCCTTTTCTCACATGCCTATATTTAGAATCAACAGTTCATTCTGTCCTTCTGTTAAGAAAAGGTATTTTCCGGCACAGGTTATCAGCCCTGTCTCTTTGTCTTTTTCTTCTCTTCAGTGGTCAAATCTGAAATTGAGATTCTGTGTATTTCTTTTGTTTTGATTTATCCAAGTCTAAACAGAGAAGCCCTGATTTCATATATTCTGTTACACATCTGTGACAGATGTGAATATATATATTTTATGAAAAATGGAATAAATAATTTTGAGTGGACTCTTAGGCTGTGCTCCTGAGGAGAATTACAATCAAGCATCTTTGTAAATTGTAGAGTGTGATGTACTTAATGAAAATAATTTACCAATTCAACCCTCAGTTAGAACCTCTTTGGTGGAACGAGACTCTGCTCTGACTGAGCTTATTTATTAACACTTCGGCTGAAATCACTTTTTTTTTTCACTTTTCTAAATTCTCCTTAGTCATTTATATTTCATGGAAAAGGCTTTGGTCTTAATACAGTCTTGGTTGGATTATTATTTTGTAAAGATTTTCAAGTTAAAGATGAGTATTTTTCAGATCCACCAGAAACTGATGGATTATTTTACTAAGCAGTTGTGGAAAACAGCCCAACAGCATATAAAAACAATGAACCATCAAATTCAGGAGTACAGGTCTGTACTTAAAATCCCTTCTGAAATATTCTAAGTGCTATGTAGTCTGAGAGCTATCATTTAAAAAAAAAAATCTCATTTTGTTTCTTTAATAGGATCAAAAAACTTGATAAATTCCAATTCATCATCACAGAGGAGCTGGAGAATTTTGAAAAAGATTCACAGTCTTTAAAAGATTTGGAGAAGGAATTTGTGGTTTGTGCTTTTTAGAGTTTAAAAATAATTTTAAAACCTTATTTTTAAGGAGCTATACTCAGGAAAACCTCTGTTAACCTTTTGCTTTTAGATAGAGCACACCAAAAAGGTTTTTGTTCCTTAGAATATAACTTAGTTTAACTTAGATTTTTAGTTTATAATGAATACCTTTGTAATAAGGGAGAAATTCCGAAAGATTTTGCTTTCAATTTTTTTTATATCCCAGAGTTATATCTGTAATATTTTTAGCATATAGCCAAGTTGTTTGTTTAAATTAGGAATTATAGAAATATAGTAAATTCTAATGTCAAGTTTTAATTTTTAGTCATAAGTATAACTAGTTTTGTATTTTGAAATTTAGGACTTTTGGGAAAAGATATTTCACAAGTTCAGTGCCTATCAAAAAAGTGAACAGCAGCGGTTCGTATGACATTCTTAATGATTAGAATCTATGACATATTTTTATTAACAATAAGTTTGTATTAGTTTAAAATGTTTAATTAAATGGCGATAATATAGAATATATAATTTAAGTACAATACAAAGGTAACTTTCATTATTTTACTTGTTAGGCTTCACCTTTTAAAAGCTTCATTGGACAAGAATGTCTTCTACAACACTGGTTATGAAGAAACTATTTTTACATCTGAGGTATACATTTTATATTTTTATATATAATCTCACTCATTATTAGTCTAACTTGTTTTTTTTGCTGTGAAAATTTTATAATAAATTTCATGGGAGAAATTATTTATTCACAGATGTGTTTGATGAAAGAAAACATGAAAATGCTGCAAGACAGGCTTCTTAAGGAAATGGTAAATCAACTCTCTAGTTTGGGTTTTTCAAATGGCATGATCGATCATGCTTTCTTATTTTTAAATGGAAAAATCTTCCACAGGTTTTTCTCCTTTCTTTTTGGATTGAGAGAAGGCAGTTTTAGCCCCACTGGGATTCTTCTAGTAGTTCTTTAAATTAAAATAAGGGAGCAAAATTTACAGTAAAATATCAGAGGTGATTTAAATAATGAGTCTCTCCTAAGAAAAAAAAATTAATTTGAAAATTTAAAAATTAGCTAGAAGAATGATTTCTTTGTATGTATCTAAGCACTGTGCACTGCAACAGACCTCTCTCCTGCTGTGTCTTCTGAAGGAGAAGGTGTGTCAGGACAGAGTGATCCCAGAGTGAATTATTGTCTACTTGGGCAAGACTTCATTTACTTAAATTGGGGATAAAATTAGCTGACTTTCCAAAAGTCTAGTAGACCAGCAGCTGCATTCTGGGGGAAAGGTCCCCTGGAGAGGGAGGAAGATGTCTAAAGGGACTTCTCCAAGTGAACATGTCTTTGGCATTTTCTCAAGGATGGAGGTATTTTTATGTATACGTTAGTACTAATCTTGGTATACAGGATATTTTAATGTACTTAGTTAATTTTAATAGAACTTCAACACGCTGAAACAGTAGAGGATCAGGATGTTCTGGCTAAGCCAGTTTAGCTTAAAGCAAATAAGCTAACCAGACTGATCCTTATTGAAATTCTTTTCTAGACTATTTTGGTTTACTTTCTTCCTTTAAACAGTAAATACAAATTTCTTTGATTTGGGGTTTAAAAGACTAGAAGTCTTCTCTCAATTGATCATCTAAAATATCAGTGATGAGCACATAATCCTGTAGATATCTAGGAATATACCCAGGGGGACTGGATAAAATGAACACTGATATACAGTGTCTTGATTTTTTTTAAATTTTGATTTTAAAATTATCAGTACAAAACTAATTTTTTTCCTTTGACCATAGCAAGAGGAAGAGCTTCTTAAAGTACGCAGAGGACTGATGTCATTATTCATGGCTCATGAAAGAAACAGTGTGTGACGCCTAGTTGTTACCAGCGAGTTTTATCGAATTATGCTTTTCTGTGTATAACTAAGGAAATACTACAGTAGCTCTATAAAGAGAAACACATGTCACCCAGGCAAGACTGCCTTTGTAGGAACCTCCAAATCCAAAGAAATATCTTATCAATGAAAGAACCTACAGTCACTATAACATGGTTCTGAGCCCAAAGGACTTTTGTCTGTACACTATTACCCTTTTTAAAGAAAGTTTTGGGAAATCAGACAATAAAAGGAACTGGCTTGTTTTGCATGCATGAGACAAATATTCAGTTAACCATATTCACAAAACTAGGTATTCCTTTAATAAACTACAACTTACCATACAAAATATATTTTAAGTGAAAACAGTTTGAACTAATATAAAGTATTACTAAAATTTGTTTACTAGTTCAGAATATACTACAAGTAGTAAAAATTTAGTGACGCATAGAAGGGGGGAGAAGTCAGATTTAAAAGGCTTACCTGCGTGGCCATCAGTACTTGCAGCACACTGTTGGAGAGTATATTTGTTCAGTTATGACTCCACTATGTTATTAGAAGGCAATAAAAGAGTCTAAAATGGTTACTATATAATTCTAGGTAGACATGCTATTAACTCATAAGCAAGCTGTTTTGACAAGTACTTTTTAAACCCCAGTGTTCATTGCAGTAATATTTTGCTAGATTAACTTCTTAAAATGAATACACATTTAATTTGCTTTAATTGTATAATATATTAATGTTGAAATAAATGCTTTGTCGGATAAATGTTCTACAATTGTTTTATTTTATAAATTATTATTTTTCCTATTTTATGAACATTGGATCAAACAGAATATCCTTCTTTTCAGACATCCTAAGTATAATACCAGGCAGCCTCACTTGCCTGCTTAATGGTAGTAGCGTGTTTGAATACTACCAGTATTTAAGTACCGTGGTAGAAGTGGCTTAGAACTACTCCCATCACAACACACCTCCCTGCTTATGTCGTACTTGGTCCCATGCTGTGTTGTATGTGTAATCCAACCCAGCTCTTTAAACCTTTCTCCTTTGACCTCGTCATCACCAGTAGTTATGTGCCCTGAACCTCAGCCTCAGACATTATCACCCCAACTTGCAGAGTCGTCCCGGCTGTTTACTCCACCACTCCTGCTGTGCCTGTTACCCTCTCGTCTGTCCTTCCTTCCCCACGCTGGAGTCCTTAGTCCAAAATAATACTTTCTTGTCCTCTCTCTTCTCCTTAACTTTATCCACTGGTTCACACCCCTCATTCCATAACCTGAATATCACTTGAGAAAAATCATATAACCAAGGTTTAAATTTATGACCACATTTCAAGAGTATTACTATGTATCAGTACCTCTCCTTAATTCTTTACGTTTTAGGGGATGGCCTTACTTCACACTTCCTCATCTCTTCTCCCAAAAATGTCACATGTTATCTGCATCACCAGCATTTTTTGATTTCTCACATGTTCCAGTGACAGATTAGCTTCATTATTTCAAGACCATCTAATCCACCTGCTAGTGCTCTTAATCCTATTACCTTTGACTTCTCTCTACTGGTGTGTATAGCCCACATTTATTTAAAAAAAAAAAAAAAAAGGACTAACATCAAGTTCCCCTCTAACTGCTGCCCTCCCTATGAAATTCTTTACTCACCTTTACACAGAACATATCAAAAGAATTTTCTCTATTTTCTAACTCACACACTTCTTATTTGTCTCTTACCTTGCCTCAGTCCAGCTTATCTCTACAATTGCACTGAAACAGCTTTTATGAAAAATCACCAGTAATTTATTTATTCCAAATCTAATCTCTATCTTCTTACTCAGCTCCTCAGTGCCATTTAACACTTAAAAACCCTTGGCTGGCACATGTATTCCACTCTTTCTCATCTTATTCCTGGCTTCCCTTTTACCTCTTAACGTGGGGCTCATTCCTAGTCTGTCACTCTTCCTCAGCCTCTTTCTCCGTAGGTAACTGCATCTGGTAGCATGTAATAACCATCCTTGTGTTGACGACTTTCAAATGTATAAACATTCTGACCTTTACTTTGGACATTAGAATGTCATATACACTGCTTATTGACAGCTGTAGTAAACATCTCAATTCTCAAAACATCTCCTGATTTCTCTCCCTCAGCATTCTGTCTCACCACCAAAGAAAAAAAGTAAACCTGTCCTTCCATCTCTTGAAATGTTACTTTCATTCACCCAGATATTGAAGCCAAAACCTAGAAGTACTTCCTGATTGCTCCTTTTCCTTTGGCTGGTTAGTCGATCGACAAGTCCTGCAGATTTTACTGCCAAAATATGTTCTACATAAATATACTTTCTGTCACTTTCACTATCACTACCTTCAACAGTGTCAATATCATTTCTCACATAGACAATTGCAACAGCCTCCTACATTGCTGTCCAGCATTCACACTTGCCTTTTCACAACTTGTTCACAGAGCAGCCAGTATACTCTTGCTAAATCATAAATCACATCATGCCACTTCCTTATGTAAAACTCTTCAGTGACAACACACGCTTAAATAACCAATGGGTCAAAGGAGAAATAACAAGGGAAACTAGAAAATACTTTGAGACAAATTAAAATGCAACACACTGAAAGCAGTGCTCAGAGAAATGGATAGCTTCACATTAATACGCATTAAAAATGAAGATCTCAAAGTCAGGAACCTAACTTTATACTTTAAAGAACCAGAAAAATAAAGCAAATTACACCCAAAGCTGCCTGAAGGAAGGAAATAAACACTAGAGATTTAAAAAAAGGAACAGAAAACAGAGAAAATAATAAAACCAGAAGTTGGCTCTTTGAAAAGATCAAGAACATTGATAAACCATTAGTTAGACTAAGATCAAGAGAAGACTAAAATTTCTAAAATCAGAAATGAAAATTGGGAACATTATTACTGACGTTACAAAAATAGAATTATAAGAGAATTATATGAACAACTGTATGCCAACAAATTAGAGAACATATAGAACGGATGAGTTCCTAGAAATGCAAAGTATTGACACTGATTCAAGAAGAAACAGAAAATCTGAACAGACTTACAATTAAGTAAACAGATTAAATCAGTAATCATAAAGTTTCCCAACAAAGAGCTCTACCAAATGTTTAAAGAAGAATTAACACCAGTCTTCAAATGCTGCCAGGAAATAAGAAATGGGAATATTCCTAACTCATTCTGTTAGGCCAGCATTACCTTGCTATCAGATAAAGACATCACAAGAAAATTACAGAACAACAGCACAATGACTGTACATGTAAAAGCCTCAAAATACTAGCAAACTGAACCCAGAAGTATATTAAAAGGAATATACTTAATGAAGGAGTTGCAAGACCTCAACACTGAAAACTATGAACCATTACTGAAAGAAATTAAAGACCCAAATAAGTGGAAAGACTCCCACGGTCATCCCATCAGATTCCAAGACTTAATATTGTTAAAATGGCAGTACTTCCTGAAGCAATCTACAGATTTAATCTAATCCCTATCAAAATTCCAAGTCTTTTCTGCAGAAACAAACAAACAAAAAAACCAATCGTAAAAATGGAAGGAACTTAACATAGCAATCTTGAGGAATAAAGTTGGAGGACTCACAGTTCCCAGTTTCATACTACACAGCTAAGTTAGAACAGTATGTTACCTACATAAGGATGGACACATAGACCAATGGAATAGAACTGAGAGTCTAGAAATAAACGTATTCATCTATATGCAGTTGAATTTCATCAAGGGTGCCAAGACCATTTGGTGGGGAAATAATAGTCTTTCAACAAGTGATTTTGGGACAACTGGATAGCCACAAGCAAAACAATAAAATTGGACACCCTTATCTTACACCATATATAAAAATTACCTTTAAATGGACCAAAATCTAAAAGTAAGAGTTAAAACTGTAAAACACTTAGGAAAAAACATAGGACTAAGTCTTCATGACCTTGGTTTTGGCAGTGGATTCTTAGATACGACACCAAAAACATCAGCAACAGGAAAAAAAAAAAAAAGGTAAATTGAACTTCATCAGAATTTAAAAAAACTTCTGTGCATCAAAGAATACTTAAATAAAAGTAAAAAAGAACATATTACAGCATGGGAGAAAATATTTGCAAATCATTTATCTGATTAGCGTCTAGTATCCAGAATATGCAGGTATTTCTTACAGCTCAACAACAAAACAACAAACAACCTGATTTAGAAAATGGGCGAAGGACATGGGTGGTAAACATTTCTCCAGAGAAGATACACAAATGGCTAACAAACTTATTAACATACATCAAGTACCATTAGTTATTAGGAAAATGGAAATCAAAGCCATAATGAGATCCCACTTATACCCACTAGGATAGCTAGAATCAAAAAACAGAAAGTAAGTGTTGGCAGGGATGTAAAGGAATTGGAACCCTTGTGCATTTCTGGAGGAATGTAAAATAAGGCAGCCGCTGTGGAAAACAGTTTGGCGGTTCCTCAAAAAGTTAAAAAAGGAAATTACCATGTGATCCAGCAATTCTAATTTTAATTGTATACTGAAAAGAACTGAAAACTGATGCTCAACAAATACTTTTGTAAAAAAATGTTCACAATAGCACTATTCACAATAGCCAAAAGGTGGAAACAGCCCAAATGGCTATCAAATAAACAAATGTGTAGTATATCTATGCAATGGAATATTTTTCAGCCATAAAAAGAAATTCGTATTGATTAATATGTTACAGTGTAGATGAATCTCAAAAACATGCTAAATGATAGAAAATGGACACAGAAAAGGTCAAATATTGGATGATTCAACTTACATTTACATGTAATATCCAGACTGTAGAAATCCATGGAGACAGAAAGCAGATTACTGTTTGAGAAGGGGAGAATGGAGTAGCTACCTGCAGGGTAAGGGGTCTTCTTCGGATGGGATGGAAATGTTCTGGAACTAGATAGAAGTGGTTGTTGTATGACTTTGTGAATGTGTTAAATGCCACTGAACTGTACTAACATTGTTAATTTCATGTTATCTCCATTTCATCTGAATTAAAAACAACAACACAAAACCTCTCCAAAAGTTTCCCGTGCCCTTAAAAACCCAACCTTTACACCATGGCTTACCTGTATACCATGCGAGCTGGCCTTGTCTTTGCCTCTTCACCCTTATTTCCTACTCCTCTCCTCTTCCAGTCTCCTTCAAGCATCGTTCATTGACCAATCTCATTCCCACGTTAGAGTCTTTGTTGATGTGATCCTCTCATCCTGGGAACTTGCTGGGCTTCAGGTCTCCATTTAAACAGAAAGCACTTCCCTCACAAACCTATTCATGTTAAGATCATTCTCCATCATGTAGCATTTTTTGGTGTCAGAAATTTATGTCTACCTCCCCTCCATAAACCTGCACTCCTGTAAATTCTATGGGAACAGGAACTTTGTCTGTCTTGTTCATCACTATTTCCAGAATCTAAAGAGAGTGTCTAGAAAAGTAGGCTTGTACAATGTGAATACATGAGTGAACAGGTGGAATATTTCTAGGCAGGAATTTGCAAAGTTCAGAGAGGGCCATGTGCCTCCTAAAATTCTCAGCTCCTCAAATCCTGTATTGTGTTGGCATTTTTATTAACTTGATAACAAAGTGTAAGTCAAACAGCCATTGGAGCATCCATTATATGACACACACTGTGCTTAGCTCTATATTCAGAGGTAAGAAACGAACCCTTTCCTTGTACTTACAAGTGAGATCTATGTGTTTTTAAAGCAGTCATGCAGAATTCTATGGATTTCCATTTTATTGGCACCTCTGAAGAACTGTGTAGGCAAATCAGATGTACACAGGCTGCATTACCAAAGAAGATGTTATGTTTGTAATGGTTCATGTTTTTAAAAAACATAATTGGGTCAAAAAAAAAAGCCCATGGAAATATTCTAAAACAACATCTAGAGGGAAATAATTTGATTTTTTTTCAGGAATACAGATGTGTTGCATAAAACCTGTATGTCGTACTAGCCTGAACTATAGGTAATATAATTTTTGTTTACGCTGTGATAGCAATAATTTTAAATAAAAGGCAGTTGAAAGAGTAGGTCTCACATTAATGAAACATGTGCCTTTAATATCAATAGGGACTTTATAAGTTCTCTAACTCGACATGCATTCTATGCATGTCAAATAACTACTGTCAGTTGAGCTTATGAGTTTGAAATTTGGAACAGATTTGATGTTAAAACTTTAAAATTTAAGCTTATTTAGAAACAAAACTTAGTTGCTTGTTCTGTGTAATTCAACATTTTCTGTTACATACTTATTTAAACTTTAAAAAAGCTTTTAGAGCAAGAGTAGGGAAACTGTCTTGGAAAGGGCAATACAGTAAATGCTTTAGGCTTTGTGGGCCAAATGGTAAATTTGAGGACATCACGTAGGTACTTGTATAAACACGTCAAATGTAACCATTTAAAAATGTAAGAACTGTTCTTAGCCTGCAGACCATAAAAAAAGAAAAAGGCCAGATTTGGTTTGTGGGCTATAGTTTGCAAGACCCTTAGTTTAGAAGAAACATTTTGAAGATCAGATCTCTCTGCTATTACAAAACTTATTGCTCACTTTATCTTACTATTTAACAGACACTGATTTAAATCAATTTTGCATTAGAAGTTAATGATTATGCCAACTAATATAGCTAATACTTCTTGATTTTCCTATTTCAAACAGAGTAAAATAATAATCATTGTAGCTAATGACTTCTATTTCTTACCTGGATCACAATTTAACAGCATGTTGGTGCAGGTTTACTCCAATTCCTCAACCAAACAGAGCTGGACGGTGGTAACCCTTGTTCCAGAAGAACACATGGGAAAGGACGTGGGAGAGAGAAAACATTTTGCAGCATTAGTGTAGCAGCCAGGCAGAAACTTAAATACTACACTCTATGGACATTACCGCAGAGGCTTAAATGCCACCAAATCCTGGTACCACAGATGCCCAGTAGATCCTTGAGTGGGAAGTAGACTGTGTGGCTTCCATCTGGCATTTAATTCCTTGCTAAATTGGTGGTCTCTGGTGCCACATTTTGCCATCTCTGACCTCAGGGCCCACCGGGAAGCTCTCCAGCTGCTAGAGGTAGTTCTCCAGCTGTTCCATCACCACCTGCGAAGCTAGCCCAGTCACAGGTGTCCTATGTGCATCCACCGTGATGTCTAGGCTCATTAACATATTGAAACGACAGTGCACAGCATGGAAGAGTCACACATGCTATGAATAAATACCCAAAGCAGAATTCTGAGCAACAAACACATTCAACTTGGAATGCAAGAATTGGAGTGAGGGCTTAGGGTCCTTCCTGAGCCTGTACTCTGGCCACACCTGCAGTCACCACTATAACCAAGGAATTCTCCGGGTAGAAGGCAGGGCGTGGACTGGGTGGTGTACGCTGGTCTTTCAGGGCATACACCTGTATTGTCCTAACAGTTTCAGCATGTGTATCTTTGAAAAGGGAAAACAAACTGCATTTAGAAAGTAGTGATGCATACATAAAACAGCCTTCTTTCCTCTTTTAAACATCACCAGCATGTATACCACATCCAGGTTTCTCTGCCACTGCTTGTTGTCAAGAAAACATGGTCTTTAGAATTCCCCTGTTCACAGTCTTTAAGGAGATTTACAGTTGAGATTAAAGATTTAAAAGTCTTTTTTATTACAGTGAATATAAAACACCATTCTGTGTTCATAGAGCTATGGAACTGGTCGCTTTTCCATTGTTCATCCTAGCATTGCTAAGACATGTTCCCAATGCCATCATCAGTAAGCTCACAGAAAAAACGCACAAATGTAACTTTAGTCATTCATTGTTTAAAGCTATTTTCCTATATTTAGTTTAACTTTCAATACATTGAGTTGTTTATCAGCATTTTCTGAGATACTTCTTTCATATGAAAAACAAAAAAATTCTGGAAAAGAACTGGGTAAATGGGTATTGGAATCATGTGTGACTAGTACTTTTAACAGTATAATTAGAATTTTGCTTTTCTGGAATTCAGTTTGCTATTGAAGGACTTTGGATGTGTAGCTAAAAACCTGACTTTCGAATCTCCAATATATAATAGAATAAATGTAGACTTGTAGTTACCATGTATTTCCACAAGGTGGACGTCTTAATGTTAGGTGATTTTTTAATACATCTCAATTGTCCCAAAATTACATAATTTCAAAGCCCTTTTAACATTTTTTAAAATGTATTTTTTTCACAAAAATCATACAATGCACTAGTCCCCCTATCAGACTGGCTTAAAACTTGATGCTTCTAGATGCGATTTAATTTCTTCTCACAAAATTACCAATTAAGTTTTTAAAATCTTTTAAACCCCTTAAAAATAATTTCTTGAATCACTTAATATTACTTTAATAGTTAATCATTTTATTTTGTTAAAATAAAAACAAATTACTTGTAAAGTCGTGCATAAAAACCTCATTAATGACTACTACTAGTCATGGAGAATTCTGATAATTCAGGTAATATATGTGACTTATTGAATAAGAACGCAGAATTTTTTCCTAAGTCTTCAGGCTCTTAAGTATATAAACTTTATCTTCAAACTTACACAAAACATGTAAGTTTATGTACATATCATGTATGTCACCAGTACCATGTGATTTATCAATTGCGTTTTAATTTTGTTCCTCCAACTAACTAGGATGAGAGGTATTTGAGATGCCACGTCATATGCTTATTTAGTGCAGGATTACATATACTTAGTAGGTGCAGTGTAAACAGAAGTAATTGAGTGACAGTTTTAGTTAATCTCAACCTCTAGAATGCCTGCTAAGAACATGAAATATGGAAATATAATTTAGGGTAATAGTTTATGATCAATAAAAATACACTGGTAGAAGTTAGATACTACTGCAAAAAATTTGATTACAATGAAAATAGCTTCTGGTTTTATGGTCGAACCCTTGAGTCTGGACCAAACCAAACCATCCTTTAAGTATCTTGTACTTTATCTTAATTTTTAATTTTATCTATCTGTCAGTTACGGGACTTTACTTGGGCAAAAAACCCAGAACGTTAGTCCCATCTACCAGGCTATCTCTTACTATAGGCACAGTTTAGTTATTTTTTAAGTGTTGATCCTTTTTGCTTTGGGGGCCAGGATGGTTTCTAGAATAGAGGCACTTTTTTCCTTTCTTTGCTTCATAGTAGGTAGTTATATGGATATTTCTATATGAGGGAGATTGAAATCTTGTTTTCACATAGTTTGGGCTCCAATATTTTAAATTGATAAAATATGAAAGAGGGAGATGCTAATGTGTGGCTTAAAATAGAAAATAAGTTTTGGGGGGGTTGACTGGCCACCAATAACAGTTTATGTATAAAATAGAGTACACATATATAAATACGTATTAAATATACAATATAACACAGAGACATAAATGCTTATAAAATTAAGGGAGTGGCTTCGAGACAGAAAGGATTTAGATATCATCTTATTTCACAGACACAGAAATTGAGGCTCAGAGAAGTCAAGCGATTCATAGACAGTTACACAGCAAGTAAGAGGTAGAGCTGGAGTTTTTCTACCACACAGTGATTTCTTATAAAACACTCTAGTTCAACTAATAGTGTGTTTGCTAGCATCTAGGACCAATCACAAGTCCCTAAGGACAAAGTGCTCAACAAGGGTTGAGCAGTTTCCCGGGGGCCCCTGACCCACTCCAGCCTTAAAGCGGCGGAACAGGAAGGTCACGGAGAGCAAGGAGGCAGCACGTGCAGTGAGAAGTCACAGGGGACTTCCAGCTGCTCCAGGGCCACCTGGCAACCGTACTGGCAGAGGACAGTCACTGGGTGCTGAGAGTGTGCCAGGCACCTGAGCCACATTACCTCCTGTATCTCATTTACAGATTATAGCAGCAGTGAGACAGAGAGACCTTCCGGCAGAGGAAATAAATACCTTGCTGAATGGTGCAGAGCTGGGATTTGGGCACAGGTTCTGCGAGATCCCAAGGTCGTGCTCCGACCACTGTGCTCCTTGCCTCGATGCACCGGGAGGGAAGGCGGGAAGAAGGGCTCATTTTAGCCAGCACACTTACTCAAAGGCCAAGGAAAAATATACTTCAGGGAACATTTATTTTTACTTAATTTACTTTCTCTCTTTTGTCAAGATTACTTTTTACCTTTATGCCGGGGTAAATTTCCTCTTTATAATCTCCACTCCATCTTGTAACAGAGTTTTTAATAATGTTTGCAAATGTTAACTGAGAAATACTCTTAAGGAGGGCATAATTTTCATCTTGGTAGAATTTTTCAACAAGCTGTTACTTATTTCCAGGTTCATTACTCAATGATACATAAATTAACTTGAAAAGGATAATTTGATTTTCCAAGTAACCACATATATACTAACAGAATTTACAAAACACACAAAAAGTTTGAATTCTCTTTGATGTGTTTGGCTTCTGATGGCTCAAAAGTAATAAAATTTAACTTGTTTCAGAGATCCCTATTCTAAAAAAAAAAAAAACAAAAAAAAACAACTCTCACCCTCAAACCCAAGAAATGTAACGCCCAGGTGAATTTCCTGCAATAAGTAGTCATTTAATTAAAAGAACAAAATTAACAGGAATCAAAATGCTGCAGCTGTATTTTTTGTTAGACATTATATGTAAAAAAGAAAAAGTATAGTACAGTAAATCATTTTGTAGAACATGAACTTAAAGAGTTCTCAGATTAATCGTGTTCAGAATAAAAATGCCTTCTCCACATGGTACTGATACACTGTGTCACACGTCCCTCGGCCAGAGCCCAGGCTGGTGACCCTGCGACGCACATCACCGTTCTCCGTCACAACGCAGAGCTGGAAAACAAGGGGGGAGGCAGACAGCAGTTTTCTTCTGGTAGATTCCTTGGGGTCTTACTGACCCCAAAGTCACACTCCTCAGACACCAAAGAGTGAAGTGTGTCCTCTGGGTCCTCCTCTTACAGGTGAGTGTGGCCAGGATTTCACCTGCCTACATGACCCTGCTTCTCTCACAAACATAGCAGGTAGTCGTGAGCTGAACTTCAGGAAAGTTCCCTGATGAATGTTCAGTGTTGGTATCAAAAATTAAACACAATTCTTCTCAGAAGAAAATCTCTATGGCCTGTGGAATCTAGAAATTATAAAAGGACAAATAGTTTAAGGTTATACTTCTAAGCAAAAATTGCCAAAACCTTCCACAACATAATTCTGTTGCTTTTCACAAGCTTATCAGAAGTCCAGGATGTGAGGATGGGCTTGCTGTGGTTAAAGTCACATAGAGTTTTAAAGGGCTCCCACCTCTTGGGCCTCTGTCATACCCCAAGAGGAATTAGATGCTGATTCTTAAGACTGCCTAAAACTTAGTTTGAAAGCGGCTAGGTAAGCCCTTGAAGTACACGGGAAGGCCAGGCTTTGCTAAATCAGCGGCAGTGATAAGTTGATTAATACTGGAAATCAGAGTTAAGTTTCTTTCTTACAGAGTTGGTAATGTGTGGTAGTGTGTAATACACTTAAGAAAATCTCAAATGACTAAAAATACTGTTCTTCTAAAAGTTGACATTAAGTGCTAAGATACAGTGGCATAAAAAATCTTAAAATTATTTCCTGATGTCTGAGTTTCAGACTCTTAAAATTTTGTCATCTAAGAAAGCTATCAAGGACTTATGAGAGAAAATACATATTTTTAACAAACATCTCTTTCAATAATGTATAATGAAAAGAGGTATTAAATATTTTGGCATTACCATATACAGAATATGCAGTAATTATATCCTTTTTCTTTAACACAGAGTAAACATTAAAAATAACTCTGAATGTTTTAGGGGGAATGTTCGTTTCCTAAACGCTCTAAAATACGATGATCTATTCCCAAAAGTATGCCAGTCATGGGGGGAAACTTTAAACATTTTAAAACAACTTATATTTGCATCATTTTTTCCTGCCCTTCTGACCTCCTCTTCCTCTCGATATATTCAAAATAAAACCGCCTTGTACAATGGAATGCTTTGTATCTGGTTTCTGTTCTACATCCGCCTTGACCTTACAGGGTAAATCTTTTCAATAACAATTGCAGTGACCACTTTGTGACAAACAGAAAAGGAAAGGAATCCATTTTTTAGTTTAAAGCAGTATCTCCATTCAGGATTTCCTTCCTCCTAGTAGTTGGGTCCTGAGCATCTTTGGACCATGGGTGAAATGACAAAGCAGCTGCTGCGGTGGCAGCTGGTGGCACGTGGTCAGCCCCTCTAGCACTAAAGGTACGTGAGAACTTCAAGGCCTTACGACTTGTCAGGACCACAGGAAAAACGGGGAAATGCTGGAGGAGTGTGCAGCCAGAGAGCCCAGAGAGGAAGTCTCTGCTCACGTCATCACGAGCAAGACATCGCTCGTGTCCTCTTTAAGACCACGTGCACAGAGGATGTATCCCTCTTGTGTGAAAAGCCCTGATTACGGAAGACCCAGCCAGTCTATCCCCGCTGGAGCACAGGCTCCGTGCAAGTGGGAGCCTCCTTCACCTTCGTCACAGCTGCATCTCAGCACCATCAGCGGCACAGAGTAAAACAACTTTTATTTGCTGAGGGAAAGAAAAAAACACCACCACTCTGTGGAAGAGCTTTTGGAGAGCATTAGTTTGTGTTAAAGATGTGAATACAAATTCAAATAGGACAGAAAAGCAAAGGGGATGGTGGACAGAGAACTTCACAGCATCCCCTAAGTACAACTGAATCAGGGAGTTCTAGAAACTAGGGAGTTCTGAACAGTAGAGAAGGGGGATTAAATATATAGGCAATTACTGTCAGTCCTTTGAGACTAATTTTCTTAAATATACATTAGCTACTTAAATAAGCCAATGACCCGTGTAATACTGCTCTCCACACACTTTTCACCAAGCTCTCATGGGTGTGACCGGCACTTTTAATGGAGGTGCATTCTGTTTGTTCAACACGGTTCTCTGCAGAAGCACTGAATTTTTGTTTTACCTGAACATCTAGCTCTTTGTGGCATTTTTATTTTCTTTTAAAATAAATACCATGCTGTAAGTATCATGAGATTCGTACAAACAGAAGCCTGACCTTGTCAAATGCTTGCTTGATGCATGCACCTCCATTTCGTTACTTTTGTATTCATTCAGTTCTTTACGAATTGCTGCCTGGAATTTAAAAACAGTGTGTTATTTTTCAAGAACTTAAAAAGTTACCAGAGGAAATCAGTCTCATGCTTATGGAGTGACAACCTTTCCTGATGCTTGCTGAGTTCTGCTACTTTGTGATAGATTTAAAAAACAAAACAAAAGAAAACCCTACTTCTTGTTCAGCATTTAGATTTTTACTTACTCATCTTTACAGTCCTACAAACTAGTCCACAGCCGGTCTTCCGGAGGCGCTCAGCGGGCGTACTCGCTGCTCTGCAGCAGGAAGACCGCGGCCCTCCCGTCCCACCAGAATAGGTGAGAGATGGGCCACACGGGCTTAGGGTGCAGGCAGAGTGCAAACATCAAATAATGAGTCAAGGTCAGTTTTGGGTGAACTTACTTGGAATTCTGCAATTAGAAAATCTAGAAGGAAGTCATTCTAACTTCCTAAGTTTATGTTTTGTGTCATGTGGAAAACAACACTGTCATTCCACGTGGGTGAGGTGCACACCTCAGTTTTTTGCACCACCCCCCCCCCGGCCCTCCTCCAGCTCCCCAGTGCCCGTGCACTCGAGTACCAGGGGGAGACAAAAACAACAGACACAGCCTCCGGGGCAAGGGAAGGCCGAGTCAAAGCTCCCAAACTCAAAGGGCTCCGCTGCCAAAGACGCCCGGCTTCCCCTCCATGACCGTGCTGCTCGGCGCACTCGGGCCACGGGGACCCAAGAGCCTCAGTCCACCTACAGCCCGGCTGCGTTTCTCCAAGTTGATGCAACGCGTGTGTGCGTTTATGTACAACCTCACACACACTCAGCACACGAAGAATGAGGAACAATGAGCAAATTCCGCACACTCACTGGCTGCGTGTATGATTTCCCTCTTCCTAAAGGCTTTAAGAGTTCTGAAAATCCCTGGCGGCAGGAAGGCAGGAAGGCAGCAGAGCCTCTTCACACAGACGCTCCTGGGCTGAAGTGCTGCCCCTCAGTAGCCTCTGACCCCAGACCAGACTTCCCTCCCCTAGTCCTCCCTCATCAGTTCAACGGCACCTCTCCCACAGGGACTTTTTTGAGGACTAGATGAAATGACACCTGGCAGGCTGGGTTCGGTTCAGGGCAGCATCAGGGATGGTGAAGGTCGACTCCCTTTGCTTTGCCCCCTGCCTCTGACCCACTGCCTCCTTGCTTTCTCCTGCCTCTCAGACCATCCAGTGCAGATGTTCAGAGACCCCTCCAACTTAAACCAGCCCAGGACAGAGTCCAGAGCCACCTGTCTACACTGTGGCAGATTTCCTGAAGGCCCCTGGTATCTCCTCCCTCCCTCGTCCCCACTGTGGCTCCTTTTTGTTTAAACCTGTGTCACCGAGTCTCTTTTTTGACAGCTCTGCCTACTTTGACTCACACCCCAGGCTAGAGTTTCTCAATTTCACATTCTTTTTGGGGAGAGTGGGAGATGTATTATGTACATATTTATCTTAATGGAGGTTCTGAGGATTGAACCCAGGACCTCATGCATGCCAAGCACGCGCTCTACCACTGAGCTATACCCTTGCCCCCTCAATTTCACATTCTTGACATTTGGGGCTGGATAACCCTCTGTTGGAGGCTGTCCTGTGCACGATAGGGCGATCAGCAGCATCCTTGGGCTCCACTCACCCCGACTTGGTGACAATCAAAAATGTCCCCAGACATGGCCAAATGTCCCCAAGGGCAAATGTGTCCCCTGATTGAAAACACAACCCTAAACCCAGATTATATTTGTGAAACCAACATCTGGTCAACAATCTGGTCAACAGCCTTAATTTCAACAGCTGGCGGCACCCAGTGTCTAGGCAGCCACTCCCTGGCATGACGGGGTCTGCCCTTACTGTATACATGTAACACACACATCCCTGCCCCGCTCAGACAGGGCCGCTCTGTACCTTATCCGCTGCCGACAGTCTCGTCCAGGGTTTGTCTGCTCGTCTGTCATAGTCCTGGGCTTTGGCCACCTCCACATAATCACTGAATCGTATCAGAATTTTTCTGTCTCTCAGTTCATCAACTGTGGGTCTCTGATTAAGCTAAAATAAAAGATCACCATAGTTAGGCACCCTGTGCCAAGCTAGCTTTCTTAAAGTGCTCTGAACAGACAGCACACTTCTATAAATAGAATACTCTGAAACTGTGAGACACAACCCTAAGGTAAGGGGAAAAGCTTACATTTTACATTCAGATTGCAACCCCTCCCCTTTACACGTCACCAGGAGGACCCACAGCTGCAGGAGCCTCGCACTGCCCGGTTCGCAGCCCAGCTCAAGGAAAGGTTGAAGAATTAATCTAGAAAAAAATTCTACAGCAGCAGCTGCTTCCTTTCCACTAAACGCTGTAAGTGCAAAAACACTTTCTCAGTGCCTTACAAAAAAGGTACTGAGACAGTTAAAACGCTAAACACTGCTAGCGCTCACAAGGCACGTCCAGGAAGGATATTCTATTAACTCTGAGCAGGACAAGACAGTGTGAGTGTGAGTGTTACTAAACACAGTCGAGAAAGGACAACACCAGAAGATCTGAATTTAGAGATGGTCAGGGCTCTAGAAGGCGAAGAAAGCACACAGAGGCTACCTACATTGGCCACAGAATGTTTAGACTTAACTCTGAGCCCCAGATACAAACTCTTGAGGCTAATCAAGTTTTCTGCAGTCCGGAACTTCCAGACAAATTGAAGGTAACCGAAGAGTCTGACGGGTGACGGAAACGCCGATACCCAAACGTGCTTTGCTTAGGCACTGCGTAAAGCGCTCAAACAAATAAAGAACATGCCCAGCCACCATCTGACTTCCTGGGAACAAGTGGAAATGTCATCTGGGCCACGTGGCCACGCCAGGCGCCCCGGTGGTGCTGGGTGAGGACACCGTCCACAAGCGTGTCACTCACACCCTGGGATGTGGTAAAAGGGACCACTGAGTGCCTGGTGAGGGCATTCACTGTCACCCAAGAAGTCCCTGCACCCCCGTCCCAAGTGCTGCAGAAGCAAGCTTCCCTCTAGTCCCTGTCCCCTCGCTACTCGGGAAACAGGCGCCTCCATGGCAGTACCTTTCTCGTCAGTCTTTGCTTGATTTCTCTTCTTTCTTCCTGTTCTGTCTGATCATTTCTTTCTGTGAAAGAGTAAAAAAAGAAAGAAAAGAAAAGAAAGCAAGTTGAGACTTTTCTTCTCCTTAGCAGGAAAGTGTCCTCAAGAACTGCACGTTTCTGGAAGCTGAGGACGGACCACGAGGGACACCTCGTACATGACACGTCGCTCTGTACCATGGTTTGTTTTCCTCCACTTCGCCCATCACCGCTCAGGAGACGATGGTCTCACTGTTACCCAGAAACACTGGGATAAGGGAAGTTTTGCCATCGTCCCAGCCTGGGTCTGCTTGGCCCTGCTCTGTGTCAGAAATAACCCCAGAGATGCGTGCTCTGTCTTTCTTTGCAGGAGGAACAGGAGACAGCTCTCTCTTCTCTCCCCTCTCTAATCAAACATCACACCTTTACACCTAGGAACACAGATGGCAACCAAAAAAGTTTAGCAGGATAAACTCATATATATGATATGTTCATAAATATATGTGAGTGAATGAATATTAATACAACCGTTGCTGCTCCCCCCGCCTTCGTGTAACCGGCACACACACTTGCAGCCAAGCAACGTAAGGTAAGGAAAACCCTCTTCACATGCTTGCCTGGAATTCGTATTTTCAGGATCTATTTCAAATCCAGATGTACTCAGGAAGCCAGCTGACTGTTGCAGAAGCGAGGCACCCGCCATGCCTTTTAAAGAACCCCGAGCCTTTCACCAAAATTGGCTTTGCCTGGTGAGTGTGACTATTAACATCCAAGCCGTGCTCCCACCTCCAGATGGGAGCTAAAAACGGAGCAGAATGCTGCAACATAGTGTACAGCGCACGCTCACCCCGCGGATACGGGCTAATGGGTGTCCTATTTCTGGCACTCTCTGTTCTAAAAAAAGCCTCAGGTTCCTGGAGGGGACCCAGAATTCCACTCCGAGGAAAGGGACCTGTCAGCAATCCTAGACACAGCGCCAGGTTTGAGAAAGGGAAGCCCTGACACCTGCAGTTACCGTAAGTTCATATTATCTGCCTTTATTTAAAGCATTTCAAACATTTCCGCATTTGGGGGATTGGGTATACAGGTGTTTAACAGACTAGCCATTGCACTTTTCAGTGATTTTCCTAAAAAGGCAGGATGCATCTTGCACTTGGGTGTTGCAGAAAAGGATATGAAACCCTCTTATGTTCTTGGTTCTTAATCCAAATGAAAAACCAAAAGAAACCGCAGTTACAAGTTCCACTGCGAAAGATGACGATACAATAGAAAAAACTGTGCCAGTGCCACGTGGAAGGCCCACCCTGAGGGGCTGAAATGATGATATGAAACTAATTCTTCAGATTTCTTAAAATAGGCCACGAACAAATCCCAAATGTAGCCTCCATGCAAAAACAATGAAACAAAATCAGATTCAAAAAAAAAAAGCCTGGCGGGGTCCTTCTCTGGGGCAGGTGCCTGGTGGGACACCAGCTCCAAGCAGCCCTTCCTAAAAGCCTAGCACAGACGCCCTCCGAGTCCCACTTAGCGGTGGGGTGTGATCTCATACTCACAGACCCTGAAAACCCTGTGCCTTCCACAAAACGAGGGAGCCATGATCAAAGCCCCCAAACCCCGATCTTCCTGGAAACGATCAGAGACGCACTACTGCCACAAAGGCAGCGGTGGGAATGCGGATGGTGGAGCCAGGCCACCTGGACGTAACCTGCAGCTCCACCCCTTTGCTGAGACTTATGGTAAAAGGTCCCATCCCCTCCCAGGGTCTGAGCCTCTCCCAAGGGAAATGGGGACCACTTTGCAACCCTCACGACTGTGTTGCAATGATTAAGTGAAGGAACACAAGCAAAGACTGAGTACAATGCCCGGCACAGAGTGGGCCCAATGCAGAAACTCATCTTTGATGTCATCATGTATAGAGGGGCCACCATGTCTCCTGCTCTTGTCTCCAAGAATACACAGGCCCAGTTCTGAATGTTCCCCTGACATGATCGCAATTACTCATGAGCTCCCCACTTGAAGGGAAGCAAATACAATGTGATGCTGTTCTAAGAATTGATAAAAAGCAGAAAACGCAAGAGTGGGAGCCTGTGTCAAGTGCCAGGGAGGATGGCGGTTTACCCTGGACCACATATAAGGAGCCCTATTCTCATCGCCCCAGAACAAAACCAAACAAACGCCCACCAGAAACCAGCAGTGAAACTCTCAAGCACTCCTGCCCAGGGCATTTGAGAAGCTTCCGACTAAGGATGCACCGGACCTTCGGGAGAGAGAAGGAGGGACAGTCAGGGCCGCAGGGAAGGAACACTGTCTCCCTGCCCCTCCTGTGCCACTAAAGGGGAGTGGAGTCAGTCCCAGGGACCCATCTGCCTTCTCTACTCACCAAGTACCAGCTCTGTTATTAAGGTGTCTACACCTCTGTGTGCAAAGGTGAATACAATTCTAACCACTGGCTGGTGGGAGGACCTGGCCGTCCACAAGAGCTGGGAGGAGGTCACCACTGATGGAGGAAACAGTACCCAGGAGAAAAGCCACCTACTGCAGACCACTCTGGGCGCAGACCAGTCTGAAAGCAGCACTGGCCGGGACCTTGAACTGGCTCGACTCAAGTCTTGGAAGACTCTCCTCAGGTAGTGACTTCTACACTTTGTAAGTAAGTGACAATTTTTTTTTTAATTCAGCTATTTGGTATCAGCTTGACTTTCCTATCCACCCACTTACAGAGCATGTTGTCAATGAAAAGCTTTTCCTCGAGTCCTCAGAGGCAGTCTCATTCACATGAGATGGGAGAGTAGTCACCATGTCTTAAGTTTCAAACACAAAACAAAGAATTCTTGATCTTAGGGTTTAAATATTTCCAGCAGTCCATAAAGGAGGGAGATTCCTAGGCAGTTAATGGAGGTACTGAGTCAAAGAAAGGGGAGAGGAATTAGAATTCAGCACCGGCCCAGACAGTCTTCCATCGACTCTCTGACAGAAGATCAACCTCACCACCACCCTGACTTTGTAAAAAGATGTTCACGGAATGAAAAAGGAAATTCCACGAATGTCTAAAGTGTTCATCCATAAAGAGTGGAAAAAGATGAAAACGTTTTCAAATTCCAGGCCCCTGAGAAGACACTTTTTGTAGAAAATGTCTTGCAAATTCAAGTCTATTGACATAAGAACTAACTGAAAAACACTTTTGAAAGAGTTTTACCACCCAAATCATCACTGACTTGCATGAGATGGAAGAGTGTTCTCTGCACCACAGAGGCCTCTGGCGGACCCCAGAGTTCAGATCTAACTGGGGAGACTCCAGGGCTGTGGAGCCAGAAGGGAAGGTCCTGGAACCTCGGAGTTCGGGGGCTTCTCTGTTCCTTTGACCTGTTCCCTTCATTCCCCGGAGTAACCACCAAGGGGCAGGTCCTTCCCTGGTAGGATTTACACACTGTCCACACCTGCCTGATGTCTGTGGCCATCACGGAGCCACGGTCCAAAACTGCCAGGGAAACCTACCTGCTTGGAATCCAGTCTGCAGAGGGATATAGATTCCCTTCCCTTAGATCTACAGGCTGATGGCTTGGATAACCCTGAGGTAGGGACATCTTTAACCATGCTAGGAGAGCTTTTTTCCCCTAAATTTTAAACTGGATGCTCCTGGGCGTTTCAGCTTTCCCTAGGGCTTGCTTTCCGAGTTCCTCAGCGACTCAGACCTCAGGTGAACCCACGAGGGCTCAGCCGGCTGGGCGGGGCCGGGCGGGAGAGCGCTGAGCCAGACACTCAGCCCGGCAGGTTCCTGCGGCAGCCTTAGCCCTAGAGGGATCACCCGCTACTCACGTTTCAAGATGTTTCTCCTCTCCAGCTCCTCCACGGCAGGTCTCTGGCTCAGCCGTCTGCGGAAAAACACTAGAATTACATTCTGCACCATGGTGGCTGCCGGTGAATTCCACCCAGGCTCTGCGAGGGTCAGAGGTGGCTGGTGCACCCCACTGAAGATCGCCTCCCCAAAAACGGGAGGAGAGGAAGGGGACCTCCTCCGGCGGCTGCCTCTTGCTGGTAAATCGAGTCAGACCTCCGCGCGGGAGGGAGGTGGCCCTCTGTCACCGGGCGGCAGGGGCAGTCCGCGCTCCCGCTCTGCACGGACAGTTCATGTCCGGCTCTGCTGCCAGCCCGGCGCGGCCGGCCGGCTCCCCGGGCACCGTGTGTCAGCAGAACGGAGGTCCAACCGGGATGGTCCCCTGGCCACCGGCGGAGGGAGGGGCGGGCGCGCGCTTCCGCAGCTTCTGTCTCCAGCTCCCGGGGACACCTGCCCTCGTCCTGCTCGCGTCCTGGTCCAGCCTCGCCCCACGGACTGGCGGGTGATGGAGGGAGTCCCGCCGCTACCCGGAGGCGGGGACGAGGGAGCCGAGCCAATCCGGGCCGGGAGTCTCCAGGCGCAGGAGCCCAGCCACGCCCACAGCTCCCCACCCGCCCTACCCGCCTTTTCCAGAGATGAAGGCAAATTACCATTTCCTTTCAAATGGCTTCTCATTGAGGGAGTTGGAGGACACAGCCAAAAAGAAAAAAAATACATAAATAAATAAAAGGCTTGTCAGGAGAGGGAGGCATAATTAGCCAAAATGAATGCCAAGCTCCAATTATTTCTGTAACTCCAATAATGTCGCCCCTGGGGCAGAGCCAGAAACCTCCCCACTTCCGGACCCTTCAGCTGAGACAGCAAGCTGAGCATCTGAATCCCACAATGTGGGGCCCTCATACTTTGCCCCCAGAGGATGTCACCTCCAGATATACTGTCTCCTATTTATAACCCCTGTCCCAGCACAAAGCTGGGGGCGCATCCCCAGGGCTCAGCCGCTCCTCCCTCCACACTCAACACGACAGTTTGCCGTTGGGTTCCGTCGGGGGCTTTGTGTGTCTGCTGGCTGGTGGGTGGTTGCTTAACATCTTGTCGTGATGTCTGCTGAGACTTGAACCTGCCCCCGGCAACTCCTGGCTGGGACCCAGGGACCAGGGCCTCCGGACCCCCCCCCCAAAGCAACAGGCACACAACCCAGCTCATTGGGTGGGGTTCCCCCTGCCTGCTCCAATCCCCCCACCCCATGCCAGTCACTCACTCACTCACCCAGTGACTGTGGAACCCCGGGTCTGTGCCGGGCACTGTTTCAAGTCCCAGAACACAGTGGTGATCAAGATAAGCCTTCCCTGCCCTTGGAAAGCTCACAGTCCAAAGGGGAAGACAGACAAACAGTAAACAGACAAGACCATGCAGGGAGCGGCCAATGCTGTGGAGAAAACAAAACAGGGGGAAGTGATAGATGAGTGATGGGGCGGGGGACTGGGGGGAAGACCCCTTTCTGCCAAGCCCACAAGAGGAGAAGGAGCCAGCCATGGGGAGATCAGACCTCTGTAGACACGGTGTCTCCTAACTGCGCATGTGCTAGGCTTGGGGACAGCGGGGAAGGAGTGATCCAGGTCGGCTTCCTGGAAGAGGAAACTTCAGGCTGAGTTGTGGAGCATCCACATGGGGGCAGCGCCTGGTGCCTAGTGGCTGCCAGTGACTAGCCGGGGTGCCCATAGGGACACCTAAGGCCAGGCATCTCCTCAAACCTGGAAAGTACCCCAAACCTCCGGCTCCTTTGCCCCTGTGGAGGTTTTCTGTTGCTGGAGCTCTGTGTTCCCTTCCAAAATGAGGAATAATAGTAGCTTTTCACTGAGGCACGAGAAGTGAATGGAACAATGCATAAATGAGTCTGTCAAAATGCTAGCCTGGGACAGCAGTTTCTCAAAAAATGACGCAAGAAAACCTGTGGGTTGTCAGCAGCTCATGGACTGAGTTCCCAGAAAGGCATTCCATCCAACTCACATGTCTTAAAAAGGGTGGAATTTCACCACCAAAATCTACGCCGTCGGCCTGAGAGGTGACGGCAGATCGAGCTCCACCACCACCACTCACTGTGGGGCTCCAGGCTGGCTGCCGGGCACCTCCCAGATGGGCCAGAAGGGGCTGTCCTCTGGGTGGACACAGCCCTGCAGGTGCACAGCTGTGAACAGAGCACAGGGCAGCCCGCTGGGTCATCGCCAACCTGCCCTTCTACCCAGAGTGAGCCCAGGAGCCCAGGGCTGGACAAGAGGGCCCACCCCCTGGGCAGCACCACCAGCCTGAGCGCCTCCCTGGGGGACCCCGATCACGGGGAAGGAAGAGGAGCAGGCGGGAAGGGCAGTGCTGCAGGTCCGGAGCCCCAGCGGGACTTGCCCTACGTGCACCCACACCCGACTTCGTGAGACTGAGACCTTCTAACATGGGTTAACCTGACCTCTGACCTCGCCTGTCAGATGTTTAGTGAGCACTGATGACAGGCCCGCCCGGGATGTGGTGGTGGGAAGTTAGACCCAGCCCTGCCCTCAGGGAGAACAGGCTCCAGTGGGAGCCAGACAGGCCACCCATTGTCACACAAACAACAGCGCCAGGAGGAAGAACCAACAGCACTATGAAAGCCTAGGGTAGGGGGCCGACCTGGACCGAGACGCTCCCTGAGGTGATGCTGAAGTTGAGGAGTGAGATTCAAAGGCTAAGTTGGGATCTCTAAACCAGGAGGGGTGAGAAGAGCACGTGCAAAGGCCCTGAGATCAGAAGGACCCTGCAGTGCCATTTAAGCTGCGTGGAGGTGTGTGCAGGAGACCAAGGTGAGGCAGGGCCCACCCAACCCTCCACCCCTGCTCAGATCTGGATTTATTCTGAGCCAGGAAGGCACTGCCAGGTTTGAAGCAGGCAGAAGGGGATGGAGCATGGATGTGCCCCAATTGGATTTGCCTTGGAAGCACTTCTGGACTCCTCTGGATTGCTGTCCAAGGAGAGACAGAACAGAAACTGCTACCAGGGGACACAGAGCTGCTCAGGGGGACCCTATCAGACCCGAAGCACAGGTGTCACAGGCCCTGAGCCACGCCGAGTCTAAGAAATGTTCAAGACAAGGGGGAGATGTTGACTCTAGAGTAAGAACACTGCAAACTCCAAATTAGAACAGGCTGGACTAATTACATGTCAGACATAATATTCCATCCCCTTGCTGCCTGAGACTCAGCTGCACTCTTGGTGTGGGGTGTGGTGCTCCCCGAGGCAGGAGTGACCACAACCTAATGGCAAGGGTGGACAGGATGACTACTCCTACTTTACAGGTGAGACCATCGAGGCGCAGAGAGGTGAATGTGACCAGGTCTCATTCCCCGTGTTGACCCCAGAGCCCGGCAAAGGCAAACGTGAGCGGCGGGAACAAAAGAGCAAAGGAACGGAGGCCCGCCGGCCCCTCTCCCTCACCGCGGCGCGAGCTCGCTGCGGCCCTGGAGGGATGCTGCCAGGGCATCCAGGCTTTGGAGCCCCAGCAGACACAGCCCCAGGGCGGCTTGGCTTTGGGTGTGAGGGGTGGGGCTCAAGAGGGTGGGGCGGGGCCTCCAGGGAGGCGGGGCTCAGGAGGGGGTGGAGCCTCAGGCAGGGGGACCAGGTCCCGCAATCCCGAGGGATTCCCCAGCTCTGCCCACGGCTGCTCCCTCCCCTGATTCACAAACTGCTGCTGTGGCTGATGAGCAGGTGCCGCTTGGAACTGGGGAAACCACAGTCTATTTCTGACTCTCCCCGCCGAGAAAGCAGAGTGCGGCAGCCAATTACAGCGCCGCGTGGGCGTGGGAGCAGCACCAGGAAAAGAAACCAGGATAGAGAGAGCACCCGCCTTCCCGCCTGTGCACACAGGAGGCGGGGACGCGGGGGGACCAGGAGCACCCTGGACAGGCCCTGGGGACCTGAGTGGGAGGTAAAGGCATGCGACACCTGGGGCGGGACAGGGCGGGGGCGGGGCGCACCTCGGCGTGAGTCATCGCCAGGGACCCCGGCTGTCAGCACTTAGGAACCAGGGGCTTCCCAGCCCTCTTGCCTCTCCTCTGAACAGTGCGATGAAGACTGAACTCCACACCTGACCCTGTGCCATGAACACAGGACACGACTGAGGACAGAGGAGAGCCAGCAGGTGATGCATGAAGAGGAACAGGTAGAGGGAGGTGGAGCCGACAGGCCACTGACAGCGGGGTGACAGGACACCTGGAGCGGGTTTTAGGAGAAAAAAATGATGCGGTTGTACCATCCATATTCCTCAGGCTGCAAACGTCGCCCCCAGGGCCAGTACCAAGGCCAGGACACAGGCACCAAGTCTGTATTCAAGTCCCAGGCCCACTACCTGCCAGCGGGGTGATGGGGCTAACGCCCTCCCCACCTGAGCCTCCCGTCCCCTTACCCTCACCTGCCCCAGCGAACCTAAGGGTGCTGAGCAGTTGGAGGACACTGAAGACCAGGAGGAGGCCAGCACAATCAAGGGGTCACCTGGTGTGCTGAGCCCAGGTCTCTTCCAGCCAGTCAGTGCTGTGATCCTCACCCTGGTGGGAGCCTCCCTCCCAGCCAGATCCCCAGGAAACTCCTCCATCAGACACTCAGCCACGCCTCCCTCTGTCAGACATTCCCTCCCTCCTCCGTGGGACACTCACTCGCCTCTCCCCTGTCTCGCCTACCCCACCTCCTCCATCAGACTGTTTCAGCGTCAGGTTTGCACCAGGCAGAGGAATACAGTCGTGACTGAGGCCTGATGCCCGCTGCTCTCAGGGAGCTGACCCCACCACACCATGCCACCAGCTCCCACCCTGCCTGCCACTGCCCAGTGACAGTGGCTCTCGGGTTGACCTGGGCCAATGGTGCAGAAATAGCAATGGCTCACTCGACAGTCCTGGGATGCTCCACACTTCAAGCTGCCTGGCAGTGGGGCAGGGCTGTGTGGCTGGGTGTGGCCTATGGCTGGGAGCCGAAGAGAAGTCACCTCTGGGTTGGGCCTGAGAAAAGCAGGCGGGAGTCTTCCATGCACTCCCTTCCCTGCTGGGGGCCTTGCAGAGCCACGAGACTGAGCAGCCCAGGCCGGCCTCAGGGTGAGGACAGCTGCCCCGGTGTCACCCAGACACATGGTGGACTCTGCATGCAAGAAATAAACCTTTCCTGGGTCAAGCCACTGAGATCTGGGGGGTGTTACTGCCACACAGCCTAATCTAACCTAACACGCAGATGCACAGCTCAGGCCACGGCTGGCCGTGACACTGGCCCTGCCGCCAGACCACCACACCCCTAAGACGAGGGGCTGCCTCCCAGCTCTGCCGCCAGCCAGGACCAGCCTAGAGCCTTCTCAAGCGCACAATCAGGGCCAGGGAGCCTCGGAATTCCATGCAGGCTGAGGGTGTCCAAGTGTCCCACTCTGACCCCAGCTGGCGTGGAGGACAGCCTGGCCACAGACCCCATCAGTGCACTGTAGTCCAAAGCCAGCAAGCAGCTGCACTGTTGACTCACAGAGTACTCTTTAAAATGGGAATATGAAGCAGATATCAATAGAGAGTTTTCACTTCAAAAAAACCCTCAGTTTTCCAGCTTCCCTTGAAGATATGGAAGAGCTGGTTACTCCAGGTCCCCAAGCCCAACCCGAGCACAGCTGGAGCGGAACAGCAGCTGGGCTGCGAGGGGCACCTGGTTCCTCATCGTCCCCATGGCTCACCTCCCAGTGGCCTCACTCCCCTGTGGGACCAGGTCCTGAGGGGGCCCTGGGGTCCCCCTCCTTGTCCTGACGACTCCCTTCTGCCTCCCAGACACACCTGGGGCAGATGGCCTGTGGTCCCAGGAGCACCTGGCATGGGGGAGGGTGGCTTCAAGGACCGCTGGGGAAGCCAGGTTCTGTGACTCTCCCATCCTTGCCAACGGTCCTGCCACCTCCCGTCTGCCAGGTGGGAAGCTGAGTCACAGGATTCCCAAACTTCACTGTCACCTGGATTGCCATAAAAGGCACCAAATTCACTACACTTTGCAAGAGGTTTTCTGTCGTTCCCTGGCAAAGCTCTCTAAGCTAGTACCGTTAACACACCCTCCCCAACACTCCGTGAGCCTCCAAGCCTCCTCTTCCGGCCTCTGTCCCTGTCCACGGTTGACCACACCGAGCCAGAAAAACAACGAAATCCCAGAACCGAGGTCCTTGCACAACAGCTCATGAAAAACCAGGGGAACTTCTGAGAGGATGTTCTGTGGCGCTGAGCCTTCACACCGCGTGCTAACCCCATCACTACGAGAAACGCCGGGGGGAGAGGCGGCTGGGACTTGGACTCTGGCCCCGCCCATCCTGTTGTGTGACCCTGGGCGGTGGCAGAGGGGGGCTTGACCCCTGTGGGCTCTCTCTCCTCATCTGCCCTCGGGTGTCGGGAGGACACCACCCGCACACTCGGACTCACTCCTCCCTTCCCGGCCTTAACCTGTGATGTTTCCCGTCCGCCACCTCACCTGGCAGCCCACTCCCCTGGGAGTGAGCCCTCACCCTCAGCATCTCCTTAAGGGCTGTACCTCCGGCCGGGTGACCCCTCCCACCCTCGCCAGGGCGTGTTCCACTGTTCCCGCCACCCTTCCTAGACCCTCAGTCTCCTGCATATGGGCTCCAGGGGACTCGGCCGAGGCCACGGCTAAAGGGGAGAGGGCACACATCTCGGCCTGAGCCTCTCAAGACCTTCAGCCCTGACCCTGCCACCCTACGTGCTTGGCCAAGTTCTCCCCCTGATCTTGTCTTCTCCCCCTAAATCGGCTGGTGACAATATCCTCTTGGGAGAAATAAAATGGGCCCAAGAAGCACTAAGCCAGATGCCTAGCACACGGCAGGCCGGCCCGTGGTCAGTGGCCATTGCTGAACTGTCCCTTGTGTGCGCGCACACCCCCCCCCCGCGGCAGGACCTCCGCACCCGGCACGGCTTTCAGGCTGCGGGAAATTCCGAGAAGAAGCAGGAACGGCCTGGCCTGTCTGGCCCCAGTTGGGCGGCATAGCCCCACTCAGTGCATGTGCCCCAATCTCCACTTCATCCACGTGGGGCTCGAGTAACACCGAAAGTCAGCTCAGCAACAGGCAGGAGCTGAGAAGCCGTCCTGTCCAAGGAGGCAGGACACCTTCCCGGAGAGAGAAGCCGCAGCTGCAGAGCAGACAGCTCCCGCCCACGGGCTCGCCGGCTATTTTAGGAGCTCCTTGCCGGGAACACCGATCCTGCTCCACCACCAGCCGTGAGTCACCCAGGAATGCCGGGGTCCCCTCCTAGGCCGGGATTCCCCCAGCAGGGCGGTGTCTCCCTGATGTTCAGCAGTGAGTCCTCATGCCAGACAGGCAGGCCTGGCTGGACTCTGGAGCATGAAAGCAAATGCAGAAGATGCCAAATCCTGTCACCGCTAAGAACTGGGGCTCCAAACCCAGCCTTGGCTTGGATTCTGACTCCCCCACAAATCAGCTGTGGGGTCTCCGATCTGCTCCTGAACTTCTCACTGCCTTTGGCTCTGTGATCATCAGCTGGAGGGGTCCACCCGTCCCCAGGTCATCAAACAATCGCTCATCTACATGCTGTGGAGGGGGCGTTTTGTAGATGTGATTAACATCCATAATCAGGTGACTAAGAAACGGAGACTGTCCTAGATGGCCTGGTGGGCCTGGTCCAATCAGTGGACGGGCTTTAAGAGCGGGGCTGAGGCTCCTCGGTGGAGAGGAAATTCTGCCTGTGGACAGCAGCCTCCATTCCATGCTGGGGAGTTCCAGGCCTGCTCCATGGATTCCAGAACTGTCAAGCCAGCTGCATGGTCACCATCACCAATGCCTTGCAATAAATTCCTCAATATACACCTGCCACTGGTTCTAGGTCTCTGGTGTCTCACAGACACAGCCTCCTTCTCTGTAAATGAGGATGACAACATTGTGGAAGGAGCTCCCTTGAGTTCCACTTACCTGACCCCCGATCAAAGGACACCCCCATCCTTCTGGAAAACCAGACCCCCCAGAGTGCGCGCGCCGCAGGCAGCCCCGCCCCGGGCAGTCTGTTCCCAGTGAGCTGTGCCCCTGCCAGGAGCCGGTCTCCTTGTTCCCCAACCTGTGTGCACCAGGTGCACTTGTTCCTGTAATTAGGGGATTTAATCAAACCGTAGGCACGTTGACTAAATGACTCAATGCGGACAGGAAAAGAAAACAGTTTCTAGGAGAACCGAGTTAACGGCTTTGGCATCGGGAAAGGCAGGGTGTTAAAACACTGCCATCTGGAGTGCGGGGGAGGGAAGTGTAAATGGTGGGGCTCACGTCTCTGAAGGACTCTGCACTCGACTGCTTCCAAGTGTCTTCAATTCTCACTCGCCGTCATAGAAATCGGCACTGGAAATTGTAGAAGATGCACCCAGCGTTTGTCTCACACAAGAAAGAACCTTAATTGGAGATCCTTCCGCAATGAAAAGTCTTTGATGCCAGCTCAAAAGATGGCCCAATAAATGCACATCTGGATGACTTAGGTTAAAATGAAGTGTTGCGAGCATGAACAAATCACGTTTATAATTTCTGCCTCTAACGGAGGAGGGGGCTCTGCCCCACCCCATCACGGGCCCGTGATCACCTCCCGGTGACAGTGACGCTCAGCCCCGGGCAGGGAGGGTGTCCACTCAGTAAGGAGTAGTGCTCGCCAGGTACCATTGTGGTTATTACGATTCTTGTAAAAGCCGCCTCTGGGTGGTTACAAACAACCCCGGGACAGCGCGGCCTCTGGGCAGAGAGAGGGGGTGGGAGTGAGACCCACTGCTTCACTTCACCATGTAGATCAGTCCCTTATTCAGCCTCAGAAAGAAACAGCGTATCTGTCCACGTCACCCCAGGGGCCCCTCTGTGTCCCCCCCGCCAACTGAAATCCCTGGGCCCACACTGGACAGTCAGGGACACGAGACACGCATAAACTGCCTGGAGTCTCCCGGGCTCCACGCAGACCCCTCAGACCGGCTTGCTTTGGGAACTGCCGTTATCTCGCAGACGCAAGGATTTCCACTCACTCGTCCATGTGTTCGCACCTTCTTTCCGTTCTCCCTTCAGTCTATCCACACAGCAAAGTTAACCTCAACACCGACAGTAGCAGAGACCGCTAGTTTCCTACCCAATCTCCATTCTCCCTTCTAACATAGCATCAGAAAGCAGATTCTGTTCGGGGAAGCCTGGTTTCCAGCAAAGCATGGCCACATAAAGAGGTTCTGACGAAGGAGCATTGGTAGATGTGTGCTGAAAGCCTCAGGGGAGAGTCTTTTTGAAAAGCTAATCCAGCTGGAATCTATGCACCTTGGGGATTTGAATGTGATGTCTGGTGCTCTTGCAGCCACCTTGGACCACAGAGGTCCAGTGTGAGGGTAATTGAACAGGAAGAGGAAAGGAGCCTGGGTCCTCAGTGACCATGGCACAATGCCAGGCCTGATTGTCTGCAACCATGCCACAAAGCAGGGTGCCTCTGGGCCAAGTGTCCAGAATCAGCCTGCCTGTATCAAACCTCAGCTGCATGGCATGTTAGCTGTGTGACTTCGAATGTCTTACCTAACCTCTCTGAGCCACCATTTCCTTTAGCTGTGAAATACAGCTAATAATAGCATTTATATCAAGGCTTCAGTGAATGCAGGCAAACTACAGTCCCTGGCACACAACACAAACTTAATAAATAGTGAGCTACCACGGCATTGTTATTACCACGACAACTACTTGCACAGGATAAGCCCCGACTCTGGGTAAAGCAGGCAGGCGTTACAGACCTGTTTCTCAGGCTTGGATGGATGGAGTGACCTGCCTGGGCTTGCTCAGTCCGCACCTGCCAGCCAGGTGAGCTCCAAACGGCCAGACCACCTGCTCCCCTGGGATGGGATTTGCGTTTTACTGATACCAAAAGGGGTTGATACTATTTTGCATTTTCTTACAAAACATGCTGTACCTTCCTTGACAGCTTCCTAAGCAACCACAGAAAACAAAGAGCAGCTGACCTCACGGGGGAGACTCGAAAGTCACGAGCTCACTCTGCACTGATAGGGATGAGGGGGCCTGAGGCCCACCTGCCCAGGCACGGAGCCCCACTCACGCCCCCCCCCCGCTACACAGCATGAGCTCTACCTAAACAAACAAAGTTTATATTTATGTCCTCCGAGGCTTAGATTTTGTCAAACTTTCCCCAATTTGGAAGTGCCGTTGACTGTTGCTAAGTTACCTCCCTCTAAAAGCAGAACACGCAAGATCCATCCTTTACGGCCACCACTTTGCCTGGACTGTGCTGGCCTCACCTGCTTCCCAGGCCTCGCAGGACCACCACGCCCTCCCCCCCGGGGCGGGGGTCTCGGGTTGCCCTCCGCACAGCATCCCACACAGTCTGCTCCCAGCCCTGCCCCATGAGTCCCTTATGTATTTTTGCAACAAATTCCTGAAAGTGCCCTCATGAACCCCGGCGTTCCTCTTGACTTTGGAGCTCTGTAACATCCATGGCAGGCCCCTCACTGCTGCAGGGGAGCCGGGAGGTGGTGCCAAGCTAAGGGCCCGGGAGGGTTCACCTCGATAGAACAGACCTGACATCAGTGTATCCTGAGGTTTCTAAACAGAGGGAGGCTGGAAGCCTCAGGAACACGCCCAAGAGTCCCTAGAGGGCTGGGGAAGTGAGTCACATAACTCGGCTTCACCAAAACAGGAAGACAAGCAGAGACATCGCTAAACACAGAGTTTTTGCTCCCTGGGTCTCAAAATTCTCAAGATTTTGAGACAGCCGGGCCCTGCCCATCCCAGCCAAGGGTTGGCCAGTACCTCGAGGTCACCATCCCAACCAGGTCACAGCACAGGCTGTGTCCTGGCCACGCCCCACCCTCAACCTCCACCCTCCAAGACTTCTTTCTCTCCAGGCAGGAGTCAGCATGAAGCTCCTGCCCGGGTTCAGATGTCGGCTTCATTTCCCTGGAAGTGGGGCCCCTGGCCCTCAGGGAGGTGAGGAGCCAACACTTCCTTAGTGCTTTCTGCGTATCAAAGGCAGACACTGAGCAGGATGGTAAAGACTTGGGTGAAGATGTTGCTAAAGATGATGGTGAGGATGAGGAAGATGAAAACGACGAAGATACTGACGTAGATGAAGAAGCAGAAGGTGAACGAGACACTGTTGAAAACCACGGTGGTGACGACCAAGATGAACGCGGTGACGGAGGAAAAGACAGTGACAGTGATGACGACAGCGACGAGGAAGAGGCTCCGGGTGGTAAAGACAAAGATGATGAAGAACAGGACGGAGACGCTCGTCTTGGGACCATTCAGGACAGGCCTTCACACACCGCACCCCTTGTGACAATAACTGAAAAATTATCAAGTGTCACATGGCCCAGGTACTGTTCTAGGGACTGGAGACATGGCTAAGAGGTGAAGGGTCCGGGGCGGCGGACACAACTCCGCGGATATACTAGAAGTGCTGGGTCACACACTTTGAAAGGGTGGATTGTATGGTTTGGAAATTAAATCGCACACCATTGAAACGAATTCCCTGTCCCCATGGATCTCATATTTGTTTTACTCCCTGGCGCTCCCGCCCTGCAAGGCCCAGTTCTAGGCATTTTATGTGTCCTGTCCCACCACATCCTTTCTGCAGCCCTAGGAGTCCGGCTCTGTTGTAATCACCCCCATTTTACATGGAATGGTCCACAGACTGTTTCAGGAGGACAGGGAAGCCATGCCGGGAAGGCCACCAGCCTGTAGTCCCACAGCCGGGAAACAGCAGAGCCGGGACAGGAACCAGGGCGTCCTGCCCAGAGTTCACGCCGCCACCACAGGGGTGCTTCCTCCCATCAAGATGAGAGCCACGGGGTCCAACACAAGCTCTTCCCAGGAAGCCCCCTCACCCGCCAGAGGAAGAGCCAGGACCCGCCGGGCCGCACAGGGCGCCGGGTCCCAGACGCGGGGCCTGACGCTTCTGCTGCTGCCCGTCAGCCCAGACTCTGACCCACTGCTTCCCTGCGTGAACTCAACAGTCAAACCCCTCTTCTCAGCGCAAACAAGAATGAGCTTCTCAGAGAACAAGGGGTTTCAGACTAGAAGTGGCACATGGGTGGCCCCCAGACCAAACATGGCCCACAAATGTGTTTTATGGGATCCAAACATTCCTTTATTTTTAAATCTGAGTTGGTTCTCTCAACACTAGAGGGAGGAAATTTTGCACCAAAATAAACATTTCCAGTTTCTCCTGGAAAATCCTGCCCACATCGGGCTGGCGTCCCCAGGGCTGACACCCACCACTGCTGAGTGGCAGCCCCCACCCCCACCCCGCAGCACGGACACACATTCCCTTATCTGCCGGTTCCAACCTGGCCCAAGTCACAAACGGAACATTTGGGCTTGGGAGCCCCACTCTGCGAAATGAGCCATGAAGACAGTCTGACCTCTCGCTCTGGAGTCACCCCCATCCCAGGAGAGGTGACATCTCTCCTCTCCCCCAAAAGTGCTCAGGAACCTTTGGCAGCATCCACTGGCCTTCCAGGGATGGTGAAGGGGGAGCTTGGGGGCACCCCTCCCAAGGGCCTGAGGACCTGCAGCCTGGAAGTAGCCCTGGCCGGTCAGCTGGCCCAAGAACCATGTGCCACAGGAGGAAGATTCCGTCCCTGGCCCGGACACACCCCCAGCACAGAAACAAACTCCCAAATTAGCAGTGACCACCATACAGCTGAAGGTTCACATTTCCCACAAGTATGACTCTGAGTTTCCTGGTTACACCGCAAGTTGGTAATGAATCATCGCCTAAAGGTATCTGAAGAATCCGCTACGTTCAGGAAGACGTTTGTTCAACACACGTTTACCTTGTTCAACTAAATTCTTCCTGAGCTGTGTCCTACCCACTGCGCCTGGTGCACCTCGATGCCCGTCTGTCCAACCATCCATTCATCCAACTCTCTCTCTATCCATCTACCCATCCATTTAACTACGCAATCATTTAACCACCTCCCTGCCTATCCATCCATCATCCACCCACCCACCCACCCACTCACCCACCCACTGGTTCATCCAAGCATGTAACCACTTAGCTGTCCAGCTACCCATCTCTCCGTCTACCTACCCATCCATCTAACTGTATAGTCACCCAGCCACTCATCTCTCCAATGCTCCATCTACTCACCCAAACACCATCCATCCAGCAGTCACTAGCTAAGAGCCAGCACCGTACCGAGCACTGTGGCAGGCACTGAAGAAGTGAGATCCTTCCTTCCAGGAGAGTCTGCTTCCTAGATGGAGAGTCATATGAACAGTCCAGTGGCTCTGAACCAGGGAACGATCCACAGACCACCTTCAGGGAGTTAGAATCACGACACTGCAGGCAGTGGGAGCTGAGAAAATGACTTTCAGCCAGACAGGCTCAAGTTCATGCCCTCACTCAGCTACTCACTGGCTACGAGCAACTCTGAACCTCAGTTTCCTCACACGCAAATCAGAGGTTGCGAGACCCCTACATAGGAACTGAGAGCCACCAACTCTTAGCACGTGCAGATCATGCTAGACAAATGACGAAATTCCAGAAATCACAACAGGTGCTCATACCCAGGATGATTAAGCCTCCCATCAATTTCTTAAATTAATGATCCTCAAAGGGGAATAATCACAGGCCTGATCACCTGCTTTGCAGATTTGGGGCTCACTGTAAAATGGGAGGCCCATTACACCTGTGTCTCAGCCTTCCCACCACAGCTAGACCTCTCCCCCTGAAGGTGCCCGGCCGGTGGTTCTCTGTTCAAGAAGGACCTTGGGGGTAACGAGCTATTCGTCTGCTCATTACTCATCTACCTTCTCCTTCTATTGTCTGAAAATCCCTTCGGAAATTGTCTCACTGGCTGTTTCAAAGACCGAGCAGAGGAATGTACCTTCGTGTACCAGGACGCCAAGCTCAGCCCTCTGAGGTCTCCTGTCCTGCGGTCGTGCTGCAGCTGGGGAACATCTTGTGCTTTCCTCATGGACGCTGTTCATTAACGACAAGCCCTCTTCAACTGGAGACCTCTCCTGGCTCGGCCCGGCGGGGCCCCAGGACTGTGGGCCCAGCTCCGCTGTTAAGAGTCCACCTCCCAGGTCGGGAGCTCAGGCCCCAGCCCCGCCTCAGCCACGTGAGGAAGGTCTCAGCCTCCCCTTGTCCTGTTTCATCCAAACAGAAACACCTGGCCCCTGATGTGCCCGAACTGAAGTCCCAAATTGCTCAGCAACATCCCATAGCTCGAGCCCCGCAGGTTTGCAGAAGAAAAGTGGGTTCCAAGCCCCCCTGTTTCCCTTGGGTTGCTTTTAATGCTGCTCTGTTTCTACAGATGGATGGGGCTTATCAAATCGGACACACAGAAGCCTGTTCTGTCCCCAGCAGTCAATGGAACACAGCCAACACAGCCTGTCACTCGCCCTCCCCCTGCAGACATGATGGGAGGACGGAGGGAGAACACTGTTAGGAAAGAAGCCCACTGAGACAGGAAGCACACAGCCCTGGAGAACCCTGTGCCGGTTCTTCAGGGCCCTTGATCTTGAGCTGACGCTGTTCACAACTGCAACCCGATTAGTTCCAAACCTCCAGGGGAGGCTCCTCCCCGAAGTCTACACACTCCTGCTGCTGCTGGAACGAACCACTGTGAACAGTGCAGAGACATGGCCAACTGTGTCCAAACGTGGCTTTAGAAAACCTTCAAGTCCTGTACTTTTGCAGTTACTCGTCAACAGCCAAAACCTCCAGTGTTAAATCATCAAATAACAAGAATCTGCTGTAATATCTACTTCTTAGATTTCTTATAACCATGAAAAAAATTTAACACAGGTGAAAGAATTAGAACATGGTATGATCAATAAATGTGAGATGCCTTTCTTCCTGAAAAAAAAGAACTGAGGAAATTAATACAACATCAGGTAAAACATACACACACAACCCAAATGATACAACACAGTTGCCACAGGCAGCTGCACACTCGGCTCTGAGCTTCCTGGTAGCCAAGGTAAAAAGGGAAACACAATGGCAAAATAGGTATTCTCCTTAAGATTCTAACAGGCAGCTGTTACACAGAAGTCCAGCTTATTTTGATCCTGAGGCCTCAGAGAGCAGTCTTCCAAGGGTCATGAAGAAGGGGGCACAGTGTAGCAGGAGGTATTAGTGGCTCTTAGAAGAGTTCTGTTAAAATACAGCTTCCTATTCAAGGGAGTTGGAGTGGGGCTTGAGAGTCTGTTTCCACAAAACACGCTGGTGATTCAGATGCACAGTCAGATGTGGGAACCAGTGTGGATCAGAAGACCAACCACCCATCCTGTGTTTCCTGTTGTGTGAGCTGGGCAAGTGACTGCTCTGTTCTGAGCCAGCTGTCCCCATCTGGAAAGTCAGACCATTAACAGTACCGACCCCAGAGAGCTCTCACAGGGCTTCAAGGAGGCAATACACATGAAGCACTTAGCAGGAAGGGCCACAGAAGACACTGGATGAATGTTAGCAAAGACCATGATTAATAAGCACGCTTTTCTGTCCCCCTCAGATGGTGCCTATGGAGCTGGATTCAAGTTGCCCAGAATGAGCTAGTCTCTTAGCCAGCACTGCAGGTTGGGAAGAGGCAAATCTGCAAACATTTACAAGTGACTGTCTGTTACCATGCAATCCCCTACCCCCTCGATGCTTCCAAAAGGAGTGCTTTCCTTTCCAGCAATTAAAAGTCATTTTCTTCTTCTATGCCCAGAGAAAGTAAGGTTTCTGTATTTTCTTTCTTTCTTTCTTTCTTTTTTTAACAGAGGTACTGGGGATTGAACCCAGGACCTCGTGAATGCTAAGCATGCACTCTACCCCTGAGCTATACCCACCCAGCACCAACCCTGTAAGGTTTCTCTATTTTCAAAATTCTGTGTCCACAGAACCGAGATCCTGCTCCATTTCTCAGATTCCCAGCACCTTCAGAAGAAAGAAAGTACCAAAGCTAATGCTTGGTCCAGCCACCCCTGTGACTAAACTGTGTTAGATTCTATCCCCATCCTTAAAAGCATTAAACCACTGCCTTACTATTCTACACATTTCAAGGTGAGCACGGAGCACGGGGACAGCAGCACACATTTTTTTTCCTAGGAACTTGTATCTTCCTGGAGGCCCAAGAGGCAGCCTGTTCTGGAGGTGGTGGAACAAACCGTACAAAGGGACCAGCTCGAGCACCATTTAACGCCTGTGC
Source organism: Camelus ferus (assembly GCF_009834535.1). Taxonomy (NCBI): domain Eukaryota; kingdom Metazoa; phylum Chordata; class Mammalia; order Artiodactyla; family Camelidae; genus Camelus; species Camelus ferus. The sequence continues at coordinate 12,431,905 of NC_045714.1, read as the reverse complement.
TAACGTGCTAACGACCAGCTCCCAGAGGACGACACTGAGCATTAATCAGCTTCTCACAATGCGGTCCCAGAGCAGAGGACCCCCCAGGGGAGACGCAGCAGAAGGCTCGTGCATCGCTCCGGAGGTGCCCGCCCAGCCCCTCTATTTCCAGGCAAATTATACCACAGTCACGGAGAACAATCAGATCGTCATTAACAACCACGCCATCACGCCCCGGCTTCCTCGGCTTCTCCGGGCGCTACTTCTACAGCAGCTCACTCTGCTCACGTGGCCTGCTGGGAGGCTCCCCAACTCTGCCCCGGTGTGTCCAGCCAGGACCGTAACAGCTCCTCCCCCTCCCCTAGGAATGCACCAGACTAACCCGGAACCTTCCAAAGGGCCCCAGGAGGAAGGGGCTGCCACCCCGGTGTCCATTAAACAAACCTGGGGTGGAGCTTCAGAGATGGTGGTGTTTGCCCAAACCCACACAGCCGTGATGGAAGGGCTGGGATTCGAAGCTGCCAGTCTAGGTTTCCCCAAAGCCCTTGGTTGGCTGACAGTCTCTGGATATTTTCACTAACTGCACTGTTTCAGGTCGGGGGACCTCTGCATCCTCTCCCACCACCCCGATTCAAAATAAGTATTTTGCACCAGAGGCATAGGGCGTTGGCTGGAGGCCTGATGTCCCGGATGGAAGCCACACCAGTATCAGAAAACGCCCAGCAGAGACCAAGGCACCTCCCAGCATCTGCCTCCCCGCCACCCAGGCCGGGGGTTCTGGGGGACCATCCACCGCCTGACTTCCACATGCCTCCTCCACGCGGTGTGACACTGGGCAAGCTCCCTAACTTCTCATCAAGCTGTGGTTTTCTCATCTGTAAAACGGAGGTGATGACCACACCCCTCTACCCATTCCTGAAAAGACTCCATTAAATGACGGAAACTGAGCAGCACTAATGAAGCCTGGGGTCCGCACTTAGAAGCAAAAGCTGTCACCTGATCACGCTGTAGTGCATAGAGATGTCTAATTAAAACGCTGGACACCTAAAGCTTATACAATAAAAAAAAAAAAAAAGAGAGAGCGAGCTGTCGGGTGTCTTCACCACGGACTCCCCCTAAATGGTGTGAGCACAACTGGACAGAAGGAAGACAGTAATTTCTAGAAAGCGCCTACTGTGTGAGGGGCGGGAGCTGTGGGTCTGAACACTCCGCAGATGCACCTACACACGCACTAAAGGTGAACTGGGCTCCTGAACATAAAGGCGGCGAGCTCATCACAGGACGCTGCTCCCCCAAAGCTGACTCCAACTTCACGAGAAGCCCCAGCGCCAGCGCAGTTGGGGAGACTGGGACCACTTCATCCAGAAAAGCCCTAGGCACACCCAAAGGATAAAACAGTGAAGGTCTGGGAATTAAAAAAATAAATAAAACACCAACCGCACCTCAGGATACGGCGAATGGCACGTTGCCATGGCAACGCGGCTGAATTATTCAGCAAGTGATGGCAGAAGAATCTCCGAAAGAAAGCCAAACAAAGACAAAGGATCCAATTAAACCACTTCTGCAGCGGAAACAAGCTGGGCGGGCCGGGAAGGCTCTGTCTGCCCTTGTAGGATGTGGCTTCTCAGCCAGGGCCCTCTCTGTGTCTATCTAATTCTGGGGTTGCTTTTCCATTTTTAAACACGGTGACAATTGTCCAAGGAGCTACTACATTCTAGTCCAAGGGTTAAAATTAGTTACAGATTCAGGGAGTAATGGAGGAAACCCAAAACATGGGCTCGTGCTTTGGGTATCTCTTAATTAAGGGACTTTGTGGTCCTTAGGCATGGTTTCGTGACACCCCACCTTTTCCCGCCCCCCGTCTGCACAGGGAGGCACGGATGGGGTCCCCAGACTTCTCTTACGCCAAGCATCATTGTGATAATTCTGTTATTTTTGAATCACATAAACTACAATGTTTACTACATTTTACTCAAATTAATTCACTTACTATTCTATTTTGAAAGAAAACCTAGTTTATCAAACAGAAAACCTCTGTCGATTGGCAGTCAGAAGACAATTGCAAAAATAATACATGTGAAAATGATTTTTTTGACTTCCAGGTGGGGAAGGGTTTTTTAAAATAGGGCACAAATAGTATGAACCATAAAGTACATCAGAGGCCAGGAAACGGTCCCGGGGGCCGTTGCTTATGTCTGCGCATAAGCTTTCACTGGTGCACAGCCGTGCTCACTCGCACGTGCAGGCCACGGCTGGGCTGGTGCTACAGCGGGGTGTGTGGTCACAGCAGACATGGGGTCCATGAGCCAGAAATGCCCCGTATCTGGCCCCTCACAGAACAGGTCTGCTCTCTCCTGAAGTATATGATTGGTGATCTGATGACCTTAAAATGAAAAACTTCCACACATCAAAGGAAAAGCATGAACAAAATGCCCACGCCAGCCCCAAAGACGGAGAAGAGGTGTAACTCAGACCTGGGAAGAACGGGAAGCTGTCATTTCCAGAGGAAACTCTGAAAATCATTAAGATAAAGAAACCTGCAGGTAAAGTACATGAAAGGAAGTGAAGAAACCAAAAAGCAAATTAACCCTGAAAAAAAAGTTCAATGTCACTAGAAGCAAGAGGCTTGTAGAAAACCAATTCTCCTGCAGCAATGCAGCCCACCGACGAGACGAAGCCGGGGTCACCAAGCCTGACCAGCCCACACATCCCCGGGGCCACGAGGACCGGCTCAGGGACACGCACACGATCCAAACTTGACCGACAGCCCCTCCCACCCCCACCCCCAGCCCCCTGGTCAAGAGGACTGGTTCAGGAATGGGTGCCTGACCCCAGGCAAATGAGCCAGACTCAATTCTGAAGATTTTTCCTGAGTTAGAGGAAGGAGATCTTGTCTTTCTGCTGCACCTGTGCAGATACAATCCTAGAGCTCCCCGTGGCCAGAATGTGGAGCCAGATGGCCAGAGAATGAATCCACACAGAGCGAAGCAGAGTCCAGGAACAGAAATACGGCAATTCATGTCAATGCCAAGTGAGCGCCTGGATCAAGCCATGCCTGCAGCACACTCAGATGCTGTGAGCCCCATGGTCTTGTTCACTGTTACCCCACTACCCTGCATAGTGCCTGGTGTATCATCGGTATTCAGCAGATGGCCTGTCCACCAATGAAAAGAACAGAGAAGTCTGCAAAGAGATGTATGCAACAAAGAGGATCCAGACAGACCATCCCATCACGACTCCAGCAGGCAGGCAGGAGGCTTTATTAATGATGCCCCCTCTCCCTATGGCTTTTCCTTAGACAGACCACCAGTGGACAGATTGGTCTTTTTATTTTTCAATAAAGGAGAAGAGCTGTTCTTCCTAACTAGAGCATCAGACCCACGATTCAACAGCTTCTGTGGGTAGCATGAAGCGACTTAAAAGGAAAATGAACCTCATCAGGCCCCCAGGGGTCTGCAGCCCTAGAAGTTTCGTCCAGGTACCCTCCACAGTGACTGTGGTTTGGGCAGCACTGATTCTCCCGCTCTTCACTTTAAAGGCTGGAATGGGAGGCCCAGAAAGAGGCAGGGTCCTGCCTGTGCTCAGTCAGTGCTGGGTCTGCACTGCAGGGGCCCTGCCTGTCTGGCCAGGAGCCAGTGGCAGCAGCCTGTGGTCCAGGGCAGAGCTGGGGGCCCACAGGCGGAAGCTGTCAGGGCCACATAGAAGCAACAGCCATCAAAGTCATCGCGTGGTGGTAGCACCAAGTCCCCCACCTCACCCTAGGATGTTGAGACCCTCCCCACGCCCTCCCCTGGCCCATGGCAGGCCATTCCTCCCACCGCACCACCATCTCCCTGAGGGATCCAAATGCCGCCCTGCCCAGTGCAGGCGAAGTCTGGGCACGTGGCTCTGGGCGGACAGCCTGCAGCCCACCAAGAAGACCCCAGCCGCAGCGGGCCGGGGGCCGATGCTGGGTGTGACCCACCCCACACAGCTGTGAACTCGGCTGTCGCAGAGCCCTCGGGTGCCTCCAGCACACCTTGGTGACTGCAGCTTCCCCAAAAGGAGCTTGGAGGTGCCGGGAGGAAGGGTCTCACGGTCACGTACTGCGGGGCAGACACTCCTTCCCTCCTGCAGAGCCACGCAGGCCATGCTCGAGTCTCTGACAAGTCCAGCCACAAAGAAACCCTTTGTGTAACGGCTTCCCAAACTTCCTTGACCATGGAGAGCCTGCCATCTCTTTAGGAAATGCCCAACCACCCCGAGTCATTCCAGCCCCAAACATCAGGGGCGCCAAGCTCAGGAGATCCTGCTTCAGGTCCCCGCGCCTCCAGGTGCAGACCAACGGCACTGGCAGCCCTTGGGGGCCTGACCAAACCACAGACCCTGCCTGGCGGCTGTAATCAGTGCTTCCCCACGGGGGGGACAGGCCCCTGGGGAGACCTGGCGACGTCTGGGGACAGCACCGATTGTCATGGGGAAGGAACGCGCGAGGCCAGGGAGGCTGCCAAGGCCCTTCGAGGCCCCCACTCGGGCCCTGAGAGCTGACAGAGGCCAGGCTGGGATGCCCCGCTCCGGGAAGGCGGGACGGCAGAGGGGTTCAGGCTGCAGGGCCGGGGTGGCCTCCACCCGTGCCCCGGCGCTGCCACTTACTTGGATAGCTTCATTTCAATCTGCTGCCGGATCTCCTGCCTCTCTTCATCAGTCCTCCGGGGGAAGATGTTCCGGTCTTCCAGCTCCTGCTTGCTGGGCCGGTTCCTTAGCTTCACTGCCAAGAGCTCCTTCTTGCACTTCCTCGGCAGGGTTCCTAAGAGAGCAGTTGCAGGGAGGCCGAGAGAAGGGGTGACAAGAAAACAGGTGTCAGGGAGGTGCTGGCCATCAGCGTAGCCGCCCCCTGCTGCAGGGAAGAATCTGACTGGAGTTAACGGGCCGTTTGGCGGCTGCGGTGCCCTCCTGCCAACAGTGGGCGACGCATCTCCCTTCACTAAGGCCTCCCACCTATAGCCGCGTGCTTCACGGGCGGGGATCGATCATGCATGTGGGGTCTCCAGGGACAGTCCTGGTCAACACCTGTTGCCCCAGGGTGATTATAAACAGCACCACTTTTTCTTTCAAAAGTGTCTGAGTTCGGATCATAAACTACAGGTCCTTTATCAGGGTGGCCCTTGCCCCGCCCAGCCCCGTGCAGCCCCCCTCTCAGGTTCCCGCTGCCCCCTGGCCATGTGGGTCCACTGTCATTCCCGGAACATCCCAACTCAGGGTCTTTGCGCTATGTGTTTCCAGTGCCCACCACCCTGCTCTGCGTGGACCGTCTGGGGCTGGCCGCCTCCCAAACTGTGCCCCTGGCCTTGAAGCCTGTGGGTCCTCCCACCACCAGCACCACCCTATGAGTTCCTCCCTCATCTGAGCTCTTTCTTGCCCGTTAGTTTATCACCTGTCTCCCGCACCAGCCTTTAAGTTCAACGACAGTCTGTTCTCCTGGGTCCTGGCACTGTGTTGACATTGCAGGTTATCAACAAATACTGCTGAGTGAGGGGCTGGGGGTGCTGATTCAGGGTCTAGGAGGTGGATATTAACCTTTATTTCTACACAAGTCCAGAAGCAGCTGAGTGACAGCAGGGCACGAGTAAGATCTTAAGGAACAAGGCTTAAATTTACTCAAGAGCAGAAATGGGGGTTGGCGGCATTCACAGGCAGGGATGGGTCACTCCTCAGCATGCCAGGAAGTGGCACTGAGCTTTTCTGTGTGACAGAGGCCCCTCTGGGCCCCTCCAAGTGCAGGTGCCGGCCACTGGGAAGAAACTCCGAAGCATAACTCAGACTGCAGTTTTGCCGTGTGCGGTTTTGTGGTTGTACTGGGGGTGGGTTTAAATCCTGGGGACTTGCACTGTCATCCAACAAAGGCACCACTACAGGCGGAGGCAGCTTTATTCCCTAAGACAAATGGCTCCTCAAAGAAAGTCAGCTCTTAGGGGGACCTGTGGGAATAGCAAGCATGCAGGAAGCCCAGTAAGTGACAGCTCAACAGAAGTTTGGGATAAAGACACAAAAACGTTGGACTCCACTGAGGCTTGAATTTCTAATATGAACCTGTTTGCTATATGTTTTATAGAAAAAGAAAAATAATGACCCCCCAAACCATTTCGGCAATGGCTTCAGCCTGGTTTTTTTTTTAACAGCTTTACAGATGACTAGAGTCCTACATTTACAGAATCATCAGGAGACTGAAGCAGTTACATGCATTTTTGCATTTTTGCGTTGGTCCTGACTGCATGTCTTGGGGGAAATTGAAAGCCAGCCTGGCTTGTATGAATTGAGGGAGCCTCAAAGGTCTTGGGACAAACCCTTCGTGAATGTCAGGGGTCTGATTCGTGGCAAGAAGGGATTGTCATTTTCAGACAACCATAATATGCTTGACCATAAAACAGCACTGGTGTGGTTTAATCTTTTTAGCTCTTGATCAAGGACATCTTTAAGCCTATGGCGAACATCTCAGGCTTGTCATTACAAACTTCAATTGTATTTGTTCTTAGCTGAGAAAAGGATCTCTCTCCTCAGAGATTTCGCGATGTCATGAGAATTCACTCCGCACGAAATCTCTGCGCCACAAGCAAGTTACACTCCTCTGCTTACTCATCCAGCCTCTACGGGCACAGCACGCGTGCACAGTAGGGCCACAGCGAAAGCTTCTGGGAGGATGGTCTTCCCCCAGGTCTCAGGAGGTGTCCAGGTTTTGCTAGTTAAAAGGCAAAAAAGGACTGTACAGCACAGGAACTATGTTCAGTTTCTTGTAATGAGCTGAAACGGAAAAGAATCTGAATCTATATCTACACGTAGGTGCATGTGTAACTGAGTGCTTTGCTGCACACCTGAAACTAACACTGTGCACTGACTAAACTCCAATAAAGAATAAGAACTGAAATAAATAAATAAATGAATGAATGAATGAATGAATGACATGGGGCTTCTTTTTGACGTGATGAAGCCATTCTAAAACTGACTGTGAACCCAACAACACGTAACAAAGGTCACACCACGATCAAGCTGGGTTCATCTCAGGGACCCGAGGACGGTTCAATATACACAAATCAATCAACGCGGTACATCGCAGCAACAAGAGAAAGGACAAAAAGCACATGATCATCTCAACAGATGCAGAGAAAGCATCTGATACAATTCAACACCCATTTATGATAAAAATCCTCACCAAAGTGGGTACAGAGGGAACATATCTCAACATAATAAAAGCTATTTATGACAAGCCTGCAGCCAGCACAGTGCTCAGCAGTGAAAAGCTGAACGCCTTCCCGCTAAAACCCCTCTTACCCGCTCCTGTTCTCCACCCAGTGGAGAAGGGCTGCTCGTGCGGGGTCTCAGGCCTCGGACCCCTCTCTTCCTTGTGGAAGGCTCCCCTCTCTCCCTGCGCACCACAGCGCCATCCTCCCACCTCCACGGCCACGTCTCGGTCTCCTCTGCTGCTTCCTCACTTCCCTTCTAGACGTGGGTGTGCCCAGGACTCAATCCTCAAACCCCTCTGCCCACATCTGCTTCCCACACAGCCTCCTCTGGCCACGGCACTAACGGCCAATGCTAATGGCTCAGGGTCTCTGTCTCCTGCCGCGCCCTCTCTCCCGAATCCACACTGCATTTCCAGCGTCCTTCAGTTTGTCTCCACCCAGATCCCAATCAGACATCTCAAACTCAGCACATCCTCCGCTGAGCTGTTTTCCCACTGAAGCACCAACAGGTTATTTTTTTCCCCGGACCTGACCCCAACATCCACACTCTTAGCCGTGACATTCAGGGATCCGCTCAGTTCAGTAAGGCACCATCTGTAGGGCACCTGTTGCACACCTGGCCCCCAAGAGCAGAAAGGAGGACCACATGGGGCACGCTCCGCTGAGCTTGCTCAGGTGAGGGAGACCTGAAACCAAGCGCCTGCAACAATCTGAGGCACACCGTGTGTTGCTGTTTGTGCATCCTCGCAGCGCAGCCTACTGACCTGACTGTGTGGCTCTTCCCCCAACCACAGCCATCACCCGAGCTTGAGACACCTTTCCTCAGCGGAGAACAACCACCTGGTGCGCTCATCCATGGAGGGGGCTCTGCCTCATTCATTTCTTTCCTGACACAAACTCAGAAAACACCTGTTGAATTACATGGGGCAGGGAAGAGGAGATAAGCCACATAAGGAAGGGGCTTGAGGTCAAGGTCAAAGAAGGATTTCTGAAGGAAGCAGCATCTGAGCTGGAACCTAAAAGCAGGAGTCCCTCCCGGGGACACGTCAGATCAGAGCCCAGCTTGCTCCGCTGAAGGGCTGTGCTGTGAAAACTCGTCTTAGGCTCCACAGTAAAAGTGATGACTCCAACTTCTACTTCTGAGCAAGATGGAGTAATACGGATGGAGCTTCCTACCCACAAATCCAACAAACAAACGCAAAATCAAAATATATGAAACAACGGTTTTGATGACACTGGACAGGACAGAGAGCCTTGAGATGGGAATCAAATGAAGCTGAGCCCTGTGACTGCCCAGCTTCCTGCCCCTGGAGATGGACTAGGGAGAGGCACCAGCAAGAGCCTGGAAAACTCCCTGAGTGAAGAAGATGAAGCCTAGAGGCCAAGGAGACCAAAGCAGCGAGAGTCTGCAGGACGGGAGTGGCGTGGAGAGAGCCGCAGAACCAGACAGAGGATTTCAGCCTGATAGTGTCAATGATCACACCAAGTGAGAACCGCCTGAATGCCTCAACTAAAGGCAGAAATTCTCAGCATGGACAAAAAGGCAAGATCAAACCACATGCTGCCTACAAAACATGCACTTTAAATAAAAAGATGCAAACAGATCAAAGGGACAAAGGGGAAAAGAGGGCCCGCTCCAAGACTCATCAAGAGGAAGCTGAAGTGGTAGGTTAACATCAGACAAGGCAGAGTCCAGGGCAGAAAGGTGTCTCCGGGAAAAGGAGGCTCAGCCCTGGCAATAAAAGGACGACTTCATCAGGAAGACGGACAAAGTCTAAGCATTTATGAACCTATAAGAAGTTCAAACACAGGGAGCAAAAACTAATGGAACTGAGAGAAGAGACAGATAAATCCACACCTACAGACGGAAATTTCTGAGCTCTAAGTAACAGACAGAACAAAGCAGACAGAAAATGTGTAAGGACACGGGGGATCTGACTAACGCTATCAAGCAATTTGATCTGATGAACATTTACAAACACTCTACCCCACAACAGAAGAATACACTCTCTTCCCAAGTGCACATGCAACCTTTACCAAGGAAGACTGCACTCTGGGCTACAAACAAGTCTCGACAAATTAGAAAGTACTCAAGTCATACACAGGAGGCTCTCTGAACCAGAGTGGAATTAAATTGGAAATCAATAACCAGAAGATCTCTAGAAAAATACCCAAATCTTTGAAAACTAAATTTTAAAATTCTGACTAACCCACAGTCCAAAGAAATCAAACAGGAAATTAGAAAATATTTGGAAGTGAAAAAATAAAACCATAACATATCAAAATGGTGTTTGGGGGGAAGTTTACGGCCATACACGCCTATATTATGGCAGAGAGAGAAAGGCTCAAATCAGTGACCTCAGATTAAAAAACTAGAAAAAGAGCAAATTAAAACCAAGGAAGTGTAAGGAAGGAAATAATATAGATCAGAGTGGAAACCGATGAAACAGGAAATAGAAAAACAGGAAAGCTGATTCTTCGAGCAGGAGCAACCACACTGATAGGACTCTAGGCAGGCTCTGCGGGGAAGTGGGGAGACGGGGGCTGGGGCGGGGGAGGGAGGGAAACACAAGTCACCAGCGTCAGGGATCGGGAGGTACCGCCGTCTGATTCTACACCAACGAACAGGACTCATTTAAGAAGATAGAACCAGAGTAGACCTATATCTACTAAAGAAATAAAATTTCTAATTAAAAACCTTCCCCTGTTAAAAAAAAAAAAAACGAACCAAAAAACCCATGCAGGCCCTGACGGATGCACTGATGAATTCTATGAAACATGGAAGAAGTAAATAATTCCAACTCTATGCAAATTATTTCAGAAAATTGAAGAAGGGAAGACTTTAAAACTCATACAATGAGGCTAAAATTTCCTGTGATGTCAAAACCAGAAAAGACACCGACTTAAAAAACACTGAAGACTAGTAACCCTCAGGCAGGCTGCTGTAAAACCCTGAACAAAATGGCAGCAAGTCAGGTCCCGCCGTTCATGAAAACGGAGATGATACATCATGACCCACCAGGAGCCAAGGCGGTTCACCATCTGAGAAGCCGTCAACGTGATTCGCCAAATCAACAAACTTAAAAAGAGAAAAAGCATCCCGTGAGACTACCGTCCAGTTTACGGACAGCAGACGGGGACCACCAGGCTCTGCCTGTTGCCTGTCGGTAAGTTAATGAGAAGGAAGGAGAAGCTCATGGAGGTGGAAGCTGCCTCTGGTACCAGCTGAGAGCAGGGCTCAGCCTGCTGGCTCCCAACTCAGAGAAGCATGATCTCTCACTCAGTTGCAAGACTGAGGCACACCCACCACCACCAACGAAAGCCCCAGGGCAGCGGTAAGAGGAAAGGATGCCTTCCCCCGCCCACGTCTACCTCAAGAGGAAACCGCGGAGGATGTTCTGCTTTGCAGAATTTACTTCCAGACCTACTTTTCTGCCATTAACAACTGACACTCCCACTTAACTCTTCTCTTTCAGAAAAGTGGGGTCACTCCACACCCAGCACGGCAATAGGCTGGCTCACTCACATACCTGCTTCTAGAGCAGGATGAACTGCACAGCTTTTCCCTTTATTGGCAGCAAATAATCCCCAAGCGAGGATGTCACATAATCTCACCACCTGTGGACTCAGTTCCCCGTGAACGGACATCTGGGTTAGTGCTCATTCTTACTCTTTTAAAACCAAAGCTTCAGGGACCGCCCTTGTTCCTGTGTTTCCCTGCACATGAATGAACATTCCCATCAGCCGGATCCCTGGAAAGGGGAGCACCCCTGAGCCGAAGCTGCCGTGTATTCTCGGTTCAGACCGATGCTCCTTTCCCACCCTGGATCACCGCCTCGCTCTGGCTTCCAGAACCACAGTCTCGGCTACCCTTCGGGAAGACAGAGGAACCGTAAATGGGGTCGTGTATAAATAAGAACAGAAGGCTGAGAGGCTCAGAGTTAAAAATAAACTCAGCACGAGATCTTTTTTCTCAATTAGTCACACTTTGGAATTTATCCTAAGGACATAATTACGGAGATGCACACAGTCTTAGCTGCGAGGACGCATATCCCTGTGCCGCTCGCTAATGCAGCCACTTCCCCACCAGACTGCACGTCCACACTAGCGATCTCGGGACCCTGGGGGGCTCGGGCCGCACGAGGCTTTGGCTTTGAGTGGAAGGGGGAAGAAGGCCTGGGCGTCCCTGCCTGGCTGCAGGAGCCCTGTCTGAGAAGTCCCCGCGCTCGCCTTGGCACGGCAGGGATGCTGTGGGGCAGTCTTCGACTGGCTGTGGATTTTTCATTTCACATGTTATACTTTTCAATTCTAGAATCTGCATTTGGTTCTCTTTTATAGTTTCTGTTTCTCTGCTAAGATTCTCCATCTGTTCATTCATCCTGTTCTTTTAGACCCTGAAACTATTCACAATGACGGCAGGCCTATTTTAGTTCTGAACGTGGTCCTTTCCTCCGCGACATGCTCCTCACTCCTAAGGTCTGGCCTTTCTGGCGTTTCCAGAGACCATCCGCGGTATGCACTGAGGTCTGCCCGTGGTCTGGGCTGGATCCCAGCACGCCTGGCCTCCAGCATCGCAGCGGCACGTCATCTCTCATGCCTACGGGTGATCTCTGCCAAGCCTGGAGGAACTCTGCCTGCTTGGGCACATCTGGCCCTCGGCCAACTGAAGCTCCCCCTGAACTTCTGGGCCTCCTTCAAACAGCCCCCGTTTCCAGGACCCTGTCCGACAAACACCAGCCACCACAGCACTGCGACCTCAGCCTCCCAGTCTCGATGTGACCCCTACTCTGCTTGGCGGTCCCTCCCAGCACACCCTGCACACCTCCCCACCCTCGGAAGGATGCTCCAAGCAGAGAGCCAGACAATCAGTTGTGGGGCTCACTCTGCGTGTCCCCCGTCTTCCAAGGACGATGGTCCACATTGCTTGCTGTTCATCACCCCCAAACAGTGGTCCCCTACACTGCCCAGTTTCACTGCCCAGTGGCAGCTACCACTGGTCTATCGAGGCCAGAAGCAGCAGTGGCTGATCCCGTCTGAAAACAACAGTGATGCTGTTATCAACGTCGCCACGGACTGAGTCCTGGGGGCAAGAGCTCTCTCCTGCCCATCTCTCTCCCCACCCACCTGGCAAACTCTTATTTATTCTTCAAAACCCTATTAAAACTTCCTCTGTCCTCCTAATGTTCGCCCACCACTTAACCTGCTCCTGGCCCAGGCGTCTGCCCTTTTGCTGCAGGCTGTGCCAAGCTGCGTTACTCTCGCCTGCTTGTACGTTTGTAAGACTGAGAGCTCCCCCAAAGAAGGAAGGGGGTCTTTTCCAAAAATTCCTATGCTTACCAAGTTCTAATGATAAAAGTAAGACATGCTTCATTAAACTCAAAGTAAGCAGAAGAAATGGTAAGAATTAGAGCAGAAATAATCAGGGAAATTAAAAACAGGAAATCAATAGAGAAAAATCAACAAAACCAAAAGCTCATTCTTTGAAAAGATCAATAAAATCAGGAAGCATCTAGCCAGACTGAGAGAAAAAGATAAAGGACACGAACTACTGATGCCAGAAACAGAAGAGGGGACATTACCACAGACACTATGGGGGCCAAAGGGGATAGTAAAGGAAATACTGCGAACGGCGCTGTGCCCACAGCTGGGCGACCTGGATGACATGGGCCAGTTCCTTGACAAAACACCATCTGCCCAAACTCACACAAAACACAGACGATCGGAACAGGGACCTATTAAAGAAGCTGAATCAATCATTAATAATCTTCCAAAACGGGAAGCACCAGGCCCAGACAGGCTGACTGGAGAATTCTACCAAATTTTTAAGGAAGAAAGTGTATCAATTCTCCACAATCTCTTTCAGAGGATATAAGCAGAGGGAGTACTTGCAACGTTCCCTAAGGCCAGCATCACCCTCACACCAGAACCAAAGACATCACAAGAAAAGAAAGTCAAAGATCAGTGTCTCTCACGAACACAGATGCAAAAATCCTTAAAATATTAGTAAGTCGAATCCAAAAATGTATAAAGAATTACACACCACAACCACGTGGGATTTATACCAGGCGCGCAAGGCTGGGGCAGCACTGGAAAGTCAATTAATGTAATGAATCACATCAACAGGCTAAAAAGGAACAATCACATGATCATATCAACTCATGCAGAAAAAGCGTGTGACAAATCCAATACCCACTTGTGATGAAGGAAACTTCAAGAATGATGTCAGCATCGCGGTGGAGGAGACGCTCCCTTTGTCTCCATCAGTTTACAACCATAACTAAACACAGCTGCCTCTGCCCGCCGCAGCGGGACACCAGAGGATTCCACACATCTGCACCCCTAAGGTGGGTGGACTGGGACACACAGAGGCGGCAGAACCTGGGGAGCAGCAGCAGTGGTGCCGTGACCCTGGGACCCCAGCCCCGGCACCTGAGCCTGCAGCTCGAACACCCAGCAGCATCAGAGGAGGCTGACCGCATGGCTCTAGCCTCCGGCAGGACCCTCGGCCACAGGGAGAGAGGCGGCAGTGGAGGCAGGGTCACGACCGCACCCCTCCAGTCACAGAGGCGCCCACAAGTCTGGCGTCCTGCCCTCCGCCTGCAGCGGCAGTGCCCGTAAACGCAAAACTCCAGACACGGCAGAGACACCCATGACCCCGGCACCCCTTGCCTCAGCAGAGCCTGTGGCTCACTCAGGAGACCCTTGACACAGTGGAGTTGCCCACCACCATCACCCCAAGGTCCCAGGCAGTGATGCCCCAAGACCAGCGACAACAAGACACCAACGACCCCAGAGCCACCAGCAGGGAGGCCGGGAAGCTCCGAGACTCTCGGTGCTGAGCTCAGAGGCTGCGCGGGCAAGAGAAGCCAAAACGTGTGCTGTGGCACCACCTACTGGAAAAGGGGAGAAAGGCCTCTCATTTCTAACCTGTTGAACTGTTAGAATCAAGTAAAAGAAAGTAAGAAAACCTTACCTATGACTGGATAAAGCAGCTGAGGTGCACATACACAGCGGAATGCTACTCAGACACAGAAAGAACAAAATAATGCGATTTGCCTCAACACGGATGGACCTGGAGTGCATCATTCTAAATGAAGTCAGCCAGAAGGAGAAAGAAAAATGCCATATGACATCACTCACACGTGGAATCTTGAAAGAAAAAAAAAAAAGGACACAAGTGAACTTATCTATAAAACAGAAACAGACTCACAGACACAGAACAAACTTATGGTTACCAGGGGGTAAAGGGTTGAGAAGGGGGAAACTAGGAATTCGAAAAGTGCACCTCTTGGGGAGGGATGGAAATGTTGGCTATCTTGATTGTGACGGTGGTTCCATGGGTGTATACATCTGTCAAAACTCAACAAATTGTACATCTGAAATATGTGTAGCTCACTGTACAGGAACCATGCCACAATAAAGTTGCTAAAAGTTAATTTTCTAAAAAAGAAAGCCGGGATTGAGCCAAGATGGCAGAGTAGAGAGACTCACAGCTCTCCCTCTCCCACAAGTACACCACGAATTGCATCTACAGACCCACTGAATCGCACAGGACATTGACTGAACGCTGGCAGAGTGGCTCTCATTTTGAAATACAGGAGTCTCACAAATTCCGATAAACAACAAGTTTCTACTGTAGAGCACAGGGAACTATACTCAACATCCTGTAGTAACTTATGTATGGTTAAAAAGAACATGAAAATGAGTATATGTCTGTTCCTGTAAGACCGAAGTGTTGTGCTGTACACCAGAAATTGACACAAGATTGTAAACTGACTATACGTCGATAAAAATGCTAAAAAATGAAAATAAAAAAGAAAGCTTTACCTAAAGAAGAAAGGCACTCACTATTTCAAGAGCACCTGCAGAAGAACAACTCATCACACCCCATGAAGAACCATGATAACACTGCGCCACAGAAAGAAAATGACAGTTCTCCAGAAACCGAACTCAGAGTCACGGAAAATTGTGATCTCACTGACAGGGAGTTTTAAACAGCTGTCACGAAGAAATGCGACCTACACAGAGGCTCGGAAAGGCAGTTCAATGAGCTCAGGAGTAACATTAAAGAAGAGAAGGGACACTTGACCAAACTGAAATTACGGAGCCGAAGAACTCGATAAACAAGATGAACAATGCAATAGAAAGCACTGGAAACAGAACCGACCACACGGAAGAGAGGACAAGTGCACCCGAAGATGGGACTCCAGGGATGATTCAGGTGGAAGAGGAGACAGAATCAGTATCTTTGAAGAATGAGGAAGTTCTACGAGAATTCTCCAACTCTTTTAGGAAGGGCAACATTAGGACAGCGAGTATCCCAGAAGGAGAAAAGAGGGAGAGGAGAGGAGAGAGTCCCTTAAAGAAGTAATAGCTGAGAACACCTCCAAACCTGGGGAAGGAACCAGATCTCTGAGTCCATGAAGCTAAGGGAACACTCAGTTACCTCGACACAAAAAGACCTGCTCCAAGAACTGTCAAAAGTCAATGACAGAGCAAGAACTTTAAAAGCAGCCAAGAGAGAAAGAATGAACCTACAAAGGAAGCCCCATGAAGCTCTCAGCAGATTTTATCTACAGGAAACAGTGGTGCTCACTACACTCTCCGTGGCACCGATTTCATGATGTATGTAAGTGAAGTGATTGTGCTGTGCACTAAGTTTACACAGTGTTGTGTCAATTATCTCTCAGCAAAAGTGGAAGAAAAAATAAAAGTAAGTAGGGAAAAAAAAAAGAAATGAGCTATCCAGCCATGAAATGATATGGAAGAAACATAAATGCATGTCACCAAGTGAAAGCAGCCAGTCTGAAGGCTACCTACTGTGTGAATCCAACTGTGGCGTTCTGGAGAAGGTAAAACAACGGAGATGATAAAAAAATCAGTGATTTCCAGGGACTGAAGGGGAAGAAGGGATGACTAGGCAGGCACAGAGGAGGGTTAGGGCAATGAAAATTCCCTGCATGTCATTACACACTTGCCCAAACCCACAGAACGCACAACACCAAGAATAAACGCTAGTGTAAATGACAGACTCTGGGTGGTAATGACGTGTCAGTCTTGGTTCATCAGTTGTAACAACCATCCCACCCTCGTGGGGGTGCTGAGTGGGAGGCGTGGGGCAGGGGAGTATGGAAAACTCTATTTCGTCTGAGTTTGCTGTGAAGCTAAAATTTTGCTCTAAAAAACAAAATCTTTTATAAACCTGCCTTTGGTGGACTTGAGAACGTCCCCAACGTCCTGCTCTTCCCTAGCGCTGACCACACATGCCCATCAAGGTGCCCGTGTGTGGGGGGATGTACGTGTTCAAGCACATCGGGGGATCGCATGGACACAGGGCAGGCGGTGGTGTCCAGCACCAGGCGTGAACACACAACCTGTAACACATCTTTGCACCTTGATCAAGACATCATATTTGCCCTGCATGGAAATTCAACTCTCAGATCCAAACAGAAACAAATACATTTTTCACTACAACTGAATCGAGCAGAACGGTCTTCTAGCTGATGCACAGGCAGGTCTGCCTTGGATGGGACCTCCACCACCTCCAGAAATCAAGCCCTCATGGAGATGCTACTACAGAATTCAGGTTGACAGGATGTTTGATAACAAACTTCCTGCGGTGTTTGCCTTGGACAAGACACCAGCTGCAAAGGCTCCGTCGACAGTGAGTTATGTGGATAAATAAATAAAACACCAGTGGAGGGTTTAAGATTAATCACTGAGGAGGCTGCCGCCTGGTGCTTCTCTGCTCCTGCACCCAGAGATCTACAAATAACGTCCCCATCACGACCGTGGGAGCGGGGTTTGAACTCAACAGATGCAAATAAAAACTAATCTCTGCTGCTGTCCTACCAGGGAAAGCCGAATACTTTTGTGGGCCTCTCCCACTGTGAGTAAGACTTTTCCCAAAACCAATATTGAAATTTTTCCTCCAAGCATTTTAACCCAGAGACCCGTAACTCTGTGGGAGTTACGGACACACACGAGAATCTGACAAGGTGAAGAACCCGCTTCCTCACTGGGGCTCAGGGACCCCAGACTGTCACTTGGCCTCACCTGCAGCTGTCAGGGCTCAGTTTTCGGATGTCGAGAATGCATTTCCACACCAGCCTGACTGCAGGCCAAGGACCCAGCGCTGCGCAGGAAGCTCTCAGGCTTGAACTTGCAAATGCAGCGCAGGCACATCACAGACAGCAGCTTCTGTAATGAGTTCCGCCCTCCCTGCTCCTGTCAGACCGTGGGCCCGGGGTTTCAGGAGGCAAGGTACAAGGGACTCAGGTTTGACCCATGCCCTGGGAGAGACCACAGAGGAGGAGACATGGCTGGCCCCCCACGGGAGGCTACGGACACCATCTCCTTTAATCCCCCGACACCTGGCCACTCACTGACGTCGACTGCGTACTCCGCACCCCGCGGACTGCAGGCACAGCAGAATTGTGTGGCAGAGCCCCTGACTGCAGGGCGTCTCAGCTGGTGGCCTCAGGGTCAAGTGGGGCCAGCGCCTCGGGGACAGAAGGCCATGGTGGGGAAGGATCACTTGTTGATGCCTGCCAGCTTCCAGGAGGAGGCTGCGTTCTAAATAAACAGAGGAACTGCGCACGCCTCCTGTGCCGTGGGCACGGACGTTTGCCCTGATCAGCGAGGAAGGAGGCGGAGGCAGGTGGGCACCTGTCAGGGGCTCACCAGTTCCTCCTACAGCAGGTCCCGCCGGGGGCAGGCGCCCTGGCCCTGCTGCTGAGGGCCTGGGGATGGGCTTGGGGACTGGGTGAAAGCCCTAGGGGTGACTCTGACTCAAGAAGAGGAACATGTTACACCACCAGGAGAGGCTGCGGTGGAGAGAGTGGTGACCCCCAAAGATCTGTGCGCCCGGGACCTGGAAATGAGACTGATCTGGGAAAAAAGATGCAACTTGCTTTTGCAGATGGAATTAAGGTAAGGATCTCAAAACGAGGCTCATCCAGGATTATCAGACGGGCCCCAAATCCAACGGCTAGTGTCCGTCTACAAAAAGAAGGCACAGGTGAGACGGTGATGTGAAGACGGTGGTAAAGACTGAAACGATGCAGCCACAAGGCGAGGATGCCGGGGGCCACCAGAAGCTGAAAGAGGCAGGAAGGACCCTCCCCTGGGCCAGAGGGAGCACAGTCCAGTGGGCAGCGGCCAGCACGCTGCTAAACGCCCTACGAGGCTCAGGGCAGCCCGACCACAGGGAACCATCCAGCCCCCACTGTCACCGGGGCCGAGGTCGAGGGACCCTGCTCCAGCCTGTGATCGCTGCCTACACCAGCCATTCTCAGAAGTGTCCCCTGTCACCTCGTCCTGCAGGATACTAATGGGTGTTTAAGGAAAGGAGTCCCAGGGCCAGATACGTTTGGGAAACACCACAGACTTCAGCCTCTTCTTAGATGTCCAGGGCCCTTTGGCCAATGACCGGTTCTGAGTTTCTTCCATGAAGACCCTGGTTCAACTAGCACTGTCAGCATCTTCCAACCACAAGGGATGCCGCGCCCCACGCACTGCAGCACGCTCCCCCACAAGTGCTTCACCAGACCGGGGCGCAGAAAGCCCGGAGGTCTACAAGGTCGCTGGAAGGGTGACGGCTGAGGCCAGCGTCTAAGCCCAGGCTCCTAGTCTGTCCACCTGGTCACAGGACCCACTGCCCGCACCTCCTTAGTACCAGCCCCTTCCCCACTTCCCACCAACACTGGACCCGGGCCCCAGTGCCTCCACCCAGAGCTCTGCCCGTGATGGTCACCACAAATGCTCCCAGGAAGAACAACAACCCTCCCCCACAGGCCTTACAGCCACGTCCACCCTTGACCTTTCTGCAAGAGGCGGGGCTCAGCACAGCCTCCCGGGCCTGAGGCCCCTTTGACCTTCATCACAAGGGGTCCATGATGCTCTGTCTCCCTGAGCTCCCATGTCCTCAAGGGTGGGACAGAGCAATCACTCTGACCTGGAGAACACGTTGTGAGCGCAGATACTGGGCTGGACCTCCAAGGGCCTCATGAGCAGCAGACACTTTCAGGTTTACGGGGTCTCCGAGTGGCGCTGGAACAACTCTCTCCCCCTCACGTCCCCTCTCACCCCTCTCCTCCCATCTGGCTCTCCTGTTGGCACGCCCTGCTGCACTCCCCGCATTGGACACCTGCGTGCCCCGCACGCCAGCCCAGCTATGCCGTCCTAAGCAGTGATGCTCTCGGTCACCTGCTGGGCTGCTTTTGTTTTTTGGAATACATGTGAAAATTAATATACAATTATCAAAATAAAACAAGGTCCCTTGGCCCCTCCTAATTGTGCCCTGAGCCCGTCCGCAAGCACCCCTGCTCACTACAGAGGAGGGGAGTCTCCCTCCATCGCCCCCCAGCGCAGGCCCCTCCATGCTGCCCCCTCCAGGCTAGCGGCAAAAGCGCCACCTCAAACTCAGCCTTGGTGCCCACACTCCGAGTCACCACCTCTGGCAGGAGAGTCCCACCCTGCGGGATCCACCCTCCACTCACCAGAGATGATGGAGTCGTTCAGTGCCTCTTCGTCCTGATACAAGAGCAGGTCGTCCTTGAGTTCAGAGTTCATGATCAAGTTCTCCTTGTTCTCCTCAGACTCTGCAGCCGTAGCCCGCTTGCCGTCCGAGACTCCGTCAAAGCTCCAAGCCTCCTCCCGCTCCTTGCCCCGCTCCACGCTGGACGTCCTGGACAGCCGGACGTCCACACGCTTCTTTGGGGACCCTTTACTGTCCCTTCCTTGGAAACTGAACCAGAAAGGTAGTTCGGGTTATTCGTTGTCCCCGTCACCTGGAAATGCTGCAAAGTCGACTTGGGGACTAATAATGGACGTGCGGAGACGGCCCTCAAGTACGTGTGGACAACACACAGAACAAGAATCACCAAGGCTCACGCGGCTTTGAGTCCAAGGCAATCGGCTGTTTAGAATGTGCTGTTCTGAAAGACACAGACGTGCATGTAGTAAAACCCACAAGACGTCGTGCGGCAAATGCCCAGATCAAGGATCTCTAAGAACTGAGAAGGGCATCTTATTTGTCTGCTATTTCTGCCGAGCCACATGTGCGTTCCATTATCCCTTTTGCCCTCCAACAACTCACTTGTCCTCACAGTCTATGAAGCACATGAGATCAAAATAAGAGTCAGTTAAAGAACAAGCTTACTGGGCTCTTGCCTGATGAAAACTCGAGACCATTAGGGTCCTGGGGCAACGTAACAGCTACTTCTTTCTCCCTCATGGTTTTCTCTTGTGATGCTCCCACTGGGCCCTGGATCCTCCGGGGGAAATGCAGAGGCTTTGGGGCTGGTTCCCATGGTGCACACCTCCCACCTGACCTGTCCCAGAATCTGGCAACAACCGAGACCAGCTGCAGGGCCCGGTGCAAAATGAACACGTGAGCATCTTGGCCAAAAATTGAGAATTTCCAGACAGCGACAGCAGAGCTTTGTGTCCAGCACTGGCCCCACCCCAGTAACTGCACAGGTTCCCCCTGTGAGGCTGGCCTGTGCAGGGACTCGGGCGCATGGGTCCCCCGGCCAGGGGAGGGACCTCACCTGTCCTGGCGGTGCTTGGTGGCCAGCGCCCTGTGCAGCTCCTCAATGACGCGGCTGGGGGGCAGCGGCCGGTGGACGGTGGTGAGATGTGGAGACCCCGTGGGCGTAGAAAGCTGTCCTCGGAGGGGAGGGTCAGCACTCTTCCCGCCACAGCCCTGGAAGAGCGCAGCTTGGCCTGGGGCATGAGAGGGACCAACAAGGATGTAAGTCTCTGGGAGCAGGGAAGTGGGGCTTTGCTGAAAGACAAGCCCGTGAGCAGAGAGGATGCTGGGCTCACTCATGCACCATCCAAATGCTGCAGCAGCCCCCCGCCGCCAAAGCCAGAGACAGGGTTTGCCCCTGACTAGTTCTGCTCCATCCTCGGAACCCGAGCCGAGCAGACTCAGTGCCTACAGGATCCCTGGCAGCTGAAGCCCTCCTCCCTGTTACTCTCCTACAAACTCGGCTTCCTGAACCACATCTCCTTTTGTGGAACCTGGAAGAACTCCCTGAGCTCTACAGCCATTGCTCAGGCTGGACCACCACCATGGCTCCTCTTTCCTTCCTCGCATCATCCATCCACGTCTGCCTCCAACCCTATACCTCACCCAGCGGGAGCTTTCTGGAAGGGAAACCTGATCACAGCTCTCACATTCTCCTTAGGACAAGATCTGGGCTGATGATGACTAGTCCCACGGCCCCGCAGGCTGCCCCTTAAACATATTTTGATATGTTTTAATACTTCAACATATTTTGATATGTTTCAAATGATGGCGACACATTTTTTTAAACAATGTAGACCAGCAAAGCAAGTGTGTAGCAGGATTTGGATACAGGTGATTCCCTGACACCTGGGGGAGGGGAGGGTAAGGAAGCTCGTGGGCTGGGGCTGCTGCGGCCACCTCACACGAGTGAGTGCCCAGTGGGGACAGTGTGCCCCAGTTAAGCCCCAGCAAGGGGTCTTTCTCCTCCTCTGCTGCCACCTAGTGTTCACATGCTGAAATAAACATTTCGCCCTAAAGATAATTAAGACAAAGTCACTGAAACGCATCTCAGCGTAAAAGATCCAGGCTTAAGTCCAAAGCTCGTAACTGTCCTCCTGTCCCCTCCCGCGCCTAATTCAGTCCCCAGACCTGTCAGTGACTTGTCAGAAAACCCCGCTTGATGATGTTCTGGAGCTCCTCCCCCGGGGAGCGGGTGAAAAGCCGAGGTGCTGTCCGAGGTGCTGACCACGGCCCCAGGACCCAAGATTAGGAAGTGGGGTTCATGCAGAGATCCATGCAGCCTGAGCTCCAGTCTTGCCCAAGGACAACAGGGACAGAAAACCTCTGCACTACTGACTCATTGAGGGTCTGGAAAAATTACACAGGACCCAAAATAAAGCAGGTGGATGGTGCCTTATCCAGTGGATTTCCAATTGTTTCAGGTTTCAATGGATGGAAAGGGGGATTATCACAAAGATAGTAACAAAATACAGGATAGTATTACTTTGCCTCAAAACTTTGACTCTAATCTGTGTGGCCATGTCACCCAAGGACTGAATACTCTGGCTCATTCCCAGAGATGGAGAAAAGAGGCAGAAAGCAGACAGAGGGGGTCAGGACATCTGACTCTTCCTTCGATCACAGTCACCTGCACTCGCTGAGCACCTGCTGGATGCAGGCCCTGTGGGATCTGGTGGTGAATGCAGAGTTCCCTCCAATGTAAAGTGGGCACATGCTCCCTCCCCAGGGGGGCTAGCCCACAGATTAGGAGCGGGCTGTGTGTCCTTAGTGCTCCCCTCTCTGACCACCACCCACAGTCTGGTGTGGACTCTCGGCTCTGCCTTGCTGGACAGAGCACTCACAGAGATGAGCAGACAGTGAGAGAGACAGAGAGGGAGGAAGAGGAAGTGAGTGGAGGGAAGAAAGTGGGGAGAATGAAAGGAGGGGGAATGGGGGAATGGGGGACAGACACTGACTTAAAGGCAAAAATAGAAGGACAGTTAGACACCTGAGTACCTAATACAGAAGGAGAGAACACCCCCGCCCTGGGGCTGGCTGCATCTCCTGCATTCAGGTTCTGGAAGACACCTTTGGAGACCACCCTACATTTGCTTGAGGAAGCCGTCTGCTCCTGACAGCCAGAGCTCCTCGCTAAGAACCACCCTCCTATGCCTCAGTTCTGCTCTCTTGGACCTGCTCAGAGCCCCAGTCACAGAAGCAAAAAGTAAGAACCAGCCCACAGTGGGAGCCCAATCAGGACTGGTCGGAGGCATGGATGGATGAATGGAAGGAAGGAAGGAAGGAAGGAAGGAAGGAAGGAAGGAAGGAAGGAAGGAAGGAAGGAGGGCGGATGGGTGGATGCATGAAGACCCACCTGTGACATTTTTTGTGGTTTTGGAGCCTGTCTTGGGTGGTGGGGTGGGCAGCAGTGGGGGGCTGGGGAGCTGGCCCATGGACCTCTCCAAGGGTCTGGGAGGACTGTCCTGGGAGTCGGACCCAGCTAAGGCTTGAGAGGGCTCGTCCGTGGTAGGTGGACGGCTGCTGCCAGCATCTGCTTCTTCACCTCCGGATGCTGATGACATCTTGGCTGGTTCAAAGGAAAAACAGACAGTTTACAAACCACAGTTCCTCTGATTGGGGGGGGGATGTAAAGACAGCAAGGGGGCTGCATGGGATTGTTAACACGGAGCAGAGTACGAAGGGGTCACCTCTCACGGAGACTTGACTTCAATTATCGACAGAAACATCAGAAGCAGAGAGAGGAGGAGGAGGGAAGGAGGGCGGGAGGCAGTAACTTCAAGAGTGTGGATGAACTCCACCCCTTTTCCACTCAGTAGGTGGTGCTGAAGCTCCTGCCTCACCCGGGGGTGCTGGTCACAAGTGCAGGTTGTGGAACCCGACTCTGGCTGACCCCTGCACCTCCTCTGTGACCTTGGTTAAGTTATTACACTCTGGTGTCTCCATTTACCCGTGAATGATGTTGAGTGAATAGCAAGCGTCCCTCACAGGGTTGCTGTGAGTTTTAATCAAGAAGCAATGACGAGACGTGTGCCTGGTGAACTGCAGACCCTCAAACTCGGCAGCTACTGACTTTACATGCCTGGTTTTCAACAGCCTTGCTCCCAGGAGAGCCTGTGAGATGAGTGGCAGGGGAGGAGCAGGGAGGATCAGTTTTGGGGAAAGGTCGGCCTGCCCAGAGCCCCAGCCCCTCTCTTTCCAGCTGTTGGCTCAGGCTCCTCCAGAACAGCCCCTCCATCTACTGCCCCAGCCTGCCCACCCCGGTGCTTTCTCCCAACCCATCAACCCTCTTCTTTCTCCCTTCTTTCTTTATTCAGCTCCAGTTCCACTGTTCATCACTGCAACCACCGTCTCACCAATACCCTTTGCCTCATGTCCTTTTCATTCAGCTCTCTGGGAAAATCCCACCTTTGGATAAAGCCTCTATCTGCAGGTTCCTGTCCCTGCTGAGTGATGTAGAAGAAAGACAGCGACACTGAAGCCCCAGTCCTGAGTCCCCATCTCAGGACCACCACCCTCAGGGCCCTCGGCACTGCCTCCATCCTGCAGTCACTCTGCTTCAAACCTCTTCTGTCTCTTTCCTACCTCCAGCTTCTCACTCCCTCCTCCCGTGCAGCCTCACCTCCAGCTTCACAGGAGAAACTGACCACCAGACCTGGGTTCAGAGCAGGAGAGGGGCGCTTGAGGGCTCGAACACAAACCTACTGTCCCTGACATACCCTTCCTTCCTCCCTGATACAAGAAGAGAGGCAGCTTCCCGTCCCCACCTCAGGATCTCAGGCTCCCTGCCCTCTCAGAGAACACCCCAGGTGCTCAGCCCTTGTCCCACATCACCTCATTTTATCTTTGCCATCACCTAAGGGAACAGCCTAACAGAGCTGGTCCGAGTCCTCGTGTAGGAGTCAGCACCAGGGCCCACCAGGGAGGTGGCGCTGACCGTGGTGCTGAGAGCACGGTGCTGACTGAGGCAGGCCCGACCCCTCCCCTTACAGAGCTTCCCGTGAAAGTCTACAGGGGAGCCTGTACGTCCCTTGTATCCCGCTGGTTGTCACCATTCCTGTTCTTCTATTGTCTGTGTTGGACGTTCAAGACCCCTCAGGCCAGGACTTCTCCCTTGTGAAGCTCATGGAAGTGTAGTCTTTGCCTTCGAAGGGCTGGCCCTCTCAAGATCTGAGAAACCCTTCCCATCCGCTGCAGAAGGCAGACTCAGGTCTGTACCATGAGATCAGCCCGAGCTGAGACCAGCCGTTACTCTCCTGTCCTGCACGGAAACTCACGTGCAAACACTGGTTTCATACGATTACTGCTACTACAACTGTCCTCAAAAGTGTTATCTGTCCATAGGAATTTTATAAAGACTCCTAGGCTTCAAGACTACCGTGAGGTTCTCTGAACTGTAACCTGTCCCTAAGAGTCTTAGAAGATTGTTTTAGTTCATAAATTTTGCAAAAATAACATTAAAATAAACATTTTGTGCTTCTAGGTGAAAACAGTTGTGTGATTTCCTCAAGCCATAACTGAGTGTGGAAATGTCCTTTTTCTTCATGTGGGCACCGGTCCTATGATTTTGTCGGGCCTCCTGGCTCATGTAAATCAGCGCAGGGCAGTGGACTCTGTTCGTTCAGAGGCCACACTCCCGAGCCCAGGCCCTCGGCAGCCAAGCTTGCAGCCGGAAGCACAGGCGTGGGGCGGGCGTGCGTGGCAGTACTCGGTACAGGCTTGCTTCCTGTTCTCTGGGCACCCAGCACGCTCCCAGTGTCATGGTTTCAGGGAAGACAGTGGCGCAGGCATGGCTCACCTGGCCTCAAGCACACCTGTCCCCCAGGTCCCTCCTTCACCTCCGTTGTGACTGGCTCATTCCCAGATGAGTGACTTCGGTTTCTACCTCTCTGAGCCTCAGTTTCCTTGCCTGTACAAATATCTGTATAAAATACCGATCCTGCCCACTTCAAGGGACGGAAACTTACATGAGGACACAGAGGAAAAGTCTGGAGCTATTCAGCACTTGTCCGGCTTTGGACAGTTACGGCCACACTGTCATGGATAAAAGCATTATTGTGGAACATGGATGAGTTTCTTCTCATTCTAGGTCAGAGGTTCTCGACCCTGGCAGCACTGACATTTGGGGCTAGAAAATTCTTTGCCTGTAAGATGTTCATCAGCAGCTCTGGGCTCTATTCACCAGGTGCTAGTTGTGACAACACAGCCTAACGTCCCTGGGGGCAGACTCCCACAGTGGAGAGCCCTGCCTGAGGCGGACACTACTCAGATCTCTGAGGGGACAGCTGGTGGTGTCTGCTTGGTGAGGCAGCCCCGTGGTGAGACCCACGGCTGCGAATGCTCCTGGAACAAGCCTGTGTCCCACCTCCAGGGACACACGGACAGGCCAGTTTCTCCCTACGAGCCATGTTCTCCTCCCCGAGACCTGGGAGTTGGAACAAGGTGGGCTCCAGGGGTCCCTTGGGAGCATCACTGAGATAAGGTGAACAGGGTGACAGAGCAGCCCAGGGTCAGGTCCCGACATGCGCATCAGCCAGAGCAGGCCCACTGGGTTCTGTCCCAGCACAGTCCTTCCATCTCCGCATCTCTGTACCTTCTCCTGTGGCATCTGGACACCACGACTCCGGTTCCCTCCTGCCTCACTGGCTGCACCTGCTCAGGCTCCCTCGGGCTCCACCCGGGCTGTCCCTGGACCCAGCCCTTGGTCCTCTTCCCCATTAACTCACTCTCGTCCAGTCCTCTGGCTTCAGAATCAACTCCATCTCTGTTTACCCTTGACCCAGTCTCAGAGCACCGGACTCACATTATCAGCCACTGTGACACCTCCGTCTGGAGGTCAAACAGTCAAAGTGGAACACATGCAAACCCATCTCTTGATTTCCCAGGGGATTCCCTCCCCAGTTCCTCTTCTCTCTCACTTACCCATTCATCCATCTCACAGGAGTCCTTGAACAGTTAGCCGGCCCAGGCACCCACCCCTCCAGAAGCTGTGGACACGGCATTGACCAAGACGGGGCCCCATCTTCACTAGACTTACTGTACGGCCCCCCATCCCCCACTATCCAGTCATACTAGACAAACACTCGTCCCTCTCCTGTCCGCTCCACCTTGTACTCGCCCCTTATATCTAATTCGTGAATAAATCCTGGGCAGTCAACCTCCAAAATAGCCTCAGAAATACTGTCCCCGAATTGTCCTCCAGTGTCAGCTGCCATGGCCTCGGCCTGGATCTCAGCAATGGCCTCCAAGCTTGTCCTCTTCGACCCAAAATGCCCCAAATCCTTCCTCTAACGGAGATGTGGCAAACTTTACCTGTAAGGGGCTTTGGCTTTGAGTGTTATAAGGTCCTTGCTGGTGCAGAAAATTCTGGAAAGGCTAGCCAACACAAACGGCACTGTCCCCTGGCCGTGCACCACAGTGAACATGTGACCACCCCTCACCCTCCGAGCCGCCCAGACCTTTCTGAGATGACAGAAACGTCTCCTCCTGTCCATCACAGCAGCCGCTTGCCATACGTGGCCAATGAGCACCTGACAAGTGGCTGGTGCAACTGGGGAGCTGGATTTTTTATTTTATTTGGTTTAAATTAATTTAAATAGCCAAGCAGCTAGAGGACAGGACAGGGCTGGATTTCTGGGAGCGACTCGTTGTCACAGCCCACACTCCTTCAACCAGAGAGACTGCAGGGTAAGCTTCTAATAGCCCCCTTGGAGGGCCCCCCACTCAACTAGCCCAAGGCAGAGTGTGGGCCCCCCACCCTCTGCTCTGAGGGCCCTGGGATTCAACACACCAGGAACTCACACCAAAAACCTTCCTCCAATGTCTCTCCTTAAAACTGATCATTCACTGACCCGTCTCGCCCCCGACCTGTCTGAGGGTCCACGGTCTGGAAACTGATGTTTCAACATCTCCTCTCCAGTCTCCATCTTCCTCTGCATCTCGCGTGAGTGTGAAGCTACCACTGTATTTTGGAATCTTGCACAAACTGAAATGTTAACATCTGTTAAAGTTCAAAGTGACACATTGAACTTTTTAAAATGTAGAAGCCGACGAGGGCTTTGCGAAAGTTCCCTGCACTTGGGATCCTGCCCTGACCAGCAGAGGTCGCTTCTCACCAGCTGAGATCTCCGCCAAGGCCCTGTGGGGCGTGCTGCTGGGGGTGGGCACGCTTTGCACCCAGTTATCACCCGCCAGAGACATTCTGAGACTCAGAGAGACCTGCTGAGAGGAGGACCTGCTGGGCGGGGGGACAGCTGCCGTGGGCAGTTTCACTCTATCCCAGGGACAGCGGCATGTCCTTGGTCTCAGCTTGGACATCTGGCCCTCGGCAAGGAGACTGGCCAACTCTGGAAAGGAAGCTCCACAGCTCAGGACCCAGCAGTTAACAACAGCCGAGTCCCCGGTGTAGGTGGGACCCGCACAGCCCCCGGACACTGGGGAAGTGTGGCCACCAGCTGGGAGGCGGCTGCTGGGGCTGACCAGTAGCCTGCAATTTGCCAACCCTCTTCTAGACTGCAGAAACATCCCACGTTCCAAAACATTCCAGAGCAGAGCAAAGCTTGGCTCTAGTTTAGGCTGTAGAGTGTTAGAGTTAAGAGCAAGTCTAAGGACCAAATCCCTGCTTTACCACTTATGTGCTCTGTGGCCTTGGGCAAGTGACCTAACCTCTCTGGGCCACTGCTCGCTCATCTTAAAGCCAAACAAACAAAAAAACGGGGCTAAGATAATACAGCACACACAGAACGTGCTCACTGAATGCCACTTTTCCTTTCGATGAGAACACCCACGGAAATGCCAGAGCTCGGCCCCGCCCAGCAGCCACACCGAACGTGCCCCGCTTAACGTTATGACGACTCCTCCTGGGCTTTTACAGGCAGTGCTTGTGGCCGACGCAGCACCTCCCACACAAAACCAGGAATCACCCCGAACGCACAGCCCAAAGTCAACCCAAGTCACTAAACCCAGCCGAGGACCCAAGAAAACAATGGTCGGAGTCTCTGACAGCGCTTCCTTCTCGAGATACTTGCGATCGTTGGACACGACCCCTTCTGCCCCTGCCCCGCAGTCTGAGGCACATGGGAGCAGCAGCCCCGATCCAGGTGTTAGCACCTGGCCAAGGAGGGGTGTCATTCCCAGCGCGGCACAGGGGCGGGGTCCCAAGACCGGGCTCTTCACCTTCGTGGCAGGGGTCACAAACTCGCCCTCCCAAGGGGCCAGGCCACGCTGAGAGGTGAGACCATGGAAGGCGTTGACCTCTTCTCAGCTCCAGTGACCATGGCCGTGTGGGAACACCGGCCCCGTGGGCCTGCACTTTGATGGCTGAACAGAAGGCAGCTGCATCTGTGGCTTTTGTGAACGCTCCTGATGTTTCAGCCTAGGCAGCGTGTCAAGCACGGAGCTCAAGGTCGGCATTAGATGACAACCAGCTCCCTCGCTGCAGGGACTCTGCTCGAGGCCAGGCCTCTCACAGGGACCTGGGGCTGTGGTCAGAGCTCCTGGCGCAGGATTCCAGGCCTGTGGGGTCGCAACAGACCCGGGGGGGGGGGGTCCCAGCTCAACAGCCAGACACAGAGGCGCCCACGTCCCCAAATGCACGTGCTGTGAGAGGCAGAGCCTCCGGGGACACCTGCAGGCAGCCAGGACTGTGATTTAGTGTATCCCCATGGAGGGCTGCTTTTCCATAGTGACAGTGACCAAAGTGATGATAAGGATGACAGTCCCCGGCAGCAGCAGCAGACACTTTCTGAGCACTCAGTGTGTGTTACGACTGCGCTAAGTGTTTGAATTTCAGCAACCCTGAGAGGTGGGTGCGACACGATTCCCATGTATAGTTGATGACACAGATTCAGAGAGGTTGAGTGACTTGTCCACGGTCACACAGCTTGGTGGGGAGTTCGGTCATGTCTCAAACCCAGGTCAGCCTGATGTCCAAGACGTTGCTCTCAGTTCCCTAACTCTATATCCTTGGACAGGTTACTTAGCCAGTGTGCTTCCATTTCATCATGAGTAAAAGGGGGCAACAGCATCGACCTCTGGGGGTGCCTCCGAGGTTAAATGAGCGAGTATATGTGAAGCACCTGAACAGTGGCCGAATGGTAGTTTCTGTCACTGTCAGCGTTATGACAAAGGTCACTAACTGCTGACACACTAATGGCACTGCTTTGGAGACTGGCCATGGCCCTGTGCTGTCTATATGTCTGTCTGTCTGCCTGCCTCATTTTACTTCAAGTCAAGTCCTGCTTCTTAGTTCAATTTACTTACTAAGAAACTATTGCTGCCCTGAAGGAGAAACTTGGACCCCTTACTCTAATGAATGAAAATAAATACACTATCAAAATGTTTGCAAGCTATTTGCATGCACCACTCACAAAACCTCATAGCTTACAGCCCAGCCTTGCCCCGCCCATCGGCCCAGCGCTCCTCCAACAGTACAAGCCCCCAGGTCACCCCAACCTCCTCTGGGGGCTCCCGCTGCCCTCAGGGAAGGGCTGCCGGGCCTGGCCCAGCCCTTCCATATCCCCATCCTACCCCAGCTCTGACCTCATCTATAAACCTACCACCCTGCCAAAATCTCGCAGTCTTTCCTGCTCCCAGGCCACCCACAGCCAACCAAAACCCAGCGTCTGGCTGTTGGTAAACAAAGTTTGCTGACACCTGGCCAGTCCCTCTCCCATGTGCATCCTCTGCGCGACCTGGTGGAGGTGAGATCTTCTAACCCCAAAGCCGACGATATTTACACCTGGCCCAGCCCTTTCATATCCCCATCCTACCCCAGCTCTGACCTCATCTATAAACCTACCACCCTGCCAAAATCTCGCAGTCTTTCCTGCTCCCAGGCCACCCACAGCCAACCAAAACCCAGCGTCTGGCTGTTGGTAAACAGTTTGCTGACACCCGGCCAGTCCCTCTCCCATGTGCATCCTCTGCGCGACCTGGCGGAGGTGAGATCTTCTAACCCCAAAGCCAACGATATTTACACCTGGCCCCTTACAGTTTCACAAGGGCCCCTCTCCCTGCCCAGGAGGCTGTCTCCCTCACTCTCCACCCAGACAGCTCCTGCTCATCCCTCTGCCCCAGCTGGGCTGCTCCAGCCTCCGGGCACCTGCTGCCATGGACTCAGCTCAAGGTGTCACCAGGTTTGCTCACCTCCCTCCCTCCCTCCCTCCCGGAGGAGGGACCTGGACACATCACCATCACAACCCCGGACCCCACAGCATGTACCACCCAGGAGAAAGTCCTCAAAACAGATCTGTGACCTCAACAAACCAACTCCGGTCTTAAGAACCCATCCCCAAGCCAAGTGTGTGGTCAGAGAACACCTGAGGTGAGGGGCTGCTGACGGGAGCAGGCGGACTAGGAGGGGTGCCAGCGAGAGGTAGGGCCCAGCGGCCCGGCAGAGGGGGGACCTGGCCAAGTGCTCTCAGCCAGCCACCAGGGTCCCACCAGCCACTGCCCTGACTGCAGTCAGACACTGGGGGACATGGGGACACAGGTGGGCCGAGAGGGCCACTGCAGCAGAGGTCAGGACTGTCCCACGGGCCACAAATCTTCAGATCCCAAACTCTTGTCCTGTCTCCAAACTGGGGTGAAACTGGAGAGGCACAGCCAGCTCTGGGCAGAGCAGGGCAGACCTCTCAGCAGGTGTCTGGGGAGGCCGGAGGGCAGGCCGGCCACTGAGGCCCTGGCAGGCCCGGGAACACGCCCAGATCCCCAGCCCCACGCTGTGGGGACCCAGTGCACGTCCCAGCCCCCACGCCTGGCCTGGCCTATTTATAGCTGCAGGTTTGCGAGGAAGCGGGCTTCCACCTTGACGGCAAGGTCTCCTGGAAGCTTTCTATGAAAACACAGCTAACAGGTCAGAGCGAGCAGCGGGTGGATATTTTAAAGCACACGGGCTTCGTCATGGGTTCATGCTTTTCTTCCTCTCCATCCCTCCCTTCCATTCCTCCCTCTCTCCTCCGCCCTCCCACAGCTGGCAACCATCCTGGTCCAGTCAATTAAAATCACGAGAACCACCACCACCACGGCCCCCACCATCCCCACCACGAATTACTCAACGTGGCAGACACTGCCCTGAGCTCCTCGCACCCTGCAAATAACCCCGATACAGGCCATTCTTTCCCCACGTAACAGAGGGGGAGAGAGGCTCAGATATGTGCTGGGCACGCCTGGCAGAGAAGTGGCGAGCAGGGCTGTCCCACACGAGGGGCAGGCTGGCAGCACCGTCACCAGTGCCACCAGCTCCAGGGCACTATGTGACACTAAAGCACCATCCCAGGGAGGGAGGCCACTCTCTGGAGGAGCAGGAAACTGCTGTGGATTTAGGCCACTGGGAAGGCCCTCTGCCTCCATCCTGCCCTATTGCCTTGGGGCAGCTAAGATGCTCTGTCTGGAAACTGGCCCCTTTGGAGAGAATTTTCCTGTTCAGAAGCTCCAAGGGGACGAGTAAAGACATTGTGGGAGGAAGGTAGACGGGAAACCACCTGCGAGCATCTGGAAGTACCTTCATTTACTGCTCTGCCAGATTTGGGAAGCTACTGGAGAAACATGCTATCGGAAACATTTAAACGGAACCATGCGGTGGAGCCGCGTGACAGGGCTCAGAGCCCAGGACATGGCTGTGCCTCTGAGGACAGTCTTCTACCGGAGCGGCAGCCCAGCCCCGGCCAGGAACCCCAGCTGCCGCCCAGGCCAGTGGCCATCATGGGAGCAGCTCAGCGCCAGGGTCCAGTCAATACCTGCATCGTCCGGATGGGTGTCCGAGGACAGCGGCTCATCTGGGGACGCTTGGTCTGTCCCAGTGGCCGACGGGCTTCCCGGCTGGGCTTCCTCTGAAGTCAGCGGCTCCTGCTTGGGTGTGGAAGGTTCGCTCTGTGCAGCTCGGGGGCCTCCATCAGGGCCGCATGCTTTGTTCTCAGCGTCTGCAAGGAAATTCAGCGGTCAGCTGTGGCCATCTTCCTACCTGCTTTCATTCTCGCGAAGTGACTTCCTGGGAAGGATGCCACCCTGGGCCCCAGGGTGGCACCCTGCACCGCTCCCACACACCCGGGGAAGCACCTCCACTGTCCTCCTCAGACAGCACCGAGCATCACCACACCCACTGGCCTCTGGCCACACCCCTCCTGGCCTGTGTGCTCTTACTTTGACACCTGTGGGAGACTGGACAATGCACACCCCCACATCCCTGCCTTGGTGGGGCCCCTGACCCCGACCCTCTGCCTCGTGGCTCACTTTGGCCAGTGGGAAGTGAGCAGGTTTGATGCTGCAGAGACTTAAAAAGTGCTTGCATATTCCTGCTTCTTCCTTCAGTACCGGGTCCTCACCCTGAGGACACGCCCAGCCAGCCTGGTAGGGGGTGAGCTGTGGGGGGCGGGGAGCAGAGCAGAGCGGCCCCCATCCCGCCAGCCAAGGTCACCCAGACAGGCGACGGTGAAGGCTCGCTGCTGAGGTGGTCATTATGTGACACCATCATGGCTACAAATAACCTTTCACCTCTGCACCCACCATCCCACCATCAGTCCCACAATACACAAATGCTTCTCAGTCACCGTCCCTGGAAAGGCAGAGATTAACAAGACAATCCTTATCCCCAGGGGCTCAAACCCTGGGGTGGGCACACAGCTGACCACACGTGATATTGCCAGCCCAGGAACAGGGGCACAGCCAGACGGAGGCAGGACTCGGAGTCCTAGGTCTAGACAGTTGGCCGTCCCAGAGTAAAGGACAGCAGACAGAGAAGGGCTGAAAGAGGGAGCTGGTGCCTCCCCGTGCCCGGGCTCGGTGGCTTCAGCCTTTAAGGGTCTGGCCCTTGATGGACTGGTCACCCCCCTGGGGTCCTAGAGTACTGATAAGGGACTCAGGAGCATAACTGGTCCAGATCACAAGAGCACAGCGTGGCAGGCTCTGGCTGGAGACTCAGCCAGCTGACACAATGGCCCTCCTGAGACACAGCTCACAGCCCAAGGCCTGCAGCACCCACACGCCCCGCCCACATCCCTTGTCCCCACAGCTGGTTCATCAAGGCCACCCCAGAGCAGCGTGTCACCGTGACCCGTACAGTTTCTTGTGCCCAGGCAGGAAACATCTCCAAGACTCAATTTTACCATCTCTAAAATGGGGCTAAAACTCCTTGCTTCTCGGAGTCAGTGCGAGGATTCAATGAGTTAATGTCTATTATGTGTGTGGCACAAAGCAAACACCATGTGTGCCTGCAAGCACCCTCACTGCTGTTGAAGAGGAGGAGGAAGAGGATGACAAGGGTGATGGTGTGGCCACGTGGCCTGGGCTCCTGTGCCCACGTGGGAACTCCAGGCTCCCTTTGCAGGGCCCTCCCCACGCCCAGGACTCGGGCCAGACCCATGACGGGCGACCCTGGGAAGGGTGTGCGCTCATGATCACCGTTCATCACCTTCCCTCCCCTGCACATCCCCTCGAGAGGAGGGCAGAAAGGTTGGTGGGCGAGAAGTCTGTAGATCTGGGGCCAGGACGATGCCATCTGTGTAGCCATGTCACCTGACTGGGGGGTCTAGGCCAGGGCCCGGCCAACTTTCTCTAGAAAGGAGCTGATAGCCAGTATCTTAGACTTTCTGGGCCACTTGCCACAAAGTCCAGGCTCCATATTCTTTGATTTTTTATTTTGGCCAAAATCCTTTAAGTTTAAAAAACCATTCTTAGCTCGAGGGGCTTTACTAAACAGGTCCAGCAGATCTGTGATTTTCCAACCAACCCCAAACCAAGAAAAGACCAAGACACAAACCAAGAGAACCCACCAGTGGACACAACTGGATGTCACGCAGCTCAGAACTACAGCTTCTCAGACACTCCCTCACAACTGGCTTCCTCAGACTTGACACACAGCTGTGATGGTCTCCACCGCTGGCTTGCCTGGCTCTTAGTAACAGAGGGGGCACGCCAGCACTGACCGAGGGTTTGCCCCGCTGGAGACACAGCCTGGCGCTCCGCGGCCCCATCTCACTGGAACTTCGCAGCGCCCCACCCTATCAGGTGGGACTGCCACCTGCCTTCACAGATGGGGACACCGAATCTTAGGAGGGGTGAGTCATTTGCTGCTGGTGACCATCACTTTTGTTAATGACAGTAGCACCTCCATCATCATCACCATCATCCATAAAATGGTCAGAATGCTGAGCCTGAAAGGCCCAGAGGTCTCCAGCCTACCCCCCGGGGCTCTGCAAAGGCTGCACCCCGCCACACAGTCCTGGGGTTCCTCCACCTGCCTTCCCAGCTTAGTGGACTTGCAGGACTTTTCTGGGCTCTGCTCAGAGCTTCCGCTCATAATCACGTTCAATGAAAAGTTAGAGTTCCCAAAATAGCCGCGGTGGCAGGGCCGTTGCTAAGCAACGGTGGGGGGGGCGGGGGGGCATGGGCAGCTGGTCCCCTGGTCCTCTCTCTGTACCCTGGGCCCTTCCTCCTGGCCCTTCTGAGGGCAGCAGAAGGGAGCAGAAGCTGGATGCCCCCGCTATAGACAGAGTAGCTACTGTGAGAGGGGACACGCCACACACACACGTGCGTGCACACGCGTACATGCAGACACACACACACACACATACAAGCTGCCCCCAGCGTTCCTGCCCCACAGAAACCAGACAGACTTGATCTGTCACTGCCAAATGCCCTGAGGAGAGGCACCTCGCGTCTCTCAGGTCACCAAACACAGCACAAGGGTAACAACTGCCTCTCTCTTCTATCCAGTGATGGAGAATGAAATTCCATAAGGAACTTAAGACAAGGCCAAGGGGACACATCCAGGAGGATGGAGGAGTCATTCAGGAGCACACGTGGTGTCTGGACAGAGAAGCAGGCAGGCCTCTGTCCTCACTCATCGCATTTGGACTGAGGCCCCAGTGGAGGGGCTGGGACGCCAGCCGGCCCTTGCCTGTCACAGACATATCACCGGCCAAAGCAGTGAAGACGCAGTGAGGGGGAAGGTCAGCGCCCCCACACAGAGTCAGTCCCATCTCACGCATCTCCCAACCACACAGATCGGGTCCTTCCTGGGTCCGGCAGATGACCAGACTTTCGGGAACCAGAGGAGAGGTCGGAGTGGTACATGAAACGCCCACGTTCACAGTTACCACAGACTAACACACCCCCTGGAGAGGATGAAGGCGAATTTGTGCCCTGGACACAGGCCTGTCTCTGGGACGCGTGGGCCTCTCCTGCAGGCCCCGTGTACCACCTGTTCACGCTGCCACGTTCCTCACTGCTTTGTGGGCAAACTCCACACAAAGAGGTGTCCTGTGCACACCTGTGCAGGGCAGAGAACCAGCCTGGGTTTGGCCTGGGCAAGGAAATTCCAGTGAGAGTTCCTGGGCTGCTAAGGACTCCGGGCAGCTCTGGGGGGGTCTGTGGCCCGAGCCCGTGGGGGCCTCTCTGGGCCCCCCCGGTCGCTGTCAGGCAGCCTCCCAGGCGCCCACTGGTGTGAAGTCCAGGCTCAGAGGGGGCAAAGGGCAGCCAGCCACAGGGGAGTGTTCCTGGCCACAGAGACAGCCAGCCTGGCTGGGCGCAGGTGGTGGCAATGGAGACTGATTCACGGGGGCGGGGGCGGGGGTGGGGGAGGTGGGGCGGCAGTGGCGGTTCCACTTCCGAGGCCGCGGATTCCTACTGACCCAGCAGGAAACCTGAGGTCCCAACTCCAGCACAAATTAGGGACAGACAGCGCCCACCCTAGAACCAGATGTTTCCCCACCCCACCCCCGCCCAGTGAGAAAAGGCGTTTTTTGAGCCAGGGCACAAGGGAGAAATAGCGCGAGGAAGGTTTTACCCCAGGGTGACGACCTGTGGCCAAATGTTTTCATCTCTTCTCTCTGTCCACTAGGCACACAGTGAAGGGTCTAAGGTTTACGAGTAGGTGGTGAACCCACATCCCTGCCCCCTCTCCCTGACCCATCCCTTTCCGGGGGAACCCCTGCTGCCCTCCTTCTAACAAGCCCCCCACCGCCCCCCGCAGCGACGCCCTGGGCAGGCTCACTGCAGACTCAGCCCCCTCGTCCTGTGGCTGCCCCGGGGCCCCACGGCCACGGAGGTTCCTTGTCACCCAGCCGCTTCCTGGGGAGCCTGATTTTCCTGGCCCTGTCTGTGTTGGAGGGAGAGGCAGGGAAGACACAAGGCCCTGTCAGACCCCAGACCCTCTCCCTCTCCCGCTTTCTAAACTCCCTGCACCCGACCCACCTGCTCTTGGCTCCTTCACCAGGGTCCCTGTGCGGGCCGCTCCACGGGGCTGGAAGATGCTGCCCACTTCCCCGTCGCTCTGCTTCTCAACCTCGGCGGCGCCAAAGGCGGAAGCAGCTGGGGAGGTTTATAAAGTCCGGATGCCTGGGTCCCACCCCCAGAGCCTTTGAAGGGAGAGTTCCCCAGGTGACCCTAATGCAGAGCAATTGCTGAGAAGCAGCCTGCTGACTCCGGCTGCCTTGGGTGGGACCCAAGCCAACATCACCTCCCTGCACGCCTGACCAGGTCAGGGCCCCCAGTCATGTGCCTTTCCTGCACCATACTCCTCTCAGCTGCCATTTTATAGCTGTTTGCAGGACCCCACTGGACTATGGGTTCCTGGAGGAAGGTATTCTGCTCACCTGTACCCTCAACAGCCAATACAGCCCCTGGCACACAGGAGGTGCTCAATAAAAATCAGTTAATGAGCGCCTTGTCAGTTCTTGAGGAGACAGGCTGTGTTTCAGGCCCCTCCAGATCCGGGGCCACAAGCACTTAGCAAGAGAGAAAGAGAGATCAGAAGTCGGGGTGGCAGTCTCCACCCTGGGGACCACACCCAGCCCACCACCTGCTCCACAGAGCCCCGAGCTCCGAGGGAATTTTGCCTCTTTAAATGGTTGAAAAAAATCCAAAGAAAAATAACAATGCATGACACACAACAGTTGCAAGAAATTCAAATTTCTATGTCCCTGAATACAGTGTTGCTGGGACCCAGCCACTCCCATTCCTTTATGCAGCGTCTGTGGCTGCTTCACCTGACAAGAACAAAGTTGAGTGTGGCCCTCAAAGCTGAAAGCACTTACTGTCTGACTCCAGAAAAGGTTGACTGACCTGATATAAAGCAATACTGCAGGCTGGCTGGTGTGGGACCTCTCCGTCGGGCCCGTGGGGGCCAGGGGAGCCGGCCGCCCAGCAGCTCGGCCACCCTGTCAGCTTGGCTGCTGGCTCCCTGCACTCAGGCCATCGGACAAAATTATCTTACAGAGATTCAGTTCAGGAGAGGCAAACCGCGTTCTGCCGGAAGTTTGCCCCTTTAGTGGTTCGCCTGTCGCTTCATTTTGACGTGGGAGTCAAATTCATTTCTTTTATTTACTCTTCCCTCAACAACGACAGCATTTTTTAAAATATGATAAACAGAGCTTCACAGCGTTTCTATTTCCCTCCTCCTTCCCCAGGATTTAAAGTAAGGTTTGTTGGAAACATAGTCAAAAGGCCGGAGTTAGGAGCTTTTCTGGTCTCATCCAAATGAAAACAGTCTCAATTTCCATCTCAACCACGACATTCCTCCAAATCTGAGTCAGACTAGAATGTTCAACGTCTGAAAGGCACAGGACCTGATACCAAGCTTTTTATTACAAGCAAAGTTTGATAATTAGCGCTAAGCCACTTCCCATGCAGGTTGGCCCCGAAAATAGCATCACTGAATGACTTTTCTCTTTGAATCTACCGAGGAATGACTACAAAGGCCGTGGCAGACTCAGCAGGTTAGAAGGCTGGGCTCACTGACTCCGTGGGCTCCTTGGCTAATTCCTGAAGCCTGGGCCAAATTACAAAGCCGCTAGTGGTGTTTTAAGGCTAAAAGGGAGGTAGGAATTCCACTTATTCACGTATCCTCGGGGACCTGCATCTGCGAAGCCAGGTTCCTGCGACCAGGAGGCAAGACGCGGTTCAGCTCCAGAGACATGGGTAAGCGGCAGTGAGATTTTCTGAACCCCACCCCGACCCCGCCCCACCCCAAGCTTTAGGGTCTCAGAGAATCAGAAAGCGTGAAGGGTCAGCGTCCGGACCCAAGGCCTGTCCCTCATGCCATCATGAGAGGAAAATGGGGGGACTCGAGGATCCTGTAAATCAGTGCGCTAACGATACAAATGCTGCTTCTCAAAGACGCAAACAAAGGCGGCCACTCAGACACGGCGGCGCCAAGATCTCTGGTCCTGAGTCTGAACAGCACCCGGCGTCCGGGCCCTCCAGCTGCATGACCTGGGAGGCCACCTCCCGGCCCGCACACTCCTCACCTGGGAGCACGGGCCAGCCCCACACCCAGTCCTGAGGATCCTGGGAGGACAAGGGCCCAGGCGAGGAGAAGGCCCGGGACAGCAGCCGGCTGGTAACTGCAGCGCGACAGGCGGCAGCGGCGGCGCTAGGTGGCAGCAGGGCATGGACAGCTGGCCCAAGTCAAGGGTTAACATATAAGCAGGGAAAATCACCAATGCACTGCGCCCACTTCAGAGGGATCAGGACCACCCACTCGCTTAATGCACACCCAGTGCAGGCGGGAAGCGACCCCACGGTCCCCAGGGCAGGTGGCTGCTCTTGGCTCCTCGCCCCGGGAGTTACTGACTCTCAGACTCCCTGGTGGCTCCTCACAGGCTTGGAGGCTGAGCCACTCGAGAATTTCTCGAACCGGGAAGGCCTCACTCGGGTCCGGCTGCCACACCTGGACACTGGGCTCCTCCGATTTCCACCCCAGCCTGGCCAGAGCTGGGGCAGCCCACTTACCCTGCTCCATCATCTCCAGCAGCCCCTTCTTGATGAGGTCCTCCC
The DNA here is from genome assembly GCF_009834535.1 of Camelus ferus. NCBI lineage: Eukaryota > Metazoa > Chordata > Mammalia > Artiodactyla > Camelidae > Camelus > Camelus ferus. Next base: position 12,392,401 of record NC_045714.1, on the reverse strand, counting down.
GACCTTGCCGGCCGGCCATCTTCTTCTCCAAGGCTGCACGACACACAAACATTCAGGTGAGTCACAGGCAGAGGCGTCGAGGGGCCCTCTCGGAGCCCGGGCAATGCCACCTCCAGTTTGGGAAGAGAGCAGCAAGGCCGCAGGTGACCGTGGGTGAGGGGGCCACCAGGTCGGGGGTGCGGTTCAGGAATCCTGCGCTCCCCCACTCTGCAATCTGCTGAGCAGGCGGGAAGCACGGCCGAAGGGAAGCATGAGTGCTAAGGCGGTGCCTCCCCTGGCTCCCCTGAGAAGTGATGCCCGGCATCACCCCCTTCTCTAAGTTGCCTCCCACCACTGGTTCCTGCCTGCCGCCGAGTACTCTTCACTGACCAGATCAGATCCTCTCTCTGCCCCCGCCACCCTGAGGTGCTTCTCTGTGGTTCCTGCTACCCTTCTCTGAATACACCCTGACCGCCCTTTACGTCTGCTCTCAGACCAGTCCCCTGCACTGCTGTCCCACCGGAGGCTCCTCTGATGAGCTCTGCCCAAACCACTGTTTGTACCTGTTCTTTTTCCTCTGTATCATCTTTATTCTTACTTCATCTCATCCCAACCAACGATGCCTGTGAAATTGGGGATTTGATATGCTGAGATAAATAACATCCCACCCTTAAGCGGGGAAAGAATGGTTTAGAGTAAATAAACCAAATGCGGTGCTGCGTCCAGATTTCCAGGTGCCTGATAAAACGTCCAGGGGTGGGGGTGTCACAGCTGTTAACCTGAAGGGTCCCCACAGCACCCTAATGGACTCACAGGTCGCTCCCCACCGTGCAGCGCCAAGTGGGCCAGCGGCATGGGCTCCCGAGAGCACGCAGCTCACCCTCCAACCCTGTGGCCCAGAGAGCGTCAGGGGCCCTCCCTGAGGGCACAGAGGGCACCTTGCTCTGGCCCCCCGAGCCTTTCACTGATGCACAGGAGGGCCTTCCCCAGCTCAGCGTGTTTGCACGGCTGTTTCCACTGCTTAGACGCTTTCCCCTGCTTTTCTCAAGGGGGTCAGTTTTGTCTCAGCTCAGCATCACCTCCACACCTGGGTCTTTTCTGCCCCCAACCCCGAACAACTGACCCAAAGCAACACTCACCCCGCCCACCTCCTCCCCAGCACCCGCTCAGCTCCCCCGCGGCTGGCCTGCCAGAGTCCTGTCTCCCTGCTTGTTCCCTCACTCACTTGCCCGTTGCCGGACTCCCTGCTTGGCGGAAAGCTGTAAGCGGGCAGGGCCCAGGTCCCTGGTCTGCTTTGTCCTTGGCACAGCACCCGGGAGGCTCACAAGATTCACTGAAAACCAGTGTTTGTTCTGCTTTCACCCACGACAGGAGAATTTGTCAGCTTCTCGGATAGTTCAGTCATGTTGTAAAATGTGTAAAAACGGTGAGTGGAGGACCCCCCGCTGCTGCCAGCAGCCCCTCCCCCGCCCCCGCCGGTTTTGCCTCCGTCATCCTCTAAGCCCTGAGTCTGCCCTGCTTCAAGGCTGGGACGGAAACGGGGACCCCGGGGACCACCTGAGGCCGCAGCCCGAGACGGGCACTTACCAGGTGGGTCCCCGAGGCCCAGAACTCATTCCACATGAGCAGCATCCTTGCTAATTGTCTCCAGCCGCACCTAACAGGCGTGCAACTCAGTGGCGAGGCTTGTGGGAGCTGAGATGCTGTCTCCCCGTGGGTTTGCTTCTCAGGGCACTGACCCCCTCCTTTACCAAGGACATCCAGGGCGTCCTGTCCTCTGGGAGCCAGATCTGAGCACAGCTGCTAGGGCTCAAACTCCAGCCCACAGCCCGCTGCTGCCTGAGCCCAGGAGCGGCTGCCTCAGAGCCCGTTTCCTGTCTCTGAGATGGGCAGGACAGTGGTCATCAGGTCAGGGTGCTGGCGGTGGGGGTGGTTCGGAGTATTTAGTTGGTTAGAAATGGGCTGTGTTGTTGTGACTCTTACAGTCAGTTGTGCTGTTGTTACCACACCCCGTGGATCTGTCTCGTGGCCAGAGTTCCTGGTGTAGATTTCGAGGGGCAGGGGCAGCGGTACAACCGGCCATAACCCCACTTCCCACAGAGCTGGGACGGGCAGGGTGTAAGGATGCGGCTGCGGGTGAGTTGGGGGAGCTTCCAGGTCCTTCAGCGGGAGGGCGCCGGGGCGGGGGTCCCTCGGGGGGAAGCCTCTTCAAGAAAAGTTTCAGAGCCGTCTTCCAAATGAAGACCTCAAGGTATCGAGAGGCCGAGCTGAGGGTCTTGACCCTCTGAATCACCCAAGGGGGCTCTCGGGGACGGTGGAACCCAGACCCCAGGGTTGTCAAAGTGAGGGTCTGGGTGCAGGGGGGCTGGTGCTTCCTCCCCGAGTGTGGTCAGCAGGGAGAGTGTGGCTGGCAGGGTCTCGGTCCCAGCCTGGCCCCGCACTGACTCCAGAGTCTGCTTTTTTAACTAGGTCGACGGTGACCTGGGTGCCCCTTAGGCTCTGGGTGGTAAGTGGGTTCCAGGCAGGGACCTGGAAGGGCCAGGGGAGAGAGGTGACCTGGAGGAGGCTGAACAGCTCCCGGCCATCAGAGGCCACAGAGCACAGCCCACCCCTCCCCACATCAGCAACAGAAAGTGCAGTGACAGTGACACCAGGTCCCCTCTCCCCAGTGCTCACCGGATGTCGTCTGCTTCAGTTTTTCATTTTTCTTTTTCCTCCATTTCCAGGGTTTGAAGATCCTGCCCAGGGTGGCCAGTTTGCTGTTCCTCCTCACGGGGGGAGTTCGAATCCCTGAGACCAGATATTCGGAGCGCACTGTGGGGGTTTGGTCCATCTCATCTGGAAGACGAAAACCCAGGGAGGGGTCAGTGATGACCAAGCCCAGATGATACCCTGGGGACCCGAGATGACTCCCCTCCCCACCGGGGCCACCAGTGAGCCTCCAATGCCTGGGGCTAAAGAGGGTTTTCCAGGCAACAGAGGCCCTCCGGGGCTGGTTCCGGTGGGGATGCGCCCACAGGTAGCGCGCACCGTCTCCCTCCCGCCCGCAGCCTTCTTACAGCCTCCGGAAGCCCTTACAGCACTTTGTGTTGGCCACAGTGACCTGAAGACTCACCCAAGTCCACAAAGGAACCTTCTCTGCCTCAGGACCTCTGCTCAAGTCTGCCCTCCCGCTCAGCTCAGCCTCCTCCCAGCCCTGGGAACCTCAGCTGACTCTGACCTCCTCCAGCAAGTCTCCACCTTGTCCTGCCCAGACGAGGCTCAGTCCCTTACCCCAGGCTCCTGGGTCCCTCCCCGACGCTCGGCTGTCCTGGACCCCAGCACAGACCTGGCCGTGCTCCTCCTCGAACAGCTGCAGACTGAGCGTGTCCATGAATGGACAGAGGGAGGCTCTCCTGGGGCCCTTTCCTTGCCCAGGAAACTAGGCCACGCTGGCACACTCTTCGGATGTGCAAGGACAGACGTCCAAGGAAGCTCATGGCACTGCTGCTCGTCATGCAAGAGACTCGTAGCAACCTACAGGCCCGTGCCCAGGGCACCGGTCAAGTCACTGTCCTTCCTCTCAGAGACCCTCGCAGAGACACAGAAAAGAAACACGCAGATCTGTCTGTGCAGATGGGAAAACTAGCCAAGATAAACCTCAAGGTAAAAAAATCAGCACGCAAAAATCACACAGCATATGCCGCCCATGTGCAAAAGGGGGCCGTCCCCATGTGTCTGTGGGGCCCTCAAGAACCGGGGATCACTTGCTTTTTGGGGCCCTGGGAGGGAGGCCCTTCACCCTAGGCCATTTTATAGTATACAACATGTACTATTTTTTTTAAGAAAGATTAGTTAGAATGGAAAACAAAATGCAACTAACACAACAGTGATGCTGGAGACCCAGGGGACAAGTGTCGCCTCCATCAGCTGACCCCAGGCCCCCATTCAACGGCACAGCTTAGACACGAGTTCACGTCATCACCTGGGACAGGGGAGGGACGTTTCTTCCAGCGGTGGCGAAGACCCACCCTCTACAGGCTCTCAGACTGAACCGCTCTGTCACTTGGGTGGAAGTTCACAGACCTGCAAGTGTCCCCCAGAGTGAGGCTGGCACCTGAGCCCAGACTCTGGCCAAGATGCCCTGCAAACAGACACGCACGCACACAAAGGCCCTTAGCCTCAGTTTCCCCATCTGTAAAATAAAGATAATCATCGTCCTTGGTGATCCAGGGATGAGAAGACTGTGGGAACACAGGTAGATGCACACAGCACAGAGTTTACCGACAGTATGCTAATCCGCGTGAAGGAGTATTATCTGTGTTTTAAAACTGCAGGGCTGCTCTGATAAACGTGCCACGCCAGCACTGGTGCCTTCTGGGAGAAGTTTTCATGGTAATAATTTATATTACAGCAGCCATACATAGCTACCACAGAGTGAACATGGGTCACTGCCTGAGCTGGGCCAGGTGCTGCGGTATTCTGCCCCGACAGGAGATGCTGTTATACCCATCTTACAGACGAGCACACTGAGGCTCAGGGCAGGGAGCCGTTCTGTCAGAGCGAGGGAATGCCGACCTCAGGCAGCCTGCCTCCAGAGACCCTTCTTGTAGCTCTACGCTGCTTCTAGGGTGACTGGGTAGATTCATCACCCAGAGCAGGACACAAGTGGATGGGGCAGGAACCAAGAGCGTCCCAGGCCACCAGCGTGTGTGGCCACTCCCTCTCTAGCTGTTACTAACTGAGCGTTAACTGAACACTGGGGGCTGGGTGCCAGGGGGACCACGAGGCAATCCCGCGTGGACGGACAGCCCAGGGACGCCCTGTGTGAGAGCTTCTCCCTGCAGACTCAGCAAGCCAGTGAGGCACTGAAGCCAACGGCACTCCCCACCTCGTGTGTATAACCCCGGCGCCCGGCCCCCAGTCGGAGCCAGGAAGCGTGAGGGTGGGAGGGAGTGAGGGGAGCCCGAGGACCGGTCAGGGATCCCTCTGGTCACCAGGTCCCCAGCTCCAGGCTCCAGGCACACGGGATGCAGACGGTCCTTCTCCCCCAGAGGCAGTTTACGTCACGTCACCATCCTCTCCCTTCCTCCCTCCGCCCACGGACGCCAGATGGGAGTCGAGCTGGCAGTGTCACGTGGCCCAGGAAAGCTGACTGTCCTGGAGGCCTTTTTGGCACAACAGGGAAGGAACTGGCCAGGTCTCCCCAAGCCTCTGGGCCGGTTTGAAGAGAAAGAGGTTGCTCTCCAGAGATGCGCATGGAAACAAGGAAGCACTGTCATCCCTTTGTTTACACCAAAGGAAGGGCGGCCGCCCCCAGAAGCACAGCCCAGCAAGGTCCGGTGAGTGTCCAAGGAAATCCAGAGGAAGGGGAGTCCGGACAGGACCACTTCCACCCATCAATCCATCCATCCATCCATCCACTCACTCAACAGGAAAGTACTGACACCAGCCACACACTAGCAATTGCTCCAGGAGAACACGCAGAGGTGAACAGAAAAAAACCCTGCCCTCGTGGGGCTTCTGTTTACCTGTGGGAGGCGGACAGCCGGCGAAGATACTATGATCCCAAGCCTGCTCTCCCATCGCTCCCGCCACCTCCCTCTCCTGATTCTTCCTCATCACGTTCTCACCCGGTGTGTGTGTGTGTATATATCCTGGCACGTACACACACACACAGATACACCTGCACAATTATTTGCTGTTCCCTGCTGTGTCTCTAATTCGAGGGTGAGGTCTGTCTTTGAGGGTTGGTTAACAGCTGAATCCCTGGCGTCCAGAACACGTGAGACAGGAACCCATATGCTGAAGGAAATCTTTCCAGACATGAGGACGGATGGACAGAACCCCGCACCTGCTCAGGGAGCTGGGGGACGCAGGGGCTGACTGTCAACAGAGGGTTAAGAAAGGCTGCTCTGAGCGGGCCTACTGGAGCAGAAAGGATGCTCCAAATGCACCCCTGGATGAAAGGGAGCCGGCAGTGTAGATGGGAGCTGGGGCAGGGAGGAGGCCCCAGACAAGGTCAAGGGCTTGGAGGAAGAACACAGCAGATGAGGGCCATGGATGAGGCCGGGGAGGCAGGCAGGGGCTGGAACTTGATTTAGAATTCATCAGGGAGCCACTGGGAGCTCTTAAGCTCAAATGACCTGATTTATTCATTTATCAAATATCCGAAGTGGCCAGCAGGAAGGCACCTCCATCTGAGCAACTCCCCAGGGGCCTGCTGTCATGGGAGAAGCAAAGAACCCCCCAAGCCCAGGTGGGGACAGGCTCCAGAGGTCTGAAGGCTGTGCCCCCAATGCCCCCACAGGATGAAGCCCCCTACTCCCTGCCGGCCCCCAGGTGGCTCAGGCCCAGGGCCGGGTGGGGTGACGGCACCTTGTAACCCAAGGACAGAAGCTTCAGAAGAGATGCACCATCCAGGGAAGGAACTGCTTACAAACCACCCAAGGGCATAACTGTGTCACTGACTGCGTGCCCGGGGGTCCAAGTGAGCAAGAGGTGGGCTGGGTCCCCTGAGGACCGTGTGACCCCTCCCCCCGAAGGGCGGAGTGAACGTGGGCAGGAGGGAGGGCGTGTATGTGGATTTACGGGCACCTATGCGGGTGGGCGTGCACGCGGGTGGGCGCACGCGCACGCGCAAGTGAGAGTCGTACAGAGAGAAGAGGCTGGGTGGACCCCTGCTTCCCTCTATCCCCAGCCCATGAGTTCACGCAGCATGTCTGGAGATGCTGGGGGACCTCCTCACCTCCGGGAAGACTCCCAGAGGTGCAGACACATTAGCAGATCCCTCCAGCCTCTGAGTAACACCGTGGTGCTGAGTTCCAGGGCCACCTCTGCCACCTGTGAGGCACTGGCGGTTCATTAATGAAGAGCGCTTCCCCACATCTGCCAAGGAAGCACGGCAGGCAGCTACGGGGCAGGCGGGACGCCTCCTGGGTCCCCGGATGGTGGACGGGGCAGGCGCCTGCCCCCTGCCATCTCTGGTCCCACAGGCAACTGCAACCCTCTCCTGGTCCCCTCTGAAGCTCACCGCAGACTGGGTGCACTTGTCCTCCGGGCCCAACGCCAGCCCCCTCCGCCATCAATGGCTCTCACAAATCAACAGGTCAGGCAGTTCTAGAACAGGGCCAGGAGGGACACCAGTGTCTTGAATGAGGTCACTGAGATCACAGGCTCATTCCCATGCCTGGCTCAGGGCCAACCCCTTGACTCGCCATACTCCCTCCCACCCCAGCTCTGAGCGCTCTCAGATACCATCCTGAGATGAGTTACTTACTGTTATCTTCTGTCTCTCTCTCCCACTGGAACAAAGTAAGCATTATGAGAACAGGAACCGTGGCCGTCCTGTTCATCAAGGGTCCCTGGCATCTTTACTGGCGCCTGGGACCCAGGAGGTGCTCACATAGACCCCTGCTTGACCTGTGAGTCTGGGGTGCTGTATCCCAGGAGCCAGGATCCGGCCCCTGTCCATCCGACTCCAAAGTCCTCCACTTAGTGGCATCGCGCATTTCTGCTTCCTTGTCTTCTGCCTACTGACCTGCCTCCGTTCCCTTCCCCGTCATCTTCCCCAAAACACAACGGAAGAAAAGCCCCACTCAGTGATTAGCAGGGGCCTTGTGCTGAGTGGCTGGCCTCACGGGGAAGACAAGCGCTATCTGTATCTGGCAATATCGGAGCACAACTTTTTGTTTGTTTCTTTCATTCATTCATTCACTTATTCACAAATTCACTCCTCAAGTATCAGCTGAGCCCTGCTCTGAGTTTGAGACAGAGCAGTAAAGGCAACTGACACACTGTCTTACTCTGCACGAAGCTCACCGGCTCATGAAGGAGGAATTAAACAAGCAAGAAAACAGAAGATGACTTCAGAATGTGAGGTCAGCTAAGGAGGAGGCAGGCAACGAGCGGGGATACGGAGCACCAGAGCATGGCCTCCGTTTCCTCAGTGAGCCCTTCCCTGCCCCCAAAGAATCCATCGGGCAATATGTGGTCACCATCTTCTATAAGCAAAGCACCATGCCGGGTGTGTGAAGCAGAACAAAGAGGTGCTGGGCCCTCCTCTGCCCCGGTGGGGTCACTGACCACAGAGAAAACCAAGGTTTGTGGAATCACCAAGACAGAGAATTACAACTGCAGAGGGCGCAGTTCTTCCCGCCTGGAGTGGGAAATCTCTGGAAAGGCTACGAAGGGTGGGGGCAATTTGGATTCAGGTTTTGGAGGTTGAATAGGAGTTGAATATAAGGTGAAAACCCTTAAAAGCATGATCGTATGTGATGTTTGGTGGATAAAAAGCAAGCAGGGAAACAAGATCTGATGTCCCCTGTCTCTAAGGTTCAGAAGCCCTGTAAAATGTAACGTCCACATATTCCACATATAAAACTGAGATCCACATAGAGACTCCAACTTTCTGTGGTGCCAACTAATGACCAACATACATGCACAGATACACAGACACAAAGTGATCATTATCATCACCACTGACTATAAATAGGAAAGATGATCTCAAAGTCATAAAAGAATCTTTATTATTGATGTATCAATAAATATATTGATAAATGAGAAAAGAGCAGTGCTGTGCTGTCCTTAGTGTTCCTGATTTGCTGGCATGGGTCTGTGTACTTGAACTTAAGACCCTTAGGCTGGAGCTCTTGATTTCTGGATGGAGGGGATGGAGGACAGGCTGGAGTCCAGCCAAGAGGAGCTGTGTGTGGCTGTGACAGGAGCCTTGAGGGCACGGGACTCACTGGGGGACCTGGTACGAGACTGGCACTGTGGAAAAGCTGCAGAGAACATCAGCGTGGGCGGCAGACGGCTGGGGAACGAGTCTGAAGGCCAGGAGACCCACTGAGAGCGGACAGGCAGGGCCGGGGCGTGGGGCCGGCAGAGAGGGGAGAGAGGAATCCAGAGATGCCACTGAGGCCGAGTCCTCAGCAGAACTAAGGGAGCAACCAGCGTGGCCCAGGAACACAGACGGGAAAACCAAGAAAACCAAGGTTGGTTGCCATCACCGTCGCCAGCAGCCACAGCACCCGCTGGGCACTTGCTGGGTGACAAGCCGGGTCCTGAGCACCTGACACGAATCAGCTCATTCCCACCAGGACCCTGGAAGGTGGATCCTTACCTCCGTCACCCACAGTGTAAGGAGGAAAATGGAAGCAGACACGTGAAACGGTTATCCCAGGTCACAGGATTGTTATCCGGAAAAGGGACGACCTGGGGGAACGGAGCTGGGACAGAGAGGCTCCTTAAAGCAAGATACTAGAATCATGGCATGCAGGGTCAAAGGCCAGCAGCTTGTGTCCAGGCTGCAAGAGGTGTGGCTGGACGGCCTTCGACTAAGAAACCGCTGGGTGTCTTAATCAACCCACCACCTGGATGGGTCTGCACCTCTAAAACCAAGTTTACAAAATGGACTTAAAGTCTTGCAGATGTGAAAGAATGCTGGGTTTGACCTTCTCCATGCCTCCTGGAAAATTCTAGAGGAATGACTGAAGAGCTGGATATTTGGGGAGGACTGATGGACACAAGCAGAACTAGGGTCACACGTGAACAGCTTCCAGGAAGAAGTGAGACCACGCCCCAGCGTCACACTGCTCAGAACAGAGGAAGGAGGTGGCTGCTCAGTGGGGCAGGGGAGGCAGGAAAGGAGGAGGAAGGCTGAATTTATTTAGAAGGGAGCGGGGAAGAATTCTAAAGGCCTGCAGCTCTCTTCCCAGCAGCCCTGCAGACTTTTCCTACAGCCCTGCGAGCGTATTCATCAGGACCTGTGAACAGTGACGGCCCCTGTGATGGGAAGACTGCTGCCTTTACAGTGTGGAGGAAACAGAGAACCGGCAGCGGGCTCTCCCTCCTCCTTGGGCGCTTCGCCCAGCGCCAGGCACAGGAGTGAATGAATGAAGGGAGGAAGGAATGCATGAATGAATAAAAGAGACTGATTCCATGATACAAACACTACAGTGCAATCAAAATGCAGGCCCGTGGTTACTGACCATGACCCAAGCCGCCTCTGTGCCCCTTGACTGCAGGAGGTAACTGTAACCCTTAAGCAACTCCCCAGCCTCATGCTGGCCCGTCGCTTCTCCCAGCTGCCACCTTCCCCTCCCTCCTCATTAGCTGAGGTGCCAAGGAACACACAGAAGGAAATACAAGAGGCTGGCTGAGCGTCAGCGTGAGTAACGGGCCCCTGGGACACCAGGACTCAAACGAACACTTAATCGTAAGGGAATGTACCTCTGAATGCTCGTGGGGAGGCCACCGAATTCTTCTGGGTCCTTTGCCCAAGAAGACCATCCCAGGAGGTGGGGGTCATATTGTCAACTCCATCTGACATTTAGGAGGGGGAGGCTATGGGGGGGCCCCACATGGAAAATCACACAGCTGGTAAGGGGCAGGTCAGGCGTCAGAGCCCGGGGTCTCAGACCTGAAGTTCACCGTCTGGGCATGAAACCAGTGTTTCCCAAAGTGTGTCCCATGGAACCCCAGCGTGGGCGATGCTTTGTGAATAAAGACACCTGGGAAAACACTCTACACAGAAGGCCTTCCCTGAAGAGCCCCGCCACAGACCATCAGAGTAAAGGCTCTGAGAAGTCCTGCAGTGAGCAATCAGGTTCGGCTGCCTGGCCGGCTCTTCCTAAACAGATGGATCAGCAAATGCCTGTTTACACCTTGCTGTCCAGACAACAGTAACCACACAGAAGCTGTCCAGTGGAGTTTGAGCAAGAAGCCTGAGATTAACCAGTTTGAATTACTCCTGCTAAGGAGTGTGAGTGACAACTTATTTCCGGAACAGAAAAGTCTTTCCCCCAATATCTGTATTCCCAAGGCAACAGGATTCTCTAAGATCTTAGCAGAGGTTGGGCCTGAAATTTTCCCAATTCCCCTCTCCCTTTCCAGCTGTCTAAGGCCCCCTAACCAGCAACGATGCTGAAATTAAGACCAGATAAATGGGCATCATTTATGCCTCTGACACCAGTGGAAAAATCAAGACATTATGAAGAGGCTTCTTTTCCCCTCCTATGTACTGTGGAAAAAACAGCACATCTAACTATAAAGCCCATCTGTTCAGCATCAACCCCATAATTCTGCCAATGGTGGCTGGTGTCTGCCAGACATATGGCCAATTCTCCACGTGAAATCAGCTCAGATCTGTAAATCAAGTAGATCTAAAAAATGCTGCATGGAGTTTAGACCCAAGAGTGGAAACATGAAGATGGCGGGGGTCAGGGGAGGAAGAAAGTGGTTTCTAGAAAACCGAGTGTTGTCCTGGGCTCAGGAGGGTGCTCTATGTCTGCACACAAGCCAGCTCTCACAAAAATGACTTTGCAAGAAGCCCAGAGACTTGGGCAAAGACAAAAAGCTGGTTTTAGAGACACCCTCTCAGAGATCCTATTTTTACAGAGTGGAGAAAGATGAGCGTTTCTGAGGGAAGATAAACACTGAAATGATGCCCTGGGAGACTTCAGCATCGCAGGATAAATTTAGACGAACAATATTGTGCAACAGCTTCAAAGCTCAGGTTCCATCTCTGACTTTTTAAACTTCAACTGTAAGAGGAGATTCTTAAATAATGTCAGCCAACGCTTAAGGACCTCCAAACGTTAATTTTTTAAAAATATGCACACTTTTGCATTTTTCACAGGAATTAAACACGTTTCAAAGGCTGGGAAGATTCTGAGCCAACAGATGTGTATCTAGAAAATGTGTCCCATGTTCACTTTGCTTAGGTCAGGGACGGGCCAGCGTTTTCCGTAAAGGGCCACACAGTCAGTTCCTTGGGCTTCTGCGGTAAGTATCTTAGGCTTCGAGGGCCGCACAACCACTGCCCGACAACCCAGCTCTGCTGCCACAGCATGAAGGCAGCAGCGGATGACATGTAACTCAGTGGGTGTGGCTGTATTTAAATAAAACTTTATTTATAAACACCAGTGGCAAGAGGATTGGGTCCAGGGGCTGCCACTTGCCCACTCTGGCCTTACGTGTTACCCCTCTGGAAATGTCTTCAGGGGAAAAGCATGACTGGACACGCCAGGAATAAAAAGGGGGAAAAGGAACAGTTCCTGATCTGAGCCTTTACTTCCACTCCTACCGCTGACCCCCAGCTCCAGGCCAGGATCACTGTCCTCGCCCAACTCTGCATCCTCCTCCCTGCTTCCCACGAATCCTGCCCCTGCCCACCTCCCCAGGCAAACAGGGCCTTGCATCACTTTCCTGCTTCATGTCATAGTGGCTTCTAGGATGAAACACAAACTCCAACCATGAGCCCTGAGTCCGGGTCTCTGCTGATCTCACGCCATGCCCCGCCTCACTCTGTTCCACTTCTGTCGGTCTGTCTCTTTCTGCTTCTCATTCATCAAGCTCTCTCCCACCAACAGGGCTGCCTTTCCTGTCAATCCCTCTGGAGGCAACACTTTTCCCTGGTGAACTCCTACTCAATCCACACGGTCTGGTCCTCCACACCCACCAGTTAGATTTCCTGTTATTTTTTTCCACATAGTCTTCAAGGCAGTGTGTAATTAGCTACTGGTTTTGTGTATATTAGTTTAATGTCCATCTTGGCTTTTTGATCATGAGAGCAGAGACCAAGTGTGGTCTGGATAACTGCCTCCCGAGGCCCTAAAACACAGCCCAGGTGGGTCCAGCAAGGGCCCAGCAGGTATTTGACAACCAGAAGGAAAGGAGCTGAAGATTCTCCTGTGCTCAAGTTCACAGGCCCTGCCCGGCGGGGCTAGTCCAGGCACGTGTGAAGTTTATAATCCGACCAGAACAAGGCATGTTCACCAAGCTGGGCTCCCTTGTGGGTCTGTGAGGTTCCCTGCCACGCTGCTTTTTCCCAGCTCATCCTCCTCCTGGCGCCTCGCTGAGAACTTACACCCAAGGACCAAGGATGTGGTGCTCGAACACCTAAAAGTGTCTGCCTGGCTGCTGTCATCCTTGCTCTTGCTTCTCCACAGGCCCCTGTCCTGGCCCTGATACCTCCGGCAACTGTCATGGAAGTGACAGAGATGGAGACAGTCAGACAAGCCAGCAAGTCCATATACCACGTGCTTTTGGGGAACAAGTGGCAGCCAGTGATGGGCCAGTCCTGGGAACCTGCTCCTACAGGTGACACCTGTCTGCTCCCTAAGGACCTCCTGCTGCGTTTGGAAAACAGCAGCCTCTGGTGCCCTCGGAGGGGAGGGCCAGCCCCAGTGGCAGGGGCATAGCTAAGTGCCCCCAGGCCCAGCCACCGTTCTCCATCATTCTGGGCCACCAGTGGTAGGGGGAGCGCAGCCACTGCACCCACACTGGACTGATCGACTCACACACCAGTCCACCTTCCTGAGTGCCTGCGCCGTGCCTGAGACTTGGCCCCACACAGACGGAACATAAATTCCTGGTTGGCAGGGCGGGAGGGAGAGGAGAGTGGGAAGTGGCTGCTAAATGGGTTTAGCGTTCCCATTTAGGAGCTCAAAAGTTCTGGCGTTACAGAGTGGTGACGGTTGCACAATACCGTGAACGTACTTGCTGCTGCTGAACTGTATCCTTTAAAACGGTTAAAATGTTAAATTTTACGTTGTGTTCATTTTACCTCAATTACAAACCAAAACAGCACATCCTGACCCAGTGGATCTCCCTGTTCTGCCCTGAAGCCAGAGACAGTCCCGCGAAGCCCACCAGGAAAAGCGGCGGTTACTGGGAGGAATGAGGAGTGAAGGGCTCTCCGCTTCCCCCTCGCCTGCCTGCATCTGAGTGCGGCCTGGCCCGGCGCCGAGGAAAGCCGGTGTCCCAGGGAATAAACGGCACGATTATTCCAGCCGCAGCAGGGCTGCACCGGGCAGGGCGGCCTCCCTGTGGACTTAATGCCGACTCGCTTCCGGGCCAGCCTCCAGGCCTGGCCTCTGTTCACACGTGTCAATGCAGCCCTTTGCAGAATTAAGACTCCAGGGTCCAGAAGAGAACTGATCAGGATGCCAAACAATAACCCACACACATCAAGGCTGTGATTCACACAGATCTGAAAAAGCCATTAACATAGAAAGCCTCAGGCAACGTGCAAACTTTGCAATCATCCTAAATTAAAAACTCGTTAAAGAGCCCACACGTCAAAGCGTCCTGACTGTGGGGACAGTAAACGGGGTTCACGCAACTGCCACGTGGAGGCACCACCTCAGCTGACAGCAGAAACATGCTCCTTGTGGCAGAGCACGTCGGAAACTGGCCACACTGTGAGCTAGCTGGGGGCCGACTATGCTCCTTGAGGCATGTCCAGGATGCTGGCGGGGTACTGGCCCCACGGCAGGTGCTGGCAGGGCTCTCCGGGTCCTGGAGTCCTTGCACCCTGGCCGTGGCCCTGTCCGGCTTCCACGCACTTTTGCCTCTAACAGCCCAAACCTGCGCCCTCATCCCTGAGGCTCCTGCAGCTGCCTTGTCCTTTGCCCTCGTAAAAAGAGAGGAGGCAGTGCTGGAGGTCCCCGCAGCCTGGCCAGCCTGAGCCAATGACTGGCTTCACACAAGCAAAACCCAGCACCCCTGCCTCTGGTGGGACAGACTCAGGGTGATCTGGCTACAGCTTCCCTCTGCTCGACGGTCCTGTCGCACACACCACATCAGAATTGCTGATTTCACTGCATTTCTTGTGGGAATGACTCATGACTCCACCAAGGCAGAGGGGCAGGTGTGTCTTGCCCACCACCATCAACCAGGGCAGCATCTGGCACAAGGCCGGTCCTCAGGAAGGACCCCTGAAGGCCACTGCTGGTTTATCCTGACAGCTCGGCGCAGCAGTGCCAAGCTCAGGGTCCATGGGCGGGAATGGACTGGGTGTGGATGCAAGCTCTCATTAGCTGCTGAAACTTGGACGAGGAGCTTCACCTCTCTGAGCCGCAGGTTCCTGACGTCTGTGAAACAAGGATGGCATCAGCACCTACCGCAAAAGATCGTCGTGAGGGTTAAACGAGTTTACGAACAGGGAAGGCTTAACATGCTGCCCGGCACATGGTGATGTTTAATAAATGCATCTCCATCACCACCTTCCCCAGCAGCAGTTTCTCCAGGCTCCTTGGGTGGCCTGCCTGAATCAGTCTCTGGCACACAGTAGGCACTCAATAAATATCTGTTGGATGAGTGAAGATAGAGAGATCCTGGGCTAAGTCTCACAATTTTCAAGGGAATCATAAAAAGCACCTTTACCAAGTCTTCAATGTTCAGCAGAATGGATATCCCCTTCCAAAATCAAAACACCAAAGATGAATGCAAAAAGATCAGTGGTTCCTCCTGGAATCTGCAAGGACCAGGCTCGATGCTTTCAGAAGTGGCCATTACGACAAGAGTCTTAAGATACTTGGAAGAAGCACAATCCTTTTGAAAGATCTAGGGAAAAAATGAACCGCGGACAAAATTCAGAAGAACCGGTGTCCTCAGATCAAAGAGATGGAGAGAGGTTGTGAAGGAAAAGCCCAGCTGGGCTAACGAGCTAAGTCACAAATCTAAGTGTAGTAAGTGTCGGTTTACTGATCTAAGTTCTGCTGGGCTAACTCATAAATCTGAAGTTTAGTGTCAGTTTACTGGGCTAACAAGCTAACTCGTAAATCCAAGCTCAACAAGTGTCAGTAATGTGATCTGTTCCAAATTGATAAGCTCCAGTGTACTGACTCCTTGCTTTTTGTTGTTTGAGCCTTATTGGCTAATAGCCCCATACTTGTAATTAACCCTATAAAACCTCATGTGCACGTCTTGGAGGTGCTCAAGGCTTAGGAGCAGAAGCCCCTCTGAGCCCGCCGGCGTAATAAATCTGAGTACTCCAACCCTCCGAGTGGTGCTTGTTTCTTGGCTGGCCTGTCATTTCCATAACAAGGTGAGCAGCTCACGCTCCTTGAGGACTCAGGCTGAACGAGGACGATCAGCCCGGATGCATAACCGCGGGGAACACCACATGCGGCCGCGGGCTGAGCGGATGCCGTCAGCTGTGTCGCCGGCGGGGCCTGCTGGAGCCAGCGTTATTGGACTGCACTCTGAGTGTCCCTCAAAAGCAAAGGGGACAGGAACTGGGGGACGTTAGAGGCCGTGGCCTCCTCCGTGCCTGTCCACGTGAGCCCGTGGGCTCCTCACGGGTGGCTTCGCATTTACTGACGTGTCCCTGCAGATTTCCAACACGGCCACCCCACTCTGCGTGGTGTGGGCCACTTCGTGCGAGTCTCACCCAAAGAAACCATGAGCTTTGTGGCCAGATGTGCTGGCCTCCTGAGAGCAGCTACGGGTCCTCCACACGGCGCCCTCCCGGGGCAGTTCGGCGGTTCAGCCCCTTCTCACACTGGAAGACCCCCCCACACCAGCACCAGGCGCTGCCCCCCTGCACTCGCCGCACGCCTCCTGTGAGAGCTGGGGGCTGCGGGGACGCCCGAGAGGACAGCACAGGGCCCTGCTTTCAAGGAGTTTACAATCTCATCTGACAACCAGGAAGGAGCCTGGACTCCGGGGCCAGGAGAGGCAGTGGCTCCACGTCCTACTGGCCCCATGACGGCAGGCAGGTCACAGATCTTTCTGGGTCTCCCAGGGGTCCTGACTGTGACATGTGACAAGGCTACTGTTAGCATCAGTCACAATCATGATCAAAGTGCGAGAGGCAACAGCCTCTAAGACACAAGCTTGGGCAAGCCCGGCGGGCTTCCCCAGAGCCAGTGTAAAGGCTCAGCTGGGGACTGTACGTGAGATTCCACCATGTCCCAGGGGGAAGGCGCAGTAAAGGGCTGTCGCTCCACCCTTCAGACTAAAAGCACAAAATCCAGTTAAAACCCCCCAAATCTACCGAACTTGAAACTTACCTCAGGAAGAACAACAAAAGGCAGGAATTCCCTTCAAGGATAAGCCACAAATAAGAGTGCGAATTCTGCCCCAGCGGGCCTCCTGTCAGCCCCACAGCCCTGGGGAAGGCCCATTATTAATTTATTCATTTGGTGTTACCAAGGGCTATGAACTAATTTTTTTTTAAACCCTCATCCAACCATACGCTCTGACACATTAAATTTTCATGAGATCTGATGGGTTCTTATCTGGATCAGGATGTCCCTCGTGAGGAGGTCCTGGCCACCTGGACAGGTGGGAGGCTTCGGTGACAACCGGAGGCCAAGCGTGGGGCAACCACAGTGACTTCACCATTAAGGGCTGCTCACAACACATGCCAGAAATGCAGCTGAAATACACTGACATCCTTTTTAAAACACAGAGCCGGGCAGAGTACTGATCTGCATGCCCCCTAGGTTCCAATTCATTTGCTGTATTAGAGGGAGCTGCACGACTGCCAAAATGCGGCCGTCACTGACCTACAGAAATGGCAACTTCATACAGATCAACCCAACAGAAGTTAACATTACATCTCATTCCATAATGAAATGAACAAAGATGGAATGTGATTGGACTTGTCTGGGGGAGCCCTTCCCTACATCATGGGGGCTACACTGGAACTTGAGGACCGTTCCTTTCTGTACGCTGTATCTGACTGCCCGGCTCATCCACTCTTAGGTGCATCTGCACACAGGAGAGACCCGTCGGTGGTCCAGGCAGGTGGAACCACTGATCCTGAGGCTGGGGTCCCCGTGAAGCTCAGCCACAGACACAGCATCCCCGCTTCCCTCCTAAGTGGGACCAGACGGAAATTCTAGGCAGCAAGAAGCATCTCAGTCCAGGGTCCTTCACAGCCACACAGCGACCCGGAGAGGAACCAGGTGGCCTCAGACACCATTCACTGACCAGGAAACAGTACGCAGTCAGGCTGACAGAGCTGCCTGGCCCCCAGGCCTTGAGGAAGCAGTTTCAAACCTTGTAAGTGACAAGGTCTTAGGAAGAAAGACAGAAAAGGGAGAATCTTTTTCTTCTTGGCCACTTAACTTCTAGGGGCCCCAGCCACCTAGCTTCTAAGAACACATGAGGACACCACTGACCCAGGTTTTTTGTTTTTTTTTTTTACCACCTGGGCCCCTTCCCCAAGCCCCGCAGGAACTTCTGCAAACCTGGGGGAATGACTCCAGGATGTGAAGTCATTGCTGAGGAGGAGAGCTGTCTCCCACGAAGCTGAAAGGATATGAAATCAACTCAAAGAGCTTCTTCTGAGACTTGGCTGCCTTGAATTTTTGCAGTCTTCTTTTTTTCCTAACTGAAATATAGCCGATTTACAATGTTGTGTTAGTTTTTGCTGATTCAGTTATACGTATATATTCCTCTTCATATTCTTTTTCAATATAGGTTATTACAAGATATTGAATATACTTCCCTGTGCTTTACAGTAGGACCTTGTGGTTTATCTGTTTTATACGCATTCTCTTTAGACATCAGACTTCTAGGAAACACGACTCTGAAGGAATACTCAAAAAGCATATCTTACAACAAAACTGTTTTCTGTCACCCAAGTCATTTTCTTCTTTAAAGACCTCTAATGAGAGGCAGAGCCATGTATTATGGTTCACGTCAATGTGGTAAAGAACCTGGACTAGGATGTCAGTCCTTCTGGTGTGAATTCAGCTTCACCACTTAGTGTCTGCAAGGTTGTAGGCAACTCACTTCACAGCTCTGACAACGTGAGCCCCAGGCTCTGGAACATAAGCTACATTTCCCTTATAGGGTTGCTTTACCAATTAAATGAGATGAAGCACTCAGCACAACGCCGCGAACGTAAATTAAAAGTTACACAATGAGATGTCACCTCACACCTGTCAGAATGGCTGTCATCAAAAAGAACACAAGTAACAAATATTGGTGAGGATGTGGAGAAAAGGGAACCCTCGTACACTGTTGATGGAATAGAATTGGTGCAGCCACTATGGAGAACAGCATGGAGGTTTCCCAAAGAACCAAAAACAGAACCACCATACGACCCAGCAAGTCCACTGTTGGGTATATACCCAAAAAAACACACACACTAATTTGAAAAGATACAGGCACCCCCCTATTCACAGCAACATTATTTACAACTGCCAAGACACGGAAGCAACCTGAGTGTCCACTGGCAGATGACTGGATAAGGATGTGAGATAGACAGACAGATACATACATACGTACATACATACATACATACATATGCTCAGCCATAAAAAAGAAAGAAATGTTGCCATTTGCAGCAACATGGATGGATCTGGAGAGCATTAAGTGACATAAGTCAAAGAAAGACCAAATACTGTATGATATCACTTATATGTGGAATCTAAAACATACACCAAACTAGTGAATATACCAAAAAACAGATGCAGACTCAGAGATATAGAAAACAAACCAGAGGTTACCAGCTGAGGAGGAGGGTGGGAAGGGAGGCACAAGGCACTGGGTGTGAGACAGGCTCAAGGATGTATCGTACAACAAAAACAACAGAGCCAATATTTTGTAGTAACTGTGAATGGAAAACTACCTTTGAAAATTGTATAACAATTTTACATTTTTTCAATTAAATTTTTTTTAATTGAAAAAAAGAAGCTGCCAACATGTTAAGTCTAGTGGGCTGGGTCGATGTCACACCCTGGTGGGGTTATCACTCTCCAGCTTAGCACTGGGGTGAACTGGCCAAAGGCCCCAGGCCCTCGCTGCAGTAGTTTTACTCTGCATGGACCTCTGCAATTATCTCAATAAAAAGTCCAATTAAAAAAGTTAGCCAGCTAGTTTCATTAAGATTGTTCACCCTACCAAAATGAATACACAGAATAAACACTCAAGGGTCCTTTTAATTGATCTTTCACGAAAACAAAAAATAATTGTCTCTGTGTACTGTTTACAATGGAAACAAAATGAGTGTAGGCCTAAAGTAACTTCTCAAAATAGTCTTACTGCAGTGACTCTACGCAATCTTTGTCTGCCTTTATGAGTATAATAAACTGCAATTACACGTCACTCACTCATTCATTCACTCCACCAGCACCGAAAGAGCTGGGAGTGGGGGCGCGTCTGGAGCACGCTGGATTTGGTCATAAATCCACGCTGCACTGGGGCTTTTGCCTACTAACAGCCTTTGGGAACCCTTTAGAAAGGAAGGGAAAGGGG
This sequence comes from Camelus ferus, assembly GCF_009834535.1. Classification (NCBI taxonomy): domain Eukaryota; kingdom Metazoa; phylum Chordata; class Mammalia; order Artiodactyla; family Camelidae; genus Camelus; species Camelus ferus. Next base: position 12,372,442 of record NC_045714.1, on the reverse strand, counting down.
TGCACATTTATTGAGCACCTACTGTGTGCCTGGCCTTACGCTGGGCACAAGGGCTTCACTGGCAAGCGCAGTGAGTACAGCTTTTGTCCTTAAGGAGCCCCACACTTTAATGAGGAAAGCGACATTAAGACAAAAATCATTACACAATGAAACTGCTCATTTGTAAAGTGCAAACAGGGTAAGTGTGAAGAGGGAGGAGCACGGGGCTCTGAGCCTGCGGCCCTGGAGAACCGCATTTAGCCTGGTGTCTGTATGACCGTGCCTCCTGTCCTCTGTGTTCCGATGCTCTGACGTCTAGAGCCTGGCTGAGCCTGGGGAGACCGTGCTCCCTCGTCCAGCCAATTCCTAGAGACTAGAAACAGCTTGCCTGTGAGCACGGTTTCAGACACAGACCAACCAACCCAGAGGCACACCCCTACCCGCCCCGTGTCAGGGTCTCACACTCTGAGCCACTGTCCCCTGCCCTAATCACTCCAGGGCCCGGGACCAGACAAAGAGGGACCCCCCACACCTGGAACCCACTGCAATTGTTCTAACTAGCCAGTCCAAGCCTACGTACCCGGCCGCACCTGTCCCTCCCGAGGAAACCACAGTAAAGGCTCCTGTCCCACTGTTCTCCCCTCGCTCCCCCTGCCTGCTGGTGCACCCCCGCACTCGCAGTGCCCACTGCTACGTGGGGCCCCCGTGCCCGGCATGAACCACGAGCTGTTTTTTCAATGGCTGGCATCTCCAAACGTCGTGACCTTCCTATACCTCCAATAATCTAATTAACATACTATATTTTTAAACAGAGGCCTACGAAGTCCTTACTGAAGAAACGACACTTAAGATCATACTAAGGGAAATAGGCCAGAAAGAGAAAGAAAAAAGTACCATATGATACAATTTATATGTGGAATCTGAAAAAAAAAATGAACTTTACAAAACAGAAACAGACTCACAGACACAGAAAACAAATTCGTGGTTACCAACGGGGGGAGGGGTGGGGAGGGATAACCGGGGGTTCGGGATTAGCAGATGCCAACTACTATGTAGAAAACAGATAAACAACAGGTCCTACTGCACAGCACGAGGACTATCTTCTATACCTTGCAGTAGCCTACGATAAAAAAACATGAAAAGGAGTATGTACGTATAAATGAGTACATATACTGTACGTCAGAAATTAACACATCGTAAATAGACTGTACTTCAACATAAAAACAAAAAGTTTAAAAAGAAAGAAGGGGCAGGGTGCACAGATAAAGAGTAAAGGGGAGAAAGCACAGGAGGGAGGGGGAGCCTCACACCAAGAGGAGAAACCGTATGACGGGTCACGGAGGACGGCGGGCTGGGGAGGCTGGAGAGGAGGGCAGGCGGAACGCGGCGGGTGCCGGCGGAGCGAAGGGCCTCGGTGCAGGGAGACGCGCTCAGCCCTGAGTCGGGAGCACTCCCGTCCGGGGAAGGGCCTGTGCACGCGGCTCCCTCCCTGCACATCCCGACCCCCTGCAGTGCCCGGTGGGCCCAAACCTTCCATTTTCGCTGATCAATGAATCCTCCCCACCAAGAGGAACACGGACGTGCACCTCTGCCTCAGTCTTTTTCCATTCTTCTTAGTCTGTACCATCTGAGATGATGGCGCCTCTTGTAAACACTCAAGTATCTGTTGAAGGATGCGTTGGCTCGACAGTGAATCCCTCCTGCCTCTTAAGGCAGGAATAACATCAGTCCCGGGGAGAATCAAGAAAGAGGGAACCGAGTCAATGAGGCCAGAATCACCTTAACATAGGAGCCAGAAAAGCAGATCACTAATGAGGGTGTTGCAGAAAAATGTGTTACATACAGCTCGGTGTTACAGCTCAGTTGTGACAACAACCATGATCCGGGCGAGAGACCGAACACTCACAGAGTCGGAAAACTCTGCAGGCCCAAAAAAGTTAACACTTCAAGGTGTGGACCCCGTCTGCAGGTTTACACAGGCCTTTTATAGGCTGCCACTTTTACACTTTGCAACATCATATGCAAATAAAGTACAACAGAAGTTGACCAACCAGGAACAAGCTTTGTAGAAATAGACCAATCAGGAGTGAGCTCCATGCAAATGAAGTACTACAAATGGACCAATCAGAAGTCAGGAGAGTGGACCAATCAGAAGTGAGAGTAATAACCAATCAGGAATGAGAGTAATAACCAATCAGGAGTGAAGGAAATAACTAATCAGAAGTGAGCTCAGGGAACCAATAGAATTCTAGGTGTAAGTTAGCCGCTTTAGAGGCAGAAAGTGAGATAGAGGCTCTGGGCCAGGGAACCCGACGGTGCTAAGAGGAGAGCAGCGGCCCTGCCTAGGGGTCCTGCCGGTCTTTTTATGGGGCTTCCCGCCTCAAGAGCAGATACAGAAAGCCTGCACGGAAGTTAAGGCGTCAGGAAGAGACGTGCACACGCGTCCCAAGCCATCCGGGCTCATTCCAGAAACCTAAGGCTGGTTCAACACTCAAAAATCAGTCGGTGCATATACCACATTAACTGAACAAACAGGAAAAGTCATATGATCATTTCAGTAGATACAACATGTGACGGAACCCTACACGCAATCATGATTAAAAACTGTTGGCAAATTGGGATCAGGAGGGAACTCCCTTAATCTCAAAAACAATACATACAAAATATCTGTAGCAAACCCATACTTGATGAAATACTGAAAGACTTCCTTCTGAGATTGAGAATGGGACAAAAATGTCCTTGTGTAAAATTGTACCAGAGATTTTAACTAGTACAATAAGAAACAAAAAGTTTAAGGACTGGCTAGGAAGAAATGAAGCTATTTTTTCCCCTAGGGAACTGTTTTTAGAAAATCCAAAAGAATTTCTAAAATTAGAATAAGTTACAACACCAAAACAATCTCAATAGCCCAGCAGTAAGAGGAATGTTTAGATACACTGCAGAAGAGAGACAGGACAGAATTTCAAGCAGACAATAAAAATCATGTATTTGAAAATTATTTAATGATGCTGTAAGATTTTCAAGACACAATGCTATATTTAAAATCAGGATATGTAATTATATCTACAATATGGTATCAGTATTATAAAAGAGTCTGTGTGTATGTTTGCATTAAAAAAGATGAGTGGGATATATACAGATACTTGCAGTGATTAACTCCAGGTGATATGATGGAAAGCAATTTTTGTTTTATTTATAAATATTCTATAATAAACATGTAATACTCTCAGATGCAGGAAAAAAATTCCACTTTCCCCCAAAGTTTTCCTGAAGGTGGAACATTTGACCTGGGCTTTGAAGGGTGCATAGGATCCTGACAGGTGAGGAAGAGCTTTCCAATAAGAAGAAAGCTGTGATGCAGGAACAGCAAGATGTTGGGTTAGGGGATGAGGAAAAGCAACAGAGAGAGAGGTGAGAAAGGAAAGGCTGCTGCAGACCTGAAGGGACCTAACCCGCCAAACTGAAGATCAATGAGGATGAAAAAGATGTGCCTGGGAATTAAGAAGTCACTGGCGGAGCCACTTGTTAACCTGGCAGAGCTGAAGGCTCTGTTGAAAGGGGTCGACTAATCCCAGGAAACACACAAGAATTGAAAAAGAATTTAAAAGGCTAGTTGGAGGGCACTATTTACAATAGCCAAGACATGGAAGCAACCTAAGTGTCCATCCACAGATGACTGGATAAAGAAGATGTGGTATATATACACAATGGAATACTACTCAGCATAAAAAAGAATGAAATAATGCCATTTGCAGAAACATGGATGGACCTGGAGATTGTCATATTAAGCTAAGTAAGTCAAAGACAAATATATGATATCACTTATATGTGGAATCTAAAATATGATACCAATGAACTTATTTACAAAACAGAAACACTCTCATACATAGAAAACAAATTTGTGGTTACCAAAGGGGAGGGGGCGGGGATAAATTAGGATTATGGGATTAATGGATACACATTACTATGTATAAAATAGATAAGCAACAAGGACCTACTGTGTAGCACAGGGAGGTGTATTCAGTATCTTGTATTAACCTATAATGGAAGAAAATCAAAAAAAGTATGTATGTATATGTGTGTGTGTATAACAATCACTTTGTGTACATCTGAAACTAACACAATACTGTGAATGAACTGTACTTCAATAAAAAGTAAATAAATAAAAAATAAAAAGGCCAGTTGGAGATTATGGGGAATTTGAGAGCGTGTGTCTTCCTGTAGGGGGTGGCTCAGGTGTCCATTTTGCCAGGTCAGTTGATGCTTTGAGCCCTAACAAGACCCTATCCCTGTCTCCCAAAGAACAAACCAAGCTCCAAAAAATTCCACCCAGCCATGATCCAAGGAGGACCATTATCATCATCTGGTATCTCACAGACTCATCTCTCCTGAGGTCCACTTAGACTCCGGGAGCATCTGGCTTGGGACCAAAAGTAGGAGAATGGAATGGATAAAGGAAGCTACTTTTTCTATTCATGTCCACAGAACCCAAATAAACAGGACTCCGTGCTTGTTAAGATAAGTCTACTGAATCAAGGGGGTGAACTAGGGAATGATTTAAAGAAATCTTTCCAGAAACCAATCTGAAAAGGTAGATAGAAGGAAAACTCCAAGCCAGGAAGACTTGGTCACCAATCCAGACTTTGCGACTTAACCAATACCTTCCCTGAAACTGGGTTGATTCTCCTCCCAGATGGAGAAAACCAGAACCCAAAAGGTCCTCCAGAGGACCAGACAATACATGATAGGACCTCATAAAAGACCACGTCCCAGTGACCACAGGTCCCCCATGGGTTTCACTTTCAGAGATGACGAGGGTGGCTTTACATAATTAAGCAGGGACAGGGACCCTGACTCAGGGGAACTGGAAGTGCTAAGTCAACTTCGGTAAACCAGTGTCCCCTGCACCGACCCCCACCCTAGAATTCCAACTGCATCCTAATGCATCCTGGACAAAGTGGGGAATTGGGGAGGGGGGCTCAAGGCATGAAACATCTAATCACTCATTAAACCAGTTGAAGGATAATTCTATTGACCAAGAAGACGTTAACCCTCAGATTAGGAGCCATCAAGTTTGCCCAACGTGAAAGCAACAAAGCATTCTCTTTACTCAATAATATACCCAGTACATGTGGGAAATCCCCCCGCAGGTAACCTGGTCCACTAGCAATGAAAGAGAATCCAGAAACTCAAGAGTCTGCAAGATTGTATCCCTGGTTAAACCTTACGTGTTGGGGGTGGAGGGCAGGTAACTGGTCATTAGTCTCTCCATGGAGAAGGACCACATCCAAACATGATGTAAACGATGATGATTGGTCTCATAAGGATCTGGGGTAATGGCCTGTGAGGAGTGAACAGCTGGGACTCTGGGGTCATCTCCCTTGGGAAGGAAGTAGGAACTGAGTATCTGGGGACCAGCAGGCCCGTCTACAGTAGATTTTTATTGCTCACAGACTCTCAGCGCCTCTGCTTGGGAGAGCATCACACTTCCACCCTGCTGAACTCAGGCTTGCACACGTGACTTGCTTTGACCAAATGAATCGGTGGGAAGTGACGTGCACTCTGGGAGAACCGTGTTTCCGGTCTCTGTGGTCACGGAGGTGTGTGTTAAGACGGAACCTCTTTCTAGTTGGTCCCAGAGGACTATGATCAGTGAAGTCCCTTTGCTGTCCCGTAATCAACGCATAGAATCAGAAAGGAACAGACGCCTCCGTGAGCCCCTCAAGTGTTCAGGCTGTTTCAGCAGCGTGAGCCCAGCCAGTCCTGACAAACGCCCCCTCCTGCCCCGGCTAACTCTCCCACCCACCCCCATCCCAGTGGCCAGGCTCTGGTGTCCAGACACAACCCAGGCCTGAGCAAGCAAATCAGAGTGTCACTTGTCACCAGCCACGGTGACTGGCTCAGGGATGGATGTGGGACTGGGCTGGGCCCAGGAGAGTCAACTCCAGGACTTTTTATGGAAGTGCTGGATTAACATTTGTTTCTCCAAGCAAGGACTGCTAAGCTTTGAGAATATGAGCCTGGGGCTCTAACAGCCATTTGCTACTTCACAGGGAGACCCTGCTGCGGGGCGAGGCCAAACCAGATGGACGCAGGGCAGACACGGGCTAGAAGGTTCCTGCAGACGTGGTCTGCACCACTGGACACGGTCACCTGATTGACCGTAGATGTTTCGGCCCTGTGACTCCATCAGTGACCTTTTTCACTTATACCCTGCACTTACACCCTGTCAGACCCCGCTTCCCCTGCGCTTGTTAGAAAACACAGAGTTTGCATTTCTTTGGGAAGAATACAGCAAGGTGCCTGGAGAGCAGCTCCGGGGAAAAGGCCCACGGGCATCTGAGGGCCTGCGCAGCCAGCGCAGGTGCGTTACACCCAGGAGTGGACGCTGACCGGCCCCCGCCCAGGTCAGCGCGCAGAAAGCCAGCGGAGGGTCAGGCCCCAGGGTCAGGCGGGGGGTGCTCCCCCTGCCGTCTGGTGAGCTTGGCTTCTCGCACAGAAGGGGTTGGCTGTTCTGGCTGTTCGTGTGCGTGTGGCCACGTGCGCTCACGTTCTCAGCACAAACGCAAGACTGGAACAAACAAAGCAGAACGAACACTTCTTTCCCCCATTAACAGCTCTAGGGGAAATGGTGCAATTATATTTCCAGGCCCAAATGCAACGTCCATTAACACTAATGGGATCCAGGCAGGAGCCCGAGGAGCTTCTGGGAGCCGGATGTGCCTGGTCTCTGGTCTGGGAGGGGCGGGGATGAGCGTCCTGCAGGCCCCGCCGCGGTGGTCGGGGAGGGTCGGGGTGCAATGTGTCACTATTCCCACATTCACAAAGCCTTGGAAAAGGCTGTTGGAGAGGCGTGGAGGCGGGATCATCTGAAACGCGCCACAGTCCTGGAACCTCTGCATCATCTCCTGTTAACGGAGCATCCCAGACTTCACCTGCCCTCCGAGGGGCCTTGTCAGCAGCAGACAGATTCTCCCCATTCCCTGGGACATAAGCCCACAGTCTGAAACTCCCAAATCGACTGTACTGTCTTTGCGGACACCCAGACACTACAGGCTGGCACCCTCGGCTGCCCATCTGTTGGGAGGGGTGGGGATGGGAATGGGGACAGACTCAGATAACAAACAGACCTGGCTGGCACCCTGAACTCTCTCAGTGGTCCCCCATCATTCCCCGACACCTGCCAGGTAGATGCTGCACCCAGAATGTTCACTATACACTGGGCCCCATCAGTGGACAAGACCCAGAGGCCTCTTCCTTGGGAGCCTACAATCCTGTGGGGGAGAAATGACAGCACTCCTCCTGGGAGCAGGGACCAGGGGGACCGGCTTAGAGGGAAGGTCCAGGAGGGCTTCCTGGAGGAGGTGGTTCTGAACGCACAGTGGAAAGCAAGATGGGGAAGGCGAGAAGGATGCCTATCCTGGCAGAGGGAGCAGCAAGAGAAGAGGTGTGAAGGAAGGAGGTTTCTCTGGATTAGAAGAGGAGCCAGGCTGGGGACAAGTGAGTCAGCACCCCAAAAAGGCAAGATGGGGACAAGAGGACGGGCCCGGCCCTCAGAAGGCTGGGTCCCAGCCCTAGTGGCCACTTGCCAACTGACTGCAGACCAGAGGTGAGCTGCTTCACCTTTATTTACTTCTCCTGGGGCTTCTTTATTTCTTTACTTATTACTTCTCCTGCTTCTCCTTTATTTACTCTCTCCTGCCTACAGGAGAGAAAGGGCAGCTTAGGGCTAGTCAGAGCATCCTTCTCCACAGAGGATGCAGCAGGAGCCGAGGAGTAGAACTGCCCTGGAACCAGAGCCATCTCAGTTAGTGTGGACACTGTGAGCCATGTCTGAGCACTTTGCATAAAGCAGTCACTCATTACTGGCCACGTGGGCAACTGATCACTCTCACTCAGAGAACCGAAAAGAACCAACCAGAAAACTTCTAAATACTAAGAGAGTTTTTAAGATAATTTGTTAAAAATGAATGGACCCAAATCAGTATTTTTTCCTGATTAAGTAGCAACAGTCACTCAGATAATTCAAAGAGAATAAAAATGTCATTCACAGTAACAAATGGAAAATATTAAACACAGAGAAATAAAACTCATAAAAAAAAACTGTGGAACTCAGGAGGAAAGGATAACATGTAAACCAGGATTTACAACGGTTTTGGAAGACGCCTCAAACAACAAAGATGTGCATCAGGTTCCTGAATGGGATGACGTGATGTGGTACAGATCCAGTTCTCCAAAGGGTTCTGTACCTCTCACGCAATTGTAACTGTGCACTATGATCTAACACGCTACAAGTCATAATAATTCTTACAGAATACGTATGATAGAACGGCCAAAAGAGTTGAGAAAAATATAATGGGGGAGGCCCCATATTAAAATATATACTAAGTACAAATTCTGGATTGTGAAAGAGTGGTTCTTTATTTTTTTTTCTGATTTAAGTATGTTTTCTTCTGTTAAGTGTTTGATGATTATTTTTGCTTGTTTGTTCTGGATCCTTCCTAAGGATGTAATTTATTAATACATGAGTCTTGATTTTCTGCCATTCTTAACATTCCTCTAAAAAAAAAAAAAACAGCAGGTGACTAATGTGTGCTAGAGACACAACAGTGAACAACATACAAATACTCCCTAACTTTTGGGACTTAGTCTAGATAAGAAAAAAAAATCTACTTAGTTGTAAAAATAAAAATAAAATATGTTTAAGTATATTTTAATTAATATATAATTATACTTTAATTAATAATTATTTTATTAACAGATACTAAGTATATTTTGATTAGTATATAATTATAATTAATTTTTAATATATAAATCTGTTGTGAGGGAGGCTGGATATTAAAATATGTACTAAAACTGCAATTATTAAAAGGTCAGACCCAGGTAAATAAACAAAGTTAAAAATCCAGAAGGAGAACCTAATACAAATAAAGGAAGTAGGTGTATTATAAAGCACGCACTTCAAATCAGTGGCGAATATAGACTATCTGAAGGAGGGGGCTGAGTCTCCGACCAAACTCAGAGGTCAGGTCACCACACCTCACGTGAAAGACACATTTCCCGTGAGCGGAAGGTCAAATATAAAGACGGGGAACCAGACAAGAACCAGAAGATGACGACCCTATTTGTCTGACTTGGTGGTGGGGATGATCTTCTTAAGTAAAAGCAATTAACGAAGCCTTAAAGGAAAGACACTAGTACAGGTGACCTAATAAATTTTAAAACGTCTGCTCGTGGAAACATACCATTAAAAAAAAACCCAGAATGTTACTCGCTGTAGAAAATGCTTTTAACATACACAACGGGGCTATGTTGACACCGTGAGAGTGTCACCCCCCACCACCTTGTTTCACAGGGACATGAACAGAGGAGCCACTTTCTTCCTGGTGGATGAAAGTGAAGCTTGGCACCTTCTCTCTGGAGACTTATTCATCAAAAATGTACAAAAGCCTTTAACATCTTCAGGCCCTTTAATCCAAGAATTCCACTTCTGGAGACTGACTGTAAGGAAGTGAATGAAGATGGCCTCAAACTTTCCAGCACGAAGGGGTTTTCCAACATAGCTTTTCATTCAATGAAATAACATTCCGCTATTAAAAATTCCATTTTCAAAAACATATTTTGAAAATGAGGAATTGCTCATAGAGAATGGGGGAAAAAAAGCAGAATACATAACCAAGTACAGGAAACTATCCAAACTTTGCTTTAAAAGATGTGACATACGTACACATATATATGTATGTATATATACTTTCATTCATTCAGTAAATTGGCATTGAGCATCTTCTCGGGGGCAGACAGTAGAGAATGAACAAAACAGACATGGGGCTGCCTGGCTGGTGTTCACAGTCTAATGAGATCACACACACACACACACACACACAGAGGAAATACACCAAAGTGTGAATGATATTTAGAGGAACTTGTGCAATAATTATTTTCTTTCTTAAACTTAACTGAAAATGTTTCTATCATATACATGTCCTAATTTCACAATTAGTAAAGACACTTTGGTTAAAATTCTCACCACTTCTTACTCTGGACACAATCCTTTCCCCATGGAAAGATGCAAACACCTGACCAGCGTGTGTCTGAAGCTACATCCCTCCTGGCTGGTCATGTATCATCTGAATCCTCTTTCCCTAGAAATAACTTCACTTGTTAAAATCAACAATGGGCGAGGAGAAAGGAGAGGAGACAAGGGTCCGCCTGCTACATCTGAAAAATCTAAACGACCTTTCAAAAGACTTAGACTTAAAATAAACACATGACTCAGGAACAAGTGATCCCTGATGACTAAATGTCCTTATAAAAATGCCTTCAAACCATCCCCAACAGTGGATCATTCACTACACCAAAAAAAAAAAAAAAAAAAAGCCATCTGGGCTCATGAGTTCTGACAAAACAGTGGAAATTATGTCAGTAAATTTTAAGACCTGTTCAATACTAACATATTTACGGTGCTGATCTGCACCTCAGGGATGGAGACAGAGAGAATCAACATAAACACCTTTCAGAGCCTAAATAGATGTGGAGGAAAAGGAAAGAGGCATTTAAAATTTTTTTTTACTGAAACGTAGTTGATTTACAATGTTAGTTTCAGGTGTACAGCAAAATAATCAGGTATACATGTACATACGTATTTTTTTCTTTTCAGATTCCTTTCTATTATGTTATCACAAGATATTGAACATAGTTCCCTGCACTGTACACTAGGTCCTGTTGTTTATCTGTCTTATACAGGAATGTGTGTCTGTTAATCCCCAACCCCTGACTTATCCCTCCCTATCTTTCCCTTTTAGTAACCATAGTTTGTTTTCTATGTCTGTGAGTCTGTTTTGGGTTTCTAAATAGAATTTGTATCGTTTTTTTTAGATTCCACATATATAAGTGATATCACATGATATTTGTCTTTGTCTGACTTACTTCATTTAATATAATCATCTCTAGGTCCATCCATGTTGCTACAAATGGCATTATTTCATTCTTTTTCATGGCTGAGTAATGTTCCATTGTGTATATACCACCACTTCTTTATCTAGCCATCTGTTGATGGACACTTAAGTTGCTTCCTTGCCTTGGCTATTGCAAATAGTGCTGTTATGAACATTGGGATACATGTATCTTCAAATAAGAGCTTTCTCTGAATATACGCCCAGGAGTGGGACTGCTGGATCATATGGTAAGTCTATTTTTAGCTTTTTAAGGAAACTCCATACCATCTTCCAGAGTGTCTGCACCAATTTACACTCCCACCAACAAGAGTACGAGGGCTCCTTTTTCTCCATACCCTCTCCAGCACTTACCATTTGTAGACTCTTTAATGGTGGCCTTTCTGACGGGTGTGAGGATCACTTTGAAATGAACTCTTGCAACATGTTGGTTTAGAATGATAAAACACCGATGGCTCCTCCCCTTCTGTTGCAGAGGGAGGAGGCGTGCAGACTCGTCTCCAGCAGAAGCTACATGAAAACGTGTCATGGTCCCCCACAAACTGCCCAAGACACAGCACACATGTCACTGAAGGTGTGCTTTCCCCATCTTATTTTTAATGGGCAAATGTGATCAGTGCAGAGGTGAGGCTATCACCTTGGGGAGCATCAGAGCAGTCATACTGATCAATGAATCTTCTGTCCATCCCACAGATATTCTTTGAGCCTCTTCACTGCATCCCACGCACTGTTCTAGGGCTGGGAGGTGTGGCCGGGGTGAGACAGATGTGGTCCCACCCTCTGGGGGGAGATAGGTAACAAACAAGCAAACTGATTGGATCATTTCAGGGAGTGGAAAATGTACTACAGGAAATCAAAACGGGCTCGTGAAGCAGGGTTACTGGGCAGTGCGGATTCCTTTCGGATGGGAGGGCTTCTCAGAGGAAGTGTCATTTGAGCTGAGACCCAGACGGTGAGAAGACCTGGGGAAGAGCTTTCCGGACAGAGGGAGGACAGAGGGAGGAGTCTGCATGAAGGTGCTGATGTGGGATCCAGCAAGGCATGGAGAAGAGCAGGAAGAAGGCTGGAGTGGCTGCGGATCGGGAGGGAGGGGACACGGAGGGAGATGAAAACGGACAGGGAAGCGAGGGTGACGGAGCCCAAGCCACTTGGGCCTCAGGTCATGGCGGGCACCTGGATGGTGTTCTAAATGCAGCAAGATCCACCAGTGAAATCTAGCCATTTTGAAAGTATAAAAGACTGTGCCAAACATCAGAAGCAATCGAGGTGTCCCTCAATAGGTAAAGGAACAAACTCTGGTGCACCCATACAATGGAATATTACTCAGCGATAAAAATAAACTGAGCCATCAAGATATGGAAGGACATGGAGGAAATTTAAAGGTGTGTTGCTAAGAATCCAGTCAGAAAGGGCTGCATCCGGTATAATTCCAACATGTGACATCCTGGGAAAGGCACAACTACAGTGACAGTAAAATGATCCACTCTGGCCAGGGGTTCAGGTAGGTGGAGCACAGGGACTTTCAGGCCAGTGAAACTGTTCTCTGTGATCCTGTGATGGTGGATACACAACATGACACATTTGTCAAAACCCACAGAATGTGCATCACCGAGAGCAAGCCCCAATATAAACCACGGGCTGAGTTGTAACAATGCACTGGCATTGATTTATCAGCTGCACCACGTACCCCACTAAGAAATGAATGACAGGAGAAACTGGGGGAGTGGGGAGAGTCTATGGAAACGCTGTGCTTTCTGTACAATTCTGCAAACCTGAAACTGCTCTCAAAAAAATAGATCTATTAACAAATAAGAATTGCTGCTGTGATGTTTGAATACTCCATCCAGTCTCTCCGGTCCTGCCAGGTCCAGTCTACGAACTAGACCTCAGAGTGACCAGTAAGCTCAGAACCTGGCAGGCAGCTGGCACGACAGCCAGCCATACGTGGTGTGACACTCTGTCAGATGTCTGGGCTTCCTGGTTCTGAACCTACTTAATCTCTCAGAGTCTGTTTTCTCATCTGTAAAATAGAAATCCGATCATCACCCCCTAACCTTATAGGGGTGACCTTGAGGGGAGGGGAGGAATGGGATGATCACGCCAGCTACTTAGCCTGCTGCCTGGCACACGGTGAGCTTTTTTTTGTTGTTGTTGTTGTTGTTAAATGCAGGCAGAAAAATAATCTATGCAAGTTCATTGTCCAAATTTTGCTGCGTGGGTCAGACGGTAAAACTCTTTCATGGGGGTCTTGAAAATTTCTGTTACAAAAAATATAAAGAAGACTAAGTGTCTAAAAAGTATACAACACACACAAAAAACCCGAACTGCCGGGTACTCACCCTCAGCTTCGACGACTCCTTTATGTGGGTGAGCGCCCCTAAGATACACCCCCACGAACTCCCACTCACCCTTCATCGCATTATTTTGAAGAAACTGCAAGACATTATATCATTGACATATATCTCATATATATGACATATATCATGATGGTAAGTATGACTTGAATTTACGTCAAAAACGACTTCTGTTTTTAAGCATTACTCTTCTTGACCCATCTCTTAGAATTTTCAGTGACTTGGCTCAGTAAGAGGAGGAGTGTTGAAAGGCAGAGTCCCTCCTCATTTTGATGTGATTCCAAATTGGTGCAATATGTTTGCAGGCCGATTTTTCCTGTCTATCCAAACTTCCAATGCACATATCATTCGACTCAGCAGTTACAATCATTGGAACAGATGTTACCAACAAACCCGAAGCTGAGAACCAAGATGCATGCACAGGTATAAGATTATTCATGGTAGAGCAGATTTTATTGACAAATGTTTAGAAACAGCCTCAGTATCCAGCCGTGGGGCCCTGAGAAGAGCAGTTTGCTACCTGCTCTCCTTAGACCACCAGGAGCAGGTGAAAAGAATGAGGAAGACTGACATGGACTGATATGCAATGATCTCCCAGAAATACTGGCAAGTAAGAGGCGGCACTAGGGAGCATGGAAGAGTACCATCCTTGGTGTGAAAAACACGCCACACACGTGTATATACATGATGCATGACTTAAGTAGATCTGCCAGGAGTCGCAAAGAAGGAACTCAATACAGTGGTTGCCCCAGGGGAGGAGGACTGGACAGCTGGCAAATCAGAGGAGGAGGGCGCCTTTCCACTGTCTAACGAAAGCGATGGTGGTGGTCGTCATAGCACTCACAATAGCAATGAGCACCTTTTCATGCTACTTAATTTTTTTTTTTTACCATAGGCATGTGTTACCTACTCAAATTTTTTTTTAAGTAAATGTAAGGAGGAAGGGGATAGAAAGAAGAAACATTTGCCAGACCAAACAGCCAAGCCCATAGGAGATCTGAAAGGAATCATAAGATATGGGAGACCGGAGTCGACAGAACCATTAGGCTTCTTTTTAACAGCATGAAAAGGAATGTCAGGTCTTTCCGGGTCATCAGGGGTAAATGGGGGATCGGTGGCTCCCTCAAGGATCAGTGACTTCTGGATTTGAAATGGTTGGTTTGAGCCATGTTTCCTGCAGCTCTTGGCTCTGAGTCTAGAGGTCACCATATTGGTTCCAGCCCAAGACTTAAAACAACATAAGGAAGCGCTGCTGTCTCCTTGCAAACCACACCCCGAACCCCAGGCCTTGGAAGGAGATGAAGAAGGCAGCCACAGGGCCTGGCACGCCTATTCTGGCTTGGTCCTCCGGGCCTATAAAAAATAAGAAGTGGCAGCCTTATCCACTTCATCCTCCAACAATTTTCTGATGTTCTTGTAGCTCAGGCATGACCTTCGTACTATTTGGCCTTGGGAATTTGGGATCAGCAGAAACACTGGAACAGCGGGGAAAGTCATGTTTCTGAATGTACTTCCCAGGTGTTGTTCATCCTCCTTCATATTCTGCAGCTTGGATGGGCCAAAGTGTGACAATGTGAATTCTTATCAGACAGAAGACCATCAGAGCTGAATTCACTTAACTAGACGATGAGTTTGCCTGCCGAGTAGTTACAGAACTAGCACCATGGACAGTTCTGCAGACTGTGCACACAACAGGCAGTGAAGTATCTGCTGCAAACACACTCTGGGAGAACAGATGACCTCACAACAGCAAGCCCAGTGAGACCTTGAACTTAAAATATGAATCTTGAGTTATCCAGCCTTTTCCCCTTCCCAAATAAACCTCTTCCTCTTAAAACTGTTTCTCTAGTTCCCCTGAATTATTTTCTCTTTAATTTAAAGCACATGGAACAATGTATCAAACATACAAAACTGGCGGTTCTTAAAGCTGTTGCTTGGTGTGTGTGTGATGTATGCAGTGGGCAATGGTAAAACAACACATATGTAACATCTATAGGCAGCGTGTATGACGTATGATATACATTGTGTGTATGCTATGTGGTTGATAATGACATACAGTATATACAGTGTATCATAATAAATCTAATAAATACAGTGCATGATGGTATTTGTATAATACGTATGATGAGGCATTATTGTTACAGCGAAATCCTCTTTCGCTCCTTTCAGTGCCCTCGGAAGGGGCAATTATCACGGATTTGGTGTATGTCCTTCTAGTCCAGTATTTAAAACGCTCACTCACACACCCTCACTTATCCGTCCATCTTTCCCCTCCTCTCTCCCTCCCCGCTCCTTCCTGACACGACACTTCCCTGACATGCAACATATTGCTTTATTGTTGGGTTCAGATTTACAAACATAATATCACATGGTAAGTTTCATCTTGCAACCTCCTCTCATCAGAGAAATTTAGTTCATTGTTTTTAATGACTGCCCAGGGTCCCAGGGTAGGACACACAACATTTGATACATCTGGCCCCTTACTAATAGCTGTTTCGGTTCTTTTCAGTTTTTCATTATCACACACAGCACTCTAACCCTAAGGACCAGCCTGGGCCATGCACCCCCGCCCACTTCTGTGCCTAGAAATAGACATCGGGTATATGCACATTTCTAGTTGTACTTGACATCGCCAAACTGCCGCTCCAAAATGGTCATCCCAATATGTATCTGAAATGTACCAAAGCTGTTTCCCCCACATTTTTGCCAACACTTGACATCATCAAATTAAAAAAAAAAATTTTTTTGGCCAGTGTCTTGGGTGAAAGATGTGTGGCCCTCTCTTTTTTTTCTCCCCTCTTCCTTCTAAGCTTCTCCACTCCTTCCTTGGCCTGTGTGCTGCTCGGAACATCAGGCACAATGACCACTTCCTCAGTCCTCGTGGGTGACTAATAGCAACAGCCACTACCTGAGAAAGTGGGAGTGGGGGGTGAATTGCCAATGACCCCACGACTAAGAAAGGATAGAGGGGTCTATAGCCAAGACTCCTGGCTTCCAAAGTCTCTTTCCACCACTTGACATTTCTTAGGGGCCTCTGTGTGCAGGACAGGGTTAAAGGAGTAGGTCTGAGCCACCATGAAAATAAGTATGATTTTCCTATTTTCCTACAATCATGACATGGATCTACGAAGCACCTGAATTCCGCCTTCCAGCAGCAATCCACAGAATAGGATGAGCTCGCACCCTGAGAAGAAGGGCAACAAGGAAGACGCCCACTGGGACACGCATGTGCTCACATCCTTTGTGGAAGGCTCTAGAGAAGGGCTCCTGGGTCCGGCCATGCCTGGGGTGACCTGCCTGTGCCCTCTGAGCCTCGGTTTCATAAGCTGGCATGTGGAGCAGCTCTGATCTCCTACGTGCCCAGTGGGAAGCAAAGGGGACAACGCCTGTGAGTGATGACTGTCTCATCGTCTAACCCATCACCAGCCCCCCTCCTCCTCTCTGCCCAAGCATCGGGGATAAACCCCAGCATCTTCTGTTCAACTCTCAGGTTTTTAAATTATTCTTACTGAAAATTTCAGTGTCCATCCACCTGGTGAGCCAGAGACCCCACAGAGGGAAAGCTGGACACGATTCCATGTCCCACTATTAATTCAAGTAAAGTAAGAATGAGGCAGGAATCACTTGCAGCAACATGGGTGTTCCTGGAGAATGTCATTCTAAGTGAAGTAAGCCGGAAAGAGAAAGAAAAATACCATATGAGATCGCTCATATGTGGAATCTAAAAAAAAAAAAAACAAAAAAAGAAGAAGAACATAAATACAAAACAGAAACAGACTCATAGACATAGAATGCAAACTTGTGGTTGCCAAGGGGGAGGGGGGGGTGGGAAGGGACAGACTGGGAGTTCAAAATGTGTAGATACTGACAGGCATATGTAGAACAGATAAACAAGATTATACTGTATAGCACAGGGAAATATATATAAGGTCTTGTGGTAGCTCACAGCGAAAAAAAATGTGACAATGATATATGTATGTTCATGTATAACTGAAAAATTGTGCTCTACACTGGAATTTGACACAACATTGTGGAATGACTATAACTCAATAAAAAATGTTAAAAAAAAAAAAAAAAAAAAAGAATGAGGCAGGGAGGAAATTCATCAGCCTTTGAGGTCTCCCAAAAGCAGATCTGGGTATTCTAAGGGGCCACCTTGGGACCTGTCAACCCCAAGAGGTCACATGCTGACCAGCCTCTTCAAGGCCATTGGCGTGCGCTCTCCCCAGGCGGCTGCCCAGGGAGCCGGGCACAGGCTGGGCCAGGGCAGGGGCTGTTCCTTAGTATTCACCAAGCTGGCCCTGGGCCTTCTCAGCAAAACGGCTGGAATACAAATGCCCCAGTTTGAATGCACGAACTCCACGGAGGAGTGAAGAACACCCCCACGTGGCAAGGGAGCAAAACGTGGAGCCCGAGGCGGACTCCCACCGCCCGGCCACAGAGGAGAGGTGGGCAAGTCCCTCTCTCCACACGGGTCAGCACACACTTAAAGGAGGCGCCTGGGTCATCGCTCTGACCTTGCTCTCCATGGCTGCCACTCTCTAGAAGCCTTGAAAGAGGCTGCTGTCCATTGTTTGGCGCTAATGGATGCTGTGTTTAGAATCTTAGGGGCAGCATCACTGGGCCATTTTTGTAATTTATAGCCCACCTCTGTCGTTCTGGACACTTTGGGAATCTGTAAGTGCTCTCAGCTCTGACCTCCATCTAATTTTACTAATTTAATTTTATTCCAAAGCATTCAAAGCACTTCTCTTGACACATGACCTTCCAAATAACCTAGCACATGGTTTGTTCTCATCCCAAATAAGTGTACGTATATAAAAGGTTAGAGCTGATGGTTCCAGGACGGGGCTAAGTGCATCAGTTCATTCAACCCTCCGCAAATCGAAACAGAACAAATACCCTTCAGGAGGGAGGTCTGTTATCAGCCCCATTTTCTAGACAGAAGTTGAGCTCAAGAGGTAAGATTAAAATGCCCGAGCCCGAAAGACTCAGTGAGGAAGACACATGTGAAACGTTCACAAAGTGACGTGAGGTTAACGACACAGGATAAACACAGTGCAAACAGCATGATTCTAATTTTGTTTGTCGAATCTATACTTGCACACAAAGAGGGGGCAGCACTGTAACGGGCCCGACCAGGATGTCTGCACTGCTCATCTCGGGGTTGGGGGTTATGTCTGATGCTGTTTTTATTTTTATACACCTGCATCTTCACAGGGAGCTGCGGGCCACAGGTCACTCTGTCCTCACCCCTCTGGGGCCCAGTTTCCTCATCTGTCATATGGGGATAAAAACGAGCCCCACCTCAAAGGGTGGTTTGAAGACTGAAGGGTTAATTCACAGAGAACGGGCTTCGGGCATGTTGTCCAGAAGCGTCCGTTGCTAATGCCAGCAGCTTCCGTCACTGTCCACCCTCCTCTGCGTGAGGTAACAGACACCCAAGGCAGACTCACAACCCGGCGACCAGCACAGGCCTCCAGCCGGGGCCAGTCAGGATCCGCACTGGGCAGCTGGCCTGATGCTATTTATAAACTGCTGCTCACCCCGAGTGAGCGCGAACAAGGACACCTCCGGAGCCGGACCGCGTGTGACCTTCCGCATTCTCACCCGCTTCTATTTATTACGATTCCAGCCCAGCGGCCCTGCTGGGTCAGTGCTTGCGAGGCCTTTGTTCTCAAACTCAGGCTCACACCGCTCCCTTCCTTGCTGAACGCCGTGCCCTGGGCACTTTTAAGATTTTGCCCACAAGTTCAATGGAGCCAAGCCCTCCAACAGAACTTCCTTCCGATATCGAAACAAAGAAGTGCTGTTGACTCCGCTGTAGCTTTGCTCAGAACGCGAATAGCCAGAGAAGGAAAAGAAAAATCCAGGTTGAACCCCTCAGCTCCTTTCTTCTAAAATCAGCACTGCGGAAGGAGGTGCTTTGATTCAGAAGATGAAATTTAAATGAGAGAAGAGTGTACCAGGCCTCCTAGATGAAGCATCTCCTCGGCAGTGGGAAAAACCAGCCTTCAAGCTGGAGGCTCTCTCCCTGGGGGGTGGGGGGTCGAGTCAGGGGGAGGAGCACGATGGGGATTTCCTGGTTTACCCCCACCACTAACTCACAGCATCACTTTGAGAGAATCACTATCCTGTCTAGAAAATGGGAGAGTGAGACGAAGGCTCTCCAAGCATCCTTCCAGGGTTAAATCCAGTCATTCCTGCAATTAAAATCCCGCTAGAGTTGTCAGAGATAAAGGACACAAAGTAGGTCAGCTAAAATGAAAAAAATAAACAACAAGAACCAGGAAAAGACAGAAAGAGGAATAAGAATGAGAACAGTCTTCTCTTTTATCAAAACATAATAATACTGTTAACAATGACAACTGTGTGGGTTTGTTGCAGGAATAGACAGATTTCAATGAGACAAAATGAAAAATCCAAATATAGACGTCAAGTCACATGGGATTCAATATATTTATAGAGAAGGCAGTGAAATCAGAAAGTGGGATGACTCAGTGAATGGAGTTAGGACAATTGGTGGCAAACTGGAATAAAAGTAGGTTGGGTCTGGCCGTGACATTTACGTCAAGATAAACGCCAGATTTATGAATGCTTTAAATATAAAAAGAAAATGTAAGCATAGAAGAAGTAAAAGAAAACATTTATTTTTTTCAATGTATTTGTCACTGAAGTAACATTATGACATTATAATGTGTCTGATGTTATCTTTGTTCCCAAAGAAAATATTTAAAAACCAGGCTTGGACGAGAGAAGACCTATCTAACAAGGACATGACACCCAGAAACTGTAAAAGAAAGACAATCGTGAGAAACTCACCAACATCAACATGAAAATTTCTGTATAACAAGAATCACCAGAAGCCAAGTCAAAAGACTAGCTTCAAGCCAAGAAGAAACATTTGCAACTCTTATCTCAAAGAGCTGAACTCCCCAATACAGGAGTACACAGAAACAGAAGAGAAAAAATGGTGAGCAAAGTGAAAATCGTTCCCATTGACCATTCCAACAGGACAGAGACAGGGTTTCCACCAGGACCCACAGGAGGCCACATGGAAGCTGCAGAAGACCCTCGTAGGAATGAAGCCTGCTTTCCAAGCAAGACTTTCCAAACAAACCTCCTGAACAAAGACCACGGAGACGCCCCCAGCGGAGGGCCGCCTTTCCCGACAATGTCCCGTCCTGGGCTGGCCCTCACTTCCTGCATTCCTTTGATTATCACCTTATGCCTTGAGCCCTGTAAGAAGCCCCTCCCAGCCCTCCTGAACCAGGATGCTGCCAAGGACCCTGGGTGGACGCCTCCCCGCATCCACCCTCCTGCAGCCAGCCCTGCTTTGACTGCAGGACTGTGGCTGGTGACCTTCGACGGCTGGGCTTTGGCAAGACGACAGAGAGCAAACAGCCAGGTAAACATTGCTCGGCAGTGGTGGTCACTGTCGTCGCAGCACTGGGGACCGTCCCAGGACACACAGGCAAGGGGCTCGGGACGGTGAACTGAAGACGGTCCCCTTGCCTGGGGCCCCTGAACCGGAACCTCCATGACACAATGCTTCAGCAACCCAGTGAAGAAGGGTTTACGAGCAGGATGAGGACACGGAAGACACTTCCTACTTGGACTTGGGACCTCTACGTACGTCTCACAGTCTCCGCGCAACGCCTAAGGCCCCCGTCCGCCTGGGAGGCCCCGGGACTTGGGGCAGGAAGCAGGCACCCTTGGCTTTCATGGGGCTGGCAGCCCAGCAGGTGAGACGGTCGGAGAGGCCCCTGCTCAGGCACCGGCAGTTGGTTCCCGCTGTCCCAGAGGACCCAGACGTGGTGACAGGGGCCGGTGAGGAAAGGATGCTTGGGCTGGGATGGGAAGGCAGAGCAGGAGTCCACCAGGAAAGGCCTGTGTTTGTACATGTTGCAAGGGTGGAGTTCACGTTAGAGTCCCAGTACAGGTTACAGCATGTGTCAAGGTCCTGAGGTTGGACCGTGCCATCGTGAGGCCGGAGGGGAGGGGCCAGAGGAGGCGGGAGGGGCCAAAGGAGGCAGGAGGGACAGATGTAGGGAGGAGTTTGGGTGTCTTAAATCTTGCAAGTCATGGGGGGGGCCCTGAGAAATTTCAAGTAAGATGAGGACGTGGCGGGGGGGTTGGGGGGTGCTGAGATACCGCCATAATGAGACTGGAGGTTTAAAAAGACCACTCCAATTACCCAGCAGAAACCCAGTTAGGTGGGCCTCCCAGAGGAAGCAGGGGTGGGGCCGGATGCAGCCGCATTCTCCCAGAAGAGAGACTGGGAGGCCTGGGCCTCAGTGGTCATGGCTGGAGGGAAGTGGTCGTTATGGGAAGCAGACGGATCTGAGAGGTACTCGGGGTGAGCCTGCAGGATGCAGGGTGAGGAGGGAAAAGGCCGAGGCCGGTTGATACCCAGGTTTCCAGCTTCAGTAGGCAGATGGGAAGGGGGTCATCCCCTGGGAGCATGAGGGATTGTGCCCAGGGATCCATTTCTGAGCCTCAGCCTCCCCTAGTGCCAAGTCAAGGGGCTGGACCACGGCGGGGTTTTCCACCTTGTCCCGCCAGCCGAGGCTGGACTCCAAACCAATCCACACAGCATCCAAGTATCCAAACAAATCACACTAGAGGGGACAGGAATGGCAGGTCCCTCAATTCCGAGCAGGCCCCTGGGGCACCCCCACGAAACTCTGACAGATCCTCAGACAAGTGTGAAAAAAACACAGGACTTGACAATTTCGCCAGCCCCTCTGTCTCTGTCCTGCTGCGCCATCTGACAAACCATCTTTCTCCTGAGCCATCGTCCCTACCTGGCCTCAAGACATGACCTCCAGGCCATTGGGCCTTGTGGCCACTCCAGCAACCCTAAGGACAGGCCCCAGGGACTGAGTTCTGCCCTGCCTGGGAGTGACCCCCAGAGGCATCTCTGCCAGCGGCCGCAAGGAGGACTCTCCCCCCAGGGACTTGGCGTCTCTGTCCTTGGCCCCTGCAAACCCACGTGGCAACTCCCCGACACAACGATAAGCCCACACCCTGCAGAGAAGTTGGCTTTTAAGACGCATATTTAAAAATACCCAGGGGATGGTGTGGGAATAGAGAGGGAATGAAGCCAGGCACCTCAGCCCACGCAGAATGCAAATACGTGCCTTGCAGTCTATGTTGTGTCTTAAATAGAGGCCTGGGACATGAACACCACCAATAAGAGAAGTTAGTGTTCAGCACAGCCATGGCGCCGCCCAGCCCAAGCCTCCCAGGACAAAGGCCGGCATCCTGAGACGCTCCGCTTGCCCCCAGGTCCTGACCCTTTCCCGACAGCTCCAGTGGTGAAGAGGCCGCCAGCCTCGTTTTGCAGTCTGAGGAGAGAAGTTCATCACTATTTATTCATCCGGCATTAATTCATTACCCCTCCCCCCACCATGTTCCAAAAGGGAGGTGTAAGGTGTCTTACAAAAATGCCTGTGGTAATTTAAGTAAAGATAAAACAAGACGAGGAAAGAACATACATGATGTGGCTTAAATACACAAAACGTATGCTATGGGATTCGGTGCAGAGACTGGAGATTTGAAATGAAGCTGGATGCCGGGCTTCCTAGCAGCCCCAGTGAAGACAGAAACACAGTCAGGTATGACATTCTCAGAATCCGAGAGATGAAGAAACCAGGCGTCTCTGGTACTGAGAACAACGTCAACCCGTGGCTTCCACACACTGGACGTTTGGAGGGAGAGGGCACGTTCTTCATGCTGTCCCACCAGGGAGCAGGGGAAGGGCTCACCCAGCCCCAACTGACCCCGTCTGTTCCCACTGAGTATGAACACCACCAAAAAATAGAAATTCCAAACCTCCATCCATCTATTCCCACTTCCCTGACCCCACCTTCCAAGAGTCGTCTGCAAATCTGCCAAGAATCCTTCTCGAGCTGTTGGCATTATCGTTGCGTATACGCACAATCAGCTGCATGATACTTTATATTTTAAGTCAACACACTTTTCTTTTTACCTACGTAAATTTAATCTATTAAGGAAACTTTACATCTCTGCTTTAATAAGAAAGTCAGAATCACTTTCCAGAAATGTTAAATGTTGCAAAATGGCCACAAAATAAATACAATGGAAACAAATCAATGTAATTATATTTCTGGCAGACACTGCACCCTTCCAGGGCTCCGTGCCTGAGGCTGTTCTCCGCTTGTTACAAAAGGGAAAGCAGCCAGCATTCAGCGTCAAAGACACATCAGCCACAAACTAAAATTTTCTCCTTGATCTACAACCAGAAGACTGAAAGAGAATTCAAAGGGAACGGCCATCTGATCATTGGATCCCGTGACACTCAAAGCCCCATGTGAGTTACATCAAAAACAGCAGTGCTCACAGGGCGTCCGGGACCACCGCCCACCTGGCAAGGGTGTGTAGCTGGAGGCAACCAGGTTAAGAGTCTGTCCTCAGTACCATCCACTTCCCTTCAGGGTAGAGCCTCACAATGTTTCTCTCCACATTAAAGACAATAACCTGCAACAAAAGGGACAGAGATGGAGGCGGTGGGTCCAGATGTCATACAACAGGGGGGCCCGGATGCACGAGCAGGACTCAGAGAGCTGTGGGGAGCGGAGAGGACGTTCCAGCCCAGACGTCGGGGCTAGACCTTGGGGCCAAAGTGGGCTTGGAGGGTGGCCTCGAGTCGGGCAGCTTGCTTCGGTGGTAGGTACTTCCACCCGCACGCCCATCTATCCATTCAACACTGCAAAGCCCAACCAGGGCTGGCTGTGATGTGACAGCAGGGCGGCAGGTCCCACCCTCCGGGCGCTCCCCGTCCAGGGAGGGAGTCCGGCAGGAGCGGTCACAGAGGTAAAACGACACAACCGTACAATAGGGAGGACCTCAGAGATCCAAAAGCTCTTCCGAAGCCTGATTGTGTTTACATGCTTCCACTGACAGCGATCCCCTCTCTCACCATCAGCAGCAGGGTGGACGGCGGGAAGCACAGGTAGCCCCCATCTCCAGGCACAGGACACTGGGCCACCTGTGCCTGTCCCGAGACCACCCACGACAAGAGGCTTCTGCCAGTGCCCGCAGCACAAAGGCCAGCTCGAGATCAGGATGCCCTGAAGCACGATCTGCTGATGTAAGCATGCAGCCCTGGGCATGCATGGCTCTTTGCTGCTTCATTCTGAAGCAGAAAAGGTCAACCATGGCATTTGAGGAAAGCTTGAAACGTGAAAAAGAGACCACAATAAACAGATAGGAAAAAGAAACACCCCAGAAGAAAGAGATGAGTCAGGAAGCAGATGATTTAATTTAAAAATACAGACTCCAGTGAGAATGCTCAGAGACGAAGCGTGGGCTGGGGAGAACTGAAAGCTGTCTGCTGTCCCTCCCTGCAGGTCCCAGTGCCCCCCTCTGGAACCACGCAGGACAAATCCCACCCTTTCTTAGCCCCTAAGTCTGCTCTAAAATAAACAGCTGCAGTCCCTCTCAGTGCTCTTGCAAATTCCCGTTTGCCAGAGTCCTTCAGAAAACACAGCACCCCAAAGTGAATGCAATCTTTAGCAGAGGGTCAGGCTAGACCCTAAGCTCCATTATACTATACACTCTCCATCTATCAGCTGCTCTACTCAGCATCTCCCCAAGATCCAGGCACAGATACGAGGGTGATAAGGTGATTTTAGGGGGCTCATGGACCCAGTGCAAAGTAACAGAAGTTAGCCCCTTCTCATCCCCCTCAAGCCTTCCAGAGAACATCAAGGGAGCATCAGGTCGGTGCCGAGATGATTCTGACCCACAACCTTTTTAGATCGCGGTGTTTTAACACAGAGGGTCTTCTGGGTCAGAGACCTTGGCAGGAGACCGTGTCTAGTCTGAATTAATGTTATTTCACATTCAGTGTTTTACTTTTATGGTTACCTTTTATCAAAGGCAAGTGATACCGGTGTTCTACTTGAAGTCACAGCAAAAGAATCTCTTTTACAATGAAATTAGCTAAGAAGAAATAGACTTGGATTAAAAGAAAATAGTCAGCAAAGTCTCCTAAAGGTGGCAGACAAGTGAGTCGGGGAGCGGGTGCGTTAGGGCAAGCGATGTTCGTCCGACGGCCGCGTCTGCGCCTCCGCCCGGCCCTTGCCGGACTCCAGGCTCAGGCCACCAGGTGCCATCTGCCGTGTCCACGTGGATGTCCCACCAATGCCTCAAGCTTCAAGAGGCCCAAACGAACTTCTCTGCCCCAGAACCTGCTGCACCCAGGGCCGTCCCCTCCCGGGCCAGGAAGGGATTCTCCACTGGGGACGGGCACTGGTTATTGTCTGTCCTTCCCCATCGGCATGCAGGTCCCGGGGACCAGTACACGTGCCTGCTCTGCTCGCGATGTCCCAACAGCCAGAACACCGCCCACACGCTCGGGCCAACAGACACCGGGTCAGCTCAGTGAAGAGGCCGGATCCCTACCCAAGCCTGCTCCTCGCAGGACAGTGCGCTTTGGAAATCGGAGCTGAGGACTTGAGTTCATCAACATTAAACTTCTCCTTGTTGGCTCTGCCTCCCAAACAGTCTGTGGAGATACACATTTGACTCTTTCTCTTGAGCACGTCGGGCATGCTGTTAATGCCGTTATCAGCTCTATAACCTACCCAACTGCTAACCTGCCAAGCTGCTAACCCAGCACTGATGGTTCAAGACCTAGGACGGAGCCCCGAGGCACTATTCCTGCAACCTGGGGGTCATCGCTACTCACAGTTAGCGAAATGTTTTACCATTTTTTTTTGATCACAGAGAAAAGTAGGAAAAAAAACAGCATGGTGAACTGCCATACAGATGTCAGCCCGAGGCCACGACTGTCTGCACCTTGCTGAGTTCCCTTCTTGTGTGTGCGTGTGATCGCCACCCAGAGAGCTACCTCACAGGAAAAGTCAGGAGTCGGCAAACCTTTTCTGCAACAGGCTGGATAGCAGATACTTTAAGCTGTGTGGGCCGAGGGTCTCTGCCTCAACTGCTCCTGCTGGGAAGCTCACACGAGTTACTCGCCGGGAGATGCAGACCCGGCCAGCCTGTCTCCAAGCTCGGAGGCTGAGCACCTGGCCTCGGCCGCACTGCCTGGAGAGGGTGAGTGGCCCGGTCCCAGGGCGGGAGGCAAAGCCCACAATGGACCAGAGGACTCCCCACCCTCCACTGCTCTCCCATCACACTAGTGGGGAGGAGTGTGGGATTGGGGGTCAAAGCGTTCAAGATGGGGAAGAGGGCAAGCTACTTAAACTTCTAAACCTCCGTTTGTCCATCTGTAAAATGGCAGCTGGGATAGGACCCGCCTCCCAGGCCCCCATGAGAATGAGGGAGATGCGCAAAGTACCAGCATGTGCCCGTGGGAGCTGCTGCCCAGAAGTCACAGGTGAGGCGTTTCATTTCCCAGAGTGAAATTTAACAATCCCAAATTCCTGCCGTGCTGCCTGGATCAGAAGCCATGTGGGTAGAAGAAGGAAAGAAAAAGGAGTGAAGGGAGCGAGAAGGAAGGAAAGGAGACGAGAATTCCTACGGGTCCGGTGGCGGTGACTCCCAGCGCCCACAGGGGCGCTCCGTTCCACGCACACGTGCGCTGCTCTTTCCCTCGCCGTGAGCCCTGCAGCCTCGACTCCAGCTGCGCTCATGCCAGGAGCAGAGTTCTCCAGCTGTTACTAATTCTGCCCACCTCTTTGTCCCATCAGCTTCTGGCAACTTCTCTCTCTAATGTCATAGACCCCACACTAATGGAATTCTCCTGTTAACAACTGGGGGGTTAAATCACAGGGGCACGACTGAAGTAGCAAGCTTATGTGTCAGATGAGAGTCAACACATCTTTGAAGCTGGCTCCGGGAGGGAACTTTACTCCAGCGTTAGTAAGACCTCCAAAAGAGATGTGAATCGGGTACATGATCGTGTCCCATCACGGGGACTAACTGTAACAAGGATGGACAGCGTTTCAGAGATGCGTGTGCACACACACACGCGTGCACCCAGCACACCCAGAGCAGCTTAGCTCTAAACACGCATGGTGATGCACCCACAAAAAAGCCAAGCGGTGCCCTCAGCCGAACACGCTAATGTGACTTCTGAACTTGCAGAAAAGTAGAAATTGTGTAACAAACAGCTCTCCGGGTTCAGCAACTGTTACTCTTTTGCTCCGTGTACCTCCTACATTCACACACGCTCCCTCCTCTTACAGAATGTGAGCCCTGTTGAGTCATCTCAAAGAAAGATGCCTGAAGTTGTGCACCTCACATCTAAACATTTCAGCCTTCATCCCCTCCTAAAGTAACATGATCACATCTAACCCATTAAGAATAATTCCCTGGATCATCTAATATTTAGCCCCTTTATTAAATAAAGTTTTTCTCTAAACTTTAATTTCTTTTCCAATCAAGTTCATCTTCAACCACAAGGACAGGATACAAACCAATAGAAATCTCCTGCTCTGCAGTCTGAATATTTCCTAAATTGGCTCTCCAGAGCTGAGCATCTCCTCCTTATTCCCTTCCCCTTCCCCCACCTTCTAATTATTTACTGACCTCCCCCAGGATTCTAGGACAGTGATCCTAAGAGTGACCATGACTAGCAGTATCACATGGGAACACACTAGAAAATGCAAATTCTCACACCCACGTAACCCTGCAGAACCAGGAACTCTGCGGGCGGGGCCAGCGATGGCTGGTGTGACAAGCCCCCGGGGGGTTCTGGTGCAGGTTCTTAAACCCTGGGAACCACTGTTCTCTGCCCTCTAAGCCAACAGCTAGAAGAGCAGTCTCTCCCCTCCAGGAGCTCACACGGGGGAAATTAACACAGATACAAAATACAAGGTTAGACTTCATTTTGCATGTCTCTTTTGAAGTTAATTGGTAATATCTTAACCTCCCACCTAAGTAATAACAATGCAATATTGCTCAGGCAAAGATGATTTCTGCCCCATAAAACAGATTGCAAAACACAGCAAGCTCTGCCAATGGATGGGATTCAGCTGTGACATGTCAAATTATGTCAAGAGGCAGCGAAGAAAGGGAGCTAAAAATAGCACCATGCGGCCGGCACCAGGGCTCTGGTTTATCAACTCCGGGACCAAAAACAGCCTCCGGCCACTCCTC
This sequence comes from Camelus ferus, assembly GCF_009834535.1. Classification (NCBI taxonomy): domain Eukaryota; kingdom Metazoa; phylum Chordata; class Mammalia; order Artiodactyla; family Camelidae; genus Camelus; species Camelus ferus. Next base: position 12,344,064 of record NC_045714.1, on the reverse strand, counting down.
AGGTCCCCACAAGGCCCCGGCCAGGAGGAGCTCGCTGCTCTGTCCATATGTCACGTGCCCTCCTGCCCACAGCTCTGCGGGTGCAGAGTGGAGGACTCCAGGGGAGGCAAGAGCGAGCAGGTTGCTCCGAGGATGATACTCCATAGTTTAAAAATAGAATGTTCTGAGCATACACAAGATGAACAGTCACCCCACAAGCAAAGCTACTGCATTATGTAACAACAATGTAATTAAAAAATCCCTTAAGTCACAGGCTGTGAACAGATCATACTGACTCAGGGCTCAACTGCTTGGCAACCAAAGAGTTAATATAAAAAAAAAAATACAGGGGAAAAAAAATCTAGTCCATGCAGATAGAGATCAACAAAACAGCCAAGCCATCCATGAGTATGGCTCTGGGAGGCAAAATAATTTATGGTAAAGAAACAGTGCATTTCATAAGGGCTTCTTATTTTAGCTTGCCTGCTAAAGGTTGTGAAATTAAACAGCAGCAAATGTGCAGTGTGTCTTTACTGGGAATGTTCACTTCGCTGAGAGTCGCACCTCGGTGACAGCTTGAAATGATGGCCCCGGGACAGCTGTTCCCTTCCTCTCCTTAATCAAACAGTATATACCCCTGATTACTTCTGAATGAACGTCAAGCATGGGTTTTTTTTAATGCTACGATTTTTGTCAGTGGTTACCATCATTATGAATTTACACAATTCCAGAATTCACCCTGGCAGTGTAACACGCCAAGGACATCCCACCAAAGGATGGCTAAATTACCATCTTTCCTTCCCCTCTAAGGAAAAAAGCAAGCACTTCAGGAGAGGGGATTTGGCATTCAGACAATGGCTATCTCCTGAAGAACTCAGGACTCAAGAGTTAAACCACTTTTCTCTGAGTCCAAAAACTTGCAGCTTAGAAACACAGCAGAGCACCATCAGGAACCAATTTTACGTCCAAGAACCTCATGTGACCCATATTAACACTCAGAATTAGCTTCCCCATCTCCCTCTTTGGCCCCAACTCCAGATATCCAATCCCACCTGCAAACCAATTTTCAGAAGCCCAAATCCACCAGTGGTACTACATGCAAAATCACACAGAAAAGCAGAAGGTACGCTCCTCCCCTCCCCCAGCCCCCGAGCAGGGAGTCTGTGGTTGAGATTCCCAAGGGATCGTGACTGCGCACGCAACATTCATTCCAGACACTAAATGAAGGTTTCAGCCGCCACTGTTGGAAACCTCCCCTACTTGGAATTTTTACAAAACCTAGCTTTAGAACAGGACCCCGTGCAGTCAAAATGCACATCAATGACAATCTATTATTTCCTGGAAATTATCTCACAAGCTGGAGAGGAAAAGCCATCCAGGTGGAATTTTTATTTTTAGCCCAGAAGTAATAGGTTAAAATAGCATTCCTGTGGAAACAAAAGACTCTTTCTGGGCTCTGGCTGAAGCAGAGCGGCTGGCTAACCCTGGCCTGGCCTGTCAGCGGGGAAAGGGGCACACCTCCCCCTCACCCCAGACTCCCAGCCTGGCCATCTGATTCCTGGGGGTAAAACGCCGGCCCCCTTTGGCGGCCCTGCTGCTGTGCACACTTGCAAGGTCTCTGCCTTCCAGAGGCCTCCCCCTACCCCCACAAAAGATGCCCACTCCCCTCCCTCCCGCAGAGGTGCCTGGAGGAATTCCACTCACCTTATGGTCAAAGAATGGTTCTGAATTCAGGTCCTCATCCTCCCAGGAAACTCTGTGTCCCTGCAGGTTCCTGGATCCTGTCTCCCTAAACCTCCCTCAGAGGTAGTGACCGGCAGAGAATCTGACCGCTCAGGACTAGCTCAGCTCCCCGAAAAACCTCCAGCCCCAAGCAGCACTGCAATTGTCAGGACGCTCCTGTCTGCCTTTTGGGGCTGAACACCATTATTATCTGTAAACATTTTTAAATATAGATGTTGCAGGAGTGGGGGTGGGGTGGGGTGAGGAGGGCCGCCAGGGCATGAGCAATCAGCTCATGGACCAAGCCCCACCCAGGGCTGCTCAGTGTCCACGACTTGCCCCCGAGCACTGTCGGGACACTGGCCGCAACGGCAGCTGGCCGGAGCTTGACGGAAGTCACCAGAACCAAATGCCACATTCAAAACCCACTGCATCAAACCTCTCCTGGCCTTAGGCAAGGCCCATCGGTCAGAGGGGTTGCTCTCCCCTGCCCCCACTGCTGCCACGCTGACCTTGGGGAGAGGGCACCTTGGCCGTGCTCAGTTGTGAGGCTGCTGCTGCAGTCTCAGGTCGGGGAGGCTGCCCGGGGCCGGGCCGGGAGGGACCACAGCGGGAGAATGGGATTCTGATCCCTAGCCTCAGCCAAAGGATGAAGGCAGGGACCCTCATTGCACGTTTATTCCAGGCCCAGGATGGGCAGCAGACAGATGGGGAGGCCTGTCCCACAGACTCACCCGAAGCCCCCACACCTATTCCGTCCACACCTCTGTGTAGGGGTGGGAACATGTGATGTTCCAGTGAACTCCCAACGCGGAGGGGACGAGAGCAGAGTTTCTCCACATCAGCACGGGTGACATCCGGGGCCACACACCTCTCTGTCGTGGGGCCACTCTGTGCATCGTAGGATGTTTGGCAGCATTCCTGATCTCACCACTAGACGCCGGGAGCCCCATCCCCAGTTCTGACAACCCAAGTGTCTCTACACATTTCAATGTTCCCTGGGGGGCAGAACTGCCCCTGCTTGAGACTTCTGCTCTAGAGAAAGGCAGCTGTGGCCCTGAATCATGCTCCCACCACCTTCATGACAATGGACACCTGGCAAAGCGACCTGACTACTCTGAGCCTCAGTGTTCTCATCTGCAATGGCGGGTCATAAGGCTAAAAGTGCTCAGCTCAGGGCCAAGGATGGAGGAGTGAAGCTCTTGCTCTCAAGAGTTGTTTTCACTGTGCACTCAGAAGGGCCCAGATCCTTCCTGCTGCTGGAGATAAACCCAGGTGATGGAGCTGGACTCTGGAGCAAGGCTACCCAGGTCGGGGGTCGGCATGCACCACACTGCAGCTGGGGCTTCACTCCTCTCTGTGCCCCTCCGTTTACCCAGATGTACAGAGCGGACACCCCTCCCCAGGGCTGGCGTGGGATGAGCTTGTCTCAGCAAGGCAAGCAAAGTGCTTTTCACACAGTGAAGGGTCAGCAACCAGGCGGCGCAGGGGAGGGGGGCACGGGTCGGGGAGCGAAATCCCAAAGGTAGGGTTCAGAGGAGACCCAGGTCCCCCCACACAGCCTGGGGTAAGCACACGGATGCTGGCTTGTTGGGGGAGTCAGTCCACATTTGGAGTCTCTCTGGAAACCCCCAATTCCAGCAGCCACCGATCGGCTGCTCCTGCCCTTCAGAAGAGAAGCCTTGCCCTGCTAACGACCCCTGCCTGTACCCAGCCAGGAGGGGCGGGGGAGAGCCCGCGCCCGGGAGCCAGCCCGCTGCGCTTACGGCTGAGGCTGGCAGCCGGTTTCCGCCCCTTTCAGCACCAGGAGGACAGAGGACTGGGATCTTGGTGGAAGGCAGAGGATGAAGCTCAGACGGTTTACTTTCCCTTGATTCACGTTCAAGGCCGTCCTGGAGGCGGCACCGGGCCACCAGGCTGGGGAACCACAGGGCTCCCTCTGCCAGGCCTGGTCGCACTTTCACTCGTGATGGCCCCAAGGGCAGGCACTTCTGTGATTCCTCTGTCTGGAGGGAAAACTCAGGCTCTGAGAGGTGGAATGAGCTGTATGAGGCCACACATTAGGACGTGGCTGGGAGGGGCACAGAAACCGCCTCTGTCTGACCCTGGGTCTGGGTCAGCCCCAAGGTTGCACCAAGCCAGGTCAAGCGCCAGTCCTGCTCCCGGGGCCTCCACCCAGAAGCAGGGTCCCAGGGACAGCATCCCAGCTGCCCGTCTTCCCCGGGGCCCCCAAACCAGCTGGACACTCGCCACATGCTGGGCCCCAGGACCCAGCTGTGAGCAGGATAAGAGAACGCAAGGCCTTCCCCGGGCCAGGTCACTGAGCTGGATGGGGTTAATCACAGAAACTCCGCTGAGCACAGTGCCAGGCTCCCAGGGGGCATTCGGTGCCCCGGGACCAGCTCTCATGAGTACGATCCATTATTGTGTTCCTCCCGTCTGTACCCCGGGAGCCCATCGCTTTGCCGGGACCTCCAACACCAGGTCTTCCTGAATCCCCACAAGAGCCGTGGAGGCAGGGATTCCATCCCCACTGGACAGATCAAGAGACTGAGACCCAAGGAGGCTCACGTGGGAGGGAAACCTGAACCCAGTCTCGGGATGTTCCTACCCACGCTGACACATAAATCATGAGAAGATGACAGATGAATTAGGATTGCCCCAAAAGGATGCCCTGAAAGCTCCTATCTTATTTAAAGCCACAAACCATATTGATTCAGACTCTGGGGAGACTCACTGAAAGGAGATGCCTTCCTGCCCTCAGACTCCTCAGGAACAGACCATTCACTCCGTCATGCCTCCTCTGGCCTCTGCCCCCAGGATCTCTCTCAGTTCCACCCCCTCCTCGCCACCCCCGCTGACATCAGCCTAGGCTACGCCACGTTCACCTCTCCCCTGGAAGCCCCTCCACTGTCTCCCCACTTCCACGTGAGCCGCCCTGGGGCCCATCCACCAAAGGTCAGACCCAGCGGACTTCCTCAGTCCTCCTGGAGAGTGTGGCTAGGGGGTGGATTTACCGCCTCCGGCATGAGAAACAGGGATGGGAGGGGGAGGGGGAGGGGCCGGGAGCTGCACAAAGTGCACGGCTGAGCCCGGGGAGAGCCGGACGGCAGCGCTTATCCGGATCATCACGTCCCATGCGCCGAGCATGGGCCGAGTCCCGTTTAATCTCACGTCCCAGAGGGGTGTGCGATCACCCTCCCTGATGTCCAGGTCGGGGAGCTGGCTCGGGGGGACACGTGATGAGCCTGAGATCATGGTTAACACACGGCAGCATGAGATGGCTACCACCTCCCAGAAAGTCAGAGCTGCAGGCCCTGACAACCGAGGGTGCGTCTGCCTGCAGGTCCCCTCCTCCACAGACCCACGTGCCCGTGGAAGGTAGGCATTACAATCATCCTCGTTCCAGGGAGGGGAAACTGAGGCTCAGAGAGGCACGAGGTGGAGACATGCAGGGAGGGAGCACGGAGCTGGGAGGGCACCCCGCCTTGGCACTGCGGACACTGAGGCCAGTGAGCCTCTGCAGGGGGCTGACCCGTGCACTGCAGGACATTCAGTGGCATCCCTGGTCTTTACCCACCAGAGGCCAATAGGACTTCCCTTACCGGTCTTGCCAACCAAAAATGCCTGCAGACACTGCCAAATCCGCCCCCCGTCGAGAACTGCTGCTCTAGACGGAAGAACACCAGGGATGGCTGGACATGGCTTGTGTCGCCTTTGCCTCCAACAGGGGTCTGAGACTTCCTTCCACTGGAAAATGCATAATAAAAGCAGCATTGCTGGCCCATCGAACCATATCCAGTCTCTTCGTGCACGCAGCACAGACACTCTACACTGTGGGCACTACCCTGGCAACAGGCAGCCAATGCCGTCCGCCTGACCCTGCTCCAGAATGCGGTCACTCGTGAAAGTCGTGGTCACAGCCGCAGGCATCTAGGCGTCCTCGCCGCAGAATTTTGGAAGCATTTCTAGCTGGTGGACTGCGTTTTAGAATGAGGGACACACACCTTATGTCCATGGCTGTCCCCAAGAGGCCAGGCGGGGACACAGGTGAGGAAACGGGGACCAGGTGGGAGCTGACCACGCAGGGGGTGGGGGCACTGACAAACCGGACAGGGCGGGTCCTGCCCAAAGCAGGTGGGCAGCCACCACCTGGCCGTCTGTCCTTCCATTCATGCAAATTGACCGGCCCCCTCCAAGCGTGGTTTTAGGTCACGGAAACAGAGCAGTGAACTAAACGGACTGACAACCTCGTCCTCACGAGAGGCCAGCATGGCAGCTCAGCACCGCCTGCAGCTCCGAGGTTTCCAAGCCACGGCAGAAACCCCAGGGGTCAAATGTTCATTCAGTTACACACACACACATACCCTGTTCAAGCCCAAACCAGCCACACCTAGAGGCTGAATCTGGCCCCCGGGCTGCCTGTTCGGACCTCGAGTTTTCCTATCCTTCCACCTCCCTGGGCGGCCTCCAGACTCCGTGGCTTCCAACCCGGGCTTAAGAAAGGAGAAGGCATAGCAGCTTCGGGGAAACTGTGACTTGCTTCTGAATTTCCCAGAGAGGAGGGGGATGCGCGCCCAGCCTGGGGCTGCACCCGGGCCTCATCCTGAAACAGCGGATGGTCGAGTCTCCCGCTTGGCTGGGGCCAAGGAAGCCACTTCAGGAAGGCCCGAGGGAGGCCCACTATTCTGGAAATGCCGCTCCCCGACCCCTGCCCAGTTGGTTCCTGATTTTTCACGCTGGGAACTGAAGCTCCGTGAAGGAAAAAGCTCAGAATGAGCAGAAGGAGAACCACATGGCTTTCCTAGAACCAAATTTCTTTCCCACTGGACTGAAGGGGGTGCGGGGGCCAACAGGTGGTGGGTCAGCCCCTCCAGGCCACTCAGAAAGTGCGAGCACCTGGTGGGGGTGGGGACAGCTCAGGGGCAGAGCGCGCGCTTAGCAGGCACGAGGTCCTGGGTTCCAACCCAGTCCCTCCATTAAAAAAAAAGCAAAAGCAAGAGCACTGGATGCTCAGAGTTCACCCCCGCCTTCGGCTTGGGAGAAAAACCATGAGACCACAGAGGAGACACGGGGAGGATTGCCGGGGCCGTGGTTCTTCTCCAGCACAAGTTGCTGCTGAGTGAGGCCGGGAGCGGGGGCAAGGTGGGAGGAACTGGACAGACTTGAGGAGGATTGTGGAGACAGACAGGACCACCCAGACCAGTAGACAACTCAGGCAACAGGAGATGGCGGGGCAGACTGGGACACACGCACTGCTGCCGTTGGAGTTCCAACATCGGCCTCAACGCGGTTTAGAGACGGGTGTTCCTGAGTGCCAGGATGTGCTCCACGCCAGCCTCCAGGACACAGCCGTGCAACATGCCTGCACCAGCAGGCACCTGTCCTCACTCCCTGTCCTGAGACGGCCAAACGCAGAGGAAACGTGGGGGTATCTGCATCCCCAAGAAGGCCAGGTGTGGGTGTCGCCTCTAAACTGTTACCCTTTATCCTGGACAGTGCTGAGGACACGTGGGGCCGGGCCACTTGGGAGGCTGTTTAATGGGGAGTAAAAAGCAACTTTTGCTTCCAAATTCTGCCCCATCTCCAGCCCTCCGAAGGCTTATCATCATCCACCCGTCTCTGACCTTGACCCAGACCAGTGAAACCCACAGCTCTGCTCACGACCCTGCCTCAGAGAGACGCCTCCCTGACAACTTCACCGGACACAGACCTCACCGCTCGTGCCTTCAAGCTGGTTTGATTTCCCTCCTCGTGTTCATCGCCACCTGCCGCGGTGGTGAGACACACCTCCTCGTATCCTGGTCACTGGAACGTGCCCTCCCACAACAGCGAGGGGCTCCTCTGTCTCGTTCACAGCAGAAGTGCCTCTCAAAGCACTCAGGAGGCATTAGGTGCTCGAGAAATATGGGTGGGCCAGACAAAGAGGTGAACTCATGAACCTTACGACTGAGGCAGACAGAGAGATCACAGCAAGAATGTAATGAAAGGCAATTCAAGCTGAAAAAGTTAGTAAGAACAGTCCAAATGTCCATCAGTTGATGAATGAATAAACCAAATATACAAGGGGATATTATTCAGCCATGAAAAGGAATGGAGCACTGATACACGCCACAACATGAAGGAACTTCAAAATCATTACACCCAGTGAAAGAAATCATTGCACCATACATGGTAGGATTCCATGTATATAAAATGTCCAAGACAGGCAAATCTACAGCAACAGAAAGCAGATTAGCGGTTGTCAGGGGCTGAGGGAGGGGGAGGGGGGTAACTGACTCCTAATGGACCCAGGGTTCCTTCAGGGGTAGGGAATAAAAATGTTCCAAAATTGATTATGGTGATGGTTATACAACTCTGAATTCTAAAACCCACTGAACTGCACATCTTCAGTGGGTGAGTTTTATCGTATGTGAATTATATTCCAATAAAGCTGTTGGCAAAAAAGAAAAGAAAGAAAAAATTTCAAGACCACTCATCCCTGGGTCAGATTCTCCCAGTTTGGAAGCTACGCCTTGAGTGTGAATTAGTAAGGAAAGCAGTGCCGACGGCTTCACAGCCCCGGGTGACCAGTAACAGCTGCAGTTGTTAAAACACAAAATGTGCTGTGACCTGGAATGATGGACATCTCGTGGCCACCCGCGCTGCTGTCATCAGCCTTTCCTGAACCCCTGCTCTGTGCACACTGAGTGCTGCCCCTGCAGCCCGAGTGGGGAGAGGCAGTCTCTTTCCCATTTTCTAGACGTGGGGAGTGAGACTCAGAGAGTTGGAGCCACCAGGCTGAGGTCACACAGCGAGCCGATGGTAGAGACAGAATTTGAAGACATGTAAGTCTTATACCAAAGCTTAAGCTTTTATTGCTCAGCTCCATCTCTCTTGGCACATATGACGTTGTTTCCTGAGTTACCCCTCAAGAAGGCTCTTACTTTGGGAGAACCTGGTCTCATAGGGAAGGAGGATCCTCCATGGGGAGGGAGGATCTGTCTCTGATGGGGACAGCTTCGTGTCCCCAGGGAAATCAAAATGGCCACTGAGCAAGGGGTCGTCCCAGGCAGCCCCCACATCCCGAGAGAAAGACCCAAGACCCTGACAAGGCGCCACGCTGCTGCTGGGCACAGAAGCCCACCCCCATCTCTGTCCGGGTGCCACCTCCACAGAACACACAAGCCCCACTGTGACTATGAAAGAGCCCACTTGCCCAGCACACGCTTGTGGCCAGCTCAGCAGAAGCCACTGGTTAATTCCAGCCAGTAATTAAGCAGACGATCCCGACTCTGAAGCAAGAGCCAGGTCCGAATGATTCACACAAAGCTCACTTTCCCAGGATACGCTCCTGGTTAGGCTTACAGGGAAACCGCAGCTGAGAGGGGCAGCTTTGCACAGCCGCTTGGCGAGGTGGCCAACTCCGTACTTCCACCCTCTCTGGTCTCTGAGACTAAACCCCAGAGACAGGCTAACCCGCTGAGCTGATATCAAACTGGGATTCCTCTGGGTAGAGGGGAAGGCCAGAGAGATCTCTCCTGCCAGCCCTCTGTGGCCCCCTGGAGAGGGCCAGCTCTGTCCCGCCACACTTCCTGTCACCTTCCAGAGCACCTATCACTGCTCCTCATGTATCGGGCTGTGCTGTGGGGACCAGCGCCTGCCCAGTCCCACACCAGGAAGCACACGTGAAGGCCTCTTCCAAAACCCAGAGTTCTCACAAAATAGATAAAAAAACGAGGTCTGCTGGTACAGCACAGGGAATTAGATTCAATAGCTTATAAGAACTTATGATGAAAACATGAAAATATATATCTACACATATAACCAAATCACTGTGCTGTACACCAGAAACCAATACAACATTGTAAATCGACTCTATGCCAATAAAAAAGTCCGAAGTTCTTTATCACCACACCTTCGTGTATTTTTCACTTCCTTGCCCTCTCTCTACAGAGGAAATTTACTGTTTTTCTTACTCATCCACTTCTTATTTCTCCATCAACCACCATTTTTCCGGACTCCTAAATAAAGTAAATCCTTAATAGAAAAGCATCTGCAGTGAAGTGGGGTGTTTCTCTCCCGCGTGTTTAGGGAAGGGGGAATCCCAAGCAAACAAGCACTCATCAGCGATTCACGCTGAGAGAAACCTGGGCGTTTCAGCAAACGTCCTGTCACTGTGGGCACTCTCCCACTGCAGTTGCTGGAAATTGCAACAGAATCCTTATATGGAATCCCTCCATTAAAAGTAAAAACAAACCAAAACCCAGACTGGATCTGGGCTGAGCCCTTCCGAGCACTCTACGATTCCTTCCGTGGCCCTGTTCAAAAGTGTTTCAACTCTTGTTGCACGAAAGCAGCGTAAGAGCACGCAAGCTGTGCGAGGCTGAGCAGCAGTCTACCCGGCAGCTTTGCAGAACAGCTCGCACTAAGTGAGGGCGGACTGACAGGCTTTCAGTCTCACTCACGTGAAAAAGAAAGAGGGTCACGTGAGGGGATCGGAGACCATCCCCAGGCCTGGTCCTGTCGCCCACGCGCCCGTGAGCACGTGTTCCCGCGTCAGCGGCCCTGGCGTCTTCACGCTGCTGCCTGTCTGGGCTACGTGTCCACCCCGGTGCTCAGGCAGGAACTCCGGGGTCCCTAACTCCTCCTCCCTCCCTGTGCTGGGGGCAGTGGCGTCCCCCCAAATTCATGTCTACCCAGAGCCTCAGAATGAGACCTGATGTAGACACAGGGTCTTTGCAGATGTAATTAGTTAAGTTTAAACGGTATCACCCTGGTGGGTCCTAAATCCAGTGACTGGTGTCTTTATCAACAGAGGAGAGGACACAGGGACACACAGGGAGAAGCTGTGTGGAGACGGAGGCGGAGATCAGAGTGCTGGAGCTGCAAGCCAGGAACCCCCAGAAGCTGGAGGAGGCGAGGAAGCCCCTCCCCCGGAGCCTCCAGAGGGAGCACAGCCCTGCCGACACCCCGAGCTCAGACCTGTGGGCTCCTGGGCGGGCGGACAATACATTTCTGTTGTTTTAAATTCCTCACTTTGTGCTCATTTGTCAAGGCAGTCCCGGAAAACTGGTAGGCTTCCCTCACCTCCCTATTAAGTTCATCATCACGTCACGTGAAGCGTACCTGTTACACAGCTCTGAGTTACCCCAGACCCCTCCGCCCCACTCCCCGCTCCAGCCCCTTCTGCACGCAGAGGGTCTCTTAAAAATGCAAACCTAGGGGGGAGGTATAGCCCAAGTGGTAGAGCGCATGCTTGGCATGCCTGAGGTCCCGGGTTCAGTCCCCAGTACTTCCTCTAAAAATAATAAATTAATTAATAAATAAACCTAATTACCTCCCCCCACCAAAAAAAAAAAAAAAAAAAAGCAAATCTAATCACGTCACTCCTCTACTTAACACCCTTCAACTTCTTCCCTCTGGTTTTCAGGGTAAAATCCAGATTCCTTCACTGGCTACAAAACCCCATGGTTGTGGCCCTGTGATGTGGCCCTACCTCCTTCTCCATGTCATCCCACCTCCCTGCCCACCAGAAGCACTGGCCGGGTTCACAGAAACACCCCACCAGCTCCCTCCGGGACCCCTGGCACACACGGTCCTCTCAGCCTGAACCATCTCCTCGGGCTCTGTCTCTCCCTCCTCGTCTGGGAATGCGACTCCTCCTGGGGGTCTCAGGGTAAAGGCTGCTTCCTCCGGGAGACCACCTCTGCCCCCGCCCCCCCCCCCCCCCGCCTCAGGCTAGGCCAAGGCTCCCTGCTGGGTGTCCCACCAGATCCTGGCTTCTTCACACACCCCCATCTGTCACTTCCTGTTCAGTGTCCATCTCTCCCTCTAGACTGCAAGTCCCTGTGGGCAGAGCCATCTCCCATTTCCCCCAGTAACTCCAGGGCCTTGCACGAAGCCTGGCAAGCAGCAAGTGCACGAGAGATGGGGTAAGTACAGGAATGCATGAATGGCCCACAGATGCACCCAGAAAGCCCCTGGAGCACCGGGTTCACGACTCCACGTGCTCTCCTACGCAGCACTCATTCCCTTTTGTGGGGGTCACCAGAGACTGATCCAACCCAAAGCCATCCCACCAGAAGGCAATGGGCCCAGGGCAAGCAGGGCTGCTGCCAACAGTCACCTTGTGGACAGAGAAGCCAGGGCAGATTTGGTTATTTTGCACCATCTAACTGTCAAGGCCAGTCGTGCATACAGGTCAGATTTCCATCTGATTACACATCCTGAAAACTCCCGCTGAGAGGCAGGCCTGTCACTCCACAGCCAGCCTGACATCCAAGTGGCGAGGGAACAAGCACGTAGAAAATCACACGCATTGGCATCTTGGCCACAGGAAGCATGCCCTGCGGGGGGCCACACTGGACGGGTCTGCAACATGGTTAAGAAGATTTGGCCAAACACAGTCATGGACACGTGTCGCAGCCTCGGGGGCCCAAGAACCAAATCCTAAGATAGGGATCCTGGCATTTGTCCACGAAGCATTATGATGGAAGTGACCATTTGGACTTGTCCCTACGACACAGAGTAACTTAGGAATCGCATATCTCACAACACAGCAATCAAAGAATAGCCCAGTTGGAAATGGCCACTTTCTTCGGCTCAAATTTCCTTAAATCAGGGCAAAGCCACGGTCCCCAGGTGAGCTCTTCTGCTGCTGATGCCTTTAGACCCAAGCCCCATTTTCCTCTCACTATCAGATAATAAGAAGCTTTGTAAACGTGGACAGTCCATTGTCCACTTTAAAATTCTGAATCTTGACATTAGGAAAATGAGAAACCACAGGGTGAAGAGATCCAGTCCGACACCAGGCAGCCCCATTCTCTCCTTGTCCATCAGAGTTGTGAAAAAGCCAAGGACACAAGGAAGGGCAGACAAAGTGTTTTCCAGAAGTGACGTAATGGTCTCCTGATTTCCCTTTTCTGTAATTTTCACTGGCAAAGGCAACGACTACTGGAGAATTTCCCTGTTCAAACCCAAACTGACTCAATTAGAGATGTTTCATAAAACAACTCACCTCCTGGCTCTGCAAGAAGATGCTGTCCTTACAGTGAGTGTGCAGCGTTTACACATGACTAACGTTCGTACGCGATCCGGAGCATGGAAGTGGGGTGACAGCAAGTATTATTTAAGGAGTCTGCCAGCTGACTGCTCCCCGCCCTGGGAGAGTGGAGGGGGTGGGGGTGGGGTTAAGGAAGCTCTGATGGCCAGGTGACAGGTCTAATGAAGAAGCTCCAGGCACAGAGTGAGTCTGCGCCCCCTGGCTACCTTCCCACAGGTAAAGCGAGGAAACACAAGACCCTGAGATACGGCGTGCCTCCCCCAAGTGAACGGCAGCAGCCCCTGGAAAGTGGGGGCCGAGGAGGAAACTTGAGAGAAATCCATCCTGGAAGCTCTAGGCCTTCAGCCACTGAGGTCTAGGGCACAGCGCAGAGCAGGAGGAGCCCCTTCAAGGCCTGGCAGGCCTTCACGGAGTGTAAGACAGCGCTCCTCCGAAGTCTGAGCAGGCAGCAGAGCTCTCCAGCGGGACCGGAGGGCAAAAGTCACTCTGTGGCACCCACCTCTGCTAGCCAGGCTGCAGCGTGGGAAAAGGACTCTCCAGGTTCAGAGGGCCGGGGCCTCAGGTGCAAAGCACAAGGAGACCCCTCAGAGCGCAGAGCGCAGAGCCCAAGCTACGCAGGGGAACGTCCCGACCCTCCTTTCAAAGCACGTGAAGCCTGCAGAAAACTGAAGCAAACCGAACCTACGAAAAAGCCCAGACGCAGCTCAGCCTTGGGCAGGACTGACTCAGGGCTCCGACTCCTGCAGCCTGAAAGAGGAACACGCTGTCATTTGATACAGCACGTCCGGCGTGTGGTAAAGAATGCAACGCGTGAAAAGGTAAGAAAATTTGGCCCGTGATCAAGAAAGGAAACAGACAATAAGACAAGACCCATCTAGGCTCCAAATATAAATTCCTCTTCATTTATTGAAATTGTTAGATAGGGACTTGAAAGTAACTACGATAAAAATTCTAAAGAATAGTGTGTAAAAGATGGACAGCAGGTCTGAAGGGATGGAGAAACGAAGCACACAGAAACCACAGGAATGGAAATGCTGAGAGGAAAACCACAACGGAAGAAATGAAGAACATGGTCTTTAGACAGGCTAGGCAGAGCAACGGAAATGACAGTGAACCTGCGACAGGTGTGGGAGGCTGATAGCTCCACGACAGCAAAAAGCTAAATTGTAGACCAGCTGTTTTATCAGAGAAACAGACAGCTGAGAATAGCCTTCTTGGCCAAAGACCCGCTCTTTTGCAAAGGGGTCCAAATATAATTGGATCAGACTAGGGAGGAATTTAAACTCTTGGGTGTTGTTGGAAATAACAGAACAACCCGCTGGCAAGCAGTGGAGCCTAACAGCTTGGTGTGATACCAACAGAGGCCAACAATCAACAGGAAAATCAGTGAAAGAGACCATCGAAGAGAGACTTGCTGAAAGCGCCATCATCTCCGAGTGACCGTGCACACTTCTGAGGCTGCATCCTCTGAGAACCAACGCCAGGGCTCCACACTGTGGGGGGAATAAACACTAAAACAGCCTAAGTCGCAAAACATAAAAACAAACAACAAGCCTGAGGGAAGGAAAACTCAGCATCCAGTGTTGCTAAAATATATCCTCTAGGACGCCCAGTTTGGGAAAAAGAAAATTACAAAATGTGTAAATAAACAGCAAAGTCCGACCAGCACAGAAAGAAAAAAGCAAACAACTGAAACAGCCTATGAAAGGACCCAAACGTCAGACTTAGTAGACAAAGACATCAAAGCAACTGTTACAAATACGTTCAAACACTAAAGAAAACCATTCTCGGGGAGGAAATGGGAGGTCTCGTGGCAATGTCTTATCAGAAAGAGATTGTCAATAAAGAGATGGACGTTATTGAAAAGAATCAAATGGAAATTCTGGAAAAGAAAACTACAGTAACTAAAATAAAAGATTTACTACAGGAGGTAACAGTAGCTTTGAACTTGCAGAAGAAAGAAATACCAAACTTGAAAACAAAGATTATTCAATCTGAAAACAAAGATGAAAAATGAAGAAAACAGCAAAGGAAAATAAACAGAGGCTCAGAAAATGTGGGGTCACCATTAAGTCCATCAACACGTGCACAGCAGGAGAACCGGCATGAGAAAAGCATGAGGAAGGAGCAGGGGAAAATGCCGGAGTAAATAATGGCTGACTTTCCAAATGTGATTTTGTATAAGTAATCTATGCATCCAAGAAGCCAAATAAACTCTAAAGAGGATAAATTCAGAGAGACCTACATCCCAATACAGATGTTGAAAGATAAAAATGAAAAGAAAATCTTGAAAGCAGCAAGTTAAAACCGGCCAGTGACATACAGCTACCTTCTCATCAGAAACCACATGGAAGCCAGGACGCGGCAGAACTGACATATCCAAACTGTGGGAAGAGGAAAAGGCTGTCAACCAAGACTCTTACATCCAGGAAAACTATCTTTCAAAAACGAAGGTGAATTAAAGACATTCCCAGGTAAACAAAACACAGGATTCATTGCCAGCATACCTATCTCATAAGAAATGTTTTTTTCATAATGTTTCCCAAAGTTATTCCTGTAATGTCAAAGTAACAATAGCAATATTACAGCTAACAGACGAATGCGGTTTATGATTTTTTTTTGTATTTTTATAAGCATGTGTGTCCTTAAACTACACCTACCAGGGACGGACAGTTGAAATACTGGGTTATAAAGTCACCTGAAGAAATTACTTTCTCTGAGGTTAAGCCACCAACTGGGTATATGGCTAGGTTCAATTATTACATCTGTTTCACTTTTCCCCTTTTTAACTGGATTTTTTGAATATGCAGAACATATACATTTCAAAGCTCAAAATTATGTAACAAAGTGCACTCATGGTGGTCTCACTTCCATATCTGTCCTCTCCACTCTGTGGCTCTCTCCCTGATAGGCAACCATTGTTCTTAGTTTTTGCTTGATGTCTGCAGGATTTCTTTTGGACAATCTGCGCACACACATGCACATGTGGCCGCACACAGGCATCTCTTCCCTGCTTATTACACAAGTTGTAGCACACATGCACACATGCATCTTTTCCCCACTTATTACACAAATTGTAGTATAGTATTAACACTGTCTGTCTAGATTATTTTCCCCCTCAACAGGACACCCTGGGGATGGCTCCGTGGTGGTACAGCCATCTGATATTCCACTGTGTGGATACACTATCGCTTATCCAACCAAGCCACTAGCCACGAACATGGGGCTGTTCTGACATTCTGCTATAATGAGTAATGATGAAATGAAGAGCCTTGCATTTGTGCTATTTTATATTTTGCCAAGATATTTTGGGATAGATTCTTAGAAATGGGATTACTGGTTCAAAGAGTAACTGTATATGTGATTTTGCAAAATATAGCCCATTTCTTTCCATTAGGTTTATACATTCAGTTTTTAATGACAATATAACCATGTTTTAATAAAAAAAAAAACTATTTGTACATTTTTTCTTACTTAATACACACCGGCAGGACATTTTGGCAACTAATTATAGAGGCAATAGTTCACGATTTAGTACATACTTCACTGGTTGGATTTATTCCAGTTTCTAATGTGAAAAACTCCACTGCTTTAGAGAATGCAGTCTGAATGGACTGATTTCTTCTGAATAGTACACACACACAGAAAATAAACGTGCGTGTATCCAAAAGCCAGAACTAGCAAAGATGAACCTTTGACATATTGCTTAAGATGGGTTTTCTTTTTCTTAGAAGAAACAAACATTACAGACGAAGGTTAAGCCCCTGTGGTAACCTCAGGAGCCCAACCACAGCCCGCAGCCCTCCCAGCGCCGCAGAGGCACTGACGCTAGTGACTGAAGCGTGGGTCTTCCTGCAACTGACTTCTGGTTCCCTTGTTACGGCCCCTCCCACTTTTTGCTATTCAGTCACTGCTGTGATAGACACAGCTGGATGGCTCTCCTACCCTTGGATGTGATTTTCTCCGGAGCAAATGCCTGGATGGGCACTGCGGGCTCACAGTGCTTCAAACTCAAGGAGGTAGGCCGTACTGCTTTCCAAAGTGGTCCCGCCCACCCATGCTAACAGCAGCAGTGCACGTAAGTTCCTGTTTCTCCGAAGTTCACGAACACTTACCATTGTTACGTATCTTAACTTTTGCCAGTCTGATGGGTGGAAACAGTACCTCATTGTTTTAATTTGCATTGAATAGGATAACTTTTTAAAACAAAAGTATCTTTCTTTAATGGGAAAATGTACTTTAAACTGGCTTTTTAAAATCAATTTCCCCCTTCCCAGGAACAATCAACGTAATGCAAAAGACAGAACAGTTTTATGTATTTATTCTCATCCCTAAGAACTTAGCCTGTTTATATCTGCAACTCTTTATATAAATCTTGGATACGGGCAGGTACATAAAGTATATAGTTTATTAATTTTAGAGAAAACGGAAGCACAGCCATGTGGATCTATTTGGAATTTCCTGATTTGTTTTTGAATTGGTGGTTCTGCTGATGTTTAATTACTTCTTTGTTTTCTGTGTTTCACAGCAGAAATACAGACCTCTGAGAACCCTGTCTTTGAAAACATAACCAAGACACTCTCCTCATTTTGTATTATGAATATCACCATCCTGTACCCAGAGCTGAGTACCTCATTCTTTATAGTTTTGCTTTCTATGCTCATTTGCCAAAAGGAAATGCTTCCCGAGTCCCTTTACCCCTATTTCTACACCCATAAAAATAAAACATGTGCACATCTATAAATTATTCACCTAAATTCTGACAGATGTGCCACATTCACCTTTTGACCTTAAGGGGACAAAAAAAAGTACACAGGAAAATACCACTTGACTTTCAACACTGAAGAATTTGGAATATTAGCAAGTGAGCAATATCTCTAACACAACTACGTCAAATAGAAACTAATTTGCAAAAGCGTTTTCTCACTGCCAACAAAGATAATGCGGAAACATTACGAGGTCTTTGTTTCTTATGTTTAGCAGGTGAAGGTAAGCACTGATCAGGTGCACACGGGACAACGTGTAACTCACATGAAAGGCACGCTCCAATTCACCACTGATACTTTTACACCACAGGAAAGACGCTGCTGAATGTTACTGAGTCATGAACTGATAAAAAGTCTTCAAATATCAATTTCTACGGGCACCTGAGTTCTTAATAGGAATAAGCATGTCTAACTCTGATTCTAAAAGCATGATGCTTTTTAACTGGCTAAAGCATAGAGAAGCTCTTCAAACCCAAATAAAAATAAATATAAACCCAATAAAACCCAATATATCCCTTACATTACTTCAAAATCTACCTTGTATAATTTCACCCCTAATTGACAAGATGAAATATATGCTGTATTTATAGAAAGAAAGCACACAGCTGCTGCATGCAGTTCACCCTTTGATGAATTTACTTCATTTGACGCATGTGACTATGTGTGAGAGACATAATATTAAAAATGCGTGCTTTAAAAAAGTCCATTAAGAAAAGCACAATTCCACATCTTAGCTGGAATCTCCATAATCACCAAGCATTAGATAGAGTTGTTTTACTCTAACCATCACCATAATAACTTTTCTTATAACAATTTCACGGACAGGTTATTTGCTATTTGCTTTTCAATACGCTTCCCATAAAATTTCACTATCAGCCTTTTTTTTTTTTAATGTGAGGTCAAGTCAGAGAAAGAAAACTCAGAAAGTAACCAAGTAAACTATTACCCAGCATATAAACTCTGAGGGGAAAAACCATTTGATTCCCGATCATACTTCTAAGTCAGCAACGCTGAGCAGATGGAGCGATGAAACTGAAGAGTCAATGGGCACACTTCCTGGCTCATCATTTCAACACAGGTGCTTCCAAAGAGGAAAACGCGGTCCCCCCGATACGAGGAAGCCTTTTGGAGAAGGTAGTTTCCAAGCCGTTCCCAGCCCTTCTGTGGGCAAAGCAGGCTTTCGGTCGCTACTAGGTCATTTCTCTAAGAGTGAGCAACTCATACTCTCGCTCACCCCCACCCTGAATCTCACCAACCTAATCCATCATCCTACCAATCCAAACATGTCCCCTTTAATTAGTACCAGAAGGACTGACAGTGATGGATGTTGGTGAGCTAAGGAAAGGACAGGCGCCCGGTGAAGGACCAAGGTCAGTGCAAACCTGTTACAGGAAAGGAAAGCAAATGGTATCATCAACCCCAGAAGCTCAAGTCTTCTAACTCCTTGCCCCCAGATTCAAGCCGTTCTCTTGCTGGTTAAAGAATCATGAGGAAGTTTTAAAGGAGAGCTTTTCTGAAGACCATGGGATGGGCTTCCTCCTACGCAACAGCCATTGCCCCCTTACTGGCTGCATCCCTGGATCTCCTTTGGGGGACACACCCCTTGCCCGTTCTTCCCATAGGATTTCAAAGAGGCTGACCCCCTCCAGGCCAGTAAGACACAGTTTCCCAGAGTTT
Source organism: Camelus ferus (assembly GCF_009834535.1). NCBI lineage: Eukaryota > Metazoa > Chordata > Mammalia > Artiodactyla > Camelidae > Camelus > Camelus ferus. Next base: position 12,324,876 of record NC_045714.1, on the reverse strand, counting down.
TTCCTTTTTGAGATAGTAGGAAAGGGAAAGCGTCCTCTTTCTCTGAGTTGGCTGGAGCCTGGAGCCTACAAGGGACCGCAGAAGAAGGAAAAGCTGGCTTAGGAGCGAGCCAGCACACAGCCCCAGGTCAGGAGACCAAGAGGGAACCAACGCTGATGATACAAAGAGATCCTCTCTCTGGATCCAGTGGGTCTAAGTCGGTCTCCCCCTGGACCAACAGGATTTATCAGTCAATAAAGACCCTTTATGTGAAGCCAGTGTCGTTGAGTCTCTCACTGGCAGCTAAAGCCACATGCAACCAAAAGAATCTTGATGAATGAGATGACAAGTCTTCTGAAGGGAAGGCACCAAGCCTACATCATCCACAGTTAATCACAAGGCTGTGCTCCACTATCAACAGGCTACATGACACAGAATCACATGGAAAATTTCAAAGCTGGAAGGAAATGCAGACAGGACCCAATCCAAGCCTGAGATTTCAGAGATGAGAGTCAGAGCCGAGAACGGCCGCGAGGGTCACAAGCCCATCAGGAGTGGGACTGGGACCTGGAGGCGGGGACCCTAACTCTTACTACATCCAGGAAACCAGGTGAGGAACTGGGATGCTGTGGGAGGTGGCTTTCCACGGGGCGTGTGTGGCCACCGGGATGTATGTGGTAACAGGTTCCTTCTGAAACGGGGAGCTTGTCTGTCAAAGGGACTCAGGAAATCAGCAGGAGAGGAGAACGAAAGGGGTGAAAAATCAAAAGGGCCCTGGGCCTGGCACCATCTTCGCCAGGGTTTCTGCTGGAGACATGCCGTGGGGTCTTCGCAGGAAATCAGGGGTGTTAAGATCCTAGAATGGCCCACGTGACCCTGAATGAGCTCCAGACTGTGTCCTCCTGGGTGGGCCCCGTGCCCCAGACGAGGTCTGGGCTCAATAGTCTCATGAAAAATACAGCAGAGTGGAGGGAAAAGGGAAACTCATTCGTTCATTCATTCAAGTCATGGCTAAGCATCCACCGTGTTCTGGGTGCTGGGAGAGGCTGCTTGCGTCTCAGTTACATTCAGGCGGTGCAAACAGGCACCCACACCCACAGACGCGCATCATATACATTTGCACTTCATGCATAATTAATACAAGCAATACTCAAGTGTGCATAAGTGATATATTTCCAGATGGTGCTACGTGCGCCCAGAAGAGAATCCAGGGGGACGCGGAGGGGCGGCATTCGGGCTATGGTGGCCGGGGGGTGGGTCAGAGGGAGCTGAGACAGGACCAATGAGGAGCCGGGGGTGCTATGATCCTAGGGACAGCTGTTTCAGGCAAAGGGCTTCCCTCTCTTCTCCCCTCCCCTTCCCTCCTGAGTCTAAACAGGACTTTGTTCTAAAAAGACTGAGCACCTGTTATCTGGGTGCAGAGAGGTGAGCCCAGCCCTGATCAAAAGACCTGCCGACAATGCAGTAGCGGCTAAGTGACAGTACCAGGAGGGGATGATGGAGGGAAGGTGTGGGTGTGGCGGCAGTAAAAGGGATGACCTGGCTGGGGACGCTCTGGAGAGCCTCCTGAGAGGGGGTGGGGGTGGCCTGGGCAGACACCAGCTCTGCGGACACGGGGGCAAGTGCACCCTGGCCAGACAGCGCCACCTCTGGCGCTCAGGTGCACAGCATCATGGGAGGGGCACGTCCTGGAGAGTCAGCATGTCCGTCCGTCCGTCCACCCATCCCACACACACTCTGCACTAAGGACCAGCCCTGGGCTTGACCCTGGGGTCCCATCTTTTTGGAGTTTACAATGGGGGTGGGCAGAGCCAAGGAAGAGAGAAAATAGCTTGAAGCTGAACAGCTGATGAGACAGTCATTCACCCAAAGCCCTTTTCACCGCGAAGTGCAGCACACACGTTTCTCCAGGAACATGGCATACATAGCCCCTTTTTCACTGGAAACTTGCCGGTGACCCATGGATTAGGAGCTGCCTTCTCCGTCTGAGGGCTGACTCGGTGGAGGAGGAGGTCATGTCCCTTTTGCTTGTGGGGGAGCCATGGCCCCTAGCTCTGTGTCTCCGTGCAGCAGGCATCTGATGGACTTTAACTTATTAAAGGAGCCTTTCCACCGCACTAGACTATAAACTCCCTTGGCATCCATGACCTTTAGTAGCGGTGAAATAAGTATTTGCAGGGTGGACGGGTGGATGGAGGGCTTGCTCTGGAACGTTCGGGGTCAACTATGCCAAGGAAGGAGACACCGCTTAAGCCCCGAGCTGCCTGACCTTCCTCCTTCCTCGAGTACAACCAGGGATGCTCTCTGAGGAGCTCACAGAGCAACGCTAAGTGGGGCTGACACGTCCTCAGGGCTGCCCTCACAAGATCCGCAAGACATCCCATAGGGTCTCCGCACCCCTCCTCCTTTTCGTTTGGAACCAAGTATTTTTAGCCAAAGCAACGGGATTGCGTCAGCAGCATGGAAGCATCTGCCTTTGCCCTGAATGCTCCACGCGGATCAGCCCCCTCTCAGCTTCTCACTGCTCCACCAGGCGTGCGCCGAAGTGTGCCTGCGCTGGCAGGAAGGATGAATTCCCCCACTGGGATTTTACTTAGATGCATTTGAACTGCACTGTTTGCCTTCTAATTTTAGAGCCTAATTACCCCGTGAAGATCAAGGCAAAATGTCTGTTCTGCTCATGGAGCGAGGACGGAGTTTTCAGCAGAATCACTCAAAAGCTAGGCAAAACTTGACAAAATTGGTTGGATCACATTAAATCGAGATGCTTAAAATAAAAAGAAAAACAGATCACTCTGTGTGTGTGTTGAATTCCCCCAGTGCTTCCCAGTTAAGGCCAATTTAAAGAGATGAAGAAAGCAGGTAGAAACTTGATTGTCACAGAGAGGAAAATTACTACAAATGAAGGTGGGCCCAGCCCCCACTGAACGCCCACTGTGTGCTGGGGTGCTGGGCTGGGGGGTTCCCACATTGCTCTGCACCCCAGCTCTCAGAGGCAGAATTAAATCACTTAAGGCTATTTGGTTCAACTAGACTGCTGTTTCGCTCCACGAATACCCCACCTTCCACCAGAAAACAGGCCGGCACGACGTACCTGAATGCTTTCTTCATTCCCCTTCACTCAAGAATCCTGCTTCGAAGAATTTAGCCTAAAGAGATGAAGAGGCACAGAAAAAGACACGTAGCCTGAAGTCCATCCCAGGCTTTACTACAACAAGAAACAAGAAGCAAACAGAGAACCCAAGCCAGGCTAAGTTGCAGCAAAAGAGCAACGCGCGCCCAATAAATAAATTTTGACAAACTCATAGTCTGGGAGTTTATGAAACCACCATAACCATGGTTTCAAGGACACAGAGCGTAATGCTTATGAAATATTAGTTTAATAAAGGAGAGACTTAAAGATTCCAAAACAGTAAACAAACAAACAAAACATTTACACAGAAAAATTTCTGGAAGAAAACAGAAAAAAGGCACAAGAGTTCCCTCTGGATGGGGGTGGGGAGCTTGTGAAAGGGTTTTAATTCCTTCTCAATATTTTCCTGTTTTCTGAATTTTTCAGTAATGAGTGTTTTTTCCAACCAGAAAAAAAGTCTCAAAAGAAAAACAAAATAAAGAGGGCATTAGACAAACAAGCAAATAACTAAATGGTGAAATAACCCAACAACCCCCCCAAACATCAAGGCAGCCCGTGTCTGGGGTGGCATGCAGGCGCGCATCTAAGCCCCTCTTCCTATTTAACCTAGGCCTCCTGCTCCCAGAACCCAGCTCTCCGCAGAGAGGCAGTCGGCTCTGCACCCGGAGATGAGCAGGCCCGCCCGTGCCAATCGCAGGACACGGTCGGCCAGAGACCCAGGGAGATTGTCCACATGCTCCCGGAGAGTTAGAATAGCCATTGGTCGTTGGCTCAGGGTTCCTCAGTGACAGGGGCCTGTTTTCAAGAGAAGAACTGGGACTCCGTGAAGAATAATTGACTTTAAACAGACTAACTGACGAGTAATTAATAAAACGGGACAGGGTATCATGGCTGCATAATTCACTTGTGCATAAAGAGACACTGAAAAGCACCAGGCCAGACTCGATCGCTCCCTGCAGGCTGCGAGGCATCCCTGCCAAGGTAGTTACATGCTGTTTACATGTGTGCGTACGCGTCTAGAGGTCCGCCTGTCCCTCTATCCCCTTACTGGGAGAGACAGACAGAGGGGAGAGAAAGGGGCTGGAGGTGGCGGGGGAGAGAGAGACATGTAACAAGAATGCCAGACCCTCAGCCGTGTGTCCCTACCCTCTGGTCCATTTCGGGTCCATCTGTATAACTTAGAAGCTGAGTGGTCTCCAAAGACACATTTCTGAGTTTTTGCACAACAGGTGTATTGGTCAGTCTTCTCCTTACAGTTTGTTCCATTTGCAGCGTCCCTAATCTAAAGCTGCACTGCATTTCTCCAAGATGCAAGGTAAAAGTTTACAACTGTGAAACGGCCATCCGTGCGCTCTCTCTAGGAACCAAACTTACACCCTCTCCTGCGGCCTTCTGGCCCACTGGTTTGATGCACTCGTCGGTTTGGCCATTCGTGCTTTCTGTTTCCTTCTGTCACCTAACTTGTCATTTCTGTTCTCATCTCTGCCCTTTGCAATGCTAGGGCAAGAAATGTGCTGTCGGGTGTACACCACATTTTTTAAAAAATATGAATCAAAAGCAAACATTTTTAGAGTCAAGAGATTTCACATGAAAATCTAGACTCTCAAGTTCTCTTAAAAACCAAGGCGCTGTCAAACTTGCACCCATATTCCTCCACAATCACAACCAGCTGGGCAGCATAGCAGCGTCCTCTCTGGGCAGGACAGGGGCTCCCAGTGTCTTCCCACCCTGACGCTGGGGCCCGCTGCTCTGTCTCACCCTGGCCGATAGACGATGCCTGTCTGGCCCCAGGGCCATCTGCGTTTCCCCCCTTGCTCTGAGCCCTGCCCACATCCAACCAGGCTCTCTGGGGAAGTCTTCTGGGCAGAGTCCACATAATATGCTAAACCATTTCCATACTTGGTCCCACCTACCCTCCAAGGCTGGTGTTACAAGAGGTTAAGACCTTTCCCACAACTGCTCAGCAGGTGAGAGGCTGACCCAAGTAGGTCTGAACCCAGACCTACACTATCAACCATCTGCTCTGATCTGCCCCTGCACCACCCTCTCCATCCCCAGCGCATCCCCCATGGGCTCACATGGGACCAAGGACTCCTGCTTCCACAGAAGTTCCTCTCACAGAGCCAGGACTGGAACCAGGAAAAGTGTCTGCCAGCCCAGTGGGCAACACAGCTGGATGTCAACCCTTGTTTTTTGTTGTTGTTTATTTGTTTTGATTTTTTTTTGCATTTTCATGGAAAATATGGAAGAAGGAAGAGAAAATAATGTATAGAAATTTAATCCAGCACAGTGCATCACTTCCAAGAGTCTAAGGAAAAGGAAATAGAGTGAAATGGAAAGGCAACTTAATGCCTGCTAGACACCAATCTGGTACTGGCTTCACTCCATGCGTAAGTATCTCCCTCCATGCTCAGCAGAACCACAGGTTGGCATTATGAGGTGGACACCGAGGTCAGAGAGGTAAAGTGACTTGTCCAAAACTACACAGCAAGTGGCAGAGCTGGAACTCAAACCTAAGTCTTTCTAATCCTCTCTGTGGCTGCCTCCAAAGACCCTTCAAAGTCAGGTTTATGAATACTCTCAGTTCAATCAGCAATCCTAGAAGAGGCCAGCACAGGACGGTCGGGGGAGAATGAGGTCCAAGTTGTAAGATTCACGTTAGCTGGAGGCCAAGGATGTGCCTGTTCCCCTCTTGGGTTTTCACGTGTCTGGGAGAACCTTCTCCTGAAGGGAACTAGGGCACTGCTGTGAGGGCATCTTGGCCAAAAGGAAGGAACAGACAGACCTGCTGAGCTCTTCCTCCAGGTGCGTCTTTCTCTAGGAGCTAATGGCAACAAAACTGGGGGACCATGAGAGAAATCCCCCTACTCCAGAGAATGTCTGTGTTTCTTCTTTAAGCATCTGTCCTTCCAGCTCCCCATCCTCCCACCCCATCCTTCCATCCACCTGTCCGTCCACACCCCATCCTTCCACCCACACATACACCCACCCATCTATCCATCCATCACCCACTCAGCCATCCATCTATCCATCCACTAATCATTCATCCACCCGCTTATCCATCATCTATCCACCCACCCATCTATCCACCCGTCATCCATCCATCCACCATCCATCTATTCATCTCTCCATCCATCATCTCTCCATCCATCATCTCTCCATCCATCATCTCTCCATCCATTCATCCATCATGCATGACAATTTCCATGGAGAATCTGATCCATGGAATTTTGACCAGCAGTAAACTTGGACCATTGGGAGCTAAGATGTCACGGGCTGGCCAAACCCATAACCCCAGGAGTAGGTGGAAGGCACAGTTGGGTTGGAAATGAAGGCCTCTCAGGAACGCACCCAGACATCAGGACATCCTTTCTGGCTGTGACGTCTCTAGCCTGCAACAGAAGGGCCAGAGCCGTCGCTGGACACAGCTGTTTAGGTGCTGGAGAATATTGGGAACCCAGAGGCTCCAGTTCCAGTGGTAAGTCCTCCCGCTGACACAGAACAGATTAACCACAATTCGACCCCATGGACGAAACATAACCACCAGTCCGTGGAGGTGTCACAAGCCAGGAAGGATGTGATGGCCCATGGAAAGCCTAAGGGAGCAGGCTGCTTTAGAAGCACGGCTGTGCTCTTGCCTAGATCAGTCTAAACGTCACCAGCCACCTTGGATCAGAGGCCTGCATTTGTGAGGAGATAGTCTGGGGCCCCCAGGGGCTTTCATCAGTGTCCCGGGAAGGGCCAGGTTCTGTTACAGAATCTGGAAACAGACACTCTAACATGTTAACGAAAGAAACAACAGCTAACACCCTGGTGGCTACCATGTTTTAGACTCTTTGTATTTATCACCTTCTCTCTAGGTTTTCCATCGTTGTCTTAAGAATCACAGCTGATAATACAGATAACAGCCATCACTTATCACAGACGGGGTGCCAGCACCCTTCCATACTTCCCTGTGTATCCATAAAACGACCCCGCAGGGTAAATACCCTGCTATCTGCTTGGAAGCTGGGGAAACCAGGGCTCTGAGAGGCCACACAACTTTGTCCACAGCCACGGAGCCTGGGGGGGTTTATTCTGGCGGGTCTCCTGCCCCGACTCCCACATCCTTCTCCCACTGTGTGTGTGTCAACCACTCACCTGGACTTGAGACTGTTCTCAGTTTCCTCATCCGTAAAATGGGGATGAGACCCCCTGAATCCTCAGGTGGAATGGATGAGCTAAAACCTGCCAGACATGGTGTCAGCCTCATTAAAGGTACGCAGCTGATAACACCTGCTCTCTGCTGCCCACCCCACGCCTCTCCAAACAGCCCAGAGAGCCAGGAAACCGAGTATCACCGCTGGCCCATTCCAGAAATTAAAAAGGGCAAGAAAAGTGGTATGTCCAAGCAGTGATTTTTGGGGTACACATCTTATACAAAATCGAAGTGATACAAATACAAACCAGCAATTTTTCACCAGCAGATGGACAGCAGTGAGCAGTGACCACCACCCACCACCCACAACTATCACGTGAGGGAGCACAGCCTCCCACGCCTTTGGCAGGAACATAAATTGATAAAAAGTCTCTTAAGAAAATGTGTGGCAACTCTGTATAAACAGGGAAAACACAAAGACACTTTACAGCAAGGGTGCGGGTCACTGCACTGCATGTAAAGTCCTTAAATGAAAAGAGCTCAAAGAGCCATCCGGAGAGGCGGCCACACCACTGATTACACAGCCTTGACCATGACCCCGTGGAGGTCCCTGTGTGTGCTGGCCATGAGTGGTGGGCCCCATGTGGACATTCTCAAGCCCCCGCTTCTGCGATACACAAACGTATCAAAGGGACACCAACACACAGACCAACGTGTGGACGGGGCTGTGTCTCTAAATCATAGGATGAAATACCTTAATTTCTCCCTTTATGTTTTACTATGTTTAGCAAATATTTCACCAATCCCCCTCAAAAAGAGATGTATTTTTGTAACTAAAAATGTTTTAATAAGCAAAAGCGTAAGAGAAAACAAAGCAGGCAGCCTTCCGCCACCCCCTCCCCCAACAACCTCGTCACTTCAGCCAAAGCCGGCACCTCCACCTCTGCGCTCTCCGAAAAGGGCTCTGGCACGAGGACCACCCGGGGTGCCACCTGCCCAACACTCCCGGACAGGACAAGGAGCATGTCACTGCCCTGCCCCCCGTGCTGGCCGCTAGCCACAGAGCTATTTAAATCTAAATTAATTTAAGCTAAAGAAAATGTAAAATTCAGTGCCGTGGGCACTGGCCTGGCCTCGGGCATTTGGTGGCCACTTGTGGCCGGTGGCCGCCACACCCAGCAGCACAGCATAGATGCAGAGCACGCCCACCCCCACAGGACCTGCAGGGAAACCTCTCAAGGTCCCCAGAGACGGTGAAAGCAAGGAAGGATGCCTCTAGTGCAGGGGCAGCCGACGCTCTCTGCAAAGGGCCGGAGAGTCAGTGTTTCAGACTTTGTGAGCCAGACGTCTCTGGGCAACTACTCAACCAGTTAGCCACAGACGGCATGTGCACGGATGAATGAGCGTGTTGGTCTTTAAATAAAACTTTATTTACAAAAACAGGAGGTGGGCTCACAGGTTGCGGTTTGCTGAGCCTCGCTCTAGCGAACACCAGTATCACCATCACTAACGGCCGACACTCACCTGCTGCCCCGAGCTGGGCACCACCGTTAAGTGTGGTGCCTGCCTTTTTAAGTTCAGTCTTCACTACTACCCACCAGGTTAAGGCTCAGTATCCCCACTGTATGAAGGAGGAAACTGAGTCAGAGAGGCGAAGCTTCCAGCCCTGGAGGAGCTAGGATCCACCCCAGGTCGCCCGGACCCTAAAGGCTGCAGTTGTAACCACCACACATAGTCCCTCAGGAGGATAAAATGAAACCTCACCATCAAATCTTTGGTCTCCAGAGCATTAAAATATCACCTTGTGTTGCAAACCCCTCCACAGGTTTCCTAGGGGCTGAATCCACTGAAATTCACATATTTCACAGGCAATGAAATGAAGACCAAAAGCCTTCAGCTGCATGGCCATTGAAAAATAAGCACATCGGTGCTTCAACCCAGCAAAGCAGCAGCGTAAAAGCCGGGCGTTGCCCAACCACTTTCCACCGCTGAGTGGCTTGAGAGAAAGTGTTCTTTGGAAAATTCAAAATGATAATTAAGTGAGGAACCTATTACTTAATCTGTCACAAAGTCCTGGTTTTGTAAGAACCTCCTCTCCACGTTCTACATAATCGCTCGTGTGACACACTAACCTTGAACTCTGACGCCGCTCAAGGAAGCAGGGCCCAAGCCACAGCAGGGAAGAAGTAGTGAGCATGGGTATCTCGTTATCAAAATTAAATATGATACTAGCAGCTCCTGAGAACACACTTTCCACGACGTACAGAGCCCTCCGTGACACGCAAGCCCAGGCAACACAAAACCGCCCGGCAAAGCTCCACCTGCGTGAAAAAAGCCTGAACCCCAGCCTGAACCACTCCATCCCCGCAGCAGAGGCCACAGACAGATGTCTCCCCTCATGCACCCAGCAACTCCCCCAGTCCTCCACGGACACCCCGCTCTGAAAGCCCTCAGGAACAGCCAGCCAGGTAGGCACCCCAAAGACTGATGGTCCCTTATCGGAGCACGTAGCCTTCTTGATCCTCTGGACTTAAAATTCTACCTCTTCTAAGAAATAATGGTGATCAGAGTTGGATGTTTTGAGTTTTTTGTTGTGGTCATCCTTTTGTTATAAAACTTCCCTATTTGGCTAAAATTGAAAAGTCGGCAACCTTCCCTGCCCCTTGCCGTCTCAGCTGAGCAAACTTCACCGAGACCAAGACAATGTCCCACCCGCTTCCGCCCTCCACAGCTCTCCCAGGCCTCCGGCCTCTGCCAAGCAACCTGCTCCTGTCGCTGTAGGCGGGACGGCCCCAAGCATCCACGGGGTCAGAAGACAAGAGGCGGGCACCAGAGCAGCAGCAACGCCCGGGAGCTTGTTGGAAATGCAGGGTCTCAGGCCCCACCCCAGACCTCATGAGTCAGAATACTTTCACAAGATCCCCCAAAGATTCCTGTGCACCGAGACGTCTGAGAAACACTGGACCAGACCTCATCCAAGGACTGCTTCTCACGAATGATGCCACTAGGGGGTCCCCGAGCCTGAGCATTGCCACCCCGGACTTTTAGCTCCATAAATCCCCTGGAACCGCTTCCTCTGCCAGCACGGAAGGTCTGCAGTACCCTTCCAACTCTTCTAAACCCATTAAATGATGACAGTCCACAGTCACCAAGCCTGCACCACATGCCAGCTTCTGTGCCCGTGGTCACCTCACCTCCAGAATCCCCACCGGGCCTCTTGTCTTTCATGAACCTTCTGCCATGCCTCCCCCATCCCCATCTGCACATGAGCACACGTAACCTTCCTCTCTGAATTTACCAGAGCATTAAGGCGCTTCCTCGATGGGTCTGACAACGCGCCGTCCCTGTGACAGCGTCTCGTGAGCTGTTCGTCCCTCTCCTAGACCCCGCACCCCCTGCCCCTCCCAGGGCATTTCTGCCAAGCAGGCACTATGTAACTCTGCACAACGCAGTGTCTTCCAAATTCCACTCACTTGGCCACCACTCCCGAGGATTTTGCTATCATAGAACCACCTTCCCTGTAATTAACTGATTTTTCTAAATGTTTTCCCAAATAAATGTAAAAGGAAAAATTTGGCATCCTCTTGAATGGAAACACAATATTTTCTTCATTAAAAAATTAAACAAACGTACACCTAACTTAAACAGTCCTTGTATAATAGTTCATTTACCTCCTAAAATCACCTCAGAGACGGCCAGGAGGTCAGCATTCTAACGGGTTGGCTGGGAAGTGGGTGGGTGGCCGTCGAAATGTCCTGCTGGTGGGCTGGGATTTACACCGCTGCCCAGTGTTCTTAAATTCTGCCTGCGTGTTTCTTCCTCCTTCAGCCGCAGGAAAGCCTTGGTCTAAAGTCACCCCCGTGGGTACCATTTATCACCTGCCGTCATCAGGAACTGGGGTGCTTCCCCCGCCCAGCGCCTTGCCATCAGTCACGGGCGTGAGAACTCAAGTCCACCATGGCTCATTCAGTGTCACCCACTGGGATTGTTTTGAAGATAATTATGGAATTGGGAGGTTTTTGGTTTTCTTTTTTTCTTTTTATGTTTTGAAGAACTCACCCAGAATCATAGGAACTAATCTCCAATTCCCGAGAGGCAACTGTATTTATTCTGCTCCATTTTCTGACATGAAACAGAAGCTGCCCTTGGACCGCGTCCCCGTGCGGCGTCCAGCGGCAGCTGAAAGCCTCAGGATCCCTTCGGGGCGGGCACGCCGCTCATGTGCCCACGGGGCCTCTCCTGGCAAGACCACAGAGGCGGGACAAGCGCTCAGGAAGTAAACACGGGGAACCCACTGCGTCTGTCGGGGTGAGTGACGACTCACGGTAACATGAACTGGGGAAGCGCATGACGAGAGAGGGTGACAGTGGATTGCTCAGGGATTAATACTAAGGCAGGGTAACGTGACCTGGAAACGCAGCCCAGATCCCAAGCACTTTGCTCTTTTCTTACAAGATGCTGCAAACTTGCTCCTAAGCAGTGGGAAGTGACCTGTGAGCTGTGCCGCCGACGACACCGCCACCTGGTACTTCGTGGGCTCAGCTAAGCCGGGCGTGGTCCCAAGTGCTTTGCGACTGAGTGACTCCTATGGCTTGGTGTGACTGCTACTCTCACTTCACAGGTGAGGAAACTGAGGCACAGAGAGGCTGATGAACTTGTATAAGGTCAACCAGCTGGTAAGCGGCAAAAGCTGGGCTCTTGCTGCCCGGGCGCCAACATCCCTACACGGCGCTGGCGTCATCTCAGGGGCCAAAAAGGCTTTTATCTAAAAGTAGAGTCTCACCCGATCGTGGTGGGTCTATAAATGCAATAAAATATCAGACAACTTACACTAAAAATAAAGAACGCGTACAGCCTGGTGACACTCGTCCCGGCCCCTGGCTCAGTTACAGGACCACACCCGGGGCAGTTGCCCCTGGTCCGCCAGGGTCCCGGGGGGCCGCCACCTGGGGGGCTTCTCAGGACTACTGCAACGTCTATGTGAGTTTAAAATTATTTCAAATTTAAAAAAAGCTTAGAAAACGGACAAAAATGTGAACAGCAAAGTCCACCTCAGCCGGCGGTTTCCCCTCCCCTTCGTCCTATAAACACGCCCGCCAGCCTCCCTCCAAGCCGGCCGCCATTGACCCCTCCGAACAGGAGTCGTGGGGAACCTTCCAGAACACGCACTCGCCCCCAGGCAGGTCTGCAGGCCGCGGGGGGCCACCCGCTGGCACTTTCCGTTCTCTGTGTTTGGGCTCATTGTGTCCGACAGAGCCAGAGCCGGGGGAGGACAGAGAGGGCTTTCTCGCTGCAGGGACAGACGCCTGCTCCAGCCGCGGCCCCACAACCAAGGGCCCCCACGCGCGGCTCAGAAGCCCGCCGGCTGCGGGCACGGGCGTGGGGCTGGCTTTCTGTGAAATGCCTGATTCTACTTTCCAGCCGTCCTTGTCCTCTGCTCTTGCAGTGTCCCCGGCCCGTCTCAATGGCGAGCCTTGTCCCCAGGGAGCACAAAGACGCCCTTGCCCGGGAGCCAAGAGCAGGGAAGCTGCAGCTGAGACGGGGGCGCCTCCGCCGCCGTGACTGGCCCCATTCTCCCCCCACGTCGGGGGCTGCCCCCGCCAGGGAACACGCACCCCTCCCAACTCCTAAGTGCCTCTCTCCTGGCAAGTGGAGAGTGTAAATAAATCTCAGGGCGGAGGAGAGGGGAGGGCAGCACCGTCCCTAGAGGACAGTGTTCTGAAGCGGTCACAAGTTGTGGTCACAGACCACAAGTGGTCTGAGCAGAATCCTTAAGATGTAGGGACATCCCTGTCACTTGGGGCATTCAAGCAGGGGCAAGACTCTAACTGGGCAGGAATGCCAAAGAAGGGATGGAGAGAGGCACGTGATGGATGGACACATGGGTGCCTGACAGATTGACAGATGACAAACAGAAGATAGACAGACAGACAAACAGACAGACAGATGATGCATATAGACAAATGGCTGATAGATTAGACAGACAGGTGATAGATGGGGGAGGGGAAGGGGGAGGGAGGAAGAACAGTACTTCCTAAACAGAAAGGCACAGCTGCGTCACAGGTGCCAGGTGGAGTCCCCGTCGACTCCACGCGGTCTTCTCCGGGCCTCCACATCCACCTCTCCCCAACTCCTGGTACCACTTCCACTCGGTGTCCAACAGGACCAGAGCTTGTCCAAAAGCAAGGGAGCAGCCATCTGCTCAGACTCCCTACCGGCTCAGCTCTGCATCTGCCCATCACGGGACATCTTCCTTTTGGGTGCTCAGACCAAAACCTTCAGGGTCATCCTTGACCTCTGTCTCTCTTTCACCCCACATGTCTGATCACTCAGCAAATCCCAGCCAGACTGTGGCCACTCTCCCCACTTCCCACTCTACCACTGTCTTGGTCTGATTTCCTCCGTAAGCAGAGCTGGAGGCGGACTTGGTGCAGTTTATCTGGAAGATGGTCCCAGAAAGAGGCTCGAGGGAGCAGGAGGGAGAGAGGAAAAACCAGCTCAGGTACCTCATCAAGGTCCCGGCTGCAGGCAACTGGGGCTGGATTCTGTAAGAGCCCCAAGAACTGCCCACGTGAAGGATGAGACGCTGGGACATTTACTCCCTCCCATCCTGTCAGTTGAGAATCATCCCCTGGGTATTAACCCCCCTGATGCTGCGGCCTCGCTTCTGCTGCAAGGGAGAAGGTTGTGGGTCATGCAGCTCATGCCCGAGGTGAGGCCCTGGCAAGGCGTGTGCCGGTGTGACGACCACCTGGGTGACGGGGGGGAGCAGGCAGGTAGGACTGCCAACTTCCATGGTGTCAATACTCCCACTGCGGCTGATTTCAAGTACCAACATGATCTCCCCAACCTCGCAACCTTCCTGAAAATGTAACCACTGGCTCTTGGGTGCCAACTCGAGACGGCTCCAGCACAGAGCTTGTCGCCTGTCACATGGGCTGAGTTGGAAGCACAACTGAGGACAGAGGCAGAGGTGGTCCATGAGCGTGTGGCGCAGGCACCAGAGACATCTGCTACGAGCAGCGTGCTCCCAGCTACCACATCTCTAACCAAACGACCTGCTCCTGCCTTGCCCAGCCTGGTCTCGTCTCTACCCTGCAGCACACCACCCCCTTTCCAAGTGTTAGCTCTGAAAACAAAGCCAAGTGTCCATCTGAGCCTCTGCACATGCCCACATCCTAACCCCCGGTGCCTCTGGCCTCACTGGCTTCAGCATCCCCACCCCCTCATCTGTCACGCACCAGTCTCCTGGTTCACCAATGTCCAGGAGCACAGCTACCTCAGGACCTTTGCACTTGCTGTTCGCTCAGCCCGGAAGGCTTTTCAAGGTATTTATGTGACCAATGCCCTCCTTTCTGCCCCTCTCTCTCTCTCTCTGCAGATGCCCTCTGACTACTCCCTACCAGTTCCCTCCTCCAGCCTGCGTGCAGGGCATTTAAAGCTCCTTGGCATCACATCAGATATCTCTTTCTTTCATACCTGCTTCCCCTCATCCCATGAACCTATTATTCATTTTTTAAAAATTTTATTATAAAAAATGTAAATTATTTTTTATTGAAGTGTAGTCGATTTGCAATGTTAGTTTCAGATATATGGCAAAGCGAGTCAGTTATACATATACATACATACACACTTTTTTTCAGATTCTTTTCCATGACAGCTCTTCACAGGAAACTGAATACAGTTGTTCGATCTTTAAAGGCAGGGACGTCACAATATTCAGTGCTACGTCCCTGCCCCCGAAACAGCGGCGGACGCAGAGCAGGTGCCCGAGGAGTGCTTGTTAACGCCTGGCAGTCACGAACTCCAGGGAGAAAGTTCAGACGTTACATTTTTAAGCTCCCCTCAGGGGGCTGCGAAGAACACTCCTGGCTCAGAACTCCTGGGCCGAACGCCCTTCAAAATCTGGTTCAGCCCTGGTGCCGCCACAAACCAGGCGCACGTGGACACAGATGTAACGGGCGCCCCCTCCAATTCAACGCAGATCCAGAGTTGGCCAGAAACAGGGAAACCTCATTTAAAAGTCAGCACCTGGCCAGCAGCTCAGAACAAAGGACCACAGTGTAACTCGGGGCAAGGAGGAGCCCGGGCTTCTCAAGCGTGCTGGTTGGGGTCTATGTCAGTTACCGATGAGATACAACAAAGCACCCGCAATTCAGCGGCCTAAAACAATAAGGATTTCATCGTCCACTTGCTGTGGGCCAGGGGCTTGGGCAGGGCTCACCTGCTGGACATGACGACAGCCCGGAGCATGGCCCGGGCTGGAAACACCCCGGACAGCTCCGCCCTCGGGAACTGTCGGCTGGGGCACCCCGCTCCCCCCGCACGAGGGCCCAAGCTGCACGGCAGGGGAGAGGGCTGAACAGGGGCTGCAGGGCTTCCAAGGGCCAGGCCCAGGAGTCACCCTGTGTCACCTCTGCTTCGTCCTACTGGTCAGAGCAAGTGCACAGATGTGAGGGGGCAGGAGACAGCCTCCCCTCCTGGTGGGCGAAGTGACAAGTCACGTGGTAATGAATGTGGCCACCTGTGGAAACAACCTGAATAGTGTTGTCCTGTTTTTACAGGTGGCATAAGGCACAGAGTGGGCAAGTGACTCACCTGAGGTCACACAGATTCAGGACTGGAAGCCACACAGTCTAACCCCAAGGCCCCCCTCTGAACCACCCCCCGCCCCCAAAGTTCAAGCTCTGACTCTGACATGAGCCACTGGTGTGACCGGCACAGGTCACTCAGCCTCGCTCCATGGGGACGAGGAACTCACTGGGCCTGCACTGCAGGCAGGTAGACAGAGGGCTGGCTGGCTGGCCTGGGTCTCCCAGTGTAATACTAGACAGGGGAGTCTGGGGACACTTATAGTCACTCCGGGAATCTCATGTGTGCACTGGTTACTCACATGTCAATGTGATTAACTTCTCTCCAGGCCAAGTACCCGCCTTTGCCACTCAGTTCCTACAAAGCATCTGCCTTCAGACCGAACTCTTCTCCTTCCCCCAAACCAGGTTCTCCACAAACCTTCCCCATCGAGTAACACAAGCCACACGCCTGGTGCCTCCCTCTCCCGCGCCTGCCCCCAGCCCCAGTGAGTGCCCTGGAAACCCCACCTCTGTCTACTCCTCCATGACTTCTTCCAGCCTCTGGTCCATCTCCTCTCTCTTGGGCAGCTGCAACACACAGACACACACATCCTACCCTTTTGCCCCCAAAGCAGCAGCAAAATGATCTTTCCCAGTCCCAAATCGACTGGTCACCGTCTCTCATACAACCTTCAATGGCTCCACATTGCTCACAGTTAGATAAAGACCAAAATCCTCAAAGAGATCTTAGGCACTCTGCACGGGCTGGCCCCTGGCCATCTCCCCACCCCCACCCCCAGCTGTCTGGACTGTGCTCAAACACAACATCCCCTCCCACCTCAGGGCCACCGCACATGCTGTTCCCTCTGCCTGGAAGGTCATTACCTTCACCCCTCCCCCACCACATCTGGTTCATCCCTACTTTTTCAAATTTCATATCTGTATCTCCAAGATACAGTTTTAAGAGAAAAAAGCAAGATGGTAATCAGGGTGAAGGAGTAGGCTTCCTTTGTGACAAAAACAACAGGAAGAATGCAGCGCACAGACACTGTCTGAAAGCACACACTAGAAGCTGGTCAGCAGCTGCCTCAGGGAGGAGTCTGGGGATACAGGCCGAGAGCCGGTTTGCATGAACGATCAAGACAGCGCTGCCTGGACGTGCACCGGGTGACAGGCACCTGACAGCCTGTGTCATTTAATCCTGCCTGTAACCACATGGTGCAGGGACTCAGTGCTCCCACTTGACAGATGAGGAAACTGAGGCACCGCCTGACAGGGGGACTTGCTGAGGTCAGCCAGGTGCAGTCGGCAAGGCCGGGGTTCTAGCCTGACTGCAGGGCCAGCTCCCAGGTGCCCAGACACAAAGGCTCCAGCTGCCTGCAGGAGGGGGCGGGGCATGGCGCCTGGCCACACAGCATGTGTCTTTTACAAGCAAGGCGGGTAGGTCACAGCAGGGCACATGTACACACATATGTGCACACATGCACGCATGACTCCTTCACCCGCCCCCACCCTTCTCCCCATGCCCCTCCTCCAGGACTGGCTAACTTCAGCTCTGTGAGCTCCCCAAGCTGCCTCCTGCCTCCTGGCCTTTGCACAGCCGTTCTCTCTGCCCAGAGCACCTTTCCCTCCCGAATGGCCTGGTTCACTCCGAGCACCTTTTGGGTCTCAACTCACCGCCCCTGGATACCTTCCCTCCACATCTCCAGCCTGTCAGCCCCTCACAGCCGCAGAACAGCCCTCACCCCCTCCCCAGAGACTGGCATCCGAGTCCACCCCCACTAGACAACTCCACGGGGTGGGCCCCTCTCTGCTCTCTGTGGTGGCCCCACACCTGGCATCGCACCTGGCCTAAGAGAAGGCAGGCGATTTGCTAGATGGCAAGCAGGCAGGGTAGGGGAAGGGAGGAGCCTCACCTGCCGTGAGCTACAGGCACCGTCCTCCAACTTTTGTGCAACTCTCCTTTGGTCCTCGCAGGCTCTCATGGCCCCTCTTCAACCAGAACTGGCTCCTGGGATGTCGCCCCTGTGCTTCAGGCCCCCACAGCCTCCTGGCCCCAGAGCTCACCAAGCAAGATACCACCACGAACCCCGCCCGGGTCAGAAAAAGGAAACAGAAAAGAGACAAGGGATTGGAATGGATATTTGCCTGTGAGCACACAGCTGCTCGCTGCTAACATCCTCCTGGAACAAACTGTTATTAGTTAACTTAAAAAAACTACCTAGAGAGCAATTATTAACGAGTTTGTAGGCTTATTTTAGCCACACGTGTTACTGACAAGTTGCCCTCTGAACAGCCCTCTCTGCCTGGTCACTTGCTCCAGGAATCTCCAGCAGGGCGAGACCACTTGACCTGATCATCACGCTTTGCTGTCACGGCTTCCTCGGGGGATTTCTCCCCCTCAGTTTCACTGCTCCTTACGGGAACACGGGGAAAGGACTACGAAGTGGCTGCTGGGTGTCACTGCCGTGCACTGAAGAGAAAACCAATTTTACTGTGCACCTACTATGAGCAAAAGTTTATTCTGGAGCTGAGGACAGAATGGTGGATGACATGTATCTTTAAAGTAAAAAGGTACAAGTATGTTTCCTAGAAAGCAGAAAGAGTTGGGAAAATATTCAAGGAAATTAATCTCCCATTAAAATGTCAGTGTGGTTTGTAATAAGGATTTTAAGGAAAAGATGAGTTCCATTAGATTCCAGGGGAGACACGCGGAATCTGGCCCCGGTGCTCCCCACCCCGCGCACCTGCCCGGGAGAGTGCAGGCACGGAGCACTGCTTGGTTTGTTCCATGTTGGATGTGATGAATGTGCCCCCGCTACTCACCTTTCCCGCTAAAAAAATGAGATAAAACAATAAATTATTCTTACATTTTCCGTTATTTCATATTAAGGCAAAAGCAGCTCCTTGCAAGGATTAGGGGAAAAGGAAAAACAGAAGTTGAAGCCGTCAGTTCCACCAGCCTCACACCCTCCTTCTGGAGCCCAAGGCCAACCTCAAGGAGCCCGGGGACTCTGGTCAGCTCAGCACAGCCACAGCCTCATGCTCCAGCTGGGCTGTGACTCAGCCTTTGACCTTGACCTTTGACTTGGGCCAGTTACAAAACCTCCGCATTCTCGCTCCCCCAGTCCAGCTCCCGGACTAGGAAGACGGGCACAGTGCCCCGAGAGGAGCCCCAAGAACCAGCTCGAGGGCCACACGGCAGGAAGAGTGGAGAGTCCCGCAGGGCTGTCGGATTGCCCCCCTCTGCGGCCCCGGGCCAGGAGCGACCCTTCTTTCAACATCGCAAGGCCCCCGTGGGAGAGCACGTGGGAGCCTAAAAGCTGCCCTGGACCAGGGCTTCCCTGACATCTGTCATCAGCCGAAATGTGCAGGGGCCTCCAAGAGGCCTGTGGTGGAAGCGTCTCCATTATGATGGCGGGGCCGACTCCAGCCCCTGGTGACTGGGGTCTTCCCGCGTTCCAGGCCCTGAGCTGAATGCTTATTGAAGCCACCCCATCAAATCGGCACCGCCACCTCCTGTGCAGGTACATTTTACAGGTGGGGAAACCGAGGCTCAGAGACGTTAGGTGGATCTGCAAAGTCACACGGACACCGGTGACACCAAAGAGTCCACAGATCTGCTGGCTCCCCTCAACACCCTGTCTGTTGGCCTCCCAAAGTCAAGGCCCTGCCATGAACACCGGCAACGTGAATGTGGCCAAGCCCCTCGCCCCAAGGAGCTTGGTCTAGGAGGGGAAAAAAGCCTGCATCACGGCCCCAGTTCTCCACCCCTCCTGTGTCTGTGTGGCACCTGCCTGCTCCTCCCACCAAGGGGTGAACTCTACTCCTTCCCCTCGACCCTCAACTGGTCAAGTGCCCAGTCTAACAGAATCAGGCAGAACTGAGGGCCCCAGACCCTAAGAGGCTCGCGCAGGTCCACCACTGCCACAAGACGACACCGCTGGGTCCGAGGAGGAGGAGGACGTGGAGAAGAGCCTCCCGGCTGAGCCCATCCTGGATCGCAGACCTGCCAACCTGCAGGAGGTGCAGGAGAGAGCCCTCGGGGCTACCGCAGAGGACTGGAGGCTGCAGAGG
This sequence comes from Camelus ferus, assembly GCF_009834535.1. NCBI lineage: Eukaryota > Metazoa > Chordata > Mammalia > Artiodactyla > Camelidae > Camelus > Camelus ferus. The sequence continues at coordinate 12,304,976 of NC_045714.1, read as the reverse complement.
ATGAAGCGGACGCCACACAGAGGGTGCAATGTGGGAGGTCTGGTGCTTAATCACCTATCATTTTACTGGTCCAAATGCTATGCTTCTAGCCAGAGGGTGAGCTCCCAGGACAGGCAATGCCCCTCCATCTTCCTCCGCACCTCGCTCCCTACACACAGCAGTGCTTAATGCATCAGCAGGTAAATAAGAATGGAAGAGTCACAAGGCCAAGATGATAAGACAACAGCATTTCCCCGTTTCCCTGAAACCCGCACCACCTTGGTGATGTCTGCCACACATGCGTCCCGTGATGTCGCACCACTCCTGCTTTGTTACTATTTTAAGCCCATCTTCTTTTGTCTGCAAATCAATTTGATTTAAAGGAAGACCAATAACTACCACCAGTCTCTGGGCAGAACCTGTATGCTGGTCACCTGGATACAACAGGAAAAGAGAGATGGTGGGATGGGGCCAAGTGGACCCCTGAGGATGGCGGTCAGGCTGAGACAGCCCTGGTGCTGGCAAGCTCTGGGGAGCTCTGCGCAAAAGACCCCACTGACAAATGGGCCAAGGTCAGCGATGACTTGACTCATGTGACTGCAGAAACAACGTCACCCCACAGTTAATGTGGCCCGAGACAAGGTTCTCCTGCCAAAGGGAAGCGCAGAGATCATTTTTGGCTCACCTTCCTGACTTGACTCCAATCCCCTGAGTTCGCGATTACAACGAGGCAGAAATTTTGCCTGCACACGGATACAAACTTTCAAGAAGCAACGGGACCAAAAAAATCAAGGAATAGCAACAAGCTCATTAATAATAGTAAGACCAACAGCAACTTCAGCAAAGAACTACACTCAACACAACTGCAGAACCACGTGTGGGGCGCTCCCTGAACCTGCAGCCCCAGCTCCCACCGCCACTGGGGTCCTGGCAGGTTCATCTTCCAGCTGCTGACTAATCGCTATCTCCTCCTGCCGTGGTCACGAGGTAAAAGTGCGCAGCCACGTTACCCATCCAGATGACGCGCTTCAACAACCAGGGACACCCACCCCAGCCCATTAAAGACGGGACCTCCAACAGCGCTGCCCCCTGATTCTCGACCATCACCTTGCCTGACTTTGAATAAATAGATCTTGTCCTAGTGGCCATTCCAGTTAAAGGAACTGAAGGGTATGTCTGTGTCTGTGTGTCTGCGCCACCACAGATACGTATACATCTGTGGGATAGACTGCTCGAGCCAGGAATGGAGGAGTGGGGTGATCACATGTGTCTGTTTCATCTAAAGTACAGGCAGCCTTCCTGCAAGATGATGAGGCCAGTCAAGGGTGGGCGGGGCAGAGAGTGAGGGGGGTGGAGTGGGAGGGGCTGGTAGGATGGGAGGCTCAGAGTGGGTGGGTGGGGCTTATAGGGTGGGTGGGGCATACAGGGTGGGACATACAGTGTGGGCCAGGCATCAAACTAACTCACATCTCATCAGTGAAGGAAACAAAATCCAAAGAAGCTGACCAGCTTGGCTCTGACAGAGCCAGCTAGAGGAGGGGCTGTAAATTAACCCACAGCTGTCCTTCCTGTGCCTCCCCACCTCTCATCACAGGGTCCCCTGCCTCCCCGACTTTATTCACAGAAGACAGAATTATCTCAAGATGATTAGAGGATGTCAAGGACATACTTGCCTCCCAGCTGTGAAACCAATGACTGGTGTCTCCAAACTGACTCTTTTCTAGACAATAGCTCAGTAATCCTCACCCACATGGAGTTAGCAACAATCCCTGCCCCTATGTTACATCCAGGAAATGGAGGTTCAGAGAGGTGAAGTGACTTGCCCATGGTCACACAGCATGTACGCGGCAGAGCCAGGCCTTGGACCCATCCCTCCAACTCCAGGCAAAGAATCTCTCTGGACGTCATTGTTCTCTTTGTCAAAGAGACCCATCCAGCCAGGACCAACTGTGGCACATTCTCGGTTCTCTGCAGGAGCTCACTGAATTGAAATGAAGTTGTCGTGCGTGGGTAAGGAATAATCTCTGCTTGAGTGTGCCCTTTAAGGGCGTGAGGTGATCAGCTGAGGGCATCCAGCAGAGGAGCTCTCAGACCTTGTCGGTTGCCCTCTGACAGAGCCGTTCAATCAACAGACATCCACTGGGAAACAGCCAAGTGCAGCCCAGCCAAGAGGACAAGGGACGAGGCTCTGCCCTCAAGGTCATCCACTACAGGGCAGTGCTGTCTGCAAGGATGGAATGTTCTAGATCCACACTCTTCAACATGGCAGCTGCCAGCCACGTGTGGCAACTGTGCCCTTGAAATGTGGCCAGCGCAACTGAGAGGAAACTTTAATGTTAGTTGATTTTAGGCTAAAATTGTCCTAAGTAGCGAGTGACTCCCGTAGACAGTGCCGTCTGGAGGGAGAGAAAGAGAATAAGCTAGTTTGTCCAATAATTGAGGTCATTTCAAAGAGCGACCAGTAAGGAGAAGGGAAAAAGTGGCTCAGGTGATCAAAGAGGGACGGGCTGGAGGAGGGAGGTCCACCCCAGGCTCTGACTGACTGGCCTTCTGCCGAACAGCCACACCTGGCACCCAGAACAGTCCCGGGAACGAAGCTGTGCCTCGCCCCCTGGCTGTTGCCGCCTGTGTCGCAGCGGGGTGAGAAGGGCAGGAGAAACAGAAGTTTCAAAAGCCTCCAATCATTTCTACCAGGAATGTGCGGTACTTTCATCACCAGCAAAAATTCTAAGTTTTTAAACTCTGTATTCTTTTCAGCATCCAGCTTTTATTTTTAATAACCCCAAAGAAGCTGACAAAGTAATTACTACCTAGTTCTATGGCTAATTAAGCCATGGAGACATTCTAGAAGGGGCCAGAGGAAGATTCCCAAAGCTCAGGACTCTGGAGCAAGAGATCGTTCAAGGAAAACCGGGAAGAAGCACAACACAGAAAACATGGGCTCACGACCCCCTCATGGGCAGGGGTGCCATTTAAGGGTTCAGGCCAAGGGACACCCCAGCCTGGAGGGTGTCTTTCTGCAGCTCAGGGGGGGAGCAGATTCTCTGAAAGCACTCTCCCTCTCCAGGTGATGAGCAGAAATGGCTTTGTCCCTGCAGAAAGGTGTGGCCACACCCTCCTCCACACTGACCTCCTGGCCACTCTCAGCCGTCACTGAGCTATGTAATCACGAAGGTCCCGTCCAACCGCCTGGCCACCCCCAAGCCTGGTCTGCTAAGACACCACCTGGTGCCTGGTTCCACAGAGGCTTACTGAGGCCTCCTGCAGGCGAGGTCTGTGCTGGGTCCCCAGCCTAGTGGGGATGGTCCACAGAGAACAAGACTAGGATCCCAGGTGGGGATGAGCCCCGTGAGTAAATCAGGATGGAGAAACAAGATCCAGGTGGTCGGGGCAGGGCAGCTACTTAACCTAATCAGGTGAACAAGGAGGGCCCTCTGAGGAGGTAACAGCCAACTAAGACCTGGGCAAGCAGGGGTCAGCAGGACACAGAGGGGCTGAGCCCTAGACTGAACGGTTCCCCAGATGTGGTCCCCTGACCCACGCCATCAGCATCACCTGGTCACTTGTTAGAACTGCACATCTCCACGCCCACACATTACCACGCCCACACGTCACCCCGCCCACCGCAGGCTGAATCAGAAACACTGCGGGTGGGGGCAACGAGCCTTTGGGTGATTATGATGCACACTTGGGTTTGAGAACCAATGATCTACATGAGCAGTTCTGCAGGGAGATTTTGCCCCCAGGAGACACTTGGCAACATCTGAAGTCGTTTTCCACGGTCACGGTCAGGGGCTGGGGGGGCTGCTGTCGTCTAGTGGACAGATGCCAGGGATGCTGCTAAAGATCCTCCAGCGCACAGACTGGCCCCACAGCAGAGAAGGACTCCATCACATATGCCCACAGTGCGAGGCTGAGAAACCACTCTAAAGGGTCCCCCACCTGGTTGCACAGCAGAATCTCTAAAAAGGCAAATTACGAGTCCCCACGGACACGCTCTACACAGCTGTCCCAGGTCACTCTGGGCCCAGTCTCTGGTCCTGGCATCTGGGAACCAGGCTGAGAGCGGAGGAGGAAGGCAGCGAAGGACGGCCCCTCGGGAACCCCCATGTGATGGACGAGGAAGAGGAGATGGAGCAAACAATGAGCAGGGAGCTGGGGAGGGCAGTGCAGCAAACACCCAGGGAGGGGAGAGTGTCAGGAAGAGGGGATCGGCAGGGAAGAGCTGTGAAGGGACAAGGTGAGAAGGGGGCGTGGGACTGGACCAGAAGGAGGTCCATACGGGACCAATGCCAGGGCAGAGCCCATCCCACATCCTGAGAGCTAACGGGACAAAAGGAAGCAAAACTCCTCCTGGTGAGTATGAGCTCCTCGGAAGGAGGCAAGGTGATGGGGATGCTGAGTTACTTTTTTAAAATGTTAAGTTCAGGGGAAAATCCTAACCATACTTGTGGGCATAGAGTAAGGATTTGCAGAGAGGAACCCCGCCAAGCTGCCGACAGAATCATGAATGGAGCAAGGATGTGGTGAGACCATTAGGGTCGCCCCTCTGGGAAAATCCTTCATTCCTGCCACGCAGTCCGTGGCTGCAGATGCAGCTGCTGAGAGATTTAATGCACAAATAAAGCCACAAAAAGATGCCCACACTCACTAGCAATCAAAGAGCCACAAATTAACACGACGAGACACCCCTTGTCCCCCTTCGTGTGAGAGAAAACCAGAATGATGACCTCAGGTGGTCGGCAAGGCTTTGGAGAAAGGGCGCGTGCAGATTCTGGAAGGAGTGTCAAGGGTACATTTTCCAGGAGGGTGCAATATTATAAAAAAATTTACACGTGGGTCTCCTACAACCCAGACACGTGTCCTACTAGCTGGGACATGCCCTCGAGGAAATTCACACGTGAGCACAAGGAGGCTTTGCCTGGAGGGCCATCTCTGTGTTGCTTGTAAATGGGTAAAAATTGGAAACACAAATATGTAATAGCTCAGCCATGAAAAATATATTCCTTGGGATGCTGCGGGGGGGGTTAGAAAGGGAGACAGATACCCACCATGCGGTGAGACCTCCAAGACCCAGTGCTGAGCAGAAATCCAAACCGAAGATGCTTCCATACGGCGCACGACCACTTGTGTTGTCCTGAATACCTTTTCCCAAGAACAAGGAAATATAAACATGCAGGAAGAGGATGCTCTACCAAACTCATCACAGAGACCACCTCTGCAGAGTGAGAGAAAGGATGGCACTGCCTACCTTTCCCATACTGTTCTGAGCTTTCATTGAGAGAATATTGATGCATTAAAAATGCATTTTGGAGAGAGGGTAAGGGTAAATGCAACTTGGGCTGTTTCATAAAAACATAGTCTAGACGGCAGGTGGTGACTCTTCTGCCTGACTCTGCTGGGTTATCCCGCGGCTCATGCACCAGCCTCACGTTGCAGGAGTCGCACTTCAGAGCAGCAAGCGGACTGATGAGAGAGGTCTACTACAGGGGGAGCGGGCTGAAGGACTGGGACCCCTCGGCCTGGTGAAGAAATGACTCAGGTCAGTGCGATAACTAACTAAAAACACCAGACTCTCTGGAAGCCCAGGTAACATGCATCATGAGAGGATCCCCACCAGGACTGACTGATAGAAGACCTTTTCAAGCCATCTGCAAAGAATTTTTAAATGAATCTGCCCAAAGAGAAGGACGCAATGCATCAGAAAGAAATGAGTCCCCCGTCAAGAGAGGTATACAAGTGGACGCCAAGCCAACCAAAGCATCTGTAGAAAATGATCCCCTCACCCACCCTTCCTGCTTCAAGCTCCCAGGTGCTTCCAACTTGACGATTCTGATTCTCTTTCCACCAGAACGCCTCTGCTTAACACAACCCTTAATTGCTCCATTGATTGATGCTTTTTAGTAAGGTTCTCTCCACTCCCAGAATTATACACACTAAGAGATGTTTCACCTCAGGCATCTGCTCTCTGGGTCCCATTTTGAACATCTGAACCAGAGACTAACTCAGGCTTTCATCCTCCCAAGGCATCAGTTAATCACGGGCATCCAAGTCCTTCCACCTCTCTCCCAGGTAGGCCGGCCGAGCTACCTGCCAAGCCCTCTGTTCCCACCCACGGAGGCATCAACTCACAGACAGCCGAAAAGCTAAATCCTCCATAATTCTTGCTTCAAGTTTGCTTCCTTTTACTGCCAGGGAGACAAAAGGAGCTGAGAAGGATTCTCCTGTGAGGAGCCACTCAACTTCCATAATTGGAATAATCGTGAATGCGCATCTCCAACCCAGAGAAAGCCAGCCCGTCATGGAGTGTTGACGCCTTAATCCCCGATTTCTAATAAAAGGATTAATTAAAGCCTTAAGGGTCTGCCGATGGCAGCCTCTGCTTGAAACTCCAAGGAAATTAACTTGCCCTCCCAGATATAACAAGCCAGGGATTTCCTCCGGCTGGTACCTTAGTTTGACCAAATGACACAGTGTCAATAGTCCTAACAAAGAAACCTTACAAAGCTTGCATGGCTTTATTGTTTAAAATTTCAGATTGGACCCTGGCGCCCACAGAGCTGCCTTTAATGGGTCTTTTTTTTTTTTTTTTTTTTTTTTTTTTTTTGCAGTTAAATAGTGAAGCTCCTCTGTGTTCCAGCCAAGTAAAGGAATCCCTCCCCACAAAGCCGGTTCACCCCAGCCCCAGGGAGTATCTGGAGTTCCATGCCCACCATTTAATGTGATCAAGTCCCCATTTGGGGTCAGCGCATTTAGAGAGAATGAGTCTTCAAAGGAAGGTAAGAGCAACTTATTGTCAAAACAGAACCCGTGAATGGATCCTGCTTCTCTGAGATACGGAGTCCTGTGGCTTGATACCAAAACACCAGCTTTGATTCTTTTTTTGAACCCTACATTTCAGAAGCTCAGACTTCTCCCTGTGAAGTGAAAATTGCCTTCTGGTGGAGAAAGGTTTTAATGATCACTTTGCTTCCTGCGTCTCCATGGTGACAGGGCGCACAGCCCACCCCCCTCTTGCTTTATTAGGGCCTTTCTTCCTCTCTGGAAAGTAATCAATCCAGCCATATAGACGCCTTTGTGACCAGATTTATCACCTGAACAATCGACGCCACCGTGGGGGTGGGGGAGTGGACGAAGTCCATATAATTTAATGAAATCAGCCCTGGTCCTGGCGCACGCCCTCCATCTCCCTGTGGCAGCTCTTGCGAGCACAAGCGCACCTGTCCCGGAGGCCGGTGGGCGCGCCCAGGTGCGCCAGGCCCCGCCGAGTCGGGCGCCCCGCGGAAGCCCCTCTGAGCGGTGGCCGCACGAACGCCGCCCTGCCCGGGCGGGGACGCCCATGCCGGGCCGCCCGGGCCACCTGAGCTGGGGCCTCGGGGAGGGGTCAGAGCTCGGAGCCAGCACTGGCGGAAGCGGCTACAGGTCTGACTCTCATCCCCTAGCTGGTCAGCGCCCAAAGGAGGGAAGCCCCTGGGAGGGAACAGCAGAGCCCACCAACCCGCAAGGAGGGCCGATGCGGAGCCCAGGGCTCTAACCGGCGAACCGGTTCCTTTCCGGACAAAGGGCTCTGTCGCCTTAGTGGGAGCCTGAGCGCCCGGGTCCTGCCGCGGCATCCCAAATGCAGACCAGGGCGCAGAGTGGCGCCGGGGACGCACGCCCAGCGCCCCCTTCCCTGGCCTTATCCGCTCGTCCAGCCGCCCCCGCCCGCCCTGTTACCTGGGTTCTCCCCGGCGTCCGCGGAGGAGGTGGCCGAGGAGTCGGTGAGGACGCTGGGGTCACTCTGCGAGCGGCCCCGCGACACGAGGCAGCTGCTCCCGTCCTCGGACGCGGCCATGGGCCCGGCAAGTTGGAGGGAGCCGCGTGGAATCAGAGCATCCGAGGCGGCCAAGGTCACCGGCGAGGGGGCTGGAGGGGGCGTCTTTTTAAAAAGGAAAAATCAAAAAGGACAGGGAAAGGGAAGGAGCCAGAGCTCGAGGCCGGGGCTGGCTTCAGGGCGATGAGACAATAGCCTCGCGGCTGCAGCCAGGCGCATCCCGGCGTGCGCGGCCTGCCTGTTATTTATTCGCGTTTATTTCCATTCTTCAGTCTATATTCCAGGAAAAAAAAAAGTTGAACCAGGAAATAAAAACTTTTTCTTGTCACTGTTTATTGCATGCTTGGGGCAGGGGGTGATGTCCAGGAATTTCTGGGGGTGCTCCCTCCCCCCACCCCACCCCCCACCCCCCCGGGAAAAAAAGGAAAAAAGAATCTTTGCTCTTGCAATTGCTTTAATCTGAAAGCTGTTCTTGGAGCATCTGTTGGAAAACATTAGGATTCTCCCATCATGCCACGCGCGGGGAGCCTGACGTCACAAGAGCGGGGAGTGAGAGCCAGCGTGGTGATGGGGAGGGGTCTCAAATACCTGAACGGCACGCCGCCTGCCCGGAGGGAGGTGGGGGCTGGATCCTGAGTTATGAACCGCCCACCCCCACCCCAGCCGCGCGGGCTCTAGAAACAAGGATTCCACATCCCGCTTCTTCCCCCTCCCCAGCTGGAGGGGAGGAGACCCTGAGGTGCCTCCCTTGGAGGCAGGGCCTAACCTCTCCAGCAGCTTCAGACGCCGGTTTCCCAGACCCTTGCTCTTCAGGGGATTTGGAGGCCAGTGGGTCCTGCTGCCCTGGCTCCATCATGGGATGGGGGGCGGGGCCCTCCGGAGCTTTGTCCCCGCCCACATCCTCCTCCCCACCGCCCACTCCTCCTCCCTCCAGACCCTCAGCCCTAATCCTGGGAAGAGAGAGGAAGGAGGGGCACCTGGTGCCTTCCAAGGAGGCTTCCCCTGGATTCCTTGATGGAGCTGAGGCCAGGCAAGGGAGGTGACACCCCCTAGGGCTGCCACTTACAGAGCTGTTCCCCAAGGTGCTAATGAGCAATTCTCACCGCTCTAGATGGTAGTGTGGGGGAAACACAGGCAGCTCCCGCGTCTCCAGCTCAGGCATGGGACAGGAACGACGGGGAGGAAAGCCCAGGGAAGGACAGAGAGAGGGCGTGGCGTGGAGCTGTGTCACACAGCCTGGGTGACAAAGGGCTGCAGAGACACCACCCTGCCTGCCCGCCCCCCCCCCCCCGGGCGCGGGACCAGCTGGGCGCGATCCCATCTCCGCCCCTCAAACAAGCCCAGGGGGCGGTGCTCTTAGCCCCACTGCAGGTCATGAACCCAACTGGGGCTCAGAGACGGAGCCTGTCAGGGGTCCGGCAGCTGCAGGGCTGCCCCTGCACCCCAGCAGCACCTGGCAGGGTTGGGTGAGCCCCAGTGAAGAGCCAAGGACAGAACTGAGATGTGGAGAAACAACGTGCGTGTTGACTCCACACGGAGCTTTGGGTGCTTAGCGGCAGTCCCCTCTGAGAGCCCGCCTGCCTGCCCGCCTGCCCTCAAGGACTCTGCAGCGCCTAGTGTGTGCTGCGTGCCACGCCAGGAGCGGGGGTCCGACAGGGAACAAAGGGTCTTCCAGGTGGCCGGGAGGAGGGAGCTGAGAAAGGCCACCAATAGATCAATAGATGTCACCCCCAAAACATCTCCTTATGGTTGTCAGCACATACCGTGAAGCAAAGAGGAGACTGATAGGATGTTTTTCTAAATACTTTTTATCCAAGTAAAAACGTGCTGGCGGGTGACACACCTACCTCTGGGCTGAGCCCTTCTCTGGGGGAAGAGGGAGCAGCATTTCTTCCTCACACACCTAGAACGTGTGAGCTACTACAGCCCCCACCTTACAGGTGAGGGCAACTCAGAGAGGTGAGCACACCTGGTCACAAGTCAGGGCAGGCAGGGCTGATGCTCCCAGCCCGGGGTCTCTCCAAGTGTGTCCTCAGGCAGCCCCTGAGAGCTATGCTGAGTCCTGGCCCTGAAGCAGGCAGGTCTCAGGAGCCCCTCAACCACGCCATCAGCCTCCCACATCTGAATGCGAAAGCCTGTGGTGGTGGAGGAAGCCAGCCAGCAGCAGACACAGAGAAGGGCCAGCGGGGTTTGGGGGTGTGGACGGCAGCTCAGGGATATGTGGGGCAGGAAGGGGGAAGAAAGAGGACGCCAGTGGCTGCCGGCTGTCTGCCCCCCATTCCTCACCTTCACGCTTCTGGGTCTCCCAGACTCAGAACCTGTCCTGCTACCGACAATCTGCACTGAAATCCATTTTAAAGGAAGCCATCACTACAGTGACAGAAAGGCAGCCTCCCCGTCGTGCATGGGAAGGACGAAGACCACGAGAACTGTCCCTAGACGCCAGTACCCCTCAGTGCCTCGTCCGTGCGCCACCTCAGAGCTTCTCTAGTCCCTGCTCTCGCTGACTGTAAGGCGGTGCTTACAGGCACCGAGAAGGACAAGGCTCAGCACCTGCTCCGGGAGCGCACGTGGAGCTGGGGGCGGAAGACAAAAGCGACCACCAAACTTCGGTTCTTACACGTCCGCGTCAGCAGGATGCTGACTTGTTTGAATCAGGGAGGGGTGGAGCTGGTCGTTGTGTTTCTTCTGGCTTTGAAATGCTCCAAAATAAAAAACAGTTTTAAATTTTAAAAAATGAGTGGTCAGCAGCCATGAAAGTCGAGGAAGCTGCCTGCAGGGCAGAGCCAGGCCTTCCCAGGCGCCCACCCCAGGCCGGGGAGCTGGCCGCCACAGACTGCGGGAGGCCGCTGTCCACACAAAGTCTCCGCCTCAAGGATCCTCAGGGGGTCTCTGTGAAAGTCCCCAACTGCACCCCCTCAACAAGACCCCTGCAAGGGCGGGGTTGGTCGGGAAGCACACTGTGGAACCCTTACAGAACCAACACACTTCACGGTGGCCCCAACACAGAAATAATCCAGATGTCCACCAATCGATAAATGAAGAAAATGTGGTGTATTCACCCAATGTAACATTATTCAGCCATAGAAAGAAATAAAATACTGATACCTGCACAAGATGGATGGACCTTGAAAACACTACGCCAAGCCGAAGAAGCCAGTCACAAGAAACCCCACGTATGATATGACTCCATTATGTGAGCTGTCCCCAGAGTCAGAAGGCAGGCTGGTGACTACCTCGGGCGGGGAGGGGTCTGGGGGATTCCTGCTAGTGAGTGAGGGGCTTCTTTTTAGAGTAACAGAAATGTTCTAAATGCTCTAAAATGACATGGTGATGGCTTCACCACTCTGTAAATATACCAGAAACCATGGAATTTTCCACTTTAAACAGGTGAGCTTTACAGTATGTAACTTATTTTGATAAAGCTGTTTTAAAAACAAAACCAAACCAGGGACACAGAGGCACCTGGGCTGAGCTTTTGATCTGAAGAATAATTGTGTTCGGTCAGCCTCTCTGCTGAGCACAGGACACTTAAAACTGTCCTGTCCCTGCCCTGGGCTTCGAATCAGACAGAAGCTCTCCCAGGGGTCACCCTTCTGGTCCTTGATCAGAAAACCCAAAGCCATTTCCTGACTCCGGGCAGCCTTGATAAACCCCACACAGTTGCCTCAAAGAACTAAAAAGACTGCGAAGTCTATAAAATGTGTCCCTTCCAAAAACACAAAGTGATGAAGGAAAGGGAGGGTCTTCCTCTGCCCACAACAGTCAGCAGGAGGACACCACGGCAGAGGTGACACCCTGAGGCTGGCAGATACCCACACGTGGAGATGTGCACCTTAGCAGCAGGTGGTGTGGAAAAAGGACCATGTGGAGACCCAACCCCACTCACATGTGTTTTCAGAGTTGCTTTCATTCTTACATAAAGTGCAGATTAAATATACAAAAATTGTGAATCACTATGCTGTACACTGAAACTGATATAATATTGCACATCAACTACACCTCAGTTTTAAAAAGAGATGCACGTTAATAGTACCCATCAAATATTTCCCGAGCATTTTTGTAACAAACTTACAGTGTCTGGGGAATATCACAAGGAGCAGCGCATTATGGGACCCTGAAATCTCAGAACTCCTGGCCTTGCAGATGAGACGGAGCTCACAGCCAAGCAACCAGTCAGCCACTGATTTCAGTGAACAGAGTGAGGGACGCCCCACCTGCGTGGGCGGACCTTGCTCCAAGGAAGTGACGCTCTTTCTGAAACCGAAGGCTCAGTGGGGATGAACCAGACAAGTCACGGAGCGAGGGCTCACAGGCAGCGCGGGCAGTCCAGGCAAAGGCCATGAGGTGGGAGGAGCACAGGGCGCTGAAGAGAGGCAGAGACTGCGGGGACAGGGCGAGAGCCAGGCTGGACAGAGGGCAGGGCCCAGGCCACGCAGTGTCTTGTGGTCCTTGATACAACGACTACGAGATCCTCTGGAGGCAGGAGTTGAGTCGCCAGAGGATCCCTCCAGCTGCTGATGGGGAAGGGACCACAGGTGAGGGAGGAAGCAGAGAGATGCAGCAGGAGGCTGGCAACCACCCACGAGGGAGACGAGGTGCTGAGCAGGCCTGATTCAGGGTCCCCCAAGATGGTCCCAGAGAATTGGTGGTGGGTCAGCTGTGGAGGGACGGGAGAAAGAAAGGAGCCAGAGAAGGCCCCCAGATTTCTGCTTTTGATGATGAGCTGGATATGGGGGTGGGGTTCAAGGTAACCATCAAGTCTGACATTGACCACGGGGTGGGCAAGATGCCCTCTCCTGGGTGGGGAGGATCAGAGAAGGGGCAGGATGGGGCAGAAAGAGGAGGGGCCCCATTTGCACGTTAGACACGATGTAGGAGAGCCCACTGCCTTAGCTCAGCACCCCCGAGACTCCCAGACACAGTCCGCTCTATCGGAGGTGGGGGGAGGCGGGGTGAGAGAGCTCAAGTTCCGGGGTCCCACAGACCCTCTGAGACTGGCTGCAGGCTGGAGACCCCTCTCTGGAACTGCAGTTCCTCACCTTGGAGTGAGCATGGTCACTCCTGCCTGGTCACTTGGTGACAATCATTCCAGAGGGCACATGGTGGGAGCTGAACCAGGCCTGCGGTGCTCCCAGAGAACCCTCGCAGGTTGACGACCCCGGAGAGCTGATGGCCCAAAGACCTGGGCCCTCGCCCAGTCACTGCATGAGTTCGGGGACCTTTGTCAGGCACGGGCTGGGGACGTCGCAGGCACCCAGGAAACAGACATTTGTTGACTGAATCAGTGAGCATGCGTACACACGGGTGATTAGTGGATGACGTCGCTAACCCAGGACGTGGAGGGGGGCGCTCAGCCGCCCCAGGACCCAAGTCAGCTCCAGGCTTTCGGGGACATAAGTGGCTGCCTCCTGCCTCAAAGTCCTGAGGTTTCTCCTGAGGCTCCGGGAACACTTCCTTGCCCATCACAGGAACAGAATTAAACCAGCAAACGCAATCGTTTAAAAAGAACTGCTCCAGCCCTCGTCTCTGCCAAGAGCTCAAGGAACCAACGGAAGAGGATCAAGAGGGTAACCCCCGGGATGGGGAAGCCAAGGGAGGACAGCGGAAGACAAAGCAGGTCCCATGGCGCCCGCGGTGCGGAGGGGAGCCGCGCCCTCTGCTGGTCACAGGAGGAACTGCGCGCAGCCGTGGCCTGTGGGAACTTCCCTTGACCTGCGCGCTGACCCAGCCTTGAACTTGGCTTCTTTAGCCCTTCGACCACTTCCTCCCTGGGGTCTCTACCACCGACCACGCCCAAGAGGCTACCCAGGTTAGTGCGCAATGCAATGCCAGCTGCGGCTCTTTTCTCAACAAGTCTCAATTCTTGTAAAACAAAATCCTACATTTCACCACCCGCCGTCCCCACCCTGAAAGGCGTGGGTCACCAAGGCTGGTTGAGAAACAGGCCAGGGGTCCCGTGGGGCTTGGCCCTCCTCCGAGCGTCTTCTGCCAGCGCTCAGGCTGTCTAGAGAAGCCCTTCCGCAGCCCCAGGCACCAGAGGCGGTTGGATCACTTCCTGTGTCTCCTCTCGGATGTGCGAGTTGGGGGAGGGCTCCCTGCCACGGAGCGGGCAGCCCAGCCCCAGGGATGCCTCCCCATGTGCTAGCTGTTATCAACACAAAAAGTCCACCGGTGCAAGCACTGGTCTTCTGATGTCCTCCATGCCCCATGCACATCCAGGTGACCCGGAGGGCTGTACAGGGTGGGCAGCAATGGGAGGCAGAAAAACGCAAGGAAGCTCCGGCAGGGGAGGGACCGGAGTGCCCTCTACAAGAAGGACAGATCACAGCCCCAGGAGCTCCTGCTTCTCCATGTCAGGTGTGTCTCGGGTGACCTCCCGTCCTGGGCACCTCCTACATGCCTCCCTTGTTGCAGGAGGCCATGTGCCCTGTTTCCAGCTAATGAAGGGAGAAGGCTGTCTTCCGGGGCCTCTGGGAAACACTGCTGGTGAACGGGGAGCCCCGTCGAGAAAAGACACCCTGGCAGGTGCTGACTGCAGCGTGCCTGCTTCCTGTCTGAGTGTCCTGAGGCGTCCAGGGTGGCAGCTGCCACCCTGTGACCCAGGAGTGACACACGGGGGGCTGGAGTGCCAACCCCATGGATGGAGACCTCCAGTCTGCCTCCCTCCAGACCCCTTGTAAAGGAGATAATGTCCCACAGCTCAAGCCCCATTGGTTGAGTATTCATTTACTTAACACATAGCTTTTACTATGGGCCAGCCACCATTCCAAGAACTTCATAATTATGAATGTGGCTAATGCTAAAAATGACCAAATAAGGTAGGTACTCTGATGTTTCATTTTGCAAGTGAGATGCAAAGTGCTTGCATCGTTGTCCAGGGAATGGAGCCAGGATTCGAACACGGGTCCTGTGCTCCAGAGCTCAGGTTGTTCTTACAAACATATCCCAAGTGGCACCGGCAGAGACCTCACACTCTTCTGATCCCCACAGAAGTCACGGACTTGACGAGGATACAGGAGGTGGCGCGGTGGGGAGAGGACAGCAGACTGTGACCCCACAAGTGCTCATTAATGACCCCACGCAGCTGGGATAATCGTCCTCTTTGTCCCGAGAGTGGAGCTGAGGCTCCAAGAGAGGGCGTGACTTCCCGAAGGTCCCACAGCTGACAGGTGACAGCAACAGGGCAGGCCTTCTACATTCTTTCCACTGTCCCAGCCCATCCCTGGTGCCTTGCATCCCACCAAAATCTCGAGCGTCAGCCCCAGCACAGCCTCACTTGCCACCCACTCTACAGAAACCCCCCCAACACAGGAAGGCATGAATAAGGCGAACAGTCTGGCAACAACCTGATGTCCCTCAAAGCCTGTGGTCTATCCAAACCAAGCAGTATTACACAGCGGCTTTCTCAGTGAAATAAATCCATGTAATCTCCCATCAGCGGGCTCTCTGGCTTCCTGGGTCAGCAGGTACATCACAGAACAAAGCAATGGTCCATCGTCCCTCACACATACCCCTGACCACTGCCCATCTCCCACGGCTCACCTGACCCTGAAAGTTCAGGTGGAGTCCTGAGAGGGACAAAAGGTCGCCTCCAAGAGGGGGTGGCCATCCAAGCTCCCACCGAGCAATGCTTTCATTTTTGCCAGAAGAGGGTGGTGAGAAGCTTCCAAGATTAGAATGTTAACAATAAATAAAAGGGCAAACCAGTAACTCTTCTGCAGTTACACTCACTGCCCCAACCATCCAGCCATCTGACTCTTACTTTTACAAGAAGACAATTCAGGGTGGGGAGGGTACAGCTCAGTAGGAGAGTGTGTGCTTAGCATGCAGAGGTCCTGGGTTCAATCCTCAGTCCCTCCATTCACAAAAAATAAATCAATTTTTTAAAAGACTTGTTTAAAAAATAAATAAATAAAAGAAGGTAATTCACATAAAAACGATATCATGGTCACCCAGACATTCTCTTTCCTCCAGTTCAGCGTGTACAGTGTGAAGTGTTTCCTGGATTCACCTTCCACGGGGGCCCGCTTCCTTCCCCACGGCAGCCCGCAGAGCCGGGCTCACTGCCTGACCGCACACGGATTTCGGTCTCCAATACCTCGTCGCGGGAACAGGAGATGAAGTGTTCCACCGCGGGACAGCTCAAACATGGCATCGAGCCCGGCCCGTAAATTACAGAAAATCCATAGCGTGAGGTTTATAGGTAGTACTTGAAAAACACATCCCGAGTTCCACGGCTGGGGTGGTCACTCCAAGACTCACTTGCACAAATCTAACAATAGTGACGGCTGCATCCACGTTTTCATAGAAGCTGTGATATCTTTCCGAGCCCACTGTTCACTAAACTGCCGTGAAGTTTAGAGCTGGTGGGTCCCCTGGATTTATGTTGGCAGGGGGAGCAGTTATTTAGGAAATTAGATCCTGGCGCCTTCTCCCGGCCTCATACTGAAACATTAACAACAGTGCCAGCGATTCCCACAGCCGGCCGGGGGAGCAGCGCTCGTTTCTGTGTGTAGCAGAGGCTGACATCAGTCCTGCGGCATGGGCTGCAACAGAGGTGACCCCTGGCATTTTATGCTGCCGGGTTTGGAGGGTCTCTGACCCTCCTAGTTCATTCAAGGGCTACCTGGGGGACCCGCTGATACTTCGGTATAAAAAGGAGCCCCAGAGTTTTAGGAGAATGGGCCCTGGGGGTCTGTTAGCAGGAGGGACTAGAGCTCCCACCAGAATCTGCAATGCACAGCAAAGACAAGGGGCTGACCCTTTATTCAGAAAGGCACACAGACTCACCAGGCTTGAGCCAAGAGATGTGTCCTAGAGAACACAAGTCCCCTGTTTGGGGTTTGACTGACCGATTCACTCCTCACGGACTCATCTGTCCACTCACTTATATGTGGCAGGCTCTGTGCAGGGGGTGGGGACGGGGAGAGGCGCACTCCTGACAACAGCGCACGCCAAGGCCCTGGGGTAAGCGCGCTGGGCAGTTCAAGGGGCTGAGAAGGGGCCTCTGGGAGGAATGAAAAACCCAGGAGGGTCTCCACCCAGGAAAGAAAGAGAACAATTCCCCTTCTCTCGGAAGGTATAGGGCCACTGGGTGGGGAACAAAGCAGCGGGAGGCAAGAAGGGGCCGGGAGACGAGGAGGGTGGGCAGGCGCTGCTGCAGTTCATAGTGAGAGGCACAGAGGAGCCTGGAAACGCGGCGGGCGGAGCCCACATACGGTGTGTAACTGCGTGTCTGGCCAGCTCCTGATGCAAAGGTGCCCTCAGCTAAACTGCAATACAGAAAACAATTCCTATCCTCGATTACTGAAGTTCAGATTGTTACCAACTGGTTTCTGTCCTCTACAAATTGGGGGGGGGATGTTTTAATACTAGGATTCCTCAAAGCAGGACGCGGCTGTCCCCCCCACCCAAACTCCTGCTGCTGACGTAACTCGTTCTCATCAACGTGGTGCCACCCCGTCTGCACGCAGTGGCCCACCGCGGGCCGGACCCCAGGCTAATGCACTTCCTCACAATGTGGACAGCAGAATCCTAAGCCCCCGGATTCCCGGCCCCAGGCCCCAGGTTACTCAACCGAACACGACCCGAGGCACTGCTGTCAAGGCTTCTGCAGCCGGAATCGGGGTGTAACCAGCTGACCCGAAGACGGGGCGATCACCCTGATGACCGGGACGGGCGTGTAATCGCCAGAGCCCTTCAAAGCTGAGGGGAGGCGGGGGAGGAGGAGAGGGCAGCCGGGAGGGGGCGACAGGCCAGGAGGACTCGGCCCCCCCCCCCCCCGCTGGCCTTGAGGGGCCGCAAGCCAGGAAGGCAGCGGCTTCTGGAAGGTGGGGATGAGCCCCGACAGCCGGCAGGGACCCGTGAGCAGGACTCCGCTTCCCTCTCAGAGCTTCGGGGAGGAGCTCAGACCTCCGACACCTGGACCCCAGACGGCGGGAGCCGGGGAGCAGGCGGCGTGCGGAGCTCACGTGTTGCTGAGGCTGAGCCGGTGGGCCCGTTTTGGCAGCCGGCTTAGATAAAACTCCTTTCTGTTCTTATTACTGATTGCTTATTGATTATTTTTGTCGACACTTCCAAGGCCAGATCATAAAAGATGACAGAAACATGACAGAACTGAAGGCTGTTTCTCTCGGAAGCTCCCTCTTGGAACCCAAGTTTCCGGGCGAAGGCCGCGTGGAGCGGGCCTGAGGCCCAGCCCACAGCCCGGCCGAGCTCCCTGGGGACAGCGGCGCCAACCCGGCCGTGGTTCTGGACGGAACTGTGTCCCCTCGAAGTTCACACAGCCCAGCCCCTGACTCCCAGGGCCTCCAAACGCCACTGTGTTTGGAGTCAGCTCCTTTAAAGATGCATCTAAATTCAAATGAGGCTGCCAGGGTGGGTGCTAATCCACTTTGACTAGTGTCCTTAGAAGAAATCTGGACACAGGGCGAGACCGCGAGGCACACACACCCAGGGGACGCAGGCCATGGGAGGAGGCGGTCTGCAAGCCCCGGAGGGAGGCCTCAGGGGGAACCAGCCCTGCCGACAGCCTGGCTCTGGACTCCGAGCCTCCAGGGCTGGGGCAGTTTCACTTCTGCCGCACCTCGTTATGGTGCCCTCTGCACACCAGCTGCCAGCCGTGCCAGTGAGGGCTCCCCAGGGAAAGAGAACCAACCAGAGAGCTACACATGCGTACAGGACGAGACGTAGCACGCGGGGCCGACCTGCTCCGTTACAAGGGCGGAGAAGTCCCAGGACCTAGCATGTTCGACCTGCAGGCCAGGCAAGTCCTGGTACTGGTCCGGCCCACACCTGCAGGCCTGAGAGCCAGGATGCCGGGTCCAAGCGCAGGAGAACGACGAGGGACAGCTCAGCCCTGAGCACCCAGCACTGCTGCAGTCCATCCTGGAAAAGGTCTCATGAAGATTCACACACTCACAACCCGTAACGGGGAGAACTAGTCACCTTTCCTGAAACTAGAGCAACTTCGCAAACTCGACCTCCTCCGAGGTCACCTAGGTCACCGGGCAGCAAAGGGCAGCAGGCATCCCACCCTGTTCTCCCTCCGCTCCAGCCATGGAGCACACGGTTCAGACCCTGAGCCACTGGGAGACCCAGGCCCCTCTGGTCACCACGGGCTCCACCGGCACCCCAGTCCGGCCAGGAGAAGGCCGATGCAAAGGATGTACGCTCCTGGTGTTTTTCCTTAAAATAAACTGCATCTGAATTTTGTTAGCAATGAGGCCCCAAGAGAGGAGAGGTCTGGAGACCTCTTAGAGTGAGCCACAAGGATGCACGTCTAGGTGACACACAGGGGAGGGGTCCTTCCAGGGGCAGGGCCTTCCAAACAGCCAGGGCAGTGAGGAGGAGCACCAGAAATTCTCCCAACAGATGACCCCTGCGAGCCAGTGCTTCTCGGTAAAAGGGGTTCATCAGATGCAAACGAAATGTTGATCGTATCAAAAAATCATCTACCTTATCAAATTGGAAAGAAAACCCTTGCCCCAAATCTGTTTCGATTTAAGGTTCAGGAGACACGGGCCACTTCGTGGTCAAATGTCTGCCTCCCAGATCACCTTCCCTCCTTGGCTAAGGCGTGGCTGGATGTTGCCACCAGGAAACAATTGTTCCCTGAGTTAAACATTCAACTCCTAGAAGCCCTACTGAAAATCTGTATTCAGGAGGGATAAATTAGGAATTTAGGATTTGCAGATACACACTACTGTATATAAAATAGATAAACAACAAGGACCTGCTGTACAGCACAGGGAACTATATTCAGGATCTTGTAATAATATAAATGGAAAGAATCTGGAAAAAATACGAGTCACTTTGCTGTACGCCTGAGACTAACACAACATTGTAAATCAACTATACTTCAGTTTTAAAAAATCTGTATTCTGCCCCATGCTATTCACAGAAGTGAATTACAGTGGACCAGGAATATAAATATAAAGAAGGAAAGCTGTACACTTATTACAAGGGAACGTGGGTGGATACGCTTCTGACCAACCGTCCTGGTTCACCAGGGACTCGAGGGGTCTCAGGACGCCAGACGTTTCGAGCTAAAACCAGGACTGTCCCAGGCAGACTGGGGCAAGGTGTTTGCTGCAAATTTGAGGCAGAAAGAGACTCCTTAAAGACAACACAAAAGGCAAAGACATAAAGAAAGAGCTTGAAAAACTTCACTGCGTCGAAACTGAAAACCTAGGGAGGAATTACACAGTGCGGTGACAACCATTCACAGAAGGGCGCAGTATGTCTGAACGTCGCTAAGACTGTAGATCTTAGAAGTTCTCATCAGACACACAAAAATAACTGTAACTCTGTGGTGACGAATGTAAGCAGACTTACTGCGGTGATCATCTTGCAATGTATACAGTGAATCACTACATCATAGACCTAAAACTCATATAGTATGTCATGTCAATTATATCTTAAAAAAAAAAAACCTGAAAACTTCTACTCAACCAAAGACACGATAAACATGTAAAGCCAAGCCCCAGCGAGAACAAAAACCCCTGCAGTAAACAGAGGATTAGAACCCAGAACACATAAGTAGCTCTCACAAACCAGTCACAAAGAGAGACCCACAGCTGCCCAGAAAAGAAGCAACTCACAGAAAGAGAAACCCAAACGGCCAATTAACATAAGAAAACCCCCGCTCAAGCAACCAAGGGAATGCAAATTAGACCACAGGAGTTCCCTTCTCCTTCCGTAGCACTGACAGCCTTTAAGAAACGGAACCTTTCACGGTACCTAGAGAAACGGGCACCTCCGACACTGCTGTGGGGGGTGGCGGCCACGTGGGCAACAATTTCACAGAATCAAGTGAAATTTACAGCGGGCTCATCGTCTGCCCCAGGAATTCTGCATCTCAGAACGTGCCCTGTGGAGAAGCACTTGTATGAGTGTACAAGAGGGCACTGCGGGTAGCAGAGGGTCCGAGGACACCCGCCATGGCCGGCAGCAGCAGAAAGTCTCAAATGATGGAATGCTCTCAAGCAATTAGGAAGAATCTAGGAGCCAGCTAAATCTCCAAGACACACTGCCGAATGAAGACAGTTTCAGAACAAGTCTGCTGTCTTCAGATGCCGTCTCTGCAATTCTTAGAGGAAACCACCCTGCGCATTTCCTCCTGAGACCCACAGGCACATGGCAAGCTTGTCTGGTGGGGAAACACTCACAGGCGGTCACAGGGGTTCTCTCCAGGGAGAGGAAGAGGAAGGAGTGGTGCTCCAAGGAGGGTCTGTAACGTTTTCCCTTCTCACTTCGAGAAGCTATTCATGAAATACTGGTGTAATTATTTTTTTTCCCCAAAGAACCCCGTTGCCTGTGTAGGAGAACACATCATGCATTCATCGGACAAACAGCGACGGCGTGCCAGCTCCAGGCCAGACCCGCTCTAAAGCCAGGGGTCACTCCTTCTCTTCAAACAAGAATGGAGCGAGCAGCTAAGTCACCCCGCCAAGTTCACCAGCGGTCTTTAAGGTGACGGGGTGCAGATTCAGGTGGATGAGGGCCAAGGGGTGGGAAAATGCTCTGGGCACCTGGGCAGGTGACTCGAGGGAAGGGAAGACCTTGGCTGGACAGCAAACCCTGGCAGGGCCTTCTACTGCCCGGACGCCACGAACCCTGCCTTTTGCTCCAGGCACACACTCATGAGGATGAAGGCTGAGGCCAGAGGATGATTCCAGATCCAAGGTAGGTTCTGCAGGTCAGGTGAGCACAGGTATGGGGTTTCCGCACTCCTAGGGGTGGAGGAGTTGCAATGCCCAGCACCCTCGCTCCCTCTTCTGCTACCATCTCACTGATTGTCTTCCGGGGTCTCAAGCCCGGCTCCATCCATGGCCCCGGGTGGCCTGTGAGCTGGCCCCTGAGCTGAGCCTCAGCCGTCCAGCTCCCCTATTCCCCAGGGCAGGTAGTGTGACCTTGCCAGAGCCCTGGACCACCAAGGGGACGTTAGCTGGAGCTCCTGAACGCGCCTGGCTTTGGACATGCATTTTCCTGAACTGCTAGTCACTTGCTAGTGGAAAAGCCTGCTGAGTACAGCTGGTCATCATTATGATTTCAAAAGAGCTGGGCGGTGCAGACCTGACCTGGGGCTTCAGGGCTGCTGCCTTCGGAAAGGCTGACCCAGTCCTAACTCTGAGCCCAGGGCTGAGCCAGGGCATTGCATTCCCAACTGCCTTGTGCAGCCCTGGAAGCCGCAGCTTTTAATGAGCACCAGCTGGGGCGCATCAGGCTCTCATCAATCACCCCTCCCCCTTCAAATAAAGGTTTGGTTTGGTTTTTTTTAGAAAGAAAGAAGGAAAGCAAGAAAGAAAGAGAGAGGGAGAGAAAGGGAGGGAGAGAGGGAGAGAAAGGGAGGGAGAGAGGGAGAAAGAGAGGAAAGAAAGAAAGAAAGAAAGAAAGAAAGAAAGAAAGAAAGAAAGAAAGAAAGAAGAAAGAAAAGGAAAGAAGAAAGAAAGGAAGAAAGGAAAGAAAGGAAGGAAAGAAGAAGAAAGAAAGAAAGGAAGGAAGAAAGGAAGGAAGGAAGGAAGGAAGAAAGAAAAAGAAAGAAAGGAAGGAAGGAAGGAAGGAAGAAACTCCCTTGGGGCAGAAATATCCCAGTACTAGTCAGCGCTTCTGAATCCGACTTCGAAGTCTGGACGAGTGAGTAGTTCATTTCTTCATAAATTAAAGCCACTGAAATAGCATGTTATCCCTTTAAGGCTGGGAGTTAGGATCCACCCAAAGCAAGCTCCGAGGAAGGAGCCACACAAATCAAGGGAGCAAGAGCTGCAGGTGGCAACCCGACAAACAGTCCTGCTTCCAGGCGGAGAGGTCAGGGGACCGTCCCGAGGCTTAGCCAGCAGGATGCCCAGAGTTGTGGGCACACAGCCTGGCTCTACCCTGGGTCCCTGCACCCTTGCTCCACACGAAGATTTGGCATTTGGACTGGGGTCCCATCTGACCCAACGCTGTATTGGAACGCTGAAACCCAGAGACTCAGCCCCTGGCAGGTGACCTCCTTTGGGAGCCAGCCGCACACCGGCAGACGCATCTCAGGGTGGAGGCTCCAGGCCATCTGCCCGCCCCAGGCTCCGGACTCAGACAGGCAATGAAATGGCCTCTTTGGCACGTCTTGGAAGAAGTCAACAGGCCTCTCCAAATGAACACAGCCTCCTCTCCCCAACCTCCTCCCCACCAGCCTCCCCCATCCTCCACCCATTCTTCCACAGCTCCATGAACAGAACCCCAACCCCTGGGCTTAGACAAGAAATGGAGCATCCTGGATTTCAGGCCCCCAAGGCTTCGACAGGTCCTCTGGGCTCCCCACCTCCGTCCTCCCACAGCAGGCAGCTCCCCTTCCCCACTAGGAGCCTTCTCTCAGGTAAAGCCGCCAAAGGCCTCGGGCTGCACACGTGAAACCCCACAGCTCCTGGTGGAGTCCAGAGTCCACCTGTCCATCTGTCCACCTCACTGGGCACAACACCCACATCTCCCCTCGCCCAGGATCTTCAGCCTCATGACCCTCTTCTCTCCTCGAATTCCACAAGCTAACTCCCATTCAGGGCCTCTGCCGCTGCTTCCCTCCTGCCGGGAATGCTCTCACCCCCTACCCTCACATGGCTCCCTGCTTCCCCACATGAAGTCTGTAGAACATCCCTCTTCAGAGAGCCTTTCCTGGCCACCCCAGCTAGAGCAGCTCCCATCTTCAGTCACCGCCTCTCCACCAGCCTATCTCTGCACAGAGATGATCTTTATGTTTCTCTTTCTTTGCCTCCAAGTCCAGGAACATTGTCTTTCTCCCCCTCACCAAAATAAAAGCTCCCTGAGGGCAGGAAGCTGACCTCCAAGCCCTGCGGCTCCCCGCACGTAGGTCAGCCCTGGAATCATTTGCAGAGATTAATAAACTCCTGCTGCCCCGCTGCCTGCAGAGCTGGCCTTCTCGGAGATGCGGGCAAGCAGGGCTAAACCCTGCATCCTTCAAGGCCTAGACAGAAGCCACAGAACTATTTTAAAAATGCCCAACAATTGAAATGAGCCTGTGGGGCAGGAGTTGCATCATGTCCACAGGCAGATCATAGACTTGTGACGGCTCTGAGCACACTGCCAAACGGCTGAAGGTCAGGATTTGAAACGTCCTTTCTCAAAATCCAACCCCAAATATGCCTCGCTGTAAACTCAGTACCCGAGTATTGCAAAGGTGGGAGGTGGGGGCTTTCAGGGGAGGAAGCTGGCACTTGTGTGTACCTACTGTGTGTGGGCACCGGGTGGGGACTCTGTGTGAGGGCACTCCTGCGTACCTACTGTGTGCAGGCACAGGATGAGGGAGCATCTGCTCCCATTACAGGATGAGTGCCAGGGTTGGGAGGCAAGCTTCCCTCTCATTCACCACTGCACCCCACCCCACCCCTGAGCTCTGTACAAGGTCTCAGACTTCGCAGGTGCTTGATATTCACGATGGGTGAACAGCCACAGAAGGGCCACCCATCCTCCAGGGTGGGGCTCCACTCAGCAGACAGAAATGCCCCAAAGCTTCACCGTGGGCTCCTCATCCTCAGGGCACCGCAGAGCGCGGCACACAACAGGCTCTCCCAACAACCCCAGCGTCCGTCCCATCCTTCTTGACCCTGTGACACCATGCATCTGTTTCCCAACCTCTGCACTGCCAATGTGGTCCTGAGCATTTTTTCTTTTTGGTGGGGGGAGGTTAGAGGTGGGGGTTAGGGATGGGGGAGGCTTCCTGAGCATCACAGAATGTCAGCAGCACCCCTGGCTTCTCCCCACTGGATGCCAGTAGAACTGAGGGTGAGGGGAGTTGTAACAACCAAAAAAGAGGGGGGGACACCCCTGTTGAGAACCACTGATGTATCAAAACCAGTTTCCAGACCTGCCTGATCCCAGAGTCACCTGGGGCTCTGGTTGGAAATACAGATTCCAGGAGATTCTAAGGGGAGGGGCTGGATGCTGTTTCTAGTGCCCCCCAGAAAATCCATACCAGGGGACCAGTGGGGTAAACACTGGCCTAACTCTCCCCAGGCCCCACCATCATTCAGCCTCTTGGTCGCCAACTGTACCAACGGCCACTGAATCCAGGCAAAGCTCTCTGGCCTCGTCATGGGGAGGCCTAAGCCCCCGCCCACTCCCAGGTCCTCTCCCCTGGACCAGGTGGGGCCCTCACCATTTTCCAGCTTCCTCAGGATCTCCTGAGATCCTGTCCCTTTAAGAGCAGCTGGACCGACTCCAGGGCCAGGTGTCTGTCTGCAGGGGCCCTGGCTGCTGCTGCCCTGCACAGGTGGAGGGAGGCCTGCCTCCTCCCTGGGAGACAACGGAACACGTGCGGCGCTCTCACTGGGTGGCAAACACTGCCCCCACGATACCAACAACTGCCCCAAGACTTAAGTACTGGATCGCACCCCATCTTACAGATGCGGAAACTGAGGCACAGCGAAGTCAAGTGTCATGCGCACAGGGTCACACAGCTAGCAGAGGAGGGTTCCGATGCCGGGACGGCCGACCCCAAGGCCAGCGTGAGGGACCACTGCGCGCACTGCCCTTGTTTGCGGACAGAGTCCCCCGCCTTGGCTTCAGGGACAGCCTGAACCACGTGGAGCCCACCTCTGTGCTGGGGGCCCAGAGGACATCCTAGCCGCCCTGCAGCGGCCAAGGGCAGAGCGTGGGCTCCCGGCCGGCCGCCCACCGGCCCCGCGCCCGCTCCCCGCGCCGCGCGCTTACCTTGCGCCGGGCCTCGCGCGGCGGCGGCGGCGGCGGCGGCGGCGCCCCGAGCCCCGAAGGCGCTCAGCAGCGAGCGCACCGGCGCCGGCCAGCGGGCGCGCCCCCCGCCCCGGCCGCGCATCCCGCCGGAAAACCGCTCGGGGCTGCGTCCACGGGGCCGCCCAGCGCGGCGCAGAGCCCGGGGCTGCGGGAGGCGCCGGCGGAGGGGGCGGGGCGGGGGCGGGGCCGCCACTCGAGGCCGGCCCCTCCGCTGGGCGGGGGCGCCGAGGGGCGCCGCCGTGACCTTGATCTCCTGGACCCCGCGGGCGCCGTAGCCCGGGAGGCGAGACCTCAGTGCCGGGACGCCCTGGAAATGTTAAAAGGCCAGCAGGGCAGGAGGTGTAGCCGCCCGCATAACTAGGCTGTAAAGAAGCTGCCCAGTGGAGCCGCTGTGGGACCCTGGGCAAGTCGCTTGACCTCTCTGAGCCCCAGTCTTCGGGTGTGGCAAATGGGGTTGGGGAGGGTTGAAGGAGATGGGTGAGCCTGGAACTGCACCAGGGCCTGGCCCCCCACTGCGGCTGCTGCGAGACTGCAGGGGCCACTGTTGCTTCTCTTAAATCCGCTTGATAGACATATAAATACTTGTATCTTTAATAAAATAAAACAGAAACATTTAACTTGGTGAGAACTGTATGTGGAGCCCTTGTACTACCAACTAGCTCAAGGGCTGTGACCGAGCCAGGACCCCTTCCCAAGCCCTCTGACCTGTCAGTCCAATCACGACCCCCGCTCCACCCACAAGCACCTGGGGGCCCTCAGTCTGGAGGGGGCTGGGGAGGCCTCTGCTTGCTCTCTGGGCCCTCATCAGCACCCAAGTCATCTAGAGAGTTCCAGGTGGACTGACTCGCTCAGCGTAACAGGCACAGGTCCTGAGAGCCCCAGAGGGACCGCACCCAACACCCCCCCATCACTGAGAGCTTCCCAAGGGCAGCTCTGCTCAGGACATCAGCCGTTCTCCTGTTCAGGCCCAGTGCTCCTGTGAACAGGTGCAATCATCTGTTCCATTTTACAGATGCAGAAGTGCAGGCAGCAAAAAGGAAGGACTGGTCCACGCCACATAGAAGCTGAATGCAGCACTGGCACTCAGATGTAGCCGGGCATCCCACCCACCTGTGTCCTCCCTGGGGCGCACATCTGGCCGCTTCCAGCATCATCCCCCACTCCCACCCCGCATACCTCTCCCTCCTCAGCTTCAGAACTTTGTAACAATAACAGCAATTACCAACTAACAGTAGGTGGCACTGTGTCATACATCCATATAGTCATTTAGTCTTTATAATGACTTCTTGAGGAGGGGACAATTGCTATTCCCACTTTACAAGTGAGAAAATACAAGTTCTGGGCGATCAGGGACTGTCATGTCTACTGCTCCCTCTCCGGCTTCATCCCATTTCCCCCTCTATCAGCTCACAGGGGGACACTACGATCAGCCCCTATTTAGGGGAGGAAACTGAAGCTCAGAGAAATGATGTAATGTGCCGTTGGAAGTTAGGAAAATGAAGCATTAGGATTCAAACCCCAGTCAAAGTCTCAGTGCCTTTGTTCTCTGCCCAGCCCTGTGGGCATAACCTGACGAACTCCTACTCATTCTTCAAGACCCAGCTTAACTAAGCATTGCCTCTGCTCCGAAGTCTTTCCTTCAGCCTCCCTGCTTCCCCTCCCGACACATTTGGTTCTCTCATGTCCATGCCCCAAGGATTGTGTGCACCTTTGTAGGTCATGTACCCACATACCTTTAGGGGATGGGCACTGGTCCTAGTCACTGCATTCCCAGACCCGCTCATGGTCAGTGAAGAACATCTGCTCTGCAGCTCTGTCTCCCTCTGCTGGTAAAAGAAAAAACAAAAACAAACAAAAAACTTCCATTTTCCTCTGGGCAGCTCCCTCCCCAACGCTGGTGCAGCCAGCTCCCCTCCCTAATGCCAGGGGTGGGCTCGTGGCCCAGTCTGACCAATCAGCATAGTCCACCCATCTGGCCTCAATGATCAGTTCAGGGGAAGTCCATTTGCAGAGGCACACACGTGGGACTTTTACTGGATGGGGAGAGAAGCCCTGGGAGCCACCACACACTTCAGAATTGAAACAACACAGAAGGGAGAAGATCCCAGAGACAGAGGTATGCCGGGGCTGAGCACCTGGTTCCAGCTGTACCTGAAGGCAGACTGATGGAGGGCTGGAATGTTCAACCACACTCTCTTTGCTATCTCCTTTCCCTGCCAGCCTTCATGGGAAAGAGGTCATTAAAAAGAGTGAGTAAGGAGAATCAAAGGTGTACTTTGGGCGATCCACAGAATGGGAGAAAATATTTCCAAATCACATATCTGATAAGGGATTAATCAAGAATGCATAGAGAACTCCTAAAATTCAACACCAAAAACAACCCGATTCAGAAATGGGCAAAGGACTTGAACAGACATTTCTCCAAAGAAGGTATACTAATGGCCAGGAAGCACATGGCAAGCTGCCCAACGTCACCAATCATTAGGGAAATGGAAACCAAAACTGTCATGAGATACATTGATTAGGATGGCTACCATCAAATAATAATAACAATAATGATAGTAAATGACAAGGGCTGGTGAGGATGTGGAGAAACTGAAACTTTTATATACTGTTGATGAGCATGTAAAGTATAAAATGGTCCAGCTTCTGTGGAAAACAGTATGGAGGGTCCTTAAAAAATTACAAATAGAATTACCATCTGATCCAGCAATTCCATTTCTGCTTATATTTCCAAAAATTGAAAGCAGGGGCTTGAAGAGATATTTTCACATTCACGGCAGCTTCATTCACAATCGCTAAAACACAGAAGCAACCCAAGTGTCTATCGACAGATGAATGGATGAGCAGATATGGTCCATCCAGACCACAGAGTATTATGCAGTCTTAAAAAGGGAGGAAACTCTGACACAGGCTACAATATGGATGAGTCTTGAGGACATGATGCTAAGCGAAGCAAGCATGCCAAAAATACTGTAGGGTTCCACTTGTCTGCAGTCCCTAGAGGAGTCAGGTTCACAGGGACAGAAAGTGGAAGGGCAGGTGCCAGGGCCTGAGGGAGGGGTATGGGGGTCGTTGTTTAATGAGGATGGAGTTTCAGTTCGGGAAGATGAAAAGCGTTCTGGAGAGGACGGTGCTGGCGGCTGCACAACTATGCGAATGCAGTTAATATCATGGAGCTGCACGCTTAGAAATGGCTCAAATGGTCAATTTTATGTGCCCTATTTTACCACAGTTTTTTAAAAGCTGGGGGAATAAAAGGAATGGATGTCATAGCTGAGCTCAAGGTACGAAAAGACCGTGGCATCTGTCCTGGGCGCCTTCTCCCTTGCTCTCCCTGATGGCAAGCGGCTGACACGGTGAGCTGCCCTCTGCAGAGGCCCAGGTGACAGGGACCTGAGGGTGACTTGCTGCCAACAGCCTGTGAGCCACTGAGCCCTGAGGACAGTGTGTGGCCAGCTCCAGGCATATGGCCCCCAGGGGGGCCTCTGGATGAGACTGTACCCCAGGACCAGCTGGAAGGAAGGAAGGACCTTGAATTGAGGCATCCAAAGTCCTGACCCCAGGGACTTCGAAATAATAAAGCTGAAGTTAAAAGAAAAAGAACAGTATCCTATGAGAAATCTCTCTCTTTCTCAATATCTTGTGTCTTTCTCCCTCCCTCCCTCCCTGCCTCCTCTTCCTTCCATCTCTCCCTCTGTCTCCTCCCCCTCCCTCCCTCTCCCTGTCACTCCTGGGCTCCTCGGACCACAGACCAGCACCTTCAATGCCACTCATCTATGTGCTAGTGACACCGTGGCAGCCCACAAAACGGGGTCCTCATGCAACAGGATGGCACAGCCTTCCCGAGTCCGCACGACGCGGAGAGAGGCTGAGCAGCCCGGCCTGAGGCCGGCAGACCGACCATCCCACTCACTTGGGCTGGGGCTGGGGCCCCCGGTCTCTTTGGGGTGCTGAGCAAGTTCTGTCAGAGGAGAAGGGGAGTGGGGAGGAGCTGTGATAATAATCCGCATTTATGGAGCACTTCCTACTGCCAGGCCCAGTGCCGAACACTTGGTCCCAGATAATCTCCACAACAACCCCAAGAAGACAGGGATGACCACTTACCCCCTCTTACAAACGAGGGAACGGGAGCTCACAGAGAGTACCCAAGGCCCCCCGGCTGGTGCCTGGATGACCAAGTTCAAGCCCTGGGAGCTGGACTCCAGGACCCACGCTCTGCGCCATGGACCACATTCCTTGCAGGCGGTTCTGCGGCTGAGTACAGGCTGGCTGGGCCAGCCCCTGCGAGGAATCCCAAGGGCTGAAGACCCCACCGGCTGTTCCCAGTGCCCCTGAAGACTCCTCAAGGCCAGTCCTGTGTGTGACATCTCCGGCCCACAGGGCCCATCAACGGTGTTGATTTAGACCGGAGCCCCAGGCAGGCTGCAGCAGACCCCTGGAGCGGGCCCTGGCTGGTAAATTAAACAGATGCCCTCGGACCTCCCACCGTCTACGAGTGTCCTGAGCATCCGTGGACTTGTCCGGGCCCTGGAACAGAGAGGGGGCAGCGGGAGCCCCCACAGACTGGGTCTGGGGCAACACAGGCTCGAGGTCACTGAGGCACCCGCATAGACGGGGTTTCCAGGTCAGACTGCTCCAGGGTGAGTTTGCCTCCAGCTGTCAGAATGTCACCTGCTTCTCTTTCGTGCACGTGCTGATTCAGGTTAAGGGCCTGAGCCAGTCATCCTACCCTTGGGAAGTTTTAGGGCGAGCACTGTGGAATCAGCCCCGCTGGCAGAATTGGGAAGAAACTGAGACCATGTGCGTTTCTAAGGACCCGGACACAGAGGGTGGTCCATGCGCCCTCTAGTGGCCACTAGGAAGAGTGCAGCCGAGCTTGTCCAGAGTCCCGATTCCTGAGGGAACGGGGTTCACAGGTGTGTGATGTTGAGGGGGTGCTGGAGAGAGCACGCAGGCAGTCGATCCCTCTGAGTTCTCTAAAGTTCACCCACTTTGTCATTCTAGACAACATGTGTCCGTATTTCTTTCTATACACAATCAAAGTGTCCTTCTCTCTTCCGTTTTCCGCTGTGTTTTAGGTATGGGTGCACACGTCCTCAACCCCCCTGCAGGTTCAGGGTGTATGTCACTGCTAGGCACCTACCCAAGGGAGCTGGAGACACATGTCCCCAGGAGAACTTGCAGTGCCTGTTCATGGTCACATTAATCATAAGAGCCAAAAAGTGGAAACACCCCAAATTCCCATCAACTGATGGATGTATGGAGTGAAGACTATTGGACAATGAAAAGAAATGAGGCATCGATGCAGGCTGCCACACGAATGAGCCGGGGAAACGCTGTGGAAAGTGAAAGGAGCCACCCTTGAAGACCCCCAGCGCGCAATTCCATTTACACAAAGTGTGCAGAGCAGAAGCAGAAAGTAGAGCGGGGTGGCCAGGGGCTGGGGCGAGGGGACTAGGCGGTGACCGCTAGCAGGTACGAGGTGACAGTGCTGCCCTGGAAAAGGACAGTGGTGCCGGCTGCATACCGTGGGTGTCTACTGAGACCGCCGCAGCCAGCAGTTTAAAATGGTGAATTCAGAGTCTGTAAATTACACCTCAACTGAAAACACAGTCATCCTACAGCCACCTCGCTGAGGGCCTTCCACATGTCAGATGTTTAGAAGTCATCAGTTAATCTGCGCCCCCAGCACCCCTGGCAGTTGGAAAAACCACTATATATAAAAATAGATTTTAAAAAAGCTTCTTCTGTATCGTACAGGGAACTATATTCAATATCTTATAATAACCTTTAATGAAGAAGAATATGAAAATGAATATGTGCAGATATATGTGCATGGCTGGGACATTGCGCTGTACACCAGACATGGACATAACATTGTAAGCTGGCTATGCTTCAATAAAAAAAGAATGCCAAAAATAACCCCCCAAAAGCAAAACCAAAACCAAAACAGAAAACCCACATCAACTCCAGAGGGAGAAAAAAGAATCAGTAAACGGCCAAGGGGACAAGTGGCAGCAGAATCTGGGCTCCTCATCTGTTCGTTTTCTTTGAGATGCTCCCCCGAGGTCCTGGCCACCTCACTGCTCTCCCACACATCACACAAATTCTTTTCACCTTTTCCTGAGACTTTCAGGCAGAGGGTTAGTCTTACACATCTACTCCTTCAGAGCCACAAACAGAAGTCTCCAGGGCCCTTTATTCTTAACCTCCTGAAATGCCACCCCCTCAATACAAATAACAGACAATGCAGTCAGAGACTCGGATGAGCTAATTTACCCACAAAACTACGGTAAATCAGAATGGAAGAGAGTTCCAAAAGTCCGTCCCTGGGGTGGGAGTCAAAGGGCATGATAATTATTATCTCCATCCTCCTTGGCAAAGACGCCATCATCTGCGATCCAAGGAAATGCTCTTGCCCCCTGATACTTACCAGGAGTCCTGGCAGGAACGAGGCAGGAAGGTGGGAGGGGCAGAAGAGCCTGCAGCACCACCGGGACGCCAGCAGTCAATTCTGCCTGGGCTCCTGACACTTTACCAGCTTGGGGGCCAAGGCGCTGAGCCCCAGCACCCACCTCTGGAAGACAATGCAGCAAAGCCATCTGTTACATCATCCTGCTGGTGTAAAGGTGGAATCGCCTGGCTCCGTGTCCAGCACACGGTAGGCAAGCCCTGGGAACACACAGCTCTCTTCCTTCTCCTCTTTTGGTTTTCACATCACTTTACAGCCCATCTCACTCCAGAGATGGCTGAATATGGATCCTCTAGACATAGAAGTCACAGTGACAGAACAGGCATTCAGAGTTGAGAGATAAGACAGATGAGGCTAAGAGGGAGGAAGGGACTGAAAACTGGGGCCGGGGCTCAGGTGGGCGCACATCAGCTCACCTGCTCAATTTAGCCTTTCAAACTTAGGTCTGTCTGTGTGCCTGGGGCCCTGAGCTCAGGCATTAGTAAGGCTCTTGGATAAAAATCATTCGTTTTTCTAGGATAGCCATTGCACTCATACTTTTTTAAGGGAGGAATTGATCACTTAGCTATTGAAACAAAAGCTGAGCATTGAGTAGAGGGCAGAATTCAAACAATTTCTGTTTTTTAAGAGTTTACAGGGGGCATCGTCACTAAGCAAGGGTCTTGCATCATTCACATCTGATGCCATGCCCCCTCCTCCCTAATACTCCTCAGGGAGCCTGTTTCAGGGAGTTAATTCTCCCTTTAAGAGGTTTAGGGTACCAGTTGAAGTCCTGTGCAATTCTTCTGTCAGCCACTAGAGGGACACACAGCAGAAATGAGTCGCCGACACACTGGGTTCCTGGGAGCTGCCTGCCCTGGGTGGGACCAGCCCCCATCCCACCTGCATCTCCCGGGAGAGCAGATCTGCAGTAAACATACACCTAAGGGTCCGGGTGCAAGACCACAAAGTGTCTTCTAAGATGCCACCTGTCATCAATTGCAGGAAACGCTGACGGTCATGAGGCTTCCTGACACTCAGGGGGAAGAGGTTTGAGGTCTGACAAGGGGGAGGTCACGGGAGGCCTGGGGCCAGCCCCGTGTGCACAGCGCTGTGCGGAGTGCAGACTACGCAGAAGACGGAGCTCCCAGGAGTGCAGCCGGGGGGCAGCCCCGCACGCACACTTGTGGCAGGGTCTGGGGTAGTGTTTGGGCACTAGGGTCCAGGCAGATGCATTTTGCAGGTGCCAGAACACAGCAGGGATGTTGAAGGGACAATGCCACCGATGTCCCTGAACGGAGGCCCCTGGAGGTGGGAGGAGGGCGCCTAATGACAAAACCCCAGTGTTGCCTTCATAATGCACCACGGAAAGAGATTTTCATAGTCCAGAATTTTATATTATTAAATGGATGTTTTTCAACCTCGCGTCCTCCAAGATGGTCTGGGGGGACTCTGAGAATTTATTCCCATTGAAATGAACTCGGCTCAAGTTTGAGGCACACGGTGGGGTCCCCCCTCGCGGCTGCCAGAAAGCAGGGTACATTCCGTTTCTCAATTTTTCTTTATAACTGCGGTTCTCAGACATTTTGGCCTTGTGACCCCTTGGCACACTTTAAAAACACTGAAGATCCCTGAGAGCTTTGGTTTCTTCAGAGCAGATCGAGAAGCAGATAGGGATTTACCGTATTTCATATAAAACTTATGATTTAAAAATGTTTTATGTATTAATAAGAAAGATACTAGTAGACCCAATCCATTGCTGGTGAGAATGAGAATTGCACAGCCACTTTGGAAAACAGTCTGGCAGCACCTTATATGGTTAGACACACACCGATCACAGACCCCGCCTTTCCAATGCTAGGTGTTTATCCAAGAGAAACGAAGACATACGTACACACACAGAAGTGTAGCTGTATGATTCCAATTCAGCATTATTCAGAATAGCCCCAAATGGGGAGAAATCGAAATCTCCAGCAACGGGCGAACAGATAAACAAGTTGGGGCACATCCAAGCCAATTCAGCAATAAAAATGAACAAAATGTTAATTCGTACACGAACATGAGTGAATCTCAAAACACTCATATTTCTAATGTATAGAGAAGCCTTAAAATCTGTAAAGAATTCAAGAAAATCTAAAGTTGAAGAAAGAAGCTAAGGATATAGACAGAAAATTCAGAGAAGAAACGCAAATTGTCCTTAGTCACCTGCAAAGATACTCAGCCTCGTGTACAGTATGAGAAATGCAAATTGAAACTGCATGGAGACCCCATCACTTAACAAACTGAGGAGTGGTCTGGAGCCTGCTCTGTGGGTGATGCTGCGTGGAAGCTGACACTCTCTAACACTGCCAGTGGGAAGCCAGTCCCCAGGAGAGGGGCGTGTGACGACACTGCAGGACGGTTCCACGCGCATTTACCCCCTGACTTATTAATCTTCTTTCTAGGACCCTCCTCAAAGAAACAGATGAAAAAATGTCAAAAGAGCCATGCCAAAGGGACCTATAAATACATCCACATAAACACTTACATTATTACAATGAAACAATGTAAATACAGCCAAAATCTAATAAACTAGGTGCCCTCTGGTGGAGAGAAGGACGATGAAGGAGGAGGCAAAGGTGACACACGACTTCTCTAGATGCAGTTTTTGAATAGTTTTGATTTTGGAACCATGTAAATGTTTTTGCATAATTGGAGAAGGATTACATTCAAAAATAAAAGCCAGGTGGAGGGTATAGCTCAGTGGTAGCTAAGCACATACGAGGTCCTGGGTTCAAGCCCCAAGACCTCCATTAAAATAAATAAATAAATTCAGTTAAACATAAAAAATAAATAAAAATAAAAATAAAATTGGAATGGATATTAGTCAAGGAGTGTTCGAGCTATTTTTAAAACAATTAAAAAAAATCTTTAAAATTTGAAAAGGAAACAAGCCTAAAATTCTATCAGACTGGTAGGATCACCACATGGAGAAAATCATTGGTCCAATTGACTTTAAAACACGCTGTTAGATTTATAGTCCTAATAGGATGTATTCTAAGGACAAAAATTCCTCAAAGAAATGTAAATCGGAATTCATTATTGGCATGGTTATTTTGAAACAATTACAGGGAGACTGTAGGATAAAGCAAACAATTATGCTAAGGTAACTGTTGTTGGGAGCCATGATTTTCAGCCTAAGAGAAAAATTTCAAATCAAAGAGGTTAAGTAACTCTCTATAATCTTAATGTTAAATTGAAAATATCAGTATAAACATGTGTTTTCTTTATCAAATATTTTTTCTGTCTCCCAGAAAGACTTAGAAGACCACAGCCCAGTAGTATTTTAAAATGAGCCCTCCCAGCATGCAGATTCTATTCCCTAAGTTACTCTCTCTGTCTTCTTGTTCTGAAACATCGGCACATAACTGGAAAGAATAAAACAATTACCTTGAGCACCTTGTATGGACGGGATGACATTTCAGGTCACCAAACAGAGGAGGGGAAGTCTTCTTTGGAGGAAAATGCCAGCTAATATATATTCAGGGGGAATGACAGTTTTAAAAATCACCCTTTTGGTCCCTTAAGAGTGGTGGGCCTAGGCAATAGTGATCAAGGGACACTGAAACTAGGAAGTGCAATATTGGTGGGGGCCATTCCACTGGCTCAGCCAGGTGACAACGTGGGAACCAATTTGACGTGTGTTGTGTGTTCACCATCACAGAAGTGAGCAAATGAATCCTGTGCCCCATGGTGCAGGGCCCACCATGCAAGATGCTTGCCTGGGACACTAAAGCTGAACCTAGTGATGCTTCTGGATTAGATACCTGTTTGTACAAAGTATAACATATAGAGCAAAACGTCAATCTAGTGCACAAGCCCAGAATGTGAATCATCCCAACAACCGGATGGCAGGTCTGCAAGGGAGCTGGGTGGGGGCTGTGCCGCGGAGAAGGGGGATGGTTACGCAATAGGAGGGAATCGGGAAAGTGCACCAAACGGAAATGCAAATGGCCCTAAATGAATAAAAGAGGCTTAACTTTGCTTATTATGAAAGACATGCCAATTAAAACGAATTGATACACCATTTCTCTTGGGTCCATTTGCCTCAAATCCAAAAGTGTGACTCCATTCTCTGTAGGCAAGACCATGAAATGGGTATTTTCATGAGCTGCCAGTTGGAAAGAAAAATAGAACAACTCCTGGGAAGATAAATTAGACGTTTGTTTCAAAAAATGGTCTGTGCATGTATCCTTTAACCCAGCAATTCAGCCTCTAAGGATTTATTCTAAAGATTCATGGGCAAAAATACAAGAAGACACCTGCCGAAGGCTACGTCTTGCAGCTTTTTTTCGCACTATCAAACATCTGGAAGCAATTCAAATGTGCACCAGGAGGAGGCTGATTACATGTACTACGGCACCGCCACACAGCGGAGTAACACTCAGTTAGAAAAGGAACAAGAAGTATCTACATACCGCTGGAGAGCGAGTCCAGGGTGTATTAGAAATCAAAAAATGCAAGTGAAGAAAAGTGTGTATCATGTACTATTATTTATTTAGGAAGGGGGACCGTGTGTGTGTGTGTGTACTTGCCTATATTTTTAACACCTTTATTGAGGAATGAGTCCAGTAAACTACACATATTTCAGATTCACACGTTGATGGATTTTGATAAATGTATACACCCATGAAACCACCACCATGATCACTTAGCTAACATTTCCATCGCTCCCCAAGAGGTGCAATTTTTGAATTCCCACCTTATCCCTCCCCACCACTCTTACCCGCTGCTAACCGTAAGTTCTCTATGTCTGTGGGTCTGTTTCAGTTTCATAGATAAGTTGTACTTGCCTATATCTTTTAAATGAAAAAAAAAAAAAAAGCCCAAAATGTTAAAAATATGTCTCCTTATAGAAAGAGAAGGGGACCAGGGTGGAGGGGACAGGGTTAGGAGCTAGACTTCTCATGATATATCCTGTCTGTAGAGATGACTCTGGAACCATGCAAATATTTTTATATAATTATACAAAATTAGTTCTAACTATGCAAAATGAACATAAGTAATAACCAAATTATATAGTTATATATAGATAATTATTTTAAAAAATCAATCCCTATTAATTGCAATGAAAATAAGACAAACTAAACCTAATTATAGATCAAGGTGGCAGAACAGTTACACAAAGGAACTCTCTTTGCTGACTTCAATTTACCGACAGTTGTCTGACTGTATAGCCCCAGTAAATCATACCAAAAGGGAAAAAACTTGGGGAAAAAATCTTAAACCTGCAATCCTAACTTTGCTGGCAGTGCTGTATTTTTACTCTGAGAGTATTTGGTGTATATTGTAGGAGAAAGTAATACAGTGATTGCTTTGACATCAGGAGCTGGAATTTTCAGAACAGGAGAAAGAGGATACAGACTAAGATCGGTGAGGTCAGTAAAACTCCTATCTGTAGATCTAAATTTGATTGCAAAGTCTTAGGGGCGATTCAGAATGTAGCTTATCCTTAAAACATGTGCATTCCCTAGGTCTGTCCATCGAAAAGGCCAAAAAGCACGGCCTGGACAATGAACACAAGAGGTGAGCACCCCGAGCCCAGAGATTATGGTCTCTTTTTCACTTTCCTCCCAAACGAACCAGAACTCCTTGGGGAAATAACTGTTTCCAGGTCTGGGGCAAGAAATATCCCAGATGATCCTGGAACAAGTGTATTTTCAAACCTACAGAGGTCGTACAAAAAACAGTTTAGGTGCCAACTTGAATAAGGTCCACCCCCAGGGTGGGCTAATTTAAGCATCGATAAGAATAAGAACTGTAATGAACTGAAGTACACAAACAGCGCCTAAATCAGCAAAATCATAACAATACCAAACAGAACCTAACTGGTCACGTTTTAAGGAGCCTAGCAAACCAACTCAACATTTTGAAAATTAGTTTAAAAGAAGAGAGGAAGAGACCAAGGCTTTCCTGCCTCTCCTGTACAAACCATACACCACAGGATGACCGGAGTGGGTGAGCGACATCTAGTAATGCATGAAGAAGAAGGGATGGTATCAGAATACTGCTGTGTTGCAACCCCCAGTGAGACAGCGGGTTTAGGCAACAGTCACAAAGGGCTCCAACACCTGCAGGTGAGGACAGACATTACGTGCTCCTGATGCATGTGGACAACTCCTATGAAATATTCTTGTCCCCCACTTCCCGCCAAAATGAATTGAACTTGAAACTAATCAAGCCTCTAGGTCTAGCTGTCAGTTTATGGGAAATACAGAAATACAGATGAAGGTGTTAAAAGACTACACACAGAGATGCAATCAGAAAAATCTGCGTTGTGGGAAACTCTCCAGACACATGATCTGATTACACTAACAGCTAGGTTGCAAGAGGTCATGGGGGACAGATTATGAGACTGAAAAGACATATCAACCAATGGAGAAGAAAGCCTCTTCTTTGGGCCCCGATTTGAATGAACAACTACTCACAAAAATAACCGAGGCCACCAGAGGAACGCAGCCTTTGACAAGCAGAGTAACGCCCCACACTGCACACCAGCAAGATGTCCACATTCTGCACCCTGGGACGTCGAGTGTGCCAGGTCTAACAGCAAAGGAGGAATAAACCTTAAAACAGGGACATGAGCCTGGATTATTGGGGGCCCTGATGTCAATCACAAAGGTTCTTAGAAGTGGAAGAGGAGAAAGGAGGGTATAGCTCCGTGGTGCAGTACATGTCTAGCATGCACAAGGTCCTGGGTTCAATCCCCAGTCCCTCTATTAAATACATACATACATACATAGATCAATCAATCAATCAATCAAACGAATTACCTCCCACCTCAAAAAAAAAGCAAAAAATAAATAAAATACAGTGGAAGAGGGGACAGAAGAGGGGTCAGCACCAGAGTGACGGATGTAGGAGGTGGCCGTCGCCAGCTCTGAAGCTGGAAGATGGGCCAGAAGCCAAGGACTGCAGGTTCCTCCAGATGCTGGAAAAGGCAGGGAGGGGTTCTCCCCTGGAGCCTCCGGAAGGAACACGCCTTGCTGACTCTTTGGTTTCAGCCCAGTGAGACCCCCGTCAGGCCTCTGACCTCCAGAATTGTAAGAGGATATGTTTGCGTTGTCTAAACCACTCTGGGTGTGGCGCCTGGTTACAGCAGGAAGAGGGAATAACACAGATGTCAGCAATTCCATCTAGAGCCACATCTGGCCCGGTGCTCACGGCTTCCTGGCGTTACCGTCCTGAAGATCGCAAGGCCTCATCCGACCCGGGTGAAGATGTCCGTGACTCAGTCAGTTTGCTATTAAGACCACACCCACTCAGCATCTCCCAGATCCATGGGTCAGGAGACTCAGCTCGGCTCATCTGGGTTCTCCGCTTGGGACCTCACAAGGTTGCAACCAAGGTGGGGCTGGGGTCTCAGCTGGAGGCCAAGAAGATGGGTTCTGGGGTGGTGGCCTGGCTCCATCACTGAGTGGGTTCCTTAATCTTTCTATTCCTCAGTTGTCGCGTCTGTAAAATGGGGCTATGTACAGTAGTCTATCTCATCGCATGCTTGTGAGGGTTGAATTTCTTAATATACGTGTGATGGGCTGAGTAACACCCGTTCAAATATTCCTATATCTTACTCCTGGGCACCTGTGAACGTGATGTCCCGTGGCGGAAGCACCCTCGTCCACCCAAGCCAGGCTCTCCGGGGGGAAACTCGGCACGAGCCGGTTTTCAAGTCCCCCTGACCAGCCCCTGCCAAGCAGCCAGCGTGCAGGTCACCACTGGGAAGGCAGCCCCCTCTGGCACAAGAAACCAGGAGCCCCCTCCTCCCAGAAGCGTGGGAACGGGAGAGGGGAAGCAGGGCGCTGGCACCAAGCTGCTGTGAGGACGAGGGGGAAGAGGAAAGCAGCAGCGATGCTGATATCAAAACCATCCAGAAGAGTCACGCTTCCGCGAAACTGCTGTGCTTTGCATCCGAAGGTGCTGTGAATCGCCGAGGTGACTGTGCTTCTAAGGGCTGTGAGCGGTACCACAGCAAAACTTCACCCATTTTCCCATCGAAGGCCCCTCAAGTGGAACGAATAGAATTCAGCATCTCCCCTGCTGAGTTCAAGGAGTGACAGCATAAAAGCATTCAATTTCCTTCATTTTTTTCCCCTTGAGCTTTAAAATTAATGGAAATTTCATGTTTTATGCCCTAATATGAGCAAGTTTCTTTGGGCATAAAATAATGGCATTTTTTTAATCTTCCAAGTTTCGGGTTAGAAGATCTACCAGGCTTATCCTGGGGCTTTATTCCACCCCAGCCCGGGACCCAAGGGTAAGAGCCTCTGTCTGAAGGCACAGGCTCACAGCCCAGCGTGTGACCCCCCGCCCCCGTGGCAGGGACATGCAGTAGGGGTGGGGAGGCCAGGGGCATGTGACCTGTGCTCTTGCCTCCCCGGGGCCACCTGGGGTCCTCGTTCCTGAGTTCATTCCCATTGCCTCACTTTCTCAGCCACCTTTCGAGTTTACGTCCATGGTGAGCTTCCAGATCCCCCTCTGAATGCAGAGTGGATACAGGCAAACACACAACAGTGGATTGATCAAAACAGGAGCTCCCATCCTATCCACAGAGGTCCTGTCCCGGGTGGGGAGAGCATGACGGCTTCTCACTGCCTCCCGCACTGAGCCCCCAGCTCTCACTGGGGGTGTCCACCCCCATTTGAGAGAGGACCCGGCATCAGAAAGGCTAATTTGTTTACATGAGGAGGTGCAGCTGGTGGAGTTGCACTTGATCCAGACAATCTTGCCAGCAGGTCGCTTGGGGCCCAGCATAGGAATCTGTGTCTGTCCTATAGGTGGAGAGGACAACAGGTTCCTTCTACAGGGAGCCTAAGACAAGGGTTGATTAGTGACGTCTGATGGGAGCAGGTGGGGTGATTGATTAGTGATGCCTGACAGGAGCAGGTGAGGAAAGGAGGCGACACTGATCTAAATAGACTCGTGGTGTCCAATCAACTCAGCCAAGGGAGTCACTGGAGGAGAGGTTGAGTTAATGCCATCACCTTGATGAGGG
Organism: Camelus ferus; assembly: GCF_009834535.1. Classification (NCBI taxonomy): domain Eukaryota; kingdom Metazoa; phylum Chordata; class Mammalia; order Artiodactyla; family Camelidae; genus Camelus; species Camelus ferus. Next base: position 12,263,951 of record NC_045714.1, on the reverse strand, counting down.
CCACCATGCTATTTTTTTTTTTTTTTTGAGCAACAGACTTGCTTTGTCTTGAAGGACACAGTCCATCCTGTGTCTCAGTGTTTCTCATACTGGCCCTGCAGGCCTGGGAGATGTGTGCCTGGATTCTAGGGGGCAGTTCCACAATATGCTTTGTAATTTTCTGGTGTCTTTTCAGTAGTCATCCTTTAACAAGTTAAAAAAAAATGTTGAAAGAAATCTGCTCTGCTCAATTGTTCATTTACAATTGAAAAGCATTTTCTATCCTCCAAAACTGAGATTCTTAAATCAGTAGATTTCAGCCTGGGGTCCTCAGCACTGTGTGACTTCTTTGCCTCTAAAAGAAAATTGGCTCGAGTTTTAGAAATACTGACAGAACTGATAAAACTTCACCATAATGACTGAAAGAAAATGAACAGCATTGCATTTCCATATCCTCTACCAATGTGTCTCAGAGGCACGAGGGGAAAAACCAAGTTCCCCCAGGAGGTCCGGGATGGGGCGGGGGAGCCTGACACCTGACAGGTTATGCTGCAAAATCACGACATTTTCATTATTTCTTCAAAATGCATTCAAAGTTTGTATTCCACTAAACAACACAACTGTGTTCCTTGAAATGAAAGATGTGTTTTTTATAGGACTTCATATAAAACAAGTTCTCAATGAAATCAAGGCAGCGGAACACATACAGGTTCGGGGCACTGGTCAGGGCATGCACGTCGGGGGCCCATGTCCCAGCTCTGCTTCCATCAGTTGTGTCTTTAAAGCCATAAGGAAGGACCCTCACGTCATTGAGCGTCAGTCTACCCACCGTGGTAACATCAGGATGATAGCTGAGTCTGTTTCCCAGGACCGTTGTTAGGATTAAAAGACATAAACCACATAACATACATGGGATCATGCTGGACGGTAAGCGCTGTGCGTGACCAGTAGTGATCCCGGCGTTTTCAGAAGACGCACCACATCACGCACGGCTTCTCCCACCCTTGGCGCGTGGCCCCGTGTTCCCTGCAGGACAAACCCCAGTTTGGCAAGAACGAGTTTGGAAACAAAACAAATCAGGGGTCCCTTCTAGCAATATGTACTTCCTATTCCGGGTTTGCCTCATTTTAAATCTTCTTTATTATCTGCTTCTAATTTTTGTTTTCTTGCTCTATTTCGCATTTCTATACGGCCTCTTCAGCCAGCTTGGGAACGATAATGGCTCAGAGTTGCTGACTGACGGTCTCCCTGGCACTGTGCTGGGCTGGTCCATCCACTCCATCACAGCCTCAAGACAGCAGTCTCAGGTAGAAATTACGACCCATATTTTACAGCAGTGATCCATGCGCCCAAAGAGTTTATATAATCTACCTTCAAAAATAAATAGTAGAGGGGAAAATAAGAGCAAAGGAGAACATCCATTAATTCACTCATTCACATAAAAACAAAACATGACCCAGGTAAGAGGGAGGGAGAGGCAGAGCGAGGGGACAGACACCCAACATCGGGGAGGAAAAATAGAACATTTCTGGCATAGACATTAAGAAGACGAGGGGATGTTATGAAAAACTTTATGCCAAGAAGCGTGAAAATTTTGATAATAGACACATTAAAAAAATAGCCACACATTATTAAAACTGATGCAAGAGGAATAAAAAAATCTGAATTTTTTCAGCCAGTCCCCTCCAAAGAGTTATTCCATCAGACTCTCTGGGAGGGACCAGAGCACCAGTTCTCCCACACTCCTCCTGGGAGAGCACCGTGGGCAGTCAGGCCTGGGCCCCTGGGTCTGGAGGGCAGCCCTTCTCTCTGTAAGAGCCCATGGGCATCACGGGCCTTGTAACCAGGGGGACCCACACTCCAGGTGTCCAAGGTACTTTCAGGATTGTACTTGGGGGGTGGTCCTGGGCAGGCTGGGACAGCTGGTCACCCCATTTACAGCTCAGCAAAGAGATTTCTGGGGTCAGAGCACGGGGGGACCCTGGGGTGACCAGCTCATCCCTGTTCGCCCAGGACTTTCTTGATTTTAGCAGCAGAAGTCCACGTACCACGAAACTCTCTGGTCCTAGGCAAGTGGGGACGACTGGCCACTCCAGGAGGTACCCACGTTAGTCGAGGTGGGAAAGGAGGAAGAGAATAAAAGTAACAATGGCAAGAACAGGAAAGGGTCCCAAGATGGATCACTTCTGCTCATCCGCCGAGAACCTGGAAGGGACCCCGTCTTCCCCTGCACAGACCTGAGCCTGACTTTGAGTTGGAATCGTGGGGAGGGAGGCAGGACTTCCAAACTCTGGGTCCTGGCCCCGGAGGTGCAGCTCTAGGTCCATTTCCTGCATGTCCAAAGGATCACCACCTGAGTGGCTTAAAACAATAGCAATTGATTCTCTCAATCTGGAGGCAAGAAATGTGAAATCAGGACATCCGCTGGGCTGTGCCCCACCTGAGCCCCTGGGTGGACTCTGTTCCTGGCTCTCTCCCAGCATTGGGGGTGCGTGGGGTGCGAAGGCGGCAGTCCTCAGAATTCCCCGGCTTGTTGTCATGTGGCTTCTCCCCCGTGTGTCTGTGTCTCTTCCTCTTCTTACAAGGACACTAGTCCTGTTGAATTTAGGGCCCATCCTGCTCCAGTGTGACCTTGTATTAACCTGATTACAACTGTATATTAACTTGATTACTGCTTCCAAACAAGGTCACATTCACGGGACCGTGTCTTTTGAGGGGACTTCATTCAACCCGCAGCCACTCTAATGGGTCTGGGAGCCACTGGAACAGCAGGACTTTCAGAAGCTCCCGGGTGACCTCAGGGCAGCCGGGCAGCTGGGGGACACGCCTGGCTCTCCTGGCTCCTGGCTAGGCCACAGCAGGGGGCCTGCAGCTCTCAGCACCAAAGCTCCCCTGTGCTGGGCAGAGGCACCTCCACCCCGGAACCTGCAGAGGCCAGCAGCCTGCCTATACTTCAGATGCCGTGTTTCCATTTCAGAATTCACAACTATGTCACGCTTACAGGCGATGCATCCTTTAGCAAACTGCAGTCAAGCACACCTAACATGAAATGGGCCACCTCAGCTATTTCTAAGGGCACAGCTGGGCGGCCGCAGGGCGACCATCGCCCCTGTCCGTCCGCAGAGCTTCTCCACCTCCCAGACTGAAACTCCTGCAGACAGTGCTCCCTCCCCTCCCCTCCCTCCAGCCCCTGACAGACGCCCCCGTCCTTTCTGTCTTTGTGGACTGGACTCCTCCAGGGGCCTCCCATCAGTGGAATCATACAGGATTTGTCCTTTTGTGACTGGATCATGTCACTTAGCCTGACGTCCACAAGGTGGCATCTTTTAACATAAATATATTGTTGACATTCAGGTTCCTAATGAAAAGGTGCCCGGGGGTGTCCGGCGGCTTTGCACCACCAGCAGCACAGCGACGCAGAGTTGGGGGCCCGGGAGGCCAGGCTGGGGGCCCTGCATGTGGCCCAGACCCCTGGGCACGAGTGGGGACCGACGGGACACCCTGGGTGCCAGCCTCACCTCGCGCTGCTTCCTGTACCAGCGGGCTTGCTCCCTGGGTGGCTCCTTTCCCTCCTGCTCCAAACCACAGTCCTGGTCCTGCTGCTCTAATTTATGGACCATACCAGCCCACGAAGCCCTTTGTGAAATGAAAGGAGGGTGTGAATCAACCCCTAAGAAGGGGGCTTTGGCTGAAACACAAGCCCCGTGTTCTGAAGGCCTTCAGGTCCCCGTGAGGGACACGCAGCTCTCCCAAACCCCAGCCCACACCAGCGGGAAGGTGGACGTTTATTACTGTCATCTGACAGAGGCCGTTACTGCTCAGAAAGGTTAATTAATTTTCGCAAGGTCACACGCCCAAGTTGAGGTGAATCATTCCCGTCATATTGGGGGTGGCAAGACACAGGCGCCACCGAGGTTTGGGTGGTAAATCCTTTGCCCCCGTTTGTCAGCTGGGACCCACAGCTCCTGGCTGTCTGGGGGGGCAGGGAGGAGGGCTGCGTCCTGCACCTGGGCCCGCGGGAAGACGGCTGTAAGGGAACAGTGATGCCGACAGAGGACCAACCACACTGGCTTGTCCAGAAGTGGGGGGTTTTCTGGGTGAAGTTGGCTGAATAAGATCTCCCCCAAATGTCCACCCTCCACTTCCTGGAACTTGTGAATGTGTTACCTTCTGTGGCAAAAGGGACTTTGCAAATGTGATTAAGTTAATGACCTTGGGACGGGAGGTCATCCTGGACGCTCCACGTGGCCCGAAGGAACCCCGGGAGTTCCTGGGAGCTGGGGGCAGGAGAGCCAGAGTCAGAAAGAGAGGAAGATGCCCTGAAGACAGAAGGGCCAAGCGCTATGGAAGAAACACAGTTCCAGGTCAAAAGGCGAAGAATGAATTCTCCCCTAAAGCTTCCAGAAGGAACTCAGCCCTGCTAATACTATGACTTTAGCCCAGTGGGACTTATCTGGGGACCCGCGACCTCCAGAGCTCTAAGAGAATCTGTTCGTGTTGTTTTAAGCCACAAAGTTTGCAACAGAGGAAACAAATGCACAGGACGTGGACATTCCGTGCCGAAAGCAGGAAAGCATGGGGCGCACACGGACAGGCTGGCCACCCGAGGCCCCTGGGACCTTCTGGCAGTTGAGGCTGATTGGGAAAGGCAGCCATGGTCCTCCCGGGGGCCCGGGGGACGCCGTGCACGTGGCACTGGGGCAGGAGCCCACAGCACGAGATGGGGGCTGACAACGGCGCTAGGGACAGCGCTGCTCTGAAGGGCTGCCCTCTGCTTCCTGAGCGCTCACTCCCGGACACCGACCATGAACCCGGTCACTCGGTCGCTCCGCACGGGCGCTCGGGCCCACGCAGAGGAGCAGACTTTTCTGGAGGGAGCGTGCCACCAGAAATGTCACCACGGGTTGCCCTGCTGTGGGAATCTTTTGGATTTTTCTTTACAAAACTCTGTTATGGTGTTAATCCCCAACGGGAACACGTGGGTCAACCTGAACTTCAGATATGCAAATCAGGGTTCCCCAGACATGAGCTGACCATTCTTGAGAACTGAGTTTCCTTAGGGTACCATGTGCTCAGGTTTGAGAAGTACAGATGGAGATACTCAGGTTTCGCAGGGTCCCAGAGTTGTGCTCATCCAGGTGTCTCCATCAGCCTCCTAGAGCCACCAGGAGGCGACGGCTGGCTGTGAGCTCTGGAGTGGAGCAGGGTCAGTAACACGCTGCCGAGTGCTTACCTTCTGGCTTTCCAGCAAATAAAAACCTGTGCACGTGCATTCGCACGTACGTTTATGTTTGTTATAAATTTTACTGACATAAAGGGTGTGTAGCAAACAACCCACAAATAACAAGTTACACGGCTCTGCTGTAAATTCCATACAACTTTAACTTCAGGATAATTTCTATTTCTCACAAAATCCATCATCCACTTTTAAAATTCTCCTGCCAACAATAGAGTCACATTAGCAGTCTGTGAAGGAAGGCTTGATTGATATCTGATTCAGCAAAGCATTTGGCTCACATCATTGACAAACAATTATGGTTCCGACCTGAATGTTGGTTGATATTTTCATTTATGTCAACTGGTGATACAAAAGCGAGATAACAAAGACGTGTCAAAACTTCATTCACTCAACAATAATGTGAGTAACTTCCTCGCAGAATGAGATAATAGTTTTCAAATACTGAAAGAATTTCTCCTCAACGTTTTTGTGCTGTTCACAATACAACAGCTACAGACATGACACATATTGAAGGTTAATTTGCATTATTTAGCATTTTCCCACTGCTTTCTTAAGTGGAGACAATCAACAAAACAATATAACAAGGGCTGATTTCCAGAGTGTAAATACTCCCACCACGGATGAGTTCAAGCTGTAAACAGTGACATTGCTGAAGTGGAGTTGGGCAGAGACGTTTACCATCGTACAATGTTTCTACCGTATGTATGCAATAGACACAAATAACCCACCGAGATAACAGTAAAATGTAGTCAAATAGTAATTGACGATTTTAAAGCAATTATTCGCTTTCTTCTTATACAGTTTAAGTATGAAAATTTTCATAATGTGAACAAGCACCTTATAAATTCCTGAAAATTTCTGATGAGCCTTTACTAAGTGGCTCTTACACAAAGCTAGAGGAAGCAGCCTAAAGTTCGACTTTATCATCATTTCTTTCTTTTTCCTTTCAGCTTTATTGAGGTATAACTGACAAATAAAACCATAAGATATTTGAAATGTGCAGCGTGAGGCTTTGATCTATGTATACGCTGTGAAAGGATCCCTCCCACCTAGTTAATTAACGTCCACCACAGCGTGTATTTGCCTTCCTGTTGTGTCTGATAGCGTTCAAGCTCTACTTCCGTGGCACGCTGTGGCTGCATAACACAGTGTCATGGACTACTGTCACCACAGTTTACGCTCGGCCGTCAGAAGTCACCCATCTTACAGCTGAAAGTTCGCACCCTCTTACCCACCGCTCCCTTTTCCTCCCACCCACCTCAGCTCCTGGCAACTACTTTCGCCGTTTCTCTATGAAGTGCCTTGTATTTCCTTAAAACACATTTAAGGGTTATAACTATTAGACGATGCAATCATTTGTTTTGACATAAACACTGTTTTTCCGGATCTATGGTGACATGACATCTTAATACAATTGAGCGGCAGAGCATCATGGCGAAGAATGCTATTCTAAGCTTCCTCCTTAAGAAGCTGTAAAACCAAGACTAACACGAACCCCACGACAGTGAGGTGCCACTTCTCACCCACTGGGGGGCTCTTATCAAAAACGAGCGAACAGAAAACACGTGTTGGTGAGGACGTGAAGAAACCGGAATCTCTGTGCACTGCTGACGGGAATGTAAAATGGTGCAGTGATGTGGGAAAGAACATGGCAACTCCTCAAAATAAACACAATTATCATACGAAGCAGAAATTTTACTTCTGGGTGTACACCACAAGGAGTGAAAGCAAGGTCTCAAGGAGGTGTTCGTGTATCCACATTCATGGCGGCATTATTCACCACAGCCAAAAGGTGGGAGCAACCCAGGTGTCCATGGATGGATGAATGGATTAGCCAAAGGTAGTCTATACATTGGAATATTATTCAGCCTTTAAAAGGAAGGAAATCCTGACATATGCTACAGTATGGATGAACCTGGAGAACAGTATGCTAAGTTAAATAAGCCAGTCACAAAAAAACTGTATGATTCTACTTCCATGAGGTTCCCAGAGTGGTCAGATTCCTAGAGACAGAAAGTGGACCGCTGGGTGCCTGGGGCTGGAGGGAGGGGGCGTGGTGAGTTGTTATTGAATGGGGACAGAGTTTCAGTTTGTGAAGATGAAAAACTTCTGGATGACAGGACTGATTGCACAGCACTGTTAATGTACTTAAGGCAATAAAACCACACACGTGAAATGTGTAATTCTAATGGCATATGGTTCTAATGTCATAGAACCATGCATTTAAAGTGGTTAACAGGGTAAATTTTATGTTGTGTGTATTTTACTACAATTAAAGAGTTAAGTTAAACTCAAAGTAAGTAGACAGTAGGAAATAATAAGAGTAGAAACTAAGAAAAAAGAAGAAAACCTAAAATCAATAGGGAAAAGTCAATTAAACCAAAAATGAGTCTTTGAAAAGATCGATAAAGTTGGTAAACTTTTAGCTAGACTGATCGAGGAAAAGAGACAAGACAGAAATGACCAATATCAAGAATGAAAGAAGAGACAAAATGCAGCACCACACACTTCAAAACTTGTTAAGAGGGTAGACTTCATGTTAAGTGTTCTTTTAACACACACACACACACACACACACACACACACACACACCAAAGGACACAAGGACACCGGGGAGGTGTTGATATGTCTACACCTTGATTGTGGGGCTAGTATCACAGGTGTTTGCATACGTCTAAACTCATCAAATTATCCACAGGAAATATGTGTGATTTGCTGTGTATCAATTACACCTCAATAAAGCTGTTAAAAAAGCAAGTGATAGCACCACAGATGTTACAGACTTCAGTGAAGGGACAAAAGGGACTCTGGCAAGCCACTGTATGTTGATAAATTTGACCAATTAGATGAATTGAAAGAATTCCTTGAAAGACAAAGAGTATCAAAATGGACTTACACATAGAAAAACAGAATAGCTCTGTGTCAATTAAGAAACTGAATTCATAACTGAAAACCATTCCACAAAGACAACATGATGGATGAAATGGGTTAGAGAAGTCCAAAGAATCAAAATTTAAAAGCTCTCATTTTACAAGGCTCTATATTAGTTGTAGTAATCAGTGAATGACTTTATCACAGTTGCTAATTTTTACTAAAACATCTGCTGAAATTTTTGATTGGGATTGTTCTGAATCTATATACAAAACTAATTGTATTTCTATGTACTAGTAAGCAATTGGAAAAAGAAATTTTAAAATATCTTCAATAGCCTCAAAAACCATGAAATACTTAGTGATAAATTTAACAACAGGGATTTGGGATCAGTATATTGAAAACTACAAAACCTTGCTGAGAGAAATTAACAAAGACCTCCACACATAAAGAGATATACCATGTTCATAGATTATCTGTAGATTCAAAGCAACCACGATCAAAACCATGGCAGGCTTTCTCTGTAAATTTAACACGCTGATTCTAAAATGTATGTAGAAATACAAAAGACCTCTAATAGTCAAAACAACTTGGAAATAGAAAAACAAAGTTGGTGGGCTTATGCTGCCTGACTTCACACCTTTTTATAAAGCCATTATCAAACAGTGAGGTTTTGCATTAAGGTAGTCCAACAGATCAATGGAACAGAAGAGTGAGTTCAAAAATAGATCATCACATACGTGGTCAAGTGATTTTCCACACGGTGCAAAGGGGAATACCACGGGAAAAGGTAGTCTTTTCAAATATTGGAGCTGGAAAAAACTGAACAGCCACACTGGAAAAAAAAAAATCTTTGATCTTCACCATACAGTATACACAAAAATTAACTCAAACTTGACCAGAGACCTAACTATAAAAGCTGCTATTATCATGCATCTAAAAGAAACAGGAGAAAACCTTCACCATCTTAGCCCAGATCTTGGATCTGATACAAAAAACATCGGCCATCAATTAAAAATGGATACATTTTTAATTTTAAAAATGGGGTCTAATTTAAATGTTCACCTAAGAAAAATGAAAGTGTAAGTCGACAGAAAGACAAGAACGCAAATGTTCATGGGAACTGTAATCATAACAGCTCCAGCTGGAAGCAGCCCAGATGTCCCCCAACAGGTGAACAGTCATAACCCATACACCAGAACTACTGAGCGGCAACAGAACCAGTTACAGAGACACCCAATGCATGAATGGATCTCAAAACATACGGCGGCGTGGAAGAAACCAGACACCAAAAGGTCTGTAACATCCTGTTCATGTGAAAATCAAGACAAAACAAAATTATCTACAGAGACAAAAAAAGGGTAAGAGGGAACATTTCGGAGGAGAGGGGAGGTTCATTCCCTGGCCTGTTGTCGTGGTTACACAGGTGTATACATTCTGCTAAAGCACGCTGACCTGGATACTCTCAGTGGACGGTTTTCACTGTATATAAATTGATTTAAAAGGTGGAGGCGGGAAGAGCTTGTGTGTTAGAACAGACCTCACGGATGAGACGTGCAGCCGAGAGGACAGTGCAGACTTGACAGGAGGAACAAGAGGCAATGTCGGAGCAGCCCGTGGGGCACTTGTAGTTAACGATAAGGGGCCTCTCTGTGGCCGGGGTGCGGGGGTCTGGCCATTTCAAATGTAAGATGGGGTTCTGCCAAGACATGGTGGGTACCGTGCACACACACACACCCCAAACCCCCTCTTCTTCCCCCTTTTCTTCTCTCCTTTCGGTTTTCCCCTCTTTTTCTCCCCTGGGTGTGGGGTGGGCACCACAGAACCCCCCACCTCCCATACTCCATTGCTCACTCCTGCCTGAGGACGGATGCGGGGGCAGCGTGGAAAGACACAACCCAAGCTGACTTCTCTGGGGGGGCTCCCTTGGGGATACAGTGCCACCGAGCATGGTGGGTGGGATGGGGGGGGGGGGTCCGAAGACTGGAGAATCAGCAAAGGCCGCAGAGCCTCAGGCACAACACGGAGCTCAGACCACAGCGGCATCAGGAAAAATCCAGAAAATGAGCAATGACAATTGTTTTGCTTTTTCTTTGGGACCCTTAGAATCTTGGAACTCATGATTCTGCCTTCTAGTGGCCACCAGGAAGCATGCAGCCAGCGCCCCCATATTGGCAGGGGTCCCCAGGCCCAGCGCCAAGAGGGGACAGCAGACGCTAGATGATTCTGAAGCCCCTGGTTTTATTTCAGAAATGCAAGTGATTTTCCAGGTTACTCCAACATTTGTTTAAAAATACAAATCCTATTTCCCCTCAAATCTTCGCACGATGGCGCCTTTCCAGGGAGACACCCTCTGCTTCCCCTGGGACATCCTGCACCCCTTTGGCACAAGCAAGTGTCCCTGGAGCCTGAGGCTGTGATTTGACAGCTGGGCCTCGGGCCGCAGACTGCCCACTCCTGGGAGGGGTGCAGGCCACCACGGGGTGGGGGGGACTCCAGACAGAAGACACGTTCCTGGTCCCACCCTTGTTTTACCCACCCTGTTTTTAGTTTCCCTCCTGTTTTCATTCTGTCTCACTGCTGGGCCTCTTACTAATTACCTGTGGTATTTATTAAGTCTTTCCAGTAGGTACCCAACTAATTTATCCTCACCTCTGAGGTGGGGACTATTATTATCCTTTGTAAAGAGAGAAGCAGGCACAGAGAAGTCGTGTGACAGCCCGAGGCACACAGTCACCGAGCAGTAAGACAGGCACTAGAATGCAAGCCAACTGCGGTGGTCTCGACCCTTGGGCCCTTGTGCTGGTCACGTAACACGTAGCAACAGAAGCCACCTTCAAACTCTTCGTAACAAAGAATGTTTGTGTCCACGTGCTTCACCAGGGCCTCAAACCCACAATGACCCCCACGTCCACATAGAATGAACATGTTTCGGTTTGCTCATTTAATGGAATATGACATGGCACCGAAAAATAATGAATCACTGCTACACACAGTAACATGGATGAATCTCACAGACGGAATGTGAAGTCGAAGAAACTAGAGACAAAGAAATGTGCAGACTGGATGATTGTTTTCTTTAAAAAAAAAAAAAAAAACAAAAGCAGTAAATACAGTTTAGAGTGGTGGGCACTGCCCTTGGGGATGCAAGGAGGCAGGTGAGGGAATGGGGAGCCTTCTGGGGCCCCGGGCGGGTCTCTGTGCCCAGCTGGGCGGCAGTGGGTGTGTGGGTGTGGACACATTCACTGAGCTGTGCACCGAGTTGCTGCACCGAGCCATGTAGGCCCGTGTTCTGCAGAACGGCCCGCTGATGGCCACACCCTAGTCTCTGGAACCTGTGGATATGTCACATGACCTGGCAAAAGGGACTCTGCAGATGTGACTGAGGTTACAGACCTTGCGTTGTCTGGGATTATCTGGGTGAACCCAGTGGAATCCCATGAGCCCAAAAAGTAAGCCAAGAACCTTCTCTGGCTGAAGTGCGAGGTGCAACAGGAGGACATGTTGGAGATTCAACACACAGAGTTATGTTTTGTTGCTGCTGTAACAAGGGACCACAACCTTAGCAGCTTCAGACAGCGTGACCTCCCTTCCTCGCCATTCCCAGAGATGAGAAGTCTGGGTAGGCACAGGCTCCTCTGCTTGAGGGTCTCACAAGGCCAAAATCAAAGTGTTGGCCAGGAGTTCCTTGCTGGAGGCTCTGGGATGGGGGGGTCCTCATTCTCCCCAGTGCCCAGAATCCTCCACCTCCCCCAGAGGGCTCTTTCCCCAAATAAACCCAAGGCTGCACCCTCCAAGAAAGCCGGAAGGAAACGCATCCTCCCAGCAGGGCTGGAACTAAGGCGAGGGCGGTCAGCGCCCCGGCACCCAGGAGGGCGGACCTCTGAGGGTGGTGCCTCCTGTTTGCACTTGGGGCTTAGCACCTCACCTGGGTCCCCGCCCTGCTGAGCAGAGCCCTGGGCGTTTCACCCAGAGAATCAGCTTCCCCGCCTGTATTCCAAAGCTCAGAGGGCTTGATCCAGTCCATGAGTATGCATTAATTCATTCACTCATTCACTCACTCCGGAGTTCTGGCCCCGGGTGGGTCAGAGGTGCCTGCTCTGTGCCAGTCACAATTCTAGGGGCTGTGGACTCTTACCCACTAGGGCTGGGACCCCTCTTCTGAGCAGGGTCCTGTGTACAGTTGTCCATTTAGCAAATAAAAATACAGAACACCCAGATCAATTTGAATTTCAGATAAATAACAAATAACTTTTTTTCATAGAAGATTGCTCCATGTAATACTTGGGGCATACTTACAGTATTTTTTATTGTAAAAATACTGCTAAAAATGCCATTTATTTGAAATTCAAATCTACCTCGGCATTCTGTATTTTACCTGACAACCTTAGCTGGACCTCTGTCCACTGTCACTGTCTGGGCGAGTCACCCTTTCCTCCATCACCCTGGTCGCCATGGGGCCCTGGCTTCCCCCAGCACCCTCCCTGGGGCACAGCTGACCTCGCAGATCTGCCCTGTGCTGGGCGGTGGTCAGTTGCTGCATGGCCCCTCCTGCCATCCTGCCAGCTTGGTGGCCGAGGATGCCTGGGTCCCCCTGAAGCCCCAGGTCTCCAGTATGGTTGGACCATGGAAACACTTGGTGCCTAAGGACCCCCAGCCCCTAGGATGAGAAATTCCTGTTCCAATTATGCTTCAAAGACTCCAGGCTCCACACAATTGCTCCAGAATCTGGAATTTGAAGCACAATTCAGGCAGAAAGCTTTAAATTCTCCTCCCAATTCTTTAAACTCTGCTAACTGCCTACCGCTTGAAAAGTAAAAATGTTAAGTGATTGCTGATTATGGTCTAGAACAGAAATAATACACATTTTCTTACTGTGGCTAAGGTAAAATAGCTTCCATCTTGGCATGGGGCTTTGGAATCCAAGAAACCCAGGTGCTCAGTCCAGACTGGCTGGACCGGTTAACTTCCCCGAGCCGCAATTTTCTCAGCTCAAAAACAGTAATAATGGCTACGACGATTGTCAGGACAACAGGGGAGTCTGTAAGGGCGTCAATCTCTCGGCCTCTCTCCAAGGCAGGGCAGGGCCGCGGTGCCAACCTGAAGATTCATCAGAATCACCTGGGGAGATTTTAACGTCCAGATTCCCAGGCCACTTCGGGACCAAGGGAGCCCCGGGTGGCCTCCCACCTGCATCTTCCCAACGCCCCCATGATTCCAAAGTGCAGCCAAGCTGGGGACCCTGGGGCCTGGGGGACAGCAGCGATTGCCGCCTGCAACCTCCTTCTTCAGGGAACGGTGCCTCCCCTCTCCTCTGCAGACCCCCTTTTCAGACACATGCATCTTGGTCTGACCAAGCCTGCTGGCGGCTTGGCCCGCAGACTTGCACTACATACACCACTGCAAAGAGATCTAACCAAAGCCGACATATGGTGACTTTAAAAACTATTAACTTCATTAAAAAAAAAAAAAAAAAAGACAATGTTTTGGTTGAGTTTAAGACAACAACAACCACGCCACAGCAAGGCTGTGTCATTAACTGAAAGCAGATGGGTGGCCTCTCTGTGGATGGCCCGAGAGCCAGGCCATCCATCTTCCTGCTCCGCCGTCCCGCTGGGCACAAGGGCCTCATGCACAGCGCGGCTGGGCCTGGCCGGCGTGGGAGCGGAGCCGCAGGCTCGAGAGCCACCACCTGCCTTGATTTCCTCGTCATCAAGAAACATCTGCTGTGCCGAGCCGGGCCTGTGTCCCCAGGGCCTGGCCAGGCCATTAGTCACCATCTCATCTGGCGATGTCACAAATGCGTCCTTGCTCTCCCTGCTCCAGCTGATCCATGGGCCCGGGGGCCTGAGAGGTGGGGCAGGCTCCAAGACCCTCTCTTGCCCCAGTGTCCCCGGATGCGTGAGCCCACAAGCTGGGGCCCTGAGTGACAGCCCGTTGGCATGGACCAGGGCCAGGCGATGGAGCAGAGGCTGCAGCTCTGATGCTGGCTTTTAAATGACTATGCTGGGCTCTCAGCCCTCCCTAGGTCTCTGCAGGTGTCTTCTCTCCCTTCCCACGTGGTCCTGGAAGACGGGCCTAGAAGACTAGGGCGGAGAACCTGCAGGGTTTGTTCCTGCCCCAGGGCCTTTGCACTTGCTCTGCCCTCCTCGCGAGAGACGCTCCCCCAGATTCCTACACAGCTGCTCACTCTCATTCTTTGGGTCTCAGGCCCTCATGACACACCTCCATCCCGCCCTCCTCCTCAGTGATTTTTAATATCGCATCAACTTGGTTTATTATTTTTTTCAGAGTATTGTAACTCTCTGCAGATGTTTTCTGCTTGTCTCGATGTCATCTTGTGTCCCCCCCAAACAGGCATACAGGGCTCTGTGAGCAGGGACGCCTTGTCGGGGAAGCGGGTGTAGCACAACCTTGTTGCATGGTTCCTGCACGTGGTAGGTACTCAGGTAAAATTCTAAGTGTCGTCCGGCTGGGGGAGCCCCACCTCCTGAGCCTTCATGAATCCTGCTGTGGGGAGGGGTAGGGGAGCCCCCACCCCAGTCCCCGGATGCTGTGGGAGGCCAGGGAGGTGGCCAAGGGGACGGGCCAGGGGCAGGGCCTGGCTCAGTGCATTGGGGTGGGGACCCATCTGCTCTTCCCGGGGGTTAAAACCCAGGCCTGGAGAGCCCCAGGACTCTGGGGTGACCCTGAACGTCCAGTGGGCTCCCACAGTGCAGATCCATCCTCTGCGGGGCTCCGGCCACTGCACATGCGTTTACACCCCGTTATTTCTCTTAATGAGCATCCAGCATAACCTTACCTATGCTGGGAGGCAAAGCAGGCTCTGTGACTGAGAACTCAGTCTGCAGGCCTGCGGTGACAACACCGACTATTTAAACACGCGTGAGGCTTGGTTTGTTAGCCGGGAGCCCCTAAGGCTACAGCAGGGCTTGTGTGGTGCCCCCACTGATGCGTTTGGGTGTCGTGCAAAGCCGGGTTCAGACACGTATGGTGGGGAGGGCAGGCTGGGGCTGGGTCCAGATAAGATGCTGCCCAAGCCAGAAAGGGGGTTTCATGCTGGTGGGAGAGGAAGAAAGCCCACCAGCCCAGGACTCTGCACTGTCTCCGGGGAGCTGAGGCCGGGCCGACTCCATGAGATTGACAGTCTCAGAACTCAGCCCTCCGAGCCACGAGCCACCCTGCCCTCCACCTGTACCTGTCTCCGGGAAGGGCAATGCCAGCCCCAGAGTCGCCCATTTGAGAGACGCAGCCCTGGCCCCGGAGCCCTCCCCTCTGTGCCCCCACATCCCATCAGTGCTGTGTCCGCCTCTCAGCTTCCCCTCCGCCCCCCGTCATCTCGACCTGGACGCCTGAGCAGCCTCAACTCCAGTCCCCAGGGCCCCTGCCCCAGCCCGGCTCCACGCGTCTGTCTGAACCCTCGTTCTGAAAGGCAGATCAAATCCATGTTGCTGTGTCACCTTCAGAATAAAGCCCAAGAACGTGAATCTGGACACACCGCCTGGGCTCCGGTTTCGGCTCTACCACCTTGCTGCCGTGTGACCCTGGGTCAGCCACTTCCCTCTCGGCCCCTCAGCTCCCTCCCCTCACCAGCCAGATTATTCTGAGTCTGATTGGCTGGGCGTGGACACGTGCTGCCCTCTTGAGTCAGGAGGGAGAAGGACAAACCCCGTCCACGTCCCAGGGACTGAGACTCTGCGAGGGGCTGCTTCCCGACAGAGGCAAGTGGCCGCTCCCAGAAGAAAGGGGACAGGATGCTGAGCAGACAAGAAAACACTGGGGTCTCTCCAACAATGCGACCCCTCTGTCCTTGGGGGTACCAGAGGAGTGGGCAGGGGGCTGAGATACAAATGGCACAGGAGGGGTATCTAGAGAGAAGAGCCCGGCCCCCGGCAGCCAGGGGAGGGCGGCAGAAACACACCTGGATTTTCTAGGGCCAGCTCCCTGGGCCAGTCACCTCCTGGACCCCAGCCCCAGGCAGCCCCATCCCCTCTCTCAGAGCAGAGACCAGGGAGAAAGGAGGGCTTGCTTAGCAGCCCTCCCCTGTCCTGGAGGAAGAGCACGTTTTCTGGCCACAGCAGTTCCTAAACAGAGGCCAGGATGTATGTGGTCACATCAACCCTGGTAACTCGCTAAGAAGGATGGCGGAGGGCTTCGACTCTGGTGTCGGCAGCCTGAGTCCCGGCTCTGCTTCCTCCTGCTGTGGGGCCTTGGCAAGCCCTCTCAACTCCTCTGACCCTCCGTTTCCCCATCCATGAAATGGGGATAAGAAGTGAGCCGAGCCCAAATGGTCCACGTGAGAGCTGTGTGACACAAGGGAAGGGATGAGGCACGTTCACAATGGTTGTGCCTCGCGCTTCTGGTTTCCAGACCGAAGGCACCTGCCCACCGACAGGAATGTCACATGGTCGCTAATACAAGATAAAGGGTCCGTCCAGCCTTGGTTTAAAAACCATCTCTGCCATGTCTAGCTGAGGCACACATCTCCCTGTGCCTCAGTTTCTGTATCTATAAAATGGTCATGAAACCCCCTCCTCCTTGTAGCGACATCAGGAAAGATCATGCCTGCAAATCATCCCGCACCATCATTAAAAACATCCCGAGTGGATAAACAGCAAGTTTCTACTGTAGAGCACAGAGAACTATATTCAATACCTTGTAGTAACTATCATGAAAAAGAATATGAAAACGAATGTATGTGTGTGTATGTATGACTGAAACATTATGCTGTACACCAGAGATTGACACAACACTGTAAACTGACTATACTTCAATAATAAAAAAATCCCCCAAATTCCGGGTATTTATAAAAACAGAGTGTTTATCATCACAAAACATAGAGGTTATGAGCTGAGACTCAGAGCCCAGTGCTTGAAAATTCCAGTTGCTGTGTGACAGTGACAAACTGCCCATCCTCTCTGAACCTCTGCTTTCCAAACCACGAGGCAGAGATGATATCACTACCCGCCTCGGGCTGTTGGGAGTGGTCAGTGAGTTTTCAGACGGAGCCCGGCTGTGCTGCGGATGGAGGTGTCAGCTGCCCGCTGGGCAAGGATCAGCTTTGCCGTTATGCATGTTAATGGGTCCTCCGTGGTATAGTTGAAGCTGGACTGCCACCACCTTCATTTATAAAATTCAGGTCACTCCTTTCTACAGACTCCACCTGGAGTCACAGGGAGCTTGTGAGTGCCGGGGTCCGAGCGAAGCCGCTGGAGGGGCTTTGCCACACCGTCCACAGGGCTGGACTTGAATGGAGGCCACGTCTGCCCAGCCTGCTGCCCTTGTTAGGAACCACCCAGGAGACCACCGAACACACTCTGCTGGCCCAGGCAGTTGGGGGGAGTGCCACGGGGCGAGACCTCACCCTTCCCTTTTCTTCTAACATTGCCTGGGAGTCTCTCCCTGATGGACAAACAGACCCCAGGAGAGCCTGGCTCTCTGGAATTTTCCAAAGCAAACAGCACACAAATTTCCATGGTTGGGGCATGTGCTGGCGAGGCGTCAGTGCCAGCTGGGGTCCAGTCAGCTCCGGGGCTTTGCGGGGATGGAGAAGGGGAGGGAACCACCCTGTTCCCCGTGGGCTCCCTCAGAGGCAGACCCTTCTGCCCCATCATCAGAGCCCAGAAGGGGCGACAGCCCGAGTCAGGGGAGAAAGGCATGGGTGCTACGACCACAACCACAGGGAGCGAGGGGACCTGAAGCCACCTTTACTTCCCTGCGCGAACCCTGCCCTTGGCGGGACCACCCACGAACTCAGCACACCCTCTGACTCTTTGGGTGCAGGTGCTCTGAAGCTGAAGAAGGTTCTAGAGGAAATACCACTCTCTGACCAGAGAGGGTGCTATTGCCTCACAAATGAGCTGCCCGAGGCGGCTGCTGGAAGAAATCTCTGCGGTCCGAGGACTCGAGAAGTTTCTGTCTGCCGGCAGCTGGAACAGGGCTGAGTTCTGACAGCCTCAGCCTTTCTCCTGCTGGTCAGGGAAGGTCCCCTGGGCCCCCCCACAGGCTGGGAAGAGGAGCAGAGTTATCAGAACTAGGAAACCCTACCACGGATCTCAATGGGCCGCACACCCCATAGCACATCACAGACTTCTAGCGCAGCCTGACATTTGACCCTCGAATCCTCACAACCACCCCTGTAGGGCAGATAGGATGTCTCCGCACTGCAGAACCTCAGGACGGTCTGTCCCTTGGCCAGGGTCCTCGCTGTCCAGACGGCAAGAGAGCTGGCATTAGGACCCTGGTCTGCGTGGCTCCAGGACAATACTGTTCCCCACTCTGTTAGATTACTTGGGGGCCGTGCGGCAGTCGGGCCCCAAGCACAGTGGCATTTCTACTCACCAGCTGCTTGTCTCTTTCTGCTAAGGGGAGTGTGTGTCTGACTTCCCCACCTGGGGACGTGGCACCGGCCGGGTCTGAAAGTTTGGGTCTGTGTTCATCCCGCCTCTCCCCGCTGGCCCACCAGGGTCTCTGCGTCCCAGCTGCCCTAGACGGAGTCTGGCAATGCACAGAACCCCTGGAGAAGTTTCCATTAAACAGTCAGCTCTGGCCAGATGTTCTTGGCCTTTAAGCCACATTTTTATGACCTAAGAGGGACCCTTTCCCCATTTTTCGGGAAGGGAGGAACCTGAGTGAGGAAATCCGGCTGCAGCCGCCTGGTTTGCATCACAGAGCCGGAGAGGAGGCCGAGCGGGGCCCCCAGCGTCTGCTGAGCCAGCACACGCAGCGCTCCAGCCCGTCCATCAGGCAGGGGGAGACGGAGACCAAAGATGTGTTTTCTTTGCGCATTTACGCATTGAAAGAGGGAACACGGGATGGAAAATGGACAAGGCGCCCATGAGCATGATTCCTCCCACGCCTGGGTTATGGAAAAGCAGACGTCAGTCAGTTCAATGTCCACAAGAGCGGGCTTTTTTCTCTCACGTGGACGGCTCTGCCAGCTCATCTAGCCCATTTCTCGGGGCCATGCTGAGTTTTTGTAAACAGAACCGATGGGGACCACTCGCAAACACTTAACGTTGTTAGGGAGAACTTGCTAACTGGATGCCAACTGGAATTAATTGGGCATACCGAAATCCTGGGAGGCTTCACACGGCTCTCAGGACAGGGGTTTTTCTAAATGACTTGACAGCTGTCCAGGGGCGCTTGCGTGACCCCAAACAGGGCTGGCGGTCAGGGAGGCTTGGCCCCCATCCTGGTTGCGGAGAGGTGGGCAACATGGAAGCTGGGCGTCCCCAGCCCCGTGGCCTCCTGGGTTCTCAGGGGCCGCGGCAGGCTCCGCTCAGCCCACTTGAAATGGATACAGGAGACACACATGTTCTGGATGCTTTCCCTCATTTCATCCACTTTCTCAATGTTTTCTCTTTACTGCAGCTGCAGAACCCGCCAGCAGGGGGACCCTGGACGCAGGCGGCCTCCCTGGTTCCCTCCCTCTCTGCTGGACCCCACCAGGCCTGCCCCGGGCTCCTGCCCGCGGAGCTGCTGACTTCAAGGGTCTGGGCTCCTCGCAGGCCTGCTTGGAATCCAAATCAGGAAAGGTCTCCCTTCTCTGGGGGCCTGTATAAGGTGACAAGGCGTACGTGCACTGTAACCGGGGGTTCTCAACTCTGGCAGGTGGGGGCAGTTCCTCTCTCCCGGGGACATTTGACAACATCCAGAGACGTTTTGGTTGTCACAACTGGGGAGAGGGGGCTACTGGCATCCAGAGGGTAGAGGACAGGGACGCTGCCAAACACCCCACAGAGCTGAGGACAGCCCCCACCATGGAGGACCACCCAGTCCCAAGTGTCAGTAGGGCCAGGGTTGAGAAACCCAGGATCAGGAAGGGAGAGCTGGGGACAGACAGCAGGCTGGACGTCACACCCGGCCTTTGCAGTTCCATCCTCCTGTGTAATCTTGACATCATCCGCAAGCAGTTTTAAGCCATTTTGTAAGTGAGGGCACTGAGGCCTAAAGGCAGCTTAGGGGGACCTCTGAGTGATAAAACCAGGAAGCAGCCTTTCCCGCCTGAGCCTCCTGGCTCCAGGTTCAGCAGCCTTTTGTACGCTTTCTGACCACCAGGGGGAGAACCCTGACACCCGCTGGGGAGCCCCATGCTAACTGCCTGCGTGCAAAGGCATCCCATCTTGGATGAGGCAAAGTCATCAGTCCAACCCGCTCCTCCCCAGCTGAGTGTTTACTCCAACTCCGTCTGAGCATAACTGTGTCCTTGGGAGAGAAAGGAGATCCAACGTCTCCTGCCAAGAGTAATCATCAGCCCCTAAGACATTTGAAAAATGCTCAGCTTCTAAGTGTCACTCCATCCCCTGGCGTGCTCTGTCCCGGTGGAGCTCATCCCATTGCCCTGGCTACCCGCTGGGCTGGTCCACGGTGGGACACACTGCGGCCCCACAACTGGTGACTGACTGGGGCCCTGGGTGACTCTTAGCAGCTTTGCTGTGGTTGTTGCTTTGAGAGTAACTGATCTGTTTTGTATTTCAGATATTGTTGTCATTTGAAACCTTAGCGGTTTCAGAGGACAAATGGCAAGTATGAGTTGGGCTTTGCTTGTTCGAAAGGAGGGAAGGAGAGAGGGAAAGAGACAGAGACAGAGACAGACAGAGACAGAGACAGAGACAGAGAGAAACAGCAGCAGGCACTAAGCTGAGCAGGTGCTGGAGGCGCCGTGCGAGGAGCGCGGAAGCCTGGATCTGAGCACGAGCTGATGGCCCCCGGAGCCCTGGTGGAAGAAACCTTCCCAACGTGCTTAGTTCTAAGAACCTTGATAATCAAGCGCTCGAGCCTGACCCCGTGTTACCCACGGCCGGTTGTTACACTTTACTTCGCCAGGTCGCTCGGTTTTGAAACGTGTGTTCTTCACTCCCCGGGGGAATCTCTTCTATTTTCCAAACTTCCAGAAAGCTGTTTGAATAGAAGGACAGGGATCTCTGGCTCAGGCTATCGATAGTTTTTTGAATTAAAGGAGCAGCAGCAGCAGCAGCAAGAGGAACAGGGTCAGGGCCGCCTCCCAAGGCCGCCTGCGGCTTTGCGCGAGGGCTGTGACCACCACGGGGTCACCGAAGGTGCTCCACAATCACCGCCCACATCCGTTCCTTCTTTCCAATGATGCACATCCATGAGGAATTTACGCATCTCTCCATATGCTCCTCTGTCGATTAATTTACTCAGTGTGAATGGAGTAACGCCGCGTTCACTGTGGGCAGCCATGCTGTCCGGGGCAAGGAAGTGGTTTTCTGGGACTATCAAGGCGGTCCGCCCTTCTCTTCCATTCTGGAAAGTCCAGCCTAGAGCGGGAAGGGAGGGGCGACCGCCCCTCTCTTGCTCCTCCTCCTGCACTGGTCAGCCTTGTCCTCCTTGTCCCCTCTTTCTGCCCCTGCCGTGGACTTCCCAGCCCAGCCCAGATGATGCTGATGGCGGGGAGAAGCCCCTCTTCCGACTTGCCTTTGTGTGTTCTCATCAGAGCTTAAGAAGTGTGCTAACATCCAACGATCTGGGCAGCCAATCTAAAGAGCTCTCGCTGAAACCTCTAGTGCCTGCTCCGGCCTCCTGTCGGTCCAACTGTCACACCACCTTGGCAGTCAGACTGAGACCCGCTCGCTTCCTGCCCCAATTTAGAGCCTCTGGGGATGCTCACACCCCAGCGCGAGATCCCAAGTCCTTCGCTTTGTTTTCCAGGCTCCTTGTCAGTGTCCCCCACTCCTCTATCCCTCCTCATAGGAGTCAGCCCCTTGTCCCAGGGCTGCCACGCCTCTGGGCTCTGTGCTCTGCTGGACGGAATGACCCCTTCTCCATCTGATCAGAGCTCCTCCTCCAGCTCTAAGTTGTCCCCTTCCTCTTCCCCTGCACCCAAGAAAGCCATCACCCCTCCTTTGGGCCCCCGGCCTTGTTTATTCCTCTCCTGACAAACACACGTTGCTCTGTCATCACTCTCCCTGCCAAGTCGTGAGCCCCATGAAGACCTAGGCCGTCTCGGTCACTGTCCCTGAGTGTTTAGCAAGGATGTCACACCCAGATGGACCTCAACAGGTGTTGACTTCTGACTGAATGAACAAGAGTTTTCTGCTTTTTTCTTCATTGTGGGACCCTGCAGAGACAGATGTAGACAACACCATCCATTTATTTCAGAGTAAAATCTCATTCGTTCCAATTTTTTGTGGGAATGACACGCTGTTTTTAAAATGACATCATTGACACAATTTTTAATGGCCTTCTTGTCCTTTGTGATTTGTTCCAGGAGCCTCTCAGGAAGCTCTGTCAGGATCCCATGTCTTTGGGGCCATAAGTTTGGTCTCTCTCAGAAAACGACAATCTCTTTTTCATGTTCCTTTTCAGCAGAGCATCAATTACTAATAGCAACAGTGAGAGGCACTATTATAAGCACCTCACGTTAATTCACTTAACACGCACTACAGTCCTGTGAGGCTGATATTCCAGTTATCTTCATTTCATAAAGAAGGCATCGGAGGCACAGAGAGGTTAATTAACTTGTTAAAGATCACACAGCTGACACAGGGAAGAGCTGGGACTCTTTGTTTGCAATCTGCTTCATACTCTACCCTCTGCTTTCACATCTCCCATGTCTGTTGAATTCCTCAACGACCTGGAAAGTGGGTGGAGCAGGGTGGTCATCCTCATTTTATTGCTAAAGAAATGGAGATTCAGAGAGGTACATGACTTTGGCCAAGATCACACAGCATTGGTGGCAGAGTTGGACTCAAACCTGGTCCGTCTACTTCTTTGATACTATCTTAACATGTCGCCAAGCTCGCTCGGTGCCAGAGTCGTGCCTCGGGGTACAGTGTGCACAGGGCGTGCGTGTGTGACCTGCACCACCCTTTCAGAGGTGACAGCCTCACCTAAGGAGGGCCCTCTGTCTCTCTGGGTGAGGCTTCAGCAATTCTATCTAGAAAATGTCGCTGGCCTTGGGCTATTTTGAGCCATTTAAAAAAGTCTCTAGTATACGATTCAACACACATCAGACTCCCATTCAATAAAATGTCACTGCCCAGCTGGATTTGAAGAAAAAAGCACAGTAAATCACAAACAGAAGACCCTCAAGAGTTAACGAAGGTCTGGCTTTTAGACCCAGCATCCCAAGAGCAGGCACGGATGCAACCCTGGGTTTCCTTTCCCACCTCCCTTAAAGGCAGGATCTTAATGAGACTTTTAAAATACGATGCTATGCACTGTTTGACTCCTGTTTATATCTCTGAAGATAGACTTTAATTGAGTCTATTACATTTATGATAAGTATGACTGTTTTCATTACGACGCGTTCTAAAAATAACAGCGCTGCGTTCTGATCTGCGCACTGGAGCTGACTTCATTTCCTTCGGGGTCAGGGTTCAGGGTTCAGATGATGGCTCTTCGGGGAGTGTTTCTGCACAAGCTGAATGACATTTTTATGAAGAGCAGGAGAAACAAGTGATCAGAGTTGGAGGGCAATTTGGGGTTTTTCAAATCTATGTTAACAGCTCACATTCTCAGGGCTATAGTATATTCAATTTATTCGATTAAAAGACCCTAGGAGAAGACGAGGAAGATCAAATAGGGCTTTTTTTTTTTTTGCTTTTTTTTTGGCATTTGTCCTCATTCAACTCATTTTCTCTGAAAGGGCAGACTGTGATGGTCTTTCGAGCAGAAAGTAAGCTGGGTGAGAGGGTCCAGTCTCCTCCAGCCTCCAGAATACCTTTGCTCCCACATCAGAGACACAGAGACACAGATCTGAACAGGCTTCTATTTTTCCAGAACCAGTACACACGCTGTTGCCAGTTTATGCTAAAACCTCACCGGTGAGCCCATAAGCCCTGCTTCCCATTTTCTTCCGTTTTATATCTCGTCTTTCTCAGAAGTCAAGAGAGAAAGGGCTTTGGGTAAAGCCCTTTGCTAATTTCTCTGCTTCTGTGATCTCTGTGGATGGTGTTTGCTTTCTACCACTCAGAATTCTGTCATTTTCCACATTTGGCAGAGACACAAAAAGCAAATAAATCAATATTGCCATGGAGACGATCATTTCTGAGCCAGACTTAATTATGAATTATTAAGAATGGTTCAGTTGAATTAAAAGAATTAGGAGGGCCCCTCTGTTTAGCGCAGGCACCAGCCATGCGTGTTAAGTGACAGCTAGGTTCATTACCGAAAGTTAGACTCACTGGGTTACATAATCTGCGAGTTTCTATTCTTAATTTCTTCTAGCCAATTCCAATTATTTTCTTGAAATAGCATAATTAGTGGCAGGGAAAAAAAACCCACATTAACATGACATGAAAATAACACATTTTGCTTTCCATTTGGTTACAAAAATCTTTTGAATGTATTCTGGGCTTGCAGATAAGGCCACTTTTACGCACACAGACTTATGCCCAAGAGGTGGCTCACATTCATATGCACGTCCCAGCCATTCACCTCAGTACGTTTCACTGGCAACACGCATCCTGGCTAAGCAGTTTCATAGTGGCTGGGGAAAAAAAATCTAAGATTTGCATTTGCCTTTTGGTACCTAAGTAAAATTCCCACAGAAGGTCTTGGTGCCTTTTTTTTTTTTTCCCCACCCTCTTTTCCTCTCCTGAGAAAAGTAATTGAGGCCCCAAGTGGGCCTCCTGGACCTGACCTTTGAACGCATCTCCGTTTTGTATGTGGCACTGGCGGTTTTAAGGAGGGGGTGGCAGCTGGGCGGAAGAGAAAGAACGCGGAACATTTCAGAAATGATTTTAAATTAGAGTTCCTGATAGGCAATTTCATAACCTGTTTGTCTTCTAAATGCTTCTGTGGCTTTCTGCATTTCTGTATTTCTTATTATCTTGCGTGACTAAGCATTCAGCTCAGGTGGGACGTTGCCTATTACACAGCAGAGAGAAAAACTGACAATTAGCCAGTTGGTTCCAGCTGTATAAACTCCTGAACTGGAATGTTCTAGGCAAGAAATGAAGGAAGGAGGAAAGAAGTGGTGAAAGGAAGAGGAGGGAAGGATGGATGGAGAAAGGAGGGGGGAGGGAAAGAGGGAGAGATGGAAGGAAGGAGGGGAGGGAGGGAGGGAGGGAAAAGAAGCAAGCCCCGCCCTGTGGATCTCGCAGTCAGTCTGTCTAGTCAGGAGGACAGACGTGACCTCACTTCCATCGACCTTCTCCTCACCTGGATTGCACACATTCAAAATGGTGTCCCAGTCTCTGCAGCTCTGCCCACCCCAGACACCACAGGCCCTAGATCAGGGTGGTCGGGGGGAACATGATGCCCAGATTGTGTCTGTTTCTCTGGGAACGTCTTCATGCTGGAGACACCACACGCCTGAACAGTTTTGGCGCTGCAGCCGAGAACGGCTTTGCTGTGAGCCACCTTCCCTGGGATGGAGGCGCCCCGGGGACACAGCCCTGGGGTCCACGCCTGGATTCCACCACCACGGCTTCACCCAGAGGCATGGAGTCCTTCATGCACAGGAGTAGATGGGAAAACTGTGAGGTCCAGTCTGAAGAATCAGGAATAAATAATAAGAAGCACCAAGGTGAGCTTTCCCCCAAACTCAAAGAGTGGGTGACCATTTCCCATAAACGGTTTCATTCCAATATTATGCCTTTATTAATTTCAGAATCATGTAAAGAACATTCTAATTCCCAAGGAAGCAAAGGATCTGGTTGGAGAAAATGGTCAATTCAAAAGGCTAACTTCCGGCGTTGTCTTCCCCCGTTGAGGAATTCAGGTGGCGTCTCATTCACCCCGGGCTCTGGGTCGGCCCTCCACGGCTCTGCGGCCCACCGGGAGCTCTGTGTGGCTAGCCACCCGACGGCCACACAGACCCCCGCGCCGGGCTGAGGGGAGAGCTCAGAATCGATCACATCCTCCAAATTAGAGCAGTCTCGAAAATAGTTCATTTATAGTCAGAGACAAATGCTCATGATGCCATCTTTCGACAAACTATCTGAGCGAAAGAGACACGTGGTTGAATTCAATCGTTTGGCCCATTAGGTGATGGGTTTCTGGACTTGTTTTTAATGGCCTTTTTCTTCTGGCAAAAGGGTTCGATGGGTCAGCAGGGCGGAAGCGCGGAGCGTGGGGGGGCTCCTGCGGTGAGTGGAAGCTCTTTGCGTCTCCCCCGTTACTGAGGTCTGGCTGACAGGTAAGCAGGGCTTGTGTTCAAGGTGTCCGAGTGGTGCTCTGACTCGCATGTACATGGCGGAACGATTTCCCCAATCAAGCTAACTAACCCAACCATCACCTCGCGTATTTGCCTTTTTTGTTTGTTTGTTTCCTTAATGGAGGTACTGGGGATTAAACCCAAGCATGTGAGCTAGACCCCACCCCCTGCTGTGTATGTGTGTGTGTGTGTGTGTGTGTGTGTGTGTTGAGAACACTTAGGACCTACTCTCTCAGCAAATCCCAAGTGTACCACAGACTATTACTATCCACAGTCACCAGGCTGCAGCCCTTCCTGGGGCAGGGACGTGCCTTTGACGACTGAGGCGCCCACTCCCTGAAGGCCCTCACCCTGCGCTGCTCCTTCGGGCCCCGTCCCACGCAGCCTCGGAGCCTGAGGGAAGCAGATCTGCCATGATCCCCAGGTGCCGGAGGCTTGCGTGCAAGTGTGGTCTCCTCCCTCCCCTGGTTTCTGTGCCCTCTTCCTCACTGGCCGAAGAGCGTGGTGACTTGTGGACGTTTCATCCTCATTAAGCCCTTGCACACACGTGTGAGCTGAGAGGCGAGGGAGGAATGGGTCCAAAGCTGGGAGAAACTTAACCCAGGGAGGGGAAAGTCAAGGCTGTTGTACCTTCTAAGTCCTGCAGACGCCAGCATCTAGCAGAGAAAGTGCTCGGCGTGGGGATCTGGCTTAACCCTTATCTCTAGGAATATTTTTACATCCATTCACACGTTATCAGCAGGAGGATCAGAGTCCGAGCTCTGGGGTCACCAGCTGACCTTTACTCTTCCATTCTTAGCCCTTCCGCCTGCCGGGGAAGGCCAGGAACGCCCTCCCGAGCCTGGGCTGCAATCTGCCCAGCTCCAGGGAGGGGGCTGCGTTTCCAGGGAGGCAGCGGGGTCGGCCCCTACTCCTCAGCAAACTCTCCCAAGTAGGAGCCACGGCAGGCCTGTTCCCAGGTGGGCTCTGCTTTGAGGTTAAGACCAGAAGCTGAAATGTCAACCCTCGGGGGAAAAAGTTCCAGAAGGTACATGTGAAATAAACTGCTCTCCAGGGAGAAACACCATCTTGTCAGGCCTCTGCCTTTGAGCTCCGTGGGAGCCCGGGGCCAGGAGCATCAGGTCACTGCCGGTCACAGTCACAGCCAGCACCGACTGGGCACTCGTGCCGCACGCTGAGTAATTCTCCCGACATGAGGAGCTCGGGATTAACATGTACACAGCACTACACGTAAAAGAGATACACAACAAGGTCCTACCGTACGGCACACGGAACTGTATTCAGTATCTTGTAACAATCTAGAATGGAAAAGAATCTGAAATATGTGTGTGTGTGTGTGTGTAACTGGATCACTTTGCTGTGCACTGGAAACTGACACAACATTGTAAATCAACTGTAGTTCAGCAAAAGCAATTCTCCCAACAATGTTTAAGGTTGAAATCAATACTCCCATTTTACAAATGAGGAAATTGAGGCTTAGAGTTTAAGCGAGTTATCCCAAATCCCACAGCTGGAAACTGGCAGAGCTGGGATTTTGAATCCAGCTTCCTCTGAACTCCCAATTCATGTTCTACATCCCGGACTGTTTCCAGCACGACCTCCAACGAACCCGTGCCCCCGACCTGAGAAGCCGGGATTAGGGCAGCCCTACTTCCAGCCTCCTTCTACGAGGAAGAGGCCACGCCGCCACATTCTTACTCCTCATCACTGTTATATTGAGCTTGGCTGCTACAAGGAGACATCCGAGGCCCTGAAGCCAGAAACGCTGAAGCCAGAGGCTTCTCTCTGCTAGTGAGACGCAAGTCCTCTCGGACCATGAAAGACCAGAGTAACTCTCTCAAAAGACTTAAACATAAGACAAGATACAATCAACCTCCTAGAGGAAAACATAGGCAAAACATTACCTGACATACATCTCAAAAAATTTTCTCCTGGAAGAAATAAAAGCAAGAATAAACAAATGGGACCTAATGAAACTTACAAGCTTCTGCACAGCAAAGGAAACCAGAAGTAAAACAAAAAGACAACCTACGAAATGGGAGAAAATTTTTGCAAATGAAACCGACAAAGGCTTGATCTCCAGAGTATATAAGCAGCTCATACGACTCAATAAGAAAAAAATAAACTACCCAATCCAAAAATGGGCAGAAGACCTAAACAAGCAATTCTCTAAGGAGGACATACAAATGATCAAAAGGCACATGAAAAAAATGCTCAATATCACTAATTATCGGAGAAATGCAAATCAAAACTACAATGAGGTATCACCTCACACCAGTCAGAATGGCCGTCTTTCAAAAATCCACAAATGACAAACGCTGGAGAGGCTGTGGAGAAAGGGGAACCCTCCTACACTGCTAGTGGGAATGCAGTTTGGTGCAGCCACTGTGGAAAACAGTGTGGAGATTCCTCAAAAGACTAGGAATAGATTTACCATCTGACCCAGAAATCCTACTCCTGGGCTTATATCCAGAAGGAACCCTACTTCAGGATGACACGTGCACCCCAATGTTCATAGCAGCACTATTTACAATAGCCAAGACATGGAAACAGCCTAAATGTCCATCAACAGGTGACTGGATAAAGAAGAGTTGGTATATTTATACAATGGAATACTACTCAGCCATAAAAACTGACAACATAATGCCATTTGCAGCAACATGGATGCTCCTGGAGAATGTCACTCTAAGTGAAGTAAGCCAGCAAGAGAAAGAAAAATACCATATGAGATCGCTCATATGTGGAATCTAAAAAACAAAAACAAAAACAAACAAACACACACAAAAAAACCCAAAGCATAAATATAGGACAGAAATAGACTCATAGACATAGAATACGGTCTTGTGGTTGCCAGGGGGGCGGAGGGTGGGAAGGGACAGACTGGGATTTCAAAATTGTAGAATAGATAAACAAGATTATACTGTGTAGCACAGGGAAATATACACAAAATCTTACAGTAGTTCACAGAGAAAAAAATGTGACAATGAGTGTGTATATGTCCATGTATGACTGAAAAATTGTGCTGAACACTGGAATTTGACACATTGTAAAATGATTATAAATCAATAAAAAATGTTAAAAAAAAAAACCAAACAACCCTCCTTTCTTTCGAGTCTGGCAGGAAAAGAATTCTTTCCCATCCCCTCGACTCCCAGACCGCCATGTCTTGGTGGGAAGGAACACTTTGACTGATCTGAAGAGTGTTGCCTGCGCAGGGCAAGGGTTGTCCACTGGAAACTCAGCGCAGGGGCGGCATCGGGCCAGACACATCCTCCATGTGGGCTTCTGTCCTTCAGGGGCACTTACACAGCAGGCGTTGCAAAGCACGTCGGTGAGCCAGGCAGCAGAGTGTCCTTTTCCCGCTTCCAGAACAGCCAAGTGTTCCGCCGAGCCTCGTGCTGCATGAGAATAGTTCTATCGAACGCAGCCTCCTTTGGGATGGATGCTCTCAGCACACGTGAGGACGCACTTTGGTAACAGGCCCCTTCCCGCCCTGTCCGTGCTGCCTGGAGCCTGCAGCGGCCACCTACCGCGGCGGGGCGAACCCAGGGCGGGGCTGGCGGCTTCACTTCTTCCCCGGAGGACGGACGCAACAGAGGCTGCTTAAGGGACCACGTTACATTCTAGACGGGATGAAAATGCACCTTGATTGGAAAAACGTTAACAAAGATAAATGGAACACCTGTTCTCTTTCAGCGACAGAAGAATCATGGACGCACGATGTCAGAACCACGGAGGGGAAGCGCGGGTGGTGGAACCGGTCCCCGGCTGACAGCCTCCCCCCCACCCAGCCGCTAACAGCTCACACCATGCCCTCCTGGGAAAGACCGTCACCGGCCAGCGGGACCCCTTCCCCAGAGGCGCCTGTGAGGCCATTCTGCCTCTCACCAGGGGCTTCCAGTGTGGAGCTATGGAATGAATGCATGAACACAGTCAATGACTGTCATCTGATGTGTGGGTCTGAGCCTGGGTCTCCTGCCTCTGGGGGCCAAAGAGCAAACTTTGAGGATGAACACACTCTAGAGGTCCCTGTGGGAACAAGGTGAGACTGATTCTCCTGAACTCACTCCTAGGATCAGTTCCATCCCACCCTGACTCCCCGGCAGGTGTCTCTTGAGAGCACACCCTCGCTGCGAGAGCCCAACGCTGGCTCTGTTTCCAGAACTGCATCCTAGGATGGACAGGAGGGGCAGGGGGCCCGTCAGTGAGTCGCTCACTCCTTCAACACCCTGCAAGGCTGGCCATCCATCTGTAAGATGGAAGTCCAACCAGAGGAAGAGACAGAGCTGGTGACCAGGAGCCTACTGACTTAGAGTCACCCACTGCAAATTAGGACTCGGCCCCATCATCATCTCCTCAGTCGAGAGCACCCCTCAAGCCTGGAGACCATTCTCTGGCTCTGAGCAGCCAGCCCCCTCCTCGTTCCCCACCCAGCCTCATCTGTCAAGAGGATAATGATCTGTAAATTGACCTTTCTATCCTCTGGTTAATGGAAATCATTTGGGCAGCTTCTTTTGAGAGTCCACAGTTCTTTTCTCACATGTGAATAATCACCACCAAATTTACCATTTTATAAGCTGTCGGTCCCTGGGGTTGAGATATAAATGGAAGGCCTCGGGCTGACCAGCGGAACTTTCCGCAGTGATGGAGAGGTTCTCCGTCAGCACCGGGCACGTGGCAGCACTGGCCACACGTGGCCAGTGAGCACGTGAAATGTGGCTGGTGTGACTGAGGAATTTTAAATTCAGCTGTAGCTAATTTAAATGTTAAGCAGTCACATATGGCAGGTGGCTTCTGCAGGGGACCGTATGGTGCTAGACAGGAGGGCACAGTGGTCCAGAGACTTAGAAGCCAAGCTGGGTGGGTTCTAATTCCCATCCCAGGGCTGCGGCCTTTCAACTCCTCTGTGCCTTAGTGTCCCCGCCCACAGCTTGGAGATGCCGTGGCCCCCACCTTGTTGTGAGGATGCAAGGTCACCCCTGGGAGGTGCTTAGCACAGGAGGGGATGTCCCAATACACCGTGGGCTTCTGCGACCAGCCTGGTCCGGACACAGGAGAGAAGCTTCAAGATGAGAGATTGTTTAGATCATCCCAGTAATTGCTAAGAAAACCAGCTTCTTAACAGCATACTTCACACACTTTCTCCATAGTCCTCCCCAAGGCCGGAAAAGCGGGCATCTTCCCGCACTTAGTGAAGGCTGCTCCGCCAGGTCCCCGCCAGCCTGCATTTCCCAGGGTGAGCCCACAGCAGGCCTCCCTGCTAAGCTGTGTACAGACTAAACTTTGTAACGGCCCCCCTCCTCTGTGACTGTAGACATTCAGCAGGTCTGAGCCTGGCGTGGTGGCAAAGCCCACAGCAGAGACCACTATCATCCCAACACGGACTTTCCAAGATTAGATAAAATGAAAACCTACAAAGCAACATTGCAACATTGCAGATTAAAAAGAAAAATCCTGCTGTCTCCCACCCAGCTGATTAAAATATTCGAGATTCTTTGGCCTTGGGAGCTGTGGTCCTTCGCTTCAGACCCACCCTTGCCCCCTCCCCGAACTTCGGAAAGCCGGAATCCCCTTCTCAAACTTCCCAGCTGAAAGCTGCCCTGGGTCTCCTGGATTTGGCTTTTCTCAAATTTTATCTAATTGTCCTCATCATATATTTGATTTTGACTTTAAAAGTTCTGAAGAAAACATGTTTCTGCATATGGTCTCTGGGATGGCATTTCTGTGGTTTATGAAATCTGGATTCAATATATGGGATAAACTGTGGCTCCAGGGCCTTTTTTTTGTTACAGCTTGGAGCTTTCGTCCTCAAGTGGCGAAGTCCACAGGATGGCCGTGACACTGCCCTCAGTCCTGCACTTACTTTTCTAGCATTTATTTGCCAGCAGAACTTTAAAAACACAGTTCGACGTGGAAAAGATTTGGTACCCATTTCTTTGTGTGTGTCTTTAAACTGTTTTTTTTTTTTCTTCTATCATGTAACTTTAAGTTGAATGCCTGAAAAGAGAAGGGTGAGGGTTTCCTATTTTTTTTCAGCCCCTCAGTCCTCCCCCCAAATCAAGGCCTCTCAAGCCAGGCCAGGTTACAGGGAGATGGACACTGAAAAGCCAGGCCAGGTCACAGGGAGATGGACCCTGAAAAGCTGGCCATTGTTGTTTTTTTTTTAAATTTCCCTGAGAAGTTTCCAGAGATGGTCCTGATGGAGCTGGTGAAATCACAGATGAGCCAAATGAGAGGCGATCCTGGAGACAAACTACACTGCTGCATCCACGAGGCACATAAACATTTACCTTCTCAGACGCTGGAACTAATAGCAAAAAATCACATCTGCATCAATCAAGAAGGCAATTAAAAGCCCATCAGAGAAGAGAAAGCCTGGGCTCTCCCTGTACACCCTTGAACATGATGAAGAGGAACGTTGCTCGTTGCAGGGCTACGTGTGCATCTGCAGGAGGAAAGAGGCAGGGGAAGGAGTCTCCTTAGGAAGTATGTAAATGAGTCGGTGCACATGGCTTTGAAGGGAGTGGACCAGGAGATGGAAGGAAAGATTGGGAGCATCTCTCTGGTAACCTTTTCTCTACGGGAGATAACCTCTCTCTTCCTTTTACGTGCACTTGTATCCTGCCTGTGTTTAGTGAGGTAATTAATTCATCGCTAACATTCCTTGTCTTGTAACTCTGGTTTGCAGCCTAGGCAAGGGAAGGAGGACCTGGGGCTTTCACAAAACTGTCATTAAAGTTGGAGGAGACCTAGATAGGCCGTGTTTGCATTCGAGAGGCGCAAGATCTCTTGAAAGGCAGAGGAAATCACTCCTCCAGCTTCCCAGTAAGATACAGCGTTCTCCAGGACCAAACGGTGTCGGCACACCCACACACACCCACATGCACGTACACGCAGACATGTGCAAGTCACACGTACACGTCTGTGAACACAGCAAGCCATTCCCACTCATGTGTGTGCTTTTTTCTGGATCAACTGCAAAAAACCGATATTTGGAGATGCCTTGTTTAAAAATAAAAGGGATATTTAATGGACACTCATTACCGTATATAAAGCAGATAAACAACAAGGATCTACTGTAGGGCACAGGGAACTAGATGCAATTTCTCGTAATAACCTACTGTCAGCTGAGGGGGGCTGACGTGGGGTTTTAGGAGGTGAGCAGCCCAAACGAAACAATGCACGGAAAGTTGCCATGCCGCCGGACAGACTTCAGCAGGAGACACCATGGAGTTAACTACACTTTATTCTGTTGCCACAGGGAGGTGCATGCCTATGATGCACCTGTGTTGCTTTCTATCTGTTCTCTGCCAGCACATGCGCAATGTGAATTTTTTTGTTCATTAGGCTTACAGAATATCTCTAGTGCATGTGTACTTCTATTTTCTTTGTTAATAAATCTTATATAATTGACACATGCACACAGCCATTATTTACTGCATACTACAAACATGCTCTGATCATGGCCTTGGGTCCCACGGCCTTAACTCATCTCAAGGCCAGCTCACACCTATCACGGCAAAGAATCTGAAAAGGAAACTACACATGTATGTATATGTAATAATTGAATCACTTTGCTGTACACCTGAAACCAACACTGTAAATCAATTACACTTCAATAAAAATATAAATAAATAGACAAGATAAAAATAAAAGGGATATTTAAAAAACTTAAAAGGAATGTCATCAGGATGCTGCATGTGCCTGTTCAGGGGGTGTTAAACCCGATATTTCTCTCCCTGCATGAAAGAGAAATGAAATTGTTTCTGTGATCATCTCTGAAGAGGAAAGGGAAATGTGAGAGCAAAACTTGACAGCCAGAAGGCCCTTCAAACTGGGCTCTGACACCTGTGATGTGTCTGCATGGGAGTTCCTCGTCCCTGGCTTGGCTGCTTGATTGCAGAGCAATGCTACTGGAAGGTACCAGACAGTTACAATTGCTGGCAAACCCACTCAGAATGACAGCTCACTCATTCCCCATGTATATGACAAAGCCTATTATTTAGATAAATCAAGCATCCTCACCGTTCTGGTTCTTAAACCAAACCCTTTCCTGCCTGGGGCAAAGTCCTCAAGATCTTATAATTAGCCTGGAGATAAGCACATTGAAAGTGACAGACCAAGGTCGTGTTTATTCGGGTTACTTTGTTTTGTTTTGTTTTGTTTCCATTTCCCTGTGGAATTTCATCTTTCTCCTCTATCAGCACCAAACTTATACCAGGAATTTTACTGGAACTTCCCCACTCCCTGTTCTCCAAAAGGTAAGGCTACTTTCTTTTTCCAGGCAAGCTTCTCAGGAAATTTCATTTCCGCATTTCAAATTGCATTTGCTGGTATTAAAAGGAATGGAAATACACAGACATTTCATTTCCACTTCGTTGTCTCACGATCTGGTTAAATGGGCCGCCTGTCAAAGGCCCCAGCAGTGGCTTCAGCGAACAAAAAGCCATCCTACCTGAACACAGGCCCGTCCTCCAGCCACTGACGAGACAAGCTCGGGACCGGCTGTCCCGTGTCCGGACTGGCCTGCCACCCCCCGCGTGCCCCTTCCCCGCATCTGTGTGTTGTTATGTGTCAGAAGAGATTACCGTGCTCAGCTGTTGGGGTAAGCTGTTCCTTTTCAGTTTAATTACCAGGCTCAAATCGCCCACCCCTTGTCTGCTGTATTAAGATGTTGCTGCAGATAATGAATAATTTGAGAGGGGAGAAATTCCAAGTTCCTGTTTCACTGCCTTTGGGTGAAGTCCTTACAAGGATGCTAACCAAACTGCCACGTATCTTGTGCTCAACTCAACTGACGGACCCCCCAGCCGTGGGCCTGAGCCTCACCTCCTGTTCTGTGGGTTACAAGAAAGCACTGCCCTGGAAATGCATTTATTATTTCTGCTAAAAACATTATGAAAACAAGTGGAACCAAGTCACTGCTCTAAGGATCAAAAACCATCACCCCAGCCCCCTAGAAAATGGGGTGGTCCCAGCCCCTGGGGATCAGAATCAGAAGACACTGGTGCTGCTCAGTTTTTGAAAGAAGAGCAACTCCTTCAGTGGCTCTGGGAGGGGGGGTTTCTCTCTGCCTTAGGGAGTCTGCTCCCTGGGGGACCCCTGCTTCCGCTGTGAGGGTGATTTTATAACCACCCCAACGTTCTTCCTGATACCCCGGGTCCAAGGAAAGCACCGGACGTAGTACATATTATCAACATGCCTACGCTTCCCTCGCCGGGCACTTGGGTTCCATTCTCACACTAATGAAGTTCGGGAGTGGAAATCCGATTACGGGGGGAGCAAATGAGATGTGTCTCATGAGGTGAGTCTGTGATGGTCCATCTCAGCCGGGAATAATTGCATCTTCAGGTAGTTTGCCGAAATGTATTCACTTACACAGAAGGCAGGAGGCAGGCATGATCACTTTTATTTCTCCAGTTAAGAAACTGGAGAGCCTGACGCGGAGGTCCAGGGAGCGCGTGCACTGTAGGTTTTTGTCTTCTTTTTGGTGCCCATGTTTCGGGAAGCAGATGGTAGAAAGAAGGAGTCGAACAAAGGAACTGAAGGGAGACGCATGAGTCTACCCCACGTGACTTCAGGGGGTTTTCTCCAGGCTCTGGAGTAGTTGTACGTGAAGGGGGGGACTAGCATTCTTGGGGTTTTCCGACCCCCCACTTCTCCCTGTCCCACTCTCATCAGCTCCATCTCTTCGAGCCTCACTCCCTCTTAGCTCCTCCCTGGTCTGCTCTGAAAGCCTACTTTGTGCTTTGCCCGCACCTCTTCTCCCACCCCGCAGGGGCCCCGTGGAGGCTAACCACGTAGACGCTCAATAAAAATCCATCAAACAGAGCTGAACTGCTAAAGCAAGAAAGGCTGGCTGCTTCCAGCCTGGGGGCCAGCCCGCATCCGGCGCCTGCTCACCCCCGATCCGTATTTCAATACCGTTTGCCTAAGGTTAGGGTTTAAACTTCCATTTAAAAAAAATTGGTTATTTGGTTGCCGAAAACAGAGCCCAAAGACACGAACTAACGAACCCTCCGTAGGAAAACTCCCCACTCAGGCAGCAAGAGAATGAAACTAAGGCACCAGCTTCACTTAGCAGCACATCTGTACTCAGTACCTGGGACCTGCCCTCCCCTCCTCCTGTGTCTTAATGCGTTATTTTGTTTGTTATGATTTGTTTGTTACGGCTGAGTGGCAAAATGGTGCCCATGTAAAGCCACAGAGCCACATTTTCCAACCCTGGCCCATATTTCCCTCCGTGGAGGGGGTCCTGTGCACCACTGCTCTGGCCTGTGTCTGTCAGACCCCAAGAGCATCCCTGCGCCACCTCCATCCCCGGTTGTGACAACCCAAAGTGCCTCCAGACCTGGGCAGCTGTCCCCAGGCTGAGGGCGAGGGCAAAGTCACCCCAGCTGAGAACCAGCAAAGATGCCAAGGAATTAGGCCTTCAGATTAATGTGGGCTGCTCACTCAGAGCTGACGTGTGTCTGCAAACAGGAAAGCCCGTTCGTTGCACCTCTCTTGGTGTTTCTAGTCTCAGGACCAAGTATCCATTTAGTTAAAGCTTTCTGGCTTCATCAGACTCACTGGTGACACCCGCGTTCTGACGAAACCCCGACTACCTGGGAAGGAGACACGAGCCCTGGGACACTCAGCCAGGCTGGGGAGCTGAGCCCCAGCCCCACTCAGGAGCAGCCGTTTGATGACTGGGTGTGGGAGAAGATGACTCACTGGAGACCTCCCGTATCTGAGCAAATCCGTTCAAATTCTGGTTCTGGTTCAAGGGAGGAAGGTGAACTGGGACCTCGCACTCAGCAAACACCACCCACCCAGCAGATCCCCTCGCCGACCAGCCTTCGATCTCCTTGCCCCCCAGATGGAAACGTCACTATTCTGAGGTGTCCGTTTCGGGTGGCTATGCTCAGGCTCTCCACGGATTGTTTACAGGAAAGCACCTTGAGACATCGAACACTTGGAGCGAATGAAAGGTTTTTTCTTCTTCTCTGCCTGGGTCCCATCTTCGCAGACCCTAGAAGGATACCAGACTCTGCAGATGGCATTTCCTGTTTAATCAGTGGGAACTCGGTTTCAGACAGCTTAATGGCCTATTAGTAAGGAAGGTGTCGCCTTGCAGAAGAGAGTTTATCATCTGCCACTGTTGACATGGAACAGAGGAGGGACTGGAGCAACACTGCCCAGCAGACCTTCATAGCTGGATTTGAAAGAGATTCTCACGCACTGGGCTCACCAGCATGGCTTAGAGAAAGGAGACAGCGGGCTTAAGCTTTGCATTTACTTAAAGAACGCAATTCTTAGGAAAATGAATTCACACTGAGCCCTTTCGGAGAAAGGAACCGAACCTAGTTAAGTCTGAATTAGTTGCATGTGAGAGCAAGGATAATTCTCCTCAAATCTTCATTGGTCTTATAGCTCTATTTAAAAATTAAAAACTTCTCATTCTTTTTTTTGGGGGGTAATTAGGCATATATATATATATATATTTCCTGGAGGTGCTGGGGGTTGAACCCAGGACCTCACGCGTGCTAATCACGCACACCGCCGCCAAGCCACGTACTCCCCTCCTTTACTGCTCTAAAATGCAACAGCGGCGAGAGTCTCAATCTCCATTATGCATCAGAAGCCTCTGGAAGGGTTGTCAAAATCCACACGGCTGGGTCTCACCTCCAGACTTTCTAATTCAGGAGGCCTGGGGCGGGGCCAGAGAATCTGCATTTCTGAGCAAGTTCCCATTTGAGGCTGATGCTGCTGCTCTGGGGCCCACACTCTGAGAACCACGGCAAAGATGAAGCAAAAAGACTTTCAGGTAGCAGTTGACGCTGGTGCCGCATTCACACCCCCTCAGCACTCAGCTCTACACCTGAAGGCTGTCACAGCAGCCCTGGCCACTCTCCACTGCCTGCAGACGACGCGTGGATGGCTGGAGAGCTCACGCCCTTGGAAGCAGCCCTTGATCAACGGCAGGCAGGATGGTGGTGGGTAAATACACTGGGTTCCCCACCCCTTGGATGGGGTCATTCTGAGCTGTGGTCACACTGGTCCTATGTCTCCAAGTGTGGTCCCAGCACTAGTGCTGGCTGGTGTCCTGAGCTGTTACCCATCCGTGGTGGCCAGGTACTGAAACTGAGCGTTAGCGTTTAGAAACTTTTAGCAATTTGACACTTTAATTTCACAATGGTTGAAGCAAATTGTAAGAAAAATGGGGACCAGACTTTGTGTGTGTCTGTTCTCGATCTTACTGTATCTTACAAAAACATCAGTCCCCGTAGTTCTGCAAGACAAACGAATTCTGTGTTGCAGAGGTTGCACAGTGCCATCCTGCACTGCCTCCGAGCAAACCAGCAGGGCTGGGCCTCGGCTGTTCGAGGCGGGTACCTGTCCACCAGCTGACCCGCTGGTGGCTTCTTCCCTTCCCTGCCTCCCGTCCCACTCTTCTCCGGGGGTTTCCCGGGACCCTCTCCCAAATAAACTACTTGTCCTTGAAGCCCTGTCTCAGGGTCCGCTTTTGGGGAACCCAAGCCAAGTCATTTCACTGATGTGATTTCTTGAAATTCTTTAAAAGGAAAGTCACACTTTCTCTTTAAATATTAAAATACATTTTTGGGGAGATTTTTACATCAATATTCTGGTCTCCAGCTTCCCTTTGAAAATAAGAAAAAGTAACAGTGGGGGACCCGCTTTTAAACATGGCAGCAAGCGGCTG
Organism: Camelus ferus; assembly: GCF_009834535.1. Taxonomy (NCBI): domain Eukaryota; kingdom Metazoa; phylum Chordata; class Mammalia; order Artiodactyla; family Camelidae; genus Camelus; species Camelus ferus. Next base: position 12,225,029 of record NC_045714.1, on the reverse strand, counting down.
CACTGAGCACCCCTGGGATGGAACGGTCCAGTGTTGCCACGTTCCCCACCATGCCCTGTTGCGTCCCCAGGGCTGTTTTCCTTACCCATTATCATTTAGTCGCAGGGTATTTCTCTCCAGTTAAATCCTGGCCTTCATCAGTCTCCCTCAGAAATGGGCACACATAAAGCAAGATCGCTGCGTGTTTTGAGCAACAAATTGAAGAAAACATGTTTCACTGAAGGAATGGAGAGAATTCGTGTGCACTTCACAAAAGACAGCAAAGACTTTCAGCCCAGCTCTGGCCTCCGAGGGAGTCTGAGATTGTGATCTTGAGGCCGGGAACTGTGATTCAGCTTCCACCCCCCGGGACAACCAGGCCGCACAGGCAGCAGGCGTTCTGAGGGCTGTCATGGGGACTGAGCACACCAGTCTGGGGTGAAACTCGGAAGTCTGTGGGCCGTGTGGCTACGAGACCTTATCTCAGAGGAGGGAGCTGCCTGGCGTGTCCTCAAGCCCGTTTCTCTCGGACGAGGCCTCAGACTGGGAGACAGGGCTCCTTATTTGAAGCCTCACTGTGTGCCTTGGACCCTGCACAAGGTCACCACCAGTGGCTTTCTTCGACCCAGCGTCTCCCTTGTCATATAGCGATCCCCTCGCTGGCTTGGATTGAGCAAAGTGAGTGATTTTACATGAACTTCTTTCCTGTAAACTTTCCAAATGTCGGTTATCATCATTAGTAAGTAATGTAAAAAATATATGCTTCCAAACATCCATCACTCCCTGCCACCACAGCTTCCTAAAAAGAGATTATTGCACAACCTAGAGATGGTTTTGGCCATTGCCTAGCACACCGTGCCGTCTTCCACAGAACCGTGCTGAGAGGAGGCTGCTGAAGCTTTGACTTCCTCTCTCCGCTGTTCTCTGCCTTTGTCTTTGTCCTAAAGAGGCAGTTTTAAGCCCAAACAAGGGGAGAAGCCCTTCCCTCAGTACCGCACAGCTCTGACCCAACAGCTGTTTGCCTTTTTCCCGCTGCAGAGGGCGCCTACAATTTTTGGTTCTCAGGGTTTTTTGCCCACAGGATTTCATAAATGCTTCTGTAGGGCTGGACCACCTTGACGATGTCTGAGTCGGGGGTCCCGTTCGCAAGAGCTCTGGCACGACCGGCCAGAGGCACTTAGGTTGTTTCTCAGTTTTCCTCCTTGTTTCTGTGTTCAGCTAGCAATCTCATGTGCCTGAACACCTTCATGCGTGCAGCGTTACTCCCCCGCTATGGTATTCCATCCTTCTGATAAAAACCAGCAGATAGAGAACCCCCAGGATCAAAGGACATGAGACTTCGAAGGCACACAAGGAAATCAGCTTCAGGACCTTAGGTGCTTGCTTCGTGGTCCAAAAGTTTATCTCAGAGCATTATCTTTACAGCTTATCACTCACTTGTCTCGGCTCCAGTGATGTGTTTCAAGAAATCCAGCCCTCCCTCAAAGAATGCAAATATGACACTACAAAGAAGATTTTAGAAATTATGGCAAGACTCTTGGTTCCCAAAAGGAGAGGTGGGGTGGGTGGCATCTAGAGAGACACGCCAGGCTCTCTGGGGCCTAGATCTGGGGGTACATTTTTCAGGGAGCCCCACTGGGACCCTTCTTGCCCACACATGTCCCCCTCTGCACACCTGCACCCCACCTGCAAGGCCGCCTTCCCTAGAGCACAGTGGGTTCTCACATGAAAACGTCTCAAATTAGCAACCGCTCGTTCCTCCGCTTCCCACTCCCAGTAACGCCGGTGGTCGCCTCCAGACCAGCACGAAGACAGCAGAAGGCTCTGGAGACCCAGCCCTTTCAGCAGCAAAAGCCTGGAAATTACATTTTCTACAATTAAGAAGACAGCATTTTAAATATAATCCTGTCAATGCAGCTAAATGCTCTCAAACTATAAGATCCACTCTCTGAAACAAAGGACGACATCTTTCTAATCAATCTAAGTACATTTTTGAACGAAATTGGTAGAGCACCCTTTCCACTAGGCGTGGCACTTGTTTCCAAATGCCTGATGAGCTGATTAATCTACTTTCTCTGCTCAACAATGCACTTCAAGAGGCTACTTTAGATCAAGCTCACATTAATGAAGCAATTAAGATGATTGAAGATAATATATCATTTCAAAAATATATGACCCCGGATCCCTGAAAGCGTCTGGTAAAGAGACCCAAGGACCTCACTGCAGAAATGGGCCATCAAAACAGAGTAACGTCTTACATTCTTCAAAGGGTTTAGACAGTCTTTCAACATGGGGTGCTTTTTCCTGTTGCTAGAGTTCTTTTACTTCTATCTTTTACTTCTTCCCTTAAGTTTTTCTGGATTCCCAAGGATCTGAATAATCTCCAAGAGGATTAGGGAAATTAAATAAGAAAGTCTTTCTGAGACAAAACACTGCCAGGAACTCAGCTATGATGCTAGGAATCAGAACGGCAATACCTGGGTGGCAACTGACCGGAAGCCACACCAGAGACAACTCTAGAGGATGGAAATGTTTCATACCTTAGAAAGATTCATCCATATGCAAAAAAAAAAAAAAAAAAAAAAACCACTAAGAATTTTGAGCCTGGCTGTTTGCATGATATACAGTAATTTAAAAGCCCAGATAAATAGTAATTAAGAGAAAAAAGGAAATGCCACCACAAAGCCATCTGCCTGAGAAATAGGATGGGATATATTGTGTACGGGGGAGAAAGAATGTTTAGAAGGAGGCGTGGAGGGACGGGCCAGGTACGGCAGCCAAATCCCATGATCAGGCCCAGCTACACAACCAGGGGGCCTGGTGCAAGGAGACTGCGGCCCCTCCTTCAACCCCTATGAAGAACTGTAAGCCAGCGACAGCCCAGCATTAAAGCAGGTTCGAGTTCGTTGGAGCAAGGTGGCCCTGTCCGTAACCTGCCCCCATGGCCAAGAAGGGACTGCGGGATTTCTTAGGTGCTCCTTTTTTTCCCTTGCGTTTAAAATTTCATCCTAATAGAACTGCTTATTGCCATGCTTAGTCCTGGCTGCAATGTGTGCCCTTATTAAATGCAAATCAACCTACGAGTGGAGCCACCCCTAGGTCTTCCAGGGCCTGCAGGGGTCTGTCTACGCTGAGGCACAGCGTCGGGAGGGGTGGGACCAGAGAGACTTGGGTCCAGTGCTGAGTTTCTAGCTTTTGCTGCGGCCTGGCTCATACCCGCTCCCGGCTTGGCTTCTGGGTGCTTTGACCGCGACACACAGAGCCCCTGGCTTTGAGAGACACATTCCCCGCCTGCAGCTTTCCCTTAAGTGTCTCCAGAATCTTCCTGGGAACCTGCTGCTGACATTCTCCTTTGCCAAAGAGATGCTTTCTCAGCGGGGCAGGTCTGCAGACCCCTCTCCCAGGACACAACAGAGGAGCCACTCAGGGCCCCTTAAGCCTCCTTTCTCCGTGGTGCCTCCTCGTCTTCTCTGGTCTCCACGGCCCCATTTCTATGAGCTGAAGTCCCCAGAGAGAACTAGTGACAGGCTCTCAGCTCCTCCAGGTCTTGGAGCACTGTAGAACACAGGGGAGGGGCTGGCCATGGTTCCAGCTGCCACAGCCCTGAAATCCCACAGCCTCCTGCTGGTGCTATCAGCTGACTTCTTCCTTAGGTTTCTCAGATGCACCTCCAGCCTCCTGGCTGCTCCCGTGCTGTTCCCTCTGCCTGGACCGCTTCCCTCCATCCCCTCCAGCCTCACTCCTCCTGCCTGATTATCTCCTTCTGCAGGGGGCGCTGCCGCTGGGGGGCTAGCCCTTGGCCGGGGCAGCCTCGCCCCTGCAGCCACCACACTCAGCGCCAGATGCTGGCCTGCTTCCCGTCCAGCCCCCCGAGGGCAGGCGGGTCCACGACAGCAGGGACCCATCTCATTCAGCGCCTACAGATCTAAGGGACGCGTGTCTTTGCTAAGTATCTGAGTGAGCGAATGAACGAGTCGCCCAAGTGAAGCGTCTCTGGTCAGACATTGTGGCTCACTCACCGAGAAGGGGCTCTGGCAGACGCCAGGATTACAGAGTTTAATGACGAGGGGCTTGTGAGAGGTGTGGGATGTAGAGAGAAAATCACTTCAAGGTTCTCCAGCACTCCTTCATGGTTTGATGCCTCTCGGTTCCAAAGGATTCCTGAAAAATGGACCTTGGGGTCACTTTGTCATTAAAAAACAGAGAACTGAAGTTCTTAACTCCAAAGATGACGGCTGAGGTCCTTGGAGGAAAACTAAACGTAGTCTGACTCAAGAGAACTGAAATGTGTGGGAAGAGCAGGAGCTGTGGCCCCAGGCAGATCTATTTGGTCCAGAAGCACTTGTTAAGCACCTACTGTTTGAACGCTCAGAGAAGGGCAGTGCATGGGTCTGGGGAAAGACTGACACTGACCATGATCCTGGGTGTTGAGCCACCCGAGGTTCAGACAGCCCCTCCGCCTACAGGATTTAGTGCAGAGCGCCTGTCCCTCCACTGTCCTTGCAGATGTGGTGGGCGGGGCAGCGGTGTCCCTCGGGACCACACTGGACAGCAGAGCAACTCCTGCCCTTCCCGGATGGGGCCGGGCTCTGCTCACTGGCTCCATGCTGGCCTTCCTCAGGGCGCACTCGGGGCCACCACCGAGTGACCTCCCTCTGTCTGGATGTCGTTCCAGGGGAAAGCTCAGGCCCCGTGGGCGATCCCCAGGGAGGGTTTACCAAGTGACTGCCGCCGGCCCAGAGCCCACGCCAGGGGCGGATGCCGCCCCTAAACGCCGGCGCAGCACACCCCGCGGCCCAGGAGAGATGTTTTGCTGCACAACATCTTGGAAAGAATTTGATAATGTGGCTTTTTCAATAATTTGCAATTTTACTCCTCTCCTCTCCTGCCAACAAAAGTCACAAATTCCCTTAGTTTGTCTTTACAGTTGTCTTTAAAATAGTAAAATAAATAATAAATAAATAAATATATAAAATAATAATAAAGTAAAAATCAATAAAAATAAATTCAAAATTAAAACAAATTTTTATTTTGTGTTTGAAGACACACTGGTCTCACTCATCCTGTTCGGTGACTTAAACTGTCTGACTAGTGAAGCTCCTTGCGGACAACTGGCTGAAGCGCTGTAACTAACCTCCAGGTACTGAGTCAAAGATTCACTCATTCCCCCTTCACTGCTCAGCTTTGACCTGTGAGCGGACTTGGAGGAAGGCAGGGAGGCCTCGACAGAGTGCCCATAGGGCCTGGGGGTCAACGGGCAGATCCAAGGACAGGAACCTGACAAGACAGGCCAGTCAGAGAAGGTGCCCACACTTGGCCTAGGGAGTGCCTCTGGCCCACGGTCAGGGCCAGGTCAAACGCCTTGCCCCATTGCCAGCCGTGAGGGATCCCAGCTCTGTCCTTCCGGGCCACCATCCACCAGGAAGGCCAACGCCGGTGTGCCAGCTCCGTCCTCACTCGGCCATTCCTCAGGCTGGAGCAAAGTGTACGGATAGAAATCAAAATGTCAGAGCGAAAAAGGGAAAAAACAAACAAACTTCTGCTTTTTTTCATCTGACCCTTTAGCCAAAGCAGCTAATAGAAATTATAAAACAATATAATGATTTAATAATTCGAGCCAGGACACATGCGGTCTTCATGATCACGATGGTTACTTTTCAGTAATATGAGGAAAAACACGAATCTTGAAGTAATTCTCAGTAATTAAATTAAGGTTAACGTTCCCCTAAAGAGCTGCGGCTTTGGGAGCGATTTGTGAGAAGCCTGGATGATGCCGTAACAGGCGCTTGGAACAGCTCCAGGAGACCATGCTCTTTTCCATAGGAACCAAGCCGGCACATGGCAGGGTTTTTTGTTTGTTTCTTTGTTTGTTTTGGTTTGTTTAAGAAAGAGAAATAAAAGCGAGTCCCTCGATGTGTTAATTTTATTAAAACCCAGTGGAGGCTGAGCAGGTCAGAACTCATAAGCATTTTTTATTCTCCCCTCCACGTGAGGGCTGTCTCCTTCCTTCACGTTTCAGCTGCACTGGGGTCGCTGGACCGTCCGTTCTTCGGTTCCATGAAGCTAAATTAGTCTAAGAGAAAATGTGCCCCATTCTCCCCAGGAAAGGGCAGCAGAGCTGGAGAAACTTGATTCCTTCTCACTCGGCCCTGACAGCTCCTTCTCTGCCCAGCAGCAGCGACGATGCTCTTTCCGAGATGGTTTGACCCCCACTGCCCACCGTGGAGGCCCCTGGCCCCCCCAGCCCCCTGAGCAGGCCTGCCCTCCATCCTCCTTACTCCTCTCTCTGCCTCCAGACCCTGGCCATTGCTGAGGCTACCCTGTCCCTTCCTACCACTGGGCCTTTGCACCAGCTGTTCCCACCACCAGCCAGGAACACATCTCTTCTCATAGCCACCCGCCCGCCACCCTCTGGTCAGCCAAAAGCCACGTCCTCCTCAGGGTGGCCTGCCAAGAGTACCCCCCATCACTCCCTCCCCCCACCCCAAGTCGTTTCAGCTGAAGCCCTAATCGCTGCCTGTATTTTCTTTGTATTTCTTCCATTATCTCCCCCAACTGACACGCAGCCTCTACAAGGTTCTTGGCCAAGTCCCCATTTCCCCGATGGTACAAGTGAACAGAGCCCCTGCAGGGAATGGGGGCCCGACTTTGTGTCTTGAGGGTTGGGGGTGGGGTGAGGGGAGGCAGAGTGACCAGAGCCTGGGAGAGAGCCCGGGCGGCAGGGGCTTTAGGAGGAGAAAGGCAGGCCCGGGGGCTGCAGTCAGCAGGGCGAGGCGAGGAAAAAACACCCCACCTCCCCTTCAGCGCTCTGGTCCCCGCGCCCCAAATCTTTGCCAGGTCCCTGCGAGGCGGACACGGTGAACATCCCTGCCTTCTGCAGGAGGGACCGGTGCCTTGGAGAGGTTAAGCAGCTTTTCAAGGAGCTAGCAAGAGGCAGAGGTGTGAACTGAGCCCTGGGTTATGTCTGATCTGAGTCCGTCTTCCTAAAGGCTCCCCGGGGGTGGAACGAGTGGCTGGGACATGGCAGGGAGGTGGTGTGGGCAGCTGGGGACTGGGAGCCCGCAGGCAGTTTGGCTGGACTAGGGATGGACACTTTGGGCTGGAAGGGGAGCGGGTCCAAGGGGCAATACACCCCCTTTGCCGTGAGGCCCCTGGACTTGGGGGCTGCAGCCTAGGGAGAGGCTCCCTCCTGGGCCCACTGACGGCAGGCTGCACTCTCCAGCAGGAGCGGACCCTTCCCGCCCCAACTCCGAGCCTGTTACTCAGCCTCTCCAGATCCTTCTTTGCTTTCTCTCCAGGCTTCACAGCAGCTGGCAGCCCACCCAGTCCACCTGCCACGCCCACAGTTATCACGTGCCCTGGCCAAGGTCATCTGATTTTGGGGAAATCTAAGGACAAAGGCTGGGGCTCCCAGCCCACCCCACGCCCGGCAGGCAGAGGCCCCTGGAGGTGCCTGATCTTCCCAAGGTCGCCAAGTTCACTACTGCACAGCCCCGCCAAGAACAGAGGTCTTCCCGGCCAGGCACTCCCTGCCAAGTCACAAAGACTTTACTGTATATATTCCAGACAGAGGAGGAAGAATTTCAGGTTCTTCCACCCTGACAAAGTACTGTGGATTATTTGCAAGAAGTCTGGGAAATTCCAGAAGTCTGTTTTCCAAAGACGCCCACTTGGCTTCCCTCATTCTGCGAATAGTCCCTCATTCAGGTATGGAAGGGGATGTGTTCTGCAGAAACTTCCAGACCCCAGGATCAGTGCCTTGGGTGCAAAGGGCAGAGATGGAGCAACTACAGACCCCAAATCATGCTGCCCAGCCACTGTCCCTCAAGTTGTCTGAGGGCTGCCCCAGGAGGGGAACCCCACACCCCAGGTCACCTGCCCAAAGCCAGCACCTGGCTTTAGTCTGGCAGCTGTCAGGGTCTCAGTGTCTGTTTCCCATTACTTTAATTCCAGTTCTCAACTTCCGCAGCCTCCCTCCCTTTCCCCCCTCATCATGTGCCTTGGCCTCTACATGTCAACTCCGAGATCAAATCGAAATTCCAATTCCGGGGCGTAAATTGTCCGTGTGATTTGAGTAAGTGGGACACGGCCCTGGGGCTGGTTATTTTTCCTGGATTCCTAGACGGGGTTATTTACATGTTGGAAGGCGCTGGCTGCATAATTGAGCTGTTACTCTTGGATGAGTCTATACATTGCTTCTGTGTTGAGAGAAAATAAAACAGGACCGTGAGGGGAAAATTGGTGCCTGGATTAAGTGAATTTGTCGGTTGTACCAGAAACTATTTATAAAGATATAGAGGGGAATTCATAAAATATACAAATGTAAGAAAACCTGAAACTGAAAGCCTTTCTTCCCAAATAATTTAGACTAAAAACTGAGCATAATACTCCAATTATTTTTTTTAATGAAAGAAAGGAATTTTAGGATCAAGAAAATCTTACGTATCTATTCTCTATCCTCAGACTCCCACTTAGAGACAACCTCTACCATGAGCTTAAAAATCTTTGCAACCAAATATCTACACAGGAAATACTTGGGACATGTACATTTATATTTATGTACATCCCCAAGTCATGTCGAGCGGGGAGAGCAGGCTTTCCCTGTAAATGGTCTGCTGGTAAACGTGTTGGCTCGGTGGACCACATGGTCTGGCTTGGAGCTACTTAGTGTGAAAGCAGCCCCAGGCAGTATGTAAACAAATAGGCATGGACGTGTGCCAATAAAACTTTATTTACAAAAACAGGCGATGGGTGGTACTTTGCCAAGTCTTGTTATACAGGATTATGTTGTGCGTATATTGAATACATGTCAACGGACCTGGAGTTCATTCATTTAAACTGCTAATTAGAACTCTGTCACGTGCACTCTCTCCTCTATCGAAAGGCATTTAGATTTCCATCAACTTTTTTTTTTTTTTTTAAAGCCCATCCACACGATCAGACAGGTTAGCTGGATCTGACACGGTCTGGCTGGAGCTGGGCCATTCCGTGACCTCTGGGATTGTTCGGCGTAAATTCAAGCTTTGGGGGAGGTGGTGGCAATATGATTGGCTTGTGTTCCCACATGGCCATTGTTCAGAGTGCCCACCAGTTCGTGCAAGAGCTAGAATGTCCCCCTTTAATGATGCAGAGGATTCTCTCAGTCTCCTTTCTTTGTCGGCCTCAAAGTCTTCAGAGAGCGCTTGTACCAAAGAGGTGGGTCCAGGCAGAGTGCAGGGGTCACCGCCAGACACCTCAGAAGGGCAGGCCAGAGATGTATTCAGAGGCCAGATTCTAAGTGAGGGAGGTGGACTGGTGCCAGCCCCGTCCGGGGGCCAGCACCACGTGGGGGCGCGGCCACTGCTGCCAGACCGTCCGACCCTTCTAGATGCTGTGTATCTGGGTTGCAAGAGGAATCCTCCCAGTTTTCAAATGCAACTCATTAACAGAAGCGAGGGGGGGGGGGCTCTGACACGCTGTGGAGCAGATCTAGCCCAGTTTCCAAACTCGGGAGGAGAACAGGGCCAAGGACTAGGAACCGCTGCATGGAAGTCATAGACAGGCCTTCCAGGCGTCTCCTCCAGGGGACTCGGGAGCCCCTGGCTCGGCCCCTGCCTCCACCCCCGTCCACCCGGGCAAGTCTTTCAACCTCGTGGGCTGAGCCTGGAGTTTCCCGCCTACAAAGTAGGGGCTGAAGCTCCACGGGCTGTGACCTACGTATGAAGATGCGGCACTTTGGGAAAAGCAGCAAGAAAGATGGTATGATCATTACCCAACAAAACCTCTGAAACGTAATGTAAGCAGCCGCTCTTTCCTCCAACAAAGCCCCGTCTGCTCCGTTCCAGGGCATGTGTCTGTTAGCAACCACCGCACCATATGCGGGTGGAATCCGGATTCCTTCGCGAATCCCGCCGGGCCCTTTCCCTGGAGCTTGTTGAGTGGACGATCTGTTATGGGTCCAAGAAAGACACTCCTCACTTAGCTTTCCTGCAAGATGTTTATTAGAGCTAGTCCTGCCCTTTCCCCAACCTCCAATAAATTATTTTTCCTCCTCTCTTCATCCCCCTCTCCTTCTCAATTTGGAGAGAATATTTTTGTAAACATTTCCCATCATTTCTCCTTCTTTCTTTTTAATTTCATTAGGGTCCTGGCCAGCTGTGCAGCCCACACATCTCCCCAGCCTTCTGTGAGCATCATTTTACATATCTGCCCCTAAGATCCCAAAAACCAAAATTTAAAAAAATCCTCTTACAGAACGCCAGGCTTCCCGACAGACCAGAGGCGGCGTCTCCCATGGGCTTTCTAGCTGCTCTGAAGGCATTTTTGAAGAAGTGGGGCTGTTTGCGGGTCACCACGGGCAGAGAAAGCCTCGAATCTCTCCCCTTCCTCAGAGCAGACCAAAACAGCTTCTTTCAAGGGTGTTGGACACTTGGTCCAAACCATAGGGTCAGCCCATCTTCAGAAAGACTCAGGTGGAGTCACCACAAGGATAGTTACAACCTGACGTTAGAGAAACAGGAAGCTGGAATGTGTGGCAGCCTCAATGGACGGGCTTCCTTTGCATCACTGCAACCTTCTGGAACCCCAGGCCTGCGTCCCCACCTCTGGCCCCCTCTGCAAGCTGCTCTTCCCAGGGTCCACGCAGACAGACCAGGCAGACCAAGATGAAAAGCCAGTGCCTCGCAGATGTAAACGTGCTTTTCATCCCAGAGTCTAGTTTTCTAACCCAGGGGATGTAATGTACCCAGATATGGGCTTGGGTTTGTCCCAAGGAGGAGAGACAGGAATGAGGCCGGGCAGGGAGGGGCGGAGCAGATAAGCTGGCCTCTCTTTTTTCCTGGGTTCTGCTGCTTGCACTTCTGCTGTTTCATCTCTAGGACAGAAAGGGCTTGACAGGAGAGTTGGTGGCGTGTGAGGCCGGATTCTTTCATTCCATCTGCGCTGCCGCCCTGTGTTCTTTCAAAGCAAGAGGACGGTCCACAGCTCAGAAGAGAGATTTCCCTTGGCACGTGAGAACGCCCGGGGCAAACTGGCTCTGGCCCCTGCTGGGGAGACCCCGGCTTGGCTCCCGTCTGTGATGCTGGCTGGCTGGCCTCGGGCAAGTCACTTGAACCTTCCGTTTCCCCAGCTCGAACACAAGAATCCAAACCATGTCCACCTTGGAGGGGGGTTGGGAGCAGCCAGCGGGCCCAGTGATGAAAGAATAAAAGGAGGAGTGAGCCTGAACACGGCTCCGGGGTCATGACTGCTGGGTCATGACTGTCGTCATCACTGTCACAACCCAGAGACTGGAAGACTGGGAGCTCTGTCCCCCAGACGCCCCACGTGAAGGTCGGAAACACAGACACAGATGGTGAAGAGAGAATAGTGTTCCCCAAGCCTCCCTCTTAAACCCCAGAGTCCTCCACGCTGTCCCTCCCATCGGCTCCCAGCTGCCTGCAAGACAGAGTCGGACTGCCCAGGGCAGGACCTGCTCTCTTCCCTGCACGGAGCCCAGCGCGCAGTGGGGGCTCAGGAGATACAAGCAGGTTGAATAAACGGCATGCTCCAGTTGGCTTTCAAGAACCCCCCACCCCCCATCATCTGCGCAAACCTGCAGCCCCCGAAGACCCTCCGCTGCCTCACTGGGACCACCTCCCCTCCCGAGGACTCTCACCCACTCTCCTGCACTGGACCAGTTGGTGCCAAGAGCTTCTCTCTCCCCTGACGTCCATGAGCAGCGCCATCCAGCTGCTCTGTGTGTGACCGATTCCCTGGGTCCCAGACACGTGGAAAGCTCCCCGAGGGTGGGGAACTGCCTTGTATTTACGACGGCCGGGCAGAGAGGGGCAGACCAGGCGCGCAGCCTTGGACTTCCTCTCCAGGACCCACTTCTTACTTGCCCTCGGTGGGCGTCTTTACTGGGGTTTTCTGTAAGTGGGATCCTTTATACTGCCTCCCCTCCCTTTTCTCACTTTCTTCCCTACGTCTAGCACAAGATTCCCCCTTCTTCCTCCGCTTGTTCCCCAGTTCCCTGCTTATCTGGCAATGCCTTGACCGTGATGGAAGCTGCAGGTCAAGGTCAAGCCGCCTTTAGGAGCTCTGGCGGTTCACGGGCCACAGGCTGGGATGAGCACCTTCCAAAACACAAAACCGACAGCAGCAAGAGCCACAAGGTCACAGCCGAGGACACAGTGAGACCAGTGGGTCCCGCAGATGGCTTCATGGCTGACCTTGGACTCAGCTCTGCCATTTCTCAGCCCCTGAAACCATCTCTGAAGAGCATTTGATGGGAAAAGGATAGACGGTCTTTGAAACCTTTGTCCAAGAGATGCCATCTAAATCCTGTGTGACTCTTATTCTTAAATGTTTAATTGTACCTCCTTCTGGGATAATACGGCCACTCTCTGAAATACAACCTTAGCAATAAATTTCCTGTAAGAGTTTACTGCCAGATTAATAGCATTGTAGTGCAGCTATCATTGTTTTAATATGGAAAAAAACCATTTGGGAGGCTGCACACAGTAGAGACATGTCTCAGGGTGAGCTTACAAAGGCAGGCCAAGTAGCCACGGTCCCTGGGGAAGCTCGACCCGCCTTTGGGGACAGCACTAGGCAAGGATAATGACCTCTCGTAGCATTACCCCCTCAGGAACCGGACATGGGTTTCCAGATGCAAGACTCGGACAAAGTCCGGGGTCTGGGCCTTTGGCTGGCCAACACTTTGCTCATTCGATGACTTGTCTCACACCTCCCGGCTTCCACCAACCTCTTTTCATCTTAGACTTAACACCCATCTTGCTAACATGATCCTTTCGAAACTCAAAGACCCAGCAAGCTACAAAAAGACATGGAAGGAACCTTAAAGCACATTGCTAAGTAAAAGAAGCCAGTTGGAAAAGGCTACCGATTGTATGATTCCAACAGCATCACATTCTAGAAAATGCAAAACTATGGAGACAGTAAAAAAAAAGATCAGTGGTTGCCTCATGTTGTGGGGGGGGGTACCCTTGCCCACCTGAACCTGAACTCTAGCACTAAATATAATGTGTCACACACTATTTATCTACCATGTGTCTCCCCGTGGACGGTGCACTCCAATAATTGGGATTGGTCCCTTTTGCATTCCGGTCCTGACCTCCATCCCCGGCCTCTGAGCCTGGGTGCTTGGCTCCAAATCTGATTCCAGGATTGTTGGATAAATGAGAAAAAGTGTGAATGCAGGTAACTTGCCATCCTTAAGCCCACAGCCCTAGACCTACTGGGCCAGCCAAGCCCCCACCACCCTCATCCGGGAGGGTTACGTGTACATTAGTGCCAGGGGCTTAAAAAGCTACGGTAAGCATCTCGGCAATCCCACCACGGCGTGCTCCTCCGCCAACGTATCTCCTTCCCAGCGCTCGCCGCCCACTCCCCAGCGGCCCCCTCCTCTGCCCCCCTCCCGTGATTCATGTGAATCTCTGGCTACGAAATAACTGCTTCTCACTCTGACTAAGTTCTGGTCCATCCTCAGCTGGGTTCGAATGTACAGCCTGAGAACCTCCCTGCAGTATTCTCGGAATCCAGTGCTGGGGTTTCCTCATAATCGTACTCACGTAGCCTTTGATAGGGAGGGGTTTTCCCTAGAAATCAGTAACTCCAGGAATAAACAAAATCTTCCAGGGGGATGGAAGTCAGAATAGTGCTGGGGGTGGGTATTGGGGGAGGAAAGACACACGGGAACCTCCTGGGTCATGGAGGTGGTTTCCGCTTTGATCTGAGCATATGTGGGAGGCTGAATGGTGGCACCCAAAGAGGGGCATCTCCTAATCCCCCGAACCTTTGAATACTACCCGTCATGGCAAAGGGGACTTTGCAGGGGACATTAACCTCGATTATCCACATGGGCCCAATGTCGTCACAAGGGTCCTCTGAAGAGGGATACAGCAGACGTAGAAAAGAAACTATGGTCACCAGAGGGGAAAGGGGGGAGGGATAAATTAGGGGATGGGGATTAACAGATACGCATTACTATATATGAAATAGATACACAACAAGGACCTACTGTAGAGCACAGGGAATGATAATCAATTTCTTATAATAGCCTTTCATAGAAAAGAATCTGAAAAGAAAGAATGCATACGTATATGTATATGAATAACAGAACCACTTTGCTGTACGCCTGAAGATAACGTTGTAAATCAACTATACTTCAGTAAAATAAAAAATTGCTTAATAAAAAAAGGATGCATGATGGTCAGAGACAGAAAAAGAGACTGGAAGATGCTGCTGACTTTGGAGAAAGGAGAGGTGGGCCAAGGGATATAGGCAGCTTCTGGAAGCTGGAAAAGACAACAAGAGATTTTCCCCTAAAGTCCCCAGAAGGAACGCAGGCCTGGCGACACCTGGAACTGTAAAATAATAAACCTGAGTTGTTTTAAGCCACTAAGTTTGCTGTCGTTCGTTACAGCAGCATGAAGAAATGGTGTGTCTCCATCTGAAAATTCCTGGATGAATACACTTAAGATTTGCACAACTGACTGTGTGTCAGGTCGGAGCTCGGCCTTGGCCCTGCTGATGTCTGAGGCCAGATGACCCACGGCGGTGGGGGCTGCCCTGTGCACTGGAGGGCGTTGGGCAGCACCCTGGGCCCAGACCCCTAGATGCCAAGAGCATCCCCCAGCCCCAGATGTGACACCCAAATGACTCCAGATCTTGCCACATCTTCCCTAGAGGGCAAGCCTGTACTCGGTCGAGAAGCACTGCCGTACGAGTATCATATCTCAACAGCAGAACAACTGAACAAATCTCACGTAAAACGAAGTTGAAACAAAACCAACCCTCCGTCCTACTGGAATCAGAGCGGCTGCAGAACCACACGCTTTACTGGAGGTACAGACGAGGCCAGTCCTTTGGAGGGAAGCTTTAAGAAGCTCACCTGGCACCCAATCTTAGCGGCGCCTCCGACACTCCCGGGTTGTCCCATGCTTGCGAGGGCTGAGGGTGAGAACGTGCCGGCCTCTAAACGGACCAGGGTGCCCGGGTGAGGCGCCCTCTGCCACGGGGCTGGGTGCTGAGGCCCCCACGGCCCTGGTCCTTTCTATCCTCTCCTGGTTAAATGGACCTGCCTGAGTTAGACAGAAACCAGCCTGGGGGCTGGAAACCCGAGCCCCCTGGGGAGGCTGGCTCTGCTCAGCGTGAGGGACGTGTGGGGCTCTGACCGTTCCCAGTCGGCACTTTGGTGGGAGCACGCCGGGTGGCTGATTAGTTGGAAGGAAAACAGGGGTGAGGAGGGACGGCTTTCCTAAACAAGAGGCGTCTCTGCCTGGCGACTTCCCTGTGCCCAAACCTTGGACTAATTGTCAGGAAATCTACCTTCCCAATTACCTAATTGCTGTTGAGTGACATTTGAAAGCTCAGAGAGGTCAGGTCCTGCCCCTTCATCAGGGCCCAGCCCCGGGGGCGGGGGGGTTTCAGCCCAGGCACCCGGAGAGAGGCAAGTCCAGGTCCTCTGTGCTGGAGAGGGTCAGCCCCGGGGCCTCCGCGAGGCCAGGGGAGGCTAGAGAGGGGGCTGCCTTGGCTCAAACACCAGCTCCCAAGACCCCGGACCATTTGCTCTGCTGTGGGGTCGGCGGGTCGCCTGGGAATTCCAAGAGGCTGGAAATCGGAGGCAGAGAACAGCTTGCCGCTTGGGGCGACAGCTCTTGTGAAAAGGACTGGCAGTTTCTGGACAGTTCGGCTGCTTTCCAGCTGCGCAGCTCGAGGCAGCACTAGAAGGCTCTCACCGGCTGCCCGTGATGGAGCTGGAGGGCAGATGTCACCCTTGCCTGGGTTTTGAGGGCAAGAGGGCTGTTTTTCAGGGTTTCAGGGGTGAGCAGAGAGCTGAGAAGAGGCGACACGGCCCCGGATCTTTCCCAAACTTGGGGGATTCCATTTCCCCCTCACTTGAGTCGAGGCTGGCCTCACACACATCAGAAAGTCAGTAAAATGGGGCAAAGAAACAGTAATCCCCTCATCCTGGTTCCCAGACACTTTAATCCCGAGCTCCAATGATGAGACCAAGTCTCTATGGCGCTCTGAGAGGGCTAAATCCCGGGCTTTGGGACGGGGACCCCAGGGGGGGCGCAGGCCCAGACTCCTGAGGCCACGTCGGCAGCAGCTGGCGGCCCCCTGCTGCTTACCAGCAGGGCTGTTCCCTCTCCTCCTTCCGGACTGGGATTAAATGCACAGAACAGCCCAGCTGCCGGGAGGGCTTGCTTTCTGCAAGGTATGTAACCGGCTAGGGTCTCTGTCCAGCTTAGCAGAATCAAGGGAAAATGAAACGGACCCCTGCACTTATAGACGGGCACCTACAAACCCCACAGCACCCCTGGGGCCCCGCGTGCCAGCCGCGGGCAGGGTTTCACGCTGCGGCCCAGCTCTGCGCCGCGCGGGTCTCCCGGCCGCCGGCCGCCTGCCCCTTAGGCAGGGGGTCCCGGCAAGATCCCTGCAGCTCTGGCAGCCACAGTCCCCAGCCAGGCCCCGTCTGGGGTGAGTGGAGCACTGCCCTCGCCCAGTGTTTATTATTCAGACTTCTCAGATGATTAATGCAAAGATATTTGAAAATGCAGATGTTGCTCTTTTTATGATCCAAGGATGTGAGGTTTAGGCAAAAAGCCTTCCTTGAGTTTGGCACAAGCTCCCGTGATGTTAATTCTGCAGGGTGGGGTTTTCTCTGATCGCTGCTTTTGATGGTTTTCCAAATCTCCAGATTCAAGGAACCAAGAGGTCTCAGCACCTCCCGCCTCTTCCCACAGGGCTCGCTCACGGGGTGGGCTCTGGCCCGAGAGGAGAAACGGGGGTCACGGGGGCAGAGATGCTACACACTTGAGGCACAGCGAACGGCGGCCTTTCCTTGCGGTAACTGAGAAGCAGTCCAGTCTGGGGGCTCCAGCCCGGACACAGCCTGTCTGTGAGCCATGCGCCCCTGAAGAAGTCACCTCCCCACTATGTGTTTTCTCACCTGGGAAACCGGGCTGACGACCACAGTCACCTGGTCCACGTCGCGTGGTGGGGGCCACCCCGAGCCCGGCAGGGGGCGCACGGCATCCCTGGCCTCTGCCCATGGAGGCCAGGCACCCTTTCTCCCAGTTGTGACAACCAAAAATGCCCCTAGACGTTGCCAGACACCTCTCCCCTAACTTAAACGCCGTTGTGAGGATTCAGCAAGTTAGTATGTACAAAGCTCTCGGAATAGCGCCTTGGAGGGGACGTGCTAGCTTAAAAAAGCAAAGCCCTTGGAACTGGGGGACTTGGGAGCTGGCGACACTTGGACCCTGACTGCGTGTTCCTCTGGCTCCATGAGGGGCGTCTTACCTTTCCGGGTGGCTGGGAGCCCCCTGACTCTAGCTGCCCTCTGCGCCATGTCTACTGCCACGTCCGCAATGCCCCGGCAATGGTGCCACAACGTGGGCCACTTTCTCATTCCCCTGGGTCCCCAGTGCAAAGTTGCCCCTCCTTGGCAGACACCCGGCTTTGGGGTATCTGGTGGGGGCTCTGGGTTCGGGCCGTTTTCTTTCCCTTTGCTCATTTACATCCAGAGCAAGCAATGCTGTTCCCTGGGCCTCCGCCAGCTTCCCCGGGGTGGGGGTGGGGTGGGGTGGATGGCGTCTCCCAGGTCTGGACGGCGGAGTCGCGGAAACACCAAGCCCCCTTAGCCAGGCAGCCTCCACCCAAGGGCACTCAGTGGCTTCCTGCAGGGTCCTGTGTCATCCCAAGTGCAACACAACCTCCCTTTCCAACAATCGTGCTCAGGAACCAAGACTGGAAACATCAAACCATTTTCTCCAGGCCCTTGGAAGAGGCAGAGTTGGTGGGGACAGACCCCGAGAGTACCCTGGCTGGAAGGAGCCAAAACGGGAGCTGGAGACAGGCCTCGGGAGGCCCACCGGGCCCCGGGCCTCGAGGGGGTGAGGGAGGGAGGGCACTCAGGTTTGGTAAAGACCAACCGTGGGCCATTCTGGGAGACGGTGGCGGTTATGTGACAGCCCTTTGGTGATGCAACGCAGGCTCCGAACTCGGAGGCCCCGGTGGAGCCAGGACTTGAGCTACATCTCTCCTCTGGACAAGTCAGAAGATCCGGCCACCCTGGCCGTGTCCCCAGGTGGTGGAAGGTGGGGGTGGGGGGAGCCGACAGCAGCTGGTGTGGCTCTAGCCCCCGGGGGCCGGGACCCACACAGGGGCCCTCGCTCCGGGCAACAGTGGATGTGCACCTGATTTCTTCACAAACAAGGAGAAATCAGTCGTGGCAAGGCACACACTTTGAGGCGTCAGTTCCCCCTCATGATTTCAAAGTGGATAAATGGAGCAGGGGTGACAGCGGGCCAGCCGGGGGAGACAGTGGCCCTTCACGCGTGAGTTCTCCGTGCTTATCTCAGCTGGCCCGCCGCGGTCACCGGAGCCCGGACATGGGGCTGGATGCAAATAAACATTAGTCAGCTTCTTCAGGGGTAGTTTATTTGCTAAGCCAACATGAATTCTCTTGGCAATTTTTTCTAGATCACTCTTGATGGAAGCTCTCAGTCTCCTGAACAACTTCCTGCTAAAACTGCTCTCCCGAGTGTCTCTCTCTGTCTCTGTCTCATTTTTCTGCAATAACCTCATTAAAAGGACTTGAAAATAGATACCAAGCTTTTGTTGTTTTTTAAAAAATAGCGACTGTATTTTAATAGTAAGAGACTGTTTTTATGAAAAAAAAGAAATACCAGAGACTCAACATTTCATAAAGATGCCATTTGGAGTTTATAAACCCCAAAGTCCTTCCTTCCTGGATTCACTTTGTAGTTTAAAAATTATTTTAGTTTATTTTGGTGGGGGGGGGTGTGATTAGGTTTGTTCATTTACTGGAGCCCAGGACCTTGTGCGTGCTAAGCGTGCGCCCTGGCGCCGAGCTCTCGCCTCCGCCCTCATTCTGTCATTACCGCCGGTCAGATGTTTTGTTTCCTACTTCACCCCACAGTCGATTTGCTTCTCACAACGCGAAAAGGTAACACACCCATTTATTGTTTCCTCCCGGCCCATTGGGCCCTCTCAGAGGTATGTGTGATCTTCTAAGGATCTGCCCGCTGCTGACGAGAATGTAGACTGTGTTCTTGGACGTCGACACACTTTGGGCCAGTCCCGTTTACCATCTGAATGAGCTCCCTCACAATGTGTGATGAAAGGTAGAAGAAAAATTCACCCACAAAATACACAGTTGCTGGTGTGGGAATGAACTATCGGAAACCCCATCAAGACAGACGGATGGCGGGGTGTTGGGGCCAACCACGTCCATCTTCTGCCTTGTATTTTCCTTCCTTGCTCCCTCCCTGCAAGGGAGGTGCAGTGAACCGGTGCCTGAAGATCACAAAGACATTGAGACTGAGACGGCTTCATCCCTGGACACGTGGGTATCAACCCGCCCACTGTGGTCGGGAAAAAATGAGAAGATGTGAGTCCTGCTCCTGTTCCTTTGTTTCCAGCTGCAGCCCTAATGCACTCACTCGTTTCTTGTTGACAGTGAAAAATCGTGACCTTTTGGGTTCTGTTCTTATTGACAGCAGAGGGATGGATCTGCTGAAACAGAAAACAAGACTTACCAAGAACATCCTGTGCCACTCGGGAACTGTGAAGCCAGAGGGACATCTTCCCACCAGTAAAGCCTTTGGCCAGCTCTTATTACTACACACGGCTCGTTCATTCATAAGGAAAATAGTCTGGACACCATGATGCCCCTGAATCTAAACTGTGTTCTCAACTGAGCTTTATCCCAAGATCCCTGAAAAAAAAAAATTCCTACTTTTCTAGGTGGTTTTCTGAGCCTGCATATTTAACGTTAAAATTGGTCCTCCAAGAAAGTAGCCGATGGAAATTTTGGTCTTATTCTGGGAGGCACAGTAGACACACCCCTAAATTTGAAGACAAGAATTCTTCCATCGAGACTTCCATATGCTGGGAAGCAAATGAGCACTGAGAATGGAGAGGGAGATTCAACGCACTGCACAAGCCTTCCCTTCTTCATTAGAGGACGTCTGAGATCAACGCAGTGCAATGCATCTGGTGGATAACCACATACTTGTGCACCACGGGCAAAGAGACAGAGAGAGCAGAGTTAGGAAGGAGAAAGTCAGATGCCCAGAGAGGGCCGGGGAAAAGGAGGAGGGAGAGGCTAAAGAGGAAAAGAGAAGGAAAAGTGAGAACAGGTGAACAAAGGAGAAATTGTTTCCCACTGTTTCCTGAGTATGGGGGTGTCCCATAGGGACCCGGGGCCTCCCTGAGGACACAGGCCAAGTCTCCCTACTCGGTGTAACCTCGGGGCGTAGCACAGCACCGGGTACACGGTGAGCACTCCGTAATTGCTTGAACATTGGGCAAGAGGCAGAAAGGATCTGACTTCCATGGAAAATCCTCCCTCATTGTGTGGCTTAAATGGACTCAGTTTGATTCAAGTCAAGTCAACCCAATTCTCCTCTCCTTTCTTTTCCTTCCCTTTCTTTGTTTTCCTTATTTCTTTCATTTTCATCTTGGAGAGAAGACGTTACATTTTTTTTTTTTCAGTCGTTCTCGGATTGTGGCCACCAGGGGGCGCCATACCTCCAGGGAAAGGTGTGAGGTTCTGAGAGGCAAAACAAGACTGGTGTTTGGCTGTATGGTTTCCACTGAATTTCCTCACTTCGGATGAAACAAGATGGGGAGGTTTGCTCTGGGAAACCCTGTCTCCAGGTCTCCCAGTGGACAGGTGACTTTGGATCAGAAGGAAGGTTTGCTTCACTCACACAGCTGTGAGGAAGACGGTCCCTCTGGGTTTACGGGGAAGCTCAGAAAGGATACCCTGCACTAGCAGCCTGGCAGAACCCCCTTTGCTGAGCTCCAGTCTCCTCACCTGAGAAGCGAAAGATTCTGCATAGACCTTCAGAGCATCCCTCTGTGGGCCCAGAACTTGAATGAGGTCCCATGTTAGTGAGAGAAGCCAAGGCTCAAATTCAAGGACTTTACTTTCTAAGCAGCTCTCCTCTCTCCATTCTGGGGAGTTATTTCTTGTGGGGACTCACCCTGGCATTGCACTGGATGACTTTCCAGACCCTACTTGTGGATTTCTCAAAGATCCTCTGAAACCTTGGAAGACCCTCATGGTCCAGAGGCATGTCTTCCCTCCAAAGCCATCCTCAGGCTTCAGCAACCCTGAGCCCACTTCTCCTCCACTTGTCATAGTGAAATTGGGATGAAAAGGGGATCTCATTTCTTGGGGTTCACATGGATTCATGGTGGAGAGCTGAAATATGTGCTCATATTCTAACTAAAGTGTGAAGGGTTAACAGAACTCCACTTCCAGCAAGGTGAACTTTGCAGGTGAGGGTCCACAACTAGGACACATACATTGTGGGAGGATTCTTTACAAGGAGTTTGGGGTTCTCTAAAATTCTATTTCTGGTCTCCTCAGGCTGTTCCAGCAAAGTCCGACCTGGGTTCAAAGCACGTCTCATTTGCAAATTATTATGGAACTGGAACTTCTAAAAATAAACATTGTAGGATTTATGGCAAATTGGAAAAGTCTCCTCCTTGAAAGTGATTCTCAAGTGGAACAGAGGAGGAAGGATTGTTCTGGGCCATCCAGGAAATGTTGGAGTTGGCAGCTGTTTCATAACTGTCGTTCTTTCTCGTGAACTCTGAATAACGGTAATTTGGGAATTATGCATTTGTATCAATGACTATTACAGAACACATTTGAGACTATTGTTTTAAATATCGTGAGACAGGCTGTTTAAATATTTTATTTCATAGCTGGAGCCAGCAGCCCATACCGTGGACCTAGCCCTTCTCCCTCAGACAGGCTGTAAGGAAGCTGAAGATCTGCAGGTCGGCATGCAAGAGTACAGAGGAAACCCCCACAAGGAGGTGGTTCCTCGGGGCTCAGCCCAGCCCTCTGAGGAGCAGCAAGAGAGGTTCCGAAGGAAGCGCCAAAGCAAGAGGTCTTTGAGGATCAGTGCCACCAAGGGGGAGACAGCAGAAAAGGGAGCTGACTTGGCAAACCACTGGCCATCTGGTCAACCATCCACAGACAGATCAAATCATGTACTCATTCATTCATTCAACAAGTACATATATTCAATGTGACAGCTACATGGCATGTGCTATTCTAGGCAGTGGGGATATGGCTGTGAAAAGGGCAGACATCTCAGTAGCTACTCAGGAAAGCTGCTGTGGGTAAGACCTTACAAGGAATGAGAGGACAAGAAAAGGAAATTACTAGCCCCCTCCTCAAGGAAGCTCCTTATTTAGGTGGACGGCAAGACACAAACCCCGGAGAAGCTCAACAGCATTAACCAGAAACGTTATTCAAGGCATCAGTAGATAAGATGGCAGACAATTAGGGCTGAAGAGGTAAGGACCCTCCCCACAACAGGAGGGGGATTCCAGCCCAACCGCACAGCCTTACTTTGTACGTCAGCCTAAATATCTGAAAAACGGAATAACATTACTCTATAACAAATTCCATCATCTCTACCTCCCAAATCTGAGTACATTTCTCCACCCACCTCCAAATTCTCCAACTATTGTTTCCTACCTGGACGTCAGCAAATGGATTCTGACCCATCTCCTGTGTCCACACTTGCTTCCCAGCCCTCACCTCCCCACACAGTCCCTGAGGGGCCTCAATGCCACTAACCAGATTCTGTTCCTGCTTGAAATCCACTGGCTTCTCCCAAACTTAGACAAAAACCCCCATCCTTCACCTAGCACAAGTGGGTTCTGCCTGCTTCCCTGATCTCACCTCCTCATCCTCACCCCAGGGCCTTTGCACTCGCCATTCTCTCTACCCAGACTATTGTTATTGCTATCCTGCACGTGGTTGGTGCCTGATTGTTCAGAGAAGCCTTCCCTGACCCGCCGTTGTTTAAAGAAGCCACCTGATTATGCTCTATTCATTTGGCTCATTCGCAAACTTTACCGTCTGTAATTATCCTGCTTGCTTATTCATTTCCTTGTTCATTGCCCTTTCCCCCACTAGAAAGTAGGCTGCTTGAGAAAACCGGGACTTGCCTAGTTCACACCACATCCCCAGAAGCTGGCACAGTTTCTGCAAGACAGCAGGACCTCAATGAACAGCCACCAAAGGAATGGTGTTCTCTTAAATCTACTTAAGCTGGAGGGCTTTGAAGGAGAAGTGGGATAAGGCCTGCGGAAGGGCTTTGGAGCTGCACAAACACGTGTGGCTACGGTGGAGATGAAGATGAAGTTTGAGTCTAACCAGCTGTGGGGATGAGGGGTGGGGAAGTGGTGGCTCTGCCTGACCCCTCTAATGCGACTGAGAAGCTCCACACTCCAGGCTGGGCCCATTAGTGCGTGACCCAGTGCGGATCTCGCCAGGACGACATATTTTATAGTCTGTCCACCCGGCTGTGCTCATTCCTGCTGATCGGAGACTAGGGGATCATTAGGAGAGATGACCCTTGACCTAAAACTTCTCCGCGGGGACACAGGAGCGCTCATCTTTGCCTTCCCACCCCCAGCAGGAGCACAGATGCCCCCAGGAGCTTCCCGCTTGAATGGCCCAGAGGCCTCCCCTCTACAGCCATCCTTAGGGGGGTGCTGATGGCCCTGGGACCCCAGCCCTGCTCTGTCTGGGAGCTGTGTTTGCTAAATAACCACCAGGGCACCCCCACGGGAGGCCACACCGTGCACTGGGAGCCCACCTGCTGCCAGGCTGTCTCCAGGCTTCACACTTCCTGTGATTCTTCCAGCAGCTCTACCCCGGCGGTGTCTTTACACATGGGGAAACTGAGGCTCAGAAAGGCAACAGGACTTGCCCAAGTTCCCCTCTCAGCAAGTGAAAGGGCAGAGTTGAACTTGTCCATGAGCTCTCCCTGTCTACCTTCCCTCTAGTGAAACAGCATGGGTCAGCCCCTTGGAATCTTTGATTTATTTATTTTGGGGGCTGGGGGGGTTGTTGCAGGGACAAATGCATTAAATCATGAGTAGAGAGCAACACCTGAAGCCTGCAAATTCGAGGAGAGGGCACTGGAAATAGCCCTTCTTCCTGGGGTTCCGGGTTAGGGCCTCTAGGACCAAGGAAAGCTGGTGGAAGCTTCTAGAAGGGACTGAGCCACAAAGAAAACATTGCGCAGATTGGCGCACGGCCGCCGCCTGCAGTTCCGCCCGCGGCCGCGTGGGTGCGCTGTTGTGCAGCGAGTGAGCGCAGCGCGTGGTGGGCGGCGGCGGCGCCGGGACCGCTCGGTTTCCGCTGAGCCCCGCGGGTGGCGGGGGGGGGGGGGGCGACCCGCGGCCCTTTCCCCTTCCTCAGGCCCACGCTCCCCCTACTCGGGTCCCGGAGCAAGATTCAGGTTGTGGCATCGCCCCCCTGAGGGCCAGGCCTCCCCGTGATAGAGCCCAGATGAGATGGGGTCTCAGAGGCAGGCGCCGGGGAGAGGGGCTGGAGGACGGACCCCGCCGGGGGCTCAGCTGGGACTGGCTTACCCGGGGCCGAGAACCCATCCTCCTCTGGGCCTGGGGCACCCTACTTCCTGCCTGTGTCCTCAGGCCGCCTGGCACCGGCTGGGTGCAGTGAGGTGCAGGGGAGGTGGGCGTTGGGGGGGGGGGGTTCCCAGGTCCCTCCGGGCAGGAACAGGGGGTAGGGAGGCGTCATGGGGCACACGGGTGCCCAGCTGGGACTCCGAGCGCCCTGGCTGGCGGAGGGGGACAGAGCAGCCTGGCCCAGGCGCTGCCAGTGGGAAGGGGACCCAGGAGGGGCCTCGGGGCTGAGGGAGGGGCCACTAGGAGAAGGTGTCCACCCCTCCTGCTCCTTCTGGGCGCTCCTTCTGTGGTCCAAGGTGCTCTTTTCGGTGGGTCAGGGTGCTGGGTGAATGCACAGAGGCTTTGGGCCTGGGCAGCAACAAGACAAGCAGGTTTCAGCGGGTGTGTCTGTGTGTGTGTGTGTGTGTGTGTGTGTGTGTGTGTGTGTGTGTGTGTGTGTGTGTGTGTGTGTGTGTGTGTGTGTGTGTGTGTGTGTGTGTGTGTGTGTGTGTCAGTCAGAGACAAGCCCATTCTTCCAACTGCAGGGACACTGGGTGAGAGAGGCCAGGCTCTGGGGTCCCCGGTCCCAGGAGATTGGGGTGGTGGGGTAAGCAGAGGGACATTTCCACGGTGCTAGTGAGCAGTAAACTGTGATTTTTCCACCAGAGGGAGAGAGACAGAGATTGATTTTCTTCTTCCCAGAGAAACACACACACACACACACACACACACACACACACATACACACACACGTTTCCGTGAGCAGGAGAGACAGCGACAGACAGGGCCCCACCGCTCACACCAGGGAATGTTCTGTGTGCAGAGTCGGGGGGACGTGTGTTCCTACCACCCTGTGTGTTTCTTGGCTGCGGCCAAGGAGATGTTTCCAAGAGGGGCTGAGCGGGGCAGGGAGGAAGGAGGGAAGAGAGGGGGGCACCTTCTGCCCACATGCACACACAGAATTTTCTACAAACTGAGAAACAGTGCTTGCTTCTCAGGTGGGGCACCCGGAGTAAGAGGCTGGGAGACGTATCTGCCCAGGAGTGGGGCCAACAAGGACCTTTGTGCTTCAGAGTGTGTGTGTGTGTGCGCACGCGCGCGCAAGAGATGAAGAGAGAGACAAAGACAGAGACAGAGAGTGAGAAACAGGATTGGTTTTTTTATGTATTTGGAAAACCAGCACATACAGTTTTCTG
Source organism: Camelus ferus (assembly GCF_009834535.1). NCBI lineage: Eukaryota > Metazoa > Chordata > Mammalia > Artiodactyla > Camelidae > Camelus > Camelus ferus. The sequence goes on along the minus strand of NC_045714.1, from coordinate 12,199,389 downwards.
GTTGCTGGGAGACAGCTCAACCCAGAGAGACCTGTTTGGGGGTTCACAACCACACACGTGTGAACATACACATTCACAGCTTTCTTCTTTCCCCCTGTGGACTCTCCCTCTCATCTGTGCTTTCTTGGGGAGGGGGGCGTGGTCCTGCCCACCGATGAGAAGCTCTAGGGGAGACTTTTCTGAGAGGGAAAAAGAACATTTTGTGCCTGGAGACTCGCATGTTTCTGTGAACTGAGAATTAGTGTTGGAATTTCAGGTGATGAGGGTTAAGGGAGAAAACGAAGACACTCTGCCCACGTGTGTGCGTGTGTGTGCGAGTGTGTGCACGTGCGTGTGCCTGATACCACGTTTTGCTGCGTGGGAAAACATGCATTTTTTTCCTTTGCCCTCAGGAAGAGACAGTGTGTGGAGACAAGCACATGTGCAATTTTCTGCCAGCTGAGAAATAGGATGTTCGTTTGTCTGTTCATTTTCCAGGTGGTACAGACATAAAAGACACACATTTCTGTGTGTGCATGTGTGTGTGTGTGTGCATGTGTACGCTCGTGTGTGTGTGTGTGTGCTGGGAGTAGTTTTTTTCTTTGTGAAAAATAACATTTTTTTCCCTGCTTGGCAGGGAGTCGGCTCGGCACAGAGAAACTTTTTCTGCTGGCAACCACACACGCACACACGGATGTCTTCTTGCTCTGTATGTGTGTGTGTGTGTGTGTGAGTGAAATTTCTGCCCAGTGGCAGAGCTTTAGACAGATTGTTTGAGAGACAAAAAGAACACGTTCTGCTGAGAAACACACACACATTTCCAAGAACCGACGATTATAATTTGTTGATTTTTCGGGTGGTGCATCCTGTTCGTGAGAAAAGGAGAGACACTCCTCTGTGTGTGTGTGTGTGTGTGTGTGTGTGTGTGTGTGTGTGAGAGAGAGAGAGAGACAGACAGAGACATGGAGACAGAGACAGTAAGGTTTTATGTTTGGAAAAAAGATACATATTTTTTGGCTTGTAAGAAAGACCAAAAACAGTGATTTTGTGCGTGCGCGCAGCAAGCACACACACACACACACACACACACACACACACACACACACACACACACACACACACAGTTTTCATAAAGGCAAAGGGAGGTGGGAGTGAGTTTTCTCCCCAGTGCCCTTGGTTTGGGGGGTTATTTGTCTCCCAGTGATAAGAAGCCTTGGAGACAGCCTTCTTGGAGGACGAAATCCATTCCTGTCTGCAGACAGGTGGTTGGGAGCTGAGACCGAAAGGGAAGGAGGCCTGACTCAAGCGGTGCGCGCCACGCGGGGGTGCGGGTGTGTTTCTGCCCGTGGGAGGGGGTGTGTGCACGGGGGTGTGTGGAGAGGGTGGCGGGGATGCATGGAAACACAGCGTTCCTCCTGCCATGAGGCTCCGTGTGCCGGCCCTACGTGTGTGTGTGTGTGTGTGTGTGTGTGTGTGTGTGTGTGTGTGTAGGGGTCCTGCCTAGTGACAGGGAGCTCTCAGCCCTTCTCAGTGAGCAAGAGTGTTCACAATTTCTTGAAAGCCAAGAATTACAGAGAAAGATGAGTTTTCAGGTTCTACAAACTTACAGAGAAGGGGAGACTGTTTTGCGTGTGTGTGTCTGTGTGATTTCAAGACAGATTTTTCTGCCTGGAGGAAAAACACGTATAGATTTTCGTGCCTGCAGGAAAGGACCTGCAGTCCGCGGACAGAGGCTCTTGGCTGGCGCACGTACACACACACACACACTCTCTCTCTCTCTCTCTCATGCACGTGCACACACATGCATACACACACGGGCTTTTGCCGGTGGGAGCTCTGTCGCAGGGGCCTCCACCCTCCCAGGTGCTGAGCTCAGCCAGGGAGATGCTTCCGGAGAGTCAGGAGTATTTCTGCCTGGAGACCCTCCCCGGGGCGGTTTTCTGGGAGTCAGAACACAAAACGAGGGCTGGTTTCTCGGTGGGGTCTCCTTCGTGAGGGAAGCAAGGCATTTTTTTCTCAGTGATACGGCCCGTGAAGGCGACGGGCTCTCTGCGTGTGTGTGCGTGTGTGGATACTTTCTCTGGTTTTCTGCTTTCAGAGAAAGAGAGGGACCAAGATGGAGAGACATTTCCTGCACGCGTGCACGCACACACACACACACACATAGTTTTCCTCCTGCTGTCAGAGTGAGACTCAGCACTTCACTTGTGTGTGTCTATCTTTCTGTGTGTGTGTGTGTGTACCTTTTCTGAAATAGAAAGAGACAAACGGACAGGGAGACAAGGAGGGACCCTTTCTGTCCCCACTGCAGGCACGCACACGTTGCCCCCACGCAGGGAGGAGAGCTGGTTCTGGCAGCAGGACTGAGTCAGCAGGGAAGGGAAGAGACCCTCCCTCGTGTGTGACAGAGGGGTACGTTTTCCTTCAGGGAGAAAGACTATTTTTTTCCTCGTTGCAGGGAGAGACAGATCAACACAGAGACGTGTAACTGCTACACACTTGCGTGCACATGTGCACACACGCACGCACACAAGATTTTCTTCTGGGACAGAGAACTTACGTTGTTATGTTTTTCTCCCTGGTATGTAGTTTCTCAAGTCCGCCAGCACTGCTGCCAGTGGGGACAAGCTTTAGAGAGAGGCTCTAGGGTAATTTTTACCTAATACACACACACACACACACACACACACACTTTTGTAAGCTAAGAAATAGTGTTTTTTTCCTCAAATGACACTGTCCAAAATAAGGGAAGTAATTTCTGTCTAGTTTTAAATCCAGTAGAGAGATTCTGCCTATGTGTGTGTGTGTGTGTGTGTGTGTGTGAGAGAGAGAGAGAGAGAGAGAGAGAGAGACACATAGAAAGGGACAGAAAGTCAGAGACAGATTTTTTTTTTTCTTCCTAGAAAAATCGCAGCTGTATTTTTCAGCTTCCATGGGAAAAAAGAGCACAGGCAGAAGCATTCCCTGCGTGTGTCTCTCTCTCGTGTGGAATTTCTTAAGGAGGAGGTTGTGCACTGGTTCCCCCGCACCTGCAGGGGACACAGTCCACGGCCCCCAGTGGACGCCGGAACCGCGGATGGTACCCAGCCCTCTACACCCCGGGCTGCCCCCACCACCAGCAGGCAGGGAGCTCGGAGAGCTAAGGGCAGATTCACGTCCGAGCAGGACAGCTCGAGATTTCCGCCCTCTCCTCAGAACAGCACGCAACTTAACGCTTACAAATTGTGTATTTCTGGAATTTTCCATTTCATGTTTTTGAACCGAGATTGACCATGGGTAACTGAAACCATGGATGGGGGTGTAGGGGGGCAACTAGAGATAGGAATCTTCAGAGAACGACTTCTGAGAGAGGGAGCATTTCAGTTGGGACATGCACGGTTTTCTGTGTGCTGAGAAACAGACAAGGATGCCTTTGCATTTCGGGTGGTGGATACTCAGCAAAAGAAACAGAGATGGTTCTGCAATGAGAGGGTCCAGACACGGGGCGTCTTCCTGCCCACGTGTGAGCGCAGGGACCATAGGCATGGGACTTGTTATTCCTGGAAAAACATACACCGATTTCTGCCTCGGAGTGAGGCCATAGGCGCACACAGATCCTCACCTGTGCAGACACGTGTGCACACCACCCACACCCTCCCTGGGGGCAGGGGTATCGGGGGACGGTGTTTCCTGAGCTGCTTTAAAAATTGGTGTCTTCTCATAAAGACACACTATGGTTACCAAAGGGAAAGAGGGGTAGAGATAAATTAGGAGACTGGGATTAACAGATGCACACTACTGTGTATAAAACAGATAAACAACAAGGACCTACTGTGTAGCACAGGGAACTGTATTCAATAGCTTGTAATAGCCTATTGTGGAAAAGAATCTGAAAAAGAATATATCTATCTATCTATGTGTATGTCTAACTGAATCACTTTGCTGTACAACTGAAACTAACACAACATTGTAAATCAACTGTACTTCAATTAAAAAAAATTTAAAAAATTGTTTTAATCGGTGTCTTCTAACTATTATGTATAAAATAAACTAGAAGGATACCTAACAGCACCAGGAATATAGCCAATATTTTATAGTAACTGTAGAACCTGTAAAAACTGCATATCGCCATATTGTTTACCAGCAATTTATATACTATTGTACATCGACTATACTTCAATAAGAAAATGAAAATGAAAACCAAAAAAATGTGTAAGCATACAAATCAGTAACAAAAAAATTGGTGTGTTCCACCCAGAGACAGAATGTGGAGGAGAAAGAGATAGTCTTGGTCCAGAGAGACAGGCCTGTGCTTGCGCGTGCGCGCGCGCACACACACACACAGACTTTTCTATAAAAGGAGAAATGCAGCGTGTACGTGCGTGTGTGTGTGACAGAGAGACAGAGACAGAGAAATAGACAGACTTCAGATCCAGAGGAAATCTGCCAGCAGGGGAGGGACAGGTCTGGGCAGCCCACTGCCGTGTCCCCCTCCTGACACCCAAGCTTCCCTTTCATGGGTCAGAAATACATCCCAGTGTCTCCATCTGACTCCCATGTGAACTGTCCGCTGGTCTGCCCCGTCTCCTTTCAGCACTCACTCCCCCTGACCACGGGCCCAGAAGCTCCCAAGGCCCAGAATCTGAAACCTTTCCCCAGTCAAGAGGTCTCAGATGCACGGAGCCTGAAGGGGACCCAAAGGAACAGCTGTCACCCGTCACTTTAAGTGCTCCAGGAGGGTAGGGACAAAGGGCATGATCCTAATGATTGGAGATCATTGTTCTGGCCTAGAATCTTGCAACATCCTTGAAAGATGTGACTGCAATCCCTCCTCCCTCCTCCAGCTCAAAAGGAAGAGGAGAGTGGGGAGGGGGCGGGTCAATGCCTGGCTTCTCCCATCAGACCTGAGCGAGCATGCGTGGAATTCAGGGATGGTGTGGGAGTGTGGGGCTGCTGGTGGGGTTTGCGGTTCTCATTACAGCCTTGCTGACTGATGGGAAGCGATCTGTGACCCCAGGGCTAACCAGGGGCTCCCAGCGCCCGCCCCCTTCCCCCGTCAGCTGGAGACAAGAACTGCGGCTTGTGGGGTGTGGTGAGGCTGAAGGGGGGCTGCTGGGAGGACTTAACTCGGTGACTGGGCCCAACAAGCGGAAGCTATTTCCATCTGAATTACTATTACGAGTTACAGAAATTCCTGACCATCCACCCAACAGTCATTTTCCTTTTGTTTTTATGACTAGAACCCTGATTCTGTATGGCAATATGCCCAACTCTACAGAAAGACTGCTGATTTGCCTAAGCTTTTGCAATCTTATTCTCCTTTGTCTTGACTGGTATAGGGATGAGCATATAACCTACTCTAAGACAATGAAATGCAAAAGGAAGTCTACTAATGGGCCTCTGGAAGAGATTATCCCCCTAGAATAAAGAGAGAGTCATAGAGACAAGGCTCTTTGGCTTGTAGCCCCTTCTTTCTTGTTTGGGATGTCATTGTATAAGGATGTGATGCTTGGAGCTATGGCAGCCTTCTTGCGACCATGAGGATGTCAAAGCAGAAAGATGGGAAGAGTATGAGCTTTCAGTTATATTGCTGAGTTACTGCCCATCTCTTGGCTGCTAGTTGTACACAATTAGTCAACCCTGCTGTCTGAGTCACTTGGAGTTAGTTAATTCATCACCTGCAACCATAAGGATTTTGACCAACCCATTTTTATAGTAGGTTAAAGTTGCCATCCTGAAAAAATTGTAGATGGATGAATGGTTTGAAACAAGCAACAAACTGGCACTGGAGATCCCATCCTTGTAAAATTTCTCATGCACTTTCTAGGAAATAAGCAACCTTGTTCTGACCTATCTTTCCTCATAAGACAAGGGCGAGAAAAAGCTACAAATCAATCTGACTTTCCTCAAATGAACCCTGTGTTGGAGAAAGTCAACTCCATGGGCCCTTGTATCTGAGGGTCCTAGGCTAGATCCTTTAGTGGTATAAACAGCCTTGCTCGTGGCTGCTGGTTCTCGGACAATAGTTGGCATTTAGGGAGCATTGACTACAGCTCCATGAGGTCCAAACTTCAAACCCATTTCACAGAAGATGGACGCAAAGCCTCCCACTGGCACCCTGCTAATACAACTCAAAGAGTTAATCTTCCAGTTCATGTTCACATGTCTCATTTCAAAACCCGAGCCACAACATGGCCTCTTATGAGTTGCCTTTTTTTAAAATTGCATTTCCTTTTATTCCACTGCCAGTGGGGGTGAAATTTAGGGGTGGTTGGGGCCACGTGTCAACACCAAAGTCTCTGTAGTAGATGAGGAAGGGAGGGGTGAGGTCATGAAGAGAGAAAGCAAGGAGAGGAGAGAGGAACAGGGAGCTTGGGGGGCAGGAGGACCGACCAGGAGCACGGGGGATGACCTCTGCCCCGAGAGTCCCCCTCACTGCCATTTCTTGGTTCCGACGGCGGCCCTAATTGCTCTGTGCACATCAACCAGCTGTAATCATGTTGTCCCAGGTGACCCTCTGCAACCACCCCAGGGGGATGAGAGTTTGCAAATCCACAGCCCCTGGGCCACATGAGGCTCACAGATGTGCTTTCTGTGACTCACAGAGCTCTTTCTAACTTGGATTTGGAGTGCTTCTGGCTAAGGCCTGTGCCCTGCCGTCCACAGAGCCCAGGTCCCTGGTTGCATCTCCCATTTTACAGATGAGAAAAGTGAGTCTCACATCTTAGTCTTTCTTTACCCTGGGCACTTGGCACAAGGTAGTGCCCTATGAGTGTTTCTACTTGAATGTTGGAATGAATGAATGACCCAATCTACTTAGTTCCTGGGGGTATCCAAACCCCTCAGGCTTTTAAAGCATCATGGACAGGCAACAAAGGTGTGCTAGGTGTCGTGGGGCAAGAGAAGGCACATTCAAGAGATTCCTTCCCTGGGGGACACCTACAGTCTAGAAGAGGAAGCAAGACCAGTATCTCTAAAATGAGAGAACTAGCAGGTGCTATGTGGTGGGGTCCCACCTGCAGGACCAGGTGGGGTTTGGTATTTGAAGGAGTGAGATATTGATATATGCTGAAGCGGGAAAAGGCAGCCATGTGGAAGAAACGAGGAGACCCAGAACAGTGGGCAGGGTCTGTCTCAGAGAAAAAGAGGACCTGGCTTGAACACAATAGGTGCTCAATAAATAGGGGTTGGTTTGCTCCAAAAGACCACGTGGACCTTTACCCATAAAACAGTTATTGGTGTTCTGTTGTCAGTAAATATTTTAGGAAGTAAATGGATGATTGTATAGATGGATGGATGGGTAGATGTATGGATGGATGGGTGGGTGGATGGATGGATGGATGATTGATGATGGATGAATAGATGGATGATTAGATGGATAAATGACTGGGATGTGGGGATAGGGGATGGATGAATGGATAGATGATTGGAAGGGTGGATGGGTGGATGGATGGGTAAATGGATGGGTAAATAGATGATTATACGGATGGGTGGATGGATGGATGGATGGATGGATGGGTGGGTGGATTTATGGGTGGGTGGATGGATGGATGGATAAATATTGGTTTAGGAGGAAGAAGGGACATTTCAAGTTGGTCCCAGCAAGCCATGGATAAGGCAAGTGCAGTGAGTGTTAGAGGCAAAAAGAACCTGGCTCTTTTGGGCGGTCCTCAAGTGAGGAAGCACGTAACTTCCTGTCCCTAACCCTGCATCTGGATGGACTGCTCTAGCGACCTAGAACCCCCTCCCTGGCATAACCAGATCAGAAGGTGTTGATTGTCGGCTCTCTGAGGGTCTGGAGCAACCTCCAGCCTGGAGTCAGTTCTCCAGGAGACTCAGATCCATAGATCTCTGAATTTGCCCCTTGTAAGCTCTGTAGGGGGCCGGACAGCTGGTTGCTGGTGGGGTTTCAAGGAGCCTCAGCAAGGCAGAGACCCATTAATGGACTTTTATTGCTTTGTCAAGAACTTAAAATTGCAGCCATTTACATGACTTCATTTTAATTGCTGCAATCAATAATTTTTCCTTAATGAGGATGCATAAATGTATATATCATTTATTAACAAAATAATTTGCAGTAAAAATTGATGTGTTTTGCCATTGGGCACATTCTGTAGTCTTTGGAAATTCTGAAGAATAAGCAATCACTCAAACATCAGACGCAGACATCATTGCATACAACTGAGCAGTATTTCCAGGCCTACTACGTGCCTGGCTCTGCTGGTGTCGAGGAGCCAGAGGGAAGAGTGGAGAACCAACACCAGCAAAACTCTCCTTCAGGTCGTTACAAAGAACCCTGCAGCTGGTCTGGAGGCTTCTTACAATTTGTCTACTTAACCAAGCATCCTCTCTGCACCTCTCTTCCTCATCTGCACAACTGTCATAACTGGACCTGCCTCCTGAAGGTGTTGTTAGGATTTGCATGAAAAGGACCACAGAGGACCAAGTTTCCTTTAAGAGACTCAGCTCCCGTTTCCCTTTCTCTAGTAACTACATCCTGATGTTCCTGGAGGAACCAAATTCCCTTTCTCAGTCCACAGGGTTTGAGTGGGGTGCACACCCCAGATCTTTGGGAAGAAGGTCATACAACTCAGCCTTAAATCAGCTGGCAAAATCCCAACCACAGTGACCCCGACTGTACAGTCAGAGCTAATTCTGAGATTTCTGCTGAAGTGACCAGGAGGAAGATGTCCTTTCCCACCAGGAGCTACAGGAGCAGAGTCTTGGTAATAGCACACAGACAAGCAGACCCAGGGGAGTTCTCAGAATCCTGTGAGGACCCTGGTGCTGTGGGATCCAGCCACGCCTGAAGCTGGGGTACCTCTTGGCCTCGCAGGTATGTGAGCCAGGGATGTCCGGGTTGGGCTTGACCCAGCAACTGAAAGGTGCTTAATAAAAACATGTAGAACAATGCTGGGCTCGTGGTGGGATTCCATCACTGATAATTACAGAAGCTGTGGTATATGTATACAATGGAATACTACTCAGCTATAAAAAAGAATGAAGTCATGCCATTTGCAACGAGGATGCACCTGGAGATGGTCATACTAAGCGAAGTAAGCCAGAAAGAGAAAGAAAAAGACTGTATGACATCACTTATATGTGGAATCTTAAAAAAAAAAAAAACACTAATGAACATACTTATGAAACAGAGGCGGACCCACAGACAAAGAAAATAAACCTCCCTGCTTCCAGCAAGAGAAAGAAAGGAGGGAGACCTATGACCTAGTTTCCAAGCATGACTAACTTGGGGCAACTCATCTCTTCTCTCCGACCTTCCCTTCCTCACCTTTCAATCCCTATAACCAAGACCCCTGACGGAAACCGAGTGGCTGGAGGGGACCGAGAAGCATCACTGGAGAGATGTGAGGGAGTGGGGCATTTCGGTTACTTCTTCCTGGGGACAGAAGGAAACGTCCTCCCGGCTGGGTTGACCTGGCCCGTTTATGGCTCCTCTCGTCCCAACATAGGGAACTCCTGCCTGGTGACTTCCCTAGGGAGGGTTCCCCTCCAGCTCCCAAGATGCTAAGCTCTCTCTGGGGAAACACAAAGGCCCCCAAGACCTTCCCTGCAGTGTCCCGGGGCTGGGAGGGGGGTTGAGTGGTGCTGATGTTGGCGTGTTTTTCAAGCATGTTTCCCCATAGACCGTGGAGCCCCTGGGCCACAGCTCCGGCAGCCTCTCTGCTAGCCCTCCTGCAGTGATGGACCACCAGGGGTGGTCTGTCTTTCCCTCTCCCACCAGCACTCGAACACTCATCCAATGTGAGGACGATCGGGGGAGGCAGAGAACCGTCACGGTGGTCCACCAGGCTGGAGGACACTATGGTCCTGACGTCAGCCACTCCCTCCATCCCCCGATTCAGCTCCAGTTGAAACATTTCCTTTGGTTTTCGAGGAGGAATTGGTGGAATCTGCACGTTCCTTTCCCATCAACATCAGGGACAGGACTGCCTTGGTTTCTCTGGCGGACGCGGGGAGAGAGCCACCTTAGGCCAAAGAAGACGCCAGAGGGGGCCCGGGGCCAGTGCGGAGCTGGGGGTGGGCTCCCGCCCTTCTCTGATGCCTGATCCCACTGCCTGACCCCTCAAGCCAGGCAGAGGAAACGGGGAAGTAGCTGAGGCCCCGGGAGGGGGCGAACAGGCCGGACAGTGAGGACGCCCCTCTGACCCAGGTCTCTCTTCTCTGCCTGATGCCTGTCCCCCCTGAGCCTTCAAGGGCTGGACCCAGTCTGAGTCTGCTAAAGGGCGGCCCACGCTGCGAGGACAAGCCACGCAAGGGAATATTTTATTTCCTGTCCAATTCTTGATGTCTTCTGATTGCATCAGGAAGAATCTCCATATAATGTGTCTGCCATCCCTGAACCCCCCCAAAAATAAGGCAAACCCCCTCCCTTTCGAACAAAGCAGGCCCTGGGCATCGTTGGGCAAGGTCTCCAGGAGGATTTTGTGATTTCATGACGTTTCACTTAAGCTGCCTTTCTTTTCAGGGTTCCCATCTATTTATCACGGCAAGAAGAATGATCTTCCAGTCTGGCCTCTGGTAAAGAAATCTATTCATTTTTTTTAAGGTGAACTGATTTAAAGACAAATATCAGAAAATGACGTCTGGGGGAGTCCAAGGGAGTTTAGGAAAGTGGGAGCACCTGCAGCTGGCGAGGCTGGTGTGGAGAGCACGTCCCCAGCTGTGGGGCCTGGGCCGCCTGCCTTCCTCCCAAGTTTAGGGTCCGTGCGGCTCGGAAAATGGTTCAAGGCTGGGGACAAGCATGTGAAGCTGATGATGGGTTTAACCAGGAAAGATTTTTAAAGAAGATGCTCCATGTGTCCAAACATAGGGGTGGGGTCAACTGATAGGACTTCAGGAAGAAGAGACCCAGGGTGGTTGAAACAAGAGGGACCTCGGACCCAGGCTCAGGGCAGGTGAGGTCAGTGATGGTCCCAGGACAAGGGCAGTGGTTGCTGTCCTTGGAAGAAAACTCTGGGTCTCTTTGGGTTTTGTCTGTAGCTGCCTTAAGAACTGGCCCCTGGCCCCCTTCCTCTGTCAACATAGGCCCTTCTAGAGAAGGAACCAGCCCTGCGTTCCGGAGCAGTCCATAGCCACAGACACACAGAAAAGCCCAGGAGCTCCGGGCAGGCAGCCTTCACAGCAGGAGGAGGCAGGAAGGATGCGGTGAGGCTGGCGGCCCGGTGGCCTCGCCGACCCCTCCCTGCAGTGGAGGAGGAGCCCGATGCTCCACCTCCACTCCACAGTCGGGGGTGCAGAGGCTCGGGTGTGGGGCCACCCGGAGACGCGGTGACAGCAGAGCAGGCATGAACTCTGGGCTTCCTCCTGCCCACACCAGCCACGAACTCTGTCCCCGCGAGGCTGGGGTCATGCTAGGGTTGGGTGCAGCCCCGCGCACCTCGGGCATCTGACAGGGCAGTCTGCCCATCTTCTCTGTCCGAGGCGGGGACCGGCCTGAGCTGATATTTGAGGCGTTAAGTGAGGCCAAACACCTGACGTGCTGGGACGTGGCCCTCCTGCCCCATCAGAGACTCGCCGTTCCACCCGCACTCAGACTCGGGGGGCACAGCCCTCACCAGCCTCACGGCTGCTCGGTCCCTGCAGCGCAGAGGGACGGTGCCCTGGGGGCGGGGCTGCACCCTGCCCACCTCCTCCCCTCCCCCCTCCCCCACCTCCTCTCCCCTCCCTTCTCCCCAGGAGAAGGTGCGCCTTGAGTGAGGGCTGAGCACAGGCACTTGGGAGCACGTCCTCCTCCTGAATAGTGGGAGGAGCCTGAGGAAGAGGCGGAGACTGGGAAGAGTGGGTGTGGCCTCGAGGGGCGGGGTAGGCAGGGACGGGAAGATGAACACGGTGGACTTCAGATTGGAGACAAGGTTTGCATTAAAACGGCCCGCTTCCCAGCCTCAGAGTACCCACCTGTACCTCCCGATCTGCCCGCACGCGTCAGGGGCACGGGGGACAGGACGACAGCCCCAGTGGCTGGGTCAGATTCTCCAAGCTGTCTCAGGCACCTGCCAAACTCCACCCGGAGGGCAGCTGGAGAGCGGACTGTGCGGACGGACAAATGCCATCACCTGACCTGCGGCACCCGCCTGGGACCCTGTGCCTTTCCTCGGTGGCACCTGCGACAATCTTGTCCTTGTATGTTTAGCTGCACTGGAACCTGCTGAATATGTCACCACAAGATGTCAAGCTTCCTGAGGGCAGGGACCCTACCTGGCTGCTTCACCATTGGTTCCTGAGCCTGAAGCTCAGCGCCTGGGGTGAGTTGTTAAAGGTAAATGTTAAAGGGAAAAGGGGAGGACGAAGGAGGCCGAGGGGACGGACGCACGTGTCTCCCAGACCCTGGAGGCTCCTGGTGGAGGTTGTGGAGGCTCTTTTGGGGATGCTGAAAGGTGCACCCCTGTACTGAGAAGGTCAGATTAGACAATTCAAGCCCCACTCCCCACTGCAAATACTAACATTTTAGAATTCTGCAGAACGCGAGGTCAGCTGTCTGCATTAGGATGGGTGCTATTAATACAGGACCCTGCATCCTAAAGAAGAGAGGAAAAGATGCTGAGTGCGTTCTGCTAACTAAGGCAGGAGCACGTGATAGTTATCGGCAGTGATATCTGTCAGGAAGAGCCGGAAGGAAGGACATTCGGGGGCTCAGAAGGGTTTCCGCTTCCCCTAACCTGAAAGCTCACTTACCCGGAACACCGTGCACCCTAAAAACACCAGGCCCGGGGCTGCCTGCACAGCTTCTGGGTGGTTTGGCTGAGTTCTGACATTCTTTAACGATGCTCACTTGAACTACTGATTAAAATCAGCCGCATCCCTTGCAGTTCATTTTTTCAATAATGCTAGTTTCAGTCATTCATTAGGTGAGGCCTGACAGCGTGTCGGCTTCTAACATGGGTAATGAGCCAAGTCATGAAATGGGATAACGCACAACATGGGGCCCAGGCAGGTAACAGGCCGAGCATCGCCCACTGACATGGCACCCGGCTCTAAGGACGTTCAGCCCACCGTGCACCGAGACCTGCCAAGTCCCTCACGATGGTCCAAACTCCCATCTCAGACCCAGGACCAAACTGTTCCCACGAGCACAAATGAGTCATCTTGTTTTCGAAGTTCTTTGTATATCAGAGATATTCGGCCCCAGACCATCCTTCATCCCAGAGTTTAATATCCTGTGACATCAGAAAGTTTTCCACAGTATCTAAATTAAATTCTCTCTTCAGAAGCTCTGATCCATTTCCTTCTGAGAAAATAGCAAACTGCCAACCACAACCATCTGTGTGATAACCAGAGATTCATAGATTTTTAGGATTATCTGATCCAAACCCTCCTTTCTGAAGGGAACAGCATCGCAGGTGGGCAAATGTCTTTCACAAGACCACACGGAGAGCTGGATGCAGGGCTGGTTTTAGAGTCCAAGGGAGCCCTCGCCTGCCCCTGCCCCCAAGACCACCCCTCTCACCCCAGCCAAAGGTCTGAGGGGCAGGACCAGTAATGCCAAGGGTGTGTCTTAAAGGACCTGAGTAGAGAAGTCACAGAGACTGCTGGCTTTGAAGGAGGATGAAAGACTGCCCAGCCTCACTCATAATAAGAACAACTCAAACAAGACATCTATCAGATTGGCGTGATCACAAAGTGCGGCAACTCTCCGAGGTCACTTGGCCTGGGGACACCTGACACCCTTGAACATTGCAAATTCTTGGGAGCCATCGGCAACAACCATTCAGATTCAAGATGGACACACCCTTAGATTCAGTGACCCCCTTTCTAGGAATTTGCCCCGTAGACATTCTTACACACTGAAACTACAGATGCACAGCGATGCCGATGCCCTATGACTCTATACATACATACCTGATGGCTCTGTAAAGTACAGCTCACCCACAAAACGTACACGCCACCCCGCAGGTGAGTCAGGTCCAACCACACTGACGTGGAACTGTCCCCTAGATAGCTCGTTGATTGAGAAGAGCGAGGCACAGAAGAATGCACATCAGATGCAGCTATTTGCATCGAAAGTATAAAGAGGGTCATTATGCATAAATCTGCATGGGATATGCATATGCATGACATGCCCCTAGAAGGACGTCCAAGAAGTTGTTGTCTATTGCTGTTTCGAGGAGGGGGACCCAAACTGTGCAGGGATGGAGACTGACTTTCCTTCGTACCTGTTGTTACCGGTTGGAGTTGTTCAGGTGTGAGTGTTTCTCAGGGAGCATGTCTGTGCACGTAGAGACGTTACATAACAAAGTTGACGGTGGCCTTAAGATTCAGACAGACCTGGTCTGAGGGCCAGCGGCACCGATACACTTACTGGTGTCCAGGACATCTATAGACTGGGGACCCCGAGTCCGCCGAGACAGGTGCGTGGCTCCTGACGAGGAACACAGGGAGATAGTTGCTTCTGCCACCTGCCCTGCAGAACCTTCAAGGGGTGGGTTTTCTCAGCTGCATCTGGATGTCGGATGTGAGTTTGTTTTTAAAGGTCAGAGCAGAACAGACAGCTCTGGGCCACTGGGGGCAGGATCTCAGCTGCTCCACAGAAGCCTCCCCTTCTCCCCCGCAGGCCCCTGAGCTCTCCTCAGACCTCCTGACCGCACATCACGCTCGTTTCTGGCCCGAGACAGGTATCCCCCCACACGTCCTCACTGCTGCTCCAGCTCAGACCAGTCAAGTCCTCATCTCATCAACCATGACTCACGACTTCCCCCGGACCCACTAAACGTTTCAGAACCTTCTAGATCTTTCTTTCGGCATCCCCAAGACTCAAACATATAGGATTTGGGAATTTTATGTCTGGGAAGAATCCTAAGAACCGTGGCGTGAGGACAAAGGGTGCCCCGGAGCTCTCAGCGAGCCGGCTGTGTCCCCAGGGCCAGGGGATTCATCTCTCAGTTCTCCTCGAGCCTCTTCCTCAACACCCCTCCACATCCGATGTCGCTTCCTCCATGGGTCTCCCTCCTGCGAGGCAACCAAGCAGCCTCTCGCCCCCATTCCAGCCACTCATACCCCGTCTCCTCGCTCACATCTGTGTAACTATGCACCGCCCGGGTCTCCCCAGAAGATAAGCTCCAAGAGGCCAGGGAGCTGGGATTGCCCCTCGTGATGGGGCCCCCAGCATCTTGTGCCCATTCGAGCTCACTGAGCATCTGCTGAATGAATTAGTAATGACAGCACATGAAAAACGTCTTCATTCTCCCCTCAAACAATTCTGCAGGTTTGTGCTCCAGAACCTCTGAGAGCTGTCCCACAGCGGTCCGCTCTGGCCCAGGTCCCAGTGCCTGGCACTCAACACCTCTCAACCAGGCCAGGTTCCCCCTCACTTTGGCTCCCCCAAAGCTTCCTTCCCCACTTTAGAGCCTGCGGCCCCGTCAGCCAGATACACACCCTCACAAGCAGCACGTCCCACCTCTGGTCCTCCCACTGCTGTTACTCACACCCCAAACACCTCTCTGGTTCCCTAGCCAACTCCAACCCATCTTCGGGGCTGATGCCGCCCTCCCCCGGTGGCCTTCCCAGGCGAACACGTCCCCTCCCCCACCGCGCCACACACAGCGACGCTCCATTGAAACTGCGTTTCTCGGACCCCACAAGCACACGGGTCTTGGGTAAAGCTGGACCCTCTAGCTTCTCTGCAAGGCAGGACGGGAAGAGGCCCTGGGAGGCTCAAATCCTGAACCTCTTGGGCTCTCGGGCCAGTTCCCTAACTGCAGCTCAGCTCCCCCTCCCAGAACAAAGACCTTCTCCACCTGGTGGCCGTAACCAGAGTCGAGCATCGTAGGAGGCAATCAAGAAGTGGCTGTCATCGTCACCATCTGCCTCCTCCTCATCATTTTTAAATGTACTGATCTGGGGATGGGGCAATGGCTCAGTAGTAGTGTGTGTGCTTGGCCCACGTGAGGTCCTGGGTTAAATTCTCAGTACCTCCACTTAAGAAAAAAAAGTAAATTTCTCGAAAAGAAAAAAAAGTGTTGACCTGGCTTCACAGGTCCTCTGTGGGAGGCCACAAGAGCAAGCCCTCTGCAGCTGCCCACGGGGCTGCCCTGAGCAAGGCAAGACCCGAAAGCTGACCCTTCTCTGTGCTCCAGGCTTTTCAAAGAGTGAGACATCAAAGGCCCCAGGGGACTGGGGCTGTCCATCAGGCGTGAATCGTCGTGGCCAGGAAGGCGTCCATCACCATAACCTTTTCCTGCGTCACCGGTGCCCTTCAGGGCCTGGTGCCAGCCATCGTGGTTCCACTGCCAGTAATGTGTCTGTCCAACGAGCACATAAGTGAGAACTCCAGCCTCCAGATACTCAGGAGCTGGCCTGGCCATCTGGTTCTGGACACTGTGGGGCAGGACTTGGGCAACCTGACACATGGGCCACTGACGAGAACGAAGTGTCACTGGAGAACAGAGGACCACCCCCCACCTCCACGTGATCCTAAAAGGACCCTGAGGGCTTTGGAAGAACACCTGCTCCCGGGGGCTGCTCCAGGGGCATCTGGCCTGGCCGTCCTGCTCTCTGAAGGCACTTCCTCGAGGAACTTCCGCTGTGTCTGCTGAGAAAATCTCGCTCACAACTCTCCATTGTTTCAAATCATGGGGACCATCAAGTGCTTTTTGTTTCTTGTTTTCACTTTGTCCACGAGTGGAAGCCACCAGGACTAATAACAAACTCACCTTCTTCCTGCACATTAAAGCACAATGAGATACCACTCCACACACGTGAGGACAACGAAATTTAAAATGTAAAGGACCGAGGGTTGGCAAGGTTATGGAGCAACTGGAATTCTCAGAAACCACTGATGGTGGTCGCAAATCGGCAGGACTGCTTTGGGACTTGGGGACCAAGTTTAACAGGCAGGCAGCACAGGACGCGGCAACTCCACTCCTAGGAATTCACCCTGAAGGAGTGAGAGCCTGTGTACAAGGGGCTCCAGAGCAGCTCTCTTGATCACAGCCCCAAATAGGAAACAACCCAAATACCTCTCAGGAGGAGAATGGTAAACAGACTGGGGTAAATCCACACAACGAAATACACTCGTAGAAGAACAGTAATGAGTTTCTGATGCACACAGCCAAGGGGAGGGTTCTCAAAAGCTTCACGCCGAGTGAAAGAAGCCAGATGCCAACGCGTGCGTCTGTTTCAGCTCAATTATATGAAGTTCGAGAACAGGCAGTTAATCTGTGGCACCAGCAATCAGAAGGTTTTCTGGGTGCCTCTGGGTAGCCAGGGTCGAGGGGTGCTGGGCGATCACCTGGAAGGAGCGGAGGGGACTTTCCGGGTTGAAGGAAATGCCCTCTGTCTTGATTAGGATATTGGTCACATGGGTTTACACCTCGCAGAATTTACAGAGATGCAAACTTAAAATGTGAGCATTTGACTGAATGTAAATATTTGTCAAAAAAAAAAAAAAGTGGGAGGAAAACATCCACGTTTCCCAAGGCCAGATTTCTAGCGCTGCCCCTCTGTCGGTGTTTCTTAACTTGAACTTGTACTAACTCTGCATGCCAAGACCCTACTGGCAAGGTTCTCCTGTGCTCCAAAGGTGGGCACTTGAAAAGTGAATCCGTTCAAGTAGTTCGGGGCACAAAGGAAGCAAAGAAAGATTTAGAGTGATTTCGATGCTGTGGTTGACAACGCACGGAAGCGTTCTGTGTACATTAACACTTCTGGGTATTTTATTGCTTAGTAAGGAGAAAGTTATGCATGTCATTTCTCAGCCTTAGAATTCCTGTTGGGGCAATCTACCGAGACTGAGGAGGGTCTGTGTTGTCAGTGGTGGAATTTTGTTTATGGGGAGAAAGGTACCCTGGACGTGCCTGCAGGCTGATGGTAGGATCAGCTGTCAGGTGATGGATGAAGTTAATGGCTTAATTGCTCCCGAAGTTGAGGTGCTGGCTGCACCCTTCTGGGCTGGGCTTCTAGACACCAACACCCCTGGGGAGTAGTTACGTTTGGTCCTGACCTGACCACATATTCCTCTTTCTGAACTGTTACTCATCCTGCCCCCCAACTTTTACCCCCAACTCTCAGTGGCATCTCCTCTGTCCCAAGAAGCTCCCTTATGCAGGGGAGAGGGCAAGGCTCCGGAGCGCTTCTGTGGGAACCCGCCAAGTTCACTCGCTGGAGAACGGCAGAGCCAGGTGACCCCCAGCCTGTCACCTCTGCACGCCTTGTCCCCGGCCCCTCCCTCTGACTATGCAAATCCTCCGTCCTTGGTCCTGAAGGAGCTTCCGCTCAGGTGTCTGCCCAGACTCACTGCCTCCTGCACTCTGCACGGCTGAACGTCCCGGACTGTCTACCATTTAAAGCAGGCACATCGTGTCTCTTAACACTTAGGAGAGTCTCCACTCTTTGGACATCTGGCCCTCCTCGGAGGTCTTCACCGCACGGAGTTCAGGGCTGAACTGATGTGGGGGAAGGGGACGGAGGATGTTCAGTACTATGGATTGATGGACTGATTGGCCCGCACCCCACTGGCAATCTGTTTTATGAGCCTTCTGGGGCGTGCGCTCTTCCTGATTCGATCTTTCCCCCGTCAATGAAGGATACTGCGTGTGAGCCCGCGGTGTCAGCCACAGATCAGACTCTAAACAGCGTTTAGTGTCTGCTCCGAAAGCAGGCTGGCTGAGCCTAGATCCCGGGCTGGAGAGGTGAGGCTGTGAAATGTCAGACACGGCCCTGCAAGCAAACACACCGGGGAGGACCTCCGTAAACCGCTGCGTAGGATAGTTGTTAGCATTTGGGTGAAGGCAGCTATGGGAGGTTTTTGCTCAACTGTGAGGTCATTTTGCCCTCATCAATCTATCGACAGTCTTCATTCCTGGAATTAAACAGTAAGATGTGTTACCTGAGTAAAAAATGCAGCAGTAAAATATCTTTCTCATTCGAGTGTGGCTTCCCTGACGTCAGCTAGAAAAGTGCAGGGGGCGGGCGGAGGCTCTGCTTGCCCTGACCCCTGGGGAGCAAGTTTCCAGCAGGAGCTTAGGGATGTGAAGTTCTGGGGCTGACAGCTTTGCCTGAGGAAGGCTGCCGGAGGGACACATGGCTCGTTGCTGAACCTGGATAAGGTGTGTCCCAGGAGGGTGTGCCCGTCTGCACGGGCAGGGAGGAAGTCATGCTGGACCCCCCACCCCCACCCCGCCCCGGGGCACTGAGGAGCATTTCTTGCCCCGTCTCTGTGCTCTGGCCCCCAGATTCTGTTCTGTTCACTTCTTTGCCTCTGCTCAGCATCCTCTCCCCACTTCCTCAGCCCTGCAGGGGTTTTACTTGTACTTTTTCCTTAGTCCCTTAAAAAATCCATAAACTTTGGGGACCCTGAGGGGGCCGCCCTTCAGATGGGAGATAAACCTGGTATGTTGACACCAGGCCTGGCTCCTTCCTTAGCTCTGGCCCCAACTTCAGTCTAAACCAAAGCCCAGACGAGCCGCAGCCCAGCCCAGTCCTGACCAGGCCAGTGTGACCCAGCCCCGCCCAGCCTCAGCTGGTCCATCTGAGTGGACTTCTCTCTCACCACCACCCTGGGCTGGAGTGGCCGGGACCACAGGGGACAACAGGAACGTGCTCTCAAAGCAGCCAACATCATTAACTGACCGGATGAGTAAACTGGATTCCTGATATTATAAATTAAAAATTATGCTAACGATCCTTTCAGAATGCCCACCCTAGAAACACACTGACATTAAAACGCATGGGAAGACGGGGAGGGGAGGCTGGCGTAAACGCGGGACCCCCCCCACTCCCCCACCCCCGTTTCCTGGAGGAACTTTCAGGCTCCAGAAAATCCCCCACATGCAAATTTCTGACACCCAAATGAAGAGTGAAAATAAATGAATGAGAAACCACGACTGTAATAAATTTCAGCTTCTTGGGCCCCTTGGGTGGAGTGGAGCACTGTTTGTGCCTCTCTTGGTTGGAGGAGAAGACACCTGCTGGGAGGCAGAACAGCTGATTGGGGATTTAATAAGACTCTGGTCCCCAACTAACCAGTGCTCCCGGTGGAGTGAGGGGGTGGCGATGCCAGCTGCCCCCTCCCAAGTTCACCCACGGGTCCGACCAGATGGGCTGGGCTTTCTACAGCTCCAGGCGGCTGCTTCTTGCTCAGAAATTAGCCCAAGGGGCTCTTTGGGAGCCAAAATGATTTCTTCAATAACTGCAATTTGTATTTCTTGTCCACATTTGCGGATGTCTTAAACCTGGATTGAATGCACATGCCCGCAGCCATGCACGTCTCTGCCTCTGGAGCCTGGATGCTCCCTCCTGGCAGCTGCTGTTTCTGAGGAGCCGACCCCTCCCCTCTGGCCAGCGTGGCCAGGAGTCAGGGTTGGGGAGATCTGGGCAGACAAGTGGAGAGCCAGCCCCCCAGAAGGAGGATGCCCTGCTGGGGAGGGTGGGCAGGGGTGTGGGGGCCGATGGCGGGAGGAGGAGCCCAGCTCTGGCCCCGCAGGGCAGCTTCTCTGTGCCTCCCCTGTGACCCCTCCGTCCTCCTTAGCAGCCGAGGGGCTCTCATCTTCAAATCTCTCGCTGATGTGCAATGTGTACAGAGAGGCGCAAAGCTCCCTGGAGCTGCCCACTGAGCCCCCAAACCGTGACACCCAGCGCCTGAGATCTCAGAAGCCCCGCGTCACTGCCCTGCAGTCACCACCCCTGTGGAGGGGCAGCCACGACCCTTACTTTAACCAGCATTGCTTAGTTTTCCCTGCTTTGCAAACTTGTTAGGTGGGACCACTCGGAACAGGCATTTTTTTGTTTTAATTGAAGTAGAGCTGATTTACAACGTCGTGTTAGTTCCAGGTGTGATTCAGTCAGACATATACATATATATGTATATATATATATATATATATATTCTTCTTCAAATTCTTTCTTTTCCATATTATAAGATATTGAGTATAGTTCCCTGTGCTATACAGTACGTCCTGTTTTATATATATATATATATATATATATATAAACATATACATAACATATATATATGTTAATCCCAAACTCCTAATGTATCCCTGCCCACCCTTCCCCTTTGGTAACCATAGTGTGTCTTCTATGCAGAACAGCCCTCTTTACAGCTCTCTTTTCTCACCCGTGTCTGTGGGATTCTGTCCTGTGGATGTACCGAGACACATCAATCCCACGTCTATGGACCGGCCTTTGGGTGACTCCAGGGCTGAGGTCCTGGGGAAAGGCTGCTGTGAACATTAGCACCTGAGTTTTGGTGAGCACAGGAATGTCCTCCCTGGCGGTGGAATGGGCCACAGGCGGGGTACGTGTTCTGCTGACAATTCAAGGCAAATGTCTGTAATCTTATCTGAAACCTGGATATCTTTAGGCCTTTGGACCTTTTTAAAGTCCTCAAGCACTTTAAAAGGAATAAACTTTGACTTTTTAAAAGCTTAAAAAAAAAAAAAAAAAGAACATTGTAGATCAACTATATTCCAATAAGGGGGAAAAAAAGGCTAGCTTGCTCTCAGGGTCCATCCAAATGCCACCTACCTGGAGAGGCCTCCCCAGGCCTCAGCAGCTGGACCTCTGCCATCAGGAGGCCCCACCCCTTCCTCCTCTGCTGAGACTTGTCATGATTTGTAGCTGGATGTTGCTTTTTGTGTATTTATTCATGCCTGTCTCCCTGCTGGGCCATAAACCCCATGAGGGCAGGGAGCTGACCCAGCCTTCTTCTCTACCTTCATCCACGCCACTGACATCGATTAAGCACCAACTGCATGCCAGGCACTGTGATGGCGCCTGAGATTCAGCTGTGCACAAGACCGTATCCCAATCCTCACGCACCTTGGAGCCCAATGATGGAGAGAGATTTGAAGCAAATGTAGGAGGGGTCGTAGGTGCTTGGAGCAGAGGGAAGGGACAGGTAGGAAGAGTTGGGAGTGGGGCCAGGAAGGCTGGGGCGGCTGCAGTGGGGGGCTCGAGTGGGAGGGAATGAGGTCAGAGATGGGTGGGGTTGGGGTGCAGGCTCTGCAGGCACCTCAGGGGCTCTGCTCAGAGGGAGGGGGGCCCCAGAGCCCAAGCTGGTGCTCAAAAGGTGTTTGTTGAGTGAATAAGTGATTGAATGAATGAATGGACATCCTAATTGTTCACACAGCCAACAGAACTTCCAGCCCTCTTCCCGTCCACCACTCTGAGGCCTCGTCCCTTTCAGAAGCTGCATCTATAGAGGATCCACTGAATACGCCTGCACATGGAGCATCTCTGACGTCCTCTCCCTGACCCTGCCGGATCCACCACCTGCCCAGTCCCCGCCAACACCGGCGCAGCCAGGCTGAGTGGCCTTTCCCAGGAAGCTACACTGAGGACGCGTGGACCAGGCACTGCCCCACCAGGCTGCTGCCCGGGCAAGGCTGCTCCGTTTCTCCTGAGCAAATCGGGGAGAGGCCACGAGGGCCCTGCACCTCCTGCTGGTCTGTCCCTTCATCACCATCTATTCTTGCTTTCCAAAAATATGTCTGAAAGGTGGTGGTGGTGGTGTCGCTGGTTGAGGGGGATCCCCGGGGGCTCCGGGCCTGTAGAAACGGCCACAGTCACGGCAGCTGTTTCCATCCAAAGACCCCAAAGATTCAGCAGAGATGGCTTCTTTCGGCCAAGCAGACCTGGAAGGTGAAAGTCTTCAGATCACACACATCAAGTTTCACGGCTCTGAGAACGAACACATCTCCAGCGAGCTGAGGAAATCAGGCAGAGGTCGGAACTTGGTGGTGGAACCGTCTGCACACACAGGAGTGCAGAGCACCGGGCCCAGGGACGGGAGCCAGGAGTGTTTGGTTTTTCAACAATGGGGCTGGAAACCGGTGTGAGAGAGGTCAGCAGGAGGGGAACAGGGGTGCAGGGGTGTGGGGTCTCTTTCTCTTTCTCTTAAGAAACAAGCCCATGGAAAACATTCTGTTTATCAACTCAGGTTTTTAATCACACATTTAATCATTCAACCCTCTGTCCTAATAACCAGCATTCTGTTTGTCCGTGTGCTCAGCTACCCAGACATCTGTCTGTCCATACATTTAACTGTCTAGCTGACCATCCGTCCCCCTATTTGTTTATCTGTTTGCTCCTCCTTCCATCCGCCCAGCCATCTAACATCCAACCATCTATTCAACGCAGAACCATCTCCTCATCCACCCACCCACCCATCCGACAAAAGCCTCCTGCACCCACTCTGGACCAGACACTGTGCTAAGGGGTACAGCGGTGAGCAGACAGACCAGCCCTCCTGGAGCTCATTTCCGAGGGACAAAACCCAACGCATATTGAATGGCTGCCTACCTTGTGCCCGGCCCTGGAGACAGGAGACGGATGCAGAACAAGCAGCTGTCACAGACCTGTAAGTGCTGGGCTGGAGGAGGTGCACCCAAGAGGCCCCTGACTCTGGCTGGCACCTTCAGGAAGGCTCCTTGGGAGAAATGGTGTCTGTTCTGGACAGTGAGAGGAAGCGAACCAGGCAGAAAACAGTCCAAGCACAGGGCTCCCTGCCTCCCCGGCGGGGAGAACAAAACGCAGCACAGAGTTGGGGCTCCATAAGGCCATGCGGAATCAATGTGGGTGAAAGTGAGAGAGAGAGAGAGAGAGAGAGAGAGAGAGAGAGAGAGAGAGAGAGAGAAGAGAGAGAGAGAGGGAGAGAGGGAGAGAGGGAGAGAGGGAGAGAGGGAGAGAGGGAGAGAGAGGGAGAGAGAGGGAGAGAGAGGGAGAGAGAGGGAGAGAGAGGGAGAGAGAGGGAGAGAGAGGGAGAGAGAGGGAGAGAGAGAGAGAGAGTGACGGTGCTTTCGGGAACTTAACAATCCCGCTTGGCACAGGGCCTCAGGCATGTTCTTCCTGGTGTGGAAGGGGACACAACAGTTGGCCCACCTGCACAGTGAGGATGACAATGGTGGCCACCTCACAGGGCTGTGGTCAGAACTGTAGCTCCCCAGTCACCGCGGCCTGGTGCAGAACCGTGCTCTGCGCTACTGCTCATAACTAAGGTCGGTAACAGTAGGGTACTAACAACATAACCAGATAACACAATATAGCTACAACAATAATTCTCAACAATACGTTATTAGCGCATAGCTTTTTTTATTTACCTATAGTCAATATACAATGTTGTGTTAACTTCTGGTGCACAGCATAGTGATTCCATTTTTTTTTTTTTTAAGATTCCACATATAAGTGATACCACATTTTTCTTTCTCTTTCTGGCTTATTTCACTTAGTATGATGATCTCCAGGTCCATCCATTTTGCTGCAAATGGCATTCTTTTATTTTTTATGACTGAGTAGTAGTCCATTGTATAAATATATCACTTCTTTATTCAGTCAACTGTTGATGGATATTTAGGTTGCTTGTCTTGACTATTGTAAATAGTGCTGCTATGAACATTGGGGTGCGTGTGTCTTTTCATGTTAGAGTTTCCTCCAGATACATGCCCAGTAGTGGGACTGCTGGGTCATCAGGTAACTCTGTGTTCAGTTTTTTAAGGAATCTCTGTATTATTTCCCATAATGGCTGCACCAAAGTACATTCCCACCCATGGTGCAGGAGGGTCCCCTTTCTCCACACTTGTCCCCCCAGCATTTATCGTTGTACTGAGCTATTTTTATTGTCATCGTTTACAGTCATTCATTACAGGCAATGCTCTTCAGCACCGCTTGGCAGGAGGAATTTGCGAGGGAGCCCAGGGGAAGCTCACTGCCTCATCTGTCTCTCCCTACTGAGAGAGATGGAGTAGCCCTCTGACCGGGGGACTCACGAGGCTTCAGGGGGGCCCGCGTGTGCCTGGCCCTGGGCCACTGGGGGCGGGTGGCTGCAGACAGTGTGGGTGGGAGCCCCCCTCCCCCCGACCAAGGCAGCCTTGGCCCGCAGCTTCACTAGTGGTATGTCCTCCTCTCCCTTAATGATGCCATTATGACTGTCAGCCATGAATTTCGCTAAAACCTTTGGGAAATTGTTTATGTTTTCAGCTGAATGACCTCTGGGGGTGATGAGTTTCCGTAACGACTAGTGGGTGGCCAGGTGTGTCTGGCAGCCCAGGCGCAGCCTGCTCGCTGGGCGCTGACCGGAGCTCCTTCTTGCACCGGAGCACAGGCAGGTGGGGACCTCGTCCCCTGGGTCTTTGACTTTGCCTCCGGCCACCCTGTGACATGAGCCTGTCCCCATTCGGGGGTGAGGGGACAAGCGTGTGGCAGGCTGGAGGCTGGCAGAAAGCGCTCAGGGACCCGAAGTGGGGCCTCCAGGCTCCGTGGTCACCTCTGCCGCCAACAGAGAGGAAAGTCTGGACTGTGACAAAGCGAGGGCGTGAGTCAAGGTGCCAGCATCCCCGTCCAGTGCTTTTCTCTGTCCCGCGTTCCTGGTGGTCGAGAAAGAGAAGGGGAGGCCTACAGAGACCCCGGCCGGCCACTTTGAGTGGGGCTTTGTGTTAAAATAGAATAGAACGGCTCTGACTTGCAGCAGACCCCTGCCTTAAGCCTGGGGGCCCCAGGCAGGCCCCCTGTCAGCCTGGAGGAGGGAGGGCTGGGCTCCATTTCCAGCCTGGAGCCCTCGTAAGCACGGCTTCCATGAGAGGGGAGAAGTGATTCTAAAACATTTTAAATGAGCAGAGATGAGCTGACGGCAGCTCTTAATGAAGGATTAAAGGGGTGCAGTGAAAAGCCTGGAAGTGCTGGCAAACTCCCGTGGCCTCAGGATGGTTCTGTGTGTCTCCTTCTGTCTTGGGAGCTGCGCGCCTCTCATTGGAACCAAGCTTTTGGCCCCGGTTTCAACTCCTCGCTTCCAGGGGACCTCAGCCAGGTGGTCCCATCAGCCCTGAAGGCCTTTTTGCCAGACTCAGAGGCCTGTTTTCCAAATCCAAAGGCACCTGGAGGGTGCCCCCAGAGTGGAGGGGGGCTGCCTGAGGCCCCCTCTTATAGCTGCGGGAGGAACCTTCCCCTGACCGTCACCCCCCTGGACCTCTGCTCCTTCATGCATGAGGACCTGAGAGAAAAACCCAGACTCATCAAATGTCATAGCTGAAAAAGGTCCGTAATGAGCGTCTGGCTCTGCTCCAGGGCCCCAAAACTCGTCTGATCATGGAACACATGCATTCACTCCCTCCACTGACGTTTGGCAGCACCTACTATGTGCCTGATGAGTAGCTGGATGTGTGGATGCAAGGATGAAAGAGCACATTCTAGTGAGGCAGGAGGAACATGAGCAGGTAAATAATCAGAACAAAATCTCAGGCCGTGATAAAGAAACTGAAGTAGGGTGATGCTCTAGGAAGGGAAATGGGGGCTATTTCAGACAGTGTGACCTGGGGAAGTGACTGCTGAGCTGAGAGTTAAAGAATATGATGAGTTGGCCATGGGCAGATCAGAACATTCCAGGCAGCGAAAACAGCACGTGCAAAGGCCCTGGGGCAGGAACCATCCTGGAGTGCACCACCAACTGAAAGAAGTCCAGAATGCCTTAGCAGAGTCAAAAGGGAAAGTGGTGGGAGGTGCAAGCAGAGACAATAGGGGGAGCATCCTGAGGCCACAGTCCCAATTCCTGGTTTCACTCCAAGTGAGGCGGGAGCCCCTGGCAAATTCTGAGCTGGGTTACACTTTAAGTTCCCGTTGGTAAAGAGCAGATATGGGGGCCAGAGAGGTGCTGACTCCTGGAGATTGTGAGTCAGGGTCCCTGGGCAGAGCCAGGCTGACAACTCTCCTGTAGAGTTCGGGGCTCTGGCAGAGGTGGACCAATGCTGGCTCTGGCCCCTCGGCAGTGGCTGTGCGGGAGCTGAGACCCGAAAGGGTCGGTGACTCTCCCAAGACGAGACTGACGCTGCTGGCCTCCTGGTATTTTCACACATAAAAGTGAAATTGTGCCAACAAAGGCGAGAAACTAGAAGCAAGAAACTTTCTGAGACTCCGTTAATTGTGCCTTGAGCAGAGAGGAAGAAAAGAGCTTAGAAATGATGGAGGCCCTGTCGATGAGCAGCATAAAATGGGGCTTAAGAAAGAAAAATCAATCTGCGCCCCTTCTCTGGAAGAGAGCCGCATGAGGCCTGAATCACTTCTCTGGCTTATTTGGTTTTGCCTTCAAATCAGAAAATTGTCGTTATTACAGCCCCAGGACTGACTGGCATGGAGGCGGCCTGGGGTGCACCTCTGCCTCTGTCTGCTCAAGGTCTGGGTGGAGAGCAGTGGGACTCCTTTCCTCACTGTGGGTGTGGTCCTCTCCAGGGTGGTGAGGAGGGCGGGAGAGGGGTTGGCGTCTTCAAGGGGCTGACGACCCTCAGCAAACGGCTTCCCTTAGGCGCTAGAGCCCAGGTTCCACCCACAACACATCACACTGAATACTTCTGATGTTCGTTCCAAGGGGTACAGACAGAGCTGCCCCCAAGACCACAGAGTGCTGTCCCCGCCCTCCAGCAGGGCATAATGACCCACTGATTATCTACAGTTTTATCCTTAATCCCCTTAAGCCTCAGCAAATAGCCCCTAATTCACACTCACCTGAAATGCTATTGACTTTTTTAAAAATTTAACTTGCAGTAAGTCTCCACCCCCACTGCCTTCCCAGAGGGAAGGGGATGATTTCAAACCCCCTCCCCAGGGCCATCAAACCCTGTCCCTGCCATCTCGCCAAAAAAAAAAAAAAAAAACCCTTCCGTCTCTCAAGCACAAAACAGGCTTTTTTTTGTTTTGGTCATTACTGATTATAGCTCAATGACCTTTTAAATTCCTAACAGTGGCCAAGAACACAGGTAAGTCACGAGGCAGTGTTGGTTTTGCAATTTGTTATTAATTTGCAGTCCTTGGATGTGAGCAGCTACTTTCCCTTTGCTGGGTGGGGGGACCCTGCCCTGCCTCTGTGTTGTGGGAGGTGGGTTTCCATTGGCCAGTGGGACTCCCCTGACCCTGGCAGTCCCAGGTCATTTCTGTCCACACCATTGGATTGGAGATGCGTGCAAAACAGCCCAGTCTCCGTGACCAGCCTCCTGCTCAGTTACATCAGGGCCATGCCCAGACAGGAACATCCCTGCACCACACTTTTTTTTTAAGCTCTCCTCTTTGCATATCATCTTGAGAGGCACTAAATTGGTAAGAAGACACTTTGACCACCAGCTGTGGAGGTTTTTCAAGGGCTAAACTCATCCACAAGTAAGTCTCCACCTATGAATCGTGCTCCTGGCGGGTGGGGGTGTTGGAGAACCTAGAAGGGCAGGTGGGTGGGCGGGAATCTGACCTTGATGCATCTGGGTTTGGCCATCTGCTAGCTCTGCCATCTTGGGCAAGTCCCTTCAGCCTCCCTCCAGTCTGGTTTCCTCATCAAAGAGAAAGAGGTAAGAGTGACAAAACTGAATAGAGCTGCATGCGCGCGCGCGCGCGCACACACACACACACACACACACACACACGGTGCATGCAAAACCACTAATATCTGAACAAGGCTGCAGATTGAATCAGTGCCAAGTTTCCTGCTTTGGGTACGTGCCAAGTTCATGTGAGATGTCACCATTTGGGGGAAGCTGGGAGAAGGGGACATATGAGACCTCTCGGTTCTATTTTTTGCCATTTACTGTGAGTCTCTAATTATTTCAAAATTTAAAAGTTGTTTTTCTTAAGGATGTAACAGCGCTGATTTCACCAGATTTTGGAGAGGATTCAGAGAACTAAGTCAATGGGGAGCACTCAGCTCCAGGCCTGGCATCAGTATGTGCTGAATAAACAGGATTTATTTTTCGCCAATCTATTTCTTTACACCATCAGTGACTCCTTTTCTCATTAAGAGTGTCCAGAAAATCAGAATGGGGCTTGCTGAAAGAGTGTCTGTAGGGCCTGGCAAAGGTGAAAACGTTCCTTTTGCGGAGGTTCATTTATTCTCAAGGTTAATTGTTGTTAATGGCGCTACTGGATTGCCAACACTAGTGTCAACCCAGCCCAGTTCAATGTGCTGATTGATTGGTAATGGCTCTTGTGAGGTGGGCTGGAAGCAGAGCCTTAGGGAGAGTTTGGGGTCCACAAAACAACACTAATGGAGTCCAAATATGGGAGGGAGGACCTAGGCTTGGAGTCGACTGGTTTTCCCTTCTGCCCCTTAGGAATTCAAGTTTCCTCCGGACCTCTGCAAAGTCAAGTCCATCCTGGACATAAACAAGGTTCTGTCTTCATTTCAGCTTGTAGGCATCAGACATCACTTTTTAAAATTTTATTTTTGATTTTTTTAAATGGAGGTACTGGGGATTGATCCCAAGACCTCAGCGCATTTTTACCACTGAGCTATATCTCCACCCCCAGACATCATTTTTTGCAGAGACCTACAGCCTTGCTCCTGGATTCTGTGCTTGCCTGACAAGCACCTGCTCCTTCTTTTTAAGTCCTTTGGTAGACAGCTGTTCACACATACAGGCCGCTGGGCTGTCACAGGCAAGCTAAACTAGATTCACACTCACATCCCATCATTGCTGTATGACCCAGGGCAGGTTCCTGAACCTCTCTGGGCTTCAGCTTTCTCTTAGAGAGTGCTAATTAAAACACTTCAATGTTAACATAACTGGAAGCTGGCAGAGGGGACTACAGGATCTCTCTATTATACTATTTTTGCAACTCTTCTGTAAGTCTAAATTGATCTAAAAATTAGAAGGGAAAAGATTTAGCCCAAACACTAACTTTCTAGGTTGTCTGAAGACTGGAGAGGACAAGTGCGGAGTGCCTGGCACGTCCTTGGCATTCACTAGCTTTTAGGCAGAAGAAGGAAACAGCCCAACAATGCTTCATCTTTTTTTTTTTTTTCCTTTCCCCCTGCTGGCTGTTTCAGATTAGGAAAACAGACTGACCCAAAAGCCGCCACGGTGCACAAAGAGTGCTCCTGGTTCCCGGGAGTTTTCGCCCCGGGAGTTACAATCACAACCTTAAAACAAGCTCCTGGGGCCACGAGCTGCCTCTCTCACACCAAGGGTCAGGGGCTGTCTTCTCCTGAGGGCTGGGGAAGATAAAAGAAGGTTTAGCTGATCCCCTGTGGCTGATTCCCGGGGGCTCCTGGCCAGCTCATCACTTTGTGTTATTCTGGAGCCTGGGGACAGGAGAAAAATGTCCTGTATCCATTTCTGCTATTAAAGTGGGAGGGGTCCCTGATTACACTTGCAGGGAGCGCTGAGTTGGCAGCGGAAAGGCAATTCCATTAAACAAAAGGCAGGACACAGGGGAGGTGTGGAAGGAGGGTCGATGGCTGGAATGCTTCATCCAAATACAGTTCCGTCCCCACCTGGAGGCTGCAGAGAAGCCGTGTCCGGTGTGAGATTTACGGCCCCAAGCGTTGCCTCGACGGGTAATAAACTGTGTCCTCTAATCAATACTGGCGCTGGCCGCCCGTCTGCAGCCTGGCTGCCCATTTAGCAAAGTCACTGAGTAATGGAAAACGCAATCAAGTTGTATAATGAGTCTGGGTAATTGGATGGACCGGGCAGAACGGTCCAGCTAAATATATTCAGTCCGGTGTATTAATTAAAAGCTTGACATTCCAAGCCCCGTCCAAAGTGCCCCATTAATTATCCTCTGAGTCCAGAGGTCAGACGTAGTGGGCGAGTTACAAGACGATGATAACACAGCATTGCTCAACGCCGCGGCCTCTGCAGTGAGCGCGTACCCTGCGTCGGGGACCAGGCCCACCTGGAGCTCTAGGGGAGGTGGAGCGCGAGCAGTTCTCCCACCTGGGCTCCCTCCGTGCCAGTCTG
The DNA here is from genome assembly GCF_009834535.1 of Camelus ferus. Taxonomy (NCBI): domain Eukaryota; kingdom Metazoa; phylum Chordata; class Mammalia; order Artiodactyla; family Camelidae; genus Camelus; species Camelus ferus. Next base: position 12,168,766 of record NC_045714.1, on the reverse strand, counting down.
GGAGGACCGGCCGGCAGCCACACAGGGTGCAGAACCAGCTCAGCCCCCACCCAGGCCCCGGGCCACAGCCACACAGCAGCAGCCTCTCTCTTCCACCTGCACGATGCGGAGCTAATCCCATTAGTCATTCATCCCTGGGCTCTGCAGACACGCACAGGTGAAGCGAGTCACCCAAAGTCAGAGGTCAGAAGGTGAGGAGTCAAACCCAGGCTGTCTGGCTCCAGAGCCTGAACGTGGCTCTGAATGGCTCATGTCAGAAGAAACAAAGGTATTTAAGCGGGAGGGGTGGAACTCCCTCTGGGAAACTGACAAGCTGTGTGACCTTGGGCAAGTCGCACTGCCTCTCTGGACCCGTTTGCCAGTCATTGAAGGGCCCCCCTCATCTCTAGGACTTGAAACCACTTGAAAGAGGGGCAGAGGTCCTGCTTAGTGGCTGCCTGGCCCCAGCCCCTTGTAACATGACTGCAAGGCCTCCAAGTCTAATAAACTCACATCCTAAGACTGCATCTCACTCCCTTGACCTTCCTGGAATGAAGAGCCCTCCAAACGGCTCACTCCAATGAGCACCTGGGCATCCAGGTGGCTGGGAGATGCCTGCGGTTTGGATGATTTTGGATGTTTGACCCCAGGGCTTTTGTTCCCACCTGCGGGGGCAGACAGGTGCCCCTGGGGCTCCCCACAACCCCCAGAGAGCCTCCGACTCAGGGTCAACCGAGTCTGGATGCGTGGCACCTTTTTCTAGGTGCTCCCAGCCCATGGGGCCTCAAAACAGTCCTGGAAGTAAGGACCACCAAATACCCAGTCTGCAGATGGGGGAATCAGAGGCACGGCTGGCAGCGGCCAGGAGAGAAGCTGGCCCCAGAGGCCTCCGCCACCACCACGCTGTCTCCCAGGCCAGAGAGGCTTGGGCAAAAAGAATGTCTCAGACTTGGAAAGAATGTACAAGACTTTGGGGAAAAAACCAAAATCGTGCCAAGAGTCAAGGACCTGGCCATCTCCTGGGATGGGTCAGCAACCTGACAACAGCCCTCAGATTCATGACTTGGACCCTTGGACTGGGGGTCTCCATGTCCAGGAATTTACCCTCCCGATTCACCGGTGCCTACATCCAAGAAGCAAGGGGCTCGGTGAGTGGGATTTCCTGCAGCCCCCCACCTCCAGCTCTGTGGGGCCCTAAGATAAATGAGGGGGCATCACACCCTGTGGACCCCCAGTCAGGCCAGTAAGAGGCATATCTTGTTCCTTCACTCAACACAAATGTTCACTGGGCTCTACGTCAAGCCAGGGGTGGAGCTAGCAACCCAGACAGGGCCTCTGCTCTCACGAAGCTGCAGTGGGAAGATGTCCTGGGAATCACCGGGAAAAAGCTCGTGGAAACCAGCACAAGGGACACACACACACACAGGTGAGTCCATATGGAAAACTCCCAGAAGAACGTACCATCAGGGCGAAGGAGGGGAGAGCATTTTTCCTTTTTCTTGTATCTCCTCCCAACCTGATTCACTTGTTTCTGCACTATCATGAACATTTATTTTATAATTTTTTAAAGAGAGTCTGAATTTTTAAATTTCCATCACCAGTTCTGAAGTCTGCAAACGAGACAGAATTCATCCTCCCTCCTGGAATGGCCCCCACCCCCTGGGGTTCTGAGTAAACTGCGTGGGCATCAAGGTTCAGGAGCCAACAAACCCCGTGAGCGAGCGGCCGGGCGGCGTCTGACCCTGGCTGGTCCTCGAAAGCACAGGACTGTTTTATTTAACTGATGGCTGCTGTCTTCATTCAAGTGATGGTCTCCTTGTTAAGAAGTGAAGGCCACTGAATCTGTCACCTGGATCAAGCGCACCTGAGTGTATCCTTCTGCTGCCAAGCTGAGAGTTAAAGATTTTGTTTGTTCACTTTTATCAAAGTATAGTCAGTTTACAGTGTTGTGTCATTTCTGGTGTATATCACAGAGGATTCTGTTCATTTTTAACATCCTCATGGGCCCTGCCATTCGAATGAAGGTCATGCTCCCCCAGGGCTCTGGCTGCCGGGCAGAAAGATGCAGGTGGCTTTCTAACAGCAAGAGGCCTCCCCTGCTTGTGCCCAGATGCGTGGGCCTCCAGTAAGAGAGACCCTGCTGTCCTTTGAAAACCCCGAAACCTCTCCGAGCCCCCGGGGCTGCCTTCCTGCCTCCCTCAATCCTGTCTCCGCCAGCTCAGCCTCCTCTGGCCACATGGGGCACCGTTTCAGTTCCCTGTCTTGCCCATCAACAGACGTTCATGAATTTATTCTATTTCCACATGGCTTTTCTGACATGGATTTGGCTTCAACCAGCTCATATCCTAATAGAGAAGGTCAGAGTATTCCCATTGTGCCAGCTCATTCATTCACTCATTCACTATCAGCCTGTATGAAGCTCCTGCTGAGGGCCGGGGACCATGCTGGGTTCGGGGATCTGGCGATGAGCTCATCTCACAGGCAAGCCCATGTGCAGGAACGGGGCAGGGTTCCTAGGCATGGTGGGCGCTCAGGGACGGACACCGCCCCGCCCCATGGTGCTGGAAACCCATCAGCGCCTGGGGCATGTGCACAGGCCGGATTTGAAGGCATGGGAGGATGGCCAAGGAGTCCGCAGATTTTTACCAGCTTCTCGGAGCTGGACGTGCATGCATCTCAGGGTTGTGTTTCATGAGCTCCTCTGCTCACAGGGAGTGCAGCTGGTTCTCAGAAGCCTTCCCAACTCCCTCCCCCTCCAGCACGGGCCTCCTTCATCCTCACACCCTCTGGCCTCCACCTCCTGATTCCTACAGCGGGGATGGGGGAGCTCCTTCTTTTGAGCATTCTGTGCCAGGCTACCTCCTAAACCCTGTCTGGGCTTCAACATGGCAAGTTCAAGGTTCGCCCCCACAACCCCAAGGAGGAAGCTAAGACTCAAAGAGGCCCAAGACGGGAGCGGGTACAGCTCAGTGGTATAGCGCCTGCTTGGCATGCACGAGGTGCTAGGTTCAATCCCCAGTTCCTCCATTAAAAAAATAAGTAAATAAATAAATAAACCTAATTACCTCCCCTCTTCAAAAAATAAATAAAATAAAAATACAATTAATAAGTCTATTTTAAAAACTGTTTTAAAAAAAGTAAGCATGCAAATTAACAAAAATTTTGGAAAGCTGAAAACAAAACAGAAAGAAAAAAAGAGGCCCAACAATGGCAAAGACCATGCGGCTGCTGAGTGGGGCCGCTGGGACCGACGGTGGCCATGTCGGACCTGAGTGCCCATGGCCTTGACCATGACCAGCCTGCCTCTTCCCAGGACGGGGCGGGGATGTGTGGGGCTGCTGCACGTGAAGGCCAGGGGCCTGGCACCGCCAAACTCCGTTACAGCTTCCTTCCTTCCTTCCTTCCCTCTGAGGTCCCACCCAGCGACACCGCGACTGGTCAGGTCAAACTACACGGCGCTGACCTCACCCCCAGCTCCAGGTACATCCAGGGCGGGGCCTTCGGGGTGCGCCCCGAGGGAGTCCGAGGCTGGGCCACACTGAAACTCCAGACAGTGCGTTCCCTGGGTTTCCCCAGAGCAGCTACAAGCCCAAGCGGGACCCCGCCAGACACAAGCAGGGGTCACCTCCACCTGCCGGAGGAAACTCCTGGTATTTCATCACAGCCTCTGGTTCACCAGAGGGTGGGCCCTGGTCCCTGTGAGCCGGTGGGGACACAGACACAGAGAGTAAGAGGGTTGCAGGCGTCCCAAACACAATTACAAGCATGGCAGAGGAAGTCTGGCTCCGCTTCCATGGAGCTGAGTGGGGCGGGGAGACGGGCAGAGGTCAAAAAGGCCGATGCGGCACTTCCCTTCTGCTTTCCTGGACCCCAGGAGTCTCTTGGCCGAGGTCCCTGTGGTTGCCTTGGGGCCGTCCCCTAGGCCCTGCAGCCTTGCGATAAACTCCTGACAATGGGGGCCCCCCCCGGGGCCTGCTTCCTCCTTCCCCACGTGCACTGGTGATAACAAGACAGTGGGTATTCAAAACAGCCACTTCCCGAGCTCTTGCATGGGGGCACGGTCATCACCCCCAAGACACTCACATCAGCCACACAGGAGGAGGGGCGAGGCTGTGTGGTCATGCCCATTTTTCAGATGTGCAAACTGAGGCTCCAGGAGGCCAGTGGCCCGCTGCCCAAGGTCTTCCAGCTGGGGCAGGGGGCTGAGCCCACAACCTCACACTGATTTTATCCGTCCTTTCACTTACTCCACTTGTTTGGCTCGGTGATGAGACATGCAGTGGATGACTCCACCGCTTAGCAAGGGTCCCGGGACAGGCCTGCCTCCCCAGCGGGAGTGGACTCACCGGAAACAGAGGCCTCAGGCCCGCGATCGCCCATGGAGCCTGGTGCTTGGACGTTCCAGAGGCCCAAACCCAGATGTTTACATACAATCTCAGCCTCATCAGGTAATAACGACACCTTTGTATAATTGTACTTAATTGAAAGGGAGATGGCTTTTACCACAAGAGGCATAGATCTGATATTGCTTTTTAATTTAAAAAATTCTATTCATTTAAAAAGCAAAACAAAAGGCCTAGGGAGTTGAGGGGTGGGTGGTTAGGCTGAGAGGATGGAAGAGCTGGCTGGTAGGTGGGTGGTGGAGGGCCTCCGGGGCAGAGAGAGGAACAGGTCTGCATCTCACACAGGGCCCGGCCTGGCACTGGAACAAGGACACATGTATGGCCCATCTCTGCTCTGCGCAGACAGAATGGAACAAATGTGCCTACAGGAAGCAGGTGGGTTTCAGGCCTGGCCTGATCTGGGCTCCGAATCCCAGCGTGTGACCCAGGGCAAGCCTCCGAGACCAGTGTCCTCATCTCTCACCTGTCACCTGAACAGGTTCCAAAGTGATGACAGATCCCTCCAGCCAGCCCACCTTCCACAAAGACGCCCACTGCTCCAGCTGACGGGATGGAGCTGGGAGCCCCTGCGAGCTCCAGGTCCCAGAGTGAGCACGAGTGCCCTTCCATGTGCTCCAACTCTCCTCTGTCTCCGCCAAAATGCCCTTTGACCCCACTGTCCCTGGCCCCTCCAGGACAGCTGGCCTTACTTCTGCAAATGGCTGTGGTCTCAAGGGGACGGTGGGACTCTCAGTGCAACCCAGACATACACCTGACATGCACACGTCCTCTGCTCTCTGTCAGTGACCCTCGAGGCCTAGGATGCAGTGGGTCCAGCGTGGATGGAAACCAGGGAGGGAGGCCCCCCTCCTTCACTCAGCTTCATGCAGGCGGGCAGAGCAGCCCACTGTTGCCACACGGGGACACCCAGATTACCCAGCAGTAGGTTCCTGGGTCTTGTGTGAAACCTGCAGATTTCTCATGGCCAGTTCACAGAGGGCTTGCTTTTACGGGAGGGGAGATGCTCCAGCAGGTGGCTTCCACCTGGCTGCAGGTAGCATGCACCTGGCAGGAGGTAAGGGGGTGCAGACAGGTCAGGAAGCTGCCAGAAATGGAAGAAGGGAAACAACAAGGAAAACCAGCTTGAATGAATATTTAAAGAAATGACCAGCTCACTCGATCAGCGGAGGCCAACTTCCCCGAGGACCAGGGGACAAGGGCACCTGAGGAGACCCCCCAGAACCATCACTGAGCAAAAGAGAGCCATCCAGGACCACGGGGGCCGGTGCGAGGTGCAGGGGGAGGCACACTCCGGGAGAGGGCAGAGAAACCTCAGCACCAGACTCTATCAGCCCTGCCACCGCCTGGGAGTGCATTATTAACACCAGCCCCGAATTCCTCGAATGCTTCTGCAGTGATGTCGAGGCTCAGGTGGAGAAACAGCTCCTGCCTTGGAGAGGAAGGCTCACAGCAGGTGCCCCTCCCCAGATGAAAAACTACCCCATAAGGCCTGCGCGGCCATTGCCATGCTCCATTAGGGTACGCCAGCCGAAACTATTCCAAACCCTCAGGATTATGAAAAGCTGCCGCGGTTTCAGAGGGAGAGAAAGTCATTTTTCTTTTGTTGGTTTCTTTCTCACTCTTAAGACTGAGTCCCACTTGCTAAGGCTTGCACTAGAGCTTCCTGCTCGTGGGCTGGGTCCAACCTCAGCGAGCTGGCAACCATGCCTCACCACCACTGGGCTCCTCCTGCTGGCCTCCTTTCTCAGCGCATCTCCCGCCCCACCTGCAGGCGGACTGGCCGTCCCTCCTCTGGGTGCCCCCCTTAATCGGACTGGGCTGAAATGTAGGTATCTATTTGGTTATCTTTTCCCACCACGATTAGCAAAGCTCTTCCAGAAGGGTCTCTTTTCTATTCCTAAGGGCTTCGGACAGAGCCCCACATCATGGAGGTGCTTGGTGATAATCAGATGGATAGACAGAAGAGAGGAAGACAGGAAAGAAGAAAGATGTGCCAATAATTAAGGCAGCGGTCAGACTTCAGTGAGCAGACTCCTCATCTCTAAAGTGAGAACAGTCATCCTACCTCTGAGCACGGAGTGTCACCACCTCCAATTTACAAGTGAGAGACTGAGGCTTAGAGAACCCAAGTTCTGCAGAGGCTGCCTCCTGGTGACCTGCCCCAGACCCACATCCCTGGGCTCAGCCCCTGTCTCCAGCACTCAGGTCTGGGTGGGGAGGGAGGAGGGCTCACAGCGCCTTCACGCTCTGGCTACTGCCAGGCAGGAAAGTGCAGGGGGCGGCGCCGGCGGGAGGCGAGGGAAGGGTTAGACGGGGACTCCACACGCTGGGGCGGGGGAGGACCACGGCAGCCCTGGATTCAGCTTTCCCGGAGGTTGTCTGCTTCGATGGGCTCAGGGTTACTCAGATAGCTGTAAAGCAGTGACCTGGCCCAGTGAACCTGTCAACACTACCAACCCTTGGAAAGGCAGGCGGTGGTGAGGAATTCCTGTAAAAGGACTGAAGGCAGCTCTGCACTTGCCCCTATGTCTCCCTGTCTTAGCTGACAACTTCAAGGGCCGGGCTGTCTCCTGGGTGGTCAGCTGAAGCACAGACCCGTCGCTCTTCTGGCACATTAAAGGTTTCCCCATTAAAGGTCTGGCTGAAGATCGTTGGGGGAGGAGAGGTGAGGTCCACAATGACCCGACAGTGAGGCTGTGCCGTCCACACAGACAGTGGCAAACAGCCAGGGCCTCAGACATGCCACGTTCAGTGTTCACATCCTCACGCCTGTTCGCTGCTCCATACACATCTGTTTAGATTATAACACAATCGCTGGAAAAGGTAAAAGGCCCTTCCAGAGTCTCTGTCTAAGATCCTATCGGCGTTCAAATGGAAAAATAGGATCTGGGTTGACGAGCTGCTTATTTGTGCTTGTTTTATCTTGGTGTCCTAGGGTGTTGGCGCTGGAAACAGCACGGATGGTCCCTCCTTCTGAGCCCTGTGTTCTACAGATAGGGAAGCTGATCCTCTCTGGACCACAGGTTTCTCACTGTTTGAGAAGAATAAGCAAAGGGTGGAAACGGACATGACCCACGAGGTAATGAGTTACAGTTGGAGATGTCAGTATGAACTCACGCTGAGCTTAATACAGATACAGGTATTAACGTATAAAAATATTTGCTGATATGCGTACATGCCTGGGCTAGCACACCACACACACCTATCCCCCTGCTCTGCCAGCTGAGCACACCCAGAGGCAACAACACCCCGAAAGCGATGAGCACACCCAGAACCCAGATCTTGGTTTCTAATACCATTCTCCAAACCGGGGCTCCTTAGAGAAGCAGCTTATTCTGCACAGGATTATACAAGATGGTCTTGGGGGCATCTCATAGGGCCAGAAAGTAAGAAAACACTTAAAAAATAACAACCACCCGCAACAATGGGGTAGGTACATCGAAGAGACACAGGAGCCAACTGAAGAATGCCCCCAAATGGTCAAAGCTGGGACAGTTTGTGCAACAGAAGTTTTAAATAAAAGTAACACTGGATTAAAACTCAAAGTTAAAACAAATATCCATGAGAACATACTGACTGAAGAAATGACTGGATAAACAGGTCACCCGGGGAGAAGAGGGACGTCTCCCACAAAGAGTAATTCCAAAGAGTGTTCTCCTCTGGGCTCCAGGAGGCGGGGCGCGGCCCCCAGTGCTCAGGCGCGGGCTACGCACGGTGACTCCCTTCCAGGCAGGACGGGGTGGAAAGGTGGGGGAAAGAGCGACAGATCCTTCTACCGCAAAGGAGCAGCCGCAGCCAGGCGGTCAGGCTGAGAGCCGGGCTCTCGACACGGTGGGTGGCAAGGCCCCTCTGAGGTCTCCCTCCCCTAAACCTCCAACCCCAGTCTAACCAGGAGAAGAGAGCAGACGAGCCCAAACTGACAGACATTCCACAAAACACCTGATGAGGACAGTCTAAGAAACTGTCGCAGCCGAGAGGAGCCCTGTGTGACGTGACGAGTGAACGTCACATGGGGTCCCGGGTGGGCTCCTGCAGCAGCAAAGGATGTCAGGGAAAAACAGAGGAAGTCCGAATAAAGTGTGGACTTGACGGCTTCATTCTTTGTGACAACGTACCACGCTGCTCTGAAACGTTAGCAGGGAATGAGGTGTGGGGTATGTGGGGGCGCTCTACACCGTCTGCACAGCCATTGTGTAAAGCTAAAACTCTTTTAAATGGAAAAGCTCATTTGTTGAAAAGTGCTCCCCCTACCCCAAAATCTATAATCAGGACCCGGCAGTACACTAAGAAGTGCACCCTCCACACCCCCCGCCACCAAAGCTAGCAGGTCCTAATCCCTGGAACCTGTCAATGGGACCTTATTTAAAAAAAGAGTCTCTGCAGATGTAATGAAGGATCTTGAGTTGAGACCATCCTGGATAACCCAGGGGGACCCGCAGTTCACTACCAGGGTCCTCATAAGAGTGAGGCAGAAGGAGAGAAACAGAAGAGGAGGAGCTGGAGCCGTTTCTGCCTCACGATGGAGGGAGGCAGAGCCTGAAGGATGCAGCCACCGGCCAAGGAACACCAGGGGCCACCAGGAGCTGGAAGCAGCAGGAAGGGCCCTTCCCGAGAGCCTCTGCAGGGAGCACGACCCTGCGGCTACCTGGATTTTGGACTTCTGCCTCCAGACTGTGAGAGAACACATTTCTGCAGTTTTCGGCACCCCAGCGTGTGGTCATTTGTTACAGGAGCCACAGGAATGCAGTCTGTCAACCGTCTTTTCACGGAGTCCTGCCAGGAGCCCAGTGCCCTCCCAGGTGCCCACTGCCCAGCCCTGGGTGTGACAGCGGATCCTGGCACCGAGCAGGACGGCCAGTGATGAAGATTTAACGACAAACAGTGGAGGGTCACAATGGGCTGCACTGGGAGAAATTCAGGGTCTCAGCAGCACAGGGCTGGGGTCTGCCCTAACCTCGGAGAAGAGGAGGCTCAGCCAGGATCTGGGGAGGACAAGGACTCCGCCGAGTCTGTGCGGGTGTAGGGACGTGGGGAAGCGCATCCAGGCACAAGGAACACAGTGAGCCAGGACTGTGAGGCAAGAGGAAGGGTAGACTGTCGAAGGAGCAGCAAGGGGACCAGGGGCGGGATTTATGCTCTGTCTCACAGGCAGAACAGCGGGAGTCATCGCGACAGGGGCACCCCCTAAACCAGCCCAGCTGTCCCCCCTTGTTGATGGGTTGGGAGAGGTCTCGAAGTTTCCTGGAGACGGGGTGCTCGGGGCAGCTGCTATTTAACAACCAGCAGGGAGGGATTTCACGATTCCAACCAGGTTTCAGCAAACATTTTCTGTAAAAGGCCATGTAGTAAATATTTTAGATTTTGTGAGGGACTATTCAGCAGAGGAAGTTGAGGAAGCAGCCTGGAGCAAACTATAAAAGAATGGGCGTGGCTGTGTTCCAATAAAACTTCCTTCCTGGACACCCAAGTGTGAATTTCATGTAATTTTTCATGTTGTGAAATATTCTTCTTGTTTGCTTTTCTTTTGTAATGAATCAACCATTTGCAAGTGTCAAAACCATTCACAGCTTGCAGGCTTTACAAAAAACGGGGTGGCCTGGACGTGGCTGCAATTTGCTGGCCCCTGATAGTCCCGACAATCACGGCCATGCCTGGCGCACTGCAAGTATCGGCCCTGTAAGGTTCCAGGGGCCGCTGCACAGGCAGCAAGGTGGAGAGGGGCACATTCCTGGGGGTGTGGGGGGCAAGCGAGGTGGGAATGCAGATCCTGGTACCAAGCGGTCCCTCTCAGTGCCCAGACACTGGCAAATCTTTACCCCAATCTGCCCTTTGTGCTTTCTCTCCCAAAGTCCATGGAACAGCACGAGGACTATTGTTCGTGGGTCCCACTGCCTTGAACTCTTTGTCTGCTCAGAGGCGGGGGCAGCAAGGCGCCTTCCTCTGTGGTTCTGCCACTGAACTCAGACTCCATCCATTAGGAAAGTCTTGGCTCTAAAACCACATCTGAACCTGTCACGCTACAGTCCCGCCCCAGCCCCACACATCTGATCTCCATTAGTCTTGAAGGTATGGGGGAGGGGACAAGTCCCCCCAGGAGGGTTTCACTTGGAAGTTAATTTTTAAAGGCACAGCCTTCTCGCCCAGCAAAGGAACACCCCGTAGAAAAAGCTGGCAAAGAATGGGGGCTCAGGGAGGCTGGTGCTGGAGACAGAGAGGCCACTGTTCTCAGTCCCATCAGGCCTGCCTCAAATGTCAGCAGCCACAAAATACATCATTTATAAAGCACCTTTGCAGAGACAGCACCAAGGTGTGGAAGCAGCCTGGCATCCCACTGCCCCAGCCCTCGTCAAGGTCCCCTCTCTCTCACCTGCCTCCCTTCCACTCTTGGGCTCCTCCAGCAGACCCTTTACCATTCTGTCACCTTCTACTCAATGCCCTCTGATAATCCCTCACTTTGGCCTCTGAGGCCTGAGGGGTCCAGCCCTTGTTCATCTGCCTGGCCACATCTCCCTCAACTCTTCTTATATGCCCCTGACTCCTCTGACCACAGGGCCTTTGCACCTGCTATTACCAAGGCTGGTGCTTCCCAGCCTCTTGACTTGATGACCATCCATCAAGGTGCAGGTCCAATTCCATTTTCTCCCCTTTTCTATATAAATATATACTATATTATATTATATTATATTATATTATATCATATCATATATCATATCATATCATGTTATATATATGTATGTGTGTATATATATATACACACACACACATATTCTCTGTAGAACCCCAACAGATACCATATGTAAAGCACCTGGCACTCAGGAGGCGTTCATTAAATGGCTATAACCTTTTGGTAGTGGATCAACCACTATTCATCAAAAACTTAACACAAAACAGGTATCATGCTAGGTGCTGGGGAGAAGGGAGGTTTGGGCTTGAAAGGTCCAACGTGGTCTTGGTCCATCATCTCTGTCTTTTGGTTCCCACGATCAAGTGTTCTTATCATCTTCCTTTCACAATGAGGAAAATGAGACTCTGAAAACTTAAGTGACAGCTGCTAAGAGGCAGGACCAAACCCAACCTGAAGTCCATGGTCTTGACCTCTGTGCCACACTTTTGCACAGGACTTTCCATTGTTCCAGAACCCACTTCTCTTGCACCTTTGTCTCATGGATAAACTGAGTTATTATCCCATGTTATTAATGAGAAAGCTGGGATTCTGAGAAGTGGGAGGTTAACACTGGGTCCAGGCCAGGACTCGCCTGACCACATTCCCCTGGACTCCCTTGGACCCGCTGCTTGGCAGCCTTGATTCCTGGTGGCCACACAGTCAGGCAAAAGCATTCACATCTGTCCCACTGAGCTGCGCCTTTCCAGAACCGTGAGGTCCTCCCAGCCATGTGTTCCATCCACCAAATGAGTTTTGCTGTTACTTCAATTAGAGCTGCTTTTGGAATCATTGTCTCTGTTGTGTTTCTCTCGCCTCAATGCAGCCCAATATGTTCATTTCCACGAGCCAGGAGCCCCCACGAGGTGCTAAGAAACAGAGTCTGAGCTACAAACATGCCTGGATGTTCTCCTGCTGCTCAGCCTGGGAGCTGAGGGCCACTGTGGAGATTCCGGGCCTTGTGCAGTCAAGATGTGATGCTCATTTCTCCTGGGAGTGTTTTTAGGTTATTAAAACAAACCTCCCATGGACTCTGGTTATGTTGTTATGGGGACTGACTCCATGGGAATTAGGGTCTCTACTCGAGATCCAACACCCACTAGTTGTGTGACTTTGGGCAAATCAAGTCTTCCCCCTGAGCCTTGGTCTACTCCCTGTACATCAGTTAGCATCTGCTGCATAACAAACAAGCCCCGAACTCACAGGCTTGAAATAATAAACATTTATTACTGTTCAGGAATCTATGGTTCAGCTGGTAAATTGTCTGGACTTGGCTGGATTCACTCATTACTCTGTGGTCCTCTGCAGCTCTGCTGCTCTTGGTTGAGCTCCTTCACATGTTTGGGGCTTTGCTGGCTATTGCCTGGTCTAGGATGACCTTGGCTGGGATAGCTGGGCTCTTCCAGGTGTGGTTTCTCCTCCCCCACAGGCTTATTCTCACAGCAGCTGGGCAGGGTTCCAGGAGAGCAGAATCACCCAGACCTCCCATCGCCTGAGTTCTAGGCTGGCACACCATCACATCTGCCTGCTTCCACTGACCAAAGCAAGACACAGGCCAGTCCATATTCAGAGGATGGAGAAACTGACGTCTTTGGGGAAGCCGCCAGAGAGTCACATCCTAATCCTGTGGACACAAGAAGGGTTAGGAGTCGCAGCAATTTTTGCAGTATCTGTCATTATCTATGTAGAAATCTCTGGTTTATCTTTCTCCGTATTTTTGATGTCCAGAATCCATTTCTTCTCATGTTATCCTTTTAGAGCAATTCCTCACCCTTGAGTGTCATCAGGTAGGACTGTTAATAATGAGTCCTACTGTCCCTAAACCATGCGTGCTGGCCCATCAGACCCTCCCTCCCAGGAGAGTGAGGATCCAGCAGAAGGGAACACAGCCTGGAAGGGGCTGGAATCGCTCATTTCAGCAGTGATTCTGATCAGACCATTTCTGCTACTAAGCCGCTCATTCCTGCAGCTTCTCTGTTCCAGCCCTCGTGGGCATCTTTGGTTCCATCTCAGCCCCAGGTCTAGTTCTCCTGCCTCCTCGATTCTGTGAGCCCCCAGTATCCTTCACTGACCTCCTTGCTCCTCCCTCCCCAGCCCAAATGGTCCTCCTAAACGTGACATCCCAAAATGTCACTCCCCTGCTCCCAGCCCTCCAGGACTTCCCAGCTCAGAGTTCAGACTCTTCCCCTGCAGCATCCAGGCCCCCATGAGCTGCTGGCCGTTGGTGATCTGGGCTCAGAGCCGCATCCCTGCCACCTCTGCCCCCACCTCCACATAGCCTTCTTCCCTGTGGGTCTGCATCCTCTTCTTCTAAGAACACTGTGTCCCTAAAATATTCACATGCATCTTATTTCTAAAGATGGCCAGTGCTGTGGTGGTCTTGGGGTTTGCCCTTACCTGGTCTGCTGGTGGCAGGGGGGCATTAAGTTGCTCTCAGCCTTTCCCTGTTCACGATGGCTGGCGTGAATAGCCTTCAGCAGACACACTCACACTTACGTGGGATTCTTCCTGGAGGTGAATCACCAGATCTAAGAATACACGAACTTCACGCATTGGCCTCAGCTCTGATGGCCCTCCAGAAAGGAGGCTGTCATGTTGGCCTCTGCCAGCTGAGCCTCAGGGTGCCCACCTCCGTACAGTTCTACTTACAGCATACAGGCAACTTTCAAGACCCCTAGGATTCTGCCCTGTGCTGGATCCCATGGACAGTTTAACCCAAGTGTGACTGTGACTTGATAAATTGGCATGAGAAACAGCTGAAGGCTGGTGTCAATGCCCTCAGGCTAACAGGCTCTGAGACAGCGCCAGTGGAACAAAGGATAGATCACACAGGCATGTGGAAGTTCTGGCTTCCAGGAGGCCCCTGCCTGCAGCCTGACTGAGGCATACAGCTGCCCCGCTGGCAACAAGGCCTCAGCTCGTTTTCAGCAGGTGAGACCAACAGACGAGGTTGGGGCTGGGGACGGCTGGGAGGAAAGGGGGCAGCTGGAGGCGTTTTGAGGTCATCTTGCCTCTCCCTACAGCATGAGTTCTCAACCGGATTGATCTTTGCCCCCAAGGCACATCTGTCGAGGTCTGGAGACATCTTGGTTGTCACGAGATGGGGAGGGTTGCTACTGGCACCTAGTGGGTAGAGGCCAGGGATGTCGCCAAACCCGCTGCAACGCAGAAGGACAGCCCCGCAATGGAGAAGGATCCACCCACAATGTCAGCAGCGTGGGGGTTGAGAAACCCTGGTCTACAGATGTGGTGAAAGATTCAGGTTGTGGCTCAAGGTCCAACGTCCTAGGTCAGCCTCTCCCCTGCCTCCTGAATCCCTGTCCTCCCCCCAGTTTCCGCATCTGTGGGATGTAGATAAGGGTGGTCCCAAAGGAGTGTCGCGAGAATTTGGTGAGACAGGCAGCTGGGACGTTAGCCCAGGGCAGAAGACAGCGTGTCTCTGAGCAGATGCCCAAGTGGCTGCTCCCGTCAGACCGCGTGGCAGACGCAAAGCAGATGCCACTGCCCTGTGACCTCCCAAAAGTGCCTTGTCCTCCTCTTGTTTCTCTAGCACATCTGTCTGCCGGGGCATGAGCGATCCCAATGAGAGGGTGCAATGCGACGGGGCTGCAGGCCATCTGCACCAATGCTCAGCCACCTCCCGAGACCCCAGCCGCCCCATCCGGGGGTGGCTGCTGTCACCACACTGCCCCACAGTGCTTTGACAAAGGAACTCAGGGCTCTGGAGCTCCTGGGGGAGAAGCAGTACTCCACATGCACCCCAGTTCTGCGGGGACCAAGCTCCCCCCACAATGGACAGGCTAGGAGGTGACATGTCACCAACCATAAATCTCTTCTGAACAGACTCTTCTGGCAAGCAGGCCAGCAGGCCCTCCAGCCTCTGTCACCTCATGTCTCACCTGGGCCGCGGCTAGTCCCACTCACACCACCTGTCCTGGTGCCCCGGCTTTCCCGCTGCCCGAAATCCCTCCACCTGCACATACCTCTTCATCCTTTGAGGCCTCATGAAGGGCTGCTTTCTCCAAGAAGCTTTCCTGATGCCTTCCCACAATCCCAAGGCAGAAAAGTTGCAACATGGAGCTTGAGCCAGTTTGCAAAACACTTAGATGTTATTATCTCATTGAACCCTCACAAAAACCACAGGTGAGGCCCCTGGCACAGAGAGGCTGAGTAACTTGCCTGAAGTCACAGAGCCAGTAAGCAGGGAGCCAGGATCCACACCTCGGCCTAGAGGCTTCGCGGCCACCCTACACAGCAGTCTCCAAACACTTAGCACCCAGGGCTCCTCCAGGATCTGTCTCCTAGAACTTTGATTGTGCTACAGTGGACACCTCAACCAGGAGGGCCAGATTCTAGAAGGCAAGGCCCAGCCCCAGGGCCCCCGGACGATTCTGAATAATTGCTTCCACCAGGCCCTTCGGCTCTGGTGTGATTCCGAGCTGTCTGAAGGACTAGCTGGAAGACTTCTTTTCATCAATATCCATCTCCCCAGCTGCTCCCTGGCAGACATCCCAGCCCTGCCTCTCCAGGGTGCTGCGTGCAGATGTTTTGCTGAGGCAGAAGGGTGCCCCTTACGGCTGAACCCCAGCACCCTGAGAGGGAGTGCCTGGTCCCCATGCTGTTCCCTCAACACGCAGCGCTTTGCAAACACGACCAATCAGGGACCCCTCATCTGACACGGCGCATGTTCCAGTGACCCAGGCCACATGCTGGCCGAGGCTTCGAGAGGCCCAAGGGGACCTGTGCTCCGCGAGGTGGGCTGCCCTCGTGAGGGCTTCCGTGGCGGACGTGCGAAGAGACTGCAGACACAGACACCCCTTCCCGCTTCCTCCTCGCTCCTCTTCCCGTCACTCTTACTGACGACACGTGCCCAGCCCAGGCCCTTCTCAGTGCTTACAAGCACCACTGCCTGTAGTCCTCATGACCATCCCATGAGCAAGCCTCCTCACTGTCCCCACCTTACAGATGGGGAAACTGAGGCAGAGAGAAGTCAAAGGACTCGCTCCGCTCACTCAGAGGCAGGGGGCCAGGCTTCCAGTCCAGAGCACTCAGGCTCCCCAGATGCTGATCTGTAAAGACGATGCTTGGACGTCAGCCTGCCCCTCGGACCCCAGCTTTTGACCTCAGGGGGTTGCTGCTGCCTCACTGCTTCTGCCCCCACCCACACAGGCAGAACCCCTCAGAGCTCCCCCTCCATGGCCATCCTGAACTTGCTGATAAGGGGCTGCTCACACCCTCCAGAAGGACGCTGGCCCTCCCTTCCCCCAGACTTCCAGGACAAAGCCCAGCGCGGAAAGGCTCCCGGATGTGGCGCTGAAAGCGCCCAGGACCACGCTGCGGCCTCTGTGGGTCCCCAGGCACTCTCGCCTTCCCGGCCTCCTCCTTCCCTAACACGTATGGAAAAGCAGGCTTTACAGCTGCACGGGTGCGGGCATGCACGCCAGCCAGGCTGTATCTGGTATTCGACATCCAGGATTATTAGAGCACTCATGTTCCTTCCGGCTGTGAAGGACGCGTCCACACTGCCGGAAGGCCCTGGGAGCGCTGTGGGCCCGGCACCGTTCTTACTGCGTCCAGTGGGGAACCTGGCCCGGAACTGCTGGCCTTGTGGCAGAAAACGAGAAAGGGGCCTGGCCTGAACCCTGTGCTCCCAGCTCCGGGGGCCCACGGCCACACTGACTCCATGGTCAGTGGCTCAAGTCCACACGGCAACGAGGAGGGAACCCCGCGGACCCCTCCTGCCTGTCTCTGTCCTTCAGGAAAACTTGGCCCAAACTCTTTCACGCAAGTCAACATTGTGGGGAACCCACAACCCATCAGAGTAACCCAAATATCAGGCTGTAAATTCCAGCCTGGGCTTGGCCAGACCACCAGTCACCTCCCCCCCAACATTCCAGGATCCAGCTAACACACCAAACACACGTGGCTGCCTTCACAACAGGGGGCCTGGCGCCATGTTGGAATTGAAACCGCACCAGCCTTCTCCCAAGGCACGGCAGCCAGTCCAAAGCCTAAGCATTTCCGAAGCCCTTCCACCACCCCCCATGCTGTCAGGAGCACCCCACTTTAGGCAAAGCTGGTATTCCTGAGGGGCTACGGGTGAAAGGAATTCTGTATGCATCTTGTATGTGCTTCCTAAGATACCAACCCCAAACGCTGACTTCAAGTTTCTCTGAGCCTTGGGCTCTTGGTCAGGGAATCGGGAGTTGAGCAAGCTCTGATCAGCAGAGAAGCCAACACATCTGCACAAGGAATCCCTCCAGGCATGGACGGTCACCTCCAAAACATCCGTTTCTGGTTGGACCACAGCCCCATGAGGAGACAACGCCTTTGTTGTTTATTTTTCTTTTTCCGTCAAAACCTTCTTTGACAGCTATCATCCACCATCTCGCTTCTTGCAAGAAAATTTAGGGAACGATTCCAGATTATTAGTATTATTTAAGCAACGGGGTTTCCCACCCCTGAGGCATTTTGCTGTTTTAAGTAACGATACAATGAATCCCTTTGTAATCAAAGTTCAGAGTACGCACACTTATTTTCAATCCTTCAATCATTTTGACAAACTGTTTACAGACCGATCATTCCAGTTTACACTTCTGCAGGGAGGCAGTGAGCACAGTAATTCCTCTGCACTGCCGGCAGGTTTGGTAACTGCCAAAGTTCGTGTTCTGCTCAGAAACAGCTGTTTTGTTTTGTTTTGTTTTCCAATTACGGAATAAAGGGCTGAACCACGCCAGAGACAGACGTCTGTGGAATATGAGGAACTAAATCCCCCCGATCCAAGGTTACCAGATGAAACAGAGGACACGCAACTCAATTTCAATTTCAGATAAACAACGAGGAATTCTGCAGCGTGGTGCGACCCAATGATTGCCTCGGATGTGCTTCCGCTAAAATTTTATTGATGCTCCTCTGACGTGCCAATTCAACTGGGCTTCCGTATTTTATTTTGCTAAGTTTGGCAACCCTATCTCAATCCCCCTTTGTGTTTTGTCTGCGCTTTTTCTTCACACACTGGGGCAAACCTTTCTTTCTCTGTCACTTACAGGCACTTACTGGATGCTACACGGCCCTCAGCACTCTCTCTGCGTTGACTCATTCTTTTTCAGAATAACCCTACAGGTCTGTACTATTATGAGTAGTAATCCTTTGCTTACAACAATTAAACAATTATTTTAAAAGTTTCTGTGAGTCTGGAATTCAGGAGGGTCTACCTGGGTGGTTCCGGCCTACAGTCTTCCCTGAGGCTGCAGTCAAGATGTGAGCCTAGACTGCAGGTCCCTGAAGGCTTGCACGGGGCTGTAGGCTCTACCTTGAAGGTGATCCCCTTGCAAAGCTGGTGCATGGCTACTGACTGTTAGCAGGAGGCCCATCAGGGGCACTACTATCAGCCCCCATTTTACAGGTGGGAAAATCAAGGCTCAAAGAGGTGAAGGAACCAACCAGGGCACAAGTGGCAGAACCGGGACTGGAACTCAGGCCGCCTGACTCCAGACCTGAGCCCCTAACTCCGTCTCAGCCTCTCTGTGGGCGAAGCAGCACCCACGCGCGCTGCACAGGAGACAGGCGTGAAGAGCTCCTTGAAGGGCTGCAGGCACGACAGAAACCGAGAGGACGGGCCTGGAAAAGAGTGACCGGTCATCACCCGGCTAACTGATGACACAGTAACAGATGTCCTGCAAAGGCATGGCGCTTGGTCCTGGAAGTAGGTTAGGCATGCCCCATGCAGTCAGGATTATGCTCTTAATTTGCTTTTTCATAGATAATTTGAAGTGAACATCCAGTCCATGCCCTGTCAGAACAATTACAAGCTTGAAATTTATGGAGCCCCCGTTACCAAGCGTGGACCACACAACTCTGAGGATGCTGAAGATGTGACATCAGAGGATGATTTAATTGAGGCATGGGTGAAAATGCAGCACAAATTCTGCTATTTGAGGTCCTTTTGGTAATTAACCCCAAGCCTCTGGGAGCCTTCAGGCTGAATGCCCGTCTCCCTAATCCTTTCAACAAACAGCCCCTTTCTGGCTTCTTCCACATTCCTGAGAGATGACTGGGCCTGCCTGATGAGGTTGGGAAAACGTGGTACTGGGGCAGGTGGGTATCACTGGCAGTTGGCTCCAATTCCAGGACCACAGCTGCCGGGACCCAAATCCCAAAGCTTTCGGAGGATTTTCTCATCATCTGGGCTCAGGAATTCCCATGCCCAGAAGCTTCCTCATGAGCCAAAGTGGCCCTAAAGTGTCCCATTTCAGATGTCACCAGGGCCTGCAGAGGAATCATTCCCAGCCAGTTCCTGTTCCTGAGAACATGCTAATCCTCTCTCATCAATGCCCCCCACCTCCTGCAGCAACCAAGCTGCATGTCTTCCAGCCCCACCCCTCACCCATGCCTGCTTCCAAAGAGCTTGGCACCTCTCCAGTAACATTATGTTACCCTGTGCTGCCATCGTGGTTTAGCTATTCTAACAGAGGAAAGCAGCATTTCAAAGTTCTGAGAAAAAGCCCCCTTCCCACCCTTCCATACTTTCGGGTTATTCACCTGTTGGCTACATCACAACCCAGGCATTTGACACGCGACAGGATCAGGGGGCCTTTTTTGCTCCTCAAGAAATCCCCAAAGCCCAGCCAACTCCCTCGCCTTCTTTTCCTCACAAGCTCTCCATTGCTCTGCTCTTGGAAAAACAGGTCTCCCATCTATCCATTCAGCGGACTCCCCTGAGCACAGACCTGATGCCAGGCTCGGGACAGCCAGTGAGAAGAGGGATGACAGTCACTTGCACTGAGGACGTTCGAGGTGCCCAGCAGCAAAGATTATCTCAGAGTCCACGTGACAACCCTGTGAGGAAGCTGACATTGCCACCTCCAATCCTCAGAGTAGCTGGGGCTCAAAGGCTAACTCGTTTGCTCCAAGTCAGACAACTAGTTAACAGCAGAGTTACAGAGCCCAGAGCCCAAGCAATGGTGGCTTCTGATAAGACACTGGGACCAGCGCGAACGCGTGGACACCACCCAGCTTAATGCTGGAAGAGAGCATCTCAGCAAACGTGCATTTTGACACAAACAAACTGATTTACAAAACACTCACAGATACAGAAAACAAACTTATGGTTACCGGGGGGAAAGGGGGTGGAGAGGGATAAATTGAGAGTTCGGGATTTGCAGATACAAACTGCTATATATAAAATAAACAGCAAGGTCCTACTGTAGAGCACAGGGAACTACATTCAATATTTTGTACTAACCTATAATGAAAAAGAATATGAAAAGAACATATACGTATGCATAGCTGAATTACTATGCTGTGCACTAGGAACTAACACATTGTAAACTGACTATATTTCAATTTAAAAAGTGTACGTTTTACATCTTTGTCACTTGACACAGGTCGGGGCACCATGGCTCGCACTGTCTTGGACAGACAGCACTGCAGGTATTATTTCTTGCTAGGAATATCCACTTCCTTGAAGTGTGAAACACAGATGATGGACTGACTGTTCAGCTGTGACAATACCCAACTGCAACTCCTGTTCTCTGCCCCTTTCAACCTCCACGCCCTTCGCAGTGTGATTCTGTGGCCCCACAGCAGAGAGCGTCCATTTCCGTGCCCGAGTCTGGCGGGCCTTGTGCCCTATGCCAGCAGCAGAGTGTGGAGGCGCCAAGGCCCAGCGACCCTGTACCTGCTCATTCTCCCGCACTCCTGCCTCCAGCACGAGAGC
Organism: Camelus ferus; assembly: GCF_009834535.1. Classification (NCBI taxonomy): domain Eukaryota; kingdom Metazoa; phylum Chordata; class Mammalia; order Artiodactyla; family Camelidae; genus Camelus; species Camelus ferus. The sequence goes on along the minus strand of NC_045714.1, from coordinate 12,148,005 downwards.
CAGCCCAGACTAGCCTGCGGGAAGACGTGTGACCGCACGGAGCAGGGCTGGGCCAGCTGAGCTCAGGTCACACGAGACCAGCCCGTCCCCAGCCAAGCCACCAGCTGATGCTATGTGTATAAACAAGCCCACAAAAGAAGCCGAGCCCAGGCAGCAGAACTGCTCACGTGACCGACAGACTTGTGAGGGAAATAATAAATGGTTATTTATTTTAAGCTACCAAATTTTGAGACGACCTGCTAAAAAGTAATGGCTAGCTGGACTGTTAACAGAAGCTAATCAAACTTCAAGCATTTTGCTTGAAGTCTCAAGACTGATCATTTGAATTTAGCCAAAACTCAGACCCATAAGAACCAAAACTCCTACTGGCAAAAGCAAAACAAACAACAACAAGAAAATAACCCCAAGGGCAGCCTGGAGCCATTTTTCACCCCTCTAGGCACATCCTTGTAGAAACAAGGCTTTGCTTTAGGAACTTCCCAAGGGCCTGCATTTCAGGACTGAAAAAAAATGAAACTTATTGGCTCCAAAACAGAAACAAAACCTTGCAAAACAAAACTGATAAATGCTTCATTAAATGCATTCAAAACATAGCATGATGTCAACCAGTCAACAGCAAAACTCCTCTGCCCATGTGTAGCCATGAGTTAAGTCAAATTTCACACACCTGTGCCAAATGAAGAATTTCTCCTTAATTAAAATCCAACATGTTAAAAATTGTGAGAAAGTTCATATAGTTATCTCTTCTACTTTTGCCGAGCCTAATTCCACCTATGTGTCCAAAGAAAAACATAAATGGTTCAGAAACTTTACAACCCACTTCAAAACTGTCTCGCGTGGATGTGTGGACTTCCGCGTGTTCGATGTGTTGTGGCCCGAGACTTCTAAAAATGACAGTGACCAGGGCCTGCAAACGCCTGCAAACAGCTCTGGGAAAGCATTCTCACTTTTTCAGACGGAAAAAGTGAGCCCTTGAGAGGCTAACTGCTCCGAAGGGGACGATCAGCCCCGGTCTGAATCAAGAAATGGATGAACATTGTCTCCGGTCGAAACAGTGAAAGATGCCGTCAGTCAGCGGGTACCTGTTGTAAGTCTCAGAGAGGGCGCCAGCTTCTCCTCGCTCCCGAGCTGATCACGATCCGTCTGTCTGCTCGCTCTGCAGCTGGACGGCAGACCTGGAGGCAGCGACCCGGCGGTTCTCCTTGTGCTTAAGCTCACTCCACGCACGGGCGCAACCAAGCGTAAGTGCTGGTCTGAGTGCTGCGGTCACGGTGGTGAGCACCAGAGCCGTCAACTCTGCCCTCGTGCAGGAGGCTAATTAATGGAAGGGACAAGGGATGAGCAAAATGACAAAAACGCATGCTCAGGACAAAGTATTCATGAAGTAGCAAAGAGGTCCCCAGCTCATCCTTCACCTGTCCCTCTGGCTTCCTGTCCTGCCTGCTGAGAAGGAAGCCCCCCTAGACCGGCTCCTGAGGCCCCCTGTGAGGGAGGACCGGGGGAAGGGGCTGAGGACAGGAGGCCCTCACCGAGGCTCCTGGGGCGGCTCGTGGCAGGCGAGAGGAGGTGTGAGTGGCTGCAGGTGTGTGGTGTTGCGTGCCCATTCACTCGCCAGTCTGGAAGAAGCAAATATGTTCTGTTTTTAACAGCTCCCACTGCCCTTCCCAATGTTACCAAAATTCCAAAAAGGACCCAGTCACCCCAGGAGCACTATGGGGCAGGAGAGGCCCTCAGCAACCTTCCATGGCTCCCACTCCCTTCTGCACCAGTCCTCATTCCACTTGCTCTTTTCCCTAACGTTCCAGCTCAGAAGACTTCTTTACCCCACCAGCACTTTCCCTCCAGCCCATCACACCCGCCCCACCTCTGCCCCCAGCTCCTAAATAATCTGAGTCCTTCCTACCTCCTTATCAGCCACGTCACCTTAGGGAAACTGCTTCACCGTGGGGAGCCTCGAGTAGATTAACTACCCAGAGGGGGATGATAATACATTCCTCAACTATGAAAACATCTATGAAGTCTGTGCCCTTGAACACATCAATCTCACGTCTAGGAATCTAACCTGCAGACAGACGTGCAGATGTATGAAATGACCACTGTGGGCTTATTCACTGCAGCATTACTTGTCAGAACAAGATGCTGAGAGCAACCCAACTGTCCATCAAAGGGGAATCAGTTGAATAAACCATGGTATACTCACCTCCTAGATTTAAGGAGCAAAAAAAGCAAAGTGCAAAACCTCTGTGGGTTTACGGTATAATAAGAAACAAGCATTTGGTCTTCGTGCCAAGTGTCTCGCACCGAGCGAGCTCCTAGTATCTTTGGAGTTTCCTGTCTTTTATACACAAATGAGATGACTCAGGGGTGGGAGTCTAGGTATCTCCAGGATGGGGGCTGATGGCAGAAAAACAAAGCCATGATTAAATGGCTTCAACTTTCAGCCATACCCTATGACCCCCAGGAAAGGCAGAGGGACTGGAGACTGAATTCACCACCAGTGGTCAGTGATTCAATGATGCCTACATAATGAAACCTCAATTAAAAACCACCAACGGGGTTCGAGAGTGTTTGGGTTGGTGAACACACTGATGTGCTGGGAAGATGGTGGGCCTGGAGACGGCATGGAAGCCCTGAGCCAGCCCGACACCCCCACCCCTAATAACCCGTTCTGCACATCTCTTCCATGTGGTTGCTCCCGAGTCATATTCACAGAGCACTTCCCTGAGTCCTGTGAGCCCTTCTAGTGAGTTACCAAACCTGATGGGGAGGCCTGGGTGGCGAGAACACCCAAACTGGTAGGCAGCTGGGCAGAAATGTGCATCACCTGGGGGCCCCACTTGTGCTGGCATCTGAAGTGGGAGTCTCGTGGGACTGAGCCCCTCACTTGGAGGATCTGATGCCTACTCCAGGCACACAGGTGTCAAAATCGGATTGAACTGACACCCGACTGGTGCCACAGAATTGGAAAACATGACACCTACTTAGTGTCAGAAAAGAAACCATACATTTGGTGTAAAAAGTGCTTTCAGAAAAAAAAAAATCAGTGTTGTATGCTTTTTTTAATTGAAGTACAGTCACTTTACAATGTTGTGTCAATTTCTGGCATACAGCATAACAGTTCACTCATATATATATACATACATATATTCGTTTTCATATTCTTTCTCATTATAGGTGACTATAAGATATTGAATATAGTTCCCTGTGCTCTACAGTATAAACTAGTTTCTCTTTTTTATATATGTACACTAAATTTTGGAGAGAGAGAAGCAAGTCCGTGTGTTCGTATTTGCCCATGTTCTTACAATGGAACAGTGGAAGGAAAGACCAGACGGTAACAAAAATGACTACCTGGAACAGGGTGGGCAGGGACAGGGATGGGCACCAGACATCCCGATATATATTTTTTTTGTAGTTTTAATTTTTTAATCACATAAGAGTATCATTTGTCAAATGTTTTGATTTACAAAAGCTTCATAAAATTATCATGATCCTTAATTCCTGTTTCTTGCCATTAACTAACTACATACAAGCACCAGTGAGCTCAGCACAGACAGGTGTGGACTGAGCCCCAGCCATGTGACCGTGGGCCAGGGGCCTCTCTGTGTCTGTTTTCTTGATAACCTGTAAGATGAGGACAATGAGAGTACCCATATCATGGAATTACATTGAAGATTTTTAAAGGTGGCACATACTTGGAATAAATGGTAAAATTTAGTGTGTGTTTTAAACTCCGCATAGTAGCTTACACGAGGAGAACCCCTAGAAACATCTATGGATTGACTGACAGGAATAAAGCTTTATGCAAAAACTTGCTTCCTAGAAAACTTAAAGTCATTTCCTAAAGATAGGTCTGGATTTTCTAGGTTAAACTCAGACTCAAAGTAAGAAAGAAAGAAAAAAAAATAGAATATGCTGGCAAGAGCAAAATGGAGAAAATACGTACTTTAAACGAAATGCAATTAATAAGCACTCCAGAGAGAAAGAATGGCAGAGAAGCAGTATTGAGAGGAGAGCTAAAAGTCTTCCAGAAACTTTTAAAATAGGAGTTGGAAGATGAGGATCCTCAGACTGGAAAGTTATACCAAGTTCTAATTGCTAGAAACTGGAGGGGAAAAAAGCCCCCACCTAGACACTTGCTACTGAAGCCGCAGATTGTATCAGAACAGAGAGAAAAACCTGAAGCGCCCAAGAGCAGACCAACTGCCCGGGCAGGAAGGGCAGTCGGTCTCAGAGACTTTCCACCAGCAGTAACTGACCTCAGGAGAGAATGAAACAGCATCTTCAATCCACAGAGGGAATACAGCCATCAACCTAAAATTGTATCCCCAGCCAAACTACCATTCAGAAATTCCAAAATAAAGACATCTCAGACAACAAAGACACAGTAAACCCACTACTCATGGAGCTCTCTGCAGCAGGGGTTGGCAAGCTGTAACCTACCAGCTGGACCTCGCCCACTGACTTGTTTTGGCAAATGAAGTTTTATGGGAATGCAGCCAAGACCGCTGACAGACATGTCATCTATGGTTGTTTTCCACAGCAACAGCAGAGCAGCTGAACAGGCACCGAGTGGCCCAGAGAGCCAAAACTATTTACTTTCTGTTCCTTTACAAGGAAATTCTGCTTCTCCCTGCTCTATAGGGCTACTTAACACGTATATGGGTATTTACTTATCCAACATGTTTGAGAAGCATCACCGCGTGTGTTAGACCAGACACAGTGCGATGACGCAGGTTCCTGGCCTAAGCAGACGGAGGCTTAGTGCGGGCTGTGCTAGATGGCCACCCCTCTTTTCCGGGAGGTAGTGTCTGGGAGATCAGGAGGTGCAGCCCGGGGCTATGTCTGAAAGCAGCAAAGCAAAAACCTCTCTGACATAGACAACTCCACCCGCTTTAAACTGCGTCTGGTTCAGACAAGGAGCTGGCCTGCTGAGATGGTCCAAGGGTCACAGAGCTGCTGTTGGTTCCTTGCGTCGTGGGTGTGGTCATGAATTCCTCATCCCTCTCACTTTCCGTCCGCTTCTGCTCTCTTCCACCTTGCCCTGATGCTAACACAGCCCCCGCTCCCTGGCCTTCCTGCAGCTCAGGGTCTTGCCTTGTCCTTCTCCAAGCCTCTGCCCTTTACTTGGGGTGCTCTTTCTCCATTGCCTGGCTTGGCTTATTCTTACTCATCTCCTCCAAGACTCATCCCCTCCAAGAAGTCTTCCCCACCCCCAGACTGTGACAGTACCCCCCTTCATCCTGTTACATATTGCATTATAAGCATCGATAAGTGCCTTCTATTGTGGGTAGCAGCCTAGGTGCTTGTCTCATCTCTGGGTCCAGATGGGTTTTATCTCCACCTCCATCCCCTTTCTGCGGTTCATATACATCCAACACCATGACAGCCAAAGAGGACACCTGCTATGCGAGTCACTGTGGAAGAAGAGGTAGAAACACTTTGATGTGAACACCCCTCCTGAGATGAACAGAACAGAAACTCTAGGGAAAGACTGATGTTCCTACAGTTGGTGCAACGCACCACCCACCAACCCCTCCTCTGCAGATGGTGTTGGAGGTTGAGCCAATACTGGACGCCAGACTTGACCCTGGGGTTTCTTGCCAAGTGTGTAGATAAACAGGAATTGATGTAAAATAACTTCATGATGGAGGTCTGTTCAGACAAAGACGGGAGAGGAGAAAGGGGGGAGGGAGGTGAGGAAAGGGAAGAGGAAGAGGGGGAGGCAGCAAGCTCGTGTTCAATAGTCAGCCTCCCTGGTCCCGCGGGACTCTTTCCCTCTGTCATGAATTCTTGATCCCTCTGCCTCTTCCGTTTCTCACCCACCTCTTGTCAATTACTCAGTGCATCGTTCTGGGATGTTGGAAGGATTAATGAGACATGCCTGGCAGAAGGGCGGTTGCATTCATTCATCCTGGCCCCCGACAGTTACTAATTCTTACAATTTCCCTGCACTAAATAGCACTCAGATCTCAACAATTCTGAGCATTCCTGCCAGCGAAGAGAAAAGCAATCACATATTCAGTGACAGAAGGACCCAAGTGGATTTATAATGGTCTGAATAACAGGTAACTTGATTTGCTTAAGCTTTGAGATACTTAAGAATTCATATAAAAGGATTTGGGGATTTAGAGAATACATGTCTTCGGGGGGGGGGGATAATTGACTAACCTGACAATTTCGATAAATCAAACTCTATTACTTTGAGGAACATTCAAAGATGTGCTTCCGTGAAAAACTTTTAGTAAAAATAGCAGCTACTGACTAGTTCAGGGCAAACTTTGAAGGCTTGAAGACTCTCTTTGCTTTGTGTGAGTTTAAGATTAAAAAAAGTTTTCCAGATACACCGTCTCTTTCCACTTCGCCTCCTGTTAAAGCTATGAGGTCGCCAGGGCCCATAAGATCACACCTAGTTTATAAATAAGGAAACAGACTCAGTTTAAGGCTGGTCCCCATCAAAGATTTGGTGGCAAAGCCAGGTCTCCAGACTCAACTGTCCCTTCTGTTGGACTTCACGGGCATGCCACCCCGGGCAGGTGACCGGGTCCCATGCTCGGAAGGGCCCCAGCTTAGTTTACCGCTCTACTGTTGCCATCTTGAAAAGTCTCCGTACTGTCGAACCAGTGTCACCAAACCAGGTTCATTTTGCCCAACACACAACCTAAAACCCAGAGACGCCAAGGTTGACAGCAAAGAAAGGGTTTACTCACAAGGCAGCCACAGCAGGGAGACAGGAGAGCAAGTCTTGCACACGCTGCCTTGAAGGCAAAGAGCTCGAGGCATTACGGGATAAAGAAGAATGAGGCAGGGTGGTCTGAGGCGTGGGGAGCGAGGGGGCGTGGGGGGCGCGGGGGCTGTCGGGAGCGTAGGGGGCATGGGGAGCGTGGGGAGCGTAGGGGGCGTGGGGGGCGTGGGGAGCGTGGGGAGCGTGGGGAGCGTAGGGGGCGTGGGGGGCGTGGGGAGCGCGTGGGGCGTCGGGAGCGTGGGGAGCGTAGGGGGCGTGGGGGGCGTGGGGAGCGTGGGGGGCGTGGGGAGCGTGGGGAGCGTAGGGGGCGTGGGGAGCGTGGGGGGCGTGGGGAGCGTGGGGAGCGTAGGGGGCGTGGGGGGCGTGGGGAGCGGGCGGGGCGTCGGGAGCGTGGGGAGCGTGGGGAAAGGTTATTGGAAAAAGGTGTAGTAACCGTTTGCGCAGGTGTAACCAAGCCACAGGCCTCCGCACGTTTAAAAATGGGCGGTGCTTGGGGTCTGAGGGTGGGGTTTTCGGCCCTCTGAGGTCCCAAGGTCATGGCGCGCACACTCGCACATATCCGCTTGGAGGATTGGTGGTCCCATCGGCCTTACCTGGCTCAGCTGGAACGCCACACTGCTGACTCCAAGTTCCTGGACCACACGTCTGGCAAACATCTTACTGTTTAGGCTACGGGCCCTCAAAGGACAAGCAAGTTTTCTGTAGCAACGCTGACAACCTTGATTAGTGGAGGCAGGTTACAGGTGTAATGGACTAACCATTACCCATGGTTTCCCCAGGAGTCCTGCATTTGTTTTTTTATTTTTTACTTTTTAATGGGGTGGGGCGTAACTAGTTTTGTTTGTTTGTTTATTCATTTTAATTGATTGATTTTAATGGCGGTACTGGGGATTGAACGCAGGACCTCGTGCATGCTACCACTGACTTATAGGCACATGCTCTACCACTGTGTTTGTGTTTTGCACTGGGTCCTGCAAATCCTGCAGTGGGTCCCACTCACAGCTTCTGGACTCCCCTTCTGTTCCTCCACCCAGATCCCAGAAACACCGGCCACGTGGGGACTCACTCTCCCAGCTCGTGGACCTCCTTGGGCCTCCGCCGCCTCCTCTCTGGATCTGCAACAGCTAAAAGGGCTGAGAGCTCAGCCCCCTGAGGGCCTCCCATGAACACAGGCAGCTCGTCCTGGGCTGCTTCCCATCCTGCAGAATAAATTAGCACCCAGCTCTATCAGTTCATCAGAGTCAAGACTTTCTAAAACAAGTTTAATTAAACCAAGAGGCGCTTGGGTTTTCTCAGATTCGATGTGATCAAATCTACCCAGAATACTGGCTTTCTCTTGGCTCTTCAGCAGGGTCTCCAAGTCTTTTTTTTTCCTAAGCATATTTTAAAGTCATTTTAAATTTTATTTTTTATTGAAATGTAGTTGATTTACAATGTTGGTTTCAGGTATACAGCAAAGCGATTCAGTTATACATACATATTCTTTTCAGATTCTTTTCCATTATATGTTATTACAAGAAATTGAATATAGTTCCCTGTGCTATACAGTAGGTCCTTGTTATTTATCTATTTTATTTATAGTAATGTGTATCTGTTAATCCCAAACTCCTAATTTATCCCTTTCTAATTCTTGACACAAAAGAGAGGGAGGGAGGGAAGGAGGGAAGAAAATGAAAACCACTCACCCCTGCCTGGCACTCCCACAGTCCCCCTATCCCCAGATGTCTTGTAAGTCTTGAAGGCTTAGAAATATTGCAATTGATAGAAAACATCAAACAAAACATAGTCCCTTCTGGCTACAAAATCTCAAGAACTGTGAGCATCAAACCAAAATAAAATGCCCATTGGAAAGGCTGCCAAGGTTGGTTGCTGGCCATGACAGTCCTATTCCTGGAATCCTGCCCCAGCACGTCCAGGGCCAGAAAAGAAAGCTGTTTGTCTCTATGACGGTGACCAGGATAGTGCCTGGGGAAGGAGCCAATGCTCTCCCGGAATTTCTCTCTTCCCATCCACCTTGAATGTTTTATCTTCCTTGGATTGTCCCCAAGTCCCTCTCCTTAATATTCAAGCAGCCCCCCCCCTCATCTTGCTCCATAATTGACTTGAGATGAATCTACTTCCCAGGCTATAAATCCCTTCTGTCCTCTCCAGGGGTCCATGAAAAGTTGACTTGTAACCAGGCATGTAACACCAGTGAGAAAAAAACACAAATCAGAGCAAACTTTCAGATTTTTTTTTATTATGCATCTGACAGTATTTTCTGAGTGTCAGCAATGAATGAATTTCTCTCGGAGACACCATCTTGGCACCAAGCCAAATAGTGCCTATGTGTTTAAAAAAATGTAATTCAGGCTCCAAGGAGTATGAGTGGGGTTTCAGAACACAATTAACCGTCCCTCCACGTACAGTGGCTTTGCTTTGCACACATCCACTGAGAGGAGTTGGAGAAGAGTTGCTCAATAAGTAATTGCTTCTCTAAACCATACGCAGTCCTGCTGGCAAATCAGTCCCTTCCATTTCCTTGTGTTGGAGATTCACTCTGATACCTGTAATAACTTAGGAAATCTTCATGGAGAATTTAGCACTGGGTCAAGGCCAACACCCCAGCATTCACCACCCACCATGACCTGGGCACATGCTCAAATGTGGGTTCTTGTCTCTCTGCCATCCACCGGGGGAGGCGGGCGGCCCGCCCCATCCCCAAACTCATGGATGACTAAACAGCGCGTCTTCTTCAGACGCTCGGTAACCTCAGCGCAGCTGTCAGCGCGCAGCTGAAAGAGATTGCGAACTCTCAGGTATTAATAATTCCCAGGCGTTGCCAATTATATAGATAAATAGAAATTTACATAATTTACAAAGCGTTTGTGTGTGTGGCTTATTTTGAAGCCATTCCCCAAGGATCCACATTTCTTCATGAAAACATTCACCCTAGAAGCTGTAAGGCAGGGCCGTCTTTCCAGTGGCATCCAGGGAATGTCTACTGCTCAGTGGTGTGACTGTCTGCAAAGAGCAGACAAGGCTCTCTGCTGCACGTCCTGGGGTCCAAAACCCGCAGATATTCATTTTCTCCTTTTTTTTTTTTTTTATCACAAGCATCATGGTTTCTTCTTTCTCTCTTTTTTTGGAGATACATTCTTTTGGTGGGTACCCAAGCACAGCTGAAAATTTCTGCCTAAATCCTGTAAGCCTCAAACTCATCAACTCCTATAAAGCGCGACTAATTTGCATCTAGAACTGACACCCCGTGCCTGCCCAGGTGAGGGTACAGACGCTGGGGAGCCCGTAATGTGCGCTGCATCTGTTACCAGATGGACGTGTTTACATTCAAAAAGAGTTAGCTTGGAGTCCACTTATTCTGCAAAAGCAGCAGCTTTCCCACGTGCCATGCCTCTCCAAAAACAATTTCCTGCATGAAACTGGAGCCCTGGGCGTCAGGCCCCAGGGCTCAGCTGGGATCATTTTACCCATTAGGGAAACTGGGGGCCTTTGGATCGGGGCATTCTTTCGGGGAACGGCTGTATTGTTAAGTGCAGACCCCTCAAGCGGGTCTTCTCCCACAGGCAAAACTCATTCCTTGTCCTCCAAGAGGTGGAAATGTGAACCTCGGACAAGCCAGAACCGAGGCCTTCCTGCGGCAGGCCCGTCCTCCCAAGGGGCTCCTGAAAGCATTCAGAGCAGTGGGCAGAGCGCAGGGAGGCCCACTGCCCGGCACGCACGTGATGGTGATGGTCTAAAGCCTGCTCGCTCTGTCTGTCCTTGACTTCAACCTATCTTGGAGAAAAGGGGGCAAAAGAAAAAAAAGATGTATGTTACAAAAGAAGGGCTCTTTCCTGGCTGAGAAAGGAGACGTCTCCCCACCCCATCTCTAGCCTGACTCCGTTTCCAGCCAAACTTCCTCGCCTTGCCAGGGCTTCTTGGCAATTTCAAAGGCTGCCATCCACCCGGGAAGGTGTGACTCCATCTTCTCGCACATGCGGCCACGGGGAACCCTCCTGCAGCCAGGTCACCCCGTTGATGGCACAGGACCGCAGCAGCTTCCACTCTGAGAATGCCAGTCTGGCCATCCCTAACTCTGAGTCTTGTAAGAAAGTAAGGCCCGTGGCTTATAAGGAAAGACTTTTTTTTTTTTTTTTTTTTTTTTTAATAAGTATAGCTTCTTTCCGGAGTTTTACATGAATTGTAAAGACCGGGAAGAATCACCTTTCTAGGTCCCAGGGGGACACCTGTGCCATCACTCATCTTCTCAACGACATAGACAGAATGATGGTAACACCAGCAGAAGCAGCTTGGTGCTTTTTCTGTGCAGGCCTCTCCTGCCTTCCTGGAAGACGCCCAGCGGTTCCTACACGGCCTCTGCACTTACCTTCCCCTGTCGGACATCCTCTTCCCTTCCTCACCCCCTGGCTCACCCCTCCTCACTCCCTCCAGGTCTCCAGTGCCAGTGTCGCTCAGCCAGTGAGACCACCCCTGTTCCAAACAGCAACCACCCCCAACACTTCCAACCCCCATCCTGCTTCCTGCTCTCCTTCATATGCCCTGCCTGTGGTTTCTGTATTTCTTTGCTGTCTGCTCCCCCACTCTTTAAATTCCAGGGATGAAGGAGCATATAGCTCACTGGTAGAGTGCATACCTAGCATGCACGAGGTCCTGGGTTCAATCCCTAGTACCTCCATTGGAGAGAATTAATAAATAAACTTAATTACCCCTCAAAAAAAGTGAAATAAATTCCAGGAAGGCCGACCTTTGCCTTATTTCCTGTCGTGTCCCCAGCAGCTGGGATGGTGCCCTGCACATCACAGGGGCTCAGCAAATCATTGTCAAGTGAGTGCATAAGTGAATAAATAAATGACGTGATGGATGGATGGTTTTAATCACATCCCTCTCTGAGAGGGATCTGGGTTTGGGATGAGGAAGAAAGAGGAAGAAGGACGAGGAGGCAAAGCGGGGACAGCTGGAGCCTGACTCGCTCCCCGGGTCTCTCTCTGCCCCTTGACCCTCCTCCTCCCTCTGCGTTCTCATTATGGGTGCTGACAGATCCCTCTCTGGACCACTTGGTGCGATCTGCCACCAATTGGGAAAGCCTCCAGTCTACCAAGCAGGGTTTAATCTTCCCTCGATCAGTATCTGTAGGAACCCAAGCCCCCTCCAGGCCATTATTACGAACATAAATTACCGTCCCATAGCAGATGTGTGGGCCAGTCATTAATAATTATTTCTGATTGATAAAGTGACAAATAAACCCAGTTTGGCTGCAGGAAACCACCAGGATCATAGGGAAAAAGACAAGCAGGTTTAAAAAAAAAAAATAGAATGAATTGGAGGACTCGGAGGGTTTGGACTCCAAGAAACAGTGGTCACTTTGTCCAAGCCTGGGGAAATCCAAGGCTGGATGTCACCACTCAAAAGCTCAAGGGATGCGGGGGTCAGCTCCTAAGACGCAGAGCGGGCTGGCCACTGTTTCAGCCGGCTCAGGTCCTAGGGGCGATCTCTCCAAAGCACTAAAGCTGGTGGATACACCCGACACGAGGTGGGGTTCCTGCTGGCCGCCGGCACAGACCAGATGCGACCCCCACGTCTCTGTGCCCCCAAGGCGCAGCGGCTCAGAAAGCAGCTTCACCTCCTCGGACGCAGGTCTCGGGCCACACTGCTGGCCTGCTCTCCTGCTTTCTTGTCAGGTTTCCCCGCTGTCCTTGAATTCCTGCAGGGAGAGAGCTGGTTTTAAAAAATCAACCCGTATTTCCACGTGGCTGGTTTTTCAGCATCAAATTATGCCTCCCTCCTTCCCACCAACGTGAGCACTTTCCCCCAGGACTGCGTTTCAGGCAGTTTCTGAAGGCTGAGCGCACGGTGGGTGGATTCCTCCCCGAGTACAGACCCCACTAGCACTTGTCAGTTATTCATTGGATGTTAAGGAGCCAAGAAGAAAAATGCGGTTGGCACTGAGGTTTCCAGACAGCAAATCCTGGGTCCCTGGCTACCATGGCACCTGCTGCATTGAGACCCGCCCACCCCCCAAGTTTGTGCTTTTTTTACTTGCATGGAAAGAACCTGGAGGTCCCATCCCACCCACCATGGCTCTGGGAAGGGGCTTTACAGACCAGTTCTGCCTGGAGCAGTTGATGAATCTGGGCCCAAAGAAAAAGAGGAGCCAGGAGCACTAATAGGAATCCCGGTTGAGTAAAAACCAACTTAAACGGCTGCCATGCAGCAGGTCTAGGGTCTGCTTATTTATTCGACTCCACACTGACTCACAAGTTTCTCTCCAGCAGCTCGCGTGGACTCCAGGGTCTCAAACTCAGAAGCCTAGTGGGGATGGCCACAAAGTAAGGTGACGAGTCACCCAGGTGGACAGCTGCGGCATGTCTCACCCTAGCACGAGCGGCCCTCACTTGGTTTCGGCCTATCCGGCCTAGACGGAATGCGGGCTGCTAAGATCAGATGGTCCCATTTGCTATTTTTGAAGAAGCTAAAAATACGCCTTGGGCCAGGATGGGGTAATCCTTCAATTCTGAAGTGCTGGCAACTTATTCAGATTTTGGCAAATTGCTGTGCAGTTCAGAAGAGATCCGTCTGGAGACCAGACACGGCCGTGGCCACGTTGTGGGTGATGTTCTGGAAGGCAGCGAGGGGACGGGATATCGCACCCCCCCCACCCTCCGGGAGCCGAGGGACCACATCTCCCCGCGCAGCCCCCGCCCTTCCTCCCCGCCCGCAGGACCACAGCCAGCAGGACGGAAAGTGCCGTCCTGCACCCACAGGGCCCAGGATAACTGCTCTCTGGAAACGCACGAAGCTGGAATGCGCGTCGTACCCGCGGGCAGCCGGGCTCCGGGCGCAGAAGCGCGCGCAGGCCTGGTCCTCGCTCTCCGCGCAGGCGCAGCGCAGCGTCCACGTGGAGGGCCGCGGGCTCCGCGGAGCGGGTCCCGCCGACCGCCTGGCCCGGAAGCTCCCTCTGTAGTTGGACAGTCCATAGGGCACAGTCCGTCTGCAAAGGACAGAGCAACGTCAGGGCCAAGTCTGGACGAGTGGCCGCCGCCTCCCTGCTCATGGGGCACCCGCAGGCGTGGAACTGGAGAGGGGGTGGGATATCGTGGACATGGGGATGAGTGGGGGTGCAGCCAAGTCTCAGGGACTGGTGACTCCCCCCCCCCCAGGAAGTGCGCTGGGGCCTCGGGATGGAAAGATGGAGAGGCCCTGGGGGAGTCCCAGCACCCTCCCCGAGGCCAGCCCTCTTGGGGAAGGAGCCGGCAGACACCGGGTGTGTGCACGCGTGCATCTTTAGTCTTCTCAAGCCTCAACCACAAGCAAGCACGCTTCCATCCTGGGTCCCTCCAGGGTAGCTCTGGTTCTTCCTGCATGGAACCCCTGACTTGAAAATTTCAGTTGACCCAAATGCTGCTCCCAGTTTCCGTCCTTGAGCCAGAAGTGCCTGGGCCTGGCCACTGATACCAGTTAGACACCTTCCTAACCCGGCCGCCTGAGTCTGGCCCTGGCTCCTGCCCCACCTGCCACCAAATTCCTTCTCTGTGCACATCAGATTGCAGTCTGCGCTAATGAGAATACGACAAATCCAGTTATGGCCATTAGAGACGCATCCTGCCCCCACCCCACCACACACACACAGCTTCCTCCAAGACAAACGCCAGAGGAACCCTCCCTGCCCTGGGAGATACAGCCGAGCGCAGAACTGGCCTTGGGAAAAGTCTTCTTATGCAGGAAAAAAAAAGTCTGGCACTGTTTACCCACTTCATTTATTTGGAGCTGGGATGCGGGTGGGTCATGGTGTCATTTGGAAAACAAGTACAATAAAAGTATACATCTGTTTCTTATGCTCCTGTGTGTCCAAACCGTCACCCTCCAGAGATGGGAGAACACTGCCAGCAATTCAGTGGGAAAAAGTTGAAAGCAGATGCTAAATTCATCAGCACTGTTGAATAGGATTCGGGGGACAAATTGCTAATAACTAGAGGAAACATATGTGGCCAAAAGTTACTTTTCCAATAAGTCTTGGTTTTCCTGCCAGTCCCCAAGATTAACCACCTCGGTATCTGTGAGCCCCATGGAGTATCACCAATTACCCACCTCAAAGGGGGTTCTGACATCTCTGCGTTTTCAAAATAACATCAAATTGAATTTAATTTGAAACACATGCCATCGAACATTTTTGGGGTGGTGAGGGCCAAGTGGGGGGTGCCCTATTGTGATCTGATGCTTGGCGTAAACCTCCTCCCTGCTGGGCTGGAGACTGGAGACTGAGGAACATAACCACCCCTGCCCTCCTTCTCTTTTCCCTTCTCCCCACTCCCTCCCTCCCAAGTTAGTTAAGACACAGCCTTGTGGTGGGTTCCCTGGATCCGGGTGGGCCCAGTGCTCAGCAGTCTGTGCTCACAGAATAGAGAAAGTAGGGTCCGGTTCCGTTCTGAGCTGAACCTTCGCTAACACCCTCTCTTTTCTCAGGAGTGGAAAATGGGGTGGGGGGTGTTTAGCAAAACAACACACATTGTTGTAAGGCAAGATTTGGCTAAAGGTATAGGTTTCCAGCAACAGGATCACATTAAATCTCTAGGTGTCGACATTAAACCCAGTCCCTCGTTTCTTGGGGAAAATTACACACAAGGAATAACAACCAAGGCTCCCATTTTTCCATCAACAGCAAGACCCGCAATTTTGAAACTGCTGTCAGCTGATTATGCATTTGTGTGCACAGAGCCACTCCTCAGCTTCAGCAAAAACACCCTAAAGTGTTTTAAGTGAGGAAACAAGGTGACAGGGTATTTGTTAACAGAAATGCTAAGCCATTCCGGCAGCCTAGTGGGAGGAGCTAGCATGCAAATAAGCCCTTGCAACTTTCCAAGGATGTTCATAGGAGGGCCACAGCCAGAACCCCCTCCCCAAGTGCTGTGCCCCAGGCCCTAGATGTTCAAGGTGTGCACTCTGCTGGCGGACCTGGGAGTGGGTGGGGGATGACAAAATGCTGTGAGCCAGAGGGCTTAAGAGGTGGTCCAGACCACAGGGGCCTGCCCCCTAGCAAGTTCCAGTTCCAATGGAGGCCCATCTCCCACAGGTTGAAATTTTAAAGCTTTTAAATCAATCTGATAAGCTCTTAAATAAGAGAGTTTTGTCCTCCTACTGGAACAAATATGGCTTCAAAACACCTTGGAAGTTGGGGCTTGAACTTAGGATTGTGGGGCTCCTTGGAGATCAGTGCTGGAACATAGCAGCACCTTCTCTTCCGCTTGGCTCCATCCCACATGCACCCCAAGCCCCATCTCACACCCACCCCCAACCATCCTGCAAGCAGCTGCCCCTTGGCCACCCCGCAGGCCTCGGGAGATGTGCTGGAGCCCTGTGCTCCTGGAAGGGGGCTCAGGGGTGTTTGGGTAGAAGATTCCAGTATCCTAAATAGCCAGAACACAGTCTAGAAGAAGGGGTATGTGGCTTTCAGTCCCATAGACTCCTCGAAATAGGGTGGGAGGCATGGCAGAGGAGGGACAGAGGCAGCCCCTACCCTACAGGACCCAGGGCAGGGGTCTCTCTTATGCCAGGTCTAGAGTAGATACCAGCCCCTCAAGAGTAGAAGGAAGGTCTCCTTTCGTGTGTGCCACAGTCCCAGTACAAGGCTGAGCAAATGAAGATTGTTAATTGAGCAACTGGCTGTTAACTGTGAGTTAAACTCGTCCAGCAAGACTGGATTCTTTCCACCCTGAAAGGTTCAATAACCACAAAATTCATTAAAAAGAATCTCCAGTATTTGCCAAGCATCCACTGCATATGGGCATACCTCGTTTAACTGAGCTTCACAGATATTGTAGTTTCTGCAAATGATGGTTTTTGGCAACCCTGTATTGTCAGACGATGGTTAGCATTTCTAGCAATAAAGGTATGCATAGTTTTTTAGACATAATGCTATCGCATACTTACTATAGTGTATTACACTATTAATACACATTATTATACTATTAATAGTGTAATACACTATAATGTATTAACTATAGTGTAAACATAAGTTTTATATGTACTGGGAAACCAAAAAATTCATACAATTTGCTTGATTGCAATCTTCACATTGTTGAGGCGTTCTGCAACCAAATCCGCAGTATTTTCGAGGTCTGCCTGTATTATTCTAAGTGCGATGGGGATGCAGAAAGGCCTTGGGGAGCTCACATGCTACTGGTGTATGAAAACAGTACAGGCGAAGGAAGCACTACGAGCTGCTATGTACAGGTGTGTGCGAGGCATGCTGCGCACAGCGAAAGGCAACCCGGCGACCCCATTATGACGTCGTAAAGCACTTGCATGAAGGTCACTCCAGCCACTCCACAGTGTCCTGATCTGCAAAAGGGTTGTTGGCGGGACCGAGTGACACACTGCACTGCATGAAAAATGCTTAGCAAAGAGCTAGCAGCAAATTAATGTTGCCACTGTGGTTGCCCTTTCGGTCTGGGAATTCTAGGGAATTCTATCAGGCCGAAAAACCCCATCCACCAGGCCTGCATTTGAGATGTGTGACTAAATGTCTAAAGATGGGTAAGAAGGACCCAGAGCACCATGGGGCAGCAGTGCCATTCTTTGCCAGGCTTCCTCTTGGCTGGTCCGTCATTCTACACTGATGTCCAATAAGCACTCAAGTTCCAGTCACCTTGGAGCCCTTTGTCATTTCTTGAGTGTTTCTTGAATGGTGAGTTGGAAGGACCTAATGATGGAACCATGGAAACAAAGTTAAATTGGCTAAGAAATTTGACCAGCATATCGCCTGACCTGTGGTTCAGCCGACGGTCCTACAGCTTAGAGAATGCAATTCTCTGTAACAGTAGGAAGCTCTTCCGCCTGTTACTGGCCCGGTGATAACACAGAGCTTAAACAAGGGAGAAGCAGGTGAGAGCAGTCCAAATGCTCTTATACAAAACAAAACACCCCAAAACGTTCAAATATGCACCGTCTAGCATTGTGCATCTTTGTATATAATACACCGTCCGCAATGTATGTGCCCATTCATCATTTGATCAGTGATGGTAATGCCAGAGACACGTTTATCACACTGTTCCTTATTTACCACTGTCACATATAGATATTATTAAATATTAAATATCCAAATCCCCCATATTCTTTCTTCATCTGCAGCATTACACTGGAAGCACTTTATCGCCCCTACAAGAAGTTTTTAAACAAGGAAAGGTTACTTTTTTTTAATATTCTGTTTTAAAGTTCAGTGTTGCCTTCTCATAAATGAATCAATGATCTCTGTCTTTCTGATCAGGAAACTGGCTTCAATCTCTGAAGTTAAAGGAGGCACCCAGATATTCACAAAGGCCAGCCAGAAACAGCAGAAGGGCTTCACCGGCCAAATCCTAAATTCTCAGGAAAGTTTGTCAAATTGTCCTTGAAAACCCAGTTTTCATTTTCTTCCCACTGAAGGGCACTCAACAAACATTTGCTGGATAGTTTTCAATGTACAGGCCCGTGAACAAGACAGACAAGTGGTCCCATATACACACAGTTTTCATCTAGTACAGAAGTCAGCAAATTGGCATTCTGTGGGCTTCATCCAATTGAAAGGCAGGTTTTTTTTTTTAATCTGAAAATTTCACGTGCACATCCCAATTTCCAGCTTCTCCTGAATAAGAAACTGGAAGTTACACTGAGTCCAACCCCACACTGCAGCCGAGTAGCGCCGTCTAGGGCTGGAAGGCCATCAGGGCCAGCCCAGCCCTCTGGGGCCCCGGGCCCTGCCACCCTCACCTGGGCTTTGCTTGCTGGTGTTGCCTGTCTGGCCCTCGTGGGCAGCTCACTTTATAACCCCTGGTCTAGTGGCTTGTCCCATGAAGCAGAGCCAGACAGGTCGCGTGACATGGCGACACAATGAGCACCTGATACAGTTTTCACAAATACAGTCCTTGTGGCTTTCAGCTCCAAAAGCCCAAGTTCCAGCCGAGCGTCTCCCCGCCAAACAGAACATTTCCATGTCACAGTCAGAACTTCACATTGATGCTCTACCGTCTCTGGTTCACATTTTTCCTTCTCAAATGGGAAAGCAAAGACGGTATCGCCTTCGGGCCCAGGGGACACACGGTTCAGAAGGCACGGGTCTGCTGGCCGGGCCTGCAGCCAAAAGGAAGAGGAACAACTGTTCCCCGGGGCAGACAGGTGGGGGCAGCCCCCAGCTGCCAGGAACCAGCCATCATTAGCTACTGCCCCTCAGCATGCCCCAGAGAAACCGCTTCAAGACTCCAATATGCTTTCTGACTAGGGCTCGATTTCAGATTTTATCAAATTCCCTCCTTAGCAGGCACCACTCCCTTGCTCTCTCAAGCTTCGAAATAGCTTCTCGGGCGGGTGAGGGGTGGTGGGGCTGGGGTGGGCAGTGCGGATTGCCTGTATTTACTGTCTTTGTAACCTTAACCAGGTAGAGCGGCCAGCTAAGAACTCTGTTCTAGAAGCAAGACAGGATGAAGTAACTATACGAAGAGGCTGAATATTTAAAGGCCTGTAAAAGCATCCATCCACTTCAATGAACATCAGGTGGGCCCCCTGCCCCAGCTCTGCACAAAGACACGGGGCGGGGGGGGGGGGGGACACCAGCTCTGAGACAGGGGTACCGCCCTCAAAGGACTTAAAAGCCCGGAATTCTCTAGAGCCTAGGACCAAGGCGGGCGGTTTTTGTTTCCTGGAATCCAATCCCGCATCTTTCCCTTGGGGAATTATCCCTCCCTCTGTGAGGTCTTGGGGAAACTGTCAATCACCGTGCTCCGCCTTCTCCCTCTCAGGACTCATCAGGTGGCCCAGGCTGGCCCGTTAAACCCTCTCCCTCCCGAGACACCTGAGTAAAGAAACAGGAGGTCAGAAAATGCCCCTGGAGCCGCTCTTTGCCAGGTGGCCCTGTCCTGTCCGAGTATCTCTCCTGTCTGAGCCTGGCACCGCTTCTCCTCCCATCCAGTCTGCGGGCTGCCCTGCGCCCTCCCATGAACTCCTCCCACGCTGTGTTAACTACGCGAGGTTTCTGTTGCTGGTGACCGGTGACCTCTAGCTGACCCTGGGACTCCCTTCCTCGAGATGGATGCAGCCATGGTCTCTCGGGTTTAATAGAAAGACCCAGAGCCTCTGCAGCTGCTAAGGGCAAGCAGAGATTTTCTTCATTGCAACAAAACATGAAAGAACGTGCTCTGAGTCAGGACGAAGTGCAGCACACGATGCTGGCTGCAGTCCTTTCTTCCCACGTGTGCCCACGGGGAGATGTTTGGTTTGGACCGTACTGTCCTGTGGGCAGGTGGAAGCAAGCCTACGACCCCACGATGCTCAGAGCCCAGCAGCCCCCACCTCCAACACCTGGCCACCTCAGAAGTCTTGTCCTCCAGTGGACGTACTCCTTGTCCACTCATCAGATGCTTGTGAAAGTCTGCTTGGGACAGGCCTCGTGCCAGACAACCACTGGGTGCCCTTCCAACCTCCAGGAAAGAAAACAGCCAGGAAATCTGTCTCCCCAGTGACCTCATTATACAAACAGAAACACACACACTCATGCTTTCTGGTCCTAAATATGACACAAACCTGATGCTTGCGAACAACATGAAGTAAACTGGCAATGACTTCTGCTGCAGAAAATCCCTGCATCTTCAAGTGGGAAGACCCTGGGCAATAGGCTCCTCCGTCACCCACCAATGGAGGAAGCTCTCCGCAGCCCTGGGAACAGCCAGTGGTCCTCGAATATTCAGAAATATCAAAAGGGGTGAGCAACGTGCTGTGGGTTGGTGAACTTTTTTTTTAAAGACCCCCCCCCAAAAAAAACCCCACAACTTTTGGGTTTATCGAGGACTTCGCTGTTTGGGCATTTTACCCCAATTACATACATTTTCAAAGAGAACATTGATCACTGACCCTCATCAATCAGACCTAAGAAGAGGGGTCGTTTCCTCACCTGTGCCGCAGGTATGGCTGCCCTCTTGTCCCTGGGGTTGGCAACAGCTGGTCCCTGTCTAGCTAGAATCCCCGATTGTTTCTGCCTGTTTGCCTCGGCACCCAGGGCGGCCCACGCTGTGTCTGGCTCAGAGCAGGTGCCCAACAACACCTCAGAATCTCAGTAATCAATATCTGCAAAGTGAAGGAGGGAGGGAGGGAAGGAGGTCTAGCAGGCCCCAACTCCTCAGCCACACCCGGCCTCCCAAACATGCAGAATTCTCAGCTGACTTCTCAGATCTCTCCTATCGTTGTCCTCAACTGGCCCATCTGGAGGGTCTTCCTGGAGAGAACACGTTCTCTAGATCACTAGAAGTGGGGGAACCGGGTCTCAGTAACCCCTGCAGACACACCAGCTCCACGATGGAGACATCAGGCCACACAGATGGGTGAGGCCCCAGAGACACAGCCAGAGGCTTCCCCAGGCAGACACACCCAGTGTCTGGTCCCAGCTGAAGACTAGCTCCCTGAGGGGCCCTGGGTGAGCGACTTCCCTCAGGGGTTGAGAGATGACGGGGCTGGGTCTCTGGAAGGTCCATCCAGCTCCAAATGCCACCAAGAGATTCCCAGAGGCCCTCACCGTCACTTCAACAGCTCCAAACAGCCCAGTTGCTGAGTAGGGCCTAGCCCTTCCTTCCAGCAAGAAAACCACATCTAAGTGCGGGGTCCCTTCCCCACCCGCGCTGAGAGTCCCAGGATCTCACCAACTGTATTAAGAAAATTTTGGCCCAAAAAAGTAGGACTCTTCCATGTCCTACAGAGATGGGAGGGAAGGGGGCAGCGCACGACCCTTGAAAGAATGACACAGCCATTGAAGATATGACAAAGACTGTTTAGAACTAACTAGACTCAAGATGGTGGAAGATCTGACACCCAGGAGACCTTGAGCCTCGTCAGACCCTCACTGTAACACACCAGCGGCTAATGGCACCCCCACAGGCGCTGTGACAGCTCCCAGGCTGGCCGTAAAAGGCCAGCTCCTGGAAATCCCTGCCCCTACCCCAAAGTAACTGGAATAATCCGCTCACTTGTTAGCCTGTGAAATTACCCGGCCCATGAAAACTAATCACCCCTGCGCTCCAGGGCCCCTCTCCCTTCTGAGACCACCATGTTCTGCCCACGGAATGTGTGTTTCCTGGGGCCACCTCTCGCCTCTGGAGACGGCCTGTGCTCGGTCCATGGAGTACGCATCTCTCTGAAAAAATCTCCTTCTACTCAACTACGCTCTTGAACTCTTCCCCGCGCGAAGCCAAGGACCTTCACTTGGCAGGAAACGTCCCAGGAACTCGCCGAAGACCTGGGACATGACCGTCCGCTGGCACCTCATTCTCCTGCAGCACTCCTGCCATGTAACGGAGCTTAAAAATAACCCCAAAGCCACCGACTGTATCATTCCATCAGCTCCCAGGACACAGTGTCTCCCTCCCCCAACACAGGCGCACAGGCTCCAAATGAAGGATCTTTGGGGGAAGCAGAACAACAGAAAATCCTTCTGCATTTGTTGTGCGTGGTGGGATTTCCAAGAGTTACAGCTCTAGGGGAAGAAAGAAGCCGGGGAAACACACTCCTGCAACATGTGGAGAATGAAGCCACTGACGGAATCCTACAGATTAGCTGGCTTCCCTCCAGCTGGTACATCCCAAAAGCATCCATATGACATAGGCTAGAGTTTCTCTCCCCAACCCCCAGTGACCCTAATGAATTCCAGGTCGAGTGTAGGCAAGAGTAATCCACGTCTGTCTGGCCCAGCCTTGTGATAACTTTATGCAAAGCTGCAGACAGATGTGGCTCAAAATAGTTCCCAGCAGTGCAAACAGGAGTAAACTAAGGAGCAGGTATTTTTTTTTTTAAGGTTGGGGGTATTTGTAGAGGGATTAAAAACAATAACAGCAGGCACCATCACACATCCTTTTAAATAACCCCCAGAAAGCAAGAGATAACACCCTTGCTAATATCAGATTTCACCTTAGGGGCAGAAAGTCTTACTGAACAAAGACACGCGTCGCAACAAAAATAAAGACACTGGTTTTCTTCCTTATCTAAATGTCTTCATCCTCACGGTAGCTCGGATCGCTGGATCGCTCACCCCAAACAAAGAAGACTTGGGTCCCTCTAGAGATACAGGCTTTGTCCCCAGACAAGAACCCACAGCTGGGACCAGGGCAAGGACGTCAAGGCAAGTCAGGCAAGCACGGGGTGGGATCCTGCCTTTATTAAAAATGTGGCTATTTTGTTGCCTATGACATTTTTGCACTAGTTTTGATTTTCTCTTTTTTAAATATTGCATTCACTTTTACTTAACTTTCTGGCCTCCCCTTCAAGTCTGCACCTGAAGGAGTGTGTCATTACCTGTTCTCAACCCTGAAAGAAACCCATGGAAATCAGATTTATAAAAACTCAGAGACAACGAATATATATATGCACGTATGCATGACTGGGACATGATGCTGCACACCAGAAACTGACACACTGTAACCAACGAGACTTCAATTCAAAAACAAAAACAAAAAAAACAGAAGCGACATGCACCTCTCTCGCTGACTGGCTTCTGACTTTTGGCAAAGCAGTTTGCCGTTCCCCAAATTGTGGGTGGTTTGGGCCACCACCGAGCAAGGTGGGAGCACAACACCTCGGCCACATTGGCCTCTGAGCCTTCCTCATGGACTCGTGAATTTGTTTCTGGTTTTTAAATTACTGGGCCAGGCCCAGGGCTCGCCGGCTGCCCTGTTCTAGAGTTACTGTTTATTAAGGCTTCCTGCTAAGTCAGCCCTGAGAAGCCATAAAAGAAAAGGCCTGTACCTCCAGGCCTCTGAACACCGCCAAGTTTTCCAAAGCTCTTGGCTCTCCGAGGACTCCGAGTTGGGGCAGAAGAGAAAGGCCAGGGGATGCCCTGTTCTGCTGCCCCTTCCTGGCAGACGTGGTGGGTGTGCGGGAGTTTAGAAGCCTCCCCACTAAACTGCGTCTGGAGAAGCAGCTCACACACACTGTGCTCCTTGTCTGGATTTATTTTCCTTCTAAAGAAAATTGGTTCCTATCTCAAAGAGGGGGGAGGTGTGTACGTGGGGGTGGGGGTGTCCCATTTTCAGGAATTCTCTGTTTCCACGGAAACATGCCTTGGAATTTGAGTGGGTCATTCCCCTACATTAAACAGTTGATCCATTGGCTCTGTGCTCCAGAGCGGAGCGGTGGTTACATGGGACTACCTGCAGGCAGGAGAGGGGCCCCAGGCAGCTCCCACTGGACGTGCTGAGATGCTGTGGATCAGAGCTGGAAGGAGAGCTGGCGTTACAAAGCCGTGCGAGTACCGACCCGGCCGGGGGGCCCCCTTAAGGAAAGCGCTGTTTGCGTCTCAGCTTCCTTTGTTTTAAATTCTTGCAGGAATAAACCGTCCCAGAGATGTCAGAGGCGTCCGTCTGCCTTCAGATTTAAGGCCACGTTCCTAGCTGCAATGTTTCTTTCATCTAGCAGAAACCCCAGGTCTCCTCCGGGTCACGCAGGGTCATAGCCTCTCCGGACCAAGTTTTCTTGATGCAAATCAAACTGCCTTCCAGCCTCCAGTCTCTGTCCCCTCCAGTCGGGATCCGCTGCATTTCAACTAACCCGCCTTTGCCCCCCACCTCCGACATCTCACCTCCTCACCCCCACTCTGGGGTAGAAAAGGGGACTTTCGGTCCAAGGGAGCCCAACACGAAGGTCGCCTTGCGTGAGCCGACTTTGCCAACAAACTCTGAAATTCAGCCCCAAGGTCCTCAAATTTTAAAGACACATCTTGCCGTGAAGGGCTCTAAGAGATATGCTACCCAAACTCAAAACTGGGGTGTAAATGGGCACTGAGTTCCCAAGGGGGGGACGGTTACGTGGGGGGGGGGGTTCAGCGAGTAAAACCATGATCAGCCTAAACCCTGAGTTTAAGGCCGTTTTTAGTCTGGTTGATACCATTTTCCCTTATGTGTCCTTATTTACTGACTATTTTTTGTAAACAGATTCCATAGTCTTTCCTGGGATCCCTTCCTGGGGGCCCGCCCTTCAGGTCCTGGGCGTTGCTGGGTGAGACTGCAAATGATCACCAAGCATAATGATTATAACTGTTGGACTCACCCTTACTAAGATTTCATCATTTAACAAAAAGGTTCCGAACAGATCATTCGAATTATCCTAAAACACCAGACCCCATCACTGCACCCACCTCCCCACTCAGCAGAGGGAGCCCGGGGACAGGGCCTTCCAGGAACACCATGGCCCGTTCCCCAAACACTCCAATCATTTACCAAGGTAAATGGGGAGCAACAGTGAAGAAAAAAGGAGAGGAGGGTATAGCTGAGGGGTAAATTGCGTGCTTGGCATGCACAAGGTCCTGGGTTCAATCCCCAGTACCTCCACTAAAAAATAATAATAAAAATAAAAAATAAGGGGGGAGGGTATAGCTCAGGGCAGAGCGCATGCTTAGCACACATGGGGTCCTGGGTTCAATCCCCAGCCCCTCCACTGAAATAAACAGATAAATAAACCCAATTACCTACGCTCTGAAAAAAAATTTTTTTAATAATTTTAAAAAATATTATTTAAAAAAAGAAAGGAGGGGCAGAAAGGGCAGGACGGAATCTCATCAAGCCTGGAACAACCTTTGGCCACCAGAGTCCTTATCAAGCTGCTTATCAGCAGCCAGGCAGCCAGACACACCCTTTCCCAGGGCCTGTAAACCTGATGCAGATTGAATGCTAATAGCCCGCCCACCAAGGGCCACGTAGTTGGGAAGGCCTGGGGTGGGGGGCGCAGGCGCCTAGCTGCAGGACCAGCGTTGGAGGGTCCAAGGACACTGACCTCAACAGCACCTGAGCTTCCGACCCCGCAGCGCCCATAACCGCAGACTGGGCTATGGCAGGCAGGGCGCGGGGAAGGGTCCCGCAGCCCCGGGTCTGCGCAGGTGTGGTCATGTCTCTGAGGCACGGAGGGTCCACGAGGGCTCAAGTGCCACACTGAGACGGTTCCGCGTATTTGCTCACATCATCGTCGCACACCTTTATCCACAGGAGTCACAGTCAGCATCAGCGTGGGCCGCCACCACCGTGGTCTGCATAGTTGTGACAACGGCTGGGAAGACTGTCCCTTGGCCTCCACAGATGCAGCGCCAGCGACGATACTCTCAGTCTGACTCACAGGCCAGGTGGCAATCATTGGGTCCCTGGAATCCCATGGTGGGTGGACAGCTGGCCCCACATCAGCAGGAGACAAGGGTACCAGATCCATCCATCCCTCTGGGATGTTCTCTTAAAACACCCCTCCTTGGAGACTCACTAACCTGTCTTTCTTGAACAACACGGGGGCCGAGATGGGTCTGTTAAATGATTGCCTTTTCATGGACAAGTTTAAATGCTTTGGGCATTATTATTATTAGAACCCCATTATGTTGTTCCTTCTGCTGAGTCAGTGTGACCAGGATGGTCATCTTGTTAGGTCACTATCTGAGAGTCACGCTGACATCTGCACCTTACCTGGGGACACCGGGAGAGAGTGGCACCACCCTGGGCCACGCAACAGTCAGACCAGGACACAGGGCAGGGCTCAGAGGTCTGGAGTCTTCCCACAAGATTCCAGGGCCCAGATTTTCCACCACAGCCATGATTTCAAACATCCTGACTGTTCTTTTCATAAGTGCATTCCCCTTTGTCAATCCATGTGGCTCAGATTTTTGTTGGGAACCACGGTCACTGTCACAGCCTCACAATGCCTCCCTCATTGTGTCCTCCTTGGAGAGACTGACCGATGACAGGTTCCTTCCATTCTCAGGAACAAAGTGGGGAGGAACACAGCGGGGCACCTTGCTGGGTGCCCCGCAGCTCCCTTGGCCATCAGAGAGTGGATGGATTCACTCCCAGCCAGAGGGACGTTGGCAGGCACAGAGGGGCCACCCTTCTGCGGGGTGCAGTTAGAAGCGAGAGCCCTGTCATGGTTAATTGTATGTGTCAACTAGGTTGCCAGGAAGGTATATTTTAGATACAATTAACATTTAAATTGGAAGATGCTGAATAAAGCAGATTACCCTTCATAATGTGGGTGGTCCTCATATGATCAGCTGAAGGCCTTGACAGGGATTCTGCCTCCTGAATGCCTGGGACTGAAGACTGCAACATTGACTCACTGTGTCTGTGTGTGTGTGTGTGTGTATTTATATACACATACATGTCTACATACACACACACACACACACACATCCCATTTGTTCCGACTCTCTGGAGACCCTGACAGATCTAACCCCCCACCGTGTCACAGGATGTTTCTGCTTGTGAAGTTTGCTCATGGAAAACAGCCCCGAGTGCACAGGGGTGTAAGCACGGGGGCTCCTTGTCCCTCTTTCTCCCCTGATTATCTTATTCTTGGCAAATTTTCCATGACCATACAATGGGATGTGTTCCTCTTAGATGTGGAGTTTTGTTTTTATTTTCGTTGGCAATGGTGGGGTTGCTGGGGGTGGGGAGAGGGGACTCCCTAATGTGGCCCAAAACAGCCATGAAAATCCCTTGTCCCGTGGATGAGCCTCCATCCCAGGGGCAAGAAGGGCGGCTGCCCGGGACCCGTGTGTTTGGCAAATCTCTGGGGTCCTGGACCTCCTGGAGGATGCAATGGAAGTTACGGGCAATGGCCCTAGAAAATACCCGCACACATCCGCAGGGAGGTGCGGACCTCTGACAGGAGGTCCATGCACCTTGGGACAGGGCGCCTCACGTGTGGGAGGAAGCCCTGCAGACAGAACCTCACGGGAAGTCGAGCAGCACCACTGAGCGGCCGTGATGTGCTGGGTGCTGACCACGCTCAGTCTGGAAGAACTCAGCGCACAGAATGTGGGAAAACCAGAGAACTCGATCTCATATCTGAAAGATACTTCTGGGGGTCTCCTGAGCCTTAACCAGCCATTCACTTTCCACGTGAGATGCAGGAACTCCCGACACCCCTCCTGCAGCTCCAGGGGCCTTAAACGCAGCCTAAACATCATACTCGAGGAACACTTGCAGCCTTGCAAGCGCCCTTCGGAGACAAAGCAGTATCGGTGCGTCTACCTGTGCGACTGGAAGGGCGGTAAAAGGAAAGACACCAAAAGCTGAAAATCACCCAAAGTTCAAGGCTCTCAACTTAGGCGTGAGGATCGAGACTGCCGTGGGTTCCCAGAGCAGCCAGTGGCAGGGACTGGGTGCACATCACACCCTGGGGACGTTTCTAGAGACCAGGAGGGTCTGCTAAAGAAGAGGGGGTGATAGCTAAGAGAAAGGAGACGCTGGAGGTGGCGCTCTGGCAGGAGGTGGGGGTGGTGGGCAGGGGGACAGAACCTGGAAGAGACCTCGGTGTGGACTACCCTGCCCCCTTCGGCTCAATTCAGTCATTTTTCAGATCCTCCCATTTCTCCAAAGGTCCATGTCCCCTAAAGCCCGTTTTCCCACTGCACAACCTGGTCCAAGATGTTGTAAGGATTGCCAGTGGACCTGTCCACATCTCAACAGAGAGTTTCAGGAAGGAAGGAAAGCAAGAGGGAAAGAAGGAGAGCAGGAGAGAGAGAAGGGAAGACAAAAAGCCCATCTGGGAGCGTCTTCCGGATAACGTACGCGGCTTGTCTGGCTTCAAAATGCTCAAGTCTGGCTATTGTCATTTTTGTGTCTCTGGGTAGCTCCCGGGACCCACAAACACCATATTTTATCCTTTCCCCCTAGTGTTTAAAATGAATCAGGGTCAGGGAAGAGGGGAAGAGGTAAATCAAACTGTGAGGGGAACATTAGCGAATTGGCCGCCCTAGACAAAGTCCAAGACCCACGCTTCGTCTCAGGCCATGCACGACACCTCAGAATTATGAGACAGGATTCCACCGGATCGCGGGGTTTGCTTGGCCGCTCGGGGCAGTTCAGACGCAGTCGCCTCCCCTCACCCAGAGCTCAGGGCTTAGCAGCCAACAGAGAACTCAGCGCTCTCCTCCCTCCCCTCCCCTCCTCTGGGAAGGCACCCTGCCCCTAGTTCGCTTGACTTTCTTCTTTCTCCTTTTAGATCCATAGCCTGGGATGTCTGCCAGCACAAGACTGGGTCCCACTGTTGACGGCCCTGGGTCCTGGGTTCTGTGAAGCTAATTTGGTCAGAGAATGATGCCAGGAAGATAAGAATCAGAAAGGACAAGTGTCTGGGTGATGGGGGCTGTCAGAGAAGGTGACCCTGATCGCCATCCAAGAATAGAAAGCCGTCAATAGCAGCTGGTCCAGAAGTCCCTCCCTAGCACACGTCACTTTTACTACCTGGCACCGTCCTTCCTCCTGGGGGCTGACAGTATGTGTAGAAGCCTGGTCAGACACAGCCCGGCAAGCAAATTCTGCCACCAGGGTCAGCTCCATACTGGGGCACACAGGATAAAGGGCAAACGTGGAGTCCCGGCTTCAAAAAGTATTAAGAATTTCAAGATGGCGACAAGACAGCTTTAAACCACAAGGGTCCTTCTGAGCCAGGACCCTGTGCAGGTGTCTAGGTTCCCAGGGGAAGCCAGTTCTGTCTGCCACGCCAGCACGATGGGGTGACTTTCCAGATCCCTCCCAGATGTACTCAGAGGATGCGTAACCTGGTCTGAAAGACACGCAACCCCTCAGGTTCACCCTCCGTTGCATTTCATTATCGAAGTGTTGTTGAAACATGGCTGGTAAGTGAGGCCCCCCAAGCTGTCACCCCGGGTGCTCAGAGGTTAGGTGGCTCGGGGAACCCCCGAGGGACACGATTCAAGGCGGCTCCAAACACCACAGCAGAGTTGCCTTTCCAGGCCAAGGGCTCCGGGAAGGCCAAGAATCCCTAGTGGGGTACAAGCAGGTCGCCCAAGAGACCCCAAGAATACCCAGGGGCAGAACGCAGACATCTGGTCCAAGTCCCAGAGGTAGAGAGACCAGGAAGGCGAAACCCAAAGGCTGGTGATCAGAGCACGGTCAAGCCCTCTTCGCAGTCTGCAGGCTGCTGCTGTTGCAGAAGGGCTTTCGGGATCAAGTCACTGCCCACGGCCCTGGGATAGGGTGGACCTCACAGTAAGGGGACCCCAGGACTAACTCAGGTGGCGCTGGCTCCGTCCTGCAGTCAGAGAGCTCTTGGGGACCGGAGCGGAGAAAGGCAGCTGTCTGGGGCAGTGGCGGTGGGGGAGCTTGAAGCCCGTGGAATTTCACCCTGACTGGCAAGTTCTTCTAGGTTCTGCCAAGCCCACCCCTGTGCTCCCTAGAGAGCCAGCTGCTTTCAAGGAATGTGAAACTCCTCGGAGTCTGGCAGGGTCAGGAGAGGGGCCGGGTCCACTGAGCCCAGGGGGCAGGAGATAACTTTCGGGGCTTCCTCCCTCCCAGAGGAACTTCTCAGGTGTCTAATTCCTCCGGCTGGTTCACTGCACTCGGAGGGAGGGCTCCCCCTTGCCCCGGATCAGACACTCGAGATTGGGTTTCTCTTGGTCCAGGCCCTCAAAGGGGATGGGGGTCACACCCTTGGCCTGCAGACAGGGCCTGGGCTGGCAGGAGACTTAGCAAGTGCCAGAGGCTGTGCCAGGTGGGCTCTGGGCTGACCAGGCTGGGGTGGGACCAGGTCCTCTTGGCATGTGGCCTGGGAGCCCCAGTCCCCAGGGCTGACTCCCCCACGCCAAGGCTGACTCACTCAGGTGTGTTGATCCAGATGATGTCCAGGTGACAATAGTAGACACACTCCTTGTCCTTGTAGGTAAGGCACGTACAGCGCCGGGCTCGGTGGTGCACGGGGTCCCCTTTGGCTGCCTGCTCCCCAAACTGACCTGGTCCTTGCTCCTGCCCATGGCTTCCGGGGCTTGGACCCCGCACTGCCGTTGTGGCCACAGTCTCCTCCGTGTCCCCCTCAGATCTGGCTGCAGAGGGGGCCCGGGGTTCGCCGCTCCTGCCAGCGTCCCCAGGCTGGGGGCTTGGCACCGATCCTGCAAGACGCAGATTGAGGGGCTCCTGAGTATGCGGGTCCCCAACACCCATCGTCCCCAAAAACCCAGGAGAGGGGGACAACCAAACTTTCTGCAAAGTTGGCAAGCTAATGGCACTTTCTGTGAAGTCTCCAAGCTCTACCAAACATTTGGAAAAGTCTGTAAAAGCTGTGTGCGCAGTTTCTGAAAAGTCTGCAAGTTACGTGCACGTTTGGTGAAAAGTAGGGGAGCCAGTCTCCGTTTCCGCACTGTCTGCAAGCTGTCTGCTCCCACTGAAAACGTGCAAGCATTGCACAGGCTTTCGGAAAACGTGGCAATCATTTTGCACCGTTTCTGAAAAGTTTGCAAACTTTTTAAAAGGTT
The DNA here is from genome assembly GCF_009834535.1 of Camelus ferus. Taxonomy (NCBI): domain Eukaryota; kingdom Metazoa; phylum Chordata; class Mammalia; order Artiodactyla; family Camelidae; genus Camelus; species Camelus ferus. The sequence continues at coordinate 12,117,010 of NC_045714.1, read as the reverse complement.
CCCGACTTCATGAAAAACTGACCAAGTTGGCCCCCAGGCCCCATGTCTCCAGCCTGCGCGTTAGCTGCAACCTCCCTAGCCCGCGGGGTAGTCCGCGCCCTCAGCTTCTGCCCCCCACCCCCACCAGCCCGCCCCCGCCTGCAGGGGTGGCAAGCCTAGGCAAGAGGCCGCTCCGCGCAGGGCACCCTTCTCCGCGCCCCCCCCCCCCCCCCCCCGATCCCGGGGTCCTTTTGTGTGCGCTCGCGCCGGGACACGCGCGCCGCCCCGCCCGCTTACCTGCGGCGGAGGTCACTGTGAGCCCGAAAAGGAACCAAAGCCCCAGCTCCATGAACCCCGATCGGGCGCGGGAGCCCCGGGCCGGAGGACAGACGCCTGTGGCCGAGAAAGGGCGCTGGGGCAGGCACAGCTGGTCTCGCCCTCCAGCTGGGAGGGGGGTTTGTGGCGGGCAGATGGCTCGCTGCGTCCCGGGCTGCTGCCGGGAGTTGGCTGCGACGGTCACAAACTTCAGAGCGCGCTGCCCATCCCTGCTCAGGGCTGGCCGGCTGTGGGCTCGGGCTTTTCTGGCTCCCGCACCACCCCCCTTGCCTCCCCGCCCCACGGAGGGGCTGGAGCTGCCGCACCCGGGCCTTTGAACCCGGCGCGCACGGGGGTCGCCTCCCAGGCGCGGAGGAGCCGGCCAGGAGCACAGCGGCCCACAGCGCACCCAGCACAGCCAGGGGTGGGGGCGGCGCGCAGGGCCGGTGCGGGGGGTGGGGTGGGGTGGGGTTGGGGCCGGGACAGCTGCCGGAAGGCCACGCGCGCGCGCGCACACTCACACAGACGCACACGCACACGCGCGCACTCACGCTCACACCCCGACCCCGCTGCTTTGCTGCCCGGGACCTGCAGCCCCCACCCTAGGGCAGTAGGGAAGATAAAAGGCTGCGCGAGAAGGCTATCTTTTATCTCAGGGGCTCGGGGAAGCAGCATTTCTCAGCATTCACCTAGTGACACCTTACGCCTTGCATAGACCTGCCTGCCAAAGTCCTGGGTGCACTTCCCACTCGTGACTCACGGGCTGGCGGCGGCTCCCAGCCGCTCCCAGGAGCTCGGAGCTGGTGGGTGTGGGCAGCGCCCAGGAGCAAAGTCAACCAAGAAGCAGGATTAGCGGTTCTGGGGTGTCCCTGACTTGCTCGTGGCCTCCTGCACAGGGGTGGCTTCGGTGAGAGGCAGGTTCCGCCCCCAGTGGTCATCCTCCCAGCCCCACGTGTGAGAGGCTCTCCCAGCTCACCTGAAACGTGTCTCCTGGGCAGAGCAGCACAGGAGGGAGGGCGGTTAATTTCATCATTACCAAGAGCATCTGGGCTAAGAACTGAGCCTGGGCACACAGGAGGGACTCAAGAAAGATCTGTGAATGGATGAATGGATGCATGCATGCCTCCCATGGGCTAGGCCCTGGAATGCTGACCTCTGAGCACACCAAGAAGCCACTAGAACCCCTCCCTGGCCAGAGTTCCCTGACCAGAGGGAGGGACGTAAAGAGAGGCAGTGCTCTAAGTGGCATCAGTCACTGCCTACCCCATCTGCCTGGACTGGATTGGAGTCAGCTTTCCCTGGGAACTGCAGGCACGGCCACACAGAGGAAGATAAATAGGCCTGAGACCCAGGAGTCCCTCCTCACGTCTCAGGGCACTTGTAGTCAACTTAAAAGCCACCCACCAATCCTTTGACACTCCTTCCTGTTGAATACCACCCTTGGTCCCCTGTAGCCTGAATGACCCACTTCAAAAAAAGTAGAAAGCAGGAGAAGTGATATGAGTGGCTTTGGAGGCAAAGTCATACCAGGTGGTACGATTTCCATGTGGCTCTCTCTCTTGAGACCCTTGTCCTCTGAATACAGCCACCATACTGGGAGGAAGCCCAAACGAGCCCCTGTGAAGAGAACCCTTGGAGGGAAACAGGCCTCGCCGCCCACAGCCAAGGCCAACCACTGTATGAACAAATGAGCCTGGAGGCGACTGGAGACCCCAGCCTTCAAGCCTTGCAGCTGTGGACTAGCCCTGTGCTGCGTCTGAATTCTGACTCACTGAACCCATGAGCATTAGTGAATGGTTGTTCCACACTCCTTTATTTTGAGTAAATCGTTACAGAGCTGTAGTAACTAGAAAAGTACCCAAAGCCCCAGCATTGAGCTGATGCTTAAATTTCTCCGTCACCCTCATGCCCCTTCCATCCTACCGAGTCCCAGAGTCCAAGTCAAAGAGCAGAGAAGGAAAGACACCATCTTTTAGGGTCATTTGTCAGCAAGCCAGACAACAAATACTCTCGAGGGCCTCCGTTTCATTTTCTGTGTTCCACGTCTTGAAAAATAGAAAAACCCAAGACTAGGATTATCTTCTGTTCCCTCCAGGCTAGACTTTGGATCACTTCCTTATTATCTCTTTCCCTGGAATTAAAATGTCCATTACCTACACAATTTTAAAGAGTATTGGATTGAGAGATGGCTAGAGAGATAGAAAGTACACTAGTCAGCTCAAAAGAGGAGGTGGTTTCCTGGCATGTTCAGACACGGATGTCAGAGCTCCCAGACCACACATGGAACTACTGCCTTCCACAGCTCGGACTGAAACCAACATACTTGGATGAACCCACCAGGCACCTGTAGGCGTGGAATGCCAACATGGCACCAGCCCTGCCCTCTGAGTCTCCTCGTCTAGTTGAAAGAAGGACATCCAGGAATAGAGAACCAAAGAAGTGGGGTTGAGACCACAGAGAGTTGAGAGGAGAATACGGTCAACTGATAGTTAGAAGAGGCAGAATTTTCATTTGTCCTCCCGACAACTTGAGCGCCATGATTGAGGTGTAACCGCCGTGGCACTCAACAACAGTCACGCACAAGAGAGAAAGGTCTTCCCTTTCTGCTCCTCTGATCCTTCTGACGGTGCCCAGGAGAGCGCCTCAGTTGAGTGTGTCTTTAACACTCTAAAAATCTCCTATTTTTGTGCTGAGAGAGAGTGGGCTTAGAACCTTGGGAAGGCCACAGAATCTGGCTAGGACTTTTTTGCCCAGGAAGAAGGAGCCATTTTTTTGAAATTGAAGTATAGTCAATTTACAATGTTGTGTTAATTTCTGGTATACAGCATAGTGATTCCTTTATACACATATATATTCTTTTTCATTATAGGTCATTACAAGGCATTGAATATAGTTCCCTGTGCTCTGCAGTAGGACCTTGTTGTTTATCTACTTTATATATAGTAGTATCTAGCTTATTTTTTATTGTGGTAAAATATGTACAACATAAAATCTACCATCTTAACCAGTTTTCAGTGTACAGTTCAGTCGTATTAAATCCATTCATGATGTTGGGCAACCATCACTAGCACCTGTTTCCATACCTCTTTTCATCTCATTAGACTGAAACTCTACACCCATGAAACGTTACCTCTGCATTCTCCCCTCTTCCAGCCCCTGGCAACCACCATTCTACTTTTAATATGTCTGTACGATTTTGACTAGTCTGAATCCCTCATGTAAGTGGAACCATATGGTGTTTGTCCTTTGGTAACTAGTTTATTTCATTTCATTCAGTGTCTTCAAGGTTCGTCCATGTTGTAGCCTGTGTCAGAATTTCCTTCCCTTTTAAGGCTGAATAGTATTCCATTGATGTATAGACCACATTTTGCTTATCTACTCATCCATCAATAGATGCTGGGGTTGCTTCCAAGTTTTAGCTATTGTGAATAAAGCTGCAGTGAACATGGGTGTACAAATACCTCTTTGAGACTCTGCTTTCACTTCTTTGGTTGTATACGCAGACGTCGAACCGTTGGATCATTATGCAATTCCATTTTAAATTTTTTGAGCAACCACTATACTATTTTCCACAATGGCCATACCATTTTAGGTTCCCATTAACAGTGCACAAGGGTTCCAGGTTCTTCACACTCTCCTCCACGTCTTCTATTTCTGTTGTTGATAGCAGCCATCCTAACGGGTGTGAAATGGGATCTCATGGTTTTGATTTGCATTTTCCTAATGATTATTGATGTTCAGCATCTTTCCATGTGCTTATTGGCTCTTTGTACATCTTCTTTGGAGAAATGTCTATTCAAGTCCTGTCCCCATCTTTTAATTGGGTTGTTTGGGGTTTTGTTGTTGTTGTTGTTCTACTTAGGATTCTGTAACATGGTTTGTTTTCACTGTGTTTAAGTTTATATTTATCTCTTATTAATGGCATACATGGTAGTAATATAAATTCCCTTCTAAATTAATTTATTTAAATTTAAAAAATAGAGTCAAGAGCTGGAGAGGCTCAGCTGTGGCCTGATCTGAGCCTCTAGATCCAGCTGAGCCTGAAATCCATACTATCCCTGTGCTTTTCATTCGTCATAGCTCATAGCTCTTTTTGTTTGTTTGTTTGTTTTAAGTTCATTTGGGATTCTATAACTTTCAACTGAAAAAAATCCCGGCTGGAATACTACCAGTCTCCCTGGGCTCCAGGCTACTGTCACACAGCTCAGTGACAGAGTCAGGATTTAAATTCAGTTCTATCCAATTCCAGGGACAGAGTTCATAACCACTAGGCAACACTGCCTCCAGAACGCATCCCCTGGGTTTATAATAACACCCATTTTCCTCGGTGTGTCATCGAGGAGTCACTGCCTCTCCATTTGTCTTGTTTCCTTATTCCTGTAATTGCTGATGAAAGGTCATAGGAAGGAACAATGACGGTGTGCTTCCTCTGCCGAGGACGCTAACAAACGGTCCTCCTCCTCCTCTAGAGTCTGTCAGCCCTCCTTGATCGTCCTTTGCCATCTCTGCCATCAAATGTACCCCTAAGAGAAGTGAAATATCAGGACACTTCTGGGCCTCGGCCAAGTGCATGGCGGGGCCAGTCTGTTTATTTTTCATCAGCTTTTTCTAAGCTGGCAGATACACGGATATATCTGAGACTGTACCTCTCACTTCAAATTTGACTCGGAATCCAGCCATTGAGAATATTGTGATTTATCTCGATAAGCATCCCCTCAGGACGCCTCTTCATGTGCTTTGTGACTCTTTTGAAGATTGTTTTCCCTTAAATTTAGGGGATTTAAGTGAGAGTAACATAATGCGGTATGAAGTTTTCCATTATCCTGGAGTTCTTCCTCTTGCCTGGCTTCATCAGCAGAACTGGACTTGCTCAGAGACCGGATAATTAAGTGCTTTTCCATGCTGTCCAAGTCTGAGCTGTGCACCTCCCCATCTTCGTGTGGTCATTGAGATGCACTGGAGGAGGTCCCTGGCTCCAAATTCCTTGCTCTAAAAGTGACGTAAGTTGTACATACAGTTCCCAGTGAAATAAAAACTTCAGCCCTGCCAATTCCATGTGCTCAAGGGCTAAAAGACATTGGTTGATCCCCAAAAGAAATCTGACAGTGAGTAACAGAAACTTGTTTGAGAGCACTAGAGTTTTTTCTATGTTTTCTGTTATGGATGCTTGCTCTTGCCGCCCCGTTGACACTCTGTTCCCCCAGCTCTGGTGTGGACTGTATCTTCCCCTGGAGGACAGCCTCTCCCCTAACTATATGGTTTGAGTGGGGCTCCAAGGCTAGGCTCGTGCCTCTGGATTAACCAGTCAAGCATCATGTCATGTGATAAGATAGGCAGACCTCCAGAATTATAAAATAATAAATCTGTGTTGTTTGAAGGTACTACATTTGTGGTAATTTGTTACAGCAGCAAGAGGAAACTAACACAATCTTTTGAATACAGTGATTGGTTCAAATATAGGCCCGTGAACCAAGCCCAGCCCTGTCAGAGCCAATGGGATTCAGTTCTGGGACTGTAAGTGGAAACCTCTTCTGTTTTTCCATGGAGTTGCCGAGAGGATCAGATGGAAGCTTAGAGGTGCTGGCAGCCTTCTTGTCACCATGAGGGGAGAAGTCTTTCCAAGAGTGGAGCCAATACAGAGAGAGCAGAAATAGAGCTGAAAGAGGGGGATAAGACTAGGTCTTGAGCCCCTGGATCCAACATGGCACCCTGGACTTTTCACCTACATCAGCCAGTACCTTCCCATCTTTGGTTAAGCCAGTTCAAATTAGGTTTCTGCCACTGACAGTCAAAAGTATCCTGATATGTTTTGTCTCAGCTTGTTGTGACATCGGAGTAGGTTGTCAGGACAACTGGTGCAGGGGTGAGGGATCAGCGGGTAGCAGCTGGCAGTACGTGTGGCCGCTCCTGGTGGACTCAAGAAGGAGCATCAGGACAGTCATGTTCATTGACTTGGTTGGGGGATGAGAAGCGCTAGCCAAATAAATATTGAAAACTTTTCTAGAAAAATTCTACACTTCTAGCAGGCAAGACGTGTGTGCCCGTTCAAAAACCATTTCTTGCGGCAGCAGAAATTACACGGGGTTGGGGGGACTCTTTGACTGGCACAGCTGCATGTTATACAACCATCGAATGCAATGCCAGCCTGGGGCCTCCTGGTTTTGCTGCATAAGCATCAAACCAGAGGGACCATTGCCTGAGGGAAGGTCACAGAGACCGCACCTCCAACAGCCTCAGCCCTCAGCAGAAGCAGATTTAGCTTGAGAATCTCGGTCCTACATTTTGGTGCTTGTTTTCCTTCAGCAACGCCTCCAATTCATACCTTTCCCATCCCCTCCTAGGAGCCCCCACCCAGACGACTCTCTCACACACACCCTCTCCACTTATCTCCAGCAACATGTGTGTGTGCATTTGAACTGGCACCTTCAACACCTTACCTAAAGGTGGGAATTTCAGGCATCCCAGCAGATTAATGGGAGAGATGCTTTTGAGCAAGTTAAGTCAACATGCCACAAACACACCTGCCCCTTTTACCTACCTTGAAGTAGCCTTGACTTTTATCAGAGGAATTTTTTTCACAAACTGTATCCTTCTAAAGCCCATATGGGGTGAGTTCCTGTCTCCACCAAAAGCAACCAATCACTGCATTTGGGAAACTTGATTCCAGCAGCTGTTGAATGCCTTGGACTGTTTGCAGAATGAAAATATTCGCAAAACACTCCTCCATTCCCTTCACCTCATTGCACGAACTTGGCCCAAAGCCACTTCAAAGCCCAGATGCTGCCCCTTCTAGAAAGTTCTACCTGATTTGCTTGTTTAAAGGGAATACCTTCCAACTCTCTTGTAGCTGCTAAAACATTTAGACCTGCCTTTAAAGCCAAATGGTAACACTTGTGGGCGTTAGAGCTGAACAGGACTGAATTGAAATCCTGACTCCCCCAACCTTCCCTAGTTGAGTGACCTTGGCTAAGTCACTTCATCTCTCTAAATCTGTTTCCTCATCTTTGAAAAGAGGATAATAGTAGTAGCTACCTGGTATGGATGCTGTACAGATTCAATGAGAAAATATCGGTAAAGCATTGAATACAGAGTCTGGCACAAAAATACATAAGCATTTAATAAATGTTATCCAGCAGTGGTAGTAGTTGTAATAATTACAGTTGTGTGCAGAGTTTTCTTTCCTGATCAACCAGAAGTCCTTTGAGGGTGATATATTCAGTATCCAGTGACATTATAGTATGCGTAACAAACACCCCCCCAAACTGTAATGATGGTCAACAAAGCACTTGTTGGCTATTCAGCTCTGCCATTTTGCTGGGCTCACCCATCTATCCGGTGCTGCTGAGACAACAGAAATGACTTAACTCTGTTCCCGCGTTTCTTATCCTGCAGCAAATCTGCCCAGGCATGTCCCCCCCGCCCAAGTAGAATGGGCTCCAGAGAGAAAAAACCCAATGCACAGACCCTTCTCGAGCCTCTGTTGAAGCTGCATCTGTGAGCATCTCATTCGCCAAAGCAACTCCCTTGGCCAAGCCCAAGACTGGGATGGACACAGCAAGGTTACAGGGTCAAGGACATGGTAAGGGAGGCAGGAAGAATTGGGCCCATGTTCAACCTATTGGAGGCAGGAACTTAAATCCTATGACATGCCTAAAACGGTGGGTGACATTGCCCCTGAGAAATCTGCAAACATCGGTTGAGTTGACCATGAATCTGGGCTCCAAACCTAAGCTGCCAATTTTGTCAAACATTAGAGCCCACGATTAAAAACAGAGGAATGTATAGAGTATAGGGGATTCATTGTCACTGAGGCCTGGAGGTCTCTCCCCCTCCCGAACAGCCAGCTTTATTTCCTTACATGGAAATCTTTAAACATTTGTTCCCAGGGTCAGAGGGAAAAAAATGATATATTGCGTTTACCTAAATTCCCTTGTGTGTCATGGACTTTTTCTCCACATCTAGGTCACCCTCACACCTGGGGAACCATCCAGATTTCCAAGAGACGTGAGGAAAGGAAGGATGAGAGGGATGTGAAAACAAATGAGAGGAAGAAGAAGACAGGTTGGGGTGGGGGGGGTCGGGTGTGGAAGGCAGGACAGAATTCTAAGGGGGCCACCTGATTCTGGAACTTTCTACCATTAGAATAAGGAAGGGGCTCCACAGAACTTCTCCAGTTATGCCCCAGATGCCTTTTCTGCTGAAAGCAATTTCACAATCTTGTTTTTAACGAGCTCCACATTTTCTCATATAAAAATGAATTCCTTTTAAAAGGCAAGAGAAGCCATCTCCACAGGACACCAGTTAAACAAAAGAGTAATGCAGTTAGTTGGGTCTGGAAGTTATAACTCAAATTCAGAAATTTAGGGAGAGCAAAATTTGACCTGATACATTCTCAGAGACAAAGCGCTCAGAGATGTATCAAACACTCCTGCCGAAACGTGGTGATGGATGGGGGGACGACTTGGAAAAGATTTGCCTTTTTTTTTTTTAACCTTAGGATTAAACTCTTAGTTGCCAGAGTCATCAACGGGTATCACAGGGAAAATGCATTTAAAAGGGTTCTGTGTGTGTTCCTTTATTCATTCAACAACTGTTTGTTTGGCCAGGAGCCAAACACTATTCTGGAGACTGGTACTAGGACTAAATATCTGAACTGCCTGCCGTGACGCCTGCCCGCTGCTGGTGGGAACACAATGGCCAGTCAACATACAAATGATTAGTAGAAACCACATGAAGGGAAGGAGGAGGAGTGACAGAGGGAAGGGGTGGGCCCTGTTTCCACTCAAGGGAGTGGAGGGGGAAGTGGCTCTGAGGATGTGCCACTTGAGGTGAAGGATGAAGCCACGCCAGGCACCAGCTCGGGAGAGCAGCACAGCGGGAATGAACTTGGCGCCTTCCGGGAAAAGCCACACACCCTGTCTGTTCGTTACCCTCCACAGCATCATCTGATCCACCTTCAGCTCCCAGATGGAGGGCGGCCCCCTCACCCCAGGCTGTATATGCGGGCTCCCATTACTGTTGCTCCTGGGGAAGACCCCAGATTTCCCCTTTAGAGTTGTGACAAGATGCCTGTTTCCGTGATGACCTCCTGAGGGTCTGTTGCACGCTGCGACACTGCTGGAAGGCAGGGACCTTGTCTCTTGCTCCACTGCTGGAGCTAGTACCTCCGCCAGGTCCTGACACTTAGCTCTTCCAGGTACCCTCGGCACCTTCCGCACTCTCTCCTTTAATCCTCACGACAAGCCTGCCACGTGCCTACTGCCATTATCCCCATTTCACAGACAAAGAACCTGAGACACAGAGGGGAAGGGACTTGCCAAAGGTCACACAGCTGCAGGGGAGAGGCGAGTCGGGATTTTAATCCACTCCTGTTTGACTCTAAAACCCAACCAGTGCACTCCACCCTCTGGAAAGGTGATTAGCTCAGGGATGGGCACAGGACCCAAGGCAGAGTCAGGGACAGGACAGGCAACACTTGCTGGGGCTTCTGGGAGAGAGAAGCCACCCCCATGGAAGATAGGATGGGGCGACTGGGAGAATCAGGTCCTTGGTGACGCCATTGGAGGCACTGGGTCAGCCTCCCCTGAGTCAGACCTGCATCTGGACAGCCAGGGCTTCAGGGTCTAAGGCAGCATGTCTGTGTCTTCACTTGTAGCATCAATATTTTCCAATTGATACAACGTCCTGGCGACGTTCTTTGCCGTTCCTGCTGGGGTTATTGTTTACACAGGACGTACCTATTCTACCAGAGCTGGTTACCCATGGAGTTTTCCAGGAAGGTCGCATCCCCTCCCGTGTTCTCTAACCTTCACAGCAGCTCAAACTTCCCCTGGGTAGACCAGCTGTCCCCACTCCCTGCTGCAGCCACTGTAGCCCCAGCAGGAGTGAGATGCCTGGAGGAGCTGATGGGAAGAAAATTCTGAGCCCTGTCTGCCTTTTCCAGGAATAAATGATTAATTCATGTCAAACGCTGAAGTCAGGTATCTGTCATGTGACAGCAGTTAAGCCCACGAGAGATGAATCCATCAACACCAGCAACTCAGGAGCATCGTGCTGGGGGCGCGGGGGCATGCGGGAGTGCGCCACTGTCTTTGCACTTTAAAAGCCTGTGATCTGCCAGAGAAATGAAGGAGAAGACAGGGAATTGTCCGAACACGATTCAACACAGATGTAATCAGGGCTGAGTGGTATCCTGCGGTCTGTCTGGGGGATGGGCTTTCAGAAGAGGCGAGCCAATCCTCCCTGCTGTCCTGAGCAGCCGCAGCCGACCCTGGAGCAGGGCCGTCACGTGTGCTTTACCATAGTTGGGTACCCCCTTCCACTATTCGCTTAATATCTTTCTTTTTCCCCGCAAATCGTTTTGTTTCCTCAAATTTTTTACTTTAGAAAGAGATGGCATGAGTTACACAGAAACCAGTCTTGGGTGCCATCAGGAGAAAGGAACCACAAAATTAAATGCCATGAAAGCACAGAAGAGCATCATCAAACGTCTAAGCAGACACGATCCTGCACCAAAGACTCTCAGCCCTTGGCTGGCCCTCTCTTTACGCAATAAAAGGGAGGTAAACAAGTATTAGGGAGGTGTTCGGGATATGCTATCTGCAGAGAGATACTGACTGTCCTGGAGGCAATTAGGATTGAAATAAAACTAGGGAGCGGCCTTATCAGGATGCGATTAGTGTCAATATCGCGCTCCTGCACCATCTACAACTGTCGCTGCACTTGGACACACCTGCGGCTAGCTGCGGGCAAGGGCGTCAGCATCACAGCTCTGGTTCGGATGCAACACAACGTGCTGGCTCTGAGCACCAAACCCACGTCCTCCTTGGAAAAATGGTGACAAGAATGACCCCTACCTGGCTTGCAGCGCGGTCGGGAGGATTTTAAGTGAGATGACTTATGTGCAATGACGTGCACGTCGTAGCACAACAACCCTAAGCTGCTTTATTTTTGCTGCGAGGCTAACAGCAAGACCCACAGCTGCCTGCCTGCAAGGGGTGGGGGGAGCGGCCCAGGCTGCGGTCAGGGTTTATTTATCTGGCACTCACTACGAATGCCCCCTGCCCTGGCACTGTACTCGTGGACACGGCCCCTCCCCTCCAGAGTCGCGACTTCAGAGGGGCAGGAAGTACTAGTCCAACAGAAGCAAGATGACGACTTTGGCAACGGCTGCAAGGATGAGCCCCAGGTGGCAGAACAGGGCAAGCCGACCTCCTCCGGGAAGTCAGAGGAGGCCTCCTCCGGGGAAAGGACCTGGCGCGGGGGAGGGGAGAGCAGGTGAGAGGGATCATCCCTGCCATGCAAATGAGCGGGTCTGGGCAGCCAGTGGGAGAGCAGCTGCAGGCACCTGGCAGGGACAGGTCAGCCCTGGGGATTTCCACCCTGTCCCTCTGTGCAAAGGCCGGGCAGGGCTCACCCTTGCCTGAGCTGACTGATCACAGCGGAGGGTGTGGCCAGGGAGGCCTGTGCTGCTGTGTTCATTCCAAAGGGCTCCCTGGGTGTTGCCTGGCCGTTGCCTGGGCGACATGCTGCCACCATCCTCCATTCCTGTCACCCTGCGAACCTTGCTTCCCCGGCCAGCAGGGAGAGCTCCTTGTGGACAACGTAACAGCAGAACCGGAGCCAGGCATGCCCAGACGTCTGCGCGGAAGCAACCCCGGAGTCACTCCTTTTGCAAAGTGTAGAAATTACTTATAAATTTGCAAACTTTGATGTAGCCTGTCTGCTTCTAGGGGCGCCGCAGGAACCAGTTTGGAGACAACTCCCAAAAGACAGTCCATCTCAAAACCCAAAATTCTACCTGGCTCCCAAAATGCATGTCCGGAACAGTTTCCACCACAGTGATACTGAGTATGACGCAGGCATGGGAGGGGACACAGGTTGCCCTCTGTGTGGCCAGATGGGAAAGCCAGGAGGGGGGCTTCTGTGAAGCTGAGTACAAACCATAACATTGTTAGGATTAAAAGCTATCGCGTATTGCGTCTCCACCATTACTGTTGCCATAGCTCTTCTCCCTTAATCCTCACGGAGGATCACCGTCCAACACACTACACATCGGCCTCTGGCTCCTCAAAGTCATGTCCGTCCCATGTGCCAAACACACTCACCCCAACCCCAATGCTCCCCCAATCTCCACTCATTACAGTATCAACTCCGTATCCCAAATCTCATTGGCTCCAAAGTCCCAAATCTCTTCATCTGAATCGTCTAAACCAGGTGTGGGTGAGACAATGGTTATGACCCAACCCAGGTTAAGCTTATTTTCCACCTGTTGACCTGGGCACTAGGAGACAAGTCATCTGCTTCTGGAATACAATGGTGGGACAGGCATAGGCCAGACTCCGCTGTTCCAAAAGGGAGAAACTGTGAGGAATAAAGGGGTCACTGGCCCCAAGCAAGTTAGAAATCCAGCAGGGAAAAATTCTGCTAGGTGTCGAGGTCTGAGAGGAAACTTTGTGGCTCTTGGCTCTGCCCCCACACCTGCCGCCCTGCCTCCGTGGCTGTGGGCTCCGCCCCTGGAGCCTCCAGCAGCAAGCAGAGACCAGCTGTAGTTCGAGGGCGGAAGCAGGGAGGACACGTAGGAGGCCTGTACAGACCAGACAGGAGGCGCTAGGGGTTCATCAGGGATCGTGGTGGCGGGGATGAGGGATCACAGTCAGATCAGATTCGGAGAATATTCTGGGGTTAGAGCCAGCTGGATTTTGTGATATTGAATTTTGGAGGCAAGAGAAGAGTGATGGAAAGGACTCAAATGCCCTCTAGGACTTTGGCCTGAGACGCGCTAAGACAGAAGGGATGTGGAAATGTTGCGGAATGTGTGGAATTCTATCTGAGCGAAGAGACTTTTTCACGCCCTTCCAGAAACGGAAACTAGGGGGGTGGGCAGCCCCTAGACCCTCAGATAAGAGGGTCGTACCCCAAGGCCTTTCCCTTAATGTTCCACTGGTTTCTTTCTTTTATTTCAACCTCATCTCTACTTCAGATTCAAAGCACATTTCCCACAGAAGGGGTTTGAGGGTGAGAAAGAGAAAAAGAAAGATAATCTTGGAGGCCAACCCCATAATCCAGAGTGCTGGAAAGGCCCCCTACTCACCGCTCCTCGCACCCATTGCTGGGGACACTGTTCTTGGCTGGGCCACCCAGCCCACCTGGGTCAGCCCACCAGACAGATGCCAGGCACTCAGAACCCCAGGGTGATGTGACCCACTCGCTCTCACCAAGCCACCCTGCTTTCAACACCGTGACCCAAAGAATCTTGGTATCTGTTACCATCCCTGTTCTGAACTGGTTGAAGACAAAAGGAAGTGACAGACGAAAACCTTGTGGGAAAACAGATTAACAAGAAAAAGAACCAAAGGTACACGCGCTTTCCATGCTGAGGAGACCAGGGCTGGCTTTGAGCTGCATGTCCTGCACTGTATATTTTAAGAACAGGCAGGAGACTCCAGGATCTACACTATTTCATTCCCCTCCCAAATATTCTTTATTAAGGAATGTCTGAAAATATGAATGATCTTGGGGGCTCCCCACAGCTGCACCTTAATAAGAGAAACTGAAGATAATGCTTACAACTTGCTGGGCACCTGCTGGGGGTCACATATCGACACACAGGATCTATAATACACAGCACCAAGGAAAGTCATTCGATCCCTGTGTTACAGATGAGGAAACTGGGGCTCAGGAAGCTCAGAGACTTAACCCCAGTCTTACAAGGGACAGGAGGGACCTGGAGATTTGAATCTGGGTATTGTCATCTGACTGATTACATGTAAAGCTTTTGGGATAAGCTCACCATGGAAAGAGATGTGAATCAAGAAGACAACTGGAGAGTGAGACCTGGGTTGAGAGCTGGAAAGAAGATCCCAAAAAGGGACAGAAAAGAGACTCCAACTACAATTCAACCCAACTGGACCACTGCTCCCCACTGACGATGGGGAGAGAATACCAGCCAGACATTCCTGGTCATGCTCATATTCCCAACAGCCAATCATCCACTGCTCATCCGATTGCTCAACAGAACTTGAGATGAGAACAATGGGCAGAGTACTGCCGAGGGGCTCCCTGGCTGGAGGAGGAGGCCAGCAGTACAAAGTCATTAAAATACTGCATAAGCTACCTATGAAATACCTGGGGGCAGGTTTCAAGCAGGGATTGATGTGGACCGACCAGTATATGCATCTGACTACAGCAATCAGATCAATTCCCCCCATAAAAGAGAAAGTTGCTAGGCAACCCCAAGATACAAAATATGAGAACAACTGGGCACCATTCTGAAAAAGTCTGCAATCCAGGGGGACAGCTAGACAGGAACTGGGGTCCCAGAGATGCCGGGGAAATATGGTAAATTCAAATAATGCACAAATACAGTAAAAATTACTAATGGCAAGCACTGGGGAAAAAACCTTGCATGTATACTCAAATGGTTTTCAACAAGGCTGCCAAGACCATTCAATGGGGGACGAGATGGTCTTCTCCACCAATGGTACCAGGAAAACTGGAAATCCATGTACAAAAAAGTAAAGCTGGACCCTTATGGAACACTATATGAAAGTTAATCAAAGATGGCTCAAAGACCTAAACCTAAGAGCTAAAACTATAAAACTCTTAGAAGAAAACTAGGGAAATGTCTTCATTACACTGGATTTGGCAATGATTTCTTGGCTATGCTCCAAAGGCACCAGCAACAAAAAGGAAAAACATCTGTTCTCCACAGTGGCTGCATCAGTCTACACGCTCACCAACAGTGAGCGAGGGTTTCTTCTCCCCCAGTGCTTGTTGTTTCTTGTCTTTTTCCATAATTGCCATTCTGACATGTGTGAGGTTCTATCTCATTGTAGTTTCGATTTTCATTTCAAAGCCAAAAATTAGAACTACCATGTGATCCACCATTTTTACTTCTGGATATTTATTCAAAGAAAATAAAAAACACTGACTTAAAAAGACATATGCACCCCTGTGTTCATTGCAGCATTATTTCCAATAGTCAAGAAATGGAAGTAACCTAAGTGTCCATCCACAGATGACTGGATAAAAAGATGTGGTGTGTATACACAGTGGAATATTATTCAGCCATAAAAAAGATGAAATCTTGTCAGTTATGACACATAGATGATCTGGAGGGTATTATGCTAAGTGGAATATGTCAGACAGAAAAAAAAAACCCAAATACCGTCTGATTTCACTTACATGTGAAATCAAAACAAACAAATGAACAAACAAAAGAGAAGCAGACTCGTAATACAGAGAACAAACTGGTGGGTGCCAGACGAGACGGGGTGGAGGGGTGGACAAAATAGGTGAAGGGGATTAAGAGGTACAAACTTCCAGCTGTAAAACAAATGAGCCACGGGGCTATAATGGACAGCTAGAGGATGTTGTCAATAATGCTGCAACAGCTTTGTGTGGTGACAGACGGTGACTGCTCTTACTGCAGTGATCATTTCATGATGTACAAAAATATCAAATCGCTGTGTCATAGACCTGAAACTAACACAATATTGTATGTTAATTATAACTCAATAAAACCCCAAACAATTTGGATTTCATCAAAATTAAAAATATTTGTGCATCGAAGGACACTATCAACACAGTAAAAAGGCGACACACAAAGCGGGAGAAAATACGTGCAAATCACCTATTGGATAAGGGATTCATAAGCAAAATAGGCAGAGAATTCTCAAACTCAACAACAGCAAATGAATGGATCCAAAAATGGCAGACGACTGAACAGACATTTCTCCAAAGAAAACGCACACAATCGACAAGCCTGCGAAAAAAGGCCCAGCGCCACCAGTCATCAGAGAAACGCAAATCGAAACCACACTGAGATGGCAATTCACGCCCAGTATGGTGTGAAAAACAGAACACAAGACTGGGAAGCAGGGACACAAACCCATGTTTGCAGCCAGCGCTGTTCACAACAGACAAAAAGTGGAAGCAACCCAAACGTCCACTGATGGCCGGATGGGTAAACAACTTGTGGTCTAGACAACACACAGTGGACTATTATTGACCCTGAAAAAAGGAGGGCAATTCTGACACAGGCTACTGCAGGGATGAGTCTTAAAACCTTATGACAAATGAAAGAACCTGATCACAAAAGGAAAATGCTATTGGATCCTATTCATACGGAGTTGAGAAGGGTCAGATTCCTGGAGACAGAAAAGTGGAACGGTACTGCCAGGGGCTGGGATGTTGTGGGGGGTGGGGAGGAATGGGGGGTTAGTGTTTAATGGACACTGAGTTTCCGTTTTGCATGACGAACAAAGTTCCCAGGGTGGTTGGCGGTGATGGTTGAACAGCAACGTGAATCGTACTGAATGCACAGCACTGCCGGCTAAAAAGTGAGTAGAAGGGTACATTTTATGTTATGTCTCTTTTACCTCCATTTCGAAGAAAAAAAAAAAAGATTTTAAAAGGGCAAAAGAAATCCTTCCCCCGCCAAAAAATAGTTACCGATGGCAACAGTGGCTGAGTAAGTTGTTTTTTCGGAGCCCTTTCGTCCAAGGTCGGAGAGTATGGAAGCAAATCTTGTCGGTCTTTGAAAGAGGAATGAGGGCAAATCATTTCTGCCTTCCCTTAGCTCTCTCTGCAAAGCATAACTGGTTTGCAGTGACCCCACTCCGAGTCATTCTCCCACCACCTCTTGAGAGGGACAGTGCACCCAAGCGTGTGACCCCGGGGAGGGGGCCCTGAAATGTGATCTTTGTCTCACTGTCCCTGTAACGTGGCCCCACGATGCCCAGCACCGAGCGCGGCACTGGGACTGTGATCAGCCCGCGCGGGGGGACTGCTGTCCGGGCTCAGCTGCAGCTTCTCCAAAGGCTATCCCAGGGAGGGCGGAGGCTGGGATTTTAAAGGCAATGCAAGTTGCCGGTGAAAGAGATGTTCCGAGTCTCTTATTTTTAAAAATGTCATGAGAAAGGCCAGGGAAGAAAGGTTATACGGTAATTAACGAAGGAGGAGCCTACAGATTCCAGAGTGGCTTTCGTTTTTTTAGTTTAAGTCCAGTTCCGGGCTGCTAGTTTCAGGTTCCCAAAAATGCGGCTGTGGCCGAGACCACCACACCCCACCATGTTGCTAAGTCCAAACTCTTTCTCTGGGCGGGACATTGAAAACCGTAGTCGTGTTGTTTCCAGCAGATGCACTGGGGCTGAATTCCTAAGAGGAATGTTCTCTTCACCCCCCGGTGAGAAAATCCGCATTTATGTCCACGTGTGACTCAGCCTCCCTTTGGCAGGTTTCGTCGCCTTTGCTTTGGGGTCACCGGAATTACCATTTTTTGAACTTGCCTGGCCTTTGAGCAGTATTTCTCTCTCTCTGGAGGGGAATTTTCATTTTAAATACCAATGAGTATATAAATGAAGGCTCCCGTGCCAGCTCAGGCTTTGTTTGGAAGATAAACGCTATTTCCTGACATTTTGGAACATATTTCAAATTAATGAATTCCTTTGATGTTCAGACAAATTAAAGGGTAAATCACTCCACAGAGTTTTCAAGTGACAGGAAACAAGATTATTTGCTATTTGCCTGACTTTGTTGTTTGCCTTAAATATTTCTTCTGCATCAGTCCCTCAGGTTTCCTTCAAAAATCAGTTTTTAAATGTACATTTACATGAGTTCATACAGGCAGGACCCTTGGATCATCCTTTGATTTGATCAAATCCATGAAAAACCTGGCCTGTTGGTCAGCTGGTGTTGCTAAGGTCCTTCTGGATTTGGGTTTTCCTCCTTGCCCAAAGTGTGTGTGTCTGGGATGGGGGAAAGTTGGGGGAAATCACTGGAAAGTTGTCTCGGAGGGATCAAGAAACAAAATTCAGGCAGAACAGGAGTAGCCCAGGAGTCATGACGTTAAAGGCTCGCGTGCCACACAGCACGGCTGGCCATGCAATTCCCAGATTTGGGTTTCGCCATAGAGGCATTTCCACAGCAGAATCAGAAACACTGACCCTTCTTCTAAGAAACAGAGAAAAGGCTGGATGAGGGTAACGCTGCTTTTGACTCCTGAGGTTTGCTAGACGCAGTGCCTTTGTTCTGTCTCACAATAGAGCTGTGAATAAGATTTCACAGTCAGAAGCAGCCTCAGATGCCCAGGGAAGCAAGCAGGGCCTCATGAGAAAATCCTTACATAAACCAAAGAGGGGCCAGAGGTTGTCTAAGTAAGCTTTGAGAAGTAACAATCCGCAGCGACCAACTCTGTGGTGTCATGAATGTTCAAAGCTGTCCAGATTCGGGAGAGGAGATGGCTGGGTGCAAAGGGAAATCTACCAACGTCAAAAGCCAATTAAAAACCTAAAATTCAGTAGGGCCCGCCTGCAAGGTCTCGTTCCCCTCAGGCTAAAGTTGGTGGAAGTTTCCCCTGGCAAGACCAGTTCTGGGACCTTTCACACCTGCAAACTGGGGGGGGGAGAAAAAAGGAAGCCTGCCTCCTCGTGACAGAATCCAATTAATCACAGGATCCGTTATAAACATTCAGCTGCATAACTTTGGCAGAAAGCGAATTTGTCATCTCGAGAGGAATTCGATGTTCTAAATAAACAAGTGCAATCAGGATGACCAGCAAATGTCTACCTGCTTGAAACCCCTTCGTCATTCAGAGAGAGGAAGACAGAGGCAGGGCGCAAACTTGAGCAAGTCAGGACGTGTTCAGCCGGAAACTAAATGACTCCCAAGCAGGCCAGCAGGTGAATGGCGGCCGGCGACCACGGGGGAATGGAACCAAGTTACCTCCTGGAACCTCCTGGAGTCGAAATGGCTTGGATGAGTTTCAGTATCAGCATCTGAGGATGGCAGACATCTTCTAAACCAAAACGAACACCAGAAATAAGATCTGGGCCTTCCTCTGGTTTCGGTTCTCCTGATCTCACTTTATTTCATTTTCCGGTGTTCTCATCCAATCCATGGGGTACTTTTTGAAGGAGATGTTCAGTCAGTTCTTTGAAATCAGATATTGCAGGTTTATCGACATCAGTAGTTGTCACGTTATGGTGATCTGTTCCCCGGGGGTTGCTGGGTGATGTCTGAAGCCCTTCTGATTGTTACAACTTGGGGAAGGGATGTTAGCCACTAGCATCTAGTGGGTAGAGGCCAAGCATGCCACTCAGCATCCTCCAAGGCACAGGACAGCCCCTGCAAGGAAGCACCTGGCCCCGGATGTCCCTGTGCCAAGGCTGGGAACCTGGTGCACAGGGCTGTGCATTTCCAAGCATTCTGTTGCTCAGACAGGGATGCTTACTGAGTGTCCCTTTGCAGACTGAGCTCTGTGTTTAGAAACCAGAGAGGACCCTTTAAGATGACAAGACACAAAACCGAACTCAAGTTAGCTCAGGGACAGGGAACCCAGTGGCTCTAGTACCAAAAATCTACAGCTGGAACCTTTGGTGGGTTGGGTACCCCCGGTACCCTCACACCAGCTCTGCTCACACGGACCACGCGTGTCTGCAAACAGAATTCATGTACCTGTTCACTTGCGTGCCCTGACCCGCTAAGGCCGCCTGCCTGACCTGGGCGGAACTCGTTTCCCATCAGTGGGGCGTGGGAGAAGGCAGAGGTCCTGGAGCTCTCTGAATTTCTATTGTCTTCTAAACTTACTCCGGGACTGGGTGATATTGCTCTGGGGTTTGAACTTTTCTCTGGAAAACACTGGTGAACATAAATGCAATTTATTCACAGCATAAATTTAAAACCCTTGGAGCTTAAGCACTTATACTGTACAATGTTACACCACTTCAAAATGTTTCTTGCAGCCTTGCCCATCCATGCTCTTCTGAGAGCAACTGGTACGCTTTAGAGCATTTGTAACTCCTAAGAGACAGGGCCATGCATAATGCTAAGCTAGCATTGGCCTCTTGCCCTCAAAAATAAAAAAACAATCGGCTTCCCCTAGTATCCATTTTCCAGCCATGGTCCTGTATGTGCCGTGAGCTCTTTACGGATTAGGAAGATGCGGTTAAAATGTTCTGATAATTGCACAGAGTGCAAGGCAGATCCCGCACATGCTCATCACTGCCGCCTCCCCCGCCCAAAACTACAAAGCTCATTTGGGTTCAACTGGACATTCACTGCAACTGAAGAGTCCCATCCCCTGCCCCTCAAAAGAAACAGTGCCGGGAACTTTTTAAATGCTCTTTTTAAAACCGTATTTGCTGAATGTAAATAAGTTGCCGAACTGTTTCCTCCAACATTTTCAACAGGGACCAGATGATGGGTTCATGTGTCAGGGAGTCACACGAACCATGTTGTGTCTTGGTTTAAAGTTTTGTCGATTAAAAACTGCCTCTTTCTTGTAAGAGACGGAGATGCCCCCTCACTCTGGCCACTCAGAGGAAACTTCCACAGCAGCGTGTTGTATGTTCTGAGATGGCGTGACCAGGCTGGTGAGAAAACGTGACCAGAAAGATGAGGCCACGTGGCCTCTTATGTGTGTCCTACGTCTGTGTGGTGCTTTTTGTGCCTTTTGAGTCTCACCATATTCTAAACCTGAGCTTTTTGAGGACCCGGACTTTTGGGCTCTGTGTCCTTGGGTACCCAAAGGCTAATCAACCTGAATCAAAGAGAACCTGAGGACAAAGGCCCCCGGACTCTTCCTGCCCCTACTCTGCATACGAGGATGTCAACGATGACACGTTGGAGGGACGCTCCCGAGGTTCCGAGAGAGGTCAGTGGGAAGGCCGCTGTGGGTGTGCCTCTCAGTGCCTCGGCTCTGCCGAGAGCGAGTTCAAAGGCCTCCTCTCCCTCCTCGTGGCTCGCTGTCACCCCTGCCCACTGAGCTGCGGCTCCGGAGGCCTCTGTCCCTCTGTCTCCGGGCTGCTCATCTCTGGCCAGAAATGGCTGTGTTGGTTCGTGCTCCGGTTTCCCGCACAGCCCAGGTGCCGGCAGCTGGAGCCCTAACTCAGAAGCGGTGGGACTAAGAAACATGAACAAGGCATCACGGACGGGAGGCGGAGGTAGCTGTTTATACCCCAGACCAGAGGGTCCCAGAGGATAGGGACGGGGGCCGATTCATCCTTGTCTGAAACAGACGCGCAAACGGACAAAGTGAAAGTCCTCAAAAGCCACTTGCTCTCCGTGAGTCCATTTGTCTGTTCATCATCGACCTGCTGAGGACCAGGAACCCCTCCCAGCATCTTCCAAGCAGGATCCCCCTGAATCCTCAAGGTGGCCCCCCATGGTCCAGGTAGACACTGGAAGGGACGTCCGCCACGATGTGCTGCCCGGGGCACGTCACCTTTTCGGCCTCCTCCCCACAGCCCAGGACCCCAGCTCCGTCATGAAGAAAACATCAGGCAGGCCCAGGCGGAGGGACGCTCCCCCCACCCCCCAGCCAGTCCTCCTCCCAAGTGTCAGGGAAATTCTGAGAAGCGGTCCCCACCCAGGGGAGCCTCAGGAGACACAACAGTGGACTGCGATGTGGTGTTCTGTGTGAGGTCCTGGACCCGGAGGGGAAGACTAGGAGAAAGCTGGTGAAATCGGAATGAACTGTGGGGTTTAGTTAATTGTAGTTTACCCATGTCGGCTCGGAGCTGCCACAAAGACGCCCCAGAAATGCAAGGCGTGAAAAACAAGGGAAAGTGGGTAAAGACTCATGGGGACTCTCTGCATTGTCTTCGCAATTTGTCTGTAAATCTGAAACTATTTAAAATTTTAAAACAGCACTTAAATTAGAAAACTTGCTTAAATAAATAACCCTTTAAAGTTGGCACTGTTAATCGCCCCAGTGTGAAGGTGAGAGATCCAACCAGAGGCGTTAAAACTCATTGTCTCCTAACCCACGTGGCACTCCAGCAACTTCTCAGCCCCTGCCTTAAAGAGGCTCCTGTATACACCACGGAGGAAACCCTCCCAGGGCTCCTGAGAATTAGACCATGAAAGGAGACCTTGAAGGGATAGTTCCCCTGCTTGGAAGCTTGGGGAACTGGAGGGGAGGACAGCGAGTGAGTCGATGAGGTCTGGGAGCTCAGAGGAATGGACTCGCCTGAGCCGTCCCAGGGAAAACACAGCAAGACTGATTCAGATGGATGTTCAGAGACCTCCTCAGAACCCCTGTGAGTCTTGGATGTCTGAGTAGGTTGAAAAATGATTCCAGTTTCGTGGGGCCTGGGTGGCAGGAAGTTATCCAGAGTAACCTCTCACACCATCAAGACACCAAACTTTCTGCCTCTCTGCAAAGTCCAAGACCCACAGCTGCTTCCAATTGGGGAAAGCAAACTTTCCTTCCGGAGCACCACACTCTCACACGTCCCCACAGCTGGCTCTTCAAAGCCCAGCTCCCTCGCCCCGGTGCAGAGAGGAAACATCCACCTTTTCCCCTTCTGAGACCCAAGCTCCCTTCCGCCTTCTCTCCTTATTGCTCGGCAGCTTTTCGGAGTCCTCAGCGGCCTCCAGCATTATCCACGGGGATTTCTCGGAAGATGCCCTTGCTTCTGGTGTTGGCACCTTCCCACCGAATCTCCCCCCAAAACATTCAGGTTTATAAACTTCTAGTGCAGTCAAAATACACCACGGACGGCGATGGAACCTGTGGGTTCTGTGTCCCAGCATCCATGCCCCTTTTCTCCTGTAACAGCCTGGGCTATGCTCGGTCCCCACCGGCCAGCTCTCTACCCCAAGGTTCTGATGGGAGAGGCCCCACCTTCCTCATCACAGTTCCACTGAATGAGGGGCTCAGGGAAAGGGAAGATGGACCAAGCGGATGTGCCTGGGATTTTTGTCACCAGCAGATAAGAGTCCTGAGTGCTTGTCGACACAAAGGAAAGTCCCCTCGGATGGACCCCGGGCGGCTTCCATGGCTTCAGACCAGTGGCTGTTGTGCAGGCTTAGCAAAATGTCCTGCTTCTTTGACTCTCAAGAGTGCCCCCCATTGGCCAATGAATTATATGACCACAGGACTCAGGAGACCACCCTCCCCTGAGGAAGTCAGCCTCAACTATGTGTTTCACTTTCCTTTGTATCCACCACTTTCTTCTCGGTTCTACACCAACACATTAGGGCTTCTTGCTTATTTTTATAAAAACGTGGGCATCCTATGAACACTCTTACGCTAAACTTGGTCTCCCTTCCCCAGCATACTTGTCAACCACTCATTCTTTTTAATATGGTGGAATCTGTATTGAATGGACGTACTGTGGTCATTTAATTTCTACTTGTTGGTGGACACTTTTGCTACATTCTCATAAAAATGCCTTGGGGCACTTGTCAGTGTATTTTTGTAGGACAAAGGTCAAGGTGTGGGCATGTCACTTGAAAGGGAAAACGTGCTATGACCACACTGTGGACGGACCCCAGTTGGCTCCACCTTCACTCACCTTGAACGTGGCTCTCTGTGGTCCCGCACCCGATGGTCCCTTGAGGCTTGTTCTGTGAAAAGTGAGCAGAGAGCTCATGTTTAATGAACACCTCTGTGCGTCAGGCTCTGATACCCCTCTTAGCATGAAGCAGGAACAGTTACTACCCCCATTTTACAGATGAGAAAACGGAAGCTCAGGAAAAGTCAGTAATGTGCCCCGAATTATAGAACTGATACCTGAAAAAAAAATGGATTTGGCTCTATTCCTGCCTGACTTTCAAGCCTGTGCTTGGAACCCCTTCCTCCCCTTCCCACGGCTCTTTGTAGATGAGTAGATGGCCGGCTGGGTTGGGGGTGGACGGATGGACTGCTTCCATGGGAATCGATTAGACATCAGAGCCTTTGCTGCGGGGTTGGATATGAATTTCTCTGCATCTGGTTTGAGTTATTATGAAACCAGGATCAGCTTGATATTTTTCCTGCTACATCCTGGAGGACAGTGTTTATTTGCTTTTATTCATTTGTTTTCTTTTTCTATCAGCTTTAGCCACTAAATCCTCCTCAGCATAACCTTCTGGATTTTCCCAAAATTGCACAGGAAAAGGAGGCTTTAGTGTGTCCTAAGCTGTCGGCTCTGTAGGGTGAGGTAGGCGGCCTCACAGGCAGATGGGCACATCCAAGGTCTTTGCCTTTGGGGCTATTTTGTCCACAGACTCCTGGCTTCCCAGGGAAAACACATATCTAGATGTGGAGAAAAGGCAACCCATCTATACACTTAGTGGTAATGAAAATTGGTACAGCCACTATGGAAAACTGTATGGAGGTTTCTCAAAAAACTAAAAATAGAACTACCATATGACCCAGCAATCCCACCCCTGGGCATATAACTGGAGAAAACTCTAACTTGAAAAGATACATGCACCCCAGTGTTCACAACAGGGCTGTTTACAACTGCCAAGATATGGGAGCAACTTAAACGTCCATGGACAGATGACTGGATAAAGAAGTCGTATATTTATACAATGGAATATACCTCAGCCATAAAAAAGAATAAAATAATGTCATTCGAAGCAACATAGAGGGAACTGGAGATTATCATACTAAGTGAAGTAAGCCTGACAGAGAAAGACAAACATCACGTGATATCACTTATACATGGAATCTAAAAAAATGACACAAATGGATTTATTTATAAAACAGAAACAGACTCACAGACATAGAAAACAAACTGATGGTTACCGGGGGAAAGGGATGGGGAGGGGTAAATTAGGAGTCTGGGATTTGCAGATGTAAACTACTATATATAAAATAGATAAACAACAACGTCCTACTGTATAGCACAGGGAACTATATTCAATACCTTGTAATAACCTATAATGATAAAGAATATGAAAAAGAATATATATATATATATATGGATAACTGAATCACTATGCTGTACACCAGAAGCTAACACAACATTGTAAGTCAACTACACTTCAATAAAAAAAGATGTGATACCCAGATACACACAATGGAATATTACTCAGCCATCAAAAAGCATGAAATGCTTTTTGCCACCTGCAGCAACATGGATGGACTTGGAGGGCATTATGATAAGTGAAATAAGTTGGACGGAGAAAGACAAATACTGTATGATATCACTTATATATGGAATCTAAAAAATACAGCAAACTAGTGAATATAACAAAAAACAAGCAGACTCAGATATAGAGAGCAAACTAGTTGCTCTCAGTGGGGAGAGGGGAGGGAGGAGGGGCGGTAGAGGGGCAGGCGATTAAGGCGTCGAAACTACTATGTATAAAATAGGTTACAAGGGTGTGATGTCCAACACAGGGAACATAGCCGATATTTTATAATAACTGTACATGGAGTATAACTTTTTAAAATGTTGGATCACTATATGATACACCTGTAACTTACATAATGTTGTCCATCAACTATACTTCAATAAAAATACAAGAAATAAAAATAAAAATAAAATAAAAGCGAGTCATGTCCTCCAGCTCAGCGGCCACCATGTCTCAGACCCTGGTCCCACACCCACACACTGTGGGAAACAGTGAAAGGCGTGATGGACGAACTCGGTCTTGCTATCCTTTCGCCATTGCTTGCCTCCCTGTGGCCTCCGATAAGGACTTCTCTTAGAACTTCTGGGCTACTGCGTGGCAGGCAGGGCAGGTGGGCCTCACCGCAATCACTAGTGTCATCTTAGCATAGCTAAAGGAGGAGGTGAGTCAAGTCAGAGGGGTGAGGGGAGGAAGGTTCTACAGCCAGGAAGGATGCCCACATCTCCCACCCAAATCCCTTGTCTGTTGGGAGGGTAGCACTGACCAATTTAGCAAAAGCATCAAGGCTATGACACTTATAAAAGGTTCATCTGGTAAACCACAACCACACTCCCCCACCCCCACTGCCCACCCCCGGGTTTCAAATTTGACCTTCTAAAATGTCAGCTAATCCAGCAGATTCCCATGCACAAACACACTGGAGACATTCATAATGTCATCACGGGGGGTTCAGGCAACCAGGAAACTGGGCAGGTGTAAGCAGGTAGGGCCACCCCATTTACCATTACGCATGAGTTAGAAGTGATGGGTGTAATGAACACTCAGCAACATGGATAGATCTTGACAATACAGGACTTAATGAAAAAATCAAGGAACAGAACAAGATACATCATAAGACCACTCATGTAAATAGAAAATAAAATCACATTTATCTAGGGTGATATAAATCAGAATAGTGGTTACCTTGGGGCAATGTGGGGGCAGTAATTGACTGAAAGGCGTGAGAGAGGCTTCCAGGTGCTGGAGGTCTTCTGTATCTTAGTCTCAGTGGTGGCCGTGGTATAGACATATGTGAGACCCATCAAGCAGTACACTTAAGATGTGTATGTATGTGTGTACATGCATACAAAGGAATAATACATATTTTGCAAAAGTACCAACAGATTGATTAATACATCTGTATGGTGGTCAATGGGGCTGAGGGAATAGGGAGCAGAGTAGGGTGGTGAAAGACAACGGACGGCCAGAGGGATGCGTGGATGGATGGATGGATTAAAAGAAAGATAAATAGTTGGATGGATGGGTGGACAGAAGGATGGATAGGTGGATGGATGGGTGGATGATATATGGGTAGATAAATGGACGGATGATGGATGAATGGATGGATAAATTGATAGATAAAGCTAGTTGGTGGGGAGGGGTAATGTTACTGTTCTTGACCTACCCTAGTAGGCACGTTCTAAGCTGCAGACATCAGAAGCTGACTCCAGCTAACTTGAGCATGGAAGAAATTGATCAGAAGGACACTGGTTAGCTCACAGAACTAGTAATGATGTTGATGAATCAGGCTCAGAAAACAGGCCAGTCCAAAGGGTACAGAGAAGCCACTGTGGTCTTGCCACAGAGACCATGATCTAAATGCTGCAGCTGGCTTTGCCCCCGGCACACAGAACTCCACTGTCAGGTCCTAAGCGAGCTCTAATGGTCCTGAAGCCTTTGCCTGCCTCCCTGGAGATTCAGAGTCCTGGGGGAGAGAATATGATTGGCCAAGCAAGGACAGAGGCCTGAGCCAGAGTCACTGGGGCTGGGGAGAAGGATGAACATCTCTGTCGCCCTTTGGCTCCTGGAAGGACAGAGGAAGACCACACTTGGGGGTTTCCAGCAAAGAGAGCAGGCTTCCCCTGCTGGGCACCCACTGCTGCCTCCCTGGTCTGACCGAGCTGGGGATGGGGGGGAGCGGGGAGGAACAGGTCTCAGATTCGGTGTGGGAGGCCAGTTCCGCTCGCGAGACCAAAGTGCCAAGCCTTGCAGGAGTTGGAGCAAAAGTAGCAGAGATGAAGGGAAGGGTGGCAGTGGGCTCGGAGCGTGTGATGTTATCAGGGACTTGTCATCCCTGGTTGTTGGGAGGGTGACCATCTATCCTAGTTTGCCCAGGACTGAGGGGAATCCTGGGACACTGGGCTTTCCGCCCTAAAACTGGGAAAGTTCCAGGCAAACTGGGACAAGCTGGTCATCGTAGCAAACATCTCTATCCCGTGAGGGATGGGAGAACAGAGCTCGGGAAGGCTCAGACGGGATCACTCCCCAGAGCTGGGCCTGTGTCCCTGCATTCTCAAAGGCACATTCTGAAAAAGTTTGATGGAATTTGGGAATGCAATAAAAAAATGCTAAATATGAATGACTCCCCCCCCGCCCCGAGTGAAATGAAGTCAAATCCCCGGGCAGTGTTGCCAATTCCACCCAGGGCAAAACTCCATTCCGCGCAGCTATCAAGGCTGAACCCACAGAGTGTAAGGCAGGGTCTGGTAAACTGTAAAGCAATGTGCCAGTGTAAATACAATATTATTTTCCTTCTGGTTTGTGAAGGTCCCTTGTGGTATTGATGATTTTTTGTATGACGAAGATCTATGCTTTCTCCGCGCTGAATTAATAATTTAGTTATGCTAGTAAAACATAGAAATTCAGTTGCCAACATCTTAAAAACAATCTTATTTCTTCCCATAAATTCTAATGGCACTGGGTTTTTTTCCCTCTTCTTTTTTCCTTTCTAACTGGCAAATGGGAATGGATTCATTGCAAAGTCTTGGCACAGTTTGAGCCAAAAAGAGCAAATGGTCCATGGATTTAAAAAAAAAAAAAAGGTGTGGAAATATTCCTCTGGTTTTGCTTGGCCTCAGCGTGTACCCCCAGCTACAAGTCGTTTGAATCAACTGCCCACCTTTTCGGTCAAATCATGAGAGGCCTGTGCCCGTGCGGCGTTTGCACCCATCTCCCTCAGATGTGTGTGTTTGGTTTGTTCTCCGCAAGTGTGCCTAGAGGGCTGGCCCGTCACAACATGAGCCAAGGAAGGGGAGAGCTGTTCTGATGAATAGATTTCTAAAGCTCTCCACATGATCAGACTCTTCTTTGTGAGTGACTTCTAGTCCCCGGAGCTGTTCTAGAATGAGGATTCAGTGACCAAAAAATGTTCAGATTCTTCATAAATGTTTTCCAAAGCTTTGAATCTCTCTTCCAATGGGCTCTCTTGGTCCCTCCCTCCCTCCATCCATTTCTGTGAGCACTGAGATGAACTGGCCCTTGGAGGGTGGGGCGGGATCATCTCCATAACAGAAGGATGTCACACTACTTCATGGCTCTCCCACCTGCCCCAAGAGCCCTCTTGTGTCTGACTCTCTTCCGGGTTCTCTGTGCAAGGGGTGGTGGTGGGAAGGACACAGACTCTGGGGCCAGACAGCTGGGTCTAAATGCTAGCCCTACTGCTCTTAACTGTGTGGCCCCAGGCAAGTTTCTTAACCTTTTTTGTGCCTCAGCTTCCTTATCTGTAAAATGGGAATGGAAACAGTGCTTCCTGGTGGGTTGTCATGGAGGTGAAGTGACTTATCACAGTGGTGCTCACGGTGGGGCTTGGGGTTCCCCGGATCCTTCCAAGGGGGTTGACACCATTTTCACAGAAATACAAAGATGTTACTGGCTTTTTATACTCAGATTCTCTTAGGAGCACACAGCGGAATTTTCCAGAGACTGCATGGAGTGTGATAGGACAACAGACAATAAAAGAGACGTGCAAAAAATGGGAAACATTGCCCTTCTTGTTGCTAAACGTTTGGTTTGGAGAATGTGGCTGTTTTCTATGTAAAGCTGTGTAACAGGTTTATTATTACTATTTTTAAATGAATTAATAAATCATTGTAAATGTTTTCAGTTTTAATTTATAATATGATAAATATTGATCGCCATCTTGTAATAGAGATTTTGTGCCCAAAGCTCTTTAGGGTTCTCGGTCATTTTTAAGAGCGTCAAAAAGTCCCGGGACCAGAGCAGCTGGCCATAGATGAAAGGCTTTCATTTAATGCGAGAAAGCTGAGAGGTGGTTTTTACTGTCCCTGTTGTACAGAAGGAGAAACTGAGGCACAGAGAAGACTCAAACCAGAGTCAGAGCAGAGGCCGACCCAGGCCTTGGTTTGTGTGGGCCCAAAGCCGGTGCATGCAGCCAGACACTGCAGGTTTTCCCGTTTAATCCTGTTTTACCTGGTGACCAGCTGACTCTGACTCTGCATACGTCAGGCACTCTGGAAAAGCTCACTGAGTGAATGAATAACTGAATGAGCCTTCCAGCTCACACGATAGAACAGAATGCATCTTATTCTGAGCCTACCACATGGCAGGCCCCCTGCTGGGGCTGAAACACATTTCCCCTGGGGAAGAAACAAGTCTGCTCTGAGCTCAGAATCTTGGAGGTCCAGCACAGGTGGACCCACAGTGGCTATGCATATGCAAATCAGCAATCCCTGGTGAGCCGGGTTTTTTTTTTTTTTTTTTTTTTTTTTTTGGCGGTGGGGGTGGTGTCTCTTCTCCATGCAAGCAAGACTTCCTTGTCCGGAGAAATCATCATCTGTTTGGATAATCAACCCAATCACAGAAAACTTATCTTCTGTTTGCATACTGGAGGAAAACTCTAGAAGCTTAACAGAAGAGGATTTTTCAAACTTGAATGCTAAAGAATTCGTATTCTACTCAGCCATTAAAAAATAAAATAAAATAATGCTATTTGCAGCAACATGGATGGACCTGGAGATTGTCATTCTGAGTGAAGTAAGCCAGAAAGAGAAAGAAAAATACCATATGATATCACTCATTTGTGGAATCTGAAAAAAAAAAAAGACACAAATGAACTTATTTACAGAACAGATCCACAGACATAGAAAACAAACTTATGGTTACCAGGAGACCATGGGAAGGGATAAAGCGGGAGTTTGAGATTTGCAGATACTAACTACTATATATAAAATAGATAAACAACAAAATTCCTCTGAATAGCATAGGGAACTATAGTCAATATCTTATAGTAACCTATAATGAAAAGAATATGAAAAGGAATATGTGTATGTACATGTATGATTGAAACATTATGCTGTGCACCAGAAACTGTCACAACATTGTAGACTAACAATGTAACCAAGAGTAAGTAAATAATAATAATGTAAACAATAATTAATTAATTAAAATAATTCATATTAATTTGGAAAAGCCTCCCTGAGCTGTCCTTCATCTTATCTCGGCATTTGGTGAACCCCTGAAATATCATTTAAATACAGACACACTCTGCCTTTTGTCTCTCTGACTGTCAGGGTGGAAAATGGCTGAATGCATGCAGAGGTACTTCATATTCCAGGCAGATCTGAAGTCTATTCAGGCCAGAGCTATTGAAAGGAGAAAAAGATTTCAACAGAGAGCTGACAAGGTGGGGCCCTTACAGACGGGGGCTTTTCACCCCCACCGTGCACACCCGTGATACTAATTGCACCATTTTACGGGGTGATGTGGTTCTGCTCGCGGGCATCCACACACGGGGTCGCGGCTCCCCATCCACCCGGGTTCTCCCCTCGGTTACACCAGGTGTCATTTGAAACTCACATGTATGTAACTGAAAGCAGCATTTCCTCCCGCTGCACATGAAACCACTCAGCAGGGACCACAGGGTGCTTAATAATATAGCTCCCCCCACCAGCTCCTCGGTTTAGGGTAGAAGTCAGTTAGATTTCCACCTTTAAGTTCCCTGCTGCTCCAAAGCATATTATTTTATTCACTCTGTCAGTAATTTCCAACAATCTGGTTATAAAATCAAAGTACAATCTGTGGGGTTTTTTTTCCCCTCCATCCATCCTCCCATAGGCTCTTTCTCCCTCAGATGAAATAGTGATGAAATCTGCACAGCAAGGTTCTGATCCTTCTTTGTCCGTTGCCCTGGCATGTTCCTGCATCTATGGGTCTCTCCTGGCAGAGAACTGTGACTTCTCCAGCTCCAGACATGACCCACAGGAGGGGCCTGCAGCTCTGCCTTCTTTGCTACTTGTGAAAATTGAGTTGTCACAGCGCTGGAAGTTGATGGTCATTTCTAATCCCCGCCCCCTTGGCGGGAAGCCCTTAGCTTTGGGTCAGCTGCACAAGCCAAGGGAGCTGCCGGGACGGCTGAGGCAGCGAGCCCATCTTTGTGACCCAGATGCTGCGTGTTGCCATGAAGCCACCGGTGGCTTAAGGTGTTACATGTTCTTCATTCTCAACAGTTTCCTTCATTAAAGACCAAGATGCACCTTCTGTTCCCAGGCTGCCAGCCCTGAAGTGTTATCTTCTGACACTTTGAAGACAGCACATTTTGAAGCACTTTTCCCCTGATGCGTTCCTTGTTGGATGTGAACCATTTTCATTAGCACCAAATAAAAGACGACTCATCTACACTGACCCAGGAATTGGTTTTTTTAATTGGATTATCTCCATGGGGGAGAGCTTCAGCCACTAATGGAAAAGGTTAAGACTTTTCAAACTTTAAATCTATGGGAAATGAGAATTGAGGCAGCCGAACAAAACAAAGGAGCCCCAGTGGGTGCAGTGTTCTGAGTGAGTCCTGAGCAAGACCACAAATTGGTACAGGCTGTTCCTCTTCAAGCCAAAAACAGGCTTGTTTTTCAAATTCTTCTCCACCATTCTCTCTGCATGAAGAGAGAATGAGAGAGAGAGAGCTTCCAAATAGGAATCTAAGCTTCTGGAATTTTATAAGGTCCCAATTCATTCCATGTCTATTCCTATTTAAGTCAGAAGAGAAACACCTCACTCCGTGAGACTCTCATAAGGCGCCGCGCTGGGCAGCAGACACCTGGAGTCGTCTGGACACCACAGTGACTTTCCTTCTTTTCTTTCATTGCTGCGTTCAGATGAATCTAAAACCTGCGAGGTGATTCAAGCCATCTACTCCTTCACTAGAGGGTTTACGGACTGCAGTTCTCAAACCTTGTGGTCGACTTGCCCTTTAAGTATTTTGTTTCAAAGCTTAGACGATCACACTGAGATGAGTGGTTGTGGAAACGACCATGGTCAGGTTAACCCAGATTGCTGAGACAAAACCCTAAGCGGGTCCGTGTGGAATATTGTGCAGCTCCCCACAGCTCCCCCTTGAGTCCCCTGAAAGACGCTGTTTTAATCTTAGGTACCTCCCTTTCTCAAGAACAACGTGACCCTTGCAGACAGTGGTGTGCATTTACATCTTAAGCCAATTCCCAGCATTCCAGTCCCAGAAGAACCCCCTTCCTAAGAGCCCCCAAGCATGGTGTGGATGTGTTGGTCACAGTGTTTAGGATAAAAGCATCCTCCTTAACTCCGCCCATAAAATCCTCCAGACCTGGCCCCGTCCCTGTAGCCTCACTTCTGCTCCTCGGCGCACACATCCATCCCCCACTGTGCCGGGGCCACACCACTGACCTCTCAGCTCCCTCCACCTGCAACATCTGTTTCCCTCTCCTCCCAATTCATCTTTCAGCTTTCAGGCTAAAGGGCCCCCGATTCTGTTGGTTCCCCCAATTATTTTCTCTCTTCTCACCTGGGATGGCCCCTTGTCAGCATTTGACAAATTGCAAACAAATAACGTGTAATGTTTTGTTTAATGACATCTTTTCTACCAGACTGTGCCTGGCAGATGGCAGGTGCTCAATAAATATTTGTTGGATGCACGGAGGTAAGGGAGGGAGGAAGGAATAGAGGGAGGATGGACGGGAGGGAGGGAGGATGGGTGTGCCTCCCTGTGGTGGACTCTGACGTGCCATCAGATCCCCTCTAGTGAAGGCCTGTTGCCCCAGTGGCTGGAAGCGCAGTCAGCAGGCATCGTTGGTCCCTTCCAGGACTGTCTCCACTGCAGAGAGCTGCCTCCCGAAGGTCACGCCCCTTCCTCAGAGCATCCTATGTGTTGGCCAAGGCTGTCATTGTCTGCATTAGAGTTCAATTTCTCCCTCTGCCCAGCCTGCTTTCCCATTCTCCTTGGCACAGGTGTGGACCTCAAGGGCACTCCCAGAGAGACCTCTGGCACACCGAACTCTGCTTCTAGGGAAAGCCAGCCTGAGACTTTCACAAACCTCTCCTTGCAAATGGATGCCCCCTAAAGGCTAGGAGAGACCAATCCCTAAAACTCAGGCTCCTGTGTTGGCCGGGGGCAGGGGGGGGCGGTGGCACCCAGTGATATTCCCAGCTGCACCGCTAAAGTTGGCCCATAACCGTTTTGGCAAAAACCTTAGATGAATGGCCTTCCTGGAACCACAGTTGGAATCAGCAATGGGGCATCTGGCAGTTCTTGACTGAAAGTACCTTTAAAAGTAGAAAAAGTCACTGAAAGGGTAGCCTGGTGCCTGGCAACATACTAGATACCCAATCAATGTTTGTTGAAACAACGAAAGCTTCTTTTTTTCTTGTTCTCTGTTTCTCCCCTGAGAATTCAAAACCAGGAAAAGATAATAAGACTAACGCACTCAGCCCCATGTAGTTATTTTCTCCAAATCACTTGTTTTTAGCACAAAAGGGATAGCTACTTATGATGTCTTTTCCCATTATTTCCTTTGTGCAGGAGGCTTTTAAATTAATTTATTCTCTCTCTGCGTCAGGTTGTCTTATAATTGAAGACGTGAAGTGTTTGTCTTCCAGAGGCTTTTTGGTGACGTCTTTCTTTGCTGTTAGCATCTTCTTTGTCTACGCTTGTGACCTCTGTGGAAACGCCTATGGAGCAGCCACTCAAATGCATACGTGATGAGACCGCAGAAGCACTGCTCACATCTACTGGAGTCTAAACGCCTTAGGAGAGAAGTGTCCTTTTTGCAAGACCAACACAGTCAAACCTTGACAAACAAGAACAGTTGGAGTGTGGGTTGGTCCAGAGAAGTTAATTTTCCGGGTGATCTCTGGTTAACCAGAAATCCACTGATATTTTCCAACCCGGATGCTGAAAATCTTTATAAAATGGGTTATTCTTCTTGACCTCTTAGCAACAATAGCAGATCACGATGGAAAATTTCAGAGGCTGCGTCATGGCAAGCATGTTGGACTTTCGGGCAGAAGCCCTGGTGTCAGTCCCAGCTTCACCTCTGACTCAAGCCAGGACAAAATCCTCTGCTTCTGTTTCCTCTAAAAAGAAGGTGCAAATGACCAAGTGGATCATCCCAAGCAAACGTAAAAACTCCCTTTCCCAGCATCCGTGTTCATTCAGCTGCATTTGGTTTGGCTGTGGAGGTCACTGGAGACGGAGTTTGGGTCACATTTACCCTCAAAGTGAAATCTGATCTTTGCATCTATAAATCCTTCCTGACTGTCTAGTCACTATTCAAATGTCTGTTCACATGGACTCACCTGCTCATGTCCTGGTCCTTTCTCTTCAAGGTGGAATGAAGAGTAAAAGAACGAGGTTAACTGCGCCACAGCCCATAGATGGTCTGCTGTGTGTAGATGGGAGAAGCACATCCTAATGCAACTGGGGAAGTTCTAGATGCAATGCTGTGAAAAGCATGGTGATTCAGGATACGGAGCCAGGACTCTGCTTCCAGTCCCGTACAGGCTGCCATCCTCCCTACTCGAGTCTCGCCATCAGTCTGAGGATGGAGCTGTTCTAGGGTCTCCAAAAGATTCTAACCCCACCTTCTTAGACTGAGGTTTCTCCACCTCCGCACTGTTGGCACTGAGGCTGGGTACTTCCTGGTGGGGGCTGTCCCGGCCTTGCAGGATGCCACGCGGCACCCCTGTCCCTGGCCGCTACCTCGGATTGTATCCATCACCGAAGTCATGAAGTCAAAACCATCTTTGGACACTGTCCAATGTCTGCAGGGAGGTAAAAGTGCTCCCTTCCGAGAACCACTGGCTTTAAGGGTGGTCTCTTAACCCTTCCCGAGAAAAAGAAGCCAAGAGCGAGCACATCAAGGCATCAAATATTTGATGGTTTCTCTCCATAAAATGAGGTCCAAAAGAGTGCCCACCTGGGTTTCTCTGCGAAATCCAAGAGTCATTCATGCCCTAGGTGCCGAGGTACGTAGAATTCAGCACATTAGCACAGGTAGACCCAAATGACCACGCGCACTGATGCCAGCGAAGCTCTCCGGAGAGGACGAGAAATGATGAACACGAGACTAATGAGACGTCATCCTGCAACATTCTTGGCTGGGTTCCTGCGAGGACAACTGAGCTCGTTGGCGTGAAACAGAAGAGGGGCTAGATCCTATCGTGTAGCAGGATTTCTCCTTCTCTACGGGCAATAAAAGAAAAATGTCTACTGGGATTAAACGGTTTGAATTAGGGGAAGAGAAACTCCCCGACATCCCCTTTGCTTTCTCAGCCATTAGCATCATCTGACACCACGTTGTTCACGTGTTTTTTTGCCTGGTTGGTTCACACATGGGAGCTCTCTCCGCATCAATAAAATCTCCACGCATCCTGGAGGATCTAGATTCTGATCCAGCACTTCTTGAGATGCCTTTGTTCATCTCTTGTAATGAGGTAGACCTTCATCAGGAAAGGGGTTCAGCCAAAATGCCCATCTTAGAATCCTTCCTTCCTCCTCTTCATGCTCGGGGAGACATTTCCATTCTTTTACTTAGCAAGCGTGCAGTACACCTGCTATGAGCCAGGCACTACTCCAGCTGCCCAGGGCGCCACGATGAAGACACCATGGACCCTGCCGCCAAGGAAGTCTCTTTTGGGTCGTTCATGTGGCCATCTCATTTCCTACCTCATGAGCCCTGCTCCACCCCGTTCTCTATTTTAATAAGAAGGGGACTCTCAGAGTAGGTCCTAGGGATGTGACTTACGTCTGCGTACGTGTGTAGCGTGGTGGTCCTTAGAGCAAACATGTCTGATGGGAACATATAGAAAAGACAAATCTGGATATCTGGCTTTTTACTTACGATGGAGTCTAGGGTCTCCATCTGAATTCTGCTGAATTATAACTCATGTCACGCAACACACACATAGAAGACAACCAGATCGCCACCATGGCCAGAGGCAGGGCTGGGTCCTGCCCCAGATGCTGCACACACAAACCCATCAGTTCCGGATAGGAACCCGTTCACTCCCGCCTTTATGCAGAAAACACTTCACCTGCTTCGGGGCAGAAATTGCACGGGCTGTACAGTTATAAGGAGTGTCGAATTCGCCTCTGGCAGAGGCTGAGGGAGACTGACAGCAGACGTCTGTCACAGCTAGAGACAAACGTCCCAGATGCCACCAAGTAAGTCCTTGTGCGTTGGCCGCCCAGAGATCAGCAGGCTGTCACCAAGCGGGCGAGTGGAGAGCTGTTCTCCGTGGCTGTTAGCACAGCCAAATTCATTTGCTTCAAGTGCAGAAGTATGGAAGCAGGTCTTTGGGCAGAACTGCGGGGAGTGCTGGTGGTTCAGCGTAAATCCCTAACTGTGCTTTCCTGGATATCATCCTGTACTCATTAACCAACCGGCCAGCCAACCAACCAAACCAGTAAAACACTAAAACAGAAAATGCCTGTATTTACCCAGCAAGACATTGTGTGATTATTCCTTTGAGACTAAAGGATGTGATAAGCCTCTGGCTTGGCATGTTAATTACTCAGCTGTAAAGTTTGACTGAAGACACTTATCTGATCAACCTACAATTCGCCTTGCGGCCGCCAGTTCTACTGGCTTGGAGAGAGAGCGCTGAGCTTGGCAGGCACGGGGGTAACTGGAGAAACCAAAAGCACGCGCACATTTTAGATCAGCTCCACGAGTCCACAAGTGTAGGGGGGGTGCCGGGCCGCAGTACAAAGAGGGTATTTAACTGGTACATGGACGACCAATTTTAATGGTTTAATTTTATTGTAATGCATATCAGAAAATAGACAAAGACCAAATTAAGGCTTTCACAGATATTATGACTTAGGGTAATAATAGCTTCTTTAAGATCAAGATGATTTAAATAAAAGTACTAAGTAAATGATGTAACCACATGTGGATCCAAATGGCAAAAAGCAGAAAGATGGTTCTCAAAAGATGGAAGTTGGGAAACAATGGACTGATTTATCACTATTTGAGTTTGACAAGTTAGTGACAAAGCTATGAAGATCCAGCAATGAGTGCATCTGTGCCTTGCGTGTGCTCATCCCCACTTTTCCTCCCAAGGCATTGTCTCCGGGTTGACTTCAAGTAGCTTCAGGAGGTGTAGACACAGAAGAATATTATATTGGTGTGTCAAATTAGTCTACGTGTTCTTGCCAAGAGTAGGTGATTCATCTTCATTAGGAGGTATTGTTTAGAATTAA
Organism: Camelus ferus; assembly: GCF_009834535.1. Classification (NCBI taxonomy): domain Eukaryota; kingdom Metazoa; phylum Chordata; class Mammalia; order Artiodactyla; family Camelidae; genus Camelus; species Camelus ferus. The sequence continues at coordinate 12,079,353 of NC_045714.1, read as the reverse complement.
GGATGTTTTCTCTGTTAATGAATAAAATTAAATATCCAAGCAACATCAATTTTAAGCAGGAAGTTTGGGGTTATTGCACTGTGGATAGTGCCCTCATGTGGCTTCAAAGCTTAGCTACATTTAAGGATTTAAAAACACGTATCTAAGTTATGAACCATAAGACATGGCAGACAGTGACAGAAAAGACACACAGGAAAGGCGAATAGCACGAGGAAATGTGATCATTTGCCGTTACCGAATTCTTTCTTGAGTGGAATGGGACGCCAATATGGCGGACAGGATGTTGGTCAACTGTTCAGGAAGAATCAGATATCCAATTAAAACAGGATATTATTTATGGTAGTTTAGGTTAAAATGTTAACAAATCACACAAGACATTTTCACTTTCAGTTTTATTTTTATCAAAACAAAATAATTTAACCATATAAAGAAGGAACTACAGTTAAACAGAGAACCAAGAAGCCAATCGGTTCCTGATTCCGAACAATGGATAGAGTAGTAAGTTCTGAACAGTTGGCTGCATATATAAGATATTAAGTCATCCTCTAGGGCTGCAAATGACCAAGGCTGGCTGGTTTCCCTGGCTTCTCCTCTTCCAGGGTGAAGTAATATGCTCAGTGTTCCTCTGCTTCCTCAGACTGAATCACACGTATTCCCACGTAAGCACAGAGCACGGGGGAAAAGCATTACACGGGGTACAAATCCAGCGCACAGGATTTTTTGGGGTCCTGACACCTTTACTGAATGAGTATCTGGAAGAGAGGGACAAGAAATTGTGCTTACGCGTTGAGAAGTGTAGTGTTCCAAAGCCGGAGTCTCCCTCACAAGAATTACGGGAATCGCAACCGAAGTGGGGAAAACGCATAAGCCCTGCTCGCGGCAGTTGCGGAAATGCGATCGCCCCGGAGCCCGGCAGGCCGTTTTCTCCTCGCCGTATTAAATTACGTCTGTGGATTTGAGTAGCAGCATCATTCTGATAACGGTGACAGTTCCCATAACTATAAAAATCTGCTGCACCAGGCAAATTTTGTGCAAAATGCAAATTTCTATGCTGGGGAAGAAATGAATAATGTGATCATCCTACGTAATGAATGGAAATGTGAGGAAATACGTTTGGCATGAAGCTGCAAAGCGTTCATCTGTCATGCCCAGAACTGCGGCCACGAGGCGTCTTTGCAAGGCTGCTCTCCCCACCAGAACTCTAGAGGAGGGTTTTTAGGAAGGAGGAGGCTAACTTGCCCTCAGTTACTTGTCAAGCTACTGACGGGGTTTGGATTAGGATCCAGAAGCACCAATCCCCCGTCTTCTTTTAATCTTTTGGCAAAAGAACCATAGGTTCTCCTGGGTTGTAAATGAGAGAGATGTTAGCTTCATCCAGAATCTCAAAGGCCATACCTAACGGGAGGTACGAGTTGTTTCCACCACACCTTACAACAAGAAGCATTCAGGTCGTCCAGCCCAAACCACGTGCCTGTAAGAGTCACTAAATAGTCTAGGCTGCCAAGGGGGGACATGAAACCCCTGTCCTCCGTGCGTCCTTAGTGAGTGAGATGGGCCAGGCGTAGGTACCGCTGGAGAAAGAGCCTTGGTGGTGCGTCTCAAACATCGCGGTTCTTGGCATCTGTACCCCTTGCCCTGAAGGAACGGCAAAGAATTCAAAGTTCCTGCCAGCATCCTCGGAGCTATTCTCTGTGGAAGAAGCTGAGGCACCCAGTGGCCGAGACCCTAACCTGAAGGTGCAGGGAAATGAACAGCACTGAGGAGGAGGAGGAACACTGACCTTTAAACTCCGGCTTGCCCTCTTCTCAGATTCACTTGTTTCCCCTTAACCATCACCCAGGACACACTCGCAGAGTTAAAAACTGCAGTGATTATCAACTGATAATATTGAAATTTTACTTCCGGTAACCCAGACTGGGTTACAGGTCACCGACGTCATCCTGGAACTGCACCCCTATGACAGCAGTCTGCTCTAAGAAAACCCACGGGAAAATTAAGATTTATAAAATCAGGAATGCTGTGTTGCTTTAGAAAACGATTTCTTATTTAAAAAAAGATATTTACTATGGGATGATTTGTAATAGTTAAGTCCCCCAGGGCCATTCAAAATACATCTTTTATTTGTGTGTTTTTCAATCCACTGAAATATAGCTTTTCATAGATTCATGTTGGTATAAAGTAAGGTACACCTGTAAATGCTGCCACCAAACAGCTAAATGACCGGCTGAGACAGGAAACTGTGGTGACCTGCTCACCTCTGTGTAAGAGAGACAGGGAGTCAGGGAGGGACTCAATGTTCCGCCGTGTTTGATCTTAGTTAGGACGTGGTGGCCAGCAAGGGTGGCTCGTAGAAGGACAGAGCTTCCACCTGACCTGATCCGAGGCCGGTGCTGTTGGGAGCTGTGACTTACTGCCTTAGGTTCAGTGATCCGGCCCACAGCTCAGCAGCCACACAGCAGAGGAGGATCTGGAAGAAAGTTTCCTCCCCCGCCCAGTGCCTCCCAAGACAAAGTAACCAATTCAGCCGACAGAGGTGCTGTCTCCCACTCACACAGCGGTGCTCTGTTTGCTTCTAATTTTTGAATTATGAGCTGCCATTTCTACACCGAATGATTGTACCTCAAAATTCGGATCTCTGGGGAAAAAAATCAGGAGTTTCCCTGAGCTCTCATTCTTCTTGGCAATAATTGGCCGAAGGTATTTATTCTTTAGCTCCCGGGCGGGGGAACCCTCCCCGGGGGGACCACCTCTGAGCCACTCTCATGAGGATCGGGGCCATGGAGTCACCTTCAGCCCATCTTGTCTTACTTCCTTATTCTCAGTCGGAGAAACCGAGGCGCAGAGAGGACATGAGTCTTCCGCAAGACTTCCCGGCCAGCTCGGGACAAGGCCAGGCCCTCGCCCCCTCTCCCCGTCCGGGATTCAGACCGCTCTGCCGGACCTCCCCCCCGTACTGCGGCACGGGCAACCCAAGGGACGGGTAGTTACGCCACTTCCCTTTGGTTCAAGAAGTGCGTGAAGTGCGCACCTGACCTCTTTTTACCTCCTTTCTCACGTTCTTCTTGGCTGGGCTGGACGTGACCTGGCGGCGTTTGAGTGTGGTCATTGCAAATGACCACAGACATACACTAAGTCACCAGGGGAAGCTGGTCCCACTTTGAAGTTTTTCTATGAATAACCCTAGAACTGGAAAATTCACTTGAAGATACTTGAAACCTGACCATCCTTCGTCACAGACGAGGATGTATGGAAGCACCTCCGCGTGTGGGAGATGTTCTGCGTTGCGGCCCCACCTTCGAAGCACAGGATGTCAAGTGAGCATCGTCACATCAAAGTGAAGCCCAAAGAGCTCGGCTGTGAATCTCAAATCGTACAAAGTCATACCAAAAAGCAAGTATAAAATTGTATCGAAATGCAGCAGTGTAAATCGCTTTGCGTGTTTCCTCTCCCATTTAAGGAGAGGGAGAGAGGGGTAGCAGACGTGAGGCTCTGCTCCCCGAGCTGGGTGACACACACCCGCTATTTCCCTCTGCGCAGGGGCGCGCTGGCTTGGAACGCTGGGGGAACGTTGTCTGCGCTGTTCTGATGTGCACAATACAGAGGCTGATTTAATTTGACAGCAAAGTAACACCAAGCCCCCAAAATAAAATTACTGAGATGTAAAACAGCGTCAAAACTCCAATTAGTTTTGTATCCTTGAAGCTTCTGGAGGAAATCTGAAAGGCTCCAATCGTGATGAGCAGGCGTCAGTTTAAGCTGCAGAGATCACTAAAGTGTAACCTGCTAATTGAAATTGCTCAGAGCACAACATGACAGAAAGAAGCCGAGGAAAATAAGTGAATTTTTCCCCCTCAAAAATGACTCATTACAGAGACTGTTCTATTAACTTTTAACACAACGTTCCTTTCGCAAGAGCTGGAAAAACAACAGGTTTCAGGGGTCTCCACAGAGAAGGCATCGGGCACGAGAGCGGCACATGCTTGTGGCCACACACTGGGTCACACAGAAGCACTGACCATTTGTGCAACATTGAAGGATACTCAGTGTGTTGCCAGATCAGAGGCATTTTGAAGTATATTTACAACTTCTGCTAAGGAGGCACATTATTCCAACCAAACTCCAGTTTCTGAATTAATCTGGATTTTGTCTCCACAATGGACAGAAGGATCTGGATGCCCAGTTCACACCCCAACTCCTTTGCAAGTGACCCCGGTTACCCCAAGTATGCTTACCACCTTTGCAGCAAACCCCCGCTTCACAAATGCAGGAAGCCTATCGCCTTGACTCTGTGGGGTTCACTTGTTTGTAAACAGGTTGACTGTGGCTCTCTGGGTTGATGCCATTTTAATGAATGAGGCAGTGAGGGACCAACGCAGAGGGTACAGATGGGAGTCAGGCCACGGTCATCACGTGGATGAAGCCTTCTTAGACCCTGCTTCATTGGTCCTTTAGCCCTGCCTGGCACCATGTGATCAGGGCTTCTGGGGAACGGTGAGGCTGAGTTTGGCTTTCAGAGTTGGCGGGGGATATCTTAGAAAGAACCCCAGATGGCTTTCCTAGCTGCCGGTGCTTCACAAGTAGAGTTCAGTTCTCCTGGCAGTGTGATGGCGCTTCCCGGAAGGCATCCGCAGTCTTTGACCGTCGACGCCATCTTTCTCCGGAAGCTTCATATTTCTATCACCAACCGGTCTTCATCGTCGCTGCTGGTGTCGCTGAACTCCACTCGGGTCTGCTTTCTCATTCCTTCCAAACTCCTCTTCCTGAGGGTTTTCAAAGGGACTCCAGGGGTCTCCGTGGGCTGCTCTGGGTTGGAAGGAACCACATCATCCTTTAAAGCCACGAATCCAGATACCTGACATTTCCCACTGTCCCTTCCTAAAGGAGGGCAGGGGGCCAGCGCTTCGCCACACCCTTGCTGCCCCCCAGAAGGAAAACACGTCCTGCATGTTCCTTCCTCTTGAGGTGGACCAGCTGACCCTGGTCCTGAAGCTGGAGTTTCAAGATGGGTTTTTCCAATGGATCCCAGTGGAACTGAACCCGGAATTCTTTGCCCAGATGAAGGGGTCCCTGGCAAGAGTGATGGAGTCACACCCTCTGTCATCGTTTTCCTGTCTGGGGAGCTTTGTGGCAGAGTCTCCCCTGCAGCCCGGCTGTGGTCTCGTGGCCCCGCACTGTGACTCCCCGAGGCAGTGTGACCCACGCTCGCCCCCAGAGAAGCACAAACAGCAACTGCAGAGGTAGCAACATCATGGCAGACAGAGGTTCTCTTGGCCTCAAAGGAAGAAGGCTCTTGAGCATCTGAGAAAATGCACAGTGTGGAATCTGTTGAGACTTGCTCCTGGAAGGGTGACAGGTGAGTCTCAAGCAATCCCATGTCAAGACCTTTGCTACAGGATAGAAGGCTGTCGCCAGCCACTGCCACAGAGGAGTCCGAGGGCAGAGATGATCCTGACCCGATGGCCGTGTTCTGAGGACAACTGTTCCCATGCTCACCGGCAGATGGAGCGATCTCCTGCAGCAAAGTGCAAAGGAAAATGAATGGGGGGGGGGGGTGACAAAAGGTTAATTGGTGCCCAGAAACTTGTGGTCAGAAATGTGGTCCTCAGCGAAAACAAGGTCTCAATGCTTCCTTACCGAGCATGAACTTTAATATTATGTTCTCAATCAGCTTCCATTAATAACTGATTGAGGTATTAACTCCAGGAAGGTTCCCTGTTGATGCAACAGAATGCTGAGGCTGCCATGTGTTTCTGTTCAGCCATGGGTAGAACCAACCTCTCAGCTCTGCAGCCAGCTCCGAGCATCGGACTTTAAGTCACCACTGCTCTGGTGGCAGGCATGCAACTTTAGAGTACTGTGTATTTCTATGGGTTTTTTTTTTTTTTTCCAGATTAGCTTTTTTTTTTTTTTTCCAAAGTGTGGTCTGGATTAGCATCCTTATGTTTCTCAACCCTGCAGCCCCCCTGTTTGCCGACAGTGATGCCCCGTTGCAGGGGCTTCTGCAATGTGCGAGCGTCTGTGCTCTGTTCAGGTGTGGATTCGTCAGGCAGTTAGGCCTCACCTCAGCACCTCACGGCCAGAGCCGCCTGTCCAGGCAGCACCATGTTTGCCTCAAGGGCCTTCTCTGCTGGGGAACGTCTATTGGTGGCCCCGGTGACTTTTGCCACAGTGGACACCAGCAAGAGACAAAGGGCCAAATACCTAGACAAGACATAGGTAGAGACAGCTCAGAACCACCATTCCCACCTTCAGGGTTGGTCTATCTGTTTCCCCGACAGTTCCTGAACTTGGGTTTGGAGAGAAGCTTCCTGAAGTGTGTCTGTCTTCCTCCTCCTCTTTCTCTCCGTGACCACCACAGAGAGATGCTTCTGAGGCGACCGAAGATGACTCTCCTGACAGACTTAGACCTAAAGAGGGGGGAGGCACATGGACATACAGCTGAAATGATACAATCGGCCAGCAGTAATCTCATAGGAGTTTATCTGCATCTCCACGACCAGCTCCGAGCTCATTAGCAGCAGCTCCTGTGGAGTGCACGGGAACTCAGTTATTGCGAACCAATTCACAAGGTCAAAAAGGGGCAAAACCGATTTCCAAGGCAGCAAAATCCCTTAATTACATATTAAAAAAAAATTTCATGTGGCTTTTTTTTTTTCATCGAAGTCATCTTCCTGGTCACACGGGTTAATTTTGGATTAGTCTGAATTCTCTAGCCGTATGACTGGGGGTCGAGAGCAGAAATTATCTCCTCTGTCACCTAGGATGTCTTAGTCTCCATCGGAGCCCTGACAGCAGGAGCGGGGGTTGGTTTTTGTGGTGGTTATTGTGATCCGTAGGGGGAGAGAGACAACAAAGATGCGGCCTTGACAACACCCCCCAAACAGTATCTCCCTTTCCAGGGAAGAGCTGCCTTCCCCCGTCCCTCATCCTTACTCTCTCCTCCATTTTATCAGATTGGCCTGGGATGCAGGGCCAAAGGACCACAGACCTTCAGAGCAAGCACATCCCATCACGGGAGGAGATCAGAACAACATTCTAGAAGGGCCGGGTCACCAGAGAACAGCCTCAGACCCACTTCTAAATCTGCTTGCATTTTGATTAACGATACACATGCACAGAGTTTTTAAAAGTCAAATCTTTCTACTTATTAAGAAAAACAGCCACATCTGCCCACACACGCATCTCTTCCCGTTTTGGATTCCTTTCCTGTTTATCTCTTCTTCTCCTAATAACATGCTTATAGCACTCCATCTTGATTTCTTTTCTTTTTCTTTTTTTTTTTTTTTTGGTTTGGAAGATAGCCTATGGCTTTCATGAGGGGTGAGGGTGATCACAGCCCGCACACACGCGCACTGCCCACCCGCCTCTCCTCTCAGCAGTCATGCGACTCTGATGTCATGCTTTTGCTCAGGAGATTCGATGCTCCCATGAGCATGTTCAGGAACATGCTGGTCGCTGCTGAGCCAGGTGGTGTACTATAACTACATTGCCTTTCTTGTCCATACGCTGTTCCTTGGAGTTAATAATTACTCTGTCTTTTTCTTTTGCTTTGTTTTCTTATGGACTTATTCCTAAAACTCATCCTCCAACCTCCTTCCCAATTGCCTTTTATTTCATGCATTAGGTTTCATTTCTTTTCCTTAAAAATACCTCTCTTGAAACTTTCTGACCTGCTCCCAGTGGACCACTGCTTGTGTGCAGGGCTGGGCCCCTGTATCCATCTCCCTCCACCCCCTCCTGGCGAGTCTCTTCACCTCCCTGGTCCTTGGGCCCCCAAGCTTACTTTCCCTGGGTATATTCTCTTTGCATCCTTTCTTAATGCAAAACTTCCAGTATCTTCGTAAGAAACGATTTAGATGTTAATTGGCCACTTGTCTGGGTATGATGTGTGAATTAAAATTCAATTTCCTTCAGAATTGAAGACATGGGTCCACTGAGTTCTAGTTGTTGAGAAGTCTGGAGCCAACATGATCTATGGCTCATGATCCTTTGGAGGAAACCTTTTTGTTTTTCACTTTCCTGAAATTGCCAGGCTCCTGTCTGTGCCAGCGTCACCACAGTCCTGGGGCTGTTTTCATTCACTGTTTGGGAGCTCAAAGGGCCCCTTTAATCTGAATCATGTCCTTCTGTTGTAGAAAAATGTGTTATTTCTTTGACATATTTTTGTTTCCTCAGGTTTTGTCTTTTCTCTTTTTCTAGAACAGCTGTTAGTAGGTTATCAGATCTTACTGGTCTAATCTTCCATTTTTCTTATTTTAACTCCTATTTTCTATTTGTTTGTCTTTTTCTTTTACTTTTGAGGGAACTTCAACTTTCTGTTCCAACATGTAAGGGTCTATTTCTGCTATCGTGTTTTTAATTTCCAAGAGCTCACTCTTATGGTTATTAATTATTACCATTCTTTCTTTATAGAATCCTTTTACTACTCCATGGCTCCAGCATTGACTCTTCCATCTTCAGCAATATTAATAATGATCTGCTGTTATTGTGGTTATGGCTGAAGTTTGCCTCCCCCTAACATTGTATCTCTTTCTGTTTGCTTTTATCTCTGTCTTTCATCTTAAAGGCTTCCCTGAGATATCCAGCAGTCTTAACCATCTGCCCGTGTTTTAAGAAACAGGCACTGGAAAGCTGGCTAGGAAAGCTTTACAAGTGTAATGTGTCAACCACGGACCTCCCTGCAGGATTATCTGGTCGCCCCGTTGATGTGGGAAACCCTGAAGCAATTTCTGTTGGGTCTTTCACGTGGGTTGGTTGGTTTCTGCACGAGGAGCCCTCTGATCTCCTGCCTGGAAAGTGGAGGGCAGGCTGCCAGCATCCTGCAGTCAGAGCTGGCATTGAGAGTTAGGGGTCAATATGCAGAGCCAACCTCTGGTTAAACCCTACGTTCTTAATATGGTTCCCTCGCTCCCTGCTGAACGTATAGTGCCCGGTGTCCCCCAGCATCTTAGAGTCTCCAGAGACGAAGCCCCAGTTGTTCTGTGGGGGTGAGAGTGGGGGACATGACCAGGCTCTGAGAAGCAGGGGTGTGGGGGAGACTTGGGGGTTGGAGACTGAGGGGGGGGTCTGAATGCTGCTGAGTCTATCAGTCCATCGTCCTGTTTCCAGCCCCACCTGGTTTCACAAATTTCTGAATTTCTAGGGCTTTTCCGCTCTTTAAATCAGGACTGAGTTCCTTGGGTCTGCTAATCAGGGACTGCTCAGCCCCCACACTCCAGCCCCACAACTCTGGCCCCATTTCTTCCCCAGCCGCTTTGTCCCCGTGGGCCTGGGCATTACCACTGTGTTTCTTCACTAACTTCTGGGTTTTAGAGGAAAGTGGGCAGGAGTGAATGTGGTGTTCTGGCCTCCATCATATTTACTTACTTGAAGAATAGCCAGTTACAGTGGGTCAGTTTCTGGTGCATAGCACGATGTCCCAGTCATGCGTATACACATATATTCATTTTCATATTCTTTTCCATTAAGTGTTATTACAAGATATTGACTATAGTTCCCTGTGCTCTACAGAAGAAATTTTGTTTCTTATCTGCTGTCCTCCATCTTGAATCAGAAGAACAGACCTACTTCTCACACCCCAAGGGTCAATTCCTAGATGATCAAGGGCACGAATCTTGGGCAAATCCACTTTTAGAATTCATAGAAGGTGCAACAGTTTGGGAAAGGAGGCGACAACTTTTCCCTTAATACCAACCACCTTCACTTGAGCACCATGCCCTGGGACTGCCTAAAGACTCAGCACCACCTTCGCTTGGGCACCATGCCCTGGGCCCTTTCAAGGAAACAGGCCCCATGTTCAGCCCCAAGGAATCGTAGAACAAGGCCAAGGCGCTCGGACCCTCAAGAGCTTCTGCTCCAACAGGGAAGACAACTGAGGCCTGACGAGGTCATGAAGGAAATACACACAGGGTGGGGGTACTCCAGAGAGCAACAGGAGGCTACGGCAGAGTGGCAATAAGCAGAGAGGGGAGAGTATTCCTGAGAGGGATGATGAACAGGGTATTCTGGAGAGTAACAACCCACAAGGAGGGGGGTGTATTACAGAGTGCAGTGGGGCCGCAGGTAACTGGTCTACCTAATAGGGGAAGGCTTTTCCCAAAGGGTGACACTTGAAATGAGACCTGCAGGACGAGAAAGAACCAGCCCTCAAAGGCCATTCCAGAGAAAGGAGGACCAGATGCAGGGATATGGGGTGGGAAGGAGTTTGAGGGATTAAGGAACCAGTGGGAGGCTGTGCTGGAAGGATGGGCGTGAGCAGGGGGCAAAATGAAGGCAGGGGAGCCAACAGGGGCTCGGATCTTGCAGGGTGCAGGCAGCCCTGGGAAGGAATTTAGGTTTTACTCCTCATTCCTTGCGAAGAAGCCAGTGTTCCTAGCAAGAGGTCTACACCTTTTAAAGATGCACATTGCCACTATACGGAGACTAAATTGGGGTGGGTGCAGGTTGGAGGAAGGGGTGGGAAGCCCACTTACAAGGTCACCAGGGTGGTCTGGGGGCCAGGTGCCTCAGCGTGTCTGGGGCAGTGGAAGTAGAAATGGAGAAAGTGAATGGCTTGGAGACACGCTTTCATCCTCACTTATGAAAAATCACCAAAAGATCATAATGATGACAAACACTTCTAGAACCCCCAGTTTACCAAGCACAAGCGCCTGGCTCTAAGTGGATTAAGCTGTGTCCCCACAGTGATGAAACAACCAGGCAATTCATTCAATTCAATGAAGATGTAAAACCAATTAGCAGGAAGAAAATAATCAGATTGGCCAAATGTCTCTTCAGTAGGCCATTTGGGTTTTTAAGCTTAACAGAAAGGCCATGTGTGCGTTTGGCCAGTAACTTCTGACTCATCCGAGAAAACAAGGGAATGAAATTCATGGATTTAATTTCCTTTTGAACCACAGTCTACAGAGAAAAGTGAATTATCTTTAATAATTGTGAAAAATGCTCAAATAATGTCGCTGGAGTGTGTTAAGTGGATCTGGGCTCTGGAAGGACGACAGCATCCTTGCTTTTAGATGAGTGGCCCTTTCCAAAGAGTAAGCAGGGCCCCGGTCAAACGCGAGAGCCCAGAATGTGATTCCGTGTACGCTCAGGCATCCCTGCGTGAGTCATTTCACACATCTTCAGAAATTACAGATTCCACTGTCTTGCTGCAACCTTTGGAGATCCGACTGCCCTTACACAATTATGAGGCTCTTATAATGGAAACCATCTCTCACCACCAGCTCTGTGCACCGTTTTGTTCTCCCCCTGATTAAAGGCTGCGTTTTTCATAATTTCCCTCAGAAATAATTGCCAAACCACATTAAGCAAGGAAGAGACTGCTGCTTCAAGTGTGGTAGCAAATTTAAATGTAGCCACCTTGAAAAGGCTGTAGAAAACTGTAAAATAATTAGAAGGGAAATGGAGTGAAGAGGCGCCACGATGAAACAGCTTAGCCATCCACATCTTTAATGCCAGCCTCCTGCCAGCTGTCTCACTCCTAGGCCTTATGAAAATGCTAATGGACATATTACTCAAATATCATTATCCAAAAATGTAAGTAATTCGATGCATTTCCTGCTGTTGCCCCAATACACCGAAAAAAACTCTGTGAATTTGGAGTCCAAAGATGCTGAATTTATAAAGGGGTGAAAAATGAGTCTACCGTGTTGGCGATGTAAGTAAGCTGTAAGCGTCAACAAGACCCCAGGAGTAATCTCCCAGACTGACGATTTATCCAAGATTAAATTGTTTACAGGCATCCCTGCCACTGAAGGAGGCACAATGTGCTAGCAATCACTGTACAGCACAGGGAACTTAATTCAATACCTTGTAATAACCTATAATGAAAAAGTGTATGGAAAGAAATTTATATGTATATATAAATATATATATGCATGCATAACTGAATCACTCTGCTGTACACCAGAAATTAATACAACATTGCAAACTGATTATACTTCAATTAAAAAAAAATTGGTGATTACTTAAAGGTAAGCCAGGCAGAACTCTAGAAGTAGTCACTATGCTGGCAGTTACGTGCTCATTTTTCAAATACTAGTCAAGCCCTTTCTTTTGGAAGGGAAATATTTTTTGAGCCCACTGATGAGCCCATATGATTAAGCCTAAACACTGAGGACTGAGCAGAGTCAACACTCGGTACCAGGAACCGTGCTGAACACAGGCAATGGACTCAGTGGCAAGCGAAACAGACATCCTCATGGAAGTTACAATCTAATGGTGGAGAAATTCAGGCAGCAAATAATTGCACCAGAAAAGTCACCAAGCAGACGTAGAAAACGCTACAAAGGAAAAAGCAGAAGGTACCATGAGATGGTCTGACGGGGCCCTGACCCTGCTTCCACCTATGAAAGCAGTAAAACCACGCAGCCTGTAAAACTGTTCCCCCATGGCACCTGTTTGGGGCTGGTTTTCTCTCTACTCAGTCCGAGTCTTTCATTCGTGTAATTATTCAACCAATATTTTTTAAGGCTCTGCTGCACACCAGACACAGTACTAAAATTTTCTGTGAGTCAATTCATCTGTTTCCACAATCCTAGTATAATTTTTGTTTAGAAAGCCTCTAAAGAAGAAAAAAAATATATGGCTGAAAATGATGGAAGAAAGAGACTTTGTTCCTCTTGGGCAGAGGCTGGGGGACCTTCATTCCAAACAGAAAATGATCAGAGTGGGTGGGCTGTGGGTGGTGAGAAGTAGCCTCTGACTTCAGTCCCACAGAAAGAGATGGATGAGAGAGAGAGAGAGAGAGACCAACAGACAGAGAGACAGAGAGAGGACTGGGAAATGCATTTATCAGGCACAGCCTTGGGGATTTCTGTACTATCCTAATGCAGTTTTTTGCAAGTTTGCCTCTAAGTAATCACAAACGAATCTTTTATTTCAGACACCACTTTTCTTTGTCGTTCTTGTCTCTTCTCCGCTTCTTTAACGAAAGCCCACCAGGACCAGAGATGCTGTGTCTAAGCCAGGTTCAGGACAAAGTGGGATTTAAAATCTTGCTTTAAGTTAAAAGTTGCATCATGTCCAGACAACAAGAGAGTGACTTGAAAACACAGAGCAAAAATACAATGATGAAATCCTGTCAGAAGAAGAGCTGATCGGAGAAAGGCCATTCAAAATGTTAAATGCCAAGACAGATCGCAGCCCAGCTACTCTGCATATCATTTTAAAAGCATCTTGTCGCTCAGTGAAAATTGGCTCTGAGGGTCTCTCCCCTGGGACAAAATTGCTACGCTCACAACAGCTCCTTTTGTCTCCTCAAGATTTACATCCTGGGTTAAAGGAGAAATGATTGTTTCAGCAATTCCAGAACACTGGGACTTCACTAATAGCTTTAGGGAAAAAATGAATACTCCTCTATTAAATCTTTTTTTTTTAATTGAAGTATATATAGTCAGTTACAAAGTGTCAGTTCCTGGTGCTCGGCACCGCATCCCAGGCATGCACATATCTCTATTAGCTCTAATGAGGGAAGATGCAGGCAAGTCATTTGTTCCTGTCACAGAGGGACAGCCCTGGAGAGACCCACCCCAAGGCTTCTGGACTCCACCCGACACGCGGGAACATGCTGAGAACTCTTAGGAGAACAGGAGGAGAGAGGTGAGCTTGCCTGAGTCCCCGGCGAACAAAAAGAAACCACGGCGGAAAACCAAGGGGACAAAGGCAACGTCTCCCTTTATTCCAGGAGCGGATTCAAGCCTCCTCGCCGAGCATTTAGAAATTGGACCTTTTATGTGTGTGTACTTAGGTAAAGCTTTTACTGTTGGAAACCACCTGTAATCATGGCTGTCTCTGCACTTCTGCTCCTCCTCAGATACTGTCTCCAAACTCGGTGAATGGGGCTGGTTTGAAACACTTCAGTGCCTTTAAACTTGGTCTTGTGCAGAATTCAACAATGTCCCTTCATCGAGTGAAAGGAGGCCAACAGGATGGAGAGAGACCATGAAAGTGTTCAGGAACACTCTTGGAAAAGGTTTTCTCAACATTGACGGAGGAAAATGGGTTTTGTGGGTATGTTTAAATCGGTGCTTTTCAGCCGGGGGTGATGCCCAGGGACTTGGTGGTCCTGCCTGAGGAGGGGGTGCTCCTGGCATCTCACCCTCCAGAGCACAGGATGGACCCCACCGAGCGACCCAGGCCCCCAAAGTGAGCAGGGTCATGGCTGGGAAGCCCCGGTTCAAAGCGAGAATAATAAACTCAAATGTCACAGGACCCCTCACATCACGTAAATGACAGATGCTGCCTGGCCAGGGGGCTGCGGTGATGGAAGGCGGGTCCAGCTCCCCCTGAGCCCCTCCCACTGAGCCCACGAGGACCACGCATCCAGTTCACCAGAACTAGCCATTTTCCAAGAGAAAGCAGAAATCTGGATTCCTTGTGTTTTTAAACCCTGATGACAAATTAACTTTCAAACAACAGCACCGTGCCAACAAACATATCTGTGGCCTGAAGGTGGCCGAGAGAGGCCAGTGTGTGAGCCCTGGTCAGCTAAAAGGCTCAGAGCACCGACCGTGAAGGCAAGACTTCAGTCTCCATCCAGGCTCTATTCTTTGGCAGAAACCAAGTGCCTTTTCAAAAACACTGTTTAAAAAATAGATATTGATGTGAAAGTAACTGTTTTTGACAAGTAATTGAGTAGCATTTTACAGAATGAAATATGTAATTATAAAGCATGTGTGGATCCAGCAATTGGTCTTTGGGAAATTGAGCAAGAATGTTTATTACAGCAATAGCTGTGGTGGGAAATCCAAGAGCAATCAACAGGAATCAACATGGAAGCAGCGAGCACTGAATAAATAAATCATTGTACAGCCACACTGTGGGATTTTGTGCCATGATTAAAATGACCTGTCAATCTGCAATATATTCCTAGAGTTATACACATGATATATTAAGAAGAAAAGAGTCGTAGGTTACTATGTGTGGTATGATCTATTTGTGCAAACAAAATAAAGTGTCTATATTTGGATGTACATGGAGAAAGGCGTGAAGGCATATCCACCTAACTCTGGCAGCCTGGGGGGTCCGTGAAGCTGAAACTGTCAACTTTCCTTGCATAGGTTACCGTTGCTTTGTCTGTTGCAACAAGTATGGTGTTGCCTTCTTAGTCTGAAAGAAAAACCAGAGGCCAATAATGCCAGTGGCTCTCAAATGCAGACTGAAAGTCATGAGGAAAAGTCTCCGAGTGGACGGGCCAAGTCAGTCCAGTCGGAATATCCAACCGACATCAGGGAGATGGACCCTCTCACCCTCATACCAAGAGTCTAGTTTCTCAGGCAGAGAAAAGCTGAGACTCAAAAAAAGAAAAAGAAAAATACATTTTTCCATCTCTAACCAAACCTGAAGTCATTCTGTTCAAGCCTCTTTTTTTGTGTGTATGAAATTTTGCCTGTTCTGAGCAATCATTTTCCAATCTCTTTTTTTCCAGAAACCACTTTTCTCTACAGTTCACATATCTCTTCTCTTTCTCTGATGAAAGGCAATCAGTTTGAGAACACTTCACTTACCATTTTCTCCCCAAAAAACACATTTAGTGGCAAAGTATGCTTCAAATCTTTTGGTAAGTTGAGACTTTAATCGCGCTCAGACAATAAGAGAATGCCTTGAAATAAAGAGAGAACAAAGTGTGGGAAAGGGGGAAAATAAAGTAAAGAACAAACAAAAAAATGGCTAATATTATTTGAATTATTTAGTGCCAAAATTGAATCAAGGGAACTTACTTCATGGATCATTACTTTCAAACTTTCTCAACTCTAAGTGAAAATTGCAGAGGAACAAAGTTCAGGCTTTGGAATATAATTGATGTGTTTAAGCAATTGCCTCGTCATTTCTTAAGATTTACACCCTAAGAAGGAGGTGTTATCCTGTTTCAGCAATTCTGTAAGCAATATTACTTTACTAATGGCTTTGGGAAAAGAATATCTCCCCATTAATTCTGACAGGAAAAATAATGGTACAGAACCATTAGCTCTCTCAGAGGCGGGGAGAGAGTCGGTGGATGAGGGAACCCTGGAGTTCAGGCTGCCATTTTGTTTCTCTTAGGAAAACAGTGTGAGGTGATTTGTGGCGGAGCGGGGCGCGGGCCACGCCACGGAAACCTCCCAGCCCCGCCTCTCCCCGTTCACTCACGATGGACTCACAGAAGTTGAAAGGCTAAAAAGAAAAAAAAAATTCTAATGTACTTAATTTCAGAGAATTACATCACTACCCTCGCATAATATTCCACCTTTTCAATAAGATTCGGTAAACCTTTTATCTCAGGAAGTACCTGTCAGAGAAGTTCTCTTTACCTTTCTTTCTTTCTTTTTTTTTTTTTCAATGAAAGACAGCTGCTTTGATAATGTGAGTCTCAGGGGAATTTTTCCGAAATGCTGTTCACGAAAAAAAAAAAATCAGTTAAAATATTTCAGTCACTTAAAAGCTTAGTTATGTACAGAAAATTCAAAAGAAGAGACTCCGGTGAGAAATACATGAGGCCAGGAGGAAGATTAGAAGTGCCTCCTTCACACAAGAATTAAATATGGGTTTCTCGTTCATGATCTAAGGAGCTCAGCTCTGTCCAGTTGAGGGACTGCACACGTCGCTGAGGAGAAGAAAATTAGGGCATGGTATATAATGATTGGTATTGCAGTAAAGCCTACAAAGGAGATGGGTTCTACACTATACCGCAGGGCACCCCATCTAGCTTGGGGTAAGCGTCTTAAGTGTCACCTCACAAGACCATCCAAGGGACAGGTGGAAACTCAACTGGGTTCTTCAGAGAGAACGGAACTGAAGGACCCGCCAGAGGGACAGAAAAACACATTTGTCGAAACCGCGCCGCGTGTCGGAGTATTTCTCTCTCCTCATGCGATTTTCTAAGCAATCACCCATTTTATTTCAGAAACTACTCATCTTAGGCGGTGCTTACTTCTCCTGATGAAAGACAATCAATTTAAGATTTCCCTCCCAGAGATTTTCTCTTCCCCCCTGAAAGATGTTGAGTGGAAAATCATGTTCAAAATCAATCCTTGAAAATTTGTGCCCAGACCCTAAGCATGTACCTAAAATTTAGGAAGCAACCGTGGACAGGAGGTAAAGGAGAAAAAATCCAAGTACTGAAGATGCCATGTGGAGTCTGTAATGCCAAGATCGAAGTCAAGAGTATCTCCTCTTTGAATTTTGATTTTCAATGTTTCTCATCATTAGATGAGTCTGTAAAGGTCCATTTCTCAAAAAATAATTGAGGTATTTGAGAGAATTCATTTTTCCTCCAGAATTGCATCCTTAAAAAGAAAAAAAAAAAGGATCAACTTCAATGATAATCAGTGGGTAGAAATGATCTTTCCTTTTCTTTTGTCTTTCATTAATCCTGATGGGAAAATGGACTAATTTCAAAGCAGAAACAAAGACAAGAAAGAAAACATTGGAATTGGCCTCATCCATTTTGGTTTTCCAATCACCTTAGGGGGAAAAAATACTAAGTCTGATCTCTCTGAAAAGATAAATGTTCACCAAGAAACCAGTTCTCCCCTCACTAAGCCGCAGACGAGTGAAACTTAATTAGGCAAGAACACCGGGAAACAGAACGAAAGAACACTTCTCTATTTTCCAAAGTGTTTAGAAATTCTTACTCGTGTGGTACTTGGGTCTTTCTTTCTTTCTTTCTTCAGAACAACTGCCATTAAACTCTGTTTACCTCTTCTGAGGAAAGGCAAGTGTTTGGGAAGCTGAAAACTTTTTCCCACTCAGATATTTCTTCTAAATGACACTGGTGGGGGAGCCAGGAACTCACGCAGATACACAGAATTCAATAGCATTTCTCGAAGAGGACGGAATAAAGGGAAAAGAATTCAAGCAGCTCAAAAGACTCTTTCAAAAACTTTTCAGGCCAAAATTTACTCAAGAATGTGTGCTTTCCGGCTGATTTTGTAAGTTGGGTTTTCTTAATAATGAAAGGAACTCGACTGGGTGGACTCTGCCATACCTGAAGTACTTTCATCTCGGCTTCATCCTTTCTCGAGATTTCCACCGCAGAGGAAAGTGTACTTCTGTAACTGCAACTTTGTAGCAATGTGGGCTCAAGTAGTGTGTTTTGAGCAAAAGCCTCTCTGTGGTTTCTATGGATCCTGACAGAAAATAAAGGAGGAACCCTCTAGAGTTCTTTCAGAAGGAAGCAGGAAATCAAATATCAAGGGTTGGCTCTGCCCTGGGAGGAAGAGACCACAAAGGCTCCAACCTCAAGGTCAGGTCTAACTGGGGAAGCGGAGCCATGAGTAACAAAGGGGAGAAGAGTGCTAACAGGAAGAGAGGGACCAAATTATTTCAGAATTGCTATGAAGTCACTCTTTTGTCCTCTTACCAGCTTTAGAATTTCTACCTTTTATGATGGGAAACTGGAATTACAGGACTTTATTATTATTTTTTTTAATCTTCAGAAACTCTCTCCTTGACTCAGAGTAGCACCCTTCAACTTCCTTTAAGTTTAATCAGTCTGCTTAAAACACACCAGAAATTTAAAAGCTGTTACATGACCAAACTTACCTGGAAATACAACATTGCATTTGTTGCAACATTTGGTACAATATTGCAACACTGTATTTCCAATGCACCTTTTAGGAAAGAGAGAGAATAAGAAAAGGAAGAATATTGTCCCAGAAATAAATTTGAATCCTACCAAGCTAATGAAGACATTTGATTTCTAGTTTGTTTTTAAGAACAGCGATTGGCATATTAGAGCCATCTAGGAAGCCCACACTTCGCGGCATTTTAAACAAATCGCTACACCTTTCTTGAGGATTCTTCCTCCACCACCCCCAAAAGGGGGGCTGCCCCTCAAGTCTAAAGCACTATAGGAAAGCAGATTCAGGTCTGACAGAAAACAGGCGTTGCCCCTTAACTCTTGGCTGGCAAAGAGTGTAAACAATGTCGCGCACCCAGCAAATTCCACCTGGGGAAGGAGCGGGAGAGGAGCCTTGAGGCAGATACACAATTCTGCACAAATGATACACAGAAGCGAAGGGGGCTGTGGAAAGAACAGAATTTAAAATATGCGAACCTTGCCACAGGGAGAGAAGCCAGTCTTTACAAACTCCTACCTTCAAGCAATTCCTGGAATCCTCTCTGGGGGTGGTCTTGGGCAGGGTGGGGGTGGGGGTGGGGGTGGGGGCGGGGGCACTGATGCATGCCCCTTACCACACAGCTGTCCATTGGTTATTTTCTTGAATCAAAGACAACCGGGTCGATAAGATGACCCCTCTGAAACTCTCTCCTAATAGAAGTCACAGGGTCTGTTAAATGCCTGGGGAAGGAAATGATAACTCAATCACGTGTGTAGAATGAAAGTCCAATAAAAGGCGATAAAAGAAGGGGGGAAGAAAACCAACAGAATCTTCAGCTGTTGTCATTGAAAATTTATTCAGGAAAACTTCTTGACTTATCTTTAAAAATATGCTATTACTAGATTCAAATCAGAAAAAGAATACGCAGCTTAAATTATGGAGTAAACTAACATAATGGTTTTGAAATAAAATAGTTTACACTGTTTCTGTGAATGTGACAGAAAAATAATGAGAAAATTGCACGAACATCCATCAAAGGATGAGGGCTGCGAGCACCGGAGAGTGGCTTCTGGAAGACTCTCTCAGTCAGACCCCTCGTGAACATCTAAAAACAGGCAGCGTGCTTGAACCCCAAAGGATGCTGGCATGCAGACACAGGACAATGGCACAATGACGCTCACATCCCGTAAGCTTCCTACCACTTCAAGGAATTTCCAACTTCACTGTGCAAAAGCAACCTTCAAAACCTCTGTTTTGAGAAATTATGAGTCTATTTAAAAAAAATTTTTTTAATTGATGTACAGTCAGTTTACAATGTTGTGTCAATTTCTGGCGTGTGGCATCACGCTTCAGTCACCCATATACATGCATGTATATGTGTTCCTTCTCGTATTCTTTTTCATCCTAGGTTACTATAAGATACTGAATATGGTTCCCTGAGCTATACAGAAGACGTTTGTCCTTTACCTATTATATCTAGAGGTTAACTTTTGCAAATCTCAAACTTCCAGATGTATCCCTTCCCACCCCCTTCCCCCAGTAAACTAAGATTGTTTACTGTGTCTGGGAGTCTGTTTCTTTTGTAGATAAGTTCATTAGTATCCTCTTTTTTCTTTCCTTTTCCTTTTTTTTTTTTTAGATTCCACATATGAGTGATATATGTGAGTCTATTTTATCTCAAATATTTCTCTCCGACCGAGGAAAATAAGCCTGTCCATTTCCCCTGCAGAACATCCCCCAATCCTATATATTCACCCTGAGCGACAGCCAAGTACACGTCATTATTATGAAAGTTCTCTCAGGGAAAGAAATCCACACCCAGCCTCTAATAAATACCAGGGAGGAGGGCGAGAGGAGATGAAATAGCATGAGGTAGATGATAAAATTTAAAATAGGTTTTCGTGCAGAAATGTACCCTGCCTAGAAGGTCACAGCTCGCCCCTGATTACAGCTTCTGAGTGTATTTTCTGAGCCAGAATAGGGCAGCTTTGATGCTGTCTCCCTCATGATGAATTTCAAAAAGAAGAGAAAATTAATGCCTTCCCTTCCAGGGTTTGGCTTGGAAAAGAAAGTGAAGGTGGCCTTTCATCACTGGAAGTTGCCTCCCCCCTCGCTTGAGGTGGGGGTATCCAGCTAAGCGGCCTCGGGCCCCCAGAAGGAAATGTCTTAACCAAGCAAAGCAACCCAGAACCAGAGACACAAAGGGAAGAGGAGATGGGTGGGGGCTGAGATCAAAATGGACCGATCACAGGGGAACCTGGGGGGGTCCAGGTACCCAGGTGATGGGGACCAGCCTCCCACCCCTCTTAGGAGGTAACTGGTTAAATGTTTGAACACCAGACAGCCCAGAAGTCAACAAGCAGCAAGAAGGGCCCCCGGCAGACTGGGCAGGAGTGACAGGGAACCCCCAAACTGATCAGGATTCAGACGTGAAATTAGATTTGGAAGAAATTTCAGGTTCATTTTCAAGCACACGGAGTCCCCCAGGGAAAGGCTACCGGATGAAACGTGCATGCCCAGTTAAATCTGAATCTCAGGTCAACAAGGAATCATTTTCAGCATAAATAAGTCTTATCGCCACATTTAGGGGGTATATTTATGCTAGAAAGATACATACTCACTGTTCATCTGACATCTGGCGTGACCTGGGTGCCTTGAATTTTCACCTTGTAACTCTGGCCCCGCTGCCGCAGGGGAGGAAGGGGAGTGGGCTGGGGGCTGGCTGAGCTCAGAAACATCTGGCTGGAGATGCTGGACTGAGCAGCCACCTGTCCCCCACCAGCCCCAGGCACTGCACACTGTCAGTCCAGGGAGGGATTGATTCAGGATGAGCAGTTACCATCAATGAAGATGTCTCAGTGAGGTGGCGCCTCACGACAGTTTTGAGAGGGGAGTTGGCCCCAACAGCCCTCGGTGAAGAAGTGACTTGTGGGGGCTCCGAAAAACACGGGCGACAGCAACAGGCTCACCGGCGACAGAGCAGAGAGAGGAAGAGCATCCTATAGCCCTTCTACTATTTTTAAGCTTTCTTTTTTTTTTTTTTTTTTACCACAACCATGAAAAAATAACCTTCAAAAATTATTGGTGTCTGCAGTCTCAGAATTGTTTCTCCCGTTCCCATGTATACGAGGACCCAAGGCCATCCATGTGCGTCCCCTACTGGTCCCCTAGCCCATTCCCACTAGAAAAGGCCATTGAGGAGAGCTCACCATGAAGAAGGGTTTCTGGGTGAGAACCCTGGGCGAGCCTCCAGTGAACGCAGGAGGGGAAGGATGCAGCCACCGGGAGCGGCACATGGAGATAATAACATTCATAACATTCAACAAGGGTGTCACTTAGAAACACATTCTGGAAATTGAAACCCAGTGGCCACACTCCAGTAACTGCAGGTCTGGACACATTGTCTAGGTGAGACTTTTGTTATATGCTCATCCCTTCTCCCCCTATAATGTTAATGTGAGGGCTGGGCAGAGAAAAAGAACCAACCCCTTTTCTTCTCTTTTTAAGCCAGAGGGGGAATAGTGCAAATTTTGGCTCTTATGGGTAAACTTGTCAATGGTGTGTACTTTAGGAAAGGGCAAGGGCTGGCTTCAACCCACCAGGAACATTTCTTTCCCATTCACCTGAGGGCAAAGGGCTCATAAGAAATGGTACCCCGCACAAAGGAGAGGTCTCAGCCCTCAAGGCAGGGCTCCCTGCACAGACATGGAAAACAAACTTGTGGTCACAGGGGGAAGGGAGGTGGGGAGGGATAAATTGGGAGTTCGGGATTAGCAGATACACACTACTGTATATCAAATAGATAAACAATAAGGCCCTACTGTAGAGCACAGGGAACTGTATTCAATACCTTGTAATAGCCTATAATGAAAAAAATATGAAAAGGAACATAACTGAATCACTCTGCTGAACATCAGAAATTAACACAACATTGTAAACTGACTATACTTCAATTAAAAAGATTTTTTTAAGTTGGTTGAAGACTTAAAAAAAAAAGTTCCCTGAAGGAAAAACCAAACCACCTAGGATGGTGCTGTGTGTTACCCTACCTCCCCCCTTCGCCTGGCCGAGCAGAGAGGAGAAAACACGAGGACAAACAGCAGATCCGGGCCAAGTGGCCAGCTGACCAGGCAGGGCAAACACATACCCTCCCTTTTGCGTTCATCATATGGTCACACGTGGGTGGAAGAGGTACGGCCACTTCATGGCGAAGCCCTGAGTTCAGAGGGATCTCCAACAGGCCCAGAATGAGGAACGGATTTAAAAGGACTTCAGACGGACCCAGGAAGCCACCATACACAACACACTGATGGATGGTTGGGCTGAAACCTCAGCATCCTGCATCCGTCCTGTCAGTCGAAGACATTTCTAAATTCACTATGCAGAAACAGCCTTCAAAAACTCTATTTAGAAAAAATTATTCATCTGCCGACCTCAGAAGTATTTCTTCCCGGTAGATGAGGACCAAAGGCTCCCCATTTTTTTCCACTGAATATCACCCAACCTGCTACCCTGCCCTCGCTGGCAGAGAATAGGATGTGGGCTCCATTATCACGAAGGTCCTCTGAGGGAAAGGCAGCTCTGCCCATCTGCTAATAAATTCAGGGAGAGGAGACGGGAGTTGATGAAATAGCACAGCATAAATAATAACATTCGAAATAGGTTTTAGTGCGGAAATGTACCCTATGGTTCTTTGTTGTTGTTGCTGTTGTTTTTCAGGTAACATCTCTCCTCTGATGACAGGGTCTGGGTACATCTTCTCAGCAAGGATTCTGATGCACTTCATATCAAGTATGTTCAAGGAAAATATAAGTAATTTACTCTTCCAATAATGTTTTGGTTCAGGTAAAGACGATGGCGAACTTGGTCTCCGGTAGCAGCTCTGACTTATCTTTGTTCCAGAAATAATAATTACACCATGCATCACAGGAGACAGAATGGGGTGAGTGGGGAGAATCTTCAGGGCAGAGGGCAGAGTTTGCAACTGAAGCAAATCGGTGTAGAACAGAGACATGGAGGCAGCCTTGGACACTTCTTGTGGAACGAAGCGGAATTCCAGTGGGTGAAAAGTCTAATGGTGGGAGTAGGTGTGGGATAACTTCACAGCAGAGAACCTGAGAGACCCCAGCCAGGTAGTCAAGGTGAACATCAGCAGTGAGGAGACATGTTGATGGCACACATCCTTGGTGTGAGGTGATGAGATTGGCCCCTCGCCTCTGGTCTTGCTCCAGAAACCCATCGCCCTGGTCTAACCATGAGAAAACCATCAGACAAAGCCCAGCAGGACAGCGTACAAAATATCTGACCAGGACTCCTCGCAACTGTCAAGGGCATCAAAGAAAAGTTGGACCCTGTCACAGGTAAGAGGAGCCTGGAAACCTCCTGGAAGTCCACACTTTCTCCCTTACTCTTTAGGTCTTATGTACACCAGGCAGCTCTTCTTCTGAGACTGGATTGTATGAATCACGATCATGATAAATGTACCATGAGAGCATTTTTCCTTCCCTGGTAGGTCTTGAAGTAAACATACACATATTTTTTTTTTCAGTACTCCTATTTCAAAGCACTTTCTTGAACAGTATCCAGGGTATTGAGCTGTCAGGACAAGCTTCCCAATTGGCAGGGCTCAGTGCAGATGAAAAGGTAGGGCCCTTATTCAAAATGATTAAGGATTCCAAGTCATACAATAGTCAAGATATCAAAGTATCAGTAGATGAATGGATAAGGATGTGGTATATACATGCAATGGACTATTACTCAGCCATAAATAAAGACTGATATCTTGCCATTTGCAGCAATATAGATGGACCTAGAGGGCATTATGCTAAGTGAAATAAGTTAGACACAAAAAGACAAATACCATATGAGTTTACTTATATGTGGAATCTAAAAAACAAATGAACAAACATAACCAAACAGAAACAGAGTCATAGATACAGAGAACAGGTGGTTGCTAAAGGGCAGGGGAGTTGGGGGAGGAAAGAAATAGGTGAGGGAGATTAAGAGGTACAAACTCAAGTTACAAAAGAAATAAGTCATGGATATGAAATGTACAGGGTGGAGAATGTCGTCAATAATTACGTGGTATCTTTGTATGGTGACAGATGGGAACAAGACTTCCTGTGGGGATCATTTTGAAATGTATAGAAATATTGAATCACCATGTTGTAGACCAGGAACTAACATAGGGTTGTAAGTCAGTTTGACTTCAAAAACAAGCTCTTAGAGAAAGAGATCAATCAGATTTATGATAACCAGAGGCAAGGGTGGAGAGAGAGGGAATTGGACGAAGGTGGTCAAAAGGTACAAATGCCCAGTTATCAGATAAATAAGTATTAGGCATGTAATGTACATGATAAATGTAATTAACACTGCTGTATGTTACATATGAAAGTTGTTAAGAAAGTAAATTCTAAGAATTTTTATCACAAGGAAATAATACTTCTTTCTTCTCTGTTTAATTTTGTGTCTATATGAGAGGATCGATGTTCACTAAACCTACAGTGATAATCATTTCATGATGGATGTCAGTCAAATTATACTCGATACCTTAAACAGATACAGTGCTGTATGCCAATTCTATCTCAATAAAACTGGAAGGGAAAAAGAATCTCAAGGCATCCAGCGATCATCAGACCACATGTGGGGTCTTCTGAGCTTGCCCTGCATGCTGCCCGGGTCACACACCCACTAGGGTTTCCATTAGAAGGTGTTTATTGCCTATGACGAAGCCCATCTCAACAACAAGAAGCAACAGAGCAATTCTTTGAGGACAGAGAGAGGTGAAGGATGGAGCAACCAGAGGCAGGCAAAGCAGCGAGAGTGAGGGGCTTGTCTGGGTTGTTTTCTCCTTCATTCCTTATCAGAAGGTGGGGAGGGGGTGGAGAGTGTCGGACACACACATACACACACACACACACACACACACACACACACACACACACACACACACTTCCAGAGAGAAGGATTAACTCATCAGTGGTGGACACACGTTGAGGGCAGCTGTCCGTTTTGCTCCTCAGGGAAATTGGAAAGAATTTCAGAGACTTCTTCAAAGTCTCCACCTGATTCCTGTCACGTGATTGGGATCAGGCTGAGGTGGGCTTGAGGGCTGGTAAGTAAAACCTCCATCCCACCACCAGCGCCTGGCCTGTGCTGATGGGGTTGGAGGTACTGCCGATGGGGAAGAGGCATGGGTGCTCTTCTGCTTCTGAAGTTATCGTCTTCAAACCTTCGGCTTCAGCAGAATTTAAATTCTTGGCTATTTCCTGATGAGACTGGGGTCTTTTATTTGTGTGGTTTGCAGTTCATTTTCCAGGACACACACATAGCTGAGTTCCCCTTCATTCTGGTGAGGCCACCTGTGTCTCTGCTACCCAAGTTGTCCCCACTGCAGCAGTAGGGGCTCAAAGGCAAATTTGGGAGGAGACCTTTGGCCAAAATCACAGCCCTGTGAGGCTGAAGCCAATCATTTAAATTTTTTTTCCATATAATTTTTTAAAATTTTACTTAAAATTTTTTTAATTCTTATTTTTTATTGAACTGTAGTCAGTTTACAATGTTAGTTTCAGGTGTCCAGCAAAGTGATTCAGTTATGCATATACACACATATGTATTTTTTCAGTTTCTTTTCCATTACAGCTGAGTACAAGAAACTGAATCAGTTCCCTGTGCTCTACAGTAGGTCCTTGTTGTTTATGTCTTTTATATACAGTAATGTGAATCTACTGATCCTGAACTCCCAATCTATCTCTTCCCTTCCCTTTCAGGGTAACCACAGTTTGTTTTCTGTCTGTGTGTCTATTTCTGGTTTGTAAATAAAATCTGTATTGTTTTAGATTCCATATAGAAGCAACATCATATAATGTTTCTCTTTCTCTGTCCAACTTACTTCACTTAGTATGACAATCTCTACGTCCATCTATGTTGCCGCAAGTGGCATTATTTCATTCTCTCTTATGGCTGAGTAGTATTCCAATCTTGGAGGGGAGTTGACTGAGCCAGCCAGTGTCCTGTGCGACAGGCAGCGACTCTTGTTATACAGTTGTTAAGAATCTTTCAGTCCCATGCACAGGTCAGTCCCCTCTGTGCCTCAGTGTCCTCATCTGTGCAATAGGAGGAACTGAGCCCTTCCTGCCAGGAGGGTTGAGAGACTCAGGTAGGTTGATTCCACAGGCACCAGCTCAGGACCTGGGATCAAGGCTCCAGAATGTGGGGCTGTTACTCCTACTAGCACTGCCTTTAGCCTCATCTCCATGTGTCGTTATCTTAGTCATAAAGTTTTGCTTGGCACCCCGTTTCCCTCCACCTGGAACGTCAGCCCCGTGAGTGAGGGGGCCTGGCCTGCCTTGATTGCCCTCGTTTTTCCGGCACCTAAAGTGCTGTGAGTGAATGGCACACAGTAGGTACTCAATACATACCCGTGGAGTGAGCTTCCCGTGTGAAACCCCAAAACTCAGACCCCACGCTGTTCACCCCTCGTTCCTCAAAATGGCAAACACAGCCCTGCCCAGAGATTTTCCCCCTTTGATGTGACTATAGACTTGTCTGCAGGGGGAGGTGCTTCAAGGATTAACTAAGCACCCGGCATCTCAGCATCCAGGGTGGGGGTCCCAGGGCCGAGGCGGATCCCAGGGAGCATTCACCGTTGGTCAGGCTTTACAGAAAAGCTCTTTTCCTAATTAATTCCCAGCATTTCTTCCTTCCTACCCCCACGAGGGAGATCAATAATGATTTGACTCCTCTCCACTATTCCCACTGATTATAATTATATTTAAAAACCCCGATCGTTTTTTTAAACTCCATTTAATGTCAATTTGCATTCATCAAGATTTTTTTTTTTTTTCCTTTAAAGGGGTGGTTCTCTTTAAGTGACAGGTCTGAAGGTAATCTGAGAAAGAAGATTCAAGGGGTCCACAATGTTCAGCCCCGATTCCCGTGAAGGGAAGAGGGTGCGTCCCAGGATACAAACCATCTCTTGTTTCCTCAGCCTCAGTCCCCTCCGTTACAACGACAGGACTTTTCTTTCAGGGGATATACAGGTGTCCCCACGCGCTCTCCCTGGGGGATCAGTGGGGGATACTGGGAAGAAACAGCATACGTACGAGTAACGGGACACCCTCGCGCAGCGATGACAGCCTCACGCCTTGTTCTGTGTAAATAACAACAAGGTGTGTTTACGACTGCTATTACCATTGCTCACCGTGTAATCTGAGATTTCCTCAGTGGGCGACCGAGGAAAAGCAGCAAGGGCTGAACGGAAGTGACGAGGATGAAGCCAGCCACCACCAGGTGCAGGACCTGGAACTGTGAGGCCGAAGGAGGCAACCTTGCTCCCTGTTTCACAACTGAGGGACGGGGGGAGCAAGCCAAAGGGGTTAAAGCAGCAGCATCTGAAAGTGGAAACTTAGGGAGGAAAAGCGCGTGCCGAGCCTGTAGACGCGCACGGGGTGTTAGCGTCAGGACTCCTGGAGTGGTGGCGCTTGCTTTCCGCAGAGAAACAAACAAAAACGTGCTGTTCTCTGACTAGAACTCCAAAGTCCTGCTTGTAATTTTTTTTTTTAATTTGGCTTTTTACTGTGATGGGGCACAGGACAAGGAATAAAACGTTATCACTGCTCAGAAAGTCTCACTGTCTAAAAACAAACAAACAAAGCATAAATACAAAACAGAAACAGACTCATAGACATAGAATACAAACGTGTGGTTGCCAAGGGGGCGGAGGGTGGGAAGGGATAGACGGGACTTCAAAACTGTAGAATAGATAAACAAGATTATACCGTACAGCACAGGGAAATATACACAAGGTCTTATGGTAGCTCACAGAGAAAAAAATGTGACAGTGAATATGTATATGCTCATGTAGAACTGAAAAATTGTGCTCTACACTGGAATTTGACACAACATTGTAAAATGATTATAAATCAATAAAAAATGTTAAAAAAAAAAAAAGGAAGTCTCATGGTCAAGACACAGAGGGAAATCTTAGCATGGAAATAGTACTTGGAAAATGGCATTACTGGCATGAACAGTAAGTGAATCTAAATTAAATGTTGGACTTTCGCCCTGTCTATATCTCTAGCCCCTGTGGTGGAGCATAAGAATGGCCTCCCTGTTTCTAATTATTTTTCTTGTTAATGAGAGCCCACTTTCTAGATGGGGTGTGCCGCCACTCTGCTGAAAACTACATTTCTCAGTTGTTCTTGCAGCCAAGCGTGAGCAGGCAACTAAGTTCTGACCAAAGAGATGTGAGAGGATGTGCTAAATGCAATTTCCAAGATGTGCCCTTAAAGGGAAGGCTAGTCCCCACTTGTTCCTCTTTCCCCCTATTAGCTGGAGTGCAGATGTGA
Source organism: Camelus ferus (assembly GCF_009834535.1). Taxonomy (NCBI): domain Eukaryota; kingdom Metazoa; phylum Chordata; class Mammalia; order Artiodactyla; family Camelidae; genus Camelus; species Camelus ferus. The sequence continues at coordinate 12,050,465 of NC_045714.1, read as the reverse complement.
CGGCAGGAGCTGGAGCAGCCATCCTAGACCATGAGAAAGGGAAACCTATGGTGAGCAGAGCAGAGCAACAGACAGAAGGAAGCTGGGTACTACCACACGATGGAGCCACCATACTAAACAGATTTACTTATGCCTTGTGGTTATTTGTGAGAGAAATAAAACTCTACCTGCCTTTTAAAATCCATTGTTATTTTCAGTCTTTATGAGAGAAGCCAAAGGGCTCAGAATCATGACTGGTCCATGAAAGCGTCCCACTGATACGGGCTGAGATTAGCCCTATTGTTCTTCTTGCTAGATAATGTAAGATGTCACCCAAAAACTGTGACACCGCTGAGCGACGGATAGATCTGAAGTTGGAGAATTAAGATGTTTATAATAAAGAAGGTTAAAATGAATGATTTTTTAAAATAACACATGGGGAAATACAGCTGCTCCAACTATCCCTGGATGATTGGATCATCATTTAGATATCAGGTCTTTTAAAAATTTTTTTTGGGGGGGGTAATTAGGTTTATTTACTCATTTATTTTAATGGAGGCACTGGGAATTGAGTCCAGGACCTGGGGCAGGCTGAGCACACACTCTAGCACTGAGCCATAGCCTCCCCCACAGGTATCGGGTCTTTTCAGAACTCCATTTGTACCAAAGCAAACATCCCTCTCCGCGTCCTCCCAGATTTCACTTTCTTTTCAGAACATCACATCTGAGTGCAGTGAGACCAGCTGGTCCCGCTTCCGCTCCTTTGCTGACCACTCAGAGGATGTGGTATGCTGAGCACCACATGTGCCCAAGGGTCTGAGAAGCTTTTACCTCAAAATTTACCCCTCGGAAGAGAGGTTGCTTTATTAATCAGATCCTTACAAAGTCCCCCATTTTGCAGGAAGCGCTCTCAGTCACTTCATTCTGAATTACCACATACTATTCAGGAAGACACATCAACCTGAACCGAAGCCAATCAGTGCTGGTTTGGGTCATTCATAGATAACACCCCGACAAAAATTTGTTTCCAAAAGGTGACAGCAAGGGAGCACCTTTCATAAAATTTAGTCATTTTTCCCAGGCGCTTGGGACACAATTATAAGCACTGGGTGTTGCTGTAAACAGGTCTCTCGAAGACTGCTTTAAAAAGCAAAGTAAGCTGTGTTTACTTGGTGGAAACTGCGAACAGGCATCTACCTGAGAAACGAAAGTGACCGTCCTCATGTTATGTAAATGACGCTCTGGCGCCCGGCAGCGGGTACAGTTCGATGATAGCATAGTACTCAGGTCCTGCAAGCGCCACGTCTCAAAGAGCCGGGATGAAAGCGAAGGTGCTGTGCTCTGATATCTCGAGTAGGTGACTCAGACCGGGGGCTCTAGCGATGACAAAAGCCCATATCAAAGATGCATGCTCCAAGTTCAGCTAGAATGGCTTCGTGAAATGTGAGCAGAAGCATAATGTTGCTACCCCAATATTTTATGTAATGTTTGATTTAAAGGTGTATATGCAACTGGAAATAAATGAAATACTGTGAGTAGAAGTTTGCCTACTTCATCTACCTCCTGATGCTCTGTTTCAGGTTGGTCCTGTGGATCTTTGTGTGGAGAAAGGAGGGGAGAGCCTTTGCTGGGGCGTAAGTGGTCGATAGCTGTGATTCAGGATGTGTAGATAAGTTATCTTGGGCTCTTGTGTAACTGACTGATTGAGGGGGCTGCTCCCCAGAGAAACTTGAAAGGCATGAGAAAAGCCGGAAGTCAGACAACAATGATTTTTGGAGACGCCCACAGGGATCTCTGGAGTGTGAAATGCATCACAAAAGTTGTCCCACTTGGAGGCAAAAGGGCTGAGTGGTCAGATCCCACATCAGCGAGTCAGTGGCAGGAAGGTGGGGGATGTATAGCTCAGTGGTAGAGTGCATGCTTAGCATGCACGAGGTCTTGAGTTCAATAAACCTAATTACCTTTCCCCTAAAAACAATTAAAAATAAATTTAAAAAAAAAAGGAGTCAGTGGCTATGGTCCACCCTTCAGTGTCTGTGTGTACACTGGGGGCAAAGTGATTCCCATCACCAAGGGCCCACCCTTTGGAGAAGGACACAGATAGGAGAGGTCAGCACTAGGACTCGGGGATGGGTGAGCGCCCGGCCTGAAAAGGGGGCTTGGCGCGGCGCCGGAAGCACTTACTGAAGTTGTGAGCCTGTGGCGCACAGTGTGCGGAGTACCGCCGCCCTGCTCCTTGGCCTCCTCTACCTGGGGAGCAGGAGTGGGCTGTGATAACCCTCTGTAGTCCTCTGAGTTCAGCAGCCATCCCTCCACCTGGATTCTCCTCCAGGGCACATCTCTTCTCAATATGAGTTAGCTGGATTCTAATCAATCACCACCTCCCGTCTCGAGGAGTGGGCAGATTCTGCTCATCTGGACAAACAGAAGGTCTGGGGCTGGTATCCGACCCAAACCTCGCTACCTCAGAGTCAGGGCTGGGACTTCAAGTAGAAGGCCCTCTGCTGTAGTCGCTGGGTGGGCAGGATGTAAGCTGAGGCCAGAGGCGGGGGCACCACACGCCCAGGAATGAAGGCCACCCAGACAGGAAGAGTGATAAACAGAACCCTGTTGACATTGTTTTTCCTTCTTTCTTTTTTTAAAGGGAGGTACTAGTGACTGAACCCAGGACCTCGTGCATCCTAAGCATGCAGTCCACCACTGAGCTATACCCTCCCCTACTTTGAAAACTGTTTATGTTTTATTTTAATAGAAGCATTTAGTCAATTCTCAGTTGATGTAATTACTGATTTTTGAGCTTAATTCTTTGTTTGCTATGCTTTTTCCTTTTGGGGGGTGATTGGGTTTGTTTATTTATTTATGTATTTATTTATTCTTAAAGGGAGACACTGAGGATTGAAGCCGGGACCTCGTGCACGCTAAGCACAAGCTCTACCACTGAGCTGGACCCTCCCCCACCCAGACCCAGCCAGGGACTTTTTTGCTTAAAACTTTTTGAGTTGGATTTTGGTCCCAGGCTACTGAGAATTAAAACCCTCGCCGGAATGTTCTCCTGACTCTTACAGACTGCTTACTTGCCTTCGGTCCAGAGAGTGACATGGGCGGGTGCCATGGACACCTGCTGGTCCCGGGCCCCTGTCTAACCATATTGAAAGTGGGATTAAGGATTTACCTAAGGTCATGTAGTGACAGACATAAAATTCGAACCCGGACTGTCTCTCCCAGCCCCTGGAAAACCATCCAACATGTCTGCATGTGAGACACAATCAGGATTCAGTGAGAAGGCTCTTTTACAAAGATGCACTTCCATCAGACAGTGATTAATCTAGTTCCCCATTCTTCTAAGCAAAATAATGGAGAAATCATCATTTTCTTCCTTATCTAACTACGCAGATGACTGCTTTGTGACTCCTCAAATTTATTGAGTGGCAAAACTGGGAGCAAAGAAGAAATATGTCCTCTGTCCTCAGAAGCATTGAAAGCCTCAAGCTGTCAGAACCAAAGCAAGTCTTCCTAAACCAGCTGTGGAAAATCCAAGGAGAGAGTGGGGGGAAGGAAAACAAAGGCAAACAAAATCCCAAAGAACCTCTTCCTCTTCAAGGAAACTTCCAGACTAACGCAGGCTAAGGGGATTTTCTTAGCTTTGATACAGAATTACTTAAAACTCAATAAAAAACGTTCCCCCCATTTCTTAATTTAAAAAATGTTTATGCATTGGCTCTATAATGAAATGCTACTTAAATGAATCCAAAGTAATTGAAATTAAACACAATAGAACACAAGACAGGATTTAAAGGGTAGAGCAGATCGAGATTAGTAAGTGAAAAATGAAGAGCTCTGCCCTCCCCACGTAGCAACGTGCGGTGTTCTGCTCTGCAGAGTGAAAAGGGAAAGAAAGAAAGAAAAAAAAAAAAAACCGAAACAACCTCCAGACCCAGGAAGCAGTTTTAAAAGGAAAATAATTGGTTTCGTATTAAAACATACAAAACCAGTTTCTTTTGAACCACTAATGTGCGGATTTTTAAAAAATCAATAACATATTATATTTAATCCTTCTGAACAAAGACAAATGGGAATTCGTGTCTTTGGTTCTCAGTGGTCTTCTCGCTAATGCTTTCGGAATCACTGTGGCATGTAATTTCTGTTGTTGCTTTCTCTAGGACACTTGGAGAAGCTTTAAAGTCTCAACAGTTTAGGAGACAATGGGAGCTCAGTGAAATGGCTTGATTTGCCCTTGGAAGCAAAATAGATACTCAGTATGCCTGGAGGACGAAAGAGGGAAGCCACCTCGTCCGGGGGGTGGGTTGAGGGCACAAAGAGCAGTTGGACCGAGCAGTAGGAGTAGGTGGGCAATGAGTCACGTCCCCAGACATCCGGGCAGAAGAGCATGCCAACCAGGAGGGGACACAAGAAACCCGGGATGGTACGGGGCAGAGGGGTGGTCCCCCATTCTCCTCTCCTGGTGCACGAACTCATGAGAAGCCAGCCTAGCAGAGGATGTCGCCAAACCAAAGATGGAAGCCAAGATGTGCCTCCGAGCACCAAGGGCTGATGAAAAGCACACACTGGTCGGGAGGGGCCCGTGGGGCCTCCAGGGACAAGGAGAGGAAGCCCCCCGCCCCCCGTGACCCGGTGGTTGCCCACGTGGCATCTCATTTCCATTTGGCTTCCAAAGACTTCCGGGTATGCACGGACTCAGAGTGGGTCTCCCCACACACATTCTCCCAGGGTAGAGGGAAAGGGGATAGTTTACCCCAAAATCCATTCTCCCCCAAAGAACTGTGACCACACGGGTCTCCACATTTGGCTCCAGTGCCTGGATGTGGGGGTGGTAGGTGACAGGGAGGGGTGGCAGCCGGGTTCCTCCTCCCTCTCGCCTTCCTCAGGGCAGCCTGCAAAGTAGGGAGCTCAGAGTCCCTGACAATCCTGGGGCTCAGACCAGTGTGTATGGACGTGTTTGTTTTTTGAATGGGAATTCATTACCGTGTAAAAATCGGGAGATTTAACCTCATGGAAAATTCTGGGTCTCTCCCTGGCTTCTCTAGACAGAGAGATTAATACTAACAAGCTGGCCTGCTCACCGTAAAAAAAATGATGCTAAGCCCGATTTTACATTTTATACGGAAGGGATATCTCCACGGCCCTACCAGATAGCCACTGTTACTCATCATCCCCGCGTTACAGGTGGGGAGGCTGAGGCGCCGGGCCGCGGGGCGCCCCCCTCCCCTGCGCGACCCGCCGCGGTCGCCCCGGCTGGGGCCCCTGCTGGGCGGGCTGCGGCGGGCGCGCTCCTCTCCCGCACCCCTAGCCTGGAACAGTTGCTTTTAATATTTTCTTTACGTGTTCTTCTTTTAAAAAGTGGCCAGTTCTGAGGGAGAACCGGTATGTTTACAAGTTGGGGAGGACAGCAACATCTCCCGAACTTGGCACAGTAAGACTGAGGAGTCCTGCCCTGTGTGCAAAGACCGGGAGCCCGCGTCTGCAGCAGAGCCCTGCGCCCTGCGTCACACGCGCCTCCGGACAGGGGGCCCCGGAAAGTTCCTCCCGCCCCTCCCCCACCCCGCCCCCATTTGGTCCTTTATTCCCCCCACCCCACCCCCGGTCTTATCCCCTTCTCTTTTCTTCCCTTCTCCGCCCTTCCGGTTCTCGGCAGGGGCTTCTGCCCCCTCATTCAGGTTGGTTCTGCATCCTCGCACTTCTGGGACATTTCCCTGGGAGCGGTGAACGGACCTAAAAGAGCGGGGTCGCCCGCCTGCTGAGCCAGTGGCAAGAGTCTCTTCCTCAGCCAGGGGGGTCCAGCCTAGTTCAAAAAGCACCAGGGCCCTCTTATCCAAACCGCCCCATCCCTCCCTTGGGCTGCAGCCTTGCACGTCAGTTCAGCCACCTGAACTCCAAAGAACAGAAGATAAAGTGGTGCCAAAGGGTCCCCTGGTATGGAGAGCAGGACCCTGCGAGCGCAGAGGTCCCCCCCCCCACCGCGTGCAGGGAGGTCCGGTCCACTCCCGGGACCGCATCTGGGGGAGATCAGGTCCCCTCCAAGGAAGCAGCAAAGCTGGGAAGCAGCCAGGCTGGCGGGGCCGCGCCTGCCGGTTCCTCGCAGACCGGCACTAGGGGGCTCCCTTGAAGCTTGGAAGACGATTTCACATCAAATAAAAAGTCGTGCTTCACTTTTTTTTTTTTCTTCTTTCTGGATAATGAATTCACAGGGCTTGTTTTTTAACCCCCACCAGAGGTTAGAAGAGTTTCATAAAAAAAGTTTTGGTAAATTCATGGGCAACTTTTGAGGTTATATGAGGTTGTTGTCAAAAAAAAAAAAAAAAGGAGAAAGAGAAAAACAGCCGTTCTCTCTGCTCACGTAAGACTCAGAATCACGGGGCGTGAGGGCGGACGGGAGGGGGGCTTTGAGCTCCTGTGTTTTTCCAGAAGGGACCAGGCAGAGATGCGGTTCTCAAGGGTCTCTAATGCCGATTGGGGGGGTGGGACCCCCCTCCGGCCCCCCTCCCCCGCCGCCACCGGGAGATCAGCCCCAGCTCCTCCTGCCCCGGGGCTCCGGCGGCTGCAGAGCTGGCCGCAGCCCCACGGCCCCATCAGAGGCTGCTTCCGCCGCCTTCTCGATTTTTCCATCGCTCCCACCCGCAGTCCGGGTGAGTGCTGGTCACGGCTTCTGCACTCCTTTCCTCCTGGCAGGTAGTCAGGAATAAAGCCCCAAAGTTCCCGTCCCTGAGTAGGGGTGAAAGAAGAACTTTATCGTGTTGACGGGAAAGGAGAGAAACAGTGCGCGGTTAAGGGAGGGGGCATCGCACATTAACTGTGATTCAGAGACTCAAATGCACTGAGTTCATTTTTCAATCTGCCTTTAGCTGAGGGAAAAAAAAAATAAGGAAATTATAGAAAATTGAGAAACAAACATCTCCGAGAGTGCTTTGCACCCGGGGGTGCTTAATGAACACTTAATAATTTCAAACTCGAGTACTTAGGGAAATAGCTCTTGTCCCTTCCCGGCTGCCAGGTGCCTCGCAGCAGAAAGGGAGAGCTGGAAATGACTGGAAGTGATCACTAATGTCTGTGTGGAGGGGGCAAGAAAATTACTTTTTTCCTGTCTCTGGAAGTTAGGGAAATAAACAAGCCAAAATTTAAGGAGTTTCACCAAAAGAAAAGCCTTGGAATTTAACTTGCACTTCTTCTCCTCCATGTCTGAACTTGGACAAGATGCCTAATGAGGATGGAGAATGGCCACAGCAGCCCCCTCCTGACCCCACGGGGCCATATTGAAAATCAGATGAAGAAAAACATTTGGAGGAAACTCTCCAAATGCTCAGGCAGGAAGCAATGCTTGTTGCCGGAGCAGATTCTGCGTGCTCCCTGACAGCATCCAACACTGGGGTAAAGGCCACTGCTGAATGCATTTATTTAGAGGAAGGGAGCGTCCCTCAGCAGAGCTCATGGTTGCCAGGGAGGCCTGAGATGGGATGGGGCTGGAGCATGGAGGATTATTCAGATCCCTCTGTCCCCTTGACCTTTGGGGCCAGCCTCACCTCTGCAGGGAGAGCACCATCTGTCTCCATGTGCTTAAATTAATGTGCCCCCAAGTACCCGCCCTGTACCACCTAGCTCCCCATCTGAAATTCACTGTTTCCCGACTCACTCCTTTGGCTTGTAGATGTCTCCCCCAGACCTGGGTGGAAACTGAGACCACGGTCCCCCACTGTCAGCCACAATCACCACCACACCTACAGAGTCCTCTCTGGGTAAGCCGGCATCTTTCCAGTGCACCGTCTCATGTCACTGGAGTGTCTCAAAAGACCCCTGGGCAGATGAGCAGGACATTCCTAGACTGGCTTCTTGGGGCTTTCAAGGACCAGGTTAAGCGAGTGAGCGTAGGGGAATGCCTCTGACACCTAGACTCAGAAACTGCCCCATTTTACAGATGAGGATCCAAGGGAAAGAGAAGGGAGGACCTTGCCCAAGGAAGTGAATTCTTCTGATCCCAAAAACAAAGCTTCTTCCCAGGACCACTCTTGGCCTAAGGGGGGGGGGGGGGCGGAGGGGGAGGGGGAGGGGGCATTTGGCTTTCCAGGGTCTACTGGAGGAGGCAGCTGGGTAAGATGACGTCGCTGGCTTAAGAAGGTACCTGCAGGAATAACAGAACTGTGTTCTCCAGTTCTAGCCAGATGCCAAAACCTAGCCTCTGTCTGTTTGGAACAGGGGCATCAGTAAAGACCTGGTTAGGCAGGTGTTAAAGACATATTAGCATCGAAATGAGACTTCTTCCATGATGTAATCAAGAGGTTTAAAAGAGAATTGAGAAGAATTACCTTCTCATTATGACTCACTGTACTTGAACGTCAGTCCAAATATCACTGAAAGTTACTTCCCCTCTAGGCTCACCATTGGTGACAACACTCTGCGTCACCTGGCCACTAACACCTTAGTTAAAATTAACCCAAACGTCCCACCTGTCTCCAAAACCAAAGAGGTCTTACCCCTCCTGAAGACCAGGTCACAGGGTGGGGTGAGAGAGGAAAGATCCAGCAGGTGAACCCTGAGCCCTTCATTATTTTGTCCCCATCTGTCGGTCTGTTAAAATCATCCCTTCTCATCTCGCCTCATCCTCTGAGTCCTTCAACATAGAAAGTTCTAGAACAAGACTCAGGGCCCTTTTGTGGGTTCTGCAGAGAAGGGGCTCTTCCAACTCTGAGACGAAAACAGTTTCCAGAAAGTCCTTCAAAAGCAGAACAGCCTCCATTTCAGGTTTGGGGTTGAAAAAAGGTGACTCCTTTTTTTTTTTTTTTTTTTTTTTTACCTTTTTAACATAACACACATTGATCTTTCAAATACTCGGATGTCCACCTCTCCTTAAATGGCGCTGTGGTCCCGGCCTCCCACCCGCCCAGTGGAACCAGCGCTGAGTGCCCCGGCCATTTCTGCCCCCCCACCTCTGGGCGCAGAAATCAGAATTCAGAACATGTCACTCCGTTTCTACAGGAATCTATTAGCGATTGCCAAGGGAAACACTTAGCGTTCTAGATAAATAAGTAAATAGTAGTTAAGTGCTGTGTGCCTCCATTTCCAGCAGTTTCGTGTGGCAAAAATTCTTTATGCCCCAAGGAGGAGAAAAGGGATGAGAAAGAGTGACAGGCTTGGGAGCTCCACACACAGGTGGGGCGCCCTCTGCTGGGGGCGGGGGAGGGAGGGGTCTGGGGGAGGGGCGTCGGCAGCGTGGCCCTCCCCCCAAGATGTCCCTGTTTATGCCAGCCCGCTCTCCCTTCCCCGCTCCAGCCGGCCTTGTCAGGATCCCTCGTTTGGAAGCTTAATCATATCAGCGAGCTCACTGCATTGCATGTGTAATGACTTGTTTACCAGTCTCTGCCGGCTCCCTCTGCCAGACTGGGCTCTCCCTAAGGACAGGGGCCGCGTCGTGTTCTTGTTTGCCTCTCTTCCTGCTCCCACACACTGCCTGGCACCGCGCGGGCCCCGGTGACTGCGTGTGAGTCCTCATCGAGCTCACAAAGGTATCTTAGTCCACCAGCCGGTCCCCAGGCTCCTTGAGGGGAGGGCTCAGGCTGCCTCCTGCTTCTCCGTCTCGGGGGCATGACTGCTCACACCCAGATGCTGAATTCTGTGAAACCCTGAGTGAGAGGCCCTTTGGACATCCGTGGCGGTCACCTGTCCAACCTTCTTCTTTTAGGGAACAGCCTCTCCTCTACCCTAAATGGCTACAGCAGAGGTGGCCCTGGGCCAGCTGTCCATACGAGGACAGGTGCATGGCCCAGACAGGGCCACTCAAATCCCCAGTGACTGGTCCAGGAGAGATGTATGCCCCCCCTCTACCCCCGACCAGGCCAACTAGATTCAGTCTGGGGACTCTGGCTACATAGAGGAGGCACGCAGGGCTTGGACAGACAGGGCAGGTACCAGAGGGGCCAGGATGATGACCCAGAAGAGGAGCCACGAGATGGAGAGAAACTGAGTCCCACTGACATCACTGGAACCTCTGGATCCAGCCAAGCCTGAATCCCTTGTCTCTGTTCCATGAGGCAATGAACTGTTTTGTCTAGACCAATTTAAATTAAGTCTCTCTTCCTCCCAACCCAAAGAGTCCTTTCTGATAGAGGCATGCAGAGTTTAAATTTCCACCTCTGAAATGTAGCAACATTTCAGAATCAGAGAAGCAGGGTGTCTGTTTGGGGATAATAAAAGCTTGTGAACAGAAACATTGCTATTGTATTGGCAGTCGCAGCTCTGTGAGCCTTCTCATTTCATTCTGGGAGTCTGGACTGTGGCCCCAAATCCCACACTAAACCAGAAAGGGCTGAGAAATTCATCCCTCTGGCTTCTGTTTATAATGAGGAATGAAAGACGCTGCTCAGCCTTTGCAGAAAGCCTTGCACCTGCCGCACCGTTTCTCTCTCTCGGCTCCTGGGCGCCGAGCTTTCTGGGAGGTGACTGAGGAGCACTTAGGGCTCGGCAGCCTGGAAATCAATTAATCTCTTCTGCGAATTGCTAACTGGGTCTAATGAATTGGTTGGGCACAGAGGAAGTCCTGAGTGGCGTGGTGTCCTCTGCAGTGATGGCGCGGAGCAGACCGAGACATCGTGCCTCGGCCCAGGAACAAATCTATTAATATTTGCAGAGAACATTAAATTGTACCCAGTGGACTGAAAGTTTGGTCAAGAGAAACTCACTTCTGTGTCATTTAAAAAAAATAATCTATTCTTCCCTCCAGGTTTTTTTCCACTGGAAAATGCCATCCTTCCTCACAGTCTGTCTGGGTAACAGACCCCCCAGTGGGATGCAAGTGTGGGATGGAAAGGCCCCCCTGTTTAGACGGGCGTTCAAGCTCAAGGGAGGATATTTTTTTTTATTGATTTCTTGACTATGCGTAAGCACATTTGACTGTCCTTTATGATCGGATTACTGCATTCTGTTGATTCTTATTTTGTAATTGGCTTTATTCCTTTGATAACTGTCAGTTTAAAGAGCTAAAGCTCTAAACTGCTCTTAGAAGCAATGCACAGGACATATATGTAAATTTTCAAACGGTTTTCTCTCTCAATGAGTTGCTCTGCTTAGAATAAACTTTATTTACTCCCCACCCCCCACAGAAAGGGGAGCATCTTTTACCCATGTTGGGGACTTTTTTCTTTTAAATTTGACAAGATCAAGGAAAGAAGAGGCATTCTACTAGTCTCTCGATGGAATGTAAAATGGAAAGCAACTTGGAAATACGGTTAAAGATGTGCGCCACAGCATTCAAAGGCCCAACAATTCCTCCTCTCGGGTCTTCCCAAGAGGAACCCTCTGCCTGGGCCAAGCAGGCATGGACGGTGGGTCCAAAGAGTGCGAAGCGATCGTGAGGCCCTGGCAGTGATGAGCTACCCATTCTTAGGAGGATGACGCCTCACTTCCAGCAGCCCCGCCCAGGGAGACGCGATCCCTGTTTACAAGGTGGGGACGGGTCTACATGTACCAACAGTGTGGGAAGCCCATGAAGTGCTGGCGAGTGAAAAAAGGCGAGCTGCACCATGAGATGCGCAGTGTGGAGCTGCTCATGTTAAACACAGCCAGGCGCACACACGTGTAGGTGCGTGCAGAAATAAGCACCTGGCAGACGCACCCCAAATTCCAAACTGCAGTTTTATCTGGCGGGGCGGGGCGGGGCGGGGGGGGGCGGTGAGAACGGAGGTGGCGGTCAAAGGGAAGGCCAGCCTATCATCACATACTAACGTGCTGAAAGAGGTGTGATCCGTAATTCCACGAGTAATTAAAAATGAATAATTAACTTTTTCATTCCTCTACGTGGAGAGCCCTTTTTCCAAGCTCTTTTTGGACACAAACGCGCCCGACCTGTTTCAGGAGCTTTCTAATCGGTCTCCTGGTCCCCGTGCTCCCCGCCCCACTCTGCACCTGGCGGGAACTTGTTGAAGCCCACATGGCACGGTGTCCCTGCTGCCCTCTCCGCCCCGGCACTCAGGTCCTTCAGCGGCTCCCCACGGCGCTCAGGAGAAGGGTGAGCCCCCACCAGGGGCTCAGAGGGCCCCCCCGACCCCCGCCTCCTCTCTGCACCCCGGGCGCTTGCCACCGTGCCCGCGGCGGGCTCCGGCTCAGCGTCCCGGACTCTCACAAATGCCGGCTTCCAACTGCCTAGAAGGCCCCCGCCAGCCCCCGGCCCCAGCCCGGGGTGGCAGAGGAGGCGCGGTCTTGACGGAGAGGCCCTGCAGAAAGTGCCACGGCCTCCACGGCCACCTCTACGGACGTGGAGTTTAAGTCGGCGCAGGCGGAGGGCGTGCAGCCGCGGTGGGGGGACTGAGTGACCGACAGGAGCCGAGGGCTCTGACCGCCTGAGAAAGGTGGGTGTGAGCTGCGACAGGGTCCCGGGGGGGGGGGGCGGGCTCAGACCCCCCCGGCTGGGGTGAGCCGCAAGCTTAGAGTTAAACACGACGGAATCACAGAGTGAGAAAGCGATTCTCCCTGAACCCCTCTGGTTGGGGGGTGGGGGGAGTCTCAGCTGGGCCCCAGCGTATCTCTGACGTCCCCCTAACTACTCCAGCAATAGAAATAAAAGCAGGAATAAACAAATGGGACCTAGTGAAGCTCCGAATCTCTTTTTAAGCAAAGGGAGCATGCCCAGGGCTCAGTGGTCCTCTGCCAGCAGTCTAAATAGAGTTTAACTAGACTGCTTGGAAGTCTAGCAGAGTCTGACCAGAATTTACTGACCAAGGAAACATTCTTCCCAGCGTTTTCATTCTGTAACGTCCTCTTAATGGCCTGTGATACTGGCTTTCCATTTTCAGCATCGACAACCAGTCCCTCCTTAAAATAAATGTATTTATGTTTTATAAGTGAGCTTAGTGGAACACATGAGCCACTAATCGCATAGGGGGCAGGCAGATGTGACATTTCTGAAGGTGGCACATGAATGATTTGGATTTAGGAAACACTGTGGATAACCCAGCTTCATCGCCTGGGTGGCGCCTGGCAAGTCCCCAGATGCCGCCCTGAGTCTCTGCTTCTCCCTCCACAAAACGAGAACATGTCGCCCGTCACGCGTTTGTTGAGGAGGGATTCGATGTGCGTGAGGCTTCTGACTTGAAAGTGCCTTCTGAGTTCAGTCACTGGGAGAATTTTCATAAATCTCCCTCTGAAACGTGGCCCCCAAACACCGCCGTGTTCACTGCGAAAGCTGTGCCAGCGGCAGGGAATTGCAAACCCGTAAACTCAGGGGAGATCTCCTCATTCAGTCAAACATCTGCCTCCATCAGCACGACTTCAGATGTGCCATCCGGGCTCGGGGCCGGGCTGGGCTCCTGGTCAGCGCTCCAGTTTTTGTCCGTGCACCAGCACGACTTCCCACGTGCCCAGCGCAAGCCCGCATAATTAACCTTAACCACATCGGCGTTCTCCATTCGGCTCCACAAAATGCGTTTCTAAGGAAATATGTAAGAGCTCTCTTCACACCACGGAATGTTTTAATGTTTCCCAGCATCGGAGCAAATAGAACAGGTCTCAGTTAATGGAACAGGTCCTCTTAGCACAAAGGACTTCAAAAATAAAAAAAAAAAAATAAAAGCTGAGATGTCATCGGCTAGAGAGCAAGAAACGCGCGCAGAAACACAAAACCAGGGCAGATCTAATTATGAGATTCTTTTCCGCAGCCCAGGGTCAATAACTGTGATATTAGGAAGAGGGTGAGAGGGCTGTATGCTGATGGGTCTTAAGCTCCCAGAGACTAGAACGTCCCACTCGAAACGCAAACAGAATTGAACGCTGTGTGCTCATCCTCACGGTGCCCCACATTCGGAAAAGAAAAGTATTCATTTCAGAGCAGTGACCCCATCAGGGGAGATGCACCGGCAATTGTGCAGCCACAACAAAAGAAAAACAGGAGTGCCTTTCACGCAGGTGGTGTCATCCACTTCATATGGACTTGTGGGTTTTTCAATTGCTTTTTCTAATGGAAAAACAACACTCAAGTGTGAGGACACAAATGCGCACACACACACACCTGCAAAGCTTCCCTTCCTAAGTCCCTAAGATCCTAATTCGGGAAGTGAACAGTGGAGACATCGTGTTCATGACACAGCTTGGTGGTGAACTTCCCCTTTCAGCTAAAAGAGAGAGTCTTCCTCTGACCATCAATTACATGGAGTAATCCTTGTCAAACGGAGAAGGGCCCCCCAGCTCTTAAGCTGGCACCAGGAAGACAGGTGCTCAGGTAAGATGTGACCTCCCCAGCAGGGTCCCATCACACATTTAACCTAAACCTTGACTTCTGAAACTGGCTACCTCCCGCACCATCCAGAAAACACAACTCCAATAACTTAGTCAATCCCCACAACAAACCAGTCCATTAAGATGTCATAACACACAGCTCAATAACAAAAAAACCAAACAACTGAATCAAAAACCTGAGAAAAAAAAAATGGTCCCTGTGGTGAAGGAGTTCCTAAATAGACATGTGAAGGAGCTGTTTCTCCAAGGAAGACACACAAATGACCAAAAGGCACATGAAAAAGTGTTCAACATCACTAATTATCAGAGAAATGCAAATCAAAACTACAATGAGGTATCACTTCACACCTGTCAAAAAGGCCATCATTTAAAAGTCCACAAATAATAAATGCTGGAGAGGCTGTGGAGAAAAGAAACCCCCCTACACTGTTGATGGGAACATTGTTTGGTGCAGCCATTATGGAAAACAGTCTGGAGATTCCTTAAAACACTGAACACAGACTTACCCTACGACCCAGCAATCCCACTCCTGGGCACACACCTGGAGAAAACTCTAATTTGAAAAGATTCATGCACCCCAATGTTCATAGCAGCACTACTTACAATAGCCAAGACATGGGAGCAACCTTAATGTCCAATGACAGTTGACTGGATAAAGAAGCTGTGGTATATTTATATGATGGAATACTACTCAGCTGTGAAAAAGAATGGAATCATGCCATTTGCAGCAACATAGATGGACCTAGAGATCATCATATCAAGTCAGTCAGACAAAGAAAGACAAACACCATATGATATCACTTATATGTGGAAACTAAAATATGATACAAATGAACTTATTTACAAAACAGAAACAGACTCACAGACATAGAAAACAAACATGGTTACCAAAGGGTAAAGGGGGTTGGAGAGGGATAAATTAGGAGTTTCAGATTTGTAGATACAAACTACTACACATAAAATAGATAGACACCAAGGTCCTACTGTATAGCACAGGGAACTATATTCAATACTCTGTAATAAACCATACTAGAAAAGAATATGAAAACGAATCTGTATATCTGAATCACTTTGTTGTACACCTGAAATGGACACCACATTGTAAATCAACTATACTTCAATGTAAAATTTTAAAATTAAAAAAAAAAAGAAGACAACAACAGTTTCAGAGACTTAAGGCTGAAACCAAATGATTCCGACCACATGGCCAAGAAGGGACATTTGAGAAGTCCTGACTAAAACTTGCTGTTTATCGTCAAAGCTGCCCAGATGGATGGATGGCCTTTCTTCTTTCCTGCCCTTGCCCTCAGTGGTCCTCAGATACATCATGCGTGAGAGCTTCTGCTCAGAGTCGTAGACACCAAGCATATGCTTATGATTGATTTGTAGAACGTGCAAAGATAATTTTTGTGATTTTTGACTAAAGTGCTGGCTTTGGAAACACATCCCCCACTTAAGATTCGGTCCCCTTGTCCTGTAAGTGAGGACCCCAGGCTAGGAGCCATCAGGGTGAACACCTGTTAGGTTCAAGGTCACCATCTCGGTCTCAGCAGAGCTTTCATCTGTAAAGCCGAGGTGGCGTTAGATAAACGAGCCTGGCAGTTGAAGATGGCGATTCCACAAAATTAAATCCAGCAAGATGGAACTTTCTTTTTAGATTAAAAAATTCTTTTTATGAGAAAAAGAACAATGAAGTTTCTTTTATGCTGGTTCACCCCCAGCCATCCGAACCAGGTCCCCACTGGACACATCTCCAAAATAAAATTGGACATGAAACCTCCAGGTTGCATGTCCCTTCCTTTGTTCGCAAAGACCTGGGGGCTGGTTTTCAAGGTCCTTTCAACTGAAGGTGAGCTTCAAGGAAGCTTAAGGTAAAGGAGACTTACCACTGCTTATTTGATTGTTCATTCAACAAACACTAAGGACCTTCTGGGCACTAGGTACAAAGGAGGAGATGACCTACCAGCGTGGCAAGCACAGTCCTTAGGAACTGAGGTCACGGCCACCCAAAATGAAATCCTTCACAACAGGGACCAAAATTTCACAGGAAATATTGGGAAATGAAGGACTTGGAGGATTTATCTTGAAAAGCAATGAAACCAACCATTATGAAAATAAGTGAGAGAACCTTCAAAAATAAAGTAAGTGTTCAGTATTTGGGTCTGAATGGCAAACAATGAGCTAATTGCTGACATCAACCAAGGTGAACCAGGTGTGGGGCGCAGAGTCCATCCTACACCAGGTTACTGGGAGGACAACGGGCTATACCTACTTTTATACCTTTTATACCTACTTTCCCAGTAAGAGCACCAAGAGGGGTTTCCCCCCCAAAAAAAGTATTCTAGAACTTTCTCCATTTTTCTAAGGGCTTCTCTTAAGTCTCTGATAGTCACATCACTCTCTTGGAATTCTCCTCATCAGTCTTCTCCAGTTCACGTGTTACCTCATCTGATCCTGCCACTGGCTATGACTCAACCCAGGGGTCACTTCCCTCACCCTCGTGAGGTTCTGCGTCTCGAGCATGATCTGTGGTTTCAGTTGGCCATCAGTTTCCTTACACAGGGGAAGTTAATCTGAAGGGCAGGGGTGGAAGGTGGGGGCCTCCCATAAAGAACGTTTAGAAGGACTTCCCTCCCACAGATGTTTGCCCTCCTTGGGCTAACCAGCCACTCGATGTCGAAGAACCAGCTTTTTACCAATCCCCTTCAAGGAGGCAGCTCAAGTTTCTAAATCCACCTAACACCACACCGCAGCCTTGATCCTAAAGGCAACGTGGTAGGATGTTCTTTGAAACAGGATATCCTTGCCCATCCACAGCCATGTTTAGCCTGGCGTATCGGTTAAGCCAACCTACTGGATATCTCAAAAGAAACTTCCAGCTTCCCCGACTCCTTTGCTGGAAACTTGGATGGGGCAGACCACTGAATTTGGGCTTTAAATACGTTCAGTTCGCTGGAGAGTCTCAAAAGCCCAATCACCATAAAATCTTATACGTTAGGTCTTTATCCTTCATGACTCCTCTGGCCTTCTGCTTGCAGACGACTTCACTGTCAAGCCTTCTGTTAATTGGAATGATTAGTACCAAGCTACCAGAATAGTTTAAAAGAGAGGGGAATTAAGCATCCTTTAAAAAAATATTTTTCAAAAACATCCTCTCTCTCGTACCTTCATAAATCATGGACAGGAAGATTCTCCAAAAATAAAGAGGAGAAAGAATCTGTTATAAGATCGTAGTTAAAATAAATAAAGAAATAAATAATAACATCTTAGTTCAGCCCCTGGACCCAAGTGCTCCTGACTACTTATTTTTAAATGTTTTGCTGATTCTAATTGGCTTTCAAGAATCAAGGCCAAAGGGATCCCCCTAAAGGTTATTCTCAATCACTTTGCTGGATTTTGTCAAGTTCTCCCAACTCATAGCCCCTCAAGTCACCCAAAACAGATCACCCTATCATTGTCCAGCCGTCGAAAACGGGTCTTCCCCACCTCCCCCCAAAATATACAGGTTTGCATACACACACACACACACACACACACACACACACACACAGCGAGGTCAACTCCCTCACTGAGAAGGCAGCTCTGATCTCTCCAGCCAGGACCTGACAGGTCAAAGGAGACAAGAAATTTGTTTGAAAATGGTGGACAGCAAGGCCTTCAGGCCATTTGAAGCAGCAGCGCTTTGTCTTCACACACCCAGCACTCTCAGAACTTGTCACTCGGCTGTGAAATACTAGCCTTGGGAAGTGGTGGCAGTTAACTCCCCCAGCCCCTTTGATTTCCAGGCAGTATTTATTTTAATGCCCCCCAACCCCATGGTGTCCGTCATGTCCTGTCCACCCTGGGCTTGCTGGTCTGCCCGACCCGCCATCCCTGTCCCCGCTCCGACACTTCAGTAGGGAACAGGGGGTGTCGAACATCCCGGGCCAGGGCTTAGACCGCACCCTGCAGGCCCGCCCCTGCCCTGAGGGGACAGCCTCTGTGTGCTTCCTGATTGTGGGGGAGGGGATCCTTGGAAACCGGGCACCTGTGACCCAGACCTCTGGCTCAGCTGGCTGCCCATATACTAAACATGAAAGCACAGGCATCTGTCACCACTCTGGGCTGTCGCTGCAACAGCGTTACCTACATGGGGCAGCTACGTTCCCAGGGGGATCTGAACGACATTTGGCCTCTTGGTCTTTTTGGCTTTTTTAATCTCCACATTCACATACTGTTTCTGATTTTTTTTCTCTCTCTGGGTCTAGCTTCATCCCCCACTCATTGGTGTGGCCAGTTTGCTCTTAGGATTTTGGTCTGAGAGGCTGGTGTTGAGATCAGGAGTGGGCTTCTCCCAACACAGCGGGCGCAGGACCACTGCCTGAGGCCGAGAGGAGTTTGTGAAGGGAACATGGGGTGAAAAGGACCATGAAAGACCAGAGGCTTTCCAGCTGATCTGTCTGCCTACACTGGGGCCCCCCGGGTCGCTGTGAGCACACCAGGCGCATGTGCACATGAGGAAGAGGCACCCACTTCCATCCAAGGATGCATGGAGGGCGCCCCCCACCCCGTGGGAGGAGAGAGGACCGCCTTGCCTTGCGCTGACCGCCCTGTAGCTGAGTTCAAGGCCAGGCGAACCTGGTGCTGGCTGGACCTCAGTCCCCACTGGCGCAATCCACACAGCCGCACGCGGAGCCCTGCCCACCCCCCTCCGGCTGGCCACCAGGCCTTCTTCCCAAAGAGAAGCTAAAGGCGCCCATGGCCCAGCACACACGATGGAAGCTACCTGGAGCCACTCGGATGACGCTCCCCAGCAAACGTGGCCACGTCCAGCAGGGCGTGGATTCCATTTTAATGAATCCATATTGGTTTATGTTTATAATGAAACTTTCCCACCGAAACTGTTTACCCACAACAAGAGCACAGGTGATGTCCTCTACTGTCCACTAAACGTCCGTGCGGGCCACTGCCTGTATCACTTAGAAGCGCATTTCAAGGTCCCTCCTCTTGGTTCGCAGACAGGACAGAAGATGTCCAGGTGGCGCAGGGGCTGAATCATGGCCCATCCCCACCCCAGAAAAGATGTCCAAGCCCTAACCTGCAGAACTCCTGACTGTGAGCTTTCTTGGGAGAAGGTCTTTGCCGATGGAATTCAATTAAGAATCTCGAAATAAGATCATTCTGGATTTAGGGCCTGCCTAATGGCAGCAGCAAGTATCCTTGTAAGAGAAAGACAGAGGGAGATCTGAGCCCCAGACACACAGGGAGAAGCTGTGTGAAGACAGAGGCAGAGACTGGAAGGATGCGGACACCAGTGAGGGCCGCCTGGAGCCCCCGGCAGCTGGGAGGCGCAGAAGTCTCCTCCCCTAGAGCCCGCGGAGGGACTGTCCGACCCCTGGCCTCGGAACTGGGAGAGAACACATCTTTGTTCTCTTAAGCCACCAAGTTTGTAGCAATTTCTTTGGCAGCCTCAGGACACCAGCGTAGGTGGTACCCAAACAGAAATGCTGGCTTCAGGGCATCTCACATCGTGCACTGGGTCCCGCGCACACCAGCCCACTCGGCTCCCATCCGCCCTCTGGTTCGCCATTCTTGCCCCTGAGCATTTCCACATCACTCCCCAGTCCAGAAAGCCTCTGTTCTATTCTCCCTACGTCCGGACTCCTAGAAGGAGCCCTTTCTCTCCCAAGAACATCCCCTCTTCGGGCTCTGCCCCCAACGCTGACCTTGTCCTCCACTAAACAGCAGAAACCCTTGTCACCACGGGCCCCGCACTCATCTGTCACTCAGCGCATGCCAGTTTTTATCCACGTACACTTACTAGGCGGTGTTAATAATAACAATCAACACCAATCACTGGCTTTAGAGTCTGCAGCCGCCTTCCGCGCAGCAGCTCCCTAGATCCTCGCACTGAGCCACTGGGTAGGTGAGACCAACATCCACAGCCCAGCTGTACAGACAGAAGATTCCGAGGGGGGAGCTCACGGACCTGCCAGGGTCCTTCCCAATGTGAGCCAAGGGTGGACAGCGAGCCTGTCTGCCTGTCTTCACCCTGTACCACGTTTCTCCCTTACAGTTCCCAGCACGGTGCTTCGAAACAGAAACATGGAAGCTGATGGCAGTTTCCAGGAGCAGCTTGACTCAGCCCCCTTTAAGGTGCTGGTGGGAGAGCTCTGCCCTTCGAGGGAACTGGCAGAGTTCTGGTTGGTTCTGTTGGGTTCTGTTGGCGGGGGATATACCCCAATGGGCAGTTCCATTGGTTGTGAGCTATTTGAGGAGGAAAGTCATGGAGTTAAGGGGGAGGAGCCACAGGAAATGAAGAAAGGGCAAAGCTGGGTCCCTGACAGTATTTCTGTGTCCCCCCACCCTACTTCTGTCCGCTCCCACCAGATCTTAACCCTCGACATTCCATAACAAAGACAATGCTTTGCTTTCTACAATTCACCATCCAGTTAAGCAAACATCTACCCTGATTTAAATTCTCACTGAGAAGGCTGATCTTTGTCCTTGCTCACCGGAGAGGGCTGGGGGGCTGGAGGTTGGGGGTAGGGGGAGCACGGAAGCACCCTCTGCTGGGGGGGGGGCACCAGAGCTGCAGAAAGGGGGAGGGGGAGGTGCCCCAGCCAACTGCGCCCAAGGACAAAAACCACAGCCATCAGAGCCCAGGGTCAGCCCTAGAGCCACACAGACAACAGTCAGCCACAAAAGGATGGTAATTCAGGCACCACTGGCCAGATGGGACCCTGCCGCCTCTTCACAGAAGGCCTTCACTCTCCCCAGTCCACACACTGCCGGCAGGGCTGAGGCTGGGCTCCCTCCTGCCCGGGGAGCTGAGGAAGGAGGGGAAACTGTGGTCCAGAGAATTTAAGCGATTTGCCCTGGTTGCCCAGTGACTGCAACTGAAAATAGCCCCTTTCCAGGAAGCAGTCTCCATTCGTTCATCCTTTATTTATTTCTGAGCACGATGAAGAGGGTACCTCTTACCGCCTCCCATGCTGGCGATGTTCCCCGCTGCTCTCCCAGGTCATAACTCCTCCTCCCACTTCTATTTCACATCCACTGTCAAGCCCAACCACTGACCCGTTTTAGCCTCACAAGGGCCCCATGGAATCAAGTGAACTTCATTTTTAAAGGTGAGGGAAAGGTGGAGGCACAAGAGTTCTGACTCACATTTTCCAGGCCCCGGGGTGAACTCTCTCTGGGCAGCGCCCGGCACACGCGGCCAGTACTCAGGGAGGCTTGCTGCCTCCTCAGTGTTGGATTCTAAATATTCCCACCCAAGACCCTCTCCGCTGGCTTAGGGTCTCGACGACCGTCCCACAGACGTAACACTGGTGTCATCATCCCACGCGCATCTGTCCCCCTGCGGGACTTCAGGCTCCAGACAGCAAGGACGACTGCCTCGTGCTCACTTCGCGTCCCCAGCAGCTCAGTGGATTCCTCTCCAAGGAGAGCCTTACCTGCCATTCCTGCAGAAGCCTGCCCGCGGGTCCTGCGTGGGGCTGGCCCCTCGACTGGGGGTGGGCGGCAGTCTTTTCTCAGCACCCAGTGTGGCTTCCTGGCTCTCAGCTGAGCGCGGCTTTGCGAGAAACTCCCTGTGTACCTGGGGGACAAGAAGCACACATGCGGTCACCAGCCTCAGGAGCACGTGCCTGGGAGCTCACAAGCACAGAACTGTGAAACACGATGCTCAGAGGAGAAAACCCAAAGTCCTTGTGGGGAGCCTAGGAGAACACAGGGGCATGATGTCCGGTAGCATGGCAGCTCTCGGGACCCCCTCACCCCTCCGATCCTCAGTCTCCCGCCAGGACATGGCGGTAACAACAGGACCCGACTCAAGGGGCTGCTGGGGGACAAAATGAGACGGTGCTTATGGAATGCTTCCCACACTGCTTAGCACATAGCAAGCGCTTCCTAAAGGTCAGCTGCTGAAATTAAATACGGAACTACATGGTCTTGATTACCTAGTAGCCAGGCTGTCCAGCAGAACTTTCTGCAATGACGGAAGCGTTCTGCGACCCGCACTGACCACTGTCATAGCCACCAACCACTGGCAGCCACTGAGCGGCTGAGATGCGGTCCACGTGTCTGAGGAACTGAGCTTTACATCTGATTTCACTGTAGTGAGCCGAAAGAGCCACGTGTGGCCAGTGGCCACCGTTACTGGCCAGCACACGCCTAAGGGGTCTCCTCTGAAAAACACGGGCACCACAGACAGGCCCCCTGGGGGGCCCTTCCAGAGCATCTGCTCTAATCTCCAAAACAGAGCCTGCACCTCCTGAGGAAGGGCAGAACACGGGTAGAGAAGGAAAATACTAAGCTCCGATTTACACTTACTTCCGTCTAAGCTCTCTAACATCTATCGTTATGTGCCCCTTATAATGTACATAACATATTAGGAGAATAGAGCACATGTAGAACTTGGCAGTGAACCATTATGCATTTCTTAGGGTGACGGCTAGACATTTTTTTTACCAGCAGAAGTGTGCAACCCAAAGCAGACCAGCAGGCTAGTCTAGCGCCCCCACTTGGCAGGTGAAAGAACTGAGGCGGAGCGCCTGCAAGCGCCTTAAGACTCGCTCGTGGCCGATTGGGAGGGAGCCTCCTGACCCAGGCCCCTGTGCCGTTTCGCTAGAGGCCACCCTCCGTGGTCAGCTCTTTAAGATCTTCGCACCACTTTTAGCTGCCTGGTTGAGCCACAGGGATCCCTCCCCTTTACAAGCCTCGGTTTACAAGAATTCTTCTCCTGTTAACGATGCTCTTTGGAACCACCTGGCTGGAGAGGAAGGGGAGACAACCTGCTTGGCCATTTCCCTTTCCCACTTGTCTGAGCTGCTGCCAGCCTCCAGCCACTGTTCCCTCATCACCCGGGCTGCTCACGGAATTTTAAATCAGGTCTGCGGAGCGCAGTATCCTCCGGGGCGCTGATTTTTATGGCAGCAACAAGGAGAAAGCGACTTCTCTTCACCTTTCTTGTGTTCGGGAGAGGCCCCACTTACAGGCGCTATTGCCTCCCGGGCCTTGGGCCGGAGCTGCCACTCCCCAGCAGTGCCCGCCTGGCTCCTGGAAGCAGTCCATCCCTGCTTGTCAAGACCGCAGGCTCCTGCAAGAGCCACCGGAGCCAGGCTCGGCGGCGGCAGGGCTGCCGCTCTGCTCATCACAAACCCCGGAGCCTGCCGGGCTCCCTCTGGGCTGGGCTGAGCGGCTTCGAAGTGCAGAGACAGGAGGAGGAAGGAAGGTGGGGGCGCGAGAGAATCCGTCCTCTGTGGGCTGCACGTCTCCTTTGCCCCGAGTCAGTGGGTGCCAGCCGCAGGCCTGCAGGTGTTAAGAACGCCGCGGCCTGAACTGCAGGGAGGTTCGCTTTTGAAAATGGACAAGAGTGAGCAGCTGTACTCAGTGAAAATGGCTCGGACACCTGCTGGGGAGCCCTGGCCCCTGGACTCATCTCTCATTAAGGTGGAATTTGGACTCTTTTGGCCCTGGGGGGAGCCCACGTGGCTCTTGGCATGGTCTGCAAGGCCATTTTTGTTTAGTCCCAGGCAGGGTCTATTTCTTTCTCTCCTGGGTTGTCCAGAACATTCTATGTGCAGCCCCTGCCAGAGCAGTGTCACCAGGGGAGGAAGCAGCCGGGGTGGAGCCGGACCTGCAAGCTTGCCAGCACCAGTCAGTCCCACAAGGCTGCTCGTGGTCTGGCGGCTGCTGAGTGCCTCGTCTCCACTGCCTTCACCAGGCTGCCCGGCCGCCGGGGTGTTGGCCCCTCGTAACTCTCACTTACCCCCTTCTAGAGAGGGTTGCCCTGGCTAGTGGAAGACGACTGGCCTGGAGAGGCCCAGGGGCGTGTGCACATCTCCCCCAGGAAGGGCCCTCGGCTGTTGACTGGCTGTCCCAGGGGATGACCACTCAGGCCCTTTGCCTGGGAGCAAGATGACCTCTGTGATGCCTTCACTCTCCAGAGCTCCCCGTGAGGTCAGGCAGGACCAGACACCCACACCCACCTCCTGGCTGAGCTCTTCCCTCACCCTCATCTGCTCCCCTCGCCCCTCACACGCCTCCCGAGAGCCCTCCCTGCATAACTCACTTGTGCAAGAATCCCCGTCTCAGGCTCTGCTTCGAGGCGCCCCAGCCTCGGCCGCAAGACCCGCGCCTCGTCCCCTGCGTCTCCCTGCCTCACTCCCACCCGCCCAATTCCCCCACAGGCACTTGGGTGTGTTTGCAAACATCCTCAAATGGGCATGTATCCTTATACACGCGTAGTGTCGCTTTTGTGTGTGGCACCGTACCGCCGAGCCGCTCTCTCTCTTGGTTTTTACTCAAGGCTTCGTTTTGCCAATCAATCCAGATTTCTGTATTTGTGTCTAATTTTCTGCTTTTTGCTGGCTTGCAGAGTGGCTTACTTTTTTTTTTTTAATAAGCTGCCATTTAAGGGCCAGATTTTAAATCCAACTCTTGTACTCAACACAGCCTCTGCTCTCGGTCTCTCGCTGTGGGTCTTCCTTTAAGAGCCAACATTAATTACACTTAAGAGTAGCACGTTATCCTTGTTTATGGGCCTCATGCAAGACCAGCCAGATAGATGCTTTCTTACCCCATGTCAGCCCCGGCAGGGACACTGATGACTAGATGGCCAAGGTCAAAAGCAAAGGGGACATCAGTTTTGACTGGAGTCCAGTGGGAAGCGCATGAAAGGAGGCAGGGTGAGCTTTTGTCATGTATCTTGATGCTGGAGCAAATGACCGTCCTGCCAACTCCAACCCCACACCGACCTTTACACCCTCTGCCCCTTTTATCGGCCCAGCGTTGGGAGATCCAGGGAGGCAGCCTTGTAGGTTCCCGTGGTCTCCCTCACACATGCACATCCTGGGGAGAGACTGTGTGCTCTGCCATGGGGTTCCTCTCACTTTCTTCTCGTGGTCCCACAGGGAGGAACAAGGCAGAGAGAAGTGGGGTGGAGGCCCGGCAGCCCCCCAGCATCCCACCAGGCAGGACCTGGGACCAGGGTCAAAGCTTCTGTTGCCATGGTGAACATGACAGAGGGGCTCAGCATAGTGGCAGCCACCACGTCCCCAGGTGTGTGTCTCCATCTCACTTGGGAGACTGAGCTCTCGTTACTGAGTGTCACCTTGTTGAATAAGTAAACTGTGTCATGACTGAGTGAGCAGACACTTGGCTCAGACAGAAAAAACCCACCGTAGAAGGGAAAACACCATCGATTAAGAGAATTCCACTGTCAGCGTTTTCTCCTTCGCCCTCCCCTTCCGTGACTAACGTGTATTTGGGGGTTTGCAGAGCACCCTTCTGCCTCAGAACCTCCAATCTCCTCCTCACTCGCTGCATTCCCATCACGCGGGGCTTCCCGATTCACCGTCCCATCTGCCGGGAGCTTCCTGGACCACGGCGCGCAGTGTGTCACGCCCCATACGGCACGCACGCAGTTACAAATTAATCAATAAACTCCAATTCCATGGGCAGGTGCCTGCTTTGGGCCCGGCAGAGACCTCTTCTGGGAACGCTCTGACTCTCTGCGTCTCTAGTTAGCGTCAGGACGCTTAGGTGTCCAGGCATGAGTTGTCTGTATTTTCCCATTTCCACTCTGCAGATGGACCCCGCCTTTCCTAACCCCTCTCCTTTAACTCGTGGGCTTTCATTAATGGCAACAGCCATTTTCATTTCAGCGCAGTATTTCGAGTCGGCAACAAACAGAGAGACAAATGGAACAGAATGGAGGGCCCTGAAATAAACTCCTAGTATAAATGGGAAGTTGAAATACAGCAAATAAGTGAAAAAAGCAGATTAGGCCAGGCGTCTACAAGCTTTTTGTGCAAAGGTCCAGGTAATAAATAGTTTAGACTTTACAAGCTACATACAATCTCTGCCACATATTTTTCATAAATAAATAAATATATTCTTATAGAATATAGCATATATATTTATATTTTTTTTCTTTTAAAAATGTAAAAACCATGCTTACCTAACAAGGGCATACAGAAACAAGTCAAAAGCCACATTTGACCCAAAGTCCATTGTTTTCTATACAAAATAAAAATAAATCCCTCTTTACATTAAAAGAGAGAGAGAGGAAGAACCTAACAGAATGTATTTTTGTATTTGTGATGCTGGGAGATTGAGAGTGAGGAAAGATTCCTTAGACAAGTTCAAAGGCGACCATCGTGAGGGAAAAGCTAGCCCCACGGGGCTACGTCAGGACGGGCGACTTCTTGATGACAGAGCCCTAAGCCAGGTTAGAAAACGAGAAGCCCCTCTGCCCGCCGCCGCTGCGTTCACCCTCACGCTGAGACCGGCTGAAAATGCAGATTAAGATATAAAAATCTCCACAACTTATATTTAAGGGCACTGCTGCTCTAATTAGAAGGCAAGATATATTTAAAAGTCAAAAACCAGGTGAAAACAGACACCCGAAGGAGCAAGAGAGTTTGCGCTGCGAGGGCATTTGCCAAGCCAAGCGAGCCTGCTCTCCCACCCTCAGGGCCCGGCGGGCTGCGGGGCGCAGGGCTGAAGCCCAGGGTCTGCCCTGGGGAGGGTCAGGTGGGAGGCCCGACCTCGCCTCCGGCATAAAGCTGACGCCACTGAGATTATACCCTCAATAAATGGGTGAGTTAGGAATAATACATCGTACCCCCACCACCTGCCCAGGGAACATTAAAAAAAAAAAAAAAAAAAAAAACTCCTATTTTACCACTGAGTGAAGGAGGCAAAAGTCTCTCCTGCTAATTTCATAATAAGACAGTCTTTGCATGAGTTTGCAGTCTGAATTCAAACTACACTGTGATGTGGAAAAACCCACAACCAAGAATTTTATTTGAAGCAGTGCTCAGTGGGTGCCCCTAGGCACCCAGAAGAAGCAAAACAAATTACTGGAGAAACCCATCTCAAAGTTCCAAAAATCTCAGGTCACCATCAAAAAATCCAAAAACAAACAAGGAAACACGTTACCCTAGGTGAGAGCCAGTACATAGAACAGAGCCAAACGTGCCACGACTTCTATGTTGGCATTAGCAGGCGTAAAATATTTAGTGTGTTTTTTAAAAGACTGAAAATAAAAGATTACATAAATAGAGAAAACAATCTTAAAATTCATATGGAACCACAAGAGACTCTGAATAACTGAAGCAATCGAGCAAGAAGAACTAAGCAGGAGGCATCACACTTCATAATTTTAAAATACATCACAAAGCTACAGTAACAGGCACAGCATGGTCCTGGGTGGGAATGTAAATTGGGACAACCACTATGGAAAACGGAATGAAAATTCCTCAATCTTAAAAATAGAACTACTCCATGACCCACTTCTGGGTGTATACCCAAACAAACTGAAATCAGAACCTTGAAGATATCTTGAGCCCACGTTTATTGCAGTATTAGTTACAACAGCCAAGATATGGAAACAACCCAAACGTGCACTGATGGATGAACAGATAAAAATACTACGATGTATCCACACAATGGAATATTATTCTCCTTAAAAAGGAAGAAATCTTGCCATTTGCTGCACCATGGATGGACTGGGAGACGCTACGCTAAATGAAGTCAGCCAGGTACAGAGATCCTACGTGGTCCCACTTATATGAGGAACCTAACACAGTCAAACTCATGAAAACAGAATAGGCTCGTGATTACCAGGCCCTGGAGGGAGGGGGAACCAGAGGGTGCTGATGCACGAAGTTTCGCTTCTGCAAAATGAACAGGCACTAGGCATCTACAGGTCACAATAGTGCACACGGTTAACAACTCTGTTACACTCTTTAAAATTTAGGAGGGTGCATCTTATGTCAAATATTCTTATCAAAAAAAAAAAAGGAAGGGAAGAAACTTCTAGAGATGACAAATCAGTCGAGGGAAGTTCAGGGCACTGTATGTGGTGATGGTTTCGTGGGTATACGCTCATCTTCAAACTCATCAAGACCTAGATATTAAATATGTACAGCTTCTAGGTTTGCCAGTCATACCTCAATAAAAAAGAAGAGCAGAGAGCAAGAGACTATAAAAAGGACCAGGCAGATTTGGAAAGATAATTAGATGGAACTTTAAAAAAAGTGAACGTAATATATATTAATAATTAAATTTAAAGGGGGAGGGTCTAGCTCATGTGGTAGAGTGCATGCCTAGCATGCACGAGGTCCTGGGTTCAATCCCCAGTACCTCCTCTAAAAATAAATAAATCAGTGAAACCTAATTACCTCCCCCCACCAAAAAAAAAATAATGATAATCATAATCATAATAATCATAAAATTTAAAACTCAATGGATCTGTAAAAGCAGAGGGACCAAGGAAGAGGTCCCTGCAATAGCCCAGGGATGGCTTCTTCTGACCAAGGTGGCGTAGCAGGGACTGGATTTACCCTCCCAAATAAGAAACTGGACTAATGTACGAACCAACACTTTTCAGGACACTGGACGCGAAGCAACGAGGCAGCAGTCCCTGAGGGAAGAGGAGCAGACGGGGTGAGCCCCGCGACTGCCCTGGCTTCCTGGTGGGGGCACTTTCCAGGTCCGGCACCATTTATTGAAAAGACTAGCCTTTCTCCATTGAATTTCCTTCAAACCTTTGTCAAAAACCAATTGACCACAGACAGTGTTCTATATTCTTATTGCCTTTCATTGATCTATTTGTCTATTTTGACGTGAATACACACTGCCTTGAGCACTTTAGCTTTATAGCAAGTCCTCAGGTCAGGCAGAGTCATCAAGATAGTGCGGTATTTGCATCAAAATAGACAGATGAACAAATCGTGCTGGAGCGATTTGGCATCCGCCTGCCAAAACAGCACCATATACAAAAATTTGATCACAGGACTGAATGTTAAACATGAAAGGACAAAACTTTAGAGAAAAATTCTTGTAGCCATGCTTTAAGCAAAGAGGTTTTAGTTATGACATCAAAAGCACAATCCAAAGAAAGGACGATGATGGGAATTCATCAGAATTTAAAATATCTGCTCTTTAAAAGACACCGTTAAGAGAATTAAAAAACAAGGCACAGACTGGAAGGAAATAGTTACAAGTTGCATCTCTGATAAAGGACTGACAACCGGAATGTATAAAGCACTCTAAAAAGTTAATAGTAAGAAAACAGCCAACCCAGTTTTAGTGGGCGAAAGAGCTGAACAGATGTTCCACAAAAATGACAAATAAGCCCATGAAAAGATGTTCAATATCATCAGTTATCAGGGAAATGAAAATTCAAACTAATAAGATAGCACTGCACACCTATTAGAATGACTACAAAAGGAGAATGGCCATACCAGGTGCTGGCCAGGATGAGGAGAAACTGAAAGTCTCAGACACTGCTGGTGACGTAACATGATACGCCGCCTTGGAAAACAGCTTGGCAGCATCTTTAAAAATGAATTATGCATCTACCATTCAATCCAGACATCCCACTCTTAGGCATTTACCCAAGGGAATTTAAATCTTATATCCATACAAAGACTTACATATAAATATTTACAGTAATTTTTATTTATAACAGCCCCCAAATGAAACAAGCCAAATGTCCACCAACAACTGAATGTATAAACAGATTGGGACACAGCTTTTGTTAAGGGCTACGTGGAAACTTCGGGGATTCTGGCTACGTTCACCACCTTGATGGTGCTGTTGGCTTCACAGGCGTGAGCCTACGTCAAAACTTATTAAATTCTGCATATTAAATATGCATAATGTTAAACTTCAATATACATCAATAGACCCTTTAAAAAACACTCAGTGAATTAAGAAAATTAGTAAAAATTTAAAGACAGTTCTAAACAAAGTATCTAGATTATCGCAGAGAAAGACAAATTTGTTGAAAGCAGAGGTTACTGGACATGAAAGCAAGAGAAATTCTCAGATACGTTGTTTCCATGTTCCAGAAACAGAGGACAGAGACTGGGATAGAGGCAGCATTTGAAGAGTGATGTGGAGAATTTTCTACGTAGACATCAATCCAGAAATTATAAAAGCCCAGTGGATCCCCAATGGAAAAAATAAAAGTTGCATGAACCTGTATGCATCAGAAGAAACATATGGAACACCAAAGATTAAAAGAAGATCTTAAAAGCAGCCAGAGATAAGAGAACTTCAGAAGACAGATGGGCAGATGAGCAGCTGACTTCTCACCACAGAATGGCAGCCGAACGATGAGGCAGAAATGGCTTGGAAGTGCTGAGAGGAAGTAACTGTCAACCTAAGACGGTACACCCAGCAAAAAATATTTTTCAACAAGGATGAAATAAATGCATTTCCAGATTAATAAAAACTGAGATTTCTCTTCTTTAAATGGAATTCAAAAGGGTGTGCTTCAGAAAGACGAAAACCACCTCAGAAGGAAGATCTGATACGCCGAAAGGAATGAAGAGGCAGGATATTTGCGATTCTGTGGGTAAAGAAAAATGAGCGGCTTGAAAAGACAACAGACTTGGGGAAATGTCTGCGGTCTATACAACAGGCAAGGGATTCGTGCAAGTCTGGGAGACATACGGAACCCTGCAAGTTCTGACGGGCAAAACATGAAAACTCTGCTCAGAATAGACAGTAGTGAGAACACGGGAGCAGGGCAAGCTCCCACGGCCGGAGGAACCTGAAGTGACACACCCACTCCAGGGAGTGACTTGGTAGTAACTTGTAAAGTTGAAAATGAGATGATCTCCTAACCCAGGAATTCCACCTTTAGGTGTATTTCTTAGAAAACCTCTTATGTTGGCGTAAGGAGGCACGTATAAACACGCTCATTGCAAAATTGGCAAAAAAAAAAAAAAAAAGTGGAACCAATTTAAATGTTCCTAAATGGGAGGATGGAAAATAAAACGTGTCATTCTCGTGGAATGGAACACTCTACAGCAGTTACTACAAATGAATTTGGTCTGTGTGTACCCACTGGATCTGTGTGTGACTAGAGCTTCAAAAACACAATATCGAGTTTAAAAATCAAACTGAAGGGGGATAAATGCAGTGTGATACTTACATATCTATCTTAAAGACACAAACTAATCCTATGCATTAGTGGATACATTAATTTGTACGATATGAACATATGGATGGAAACCATTTGTGTGCCAAACATATAAAACTACATAATTACCTTTTTGTTTTATTTTGTTTTAAATTATATACATATATAATGTAAATATTATATATATATAAAATATATAAAGTAATTTTTTTTTAAGGCTCAGAAGCAAATATGATAAAATATTAACATCTGTTAATTCTGGATCATTACCCAGAAATCTGTTATAGATTTTTTAAACTTTCTTGTATTTTTTTAAGAGTGTATTTTTTAAATTGAAGTGTACTTGATTTACAAGGCTGTGTTAGTTTCAGGTATCCAGCAAAGTGATTCAGATACGTATATATCCACATACACACACACACTCTTTTTCAGATTCTTTTCCATTATAGGTAAACTTTCCTGTGTTTTTAAATTTGTTTTCAAAAAAGGAGAAGAAGAGAACAGATACTCTGATGCATGAATTTTACCCTTTTCTGTGAGCTAAGGCCCAGAGGGGAATCTCTTTTACAGTATTTCATTTTCTGTAGCACATTAAGACAACTGAAGTGAAAATGGGAAAGTGAACTTAAAAATAGGCTGCTTTCCTGAGGAGAGAACATGTGGGTTGATAGGCAATAGATAGGTCTGCGTGCACACACACACACAGGAGCGGGCAGATGGATGTATACATCGATACACACGTCACGTATGCAGTCACGCACACAGGGTGGGTGTTTGACCCCTGGGTGGTGGCAGGTTTGCAGGGCATCCTGTAGAGATGTCTCCAGGCCTCTTGGAGCACCAGCCTGGGACCATCAGCTTTGTTTGGGAACGTTTCCCAGACGGCCTCCACGTGTGGACACCTGGCACCTCGCAGGTGCACGATGACTGTTTCTTTCAACAGTCAAGTTCAAGTGCTGGGAAGGAAGGAGCTGTAAATGGCCACCCTCTCCCACCCAGCCATTCTCCTCCTGACGCCTCCGGGACCCTGACTGAAGCCTAGAGATGTTGGCGTGGCAGGTGTCACTTCCTCCACTACAGTCATGTGGGAGCAAAGCCACGCGGGAAGCCCTGTGCGCCCAGAGCTGTAAGGGCAGCTGCCCTTTGGTCTGGCTGGAATTCATTCCCCTGCTGTGAGAACTGCACCCAAGTCTCCCTGAGGGGCCATCCCTACCCACTCCACACGGTCTGGGTCAGAGCTGCGTGCCCCTGTTACACAGGCAGTTGTCCTTCTTTGGTTCAGGCTACTTAAAGTTGGGCTAGTGCCACAAGAGCCTTGAATAATCCGTGAACTAAAGCACAGGCTGAAAAAATGCTGGGTGTTGGAAAGGACAGGATGTGGTTTGGGGCAGCGTAAAGGGTCGCTCTCCAAGCATGTTGCCTGGACCAACATCCTCATCATCTCCAGGGAGCAAGTTAGAGATACAGAATCTCGGGCCCTGTCCCAGACCTACTGAATTTGACCCAGCATCGCAAGAAAACTCCAGAAAAAAACCCTAAGCAACTCTGGTGTCTGTTATGTGCTGGGAGCCGCT
This sequence comes from Camelus ferus, assembly GCF_009834535.1. Classification (NCBI taxonomy): domain Eukaryota; kingdom Metazoa; phylum Chordata; class Mammalia; order Artiodactyla; family Camelidae; genus Camelus; species Camelus ferus. The sequence continues at coordinate 12,017,753 of NC_045714.1, read as the reverse complement.
GTGTGGCACATGGGCCCTGAAGTAAGACTCGCTGGTTCAGATCTGGGTCCCCGACCTCTTTGTGTCTCAGTTTCCTCATGAGGGAAACGAGGAGCCCTTGTACAGTGCCTGGCACACAGCAAGCCTCAGCGATGCCAGCTCTGAACATGGGGTCCCTGGCAGAAACGGGGGCAGGGACCTCGTAAGAGGGCCTGCTGTCTCCAGCCACTGAGGGTCTGAGCAGCTGCTGGCGAGCACTAGGAATCTGCATGTCCTCTGGAAGAGTACATAGGCTTTGGACCAAATACTGACCACAAAGGGAGAAGGCTGAGCATTCTAGAAAGGGGAGAGTGTGGGGGGCCAAACTGTAGAGTGGGGACACAGGAGTGCCTCGGGGATCTGGGTTCAGAGTGTCAAATAGGGCATGGGTGAGGGCTGGTACTGCGCAGCGGGATGGGCAGCCATGGGAAAATGGGACTGAAAAGGTTCTCTGAGAGGGGGTGGGGTCTGATTAAAGAATTTGCTTCTTGGGGAGGGTCTAGCTCAGTGGCAGAGCGCATGCTTAGCATGCACAAGGCCCTGGGTTCAGTCCCAGCACCTCCTCAACAACAAGTAAACCTAACTACCTCCCCTCAAAAAAAAAAAAACAAAACAGCAGGTAAGAATTTGCTTTTTACCTTGTGTGCAACGGGCAACCTGAATGATTTTGAGCAAAGGAACAAGACAGTCAGTGACACGACGACAGAGTGGTATTAAAATCCATCTGCCCCCCAGTTTGCGGTCGGTAGATTATGTTACGTGCACAGACCACAGAGAAAAGTCTGGAAGGGCAGCCACCTAAACATTAACGGTGATCGTCTCTGCGTGGGGAGGTGACTTGGATGTTTTACTGTCTTCTTCCTGCTCAGCTGTATTTTCTAATTTTTCTGCAAAGGACATGCCTCGCTTGCATAATTAAAAAAACAATAAAAGCTGTAAATAATTAACACGCTCTCTCTTCAGGGCTTACAACTGGATGGCTGCATTTTCAACTCAGTTGAAATATTTCAAATATTTGCTGGATTCCTGGCCTTAAAAAAAAAAAGGCCCCACTGAAACACACGCAGCCAGTGGTGCTGTGCGGGCTGGACGGGTGGGGAGGTAAACTGAGTCCTGGCCCCCAGATCCCAGCCAGTACCCTCTCCCAAGCACAGGGATGCCCTCTGAATCCCTTGTGAAGTTTATCCTCGAGGTTTACTGGAATCACAGCTCGTGGTTCCTAAGGCTGCGGGCGCACGTGGAAGTGACTGCGGCGGCCGCGCGCCCTACCTTTTGGAGACGATGCTCAGGGTTCTCTGCCTGCTGCTCCCACGAAGTGTCTTTGCCCTCCTGCGAGGCAGTGCTTTCTTCCATCCTGGCTCGGACACCCGGTCCTGGGATGTCACCGCGGGGACTGCTGGGTCAGAGAGCTGAAAATACCAGGCCTGCTGGCATCACGCTGCTCACAGCCCTCGTGGTGGGAACAACACAGAAGGGGTCTCTCTGCAGACAGGACGCCCATCTGGGGAAACCAGGCATGGGAATGCCGCACTGCCAAATGGGCTGAGCGTTCCTAGCTGGAAACTTCTGGAACCCTGCCTGTGCTGGATGCACAGACCTTTGGAGATGACTAGAGACCTAGGGCACACTGTGGCCGGCTCCTTCCCCTTCCCCAACTCTGTCTCCCCAGGAACCCCCCTGCCCAACGCCTGACTGCCTTTTGGGGGAAGGAGGGCTATGCTGGGCCTTGGTCCCCCCTCTCTTGGGCCCAGCACAATCCTTACTAATCCACTACTCTTGGGGGACCCAGAGTTATTCTGGACAGAGTTTCATTTCACTTTTTGCCTCTGTTACCAGGAAGCACAGAATGAAGTTTTATGTCTAGTTATGAAAAATATCTTTTTATGAAAAATATCTCACCCAGAGTCTCGGGTACAATAATTCTTTCCTTTGAAACTTCTTTTTTCAGGGTTTTCTTTTGTTTCATTTTACATTTTTAGCCTTTATTCTTCCCTGCCCTGTATGTGGTAGCCCCAACTTCCCCCGGGAGCAGGCAGAGAAGACGTTATAATGGACAACAGATGCTGCAAGGGACGCCTTCCTACTTTCTCTCCATCATTGTAAGTCCTGCCCGCTAAGCGCTCTCCCTCAGCCCCCAGGGCCCTGGGGCGGAGCTGGATGTTACCTTCAACATCTGCGTCTGCCCTCCTCCTCCGGGCCTGGTCCTGGGCCATCCTCCAGACACAGCCTTGCTCACTGGCCGGGCATCCGGACCCTCCTCTGGGGGGCTGTCGCCAGGGAAGTGCAGTGCCAGGTACACGGAAGCATCCTTCTCCTTCTGCTCCATAGGCAGAGGGAGGCTGCGGCTTAAGCAACACCACGTGAGCCGGGGTTCGGCCCTCAGTGAGGGGAAAGGGCCCTGGGCCCCACTGAGCCCCAGAGTCTCTGCCTGGGTACCCACGGCCAGCTCAGGCCAGCCTGGGGCCGAGAGGGCCGAGAGGAAGGAGCTGGGCTGGCGGGAGCAGCATGGACTGAGCCCCGCTGGCCGCTCTGGAGAAGGACTTTCTTCTGCCGAGACACTCTCAGGAGGCCCCCTCAACTCCCTGTTGGGTTCCCAGGGGCTCAGGACGCCCCCAGAGGGGCAGGCTCTTGCAGCAGTGCTGCTCCCGCAGAGTGCTTGGGTGTCGTGGGTCTCACTCCCTCGGGAGTCACACACTGGGGTGGGCAGGAAGGAGGCCGCCCTCCTGGGGGCCCCGGCTGCTGGGAGGCCAGTGTCCAGGCCCCCTTTCTCCTCTCCAAGCACCCGCTTTCTCCTGTCCCGTGGCCCGGACCAGCTGGGGTCCTCCCAGAAGCTGTCTGCTCCACCTGGGACCTGGCTTAAAGCTGGGCAGGGAGGCAAGAGGGCCCCCAGCCCTGATCTGACAAAGGATGCCCGTTCCTCCAGGTACCCGCTCCTGCAGAGAGGGTCTGGGCCCTGGTCTGGCTTCTGGGTGACGGGAGGTGGGGGATGGGTCTCTCCCTGGGGTAATCTGAGGAGGTACTGAGGAAGAAAAGAGGTATCCACTGGAGCAGTGAGGATGCTGGGAGTCCGAGGCTGGGTGGCTGCCAGGGAGGGACCCCTGGGGGCTGTAGGACACAGCAGAGAATCCTTGTTCTGTGGCCCCACGTGCCTTAGGGCCCCAGAAGCAACTTCAGGGGAGGCGCTGGAGGCTTTCCCAGGCTCGCCCAGTCGCCCAGCCCTAACCCTCACTGTGCAGTCACCACTTCCAGGCAGCTCTCCTGGCTTCTCCCTGGGATCACTGTCCTGGTTCTGAGCAGGTGGGGAGGTGGCTTGCACAGGACCCCCAGGGGTCTCTCCTCCTGCTCTCAGGGGCTCCTGGCAGCTTAGCTCCTCCACCTTCAGCTTCTTCCTCTCCGAGGGGAGCTCCTCCTCTGTGGGCTGGGGCTCCCAAGAGCTATCGCCGGGCCATCTCAGGACAACATGAGCCCGCTGACAGGTCTCCTTTGAGCCACTACTACCATGGGTGCTGCCTTCCAGCTTGGGGTCTGGCAAACCTGGCCTGGAAGCCTCTAGGTCACCTCCTTCTGGGGGACCAAGCTCTGGGGGCAGCTGAAACCCCAGCTCCAGCCCCCTATTTGGAGGAAGCAGAGGGCTCTTGTTGCCCAGACAGGGGGGTTCCCTGCAGCTGAGGGCATTCACCCCTGGCTGGTCACTGCCTCCCCCTCTGGCCACTGTCTTCCTCTGCTTTGGGGGCTGGGTCACCAAGAAGCCCTCCAGGGCTGGCGGACTTGCCGAAGGTGCTGGCTTGGCCCCCAAAGACGTGTCCCCTGGGACAGGGGTCCTCCTTGCATCCTGGGATGGGGCTGCGCCCTTGCTCCCTGCTGCCTCTTCTTGCAGAGGGCGGTCCAGCTCAGCCCCACCGGCCCCTGTCACCTCCCTCGCCTGCTTGCCTCCTTGGTGGCTGCCTTTCATTTTCTGGTAGATTCTCTTGAAAGTCTCGTTCCCGTACACCTGCCACTTCTCCTGGGAGAACATCTTCAGCTTCCTCGGGCTCCGCTTCCTTGCCGCGCCCTGGCCCTTGCTGGCCGCCCCCTCCCCAGCAGCGCTCTTCCCATCCGGGTCCTCTGGGGGGGTCGGCATCTCTCCGGTCGGGGGACCCGGCAAGTCCTCCACCGCAGCCTGTCTGACCAGGGCCCTGGGGTGACCGCTGGGGACATCGGCTGGGCGCGCGGGGGCGGGCCTGGCGCTCAGAGGTTTCTGCCTCCGCAGCCAGGCGTCCTGGGGGTCCGGCGGCTCGGGCCACGTCCTGGTGCCCTCGACGAAGGGCAGCGAGTTGCTCCTGGTGACGGGCACGCACTCCGTGCCGGTGGAGAGCTGAGTGGGGACCGAGTGGAAGAAGAGGGGCCGCGCCTTGTCGGGCGGCGTGAAGGTGGAGCGCGCGGCGCCCAGGGCGGCGGGCCTCCTCCGGCCGGGCTCGGGCGGCCGCAGGTCGAAGTGGAACGAGTCCTTGTAGGTGTAGGGCATGGGCAGGTCGATGCTGCCCTGCTTGGACAGGACCGTCTTGCGGGGCCGCACGTTGTCCAGCTGGGGGTCGTCCACCACGGCCTGGTTGTGCGAGATGAGCCGGGCGATGCGCTCCTCCAGCCGCCTCTTCTCCAGCTCCAGGCCGGCCGGCCGCCCCCCGCGCCCGGGCCCCGGGCCGCCCTCGCCCTCGGACTCGGCGCTGTGCTCCGACAGGCTGTGCAGGGGGCTGCCGGCGGCCGGCGGCTGCTCGGCGCTGTCCGAGCGGGACAGGTAGCCCGAGTCGGTGCTCTCGCACTTCCTCAGCCGGCCCTCCGCGGCCCTGGCCTCCGCGGGCTTCTCCGCGGCGCTCGGCCTGCCGGCCGTCGGGGACCTCTGCTCCGGCAGCTTCCGCCTCGGCTGCGCGCCGGCCGGCGGGGGCCCGGGCGCCGCGTCCAGAGCGGCCTCTCGGACGTCGAACGCGGACCCTGGGCCGGGAACAGTTTCGGACTTCACGTCTAGACTCTTGGCAACCGGGGACCCATGTGCAGTGGGCGCCGGGCAGAGCCCAGCCGCTTGGGAGCCCAGAGAACGGGGTCTCTGTGACCGCCTGCCAGCAGCTCCTGCGGGCTCTCCAGCCTTGTCCCCTTCCTCCGGGAGGCTGCTCCCACCGCCCTCGGACTCCGAGGACAGCCGGGAGTTGTTGAGGTGCGTCTGGGTCCGTCTGTGCTTGTACAGGTTGCTCTGGGTCTTAAAGGCGATGCCGCAGGTGGCACAGGGGAAGGGCCTCTCTCCTGTGTGGGACCTGATGTGCTTCTCCAAGACGCTGGGCTTCAGGCAGTCCCGGCCACAGTGTGGACACAGGTACTTGCCTGCGTTCCGCACCTTGCCTGGGCTGCCCAGCGTGGGCCCCAGGCCTGGAGACAGGACGGGCAGAGGCCCCACTATGTTCACCGTGAGCGTTGGGGCGGCTGGCTTCCCCACTTGGGTGGGGCCAGGCCCTTCGGGCTGCAGCATAGGGCTGAGGATGAAGGGCATGCCCCCACCTTCCAGGCTGCCCGTCAGGAGTGGGGCACGTGGCTGGAGTCCCCCCGGAGGCACTGTGTGGTACAGTGGGATGGGCAGGGCCTTTAGAAACACGGTGGGGGCCAGGCTTTGCTCCGGCGGCAGGATGACAGGACCCAGGGTCAGGTGAGGCGAGGCCTGCCCACCTGGGGCCCCTAGGGGACCAGAAGCTGGAGCTGGCTGGTCCCTGGCAGGCGAGGTAGCGCAGGTGAGGTCTGGCACCTCCATCCCACATCATCTGGGTGGCCTGGGATGCCGGGCAACCTGTGGGCAACAATCAGACTTTACTGTGGGTACCTCTCTTCTCTCTTTGCACAGTAAACACTTCCCTACCCCCCATCTGGCATTTTATCACCTCCACTGAAGCCACAACCATCCCCAAGAAAAATACCCTTATCCCCACATAAGGCAAGGGGAAACTGAGGCTCAGAGAGTGAAAGTGACCTGTCGTGCAGCTGATACACGGTCTGTATGAATCTTGTCTCTTATTTAATATGTCATAGGGAACTTATGATTCTTGCCCTATACACAGGTCCATGGCAGGCTTGTCACTGTTGTCCCCTGACACCTAGCACAGTGCCCTGTGCAGAGGAGATGCTCAGAAAATGTGCTGACTTCATGAAAAGGAAAACTTGTGTAGCTCAGCAAGGTCCTCGAAGTCCATAGTGATTCCATGTACTGAGTGAGTCCCTTTTCTCACTTGGGACTCGGTTTCTAGATCTGTAAAATGGGCAGAGAATCAGCACCTCCCTAGGGCCCTTTCCACTCTGGAGTTCTGAGTCTGCTGTTGGATAAGGACAGTAAGGAATAAAACTGACCTGAGGGGAGTCTTACTAGATTTAGCAAATGAAAGTACAGGACTCCCAGCTAACTTTGAACTTCAGATAAACAACGCCTAATTCTTTAATATCATTTTGTCCCAGTTCTTGTATGGGTCTTGCATATACTAAGAAGTACATGTTATTTACCTGAAATCAAAATGTAACTGAACACCCTATATTTTATCTGGCCACCCCAGCAGGAAAAAGAGCACGTCTTCAGCCTCAGGATCAGGCTTGGGTCTCTGCTCAAAGATGGGGCTTCCAAAGCCCCTCCAGACCTGGCTGGGATCCAGGTGGTTCCCTCCCAGCCATGGTGAAGAGCTGGGCAAATGAGAGGCAAGGGAGCAAGAAAGACCCAGCGTGCTCTTCCAGCCATGGAAAGGAAAGCCTGATGCAGTGGGAAAATGTCAGACAGGCCCACGGCTGCACGTTGGGGGTCTCCAGATGCTTCCCTAGGCACTTATCCCTCAGGAGCCCCATAAACACACGTTAGCCACTTCCTAGCTTAGCTCCTCAAGAAAAACAAATCCAAATTCCAGCCTCAGCAGCAAGGTTGCTCAGGGAGAAATAGTGGCAGCTCACACTGGCTACAAGAGCTGACTGCTAAATCTTCAGACATTTTGCAAGCCAGTTGTTACACATGGCCATAATTAAAAGTTAAATTATATAAACTTTCAAGTCAGTAAAGCCATATTAACAACAAAGTTCCTACAACTGGATATTCACATGCAAAAGGAGGAAAGTGAACCCCTAACCTCACACCACATACAAAAACTGACTCAAAACTGATCAAAGACCAAACTGTAAGAGCTAAAACTACAAAACTCTCAGACAGAAACATAGGAGTGAATTTTCATGACCCTAAATTTGGCAGTGAATTCTAAGATATGACACCAAAAGCACAAGCAATTCAACAAAAAAGATAAATTGGACTCCTTCAAAATTAAAACCTTTTGTACATCAAAGGACACTATCAAGTAAGTAAAAAGACAACATACGGAATGGGAGAAAATATTTGCAAATCACATACATGATCCATCCAGAATATATAAGGAACCCTTTCAACTCCATAACAAAAAGATAAGCAACTTAATTTAAAAATGAGCAAAGGACTTGAATAGACATTTCTGCAAGGAAGATACAGAAATGGCTAAAAGCACATGTAAGGATGTTCCGTATCACTAGTCATTTCAAAATGCAAATCAAAACCACAGTGAAATATGACTTCACATCAACTAGCGGGGCTGTAGTAGTAGTAGTAATAATAATAAACTGAAACAAACAAGCACTGGTGAGGATGTGGAGAAATTTTCACCCCTAAACACTGCTAGTGAGAATGGAACGTTATACAGCCACCGTGGAAAACGTTTCAGCAGTTCCTCAAAAAGTTAAACATAGAACAATCGTACAACCCAGAAATTCCACTTCTAGGAATAGACCCAAAAGAACTGAGAAAAAGGTGTCCAAACAAACACTCGTACCTAAATGTTGTTAACAGCGCAATTCAAAACAGCTAAAAAGCAGAAACAACCCAAACGTCCACCAGCTGATGAGCGGGTAAACAAAATACAATCTATCTGTACAATGGGGTATTATTTGACCATAAAAAGGAAGGAAGCACTAACACAGGCTACAACATAGGCAGAGCTTAAAACAGGATGTTAAGTGAAAAACGCCAGTCTCAAAAGGCCACATTGTATGATTCCATTTATATATATTTATATATATAATATATATAAACCCAGAATAGGCAAGTTCATAGATACAAAGAACAGATTAGAGTGGTTGCCAGGGACGGAGAGAGAGAGAGAGAGAGAGAGAGGAGTGGCGGCCTAGCTGGGTGCAGGAATCCCTTTGGGGTGATGAAACTGTCCTGGATCTAGATGGAGGTTGTAGTTGTACAAGGTTATGAATGCACTAAATGCCACCGGATCATAGAGTTAAAGTGGTGACTTTCATGGTATGTGAATTTTACCCCCACAGACAAAAGGAACTAAATATTCAAAGCTCACCATTTACTACTTTATTACATCTTAACCTGATCAGCACTGGAGGTTTCTCACGAGGACTGCATCGGGACGCCGGCGATACTACGCAACGGCGCGGCACTCCACATCTCCACCTCTTTCCAGCCACACGATCAGGAATGCCATGTTCATAGCCTGGGCTTGGCTGCGCCGGGAGTATTTATACTACAGAAATTGGCAAGTGCTACACCCAGTCCTTTATTCTCTTGTATCCCGAGACTATCTCTCCCGGTCTCTGTGCCTCCTAAACCTCACATTACAGATCTCTCACAGCACCGTGCCACCAGCCTCCAAAAATCTGAGATCTTTTCATTTTTTTAAGGAAAGATTTAAGGACCGAACTCGTTAAAGATTAGTCGGTGCTTCTAGAATTCCTAGGCACTGATGGGGATGGAAGACAAGGTGCCTTTCTACTTTCTGCTTTCTACTAGCTGAGGCATTTCGAGGTGCTTCCCAGGGGAACCGTCAGACCCGCCTTCCTGGCCCTGCTTCCCCTGCTTGCCGGTGGACGCCCCTGAGACCCGGCTCCCAGCCGCTTGGGCAGAGTTACTGAGAGGATCAGATGAAGCAACGTGTGTGAAAACACGGAGGGTGGCGTCAGGCACAGAGGAAGTGCTCATATGAGTTTCCAGTGATACGCCAAAATATTTTGAACGGGCGAATCCTCCCCACCCCACCTTTCCTCCTACCCCTTGTCTCTTTCCCATCAGTCAGCGCACCAGGTCCCGTTCAGCACCTCTGGGAAGGGCTGCCGTCTCAGGTGCAGTTCCCAAGGAAAGGAGGTTATGACGAGGATTCTGTTTGGGAGGTGATTTCAGGCAAGCCTTGCGGAGGAGTGGGAGTGCTGGGGCAAAGGAAGCTATCAAGAGTGTGTCATCCAGCAAGTCCACACCCAGGGCAGCTGGAACTCCATTCAGCTGGGGAACAACGAGAGACCATACAGAACACGTTATCCACCCAGGGGCTGACGGAGCAGGGCTGTGCTGGCGTGCGCGGCTGGCCAAGAGGAGGCACCGGGCAGGCTCTGCGGTCCTAGAAAGGCTCGCGCCTGGCAGGGCTGCCTGCAACTCGTTCCCAAATGGTAAGTGCGAAACTGATGCAACACTGTAAACCGACTATACTTCAATTTAAAAAGAAAAGAAGCAAAATGGTAAGGGCAGAGGGGGATAGATGAGCAGGGCTTCCATGGGTGCTGCCGTGGCAGAAACAGAGTAAAGACTTCTGAACTCCCAAAGCCCAGACCCTGAGGGGACTCTGAGGAGGGTGAGCCGGTTTTCCCCATCCTCGGGCATGACAGTCCCCAGCTGGGAGCAGGTGGCAAGGAAGAGGGTCAGGAGGGAGGCGATGAGACCCTCCGACTCTGGCTTCAGCAGGGAGTTGGGTGGAGAGGTGATCTAGGACCCATTTCCCAGGGCCCTCAGGGGAGCACAGAGCAACAACAGCCGCAGCATGTGTCCAAGCAGGGGGGCCGGAGGAAGCCCCCCGGGTTCCGCGCCCAGCACTGTGCAGCCCGGGATGAACCCCAGGGCAGTCAGGAGGGGGCTGGGAGTGGCCGGGGAAAAAGGGTCAGACCGAGGACGGTGCTACATGAGGGTGAATCAGCAGGGGGCCTGCTTGGGGAGCAGGGGGCTGAGCACCACCAGTCCTCCCAGATCAGCCCATCCTCAGGGGAGAGAGAAAAGCAGCCCAGAACCGACTGCCTCGGGGTGGGAGGAACAGGCTTCAAAATAGAAATTCCAGAAAAAGAGCGCTCCATTTCTGACACACCTGACACGATTATTATTTTGCTCTCTCTGCAGCCTGTTCCGTGAACACAGCAGTGTCGACGCCGTTAGTAGCAGCCGATCGCTGCCAGCGAGGTAGCAAGCCCACAACGCCTTCCTCCGGGAGGTGACACTCTCCCCGGGGAACCTCACAGGACTGCCGCTGATGCTTCTCCATCTGAACCAAGGAGGGGCAAGTCCTACATCCTTGCTGGGCTGAGGGGGAAAGTGAGGGCAGGTGCGTCGGAGAAGGCTCTGGGAGGACCACCTGCTCAGCTAGACTCGTTGCCAAGTTCTCCCCTACCCTTGTCACCAGCCCCAGGGTCCACCCTGTGGAGAGCTCGCCGGACCCCTCGCTTCCTCCATCTGCCGCGTGTGCCACTCCCCACCCCCGTCCTGAACGCCCCCCACAAACTGTTCTTCGGTGCGAGTGTGCGGCCCCACGGGGAGGTGAGCAGAGTGGTGGGAGGAACCCGAGGGAAAGAATCAATTCTTTCCAAAGCCCCTTTTCTTCAAAACAACCCACAAGGGGTCTTGGGCAAAAAAAAAAAAAAGAGAGAGAGAGAGAGGACAGGAAAGTGGGAATGCCACAAATAGGTTTTAAAAAGTCGCATTTTGGGCCCTGAGAGAGAAGGCTATAGAGAAATGGATTAAACATGCTCAGCAGATGGAACCTCCCAGAAAGAACGTGGGTGCTGCGACTGTTGTTTCAGTTCAAGCTTCCCAAACTTCCATCCATCCCGCGTGCCCGGCACCCGCTGCACTGCAGGTGGGGCCCCTTGCTTCCTCCCCATCCCTGGGAACCTGAAGTACCATCACTGAAAAAGGAAACCGAGTGCATCAGAACGCGAGTGTACTTAGCGCCACTGAGCTGCACACTTAAAAGTGGTTACAATAATCAATTTTATGTTACGTATATTTTACAACTTTTAAAAAGTAAAAAAAAGGTGGGGGAGGTAGAGGGGAATGATATCATTACCCCATAAGCCGAAAGCTTATTTTCTTACAAAAACCTGCAGACCGAAGTTTATAGCAGCTTTATTCATAATTGCTAAAACTTCGAAGCAACCAAGATGTCCTTCAGTAGGTGGATGAATAAATAAACCTTGGTGCCTCCAGACAGTGGAATATTATTCAGCATTAAAAAGAAATGAGCTATCAAGCCATGAAAAGACAAGGAGGAAACTTAAATGCATGTTACTAAGTGAAGGAAGCCAATCTGAAAAGGCTACATACCGTATGATTCCAACTACCTGACATTCTGGAAAAGGCAAAACCATGAAGACAGTAAAAAGATCAGTGGTTTCCTGGGGGAAGGAGGGAGGAATAGATGGTGCACAGATTTTTAGGGCAGTGAAACTATCCGACATAATGTTGCGGCATCGGGTACAGGTCAGTATGCATTTGTCTAAACCCACAGAACGTACAACTCTGAGTGACTTCAGTTAATAATAATGTAAGGACTTCATTTAATATATGTATGGACTTCAGTTAATAATAATGTATCAATATTGGCTCATCAGTTAGAACAAAAGTGCCACGCTCAGAGAAGGGAGCCCTCCTATGCTGTCGGTAGGAATGTAAATTGGTGCAACCACAATGGAAAACAGTATGGAGGTTCCTTAGAAAACTACAAATAGAGCTACCATATGATCCAGCAATCCCACTTCTGGGCATATATCCATAAAAGACAAAAACTGTAATTCGAAAAGATACAAGCACCCCAACGGTCATAGAAGCAGTATTTACAATAGCCAAGACATGGAAACAACCTAAATGTCCATTGAGAGATGACTGGATAAAGAAGACGTGAGATAGATAGACAGATAGATAGATAGATACACACACACACAATGAAAAACTACTCAGCCATAAAAACAGAATAGAATAATGTCATTTGCAGTAACATGGATGGACCTGGAGATCATCATTTTAAGTGAAGTAAGCTGGAAAGAGAAAGAAAGATACCACATGATACCACTCATATGTGGAATCTAGAAAAAGAAAGAAGAGGAACAATGACCTCATCTACAAAACAGAAACAGACTTGCAGACATAGTAAACAATCTCATGGTTACAAGGGAAAAGGGGTGGAAAGGGATAAATTTGGGAGTATGAGATTTGCAAGTGATAACCACTATAAATAAAAATAGATTAAAAAAGCAAATTTCTTCTTATAGCACAGGGAACTTTATTCAATATCTTGTAATAACCTTTAATGAAAAAGAACATGAAAAGGAATATATGTATGTATGTGTGTGTGTATATATATACATATACACACACATTATGCTGTACACCAGAAATTGACACATTTTAACTGACTGTAGTTCGATTAAAAATAATAATAATAATAAAATAAAAGAGTGGGGAAAAAAGAATGCTTGGAATCTCAGGAAGGATAAAGAACAGTAGAAAGAGTAAAAATAGAGGTGAATACAGTGTTTCCTTTTGAATTTTCTAAATGAGGTTTGACGGTAGAAACAAAAACACTCATGTGTTGAGAAGAAATCATTGCGACAATAGTAAAAGCGAGAAGGTAAGGGAGGAGGAGTCTCCACAGCTCACTCCCTTGGTAAAGAAGCAACGCCAGTAACTGTGAGGAGTTGCAACTCTGTGATGCGCTGCCTGGAGCAACCACGTCATCGACACGAGGACATCCGATGGAGCCTGTCTGAACCACAGACATGATCACCTCGCAGCCACAGAGCCTCAGGTTGGAGAGAAGGCATCTACAGCCTTCTTGACAGCGAAGCTCCAGCCCTGCACAGCCCAAGCAAGCCCATCTGTGGCTGGGGGTCCACACAGACCGGCCGCTCCCTCTGCCAGCCCCACTTCCCTCCCCGCAGCCCGTGAGTTCTGACAGCCTCTGTCCTCGTGGGTGTCTGGACAGTGCGCACCCACAACTCCGGCTGCCCGTTGCCGGCTTTCTGCCTGCGCTCCACAGGGTTGCCTGCCTACTGTTGGCTCAGCAGTGGCAGATGAGCTCCATTCTGGCCAAACCAGCCGACGTCTCCGCTCTTTCTGGGACTAAACCACAACTTCTCCATTGGAGTCTGAACCCCGTCCAAGAGTGCCCTTTCTTGGGTACTCTCTCTCTCAATCTTAGGGTACCACATAGAGATTTCTCATATCTTATAGTTACTCTTTCATTACAGTTCATCATTCTTATCTTAAACTTCCCCAGTATAACCTACTATGTGATTCCTATCTCCTGATTAGATACAAACACTACAGAATAGGTACTGAGAGTGGTCCCAAGACATAGATCCCTAAAGATGGGGTCTGGGGATTGATTTGGTCACACCCTTGGACTTGAGCATGATGCTGAGATCCTTGCCAATGAGAGATATGATGCTGCAACCCATGATGGCCGTGGCATCACAATTAATCAGCTGTCACCTGTGGTAGATTGTGATAAAGTGCCAATGGGAGCACGTGCCGTGGGAACTCAAGCATCTTCTGCTCTGGCCCCATGGCGGGAACTATGATGGCAAGGGATGTGGTGCAAGAGGAATTTTTTTTGAGTGCCCTTGAGCGCTTGCAGAGAGAACCACAAGCTCAGGTCAGTAACTCCCACGTCAAGTCACGGTCTGAGAATCAGACTGCATCCACGGCAGCCCTAAAAAAGTCTCTTATTTCTTGTAGCCACAGGGCTGACATGGCTGAAAATCAAACACAAAATTTAATGGTGCAGGTTGCTGCATTTAAATGGCAGTTGAATTCAAAGTCTCACCAAGTTTCTCAGGTGAAAATTAGGGCATTAATTGGGTAATAAGGAGGTCCTGAAACCTGGCCTAAGGACATCTTATTGGACCTGGAGAAACTGACAACGTTGACCTCTGAGTCATTCTGAGCCCCTCTGACCAGTAACAGGAGCTTGTCCTCCAGTATCCAAGACCAGTCTTCCTCAGCTCGAAAACCCCATCGTATCCTAACCTGGGGCAGATGCTTTGAAGGGCTTGTTCACTCTTCTCAGAATCCGTCATAACCGCCTCTTTGGCCAGGGGACCCTTGATCAGAGCCAAGTGTCAGCATGATTCAGGGGACAGGTACACACCATGACCCAGGAGGGGAAGAAAGCTGATTGAAGGAAAGGCCGGATCCCCTTGAAAAAGAACCTTGCACTATTGCCATGAAGACACTCTGTCAGCATTCCTCTGAGCCTTCCCCAAACGGACCTATGTGATGGTGATTTGGGGAGAAAGTAAATACTCAAACCTTTCAGGGATTACTAGATACCCCAAGAGTTAAAGAGCCCAGAGCAGCTGAGGTTCTGCCCTGCGGGCATCGGAAATCAGAGTGGGCACCTGAAGGAGAAAGTCATAGGTCTGAACTTCAACCTCGCGTCCACCTACAGAGACGGGGACCGGGGTGGGGGCTTTGCGTGTGATCCTCCGCGTGGTCCAGGAATGAGTTACTTACATGCCTGAATCCTGCTCTACTTCCTTGAATTCCTCATATTTTTAACTTACACATAAGTTTTTGGAGCTTAACTTTATAACCTAGTCTCTAGGGAACAGAATATTCCGTGAGCCCTGGGCTGGATCTGAGGAGTCAATAAAATCGCCCGTGATGGATACAATGACTGGGGCTTCTCATTGTGAAAACGAGTGAGAACGTCTTCATTCGTAAGAAAGAGAGATGGATCTTGCTGGGCAGAAACAGGGGGTCATTCTGTTGCTTTAAGGAAGCTCCAATGTATATAAAAGGATGCGAGTGGAAGCTGAGTAGCCCAAGGGATGAGCTGCATTGATTGCCTCTCAGCTCCAAACGCAACCCTTCAGCATACACTGCAGTTTAGGCAATGCAGCTCCCGTAAGCGTTTCACCTTCAGGGTGGGCACGGTGCGCAGTTTTCTCAAGAGAGGACGCTGGAGGGACACTTCAGGAGGCTGAGACTTCCTGCAAATTCCAGCAGAAGCCAGGGAGAGGGTCAATGGGATGGCTCTGAAGGCGTACCCCGGAACCTCCCCCGCCACCCGCCCCAGACACACGCCCCGTACGACCCGCCGCCTCAGCCCGGCGCTTCCTTGTCTGCAGCCCCCACGTGTGGAAACCAGAGCTCCTGCTCAGGCTTCACGCAGTCAGCCTGGGACCCAGACGGTCCCCTTGGACGTGCAGCTCCTTCCGCAGCCGCACACAGCCCGCCGGTGGCCACTCCCTCTCCCGTGCGCACAGCGCATGAGTTCTGACAGGCTTTGTCCCCGCGGCCTGGCAACTCCAGACAAGCTCCAGTCTGGCTAAAGCAGCCAACTCCTCTGCTGTCTGGTGGCCAGACCTTAGCTTCTCCAGTGAGGTCTGAACCTCTCCCAAGTCTGCCTTTTCTCTTGATCCTCGAAGCACCACACCGTCCTCTTATGTCTGCCAGGTGCTCTTTACAGAGTTAATCATCCTTACGAGACTTCCACTTTCTGATTGGACCCAGATCGCTACACCAGGACAGCTCGTGTCCCAGGCCCTCAGACAAACCTGAGCAAATCTAAGGAACTGAAATCACACAAGTGTTCTCTGACCGTAACAGAATCAAACTGGAAATCAATAATAGAGAGAGAACAGGAAGAATCTTCAAACACTTGGAAACGAGGCAGCAGACGGCGAAATAACCTGCAGGTCAAAGGGGAAGTGTCGGGGCAGCCAAAAAACACACTAAGCGGACAAAAATGGGTATTTAACATCTCGGAATTTGTGGGACACTCTGAGTCCTTGCGGAGGGGGAGTTTATAGCACAGAATGCTTATTTTAGAAAAGACAGAGAGTCTCAAACCAATGATCCAAGCTCCTACCTCAATAATCTAGTAAAAGAAAAGCACAGGAAACCCAGAGTACACAGGAGGAAGGAAGGGGGGAGGGTCCAGCTCAGCGGCAGAGTGCGTGCTCAGCATGCACGAGGCCCTGGGCTCAACCCCCAGTCCCTCCGTTAAATGAATGAATGAATGAATGAATGAATCTGATTACCTCCTCCACCCCCCAAAAAAATTTTAAAAAAGAAAGAAAAGGAAAGAAGCCAATTCAATTAGAACAGAAAAATAAAGTCAATGAAATAAATAAAGTCAATGAAAGAAAAAAGCTCATTCCTTAGTAATATCAATAAAATGGATCTTTAGAATCTCTAAAGATTTAGAGATTTAGAACGGGGAAAGGAGGGAAGACAGAAATGACCAACATCAGGCGTGAAGCAGGGCATCTCACTACAGACCCTGCAGGTATCAAAAGGACAGAACAGAAATACTGTGAATAACTCCATCCACACACGTTTGATAACTTAAGTGAAATGGACGAATTCCACGAAAAGCACAAATTACCACAATTCACCAAATACAGAACAGATAATTTGCATAGCACTGTAACTATTAAGCAGGCCAAATTTGTAATTTTAAAACTCCCCCGAAGGCAAAAAAAAAAAAAAAAACCCCAAAAGTCCCCAAAAAGCAGTTTCCAGGTCCTGATGGCTTCACTGAAAAACTCAGCCTAATGTTTAAAGCATTAACACCAATTCCACACAACTTCTTCCAAGAAACAAAAGAAGAGGGAGTGATTCCTCATTAATTTCACGGAGCTAGATATTACCTTGACACCAAAGCCAGACAAAGATAGTCTTAAAAAAAAACAAACAAACCCACTACAGAGCAATATCCCTTCACGAATACAGGTGCAAAATCCTTCACAAAATATGAGCAAGTAGAGTCTGCAACATAAAATGAATTACACACCATGAGCAAGGGTTCCCAGGCTACACTGAGATAGCTCACCATGTTCACAGAGTAAAGAAGAAAAATCACATGATTGTAGCAACTGCTGTAGAAAAAGCTTTTGACAAAAATCAACACCTATCCACAATAAAACCTCTCAGAAAACAGACATAGAGGGAAAGCCTCTCAACTTGATGAAGTGATTCTACGGAACTTCTAGAGCTAACCATATATTTAATGGCAGGAAACGAAATACTTCCTCCCAAAGGGCAGGAGCAAGATGGGGTTGCCACCCACCACTTTTATTTAATGTGAAACGTAGTGCTGGAAGCTCCGACAAAGCCAGAAGGGAAACAAGAATCACACAGACAGGAGGGGAAGAAATAAAACTGCCCCTATTTGCAGATGGCATGGCTGTCTACGCAGAGACTCCCAAGACATCTAAAAAAATAAATAAATAAATAATAAAAAACCTTCCTAGAACCAATAAATTCAGTAAAGTCACAGGATACAAGATCAACATACAAAAAAATTAATCCTACTTCTGCACACTAGCAATGGACAGTTGGAAACCAAAATTTAAAACACAGTGTCATTTATAATCACTCAAAACGAACAAGCAGACAACACAGGGTCTGCAAGCTGAAAACGACAGAGCGCTGCTGAAGGGACGCAAAGGAAATCTGAAGAAAGAAAGAAATACATTGTGTTCATGGCCTGGAAGACGGAACATAATGCAGATGTCAGTTCTTCCTAAATTGATCTACAGACTTAATTCAATTCCTATCAAAATCCCAGTAAGTTTTTTTTCTTTGTGGGCCTAGACAAGATTATTCTAAAATGTATACAGGAAAGTAAAGGAACCAGAATAACTCCGTTTTGAAGAAGGATAATAAAAGGGGGAGAATCAGTCTACCTGACTGGGAAACTTACCACACAGAGTGGCGGCAGTCAGGATGGCGTCACCTGGGCAGGGGAGCAGACGCACAGCTCATTTAAACAGAAATGTTTTGAAAACCAGAAACAGACTCACACAAATAAGCCCAACTGATTTTTAACAAAGGTTCAAAAGCGATTTGGTGGAAAGAGTGTAACCCTCTCAACAAACGGTGCTGGAGTAACTGACAACCACAGGCAGAAACAATCCAGCCTCAAGTAAACCTCACACTTCACTGGTGCAAACGTTACCTCAAATGCAGAAAAGGGGAGGGCAGAGCTCTTTGGTAAAGCACAGTGTTAGCATTCACAAGCTCCCGGGATCGATCCCCAGTACCTCCATTAAAAAAAAATAATAAGTAAGTAAAATTAGCTTAAAAAAAAAGTAAAACAGGCTTCAGTGGAAACTGTAAAACAATAAAGCTCTAGGGAAAAAAAAAATAGAAAATCTTCAGAGTCCAGGGCACAGGGAAGAGTTCTCAGACTTGATACCAAAGGCACAAGACACACAAGGAGATATTGGTAAACTGGATCTCATCAAAATTTAAAATATTTGCTCCACGAGAGCTCCTGCTCTGAAGAGGATGAAAACACCAGCTACAGACCAGGAGAACATCTTTGCAAGCCCAGCATCTAACAAAGGACTTGCGTCGAGAATACTAAAACTAAACATTAAAAAAAAAAAAATTCAACAACAATCCAATCAGAAAATGAACAAAGGACATGAAGAGACATCTCGCCAAAAATACAAAGATGAAAACAGCACAGGAAAAGCCGTTTGGCTCCGTTAGCCATCAGAGAAATGCAAATGGAAACCACAGCGAGGTGTCACTGCACCCCCCCCCCAAGGATGAAAGTGAAAAGCAGTGACACCGCCAAACGCAGGCGAGGATGCGGTAATGTCAGGTGAGTTGCTGGTGTGGCTGTGAAGTGGCAAGGCCATTCGGGAAAAAAGTCTGGCAGTGTCTTAAAAAAAAAAAAAAAAGTTAAACAGGCCGCACCCATTCAACCCAGAATTTACACGCCTGGCCTTTTTTTATCCAGAGAAGTGAAAACTTAGGTTCACACAGGAGCCTGCACACAAGTGTTCACGGCAGTTTTACTCACAGTAGCCAAAAGCCACTTAGCCCTGATGTCTTTCAACAGGTGAGGACTGAAGCCAACATGGGTACATCCGTCTCCTAGAGTATGACTCAGCCATGAAAAGGAGCAAAGGGTTACATGGAACAATCTAGATGAACCTCCAGAGAATTATGCTGAGTGAAAAAAGTCAATCCCGAAGGACACACCTGGTAATTTCATTTATACAACATTCTGGAAATGACAAGTCATGGAACCGGAGAACAGGTGAGTGGTTACCAGGGTTTAAGAGGAGGAGAGCGGGAGGGAAGTGGGTGTGGTCGCATCCTGACTGCATCACTCTGCCCCTTGTGATTTGCAAGATATTCCTCTTGGGGGGGGCCACTGGGGACATGCTATCTCTCTGTATTATTTCTTATAACTGCATGCGAATCTACAAAGATTTCAAAACAAAAAGGGCTGATTTATAAAAAGAATAAGTAGTCAATAAATAAATGAAAAGAGAGAGCATTGAAACTGAAACAACCTTCGCAGCGTGTGTCAGTGTTAAAGGCAGCGTCTAGAGTTTACCTAAAACCACGTCTCTAGGCCTGGGCGCCACAAGGCTGCCCTTGGGGAAGCGCTGACTCAACGCACATCATTTTCCCTGGCCTGGTTTTCTTTGGATCAACTCACTGGTCCTTAGGCAACCTTACAGTCAAAGGACACGTTACATCACTACCGTGTATGGAGAGGTTCCGTCATTGTGTGAGTGCAGAACAATCATGGTCCAACTACAAGCAAAGCAATCAGGACCCACAAAGACCTCTCTCTCGGTTGCAAGGCAAATGGGGGAAAGGCTGCCTACGGATGCCCATGAAGGACTCTGTAGAAATTCCAGAATGCGACCTTCAGGGCAGCTTGACTATCTCTACTGAACCACACCCAAGGGCGGTGGAGTGCCCGGGCCTCGGAGACAAGACCTGTCCTTGAACCTTTGCTCCGCCACCTACAGACTCTGTGACTTTGGATACGTCCTCACCTCTCCAAGCCGTGTTTCCCTTTTCTAGAAAGTGGGGCTCACACCCCCTTTATCAAAGGGCTGGATAACCAACCAGTGGATGTGATACTGTGGGCACAGAAAACACTCCGCCTGCTAGGTTTTTGCCTCTCAGTCACACACAGTCCTCCCCGACTCCCTTCTACAGTCTTGTTTCTCTACATGCATGTCTGTGGTCTCTACCACCAGAAAGGTCTCTGGCTGGGACCCGTGGGCCCCTCCTGGTGGCCTCATTTCCCTTCAGCAACAAGGCAGTGATTATTTAGGGGTTTTTGCATGGGAGTCCCCCTCCCCCGACTTCCTGGTCGAAGTAGAGCTGAGGAAGCAAGTCTTCATCCCTTGGCATCTCAAAATCTCCCCACGGCCCCCGAGATTTCTACAGATTTCTAAACACTCGCTCTAATGAATATCGGTCTGTGACCCTGCATGCTTGCCCTTCGCCAGGGCGATAGAATTAGGGTGGTTAAAAGGCACATTATTTTAAACATGCCCTGACGTTTATTCTGCTTTTCCCAGTCAGCTGATACTATCTTTCTAAGTTGCATCCTGTCCCGCCTCGCTTTCTGGCAGATAACATCTCTAGTTTCAGTCTCACAGAGAGATTTGCTACGGGAACAGGGAAGCGTGGTACCTCTCAGGACATGGGTTCCACGGCTTATCTGACAGACCCTCCAACTCTTAGCTATTTTGGAAACTGGGAAGCCAAATATACGTAGAAATACATGGTCCGGGGTCCATGATCCCTTATAAATCTCGTTGAAAAATGCTACCCTTGGGTGGTTGACCAGTACAACTGCTATAAATAGCATCTCTATCAGATACCTTGATACCTAGATTAGACTGTACAGTCTGTTTTTCAAACTCTTGGGCCAATAGAAATGATGCTTCTCACCAATTCACACCTTTGGTTTAATTAGGGCCACATCATCGACAAAAGAACGGCTTCCAAACCCACAAAATCCCTTATAGGTTGGTTTCTGTTCAGTGGAATGTGGATTGTGGACTTGGTTTCCGACAGCCATTATGATTTGCAGTAAATATTTTGACAATAGTAACAGTGGTGTTAGGCACACAGGAGAATTATCAAACTGGGTCAGGCCCAGCTTCACGCTGCATTTTCTTTTTAACTGCATGCTTGAAGATAAACATATCATTAAGAGCACAGGATTTAAAAAAGAAAAAAGAGCTGTGTTTTCTATATGACTATCTCAAGGAGGACGTTACATACCTTGATGAAGAGTGATGTATTTGCAGCCGGTGATGCTCCGATTCAAAGACAAATGACCTGGCCTGAAACTGAGGGGATGTCCACAGCCCAGAAAAGACAACGGGGCAGGTCTCCCAGAGCAGAGAGGAGCTGGCCTGGCCCTCCCCCAACTTTCTTCGCTGAGATGGCGGCTCAGATGTCCTCCCTGGTCCCCACCTGGCATCTCCGAGGACAGAGATGCCTGTCCCGCATCTTAGAAAATAAAATAAAAAAGGATGGCCTCCCGTGGCTTGGCCTTTGAGTCACCTCGCTGAGAAAAGCACGGTGCTGAGCAACCTGGAGGAGACTCAGGCTGGGGTGGAACTTGGGCTGGCTCAGAAATAGGAAGTCAACTCTTTTCTATACATTACTAATGTCACAGTAGCAGCCCACAGAAAACAGGAAGAGAGAGACACCAAGAACAGAAAAACACAGAGCCACAGCCAAGGCCTGCAGTCACTGTGATTGCCGAGCTAACACCCGTCCACAGGGCAGGCTGCCTGGAAGCGGAGGAGTCCCAGCCGGCGCACCAGAGATGTGGCTGCGCCACACAGGCCGGTAAGAATTAGAGCCTGGGTGCGCCTCTTCCTGAGCGTGGGGTTGGAGGAGCATCTGTAGAGCCTCCAGTGTCACCCTGGGGGTTCCTGAGGGCCCAGATCAAGCACTTCCATTGCCGGTGATGACAGCGGAAGGCCTCACGAGGCTTTCTGCGATGCTGTCTTTATTTAAGATTTCTGATCGCAGACACAGAGAACAAACTAATGGCTGCCAGTTGGGGGGTGGGGGCAACATAGGGGTCAGGGAGCAGGAGGAACAAACTACCGGGTATAAGATCACCTCAAGGACGTGTTGTGCGCCGCGGGGAATACAGCCAATGTCTGGCAGTAACTGTAAATGGAACGTGACCTTTAAAATTGTATTAAAAATTTTTTTTTAATTTTTAACTCAAAATAAATCTTAAAAAAAAGAAAAAAAGACATTGAAAGGCATCTGATCTCATTCAAAACCCCTGGGCTTTAACTTCATTCAGACATGCTTACGTACCGGGCTTCGTCACTCACCAGCTGTCAGCTGGGATTTAATCTCATTGCTGCAGTTTCCCTAATGATAAAATACTTACTTTACCACTATCATAGGGTACTCCCTACATTAATTATTGCTTTATTTCATTTAATTATGTAGTTTGAATAGGTTTTTAAAGAATATCTTAGAAAATGAAAAAAATTAAAATGTGATGTTTTGTTTAATATGGAATTATTTGCATTAATTTTTATTTTCAAGATGTTACACAAAAATATTGTCTTGATGACTCAGTTTAGGGCACCCCTAAATTCTGCATCTGTGGTGAGTCCTCTGTCTCCCTGCCCTAGTCCCTGCCCTGCTCTCTCTGACTTTGGAAGGAGCAAACACAGGAGTGATGGAAGGTGAAAAATGCAATCAATACAATCCATAAACATATGAAAATATAATCAATAATCGAAATAATTTTTCTCAAAGGTGGAGGTTGAGAGGCAAAAATGAATCTCTAAGCCAGAATGCCAGTGAATGAAAAGAAAGGCCTTTGGGGGTGACCCAGGGCAGACCAGAAGCAGGACTGGCCATGCGGAGTAGCAATATGTTAACCCTTTTAGGCCAGTTTCCATTGCTTTGAAACATCCCTTTTTTTCACTGGGGAGAAGAATGCTTCCTTACCCTGCTTTGCCATCAGTAATACTCAGCGGGTCACGTATCCAAGCCTCGTGTTTAGCTAGACCTGGTTTGGGGGGTAATTTCATTTGGCTGAGTGAGTTGGTCTTTGGAAGAACCAGATTGTGCATTTTCATGTGGCATCAGTGCTCAGGCATCTCGCTGGCCGTGTGAGCCACTCTGCGTGCAAGAGGCCACAGCACTATTTACAATAGCCACGACATGGAGACAACCTAAATGTCCATCAATAGATGAGCAGATAAAGAAGTTGTGGTGTAACTTGCAATGTTCCATATGCCATGGAACATTACTCAGCCATAAAAAACAATGAAATAATTCCATTGGCAGCAACACAGATGGACCTAGAGATTATCAGATTAACTGAAGTAAGTCAGGCAGAGAAAGACAAATATATGATATCACTTATATGTGGAATCTAAAAAATGACACAAACTTTGTTTACAAACCAAAAAGACTCACAGACACAGAAAACAAACCATGGTTACCAAAGGGGAAAGGGCAGATATATATATTTTATACATATATCTATGTATAAAATAGATAAACAACAAGGACCTACTATAGGGCACAGGGGACTGTATTAAATATCTTGTTATAACCTATAATGGAAAGGATCTGAAAAGAAAAAAAATATATATGTATGTATATGTATAGCTGAATCACTTTGCTGTACACTTGAAACTAACATTGTAAATCAACTACACTTCAATAAAAATAATAATACAAAAGAGGCTGCAGGGAGCAGACAGGTAAGAATGGGAAAGAGACAGATGCAGAGCCAGGAACAGAGCAATGCATCCTAATGGGTGGACCTCACCCATGTAACACAGCTGCACCTCCAGTGCCCCCTCCCCTCCCCCAGGACCCTCAGACATCCCAGAGCCCAGCACTGACACCAGCATCCGTCCTGCATTACTGGTCCCTGCAGCTCTCCCAGTGTTAAACATCATAGACCCACCTCTGGCCACGACACATAAACAAAGCATTCTGGGTGCCTGGGGGAAGAGAGTTTGGGGAGCCTTCCTGGTGGACACGACAGGTGAGCTGGGCATTGCCAGGTGCGTAAGAATTTGATGAGCAGAAGCTGCAGCAAGAGGCCAGCGGGGGAAGCCTGAAAATGCACGAAGGCTGGAGACCTGTGAGTGCGCCGCTGTCCCTGAAAGGGAGTGAGAGGGGGAGGGAGGGCCTGGGCAGCCGAGGACAAGGAGAGGAACAGGAGGAGACCGGAAGTGGGAGCTGGTACCAACAAAACACCCAACTCTAGTGCTGAAAGGATGGGCCTTCCCCTGGAGTTGGGGAGAACCCCTGGGAGCAGAGAGCTATGAGAGGGATGCGGACAGGGACGAGCTGGGCTGGCTCGCAGAGGCCGGGGACAGACATTTCCCCAGGCTTAACCAAGGAAGCCCTCAGGGCCGAGCTTGTCTCCATGTCCTCAAAAGCCTTTGGTTTATCTTGTTTCCTCCCAAGTTACAGTCTGAATGTATTTCGTTAAGATAAATGAATGAGAGTTTCCTGTACAAAAGCTACTAAAAAAAAAAAACCACCTTTGGAGTTGATTGATAATAAATATATCAATGGACAAATAGATAAACAGAATGTGGCACAACCAGGTGATGGGTATCATTAGGCAACAAAGAGCGAACGATGTTCTGACACCTGCTGTAACGCGGATGAACCCAGGCTGTTAAGCTGAGTCAGAGAAGCCAGAAGCAAAAGGCCACGTATTTGTGACTCCGTGCACGGGAAATGCCCGGAATAGGCAAATCTGCAGACAGAAAAGCAGGCTCGTGGCTGCCACGGGCTGGGGGTGGGGGGAGTGGCGGCTGCTGGTGCAGAGGTTACTTGGGGGGGCGTCGGGATGTTCTGGGGTTAGATCAGCATGATGCATGCACAACTTTGCGAAGAAACTAAAAACCACTAAATCACACTTTAGAAGGGTGAACCTTATGGTATGTGAATTATATCTCAATATAATAAATAATCACCCCCCTTCCAGTTTTTCTAAGCATCGTGATGTAATCCAACTCTCCAGAGCCTGCAGTAGGTAACCAGCCAGTTAGGCATGTGACAATAGTCATCAAAGAAAGAGAAAAATAATTTCCAAATTACTGTGAACTTGCTTTCTCGGGCCTTCTTTCCCCGCAAGGAAACACACAAAAAAGACCTCTCACTCCCTCGCCGAGAGCAAGGCGCACATGGCAGACAGGTGGCCTGTGCTGACCGGTGCTTACAGCAAAGCGAAGTCAGGATGGGACAGGCGTCCTGAGCGTCCAGGTGAGACCGGGTGGTAAGGGTCTCACACACACCCCACACCCACACCACAAACACACACACCACACCACACACACACCACACACACACCACACACACACCACAAACACACCACACACACTGCAAACACACACCCACACACACACCCACACACACAGGGGTGATGCCGTGTGGCCCTTGCACTGCTCAACACACACTCCTGTCCAGAAGCCAGGGCTGGGGGGAGCAGAATGACCCCCTGCCTTTGGGGGAAGGTCAGTGCCCAGGAACCTTCCCCAGTCCCCAGATATGCAGTCAGGTGGCAGAAAGCCATGGGGAGGGGGGACAGTTGCAGCTGGCCCCCTTCTTGTGACTCCAAGAGCAGCCACCTGGCTCACCCAGGGCTCAGCCTGAGAATGAGTCTCAGCAGGAGAGCTGGGGCGTGGGGACCTGGCCCAGCCTCCCCAGCAAGTAGGGCGCTGAGGAACCCTTCCCCGGGCCTCGTGTGAGTCATGTTAGAAGTGACTCTGATCTCACCCCCAGACCCCCAGGTGCAGCCCCTCTCCCCACATGCCGTGCGTGCCCCCCTCTCCCCGACCTCCAGTGGCCTCTGCGAAGCATTAAGCTGGGCCTAGAGCAGCGCCTGGCCCAGCATCAAGGCCCCCAAAGCATGTGCTAAATGAATGAAAACAGACGGATGTGATTCATTTGTTTCAACTCTCGTACACACAGTGGGACAATTTATGAAGAACCGAGACCAAGCAAGACCCACCAGGACAGACTGCCCCCCTTCTTCTCTGGACACTCCCCTGATGGCCCCTTACAGCACGTCTCTTGTCCTTCTTGGGTTATTGGTCCCCTGGGTCATAGCGATTGTTCGGGCATCCACAGTCAGCCTGTGGTCAATATCCACGGAACAGCAAACCCTACCCGAGCCCTCAGGCCCTGAACCAAACCCTGACCTTACACTGAGTGCCTTAGAGACCCACAAACCAGATGGGACTTGCCCGGCACGGAAAACCTCAAAGGCTCCCAGCTCATCCAGTGCAGAGGATGTCCCAGCGGGCTTCACGGGGGAGGCAGCGGGACGCGGCGCACTCAGGGGATGGCGACGCAGTGACTTGGGAACGCGCCCTTGGATTTTCACATAAGCCCCTTCCCTCTTTGGGTTCTGTTCCCCCAATGTCCTCATTGTCAGAGAGGTTTGTCGTCACAATCCACATGTCGTGAGGCGTAAGTTTGTACCTGTTGAGTCCCTTTAGAAAGGAGCACTCCGTGGACGTGTGGCACTGTCCTGGCGGCTATGGGCCTCGCTTCTGTGCGGACAGAAGATGCTTCTCCCTGAAGCACAGTTGCACGACTGTGCCCCGCGCTCACCCGCCTGCAGCCCTCAGGGCCACTTTGGCAATGTTTTTATTTAAAACACGATGCATCCGGGCAGTTTTTGATTATTCATGGTAATGGGGGTCAAGGTTCAGCTGAATAATTGAAATGGAAACTGTATTCCCACCGGGAGTTTCCTTCACCTCCACCTCCTTCCTTCCTTCCTTCTGCTGAGGAGGGAGGCGCTGTTGGATTGTGGAAGGGGCGCTGGGCTGGGAGCCTCCCTCGGGGCCTTCCTCCGGCCAGGACTGCCACTGGCTTTCTGGGGCCCCGAATAGAAGGAGCTGGACCACAGCGTGCCCCATCATCACCCCCAAGCTGCATGTCACCTTCAGTTTTATTCACAACAGGTTTCTTCCAATCGACTTGCTTTTTATCATTTAATTGGTCACAAGCTGTAATCAAAGCTGTAATCACAGTTACTGTGGTCATGATACACTTCCGTAAGATCCGTTAAAATAACTCCATAGGTATTAATGCTTTTAAAAAGATACATCAAAAGATACCACCTGACCTTCACATGGCTCCTAAGACAGAAAACCCACATTCATGGGAAGACTGTGGAAATTCAAATAGGGTCTGGAACTGAGTTACAATCACCTACCAACATCTGCTTCTCCAGCGCAACAACGTGCCCTGTGTGCACGTTAAGTGTAAGATGCTCACCGTGGGGCTAAGAGGATGTGGGGACTCCCTGTGCTGACTTTGCGACTTTCCTGTAAACTGGAAATGATTCCAAGAAGTTGATTAAATTTTTTTCGAAAGGTCCCGCCTAAAGTTATGAAGAAATTTAAAAAAAAAAAAAAAAAAAGGTACCCTCAGGGTCTGCATTCCAAGCTCGGGAAATGTCAGATCAGACTGTGTGTCAGCCCTTCAGACCCTCCGACACCAGGGAAGGTCTGGGTCTGGGCTGAGTGCAGAAGCACAGAGACGCCCCTTCCTGTGGTCTGTGGCTCAGTGGGCAGAGGACAGAAGTTCACCGAGACGATGTCCGTCTGACTCATGACACAGGTTCCTCAAATCTGTCCCCCTCCCCTCTCCCTGTGCAGCAAAGACTGTTTGGGGATAAATGCCCCTCTTTTCCAGGGCAGCTCCCATCTCACTGATGGAGACGGTTCCATCAATCTGGCTCCTGGTTGGCACCGGGCTGTGATTGCGGTGCATCCGGGGAAAGATCCACAGCCTCCCAGGGCCCGTGACACGTGATGTTCCCGATGCTCTCCTGCCGTGATTGCCTGCTGCGGTTCATTTCCCCGGACACGAGCCCGGCTGCGCTCCCACAGAGCCACACGGAACAGAAGTGCCCAAGTGATCCACAAAAAGCCAAAAAGCGAGGGGGAGGCAGGGCATTTTGCTTCCCTACAAATTGCATCCCTTTTCAGGAAGACGGACCATGGATCTTAAGCACTTGGCTCTCGGATTCTAATCACAGGGTGTAAAAGGGAAATCAGTTCCCGCGCCTTGGGTGTTGTCTGTTGCGTCACCCACTGTTTCTGCAGATTAATTTTTTAACCAGAAAGGAAAAGCCTTACATTTCAGCTCAACTGGTTCAGCGCCCCTGCCAGCCCCTCACCCCCACTCTCAAAAGTTTCTTATGTAAGGAGTTTCCTTTCTTGTTTTGTTTTTAAGGGGAAGAGTTAACTGGTCCAGATGGGGAACAACATGAGGGCTAAGACCCCGCCCCTTGGGTCACTGGCTGATCAGTGTCTTTCGGATGCGTTTACAAAAACACTATGTTTAAACATTTCAATAAACAGATTAAAACACAGATTTGTATATTAGCCTCTGCCAGCTGCTTCTCCAAGCCAAGAATCCTTTGTCCTCATGAAACCAAATGATGGTTGTTCCTCGAATCCAAGTCCTGGCCTGAGACACCCCGGGCCCTTCCCAGGGATCTGGTTTTCTCTTCCTCTTCGCTGGCCTCTGAGCTCACATTCTGGCTTTATTTCCCGCTGTCCTATCCTCTGGGTGTGTTCTTACTGTAAGTTCCCCCAAATCCCTTTTGGAAGGAAGCAGAGCTCCAGTTATAAGCCAGTTTCTCTCCAAAGCCAGAGTTCAGAATCCCATCCATGCGCAGAGGGAAGAGTTAGCGTGACCTCAATCACCCTCTCCCCACAGCGCAGGGACCACCACCTCCAGCTCCCTGCAGGACTGGCTTTTTGTTTATTTGTCTGTCTGTTAATTTTTTATTGAAGTATAGTTAATGTACAATATTGTGTTAATTTCAGGCGTACAGCAAAGTGATTCGGTTATATATAAAAGGCGAAGCACTTTATCATGGAAAAACCTAAATATATATATATATGTATATACACATATATAACTTAAATATATATATATGTATACACATAACCAAATCACTTTCCTGTATGCCTGAAATCTGAATCATTCAGAATCTTTTCCATTATAGGTTATTACAAGATGTTGAATATAGTTCCCTGTGCTCTAGAGTAAATCCTTGTTTATCTATTTTATGTGTAGTAGTGTGTATCTGCTAATCCTATATTCCTAATTTATCCCCCATTTCCCCCCAGTAACCATAAGTTTGTTTTCTATGTCTGTGAATCTGTTTCTGTTTTGTAAATAAGTTCATTTGTATCATTTTTTAAAGATTCCACATAGAAGTGATATCATGTAATATTTGTCTTTCTCAGTCTGATTTACTCCACTTAGTATGATAATCTCTAGGTCCATCTATGTTGCTGCAAATAGCATTATTTCGTACTTTTTTATGGCTGAGTAGTATTCCATTATACAAATATACCACAACTTCTTTATCCAATCATCTGTTGATGGACATTTAGGTTGTTGCCATGTCTTGGTTGTTGTAAATAGCGCTGCTATGAACATTGATGTTCACATATGTTTTTGAATTAGAGTTTTCACCTTTTCCGGATATAAGCCCAGAAGTGGGATTGCTGGATCATAGGGTAACTCTATTTTAGTTTTTGAAGGACCCTCCATCCTGTTTTCCACAGCAGCTGCACCAATTTACATTTCCACCAGTGTAGGCAGGTCCCTTTTCCCCACACCATCTCCAGCTTGCAGTACTTGCTTTTAAGTGCTGGGAACTTCAGGGTCTTTGGCGGAGCACCAGAGTAAACACACAACCCATCCATACATTCTCCAGAGTGACCGTCACTTCATACCCTCCAAGTGAGGTTTGCCAGCATGTCTCTCAAGGCCAGATGCTGAAGATGAACTTTCCTAGTGTAAGGGGATTTGCCCCTTCACTCGGGGCCCCCAACCCATCTCTCCCCATTCCCAAAAGATGACAACTCCTTGAATCTAGAGCTAAAAGTACTTCAGGGATCATCTAACCCAGGAATGTCAAGTTCAGATGTACATCCCTCTCCTTATGACATCCATGGCCACTTGGTCAAGCAGCCACGCACTCTTTTCCCCAGAGCTAGGCATCAAAAGCCTGTTTACCTGGACCACCAAGAAATCATCCCAGGAAGATCCAACACCTGACCTAAAACCATTTTGCCACTGCCTAATTTTAAAGATCATAGAGATGGGACCAGAACCCACTTCTCACCTTTACCCACACCACCAAATTCTGGCTGCCACTGTTTTTGTCACAGTGTTAAATGCACAGACGTGCAAATGTGGATGTACACACCAAACACTGATGCACGAGTGTGTCCAGCCTCGCCTGTTGTCCTGTCCACTAAAAGCTGTGCTTTGTCCAACCTTCACTTCCCACTGTCTGGAGAGGGCCCTGTCTCCACCAGACTGCCCTTTAGTTTTTTCTGTGGTAATTATTCAAGATGATTGAGGAGAAAACAAGGACAAAAACCAAAGAGGCAAATACCAACCAAAAAAAAGCAATGAAGAAAACATGACCCCTCCTAGGTGTCAGGGAAATTGCATTCAGCTGCTACTCACTCATTCACCAAATATTTCTTGCATACCAGTCAGGTTCCACGTTCTTTTCTAGGTCAAAGGATCAGGGGAGAATAAGACATAACAAATTACCCAGGACATTTTTCACAGAACTAGAACAAATCATCCTAGCATATATATGGAATCACAAAAGACCCAGAATTGCCAAAGCAATACTGAAGAAAAAGAATGAAGCTGGAGGAATCACCCTCCCAGACTTCAGACAGCGCTACAGAGCTACAGTCATCAAAAGAGCATGGCACTGGCACAAAAACAACACGTGGATCAATAGAACAGAATAGAAAGCCCAGAAATAAACCCACAGACTTAACAGTTGATTAATCTTTGACAAAAGAGGCAAGAATACACAATGGAGAAAAGATAGTCTCTGAGCAAAAGGTTTTGAGAACCTTTACACAGGCTAACCCTGTGGGGATAGCCACAGTGTAAATCAATGAAGTAGAACTCCTTCATACCATGCACAAAAAAACCCTCAAATTGGCTTAAAGATTTGAATATGAGACACTATAAACCTCCTAGAAGAAAACATAGGCAAAACATTCTCTGACATAAATCTTAGCAATGTTCTCCTAGGGCACTACACCCAGGCAATAGAAATAAAAGCAAAAATTAACAAATGGGACCTAATTAAATTTATAAGCTTCTTTACAGCAAAGGAAACCATAAGCAAAACAAAACAACCCTCAGAATGGGAGAAAATATCTGCAAATGTTGTAACTGGCAAAGGCTTAATTTCTAGAATATATAAACAGTTCATACAACTTAATAACCAAAAACAAACAACCTAATCCAAAAATGAGCAGAAGATGAAACAAGCAATTCTTCAATGAAGACATACAAATGGCCAAAAAGCACATAAAAAATGCTCAATATCGCTAATTATCAGAGAAATGCAAATCAAAACTACAATGAGGTATCACCTCACACCAGTCAGCCATCATTCAAAAGTCCACAAATGATAAATGCTGGAGAGGGTGTGGAAAAAAGGGAACCCTCCTACACTGCTGGTGGGAATGTAGTTTGGTGCAGCCACTTTGGAAAACAGTACAGAGATTCCTCAAAAAGCTAAAATAAGACTTACTATATGATCCAGCAATCCCACTCCTGGGCATATATCTGGAGGGAACTCTAATTCAGAAAGATACATGCACCCCAATGTTCATAGCAGCACTGTATACAAAAGCCAAGACATGGAAGCAACCTAAATGTCCATCAACAGATGACTGGATAAAAAAGCAATGGAATACTACTCAGTCATAAAAAAGAATAAAATAATGCTATTTGCAGCAACATGGATGGACCTGGAGATTGTCATTCTGTAAGCCAGAAAGAGAAAGAAAAATACCATATGATATCAATCATATGTGGAATCTTAAAAAAGGGGGAAAAAAGACTCATGAACTCATCTACAAAACAGAAACAGACTCACAGACATAGCAAATAAACTTACGGTTACCAGTGGTGGGGAGGGGGTGGGAAGGGGTAAATTGGGAGTTCGAGATTTGCAGATACTAATTATATGTAAAAATAGATTAAAAAACAAATTTCTTCTGTAGAGCACAGGGAACTATATTCAGAATCTTATAGTAACCTTTAATGAAAAAGAATGTGAAAACGAATGTATGTATGTTCAAGTATGACTGAAACATTATGCTGTACACCAGAAATTGACACATTGTAAACTGACTATACATCAATAAAAATATATATATATACACACACAAAAGAAGAAAAAGCATAAAGGAGTGAGATCATTTCAGACAGAGATGAGTGGTATGACACGTGATGAGAAGAGACCTAAAATATAAGATCTAGCCTCAGGGAAATCTGAGGGTAGGTGGTTCCAGGCAGAGGGAGCATGACGTGCAAAGGCCCTGGGGTGATTTAACTTGGTGACTTAAAACCAGCAGAAGGCTCATGGGTGTGCAGAACAATGGCAAAGAGGAGAATGCTAGATGGTGAGGCCACAGTTCTCAGAGAGGACAAGGGTTGTAGAGCTTTTTAGGCCATGGAAGTTTTATTCTAAGTAGCCTAAGACACAGCACAGAGATCGGGAAAGCAATTGAGAGAAATAGGGTCAGAACAGAGGAAGAAATTTTTCCCACTGTTTGGGGAAGAGGGACAGTGGATGGAGAAAGAAAGAAGAAATTTTCCAAGTTTTGCAGTGTATCAGGGGTCTCCTCCCCGGTGCTGAAGAAATCCAAGCAAAGAACCTTGCTGTTTACTCATCAGATAAATCACTCGCTGTTTGCTGCACTGAATCTGGTGCTAGTAAAGCTGCTCTGGGACTGGACTACACAGGTCCCCGTTCCAAAAGGGTTATACATGCCTTCTATGGGACTGACCAATGTGTCACGTGTGCATTCTGGTTCCGCATGTGTGTTTCCCTAAACCCGAAGTGGGACACACTGACCCCAGCTGTCTAAATGCTCCGTGCTGTCGGGGGCATGACCTGACTTGCCCCCGCATTGGGAGGGGGACCTTGCCCACCTCCAGCGGCCCCGGCAGCTGTACGTTCTCCCTCATGCGCAGAGGACAGTGTATTGTAATGACTGGTCTATCCATCAGCGTCTGTCTCTAGACTCACTTCTTGAAGATGTGAACGAAAGTTGAATTCTCTCAGCCTAGCTCCAAGTAGGTACTTGGTGAGCAACTGTCCAGCATAGCTTCTCAGCTGCATCGGGAAAGTAGAAGTGGCTTGTGGCTCCTTTCAAAGGAAGAGTTCCCTTCTGCGCAAAGCAGCTGGGCAGCAATTCCCTCTCCAAGGCTGGGCTGGCCAAAGCATCTTCCTACCAGTCCTTGTCCACCCGCAGCCCAGCATGGTGGGGATGCCTGGCCTCTAATTTGCCTGCCTAGGACGTGCTGGTGGGCCCTTAGGACCATCAGGCACGTCGTGCGGCCGCTCAGTCAGGTCTTGGCAGCCGGGAGACCCAGGCTGCCTGGGCGGGGCGGCATCCCATCGGTAAAGCACCTGCTCCTCCTGCCAAACCTTCTGCTCCGCCGGAAGCCCAGCCCGTGAAGATACACCTGGCCCAGGGAGGAGGGCCAAACAGAAATCAGGCCCTGAGCCATGTATCCGGAGGAGACTCTAATTCGAAAAGACACATGCGCCCCAATGTTCACAGCAGCACTACGTGCAACAGCCAAGACAGGGAAGCCACCTCAGTGTCCATCAACAGACGACTGGACAGCAAACATGTGGTGTATGTGTGCAGTGAAATACTACTCAGCCATTAAAAAAGAATAAAATAATGCCATTTGCAGCAGCATGGATGGGCCTAGAGATTGTCATACTAAGGGAAGTAAATCAGACCGAGAAAGAAAAATACCAGGTGATATCACTTATATGTGGAATCTTTAAAAATAACACAAATGAACTTATTTACAGAACAGAAACAGACTCACAGACATAGAAAATAAACTTATGGTTACCAGAGGGGAAAGCGGGCAGGGAGGGATAAATTAGGAGCTTGGGGTTTGCAGATACAAACTGCTGTATATAAAATAGATAAACAGCAGGGTCCTGCTGGATAGCACAGGGAACTGTATTCAGGACCTTGTAATAGCTTATAATGAAAAAGAATATTTATGTATAACTGAATCACTCTGCTGTACACCAGAAACTAACACAACGTTGTAAACTGACCACACTTCAATTAAAAAAAAGAAAGAAAGAAAGAAATCAGGACCTGACCTTCTCAAAAGTCAGGCAGAGGGGCTCAGGAGTGTCTAATGCCGTGTCGATTCCTTCCTGGTCTCTTGGGGTCCCATCGTGCAGAATTTGGCTGCCAGGGGAAGTGCTCAGAGACTGTGGGCTCGAAGCCAGTGCACGTGTTCTGGGAAGGAAGCGGGGAGGGGGGCCGAGCAAGGACGAGCCCAGCAGTGGGGTCTGCAGGGCTGCTCAGCCTGTTGGGCTCGGGATGGGGAAGGCGGCCAAGTGGGTTCTGATGGAATTGTCCAGCCACCACCAGCTCAAGGCCAGTGACCTGCCTTCCCCACCCTAGGCCCCTTGCAATCCACGCTCCTCTCTGTGAGAAGAGGGCTGGTTTTCAAACACAAAATCCCGTTTGTGCATCCTCAATAGTTGCAGCCCGTTAAGTGATCCCCTCTGCCCGTGACATGCCCCCTTCCCAAACCCCACTTCTTGTTTTGCATCCCAACCACACCCTGGCCTTTCAGCTCCTACACTCCTGCCCGTGGGGTACCCCACCGGAGCCCCACCCAGCACCTGAGGTGTTCCTTCCTCTGCACCTCATCGCCTCGTACCAAACCTTCACATCTAACTCAGTTCTCATCATTTCCTGCAGGAAGCCTCTCAGATGCCTACTTCCTGATCAGGTCAGACTCCCCCGCACCCAGCACCATTATAATTCAACAACTCACACATGGTTATCCACGTAACCACAAAACCCCATAGAGAAGACACCTTTCTACCTTCTCACCAGCTCCGAGCCCACTGCCCAGCCTGGGTGGGTGAAGGGATGGCCCTCCACCCAAAATGAGCTGCTCACAGACCGGCACCCCCAATTCACACACACATTTTGCTTCTGCTGTCCCCTCAGCACAAAGTCCCCCTCCTGCCAGAGTCCCCGCGCCCAGGGCCTATTCTCCATCAAGGCCGAGCCAAACGCTACCTCCTCACCAGTCTTCCTGGCTCCAAGTGACCGCCACGTCCTGAACCTCGGCAGCACGTTTTGAGGGTGTATCTTCAGCCTTACATGGTAATGGATTTAGCCTGGTTTCTTGGTTCTAAGGTCTTCAAAGCCAGGAGCCACACCTGCACGGCTGTAGCTGCAGCAGCACCTAAGATGGTGCTGGGTATGCGGCGATGACGAATCACGGCCCCGTCTGATTGGGCGAAAGGCCCGTGACAGCTGTGAGACGTGGTGTGCAGGACGCAGGCATTACACACCTTGTGGGTGAGGAAAGGAGGCTCGGACAGGTGAGGCCACTTGCTCCCGACCATTCAGCCAGGAATCAAAGCAAAGGGACCGTTTGGGCCTAAGTTACCCAGCCCCACGCCACCATGCTTAGCCATTAAACCAAACTCCTTTCTCTGGCGGACAAGAGAGCGGCTGGGGCAGCCCACACCCCACCGTCGTTTCATGGCTCAGCTCCTCTCTTGGAGAGCATCTCCCATCATATACGGGGTTCAGCTGGTGCTAATATTTGAGGCCAAACTTGTTAACTCTTAAAAGCACAAATCCCAAACCACCTCAGTTAAAACTGCTGCAAATCTGCCCCAAAGAACTTTTGAAAAGAATGCTCCCTCTTCAGGAAGTCCGTGCCCAGGATCCAGGCTCTAATACTCCCTCTTATTCACCTGGCCGAGATTCACCTGGCGGACATTCACCTGGCCGAGATGCACCTGGCTGAGATTCACGTGGCCAAACCATGGAGCAAGGGTGTTAGTGGCACCTGGGGCTGAGCCTGGGCTCCGTTCTCACCAGTTGTGGGCATTACTGTCTCTTTTAAAGCCGCAGCATGTTCCTCTGTCTGGCAGGGACAATGACACCAGCAGGCACTCGTGATGATGAGTGCACAGTCCTCACCCCGGGGAGGTGGACCTCCGACACCTCGTCAGTGTCACCAGCGGCATCACTGCTTTAATTATTCTCAGTAGCCTCCAGTCCCGGGCATCTGGGAGGAAGGATGCCCAGAGAAAGGGGCCACCTCTTCCTCTCCGGAGCAAGATGCCAGGGGAGTTCTGGGAGAGGTTATCCTGGGAGACAGGAGCCATGTGTCTTGCTGGGCGTGCACAGATCAAGGTGGCAAGTCACGCACACATCAACATGCCCCCCAACCCCGCCTCAGGCGTCCACCTCCACACCAGCCCCCTCTCATCCTTACCACGCCCGAGAGCACGGGTGTGCTCTGACTTATGCACACACGCCTCCCACCCCAGGCCACGTGCACCCCGGGAACGTGGACCTCCCCGTGGCCCCAGCAGTGCTCAGCCTGGCCTGCCTGCCCCGATCGGAAGCCCAGGGCGGCGGGGGCTGTGCTCAGGGCCTCGCATCCAGGTAGACACTGCCGGGCGGGCCAAGTGTATCTGCATATAATTTGCATGTGTTGACACAGCCGTTCCAGTCTCTGCACAGAGCACTACCGAGCTAACCTGTTATTACTGCTCCTCCTAAGCCTGGCTTTCCTCCGCACTCGCGCTGCTCTCCCGCCCACTGCCACAAAGCCCTCGGCGGGGAGACAGGCCGGGAGCTGCCTCTGAGCGCCGGGCAGGTCACGCCCACCTCCCCGGGCTCAGCTTCTCCCCCGAACGACAGATTTCTGCACGCCCCCCTGGACAGACCGGAGGAGACCTCCTCACATGTGGAAAGTTAGCGTGTGGCCGGAGCTGGGTACCCACTGGAACGCAGGAGGCTACTTTAGTCTCATCAGAGGCAGGGAAGCGAGTCCGACGGACAACTTGGCTCCAACTCTTCCCAGGTCAGGTTTCTGAGTCTCAAGTGATGGATGGGTCCCCTATGCTACAGATACTACTCGTGGCAAATACACAAAACACAGGATGCCCAGTTAAATCTGAGTTTCAAAACAGCAATGGGTAATATGCTAGTATATGTCCTGTGCAATACTGGAGACCTGCTTACACTACAAAAGTATCCATTGGGTATCTGAAATCCAAATTTCACCTGGGAATCCTGTATTTTATCCAACAGCTCTCCCTGGGACCCCAGGCCCATTGGCTTCTATTATCATTAATATCCTGTTTTCTCCCAGCTTTTCATAAAGCCCAGAGGAACACAGCTTTATTTCCTAAACGTTCAGCTTCCCAGTGTAGGCTAGGAAGGGAGGGCAGAGGTTAAATGGGAGGTAAATTGAGAATTGCAGAGGGGAGGGACAGAGGGCCAGAGGGGGTGAAAGAGGATGGGACAACACGTGTTTCCTAATTTAGTTAAAAATCTAAAACCTGTTCCTCTTTGGTTTCTGAGAGGAGCCCGGTGGTTATCACTGCGAACGTGAGGCCACGTTTCCTGTAGCGAGGGGCACATGTGTTTGCATCAACAGAACCGTTTCTAGGGATCCTCTCAGGATGTGAGGCCTGCAGCGGTCACAGAGGAAGAACTGGTGGCAGAGAGGGCCTGTGGGCAGGGCTGCTTGGGACTGAGGGTCCCTGGAGAGCCCCCCACCCCGGGCAGGATCAGAGCCTCTGCCCAGACCTTCGTCCGGACATTTGCAGGTGCTGGACCCTTCACAGAATGCAGAGGTGACCATTTGCCTGATGGCCGGGAGGTACTCAGTAGAGAAGGAATGGAGCTCAGGGGGGTCTCCCCTTCACCACCAAACGCAGAAGGCATGAAACATGCATGGCCCTGAGTCTGCCCCTCCGACGGGCCGAGCTCAGCTGGGCGCCTGGACTCCTGGAGCGGGCGACGTGCCCCAGAACGCCGCCTGTGGACACTGCCAGTGAGCATGCACCTCACTCGGGATGAGTGAGCAGAGAATTTTCCTTCAAACTGTGTTTTAGAGGAAAGTATTATTTTATAGTCAGATCAAAGGCTATACCATGGAGTGCAATGCAACGTTTTTGTGTTACTAAAATAAAATGCAAAAAAATAAGGTAGATCAGGATCCATTTCCTCCCCCATCAAGGGGCGATGTGGACAGCACCGGCCCCACAGGGCACTGCAACTAAATAAAGTTAAATAAAGACGTGCAGGTCGAGCCCTTCCCCGCCGCAGCGCTGAGCAGTAACAGCAAGACTTCTAAGCATAACTTGGAGACTAAGGGCCCTTCAACTGGTCTTGCGCATCAGCCCTCCCTGTGCGTAGTGAAATTACAGAGCAGTCAAAGGACTCGGGGTTTTCGGCAACAGGGGAAGTTTTTCTTGATTTTCCAATGACATCCTCTGATCAAGTCTTTAACAGAGGGCAAGAGCCTGAAAGAAAGCCACCTGCCTTGCCTGACTTGCCACAAAGGTCACCCATCTTGTACCTGTGTGGCCACAGACACAGCTGACCAGGAAGGGGCCAGAGATCCCCATTACTGATGGAGAGCCCGTCCACTGGTCCCCATTCACCGCCTCTGGCCAGGCGGATCAGGGCTTCCCGGCCCAGAGCAATCCACCTGTGGCCAGAGGATGTGATCGGCCGTGTTCAGGGAGCATAGTAATGTCAAGAGGGCAAGACTCATGCAGACACACGCTGCTGAGATGGGCGGGCAGGATCCCTGAGTCGGCTGTCTGAGGGGCGTGTTAGAACTGGTCCTCTTGGCACGACACCCAAGGCCGCTGCCCCACTTGCTCACAACCTCTCCACGGTCAAGACCTTCCACCTGAAGGTGGACTTTCCCAGTGGTCATCAGAGGTCATCTACACTCTTGGTATTTCTCCACTCAAAAGGGGGGCCAGCCACGTGCCCCAGGGACTCTCCTGGCCTCCTCAAAGGGTTCTCCACACCCCTGTCTTGGAAGCATCAACCATAAACAACTCATGAACTAACTGAGGTCTGTACCTGGGCCTGGGCACGTGGCTCTGAACCCCTAATAGTCAACGACTGGGTCTGACTGTAGGATCTCGGGGGAACACTCTGAGTAATTTAAGAGAGTCCTCTAATCAGGGGCCGTGATGTATTTACACTTTCTTACTGACCTAATCATTGTTGCAAACATACAAAACCAGTTGTCCCAACTGTTCGACCACCACTTGGCCTTCTGTTGCTCATTCTTGCCTCCCGCTCAAGCCGGCTGTAATCCTGTCACTACCTCGGAGAGCATGCACCCCACGCGTCCTAACACCTGCATTTCAGTCACTCTTCCGATGTACAGCTTGGACTTGGAAAGATGAACAGGTGTTTGGCGGATCCTTAGCCTTACCCACAATTTCGGCCAACATCTCACCAACCCCAGGCCCATAATTAGTTCCTGCTAAAATATCACACTTCGTCTACACTGGGAGACATTCCCTGCTTGTGTCAATATCAACTTTGCTTGGAGACCTGGGAGCCCTGTTCTTCCTTTTTATGGTGGTAGACTTGCCCCCAAAGCCATTTTTTTTTTTATTCTAAGCTATGACCCAACATCTTCCCCCCCCCCCCAATTTCAGCTTTGTACAGCCTTTCCTTTTTGAAAAACAAAGCCTAACAATTGCAATTCTCCTTTGGCCAGTGGCCAGACATCCAAGGGCTGGAGCCAGGAGATTAACGGATACACCCGGAGAGGGCAAGGTCAGAGAGCGGAACATTCTGGACACATGTTTGTGTTGGAGAGCGGACACCACTGCCCGGAGAGCGCCCATACGTGAGGGTCGACACATCTCGGTTTGAGTGACATGCGGGGGCCCTTCTGAACCTGTGGATGAAACACGCCTATGACATTAATTAATGCCAGGCAAAATGTAACAGCAGATCTGGGAAACTAAAAATAGACCTATGGCAACTGATTCATCCCCTGACTGCACGGAATTCGGAGGTTTTTATCTGCAGCTCTTCTACACGCACGTAAAACGATGGCCTTTTTCCTTTCCCTCCATCTTTGTGGTGCTTCTTGACTGCCTCTCCTCTGGGGCAAGAGGTTTAAAGCTTCCAGAGGAGGTGTCCCCGCTCGGCCATCCCCTCTGACCCACAAACATGCTTCATAAGCAAGGACAGTGTTTCTCTCCCTGGCTCACACGGTGGTGAGCTGTGTAATTTGTCCAGAATGTTTTCCACGCGGACTCTTCTGCCTGTTGCACCACACACACAACTCTGCAGCTTCGCTCCCCATCGCAGCCCCTTCTATTTTAAACTTTGTTGATTTCTACTGGGGAGGAAGCCTATTTCATCCAGATTACCTGGACAGCTGGGTCTGATTGCTTTTGATTGCCGGGCTTGGGGCCACTGGGGAGCAGGTTTCCCAAAGCCCCTTGGATGGAGAACTGGTCCAGAGGGTCCCAGGGGACTGGCTTTGGGGTCAGTGCTCACTCTCAGGAGGAAGATCAGCAGTCTCAGTTGGAAATCAACAGGTCAAGCCCAGGGCGGGGTCAGACCTCAGTCCACACCTCCCAGGCTTAGGAGGCTGTGCTGAAAGGTGGAGGAGGGAGCATGAGAAGCCCCCGGGTTCCAGCGCTCGCGCAGGGACCTGAGTGGGGGCTTGTGTCAGAGATAACTGCGTGTGCTTGGAAAGACGCATTCATCATGCTTGCCTGATAGAATCACTCGGGAGGCAACAGACAAGGCTCAATGATTAAGGTCCCTTCATCTGGCCTTGCCTCCCAGACCTCCAGGTGCATAAAGGAAATCACAAAGACCTCTCTCACCTTGAAGTGGTCAGTCCACAGGCAGGTGGGGGCGGCCGCGCTCTCCCGAAAACCGGTGGCTCCGATGAGGCAGGAGTACTCTCCCTGCTCGTCCCATCTCTGCCTTTGCTTCTCTTTACGCCTTCTCTAGAGGAAACCGAGTGCTGGAAAAAAAAATTTTTTTAATTGTGTGTGTGGAGGGTGGTGGGTGCCGGGGGTGCCGGGCGGTGGGGGTGGCGGAGGCCCCGGGCGGGGGGAGGTGTGCAGCCTGCCCTGGTGTGGCTTCGGGTTTAATGGCCGACGCTGGGGATACGGCTTGCCTGCTGGAGCTCAGTACCACTGCAGCTCTGTGTGTGGGCGGCGGCAGCTCCACGGCTGGGTTTCAAACCATTACACTGAACATTTGCAAACAGATAAAAAAACAAAACCATCCGGTACAAATGGAAACTTCTGTTTTCCTTTCTCTGGCAGCACTCTCTCCCTGTCACGTCTCTTCTTGGGTTTTGGAGGAGGTGGGCAAGG
The DNA here is from genome assembly GCF_009834535.1 of Camelus ferus. Taxonomy (NCBI): domain Eukaryota; kingdom Metazoa; phylum Chordata; class Mammalia; order Artiodactyla; family Camelidae; genus Camelus; species Camelus ferus. Next base: position 11,976,588 of record NC_045714.1, on the reverse strand, counting down.
GTGGGCATCCCTCCCGCCGAGCTCCCCCCGCCCTGTCGCTTCCACCCACCCCTTAGGCCACCGGCGTGAGAGGTGAGTCAGGCCCTCAAGACCAACCTCCACCACCCAGACATTTGAGATAGAGTTTTCTCCCCTCCAGGCTCTTGTTCAGATTCCGGCCGCTGAGAGCCATCGCACCCAAGGAGGGTTTGGGCACCTCTGTGTGGCCGTCCCTTACCCTTCCTAGTTTTAAAGCTCCCTTTGAACTGGCCAGCGAAGGGGAGTGAGGTGCACTTTCATACCTGGTGAAACTTTTCCCAAGGAATATTCTGTGACTAGTGGCCCCATGAAGCATTCTGTGCCTGAGATACTCCATGAAAAGAAAAGGAAAAAGGTCCTGTGGTCAAATGACTTTTGGAACTGTTGCATCCTCGGGGATAGTCACAGGGCTTGTTCGCAGGTAAAGGCTCTGAGAAGTTCTGCAGTAAAGAATCCTGTTTAACTTTGTTTCATCCAACATTTTCAAAATGTACAGACCTTAGCCGAAAGAATCCCCTCTCCCCAGGCACCACCACCACCAATGACAACACACACACGTTCATGTCCACCTCCCTCAACCCCACCCCCAGTGGTGGCTTGACCCAAATCAACTCTTGCAGCCACAGAGTGAGAGGACAGGCAAAGATGGACACTGGAAACCAAGCAGGCCAGAGGTCACCATCTCGGGATACTCTCAGCTTGTTATTAACATGGGTGCCCCAGGTAGTTACCAATGAACTTGAAGCTGTGATTCTGGCTGGACAGGGAATGTGAGCGATACAGACGTTTCCTCAGGTCTGTAGTGGGGCTGTCAGTAAGTCTTTTCTCCCACTCTCCCTTCCCAGTGGGTCCCCTCCTCACTCCTCCAGCCAGGGGAGCTGACCCAATCTGGCAGGGTCCCGGGGGCAGATCAGACTCACTGGAGGAGTTTTATGGTGCCCTGCCCATAGAGCTCTGTGGGATGCTCTAAAAATCAGATGACATGTCCGAGCCTAGAGAGCATGAAATTTAAGAGACAGACAAGCAGAAGCATGAAATACATAAACTCTGAGAGAGAAATGTGCCGAATAGAGGCATTGATGCCAGAAGGACCATGACAGGAGGATGGGCAGGGAGGTTGAACAGGAGCAAGGGGAGGCAAAGTTGGTGCCTTCGGCTGAACTGCAGAGCTATGGAGGCCCGTCAGTGCCCACGGATTCCAGCTCTAAGTGCTCCATCGGTGGGCCCTTGGCCAGCCCATTAAGCTTGGCCTCCTCATCTGAAAACTGTTCTCGACCAAGGGTGTTCTTGCCTTCCCCACCCCAGGGAACATTTAGCAATGTCTGGGGACAGTGCTACTGGCGTCTAGTGGGGAGAGGCCAGGGATACTGTTGAACAGCACCCTTACAGGGTGGCCCCACAACAGAGAATGACCAGCCCCCATGTCAACAGTGCAGCAGAACCTGGTCCACCTGGGTCCTCCAGTCCCCCTGGATGGGGCTTAAATACAACAGTGCATGTGAGGATCCTGTCCCAAATCAACCAGAAGGCAGTTATGCTGTATTTGGTAAGAAAGAGACTTCCATATTACTTAGATGGCATTTCCTCTCTGACTGGAGAGCAAGATGGATACAGATGGAAAGGGATAGAGCTCTCTGTTTCAGACCAAGAAGAGAGAAGGCCCACCTGCCTTATAAACACTGCAAATTACATGAAGAAAAAGAAGGAGGAGGAGGAGAAGGAGGAGGAAAAGAGGAAGGGAAAGGGGAGGGGGAAGAAGAAGAGGAGGAAGAGGAAGAAGGAAAAAGAAATGCCTCCTCTTACTTAAGTACATCAGAGAACTTGAACTCTGTGTGAACAAAGCAAAATGAGGGTAGAAAGACTTTGAAAAGCTTGCAAGCACTTCGATGGATAATCATTGGTAATTAGAGCATTTTACAGACTCCATTAGAGAGGCTTTAGACAAAGCTGAAATTATTTGTTGACCTCTCTCTGAAAGAGGACAACGGTCATGCTGGCAACACTAATGCATCCAGCCTGGTTGGGGGTTTTCTTTTCATGAAACCTTCAGCCAGGCTTGCAATCTGATGCTCAGCACATGGCAAATGATTACAGGCTGACAAAAAGGGAAAGTGAAATTAAAGTTCAGACTCATGTTTCAGCTGACTGTCCAGTCTCAAGGAAGAAAAGCTGGCCCTGTCTCACTCTGTTCTCCAACTCCGGTAGGACCCCCGGGCAGGACTGAGTCTGGACCCTGGAAATGGATTCTCCTGGACAGTGGAGAAGTCCAGGTGGGTGGAGGCTCGGGAGAGACAGGTCGGGCCAGGCCTGCTGTGACTGGAGTGAGGAGAAGGCCCATCCCAAGAGGGAAGGAGGGGAGGATGTGCAGTGGGGGCATCCCTGCTGAGACCAGCACCCTCACAACGTGGCTTTCCAGGAAAAAAGCAACCAGCCAAGTTTCTGATGTGAATGCTGAATGGGGCCCCTACTAGCCCATGACAACAGCTTCCTCCGGGAGCCAAAACAGAGAGCAAAGCCAGCCTGACAGCCTTGATGCTCCCATGCCTTCCGGCTCCACCAGTCTGCTCACCAGCCAGGACAGGCAATGGCTGTGTATCTGAGAACTTCCCTGTGCCATCACTTTGTTTGGCTTTAGGAACAAAGTGGTGAAGGAAAAACACTGTTCCTGCTTTCATGACATGCAGAGGCACTTGGGGCAAAAAGGCAAAAATCAAAGAATAGTAAAAGAAATCAAAATTATGCATTCGTTGGCTGAGAATTTGAGCCTCTACTTATTCTAGGCACTATCAGAAGAGGGGGCAAAAATGTAAGCAAATTTCTACCAATGGAAACAGAACAATGTTATGAAACTCTGGCCGGAGAGGATTGCTCCTCCAAAGCTCTAAAGCCAAGGCCACCTCTCTTTGTTAAGAGGGGCTGGGAGGTGCCAGTGTTGGGGACCTACAGACCCAGGCTGAGATGGTTGGAAAGGGAGCAGCTTTCCCTTCCTTGCTGCATCATTATTCAGCCACCTGATGTCATCTTGCATCCCACCATTGCTGTGAACCCCAAACTCTGGAAGTACTACCTTAAATGTGAAAAGGACCCCAGCTGTCCCAGCACGGGCTTGAGGTGTTGTGGAGGAAATAGGCTGTTCAGGACCTAGGACAGCTCTCAAGTACCTGATGGTCTAGCTTCCTGCCCTGCCCGGCGAGGCCAGGCCAGAGGAGGTCCCTACACAGGTGCTTCCTACCGTGAGGAATCCATTACTCTACACACAAATGGCCGCTGCTTTCCGCGTGCCTCGCTCCCTCCTTTGCCTGCTTCCCCCTGGCTTCCACCCTATTCCCACTGCCAACCGCTGACTCCTTGCCTGACACTCAAATGTCCAAGGGAGGATCTAGCTGGTTCCCTCGCTCCATACGGGGCCTTGTAGTTGAGCAGAGCTTGCCCTCTGGGTCGGTTCACAAACTTCCAGACATCCCGTGGATGACTGTGAGGTCAAATAGTCATACCCAGCCAGCCCCAGACGAAAAAGCAGGATGATGTTCGTTTCCCCAGGGAGCACTACCAGCATTCCCCAGAGCACCCCCTTCCCAATACACAGGCGCCAGGAAATGAGGGTCTAGGCCGATCTGGCGGTTCACGAGATTATTTCACATGGTTTACAGATGATTTTTTTAATTGTAGCAGTTATATTTTTATTTAAATGTGACTTTGTACAGCTCTAACTAACAACTCAAACACACATGTATCCCTTTTAAATACACTTTAATAGCCAATTGAAATAAAATGTTAATTTTGTTCTAAGACCTATCTGAAAACCCAGACAAACTGGAATGGCTAAAATGGTTTTGAAAAAGATGAATAGGGTTGGAGGAATCATGTGACCTAATTTTAAGGCTTACTCTATAGTCCAGTAATCAAGACAGTGTGGTATTGACGGAGATAAACACATGGATCAATAAAACTGCATAAAGAACACAGAAATAGAGCCACACAAACATGCTTGACTGGTTTTGACAAAGGTGCAAAAGCAATTTAATGGATGAGGGGTAATCTTTTCAACAAATGATGTTGGAGCAATTGGATGGCTTTGGCGAAGGAAAGGAAAGAAGAAAGAAAAAGAAAAAGAAAGAAAGAAAGAAAGAAAGACAGAAAGAAAGACAGAAAGAAAGACAGAAAGGAAGGAAGGAAGGAAGGAAGGAAGGAAGGAAGGAAGGAGGAAGGAAGGAAGGAAGGAAGGAAGGAAGGAAGGAAGGAAGGAAGGAAGATGGAATTTACCTATGCTAAACTTCACACTTTATACAAAAAGTAACTCAAAATGGATTGCAGATTTAACCTTAAGATGTAATTAAAACTATAAAACTTTTAGAAGAAAACATAGGAGACAAACTTTGGGACCTAAGGTTAAGGCAAAGCATTTTTAGACATGACACCAAAATCACAGGCCATAAAAGAAAACAGTCAGTTAAGTTAGACTTCGTCAAAATTAAATCTTTTTATCTGCAAAAGATACTATTAAGAGGATGAGAAACAAGCTTTATTGAGCAGCTGGTGCTGGAACAACTGGACATCCACATGCCAAAAAAAAAAAAGGATAAGAAATCTAGACAGCAGAACTTACACTTGTCACAAAAATTAACTCAGAATGGGTCATAGACCTACATGCAAAAAACAGAACTGTAAAACTTCTAGAAGATCACACAGGAGAAAACCTAGAAGACCTTCTGGAAAAGGCAAAGCTATAGAGACAGTAAAAAAGATGAGTGGTTGCCAAGAGTTTGAGGGAAGAGTGAGGGATGAATGGAGCACAGAGTGGGTTTAGGACATGTATGATATTACAAGAATGGATACATGTCTTTATACATTTTTCCAAATTTGTAGAATGGACAACACCAAGAATGGACACTAACAAAAACTACAGCCTTCAAGTGATAACGATGTGTCAGTGTATGTTCATCAGTTGCAACAAATGTACCATGTAATGGGGGATGTTGATAGCACAGGAGGCTGTACACCTGTTGGGGTGGAGGGCACACAGGAACTCTTTGTACATTCTGCACAGTTTTGATGTGAACCTAACACTGCTCCCCCCAAAATGAAGTCTTTATTTAAAAAAAAAAAACTGGGAGGAAATATTTGCGAATGACACATCCAGTGAAAGGGTACTGTGCACAGTATATAAAGATTTCACACACACACAGAGAAATCCAGCTGGAAAACAGGTGACAGACATGAGCAGACACGCTGACAAGAGGCCGACCAGATGACCAGGAAGGACATGAGCAAATGCTGAACCTATCAGTTACTCTGAAAAACAACTTGGCAGTTTCTTATGAAATGAAACATGTACTTATTAGAGAACTCAGCAATTGTGCTTTGGGGAACTTCTCCCAGAGAAATGAAATCTTATTCTCACATACAAACCTGGATATGTCCATTTATAGGTGCTTTATTTGTAATAGCCAATAACTGGAAAGAACTCAAGTGTCCTTCAACAGATAAGTGATTAAATAAACCTCAGTGTATGGGACACAATTAAGCAATAAAAAAAAAACTGTTGATACACTCAGCATCTTGGATGAATGTCAAGGGCATTATGCTGAGTGAAATAAAAAAAACAATTGTACATCCTGTCTGACTCCATTTAAAATGACAAAATTATACAGATGGAGAACAGATTGGTGATTGTCAGGGTGTAGGGGTGGGGGAGGAGATCATGAAGGGACAGCCCAGGGAGCTCCTTCAGGAGACGGACAGTTCTGTATCTTGATGGTTTTCACACATGGTCAACTTGCATGGACTGATGCACACACACACATTCACTAGCGTATGCAAAAACTGATGAAATCTGTGTAAGGTCTGCAGCACGATGAATCGAATGGCACCCATGTCCGTTTCCCACTTCTGATATGGTACGATAGTTATTAAGATGTCACCAGTGAAATGGGGTGAAGGACCTCTCTTCACTATTTTTGAGTCTATAATGATTTAAAAATCAAAGTTCCCAAAGAGAAAAATATTCAATTAAAGATAGCACAGGTGATTCATGAATTCAGCAGAAAAAACTTTTTGTGGTGACGCAAGATATGCCCAAGGTTGAGGGATGGATGACCCTCAGGTGCTGAGGGTCCTAGTCCCGCCCAGGGGCAGAACCCGTGAGCATCCAAGCCTTGGACACCCAATAGACATCAGAAGCAAGACTCCAGCCTTTCTCCTGTTCAGAGCTGGTCAAATTTGAAATCACAGTGCTTCTAAGTCCAAATGAGCCAATTTTCTAAATGGCCAGCAGCCTTGCTTAAACTCAACTGAAACTGAATTGAATGACGCAGCAGACGTCTTTGGGATAAGAGCAGCCTCAGACGGAAATACCACATTTCATCGGCTCTGAGACGCACGATTGCAAGAGGCATCATTATTTTTTGTTCCGCTATGAAGGAAAAATACACTGCCAATTAAACCATGACACAATGGTTTCTTATCACTTAGAATTTTTAATTTTGCTCATTGAAAGAGTCCTTTGAGACGTAATCAGACAGATTTTTATCACCAATTAACATTGCACATACAGAAAAACGGAAATACAAGTGAAATAAATTGGTTGTTCCTCAAACTTCTTCACACAGAGTTCAACTCTTCCGAATCACTTTTCAACTTAGGCTCACCTATGTCTGGGTTTTGCCCACACTTTCATGTTCTCTGCATTCGTGCATCGCCCTGATGAAGTGGCGTTTCTTTAAAGACTCCGTCAAAGGATCAAGAGTCATGAGTGTTGGATTCTGAAGCAGACTTTAGAATCATATATGGTTTTTTCTGCTTTGGTTCCCATTTCAACAATGTTGCTAAACATGCATGCCGCGCTCACATCCTCCGCGCCATCCCTACAACTGTGACATCCATAGAGGCTGACTGTCCAGCCCAGGAACATCCTCCAGCCTGCTGCCTCTGGTCAGCTGCATGCTAGTTACATGTCTGCTGCAGAAGGGAACTTCAGGTCTGGGTGCTGGTTATCTTGAGTTCACACACACATGGGCAATTTGACTGTCATGGCCTTCATAACGCACCATGGACTGTAAGATATGTCTTAATTTCAACAATACAAACTTGGAAAAATGTTCATCTTCGAAATAGTGAAATGCAGTAAGTGGACAAACGAAATAGCATCAAATGGCCATCCGTGCTATGAGGACAATCGAGCAGAGAAATACAATCAAGACTGGTTGGGAAGATAAACAAGGACCTACTGTAGAGCTCAGGGGACTGTATTCAATTTCTTGTAATGAGCCATCATGGAAAAGAATCTGAAAAAACATATATGTGTATGTATGTATATGTATAACTGAATTGCTTTGCTGTACACCTGAAACTAACACTGTAAATTGACTACACTTTTAGTAAAAAAAAAAAAAGAATGAAAAAAAAAAAGATTGGCTGGGAGGAGATGGACAAAGTGAACTATTCTGAGGGCAGGATATTTGAGAAAATATCCTGAAAAATAAGAAGGCGTCAGCCCAATGAAAATTAGGGGGCCCCGTCCCCGACTGCACCTGCAGGAGAAGGTGGAACATGCTCAGAAGACAACCCCCAAGTCTCAGTGTTATTAAAAAAAAAAAAAAAGATTTGTTTCTAATTCATACTTTGTGTCCATAAGCAGGTAGGCTGCAGTATATCTTTCTCACTTCAAGACCCAAGGTTGATGGAGAAAGGCACTGTCTGGAAAACCTCCAGTTGCCATGGCAAAGGGAAAGGGAAGGGGTAAATTCCATGTGCAAGTTCTGCAAGCTTCTGCCCAGAAATGACACACGTTTCTCTGCCCACGTTGTGAAAGCAAGTTACTAGGGCTGCCTAACTTCCAGGGGGTGGGGAGAGGAGTGCAGTCTACCATGTGCTTCTGAGAAGAACCAGAAAGACGTGGTGAACAGCAGTAATGGGGACCACACAGGCAGGAGAGAGGAGGCAGCACAGATACAGTGCAGTGCGGAGAGCATGGTGAGCGGTGGGCGGGGCGGGAGAAGAATGGAAGTGGGGCAGGGGACAGAAGACAGCACCCTAAAAAGGGGGGGCGCCTGTTCTAAAGTCCAGCCATGCTCTAGAAACTGCCACTTCATCCTAACTATGACCTCAAATACTTGTAGACAGAATTAAGCAACTAATTGTATAATGAGATGGTTGAATTACACCTAATTTCCACAAATGCTTTTGTTGAGCAAACATTGCAATGCCAGAATGTGGTTTTCAATCATTTAATTAGTCTTCCAAAATGCTCCAAAATCGGTGCTAATCACAGTTTTAAAATAATACATTTAATGTGTCCTTAAACACTTTACCGTGTCTCAGCATGAATCCTGCAATTAAATACATTGAGTAATTGATACACTTTTAACACCCGGGGCTTGGGAATTTGGAAATAATGCATTTCTGAAAACTAACCAATGGGTGAATGAAGTCCAATGGGCATTACCGACTTTCTTTGGGATGGGCTGGGAGGGAGGGGCCTGGCTCGTGGAGGTGAGCGCCTAACCGCTAGGGAGCTGATGGAAACTTCCAGGGATGGAGGGAGGATCAGGACCCCAGATTTGATATCCCTGTGAAGTCTGAGCCACCCAGAGAGCCTGAAAGGGCCAAGTTTGGCCTTGACCATTTCTTGGGACCCAGAGACATCAAGTAACATCTCTGCCCTCCCACTTCGTCAACCCAGCTTCACCAGTGGGCAGAAATGACGAGAGATCTATCGCACATAACAGAGAAGTGTAGTGGAAAGTGCAAGATTTTTTATCTTGAAAACTATGCTTCATTGATTCACTCCAAGAAAAAAAGGTGGGGAGGTGTTTACTGAGAGCATCTCAAAGGCACATTAGAATGTACAACGTGTCCACAATCTGGATATTGCTGTCTTGGGATAAAAGTTTTCACTTCTGCAATGGAGACCCAAAATAACACTGGCTTAAGCAAGATGGGTGTTTATTTTTCTGCTGTGCAACAGTCCCAACACAGGCAGTGCAGAGATGGACGGCAGATCCAGAGTCACAGACCCAGGCTGCTTCTAACTGGCTGGTCTGCTTCCCGTGAAGCTCTGCCCGCGTGACCCAGGATGGTGCACCACCTCCTTTCAGGATGCACAAAGGGATGGGAGGCAGGAACACTCTTTCTCTGTAAGGGCTTGACTTGGAAAGTGTATACTTCAATTCTCTTCAGAACTCTTGGGCCAGAATTTAGCCATGGGGCCAATCTCGCTGTAAGAGAAGACAAAAGGTTTTATTTTTATTCTGGGTGACCAGGTAGTCAGGTAAAAACTTCCATTAATATGAGACAGAAAGGAAATGTGAGGCAGGGGGAAAACCTTCAGACCCTGCCGTGCTGCCCTCTGGGAGTGTGGAGTCCGCTGGGGAAGAAAAGAGTATGGCTAGATACTAACTGTTGAATAGAAAATATAAACGCCAAAGCCCTACTGTAGAGTGCAGGGAACTATATTCATCACCGTGCAATAGCCTATGATGGAAAAGAATACGGAGACGAATATACATGTATAAGTGAATCACTCTGCGGTGCACCAGAAATTAGCACAACATTGTAAACTGGCTAGACTCCAGTTAAATAAATAAACAAATAAATGAGCATAAGGTTGAATTCCAACATTTCATCCTACAATGAGCTCAGTGCCTATTAGGAAGGAAGCCCAGAGGAAGGGGGAGTTTGGGGACCAGAACCAAGAGGGAGCTACAGTGTCTACCGCAAAGGATAATGACAGGCTCACCGTGAACTCAAGAGGGGCAGAGACAAGCTGGGTGGCAGGAGGCAGCATGGGGTCCAGGGTCATGGACCAGAGCTCTATCCTGCCCCACCACTTACTTTCTGAGTGACTGTGGAAGGTGGAGTTCTGAAGAGCTATCCCCCAACAAGATTCCAGACCCCTGTTGGTCAAACATGAATCGAGGGGCCTTTATAGACAGCGTTAGTATTACTAATCAGCAGACTTTTCTTGTCTTTCCTATTTTTTATTGAAGTGCAATCGACTTACAGTGTTAGTTTCAGGTGTATCAGCAGACTTTAGAGAGAGACAGTAGTCTGGATTTTCCAGGTGAGGCCAGGGTAGTTACACGAGCCCTTACAAGCAGAAGAGAAAGGTGGAGATGCAGGGAAGGAGAAGGGAGGAGGAAAAGCGGGGGGGGGGGGGGGGACGGAAGAGAGATCCGCAGCATGAGAGGGGCCACAGGCCAGGGAATGAGGGTGAACTCCAGAATCTGAGACTGTCCCCAGCCCCCAGTGAGTAAGAGAACAGGATCTCAGTCCTACAACCACGGGGAACGGAATTCCGCAACAGCCTGAGCGGGCTTGGAAGCAGGATCTTCCCCGGAGCCTCTAGGCAAGAATCCAGCCCTGCCAACACCTGGATGAGGTGTGGAGCAGAGAACCAGCTGAGCCCGACAGGTGGTGCGATAACACGTGGATGTTGCTTTTGGCTGCTCAGTGTGGTGTCATCTGCTAGAGCAGCAACAATAGAAAATGAATCCAGTGACCTTGGGCAAGTCCTTTCTTGGTGGCTTATTTTCCCCGTGGGTCAGCAAAAAGAACAACAGCAGTGACTCCTCGGGGCCGTTACGAGGCTGAAAGAAGACAGTTCTGGAGGCTGAAGTGGAGGAAAGCCAACCAATGCTTCTGCTACAACACAGGCGATTATTCTTCCCAGGCCGTTGAGACACAAATGGAGATGGATGCCTTACACACATGGTCTTACTCAGTCCTCAACACAAAGCGGGGACTTTTCTGAGCCCCATTTGCAAAAGAGGAAACTGAGGCACAAACGCATTAAATGATTTTCCCAAATGTTATCTAGCTAATAAGAGGCAAAACTGAGAGGCCACCCCAAGCTGTGTGGCTTAAAGCTCTGAGAGGAGGGAATGCAGACGCTCCCATCCACCCGCCTTGTACAGACCAGCAATGAGAGGCTGGGAGCCCAGGAGTCGCACAGCAAGTCCGCAGTAAGCCAAGTGGGTCCTGGGCTGAGACATGATGACCACATGCCTCTCAGCCCACCGCGGAGCTGGTTTTCTCTCATCCTTCCTGGATTGCAGGGGAGCCCAGTGTCCAGACACTCAGCTTCCAAGAGCAGGTTGTGCAAGCGGAAAAGCCACAGCTTCCGTTTGTTTTAAGGCCAAAAAGGAGAAAAGCAGATTGAAAGTCCGGTAGAGTTCCTCTGTGTATTTATTCAGCAATGTCAGGCTCCTTCCAGGTGCCAGGCACTGTCCTTGGTGCTGGGTGAGTAAGATGGACGTGGTCCCTGCAAGGAGATTAGGACAAGAAGCGAGGAAATCAGATCATTGCAAACGATTGAAATAAAGCAAGTAAACCAAATAAGTAGGTCAGGTCTTCGGATAGAGGGCGTACTTCAGACCTGGGTCCTGCTGCATCGAGGCCAGCATGAGGGCTGGAGAAGGGGCTCTATTGGCTCCTGCTGCCACTACCCTCTGTCCACTGCTTAGTAAGATTCTGGGCACCACTGTCCATGTTAGAGGGGTCTGGAGTGGTCCCCTATGCCACTGGGAAGCTGGCACAGAGATAACGCCCAAGACACATCCCCTGGGCACCGAGAAAGAGGTCTGTCCCCATATCTGGATGCTGGTCTTCCCTGCTGATCAACGGTGACCAAACTTCATGGCAATGACACTCCAATATCTGGACACTGAGAAGCAGCAGAATGGATGCTGAGTAGGGCCTAAAGGAGAGTGAGAAGGAAGAGGAGGAAGCAGGAGGTTTCTATCCAGGTCCAACTATTCCCTGTAATTTGCCTCTCTCTCTGAGCCTTTGTTTTCCAAGCTCTAGAATGAAAGTCAGAAAAAAGATGACCTCGCGGGTCCCCTCTACCTCCTGACTCTGACACGTGCTGGCCTCACTCACACAGCTGGCCCTGGTCTCCTGCCTGCTGCGCGCCCAGCCTTGCATTCACAACTGTAAATTGATGCTTTTGGTTTCCTCTTCCTGCTTGGCAGCCGTCAGCCTGAGCCACACACGGGGCCCCCCTGGCCCACCCATGGGCAGGGCTGTCCAGTTCCGCACGGAGGTGCCTGTGTGCAGATCTGCATTAGTGTTTGTGGCTTTCAATCACCTCAAAAATTGACTTTGGGTGAGAGTTTGACAGGTGAGGTGTGTTTTCCTATGGAAAAACTAGCAGAGCCAGAGCCCGAGGCGACCCCACGGAAGTCACGCGGGACCAGAGGTTGAATAGGCCCTCACAGATCAGTTGAGATGCTTCCAGCTGTGGTCAGCAGCACAAGGGGCCCCTGTCAGGTCCTGGAACCTCAGCGAAGTGGAACCTCAGCCCAGTGGGGTATTGCACAGCTCGCCAGGGCCGAGAGGCTGGAGACGCAGCCGTCGCCCCCAGCCGGCTCCCCCTCCTCCAGCCAAGGCAGGCTTGAGACAGAGTCGCGGGCTTGTAGGGGATTTGAGTCAGTTCACCAGTTTAGCCATCTGGTGGTTTACAGACAAGCATGAAAAGAACAGAGCACCCAAGATGGGCAAGGAGGTGTCCAGGAGGCCTGCAGATGCACCAGAAGCCCATGAAAAGGTGCGTCACCTCTGGAGCAAGAGAAAAGCATGTGACACAAAACTACTGTATATAAAATAGATAAACAACAGGGTCCTACCGTGCAGCACAGGGAACTGCACTCCATATCCTGTAATAAACCATAATGGAAAAGAATGTGTATATGTACGTGTACAGCTGAGTCACTTTGCCGTACACTAGAAACTGACACAATACTGTGATTCAACTATGCTTCAATAAAAAAATTAATTTAAGAAAAGAAAAGAAAAGCATGTGAAAATGAGGTCACAACCAGGTAAATTATTGCCAATACTTGGGGTGTGGAGGGCGGGTGAACAGGCTTTCTCCAGCCCTGTTGATGGAGTGGAAGTGTCAGCTTTTTGGAATCCAATGTGGCATTTTTGGCACAGCGATTAATTATCTAGGAATTTTTTTTTCCTGACACACCATCAGACACATTCACCATGTGTTTGCACCAGGTGGTTTGCTGAAGCCAGAAAATACCCCCCCCCCCAAAAAAAAGTTAAAAAGTCCCAGCAAAAGAGGCTTGGCTAGCTACATAGTGGGACAGGCACACAAAGAGATGCCATGCGGTCAGGGAAAACGCTAGTGTCACCCTGACTGTCCAACTGGGAAAGACGTCGCTATTCCAGTATTGGGTGGGAAAATAGCAAGTTACAGAGCATGACACTGATCCGATTTCTGCAAAATCGTTCCTACAGTTCTGTGGGGTGTGCGCGGGCCATGTGCAAGGAGACACTGCAGAGGACGTAGCCACAGCATTGCCCCTCTGTGGGGTGAAACGGAGGGGTCTTAGTGTCCGTTGGTTTTTGTTTTTTTCTTTTGATGTTCATTAGCTCTATTTTATATACATATTCCTTTTCATTACAGGTGACTGCAAGCCACTGAACGCAGCTCCCTGTGCGCCACAGGAGCACCTTGTTGTTTGTCTATTCTGTACATAGTGGTTTGTATCAGCCAATCCCAAACTCCCAATTTATCCCTCCCTCCCCTCTTTCCCCACTGTTAGTTCTTATCTTTATGCTTTTCTGGGTGATTTGAATTCTTTGCAATGATTGGGTGTCATTTTTATAATCAGAAAAAGCACACTAACAACGGGTTCCATTTGAGGAAGGGAGCGAATTCAACAAAGCACAAAGAATCAGGTCCTGGCCATGCCTGGGTGGGACGTAAATCAGCATCACACCCTGCAGAGCAGGGACACAGCAAGGCCGCCCCTGCTCACAGCTGCTCCTGCCGCCCCCAGGGGCCACCCGGGACAGGAAGCAGGCCTCCCTGGGTGAGGACCTCAGCCCCCAGAGGGACACGTGCATGGGCCTGGGAGGTGGAGGATGACTGGGCAAAGGTCACCATCAGGGGCATCATTTGGGATGAGGGCAGAGTGGGCAGTCAGAAGCCAAATGAGGCTGAAGCTTCTGGAGCCAAACTAGCCGGCCGTGGGTCAGTGAGCAGGGAATTCCACCTCCTCTTCTGTCCCGTCGGGTGACTCCTGGAGCAAACGCACACATAGGCTGAGCACAGCGTCCAGAGTGGGGCCTGGACTTCACAGCCAGAGCAGACCACTCATATGAGTCACTATTGTTAGGTGTGTGGTTCCTGCCTGCTTCCCTCCCCATCCCGGAAGTCAAGACTCCAGCTGGAGGTGAACTTTGGGTACCCGGGGGCCGGGCATCAACCATCAGGTAGCTGCAGTGGGGTGTGAGGAGGCCTGGGATCAGGCAGGTCAGCTGGGACCACTGCATCGCTGCATCCCTGCCTGCCCTCCCCTGAGCTTTCCACACAGAGGCCCATTCAGACGCAGTCATGTTTGTTGAGAACCTACTGTGTGCCACACACTCTCACACTCACTTCACTGGGGCCTCACAATAACCTGGGATGGGACTGGTACCCTCCTTCCAGAGGAGATATCCGCATCTGAGCAGCAGCCGGAGTCACAGGGCCAGAAAGTGCAGAGGCAGGAGCTCAACCCAGACACCGCATCCCAAGTCCCAAAAGCAAGCACTCAGAAAACCACCCTGGACCCCCAGACCTCCTGCCTAAGGACCATTTATAATACTTCTTTCCTTTCTTTGCCTTTTTTTTTCCCCTTAATTTTTTTTAAATTGACGTATAGTCAGTGTACAACTTTGTGTTAGTTTCTGGTGTACAGCCCAGTGACTCAGTTACACGTGTATATATTCCTTTTCATATTCTTGTGCATCATCGGCTATCACGAGGTATTGAATAGACTGCCCTGTGTATAATACCTCTTAAACCCCCAAATCACGGGTGTCTTCCCACCCATGAATCTGGGACATCGTATCATTTCTGGGACTCGGATTTGGGTTAACCCGTTCCTCAGTGCCTTCCAAGGCCACCGTCAGGCTCTGAGAGGTAACACCTTGCATTTCAAAGATGCCCTTGTACTTTCAGAGGAGCTGAGCGCAGGAACAGCCACGGGGCACATTTATAAAGCCCATCTTATTCACTGAGGGGGAAAGGAGCAAAAGGCTCCAGACATCTTTCCCATTGCTCACTCCATGTCGTGCAGCATGGAAGGAGGCATGTCAGATGACTACTTGCTCAGAGCACTGAAGCCAGGACTCTGGCAAAGTCCAGTACTCCTGAAAATGGAGGGGACCCTTCTCACTTCAAAGCCCCAGGGGTCTCCCAGCGGCTCCAGTGGTTCACACCCTGTTGGAAAAGTACAAGGAGTGAAGAAGAGCAGGACCGGCCCCAGGAATGTGCTCCCAGGCTCAGCCCCATCACAAGGCCCTCTCTTCTATCACAGCAAACACTGGTCAGTTCTCACCAGATGCCAAGCCCTCCCCACTCTCCCTCCCCATCCCGGCCCGGGTAGAAGGGACTGTCACGGCCCCCACTTGACAAAGGAGGACACGGGGCCCATGAGTTAGGTTCATTTCTTCTCTAACCACACACCCAACCCAAGTGCCGTTGGCTCCACCTTTGACAGATGTCCAGAACCTTAGAATCTGCATGAGGCCTGAGTCTAGTTAATGGTGAGAATAGTATAAATGTCCTTCAGCAGGGGAATGGTTAAACTGTGGTACATTCATACCCTTATGGATGGAACATTTGGGCCTCCCAAAAGTTCATCCATTGTGACCCTACCCCTCAATGTGATGGTACCAGAAGGTGGGGTCTTCAGGAGGTAATTCAGCTTAGATGAGGTCATGAAGGAGGGGTCCCCATGAATGAATTCATGCCCTTTTGAGAAAAGACACCAAGGGGTGGAGGGAAGGTATAGCTCAGTGGTGGAGTGAGTGCTTAACATGTATAAGGTCCTAGGCTCAATCCCCAGTCCCTCCATTAAAAATAAATAAATAAAAACCTAATTATCCCCCCCAAAAATAAATAAGTAAAAATAAAAACATGAAATTGTAAAAAAAATAATGCTCAAAAAAAGAATAATTTAAAAAAGCCTTTTAAAAAAAGAATTATTTTTTTAAAAAATAGCTTGGGATTTGACTCTGGGGAAGAGAAAAGCCACAGGAAGATGTGACCAGAGAGTGACAGGATCCAACTTGGGTTTCAACAGGATCGCGTGAACTGCTCACTGGGACCCCGCGGGTAAGGCAGGGAGAGCGAGGAGACGTGGAGGGTCCTCGCTCAGGGGTGGCGGGGCAGCGACTTGCACCTGGGAGACGGTGATGGCGCTGGTGAAATTCCAGGTACCCTTCAAACTGTGGAGTCAGGAGGATGGACTGGATGAGGCATGCAAGCTAAAGGCAGGAGCGGAGGACCACTCCGAGAGTTTTGCCCAGAGCAACAGGAATAAAGGAGCTGAAATTTACTCGAGAATAACTGAAATTTCGTCCACCTGGGGTGCAGCATCCTCAGGTAAGGCAACGATTCGTCAGGGTTAGGCAGGCAGCCAAGGCGGCCGTCGGGTTGGCAGCCAAGGGCAGGGGGCCAAGCATAGCCGTCAACTCGGAACTCATGGGCAGACGGTGGGCACGTGAAGCCTCGATTTCAGCACCTCACTGAGGAAGGTCAGGGGACCAGTCCCAAGGCACGCCAACATTCAGAGACCCAGAAGGCAAGAATCCAGCAAGAAGACCGAGACAGAGCCACCAGTGAGGGGGGTGGAGAATCAGGAAAGAACTCGAGGACAGAAGATGTTTCCAGAAAAAGAGAGTGAAAAACTCTGTCAAAGGCTGCGAAGGTTGAAATCTAGCAGCCCCAGCCAGGCCCTCAGTGATCATGAAAAGAGCCATGCCGGTGGGCTGTGAGGATGAAGCCCTGAGTTTCAGTGGATTTGAGCAAAAATAGAGGAGAAGCAGAAACAGGGGGCACAGTCAGCTCTTTGAAGAGACTTCAGGTGAAGGGGAGCAGAGGGGTGGGGTGGTGGTGGAGGAGAACGCGGATGGAGACGAGGCCTTTTTTTGAGATGATAGAAACAATACCAAGTTATAAACAGCTTGGGGAGGGGGCAGGACTGACATCTCGGGAGGGAGAGGGGGCAAACAGCAGAGCAGAGCGGAAACACACACGTGGAAAAGCGGGCCGCCGATAGGAACACAGACTGTGTAAGAAATCGCATTTCCTAGAGAAATCCATTAATTTCCAGTGTGGGTAATGATTCAAAGTAACTTCTAACAACGTGTGTTCTGCCAGCCAGGGACGTGTGCCTAAGGGACACTCAATAAATATTTGTCGATGGATTGATTTTCAAGTGCGGTTCCTGCTGAACTTGAACGCGCCAAGGTCCCTGTCTAATTGGGAGCATCTCACTGCATGCACTTAGCGAGCCAACGTCCTAGCAGCGGTCTGCTCTCAATCTTCCTCTCACTCCAGCCGGCCTGGCCCCCATTTTAATGATCACGTCCTCATTGGTGAGGCCTGAATTAATGAGATTTTTCCTGCACTCACGGCTTTAGATTGAAATCAATGCTGTATCCAAAAGCAGATCGATGGGAAATGGTTGGGGAAAGCAGAAACTCAGAAACAACTCTTTGGTGTTTTCCTTTGAGATGCTGGCCAAGGCTCCCTCCCACCTTCCACCATCTTTCAGAGCTTTTCCATGACTCCTTGGCAAACCTGGGATGAGCAAGTCAGACTCTGCAGACCCCACACCTGCTACTCTGTCTTGGGAGGGGAAGTCGAGCCCATCACTGTCAGAACAGAAGTCCTCCTCAGTAGGGCTGGTGGGGAGAGTCCAGCCTTTAGGGCCGGGCTTCTCAGACTTGGCTGTAAGTGAATCACCTGGACTCGCGTCCGAAGAGCAGCGCCTAGGGCCACGGGCATGGGGCGGAAAGGGCATTTAGGATGCACGGATCTGCAAGCGACAGCAGCCAGCCCTCACATAACAAAACGTCCTAGACCAGGGCAGCGACAGCGGGGGCAAATGCAGGGGTCCTAGCTGGGACCTGAGTCTCTGATCTTGCTCTCTCTCTCTCTCTGACCTTGCATCCCTGGAGTGCAAGCTCTGTCTTCGGGCTGTCCCTGTCACAGGGTGGCCAGTGCCATCCCAGGCATCACATTCAGTCCCAACAACACCCAGCCAAAGCAAAGAGCCGTGAGCCTCTTTCTTAAAGAAGCCTTACCCTGGAGGAGCCTCCCCACCCCCACCCCACAGACACCTTCTAGGGCCTCGCTGGCCAGGCCTGGGGCCCTTGCTCCCCATGAAGCTGGCACCGGTCAGAGGAATGGGATTGCCAACACTGAGTGGCTCGAACCAGAATGTAACCCCTCAAAGGGGGAGACGGGGGGAAGGGATAAATTGGGAGTTCGGATTTGCAGATACTAACGACAGTATATAAAGCAGATAAACAGCAAGGTGCTGCTGCAGAGCTCAGGGAACGGTACTCAGTATTCTGTAGTAACTATAATGAAAAAGAAGGTGTGTGTGTGTGTGTAACTGAATCACCATGCTGCTCGCCAAAGACTAACACGATATTGTAAATCGACTGTACCTTAATTTTAAAAAGAAAAAGAGAAGAAAAAATGAAAACCCTTCTGCAGAGCACAAAACTTAGAAGGCAGAATCAAGAACGTAAACCATTTTACCTGCAAAAATAAAGGGATAAGAGCAAAAAGGAAAAAAAGAATGTGACCCTGGGTGGGGTGGGGCCGTCACCCGGAGCGCATCCCCAGCGCGGGGGAGGGTGGACACCCACACCAAGTGGAGGCTCTGCTAGCCAGGGTGAGGGGTGCTGGCCAGCGGTGCCCACTGTGGTGACGGCTGTGACATTCCAGGCTGGGCCTCCCAAAGGGGCACCCCTTTCCGTGGAGGAAGCTGAGGTTTGGAGGCAGGCAGCCTGACCTGACTGCTGTCCTCTGACCCTGAGCACAGCGCCTCCTAGCGGGGCCGGGGAGCCTGGGGAAGGAAGGAGACGCTCCCGGATGTGCTGTGCTGGAGGCGGTCACTGACCACGTGGCCGTGCTTACAGAGGCTCACCCGTGCTCGCAGACTGCGGGCTTAGGGTCAACGCCAGCCAGGCCCTCCGCTCATCAGGACCGTGGAGGCTGAATGATCACCGAACTTGGATTGCTAACCCTGAGACAGATGGAGCATCGGGTACACAAAAACAACCCCTATGTGGCATGGGGGGCTGTTGCCAAGGGACAAAAGAGGCAACAATTTTATTCAAAATCAGGATCTGTACCCAGCTGTGCTTCCAGCCCGCCTAACACGAGGCCAGACGAGGCCGCCAACACAGCCACCGTTTGTCCTCGCTGACGGGGCCTGAGCCATGACCCTGGAGGCCGGCGTTATAGAACATAAACACAGACGGCCCTGTGTCTGCCTCCCCCTCAGAACTTTCTGAAAAGAAACAGCCACAGGGAGCAAGTTTGTTTTTCCTGAGTTGTTGGCTGATCACCTGACGTTGCCACCCACATGGATGATTCGCACCCCGCGCCCTCCCTCCCTCGCTCCCCACACCTGAAGCAACACCGCCGACCTTCGTGGGGAGCAGACACAGAGCGCCTGGCAGAGGCGGGCTGCGTGGTCTGCTCTTGGGCACCCCGGCCAAGTGAGTGAGGAGTCAAAATTGCAGCAGCCTTTCAACAGGCACCCGCTTCCAAGATGCTCTCCCCAACTTCATCCAGTTTCTGTTCACTGAACAAGAAGATGAAGCAGAAACCAGAGGTTTTCTGTTAAACGAACGCCCACATCAGAGATGCTCACCCGAAAACAAGACCCCTCTGCTGCTTGCGGACACCAGCAGCTGTGGGAAGACCGCCACCCTCCTGGGAAGGAATGGGTAGCCCCCTCCCCTCCCCGGTGTTGACCCTGTCCTTGAGCCTCCTTGCTGGAGCTGGTCACACATAAGGTTGCTGATCTGCTGCACAAACCCACCCTTCCCCAAATAACACCAGCTCAGCTCACCTCCTGGCCGTGTCCATCTCCCTGGACCACTAAGTCCCTCTTCTTCATCATCACACCAGGCCGTGCACGGAGACCCTTCCCCGCCTCGTACAAAAGTTCTTAGCTGGAGCTGTTTGGGGGGGCATGATGTTCAGGTCTGACACTCATCTCTGAACACGCAAGTGGTGTTTGCCCAGCAATTATTTTACTGTGTATACGATTTCCACACACAGCAGGCAATGTTCTCTCATAAGCACTTGCCCCCGACTTCCTTCCTCTCACTCGGTGTTAAACCCCACATCTGGACCTCTGTGTGGACGCTCTGGGGGAAGGAGAGGCAGTCTGGGGAGCAGGGCTTCAGTCGTCAGGCAGACAGAAACTTCCCGGGGACTTTGGGCAATTTCCTCCTTGACAAAGTGAGAAGAGAAAAAATGAAGCCAGGTGACCCCTCCTGCCTTCCCAGCGAGGCTGCCAGGAGAGGAAATGAATGATGTGGCTGCTTTGAAAATCACAAGCTGTGACATCCAACGGTAAGATACAGAAAATGACAAGGGGCATCTTAAAAGCCACCATCAAGCCTCTGTGAGAAGATTCTGGATCCAGCTGGGCCTCCCTGGTATTACTTCGATGACTCTGAGGAGGAGAGGCAGAGTGACATGGTAATAGCAAAAGTAATGAAAATAAGAGCGAGCACCTGCAGGCTGGATGCTGTGCGGACTGCCTTTCAGGCATTAGCTAGTTCTCGCCACTTTGGAAGGTGATCTTATCACAGTTTCCACCTTACAAAATGGCTGCAAGAGGTCAGCTGGCTGGAGGAGCATCACACAGCTGGTCAGCAGCACTAGGACGTGCCCCTGGGGCTGGCTGGCTCCAAGGCTGGAGCACAGAGCCACCACACCAGACCAAAATCCTCATGTCCTGTGGACCCCGAGCAGCCCGTGTCCTCCTGGGGCTTCGGTTTCCCTCTCTGCAGGCGAGAATGAGCGAGGGGCCAGATGCTCTAAGGCCCCTTCCAGCCTGGGCGAGCTCTCACTTGTGGAGTGAAGCTTGGCTGAGAGCAAATTTCAAACTCTTCAAGGCAGCACTTAGCGACTCTGCTTCCTGTGGCTCCCTGGCTGCGTGATTTCCTCCCACAGTGGGTACGGGCCAGGGAAAGAGAAGTTTCCCGTTGCTCACTTTATAGCCCCCAATTCAGGCGATGCTTGCTTCTAATGGCCTGAGACTCCATGGAGGCAAGTGTTGTTGGGGAGAAGCTTTTTTAGGCTAATGTCCCCCCGCCCTCCTCCTGATTCTTCCTATTTTTTATAGTCTTATGCCTTGCCAGACTCGGATATTCAACCCTGTTGTCAAGGCAACCCTAAGTTTCTCTCTTTGCACTCTCATGTCTCAATGGGGGTATCCATAGCAACAGGAATACCTTGCATTTTCAAAGTCAGTGACCTCCCAAAGCTTCATGGGACTTATGGAGGTAAATTATGTTTAGACAACTTCTTAAGCATAGCAACCAATTGGGTACCTGACAAACCTAACTGAGGGCATCTGTAATAGTCAGCTTTTGCTGTGTAACAAATATTTCCAAAACTTGGTGGCTTAAAACACTAAGCATTTATGATTGCTCTAGAGGTCAGCTGGGTGGTTCTTCCAGTCTTAGCCAGGCTCACTCATGCATCTGTTGTGAGCTGCAAGTGGGGATACAGCTCTGCTCACCCCGACTGAACTCTCTTGTGGATTTGGGGGTCATCTTGCCATAGACTGGAACAGGATGGCCTTGACTAGGACAACCAGGCTCTCTTCTTCAGGGTCTCCCATCCTTCAGCAAGCCCCGGCTTTTTCACATGGGGGTGGTAGTTTTCTGGGTATTGACAGAGAGAGAGAGAATGAATAACCAGAAACCCACAAGGGTTCTTGAGGACCAGGTTTGGAACTGCCACAGGATCACTTCAACCACATTCCACTGGCCAAAGCCAGTCACAGGCCAGGCCAGATTCAAGGGATAAAGAAACAGACTCCACTTGTTACTGGAGGACTTGGAAAGTCACATCACAAAAAGTGTGGGTGGATGGAGGGGAGGAGTGGAGAACTGTGGCATTTTTGCAAATAATCTACCACATCTTTCTCTCCACTATTTCTCATGGAAAGATTCAGGCACCACTGACATGCAAACCAAGTTTCAAAAGCCAGGGAGAGTCTCAGCACAGAGGGAATGGAACCCTTGGAATTCTCAAATCTCCCCAGCTCCCTCTAGGAAGAGATCTGGAGCCCCTCCTTCTCATGACCATTTAGACTTCAGCCGCAGCATCACCCCCTCAGTGCCTATCCACCAGTGCCGATCCACATGGGATGAGAATACAGTAGGTCCCCAGCAGAAAAGAGGGATGCTGTCACCAGAAAAAGGACATGAATGCTGGACAACCAAAGGCAACAGATGACTAGAGCAGATCTCACCCAACCACCACCAGCCAAGAAGCAGGAAGCCATACCAGGTCAATAGTCAGCTCCTCAGCAAGAGAAATGGGGTGAATTCTTGTCAGGCAAAAACCTCCTCCACCTATGACTGTGGGCCCGGTCTCAGCTCTCTATCAAAACAAAGTTTAAAACCTGACTCTAGGAATCTCAGCTGCCTGAATCTCAGACCAGGAAAGCAGGAGCAGCTGCTTCCCTCCCAAGGCTGATGAAGGAAGTTGTGCTACAGAACGGTCCACAAGGAAGGGTCACGGCAAGCCCAGCAGAGGGGGAGAAGGTCACCCTCCAACAAGCGCTCCCCACCTGCCCTCACTTCACAAATGCTGGCTTCCTGTTCCTCAAGAGTCTTTGAGTGGTGAGTAACAGAAGCCCAACCCAGACTGGCTTATTTCTAAAAGGAATTTATCTAGGCAGAAAGTAAGGTCAACCCAAGCAGGTGGATTCAGATGTGGCCAGGTTAGTGGTTACAGGTGACACCTGCCACCCCATATCTCTCTGCCCCTCTGGTCTGGACCAAGATCATTCTAAATTCTGGTTGATTCGTGGGATGTCTTGGCCCCACCCTAGAAACCTCAGCAGTTACGATTGTGCCTGGCACCTGGTAGGTGCTTAGGAAAGGAACTAGCGAACCAAAGATCATGAAAAAGAAATTTCTCATGCCTCAGAATTCCTTGGGAAACCTGGAATTTTCCACTGTGAACGTGAAAACTCTCCCATCTGCCTGGGCTTCAGCAGGGAAGAGCCGGGAAGGACTAAGCCAGAAGCCCAGACCCCTTCCCCGCATCCCCCTCTGTGGCAAGGAAAGAGTTAACCTGCTTCTGGGAGCAGAAACCGGCTGCGCCCAGTCACCCATCTTCCATTCCCTGTTTGTTCTCTGTGCGTCAGTGAAATAAGTTATTCTCTACCATTCTCTACCGTTTGGCCTTCAAAAAGCAGAATAGTGTCGCCTTTCGGGATGAGCGTGCCCTCCGCTGTAAGGTCCCCGCTCCAGCTGCTTCTCTCCCGCTCTAACTCCCCAGTGATTCATCCACTTTAAAATTCCCGCTTTCCTCCCACACTTAGAAATGTCAGGAGCACCGTGTCACCACATAATCCATTCCCTTATCCCCAGGTTGAAAACCTATTTTTTCAAAGGTGGTTGCTTTCAATGGAAGCCAAAAAGAGTACCACCGTGTGAAGTCATGACAATCTGTGAAGGGAAAAAGTCGGAGACAGATGATGGATGTGGCTTTCCGGACACTTGCTCTGTATTATTTTTTAAGCGCACTTGCAGAACGCATCCTGGGGCAGTGACGATTAATTTACGTTATCTCACTCAGGGTGGAAAACAGAGGCTGGAACGCATCACCTGAAATAACCCCTGCACAGCTTCGCCTCTTACCCGAGACATAATGAGAGAGACCAGAGTCTGATCTTTATTAATAAAGCAGCGTTTATGAAATGTGCTTCAGTTCAGCAGCAAGTTCAACGGCTCCAAAGTCAACAAAAAAAGCAATATGTCAAAATTGATTTATCCCCTGCATCTTGAATGCTTTCAGATCATTTTCTAATTTACAAATGTGCTGATTTGCAACAACAATGTTCCATTTTTGCCAAAATTTAATATGGGGAAATTGGACTGATGAAAAAAATGTATGAGGCTCGGTCGCCTGGTGGGCCAGGGAATATGGTATTGGAGAGTTCAGTAAATAATTGCTTTTAACCCAGTTTATATCTTTTCATCTCCCTGGGCTTTGTGTGTTTTTGCTTGTTTGTTTGTTTAGTGATACAGGCATACTTCACATTTTATGATACACTTATGAGGTCACCACATTTGCGAATTAAATCACTATAGCACGGCCGGCTGAGATGTGTGTTCCCCAAGGTCCTGCGCTGGCCCTGGTTACAGCCCCAGCAGTGTGTGTCCAGCACAGAGTAGGCTGGCAACAGCTGCTGAATGAACGAAGTCTACTTTCAAAGTCTCCTTCAGTTGTGTAACAAGTGGTCCTTGAATTGACAGATCTGGGTTATCCAGAATTCTCCGTGTGGAGTTTTCCTGAAGTATCCGAGTGGGCAGCCAGCTTCTCAGATTATGGGGAGAACCCCCGGGGTGGGCTTGCGCTAAAAGACGAAGACCTGCTCTGTATTTCTCCACACCTTATTCCCTGTAGAGCAACGTATTACATTACCATAATTGTGGAGAGCATCCTTCTTGGAGGCCGCGGGCGGCATCAGGGCAGGGACGGCTGGGGAGCCTCTCCGCCTGTCCTCCTCATCAGCCATGTCATAAATGCACGTTGGTGTGGGCTTCTTTCTCATTTCACTCAATGTTCTCTAGACGGAACAGGGGTCCAAAATCCCACACACAGCAATATAATGGTTTTCAAAAAAGCCTTTCCTCCAATCTTCCTTTCAGGTGTCAGTGCCGTCTCACCCCACGCAGAGAGCTGGCACTTCAAAGAAGATGCACCGTCATCGCCCCTCCAGTTGGAACAGGAAGCCTCTCAGCAGCCGGTCCCCTGGGGTCAGCTGGAGGACTTCTCCATGCACATTCTGTCTGGGCACCAACTCAAAGTTTCCTGCCACATCAAGGTCCCATATCCTCTGAATATATTAAGGAAGGAAAATAATCTCTTGGTGGCACATGGTGATTAAACCGACACGTGGCCCAGAGCTGTGACTATTTATGGGCACTTCCCTGCAGGCTCACGGGTGAGCTTTCCTGGGTTGCAGAGGCTGTGAGATGGATTCAGCGGAAGTAAATCTTGTACCCGTTCTTATAAACGCAGAATGGTGGGATCTGGGAGAGAGGAAAGGGTGTTTGAATATCTGTCCCGATAACAGTAAGCTCTCAGCTCCCCGCAAGGGGCCAGTCCCTCTGAATCAGCTTGGAAACAGCAAGGAGTACAGCAGCAGAGGTCACCAAACTTCACGGCCCGCAGAGTAAAGAAACGAGGGCCTTCTCAGGGCAGGAGGACACCAGCCCTTTGTACAGGCGCTCGGGAACATCTCAGCCGTTGGAAGGCAGAATCGGACACGCAGTAAACCTCAGAAAGACGCCCCCTCCCCACTCAAGCTCTCAAGCATCAGCAGCTTCCGGAAGGTGCTCAAGCCCACTTCAGCCTCTCCTCCCCACGAGTAAATGCATTTAAAAGATTGAAGGCGCATTATCTCTACTCCTAACAAAGGCTTGGGTTCTTTTCTGTTGTCAAGGCAACACAGGCAGTTTTCTCCCTGGCTTCTTAATGCCTAGATTTATGTTTCCATAGTTACAAGAAATCCCTGGGTCTTCAAGGTAGCACAAACTGGTCTCCTCAAACTTTCAGGGGTGGGATTGTGGCCGTCGGCCAAAACACGCCTCCGGGCACTGAAGACACGTGGGCCTGCTGGCTCACCTGCCCCGACCCCCGGGGCTAGGATCCAGCACCCCTTCCCAGCAGGGCCTCGTTGGCTCCTGGGAGGGGCAGCCTGAGTGACTTCTCGGGCTGCTCCGGGAACCTGCCCGGATGTTAAGGAGTGAGAGTGGTCCCAGGAAACGGAGCTCCTTCAAACCACCAGGCCAAATTCGTCAGACTCCAAACTCCCAGAGCCACCACGAAGGACTCTGCAAAGTCAAGGTTACCCCTTGGGGCTCAGCCTGACTGTGGCACGAAGACAGGGCATTTGGGGAAACTGAGGTATGGGAGCTGCCAAGGCACCCAGCCGAGATCTCAACCTTCAAGCCCCAGGAGTCATGGCCTCAATTTCAGGGCCCAGAATCTGGTCTTTTCCCAGGATTAACTCACATGGAACAGACGTTTGCATGATGGGTTTGCAGTGTTTCATTTGAGCCAATTGATTAATAAATCATGACTTTTCATCTTTCTGTGGCCTTGTGGGCCTTTCCCAGGGTCCCATTACTGCAGAGATATTCTGGCAAATAGCTGGATACTGTTGCTCAGAGTATTAGAAGCAAAACTGTGTGTACATGTGTGTGTGTGTACATGCAGTGGCGGATGGGAAATATCTAACGAATCAGAACTATTGTTAGAGTAACAAGAATGTAGCCAAATTGAGAAACCTAGATAGGAACCCCAATTTTGAGCAATAAAGCCCAATTTTGAAGACATTCCCTGTCATTTACAACATCAACATTCTTGACAATAGCTGTCACCTCTCGTCAGCATGGGAAGAGGGCAGCACTGGGCAGGTGATGTGGGGACAGAAACCCAGGGACCCTGGTTGTATTAGTTTGCTAGAGCTGCTATAACAAACGCCACAAACGTGGTGGCTTAAAACAAGAGATTTATTCTGTCACAGAGGTCAGAAGTCCAGAATCCAGGTGCTGGTGGCACCATGTTCCCTCTGAAGGATGTGGGGAAGGATCTGCTCCATGCTTCTCTCCCAGCTTCTGGAGGCTACTGGCAATCCTCATTGTCCCTTGGCTTGTGGCAGCATCCCCCTCCGCTGTCACCTGGTCTCTGCCCTGTGTCTCTTTTCCTCTTCTTACAAGGACACCCATCATGTTGGATTTAGGGCCCACCCTACTCCAGTATGACCCCCATCTTGACCCATTACATCTCCTAATGACCCATTCCCAAACAAGGTCACGGTCCAAGGTTCAGGGAAGGACACGAAGTTTGGAGGGACGCCATCCAACCGAGAACAGGGCCCAAGGCCACGGGTTAGGGCATGAGCTGTCTCTCCACAAGATTTCAGCAGAGCCACCCCTTCCCCTGGGGAGCCTTCCCTGACCCCCCCCCCCAAACCAAGGTAGCTGCCCCTCCTCGAGCCCTGAGAGCAGGCTGCTCTTCCCAGTGCGGCAGCTGCATTAGGAGACCCACGTACTGGTCTGAAGCCCTCACACGTCGGAGGCCAGGGAGCTCCACTGGTCCCCTCCCCGGCCCCCCATCCCAGGAGCAGACCTCAGCGAATGTTGCTTGTCTCTCACTTTAAGTAACAGACTCTTAGACTGGCCACAACAGAAGAGAATTTGTTTTCCTGCCCAGCAGGGAGTCCGGAGGTGGGTGAGCTCCGGCCTGGGGGCTCCAGGGCTTCGGCTGCGCTCGTGGCCCCCTCAGCCATGAGCTTCAGCCTCGGGTGAGGAGCGGGATGGTGGCCTCAGCTCCGGCGGGCCTTTCTCCAGAGGGGACACTTCCCAGGCTTGCCTGCGGTCGGGCGGGGTCCCAGGCTGCGGTCAGCCAGCCTCTGGCCAGGCCGGGCGTGGCCTGCTCATCAGGGCTGGCGGACTTCAGGCACTCAAGCCCCAGGTCCGCGTCTCTGCGTGAACCAACACTCTGCTGTCGGTTCGCTGCCTCCGCCCGCCCGGGGCCCAGGGCAGTGCTCTGCTCACAGATCATTGCACTTTAATGGTAAAAGCTGGACTGGTTCTTCCCACTGGTATCCTTTAGTTTAACTGTAAGCTAAGTGAGAAAAATATGCATTTTTCACAAAACAACACAATAACTTTAACAATTTTTAATTAGCAAGAGCAAGAGATTGGAAAAATCAAACGTCACCCATCAATAGGGGACCAGCTGAATAAACTGGGGCAAATCCAAGCAGTACAGCATTGTGCAGTTATTTTAAAAATAATGAGTATCTTTACATAGTCATACACCTCAGAGGTGATCAAAGTGCAGCTGCTTGGTTCTGAGACGCAGAACAGGGTGGCGGTCCAGAGCTCAGGCTTGCGGTCAAATCCTGACCCTGCCACGGCCCCACAGGGGTCCTGAGCAGGTGACCTTGCCTTTGTGGGCCTCAGGTCCAGCAAATGTAAGACGGAGAATGACTGTCCTATACCCTCAGAGGTAAATGTATTTTCTGTCAAGATTAGATGAGATTTCTCACATATAGACCTTATCACACAGTCACTGCTTGGCAAATGTGTGTATTATTATCATTATCTCTTTTTTCCTATTTTAAAAATATTTTATCATAAAACTAGGAGGCCTCAGATGAAGGAGGAGGCTGTTGTAAGCAGGGGACAGGCAGGCACCCCTGTGCGACTTGAATCAATACTTGGCCCCCCTCAGCTGTCTGACAGTATTCGGGTAGGGGAGTAATAGGAGGTCAGTGTTCCCCGAAGAGGGTTTATTCATCCTGCTCTTACTCTAGAAGTAGAAATACCACCAGCACCTTCTATATTCTGCGGGAACACGCCAAATAAAGACTGGCCTTGCTCTGCAAATTCTTGGCTTTCGAAAGTGGCCAGTCACCTCCCATCCCCCACCCTGCCTTCTTCTGCTGACCAGTCCGGGCCCAAATCCTGAGTTAATGAGGGCAGGCGTCTGTCCCCTGACCAGCTTCCAGGCCAAGCCACCCTCACTCAGACCCTCAGTGGAGCCTTTTCACCCACAGCGGTGACCTCAGAGCAGCCTGGGAGCTCTGGCTGAGAAACATGTAACTTTCCAAGAAAGAAGTCGGTCCCTGCCAAGAAAGAACACCGAGCCATCCCCTCAGCTGACCTCCCGAGCGCCGGCAGGAAGGGGTGGACAGCAGGAGGTGCCGGCCCAAGCCAGAGGGAGCGTCCTTCCCCTGCTTCCTGGGGCCCTGCGGGACGCCCCTAGGGCTCCACGCTGGGCCTTCGGGGTTCTCAAAGTCACCCTGAGCCCAGCAGGCCGCTGTGAGCAGAGCACTGCCCTGGGCCCCGGGCGGGCGGAGGCAGCGAACCGACAGCAGAGTGTTGGTTCACGCAGAGACGCGGACCTGGGGCTTGAGTGCCTGAAGTCCGCCAGCCCTGATGAGCAGGCCACGCCCGGCCTGGCTGACCGCAGCCTGGGACCCCGCCCGACCGCAGGCAAGCCTGGGAAGTGTCCCCTCTGGAGAAAGGCCCGCCGGGGCTGAGGCCACCATCCCGCTCCTCACCCGAGGCTGAAGCTCACGGCTGAGGGGGCCACGAGCGCAGCCGAAGCCCTGGAGCCCCCAGGCCGGAGCTCACCCACCTCCGGACTCCCTGCTGGGCAGGAAAACAAATTCTCTTCTGTTGTGGCCAGTCTAAGAGTCTGTTACTTAAAGTGAGAGACAAGCAACATTCGCTGAGGTCTGCTCCTGGGATGGGGGGCCGGGGAGGGGACCAGTGGAGCTCCCTGGCCTCCGACGTATGAGGGCTTCAGACCAGTACGTGGGTCTCCTAATGCAGCTGCCGCACTGGGAAGAGCAGCCTGCTCTCAGGGCTCGAGGAGGGGCAGCTACCTTGGTTTGGGGGGGGGGGGTCAGGGAAGGCTCCCCAGGGGAAGGGGTGGCTCTGCTGAAATCTTGTGGAGAGACAGCTCATGCCCTAACCCGTGGCCTTGGGCCCTGTTCTCGGTTGGATGGCGTCCCTCCAAACTTCGTGTCCTTCCCTGAACCTTGGACCGTGACCTTGTTTGGGAATGGGTCATTAGGAGATGTAATGGGTCAAGATGGGGGTCATACTGGAGTAGGGTGGGCCCTAAATCCAACATGATGGGTGTCCTTGTAAGAAGAGGAAAAGAGACACAGGGCAGAGACCAGGTGACAGCGGAGGGGGATGCTGCCACAAGCCAAGGGACAATGAGGATTGCCAGTAGCCTCCAGAAGCTGGGAGAGAAGCATGGAGCAGATCCTTCCCCACATCCTTCAGAGGGAACATGGTGCCTCCAGCACCTTGATTCTGGACTTCTGGCCTCCGGAACCCTGAGGGAATAAATCTCTCTTAAACTACCCAGCTCGTGGCACTTTGTTACAGACGCCATGATCTAATTAGGAAACCAATGTAGTTCCCTTCACTTTACAGAATAGTATTTGGGGCAGAGCAGGGAGGAAAGAGTATTTGCCCATCTTTAAAAAACTACATTTCCCAGATTTCCCTGCAAGAGAGCTAGTCACAGGACGCAGCTCTGGCCAAGACAGGGACGCCGCAGTCGCTGTGGACTTCCAGGAAACGTCCTCGGAAGAAACACGTCCCCTGTGCTTTTTGCCTCAACCTGCCCCTTCTTCCTGCTGAGCAGGGCTGCAGCAGATCCTGCAACACAGGGAAAAGAGCAGGGCAAGGGCAGTCCCTCACCATTATTTAAAACCTGCACGTGAGAATTTTGAAAGCCATTCTTATTGCCAACCCTGAGGGTTAACCATTTCCCTTTTTCATAATTTCCCTCTAGTGCTTTGCTATAAGCACAATTGTATTTTTAAAATATAAATCACTGGGGGAGGGTATAGCTCAGGGGTAGAGCGTGTGCGTAGCATTGAGGAGGTCCTGGGTTCAATCCCCAGCACCTCCATTAAAATAAATAAACAAATAAGCCTAATTACCTGCTCCCCTCACAAAGAAACAAACAGAAAACTAAAAGAACAACAACAAAACTCCCACAAAACTTAAACATACACACGCACATGTGTAAGTCATCCTCACCTGTAGAAATGGTGTCATGATGGTTTTTTATTCATCAAACTGAAGCACAGGCATTTCCCCTTGTTTGTTTCTACAACGAAAAGTATATATTCAAATTCGTATCTGTTTTTCCACTTAACATGACACCCTACACCTCGGGAAAGTACTCGTTCTGACCACACTTGGATTTTTCTGAAATGTCCTAACTATCACCCGATGTCAAACCCCCTTTTCGGTTGCTGTATGGTCCTGGACACCAGAGTGCATGTGCATGTGCATGAGTGTGTGGGCACGTGTGTGTCTGTGTGCGCTGCATGTATGTGTGTCCTGAGCCACTGACTCTTTTTTTTTAAATTGAAGCATCGCCAGTCTATGATGTTGTTTCAATTTCTGGTGTGCAGCATCATGTTTCAGTCATACATACACAGACATATATTTGTTTCTCATATTCTTTTTCATTCTAGGTTACTACAGGTTACTGAGTATAGTTCCCTCTGCTGTACAGTACAAACTTGTTGTTTATCTACTTTACATATGGTAGTTAGTATCTGCAAATCTCAAACTCCCAATTTATCTCTTCTGACCCCGTTGCCTCCTTGGTAACCATAAGTTTGTTTTCTATGTCTGTGAATCTGTTTCTGTTTTGCAAATAAGTGCATTTGTGTCCTTTTTTATTTTGAGATTCCACATAGAAGTGGTATCATATGGTATTTTTCTTTTTCTTTCTGACTGACTTACAGTGATGATCTCCAGGTCCATCCACGTTGCTGCAAATGGTATGATTTTATCCCTTTTTATAATAGCCATTGACTCTTTACGGAACATTCTCACACTCACAGCCTCGTTAATCCTTACAGCATCCCTGAGAAATGTGATCCATGTACGTCCCCAAAAGACTGAGCTACGATTAGAGGCACAGACACCATCAACCCATAAAACTTTGAAGAGAAGTCTACAGAAGGTGGGGGAGTGAGGACAGCAAGCCAAGGAGAACCTTGCTGCGGAAAACTATACCAGTTAAACACAGAAACTTTCTCTAAGCTTCCTGGAAACCAAGGCGAAAAGAGAAACAATCTAATTGTTACAGAGCTCTCATTGTCTAAAGAAGAAAAAAATATAGAAAAGTTTGCCAAGAAAAGCAAACTTTCTCCAAGCCCTAACTTTAAAGAGACTTTCATCCCAGTGGCTCCATATAATAAAGGCAGAGGACAACCTCACGGACGGTGGTTTTGAGGACAGTTTCTCCAAAAATGCCCCTTTCTCCTGTCGACCACGGATAAGAGCTCAGAGCACGTTAAGTCGTGTCCTCTGTAGTCAGTCCTGCGGGGAGCTGTCTGGGTCTGCGTCTGTCCCGAGAGCCGGCCCAGGCGAGGGCCGGGGCTCTCAGAATGGAGAGAACCAGCCGCCAATCTGTCGTCGAGGGCCGGCTCCTTCCACCCACGCCGCGGCTGCGCTGCAGGATCGCCCGGGCGCCGCGCACCCCGCTGCGGGGCTGTCTGTTCGCAGTGAAGCCTCCGCGCTGGGCCTCGGCTTCTCGGGACGTGATGAATTCCATTCTGTAAGGGGAATGATACAGGTTCCAGCCTTTACTTTGCCCAGTATAGACCCCAAGATGCTCTATACACTACTATTTCCTTAAAAGGAGGAGGGGAGCGGTTTCATACTGAAAAATCGGGTAGCCCTCAAAATTGAATAAAGCTAGCTGGATGGAAAAGCCCGCTACCTGGGGCCTCTTTTTTCTCCTTGTTTCACCACAGAAGCAAGAAACTGGTCTTGGACCAACTTTTAGGGAGCCCTGCCCCCAGGCCTGGCCAAAGGTTGGCATTTGGTTGGGGTGACGTCAATGCTCCTCCGTCTGTGGGGCGGTATGGCCCCAGCGACCCCTCCTGTAGCCCCATGTTTGTGCAATCCTCTCCCTTTGAGACCTGTGACTTATAACCTAAGGAATATAGCCAAGGTGGTGGGAGGTGGCCCCGCTGATGGGATTATGTTACACAAGACTTCATCCTGGCTGCCTGGAGAAGATTCGCCTTCCCTCCTTGACGGAGTTAGCGGCGTGTGGAGGAGGTGCACACAGCAGGTGTGACCTGTTTCACAGGGCTGCCGTAACCTAATGCCTCCAGCCGGGTGCTTTAAGCCACAGAAATTTATTTATGTTTGTCTCTACGCCCGAACTTCCCCTTTCTCTAAGGACACGGTCCTACTGGATTAGGGCCCACCCTCTGACCTGACCCGAACGTGATCCGCTCCAATGGCCCTGTTTCCAAACAAGGTCACCTTCACAGGTACCAGGGGGCTGGGATTTCAGTATCTTTAGGGGACACAATTCAATCCGTCACAGCAGCGAACTACAGGCATCCTCTTGAATCCGACAGCTGCCTCCAGACAAAACAACAAAAAGCTGGGCCCTTGGTTCCACTGCCACAAAGAAATGGATTCTAAATTCTGCCAACTGCCACATGAGGAGGCAAGGTGGACCTCCCTCCGCAGATGAAAATGCAGCCCAGCTAACTCCTTGATCCATGTGAGACCCTGGGCGGAGACCCAGGGGAGCCACCCCCATACTCCTGCCCACAGAAGCTGTAAGATAGTGGACGTGCGTGCTGCGTCCAGGCACTAGGCGTGCGCTGATTTGCCGCGGGGCATGGGAAACGAACACAGGAGGAGCACCCAGCCGAGCCTCTCGGAGGAGGGCCGCCGTGCTGGATGCCCATGGGCAGGCTGAGTCCCTAGAGTGCGGGGATCCCAGAGCCCGATTCCGCGCTTACCTGCTGGACTTTTGACCTTACTCACGAGGGTGGTAACTTTCAGAGGTTTGATCGGTATTTGGGGGCTCAGCTGAATTATGCTGCAGAAGGGCAAATTAGGGTCTCGTGTGTGGACTCCAGGAAAGCATTCTCTTACACAGAGTAATGGAGATGGGGGAGCATCTTATCTCCTGAGAAATCATTCCCAGAGCATCTTCTTGACCTGCAGATGAAAAGAGGCTGACTCTAGTTAGGGAACCTGAGACGTGAACTGGTAGACCCCACAAGTGGCCATTCCAGGTCACAGCAAACTAGCCCCAGACACGAGATCCAATTTCACTGTCTCTGAGTCTGCTTAGCACCCTCAAAACCCCCGGGCAGTAACAATAACCAAAAAGAAAACAAACAAAGAAACAAAAATACTAAGCCGACAATAAATCCAATGACACCGTTGCAAAAGGTTTCCCATAAGCCCCAGGGAGAAGCTGACGCCAGGACGAGGCTGAAAAACCTAATTAATCATCCAATTCCACCTGTTCTCATTACGCCGACTGTCCCAGGACCCGGTTCCATCCACTGGTTTAGAATTCTCAGCTCTCCAAAAATTAAATCTGTGCATCCAGCATCCAGCCTGGTGCCCCAGGGTTTGGGCCAAAACATCCTCCCCTTCACCCTGATAGGATGGAAAGGTTGAATCTGGAGACCTGCCAAGAAAAGAGGCCATGGGGGTAAGTGGAGCCAGGATGCTCTAGGGAAGAACAGTGGAAAATGCCATCTCTTTCCATGTGAGACAGTGCCCTGGGAGGGGCAGCAGGGAGCTGGTGAGAGACAGATGAACGTCCCTCCTCTAAACACTCCGAGCGCCGGCAGGCTCTGTTTCACCCAGTCAGCTTCACTGCCTTTTTATTTTATTATAATAGGCTCCTAAAGAACACACATATGCATATAATAGTCTCAGTTAGGACTGAGTTACACATTATTTGGCAGAACGTTATAATAAAGGCAGGATTGTTTATATGCTAAAGAAAACTTCAAAAGGGGTTTCCAGGCACAGCCGCGGGCTCTTTCGGGAGGGCTTGATTGACAGCTAGGTTCTGCTTCTCCTCCAGAGGCGGAATGAAAGTTGTAGCATCCAAGAGGCTGAAGCTGAGCACTGGGAAGGCACAGGACTGCAGCGGGAAGAATCTAGAAGCAGTTTCTCAGCCTTGGCGACATTGACATCTGTTGCATGGGGTCATCCTGTGCATTGTGGGACGTTTAGCGACATCCCTGGCCTCTGTCCACTAGATGCCAGTGGCACCCTCCCCAGAGCTGTGACAACCAAAAATGTCCCCAGATCTTGCCAAATGTCCCTGGAGGGCAGAATCCTCCTGGCTGAGAAGCAGCAGCTCTGTGACTTACTAGCAGTCTGACCTCAAGCAAAGTCCTTCACTTGAGCCTCACTTTCCTCATTCGTCAGACAGCCTCCTCACTGCTCTGCTGGTTCTGAACGTGCAAGAAGGTCCAACAAGATCATGACACAAAGTCACTTTTAAAGCCCTGAAGTTGCTTACCCATGGAGGTTACGGGCGTTCTGTCAGCTATCACCTGTGAAGTTTCTAACATCTCGAGTTTTTCATTGTTATCCTGGAAGCAAACCTGAGTTCCTGGAGGAGAGATCAGAGTTATTACTTACAGCAATAGCTGCCCCAACTCCCATGCCCAATGCCCCACAGGGACCCAGTGAGAACCAGATGTCACTCTGTATGTACTGGGGTCTCTATTGCAGGAGAGGAGCCCCAAAATCATTAATCCGGGAGTTTAGAGAGAGAGGCTACCCACTGACCTCCCCTCGGAGAGAGAACCTTTGCTTCCAAATGTCTGACAGTCCTCTGGAATAGAAACAGCTTCTTTAAGAAAAAAGAAGAGGTAAGTCCCTACCCCAAAAATGCAAGCATCACGTTCTAGGGGAGATGAAGGCTTTTTTCAGCTTCACTGAGATACAACTGATATATAATAACACTGTGTAAGTTTAAGGTGTATGACTTGATGATCTGATATTGTGAAATGATTGCCACATTCAGGTTGGTTAACAGACCCATTGCCTCATTTAGGTACCTGAACACTGAAGATCTACTCTCTCAGTAACTGTCAAGCATGCAGTACAGTCCTGTTACCTGCAGCCACCTTGCTCTATGTTAGATCCCCATACTTCATTCACCTTATAACTGGACATTCCTAACCCTTGACTGGCATCTCTCCACTTCCCCCTCCCGGAGCCCCTGACAACCTTTATTTGTTGAAATGAGTTTGACTCTTTTAGCTTCCACACATCAGTGAAACCACACAGTATTTACCTTTGTCTGTCTGAGTTACTTCACTTAGCATCATGCCTTCAAGTTACACTCATGTTGTAACAAATGACAGGATTTCCTTCTTTTTACGGCTAAGTAATATTCCACCGAATGAATATATGTATGTATATATCTCACATTTTCTTTATCCATTCACCCATCATCACACTTGGGTTGTTTCCACATCTTGACTATTGTGCATAATGCTGCCATGAATGCTAGAATTTACAGATGCATTTATCTCATCCCAGGGATAAATCCCACTTGATCAGTAAGTGATCCTTTCAATGTGCTGTTAAATTCAGTTTGCCAGTACCGTGTTGAGAATTTCTGCATCTATGTTCCTCAGGGATGTTGGCCTGTTGTGTCCTTATCTGGCTTTGTTATCAGAGTGGCGCTAGCCTCATAAAACGAGTTTAAGAGTGTTTCCTCTTCTTTAACTTTTGGAAGAGTTTGAATAAGGATTAGCATTAATTCTTCTCGAAATCCTTGGTAGAATTCACCAGCAAAACCCTCTGGCCCTGGGCTTTTCTTGGTTGGGAGGTTTTTGATTACTGATTCAATCTCCTGAGTTGTTATTGACCTGTCCAGATTTTCTGTTTCTTCATGACTTAGTCTTGGTGTGTTGTATGTTTCTAGGAATTTATCCATTTCTTCTGGGCTTTCCTGTTCGGGGGCACTTAATTGTCTATAGCAGTCTCTTTTGATCTTCATTTCAGATAAGGGACTCTTTTTGTCCTTGGGGGACTCTTTCATTCAGTAAGCACTCTGCCTCCCACCTTTATTACAGTGGGCTCCGAAAGAGAAGCTATGCAAACAGCATGTACCAGTACCTAAAACCATCCCGCGGACGTCCGCGTTTACTCGTCTATTGACTGTCTTCTCCTCTGGACTATAAATGCTACGACAGCAGACAGCACGTCTATTTTCACCACTGAGTCTCCGGCCCCTGGAAGTGTGGAACGAGTGCCTGTTCTGTGCTGAATCCTCTCGCACTTGCAGTTCCCAAACATGAGCCTGACGGTTGCAATGCCATTTCCTCTGCCGAGAAAGCCCTCCCTTTTTCTCTTGGAAAACTCCTACTCACCCCTCAGGATGCTTTTTAGACACCACCTCCTCTATGAAACCTCAGAGTTGAGTATACCCCCTTCCACCTCCCGTAGCACCTTGAATGTACTGGTAATGATGAACACAACAGTCAAGATTGTTGAGCTGTGCCAATGCACGAAGCATCGGGCTACGCACTTTATATGGAGTAACTCAGTTACTCTGTACCATGCGAGTGGAACTATGAATACCTTCCATTTTACAGATGAAGAAACTGAGACTCAGAGAAGTTAAACCACATGCCCAGGACCACAGATATATTAAGTGATATAAGCAGGATTTGAACCTACAGATGAGGCTCTGGTACCCAAAGTTACCCACAGAAGTAACTGGACTTCCCTACCACCAATCGCCATGGCCAGTACAGTATTAAGGGGGTAACCGCTGGTTCATCTTCCTGCGCCCCCTACACAACAGGAAGCTCCTTGCAGGCAGGGGTCTTGTGTTACTCCTCTCTGCACCTTTTTTGCCAGGACAGGGCCTGGGACCCGTGAGATAATTAATGTTCCTGGAGTAACTGATTTT
The DNA here is from genome assembly GCF_009834535.1 of Camelus ferus. Taxonomy (NCBI): domain Eukaryota; kingdom Metazoa; phylum Chordata; class Mammalia; order Artiodactyla; family Camelidae; genus Camelus; species Camelus ferus. Next base: position 11,939,231 of record NC_045714.1, on the reverse strand, counting down.
TTATGATGCTGACATCTCCTTGGGATATCTTTTTCCGTTTCCAAAACCAATATCGGCTTACAACTGAACCCAAACCAAAAACGTCCAACAGGCAGACATTTATAACCATAGGAGCACAAAGTTCTCAAAGCTGTTTGCCATTTCTGATCTCATCCAAGGACGTCAAACACTGGGAATGTAAATTAACTCTAGATTGAAGTTAGAGGAGAAGTCACTGGACTGAGAATGACAAACAAGGGAAAACAACAAGAAGAATTTAATCTGTCCCCAAGCACAGCATCCAAAATCAGACAGGAAAGGATTAAGTTTACAGTTGAGTTACCTGCCCAGAATTTCAGCCCCTGGCTGAATGGAAAGAAGAAACCAGGCTATTTACTCCTAAATGTTTTTTAGAGACCAGAATTTCACCCTATAAAGTATGGCAAGAAAAGATAACAAGTTCATTTTCCACTCTGGTAACTGAATTTGGAAGGAGAGAACCATTTATTTTTATCGGTTTCTCATTTGCTTACGATGGTGCTTTTGAAGTTGATGGTAGGAGCTCATAAATTCCCAGTCACGAGGCGGCACACCTCCCTAGTCACCACCCAACACCATGTGAAAATTACGATGATTCTGTTCTGCAGAATTGATATCGCCTTGCCTCTGGAGAGCTCTAGGCAGTATTCAAATTACATTTAAACACCAAATTAAAATTTTAACTATAAAAAATAAGGGGATAAACAAGAGAGAATCATATTATAATATTATATTAGTAAAAATATGGCTGGGAGAAGGAAGTGGATTTTCCATATTGCCATTATGCTAAATACAACGTTATTTCCATTAGAGCCACAGGAAGCATATGGCCCATTTAGCATCAATCTTCATCAGGGCTCTGATCCCTCACTAACATTTATTAAGGCCCCATGGATACAGGCCACTCTCCAAGTCAAGTCACTAGAGAGTAAATTCCTGTACAAGTTTTCCTAACAGTGACTAATGCAGACCTACAATTTCCTATTTTCCAAAAGATATTTTCAATGAGAATAGAAAAAGGCATCTGGCCAAGTTGAGAAGAGGCCGGCCATCAACTCGATTCTTTGCTTTTCATCTAGATGCTTACGGGGCCAGAGCCGTGTCGGGCAACCCTGCTAGAGAGGGGTCTCCTCTTCTCTCTGAAGACCCTCCACTTCTCCCCCTTCCTCCCGCCCTTCTCTCCCTCCCCAAATACAGAAGCCATAGAACTATTTCAAGCTATTGAGGCTTTTAGAGCAATATTGGGAAAGACTGAAGGACACATTTAAAGGAGAACTTAGTCTCCCGACTGATTTATGTAAAATAATAAATGGTGCCACTTGGCTGTTTATAGAGTTAGAGATAAAATTAGATTCTAGACAGTCCTTCCTTGTGTACATGGGGTAACTCTGATGGATTACTGCCTTCATATGACTTAGGGTAATAGCCGCTCATGGAAATTTACAAGGGGTTCCTTGAGAACACATTTCACAGCCACATCCAATAATTCAGAAGGATATTTTGGGTCCCCAAAATGACTCAAATTTAATTTGGGAACAATACTTGAAAAGAGTAAACTGATAAAAAAAAAAGTATCAAGTAGTTAACAATTTTGAAAAGTTGCTTCCCTCTCCAAGGCCAAGCAGAATGATTTTTACCCTATTTCTCCCCAGGCTCACCTCTGCTGACACACTCTTAGTCTGGCCACCCTTAAAAAAAAAAAAAAAAAAAAAAAAAAACGAAACGAAACGAAAAAAAACAAGCAAAAGGGGAGCAAGTAACAACCCTGGGAATTGGAGAGATGAACATTTCATCAGCTCCAAGAAAGGCGTTTGGGTTTTAGCAGCTAATGCCCTTGACCTTGGCAGCTTTATTTTTTTTAATAAGGGTTTTTGGGTTGGAAATCAGTCCAACCCGAGTGTCAACAGCTACATAAGCTTTAAAGACTTCGTGCCCGGAATGTTAGCTGCTCACTGGCAATAGTCATCTGTGTTGAATCCACTCATTTACATCCCCAATACTTATGGGCAACTGCTATCTCCTCAGCACTTTGCTAGTTCTGAAGATATAAATGGAGATCAAGAGCAGGGTATTGCTCAAGTAGTAGAGCGCATGCTTAGCATGCACAAGGTCCTGGGTTCAATCCCCAGCACCTCCATTAGGATAAATAAACCTAACTACGCCCTCCCTCAATAAAAAGAGGGGGAAATAAGCAGTTCATGCTCAAAGTCAGCCTATAAAGCAGGGTACAAAATGCTCTTATAGAGGATAAGTAAGGGATAGCTACACTGAGACCTGAACAGAGAGCAAGCTTGCCAGGTCTTGGGGTGGAGGTGCGGGATGGACGGCGAATTTCCGGCAGAAAGGCAAGAAGACTTACATGGCTGAACTGCAAAGTGGGAGAGGGAGAAGCATTAGCAACGAGAAGGGAGCGTCAGGGAGAAGCCGGTTGGTTACAGGCCTGTGTATGAGCTAGAACTTCATGGAAACAGTCATGTGATACCATCAGCTGTATGCTTTGCAAAGAACTCGCTGGAGTGCAGAGTCGGGATGGCAGCGTGCAGGTCAAAGTGGAAAGGGAAGACCCTGCTAGTCATTCAGGTGGCCTAGACCAGGATGGGAGATGATTCACCTAAAAGGCACAGTCCACAGAACTTGCTGATGGATTGGACGAGCACGGAGAGACCAAAATGAGGCCCAGGCTTTGGCTGGAGGAGAGGCAGAGGGATTTATCAGGGGCCGGCACACAAGACAGGCAAGCTCCAGGGACGGGTTCTGAGATCAGTTTTGGAGAGATGGACTTGGAGGAGTTCAGAGGGCATAGCCGGGGAAGATGCTTCAGAAGGAGTCTACTGCAAGGAATGGGAGTCCCCCACCCTCCCTTTACCCAAAGAGGATAAACTATTAGACAAGAGGGTAAATTCTGAGACAACCCTTTTTCTGAAAACTCCAAGTATCCTGGGAAAAAAAAAAAAAATCAGGGCTTCCAGAAAAATCCACAGGCGGCAGCAGCTGCGCATGCGCGGTGAGAGTACGGCTGGTGGGGGGGGGGACGACCTCACTCCTAGGGGAGGGCGGAACTTCCGCTGCGGCCGGAAGAAGCTTTTCTCTTCGATGACGAGAATGTGGGCAACATGGCGGCGGCTCGTGGTCCCCGTTTGCTGTCCCGGAATTTGAAGCAGTTACACTAAAGACAGAAAGCTGCTGTGCAGCCTCCCGCCTCCGCGGCCCTCACTCTCCGGCTGGAGGACGCCGTGTGTGTTGCTGTGCGGGTTCCTCGGGCCTCTCACCCCAAAGCTGCCTCCAGCTTTTCTCCTCACCCCCAGGCCAAGTCCGGAAGGGCCTCGTGGTTCTTCCTCGTGGACGCTCCAAGCTTCATGTTTTCTTTCCAGGGACTAAGCGAACACTGAGCCATGGAAATTCTGTGCAAGGTGCGTAGGTAATTTCAGTGTTTCTAGTACATGCGTTTTTAAGTGAAAAATTAAATGTAAAATTAATAGTAATGTATATATGCTGCTTATCAGATACATTTTGTAATTATCAAGATAGTTTATAGTCCTTATGTGTGTGTGTATGTGTGAGAGAGAGAAATCTTTAAATCTGATGTGTATTTTATGCTTGAACCATGTCTCCATTTGCACCGACCACATTTCAAGTGCTCTGTAGCCACATGTGGCCGGGGGTGGTGGTAGCGGGTCTAGACCTTCCAGTCCAGGGAGCTCTTAACAGCAGTGATCAGCTATCGCTGACATGTACTGAGCCCTGGCTGAATACCAGGGACCATGAAAAGCACTTTATGTGCAGTATAATGGGGATAAGCACAGATTCCTAGGCCTCAGTTCTGGCACCAGCACTTAGTAAATTAGGCCGGTTGTTTAACGTCTCTGTGCCTCAATTTCTGGCTGTAAAGTGGGAATGATAATGATACGGTCCAAATGTTTGTGTCCCCCTTAAATTCATATGTTGAAAACCTAACTCCTAAGGTGATGGTATTGGGAGGTGGGGACTTTGGGAGTGATTAGGTAGTTAAGGCAGAGTCCTCACAAGCGGGTTAACGCCCTTTTCTGTATAAAAGAGGCTCCAAAGAGCTCCCTTGTTTCCGTGTACCACATGAAGACACAGTGAGAAGCTGGCAGTCTGCAACTCAGAAGGCCTTCAGCAGACCCCAAGCGTGCTGATGCCTTGATCTTGAACTTCCGAGCCTCTAGAAGTGCGAGAGAGAAATTTGTGGTTGCTGAGCCAGCTGGACTAAGACGAGTTGCTTCTGTACTTTGCTAGAGACAGCCAGCTGGACTAAGACGAGCGGTAATACAGAGCTAGGGTTGCTGAGGGAGTTTAGTTAGCAGGTGTTCAAACGGTGCCTAGAACAGAGCCTGCCGTGGTCTGTATGTGCTGTAGAGATTTTTGTGATTACTCTTGTCCTAGATCACACAGCTTTCAAAGAGGGCACTGTGATGGACTTTGAAAACTGTCCGTTGGATTTCCAGCTGGAAGCTCTTGGTGACCCTACCAAGGGCAATTGATCTGAATGGTGATGAAAAACCAAAACTGGTCTGCTCTGGGGGAGGTGGGGAGGTGAGTAGGCAGTGACGTGAAGATCTCGATTTTCATTTAGTATCCATGGTTCCTTTAAAACCCAGACCAGAAGCACCCTATGGGCACCTGCCTTATCTGCGCTACCATAAATTGAACATCTGCAAGTCTCACTAACACCCTTCACAATACTGTTCAGTAGCACTGGGTGACTGTCATCAGAGAGCACAATTGAGAGCACCAAGACACTGTAGAGAGAACAGCAAAGGGGCCTCATGGCAGGTCCACGTTTAGATAACAGAGCAAGGTAATGGGGGGAGGTGGATAAAAGAGAAGGAGGAATAAAAGAGTGGTGGATGGATAATGAGGTATTGCTCCAGTTGCTAAGTCCTGACCGTCTGTGGCCTGTGCCTTTTGTTCACAGTACATCTAAGAAGATGCTTAATAATCTTAGAAATGACTACCTTTTATTAACTTTTTATTTGGAAATAATGATGAAGTTATATAAAAGTTACAAGAATAGTACAAAAAGTTCCCAATATCCTTTACCCAAATTCACCAATTGCTAGCATTTTGCCGCATTTACTGTATATTCTCTCTCTGAACCATTTGAGATTAAATTGCTTACATCATGTCCCTTTATCCCTAAATACCTCAGTGTTCATTTTCTAAGAAAATGGACCTTCTCTAATATAATGGCAATACAGTTATCATATTCAAGAAGTTTTATATTGATACAATACTCTTACCTAATCTACAGTTAGAACCAGGGGAAAATGAAAGAAAAGGCAGAACCAGAGGGCAGATGAATGACGAGTGTTGCTCCGTGTTCCAGCTTCACTGTCTCAACTTCAGAGCGACTTTTTTCTGGTCCAATATCCAATCCGCTATCATGCTTTGCATCTAGAAATAACTTTTTCTTTATCAACTTGAACGTTTTGGACTTTCAGCACTAAATATCCATTGGCCTAGTTCATAGATGCTAGGAATGTAGTTTAAATGGAGGTATCTTAGAAATAGCAGGGATGTTAGGGTTGAAAAGAGAGCCCAGGAAAGGTAGAGCTGAACAGCTCATGTTTGCAAACCATTGTAAGGACTGAAGATGGCACAGCTGAGTCCTTGGGGACGTGTTCTGAGTGACCTCTTTGTTCAGGTACATGACATTACCTGAGGTCACCTAAGTTACCCCTCTGTTAAGGTACTGAGGCATTAGGGATACAAGTACAAATAAACTTACCCCTGCCTGCGAAGAGATGACAGATTTCTTCACTATGAACACAAATCGCTTCAGTACAAGGTGGTAAATGATGTAAACTCCAAGACCGCTGTGCTCACCTGCAGCATCATAGTGGGCCCCTGGTTCATTTCATTCTGGATACTTAAAAGCCTTTGGCGTGAGTCTCGCGGCCTCAGCTCTGCTGCTTACCACCGCAGAGCGCTAGCTTCTCATCGTAGTATTTGGAGGGGCTTCTTGTCGTGTGTCCAGCTGTGTCCTGAGTCCCAGATTCCTTCTTCCTTCTTTCGGCCTGTTCTTTGAAACCTCCCTCCCTGGATCAATTCTATTTGGATCAGGCTCTGAGTTTCAAAAAATCTAGGCTTAGTCAGCCCAGCTCATATAAAGGGCACAGATAACAACTGAAGTCCTTCAGCAATGTAAGGATGGCCCAAGACAGCTCACGGACAGTTTCAGCAAGGAATTAGAAAACTCCAAGGAAGAATATGGAACTTCAAGGTTGAGGGTAGGTGTCCAAAAACATTGACAAGTGTCAAAGGGAGTTCATGCTAATGTGAAAATTCCAGCTGAATTTTTTAAATATTTCCTTTGTCTCGTGAGAAACCAGAAAATCATGAGTCCTTTTTGCTCGTAGAGAAGAACATTGCTGAAGAGGTATTTTAGCCTTTATCTTACATCTTTTTAGATTGTACGTGGAGTAACTTGGGTGGCATGTATTTCGTGATGGAATTTCTATCTGCGTTTCTACCAGAGTGGGTCTTCTTGGTGAATCATCAGGAGGAGAGAAGCTGAGTTCTGATGCTTCCTGCTGGCACTCCAAGTCTGCACGACTGAAACAAGTGTTACCCTGGTAGCAGGGTGCCAGGGAAGAGAAAATTAAAAATATAAAATGTCAGTACTCCTCAAGTTAAGTGGTGTCGGTGCAAAAAATACAATCAAGCATCATTTATCTAATGTTGTTTTGTTCGATGTGCCATGGAAATTTTTCAGGAAGCTAAAGTTTGTAGTATAATGACAAAACTTAGCAAGTACTGAGCATCAGGAGGGGACTGACTCTCAGCACAAGAGAGACTTGCTTTTGCTTGGGGATGGAAGTGCTCCATCTTGGTCGTGGTGTTGGCTGCACAGCTGTAAACATCTGTCCTAAGTCATGGCACTTAACACTGCTGAAGGGTGAGTTTTATTGTATGTAAATTCTGCCTGGATAAACCTGCCTCTTAGAAGGAGGGGAAAGTGATTAGGACGCAGTCAAGAGAGTGAAACGACAACCTACAGAATGGAGGGAAGTGTTTGCAAATCATATATCTGATAAAAGTCTAGTTTCCAGAATATATAAAGAACAATTCAACAACAAAAGACAAATCATTTTAAAGTAGGCAAAAAAAATGGTGGTTCCTCAAAAAGGTAAACATAGAATTACCATACGACCCAGCAGTTCCACTCCTAGGTGTATGTACTCAAAAGAATTGAAAACCAGTAGACAGAAAGTTTGCACGTGAATGTTCACAGCAGCACCAGTCACGATATCCAAAAGGTAGGAACAACCCAGATGCCCTTCAGCGGCCAAATGGATAAGTGTGCTGTGGTCAGCACACACAGCGGGGTGCTGCTGAGCTGTAACAAGGATTAAAGCATGGGTACGTGCTGCACCATGGATGAACCTCAGAAACACGCCAAGTAAAGAAGCCACATGCAAAAGGTCACATATTACGTGATTCCATTCATACGAAATACTCGGAATTTAAAAATCCACAGAGACAAAATGCAGATTGGTAGTTGCCAAGCCCAGAGGAAGGGGAGAAAGAAGAGTGACTGCTTAGTGGGCACAAGTTTTCCTTTTGGGATAATGAACATGTAGACAGAGGTGGTGGTTGCACAACATTGGGAATGTGATAAATGCACCAAATTGTTTGCTTTAAAATGGTCAATTTCATGTTATGTGAATTTCACCTCAATAAAAATTTTTTGAATGTTTTAAGGAAAAAATTACAGCATTATTGATAATAGTTTTTCCAAAGTATGTTGTGTTCTTCCCAGCTTTCGTTCTTACAGTATCATTGAGAACTATGGTGGGGTCTCAACTGGGGCCTGTTCCAGAGCTCTGAGCTGCCAGGACGGTTGACGCTGATGAGTAGCCGTGTTTGCCTGAGAACCCGGGAGACCCCTGGGGAGAAGTAGCAAAAAGAAACAATAGGACTCTAGGTCCCTGGACCATGGAGATGGTGTCTTTTAAAGAGAGGGGACCGATGCCCCAGCTGCTGACTGTCTGTGAAACTCACAAGGCCAGGCATTCTCCAGCTGGGAGGGCTCTGCGTTCCTCTGCACTGACCAGGCAGCCGAGTTGACTCAAACTACAATTGTGGTCCTAGGCAGCACCCCTCAAATGCCCTTGGAGCTGCCCCCTGCGAATTTGTTGCAAGTAACATGGTAGAAGGAACTGAAGAACTTTAAAAATAACTGCACCTACGGTTGGGCAGTGAGCGAAGCTCTGTGAGCACTCCAAAGCCACGTTGGCTGAGGTGAATGGAGGGAGAGGTGTCTACTGCAGGGACAAAGCCAGGCCCCGGCACTGGACGTGCACCTCAAGAGGAGCCGTGAGACAGAAGCAGGTGAGAGGCAAGTAATAGTGGTCCCCAGTCTCCAGTCTTTGAAGCAGTGAGAAGAGTGCAAAATTGTCCTGGCACTAAGCCACCTAGAGCCTAAGAAACTGGGGAGACACCAGGACCACCAAAGTCTTGTTTAACTGACTGGCATCTAAGAGGAAAGCAAGAAGACCAAGGAAGAGTGGGCTCCAGGGGCAGGGCCCGGTGGGATCTCAAGTGATGGCCATTGCCCACGACTGTGTCTTGGGAAGATTAGGATCCTCAAGACAGGTTCCCCTCTCCTACACTGCTGGTGGGAATGCAGTTTGGTGCAGCCACTATGGAAAACAGTGTGGAGGTTCCTCAAAAGACTAGGAGTAGACGTACCATATGACCCAGGAATCCCACTCCTGGGCTTGTATCCAGAAGGAAATCTACTTCAGGATGACACCTGCACCCCAATGTTCATAGCAGCACTATTTACAATAGCCAAAACATGGAAACAGCCTAAATGTCCATCAACAGGTGACTGGATAAAGAAGATGTGGTTTATTTATACAATGGAATACTACTCAGCCATAAAAACCGACAACATAATGCCATTTGCAGCAACATGGATGCTCCTGGAGAATGTCATTCTAAGTGAAGTAAGCCAGAAAGAGAAAGAAAAATAGCATATGAGATTGCTCATATGTGGAATCTAAAAAACAAAAACAAACAAACAAAAACAAAGCGTAAATACAGGACAGAAATAGACTCACAGACAGAGAATACAGACTTGTGGTTACCAGGGGGGTGGAGGGTGGGAAGGGATAGACTGGGATTTCAAAATTGTAGAATAGATAAACAAGATAACAAGATTACACTGTATAGCACAGGGAAATATACACAAAATGTTATGATAACTCACAGAGAAAAAAATGTGCCAGTGAGTGTGTATATGTCCATGAATGACTGAAAAATTGTGCTGAACACTGGACTTTGACACAACATTGTAAGATGATTATAAATCAATAAAAAATGTTAAAAAAAAAAAAAAAAGACAGGTTCCCCTCAAGTGTCAGATCAACCTGGAAGGAGTGGAAGGAGTGCCTCGTTATACCCCTGGGCTCTACTTGACCCTGGATCAGCTAGGATGAAGACTCAGAAGGAATGTGTATCCAAGCTGGACGTAGCCCAGAGATGGAAAGAAACACTTATCCTTTGATGAACAAAACAAGTCAAGATTCAGAAGGGGTTTCACAGGTGGAAGCTGGACCAAAATTAAGAAATGTAACAGGAATGAATGTAAAGACTCGGATTTCTTTTTCTTTTCTTTCTTAAAATACAGTTAAAGGATAGCAGCAGAAATGGTATGATGTGCCCACTAAGTGCTGGAAATTTGACTGGCATTGTTTCCTCTCATCCTCACAACTGTCCTGTAAAATAGCAAATAGGAAAACTGAAGCCCCAAGAGGTTCAAGGAATTTGCTCAAAGTTACATACTGTAAATGTGAAGCAATGCTACTCTAGGTCCGCAGACCTCCAAAATCCATTCTCCTGTTTTCCACAAACAGTTCCAACAGAATAAACCTTAACCTAAGCACAGTTCATGTGAGAAGGACCTGGGGCTCCACTTGACCATAAGTTTTTAAAGATTGTGTAGACTGAAGGCTACATCAATTGAAATACAGGGTCCAAAACCTCAGGGATATAACCATCCCCCTGTACTTCAAGACTCCGTTGGAGCATTTGAGTCCCAGGCTTGAGAAGGAACTGAGTGCCTCAGAGTTGATTGATCAGTCTCAGTCCCTCTGAAGACTGACTTGGATCCAGAATCCAGGAATCTTAACCAACAAGAACAACCCCTGGGGAAATCTTAGAAACAAGGCGCCCCCTGGTGGTCCTCTTGACCAGGGACCATGGCCCCATTCCGGAGTATTCTGTTCACCTACTGGGATGCACCAAGCAGTTCTTTTTATCTCTATTTTTTAAATTATGTTTTCATCGTTGAAATTATTTTCATCTTAGCCCTTGTGATTAGTATGTTGTATTTCAGAAACTATTTTTATATACTTATTTACCATTGCATTCCAAGTTCAAAACTTGGTAGTAGAATTAAACCTAGAATTAAAATTTCAGCTCTTTACCGTGAGTTTCTCATGAAGAAACAACAACAACCCAGCAAGAGAATCCAACCCATCTCCCGCTCAGTGGAGAACTTTTCGAGCTTTATTTAAATTAACATTGTCATGATGCTTTTGATGGGGAATGTTTATTTCACAAAGAAGAGGATGAATACATTACAAGGGAGGTTAATCATTTCCTATAAGTAACTTACGTTATCTTAGCAGCCTTAGGGTAGTCTTCAGCTCTGAATGAGTATTTTGTTATTTATATTATCCACTGTATGGCCTGTTTATTCTCTGTGAAAATAACTTGCAGAGTTTTTAGTTCCCGTGAATGATTTTGCTTATTTGCTTTTGAGCATTGATCAGCCACGAGTTCTAAAATAAACACGTAATTTATTTTGAGTTTTAAAAAGCAAAGAGAAGCAAAATTAATTAATTTGCCAATCTGCTACCATCAGTGAATCTTAAAGTACATATAAATCATCACAATTCTGAATAATTCTTTAGGTTAATGGTTGGTAAACTTTCTATAAAAGGCCAGAGAGGAAGTATTTTAGATTTTGCAGGCCAGAGAGTCTCTCCCACAGTTACTAGACTCTGCTGTTACAGCAGAAAAGTTTTCAGAGACAATATGTAAATGAACAGATGTGGCCATGTTCCAATAAAACTTTATTTACAAAACCAAGTGGCAGGCCAGATTTGGCTTGCATGCCATAATTTGCTAACGTAGTGAACAGTTTTTCTTGATTGGCGCCTTCCATTTTGGAAAACAATTCTGGAAAATTCATACTAAGAACGCCTAATAATAATGCAGACTTCTCAATTCTGTTCCTTTGTAATAGTATTTACTTGGTGTTTTCCTGATTTTTATTGAAAAGTATTTATAAAGAAATGTATTAAATCTTAATATTTTGATCGCATCTGAGTAAGTTACAATAGTTATACCTTGTCACATGGTATGTAAGTCACCTTTATAGATTAGTTACAAAAATTTACCATCCCTTTGTTTTTGGTTATTATTATCTGGCCAGCCTCCTAACAGACATGAAAATGATGAAAACATCATTCTCTTCTACTTGTAGAAAGTCTTGCTCTCCCAGGCATATGGTCTGGTTATTATTTAAAAGTTTGAGACAAGTACTTTTTTTTATATTTTCATTCTAACGTCTGTCTTGCTCTATATAAAACAATGTAAAGAATTCTGTGAATTTTATTAGAAGGGTTATAAGCTTTGTGGCTGATATATGCCTACATTATTTGCATTTAATTTAATTAGAGTTTTGAAGAGAATGCTGTAAAATCAGATTTAGTGTTTTTATGTTATTTGAAATTTGTTTTCCATCCATTTCACGGCACTAATAATCAAGGATCTTATTTTTGAAAGCAGTTTATATAGCTATATTTTGATGTTTTAAAAATTGTCTAGAGGATAAGAGCAAAGGGAAAAAAATCAAGATTTGTGCCTTTTGTGGGGACAGGGTACAACTCCACAGTAGAGTGCGTGCTTAGGGTACACAGGTCCTGGGTTCAATTCCCCAGTACCTCCATATGAGTAAATCACCTAATTACACCCCCCTGTCCCAGGAAAAAAAAATTTAAAATAAAGTAAAAAAAAAATTTTTTAATTTGTGCCTTTTGATTTTTTTTAATGTTTCAGTTAATGGATTTTTAGCTGAATTTTCCTTTATAAGATCTTCATTTTGAACCGTACTTTTCCCTCATGAATAAACCGGAATATCTTTATTTTGAATTTATATATTGCTGAGTGACCCAGTTTCTTTATGAATCTTACAGGTGGGGTGTGTATCAAGCAGAATCATTGTTAAATGCAATTATGTATTCATTTTGCCCCAGAAAACCTCCAGCCTGACTACTCTTTGACCAGACAGCTATCAACCATGATCTGTCAACAGCGGCTGGAGTTCTGGAAGACACAGGTTAGAATATCTTAATCCTAGCTTTCTCTTTTCTCAATAGCTAATGGGATTTCACTGGAAGAAATTTGGCAATGAAGTGAATAGGAGAAAAAGGGTAATTTTCCCCATGTGTGAATTAAACCTGACAATATAAGGCAGGTCCATGCTTTCCCTTTCTGTTAGAACTTTAATTTCAGCATATGTGTGTAACTTACAAAACTGACCGTGCAGCCGTGAATGTCCTAGCAGAAGGGAAGGGGTTCTAGAGCTTTCTGTCGTCTCATCGCTACAGGCAGGCATCCTTTGGTTTTCTAGACCCAAGTGGGGATAAGAAGTCAACTCAGTATTCCAAGGGAAGCCTAAACAGAAGGTTAACCCTGGTAAGAAGCCAGCATTTGTCTTAAGGCCCCAGTCTCTATGTCCTGGTGTCCAGAAGCAGTTCCAGAACCAGCAGAAGTCTTGACTGCTACCAGAGACACGGGGATGACTGCCAGGGATGACGCAGCGCCGCAAGACCGCCAGCTGGTTTACTCGGTGCTCAGCTGTCAGAGCAAAAGACTGTTCCACTTTCTTTTGAAATACTTTACAGATACAGAGTGAGATGAAATGATATATGCCTAAGAAGAAACATTGAAAGTTGTTTTAATGGAGCACTGAAATAAGGGTAGCTGTTTCATTTAAAAAAAACGGATAGCATGAACCGTTGGGTGCACAGCTACAGATCTGCGTGCCCCGCCGGGCCAGGCGGCCTCTCCAGGCTGCGGTCTCCGCCAGCTCCGGTCTGGAAACCCTGCCAGGGACACGGGCCCCTCTTCTCTCAGGGCACGTATTGGTTTTGGCGGAGATGTGGAACCACCTAGCCAGGTGAAGCAATTAACGGTACATTTCTTAAAACATTAAATTTCAAATGATTTTAACTAGGAAATATACTCCCGAGTTCAGCATTGTCCAGGCTTCCCTCATCTACACCCACCTTTACAATTTTTGCTGTGTCCCTGTATCATTATTTACTTTACATTTTTCCGTTACTGAACTTATTTATTTTACCTAAGTAGATTTGTTGTAAAAGAGAGCTTTGTGAAATTACTGTGGGTGGAAAAACCAGTATCACTTGCCTGGAACAGAAAGTCACCCTGTGAAATGACTGAGTAGCTGTCAGGTGTGCGGGCCCATCACGCCCATTCTGTTCCTCTCGTCTCCTGCCTGGCTCCAGACCACATTGCCTGAAATTCTACTAAGATGAAAGCCCCTGCGATAAACATAAGAACCTGCCGTCTGAGGACTTCATTCTCCGGAGTTAGAATGGCCTGAATGGGGGGGCTGTAGCCCTCACCGTGGCTGTGGGCTGCTTTGGGCACAGGGCCTTCGGAGTCCCTGCTTTCCACCTAATATTCTCAGAAGCCCTGTTTGTCCACCCCTGTCGGGGGACCAAGTCCTCCTCTCCCCATGGTCGGACCTTACCCCGTGGCCGCAGCTCTCCTCTGGCCAGTACTCTTCCCCGCGTGTCCCCTGCTATCTCCAGCCTCTCTCTCTACTGACCTTGATCTGGCCTACGATAATTCTTCCCTGAATTCTCCTGGCTTGGGACATCCTTTGAAGCTCATGCATGCCATCCACCCCAAGGATCTTGCAAAGAGATGTCAGGTGTGAAGGCCCAGGGGCTGCCCTGTCCTCCACAGATAACTGAAGGTGCTCCCAGAAAAGCCTTAATTTCTAAATACCAGGTGTTTCTGGGCCTTCCTGCCCATCTCACCCCACACCTCTCTTTAGCACTTGTGCCCTGTGAGCCAGGTTTTCCTGAAGCATCTTCTGCATTTATTGAACATTTAGGAAGCCCATCCTGTGCTCTTAATCCTGTCCCTCCATCCATCCTCTTCCCCCCTGAGGTGGGAAGTCCCCAGGAACCTACCCCTGGTCCTCAGTGCAATCCTCTCCCACCTCTTGGCAGGAAGATGTCATCTCCAGTTTTCACTACATCAGAGCTCCAGCAAGTTATTTAAACTTCTTGAACCTCAATTTTCTTATCTATGAAGTGGGGATAATCCTGGTTCCTAGATCAGTGGACTTTTTAAAGGTGTGGATAACTTGGTGCATGTACAGTACTTGGAGTGACGCCCAGAATTGGGTAGATACTCAGTAGATGACAGCTGGTACCCACCTGCCATATGTGATACACAAGTCTGCATGGCCTGCACTTGACCCTGGGAGAGGCCCTCACGTGCGTTTCCAGATTCTCTCAGACTCCTCCTCCCAACACTAGCGTTCAGCACGTATTTACCAACTGCTTCCTGGGTGTTGCTGCTACTGAGTGTCTCACTTAAGACCTGAGGGCCGGGCCAGTGGCACTCAGCCTCGCAGCACTGAGCGCCTTGCCTTAAATTCTCGGTGGATGAGTGGGTATCAGCCTCTGCCAATAAGAAAGAAAATCAGGCATCAAGAGGAAGCTTCCTGATAACAATTAATACAGCATCTAGACAAATAATCATGCTGTAGACAGAAGTTTAAAGAGTTGCAGTAACTCTGCACAAGTAGAAAAGGGGAAGATTTCAAAATGCATTGGAAGAGTTCATGCTTTCATAGACTAACTCAGCCTCTGAGTAGTGCCGTTACAGGTCCCGTGATTTCCCTGCTTCTGCATTTTTACCAAGTTTTCTTACAGCATGAAAATATAGGCATTTCCATTTGGACAGATTTACAGCGATCTGAAATAGCAGTAGAAAAATGGTATATTTTATTTCCTTCTGGTTAAATTGGTCTATTTTAATATACTTTATGAATAAAAGAAAGAGCTCTTATTAATGATGTTAAGAAAATTATATTTTTATTAGATTATATTTTATTAAATGCAGTTAGTGAATTTATTTTCTTGATGTATTTCTTGTAAGTATATTTCTTCTGAGTGCATTCAAAACCCATGTAACTTAATTGTGTTACTGTAATTGCCTCAATATCATCTCAACTAAGAGGTAGAAGTCTTTGCACAGAAGCACAGCGGAGCACTTCGGAGCGCCTGGGTGTTTGTTCTGCATGTTGTGTCGGCCTTTTCACTGTGTTGTTATGTCTCACAGGACGTAATTTGCCTAGTAATACAGATAAACTCTTGTAAAAGTTATCCAGGTCATTTCTGGGTTCTGTGGAGGTACTCTGTGAGTCCTGGGACCTAATCCTGATTTTTTATTCCTGTTTTTACTGTATTACCTTTACTTTTTTCTTAATACAAAGTATTACCTGCTAATTATGCGATATTTGGAAATACAGATAATGAAGGAATTCAGTCAATTAGAACCTCACCACGTAGACCCCTAAGTCCCCCTACTGAGCAAGGAACTACCACTGTTGACAGTCTTTGTGTAACCATACATACTTCAATAATTTTTTTAGCAAGTACGATAATAAATTCATGTATTCTCTGTTTTCTTACCTACTTTTCCACTTTTTTCCCACTAAACACGGTCAGCATTTCCCTTATCATGAGATACTCTTCTCCATCACCATTTTTTTTTATATTGAGGAAAAATTTACATAACATAAAGTTAACCATTAACCATTTACTATTTTAAAAGCAGGCAGTTCAGTGGCATTTAGTGCATTCACAACGTTGTGCAACCATCACCTCTTTCTAGTTTCAAAATATCTTCATCACCCCAAAAGGAAACCCTGGGCTCTGTAAGCATTCACTCGCCGCCAACCTCCTCCTCCCAGCCCCTGGTGACCACTAGTCTGCTGCCTGTCCCTGTGGATTTGCCTACTCTGGACATTTCATATAAACAGAATCATACCATGTGTGGCCTTTTGTGTCTGGCTTCTTTCACTTAGCATCATATTTTCAAAGTTCATCCACGTTGTAGTGTGTTATCAGTGCCCCATTCCTTTTTATGGCTGACGACGACTCCATTGGTTGGGTAGACCACAACTTGTTTGCCCATTCCTCTGCTGGTGGACATTTGGATTGTTTCTACCTTTTGTCTGTGAAAAGTGGTACTATGAATGGACGTTCCAGTGTTTGAGTCCCTGTTTGCAATTCATTTGGGCAAATACCTAGGAGTAGAGTTACTGGGTTGCATAATAATTCTGTTTAACTTTTTGAAGAACCACCAAACTCTTTTCCACAGATGTGGACCCATTTTACATTCCCAGCAGCAGTATCTGAAGATTCCAGTTTCTCCAGCCCTCACCACAAGGCGTCGTTCCCCAGCTGTTTGATTACAGCCATCCTGGTGGGTGTGAAGTGGCACCCCGCTGTGGGTTTGACGTGCACACGCCTCCCGGCCTCATCTTGAATGTCTGCAGGCCGTGCCGTCGTGGAGGGTGTATATTCCTAGTGTTCTGATGGTAGATGTGTAATTAATAATTTTCTGTTTTTATAAACAGTGCTGTAGTGAACATCTTCCTACCACAATCTTTAAACAAATTCATTATTATGTCTTTAATATATATTTCTAAAAGTGCATTTGTTGGAACAAAAATAAAGCTAAGGCTTTGGACATGTATTGACAAATTGCCTTCAAAAATAGATCAACTTTATACTTCCTGCCATATCTGACCAGTTTCTTGTAAGTTACTCATTTCTGCCAAAACAGGTAACAGGCTTTTGGAAGAAATTACTGCCTGCGTTAAAACCTGCTGGCACTAAGCCTTCAGAGATTTTTGTCACTTATTTTCACATATGGATTTTTCCCTATCCTTTGCTAAAACAGACAATCATTACTGTGTTTTAAACATGTCTGAGAGATATGACACTTTCTTAAATGTATGTAAAAAGCCCTTTATCAGGACAGCTCAATTTATAAACAGTCGAGTATAACTTTTGGGTTGTCCAGGTTCAGTAATATGGCTTGAGCAATAACTCATCGATTAAATCCTAAAACTAGATATTTCATTTGTTCAGTCAGATGCCACTCCTGAAACTCCACTATTTCTACTCTCTAGAGGCAGTACCTGCTCTTCCCTCTGCTGTGTGACCATCGTAATGTTGGACGTCTTTAATTTTTTGTTAAGGCGATGGTGGTTTATGTATTTTTACCTTTAGGACAGTGAAGCTCCTCTCTGGCGATGACCTGATTTCCCTTCGTGGAACATAAAGTAAACTAGTGCATGGAGTTGATAACTTGTGTCACTCTTTACCAAAGAAATGCTATTTCATGCAGCTTGAAAGTTCTACATATAATTAGGGAATTGAAGGAAAAATATTCTGTGAACAAGATGAATAGCAATTTTAATTTTTTTAATTTGTTTTTGTTATTTCTAGGATATTAAGAATAAATCACACAGCAGGAATCTGGATGTACCCACTTCCAGAAAAATTTAATAACTATGAACTGGTGATATTTTGTCCAGCATGTTATTTCACAGAAACAGGTTTCTGTCTTTGCGAAGCCTGACTTAAGCTTACAGACAGAAGGAATGGCAGGCCCTGTTTTTAAAGGAAAGTGTTGTTGTTACTGCTTGAGGAGTGTGCAGAGGGATAGAGTCGGCTGAACTATTTGAAAACATTAAAATAGCTAATTCGTGAAGACCGGGAGAAACTGAAAGATATTAAAGAGGGGAACCTTCAGCCTAGATGCATGGCACAATCATTATGGTCCTAATGAACAAGTCATTTCTGCCCTAGGAAAAACAATTCTGATTTAGTGTGAGAAGACAAAGTGATTTATAATTCATACTCCCAATATATTAGCATGCTTTGGGAGCACTGCTTCCAAGTGTCACAACTGGTCTTTATCTCAGAACAGAAATGTCCCACACAGAGCTAAAATACGAGAATATTTATTACAGTTCATTAGTTTCAACCACTGGGACCTAATTAATAACTCTCTAGTTAATGACTATTTTCTGATTTCTATTCTAAAACAGTTCCCTCTTTATTAGTACTGAAATAATGAACAATTTTCATTCTCTGCATTTTGGTTTTATTAAATGTTTAAAGTTTTTAGTCTTTTGTGTTGTTAACATGGAGTTTATCACTTAGATTGTATAATCACTTAAGCTGTTTCTACTCACGCAAACCATTTAGGTTTTTTTAGATCAGTTTATTCAGAAAAGGCTCATGTGTTTTTGAAAAGAATCTGTTCAACCTGCTTTTAAAAATCGTGGTTGACAAAGGCAAAATTTCTTCCTTATCCTAGTGGACGTTGCCTCCTCTCCCTCCTCCTCCCCCTTTCACTCCCGTCTTCTCTCCCTCTCCATGCTCTCTCCATTCTGATAATACCCTTCATATCCTGGTGAAATTCTCCATTGTAAGGTCCCTGCCGCTCAGAAGGGAGCCAAGACGGGATGCAGGTGTATCCTCTCCCCATTTCCCAGCTGCCAGGATATGGGCATATACTAGGCTCAGCCTACTGCATGCTCTTGTCCATAGCTTTGAATTTTTAGGGAGTGGCCCTAACAAACAGGGGCCCCTACAGGTCATTAAGCATGGTGGCCAGTGCACGGACAGACAGATGCCACGAGGGGAGACCCAGCCAGACCCTCCTGATGGTGTGCTCTGGATGTTCTTGGCTTCCTGGCCCTGCACACCTTGCTCACATCCCAGGACTATTTTACCAGCCTTCTCGTTGGTTCTGTGAGCTGTTGATATCCCTCCTATAAATTCCTGTCCTCTCAAGTTAGACGGAATCAGTTTGTGTTATTGGTAATCAGAACCCTTGACTGATATAATGTATATCTCAGCTTAAACTTGAGATACAAACCTTGGGCTTGTCACTGATTGAATCTATTAATAGAAAATAAATTTGAAATTCAAACTCAATAAATATTTGTTGAGGAACAATTCAGTGTAAGGCATTATTCTGAGGAATGAAGAAAGGCTAAAGATGTCTTCAGTTTGTTTTTCTTTGGACCCCAAATCTAGTGAGGACACAATACATCTGATCACACTATGGGGCAGATCACACAAGTCCTGCAGTTGAAGTAGAAACTAAGAACTGGGGGCCCCCAAGAAAGGGGAAAAGCACTCTCACTTGACTGATCCAGAAAGACTTTCTGAAGAAGATGAGACCTGAGTTGGGCCACATCCCTCTAGGTTTGTCAGAAAGCACCACCGCATGTTCTGTTGAGGACAGTGATGTGCTGAGAGCTCGTGGGGAGAGGTGGGGAAAAAAACCCCAAAACCTTTGACATGGCAGAATAGTACATCAGGGAACTCTTGAGCTGAAACTCCAGTCTACCTAGGAAATCACTGGAAACAGGATAATCTCTGCCACAGGGTGGACACCGTGGTCCTACGTCACTGCTTCCCGGAAGTACCCGGCCCCCTTCCTGCCTTCTCTGAGCTGAGGGCAGAAGTGCCCGATGAGACCAGCTGTCCAGTGTCCTTGTGAAGAAGGAAACCTTCTTCCTACTGAAAGACAAAGTGAAGCTATGAAAATGCCAGTCATTCCACTAAAAAATACATAGTTGGTTTCATTGCAGGTCTTTCTCACCTTCGGCTGAAGGCTGAGGGGACCATTCCTGTGCCATTAACTCCTTTTGCTGGTAACACTGGCATTGTTTCCAAAGTCCTCAGAATTCCCCCCTCCAAGTCTGAGTACTCTTTTCATGCTGTACTGGCTCCCCGCAAAATTAGAGACACAAATGAAAGAATCAGAAAAACAGAACATGAGAAGTTTGAGTTTCGTTATGACTACCTTGTGCTCTTGGACCTTAAGCCTCTCATTTCAGCTGACCACTTTATATTTGAGCAAGGTAAAAATGAAGCCACTTCTCAACTCTCGTTTCCTATAGCAAAGGATAGAAATATTTTGGAATAATTTGCAAATTGCTACCATATGTTACAGGGACCAAGAGGAGGTATTTGATAGTCTATATTTTTAAATTTGATGTGCTACATCTAAAAATTCATTTACTTGGAAAATCTTAATTTCTTTTGTAGGGTAAAAAAAAAATTTAAATGTTTGCTTTAAAGGAAAGCCCTTCCAACTAAGAACGTGGGTTCTACAAATCCAGACACAGAGGAGATGTAGGCAAAGCTGAAGGATGGAATAATAGAAAGCCAGCACCTAGAAAGTACAAAGACCTGCGTCCCAACCCACATGCCCTCTTTTATCAGCCACATGAACTTCCCGCTCTACAAATGGCAAAATTGAGGCTCAGAAGATTAAGGGACCTACTATTGGCGGACGGCAAGGCCCAGCAGAAAGCAAAGCAGTCTGACCCCAGACCTGTGGGTTTCGACCTTTTTACATCCACAGCAGTGCTGGAGCGCGCGTTCATCTTGAGCTTAAAGGGTAAAAAGACAAATCAAGACTGCATATTGTCCCTGTGACATTTTACGTTGTGTAACTGGAAAAAAATTAGCCACGCAATAGGGGATGGGTGTTCCTCGTCTTTCCCCTTCGACTTTGTCCTCCAGTCCTCCCTAGCTCGCTGATGGAACAAGCCAGAACCCTGCAGCATCTCTGATGCTCTCCTCCCCCTGGGGCAGATACGTGCCCATGTCTGGGCTGTGCACTGCGCCACATCTGAAGGGGCCATTCACCGTAGGCTAATTTACATGAGAACACACAGGTGGCACAGAGATTCTGAGCCTCCCAGACAAGGCTTGGTCCACCCTGGGTCAGCCCACACTTGCACACGCCGAGGGGCATGTGTATGCACATGTTCTCTGAAACACACGCCCTCAGGGCTGCTTCATCCCTACTGCATCAAGTCCCCGCTCCCTCGCCTGACTGGAACCTAACTCGGTGCCCTGCTTGCTCTTACTTCCTACGTGCTCACACACCCCAGCTGTTCCGACCTCAGGTAGCCAGCTCCCCACCCCCACCCCCACCCCGCACCTGACCCCTCTCCGGAAAACTCTTCCTGCTGGCCAAGGCTGCATCTTTCTCATCGTTCAGATCTGAGGTTAAGTGTCACTTTCTCAGGTAGCCAAACCCATCTGCCTCAGTAGCCATCCGCCTCCCTCTCCCCTCCCACACAGCAGCCTCGGTTTTTCAACCAGACGTGTCTCTCTCACGCTTCCCCACAGTTTGTAATTGATAAAAGTGTTTGTTTGCCTGTTAAAAAAAGCTTTCTCCCACACTGGAGGGTGGACTCCCATGAGGTCAGGTGCTGTGTCATCTTTGTTCTGTGCTGTAGTGGGCACGTCATAGGTACCAGGCTGAATGAAGAGATGATCTGAACACTAGGAAACTGAAAGAACCAGCTCTTCGGAGATTCTTACTGTTTCCTCAGAACTTTGTGATTCCTCCATGGACATTTCCCTCGGGAGAAAAAACTCACAGATGCCCCTTTCACGTGGAGGAAGTGTTTATAATCACCGCAGAGCTGAGTGGTCTGCAGGTAGGACTTGGATGGAAGCTTACCTGCTCAGCCTGCTCGCATGAATCCATTCGGCTCCCTGCTCTTATATAACTGAAGACAAGAACACACAGGTCACTTGGTCTCTTTCTAAAGTTTGCCCCTTTGAAGTTTTGCTGCTAAACTAAAATCTCCATTTCCATATTGGAACAGGAAACTGAACTGGAGAGCTCTGACTTTTCACAAAGTTGTTATAAGTTAGTCAGGAGAAGTCAGTAGAACACAGTTGTGAGCTGGTAAGTGTGAATTAATTACTTAGGGCTCTGTTTTCCCGTTCTAATACCCTGTCACTGAGAAGACACCAAAGTGAAAAGCCCTTTGTGTGATCTCTTCAGGCCCTGTCGGTGCCAAAGGAGATGAAACAAACAAAGCCACCCCAGATCTCTCCAGACACTGACATTTCTCACACCGTGTTTTTAAGAAATACAGGATTCTTAAATTATCCAAAATGTCTTGAATGTTCTTGGAGAATAAATGAGGCCATTTTCAAAATTGTAGGCGAATAAAGAGCCTTGCTTTCTCATTAGAGCTTGACAATAGAGCCTGTATTTTAAAAGATCTTAAAATGTCCCCATAGCATTCTGTTAAAGTTACAGAAGTGTTTTCTGCGGAACTTCTGGATGGGGTTAGGTAATTAAGCGCATTATCTGGGGAGGGTATCGCTTGTTTAAATGATTGATAGCCTGACCATTCTTATTATGGTCAAGATAACTCTCTGCAGTGCATACGTTGGGTCAATTTTTTGTTATTACTGAAACTCTATTTGAAACTCCAGTGTCAGTGTTATTGTGAGTCAGCCAGGTTGGATACTTTATTTCAACAAGTGCTATGAGTCATTTGAAATGATGTATCATTCATAAGCAGAAAACTTTTTAAATTCTGTTGTATCCCACCTACCTGTGACATTTTGATTCTCTATAGAGTGGGGAAAAAAAACAGTATACATTGTAATTTGGTGTCTATTTTTCAGGTAATTGACTTAATAAGTTGAAATGAAATCGTGTGCCACCCAGTTTGCATAAGAGTCGCAGAATTAAGCAGGAACTTTCTGAGAGTTGCATCAGAGTTCAATATGGTAATTCTGAAAGTTCCTTTTCTCCCCTTTGGTGTGTGAGAGCTGGGAGGGTATCGGGCAAGTTTTTCTAGCTCAGAAGCGCTACTGAGTTGATCAGAATAAAGTACATTTAATATATTTATACTGAATGTTAAGCATAAAAATATGTATTTAGAGGACTCACATTAGGTAAGACGCATACTGTGTGGGGTGCTACTGTGTGTCCGGCAGTGAAATGGGAATTTTCTGTGACCTTTCGGTTGCATGCGTTTCAGGCTTCCTTACACAGTATATTGATGTGCTGCTTCACTGAACCCGGCTGGATTTTGATTCTGATTTCTTAAGAATTCATAAGATCACATTAGCAGCATGCATGAGGAGAGGCGTCCAGCTTCTCAGCAGACTGTTTCTGAGCTGATCTGAGCTGCCCTTCACTTGCTTCTGAGAGGTAGAAAGATGCATGTCATCATTTTCACTGAATCTCTGTTACCAAGTGACTTGCTGGAATTTGGTGTCTGTGTATCTCACCATTGTCATTACCAACTCGTGAGAGCCTTCCCATGCTTCGTCCTTTCCAGAACTTAAAGTACTAATCCTCCTCTTTACCGTTCTCAAAACGATGCTTGCTCTCTGACCTAAGAATTGTGTTTCCTAAGCTCATCTTCCCCTGCCCTTACCTCTCCTACCCACCTCCCCAAGAAAGAGATTTATGAACTCCTAATAGCAATTCCATGTACTCCAGAGATTGCTGTGAAATTCCGTTTATGCCTTGTTTTCCTTAAAGGCAGCCACACAAAGCAGTGGGGAAGATCAGGCCCCCTATGACCAAACAATAAGACAGTCCTCAAAGTCTGAAAACATCCTGTTTGAAAGAAGCTACTAAGTGAAATCAGAGAAAAAGATATTATTCTTCATTTGGTCAAGAAACACTTACGAATCTTTGCTCTGTATCAGGAGGGAACTGTGCTGGCTTAACCGTTCGTGGACTGATGAGGGAGGAAGAGTGGGGTTTGGAGCCTGGAGATTCTCCAGTGATTAGCTCTGTGACCTTGGCTAAATTTTTGTTAAAGTCTCTGAACTTGAACAGTGGCTGCATCAGTGATGAAGCCTGAATGTTCAAGTTTGGTACTGACTGGATGAAGGTGGGTGAGAGTGCAGGAGAGGGAGGGGTCCCGGGAACCGAGGCCTCCAGTCTGGGTAACCGAGGGCAAGACAGTTGAAGGAGGAACAACAGGATTTATCACCTGGGTAAAACCTCGAGCAAAGTGCAAGCTGACTTGGAAGTTGTACCTCTTATTAATTAATGCTTGCATCGCCCCCAGCCCCATGCCACCTACTGCTGTTAACATGTCCCCAGCCTCTAGGCTGCTCCCGTCCCTGCCAGTCTGTTCACTGCCCTCAGGTTTATTCTGAAACTACCCCCCCCCCAGGCAGTTCTTGGTTGGTGGCACCTCGATCACCAGTCCATGGAGATGGCTTCTCTTTCTCATATAGTGGGGAGGAGACTGTCCAGAAGCCCTGCAACATCTTCATCGTGCAGCTTCCAGCCTTCATGACTTGAGACAGTACAGTTCTGCTGTTTGAGCCCCTCAGTGCGTGGTACTTCGTTAGGGCAGCCCCAGCAAACTGAAACACTCGCCCCCACGCTGAAACACAACCATCATCCACAGAGAGGTGCTCGCACCGCTTTCCGATCACGGAAAAGCTTCCTCAGAGTGTCTGACTTCAACCATGCCACACATAGGTCTTCCCTTCCCTCAGACTGGGAGTGGCCGCGCTCTGTCCTGGTAATGGGGTGTGCTGGGTAATGGCTGGCCCCTCTCTGTGCTCTCTCACTCTCCCCACATTTGACACGCACCTGATTTTTCCCAATAACAGATGAATCAAGAACTGTCAGTTAAACTCCCACTTGAACCAACTTCTCATAGCCTCCTATTCAAAAATTAAAATTCGTGCAAAGAGGCTTTCTTTTAAAAGATAAAACAAGGATGACTCCATGTGATGTTCTTTCCACCACTATTTTCGAGAACATTCACCAATGGATATGCCCAGTAGAATCCCAGGACATTCAGAAACTCTCAGCTTTTCATTTAATACCCCAGATGACAAAATGAAATAAATGTTTGGGGCTCCTTTAAAAAAAAAACATTTTAAGAAACCAAACCTGCTTTCAGTAGAGGTTTCAGTTTAAATATTTGATGGGGGAGGGTATACCTCAAGTGGTAGAGCGCATGCTTAGCACGCATGAGGTCCTGGGCTCAGTCCCCAGTACCTCCTCTAAGAATAAATAAATAAGTAAATTTAATTACCTCCCCCACCAAAAACAAATTTTGATGAAAACAAAATTACCATTGAGAATAAACAATACGTTTTCCCCATCTATGTTCTACAATTTAGTCACAGTTTATAAAAATGCTTAAATCATTTGCAGAAGTCAGTCCAATACAGATATGAGCTGTTAATGTAATACAGTGTGACCGTCGAGATGTATGTAAAAGATAAGCTAAGGTGTGATTATTCACTTGACCAACAGGGCTTTGGGATTTCTTTTGTAAATGATTTGCTTTATAAATGTTTGGTTTTAGGTTATTTTAGGGTACATCTATTGCCAAAAAAAAAAAAAAAAAAAATCCAAATCCTAATCAAACAAAAGATTTACTGAGAAGGTTCTGGATGCCCAGTTCTAAATTGGGTGCTATGGGGGGGAAAAATACACTGAGACATGAACTTTGAACTCAGTAAATTTATGGAATTCATTTTGAGTCTGCTTGCAAAGATTAGAAAATTATACAGTTAAGGGCTAAGTGGATGGAAAGATTCATATGTGCAGTCAGTGTTCCGAGCAGACAAAAGTCCTCGCAGCTGTCGTGAACCACAAGGGAGGAGATGGGCGTTAATTCAGCCTCACCTCAAAGGAGGATTGTTAGTCTAGCTACATGTAAAGAGGGTGGAGGAAGGATTCCATGTGGATCCGCACAACGTCTGTTCTCTCCTCCAGCTTCCGGGCTTTGCTGGCCGCCTTTGGTGTTCCTTGGCTTGTGCAGGCGTCACCCCATCTCTGCCATCACCTTCACGTGACCTTCTCCCTACATGTGTCTGTGTGTGTATCCAAATTTCCCTTTCTGTAAGGACATGGGTTTGGGGCTCACCCTCATGACCTCACCTTAACGATCATCTACAAAAATCCTATTTCCAAATAAGATCGCATTCACAGGTCTGGGGATCAGGACGTTAGCATCTTTGAGGGGATGGGGGCATAATTTAATCTATAACCATGGGCAGTCTTCTTCTGTGAAGGGCCAAAGGGTAAGTCTGTGAGGCTTTGCCAGCCGTGGGGTCTCTGTGGCAGCCACCCCCGAGTGCTGCAGCGCGACATCTGTGGCAGGCAACGCGCAAGCAAGTGGCGGTGGCGCCCTTCCAATGAAACTTTCTTTACTGACAACGAAATTTGAATCTCAGATAATTTTCATGTGCCACAAAGTATTATTATTTTAATTTTTTTCCACAACCATTTAAAAATAAAACCACCACCCTTAGCTCACAGGCTATACAAAAACAGGCGGCTGGCTGGATTTGTCCCTCGGGCCACATTCTGTCCATTTGTACTTAAGAGCATCCGTGTGCAGTCTTCCCGCAGGATTTCTGTACATGGACGTATATTAACTCCAAAATATGCCTACAGCAAATCGAGAAGCAAGAATCTAATCCCTGCCTATTGGGTACAGAGAGTCAGCATCCTAGGCCTGCGGCAGCCCTGACAGTCTCTTAAGAAAGGAGAATCAGTCAGTAGAAGCCTCTGAATGCTCACAAAATTGAAATGCCAGAGACAGCATTGAAAACCAAGGAAATAAACGTCCTGCTCGAGTTAAAATAGGCCATGATGTTTCCCGTCAGGTAGCTGAAAGTGTTTGAGGGGAAATGCATGGTATCTTCCGTTTGCATGCCGCTGCCAGACAGCAGCGTCTGGGATGAACAGGAAATTGAAACGAGTGATGGAATGGCCATCAGAAATCTTTTATGTGAAAAAGATTTTTTTGCAAGTTTGATATCCTGTGTTTGAGTCTCCAATGAGAGCAATAAATGAAGACTTTCTTTGCTTCTTAGGTTCTAGGGGTGAGAGATAGAGACCTCTCCCCTAACCCCCGGACCGGCCCCCTACCCTTCCCGCGGTCTGGATTTGAAGGCATTCTGCTTTCTCTGGGTTCTGGCCTGGGTTGAGAAAAAGAATGGATATTGAGTCAGATTGTCGCTGACTGACACCATCGGTCCAGCCCCTTTGCCCCACTTGCCACAATTACTAACCTGTTTGCTGACATTTATAGCAATCTGGACATGTGCTCGTGATGTTAACAAGTCTGTGTTAACTGGCCCACCTGGACAGCACACTGAATACTTAATTTTTACCAATATTTGGCATCATGGGAAGACCAGAAATCAACTGCCAAATTTTGAAACAATAACATTTCAGTAAAAATATTCTGATCAGAATAATTTTATATCAGTTTTGAGGTTTCCAAGCAACTGTTTTCCTGTTTTATTTACAGCTGATGTCACTAATAACTTAGGGAGACCATCAGGATCCTAAAACTGCAGTTCTCAGTAACTGAGAAAAGATCAGACTGAGCATTTTAGCATTTTAAAAATAAAAAGTAGAGGTTAGACTCCTTTGGAACAGTGTAACACCCAAATGAAAACACCTCCTAGGCTATTTATCTTGTTTTCCTTTTTTATTGTGGTACAACTTCCACATCGTACAGTGCCCAGATCTTAAGGGCCCCACTACAAAAACCCTCGAGCCAACATCATCACTGAGATTAGGAGGAAGATGCTGGTGACTGTTCTGACCACAGCTAGTCAACACTGTGTTGAGAGCGTAGCCAGTACTATAAGCTTCTGGATATATTGTAACTCATTTTTGAATACTTCATCTTTTCATCCATCCACATTTGCCTCTGTTTTAGCATGTTAATTGTAGTTATTCTGAAGTACTTTTTTACTCACTCCAAATCTAGACAACTTCTGGGTCTGCTTCTGTTGACTCTTTGATCTTCTTACTTAATAGTCACGGCTCTTGTCTATTCTTAAATCAGCTAATTTCTTACTGTATGCCAGACATTGTGGACAATACATTGCAGTTTCTGGATTATATTAGCTTCTTCAAAAACATCTTTTAAAATATTTCTGATAATATTTTGTAATAATGAAAGTAAAGGCATTACCCTGTCATAAGGGAGAATGTTTAACTTAATTATTCTGAGCCAATATCCTTGCTATTTATCCTTCAGTAACATTAAAGGCTGAAAATTTTCACCCAGTCTATAGAGTCAGTAATTCAGAATTGCTTGGAAAGAATGCAGGAGTGCTCTTAAACATATTTCATTCCTAAACCATTCTAAACCATTGTAGACTCCAAACTGTTTCAATGTGATAGCTGCCTACTTATTATACATGTGTTCTATGCTTCTGAAACCTTTGAGAAGAGCAACGCAATGACTGTCTCTCCCTCAGTGTGACGCAGAACGTGGCTTCCCTCTGAGGAGGCATGAGGTCCATCTGAAGAAACAATTCTCTTTTTCATCCCCTTGGACCATTATACATCATCTTGGTGGTGATGGGAGAATTAGGGTCGTAATGTCCAGTTTGACAGTCAGAATCTTTACCTTTCTTGATAGCCACCTAATTTTTTAAAACATTTAATGCAGCCTAAAGTTTTTTATTCCATACTCTATTCATCTTGTAATCCAAACTCAGGTTTCCGCCGTGTGTTTGTGCCTCTCTCTATAGACGTACCTAGGTTTCCCTGCACCATTTATTATTGGCCTCTATTGATGTAAATTATTAGAACTCCACCCAACAGCACAAATTAGTACTTGTTAGCTGTCCTTTGCAACTCATTGATAGTACTGAGTGCAAGGGGAGAAAATCAAAGGTAAAAGAAAATGTTTATTTTCTGTATCTTTTCTGCTAGCATAATATTTAATTCTACACTGATGTTTTGTCATATGGATAAAATGTACTTGAAAGGAACGGGAAAAATCAGTTGTGCCTCATTAAAACCACAGATTCCCCCTCATCTCAGAATTTATGACAACAGCTTGATGGTATATAAAAACTAACAACAGAAACTGAAATTAATTTGTTTGTGTTTGTTCCTAAGCTCTTCAGGTTATTTAAGGAAAAAAAAATAAAGTATTTTCTCTAGCCTCCTGTACTATTTATCAATTTAAAAACTAGAGCTAATTTTATAAAAAGACAAAAATTAAAAACTGTACTTTAAAGAACTATAGGGTTTAATTATTGGCCTTACTTGGTTTTCATAAATAGAACATTTTCTATTCAGTAGGTAAATCCTATTTTTGCACCTATTACCACAGGCTTGTGAATCACTAAAAGAAAACAAAAAACCTAATTCCCACAGGTGATTGTTTTTATTAGTAATGTCACAGAATTGATTTTTAAATTTAGAACTACTGATGTGGTCTGACTAGTTATTTGGTATTTATTAAATGCCAGCTGCGTGTCAAAAATGTTATTTTTGTGATTACATGCTTGTATAGAATCATTCACTAAAGAGTTTAACCATCACTAAAGAGTTTAACCACTGCGTCATACAGAGTTCACAAAGACTTTCCGGGGAGGGGAGTAATTTGGAGTAGTTACTAAAATACTTCCATTTTCCGTCAAAAGAAGAAAGTCAGTTAAATTAATTAAAGCTGGCACTGCTTAAGTCTGGTTGAATCTGGCATGCTAGGCGTATATGAATAAACAGCCTGGGCTCTCCAGGTCTGGGCACGTTGTGTAACCCTAAAATGTACTCGGAACCTCCCTCTTTAGGGTTAACTTCTGCATCATACCCATTGATACTCGGATCCTGAGTCCTTTCTCTTAAGGATCCACCAGAAATGTGTCATTTATCCTAAAGCAGAAGCCAGAAATCCCACCTGCGCAGGTGGCTGCCGGGGGGAGGGGGGCAGGTGTCTCAGCTGTTCATATCCTCCAGTCATCTTCAGTTGTCACCGTGCAGAACAGGGTGAGTTTACTCCAACTCTTCTTGATGAGTTTCTGAACACTTAAAGCACTTCCGAGTCTGTTTTGATTTGCACCTTTCGCTTGTCTTGAGGTCGAGTATAAATTACTTTCACAAAGCAGTCTAACCTTCCATCGTCCATTTAGCTTTCCCCCCATAGAATCATCTTGATTCACAGTGGAGTTTCACTATTTTTAAAGACTGGCTTCGGGCCTGACGTCATGATTCCTGACCCGCGCGCATCTCCCGCGGTGCCAGAGCCCTTTCATTTCCACCCTCCTCCACATGCTCCCCCTAAATCTCGGTGACTCACTCCGCAGTCACCGAGCAGTCACTCAACGCCCCCGCGGACGCGGGGCCTTGCTCCGTCCGGCACAAAGCTCGGTGCCTGTCTCCTGTCTCCAGAGAGGTTAGGATCTGCTGAAGCAATTTTGGAGGCCGAGCAGAGAAAGATAAAGCAGCCAAGCAACACTCCAGATAAATTACCCACGGAAAAGAAAACACCGTGAAATTACAGAAGGCGTCAGTGTTTGCGGTGGGGGAGTTAGGATGGCTGTGAGAGGAACACAGCCGAGTGACTTGCATTTGAGGGGGGGATACACGGGGGTTGGGGGCGGGAGAAGGGGCCGGCATGGGCTTCCAGCTCCCAGACTGCTGCTTTGACGTTCCTCTGTTTTCCCAGCCCCCAAATGGGGGGTAGCATAGGAAAGTCACAATTCCAGTCGGAGTTTTCCAGTGTTGCTTTGTTTATTCTTCCGGAAGGAAAACCAAGGTTATGCATCTTATTTAGGTGGTGTCAGCTTTGTACGTGTGCGTATGTGTGATCATTCTAAAGTGATTTTGCTCCATTTGGGCCTTTTAGTGTAAAAGGAAAGTCTGCTCACATTATTTACCTGGGAAAATCTGTCAGCTTCTGAACTCCATCTACAAATGGGCTCTACATTCTAGATTTTCTGCTAATTTTACACGTTCTAACCTTTTATCTTTTCATCAGCAACACGGTGATATCTTTCTGCAAAATAATGTCATTGGCTAGCTTTCTGTCCACCCCCAAGTATATACCAAAACTGTTTTTCCCTTTTGAAGTCCCCCATTCTTAATGTTCTGTAAGTGACCTGGGTGGAGGCTAAGCAGATGCATACGTGTGTGAAAAAATGCATATGTAAAAACACTTTATATGCACTTTATTTTGATACTTCAACAAAAAAATTAAATAAAATCACCTGTTTTCTTCTATCTGCAGTGCAGCCATTTTCTTTCTCATTATTTTTATTCTATTGCCAACACAGTATTTACAAATAATTAAAGGAATTTTAAAAGTTCACCCAGAATCCTCCTACTGTAATAAAAATGTTTGCTTTTCAGTATCTGCTCTTTGGACATATTGTTGTGATTGGGAAATATATGCTGTTTTTTATTCTGCTTTTGTTCCCCTTGTAATACTATATCAAATATTTTCCTGTCTTTCGTGACCCTTATAATTTTCCATCTTAATTCCTGCAAACTCTTCTGCTAAGTGATTACAGCATCATTTGCTTATCCACTCCTCTTGTATTGGACATTTAGATGACTTCAGATTATTCATTAAAACAAATAACCCTCCTGTAAACATTTATGTATGCATCCAATGGATGGAATATTAATTGAAGCCTCTGTTCTATGCAGAGGGCACAGAAAAGACATGCAAATGTGAAATCCTTGAGGAGCGCCAAGTGTGGTCTGCACTCCACAGTGAGAACTGCTAATTAATTATAGTGTGATTGTGTTTGTTGAGATCTGCGGCATGATCGCCGTGGGGTAAACCCATTCCCAGGCTCAGCTCCAGCTGGACACGGGATGGCTGATGGCGTTGCCTGGATCACCCCAGTCTGGCCGTGCTGGTCAGCGCCCTGTAACTGTTCAAGCCTGCTGCTTGAATGAATGAATGCACGCATGATCTGATTTCACCATCCTAACAAGCCTGTGAGCTGGGCGTTATCCCCGCGTTGCACTTAAGGAAACTGAGGCTCATGGACAAGGCTACAAAGTGCCGTGAAGATGCAGGACTTTTTAGCTGGCATGCACACTATTGCTTCTAACCCTCACTTGAACCCTCTGAGGTGCAAATGGTAATCCCAACTTTGCCAGTGAGGAAACTGAGGATCAGAGAGAAATTAAATAGCTTTCCCAGGATCACTCAGCTTGAAAGTATTAGAATTAGGATGCAAACCTAGAATTTCCAACTCAAAATTCCACATTCTCTTCATGTATGTGCCTTTTCTCAGATGTGGGATTATGGAGTAAAAAGGCAGACACATTTTAATTATTCTATCTTTAATATTGCCAATATTGGCAATATACTTTTTATTTCTGTTTGAAAGAAAATTACCTGTAACAGAGTTATCAGTGTAACTACAGCTGTACCAGCAATAGGTATTATCTTTTCATTTTTTTATTGACATATAGTCAGTTTACAGTGTTGTGTTAATTTCTGGCTTACAGCATAGAGTTTCAGTTACATGTAAATATTCTTTTTCATTATAGGCTGTTACAAGATAGTGAATATGGTTCCCTGTGCTATACTGTAGAACCTTGTTGTTTTATCTTTTTAAATATTTTTGCTAACATAAACTGTTTTAATAGCATTAACCTATTGTACCTCACTTAGCATTTCTTTAATTCACGTGGGAGCCCAACACTTTTTCACATTTTGTTTACTCTGTTCTTGTGTCCATTGTCCACTTACGAACTTTGTCTCTTTGCTTCTTGGACTCTCCATTTTATTAATGTATATTGAAGTGGCTTCCTTACATATTAAGCTTTTGTCATATTTGATTCCCACATTTTCCCCAAATGGTTGTTTCCTTTTTTATTGTGTTAATTTTCATTTTATAAAAGTGGTCTACAGTGGAGAGAAGGTATAGCTCAGTGGTAAAGCACATGCTTATCATGCATGAGGTCCTAGGTTCAGTCCCCAGTACCTCCATTAAAATAAGTAAACAAATAATTAACTCCCCCCCAAAAAATTGAAAATAAAATAAATAAGTAAAAATTTGTTTAAAAAGTGGTCTACAGTCTAACAGCCAAGGGTTTGTTTCTTCTATTGCTTTATTCCTTAGAAAGTTGTACCACTCTTCCAAGAATCTAGTTAGCATCAATATCTTATATTTAATGTGCTAATTCATCTGGAGTTCAATATGGTATAGAATATGGATCTAAAGAGTATTTCCCAATTTCCTAATTTAAACCAGGGCTGGATTAAGTTCACACCCACCTGTATTGAGGCACCTGGTGGGCATGGCCACCACTTGTTCTCATACCCATTCTAATACTGTTGTGAATATTTTGAACATGACCTGGATTGTTACCCAAACCATGTATTAAATTATACTTTTTTTGTGACATTTTCTCATACAGTTAAATTTTACATATCAATGAATTATTTGTAGCTTTTTTTTTCCTATTCTAATGATTTATTGTCTACACCACTCAGGTAACCTGTTAATTACTGTAGATTTATAACATAATTTTTTGTCTGCCATGGTTGAATCAAATATCGTGGCATCTGGAGCTTACACAGTTTTGGGAGCAGAGGCTCGTAAAGAAAATATATTTACTCTTGTGAAATTAACAAAAACATGTGACCATGAGAACACATTGCCAGAACCCCTCCCAGGACATTGGGAAGGTCTGCACAGAGAGGGCATGGAACTCTTAGCTTCATAGCTTCATGGGAAATCCACCTCTGCCATCTGGGCTACTCTCCACATATTTAAATTATGTATATATTCCTATGGCCATTCTCTCCTAATGAATTTTATAATTATATTTACTTCAGTTGTTTTCATTTGTTTGTTCTGTTTAACATCTTCTAGGGGTTTTAATTAGACTTGGGGAAATGATCATCTTCAGAAAATTTATTCTCTTCTAGAACAAATTATTCTAAATTCTATCAT
This sequence comes from Camelus ferus, assembly GCF_009834535.1. NCBI lineage: Eukaryota > Metazoa > Chordata > Mammalia > Artiodactyla > Camelidae > Camelus > Camelus ferus. The sequence goes on along the minus strand of NC_045714.1, from coordinate 11,905,545 downwards.
CTCCCTTTGTACTTTCCAGTAAATTTTTTCATAGTTTTCATACATCTATCCCTTGTTAAGTTTATTTCTAAGTAATAAACTTATCATTAATTTTCCTGTTATAATTTATTTCTTGTTACAATTTATGAGATGCTAATACTGGTACATAAGAATATTACTAATTTTGCACAATTTCTTCTATATCTGTCAACTTCTGGCAGGTTTATTGGTACTTCTCATCACCTGAAATTGAATTTTGTCTCTATGAGCCCAATATGTATTCTTTGTAAATCTTAATTTGGTTCTTAATTTATTGAAGAGAATAAAACAATGTTAAATTAAGGCAGCACCTTAATTTCATTCTGCTTTTAAAAAAAAAGTCTCTAGGATTGTCCACTCATATAACATTATCTCTTGATTTTAAAAAAAAGTTCCATAATATGTTAAGCCCTTAGGAAAAAAAGTATAAAAGGCGGTGATGCTCAAATTTTCCCTTTCCTTCTCCAAAATAAACAAAGAAATGTTTTGAGTCAAAAAAATGTAGTTGGCATGTGTGTTGAATTTTTTCAGATCACTTTTCAGCACCTATAGAAATGACCACATGTGGACTTTTGTTTATTTCATTGATGTCTTATAAGACTTTACAATTGAACCATCCTTGAATTCCAGGGATACATTTTACTTTCCAATTGAATGCCCCATTTATGAGTTTTATTTAAGATTTCCCCAACTATGTTTATGACACTGACTGTTTGTTTGGAGTGCTTATCCTATCCTTATTAGTAATGTATTAGCTGTTTTTTCTCTGTCAGAAATGCTCTTTGTAACAGTATTTTCTATTTCTTAAAATATTTTAAAAATTCACTCATGTTAAATGCCTTTTTTGTGGCATTATAATAGTTCTCCGATGACTTGATTTTTTCCTTCTCTTTTCAGTTGGTAAATATTATCTTTGTCTTGCATCAATTTTAGGAATTTTCATTTTGTATGAAATTTGAGAATTACAAATACAGTAGCATACTTATAGATATTTCTTATAGTTTTTATTTCAGTAGAGTTTCTATTTCCTTTCTAATTTCTATTTTTAGGTGTTTTTTATTTTTCTTGATTAGACTTATTAGAAGTTTTTTTCTATATTATTAAGTTTCAAGGAATCAACTCTTGTTGACTTTATTTTTTACTTTCCAATTTGTAACTATCTTTTATTTCTTTCATTGTGTCTTTTTCTTCTCTGAGATATTAAGTTGAATTAGTTACGCACTTTCTATTTTTAATTTTGGCAATAAAATATTTAAAGATTTTATTGACACTTTCTCTAAGCATTGATTTTGATATGTAGTACTTTTTTTTTTAATTTTCTAAATTGCCTTTTATTGAGTTCTTGATTTTCCCATTGTCCAACTGTTCTTTAGGAGAGTATTTTAAAATATCAGAGTAATTTGCAGTTTTGTTTGTTTATTCTTAAGTCTTACTAATTTTAAGTTTTAGTTATATTTCAGTTAGATTGTAGACTACTAAACCCTGATGAAGCTTATTCATTTAATTTTATGTAAACTAGCAAGAGATTAGATTGCTAAGTGTTTTTGAGTAATTCTTTAAAATTTATCTCATTTATAAACTACAGAATTTTGTCTACTTTACTTGTGGTTTTGATTACAAGGAATTTGATTCCCCCCATGACAGAATTTTTGTTAGTTTCTACATGGAATTCTTATATTCTTCACTTTGTGTGTTTTGTTGCTATGTTGTTTGGTGCATATGAATTCACAACTATTAGATCTTAAGTATGTACTGTGTTTATCTTTGTATAACTACCCATTTATTTCACTTAATATGTTTTATCTTAAATTATTTGAAATTGTTATTTCAACTCTCACTTTTCTATATTTATTATCACTGGTATATCTTTGTAGCAACTTTTAATTTAGGTTGTCGGTATGACTTTTTATGTTATTTGTGAGCAGCACAATTTTGAAGTATCTTTTAGAATCCTTTTTGAGCATCTTTGCCTTTTACTGGGAGTTCCACTTGGTATTTTTCTTCTTCCTTCTACAGAAGTTTTAAAACTTTTGATTAAATTTGATTCACCTGAGTGATCATTTTCATAGCTGATATGTTTCTTTGTTTTAAGCCAGTTTATAAACATTTTAGAGGCTCTGAGGGGGAGAGGATCCCTGATGTTCCCTACATTATCATTCCAAAAGAGCAGAGCAATGTCTGATAAAATATAGGCATCTCCAAGTTTCCAGACTTTCCACCACCACAAATAGCTCCTTTTCCTATTCAGGTTGTGCTTTCTTTGATTCTGTAATTGTCCATTTGTCTTCCACCACATGCTGATTCCTATGTGTTGATCTCAAGATTTATTATTCTGGTACAATATTTCTAGCTATCATCTTCAAACTTTAAATATGCCATTCAGGTTCCTTTTAATACCAAAAATACCATATACAAAGCTCATTTTACTTTTCTCTCAATTCTTCTACACAATTCCATAGTTTCTTTTATTTTTTTTTAAATCTCAATAAACCATAGCATTTTATTAATTCTGTTTCATGAAGAACTTTGAGAAAATAATGTTCCAAAAGCCAATTCCTTCTTTTTAATGAACACTTTATGAAATATTCTTTCTCTTAAGGTCATTATTATTATTGTTCCAATTTGATAGTATTAGTGTTTACATAGACCACTGAAATATCAGCTCCCATTTTTTTCTGGTACTTTCTCACCTATTCTGATGGAAAATTTCTCCTGAGTAAATGACAAGCACAATGTAAACTCTTCTCCTTATAGCACTAATTTCTTAAAAAGTCAAACTTACTTGTAACAACTATAATAAATAGCAGTATTAAATTAACTCTTTTTAAAACCCAGTTTTGTAACTGGTGGTTTTGAGGCATTATTTATCTATTAGTAGTGAGTGTATGTGGTAGTGAGAAGTGAAAAAATAGGGGTGGGGCACAGAGAGTGGAAGAGGGGCACAGAGGAGATCAATAGTAACCACGATGAAGAACTATAAGATTAATAAGTAAGCGTTATGGGTATTAATATTAGAATTTCCAGCTTTGGTGCACCCCCTACTGACTGAAGTCCAAATAAATTTATCTTAAAATATTTAATGCATGTCATAGAAATCAATCAAGTTACTTAGGAAGAGTCTTGATTAGTTTTCTTCCTAAGAAACTTCATTGGATCTTCACTGGCGATAGAGTAACACCACAGCTCTACAACATGGAACTCAAAGCCACTCACCATCCGAAAGAAATCTGTTTATTTTTTAACAGACATTTATTAAGCATCTAGTAGGAACTTGGGAGGCTATAAAGATGAACAACACAGAATCCCTACAGCTTAAATTCTCATGAGGGAGACAGACAACTACACAAGGGCTCCTGAGCCTCCCCTCTTCCTACTCCGGCTTCGTGCCCACGTGGCCGTGACAGCGCGCACTGCGGCCTCCAGGCCAGCCACGCAGAACATTCACACCCCTCGTACCGCCATGCACTCCCTTCTCCGCAGAATTCCCTCTTCCTATTCCCTCCCCTTGAAGGACTTCTGTTACTTCATGATCCAACCAGGGGATAATTTTTTTTAACATTTAAGTTTCTCCCATTTTACATTATTACAAATAATTCTATCATCTAGATCTTTGTCCAATTTCAGAATATTTCACTATAGTAGTTTCCCGCATTGGGAATCACAGAAACAAAGAGAAATGTTTAAGGCTCTGAAGAGATGTTGCCAAATTGGTCTCCAGAACGACTGTACCAGTTTATCCTTTCAACAGAAGTGCATAAAAGTGCCTATTTCACTTCACTCACTAACTCTGAATAAAAGCTATGTTTTAATCACTGCTAGTTTAATAGGCCCCCCAAAAAGCTATAGTTGGATCACCATTATGGTTGAGCATTTTTTTCACATCTGTTAACCATTTTTACTTTTTCTACTGATTGTCTGTACATGGTATTTTTATTTTCTAAAAGGTTTTAGTGGGTTTTAATAGTTTGTATGAATTATTTTTTAATTATAAGAAAATTAACATTTAACCCAACATACTTGTGGTAAGTATCTCTATACAATATCTTCCTTTTAATTTTGTTACTGGTGTTTTCCGTATTTGTGAATCAGTTCTATTTGTGCAGTTGAATCTGTATAAATAATTAGATTTTTAATACTTATCTCCTTAATCTAGATAATACAGTCTGAACTAATACAACTTTGTTTTTTCCGAATACTTAATAGACTGTCCCACCACCGTTTATTTACTTATCTATCCCTTCCCCTTGAATTCGAAATGCCAATATAAATCAAATGCTAAAATATCAATATATACTAAGGTTAATTTTAAGGCTCTCTACCCACTTTGCCCAGTATCACACTATTGCAGCTGCTTTAACTGGATAATGTGTTGTAATAGCTGGTAGATCGAATTTTCCTCTTTGCCTTTTCAAAACTTTCTTGGCAATTCTGACCTCTTCATTCTTCCAAATGAACATTAGAATCACTCTGTCAGGTTCCAAAAGCATCCTGTTGGGATTTTGATTGGAATTTCATTAAACTAATTTGGGGAGAACTGACATCATCAGAACATTCAATCTTCTGTCCAGGAGCATGGTAAGTCTCCCTTTATTCAAGTTCCCTGTTATGTTCCTCTGAAAAATGTTAGGACTCCCTCTATATAGGTCCTGTACATCTCTGGTTAGGATTTCTTCAAAGATATTTATTTCATAGTTGGAGCTACTCTGAATGGAAATTTTTCACTATTGTTTATAAGTGATCATTGCTGACATGAAAGAAAGCTACTGATTTTTGTGTTTTTAAATTAATTTTAAATAAAATGTAAACAAAATACTACATTAGCTTTTCAAATAAATCACAATTATCCAATACAACCAATACTATGTCCTGATTAATTCTGTTAAAAATGCAAATATCTGAATTTATCTGTGCTGAGCACCATTTGGCTGATGGAAATAACAAAAGCTATATGAGAATTTCATCTTATTCAGAGTTATAGACAATGCCATTGAAGAAATGAGAAACCACTGGAATTACTTCTTACAGCAGGCTTTTTCTATATTATTATTTAGTGAACAGACAAGTCAGAAAAGGTAAAGGCTCAACATGCCAGTATGGTCTTCCTCCACCGCATCCCACAGATTCTCAGTCATGGGCTCTGATGCCTCCGTTTCCCCATCTGCTACGTGTCTCAAGAGTCTGGAAGGAGGATCCATGGAAATTTAAGAGTCCATCATGATATGTTAGCCTTCAGGCACTCGTAAACGTTTTCATTTTGTTTAATGTAACACACAGTCCATAAAAGGGGGTGTTTTCTGTTAGAGCTGGTGCGTCCCTTTACTGTCCTAGCCCTTAAGAGAATTTCTTACTTTCCCAGTGGGTACAGCACATGTATTTGTCACATATTTCTTTGACGGAAAATGGAAGTGGATGGAGCAGGGTGGATTTTGGTACACTTTTAACATTAAACAAACGTGCGACACACAAGTGAAGCAGTGTGCAGGAACTGGCTGGGGAGCTTCTAATCAGTCGTTCAGGCACTTGTCTTACAGGGCCGTGCACGGATTTTCTAAGGACATACGGCTCAGCGCCTTTTCCCTGGCCTTCAGCCCAAGCAGACAGCTGCTGTCTTAAATGGAGGCGGTCTGGGCCATGTGCGCACCCCTCCCTCCAGGCCTGCTCTGAGCCCCCAGCCTGGTGCTGCCCCTGCTGCTCTCTGCTCTGGCGCCACGACCAGCCTCCCCAGACTGGCCCATTATGCTGCTGTGGGCGCTGCTCGGACTCAGGCACCTGCTGTTCTCTCCCTGTTCCCTTGTGTTCTTTCTGCCTCTGACACCTTCATGTTGTGCCTCGCAAGTTCCAAATTCTGGTAATTATCCAACTTCATAAATCTGTCAGCGCTGTTCTTGACCCCCACCAGCTCCCTTGCTGAGCAGCCACCCTGCTTGGCACTGTGCTGGGTCACAGGTAGGCACCTGAGGCACAGCTGTGAACCAGACAGACCATCTCTCTGGACTGTTCCCTCTGTCCGAGCGGGACACTCAGAACTAAGATCAAAACTCCAGTTTCTTACAGGCCTCCGAACCCCTCTGGTCCTAAGTGCTGGGGCTGGGTTCGCGTCACAGTGTAAAAGGTATGAGTTTACTTTATATGCCACGGAAACCTCTCTTGGCAAATCTCCCACATCACGTTGAAGCACCCAGATGTGAACAGACCCATTTTCTCAGTTGAGAAGCTCATGTGAAGACAGAAAGGACACACTCTTTTGTTCTGGCTCGTGTTGTGGGAGGAGGCACAAGAACGCAACGGGAATGGTAGCCGACCTCTCAGCCTCGTCTCTTCCTAAAGGTTTTCCAACACGACGCTCAGGAGCATGAAGGCTGTGCCCGCACGCTGCCAGCAGCGCTGGCCACCCAGTCTTCTGGTTTCCATCTTGATGCCAATAACCCAGCTTAGTTTTTCTTTCATGGACTGATTGATTCAGCCGGTCTGGGCATTGTGGCAACATGAGAAGCATCAGGCTCCCAAGGAGGGGTTACCTGCTGGGCCTGCAGGTACCTGCTGATAGTATTCTCAACTCCTAAGGCCTCGGAAAGACCCAGCACTCGAAAACCTGCCCACACGCTGTTCGGCTCCTCAGTGTGCTCCATGGTATCACTCCTTTCTCCTGGGCTGGGGCTGGGGCTGGATGATGAAATCATGTGTTTTTTTAAAAGGGCCAGGTCGGTCATTACCAGATGTTTCACGGCAAAACACTGACTTTCCTCGCATCCTCTCATCCTTTTGTGCTTGTTTTTAATACAATTTCTTGAATGTACATAAAGTGTCACCCTGCTGCAGAATGGACCTCTCAGACAGATCACGATAAAGCAAAAAAGGTGACTCTACCCCCAAACTCTGTGAATAGAATCCAGAAAATACTGGATGTCCACATATGTTCACAACATTGCAACACACCCACCTTCTTACAGAATAGATACGGGGAGCCTGGCAGGTCACCTCTGTGATCTCAAGCATCCCAGCCCTGCGTGGCCAGCCTTGCCACCGACAGCCTGGGAAACGAAGCAAGCACATCACCCGAATGCTGTGTAGTTGTGCCTCACCCCCACCCCAGTCCCTGCACCACAGTCTAGTGACAAGAGAACGAAGCTGGGAAGTGAAGGCTCGTGTGACAGAGAAGGCACAGCCATCCCTTTGCCTCCGTTTTCTGGCTGCAAAGCAGGAATAGTAGTCCCTGCCTCCTTTCTTTACAAGATGTCACACTGGCCAATGAGAGGAGGTACGGGATGTGCTCTGAGCTGCCTTGGAGAAAGACAAGATATTTATTAATCCCAGAGTACGGCACAGATGCTCGTTACTGAATGGGTTGGACCCCAGGGGTTTGAAAGAGGTGACGCTTTGATCCTTTGAAACCAGTCAGCTGAACTGCTTTCAGGAAGTGGATCGTGGCTGTGATTGTTCACTCCCTCGGTGTTCTCGCTGTTGGCCACTGAAATGTTCTATCTGAAAGGTCACCAAGATAAAGTCGAGCAAGAATAAGGCTGCACAAAAAGGAGCTGTCTGACTCTGTCCAGGCCACTACGCAGCTGCATTTGTAATTCCGTTTCCAAGATCCCCTGTGGATGGGGGTGCATGGAAGGGGAAACCCCTACAGGCCTAGTCTGCTTCTGGATTGGTCTGTTTGCCTCCAGGCTAGACAGAGAACTAATTTGTCTCCAGCAAAATGGAGGAGTCTGCCGAACTCGACAGACAGCAAAGAGCCAGGTTCCGCCAGCCTCTTTTGTAAACTCAGTTACATCTCTCACAAAGCAGGTGGATCTCAGTGCACTGTCACCCCCCAACCCCTCAAGGACACAGAGGCGAGCGGTCAACTTGCTAGGTCAGCCATGGGCACCAAACAGCAGGTCACAGTCTGGGTGACTTCAAGAAAGAAATGTCCTCTCCGAGAAAAAAGGAAAAGGCCGCCCACACGTCTGTGGATCCTGCTGTGAGCCCTGCCTGGCCTTCAGACACTCGGCGGTTGGCCGGGGGCCTCCTTCCACCCTTCCATCTCCTGGTGTGCTCACAGGGACCAAGCGTGAAATGACCACGGGAGGAAGGAGTGCCGGGACCGGTCACCTCAGAGCGCGCGTGTCATGACGACGTGCTGGAGTCCCAGCCTGGGTCTGGCTGGGCGTCATGCCTGTGTGTGCGGGCGCGTGCGTGAGGGAGTCTTGCCGCAGTAGAAGCTGTCAACACATAGAGGGAAGCTGGTTCCGACAGGACTGCCTGGTCGTGGGAAGACTGCTCATAGACAAACTGGTTTAGCTTTAAGGAATTATCCTTCATTTCTCAGGATGAGGAGTTACTGGAATAGTCAAAATAGGGAGAAGGGATTCATTTCCTATGACAGGAACTTAGGGGTAACTTGGTTAGATACTTAGGTAGACAGGGAGCAGGAAAAAAATCACATCGGTCGGAAGCTCTGGACAGCTACCCAAAACCTCCAATCACCAGTGGGAACGAAATTGATTTGGCCCACCATACCTGTTGAATTAGGAGCAACGTGAGATTCCTGCCGGGGGGAGGTCCCCTTTGTAGAGGCGGTGGGCGGGCTCCAGGGCTCAGGATCCCTGCAGGCCTCTGAGTCCCTCCCGCTTTCTGATCTCTCCTTCTAGGCCAATGAAGTTCCCCAAGGAGGAGAGGCTCCAGGACGCCCAAGTCCGGGGCTTCGGCTGCACAGGTCGCTCCCCTCCGGCTCCCCCTGCGGCCATGCAGCCTCTGGCCCTCCACTTACGAAGGCTGCTTGAGTCACAGAGTGGAAAGTGAGTGTGTGCGCACAGGGCTCTGCCGGGAGGGCTTCCTAAAACTGCCTCAAGCTTCCTCTCCCCTCCTTCCACCTCTGCCCCTTGCCGTTTCTCACCCTAAGTACTTCTGCATCTTTCTTTAAAGGATCTCCCTGAGTAGCCAGGTCTTGGGGTTTAAGAAAGCCCTCATTTTAGTGTATAGTTGGTGCCCAATAAGCCCCCTGGATCCACTTACAACTAACACCGAAGTTTCATAGTAAATAATGAAAAACAAAAAGTATAGCTAGGACTTTATCCTGAAAAGTGGAATATAAAATAACCATAGTAGGTTTATATACACATACAGGCACATCTATACACAGTCATGGTAATATGTTTATATGTATTGAGATAGACACACAATTGAGGTTAAAATTGTTTAACTGTGCAAATTCTAATTACACAGAATGAATCAAGTGCCAGTTGTTGCCAATTTTCCCCACCAAGCTGGAAAAAGCACTGCACAGTGTGTTTGAATCTCACAGCCCTGCCACGGTGATGGAGATCTTTGCAGAAACAGCCAGGGACTTGATTAGTTTTCCCGGGGGTCCCTCCCACTGCTTAGCTCCGCAGCTCGTCGCCGTATGACACGCTTTTACTTTGGGAATCATCTCCTGTCAATTTTCTCTTCTTGGCTGTTAACGGCCTTAATTCCACAGGAATTCCGGGGGGTTCGTGTGTGGTAGGGCAGGTCTTGGGCATCACCTGTTCAACCTGATGAAACCCAGCACCCTTTCCCAGAGTTTCCATTTCACTTTCCAACCGTTTATGGTACATTTTGATCCACGAACAACCAGTGAGAGACTAACCAGCAAACACTTGAATTTAACAGGTGAGGGTCTAGGCTTGTGTTTCCAGTGGGCACCAAGTTTCTGAGTATTTGGCTCAGGGGTGAATAGTTTCATGTCTTGACTGATTCTTGTTGCCCAGGATGGCTGCATGACAGCAAGGACTCAGAAGATGAAGAGCTGGATAAGGAAGCCCTCCCCTCCCTCTCCCCCGGAGGTTGACACGGTCTGAACGGCTGTGTCCCCCACCAGAGCTCGTGGAAAGCCAAGTGCTCAACGTGATGGTGCTAGAAGGTGGGGACTCTGGGAGGTTCCCAAATGAGTGATCAACGCTCTTATAAAAAGAGGCCTGAGAGAGCTCCCCGGCCCCCTCCACCACGCGAGGGTGCAGTGAGACGCCGGCAACCCAACCATGCTGGCACCCTGGCCTTGGGCTTCCAGCCCCCCAGACTGTGAGAAATCAGTTCCTGTTGTTTGTAAGCCACCCAGTCTGTGGTATTTTGTTACAGCAGTGTGAACGGACTAAGCCAGGAGTCACCGCTTTGTACTCTAACTGCAGCTGTGGGGACGGGGACGGACACACACATACACACACACACACTCGCACACGCACACTGAGATCATATCCCAAGACGTGAGTGAGATGGTTTAAAGCAAATAAGGTGAAAGTGCCTTCTGCACAGAGAGCACCAGGCGCGAAGCTCAGGGGCGCGGAGCGCGCAGCCTGCGGGGGGACATCTGGTAACCGACGGCGCTGCAGGGCGCAGGTGAGTTGGCCGCTGGAAGGACAAAGATGGGGTCCAGACAGCTAGACCCATCTGATTGTAAGTCTAGATTGTAAGAGCCTGTTCGCCAAAGCCTGGGGTCTCTACGCTGTGACACTGCTGACACTTGGGGCCGAGTACTTCTTTGCTGTGGAGGCACTGTCTGTCCTGTGGACTTCAGGGTGCTCAGCAGCATCCTGGCCTCTGTCAGGCAGCACCCCCTCCCTAGATGTGACAACCAAAAAGGTATCCAGACGTTGTCACTTGCCTCCTGGAGGAAACATGATTGTGAACCGCTGGTGCTGTGTAAGCTACAGGGGCACAGGGAGGGCCGAGAAGAGGAGATCTGTAGCTGTTCGCTGAATAAACAGAGAGCAAAGGCAAAAAGACTGAAGAGAAGAAAATACATTCTCTGAGTCCAGAGAAATACAGAGAGGATTAACGAGATTACAAGACATTTTCAAGAGGAGGTGGGTGAGAAATTGAAGGAGCTCAGATTAAATTCAGAGACAAAGCTCATGGCTGAGAGGTTCAGAGGAAAAGATGGATTTGGAGCTTGAAGAGAGTGGATGAGAGGTAAAGAGCGGTTAAGAAGCTCGGAAACAGACCCCAACAGGAGACACGCCCACAACCGGAGTCAGGAAAGATACCAGAGAGCCCACTGGCTTTCGGTTTTACTTTAATAGTTTCATGTTTAGTGAAAAGCAGGGGGGAAATTACCAATTTTCTTTTGGCAGCAGTTATATAAAGTTTCATTTTAAGTGTATTTGTAAAAAAGCTGACATAAAAAACTTAAGTAATAATGGAACAGATGGTATGAAGACAGGGCAAATTGTGAGGATGGCATGTGAATGACTGAAGTTTGGGAATAAAAGGAGCTAGCACCCAGCTGAAGTTAGGGCATGTGACTTCATCCACTTCTCCTGCCAGGCCTGTCTCTGCGCCCCATGCACATGGGCCTGGTACCGTTGATGCTGTGGGTCGGCCCAACCCCTGACCTCAGCCCTTCAGCCAAATCCTCTCTATGATCCAGGAAGATGCTCTACCCACCACCCTCCGCAGGGGAGCTGCCTTTCACAGCCATGGGTCTCTCTGCTCTGAACACCTGACCCTGCTTTAAATATCTTCTAATTATTTCTTGGCTCGTGTTTTGGCTCCTAAGCCAGATGTGAAGTTCACTGCTGGTAGGAATCCCATCTGTAACTTCCTCCCCCGCCTCCCCCCACCCCTATAAGGCACATGGAAGGGCCTGGAGATCTGGGTATTGTGTGTCACTCTGTAAGTAAGTGCCATAAGAGCCAGTCACCTACTTAATTTCAAGTCAAATTAATGACCTGCTGATGACTTCCCTGTTTCTGTGAGGGGCACAGTCAGTGACGCAAGGCTTAGGTATCTATAAACCATTCGTTTCCTCCGTGTGTTTCTAAGTGAGGCTCCAGGAGATTATCTCTGTAAAGCTCCTGCTCTCCAAGTTCAAGTCCAAGGTTATATTACTTCCATGCTGAAAAGATACTTGGGCCTGGATCTCCAGACTTGGGGTCCCTCATCCCTATCACTCACAGGCAGCAAGTGAAATCAACAGACTTGAGTATTGAGTATAGTATGGGTGTGGGGTAGGTGTCATTTAATTTTCACAACTTTAAAAAACAGAAATTTTGAACTTGGTGGGGCAGAATAACATTCTCTAGCATAAACAGAATAGGAATCCTGGATGGTGAACAGCTTCACGGAGCTCCAGGAATAGCAGGGACAGGCTGTTCTGTGCACGTGGTTCCTGAACCAGTGTTTTTGACACCCAGCAACGTTAACTTTGCATCTTAATCCAGGCTGAGGCATCTCAGCAGCCCTTAAAGCATCACCTCCCCAAAAATTCACTCTAAGTACTGTAGGTTTTCTGTGTGTGTTTTGTTTTGTTTTAAGTCCTGGGTACCACTCCAGGTACTGTAGGTTTTCTGGCTTTTATTAAGTCCTGGTTACCACAAATTACACCTACCAGCTACCCAATTATATTATTTTCTTCTGTCTAATGTAATTTTTCTGTTTCTTGCTATTTATTTGTTTGTTTGTTTGTTTATAATGGAGGTACTGGGGATTGAACCCAGTACCTTGTGCATGCTAATAATGCACTCTACCACTGAGCTCTACCCTCTCCCCTTCTATTTCTTTATATAAAGGACTTTGGCTATTTTTTAAAAATTATCCTCCCTCCTGTATTAACCTGGCTTTTATTTGTTTTTTTAACAATCAAAGGCGCTAAGAACAAGAATGAGGCAGTGGTTCTAGTAACCAGATGTAAAAATTTTCCTCCACAGGTATCATTTAAAATGGCAAATTGTTCTGTAGCGGGTACAAGGTTGTGGAGGATGGTGTGGACCCGAGGAGGGAGGGCTTATCCTGAAAGCTAGTTGTCCACTGAACAAGGCTCATCTGTGGATGCAACCACATGCCATTCCTGACTTCCCCCTCACATCTTAGTCATTCATTTATGCAACAAGCAACTATTATGTAGGTATAGGGGATGGTTGGACAAGTCTGGCAAGAGCCTCGCCCTCAGGAGCTTACAGTCGAGTGCAAGCCAAACATAAAGTAGATGATTTCATTCCACAGATAATTACTGATTATTTCATTTTTCAATAAATAGCAATTGAGCCTTTACACAAGGTACTGAGAATCAATACGAGCAGCACAGGTACGATCCTTGCCCTTAAGGGCTTCAAATTCGAGGGGAAGTTAAACAAATACACAAGATGATCTCAGAGAGTGAAAAGTACTAAGAAAAATGCAACAGGCCATTGTGACTGACGAACTAGGGATTGGAGAATCTGCTGAGGAAGGGTGATGAAAGAAAGGCTCTCTGGGCAGTGACATCTGAGCTAAGACACATCCTATAAACCCAGGGCTAGGAAGCTTTCCGCCTGTTCCATCGCGCACTCATGCTTCCTAACTGCACCCTCCACTGGGGCACTACTCAAACCTGATGTGAGCCTCTGCGTGTCCACTCTGTATCTTCTCCCAACCGAGCGTCCAAGTCTCTGCGCGGGCAAGTGGAATGCGCCCAGGGCTGATAACCTGGTTAGTTGTCTGGCTGGTTAGCTGGCTGACTGGTTGCCTTTGGACCCTCCACAGTCTGAGCTGAGACAGGAGGTAGCCGGAATTTTCTAATGGGGCGCCATGTACATTTGCTCTAGAGAACACCGACCACCACCGGGACTGTCGGTGTAAGCGGGCAGACTGCACCCGGCAACAGGCCTCGTAACTCGAGGCGAGGGTGAGCCGGCCGGGAGCGAGGAGACAAGGCGAGGCGCCCAGCGAGCCCAGGAACCGGCTGGACCTGGCCCAACTCTGCCCAGAGGTCCGCGCTCCGGCCGACGCCCGCGAGGGGGCGGACCGCAGGCCGGGTGCCGCGCCTGCGCAGCACAGCGGCCGCGCGAGCGGCCCGGATCGCTGCCCTCGGAACTGCGCCGGCGCGGTGCGCCGGGCGCTAAGGGGCGGGGCTCCGTTGCGCCGCGCGCAAGGCTGGGGCAAAGCCCGGGCCGGGATAGGGCGTGGGGCAGCGCGTCGGGACGTCCCTCGCGTCGGGCCCGACGGCGCGTGCGCACTGGGCGGCCGGCGGGGTGGCTGGGGAGCGGGGCGGGGGCAAGAGTGGCCTCTTCGCCTCATTGTGCCCTAGCGCCGCCCGGACACCTCGCAGGCCGCCGGCACCATGAAGATCTGGACTTCGGAGCACGTCTTTGAGTAAGTCTGGGGCGGGGGCGGGTCGGCGAGGGGCACGGGGCAGCAACGGGGTGGGAGGGAGCTCGGGCCTGGAGTCGCGGCGAGGCCGAAGAAGGCGCCCCTCAGGAACCTTCCAGGCTCGGGCCTAGCAGGGGAAGCCGGGCCCGAGCTCCTGGGGCCCTGGCGGCGGGGCTCAAGGTCACGACCCCGGGGACGCCCCAGGAGTGGGCCCCCAGGGGAGAAGGCACCTGACCTCCAGGCCCAGTCCCCGCCCGGCCAGGAGGGGCCTGGCGGTCATCCTCCCGGCGACGCCCCCTCGGGCGCTGGGGGCGTCGCCGAGCACGAGGTCCTTCACTGCACTCGGGGTGGGAGGGCCCCTCTTTGCCGTGTCAGGCCTTGCAGCACCGTGTGGGTTGTGGAGCCGAGGAACCCCCGAGCAAGGCGTGGGCTGTCGAGTCTAGTCTCCCCACCATCTTTGGGTGGAGTTCCTTACCTCGGAATGTGGATTTAGCGTGAGCTCAGGAGACGGGGAGGCGAAACTTTTCTGGCACTTCCTTGACCTGAGGAATTGCAATTTATGGCCTTGGAATTGAAGTCCAAGTTCCACTTCTGGCTTCAACAAGCTGTGTGACCTTGGGTTACCCATTTTCGTCTGAGACATGGAAGGTAATGGTGTAATCAGGGCCTGGTGGTGTAATATGTCTTTGAGGTCACGTTCATTAACATCTCTGGGTTAGCGAGAAATATTTAGTAACGAAAATAGGCCTTAAATCTATTGAACGCTGATAATTAGATTCCCTTCTGGGTCCGTGATTCATTGTACAAAAGAACCACACATTTAACCCACTATATCATTTTTGCCTAAACAGATAGTTGATCGATTATCTCATCACTCTTTATTGACTGACCTTTTTCTCTCATTGATTTGAAGTGTCACCCGTGCCCTGAACACTGCTGTGGTTTGTATTTGAATCCATTTCTGAGCCATCTGCCCTATTCCCTGTTCCACTGAACTTGATCTTGTTGCCACACCATCTTAATTTTTATAGCTTTGAAATATATTTTAGTCCAACCATTTGAATTGTTTTGAACAATGTTTCTGAAGGCAATTTTTAAAAGAGGTTGTAACCTTATACATATTCCGTGAATCAGACACATCCCAGAGTCCACTGGATCCTGGAAAGTATAGGAAGTTAGAATCAGAGGGAAGACTTCTTTTCTGTCTAATGTTTTACAGCCTTTCTGGGGGGAAAAGACCCTAAATTTGTAGTCTTTCTGGTGTTCTTTAACCTGGTCACATTCTTCACTACTCCATTTCAGCCCTTGGGACCATGGGTGGTTTCTTTGCAATGCTCTTCTGGGTTTAAATGCTTTAACAAGCTGTATCTCCTTAGAACTGTAACACTCTTCTCTTTGGCTTGTTCCCTACTCCCCACCCCCAGTTCTACCCTTTTCTGTAATATTTCCCTCTCTCCTTTCCCTTCAGTGTGAATGTTCAGTGAAATACTGTTGGCCTTCTTATCTTGCATTTCATCAGAGGTTCCTAATCTTTCTTTCTCTCTTTTCGTCACAGACCTCTCTGAAATTTGATGACCGGGACTCCGGGACTCTCCTCCCAGCAGATAGACATATTCACGTAAATGCTGTGTCTGTCCTGGGAGAAGGAGCTCTGGTCCTGATTCTCCCCAGATAATCTGGGCTTTTTGATCAAGGTCCCAGCTGATACATGCACATACATGGCACCCAAATCTGTACCTTGGGCTCCAGCCTCTCTTGAACTTCAAATCCTTATTTTCAGGCTTTAGCAGGTATCTCCACTCACATGTCCCTCAGGCTCCAGTTGCCCTGTGTTTCCCATCTCAAGGATGTTACTAACAACAACATCTAAGTCATCATTCTGTGTCTTACCCACCTTTCATTTTCCAACACGTCCTTCTGAGGCCTAGCATGTAGTTGGTATCCAGCTGAAATCATTCATTGATGCCTTCAAAAAATATGAAAGCTTGCTCTGGGCCAGGAACTAACTGTTCCTTAGATTGGTTACACTTTGGCAAATAAATCAAGACATTATTGCTGCCTCATGGAGTTAACAGTGTTCCCCACCTGGTTTTATAGGTTAAAAAAACTGGACAGCTCTCTAAGCCATCACTAGGTTCTACTGACTGCCCTTTGGAGCCATCTTTGACTGTCTTCCAGTGTGAAGTCTTTTCACATAATTACATTAATTCAGTTAAAATGAGTTGCTGGAAGACTGTTAATCATAATATGCAGCCTTTGTAACTTTTGAGCTAGTTATGTTTCATAAAGCAGTCTCAGTCCAAGCTAAGTCAACATCAGTGTCTTCAGGTTGGCTCAGAGAGGAGAGGAGTAAATTACAAATCATGCATAACCACCCTGAAGCCATACAATTATTAATTTTTTTAGAGGAGGTGGGGGGAAGAGAGAAGTGCGAGGAAGCCAGCCAACCGTGGTATATGACTAGATGGATTCAGGGGAGGGCTCGTCTGATTTTCATTTTAGATAGTTACCTTGGTAACAGTCAGAGTGCTTGGCCTGTGTCACTTCTGTGTGCGGGGGCTTGCTAGATTTATGAAATAGTTCTGCTTATATACCTGCACTGATTGATGAATAAGACTTGAGGTTAAAAACAGAATGAGGTTCACTTATATATAATGTTATAGCAAAAATGAAAACATTAAAGATAAAATCACTGGTTATCCAGGGTTTTGAGAAATGAACGGGGTTGAGATTTTCCTTCCTTCCACAAAAAGCATTGTCAGGCTTAGTTCTCTGAAAAGTTGAAATAGAGTACTGTGTACCTGTTTTGCTTTTATCGAAATTAAAAGTAATGCTGTGTGGTTTATCGGTAACTAGTTCGAAACATCATCTCCAGATCTCGTCTTTTTCCTCTCAGTGAAGACATGTGGAATCGGACTGCAGGTGGCCTAAGTCACTTTTAATGCTCATTGTGGCTAATAAGGGGCTCTTTTGAGTAGGGTATCTTCTGTACAAGCATTTTATTCAGGTAAGTTGTGAAGAGAACAAATGTACATCACATTTTGAATCACCCAAGTACATGTGCTTTTTCAAGAATATAAAGATGCTGCAAGTTCCGTGATATTGTTACCATTTCAATCCTAAATGATAAGCAAATGCTTATTAAGAGAGAATATTAGAAAATAGCACATTAGCAACACCTTAAAAAACATGTTGTTGTATTGAGTGACCTTTTCAAAACAACTCAGAAATCACTCCTTTGAGGAAAGTAACCTTAATAGAGAAAAATACATTTTTAATAGTATGGTATTTGAAACAGTAATGCTTTGGGTCTTGTAATCCCTGTAAGAATTTACATTGCCTCTAAGTTCGTTGACTCTTACTAATTTTTTATAGCTTCACAGAAGGGTCAGATAAAAGAATAAATGGTGTAATAACATTTTTTGCTGTCTGTTTCTGTAGAACATAATTTTTAAATACATTTTTATGAATCTGATTTTTAGAAACAAAATTTACATGTGAGAGTGGACACATGAATAGAAAAGATTACTTAAACTGTATTGAAACGCTCTGTAGGTTACTTTAAACTTTTAGGCATCAGTTGTACCATAGAGCCTGTGTGCTGAAAAAAATACTGAGGCCTGTACATACCCAAGATGCAGTCTGAGCCCCCCCAAATCGTCTTTCAGTCAGTATTTCAGAAAATGATTTCCCTAGGCAAATTAATTAAACTTCAATTATAAAAAATGATGGCTTATGAAAATGGCTGAATTTATATTCATATTTTTAAATGTTTGATTTTTGATTCTTTTTGGCAGCCACCCATGGGAAACTGTCACAACAGCTGCAATGCAGAAGTACCCAAACCCTATGAACCCGAACGTGGTTGGAGTTGATGTATTGGACAGACATATAGATCCCTCTGGAAAGCTGCACAGCCACAGACTTCTCAGCACAGAGTGGGGACTGCCTTCCATCGTGAAGTCTGTAAGTGTGTCTTTATTCCTGGAGGAATGTGACTGCTGTAGAGAAGTTTTCTAAACCACATTATAATTTCAAGTAGGTTGTGGGAGCTGATTCTGAATGTCATTTTTGCATCAGTTCAAATTGTATTATAATAAACTTGAGTTATGAGTGTATAATGAATTGGAAATATTATTACAGTCTTCTTGAAGGTACCTGATAAAACCTTCTGAAGGAAGCCAGCTAATGCTCTGTAATCTCAGAGTTCGGTTCTGCTTTTCCTGCCTTGCCAGCAGCTTGAGGCCAGCGGTGGACGTGGCAGCGCCGGAGTCGCCATGATGGTTGGCTGGCGCTTGCTGTGGTTGATGGAGGAGGGAGGGGCACAGCAAGTGAGGAGCAGACTCTCGGGCTTTGCTGTCACCCCATTTGCTCCAAGATCTGGGCCTTCTCCCTACACATTTAAACACAGAGTTCTGTGCTGTCACAAATGAGCAGGCTTTAGTGAGCCAGTTTCACCAGCAAAAACCTGAGATGCCAGTTTATCACAATGTGAGAGAATCCTGCTACGATAAGTGGACCCCGTTTTCCGTAGAGGTTCTCTTTCTAGAAGGTGGGCCCACTCAGAAAACTAAAGGACGCATTTTTTAGCAGAAATGCACTGACTGCTTCCTTTGTCCGAACCACCGCCCTCGGTGGTGGGGACACAGCTGTGAGCACGACTGGGCCAGACTTGGGACCCGAGCGTGGGGGCACTGCAGGGTTGCTGTGTTGCCCTCCCCCGTGAGAGGGCTGGTTTTCTGTGTGGAGAATGGAGCCACACATCCTCTGCCTTGGGCTGCTCTAGGAAACACTGACAGATACTCTGAAGCGCTCCTTTCTCTCGATGCCACGTTTCCCCCGAATGTTATGCTTTCCACGTTCCGGGCTCGCTGCTCCACCGTCACGTCCGGGTGGTCTCAGCATCCTGCCTGGCTCCCCATGCGTTCTCAGTGGGCTGGGTGCTCGTTGCCCCTGAGGAGAGCTTTAGTGTTTGGCAGTCTCATCTCCATGGTGTGTGTGTGAATTCCTTTTCCCCTTCAGTGGGCCTCCTTTCTGACCTTTGCTGATTCTGCGTGTATTTTATGAAACAGATTTTTGATTCAAGATATTAACACATTTTTACCTTCAAATAAAATATTGATACCCTTGTTGAGAAAGCCTGCTTCCTCTGATTACTAACTCTGAGTGTTTGACCTAGCTTATTGGCGCAGCAAGAACCAAAACGTACGTGCAGGAGCATTCTGTGGTGGATCCTGTAGAGAAAACAATGGAACTGAAATCTACTAATGTAAGTGTGAGCTCCCTTTTGTTTTATTTTTAAACTATTTTGCTTAATTTTTTCGTCTGTTTTGTAGTTGACATACAAATGAATTTGTGCTTCTCGACTTTGGTTTAGAAAATCAGAGCTTACATGCCCTGTTGTCTCCGCCTGTTCGCAGCTCAGCCTCACCGCCCTGGTGAGCCTGCTGATCGCTTCTAGGGGGCGGCCCTTGATGAAATGAATTTGGACTCGTGTGCGTGTTGTTACCATTATAATACTTTTGTCAAATTTATTGTTTTTTTAATGAAAGGAAGTAACACATAGTGAAAAGCTCTGTTTGCACAGCAGCACGAAAGTGGGCTGTCTGCTGCTGCTTTGTGTATTTAGCTGGCAAGATTTTGGTTTGTGAATTAATTTTGGACATGTGTTCAATCTTGGTTTCCAAAATGATGTGGCTTTTTTTTGATTCTGTAGATTTCGTTTACAAATATGGTTTCAGTAGATGAGAGACTTATATACAAACCACATCCTCAAGACCCAGAAAAGTGAGTAGAAAATGTTTTAGCAAAGTTATTTTACAGTGTGTTTTAATTTTTCTATCAAATATTTCTTTAAAAAATGAAAGTTAGGTCATCCTGAAACTGTGTGAATGTGTTTTGTTCCAGAACTGTTTTGACGCAAGAAGCCATAATCACCGTGAAAGGGGTCAGTCTCGGGAGTTACCTTGAAGGACTGATGGCAAGTACAATATCTTCAAATGCGAATAAAGTAAGTGAGGCTGCTCCCCGCCTGCTCTTACTCCTGGGTTTTGTTCCCTGCCAGAGCTGTCCTTGTGAGCTGAGTCTCAGCCACTGGGGTGGGGGGCGGTTACTGACAAGGCTCTGGGATCTGGCGCGCCTGGAGTCATGCGCACACTGTAACTCTGACCAGCCTTTCACCCTGGGCTTGAAGTGGTCTTTCTCTGCCTCCGTTTCCTGTCTGTGGGGACCGATGACCCACCTCACTTGGTTGGGCATAAAGAGTGAATGCGATCCCACATGGAAGGCCCGAGGCCCAGGGCCCAGCTCATGGGGCATGCTGATGGTGTGTAGCTGTGTGTCACTGTTGGACACATCGATTCTGAGCCTTTTTTTTTTTTTTCCATTATCATCTCCCACCCCATGGAATTAATACCACAGGTTGTATCTGTGGGTATAGATATGTAGATATATATGCCTGTGTTTTATACGTTAAAAGAGTGAGATTTTTCTCCATCCGCCCCCTCAACTAATTTTTGCCCCACTGAGAATGCATGATTTAAAATAAAGTTTAGAGAAAGATGCCTAATGCACTGTTTTGTAACACATGTTTAATATAATCATTTAGCAGTCAAAAGATATTCATAGATGCCTTCTCTGTGCCAGGCAGAGTGCTAGGCTAGACTGGGGATACAGCGGGGAGCAAAACAAACGTGGTCCCTGCCCTCGTGGAGCTAAGAGGAAGGCGACATTAATCATACAACACGTCATTAGGAAAGGAAAAGTACAGAAAGGTATGAGTGTTTAATGGGTGTTCAGTAAGTGATGTTTCTAGCAAGTTCTGAATGAGGGATGGGTAAGCTGTGAGGGGTATGCTAGGAAGAGACAGTGCATGTGCAAAGGCCCTGAGACAGGAAGCAGGGAATGTTCCTCTTTCTGTTCCTCAGGGAACTGCATAGAGTGGCAGGAGGGAGTGGTTGAAGAGGAAGTCAGGGGCCAGATCTTTCAGAGCCTTGTACAGGGTTTTGGTTTAAAATATGGACATAAAAAGAAGAAAGGAGTTTGACCTCACCAGCCCAAAGGGGGATCACTAATCATAGTAAAATATCACTGTCATTTAATTGTAGACTCTTTTGAGAACATCTTTTGCATACAAAATCAGTGTGTATAGACCAAGCCTGTTGCTCAAGGCATTTGATATTTGGTAAATAACATTAAAGAAGAAAAAGCAAAGATAAAAACCATCCTTCCTAGTGAGGTTTAGTTATGGTGAGGTTTGTGATGCTCCTTGTTACTTCCTGATATGCCATTTATTTGATATGTGCCTTTGCTCTCACTTGGTAACAATAAATGTACCGGATTTTTTTAAGGGCCGAGAAGCAATGGAATGGGTAATACATAAACTAAATGCTGAAATTGAAGAATTGACAGCTTCAGCGAGAGGGAGCATAAGGACACCAATGGCTGCGGCGGCACTTGTGGAGAAATGATCATGAAGGTTGATGCACAGCGCCCGGCTCCCCAGGTCCCTGGAAGCTGGCAGTGTATTTATTTGTTATTTAAAAAATACAACCATATTTTAGGTAGATTTTTTTTTTAATAAGCTGAAGAAAGGCTATGTGACTTGATCAAAACAAAGAGGTGCAGGGTTTCTAAATAAAACGGATCATCTGAAATTAGTTTTGTTTGAAATGACTGTCTCTAATTTTGAGGATTCCAG
Source organism: Camelus ferus (assembly GCF_009834535.1). NCBI lineage: Eukaryota > Metazoa > Chordata > Mammalia > Artiodactyla > Camelidae > Camelus > Camelus ferus. The sequence goes on along the minus strand of NC_045714.1, from coordinate 11,883,740 downwards.
GGTTTATGTGAAAATTTAACAATTTTTGAAAAGTACTTGAAAATTGGTATTGGCTTATTAAATCTCCTTCAGGTAGAATCTTTAAGCTTTTCACATTTTGGAAGTCTACCTGGCTTTGGACCAACCCCAGAACAAAGCAGAGCCACCTCTTACATACACACAATTGCTCTGATGCAGTAAACTTCAAGAACTTTCATGAGGGAACTCACTTAAAAGGAGAAATTGTTTAATTTTCAGAAGACATATAAGTAATTTGCTCTGCTATAAACTACCATTAAAAATTAAGTGTTTTAATTTGGTACTCAACATTCTTGGAGTAAAAATTATCACAAAAGTAGAAATGACTCCAACAAAAATATCACTTGATTGTGTTAAAGAGTACTGTATTGACTTGCCAAAGTCTTGTAACTTAGTAAAGGTATTACCTTCCTTGGCTTTGTACTTTGTGACTTAGTATGCTGTGTCGTGGGCTGGTTGTTAACTAAAAAAATAAAGTCATTACTGGAATTTTGCAGCACTCTAAACAGAAGAACAGCTGTTCACATCTTTTAGCATTTCACATTTGCCTAACTTATAAATTGCCATGTGTCAAAATCATGGTTCTGTAATTGCTAAAGCATGATATGTCAGGTTATTTGAACATAATTACTTTTGAAGTAATTGTGACCATGAAACAGCTTTTTTTACGTGAAGAGCTGTACATCATTTGAAACTACTCAAATGATATCTTGATCTGAAGCATAAATCCCAGGTACTTAATGTTTTTAATAATACTGTGTCGTTGCCGGGGGTGGGACGGTGGAGAAGAAAAAATAATAGGGAGAAAAAAGCATTGACCTAAGCTAACTGCAGCTTTTATTTATGGGAAATCCTTGCTTTAGATGCCAGAGGGCAGCTGCAATCTGAAAAACAACCCAGTAAATGTATTTTGTTTTGTATTTTGTAGCAGGCAATAAATTATCAACCACTAAATAAGAATATCTTTGATACTTGGAATTGTTGCAGAGTATTTTTGTTAGAAGGTGGTCAGCCCTTGCCTTTATTTTACAATGCTTAATGTGATAAACTTCTAGTGTCCGGATTCCTGTAGAAGAAACCAGTTAAAATATGTATATAAACCACAAAAATAGTATTCCAAACTATTTTTACAATACTGGTTTTCTACTTAAAATATTGTTTAGCTTACAACTTCTTAAGACATTTATAAAAGCAGATTAAAGCCAATAAGGTTTATGATTATTTTTTTGTAACCAGAGATGGTTTTTACAATTAAAATAAAATTTCAGCTAAGCAAAACATTGCTAAATACTGATATTTGATAAGTTGCCTTGTATAATTTCTGAAAATTATACTTGTTCTGAAAGGGGGTAACACCCTAACGATAAAAGGATTTCTAAACAAAATTTTATCCTGTTTATTTTTTTTTACTCTGATCCAATGATAAAATTCTATAAATTTTTATTTTCCAGCAGTTTCTTCTTTTAGTTAAGTAGCTGGTAGTTTGTGGCTTATACCTGTTTAAGTACAAGTAACATAGAAAGCATTTGCGATGACTGACCTGGAACAAAGTGCTCATGGATTAGAATTAGACTCGGACTATGGAACATATTTTCCTATTTTATTAAAGATGGATCTTATATGAATTAAGAAAAAATTTTATTGTTAATAAAAACTTCCTTTTAACTACGATGTTTTTCCTGATTATAATTTGTTTTCAATAACTGTAAAGAGCAAAAGTAATGTTTTTCCTAGAAGAAAAAAAACTTTCTCCTAGTAATAATGCGCTTAATTGCCACAGGCTACAAGCGGGCGTCGCACGGCGAGATCGGCTCCGTCCAAGCTGGACGCCCCGAGTCGAGGGTTGTCTCCCCGACGGTCTCCTGCGCCCCGTCCCGGGCTGTCACACCGGGGACCCGCCGAGGGTCACTTGTTCACTGTAACTGGGGTTGGTGCTCCATGCGGGCCGCAGCCCGGCCGCCTGGCCGCCGTGACCCCGGGGCCGGTCGGCCGGGGAACACCGGCCGCGGCGCCATGTTTCGTGCTACCCCCGGGTTCTCTCCTGTGCGTCTCCCGCCGGGCCGCCGACCGGGCGCTACGGAAGCCCGCGGGGCACAAACGCGTGGCCCGCGGAGCCAATAGGCAGGCGCGGCCGGCAGCCCGCCCGGGGATTGGCACCTGAGGTCCGGGCCTCGCGCCCCTATTGGCTCCCGGCGCGGGGGCGTCAGCGGCGGGGCAGCCAGGCCGCCCGGGAGGGGGCGGGGCCAGAGGCGATGGGACTGGCAGGCGCGGAGCCCCGCCCCTTCCGCTCCCTGGGCCTGACCTTCCGGCAGTTGGGCCGTGCGCTGAGCCGACGTTGACCGGTCCTCGCGACTTGACCCAGCGCGCCCACCCTCGCGACATCATGGTGGCCTACTGGCGACAGGCTGGACTCAGGTAGGTCCGGGCCTCGGGAGGGGCGGGTAGTGGGGCGCGGGCGGGCCCGGCGCGGCCGGGGTCGGAGGTCACGGAGCGCGGCGGGGTGGGGGGTGGGCGGGCGAGCGCGGCCCAAGATGGCGGCCTGCGGCCGGGGGTCCGGCGTCCCCGGGTCCCGGCCTCCAGGTGCAGGCGCCGACCGTGCACCTGCGCGCACCTGCCCTGCGCGCGCGGCCGAGCACCTGCGCGCTGCCATGACCGGCTTCGACAGCGCCGTGCCTGCTCCAGGTCAGCGGCCCTCCCGGGCAGGGCCGGTGTCCTCGAGAGCCGGATCACCTCACGTTGGAGAAGTTACATTGGCACCTGAAACGTGGGAACTCGGAGTGAAGAGAGGTCTCTCTAACCACTCGCCATAACTGACCTCTCTTTCCAGCGTCAAGATGTACACGCTTTTTTTTTTTTTTTAATTAACTCATCTTGCTGTCAGGTTACTTTATGGGTTAAACGAGTAAACTGTAAAGGGCACTCCACAAGGGTGAGTGCTAGCGCTTGGAGAGCTCAGATACGGAGCCCATTTGAGGACATGGCTTCTAGTGAGATGGAGAAACCGTGCATCCAGGTGTCTCCTGATTTCTTTACCTGTGCACCTGTGGACCTACGTGAGTTCACCTGGCTCCAGGTCACACACCTTGCTACTTAGCCAGATTGAGTAGCACCTCCTAGTGGTGACTTTCTGTGGCTATATGACCGGGCAACCCAGGAGTTTTCTGACTTCCCAGGTCAAGCGAGGTTCTGTAGCAGTGGAAGGATGATGATCCCAGTCACAGGTACCATTTATTAAGCACCTCCTACAAGACAAGGGTGGTGATCCTTGCTTTCCACACTTTGTCTTTCCTCCCCCCAAGTACCAGTGGAGCAAATATTATTATCTCTCTGTCTTATTCTATTGCTTTTTACAGGTGAATAAATTAGCCGAAAAGATTGAACAGCCTGAAGGTCACCAGTTAGTAAGAGTGCAAGCAGGAATTGGAACTCCTACCTCTGGCTCAAAAAAACAAGTCTGAAACATGAGCATATAGTCGGCACCCTCCCCCTCCTTCCTGTTTTCAAAAAGTGTAAAAAGTGAGCTGACATTTTTTGGAAAATAAGATGTTGATAGGAGTCCATCTACCAAACAGGAAGCAGACTGTTAGATATTTTCTAGAGTTGACGATGTTCTCTAAGGGCTTCTCAGTTGAGCTTAGAAACCTTGACTGAGAAGCGTTCTCAACAGCAGGCTTAGGAAACGGAATCCAGTGTTCTCATGAAAACCTTGTGAGAATAATAATAAATTTTAAGTAGTGAAGTGGGAAAAAAGTCACTTAACGTTATAGCCTCTGTTAATATTTAGGAATATTTCCTGCGCTGTGAGTTGTGTTTTGGTTTTTTGCTTCTATGCCTTTTTTATTTTAAATCAGTACATATTAAAGAGAGAAAACAGTACAAAGAAGAAAAACCAAAAATCACCCATTCTAACCCGAATTAAGACTTTGATACATTTTTTTCTGGTCTTTTTCTTTGTATAGATGCCTTTTGGCATTAGGTCATTTTTAAGTTCAGGTCTATAATCATAGTACATTCAAACCAAAATTAAAAGCATAGGAAGAAAAACAAAAACACAGTGACATGGCCAGTCTGGCTGGATCATTGATAATTAGCTTTATATTGCCTCTTCTTTTGTCCCAGCTACATCCGATACTCCCAGATCTGTGCAAAAGCAGTGAGAGATGCCCTGAAGACAGAATTCAGAGCAAACGCTGAGAAGGCTTCTGGCAGCAACGTAAAAATTGTGAAAGTGAAAAAGGAATAAATAATCTGTAAGTTGCTGACTGATTTAGAGAAAGAGTTACATTTTAAGTTTTCGGAGCACTTATTAAAATCAGAGTGATTTTAGTTTTGAGGTCTGTCCATTTCTGATCAATCAGTACGTTTAGAAGTTAGTGGGGCAATCATCTAAGGCATACAGCTCATAGAAGTCCTGTGGTGTAATCAAAGGATGTCATTTTGGGGCCCTGACAAGCAGAAGTAATTGGCACATTGATTGTCAGTTCATTTAGCAATGCTTATGTAGAGGGCCATCTTATTTTAATTAAACCTGTTTCGTTTGCACAAAATCAAGTAATTCAGAGGATAGACTCCCCACTTTAATAATTGCTGTTGGAGTTACATAACAGTTCAGGAGCATGAAAAATTACAGTTCTTTGAGTTTTTATTTCCCCCACATCTGCTAATGTTCTCACAAATCACTGCTTCCTGAGCATAAGGGCTACAAGTATGGCCAGGGTCCCGCTATTCTATCAGGCACTAAAGTCTGCAAGACCCCGCAGTGAACAATGCTTTGCTAAATGTACTGTGGTTTCAGAGTTTGGTTCATTTTACGTCTCAAAAGGTGTTGGCAATGCCGAGTTACATTCTGTGCAATAAAAGACAGTTTTGTACAGTTAATAAGTTTGAGACTTTTGTCTCCAAACTACTCAAGTGATTTGATCTCTAAACCACTTTCTTGACACTATTATTTCAAAGATAAGAGAGGCCAATTACCAGATATGTTTTTCAGATTTAATTTTCTTGTTTTGCTTTACAAGAGCCTCAGACCTCCAGTAGCAAGGAAATGTGATAAATATTAATCGTTTGGCAGCTTGTGGTGATGAGCAATCTTACTTATTGGAACCATCTCCCCTAGGCACTTCTCATTTTCATTTTGAATTAGTAAATATTTTATTACAGGTCTGAAGATGCAGTGTTTTGAATTTACCCCTTGTTCTTGGGGCTCTGTCTAATCTCCTAATTCTAAGGAATGAGACCTGGTTTTAGGTCCAGTTGTTTTCTTTTAACAATGAGCTAGCTGAGAAAAATTAGTCGGCCTCTGTCTGCAGCATGGCCGAGCCAGTTTCTGCAGCGAACTCCGTTGCGCTTGTGATATCCTTGGGGCCAGGAATGTAAACAGAACAATGACCGTTCTCTATATGTCCTGCAGTGGATGTGGCCCTGCCACCTCAGCACAGGGGCCTTAGCATCTTTTAAAGGAAGAGTGTTTCTTGCATTGCCAGGAGAACGTTTGACTTCCTTAGCAGGGAAGTGCCTCTTGGACTGAGGCCGAGCACGGGAACCAGCACTTTTTACAGCTGAGAGACAAGGTTTATCACCACCCGAGTAAACTGAACCACGGTCATATTGTACCTTCCAATATAAGGAAGTTACTTCCCCCATGCATACTGGATCTTTAAGAAAGCATGACAGACTGACAACCTGCATTTTCTCTTTTCCTCCTAGACCCCAACTTCAGCTTGAAATGCTGCCCTTCTGAGGGGAAGCTGTGTGGGCACGTGTGACGGCAGAGGGAGAACAATCTCACCTCATGGGGAGCGTCCTGTCTCGCTCATAGGTTGACGATGCCAATAAACTGAAGTGTGGCTCACTCGTGCTGTTGGTTTTTGGTGTCCATCAGACTTTCTCTTTATAGGGAGTGTCTGCACAGCTGCAGAGTTACGACCATAGAAATTGGGGTTTTTTAAAGCGGGGAGCAGATATCATATCTAGTGACCAAAGGGATACAGGAGACATTTTGAAAATGTCTCAAAATAGAAAGTTCTCTTTTTCAAGACAGAACTAGGCTCTGTAATCGAGGCTCTCTCGGGCCGTCTTTGAATTGTAGAAGCCATGCGGAGCCGGTGCGGGCACCTGTCTGCTGGCTCACCCCGCGGTGTACGCGGCGGGGTCTCAGGGATGCTGCTGCGCCCACAGGCTCAGTGGGACTAATTACTAAAAGCATAGATTTGCAGGGAAGAAACAAAACTGCGGTGTCCACTTTTTATTGTGCACTTAAAACCTATAGAGAGGGACTGTTAATGTTGGAATTTACAAAGCACAAAATGCTTTTCCAAAAAAAAAAATGCTTTTCACATTATATTATAAATTAACCCTCCTATTCTGGAAGCATTTCTCACAGGAAGCAAGGCAGAGCTCTTCAGCGACTTGCTTACTGAGTTGATGGCCCAGCTGTGCTGAAAATCGAAGCTTCTGGACTGAGGCCTCTGGCGTGATGGCAGCAGCCCTGTAGTGTTTGTGGTGATTTATTCGTTAAGTGTTTAGGAGTGAAGAATTGTTGCAAGTGCTGTGTTTTTCTGTCTTTGAAACTCGGAAGCACTTGGCCGACTGAAACACCGTTGCAGAGTTAGCTGCTTGAGTGTTCACTGTTTTGGGAGAATGGAGTAATGCATTTGGACAGGAAATCTTGAAGCACTGTTGAGTTTCTGCACCAGGACCGGTTCTCACCTTGGTCCTTAAGCTAAGGATAATCTACCAGGGTCACTCAACAGTGCAGAGAAGGAGGAGCCCAAGAAAACATCTTTGTTCTCAGCTTCTGGACTTCCTGCCCCGGGACCCTTGACCCATAGGTTTTATCTGGCTCTCAGCACAGGGGACACAGCGAGGCGCTGGGGCGCTGGCCAGAAACAGCTCCTGAGCCCCGCGGGCCCCTCGAGCCCTGTACCTCAGGGCTGTTGTCCTGCTGGTTGAAGTCATGGCCCTCAGTTAGTGCTTCAGTCCCCAAGATGAAGGTATCAGGAAGCGTGTGTTTCATCACAGGGACAGGAATAAATGAATCACAAGGTTGGCCGGCCTTTTTGATACCAGATAAAGTAACTGGTAGGCAAAGGGCTAAATTATTTCCAGCCAAGTTAATTAGAGATAAGTCATTTATGAGGGAGGCTGTGGGATAGAGGTGCGACTTGGGGCTTGTGAAAGGCTCCAAGTAACTGAGTGAAAGACAGAATCACTGCTCAGTAAAGATTCTTTAAGGCTCGCTCTCTGTGATTAAAAAAAATGCTGAACTGATGCTCGGAGGACCTGTATCCAGCCCTGCTGGGCAGCCGGCAGGACGACTGTGTCCAGGTTACCAGGGGCCTCGATCATGTCCAGCGGTGGGTATTTCACTCACTAACTGGGCGATTTTTGAGAGTCGGTCTCTTCACTCATGCGGTGATCTTGTGTGTGACGTGAAGGACTCGGACAAGCTCTAAAATTCTGATTCTACTGTCTTGGTCTCCGAGAGACCAGTGTCGCTGTAGCAACCATGCCGCTAAAGAAACAGGCTCTTCAAAATCAGAGGGGACATATTTCTTTTGGTTTCTTGTGGTTTTTTTTTTTTTTTTTTTTCTTGTTTGAATCTATTTCTACCATACCAAAGAGTAGGATGGTGAGATGCATTTTGAAATATTTTTAACTCATATTAATCAGTCTGGGCGGTTAGGCTCCAAGAAAAGGAATTTATTTAGTCTGAAATAAAGTAATTTAACCACTTAAAATTGAATTTCTTTGTACTTTAATGATTACCATCAAGCAAACAAAAATCTTTACAGTAATATAAACCAGCAGGTTTTTTTTTTTCTTTTAGATCTATATCCTTTCTTGCATCTATTTAATTGCCTTTTTAGATTTGAGGGGAAAAGTGTTATAGGAAGCACGTGTATAAATTCTTATATAATCACAACTTAGAAGTCTCTTTAGCATCTAAGGAAGTTACGAACTTCAGACTAAGTTTAGGTGCAGCTTCTTCCTCAATTTGCTTTTTTTTTTTTAGTGCCTCTTGAACCACAAGTAGAAAGTGTTTAAAACTTCTTTAAAAATTCCATAAATACAAGGCCTATCATGGTATAAACAGCAAGACTTCATTTCCTCTTAGTATATATTTTGGTTATTTCCTCATGATGCATATGTGAAAAGAGTGAAGTTTCTCAAAATGAGCTGCTGTCATCCATCTACTGGCTGCCTCGTTACTGCAGATTCCAAAGCAGATCGGGAGAGGAGAACCCAGTTGCCTGCAGGCACCTATTTCCTGCAGCGAGGGTCACAGCATCTTCCCATCACTGGCCATCCGTGGATTAAACAGTATAGCTCCGTGATAATTCAAGAAGGCCATTAAAACCCTAACAGTGCTGGAAGGGCTGGCAGCACTGTATGTCAGAAATAGGTAAACTGTAATTAAGAAGTTATGGATGATTTGATTACGCTCTTGTGTATCTGGTCTTGGTGTAATGGGAGCAGATTAAAATCATGTAATGGTTAAAGCTGTGTCATCATGCAAACATTTATGGCAACTTCTGCAAATTAATTTGAACTGTAGAAGTTCCCTAATGAGACCATGTCCTCCTTGAGCATGCGAAGGACACTGCAGCCGCTGCTGCTTATTTCATTTCTGCATCTGAATGGTCGCCAGGCGTGCGTGTGCCCTTTCTAAAGAGCAGAGCAGCTTTCAGGAGGTGATTACTGAATGCAAGTGAAAAGGGCACTTCCAAGTAGCCTCTACAAGGAAAACCAAAGATGATGATTAATGAATTCCTGGAATCAAAGACTAATAAGAAACATAAAGTATATAAATATATATGTTGAAAGCTAGCTATTCAGAAGATTGGAGCTCTTGAGTTTTGCTTGTCATTTTTTATTTTTTGGTGGGTATTTTTGTGGGAAGAACCACGGCTTTCCTTTCTGCCCTTCTCCCCTTTGCAGTTAGGATGATGAAGTGTACATGGGGTCTCCATGATTTGCTAGTGGACACTGACTCCCATTTATCTCGAGGCTCCCACACACCAAGCAGCCACCCGGCTTTTCTGGAGGCCAGCAGGTGGGTGCGGGGCAGCGTGTTAAGAAGAGGCAACCTGCAGGAAGAGCCGAAGCAGCCCTGGGAGGCCAAGAACAGACTACGGAGCGCTCACCGGGGCGCTAACGCGTTTACAACCTAAAGGCAAGGGCAGTGGGCGCCCTCCCCGCGTGTCCACATGTGCAGTCTTGATGCCTGGCCCCGTGCTATGCGTACAGAACTCCCCCCTCCCGACCTTTAAACAAACGGTGAATTCACTTGGCTGTTAAAAACAAGTGACTAGAGTGTGCATTGAAGAGCAAACTCTTCAAGGTTAGTAAATGCCAGCCGAAGACCCAATGCCCATCAGTTACTGACTTCCCCCCACCCCGCACCCAGCCCCGTGGTGCTGTGTCAAAGCGCATACTGGGTGGCTGCTGTCGCTGCTGTGGCTCGCTGGGCTGCGGTGCAGAATCGCTTTGGCTTTACTGTGGGGAAATGCTCCTCTTAAGACTTGAGAGAAACTGCTCTGGAGGTGACCACGCCGCAGACGACACTCACACAGCTTCTCTCTGGTTAATGTCCCTGACCTTCTAGTTCCTGGTCTGCCTCGGCCACCACCTCTTCGTTCTCCTCCAGAACCACTTTGGTGTCTTGAAACTGTTGGTACTCAGACACCAGATCATGGACATTGCTTTCAGCTTCCACGAATTCGTTGATGTCCATCCCCTCGCCCGTGTACCAGTGCACGAAAGCCTTCCTCTTGAACATGGCCGAGAAGTGCTCCGAGACCCTGGTGAACAGCTCCTGGATGGCCGTGTTGTTGCCAATGAAAGTGGCGGCCATGTTCAGCCCCCGGGGCGGGATGTCGCAGACGGCCACCTTGACGTTGTTGGGGATCCACTCCACGAAGCAGCCGCTGTTCTTGGTCTGCACGGAGAGCAGCTGGTCGTCCACCTCCTTGGTGGACATCTTCCCCCGGAAGATGCAGGCCACGGTCAGGTAGCGGCCGCGGCGCGGGTCGCAGGCGGCCATGGTGTTGCGGGCGTCGAACATCTGCTGGGTGAGCTCGGCCACCGACAGGGCGCGGTACTGCTGGCTGCCCTGGGCGGTGAGCGGCGCGAAGCCGGGCATGAAGAAGTGCAGGCGCGGGAAGGGCACCATGTTCACGGCCAGCTTGCGCAGGTCGGCGTTGAGCTGGCCCGGGAAGCGCAGCGAGGTGGTGACCCCGCTCATGGTCAGGGACACCAGGTGGTTGAGGTCCCCGTAGGTGGGCGTGGTCAGCCTCAGGGTGCGGAAGCAGATGTCGTAGAGCGCCTCGTTGTCGATGCAGAAGCAGGCGTCGGCGTTCTCCAGCAGCTGGTGGATGGACAGCACCGCGTTGTACGGCTCCACCACCGTGTCCGACACCTTGGGGGAGGGCATGACGCTGAAGGAGTTGAGGATGCGGTCGGGGTACTCCTCGCGGATCTTGTTCATCAGCAGCGTGCCCATGCCCGAGCCCGTGCCCCCGCCCAGCGAGTGCACGATCTGGAAGCCCTGCAGGCAGTCGCAGCCCTCGGCCTCGCCCCGCACCACGTCCAGCACGCTCTCCACCAGCTCGGCCCCCTCCGTGTAGTGGCCCTTGGCCCAGTTGTTGCCGGCTCCGGAGTTACCTGCAGCACAAGGGACTCCGGTTACCCCGGCCGGGTTGGGGGAGGGGCAGGGAGCGGAGCCAGGACATTCCCCTCCCCTCCCCTCCCCCGCAGGCATGCTCCTCTCTTTCCTGGGCGACCCTTCCCAGAAAAACCTACTGTGGACAAAGCTGTCTGGTTGGAAAAGGGCTCCTAGTCGGCTGGATCGGATGCTGTCCATGGTCCCAGGTTCCAGGTCCACCAAGACTGCTCGGGGCACGTACTTTTTACCTGGGTAGAAAAATAGGAAGATGTCAGCAAACTTGTTTTTCTAAAGGTTAATGTTTCATCCAAACAAAACCTTGTGACACTGGTTCAAAAAAAAAAAAAAAAAACAAAAAAGAAAAAGTGATTCTAGAAGGTAGGTCTTTGGTAGAAAGACTTGAAATCATATCTTTGACCTCAACAGCAATCACACCCATCAGTAAAATAGTCCAGGAATACTTTTTCCATCACTGTCTATGTTGTTGGCTGTCTCACCAGTGACAGAGGTTTTGCTCCTATTGGAAACAATTCTGCTTTTCATTAAAACATCAGAAAGGAAGGTTGATACTTAAACTGCTGGTGCTAAGAGCTTGCCCCACCCTCAGTGATGTCCTCGGCAGTCCTGTCCTTGGACGGGGGTGACCGTCACCCTGGGACTCTGGGCTCTGCCTGGACATCACTCCTCTGGCCTTCTGTTCTCGGGGGGCCCTCCTCGCTCTGCGTGTCCCAGGGCTGGCGATCATCGCTAATAGTGCAGGTCCTACCGTGGGCCTCGTTGTAGTACACGCTGATTCTCTCCAGCTGCAGGGCACTGTCCCCACGGTAGCTCCCAGCCACATCGATCCCATGCTCCTCGCCAATCACCTCCCAGAACTGAAAGCAAGAGGGAAGGTCAGTGTACAGGGGATCCCGAAAAGCCACGTTGGCACCAGCAGATAGAGCAGAAAGACCGAAAGTGAGGGCTGTGGGCTGCTTCCCTTCCCAAAGCCTCCTCTGGGGCCCTTTTCCTAACTGCCCGCTCCACTGTGTCCTTTCCTCTTGCTCGGCTAACCATGAATATGATGATTGCGTTTTATACCCACCCGCACTGCTTAAATAAAATGTCAACACATACAATATGAGATTGGATGTTGCTCCTATTAAATTCAGGCCCTTGTCTACATTAAAGCTATTGTTTTGGAATTTCGCATCAGACAGGGTGTCTCTAGTCTCGTCTCCCAGTGCTTCCAGCCAGCGTAGATCCCATTACACGAAAATAAACGGACTTCTTATCTGATTTCACAACAATGTCTCATTTCACTTCATGGATTTATTTTTGTGCAGTTTTCCCCAAATCTTGTAACTGGGACATCTACATGCTCTCGTAACAATTTGAAAGAGATTACGCTTTCAATCACATAAGAAGTATTTATTAATATAGGTGTTTGCCAGCTCTTCCCACAGAAACAGTTACTGAGATGCCCCTTTTCATGCCCCTGGAGAAGCACGTACTGAAGTGCAAAGAGTGGGGGAGGGTAGAGCTCATGCCGAGCATGCACAAAGTCCTGGACTCAATCCACAGTCCCTCCGTTTGGAAAATAAATAAGTAAATAAATAAACCTAATTACTCCCACCCCCATCCCACGAAAAAAAAAAGTGCAATGAAAATACATTTGTTCATGTTAACATCCCCAAGGGTGTTTTCCCAACCGTATCTTGTAAATCAGGGCTCTGCTTTGGCCTTACTGACAAGGCTCTGTTTTATAGTAAATTATTGGCACTGTTCAGGGTGTAAAAAAATAAAGTTCTATGACACCACAAAGGAAAAGTGTCTTAAAGCTCTTATGGCCCCAAATGCTTGTCATTCTAAGTGAAATAAGCCCGAAAGAGGAAAAAAAATTGCCATATGATATCGCTTATATGTGGAATCTAAGGAAACAAGGAACACAAATGAACTACTTATTATTTACAGCTTAGATGACGATTTCTTACTATGGGTAAGCACATTTGACTGTCCTTTATGATTGGATTACTGTGTTCTGTTGACTTGTATTTTGTGGTTGGCTCTATTCCTTTGATAACTATATAAGTTTAAAAAGCTAAAGCTCTAAACTGCTCTTAGAAACAATGAACAGTACATATATGTAAATTTAAAATTAATTAATTAATTTTTTAAAAAGCTCTTATGGCCCCAAATAGTAAGGAGTTGCTGGGGCTCTAAGCACTAGACAAGGCAATTCTGGAGCAAGAGCTAAGGCCCTATCTAGACCCTGCACTCCCCCTTGAGGTCCTTTCTCTATATTATCTTCCACCTTCAGGGCAGTGAGGGCTCGTGCCTCCCACTTCTCTATGTGTTTTAGTTTTGAACGTCTTATCACTCTGGCAAGGAAGGATGACAACTTCTTTTCAAGCAGTCTTTTTTTTTTTTTGCCCCAGGTCTTAAACACCTGTATTAAAAGACTTTCATGTTTTTGTAGCTGCATTCTTTACAATAGACAAAAGTTGGAAACAATCCAAGCACCCACTGGCAGATGACTGGATAAACAAAATGTGGTCCATCCATACAATGGACTATTATTCAGCCTTAAAAAGGAAGGGAATTCTGACACAGGCTGCAACAGGGATGAACCTTGAGGACATGATGCTAAGTGAAAAAGGCCAGTGACAAAAGAACAAATACTGTTATATAAGATACCAAAAGTACTCAGATTCGCAGAGACAGAAAGCAGAGGGGTGGTTGCCAGGGCTGCGGGAAGGGGAAATGCAGATTTAGCGTTCCTAATGGGTACAGAGTTCCAGTTTTGCAAAAAGAAAAGCATTTTGGAGTCTGGATGCACGACAGGGTGAATATACTTAACACTACTGAACTGTACACTTAAAAATGGTTATAATAGTCAATTTCATGCTGTATTTTACCACAAGTCAAAAAAATTTTAGGTGTTTTTCCTTTTTTTTTTTTTTTCTTTCTTTCTTTTTTAATGGAGATACTGGGGATCAAAACCAGGGCTTGGTGTACACTAAGCATGAACTCTACCACTGAACTATACCCACTCCCCTTAAATTTTAATGCAATCTTTTTTTTTTTTTTTTTTTTTGCACAGGGAGGTAATTAGATTTTCTTATTTATTTATTTTATTGATGGATGTACTGGGGATGGACCCAGAACCTTCTGTATGCTAGGCATGTATTTTACCTCTGAGCTATACCCTCCACCCTGCAATTAAATTTTTAATGCAATTCCTACCTAGTAAAAGTAATTTCAAAATAGCAAAGAGAACGATCAGACAGCTGTTACACAGTAGAACTGGTCATATTAAAATTCAAGTTAAAGGCCTTGTGCTGTCATCTCTATTTTAGTGCCAGCCAACAGAACCAGGTACTTTGTAGAAAAACTTAAGGGGGTAAGGAGAAAAACTCATTTATAATCCAGAGGATATATTTTAATTATTTCTGTTGCAGGACACAAAAAGCTTTTAGGTTTACCTCTTTAATTTTGTGCTGCATTTGAAATAAAACAGTAGTGGATCTTTTTAAACTCTGTAATATAAACGTGGGAGGGGAGAGAAAGAAATCTTAGTGATATGGTGTAAAAAGTTTCCCAAGAAACTCTGGAAAACGTTTTTGAGATGAATTACTGTTTTTAGATAGGAAAAGCTCATTGCTAAGGTGGTAAAAGCAAAAATGACTGACAGGTGTGTTATACACATGTAACTGTCAACAAAATTAACATGAATGAAATTAACCCTTTAAGCCTTTACTATTTCTTCCATCTCTTTAACCAAAGGCATTGTTTAATAAGTCAGACGTCCCACAAACACATCAGTCTTCTAGGCTCACTGTTCCCCCTGCTACCTTAGGGCATTTGCCGAGCTGCCTACACCACGGAGCATGGAAAAGCTAGCGCTAGTCATGGAACTTTCCTTACCTTGGCCCCGATCTGGTTACCACACTGGCCGATCTGAATGTGTACGATTTCACGCATCCTTGCTCTGCACACAAGTACAAGATCTTCAGAGAGTCCTCAGTCTCTGGGTGAGCTGTCTTCACCGCCGTGACTCCACGCAACTCTGGTCTCTGCAAAGAAGGGACCGGCTGACCAAGCGACCCTCCCAGTGTGACCCAAGGGTGTGTCTGGCCCAGAAGTCCAGCCCCAGCCCTTCTCTGTTCTCTATCACCCTTGTGAAGGGTGGCGGGGGTGGGGGGGTCGTTTTCCTCTCCCAACACAGAATACTGCCCTGTCATTTCCTAGAGTTCAAGACCAAAGGCTGCCTTTGTGCCCAGTGCCTGGAAGTTGGCCGAGGTGCCATGGTGGGTTCTGGGCACCAGCGCAGGCTCTGGGCTCGCTCGGGTGACCAGGACCACCTCCAGAGAATATTCCCCATCCAAGCCAGTTGTAGCCTTAGAAATCCTGTAGTCTAAAGTCAAGTCTTGACAGATGAAACTAGGAATCCCAGAGAGAGAAGTAACTTCACCACAGTCACACAGCCAGTAAGACATCTCCCCCGCCTCCCTTCAGAACCTGCCATGGCTCCCATTGTCTCCAGCCTAAGGACTAGTCTGAGGTTTTTATTTTTCTGTTGTATACGGTAATGTTAATAGAGAAAAAAACTAGTATTTAAAATAGTAAAAAGATAATAAGAGAAAGTTTACTTTTTGAACATGGCCAAATCTGTAAGAGTGACATGTGATTCTTGGGAGTTTGAGAAACAAAAATCAAGAGAGAAAATCTGAACTCCCTAACTTGCCATCAAGACCTTTCCTAACCTGGCCCTAGACTTCCTTCCCAGAGTCCCCTGTGGTCCTGTGTGGTGAGGGTTCCAGAGACACCTCCACGCTGGACCACTGGGCTCTTGGCCCAGGACTGCACTTTCCCATCACACACATTCACACAAGTGTCCATTCATCCCCTCCCTGCCATACCAAGGCCCTCTCTTCCTGCAAAATATTGTCACTGTCCTGCCCGGCCTTCTGCCTGGTCAGGGTCTGGCTACCCCTAGCCCTCCCTGATGCCACACTTTGTTGCCCCTTTGTTGTTGTCTCTTTGTCTGGGGCTCCTTGTTTGCTGTTGGTTCCTCTATCGGATGAAGTCCCCCAGAGGCAAACGGACCCCCTGCCACATTTCCCTGATGCCCCAGCAAGGGGTCACCAAACCAGCCCCAGGCCCCATCACCTCTCACCCCTCAAGCTCCATCCTGACCATCAATTCCTCAACTGTGTACCTTTTCTACAGGACTGATGAGGACCAGGCTGTGAGGCCGGTGATAAAGGCAGGGAAGTTACTAACAATGGGTTTTCTTTCTGGGGGAAAACAGCCTCAACTACTCCCAGGAGTTCAACCACAGAGGAAAATCTTGAGATGGGCATAGGAAGAGAAGCCTGGGGCAGGGGGAGAAGGACTTTGTCCTCCTGTGGTCCTCCATCAACTGGTGACCTCATGGCCACGTGCCGACTAAGGGCTCCATGTGACCCTGGGTCAGGTCCTGGACCAGCGGGAAAGTTGTTGTAAGGGCCACCACTAGGACAGCTGTGGAATCTGCACACACAATATGTAGACTGGAAAATAATATTGTGGATTTCCTGAAATTCATCATGGGGGTGGGGGGTGGGGAGCCGCTATGCAAACGCAAATCCTCATATTCAGGCGATGTCATGAGGTATTTAAGGTCAAGGGTCACCATGCAACTTTCTCTGAAACAGCCAAGTGATGACAGTAACGCTGAGGTAAGTAGAGAGAGAGGTTAAAGCACCTGTGGTGAATCTTTTCCAATTTAAAACAAGTTTAGTGCTCTTGCAACATTCCTCTAAGTTTGGGATTTTTTTCTTCTGGAATCTGAGTGACCACATGATTCACAGATGCTTCTGGTCCAAACTCAGCTGCAACTCCCCCACCCCCACCCCCTGCCAAGGCGAAGAGGCCAACGTGTAAATTCAAGAGGGAGAAATCTGCACATGCTTAGCAGGATTTCTCACAAATTAAAAAAACCTACGCAGGATGAACCTTTCGGCTTCCGTAGAAATCACCGCGCCCTCCCTCCCTGGGTGCCTCCATCCCTTCCTCTTCCTTCCGTGCGCCCACCCGCGCTGCCCCCCCTGCGCCTGCCCGTCAGACCCCTGCAGCTCCAAGGCAGCTGCGGGGCTGTCACGTCCCCAGGCCGCCCCCAGGGGCAGGGACACCGTCGCCCCCTCTGGCCCCGGCACTTTCGTGGCAGTTCCACACACGGTCGTGTTTGCTAATTACTTACACCTGCCATATCTCCGCGCCCGCCCAGGGCGGCGGGTGTCTGTCGTTTCACCTTTGAGGCCCCAGAGTGCCTGGCGCGCATAGCGCGGCCTCCGTCACTGCTGAGTGCGAACCAACAGCGGGGCAAGTCGGAGCCGCCTCGCTCAGAGCGGCAAGTTTTCTTGGGGTGGATAATGTATTTATTCACGAGTGGGTCCTAATGGGTGCAGCGGCGGCAGGGTGCCAAGGGCTTTGTCCTCTGTCCTCTAAGAGGAGGTCCAGGCTGAGAGTAAGAACTGTTCCAAGCGATGAGAATGCTGGGGTCGCTCGTGGAGTCACCTCACGTGACATTTCGGTACCTTATGGGTCACAGTGGCTGGCAGAGCTGCTGGGAGGGGCCACGTAGGTTGCCGCGGGACCAGAGGGGCATCCTTGACTCTTTTTTTTTTTTTTAATGGAGGTACTGGGGACTGAACCCAAGACCTCGCCCACACTAAGCGTGTGCACTACCCCTGAGCGCTACCCATCGCCCTCCACGATTCTCTCCCTGCCCCGGGGGCATCCTTGTTCTCCCCGTGTTGAGTCTTTGCCAGAGGAGCAGGGTCCAGTGTCCTAGGTGGCCCCCAGCCTCCCCCTGGAGCACAGTCCTCTTGGTCACCTCAGTTTGCTCAGGGAGGGAAGACGCCAGGTTTCCAGATGAGCGCTTAAAAGGTTTTTCTGTTAATGGGGCAGTTGGCTAAAAGTGGGGAAGAAGAGAAACCCTGTTTGCTTTGATTCTGGGCACGGCGGGCAGTGTTTACTCAGCCTCTGCGGCGTGTGCTGAGCTTTGCACGCTGCCAGGGGTGGAGTGTGGGGGCAGAGACCAGGCAGGGAGGCTGTGCGGGTCCTGGGCCCCGCAGGCCTGCAGCTCCGTGGGGCCCACCTCCCCCACAAACCCAGGTCATCTCAGCTGTAAAGCAGGATAAGGGTCCCAGGCCCAGGCTGACTGTGAGGACCCAGTAGCCTGCAACACCCCTGGGTGGCCAGTGTTTTTCCAAGTCGGCTTCGCAGGATGGAAGGCCACGATGTGGCTGACCGTGTAGATGGCACCATCGCCCAGCACCCAGGTATGGAGCACTGACTACGTACCAGGCTCCATCTAGGCGCAGGCACACAGGGCCATTTGCCTGAGTTGAAAACGTCTGGGGAGCACAGAGTGGCAGGCCAGGCAGTGCATCCTGGCTCTGCTCCTTTGTCCTTATTCATGAAGTTCCTGTTCCCCTAAGAAAAGCCCCCCACCCCACCCCACCCCAGCTGGCAGGTTAGTGACAGCCAGCGAGGTGCTGAATATCCAATGTCTTTCTTGGGCCAAGAGAAGCGACCTCTTCTCGCAACACAGATGAACGGTGCCTCTGGAGAGGCTGGCGAGACCCAAGGTCTGCTCTCCTGCCAGGCTGAAGGTGACCCCTTGCCCTGAACCGCAGCAAGTGATTAAAAGTGGCCATCAGTGATGAATGACAAAGTTGTCTTCTTCCCCTGAGAAGGGCTGCAGCCAAAGCAGGTCACAGTGACGGCGCTGGAGCAGAGCTTCCAGAGGGCAGAGGGCAGGAGCAAAAGCCTCCCTGAGCAAGGATGGGGTGCCTGCCGCCTGGGGACCCTGGGGTGATGACATACCACGGGCCCGCCCTCTTCCATGCAAGGAGCCATCCGTCCACGGGAGGAAGGGGGGGGCGGGGGGGAGGAGCCGACCCCTTCCTGGATGATACTTGGGTCTATTATGGGAACAGAACCAAGATGATAAGAAAATCCCAGTGTCATCCAGAAAGCCCAGATCAGGTGCTGGCAGACTTCCCCCGGGGAGATGTCCCTCAGGGGTCAGATGGCCCTACCCCCACCCTCTATTTGACAAATGAAACATAATTAGGAGAAAAACAAAGTTCTCAGAAACTTCATTGATTTCATCCGCCCCTGATCTTCTCTTCTGAGTGCGCCGAAGTGCCTTGAATAACTTCGAGAAGATTGTTGAATTAGAGTGTTTGCTTGTGATTCAGCAGCAGAAATTTTTCCAAATGTCTTAGCAAGAAAATGATATCTGAGGGGCTATTATGAGTGACTCAGCGGGTGTGGGCAGATATCAGATGAACCGAGTTCCACTTTCTTGTGCTCTGCTTCGTTGTGTGTTCTCTCACTGGAAAAGAAAGTTCTGGGAGGATGAATAAGAAGCTGCCAGAGGAAGGGACTCGGAGGATATCACTGTTTTGCATTAAACCAGGCTGCCCAGCTACGCGGAGGAGCTCTAGACCCCTGTCCCGCTGTGCTCTGCCGCCCTGGGTCCGCACCGAAGGCTCTCCACCCCTTCGCAGCTTCCAAGCCCAGAATGGGAACCCTGTGCCACCTCTTTGGGTACATTGAGAATCAGCGTCCTGGGCTGTGGCACCTCTGATTTAGAAGGAGGACACGTACTTCCTGGGAATGTATGTATGGAAACACTGACTTCTCAGCGGCATCTCTCCCATCTCCCAGGGTCTGCAGCCCCTGAGGAGCAGTGTTCAGCGTCAGACAGACAGAGGAGCATCACTGGGGGCAGCACCTGGAGCTGAAAGCAAACACAATACATACACTTCTTCAAGCCCGGGGTTAGTCCAGGAAACCTCTGCCGTATGAGGCTCAGAAACCCATTGGTTTGTCTAACAAATATTGGCCGAGTGCTATTCGGGGGCTCAAGGGACCTCAGAGAAGCAGAACCTGTGGGCCCTGCACACAGGGCTGAGGGACCCTATCCACTGAGTTCCCTTTCCCTGGCCTTTCCTGAGTTCTCCACCCCGTCCCTTGCTTAGCGCACCTCCAAGCAGGGGCGGGGTTCTCTCCGCTGTGTAGAACAGCCTGAGGCTCCAAGAGGGATCCGGCATGCTCAGGTCCCAGGGTAACTCGGTAGGACCAGAGACAGGGGGCAGGTCCTCGGACCCCCGCCTCTGGGGCTGTGACTCGAGGTGTCAGGAGGCAGGCTGGCCAGAGGGCCCCCCGCTGGGCCACCCCTTCCCCTCTGGCCCATAACTGGGTCTGGCCAGCCCTGCCTCCAAGACAGACCCGCCCACCTTCACCATCCCTCCAGCAGAATCCCTAACCCATCACCACCAGCTCTCCCATCCATGACCACATGGTCGGCCTGGAACTGATGACCACTCCTGCCTCCTTCCCTCCGTCCTCCTTCCATCCGCCCATCCTCCAGAGGGATCTCATAAAACATCGGGACCTGACCCACCGTCCTCCGGAGAGGAGTCCTGCACCCAGAGGACAAGGGTGAGTTTACGGCCACTGGGAGCTCTCAGTGACCTCGGCCAGCCCACCTCTTCTCCACCCACCTCTGCTGCCAAGCCCCCATGTTCCCCACCTCCACTTGGTCATCCTTCTAAGTTTTCATTTCAAGGCCTTTCGAAATGCTCTGCCTTCTGCTTGAAAAGTCCAGCACTGTCCAGGGCTGTGTCCTCATCTGTCAATCCCACTTACTGGAAGGCTGAGAGGACCCTGGCTCAGCACATCCCCTTGATCTGTTTCCAAGCACGTCCTGCCTCCGAGCCTCTTCCCATTTCTGCATGTCCCCTTACCAGCGTGGTCCCTCCTGACAGGCAGGGGCTTAACACTGCCATGTCCCCGGGGCTGGGACACTGGTCTGGCACATACCAGATACCTAGCAGTGCTTGCCAACCACCCGACTTCAGAGAATGAATTGGGAGAATGACCAAGGCTGCTCAGCAAGAGCTCCTGGCCAGCCAGTGGGTGGACTACATGTGGCCTGCTGGGCAGTGGCCAGCGTGTTCGGAAGGTGATACCGATGGGCCAGCCTCATGGATGTGACCCCCAGGAGTTCCCTCCCGAGTGAGGCCAGGAGAGGGTGCGGTCACGGTGGCTTTAGGGGATGGTGGCAGGGGCCACCCCACACCTGACCCACCTTCACTGCAAAGGTGTCTGGGAGGCAGCATGAGCATCTCTCTGCCCCAGTGTCCACCTGGATGGAGAGGAGCCTACAGCCGGTGAGGAAGCCGTGGTGCCCTACAAAGCCAGACCTGCCTGCCAGCCCTGTCAGCATCCAGGAAAACAAACCCCCGGTCTCCAGGATATGGCTAAACTCAAGAATGTAGAATCACAGGAAATGTGTGTGGCCTGCCGGGTGGGAGCCAGACAGCATGGCCCGAAGGAAGAAGCAAGGAGAGGACAATGGGGGCGACTCCACAGTCGACACTCACCCCATCTCCTTCCCCTGCAGGTTGGGAGAGGGGGCTGGCCCCGGCCTCACGGTAAAGTGTATGTGTTCTCGATCGGGACAAGGGGGAGAAATCCACCTGACTTTTAGAAATGAATAGGCTTTTGGGTCATGGCCTTGGGTCAGGGGTTTGCCAGAAGACTTTTCAGGATGTTAAAAAAAGAGACTAGATTCAAACCTGGCTCCCCCGCCTCACCCTGAGCCTCGCACTGAGTACAAGTGTCTTGACCTCTCTGGGGCCTCAGTCTTCCCATCCGGAAAATGGGTGACAGCGTCTGATCCCAGCTCACAGTGTTGTGCCAAAGATCAAACTAGAAAAAGACTTTCCCAGACTGGAGAATCTTCTAGAATGTCACTGCAGCTGCCTTTCAGGTACGACTCAGTTCCCTGCAAACTCCCAGTCGGTTTCCCAGGGAGAGAGTTTTGTCTTGGTTTTAGGGAAGAGTGTGAGCCTCAAGTGTGTACTGGCTGTGCTTGGCCTGGGACAGGGACACACGCGGCATGGGAGATAGCTGTCCGGGCTCAGCCCCGGGCCAGAAGGGCTTCAGAGGGCAGCGGTTCCCGAGGCCTTACCCCGAGGAGTGTCCTCTGTTCCAGGCAGATAAGATGAGTCATGAGCTGCAAAATGCCCTCACAGGCATGCAGAGCCACGTCAGGAAGGGACACAGAAGCCTCCAGGTCTGCAGGGGCCCGAAACCTCCATTCAGGTGCACCTGCTTTGAAGAGAGATGGGCGGGCGGCTGGGGCAGCCGGTCCAGCCTGTTCTCTGGAGTGTCCTTCCTCTTCCTCCATCCCAGCAGCCTTTGAATGACATCTGTGTGCCGTTCAGAGAGCTCCCGGGGCCAAACGCCCTTGGCTAACAGCCGGGCAGGGGGCCGAGGCTCCCCCAGATCCTGCAGTTGGGTCGGCAGCCACCTCCCTCAGCAGAACATGTTAGGAAGCATAGGGAAGTTTCAGTCACCCCCAAAGTGACACAGTCAGCTCACCCTCGGAGCCATCAGCCAGGACCACAGCCAAATTCAGAGGTGAAGAAAGGGCCCAGGTGCTTGGCTTTGTGTTTTGTACCCGTCAGTAGGGGCTGAAGAGGTGGAGTGGGTCACATGAGAACTCATTCACTTCTCCCTGCCTTGAAAGTTGTGGTTTCAGATGTCTGGACTCCCTCCCCCTCCTTCTGCCTGATTTTTCCATCACTCTGAGTCTCAGTCGCTTCTAGGGCAGGGAAACCCTGGTGTACCGCCATCTGTCAATTCTGGATGTTCTATTCTTTACCAGCCTGAAAATGTCACCATCCCTCCCTTTCCCCTGCCTCCTCCAGAGCCAATGACCACCCCCTCTGCTGTCTGACCCCTGCTGCAGGCCCCCACCTGTTGTGGCCAGATCATCAGGCAGGCCCAGCTCTGGAATTTGCCTCTCAAAACAAAAACCAGGGGCCTCATGCAGCCTGATATCTCATCAAGGTCTTGAGACCCTGTGTTCTGGCAGGAGTCACATGCCTGTGAGGCCGGCTCTGCCTATCGGAACACCTAAGCGCGTGGCCTTCCCTGAGAGCCCCAGGGCACCTGCCTAACATGCCGGTCTCCCAGCACCGCAGGGACAGAAAAGCTTGCTACGGGGCTGTTTTTTCCTGACATCAGAGGTGCGGCCCTGGACCTCGCAGCCCCAGCTTCAGAGGCCAGGCCTGGGGGCCATCTGTTTCCCATGTCGTAAACCCCGCGATTAGACTCTGCACCTCGTGGGCCCTGACAGCCTATGAGGACTCAGGAGTCCCCACAATATTTGTCACTGGGCAATACTGTGACCACTTTGGTCATTCTTCAGCAACTGTGAGCTTTTAGCGTTTTCTTTAGAAAAGACCAAAACCCCACCTCTTAGGAAGACCCCAGCTGGATGGCGGGTGTCACGGGGCCGGCGTCCTTCCTCCTGCGGACCACCTGGTCAGCTCACCTTAGCCGTGGGGGGCGGAGGCGTGGGAAAGGGCAGCCCCAACTGGCAGCTCCCCACGAGGGAAGCGAAAGGCTTTGGGGCCGGGCCCAGTGCACCTGCTGGGGAAAACCAGCCTCTGGAGACGTGGTTCCCATGCCCCCAACCTCTCCACTCAAACCCAAGCGTTTTCTCACCGTGTGGGTGGCCACCCCATCCCGCCTCCTAACCAGGAACTGACTGGCACTAAGGGCTCTGAGGAGCCGACTTTCCAGGAAGATGAAAGACACCTCAGGGGGTAAAACCGGAGTCCAAGCTTTGCCTCAGTGATGGCATCTCAGGAGCCAGGACTGAGCCCTCCTGGGATTCCGTGGTCACCTCAGCGCTTCCATGGGTGGTCATGGAAATTGCTGGAAGTACACAAGACAGACACTGATTTCTGATTGCAGGCTTAGCACTGGCAGGGGGACAAACAGGGGGTGGGGGGAGGGTTGGCAGTGCCTGTTAGTCCCCGGGAGAGAATTCTCTCCTCTGAGGACCCTGTAGCAAAGGCTGTGGGCCCTAGAACAAAATGCCTGGTCCCCTTCCTTCCAGGACGAGGGAGGCCAGTCTGTGGCTGGTTCACATGACCACCACCCGGGTAGAACTCAAGGAAGGGAAACTCCTGAGTTACGAAACCAAGGCCCCGGGAGCGTGCGGGGGGGGGGGGGGGGTCCCACTTCTGCTCTGGGTTCTCCATGTGGAGATGAAACGCTTTGTTGGCAGAAACCTTGCTGAGCAGCTTTGGAAGCTGGAATGTAGAATTAATGATTCATGTGTCAAGTGACATTTTCCTTTAGGGGCACTTTCTACAAGGCTCCTGCCTCCCCAGCAAGGGCCGGGGACCTCCAGAAAGGGTGTTCATAAGGAAAGATCGGGGCATAATTCTACGGAGACAGCGGCCTCTCCTCCCAGGACTTGGGGAGATCCCTGCCCATCATTCCTGGGAGGCCTGGGTCCAGGTGGGATGAAGGCAAAGGCGGCAGCCTCTCCCGGGCCCAGCGTCCCAAGAATCCAAGGACCCTGAGAGTGAATGAGGTCTGACTGCGATGTGCTCCGTGGGAGGCGAGCGGCTGGCGGTGGGATCAGGTCTGCGGTCCGGCCCGAGGGCCTGGCGCGTGACCCCAGGCGGGCGGCCGGCCGTGCGGGCGTGTGGGCGGGCGGGGCGGGGCAGGGTCACCGGGGACAGGAGCGCGCCCCGCCCCGGGGGAGTGTCCCGCCCGGGCGCAGCCACCTTAAGGGCCGGGCGGGGCGCGGGCGGAGGCCGACGGAGGGGTGCTCGGCGCGGGATCTGAATCGGGGTCCGGAGTGGCATCGGCTCGGGAGCCATGGGGTCGTCCGGGCCGGCGCGGCCGGGGCCGCCGCCGCCGCCGCTGCTGCTGCTGCTGCTCGTGGTGCTGGCGGGCGCGGCGCGGGCCGGCCTCCACTTCCGCCCGGGCGGCAGCTGCTACCGGCCCCTGCTGGGGGACCCGCTGACCCAGCTGGGGCGCAGGTCGGCGCGGCCTGGGGGGCTGCCCGTCTCGCGGGGCTTCGCGCGTGCTCCCGCCTTTAGGGGCCCCTGGCGCCTCCTCGGGATGCGGGGAACAGGGGCGCCCTGCCTCCCTTGACCTCTGAGGGTCAAATGCAGCGCCTTTGCTTTGGGGATGCGCTCTCCTACACTGGCGGGTTGGACCAGCCCCACCTGTGCAGACAGCAGATCAGCCGCTCATGGGGCCCTGCCTCCTTCTTACTCCCCAGAGGGCGGGGGTCGCCTGGTGTGAGATGGCTCACTCCCACTCCCTCTCATGTTGGGGAGGGGAGAGGGCTCTGGGGAGCGCTGCCTGGCCTCCACCCCCACACCCAGGAGCCCTACTGCTAATTCTTTTGGTGGTGGTCTGTTCCCAGGACATACCCCCGGCCTCATGAGTACCTGTCTCCATCTGATCTGCCCAAGAGCTGGGACTGGCGCAACGTGAACGGGGTCAACTATGCCAGTGTCACCAGGAACCAGCACATCCCCCAGTACTGCGGCTCCTGCTGGGCCCACGGCAGCACCAGCGCCATGGCGGGTAGGTAGGGGGCCCATGGCCCCTCAACTGTGGGCCAGAAGGGCCTGTCCAGCTGCCTTCATGTCTGCACACATGGCTGCAGCCCAGGGTCCCAGAGGACTGTGTTTCTATGCCAGGGCTGGGCCTGTGATGGGGTGTCTGAGCCTCTCAGGCCTAGGGGAGCTGACCTAGGGGAGGCCTCGGTGACACGTGCCGTGTGGGGCAGGCCTCCCTGGGCCCTGTGGGTGACCAGCAGTCACAGGACTGAAGCCCAGTGACGAATGGCTCCCAGGGCCTTTCCTCTCCCACCTCGGCCCCTAGGGATCAGACCGCAAACTCACTAAACTCTTTGCTGGTGTTTGGGCCCGGAAGTGAAGCCGATTTTCAGCCTGAGTGAATATTTGAGAGAATGTCTATCCTGGGCTTGGAATATTGAGCCAGGCTGGCCGTTTTCCCGTTGGGACCTTAGCCATCCGGCCACAGTGAGGGTAGGGAGGCTCGTGGCCGATAAGGAGGGGGAGTCCGTGCCTCCCTGGGCTGCCTTGGGAGGGATGGGGTTGAGAGGCTGAACCCCAGCCTAGGCTTTCTTCTGCCGCAGGCCGGCCTGGCGGCCTGGAGGTGGGGGGCTCTGCCATCTCCAGCCTAGGGTTCCCAGAGCCTACAGACATGCTGAAATTCCACCGCAGAAGAGACTCCCTGACTTGGGTGGCTCATAGGGCAGGCCTGCTGTAGGTGTGGCCTTGTGTTAATCAGATGAACAGCAGTGTGGCCACTGTCCCGGCCAAGGCTTAGGACTCAAGCAATATGCCAGTTAAGCCTCCCAGCTGCCCTGGGTTTGCTCCCACTTTGCAGATGAGGAAACTGAGGCTCCTGGCAGGGAGAATTGGCCATGTGTGAGTGACAGCTGAGAACAGAGCCCAGAAGCCTGGGCTTTTGGCCAGGACCTCTGCTGGGCTGTCTTTAGGGTGAGGAGTCGGGATGGGGTCTGGACCCCAGGGCTGGCCCGCTGTAGCTGGGGCATCTGGTGGGGTCTCCCTGGTGGCCCTGCTGGTCTTTCTTGGGGGCTGGTGAGGAGATCCCTGGGGCTGGATTGTACTTCTGACCCTTCAGGGAGGAGGAGGATGGGGCTGGTATTTGAAGGTGCTGGAGCGCTTCGGGGCAAACTGGGGTAGAGATGGATGGGCCCTGGAGAATGTGGAGCCACTGGCAGACTTTGGGCAGGGTGTGGGCAGGCCTTGAGGCCCTGGGCAAAGGCTGGGCAGGAAGGCTCCTGGGTCTTGAGGAACTGAGAGGGCCTTGTGGTGAGGCTTGGGTGGGGTGAGGGGGAAGCTGAAAAGGTCACCAGGGGCCCTACCCCCAGGGGAGGAGCCTGTCAGAGCCTCAAGGGCTCTCCAAGAGGGAGTCACAGGCCAAGGTTTGCTTTTGTCAAGGAGGGCGGGGCCGGGAGGGGATGGCGGATGCCTTCCTTTGACCCGAGCCCTCCTTTGACCTGGTGCCTTTTCAGAGGTCAGACCTCCACTGACTGCCTCGAAATCTCCTGGGCAGATGCCTGCTTCTCTCCTCTCTCCTCAGACCTCTAACGATTTCCCCGCAGCCAGCATCTTCTTCCTCTTTAACTGAGAAAATAGAAACTCCCAGAAGGGGACTTCCACGGCGCCCGGCCCAGCTGCCACCTCACTGGCCGGGCTCCTCTCATCCCTGGGTGTCTGACATCTGAACCACCGCCCCCCCACCCCCCACCCTGGGGGCTGGGACCCGGCCTTCGCTGAACAAATGGGCAGGGGGCCTCCATGCCACCCCGCTTCCTGCTGCCACCCCATTTCTGGGCTCCTAGAAGAGTCCACAGGTTCTGTCCTGGCCAAAGTCACCAGTATGGGGCTGCATGTGGCAGGGCCAGTGGTCACCCTGTCCCCATCCTGCTTACACCCTCCCCACCAAAACGCTTTCCTCACCTTTCGCTTTCTCCCTCCCGCCCTGGCCGTTCCTTCTGTCCCTTCACCAGCTCCTCATCCTTCCAACTTAACCTCTGGACACCGGGTTCCCAGGACCCTTCATCTGGACCCAATCTGTGCACCCACCTGCCACCTTCCCTCCCGCTTGGACACCTGACACCTCCAACCTCACAGGCTCGTCCTTCCACTACCCCCTTCACCCCCAAATCAGTTCTTCCCTGGCCTCCCCACTCACACAGTGAGACCACCATCCTCCCCTGACTCAGGCCAAAGCCCAGGGGCTCCTTAGCATCCAGTCCCACTCACCCATTAAGATACCCCGTGCGTGCTCTTGCCAGAGCTACCTGACCAGTCCCGCTGCTGCCCCCTGGCCGCCCTGCCTCAGGCCTCGACCAGCTTCACCAGCTCTGACCCAGATCGGGTCCATTTCTGCTCTGCTTGAAACCCCCCAAGATTTCAGGCCGATAAAACAAAATCCTTAGTTGCCACAGAGCCTATGTAAACTGGGACCCAGTTTGGAAGCCAAGAGCTGCAGAACAGGAGGTCCCCTCTCAGGCTAGATCCCTGTCCCCCTCCCATGGGTGCCACCCTCTGTAGGTGATGCGCTGCCCACCCCAAATCTTCTCCCCTGTTTTCCTCGGCCCTGCATTCTCCTGCTTTCACGTTTACATCTGTCTACTGTCCCATCTCCCCACCAGGCACCCTCACATGGGTGGGAGCTTTGTTTTGCTTGCTGAACAGAGCCTGCTGCACTGCAGGTGAAGGGGCCGCTGTGGA
This sequence comes from Camelus ferus, assembly GCF_009834535.1. Lineage (NCBI taxonomy): Eukaryota > Metazoa > Chordata > Mammalia > Artiodactyla > Camelidae > Camelus > Camelus ferus. Next base: position 11,855,900 of record NC_045714.1, on the reverse strand, counting down.
TGGGAGGGGAAGACAAGAGAGCAGGTGGGGAGGGGATGTGTCAGTTGCATCTGGGCTGTGCTGAGAAGCAAGTTAGACCCTCGAGGGGTGGGTTAGGTAGGGATTGGATCCAAGAGTCAGGTGTGGACGGGAGGCCAGAACTGGGCTGCGGCACCCTTACCTGAAGGAAGGAGTGGGCTCCTGTGAGGCAGGGGGGTGATAGGAGACAGATGCAGCCTGGGAACCCAGGGCAGGACCTGCTTCCGGAGGGTGGGCAGCCAGTCTGCTGACCACTGCTGGGGAGGGGCAAGATCAGATGAGGAATTAGAGAACTGTCAGCCTGGAGATCAAGGGCTTTGACCCCAGCAGCTTCAGCAGAGGGGAAGGGACAAAAACGGGCATGGCTTGGGCATCAGAGAGAAGGTGCCAGCAGCGGAGATGGGGGGGAGCGGGCGTAGGACCACCCTTTCAGGAGCTGAGCTCAGCAGCAGAGAGAGGGGCAGTGAGTGGAGCTGGGTGTGGGGTCGCCTGAGCTTTTGGCTGTTGTTTTCAGGTAGGGTCCACACGCATGTGTGGGTGCTGATGCAGTGAGAGAGAGGGACCCAGGGGCCGGAGGGACCTAGGCAGGCAGGCTGGTGCGGACACGCCACTTGCTGTCACAGGAAGCAGGTCTGTGATGCAGAAAGTTGATGAACTGGGTGGCAGAGAGATGAGGGACCTGCTTTTGAGTCTTCAGTGAAGTAGAAGCAGTCTTCAGATGGAGCAGGGACAGTTCCAGGGGACTCGAGTTGAGAGACACTGAGGGAGGGACCCTCATGAATTTGCCCATCTGACTGGTGGGCCTGGCGTGAGGACAGCCAGCCGGCCGGGCTCTCTGTCTCTGTGCAGGCCAGGAGCAGGAGATTGGCTCAGCCACCAAGGACCACAGAAGGGAGGCCTGGGTTGGGGGGATGCAGGATGATGACGTGCTGGGGACCTGAGTTGGGTGCAGGGTGAGAGCACATAGCAGGAGGTGGATGTTGAAAAGAATGGGTTGTCACTGGATTGGGTGGGGGTCCCATAAGGTCATCTAATGCTGGAGTGGGGACCCTGGGGTAAGCGAGCTGAAGAGAGGATGGGCGATGTGAGATGCAGGGCGCTGGTACCCGAGGTCTGGAAGATGCTGCAGGTCGTCCGGTTGTCTGCTGGAGCAGGGGCTGGGGGAATGCGGAGAAGGCCAGTGTGGGCCGGGTGGTCCGCAGGGATGTGGAAGCCTCTCCAGGCTGGCTGGAGCAGCGCAGGTGGAGTTGAGGTCATCATGGAATGAGGGAGGGGCCGCAGGGACAACGAGTGAGAGGGAAGGGAGGTGGCACAGTGTGCAGGGGTGCTGGGAAAGCTGGAGGACAGAGGACAGGACCAGGCCCCGTGTGCCCTGTGTACAGACACGTACTCTCCTCTCAGCCAGTCTGAAAGTGGCTGCAGCCTTCTGGCTTCTACCCCGATACTTGAGCGAGTGTCTCCCCTGGATGGGGTCATCCCTGCGTAACCACAGCATGTAAGAAAACCAAGACACAGGAGATTTCCAGCGGAAGCGAAGTGGGTAACAGCAGTGGGGGTGAAGGGGGCCGTCCCCCACCTCCAGGCCTTGCCCAGCACGGGGCGAGGCTCCCAGCGGAGCTGCCAGGGGCTCAGCAGCCAGGGCCAGGCTTCCCGCCGTTTGCGAAGCTCCTGCTGTGTGTTGAGCAGCACGGATGGGACCAGGGGCTGCAGCTGTGAACGGAGCCCCGTGGGAGGGGCCGCGGACCAGGAAAGTAAGGGGAAGAGTGAGTGTGTGAAGTGGTGCCAGCTGGAGGGTCAGCGAGGCTCGGGACGGCGCTGGGAGGGGCAGAGACAGCCGGGGGACTGCTGAGAAGGGAGCTTGGGGAGACCTGGAAAGAGGGCCCAAGGAGGGATGTCCACAGAGGGGTGTCCCCGGGAAGAGCACTGGGGAGATGCAGCTGGGGGTGGCCTGAAGGACAGGCTGCGGGCACGTGGCTGGTGACTGGTGGTAGGTTCCAGAAAGCACAGGGCTGCTCAGATGAGTAGCTGGAGAGCCCTGTGGGCAGGGGGGCCTGGGCGGTGTGACCCTGGGGATGTGAGGTGGGCCTGGGGCTGCAGGAAGAAAGGAAGGGTGCGCTTGGAGGGGGCCGCTTGTGGGCGGAGGGCGTGGGCAGAGGGCCTGGCCACTGTCATCAGGTAAAGAACGGGTGGGGCCGTGGTGAGATCTGACTTGGAGGTGTGAACATTAGGCGAGGCCACGCGGCGGGTGGCGGGGTGTGTGGCTATGGAGTCGTTGCCTTGGGAAAGTGGAAAGTGAGGTGACTGGCCCACGTTGGGTTGGCTGCAGGGCCTCACAGGATTCTGTCTGTGCGTGAGAAGGGAGATGGGCCAGCGGGCCCTGGGTGGGTGCCGTGGGGCGGTCTGTGCTGTTGGACACCTTCCCTCGGGGCCAGGTCTGTATCAGCCTGCAGGCAGGACACTCCTGGCCCGGCCCCCGTGGTGCGCAGACACACCAGCGTGGGGAAGAGGCCCCGAGTGCTCCCGGGAGATGGGAGACCCGGGAGGAGAGGGACGCGCGGCACCGGGAGCGCGGGCGGCCAGGCTGACCGGGTGGCGCCGCCCCTGCCCTGCAGACCGGATCAACATCAAGAGGAAGGGGGCGTGGCCCTCGGCCCTGCTGTCCGTGCAGCACGTCATCGACTGCGCAGACGCCGGCTCCTGCGAGGGGGGCAACGACCTGCAGGTGTGGGAGTACGCCCACCTGCACGGCATCCCCGACGAGACCTGCAACAACTACCAGGCCAAGGACCAAGGTAGGCCGGCCGCCCCCCGTACACCTGTCACCCTCTTCCCCAGAGACACACTTCTCAGGCCCTGTGGCCAGGGCACTGGGGGTCGGCGGGACAGAGGTGGGAGCCCCCTGCCGCTGGGGGATCAGGGAACTGGGGCCTGGGGTCCTTGTTGAGAAGACCAACAACAAAGACTTGGGGAGGGGTCTCCAGACTGTGTGTCCTGCGGCCAGGCCTGGCCATGGCATTTGGGTTCTGATGCGCTGGCATTCTGGTGGTTTTTCATGGGCCTTTGTTAGGGGAACACTTGTCGAGGGGAGAGTAAGTTTTCCAGGAGCAGGATGGGGAGAGCAGGCCGGCTGTGCCCCAAAATGGAAGCAGCAGTTCCGACTGGAACCCAGGATTCTGGTGGATTTGGAGCTGAGGGGGCACTGCATGGACCAGGGGACCCCAGCTGGCCTGGAATTAGCACATTCTTCAGGCTGTTCCCCTTGGAAACCAAAGGAAAAAAAGCCCTACACTCATAGTGGGTAGATTTAAGTCACCTGTCCCAGTCAGAGCTTCCTCGTAACCAGAGCAGAGAGCCAGGATAAACTCAAAAGGCCGCCTGAGACAGGAGGGGCAGGACTGCCAGCAGCCCGGGGACTTCCCTGCCTCTGCCATCTCCGTCTATAAAAGGTATGCTCTGGCCCCTGGGCCTACCCTAGGCGCCATCGCACGCCCACGGGGGCCCCTCGCCTTGCCTCCTGGGCCATGTGGCCCAGCCAGAAGGAATCCCCCCAGACAGGTTGGGTGAGTCTTGTTGAACTGGTAGATACAGCTGGGGTCAGAGAACCAAGGAGAGGTGCCCATGCCTGATGAAGAGGATGGGGGAATTGAAGACTCGGAATTGGGCATCAGGTGGTCCCTGGGGCTCCACCCACCGGGAACTGGTCTTGTCCATCCCAGGGCCCTTGGGCCCACGCAGCAGGACAGGGCCAGGTGGAGCTAATCACCTGTTGTTTGCAATGAATATTCTTGTCTTTCTTATCAAATGTGGGCACAGATCCACCTTTTTCCCAGTTGTATTGGGCATTTGGTGTCCAAGGGACGAATTAAACCAACACTTTAATCCTCGAGGAATTTAATGTCCTGGGGGGAGGAATCTGGACAGATAAGAAACTAAACAGAAACAGCTAACATGAAAGCAGTAAAAAGTGGGGCTGAGGGCCCAAGGCAGGATGGGTGGGGTAAACAGTGATAATGTCTAGGGTCTAGGAAGAATGCAGGTGATGGTGTGGAGTCTTCCAGAACTAACAGTTATAATTATAATTTTTTTTAAACAGCCTAATTCTGGGGGGAGGGTATAGCTCAAGTGGTAGAGCGCATGCTTAGCATGCATGAGGTCCTGGGTTCAATCCCCAGTACCTCCTCTAAAAATAAAACAATAAACCTAATTACCTCCCCCAACCAAAACAAAAAAAGGAAAAAAGTCTAATTCTTGATACCTCCTCAAACCAAAATAACAACAACAAAAAAAACTTATTTTTTTCAAAGACGTGTGGGCCTGCTCACTATCCAAAAACACTATCATCTTAAAAGCTAATGATTTGAGTACACGCTATTCTCAGCTGTAGAGTATCGTGAAAAGGCCTTTTTCCTGGCCTTTAAAGGAAAAGAAAAGATAAACTTTTGAGGGCCTACTATGCGCTAATTAATGTTTATCTGTCTTTTCCGCCATGGCCTGGGGAAGGGCTTTTCCTAAGTTCTTTGCAGCTGAAAGGTCGTCATTTAAACAGCCCCGCCGGCAAGCTGATTTCCATTATTAATTAGCTGCTGGACGGAGAGCGCAGGGAGAAAGGTGGAGGTGAGATCTGGGTGCTTCCTGTCAGCAGCTGAATGAGGAAACAGCCTCACGCTGGCTCTCCTGCTGTCCCCCCAGCGTGTGACAAGTTTAACCAGTGTGGGACGTGCACGGAGTTCAAGGAGTGCCATGTCATCCAGAACTACACCCTCTGGAAGGTGGGCGACTACGGCTCCCTCTCCGGGAGGGAGAAGATGATGGCCGAGATCTACGCCAACGGGCCCATCAGGTGAGGCGCCAGGACCCCGCCGGGCTGGTCGCCGGGCGTCTCGCCCCTTTCCTTCTGGCCCCTTTCACGAGGCCGGAGGCACAGCTGCCACTGAGTTCTCTCCAAAGCAAAGCTGAAATGACCAGGCACCCGGCGTAGGAGGATTGGGAGTGAAGCACATACGCAGGGAGGTCCCCGGGGTAGGCGGGCCGCGGGACCAGCCTGGGCTGGGGCCTGGGGGCGCCGAGGGGGTGAGCACGGAGGTCTGGGCAGTCATCGGATGCGCGTTCCCCAAGGTGGGTGTACGTGAGTGTTTCTAACAATGGTAAATAGTTTCCATTTGAAGTGCTAATTCTTGGTAACTGTAGGTTTGTTTTCTGTGTCTGTGAGTCTGTTTTTATTGTTACAAGTTCATTTGTGTCATTTTTCTAGATTCCATACCTAAGTGATATCATACGGTATTTGTCTTTCTTTGCCTGACTTTACTTAGTCTGATGATCTCCGGGTCCATCCATGTTGCTGCAAATGGCATTTTATTCTTTTGTATGGCTGGGCAGTGGTGTGTGTGTGTGTGTACGTACGTATGTACGTACATCACATCATCTTTAACGGGGGGGGGATGGGGAGGGCGGAGGGATAAATGGGGAGTCTGGGATTTGCAGATACTACTGTTTTCTTTTAAGTGCTCATTCTTGAACTGCTTGCTCTCAGCTGCGGTATAATGGCAACAGAAAAGATGTCTAACTACACTGGAGGGATCTTCGCAGAATACCACGAGAGGGCCTTCATAAACCACATCATTTCCGTGGCTGGGTGGGGTGTCAGCAACGGCATCGAGTACTGGATTGTCCGCAATTCGTGGGGAGAACCGTGGGTAAGACGCCTTCCCCGAGACCCCGCTTCCTTTGGTGGTTCTGTTGGTTCTGTCGGTTCTGTAGCTGAGAACTGTGGCCCCGAGCGGGGGGGGGGGGGGGGGCTTGGTGCTCCCGTGCAGAAGCAAGCATGGGGCCGTCCCCGTCCTGGGCATACAGCATCCCTGGCCCCAACTCGTTAAGACGGCAGTTGTTCCTTCTCTGTACCCCCCAGCTGTGACAACCAAGTGTCCCCACACGTTGCCAGTGTCTCCTGGGGGAGGCGGGGGACCGCCCCGGCTAAGCAGCACTGCTTGGGAGGTGTCCGTTTAGCTCGCTTATTCCTTTACAACCATCTCATTCTTTTTCCTGTCATAGTCCCAGCTCTCCTAAGTAACACTGTGGAGTTTCTTCAAAAATACTTCGACTTGGGTCAAAAATCTAAGGGAATTAACTGCCTTTTCATTTCTAAGACCTAGCATTAACCATTAACAGCTTAAGATACAGAAATTCACTATTATGAAGCGGGGGGAAATGACTCACGTCGAAGCGATGAATCTCGGCAGTTTCTATTAAACGGCCACAGACGGGGGAGCAGCAGGCGAGGCGTCCGGTCTAAAGACCCAGCGTTTCATTGCGTTGATTAGCTTCTGGCACACAGGGCCGAGCACCCCTCACGTCAAACGTTTGCTAAGCTAAATGCTTCACAAACGCTTTCCGAATAGGGGTCCCGAGAGGGCAGGGGCAGCCGAGTGGGCGGCCTGGATGCTCAGGTGCCCGAGCCTGGGGTGGGTGAAGAGGCGGAGGGGGTGGGTCTGGGGCCGAGAGTGGAGGGAGAGCCGGGAGGGGGGTTGGGGGGGGCAGACACACAGCTGACTTGCGGTCCCACCCCCAGGGCGAGCGGGGCTGGATGAGGATCGTGACCAGCACCTACAAGGATGGCAAGGGCGCCAACTACAACCTTGCTATCGAGGGGCAGTGTTCGTTCGGGGACCCCATCGTTTGAGGGATGTCGCTGAAGGAGCAGTTTCCAAGGAAATGAGAGCGCCAGCTGGGACCAGAGGCTCCCTCGTCTCAGGCCTGAGCGGAAGGAACTAGGGGGTCACAGTCACATACCTGACGGCTGGGAGGGCACTGAGCGCCCAGGGGGCGCCGTCAAGTGTGAGACAGGCTGAAGGAGCATCCCGAGGGGAGCCCGAGAGGGCAGGACTGGGATGCCCGCAGGGACAGCGTCCTGCCACGAAGGCGGCAGGAACCACCGGAGAAGCCATCCGCACGACCTCCGTGTCCTGCCGCCTATGGTTTGGCGACCGGGCTGCAGTGCGGTGGCGAAGAGCGAAACTGCGGACGTCTCGCGGACTCCTAAGTCACCTTGAAAAGGGGGGGAGGGGGCGGCGGTCTCATGTTGCCCCAGTGATGAATAAAGTGCACAGCTTCACAGCAGCCCCGAGCCCGTGTGCTTTATTTACACAGCAGTATGGCACCACCAGGGCCTGCGCCTTCCAACGCAGACAGGCTTCTCCTTGTTTTTGGAAAATTAACGCGTCACAGTAATATGAACGAACCATCAGGTCTGGTGAAAACCTTAAGTCATCTTTGAAAATAGTTCACCTAAGTCTCGGTTTCTGACTTTCCACCGCCCTGGGGCTGACAGGTGGCTACACCCCGAGAGGTAATGGGAACCCAGCTCCGATACTGGGGGAAGTGAATTCTGGAAACAGGATTCATGGGCAGCCCTGGACTTACAAGGAGAGGGGACCGTTCATAATAGCAGGTTTTCACTTTGCTAACAGTTTCCTTTTTAAAAGAGTTACCCACCTCCTCCCACCAGAGCCCATTTCCAAGATGCTGACTGGGCCTCTTCAACCGTAGCTTCTGGAAAGGGTTCTTCCACAGCTGGCTTCCTGGAATGTTCTGCTCAGCCCTGGAGGACGCTCTAAGTCAGTTCACCAGGATGAAGTTAGACTTGCAGTGAGCTTCAGGGGACAGAAGGAAAACAGGCACTGGGTTAGACACGACGGAAATGACGACATATAAAACCCGCGGAGACCCTCCCGCCAGCCCTACCTATGAACTCTGCCACAGGGTCATGCTCGCCTTCCGTTTTGATGGTGCCTGCGATGCTGTCGTTTTCCAAGATGGGGAGGAAAAGCTGCACAAAGTCAGAGGTGTACGGAGGGGCGATGACATCCAGGACCTGCAGGAGGGCCGGACTGTGAGCTGGGGAAGTGGCAACTGTGGGGCAACCACCCTCCCTCCCCACTTTGCTGCTTCCAGGCGACAATTCCCACCTCCAACACTAAGACACCCAGGGGTTAATGCAGGTAAAATTCACAATACGTTCCTGCAGGTGGGAGCTGTTTGGTAAGCTGTTATCTGTGTCACTGTCATCACCACAATTATCAGAACGCACAGTTCTCATAGTTAGGTACAAAGAAATTAAGACAAAAAGGGCACTGCTAGGGTAAACAGAATGAAACAGGAAACAAACGGTGTGTTGCTGACCTCAGTTACAAAATAGCGAATGAGTGAAATGTCGGTGTCCAGCTTCTCCAGACACTTTCGGATGTAACTGACCACGGGAAGTACGTAACCTCGACTCAGCAGGTGGACCATCCTGTCCAGGAGCGTCTTCTTCAACTCAAGCTACAAGAGTGGGGGCAAACAGTCTCTTAGAAAGGGGGCATCTCCCCCACTATGCCACACCCTGGGGCCACCCGCTCACCTGCTCCATCACGTCCAGCTGGGAGTGCTCAGTCTCAAACAGCTTGACCAGCAGCTGCAGGACCTGGGGGTGCAGGAGCTGGTGGCAGGTGCTGATCTACAAACAGGCCAAAGGGAGCCTCCCTGAGCACTGCGGTTGGGTCTCTGGGCGCACCCTCAGCCACGGATAACCGCCATCACCGTTGTGGCCACAGAGACGGCTTACGGCCGCCCCCAGCAGTCCCCACCACTCAGCCCCGGGCTGGTCAGCTTCCATACCATTCCTCATCCCCACAGGGACACTTGATAAAAGTGGAGAAATCTATAGAGTCACTGAGACTAGTTCCTTAAAAGGAAAATCCTCATTTAGAATAGAAATAACTAGCTTTGAAAAGAATGTCTTCTGAATGCACTGAACAGGTGGGCTGGAGGGACAGGCACAAGCGATAGTCAGTATCTTGTAATAACCTTTAACAAAAAGAATATGCAAATGAATGTATGTACACACGGGCACGACCGGGACACCACGCTGTACTCCAGAAACTGACACTGCGACTGACTGTACTCCAACAAGGCAAATAAACAAGAAAAGGCACAGACGCAGAGGACGCAGCCCGCCTACCTCGTCCAGCAGCGCCAGGTGTACCGGGGTGTGGTCAGTCTGCAGCTGGAAATACCTTGGTTCTGACACAGTCCAGTCCACCCACTTCAGCACCCCCATTGCCACTACTGGAAACCTACAGGTACATGAGGCAGAATGTTTCCTTTAAACAAAACTTAAAAAAAAACAAACATCGATGCTGAATGGTTGGGAAGATTTACAAAACAACAACTCTGTCTGTCCCACTGATCCGCTCTTGCGTCTGCTCAGCCAGCATCTTCTGAGACGTGCGGTGCAGGAGCCCGAATTCCACCCCCAGTGACTGGGGGCCACTTCACTGCTTTCAAGCGAAAGTCAGTGAGCCTGGTGGACTGGGCTGAAGTTTACTTTTAATTAGCAAACCCTTTCTTTGACCCTAGAACAAATTAACGGGGGAAAGATTCAAATGCCTAAGAGGGCACCCTACTTGTAAGCTTTTCTAGTAAATGCTTAATTTATATAATTGGCATAATCACAAATCATTTCCATCTAGGCAATACTTCATTGGTCTATCTTTCACTGTAACTAGACCCTTTGCTTCAAATCAATTTCTGTATTCTGGTTGGCCTTCCTTTTTCCTTCCTTTTTGTGAACAGACTTCTGGCAAGTAAATACCTGAAAATTACTCATGCTAACAGTTTAAACTTCTCTATATACATTTAACAAAGAAAAAATAAATAAAATGAGTAAGTATCTCTGAATCTTTTTATACTTTCTGAGCTTTTAACATGAAAACTCACACGGCCCCCTCCCGAAAGAACCCCGTCTGGAAGTGTTACCTGTGCTCACCTGATGCACTGGTAGAGCGTGCTCAGCTCGGCCACCAGCTCAGATGCCCCTTTGTTCTCATTGCAGCACAGATTGTGAACAGTTTCAACAGCTTTTGACGTTGACTTCAGCTCATCTTTGTTGATGCTCACCCGCTTGTTCTGAAAGCACAGGAGAGCCGGTGACTCCCGACGGGCACACATCCTCCTGGGGGTGGGGGTGACCCTGTGTCCGCCCTTCTCTCTGCAAACCATCTTCCCCATCTCCCAGGTCAAACTTCCCAGCCACATACGGCACACAGAAACTGAAAGCCAAGGAGACCGTCGTTTGCCTGTGGCTAGGGAAATCAGTTCACCTTTTAAGTCTCTTCCAATTACAGTTTGAATTAGTATTATAGATGCGATGCACATTTTCTTGAGACATTTAGCACTTTGACTGTTTGATGTGTAAACACTAGGAAAGATACTTCTCACACTAGTTGGGCTCATGATTTCTTGCAGCCAAAATGCCCAAATGACACCAAGGAGAAGAGGTGTCTTGTCTCCCTGAAAGTCCAAGAACTCGCAGAACTGAGGGCACCTTCTTCCAGGTCTCCACCACGCTGGCTGCGTACGCCAAGATGTGGATGTACTTGTGCTTGTGGTCCTGGTTGATTCTGGCCCCGGGTTTGAAGAGCGACTGCATAAACAGGTCCAGGAAGGCCGGCACCCGAATCTGCAGAGAAACACACAACTCACTGAGAAGGAAAGAGAGAGAAGGTAGGTAAGTCCATACACACTTGTGGGGGACTGCCGGCTTACATCCACCCCTGCAGGCGCCCTGGGCGTGCGAGGGTCAAGCGCGTGATGAGGAAGGACCAGGGAAAGGATAGAGATATTTCAATAGGAATTTGCACTCACTGACTTAAGAGAAGTAAGAGGAACACCAACTTTCCAAAGCAGTACTTCCAATTGGCATTGAGGGTGTCCCATCTTATTTATTTATTTTTTTCCATCTTATTAAAATGAAAGGCAACTCACAAGTTCAACAGGCGGTGGGTCCATGCTTGTGAACATCTTGAACAAGACCGTGATGTCAGCCGGGTTCAGGGCGCCCTTGGACAACATAGCCCCGAGGGCCTGACAAGCCCTGGGGTAGGAGGCAGCTGTGCCCAGGGCGAGCGTGATCTGACTGGCATCATGGCCTCTAGGAAAAAACCACATACCCCATCATCGACAAGGTGGCACCCCACCTCGCCCTCCCCTTCCCTCTCTCCCTCCCTCCTTCTCTCACACTTATGCTTTCAACTCTTGGGGTCCCTCTGTTTCTTCCTATTTCTGCATTCACTCGGATGTTCACTAATGGACCCGAGAAAACAGCGTTTACAGCTAACTGGGGAAGAATGACTCAGTCCGGCTCACAGACTTCCCAAAAGGAACCATGTACTTTTTGTGTATCTTAAGATTCTGTTAGTAGAAAATAAAGCTAGTAAGGGCTAATTTTGTTCAAAGATACAGGCAATCTAACAATTAGACGACTGAGTAACTGTTTCAGGACTGTTGTCATTTGCCACTGATGAATCCCAATACATTGGGAATTCAGGTTCATAAAAACAGTGCATTAAACGATAATCAGATACTTTACAAAATATTCAATAGAGCAGAACTTTACAATGCAGGCTGTCTCCATGTAGTGAGAACCACCCTGACTCTTCTAGCTCTTCAGGTTACCAGGATGTTTACTTATATGTCAAAATGGAAGAGAGAGCCTTCGTTTGCGGAAACAGGGCAATGGGAGGGGTGCGGAGGGAGCACCCGGGAGCCCCGCTCACTTCTCCTGGGCGAAGCGCTGAACCTCCTGTGCGATCCTGCGCACGGCGGAGCCGCCCTGCTCCTCCTGGGCCAGCACGGACATCATGGCCTGAGCAAACAGGTATGTGTGCTCCCCGTGGCACACCATCTTCTGAAAAATTGCAGGGAGAGAGTGTTAGGACGCATGATCGCAGCAGTGACACCTGTAGACAGAAGAGCGAGACGCCAACCGTTCTGCATGGGAGGCGCCTTCCGAGCCAGACAGCCTCCACACAGAGCACCTCATGTGTGAACGCGTGGGACCCAAAACAGCCTCCTTGTAATCAGAGCTTCAGAAAGTAAAGAACTTACAGCAAACTCAGGGAGATTTTTTTCAAGGTTTTCTTCTCCTCCGTCCAAAATTGTAGCTAGAGAGGTACGCAGTACTCTGGAAAACACCTCCAGCTGCTGGCAGGCTGTGGACACACTGGTTATCTCCCCTTGGTATCCTGCATCAGAGATAAGCTACAACGCAGAAATAAGCAGCCAAACACAGTGTCCTCAGGCCCACCCGCCACGTCTGGGGTGGGGGGTGAGGAGGGACAAGCACAACCTGGTCGCGAGGTCACACCTTTACCCGGATTCCTGCTTCACCACTAACTAGGTTTGTGGCCCCAGCCAACCACCCCCTTGGCTCTTCATGTGGGAGATGGAGGAGACGGGCCAGGCCTTCCTATGGCTCCTCTCTGAACACAAATGGCTCTGATGTGTTCCTGCCAAATCCTAAAACAGTCTACGTCAACCCCAGAACATACAGATTCCGTTTTCTTGCTCAATTTAAGACTCACTAACGTGAAACGATGAAGACCTTCACCAAACAAGCCGGTGGGACCTTTCAAAGGAAAGAGACTACCAACCAAGCAGCCCAAATAACTCTGTTCACAGACACCTGTCTCTACCCCAGGGCTCTTCCCACCTTGACGGTGAAGTTGAGCATCAGACAGTCTGGATGGGCTTCCGCCAGCTTGTAAAACAGATCTCTCCAAGTGGTGTGTGCGATCATCTGTTCAAGCCACGCGGGGGTCTGACAAGACACAAATGGCAAGATAAGGGGCCCTGTGAACAATCACAGAACAGTGCGGCTGGAGAAGCCCCGAGCATCCAGCGTGGCCCCACAGGCCCAGGGCTGGCGAGGACACGCGGGAGCTGAGTGGCAGAGCCAGAGCCCTGAACGCCCACTCTGGCCGGTGTAAAACTCAGCTCCGCGAGAGCGAGCTGCAAGGCGCCTCCTGGGATGCCCGAGGCCGGCGGGAGCACGTGCGCTGCGAGCCCAACTGGCTGCAGCCCAACTGGCTCTCGGCCGTCAGCCGTGTGCCCGTGACAAAGAGAATAAAGCGACTGAAATGACGCATGACGCAGGTGGTCTTGTCCGTCGTCATGTGGAGCAGCCACGAAAATGTGCCTCTGGCTCTCCGACTGTGTGACTGACAGGCCAGGGCCCGGGCCCCGGGAGTGGCACGAAACGGGAGGTGAGACCCCACTGCTCCTCCTCGCAAGCTCAGCACCTAGCTGCCTCCTGGCGTCAAGATCTCACCGCCCTGAGTAGAGCATTTAACGGGCAGTTCTGTCTCTGCAAGTTCTGTCTCACACCCTGATTTCAGACCCCAACTCTCACGACACTCACACAGCCCGCCGCCCTCCACTGTATACGCGGAATTAGCATAAGACTCCAGGAACTGGTATTAGAAACAGGAAAAAGGTTCCTCACCTCTCCTTCTTCAGTAAAGATAGAATCCGCTTTACGGGGGTCGAAATGTTTGATCAGTAAACTCTTCAAGTGATTTTCCACAGTTTCCTGAACCTGCACTGGTTCAACACCTGACAGAAGATGAAAGCAACTGGGTGAAAGCGGCAGTCTCTCAGTTCGCTGTGTTACTGTAGAACAAGTAGAGAGATCGAGAGTCTACAAGTGCATCAGGTATCACAGGACTGCCTCTGACCACTTCGGATTTGGGGCCTCTTAAAAAATCAATATTAATCATAGTTAACGGTAAGACCCAAAAAGGAGCACAGGGCAGAACACACAAGGATGTCTGTCCACGTGAAAAGGACAGTGACATCTTCGAAGCCTTGCTAAGGACAAGGACAAACGTCCACAATAGACAGGTAGGAGGATGGAAAACCATACCCCGCGCAGGAGAACAGAGCAGATGCCAGGCAAGAGGGACATTCGCATGTAATCACCATGACAGCAAGGAACCGACCAGTTTCCGGGCAGTACTCACTCTGTGATGTCGTCTGTACCCAGTTCAGTGGATTTACAGTAAAGCTCTACTTTGATCATATTAGCTAAAAGCCATCACCATACCCAGTCCTAAACTACCCTCATTTACCGCTTGCTGTAACACACCTCAAAAGTGACGCACTAGACATGCGCTGTCTAATTCTGTATACAACAGGGCGGGGAGAACAGCGCGGGGAGCATCACATTTGCAGGCTACCTGCAAATCTCGATTATTGAATCAAAGATAAGAATCAAGAGGAAGGTATAGCTCAAGTGGTAGAGCATGTGCTTAGCATGCACAAGGTCCTGGGTTCAACCCCCAGTAACTCCTCTAAAACTAACTAAATAAATAAATAACCCTAATTACCTCCTCCCCTGCCCCTAAAAAAAAGGTAAGAATCAAGAAGATGAAAATGAGTGAGAAGTTCAGTTCTTACTTACAGAAGTCTTAAAAACCAGGAAAACCAAGAAGGCCTTTCCCATTTACCAGCATTATAATGATCCAATGGTCTATTATAAAGAGAGGGAGGTGACGAGCCATGACCAGGGCGCCCACAAAGCACCTGTCTGAATGAGCCACTCGGCCAGCAGGTTGACAGTCTGGGCCACAGCAGTATAGTTCTCCGACAAGAGCTGGATCACATTCTCCGGAGACCCTCCTGCCTGAAAATACCTAGAAAAGTCAACGAACCAGCTATGCCACTCAGATGAACGGCACAAGGCGTGGGGGTGGGGGCCCTCAGAGGGGCAGAGGAGAAGACAGGTTACTGAGATTTTTAAGTTGGGGAAGACCCCAGAAGCCTTCCATTCCAATATCCCATTATTCTTACTTTTACATGTCATCTTCTGGGTCTATTACAAAACTGTCTAAATTATCCCCGCCTCCTCCCGAACAAACCACCTTTCTCACATACCTCTTCAGAGTGTTGAAGATGGAGGGCTCCATTATATAATCCCGGGTGGAAAACTTGTGTAGGCATTCTTGCTGGACCTCGGCATCATCCTCTCCCTCTCCATAGTCATCCTCCTGCTGTTGGTAAAAAACAGCCATGCCACCTGTTCATTAATACAGACATCCTCACCTTAAACCCACATGACGCCGTCCATGTCAAAAGTATTCCACACGCGTTTCACCTGCCTCTCACGACAGTCTCAGGAAGTACGCTGGACCAGTAACGACAGGCTAAGAAGAGGGAAGCCAGAGGCACACCAAGTGGGCTGGTCTCTCAACTGCACGCTGGCACATGTGTGTACGGTAGTCACACAAGTGCCTTCATCTCATGCAAGATACGTTATCTGGGCACCTGTTTCCTCCTCTCTTACACAAAGAACAACAGTGCCTTCTCCCATTGGGCTGTTGGGAGGATTCCGTGTGCTAATTTTTGGAAGAGCCAAGCACGGTACCTGACATTTAGTAGAAGTTCAATAGCTGTCAGCGATCATTATTGTTCTCACACATGCCACGTAACGCTTTCCAACAAGTGATTCTTGAAGGCACAAGCCATCAATTTGCTGGCAGAAAGATCTCCGACTTGCCTCGAATCAGCAGGCCTGGCTGGACACTAGGCACACACCTTGCCCACGCCTGTATTTTCACACATTGTCTACGGTCGCTTTCCGCTGTGACGGCGCGTGGAACTGTGACAGAGACCCGCAGAGCCAAAAATACTTACTCTCAGGCCCTTTATGGAGAAGTTTGCCCACCCCTGGTCTAGACTTACATCCTGAAGGCATGCTTTGGGGGCAGAGGGAACAAGATCCCTTCATTGTGGAGACCAGGGGCCTCCTCTCAGATCTTATTTGAGTGGGCGCCTTGAGTAAGGCCATGAAGGGGCGCCGGCCTGCGCCCCGAGACTCACCCTGTGAGCCTGTGCTCCTACCGGCACTCTCTGCTCCTCCACATCTTCTCTTGGGTCATGCCACCTCCCTGCTCATACATCTAGAATCTGTCTAGATCTCTCTCTCTCAAGCTCCACACTTGAGAATTCTCTTTTCTCATTTCCATCGGGATGTCCCATTCCAAACTCATGAGGTCCAAAACTGACCTCTCTTTTCCCTCTTAACAGATCTTCCTACAACCCGTATTTTAGTAAAGGATTCCATCATCTACCCGTTACCCTAAACTCAAAAACCTAGGAGTGGTCCTCAATTTCCATCCACCACCCCACCCCCACATCCTGTCACAAAGACCCATCAGTTCTGTCCCCCACATGTCTACCCAATGTGGCCCCTCCTTGCACGCCTCCCTCCACCCTTCCTTATAGTGTGCATGCCTGCAGTAGCAACGGTCCACCAGAGGCTCAGTCTCATTCCTTCCTGATGCCACAATGACCTTCAGAAGCCACAAATCTGGTGTTTCTTTCTTGATTAAAGTTTCCTCTCTCCCTAAGAAAAGACATCCAAGTTCCAGCATGACCCTCCCCTTCCACTGGTTCTCCTGGCCACTCCCATCCCTTGCCACTCCCCACCAGCAACCTGCAGCCAGACTAAACTACTGCATTTCAGTAGCTTCGTCCATCATCTGGGCTTAACATCACAGTAGCCTCCTTACCCATCTTCCTGCCTCCCCAGATCTGCCGAACATGAGTCAAGTGAACAGATTTTGGGTCACAAAAACTGATCTACTGCTGTCTTTCAAAATCCAGTTTGTGTCACATTCCTTGACTTTCTTTCCCTCTTCCATGAAGTAAGTTAGAATGAACATGAAATGAGCACCTAGTCCACCCCTCTCATCGATGAGAGCCTGTTAGGGTCGGTGGGCCAAATTAGGATCATGATTAAAGTTCTCCAAACCCGAGACCCCGTCCAACCTCCTGTCTGGGGGGGATGTCTGGGCCCGGGTCTGCCAGTCCCAACTGCATAAGGCAAATCACTGGAGTGCTCAGTCAATAAGTGAAGGCACTGGTCCTCAGATATGGCCTCGTTGTAAACCCCTCTGACTAGAAGGGTGACAAGTACTATGACATGGTGAACAAGACGCTGGAAACCGCAACCCCCCACTAAACTGACTGACACCGAAGTTCTCACACCTGGACCACTTCGGTGGGTCAGCAGTTAGCTACAGCAGCCATGGAGACAACGGACCTGCATCGGACCCCCAGTCCTCCATTTCTTAGCTTCATGACCTTGGGCAGGCCACTAGCGCCTCCTGTCTCACTCTCTCCATTTACAAAATGAGCAGCGTGACAGCCAACTCAGTATCCTGAGGGTGGAATGAGATAATGCATGAAAGCCCAGAGCCAGCACAGGGGTTCCGTCAGCTAAATCCGAATCCGTGCACTCCACGCTAAGCCTCCAACGCCGTGGAATGACCCAACACTCGAGTGTCGGTGTCACTCCCTGTCCCACACTGTTGAACAAATCGTACTTTTCAGCAGCTTTCAAAGGCCCCTCTGAAGCGGCTCCCTCCCGGACCTCACGCCAGTTTCCACCAGGCATCTAACCACACAGGGCTCCTTTCAGCTCCAGGAACAGAGCGTCGATCTTCGCATCCTTGGACTTCTCCTTCCAAGCCCTCTTTGCACCACCCGCCCCTTCAACGAAGTAAGCTCTGCTCTGTGCTTCCTTCCTTCCAGCACCGGTTCAGTACGTCCTAAACATGCCTAAATTCTGACTCCTGATAAAAGGCAGGTTCCCAGGCTCCCCTCCAGACCAACTGCTTCGCAGTCTCCAGCGGAGGGGCCTGAGAAGAGGATTTCAAATAAGCACTTCAGATGGGTCTTAAGATGCGTGTAAGGCTGGGGTCCCCTGACTGAGCTAGAACGCCGGGTTCCGGCTTCCCAACCCTTGTCTTCAGGGGGGAAGGTTATGACCTGTCCTCAGCTTCCACAGCAAACGCCGGATGGTCCAGGATGAACGATCCTTTCCTAGTCACTTAGCCCACGGATGGCTTAAATCCGCCCAAGGCATCCACGAGTCTGGTTTTCAAAACTGTGAGGCACACGGGAGAGGGCCCAACTCCCACTTTTCCCCCTCATGATGCTGGGCTGGACTGTTTTTTGAAAAGTATTACTATCTTTTTTAACCGTGTGGCTGAGACGACTCCTCCACCTTCGACCTCACGTCCGACCCACCCGGGGACTCGGGAGCCACAGCGTCTGGCACTGAGGCCGCCCCAGCGCGGCCGGCGGTCACCAGTGGGGGCGGGGCCCTGCGGCCAGGCCCTCCCCGGGGGCCCGGGTCCCCGCAGCGCTGCCCGGCCCCGCGCCGCCCGCGCCGCCCCCGCCGCCCCCGCCGCCCCCGCCGCCCCCGAGAGGTCGCGCGCTCGGCCCCCGCGGCAGCGGCGTGAGGGGCGGGCCCGCGGCGGCTGGGGGCGCGGGGCGCGCGCGGCAGGAAGGGGCGGGGCGGGCTGTGCTTGGACCATGCGGCGGGGGCGGGGCCGGCTCGCCTGCGACGGAGACCAACTGGCCTCGTCGGGGGCGCCCGGTGCCCCCCTCACCTGGCCGCTGTCCGCCTCGTCGCCCCACTCGGCCGCGCTCCCGAAGTAGTCCTCGTCCATGATGGCGCCTGGCGCGGTCCCCGCCATCCTCTACCGCGAGCGCGCGCGCGAGCATCGCGCATGCGCACGGCGGATGGGCGAGCGCACGCGCGGCCCCGCGGCCCCGCCCCCAGCGGACACGCGCCTCCGCCCAGGCGGGAAGCGAGGGGGCGGGCAGAGGGCCGGGCGGGGGCGTGGCCGAGGCAGGGGGCGGGGCGCAGAGGGCAGCCTACCAGGGCAGAGGCAACCTACGAATTTTTTTTAAATATGGGTTATTATTATTAATTATTATTTTAATTTCTTGAATATGTGTAAGTATATTTGTCCTTTATGATTGGATTACCGCATTCTGTTGATTTTTACTTTGTAGTTGGCTTTATTCCTTTGATAACTATATAAGTTTAAAAAGCCAAAGATCTAATCTGTTCTTAGAAACAATAATTAGTACATACATGTAACCAAAAAAAAGTGCAGTATAGGGTATATATGTATTTACACGCAATATAATGTGTATGTGCAGTCGAACTGTAATAATTATAAGAAAACTTGAGACAGGAAAACAAAAGGATAATAAAAACAATTTTGAAAGAGAAAAAAATAAATATGAGTGATTTTCTGATTTTATATATATATTTGAAGTATAGTTGATTTACAATGTGTTAGTTTCAAGTATACAGCAAAGTGATTCAGTTATAGATATATATACTTTCTTTTTCAGATAATTTTCCATTATAGGTTATTACAAGATATTGAATATAGTTCCCTGTAATATACAGTAACTTCTTGTTGTTTACCTATTTTATATATAGTAGTGTGTATCTGCAAATCCCAAACTCCTAATTTATCGCTCCTCCACCTTCCCCTTTGGTAACCATAAGTTTGTTTTCTATGTCTGTGAGTCTGTTTCTGTTTTGTAAATAAGTTCATTTCTGTCATTTTTTTTAGATTCCACATATAAGTGATATCATATAATACTTGTCTTTCTCTGACTGACTTCACTTAGTATGATAATCTCTGGGTCCATCCACATTGCTGCAAATAGAAGCATCCCTAACTGATCCAGGGACACAACCTGGTTGGGCCCCCATTGGCTCCCGATAGAAGTTTTGCTCTAGACTCACACTTGGCCTGGGTTCGGGTCCCGGCTCTGCCCCTTCTTCATTGCGATTTTTGGTCCTCTGAGCATCAGTTTCCTCACCTGACACCTGGGCACAGGGGCAGGGCCCACTTATCAGATACACCGTGTAGAGCCATGAAAATGTTTTAATATCTGTTAAAATCAGAAGAAAAATGAGTAGTGTAATAATGAATCCAGCCAGGGTTGGATTTGTATAAACATAATTGGTATGAAGTACTAATGCAATGTAAAATACAATTTTTTATAACAAATGTGTAAAATACAATTTTTAATATTTCTTTATGGAAGAAGGGTCCAAGAAGGCAAAAGTGTCAAGGGCCCACGGATGTCACAGAGCGGCCTGGAAAAGGGGGCCTACCTCGTGGGGTGGTTGCTAAGGATAACTGAGAGAATGCTTCGAAAGCCAGTAGCTTGGTTCCCAACATGTAGCAGGTGGTCAAAAAATCAAAGCCTGATGATACTCAGGGGAAGTTTTGAGCAGGGATGTTACCACCACCAGATTTGGATCCTGTGAAGGGTAACACCCACATCTGTAAGGAGAGAGCCTTAGAGACAAGAGCTCCAGAAGACTGCTCACAGCCCACTTGCAGAGGGCTCGGCCCCACTGTGCTTCCATGCAACCCTTCTTTCCTCATCTGAAAACAAGTGAAATCAGGACAGAAGGTGACAGGTGCTGCTGTTCTGAGACCATTAGGAGAGACCCGCTTGGGGCGATCAGAGAAGGCTTCTCCCAGAAACTTCTATTTGAGCTGAGTCAGATGGCAAAGGAGGAAAGCAAGCTGGACCAGGACGAGGACACTAAGAGAGCAGAGCTGACAGGACGAAGGTGGCCAGGGATCCTTGGAACCCAAAGGCCACCGAGGCTGGCAGCTGGCAGGCCAGGGAGAGGCCTGGGTGAAGTGGGCCAGGCAGGTGGGGTGAGATCCCGGTGGGGAATTGGTTTTTTTGCCGAGAACTATTGGGAAGGATTTAAGGCACTAATGTATGTAGAGCACCGAGCATGGAGCTTACACACAGTAGGTGCTCCATAAGTATTAGTTATTATGATGAGGATGAAATGTGTGGGGTGCTCTTTGGTTTTTTGTTTTTTTGGTTTGTTCACTTTGAGGGAAGGACCAGATCATATCTGGGTTTTTGAAATTGCTTCTCTTGCGTGAGGCCACAGGCCTTCTGGAGGGAGCCTGGAGGTGAGAATGCAAGTTAAGAGGCCTCAGTGGGAGTTAACGGAAGCTAAGAAGTGGCAGGGTTGGGGGCGCTGGTGTGGAGCTGCTGTGATCCAGGTTAACTCCTGAGGATGCTGCAGCCTTGGTTGGGGGGACTGAGGAGCCTGCCTGGAAGGATGCTGCTGAGACTTGCAGCCTGTGCACCAGCGATGGCGCACCACGGAGGCAGGGAGCCCTGGAGATGGACAGGTTGCAGCAAGGGACCCTGAGTTCGATAATGAGCTCAGATTGGGTCGTGCTGACTGAAGGTGCCGTCAGGACACCTGCACCGAGGTTAGGTGCAGGAGCCCGGAGAGGGGAAGGTCTACGGCTCCTGATTCAGCGACTTGGCTCCAGCTTCTGTTCACAAGATTAAAGTGTATGAAGTTAAGGAGCGCCCCTGCTGTTGGCTTGTTTCAGGGTTCATTTTCATTTGCTTCCTGAAAATGTTACGAAGAATGGATGGCTGCTGTTATCACTACCTTTCCTCTTGGACTTTTTTTTTTAAAATGGTGCCTGAATTAAATGCAGGCAAATTAATATGTGTACAACTAATTGCATCTACAGAATCAGGGATTATTTAACTCGCCTCTCCTTCAACCAAAAGGTTACTTATTATTAAATGGATTAAGAAACAATCCCTAATGGAAACATCACATTCAGTCTATAAGCAGCAATGATTTAGAATAGTTGGGTCTGTCGGTCTTGCCTCCGGAGATACTGTTGCCCTGTCGTTTTTAAACAGCCTTGTCTGAAGTGTCCAAATTAGCTTGCATTACTTAACATAAGTGCTCTCAAGTCTTTTAAGATATTTTCCTACTTAAGAAAAATTCTGGTGGAGAACTTCCTTGGAAATCAGAAGTTGATTTCACTTAATCCATTCAAGAAGTATTTCCCGGGTGCCTACTCGGTGTCGTGTGCTGTGATGTAGCTGTAAACCATGAACCCAGTCTATCTCGTGCTAATGGCCAAGAAAGGGAAAAAAAAGCCACGTCCGATGTTAAGGGAAGGGCAGAGGGGAGGGGTCTTGACCTCAAAGACAGTGCAAGGAAAAGCCCTTCTAGGGAAATGATGTTTAATCTGAGACTTCAGACTTGAACCTGGAGGTTGAAGAGAATAGGGCACAGTAAAGAAAAGAGGACGGTAAAAGAAAATGACTGGAGAGCGGAGATGAAATGGGGGGGGGGCGATATACCAGAGAGATAGGCAGGAGCCAGTTGGCCTAGAAATTTGCAAGTAGTTTGGACTTTATCCTTTTAGCCAGGATAATGGGTAGCCACTGAAAGCTTCTAAACACGAGCGTGGCATGGTCAGATGTAGGGTTTTCAGAGGTCATCCTGGCTGCCATAGAGAAAGGCTCTGAAGGGAGCAAAGCAGAGGTTGGGAGACCAGTTAGGATGTGTTGATGAGACGTCCAGGTGAGACTCGACAGTAACTGAGATTGAGGCAGGCGGGGGAATGGAGGGAATACAGCTGGGAGATGCTTAGGAGTCCGGGCAGACAGAGTTTGAAGGGTCTTATCCGGTACCAGTGTAATAAACACCCACATATTTAAATTCTTCATCTTCTATTCATGTCTCAGCCCAGGCCTCTCTGTCTCCAGTCTCCTGCCGATGCCATCCTTCCTTCTACCTCCAAAGAACACTTCTCTGTCTTCAACCTATGTGATCTCTAGAGACGGCAGAGCCTCAGCACAGAGACTTGGACTCTTGTCTTTCCCACTCTCTCCCTAAGGGACCTCATTCATCCCCCATCTTTAAAGCAATCAATACACTGAGAACTCTCAAATTCGTTCCACTAGCCCTTGTGTCTTCTCTGATCTCCAGACTTGTGTATCTACCTTGATCTCACCGTTAGGTTTCCCCATGAGCATCTCAGCATCCCCGTGATCACCCCAAATACAGTGCTTCTGCCTTCTTCGGCTCTCAGGATGTGGAGCCACCAGCTCCAATTACCAGTACCAAGCACCTGCAAGTCATCCTTAATTTCTGTTCCCCCCTCCACATCCAGTCCAAAGGCAAATCCTGTATCAGCTCTACTTCAGAAACCTACCTCAAATCTCTCCACTTCTCCCCATCTCACCGCCACCATCTTGGTCCAGGTGTTCTCTAACTTTCACCTAGATACTCCAAGAGCTTCAAAATAACCTCTCTATGTCTGCCCTTGCTCTATGACAGTCCATTCTCCTAACATCCACAACGTTTTTTCTTTTTTAATTTTGCTGAATCATTTGATCAAAAAGAAAAGAATCTAAAGATTGCACACCCCACCCTGTTTTTTGCAAGTAAAATGAACAAAGACTTATTGAACTTCTAGATCCAAGGTGACTTGCCACAGAGGATGCCAGGTGACCAAGGTAAATGTGACCCGGGCCATCAAGAAGCTGAAAGTCCAGTAGGAGAGAGATGGCACATGGATGGATCATTTCAGCACGAGGCTGAAAATGACATCTGCTATGAGAGAAGTTCTGATAAAGTTTTCCTGACATTCAGAAAAGGAAGATTTTATTTCTGGCTGAGATGGTTAGGCACTGTTTCTTGGAAGAAAAGGCTTTTCAGCAGATACCAGTGGGCTAGGCAGCATTTGAGATGTTGAGATTGGTGGGAAGGGCATTTGCAGGAGAAGAAACAAGAGGGAAAGGTATGAGGAGTAAGGAGTGACTCGGTTTGGTTGATCACAGGAAAGAGAAAAGGGCAGTGGGAGAGAAGACGGGAAAGTTCTGCGCCATCATGGAATGTCTTGAATTACATGTGAAAGGGTTTAATCTTTCTCCTAGAGGGCACAGGCACTGGAAAACTATGATGGTTTTTGAGCAGGAGAATCCCATGAACAAACTTTAATATGAGGAGAATAAGCTGGCAGTAGCGCATATAAGGATTTAGAGGGCATACAGTTTCCATCCCTTAATTTCCTTTCTGCTTCTCCAAAGTGACTCACTTGCCTTCACAAACTTTTTTAATACTCCTCTCTTCAAGAGGTGGGCCGAACTCAGCTATTCCATTTTAATGACTGGAATAGAGCAGAGTCAGTGTGAGATTTCACAAGATAGGTCATAAAAACACACTCCGAGGAATGCAAATCAAAACTACAATGAGGTTATCACCTCACACCAGTCGGAATGGCCATCATGAAATGGTCTACAAATAATTAGTGCTGGAGATCATGTGGAGAAAGGGAGCCCTCCTACACTGTTGGTGCAAATGTAAATTGGTGCAGCCACTGTGAAAAACAGTATGGGGTTCCTTGAAAAACTAAAAATAGACAACATAGGATCCAGCAATCCCACTCCTGGGCATAAATCCAGAAAAGATGAAAACTCTAATCTGAAAAGATATATGCACCTCAGTGTTCATAGCAGCACTATTTACAACAGCCAAGACATGGAAGCAACCTAAATGTCCATTGACGGATGATTGGATAAAGAAGACGTTGTATGTATCTACAATGGAATACTACTCAGCCATAAAAAGAATGAGTAATACCATTTGCAGCAACATGGATGGGTCTAGAGATTATCATACTAAGTGAAGTAAGTCAGACACAGAAAGATAAATACCATATGATATCATTTATATGTGGAATCTAAAACAAATGATATAAATGAACTCATTTACGAAATAGAAATAGACTCACAGGCATAGAAAACAAACTTATGGTTACCAAAGGGGGAAAGTAGGGGGGAGAGGGATAAATCAGGAGTTTAGGATTAACAGATACACACTGCTATATACAAAATAGATAAACAACAAGGACCTACTATACAGCACAGGGACCTACGTTCAATATCTTGTAATAACCTATAATGGAAAAGAATATGGAAAATAATATATATATGTACATATATATGTACATATATATAATATACACAGCTGAATCACTTTGCTGTACACCTGAAATTAATATAACATAACATTGTAAATCAACTGTATTTCAATTAAAAAAAAAAAGACACTGTGACTTCCATCTTGGTCACACCGTCCTTTGGATCATTCTGGAGGAAGACGGACACCAGGGTGTGGGTAGCCCTATGGATACAGCCAGGTGGTGAGGAACTGAGACCACGTACACCAGCCAAGGAAGTGACCTTGGAAGTGGATGTGCCACTCCCAGTCAAATCCCAGTTGACTTCTTGACTGCAGCTTTGTGAGAAATCTTGCATCGGAAACACCAAGCTAAGCTGCTTCCCAATTTCTGTCCTACAGAAACAGTAAGGTAATAAATGTGTGTTGTTTTAAGCCAGTAAATTTGGGATCATTTCTCATGCAGCAAAAATTAATGAATACAAGTATCCAGAGTGATCTTTTAAAACATAAATCAGATGCTGTCCCTCCTCTGTTTGACACTCCTCCATGGCTTCCATGTCACCTGAAAGAAAAACAAACCATTTTCTTATATCTGGCATGAAGGCAGAGTGAGGTCAGCAAATTCTGCCCCCATAAAGCTGCACAAACCCATCAAAAATAGCCATTGCAGCCCTGTGCAAATTGACCAAAGGCTTTCAACAAACAGAGAAGCATTTATTAATGAAAATTGCCAAACTTCAGGTGAGAGCAGCATGGATCTGTGACATTTTTGCCTTGTAAGCTCCTCTTCTTGGAAGCAACAAAGGAAATACGGTTAATGGCTGACTTCTCATCAGAAATAATGGTGACTAAAGGCAGCAGAATGACATACTCAAAATGCTGAAATAAGACAGTCAAACAAGAGTTCTCCATCCAGCAAATATTAAAAGTGAAGGTGAAATAAATCCATTCGCAGATAAACAAAGACTGAAAGAAACTGTTGCTAGCAGACCTGCCTTATGAGCAACACTAAAGGAAATTCTTCGAGCTGAAATTAACACTAGACAGTAACTTGAATTCACAAAAAGAAATGAATGCCAGAAATGGTAAATACAAAAGATTCTATAAATAGATTCCATGTCTTCTCTTGCTTTTAAGAAATACATACGGTTGGTCAGAGCAATAATTGTAACACTGTATGGTTGGGTTTCTAACCGCACATAGAATAGGGGTGGGGTGGAGATGAGACATACTGGAGCAAAGTTTCCATATTTTACTGAAATTAGGTGAATATTATTTTGAAGCAGATTGTGCTAAATCAAGATGCATATTGTAATCCCTGATAGCAAACACTAATAAAATAACTTTAAAAAGTGAAAAATCAACAGATAAAGTACTGCATGAAAACATATTTAACATAAGGCAATAATGGAGAAATAGACATATGACAAATAGCAAACAAAGAGCAAAATGACATGCAGAAATCCAATCATGTCAGGAATGTCCTTACACATACATAGACCATATAATCTCCAAAGGCAGAGACTGTCAGACTGGATCAAAAAGCAAGATCCAACTGTGTGCTCTCTGTAGCAGAAACACCGTAGAGTCAAAGACACAAATAGGTTGAAATCAAAAGAACAGAAACAAAGATATACCATGCAAACAGTAACCATAAGAGAGCTGGCATTTCTTTATCCATATCAGACAAAGAGACTTCAAGATTCAAAGGTAAATCATAATGATCGATGGGTCAATACATGAGTTAGAGGTAACAGCTGCAAATGTCTATGTACGTGTCAATCTCTGTTGCTTAATCCAAAGTAAGTGAAGGGAAGATTGACTGAGTTGAAAGGAAAAATAGACAACTCAGTAATTGTTGGAAAATTCAGTAACTCGTTCTTGACAATTGATAAACAACTGGACAGAAAAAGTCAGCAAGGGTAGGATTGTAAAATGGAGCAACAGCCATGGAAAATATTATGGCAGTTCCTCAAAAAATTAAAAATAGGATTACCATAGGATCCAGCAATTCTACTTCTGAGTATATACCCAAAAGAATTGAAAGCAGGGTCTCAAAGAGACTCTTGTACATTCATGTTCATAGCAGCCTTATTCACAATAGGAAAGAACAGAGGTGGAAGCAACCCGAGTGGTCACTGACGGATGACTGGGTAAACAAAATGTGGTCTACACTACAGTGGAATAGTATTCCGCCTTAACAAGGAAGGAACTCTTACCACAGGCTACAACATGGATGAACCTTGAGGACATCATGTTCAGTGATGTAAGCCTGTCACAAAAAGACAAATACTGTCTAACTCCACTTATATGAGGTATCTGAAGTAATTGAATTCATAGAAGCAGAAAGTAGAATGATGGTTACCAGGGGCTAGGGTGCGGGGATAAAGAACGTTGTTTTGTAATGGGTATAGAGTTTCAGTTTTGCAAAATGAAAAAGTTTTGGAGACCTATATCTTAACAATGTAAATATACTTAATATTATTGAACAGTGCACTTAAAAATAGGGAAGATAGTAAATTTTATGTTATGTGCTTTTATCACAATAAAAAAAAAATCATCAAGGACATAGAAGACTTGAACAACATTATCAACCTACTTGACCTGACGTTTTTGGAAAACACCTACAAGCTAAAGAATACACATTCTTCTCAAGAGCCCGTGGAACATTCTCCAGGGTAGACCATCAGCTGGACCACAAACAAGACTCAGGCTTCTTTTTTTAAAATTTTTATTTATTTTATTATTATTGGGGGAGGAAGGGAGGTAATCAGGTTCATCTATCTATCTATTGATTTATCTAGCTAATGGCAGTACCAGGGATTGAACCCAGGGCCTTGATAACTCTACCACTTGAGCTATACCCTCCCCCTAAGACATAAACTTTTAACGATTGAAATCAGACAAAGTAAGTTCTCTGCTCAGAAAAGAATTAAAATAGAGACCCGCAACAAAAAGAAACCTAGAAAAGCCTAAAACTTAAAGGGAAATGTATGGCGGTAAATAAATACCTATGATGGAAAAGGAGAAAGGTCTCAAACCAATAACCTAATCTCCCCCTTCAAGAAGTTAGGCAAAGAGTAGGGGGTAGAGCTCAGGGGTAGAGCACATGCTTAGCATGAATGAAGTCCTGGGTTCAGTCCCCAGCACCTCCATTAAAAAAAAATGAGGCAAAGAAGAAACTATACCAAATCCAGAAACATAAAAAGGATTGTAGACTGTAACCAAGTGGAATTTATTCCAGGAATGCCAGGTTGTTTTAATATCAAAAAAATAAACTAATGCAACACAATATATTAATGGAATAGAGGACATATCTCTGCATATGGTCTCATCAATGGACACTCTAAGTGCAGGGTGAAAACTTTGTAAAGGTGAGATTAGTGGAAGAAAGTTGAATTCTTTGAGTGTGAGCTATACTTGGTGACTTGATTCTAGTGCATAGAATAAAGCAGAAGTGGTGATGTGTGATTTTGGAGACTAGGTAGTGAAAGGCGTTGCAGCTTCTTCCTTGCCCTCCTGGATCAGTCACTCACTCAGGAAAGCTGGCTGCCATGTGAGGATACTCAAGCCGTCAACGGAGAAACCCACATGGAAAGACCTGAAGCCACCTGCCAACAGCTTTTCTTTTTGTAATTGAAGTATAGTTGGTTTACAGTGTTGTGTCAATTTCAGGTGTACAGCATAACAGCTCAGTCACACATACACATGCATATATTAATTTTCATGTTCTTTTTCATTACAGGTTACTACAAGGTATTGAATATAGTTCCCTGTGCTGGACAGTCTAAACTTGTTTATCTATTTTATATATAGTACTTAGTATCTGCAAATCTCAAACTCCCAATTTATCCCTTCCCACCTCCTTTCCCCCTGGTAACTATATGTTTGTTTTCTATGTCTGTATGTCTCTTTCTGTTTTGTAAATAGTTTGTCTTTTTTTAGATTCCACATATAAGTGATATCATACGGTATTTTTCTTTCTCTTTCTGGCTGACTTCACTTAAGAGTGACAATCTCCAGCTCCAACTGTGTTGCTGCAAATGGCATTATTTTATTCTTTTTTATGGCTGAGTAGTATTCCATTGTATAAATATACCAAACTTCTTTATCCAGTCACCTGTAAATGGACTTTTAGGTTGTTTCCATGTCTTGGCTATTGTAAATTGTGCTGCTATGAACACTGGGGTGCATGTATCTTTTTGAATTAAAGTTCCCCCTGGATATATGCCCAGGAGTGGGATTGCTGGATCATACGGTAAGTCTATTTTTAGCCTTTTGAGGCATCTCCATACTGTTTTCCATAATGGCTGAACCAAACTACATTTTCCATCAACAGTGTAGGAGGGTTCCCCTTTTCTCCACACCCTCTCCAGCATTTATTGTTTATGGACTTTTTAATCATGGCCATTCTGACTGGTGTGAGGTGATATGTCACTGTAGTTTTGATTTGCATTTCTGTGATAATTAGTGATATTGAGCATTTTTTTCATCTATTGGCCATTTGTATGTCTTCATTGGAGAATTGCTTGTTTAGGTCTTCTGCCAATTTTTGGATTGAGTTGTTTGGTTTGTTTTTCTTATTATTAAGTTGTATGAGCTGTTTATATATTCTGGAAATTAAACCTGTTGTCAATCTATGTTCTCTCCTTTGGCGTATGTGTCTTCGCTGTTACTGGACAGTCATGGTACACTTCTTTAATAGGCGCCTGTCCCAGTGTGATGGTGAGCTTCACGGGAGCTGCAACCGTGGCCATGGTTCTTGTTCGTATAGGTCCTCCATGCCTGACCCATCCCTACACTCATTCACTGGTACAGACACTAGGGTACCGGGAAAGAAACATCTTCCCCTGTCAATTTGGTAGGAGTATCTTGATCTTCCTGTGTGCAGTAACTGCTTCAGCACTTCCTCTGGTCTTGGTGGGCACATCCATCACTATACTGTGAGCAGATGACCCACAGTAGACTAATCGGACCCTCCCCTGTTTTTGAAAATAAGTTAGAAAATTTTATAAATAAACACGGAATAAATATTGGGCAGCAGCCGTGCCCCTTTATTCCGTCCTGTGTGTGGCCACCTTCACAAACAGCAGGGCTGACTAGTTGCGACGGAGACCGTCCAGCTTGCAAAGCTGAAAATATTGGCAATCTGATCATTTACAGAAAATATTTGCCAACCCCTGACCTAAAGCATAATTCGTGACTTCTCACTGATGAGTTCCTTAAAGTCACCACAGACCTCTCTAAGGCCAGCTTGCTCACTTTCCTTTCAATTTTGTGACCTTTCCAGTGATATTCCAATAACTCTCTTTCCCCCACTCCCTTTTTGGCTTTGTTTAACCAGAGTAGGTTTCAAATGTCACCTAAAGAGCCTTGACTAATGCAGCAACCCAATGGATGTAGTTTAAGTGCCTTAACATCCCAGTAGGTTGAATGGGGGTCCCCCAAAAGCTATGTCCATGTCCTAATCCCTGGAATGTAAATGTGACCTTATTTGCAAAGAGGTCTTTGCAGAGGTAACTAAGTTAAGGATCTTAACTTAATCCAGGAGATCATCCTGGATTATCTGGGTGGGCCCTAAATCCAATGACAGGTGTTCTTACGAGATACTGAGCAGAAGGCTGTGTGAAGACAGAGGCAGATATTGGAGGAATTCCTCAGCAGAAGCAGCCAAGGAGTACTGGAGCCAGATGGCGATGGAAGAGACCAAAAAAAAAAAAAAAAAAAAAAAAAAAATCCTGGAGCCTTCAAAAAAGGCACAGGACTACCGACACCTTGATTTCAGACTTTCAGCCTCCAGAACGATGAGAGGATGAATTTCTCTTGTTTTAAGTCCCCGGCTTATGGTACTTTGTTACAGAGCCGTAGGAAGCCAATACAAACACCCAGCAGCCACTTCCTAGCGCTCTGAGGATAAGAGCCAGAAGATCCGGTCTCCATACATGTCTATAGGGCTTTTCATTACCTGGCCACTGACGTTCCTCTTTTTTTTTTTAATCACTACCTTTTTTTTTTTTTTTTTCAAATAGAATGTATTTTTTAGGTTCCCAGCAAAATTGAAAGGGAAGCACAGAGATTTCTCATGTGCCTCCTGCTTCCTCATCTGCATAGACTCCCCTGATATCAACATCCCCCACTGAAGTGAAAATTAAAATTGATGGTCCTTCATTGACACATCATTATTGTCCAAGGCCCATAGTTTACCTTAGGTTGCCTCTTGCTGTTGTGTACTCTGTAAGTTTGGGCAAAGTTATAATTACATATCCGCCTTTCCAGTATCATACATAGCAGCTTCACTGCCCTAAATGTCATTTGGGCTCTACCAAATCGTCTCTCCATCCTCCCCAGCCCCTGAGAGCTACTGCTCTTTTTACTGTCTCCATGGTTTTGCCTTTTTCCAGCATGTCATATACTTGGAATTATACAATATGTAGCCTTTTCACACTGGCTTCTTACACTTAGTAATGCCCACTTAAGTCTCCTCCGTGTTTTGTTTTTTTTTTTTTTGTGGCTGGATAGCTCATTTATTTTTAGCACTGAGTATATTCAATTGTGTGAATGTACCTCAGATTATTTATCCATTTATCTACTGAAGGACATCTTGGTTGCTTCCAAATGTTGGCAAGTGTTGATAAAGCTACTATACACATCTGTGTATGGGTTTTTGTGTGGACATAAGTTTTCAGCTCCTTTGAGTAAATAACAAGAAATTTGGTTGCTGAGTTGTACGGTAAGAGTATATTTAGTTTAGTGAGAAACCACTGTAACGTCTTCCAAAGTGGCTGTATCAGTTAACATTCCCACCAGCAGCTGATGATAGTTCCTGTCGCTCCACAATCCCACCAACATTTGATGTTGTCAGTGTTGGGGAGCCATCCTAACAAGTGTGTAGTGTTATCTCATTGCTGCCTGAGCTTACATTTCTCTGACAACATATGATGTGGAGCATCTTTTCATATGCTTATTTGCCACCTCTGTATTTTCGTTACTGAGGTGGCTTTACTAAAGCCATTGGCCCAATTTTTAACTGGGCTTTTGTTTTGTTGACTTACTATTGAGTTTTAAGAGTTGTTTGTACATTTTGGATAACAATCTTTATCAGATGCGGTTTTTTGCAGATGTTTTCTTTCAGTCTGTGGCTTGTCTTTTTATTCTCTTGACACTGTCTACTGTACAGCAGAAATGTTTAATTTTAATGAAGTCCAGATAATCAATTAGTTGTTTCATAAATTGTGCCTCTAATGTTTTATCTAAAAAGTCATCACCAAACTCCAGGTGATCTGAATTTTCTCTTATGCTGTCTTCTAGAAGTTTTATGGTTTTGTGTTTCACATTGAGGTCTATGATCCATTCTGAGTTAATTGTTGTGAAGGGTGTAAAGTTTGTGTCTAGGTTAATTTTTTTTTTTTTTGCACTCAGGTGTCCAGTTGTCTCAGCACCAGTTGTTAAAAACACTATCTTTTCTCCATTATATTGCCTTTGATCCTTTGTCAAAAATCAGTTCACATGTTTATATGGATCTATTTCTGGGCTGTTTGTTCTTTCCCATTGCTTCATTTGTCATTCTCTTGCCCATATCATGCTACCATGATCAGTATGGCTTTATAGTAAGTTTTCTTGAAGTGGGGTAATGTCAGTCCTCAACTTACTGACCTCCTTCAATAATCAGTTGGCTCTACTGGGTCTTTCCTCTCATGAACTTTGGAGTCAGTTTGTCATTATCTACAAAGTGAATTCCTGGGATTTTGATTCTATAAGTATGTCCAAGTTTCTGACCTACATTATATTCCTTCTCTCTAAAGAACTTTGAACATTTCTTGCAAGGCAGGTCTACTAGTAACAAGTACCCTTAATTTTTGTTTTTCTGAGAAAGTCTTCGTTTCTCCTTCATTTTTGAAGGATAACTTCTCAGAGAATTCTAGGTTGGTAGGTTTCTTCCTCTGAGCCCTTTAAGTATTTGATTCCACTCTCTTCTTGCTTGCATGGTTTCTGAGAAGAAGGTGGATAAAATTCTTACCTTTGCTCCTCTGCAGATGAGGTGGTTTCATTCCTCTGCCTTTTTTCAATTTTTTTTCTTCCTTTTTGATTTTCTTAAGTTTCACTATAGTATGCCTGGGGTTTTGTTGCTATTGTTTTTTTGTTTGTTTGGCATTTATCCTGTTTGGTGTTCTCTGAGCTTTCTGGACATGGGCTTTGGTGTCTCATGTTAATTTGGGGAAATTATTGTCATCATTTTTTCAAACATTTCTTCTGTTCCTTTCTTTCTTCTCCTTCTGGCTCTCCCATTAAGGATTATGTCTC
The DNA here is from genome assembly GCF_009834535.1 of Camelus ferus. NCBI lineage: Eukaryota > Metazoa > Chordata > Mammalia > Artiodactyla > Camelidae > Camelus > Camelus ferus. The sequence goes on along the minus strand of NC_045714.1, from coordinate 11,823,127 downwards.
ACCTTCCATAGCTGTCTCACAGTTCTTGGGTATTCTGATTTTTTTTTTTTTATCTCTTTGCTTTTCAGTTTTGGAAGTTTGTATCGTCATATCTCCAAGCGCAGAGATTATTTCCTCAGCTGTGTCCAGTGCACTGATGATTCCATCAAAAGCATTCTTCCTTTCTGCTATAGTGGGGTTTTTTCCCCAAATCTCAAGCACTTCTCTTTTATTCTTTCTCAGAATTTTCATCTCTCTGCTTACATTATCCTTGTGTTCGTGCATGCAGTCTCCCCTGCCATCTCCAAATCTGATTCTGATGTCTGCTCTGTCTCCTTACATGGCATTTTTTGCCTTTACCATGCCTTCAAAATTGTGTTGAAAGACGGAGGTGACGTATCAGGTAAAAAGGACTTACGCAGTTTCTTTAGCAATGCTGAGGTAAGATGTGGGGGTAAAGTAAGGGCTCCTTAGTCGTAGGTCTGGCCTCAGCCTTCGGGGGAGCCTGGGCCCATGGACTGGAAACTGCTGCTTATTTTTAATTCCTGCCTCAGGTGGGTTGGGATGGCGAGAGGGGGCTGGAGTTGGGCATTTCCCTTGCGGCAAGTAGATGATGCCGGACCAAACGCTGCTAGGCTGGCTCTGGTAGAGCAGTTTCTCCTAGGGGCATGACTTATTAAGAACAGAATCTCTGGGGTGTTTAAACCTGGCTCCTGGCCTCTCTCCCTCCCAGGAAGCAGGAGGGAACGTTGCTAGTCACTGTGAGGGCCAGGTAAAGTTCCTGGAGGCAAAAACCAGAAAAGCATGGAGGTTCTCCTATCACTGGGTCCTCCTGAAGTTTTTAACTCTCACACTTGTCCACACGGAGCCTCCAGCAATTCCTCAAATCAAAAGTTCAGGTTGTCCGGCCCGGACTTCACCTCCGCGGTGCGGTGACTTGGCGGTCCCTGCGCCAGTAGGCTGTGATTCCTTCCGCCGTGTGTCTCTATGTGGGGGCGGGAGACGGCGGACTGCGGTCTGCCCTGGGCCCCGTTTCCCTGATGGATCTGAGATGTGCTCATGTTTCAGTTTGTTCGGTTTTTCACTTGTTAGGAAGGAGTGGTGACTTCTGAGCTCCTTATATGCCAGGCCAGAAACGGGGAGGCTCATTTTTTTCTTTTAAAAATTGTTTTGGCACTGAGCGTTCATTTACTTTGACATATACATTTTTGGAATCAGCTTGTATATTTGTACAAAAATCTTTCTAGGATTTTGATTGGGATTTGACTGATTTCATAGGCAATTTTGGTGGAATTTACACCTGAATACTATTGGGTCTCCTAACTCTTGTCCACGAAAATCTCTCTCCACTTACTTAGACCTTGTTTCCTTTCTTTCATCAACGTTTGGTATTTTTCAGTGTGCAGATCTCGAGCGTATTTTGTTAGATTCTAGCCTACATATTTCACGATTTTTCGTGCCCTTGTATGTGGTACTTTAAAATTTTCCGCTTTGTAATTGTTTCTTGTTGGTGAGTTGAAATGTAATTGATTGACTTGAGCTGGTACACTGGGACCTTGCTGAATGCATTTATTGGTTCTAGAAGCTTTTTAACAGTAGGATCGTTTGTATCTTCTACCTAGACAATCACGTCAGCTGTGACTCAAGAGCTTTATCTGTTTAATTACCAATCTCTATAATGTTCTTTCTTGTTCTTTATTCCATTGGCCAGGGCGTCCAGGGTGGTGCGAAATAGAAGTGGTAACAGTCAACATCCTTGCATTGTTCTTGATTTTAGGAGAAAGCTTTCAGTCTTTCCCAGTTAAACATGTTAGTTGTTGGTTTTTTATAATTGCCTTTGATTCAGGGGAGGAAGTTCATTCTATTCCTACCTTATGGGAAGTTTTTATCATAAATTAATGTTGGATTCTGTCAAATGCTTTCAATTTTCTTGTTTCTTTTTCTTTTTTTTTTTGCTTGCATCACTGAGATGCTCATTTGGGTTTTCTTCTTTGCTTTATTAAATTACATTAATTGATAGTTTATTTTTCATTAAAATGCCACTATTATATAAGCTACAGGTGTAACATTAATTGATTCTTAAAACTGAACGAGTTTTGCATCCCCAGGATAATCTATTCCACGTTTTCATGATATTTCTATTCTTTTTTATTTTTCTTATTGCTGGACTCAATTTTCTAATATTTTGTTGACAATTTTTGTCTTTATGTTCATGATGGATAGTGGTCTGACAGTTACTTCGTCTTTCGATATTTATTTCAGGTTTTGATATTGGGTAATGGCCTCAAAAATGAATTGGAAAGCAAATTCTTCTCTTACATTTTCTGGAAGATTTTGTGAGAATTTGTATTATTTCTTCCTTAAATGTTTGGTGGAATTCACCACTGAAGCCCTCTAGGACTGGATTTTTGGTCTGGTTTGATTTGGGGCTTGGGGGGAAGATTTTAAACTATGATATTATATATGAGAATATCTGTTTATAAGATAATAGGAATATCATTTATCTCCCCTTTAGTGTGCTTAGGAAGTTTGTATCTTTTAGGGAATTTGTCCATTGCATCTAAGTTGTCAAATTTATAGGTATGTTTAAAATATTCCCATATCCTTTTAATATCTAAGATCCACAGTGTAAAATCTTTCATTCTTGTTAATATTTGTAATCTATGTCTTCTCTTCTTTTTCCATAATAAGGCAAGAGATTTATAAATTTTATTAATCTGAGGTTTGGTTTTCTCTATAATTTTTCAGTTTTTCAGTTTCATTGGTTTCTGCAGATCACTGGTTTGATAACTTTCCTCTTTCCTAACATAAGTATTTAATGCTATGATTTTTTTTCTCTGGGCACTGCTTTACCTTCAGCCTACAACTTTTGATTAGTTGTGTGTTCATTCTTATGTAATTCCAAATATTTTTAACTGCCCCTGAGACTCTTCCCTGACCCAGGGGTTATTTAGAAGTGTGTTGTTTAGTTTCCAGATATTCGAGGCTATTTCAGATTCCCTTTGTTCTTGATTTCTAGCTTGATTCCTTTGTGGGCAGAAAATACACTTTGTGTGATCCCAGTTCCCTTCAGTGCATTGAGCTTGGCTTTATTTCCCACAGCAGGCTCTAGCTTGGGGAATGCTCCACGTGTACTTGGAAAAATGCGTGCTCTGCTCTTGTTGTGTGGACTATCCGATCAATGCCACTTCGGTTTTCTTCATTCAAAAGCCATGTTCTCTGGGTTTTCTGTGTCTTGCCACTTAAAATGTTCCTGCCAATAACGAATTAAGATTGGCCTGAGTCATTTGCCCCGTTCTGTGGCCACGAGAGCAAGGCCCTCCGACTGGCATCCCGTTCGGCATCATATGACTAGACTTGAGGATAACTGCTCCCTCAGGGCACTGCGGTGCTGGCCAGGGCAAGCCCGTAAATGCTGGCTGCCGTCCACTCCTTGGCTTTCACGTGTGCGTGCACACAGGGGTGTGTGCACAGACACGTGCTCATAATCCCCACGTGCGTAAGGTTTAAAAAATCCTCCCTGTGCATCTGCTAAATAACCCTAAAATCTCACTTATTTTCCAGAAGAAGATAACGCAAAGACACAACCAGTTAAAACACAGCTGCACGCCCAGAGTCTCTGGGTGAGATACACATGCTTTTGCTTAGGGCTGAATAGCACTCCTCCGGATGCGGGAACCAACGTGCTGGATAATGGACGAACACATGTCTACCCCTCCAAGGATCTCTTGGTGCAGAAAAGCCATGAAAAAGAAATCCTCGGGGCGGGTATTACTCCTCACCTTCCTGGTCTACCAAGCTTGATGCTGTCAGTGTCACTGACCAGCTAGTGTTGTGCAAATTGTTCTGTGGGACCCACGTAAGTCCCGGGATGAGAGAGGGCTTTGAGGAAGGATGGTAAAGGAATGAAGAAAACATCTGCTGCCCCTGCTAAATTAAAGTGCACACCAGTCTCCAGACACTGTGTTGGATCTGTCCAGCCAGGAGAAGCCACCTGACTAAGTTTGTGTTAATTCAGTGACATCTTGGGCAGGGGCCGGACTGTGCATTCGGTGAGGATGTCATAGGAACCAGCGAGCACACCCCTTCCGAATATTTTGATGGTTATAAGAATCTGTATTTTTCTTCGAGAGGCAATATTGCTTTTGGTTGCTGTTTTGGAGAGAAGTTCCAGTGTCTTCCTCTTGGCCCCGCCTACTCCGCGCCTCGGGTAAGCCAGTCAGGGGCACTGCCTCACATGGAGGCGAGCCATCCCAGCTGTTTGCACTTGAACAGGAGCCAGCCTTGGGAGGAGCCTGCCGTAGGTGCACCTGAGCTTGACTCCTTTTATCTCTGGCTCCTCATCATCCTCGCTCCAAATGCCCAACGACGGAGACGATCGGGGTTCATGGGATCCCGGGAATTAGCACTAACTCGGAGTGAGTACCGAGTAGACCAAAGATTTGGGTGTGTCCATTCTCCTGGGGCGCACTTCTCTCTGGGGAATGTGAGGAAGAAGACCGATAATTTGCCCTGAGGCTTCTCTAGGTCTCAAGGCCACCTGACATCGACGTGAGTCTGGCCTGGAGACGCCCCATCAGCGGAGTGGCCCTGCACTGAGGCTCACATAAAAGGCCGCGGTGCTCTTGTGTCTTGACTTTGGTGACTTTCTTAAGTTGTGCCTGTTCTCATTAGACCTGGACTGACTTTATGGGGAAAAAAAAGAGTCATCTGTCACTTTAATGCCGGAGAACCCTATAATTAATTAACCACAGCTAAGATCTGGGCACCACACCATTTTGTGGAGTTAAATAAACATGCTGCCCTGTTGCCTGTTATGATAACCAGGTCCACGTAGCTTCTGGCAGGGAACAGTGCTCACCTGGACCAGCCATGCTTGGCTCCTCCCGTCCCCACTTCAATTGATCCGGGAGGCCAGTTGCAGCCCCCAGCAGCGGCATTCCCTGTCTAGGAGAACTAAAACCCCTTTTTAAATGACTGGCTTCTTCCTCACCAAACCATTCCTCGGGGCAAAGGTAAATGTCGTCTTTCTAGGCCTCATGGGAGACATGGGTTGGGGGTGGCCCTAGGTGAGTGGGAAGGAGAGGATGGTCCCAATTCAGTATTCCTTTCTCCTGAAGTCTTGGAATTCTTTCCTCTACTTTATGCCAAAGTGTTACTGGCCTTCCCATGTCACTTTGCACAGAGCAGCGTTCAGAACATTAGCCAAAACGGTAAAGGGCTTTGGGGAGGGGGTGTAGAGCTCAGTGGCAGAGTACACGCTTAGCACGCACAGCGTCCTGGGCTCCTCCATTAAAAAAATAAACAAACATAACTACCCCCCCTCGAAAGAAAAGACCAAAAAAAAAAAATCCTGTGAACAGAGCTTATTAAACAAAACAAAACCCAGCAAACTGCTAAAGCAGGTGTCCGCCTCCTGGAGGACTGCACCCAAATCCATAACTGCATTCCAATGGAAAGGCAAAGCCCGCCTTCCATGCCCGAGCACCCCAGGTTCGTTCTCACAGATGCACCCAAGGTGTCTGCCCAAGCACATCAGCAAATTCCTGCTCTTCTTTCACAGCGGAATTATTTCTCCCATCCTGGTTCTGCACTTCACCGCCAGGCCACACTGGGTTTGGATGCTGGTCCACAGCCAAGCAAACGTTTGAGGTAGGAGGAGCGAGAGAAATGGCGGCCTTTCCTGGAAGGTGGGGAGAGACCCAGTGAGAAGAGTGTTTCAGGATGACGGGGCCTGGGGGCCTCCCAGGCTCTTCCTGGATGTTTCCATTTCCTGCTAGTCAGGCTTGCTCTCTCAACCACGGCTGTAACCTTCAGTGAAACGTACTGTAGACCCTGAACTCGACTGTGTGAATTCTGCCAGCCGTCGGGTCAGTCTCAGATGATTCGGTTTTCAATGGTTTGGTGTGGTTTTCTTAGGCCTACTCAGAACCAGGTCAGAGGTCTTTGAACATCGTGGTAGAAAGGCTCTGAGATTCGATCCCTTCCTTGAGGCAAGCGTTTTGAGATTTGGGCTACTGGTTAAGTTTGCTGGCGCCAGCAGAAGCAACCACTCTTTTTCACTGTTCTGTGTTCCTCAACCCCTTTAAATTGGCCTCTGGGTAATGTTAAGGGAAAAAGGCAAGGTGTGTGCATGATATGTTACCTTATTTTATGGAGACATGATTCTCACGTTATATAATTCACCTTTTTAAAGTGTACAGTGGTGTTTAGTAGAGTCACCAGGTTGTACACCATCCCCACTACTTCGTTCCAGAACATTGTCATCTCCCCAAGAAGAAACCCGGCTCCCGTTAACAGTCACTGCCCTTCCTCCCCCTTCCAGTCCCTGACAACCACGAATTTTCTGTCTCTGTGTATTTGCCTATTATGAACTTTCTGTATAAATGGACTCATGTAATAGGTGGCCTCTGGTGACAGGCTTCTTTCCCTTGGCTTCGTAGCGTCAAGGTTCAGCCACGTTGTGGCATGTATCAGTAATTCATTTCTTATTTTTAAGATTCTCATTCTTTATTGAGGTGTAGTCAATTTACAATGTTAGTTTCAGGTGTTCAGTAAAGCAACTCAGTTATAGATACATATATGTATTTTTCAGATTCTTTTATATTACAGCTCATTACAAGGAATTGAATATATACAGTTCCCTGTGCTAGGCAGTAGGTCCTTGTTATTTACCTATTTTATATATAGTAGTGTGTATCGATTAATCCCAAATTCCTAATCCATCCCTACCCACTGCTTTACCCACTGCTAACCAGTTTGTTTTCTATGTTTGTGAGTCTATTTCTGGTTTGTAAATAAAATTTGTATCTTTCCTTTTTTTTTTTTAAGATTCCACATATAAGTGACATTGTAACTTTATTCCTTTCATGATGCAATAATATTCCATTATATGGATATACCACATTTTGTTTATCCACTCACCTGTCAGTGGATATTTGAGTTGTTCCTACTTTGGGGCTATTATGAATAATGCTGCTACGAACAATTGGGTGTACATTTTTGTGTGACTGTGTTTTTATTTCTCTTAGGCTTATGCATCTAGGAGTAGAATTGCTGGCGGTGTAGTAACTGTGTTTAACTTTTAGAGAAACTGCCCGTCTGTCTTTCAAAGCACCTGCACCATTTTACCTTCCCACGAGCAATGTTGGAGGGTTTCAGTTTCTCCACATCCTTGCCAACACTTGTGACTGTCCATCTTTGTTTATAGCCATGTTAGAGGGTGGGAAATGGGGTATGTGAGTTACCTTTTATGTAAACACATATATGTAATTGCTTGTGACTGGACAGAATAGCCCCGGGACATTATATGAGAAACTAGCAACACTCGTTGCTGCTGGGGAGGGAAATCAGGAGCAGGTGGCCAAGGTAGGAGGGAGATTTCATACTCTCTGCCCTTCTCTAAGTTCTTCCTCATTAGGTCATGTTGAAGCTTTACCTATACAAATAATTCATTAGAACTTTAAAAAATAAAAACTACATTTGTTGGCATGACAGCAGAGCTTGGTAGCTGTGTCCTGTGCACAAAATCTGACCTGCTTCCTATTTCTGTGTGACCCATGAGCTAAGTTGTCTTTATATTTTTAATTACCTAGCTTGCATTCTTTTTATTGAACTATAGTTATTTGTTTATTTATTTTTAATGGCGATACTGGGGATTGGACCCAGGACCGTATGCATGCTGGGCATGCACTCTACCACTGAGCTATACCCTCCCCTCAGTTTTTACACTTTTAAATGGTTGCAAACAATAAAAGAAGACTTTTGTAGCACATGAAAATTCTTTGAAATTCAAGTTTCCATGTCCGTAAACTCATGTTGGTTCACAGCCACACTCATTTGTTTACATATTTCCCGTGGATGTTTTCCTGCTGCTGAAGCAAAGGTGAGTAACTGTGGCAGGGACTGTACGCGGTGCTCTCCTGGTTTCACCCCGCTGCTGGAAACAATGCAAATGGCAGTTATACACAGTTACAGAGTTCAATGGCGTTTTGAGCAGCACACATAGTACCATACTGTGACTTAAAAAAAAAAAAAAGCTACCAGTGCATTTCCTTTCTGTCAAAACAAGAAAAGACAAAAACAGACCGTGGATGTCATGCATGTAAAGGCATAATGCAGTGTGGATTCTGTGATCAAATTACACGGCAAGATGTTGTGTTTATTGTGTGATGACAGGAAAGCTGTGCTTAAAGACTGCAGGACATGTCAACAGGGCCGGACTCAGCGTTCAGCAGAATCTCCCCAAATCATGTGGAAGTGTGGCCCGAGAAATGAGAACATTTTAAATGATATTTTATTATGACAGAATTTCTTCACAAATAAAAAATGAAAAAGAATCTGCTACTAAAATAAGTTGGCAAGTGGCTCATTTGTTACCCAAGAAAGAAAGCCATTTATCAATGGTAAGTTAATTAAATGGTGTTTGATTACAACAGCTGAATAAATGTGTCCAGGAAAAAAAAAAAAAAAACGAACGTGTATAAGACCTTGGGAGGAGGGTATAGCTCAGTGGTAGAGCGTGTGCTTAGCATGCATGAGGTCCTGGGTTCAATCCCCAGTGCCTCCATTAAAAATAAATAAATAAAAATAAACCTAATTACATCTCCTCACCCCCAAAAACAATGTAAATAAATAAATAAATATTTTTAAAAAGAATATTAGCCTTGTATTGCTAATAGTAGCTTAAGGAATTCAGGACACTGGGAACAACAACTTCACAGGGCCGATGTTGCTAATCAGTTGGTGTTTTTGAGGAGACAACGCTAAGTTAGAAGTGACTAAAGTATTAGCCCCTATGAATGGTCTGCGTTGAACTGCTACTAGTGAGATATTTTTAAAGATGTTGGGAAAACAGGAATTCAGTACAATCAGAAGCAGAATGAAATAAGATGTTTAAAAGTGAAGATATTAAAATGTGTGCATTACATGGTAGAAGCTTCCAGCTGTAAGATAAGCAAGTACCAGGGGTGTAATGTACCAGGGGTGTAACATACAGCACGACTGGGTGAATACTGATGCACAATACATAGGGAAATTGTTAAGAGTAAATCCTAAGAGTTCTCATCACAAGGAGAATTCTTTCCCTTTTCCCTTTCTTTTTCCTTTTTATTGCATCTGTATGAGAAGCAGCTGTTAGCTGAATTATTGTGGTAATCATTTGACAATATATGTAAATCAAACCATCACGTGCATGCCTAAACTTGTACAGTTTGTATGTCATCCATTTCTTAATAAAACTGGAGAAAAATACGTGTGGAGCAGCAATTAGCTGGGCTGGACAAACACGCAAAGCTTGTGAAAATGTAAGGTGTTTAAACCTGTAGTAATTCACTGTAATATTTATCAGCAAGGACTTTGAGGAAAATATCTGAGTCTATTATGTATTTTTGAACCACTAGTGTTTATAGTGAACTTTATTGGCTTTTGTGGATGTAAACATCAGTTCTATGAAATTTTGTCAGAAATATAAGAGGGATATTTTCATTGTGCTAAAGCAGAAATTTGAAGGTCTGTCAGTGGGGACAGAGTTTTATCAAGATATTTTGAGCTCTGGACCAAGACTGAAACTTTTCTGAACAAGAAGAACCACCTTCAACCACTATTATAAAATACTGAATGGCTTTGGAAATTTTGCTGTGGACTGAAAAAAATTTTTAATGGATTCAAACCAATATTAAAAGTCAATATAGGTGGGGATGGTATAGCTCAGTGGGATGCACAAGGTCCTGGGTTCAATTCCTCAGTAACTCCATTGAAATAAATAAACCTAATTACCTCTCTCTCACCAAAAAAAAAAAAAAAAAAAAAAAAAAAAAAATTAAGTCAATATGGTGCTTATATGTAAAACTTACATTATGGTAAAGTCATTTCAACTTTACTAACTGATACTGTTTTGAATCATAAGTAATGTCAAATTGCTTTATATACTTCTTGTGCTTCACAGTTGAAAAAAGAGTTAAGATCTCCATTTCCCCCAAAATACACAGTACATTTAGTTTGAGTTCAAACTATAGTTCAAGTGGTGTTTTTTAGACTTTGATGTAAGCTCAAAGGATATCGACATACTTAAAAATCCATTTAACTCTGCGACTGAGCAGCTTCCACACAACCTTGAATTGGAAGTGATTAATCTGTAATGGAATGACATGCTACAAGAAAGTATCAAGAGAAGACTGTTGAAGAATTCTATATGTATGTGATGACTGCTCAATTAAAATCACTTGCCTGGGACTGATAGCGGTTTTGGCCGTATCTGTCTGTAGGGAGAGGCATTTCCAAAGAGGAAAACAAAGTCTTGCCACAGATCAGCATTTATAGATGAGTATCTGCATTTGATTTTGACTTTAGGGGGCAGTAACTTTGATCATCAATGAGGCAAATGTGATCCCCCTAAAAGTATTCCATTCTTCTCATTAGTAGACCTTTGTAACAAAAATTATACTTATTATATTTTGAATTTCATCAATTAAAATTTTGTGAAGTTTGTTTCCTCTCTTGTTATATAAGATCTACATTGAGTTTGCCCCTCAACCACAGAACTTAAAATATTTACTATCAGATGCTTTCTTAAAAAGTTTACATATTAGAGCAGATGAAATTAACAGATCTATACAACACTCCACCCAACAACAGCATACATATTCTTCTCAAGGACACATAGGGCATTTTCCAAGATAGACCATATATTAGGCCACAAGTTAAATCTCAGTAGATTTCAAAAGACAGATATTATACAAAGTATCTTTGCCAACCACAACAGGACAAAATTAGACGTCACCAACAGAAGGAAAACTGGAAAATTCATACATTTGTGCAAATATTTTTAAGCAATGGATCCAGGAGAAAATCACAAAGAAAATGAAAATACTTAGTGATGAATGAAAACAAAAATACCACAAACCAGAAGTTATAGGATGCAGTGAAAAAAATAACTACCTCAATATAAGTACTAATGGGGAAATTTATAGCTATAAACACACTAAAAAACAAGAATATTTCAAATTAACAACCTAAATTTACAACTCAAGGAACTAAAAAAAGACCAAACTAAACTAAAAGCTAGCAGAGGAAAGAAAGAATAAAGATTAGAGCAGAGATAAACTAAAGAAGAGAAAAACAATAGAGGAAATGAATGAAACCAAATGTTGGTTATTTGAAAAAAATCAAAGTTGACAAACATTTAGCTACATGGATTAAGAAAAAAAAGACTCAAATTGCTAAAACCAGAAATGAAAGTGGGGAACACCACTACCAGTACTACAGAAATAAAAAGATGGTAAGAAATTACTATAAAAACTAGCATGCCGGCAAGTTGGATAACCTAAATGAAATGGACAAATTCCTAAAAATACCAAACCCATCAAGACTAAACCATAAAGAAATAGAAAATCTGCATAGATTTATGACTAGTAGTGAGACTGAATCAGTAATCACAAATCTAACAAAGACAAGCCCCGGACTTGATGGCTTCACTGGTGAATTCTACCAAATATTAAAAGGAGAACGAATACCAACCCTTCTCAGACCTTTTCCCAAAACTGAAGAATAGGGAACACTTTCTAGCTCATTCTATGAGGCAAGCATTACCCTGATGCCAAAGCCAGATAAAGACACGACCACAAAAGACGCTGATGTAGGGAGAGGGCACAGCTCAAGAGGCAGAGCGCGTGCTTCGCCTGTACGAGGCCCTGTGTTCAATCCCGTCCCTCCATCAAAAATAAATAAGTAAATAAACCTAATTATCTCCCTCCCCAAAAAAACAAAAAGCAAATAAGACACCGATGTAACATACCACACAGGAATATGAAGGGGGAGAAAAACCCACATGCACATGGCAATTGATGCAGAAAAAGCATTTGACCAAACTCAACACCGTTTTATGATAAAAAAGTACTCAACAAACTAGGAATAAAAAGTAACTACCTCAATAGGATAAAAGCCAAATATGAAAAATCCATCATTAACATCATATTCAATGGTGAAAGACAGATTTTCCTCCAGAACCAGGGACAAAGCAAGGTGCCTACTTTTGCCACTTCTATTCAACATGGTGTTGTAAATTTTAGCCAGAGAAATTAGGTGAGAAGAAGAAATAAAAGGCATCCAAACTGGAAAGGAAGAAGTCTAATTATTTCTGTTCCCAGATTATATGATCATATATGTAGAAAACCCTAAAGATTATACACACAAAAAAACCCTGTTAGAACTAATAAATAAATTCAGCAAAGTAGCAGGACATAAAGTCAATGTGCAAAAACCAGTTGGATTTCTATATACTAACAATGGTCAATCTGAAAAGGAAATTACAAAATCAATTCCATTTATAATAGCATCAAAAATTTAGAAATTAATCAAGAAGGTTAGACTTGTACAATGAAAATGCTACAACATTGCTGAAAGAAAGTAAAGAAGACATCAATAAGTGGAAATGAAGTCCATCTTCATGAGTTGGAAGACTTAATAATGTTAAGATGTCAATACTATCCAAAGCAATCTACAGACTCAATGGAATCTCTATTAAAATCAAATAAAAAATTTCTACTTTTACAGCAATAGAAAAGCCCATCCATAAATTCATATGGAATCTCAAAGAACCCTGAACAGCCAAAATAGTTCTATAAAAGAAGAACAAAGCTGGAGGACTTAATACTATTTGATTTCAAAACTTATTACAAAGCTACAGTAATCAAAACAGTGTTTGCTAATGTTGTTACTAGCATGCAGATAGACATATAGACCAATGGAATAGACTAGAAAGACCTAAAATAACCCATGAATATATGGTCAAGTGAATTTTGATAAGGGTGTCAAGACAAGTCAAAGGTTGGAAAGGACAGTGTTTTTAACAAACGGTGCTGGCCAAACTGAATGTCCGCATGCAAAAGAATGAAGTTGGATCCTTACCTAACATCATGTAAAAATTAACTCAAAATGGATCAAAGGCCTAATGTATATAAGATGTAAGACCCAAAGCTATAAAAATCTTAGATGAAAACATAGGGCAAAAGCTTCACAACACTGGATTTGGCAATGATTTCTTGGATAAGAACCAAAGGCAGAGGCAACAAAAGATAAATGTAGAAAAATGGGACTTCCTGGAAATTTAAAAATTTTGTGCACCAGAAGACAATATCAACAGAGTAAAAAAGTAATCTACAAAATAGGAGAAGATATTTGCAAGTCAGTAAGAGATGAATATGCCAAGAACTCCTAAAATTCAACAACAACAACAAAAAACCTCATTAAAAAACAAAGGACTTGAATAGACATTTCTCAAAAGATCTAAAAATGGCCAATAAGCTCATGAAAAGATGCTCAAAGTCACTGATCATTCTGGAAATGCAAATCAAAACTACAGTGAGAACCAAAAAAAAAAAAAAGAAAGAAAAAAGCCAGAAACTACAATGGGATGCCACCTCATACTCATTAGGATGACAACTATACACACACACACACACACACACACACACACACACACACACACACAGTGTTACATAGTTACATAGTTACATAAAAACCAAACAAACAGAAAATATCAAATATTGGTGAGGAAATGGAGAATTGAAACCCTTGTGCACTGTTGATGGAACTATAAAATGGCACAGCCACTGTGGAAGACAGTAGAGCAGTTCCTCAAAAAATTAAAAATAAAATCACATATTATTCATAACTCCATTTCTGGGTATAAACCCAAAGAATTGAAAGCCAGGGTCTCGAAGAGATATTTTTACACCCGTGTTTGTAGCAGCATTATTCATGATCACTGAAACAGAGAAGCAACCCAAGTGTCCATCAATGGGTGAATGGCTAAGCACAATGTGGTATATATACATACAATGGAATATTATTCTGCCTTTTAAAAGAGAATGTTCTCCGGGGGAGGGTATAGCTCAGTGGTAGAGTGCATGCTTAGCGTGCACGAGGACCTGGGTTCACTTCCCAGTACCTCCCCCAAAAGAAATAGATAAATAAATAAACCTAATTACCTCCCCCCACCCCAAAACGACAACAACAGAAACATAAAGAAAGACATTCTGACGCAGGGTACAACATGGATGAGCCTTGAGGAAATTATGCTAACTGCAATAAGCCTGTCACAAAAAGACAAGTACTATAGGATTCCCTTTACATGAGTTACTTATAGTTTATGAGTTAGTATAGTAACTGTAGTTACCAGAGTTTATAGTCAAAATCATGGAGTCAGACATAGAATGGTGAATGCCAGAGGCTGGGGAGATGGACTGGGGAGCTATTGTTTAAAGGGTATAAAGTTTTGATTTTAAAAGTAAAAAGAGTTACGGAGATGTGTGGTGGTTGCACATGTTATGAATATATTTAATGCCACTGAACTTAAAATGGTTAAGAAAATAGAAGAGGAGGAAGAAGAGGAAGAAGATTTTATTTCACGGCCCTGAAAGCCACTTGCTGCATCATCCAAGAGGGCAGGATTCTGCTCTCAAGATGCCACAAAGGTCTTTTTTTCTTTCCCTGAGCTCATAGGTGAGATACTTGGAAATAATCACCCAAGTTTTCCTTTAGAATAAAGTCTTTAATTTCTTTGGGAAAAAAGTGTTCACATGATGCTAAGTAGGTTAGAATGAATAATGATGATGACAAAAACAGAAACCGAATGGGTCACAGTTGAAGGATGCTAGAGGATGAAGATATTATTTGGAAAACTAGGAAATAAAGATAGAGAATCGAGCACTTACCTTGCCTGTCCTATACATGCTGTATATCTGGGTGACCAAAAAGTAGATAAGAGGAAGTTTTCTTTTTAAAGATGAATTCCTGCTAATACGTGGAAAAGGAATGTTACTATCAGCTTTTGACCATATTTCAGCCGCCGATGAATTAATGAATGTAGACATTGAATGTCAATGGTGCTCTCAATAAAAAGAGAAAACAAGATGTATTTTTCCTAGTGAAATTAACACAGCATCACCAAGGAAGTCTTCCGGCCAACAAAATCAAATCTGAATCTCATGAGCCTCTCTGTCAACTCTGAGTTCACAAGAAATACAGAGGACCGAGGAGCATGCTAAACCACATCTCAGGAACTCAGCAAATCCAGACTGTGAGAAATAACCTGTTTCGAGAAAGAAAAAGGGGAGATGAAGGGGGACCTACAAACTCTAGGGAACTTGACAGTTATGTTAAGGAATCTTATTTTTGGATACTTACTTATTTATTTATTGAATCTGTCACTGTCTTAATTTTTTTCCTAAATTAAAAAAATTGAAGTATAGTCAGTTTACAATGTTGTATTAATTTCTGGTGTACAGCATAGTGATTCATATATATATATTCCTTTTCACATTCTTTTTCATTATAGGCTACTACAAGATATTGAATTGAGTTCCATGTGTTCTACAGTGGGACCTTGCTGTTAATTTGTTTTATATATAGCAGTTGATATCTGCAAATCTCAAACTCCCATTTATCCCTCCACACCCCTTTTCCCCCTGGTAACCACAAGTTTGTTTTCTATGTCTGTGAGTCTGTTTCTGTTTTGTAAATAAGTTCATTTGTCTCATTTTTTTAGATTGCACATATGAGTAATATCATATGGTATTTTTCTTTCTCTTCATGATTTACTTCACTTAGAATAACAATCTCCAGGTCTATCCATGTTGCTGCAAATGGCATTATCTTATTCTTTTTTATGGCTGAGTAGTATTCTATTGTATAAATATACCACAACTTCTTTATCCAGTCATCTGTCCATGGACATTTAAGTTGCTTCCATATCTTGGCTATTGTCAATAGTGCTGCTATGAACATTGGGGTGCATGTATCTTTTCTTTTTTTTATTTTTCAGTTTTATAAGGTAGAATTGTTATAATTTGACTGTACATATACAATATATTGCATGTAAATACATATACACAATATCCTGCACATATTTTTTAAAACTTACATATATGTACTGTTCATTGTTTCTAAGAATATTTAGAGCTTTAGCTTTTTAAACTTACATAGTTATCAAAGGAATAAAGCCAACCACAAAATAAGAATTAATTCAAAAAGATTATCTTTTCAAATCAGAGTTCCCTCCTGATATATGCCTAGGAGTGGGATTGCTGGATCATATGGTAGCTCTATTTTTAGTTTTTTAAGGAACTTCCATACTGTTTTCCACAGTGGCTGCACCAAACTGCATTCCCACCAACAGTGCAGGAGGATTCCCTTTTCTCCACAGCCTCTCCAGCATTTATCATTTGTGGGCTTTTGAATGACGGCCATTCTGACTGGTGTGAGGTGATACATCATTGTAGTTTTGATTTGCATTTCTCTGATAATTAGCAATATTGAGCATTTTTTTCATGTGTCTGTTGGCCATCTGTATGTCTTCATTGCAGAATGCTTGTTTAGTCTTCTGCCCATTTTGGGATTGGGTTGTTTGTTTCTTGTTATTAAGTTGAATGAGCTGTTTGCATATTCTGGAAATTAAGTCCTTGTCAGTCACTTTATAGTAAGTCTTAAAGCTGGGCAGCATCAGTCCTCCAGCTTTGTTCTTCTCCTTCAATATTGTGTTGGCTACTCTAGGTCTTTTATATGCATTTTAGAATCACTATGTTGATATCCACAAAATAATCCCTGAAGTTTTATTTGGATTGCAATGAATCTGTAGATCAAGTTAGGAGAAATTGACAACCTGACAATATTAAGTCTTCTTAATGTGGACTATCTCTCCATTTATTTAGTTCTTTAATTTCAATCATCAGAGTGTCATAGTTTCCTCATATAGATTTTTTGTGTATTTTGTTAGATTTATACCTAAGTATTTCATTTTGGGGGTGCTAATGTAAATGGTATTTTTTTAAAAATCAGTTTCCATTTGTCCATTGCTGGCATACAAGAAAGCCATTTACTTTTGTATTTTAAAAGTGAATCCTGCAAAGTTGCTATATTCGCCTATTATCTCTAGGAATTTTTTTGTCAGTTCTTTTGGATTTCCTCCATAGATGATCATGTTGTTTGCAAACAAAGACACTTTCATTTCTTCCTTCCCAATCTGTACACCTTTTTATTTCTTTATCTGGTCTTATTGCATTATCTAGAAATTCCAGGGCAATGTTGAAAAGCAAGGGTGAGAGGAGACACCCTGCCCCTGTACCTAATCTTTGAGTTTCTCACCATTAAATATGATGTCAGCAGTGGGGGTTTGCAGATGTTCTTTACGATGTTGAGGAAGACTCCCTCTGTTCCTAGCTTACTAAGAGGTGTTGTGTTTTGCTTTGGTGGGAGGACATAATTCGGTTTATTTATTTTTATTTTATTTATTTTTCTAATGGAGGTACTGGGGATTGAACCCAGGACCTTGGGCATGCTAAGCACGTGCTCTGCCGCTGAGCTGGACCCTAACCACCACCACCCCTACCTGCACCCCCCCCCCCCGCAGCTTAATAAGAGTTGTTATCATGAATGGGTGTCTGATTTTCACAAGTGCTTTTTCTGCATCTGATCATATGATTTTCTTTTTTAGACTGTTGATGTGATGGAGCACACTAATTAATGATTTCTGAATGATGAACAAGCCTTCCTTGCATGACTATGATAAATCCCACTAGGTCATGGTGTATAATGCTCTTATACATCATTGGGATTTAATGTGCTAATATTCATTGAAGATTTTTGCACCTATGTTCATGAGAGATGTGGGTCTGTAGTTTTCTCATAATGTCTTTGTCTGGTTTTATATTAGGGTAATGCTGGCCTCACAGAATGAGTTAGGAAGAATTCCCTCTGCTTCTAGCCCCTGAAAGAGACTGTAGAGAATCAATATCATTTCTTCCCTGAAGATGTAGTGAATTTACTAGTGAACCCATCTCAGGCTGTTGTTTTCTATTTTGGAAGGTTATTAATTGTGGATTCAACTTCTTGATAGATTTTAGGCTCATTCAAATTGTCTATTTCTTCTTGCGTGAGTTTTAGTACATTGTATCTTTCAAGGAATTGGTCCATTTCATCATTATCAAATAGTTAATACTATTCCCTTCTTCCCATTTTAATGTCTACAGAATCTATAGTGAAGTCCTTGTCAATTTTATGAATCTTTTTGAAGAACCAGCATTGGCGTCATAATTTTCTCTACTGATTTTCTATTTTCAATTTCATTTCTTTTTAAAAACATTTTTTGGGGGGGAGGTAATTAGGTTTACTTATCTATTTAGTTTTATAGGAGGTACGGGGGATTGAACCCAGCACCCTGTGTATGCTAAGCAAGCACTCTACCATTTGAGCTATACCCTCCCACCTTGGTCACTTTAATTTCCTTTTCTTTTTCTATTTTCCTAATGCGGATGATTCAAAGCTTTTGAGAACCAGGTTAAGGGTTAGGGACATCATGCTAAGAGCAATGGTAGGCCCGATTTTTGATAAAGAGAATGACATGAGTTTTCCCGCCTTCTAACATAAAAGGGGCCCAAAGTAAGGGCACAGATGGAGTTCCCAGGTCAGCGTCTTTCTCTTTCTTCCTCCCCTGCCTTGGTCTCACCCAGCAAGGGACTGGGCGTGCGTAAGCTCAGCCCGGCCCACACACCCGCACAGCCATACAAACGGGAGCACTCCATGTTCAGTATCTTGTAACAACCTTTAATGAAAAAGAATATGAAAACAAATATATGTATGTATCTGCATGACTGGGACACTGTGCTGTACACCAGAAATTGACACATTGTAACTGGCTATACTTCAATTTAAAAAAAAAAAAAAAAGCACGCCAGAGGGTGCACTGCTTGGCCCGTTGCTTGTTTCTCAGTTCACTTTGGATGGTGAGGTTGGAAGAGCCAGGTGATAGGGTTGTCACCATCTGGGGGAAAAAAGGAAACTTTCTGGGAGAATAAATCCAAGATGCAGATATGCACCCTCAATCTTTCTAGAGCGTTAAGAATCTCCATTAGATTCCCCTTTTGTGAAGCTATCTCATGTTGCATTTCTGTTACATTTAACCAAAGGAATCCTGACCAGTATATTCAAATGCCACTTTGATCACATATTAGATTTCCATACACTTGGGCCTGTGTCCAGACTCCCTGTTTTGTTCCCATGCTCTATGTATTTTATGTTTACAGTATTTAGAATATGTTTTATATCTGGTAGGGCCAGTCTTCCGTCAACCACCTCCATTCTCAGCATTTCCTTGGCTACTCTTTTATATGATTTATTTTTCCAGGTGAACGATAACCTAATTTTGCCACTTTCAAAAGAGAGGGGCACTCTGACGTTGTATTCAGTTTAGAGGTTAGAGAGAATTGTCATTTTTAAATGCAGCGTCGTCCCAGCCAAACATAAGGAGTGATTTCATTTTTCATTGACTCGAAATTCCCTGTGTGTATTTCAGTAAAATTACGGTTTTTAGCCAATAAAACTCTGCCCTCGTTGCATTTATTCTTCAGTATTTTGTGAGTTTTCTTGCTGTTTGATTGGGGTCTTTTCTTCATAAGTGGTTACTGTTAGAATATATATGCTGTAGACTCTGAGTCCGTTTATTCTGCACTTTTTGCACTGAGTGATTTTTTAGGGTAGATCTAATTATTGCAAGAAATGGAGACTTGCTCAAAGTGATCACTGTGTGTGTGTGTGTGTGTGTGTGTGTGTGTGTGTGTGTGTGTCAGGGGTGGGTCAGTTGAGTGGTGGCTGCAGGGGCTCCAAGTGTGGAGACGAGGCCATCACAGAGGACTTGGAACTGGGCAGCCAGGAAGAACCAGAAGCTGTTTGGTCTCCGTTATCTTGGAGGTCCTCTGTGGTCTCCTCACAGCTCCTTTGCTTAGCTCCCCATCAGCTCCATTCACTCATCTCAGCTTTCGGGCTCCTCCAATGTGCTCTTGGTTTCAAGTTCAGCTCCCAAGTGGTCCAGCTGCCCCCACCTGGGTTCCCTGTGATGCCTCTTCTCCAGCCCCCACCACCAGCTGGCGTCTTCAACATGGTTCTGTCCTCACATCCCTCAGGGAAGAAACCTGATGACATCGCCTCTCCTTTGTGTGCCCAGCCAGCAGGGACCCTGCATGGTCACCACGTGCCATTCCTCCTTCAGTCCACTATAGCTGGGGGAATAGGGCCATCTGGAATTTTAAAATCACACACAGACACACATGGACACGCTCATCTCGGCAGATCCATTTCTGTTTCCTTTCCAGGTGGGGAGGGGGCCCAGCAGGCAAAGCTTCCCGCAGTCAGTGGAGCTCTCAGACGTCTCCAGAGGGGGTGGGGAGCATGGCAGTTAAGAGCAGGCATTTTGGAACCAGGGTGGGGTTGGGGTTCCAGGTCCCCGGGTTACCTGCCCCACAGCCAGGCACGTGGTATCTCCCTGTGCCTCAGCTTCAGCCTCTACAGATGGTGGGATGTAAAACAATGTAATGGAGCATAATCTAATTTAATTGTGTATAATTAACATGTAGTATTATATCCCATTATACAGATTAATTATAATATATAAGATATATAAATACATAGTAATATACTAATACATGTTAATCTAGATGATAGTATAATGTATATAATACATAGTGTAATAAATCATATGTAATTTAATAGGAAACATCACTTTATTGTAATGATAACATGTGATATGTTATATATAAATATAAATATGTAGTACTATAAAAATAACCATTACTAATAGTCTATAATAAAATAAAATTTATAATGTAGCATAGTATAATATAAATCATGCATAATTTAATATATAATATTTCACATATATGTGTAATTATATAAACTATATTATATACACATACGTAATGATAGAATATGTTGTTAATAATCTATAATATAATATAACTCAAAGAGGATTTAAAGTTTCTTACAGCTTTCGAGAGCACTGTTTCGACAAGGCCTAGCCCAGAATAAGCACTCAGCAGGTATGAAATTTTGTTGCTGCAGCTGCGTAGTTCATAAGCGGCCAAGTGCTAGACGGCGCCCGGCGCCCGCCCACCGCCCGTCAGCGCCGGCTTGCGCTGGTGCAGTTGCACAGTAGCTGAGCCTTAAGACGCTTGTGCCTGTGCTCGGTGTGTGTTAAGCTGATATTCCAGTACACTTAGTACATCTTTTTGGGGTTTTCCTAAGCTGTACAGTCATATTCTCCACACATGATGACAGTATTACCTTCTACTTCCTCAGGTTTTTAATTCCAGTTATTGTCATCATTACTTTGTCTAATTGGACTGGAAGTGCAACTTTTGGAGCCAAATTAAATGGTAGCGATGCGAGTAGACTGTGTTGTTGTTCCTGACTTCATGAATGTTGAGCGTACTTCTGGCCGTTGGATCCTTTCACACACACCAGGACATTAAAGCATCCTTTCATTTCTAGTCTGCCAAGGCCTTAACAACAACAACAACAAAAACTAAGAAGGGACCTAATGCTCTCAAATGCCTTTTCGGTCCCCACGGACCTGCTGAAGGTGTCTTCTCTTTTGATCCACTGAGAGTCAAACTGGCCAATTTCATGATGCTCATCCTTTGCATTCCTTCCCTAAACCCTCTTGCCATGGTCTGGATCCTGTTTGCTATGATTCAGTTCATCTCTTACTTTGTAAAGAAGTATGTCAAGCATCAGGGTCAGGAGACAACGTATCAGTATCATTTTGGGAAGAACCAAACCAACCCAGAAGCCAGGGCAACAGGACAACATTCTTCTAAATGTTACCAAATGGTTGAACCAGCTTTGACAAACCCAACCTCGCGATGTGATGCAAAGGAAAAATCTGTCTGAACCGCTTATTTTGAGGACCTGGACAGAATCAGACTCTCAAAACTCACTGAATTTAAACTCTTACAGTGAACGTCTGAGTCTCAGAAGGTGCACTGAATTATACCTGGACAAGCCTTTGTCTTGATCGGATGCGTTAATTCTATGTCTGAATTCAAAACCCCTAACTGGGGGGAAAAAAAAGTGACTTTCAGGTTAAATTTTTATGGGAGGCATGTAGGTGTAAAACAAGTCCTTTCTGATATAGAAAAAGAAGACAGCTTTTCCTTTCAACACACAACGGTTTCATCTAGGGTGGAGCCTTGATCAGCTGAACTTACCCCAGGCACATTCTGAGGACTTCATGGTGTCTGCGCTGCTCTTCCTACTTAATAAAAATAAAAGCTTTAAGGCAAATGATAAGCTACTATTACCTTAATTTATTGCTGAAATTCTTATATCTGAACCTCTGTATGAAGACAATGGAAATGTTTATAGTTTGGGATGGAAGCAATTATGGAATTCCATATGGGGTAATCTGTCGATTGTGCAATGAGCTATAATTTTATGGGTAAAGGTTTAATGCTTCGTTACCATGTACTGTCATTTTTAATTTAACCTGTATTACCTGCTGATTTTTAGATTTCCAGTTACTAATTAAGGAAAGGCCTCTTTTGTGAAATGCATTCATTTCTGCCTTGGATTCTTGTTCCTAGGGACAAATAAGAATTATTCTAGCTATTTCGATGACAATAATTCTCTTTTTTTGAGAAGGCGGGAAAACTTGGATTTTTCCTTAAAACTTTCTCTACCAGCATCTGATTGCTTCTTCACCTTTTACTATTTTTTTTTTTTTTAGAAGCCTCTATGTCTTTAACCTCCTGGTTTTTAGTGGCCAATCTATTTGTGATATGGGTACTAAAAAAGTTTTTGGTTTGAAAATAAGGAAAAAATTGTAGCACCGAGTTACCTGAACGAGACTCCATGGAAGGGTTCATCAGACTTAAGGAGCCGAAGACATTACAATCTTGAGAGCCATCAGAAAAATGTTGTCATGGGGACTCCGCCACAAGCCACTGTGATCGTCATTTTGGAATATATACATATAGCAAATTATGATGTTGTACACCTAAAACTAATACAATGTTATATGTCAATTGCATCTCATTTTAATAAATTAGAATAGAACAATGAACCCCCAGGGACTCATCATCCAGGTTCCACAAGGACCAACTCAGTCAGTATTGTTTTGCCTTTGCCTCTATCAGTGACGCCCTGGAGCCAGCTGGCTCTGTCTGCCAAGAACTGATTCTCTTCCCAACTCCATGGGAGTCTGGAACCAACCATGATGGGAGTACTTGCATCATGGAAACTGGCAAATACTAGAAATCAAGCCTTCCCTCTCCCCCCACCTCTGTGCTGGAGGAGCCTGTTGTTATGCAGTTACCAGCACACAGCTGCTCTGGCTCCTACCCTTGCCCCCCACCCCATTAAGATTATTTTGGGACATCAGATTATTTTGTTTCAGTGGGTACCCTTTAAAGATTAAAATTCCCTAAAGAATAACTCTACTTCCCCTGTCATGCATAAAAAAGTGAACACTTATTTTAAAAATACTGTCAAATATCCAGTTATGGTTCAAAGTTCCCTAATTTCATACTTTTTAGGAGTAGTTGGTTTGTTCAAATAAGAATTCCAAATAGGTCTATACAATGGGGATGCAATCAGCAAAATCTAAAATGTGGAAAACTCTAGGGGACAAACAACCCAGTCCCCTCAACAATTAAAGGGTGTAAAAAAGAGAGAGAGAGGAACCTGCAAATTAAATGCAATCTAAGAGTCACAAACTAAATGCAACATGTGGGCCCTATCCAACCACTAGTTTACTGTGCTTTTGCTTAAAAACTTTATTGTTTTACCTTTTACGTGCTAATTGATTTCCCCCATCTTTACTGAGGTGTGATTGACAATAAACATGTGTATCTTTAAGTTGTACAGCTTAAACAACTGTAAGTGTATGTGACCTGTTTTAATACAGGTGTAATATATGGGTAATTGCGAAATGATCACCACGATCAGGATAACCATCACCTCACATAATTACCATTTTCTTTCTTTTTTTCTTTTTAATGAGAACATATAAGATCTACTCTCAGCAAATTTCAAGTATAAAGCACAGTATTAACTACAGTTACGTTACTATACATCCAGTCTCCAAACTCACTCATTTGATGAACTGAAACTTTACTTCCTGGACAACCCCTGGCCCTCGCCCCAACCACCATTCTATTCTCTGCTACTATGAGCTTGACTCTGTTAAATACCACACATAAGTGAGATCATACAGTATTGTCTTTCTGTGTCGGGCTTGTTTCATTTAGCATGTCATCCAGGTTCATCCATATTATCATAAATGGCAAAATTTACTTTGATTTTAAGGCTGAATAATTTTCCATTGTGTGTGTGTGTGTGTGTGTGTGTGTGTATTTATATATGTATGTATATATACACAGTATTTTCATTATCCATTTGTCCATAGACAGATTTAGATGATTTCCCTATCTTTGGCAATTGTGATGAATACAGCAATAAACATGGGAAAGCAGAGATGTCAAGATACTGATTACATTTCCTTTGGCAAATACCCAGAAGTAGGATTGCTGGATCATAAGGTCATTCTATTTTTAATTTTTTTTGGAGAAAACTCCGAACTGTTTTCCATAATGGCTGTACCAATTTACATCCCACCAACAACGTGCCAGGCTTCCCTGTTCTCCACATCCTCACCGATGCTTGTATTTTGCTTCTTTGATAACAGGCATTCTAGTAAGTGTGAGGTGGTGCCTCATTGTAGTTAATTTGCATTTGCCTGATAATTAGTGATGCTGAGTGCCTTTTCATGTATCTATTGGCCATTTGTATGTCTTCTTTTGAGAAAAATCTATTCATATCCTTTGCCTATTTTAAAATCAGGTTATTTGATTTTTTTTTTTTTTTTTTTTTTTTGCTCTTGAGTTGTGTGAGTTCCTTGCATATTTTAGATTTTAACCCCTTATCAGATACATGGTTTGCACATATATTCTCCCATCTCAGGGGTTGCCTTTTCACTCGAGTTGGTTGTTTGTTGCTGTGCTGATGTTTTTGGACTTAATGCCATCCCACTTGTCTATTTTTGCTTTTCTTGCCTGTGCTTTTAGTGTCATATCCAAAAAAATTATCACCCAGATTAATGTCAAAAGCATTTTTCCTGTATTTTCTTATGTTAGTTTTATGGCTTCAGGTCTTTCATTTAAGTCTTTAATCCATTTTGAGTTGGTTTTTGTGTACGGCATCAGATGAGTCCAGTTTCCTTCTTCTGCATGTGGAGATCTTGTTTTCCCTATACCATTTAATCAAGAGACTCTCCTTTTCTCATTGGTACTCTTGTCAAAAGTCAATTGATCATAGATGTGTAGATTTACTTCTGGGCTCTCTATTCTGCTCCATTGCTCCTTATATCCATTTTTATGCCAGTACCATACTGTTTTGATTACTGTAGCTTTGTAATATATTTTAAAATAAGGAAGTGTGATGCCTCCAGCTTTATTCTTCTTGTTCAAGATTGTTTTGGCTATTGGAATCTTCTGTTTTTCCACGTTAATTTTAGAAAAATTTTTTCTATTTCTGTAAAGAATGCCTTTGAGATTTTGATAGAGATTGCATTGAATCTATAGATCATTTTGGGCAGTATGGACATTTTGGCAATAGTCGTCCAATCCATGAACATAGAATATCTTTCCATTCACCTGTGTTTTCTTTAATTTCCTTCATCAGTGTTTTATAATTTTTAGTATGCCAGTCTTTCACCTCTTTGGTTAAGTTTATTTCTAAGTATTTTATTCTTTTTCTTGCTATTGTGATGGAATTGTTTTCTTAACTTCCTTTTTGGGTAACCTGTTGTTTGCTTATATAATTGTAACTCATTTTTATATGTTGACTTTTTTATTCTGCAACTTGACTGAAATCATTTATTAGTTCTAACATTTTTTGTTTGTTGTTGACTCTTGAGGGTTTTCTACACGTATGATCATGTCATGTGCTAACAGAGCTAATTTTACTTCTTCCTCTCCAATCTGGATGCCTTTCATTTTTTTTTTTTTTTCTTGTCTAATTGCTCTGGCTACAACACCCAGTACTGTGCTGAACAAAGGAGGTGAGAATGAGCATCCTTCCTTTGTACTGAATCTTAGAGGAAAAGCTTTCAGTTTTCCCTACTGATTATGGTGTTAGCTATGGGATTTTCACATATGACCTTATTGTGTTAAGTTTCTTTCATACTGATTTTGTTGAGAGTTTTTATCATGAATGGATGTTGAACTTTGCCAAATATTTTTCTATATCAGTTGAGACAATCATGTGATTTTTATCCTTTATTCTATTAATATGGTGTATCACATTGATTGATTTGTGCATGTTGAGACATCCTTGCATCCTAGGGATAAATCCCACTGGTCATGGTATATGATCTTTTTAATGTGTCGTTACATTTGGTTTGTTAGTATTTTATTGAGGATTCTTATATCTATGTTCATCAGGAATATTGGTCTATAGTTTTCTTTGCTTATGGTATCTTCATCTGGCTTTGATATCAGGGTAATTCTGGCCTCATAAAATGAGCTTGGAAGTTCTCCTTCTTCTATAATTTTGGAAACATTTAAGAAGAATTAGTATTAATTCTTTGACTACCTGGTAGAAGTCATCCATGCAGCCATCTAATCCTGGGCTTTCCTTTGCTGGGAAGGATTTGGTTCCTAATTCAATCTCCTAATTTGTTATTAGTCCATTCAGGATTTCTGTTTCTTCTTGATTTAGTTTTGGCAGGTTGTATGTTTCTATGAATTTATCTATTTCATCTAGCTATTCTCATTTGTTGGCATACAATTGTTCATAATAACGCTTTGATGTTTTAAATTTTTTTCTGAGGCAACTGTAGTAATGCTCCTGTTTCATTTCTGATTTTTAAAATTTGAATCTTCTCTTTTTTTTTCTTAGTCTACCTAAGGGTTTGTTGGTTTTGCTTATGTTTTCAAAAAAAAACTTCAAAAATAAAAATTTTTTGATTTTTCAAAAAATCAACAATAGTTTTTCTCCTATTGTTCTTCTATTTTCTATATGATTTATTTCTGCTCTAATCTTTATTATTACCTTCCTTTTGCTAACTTTAGGCATAGTTTGTTCTTCTTTTTCTAGTTCTTTGAAATGTAACATATTGTTACTTGACATCTTTCCTTTTTTTAAATGTAGGTATTTATCATTATAAACATCCCTCTTAGTACTGCTTTTGCTGCGACCCATAAGTTTTGGCTTGTATTTTCATTTTTGTTTATCTCAAGATACTTTTAAAATTCCCTTTTAATTTCCTCTTTGACTCAATAGTTATCCAAGAACATGTTGTGTAGTTCCCACATATTTGTGACTTTTCTCACTTACTGTTTTGATGTCTCGTTTCATCCCATTTTGGTTGGGAAAAATATTTGGAGTGATTTTGATCTTCTTAAGTTTGTTGACTTGTTTTGTGACCTAACAGGTCATTTATCCTGGAGAATAGTTCTTGTGCATTTGAGGATAACGTGTATGCTTTTGTTCAGCAGAAAGTTGTACGTGTATCTGGATGCCTGTGTGGCTATGTGATCTGTTGTGTTGTTCACGTCAGCTGTTCTATAGAACATCCAGAAAGAAAATCAGTTTTTGAAAGGCTATTGATTTTTGCATGTTGGTCTTATAAACCTACTCTTTATAAATTCTCATTTTTTGGTAATTACTTTTCTATGAATTTGGAGGGGGAGTTATGATATTTAATTATGTCATTTTTGGTAAATAATAGTTACACTTCTCTCTTTCCAATTCTCAGATGTGTGATTGCTTTCTTTTGTCTAATGGAATTGGCTTATACGTTCAACACAATGATAAATAGTATGGCAATGTGAGGAATCCTTGTGTTTTTTGATTCTCATTCCTGACATTAGTGGGAAAGTTTTAGATGTTTCTCATTAACTAAAATGTTGGGTTTTGGAGAAAAATTTATTTTATATATATCAAATACATATATATAATAAAATAATATATTACATAAATATTTGCTACATTGACTCATCATATTAAGGAAGCATCCATTAATCAGTGTTTTATTGAATTTTTTAAAAATATAAATGGGTAATAAGTTTTGGCAAATATTACTGTTTTGCTAATGTTGGACCAACTCTGAATTCACAGAATAAATCTCACTTAGGCATGATGTATTTTTAAATCTAATATTGGATTCTGCTTGTGTATATTTTAAGATTCTCACAGTGCTATTCATAAAAGACATTGGTCTGTAATTTTATTTTCAGATGTAATCTTTGGCATATTTTAGAATCATGTTATACTTCATAAAAATAATTTTGAAATCTTCCTTTGGTTATATGCTGGAATAATTTAAGTAATGTTGGAATTATTTGACTTTTAAAGGTTTAGTAGAAGTCCCCTAGAGAACTACCTAGGTCTTGTGCCTTTTTCCTTTTTCTCATTAATTAAAAAAATGTTAAATATAATATACCTACTGAAAACTGCACAAATCATAGATGTACAGTTCAATGAATTTTCCCAAATGAAATACATTTGTTTCATCAGCATTTAGATCAAAAAACAGACACTGGTGCCCCAGAAGCCTCCCTCCTGTGTTCTTCCACTCGCCAACTTCCCTCCCAAGAGCCTGGACCCATTTTGTTCCGGTGCTTTCTAACTAGGCTCTGTTTTTCCTTTCTCTTTTTCTTTTGTCCCGTGTTAACTGGTCTGCTTAGATTTTCTGTCTCCGGTGGGGTCAGTTTTGATAAACAGTATTTTCCTGGACAATTACCTATTTTGTCTAGGCTTTCAAACTGATTTACATAGAATTATGCAAATTAGTCTCATAACTTGAAAGCTTTTTCCCTGTTACCTTCCTTAATCCTTAAAAACTATGGGTACTGGGTGTATCACTCTAGATGCTCTATCAAGGTCCATGCAACAAATAATTATAAATCCGTGTGTGTATAATAGTGTTATTGAACAGACACTTTTCTGTCTGCCTGTCTGTCTAGCTCGCTAGCTATTTATCTAGCCACGTAATCATCCAGGTGTCTATGTGTATGTCCCATGGTGGAGAGAATGGAAGAGCATCTATTTACATTCCTCATGAAAGAGTTGGCTGGGCTGTCTTTTCTTCTCCTTTGTGCCTTGGACTAAGACATAATGCCATTTTGCAACCAAAGAGAACCCAAGAGAATTGTGGCAGCATTGGCCCTGCCATTGTTGAGCTGTTAAAATAACACCAGGAACCACCTACCTCTAGAATTCTTGGTAAGTGAGAGACAGAAGTCTCTGTGCCACTCCAAGTCAAGGTTCTGTTATTTGCAGCTGAATACATTCCCAGCTGAAATAAAGAATAAGATAGGCAAATCCAGAAAACTCTAGCTGTTCCCAGTGTATAAATGTTTAACCACAGGAAAATTACTGTAGCAATGTCAAATTCCCCAACTCTAAATTAGGAATCTGGATAGCAATTCCTCAGATGAAGTGCTTATTGCATGGCCTTTTTAGTGTAACCATGGTTAAAAGCATTGCATAAATTATTCAAAGTGTTTTAGATACAGCTTACCTTTTTCATGTTTGGATAGTGGGATACAGATTGGGTACATCTGGTAACATGATAGGGTGTATCCTCCTATGGTTTCAAAAGGATTAAATGAGAGAATCCACATACAAGGGCCTGGGACAGTGCCTGGCACATGGTAAAGTGCTCTGAGTTAACTATAATGTTTTAATAATCAATATTAATAAAGAATCGTGATGTTGGCTACTCGTACTTAAATGACTAGCTCCTTCTCATCCTTTGCATTCCCATTGGAAAAGTCACCTCCTCCGAGAGGCCCTTCCAGGCTATTCATTCTATTTAAAGTGGAATCCCTCCCCAAATAGCTCTCGTTCCCAACCACTCCCATCCTGTTTGTCAGCCCAGAGACCTTGTCATCATCTGTAATTCTTTTGATTATTCATTTGGTAAAGGTATGTCTTCCCTGATAGAATATATACCCCATGAGAACAGAATTCCCAGTGGCTGGCATAGATTTGTAGTCTCTATAGATTTGTTGAATAAAAAGACGACCAAAAATGTCCAAGAAACCATTACGGTAAGAGAATGCCATTTGACATAGAAAGGCTGTGCACAGCGGCCATTTCTTTTGGTATAATTTTGCCTACATTTAAATTAAAGTGAAGGCGGGTAAAAATTCTGCCCAATTCTAGGCCTTGTTCATAGTAAGCCTCATCAAGGGGCTTGGCAGTTTATTATTACTACTATTATTAAGTATTTAAATCTCTATAGATGAAAGAATAGTTATTTGTAATGTTTGGCCTATATACCTTTATAAAGTGTGGCACAAATTGTTACCTTCAGAAAAATATAAGTTGTTTTGCATTTGAATAGAGATGTAAAATTCTGCTAAAAATTTAAAAACGAATGGCTTTTTTGTAATCAAATATTTAGATGAAATTCATAATTTTTTTGGATTTCTGAAGATCCTAGAATTTAATTTTTTAATTATTTTTCAAACTTTATTTTTAAAGTGGCAGTTTTTATTTATTTATTTATTTATTTTGGGAGGAGAGGTAATCGGGCTTGTCTACCTATTAATGGAGGCACTGGGGACTGAACCCAGGACCGCATGCATGCTAAGCATGCACTCTGCCACTGAGCTATATCGTCCCCCAGTCCTAGAATTCAGACTTTAAAACAGCCCTCTAAAAGTTACCTTTGGTACTGGGTCAAAGGGAAAATGGAAATGAAAATATTTTATTAGAAGAGACGAATCCTGTGGACGAGAAGGAGTCCTCAAACAGATCCGAGTGAGCAGAGGTGAGCCGACGGCCAGCCTCTGAGTGGGGGAGGGCAGGGCTGCGGCCAGTGCGCTTCTCCGAGGCCCCGGGACACCCCCCCCACCCCGCCGCGCCACCCGCTCACTGCCCCCTGGCCACCCCCGGATGCGGAATCCAGCGGAGCCACGCAGGACCTCCCCCTGGAGGCGTGGGTCACGGCCTCCGGACGGCCGCATCCCGGAAGGGGCAGCGGGAGACCGTCTCTCTACGGCTTCCAGGGCCGCGGCCGCGGGGTCTGAAGCCCGTTTTCCCTGCTCACGAGCCGCCACCTCCCCGGGCGGCCTCCAGTGGCCCCCCTAGGCCCTGCTGGCCCGCGGGCAGCGTGGCGGCGAGGCGGACCCTGCGGCGCTGGGCCGCGACCGGGCTGCGCGTGGCAGGTGCCGGGGGCCGTGGCCTCGCCTGCCTTCCTGTGAGACGGCGCCGCAAAGGCTGCCGGCTTGGGGCAGCAGAGCGCGAGGGCTGTTCTGGGGTGTCCTCTCCCACGTGTGAACGGTCTGTAGGCTGAGAATTTGTTGTCTAATCTTGACGGCTACGCGGCCACCACCTTCCGTGGATCACTCAGAGAAGGTTCCAGAATTTCCGTGCGCGCAGGGTGGACAGGCGGCCATCCTGGGACTGGTGTCAAACCTCTGTTTTCCGGTAGCCCTTTGTGTGGTCTGGTGGTCGTTGCCCGGATTTTAGTTAGTTGTTCATTGGGAGTATTTCCGAGGGTTATGGGAATTTGGGGGCTGGTCCTTTGGCTGTATTTACATAGCAAGCACTCATGTAGATCTTGTATTTGTTTGGGGGGGGTCTGTATGTTAATTGAAGGGGCTTTTTGAGTGTTGTTTTGTAACTAAATGTGCCTAGTAAGCACAATTTTTATGTCGAAATGGATATTATATAGGAAACTTCGGGAAGGTTTGTGGAGATGGAGAATTTGCTACTTTTTCTGCCCTCTGCGGGGCGTGTTTTGCTCATGTCTATGCTTGAGGATTAATTGGCTGGGATTAATTTAATCTGGGAAATAGAACAGGAAGTAGATTTTTGGCCTCAATTACAGAATCAACTTGATTGATGTCCCATGTGGCCAGTTTCAAAGGATGCAGTGGTCAGCGGTAGAGGCAAGCTGATCTCTCCCACCCCTCCAGGGAGCCACACCATTAGTGGTCACAAGCTTACGGGATGAGCCTGGGGGTGAAGGACTAGGGAGTCCAAGTGGACCTCAGGTCCAGCCACTATCCAGCAAGGATTTAGAGTTTGATGTGGGGCCCCCAAGTGCGGGTGGCCACCCCTTACCCCAACAGTGGTAGATTGTTTTATTTGAATTTTACTTAATTATGAGTGAGGTTGCATAGTTTCCCCAGTGTTAATTATTTGTACCTTTAAAAAAAATGCATGTTCACGTACCTTGCTTATTGTGAAGAACTCTTTGCTTATTAGAGAAATTAACCCTTTGTTACAGATTTTCCCCTAGGCTCCACCCTCACCCTCATTCATATTGTTTTATATGTGATTTTGATTTTTGTATAGTCCTCCCCCACCCTCTGTTTTTTGGATCTTAGGTCATGCTTAGAGAGGTCTTCTAGAACCAAGATTTAAATTGTAAAAATGGCCATTTTTGAAGTATTATTTTATATTTAAACCTATGTTATTGACCCATATTGAGTTCATTTGGGTATGGAATGAGGTAGGTAACCCACTGAAAATTCTCCCCAAATCTCTACACCATCTTTTTAATTTGGTAGCTTTGTACCAGCTTCTCCCTGCCCCTCCCCCCATCCCCAGCTTTACTGAGATATCGTGGACAAAATTATAAGATATTTAAAGTATACAATGTGATAATTTGATCTGTGTACACATCATGCACCATTTCTTGAATAACTCCACTTTTCCTGATTTGAAACTACATTCCTAAATTCCTCCCACCTAATTGAGTCCCCATCTTAAAGATGAACAGAAAGCCCAAAATCTACACACACCTTGGGGATACTCTGGGTAAACAGGCACAGCGCGTGACAGTGTGTAAGGGCACGCGTTGGTCGGATCTTGGTTAGGGCAGCAATGATCAAAGCACAGGATTTGTGGATGGGGCTTAGTGATTTTTCTATGGGGCACGGTTGCGGGAGCAGGACAGGGTGGACATTTTGTATTGTCTGGAAATTTTTCAGAAACCCAAAGATTAGGTCAATAAAAAACATGAGTGGCAAGATTTTCATACTCGCTTAAAACCTTGGGGCCTTGTTACCTCAACACGGGGGCCTCCCAGCTTCTGATGCTGTCAAAAACCTGAACAATGGGTGTCTTCTCGAAACCGCAAAGAATTCTCAGGAGTCACATCTTTTGCTCACATTTACTTTTTATTTTGATTTTTTTAATGCTGCACAACACAATATTTATTCCATTTGTTTCATTTATTTCATTTATTTCTTTATTTCTGTTTGCTGCTGTTATTTCATTTACTTAAAGAGAGAGGGAACGTTTGTGGCCTTTTTTTCTTTTTCTTTTTCTGTAGGCCGCCTTAAGCTTTCTAAATTTGGAATATCTAAGCAAGCTGAAGGGTACAGGGGGTTCCGCAAGATCGCCGTGGGGAAAGGAGAGGTGGCTCTGTTAATCATGCCCTATGGTGGGTGATCAACCGCGTGTACAATTACGTTTTACTTTTAATTAATTGTGCTTAAGGCTTTAATTAAATTTGGAGGTTCCCTTCTTAGAGCAGCTCATACTGACGGAGGTGCATGCGCTGGATGATGTCACGGCAGTCGTTGAACACACGGCGGATGTTCTCTGTGTCCACAGCGCAGGTGAAGTGAGGGTAGCAGTAGTGGCGCCCATCTCCACTCGCAGTGCTGATTCTCTGTGGGGCCAACGGAAGGGGGGGGCAGTCAGTGCTATGTGTGCAGTGCCTTCCCCTGTCGCCGGCGGCCCCATCTAGCAAAGGCTGCCCCCCAGTTCTTGCCTTTATATGTTAAAACAACCCGACCAAAGGGGCACAGAGGCTAACCGAGGAACTGGATAGTTTACTCCCCCAGTTTAGAATTAAGTAAATTTACACCCCTAAGGATAAGAGAACAGACTAGGCAAAGAGAGAGAGTGACAGAGTCCCTACTCACCAGAAATTCATCACGAATGAAGTACTTGGCCCGGGTCACGCGTGGGTCCTCTCCGGGCTCGGGAGTCGCTGCAAAGAATATAAAAATTTTGTTACTTAAGTCATTAAAATGAGCTTTTTTCTTTTGGCTCCCCCTGCAGACCTCCTATAGTGTGGTGGTGGGGAAGAGGGTTCTGTTCCCGGAGCTGCTCATTTAGGTGGTTTTTTGAAATTCAGAACAGAAACTTTTAACATATGCATGACTCCGTAAGACCAGCGAGCACCAATCAACTGCAGAAGGCCATACGTACCATCCTCAGGAGTAGTGTAGCGAGCAAATTCTGGAAAGTAGTCCTCAATCTTCGATTTTCCCGCAAGGACTTTCTCAGCCAGCAGATCTTGCTTGTTGAGGAACAGAATCACAGAGATGGTGCGCAGCCATCTAGCAAAGAGGGACACAGGGTTAATGCCCAGGAAAAGAAAGCATTCTTCCTGCAAGGGGTTTGAGATGGTTGCACAAGGACTGGCACAAGATTCTCTTCTATGAACAGTGCAAATACGTAGGGCCATGAGAGGGGTGTGTGTATGTGTGTAGGGGGCAACCGGGGGGGGGGGGTGTCACTGCACAAACCTGTTGTTCCAGATGCTCTTGAAGAGGTTCAGAGCCTCCTGCAGGCGGTTGGTCTGGTTGTCCTCCCGAATGACCATGTTGTAGCTGCTGCTGGCAACCACGAATATGATGGCAGTCACATCTTCACAAGAAAGCAAAAGCAATACATGTTAGAAGTGAAAATGGTCCTTAACGATTAAAAAAGCAAAATGTCCTCGAAGTGCGGAGAAACCCAGGGCTTCTGTACCATTGAAGCATTGGATCCATTTGCGGCGTTCGTCACGCTGGCCACCCACGTCAAACATGCTGCAGGAGAGAAGGGACACCTGGTTACTGCAAGGGCTAACACTGGTCCGTCACCCTCACTGCCAGTGGGAAGTCACAAGATCTGGTTTTATTTTGTTTTGAAAAAAGGAACCCATTTACTTACTGGAAGTTGACTTTGTCCACCTGGAACTTGGTCTCAAAGATTCCAGAAGTCAGGACACGGCAGCGGAGCAGATCCTAAAACAAAGCCCTTGGTCAACAGATCTCACCAAAACCAACCAAACTGTTGTTCATAATCACCAATCTGGAGTGGAAATCTTGACTAGCTTGGAAAGAGGGCTCAGGTCCTCTGTGTGTTCATACCTGGTCGCTGGGCACATAGTCAGCCTGCTTGATGACGTCAATCTTGTCCAGGAAGCTGGGAGGAAAAGGACACAGGGTGACCACACACTCATGCCAGTTTGCTCCCTGGATTGTCGAGTTGCTCAGAAAGGGTATCCCTTCCTTCTACTTTTAAGAAGGGGCCCTTTTGACCCTCACCACACTGAACAGGAAACAGACACAAAATTCCCTTCCGTTCTACTTGGTCCATGAAATACAACAGTCCAGATATGAAACTGAGTTTTTAAAAATCCTCACGGCCGTCCAGGGTACAAGCCCTTACTCTTGCAGGGAGCGCACACAGTCCAGGCGCTCGGGGCCTGTGGGGCTGGCCTCGGTGCGCAGAGAGCTTTACAGGGAAAAGCAGTGTTGTCCCCTCCCCTCTCCACAGCCCTGTTCCCCAAGCAAAAGTAACTTGTGTTGCTGGACGAGACCCACCTTAGGAAAAATAACTTTGGAAATAACTTAGGAAAAGATTGGACTAATTTAATTAATATGGAAAGTTAGTGTTAAAACCAGCTTTTCTGGTGGGGGGAAGGGGGGCTTAGAATTGTTTTAAAGTGGGCTATCAGAAGAAAAAAATCACAAAGAGAGAAAGTCTATTTAAAGAAATTCTATAAGTTTTTGTTTTTTTTCTTTTCTCCTTCCTTTTTACCAGTTTAGAGTTAGTCTGGCTTAGAGGATATACTAACTTGCCCAATCAGTCTTACATTACAGCACCAGTCCAGAAATAGCTCCCCAGCCGCCCTGGCCTCCAGCACGTTGCCATGGCAACAGAACCACAGTTCTATAAATAGATCATCAGCACCAAATCTTGTGAGAGAGACATCTGGCCTGGGGCCAGCCAAAGCCCAGCTCCACAAATGAAAATAGGCACCTTAAGAAATGGGCAAGGTACCAGCACCTCAACTGTACCATAAAGACAGTTAAACCGAGAGGGGCTGGTCACTGCAGGGGCAGGGCCGTTTTAATCATCTGGCTGGGGAAGACATTTTAAAAGATTCAAACTCTGTTCTCTTTTTCTTGGAGTTTCCTTAAAACTTTCCATAAACTGTGCAAATGCTGCCACTTTCAGATACAGTTGTAGGAGTAATTCAATGTTGTTTTAAAAAAGAAACTTTTAAATGGTGTGAGATTAAACAAACAAAAAAGCTAGCAAAACTGTTAATTAACGAAGTTGTTCCACCCTGCCCCTTTCCAGAGCACTCAAAGCTACCACAGTTAAACCCTCCTCATCTGGTACCTGTGCTTCTGACTTGGATCCAAAATACAAAAGGCAAACAATTCCAGGATTTCCATTTGTTCTGCATTACTATAATTAGCACTTCCAGCTTTAAGCTCAAACTTTTGAGAAAATCAGGGACTTTGTTGAAGAAGGGGTGGGGGTTGGGGTCACAGGGACTGGCCAAGATGGACTGTTTTTCTGTTCGTTGAAAAAATACACAAATTTGCTTGTATGTGAAACCATGAAATAACTATGTATGTGACAGTTGCAAATAATCAAATGCACTTCCTATGGGAAAGCAGGGCCCGGGAAAGATAAATTGATAGGTTTCACAGACCCTCACAGGAGCATTGTGATGTGCAGATAACGTGAGTGTAGGGAGCTTGCTTTCTGTTTGCTGTTTGAGAGCTGCTACCTCTTCCTCCCCACTGTTTATTCAAGCGGTTTTCACAATCAGTTCCCCAGGCATGGGGCTCCTAAGTAATGCCATTTCAACTTTCTGTGGGCCAGCCTGGTACCTTGTTCCTGGTTACTTAATATTTTCAATAGCAAAACTGTTTCCTGCATTTCAGTTACTTACATCAGTGAGGCTGGGACCTCACAAGTATCTATTGCTTTCCTCCTACCCCCACCCCCGGGCTCATAAAAGACAGCCCAACTTCAGAATATCGTAACTGAGACCACTTAGTACATTTGTGCAGCATCAACAAACAAACGGTATCTTTAAAATTTTTTATGGCTCTGCACATCATATATTTGCTGTATTATGCACAGGATAAGGAAGGTCATAAACTATTTAAAAGGCAGCTTCCCAGCTGTGTGTTATCACGTCCACTGGAAGAGTCTGTGAAGGGACAGAGCAAGGACCCCATGGGAGGAGGCACCCTTGAGTTAAGGCCCAGTGTCAATGATAAATGAGGAGAGGAAATGGAGTTTGACACAATACCCAACTCCAGGTGAACTAGAAATGCCGGATTCCAGCAGCTACTGTGGTCACTCACCTGGCAGCAGAAACAGCGAAGCAAGTATCAGCCACCAGGGGCGGGGAGGCATCTTTTTGTCCTCACTTCTCCTCTTTGTTATGTTTTTGAATTACAGCAATAAAGTATAGTATTTCTACATCATCCAAAGTGTGAGAGCTGCCCTATCTTTCTAAATGCTCAGAGGTCAATTCAATTAATTACTTCAAGTTAATTAATTTTGAGCATCACTTTACTGCAAGTAATTATCATTTTGCTCTAAAAGGCATTAATTGTTTATATAAAATAATGTCACTGCACTAAAAAGTGCAATTAAGGGCTTTATAAAACGAATCAGACTAGAACTTTCTAACTGCAGGTGGGGATAACTGGATGGCTTCTATGAAAGGAACTCATTTGCACGTAACTGGAAAAGCGAAGTGGAGGTTTTGAATTATCTCCTCCGTGCGCCTATTCTGTGCACGGATGCTGAGGTGAAGTTACTTACTACTGGGCGCAGTCAATCAGCTGGTACTCGTTGGAGCGCTCGTAGCAGGCGCGCACGCCCTCGTCCTCCCACAGCGCCTTGGCATGCTCATAGAATTCCTGAAAGCGAACCCAAGAGAGGCTTAAAGACGGAGCTCCACCAAGTCCAGTGGGACCGCAGTTCACTGTGGGGCTGACGCTAGGCGATTCCCAATTTGGAGCCAAATTAAGGAATCAGTGATCGTAAAGGACTTGCATTCAAGGTGCTAAATGTATTCAAAATACCCAACCCAGCTGTGCATTAATGGTTTTGGGTACTTGTCCTCCTGTCTTTTTGGGAGTGTGGGCAGGGTCAGAGTAAACTATTGAATAACTTTGTTTCTTCGCACCATTGCTTATAGAGGAAGACCATAGGCTAACTAGGAGGGCGGGCCGATAAACGATTTGATGTCATGAAAACAGGATTATTTCCATTTGTGAAGATGTGGGAAATTTCCTTCCAGGAAAATGTGGATTTTACCAAAATACATGATGGTTGGGAATTGGTGGCAAACTTGGCCTCGTTCGTGCCTGTCATTTTGGGAATGGTTGTCGCAGGAAGAATCGAAAGAGCAAATGGGCCCTGTGTGTGTTTTAAATTGCAGGAGGTCACGATTCACATTTCGTCTGAATGTGAGAGCATTTCTAATTATGCAGGGCAATCTCCCCTTACAGGAAAGAGGTTTTTCCCTCTAACGTGAATTCAGCGAGGGAAGGATGGAGAGTAGGCAGGAACGTC
Organism: Camelus ferus; assembly: GCF_009834535.1. NCBI lineage: Eukaryota > Metazoa > Chordata > Mammalia > Artiodactyla > Camelidae > Camelus > Camelus ferus. The sequence continues at coordinate 11,784,742 of NC_045714.1, read as the reverse complement.
AAGTTCAGCTAACAGGAGGAGTAAGGAGGGCTCGCTGTCCTGGGGAGTTTTTAATAGGCTGCCTTTTTTTTTCTCCTCCTAGGAGAAATATTGAACTTTTTTCTGTTTAAAAAAAAAAATCTACCTAGCTGTACTGATTAACGCCACTTCCTTGCTAGCAGAAGTTTGCAGCCAAACCCATTTAAAATACACAAACACAAATTCCCACGAAGGCCTGACAAAGGGCAACAATAACGCATTGTTTTCGCTGTAGACGAGTCTTTTCCTTCTGGGCCTTATAAACTCTCTCCTTTTCCCGTCTTGTTTCCCGTTCGTCTCTCACGAACTATTCTTCCTCCACAAAGGGGTCGAAACATATATGCCTGGGCCCTGGGCGGCTTTCTGTTCCCTAAAAATAGTTCTTTATGGAGCAGACAGATCTCTGTAAACAGTGCCCTGCACACCATCCAGGGCCTGCGGAAGACAACCCCTGAGTTATGAATTAGGTGGAAGTCTTTTCTCTGACTTCTTTTGGCCCAAGGCAAGGGCTGATTTTAGAAAAACTTTAGTAAAGGTTAAATGGCAAGTCATTTAATGTGAGAATGTCTTCCACTTGTTAAACTCAGAGCTGGCACTTCATTTCTGATTTTCTTGGTATCTTAGGAGACTCAGTTAGCTGGACAGTTAGCATTTGTGTGCCATACGTGTTAGCAGCTCTGTTTGTCGTGAGATATGTAGGAGAGAATAATTAAGGCTGCCATAACTCATGACTTTTTCCCTTGTAAAAACATACAGTCTAATAAAGTAAAAATTATAGTACTGAGCTGTGATGTTTACTTGTGGGGATGGGTGAGCCAAGATTTACCAAGGGGTGATAGAATCTGGCTCATCCATCTTGACCAAAACCCTAATGATGATGATAATGATGATGATTACTTGTTTAAATGATAAGGACTCTTATGGGGTTAACTTTTCCTTGATGGTCAATATCATGGATATGTGTTTTGCTGCAAAGTGTCGCTTCGACTCAGGTCTAGGGGGTGTCCTTGAGGGTTATTTGTGTAGGGCAGGGGGCTTGGGGTTAGCTTACGGGAGGGAAGTCAAAGTCAGGCACGTTCATCACGCTCAGAATGTAGTCCACTCTGAACTGGTTCTCCGGGTTGGCCAGCTCCACGGGGGGCACCAGGTTGCTCATGGCGGCCACGATGGTCTGAAAACGACGGAGTAAAGCAGTCAGGGGGCAGCACTGTGGGAAAGGGAGGCTCAAAGAATGACTCAAAAGACCAAGCACGTACTTCAATGGCCTCCTTCAGGTTGTTTTTGATGTCCTGCACTTTGGTGGCCTTCTCACTACAGTGGGATTGAAAAGAAAAAAAGAATCATATTGCATCATATAGACTAACAGTGTCGCTTCAATCACGATATTCCAACTAAAATAGTATTCTGTTCTTGAAGGAGCTGTGGGCTCAGATCTGTGCAGAGGTTGGAGGTTCCTGAATAAGGGTGGTTTCAAATGATAACCTCCCAGATTGTGTCCTGAGGACACACCCCCAACTGGGGCAGGTCACCATTGGCATCTAGGTAATGATCAAGGCTACTGTACCAGAAGTCAGGCCTGGTGCACTTACTATTCAGATGTGCATCCCTTCTCTGGAAGCCCTCACCACTTCCTAAAAGGTTCCTGGGGGCCCTTGTCAGCGACCTGCGTTGGGGGGGGGGGAGTGTGTGGTCGTCAGGGCTTGGGAAGGAGGTTCACGGTGTGCCCTGGGGCCGCCCCAGTCCCTGGCTTGGTATTAGGGAGCCCATGAGTGCAGGTGGTAGTGCTGACTACAGATCGGACGGCTTTTCATCTCTGCTCATGGTATTTAAATAGTTCCTGTGGGTCTGTCACTGCAGACAGCAGCAATGGCTGACACTCCTAGTTAACATTAGCATGCGCTGGTCCCTGGACATGAGTAAGTTAAGATTCTGCCCCCAGAGTCTTTATGATCTGGGACTTAGGGAGAGGGTGGCTGGGGGTGGGGTGGGTGTGGCCTACGTCGTGTTAAGCAGGGGTTAGAGGTTTGGCTGCTTTCTGACTTTGAGTTTGACTGGGACATACAGGATGGCTGTGAGGATTGATTTACATAAGTAAAGGCCACACCCTTAAGCTCTGGGGTCCCCTGACTTTTTTTTTAACCTCTGTGTCTCTCAGAAACTGTCCTTCATCAGGGGCAGGCCAGGGAAGATTCCTGAGTTTGTGTTTTTAGGGTTGAGAGAGGGCCTCTTGCTTGGGGTATAAATCCCGCCACATCCATTGTCTAGACGTCACCTCTTGGTTTCCGAGGGAGGGGGGCGGTGAGCCCACAGGAGGACGTGACGACTGTGTATTAGGCCCGGGACGTGACAGAAGGTGCTGTCCTCACAGACGAGGACACTGAGGCTGAGACAGGGAGAGTCCAAGCGACAGAGGCAGAGGGGACAGAGCTTATGTTTTCCTCGCTGTTGAGTTTTAAAGATCTCTCGAGATCCCCAGGTTTGAAGTATTCCCTCGGTTGATTCACCAAGACTCGTGGAATGGAGGTAGAAATTAAACACGTCACCCCTTGGGGGGTAGAACAGGACTGGACACGAATGCAGATGACACACGGGGCGGGATTAACGGCAAGCACCGCCGGCAGGGCGGTCAGTGCGGGGACGTAGGGCAGGTGGCTCTCCATCTCCAGGTTGGGGTACAGCGTGGGGGGGTGTCCCGTGCTCGCCTGCTACAGCTCCACCCCCTCTTAAAGAACCTAGTCTTTCCATCTAATCCTTTCAAAATTAGTATTTGCATAGTTATTTACTGAGGGGTGGGCCCTCGTTTTCTGAATGGTCTCATTTCATCGCTTTTCCCGGGTCAACCCTCCTGTTCACTGGACCTCTGAGACCCAGGATCCTTTTCTAGCGGAATCAGGAGCTCGTTCGGAGGTGCTATTCTCATCAGTTGCGTGTATTTTGGGGTGGGGAACGTCAGACGGCACCGAGAATCCCCTCACCCGTTTAGGTGCTGCGGGGGTCAGGAGAGCTCCCGGCGTGGGTGAGCTGCAAACCAGGAGTGTGGGACTCGCGCCCCCAGACTCTCAATGCAACCGCCCTCTGGCTGCACGGCTCGAGCCCCGCCCCTCTGTGCGACTGTTCCGCTTCCTACGTGCAGAATCGAAGCTGGTTTCTGAAGTTAGGAATGACGTTTGGACCTTGCCCTAGTCTACATCAGTTATTCAGACGCTGGAATTTTAAAAGGACGTGGTTTGCCCCTTATGTTCACTCGTAAATTCAAATTTAAAACCCCACAGGACAGATCCACTCCATTCATTAAAAACAGGCTCCGTTTCCATGGTAACGAGAGCCATTAACCTTTGCTGTTAAGGTCCCACAATAGTTAAAATTAGATACGTCCGGGTATTTAATACCCAAATGAACACCCAGAAAGAGAAGTTATTTCCAGAAACCAGGTTCTTTCATTCAGTTTGATATTTTGGTCTAAGTAGTAGTATGATAATTGGAAAACTTCCAGTCTTCAATACGGATATTTTGAGAACGTATTCAGTATTCATCTACGGACGTGAATAGGTGTAGGAGTATATCAAGTATAAAACAGCTAGAATAGAAGTCTAAAATCTAATTCGGGCGTGTAATACTAAAACATAAAATTCCTCCATTGAAGCAATTACTATGTAGATGGAGATATTATACTGGGGGCTGGCAGGTTTATCATAATTTTTACTATCGCTTAATGAATTTGATGTTGATGGTGAAATCCAGGGAAAATTCCTGAGACGTCTCCAAATACTTAATAATTCTGATGGATTGAAAAATGGGGGCTGGAAGTGTTCAGGATATTGTACCCTCCACCCCCCACGTATAGAGATTAGGGCTGCTCTGTATGTTGGGTTTGAATTTTAAGAGCTACGCCCCCCACCCCCATTGGGCTGAGTGTTAGGGGAGGACTACAGAGTACTAAGTTCTGTGCCTTTTTATCTTCGTGCTTTTTTGTGTGGGAAAAGACAGACAAAAGAAGAAAGACAGAAGACAGACGCAAGATACAGGGATTGCTGAAACATGCAGAGAAGTTTTATTTATCGCTTATGTTAATACTGATGTTTAATTGTAAAACAGAGTCACAGATAGAAGAGCAGGCTGTTAGTAGGTGTTAGTAGGTCTAGCACGGGGGTCGAGCACAGCACACTAGCACACAGTAGGTTGTTCAATAAGGGCTTGTGTCTCAAACTTTTGGTACAGTAAACTGTTACATAGATGCCTTTGATGGTTGTTCCACTACATTTTTGTCAATTAGGGATTTCTTTTTTTTTTGTTTTTGCTTTTTTTTGTTGTTTTTTGATTTTTTTTGTTTTTTTGTTTTTTTTCAGTTAACTTTAGAGGTTAGGTGGTAGGGCCCCCTCCCTCCTCCCCCCCACAACAGAATAGTATTCTTATTAGAAGTTCCTAAGACGGGCAATTCCAGCATGCAAAGTGTGATAGGACATGGCCGGGAAGATGAGAAACTGAAGCCACCATCTAGGGATAATATATTCTAAAAAAAACAGATGAACAAAACATGTGTCAGTTACTTTGTCCCGACCCCCCAATATCCTTTGCCCCTCCCAGCCCAGGCCACAGAAGCTATTTCTTTGAGATGCCCTAGGCTAGGTCAGTCGGCTCTGCCTGTTCTCAGGAGAAATAGCTGCTCCGGCACCGCATGCTGAATACGCAAGCAGCGCCCAAGTGGGCTACCTAGCACGCGTGTGTGTAGGTGTGTGTGCGTGTGTGACGGGCGTGCAGATGCAGGAAGTGAAGGGAAAAAAATGATAGTGAATGGAAAAAAAAACATGGATGCCATCATTAATTTCCTATCCACTTGCTAATGTAAAGTGCCTTAGATTAAAATAAATGACAGTTTTTAAAAGATCGGAGGCTTTTCGAGATCATTCTCAACAATGATCTCCCTCCTCAAGGTGCCGGGGTTTTTTCTTTCCAAAATTAGGATGGTGCGGCACCACGTATTTTAATAGAGGTAAAAAAATTTTTTTTTCCAAAGAGGTCTGAATACTTAAAAGCAGACCAACCACTGGACGGATGGAATTTAGTAGATAGTTTTAAAAACAAGTAGCCGATTCAAAGGGAGAGCTGGAGGGGTGGTGGAGGGGAAGACAGAAACCATATGGAAAAAAACATCAATTCTCGAAATCCTAACCTGATGCTGAAATGCTGAAATCTATAACTTTCCCCCCAGCTGGATCTAATTACACTTTAAGGATGGCAAAAAAAAAAAAAAAAAAAAAAAAAAGTTTTGCACTTCACTTGCTCTGAAACATTAAGAAATTGTTTCTGTGTTGTTTGCAAACGTATATACCAAGATGGCTGATGGCCCTGAAATGACTTTGGTTTCCTTCCCCGGTCTCTGTGTCCTCAGTTTCTCAGTATGATCTTCGTGTTGTGTGTATGTTAAAAAGTTTTTCTGTTTTTGAATGTGCCTACCCATCGCTGTTGCTCCTTGCAGCCTGCGGGTCCTCTTCGCCGCCCCTTTTAAAGAGAGATTGAAAGCTCACCTAATCTGCAAGGCACCGCAATTTCACAAAAACCCCACACAGCCTCGCCACATTCCTAAACCAAGGACCGCCATCCTCCCATTCATTCTTAGGTCGCCTTTCTGGCTCAGTTGGAATGTCTCCCGAGACTGCGGGCCGTGGAGGGAAGAATTCCACCCCTCTGCTGCAGTATTAGCAGAGCCCTCTGGGGACTCCAGTCGGGTACAGAAGGGACGGATAATTATTTTCTTGTGCTTTCACTAAATGTGCATGCATCAGGGAGCTAAAGTCATGATTTATATCATAGTTCTTTTGAAAACATAGCAGCGCGTAAGGCCCCTGATTGTCCCAGACCTCAACCTTCACCATGTTGTATCTGAACACACAAAGGCACAGATAATGGGGTTTTGCCTATGATTTCCTGGTGCAGTATTAATCTCCTCCCTTCTTGTATTTGGGGAAACCACCTAGAAGATGTTTTTATTTTTTATAGCTGTTCCCCATAAATTTGTCATCAATTCAGAGCATGTCTGGACTGTGAGGCAGCAAAAAATAAAAGCAAAACCCACCACCACCAAATCCACTCCCCCTCCTGCAAACCCCCCTACTCAAAACCGGATCTTCACGACTGGTAGGAATTCCTCCTTGAATGTGGGAGGGGCAGGATGGCTTAAGGTATGTGTCTCCGTGGTTTTGTAACTGATTAGCTTAATAGCTCAACCAGTGTTAATGGCTCTTTTTTTTTCCCCCAAATGTAAGGAAGAGAGTTAGCATTGCGTTAGGAAAACCTGCATTTGACCTCGGTGTTTCTGAAGGTCAGATTAATACTACAGGTTACTCTGAAAATGTACTCGGCACAGCAGTGCGGATGGTTAAGGCAGATTTAATAGCTCAGCCCAGCCCGGACAAAGCGCACATTTACGGAGCAAGGAGGGAAAGACCCTGCACCACACAAAACACCCTTTCGTGGATGGATGTCCCTCTGTCACAGGGAATTCCTAGTGAAGAGTGAACTTCTGTTCAATACCGCAGCAAGGAAAAAGAAAAAAGGAGGCTCAGTTGGACAAGATAAAAATAAGGTTTCTAGACCCACATGAAGAATTTCCCTGCATGTCACTTTCATGGGCTAAATTTAACATCCTCGGAGATTACCTATGGCTTCCTCTACAAAGCAGGCAAACTGGGAATGTCACTTCCTCTTTTTGAAAGAAAATAGAAAAGAGAAGTTCTGGTTTAAATGCCTCGTCTGCATTACTGACTGGCTCACTTTAGGGGGTGAATCCTTTCTCTAAAAACTAAAAAATTTTAGGGCAATCTGTAGAGTAATAAAACTTTTAAGTGAATTATTTCAAGGATGTCCTGTCTTCTGTTGGACTCCAGCTAAGGTAAACAGTGACTGCTGCATCCTTTTAAAAATGCGAGCCACGTCCAGTTTTAATCAAAATATTTATCTAGAGGGTACATGGTCAAATTATTTTTGCTTAAGTAGCCTTGTGAAGAAGTGCCCCCGGCAAGTTGCAAGATTTTTCTTTAAATCACAAAATCATAGCTTGACGTCTATTTCAGGCTTTTAGTTTTTATTGACCGATGGCAAACTCTGGTGGCAGGGCTTTATTGAAGGGTGTGTCAGAAATTAAGAATGTCAGAATCGGCTTGTGACAACTGAATGTGACATTTAATTAACGGCACGTATGTGCATATTGGTAACTCATCAGGAGAGCTGTTCATAAAATTAGTAAACCAGCCATCCCTCTGAATTTTAAAGCTTAAAAAGCTGGTGTCATCCTTTTCTCCACCGGGCCCCCTCCAATTATTTGATATAAGAAATTCTAGAATTTTCCATAAAGAGCTGCCTTCGGCGCAGTTCTTTTACCTCTGAAAGGTGATAAAATTCCTTTCTTTTCCCTGGCGCTTAGTGCATAGTAGGTGACGGTTAACTGCTTGTTTTTTATTGTTTTTAATTGGTGGGTTTTTTTTGTGTGTGTGTGTGCATACTGAATTAAACTGTGCCGCCTTGACTTCAACTCCCCTTGAACACTAGAGGGGAGTTCAACAGAGGGGTACATTTTCAAACTGAACCCAGGTTTCACAAAGGGAAAGACGATGTCTGACCAGCTAGTACCTGCAAACTACTGCCTTCAAGTGTTTGTAATCTAGTCAGGTTAACTGCTCTCCCACCAGGGAAAACAGGCCGGTAACCGGACCCTTCCATAGGGCGACAGAAAAGCCCCCCTGGGGTCTCGGGCGATCGGAGTCTGCCCCCTCATTTGCGTTCTTCCATGCACATACGACCCTCCCTGTCTTTCACATCCTCACATCTGCGCTCTTTTCTTCTTTATTCCCACTGCGGTATTGTTACGTTGTCTTATACCCAGATGCTTGGAAGGACTTTTCAAAGGCAAAACTGCCCCGGGAGCTGACCGGAAGTGCCCAACTTCCAGCCTTTCCATCATTTAAATATCTCCTTTTTCTTTTCTTTAGGCAAGATTGATTTTTAAAAAGGGAAACAATGATGTGCCCATGATGTTAATTCCAAAGGGTAGGGGGATGACGAATTATTAACAAGGGCTGACTCTTGCAACTTGGTTTTATGTGAGAATATTATTGAAACAGTGTTTCCCTAATAGTTTAAAACATCCTGCACTGGTGCACTGCGCTGAAATCTGCGGGGGACCGACTCTGCAGCGGTCAAGGTCGCCAGGCAAAGGGTGGGGGCCACGGCGATCCACTGCTCCAAGTCTGCCAGCAGGTCTGCCGCAGACCTGTCTGTCACAGGGCCAACAAGAACACCGATGCTTTATTATTATTATTAATCTTTGTTGCTGCACCCAAGAGTAAAGGGAGGGAGAGGGAAAAAACCCTTGAAGAGCTCTTCCCTGGCTTTCCTATTATGTAGGCTGAAAAAATTACGTGGAAATTGGCTGCCCAGCCCCAAAACCTACCTAAACTTCCTAAAGGTTAGTATAAAATGTATTACTCTGACTGTGCCCTTGGCACAGATTTGACACTTACTCTCCATTAAACCCATTAACATGCAGGATCCTCATTTGCTTCACAATGGTGCTTTTACCAGATTCTCCAGCACCTAGAAAATGAAAGTAAGTCTCAGGTTAAGAAGGAGGCATTTTACACACTTTGGGCAGGGAGAGAGAGGACTGTTTTCTCCATAGAAGCAACACGCAAAAAACAAGCAAAATAACAGACTTGCAATTTTCCTTGATGTTTCGACGCAGAGAAAATGAAATAAACATCCAACTTTGTGTCTACCTGAAGTATTTCACCATCAGTACAACAAACAAGAATTAAAAGGTTTTGCTATCTTTAGGTGATTTTTTTTTCCTTTTGGTTGTTTTAAATTTTGTGGAGTGGGCAAGGGGCAAAGAAAGAATGACGCAGTTTTGCCATGGAGGGGGTAAGAACACTGAAGTTAAAACTGTGAGACTGGATCTTTGAAATGTGTTCACTGGTAGAATGTACACATTCATGTATATAAGCCACATAATTCATTGTTTGTCAGATGTTGCATGGTTAAAATACCCCAGCATTCACAATGTCCAGGCACTGCAGTCTCCCCCAGATCACGTACTGACGCAGCAACTCCCTCCTAAGCGGTTTCTCAATGCACCTTCTTTCTCTGCAGGTTTCTTTTAGGGGTTAAAAATAATCAACCCCTAAACCTCACAATATTACATTTTATCCATTCTCCACCCTCCCCCTCTTTCCTGCAAAATTTATGTTTCTAAAGAGAAACTCTGGATACCACCATGGGGGGGGGGGGTGGAAGACTATCAATCTTCTGTCATCTTCTTGAAAAACACATTTAAATGTCAAATACAGTGCTTGAGAACAACATTAACACGCAGCAACTGTAAGAAGCAATAAAAGGACAAGACTAATCACAAGGAAGGATATTCCTGGAAACCACTGAATTTTCAAAGATTCCAACGAAAAGAAAATCACCTTTCATGTGTTAAAAAAACAAAATATATTTTATGGAAAAAAAAACACAGTTCTACCAAGCTAGGAGGAGGATTGCGAGTTTCTCATTTTCTTTTTTATGCAAGTGGATTCTCTCTCCAACAAAGAATCCTGAGTGAATAATTTTTTGCCCTCCTCCCACACAAACCTGTTTGGTTTTTTGAGTCCTCTTTTTCACTTATAATTTTACTAATTATTTTTAGTGCCCAGAGAGCAAAGCATTCCTCCTCCTTTTGCCTTTTCACAAGGCTGTAATCAATATCTGTAAAAAGTTAAAATCAGTTTCCACAGAAACATTGATTTCAAAGCAAACACTCTATCTTAATGAGCCTAACTCATAAATTAAAATATTAAATGCACTATTAAGAGATTCCATGAGAATATGCAGTATTAATCAGAATCTCCAGTATCTTCATTTCAGAAGTGTTAAAGTGGGCGACAGCTTTTCTGAAGGCACACACATAACTGTGCCTCAGTTTCCACATTTATGAAATGAGAGAATTGAGCTGAAAAATTACTGCAAGGTCTTTTGTGGTACTGTAGTTCACTGAACTGTTATGTCATTAAATTAAGATGAATTAAAAAGAGGATTCTGGGCATCATTATGTTTCTTTTGGGGGGGGTTGCATTATTTGGTGAGAACCACAATTTAAAAATGCAAATTTTGTGTGGCACTGGGTTTGGGCGGCAGAGCATCAATAAATGATGACAAAATGTAGTCATACAGACTAGGACACCTGGGGAAGGTTAGCCTGGTGATGCAAGATGAGTTTAGAGTAACAGTCTCAAATTAAGTGGAGACTTTGTGATTACTGTTGCAAAGGTGTTAGAAATTTAAGGTACCAGTAGCATCACATGTGCTTTAAATTAGTATTCAGTTAGCAAGAGTGTGTTCTAGTAGATTCTAGGCTTTTCTAGGCTTATACTTTGAAATCAAATTATATGCATATAAATATTCACATAGCATGATTCTACCTTTAGAAGCTTTCGACTCAACATATGTACCATTTAATTATTGCAATCGCAAATGCATAAACACCAAAGATTTATTTTCACTTAATTTTCTGCTTTACATAAATCTGGACCCAGAACAAAGATGTGTCCTATCCAAAAAAAAAAAAAAAAAAAAAAAAAAAAGCAAACCAGATGACACCACAAAGAAATATCAGCTCTTTACATTTTATTCCTTATAATGACACTGTTTTGCTGAAATGTGACCATGAACCAGGTCTTAACCTAGCAAATTGACAAATTAACTCAGATAGCCAAATTACTAAGGAAGTGGAAAACTTCCATACTAATTAGTGCTTGTGTTATTCTTCTGGTCATTTCAACGGTTTCTTTTGTTTCTTTTATTTATTTATTTTCCCCAAAGCAGCACCTTGAAGAAAAAAGGGGGAAAAGCCATCTCCTTATAGTTAACAACCCCCCCCACGCCTTTTTTTTTTTTTTTTTTTTTTGCCAGAGAGGAGAAACCGCAATCAAAAGAGAAAACCCAAAACCAAACAACCAAATGTCACTTGACAAACAACTAATTAATGTATTCTCATCTCCTTCCACCTGGAAAAAAAAGTCTTTTCCTTAGCGCGCTCTCAATCCCCCCTCCCACCTTGAAAAGGACAAAAACAAAACAAAACAAAACAAAACAAAAAAAACCCCACGCCATTTCCAGACCAAGAAGCCATTTACAGACAAATGTCATTTTCCAGTTCTGATTTGTGAATGTCTTTTTTTTTTCTTTTTTCACAAAGCACTCTCAATGTGGCCGACTAACAGGAAAATGTGTGTGTGTGTGTGTGTGTGTGTGTTAATGGTTTATGGGGGGAGAACATAACTGCGGGGGGGGGGGTGCAGCAGCTGCTACAATTAATTCTCTTTGCTTTTCAAAAAGCCTGCATATCTGGAAGGGGAAAAAAAGGTCATACTGTAAAATGACGTGTCATTTGGCTTCACTGGGCACTTAGCGTACTAACTCCATTTTTTGGGGGGTGGGGGGGTCTTAATTTTATTTGATTCTCCTTCTCTTCCTTCCACGGCCCGGCCCGGCCCGGGACACGTCTGCTCCGCGCGCGCACACAGTGTATCCTGCCCGAAACGCACCAAGTCGCGCCCAGCGGCCGCCGCGCTCCCTCCTCCCCGCCCCCCCCCGACTCCGGCGCCACGACTCGCCCGCGCCCCCTCCCCCTCGCTGCACCACCTTTACCACTCCGATCCCTTCGAGGGGCTGATGTCACTCGCTCCCCCCACTCTCCTCGGCCACTTCCCCCGCCAAAGCTCCCCTAGGCGAGGCCCCCTCCGCCGCCGCGGCGCCCCCCCGCGTCACCCCCTTCCCCTTCAGGCCCCTTTCTTTCTCTCTTGTCCTCTCCCAACAAATCACACACCCCACGGAGGCGGGTCCCCCCCGTCTGCCCGCCACCCCATTTCCTGTCCCCGAAACCCTCTTTTTGTCGCAGTCTCCCGAGCCCTGTGGGACTCCCCCTCCCCCTCCCCAACACGCACCCAAACCCCTGGCGTCGTGTAGGCCTCGCGGAAAAAGAGAGAGAAAAGAGCGAGAGGGAGGGCGAGAAAGAAGCAGAGAGCGGCGGGCCAGGGGAGGGGGACCCGCGCCCGCGTCGCCACGGCCCCCACGCCCCATTTTGAGCCCCCGCCCGGCCGAATGGCGCCCCGGGGTCCCCCTTCCGGCCTCGCCCCCCGGAGACAGAGCCCGCGAGCGGGCGGCGGGCTCGGGAGCGCGCGCCCGGGGCGGGGGGCGGGCTCGGCGCGCGCGGCCTGCGGGGCGCCCCGAGGGGCCCCCGGGCCGGGCCGGGGCCGGCGCCCCCCGCCCCGCCCTTACCCAGCAGCAGCAGGCGGTGCGTGGCCCGGTAGACCTGCTTGTCCTTCTGCAGCTGCTTCTCGATCTTTTTGTTGGCCTCGCGCTGCGCCTTCTCCTCGTTGCGCTGGTCCTCGGTCTTACTGTTTCCGAGGCAGCCCATGGCGGCGGCGGCGGCGGGGCGCGGGGCGCGGCCGGGCTGCGGCGGCGGCGGGGCCGGGCGCGGGCGGCCTCACGAGGGCCGAGAGGGCCGGGGCAGCGCCGGGCGGGCGGGCCGGGCGCGGGCTCGGCTCCTCGGGGAGGAGCGCGCGGGGCGGACTACGGGCCGCGCGGGGAGGGTGGTGTCGCTCTGACCGAGGAGAGCGCGCGGCTCCCGGCCCCTCGAGCCGAAGCTGAGGGGTCTGATGGCCGCCGCGGGCCGAGGCGGACCAGAGCAGGAGCTGCGGGAGCTGCTGCCGCCGCTGCCGCCGCCGCCGCTCTTATTGCCTCGGCCCCGGCCCCGACCCAAAACCTTCGCGGCGGGCGGGGGGAGGCGGAGGGAGGAGGAGGCGGCGGCGGCGAGGGGGGTGGAAGGAGGAGGAGGAGGAGGAGGGATGAGGAGCAACCGCGGCAGCGGCCGCGGCGGCGGGGAGGGCGGGAGCTGGCGGAGGGAGGCGCCCCCCCCCCCGGGTACCCGGGAAGGGGGGTCCCTCCGCCCGCGTCCGGCCCGGGACGGTACAGGCCTGGGAGACGCCCCCTCACCCCCCTGGCTCGGGCCCCAGCGGGGCCGGCCGCGGGGGGAGAGGGGGCGTCTCCGAGCCAGTGACGACCCCTCGCACGACGCCAACGCTCCACCCCCCGGGCCGCGTCGCCCGGCGGCCCCCGAGGCCGAGCCCCCCCCAACCTCCCGCGGGCGCCGCCGAGGGGCCGGGGTGGGCGGAAGGGGAGGGAGCGCGAGCCCAAGCCCGGACTTAGGAAAATTTTCGAAAAGAAGAGTGAGACACAGAGAGAGCCAGAGAGCAGGGAGTGTGGAAAAAGCGAGGCGAGCACGAACCAAAGGACAGAGCAACCGAAAAGGAAAATGTGTCCAAACACACACAAATACTCAATAAAAATCCACACTACACAGCGATGGTGGTGTCTGGTGGCGGTGGCGGGGGAGGGGGCGAGGGGTCTGACTAGATGAGCCGCTCGTTGCGCCCCCGGCGCCGTGCGCCATGGCCCGAGCCGAAGGCACCCGAGGCCTCGGTGCGCCCGCGGCCTCTGCGCTTGGCTCGGCCGCCCAAGTAGGCGAAGGCGGCGCAGCCCAGGAACATTCGGAAGCAGCAGGTCGCCCCGAAGAAGAAGCCGCAGCCTCGGCCCTGCTCCGTGCGCTTCTGCAGCAGGAAGTCGAGCACCCACGAGGGGCTCCGCACTGAGAAAACCATGAAGGCCAGGAGTGGCAGGTGGGCGCTCAGCGCGCCGGCCTTCAGTATCACGGGCCCCCACACGATGTCCCTGTAGCCTGGCACGCCGTAGATGTCGTCCTCGTCGCTCGAGTCCGTGTCCCACTCGACCCAGACCCTATTCGTGCCCCCGGCGCCGGCGCCCACGCCGGCCCCTCCGGCGCCCGCCGCGGCGCCCACGTCGGCGGCGGCGGCGGCGGCAGCGGCGGCGGCCTCCCGGCCTCGGGCCCCCTCCCGGGCTTCGGGCACCTTCTTCTTCTTCTTCTTCTTCTTCTTCTTCTGCATCTTCTCCAACTTCTTCCTCTCCTTCTCCTTCTTCTTCTCCTCTTTTCTTCTCTGCTCCAGCAGCTTCTTCTCGATCTTCTTCCGCTGCTTTTCGGTAAGGAACTCCTCGCCTGGCACCTCTCGCGCCGGCTTCTTCGGGGGCTTCTCGGCGTCCCCTTTCTTCCGCAGCGCGAGCTGCTCGGCCAACGCTGCAGCCACCGCCGCAGCTTCGGCAGCCACCTCGGCCGCAGCCGCCGCCGTCCTCCTCTCGCTCTCCAGTGCTCGGGCTTTGATCTTCATGGCCATCTTCAGCATGGTGGCTCGGCCACCTCGGCGTGCCTGGCTCTCGCCTGGCCCGGGCGCCCTGTTTGCCCCCGGCCTCGGGCTGGCCGGACCCCGTGCGCCCCGTGTCGGGGGAGTCGGCTGCGATCCCCGCTGAGCTGCCCCGGGGCCGCGGAACGCGGCTGCCGGGCTTCGGGCTGCTGGGCTGGCTGCCTAAGAGTTAGCGCCAAAAAGGATGAGCAAACGAAACAGGGGCGAGAACAAACCAAAAAGCACCCAACAACAACGAGAAATCAAAAAGCACCGAGAAATGTCAAACAACTCAAAAAAGAAAAGTGCAGAGGCGCGATGGCACGAGTTTGCTGTTACCCTCAGGCGCTCCTTGGTTAGGTTCTTGGGCACGCCAATGGAGAAGAGAAAAGAGAGAATTGGGGGGTGCCCGGGAGGCACGGGCAGGGCGGCAGTGCCGGGGCGCCCCTGCCCCGTCCCAGCCCCGTGGCTCTTGCCCCGCGCCGGGCGACTCGCACTTCCGCGGGAGGCCACGGTGCACCCGGACTTACATGTGAGTGAGGTGCACTCACACGCAAGGCAGCGCCTGCCTGCCTGCCTGCCGGCCGCCCGCCGCCGCCCCGCGCCGGGACAGGGGTTCGCTCCAGCCGCGGAGCCGCACGCAGCCGCGGAGCCGCACGCAGCCCGGAGCCAGAGAGCCAGCGAGCGAGCGAGCGCCGCGCCGGGCCAGCCACCTGACGCAGCCCGCTCCGCGGTGCCGACGCGACTGAGTGTCCCCGCCGGAGAGCAGCGCTCCTAACCAGCCCGATGACGCCCCAGCCTCTTCAGAGGACGGACCCACCGCGGCGGCCCCTATAAAGCGAAGGGGAAGCCGAAAAATCGGCCCGCCGAGGACGCGTCCAAATGGGCCGCGGCGCAGCCTGTGGGTGCCGGCCGATGTGGGGGCCACGCGGGGGTGGTCGCAGGGCGCGGGGGGCACAGCGGCGCGGGGCACGGGGGCGCCCAAGACGGTGGGCGCCGGACCCCGCCTCCCAGACCTGCCTCCCAATTTTCGGTGAGTGGTGTAGCCCTGGGCGGCGTGCAAAGTGTGCGACGGCGCGCTTACCCCTGCTGCGCGCCTCCTTACCTCCAGCTTCCCGGTTAGCGCACGCCACGCGGGGACGGCCACCCACCCCTCCCTGCCGGCGGCGCGTGCCAGTGGAGGTAGGTGACGGCGAGCCTAATTAATCGCGACGCCTGATCTCCCGATGAGAGGGTCGTGCGAGCGCAAAACTAGCGTTGCTCGGCGAAGCCGGCGGCAGGCCGCGCGCCAGCGGCGGGAGGGCTGAGCGGTGGCGGCCGTGGCCGCGGAGGCCGTGGCCGCGGAGTCGGTGCCCCCGGAGTCCTCTCAAGAGGGAGAGGTGGTGGACCAGGGTGTCCCGGGTATCCGTGGCAGGGCCCGGGTGCCGCGGGTGGAGGGGTTGATAATCTGGAACAGAGGGAAAAGTAGTTTATTGAACATGAATTTGAGAACTGTTTAAAATCTTTGAAGTGTTTCCGCTCTCCCGTGTCCCATATGAGGATGAGGTAGAGCACACTGGGTTAGGAGCAGTGACACTAAGTTCTCAGCTACTCGGCCGCTGCTCACTTTTCCTGGGACCTGGGTTGAGTCGCTTGAAGCCATGTGGTTATCTGCTTGGGTACCATTCATTCATTCATTCATTCAAAAAAAAATTTTGGTCGATGTGGCCCACCTTGTTCCCAGGTAAGTGTGAGTAGCACCCCCCCCCCCCCCATAGACCTAAGACATGGCAACTGCCTTTGGTGGGTCACAGACCCATCTGCTGGTCATCCTGAATCCACAAAGTAATCCTGAACTCTCTCCCACTTCGAACTTTCTTTGACTTCAAAACAGTCAGTGAAACTTCAGATGTTTGTGAGAATAAAAAGAAAGGAAGAGAGCCTACCTGTAAATGGAAACACAAGTCACATACCTAGGGGCATGGGGTGACTGATTCCTTCAGAGGCCTTGAGTAAATTGTCCGTGTAGTTTTTTAAGTTTTCTTTGAAAATAGAAAGACACTGTTACCTGTTCAACAGGACGACTGACATCCTCCCTTTCCCTCAGTTGGTTCCACTCAAAGTAACAAAAGGTGTGACAGATGAAGTTGTCACCTATTATTTTTCTTGGTCCCATCAGGTACACTTCTACCTACTCCCCCACCCCGCCTCTCTTTATGGATCTGAAGGACAACAGAGAGCAACTCAGAATCACCAGAGAACACTTGGAACTGACAACAGGAAGCAAAGTCTGCCCGCCAGACCCTCACAGCCGGCTACCTCGCCTCACTGCGGGCCTTGGACTTTTCTCGAACTCTGCTGAAAAGCTGCTGTGCTGGCCTGCGCCTCCTCACATCCAGATACGCCAGGCCCTAATCACACTTTGGATAAGCCCTCCTCTCCTTCCACATGAAAATACCACCGTCTTTCGACAAAAGCTCAAAGGAACCACTGTCACCTAAACGAGAGCCGGTAAAAATATTGACCCTGAAGACCCGAATGTCCTCGTTAGCTACTTGGACAGTAAGGCCTTGCTGTCAATGATTCTTTGCCTGTTTAAAGAAATCACGACTCAGTCATTCACCAACTAGATTAGAAACTAGTTGAAGACATGGCCCTAGTTTTCTGTTTTTATTAAATAAAAACCTCTTGGTTTGACTTCGATTAATAAATTGTCATTGTAAAAAAACTGAGGAAGACTCCAGGAGGAACAGGGCCCACACTTTTGTTAACACTCCATTTGTTCAAAAGCATCTTCCTTCCTGCTTCTAATGTGGCAAAATGCAAATACATTGTATTTAAGAGGAACAAAGTAAGTAGTAACCAACACAACCTTGATACCTAGGCCAGTAGCTACACATTACTACAGTGAATATAATGAAGGCTCTCCTTACTTGGAAATCCCTGAGCTGGCTTACCATCTCGCCCCTTTTAGATAAACAGCACACCTGAACTTTGAAAGGAGTGAAGCTGTCCCATGTCATATACTGACATATTCCAGGCAAGGCACAATCAGGACTATTGTCCTAGAAATGTATAAAACACGGTCAGGCTTCAGTCATTTCAACTTCTAGCCTGGCAGGCTATCCTTGAAAAAAAAATTTTTTTAAGCATAGGTTTCACCTATATTTTATTATGACCAACCACTCGTGGACAAATAAAGCATTTACTTTGTAAATAAGTGACAGCAGGTGGAATCAAGGATTTACAGGTAAGCAAATGACACCCAGAGCTCTGAAACACAAACTCGTTTGTGGTCTGTTGGGCTTTCTGTGTTCACCCAACACAAAGTGAAAGATGAGATTTGACTTAATTGGTGTGGTGAGCTGATATCGTCTACAGTTTTCCATCTCGCATTTGACCTACCCAGGCCTTAAAAGTTTTCATTAAAAAAAAAAAAAAAGTCTTTCAGGTTTGGATGCCACCATGCATGACCTTTTCATATGAATTAGTAATTTATTTTAATAGGTTGTTACCATTTTAAGTGCCTGGTTTATGCTTGGAAGGTAGAGCAATCCATTAGCATAATTCTTGGAACAGGCCAGACTCAGAGAGTTTTCCAATAGAGGGGCCTCTCATTTGGCTCAGGGAGAGATGGAAGTCGTGGAAACTTCAAGCTCCAGAGAGAGGCAAAGGGCCAGAATGTCCCGGGTGTAAAATGCCTACGGAGGACACGGTCCCTGGTTCAGGTGACTTGCTTCATGCCAAAGCCAGCAAGTTAGGATAATAACACACCGCTAACCTAAAACACTAGGTCACCTAACGATCCAACTTGAACTTGGTTAAACAGACGGTGTCACATGCTACTCAAAGGGATGGGCTTGCTGCATTTTTTTTCCAATCCCTATTTTACAACAAGGGATGAATTCACGTGTCGGGGTTTGAATTTTGTGGTCTTGTAAGCTTCGTATTTCTGCGTGAATGTGTTCCTTGGCTCGTCTGCATTTTCCTCTGAGTAAGAACGCCCGCATCTGCTTTTAGAAGCAAGGGACTCGCTACAGCTTAGAATCTTGAAAACATTGTTGCACTTAATGATGTAATTCGGTTTTTGGACAAGGGTGTTCTTGGCCTTTTCTTAGATGGGGTCATTGTAAGATCCCAGAAAAGATATAATTTTCCAAGAGCCCAGAGAAAACATAATTATAATATTATTTTAATAGTCTAGGAAACAATAAATAGGTTTCCACTGAAACAGAAACCTTAGCTGTAAGGTTTTAATACTATTGTGTAGCACTTCAATGGTGCTTTCTGTCTGTAAAGCACATTTTGCTCTTTACTTAACCAGAATTACTGAAATTGTGGTTGCAAATGAATGTGACTTGAAGTCTGTGCTGTACAGATGATGAAGGCAGGTTTTGTTAAAAAAAAAAAAAAAAAAAGGAAGCAGCAGCAGCAGCCTTTTCCTAGTCCCAGTTAATCCCTGGTGAGCACGTTCCGTTACTTAGGACCGTACAGTTCTCAAACCTCTAAGGTAGTGACCACCTAGGGCACTTTTCTTCTTGTTATATTCACTAGTTAGTAATGTCAACCAGAAAGTAATCCTAAACTTGCATTCCAAACTAAACATGATGTTCGTTAGTAAAACTTCATTTCAGAAGACTTGAAGTTAAAGAATTAACTACATGGCCATATGACACTTCCCTATTTAATTTCCATCAACTAATTTCAAAATTGTTTTAAATTCAGAACATACTCTAATCCAAACAGACTGTGGGGGCACATCAGCCAATGTGTTTTGGACCCAGTTTCTTGAGCTGGTGGCTTTGAGATGCCAATCAAACATCTACTTGAAATCACCGTGTGCGATGTGAGGGAAAAGGAGGCTTTTGTGCCTCTTCCTTGACCCAGATGGGTGGACCTCATGGAAGAGAGGAGGGTCCTGGTCTCACTGGATGCCCAGTTCCAAGGTCATTAGTGCCTTTCTCACCACATCCCTAGGAGCCCCAGACTTTGAACAAAGCCACCATCTACCTTAAATGGGGGAAACAATGGAGACTATGCACATTACTCTGTTCCTTTTAAAAACTTAACCCTCAAGAAGATGACACACATGAGAAGACTCTAGGTGGAGCAGCTGGACTAGGGGCTTACTAACATCAACTACAGAGCCCAGCGGACCCACTTACTGGAAAGCTTAACTGGGGGTAAATGATGTAAAAGCGTTACCACTCTATAGCAGAGAAGTTAATTTTCCTAAATTTAAATATCTTTAACTTCTCTTGCTTTGGAAGGGAGGGGGTGACATTTCATGAGGACTAAAGTAATGGGAAAGACTTGCTTAGGACTGTTCATTTGGCCTTGAGGATAGAAACTCCCCCAGGAGCTGGGATAATGCAGGGAGGACTAGTTAAAAATAGGGACCGGCCAGCAAACTGTCGTTTTCATTTACAAGATGCCTTATTTAAAGGACAGTTTGATCCAACATCTTCCTAAACAAGCAACAACAGCAAAAACCAAAACAAAAATCAAGTTGGCGCAATCAAGAGAACGCCGAAGTCCTAATAAGATCTCCATAGAGAAAAGCCCTTTAATTGCTCTGATTTTAAAGACATTCAGTTTTTCCCCCCCATTGCATTCAAGTTTTCAAATTTAGCCCCATATAATTAAGAGTTTAGAGCATTCAACACACTGGATGAATCAGGTAATAAATTTCCTTTCATTAAATGCTGCTTTGTGTATACATATGTACAAACGAAACTACTGCTAAATACAACTTTTGCATCTTGGGGTTTTTTACTTTATTTACCTAGCCACTAAATGTGGGTGACCGTTTCCAAACAGGCTTGGAGTTAGTTACTAGCCTCAGTTTGGGACAAGTGAGATATGACGGGGCTGTGGGTGTCGCTTGCCTTCACAACTGAAGCCCCCTCTCTAAGCCCACTTCCATCTGCTGCTGGTAAACCCAGAATGAAGCAATTAATGTGACCTAATTAGTCACACGTTTAATTTATCTAGAAATGTAGGTACCTTTTCATCTTTTTGTGTTTGCCCACACATGTTTAAATTGAAATTGAAAAATGTATAATTATAGTTTTGCTCCACCTCTTTCCCTGGGTTTTTATTTCGGGGGGGGGGCACACACTGGGCTCCCAGAGGAGGAAGGTGGCCTCCTCCTTTGCACGTGGTTACACATGAGCTCCAGCTCCCCTCACTCCCACCCCAATTTCCATTTAGCCTCTGTTTGGTCCAAAATCAGTGTTTTCCAGGGAGCCCAGAGGCTGTGCCCTCCGCTCCCTCACTCAGCAGTTTATGAAGGACTTGGCAGGGTTCACAGTGCCCCCCCCCCGCCATGTGTCAGGGGCCCACTCAACTCGGCAGAGCCCAGATGGCCCTGTGGCTTTCTAAGGTATTCACCAACCTCTGGAAGTTACGAAGAGAAAACTATCCAGCCAAAGCACCGCGCATTTGCAACCAACCTGGGGATCAGATGAAAAGGAAACTTTTTATGAGCTGCAGATCTCAGCTCTGCCCAGAGCCCCATCCCAGGGTCTCTGCACGCCGCCCTGAACTGGGAAAGCGGCCTCTGCCCGCTTTCTTGAACATTCTTGTCTCTTTCTTGAACATTCCTGTCTCTCCGTCCCCACTACCTTCTCAGATTACGGTTCCTTTTGTGCTAATTACACTGAAAAAATTGAAAGAATGTCGCTGACTTTACAAAGAACACAAAGCAGGCTTGCTTTAAAAAACTAAATATAGCCAATTTCTTTCAGAAGGCAGACAACTCAGCCTTCAAGCGATCTGGACTATGTGGATTCACTGCAGATGGACAATTCATCTATTAAGCCCCGGGGGGTAGGAGAGGGCTCGGCTGTTGGGAGGGCACATTTAGAATGCACGCTGCTTTGGGGCAGGGTATTTACATAAAATGAGAAGATCCTGATGAACGATGAACATCCCCCGCTCCCAGAACCTATGGTAAGTTACAACTTGCCAATGGTGGCAGGCCACCATGAAAAAAGGGCAGAAACGGAATGCCAATGTGTAGAAAGCAGTCTAAAAACTGCGCAGGTAAAAATATAACTGAAATGAAAAGAAAGTCTAACTTCTCCCCCTGGAAGGCCGCGGCTGCAGCAGAACTCAAAGAGGCTGTGTTTGCAGCCCCCTGTTCTCCATTATGTGAGAAAATGTCTTTTAAAAGAATTGAGAAGTGTGTGCTATCCCTGCTGGGCAAGCAAATTATGGAATGACCGCCCCCCCACCCCGCCCCAGCCATGAAATCCTCTAAGGGTTAATAGGTGAACAGTAGCAGCTTGGAATGATTTATTTATCTAAGGAACATTACATACTGAATTGCTCATGCTGAAATAATGCCACAGCTGTGATCCTTAGGGCTGAATTTTGGACACCAGCTCAAGTGACAGGTGTACTCCATGTATGCCCAGCTTGGCTGAAATTGTGATGCCTAACTCAAGTTTTTCCCCCTGATTAATTGGTGGTGACTCTGGAGCCAGCCAGGGAAGGGCCTTTTGCCACAGAACACCATGTGTGCTCAGCCGTCAACAAAAACACCAGCCTTGGGGGAGAAAGGAGGCTCTGGTCCCTGAACATAAAACAAGAAATCAGGCTGACCTCAGAAGGCAGGGGAAGGAAAAAGTGGGAGCCGAGAGATCTGATCAGGACCAGACCCTTGCAGGTTTTAAAGCCAATAGAGCTGTCCCATAATCGGCTCTTGGAGGAGTTCAGCAATCGAAGCCAGCCTGGGATTCGAGGAAATGTGTCACCAAAATTGGTATTACTAGAGGAAGTGGCACAAAGCTAGAAATGCAGAGTCTAATCTGTAACATACTAATTATACCTATTTTTATCCCTGGGTTGCAGTGACCTAACACCAAGAAATAAAAATTGGAAAACTAGCCCTTCACGTATGTGAGACGTGAACACCTTGCGGGCAGGGGCCATGGGGCAGAAGCTCCACTGATCCCCTTCATCTGACCTGGGATAAGAACTCCGCAGCCACCCATGAAGACAGTTAACTTCCAGGGGGTCGGCCACAGTGGAGGAAGGCCAGTGGGGCTCGGGAGCTCTGGTGTGACACCAGCGTGCTGCAAGAGGACAGCTGTGAAGTGTCAAAGACCAGCCTGAGCAAAATGCCTACAGCACGTCCCCGTCTGCAGAGGGAGGGAAAGCCTGGGAGGAGCCAAGAAGGGTCCTAACGAAGCTTTCCTTGGTCCATCCAGCTGACCACGAAGACCGCAAGTCCCTATTTTCTGGCAAGATGGTGCCAGATGGCTGATGGAGAGAGAGCCACCTCCAGAAGTTGCCAAATCTCCCACTTTGGGGGCGGTTCCAAGAAGGATGCTTCTCACTAAGATGATGGTTGAAGGTATCAACCAACTTAAAGCAGTGTTAGGTTTTTTGCTTCCTTATTCTGAAAAGATAAATCTCTCCCTTCTGAGTACCAGGATTTTTTTCACCATCAGACTCCATAGAAGTGCTTCAAATAGCCTAACCAGGAATGAACCTTTCAAAGGGAGTCGCTATAAAACTTACTTGGGAACTCCAAAACATCTAATCTGCAAGTTAAATGGATGCTTCATTTACTCATAAGCAAAAGCATCCCAAAGTCTAGAAAAATCTACCTGACCCTTAACTTCTATCATGATGTTATTACTAACCCATGCCTCAGGGGGGCGCCCCACAGCAGGATAATTTAAAGTCACTCTCAGCCTTATACATGAGTTTCTTAAATGGTTTTACATTAATTAAATCAGTAATTAGTCTAAATACATCATTTTAATGAGTTTCCATAAGTTAGTTGAATGCAAAATGTGAAAAAAAGAGAAAAAACTAAACTGTGGACGAACTTGTGTGATCCCCAAGGACACTTTATATTTCAGTCTCAGATATAAGATACTTTTATATTTCGTTTACCTTGCATATTCTTAAATGTGTTAAATAAATGTGTTTTCCTCAGCCTGGCATAACATGTCCACTAGATTTACTGAGGGTACAGAGGCAGAGAGGGGAACTTTGTAAAAAAAAGAAAAAGACTCAAGAACAGAACAAAAACTCAGCTTCTAAAATGGATGCCAGGGAGAGGGTATGTAGCTCAGGTGGTAGAGTGCGTGCTTAGCATGCATGAGGTCCTGGGTTCAGTCCCCGGTATCTCCTCTGAAAATAAATGAATGTACCTAATTAACTCACACACACACACACACACACACACACACACAAACCCACACACGGATTCTTAAAATTGATACACATTGTATTCTGACTATACTTCAATAAAAAATTAAAAATAAGTAAAATGGATGCCAAAGGTTGAAGAGATTTTGAGAGAAAAAATATGAGTAATTTCAGCAAATCTACCAAAAAAAAAAAAAGTACTAGCAGCACAAAAACCCCAGGGAAACAAACAAAATCACTCTAATTTATAGTAATTGAATCCTTGCTTAACTGTCCTCCCCATACCTGATCAGTCTGTGAAGTCACCCAGCTGTCACTCTTTTCCTTTTAGAAACGTGACAATGATTTATCATTATGAGAATTCTGAGGTCTACTAATAATGTAAGTCATCAATTCTTGACCCTTTTTCCCCTGAAATTCTCGGTATGTGGTAGAATTGCTGAAAACACATTTTCAAGGTTCTGTGAGGGTAACATAAAAATCAAGTTTCAAGGCTGGGTGGCTTCGGAGTTCTGAGCACATGTGGGCTCTGCCCTACCTGCACCCCAGAGGGAAAATGAGTAAGATCAATAGGAACAGCATCTGGGGGTGATAGTAATGCTCGGCTTTGGGCTGAGCTGTTTACAAACAGAAAGGAACTGCAAGGGACGTGAAACCGGAAGGGAGGTGCGCCTAGGAGCCATTGCCCCTTCCTCTGTCCCTCCGAGCATCCCCCTTCCTCCCCCACCTGCCTGCCTATTAAGTGCCTGGAAAGATCAGGAAAACCTGCAGCCCAGAGAGTCTCAATTAGCTATCCACAAAAGAAAGAGAAAAGATTGATGATCTGGCCCCAGTTTTGGTGACTGGGAATAAAAGGATGGGGCGGGCTGGGTGGTGGGGGGAGGCAAGAGGTGCGCTTTTCCAAGGAACCGAATCATGACCCTTTTTTTTTTCTTTTTCTATAAAAACACTTCTCATCCTTATTTTTCACTGGCTGCACTGAGCTGGTTGTAAACTAAGACAAAATGAGGGCAGGTGGCTTCGGCCTCCTCCACGTTCTAAGATGGCCGCAAGTGCCAGGCAGATCTTGACCCTGATAATGATGTTGCCCAGAGCCTAGCCGTAAAGATTTCCCTCCATGCTGTTCTCCTTTGTGCCTGCCTGTAAGGACCAGATTGCTACTGCATCCTCACCTCTCCTCTGCAGCAGACTTCAGGTAGCTACTGCAGAGAAAGCAGGAGGGTCCACATCTTATTCATGCCCCCACAACCGCCCCAGCCCATCCCTCAGAGCCTGGCTTCTACGTCTGTATGTTCCCTCTGATTCCTGAAAATAAGTTAATCTAAGGCATTTGGGCTGGGATGTCAGGGTAGGTGGCTGGATAAGGCTGATCCTCTCCAATAGTCAGGCCAACTGGCTGGCTGTGGACAAAACCACCAGATGCTTTTTCACGATTGAACTTTTGACCATATTGATTGGATTCTTCAGTGTCAAGAAGACAAATACTCATGTCAAAAAGGTCACTGGAAGAGGAAATTTGGGGGCGACAAAAAGCCATACCATGATAGGAAGCATGATGATTTTCTAGCAGGAAAAGCCGAGTTTTCAGGTTGTGCTAAATGACTAAGAATTTGCCAGAGCGAAGCCACAGCAGAAAGAATGGATTTTTTTTTTCCTTAAAGGTTATATTGTTCCTATTTATTTGGCTTTGCTGCTGCCAGAAAGCAGCTTGGAGCCCTCCTTTTTAGCTACTCTATAAAATGTAAATGGTCTAAATTAAGAAGCCATCTAATCTCAACCAATATTCATTCTGACATGAAAAATGAGACCAATTCTTCAGACAGGATTATGATTACTGCCGCCTGACATAAACTGATCACCTCACTGTTTCTCAAAGAACGGGATATTTTCCTGTTCAAAGTGCCTATTGATTTCTGAGAGGGGACAAAATCCTCGCACACTTTCCTTATTCTGACATTGAAAAGGCACAGTGTCCTACTGTGGGCTGCTCTGACCCCTGGATTCAGCAAGCTTCCATATCTTATTTGTCTTGTTTTTTTTTTTTTCCCCTCTCCAAACTAAAATCTTTCTGAAATATTCAAGCACCCTAATAGTTGTAAGTCAGGATGCATCCTTCTCCTTGCAGACCCAACTGCCGGCTTCTACTACTGTTTTCTACGCAGAAAAGGGAAAACAGGCTTAAACATATTTTCTTCCCTCATGTTTTCTCCTCAACCGGTCTATTGAAGTCAGCACGATCACAGTTCCTCGGTCTCTGCAGCAGGCAGAACCACTGTGTCTCTAGATGAAGAATGTGCCTTTCGGCTTGGCTCAGATGGGGACACTGCAGTGGTTCCAGAGAAAGGAGGCATCTCAGAACATCCCTGTCGCACCGCCTCAGCACACCGAGACCACCGCCCCCTCGCATAAGACCCTGCCCATGCTGCCTTTTGCTTGGTAATCCTCCTGGTAGGGGCAAGAAATAAGGTGGTTTGACTCAGAAATGTCCGTAATCCACCTACCACCAAGCTCTAAGTCCCTGCTGTTTCATTATCTGCTGCCGGTGAATAACCATCAAAATCAGAAGTGTCTCCAAGCAGCATGACAATTCAGTGAGGGGAGCAAGGGGCCCTAAAATCACGAATTGTTCGGTAGAACTTGCTGCCTAGAGAGCCTCCTTTGGGGGGAAGCAATGCCTGCCGGTGTTACTACTGCAAGGATGCGGGAGGGGGGCAGGGGGGGCCAGGCAGCCTCATCACTTTCAACAGAGACAGCGGGTAATTCAGGGACACGAAAGCGGCCGCGATGAGCAGGATCAGATCACCCCTCCGGCTCTGTGTAATTCTGTGCTAGAGGCGCTCCAGCGGCCTGCACCTGCTGTTCACAGGTCATGAGGGTCCTAAAACGGAAGGGGCACCGAACGTGGGAAGTAACGCACCTTCTGTGTCTTTCTGTCCCCCCCCCCCCACCCGCTCCCTCCATCCCTAGGAACCCTCGGACCTCGATGCATGTTGCTGCTCCCTGCCTCATGTTCCTGATCCCCAGAGCTAAGGCTCTTATCAGCTGGGTGTCTAGAATTCACTTTTATTTTTCTCTAAGCACTGCGAGCCCACAACCTAGGGCCACCTTCAGGAGTCACAGTGACCCCCTGGGGCGAGGGCTTCCTTTGGGCTCCATGTCTAAGGTCAGGGCAGGGATGACTGACAAGCCCCGGAGGGTGGAAAGGGAAAGGGGGCCCTTCCCCTGATTCGTGCCTGAGCTGAATGAAGCCAGTCAACACCTGCCTTTCCAACTCTCTTCCACAGCTTCAACACAGCCTCTGCCCTTCAGAGCATCAGCCCCCGGCCTGCGGGGCTCTCTCTGAGCTTCTCTGCAGCTCCAAAGTCCTTGAAGGACCATTTGGACCCTGCACCTGACTTCAAACAAAAAACCAAACAAAACAACAAAACCACCACCGTTTTCAAGAGTGAGATGCATAACCACTGAAAACTCCATGGCTGCTGACGCCCGTGGAGCAGAACGCAAGCTCGACTCCCTGCCTCGGGGTTAAAGTCACAGCTCACCCTTCAGAAGGGAAGGGAGTAGCCAGCACCCCACAGCTGGCTAAGTTCTGCCCTGTGGGCCCTTCCTCTCCCCAGCTCACCCCGGGCTGCAAACAGCGGGGTGTGACCTGCCAGACTGGCGCAGGGGCCGAGGGCTGTGGGTAGGGGGCTTCACTCCCTCCCCAGTGCACTCATCTCCCAGAGCTGACAGCCGGCTTTGTGCTCTCTGGCTCATCTAGCTAACGTCTCTTTCAGAGGCCCCTTCCCCCACCCCCACCCCCACCCCCACCAGCCTCTTCTGTCAAAACCAAAAAACATCTTGTTCTTTCATCATAATTAAAGTGCTGTCAGGGAAAATGGCACCGCTGATTTTTTTGCTGCCGTTGAAATGACCCTCGGCTTCCCTCGCCTCTCATTTGCTCAAGTGGTCCTTTCTCTGCCTGGAATCAGGCCCCTTTGGTGATGGAAATTTTAGCTGTAAGCAGAGAGTTCTCGGCAGAATCCTAACCTTGGGAGGGCCGGAGGGGATGGATGCGTCCTGGAGCCGGCCTCCGCGCCGCGGCGGGCGCGGTGCCGCGGAGCCATCTTACCCCGCGGAGAGGACGCGCGCCCCCCCGGCCCCACCCGTGCCAGGCCCCCCGTCTCCGGCCGCTGTCCGAGCGCGCAGCGCAGCCCCCTGGGGGGCGGGGGGCGATCCTCCCCGCTGACTCCTCTCAGCGGCGGGAGGAAGCTGCTGGGAGGCAAATGGGTTTGGATGGGGGAAGATAAAATCCAAGCGCCTTCCTCGCTGCGAGGGAAAGCGTGGCTGCATATTTAATACCCTCGGCGGCCTTCGTGCTTGTGTTGGAAATAAAGCTGCAACTTACACGCAGAGTTAAATGCCCTCCTCCTCCCCACCCAGTGCCACCGAAGCCCGGGTGACCCTCCTGCCTGTCACAGCCACGAGGTGCCCAGAGCTCTCACCAGACAGGGGCATCTCCTCTCATTTTTGTGAACAGGGCACCCTATCCTGGGAGCTATCACAGAACTTTCTGAAGACAACATTTCACGTGGGGAACGCGTTCATGTTTACAGGGGGAAAAAAGGAGGGGAGATTAAAAAGAGAAGAAAGAAAAGAAGAGGAACCCAGGGCCCCTAGTCGTTTCGAGCTGTGTGGCTGGCAATCATGACATATATCCAAACATGTGCCGTGTGGGGAATTCATAGTATTCATCCCAGCCTTCAATGACTTAGATTTTAAGGAAACATGTCAGGAGCTTTCAAAATTAGCTGAATTTCCTTTTCCGAACTCTCATGCCTCTTGGAAGGGCCCCTTTTGAGTTTCACGGGGAGCTTCACCGGCAGGCTTCCGGGTTTCTGGACGGGGAGGCTCAGGTCTGGGAAGTGGAAACAGCAATCCAGGCCTCCCTCGACTGCCTCGCTAGCTGTTAATGCACCTCGGAGTAACTCCAAGCTCAGGCGTGAAACCAACCCAAGTGTCACGAAGCACCACTGTTCCCTCGGGCTGCAAGGCGGCTGGTCAGGGGCTGCACCCCAGCAACAAACTGCTTTCTGCGGCTCATGATTTTTGGCCTGGCCTCCTGCTCCCTTGAGCCTTTCTACCCCCCCTCCACCCCCAACCCGGACTTCTCTTTTCTTTCCTTTTTTCCTTTTTTAAAGAAAGCCAAGCAGCTGTATAGCCCTCAAATCTTTTATTTCCCGACTATTCAGTGTCAGAGCCCTGGATGCTGCAGAAAAACACGGGGCTTGTTATTACCGGCCTGAGCCGGAATGAGTCAGGCTCCCGAAGCTTCGATCTGAACCTGACTCTGCCACTCGGATGGGCCCTCCCTCCCACCACCAACAAGCGGAACCCAGTAAGGGACCGTGCTGGTACCTGGAGGGCTGGGGGCGCAAGGGGGTGGTGGGGGAGAAGAAAGCCAATTCACTGAATTCACTTCATTGGGGGCACGCAGAGCTGGGGTGGGGGAGTCAACTGCCCAAATGCCCCCCTCCCCTGTCTTCCCCCGATGCAGCCTCCAGTTAGAATGCGACTCCACTATTAAATTTGACTCTCAGCTTCGGTGGCCTCAGAGAGCTCTTTATTAAAATGCAAATGTCCCTTAAGGGTAGCCCATAAGCCTTTGCCCGTTAATGGGATTAACTGAACAGAACACAGCCACCTGCAGGGAGGTAAGGGCCAAATCCCCCCTCCTCAGATTCGCCATAGGCTCACCCCCGAATGCGGCAGCATGCAAAATCTGCCTTCCCTGCTTCCGATGTGTTTTAAAGGGGGGATGTGGAGCCAGGGCCTGCGTCCCAGCAGTACCATCATCTGCTCACTGTAATTCTCTGCACCTTGGTGGCCCCATCTCTTTCAAATCATTTCTCTTAGGGTGGACATCGTTTTCAAGGTATCCTAGCAGAGGCTGGGATTCAAGAGAGGAGCATCAGGCTGGTGGTGGGGAAGTAATTGCACATAACTAATTCATTTACAGAGGCAGCCACTTGTAAGAAAGGGCGTTTTCAAAGAGACTTGGCAAACTGATTTTTTTCCTGAGCTGGTAAACAAGCTTTGGTGTATGTCCTGAAAACGGGTTTTCTCTCACATTGATTCCTTCCTGTGCCTCTCAGGTGACGAGCATTAAAGCGTCACAAACAAGAAGCCCCAACCTAGCAATTCCGTAAATCTGAATTTTACTCATGAAACCGAACCAGCCCCTGCCACCTGGGAGTTCTTTCTGTCATCTTCACAAAAGCACTTCCCTTGTCCCCTGGCTAAAATAAAAATTCGCCGTCTACCTATCCTGCAGACACACACACACATACTTTATAAAAATCACATATCCTGTGCTGACCGTTCCAGGAAGCCGAGATAAGATGCCTCTTCCAAGGGTAACAGATAAGTTACTTCACAGGAAAAGTTGGAAATTAAATTCTGGAATTAAAGTGCATTTTTCTTTCCACAGTGACTGGGAACTGGTTATACTACTTGAACATCGAGTACCTCTACTGGCATTAGGGAACAGGAGGGAGACCCGGAGCTCGGCGCCAAGATGGAGGACGGGACCACAGCGGAGGCTGGCCCAGAGGCTAAGATGGGGGACGGGAGCTGAGATGAAAGCCAGTGCATCTGAACCCCAGGCTGCCACCTACCAGCCCTTTCTCATCCCACCCTCAGAACACCAGTCCCACACACACACAGGTCGGAGGCTAGGTGGAAGAGTCGGGGGCCACCCCCCGAGAGAACTCTGGGTCCTAGAAGATCCTGGAAGGCACAGTGAGGCTCCAGACAGATCAGAAAAGGGAGAGGGAGGCGGCCCACAGCAGCTCTCTTCACCAACCCCGGCCCAGGCCTCTGGAGTCCCTTCTGAGAGCAAGACTGCCCCTCTGCACAACCAGCAGGCCCTGGACCTCACTTCCTGGAGCACCGTCTCTGAGACCCACGAGGTGCCTGCCTCAGGCGCATTGCTGCCGATGGTGTAGACGTGTGCAGCCCTGAACTGGCATGGAAATCTGAATGGTTGTGCCCATCCAATATCTAGACACGGTTGTTTGTTTTGACCCCAGCAGAACCTTCTGGGTTTTCTGCAGTGCTCATTATCAAGACTTAACAATAATTTTGTGGACGCACTGATTTAGTTTGCTCCACTAAGTTGGGGAAGTGATGGAAGTTGGCTGAAGTCTGTTTTTTGACCATCCTTCCATCTTAGCTGCCATGTCTGTTCCCCAGTTAATCACCCAGTGGAGACTGTCACCCACTGTTGTTAACTTCCTGGGATTGTTTTGATTGTATGACCAACAAAGGGAGCCACGACGTCTTAGACTTTTGTCCTCCCCACAGGGAAGGGCACACATTCGGTGCTCAACACAGCTAGATTGAGTGAATGAATGAATGAATAAATGAAAATGCCCAGATGAAGGCAAACTCACCAACCCGGCAAGAATGTCATCCTTCTGAGACGCTGGGCAGACACACAAGCGGCTACTGCCTGCTGAGAGATGCTACTGGAAAGGCAAAAAGGGAACAAGGGCAATTCAGCATCCAGTTGAACCCCCAAATGAGGGAGCGACTTATCAGGGAGGGAAAATGGGTGCATGTGCACGGAGAACGGGGCAGGAGTCCATGCTCTTTGCCAAGTTGGATGCAGTCTACAAATGAGGTAAACCTCAGATCTGCCAATAGTCCGAAATTTGAAAAATTAATTCGTGACAACTGTTTTCACTTGCAATCACGATTTTCCTCAATGAGGCGTGTCATTTTATGCTAAATTCCCAAACACTCCCCAACAACCTTTTCTTTCCTGTTTTTCCCCAGAGAACTGCCCCAATCCTCTTTCTCCCCAATTCCTAAAGGTCACAGAAGGCCCATTCTGTAAACACAGGGGTGGCCAGTCCCCGTTCCTGGCTACTATGACAGCAATTGTCTGTCCCCCCAAGGGCCGTTAATTGGCCTTTTTGTTAGGTCTCAAAGCAATACAAATTTAGCTCCAATCAATTAGTAACACATTTCTAACTCTTGGCGTTCGGGAAGAGTGGGAACTTTCCCCGGTGGAGGGAAGTCAAGCCTTGAGAACAAAACTGCATCATAGCAAACCTCTTCTGCCTTGTGTGCTATGCCTTTTTTTTTTTTTCAAGGCCCAAACTTGGGAAAATGGGGCCCTACTACAACAAATTAGGACCAGACTTTGATTTTGTTTTTTCACTTGCGCGAATGAATAAAGCACAGGACACAGAGGCAGCTGACGGAATATTTTCCCCGCTAATGCCAGGAAGCCGAAGCCTGCTCTTGTGTGTTGTACCGTTTTTTTTGGTTTTTTAACAGCCTGAGAGATTTGCATCTGGGTGTGATGTGCACTTGGGGCGCAGCACAGAACAGTCAGTCTTGTCTCCTGCTACAGAAGCCCCCTCCCCCTCCTGACTGCATGGAACTGTCCCCCCCTCTCTAATGAACGTGCCCAGGAGAATAAAACTTGTTTTTCAAAAGTGTGGGGAAGGAAGAAAGGAAGGAAGGGAGGAAGGAAGGACAAAAAAGCACACAATGCCTACACGGGCCTGGCCGGAGCCGACTGCTCGAGGACACCAGCCTATAAACCCCTGAGGATTTCCTCGGCGTCTGAGACGTACGCGCAATGTGCAGGGCGTGTGCTTTCACCCTGAAGATGTGCTTCGCTTTGTTTGGAGTCATTATCGAAAAATCTCATGAAGATTGGATTTTTTTTTTTTAAAAGGACCACAAGGTCCACCATGTGCCACATTTCTTCAAACCAAACCAAACCACCCAGTGGGGTTAAGGATTGGGGAAAACATGCAGAAAGTCAGGCTGGGCTAGAAGGTGGCTTGTTACTAATTTAAAAAAAACAAAGCCTGAACAATCATTTTCAGATCAGGAGAGGAACACTCTGAGAAGCAAAAAAGGGCTAAGAGAGGACAGTGGTTAGAGCTCGGGGGACAGAGAGGAAGGGAGGCCGGGGTCTCGGGCCGACTTGCACCACCAGCCCCCCAGGCCCCGCCCTACCCAGTGAGCTCCTAGGACCCACATGGCATGGTGGGGTGGGGATCGCCGATGTCCTGCAGGCCTGGACTCCTGAGCCTGCCTCCCCAGCCCTCCGGTCAAGCCCAGCCCAGTCAAGCCCAGCCCGGCCCTCAGCTGTGCTGGCTGCTCTCCATCCCCTGCCTGGTGCAACTCTAATCGCTTGTAACCCGAAGCTCCCTTCTCCCTCCCAGACTAGAAGTCCCTAGAGGGCAGGGACCACGTCTAGTGTCTAGAGCTAAATTTAGCAAAAGCATTGTTTCTTTCTTTCTCTCCCTTTCAAACTTTTAATTTCATCTCTGTATTTGTATCTCTCTTTCCTGCCTTTTGTACCTTCTTTCTCTCTCCTTCGACAATAAAGAGCTGGCTGGGGGAGCTGTTCTTAACTTCAGATTCGTTTACAAAAGTTTCGGGGGGGGGAAATGAAAGGAAGGAATTCAGATTCCTGTCCCCCTTTTCCCACCCCAGGGGAAGGACTGAGCACGTAAAGGAATGGGGAGAGGACACAGTGGAGAACGTGGGAAAAGCTCTAAGGGAATCAGTGTGTGCTGGGGGCGGTGGTGGGGCGCTAAACCTGAAATTGTTTTGCACATCACGATCAGTACCCTCTTTAGACACGTCCATACATCTGGGTAAAGAACAGGAGGAGATAAGGAGATAGAAACTCCTGGCAGGATAAGGGTGGGGGTGGGGGGTAGTTCCTGTAATATTATAATGTCACTTGAACAATGAGAACAACTTCTGGAAGAAAAAGGGAAAGGGGCCAGGGAAGGTAGGGGGCGCGGGTTCCCAGTCCTGTGGGAAGCGAAAGTGGGCAGTTTGGCCCCAGATGGGAGACTCTGAGTCTAGGAGGGCCTGGTCCCCTGGAAGGAAAAGATGTGTGTGTTGCTGAGGGGGGAGAAACTGGCAAAGAAAACTACCAGATGAACGGACCGAAGCCCCCTGTTCCCCTAAAACACAGAACAGCAGGATTGGTGTTCAAACTAAACTCCCAGGGACCCAGCATAGGATGAGACCCCAACCTGAGACACCCCCAAAACATGTGTTCCCCCCCCCCCCCGTTAGGCTTCCTACATTTTATCTAGAAAATTCTAAGTGATCCCACTTCCTGTGAGCTTCCCTGCCATTCGGAGCTCTCTGCTGACCTCTGGTGGCCCAGAAAAGGTGTCATAAACAGGGGCAGCCCCCCTGCCCTGGGGGACCCCAACACCCAGAGCAGCCCCTGCCCCCGGGAGGGGGAGCTGTGCTAACCGGCTTCAGCCGAGGCTCAGGGCTGCACGTGGGGAGGTGTGGGGAGGAAAAAGGTAAGAAAGGCTTTCAAAGAAGGCCGCGAAGATTATGAGCTTAAGAATGTTGGAATAAAGTTTGTTAACTTAAAGAAGAGGCTTTTAATAGGAAGGGTGGGGGAGGCTTTGGCCTGAAGTTAGTATAGTTTTACTCAGTTCCCTTTGAGTTTTCAAGTCTAAAAGAGGAAGAGGAGAGAGGGTATTCAAGGAGGGTGTACGGGGGCAAGTTTCATAGGGAAGGAGTAAGTTCCCATGACAGGACTTGAGAAGCCCCTGGCCAGAGAAGTTCTCGCAGCCCGTCTCTGCTGCAGGGAGGGGAGGGAGGCGCGGAGGGATGGCAAGGGCGCCTATGCTTTCTGGAACCAAGGAACTTGGCCCCATCAGATCCAACTTCCCCTCCACTGGAAACCTGACCTAGAGAAGAGGGAGGTGACGTTGCCCCAAGCCCAGGGCTGAGCCTGACGTGGAGGATGGGGCTCTTATCCTCAGACAGGGGAGACTCTTCTCAGTAAGAGGGCCCCGCAGCGCTCAGCGGGTTTGTAGCACTGAGAGGCAGAGAGGAATTGTAAAGGAGAAAAAGCAGAACTAGCCCCCAAATCTTAGAGACCCTGAGAAACCCAATGATGCCCTCATGAATGAAAAAACAATAAGGATTTACCCTCAGCCAGTTACCGTCTCTGTAAAACAGCACTGAGCAGCCACCCCAGATTCTACCCCCTCACCTCCCTGCATCTTCCCATATTGTCTCAAATGCTACCTCCTCCAGGAGGGCTCCCTGGGTTTCCCTGATGGAAAAAGGGACCTCTGCCCACCTCTGAATTTCTCTTCTAGCCCTTGACTGGGGTCGGAAAGAATGTCCCCCTCTCCTTTGCTTCCTGCAAAGATTCTCCTAACGACAGTTACCCAGGAATCATTAACTATGCAGAGCAGAGGGCAAAAGACAGGCCTAAAACTTCCTGTACAACCTGCCATTGTGGAAAGGGCACTTTAAAGAGGGGTGTGTGTGCGTGCACGCGCGCGTGCAGCGGTGGGAAAGGGGTGCCGGCACACCTGTCCTATTAAAACTGCTCATAAAAGATTTAAGGAAGTTTTAAGTGAGAAGGACACCCCTCTCATTTTTCAGAGGAGGAAAACTGGGACCTAGAAGATGAAGCAATCTGCTCGAGGTCTCAGAACCGGTTCCCAGGAGACCCAGGGCACACGCGGGCGGAGGGCTGGGAGGTCCCCGTGTGAGAACGTTCCCATGCTGGCCGAGGTCTAACAGAGTACTAGGAGTTAAAAGGGATGAGATTTGTCCTCAGAGACCTAGTGTCTGACTGGAACCCCTTTAAAACTCCCCCTGGGCCTTGTGGGGGTGAGGAGAGCGTCCCTGAGCAAGAGGATGCGGGGAGGGGGCTGCTGAGCTCTGCCTCAGGCGCCAGCACTCGGCGAATTTTGAAAAGCCAGGCTCTCAATAGTAAAAGCCGAGCGCCATCTGCCAGCCAGTCCTGAGCAGCCTTGCTTTATTTTATTGTCTCTGCTTCCCAGTCTTAAATAATTGGCATTCTCATCTCTTTCTCTTAAGGAAAAAAAAAAAAAGATATTTCTTTCTCAGGATCCCATCCCCCCAGATAAGAATCTTATTTAAACAAAACAAAACAAAACCTCAAAAAAGAGAGAGAGAAAAAGGGAAGAAAGAAAGAAATGAGGGGATTCCTTAAGACACTGATTTCTGCTTCCCCAGTTCTGAGCTGTGTGGACCACTGGGGAGAACGGGTCAGACCCTGTTTCTCCATCGAAGGCAACCCGGGTGTCTTCCTCCTGGCCACTCACCTTCCTCCTGGTGGAATGAAAGATTAACTCCCAGTTTTAAGCCTGCCTCACTGTGGGGAGTCAAAGCTGATCTCCAGGGAATCAAGGTTTTAGGGCCAGAGAGAAAAAGGAAAGAGAAGTGTTTGCTACCTGTCAACTCAAGCCTTACGATAAGGTGTCTGCAGGGGTCTGGACTTGTCCCTGCCAGCGGGGTGCAAGTCTCCATCTAGAGTCCCTTTCCTCAAGCCCTGCCCAGCGCCTCACCTTGGGTCTCTACCTCTTTATACATACAGCTGAACACAGAGAGGCCCCCTGGCTTTCTCTTGGGCTGCCCCTCTCCTGGCCCCGGCAGGACCTAGGACTCCTTGGCAGAATCATCCCAACATGGGGTCTTGTCAATACTTTTAAGAATCAAACTTTGGCCTTTTCTGCATGTTACTTGGCAAATTCATGGAATCCTTCAACACAGCCCTAGAATCAACCCAGGTCCCAGGAATGAGACCCCTCTAGTGCTTACCCAGTGCTCTCTTTCCACGATCCTGGAACCCTCCAGAGAAGTTAGGGCTCCTCTGCCCGCCCCCTCCCAAATCAGGGTGAGGTGGGGAGCCAGCGCAAGCTCCCCAGACACCCAGCTGCCCTACGGTAAGCAATTTCCTGGGAGCGCTCCTCAGTGACCACGTCCCATCAGCAAAATGTCCAAACACTCCCATTTGGAAAGGGGCGCCCTCCCTTCAAGTGTCCATCCTAAAACCAGCCCTGGCCATTTGTTTGTGAGACAAAAATTATCTAGCATGCATCCCTTTCAGCAGCTAAGGAGGAGGAAATGAAATCATGTAAATGTTTAATTATAAATAGCTATTCGTTTTCTGGCAATCCACCTTTAAAAAATTTTTCTCCTAACATCTGGCACTTGTTTTTGGGTTCTGCCTGGACTCTTCGAAGCATTTCCTTGGAAAGACGTTGTACTTGGTCCCAGGCAAAAAGTCAAAACCAACATTCAAAAAACATGCCTTGGGTAATTTTGAGGATTCTGCATAAGAAGATCTGAGGAAGGGGGCACTTTGCTTAATTAAACTTGGAACCAATAAAAATGATATTTTTAATTTAACTTTTCCAATATATAATCTATTACACTATGAGTTTCCACTCCAACCCTTAAGTAGTCTTAATAGTAAAAGGGAAAGTTTAAATATATAGAGCTGTCTGGAGTAGAGAGTAGAGTGTTTTTTCTTTTCCTTTTGGACTTTGCAGTTAACTTAAAGGGCACAAATTCCAAATTCTCTAAGGAAAAAAAACCTATTTAAAAAAATTGGATCTCTGATGAGTCTGTAGCATCTGAAAGCTCGGTTGGGAGATCAGAAGGGGGTAAAATATACATGTTTCAGGCTCTGGACATAATAAAGGTGCAGCAAAGTCTCCCTCCATAAGGGCTCCCTGGGGGAGAGGCTGGTTAGGTGCAAGTTGCGGGGTTGAGGCCACTATTTAAAAATAAAGTGATTTAGTCCTGTTATGACACATCTGTGGAGTCTGCGGGGGGTGGGACATCGTCAACCATCTTATCAAAGACCAAGTGCAACACTCTTGATCGGGAAATGCCCTGAGGTTACTCCTTCTGGACAATCTTCTTTGACTTTGTCAGTACGTCACTCAGAGGCCTGCCTTCCACCCACCCCCCCCCCCCGACCCCTACAACGTAACTCCATGTCTTGAAATGTCAGTTGCTAAAGGTTAGGGGTCATCACCGCCATGCAGTGGGCTGGTTCCCCATGGGCCTGGGACTAAGGTGACCCAGCTCGCGGGGCCCACACCCTTGTCGCTGGTGTGCACACACTACTCACAGGCTCCATCTGTGTTTCGTGGGACACGTGTGGAGTGGGGCCCCGGCCACATCGGGGCTGCTGTGTTATCAGCAGCCACCTGAGTCCTAGTCCTTGATATCTTAGCCAGAAGTCTCTACAGTGCAGAGTGAATTAATTCCTGCACACCAGACAGAGGTGGAATTCCCCACAAAGGCCCCCTAAAGAACCCCTAAGCGGTAGACGGGATTGTTTAAGGGTTAAAATCCACTGAGGCCCTGATTTCTCCTGGCCCACTGATTAGCTACGGGACCGACTTGGTTAATCTGAGTCAACGATCAATTCAGTATTTGCTTCCCTGGAATAATTCCCTTTTCTATTCTGCTCAGGTCACCTTCTTTTCTGAGAGTTTTGGAAATGAATTCTGCCCAAGTTTTGGGATCACAGACATGGGAATAAATATTTCTGACTGGTTCTTAGTAACTGAAGGCAAGAGGTAACTTTTCTTTTTAAAGTGTTCAAGTTATGGCCTGTATGGTCCCACCCTTTCCCAGAATTTGATGTTGCTAATTTCGGGGCAGCAGTTCTCAACTGGGGATGACTTCTGCCCCACCCCGCAGGGGACACTTGGCAATGACTGGATGTGTATGTGGTGGTGGGTGGGGTGGACAGGGTGTGTGTGCGTGTGCGTATGCGTATTGCTGGCATCTGGAGGGTAGAGGTCAGAGCTGCTGCATACATCCCTCAGTGCACAGGATGGTCCCTAGGACAAAATGTCAGTGGAGCCACTATGGAAGACCCCTGTGTTAGACAGAGCCCCCTGAGAATACTGAAATCTTAGCACAGAGCCAAAAGGGAGAAGTCACGGCTTAAAAATAAAAGGCTAGGTTTGTCGAAAGCTTTGGGGCCTATTAAATCTGGGGTGGGGGTGGGGGTGAACAGGGACCCTCCCCGGCCGTCCCTGGCTGGCTCCTTCCCAGCTCATTCCTCCTGTGGATGTGACACCTTTTCTTCTGCCTGTGCCATCTCACCATCTAGTGGCCACCTGAAACACCGGCTCACCTCCACCGTCTCCAGGCCCTTCTAGATGCAGGCATTTAAAAAACTCATATTGGTGGGGGGCTGCGGGTGGAAGGACCCCTGAATGACGTACATGATTTTATTAATCAGTTAATTCGGCATCTTGCAGGCCTAACAGACCTACACAGAGAATGGCTATGGGGAATTAAGATGGACACTTTGTATGATACAATTTCAGAAGCCCACAAAAGCCAAGAAACTCGAGGGGCTGGCGACAGAGGACCCCACTGGGCTTCTGCTGAGGTCCTTGCGACGCTTGGGAGCTACCTAATATAACCACAGAGAAAGTGGCCTCCACTGAAGAGGGTGGGTCCAAGTGGCCCCAGTGATTTCAGCAGCCACTTGCTTTCTAAGTAACCCCACCTATTCTGGACAGCTAAAGAAACAGAGGCCCTGGGCTACTTTTACAGCTAAAGAAACAGAGGCCCTGGGCTTGTGGTCCCAGAGGTCGGGGGGAGCTGGATGGACACTTTTTCCTATTTTCTGTGGCAGAGCCTGGGCCAGCAGTCCTTTCTGGTCCTGGACTAGAGCGCAATGCCTGATTTTAGTCTTTGTGGGTCATGAAACAAATGATTCTTTCTTTTCAAAAATCCCACAGCTGCAAACTTACCTGAAGGCAGGTTCCCTAGAAAAAAATGAGCAGTCAGTTTGAGCAAAGGCAAAGCTGTTCAAATAGGAGGGAGGAGAGAGGCCGCGTGGTGCTTTGAAGGAAGGGGAGAAGCAAGAGCTGCGTTCCCCACGTTCTCATTTCCTTCTAAGAACCGGCGCCTGGCGCCGGCACCGAGCTCGCGAAGGCTTGACTGGCACTCCTGAGAAAGTGAGTGAGAGAGGCTTCGCTTCCCATGATGAACTCACAAAAGGAAGTTTAAGGCACTCACTCTGTCCCACACACCAATGATGTGTGACAACTTCGGAATCGCTGACTGACTCATAATAAATTCAGGATCGGATAACAATTTACACCGTTACACCTCTCTCCTCGCCCCAAATTGAATCATTAAGAAGCATTTAGTGAAAGCTAACGTTCAACTTCTGTGGGCAGAACCCCACGAGTCAAAGTGCTCAGGAATTCTCCTGAGGTTTAACAAATTACCCTATAAAGCAACGTGGGACTTTCCTTCTGAGGAATACGGGAGAGGCACACTCCTTTGCTTTTCACTGCTCTGTTACAGCTCAGTTACCTAACATCCTTCCCTTGTGACAGCCCCCAGGTGCCACCTGTGTAAAACTGTGCCAGGAGTCCTGACTGCCAAGGGGGACACCTTCAAACGTTTGCTGTTTGTCAGAGAGCAGAGCATCCTGTGTCTGAACTGCGCGTGACAGGCAACAATCACGAAAACTCAAACGTGGCTTTTTGTGTGTTGTTCCCTACCTCATTCTTGGAGGTCTCCTCATCTTCCATTCCCAGTGGCTGGCCTGTTTCACCATCTGGCTGTCGGGAAGGAAAACTAGAGACAATCTTTTTTTTTTTTTTTTTTTTTTGCACGTGTAATAAGCACAGAGCAATCTGGGCGCAGGTCCCCTGGGCTCAACCACAGTCTTGAGATGATTTATAGGAAAGAGCTAGTCAAAGAGAAGGAGGGAGTGGGGATGGGGGATCAGCAAGGGGGGGTAGGTGACCCTGTCTCAGGACAAGTAAAAAAAGATCTTGTCCGTCACCTCAGAGCGACTCCACAGCATCATGACTTTGGCAAGTTGTCCTCGGTCTACTGCTTGACCTTTATTTACAAAACATGTACAGAGAGTGTACTCTGAAACGTGGAGACAGAAAGGCAGGCAGGATGGGTGCTCCCTGGCCCTCCCCCAGGGCCAGCTGGAGTCTGGGGCGTCCCACCAGCCCTCCTCAGTTCAACAGAGGCCACTTAGGACTTGCTGATTCTTCAGCTGCCCCTCTTTCTCTCGCTCCCGGAAGAAATGAGGATCTTAAGCTTGCAGGGTGACTGCAAGCCAGAATAGGAATCTGATGGGGCAAAGACTCTGGCTACTTCTGTGAAATCTGTTAAGGTTAATGTTCGCAGGGCCAGAGTCTCAGCGTCCAAATTATTGGGGGGGCACCTGGGCTGGAGACTGACCAGTATATTTTGTTTCCTCCTGGGCTGTTTTTTTTTTTTTTTTCACATTTTATTTATTATTGTATTATTTAATTATTTTATTTTGGTGGGGGGTAGGTAATTAGGTTTGTTTATTTTTAGTGGAGGTACTGGGGATTGAACCCAGGACCTCGTGCATGCTAAGCACGTGCTCTGCCACACTTGAGCTATACCCTCCCTCCTGGGTTGTTTGAATGGGGGGTGGGAACCCTGTCCCATCAATGGGCCCTGTCCTTTCTGTTCTGCAAATTGCCACACTTCCTGGGAAATCTGATTTTAACAAAGACATCTGGTATGTTAATGTCACTTTCCATTAGGAACCCCAGGAGGCACAAGGTGGGTTGGGAAGATCCCTACCTTTGCCACAGGTTGAAGGAACCAAGGAGCACAGTACAATTTTCCTTTGTTATTTATGTGCTTCCTAGAAGTTGCTTAATGCAGAGGGATTTGAAGAGCCACAATTTTGCTGGGAGCAAGGGGTAAGTTTTATTAGGTGGGGAAATTGACTCTAAAGAGAAGACGCATGGCCAGTGTAGAGGGTTTCAAATCTAGTTAATTAGGTTACCTTCTCTAAAAAAGAAATTTAGTTTTCTGCTTAATACCAACATTCCTCCATAAAAGTCAAAGGTGATTTCTAAGATTACGCACTGACTCTCACTGAGATGGAATTAACCTTGACTAAAAGGAAGGGATACTTTTTAAAAAATAATCACTATGAAGAATATTGACCAAGAGTTATTTTAATAGGGTCATTAGATCCAGGCCAGGAGATTCTAAGCAGCCTATTACACGCTAATACTAAAAATGCAGGGGGAGGTGGGCTCTGCATCAAAGCAGCTGTATTTTAAAATTATTCTTATTATTTTTTAATGTGGAAACCTGAGTAAAGAGAAAAGCTTTTAGACCCCGCTGAAGAACACTACTGGGGGATTTTAAAAAGACTTTAAAGAATACCTGCATTTTAAAAAGTCCAAAGAATAGACTAAGACTGCAGTGTTGGCAGATGAGTTAAAGCAAATGTGGAAACTAAATATCACCATTGCAATGACAGGTATCCCAGAAATGGGGAGGCTCCCGTTTCACACACACTCAATGGACATTTATAGCCAGGGATCTGTCTGGGTCTGGCTGTAATTCAGGAAGCAGAAGACGGCTGGACACCTGTCATCTGATGAGGGATTTGAAGAGCACATAGCACAGTGACAATGATCATGCTTTCCATGGAAATAATGCTTCATAGCTTATGGCCACATTTGAAGGGCTGGTGAAGCATGGTCTTGTCTGAAGCAGAAACTTTTGATTCCCTTCACTTACCTCGCAGTCTTTGAGCAAAAGTCCTGACATTTAATCCCTGAGCTTTTAGGTTTATTTGCCTGTGAAATGGGGTCCCATCACAGTTTTTATTGCCCAAGGCTGTTGCAAAGGACCAATATGGCTGGATGAAAGGCTTTTGAAAATACAATAAGAATGTGCTGTCATTCCATGTCATTGTTACTATTACTGGTTACTAATAACCCTGAAGGTAGTGAGGCTATGCTTTCAAGCCAAGGGAGGGGGAAGTTGGGGTAGGAGGAATATACAAAAAAGTGACAAACCCCACTTTTTTTTTTTTGCTTAATACCAGTTTTCCATGGTGTGTATATATATATAAAATGTAGGCAAATTATAAAAATTAGCATAGCTGCATAGAAAAACTTTCATTTTTTTGAAAAAAATCTATAGGAAATTGGATTTTAAAGGGCAAGGAAGAGATTCTTGGCTTGATCAGCCATGGCTCAGTGGAGGCAGTCTGAATACTGAAAAATGGCTGAATTGGAAAAAAAAAAAAAAAAAAAGAATGGGAGGGAGGTGCACCGCAGCAGGTTGAGGTGGATTCATCACTGTTGCACCTGGTGGCATAAATAAATGATCATATAATTGAGGCTCACTGTATAAATAAAGTGTCATAGCAGAAGAGCCATTACTATATACAGCATTTGCCTGCACAATTTCAATACACGCAGCAGGTACTAAGAAATTCTAATCTAGCAGCCCCTTCAATTCTTAAAAAAATTGAGGGACTCACCCAAATTAGGTTTCCAAAAACATGTTTAAGCCTCCAAAATTATTCAAAAAGGCAAGAGAAACAGGGGAATAGGTCTGTTCTTGGATAGTGTTGAATAAGAAAAAGGCTTCAACTTTTTAGCTATTCTAGACTTTGAGTCATGTTATTGATTATCTAAGTATCTATCTTTTTCCTTTTTAAGATTCCCTATAATGTGGTTAAGCTGCTCGGGCAATAAAAACGGAGAGGGTATATACACACACACACACATTTTTAAAGCAAAAGACGAATCTGCAGGTCACAAACTAGGAACTATATCAAAGGATGGTCATTTGCTCTGCATTTTCAGGGGTAGGAATATATGAGTGTCTTGTTGTAGATGTTAGGATTAAAACGCTAGTGAAAAGTCTCGTCTTCAGTGTAACTGACTCTCCCCCTTCCTCCTCTCCCTCGCCCCCATCAGCAATGCTGACCCAGTGGGGAACCTCTCGTCACTTTTGCAAATGGAAACCTCGTCAGAGTGTAGCCTGCCCCAACAAACTGCACTGCCACAGCAGGCAACCTGGCTGAGTTCAGGTTCCTGCTTGCCGGGGCCCAAGGTCTACACTGTGTCTGAATGTGCCTGACCTGGGGGAAGAGCCAGAATGATGGCAGGGTGACCCCAGCTAATTTCCTTTAATTAAGGTGAAATCTTCTGCCTGGATATAAAACAAGGGTAAACCAGAGAAACTTCTAGTTTTCTTAAGGCTTGGCCCGAGACATGGACTGTTTACTGCAGGGTTGGTGTTTGCATAATGTATGGTATAAGTCTCCAGTCCTGATTTAAGTGGACTGTGTGCCCTACCCCGACCGCAGACCCCCAGAATAGAGGACTCACAATGTGGAGCAAAGGAGAATTTGGTGAACATCTGCTTGAAAGCTTCATTTCACAAATGAGGCAACTGAGGCCCCAGCAAGTAAGGGACCCTGCCAGTTAGGAGTCAAGTGCACAATGTCACTTGGCTCTCCTGTCTGCCCCTAATTGTGACTCCTCCCCCATCACAGGGCTATGCTTAGAATATTAAAATGGGACTGTTATGGCAAAAATCAATTGTCTGCAGGAAAACAGTGCATTGTCCTTTAAGGCTCACACCTTTCATGCAGCTGGGATATCTGAAATGTCAAACTACCTCCCTTCTGTATGTTTTTGGGAAAAGGATGCTGTCATTATTTCCTTGGGAGGGCATACATAAAATGGCCATCACATTTAAAACTGAATCGTGAGAGGCACACATCACAACAGCATACAGTTATGCCCATAAAGCCATTAATAGAAGCCATCACATATAAAATATTGAGCAAACAGAGATAGCATAGCCTTAAAAAGTGTGATCTTGAAATCCCTTGAAAAGTCTTAGAGGATAAAATAAATTAAGATTGTGGAGTTTCACTTTGGAAATTGTCACTTTAGCCACACATTCAGACCATTGCTAATTGCCACTTTGATTAAATGGGGCAGGGGAGTCGAGCCCCAGATTTGAGCTAAGGAGAATCTGGAGAAGGGGGAGATGAGGAAGGGGGGAATTGCGGCAGGCCAGGGAAGGACATATTGGAGAGGGTCTTGCTGTAGGTG
Source organism: Camelus ferus (assembly GCF_009834535.1). NCBI lineage: Eukaryota > Metazoa > Chordata > Mammalia > Artiodactyla > Camelidae > Camelus > Camelus ferus. The sequence continues at coordinate 11,740,554 of NC_045714.1, read as the reverse complement.
GAGGTGGGAGGGGCCTGGAGAGGAGAGGGGCCTTGAAAGGTGGGCATAGGTAAAGGGAGGAGGGGGACGGCCAGGGCCACCAAAGGTACCCTTCCAATGGGATCATTAATACAAGACCTTCTTAATTTTTTTGGAACCAAGCCCATATGCAGAGAGGATCTTACCTTTGAGCCTCTTTGCCCCCAGCTAAGGCTGCTTGAAAAAATTCACATGTAAACATTTACATGTCTCTCAAGTGATATTCACAGTTTTCCCAAATTTTGTTCACAGACTTAAAATACACTGGAAGCATTTTTTAAAAAGTTTTATTTTCATTGCATTTCAAACACAAGATGGGCATTCCACCCCCAACGCATAACCCCTCTCTTTTTAAATCAAGCCCCTCCTACTGTATTCTGTAAAAGGGCAAATGATTGGCTTACCTCTGGCTCTTCCCTAGGAAAAAAATGATTTCATGTTTTTTCAACATAGCCACGCCCACCGCCCTGGAACCAGCCCTTTGTGGTTTTGGACCCAGGCTTGACTACAGCGCGTGAGGTGGGGTTTTTCTTTTCCTCCCTCCTCCCTCCATCCCCCCACCGGGTGAGCCGAGTGTGTGCGGAATACCGAATTGATGCGCGCAGCCCCGGACGCCCCAGATACCTGAGTGTCTGGTTTTTCAACCGTTAAGGCGGGAGGGTTTGGCGAACGAATGAGAAGTGAGGAAACGCTTAGCGCAAAGAGAAAAAAGAGAGAAAGACAGACAGAAAACAGGTTATGGAGGCCGGCCGCAGGCGGCCCCCTCCCCCCACCCAGCGGGTGGCCCGAGGGCTCCCACTACCTTCTCCGCAGTTTTCGCGCCGCCGGCTGCAGAGCGCCCGCGCACAGGTACCACCGGAGTGTGCGAACACGGAAAGTTTTTGCCCGCGCAATGGCGCAAAACACAAGACAGCCCATTCCCCAGTACAAGTCCACAGTCGGCGGGTAATTTGGGGAGTGCCAGGGGGGGAACTGGAGAACACTTGAGCATGTCATGCACAGGCGGACACAATATGGACACCAACACACACCAACAACAAGCTGTCTGAGTCTAAGCAGCCGTGCCAGGCGAGGCGGGGACGCACCTTTCCCAGTGACCCCAACCCACCACGGCCCCAGCCAGCCTAGCCTGGGCAACCCCGAGACCCCTCCCCAGCAGTTCCTGGCTCACCTGAAGCCCCCGCCTTTCTTGCCGGCCCCCACCCCACGACTCGGGGACGTCTTACGGTCGCTGGCGCTGGTTTGTCCAGCTGGAAACGACCCTCAGTGTTGTACGGCACCACTTTTCCCGGCACCATTTTTCTCCCTAGAGGGCATAGACTTCGCCACCCAAGCCCACCCCAGACCCTCCCGCTCCCAGGGCAAAGTTAGGGCCCCTCGCTGGAACTTTCTAGCAGGCTCTTTCCGCCTTTGCCCAGACCGCCCTCCTCCCGCCACCAGGCCCCGAGCCCCATCGGGCAGCCCTGCCACCCCATCCCGGGGTCCCCGGGCGGCCCTGCTCTCCACGGGCAGAGTCCGCCGCATTACCTAGAAGCAGCAGGCGGTGCGTACACATGTAGCCCATCTTCTCGTTCTGGAGTTGCTTGTCGATGAGCTTGCTGCGTTTCTTCTCTGCGCGCTTCTGGGCGCGCTTCTCCAGGCTTTCCTTGCGGACCTGTCTGCGCTTCTCCGCCAGGGGAACCTTCTTGACCTTGGGGCTGGTGGAGCCCCTGGACTGGGGGCTCTCAGATCGGCAGAAGCAGCCTCCGAAGGCCTGGACAAGGAAGTTGCGGAGCAAGTTGCGCCGGGGCTTTCGGCGGCGGCGGCTTCGCCTGGACTGCAACCAGCGGCGGCATCCGAAGGTCCCATCGTCGGATTCGTCTCCGCTGTCGCTGCTGACTGATATTTCGTCGTCGTCGCGGTCGCAGCTGCGGTCGGACCTGCCCCGCCAGGCATATGCGCGAGGAGGCTGCGGAGTAGGCGGATCGGCAGCCTGGATCTCGGGGCTGGGGGGTCTAAGGAACCGGATCTTGGGTCGGGCTCCTGAGGCAGGGGCAGCAGGGGCGGCCCGGGCGGCAGAAGCAGCCGGAGCGGCTGTGGCTGCTCGGGCGGCCGAAGCGGCCGGAGCGGCAGGGGCTGCCCCGGCGGCAGGAGCGGCCGGGGCGGCAGTGGCTGCCCCGGCGGCTGGACTGCCAGGGGTGGCAGGGGCTGCGCCAGTGGCTGGAGCGTCAGGGGCTGCTCCCGCGGCTGGAGAGGCAGGGGCGCTAGAGGCTGCCCCGGCAGCAAGAGAGGCAGGGGCTGCCCCAGTGGCAGGGGTTCCGTCCCCGGAATTGGGGGCTTTGCCTCCTTCCGCCAAAGCTGTGGCTGAGCCTCCTTCCATCTCGGCTTCTTCTCCCTCAGTTGGGGGTCTCTCTCCCTCTGCTTGCTCTCTCTTAACTGGGGCTCCAGAGATCTCGATGGGCGGGCCGTCAAGTGCGATTGGGGGGCTGTCCATGTTGACGGGAGCGTCGTCGACCCCAACGGGGGCGCTGCCAATCTCGCGCGGGGGTCCGGAGATCTCCATCGGGGGGCTGTCGCCCGCGAAGTGTGGAAGAGGTCTGACAGCCTCTCGGGATGGGCTGCCGCTGATGCCTGGGACCCAGAGGGGGGGCTCGTTCGTGGCGGGAGCGATGAGGACCGCACTCGGGATCCCGACTGCCGCGATCTGGCTGCCGCCACCGCCGTCGATTTGTGGGATAGCTCGGGGGAGCCCGGGGGGTGGGCTGTCGTCCCCAAAGGCTGCTCCATCAAACTCAAATGGCATAGCCTCCTCAGGGGGAGGACTGCAGCCTCCTCTGAACCCCGCGTTTGCAGGTCTGAGGGCTTGGGGCTCCTTGGGAGGAGCACTGAAGACCCCCGCACCTGGACCTCCTGGAGCAAGGTCTGAGACCTGCGAGAGAGGTTGGCTGCAGAGAGTTTGGCTGCAGCCTCCCTGGGCAGGCTGCTCAAACTCAAAGGGCATAGCTTCTTCGGGCGGAGGGCTGTAGCTTCCCAGGCTTGCTCTGGCCTCACCAAAGACTCTGGGCTCCACGATGGCTGGGCTGGAGGCCTCAAGGCCTGCACAGGTCCCAGTGGTGTCTCCAGGGTGCTCCAGGGTAGGCCAGTAGTCTCCCATGCTGGACTGCTCGACCTCGAAGGGCATGGTTTCCTCAGGAGGTGGGCTGTAGCCTCCATGGGCTCCGGCTTCCTCGACGGCCTGGCAGAGGCCCTGGAAGTTGGGCCTGGAGACCTCTGGGACTCCACAGGTCTCACCTTCAACCTCAACGGTGATGGGCTCGCTGTGAGGCGGTTCGGTCTCCATCTCTTCGGCTGCGCCAGGCCCAGCACCGGGGGCAGCTGCCCCTGGGGCCTCCAAGGGTGGTTGCTCGGGCTGTTGCCCGAGTTCAAGGGGGATATTGTGTTGTCCTGACATATTATTGCCGTCGAGGCAGTTGCGCACGCCCATAACACGGTGGCGGTTTCTTAAAATAAACTTGGGGCCCCGTGAGACGGAGCACCCAACCAAACTAGGGTGAAAAAAATTTTCCAAAAAAAAAATCAAAGTATCAGCTAGAAAGTTCTCCAACCCCACTTTCTAACCCTCCTGAGGTCAGGGGGTTCAGGGCCTCAAACCCCAGACCGTGGCAGAAACAAATCTATTGTTGCTGGTTGAGTCTTGGTTCCTTCCTGGCCACTTTTTATCCCCTCAGGTTGCCCCTGGCCTCCCCACTTTGGCCTGTCCTTGTCCCCTCCTCTCTTTCTCTCAGCTCCAGGCCAACTCCGCCTGCTTGGATCAGAGGAGCGCGCCGATTCGGTCCGAAAATCGCTCGTAGTGCTCTCCTTCTGCCACCAGGGGACGCCGGCCCTGGTGCCTAGGTGGCTCCTGGAGCTGGTTCCAGGCGCCGGGAGCCCCGGACTTTGGGTAAGGGGGCTGATGAGCTCAGGCCTCGCAGGGACGTTTTGGCTCCTTCCACTCCTCTCCCTGACTGATTTGGAGTCTTTCTCCTCTCTTCTCCCCTGGCCAGAGAGAGAGCTCTCCTGCGTTGCGGGACACGTGACGCAAGACGTGGGCCCTGGGCTGCTTGAACGCAGGAGCTGAAACTCTCCCTCCCATACCCAAATGACTCTCCTCAGGGGGAGGGGGGACTGCAGGAGGGTTTCATAACCCCAAAATACCCCTGAACACCAGAGCCGCAGCCCCCACCCCTGGGCAGCCTCCAATCCCAAGCCCTAAGTCTGGAGCGCAAGGCTTTGGGCGCGTGAGAAGGGGGTGCGGGCGCGCGCGGAAATGCGACAGGTGGTCGTGAGCCCACCGGCGGAGCAGATAGGAGGCGAGGGGCAAAGGGGCAGCCGAGGTGCGCACGTAATTTGTTTTTAAAACGCACTGGGGTACTTTCTGCGGCTTCTGCAGGTTTTCTTTGCCGTTTTGCCAAGGCTGGCTCCTGTAAAGCACTTCAGTGTCCCCCATCCCCACCACACTCGGGGTCTCCACAGTAGCCTAGCACAACACAGGCAGGGTTCACCCTCATTTAAGGGGACGACGATATATACAGGGGAATAGAGGGTCTTGCTCATGTACCACGGAGACTCGCTAAGCGGTAGCTGCCGCGGCACGGAACCAGGGGCGCGGGACGCACAGGAGACCCCTCAGAATGCGGGCCCCAGACTTTCGGGGGGCCCTACTGTTCTGGGAAAGGGCTAAATGGAATTTCAGTTGAGATTTACGGCCGGTTTAGGGTGGTCTCGGAGACTGAACAACCCCGTGCGCACCGAACCTAAAGATACACACCGTGCCGTGCATGCAGCTGCGGCCGCGGTGCGCGGCTCCCTACCTCAGGTACCGGCTGCAGGGTTAGTCGGTCAGCTCCTCTAGCTCCTCTTCGACCCCACTCCAGCCCCTCTCCAGCCCCTCTCCTCTCGCTATGGGTCTCCCAGAGCAGCCGCTTTACTTTTCCGATGCTTGAGCCCGCTGAGGCGGCAATAAGCCCGACTATAAACCCGGCAGTGGCCGGGCTGCGCTCCTGTCACCATAGCGCGTGGTGGGCTCAGAGCCGGCTGAGAGTAATGTCCACATCTGGGTGGGCTTGGTGCGTGCACACACACTGCTCTGGGTTTGGGGTCTGCGGAGGGATTTGAGCTCCGGGAAAAATTTTGCTGTTTGTGGTTCACGTAAAACACTGGACACGGGCATCAGATCTGTCTCGGCTGTGGATGACACGGACCTGAGTCACTTTTAGGTGCAAGGCAGCTGGGCAGGACGCAGGTGGTCGGCTGGCCTTAGGGCAGGGAGGAGTGGCGAGATGAGTGTTACACAGGGTGGGCTGCGGCAAGCGGAGCGCACCGCCTGGTTTGCTGTGTCTAGGAGCCGCAGGCGGGGTAACTACGCACGCACACTCCAATCTCATTAAATTTTAACACATCGCTCTTAGAAAGAGGGGGTCATAGCCACTGTGCATCATGGTCCCCACATCCCCCAACCCTGTGGCCACCCTGCGCAGAGGGAAGCTGACAAAATCGGACCCTGGGTAACATTCGGAGCCCCCCTAAACGCATATAATCTCAGCTGTATGGGTCTACACACTTCTAAGTGCCAATACTGAACTTTGGTTCAAACTTTGGACAACTATCGCCACGCGCGACGGCTCAACCATTTGGGTATCCACTGAATGGTCCAGATGGGTCGCCACAGTCAACTCAATCCCCTCCGACCCCAGCGCTGGGTCAGCCATTGGGCTGGGGTCACGCCAATCAAGGCTGCCTGGCGAATGAGCAGGGGCCGTCAGACCGGAAAACGGATATGAGTGGGAGGTCCAATAGGGGGCGCCGCGTTGGAACGCCCTAAGAGGCTGTGCTGCTGGGGTGGTTGAAAGCGGTTGGTAGGCGGCGTATGGCGACCAGGCCTGGGATGCCACGAGGCTGGCTGGCGCCGTGGGGGCACTCTTCCTGACGCCCCAAGTCACAAAGGCTGAAGGGGGGGGGGGGGTCGGGGCTGTCAGGGGCCGACCCTCGTTCTCGCTGATGGCGGTGGCCAAACCCCCCCTAACACAGGGATCCGCCGCTGGGGGCGAGGCGAGGAGGATTTCCAGGGCCTGGAGGTAGAGGGCCAAGACCCTGAGGAGAGAGGGGGCTGAGTGCCCCCGATGCAGAGGAGCTGCCCCAGATGGATAAGGAGTTGAGGGCCCGGGGATGCTGAGCCCTGCCAAGTGGAAGGTCAGTAGATGTCGGGATTTGGAGCCTCAGGGAGGCCGCGATGGGGGCTCCAAAGGGACGGTTTGCTCTCGCCAGGCCTCGCGCGCAGCCCACTTCACTTCGGCTCTTTCCCAAAGCACTGTTTCTCTAGGAATGGGTACAGGGTTTCTGTTCTGCTTCCTCGTGAGCCTGTGGGACACCTTTGTTAAACAGTCTCTCTGGCATCTTGTTTGCTTGCCAGGAGAGCACACGCATTGACGGAATAAGGATGGGGTAGAGAGCAATCTTGCTTAGGGGAGCAGAGGCAACATGAAAATGAAAAGAAAAAAAAAAACCCTCCAATTGGGAGGACCTTGAAAGTCTTCTCGGAGAAAATGGAGTTTCAGAGGGGCCTCCGTGGAGGGATAGACGTCTTGGCTATGAACAGAAGAAGGGGGGTGGGGGTGGGAGATGTTGGCCTATGATGAACAAAGATCCAATAGTAGGAAACCTGACACGTGGCTGGGTAAAGAGAATGGGGACCTTGCCAGGCCCTGGAGGAGCCCTGGGAGAGAAAGGCAGGAAACCCTGGGTAGGACCTCCCTGAGAAAACCATGGAATGTCAGGGCAAGCAGTTCTGAGGCTATTTTGATAGGAAATGGAGCAGATGTTGAACTTTGTTATTATTATTATTGTTGTTGTTGTTATTTTGTCTTGCAAATGAGGATTTGAGCCTAGTTTTAGGAAAAGTTGAGGCAGTGTGGAGGATGGTCTGATGAAAAGAATTAAGGAGGCTGTGGCCAGTCATGACCTTTCAGGGAGGGAGAACCACCCACAATGAAGGAAGCAGGAAGGCTGAGGGAGGGGACTCCAGACGGCTCCCAGGGGACCCTCTAGCAACTTCTGTGCTAGGCACAGAGGGTGGAGGAGCCGGAGTTTGGCACCTGGGTGATGCGACATCCGTGGGTGAGGGATGTTGGGGCAGATCTGGGGAGAAGTCGGCATGTGGCAGAGCCAGTTTGGTTTTAGACGTGACACAGGGGAAGGAAGGACGGGCAGTCTGGATGGAGATTTCGCTTACAGCCTATTTAGGAGGATGGGGTTGAAGTTTAGAAGAAAGGTAAATACCTCAAATTCAAAGTGCCATTTATCCTTATTAGGATGTGAAATCACTAGATCAGATAAAACCTTCAGGGGGAGAAACATTTGGTGATAGAATCTCAAACACTTGGAGGACTGGAGAGGAAAAAGGGGGACGTTACAGGAGAAAGCAGAGGGGCTAGGGCGTGAGTGCACTAGAGGGAGGAATTTCAGAATGGGTTAGGATGTCTGGTCTAGGTGGTGGGCTCCGGGCCTCTGCACTGTTGACATCTGGGGCCAGGTGTTCCTGGTTGTGGCCGCCCTGTGCACTGAAGGGCGCTAAGCAGCATCTAGCCTCCACCCACTAGATGCCAGTAGCATCCCCTTAGTTGCAGCAGCCAAAAATGTCTCTAGATTTTGTCAGGTGTCCTCTGGGAGGCAAAATCGCCCCCAGTTGAAACCACTGCTTTTGGCTGAGAAAGGACCCTTAGACTTGAGTAGAAATCACCAAGATTTAAAGATAGATTAGGGCCAGGGAGAAAAAAATCCCAGCATTTAACTCCAGCATTCCCCTTTTGTCCACTCTTGTTGATTTCCTGTAGTGACTGGCTACCAGAATCTGAAAACCCCAAATCACTTGGGTGACTGGGGGTCAGAGCTGAAACTCTACCTCAGATCAGCAGTGGGACTTGAAAGACCCCAGAAGTGTGGCCAGATGTTTGAAGAGCTGACTCACCCGAAAGGCAGCTGGGTAGCCTGGCCCCAAGGATCCAAGGACCCAGTGTGGTAAGAGTTGGGTTACTGGTGGGTTGACTGGGGGGGGGGGCACCCTGATTGGTGGGACTATCTGGTGAGCTTGTTGACTAAGAGAAAAATGTGGCCTTGACCCAGATGGAGATGGCCAGTGGCGGTGGACAGCCTAGCCTGGACCTCACTGCACCAGGGCACAGCTTTTAGGATCTGCCATCAGAATTTTAGAACTGCAGAGTATCTTGGGCATAGATTTTCGACTCTGGATGGATTTCTATCAGGGAAAGAGAGAGAGATTTTATAGGGATGAACAGGAAGGAGGAAGGAAAATTAGCTAATGGGTTCACACGGCTCAGGAGGAAGGCAGGAGAGGGTGCAGGGTGCTAGAGGGAAGGCTGAGCTGCGGTGAACCTGTGGGCCAGGGTCTGGATCCTGTCCCAGTGGGGTGGGCGCCAGGGAGGGGCTGCAGTGAGGTGATACCTCCAAGAGAGGAGGGAGGGACTGGCTGGTGGAATCCAGGTTAAAGTTCCTTGAAATCTGTATATGTAGCTACTTAAAAAGAACAGATTTTCTACACTTGATGCATTAAGAATAGAATGGGAAGCATTGCTCTGGTTTCAGTTAAACTGAGAAACACTATTCATGTTTCAGTTATACACTGCATTTCTTTTTTTTTTTTTAAACGGAGGTAACAGGGATTGCACCCAGGACCCTGTGCATGTTAAGCGTGTGCTCTGCCACTGAGCTACACTCTTCCCACCAAACGTGGCATTTCTAAGGTCAGCCTGTCCAGGCCAATGGCCCAGGAGCCACAGGTAGTGATCAGCTAGCTGGCTTTCTGTAAGTAGGTAACCCCCATGGAAAGGTATTTCCTTCACTGCTGATGCTTTGAATGGCACCAAGGCCACCTGCAGGGACATGACATCCCCCCCCCCCCCCCCCCGGCCTCCCAAACTCTGTCTCACGGCTCTGTTGATGCCTCCATGCTGGCACACAGCATAATCAGCAAGGAGGGTCAGTGTACTTACATGTGGGGATTTTTACTCATGGCCAAAGGCACAAGGCCCATCCAAATTTTAAGTAGCTGCCTGTCAGCTTGCTTTCTTAGCTCATCCCTGTTTCCAAGAAAGAGAAAGCAAAGTGGAAGAGGGTCCCTGAGAGGGAGGGGAGGTGGGCAGGAGAGAAGGGAGCAGAAACCAGGGGGAAGTGCTCTTCCCTGGGTGGTGGATTTTTCCCTCTCCAGGGCTGGGAGGGAGGCAGTTTACAGGGGCCTTCCCTGCAGCCCCTCATGTCATTAGTTGTCGGTTACTTCCAAATAAGAAGATGGAGAAATCTTTTCACCAGTTGTGAGGAAAAGGCAAAAACAGAAAGGTGAGGACCCAGAAAAGAGAATTCAGGCAACACTTACATTTCTTCAGCTCCCAGTGACAAATGGTTTCTGAGCACTACTGAGTAGCAATGAGACTTTGAAGCTGTTCAATTAATTACTGTTCTGTGAAGACTTGCTGCGCCCATGCCTTTACCTCCCAGTATCTCCTCTGCCAGCCTTGGCCGGTGGAGGCAGCAGCAGCCTACTGCTGTCTGCAGAAGGGTCTGTGTGACCAAGCTGTTTCAGGCAAATGCCAACTGCACGGAAAATACCTCCAGTGGATGTGCGTTAGTTGCAGATGCAAGGCTGATGTTAAAGACAGTAGCAGCCAGACTTATGAAAGACTTAATCTGCTCAGATTAAAAAGCCCCCAGAGGCCAAGGGTTCCCCACCATGAATTCAGACCCTTCGTTCAGCTCACTAGCCATTCTCAGTGGCCCTCATCTTGGGAGGGCTGCCCAATTCTGCTGCAGCCAGACGTGAGACTGGCACCTGACCACCTGCGCTTGTACGGTGGGTCCAGACATCCTCCAGTCACGGGACTGTGGATTCCTCCTCCAGGCTGGCTGATGATGCAGCAGAGAATTTCAAGCAGAAAAAATTAACAGCGCCACGGGAAAGGGGTCTAGGAGGGGGGCAAAAGTGGGGGCTGGGATGGCAGGAGGGAATCCTGGAAAATAAATTTGGCTTTAGTGGAAGCTCTATTTAAAATGTCGGTAATTCATGGTGGAAATTCCAGGCACCCTGGGGGCTTCTTGGCAACGTCATTTGAATTTAAGGGGAATGGTATATTTCACCTCCTCACACAACCTCAATTACCCAGAGAGAATTTTCCTAATGAAGCCTAATTGAGACAGGACATAAGCCAGTAAGCCAGGGCACTCAGAAGCCGCCTCTTGCCTGGGGGGAGGAAAAATGTATTTGTCTGCCAGGGGGCTGGGGGGCGGGGCCGCATCCTGGGCCCTGAGCCCCTCAGATTTGAGATTCAAGGCCTCTTCCTGAACCAAAGTCCAAGACTAAGGATGTGAACTAGAAAACAAGATTTCCTAGGTTTTAAATCTTTCCATTTGAGGCATGCGTATGACAACTCTACTGCACCTATGAAATTGAAATTGCTGGGCCAGGCCGGTAAGAGACTCTCGGAGGGAAAGCGCCGGTAACGGTGACTAATCTGAGGTGCCCAGCAGTGCGGTCCACTGCCATCCCCGGCTATGAAAAATGCTCTTCTTAATGCCGACCTGGCGTCGCCCCTGCTGCCACCAAGTATTTAAGGCCTGCCATGGAGTCTCCCCTAAACCTTTTTCTCCCTAAATCTCTACTTCTTCAACCTCTAGCCCTGATATTTATAGGCTTTGTGATTCCCACCTCCCAATTTTTTCTCCCTTCTCAGGTGTCCTCATCTCCCTGCATCTTGCCATTTCCCTGTGACTCCCCCCAAACCTTCTTTTCCCCTTGTCCTCAAATCTCCCCTCACATCACAGCTGCCACCTGCCCTCTCTCCATGGAGCCCAGTCTTACCCTGCCTTTCTGATAGCTGTGCCCCCTGTTAATTCATAACGTGTTCACCCTAAAATAAACCCATGGAATGAAAACTGGCTGTGTCCACACAGGAAGCTAGGAAGGCACCACACAGGAAGCTAGGAAGGCAGTCTCCCCAGTTCTACCCTGGAATAGGGAGTTGGGGGGGGGGTGCCAGCTCCTCTCAGATGTCCGGTCTCTACTGGCTGAGTGCTGTCAGCAGGTGACAGTGGCCAGGGCCTGCAGACTCTTGGCCTGGGGAGAACTAAGTTACTAGGCTGTTTACTCTGGCTTCTCTGCCATGTGCATTAATGAGGCACTAGCACCAGCATTGGTACTAGGGGCTTTGGGGGACAAAAACCGCAGGAGATTTAAAAAAGAGAAACATCAGTAAAATTCACCTAATATAAAGCCTTGTAATATGCAGCACCCCTCAAAGGAAAATATAAAACAAAAATGGGATGTTTAATCACTTAATTTGACATAAGCCAGTTTTTTTGTTTTGTTTTAGACATTTGCTTTCTTTTATCTCATGCATTTGCAGGAGAGGCAAAATTGGTTTGAGCGGAGTGCAAAAAAATCTTAGCTAGTGTCAGGTCCCGCAGTACAGAAACAGAACCACAGCACATCTGTATATCTGTGCCATTAACATTTCATGGGAGAGGACCAATTAAAGAAAAAAGAATCTGAAAAAGCTCCTGGGCGGGGATGAGAATGAAAAAACCAAACCAAAAAAAAAAGGTTGGGAAAACTAGTTTATTAACTGGCTGCATCCTCTGAGCCATTTCCTCAGGTCTAGCCTAATCAGGACTTTGGAAAGTGCTACTAAGTAACACATTCAGCGCTTGTGGTCAGTTAACCAGCGGGGCTGGCAGTCAGTCATCTCCCTCCCAAAGCGGCCAGCATCTCCAGGCTGCTCTGGGCAAAGTTGGCTCCATGCTGTGCCCCTCCCCCAACCCCCTAAAAGCTTGTTTTCTGATGCTGAAATCAGGGAGAGCAGGTGGGGAAACACCTGCAGACCTAAGAAAACCACTAAATACCTGTTCTTAAGGAGGGCCAGGTTTTTCCTCAGGCGAGTAATAGGACACAGTGGAATTCTGTAATTTCTAACTTACCTGTTTGTCTGTGTATCTTCTAACCTGCCTCTAAACCATTTTTGCCCCCAGTTCAAAACCAGATTTGAGAACAACAAATCAGATCAACACAAAACAGATTTCTTCACAACTGGTGCTTCAATTTTATCAACTTTAGAACTTTTCTGGATCCATTAGCATTCAAATCATTTGGGCGAGTCAAATTGCGCAACTCAGGGCTGCTTAAACTAATCAACCGCATATCATTGGAGCTGAAAGGGATGGGAGGACCATCTCTTCATCTTCTTCCTGTTTCACATGAACTAACGGAGGCAGAGGGTGCTGGGTCTGCCCCAAGGCTGCTGGGCAGGACCAGGGCTGGAAGCTCCTTAGATCCCGTTGCCCATCTCTGGGGCATCAGGACTCAGAAAACAGCATCGTTAACCTGGCAGAGCAGGACAAGGGACTCCCGCCCCCGCTCTGGAGCGTGGGGATTAAAGATGTAACTTGAGATTCTTATCCCCCTTTGCCTGGCAATTTTAAGAGGAGACTTCACTCGCCCCTGGAAGCTTAATCTGATTCTAGTGGTTTGTTTCTTGTGATAGGTCACTTTTCTGTTAAGAGACATACTTTCCCCAACACCATGGTTTCTACTCAGTTTCCTCTCAATAGCTTCCCTTTGCTTGAAGAGCAGTGATAATACAGACAAATTAAGTAAAATCCAGACCGGTTATTAAACAAACAAAAAAAGACCTCATTCTTCCCAACACTGAAGTTGCAGCTTTCTTCCTCATTAAACCTTCTATCACAGCTGCTAAAAATGAGGGCTAAGAGTAAAGGGCGGTAAGCAATTCCAGGGAGGGGGCAGTTTCTAGTGCGTTAAAGAAACATGATCTTAAAACAGCTCCAAACTTTCAAATTCCCATTTCTTGAATTCTGATAAACACAGATTAAAAGTTTTGTTTGCCAAACTTCAGAAGTAAACCTAAGCCAGACTGTTGACAACACACAATATTTGAACATGCTGCATGATTTTCCAACTCAACAAGTTTAGTTAAAATGGTCCAAGTAAAAGCAGATTTCTATTAAACAAATGATCAATGTAGCAGAGTAAACAGTCCTGAATATTGGAGCATCACACTTAATTAGCTTCATTCTCCACCTCCTTCTCCACCTCTTTCTCTCCCTGTCTGAAATATGGTAATTCACCCAAGTGGTCAATAACAAGGTCTGCTTTTTTTTTTTTTTTTTTTTTGAGGCCATTTCCAAAGCTGGAAGGGTAAAGTAAGCCCATTCAAATGCTAACACCCCAGTTGGGCAGGGCAAGACAAAGGGCTAGATGGGAGACTAGTGAGTTGGGAATGCTAGGAGAACTTGCCAGAAACACCCCTGGAAAAGAAAGGCAGCTGAACACTATTGTCTTAGGTAGAAAGAGGCTTTGCAGGGTCTGAGTAGCAAAATCCACTCTCCTTGGAGAGGGTCCCAGGCACTTTCCTAGGAGGGCTGGTATATTCCTCAGGTGTTTGGTATGCTCCCAATAGCTCTTCCACCCACCCTGCAGCCAGGATGGAAGGAGAGGGTGGGGGAGGGGAGCGGAGTCGGGGAGGGGGTGTGGGTGGTTAACAGGTTTTCACAATCAAGTCGTTTTTGGAGGAATGTCTGAAAGATGGCAAAGCGTGTGTTCCTAAATGGGGACCCCCTCCCCAATAACTAACCTGGTATTATTGCTTACAGTTAAAAGAGCCAGCCCCTCCCTATACAGGCTTCTGTTTAAAAAACAGCCCAAGACTCGGGGGCAGAGGTATGGGCTAGGCGCTGAGGACTTTTTTTTTTTTTTAACTTGTTTATTCATCCTGCAACAAGGTGACATGCTAATTTCTTTAATGCAAAAACCTAGCTCTGTGGGAAAGCGGGTCCCCCGGGCTCCCCAGTTTGTGAAGGCAGCCCACACACTGGAAAGCATACCAAAAAAGCCTACCACACCCTGACTGCTTTTGCTTATTCACAAGAGACATTTTACTGGGTGAACTCAGGCTGCAGAGACGTTACCAGAAGGGAAAAAAAACCAAACATTTAATGCCACGGAAGGGAACACAGCATCGCTGTTTTTACACTAAGTAGAAATGTCAGCTTTGGGGAGCCCCCATTTCACTTAGGCAGTTTCATGCTTTCAAGCCACAGGCAGGGCACGCTGGACCCTTCTTCAAGTCCTCTGCAGCCTCCAGGCTTCAGGACACTCCCCTGCTGCGCAGGGAAGCTCCCTTCCCCGAATTTACTAGTGAAGACCAGACCGGCACCCAACAGCCATTAGTCAGCGCCACATCCCGGCATAACCAAGTTCTGGGGCGCCGCGACTCCTTTCCTAGGGGAGAGTCCTGGAAGGAAGACCCCCTGTGTTCCTTCCGGCCGCAATCTTAGGAGTCTAAGAATCTGACCCGTTTTTTCATTTCAAGTCTCCAAATGCTTCACTCCCCCCCCCCCAATCATTCGCATCAGTATAGCTCAAACCGGCGCAAAAACGAGTCGCGCGCGCGCACCTAAAAGATCAGTTTCCAAATCAGGTGCGGTTTTGTAAATACATATCGCTAATCAGTCTTTCCCCCCAGGACTGCCAAGAAAGGCACACTACGTGCCAAAGATGCGTTACCGGATTGCGTCCGTATTTGTGCTCATGCACCGGGACAGTTTCACCTCCAGGTTACAGATTCCAAGCTTAACTCCAACTGAGCTGAAAATGGCTGGTGCGTGCCGCTTCCCCTCCCCTCGGCTGCCGAAGCCGCCGGCCCCTGCCCCCTCTCGACCGCTAGCCCAAGGACTTGCGTCGGATCCAACACCTTTTCTCTGGCTCGGCGGGTGTCGCGCTCTTTGGAGACGCGTTGTAGGGTTCCCTGATGATAGGCGCAACTCCCTCTCCAGCCTGTACCTTGTTCTGCTTTACCTTTCCGCTCGCAATCACCTCGCTGACCTCTCAGCCTCTCTCTTACATCCCCAGGCCTTTGCGCAAACAGCCCGGGACCTCCTAGCAAAGCTGCACCGAGCTCCGCCGCCAGACCAGCTGCGCCAAGAGGTTGGCGATGCCCGACGTGACCAAGTTCGCGCCACCAACCTTGGTAGCCTCACGAGACTCCCGTACCTCCTCTGCCTGCCCTCCAAGTATGGGTGACTCGTGGGGAACTGCCGGCCGGCTCGGAAAGGTCGGCTCTGGGGCGCGCGGGCAGGTGCGCACGCTCTTTGGCGCGGTGTCCAGCCCCGCGAGCGCCCGGAGACGTGTGGTGGCGGCCAGGACTGGCGCACAGCCGCCGGGGTCACTGGTGCCGAGGTCCCGCAGATCCAAGTTGGCAGCGACGGGACCTGGGCTCCAGGCTCTGAGTGTCTTAAGCACCGCGCGCGCTTGGCTTTCCCGAGGCCGGCAGTCTCCGGAGTTCTTGCTCAGTCTCAGTCTGGTTACTTTACGCACATTGCAACAGTGTCGTTACAGCGCGGCGGCTCTCGCTTCCTGAAAGTTGGCGCGAACACCTCTTAACCATGTTTCTGGCACCCGCCAAGGGCAACTAGTTAGAGACTAGTTTCTCTAGGAGGGAAAAAAAGCATGTAAAGCAAGTGACTTACCCGTGCCTTTGGGGTGTGCAGCTTGAAACCTGGGGAGCCCCGGGATTCAGGCGCGTATCCTGGGCACCGGCTCCGAGACCTCAGGCTGTCTCCAGCAGGATGCGGGGAGCGTCCCGCTGTCCAGTGAGCCTTTGGCCACTGGGGTGCCCGCCGGAGCCCTGGGGAGAATTTGGGGAGCTCTCCCCAGCTCATCTTGGGCCCCCGCCTCTTTGGGCTAGCTAGCGGAGCCCGCTGTCTCCCCGCTTTCCTCCTAACCTGTCTTTCCTACTCCCTCCCTTCCTCCCGCCGCTCCCACACCGACCCCAGACTCCCCAGTTAAGCGGTGGTTAACCAACCTGGGTCCAGGAAAACAAGGAGAATCTGGGGCGCGTCCTCCATTAGTGACGCCGGATGGGGATAGGTCCCCTTTTGGAAGGGGACTCCGGGGATGGGTCGCGGCGGGTGGGCTTCTTCGGCTTGCAGCGGCGCTGCTGCTTCTTCTCCTTTGGCTCCTCGGACTCTTTGGGGTCCCTCGGATCCTTGTCCTCGGGCTCGGGCTCCTCCCCTTCTCCGGGGCTCTGGGACTGCTGAGTGCTGGGCTGTGCGCGACTGGGGGAGGCGTCGGGGCTCCGCAACCTCAGAGCGTTGAGACGCTCGGTGAGGGATTGGGCGAAGGTGGGGCGCTTGGGCACCACGGGGCCACGCTCGTCCTCGGGCTCGGTCTCAGGCTCAGTGGCGGGGGCGGTCTCAGGTTCGGTCTCGAAGTCGGTCTCGGACTCGATTTCAGACTCTGTCTCGGTCTCAGATTCGTAGTCAAACTCTTCCTCGTACTCTAGGCACTCGGGGAGGGAGAGCTCGAGGTCGGCCTCCTCTTGCTCGTGGTCAGATTCAGGGGGCCCGGGGAACACCTGGGCGGCGGAGCGGTGGTGGGCGTTAAGAAAGCTCCGGCGCTGGGCAGCCGCACGCTGCTGGGCTCGGGCGCTGGAGGTGGCAAGGGCGCGGAGGAGCGCAATGGAGCAGGAGAGCCAGAGGAGTGCGGTGGCTGCCCGGCGGCCTATGGGTGGGCACAGATCGTTGTAATTGTGGCGAGCCCGGCGCCACTGCTGAGCTCGGGACCTACGATCCATTCTCACGCGCACACTGCGAAGCCGACCCACCCTCTGGCTCTGCAGAGAGCGGCTCCGATATGCATCGGCTGCTGGAGCCGAAAAAGGTGTTCCCGGCGAGGTAAGAAGCTGGGTCCAGAGGTCCCAGCCCCACCTCGGTGGGAGGAGGAAAAGGGAAGCACCTACCTTCCTGACCACTCAACTTTCTAAAGCTCCGCGCCTCTGCATTCCTCTCTGAGCAAAAAGAGGGGATGGGAAAAGGGGAGGAAAAGTCTATCTCCTCCCGGCTCCTCTCTCTAAGTCTTAGACTCCGCAGTCTAAGACCCGGGAGAGGTGCCTCCGCTGGTCCTCTCGCCTGGGAGAGGAAAGAGGAGACTGAGGCGAGGAGAGACCGGCGGAGAGGTTCTGCAAAGTTGCGCGCCCGGACTTCTGCCGGGCATGTGCAGTAAGGAGGCGGGGGCGTCTCCCCGCGAGCAGCGCGGTGGCGCGGAGCCAGAGGCGCAGACCCTAGTGGGCCGGCAGGTGGCAGGAGGGAACCTTGTTTGAAAGCATTTGGGTGATGCGAGGGGCGGGGGGCCTGGCGGGTGCCAAGGAGCAAGCCAGCCAGCCACAGGTTAGAATAGTTGCGCAGCTGGGCGTGGGTTCTCCGTGGGGTCCGTACCCCTCCCCACCTTCTCCAAGGTTATCGATAAAATGAAGAAAGTCCGAAGCAGCTAAAAAGCAAACCACGAAATTGCAGATATTCCAGAGGAATGAATGTTCTGTACGTCAGTACTGACGATCCAATTCCGGGCATTTTCCAAGCTCTGAACAGTTTGAGGATAGTAACCCCAAGCAATCATTAATCCCGAAACTACCTTTGACAGATCTGTTACAGTGACTGTAATTTGAGAGCTCCCCCCGCCAATGCAGCCTCAATCGCCTAATTACCTTGTGGACGAATAAGCATCTTCCTTAAGAAGGGCCCCCACAGACGGACGGGGTGATGGTTTCCACCTCCCTAAACCCATCGGTGGACCTCCCTGAGCTCTAACTGAGAACATGTGCTGAAAGGCTTTAATTAGCTGGAACCGCTAAAGAAGTCTTTCCATACTAATATTCAGTAGGTACAACCAGTTCTCTGCCCCTGGGGGGCGCTTCAGGGCGATCAGCTATCAAGGAAACCTCACCGGCTACCGCTCAAATCTCCTTTCAGAAGTAGATTTTCAGCAAAGTTTGTACATTCAACAATTATCAAGTGCCTAGCACTCTGTTCTAGGTGCTAAAGGTAGAGGAGGGGGAAAAGAAAAAATTGTACATTAAGGAAAGGATATTTAAGATTAATCCGCTGTTAATCAGAGTATTAAACCACTCAGAATCCCGCCATCATTGTGTAATCTAGCGTGCGTTTGACAGGAGGAAATTACAGGGACAACCAGGGCGTTAGGGTTAGGGGGCAGCTGGACATCCCTAGATCATGCTGTTGAACCCCAAAGGTACATGTCTTTTTTTAGCCCTAGAAAATCAAATGAGCTCTGTGTCCTCCTGTAGGGGATCCCAGGAGTGGTCCTTGCTCAGAAAAGGACAGTACTTTGGCATCTCCTGAGTTCCAACTGTAACCTGACCACTGTGTCTGGGCTGGTTAAACATGGAGTGTCCCTTTTACCACAGTGACAAGTCCACAGGTGGTATAACTCAGCAAAACCACCTTCCCAGAATCCATGGAAGGATCAACAGGCTGCACAGGTGGGGGTTTTTATCTTTGAGTCAACATGGGGGAAACTTGAGGAGGTGTGACGTCTTATAATTCCTTTCCTTCTGAGGTGGTCCGCCAGGCCTTCCTTCCTGGTACTCCTTCCAGGGTCTGAAGCGTCCTACACCCACAGCTGTTACTCAGCGTGTGGATGGTCTTTAATGTTCCTGACCTGGCTTCTTGGCTGTGTCTGTCTTGCATCTTGTGTTTTTGGAGTTAGTTCATAGCATTAATACACTGATCGGCTTAAAGTGGGATGGATTTGGCAAACTTCATAAAAGGACAAACGTCTGTATTCTAGTTGTGCCCAAGTCCTTATTAACACTTTCCAGAGAAACTGACAGGGTTTTATTATCACAAGTGCCTGGATGGCTTCACTCACTGTGTGGACATTATTCTGGAACATGGGACAAGGCCGTGTGGAACTGTATATCCCAAATCCTGATCTCTCAGCTGCAACCGAGGGGGGACATTTCTAAAGTGTCTGCTCACCTGCTTGCTTTCTTTCTTTCCATCAGCGCAGCCCCATGGACAGGGTAGGGAACATAAAGACATCATTCCCATGGTTTTTAGGGCACACTGGGAAAAAATCAGGACTATGTGGGTACCGGTGAATGCCCTTTCAATGGAGACAAATGCCAGCTGTCAGCAGCGAGGTAGATTATGATTCTTCAGTGTACATAGGAAAGTACTTCGTTTTTCAGAAGGAGTGCTTTATGCCTGTAGTGGAGATGGCAGCCCAGAGCCAGTCCACTAATACAGATACACCGAGATTGCTTGCATTATTAAAAAATGTGCATTACATAATACATATTTTTGGACTGGGTTCTGCATTAGTAATGCTCTTGCTTTGCAAGATGCATTTTAATCAGCAAATGAACATTTAACAAAGCACCGCATTTAGAGCCTGAGTCATGTATAGTTACAAATACATCCTGGTGTACATTCGACACGGCTCCAAGAGCCGGAGGACTGCCCTGAAATACTGTTCCATCTCACACTTAGTGCCGAGGCCGAGCAAATGGCTCTGTGCAGAAAATGCTCTTTAAAATGCATTACGTGCATGACTTTAAAAGTGCTTGCTGCAGAGTGAATTTCAAAGAGGAGCAAGTGCGTGATGGACAACCTGGGGTTGTTACCGGGTGAAGGAACAAGGGGCTCTGTCTGCGGTAAATAATGTGTGGACGTATAGCACCTGCGGCACCCCACTGGAGGGAGGCTCCTAAACCAGTTGGACAAGAAAGCACAGCTCCCAGTTTGTCTGAGTGTCACACAATAAAGTTCTTATTTAGATGAATGGTGAAGACTGCTGTCTTCAGCCCTTTGAAGGATTGCCCCGTGGAAGAGGCATTAAGATGTATTTTATGTGGCTCGAGAGGGCAAAATTAGAACCTATGGGTGGCAGTTACAACAGGTAGATTTCAGCTCAGCCCAAGGAAGAATAGTCTAACAATTAGGGCTCTGAAATGGAATGGCTTTCAGGAGGTGATTGGCTCTTGGTCAGAAGCAGTGTCAAATCAAAGGACAGATGACCACCTATTGGAGATGTCTTCCATGGGACTCCTGAGCCCATTAGAGTTGGAACTCTGTGCTCACCAAGTTCTTTTCAAGTCAGATTCTGAGACAGTGAAGGTATCTGGAGGCCTTGGGAGAGGGGCTGGATCTCTATTGATGGACATGGTCTTCCAATGCTACTTCTATTTTAGAAGCGTTTGAAAGTGCAAGTGGCCCAGTGGCAGAAAGGAATGTCTGGGGGGCAGTTTCAGGACATGAGCATATATGTGTATGTGATGGAACCAGTGGCTGGAGGTTCTCGTAACCAGGGTAGGGCTCCGCAGCTCTTTGCTCCACAACTCACTGGCTGAAGCAACAAAATTAGTCAAATCTGTCTATTAACTATATTGGGCCTCTTTGCTCCCCTCCCTGAGCTGTCTTGGACATTAAAAATGAAATTGGATATCTAGCAATGGTGTGTTGACTCACTTCTGTAACCAAGACTCTCTTCCAGGCATCGTGGGAAGATGGAGGGGATTGAGAGGTGGCCAACTCCTGCTTCCCCAACAACATGCACATCAATGTGAGATGCTCCCCAGTATTAAAACAGGGGTTACCAAAAGGTGCCACACACTAAATCTTACCCAGGTAGATAGCCTGGGGATGGAAGCTGCCTGACAGTGGTTACAATCAGAGGGCATTCATCTGGTGGTTTTTCTGGAAGAGGTGGGTTTTTACCTAGTCTGATCATAAGTGGGCGGGTTTATTTCTGGACTTTCTCTCCTGTTCCATTGATCTGTATGTTTGTTTTTATTCCAGTACCTTACTGTTTTGACTAATGTAGCTTTGTAGTATAGTCTGAAGTCAGGGAGCCTGATTCCTCCAGCTCCATTCTTCTTTCTCAGAATTGTGTTGGCTATTCTTTTGTGTTTCCATACAAATTTTTAATTTTTTTTGTCCCAGTTCTGTGAAAAATGCCATTGGTAGTTTGATAGGGATTGCATTGAATCTGTAGATTGCCTTGGGTAGTATGGCCATTTTAGCAATACTGATTCTTCCAATCCAAGAACACAGAGTATCTTTCCATCTGTGTCATCTTCAATTTGTTTCATCAGTGTCTTACAGTTTTCGGAGTACAGGTCCTTTGCCTCCTTAGGTAGGTTTATTCCTAGGTATTTTATTCTTTTTGATGTGATGGTAAATGGAATTGCTTCCTTAATTTCTGATGCTTCTTATATTCTTTCTGATATTTTGTTGTTTCTGTACAGAAATGCAACAGATTTCCATGTACTAATTCTGTATCCTGCAACTTTACTGAATTCACTGATGAGCTCTTGTAGTTTCCTGGTGGCATCTTTAGGATTTTCTACATATATCATCATGTCATCTGCTAACACTGACAGCTCTACTACGTCTTTACCAATTTGGGGTTTTTACCTAGTCTGACTTTGAGATTTTCTTTTATTTGTTTATAGCCCATTAGAGGGTTGCTTTCAATCCACCTATTTCCGTGTGCCTACTGTGTGCAAAGCCCTGTTCTAGTCCCTCGGGAGGAGACAGAGATGAGATGAGTCACACGAGTTCTCAAAAAGTTTGCCAGGCCATTGTCTGGGTCCCCGAGACACCAACACATTTTCTGAAATGAGACACAAGATAAAAGATAGATTCTGCTCCACGAGGCAAGTGGGTACAATCATTCTTGAAAATATTTTTTTGGACAATTGTTGGATGGGACTATTTTTGGAGATGGAGAGCTTTTCAAACTTTCCTTTGGGTAAAAATGAATTCAGGGAGTTTGAAGTGTACCCTACCTCTGACTATGACAATCAGCCAGAAAGGCTCAACCCCACTGAGAATTTGGCATCGCCCCTCCCGCCCACCCCTGAAGAGGTTTGGGTACAAAGAAAAACATTTGGCTCATTGCTCTGGGCCGCCGCAGCACTGTTATTAAGACTGTGCTGGTTTCGATTGGCTCTGACCAGTATGGACGGTGACACTCATGAGCTCCTGATTCTGATTTGGGGGGTCTGCCGTCTGGAGCCAGCAGCAACCAAAAGGGGGAAATAATCATCTTTTTGGCATGGCTGGATTCTGTCCAGGCCATTGTGGGGCTCACCACGCACCATTTTGCCCTTCATTTCTAAAGGGAGATTGGATCAGAAGTGACCCTGTTCCTGCACACAGAGCTGCTCGGGGCCGTCTTCTCAGGAGCGGCCCTTCCTTTCCCTTGGCTCTGTGCTCTGTTGAGGTTCTCCCAGCACCCCAACATCTGCCTGCCTGCCTACCTACCTACTCTGTCATGGGAGGAGCATCTCTAGGCTCCCGATCCAACAGGAAGCACCTGGAAGGCCCCTCCCTCAGGCAAAGCGTGAGTGTGGGCATACAGGTCCTCCTCGGGCATGATGCCTCCCTTTCTCGCTTTGACCCCAACTCTCAGCTTTCATGTGGTCCCTGGTCTACAGTCTGGACCCTGGTATCTGCCTAGCTTTGCCCTGGAGAAATGGGGACTGGGTTCTGTAGCCTGCCCAGCTTACACTGAGCCTGTCTGTTGCTTTCCATGGCCCATGGGGACGTCAGTGTCCAAAGCTGCCCACAGCCTAGGTGATCCTGGTCTCAGATGCGCCCTGTGCCAGGCGCAGCAGCCCCTCCTGTACGCTGGGCCGTGGGCGAGAACACGGCTGATTGCGGAGGACGACTCAGCCCTCGGGACAGTCCTCCGGCTCGTGCTTTCCCTCTCAGCCAGCAATCCTGGCCGTCCCACCTTGTCCTCCCACCTCCAGCACTGACAGAGGGCCTCCAAGTTGTTTTGATCTTGTCTGCTGAGGGGCTGACTCACCCCTTCAGACTTGGTGGGGGAGCAGGGTAGCAGCGGGCCTGGAGGGAGAGTCTGACTGGTGTCATGGTTCAGACTCGTGTTCATAGAAATCCTTTCAGCTCCAGCTCTTCAAGATATGATTAGACCAATTTTACGTGTCTAGTCACTGAGGCTCTGGTAGATTGGGACTATTTCTATGTGTGCAAAGTGAAGTGGAGAATTGAGGCAATTATCTTCAGGCAAATGACTCTGGGCTCCGTAATCAGTCCATCCTCATAACTGGGGGAATCAGCCACATTCACTGTAGCATTGCTTCGCATTTAGAGGATTCTAAGGTATTTGTTTGTTATTTGCACTCAGCTTTGTTTTTCCAGAAGGCAGGCGGGGATGGTCCCTCCTGCCCACACAGGTGTGAGGGTCTGTGCCCACCCCTCCCCGAGGCTGTGGGACCCGTCAGCCAGGCAGGGGTGGGGGATGCTCTGAGACAGCTCACAGTCAGCAGTTCCATGGCCACCTCTGCTTCCTGTGTCCAGAGGCGGCCTCCTCCCTTCTTTCCTCATGCATGAGGTTCCTGAGATGTTGGGTCAGATGATGAACAGGTCACCACCAGGGCCAGGATAACGCAGAGCCTACTAGGGCTCAGGGGCAGACACGAACCGCCCAGGACAAAGAAATTGTCATGCAACTATGAGAATAAAAGGACAGGTCTTCGCAAGTCAGAAATGAAAGCTCATTCTTTAGCTCAGGCTAGTGATGACTCTAGGACCCTCTCACCTCCATCCGTTTTTTGTGTTTTTTTTTTTTTTACTAAAAATCATTTTAAATTGGGAGTTTTTCCCTTTGAGGGTCTAGAAATTTCTAAAACAGCTGTTACCTCCCTCCCAGCTCTTTACCTGCGAGGGAAGGAGGAAGAGTGAGAGGAGACTTGTGTTTCCAGATCATTGTGGTCTGATTGGCTTTGTGGCAAGTGAGGACCTCGGTCGTAACTGCCGTCGAGAACAAGCCACGGAGTTAGGGAGCCAGACCGTCAAGACATCTGCGTGGGGCCTGCTGGCTGCTGGGCAGGGGGGCTGGGGCTCCTGACCAAGGAGCCCAGAAGATTCTCGCACGCCCGCTCCCAGCACCTCCCTCACCCCACTCTCCCTTCACAATTAGAGAACAAGATGAAACTGATGAATTCCAAATTGTGCTCTGGGCTCTGAGCAGCCCAGGAGTGAGGTGGTAGGACTGGGGATGACTCTAGAAAAATACACAGGAATTAGAAAGGTTTTTTCAGATTGTCAAAGAAGTGCCATCTTTGTCACTTTGCAATTTTCTGATGTTGCTTAATTAGTTTGAAAAACCTGTAAAACTTCCCATTCACAACTGAGACAAGAAGGTTTTGAAAAACATCTGTCTGTCCTCAGCCTGGTGTGGCGCAGTGTGGGTCATGTGCGGTTTCAGCTGATGGCTGGTTCATTCCTGCTCTTTCTGTTAAGTGGTGGCGTCCTCCTCAGCGTTCTGGTTGGTTTCCAGCTTTAACGATCATGGTTTCATACTCTGTTCTAAGATCTGCTGGCGCCAGAGCCTTCTTAACTGCATATCATCTCAAAACTCTCTGATAGTTTTGCCCATTTATTTTTCTATACAATTTAAGAATCATTCTCATCAAGTTCTGTAATGACCTTGGTGATGCCTAGAGTGGAACTGAATCCAATCTACAAGTTAAGTTGTGAAATACTGTCTTTTTAAATTTTTTTCCCCGTGTTTAGCCTTGATCAAGAAGCATGCACTCTCCATTTATTGGCGTTTCTATTTGTCCCATTAAGGATTTAGTTTTCTTTATATAATTCAGATATATAATATATGGAGTTTGGTATGTGAATATATATCATATGTTTCCCAAGTATTTGATACATTGGTTGCAGTTGGGGATGGGCCTTCCTTTTTTGTTGCATTTTCAGGCTGTTTATTATGTGTTTATCTGAATGGTATTGATTTTTGTGGTTTTTTTTTTTAAATCATATTCTGCCACCTTTGGAATTGGTTGGTTTATAAGACAGCTGGTAGCCTGGGCAGGCAGACACTCAGTGGAGGCTGTGGGAGGACTAAGTGGAGGCTGTGGAAGTCCTGCCCAAGGGAGAGGGCTGAGCTAAGTCAGTGGTTGCCAAATGCCAATTCGCAGTGAAATGGGAAAAATAAAGATGATGCCGTGGGGTTTTCATCAGGTTAAATTTATTTCAGGAAGGGACCTGTCTTGATATGGAGGCTGTAAAAGCTCCCTGCTTTTTAGTATTTCAGCATCATTTCTCTTTCAATGACAAAAGATAGTAATTTGGAATTTTTGTTTTAAGGTTTTAGAGGATTTTAAAAGGGTTTCTTAAAATTTGATTTTTATTTAATTTTTTAAACAGCTTGACTTCGCGTGTGAAGCTGTTCGGCAGCCCAGGCTGTTACTCCACACCCATCTGGAAGCTTTAGCATCGTCTGAAATCCCCAAATCGGAAACTTCTAGCTCGTGTCCTTTTGGATGTCCCAGTCTTGTGATAGTTGGTAATTCTGGGCTTCTTTTATTTTAAAATAATTGTCTGTTTATCCTTTGGCGCTCTTCTAGGTGGCCTTATGGCTTAGTCAGGC
Source organism: Camelus ferus (assembly GCF_009834535.1). NCBI lineage: Eukaryota > Metazoa > Chordata > Mammalia > Artiodactyla > Camelidae > Camelus > Camelus ferus. The sequence continues at coordinate 11,715,230 of NC_045714.1, read as the reverse complement.
TGGTGTTTTATTCCTCCTTTTGTCCTGTTCTGGCTTCCTCCTCGTTCCTCATGCGCCGCCCGCGTGTTCTCTGGAGTGTGAGGGATGGGAGTCTGTGCTCCTTTTCTCAGTGAGACGGATGCATGTGGGGACCTGCACTGCATTTCTTTTCTTCAAAGGGATTTTCTCTTACTGTCTCTTCTCTGACAGTACTTTGGTGGGTTTTAAAAGGAAACAAGATGATATCCTGTGAGAGGAACTCACGAAAAGGCTGGGATGAGAGGGGAAAAGCCAGTTACGGGCCCAGTGGGCCTGGATATGCGTCTTTGCTTCCTTCTGCTTCATAGCTAACCATTGGCATTACCTGTCTGGTCTCCTGCCTCTGCAATTGCAAAATAAAGCCCTTCTGGGGCTTAAAACTGCCTTCCAGGCTTGTGGAGGTGATCAAATGAGGAAAGGAACAGGAAGTGCCTAGCAATGGTTGGACACAAACAAACTGGTACTGAGCTATTAAACTGGTAGCTCCACTGATGTCGGTGGTCATTGATGGTGGTGGTGATGGTGGCGGTGGTGGTAGTTGGCAGTGGTCATTGATGGTGATGGTGGTGGTGATGGTGGTGGTGGTGGTCATTGATGGTGACGGTGGTGCTGGTGGTGGCCATTGATGGTGGTGGTGGTGGTGGTGGTACTTGGCGGTGGTCATTGATGGTGATGGTGGTGGTGGTGGTCATTGATGGTGACAGTGGTGCTGGTGGTGGCCATTGGTGGTGGTGGTGGTAGTTGGCAGTGGTCATTGATGGTGGTGGTGATGGTGGTGGTGGTGGTCATTGATGGTGACGGTGGTGCTGGTGGTGGCCATTGATGGTGGTGGTGGTGGTAGTTGGCGGTGGTCATTGATGGTGGTGGTGGTCATTGATGTTGACGGTGGTGCTGGTGGTGGCCATTGGTGGTGGTGGTGGTGGTAGTTGGCAATGGTCATTGATGGTGATGGTGGTGGTGGTGGCCATTGATGCTGGTGGTGGTGGTGGTGGTGGTAGTTGGCGGTGGTCATTGATGGTGATGGTGGTGGTGGTGGTCATTGATGGTGACGGTGGTAAAGGCCAAGGAGCAGGAGAGTGATGGGGAGGATTGGGAGGAGCCCAAGTGGGCAGAAAGAACCTAACGGAAAGTTGGAGAGGCTGGTCAAGTTGGGTTTTATCTCTTAGTGGCCTTTTGATGTCTCTTGGTGGTCTTAGAAGCCATGGTTAGATCTCGAGAAGTGTGCTGATCCCTGCTATGGGCCATACATTGTGCCAGGCACCAGGAATGTGAAGATGAGCTAAATCAGACTGTGTCTCTCCACTCAGAGCATTCAGTAGGGGAATCTGGAAATAATGAATCATCACATGAAGGAGGTTCTCATTACAATCTGAGCTAAGAGCATTGGAAAAGAAAGGTTTTTTTTTCCAGAGTATACTGCGAAGGAAGCTGCCCTGGGTTGGGGCATGTCAGGGAATACTTTCCTGAGAAAGTGATATGTGCACACTTGAGCTGTGAACTGAAGGATGAGCTTGTGGCGCCGGGGGCGGGGGAGGACAGCGGCACCGTTCCAGGCGCAGGAATAGTGTGTTCACAGGCCCTGTGGCAGAATGGGGTGATGCCAGCAGCAGAGGGCCAGCAGAACCGGGCGAGATGAGTCTGGAGGGGCCGCCACGGAGGGCCTTGACCAAATGTAGCCTGTATTGTGTCTGGGACACTGGGAGCCCTGTCCTCATGGGCACTCGGTTCCATCATCAAGTTGTCCACTTCAAAATTCTCTCTGGCCGCAGGGTAGGGGGGTGGAATTTGAAGGGAATGGAGACAGTGGTGGCTGGGTCTAGGGAAGTGGTTGGTTCTAGAAATACATAAAACTGGTGGTGGTGAGAGTGGCTTTGAGTGTTACTGAGGAGACTGACTAACAAGGCCCGGTGACACCGTGGATGTGGGGCCTTGGCTGGTGGTGGGCAAGAGCCAGGCAGGACTGGATGAAGTCAGTGCCTTTCACTGGGCTCGAGGAGGGCGGGGGGCAGGAGACTTTGAGTTCCGATGCGGTGAGCAGAATGAGAGGTGACCATGAGTCCTGCCCTGCACCTCAGGGCTGGGGTGGAAGTGCCTTTGGACCATGCATGAGGAAGAATCGACTGGCAGAAAGAGGTTATGGGTCTAGAGGTCACTGGGGGGCTGCAGGGGAAGCAGAAAAGGTCTAGCAGTAAGGAAGGTCCAAGGGAGGGACACCGAGTTGAGTTTCTAACCCACGTCCTTGTGGATTGGTCATCCCAGAGCTGGAAGGGATTTGGGAGATGGAGTCTTGGCTCCTTCACTGTACGAGGAGGAAACTGAGGCTCAGAGGAGGGGTTGGGCTTGCTAGTCAGTGGCTCAAACCGTCTCTGAGACTGAATTTTTTGTGGTCCCAGATCAGTGCCTTTTTCATTCCACCAAGTGGACAATCTTTGTGGAGGGACAGAACTTGAGCCAACGGCTCAGATGTCACCTCCTGGATGTCAGATCTATTTTTTGTCAGCATCCAAATGGGCAGCTCACAGCTTCACATTCTTTTCTTGATCACTTTAGAACTGACATTCTGCGGCTCCTTATTAAAGAAAGAGCAGAGCGAAAGCTGGCCAGGAGTGTCTGGGGAGCTGGAAATAGAACCATACCTTGCCCCGAACAGCCAGGCCTGGCAGAGCCACCCGGTGGCCAGGACAGGCTCAGGCAAGGGGGAAGCTAAGATAATTTGGTGACACTCGCTTTTTCTGCCAGTTATTCAAAAATCCAGCTGACTCCAAAAGCAGCATTTACTACTTAAAGTTCTTCCCCAAAATATGGGAATTAGGTACAAGAAAGAGAAAGCCTCTTTCTCAAGGTGTCTGCTCCATGAGACCAAGGACACACCATCAGCTTGTCCTGCCATTACTTTAAAAAATGCAATGTAGAACTACATGTGGAATCAAGGAAGTAGCTACATTACATCAGAAGTTAAAAGCACTGGCTAGAGCTTAAGGCCGAGGTCTGCTTTCACGACCCGCCACCAGCCTGTCTGCATCTTCACCTCCCCCGCGGCTACCGACCTCACCTGCTGGCCAGTTTCCACAGAAAAATGTTTCTTTGAAAAACACAAGTAGTTAGTGGTTTTTCACTCGGCTGCGTATCTTGGAGACCCTTCTGTGCCGGTTCACATGTGCTCTGCTGGGCTCCTCTGAATTGCCACCTGTCGCCTGTGGTGTGAACAGAAGACCACTGACAGTCACTCCCCCGCTTGGCCCCTGTCCAGGCACGTGCCTCTGTGCACCTGTGTGCAGGGGTTCCTCACAGGTCGATGTCAGATGGGTCACAGGTACACAAGGGGCTTTGGCTCTGCTGCCCTTTCGATACAAGGCCACCAGTTTGTCTTCATCAGCAGTACGTGAGTGTCCCCCACCTGCTACACCACCCTGTTCCTCTGGCCAAGAGCGGGAGCCCTGCCAGCACCCAGACCTCCTCAGGCTGGGAGCAGAGAGCTTGGGGGCTGGGTCTGTGGGGCCGTGACCTTGGCTTCATCATCCTTGTCTCCAACCGGTCAAGAATAGAAGGTAAACTTCAGTGAAGTGCGTTTCAGAGCTCTGTCGTGAAGACAGGTGGTGGGAAAACCACTGAAAGATCTGAGAAGAGGCTGAGTGTGAACCGAAGAGCCTTTTTTTGGGTTCTTCATGAAGGTAACCGAGCTCTTGTAGAAACAGCACCATTGAAGCTGCTGCTGCAGGTGCCCATCCGAGAGCTCGGCGCTCCCTTATCATTTGACCGTTTTGAAGCTGGGTGGCAGACCTCCTGTTGTTCCAACCCCAGGTCTGGGCGGTTTAAGTTGGGAATGGCTGCAATTGAAGGAATGCCGTCCAGCCTTGGAAATCGCAGTCCCTGTCCTCCCCTGCTCCCCGCCCTACTCTGCAGGCGCAGACGAGGTAGTCATGATGTGTGACGAGAATTACCGCAGAATTTGTCATCCAGCCGGGACATTGTGAGTGTGGAAGGCAGTGCTAACTGGAGGGGATGCTGGGATGGCAGGTAAACCAGGACTTTGCTGGCAAACTGGCTGTCTGGGCACCTTGGCTTTTCCATAATAATAAAAATAATACTGTTAGTAGTAATATGACACTAGAAATATGTAAGTAAATGAGATAATGCAATTAACATTAATATAATTATTATTTTTAGTATGTTTAAAAGAGAGTAGCTCCCCAGGACTTTTAGAGTGGACTCCCGTGTGATGAGGGCAGGGTCTCCGGTGGGGCACCTGTGACGGCGGGTGAGCCACCCGCCTGGAGAGGGCCGCTTGCGCCGCTGCGCTTCTTTCTGAAGCATCACGGAAACTCCAGGAAAAGAGCCAAGTCAGGAGAGAAGGCGGGAGCTTTCCTGAGACCTCCCCGGGGGTTCCTGACCAGAGAGCTGAGCCCAGCAGCCCCGATGTTTGGGGGCGTTCTTCAGCAGCAGCTGCGGGGGCCCTGGGCCTGCAGAGCCTTCGAAGCGCCTGGAAACACAGGGCCTTAGGGAGCAGGGAGGACGTGGGCCGGGCTGGGGGTGGGTGGCCTAGGGTGCAGAAGGGCCTGTTTTACGCAGAGAATAAAGTCAAAACTTCCCTGAGCCAAAAGGTACAGAAATTAGGGGGAAAAAAGTTACTGGCTCTTAGAAACACGGAGCTTATCTGTTCAGACTTGAGGTGCTCCTGCGCTGCCCTCACGGTTCTGCCACGCTCCCGCACACAGCCACTTAATGGTTCTCTTTGAATTGACTTGTTTTCTTCACGTAAATGAATTCGGTTTTAAAGGAAGATTATCCCGGATCACTTGGCTCTCAGCTAAGTATTTTTTATGTATGTTTGTGGAGGCTTTTGGGGGGGCTTAGGATTATTTATTTATTTTTATTATCATTTTTTATTTACTGAAGGTGCTGGGGATCCAACCCAGGGCCTTGGGCGTGCTAGGCACGCGCTCTGCCCCCGAGCTGGACCTCCCCTGTCAGCTATGGAGTTTTAAATACACAAGAAAACAGATGTAGCTCTTAAAACAGACAGCGCGGCCCCTTGGAATTGCCTTGGGCATCACCTTGACCTGGTCCAGCTGCCCCTCCTCCGCAGCGGATGGTGAGGGGCCCCGTCTCGGCACCCGCGGGGGAGATGCTCGCGTGGGCCCCGGGGGATGCTGCGACAGGTTCCCCTTTATGTGCAGAGCCCCGTCCTCCTCCCTTTGATTCTTTTCCATCGGAGGGGACCAGTCAGACTCTGACCGCAGTGTCTGGCGAGGCACTCCTAGCTGAGGTGTGGCCGCAAGGCCTCCGGCTCCAGCCGGCTGCGGCCTAGGGTGTCCAACAGGCCTGAATTACTTGGGGCGTATTTTCTTTCCCTGCTATTTGCCTTCTAATAATAAATCGACAGATGTAGTTGTCTTGATCTGCCTTTACCATGACATTTGCCATCACTTCACATGTTTCTGTGTGCAGACGCAGCCAAGAAACAGGCTTATCAGCGATGCTCCCTGCCCACCCTCCGTGCCCTTGGCCTCAGCAGGGCCGTGTCCCCCACAGCGGAGGCCGAGCCCAGGCCACTCACTTCTGGCGGGCGCGCCTCCCGCTCCCGCTGCAGCCTTTCCTCATGCGGGGCTTTTCCAGGGATTCGCTGGGGGAGTGGGTCTTTTCTTCCATCATGCTCTCTGTCCTTGATTGGTTGCTAGAAAGTTCCAGAAAAGAGCCTGTGCCTAAAAGTATGTATTCAGACAGGCGGTAGGATACACTTTTCCGAAAGTTCAGAAGCAGGCAGAACTGAGCCATGATGTACACGAGCAGCTACACTGAGGTTCACGACGAGCGCAGGATGAAGCCCAGGGGTGTCTTTTTCACCTCTGGCGGAGAAGGTGGGCCAGGAGGGGAGCGGGGTGTTCTGGGCGGTGAGGTTATTGGCTCTGTGCTTTCTTGGGTTGGCTGGGGAGTTACAGGGCTCCTTGTAGTAATTTTAAATTCTACATTTTAAAGGTATGTGTTCAGACTATCTCCAGGGGTCAGTGGAATGGGACATTTAACACAAATCCAGGGCGTGTGGGGCTTGGACCTGCCGTGCCATGGCCAAAGGGGATGGATTTCCGGCCACGCCACTACAGCCGGCCGCCGGGCTCTGCTCTTGTCTCTTGTTTTTGTGTAAACTGACAAGTGCCCAGAAGAGTTCTAGCACACACTAGACCCTCAGCAAATTTCCGCTGAATATTATTTCCCATGTGTATATTTTTAAACTTGTTGTTAGGGAAATTTCCAAGCACGTGGAGGTGAGATGAGGCCGAGGGCCCCAGCACATCAGCCCCTGCACTGTTTCCCTCTGTCATCCCCACCTTTTCTCTGGGTGTCCTTTGAAGCATCTAAATCCCCAAAATCATATCATTTTACCCCCACTTTTTCTGAGTTTTTTGGGATCTGTTGAAGCTGCCCTCATCCCCCGCCCCGGGGAGAGCAAGTCAGAGTCATGGTCCCTGCTCTCCCTTCCTCTTACCCACGAAGCATTTAGTCACCGCACAGACCCAGGGGACCCTCACTGGGGGAGTAGCCCCTTACTTGGTGAGCCCCAGGAGTCTCTTCAAGCCACCATTCATCATTCGGGCCCCCTTTTAAAGTCTCCCGCATTGATCATTGGCGATTTCCCCCATTCCCAAAGCAAAGTGGATGCGTTTGTAGTGACCAGGCAGACCTCAGCTATGGTCTTCCTAGGAGAATGCACATTTGGAACATCCAGGACCCAAGTCAGTGTGATGTCAGTTGTCACCGTTCATGTGGAAAGATGTTGCCGCAGCCAGCTGCCGGGCCTCTCGGTGCTATATTAAGAGCAGGTCCGTGGGGCCCATTGGGGTCAGAGACGGGAGAGCAGAGGGACAGCTGTGGCAGACACCACACCATGCTCCGGACATGTGCTCCCGTGTCCCGGGCACACAGACGACCCGCGCCTTGCCCTGCCGCTCAGAGGCCCTGAGCCCACGCCTGTCTTCACCTTGCAGGGTGGGGGCCTGCGCTGACAGGACACTTGATGAAGGAGCCAAATTCAGAGTGGCGGGATGGAGCAGAGGCTTCAGCGGGCCCTGTGTGCTGGGTCAGCTTACGCTTTTACTGGAAGTGGAGGCATGTGCGGGCCGCGCGAGGCAGTGGTATTTAAACAGCTGGGGGTATTGGGTTCTATATGCCAAGGCTGGACAGATATTTTTAAATGTCACAGGACGAGTAGAAGCTGAGTTGGCGCAGGATCGAGGGGCAGGGGGATTTGGAGGGCTAGGATGGTCAGGAGCGCTGGGCAGGATTAGCGTCTGGGAAGAAGCCCAGTGCGTGAAGCCCAGTGAGGAGGCACGGGGAGGGGGTGGGCCGCCTGAGTGAGCTGGAGGTGCGGAGGGCGGCCAGGAGGGCAGGTGAGGGCTCTGAGCAGGTGCCCGGGGCTGGGGCCACGCCAAGGGCAGGTCTGGAGTTGGAGGTCAGCAGGGCCGAGCTCCCAGCCCAGAGGGACAGGGTGGGGATGCAGCCTGTGGCTCAGGCCCTGGGGTTTGGTGCAGAACAGAACTGCCGGCCAGCCTCGGCACCCCGCTGTCCTTCCCGTGCCCCTGGGGCGGCCGCTTATCTGCCGGGCGGGTCCTCCCCTCCCTGGAAGGGACAGGCTCCTGGAGGTTAGGCCCCTCAGCACCGCTGCTGTGGTTAACACAAAAACTCACCTTGTGGACGCACCCTTGCGTGTGGCGTTGGAAGGTGCTGGGGCTGATCCCACCCAGACACGGGCGGCGTTTGATTTTATTTTTTAGTTCTGACTTATGATAGCGGCCAACGTTTAGGTGTGAGCAGATTTTAGCAAAAGCTTTGGAGATTTGGCTTCTCCTGGCCCATGGGAAGGAACCTCCAGGTGTCTGGGCCCGCCAGTCCCCGGAAGCCGAGAGGCGGCCGCCCGCTGCTGGCGAGCCGCAGACCCGCCACCGCGCTGTCACCTGGCCTGCCCCTCACCCCCGGGCAGGGCCTGGCACTAGCTGTCCCGGCACTCAAGTGCAGCTATTCTTATCTCAGAGGGAGCGAGGGCCATCGGACTTAGCCTCTGAGCTGCTGGCCGGGCCTCCTTGACTTTGCTGTGACATTGGTCCGGGAGACCTGGGCTCCTGGACCAGGAAGGGGCAGCCAGCCTTCACCAAGGCCTTGGCCGGGGCCAGCGGGGTGGCCCAGTTTTCCCCCTGCAGCCGCTCAGTGGCCTGAACAGAAACGCAGCAGGGTTAGGGCCATGACCGCGGTAACACCAGCATCTGCCTCTCTGGGCCTCTCAGCCGTTCCTGGATGGGGCTTAGGAAGGCTCCAAGGAGGCCAGGGCAGGTCCGAGACCTGGGCGTGTCCCCTCGGCACAAAGAGGGGAGGGGAGGCGGGTCTGTGGTGGGGATTCTCTAGGGGCCCTTGAGACCCTTGACTGGCAGCAAGCAGCCCTTGAGTTAATTCCTGTTCCTATGCAGAATCTCCTCCTCATCCTCTGCAGCTCGGACTTCTCTGTTGCTTGTCCGGCCCCTGGGAAGGAGCCATGACCGTGGCTGGGCCTTCAGGGCCACCTGCATGAACTCCCTCCTCTTTTGAAGAACTGAGTCTTCTCCCATGGGCCCCAGACTCCATCTTGGCACAGAGAAGCCCTCTTCCAGATGTGTTTGCTCCTTCTTTACATGATCTGTCTCGTGGTACCTGCCCTATCCCAGATACTAGGTGAATACATGAATTCACTCAATCTATACAGTAACCTCACAGGGAAACGGAGGCACAGAGAGGTCAAACAATTTGCCCAAGGCCACACAGCTGGAAAGTGGTGGAGCCCAGATTTGAACTCAGGTGGTGGGTCAAGCTCCAGAGCCGACCTTCCAAACCACGGCCTTTGAGTGCTGCCTGTGGATGGGGGTGGGGGCCCCAGGGAGGGGTCCAAGCTGGTGCTTGGGCTGAGTCAGGAGCCTGCCGTGGGAAGAGCCTACTGAGGCCTGTCGGACAGCGGGAGGCCAGCCTGGCTGCAGGGAGTGATGGGGAGGGGGTGCCAGAAGCGGTGCGGTGTCTGAGCCGTGCCTGAACCCTGTCTTCTAGTCTCTCTGCTGCAGTGGAGGAGAGATTGTTGGAGGCAGGAAGGAGCAGTGGAGGGCCCAATGGGTTCAGGCGAGGCCTGGCTGGATCCCAGTGGGTGGAGAGGATGAGATGATTTGGGAGGTAGGCAGCACTGCTAATGAGTGCATCACAGGGGTCAGAGGTGACTGACGTGCCGTCGTGGCTGCAGTGGCTGGGGTCTGCCTCTTGAGGCGGCCTGTCTAGGGTAGGATTTCCCTCTGAGGCCTTATTCTTGATGGTGTAGAAGAGGGTCCCCAGTTCTTCTGGACCCTTCCTCATCCCTTTGGGGCTCAGCCCGTCCTCAGAGCTGCTTCCTTCTGGCCCTAAGCCTGCGAGGCCCAGGGCGAAGCAGCAGTTGTGGTGGGGTGTCCAACTGGGGGGACAGCAAGCTGTGGGCAGACGCTGGGTGCGTGGTGGCCTGACCTCGGCAGTACCCTCCCTCCCACTGGCCCTTCTGGAGGGGCCGCTCATCTCCATCCTCTTGACAGGGTGTTCTGGGTTTTCTGGGGTTTTTGGCCAGTGAGGAGAGTGATCCTTGGGAGAGGTCACTGCCCAGAGCCACCTCTCCAGCCACTCAACCCCCAGCAGAAGCAGCTGGCCCTGGGGCTCAGCCGGGCGGGCTGGGTGGGCGCCCGGCGCTCACTGCGGGTCTACCGTGAAGGGGTCTCCTGGACACCCCCAGGTGCCCACTGGAGCCCCTCCCGGCCTCTTTTTTTGGGTGATTGACATTCCCTGGGGCTCGAGCCATGGCACAAAGTGCCCCAGCCCCTCGCCACTAGGTGGCGCAGCTGTTGTAACGACGCTGGTGGTGCCCCTTTCTCAGGAGAATCCCTGGGGCGAGGGTTCCCACGGCCCTCCGCCTGGACAGCTCTTGGACCTGCTCTTGGACTTGGCCACGTGGTTACAGGTGAGTGACATCACCCATGTGGGCTCCTTGTCCGTGTGGCGGGTACAGAGACAGTGCACGGCTCCCCACCAGCCCTGTCATCCCGGCCACGGCGAGGCTCCCCACCCCCTCCCAGCTCTGCGGGGTCTGCGGGCGCGCCGCCGCTCGGGCCCCCTCCTCTGCCAATGGGAAGGCTTCACAGAAGTCCCCTCTAAGCCTGCTTCCTGCGCCCTGCCCTGGCCCGGCTGAGGGACCTGAGGGAGTCAGCTCTGGGCCGGTGACCTGTCTCACATCGCAGAAGAAGGCCTTGGAGCTCCCGACCCACCCCATTTCGTTAACAACCTGCTCTCCTTCATCCGAAGAGGGGCCACATTTTCACATCCATGACTGCTCCTCTTAAATTGACAATAGACAACAGCCTAAAGATTGCCCACCGATCTGAGTTGCACTGATGGATGTCTTGGCCATTGGAAGAGGGACACCAGGTTGAAGAACCATCCGAGCGTGACCTTGGGGTGTCTTGTATGTGTGTGGGGGGTGTTTATCCTGTTAACCCTTTCCCCCTTTTCTCCTTCTCCCTACCTCAAGCCTTTCTGCTTCCAAGTGCCCTTGGAGCCTTCAGCTGCTGCGTCCCCTCTGAAGCTCTGGCACTACTTTTTGTGGTGCCATCAAGCCTCATTAATGCCACCTCCTTGCTTTGAAATCTCAGTGCTTCAGCCTCTTCTTGATGGGAGCCTAAACCTGCTTTCTGAGGGAAAGATTTGCTAAGCAAATAGAGATTTGAGAGCAAAGTCTTGGGAGGCAAGGACTGAGTTCAGCCCTTCACCAGAGCCCAGCCGTTCTGAAGGGTTTCGATATTGCGTTATCTGCAAATGTCAGAGTTGAGTCACGTCCAGCTTTGAATAAAGGCCCAGCAAGGAGCCTCTTAGAAATACCTGGTCACAGCTTACCTCCGATTCACCGCTGGGCTTCTTTAAGATGGTCTGATTAATTCATGGTGGCCGCCCACCGCCCATCACCACCCGAGACAAAAGGATTTACTGTACCAGCTTACTGCCAGGCCATGTCAGTTGATAAGCAGGATACTCCAGACCATCTGTTTGAAAAATAAAAATAAAAAGTAAAAAATGAACAGTGGAGCAGCTGTAGAGCGAACACCTTGTGCTGCTGCGTAGTGACAAGCCCAGCGAGGGCCGCGGCCTTGGTGGAGGTGGGCGCGGACCTGCGCCCCCTCCCCGGGCCTGGCTGCCTGGGCCTGGGGTCTCCCTGGGGGTCAGAGCCGCCCGAGTCCTTGGCACCCCTCCCACCCTGGCCGCACCAGACTCCTCTCCTAGCTCTGGCTGGTTCGTTGATGTTCTCTCTCTCCTTTAGGCCGCAGCAACAGTGCCAAGGCAGAAGGGCCCCAGTCCCGCCAGCCTGGACTCCCCAGGGTCAGTCATGTGGCTCTGTTGTGGAGGCCTGTCACGAGGCAGGACATGGCCAGAGCACCGGCGACAGCCCTAGTGATGCCTGTGACCACGGAGGCCTCGCCTTCTGCTTTGCTTAGGGGTGAGCTGCCAGCGCCTTTCTGATCTGCAGCCTTCGACGAGAACTGGGGGGGCTGACCTGCACACAGGTCAGGGCAGCGACATCCTTTCAGAGAAGCCTTCGCAAGCTGGAATGTCAGGCCCACCTCATGCGTGAGGCCGCGGCAGAGCTGGGACCGAGTTCCTCCCCACGTGCCCCGAGCCTGCGCCAAGACCCCACCGGCCCATGTCCAGAGGCTGCTCCCTCAGTGGCCGGCGCTGCCTTTGGGCTGGGAGAGCAGGCGCGTGCTTGAATGGGGCGGGAAGGACGGCGGAGGGAGGCTCTTTGGTTTATGGTCCTGGAAGATGCTAGGGTGCAGAGAGGGGTGCCAGCACCCTGACATCCATGCTGGCCTGGGGCCACCCTCGGCCTCTGTGGGGGGTGGGGCTGGGAGGGGGCGTTAGGCACAGCCCTGTGGGAAGTGACAATGAAGGACCCTTCCGGAGGGCCCCCCCCAATCCTGTTGTGCTTGATTCAGAGGGTTGGGTGGAGGCTTTCCTGAAGGCTCTGAGAAGCGCTGCGCCCACAGGCTGTGTCAGGGCAGGACGTGGGACAGGGAAAGGCCGCCCAGCTCGGCCTGTCGCTCCGCTGCTCCAGGCCACAGTGTCTCCCATCGCCTGGAGTACAGCCCACCTCAACTTTGGCCTCAAGCGTCTGCCGCTGCCCAGAGGCCCCCGCCGCTCTTCGGCCCGCAGCTGTCTGCAGCCTGCACCTGGGCCTGCTCCTCCCCTTCTGGGGGCCTTCTCATCGTCACCCTGGTGGCCCACTTGGCCTGGCCAGCCCTCCCCACCTTTAGGAAGCCCCTCAACATCCAGCCCTCACCAGGCATCACAGGCCCCTCATCCAGGTCCCTGTGCTGGATGCTTGTTTGCTGCCCACTGTGCAGAGTGCTGTGTTCTCCAGCTTCTGTCTCCATGCGGGGCACACAGTAGGTGCCTAATAAATCCGTAGAACGAGTAGGTGGCCATCTTTCTCTCTGTTCATTCCCTGTAGAGCTTTCTCTGCTCCACTTGTGCAAACCCTAGAAGCATGTGTGTGTGCATTTGGGCTCATCCGCCCTTCCCAGTTTGCTTCTAACTCACGGTTGATACTTTGGGGGTCCCCTGACACCTGCTTCCTCCACCCCAGACCAAGTCAGGCCCCCACTGCCCTTTCTCTCGTCACAGTTTGCTCTCTTCCTTCATGGTATTTATCACAGCATGGAACCATGTGCTTGTTTTCTTAATGCCCATCTTCCTACTGCACTGAACCCCAAGGAGCAGGGCCTGTCTTTCTTGTGCATGAAGAGCAGAATGGGCATTCAAGTGATTGCTGGATGGATGGATGGGAGGATGGACGGATGGATGGGAGGATGGATGGGTGGGTGGGTGGACGGACAGACAAATGGGTGGACAGAACAAAAAGATTCAGACACTTCAATAATTGAAACATCTATCACAAATGCAGAGCAACTTCTTGACAATTCATGGGACACTCTGGGCACGGGCAGGAGGTATGGGGGCGGCGGATGCTCAGCAGGCTGGGGGTGGCCTGGTGCCCAGCCCTCAAGAGGTTGCTTCATATAGAGACTGATGGATGGATGAAGAAATGGTTCCAGAGCAGCATGTCTACATGGGTGGTGTATCTACATGGGTAGTGCATCTACACAGACTAATGTATCTACCAGGCCACGTGTCCGCGTGGCCAGCGTGTCTTCACGGGCTAACGTACACGCATAGGTTTCCTAGCTCCGTCCAGGAAAGAAGGCGGAGAAGCAACGATGCCCAGTAGCAGGAAGCACCCCCCTACACTGAGTTTGGTTTCTAATACCATTTTCCAATAAAAGGAAACAGGCTCCTTGTGAAAGAGCTTATTCCTGGGCTGGGACAGGGGCTGCAGGGGGGGTCCGGAGGGTGGAGCAGCAACAGAAAGTCAAGAAGTGCCCCCAAGACAAACCAGGGGCAAAGGACGGGAGCCACTGAAAGAGCCCCAGAGCCCCAGACTGGGACGGTCTGATGAGCCAAGTAGCGCTGGGTCCCAACCCAGTGTGTACAATAGCCATGAAACCACACCAGTGTCGGTAACTTGGAAGAATTCATGTAGATCCCATTCATGGGGGGGCCATGACTCCCAGCCCTGACGTCTGGGCAGCCTGTGGCCACCTGCTTCCAGAGCCCAGTGTAGACAAGAGGGAGAGTGAACGTCACAGCCGAGGACCAGGTTCACCGGCAGTGACGGAGCCATGTTATGAGTGTGGACCTGAAAAGATGTGATGAGAAGGCCTTCATATCTGTGGGCTTCCCCCAAACCCATGACCCAGACAAAATACCAGCATTCCTTACAACGGTCATGGGAAACAGAATATGTGAGAAACTGTCAAGGCCCAGAGGGACGAAGGAGAGGGAGCAGCTAAGTGTCACATGGTGTCCAGGATGGGATTCTGCAACAGAAAAGGGGCATCAGATAAAAACTAGTGAGACCAGAATAATGGGTGGAATTCACTTAATAATAAGGTATCATGGAGAATAGTATGGTTCCTTAAAAAACTAAAAATAGAGTTATATGTGATCAAGTAGTCCCATTCCTGGGCATAAATCCAGAAAAGACGAAAACTCTAGTTAGAAAAGATGCATGTACTCCAGTGTTCACAGCAGCGCTATTCACAGCCAAGATGTGGAAGCAGCCTGAGTGTCCATCGACAGACCACTGGATAAAGACATGGTATATTCCTTCACAATATACACAAAAGTAAACTCAAAACGGCTCAAAGAATTAAATATAAAACAAGATTCCATAAACCTTCCAGAAGAGAACAGAGGCAGAACATTCCCTGATACTGAGGCAATAGAAACAAAAGCAAAAACAAACAAATGGGACCTAATTACACTGATAAGCATTTGCACAGCAAAGGAAACTATAAACAAAACAAAAAGACAACTTACAGAATGGGAGTAAATATTTGCAAACGAAGCAACTGACAAGGGCTTAATTTCCAGAACATACAAGCATCTCATACAACTCAGTAACAAAAAAACAAACAACCCAATCAAAAAATGGGCAGAAGACCTAAACAAACATTTCTCCAATGAAGACGTACAAATAGCACCAGTAGGTACAGGGAAGAATGCTCAGTATCGCTAATTATCAGAGGGATGCAAATCAAAACGACAATGAAGCATCACTTCACGCTGGTCAGAAGGGTCACCATTAAAAAGTCCACAAACGATAAATGCTGGAGAGGGTATGGAGAAAAGGGAGCCCTCCTACACTGTTTGGCGCAGCCGTCATGGAAAACAGTGTTGGAGATTCCTCAAAAAACTAAAAATAGAGCTACCATATGATCCAGGAATCCCACTCCTGGGCATATATCCAGAGGAAACTGTAGTTCAAAAAGACATGCAACCCAGTGTTCACAGCAGCACTATACACAATAGTCAAAACATAGAAAAAACCTAAATGCCCGCGAACAGAGGACTGGATAAAGCAGCTGTGGTGTCTTTATACAATGGAATACTACTCGGCCATTAAAAGAAGAGACATGGGTGGACCTGGAGATCGTCATGCTAAGTGAAATCAGCCAGAAAGAGAAAGAAAAAGACCGTATGGTATCACTTATATGTGGAATCTAAAGACAAATGAACTTATTTACAAAACAGAAACAGACTCACAGACATAGAAAACACACTTACGGTTTCCTGGGGGAAAGGGAGTGGGAAGGGATAAACTGGGACTTCAAGATCTGCAGATACACACTACTGTATATAAAATAGATAATAAGTTCCTACTGTATAGCACAGGGAAGTATATTCAATACCTTATAATAGCCTATAACGAAAAAGAATATGAAAAGGAATATATATATACATATATACACGTACTTATATATACAAGCGAATCACTATGTTGTACACTAGAAACTAACACAACATTGTAAATTGACTATACTTCAGTTAAGAAAAATAAATATGATATGAGGACAAAAAGAATGAGATGTGGTGCATATATACAATGAAATATTACTCAGCCACAGAATAGAATGAAATAATACCCTATACCTGCAGCGGCATGGGTGGACCTAGGATGATCATGCTAAGTGAAGTAAATGAGACAGAGAAAGGCAAATACCATATGATGCCTACATGTGGCATCTGAAAAAATGAGACCAATGAACTTAAAAACAGAAAAAGCCTCACAGACAAAGAAAAAAATCTTACGGTTACCAAAGCGGAAGGGGGGCGGATATAAATCAGGAGTCTGGTATTGACAGATACACACCATGTCAAACAGGTAAACAAGGACCTGTTGCACAGCACAGAGAAATGTGTTCAGTATCTTGTAATAGCCTAACGGGGAAAAGAATCTGAAAAAGAATAAATATGTGTATATGCATATGTATAACTGAATCACTGTCTGTACACCTGAAACTAACACACTGTATATCAACTATACGTCAATAAAAAATTAGAAATATAATAATGCATCAATGTTGGCTCATTAGTTGTGACAAATTGCATGCAGTGTGACCATGGGAGAACCGGGTGCTGGGCACACAAGCTGCTGCCTGAAACTGCTCTGTAAATCTAAAACTTGCAAAGTAATAAGTTTATTGAAAACATAGGTGTACGCATATGTAAGCAGCTGGGGCCCAGCCCTGTGAGAAACAAAAACAAAGGCAGCGGGCCTGGCTAGGCGGAGCTCAGCAAAGCAGAGAGAACGCTGGCCCCCGCTGCTCGCGGCCTCCGATGCCCCGTCTCCCCGTCACATTTGCATATTTACAGGGCTCGGGGTTCCTCTTCTGCCAGGACGTAGGCTGCCTGGTGGGGCTCTGCCCTGCCCATTGGTTCTCCCAAGCCCTAGTGCGCTGGCACCCAGTAGGTGCACAGCCGACATCCAGAAAGAAGAGGTGAAGAACAGTCCCTGACGAGGGGTGTCTGGGCAGGAATGAGGAAGTCAGTGTACAGGAGGCACCAGGGGCCTTGGGACCAAAGATGGGCTTGGGCAGGTGAGGGGGTGGGCATTTGGTCTGAGTTTGAGGCATAAGGCAGGGGTGGCTGGTTTTCACACCCTGGAAGCCACCACATGTTCCCAATGTGCACACCAAGGACACCCTAGGGGCACCCTAGGGGAAAGGCCTGGCCTTCACGGGCTGGGACCTCTCATTCTAGAGTCTCCCTGGCCGGCTCGTACCTGGCCAGCCTTCCCCCGGCCCCGAGGCGCTGTTGGGCCCAGCCTACCCGGCTGCTGGCCATGGTTTCCACAAGGCGAAGAAAACTCAGAGCACACCGTTGGCAGGAGACCCAGGGAGGCCCTGTCTGCCCCTAGACGTCTCCCCCACCCTCCCCGATGTGCTGCACTTTCTCAAAAGTCAGGATGTTCCTGGAATCTGGGGAAGACGTGGTCTCAAAAAAGAGGATGAGCCATGTTCCAGACACTCGCACCTACCTGTGAACAGGACCCATCTGTGGCCTGATCCTTCACATCTAAGTGCGATGTCTGGGCCTGTGGTCCAAGCCCAGGGCTGGGAGGAAGGATGTGGCCCAGGGCCGGTGGGGTGGGATGGGGCCATCAGAGATCTGTGGAGGGCAAGTGGCTGGGAGCGAGGGCCAGCTCCCTTCCAGAAAGAGCCCTGGAGAGGCTGGGGGAAGAAGAGGAAGAGCAGAGGCACCCCAGCGCCTCCACCAGCTCCCTGGGCTGTCACTCCCCATCCCTCCCTGCAGACTGTCTGGAAAGACCTGTGGGCACCTACTGCAGGCCAGGCCCTGCAGTGGGCCCCAGGGACACAGGGGAGGACAAGATGGACACAGTCCTGTCCTCTCGGAGCACAGAGCTCATGCCTGAGACAGACTCTGGCCATGTGAATAGCAGGGTCTTGGCCAGAAGCAAGGAGGGCTTCTTGGAGGAGGCAGCGTGTACATGGAACGAGAAGGAAGTAGCCAGGAGACTAGGTAGAAGGGAAGTGTGCTCACGGGGGAAGGGGCAGCGAGTGGGAAGGCCTTGACTCTGCAGAACACCCCCAACTCCTGCCCCCAGCTTGGACTTCACTGCGGGGGCAAGGAAGCGCCATAGAAGTGTTTCAGACAAGTGACAATCTGTTTGCATTTTGCCAGCATGGAAGTGGGGACACAAGTAGTGGAGGAGGCTGTTGGAGTCACCCCTTGGAGGTGACAACACTGGGCCAGGGAACAGGTGGCAGTTGGAGAGGAGGGGAGGAGAGCGGGGTGCAGGAACCCCGAGGGGCTCACATCCTGGCTGCTGAGGGGGGCGCAGAGGGCCTCCCCCCACCCCCGGACGGACGTGGGCAGCGATGGGCGAGCTTGGGGGAGGGGCGCTTTGGGGGCCAGACATCCGTTGAGTCTGATGTCCCCCTCTGGTCTTAAGTCCTCCTCTGTAACATAAGGGAGCTGGATGGGTGATTGGCCAAGTGCCCTCCCATCTTGGGAGCTGGTGTGGACGTGTGACTGCGGTCACAGAGGGGGCCTGAAAGCCAGTACGCACCCCACCGCCCCAAACTTCAGGGACCACGACGGCAGCGAGGCCCTCCCCCACTTTGATTAAACGTGTGGCCGTCCTCAGCCGCAGCCCACGTCCACAGCCGCCGGGTGCCCTTTCTGCGTGGGTGACTCACCAGAATTAATGTTCATTTGATTTTTACTATAAATTACGCCTCACATAATTTCTCCATTACTGGCGAGGACGGCTCCCTGGGAGGGCTGGAGCGGGGCTCTTGGTCACCTGGGCTGGGGAAGCGCTGAGTCATGGCTTCTCCCCCGCACTGCCTGGCACGGGCCACAGGCCATCGCAGGTGGTTTAATGGATTCGGCTCCCCAGTCCACTAATGGGAGATGCTCACCTGGGCCCATGGGAGGCAGAGGGGAGAGGGCAGAGAGAGCTCATACCTACGCACCACTTGACTTTGGGTGAGTGGGAGGTTGAAGGTTAAAAAATAAACCGCTGTTTCAAAGACGGGAGGGTCCTCTTCCCTCCTTCCCTCCCTCCAACTTTATGGACCATTTGTCTATGGACTATTTGTCTATTGCCCATCCCGGACATGGTGTGAAACACTGGCTGTACCATAGTGAACAGAGCTCGATGGGGCCCCACCCCCGATGCTGGTGGCTGAACGGGGGGACAGACAGGAACTGGATGATCCCAGAAGTCCAAGCCAAGCTGGTGCACCCCTGAGGAGGGGCTGCGGGGCTGAGAGCTGAGGGTGGGGAGGCGCGGCCGGGCAGAGGGATGGAACAGCAGGTGCAAAGGGCCTGCAGAAGAGAACCCCGGGGGCAGGCGGGGCCCAAGGGAGGCCAGGAGAGCTGGGGGCGACGCCGAGGAGGAGCGGGCAGGGCTCAGAGCTCAGGGCTTGTGCGGCCTGGAAAGAACTTTGCTTATCGTCCTGAGAGCGAGGGGGTGCGCTGGTGCTCTAAGGAGGGGTGGGACAGAATCAGGTCTGTCTCTGAGCATCATCCGATGGATGAGGAAACATAAGCCAAGACCCCAGCGGGTAGGTGAAGGGAGGGTCCCTTCTATGTGTGGACTTGGCCCCCAGTGGGTCAGTGGGCCCAGGGGCCAGACTCCCCTGTCCAACATGAGGCTGCCCGCCTCTTCTTTTTCACCAGTGTTGAAACCACACGCTTCTTGGTAAAAATCCGACACACCCAGGATTATGACTCATCCACCTCAGTTCCCCCGGCAATGGACTAAACCAATTTGCTTAAAACCTCCACTGATCTGTTACATTTGTCTTTTTTTTTTTTTTTTAATATCTGAAGCTCAAGAGAAACCAAAGTTTACACAAAAAGAAAAAAACCTAGCATACTAGATTGAAGCAGACGTGTGCTGATCTGCTTCCCAAAAGAACTGAATTAAGAAACAAAGCCCACGTACAGAACCTCACGCCGCCCCCGTCTGCGCCAGTCCCCCGACTGCTGCTCTCGCCTCGGTGCCTGGCATGAAGCACCCTGCAGCCTGCCTCTCCTGCCTGGGAGGAGGCCAGCCTCCTTCCCGCCCTGGGGTCCCTGCCGCTGGAAGCACAGAGCCTACGCGGGACCCAGTGGGCTTGGTCTCCGGATGGGCCCCCTGGGCTCATTCCTGGCACCGACGTGCCATCACCGTCCCCGTCCGCGGACCAGAAACTGAGGCTCAGAGAAGTCAGCTGACTTCCTAGAGCTCTTACCTTGTAAATTCCAGTACTGGGCGTTGATGCCCGACTCTGACGCCGAAAACCAAAGGACGCAAAAGTCATAAGCTTCACCCTTCTCTCTCTCCAAACACTAGGGTGGATACAGATAGAACATGGATACAGGATACCATTTATCTCCATAGTTCTCAGCTAGGGGCAGCTTTGCCTCCACCTCGTGGGGAGAGGGCAATGTCTGGGGACATTTTTAGTTGTCACAGCTCAGTCATGATGAGATGCCATAGCCTCTAGTGGGTGGAAGCCAGGGACACTGCTCAGCATCTCACAAAGCACAGGACCCCCCACAGCAGGGAGTGATCCAGCCCAGAATCCAGTTGAAGGCGCTCGGGTCGAGAGGCCCTGTGTGCACACAGTGTACGTGTGTGCTTACGCGCGGAGGAAGGGCTGCGAAGACAAGCACCAAGGTATCTGCGTATGTTTCTCTCTTGGTGAACAGGATTTGGGTAATTTTTTATTTTTCTTCTCCTTATGTTTTTTTGTGCTGTTTGAATTTTTTAGGGAACAAGGTGCAGGTATTATTTTAATAATCAGAGAAAAAGAGCTGTTTTCATTTTGTAAAAATAAAAAAAAAAAGGGATTCAGGACTTACCGATTCTGACCCAGTTCCCTCCCTAAGTAGCTGTCAGGAACAGCTCTCTGGAAAATACGTCTATCTGGAAAGTGAGACGAGCAGTCCTTCTTGCGTGGTATTATAGGAACATGAAGGAACGCTGTCCAGGAGAGCGCTGTCTCAGTTCAGGGGAGGAAAACTGCTGTGAATACCGAGATGTTGCTTCTCCCATATATTTCCCCTCCGAGGGGATATGTACCTTTTCGCAGCATAGAAATTTAGGAGACTGGGATTCAGAGAGGGTCTCCTAAGTGCCAGAGACTGGGAGCCAGGGCTGGGTCCAGCATGCCTCCCACCTGCAGGCTGGGCAGACAGGTGCATCCTCCTTTCAAAGAGAGCATTTAGCCCCATCATTTTGATTTCATCTCAAGGCCAGGCTAAGGCTGGGTTTCTCAGCCAGGGCCCTATGGACATTTGGGGTGGGCTAATTGTCTGCTGGGGGGTGGCAGAGACACTGTAGGATGGTTAGCAATCTCCCCAGCCTCCACCCATGGGATGCTAAAAGCACCGCCCTTCCCCAAGTCATGACAAGCCAAAAGGTCTTCAGTCAAGGCCAAGTGGTCCAGTGGGGGAGTGTCAAGGTCACGGCTGGTGCAGAGCCACTGGCTGGGCACACCTGGTGCCTTAACCAGAGGGCCTCAGAGCCATAGCGTAGGCTCCCGACTCGGGACGCTGATCTGCTGCATTTCTGAGTCACTGTCTATGTTTTCCATCCTCAAAAGGCTTCCCTTTGTGGCCTCCCTTCACCCAGGCAGGACCCGTGGTGGTCTGGGAGCCCCTGAGTCCTCTGGACAAGTCCCACTAGGAGGTGGTGAGGCCGGGGGCTGCGGTTTTCCTACAAATCCTGATGGGCAGGCAGGCTGTGCTCCAGCAGAACGACCACAGAGTGAAGCCAAGCTTGCACAAAGCACCCCCCCACCACTGACTGGGAGGGGGCCCTGAGATGCGGGACCACGGGCACGTTGCTCTCCTGCACCTAAATCAGCGTCAGAAGATGAACTTTAAATTGAGTATGATAAAAACCAGTTTGGAAATTCAATATCTCACCTCCCTTCCTGTCTTTTTAAAAATCCATAATTCATAGAGAACCCAGTCAGGGGGTGTGCAGCTCAAATTGACTGATACTCTTTTTTTTTTTTTTTCCAATTCCCCTAAAGACTGAGGCTGGGAGAGGTATTTTCTTGAAATGAAGAAAATAAAAAGCACCTCTTGGGAGCTCATGTCCCCAGTCTTGACCCCCTCGGCCCAGGCCTCCATCCCACGGGGACCGGCACATGGCGAACACCTGTGAAACAGCATTCTAAAAGACATGCTAATTGCACTGCCAGGAATTTGTCCTGCTGCTGTCCTGGCTTCGGCTGGCGGTGATGAATATACAGGTTTATTCATCGAGGAGCGGTTGGTAATAGCAACAGACTGGAAACAACGTAGCTACCGGCCATAGAGGACCGGTTAAATAACCCCATCCCTTCCTTGCAATTACCACGTAGCGCCAAAACCAGGCCGGGAGGCTTACTGTATAGTGGGAGGAGATGCGTCATCCACACCGCATTGTTGAATCACGGTGGAGAACAATGTTTATAGTATGCTGCCATCTGTATTTATTAAAAAAAAAAAAAAAAAGGAAGAAATAGACACGCGTGCATTGGCTCGTATAGACCTAGTGCGTCCCTGGGCGGACTGGTTCCTGAGAGGGGGACGGGGGCGGGGGGCGGAGAGAGTGGCCACAGGACACCTCCCTGCACACCCTTTTCTCTGTTTTGATTTTTGAACCAGAAATGAGTGCTCAGGAATAAGTACATACAATTAAATTTCCTTAAAAGCAGCACACACACACACACACACACACGCAGCACCCCCACCCCCACCCACACCGTGCCAATGCGCTGTGGAAAACACCCCCCGGGGGAAGGATGATGAGTTCCTGTGAAACAGACTCCGCTGTATCACCTGGGCCCCTCTCTGGGTCTTGGGATTTTCCATTTTGCAGCTGTTTTCTGAGATTCTTTGCTTTGCTAACAAACCCTGTGATCCTTTGGTGTCTTCCGAATCAGAATATGCGGACGACCCCCTCCAGCCGTGGGCTACTCTTGTCCCTGAAGCCCCCTCCCCAGGCAAAGCGGTGGGAATTCTGGCTGATACGTGGTCGGTCATGCGCTGGTAAGCATGGCCTTGTTTTTAGGGATATTTCCTATGTGTGGCAAGTGATATAGATTTTTCCCTTCACTGTGGTGGTTTGGAAGTTCCCTTTCAAACAATTGATTTCAATAATGCAAGAGCAAAACAATATTAAGTAAATAAAAGCACAGCTAAGCCTGCAGGTGTGTACAAACCACAGAGCTAGAACCCTGAGGGCTGAAATTTGGAGTGCCCAGCTCTGCACAGCATCTCCCCTTCTCCTCTGCAAATCCACTTTACTTTCAAGACCTGACCTGTTGGACTCCCTCACTCGATATGATCAAGAAAAGATAAAACAAACAAACAAACAACAAAAAAAAAAAACCAAAAAGGTATTTGCAGTGAGCTTTCAAATACCATGCTGAAAAGCAAGTCCAGGTGTCCTGTAATTAGGTGGGTGGGGGAGGCTCCCCAAGGTACACCCTGCTCCTTTGCTGGGTCTGTCCACCTCTGTTCAGAGACGAAGACCTTCACTATCTATTCCATCCTAGAATGTATTTTCTGTTCTGTTTTAGAATGTGTTGTCCATTCTCTGATGTCAGTTATGCCTGAAGACCCACAAATCCTAAGCTGATGAGGAAAGCCTAAAGAGCTCCAGGATTTGGCTGGATCAACACTTGCCTGCAGCCCATTCTCAGAGAGCTTGCAGACAGATAGGGCCAGAGACGGGTCCTGGGATAAACCTCCCTTCAGAAGATCTAAAACCTGGTTAACAAACGAGATGACAATATTGTTTGTCGGGCTATTTAAATGTAAGTGAGCTCTAACTCACGTGGCGGGAACACTCGAAGGGTTCTGAAGAAGTTCAGAATGGTTTGTCCTGCCTTGGGCAAAGGGAATTCCAGCAGAGGGGGCTGAGGGTGCCCAGTGGGCTCACTACTACACAGAGGCAGCATCTCACAGGCCCCCAGCTCTCCGGTTTGCCCTCAAAATACCCAAAGTGCCTGCTCATTTGGAGCTGGGGACAGCCTGGGTTCTTGCGCACAAGCCCGGGTCATCTCCCCCACTGGTTAGTATGTTCCTCTAGAAAGCCTAGTTAACCGCTCTGCCCAACTTTGAGTTAGGCTTGAGTTTGGGAAAGGCAGGTTCCTGGAGAACTAGAGTTTCTGGCTGGTCTGTGCAGAAGTTTCTGGAAGGCCGTGGGCCCGGGGTAGCTTATGTACCAAGAGATGTGCATTTTATATCCTATGTCTAAGGATGGCTGCAGGTGAATGAGAATGGAACTGATGAGAAAATAATCATCCAAGCCAGGAAGCCGCCGAGGCTCTGAGGCTGCGACCCCAGTGCTAGTGGACAGGCAGCCAGTGTGGTACTCTCCTGAACTTGAAGCTTCTGGTTCCCGAAAGTTCTCGGGTCGGGGAGAGAAGAGATAGGCCAGCCGGGGGCATCCATCCCAGCCCGTCTCAGAAGCAGAACCCCTCCTGTACTCCCGAGTGGGGCAAAGTGGAAAAATGAGCCTGGGGATCAATGGTGGGGCCTCCAGATTCAGCCTGGAGGGTGGTGGTGGAGGGGCAGGGGTGGAGCAGAGGGGAGAGGCCGGAGGACGGGACTGATTTTTGCCACTGACCGAGTACTTTCGGATCTGGTTGGACGGCACCGCCTCCCTCCCGGACACCTTCCTCTGGCTCAAGAAGGGGGCTTGGTCGGGGGAGGGCGCCAGGAGAGGACAGGCAGGAGGCACCTGCTTGGCGGTTCCCTTCTATTGTTTCTAGCAACCCGGCTGTCCATTTTGATAAAGCTGCGGGGCAGGTGAGACTGACCTGGACACGCTACAGGCCCAAGCCTGGGAATTCTACCACCTGGTGCCGCCGGCCCATCCCCATTTCCCGGAGGCAGGCCTGACCAGGCCCAGTGTGGTTAGGGACCCGCAGGACAGCCCAGGCTGTAAACTCAGCCTGTTTCCACAGGTTTCCTCTCCCCCCACCAATTTTTAGGGGATCCAAATTGCAACTGAGTGTGTGCTCTGAGAGCCAAAATCCATCTTCTCAGCCATTAGCTCTGGCCTTGGGGTTACAGATTGCCCTTGAAAGGCAGCCGATAAGCCAACTTGACTCATTTAGCCTTTCCTTCTCACCATGTGTGTGAGTAAGGGAGCAGGGGGCTTGGCCACTCTGCTACAGGGACCTTGACCCGTGCAGGTTCCCAGGCCCTGCCCCAGACCCGCTGGCTCTGAGGCTCCAGCAAGGGGTCGAAGGCCTCTATCTGGATGAACCGCCCACTGGCTCCCGCACAGCACACCAGCCTACGGGTAATTCCAAAATGGATTCTTCGTTCCAGGGGATTCAGGGGACAGTTGAGATTGAGTGGTGAGCAGCTGACTTGATATGCATGAGGGTGGGGGGCCAGATAAGTTTTCTACCACCTTGAGACCTGCTCTCCTAACAACTTGAGGCTGTAATTATACATGCAAAGTGAAGCTAAAATTTCAGAGAAGTGTCTGGAGAATTCAAGTCAGAAGAAGCACGTTCGTCTGAAATACCTAGATAATTAAAGAAAAAAATGTATTCATTGCATAAATTGCTCATTAATTCACTCCTCTGTAGGGGCACACAGCTTAAAAGCAGGAGCTTTGATTAATCCAAGTTATATGAAATCCTCAAGATGCTTTTATTCCCCCTCCCTGTGCCTAGATCTTTATTTCTCCTTCCTCTAAAAAATCAAAACTAAAGTTGTCCCTCTGCACAAATGCATTTCAGATTTGGCTTGGCAGAATAAGCCCTAGAGTTGGTAGAATCAATTCGGGTGCTTTTTTTCCTTTTTTTAAGTACACATTTTGAAATCAGATGCATTCTTTCTAGTTCACTGGAAATGCTAATTTTTTTTCCATCACATTTCAAAGTTACATTGTGTGTGGCTGAGCGAATCACGCCCGGCACAATAGCACTTCAGAAAGACCGAGGGGGGACATGATCCCAATCAGAGAGAGAGCGCCAGGGAAATGGTTAATTTCAAAAGCAGGCAACTGATTGGGGAGAAGAATCTATAGAATTATTTATTTCCTTTAAAAAAAAAACCGAGAATTCAAAAACCACTTGGAAAGAACAAGCATCCAACCCTGACAGGTTGATTTTCAAGACCCTCTTAATGAAATTCCAGCATATCCGTTCCCTGCGCTCTCCCCTGCCTTCCTCTCCACCACGGGGCTGCCGCTGCACCGCACACCCAGCTCACTTTTCTTCCCCCTCCTTCAGCGGTTTTATTCAGGACGGTGGGTTCTCAATGGTCCACCTGGCGCACGTCCGCTGCTGATCCCGCTGCTCCCCACACCTTGGCCGGCTCCCCAAGGCGTAGGCCAGCCCCCCCATGGAACGCAGGTGGATCGGGAAGTGAACAAAATTATACATGCAACCTATAGGTTCCATTGTCCAGCCTTAAAAAAAGAAAAAGCCTTTTTCTGTGTGTTGGCTCCAACCTGAGAATTTCCTCAGTGTCTTCCTGGGGATTGATGTCAAATACTTTTTGATGCCTTGTTTTACAAAGCGGGTGGGGGCTCACAGAGGCATCCGTGTCAGAAAGTCCTCTGTAGGCAACAGGAGAGATGGGTAAATGGGGACTGTTTCCAGGTGTTTTAGGGGTACTCCCTCCCAGTAAAGTAACAACATTGGGAGATGGTTCTTACTGTTCATTTAAGGAACTGCCACCTGCATCACCCCTCCCCTCCCTTTGGGATTTTAGAGATCAGTAAAAAGAAAAAAATTAGAGGGGAGATCGCCACTTTTTATTTCATCAAGAAAGGCCATTCAGAAGCAGTCACCTTCTAAGGCCATTTCTCATAAAAAGGAAGAGCATTTGGAATCCCTGAGGGCGACATGAGCAAGGAGGGCGGAGTCTCACTGGGCCACAGTGTGTGGAGCGCCTCCCAGGCACTCAGGACACAGGTCCCACTGCCTGCAAGGACCACCCTTTGAATTGAGCACGTCCAGCCTTGTGAGAAGCTCCCTCTCTGTCCTGGTCAAGCCCACGTCCCGGGGGAGTGGGCCTGGCCTCTGGAGGGGCCTGTCTGTGCGCCCCCACGCACGGGGAGGTCACATGATTCTAGACGGTGATGGGTCTGAGCCACACACCCACGTGGCCCCACCGTGGTGTCCCACGTGGCCAGGCGAGACACAGAATGGCTGTGAGTTCTACCACAAAGGAGACCAGCAGCAAGGGGCCCACAGCTCACGGGGATGGGTCATCGGAAGGAGAAGAGGCAGCCATTTCCTTTCTCCTCCTGAAACCCCAATTAGGCCACCACCTGGCTGGGGACGCATCCCCAGTGCCCCAGCTGGGCCCAGGACAGGGCCAGGAGGGGCAGCCTGTGCCCTTCCGCGCCGCATGGACCCCTGAGCACCTCTTCCCCCCTCTTCCGGGAAGCACCGAGCACTTCCTGTGAGCCACGTGGGCACCACGTGGGGGTCCTGCAGATGGCCTTTCTCTCCAGGCCACCCGATGGTACTGTGGACGCCTTTCCACGTCACTCCATCAGCTCTACCTCATTCTTCTTAACTGCTGAGTACGCACAATTGATGGTCTCTCCATCCTGTAAGTCATGACCTACGGACGAACCCGACCTAACTCGTGCCCGAATCACAGCCTCTCGGAACCTCGTGCTCTGATTGCAGGAATGAAGGAAATGCTCTAACTTTTTATTTTTCCTCAAAGTAATGCATGTGCATAATTTAAAAGCCAAAGAGTTCCATATGCTCACGATGAAAAGGACAGTCCTTTGTCCCGCCCTTGGGTCCCTAATCTGCTCTTTTAGCCACTTTTTCACAAATTTTTAAAGAATGTGCTTCTGGGGCTATTTCTGTCTTATCCCCCAGAACGCCCTCACTGGGGATGATGCCTGGCTCCCGGGACCCCACTCCTTTTCCCCAGAGGCCTCCCAACCCTCCTTGTCCTCCGCACTCAGTCTTGAGGTGTCCCCGCCTGCCCCCCACTTCAAGCCCCTCTCGCCTTTCCCTGCTGTGCTCCACAAGATGCTGGGTTCACAGGGTGCAAGAAAAAGAGAAATGCAGAGTTCCTCAAAGTTAAAAATGCTCAACCCTGCCAGCCTGGTCAGCACATCTTAAGGCTGAAAGGCATCAGGACCCCCTCCCAGGAGAATGTGGCTCCCCCAGGCAGCAGCATCGTCTGCTTACCTTTGAGTCTGCAGCACCAGAACAAGGCCAGGCCTGTGATAGCTACTCAGGAAGTACTGAGAGGAGCTGTCTGCTGGAGGGTGAGGACCGAGCATGTGCAAAGGAATGAGTTTTGATGTCCACTCTCTGGGGCACGGCCCTTGGAGCAGGGCCTGGGGAGGTACCCTTCCTGGGCAGCCAAAGCTCCCCAGACACCCATATCCAGTGCCTGAGATTCCACCATTAGGGATTCATCCTTTTAGCTGAAACACACGTGCACTCACACTCACACACATGCATGAGATTTAAGTGCAGATGTCCTTGGAAGGACCGAGGAGACTTTTTTGTCCCTCTCCCTCAGTTTGAGGAGGAAACCAATGACCAGGTGGACGATGGATCTGTGTAAGGTCTGCACCTCTTGGGGGTCTCCAGGGCCACTCTCGGGTTCAAGAATTTGCTAGAAGTCCTCTCAGAACTTGGCAAGGCTTAATCCTCACAGGGCCAGAACTGGATGTAAGCTTACTTCCAGAGCCCCTCTTCTGAAGTTCTCTCCTGCTCTTCTGTGCATCCCTGCTCTGAGCCTGGTCCTGGCTGGGAGCTTGTCAGGAATGCAAACTCTCGGCCACCCCGCCCCCTCCCCCACATGGCGGGTCAGGGTCTGCATCTCCACCGGGCTCCACAGGGCACTCTTCTAGAGCTGCACTGTCCAGGAAGCAGAACCTGCCGGGATGATGGGGGAAACGGTCTCCATCTGCACCACCCCGTGCAACAGCCACCACCAGCCACGTGTGGCTTTGGAGCCTTTGAAATACGGCTCCTGCGGGTGAGGCACAGATGTTTCATTTCACTTCATTAAAATGAAAAATTTTAAAAATGAACACTTGACTCAGTTATCGGAAAACGTTAAAGTTTGTTTGGAACAACTTTAAATGGGTGGGTGCGCGGCTATGTGCTTTCCACTTTACATTTTGTGAAATCTAAATACAGATCAAGCGCTTCTGATGAAAATTTAGTATCCAAGTTGCAATATGCTGTAAGAGCCAAATGCACACCAGATTTTGAAAAGTCACTGTGGCCAAGCTTTCACAACAGCTTTTCATATTGCTTACCTGTTGAAAAGAACAGTGTTTGGCTATTTCAAATAGTCCCCCATGGCCTGGCCCCCATGGCAGAGAGCAGCCCCCACCCCAAAGACTGAGCAGAGCTGGGATTTGGGGCAAGGATTTCTACTCACTGGCCCAGAGACCTCAGAGGCAGGATTTCCAGGGGGCAAGGCTCAGTTTTGAACATCCTCCCTCCCTCCCCCACCCGCTTGGCCTTTTATTCCTGTGGAAGGATGGCATCTTAGGTACCGAGCAGTTTCATAGGTGGGATTCTGTGGATGACCAGGGGCTTTGAAAGCCTGTTTTCCTTCAGAAGCGGAAAGAGATGGAGATGGTCCCCACGTGGTTGCCAAGCAAAGGTGAAGCCATGGAGCAGCACTCTGGGCTGTGGACCTCGAGTAGCAAAGACGAGCGACTAAGCCCCCCTCTGTCCCCCTGGGGCAGGCACTACAGCAGCCGTGAGCTTTCTTTTCAAACCGGCATCAAGACCATAGTAAAAGCTACAGTGAGAAGTGAATTTCTTGGAGCTTTTCTCTGAGTCAGGTACCATTTCAAGTGCCTTACATTATCATCTTCCTCATTCCATAGACAAGGTATCTGAGGCAGGGGGCAGCATCACCCACTCCTGTATTCAGGTAGAACTGGAATTCGAAGCCTGGCTGTGCAACATCGGAGCTTCTGTCCTAACAGCTGTAAAAACGTGCCAAGGTTGAATTAAAACAAACCACCAGAAAAATCGCAAGCTCAGCAAACCAAGATGGCGCCGGTGGGCAGCACAGATCCCGGCCTGGGCTGCGAACGCCTGGGTAGGGAGCTCGTCTTGCCCAGGGGAGCTGAGCGTGGGGCTGGCCCCTCTGTGAAGCCTGATGCCCATGCCTCATTCATTGCTTCGCATAACAAATGTGGACAGGAATATTGAAGTGGCAGGCGTGGCGAGGCCTCCCAGATGAGCTGGGGACTGGTTGGCAGGCACCTCTCGTCCGCAGAGGGCGGGTGGGGCTCCCAGAAGCAAGTAACTTGCCCAAGGTCACAAACCCAGCTTCCCCGAGTCCCGGGGAGAAGCTGTCCATCACGGGAGAAATAGTCTGTATGAACAGTCGCCCACGCCACTAGCCCCGGCGTGATTATACTGCCGCTCACCTTGGCGGGACAGGCCCATCCTTTATCTTGGATCTGTTTCTGTGCACAGCCCCGTGACAAGTCCGAGTGGCCAGGCCCCGAAGAACCCCGGGTACAGATTTGTAATACATGAGGAAGGAAATGTGCAAACAGTCGGCTGTATTCTCTGAAGTGAGAGCAAGCTGCAGGTGTAGCTCGCCCAGGAAGCCTCCCTTCAGCCCCGTCCCTCCTCCTCCAGGCGCCTTCCTGAGTTCCTCCGCTCAGGGTCCAGCCCGTCACGTGGACAGAGCGACATGCAGCCCTGTAACAGCTTCTGTCTGCAGACCCTGCGGCGCTCCTTCCCCACTCCCCGCGGTGCCTAACTCAGTGCTCTCCACCTGGGCACATTTGAGAACAGCTAGCTCAGAGCTTGTCCTGGGTTTAATTTCGGAAGATCGCTCCAGGAGGAGGGAAAGCAAGGCTGCAGTTAATACCCCAGAGACGAACTCCTCCCCCTACCAGGTCAGGCTAGGTTAAGACGGCCTTAGACCTGTCTCATACTGTGGCCCGGGATGGAAAAGCTCAGACATAGAGCCTTCTGGATTAGTTAAAAAACAAAACAAAATGAAACACTCAAGCCTGTTTGTCCATGCCTCGAGGCAACCTCTTAGAAATTTCCAGGAACCATGAACCTGAGACCCCACCCTCCATGATGGACAAGGGGACCCTCTCCCCTCCCAGGGACTCTTTTCATGTTTCATCCAAATAAGAACTTTATTGTGTGACACTCAGATGCACTGGGAGCTGCGCTTTCCTGTCCAACTGGTTTAGGAGCCTCCCTCCAGCGGAGCCCCGCGGGCGATGTACGCCCACACGTTATTTACCGCAGACAG
Source organism: Camelus ferus (assembly GCF_009834535.1). NCBI lineage: Eukaryota > Metazoa > Chordata > Mammalia > Artiodactyla > Camelidae > Camelus > Camelus ferus. The sequence goes on along the minus strand of NC_045714.1, from coordinate 11,684,522 downwards.
ACAGAGCCCCTTGTTCCTTCGCCCGGTAACAACCCGAGGTCGTCCATCACCGGCTTGCTCCTTTTTGAAATTCACCGAGCAGCGGGCGTCTCTTTAAACTCACGCACGTAATGCATTTTAAAGAGCATTTTCTGCACAGAGCCATTTGCTCGGCCTCGGCTCTGAGCGCAAGATAGAGTGGTGTTTTAGCAAGCACCTCCCGCAGCCTGTTTGGAATGCGGACCCGGGGACAGACTTGTGGCTCTCTGCCACCGGGGCTCTGAGGGGAGGCTGTTGTTAACACCCGGGCTGAGTGACGGCTCCGTGCAGGACCCCGGGCGTGGGGCGGTGGAGGCTACAAAGATGACCAGGCTGGGTTTCTGTCCTCCAGAATTTACCTCCCAGGCAGGGTGCTGAGATGTGTGTGTGAATCGCCAGAGAGCAGGGCCAGGGGAAGCCGGGTAGGAACCCTCTTGGAGGGGAGCCTGACTTTGGTTTTGGAAGACGGTAACGGGGTGTCTCTGGGGCTACCTAAGTGGCCTCAATCAGGGACGCTGGGTGAAGGGTGGAGGAGAAGCCAGGCTCGAAGGATGGGTTTGGCCTCTCTAGAGTGGAGGGGGTAGGAAGTTCTTTCCCGGCTGGGGGAATATCCTGGGCAAAATATATATATTTTGGTGTAGAATAAGTAGTTCTCTGTTTGTGGGGAGCACAGGTAGGGGGTGAAGTCCTCTGACCTCACCTGCCCCAAACAGCTCAGGGTGTCTACGTGATCTGCTCTCCTCCCTGAATGTCCCGCCTCAAGGAACGGTATCTCCATTTATTCAAATTTTGCAGGCGAGTTCTCTCTCTCCCCTCACCCCCTATCGAAGGCCCCAAAAGGACGCTTTTGCATTGTCCTAAATTACTCTAGACTCACTCATTTCCCCATTGTGCCACAGCACCGCCCAAGCACACACTCCTCGCCTCCCGGGACCTCGGCACCAGCCCCGCTGGTCTGCCCGGCACTCCTGTCCGCTCCAATCTGTTCTCTGTGTAGCGGCTGGGGATCTTCTTTTCAGTAAATCTGACCTTGTTGTCCTGCCCCCACCCAACCCAAAGCCTTCCATGGCTCTGCATTGCTCTTAAAAGACCAGGGTGTTCAACTTGGCCTCAGGACCCCGAATGACCTCTCTTGTCTTACAGCTGTCTGGGCTCCAGCCCCCTGGAGTCCATCCACAACACCTCCCCCGCACAGAGGATTGTTCAGGCTCAGTTTTGCTCCCCCCGCCTCCCCCCTCATCAGTCCTTCCGTTAGTTCCATCCTCGCCTTCTCCTGCAAGCCTCCCCGGGCCTCTCTGACTGCCGTACACCTCTGTCATGGCCCCGAGCATGCGCGCGTGTGTGAGGCCCTACTGTCTCTGCCACCAGGCTGGGTGCAGTATGGATGCACAAACACGAGTTGTTTTTGCTAATTGTTTTTTTTTTTTAAAAAATTTTGAGGTATAGTCAGTTTATAGTGTTGTGTTAGATTCTGGTGTACAGCAGAATATATATACACACACGTATATATATACTGTCCCTTTTCTTATTCTTTTTCATTTAGGTTATTACATGCTATTGAATATAGTTCCCTGTGCTCTACAGTAGGACCTTGCTGTTGATCTATTTTATATATAGTAGTGTGCATCTGCAAATCCCAAACTCCCAATTTATCCCTCCACCTCCCCTCTTTCCCCCTTGGTAACCGTAAGTTTGTTTTCTATGTCTGTGAATCTGTTTCTGTTTTGTAAATAAGTTCATTTGTCTCTTTTCTTTTTAAGATTCCACACAGAAGTGATATCATATGGTCTTTTTCTTTCTGTCTGGCGTACTTCACTTAGTATGACAATCTCCAGATCCATCCATGTTGCTGCAAATGATATTATTTTATTCTTTTTTATGGCTGAGTAGTATTCCATTGTATAAATATACCACAACCTCTTTATCTAGCCATCTGTTGATGGACATTTAGGTTGCTTCCATGTCTTGGCTATGTATACAGTGCTGCTATGAACATTGGAGTGCGTGTATCGTTTTGAATTAGAGTTCCCTCCAGATACATGCCCAGGAGGGGGACTGCTGGATCACATGGTAAGTCTATTTTTAGTTTTATAAGGAATCTCCATACTGTCCTCCATAGTGACTGCACCAAATTATACTCCTGCCAACAGTGTAGGAGGGTTCCCTTTTCTCCACAGCCTCTCCAGCATTTACTGTTTGTGAACTTTTTAATGGTGGCCATTCTGACAAGTGTGAGGTGGTGCTTTGTTGAAGTTTTGATCTGCATTCCTCTGATCATCAGTGATATTGCTGCTTGTTGCTGTTTGCCAGGCCCACGACGGGCTGCCCGAGAGAGACCTTGGAGCAGCCTGGGAGTTTAAACAGCACTGTGTAGACCACAGAGGGCCACTGAATGCTGCCGTGAGTTGCTGGGGGCTGCCAGTGCTGAAGGCCGGGGGTTGGGGGGAGGGGTGATGTAAGGCGGACGTGTGAGGATGATTCTTCTGGAATCACAGCAAGGAGCCAGTGAGCCAGGAGACCAGCCCAGAGGCAGCGCGAGCAGCACAGAGGCCGTGGCAGTGCTTCAGGTCAAGCTCAGGGTGCCAGAAGGGAGGGGAGGAAGGAAGCAGAGGAGGCATTCTGACCAGAGCAGGACACCCATGGCCGTTGGAGTTTCACGTGGCTTTCGTATAAGTCGTTGTTGGAAAGTTAACTGAGATCTGCCCTCCCTGCTGGTTTCTGCCTTGTCATCTCTGGGCTCATCTGGGCATCCTGGGAGGGCCATGGAGCCCACGATCTCTGGCCTCCCATCCAGAAGCCCCCAAGCGGCCCTCCCTCCTTTGCCAGGTGATGCCCCTCCCACCTGGGAGCTGGCAGGACCTCCCCTTCTGCGTGGAGCATCAGGGCAATGCCTGGACCTGGACCTGCCAGCCCTCTTAGTGCCGGAAGAGTCAGGCACTCCCAGATGAGAGACCCACGAGCTGAACAAGCCCTGGAAACGCGCCCTGTCCAGCTCCGAGGCCCTCAGCGTGGCAACCCCTCGTCTCCAAGACCACAGAAGCAGGAAGGCACTGAAGGGGTCTTTAGGGGAACCAGCAGTCAGATCAGAGCTCTCACCCTGGAGGTGGGGACGGTCATCCATGCAAAGCCCACTGAGTGGAAAGGATGTGGAAGATTCCAAGCTGCGCCCTCCCACTCTCTCTCGGGGAACGTTCTTCGGGCAAGAGAAACCTGGGCTGGGGTGGGAGTGGAGCACGTGCGTTTCTGCCCTTGCTTGGCCATTTTTAGGCTCATAATAATGGCAAACAGTAATAATGGAGGACAGTGACTTTTTGAACATGTGAGCTGAGCACGGCCCCGGAGCCTTGAGAACCTGCACCATCTCACTCCGCTCTCGCAGGATGAAAGGGGGGGCCTTGCGAATGGGTGTCAGTGGTGAGCACAATTTCCGGAGGAGGAAATAGGGGATCATGGCGCTTGAGTCACTGGCCCACATGCAACCATGTCTGGCTGACTTAATACCCGTGCTTTTAACTTATCGCCAGTGTAATCCACGCTAGAGCCGTGCGTCTGCACCTTGGCAATATCGACGCTTTGGGCGGATGCGTCTTCTTTGGGGGCTGCCCTGCGCAACGCAGGATGAGGGGTAGCTTCCCTGGGCTCCACCCACTGATGCCAGTGCCCCCCCTCCCCCAACACCTCCGCTCCGTGGCGACGGCCGCAACCTCTCTAGACATTGCCAAATGTCCCCCGGGGCGCAAACCCTCCTGCGGCTGGGAATCACTGTGCCAGACTTCTCTTTGCAAGAGAGGCTGTAAAGACCAGAAGACACGAGGGCGGTCGTGGTCCTGGCTTCCGCCCTCACCTCCTCCTGGGAAAGAGGCGTGAGATTGCGAGCGGCAACGACGACCGTTCTGACCAGTGTGATGTAATACCTCATTGTGGTTTTGATCAGCATTCCTTTAATAATTAGTGATATTGAGCATCTTTTTATGTGCCTGCTGGCCGTCTTGTATGTCTTCTTTGGAGAAATGTCTATTTAGGTCTTCTGCCCACTTTTTTTTATTGAAGTATAGTTGATTTACAGTGTTGTGTTAGTTTCTGGTGCACAGAATAGTGATCCAGTTATACACACACGTGTATATTCTTTTTCACTATAGATTATTACAAGCTATTGAATATAGTTCCCTGTGCTCTGCAGCAGGACCTTGTTATCTATTCTGTATATAGTAGTTTGTATTTGCTAATCCCAAACTCCCAACTTGTCCCCTCTGCCTTCCCCCTTTGGTAACCATAGGGTTATTCTGAAACCATAATGGCTATTCTGACAGGGGTGAGGTGATACGGTGTTGTAGTTTTGATTTGCATTTCTCCATTTTTTGATTGGGTTTTTTTTGTTTGTTTGTTTTTTTGATATTGTATGAGCTCTTTGTATAGTTTGGAAATAACCCCTTGCCAGCTGCGTGTGTGTGGATATTTGCTCCCCTTCCGGAGGCTGTCTTTTGGTTTTGTTGATGGCTTCCTTCGCTGTGCAAAAGCTTTCAAGTTTGATTAGGTCCTATTTGCTTATTTGCGCCTTCATCTCTTTGCCTTGGGAGACTGACCTGAGAGAATACTGCTACCGCTTACGTCTGAAAATGTTTTGCTTACATTTTCTTCTAGGCGTTTTATGGCGTCCTGTCTTATATTTTGAGTCCGTTTTTGTGTATGGTGTGAGGGAGTGTTCTAATTTCACTGATTTACATGAGGCTGTCCAGTTTTCCCAACACTACTTACTGAAGAGGCTGTCTTTTCTCCGCTGTATATTCTTGGGCCCTGACACTTGGCATGCAGCTCAGGCAGGTGGAAGTCCTTTAGCGTCCGCGATGAAAAAATCCCACAAGAGCTGGGGCGGCCCCTCCTGGGGGCCTGAGGGCAGGAGGGGTTGGGCTGGAGGCCCCCGGTCCTGGTCACAGAAGCCTTTGCGTGGTAAAATGCCTCTTCTGCTAGTCCTTGTTGCTAGGATGGCCCAACTGTCATCCTCATTCAGAGGAAGGAAAGACCTCTCATAGGGAACGAGGGTGGGGTGTGTGAGCGCCTCCACCCTGACACCCACGAGCGCCGAGGGGCATCGCGTGGGTGATGAGAACCAGGTGCACCCTGCGCAGGGAGGGACATGTCCCCGCCAGCCCCTGCCACCCCTTCCTCTGAGCCACTACAGTTCATGCGCCCACGATGACAGGGCCCCTGAAGGAAACAGAGGCCTGACTCCACTCCCGGCCCCAGTGACGGGATGGAAACTCATGATTCACATCCTGGGGAGGCTGCAGGTAAGCAATAACGTTGTCGTTTGTTCCCCACTGCAGAGTCTCTGTGCATTTTTGTTTTGGTTGGTGCTGTGGCAGCAGGTCCTGGGGAGGCAGAAGCTGGCCAAGGAGGCCAAGGAAGAGGCTTGGAGGGAGGACTTCGGGGAAGTGAGCAGTGAGGACCCTGGGCGGCCTGCCTCTTGCCCGCAAGGCTTTGCAGGACACGTATGTGCGTATTTAGAAGTTAGCCATTCCTCCTGGGAATCCCAGAATTGTAGTGCAAGGGGAAGGGAGTCCCAGGCCCTTACTCCTGACCTGCTTTTAGCCGCTCCCCTGACCCCCTGCTTACTGTCAAGGACACACAGGTGGCCTGAGTCACGCCTAGAAACTCAGGGCAGGGGCAAGGACAGCCCAGAGCCTAGGGAGGTGCAGGCCTCAGGCAGGGGCTCATCCGCACTGGGCTTTGTCCTTCAAGAGCTGGATGTAGAACTCTCTGACCTGATATGAGCCAGATATGAGCCACAGCCCCCACCCTGAAAAGAGCCATCCCCTGGTGGGTAGGGACTCGCAGGGGCCTTTGGAGGGGGGCGTCTCTGGCCCCTTGTGGTTCAAGAGTCCAGTGTCCCAGCCCTGGGTGCACAACCTCCCCAGCCACTGGGCAGAAGGTAGCAGGGAGGTGTCCAGCTGACTTCAGATGCCGGTAGTCCAATTCTCTCAGCCTCTGAGCCCCGTAGGCCCTGCTCATGCCCACGAGAGGAGCTGGACCTGCAGGGTGCATCGCTCCTGTCGGAAGGGAACATGGCAGAAACCTGAAGGAGCGAACCCTATGGCCAGTTGCCTCAGAACACTGGCACCGTCGTCAGGTGCTGGGGGGAGCTGGGGAGAGGGCAAGAGAGCCGGAACTGGGGGGCCCGGCCCTGACCACTCCCCCTGCCCCCTCCCTCTGGCACAGGGCCCGACAGTGTCCCCCTGGGGCATTCTGGGCTCCCTCTGCAAGGCTTGTCTACTGGACCTACATCTGAGCCACCATGTTCTTCGTTGTCAGCTTGGAGGGCAAGGTGGTGGGCAACAAGATCATCCACGGGCTCCTCTCCCTGTCCTGGGTGGCCTCGCACCAGCTGAACCCCCGTGGAACTCCAAGCTCCCCGCCCCACTTTCCCACTCCCAGCGCTGGCCCTGCCCCCCGCTTTCTGAGTCCCGGCCCCGCCCAGCGTCTGCGCTGGTCCCACCGCTGTCCCCACGGAGGGGAGGCCGTGCCGCTCGCGGGTTTCACACCCGCGGCGGCTCCGCTGTGCGTCAGACCCGGGCGCTCTTTCATGTTTATCAATAAGGCCGCATAGCCTGATCCACCACCAGACACATCAACGCTTCATTCCAGATAGGTGAGCAGTTCGGACACGCAGGTAGAGATAAAAAGTGCATGCAAGAGAGACACGCAGGGAGGGAGAGAGCGATTTCCAGTGTTGCCCAAATCACCCACTAAACAGACGAGGCTCCCAGCCCAGTGGCTTCCAGGCTCTCCCTCCAGCAGGCCCTTCTTGGCGCTCAGCTTTGCTTTTCTGCAGGCTGCTCAGCAAAGTCACGGACACCAGACTTCACTTTGGTGTCTCTTTAAAACTTGCTTAGACTCTCATCTAAGAACAAGCTTGGGCTCCAGCCAGCAAAAATTTCTGCTAGAAGAAATGATTTGGCACAGGGAGGGCGTCCTTCCAAACTCCCCCGTGGCCCCTCTGGTCACTGGCGCCCAGCCCGGCTGCCTCCAGCATCCGTCCACCTCTCCAACCATCCCAGTGCCTTTTGTCGGGGACTGTGTCTGGATGGCGGACACAGTACAGTTTGTGGAGAAGGGTCCTGAAGTACTTCTGGACGGTCGTGGTGTCTAACTCAGTGGCGGTCCTTACGGCTATCTACGTGTTCCAGTTTCAAATCATTGCTATATTTTTCAGACTCCGGAGCTGTGTGAAGAGGCCGGTGGGTGGCAGCTCTTGCAGCTTGATTTGCTGAAAGAAGCCCGGATTGGTGGCTCCTGGGATCAGGAGCACGTGTGGTGTCAGACAGAAATCAGCCCCGCGGTTCCCTGGGTGGGACCTTACAGAGGAGGGAGAGCAGTTACGCACCAAAGATGCTGCGCAGAACGGCCCTGGGGAGCCTGAGAAGGCGCCAGCAATGTCTCAAGCCTCGGGGCTTTTCTGGTTCCATCCTGTGCTCTCTGCGCGCCTCTGCACAGGTCCTAGCTCCTCCAGGTCTGCGGAGATGCCTCTGCCCGCTCCGAGGCTTCAAGCTCAGAGCCCCGGGTCCAGGGAGGGGTGACCCATTAGGACTCTACTGCCCGACCACGCTTGCTCGGTTGGGGTCCCAGGACCGTGGACTTGAAACCCGAGAAAGTTCCCGTGCCCACTTTATGATCTCGCCCAATGCCTCAAGCCTCAGTCTCAGCGCAAAGTCTGAGTTTTAGCTGTGAGTCTGAGTTTATGCCAAGAGCACCCGACCCAGATGGTTTCCCTGAGAATCCTGAACTTCTGCCATGTTATGTCATGGTCATGTCAGCCCCCCTGCCCAGTAACCCCATGGGCCCGGAGCTGGCCCAACTTCACCCGGGAGTTTGCCGGCAGAACTAAGCATGTAGGGCCAGTATCCTGTTTCCTCCATCCTGAGCCGCTCTGCGTGCACCGTCAGGGTGGGGGCGGGGAGGGCGGCCGCGTGGCTGAAGGCTCGCTGGCCACAACATCCTTTGTTTACCGAGAGGGCCGGTGACGTTGCTTGTCCCCAGCGCCTCCTCTCGGTCATAAACTCGACTGAGGTTTGGCAGGCATTTCCTGCCCAGTTCTGTCCCACGGCACTGGGAAGGCTCATGCCTAGATCAGGCAGAAATTCTGTTGACAGGCCACTCGATGTGTTACTTTTTGGATCAGGCCCTGTTGAGAAGCCGAACCCTCTGGCTCCCTGTCTTACTAGTCTGTTGTGATCCAGGAGTTGCTTTCCCTTGTCGCTTCTTCCCAGACCTAGAGCTGCACAATCACTGGTTTTCTACATAGAGTTATGTATGATGTCAACGGTCTTGAGACATTCAGCCAACGTCAAAGCCCCGCCGGGCCCCTCACAGTCAGATGCCACTTGTTCATCAAGAGACAGGGCTGTGACATAAAGGAGAGTGCAAGGATGCCATTCGCAGCAGCATGGATGGACCTAGAGATCATCACACTAAGCGGGGTCAGTCAGACAGAGGAGGACAAACACCATGTGAAGTCACTTACATGTGGACTGCAAACTATGACACAACGTGTATGTATATGCATGACTGGGACACTGTGCTGCACACCAGAAACTGACACATTGTAACTGATGGTACTTCAACTAAAAAAATGAAATAAATAAAAGATGACACAAATTAACTTATTTACGAAATGGAAATAGACTCAGGCATAGAAAACAAATTTATGGTTACCACGAGGGGAAGGAGGTGGGGGAGGGGTAAATTAAGAGTTTGGGATTAGCAGATACACACTCCCGTATATAAAATAGATAAAAACAAGGTCCTCGTGTACAGCCCAGGGAACTACGCTCAGCATCTGATAATAAACCACAGTGGAAAAGAATATGGAAAAGCACACACGCATATTGTAGCTGCATTACTTTACACCTGAAACTAGCACAATGCTTAAAATCAACTATGCTTCAATAAAATTTTTTTCTAAAAAAGAGAGAGAGAAAGGGCTTCTGGGCCTCTCAACAAAGGCATCTCTGTCAGGTAGGACCAGGGCAGGGCCTGCCTCTTGCCCTTCAAGGCTCTCTCCCCTCTGCCCGGCTCCAGGGTCCGCCACGTGGGCCTGGAGCTCTGACGCGGAGGGGCTGTTTGCTGGCACGCGGCCGCCTGCTGCCTTCCTGCTGGCATGCCTCCTTCAACTTCATTACTTTAATGAAGACTTTCTGAAGACCACCAGGCTGCATAATATCCCCATTAAATGGAAAGCCACATCTGACAGGTATTGCTGTCCCTGGGGTGGCATTTGGAGATTCTGCTAATGGGCTCAGAGATGGCTCAGTGCAGGGGATGGGAATCAGGTCTGCTTTCCATGTGCTGAGTCATCCGTTTGTAGCTCTTCTCTTGTCACTGGGGGAGGGAACGTTAGACACCGTGCCTGCATCTCTGCAGGGGCAGGGACCTCTTCTCTCCTACCAGGTGCCTCCAGGGCAGAAACTGTTACGCCTCTGATGAGAGTCTGGGAGCTGCCCTTGGGCAGCACAGTCTGCTCGCTGGATGCTCTGTAGGCCTACGGGTTTGTTTTATTTTCGCTTTTACCATTCTGTTCTCTAACTAAATTAAGACTTTGGCCGTGAAACTTGGCTTTGAAAGGTTTCCTAATTTTTAGACTGAGTCACTAATATGTTAGACGATTTCGCAGAATTCTTATTTTAACAGGTGGTAAGTCGCCAAAGTGACTCACTTTCTTACTGAGTCAGATTAGGCAGGAGGGAGTGGCCTTCTCAAGGCCCAAATCTGTTTTTCAGATCAAAGTCTGCGACACTTCTAACACGTTTCCTGAAAAAGTTCACAAAACACCTCAGCGTGATTCCTCTTTCTCCCCCAGGGATTGTCAAATGCTCTTTTTTGTCAACATTGTGCAGTTTGTTTTTGGTTTTTACTCAGCTTTGTTCGTATCCAAGGTGGGATCTGAAAGCTCTAAAGGAACAGGGAAGGGTGCCTCCTGCTCCCCACCCCTGGAATTATGTGTAAATACCTCACAGATGCCCCTGCAGAGGGAGGAGAAAACCTGGGGAGAAACGCTCTCTTCTGAGGCTGCCTGGGCCCCCCTGGGTCAACTGGTATGGTGTGAAGGGGCGAAGGTATTCAGAGGCAGCTGATGGCGTTTGGGGATGGGGTTGCCATGGTAATGCAACACGCACAGCAGCCCCCGCTCTGCTCCCAACATAAGCGCCCTGTGATCTGTCTCCCCCAGCAACAGGGGGGAAGTCAACGTGCACGTGTGAGCTCTTCTCTTTAAAATTCCTCCGCAAGGTGTGCTTCTCCCAAGAGGGAGAGAGCGCCCCGTGTTGGGTGCACCAGCCGAGCCACCCCTCTCTCAGGTGCCCTGCTCTGTTCCCGAGCATTCAGGTGTTGATCTCATCCTTTTGAAAATTCCAGCAGAGCATGAATGTCCGTCCCAAGGGTACTGACCAGACACGTGGCGGTGTGTCTCAGCCGCAGGATGCTCCGAGGCTTTGCTGCCCTCAAAGAGGAAGCAGCCGCTCCATGTGTACTGATCCGGAATCAGCTTCAGGACAGACGGCCAAGGGGAGAAAGCAGGGGCGGAACGCTGTGTATAGAGCGCGCTGCCATGTGTTCAGGGAAAAGGTACTCACACGCGTGCTTACACACGCAAAGCGCACCTTTGGAAGAATGCAGAAAAACCTAATGGTCCTTGCCTCGGGGGAGGGAGACTGAGGTGGGAAGGAGACTTCCTTCTCTCTGTAGACCCTTCTGTGCCCTTTGGATTATTTTTTAACTATGTGCATGCCTTAATTCGGTCAATACAGTCAATGAGTAAACTGTTAAAAATTTATTATAGAGCTTGCTATTTAAATAGATCCAATGGGAAAGGAATATTTTTATAAACAGAGTAGGCGCTCTCTGTCTCTCTCTTTCAGGCTTAAGGTTACACTTTGGAAACTTCAGAAGAAGTGAGAACTAAAGAGGGATGGGAAATGCATCCCCCCCCCCCCAAATCAATTCCTGGAGTCGGCTGTGCCCCGAGAAAGCAGACATGTGACTCCCCACAGTACGGGTCATACAGCACTTGCTCCGAACGGCCAAGTCCTCGAGTCTGTCCCCGCCGGCGTTTCTGTGTGGCGTGGACCTGTTTCACCTACAGACTAGCAGGTTGGTACTCCGTCCCCTGCGTTTAAATGCCTCCGAGTGCTCTGCTTTGGGTATTCAGCCCACGACCCAGACTCAGCGGGGGAAAGGAGGCAGCTCAGAACTTCGCCGACGAAGCCAGCAGTTAGGAACGGAGAGCGAGGAGGCTGGAGAGCTGGGGAGGGAGGCACCGACAGGTTGGAGATGTCGCTTTCCCCAAGATGTCATCCTTCCTGCATGATGCTGTCCGGGGTTCCTCTCTGGGGCTGCCAAGAATCCTGGGCATCCAGGCAAACAGTTGCTCCGTTAAAAAACAAAACAAAACAAAAAAACCCACCAAGACTGCTCACCAGATTCCCCGATTCAGCCCAGCTCAGCTCGCTGTCTTCACATTTTGTTTTGAGGGGTGGGGTAGGTCCAGCGTCCCAGACCCGATGGCCAGGACGTCACTGCCCTGCCGTCCACCTGCCTGCTCTTGCCCAAGCTGCTGTGTTTTTGTTCCCGTGCCTGGGAGCCAGTTCACATCGGCTGGACCTGCAAATTCTGGTAGCAGCTGGCTGCCATCCCACTCTCAGTGAAAGGGCAGTGCCCCCGTCGCAAGTGGCTGAGGTTCCTGGAGTCTGCTCTGCTTACGTGGGGAGCCAGCTGCTTGGGGTGGGGGGCTGCATGTCTGTGGGTCAGCCTGCGGACAGAAGTAAGAAACAGAGGGCACTGAGCACGACAGCTAGCATCTCAGCGCTCAGCGTGTGCCAGCCTCCTTGTTACCAAGCGACACTCTTCTCAATGATGAAGAGCAGCAAATGGAGAAAGACCTCTCCTGGGCGGTGGCTAAACCTAACCTCCTCTTGGGCAGTTAGTTTGTTTTCACTCATTTATGCTCCACCATTGAGCATTTAGTGGGCGCCTTTTATGTGCCGGGCCAGGTGCTGAGCCTTGAAGAGATGGAGAGAAATAATCAGCGTCTCCCCCCGCAAGGAACTCAGGGTCTAGAGCTGGGTCAGCCACCCATGGACCCAGGGCCAAATCCAACCGCCCTCAAAAAGGCTAAAGCCACACCGTCTGCATGCAGCCTGTGGGTACCTTCCTGCTGTAAGAGCCGAGCATGTGCCAGAGACCACCGTGTGGCTCTTTTATAGAAACAGTTTGCCAACCATGGTCTAGAGGAGGAAACAGGAATTTTTTCCTTTTTATTCTTTTTTTTTTTTTCCTATTCTCTTTTTTTGGTGGGGGGTAATTCAGTTTGTTTGTTTGTTTATTTAATGGAAGTACTGGGGATTGAACCCAGGACCTCCTGCATGCTAAGCACATGCTCTACCACTGAGCTCTACCCTCCCCTCCGGAAACAGGAGTATTAACAGGCGTTTGGAATATGGGGAGAAGCAGGTGGTGACAGAGGGTGACACAGATAACTCCGGGAGCAGAGAGGAGGGGAAAGTCAGCGTGGGAATGGAGGGGGCCTTGCTCCCGGCACTCAGGATTATCAGAAAACAGCATTCTTCAGGGAAAAAGCCATCAACGTCTTCCTAGTTCTCTCCGCTTTGTTCGAGCTTCCTCTGAAAGACAGACTTCTTCCCGTTGTTTTCAACAACAAAACCAGACCCCACGGAATCACCAGGGGCATCCGGTCAAAGCCTTTTCTCTTCCCCTCAGAGGAGGAAACGAGTGATTGGGGCTCGGCAGTCGATAAGCTGACCGCTGGCTTTCTGAAGTTTCTAGAAATGGTTGATGGGGCTCGAGGGTCCCTGTGGTGCTGTCAGGAAACACAAGTGGTCAAGCTCACAGCCCCGTGGCCACTGGCTCACCCTGAGAAGGTCAGGGCCTCCAGGGGACCATGGCTATCAGGTGCCCTCTTCTTTCTTCTGCACAGTGTTGACCTCTTATTGAAGGTCCAGTGGGTGTGTTTTTAACTCCCATTTCCCCTAGTTTGAGATGTTCTAATCATGGGCAGGGAATAAGAGCAAAGCCAAGGCGCCCACAGACCTCAGCGCTTTCCTGGTAGGTTTCTGTGATGAATTTCGTGTTTTACATCCTCTGGGTGGTGTCCCTGCCCTATTCCAAATTACGTCCCGCTGCATCTCGCGTTTCCACAGTTTAGGCATGTGTGATGGTGGTCTGCAAGGTGATGTTCCAACTGAAGTGGGTCGTGCCCTTTGCCTGCTCTTCTAACTGCACAGAAGTGAGCTCTGTTCCCACCTGGAGCTTCTCCCCGGCCAGATGGGAGGTCCCCTGGCAAAGGCAGGGGCCAGGTCCTGATATTCCCAGCACCTGCCTTCCTGGGGTCTTCTCTAAGGAGAGGCGTTGAACGAACCATCAAAATGCAGTAATCCGGGAAAAGCTGAGATCTCTGCCATTTCAAAGATGGGAGAGTTAAGGCCCAGGTGGGAGGGGTGTGTAAGACTCATCTAAGATCCACACTCGGTCCATCTATTCATTCAACAAACTTTGATGGAGGGCCCGCCTTGTGCCAGGCAGCGTGCTGGGGAGACCAGGTGGGAGACGAGATTCCAAAGGGACAGACAGACACACGCAAGTAAGCAGAGACCTGGGACTGGAGGTGAGGGGAGGAGTTGTGGAGAAGGCTGGGAACGGAAGAGTCAGGGTGAGCGGAGTCCTGGGCCTCGGACCCCAGGTCAGCCTTCCTTCTGCGCACCCCGTGCCTGGCCTGTTGACAGTGTATGCAAGAGGCAAAGTGAGGAGCATAGCTGCCTGGGGGACAGGACGTCTGGGTCCAGGAGAGCCGGAGCCCTGCCACCTGTCTGCAGCTCCAGGCTGCCCGGCTGGCCTGAGGCCCAAGGAGCCCCACGGCTGTGACAGAGCCGGAAGGGAGTTTGCAAAGCTGGCCCCATGGTTAACAGAGCTGTCCCTCCTGTTTTCATTTGGGGAGGAAGACCAGCAGTCAGCCTTGAGAACTTGCAAAGAAGGACGAAGGTGCCAGAAGGGCTGTCTGGTCTACCTGGTCTTTTACAGATGGAGAAACTGAGGCACAAGGGCCTGCCTGGGAGGTCCTTCCTGGCCAGAGGTCCTTCCTAGGTGACTCTGCAGCCCAGGCCCTTCTGGGGTCCACAGATGGGGCAGGCACACCACCCAGTACCCCTGGGTCATTTCCACCTGCCCCCCCAGGTGTGGCCAGGAAATGGAATGCGCCCCACCCCCGGCCAGGCTTGCCTCCCTGCAGCCCGCGGACCCCGCAGAGTGGCTCGGAGCGTGAAGGAAATGTGACGGCAGAGTGCTGCCTTGTCTGAAGGAAGGGGTGAAGTGAAGGCTCGGGATCTGTGGGTGCAGACAGACGGGGATGTCAGAGCAGCTCCAGCCTCCGGGATCCGCGCCCCGGGGAGTATGGGACGAGACGGACGAGATGCCAGGCGGCCTGGCACGCCCTGGGCACCCACTCCATAAGCTCAGAGTCCCCTTCCCGTCCCAGGGAACGTTACATTAAGTAACTGCTTTGGTGGCCAAGTTATATATTACCAAGATGGACCTGGCTGCGACTTCTCACTCTCTTTTACTGTTTTGCCTAGAAAGGTTCCCGTGGCAGCTCCGAAAGCCAGGAATGAGTAAGGACAGAGGTGACATTAAAGGCAGGCTGTTAGCAGAAGTGAAAATTAAACAACTCAGCCAAAATCGAAGTCTGGGAGCGCCTTGGCTGTGCGATGGCGAGAGTACTTGCTCCCCTTCTGGAACCTCTTCCGAAGTGCTGGGACTTCGCACGGAATTCTCTGGCGATCCTATCTCTTTAGGCTCAACCTCAGTACTTAGGGGTGGCGGCCCTATGTTTTTAGAGGAAGACACTGAGGCTCAGAGAGGCAGAATCACTTGTCCAAGGTCACACAGAGAAGGAACGGCAGGGCCGGAATGGGCTCCCGTCTCAGGGGCTCCCCTGGGCTGGAATATCTCATCTTGCCAGGTCACCCCTGAGGAGCTTGAAGTAGAGGAGGCCCCACCCCAAAGGGCAGGAGCCTGGGTGGTAACAGCAGGTCCGGCGAGGGGAGCAGGACACACATGCCACCCTCACTCCAGCTGGCTGAGCGCCTGGGCCTCGGGCTGAAACAAAGAGGACTTCAGCAGTCACCGTCTAAGCAGGGGGGAGCAACGTGCCAGCCCAGCACCCCCAGTGGGGGACACCGGGAGGCTCAGAGTAGGGAGCTGTTCATACTTGTGTGCCCAGAGCCCTGTTCCCCGGCGCCCTCCCGAGATGACCGTGCGTTTGCGCTCTGAATTCTCACACTGGTCCTCCGAGAGGGGCACTTCTCAGAGGAGGCCTGGGACCCAGAGGGCTCGGGTCACCCATCGGCTGCACAGAAAGAGGCAGACAGTGTTGGCGTAGCTCTAGTGTCTGTCCTCAGACCAAGACCAGCAGGCGAGGAGCCCCGTGATCTGTCGGCTGCACCCCGGAAGGCAGGAGGGGCTGGCCTCACTCATCAAGGGAGAACAAATCGTGTTGGATGCGTGCTGTTAGCAAGGCTGGGGAGTGCAGATTCCATCTCTTTTTAACAAGTTCCCCAAGAAGATCAGCAACAAGGCTCCGCCATGCTCCGGGGGGAGCCAAACGCTCTGCTGTCTTCTGAGTCATCACCGGCAGCCCCCTCTCCCCCACCACCCGGTGATTCACTTCCTGGGAGTGCGGGGAGTGGGGCCTTCATTATCAAACATTTTATTTTAAGAAGTCAGCCTCCGTTGGTTACCACTCAGCTCCAGACCTTGCCCCCCAAAGCTTCTGGAAACAGACGAGCCGGCTATCCAAAGCCTCAGACAGAAGTCCTATTTACTCTCCATCTCCTCCTTTGCGGAGAGGACGCAGGGGGTCTCCCTGCAGCCTGGCCAGAGGCCAGGCAGAACAGAGAATCTCTATGAGGCTCATGAAAGGCCACGAACAGCCCAGCCACGTCTGCACAGGGACAGGGACGGCGCGGGCACGTCTGGGGCGCCCCACAGACCTCTCTCTTCATCTCAGATAATTAGTTAGTCTCTTGCAAGAGCCCCGAGTTGAAGCCACAGGGCACACTGACGGCTAAGGATGATCTAACAAGGGAGTCCTTTTCACTTCAGTGCCACATAATCAACAGGGAAAACACAGCATGTTTATAACCAACAGCTAGGCTTACGCTGCATTGTCCCCTCGTCGCTCATCAACAGACACCCTCCTATAAATCCCATCCTCAAATCTGGGTGGTTCTCTCTCCGTCCTTCAAGTCCTCCTGGGTGCAGGAGAGGGTCCCCAGCACAGCGATCACACTGAAAGGAGGAGGAGGAGAAGAGGAGGGAGCAGCCCCGCGGGGAAGAGCCTCATGCTCTCGTGCTCCAGGCCGCAAGGCAGGGCTCAGCAGGAACCCACAGCATCGCTGAGAGCCGCAGGGGGAAGGGAAGCCATGCTTGGAAGGGGGTGTGGCGTGCGCATTGCTTGGCGACGTGATGCAGTCGAGGAAAGCACGTGAGCCGCTATGACGGGCTTCTTATGCCCAGCTCGTCACGAGGCATCGCCATGTCGATGGGAAAATCACCCCCCACCCCGGGTATCTGCGGAGAGCATCTCTGATAGGAAGACACGGGGGAAATGCTTGAGAACCCGGGGGCATGTGTTCTGGTCCTCCTACCAGCCGGGGCCTTGAAGCAGGCCCTCCTCTCCGGAAGAGCTGGCACTGACACCCGCGCGCTCTCGCGGGTGGTAAGCGCTTCTGCCCACCCCAAACCGTGATTGTACTGGAGAAACGAGGGTGGAGGGTAGGAGGTGAAATGTCAGCAGTGTGCCTTGTGGGCAGCTGCGGTTAACGGGGCTTCTGCCCCAGGCAGCGTCGACTCGGTTTGCCGTGCTTGGCAGAGCCAGCTGGCCGTCCTGGCCCTCGTGC
This sequence comes from Camelus ferus, assembly GCF_009834535.1. Classification (NCBI taxonomy): domain Eukaryota; kingdom Metazoa; phylum Chordata; class Mammalia; order Artiodactyla; family Camelidae; genus Camelus; species Camelus ferus. The sequence continues at coordinate 11,667,543 of NC_045714.1, read as the reverse complement.
CTTTGGAGGAGACAGGGAGCCAGCACCAGAGATCTCACCGGCTTCAGGACGGGCTGCCGGAGCCCCTTGCCAGTATGACCTCGGACACCATCACCTGAGTGCATCTGGCTGCCCAGTGCTGTGCAATATTTCATCAACTTTGGATTTTACAGGTTTAGGCTCGAGGTGACGTCCCTGCATTTGCTCCTGTTTACAGATTCCTGATTTTGTTTTTTTAACAAGGGAACTACCAAACATACACAAAAGTAGAGGCAACAGATAAGCCCCCAGGGACCCCTCACCGTCTTCAGCAATTACCAGCTCACGGCCCATCTTTTCTATCTCTTCCCTCCCCCTCTCCTCCGCCCAGGGATTATTTTGAACGAGTTGCCATACTTCACGAGTACTTCTGTGTTTATCTCTCAAAGACACGAACTCTTCAAAAAAACAAAAACAAGACCATTCTTCACACTTCAAAACCGAACCTGTTCCTCAAAATCAAACCTCCAGCCTCTGTCCAGGTTTTCCTGATTGGCTCATGATTTGAAAATCCATTCAGTGCAGGATCCAAGTAAGTTCCACGCCTTGTGGTTGGTTCCTTGGCTGATGAGTCTTTTGAGCTCTTAGTCTGCAGAGTCTCTCTCTGTCCCTGCCGTGTGTTGGTTGAAGGGAGCTGATCAGGGCTGTGGGCGCGTTCCTCGCCTGGATCTGGCCGATTGTGTCCCCATGGTTTCACTTTAAATGGTGGCACTACTTCTATCAAGTCCTCCTTGTTTATTCACTGAAAGAGAAACAGTCCCTCATCAACTACGTGATTTCCCTGAGATATAGTTCTTATTTTAAAAAAGTCAAGAAAAGTGCTTGATGTTTCAAAACAGAGAGACACTCCCAAGCTGCCCGGGAGCTGCCGGCGTCTCCGTCCCCGCGGCTGTCCTCCCATCTGCGCTCAGGCTGCCCCGTCGCTGGCCGGCGGGAACACCCTGCTCTGCCCGCCACCGCCGGGTCTGCATCACGGACCCCGCCCTCTGCCTTCCCTTCTTTTTAAATCTCTGTCCGGTTGAGAGCCCCGTGGAGCCAATGCTCATGGCAGAGTATCTCACGGCCTCCTTATCTCCTCGTGGTCGACAGCGTCTCCTTTTTTTCCTCTCTGGACGGTCTTTAGCAAATTGGGGCTTTAATCCAATTTGCTAACATATCAAATGGTCGTAGTGAATTTCCAGGCCCTGGGGGGGCTTTGTAAAAGCCAGAAACCCAAAACGAATGAAGGAACCCAACTCCCCACTGTCCCCAAACCCCAAGCACCTTCTGCCCCAGGGAGCGGGCCGGCCCTTCCTGCCCGGGGCGCTTGCCTGATGTTGGCGGGGGTCCCTCTGTGCCTCTCACTCGGACTTTCTGCTGTGCCTCATGGCCGCTTTCCACGCCGTAGGGCAGCACATGGATTTCTACTTCCTCGTCCACGTCCTCTGGCTGGTTAATCTGCTGAGTGTGCGGCGGAGAAAAGCCATTGCTGAGGTCTGGCCCTGCTACTGTGGTGCCCTCGTCAGCCTGGTGATCTTCCAGCACCTTCTGCATCTCAGGCTGCCCCCTGCTCTCTGCAGAGGTAATCCACCTGCCCACCACTGGATCCTTCAAGCGGGGGAAACGCCGAGTTTTGGCAAACGCTGACTTTGCTCTGGACGCGTAGGGTGTACTTGGGTGGAGGAGCTAGGGGTCCTTCTTGGAGAGGATTGCTGCCCTGAGGAATTCCAGGCCGAGGAAATGATTTGGCCCGACCCCTGGGGCGTCTTGTTCTAGGGGTGATAACCACTGTTGACACAGGCCGAGAACAGGGTCACAGCCCCCGAGCTAACCCAGACTTGCCTAGAGAGGAGGGGTCGTCTCACTCTGCCCTGAAAAGCAAATTAAAAGGGAAAGAGCAAGAAACAGGAGAAGGATGCAGCCTCCACCTGAGTATACGTTCCGCTGCCCAAACACTTCCCACCTCTTTTCCCCACAGCCATCCTGGGAGGGAAAGTCAGTGGGTACCAGCACCCCTACTGCACAGATGAGGAAGCTGAGGCCGAAAGGAGAGACGCATGGGCTGCCCAAGGGCACGGGGCCGTGTGCTGCCTGCCACCTCCTGGCTGAGGGTAACGGCCCCCAGAGGACTCGGTCCGCAGACTTGGACCTGGGAAGTCCTTTCCTTGGATCGTCTTGTCCCAACCCAGTAAAGAGTCAAAAACCTTGCCCCAAGTCAAGTGGACAACCTCTGTCCACTTCCTGGGTACCATTTTCCGAGCTCATCACAGGTGGTGTTCACTTGTGACCTTCCCTAAGAGTGTCCCCGCCGTCCTCATCCTGTCTTCTCTGCTGAGTTCCTCTGGCTCCCTGTCTCTCCCAGCCCCGCCCCTCCCCTCTCTCTTTCCTTCTTCTTTCTCTCCAGCCCTCTCCTCCTCTCTTCTTCCCAGCACTCGTCTCTTCTCTTCTTCACGTCTCTTCCTCTTGCTCTCACTCTCCATCCTCCTTTCCTTTTCACTCTCTTATTTCCCCCTCAGCTCCTCCCTCCTTACCCTCCCCTCTTTGCACAGTCATGTGTCTCTGCTCTTGTCTTCCCACCCCCTCTTTTTCTCCCAGGTTGAGGCTGAGGATGTTAGCCCATCCCCCAGGCCCCTCTCACTCACCCCACAGCCTCACCCAGCCCCTCCCCCCTGCTCCAAAGTGGGGGGTCCACCCAGGTCAGCCCCCTGTGGACAGAGCACAGGTAGGCGGGTGTCTCTGTGAAGGACCCCCACACCCCGAGGCAGACCCGATCAGGGTCCCCAGGCAGGTCGGACATCAGGGGTTTGAAGCCCTTCCCAGCCCCCTCTCAACTTAAAAAACAGTCCTTCTCTTGACCCTGAAATCATCTCTGACATCTTAGTCATTCATATAATTTGAAAGAAGCATTAATAGAACAGACTCAATGATCTTTAGCAAAATAATGAAGACAAAAAGAAAATTGTTCCTTCCTTTACAGATTACCCACGGAGAACCACAAGTACAGAAATACATTCAAATCTCATTAAATGGTTGTATCTCCCAGACTTGGCCAAGAAGCCGGATGCCGATTTGTTACTCTGTGAGTGCCGGGCAAGTCCAAGCGCCTCTTCACGGGGGGACGTCAGGTTGGGCAGGCGACTCAGAGCCTGGGACGGGCCAAGCACCACTTACGTCTTCCTTCTATGCCAATCTCCTTTCCAACATTCCTCCATTTCATCTTCTTGTAGTCACCCAGACAGTCCTCAGTGAAGAAATATAGTAACCGGGTTCCAAGTTCTCCATCTAATTAAAAAATGCTTGCATCGGAGAGAATTTTAACTTATAAGCATGATTCTGATGGCGCTGGGGGTGGGGGAGGGCTTTCAACGGATGATTTAAAACCCAGTGATTCTGATACTAAATACAAAGTGGATGGCTGGTTTGCGAATAAGATTTCCAAGTGTCATCCCAAAGCAAGGCCTTCCAAAATCTGGGCTTTGTGGGTTATTAGTTCCTCACCCCAAAGTGACTACTCTTGTGTTCTTTTCCGGTTGGTCCTTCTGTCCCAGGCAAAACCCACGTTCTCATTCACTCGTCTGGCTGTTCATCAAATGCTGGTAGACTCGAACTGCGTGCCCCTCCCCCACCTTGGAATCTGGGGTTCCACCCAGGTCTGCAGGGCCAGGTCCACACAGGACAGCAGCTTTCTTACTGCCCGTGGCTTGAATTCGCACTGTGAGTGGTGTGAGGGGGTCCCAGGAGGCACAGCAGGCTTTGTGACATTTGAGGTTGCCTAGGGACTCCTGGAAACTCACACCAAGTGCCCCGCCAAGGTGATGGAGACAAGGAAGCTTCCATGTGTTACTGGAGGATGAACCAGGTGCCCCAGGGGCTCCACCTGCAGTTGTGGTGTGGACGCATCCAACCGCCGGTGGTGACGCCACTGCTGAGGACCACGACCCCTTCCTTGTGTCTTCACAGTTGACTTCCTGCTTCTCCTGGTGGCCTCCCTGCAGTGGCAACTGTCTGTGGATGAGAACACAGCGCCTGTGAGGATAAAGGCCAGGGACAATGTGGAGGTCAGCCGAGACCTCCGGCCAGATGACCTCGCCCAGCTCAGCCCTGTCCCCAACTTCATCTTCTGCCAGTAGGAACAGAGATCGTGGTCCTGGACACCATTGGAGGTGGGGGGGGCATCTCCACTCCCTCCCAGCCTCGTGGACAAAAGAATTCTTCCCTTGGGAGAAGAAATCACTATGGTTTTCTTTCCTTAATTAAAAAATTAAAATTGATATGTAATTGACATACAGTGAAGCGTCCGGATCTTAGTTAGTTACACTGTGCAGTCAGTGCTGGGGTGTGGAGCCAAGACACTGAAGCCTTCCATCATCTCAGAAACGTCCCTCCTTCCTCTGCCTAGTCAGATCTTTCCCCAGGCACCCACCAATCTGAGTTCTGCATCACAGGTTCGTTTTACCTACTCTAGAACTTCATCTAAATAGAATTGTAGGCAATGCACTTTTTGGAGTCTGGCTTCCTTTACTCATCGTGGTGCTTCTGAGATCCATTCACCTTGTAGCATGTTTCAGTACATTGTTCCTTTTTATTGCCAAGTAGCGTTCCCCCTGTATGAATATTCCACATTGTGATCATCCGTGAGTAGGTGAACATCTGAGTTGCTCCCAGCCTGGGGTTAATAAGGATAAAGCTTCCGTGAACATTTTTGCACAGGGTTTTTGTGACCATCTGTTTCCTTTTTTCTGGGTAAGTATCTAAGAGTGGGATTGCTGGGTCATGGGATAAACGCACCTCTAGTGTTTTAGGAAACTGCCAAATAGTTTCCCCAAGGAATGTGACTCTGTACAGTGGAATATCAGCCAGCAGCGAAAAGGAATGCATCACTGACATGCATGATGACATGGGTAACTCTTGACGGCACTGTGCCACACACAAGAGGTGACACAGTGCCTGGTTCCACGCACGTGATATTCTGGCGAAGGCAAAGCTCTAGGGACAGAAAACAGATCACTGGCCGCCTGGAGGTGGGGCAGGGGATGGGCTACCGGGGTCTGGGGAATTTCGAGGATGAGGGACATATTCTATATCTTGATTGCAGTGGTGGTTACAGGACTGTGTGCATTTGTCAAACTTCAAAGAATTACATGCTTCAAAGGTTGGGGGAGGGGGTTAATGAATGCAGGTGTACCTGGATAAACTTGACTTTGCTCAAGTCCCTGGCTGGTGAGGTTTTCATCTCATGGGTCATGAGTCTATGAGGGTCTCAATGCATCTCTCTCCCCAAATCTGTGTTCCATGTCCTTCTATTTTAAGATAACCTGTGGGAGGTAACTTCATGTCTGGCAAGTACAACATCTTTGCTTTCACTCACTCCGTCCACCTTCTAGCTCCTCTCTGGACATGGCAGAAGTCATTGTTTCTTGGTATCATTTCTGATCTGTGCTCTGTCTGGTGTTTCTTGCGGGAACGACACGGACCAGCGTCCTAGGTGTCAGGCACCTGGCAACCTTAGGATGCTTCGTGCTGCAGAGAAGCCGCCGCCTCCTACAGCCCATGATGGCCATTCTGCCGCCATGGGACCGCCTGGTGGTTGCCTTGAGGACACTCCTGCCGGTACGGGATAGCCCTTCTTTCAAGGCTGCTCTTTGTTTTCCTAGCCTGACTGTCTTAATACTCTTCAAAAGGTGCTGCCAAAACCAACAGTCATCTTAAAAGGCCTTTTCCAAAGATGTGTTTGCCAAAGGTGGAAAGATGTAAAACGACCCCCCGTGGGTCACGCATGAAGCAGCCTGTGCTTCGGGGAGTCGCCTTTGATGTTGGCGAGCCCCGAACCTAAAAGAAATCAAGAGAGGGAAGAAGTGCGATAGAAAATGTGCTTTCTGACCAAGCTAACAACCTGGAGACGGCGCCCCCAGCAGGGCTGTTCACCACCCCGGAACCTGGTAGGCATGCACATTTCAAGGTGGGGTCGCATTTGAATAATGTGGAACCAAGATTAATACAGCAGTTGGAAGGCTATAGAAGTCGTGGGTCTGAAACCGGAAGGGGGCTCGAGAGAGTGTGTCTGGTGCATCCCCCCCGCCCCCTGGGTTGGTAAGATGTAAGATTTCCACATGAGAGGTGCAGACAGAGCTGTGCCAGAAGAGGCCAGCCCAGCACCACCAGCTAGTCTAGGGCCCCCGTCTCCAGACTCCTGCACTGCTTCTTTGTCTGATTGGTCCATGCACAACTTCCAACTCAGCTACACATTATTTGCACTCAGCATAATGGAGTCATTCTTTGGAGGTCTCCAAGCCTCGGGTCATTGTTCAGAATATTGGTCCTCGTTGGCCTGAAAACTTCTGAGTGGTTGCCTGTCAAATAAACTAGCTTTTACGGTAATGGCGACATTCGCATCTCCAATTTATCTTATTGTGTCTCAGTGGGCAGGAGACCACTGGGTCCTTTAGGGCCATACGTCTTAGGACTTCATCCTCCTAATGGCCAGTAAGCCTTTCTTTATAAAAATCAGACCGTGAGAGCAGGAAGGAGTCTCCAGAGATGACGTGGTGACTTTGCAGATGAGAACACCAAGAACGAGAGGAGGGAACGGCAGGGCCCCCCTCGGGGCCACACCGTGGCTCATGGCCGCTCAGTTTCTTGTCCTCAGTTCCTATGGACAGGGAAGATTCTGCTCGGCCTCTGGGTTAACCCCTCCTTCTGTTCTTGGGGGAGGAGCATGACTGGACCTCTTTGGCTAGACAGCCAAGTGCTGCTCTGCTCGAGTTACAACCTCGGAGACCAATGGAAGACGGCACTGGTCAGCCAGGCCGAGGTGGGGGGCGTTGCAGCCCCAGTATGCCCTGAGTTTTCCCCGCCTCTCCGCTGCAGGTCGGCGATGTGCCAGTACCTAGAGATGTCACTCGTCTCCAGCTGCTGGCACGTCCATGGTCCCAGCACGTACTGCACAGCCAGGGGGTCAGCTGGGTGGGTCCCCCAGCACGTTCACTGGCTCGGCCCTGCTGGTGCAGAGCCCGCATGGGTCACTAGGAAAAGAAGATCAGACGCACAGAAGAGCTGCAACGGGAGTCCAGTGGTCACCCACACCCTCAGCCCGGACCGGCAGTTTATTTTTTCATCTGTGCTGTGTCTATATTTGAGGGTGGGTGTGTATTTTTGTGAAATCACTGGAGGAAAAGGTGCAAACACTAAGGCATTTTCCTACACAAGGACATTTTTATCAGCTCTCCCTGAGAAAACCAATTCCCCACTTTGTCCAATACCAGCCTGTGTTCTAATAGTTCTAATGCCCCCAGCTATTCCTGAATTGTCCATGGCAGCTGTTTTCAGAAAATTATTATTATTATTATTATTATTTGGACTTAGGATCCAGACCAAGTTCATGAGCTGCAGTTGACCATTTTGCCAGATGCTCTTTGAAGGGACATGGAGGACAGCCCCAGTAGAAGTTAGGAGACACCTGCTCTCCTGGGGAGAATCCTGGAACCACATGAAAAGCACAGAGAAAACGAGACGCTGGAGGCCCTGCCCTGAGACCCAGTGTCAAGTCCAGGGCAGCGGCGCCCTCCAGTCCGCGGCCTCTGGGCCCTGGGGATGGTCCCAGTCTCTGCCAACAGCACTCCACCGAGTTTGCGGAACTCCAGCCACGCTACTGACTCCCAGGCTTTGGGCCTGTTTAGAGAGGGAGGAGGCCCGGGTTCTGCCCAATTGGAGCTGTAACTGGCTTCCTTTTATGAATGAAGGAAAAGGAGGAATGTGTTTATTTTAACTCTTGCCTCTGAGTGACACCCTGGGCTAGGCTCCCATTCCGTCTCCCAGTTTGTGAAGAACATTCGTGTGGACACATATCTCATCTTCCACAAGCCAGCCCGGGGCTCCGGGGCTCAGTGCCGGGGCCGCGGGGAGCAGGTTTCTGAACGTCCCAGAGAGGCTGACAAGGGAGGTTCTCAAGCCCCACGATTACCTGTCTGCACCCCCTCTGCTCACCTCGTGCGTCTTTCTGCTTGAGTCACCGCAAGGGATGGGGAAGGGGAGCTGAGGCTCTAGGGAGGGGCTGGGGGAGATGGGGGGGCTCATCTCCCGGTTCCCCTAAAAATCACCATGTGAGCAGGAAGGGGAGCAAAGAGTTGCCCAACAGGCAGCGGGGCAGGGTTTGCCCAAACAAGACCTGGCTCTTCCCATCCCAAGGGCTGGCCACACCCAGGCACTGGCCACAAGACTCCTGGTTTCTCCTGTCTTCCATGCAGCCATCCCTGAAGATGAGCCCCGGGAAAAGGAAGCAGGGGTCCTGTGGGATGCCGCATGTTTCACCTTTCTGCTGATCCAGCAATGGGTCTTCCTGAGTTATTACCACCTTTACATGGTAGTTGACCTGGAGGCCACCAAAGCCTTGGCATCCAGGTACCAGGAAGCCTGGGATAAAAACGTCAGATTTCAGGAGCTCGAATGGACATGAAGGTACCTTTAGTCGAAGGGTCATGGCCTTTTAGCAGTCACAGAAAGCTCACACCACCTCATCTCACCCCTCCCCTTGGCTGAGGAAGAGCTGAGGCTCAGGCCAGACCAGAGCAGGGCTGATTCACCCCCTCCAACTCACGCCACTTCCTCCCAAGTCTGGGAGTCGGTCCTCTCTCTCTGCCAACCTTTGGGTGAGTGGCAGGAACCCCATGGCCATGAGGGACCAAGTTCAGCTCAGAGTCAATGGGCAGGTTGGCTACCGTCAGTGCAAACGCAGCCCACCCTGCATAGGTCCAGGACTTGGGGAACATCTCTGGGCAGCCCCCGCCTATCCCATCCTTAGGCTTCTGTCCCTGTTGACTTGTCTGCCTGACCAGCTTGTCTGACAGCCTCTTCTGGTGACAGATTCCTCCTCTGATACAAAACTGCTCATCTACCAGCCCTGGGTCTGTCCGCCTTCATTGCTGGGAGAAACACCCGTGCCAAAGGGAAGGGACAGACTCAACTCCAAGGGGTTACACCCACCATCCATTTCCAGAGTGCAGAGCAGCATTCCAGAACTCAGACAAAGTGTCTGGGCAAAATGTCCCCTGCAACGCCCCAGCCTCTCACCCCGTGACCCCACCAAGCACAGCCAGTATGCAGGCCAGCTGCAAGTATTCGTCCCCATTCGAAGTTCCCACGGTTTGCTGAGTGCTCTGTCCATCTGTTGAGCTCAACTTGGTCCTTACGCTCTGGGGCTTTATGGTCTATGGGGAGAAATGAGAAGGGGACTCTTCTGGAGCAGGAGACTTGACCTGTCTTGCTATATGAATGACTGACACAATTCACCTCGAATCTTGGTGCAGAGAGGTTCCCTGTAAGACGATTTCTGACATGCCGGGCTGCCAGTGCTGTCCCCGGCAAGGCGCTGGGGCGCAGCGAGGAAGATGGGAAACCGGATCAGCACGGAGCAGCTTTGCTGGCTTGTCTCTCTTCACCCGGGAAGCATGGCCCTTCCAAAGGACCTGCCATCTTGTCACATATTTCTTTCTTTAATAGAGACGTCCTCCTTTTTCTTTTGTTCTCTTTTCTTTTCTTCTTCTTCTTCTTCTTTTTTTTTTGAATTTCACCAAGGGTAAGCACCTAAGACTGGCGATGTTCCATTGTTCGGAGTGTGGTGCGCTAATGAGCTGTCAACGTGGGTCAGGCAGTGGATGGAGGTGGCAGAAACTGCAGACTGATTCACCAACTCCAAAAACAAAGGCAGGGCTCTTGAGTGTGATGGGAATATTTCTCCCTGGGATGCTCCACCACCTAATGTAATCCTCAGATGAAGAGGTGATGCTTTGAGCTCTTGTCGGCTCAGACTTTCTGTCTTGGCTAAACTTACTGTTTCCCCAAAAGGCCACTTGCTTCTTTGGTCTGAGCCTTAGTTCAAGCTGTCTCTTGCTCAGAGGGTCCACCTGCTCCTCTGCTCAGCCAGGACTGTGCTTCATCTTCCAATGCTCTACAATGCACGCACCCCAAGGGAGGTTTTAGATAGTCATACATATATTTATTTTTTGCTTAAAGTTCATGTTACTTAGCTGAATGCGCTTTGAGGGGGAGGAATACCTACACCACCTCGCGAGTGACTTCAAGGATATTATTGCTTAGGATGAGGCTAAGTTTTCCTTTTTTTTTTTTTTTTTTTTGTTAATGAGGTGCTGGGGATTGAACCCAGGACCTCATGCATGCTAAGCAGGCGCTCTACCACTGAGCTATACCCCCCATCTAGGCTAAGTTTTAAAAGTGAACTGACTTTAATCAACTTTAAAAATTAAATAGTATTAGAGAGATCATGACAGGTACACGAGGAAGTTGGTGGAGCTCTGTTTTGTTACCTGCTCGAGTCTGGATTCCAAACTATCTGAGCCCACTGACACCCCGAACCCCAGACCCTCAGCTGCCCTGCTGGCGGGGGTTAGCAAACCCCGCTCGTGATGCCGCCCTGTCTTCTGGAGCAGAGGGCAGGTCAGGCCTGCAGCTCCTCCCATCAGGGGTCCCATCTAACTAAGGGGAACATGGGAGGGACATTGGGGCATCTCTTCCTTTGCCTCGAGTTTAGGGGAAGAGGCCAGCATGAAAACCAACAAAATGGCCAAGGTGTTTTGACTGGTGGAGGAGCAAATGGCTTTCTCTGTCTTCGACTGCCACGGTGGAGAAAATCAAAGCAAAGCAAAAGAAAATTCCTGCTCAGTGACAAGCCTGCAGGAGTCCAGCCGACCCGGCAGTTAGCGAGCTGCTAGCCCAAGAGGAAGAGGCCACTGGGCCCTACCCCCCAGGTGACCTGCCCCAGGTCCTGGAACAGGGACATTAAAGCAATCCCTCTGCCACCAGCACCCCCACCAAAGCCAACAAGAGAACAGGTCTCTCTCTTCGGAACTTGGGTGCAGTGGAGGTGCCTTTCTTATCTGATGAGTCTTAAGAGTTTAGATTTAGAATTGTGCTTTGAGGTGAAATTCTGAACCCAAACTGAAGTCCCAGAGTGGACCCCTCCTCATTTGCAAAAACCAGAAACTCCTGGCCCAGAAGTGTCCTTTCTGACGGAGCCCTGGCTCTCTGGAAATCTGTGGATTACTTAAATAGCATTTTCTTCTTTTTAGTTTTGAGATTTGTTTTTTTCCTCCAGGAAACACAATTTCCCCCAGGGCCAGGTAGCTAAAGACGAAAGGCGTTTCATTTTTTGTTGGTCACGAAATAAATAAAATATCTTTCAAACATTGTTACTTTTAAATTGGACTGGATTTTCTCTTTCCTTCGGTTGAACAAGCTGAAGACAATAATGCCACTCCTTGGCTACCGAGCACTAAGATGGTCCGTTTAAATCTGGCAATTTATATGCAGAGTGTGGTCTACGGTTTAGCCTTCCTAATTGGGGGACACGCTGTCTGAATCAGTGGCAAGGCTGAATTATGGTGCTTTTAAGAAGAGATATTCCATTTTAGCACTTTCAAGTCCCTGAACCCGTTAGAGCTGGTCTCCCGAAGCACTGCCTGGCCAGGCCTCCCTGGAGATCTCCTTGAAGCAGAGAAAAGGGGCGCTTGTCAGCCAGCGTGCCAGGCAGACTCGCACACACTGGAAAACACATACTCTCTTAAGTTGTTTCTACATTCCTTTCCAGATTTTATTTGCGCTAATTGATTTGTCCAAATGAATAATTCTGTAAGAGGGGTGGTAGGGGAGTTAACAGATACTCAATGAGCTGACTCCAGTTTCTTTAGTAGAAATGTCAGTCCTGCCCCTTTCTGGAATGACCACCGCATGGTCCAGGGTGGGAGTGGCTGACAGATTTGGGTTTCATCTTTATTTAGATGATCTCGGTACCACAGAAAATGAAGAGGAGAAAAAATGGTGGCAGCCTTGGGTGAAGCATCCTTCCAGTAAGTTGGAACTGTGAATAGCTGCCTGGCGCACAGCCCATCGAAAGACCAAGTGTTGGTGGCAGGTGGCCCTCTTCAGCTCCACGGCTCCCTAAAGGAGGCCCGTCGGCTAGGAAATGCCTGTCATTTAGACCACAAGGATGTTGCGAGGAGGCAGGAGGATGGCTCATGCCTGCTACCTCATCAGGACTGTTAGACACAAGAAGCCAGTAGTGTGGGACGGGGGTCACAGGGTCCCCTCCAACTGCCAGGGGCTGCATGCAGGCGGACGGTGAATGATGCGTGCCTAGAGACTCTGTCTGCAGCTGAGGAAGACTAGGGGTTGGAAATTCCTTGGCTAACAAGGTAGATTGATAGCAGGGGAAACGGAAGTCCACAGGCATCTGACGGGAGCTGTCAATACCAATACATAATCTAAACCCAAACAAGGTGGACCTGTTTTGACAATGTTCCCTTCTGTTGTAGAACATGCCAGAAGGGAGGAAACCTCGCACAGAAGACAACATGCCCACCAGGTCATTGAGACACCGGCATGTCACAGGTGGGGCTGGGCTGGCGGTGAGGACTGTGGGTGGAGGGGCGGGAAGGCGTGCGTTCCAGGCTCTTTTTGTGGACATGTTTCCAAGGGACCCAGGATGGCAGCCACAGCTTCTTTGAGACCAACAGCGAGGAGGAAGAGCCGGAAGGAGGAAGTCAGGCAGAAAGAACAGACGATCGGCCAAAGTCCAAGGCAGCTTTCCAGGTAACTTTTCTTAGAATTGGACACGAGCGCTGATGTAGACACAGGAGATGCCTGCGGTGGACTGAGTAGACCTCAAGGAGGATGTTCTTGGCATGGACGCTTTCCGCACTGGTGGACACATGTGTTTCCAAAGGCACGACCAGATCTGCACGCCGCGGGCCAGACTCTGCAGAACGAGGGGAGGAGTTTATTTGGATTCCACTGGGGGGGGGGGTGTTCTAATTATAAAAAGAACAACAGCCGCTTCGGAGGCGTGCCCCGTGGGTGCTTGGCGCTTGCTTAGTGGTGATCAAAGTGTGGCTCTGAGGACGTCTTCCCTGCCAAGGGGGCTCCCCGTTGACTGCTGGGAAAAGCAGTGGCATCATGAGGAAACGCGTCAACTAGTCCTTTTGTGTCAAAGCAGACTAGTCCTCTCAGTATAAATTAGCCCCCTTGTCAAGGAAGTTCGCAAAACCGAGTGGAGAACAGGGATGTCAGCCAGCATCTTGGCGGCATTTTGGGCAGAAGGACGAATGATTTGAAGACGTGTCTTCATCTTCTCTGCTGCGCCTGTGTTTGTACGTCTCTGCCGCCGCCTTTTTAGGGCTTTCCCTTAAAGAGTGCGTTTGAGGCAAAAGCGATTGCTCAGAACATGCTGAAGCGAGGGAAGAGAATCCCGTATCTTAACTTACTTCTTGCACTTGTCTAAAGGGGTCACATTCTTCAGTGTTTTTGATTTTTTGTTGTTTTTTCTGGCAAAGCCAGAACAACTTAAAGCAGGCGCAAGAAAGGCTGTCACCTGTTTATATCAAAAAGCGCTGACTTTTCTGGGGTCGAGGAGAAAGCTTGTCCAATGACATTCCACTTGGGGGTGACTGTGATGTTCTGATGTCTGGATGCAACTCTAAACATCTCTTAAACTCACAACCCACTCCTAGGAGCCTTTCCTCTTTGAAAAGGAAATTACTTGGAACAAATATGACATTGATTTTCCATCTCCCTTGATTAGTCTCATTTGGTCTGATTTTTATTATTTAAGGCTTTTGGACAACGAGCATATACAGTTAGCGATGCCTCTAATGAGACCATGTGACCTTTAAAGAAGGAAAGGCGGGTCTGGGCCCAACAAGGCCAGAAGCTGCCGGCTCTGGGGCCGTCTCCCTGCCGCTTGCCCACGACGCGTGGACCAGTAGCTCCGGGTCAGCTCTCGGGAGGAGGCGGCAGGATGGAGGTGGCTTGGGGCATGACGTGGGAAAGAGGGGTTCCCCCAGTGCCAACATGGAGGTGCTGTCGACAGCAACGTGGGGTTTGTGTGGTGATTGGGCTCAGCAGATGATCGACTAGGAAACACTGGCGTCAAACAGTTCTGCCTGATGACTGGGTCCACTGACAACAAGTGGACTGTGTAAGAAAGATGAGGTCATGGGTGCATATAGGAAGCACAGCGAGTCTTTTATCCACACTGGTGAATGGGGCAGGGGCACGTTACAGAGGTGTCCACGTGGCTTGGACGACGGGATATTTGCTGAAGGGCCAACTTGTCAGGCTGAGATGTTGGGAGGCAGAGGGATGTGCAGTTTTCCAAGCCTGTTTTCCATCGTAGCTTAAGCTTTGGAACACACTGACCAGACCCAGAGAGAGAGAAATATGTGGTCTGTCGGGTGTCCAACCTTTCCTAAGTGAGGCATTCACTGGAGCTAAGCCCTGGCCCCTGACAAGGAGCACTCAGGAGCCAACGCAAATCTGAAAGGCTTTGCTCTCTAGCTGGACCTGCTTTTCCCAGCTTCCGCAACCAAGATCAGGTGATGTGACGTTATGTCTGCAGTGTGCCTGCGACCCCAGTCAAGGCCCACGGTGTTACATGTGCTTCAGGTGGATCCTAATCTCCAGAGCCTCATCACCATGCCCGCCTTACACACACGGACACCCCAGCTGGGATGCGACAAACATGGACCCCAAAATGTATGTCAGAAACAGACATGGGTTTCCAGCGGGTGTCTATTTTGTCTTTCTTTGGTGTGATTCAGGAGCTGAGGACTGGCAGCTCGTGAGGCTGAAGGTGAGGCCGGAGCAGAGAGTTCTGATGAACCTGGTAGGTGTGGCTGCCCCGCCACACCCACAACAGAAAAAACTCCAGGAGAGGAGCCACATCACTGAATCGGAACAGACCTGTGACACACTCACTCGGGTGAAAGTGGGCAGATGCGGTTCAGAGACACCAGAGCAGAGTAAAACTCAGCCCTCAGTCAGATGCCATTCAACTTTCCCCGGGCGCTTGGCCGCCCGTCCTGCGGGGTTCCCGCAGCGAGTAGGAGGGGGCGCTTCGACGTGGGAACCTGTGGCTCCAGCTCTTCTCAGCCTCCGGGGGAGTCTTCATTCCCACAGAGGAAAGAGGGAGTGTTAAGGGGCTTGAAGGGGCCCTGGTCCCCTCAAAGGGCTTCTCCCCCTTGAAAAGTCATAAGCGAGGAGGGTGAATATGCCTGAATCCTTGGGCTTGGGAAAGACAGGCAGGTGTTCACCCCAAGATGGAACCAATAATCCCATAATTCCAACAGCAGGTGCTCACCGAGGCCCCACTATGTGCCAGGCCCAGCCCGCACACCCCCAATGCCAATGGCTGGTTACGAGGGTGATGGAGGGGTTAAGGATCTCGTTCGAGGCCCCTCCACCAGAATGCGCAGGGCTAGGACGGGGCGGGACCATCTCAGCAGGAAGCCAGCCCTCCCAGCTCACCCAGACCCAGTGGCGGGGCACCTCTTCCAGAGTCTCCCCCATCCCTCATCTCAAGTGACTCTTCCTTCAGCACAAGTTCAAAGCAAGGACCCACTCCCCACCTCCACAGCTGGTGCAATCTCAGGCTAATTCCTTAACGTCTCTGGCCCTCAATTTCTCCGTCTGCTAAAGGAGGTCAGTAAGAGGACCCCAGGGAGAGGGTTGCTGTAGGGTTTAGGGTCAAACCGTAAGACCACGCCAGTGCATGGCACACAGCAGGTGCCCTGTTAATGCTAGCTGTTGAGAATGCAAACATTAATAGTGTGGTCTTCTGCTCAGACGCAGGAGGGATGGAGGCTGGCGCAGGGCACTCAGAGACAAAGGGCCTCTCTCAGCTCGGCCCCAGTGCTGTCTGCTTAACCGAGATTCAGCCCGGGACCCGTCACCTCTTGGGAAATTCTCCTCCCACAGCAGCCCATCAAGGCTCAGTTGGTGGACCGGATGGAGATGATTTTTTTGTCTCAACGAGGCAAGTTACCAAAAAGGAACGGTTACAGGCTTGGCGGGGTTCACAGGCAGTTTGTTGAGCGTCGGCTCTCTCCCTGCGGAAGGCGTGGCCCAGAGCTCCTCCCGCGACCTGGGTCTCCCGGGCGCTGCTGGACCACCCGGCCTGGGCCCTGCTCGCTCTCAGCGGGGACAGCGTCCCTCTGTGGGCAGAGTGCCAGGGCTAGTGGCGAGCTGTCAGTCAGGCAAGCCTGGTGACTCTCACCCTCTCCATTTCTTCTAATTATTCCAACCTGACAGCTTTGAAAGTCACTCGGTCGCTGTCAGAGGGGACGCATGATTGATGCCTCGCGTTAGCTCTGGCAAGAACGGCTGGAGGCCTCGCCGTCCACCCTCCCTGCATGTCCAGACCGGGCGGGTGAGGAGGCGCTGAGCTCTGCCACCCACGTCCAGAACTCCCAGAGGATTCTTGGGGTCACTAGCAGGACAGCCCCCGGCGATCCTAGCTCGCGTCCAGGGACACCAACTGCAAGGAATCGTGTTCCACCTGTTTTCTGTGACCGAGAGTAGACTCAGCAGCTCTTTCCCTTCCTCCTCTGTCCTCATCCACATTGGCCCCCCTCCTTTTCTTTTTTCTTAATGTGACAAAGATCTGAAATTCGTCTGTAGTGGAAAAAGGCCACCATGGAGAGCATTCTGAAGTTCCGTTCCCCGTGGCGAGAGCCCCCGCAGGCGGCCCCAGCCAGGATGGGAGAGGGGCCAGAGGGGCGTCCGAGTAGCACAGGGTGCCTGGCTCAACAGCACCTCTAGGAAGATGTCCAGCTGCCCGACAGCTTGGGAGTGGGAACAGCCAGCGAAGATCAACACAGAAACACACGCAGCTTCAGACTGGACCAACCCCCCCCCCACGCCCCCAGACAAGAGCTGGAGGACCTGCCCTGGGAGGACCTCCAGTGAACAGGGCCCCCTGGGAAACCCCAGTCTTGCTGAAGGTCAAGACTGTGTCTTGTGGGCCAAGGGCATTCAGAGAGCTGTGAAAAGAGTCGTTTCTGCTAATGCCATGAAATTATACTCTGAGTCCAAATATCAGTGGCCCCTACGGGAGTGGTGGCTTTGTAAATGGGTCCCTCGAAGAAAGTCACCTGAGGGGAATGGAGCGCTGCCACGTGCACACGGCGTGGGCGTAGGGGGCGTGGGATGGCTTGTCTGGAACCAGCCATCTATTCAGTGTGGCTGCATGTTTCCTGGGCACATGGGACAGAGGCAAGGACAGACCTCTGACCCCCTTCCCCCAGGAGCCCCTGGTGAATCAGGAGATGCACACGTGGGTGAGTCATTTCAATCTAGGCAGGAACTATGGCCTTTCCCAGTGCTCATCACTTGCGGGGCTGGTCCTGAGCGGTGTTGCATAGATTAACTACCTCAGCCACCAAGAACCCGGGGAGGAAGGTGAGAATGCTATCCCTGCTTGACACAAGGGGAAACTGAGGCAGACAGAGCACGTGGCTTGCCCAAGGTCACACTGCGGCCCTACCTGCTGCCTTCGGGCCAGTGGGGGTGTGAACGTCCAGGTGCTGTGGATGCAGCTCAGGGCTACTCCACCCTGACCCCAACTCAAGCCAGCCTGCCCTTGTCACTCCCCTCTTTAACCCTTCAATGGCTTTTTGGTCTCCTGCAGAATGACACCCAAAGCTTCAGCCTGGCTTAGGAGGCCCCTCGTGATCTGATTGGCTTTCTATTCCCTGAGCTCTGTGTCCTTTGAATTGCACGCGATGTAATGTGTATCCAGATCATCCATTTTCTGAGCCTCTCTGCTCAGAGGGGTTCCCACTCAGGCTTCAGGACTGGGCCCAGGCTCCCCTCTGGGAAGCCTCCCGGCCCTCTGTGCTTCTCTGAACTTCCATGGTGCCCCGGAAGTGGCTCTCACCCAGAGCCACTCCCCTGCGACCTGCGACGGGAGCCCCGTGAGGACGGGGCTGTCGGGCTCCACCTCTGGGCCTGGCAGTGTAGCTCACGGCCCAAAGCACAGCAGCCTCTCCGTGTCTGCCGCGGGCTTGTTACACGCAGCAACGCGGGCTTCACCGACGACGCAGGAGTAGCTCTCAGACCGGCCCAAGTGACTGCACGTTCCAGAGGAGAGGGCTCTGGAATCAAAATTCATGAGTCTTCTAAAAAAACTTTAGAATGCCCTTTGATGCAAATGCCATCAACCGGTCATCGAAGGTTTTAAAAAGTGATGTCTTTGGGGTCCAGAGAGGTCACCCAGATGGTAATGCACAGTTGCTGGGGGCCAGCTGGGATGAGGGGAGCCAAGAAGGAAGAGGAAGACCTAATTCTGAGCAGGACAGCCCTGCAGACATTGGGCAGGCAAGTCCCAGAGGCCCCTCGAGAGCCGCCAGTCTTCCTGTTACATCCCACCCCGCCTCCTGGCTTGAAAATCAAACCGACCAGCAGCTCTGGCAGAAAAGCTCCTTTCAGGAAGTTGCCAGCAGTGATCTATAACTTACAAGGCAAGAATTATCTGTAACCCCAGGCAGGAACCAGCACACTTTTCTTGCTCAACGTGGCAGCCCAAATTACCGTCCTTGGGCTTGCAAGTTAGGCTGGAATGCATTGTTAGACACTCTGGGAGGCAAAGCAAGTGCATCTTTGAACTTGATGAGTTGTTTGCAAATACTTTACTAAGACAGAAACTGAGCAACTGAGCTTTATTTGTTTTTTTGCAAATCACATATTTTTTTAAATGCAGCTGGAGAGTCCCTGTTAAGTAGAAAGCTTTGTGGCAGAGTGCTCTGGGAGAGTGGGAAATTGCTCCCTGTGTAAACTTTGGGAACATGGAGTTATTTTTACCTACTGGGTTTTCCCAAGATGGGCCAAGCCCGCCCCATCCAGGGCCCTGTCCAGGGCCAGGGCTGTCTTTCCTGGACTCACAGCAGGGTTTTTCCCTCCCTCCAGGACACTCAGACAGGTTTTACTGGAGCCTGCCACCCCTGGTGAAGCTGATGCCTGCTCGGTACAGGTGGCCGAGTCCAAGTCTGAGCCACTGGGCTGTTTTGTGATTGTCCTCAATTACGTATTCTCAGCTTCCATCCTCTCCATGGTTCTCTGCTTGTCTTTCTTGTGGGCCGTGTTCTCCGTTTCTAGGCCCTCCGGGTGATTTTGAATGACAGTGATCTATTAGGAGGTAGGTGCCAAGGGAAACCCCCTCACGGATCCAGCTGCAGCGAACCCACCCACCATCACCCCAACCACCCTGCACACTTTTGATGCGACCTCAGGGCAACACATCCAGCGCTAGTGTCAAGCAAGTGACAGGACAAGGTCGGCGAGGGGGTCAGCCGGAGAACGGAACCCAGAATGCTTTCCCTCAGCATTCACCCTTTCCCAAGAGCCCGTTAGTGTTTAAGAGTCAGATGAAGTGATTAATGGTGCTCCCGCGGCACCTTGCACATAGTAGGTGCACAGGAACCTCCTGTGGCTTTATCCCAGTGGGCTCCAGCAACACAGGCTTCTGTTATTTCCATTTAATTTTGTTTTTTGGCATCCTGGACATAAGTTACCACCAGCTCTTTTTCTCTGCTACACCTCCTGACTCAGATGGAACATTTGTAAACTTGAAGACAGCCTGTCCGTGAAATTAATTAGCACAAAAATTAAGTACCAGTCATTAGGTTGTTTCTCCCATCACATCATTTTTATAAGCCTGTTGGAATGAACTGTGGCTTCCCTGCCCCCAAGAGTCCTGGACGGGGATGGGGGGCAGGCAGTCCTCTGGCTCTGGGTTCCCTCCTTCAGAATCGGTGAAAATGGCCCCTCGGGGAGCAGCAGCCGGCCTCAGCTCCATCCAGTCAGGCTCCTTGAGCATTTCTGAGCCAGGAAGAAAGGTTTGGTTTTAAAAGCCAACAAACACCATTGTCAAGAATATTTCAGCCTGCTGGAAGGAACAGGCTTTTAAAAGGCTGTGCTACATTTTTTGTTTATAAGTAGATCCTCCTAATTACAAACGAAACGGATCTAGTTCGATTTACTGCTTGTAACTGAGTCCAATAAAATTTAATTTCCCTAAACGTCTTCCTACAATTTTGACTTTAGTTAATACCGTCTCTCACTTGAAGGGCTTGGTCTGGATAATCTGCACGGTTCCACTGGGGCCTCCGGGTAGGATATTTAAAAGGCAAGGCAAAAGAATACGAAAACGAATGTATGTATGTGTATGCATGACTGGGACATTGTGCTGTCTTATACACTAGAAATGGACACATTGTAACTGACTGTACTTCAATTAAAAAAGAAAGAAAGAAAGGCAAGCCTTGACTCAGACTGTAGAGAGAGGGGATGCGGGTCGATGCGGGTCTGGGGCGACGTGCCTCAGGCCGTTGACTGGTCCTCACCTCCTGCCTCCACGTTCCTGCGCACTTGCTCCATCGCAGGGAAGTACCACACTCCTTCACACGCACGTGACCTCTTCCCAATCCACTGGGGCTTCATCCCCTGACGCCGCTACTGCCTCGGAATCACTTTTACCTCCTACTGAACCTGTTCCTGCCCCAGGTCTTTCAAGCTCCAGCTACTCTGCAGGGAACAGCTTCCGATGCCAGTTCCCGGGGACCGCAGGCACCCCTCCATCCCCTCCTGCTCCCACAGAAGCGTCCCCACTCAGCCCCTGGCAGGGCCCCCTTGAGGCATGAGGCTGTTTACCTGGCTGAAGAACTGACTTTTAGAAGTTTCTGAAATAGAAGCATTAAAGAAACTCTGCGTGACACGCCAACCGCTTTGTAGCACAGCAGTGGCAAAAGGGCGGGAACTTGGGGTGATCTCTTCTGCTTGCCAAGGGAAGCAAAGCCATTTTTAAGTATTTTCAGCATAAAAGGACCATCTCTTGAAATCACGTCTCCACCCCTCGCCTGTGAGGGGGGCAGGCTGAGAGAGCCATCTTAATCTGCCTGCCATACATCAAATTGATTTAGCAGGCAACAAATGTCAGGAGAAATTAGAAAAGGAGTAATAGCTCAAAGAAATTTTATAAGGCTGACCAGCCTTCAGCAGTGTCACGTGGGGCCGGCCTATGCATTCACGGTGGTTTCCGGGTTTTTATTTCCTTTTAATCTTTAGCCTCTGCTGATGACCAGAACAATGCCTTGCATTCGTGAAGCCTGTCAGCATACTATGAAGAGCTTTTCTCAACACTCACTTGTTTTAGAGGTATGCACATGTATGTGTGTGCGTGCATGCGTGTGTGCACGCGTGTGCGCATTCATGTACGTGTGTGCGTGTGCATGTGCATTTTCAGGCCAATGGCAATGACCTTGCCTCTTTCTCCCGCCCTTATTTAGGCCACTGTCATAGTCAAATATTTTTCGCAGCTTGGATTCTTTCCCTGGACCACAAAACGCTATGCTGGCGTCAACAGGGAAAAGCCATTTTCTCTGCCAAACGTAACTGGGGTTGAGAAGCAGAAAGGCACTGTGCTGCGTGACCTGCTGCCGCTGCTGGCTCTGCTCTCCCACCGCTCCACCCTGAAGGTGTGGCAGCCCATCTCCCGCGCGTGTCCTCACTGGCTAGTAATTAAAGTGAGAGGTGGATTGGCCAAGGCCAGACGACCTGTCCCCACGCTCCAGACGAGGAAACGGAGCCCCCCCGGCCCTCGCCATCACGACAGCAGAGCCTGACTATTAAATTTCGGATGCCAGGCTCAGCCTCTCGTTGGATTGCTGCTCTGTTCCCTGTTGGAGTGTGTTTTCTTTCCAGTGAAGTTTTAAATCATTTGGTTTGAGACTTTCCTGTCCCCGGGAAACTCGCACAGGAGTCTGGGCCAAGGCTGAGCTCCTCTCAGCTCCCAGGGGTGAATCCTGCACCCTGGAGGTGGGCGCCCGGAAGGCCCCACCTCCCCGTGGACCCAGGAGCCCCTCGCTCCCTTCCCGGGCTCTTCCCACCCTGCCCCCGCCACAGGCTGCTCCTCCACACCTGTCCCGCCCTCCCTGGAAACCTCCTTCCCTCTTCCTGCCAGGGCCTCATTGGGGTTCCTTTGCCTCTCTCTTGGGCCACTTCCTCCCGCAAAGGCCTGGCGGGGCAGGAAGCTGGATGGGACTCAGAGGCCGGTCTGTTTCACAGAGGCCGTGTCCTCTTTTTCTGAAGCTGCCTGGATAAGTAGCCCCTTTGCTAGGTCCTCCTCCCTCCTGCTCTCTCGGCCTCACTCTCCCCAGGCACCCCTGCTGGCTCCCGGGCGCAGGCACCACTCTGAGGGCAGGGATGCTGCTGTGGGCACCACCGGACTCCCCACTCTCAGGTGGCTGGAATCCAAATGCCAGTCGCCAGGACTGGAGTGGACAATTTCAAGACCAGGAGTGTGGGGTGATCCTGCAAACACCCCAGGCCCTGATCCCATCCCAGCCCTGGGTCCTCTGTGTGCCTCTGGAGGGGGCCCCAGATCAACAGTTTTGGGGAAACTGCCCAAGCCTTTGCTGCCCTTTGGCCTAACTGATCATTGGCTCAGGGTGGCCAGAGCGGAGGGGGCAGCTGAGCTCCAGGGACCTCCAGTTCCCCAGGCTGAGGCCCCACGGCCTTGTGAGTTTTGCCTCAGAAAGGGGGTCGGTGCCTACTCCCTCTTGGTCCTCCCCCCACCTCCTCCAGACCCTCTGGGTCAGAGCAAGACCCTGGCCCGAGCCCGTGGCGTTGGGTCCCTCCCTCCCAGCCTGGGGGTGGCGGGTAGGGTGGGCCAGGCAATGCAGCTTCTGGAAGAAAAGATCAAGGGGAAAGC
Organism: Camelus ferus; assembly: GCF_009834535.1. Classification (NCBI taxonomy): domain Eukaryota; kingdom Metazoa; phylum Chordata; class Mammalia; order Artiodactyla; family Camelidae; genus Camelus; species Camelus ferus. The sequence continues at coordinate 11,644,994 of NC_045714.1, read as the reverse complement.
CTGTGTCATTGTGTCTTGCCAGGGGGTCCCAAAGGCCTAGGATCCAGGAGGAGGTGGAGCCTCCCCAGGAAGCTCCTGTTCAGACAAAAGCAACTCCGCAGAAGCTCTCTGGACACACTGCTCGGGGACTCCAGAAAGCGGGGTGTCAAGGTGACGAAGGACGCTCCTTCGGGGGCCACGGGACAGCTGAGTGTAGAGGACGCCAGGGGGACGGGGGTCGTTCCCCCTTACGCACCAAGCGCTCGGCTGCAGTTAGAGCTGGTATGAAAAACAGGGCCCCATGGTTATTGTGGAGCTAGGTGCCCCTGGGTGGAGACTGGGGCCCGCGTCTTGCTGGGCCTCAGATCCCAGACTTGCATCTGCTGTGACCTTCCCCTCTCGCCGGTCTGTCTGCAAGACTGTAGGAGAGCGTGTGTCCATCCTTGCTTTATCCTGGCATTTGTCAGTTCATACTCTGGTCTCTCCTTCTGTCTGTCCAGTCATCCATCCACTTAACCATCTTTGCATTTATCCATCTTTCCATGCTTCTCTTCCTTCATCCATCTGTTGTCTCTGGATCCAACCACTCTTCCTTCCTTCTTCCCACCCATCCACCCAACCCATCCACCCACAGCCACCTGCCTGCCATCCTCCTGCTCGTCTGTAGGATTCCTCATGCATCACACCTAATCAAATACAGACATGGTACCCTCCCGCTCTCAGAGCTGTTTCATACCTGCTCCAATGTTTCACTCTCACCAGCACGCCCCGGTGTGGTCAGGCCGGGGCTCACCATCCCCATTCAGCAGGTTAGGGGCCTGAAGCTCAGAAAGATTAACTTGCCTTGTGTTGCTTGGGGAGGACTTGCAGGGAGAGGGTCCCCCATGCCGAGTTCTCCTCCAGTCTGCATCTGGCTTGCCTTTGGCTGAGACCCTCAAGAGCCTGTGGTTGGGTTAGTTATGAGGTTCAACCACGAGCAACCAGCCCTCGAGGGGTTGGAGCTGAAGGTGCTGAGAGAAAGTAGCATGGTGCTCACTTGGGGCTTGGTCCGCCCGTTGAGCAGCTTTTCCGGTGCCCTCTGCAAATACAGGTTTTGGGGAAATGAACCGGTGTGCTAGCCTCAGGCTCAATGCTGGTCAGCGACTACATCCTCCCAGAACCTTCCAGCTGGTGCTGACATGCAGTCACCCAGGAGGCCAGCCCACGCGCCGTCCTCTTTCCCACAGGACCTTCCAGACCTGCTGCTCCACCTGCCGCTGCTTCTCCCCCTGCACCCAGCCCCCACCAGCCCGGCGTGCGACGTGTCTGCCCTCACCTTCCTGGTGGAGGCGCTCAGCTTTGCCGCTGTCCTCTTTGGCTCCTGGGCCTTTGGGGGAAGCCAGCGAGCCCCGGGCCCGCGCCACTCTCCGGGATGCCGAGCTCAGCACTGTGGTTTCCTGGGAGCCTCTGCCCGGGAGTCTGGGTTCATGGAGCTGCAGTTTCCCTCCGGAGTTGGGGGTGGGGCGGCCATCACTTATCCTTAATAACCAGGCAGATGACAACGTAGATTCACCCTTGGCTTTCTTAATAGCAGAGAGTGGTCCGTCTCCCTCTTTTTAGAAGAGCAATTCCACCAGCTCCATTACTGAAATGGCTCTTACCTTTGCTGCCCTGTCCAAGTAGCTGTGTCGCTGCTTTATTGCTTCTTTGAAAAGCTCCTACTAATTAGAGTGAAAGCCGGATACAAATGGGGCTGGGGCTGCAGTGGGGGCCCAGGTCCCCCGGGAGCCGGTGGTGTGGGCGTCACTGCCTGGGGCTCCCAGCCCCCTGGAGAACTCGTTGAGGCAGGGCCCGCACTCCAGGCACCAGGGCCACTTACCAACCAGAGCAGGGCTGGGGGGTGGGGAACCAGACGGCCCCCTAGTCCCCTCTGCTCTGGCTGTGCTTGTGGTCCGAGGGGAGGAGGGGCGGTGATGGTAGGGGCAGACAGATCCCCTCTGGCTTCAGACTTTGGGGGGCAAGTCTTGCTTTGTGTTTTGGGGCTCATGGAATCGTGAAGGGTGGCCAGCCCTCGAGGAACTGAGCATTTGACCCTTTGTGTCGAGGAAACACCACACGTGTCTGGGAGCAGCAAACCACAGTCTGAGCAAGAGGGCATCTGGTCTCCGTGAGGCCAGCTGGGGTCTTGGGACCCTTACTGGACACCTGCTCTGCTTGAGGATCGGAAGGGACGGTCAGGAGGGCTTTCTGGCATCTGGAGGCATCAGAACAGGCCTTGAAGGGCAAGTCAGGAGACAGAGGTGAGCAGTGGGCTCCAGTGGTTTTCAGGGGCCGAGCAAGGGTCCCAGGTGCAGGGAGGTAGGCACCACGAGGCCTCTAGGGCAGAGGACTTAGAGGCCAGGACCCCGCTGAGAGGCAGAGGGGCCCCTGAAATCCGGGCTAGAAAGGGAGACGTCTCCTGGAGCCTCTGAGGTGTCTGTGAGTGGCGGGGACAGGACAGGGAGGGGCTCTCGGTCACACGTGCGGCCCTCCTCCTAAGCCGGCTGTCTGGCTCTGGGAGAGACACCCGGCCGCTGACCTGGGCGAGGTGCTCTCAGAAGGGACACCGCCCGACGCCCTCCTGGCCGTGGCGCTCGCCCAGCTTGGCGCCACGACGGTGGACTGGGCCCTCTGTCTGCGGAAAACGCTGCTGGGGAAAGTTGTCTTCCAGCTCAGCCTTGTCCTTGGCACCCACTTCTGGCTCTTCTTCGTTCTGTCGGGCGTCACCAACAGGTATCTTTGCCTGGCCGGCAGCCCTGTCCCCTGCCCCCCTCCCCACCCCTAAAAGGGGAAAAGGCCAAGACCCACCTGTCCAGGAGGCATTCTGCTGTGGGAAGGAGTGAGAAACAGGAGGCTGAGCCCCGCTGCACCCGCGGGGCCCTGTGCAGCTTTGTGAATAAGCCCTGGGAATATTGACCGGGACTCGAAACCCACCCCCACCCGCCCGCGGGCTCCTCTGGCTCTGCCCAGCTGTTCTTTGGCTCCCTCCCTACGAAAAAGGCAACGCCAGGCCTGAGGGGAGACTTGGACATGACAGGGCCCAGCTGACACGGTGGGGGAGCAAGGTGGCCCTGACCCGCCACCCCAAGCCCGCGGCACCAAGGCCAGGTTTTGAGCCGCAGCGACATCAAACATCCCTCCAGAGCCTGGGCCTCACCCTAAACTTCTCTCCAGAAGAGCTATGTGCAGAGACGCTGCTGGACGCTCCTTCCTCCTGCTCTGCCAAGAAGTGTGTCAAGAGCTTCCTGAGGCCCCTCTGATTAGATGGTCTGCGCTGGCCCAGCGAGGAAGATTTAAGGATTATCCTAATCAGAAATCGGCAGTCCAGCAGCCGCCAGCCCGAGGGGGGCCGGGGCTTGAAAGCGGCAGCTGCGGCTCCTTTGTCAAGACGGGATGAGGGGAGAATCAAAACTGAGGACAGCAAAGGGAGCCCAGGTGTCCCCTAAGGCCACCTGCAAAATCAAATCATTTGTGAAGGAGGAGTCGTATTTTTCTCTTCCTTTCTTCCCCGACTAACAGTTGTTCTTGGAGTAATAGCCCCAGTTTTCCTCTTGGCTTTGATGAGCCAGGTGAGCTGGGTGGGTGCCGGCGGGTCCAAGGCAGCTGAGCACGGAGGCCCCTCTCTTACTCCTGGGTGGGGATGCAGAGGCCCAGGTGTGGCCAGAAAGATCTCCTTTTCTGGGCGTTTGCAGGAGGTTCAATCTTAACTACGTGGCTCAGATCTGGTACCTGGTGAAATGCATCTGTTTTGGCCTGTCCGCCCACTAGGTCTGGCACGGCTACTCACGCCGGATCCTTGGCAATGTCCTGACCAAAAACTTCAACCTCATCAACCTCATCTTGTTCAAAGGCTGCGTGGAGAACCACCTTCAGGTGCACATGGCTGGGGCCCGCCAGGGGCTTGCGGGGTCCATGCAGGACACATTCTGGGCCCGTGTCTGGAGGAACTGGGTCTCTCTGATGGGGCCACATCCCAAGGGGGTCCTGGGACCCTGGGGCAGGCTGAACCAAGGCAAGAAGGAACCAGCTCTGTCTATATGTCTTCCCTCCCTCTCTCCTCACCATCATCCAAACTTGTCCCTCGTGGAATTCCCTTTCCCTCTGCTCCACAGACGCTTTCTACACATGAGGCCAAATGCAGGGCCAGGGGCAGAGGCCCTCCTTGGGGATGGGAGTGTCAGCTCCAAAGCAGGGGCTCCGGAATGCTTTGGGAGGTGGGGGGGGAGCGCGTGAACGATGTTCTTCACTTGGTAAAAGCCACGCAGTGCCGTGGCACACAGGTCCCCATGGTCTGACTTTGCCCACATCTCCCACCTCACCCCACATCCCTGCAGCCACTCTGTTCCGGGAAGGTGTCCAACTCTCTCATCTCCTCCACCTGGGGGCCTGCTATCCTGGGAATCCCCATCCCACCCCCAGCCCCTTCCACAAAGCTGCCTCAGGTCCAGACACAGAGACCCTCCCCAGCTACCCGGCCTGAAGCATCTCTGCCTTTCTCTTGCTTATTTCCTTTGTGGCACTTACCATGATCTACAGATGTTTACCTATTTACAGTCAGTGTCTTCCAACTAGAACGTTTTGTCTTTCTTCGTCATCCACATATCCTAGACACTTAGCATGGTGTCTGGCAGAGAGTAAGATCATTTGCTAAAAGGATGGAGAATAGATGGAGCGGATGGGATGATAGATGGCACTGGATGGATGGATGTGGTGGGAGGAAGGGCATGGATGGGCTGCAGCATGAACAGGTTGGATGGATGGGCTGGACCACCGGTTGCACCAATGCCCGTGAGCCTCCTGGTGGTCCTGTCTGCTCCCAGGTTCCGCTTTGTACCTTTCCTCTTAGAGCTGAGGGCTGTCATAGACTGGGTATCTGTGGGCTGACACTGCCCTCAGCCTGTCCAGCTGGATATGCCTGGAAGACCTTTATGCCAACATCTACATCACGAAGTGCTGGCAGGAGTCCCAGAAGGTGGGTGTGCAGCAGGAGGCTTGGAGGAGACAGCTTTCTTGGTCTCAACCCTGTTCCCCTGGCGCAGTGTTCCAAGTGCTCACCTGGAGGTGTAGCTCTGATCCTGGTTCACTCAGAGGTCAGGTGTTTGTAGTGAGTCCTCAAGAAAATGGCAGACGTGGTGCTAAACTCTCCCCTCCATCACCTGGGGGATGCTCACAACCGCCTGATGAAGCAGGTACCACCTTTATTCCCCTTACAGAGGGGCAGGCAGCTCAGAGAGGCTGTGTGCCCAAGGTCACACAGCTAGGAAGACATGGGGTTGGCACTTGGACCCAACTCCCTCTGACCCCAGTGCTTTGGACCACCAGACATCCCCCAAACTGACCACCTGCCCCCAACTTTTAAGGCCAACCTGCCTTCCCTCAAGTCTGCGTCTTCCTCGCCCTGACCTGCCACCCTTCTGCAGAAATACTCGCAGCCTCCCAGACATCAGAAGGCAGCGGTGAAGTACAGGGCTGGAGGCATCACCATGTTTGCCTTGCTCTTCCTCATGTGGCTCCCCCTGGTTTTCAGGTCCCTGTTGAAGACAGTGGGCGGTGTGACCAACTGGTGCCTGGATGTGTCTGTTAAGATCGCCATTGATGGTTATAAGGTGGCTGGAGTGGAGGAGGGAGATGCCTGGATTTGGGGTGGGGGGCGGCACCTGCTTTCTGTACCAAAACCTTGTTCTCTGAGCTGAGGTCCTAGACGTGGATTCAGGGCTCAGATCAGCCTCTGAGCCATTGTTCTTGCAGTTCTTTTCCCTCACATGTACCCTTCCCATCACCTCCTCCTGCCAATTTCAAAAGAGAAGAGGTCTGAGTCTCTCCCTCAAGTCTGGCCCCTTGGCACCTTAGCTCACTGCAGCTGCGTGCTTAGCTCTGACGCCCATCACCCTGGAGAGAAGGAAGCTCTTTGAGCACAGCTCAGCGATTCTTTGCCCCCTGCTTCCACTGCCAGCACAGCCAGCTTTCTGAAGCCCACCCACCCCCACTGTCCTCCTTTCTTGCAGATTCTGTTCTCCACGAGTGCTCAGCAGTAGAACCTGGTCCCCTTCACAGATGCAGACTATGACCGGCTGACCCAGCAAGACACCCTCCACCCCGAGTGTCTCCCCAGGCAGCCAGCTCCCCCCTGTGCGCTTCCTTCTCTTGCATCCTGACCAGGTATCCACACTGCATCACGCTCCAATTATTAAAACGGGACGGAGCTGGCACAGGAAAGAGGAGATGAGACCATGCAACAAAAGCACAAAGATGAGCCCAAAGGACGGAGAAAGAGGTGCGCCGGGTCCTGAGACAGGTTCCCTTTTCTCACTTTGCCCCCAGTCCGCCGCACAGTTCCTACCAGAGGATATCGTTCTCGCCAAGATCAAAAGTCACGCCAGTCTGCTGTGGGCATCAGCCCCACCAACCGAGCAGCAGTGGTCCACCCACTCCGTGTACATCGCCATCTCCTGGACCATTCAGACATAATTCAGCACCATCCAAACCCACAGTCCCACCTGAACTCCTCAGCTGTTTGTGGGATCTCACAGGTAAACATTAGGAATCAATCATAATGACCAACCGTGAATGAGGACCGCATGGGTGTCAGGAACTGTGTCTGTCTGTCCATCCTTGCTTTCTCTTTCTCTCCTTTTCTCTCCTCTTTCCTTCTCTTCTCTCTTTCTAAAAAACAATTTGAATTTTGAGTTTATCCACTGTTTGCCAATCTTTCACTGTGCTTAAATTTTTAGGATTCATTTGGCTTTGTTTTCAACTTTGTAGAAGTGCAAAACCGAGAAACACTGAGAAAAGTGGATGCATATACACATTTGAAATAAGTACCAAGTTCAATAACTGAACATACGTGTGTAACCAGCACCTCAGATCAAGAAACAGAATCTCATAAAAACTGTTAGGTCTGCAATAAGCTACAAGGATGTGTTGTACAACACAGAGAATTCAGCCAATACTTTATAGTAACTTTACAAATTATTGAATTATACACATTATTTGTATATTTCTAAGTATGAATGGTATACTTCAGTAAAAACTTTAAACAATGCATTTTTAAAGAGGGTAAGAAAAAATGCTTCCCTACAATTCACTGGGGAGTTTGGGTTTTTTGAGAGTTAGCTGTCCAGACTCTTAGTCTAGCTCCCTTACAATAAATGCTGTACTTTCCTTCACTACCAAAAAAAAAAAAAAAAAAGAAAAAAAGAAAAAGAGAGGGGAAGAAACAGAATCTCATCACCCCTCATAAGCTCACCTCCTGTTCCCCTCAGTTGTTACTCTCCTCCCAAGAGAAGCCACCACCCTGACTTCTAACAATATAGATTAGGTTTGCTTGTTGTTTTCAAAATTAGTCACTGTGTTTTGCTTTATTTTGTGAGACAGAATGCCAGAATAAAATGAATACCATTTCTTTTATTTCTAATTATATGGTCAGAAAGAACCTATTTTTAAAATGGACTTTCTGAGAGACAAACAATAAGTTAGTGGTCCCCTCAATATTTTGATATTATATGAATAGAATTTTGCTCATTGTCTTTTTGCTTTATGGTTTGTTTTGTTGTGTTTCGTTAGAGGTATATTATTTAAAAATTTTTGTGTAAGTAATCATGGCATCTTATAAGTATGGGGAGGCTTGTTCTTTCTTTCCAGTCTATACAACTTTTCTTTTTCTTGTCTTATTGCACTTGCTAGGAATTTCAGTACAATAGTGAAGAGGAATGGTGAGAGAAGACATTCTTCCCTAGGGTTCAGTCTCAGCAGAAAAGCCTTCAATGTTTCAGCAACAAACATGATGTTAACTAGGACTTTCATATACATCCCTTATCAGATTGAAAAGGTTCTTATCTCATTCAAGTTTGCTGGCAGTTTCAGTCACAAATGGGCAGTGAATTTTGTCAGATATCTTTTCTGTATCTTTTGAAGTGATCATTTGGTTTTACCCACTGATTTTATCAGCATGGTCAGTTATATTGGTTGATTTTTAAATGTTATGCCATTTCTGCACCCCTTGGAAAAACTCTACTTAATTAAGATGTGCTACCATTTTATGTATCACTGGATTCAATTTGTTAGTATTCTATTAGGGATTTTTGCATTTGGAACTGCATTGAGGAACATTGGTCTGTCCTTTTCTTATAATGTCTCTCTGTCAGGTTTCAATACCAGGATTATGCTGACTTCCTAAGATGATTTGGGAAATATTTTCTTCTCAGTTTTTGGAACATGGTTGTGTTTGTATTATTTCTTCTTTGTGTGTTCGATAGTGCTTACTCCCCTGTAAAGCACTCTGGGCCTGGAATTTTTTGTGGAAAGAAGTCAATAACAAATTCAATTTTATGAATATATATTGGACCATTCAGAGAATCTATTTCAAGTTGTATCAGTTTTGGCAAGGTGTGGTTTTTCAAGGAATTTGTCCACCTCATATATATATTTAAGTTTATTGGCATACAGTCTCTCCAGAATGCTTCCTTATTTTTTGATGTCTATAGGATCTACTCTTTCATTTCTGATACTGGTAATCTGTGAGTTTTCCCCCTTTTTTCTCCATCAGTTCTGCTAGGGATTTTAAGAGAGTTATTGAGGTATAATTGACATATAATAAAGTGCACACATTTAAAGTATACAATCTGATGCATGCTGCTGAGATCTGTGGACTCAAAACCACAATGAAGCTAATGAACATTTCCGCCACCCACAAAATTGCACTCATGCCTCACGTAAGTCTTCTCCGCCTCCACCCCATCTCCACACAAGCATCAATTTGCTCTCTGTAACTATAGATTAGTTTGAATTTTCTGGAAGTTTATTTATTTTCCTATATGAGTTTTAAGAGTTCCTTATACACTTTGGAGAACAGTCTTTTATCAAACAGCCCTTTTGCATATATTTTCTCTCAGCCTGAGGCTTGTCTTTTTATTCTCTTGACAGTATCTTTCACAGAGCAGAAATTTTTAATTTTAATAAAATACAGCCTGTCAGCTCTTTCTTTTCACGGATGGTGCATTTGGTGAACTCCACTCATGCTTCTCATTTTCCCCGACTACTTAGGCGGACCGGGATGGCACCGTGGGCTAGCATTGGTTTCTTCCCTTCCCCCAGGTCAGTTAGGCGCTGATAAAAGCCCAGCAGGTGAGGCTCTGGTTAACTAGTTCCTCTGGCACACCTTGATAAGAACAGAATGCTCTTTCTTATTTCAGAACAGTTCCTTCTCCCTGACCCCTACCAGGAGTACAAGAGGATTTTTTTCCAGTGTTTACTGTCAGGACTCGGTCTACCTACAGAAGGTAAAATTCACAAAATAGTGGGGACCCCCGATGACCGAGGCCCCTTGGAGTTTTTATCTCTAGGACTTGTCCACACTGCGCCTCCCACAATTTGTCAGTTGCAGCTCAGCTTTCCCTGCCTTGACATGCTCTCACGAGGTTTGTGCTTGCAGGTTTCAGCTCCGGTAAGTTGTGATTCTCTGTATTTGCCTGTTGGTGACTCCAATCTGGGGGGCTGGAGTTTGCCCTGTGACCTTACTTACGTCTCTGACGGATCTCAGAAGGCCTGTCGGTTTTTAAGTTTGTTCATCTTCGTACCTGTTTTTAGGACAAGAGTGGCAACTTCTGGCTTCTTATACGCCAAACTGGAAACCAGACTGTGGTCCAGGATTGTGTTTTAAATTTTGGCTCCCATGTGTTCCTTGCTGGCATATACAAATGGGGTTGATTTTTGCATGTTGATCTTATGTTTTGCAACTTTGCTAAGCTCATTACTACTAGGAGGGCTGTTTTATTTGACAATGCCTTCAGATTTTATACTTAGAAGATGATGTCGTGTGCCAAAGACAGTTTTCGTTCTTTCCTATTTGAATGCCTTTGATTTCTTTTTCTTGCCTTATTTAAGTAGCTTGAACTTCCAGGACTATGTTGGGTGAGAGTGGTGAGATTGGACCTCCTTGCCTTGTTCTTAATCTTAAAAAGAAAGCATCCCATCCTTTCCCTTAAATCATGATGTTAGCTACAGATTTTTTGCAGCTTGTTTATTAATGGGTTAATATCCCTTCCAGTCCTAGTTTGCTGAGAGTTTTTCTTGTGAATGGATGCTGAATTTTGTCAAAGGCCTCTCCTGCACCTGTTGAGATGATTGTATGCTTTTCTTCTGTGGTCTGTAGATATGAATTACACTGATTTATTTTCTAACAATAAACCATCCCGAGTTCCCAGGATAAACCCTACTTCATCATGTGGTATTGCATATATACATATGTATAAAATTGGATTCAATTGGCAGGCATTTTGTTGAGGAATTTTACATCTAGTTTATGAGGGACCCTGTTCTATAGCTTTCTGTCCTTGTAACGTGTGTATCTAGTTTTGGACTCAGAGTAATGCTGGCTTCATCAAATGGGTTTGGAAATGTACTCTCCTCTTCTGTTTTCTGGAATTTTACATGGAATTGGTATTATTTCTTCCTTAAATGTTTGATAGAATTCACCAGCATAGGTATTGTCCTGTGGCCTGGCGTTGTCTTGGTGAGAAGGTTTTAAATTTCAAATTCATTTTCTTTAATAGTTGGAGAGCTATTCGGGTTCTGTATTTCATCCTGAGTGAGGTTTTGTATCCCATCTTTGGAGAAACTGGTCCATTTTATCTCAGTTGAATGTATTGACACAACGTTCCTAACATTCACTTAATATTCATTCAGTATCTATAAGATCTTTAGTGATGAGCTCTGACTCTGATACTGGTAATGTGTGTCTTCTTCTCCCCCTAATCAATCTGACCAGAAGCTGATCAACTCTATTGACATTCTCAAGAAATAAACTTTTACTTTCATTGCCTTTACTATATTGTTTTTCAGTTTTCTCTTGTGCTTTGGGTTTGCCTTTTTTTTTTTTTTTAAGGTTTAGGTTATTTGAGTTTTTTCCTACTTTTCTAATATATGAGCATTTAACGCTTGAAATGTCCCTCTAGGCATCAGCTACATCCCACAAATTTTCAGTCATGTTTTAATTTTTATTCAGTTCAAATATTTTATCATTTCTGTTGTGATTTCTTCTTTAATCCATGGATTATTTAAAAGGGTGCTCTTTAGTTTCAAATATTTGTGATTTTCCAGATATTCTGATACTGATTTCTAATTTAATTCCATTGTGGTCAGAGAATTATTATTTGTATAACTGCAGTCATAAAATTCCTTGGGAGCTGTTTCACAGCCCATAATATGATCTAACTTGATGAATGTTTCACGTGTCCTTGGTAAGAGTGTGTAATCTGCCCTTGTTTTTGACAGTATTGTTGTCTTTTATATCTTTATTGACTTTCCATCTACATGTTTTATCAGTTATTGAGAGAAGGATGTTGAAAACTGTAATTAACTCTGGTTTTCTCTATTTCTGTTTGAAATCTGTCACTTTTTGCTTCATGTGTTTTGAAGCTCTATTACTTGGTGTATAAATGTTTAGTATAGTTACCTCCTCTTGATGAATTGGCCCCTTTATCATTATGAAATGGTCCTCCTTATCCTTCTAATAGTCCTTGCTCTTAAATCTCCTTTGTCTTATTTAATTTAGCACCTCTGGCTTGCTTTTGGTGTTAGTTGTGTATCTTTTTCCACCCTTTCATTCTTATAAGCTTTGAAGTGGGCTTCTTATAGACAGCAGAGTTGGTTATTATTTTTATATGCAATGTTACAATCTCTTCCCTCTAACTGGTGTGTCTAGACTGTTTGCATTTAATGTAATAATTGACATGGTTGAGTTTGAATGATCTCGTCGCATGTTTCTGTATGTACCAGTTGTTTTTCATTTCATTTCTCCTCTTCTTTTGTGGTTGGAAAGAGTTTCCAGGCCATAGACGCAGGAGTGGGGCTGCCAACAGAGTCCAGTGGTCTGCATGAGTTGAGCAGAGTTTGGGGTCTAGAACGCCATGGTGGTGAGAATTTGTAAGTCAGAGTGAGGAGGAAAGAGAGCTGAAGACAGAGAAAACATTGGATGAGTGTGGACAGCTCCTCTTGAGTCTGTAGCTGAATGTTGATCGTTACATGTGTGCAAGGAAACGATCAAGGCGGTAGGAAAAAAAAACCACTGGAAAGCAACAGGAAGAATGATTCCTGGAGCTCAAAATGGGCCATGAATAATTTGTATTCCCATGACTCACAATGTAAAGACATCATAACACGTGGGGCATGGAGTATGGTACTCAGGGATTGCTGTCTTACTGTTGCTTCTTCTATGTTTCACTGGTTTTTGTTTTTATCTTCATTATTTCCTTTATTCTCTTAATTTGTTTTTCTTTTTCTAACTTCTTAAATGGTAAATTATATCATCGATTTTTAAACATTTCTCTCTTTTCCAGGACAAATTAAAATCTGTAAACATCCCTCTAAGCACTGCTTCAACTGCATCTGACAAGTTTTGATTTGTTGAATTTTCATTATCATTCCGTTTGAAGTGTTTAACATTTTTCTTTGTGATTTCATCTTTGTGTGTCATTTCAACACGTGTTGCTTCATTTACAAATATTTGGGAGCTTCCCTATATGCCTTTTTTGATTTTTAATTCCATGGGGTTCACAGAAAGGAAAACAACCCTCTGTAAGTTTTCAATCTTTTGAAATTTATTGAGACACTTTATGACTCAGCATACAGTCTATCTTGATGCAGATCCCATGTTTACACAAGAGAATGTATACTCTGTAGTTGCTGGGTATGGTGTTCTATAAACATCAATAAGGAAAGGTGGTTGATAATTTTCTTAGACTCCTTTACATGTTTATTAATTTGGGGGGATTAGCTGTACTATCAGTTTCAGAGAGGAAGCACTAAACTCCATTTATGATTGTGGAATTTTCTACTCCTTTGATTCGGTCGCGTTTTTGCGTCACGCCTTTTGAAATTTGGGTATTAAGACGCATATATGTTTATGGTTGTCATGTTTTCCTGATAGATTGTGAAATGTTCCTTTTTATCTCTGGTAATATTTTTGTGTAGTCTACTTTGTGGGATATTCATATAACCATATCAACTTGTGTTTACTGTTTGCATAGCACATTTTTTCCATCCTTTCATGTTTAACCCGTGTTTTTATGTTTGAATTATTTCATATAAACTATATGTAGTGGGATCTTGCATTTTTTTGAGGGGGTGGATTATTAGATTTCTTTCTTTGTTTTTTAATGGAGGTCCTGGGAATTGAACCCAGGAGCACTAAGCATTTGCTCTACCACTGAGCTATACCCTCCCCGCTAAGATCCTGCATTTTTAAATCTCATTGGACAATATTACCTTTTAATTGGAGTGTTTAGGCTGTTTGTATTTTAACATAGTGATTGATAAGGTCCAGTTTAGGCCGACTATATTTGCTTTTAATGTCTCTCTCTTTTTGCTGCTTCTCTGTTACTTGCTTTCTCTTCGGTTAACAGAAAATGTTTCGTATTTTTAATATTACATTTTAATTCCTTGTTTTCTTTCAAATATGCATCTTTACACTTTGTTTTTAATGTTTGTATCAGGGATTATAGTATGCATTTATTTTTCCCCCATTTTTTTTATTGTGGTAAAATACGCACACACACAAAATTTACCATCTGATCATTTTAAGCATTGTCAGTGGTATTAAATACGTTTGTAATATAGTACCATCACCACCACCCATCCCCAGAACTCTTTCATCTTGTAAAACTGAAACTCTGTCCCCATTAAATATTAGCTCCCCATTCTTCCCTCTCCCCGAGACCTAGCAGTCAACATTCTGCTTTCTGTCTCTCTGATTCTGACTGTTCTGAAAACCTCATATGTAAGGGGAATCAGACAGTATGTCTTTGTAGCAGCTGTCAGAATTTCCTTCCTTTCAAAGCTGAGTAACATTCCAGTGTATGTTGTACCTGTTCATCCCTTGCTGGACACTTGGGTTGCTTCCACATTTTGTGAACAGTGCTGCTCTGAACGTGGCTATACAAATACCTCTGGGGTGGTCTTCAGTTCTTCTGTGTGTGCACCCAGAGTGGGACTGCTGGCTCATCTGGTGACTCTGTTTTTAATTTTCTCAGTAACCACCACACCGTGTGCCACAAAGACTACACCATCTCACATCCCCTCCAGCAGGGCACAAGAGACCCGCTGTCTGCCACACTCACACCCACAGTATTACTTCCTGGTTTTTTGATAGTAGCCACCCTAATAGGTATTAGGTGGTATTTCATTGTAGTTTTGATTGCATTTTCCATATAATTAGTGATGTTGAGCATCTATTCATGTGCATATTTGCCGTTTGTATATATATCTTCTTTGGAGAAACGTCTGTTCAAGTTCTTTGCCCCTTTTTGAATTGAGTTGTTTATTTTTTGTTGCTGCTGCTGTTGCGTTTTAGTTCTCTCTATATTCTGGATATGAATTCTTTATCACTTATACAATTTGCAAATATCTTCTCCCATTCTCTGGGTTGCCTTTTTATTCTGTGGATAGTATCTTCTGATGCACACATTTAAAAAATTTTCATGGAATCCATTTAATCTATTTTTTCTTTTGTTGTGTGTGTCTTTGGTGTCATATCCAAAAAATCATTGCCATATTTAATATCATGAAGCTTTTGCCCAATGTTTTCCTCTAAGAATTTTATAATTTTAGGTCTTATTTTAGGCCTTTGATGCATTTTGAGTTCATTTGTGTATATGGTGTTAGGTAAGGATTCCACTTCATTCTTTTGCATGTGGATATCCAGTTTTCCCAGCATCATTTGTTGAAAGACTATCCTTTCCCCCTCGAATAGTCTTGACGCTCTTGTTAAAAATCACTTGACCATTTTCGCAAGAGTTTATTTCTAGGCTTTCTTTTCTGTTCCATTGGTCTATATGCCAGTACTACATTGTTTCGCTACTGTGGTTTTGTAGTAAGTGTTGAAATCGGAAAGTGTGAATCTTCTGGCTTTTTCTCCCTTTTCAAGACTATTTTGGCAATTTGGGGGTCCCATAAGATTCCATATGAATTTTAGAATAGGTTTTTCTATTTCTGCAAAAAAAAATGTCATTGGGGTTTTGATAGTGACTCCATTGAATCTGTAGTTTACCTAAGGCAGTACTGACATCTTAACAATATTCAGTCTTTTAACCCATGAGCATGGGATGTGTGTCCATTTACTCAGGTCTTCTTCAAGTCCTTACGTCAGTATTTTGTAGCTTTCGTTGCATAGTTCCTCTCCTTGTTTAATTCCCAAGTATTTTACTCTTTTTGATGCTATCGTACATGAAACTGTTTTTTAAATTTCCTTTTTGGATTGTTCATTGTTAATGTATAGAAATGCAACTGACTTGTGTGTGTTGACTCTGTATCCTGCTACTTTGCTGAATTTATTTTTTATTCGTTCTAACAATTGTTTTGTGGAATCTTTACAAGTTTTTTACTTTTAAGATGATATCATTTAAGAACAGAGATTATGTTACTTCTTCCTTTCCAGTTTGGATGCCTTTTATTTCTTTTTCTTGCCCAACTACTCTGGCTAGAACTTAAGAGTACTATGTTGAATAGAAATGGCAAAATTGGGCATCCTTGCCTTCTTCCTGATCTCAGAGGAAAATCTTGCAGTCTTTTACCATTGAACATGATGTTGTTTATCTATTCATCTACTGATGGACACTTGAATTTCTTTCACCTTTGGCTACTGTGAATAATGTTGCTGTGAACATGGGTGAGGCACTAATTTTTAAAATCTGCATTTCAAATGTTCATTGCTAATATGTAGAAATCTTACTGATTTTTATATGTTGGCCTTGTATCCTATTACCTTACTAATTCTATATTCTAGAAACTTCTTTGTAGATTCCAATGGATTTAAATCTTTTTCTATGTGGGCAATCATGTCATCTGTGAATAGTTTTATTTTCTCCTTGCCAGTGCTTTTAATTTCTTTTTCTTGCTTTATTACATGTGTCAGGAATTCCCAGTATGATGATGAATAGAAGTGGTGAGTAGATATCCTTGCCTTGTTCCTGACCTTAAAAGGAAAACTTTTGGTCTTTCACCATTAAGTGTGATGTTAACTGTAGGTTTTTTGTAGCTGTCCTTTACCAGGTTGAGAAAGCATCCTCCTGTTTATTGTTGGCTGAGAATTTTTATCAGAAACATATGTTAAATTTTGTCAAGTACTTTTTTCTCATCTATTTAAATGATCATATGACTTTTCTTCTTTAGTCTGTCAATATGGTGAATGGGATTTATTTATTTTCTAATGTCCAACCAGTCTTGTATTTCCAGGATAAACTGCATTTGGTAATGATACATTACATTTTTATATACTGCTGGATTTAATTTACTAATGTTTTGTGGAAGATTTTTGTGTCTATACTCATGAGGTATATTGATCTTTAATTTTCTTTTCTTCTAATGTCTCTGGTTTTGATATCAAGATAATGCTGGCCTTATAAAATGAGTTTGGAAGTGTTCTTACCTCCTCTATTTTCTGGAAGAGCTTGGGTATTAGTATGCTATTACCTCATTAAATGTTTGGTAGAGCTTGCCTTTGAAGTAATCCGTGCCAGAGCTTTTTTTGTTAGAAGATTTTAAACTAATAATTCAATTGTGTTAGTAGATTTAATCATACTTAGGTGATCTCTTTCTGCTCGAGTGAGTTTTGGTTTTATGTTTCTTTCAATTAATTTTTCCATTTCGTCTAAATTGTTGAATTTACAGTATGGTGAGATCACCTTATCATCCTTTTAATATCTGTAGCATCTGTAATGATATCCAATGTTTCACATCTGATATTCATAGTCTGTATCTTCTCTCCTTTTATTCTTATCAGTCTGCCTAGAGAGTTACTGAGTGCATTGATCTTTTCAAAGAACTAACTTTTGGTTTTCCTTATTTTTCTCTACCTTTCTATTTCAATTATCCTAAATTCTGCTCTTTATTATTTCTTCCCTTCTGCTTTCTTTGGGTTTAATTGGCTCTTTTTCTAAAGTGGAATCTTATATTATTTGATGCTTTCTCTTTGATCCATAGGTTATTTAGAGATGGGTTGTTTAATTCCCAAATATCTGTGGATTTCCCAGATATCTTTCTGTTATTGATTATGGTCAGAAAATACACACTTTACAACTCCTAAAAAAAAAAAAAAGAAAGAAAATATACACTGTATAACTTTAATTCCTTTAAGGTTATTAATTTTTTAATGGCTCTGAACAATTTATTTTGGCAAACGTTCCACCTGCACTTGTAAAGAATAAGTGTCCTGTTGCCGTTGGCTGGAGTGATCCATAAACGTCAGCTAGGCCGAGTCAGTGGTGATGTTCTGGGCTCCCCTAGCCGCGCTGATTTTCTGTCTACTTATTCTGCTGATCACTGAGAAAGTAGTGATGAAGTCTCCAAATTTAATTGTGGATTTGTCTATTTCTTTTTTCTGTTCAATCAGTTTTTTCTCGTGTAGCTTGGTACTGTCTTTGGGGGCACCCATGTTTGGAATTGTTGTATCTTCTTGGTAAATTCTTCTGTCATTATGTGATGGCCCTGTTTTTACCCAGTAGTTTTCTTTGTATAGACGTCTCCCTGGTATGATATTAATACAGCCATTTCTGCTTTATTTTGATTACTGCTAACTTTGTATTTTTTTCCCCATCCTTTTACTTTTAATCCATCAGCATGAGGGGTCAGCAAACTCATTCTGCAAAGGGCCAGTAAGTAAATATTTTAGGCTTTTGGGCCACATACAGTCTCTACTTCCTCTTCCTTCTCCTCCTCTTCTTGACAACCTTTAAAAATTGTAAAAATAGTTCTTTAACACAGTTATGTACTGGATTTGTCCTGTGAGCCGGTTTGCCAGTCCCTATACAGTTAAATTGAAGATGCATTTCTTAAGAGACAGCAACTAACTGGGCTCCTTTTTTTGGTCTGTTTACCGAGTCTAATGTGATAATACCTGTTTTTAATTGCCATTCATTCAGATTTAATGCAATTATTGCTATAGTTGAATTTAGGACTACCATTTTATTATTTTTCTTCCTCATTTTTTTTTCTGTCCCCTTTGCCTTCTTTTGAATTATTTGAATTTTTTTAGTATTCCATTTATTTTGTCTGTTGGATTTTGGCTATATCTCTTTGTGTTACTTTTTAGTTGTTTTTTTTTAGGGATTATATATATATATACACATACATACACTTTTCACCATCTATTTAGTGTTCACATTTTACCACTATGTAAAATATAGAAACTTATAATCGTGTAATTATCTTTACCATCTCTATGACACATATTACATCTACTTACATTGAATCTCCCCGACAATGTTATCATCTTTGATTTTTAGAGTTACACATATTTTAAAGTACTCAAGAGAAGACAGTCCATTCTAGCTGCCCGGAGATTTATCTCTTCTGTTGTTCTTCCTTCAAGCCTGATGTTCCAAGTTTTATTCTGGTGTCCTTTCCCTTTTGTCTGGAGGAGTTCTTTCACATTTCTTTTAGGGCAGGTCAGCAGATGATGAATGATTTCCATTTTTTCCTTCTTCTGACTACATCTCTATTTTGCCTTCATTCCTTAAAAAAAAATCTTTGCAAGATTTAGAATTCTGAGTTGACAGTTCTTTTGTTGCATATTTTTAAAGATGTTGTTTTTGTTTCTGTCTTTTGACCACCATTGTCTCTGATAAAGCAGCCTCAGTCCCTGTTCTCCTCTGTGGAAGGCATCATTTTTCTCTGTCTGCTTTCAATATTTTTCTTTATCTTTGGCCTTCCGTCATTTGATTCTGTGTCTGGGTGTGGTTTTCTTTGGGTTTATCCTGTTTGGAGTTCCTGCAGCCTCTTGAACCTATAAAATTTATGTCTTTTGACATATTTGGTTTAGCCATTATTCTTTCAAACGAAAAAAATGTGTTTGGATTCTGGTGGAAACTGCAAAGGTTTGAGTCATTTGAAATAAATAGGTTCCGGAGTTCTGCAGTAAAACACAGGGCCCACGACTGACAATGCTGTGTTGTATGCTTTATAAGAGTACACTTTAAATTGTAAGCTTTAAAAAAATTGCCAAGAGGGTGGATCTTACATTAAGTGCTCTTACCACAAAAAGAGGGGAGAAAAAAAAAGAAAACAAAGGGGTAGGAGGAAATTTTGGAGGTGATGGATACCGTTATGACATCGACAGTGATAATGGTGTCTCGGGCCACATCCTTAGTTCCAAACACAATCATCTATCATTTGTAACTTAAATGTTAATTATTGTAAGCTACAGAGTATAAATCTATCATTTAATGCATTAAGTATCTGGAGGTTTTTTATGTCAGTCCTATCTCCATGAGGTAAACATTTTTTTTCTGCCCCAGTCTCTTCCCTTTTAGGAATTTCAGTGCCAAGTGTTAGGCTTTCAATATTGACTGACAAATCCCAGAGGGCGTCATTCTCTGCAATCTTTTGTTTTCTCTGAGTTCTTCAGATTAGATTATTTCCATTGATCTGTTTTCAAGGTCACGGACTGTTTCCCCTGTCATCTTTGTTCTGCTCTTAGTCTAGGCAGGGAAATTTTTGTATCCTAGACTTTGCATCTCAGTTCTAAAACTTTTAAACTTTTTCTTTGATAAAATTTTACATTTACAGAAGGCTGCAAAGATAATATAGAACATTACCAAATGCCCCTCACCCAGTTTTCCTTGATGTTAACGTCTTCCACGACCATGAACCGTGGCGTGTTTGTCAAAGGTGAGCCACCACCGTTGCTCCATCACTATCAGCTGAACTCCAGACCTATTTGGATTCCACCAGTTTTTACACGAAATGTCCTTTTTTTGTGGTTGTTCTGAAATTCAGTCCAGGGCACCACATCACGTTTAGCGTTCTTTGTTCTAGTTTGCCTTCCTTTGCCAAAACTTCTGTTTTCCCATTCATTTCAAGACAGCCTGGCTTTACCTTACGAAGGATCGTTAGAATGGCTGCTTCTGAGTCTTCGCCTGGTAATTCAAGCCTCTGGGGCATCTCAGGGTTGTCGTCTTCTGATGGCCTTTCCCCTGGAGACTGGGGCACATGTTCCTGGTCCTCGGTGTCGGGAGTGACGCGGCATTTGTATCCTAGACACTTTGTTTGTCTGTGTTGCGGCAAGACTGGGTTCTGGGGAAAGCGCCCAGGAGCGTGGGGCCCTCCCCCTGGCGTTGTGTCCTCCGCTGCCCCTGCGCTGTTGTCCTTTGCTGCTGCAAGTCCCCTCTCCCATGGGCAGTGGCTCCTCTGTCCATCCAGCCTTCCAAGCTCTGGTGGTGCTGGTTCCAAATGCCACACGCGTCCCATTCAGAGGTCAGTGTGGGTCTGAGAGGTGGTGTCTAAGGTCTCAGCGCTGATGAGCTTTCCAAGCCCCTGTGGCCCGTCCAGATTGGCGTGAGCACCGTGTACATGCTGCTCGCCAGCACGGGGCCCCGCCCAGAAGGACTCAGCTGCGGGCTCAGGGAACCCTCTCCTGGCTCCAGATTTCCCTCCGTCGGGGCATCTCTCTGCTTTCCAGGTCTAGGCCCTGCAACTCCAGCCACCAGGGCCTTCCTGGGCCCTCAGCTCTGTCCCTTCACCTCAGGGAGCCCCTAGGCTCTTCTTGGTTTCCTCCTCGCTGTGCTGCAGCCTGGAAGCCTCTCTGGGCTGTCTGCTGGGGCAGCAGGAGGCCTCAGCACGCTGGCTTCCTTCTTCCCTGGGATGACTCGTGTTTCCTAGTGTCCGAAACCTGTTGCTTTCTGTATACGTGCCTGGTTTTCTACTTGTTTAAGGCAGCGGGGGAAAGGTGCCTTCATTCTGTCAGGGCTGGCGATGTTAAATATGGGCTTTTTGCTTCTTCCTGGCCTGGACCCCCTGTCCCCACCCCCATCACCATGACTGCCATCTGCTGGGGCCGCCCTGAGCCCGTTCTCTCTTTGGGCTGGAATTCCAGCCCCGCCAGGCTGAGGCCTGGGGCGGGGGGTGGGGGTCGTCCTCAGGGACATCGTCATGGGAACATAGCTCCCTATGGGGTTCCCTTCTTTCAAGGCTGGGGTGATTTCTTATCACTGGTCACTCTCCAGTATCTTCAGATAGCTGTCTTTTAAATTTGCTAAGAGTTTATACTCGCCATCCACGGGTTCTTTGTGACCAGGGACACCGTGGTGGCCCTCAGGACCTCCGGCGAGGTGGACATTGTTGGACCTGTGTGCTCCTTCTTAGGCACGTGGGGCTAAGCATAGCCGGTTAGGTCACCGGGGCAAGGTCATGTGACGGGGGAACGGCAGCGCACGTGCAGACGGGGCCACAAAGCCTGTCTGACCCGTGCCCTGCCGGGGACAGAGACGAGGTGCCCTCCACTGCAGAGGTGGAGCTCAGCTTTCAGGGCCAGATGCCTGGGGGTTGCAGCCCCCAGGACGCCTGCTCTCACTGGCCCTGCTGAGAAGTGTGGCCTTCACTGGAACTTGATTTCTCTCAGCAACTCAACCGAGTGTGGAAGGGGGTCCCCCTCGGGGGTGGGGAGGGACAGGCACTGGTGAACTGCAGCCAGAAGGCCCTCCTGAAGGTGTGAATTCAACCTGTCTTTTGTTTGCTCAAAACTCCTCCATGGCTCCTGTTGCTCTTAGAAGAAATACTCAACTCCCACCTGTGGCCCGCAAGGCTGTGCGTGTTCTGGGCCATCTCACCGCACCCTGGTCCCCAGGCCCTCCCTCCTTTCCAGCCCCTCTGGCTTCCTTTCTGCTCCTCTAGCTTGTCCTGACCTCTCCCACCCCAGGGCCTTTGCACATATAGTTCCTTCTGCCTGAAATGATACATCTCATCTTCTGCATCATTTAATACCCTTCATCCTTGCAAACTTCTCGAGGGAAGTTCTCCCCAGCTGGCCATCTCCTCAGGCCCACCCCCTCTGCTATAACTGCCCTGTGGGCTGTTTATTTACAGCCGTTTCCTTACCAGAGCTGGAGAGGAAATGGGGCTGCCTTGTCTTCTGTCCACAGGAGGAAACGGTGCCTTCCTCGGGGCCCAGAGGCTGGCAGGACCCCGCTTGCCAGGCCCTCCCAACCTGAGGCGCATTGGTTTTCTCGTTGAAAACTCTCTCACACACAAAAGCGCCCTTTACAGGTGAGGGAGGCGTGGAGGGCCCTTGCCCTGCACTCAGAACCTTCTTAAGATGGCTCCCGGAGGGCTGGCGAGAAGGGAGGGCAGGGGGGTTGCGTCCTGTGTCCGCTCCTGCTCCGGGGGCCGAGGGCGGCAGCTCCATGCTCGCCCAGGCCCCTCGTGGACGGAGGCCCGCCGCCTCCTGCTGTAAGAACGGAGCGCCTGCTGTGGCTCCGCCGGGGCCGCTTCCCTCCCCGCCTTCAGAGGAGGAAAACGGGGGGCCAGTGAGGGGCCAAGTGCAGGGGGAGGAGCCAGGCTGGCAAGTCCGCTATCCCCGCCGGTCCACGCCGATCCCCGCCGTGCTGAGCGCCGGCCCGGCCCGGGCGTCTTCCCAGCAGCCCCTGCGCGGAGGGCGCGCGAGGCGGCGCGCGTCAGGCCCGTAAAGGATGCTCAGCTGTGCGGGGGCAGGTGGGAGCCCTGCGCGCCGGCCCAGGTGCAATTCCAGGGCCAAGTGAGGTCCAAATGGAAGAAGGGCGCACAGAGGGCAGGGGGCAGGTGCGCCTTGGCGAAGACCTGACTTCACAATGGCGGGGTCTCCTTTGCCACCCTTTCCTCTGGCTTCAGGGCCTGAGTGGCCGGAGGCGAAAATAAGGGCCATTCAGCCCCTCTTAGCGTTTTATCACTGAGCCCTGGCAGCTGGGCCAAGAGGAGAGCTCCCCTACTCGGGCGGCCTGTTTGTGTCTCAGTGTCCCTGGGTCTCCTTCCCCTCTGCCCTCAGGAATGTGGAAGCATCCAGCAGACACACAATGTGTTACACAGACGTGGAGACCTGGGACCAGCTGGTCCAAATGCTCAGCCATGCCAGGAGCAAGCCTGTGTAGGTGTCCCCTCCCTGCTGGGCAGCCGTGCACCTGGTGCTGGATGACTCCCTGCCCCAGATGCGCACATGCACACACACAAGAGCTTCTGCACCCCTGGATGGAAATAAGATAATCTGCCTTGCATGAGGCAGATTTCTTACAAAATGTGAGCAATTCTAGTCGTCAGTCATAACACCCCCCTGGGGAGTGTCTGAGGTGCCTCTCTCAGCTCAGCCCCCCTAGGTGTGGGGGCATCGCTCACCTCCAGCCCACACACAGTGTGGCTCTGGTTACTCAGCTAGAAGCTGGGTTCTGAGTGTGGCAGGCGGGGAAGACACTCCCATCAGAGGAGTGAGCTTCAGGGGGTGCATACAGGTGGCACTAAATAAATCGTATTGGACAAGGAAGCTGGCTTCTGGCCATCACTGCACCAGGCCAAGCACGTTCACGGACGTCACAGAAATTCACCCACCCCGTTAGAAGCAAGGGAGAGTCGGGCACTAGAGAAAAAGGGAGTTAGGGAAGATTTCTAAGTTGACTCAGGGGAGGGGGGAGGGTCTGAGTCCCCCAGAGTTGCTCACACAGCCAGTAGGAGCCCACAGTTTCAGGTTGAGGCCACCTCGTGTTGGGGTTGTGCTCATGGTCAGTGTAAACCAGGCCTCTGAGCTCTTCAATTTGGGATTTCTGGTTTTGACTTTGTTCTCCCACGTGCAGAATGCTCCCTGGACTCATCCCCAAAGCTCTCAGAACCACAGAGGGGACTGAAGTGAAAATAGCCCACAGGTTGGAAGTCAGCTGGACCCGTCTCGCTCCTTGTGGGGCCCCTGGCTTCCTGGACCCCAGCCCTCACATCCATGTCTCACTGCCCCTAGAGGACACTATGGGGGGGCAGGCTTGGGTTTTGGGGACCTAGCTGGCAGTAGGGGGGCATGAGTCAGCCCCCTCCCCTCCCAAGCACTGACTCTGGGTCCTGAGCAGGGACCCCGGCCCAGGCCAGCACTCCCCAGGCTGCCCAGCTCGGGTGCGGGGCTGAGCGAGCTGCTCGCCTGCTGATCTCACGTGTTCCTGGGGTCTGGTACTTTTCCGAGGGCTTTTAAATACATTATCTTGTTGGAGGCTCATTTGAGGCAAGGACTCAAAGCTGACTGGAAAACAACTAATTTACTGAATCCTGAATTGGGAGGAAGCAGAAGGCGGCGTGTGTTTTTGCCGAATCTCAAACCAAAACAACCTTTTGTTAAAGAACAAACAAATAAACAAAACTGCTGAACATCAATTCACCAGGGAACAGTCTGAACAGAGGTTCTGGGCAGAGCCTCATGCAGCAAATTCAAACTCAACAAATGTCGACTCGGGGAGGGGGCTACTGGGGTCACAGATGTGCTCCGTGAGCTTTTCTGGGGCACATAAGTGTGCACCAGGGAACAAGGCTGACCCTTCCAGGCAGACCACAAACACGGGGCCAGTGGGAGGTGCTGCTGGGGGCCGTCTGAGGAGGGGGCCTTCAGGTGGGGGCCCCTGAGCAAGGCAGGAGGAAGGGGTGCATTTGGGGCCCAGGGCCATGCAGCACCTGAGTGGAGGCTGCACTGCCCACCTGGGAGCGTTAGAGGTTTCCTGGGGGGATCCCCAGCCCCCATCCGAGAAGCACTTGGAATAATTAATCTGCAGCAATGAGGTGGGTGGGATTTTCTGAGATGACCAAATAGCCCATCTGCATTCCCCAAATAGAAATGATTTCATTCTGTTTGAGTTGCTTCTTGAAAGGAGCCGATTTCTCCCCATTTTTCATGGCACAGAAAGGCGGAATGACACAGCCAGAAACATGCCTGGGCATTTGGCGGGCATGGGGCGGGGCTTGGGGGTGGTGCGTCAGGCAGGTTCCTGTGACCTGGGTCATAACGGGAGGTGGAGTTGGACGGGTCGCTTAACCTGTGTCTGCTGGACTGCCCCCCCCAACCTGTCCCAGGGGAGGTGGGCTCAGCCAGTGGTCGTGGGGACCAGTGGGGACACTTGCTGCATGGGCTGGCCTGCAGGTTGCCCCTCCTGCTGGAGACTGACCCGCCCACTGGAGGCCAAATCTACAGGGAGCTGGGCCCAGGGAGTGGATTGTGAGGTCCCGCCCCCGCTCAGGGTAGGGCTGAAAGCGACAGCTCTGTCCGACATTCCAAGGTGGGCGCCGAGCCCGAGATCTCAGCAACCAGGGATGCTGCCCGTCCGGGGCCTCCTCCGCCCCTGGGAGCCAGGGGACGACAGGCAGCCCCTGAACATCCACCACAGGCCTGTCTGAGGCGAGTCCCTTGACGTGGTCTCCCTGGGTGACACCGGGTCTTCCTGAGCCTGCAGACGCGCCTCCAGGTCTGATGCTGCCTCTCCTGGGGTGTGGCTGACCACACCTCTCTCCTGCACAGCCCACTCCAACAGGCCACGGGCCGTGGGCCAGCTGGCCTTCCGCAACACCACGGCCGGGCTGCAGCAGCTGAGGCCGGCGGAGGGCCCCGCGGCCAGCCCGGCAGCCAAGTGGTGGCTGGTCCAGAAGTGGCGGCCAGGCTGTGACCAGAGCCGGTCTGCATTCAGGACCTGGAGCTGGTCATCTTTAACAACAAAGTCAGCCCCTAGCGCCTGCGCTTCCTGGCGGGATATGAGTGACAGGAGCCTGCCTCCCACCCTGGGCTCTTGAGAACCTCCTGCCCCTTCTCACCCCTGCTCCCCAGAACTGCCCCAGGACGGGGGTGGGGCACAAGCCCCTGCTCCCTTGACCTCAGATATACACCAAGGCGGTGGTTACTGTCTGTCACACAAGCTGCTGGCGGAAAGGGACATTTCTACTGTCCTACCCCTTGTTCCTGTCTACAGGGTGACGGGTATCTGCTCTCAGGGTGCCTATCCCCTGCCCTCTGGCCTCAGACCCACCGACAGGAGGTCCCGGGGGCTGTGAGTGGCCAGTATGTGCTCCCCCATCTCAGCCGGCTGAGTTGGGGGCCCGCAGCCTCCTTTCTGGGGACAGGGGTGCTGATGCCCACCCACCTCCCTCAGCATTGTTGGGTTCTCCACGTTGGTGGTGATGGTCACTGTCAAGCTCATCTGCAAGCACTTCCTCGGCATCACCTGCTCCATCATCAGCATCGGGACGAATCTCCCGACGTGGACCATGTGCTCAGGCTCTGCACGGACATCTTCCTATACCATTCACTCGAGACCATGATCAAGTGGACCCACCAGTGCCCACCTGCCCCCCGCTGGCCGCCTGCTGACCCTGTTGCCAGGGCTTCAGTAGGGCCAGGGGAAGCAGCCATCATGTCCTAGAGCCCTGTGGCCTCGGAGAAGCAAGGCCTCTGCCCCACCCCTGGGTCCCCATGATGCTAGGTCTTGAGCCTGCAGCTGCTCCCCAGCTGGGTGCCCGGGCCTGAGGCCGCCTTTGTGCCCGCACAAGGGAGACTCAGTCCATCCTCTGTTCCTTGACTGGGACCCTGCAGCCCTCTGGCGGGGGGAGCGGACAGTGCCAGCTGCCTGGAGAAGGGGCTGGACCACCTCGGTGACCTCTGGCGCCTCCAGGGCTTCTCAGAGCGAAGCTGGAGCGAGCTGCCTGTCACCAGGCCATTAAGCAAGCTAATGACCCATGAAGGCTCCTGGCCCTCCGGCCCCACTGCACCCCTCCTCAGCTCGCTGCGCAGCCCACTGACCGCCTTGTGACCACTATTACCATAACTTAACAAGTCGGGCCACAGTTTTCCCAGGCAGGGCCGGGGCCTCGGAGCCACTGCTTGCCTTTTCCGGGCGCAGCCAGGGCTGTGCACACAGCAGGCAGCTAATAAATATTTGCTTGGGATCAAGCCCAGAAAGAGTCACCTTGATTTTCAGGGCTGGGGAAGGGACTTGGAGTCAAGGGACCTTTGGGCAGGGGTGAGGGGTCAGGAGCCAGGGCACAGCCTGGCGATGTGTGTCCTGCAGCCATGTTCTTGCCCTCCTGTCCCCAGTGGAGGTGGGGTGGGGAGCCGCCTTCATGCCAGGTGGGGCCTGAGTTCCCAGTCTCTTCCTCTGGGCCCAGAGAGCCCACTGGGACAGAGCACAGGAGGGGACAGAGGCCCCACCTGCATTCTCACTCAAACTGGGGGAGGCCTGTCTCACCTGGCCCCAGGTTAGGGGGTCTCCCTGAAACCTGGCCAGTCCCTGCCTTTAAGCACCTAGGATCATACCCAGGGGCCTTCAGTGCCAAGGAAACATACTTGATCCAGCACAATACATGCCTTGTAATGTGCTCGGGGGTCAGGACAGCCTTCCCTGCAGACCGCAGGATCATGGGAAAGCCCTGGAGGTGCCTCACCTTGGAGGCTGCGCTCTGCAGCCTCGGAACCAGGATGGCCTAGGCTACGCAGGCCTGGCCCCAAGGGCCCCAGGGCTCTCATCTGCAAAGACCAGGTTGGTAAGCTGCACCTTAAAGCTGGATGCTGGTCTGGGAGAAGGCACGGCAGCTCAGAGCCTCAGCCTCACGGGCAGGCATTGGGGCTTCTTTCTATAACAGGCTGGAAAGAGAGTGAGACGGAGGCGAAGATGCGATGTGGTTTAGCTGTGTTTAATTCAAGCTCCAGTGAATCCTAAGGGGCCAGAATACAGATTCCTCTTGCTCCATAAAAATGGGTCCCCGAAGCAAGTCACCTCCATCCTTTCAAAGAGGTGGGCTGCCTGGAGGCAGTGGCAGCCCTGGCTGGAGCACAGGCCTGGGCTCCCTGTAGCATTGGTGCCACGTGCTGGGCCTGGGGCTGTGGGCACCCACCGTGGGCACCAAGCAGGGGTGGGAGGCCCAAGGGCCACTTGGCCAAGAGTGTCAGGGCCACCCATGCATCCTGGGGCCCTGAGGTCATGCGGGGGCCCCGGGAGTGGGGGAGCACGGTCTGCAGAAGCTGGCGGGAATCAAACAGAAGGAAGCCCAGTGCTGCCTGCTCACCCTCCCCAGGGCCCCACCAAACCCTGAGCTGTCTTCTAAGACTTAAGAAGGAGCTGTTTCCATCACCACGACAACTAAAAACAAAACAAACTGAAGCTCATCTTAAGGTATACTCTTCCAATTGCTTACAATTAATCAGTGCAAAGTGAGGTAAAGAGCCCAGTGTCACCGGGCGGGCGGCTGGTGTCACACAAGCCTGCGCCTCTTGGAGTCCCTCTCTGTGTCCCCCTCCTGGGCATCCACCTCACAGCCGAGTGGGGACACCAGGTTCAGCAGAGGGTCCTCGGAGGCCCGACCGAAGAGTGCCAGCAGGAGGGCCACGCCGAAGCCTGTGGCGCGCTCACCCTGTAGGCAAAGGAGGTAGAAACCTCTGCAGCCAAGCCAGACCCGCTTGGGGGACCCGCATGGCTGGGGGAGGGGCTCTGGGACCAGGGCCAGGAGTCCGCCCCCCACATGCCCCACGGCCCTCTTCCGCGGTCCTGCTACACTCGGGGCCCTGTGCATTCTCCTCCCCTCCCGTCTCCTGGGCCTCCTGCCCAGGACGGGCTGGCTGGGGAAGGACTGCACACAGCAGCCACACTGTTCCCAGGGATGAGGAGACCAGAGGTCAGGGGGGACCACAGCTGGCCGGAGGCTGGGCCATGGGCAGTGTGACCCTCAAAACAGAATATTTCCAATGAGCTCAGCCTGTGGCTCTAGAACCAGAGGGGGATGTGAAGGCGTGGGAGGGTGGGAGCGGCCAGACTAGCGGGGAGCGGACGGGTTGGGAGGAGGGGCTGGCCAGCTGAGGAAGTTCCAACAAGGCGGAGGACACCCAGGGGGCCCGGACTCACGGCGTGCACGGGTGCGGCGATGTCCAGGTGGACCCAGACCCCAGGCCAGTCAAAGCCGATGTGCGAGGCGATGAAAAGGCCGGCACAGGAGCTGGGGCTGTTGTCCCGGTCCTGAGGGGAGGAGGCCGATGTGACCCTCTGCTCCCTGTGATGTGGGCGTGCGGGAGGGGCGCCTTCCCTCCCCCCAGGGCGCCTTCCACATGGGCCCATTTAGACACCCACCCCACCATCCTCAGTGACCACCTCCCCTGGTGTCTGCAAGAAGGGGCCTAGGGTGGAGGGCCCAGTGCAGGGAGCAGCAGAGAAGGACCCCGGGGGCCTTGCAAGTGGGCTAAGGGGTCTGTCTTCACCCTGGGGCAAAGAGGCAGCCAGCAAAGAGCTGCTGGGGGCAACCGAGGCAGACCCCAGAGTCAGGAGGAAGACCTGGCACCTGCCATGGCGGACATGCCGGCAGGGAGACCAGGGAGAGGGATGTCCCCGCTTGGCGCTTCCCCTCCCCCCAGAGCACAGATCTGGGGCCTCGTGGGGGACCTTCGTCTGCCCTGCTGCTGTTTCCTGGGGTCGCTCTGGCTCCCTGCAGGCAGGGCTCTGCCTGTCCCGCTCCACCTACCGCCACTGAGTTCTTCATGTCGGCCACGGCTGAGGTGAACTCGCTGAAGTGCAGCTCCGGGCAGTAGACCAGCGGGTGTACCAGGTCCCCGCACTTCTTCCCGGCCTTCACGCAGGCCGCCTCCCACTCAGCACTGTTGGTGAGCACTGCGGCGTGGTACTTGCCCGTGGCAATGCCCTGGGGAAGGAGGGGATGGATGGGACACGGGGAGAGATGGACAGAGTTGGGGGTAGGGAGGAGAGAGGAATGCCCAAGACAGGAGACGGGCAGAGAGAAGTGGAGAAGCCAGAGGTGAGGCAGAGACAGAGACAGAGATAGAGAGACAGAGACAGACAGGGACAGATAGAGAGACAGAGACAGACAGAGAGACAGAGACAGACAGGGAGAGATAGAGAGACAGAGAAAGAGACAGAGAGACAGAGAGAGATAGATAGACAGAGACAGACAAGGAGAGATAGAGAGACAGACAGACAGAGATAGAGATAGACAGAGAGAGAGACAGAGAGACAGAGACAGATAGGAAGAAATAGAGAGACAGAGACAGACAGGGAGAGAGACAGACAGACAGAGAGGGAGAGAGAGAGATAGACATAGACAGAGAGGAGCGTGAGCAGGACCACATGGCGGGGGTGGTCCCCGGCCTGTCCTGCATTCCCAGCTGGGTCCACGGGCCCCTCACTTGCCCCATTAAGGAGCCCCAAGGACAAGCTCCAGCCTTGTTACAAAGATGAACGGACAGCCAAGCCCTCTCTGTTCAGAGCTGACGGGCTCCAGCTGCACATGGGCTGCAGCCGAGGGGCCCACCCACCTGAGCTCCGGTCAGCGTGGCGATATCCAGGATGATGTCGGCGCCCAGGTCCTTGCAGGCATAGGATACGCCGTCCGCCAGCACCAGCCTGCCCTCAGCATCCGTGTTGTTGATCTCCACAGTCCTGGGGGGAGCAGAGACCCCACTTAGAGTCTCGCCTCCCCTTCCAGGCAGGGCCACCCCCGCCCACTATGGCAATGCAGCACCAGGATCAGGAGCAGAGAGGGTCCGGGCCCCTCATCGTCTGGATGATGGGAGAACAGGGCTGGGCTGTGTGGCAGCTTGAACTGCCAGCCCTTGGCACGCAGTGTCTGGCCCCGGTAAACACCTCTTGGGGCCACCCTGGGGACTGGCACCTGTGTGCAAGGTGGGGGCGAGTGGATTCTCCTATCTGAATCCTGAACCACCTGTTCCTCCAGCTGCCGCCCGCTGTGACCTTCGAGTGTTTTCTGTTGCAGCTGGGGAGGAGCAGTCCGAGGGCTGAGCTCAAGGAGGGGATGCAGGGAGGGCCCCCAAGTAGGGAATCTGGGGGCACAGATTCCAACACCAAAGAACACTGAGCCTAAAGGTTGGAAAGGCCCGTCCCCTTCAGGCAAAGTAGGTCCCGAGACCCCGAGACCCCGAGTCCCTGAGCCCAATCTCACCCAGGGACACGGCCCAGCCTCACGGGCACCCTGGGAGGAAGAGGCCCGTGGCCCAGGGACTCCTGTCACGGGGGTCCTCCCAACAGCACGTGGCTCTGGCGGGGGGTGAGCAGGGTGAAGTCCGCCAACCCAAAGGCGTGGCTGGGCCCCGGGGAGGAGGGGCACGAGCCCACGGACAGGGACACCGCGAGGGCTGGCCTTACTTTCCCGAGTACAGCAGGTGGATGTCATCGGGCCTCGTGGCATTGGGCCCCACAGAGTTCTCGGCCAAGCAGAACACGGCGTGGAGGTTGTCTTTGAAGCCCTAGCAGGACAAGGACAGAGTCTGCAGTTACAGGCCGGTGGTGCCGGGGGAGGAAGGACGGGCTGCAGCTTTCCGACCCTGGGACAGCCAGCCAGATGGGGACCCAGGGAGCAGAGGGCACAGCCTCCCGCCACTCCCCACGGACCTGGCAGGAGACTCCAGGCGGCAGCTCGCCCTACCTGGGAGCCCAGGCCCCCTGACCAGAGCCCACACGAAGCAGGGTCGAGCTCAGAAGTCTGGCTGCACCGCCAGGTTCAAGTCCCGACTCTGCCACTCAGCGGGGCCTCGCTCACAATGTGTGGCCAGCAGTCAGCGACCCTCACCGCACAAACCCCTGATCTGCATCACCTTGAGGAATGAAGCTGCACATGTCTGTATGCACAGGGCAGGGAAGCGCTCGGCCTCACAAACCTACGTGAGAAGCTACAGCTTTCTGATGCCAAAACATGCCATGTGTACACTGACACGCGCCCTGAACAGGCCCAGTTAGTTTCTTCCTGGCACGGGCTCTGAACGTGCCCGGAAAACCCCAAGCAGGCTGCGCCCGGGCCAGGGGGTGGTGGCAGGGGAGAGGAGCCCTCACGCCCTTGTCCCTGCCCTCCCGCTACTCCCGGACACCAGCTCTTAACCACGATGCACCTCCTCCTGACCCGGAGCGTGCATGGCCCTCCCGGCTGCCCCGAGGGCACTGTCAGACAGCTCTGTCAGAGCCCACATCTCTCTTGGCCCTTGGAACAGTTGATTCTTCGACCAGAGGTGCTGAGCCCCCAGCAAAGGTAAACGCAGGCCTGACAACACCAAGGGGCTCTGAGCCACTGCGGCCAGAGAGGCGAAGTTCACCAGTGAAGGAGGGGCCCTGAAGTCTTCCCAGGGCCTGGCCCTGAAGGAGAGGAGTTTGCAACAGCAAGGAAGCGCCCGAGCGCCCACAGAGCCCAGGAGGCTCTGCCGGTCATGCTGGGGTCCCTCTGGCTTGAGCAGGGTTTGGGGGCTACCAAACAGAACTGCCAGACAGCAGAGTGCGAGGAGAGACCTCCAGGCTTGCCAGACCTGTCCGGCCCCGACCACGTGCCCCGGCTGCAGCCAGGCGCTGGCCCCACCCCCAAGCGCAGACTCCACAGGTTTGGGCAGAGCCAGACTCTGTGCTTCTAAGAGGCTCTTGGGGTGCCGGGGCTGCTGTGGGGACCCCACAGGGCACAGCAGCTTGGAGGCGTGTTGGGGTCCCTGGGCAGGCGGCCCTGAGGCTCACACTGCAGGGTATGGGGGTGTGGGGACGACGCACAGGTCCGGGCAGAAGGGTTTCAGGTGAGTAGTTTGCAGGGTCATCGCCACCTGGAACCTGGCGCCACCCTGCCTTTGGACCGCGCATCCTCATCTTTTAAAAATGTTAAAACATTTCATTTTGAAATAATTTTTACAAAAAACTTTACAAAAATGGTACAAATGATGCCCAGGTGCCCTTGACCGATCCCCTCAGTGCAAACGCCTGTCATGACCTTAGCCGGCAGAAGGCAGGAGGCTCTGGGGGCCCAAGGGGCCTGGTGTGGGATTGTGGACGGGGGAGGAAGGTGCCAGGCTGTGGAGACCCAGGAAGGATGGGGCGAGCCTGGGGGTTCAGGTCCAGGGAGCGCCCCAGCCCCCTGCCAGCCTGCGGAGCACGGGCCCGCTCACCTGCCTGACGGCGGCTCTGAAGGCCCCCAGGGCGGCTGCAGCGCCTCCGCAGTCCCTCTTCATCCCCGGCATGGTGGTCTGCGGGCAGCACAGAGGGGTGAGAGAGAGGGAGGTAAGCAATGCTGACCTGCCAACAACAGTGCCCCCCGCACTCACATCAGGGCCCCAGAGGTGCGGGACCCGCTGCCGGGTTGCCTGAGCGCCCACAGAGCCCAGGAAGCTGTGCTGGTCACGCGGGGGTCCTCCAGAGGCAACAGGGAGCCACGGCCAGAGGTGCTGGGGCCCCTCTGGCTTGAGCAGGGCTTTGGGGGTTACCAAACAGAACTGTGCAAGGGGGAAGGGGAGGGGGAGACACCCAGAGCTGCCAGATTCGCCATGGCCTGGCCCCTGCACAGACACAGCCACCTAGGCTGTGACCAAGTCACCCTGGGGGTTTGTCTGCAGCTCTTTGACGTCACTGTCTTGAACAATCTGTCCAGATTAATGTGAACTCTTCCCAAACATCCCTGGTCCCTGTCACATCACTAATCCCACCACCGCTGTGAAGACACCTGCCACCTGCCCCCCGTTCGTGTCTCCTGGGTGACGAGTCTAATGAGAGGGCCGCTGGAGACAGAGGTGCCCTCCCGCAGCAGAGGCAAACGTGAGTGTCTGTAAACTAGCTGAGAGCAGCCGTGCGTTTTTACATTTTGTAGGCTGCCAACTCTAACTGACAGGATCATATTTTAAATTAACAACAGGTCATCAGATGTAAAGATGTGGGGTTGAAATGTACCAGGTGATTTTTTTGAACCCTCATTGGATTACACACGCTTCGAGTTTTAATGGAAAGTATTTTTAGATATAAACCGAGCTGCTTTTACAATTAAGTTGAGTGAAAATGACCCAGCTAGCACTATTGAAAATAAGCTGTCTATTTTGACCTAATCTGCGAGAAACCGCAGGATTGTTTAAATGGAAAAACGGGGCCTCAGGTCTAGAACGAAACCCCTTGCAAAAGGCCAGACGGGAAGTGGCTCAAGATGGTCACTGAAACCGCGGGACCCCTGTCACAGGCAGAGCAGATGCCCAGCTGCAGCTCGACTGGCTGTGTCAGCTTTGCGGACCCCTGTCTGTCATTCCTGTTTTCATAAAAGAAACGATTTCCACGGTAACGCCTTCTTCACTGGGCCGACGTGAGTGCCAGCAGGGTAGAGGCCGTGGTGGCTGGAGCTGTGGCCTGGCCGGGGCCCACGTGAACTTTCGGTTGCCGGATTCATTTCCAGCCCTCCAGGAAATAAGGTTGTTGCCAGTTTCACTTGCATCTCCTTGCTGAAGCAATAAAACTATAAACTTCTCAAAAATCTCAGCCTTTCCCCACACTGTGTGACGGGACGGAAGGGGCCAGAAAGGTTCTGCTGCTCCCCGGACACCTGGCTGGAGCCTCTGTTCTCACAAACACCATTTTTACTTGGAGGGACGACTGACAGGTGATGGGAGTCCAGACTTAGGGATCTGCAGACGTTTTCCAAAAAATGAATGTGAGCCTCTCTCGCCTCCAGGAGAATAGTTGGCATTTCTGGTGTTGATGGTAAAATCTGAGCTTTCAAACCAAAATCAGAGTTTTGGAAACCTTTTATCTGCCTCCATAGCAGCTTCCCAGTACTCAACGACCTTTTACGTGAGATGGATGGTGATACTGACAAGTGTGATTTTTTAAAAAAATTACACAACGAAACGTGTCACAATCTGGAGGTTCTGCATAACTCGAGGAACAGTATTTTCCAAATGACCCACGTGTGATATAAAATCATGCCTTCAAAGTTCAAGACAGACCAGGAGATTTTAACGCAGCAGAGAACCAGAGTTCACTGATACGGTTTCAGATTCCACGTTATAACTAAGCCTTCGGAGACCACCACCTGTCAAGTTTTGGTGTGATAGCAAAGAATGTCCTTAGCTATCTGAAGAGGGTACCAAAAGGCTCCTCCCTTCTCCAACTACAAAAGGACTGAGGCCAGATTTTCTTTTTATAGTTCAGCTAAAACCACACAGCACAGCAGACTAAACGGGGAAGCAGCTACGTGACCACAGCTGTCTTCTATTAAGGCAGACACCAAAGAGATCTGAAAAAATGTAAAACACTGTCATTCTTCTCACTAATATTTTTAAATTTGGAAACTACAATTATTTTCATGAAATTGTATTATTTACATTAGCATGCAGTGGGTTCATACTGTTACTTTTTAGCAAATTAATAAATATCTTTAAAATGTCCCAGTTTTAATTTCTAGTGGGTAAATATCCACAGACATCAGCCTTATAAACAAAATCTCTTGGGGATCAACACTTCAGAGTGGAGGAGGTCCTGAGACAAACACACCTGAGACCGGATCCTGATTTACCTCGTAAATCTTTGGAAACAGAGCTGTGATTGTTCCTGCAAAACTGGGAGGTGGCGTCACCAGCAAAGTGACTGACTCCCGGGAAGCCCTGATTCTTGCTCCAGCCCTCCAACCAGCCACTGCCCGGAACAAGCATCCAATCCATTCCGGGAGAAACGAGACCAAGACTCTACCAGGCAGACTCAGCCGCCTCCCGGCCAGAGCCCCCGCCCCGGGGTGACTGGGACCTGGCACAGCTAGACAGGGCACATCGTCTGCGGAGAATCTGAAAACAATAACAAACCAACTAGAATTAAGTTTGTCTGTTGTCCTCAGTGGTACGGTACTCCTCGCAAAGAAACCTGCTGTGGCTGAAGCAAGTTCTAATCATATAAACAAAAGCTTCGAACCCTATTTTAACTCCTTCTCCTTTTGGAAACACGACTCCTCGGTGGATGCTGAGAACTGCCTGGGGCTCCACCATGGCCTCGCTCTGAGCCGAGCTGGCTCTGAGGGCAGCCGGGGCACCGAGTTTCTTCTCGCCACAGTCCCTGCGAACGGCTCGAGTTGTCCTGTTGAAAATTCGTTCGCTCCACAGACACCTGAAAGCTGATGGAATTGATCTCAAAGAACAGGAGACGCAGATGCGATCACAGGTTCGGGAGCTTCTTGGGAAATGGGAGTTTCAGCGGCTCTCAGCCAGGGGATCCTCACATCAGAGGCTTTCCCTGAGTATTTGTATTGGTTGCTTCATGTGATAGAAACTCTTCAAAATTAAAATTAATCGTGTTTTTGGATCAACTATGAGTGAAACACAGACTGACAAATCTGGTACCTCTGTCTGGTGAACATAAGGATGTGAAGAAGCCCGGCTGTGATGAAGTCACTGACGGGTCCGCAGAAGCTATGCCCAGCAGCAGAGCTGGGATGCTGACAGCCATGCCCACAACAGACCAACAGCAGCCAGTTTCTTTCTGCTAAAAATTACATCAGTGCTATTTAAAAGTGTCAATCTATTACTTCTTTATTTATATCTACTATAATTTTTTTTTTTTACTGGTATGATACGTTTGGAATTCAACAAAAGAGAATTCACTATTGGTGTTTGTTTTTCTAAACTGTAATGACTATTTGCTTCATTTCCTGATTAGTCTTGAAAATAATTTTGTTCTTTAGAGGAGGAGAGATGTTTAAAAAAAAGATCATCCACTCTATGTACCAAATAAAGTAGACAGGCCAGAAGTGCAGAAAGGAGCTGCATAATGCCTACCCTAAATAGCAACTGATGTTGGGATTCAATGCCAGAGAGGCGACAGGGAGTGGTGGGGCCTGCGGTTAACTGCAGGATGTCGGCTACATCCATGGGGGACAGCCGCCACCCAGCTCTAGGTGGGAACGCAGGACCAGTGTTGCTAGATCCTCTGCATTTATGAAAGGCCAGAGATCTAGTTTTGTGAGAATTCTTCCTGTTTTAAATGTTGGTAACTAATCCAGATTTTAAAACACCATTTGGGCCAACAGGACAAGTCTGTGAGCCACGCGGGCTGCCGGTCTTCACTGGCTGCTCCGCATGAGCTTGGCTCGTCTTCTCCCTTCTAAAGCTCTCTCTCTGGGATGGTTGATTGTCTTCTTCCAGGGCTCCTGGGGCAGAAACTTCCCAGTCTGCTGCTTCCCAGTGTTCCCTTGGGCCTGGCCCAGCCTGGCACACAGAAGTTGCTCGACACCAGCGTGCGGGACGAGCAGATGAGAACACTCATCCTCCTCCTCCTGGTGCCGTGGCGGCTGCCGGCGCAAAGCAGGCCCCAGCCGCGCTGGGCCCTGAGGCGCACAGACCGGCCACGACTGGTGCTCCTCGTGAGCCGTCTTCCTGAGACACTGGACTGAATAGGTCACTCGCAGGAGAGCCTTCTGGGATTTCAGCCTCCAGCAACGCTCCCGGGAGCTTTGCTTCCAGGTCCCCACTCCTGTTGTTTTAACCAGGGCACCTGCTTTCCGAGGGGTCCAGTGTGGACCACTACCCAGCATCCTCTTGGGGGAACCTCGGACGGTCGCAGGGATGGTGGGCGTCACCCCACACCCTTTCCTTCTTCAGACAGAACCCCTGATTCCTTGAACCCTGCCTCCCTGGGTTCTGTTTTCTAACCCTTTAAACATTTTTGTGTTTTTCACTGCATCCTGTCTCGATTTTGTTTCCTGACTCCTGTCTGGAGTGCAAGCATGGAATTGTTTCCCTCTTACAGGGGACTGGGCCCCCTGGCCTCTCTTCCTGGACCCGGAGGCCAGAGGCACGCCAACACTGAGCCCCAGGAACCTCACTCCTTCCTTCAACACCTCTGAGAAGGGGCCTCCCTGCCTGGACCCGCCGAGCGCCAGCCCTGCAGCTCACCTTCCCCTTCATGCTGAGACCCCCGGTGTCGTAGACGATGCCCTTGCCCACCCACGCAATGGTCTGGGTGGCTCCGTCTGGGGTGTGGCTGAGGACGGCCAGAGCTGGAGGGTGGACGGCAGCTTTGCCGACTCCGTAAATTCCTAGGGTAAGCACCGGGACATATCGGTTAGGTTCAGGCGGGACTGAGCAGAGCACTCCCCGCAGCCCCCCAGAAACACTGCATCCCCCCAGAATTGCCGCTGGCCTGCCGGCTTCCTCCTGGAAAGCTCTGCGGTCCAAGCCCGAGCTCCCCACCCTCTCCTGCCCCCTGGCTAGTGTGGGATTGGAGAATGCAAATTAGTTTCAATGCTCTGGGACTGCAAATGAATTCTATGCAAAATATTAGGCAAGAAAACCCACTGAGAAAAAAATATTGTATCATTCCCAGAAAGAAGTGAACAGCACTGCAGAATGAAATGATTTTTTGAAAATGCTTCAAGGCCACTCCAGCCCACGCTCGCCTCCCTTCCCTGACCCCTCTGTGCACTCAGAATGCACTCCCTGTACTGGCTCGCTACCACCACTGCCTCACTGTCCGTTTCCATGCTCCATCTTCTCAAGAAAACTGTGGCTTGCTGTGGGCAGAGCCCACTCCTCAAGGTCCTCCAATAATCAAACTGAACAATCAGAGCAACCAAGACAAGAGCCAGTAATGGCTGCCTGACAAACTCCTACTCATCCTGCAGGACCCACTGCAAATGTGGCCTCCTCAGTGAAGCTTTCCCCAAAGGATGGCCTCTTCCTCTACCTGCAACTGGTCTATGTGTCTGTGGCAGGCACCTCTAACATGGTCCCCCCAGAGCCCGCCTCTGGGCACTCTGGACCACGTGGATCCCTCCCTCTAGTGTGGGCAGGATCGCGTGTCACAGGTCCTCTGGATGTGGCAGAAATAGAGAGCCCACTTCCAGGACTGGGTCATAAGAAGAGACCTTGCCGCTATCTCACTTGCTCTTTCTTGCGCTCTTGCTCCGGGACCTAGCTGAGAGAAGCAGCTGCTCCGGGAGCGGCTAGCAGACACCGGAGGCCGGCTGGCAGCATGCGAGTAAGCCTTGCTTGGAGCCCGTCGCCAGCCCCAGTTGAGCCTTCAGATGACCACAGCTCCAGTGAACACGTAGATCGCAGCCTGGGAGAGACCGTGGGCTCGACCCAGCTGAGCCACGCCAGATTCCCCACCCACAGAACCCAGAGATAATGGATGTGTGTTGCTTTCGGCTGCTACTTTCTGGGGTAATTTGTTTCACAGCCACAGATAACAACTACAGAGACCTTCTCCAGACAGACTGAAAGCGTCTGTCTTACATGTCACCACACCCTGGTGCCTGGAAAGTTGGGGAGGACAGGCCTGGCAATCAGGCAAGGCTCTCTGAGGAGGTGGCTGAGATGAGGACGGTAAGATGGTCACACCACGAGAATATCTTAGGGGGAAGTATCCCAGATAGAAAGAGCCATAGGTACAAGGCCTTGACGTGGACATGGACTTGTGTATTCGAGGAACAGAAAGGTCCTGCTGAGTTGGACAGCAGCACGAGGGAGGCTGGAGAGGGCGCAGAGCGGGCAGGGGAAGGACTTGGATCCTGCAGCTTCCAGAATCTGAATCAGAATCTGAACCACTGCCTCCTTTCTCCCCCAGAGATGGTCCGCTTCCCAGGGTCTGGCCTTGGGGTCGGACACAGGCTGGTTTCCTTTCGGGGGAAGCTGGGGTGACACACCATGTGGCCCAGCACCACGCTGCCACCCAGGTCCGTGGGCCACTCCTGAGGCCAGGACCTGCAAGGACCAGCCCCCACCCACCTCCAAATCCTCTTGTCTTCAGCTCCTCGTCCCGGATGATGGTTGGGGTGATCCCCAGATCTTTTCCAACTTTCTTAATCTCCTGGATGTGTTCATGGAAAAAACAGCAACACAAAAACACGTGAAGACGGCTTAAATCAGGGTGAGGCCGGGGCCTGGGCCAGGGGTGAGCAGATGCCTGTGCAGTGGGAGAGGGACAGGCTGGGAAGCCAGTGGCTTTTACTCTCAGCTCTGAGCATGATTAAACCCAAGAGAAAAGGCTCAGCCTCCAAACTCTGCGATTTCCTGCAGCTCGTGGCTGGAGTCCTGTAGAGGGGCCTGGAGGAGGCAGCTCTGTCCTCCCCCAACCCCCAGCTGAGGCCTGCTGGCCCCTTGGCTCAAGGTGGATGCACGACTCTGTCCGCAGCAGCTCCTGGCTTCCCTGGGCGAGGTACAGACACCGTGGACTAACCCCTGCAGTCCCAGCTTTCTTGACTCTCCATGGGGTCTGTCGACACCATCCCAAGCCTGGCCCCACCCCCGGCAGGACCCCTGGGCCACGAACCTCGAGGAAGGCATCTGTGTTCATCTCGTTGCAGGGCGTGTCCACGATGCGGGCTGCCAGCCTCACACCTTCCGTGGCATTTGTTAAACACTGGGAAAAACAAAACGCTGTCACTAGGGCCCTGGAGCCAGGTGGGGGGACTTCCTTCCTTATCCATCCCCCAGGGACACAAAGATGTCAGAGGCACCTGTCACCGGGGCGAGTTTGTGGGGCTGCTGCCAGGTCAGTGAGAGCAGATGGAAGGGAGGCAAGGGTCATGTGCCACCCCCACCACCCAGTGCCTGGGACCACCCCAGCAACCTACACAGAGTTCACTGCGGCTCCAGGATCACACAGCAGCCCTTCAGCCTGGCGGCTCCCCCCGAACCAAGCAGGGCCCACCTGCTTTCCAAGCCTCACCTGCTCTACGTCCTTCTCTCTGTGGCAGGGGCCTCCCACCTGGCCCTGAACTACCTCTGGCCTCTGCCAATCCCACACCCTCTCTCAGGAGGAGGTGCTGCCCTCTGTGATGGACTGAATGTCTGAGAACCCCCCATCCCAAACTCATACATTGAAGCCCTGACCCCCAGTGCAACGGTATTAGGAGGCCTCTGGGAGGTCATCAGGTTTAGATGAGGTCAGGAGGGTGGGGCCCCCATGATGGGATTAGCGCCCTTCTAAGAGGACACAGCGAGGAGGTGGCCATCTGAAAGCGGGAAGAGGTCCCTCAAAGAGCCCACCTGGATCCTGGCCTTCCAGCTTCCAGGACTGCGAGAAAGAAACATCTGTGGTCCAAGTGACCACTTTGGTGGTCCTGCTGTCATGGTGACCTGGGCAGACCACACACCCTCCCTTCTCCACTTGCCAGGACCCCAGCCATCCTGTGAGGCATGTCTCAAAGGCCAAATCCTCCAGAAGCTTCTCTGGATCCTCCCAACCAAGAAAAAGCCCCTGGACCCACTGGGGAGGAATGTTTCTCACGTGACCCATGTGAGGGTCACAGCAGACCCCGGCCCTTTTTCCTGGTCATCTGATGTACCACTGCTCTGGCCACAGGGCGTGGAGGGAGGGACACAGACTGGCCGCATGCACAGACCCAGCGCCCAGGAGGGAGCGGGAGCCTGACACACTCCCCGCAGGAGGCACTGCTGACTGCGGGCGCACGTGCACACGCAGAGGTCGCCTCGTCCCCAAACCAGCTGCCCGTGCCCTACCGCAGCTTCTGTCAAGAACTTCTGTCCACTCCCATGTCAGCCCTGACCCCGAGCTTTGCCATCTCATTCTGCCCACGGTGCCTCCTGCCCCATAGGGCTCCCAGCCGCCCACCCACAAAGCCTGGTCACCCTTCCCAGCGCGGGGAAGAGGTGACAGTGGGAGAGAAGAGCTGTGCGGGTTTGGTGGGGGTGCGGACAGCAACAAGTTTATCACCGCCTCTTCCAGGACTGCGGGGTCAGGAAAGGGCAGGCTCTGGGTTGATAACACCAGCCCCGCCTCTGCCCGTTCCGAGGTAATTAAACCTTGAGCCTCAGCAGCAGAGACTTGACAGCTCAGATATGAGATGTGTCGTGTGGTCCCTGCTGCCTGTCAGCGGGCTCTCCTCCAGGAGGAAGAGGGTCCCTGTCTGTGGGAGTCACAGAGACCCGTGGCTGCTGTCTGGAAAGTGCCTCAGCGTCCTAAAACTCGTCTCGAAGGAGGCCAGCAGCCCTGAGCTCAGGGCCCCTCCACACAGCAGCCAAGGGTGTGGGGGGAGAGCCCCTCTGGGGAGATGGCTCCCACCTCATCATGCCTCCGTTTCTGCATCACAAAAGCAGGATCATCCACTCATTCATTCAGTCCATCCCCTTTTATGTGAGCACCTGCTGTACGCTAGGCTCCATGCTAGACTCTGAATTCAGAGATGTCCGAGGGACTCAAGTCCAGCAGAGAACTGTAACACATCCTCCCGTTAAATGCTACAGAGGAGTAAGAAAAGAGAGGCCACAGGGACCCGGGGGGCACCAGGACCCGGAGAGGGTCTAGGAGGTTCCCACGGTGAGGGAAAGACCACACGGGATGTCAGAACCTCACGTGCTCACGATCCAAGGCAGAACAGAAGAGGGCTGACACACAGAAGGTAAAACCTGGCTCTGCCCCTTGCTGGCGTGGCCCTGGTGAGGCA
This sequence comes from Camelus ferus, assembly GCF_009834535.1. NCBI lineage: Eukaryota > Metazoa > Chordata > Mammalia > Artiodactyla > Camelidae > Camelus > Camelus ferus. Next base: position 11,603,057 of record NC_045714.1, on the reverse strand, counting down.
CTTGTTGTCTCTGAGCCTCAATTTGGGGGTAATAATGGGGCCCATCCCCTAGGTCTGTTGTGAGAATTCAGCATGTGTGCACAAGTGTGTCGGGGCAGTGCCTGATACCCGACGAGCAATGGGAAGACACAGGCGCTCACCTGGTCAGGTGTGCCTTTGTAAGGCAGTGGGAGGTGGGAACAGGAGGGGGCATCTGGAGGCTAGGAGGTTGCTGCAGTGGTCCAGGAGAACAGTGCAGTGCAGGTGGGCAAAGTAGGATAGATGGGATGTAGGGCCCAAGGAGACCCCCCAAACCACTGTCCTTCATCATATAGGGGGCTTCTCTGGGATTACTCATGAGACCAGGTCCTGGCACTCAAGGAGGAGGGAGTGAGGCTGGAATGCACCGGTGGCGGGGGAGGGGGGCACAAAGGCCCTGCAGAGAAGGCGGGGGGGGGCACATGTGGGGAGGGGGTTGTGGGGAGGGGTTGGCTCTGGGTGGGGCGGGTACACTTTGAGGAGGGATGGCAAGTGTGCTCCAGGTGTGGCCCTTGGAAAACAACGTCAGGAAGAGCGGGTGGGAACTCGATGCTGGTGGGCTGAGGGGGACAAGGGAGTTAAGACAGGCAAAGCAATCAGACCACGGGGTTTGAAAGCTGGGCAATGAAGGAAAGGAGAAAGAGCTGCCTCAGGACGGCAGAGATGATGTACACTGTATGCTTCTAGGGGAAAGGATCCAGGTGGGGTGGAGCAGCTGCAGATCCAGGTTGGGGGGACAGAAGATGAGGGGCTGCTCACGGCCGAGACAGAGTCAAGGGTGAAGGAGGGGAAAGGCGGCCAGAGTGGGGCTGCTGATAGAGAGGGCGAGAGAACGCCGATGGCGGGTCTGGGACAGTCCAATGGGGAAGGAAAGCTGGCATTCAGCCCATACAAGCTGACTTCTAAGGTGGAATCACTTCCAGCCTCATCTTGCCTCAAAAGGATTATTCAGAGGATCAAATGAAATAACAGATGTAAAAGTGTGCCATAAAGGGTAAAGCGATGCGCACGCAGGTGGATGACTAGTGTTAAACCAGGAAGCGCCTGGCGCGGGGAGGTGCTCGGTCAGCACTAGCCAAACATAACTGAATGCTGAGAACAGACCACCCTGGGGGCAGGGAGCCGGGTGCTGGCTTTGGGACGGCCCTGGGGGACCTTCTCAGAATTCCAGCATCCCTCTGTCCAGTCCTTCCCAGCAAGTGGGAGACAGCTCTCCTGACACCCCTTCCGGCTGCCTGAGCTGGTCTGGGGGGAAGGGGGCGGCGCTGGGACACCCACTTGCAAGGTGGACACCTCCACTGGCCCGTTGTCCTGTCCCACCAGGAAAAACTCCACAATGACGGTCTTCTTCTCCGTGCGCCGTGTCGCCCCCGAGCGGTGGGTGAAGAGCGGGAAAGCGCGGGCCAGGGCGCAGGCCGAGGCGAAGGCATCAGACCGCTCACAGACCATCTGCAGCACAGAGAGCACAGCCTCGATGAGGGGGTGGGAAGAGGGGCCAACCCATGGGAGCCGCGATCAGGAAGTGCTAGGGCCCCACAGCTGGGTCGGAGGCCATGGTGAAAACAATTTGGACGGAGACGCCCCAACAAAGCCATTATCCCAGGGGCCTTCCCTGGAACCACTGTCCCACGATGTGAGAAGGAAAACGTGAGCAGATGTGGTCCACTCCTGAGACAGGAAAGCAGGACGTGCGGGTCTGCACAGCAGACGTGGGCTCAGGAAACCTGGGTGTGAGCCTCAGAGCTGCCGCCCAAACTGATCTGGGGTGGACGGCCTGGACTCTGGGACCTCAGTTTCCCTATCTGTAAAGCTGGGGTGACAATGTCCAGTTGTGGCAACATCGTCCACCTGAGTGCTCTGCGGTCCCGAGGGCTGAGCTACAGGAGACACATGCCCCTGGCTGGGGCCAGATGACCTTCCACACTCGGAGCCCACGTGTAGGGTCAGCCTCTCTCAGAAGCACTCACCAGAATGCACCGATGGGTTCCGGGTGGCAGGCAGGTCCGCACAAGTCGGGTGATGAAGTGCGCGGCCGAGGGGCTGTTGTGACGGCTCACCCTGGAGGGCAGGGCCGCCACGGTGGCATAGTTCAGGTAGAGGGGACAGCTGTCCGTGGGGTTGGGGTTGAGCGTGCTTAGAGCGGCCTGCCAGAGCTGGATCAGAAGGGGAGAGACAAGAGACAGACACCAGACTTCAAACGGCCGCAAACCAGGGGCGCTGCGTGCAGACTTGGGCATCGCTGGAAGGGCACTGTTGCAGCTTCCCCGAGGCACCCACGGTCCCTAATTAAGATGTGTCACGTCTCGCCTCGCTAGAGACGGGCGCGTGCGTGTCTGCTGGCACACTTCCACCCTCGTGGGACTAAGCAGTGGGGATTTACACGACCAGTTTGGGGGCTGCTTTGCTACAAACGCTTGAAACCCGCACCAGCCAGGTGCCACTGAAGCGGGGGGCAGGTGGGCCCCGCCACGAGGGTTCTGGAAGGCAGGCCGCCTGGGCCCCCCGCCCCTCGAGGGCAGTTCCTCAGCGCCTGGTCACATCTGCCAGCTCTGCCCGCGAGCCTGCGGCCCGGGTGGGTGCGGGGCGCCAGCGGCCTCTCCGGGCGGGGCCGGCGCGCTGGACGGGCGCCCGCTCTTCTGCTGCTCGGGAGGCAGGCGGCCCCGGGCCTCGCTGGCCGGCCTGGCCTGGCGCACCCCGGCCGGCGGGCGGGCGGCGGGCTGGGGGCGCCGGGCGGGGCCTCCGAGGCCTCCCCGCCGGCCTGACCCCCGCCCGGCCTCCGCTCGCCGGCGGGGAGGCGCATGGCGGCCGGCGCGGCCCGCTCACCTCCTCGGTGACCCGGGGCTGCAGCTTCCCGCGGACGTGGCTCCAGGGCACGCGGTGCAAGTGGTGCAGCTGCCCGAGCAGCAGCAGCGGCCGGCTCTGCGGGTCCGCGTCCCCGGCGCTCGCCTGGAACTGCAGCCCCACGTTCGCCATCTTCGCCGGCCCGCGCCCCCCGCCCCGGCCGCTGCGCCCGCTCCGCTCGGGCTCCCGCTCCGGGCCGGGCCTCGGCGCCGCCCCGGCCCTGCCCGGTCGCCGGCCCCGCCTCCCCCGCCGCTCCGGGCCGCTCGCGAGACGTGCAGGGCCCGCCCGGGGCGCGAGGGGGCGCCGGGCCGGCGGGGCGGAGGGCAGGGCAGGGCAGGGCCGGGCGGCCTCGGGCGGCCCGGACCTGCAGGCCCGGACCCGGAGCAGGCCCCAAACGGCAGCAGGCCTCAAGCCCCGGCCAGGCGCAGGCCCCGGCCCCGGCCCCGGCCCCGACCAGGCCCCAAGCACGGCAGGCCCCAAACCCCGGTAGGCCTCAAACCGCGGCAGGCCCCACCCCGACCAGGCCCTGAACCGGGGGCAGGCCCCTAGTGAGCCCTACCCTCAAAGTGAGGAAACAGCTCTCAGACAGCCCTTCCGGGAAGGGGCCCTGGCACCCTGCCCCTAGCGCCTCACCCCAGGAGGCTGCCCGAGGACCCTGGTGGCCCTGACCTCGGAAGGTCCTGAGCAGATGCAGGCCCCGCCTGAAATCCACCCAGCAGTGCCCACCAGACCACATTCTGGATGAGCCCTGAGCCGGCCCAGCCCTAGGAAGAAGCAGGCCCCCTGGGGGTCTCTGAGCAGCCACTGGTGGTCCAGGGGAACCCCTGGCTGCCGGGGCTGTCCTCACCACCCCTCACACACCCTGCCCCGCTGTCAGGTTTGGATGGGCTTGGTGATTCTTGGATTGGGGCCAGCTCCTGAGTAGTAGGAGGCCCCTCTGGCATGCTGGGCAGGGTCATCAGTCCCTTCCTCCTCACTTACTGGGTCCCTTAGTGTTTGTGGGCCCCCACTATTGGCCAGGCACTGTCCTGGGTGTGAGAAGGGCACAGAAACTGGGTTTCCACCCAGGTTGCTGCTTCTGGGATGGCCAATTACGAGTCTAAGCATCACACCACCTAGTCAGTGCAGTGGCGGGGGGCGGGGGGAGTGCTTTGTCCAGCCCACCCCTTTACAGGAAGCTGCCAGTGGTTTACAAGACACCTGAGCCACCTCTCACTGAGGAGGAAAGGCTAGTGGCGGGGTCCCCTAGAGGGGGGTGGGGCACGTGGTAGGTGGTGGAGGGGCCTTGAGTGAAGGTAGAGGGGTGCCTAGTGGACGGTGAGTGAGCGTGGCTCCCGCTGCAGCTCAGATATGAGGTTCAGAGACTGGTGACCTGGTTGAGGAAGCTCTACCAGGAATCATTTAAAAATAAAAAACCTGTTACCCAATCCTGTCCACATCCTGATTGCTCAAGGGCCTTTGGTTGGCACCCTCTCTGCTACCTCTAGCTAGTTCCATGCCCAATCCTCTTCTATTTTGAATTTCCTCTTCATTAGCAATCTTAAAAAACAACAGAGCCAATTCCCTAGTGTGGCAGCTGAGACCGGGGCCACTGACCCCCCAGCATGTCTCCTGACTCCCTGATGGCCTCCCACCCACGAGCCACACTCTCATCTTCCAGGTCCACTTCCTCCACTTCTGCCCCTCAGCTTGGAGCCGTGGTCCCTGGCACAGGGCAGGCCACCCAAAGCATCCCACTGCACCAGCGCCGCGGCCCTCAGAAGGCAGGTCTTTTTGTCTGCCTTTTTCTTCAGGGCCTGGCACAGAGCAGGTGCTCAAAAAATAGTTTTTGACTGAGTGAAAGGAATTCCTTCAAAACCCTCAGCTCTCCCGACACAAAAGTCAGCGCTAATTGGATCTTATTTTCCTCAAAAGACTTTACAGCAGCTGAATGTTTTCACACATTTGTAAAGGGAACGGAGAGCATGGATGAAGATCTATCACTCTTTTTTCCTGTTTGCAAATACGCTGCAGATGGGCACGGGGCACTCTGGGGGGCAGGGGACTCTTCCTGGAGGGTGAGGGACGAAAGCTGTGCCCCAGGGGGTGAGGTAGGATCTCCACTGGCTAATAGGACAGGGGGAGGCAAGCGGGTGGGAGAAGCCCCGGAGGAAGGCACGGACCCAGAGCATCAGAGCAGGGGGGCGTCCCTGGAGACCAGAGAGGGAGTGGGTGGTGGTGGTGGAGGAGCGGGGAGTCTTTGATTCACTCCACAGACATCTGCAAACTGAGAGAAGATCCAAGCCACGTTTAAAAAAAGGCAGATCTGGCAGTTTTGTGTACAGGGAATTGGGAATTGGAGGGAGAGAGACACTGTTGGTAGAGACATCATTTTGGAGATTCCTTCCTTTTAGAATTCTTCCATATTTAAGAACAAACTGAATGACTCCAGTGGTCTCGAGAAAGGGTGAACAGGGTAATTCAATTCAACCAACATTGATTGAACCCTTCTACACACAAAGCAAGAAAAAATGTTAGATGCCTGTTAGAAGTAGATATTCCTGATTCTGGTTTTAAGCCACCCCTGAGTCGAAGAAATCCAAACTAAACAGAACACTACGGAATTATTCCACTTCAAACGCCTGCCAATTTCCTCAAGATGCAGCCTGTGACAGATACAACTATATTCCAGGAAAGTACTTTTCACGGCAGACTTTGCAGACTTCAACATAAATAAGACGGGCCCCACTTTGTTTAGACAATTTTTTATGATGGTATTAATCCACAGCTTAGTATATATTTCACTGTCAATGAAAAATTCACCTCGATTTAATTTTCTCTAAAAAATGAACATTTAAAACAACTTACCGGCTCTTTAATGCAACCCAAGAAGTAACTCATGTTTCTGATGACTTGAAACTCATTCCAAACTCAACTGGGTCTTCAGGCTTAATTTGGGAGTTGAGGGAAACACTAGAAACTTCTGGAAGAAATCAGAATAGTTGCCAGGACATTTTAGGAAGTTTTTTTGTTACAGTTCACATTCTAGAACGTATTTCTGAAGGCATATTACGTAGACAGCTCTAGGTATATGAAATGTACACTTATGTGTTACTTCTGAAGAGCCTGAGGCCAAATCAGCTTTGGGAATACAACGGGGTGGATGTGTGTGTGTGCGCAGGGGTGGGGGTGGGGGAACAAATACAGCAGGAAAACCAAGAAATCCAGTCACTCGGAGGAGACTGCATTTGGATGAGACATTTGAGCGGGGTCTTGAGGGCAGGTCGATGTGTGCCGGGCAGTCTGATCCCTGACAAGGTTCTCGTTCACACGAAGACCCAAAGACCGAACGGGTACGGACCATCCTGGAACCATCAGAAGCTTGTGCGGCTGCACGTAAAGTGTGTGTGAGATACACGCTGAGCCATCGTGTTTGGACTTGACCTTGTGGGTAACTGGAGGCCACTGGACGCACCTCAGTCAGGACCAATGTGAAGTAAAGGTAGGGCTCACTCCTGGCTGAGAAAGATCACTGCTCAGGTGCCCCGAGGAAGGCTTGGCCGCAGTGACCTCGCTCCGTGGAACAGCTGGCCTGGCAGTGAGCCCCCATCCAAGAAGGGGGCTGACACGTGCGTGAGGTCCCTGAAGGCTGCCTGCGTCCAGTAAAGTCCGTGCCCGCTGTCACGACGCCTGGACGTCAGGGAGCCTCCCAGTTACCTTTTAGAAATACTGCATCAGACGTGTCAGCCAGAACATCTGCACAAAATGTTCCCCGAAGGATTGAAAATTGACTGATTGCCATAAAAATCACATTTCTCTACACACTTCTTTGAAAAATGTATGAACTTAAGGAAATGTTGAAAAACCAGTACAATGAACATTTGCATGCTCTTCACCAACGTTCATGCGCGCGCGTGTGTGTTTGTGCGCACCTGGGTAGTTTTTTCTGCGTCGTTTAAAGTTAGCTGCATACCCTTAACCCTCAACACCTCTGTGTGTATCTCTTAGGAGCAGGAACTCTAGCCCACAGTGACTATAGCCATGGAAGTGTCGTATCAAGCCATGCTAGTATCCAGTATCCAGTCCACATTTGAATTTCTTTCTTTGTCCCCAAAATGTCCTTCATGGCCTTTTCTTTTTAAATCCAGACTCCAAATAAGGATAAGGCATTCTGCTTGGTTGTCAAGTCTCTCCTGTCTCCTCTAATCCAGAACAATCCCTGCCTTTGTCTGTCCTAACATCGACATGTCTCGCAGAAGGCCCCACAGTCTGGATCCATCTGATTGTTTCCTTATGATTAGATTCGGGTTAAATGTTTTGGGCAACAATACACGTTGTGTTTCCCACTGCGCCTCCATCAGGAGCCACGTAACCTAGGTGTCTCCCGCCACTGGCCAGAGTTGGCTACCTAGTTTCAGTGGGGTCGGCCAGACCACTTCATGGGAAAGGAACAGTCCCCCTTTATACTTACATAGAATTGAAATCAGTTTCCTTTTTATCATGCATGGAGTGACACTCTGAGACTATAAGAATGTTCTGTTTCCTGACCACCTTTCCCCCATAGCTTTCAAATCCAATCATGATCTCTGCCTGAATCAAGTATTGGTTGCAGCATGGTAGTTTTCTAGCTGTCTCACCCTTTCTACACTTACTACTTGGTGTTCTTGAGTAAAGAGGGCCATCATTTGTGGGGGCCGGGGTGAAAAGGAAAATGCAGAGCCTCTTTTTCAAGCAAGAATTTCAAGGTGGTGACAGCAGAGCAAAGCAAAAACGGGGCCCGCATGGCCGCAAGGGCTGTGAGCCCAGGAAGCCGCCGTGCGCCACCGTGCCGGCTCCTGTATCTTCTTCACGTGCTCCTTGCAGTTTTTGAGACTTGTGTCTTTTCTGGGACAGTCAGAGGACCCCCAGGCTCACTTTGTTCCTTCCTTGTCCCACACCCAGAGTCAGCCGTTTCTCCGAGGAACCCTGTCTCCTTTCGGTCGGGGCAATGGTTATTTAGAAAGTAAGAACTTCCTGTTTAGAAACCCAGAACTGCACAGCAGGCGTGTTCACGGCTCCGGGCGCCACTGTTTCCGATCCTTTCAGGGGACAGAAGTAGCATTTGCTTTCTAGGGCGACTCAGTTGTTCTTTCCTACAATTCTCACCAAACAGCCTCCGCTCCTGACAACTCACCTACCACATCAAGCTCAAGATCCCTCCCTCCCTCCCTCCCTTCCTTCCTTCTTTTGTTGTTCTTAGAATGTATCCCACTGATATATTCAAAGTGTGCTTCATTTGTGTGTGGTCTGTCTATCTGATGTGAGTCTAGGTTCCTCTGTTTCTGTTTGTATTCGACACAAGGGTTTGCTGTGTCAACTGAAATAAAAATGCACAAAGTGACTTTATTTGGGGGCTTGCTGGGAACTGGGGCGCCCAGGGGACAGTCTCTCTGGGAGCTCTGAGGAGCTGCTCGGAAGAGGTGGTGGGGAGGTCAGTGTCGATAGGATTTGGGGTACCTGCCACCCAGCACACGTCTAGGTAGAAGGTTACTGACAGTCACGAGGAACAGACATTGCAGCTGATGATTTTAGTGCTTTGCTTAGTATGGGAAGAACGTGGGTTCATAAAATTCCCTCCTGCGAACGTCTAACTGTCCTGCCTGTTTTCCCGGCACAAGGAGCGCCTCACTCCTCGTCTTTACCCTGAATTCCTTTCAGGGTCCACTGCAGGTGGAACTGGACGGTGCGCAACATTCTTTGTTTTACAACTGTTTTCATATTTTTTCCTACATTTTCATGTTTTGAATACATAAAACACTTACACGGTTCAGAAGATGAAACTGTAGAAAGGAATGCTCAAAGAACTCTCCTGTCCCTGCCACCCCCTTCCACTCATTCGCCCAGAGTAATCATTTTTATTAGTTTTTAGTTTATTTTTCCTGTTTTGTTTTGGAAAAAAAAGATTATATATAAATATGTTTTTTTTCCATGGGTCTTAACACAAAAGAGCACATTGCACATAATCTTTTGCATTTGCTTTAAAAGTACATTTTGAAGCACTGTTTTTACTTTCCAGTATCAGTAGGATGAGAGAAGGTGTTAATAAAAATGTGCTAGTGGAACCATTTATTAACAACAAAAAGTGTTCCTTCTAACATCAGTTTTTAGGACTTCTCCATAAAATGAGGGGGCTGACTTCGCTGCTCTCAGAGGCCCCTAGCCGTGCCAGCAGCCTAAATGATTCTCCCAGGAAGGGCACTGTGTTGGAGAGTGATAACCCTCAGGTCTCGGGAATTGAATTTTTATTTACTTCTCAACACCAACGAAATTATTTTTGTAGGCGCAGAAGTTTTCAAGGGCATGTTGAGGACCTGGAGCCTGGGGCCGGGGAGGCGGCTACGGGAAGTGAGAGAGACACCATCAACAGGCCCTCCCTGCTTCTACATTCTTTGACGCAAGCCGGGCATATGACAATGCAGATGTATAGAAAAGCAAGGTGAGGGGGTCAGTGTTTATTCTGATCGTGAAACCGTTTCTTCAGGAAAATCTTCACTTACAGGAACCTTTTAAGTAGGATGCTTCTCTAGTGCCTTGAAAATGACTCAGTCTTCAAACCTCTGAGTCATTTTTTTTTTTTTTCAGAAACACTCCTGTGTAAAGCAACACATCTATTGGTCGTATCTAAATGCTGATCTCTTGAAAAGTAAAACAGCATCACAGGTCTGTTGCTGAGGATGTGGGCAGCTGAACAGTGTGGAGGAAAGGGCGAGGGAAGGAAAAACTAACCAGAAATTGCCATTTTTTTAAAAGGCCCATGAGAAGGAAATTCAGTATTTTTTTTCTCACTGAATCTGGAAGTTTCCATATTTCAGGCTGGTCTGTAGTTGTGGGGTGGAAAGTGCAAACTTAGAGCTCCCTTGTTTGTATGACCAACGTGGGTTAAAATGCTAGGTTTGAAACAAGATCACTTACCCCTTCTCAGTGATTTACAAAACTGGAGTGACATTATAACCCAAACAGAGCAAAAAGCATTCCAGTCAGGTCTGTGGCTCTCCTAACATCTTCATAAATTCAGTAATACTCAAACATTACCTACGAGAACCATAAAAAGGCCTTTTGAAGTCTTTTTCTTAACACGTTGGAGCCCATAGGAAATACGCACTATAAAGTACTATTTTAAAAACATGATTTATTTGTTATGTTATAAATTCAGCAGCACATGAAACCAAGGCGTGTATACACCCAGGGTTCCTTTTTTTAATTTAAATGAGAGGCTACTTTCCATTTCTTTTTTTGGGGGGGGTAGTAATTAGGTTTATTTATTTAGTTTTTTAGAGGAGGTACTGGGGATTGAACCCAGGGCCTCATGCATGCTAAACATGCGCTCTACCACTTGAGCTAGACCCTCCCCACCTGCTTCCCATTTTCTAATAGTCTTGGGGCCACAGTATGGGGAGAGGGGAGGTGGATGGAGAAGAGGGTGGGTGGGGACCAGCGCTCTCTGAGGGGGCTGTGGTAAACCCACGGGAGGGGGTGACAGGGTGGCAGCCAACTCTGAGACTTACCAGGCCAGGGTTGGTGATCTGCTGTGTGTCTGCACCTTTGTGGGGACTTGCGCTCGGCACCACCGTGCAAAACCGCACAACGCACACCTCCACGAGGCACCAGGAAGTGCTGGCGTTCTGTGCAAATTTAATTATTAGCACGAACTGAAGGTACTGTCATCGTTTAACTCAGCCAACCTTTTAAATGGATAACCAACCTTGAGGCTTAATTGGATTTAAAAAAAAATCAATTTCTTGCCACTGCATCACGTGGAAACGAAGCACTACGTTCTCAGGCAGTTGTAAAAATCAGTTCTGCTCAAGATGACGTCTTATTATTTACAACGTTAAGGTGATGTGATTCCTCTTGGTAAGCGTTTTTCTGTATATGGACACCTTTTATATAAACAATCGCAAATGTGCACGTCCGCACACCGAGGCATGTCACAGAAGCAGCATTGCTGTCTGCTGGGTGGCAGCCTTAGTCATCAGAAGCAATCTCTTCGCACCAATTACACGAAAACCTGAACTCGGGATAATGACATACCACTGTCGGCAAATCTCTCTCAGCCTCGGCCTGCTCTAATCTTCGCAATAAGGAAAAAAATCCTTGAGGAAGCTTTTTTTATCAAATCACATCCTGACCATTAAATCTTTCTCAGAGAAGGTCATTTAATTTTACCGAAAGGAATGGACAATTAAAAGGGCATAAGCAGAAAAGGTGCTGGTCTGGAAATGGGAAAGTCGAAGCTTCAAGTTCCGGCCCTCGGTTACCCTAGTGTGACCCTGGCAAGCCCCTGTCGACGCTCAGTTTCCCCATCTGGAACGGGGGCAGTTTCGGTGGGGAGAAGGGCAGACGCTCTATTTCCCTGATAGCTGATGGAAATGGAGGTCCATCATGGTGTCCTGAGTCAGAACATCAAGTTAAAACAAAACAAACAGAAAAACCAAACACAGCCGATTCCCTCAGCACTTCCTCTGAGAAAAAGAGGCCAAATGATGCCAACCAGAGCCCTTTTGCCTCCACTACAACATCTCCAAGATGAGAGAAACAGAGATTACTAACGGCGGAATTTGGACAATTAGCTAAAAGCAATTTTAGAACAATAGTTGACAAACAGAAATCGCTAAACTCAGTGGTCTGTTTTAACGAAGCCCAATTTAAATGTCCATTGTGTTGAGTGGCATCTCACTTAAATGATCCATTTTAGCCAGATTACGGGGCTGAAATGGAGACCCATACAATTATCCGGAACATTCAGGACAGTCCAGGGAGCTAATTTGGACAATTGGACAAATGATTATTTTCTTTTGCCTCAATTGACCAGATAATTGTACACAAGCCGCTGCCATCTGATGCTGTGGAATGTGCCTTTGTGTTGTAAGACCCAGCGGTGGACTGGCAGACTGACCTGGAGGGCGGCGTGGGGTTGGGGACAAGACTCACACAGAACGTGGCTGATGCCCACGTCTGACTCCAAGTCCCGCATCGGAGGCAACTTCAGACCAGCTGAGGCTCCACACGCCCACCCAGCACCCTTGTTAGTTCTAATACGCAGCATTTTGAAGGGGGTTGTTCTCCCCTTGACTTTCAAACAAAACTAAACGAAAACATGAGGCCACAAGATTCGAGGAGGCATCTGGGTGGTGGCGGGAACTTGGAAAGAGAACTGCAGGAGTCCTGAGGGCTAACACACGGGGAATGTCATCCAGGCGTGCGTGTCTGCGTGTGCACGCTGCTGAGCTTCAAAACGAAGCTGGCATCCCCAGGACCAAGTCCACCTCTGTAAGTCTGAGAGGAGGGACCGTACATAACTCACCCATCAACCAGCACCGACGTACTCTCCATCCTCCCTGCACCCAGCCCATGAACGTCCCTTCTGGGGAGACATGCAGCCCGTCTCCCCACATGGTTCCCATATTCTGACCAGACCAAGAGAGACTGATGATCAAAATTAAGCCAGCATGGCGAGTAACACGCGGCCCAATAAAGTCAGACAAGAATTATGTGAGGCGAGGGGAGCCGTTCTGCCGTGGTTATACCGCTGAGACAGGCAGACCAGGAAGGACCCCAGGGTGCTCAAACTCTGGGTTAGGATCAGAGTTCTGAGAGGACGTCACTCAGTGCAGCAGGGCCGATCCACACGGCTGTGCTAGGGTGGGCGTGGGCCCCAGGAAGGCGTGCCTGGCGGTCCGCACCGCACAGCTCTCCACGCGCCCCGCCGACTGTACCTGCGCACACCTGTAGCGCCCCTTCTACAGAGGGTCCCTGGAAACTGAGTCAGGAACGTGCCCCATGAGGGGACCAGTCAAGCAGCACGTGCGCCCGGCAGGGCCCACGCGCGCTGTGGCAGGATGGAGGACTTCTTCCGTGTCTAGCCTGTGAGAGTGGGTTTGATTCTCGGGTAGAGCCGACGGCTGGCTGATAAGCACGTCGGGGGCGGGGGGCTGCCGCTGTACTCAAAGAACAAAGGGAGCGCCCGGTGGGAGGAGGTCTCGCCTTGCGTGCGGTTCAGCAGGGTCGGAAGGTAATGAACCACCACAAGCAGCAGCAAAGTCCAAGGACGAAATGCCTAGCTGGTCCAGGGGACTATCTGCAGAGACAACTCCCACTTTCCTAGGTGTGGACGCTGGTGTTTCCCTAAAGGCAGACACACGCCTAGTGTGCCCTGATGGCATCTCCCACCAGGCATCACGCGCGTGCAAGTCAGCGCCCAGTCAACTAAGAACCATCCTGGCCTTAGAGGAGCCTGGACACAGACACCCTGGAGGGGAAATGGCTTTTGAGTTCAACTGGTAAACACTATCCCGGAACTCTTCAGTGCAATAGGATAGGAGACACTCAGAGTCTTAGAAGTTTTCAAGTCTCCAGGAGCCTGTGTGTAAGGATTACTTCTCAACAAGGAACACACGCGAGTTTTATTGAAAGATCTCCAATGCTTCTTGGTGTGCATATAAAGCATGCGCTTTCTTAAGTAATGACCTGCCTTTCTGCATACTGGATAGCACAGAGACCGGTCCCTTTAAAAGCATCCATTAGACAGATAGATGGACTTAACAGACACTGAGGCAAAGGCCTCAGGCACAAAACAAACAGCCATCAGCCCAGATGATCACAGAACAGGCCAGGCTCTCCTGAAACACAGATGCATTTGAAGAAAACATGAACCCCCTTGTAAAAATTAATACTAGGATTGCAGGATGTTCTTTAATCTGCATGATTGCTTTATTGTACAAAAAGTTTCCAGTAACAGTAAATTAGTTTTTTAAAAAACGACAAAAAAAGTCATTTTGGATAGAAGCGCTTCACTGATTGCTTTATTTAAGCACACAAGGAAAAAAAGTCTTATCTGACCAATTAGCTTGGAAGGGTTTTATTACCTTTAAGAAGCCATTAGCTAGGATAAAACAGTGAAAGCACTTGTGTCAAAACAAATAAATAACGCTCTCTCAATTAGCAGAGAGCGCGGTAAATCTGTTAAATTAGAGACGTACACTGCTTCACGCCCATGGCGAGCCGGCACCTCCCCCCACCCCCAAATTAATAAAACAGGAGATAGTAGCTTTCAGTTACAATCTCGGGAAAGATCAGGAGCTTTGGAGACCTGACAGTAAACATCTATGTTTCTCCTCTCCGGCCCCGGTCAACGGAGCCACCCAGGACCTGTTAAAGAAGGCAGGTGTCCAGGATAAGCCCAGGATGCTCAGAAGGGGCCTTCCCTGAAGTCCCTTCCCAGGGTGCATCCCAGGCAAGGGGAGAGACTGGACTGGGCGACCACCACAGCCAGAGCCCCACAGGGCTGGACAGCGCAGCCCTCCCATGGACGGTGGCTGTAGGCAGGAAAAGGAGCCTGTCTCCTTCAAAGGGAAAGAACTACCCTGAGCTTCCAGGACACTAATTACTAACTTCCTCCTACTGTCCCCAATGCTGCTGATCTTTCCCCAAGTAAAGGCTCAACAGAAAAACACAGTGTTTTGAGGAGCCCGGCAGGTCGGCGCCGGGGCCGGGCGCCACTTCCCACCTGGGGACGTAGCACGGCAGTGGACAGCTAGGGCTCCGGCTGGCACTGCGCTGGTTTCAGTCAGCCCAGGGCAGCTGCCCCAGTCCCACACGGGATCCGTAAAACCACCTCCAGTTAGATTCAGGACTTCACCCAAATGAGCTGGGTAAAAAACACAACCCTAATCACCCTAGTCATTGAAAATAAATACAAATAAACAGCGATCCTTTCTTAAAGGATCACTTTCCTTCAAGAGCAAGGAAGACTCAGCACTTGAAAAGCTGTTAACAATAACCCAGTATCACCACCGCAGGCTGTCTGGGGTGAAGCTCCTCGTCTCGATAGCCCCACTCCTAGAAGCAGCTGGTTCGAGAGCAGCCTGGCTCCATTAGGTCAGAACCGCTGGGGTAAGGATACCCACAGCTACTCCCAAGACCAACAGAGCCCCGCACTTCAGGGGCGGTCAAGGAGGTACTGGATTCTTATTCCTCGACCTTCTTTCCTAGTAAATAATTGTTTTCAGGGAATGCCATGCTATTTCCTGAAATGCCAGAGACATCTTTAGACCATCCCATGGCCACATCAGTCATAAGAAAACCAGCGACTTCCTGGTGTCGTCAACTGCTTGGGAAGGGAAGGTTGGGCAAGGGTTTGGGTTTTAAGCCCATGATCTGTTTGGATAACTTGATCTCTGGACTTAAGTTTAAAATTTCTGGAAACAACTTCAAAGTCAATTCTAGAAAGACATTTTATGTGACTGGTCCAAATAAAATGTAGCACATTTAACAAGGTCATGCTCTTTTTTAAACATTTTAAG
Source organism: Camelus ferus (assembly GCF_009834535.1). Classification (NCBI taxonomy): domain Eukaryota; kingdom Metazoa; phylum Chordata; class Mammalia; order Artiodactyla; family Camelidae; genus Camelus; species Camelus ferus. The sequence goes on along the minus strand of NC_045714.1, from coordinate 11,587,878 downwards.
AGAGGTAAAAACAATGGAAAGCCATTGAAAATTATAAAAGACTATTAAAATGATACTGGTGTCTCAAGACCAATTAAAACGTAAACAACTTTGGTTTTCTAAGTTGTCATCACTTCCCACGTTATGCTACAGGTCTAGGAATATATTCGAGCACCATATTGATAACAGGTAAGAAAACGACAAAGCCCCACTTTGGCTATCGAAGCGCACTTCCACGAGCAAGGGGTTTTCTTAGCCACAGTTTTCACAAACTGCAGGAACATGCCTACTTTCTGTGCATGTTAAGTGGCAATAGAAGGGCCGATAAATCAAACCACTGGTGGAATATTTTACTTTGAAATGGAGTGATGTTTGGTTAATAATTTGAGATCCACTAATCCTAAATGGGGTGACCCATTTAGAATGGCCTCTGTGTAAATTCACAGTTCATTAAATGGTGTCCGGTTTGAACAGGTCATTACGTAATTAGTATATAAGTAATGGACTGAGCGAGGATGGCTAGGGACGAGCACAGGGACACGCCGGCTGATTCTGGTGACTTTCGTGACACTGCCAAGCTTCCTTTTAAAGTAAGGTTATCTCAAATCATCAACTTTTAAATGTAGGTGGTTTTGCTTAGTAATTCCTTTTGGTTTACAGTAGAAAATGCAGTGCACAAGTCTGAGATGAGGAGTACGCCATTCACAATTAATTTAAACTCATGAAGCTGTTTAACTGGCCCATCTAAATGTGTTCATTAACATCAGTGATGGTTTCTTATCTTTCACACTTTGTTACTCTGATCATTAACAGTGATGGAAAAGCTAAATTAAGTTAATGGGGAATGGATTATAAATTCTTAAAGGACTTCTCAGTTTGTTTTCAACTGGAAAATACACAGAGATGAAGAGGCATTTTTGCCTCTACTCATAAATTTTTGGTACCAAATTTCTTATAAACCAAGTGGTTTAAAAAAAAATTTTCCAAAAATTATTTCAGCATGCTGCTCAGACATGACATAGCACATACACATGTAACACTGAGCAGCTCGGGGAGTACCTGCGAACGCTCAGCTCACATTTGCTCTAAAAAAATATCTATGTATTACAACCGAGGAGAGAACTCATCTCTATTCGGCAGCAGTATCCACGGTCCTCAAACGCTTGACAGTGAAGGGAAAACAGAAGCCCACGCCCCTAGCTTGAGCACGACTGTGACGAGGAGTCCGTGGAAACGCCCGCTGCCCCGACCGGTCCCAGGGCTGCATCCCCGCAGGCAGCCCGCACGCCGAGCCCTCACACCCGGATCCACGCGGGCCGCACCACCGACCCCACGCCGCTCAGCGAGACTTCACGCCGACGAGGACAACAATGAGGACAATGATGATGACAAATAATATTAAAATCACAAGCATCTTCCGATTCTTCTTTTGATATTGCTCTGCCTACAGAAAGAGGAGGGAAAAAAGACCGTCATTTTTCCCAAAATCCAAAATCAAGTCTCAAGTCTCGCTCGTTTCCAGGGCTAGGCTTCGGTCTCACCTCCATACCGACACCTCTGTCATAGGCCCACCATCACAGCCTCTCCACAGTTCAAGTGTGTGCAATCCACACGAGTTCCAGGATCCCGGAGCCCCTATTTACCAGATTCACTAAAGCACATGTTTGGGACCTGCCATCACACAAAGGCTGGCAAGAGAGGCCAAAGGTTCTGCCCTGGGGTCCACACGGACCACGTCTCCTCACTTCTGCTGCTGCTGACTGCCATGACCCACCCTCCCAGTAAAAGCCTCCTGCTTCTGGACACAGTTCTTAGGATGAACACACACCTCCTTCATGAAGAAATCAAGCAACTGGCTAGAGAGACCACAGATAGAAGGTATGGAACTGACAGCCCCCAAAAAGCTTGTTTTCTACCTCCTCTGAATTTGGAAACAAGACAAAATTCACCCTCTGAAATAGAAATAGGAAAGCTTGGCCCGTGGGATGGAGTACAGAGAGTGCCCACCTGGGGTGAATCCTCCCTGTGCTTCTGTGACACGCGTGCCTGTCGGGCAGAGACGTGGCCCCGGGAAAGGAGAGTGGGGAGGAGAGTCGTGCGGGTGACCATGCCCAGGGAGAGCGTGTCCTGCCCTTTCACTGACCCGCTCCTTGGCAGCGAAGGCCAAGGAGGAGACAGCTTCGTGGGAACACCTGCTAAGAGCAGCCAACCTCTGACCTACTTCCCCGTTCCCCACCAACCTGACCGGTAGTTCTGTTTCCTCAGCGAGCCTGCTCCCCCAGGAACTGCTCAGCAGCGGGAGGAAACTCTGGGACAGACAGGTGAACTGTCTGCAGAGTCCAGCCGGTGGGAAGCAACTCCCTAGGCTCATGCGTCCTTGGATGAGCCAACTGCCAAGGAGACGGCCAGCCGCGCCACCAAGCAACGTGCCCTGAGTGATCGGACAGCGCGTGCTCTTTTCTAGTAAGTAATCCACAGCACCAGGGACGCCAACGCCAGACGACAGACTTTAAAACCTCTCAAAATGATGTATAATGTAGAACCTGAAACAGAATTTTTCGTTCCCGCTAGATTTGTACACTCCCACGGAGAGAGCTTTTCCCTTCATCTGTGTTATATTACAAAACATGTTTTGCTAGTTTTTATTTAAGAAACTTCAAAACCAATGCATAATTCAACAGCATATGAAAACCTGGGTATTACAGAGTGAGAAACTAAAAGTTAGTTTTCCCTCTTTTAATACACAAGGCTTGGCAACTAAATGAATCTCATGCTTAAAAAGCCCTCTGCATAGAGGAGGCCGGCCTTCCTTTTCCCAGCACATGCTGGAGTCTCACTGCCAGCACATCAGTGAGTCGGAAGAGTGACCACTACATGGCTAGAAATACCCCTGGGTCTCAAGGACACAAGGAAATGGACAGGATTTATTTCACTTGTGAAGTGTTACAATCCTTTTAAAGAAAACATGCTCCAAAATATATATGAGAGCCGCTCAGCCGCATGTGTATGTTTCTCACAATCTTGATCGCAAGATTTTTAAGACGTTTTCCATTTATTTTTTAAACAAATATTATAGAAAGCATTCCTGAAATAGCCACCTTATCAGCAGAGAATAAGAGAGCTAATACCCTCATGCCAACAAACCACTCCTTCCTCAAGGTAGTGCACAGATACACTGTGGTAATTAAAAGCGGAAATTAGATTTTCACCTTCTCCAGACTGAGTCTCCACCAGCAACTCATCAGAGAAGCGTCACAACGAGCAAGGCCTGAGTCAGCAGCAACAAGCAGACACATCAACACATATTTTAGCAAATGCCTCTGCGACTGATTTCCTAAAACAAGAAGACTCGAGGAATAGAATATTTTCTAAAGGAAAGAAAAAAGAAAACCCTAATTTCTTTAGAATTGACTGTCACAGAAGGGAGTTCTCAGCAGTGTCAAATCTAAGTATGAGGTGCACCTAGAATCGTTAACTGCACTCAAACAGCCACAACTCACGGGGTTGGCTCTGAATAAACCGATACTGTACATTTTTACAGCCCTATCTTGATGGCTGACGGCAGACAGTGCTGAAGACAGCGATGACGGGAGAGAAGCTTCTTAGGAATTCCTGATATCTGACCACAGTTCCTCAAATTCCCAACTACTGAAAAAGATGGCATTACCTTGTGAAGCTGTTTCAGACCGTCTTCAGTTTTGATGCAGGACTGCTCAACGTGATAGTCAATTCTATCAAGGACGGTACCCTGAGTGACAAGTGACAGGGACAGACAATCAACAACCAAACAGGGAGAAACAAACTTCAGAAGCGAGAGAGGCAAACTGCAGACACCGCTCTCCATGGGATGCTCTGTTTTACTTAACTGTGCTGTAAAAGTGCACACCGAACGCTCTCGGACCCTCCATCAAGCAGCATCAGGCACTCGATGGCGAAGTGCCACCCACAGCAGTCACAACAAAGTCTAGCTCATGAGAAAGAAATACTGATAACTGAGGTTTCTTTTCTGGATTTAGCTACTATAGGATATGCCATATTCAGACTTACTGGGGCTCTAAAAATACACGGTTCGGTGGGAACAGGCTCTGAGCGGCCAAGGGCTGGCTTCTGCGCCTGTCTGTTGCTTAAACACTCGGACTCAAGGAAGCAGAGGAGGCCGGTTAAGCTTGGCCCAGCTGCGGTTAGGCCTGGAAGCTGACTGTCACGTCTGTAAACGTCAACACAGGTCTCCACAGGTCACAGCCATGACAGTATGCTCCAAACCACCGTGTGAAACTACACTTCTACCTCGGGGAGAATTTTGTTCTTGTTTAATCTCTCGGTTCAAAGAGAAAGAATGGAACACGGGGTTGCGTGGAAGAGCGGGGCTCTGCATGAAAACGCGCTGTGTCAGCAGAGATGGCAAGAGTGCTTCCCTGGGAGCTGCGCGCCAGTAATTATTGTAACTAGATCTTCCACGGCCTCGACACTCTGTTCTGCGGCTGGTTTCAGGGGGATCAGAACCCAAATCCCTGCCGGCAAGATAATAAAACACCCTAATCAGATTGTAACAGTGAACAAACAATTTAATTCTACTTGAAAGCTAGTGTTTCCAGTTGCCGTTACACAATAACCTGCCAAAATCAGAAGGGAAGCCTTATCTAGCGCCAGAGTCAGCGCTGCGCGTGGGCAGGCGGGGCAGGACGCCCCCCCCACCCCCCCCCACACACACGCCTGGGGCAGAGCAGGGACAGGAGAACCTCCACGCCAGTGACTTCTTACCTGAATAGAGGCTTATTAGCGCTCTGACAGGGAGCGACAGCACTGCATGCGTGTCATTTGTACACACACAGTGGCACTGGAGGAGCAGAATCTAAGTTTTCCCTGACAAAAGTGCAGAATTAAACGTTTTGGAGAAGGACCAGCTATCCTGGCAGGAGAACGCGCTGCCGAGGCAGGTGAGCGCACACACCTGCTCTACAATCATCGCCCCCAGGTCCCGGAATATCTCATTCAGGTCGGAAATGGACTGCACGATCTGGCGGATCTCCCGCTCCCTCTCCTCCACCATCAGTGTGTTCTGCTCCACCAGCACTAACTGGTCGTCAGTGAAACCCTAGCGAGACAAAAAGTACAAAATGTACATGTTAAGAGTTCCTTCCCCCTCAAGAAAGCTGTGGCGTACCATTTTAGTTACAATTCAAAGAAAATGAATTCTGAAAATATTTCTATAAAGCACATAAACAACATAAAAGCACTTATTTTCCCCTAACAGGAAAGATTCAAATTCCCCAAACAAGCGGGCTCTAGAGCAGGATGGACCAAAGCAGGGGACACAGGGACACAGAGAACCCCACGTCTGCAGCTACATGAGAGCCACTGGGGAGAAGCCTGCATGTCTCTGGGTTCTTCCCAGGAGTGGCGTGTGCAGACTGCTTTCCGGAAGGTTCTGGAAGGCAGATTACAAGGTCTCCCTGTAGCCTCTGGAAAGGAAGAAACAGTATGGGCCCCATGACGGCTCTTCCACCTGCTGCAAAAGCCCCTCGACCGACGCACAAGTCACGCAGCGCCGGGCCGTCTGCACTGCACGGAAGCAAAAGGTCCACGAGGAGAAGGAAACAGAATGGAGCACAAGGCCCAGCGGCCCCTCCACGTACCCGATCATAGAGAGTATTATCATCTCCATCATCCATCAGTGGTACTGATGTGGCAAAAAAGTGCTGGGATCTCTCCTCTCGGTTCTTCATGCCTATCACGGATAGGAGTGCACTTTACTCGAATACGTAAACCATCCTGGTTACTGTTCCACCATTAAAAGGGGGAAATCTAGAGTAAAACTCAACAGTCAAAATGGAGATATTCTTAGCAGCTTTAAAAAGAAGCCCAATCTCATCTCCAACAGAGGTGGGGGTGGAGAGTGAAGGACTGTAGACATGCAACAGTCTGCGAACGCGTGGGGGCATTCAAGACACAGTCACACGGTAAACGTGCACAGTTCACTGGATGCTGAGCGAATGGCAAAATGACACAACGATCTGAGAGTCTAAGTGAAGCAGAAATATCTGATCTAACTGCTGTTACAAAACATTAAAAGAAATCAATATACCTCTCTAGAAGCACCTCCAGTAAGAATTCCAAATGGCCTTAATCAAATTTTACAAGTAATAAAATTAAAATACAAATACGCCAGTTGTCAGAAGGAGGGAGAACTAGCTTTTCTGTGGAGTATGTGGAGGATTTTTACTGATCACCATGCCAAGAAAGAAAAGCCCCGCATACAGGGAAACCAGAACAAGGATGTGGCTGAAAGCGGCCTCTGTGCTCTTCAGGGAAGAAAAGCCGGCTGAGAAGTCACTAGTGCCAGTGGGGACGGCGTTCAGACTCCCCCCAGCACGGAGTTCAGGTGCTCTCAGACTCCTCCCTTATCACCAAATATGAAGCCTTCGTGTGATTACAGCTTTTTACCTATTTATCAGCAGCTCCCCCAAACCCCAACCTAGAAAGCGACACATTTTTTAAATGTGCTAGATGGATTTTCAAATTCCTTACGCCTGACACAGAGGAAGTTTTTGTTTTGTTTTTTCAGATGTGAACTGCTTTGACAGCCTGTCCTCGGCTTCAGTCTGGCCGGGTTTCACACTGCGGGTGGAAGGGAGCTTCTCTTGTTCCATGAGCCATGAACGTGCTCAAAAGCTGACAGCGAAAGGTACAGGACAAAATGGACAACTGGGAGCAGGAAAGGATAAAAACACAAAAAATGGTTCTGCAGTTCGAGCGCTGGAACTCCCGCACTCACGTTTGAGGTAGCCGGACTGTGCGAGCCGGAAGCCGGTGGACAGCTCCTGCAGAGCCTGCGCCAGGGAGGCCACCACGTTGCGAAGGAGCCGCTCCTCCTGCTCCGAGCAGGCCCTGCGGGCCCGGCTGGGCAGAGCCTGCACTGCACGCTGGCACCTGTGGAAGAGCTGGGAGAAGGGGCGCGGCTCACGGCAGGCCGGGGAGGATGTCCCGCACCCGGCCCCGCCTCTGCGCTCGCCAGTCTGAGCGGGACGGCAAGGGCCCTGTCCAGCTGGGCGGCGCTGACAACCGCGACGCGACCCGAGACTGAGTAAACCTGGAATAGGTGCGCACTGTGCACATGTGTCGCGTGCTACAGAACCAGTATCATTCCCCGCAGCCGCATTTCTCATCTGACCCCTGTGAGCGCCCTGAGAAGTATCCCATTTTACAGACCAGGACACTGGAGTCAGAGCAGTTAAATAAGAAGCCTGCCGTAGTCCATCGACAAAAGCCAGGATGCAAACGCCCCACATCCCAGGGCCCTCCCGCCCCCCCCACACCCCTTCTGTTCATCAGCCACCTGGGAGAGCTTAACAGACGAAGACTGTAAGTGCTAGCTTGCTAGTATTATTTTTAAATTATTCAAATTTAACATTTTACAAGAAATATTTCTAGGATGCTGAGCTTCTCTAGGACTCTAATCTACTCTGTATAGGGCAACAGCTCCATCTTTTTAATGACAAGTACTATTTTTTAACATGAAAAAATTTTGAGCACTAGTATGCAATGGACGTTATATATTTTAAAATCAAATGACTGAACTCAGTAATGTTCCTAATTTAATTTTTAAATCAATTCACAGTAGTAAATACAGACAGTTGAAAAACCATCCCCACTCCTCCAAGACTGAAATGTAGGGGAGCTCAGGGCCTCCTGGAATCCCTCTGTGAACTTCAGGCTGGGCAGTGACACTCCAGGACTGATTTGCAATCTGACTCAGAGTTGTACCACCCTGGGGCTTCCAAGAAGGTCGTGAGAAGGCGGGGAAATGTGGGTTCCTGCCAGGGGATCCACTTCTTATCCTCACCTGAGTGATCTCTTGAGTGGTTATTTCAATGGCATGCTCCTGCTCACTGCTGTCATCCAGGGTGGGTCTGTTTACATGCTGGTCATGAAGGCTGGCTAATTCCTTCATTTTCTGTTTAATCCGGCCAACATCGTACTGTATCTAAACAAATGAAACCACAGAACTCCACTGATGTCTGCCAGGGGTCTGTCTGCCTCTGGGACAATCAGCTGCACTCAGAGTACACACTTCAGTCTTCAGCCAACATGTAGGGTCATCCATGCCTGAGCAACTTTTAATTCAAACGACCAGCAATTCCAGCAACACTCCTCCTTGTCACACAGTTCTCTGATTGCTTTCTAAATTTCACACAGTTACTGCTAAAGCCAAAATCACTAGCACGCACACACAGGCACCCCTCCCTCCCCTTGTGCTGTGTACTGAACAACCCTAACGCTAAAGCACTCCCAGGGACACGCATCCAGGTATAGCCAAGTCTTTATGCAGACATCTTAAAATATGCTACTGTCGTAATTACGTCAATAGATAAGAGTGTGAAACTAACATTCAACTTACTTCGTCCACGCCGTCCACCCATTTAGGAGGCGAGCGCTCTGTCACACCAATTGCTGCTTCTGGGTCTAAGCTAATGCCTGACACCAGAGCCATGCGATCATCAGCGAGCTACAGGAAAATAAAGGGACGTTAAAAAAAATCACTCGGTCAATCCAGATACACATACTCTCACTCCCTTTTAAACATCGCTCCCTGAGAAGACACAGAAACGGAGGAGTGCGCGCACTTGCCTGTATCATAAACTTGCTTTTGACACTGCTAGGATTGGGAACTGTTTTCCTATCTTTTCATGCACCACTTCTTAATTTCCTTGGACAAACTTGTGAACATGAATGTGACTTGATCTGGCTATGGCAATGTAATGAAAGAGTCAACAAAAGATCCTTAAAAGAAAACCCTCTTAGTACTAGTGCTATGATAGAATGGCATGGACCTCAGTGATTAATATGACCAGACAGATACAAGTTAAAAAAAATTCTAGGCGGTAAATGCAACCAATACTAAAATTTCAAGGTTTCCTCTACACACATTTAACTTATTTTGTGAATAGGGCTGATCCAGTTATCTAAGTCACAGGATCATTAACCATGTGTTAAAATGTATGGAAGAAGTGCCTAAAACAGTCGGGAAACTATCCACCATTTGGCAAAAGCAAGCATTAAAATCTCAGTACAATCTTAAATTAACACTGTCGTTTCCTTTTTTTGGTTAAATGTCCACAGGCAACATTCTCACTTATTCTGAACTGATATCAACAGTTCTTGTTCATTTTACCTATATAACACACTGCCTTAGTAAGCTCTTAAGAAGGGGAGGGAAATCATGGGTTTGGCTTCATTAAACTGTTCTCTGGCCTGGAGGCAGTGAATGGTTGAAAGGATGTGGAGGTACCCTCCGGAGCTCAGAATTTATAAATGCCAGTTTCAAAAGATCCAAATGATGATCAAAAAATAATGGAAAACAGCATATAAAAGTCCTTTATAGGCAATACTTTGCACATTTTCTAAGTCACCCCACAGAATTGGTGAAGAATTTATATTGCTTTTCTTCCCTACTCTCTGCATTTCCCTAAATTTATTTTTTTCACGCATTCAGCAAAGACTTGTTTGCTTTCCTAACAATCAAGGAACAAGGCAAAATTTGTAAAAACCCTCAGATGAAGGAGAAGAACTATCACATAAGGAAAAACCTAAATTGAAAGATTTCTTCCAGTAATAAGCCTGAAATCCTGAGCAGAGAGGACAACACAGTTGCTAAAAGCAGCCTGGAGTCCTGCACACGCACTGGCATCACGCCCGGGGTGGTGCTGCCCCTACTGGCTCGGGGCGCTGCGCACCCAGCGAGCGCATCCTGCACAAGGACCACGCTGGTGGGACCAGCAGCCATGCAACTGCTCCCAGAGCGGCGGGGAGTCGTGACAGGCCAGCGCGCTCCAGCGCCGCGTGGACCCTGCAGGCCCCGTGTCATTTCAGGTCTTGGACAAACGGTGCGTCATCCAACCTGTGCTATCGGGGGCTCTGCATCAGTGACCTGCTCCTTCTCAACCAGCGCCACCCTGTTTGTTTTTAAGAGTTCACTAACAGGAATTTCACCTTCTTGTTATTATTTTAATCCTCACAAAAACTAAGGGAGCTAGGAATTCGTATTCCAATCTATACATGAGGAAATTGAAACTCAGAAAAGTTAAGTAGCTTGCCCAAGGTCACAAAGCTATTACGTGACAGATTAAAACCTGGGGCAGCTGGCGCCAGGAGCCCCGTCCACTGCACTAGCTGCCAATCACTTTGGCAGGCCTGTGAAATATAACTGCAATTTGCTACGGAAACAAATCAGGACAACAAGCTCTGAGATTAAAACCACCACACGAAACGGAGCCCTCTGACCCACTCCCCTCCAACTGCCCCCAGGAACCCAGGGCCGGCTGGGGCTGAGCACACACACAGGCCAGCAACACAGTGGCCTCTGAGGACCAGCTGCAGGCGCAGCCCTCACCCCGCACGGCAGGAACAGGCATGGCTGTGTGTTCCTGGGAACTCCTCCTCCAAAGTCACCCGGAGGCAGCAGCTCTGAGGAGGGGATGATGCCTGAACCAGAAGGGACAAGTCACATGCCCAGCTCCCAGCACCTCCCAGCCGGCTGAGGAGCAGGCCCTGGACACAGAGCTGCTGCCTGAGTGGAGCAGAGCCTGAGCTTCAGTCTTCAGCTGCTCCTACAAAGCAAAACCTGTGGGTCACAGAGTCTCTGCTCTGCCAGCTTATTCTCTAATCCACTACATTTTATTATTACACCAACTTCAATAAAGTAGTAACAGTAACTTGTTTTATTTATAGTTTTTAAATTCATGATCTTATTTTGTAGTTTTTTTGGTTTACCAACATACATTACACTAAAAAAGATACAGAGATGGTATTTACCTAAATTTATCTGCATAGTAATTAGTATCAATTTATCTGAAACAAATGGGAAATTATAAATAACATACAAAAAGTCAGTTGAGGTGGATTCAACTCTTTAAGCAGTACTTAATTTTACACAATAGACACATCCCGCCCCACAAAATGCATGTAAAGAGTGTGTGAACACACCAAGGAAGCTTGCTAACTGGGAGGTCCCCACGTGAAGGGGACAGATGCCAGCCCCTCCAGCCGGCCCCAGCTTTCCCGCACACTGTATTAGCATTTTGCCAATAAGATAGAACAGCTGATTCTTTGGGACTGAAAACTCTTAAACAGGGAATAATTTGTCCTCATTAGGACATCATCTATAGCAACAGCTCAACATGATAAAGAAACGCGGCCTCACTCAGAAGAAATGTGTCATTTATTTTATCAGTATGGATTTCTGGTACGTATCACAGTATGCACTTTTTTTTTTTTAAAGACTATATGTTTTGGGAAGGAAAAACATAACTGAAGATTAAAGTCAATTATCTGAAATGGGAACAAATATAAACATAAATAATACATTTAAAGGGCAAAACAATCACCCTTTCAACTTTAGAAACCTCACTTCTCATTTCAACATGTTTTCTTATTTTTAAGATCCAAAATAAATCGGTTTTCAAGTTGCCACCCAAGGCAATACAGACCTGAAAAAACTGCCAGATTTTTAATTCTCTCTACTCGTTCTTGCTCGATTTCAACTGAGTTCCCCTCTCCGAATATATGATGCTGGTCATCAAAGCTTTTCTTAAATGAACTTGTGCCTCTGAAGTAAAAAAATCTTTCCATATTCTTCAAATAAGACAAAAACTATTTTATAAAATTGCACTCATGAGAATTAAGAATGTAAGGGTTCTTGTCTCTTTGATTGGTAGCCCTTGTCGCCCAAGAACTAGAGGGATGCGACCCTCACCCAGCTCAGCCAGCTCAGATGCATCAATGCGGGAAACTGCCAACGGATGCTCAAAACAGCACACACAAAGGCTTCTCGCTCGTCTCACTAAAGTTATCTTTTGCCCTTGATCCACGTTAGACACTGACATTTGTCCTTTTAAAGAGAACCAGTCAGTACAGACAAGTGCTGTTCTATGGACGGAACACACACACACGAACACAGTCTCATAAATCTTGCTGTTCCAAACATACAGCCTTCCTACTCTTATAAAACCCTGCATTTACGAGAAGGCTGATTTAGTGTACCATAAGATTAAGGAAATGGCAAAGCCTCTGTACAGATTAGAGAAGTCAGGCGTACACACACACCCCATCTAAAAAAAATAAACTAACTTCAGCCATAATGCATTGCTAATAATAAGAAACAATCCTGACAATTTTGGATTGTCTGTGGCTGTGAACATTTAAAAAAGTCCAGAAGGGACATTGAGAATTACAGCCTGGCAGCTCTGGCTTCCACCTGAGACACTGTGGAGGGTGGATGATGAAGTCGGACCACAGCATAACTCGGTGGGCTCACAAGGCTCGTCGACTTCACTAACAGACAATTAGGCTCAAGAAATCTGTTCTTCCAGGGAGTGAATGAGAATGTTGCAATAAAAGGGAATCAGGGGCTGTTAGCACTACAGGTCTGTTTTTCTTAAATCCATGATAGCTGAAAAATAGGGTTTACTTTTTGATTATGAAACAATAAATGTTCAAAATAGACACTTTTTAAATGTGTAAAAAGATAGAAATATAAAACCCGACAATCAGACTGCCTAGATATAAAGGTTGCTAGTTTCACTGGTTTCTTTTTTTTCTCAATTCTTACACACACCCTTAAAACACAAATTAATGGTCCCGTTGGTACTACACTTCCGCACCAAGATCATTTTAGTCCCACAACAAACCTTCAGTGAGGACTGCTCCCTGTTTTAGAAATAGGGACACTGAGAGGTTCAGAGGCTTTCTCAAGGCTGCCCTCAGTGAGGTAAGCCAGCTTGCGGCCCTCAGGGCCCTGCTGTTTCGCCCTGCCCTCCCCAAGCTATGTGCTTTGGGAGCTTGACATTTATAGCTTGTAATTTTTTTAATACTTCCTATTATGAATTTAAAAACCTAACCACTTGGGAGATGACTTTGTCCTCGGTGGGGAGTAGACTGGAGCAGAGAACAAAGGAGAGGGCCAGACGCTGGACCAGAGAGTGAGTGGTCGGGGGTTCCTCTTTGGGGACACCTTACTTCTTATTTCTGGAGAAGAATAGAGACTGGTATCCCCAGGGTGCAGATTTGTGAGCTGCTCTGAGAAGGAGAATAACAAGCTAACGTGGCCACGCTGCAGGAAGCCACCAGCTGTTTTACTCTGAGAGGCCCCGGTGATGCTGTCAGCAAAATCTGCTCAGGCCTCACCTGCGAAGGGGTAGGCGTCCATGTGACCCACGCCGGGAGCTGAGGTCACATCTACCACTCCCAGAAGACACTGCGTTGAAGCCCTGCTGCAGCCTTGACAAAGCATGGCTCTGGACACCATTCCCAACACAGGCCCAGCTTCTAACTCAGCACCTGGCACTTAGCGGTAATAAATATGCAGCTGTAATCAGCTGGCCAAGTCAACAGTAAAAGGATGCAATGAATGAATGCATAAATGAATGAAGTAAATAAAATACATGTCATGTACCATTCACGTCATAGAAGATAGACTGGTTCCGGACAAAGGACAAGAAGGGACAAGTGAAGTGCTCGAGGGGGTGAGGTGGCCACATGGACGCAGGACAGAGAGGCTGGATGCGGGGCTCAGAGAGCTCTCCCAGCATGGGAGTGTGTGCGGCAGAGAGGGGCTCTCCCCTCGGGGTCTCTGCTAACAGAACCTGGAGACCCCTCCAAGCTGAGACACCACACTGTAAACTTCCGTGGGGAGCCAGTTTCTGGAACTTGCTGCCTGAGGAGGAAGGAGGCAAGATGGGAACCTGGTTCAGACGGCAGGTCCCTCGGTACAGATGACCCCTGACAGGCCCCCAGTGGGGGAAGCGTCCGAAATCCTTCCTCACCCTAAGCTGCTCTGCTGCTGGCTCTCCCGTGGACACTTCCTTTCTGGGGCCACAAGCCACGTGCTTCCAAACTGTTCAGTAAGGAGTGACGGTGATGCCCAAGTGAGGCCTGCTCTCTGAGCCCCACGCACACAGCCGGGGCGTGACGAGGGGTCCAGCCGGCGTAGGACCGAGGGGTCCTAGTCAGGCACGCCGTGGCACCTGGCTCCAGCGGCCACTGGCTAAGGGTTTGTTTCTAAACACGAATTGTTTTTTAATGACACAAGTAATAGATGCCCATGGTTTAAAAACATACATACCCAACCTAAGAAAAGGGTTTGCAAGAGAAAGTTTCCCTTCCATCCCAGACCCTTCCTGGAAGGTATCACTCATTCTACTGCAGCCCAGAGACAGACTGCACTCTTTCTAACAGGCACAGAGAATTCGAGATGCTATAGAAGTTACTTAACCAGTTCTCAGTGAAGGATGTTTAGGTGTTCCCCCTCTGTATTATCAACTAGTTAGGAATCCCACTGATTTTAAAGACAGTGACCCTCATCCCATCTCACTGCTCCTACTTCTAAATTAGAGTAAAAACAAATGACATCCTCCCTGCCCCCAAGTTTTTAAAAAGGGCTTTTAAAAAAAGGTCTACCCTAAAGAAAAATATTTTCAAACCCTTCATGGCTGAAACAGATAACAGAAACACAAAACTGCCCATCACAGTGCAATCTCCTTTTTTTTTGTCAGCCCGGTATCAGTGCTGCTCGAATAATGTGACGTGAACATGTACTCTCTCCATCTTCTGGGAGAAGTGCTAACAAGTAATGAAAAGGCCCAGGTGAGCTGCTAGGAAGGGGGCCACGTAACCACCAGTCAGCCAGCACTAACAGAGAGTCACCTGGGCGTCCCAGTGGCACCTCCACAGGTCGGCTGGCTCCAAGTCCTACTTCCTTAGTGCTTTCACCAGACAGCATGTCTTTTCACATACCTCAAGGGAGCTACATGCATAATCCTAAAAAAAAAATCTGGCTTACTTTAAGTTCAAGTAAATGTTCAACCTTTACTATTTCCAAAGTTGACACATTTTCCCAAGAATAGTAAACAATGTTCCTAAGCCTCCTCTAAATCATCAGCTCCTCTCGTGTGAAAATACGTTAAATAAAGCCTAAGTTAAAATTGTTAAACACGACAATTATAAACAATCCAAACAAACGCTAAAATATGTGTAAACTCTGTTGGCATTTTCCATATGACCAAAAAACTTCAGAAAAACAGGCATAACTTTATAAGCTAACATACAAAAATATTCAAAACACAATACCTCATCCAGCTCCTGAAGAGAGATGTTTCCATCAGTCCCATGCAGTTAGGGAGAGCAAAGAGAAAAAGGGTGGGGACAGACAGACAAGATAAGGTATGGTCAGTTGAGAAAACACTGGGATTTTAAGCGACTCTAAAGTTGACTAAAAGTAAAGATCCACTAACCAAGGCATTTAAAAAAATCTCCCCCTTCTGATTATTCCTTTAAAAAAAAAAACTATAGTAATATGTGGTTTTTATTTTTATTTACTATGATTATTGTTTTGGTAGATGAGATAGGAAACAATAAATAGTTGTAAAAATTAAAATACAATAGAAACAAATAAAACACACTTGCTTTAATTCCACTAAAATATAATGCTAATCTGTTTCATAAACATCAAATACTATATACAACATTCTAAATTTCCCTTAGGAAGATAAAATAAGAGCAAAGCTAAAATGTAATTTTACCATGTCAAATGCACATTTGAACATGCAAAGCAGCCCTGCAAATGCGGCAGAATTAGCAAATGAACAACCCTCAAAAACTGTCTATGGTTGTATTCAGATAATATTTTAGTGACCACATATGTAAGGTCTCTACAAATTAAATCCCACAGACACGGCATTCTCCGTGGTAACATGCAAGCCGAGAAACCACTCTTCCCGGGAGAGAGACACAGGTGGTCAAAGAAAAGAAAAACTCTCCATTTGCTTGGCATGTGTTATTATTGGCCTAGAAGGCACAGAATTATTTATAAGGCTATTATAAAAAAGTAAACAAACAAAACAAAACAAAACCAAAGGTAAGGAGAGGGTTTTGGCTTTGTTTTTGTTTTTTTTAAGGGAGAGTAGGAAGGAAGCAGCACTGACAGGAAGAGGATTAAGTTTCCATTTAAAGCTAAAGGCTCTTTTTTCGATCAATGTGGAACTCTATCTTCTGAACAGACATTTACTAAGGAGAGATAATCTGAACAACTAGGTTTTTTTTCTTTTTTTAAATAATATTGATCACTGAAATAATTAGTGGTGAATTTCAATAATCAATTGTGTTGGCTTTTTTCCTGCTTAGCAGTAAATTTAGAAAGTAAAAAAATAACTTCCTTATTTAAAAATTAATAGTGCAAATGCAACTGGTCTATCAGGGCCAAAATATTATTAAATAATGATAGCAATAACAGTTTAATCACACAGCATTCCTCCACGTAAAAATTCAATTAGCTGACATTACAGAAAGCTGAAAAGCCTCTCCGTTCCTTCTACAAATTGCTCTGAGAGCAAGAGAACTATATTTATATATACACCCAGACATAACAGTAGTACTGGAAGATATTAATAGAGAAGATGGTGTCAAATGGAAATCTGAGTTATCACCTTTTACTTTAAAAAGAAAAAAAAAAAGAAAACCTTATTTTTTTAGAAGCTTAACATTTCCACACTGAAGTGTTTTTATTTATAAAACAAGACACAAAGCAAAACTCCTAATTCATCGTCTCAGTCTGCACATCTGCCTGTTCTACAGAGGCTCCTTGACATCTCACCCTTGGACAAAGTGTCACTGCAAACCATGGTTAAGATCTCTGCTACACATGTGCCTGTCCTCTCGGGTTATTAACTCAGCACACAGCCTGATCTTTTGGTTTCTGCAATTATTAGTTGATAAGAGGGGAAATCAGAACCATAGGCTAGATATGACTTTTTTTTTTTTTTTCCACAAATAGGGAGACCACGCTTCAGAATATATGGATCCCTTTCCCCGAAGCCCCAGAGCTTGTCAACGGCTGACGGGCACAGACCCAGGTGTTCAAGCCTCTTTCCACCCCACCTTCAGTCTCCCTAATTGTAGTAACAACTTAGGGAGTTACCAGTGATAAGAAGCTACTCACAACACACCGGGAACTAAATTCAGAAAGTCATCTTTTTGAAGGGCATCTCCCCACCCCCATTTTGCTACTTACAAACAAAAGGCTTTCAAAACTCCCCCTGCCACCAAATTACCAGAAAATGTTGTCAAGACCTGAATTAAAACACTTAGGGTTACCAACAGGAAAAACCAAACTACAGCCGAACGCAAACACGGTACTGCACATCACCACCGTCTCAATCTTTATGTCTAAATTGAGGATTGTGACCTGCCAATGGCATACAATCAAGCAAATACTGAAAACTCCAAGTAGCAAGTGGAATTTATAGTCTACAGAACTTTCTACATAAAACTGAAAAATAAGTGGAAACCCATCTGTGTTTACTCAGGAAGTCTGGAAAAGTTGAGCAAAATGAGTTGGAAATACAGGTCTATGCTATAGTGATATTTACTTTATTTGCATTACTGCCAAAATAAAAGTTTGCTTCACTTTTATCCAACAAAGTACCCTTATTCTCAAGTAAGCCTCTCTGCTCAAATGGAATCTTTAGAAGCAGAAAAGCAAATAGATCTAAAGAGAAATACACAGTGATTTCATACTTGGATTCTAAAGACAGAGAACTAATTTTCCAACAGACTCAGCATGGACTAAAACTTAGAATGTTCAGTATGTAAGTTAAAACTGACTACGTATGGTTGTAAAGTGAGATAAAGAAAGCGCAATCCTACTGTAAGAAAAAAAATGTTTTACGGGTTCTTCGCTCTTCAGGACTGCAGCGCACCCGGAAAGGAGGCAGCGCTACGGGGCCAGCAGGTAGCCAGGGTTCTGGGGCCTGAGGTCCCATCCCAGCTCCCCGACACGCTAGGTGGGAAACACTGGGCAAATTTCCTGACTCCTCGAAACCTCAGTCTCTGGATCTGTTTCATGAAAAAAAGCAGTTCCTTTTTGGATACAGCTCTGTGAGGATGAAATGAGGTTGCACACAGGAAGGGCAAAGCCCAGCGCCAGGGATGTAGTAAGCTCTCAATAAATCTTAGCTAATATTATAGTCAAGACTGAAGAAGGGCCTCGGGTTTCTTATAACCGTAGTTAATCCTCAGTCGTTTCTTCCCCCCTAAAGAACACCATGTTTTATTAAAAATAATGTGCTACTTTCAAACTAATCTAAGACCAATTAACTCCAGCTTCCATTTATAGATTATGCATTATTTTAAAGCAGAGAACAGATTAGGCTGTAAACACTAACAAAGCAGCTCAGATCCCTCTATAAGATCTATTCCAGGAGATCAAAGGGAATCACAAGTCACACAGCAGCACCTCATCAGATCAGAACAGCAATTTAACATCTACTTTTCATTCATTCGTTTAAGACTTTACACATTTTTTTGGAATGATTATTTAACGTTGTAATTTCATTTCAGCTTCTCAAAGCTAAGCTGCCTGAAACTGCCTGAATGAAGTGCTGCCTTAAATCTGCATTTGGCAGATATAATGTCAAAGTTATTTCTCCACAGTTATTGGAGCTACTTCTAAGGATTTCTGCGGTAACATGGGACAGACAGGCCGGGCAATGTTGCTGACTATGTTTTTCTCCTTTTCAGAATAAAGCTAAGGCTGCCTCCTTGGTCAGGAGAAATAACGTATTAAAACAGAATTTAAGAAAGCATCATTGAACCCACAAGCCCACTAGGTATCACCTAACTCAAACCCTCAATTTACAAGTAAGGCAAAAGATGTCAGAAGAGATTAAAAGCTTGCCTGAAGGCCTAATTTTCAGACAGCCTCTCAGTGAGACCTGGCCCTAAATTCCCAGACTTAAGAGTCCAGCGCTCCTGCCTGTATTTCCTACTGCCGTGAGGCATGACCGTGATGGGGCATCCAAAACTGAGGCCAAAACAGAATGAATGACAAATGCCCACAGCTGTTATTTTGCTGATAGTCTAAAAGAATCAACTGCCCCCCACCCCCTGTTTTTAACAATTAGTTTTACTAAAATCAACACAACCAAGAACACAATTAAGCAGAATTTTTCTCAGTTCTGGGTGCTGAACTTCAAAAAGCACACAGGAAAACTAGACTTCATTCCTAGGCCCCCTTGCTGCCTGCGCCGGGAAAGCTGAGCCAGCTGCAGGGTTATCTATCACGCAGAAGGAAGAGGCTTCCCGTGTCAGAGACCCCTGAGCCAGAACCCGAGGTAGGACCACAGGATGCAAGATACAGGCTGACGTGGGGTTAATGTGGGCAAAGACGTTTTGGGTAGTAAAAGAGGTGGAGGGACTGGCTGCTGGAATTTCCTATCGCCATCACAGAACGTGGTCAAGGAAGGCAGGCAGAGGGGTTATCACACAGGGGATATTGGGTCAAACGACCTTTAGGTCCCCTCTGGCCCTTGGGACTTTTTGTTTGTTTTGTCACTGCACATTCTCCTTAAATTCCTGCTTAGCTGTGACATATTTGCCTGAATGCTGCACAAACCTGTTTTGGTATGCAGTATAGGTATGCACACTAACCCCACCACTGCCAACCACCAACTTCTAGTTTTTTCTCAAACTAGGATGCAAAAAATGCCTGATTAATTTTTTTGAATGATATGCTTTAGGTGTGATTTGTTTTGCGGTGTGTAATACACACACAAAAGCACACACACACATTTTACAATCAATTTCTACAGCTTTCACCTAAAATAAGGATGTGAAAATTGAGATTTAAAACTAAAACAAAAACCAAAAAAAACCTTATTATTTTGGATGTGATTTATTTCTAATTGTGAGATAACAAATGCATACTCCAAAATCAACTTCTACAGCATTTTCTTTTAACTAGGGAAATAGAAATTGTAATTTATGATTTTTTAATTAAGTTAAGCTCTAGAATTTAGTTATTTCCTTTTTTAATTACTTGAGTTTTAAATACATTTAAAGTGTCTGTTAATTGTTTTACTTGTGTTTTTAACATGACAGATATTTATGTTTTAAGTTTTTACTTACAATTTTTCAAACATACAGAAGAATATGTAACACGGTATAGCACCTACCCACAGATTCATCAGTAGACTTAATAATTAGTAACACTTTGCCTTATTTGTTTCCATTATGGGGGAGAAAGTTAAGTATATGAAATAAGTGATATTTTGACATTTCAAATACTAAACATTTCAGTAGGCTTCTTTAATAAAACTAAAAAATGTATTTAATTATAATTACTTTAATTAACTAATAATTTCTTAATATCACCTAAAATCCAGACCATATTCAAATTTGACAGTTTAAATTTTGTTTGATTTGCTACATGATTTTGAAATTTACAAGTCAGAAATGAAGTTTTAAAAATTTTATGAGGTAGATATGCAGTGAAAAACATTACATCAGTTATTTAATAAAGCTTTTAAAAACTGTTAGATACGGCTTTTTCCCCAAAATGTTTATAACATTTTTTCAACTTCCAGAAAAGTTGAAAATATTGTACCCTCTACTTAGTCAGGTTAACATCTTGCCATATTTGATTTTGTGTGTGTGTGTAAAATGGTTTCTGTAGAATCAACTGTAAGCAAGCTGAAAATATAACTGAAAATCAAACCAAAACACTTCAGAAATTTATGTTATGTGTTTTTTTAATGCACACAATTAAAATATATAAATGTATGATTTTAAAACAAAATTCTAACTTAGGCAAACCATTTTTATTTAATTGCAAAATCTATTTTTTAGATAGTCTGAATTGACTACAAGGATATTTTAAATGATCTAAGAAAGATTTTAAATAGCCAACTAACATATGTAACATTTTAAATGGTGTAACATACAGAAAATTTTTTTTAGTGTTCTGACTTCGACATGTATTTTCAGTTTGACTTAGAAATCTATTTTCAAGAAAATATCCGAGTTAGCTAAATATATCTGTACATTTTCTGACATATGCATTTTTCCAAATTGTATACTTTAGCTACATATTTTAAATTATTTGACTTAATTTATATATATATTTTTTAAATTGCCTAACTTAGAAAACCATTTAAAAAATAGGTTTGACTTAGAGATGCACTTTCAAAAAGCTGCTTGTCTCAAACATCAGGCTTCTAAACCGTCAGACTAAACAATCAAAAAAAAAAAAAAAGAAGTCTCATGTTATCCAATAGTTCAGTGTATTTTGAACCTTATATAATGAAAAATTTTAAAGCAAACATTATAGTTTAAAATCAATTAAAACTGATACCTTAGAAACATTAATAAGAATTTTAGTTCTGGGTTTTCCCCCCCCACAAGGTAGCATAAAATTTAAGGAACATGCAATTTTTACACCTTATTTAACAAAACTAAAGTTGCATTGAGGAATTTATTCATTCAATTTCTACTCTCTATTTCTTGGCTTATTTCAGAACATTCTTTTCAAAATTAGCGCAGGAATCAGCCCATTTCCATTTGCATCTCTATATCACACAATTTCTCTCAGTTTACAAATGTAAAAAACCTCCATATTCTTCAGTGAATGAAAACCTAAACACACTCCGTCCCTCTGTTTTGTATGCTTTTTGACCTAAGTTTACAGTGATTTTATTCCTACAACTGCTCACACAGCTTCAAATAGCCGAAGACATTTTCCACTTGTGATTTACAAAAAGGAAAAACTGTCTTTGTAGACGCTCTGTCAATAATCAAGACAGACGGCATTAATTTTTCTGAAGTATTTTAGATCAAGCCATAAAGAAAAGAAATTAAAAGGGAAGACAGTCCCTAAGAGGTACAATGAGTGTCAGATTCCCAAAACGGTATGTCTCAACCACAGCCCCCAGAAATCTGGTCGCGGCATGACTTTATTTTATTCCCTCGCTCTCCCATGTTGCTTCTATTCCAACCTACCCTGTCCACAGCCAGGGGCCTCCCCAACACAAACCGGTATTCTAACTCCACTTTTCAATTAAAGATACCACAGGGCTAATCATCATCCCCAGCTACAGTCATGTACCCCCATCCGCATATTCTACAGAGCAGAAAGCAGGTTCAGAGTAGCCCTCATCAAAAACAAACAAAAAGGCAACAGTAATCTTTCCAGGCCTTCCCAGTAAGAGTCTACTGCTGGTCTGAAGAAACGTTCAGGTTAATTAAATCAAAACCGGTGCTACTTAGGGGGTTAATTTTCACATATACACCATGTGTGTGTGTGTTTTTTTTAAAGTTCGAATGGAGGGAGAAGTTTAATTTCCTGTCTAGGAAATGGAAAACGAAGAAGCTAGCACCTTACAGTCTCACAAACAAGAGCCCCCAGGAAAAACAGTCAGGCAATTATTCACAGGGTACACGGCCACACAGAGGGCTTCGAGGCCATTAAAAGAAAAAGGACCAAAAAAAAAAAAAAAAAAATCAAACAACTCCTTCCTCCTCTGGGGGAGGGAATCGTTCATTTGCAAGAATTTGGGTCTTCGATCCTGCAAGCCGGCACTCAGAGAACCAAAGTGAGGCTCAGTATGCGGGGGCGGAAGGGGGGAGCTTAAAACAAAACACAAAGGCTTCGTAAAGGCCCAAAGCTTCCAAATCTTAGCGCTAAAACATATGTAAATTAGAGGCGGCCGGCCGTGCAGTGACGCCTGGGGGGGCGGGAAGGGGGGGAATCAGGAGGGATGCGGAAGTGAGGAGAGCGTGCAAGGCAGAGGTGGAGCGGGGGCCTAAAACTGCTTTTTCCCCATGCAGGGTACCGAAGCTCTCGGACCCTGGCCAAGAGACCTCGCATTTCCTATTCTTATCTTTTTAAAACAGAGACAGACAGAGACAGACAGACAGGCAGAGCCGCAGTGCACACGGTGCGTGTGTCGGAGAGGCCGCCTGGAGACTCACCGCAGCAATGCTACGTGAATGCAGAGGGCTGGAGGTGGTGTGACTACTCACTTGCTCGGCTAACAGCTGCCGGTTTTGGATGGAATTATTCCGCAACAACAAGAAAGCGTCGGTTAAACGCCTGGTGGCCATGGCTCACCCTTTGTGACCCTCGCTCAGGAGACCCCCGCCCACTTATAGTCCAGGTTTATTCACTTTCTTTCTCTTGGTCTGGCCTAGTCGGCCCACCCTTCACTGAAGCTTCTGACAAGGCCTCAGGCCTCAAGCCAAGCAGGTGCTGCTCTGAGCTTCGTCCAGGCGCAAAGACCCCTCCCCAAATAACCACCCAGGCTTTTCAATTGTCTGACTCCCCCTCCCCAAGACCTGCCTTCGATCTCTAAGCACTTAAATCCCCCCAATCCTTGTGTAGCTAGCCAACTTCCCAGAGACCCCTCCCCAATCCAACCTCGGATCTACAAGCGTCTAACTCGCCAATCCGGCTCTGGACTGGGAAGCCCTGAAGCCCCCTACCACATCAGTCTCTGAGACCCCCCAGGGTCCTTGTTCCCTACCCCTAACTTGGCTCACACGCGTCTGGGCCGGGCCCGAGGCCTAACTGTGACTCGGTTTCTCCACCAGAGGCCTGGTTTAGGCCCCCTTTGGACAACCCGAGCCAGGCCTGGGCCCAGAACTCCTGCTGCTCCCTTCTTGGGCCTTGTTTGAGCTTGCTAAGGCCGGGGCCCGACCTCCTGACCCCTTCCCTTTCTGGGTGGCCTGGAGCTCCACTGCCACAGCAGACTGCCGGCCTTCAAGAGGGCAGCAGGGCCTGCCTCCCCGGCCTCCTCACTCCTCTTCTCCGGCTCCCTCCATCCCCGGATCTGACTTCTGCTCAGCCCCGGGCCGTTTCCGTGCTGTGGTCCCGGGTTCTGGCGTTCCCCCCTGGCCCTCTTCCTGTCCGTCTCTCGCGAGTGCCCCCCTGCGACGTTCGCAAGCCTTGCTCGCAACGTTCCGGGCGCGGGAGATCCCTACCCCCCCACCCTGCCCCGGGGCACGAGAGCGCTCCGCCCTATCCCGGGGTGCTCCCGGGACGTTCGGTTTCCCCTTCCCAAACTGGGCCCAGACACCGGGAGCGGGTCATCGGGCAGGCCTGAGCCTCGAGAGCGTGGCCCCCACGTTGCAAACAACTGCCAGGGGCCTTGTCGCGCTTATTAAGAGTGGAGTCGAGCAGCAGGCAAATTTGGGCTCCAGCAGAACCGAAGTTTGAGGCGCCCGCGGGGTTGGGGCGGGAGAGGAAAAGTTGGAGACGACTGCCTCCGGAGGCCGAGCACGCTCCACTGCAGGCGGCGGCTCGCGCTCGTTTTTTGGTTTTTTTGTTGTTGTTGTTTTTTCAATTTTGAAAAAAGATGTATCAGAAAAACAAGGGGGAAAAAAAGCAAAAGCTACAGCTAGAGCTCCAGGCCGCTTGAGCCGCGCCGCCGCCTGCAGTCGGGGGGCGCGGGGGGCGCCCGCCCTCCTTGGCTGCTGCTTTCTGTAGGGGGCACTGCAGGGTTGTAGAATCTCAAGTGGAAAAGTTCCCCAAAACTTTGACAGCCCCCCGCCCCCAACAACTTTTCCCTGCCTAGTAGACCCGCGCGCCGGCGTGCCAAGCCTGGCCCTGCGCCCCCCGCGCCCCCGCCCGGCTTTCCCACGGTCGGGTCGGGTGGCGGAGCTCCCCACGACGTCGACACGCTGCCAGGGGCCCGGGTGGGCGGAATTTGGGAAGGGCCTCCGCCCGGCCGCGTTGGGATCAAGCCGCCCAAGCTGGGCGCGGCGAGCAAGGGCCAAGGCGGCCGCCCCGCGAGGGAGGCCGGAATCCCGCGGGGTGTCAGGCCAGAGGCAACACCACGGGCGCCGCGAGGCCACCCCAAGGGCGCCCCGAGACCGAAGCCCGAGCCAGAAACGGCCTGGGCCGGGCGCGCGGGCACAAGCGGCCGTTTCTCTCCAGGGTCCGGGGCTGGGTAGAACCGGCTTCCTCTTCCCAGGCGAGCCAGGACAACCGAGGGGCTGCGGGGCCACCCTCGCGAGTGAGATCTTAACAAAGGAACAGCGCCCTGCAAACCGGGAGCTGCCCCATCCCCGCATTTGTTTCTGCAATTAAACAAACTTTACACACACACGTGTTATTTTCCGAGCGTTTCCCGCGTGCTAAGCGCTGGGTTTGCCAAGAATAAAGCAAAACGGGAAACACAATGCCAGTGTCGGCGCTCACAAAGGGCTCCCGGGCGGCGCGGAGACCCGCGCGCGGCTGTGAGCCGCACCCGCCGGGCGCCGGGCGGCGTCCCGCCGGAGCTCAGCTGCACCGCTGGCGACCCAGTATATGTACATGTCTTTTTTTTTTTTTTTTTAATCTAAAGGAGAATGTTTCTATCCATCCGTTGTGCAACTAAAAATACTGTGAAAAATATCTTTGGGAGGGAAACCTCAAAAGGCATGAAATAAAAGAAAAATAAAAAGGCGAGCCAGAGAGCGGGGCTGGTGTGTTCGCTTCGAGGAAGGGGCTGTGGCTGCCAGAGCCGGGGTGACGCGAGAGGAAGACGCGCGGAGAAGGGGTGCTCGCTCGCGGACTTTTCGCGGGCGGTGGACGATGCTCGGGCGAGACAAAACCTCGCCGTCTCGCAGCCGCGTGTAACCGCGGACAGCGAGCTGCCCGCCTCGCCGCGCTGGAGGCAGCGGCAGGATGAAGCCGCTGCCCTAAAGGCAGAGACCCCGAGTTATCTCGTGGAGGGAAATTCGGGGAGGCCGTGTGCGGGTCTCCGGCTTAGCTCGGCACCCGGGAAATATTTGCACGTTTGCCCTAAAAGGGAGAGTTCTGTCCCCACCCGGCGGCGTGCGATCACCCAGTGAGACTTGACCCCAGGCACACGGCTAAGCCCCTCTACTCCCGCCTTTAGAGGAGAGAGATTGTAAATAACAGCCGAGCCGTCGTCGGCAAGAACATTCGAATACAAATGTGGTCCGCATTCTGTTTCTTTCTCCTGAGCACTACCTTGCAAAGCAGGGACATGTTTACTTCTGGCTCTCTCCCCTATGGCTAGAACATGATCTTTCTCCTAACCAGGCACCGTGTTTTATTCATCTTTGTACCCTCTCCCATCTCATCCAGTTTGGACTAGGCTCTAGATAAATGTTTTTTAAATATGTGCATGAATGAATTGGAGACCCGCGATACAGTCCCCAAACTCTCTGACCTCCCCCAAGTGACTTGAAGCCTTTAGAACCCTTATCTGTTACGAAAGAAAAAAAAATGTGGGGTTTTAATAATCCTTGTAAACCTGTGCCCTACCACTCAGGGGCTATGGTGAAGATCAAATGAGATAAGTGAAAACCTTTGTGAACTCTCAGGCGCTGAGCAAATATTGTATCGGATGGTTGTTCATTCATTCCCTTGGCTGGGAAAGCTTAACAAAGTGATTCCTGGGCTTGTGTTTCAGCAGATGGTGGTCGCCCTTCCTGGTCAGTCTTGAATATTTATTGCAGGACAATCTCATTCTTACATTTAGGAAATCAATCAAGCTTCCATTTCTCTGAGAGAAATGAACAGCATTTGCCCACATAAATCATGGAAGAAAAATCCTCGTATTCCCAGAACAGCCACCTCCAGCAACCCAAGAGCGCCCGAGAGCAGGGAAATTGTGAAGAATCCATGCAACTGGCACAGCAACCAGAAGGCAGCACCATGCAGCTCTGACTGGCTGCGTCCAGACACAGGATCGTGGGCGAGAAATAGTGTTCCGTGAAAAGGGAACCCTGGCCAGGACATGCACACTGGTGGAGACTGTCCAGTCCATGTCAGCCCTGACCCATATTAGAAGGGAGGTGGCGGGGTGGGGGATACTAGGGTAGGATGTAAATCATTAGATTTGAATGTTCCTTGGCTGTTTTATTTTCCTGTCAAGTGGCTTAAGCCTGATTTTTTTTTTTTTTTAAGCATTCCCTCATGGCCAAGTATGTGTTTCCTTGGAATTGAAATCTAGGTTGATGGTTTTATATTTTAAAAGCTTTCATTGTGACTCATTCTTGGCCCGGGCTAGGATTCTGTAATACTCCCAAAGCTCAAAGAGCCTGGGTGTCCTGTTTCTTGGGCTTTGTACCCACTTTCGAACATTTTGCCAGTGGATCCAAGAAGTCACTTTTGGAGACAAGTGTTTCATTGTCCTCCTGTCATTTTAATCAGTGCGGGAAGAGAACCATAAACGCGGACTTTCCCGGCTGAAGCCACACGATGGCGGGGGTGGGAGAAGGTTTTCAAGTGCTGACAGGTTAGAGGTTAGACAAAATGGGTCAGCAGTGAGAGACTCGCACCCCTCGGTAAATAAGTTGAGACTAGATAGGGCTGCGAAGCCCTGATTCCGGCCCAGCACATATTAAGTGCTCTGCATGTGGGCGATGCAGTATATTTCTGGGGCTGCCTTGCTGACCCAGAGCTCAGGTGGGCTGGATTCTCCCTGGGGGGCATCGCTGCAAACTCTGAAGAGCAGGGCATGGAGGTGGGGACCCGGTATTCTCTGGGTACATTTCAAAGTTCTTATTCTGTGGCTTGGGAATCCAGACATGTCTCCAACATACTCTCAGGTGGAAAGGGGGATTAAACGGTCTCAAACGGACACCGTTTTACTTGGGCCTTCCTGGCGCCTCTTGGAAAACAGATGGTCATTCTTTCATTGAGATGAGCAGCAGAGGCCCCGGGCCTAATAAATGTCTCATTTGCACAGATCTGACAGAACTGGCAGATTCTGTCCAGCTTTACGAACCAGGAGCTTTGTGTCTGTCTCTCCAAATAGCTCTTCAAAATCTTGAGTATTTCTAACCCCGAGAAGCTCGCCTGCCTTCAGCCACAACGCCTCAGCCTAACAGACACCCTCTCTTCCCCTCCATCCATTCTCTACCCAACAGCGGTGACCTTTCCAAAGCGCAAATCTCATCATGTCACTGCCTGATTGAGGCCCTGAAACAGCTCCCTCTGGCCCGCACCAGCGACGTGCAGCAGAAAACAGGTGTTCTCCAAGCCCAGCCATCACTAATAGTAACTAATGATGGGCTTTTCTTGGTTGGCAGGGGAAAAAATCAAGCTAATTGATGGAATAGTCTCCATTTTAAGTAATTTTCCCTTTACTTTTTCTTAAGCCCTGGGTCCCTGCTACCCACTTGGCTGTATTAAAATACAGTATAAGACTATATCTGATTTATCCTGGAATCATGAATTACATTAAAAAAATTGTTTTTCACCTATCAACATTTCCTGGTGTTCCGCATGTTGGTGTTCTGCTCTGTGTGGTGGAGGGTCCCCTGGTGGGGGGAGGCCAGGCATTCAAGACCCTTCCCAACAGGCCCCACCCAAGTGGCGAGCATTTTCCTTTCCAGGCCTTGGCTTATGTGTGGTTTTTCTGCCTAGATTGTGAATCTTTCCCCTTCTGCTTTGCAAACTCTTTCTTCAGTCTTATTGCCACCCATTGTCTTAAAGGCATGAATGTTTATGGACTAGGCGAATGGATAGACTGATAGACAGAAGGATGAGATGAAATGTATTAAGTACCAGAGAGACGGTCCTTCCCTCTGGTCCTCTCTCCCTCCCTTTACTCACTGTGCTTAAACCACACTGGCCTTCTGACTTTCTCTCAAGCCACCTTAAAACTTCCTATTCCTGCCTACCTAGTCTCTGCATGTGACTGGCTCCTTCTCATGACTTGGGTCTCAGATTACCCCATGTAAAGTCATCCGCCCACCTAGTCCAGGCCATTGGGGAAAGAACATCCTCACCCAGTGCTCATGCTTGGTCAACTTCAGGACTCAAACAGCATCTAACCTCATGACTTTTGGTCTTCGAGGCCCCAAAAGAGACCTCTCTGGTAACAGCTCATGCCAGCAAAGCATACCCCTTGCACTCTGTTTTCTCTTGTAGGCTGATGTTGACACGTGTCCTCAAATAAATCTACCTTCCCATCTTAACCATCTTCCTTGGCAAGGACCAGAAATGGACGTGCCAGGCCAGGGCTGACCTGGATGACTCCACCTTTGCACAACATAAAGCAAATCATTGTGTTTTCATGCTAACAGGTATTGAGACACAGCCAGCTCATCCGTCTCTGGGTTTTTGTCCCATGGCCATACCCATAGGCCTGACTCTGGTATTCTGAGTGATGTGCAGGTGTAGAGCTGGACCCAGTTTTCTCCAGATGCCACTCTGGTAACCAGCAGCCTCTCATTAGCTACGTGGCCTTGTAAGAGTCAAAACTCCTCTGGTTGCAATGGACAGAACCCAAATCAAATTGGTTTAAGCGTAAAAGCGTATGTGTTGGCCCAAATAACTAAAAAAATAAAAAAAAATCCAGGCATAGCTGGATCCAGAGGGTAAATGATATCAAGAGTCTCTATCTCTCAGCTCCTCCCTCCTCTGCATGGCTTTCATGCTCAGGCTAGCTCTCCCCAGGAGGTGGCAAATTGGTAGCAGCTGGCTCAGTCCCAGTGTCTCATAGCATAGCAATCCCAGCAGAAAGTACACTCCTCTTCCCCAGTAATTTCAACAAAAGTCTGGAATTGGCTCTCACTGGCCTGTCTTAAGTCACATCCTTATCCTGGAACCCTAAATGTCAAACTGGGGCCAGAAGGCAGCGATCCTCCAGTGGGTCAGGCTTGCATCACAGGACTGCATCTGGACTCAGGAAGGTAAGGGTGGCAGGGTCCGAGCCTCTCAAATAAAATGCACTGCCAGTTTGCCCTTTTTGAAATCGGTGTGTTGGACCCAAATGGGTGCTCAAATGCAGCAGATTTCTGCCTTAGGCCCGTTCTCAATCCTTGCTCTGTGCCCTTTACACACTGCCATCTGCCTCTCCTGGAAACTCGCTCTTCCGTCTGCCTGTCTGTGGCCCAGTCCCCAGATGTTTTGTCCTTGCTTTTCTTTTCTTTTCTTTTTAATTGAAGTTAGTCGGTTTACAATGTTGTATTAGTTTCTGGTGTACAGCATAGCAACTCAGTTATACATATATATATATACATATATATGTATATATATATATCTTCCTTTTCATATTCTTTTTCATTATAGGTTACAAAGTACTGAATATAGTTCACTGTGCTATAAAGTAGGACCTTGCTGTTTATCTATTTTATACACAGTAATTTGTATCTGCAAGTCCCAAAATCTCAATTTATTCCTCCCCTTTCCCCCTTGGTAACCATAAGTTTGTTTTCTATGTCTCTGAATCTGTTTCTGTTTTGTAAATAAGTTCATTTGTGTTGTTTTTTTAGATTCCACATATAAGTGATATCATATGGTATTTGCCTGTCTCTGCTGGCTTACATCATTTAGTATAATAATCTCTAGTTCCATCCATGTTGCTGCAAATGGCATTATTTTATTCTTTTTTATGGCTGAGTAGTATTCCATTGTGTATATATACCACATCTTCTTTATCCAGTCATCTGCCCATGGACATTTAGGATGTTTCCATGTCTTGGCTATTATAAACAGTGCTGCTATGAACATTGGGGTGCATGTATCTTTTCACACTAGAGTTTCCTCCAGATACATGCCCAGGAATGGAATTACTGGATCATCCAGTAAGTCTACTTTTAGTGTTTTAAGGAATCTCCATACTGTTTTCCATAATGGCAGCACCAAACTACATTCCCACCAACAACGTGGGTGGGCTTCCTTTTCTCCACACTCACTCCAGCATTTATCATTTGTGGACTTTCTAATGATTGTCCTTGCTTTTCTTGTCTTATGCTTTGCTTACCCATGATTTCAGGTAATTTCCACAAATGTCACCTTCTGCCCTCACCTCTCATTCTGAGTGCTCCATGTGGATTTCCAAAGTCTAAATGCACAGAGCTCCTGGGTGTCCTCCCCTTCCCACAGTGAACCCCTGGCTTCCCACCTAGATATCCTCCTCCTCCTGGACTCCTGATCTTTATCAGTGGCACCAGCAGTCAGCCAACCCCCTAAACAGAGCCTCTGGCATCACCCGCCAACCTAGCTCTTCTTTGCCTGAGCCAACATGCCGTCCGCAAGCAGACTACAAATGATTCTGCCTCCAGAGTATCAGCTGTCCTTCCCCCACTCCATGGCCATGGCCACGCCACTGGTCTTGTCTCTCTTGCCTGGAAAATTGTGACAGCATCCTGTCCACCTTTTCCCCACACCTCCAATGCTGGTCTCTGGTGCAGGGTGTTCTCTAAACCATCACCTTTCCAAAAAGATCAATCTGCTCATGTTCCTCTCCTGAGGAGCAGGTAACTGCTCTGTCATCTTGCTGCCTGCGGAAAAAATAACTCCTGAACTTTGCCTCTAAATGCCTATAGTGCCCATGGCCTCCTGGATCACACCCACCTGGACTCCCAGGCCTTGTGAAACATTCTCTGCACACTCCATGTTTACCATTTTTGTGCCTTTTGATATTTTATATCTTCTGCTTTGAATTCTTTTCTTTTCCACCTCTGAACAGAGGTACTGGGGATTGAACCCAGGACCTCGTGCATGCCAAGCACATGCTCTACCACTGAGCTATACAACCCTCCCCCTGGCCCTGAGTTCTTTCCTCCACTCCCACCCCCTTCTCCTGGAAAACCCTCACTCACCTTTCAAGATCAAGTTCAGATGTCCCCAGTGAGCCCATGCCCATCCCACAGGCAACGTCAGGCACTCTCACTTCCTGGCGCACCAAGCATCACATTCACTCGCGGCCTGCGGGACACTCTGCCCTGTCAGGTGTCGGTCTGTCTTCACACCTGCCTTCTCCACCGGACGGGCACCGTGGGGAGGGCCGGCACTGCGAGCAGCAGCACCTGCTCCTTGTGCGAGACCGAATGAATGACATTTGAACATCGCTCGTGGGGGATGGAGAGGGAGGTAGGCCCACCGGAATCAGAGAGGGCTGGGGAGACACCTTCCAGCTCATCACAGTGGGAAGATGCGTCCTGGTTCTACAGCCAAAGCCCAGAGGTTGAGAGGTGAGGTTTGTGAGGCTGGTCTGGGCCAAGCCAAGTCCAGGGAGATGTCTTTCAGGCCAGCTACCTGCCATTGGGAGCCATCCAGAAGCCCGAAGCCTCAAGGAGTAGTTGAGCTAATGAGAAGGTTATATAAACTGAGGACAGAGGAAAAAAAAAAACCAGTGGAATTTTGCATCTCCCACTGGCAGATCTCCTTCCTCTGAAGGCAGGCTCAGCTCATCTTTGGCTGTAGTCTAAATCAATTGGAGCCTCCAGGTTGGATGGTCGGTGATAAACACATGTCTCTGGTACCCTCTTGCTCATTGTTTTCCTTCCCAAGTTCAGTTGCAAACCTAGTTTAATGTTTCCTTTGGCTCTATCAGCGGTGACTTCACCATTCTCTCCTGATAGGATCTGCAGCCTGGTCACGTCTTTTTGATGGAAACAGAGGCTGAGTGAGTGGGATTTGAGTCAGATTAGTTCTGGAAATATGACTGGACCTGGGTCTGAGTGGATCTCGTTCGATTCTTTCTGGGCGCCCCGTTTCTCCAGAGAAGCCAGGGAAACGGGACGTGTGCTACATGCAGCTGTCAAAGGAGAGCTGTTTTCAGGCCCATGGGGACCGCAGAGTGACACGACTTGATGTACCTGAGAGTCACGCTTGCAGAAGGTCCAGTCTAAGTAGTATGGGGCCGAGGTCTAGAGAAGAACCAAGCTCCCAGACTTTCCACCTGGGTCACGTCTCCTACTTCAAAGGGTATCTGCGCCGAGATGTTTAGTGCCTTTTTGGTGCCCTGAGGACCATTTCCAGCCATCAGTATTAAGATCTGACTCCATCAGTGAAGGAACCAATTGCTTTACTGATGCAGAAGCATTGAATGGCTACCATGAGCGCAGCATCATGGGAGATGCTCTGCTCTCAAAGAACTCACAGTCTAGCTGGGGACACAAAACCAACAGACGGGAAACAATTAGTGAGCAATGGAGCTTGAAAAAATATGCCAAAGTGACTATCAAGGCAGCGGCAGTTCAGAAAAGTGGGAGATTGACATTTCAGCAAAAGCCTCCTTCATGAAGGAGGTCGAGGAAGACCTGTCCCTTGAAGGATGGGCTAGGACTTCAGAGAGGAGGGAACAGCATGAGCAAAACCGAAGAAGCAAGGTGCAGAATATAGTCGGGGAGGGACAGAGAGAAGCCCACAGAGCTTGGGCAGCGCGGAGGCGGTGAGGACGCGCACCGCACTCAGCGGGCAGCAAGCCTGGGAGCCCTCGAGGGTCTGGGCTTCAAGTGCGACGTTCATTCAATCCACAGACGTCTCTCACGCGCCTCCTGTGTGCTGGGCGAGGTGAATCATGCTGGAGGCTCAACGCTGAATGAGACACAAGGAAAGTCAAACGCTTTGATAAATATCTTACAGTGAGTGTCACAGGGAGGCACGTACCTGGGGCCAGGAAGCCAAGGAGGGGGCGGCCAGCCCCACTTATATAGTAAGGCGAGCTTCTCGGATGGAATTTTGAAGAGCATCAGATGTTGTCCAGCTGTGAAAGGGGCAGAAGCACGATCCGGACGGGTACAAGAGATGCTCGCTGCAGTGTGGTTTACCATAGCGGGAGGAGTGCAGATGACCTGAATTTCCAACAAAAGCCACTGGTGAAATAGATTATGGCCCATCCATACGGAATCCCACAGAGCAGTTCAAAAGGAAAAAGCAGTTCAGTATATATTGATTGGGAAATGTCTCCAAGATACAGTGTTAAGAAAAAAAAAAAGAAAAGGCAGGGTCCAGAAAAAAAAATGTTGTACGCTGTCTTTCATGTGAGGAAAAGTTATATCTGTGTTTTGCTGGTAAATGACCAGACATCTCTGGAAAGAAACACAAGAAGCATGGAGTAACGGTTGTTTCCAGGGAGGCAAACAGGGAGGGGCACATACAGGAAGGCTGTGGTCAGCCTGGGTGTAAAATGACTCCAAAAGGAGGCATCACTTGAAGCTTGATCTTCAAAGGTGCTGAGGGTCAGCAGCAGATGGGTGAGGAGCAGTGTCCTGGGACAGGGGCGTTCAGAGACGCTGGAGGATGGCTGGGAGGAAGATGGACTTGGGACATGTGGCTGGTGGACAGGCAGAGGCTAGTCCATGAAAATGAGGTTCCAGGCTGAAGGGTTTATACTTTGGTCCAAAACCACTCACTCACTCCATCAGCCAGTACTGATACAGACCGGATGTGATGGCTTTCAAATGTACTTGGTCTCTTGGTTCTCCAGTTCAGTCTGCCTGGGCTGCTGGAACACAATGCCACAAACTAGTGGCTTATAAGCAGCAGAAGTCTATTTCTTTTTTTTTTTTTTTAAACAAGACATATGTATTTATTATAGAAAACCCCAGAAAATACAAGGAAGGGAAAACATCACTGTCAACCAGCCACTAAGAACAGTATTTTGGATTATACACACGTGCAGATTTTGCATATAAGTGTGTGTGTGGTGTATGTGTGTACTTAGATGTGTTTTTAATAGAATACAGAAATCAATTTCTCACAGTTCTGGAGGCTGGAAGTCCAAGATCAAGGTGCCAGCAGGGTCGAGTTCTGGTGAAGTTCCTCTTCCTGGTTCACAGCTGGTGCCTTTTCACCCTTGGAAGGGGCGAGGAAGCTCAGTGGGGCCTCTTTGTAAAGGGCACTAATCTCATTCATGAGGATTCCGTCCTCGTGACCTGATCGCCTCCCCAAAGCCCCACCTCCTAATACCATCACCTCAGGGGTTAGGATTTCAGCACAAGAACTTCGGGTGGGGACACCAACATTCAGACCACAGCACTTGGCCAGGCTGCACTACATTTCCTAGAATCCCGTTTCTTGTGCATCTGCAGTCGGGATGGACCACGAGGTGATGCTTGCAAGATCCTGGAGGTGCTGTTCCTGACTCGGGACACAAGGACGAACAAACCTACGGGACACCTGCCTACCCAAAGTTCATTTTCAGGAGGAAGAATCAGAAAAATAAACAACGAATAAATAAGGTGTTCTCAGATGGTCTCAGGAAGTGCGGGAGGGCCAGCAGAGCACTCTTGGGTGGCCTGCTTCAGACCAGGGATATTTCAGGGAGGCCTCTCAGAACAAGCGACTTGACCTGGGATGGGCAGCAGGGATGGCCCATCGGCCAATCACAGAGGCTCAGACTGCAGGTGGAGGTCAAGGGCTCCGAGGTGGGCCGAGCTGGGGTCTTCGAGGAGCAGGAAGGGGCTGGACAGGCTGGCGGGTTGTGAAGGAGGGGAGAGTGTGAGGGGGGAGGTTGGAGCCAAGGGCCTCGCTGGGATGTGGATTTTATTCTAGAACCATTTTATTCTAAAGCATCCATCAAAGTTGGCCAAGTGAGAGCCCATACACAGCTTTTCCTTTGAAAAGTGGGGACAAATCACGGTCTCGGGGTGGGGGGTGCAGGGCGGAGGGAGACGCA
The DNA here is from genome assembly GCF_009834535.1 of Camelus ferus. Classification (NCBI taxonomy): domain Eukaryota; kingdom Metazoa; phylum Chordata; class Mammalia; order Artiodactyla; family Camelidae; genus Camelus; species Camelus ferus. The sequence goes on along the minus strand of NC_045714.1, from coordinate 11,552,704 downwards.
TGTCACGTCTTGGTCTGTGCCTCGGGCTGGCTTACAGACCTTTCCGTCCTGGCCCAGTTCCCTGCTGGTCTCACCAGAATTCCTTCTTTCCAAGGAAATCGGACTTCCTCCCGTGAAGGAGCTCTTTCCAGGTCCCTGATAAAAGCATTATGTGAGGCTGAATAACGCACGCGGCCTTACGCTTCATTTCCCTGGGACGCCATTAGCAACACTGAGCACTTCTGTCTTTATATGACAGAATTTCCTATTCTGTGCTGCCTGGAACAAGAGCAAAACGGAAAAGGGGAAATGGCCTTGGGAAGGTGGGCTCGGTGTGGTGGAGCGGCTCCCTTTCTGGGCTTTGGAGCCCCGCAGGGGAAGAATCTCTCAAAACATGGACAGACGGTGGCCACCTTCCCAAGGGATTATCGGGGCAGCCCCATGTCCTCTGGGTCCTGATCCAAGAGTCCTGGCCTCAGCGTTTCTAGCTGATTGATTCAGAAATGACAAATTTATTGGATAGATGCCTAGAGACCACAGAGACCAGAGGAGGGAAGCCATTTGGCCAAGGTCACACAGCTGCCCAGTAGCAGAAGTTGGCCTTGAACCCAGTTTAGCTCCCAGAGCAGCCGTTCAGCACACTATGGAGTCCCTCCAAGAGGAATTAGGACCTTCCCAGAGCCCCTGCAGTGACCAGCACCTCTTCCGTGTGGTTCTCCCAGCAGCTGGTCTCATTTCTCACTTCGGAGAAAAAATCACTTAGATTGTGACCTGTTTGTGAGCAGGAGGTGGGGTGGGGTGTGCAGGTCAGAGGAAACAAGCAGGGAAGCACTTAGATGCTGGAGAAAGGTCTCAGAACCTCTGGCCAAGCCACGCACAAGCTGAGAACGCAGCCAGCTTTTGTTGGAACCACCTGGTGCCAATGTGTCTTCAACTCACGCTGGGTGGAGGGGTCAGAAGGTGGCCTGACCACCTCGTAGTAGTGCTGGTCACTCTCATGTCTCTCCCATCATTTAAAGACCTGAGGCTCTACCTTTAAAAAGCCTTCCTCAATTGAAGGAGGAAGGAACGGATTCTTCGGCCTTGACCAGCGTTTCTGGACATATTGGTCATTCCAGTAAAGGCTCCAGAACTGGGTTGCATTGGCCAACATAGGCACGTCCTCCATCCCTGAGCCCATTAATGGCTGTTGCTGGCGGGGAGGTTTACCCGCTCGCAAGAGAGCAAGCACTGGGCCAGGTCCCCCAACCACATGGGCTGGAGCAGACAGGGGAGGCTTTCCCGAGGAAAATCAGGGTGTTGTCTCCAGAAGAAGGGAAAGTCGATGGTGGGCAGGCAAAAAGATGGACAAGCCCCAAAGACCGGAAACCGGGATTTCCTGATCTCCCTTTCAGAACCACAGAGAGCTGTGGGGCCACGTACGCTTAATTCGTTTCTGTATGTGCTTGGGCAGAGTGCAGGCTTTGTAAATATCTGTGGAATGAAGAAAAGAATAAATGAATAGGAAATGAATGGATGGACCCCCTGGGAGTGAGAGGCAGTCCTCACGGTGGGTTCTAAGTGATCGGCAGGGACCCCGATTGTCACGGAGGACCCCAAAAAGCTAGGCCCCCACACTCAGCCAGGGTGCTCCTGGGAGCTCAGGCTGTGTGGGGGTCGTGGGGCCCCTGCAAGCAGGCGGCACCCCTGCCAAGGACCCTGGGGCTTGAAGTTAAGCTCATGCACGCTGGTGGCAGGACAGGCTCAGGGCACAGCTCTGCATGAAATTAGGTCTGCTCGTCCCCATGTGTTAGCCCTGGCCTGTGGCCCTGGTCCTGGGGGGACTTTCAAGGCAACAAATGGACCCAGGGTGATGGGGGGCAGCTCCGGGACAGGATGAATTCCCCGCTCCTTGGAAGCTGAGTGGTCATCGCCCAGAATGGAGAGCTGTCCAGAGGTCGGTCTCCTGAGTTGGAGGGTGGGTGGCGGGGGTGCTGTAAAACAGCTGGGGGACGTGGGGGAGCAGGATCCCTTCCCTGGGGGCCGGCCTGGCCAGAGCAGGGCTACCTGAGCCCCCGACAGCAATACTGGGCATAGGTAACAGTGACTCCATGCACAGTTCTTTCATATCCAGGGCAGGACGGGCCAGCTTTTAACATCTGGACAGGGTGGTGGGAAGGGGCCACGCATGTCTGAATGCTAAACAAGGATGCTTTGGGATGCTTTGGGATGCTTTTCATGCAAATCCCATGACTGAGTTTCTCATGAGTGGGGAGCGGCTTTTTCACAGCTCCTTGGTCTTTTAAAATGAGAGGCCCATGGAGGCTGGAACAATTTGGTAGCCCCCAAAGGACCTACCAGGAGAGAAACATCCCCAGGATCTCAGCTCATGAAGCAAAAGCACCCTATTTTTCAAGAAACTCTGCCTAACCATGCTTCTCCTCGTGGGGAGAGGATGCCACCACAACAGCTGTCTTCAGCACCTGAAACGAGTCGTCTCCAGTAGCCCTCCAACAGCCCCAGGGACCAACGCTCCTCGCCTCCTGTTTTATAGACAAAGAACCAGTTGCATGGGACCGACCTGAGGTCACGGAGAGGCAGAGCTAAGATGGAACTCAGGTCTGGCTGGCTCCAGAGCCCAAGCCCCGCCCCTTGATCACATTGTTCATTTTGAGGGCTTCTGCTCATGCTACCCATGATGATCTTGGTCAAGCCCACTCAGCTGAGAGCACTTTGTTAGCAAGTCCTCCGAGGACAAACCTAGCAGAGCTCCCAGGAACAGGAGTGGGACAGACACAACGGTTCAGCTGCTATGTGCCAGATGCAGAGCTGGCTGCTGGGGTTGCCGTGGCCAGCAAGACACCAGGTCCCTGCCTCAGAGCAGACAGTAGACTCATGTGAAGGGTGATCTGGGGAGGCCTCTAGGAGGAGGTGACACTGGAGCAGAGAAACTGTCTCCGGAAGCGTGTTGCAGGGAGAGGGAACAGCGGCATCTGGGATGCTGCCGGAAGGACTTGGGATCAGCCAAATCTAACCAGGCTACTGTCCATTCCCGGAGACTTTACTTGTGAGCTACCCTGGCAGCGCCCGGTCTAGTCTGAAATGCTCCACGTCCCCGGGGCTGCCATCTGAGGCTTTCTGTGGGCTGGAAGCTTCCATCCAAACCTCCCAAGCTGCCGCCATGGAGAAGGCTCTGAGCTGGCCTTTCTTTTTAGTGTCAGGTCTGGCGGGCTCCCGCCAGCTGGGTGGTCTGTCTCCCCCACCCCTGCGGCCGCCTGCCCTCGGCATCACCTGAGGTGGAAGGAGTCCGAGGTACTTCTCCTGAAATTTCTACATAGTGTCATATGCACAGAGGGCCAGCTGGCTCTGTCTTCTCTCTGCTCCAGGGAAACTCATGACCAAGAACATTTTCTCTCTTTCTGATTTTTTTGTTGTCTATCGACAAGCACGCATCTCCAGCCGGCTTCACGTTCTTCCCTCTGGTGGACAAGGCTGCAGGAATGTATTTGGTACTCGCTGTCACTTGGTTTTAAAGGTGCAATGGGCCACCATCGAAGAACGGAGTAGGAGAAAGGTAGGAAGGAGGGGAGGGGGGCAGAAACTGCCATCAGGGGACTGTCTGTGAAGTCACCTCCCCACTCAGTTCCTCAGTTTGTCCACTCCTCAAATGGATACATCAATTCTTTTTTTAAAAAAAAATTTTCATGTGGAAGTGTAGTTGATTTACAGCGTTAGTTTTAGGTGACAGCAGTGATTCAGTTACACATACACACACACATGCATATTCTCCTTTCAGATCCTTTTCCATTATAGGTTACTACAAGAAGTTGAATACAGTTCCCTCTGCTCTACAGTAGGTCCTTGTTGTTTATCTGTTTTATATACAGTGATGTGTATCTGTTGGTACATCAATTCTTGACCTATAGGAGTCTGGAGAGACAGAAGGAGGAGTGTTCACATGGCAGCAAGCATCCAAACGAAGGGAGGCGGCAGGAGAGAAATCTCTCTAGACCAGTCCTCCAACCTGGCAGCCAGATTGCCCTCTGCTGTGGGGCTGTCCTATGCGCTGTGGGGTAGGCCTCCCTGCTCTGCACCCACAAGATGCCAGATGCAGACCCAGAACTGTGACAACCACACATGTCCTCAGACCCTGCCAGGCATCCCCAGTTGAGATCCAGTGCTCTTCATGTCCCAAGGTCCTAGATGGTGTCCCCAAGGCTGGTCCCCGGACGGTGCCCTTCAAGGGGAGAGGCTCTTGGTGACTCGCAGACTGGAGCACATCAACCTTGTGGGAAATGCGGGAGAGATTTGGGCCCCAAGCCGGTGCGAGGTGGCCCCTCACCTATACCCAAACGCCTCACCACCCAGGAGGCCCCTCTCTTGGGAGAAGGTGTTGCCTCCTGTGAATGCTCAGAAAGGCAGGCGGGATGCAGAGATGCTTTCTGAAGCCCTTGTGGCCCTGCTGTTCCGTGTCCTACAGGAGTACCAGCCCCTTCGGGGAGAGGTGTGTTCCCCTGGGCGCCAGACATTCAGGGAGAGAGGGGTCGATGTATTTCCAGCACATCCATCCCCCAGGAGTGTGAGGTCCCGAGGACGCCCCTGGTGGCACTTTGAGACCCTCCCTCACACGGCTCCCCACACTGGGGTGGCAATGGCCTGGGCTTGACTTTTCTTACACTTCCATTTTTAAATTTTTTTTCTCCTGGTTCTTGGCTCTGGGAAAAGTGGAAAAACGTATACAGGGACCACACTGTTGATGTCTTGGTCAGAGAGGGGGAAAGATTTCACAGCTACTTAGAGAAAACACCGGGTGACGTGCAGGTTCATAAATCACGCCCACATTTATGCACGCGCGGGTGTGGGTCTGGGCGGCATTTTCCCTTTCTCAAGAAAATGTAAGCTCCAGACTCTGACAACTGCCCCATTAAATAGGGCCTTTCTCCCGCCCGCTGAGGGCTGCTTTTATAAGAGTGTTTGTCAAACAGAGCCTGAATCCCCTTTCTCCCTCTGGAGGGACTGGGGCCAGCATCTCAGCTCCGAAGGCCTGGCCTGGCATAAAGTTCATGAGATCAGAAACAGGCAGGTGCCTTCCTGAGCCGGGACCCTGGCACCTCCAGCATCTAGGGCAGCGTCCCGACTTGGTAGGCATAGAAAAATGATCCTTTACCCAGAATGGCAAGATCTCTGTCTTTGGCACCTCTCCTGTCTCCCATGTGGCAGACAGACTCTTCTACCCCCCCCACCCCCCCACGCTCTTATGCGCCCCCACCCCACTTAATCTAGCTTGTGGTCACTAGGCTAGAAAATGACTGCTGACTAAACTATCGATCAAGTAACAAATATTTTCAACATCCATCATGTAGATGCCACTGGGTTAAGACTCAGAAAATGTATGGGGCTTTGGGGAGGGAGGTGCGAGCTTCTCAGTGATGAGAGATGGCAAATACATGGTCTGCCTGCCCCACTCTTCCCTCCCGTGCTCCTAGCAGACATTGCTAATCAATCACCGCATGTGGCGCTCCCGAATTCTGTTTGCCATAGAGCTCTGGGCGGCTCCTCCTTAGGCAGGCCTTTCTGCCTGCCCACGGAGTCCCTCACATGACCAGCCAGATGTATCACATCAATCCTGGTGACCAGTGGAATAACAGACATTTTGTCGCCCTATTCTGGGCATCTTGGGAGGATCAGAAACCCACCCCTCGTAAAACAAAGAACCTCAAGAAGCAGAGCCACAGGTGATGGCAGCCAGATGAGGCCACGGCAGGAGGCCTAGGCTTGCTGCGGTGCCAGCCTGAAAGACCTCCTGGAGGAGGCGGCATGCCAGTGTGTTGGCTGTCTCATTTCTCCCAGGGTGTTTGTCTTTGATCAAATGGCAATAATCCTGCATCCTTGCTCCTCCACCATGCTGTCCCAGCCATGGGAGCCTTGGACACATTCCTAGAAGTGGCCAGGCCTTCCCCTCCTCGGGGCCTTGAGCTGTTCCCTCTGCCGGAAATGCTCCTGCCCTGCGTCCTCCCATGGCGGGCTCCTTCCTAGCCTCCAGTCCCAGTTTGACTGACTCCTCGGAGAAGCCCTCCAGGTGCACTCTCCCACCAGGCCTGCCCATCAGTCTCTACTCAGCCCCCTGGGTCTTCCACGAGGTGGGAGCTGGGCTGGCCAGCTCACCACTGACCAATGATCAGGCACACTGTAAGGACTCGTAAATATTTGTCCAAAGAACGAAGAAGGAACGACACTCAAATGGTTTCATGGAGGGCACAGAGGATAAGGTAGCCTTTGCAAGCCCTCTCCAGAAAGCAACGAACTGTGTCGCCTGCTTCATGGAGCCCTGGAGTTGCCACAACTCTTCTCCTGCAGAAACCCAGACAGCACCCTGTGTCCCCTGCAGTGAGCTCACTGGTCCTTCTACCCATCCTTCCCACCTGAACGCGGGGACGGGGGCCAGCTTCCCCCAGGTGAGCCCTAAGTCCAATGACCGGTGTCCTCATAAGAAGAGGACGGAGATGGGGGAAGAGGGGGATGCGAAGGTGGAGGCAGAAGTTGGAGGGATGCGGCCACCAGCCAAGGACCACCTGGAACCACCAGAAGCCAAAAGAAACCAGGGAGGGTCCTCCCCAGAGCCTTCAGAGGAAGGGTGGGCCTGCCCACACTTTGGCTTCAGATGTCTGGACACGGCAACTGTGGGAGAATAAACTGTGGTTTTAAGCTGCCGGATTTGTGGCACTTTGTTACAGCAGCCCCAGGAAACTGACACAAGCCAAAGGAGCTTGAACGGGAGCCTGGGTGGGAGACAGCCGCAGGAGTCAAAGATATCCCAGCGGAAGCCACACAGCAGGGTGGGCTGGGCCATGGAGGGGCTGTTCCAGGCTGTGCTGGGCTTAGAGCCAGAAACGCTGGGAGGAAGTGGAGGGCCTACAGACCATCCAAGGTGGCTGGCGAGGGCCCTCCAAGCTTCCAGATGGGGGCTGGGCTCTGGGTGTGCCCAGCTTTGCTTACTGCTTGGCACCAGATGGCCGTGGCATGGCCGTGGCCACGAGCAGCAACAGACCATCTTGGGGGCAGCGGGGGAGTCCTCCTGACCAAAGGAGAGCCCCTCAGCTCTAAGCCCACGAGTGGGGTGAACACATTGACTCTGGCCAGGCGCCACCTACCTCCCCTTCTGGGACCCGTTGCTGGAGGGACCTTGAATGAAGCTGGCCTAAGAGGGTCACGCAGGATATAATTATCTTTTTTGGAGTGTATGTTTCACCTGTTTTGTTTCTTAAAAAGGCACGTCCAGGCCATGAAAGAGCCTTCAGGTCCTTGTGACGTTCACCACAGGCTGACAGAGGCTCCACTGTCCTCAGGGCCAGGGGCTCTCCAGGGAGATGTAGGTCTCCCTCCTTCTGGGGCCCGGGCTGGTCTCAGCTGTCCCCACATACTGCTTTTGCTGGAAAGTGGGCTGCAGAATGGACCCTGGGAGAGCCATAAACCCCAGGCAGGAATGAAGCATGGCTGCAAATGCCAGGATTGGAATTGAATAATATACAGCTTGGGAGGTAAGCCTCCTCTCATTCCAGGGCCTGGGTTGCTAGAACAAAGCCTGCAGATGGATTTCCGGGAAGAGATGAACCAGGAAGGAGACCTAAGGAACTTCTGTGCCTGCCCGCCTGCCTTCCAGCGTTCAGAGGCAGTCAAGCCAGAGGCTTTGCCCTCACAGAATCCCCTATTCATGGGGGAGACTGATGCACAAGCAGGGCGTCGGAGTCTGGAAGAAGCTGGGAAGGGGGCAGGAACCCAGTGCGGGAGGTCTGGAAGGCGGGCTTTGGAACGTACCAGCTTCTCCACATCTCTCCCATCCTGGTCCCCCACTGCCTCCCTGGTCCATGACACCATGACAGCCTCCCTCACTGGGCTGCCAGGTTTCCCCCCCCCTGCACCCCCAGACATTCTCCACACAGGAACCAGAGGGACTTTTAAAAATCAGACGGGGGGTGGCCATAGGTAGAGCTCTACCCGATCGTCCTGTGATAACTGCTCTATTGAAAGTGTCAGGGACACGGTTGCTATAGATGCACACACGGTCCCCTGGCCTCCTGTGCTGCTTCGCCCTCCCCCTGGGCCGGGACATGGATGAAGGCCTCTCTGGACCCCACCCCCCGACCAGCGACGCGCCCACCCTCTTCGGAGCACTTCCCCCGTTCGTTCCGGCCGCCCCTGACTTCTTCGGGGGAGAAGCTGAGGAGGATCCCTGCCTCCAAACCCTCTGTTCTCTGAAGGTCACACACAGCTCTCGAGACCAAAACAACCAACTTTGCCCAGACTTCAAGAGTCCTTGACACTGACCAAGGGCCTTTGGAGAAAAACAAGTTCTCGCCGAAGGGCTAAGTGCGTCCTCTCCGTAGGGACTAGCACCTACAGTTTCCAACTGGATTCCAGGAGATGGCAGGGAAGTCCCCAGGCACCGTTTCCAGGTGGTTCTAGAAGCACCTAGCACATGGTAGATGCCCGACGCATCTCGGAGTAAGCCAAGTAACAGTGACATTAATAAGAATGTTAGGCTCAGAGGCTCTTTCCTGGCCACTTAGGAGGAACTGGTCTCTGTGTGAAGTACTTGACTCTTAAAAGGAGGCACAGCCCTTCCCCTGGTGGCGATGGGTTGGGGGAGGCGGACGCCGGCGCAGCCCTCTGGAAGCCCACGTCTAGCTAGAAAGACAAGATACCAAAACTTCACCGCTGATAAGGGTTAAACAGCCGTTCGATGCAATAATAGAAGAGATATTCAAGGCAGTACATGATGAATTGCCCCGTGAGTCGTAGGGATGATAAATGTTTTAGGAACTCAGAGAAGGGAGCCATTTGTCCAAGGCAGGCAGAAGAGACAGACACCACGCGGGGCAGGGGGGCTGCGCATTTTTAAAGGGGGTCCCCGGGGCTGTGGTCTGAGAGGGTCATTGTCTGAGGGACCCATGATGGTGTGATTTGGGGAGGCAGTCCCTTCCTTCCTCCCTTCCTTCCCTTTTTCTTCCTTCCTCCCTCCCTTTTCTTTCCTTCCTTCCTTCCTTCCCTTCCCTCCTTCCTTTTCTTTCCTCCCCTCCTTCCTTTTCTTTCCTCCCTTCCTTTTCCCTCCTTCCTTCCTTCCCTTTCTTTTCTTCCTTCCTCCCTCCCTTTCCTTTCCTTCCCTCCTTCCTTCCTTCTTCTTTTCTTTCCTTCCCTCCTTCCTTCCTTCCTTCCTTCCTTTCTTTCCTTCCCTTCTTGCTTTCCTTCCTGTCCGGGACTAGGTCTGATAATCAGTTGCCCACTAGCTCCAGTCTCCCCGTTTCTAGAGTGTTTAGAAAACCAGCTGGTTCAAGGAAACTGGGAACCAGTGAAAGCTTGATATTTATTCCCCGTCCAGCTGTTTAAACTTCTCTAGGACAAGCCATCCATCTAAAATCTTTCCTCTAGAAACTGGTAGTGGAATTCAGTGTTTGCATGATGTGAAAAAAAGGGTGAAGATGCTGGCTTTGAGCCCTGAAAGCAGCTGGGGCGCCTCTTCCTTGGCAAATGGGGTCCACACACTATTAGGAAAATATACCTTTCCCGTGGTGGTGGTAAGACTGACAAGTGTGGATTTTGCCTGAGATTGTAAGAAGCTGGAGCTGAGAGTTTCTCTGAAGTTCTCGGGGCTCTGGACGATGTTCAGTTTGGGTATCTGTTAGGAAAGCAGCCATTCCATCGTGGCTGGTCCCGTAAATTGATTCGTGGATGCCCAAGACTTTCTCTCATTAAATCGTGTCACCATCTAGAAATGGCGTTCAGGCTGTTTCTCTGGGAGCAAGGTTATCTGACTGTTTAGAAACTCCCACCAGGCTGGTGAGGTGCTGCTCTCCGTGGACTTGGGCAAGACGAGCAACATCTCCCAACACGCAAACAGCCCAGGGACCGCGTTCGGTCAGGGTGCAGCTGCCTCCCAGCCGAGCGGGCCCCCTCTGGGCTCCGGCTGTCCCCAGCAGCGAGAAAGCAGATGGCTGACAATGAATCACAGGCTGTCACCTGCAGAGGCTGGCTGGTGACGTCACAGCTGGGGAGGGGGCTTCTGGAGCCTGGAGAGGCCCAGAAGGAAGTGTGCTGGGCACTAAATTAGCCACAGCGCCCCCAGCCCCCAGCCTTCTCTCTCTCCTCTCTCCCCCACCCCAAAACCTAACTGACCTAACTGAAAAACGAATACCTGCAAAAACCCATCGTTGTCACTGGGGTTAGGTCACGGGAGCAGCTCCTCCCCCAGCTATGTCTCAAAAGGCAGCCCCAATGGAAAGAGAGGGGAGCAGGTCCCCGGGGGAGTTAGGAGGCTAGCTTTGGGGTCAGAGTTAGGGTCAAGTCCCCACTGGGCCACTCTCTTTGGGGGCAGGCCACTTAGCCTTGCTGAGTCTCAGCTTTCTCACCTGCAAAATGGGCTTTTGATGAGGACAACATCAAACGATGCTTTCCAGCGCTTAGAAAATGGCCGGCATGGTGAAGAGTCCAGGACTTCCCCCACGGGGTGGCTCCCCTGCTAGGGAGGGCCCGTCCCCAAGAGGCCAAGTCCCCTGAGGCTTTTTGTGCAAACCCTCAAAGGCTCAGGCCACTGTTTTCCTGCTCAGACACTCTCCTGAGGGTAGGGAGAGGGGAGATGTTCCGGGTTTGCTTGACCAGAAGTCAAGGGGTGAGCAAGGGGAGATGGGACGGGTCAGGTGTGTCTGTGGCGTTTTCCTGGTCCCGCCAAGGCCTCGGTGTGGCCCCGGAGCACGGGAAAATTTGGCCAAGTCAAGGAAGGGGGACAAGACTTTCCAGGCTGGGCACAGTAACACAGCCCCAGAGGCAGCTGTTTCCGGGACAGTCGGGAGCAGGGGCAGGAGGCGGGGGAGGGGGAGGGGGAGGGAAGTCTGCTGCTCTTTTCAGTTAAAAATAATTTCTACACATTGATGGTCCCCGAGAAAGGCGGCCCCTGCAGGGAAGGCCTGGTAGTGGTTGGAAGACAGGCTCCCTGGGGCACAGGCCTTAGAGCCTGCCACCAAATATTTCATCAGTTATTTTGGAGGAAGACAGTATTCCGTGAGCACCCCAGCCCCGGCACACGATGCTGTCAGGACATCGGGCTGGAAGGAAGAGTGGAACCTTCCAGAGACAGACCCTAGACAGGACGCTCCCAGCAATGAGGCTGGTGAGAGAGGTTTCCAGAAACAGGAACAAGAGCGGCCACTCCACAGCCTCCGAGGTCCTTCAGCCCCACCAGCCACGAGGATGATGCTGCCCCTGGCCCAGCACAGACACTTCCAGGTGCCGCCGTCCCTTCCGCCACCCTGCCAGGGAGAGTCCAAGCCCATAGCTGGGCCTCCGAAGCCCTCAGCGAGGAGGCAGGAAGCATGGCAGGAAGAGCGAGGCCCGAAAGCCGGAGGCCCAGCAGGCCCCGTGCCGGCTCCTCCTGCCGCCCAGTGGAAGTCACGTGGAGACTGTCTGCTTAGCCCGCGTCACGAGGACCAAGCCTCACCACACGTCGCGTGTGCCAAGCACTCAACAAATGTCTCATGTCGCCCCCTCGCAGGGCACGCACCGGGTCTCCCTTTCATTGGTCAGGAAACAGGATCCCAGAGGGCAAGGGGCTTGACCAAGACCTCCTGAAGCCACACTTCAAACCTGGGGCTAGATCTCACCCCTTTGCCTTTTCGTCTCCTCCTAGGCCGCCCTTCTCTGCCCCACGCCTCTGCGACATCCATGGGTGCCCCAGCCGCCCGCCGCCCAGGCCGCCCTCCCCCCGCCTCCCCCCAGTGCCGCCTTGGGCCCCCTGCCTGGGTCGGGGCTCTTCTCCTTGCCCACTCTGCCGGCCTCGCCCCCCGCCTCGTGCCCAGGCCGGCTGGGGTTGTGCCCGGCTCCCTCCCAAGAAGAGAGCCGTGGCCGGCAGCTGGCACCCAACCCATGTGTGGTAAGGGGAACCAGGAACTGAATTAGCCTCCTGCCCCTGGGTGGGCGCCACCCACCGCCGTGCACATCTGCCCCCCAGACTCCTCCAGAAAAGCAGCTTCAGCAGGTGCGGCAGGCCTTCTGAGGAACCCAGTTCTCAGTATGAGACGGGTTATCAAGATGGGGCACCTGATAAGAAATGGGCCACAGTGAAGCTCCTGCCACCACTGCATGACTTCTTTCTCTATCATCAGGGGAGACAAGCTGATCTCTGCAGGGTTTTAAAACTACAAATGGCTCCTCCAGTCCCCAGAGTCAAGCTCACCGGGGAAACAGTGGGCCGCATCGCTCCCTACGCATCTCTGTGTTTGGATGCGGTTCACAGACTGAGCTCCCCGCGGCGGCACCCAGGGCCAGTGGGCACCTCCAGGAGCGGGGTGAATTGAGAGCCGGGTGGGGGGTTCCTTGGGGCCACCTGGCCGGCCCTCCGTCCCCACTGTCCCCAATCCCCGCTCCCTCCTCCTCCCCCTCTGAGTGGACCGAGGGTGAGGCAGGCCAGGCATGAAACGAAGAGATGGTGCAGGCATGGAGTCCTCCCTGGCCCAGGGGTTTGTGCTCAGGACACAAATAAATGCAGACGATGTCTCAGGTCCTAACAGCTATGGAGGAGCGGTGCGCAGCCCTCTCACCCTCTGGCCTGTTTCTTGGTACCATCTATCTGTCTGTCTGTCTCTCTGTCTGTTTGCTGTCCGTCCCTCCCACTGGACAGGGCTTTGGAGAGGGTGCTTTGGATGGCGCAGCTGCCTGCCCTCTGCCCCCTGGAGTCTGGCTGGGGAGAGCAGTCACCGTCTCTGAGGCCGTCACCCTCCCATCCCGCCTCACCAAGTGGCATTTTCAAGACAACAAGGGCCACAGGCGTGGGCGGCCCTGCGGGGGTGCAGGCTGAGAACAGGAGGCTGGTGGGGACTCGGGGCTGAGCGCGGCCCCCCTCCTGCGGCTCCGCTGGGGAGTGACTCACCCGGCGAGCGGCGTGAGTCAGCCCGGCCGGGGACGCGCTCCGCACACTGATGAGCCCCAGCATCAAAATGCACATTGTAACGGGCGAGTGGGCAGAGAGCACGGGAGGACACGCACACGCACACGCACACGCACCCTCAGAGGCACACACTCACACCCACCTGTACACACTCACGCAAGCATCCCCACCACACACAGATTCACAGCCACATTCACTCACACCTTTTACACATGTCCACAGACCCACACACACGTGCACACTCGTGTATATAACGCTCACACCACACACGCACACTCATGCTCTCATGCACACGCGCGCGCGCGCACCCACAAACCTTCCTTCCCTCCTTTCCCACCCCTTCTTTTCTTTCTCCTTCTCCCCCTCCCTCCTGCCCTTCCTGTTAAGATGTGGACTTCTTACCACCTTCTTACCTACCCCCACCTACCGCAGACCAGCTACATGTGACCCTGGACAAGTTACTCACAGCCCTGTCCCTGGCGTTCTCACCTACAAGACACGAAGATGGTTACTGCCACTTCCTGGGATTCAAGTCCACGTGGCATGCTGGGGATGAAGCCTGGCACATCACAGGTGCTCTGGGTTGGTTTGGGTCCTTGAGGCAGGGATCAGCCGTCAATCTCTGTGTCTAACAAGCATCTAGCAAGCAGACGCGGCACCTGGTCAGCCGCACAACCCCCATCTCTGCAGCCCAAGATTTAGGAGTGGAGACGACAGGCCAACAACCCAGACGTCCGCTTATACATACTCATAATTATGCACAAAGCAGCAAGTGAGTTACAGAGCTGGGAACCAACAGGGGTAGGGTGTGGGGACGGCACAGGAGCCCGGGTTTTTATAAAGAAAGTTGTAGCAACAATTTGGAGGGAGGACTGAAAACAGTGCAGTTCGTTTTAGTTACTCCTGCAAAGAGTGTGGGGAGAGGGTCAGTGGGAACTCAGGAGCCTGGGAAGTGGCCTCTGGCCTGAGGAACGGAAGGATGATCAGGGCTGGCGGGAAGAGCACACTGTCCTGTGCCCCTTGCTTTTGTTCATCTCTGGGTAGATGTGCAGGATGTTTTCTTGTGTCAACAATACTCCTTTGATTGAGAAGAGCAGAAACTCAGTTCAGTGTGGCTCAAGGCAAAACATGGGACTTCACTGTCTCATGAGAATGCCTATCTGGAGGGACAGGGTGGATTTCAGGCATGGTGGGATCCAGGGACATCAAATTTACTGTAAGTATCTTGCTCCACTCAGCTCTGGTTTCCTCCACGTTGGTTTCATTTCTAGGCAGTTTCCCCCCACATAGTGGCTCACAGTGGATCCCAGTTTACAGCCTCCCAGATCAGCTACTCCACAGGGAAGTCTTGCTTCCCTACCGTCCCACCCAAAGCCCCCTGATTGCATCTCCTTGACCCACCAGTCACATGTCCATCTCTAAATGAGCTCTAGTGGCCAAAGAGTGGACTACTCTGATTAACCAGCCCTGGGTCATGGGCTCCATGAAGACCCCGTGGGTTGAAAATAGGAGAGGGGCCACCCCCTCAAAGGAAAGCCAAGGCGCCATTACCTAAAGGAGGGGGAACAGATGCTAGGCTGTCAAAGCAATGACGTCCACTTTCTCCAGCAGCAGAGCGGGGAAGTCTGCTCTCTAAAGAACCATAGGGGGCGGAGAGAAAGTGGTGAGGAGGCCAAGAGATGGTCTCAATTTGTGAGTGGGTGCAACTGGGGAGACAGGGACAGGCCACAAGCCCAGCTGGAGACTGGATTTCAAGGCATATGAGTCGGGGAGGTTCACGGTGTGGTGATGGAGCTTCTTGGGGTGGCTACTGGATCTGCTAAGGCAGGTGCATTAGTTTCTTAGAGCTGCCCTAACCGACCCCAAGCTGGGAGATTCCAAACAACAGGAAATGTATTCTCTCCTGGTCCTGGAGGCCAGAAGTTCACAGTCTAGGTGCTGTTGGCAGCCATGTTCCCTCTGAAGGTTGTGGAGAAGGATTTGTCCCAGGGCTCTCTCCCTGCTTCTGATGGCTTCCAGCAGTCCCTGGAGATCCTTGGCTTAAAGACACATCCCTCCCATCCCGGGGCATGCGCAGGTTAGGAGGAGACAATGTGTCCCTCAGTGGGTGGGATGGAGTTCTCTGATGGGGTTCCGGGATTCGGACGGTGATGAATGAGCTGGAGGAGGTGGAGTGAGAGCCAAGGTGGGAGGCTGGCGTCCAGAGGTGTGATTTCCGTGGCAGCTGTAAGCATTGTGCTCAGTCTCAGCCCCTGGCCAGAGCCCCCAGAGTTTCAGAAAGTGTTTATCATGGTGCATCTGAGCCAACAGAATGAAACTCGACACTGAGGTCAGACCCTCATGGGGCCCCATTCTTCATTTTTTTGGGCTCCAACCCGGTGGGTCTAGTCAGCAGTCCAAGACCACCGCATGAAACCAGAAGGCGTGACAGAGGCTTCCTGTAGGGTTCTGGGAAGCCCTGGATCTCTGCCCCAAGCACCACCCATCTGGCCTCCCCGGGACGAGGCGGGGAGGTGGGAAGGGGGACCCAACAAGGAGGAGAGGCCCCCAGCAGGGAGGTCTCAGAGCCCCAAAGCCACCCCTGCTAGAAGGCGCGCCCAGGCAGACTCGTGCAGGGATTGCTCTCACTCGGGAACACTCTGGGGCTTGAGGGATGGCCTCTGGGACCACCCAGAAGCGGGCCAGGTTTAGATGCTAAACTTACTAAACAGAACAACGCACACACACTCACTGAACACAATTCCTACTCACAGAAGAAAGACAGTAAGAGGTGAGAAAAGCAGGAGGGGATGGGAGAGGAAAGGAAGGAGGAAAAGAGAAAAGAGGGGAGGGAGTGGAGAGGGGAGGGAAGGGGGAAGTTGCCAAACCTTCAGGTTCACCAGGAGCTCGCCTCTCTGGGTGGAGTTTCCGCTGTTTTCAGCATCCCACTGCTCATCTTTGCCCACTGACCCATCTCAACCTTCCCAATCCCGACGGACGGAAGATTGCCTTCGAGAGTCCTGGAGAGAGTGGGTCCATCCATGCCCAACAACTGACCCAGAGACACTTCTTTCCCCTCCTGGAGGCTCACAGTGAACAGGACCCCCCCCCCCCGCGCTCCCCCCTCACAGCCAACTCCATAGCAAAACCAAAGGAGCAGTCTTCCCAGCAGGGGCTGCCTTGGGCCGGGACCAAGGTCCAGCCAGCACCGTGGGCTGAATTCTTCCTCCTCATCAGACGTGGGACATGGAAGTGCCTGCACATAACCCAGTAAATAGGACTTGAGTGAATGAACTACCTTATGAGGTCGGTAGACATTTTAGAAATAAGGAAATCGAGGTGAGAAAGGTGAGACTCGGCCAGAGGGTCGCAGATCCTATGTGCTGGAGCCAAGATGCAGACGCCGTTCTCTTAACTCTGAAGCCAGGTGTGTGAGTTTCCTGTTGCTGCTATAACAAATGACCACCAACTTGGTCACTTAAAATGACACAGATCTACACAAATCTTAGATCTGGATGCCCCTTGATGCCAGAAGTCCTACATGGGTTTCATGGGGCTAAAGTTAAGGTGTGGGCAGATTAGGTTCCTTCTGGAGGCTCCCAAGGAACAATCTGTTTCCTTGCCCTTTCAGAGTCTAGCCGCCTCCCATATTCCTCGATGTGGGGCCCCCTTTCCTAGCTTCAAACTCACCCAGGCACATCTCTGACCCTGCTCCTCTGGTCACATTTCTGTCAGACTCCAGCCTGGAAATGTTCTCTGGTTTAAGGCCCCGTGAGATTAGATTGGACAGGAGCTGATAACTCAGGAAAGACTGCACATCTCAAGGTCCCTAACTTAGTCACATATGCAAAGTCTGCTTCCATAGTTTCCAGGAACCAGGATGTGAATTCTGTTCATTACACAGTGCTCTGAGCTGCTCCCCAGCCAGCTGGGGCCTCTGGGAAGCTCCCAGTAGAGCCCAGCTCTATTTGCTGGCCTCATTGCCTAAAGATCCAGGTGGGTCAGGCATGAGTAGATCCAACTGCACCACTGAAACATTCCCAGCAACCCTGGGGGCAGACAGGCAAGTCTAGGATGCACGGGGGCGAGCGGGTAAGGAGAAGAGCACCTGGGGCAGGTAGCAGATCAGCGTGGCTGAGGAGAAGGATGCAGGGTTGGGTGCGAGATGTGAGGGGGGCAGCTGGCGAGGTCAGCAGGGGCTGGACCACGAAGAGCCCTGTGGAGTTCTCAGCGGGGAAAGGAGTGTTCCACACTATTCCAGAAGCCTTGCAAGGCTGAAATTGGAGGGTGTGAGCCTGAAGCTAGGATTCCTCTGGGGTAGTCAGGAGGTGATGGTGGCGACATGTAGGTGGTGATGGTAGAGGTGGAGATAGATGAATGTCTTCAAGAGCTATAAAGGGGGAGAGCTGACAGAGCTCAGTGATTAATTGAGTGAAAAGGTGGTCTGGGAGAGAGAGGTCAAGGACTCAGATGGGGGCTGCCTAACAAGAATTGATTCGGGGATAGCATGAATGCCTCTCCCTTTGATGAGTCAATGAGACGCAACTCTGCCTCCCTCAGCCCCCCAGAACTAGGCCTGGGGACCCCGCTCCTTGTTCCCTGGTCACCCCTCCTACATCTCTGGGCTGCACTCCATGGAGGAGAGTTACGGGGATACACTCTGTCACTATGTTCTCAAAACTCACTTGAATTAGTGCTCTGCTAGGTGGAAAAGTCCGCTCGTCTTGGCTCTGAATGTCCCACCGAGTGACCCGGTCATGCCCAGAGGCAAAAATAGATATTTTGTTCCCCAAACTGACCCTAGCTCAGTCTGAACCCTAAACTAACATCAATTTTGATCTCAGCCCCACTGGAAACCAAACTCAAACTCCAACCACAATATAACCCAACCAGTCCACCTCAACCTCAACCCCACCTCTAACCCCAGCCCAACCCAACCAGCCCAACTCAACCTCAGCCCACTCTAACTCCAGCCCTAAACCAAATCCAACTCCACCTCAACCCCAGCTCTAAACCCAACTCAACCCAACTCTAATCCCAGCCCAACCCAACCAACCCAACTCAACTTTACTCTTAATTCTAAACCCACTCTCGAGCCCAACCCAAGCCAACTCTAATCCAAACTCTACTCCTAACCCTAAATCTAACTGCATTCCAATCCCAGCCAAACTCAAACTCAACCTGACTCTAACTCCAAGAGCTTTGCCCCTGGTGACTTCCTAGAAAGCCCTTATAGGCCTAGAAACAGATTCCTACAATTTGAGGTGGAGCAGATAGGCACTGCTTGGCCCATTGTCCCAGTGGATAAACAGAAACAAAGTGGTAGTGAGTCCCAGGAGCACCAGCAGAACCAAGAGTTAAGTTCTGGTCCTCAAGACCAACAGCACAGCCACGCCCAGGTCTCCCCGCAGAGCTGGGATATGGGGGGCCCAGGGGCCTGTGTTTCCCTGGATGGCCCGCAGGGCTCTCTCTGTGTTCACCATCTTGCAGAGCCTTCCTGGCCAGCGCAGTTCGAAGAGCACATCACCAGGCTGCCTGGGGGAAATGAGATGGCCTTGGACCTGCCTTTGTGGTTTAGGTAAGCGTGAGGATGTTGGAAAGGGAGGCAGCAAAGGAGGAGCTCCGGGGAAGAGGGAGCTAGGAGTGAGTAGACATGAGATTGCTTCCAAAAGGAAGAAAATTGGGCTGCCACCAAGACGCTATTACCCCACTTCCTCCAATCTGTTTGAGTGGGGAACTGGGGGGAGAGGAACCTATCCAAAAAGCAGACACCCACACCCAGCATACTTCCCCACTGAGAGGGGCAGATGGCAGGGCCCCAGATGCCCTCCTGGCTGCCTCCCAGGCCTGCAGCTCTTTCCTAATCTTGGTTGCCAAGTGCACCCTGGTACCTGCCCCTCCAGCCATCTCTTTTGCGGGCCACCTCCCAGCTTGCCTGCCCAGGAGCGCCAGTGAGGCTGGGCAGGGAGCCGCTGCACCCACTCAGGGGCAGGATTTCTCCCTGGGGTAGGGGTAGGGTTAGGGGTCTGGGCTCCAGGATTCAAGGGGCCCCCATCTGCTTGCAGTCAGTAGCCCTGACATATTTTATCGTCCCCAACCGAGGGGAAGCAGGCCCTTGAGGAAATGCTAATCCTATTTCCACTCCTCTCTCGGCCCTTCCTACCAGCCCTGAGACCAGGGCAGGTCCCCGGGCCTTCTCAGGCCTCAGTTTACTCATCTACGGAATGGAGCTAACAGTGTGTTACTTACTCATATAATTGCTGCTGTCGTGAAAGAAGTCAATACGTACAAAGACGATACAATAGCCTGCTTACCATCCTACCCATTAATCACTCAAAAAATTACTGATTATTATTATTACTATTACTCATCCTTTAGAACTCGGTACCAACGCGGCATCTCCCACCGCCTGGGCTCCAACGTGCCGGCTTTGTTATTATCTCTCATCACGTTCTTTTCTTCTCCTTCATGGCATGTTGCACATTTGTAATTATATGTTTACGTGCGTGGTTCTTCTGCTTCCTGTGTTTCTTCCACCAGACTGGGATCCTCGAGGGGGCGGGACCGGGCTCTGATGCCCTCCGCACATCAGGGGTCCCACGCAGCCCGAGTGAGTGGCAGGAGTCAATAAACATTGACTGAAAATAGTCACTGGATGATTGAACAGCAGATCCAGTTTAGTAGGTGGGGCAGGATGCCAAGCCAGCTCTGCCTCACTGCACAGGGACGGCCCCCGGCCACCTGCTGCGTGGTGGACCCTCCGAGGGAGGCCCAGGCGGGGGAGCTGTGAGCCCGTGACCCAGCCAGCCTCTGGGCTGAGGGATGGGGGAGCCGGAGCACCGGGAGGTGCAGGAAGGGCCCGGAGCTGAGCACACTTGCTTCCGGCACTCAGGACGGAGCCGGGTTCTGGGCACCGAAGGAAGATGTTTGTCACCTCCCCTGCCTGTCTGCCTTCCTAGGGGAGACTGGGCGGTGTGCACTCATATGGGAGCTGAGGTCTGGTGGCTTCCAAAGCTGGTCCTGCCCTGGGGGTCTGCTGACCTCTGGGAGGCACCCCATCCTTGCCCTGGAACTTCACACTCTTCAGGGCCTCTCTCCCTGGTTTCCTCTGCTCCTGGTACCCCCCCCGCCCCCCGCAGTGATACCCTGGCGCTGGGCAGACAGACAGGCCCTGTGGCGGCTCTGGCCGTGAGCTCCAGCCCTCGGGGAAGCCTGTCTGAAGCCCAGAGGGGACGCCCCGTGCAGGGTGGCGGGGGAAGAGCTGCTCGGCCAACAGCCATGTGCCCGGGGCTCCGGGGCGGAGGGGCTCCGGGGCGGCCTGGGAAGCGCTGGGCGCGGGCACCGCGGCGGCGTGTCGGAGCCAGGGGGCGCGAAGTGTCGTTGGCCAGCCGAGCCCGCACCCTCCTCCTCCTGAGGCCTCTGAACCAGCTCAAGGCCCCCCAGGACGGCCTCCCTCTCACAGCGCCAGACGGCCAGGGCTGCCTCCCTTGCTGACCGGTTCAAGGCGCCATTTTCTACAAATCGTCGTCTCAGCAAAAAGGAAAAAAGAAAGGGCCCCTCACATCCCCAACGCAAAGTAAACAGACCCACTTTTCACTGAGAGGTCCTGACAGAAGCAGGGTATGCTGAATATCCGGAAAACATATAAATCACAAGCTGAGGCCTGAAAGACAGCCAGCAGATGACCGGAGACACGTGTGCAGTTTTTACAGAAAGACTTTATGTGAAGCCCGGGTCCTTGGCAGGAATCCAAAGGGTGACCTTCGATGGGGGATGGGCTTTGCACAAAGCCCTGAGCCTCCCAAGGGCAGGACTTGCCCCTCAAAGTTCTCCGCCCTGGCCCTAAATTGGAGTGAAGTATTGAACCCTGGTACGAAATCACTGCCCTGTCCAAGACTGTTTGTCGTCAGAAGTCTGGAAACCCATCAAATAAAAATCTAACCCTGGGCGGGGGGGCTTCTGTGCGTGGCCCTGCTCTTATCAGCGGAGGACCTTAAATCACCAAGATGGAGGCATCAAGACCTTGACTTTCTCCAGAACTCGGAGCTGCCTGGCTGTGTCCGGAAGGGGACTTTCCGCATGAGCGAGCACAGGCGTGGTCAGAGGCCCACTGCCCGGACCCTTGTGTTTAATGGTTACAAAGGTGCCGGTGGCCGCTTAAGTGTGTTCCGTTGGTCACAAATGTCAGCTGTTCCCCTGTGATTTTCATGAAATCAGCGTAGACCCAAGCTGGCCTGCAACATGGGGACCGCTCACATAGCTACAGAGAGCCCATCAAACTGGAAAATAAGCTTGCCTTCCCCGGGTCCCCCTTCCTGGGGGAAGGGCAGAGAGTGCAGTGCGCCTGGTCCCACCGCTGCGCCTTTGGCTTAGGTGTACACTGCCCAACACACAGTCGGTGATCAATAAATACTTATTAAAAGCAGGAAGGAGAAAGTGCTGAGTCTCTTATTCTCCATCCCCTCACCCCTCTTCCTATAAAATTCCTCTTGTCCTTCAGGGCCCTCCTCAAAGGACACGACGCCATGTTGGGGGGGGGGTTGTGCATCTCCCTGCACGCACCCTGCTTCATCTCAGAACCCAGCATCTGCTCTCACCTTCAACCCCCGCTACCTGAGGCCGGGCCAGGCACACCTGTCCAAGACCTGTCGATAGGCCATTAACAAGGAGAAAGGAGACTCAGTCTGATCTACTTGGACATCCTACTGAAACCTCACCACTGCCACCGAGCAGGGGATCCGACGATGCTGACGCAGAGAGAGAGGACTTGGAGAAGCAGAGGAAGGAAAACCACTTCACTCGTTTGGCAGAGGAGGAAGCACTATGTTAAAAGTGATAAATAAATGCAAATCAAACCCTTAATAAGATACCACATCACACCCCCTAGAATGGCTAGAATCCAAAAGACAGACAATAACAAGTGTTGGCCAGGTTGTGGAGAAACTGGAACCCCCACGTGCTGCTGCTGGAACAGTAACACGGTGCACCTGCTTTGGAAAACAGCTTGACAGTGCCTCAGAAAGGTAAACATGGAACTGCCACACGATCCAGTAAGTCCACTCCTAGGTATACACCCAAGAGAAATACAGAACCCGTGTCCATGCCGAAACTTGCACACCAATGTTCATAGCAGCACTACCGACAAGAACTAAAACGTGGAGACAAGCCAACGGATGAACTGATAAATGAAACGCGCTGTATCGATTTAATGGAATATTGTTCAGTCGCAACAGAAGATGAAGTTCTGATGCCTGCTGTGATGTGGATGAACCTTGAAAGCATGATCCTAAGTGAAAGCAGCCAGGAGCCCACGTACTGTCGGGTTCCATTTACACGAGATGGGCAGGACAGTCGAATCTGTAGAGAGAGAAAGTTGATACTTGTGTGCTTAGGGCTGGAGGGGGCATGGAAAAGCAACGGGGGTGGTGACTGCCAATGGATGGGGGCTTCTGGGGGTGATTAAATGTTCTAAAATTTAGACTGTGGTGATGGTTCCACAACTCTGTAAATACAGCGAAAGCTATGGAGTTGTGCGCTGCGTGAGTGAATAGTGTGGTCTGTGAACTGTATCTCAGTAAAGCTGTTAAGAAAACAAAGGACGTGGGTTCGTGTCCTGACTTGGCCACTTCCTTGTTGCCTGACCTCAGGCTCCTTTCGGACCTTGAGCTCTGCATGGCACCACCCCGATGCCTCTCCTCTGGGGCCGTTGGCCTCTCCGCTTCCCTGGCTCCCTTGGTCATGGAGACGGTTCCAGGCTGGCTGCTCTGAGAATGGGGTTGTGGTTGGGCCCTGGTGCCCACCTTGCTGTGCTGTTCATTGTCAGAGGAAACCCATTAAAGGGAGGAAAAGCGTGCGGACAGCTCCTGATTACCGTTTCCTGGCCGCCCAGCAAACGCGTGCCTCGAACCCAGCCTGGCCCCAGCGATGTCTGCGGCGTGTGGGGCCTAGGAGCTTCCTATATCCTACACACAGGGGCATCTCCAGGCGGGGATTCATTTCTGCTGCCTTCTCGGAGTCCAGTGGAAGCGTGTGTGGTGTCCAGGGCCCCCAGGGGAGCACGCCACCATCGGCAGGGGCTGGGGGGGTGCTGGGAGGGGGACACTCTGGGAACTGAAACTGCCTGTGAGATGCTGGGTGAGTCATGGGACCACTCTGAACCTCCATTTCCTCATCTGTGAAATGGGTATGGCTGTTATGAGGTCACAGTGAGAAAAGGTGTGTAGAGCAGCTTGCCCAGTGCCCAATGCCCAGTGCCCAACACCCAGAGGGTGCCCCGTGACAGGTGGCACACTGCCAAGTTGGACACACCAACCACCAGGTGGGGCTGGGGTGTCTGAGTCTCCCATTTCAAAACAAACACAAGCACACACGGGGCCCAGCACTGGGCAACCGCACCTGGGCAGCAAGAGACAGGCACCCGGGGCCCGAGGAGAGATATGGAGACAAACAAGCAGGCGCTGCTCTAAGGCTTTCTGTGTATCAATCCCCACACCTGCCGGGCTCCGCAAGGCAGAGGCAGCCTGTCGTCGTGAGTCCCGTCTCACAGTTGAGGCAACTGAGGCTCAGAGAGGCTGAGTCATTTGCCCAAAGACGCACAGCCAGGAATTGGCAGAGTAACAGATATTGTCCTCAGACAGAAAGCAACCCTAGTGACACAGCTCAAGCCCAGGTGGGTGGACAAACCTGCTGGTTTTGAGGGTGTCACTTGTCCTCATGTGCCTTGGTCTCCGCACCCCTGCAGCCCCACACCTTACTTCTTATTGGGGCTCCAAGTGGAGGCCGTAAAGGGCTGCAGGGGCACGGGGCACACTACAAAGTTCGTGGGTGTCCACACATCCAGGGATGCACAAGCGGGAGGGGTGGGCAGCCTGGGCAACCTCACCTGCTGCAGGAGAGGGGCCCGGAGGGCGTGTGGGCCCACATGGGAGCAGCAGGCGGTGCATGAGCAGAAGGTGACCTCAGGGCCGGACGCTTGGGCCCAATGACTCAGGCTAGCCCCATGTGGCACGGAGAGGCCAGGCAGGCCGGCTTTGAAGAAAGGGCAGCCTTGCCAGGTGACCCTGGGGCCCTGAGGAGGCCTCTGTGCACAGCTGTCAGGACGCAGCTGGTGGAGTCCAGCATCTCTCTCTCTCCAGGCTGGCTGAGTCTCAGAAGCTCCGCTGTGTGTGTACGTTCAGGGATGTGTGGGTCTGGGGGACTCAAGATGGCTCTCCCCAAGGCCCCTTGCTGTGAGCAGCAGCTCCCATGCCGTCCCCACTGCACCTGCCTCACCCCTGCCTGTCCTCCCTCCAGCACCCAGAGACCTCCTGTCCCCCTGATGATCGTAGGCACCCCGTTCTTTGTATCCCCCGGGGCACAGCACTCTCTCAGAGCTCAGAGCCCCTGGGAAGGCCTGGTCCCCATCGCTCCCCCCGACCAGACTGTGAGCTTAGGAGAACAAAGCGTTGCGTGTCCCCATCTCCACTAGACCCCCAACATTCCACATTCAGGGACTAATCTCGGACAAGCAGGAGGCAGGGAGGAAGAGTTCCTCTCATGGGGCCGAGCGAGCATCAATCAAGGAGTCCTCCTTGGAGGAGGGAGCAACAAGGTCGAGTCCCAGAACCTATTCTCTGCTGCTATTGCCGAGCAAACCCAAATAAACCCAGAGGCCATGGCACAGCCTCTGGCTGTTGTGACCCAGGAGAATCCGGCTGGCTTTCGCATCACACCTCACCCACCCCACCAGGGCATTTGTGAAAGAACAAGTTCCCAGTGTCTCGGGCCGTGGGCTGCTGGCAGCCGTGCGGCCCGGTCTGCCCAGGGGCATAGCATCCAATTTGGGGATCGTGATGTCGGTGGCGGGGCCACGTAATTGGCATGAGGTGGTGGCGGTGGCCACCGCACCCAGGGACGGGCCTGCCAGGCTCCCATGTACCTGAAGCCCAGGGCTTATTTAATTTTGTCCTCTTCAATTAAATCAGCCCTCTCGCCCTTCTGTGGGGCAGACGGCTCGGACAAACACGGAGCAGAATTCATTCCAAGTCGTTTTTTTCCCTTCTCTTTCCTGACCACATATTTCAAACTTTCCTCCTGAGAACGTTAGGGTCATCGCTCCAGGAAGCCCCCACCTCCCCTTCCCTTTGTCCCTCTCTTCCTTTTTTCTTTTTATTTATTTTTTTTCTAGGAAGTGACCAGTGACTGCATTATCCTCAGAGGGTAGGAAGGGGGAAGACAGTCCTGAACATGATTAATACAACTTCATATATTTGCAGTTGCGGGAAACCAGCGCCATCCAAATGATGTCTCTTGTTAAAGTGACAGAGGAAAACTGAAAAGGAAAAAAAACAATCTTTCCACCTCTGTCTCCCTCCCTCCAGCCCCTGCTTTAAAGGAAAACAGAAAGATTTCTATCCACTCAGATCTCACAGTGATATGATACAAGTTTTTAAAACAACACAAACGTTTACCTTGGCAGATGACCCCATGGAAAGAATAGGCATTATCAACACAACGCGATGGCTTAAAAAAGGCAAGGGGCCCTCCCCAAGGAAGCCCAGAGGGGGGCATCTCCGCAAGTCTATTCCCGAGATGCCGGAGTAAACCAGTCCCGGGCCGTGGGGCTCCTGCCGTCCCCGCGGCCACTTCCCGGCGCCTGTCCGCCGGAGTCCCCATCTGTCTGTTGTCCAGGTCACAGGTGGCAGGCTGTGCGAGGCAGGCCCCTGCCAGGCCTCAGTGCTGGCTGCACTGGGTCCTCTGCCCCCCACCCCCCACCCCAGCCTAGGGGAACGTGAGGAAGCAGGTGGAAGATGTTAGCTGACTGACTGAGAAGGGGGCTGGGGGGAGGACTCCTGGAAGCAGGGGTGAAGGGACCACAGGATGGGGCAGGATGAGTGAAGAAAGGAAGAAAAGAGGGATGGAAGGAGGGAGCGAAGGAGGTTCCCCTCCAGACTCCTGAGTGTTTCAAGCACAGAAGTGTGAAGTCCAGACCCTGAAGTCCACGTGGGTCTGTATCCCAGCCCTGCCGTGACCTTGGAGGCACCTCCTAACCTGGCTGGGCCTCTGTGTCCACATCTGTAAAACCTGAGCCAAGGACAGTGCCTGGTTTCTGGGACTGATCAGAGGGAGGAGCCGGGACCTGGGAATGCTGGCAGGAGGACTTCCCTGGGCTGCAGCTTGCCTGGGAGACCCTGGGAGGGCCCCACCCCCGGCTCCCACCCCCGGGCTCCCCACCTGCTCTGTCCTTGCTGCCCAGGGCTGAGACCAGGCTGGGCTAGAGCACGGGCCAGAGATGGAGAAATCGGGGCCCAGGGACATTTAAATCACCTTCCTAGAGCAAGCTCATTACCCCTACACTGGCCCAGAGGCAAGGCCACCAACGCCAGTGTGGCCTCACTTTCCTTCTTGGTACCCCCACCGGGGGCCCAGGAGCACCCAGGGGGTGGTCTCTGTGGCCCACGTGTGTCCTCCCACCCCGACAGCTCCCCGGCGGGCGGCTGTCCTTCCCATCCGTCTGGGGCGGGGAAGGAGGACGTTTCCACGCAGGCGTTCCGAGCCCACAGAGCCCGGGCCCCCAGGCCCCAGCGGAGCGTCGGCTTTGATTAGTGCCACCTGTCCTGTCTGTCCGGCTCTTTCCGCCTAATCGAATTCTGGGTCCCTCCAGAGCCCTGCTCGTGTGTCCTGACGGTACAGGAAAGTTTTAGGAAAATACTCCTTTAGGAGAAATAGAAACACAGGGGCTTGGATCCAATTTTTGTAGCCTCTGAAGCCGCCCTTCCAGCCCGTCCTTTCCCCGGGTCCTGGGTGAGGGTTCTGGAATCTTCCCTGAGATATCTCACTCACACACACACACACACACACACACACACACACACACACACACACGAGGCCCTGCTCTCAGTGTTCACCTTTGTAAAACGGGACGGCAACTGGAGCTCACCACCACGACAGTGAAAGGCCTTGGCTGGTCCCCTGCCCACACCAAGCAGGCCTGGAGGGCCTCCCGGGCCCAGCCCCGGACTGAGTGCTGGGGTGAGGAGAAAGCCCCTGCCCAGTGGAGTTTGTCGTCTCACACAGGGAGAGGACCAAGAAACAGGTACACAAATAAACAGAATTGTTGTTCATGATTGAAACAACAAAAAAACTGAAGTCAAAAAGGACTGTGGGGCAGGTAGGGTGGGGTGTCCACTTCAGACCAGGTGGTCTAAGAAGGTCTGTCTTTCTGGGGGATGTTGGAGCTGTGACTTGCAGGCTAGGAAGGACCCAGACACGGGAAGAGACTTCAGGCAGTGGAATACCATGTGCAAAAGCCCTGGGGCAGGATGGACTTGACAGGTTCAGGAGCAGCAAGTGGCCGGTGGGCTGGGCCCGCTTGAGGAGGGCAGTGAAAGAGGAGGTGGGAGAGGAAGGCAGGCCGGACCACATGGGGCCTTGGGAGACTTTCCTGGTTTCCTAAGACAGAGGGTCTCCACCCAGCTCTGGGGGTCCAGGTCAGGAAAGTGAGGGCTCACCATCTCTCTGGGAAGTCCTGCTCCCTCCTCAGCCAGGCCAAAGAGTGGAGAGGGTAAGGGGGTGGGTGGGTACAGGGGCCAGAAGGTTGAGGACAGTGACCCCTGGCTTCTGCATGTGACAGCTAGTTTATGCACCCAGGACCCCTTGCTCCGAGGCAGACACAGCCGTTCCCTGCACAGCTGTGGACACCAGGAATGCGCACCACGGTGCAGAGGGCTTCACCTTATTCAAATCAGAGTGGGCTGCTGGGTTACAGCTCCCCTCCCCCTGCCAATCAGCCCCCTCCTCAGTGTCCAGGACGGACCCTGGTAACTGAGGCTGGAACCAGATGCCCAGGAGAAGTGACAAGCTCTCTGGGGACTAAAGAAGCTCATCACCCCTTACGGTTTCCCCTCGCTTAGAACCACTGGCCCTTTATGTCCTTGTGCACGTGATAATACTTTCAATAATAAATAATAGTAATAGCTCACACGTATTGAGCGGTTACAGTGCACCAGGCACTGAACTGCATACATGACGCAAATCAACCCATTCAATCTACACAATAACCCTATGAAAGAGGTCTGGAAACCAAGGCACAGAGAAGTCAAGTGACTCGCCCAGTGTCACACAGCTGGAAAGTGGTGGAACTCCCAACGACTCCTCTCCGACCCCTGCAGGCAGTAACAGTCATTACAAAGCAGCTGAGGTTGACTGAGCACCTTCTTTTCCAGGCACCTCCCTTCTTTCTCCACATCTGCACATCCTAAGCCTTGATCATTATCATCCCCATAAGGGGCATTTTTAGACAATTTTTCCTCATCACCTCTTCTCATGAAACTTTAATACCCCTGATAAACCAAGCGTCTCTTTACAGATCTGTGCTGAGAAGACGCGCTCCACCTGGACCTCGTGGCTCCTCACGACCCCTCCACGGCGGGTGTGATTGATGTGCCTGTTTTTCAGAGTCTGAGGCTCAGAGAGGTCCAGGACCTGGTCCCGGGTCACACGCGGGGGAAGCCAGGGTCCAAGTTGGTCTGTGCGGATGACGACAATGAAGTCATTTGCGAGACTGCAAACATACACTAGAATGGTCTGCTCTGGCCCCGTGACCTCCTGAAACCAAACGCCGGTGTGAGTTTGCACGTGCCTCTTCCTGGAGGGAGTGACCTCGTCAGTCCCTGACCCCAAGCACGAACTCTGGAAAGAGCACTTGACTGCGAGTTGAGAGCTGAATTTGGGGTGCCAGGAACCCCATCGCCAGGCTCTGTGTCCCGGGCTCTGCTCCCAGCCCAGGAACTTTGAGTCTGGGGTTTCTGTATTCGCAGGGGCTCACAACGCGGGCCCCTGAAATTGCAGAGATGTCACAGGCGTGACAGGCGCTTCTGGGAACAGTGGAGGCCCCCGTGGTGGCCCTGAGGGCGGAAAGTTAAGTCACCCGGAGCACCCCCGCCCCACCTCCTGGCCTGGCCTTGCCTCGCCGTGGGAAAACAGGCCAATGGGACGGGTTTACCTCCCAGGCTAGGCCCACTGACCTTCCTCCTGAGAAAAATGCTCACAGCCAGCAAATCCAGGCCTTCACCCGGCACCCAAAATAGCCGGCACCTCCGGCCTGGGCCTCCACGTCCTGAGGAAGCTCCTCGGAGCAGCGGGACAATGGTGCATTGTGTGCCGGGCCCCCAGACAGGAAGCCGGGTCCCGCAGAGCCATCAGCAGTGACCCCACTGCTCTGGGCACGCACGTGCACCCAGATACCAGGTGTGGGCCGGCTTCCTTCAGCTGGAGCAGGGGAAGGAGGGGGAGGGCAGGAAGCACCAGATGGCCTGCTCACCCATGCAGCGCAGGGTGGGCGATAAGTTTGGAGGGCCACTGAGTGAGTGGAGGAATGGATAGACGGACGGACAGGCAGGCAGACAGGGAATCATGCCAAACCTTCCCTGTACCCTGGCTGGGATGACCCCTTAGGAAGCAACCCCATGATGACAACGCTCATCCTAAAAGCCAACAGTTCACAAGCGTTTCCTCTGTGTGAAAGACCCTGTGTCTTTGGGGCAGGCACGGCGTCACTCCCCAGGCCCCACTCCCCTCCCTCTCACCCCCTCCCCCCTTGCTCCAGTTGCCCTTGTCATTCTTCGAATACAGAGTGCACACTTGTGCCCCAGGGCCTTTGCACTCGCTGTTCCACCCCCTGGATGCTCTTCTTCCAGCTCTGATTATGTTCAGCCCCATGTCACCTCCCCAGAAAGACTTCCCTGACCAGCCTGTCTCGGGGAAGCATCTTGTTGGTGCATGTTTGCTGGTTGATTTCAGCTTCCCATACCCCAGCGTCAGCTCAGGCAGGGCAGCCAGTGTCTGCCCCTTGGAGGGGCTCAGCTGACATTTGTCGAATGAACAGATTTGATACAATGGTCACATCTGCCTCCTTTTACAGGTGAACAGGCTTCTGCCATCCTACAAATAAATCATTGCAGCTTGGAGTGTAGGGAGCTGGTGTTGGCGATGCTGGCAAGGAGGGGGAAATTGTAAGCCTGCACAGTGAAGATGCAACCCCGGGGACCAAGCCCAGCTGGGCAACTACTGAGATACAACACGCAAGAGATGAAGGTGGCCTGGCAGGGGGAGTGGCAGGGCCATGGACAGAAATGGACAGATGGCAAGGACATCCAGCACCACCCAGGACCTCCTTAGAGCCTCCCAGCTCAAGGAATGATTCTTGGAGCTATTGCTGTGTGACCTCCAGTGAGAAACTTAACCTCTCTGAAACCCACAGTGGTGGTGGGAACAATTATGCTGGCTGATGCCACTGAGAGTTCCTGCCTCTGTGATCAGAGCTCTGGAACTGTTAGCCATTACTGGTTGAACCAGGAGAAACTGCTATTTCATATGGATCAAAAAAGTCAACTATTGGTGATTTCCTGTGGTTCAACCTAATAGTATTAACTGTCTGAGATAGTAGCTGTGATTTAAAGTAAGATGCACTTTATATACAAAAATGCCTCCAGGGTACCCAAGAGAACACTATGGAATCACGTATGAAAAGAGCTAGCATGATGCAACGTTATTTACAAAGATAAATAGGGAATTCTCTTTGAAATAAAGCCCAGCTTGGTCCCTAAAGTCACAAAGGGTGAGGGTTTGGCCAACAAAAGAGAGCCCCCAAAGGAAGACCATACTTTTTCAAGCATAGAAATTAAGCTCTCACAGATGCTCTAAATTTTAATCAGTCTTTGTGATGGATTCACATCAACCAAATTCACAAGAGACTGATGTATAACGCCTCCCATGCCTGCTTATCCATTTGAAAGGACAATGGTGACTTTGGCCAGATTGGGGTCCTTGAGTCTGCTCCCCAAGGCTTGTGCTAG
Organism: Camelus ferus; assembly: GCF_009834535.1. Classification (NCBI taxonomy): domain Eukaryota; kingdom Metazoa; phylum Chordata; class Mammalia; order Artiodactyla; family Camelidae; genus Camelus; species Camelus ferus. The sequence continues at coordinate 11,521,999 of NC_045714.1, read as the reverse complement.
TGGTTGTGAAGGACACTGGGGAGTCAAATCGGTTCTCAAAAGACCAAGGGGAGCAAGAGGGTCAAAGAAACACAGCCAGAAAATGGAAATGCCTGCGAGGCAATCCACCAGCCCCGGAGGAGTCTGATGAACAATTTCATTAGCGACAGAACCCACCAGAAATCATGGCCCGAGACTTAGCAACTCTCTCGGATGGTGTTGGCCAAATCCTAACACATGCTTGCCCTCTGACCCCTCCCTCCTTCTCTAGGTTCCCCGTGAGCCCCTCCCCCACCCTCCTGTTAGGGCATTAGAGCTCCCAGACCCACTGATGGGAGAAGGAATGGTGGTTGGCATGTAGCCAGGTATTTTTCATTTTGCTACTTAGACTCTCAGAAGGGATCAGACAAAAGGAGGCAGAAGCAAAGGTTAGGGTTTGGCATGGAACTCAGGCCTGGTACTGAGCGCCCTGCCATGCCCTGCCCCCTCCCCTCCAGCCCGCCACCCACCCCCTGACATGTTTATTTTAATGTGAAATGAGCAGACCAAACCAAAGAGCACCGGTTCTGGGTTTTCCTTAAACTTTTGTTCTTGGGAGCCTTGTTTGAACCAAATGTCGGGTAGGAGTGGGGGTAGGGGTAGGGAAACATAAGAGATGCAGAGGCGGCAAATTTGCGAGCTCACTGTAGAGTTGGGGGTGACTTTTCCCCATGCCTGTCCCTTCTGCCTCCTGGTGATGTGCTCATGTCCTTGGGGCCTGGGACACCAGGCTGGAGCAGGATGTGGCAGGGAGGCCAGTGGGGCGGGATGGGATGGGGATGGATGGGGACTCCCCTTTTCCTGCCGCTTAGCAGACTCCTGCGCCAGCCCCCATAGGTCTGGTGCGTGTGGGCAGCCCATCCTGGCAAGCTGGCCGCTCTTGGTCGGCGGGAACACACTGACTGCTGTGTGGCCTAAGGGAAACCAGAGTGGGGGCACCAGCTTGTCGCAGGGCAGAGGGCTTCACTGTGGCCAGGGAGGGGAGAGGCAGGAGACTGAGGAGTGTGTCTATTTTGGCAGTAGCCAGCCTCAGAAAAGCCACAGAGAACATTTCACCACAAACTAGCAAGCCCCAGGCAGCAAACCACCTCCTTGGCTTCTCTGATTTGGAATCTCTTGGGCATCTGGGGAAGGGACCGGGACACAGGAAGCAGAGCTAACATGTAGGGCCAACTCGGGATTCCTGGGCCTCCATCCTTCTGCCCCCTCCATCTCACCCTCCTCCTCCCCAGGGGCTGCTGCGGACCACGCGGTGATGAGCAAACACAAACAGGGCCCTGCCCTCTCAGAGCTCAGGGACCAGCGGGGAGGGGGTTAAGGAATTGCTCCAGTGTGGTGTCAAGCCACAGCTCCAACAAGTTCAATGTAGGCGAGGCACAGGGTGCCACCAGCAATTAAAGCAGAGGGGACAGGCGGGGTCAGTGAGCTCAGGGGAGAGAAGAGCATCCTAAGCAGAGGAAACAGCTCATGCAAAGGCCCTGGGGCAGGAGGGCATGTGGTAAGAGAAGAAAGGGGACCATGACTTGTTTTTGAATCATCCCCAGGTCATCATAGAGAACTGACTGGAGGGGGCCAGAGAGGAAACAGGCAGCCCCCAGATGAAGGATGATGTCACCCCATCACCCCCTCAGCCAGCCCTCTGCAGCAGACCAAGTTCTTTACTAGGTAGACGCTGCTTCTGTTCTAATACTCACTACAGCCCTGTGAGGTGGGTTTTAAGATCCCCAGTCGTCACGGGAGTAAGATGAGAATCAGAGGGGATGTGCTTTTGGCTCAGGGTCTCAGAGCTGGTTTGTGCGGATGCCAGGACTCTAGGACAGGATAGACAGATGCCGGCATCCCCACCTCCCCTTTCCATGGGCCCACGGAGTGGGCGAGGGCTTTCCGGGCTCCTAGGCACTACCACCACATTGAGTTTAGGGTATTCACATCTCCTTAATCTTTTAAAAGCACACGAATGGGGGTCTGGCTGGCCCACTCTCTTAACAGGCCCCCCAACAGGTCTATCCTATATGCCCCTCCCCCGCCCCCAGAACTGTCTGTTAAGAGAAAGGCCTGCTGGTCTCCCTCCTGGGCTGGGTGTCTCTTCATCTCCCATGAACCACAGGCCAGAGAAGCTAGACCTTTCCGTTTGGATCCTGGGCTCATCTCAGACTCCTACTGTCATTTTCCTAGATTTATTCTGTGGTTTGTGGTCCCTATGTCCTCCATGTGTCTCACTCCTGATTCTAACAGCCACTATGTCCTGAACATTTCATGTTATGGTGAACTGTGTGGCCTCAGGGCCATTCTCCTGCCAACCAGCCTGGCACTCACCGGGGCTGTGGCCTTGAATGAGCATACTGCACGTAGGACTGACACAGAGCCAACCCCTAGGGCTGCCATGTACAGCTGTTCAGGTTGTGCACTGCACAACCCCACGCACTATGCCTTGTAGCGAGCCTAGTAGGGATGAGGATTCTCTGAGCTAATGGAAGCAGGTACCTATAACAATGCCAAGCATAGGGTGATGCTCAATGTGTATAGCTCAGTGGTTAGAGTACATGCTTAGCATGCACAAGGTCCTGGGTTCAATCCCCAGTACCTCCATTAAAAAATAAAAAGCTAGTAGGTTAAAAAAAATGTGTATTAGCAAGGATCGGTATTATTACTGTCTTCCCATTGTTAAGCGCTGTTATGTTTAGGTGCTGGTTGGTGCTCAGGGCTTTCCACGCAGGATCTCATTTCATCTATCTGACAACCTGTGAAATGTTGCTGTCATCTCTTTATGAGAAACTGGAGGCCAGAGAGGTTAAGTGACTTGCTCAAAGTCACAGAGTGAGTAAAGGAGTTGGGATTTGAACCCAGGACCACCTGACTCTACACTCCAGGGCTTTAAGCCAGGGTAACAAGCTGCTCCTTGAAGCTGCCCCCTCCTAGTGTCTCCCCATGGCTCTGGGGGAAAATCGTATTAACAGAGGAGGTGAAGGGAAGGCCATCCACTCTCAGCTCCTGAACTTGGCCCTCAGGAGACACTGCATGTTTTTCAAAGTGTGCATGAAGGACCCTGTGCATCGGGATGGCCAGCAAAGGAGATCAAAATGCAGATCCTGGGGTCTTGCCCCATGTGCACTGGCCCTAAATCTCTTGAGTGGCTGATACCTTGCCAGGTAGGGATGCAGCAAATGGGAGGCAGATGCCCAGTTAAATCTGGATTTCAGATGAACAGCGAATAACTTTTGAGCCCAAGTATGTCCCAAATCTTCCATGGGACATACTTATACTAAGTATGAGGACAGGAGCTCTGTTTCGTTCCCCACTGGAGCGCGAGCACCTGGCCTCTCGAGCAGCTGCAGGCTCATGCGGGCTTTCAGGAGGTAAATGAATGAGAGAATGAATGTCCCAGGGTCTGGGAGAACAACAAATACTAAGAGATTATTTGTTGTTTATCTGAAATCCAGATTTAACTGGTGGCCCGCATTTATCCTACCCTCCTTTCCCCAGGTGATACAGGTGCCCAGATTGGGCAGGTCTGCATGGCATCCACAGCTGTGTGCCCACGCTGGTACAAGTTCACGGCTGCAGCACGAGTAACATGGGAGAGGTCCCTGCTCTCAGGAAACTCACATTCCAGCTGCACCACCCATGGTCGCCCCTAACTTGCACAAGTGGGGAGATAGAGGCTCAGAGAGGGCAGGCTTGTCGGGGCCCCTCCAAAGGCTGGTGGAGGAGGCCCAGAGGCAGGTGGGACCCCCAGCAGAGCTCACCCTCCTCCAGGCAGAACTTCCCAGTAGTCAGGGGCCATCTGGGCCCAGACTCAAACACCTGCCATCCCCCACCCCGCCGCCCTGAGGTGAGTTCCTGCCCGTGGCAGCCAGATGGCCGGGAAGAGCAGGGGCGGCTGGGCGGCTGGGAAGGGGATTGGAGATCACGCACTGGAGGCAGCCCAGATGCCTTCCCGGGGCAAGGAGTAGCAGTCGGCTCTGTTTCCATGCCAGCCTCAGAGATTGGTCCTGCTTCTGAGAAGGGGAAAACACACACACGTACACTCAAACACCCAACAGCCCTCTGGCTGTTGCATCTCAAAGAAACCCAAGGCTTAGAAAGAGTCTAATTAAGAATCTCTTCTGTGTCTTACCTTGCATGGACTGTAATTGCTTATGAAACTTGGCTCATCCTTGCCCAGGTGCCAAGGGGTCAGTGATGCAGCTGGAGTCTATCTGTGCATGGGGTGGGGTGGCGGGTTATGGGGTGCCAAGGGGCTTCTCTTGAGCAATTCTGTAACCCTGGAGACAGTCCTCCTCTCCCTTTGGGTCCAGCCCCCACCTCACTCCATCCCAAACACCCTGGAGGGTGCTTTGGGAGTTTAGGAGCTAACTCTCCCCCAGGTCCTGAGAGCCAGGTGGCACTGGGTTTGAATCCTCTTGTCTGGCTGGCTGACTTTGGGCAAGTCGCTTCATCTTTCTGAGCTTTTATCAAATCCTTAAGAGGGAGCTGATCATCATTTCATCCTAGGATTGTCGTAGGAGTGCGTGAAACAGGGTCTCTCACATCAGCGGTGCCCCGCGAGGCGCAGGTGCTCTGCTGGTTAGTTCTGATCTCCTCGGAGTGTTGGTTTACCGTCCATCGCCCCCAGCGAGAAGCTCTGTGAGGACAGGAGCTTTGTTTCGTTCCCCGCTGGAGCGCGAGCACCTGGCCTCTCGAGCAGCTGCAGGCTCATGCGGGCTTTCAGGAGGTAAATGAATGAGAGAATGAATGCCCCAGGGTCTGGGAGAAGCTGGCATTGAGCTTCAAGGAGCTGAAAGGCCACCTCGAAGGAGACTGCGGTTATAATAGGAAAGAACCAGTTAACCACCAAGGGGATGTTGCCTATAAGCTTTAATTATACGTAGAGGCCCGTCTCTGCCTCCCAGGAAGTGAGCATTAAGCTAAAATCCCGTTGTTTCACTCACAGACACCACCTTGACCAGGCCCACCCGTGAACGGCTGCAGACGGGAAGACATGAACACATCTCCTGGGGAGCCCCGCTGGAACCAGGGCTTCACCCCGCTCCCCTTTTCGTATAAAGACGCCAGAATTCTAATTCAGGGAAGAGGGTTCTTTGGGACAGTAGTCCACCATCTTCCCAGTCTACTGGCTTTCCAAATAAAGTCGCTGTTCCTTGCCCCGGCAACTTGTCTCTCAATATACTGGTCTGCTGTGTGGCGGCGGGCAGTACAAGCTTGGACCCGGCCACAGGGCTGAGGCAGGATGAAGGTCCGCACAGGGCCACAGAGCACTTTCAGAGATGCTTTCCAAGTGGAATTATTAGCCCCATTTTCAGATGAGAAAACTGAGACTCAGAAGGGCCAACCGAATTCCTCAGGCTGCTAAAAAATGAAAATAAGAACACAGTTGCCAGTCACCAGGGTGGTCCCCAAAGACTCACCTCTTGCTGTTCATTTGTGTCCTTATATAATCTCTTCTTTAATGAATACGGCTGACAAGACCTAGGTAGACAAAGACCTAACATCCCTAAAATATAAAGTGCATTTCCACAAATAAGAAAAAAAAGGCAATAAAAAGTAAAGGATACGAATGGCTAATTCACCAAAAAGGAAACGTAAATGGATCTTAAGTATATTAAAAAGTTGTGCGATCTCACTCATAATATAAGGAATACAGATTAAAACCACATTGAATTGCTCACTTTACCCATCAGATGAATCAAAAGCCAAAAGCTTGATAATATTCTGTGTTGATTAAACTTTGGAAAAATAGGCGCTCTCATGCGCTGCTGGTGGGGTCATAATTCGGTAGGAGGCTTCATGGGATGCAGTGGGACCACATCTACAAGAACGACAAATTCATAGTGTACCTTTGAAATTAGCAATTCCAATTCTGAAGTCGTAGCCTACAGAAGTACTCACACACATGTAAGCGGGTATACACACACGGTTATTCACTGAAGTTTTTCTTTTTTTTTGTAATAGCAGAAAATTGGAAACAATCCAATAAAATACCACGCAGCTTTGAAAAGAGAAAGGAAGGAATTTACCCTTGTCTGCTCAGGCCCCCTTGAAAATCTCAAAAGTTACTCTTTGGCATTTTGGAAACCTCTCAAGAATCACATCCAAGTATTAATGGCCAGAAGCATAGATAGGTTTTTAAACTTGATTTTCAGATAAATCCTCTTGCGGGGGCGGGGGGAAGCTGGTTTTGCTTACTACAATCTGTTATATATGTAAATTTGTAAAATAATTACAGTTAGATTAAAAAGTCACTGACTACTCACATCTGTTTTAAAGTTAGGAAATAAAAAAGATCTCCACCTCTTGACAAGAGTGCCAAAATTATCCAGTGGGAAAAGAGTAGTCTTTTCAACAAATGGTGCTGGGAAAACTGGATTTCCACATGCACAAGGATGCTGCTGGATTCCTACCTCACACCAGATACACAAATTAATTCAAAGTGGATCAGAGATCTAAATGTAAGAGCTAAAACTATAGAGCTCTTAGAAGAACACATAGGGGCAAATCTCCTTGAACTTGGCTTGGCTTGGTTCTTAGATATGACAGTAGAAGTAAGAGCAATAAAAGAGAAAAATAGATAATTTGGACTTCTTCAAAACTAAAAACTTTTGTGCCTCAAAGAGCTCTATCAAGAAAGTGAAAACACAGACACAGGATGGGAGAAAAGATTTGCAAATCTAATAAGGGACTTGTATCCAGAATAAAGAATGCTTACAACTCAACAGTAAAAAGACAAATACCCATTTTTTAAAAGGAGCAAAGGACACTTCTCCAAGGAAAACATACAAATGGCCAGTATGCTCACAAAAAGATGCTCACCATCATGCAAATTAAAAGCACAAGCAGACACCACCCTGCAACCACAAGGATGGCTAGAATCAGAAAGTCCAATGCACTCGTTGGCAAGGATGTGGATAAATCAGAGCCCTCCTATACTGCAGGTGGGGATTTAAAATGGTTCAGCTGCTTGGGAAACAGCATAGCCATTTCTCAAGTGATTAAACATAGGCTTATACAGGACCCAGCAATTCCTGTCCTAGGAACACACTCAAGAGAAATGAAAACACACGTCCACACAAAAACGTGTCCACGCACGTCTATAATAGCTAAAAACAATCCGAATTCTTATCACCTGAATAATGGATACACAATATGTGTTTTATCCAAACAATGGAATATTATTATGTACCCATGAAAAGGAATAAAGTACTGATATGTGCTACAACTTGGATGAACCTTGAAAACATGATGCTAAGTGAAAAAAAAGCCAGTCACAGAAGACAGTACAGGATTCTATAGATATGGAAGTCCAGAACAGGGAGACCTACAGAGACAAGAAGTAGATTAGTGGTTGTTTAGGCCTGGGACTGGGGGTTGACAGAGGGATGGTAGCTAATGGTTATGGGGTTGTTTTTTGTTTTTTTTTTGAGGTGGCAAAAATGTTCTAAAATTGACTAGTTGGGCATAAAATACTAAAATCCACTGGATTGTACACTTAAAATGGGTGAATTATTTGGCAAATGAATTGTATCTCCATAAAGTGCTAAGAAGGAAGGAAGGAAGGAGGGAGGGAGGGAGGGAGGGAGGAAGGGAAGAGGGAGGGAGGGAAGGAAGGAACCCCAGGCTGTGTCGGGTGGAAGACCGAAATCTCCCAGCAAAAGCTCCAGGTAAGTCTCCAGTGCTCAGTGGGAAAGCCTCAATGTTACCATCTGTCTTTCTGGCTAAAAATCCATCTTAATAGTGGTATTTTCAAGATACTCCCTTTGCATATTTTTTTTTCCTTTGTGGAACACTTAGCCTAGAAATCAGAAATCCTATTTTGGGAGTGAGTCTTGGAGCGCCCTTGGCCTCTGTAACAACCCCTAGGTGCGGCCCCTGAGGTGTGATTTGAGAGACTCCGGGAAGACCCCAACCGTGCACACCCCGCCTTCCCCATCTGCTGGGGGAGGCCCTCACTTTGGCTTCTGCCCCGCCTCCTCCAGGGAGCTGATCTAACTGCGGTTACTCCCAGGCAGCTTGTAAGGTACCGGACTCTTTGGAGAAGAATCAGGAGATAAGAGCGCTTTTCCTGCTCGACAGAGAAGAACCAGGGACAGCTGGGAGACGCTGGAGGCCTGTAAGCACTTGGAGGGGAAAACGAAGTTTGAATCACAACTCAGACCCTGCTGGCAGCTGGATGGAAGGACAGATTACCTACAGCAGGGTGCGCAAGGTGTGGTCCTCCCCCAGGTGTTGCCCCCCCACCCCCACCCCAGGTGTCCTCCCCTAGGATGCAACATCACCTGGAAACAAATCAGCAATGCAAATTCTCAGGCCTAACTCCAGACCTGCTGGGTCAGAAACTCTGAGAGCAGGCCCAGCCATCTGTGGTTCAAGAAGTCCCCCAGGTGATTCTATGGTGAGCTCACTTTGGTAACAATTAAACTACTGGGTGAGCTGCTTATTCATTCATTCATTCATTCAACGAATTCCTACTGAGTGCTCCCAGATACACCTGGAATTGCTGGAGGCCCGAGGGTTAAACACAGCAGTGAACAAGACGTGGAGGGGCTGGACAGTGGCCCTGAAAAGACATCCCCCCAGAATCTGTTCATTGTGACCTTATTTGGAAAAAGGGTCTTTACAGACATCATTACGCTAAAGAGTCTGAGATGAGTCTGGATTACCCAAGGGGGCCCCAAGCCCAATGACAAGTGTCCTTAAAAGAGACAGAAGAGGAGAAGACACGAACGAGGCCGTGTGAAGACGGAGGCAGAGACTGGGGTGGTGTGGCCACAAGTCAAGGCCCTTCTGGACCCCCAGAGCTGGACCCAGAGCTGGGAGAGGGGAGGGGGGCCTCTTCCCTGGAGCCTCTGGAGAGAACATGGATCCCCTGCCAGCTTGATTTCAGCACTTCTGTCCTCCAGGACTTTGAGAGAATAAATTTCTGTTATTTTAAGCCACTCCGTTTGTGTAATTTGTTGCAGCAGCCACAGGAACTAATATACAAGACAAACAAGGGTCAGGTCATGACCTTACAGAGCTTATATTCTAGTGGGGAAGACGGGTGAGATGATAGATGATTGACTGACAGATGGATGGGATAGAGCGATAGATATGGAGGACAGAGAAATGTAATAAATCGATGATAAATTTGAGAAATAGATGAATGCGAGAACAGATAAGACGGGTGATTGATAGATAAGCATGAAAATAAGTGACCAGGATAACCTCGCATGGTGAACTCGCTATCGTGGCTACGAAACAAAGCAATGGGCTAGAGGAAAACTGAGTTGGGGACAGAGTCGAGACCTGGAGAGTGAGAAGGAGCCGGCCACTCACTCGTCTAGGGGAAGCTATTATGGACCGAGGGGCTCACAAACACAAGGTGCCTAAGGCTTGGCACATGTGGGTAACAGAAGGAAGGCCTGGAGTGGGTGCGTCTGGAGGGGAGCGGACCAGGTTGGGGAGAAACAGAGGCCACGGGAGGAGCTGGATTCCCCCAGGGCAGGGGGGGAGTCCTTGGAGGGTCGGGAGCAGGGGAGTTGGTGGGGAGTGGATGGGGCAGGCAGAGTAGGAGGAGACCCAGGGGCCTACCACGGGTACCAGAGAGAGAAAGGCAGCTCCGGGGACAGGGGCGAAAAGGAGGAGAATGGACCAGGGACCTGCTCTGGAGCGAGAGCCAGTCGTTCCCGCTGATGGGTCAGACGTGGAAAGGTTTGAGGTAGACAGTGCACCGCTCGCTGACATGGGAAAATGGAGTGTGTAAGTTCTCTATTGTGTAACAAGCCAGTCCAAAACGCAGTGATGAAAACAGCACACACGTGTCATCTCCCAGCGTCCACGGCTTGTCTGGGTGCTTCTGGCTCAGGGTCTCTCAAGACAATGTATCAACAGAAACTGTGGTCGCCCCAAGGCGCACCTGGAGAAGGATGCCTTCCAAGACCACTCACTCAGCTGGTGAATGGAGGGCCCCTGGGCCTCCCTGGCTGTTGGCCAAAGACATCAGGTCCCTGCCACGTGGGCCCCTCCATAGAGCAGCTCACAAGGTGGCAGCTGGCTTCATCAGAGCAAGCTCATATGAGGAGGCGGAGGAGGGGCAAGACAGAGGGTGTGGGTGTTGGCGCCCTACCTCAGAAGTGACCTCCCATCACCTTGGCCACTTTCCATGCCTCAGCAGAGAATCATGAGGTTGTGCCCGCACTCAGGGAGGGGACTACACGAAGAGTGTGACACCACGATCGCTGGGAGCCTTTTTAGAAGCTGCCTACTACACCGGGAGGTCAGGGAGGACCAAAAGGTTTATCTGGAATATGACAAGTTTTAGATGCTTCAGTTAAGACTGTAGCATGGTTTATGGTAGATATGTAGTTGAAAGATGGATGAATGAATGAATGAAAAGATGAGTAGGTGGACAGACGAACAGAGGGATAACTGGTCCATTGCTGAAGGCTGGTCCTACCAAAATCATTCAAAGACCCTGCCCCCATCCCCCAAGAAGACAAACTCTTTCATAACACTTGGTGGATCACAGACCCTCCCTGCCTCCCTCTCCCATGCCTGCACGGGACAGGCTCTTGGGAAGATGAACTCAGAGGTGGTTCTCCACCCAGCCAGATGGAAACAACGGCTTGCATCCTGCTAGAGAAACATTGCAGCATGCTGGGTCCACAGAGGGAACCACAGGCTGCCTTGGAAGAAGTGTAGATCTTGGAATTCCACTGGCCAAGCCATCATCTTCAGGCCAACAAGCTTGAATTATGACAGAAGGATTAGGAGCCGGTGGAAACTTGGAGGTCACCCACGAAGACATTTGAACATTTGTTTTCTATCTGCAGCCTCATTTTCCAGCTGTGTGGTACACTGAATCCAACATGAAGTATTGCATATTAAACTTTCTCCCTGATTATGGTCCTCATTCTTGAATGATCTTTGGTACCTGGTGGGCACTTCCTTTGATTTCTCTTGGTGGGTGTGGACGTGCGGGGTTGAGCCAAGCCTTTGGTACACAGTACTGTTTTCTCTTGCTGGGGGTGGTCCTGTGCTGGGCTGCTGGCTGGAATGGCAGTGGGAGAGCCTGAAGCATGCACGATGCCTGTCAATGAAACAGCGGGGCAGGCTCCTGGAGATGGGTCCAAAGATCAGGGATGCCGGAGATAACTGGTGTGGTCCGGGCAAGACAGAGGCTCTTCCAGATTAACTGGGCTACTGGGGGTAGAGATTCTCAGCTTCAAACGAAGCCTACCAAACTTAAAGCTATTAAGTTATTACGGCTGATTACATTCAGAGAGGCCTCGGCTGGCAGGCTTTTCGTTGGCAGTACTCCTGTGATTTTATGGGATGGGGCAGGGATGGGGAAAGCTGAGATCACTGAGAAGAAAGCCGCCCCACCCAGCAGAGTCAGGGACTTGAATCTTTCTTCTGACATCGTCACAGCCATTTGCAACCCCTTACAGTCTTTTGTTCCCAGCAGCCCCTCGGCACAGCTGACGCTGGGTTCTTCGAGAACTACCCCCATTCACAGGGCAGGGGAAGGGTCCAAGATGAAGGTCAGGGGACTGCTGAGGACTAGGAGTCTCCATTGGCCTTAGCTGCCTTGGTACCCCCTGCCCTTTACCTTTCCACACTTCCTCCAACCAGAAATCCACGTTGAGACCTGGCAGTGGGGAGGGAGCTGGCAGCTGGCTCATAGTCAGAGGAGGGGAGCTGTCTGCTTATGCAGAGGCGAGAGCTGAGCAGTAGCAATGGGGCCCCAGAATTTCCAAGTGGAAGAAGCTTCAGAGCTTCATTTGCATGGTGAACCTATGGTTTTGATTTAATTGTATGTTTATTTAGAATGCCTTGGAAGTATCATATTAGAGGTTTGGCTGTTATAACAGAGACACCCAAAATAATAATGACTTAACACAGAAATTGATTTCTCTCTCCACTGAAGGCTTAAGGTCATAGTCTTGAGTTGGTGGAGCAGGTCTAGCCATCAGAGACCCAGGTGCTTTCCACCTCATTTCTCTGTATCTTGCATCCATACCTTCCGTTTCAAGATACAAAATGGCTGCCCCAGTTCCTGCCATTACTTCTGCATTCCAGCAGACGGGAAGGAATAAAAGGGCAAGGAGTGGGCCTGCTCCTTCCCTTTAAGATCATGATTTGAAATGGCTATTCTACCTCCACTCAAGGCACAATGGCCAAATCTACCACATGGCTTCATCTAGCTGCAAAGGAGGTCTTTATAGTGATCGCGTGCCCAGCTATACTCTGTTACTGCAGAAGAAGAAAAATCAGCAGTAGGTTCCACAGAGAAGTGCGAGGAAGGCAGGGTGAGAGCCAAAGCCGCCAGCCTGGGCCTCTCTTGGGTCCCTGGGCCACAGGGCTGACTGCCCTCCCTTCTCCCTGCAACCAAGGCAGTATACAAAAGCCACCTCCTCCAGGCAGGCTTCTGGGATTAATCACTCCCATTGCTGGCCAACTGGCCAACCTTATGTCAGGCCCACTCTTCCTCTTGTCAGGTGCCTTTGGCTATTTTGGAACCTGGGCACTTCCTCGCATCCCTGAAAGACTCTGTTTCCTGAGCCAGGGATTACATTTCGTCTTTAATATGTACCCAATCCACCACCTTCAGCCCCAGATCCGTACCCTCAGGCAGTGAGCACCCAGGGCTGAGTGCTCTGGGCATTTTTCAGAAGAAAATACACTCTACCATCTCAACATAGAGACCTCTGTCAGGGCAGAGACCTTGTCTCGGTCACTATTTTATCCCCGGAGCTCAACACATGCCTGCTAGGCAGCAGGTGTTTGCTACACAACCAAAGACCTTCCCGGATAATCACAGTCATAGTCACCATCACACCTGACGTTCACTGAGGACTCCTGTTAGCTAAGCGGGTACTACACAGCAGCCATCCAAAACGGAAGTCGGCAAGCTTGTTCTGCAAAGAGCCAGCTAGTAACTACTGTTGGCTTTGCGGGACACAAAGTCTGGGCTGCACCTCCTTAGCTCCATCATGGTATCTGGAAAGGAGCCATAAACAATATGTAAATGAATGGGTGTGGCCATGTGCCAATAAAACTTCATTTACGAAAGGAAATGCAGGCCAGATTTGGCCAGCGGGCCATAGTTTACTCACTCCTTCTTCAAGATAAAAAAGAAGGTCCCGAGTTGGGGGTGGAGACCCACAGGGCTAACACTGGGGTAGGTGGTAGGGTGGGCAGGGGAGAAGGTGCTGGAAAACATCTAATGTCCAGGCCTGAAGTAGATCCATTTTGGGGGAGCTGGTCTGGCTCAGTCCTCCGATCTCCCATTCAGGAAAAGGGGGCCCAGCACAACCATGGTTACACAACGCAGAGTCACCCTCTGACCACGGACAATTGGACCAGGGTGTATGTCTGCCTTGAGGGGGCATTTGGAATTGGGACACAGCCCCTCTGGTCCATCTCACATTGAGGACTCAACAGATTTGGGGGGCTGGGGCAGCAGAAGAGGCAAAGAAGCAGTCAAGAGACTCCTGGTACCCCTGCTCCCAGGTCCTATGACAACCCCTGTTCCCCTGACTGAATGTCTGCCTCCCCCGGAGGTGTGTCCTATAGGTTTTCATTACCTCCCAGCATGGGGCTTAGGTGAGGCAGCTGCCTTCACCTCCCTTGGCGGGCAGTGACACCTCCTGGGGGGCCAGCAACCCCGCTGCCCTCCTTTCTCCTGCCAGGGCTCCTCTCTTGCTACTCAAGGGCCGATGTTTCCAGAGCTCAAGATCTTACTCCGCTAAATGAAGAATGTGGAATACTTGAAATTCCCACTCACACTCTCCTGGAAAAAACACATTAACCTTTAAGAAGGGAATAATGACTTCGTCTGCGAGTGACCTTGTGGACTAACACGCGACAAGCACTTTCTGGAGAGAACTGTGGCCAGTGGCCAGGACCCAGTAGGTGCAGAAGATGAATCCCTTTGACAGCCGAAAAGAGAGGTAGTGATTGTTGACTGACAACAACAAAGACACGTCCCTGGCTCCTGCGGGGTACCAATTCTGACAGGAGGTCACTGCTGCTTCGGGACAAGACCAAGGCTGTCCTGGAAGGCACAGCATGGTCCACCCGCCCCGGGGATATTTGCAAAGCATGATCGCCTAGTAAAGGCTCTGAGAAGTCCTGCCAGGAAGAAACCTTTTTAACTTTGTGGAACACCGGTGTTTTCCAAACTATTCTGACCACAGGATGCCCTCTCCCCTTTTTGTATTTTTTGGATAACACCGTGAGTGTTTGGCAGAGCTGAGTACCCGGGGAGCGTGCCTTAGAAAATGCAGCCCAGACAGTGTACTTTCTGAGAGACCATTTGAGCTCCAGAAAAGACCAGCGCTCCCCCTTCATTCTCCAGCCCATCCGTTCATTTATCACGCGGGCACACTCCCCTCGTCCATCCATCATTCACTCATCCACGCAGGTGTCCGTAGCCAGGAGCCTCCAAGGAGCAGAGGCAAACCCGAGTGCTCGTCTGCTTTTGCCAGGTTGCCCAGATGGCAGAGGAGAAAGCAAAGCCCAGGGGTACGGAGAATAAGACAGGCACTCACATCGCGTCCCGGACATCAAAGGCCCAACTTCCAAAGCCGCTCTTTTGAAAATAAAGGAGCAGACCATTGAAAAACTGTCTCTCCTCCCAAAATGGGTCAAAATGTAGGCTGTGCAGAAGCAGCTTGAAGGAGAGGGCTGGAGGGAGGGAGAGAGACAGAGCTCCAGGACTGAAGGGGGAATGGGACATGGCTGGCATCAGTCACAGCCCGGCTCTGGCCAGGAGCCGCCCTGTGCCTGCACCGCCGCGCTCACAGCTGTGTGCCCCTGTGCCTCATTCACTCAACAAACATCTAGAAGGTGTTTCTCAAGAGCCAGGTGCTGCGGACACCACGGTGAACACTCCGGGGCTCACGTCCACATGAGCAGGGGAGACAGAATCGCCCCAGTAACCCACAAGGAGTGGTCCGGCTGCCACAGGCGAGTGTCAGAGGCTTATTCAAAGCCACAAAGCTAGAGAAAGCCAGAGACGAGAGTCCAGTGCAGGACCCCCGACCCCCAGGCCCAGTCTCTCTGCAGAACCAGTGGGCAAAAACAACAATTTTAAAACAGTCAGTCCCATCAAAGGATCAGTGACATGCCCGAGGAAGAGCGATGTTGGCAGGGGGCAAGCTGGATGCCCATGATGGATGGAACGTGGAAAGCGGGGCAGCCAGGAGGACACAGCAGACCTGGCGACGTGGGCTCTGCCTGTGACAGCAGCGTCTACCCGGGGCCAGCTAATCACATCACGGCCCAACCTTTCCCAGCAAGCTGCCCATTGAGGAGCACGGTTCCCACCACCAGCTCCTTCTGCCCTCACCTCTTTTCAAAGGGCAGCTTTGAGCAGCTCTGGGCAAGCCCCTGTTCTCTGCTGGTTTCTCTCCTCCTTTTCCAAAAGCCTCTGTGTCTTTGTCCCTGGAAGAGCACAGGATGTGGGAAGACCGCTGGGGGCAGAGCTCCCAGTGGTGCCATGACACCAGGGGACCATGTGGGCAAGTACAGTGCAGATGGCCACTCAGGTGTGGCCCCAGAAAGGACAGCTCTGCCCCGCGGGCCGCAGTCTGTGCCTACGTGCCTCCTGGTTTCTCCAGCACTCCCAGAACCCGAAAGAAAACCCACCACGCGATGCCGTGGTTTGGACATCATCTTACCAGAGACAGTCTGTATGAGTTTCTGATGGCTGCTGTAACAAATTCCACAAACCTAGTGCCTCAAACAACACAAATTCTTCATCCTACTGTTCTAGGAGTCAGAAGTCCTAAATTCAAAGTGTCAGCAGGTCTGTCTTTCTCCAGGAGGTTCTGAAAGAGAATCTCTTTGTCTTTTCCAGTTTCACAGCCAGCATGTGGCATCTTCCCATCAGTCTCGGCCTCTGACCTTCATGCCTTCCTCTGGTTTTTTTGTTTGTTTGTTTGTTTTGTTTTTTAGTGGAGGTACTGGGGATTGAACCCAGGACTTCATGCATGCTAAGTGCTCACTCTACCACTCAGCTATACCCTCCCCACTTCTACCTCCCTCTTACAGGGATCCTGGGATGACACTGGGCCCCTCCAGATAACCCAGGGTAATCTCCCATCTCAATGTCCCTCATCACATCTGAGGTCTCTTTGGCATATAAGACAACATGGTCACTGGGTTTTAGGATGGGGCTAACCGCAGTGTCTCTGCCTCAGGCCTCTGGACTTGCCTAGGGGCTCTGTCCTCTTGCTGTGGGCGTGAGCCAGGGCCTGGGCATCTGAAGGGCTGCGGGCAATGGCTGGATGCCTCAGAGAGCAAGAGGGGAAACTGCACCTTGCCTCCAGGCTCCCCCAGAATGCAGGGGAGCCACTCTGGCCGCGTAGTGCCGAGTGAGGCCATCGGGTGCCTCCTGCCTTGGACTCACTTTCCGGTCTACAAGCTGGGTCCACAGGAAGCCCCGCCCTGGATAGCTCCCAGGAGGAAGGACTGACCCCAGCACGCCTCCTGGGGTACCCTAGACACACAGTCAACGTTGGCCAAGTGAACAGATCACTCTGTGCCGAGTGGTCGATGGAATCTGGAGCGAGGCCCCCCCACGGGGGTGTTCACCCAGCTCCTCCTCCCAGGCCTGCTGTGGGACCACTGACCCCAAAGAGGCGAGGAAAAGACCAGAACAGCACCGGAGGGTTCAAGGCTGGTTATCGTAACGCAGCCTGAAAAGCAGTCTTCTTCGTGCCCGCAAGCCAGCACGCACCCTTGCCCCACAGCGGAACAGGGGCTGGTGGGCGAACAGGTGTGCAGCGACCCGGCACCCAGCACTCCGCTCAGCGTGCTACAAAGGGTCCCGTTCGCTTCTCCACCTCGCCTGCGAGTCGAGGGTCTCAGAGGGTGAAGTGGGGCCTGCCTGGGATTGGATTCACACTGCTTTGCTTTCAAGCCTTTGTTTCAATGCACATCTAGTGCTCTGGCCTGGCGTGACCTGCAGCTGTCTGGCCCGGGTTCAGGTTTGCGGGACCCAAACCTTGAGTGATGGGCATCTGTTTCCAGGCAGCGAGAGGATGAGGCGGCTGCAACTCATTCGTTCATCCATTCACGCATTCGTGCCACACATATTTCTTGAAAGCCTACTATGCATTCGAATGAGGCAAGGGGCAGTGTCTCCACGGTAGGCGACAGCCATGGCAGGGGACAGGGAAGAAGGTGCAACAATTAAAATCTACAAAGGGCCTACTAAGTGCTGGCATTGAGACACCACACGCTTCAGGAGCTGGGGTCACACTGCTCTGTGGTGAGCACGCTCCACGCGGGGTCTGCGTTGCCGGGACCTGACCCTCACCGCCACCCTCACAGCCACTCCTGTTTTCACAGCCATTTTCTCAAACAGAACTCAAGGTAAAAATAATCCGGGGGTGGGGGCCACTTTTTATTGATGAAGGTCACCATCCATCATTAAGATCCGATCAAAAATGTTTTTGTTTTTAAATACTAAAACTACTTTTTCAATGTGCACCCTCTTTGAGCCAGCCCTTCCCCTTCCAAGAACTGGTTCTAAAGAAACCACTGTGGAGGTTCCCATGGCCCATAAACGGGGATATTCACGACAGCATCGTTTATGGTAATGAAAAATTGGACATAACCTGAACGTCCCCAAGAATCAAACACATGACCATACATACACGCACCACAGTCCTGCATAGGCAGTAGGAATGGCGGTGCCCGTGTTCACTGACGTGGACCAGCGGTCGTAACAAATTACTAAGGGAAAGCAGGAAGTCACAAAATAGTATGTTTAGAAGGATCTCATTTCCATGTAAAATTCATGTGTAGATAAATGGGTGATAGATATGATTGATAGATAAACGGACAGAAAGACGGGCGGAAGGATGGACGGATGGATGGATGGACAGGTAGATAGAACGCACGTTCTCCAATCACTGGTTAAGAGCTGTCCCCCAGGTAGGGTGTGTGAATGCTTAGACACTCCCTGCTCGCCATGTTGGCGGACCAAGGGGGCGCTGGAGCCTGGGAGGGAAAGTTCCCAGGAACCAAAACTGGGGATGTGAGTAGATACTTCATGCTGTTGAGTAACAGCATGAAGGCTCTGACAAGTCCTGCAGGCGAAGCAGCTTCCTCGCTTTGCTTCATCCACACGTATCTGGCCACGAGCCCTCTTTCCTACTCAGCTTCCATGAGCAGATTCAAGAAGGAATAGTCTACGGTCCACAGACGTGTAGTTTCTGCCAGTGAGTCAAACTTTGCTCTGTGCTTTTTAACTTTTCGGCTTATGCTACTAAAACCACTCCTCCACCAGTTTCTTGAGGGCAGAGATGATGACCTCTTCCTTCTTCCGTGTCCTCCAGGCCTGACATCCCCCAGGAGGACACAAATCTCTCCAATAATAAAGCAATTCACCATTTCTTTAAGCTGCAAAATTCTGTGGCTGGCTGGGGGCAGGTGGGAAAAGAACCATTCTCCCCTTGGAAAATGTGAGGCATCTGTATATTTAATAAAGTACAAACTTTCCACACAGATGGAACATAAACCAATGATGTCGGTAGAGCCCCCGGCCTTGTAAGAGGAGCCTGGAGGCCACAGCACCAAAACACTGAGTACCGGGAGGCTTGGGCTCTGCAGTTCTGGTGCGACCACAACCAGTGACAGGCCAAGCAGGTGAGGCCACCAAGGGCCTCCGACCATGGCCATCCCTCCCAAGTCTGACCTCCACAAGTTCATCATGATGGTCAGCTGGTCTGAGAGTCTTCATATAAAGGCAGGGGGTGGCCAGAGAAGAAGGAGCTGGAGTCCTGTTTCTCAGCTCTAACCACTTAGAATACAATCCCACCTCCTTACCGAGGCCCCCAGGCCCCATGGGATCCAGCCCCTGCCTGCATCTGCCTCCTCCCCACCCTCCATCCACCCAGATTCAAGCTCCTCTAGTCCCACCAGCCTTCTTTCTGTGCCTTGAAGCCACCATGCTCGTTCCTGCCTCAGGGCCTTTGCACCTGCGGCTCCCTCTGCCTGGAAAGCTCTGCCCCACAGCTTCCGCTTGCTGGCTTCTTCTCGTCCTTCAGGTCTCAGCTTCCAGGTCCCCTCCTCGGGAGTCCCAGCCGGGAGCCCCCACCCTGCACAACCTAGCCTCTAAGCACTTTGACTTTCTGCACAGCACTTTCATTTTCTAAAATTCTTTTTGTTCCTTTGTTTTCTTAAGTATTGCCCAGAAGGTGGCCTCCAGGACAGGGACCACGTCTGTCTTCGCTTCTTACTGTGCCCTTGTGAATCTAGAATGAAGTTAAGTGCTCAACACACACCTGAGATGATGAAAGAAAGGAGGGAGGGAGGGAGGGAAGGAAGGAAGGGCGATCAGATGGGTGGATGGTGCATATGACTTGCCTCTGTGACACGATGTGGGTTTTCTGGGTGAGGCCAGGTGCAGGAGCGTGAAAACTGTGGAAGTAATCTACAGCAGGTGTGTGTTATGTGTATGTGTTTTCCCCCAAAACCAAAGTACAGAACAGTAGCAAAGTTCAAGTTAAGTCCTGAGCACTTCAGACATATTTTAGTAACTCGAATCACCATCCCAACAACTTTCTGAAATAGTTCCTGTGACTGTATCTGCTTTATAGACGAGAAAGCTGAGACTCAGAGAGTCTGGATATTTTACCCAAGGTCACACAGCCTGACCCCTTGGGCTGCCTCCCACCAGCCCCACCACCGCCCCTCCGCAGGGACATGTCGCAGCCCCGCCTGGCTGCTGGAACAAGGCCTGCAGTTATAGTTTAGTGACCAGGACAACACATTTTACAGGACACTGGGGACCTGTGAAAGACAAGCAGGCCCCGAGGGCGCTCTGAGAGGCTGAGGCCGCGCCTTCGCTCCCATTCTTTCTCCTGGATTTTATGACCTGGTTTGTGGTCTGCCTTTGCTGTGCTGGTAGGTGTGAGGCCCAAGGCTAGCAAAAAACAGGGGAGGCCAGCTCCAGAGAGTGTGCTGAAATGCGACCCTGGGGTCAACTGCAGGAAAGGATGGATGCCCTGGAGGGGAGAGCTCCGTCCAGTGCATGGGTCACCCCATTGTCTGCAACAGCTCCACTCCTCTGAACCGCGGTCTCCAGCCTGTGCCAGGGCCAAGCCCCCGAGACACAGCACCCCAAGGGTTAAGCCCCTTCCCAGCAGCTCTGCCTGCCCCCTCCCCGCTGCCGCCGGGGTAACGAGGGGATGTCAGCAGAAGCAATTGCTAGGAGCCCTACAGAGAAACTGCCCTATTGAGTTTTTTAAATTAAATCTATTTATAATTTATACCTTGCCTGCTTCCAAAAAGGATTTGAGACAGTTTACGATAAACGACACATAAAATGGAAAGGCTGTTAACTAGAAAGAGAAAAATCAAGAATGTCACAGGAGGAGGGGTCAGGAAATCTCCCACTCAGCTGCAGGGAAACGGTGACACAGGGAGATATTCTAGCGTGGCTCCCGCGTCCTGGCAGCTGAGGTGACGAGGGAAATCATTGCATAGGTGCACTTGACTCTGCCTGAATGACTCAGGGAAAGCCACTGATGTGTTAGCAGGGCCACTCGCTCCCTGTCCTCTCAAACCCCTGCCCTGATCCTCAGTCATTCCTAATAAACCGACTCCACCCTCCAGGACCGGCTGGCACCAGCCTCTCCTCCCCTCTGTTGGTACCATCCAGACAGTGGAATACTATTCAGCCATAAAAAGGAATGAAGGACTGACACGTGGATGAACGTCAAAAACTTTATGCTAAGTGGAAAAAAGCCAGGCACACAAGGCCACTTCTGGTCAGGTTCCGTTCGTATGAAATACCCAGAAGAGGCAAATCCACAGAGACAGAAGGTGAATGTGTGGCTGCCGGGGGCTGGGGAGGGGGCTAGGGAGTGAGCACCCACAGGGATGAGGGCTCCATTTCGTGGTGATGACTGCGACCTCGATAGTGATGTGGCTCCAACTTCCTGCCATTGGGTCGTGTGCTTTAAAGGGAGACGATGGTCAATTTTATATTACACGTGTCCCACCACGATTTAGAAATGACAAAGAACGGAGTTAAAAATAATCTGTGTGATTTGTTTTAAAAAATAATTGGGGGGTGGGGGCTTGTCAGTAGAACTACGGGGAGGGCTCCGAGACATGCTAAGTGGGAAAGACAAGTGGTGGGGAGACGGCTGTGGTCCGTGTGACGGGAGAGACGGCTCCCAGGCGCTAAATGCCAGGCATTCACACTTGGCAAGTGGACCACCTTTCGGGGAGGGGAAGGGACACTCCACTTTGAATCCCCTGGCAGAGGTTTGGGGACAAGAGCTGACCCTTGCATCCTTCACATGTGTGCTGTTTCTCTCTCTGCTTTTGCTCCCAGCAAATCCCTCTTCTGCACTTCCTGGCCTTTTCTGGGACCATTCAGGGTTCTTTCTAGGGACCCTTTTCACTGCCCCTCCCATTTTCTCTCCCTTCCTTCATGCACTCAATCAACCTTCTCTGAGGCTTGTTCTGGGTATGCCAGGGCAAGATGCCCAGCCCCAGCCCCTCAAGAACTCCCATCCAGCAGGGAGGCCCCTTGCAGAGGTCAGCAAGCAGCAGTGGAAATATCAATCATCTGCTCCCTGGAGCATCAGATTCGGTGGTGCTCTCTGGCGAGAAGATTCTGGAAGAGCCTCCTGAAGTTCTGAAGCCGAGGACACCCACCGTCACCTGGGAGGCTTGTGAAAACCCCGCAACTTGAGGCCTGACCCCAGATCTGCTGAGCCCAGGGGTTCCTCCAGCCAGGAGAGTTTGGGGAGCGTGGCCACCACCGCAGCAGCCACCTCCCCTCCTGCTGCCCACAGGGCCTCTCTCCTCTCTGTTCCAGGCAAGACGCTGGGCCTGCTCACCCACAGCCCTCCTGCCATCCCGCCAGGGCCCTGGGGTTACAGCAACGCACGCCTGACATCAGATTTCCTGGCCCCTGGTCCCACAGAGGCACCAAAGAAACATGAGTGCCCCAAATTGGAAAATTTTTGAGCCAGACAAGGGACCTCTGCCTCTCAACACTCCTCAGCAAGATCAATAACCTGTAGCTGGAAATGATCTGGGTTTGGGAAACGAGCAGGAAGTTGGATCTGGGCTGTCAATTAGCCCTGGGCCCCGGGCCCTGCCGGAGGGCCTGTTTGCTCAAGGTAATGGTCTGCTTATGGAGGTTACGAGCTTTTTAATGCGCCGGCCTGCACCCTCCCGGCCCCTTTGCAGGCCCATTTGACGGTCTAAATCAAGACATCTCCGTCCACAGTGACCGTTAGGCATTCACGCACCGGGCCGCCTTCCTCCCCTAGCAATCTAAATCTAATTTATTGGCCCAGGGATGCAGGGAGCAGCGTACGCACATGGCTGGTGTGCACTGAAGAGTGTAATATACAGCATTCCCGTGTAATAAGGCTCTTTATAGAAGGCATTAAGTAGGGTCTGGCTTGGAGCGCCGACCAAAACCGTGATTAATTCCTGCCTGGAAAATACCTATGGTGCAGACCTGGGAAGCCTCTGTGGGGACAGAACAAGGGGGGTGGCGGGGGGGCCCGGCGCCTCTGCATTCTCACGCTGGTTTTCCACCTGGGTGGTTTATAAGATTAGATGTGCTTAAGCTCCCTGAGGGCAGCGGTGGTGTTTTACGGCCCCCTCTCCCCTGTCTAGCCGGGATGAAAGGGGTACAGTAAACTCTCGCTGAGTTAATCTGGATGGAATTGAAGTGAAAAGTTATTCTCGTGCACTTGCTGTGACTTTGGGGTTGGCTTCCTTGGCTGATGAGGAACTGCTCCGATCCTGCCTCCAGAGGCCCGTTGGCCCAGGTGGCTCTTAAGCTGGGAAGCCTGGCTTCTGCCGGGACCCTGTGGCCAGCTGCTATGAGCAAATTCTGGATTTCCTGGGCCCCCGATCTCCCCTTAGGCACTGTGGGACAGTGGTGGTCCCCTGGGGAGAGCACAGGCTTCTTGGAGGACATTCATAGAACTCACTGCTGCAGGGTTCGAACCTTCCCTGCTAAATCCTCAGGGACACACCCCCGAATGGATCACGTCCTCTCATTCGCTCAACAAGTATCAAATCTCCTTGAAGCAAACACAGGTTTTCACATAATAATTTCTCTGAAGCCAGGATGCTTGTTATCACCGGCATCTTTAATTCAACAACATATAGCAGGAGGCCACAGACGAAGGCCCACAGCTCAAATCTAGTCCACCACTTGTGTTTGTGAATAAAGTTTTACTGGAACACAAACAGGCCCATTCGCAAACATGTTTTGGGCTGCTTTTTGTGCTTTGCCAGTTAAGTCGAGTCACTGGAATGGAGTCAGTGCTGCCCACAAAGACAAAAGCGTACGCACCCAGCCCTTTACGGAACAAGGCTGCTGGCCTCTTTCGTCTGGTATTTACGACGTGCCTGCGGTGGGATCTGTCAGCATAATGGTTAGAGGCTGATACGGTGGCTTCAGGGATAGCCAGCGCTGGGTTTGAATCCTATCTTCCACCTCTGGCCACCAGTGCAGCCTCCAGCAAGCTACTCTCTGCATCCCAGGTTCCTGTTCTGTAAAACAGGAACCTGATGAAGATTAAAATAAAACCTCAGTGCCTGGCACATGGTAGTCACTCATTAATGAGAGTTCTCTCCTTTTTTGAGAATTATCAGGATGGCTATTACTAACACATGCCAGGCCCTGGGCTAGAAGGGTTTGGGAATTGAATCATGGACAAAATTAGCTCTTTGCCCTCAAGGTGGAATTTACAACCCGGCACAAGAAAGGGGAAACAGGAAGATGTATTACAGAGAGAGAAATCCTGCGTAAAGGATCCCAGGGACCTGAGGAGCCCAGAGACAGTAACTAATCCAGCTGGTGGGGAAGTCAGGGAGGGCTTCCTGGAGGAGGTGAGGTCTCTGCTCAAATCTAAGGGATGTCTAGGAATGAGCCAGTGTTCAAGCTAAGAGCAGGGCTCTTGAGAATCCATCAGTCCTGGGTTTGAGTCCCCGCTCTAATAATTCTTGGCTGTGTAACCTTAACTATGTGTCTTAACCCCTCTGCTCTGGGGGATAAGGTAGGAAACAGACACAAACCCAGTCTCGGGAACAGGGGGAAACAGCAAATAAACACTTAAATCAGTGTACAATCATAAATTAGGATAAATGCTCTAAAAAAACCGTGAAGGATGAGGGTGCCTGGGGGGTGGGGTCAGGGACAACAGACATGGTGTGAACACTCAGAACGGTGCCGGGGCCACAGTTCACAGAGGCAGCTATAGCTCAGCCCTCAACCTCGGGAGGACACCCCCTGACCACCCCACCTCAAGCCCTTTCTGGCCAGGAGAGTGAGTCCAGCTTGGTGTCCCACGATTGTCCATCTCATGGTCCCCACTGCCCGGAAGTCCCAAACCAGACAGTCAGGAGTGAGAGCCAGCTCACAGACAAATTACATTTGTCCTGCCTGCAAAGTTTTCTTTCCCAAAATGGGACTACCCTACTAAAATTTCAAATCAAGAGATAGCTCCAAAAAAAAAAAAAAAAAAAAAAAAAAAAAACCAGTTTCCAGTCTCTACCAAAAAACTGGAAGGTCCGGCCACCCTGGGCCACTTTCCCTCTGGAGTGAACAAGCTAGTCTGCCACACTCTCCAGCTCTTCCTTATCTCACACACCTGCTGGCTCCCTTCATTTACATCACCTACCTACCCAGGCCCTGGAGGCCCCTGTGTGTGCAACTCCTGAACCAGGTGCTAAAAATCCCCCAAGAGGCAGCCTGCCCTATGTTCTGATGGGCCCTCGGAGCCACGCCTGCCCTCGCCACCTTGCCCCGGGCCCCAGGAGGCTGCTCCCATGGGCCGATCAACAGGCCCATGCCCTCTGGCTTCCGGGTTGTTTGGAGGAGAGTCACCCACAGGAGACCCGGGGAATTCAATCTTCTGGTTCTCGCCTGGACAGGTAGCAAGGTGCTGGTCCCTTTTCTAAAGGCCACAGCTCCTGGGCCACCCTCCCTGGGCTCTGGGCACCGCTCCATCCCCTCTGCCCCCAGGCCTGGGTAGAGAACGGCTCCCTGCTGTTCCCAGTCCTCCAGGACCACACCACACCACCTTTCCTAAATCCTGCCCACACCACACTCCTTTCAAGAGTCAGTTTATCAAATCTGAAATGACCTCACTTGGGCCGACTCTGATCCACAGGTTTGGCACATGGTGGCTGCTCCATCGGTGCAGAGACGCTGAATGAACAGATGAATTGTTGCCCCCGCATTCTCTGGGCTTCTCCCTGAGACCAGGAGACCCTGACAAAGGAGCCGATCACCTGGAGCCCCCACCCCACTCTGCACTGGTTACCCCTCCATCTTATCAGACTCGGGGCCACCCCCAGAAACGTCTCCATCCCAGAAACTGCACCTCCTCCCTTCCAGGATTCGCCAACCGCTCTGCATGCAAGTCTCGTCTGCTCGCAAGAGCATAAACAAAGCGTGTTTTAAATCACGTCGCCGATGCGGGGCAGGCGCTCATTCCCAG
This sequence comes from Camelus ferus, assembly GCF_009834535.1. Taxonomy (NCBI): domain Eukaryota; kingdom Metazoa; phylum Chordata; class Mammalia; order Artiodactyla; family Camelidae; genus Camelus; species Camelus ferus. The sequence goes on along the minus strand of NC_045714.1, from coordinate 11,496,500 downwards.
GTCTCTGGGGGGGGGGAGCTGCAGCTGCCAGCAGGTATTTTCACACAGCCACAGAGAGCCACGGGCAGGCGCGGGCGATGCCTGGCCTTTCTCGGGGTGACAAGCGGAGGCTGTCACAGAAGCAGTGAGGCCCAGACCCCTGGCCCGGCTGAGCGATTCCCGCCACCTCCAAGGACAGAGCCAGAGACAGAGCACCCCTCCCCTGCCCCCCGCCGTGGGCGCCCAGCGAGGGCCTTGCTCCGAAGCACTGCAAGGCCTCCGGAGCTTCACCGTCAATCAACGCCCAGCGGCCATAAATCTTGCTCCGGTGCGTGGAGCGCAGACTCCATGGGGCACGATGGTGTTATCTCCCGTTTACAGAAGAATTAACTGAGGCCTGGGGATGACAGGGCTCTCTCCCAGAACTGCAGGGCTAGCTGGCGGAGGAAGAAAGCCTGCAGCGAGATCCCTGCTTGTCACGATGGCCCTGATATGGGAGGGTGCCGGCCCAGCAACGGCAAGACATGGCCTCTGGGGGCTGCGGCTGGGGTGAGGATGCTGCTCGGAGACCCCGCCGGGCCCACTGCTGCTGCTGACGGAAGACGCCAGACTGCGAGGCAGCGAGGCGTGAAGCTCGCGCCACCCATCTGCGGGTCACACGAGCCGTCTGCAGACATCTGCTTTCACTAGGCTCCTTGGACAGCCTTGGAGAATTGATGGAGGCAGAGCTGAGGCCAGCCTGGCGTGGGGAAGATGGAACTCTGGCATTAAATGACCTGAGGGGAGCAGCTGGTCCGTTTCTGCAGGAGCAGGATGGGAAATGAAGCGTAAGCCAGGAGAGCTGTTCCTCCAGGGCAGCTCGGGGAGGGTGATTGCTCTTCGGGGATCCGAATCCTCCCCACGCTGAACATTTCCTGAGCACATACTTAGTGCCAGCCCCGTGCTGGGCGCTGGGGCTAGACACAAGCAGAGCCCCTGCTCGCAAAAACTGCACAGTTAAGTGACTTTCTCAAACACACGCATCTCAAACTGCCACGCTTATTAAAGAAATTTTAAAAAGAATCCCACTCTTAAACTTGCCTCTTTTGATAGAACAACAGTAAAAATGGCACCAAAGGAAGCCTCTATTCACAGCTCAAAGAAGCTTTTTTGGGGGGTGGGAGGAGGAGTTTGGATCCTCCTGTGTTTGGATCAAGGGGGAATTATCATGGCAGCATGGAGGAGGAACTTGGGTTTGAAATTCCTAAGAAGTTAGTATGTCCATAAGAAATTGCAGGTAAGACGGATACACATGAAGGGAGGATCAGACCCCTTTTCTTTGCCAAGAGAACACAGATGATTTTGGTGAGTGTTTGGAAGGGAAATGCCTTTTGGCACCCTGCTGACCAGCACAGAGCAATCCTGTTGGACTGGTATTTAAATGGTCTAAGTGATTCACCCTAAACCAAAAGACAGTGGCATCAGTGAGCGCTTGCTGGCCCTTGACAATCCGAGAAACACGTCTTACAGCCTATTTCCTCTCCCACTGAATTCCGCCCCTCTCCAACTCTCATTCACTTAATCTTCCCAGAACTCACTCCTGCCCCGACACCGCACACACCGCCTTTCCTTTCCCATTTCCTTTCTCTCCTAGTTCTTTTCTTATGTGTTTGCAGCCTCTGTCACCAAGGAAAAGGAGTCCCTTCTCTCCTTCTTGCCCGAACTTCCTCCGCCCCTCCTCTGAGCCCCAGCACTCTGGATGACCGTGCCTGGTCTCCTGGGGCCAGTCCTGGTTTGTGCCTGGTGCCCCAGAATAACCTTTAATAGCTCCCCTCACCCTCAGAAACGTCCCTGTTTGAACCACAAACTATATGGTCTTTCTGCCAATAAATCATCCCCCCATAACCCCCTCCATGTAGCCCCCCAGCACCCTTCCACAGCTCAGCTGGGGGAGCGGAGGACCACAGAGCTGGTAAGCAGCCCCCCGTGCAGTTCTCTTTCCAGACAGCCTGCTCTTCCCCCTCATGGAGCATCTTACTTTGAAACTTACTATTTGGTTTGGGAGCAGGCCATCTGTTTTGTTCTCTACCTACACTAGGACCTACACAGTCCTTGGGACATAGTAGCTACTAAATACACGTGATGGATGGACGGACGGACGGACGGATGGGTGGATGGATGGACGGACGGACGGATGGGTGGGTGGGTGGATGGATGGGTGGACAGATGGGTGCACGGATGGTGGGATGATGGAAAAAAATGGTAGGAGGGATAGATGAATGCATGGGTTTTAGGGAAACCAGTCAGGAGCCACTTCAATCACCCAAGTGAGAGCAGTGGTGACCTGGAAGGAGGGGATGACAGAAAGAAGTAGGCAATTCGGAGACTTATTTAGGTCCCAGCTTGCTGACTCCTGTTCCAGGGTGGAGAATAGAAGTTCCTCGGGTGTGCGTTTTACGTCAAATATCAGTTGTCAGATACAGATACTGGGCAGTTAGAAAATGGGCATTGAGAGCAGTCTGTACGGTGGCTCCAGGGCTTCCTGTGGAAAGATGTGTGAGAGATGGAAGACACCGAGGTGGGTTTTCGGGCTGGATGCTAAGGCTCCAGGTTGCTGTGTCCGTGGAAAGCTTTCCTTCCTTCCCTCCGTCAGCACCTTGTAGGAGGAACAAGCCCCTCTTGCTCAGTGGGTGAGGAGGAAAGGCAGCGACGGCCCGAGGGAGGCGGGAGGAGATGACCCGCTGCCCCACCAGCTGCCATCTCGAAACCGCGCGTCTCCTGGGAAGGCAGTGGTTATGTGACTAAATGTGCTTTTTGGTGGGGAAAAAGTTCAGACGTGTTCCACAGGCGAGCACAGCACTCCTGGACACTAACACTGAGGCTTCTTGGAAACCTTTTCCGGAGTGCAGGGCTGGGGGTGGTGAAGCCACTCTACAACTAAACCTTAGATCTCTGCCCTCTTTCCACTGAGCCGGTGGCTTCCAAAGTCATCACTGCGAAGCAGCAGGAAGGGACAAGGTTGGGGAGGGAGCACAGAAAATGGATTTTTCCGGAACTGCCACCGGCACATTTATAACAGAATGGTAACTGTATAATGTTATTGTATCGTATAACTGACACGTCTACTTTGGAATGTTTATAACTACCGTAAATCAAGAGGCCGCCAAGCCAGGGCAGTGGCCACACGAAGACATTCCAAGGAAAACGTATAAAATAAATAAAACAATCACACAGTATCAACATTCCATTCCCGGCTGGAAAATGGAAAATCTAATGGCTCCAGCACAGATGCAAGTGCCCCAAAATGAGTTTGCAGGGAGCCAAGGCAGCTGGGGCCTCCTTGCTAGCTCTCAGGAAAGATGTCAAGTGAGAAAAGAGTTACCCAGGTATCAAGAACAAAATGCCTGGCCGAGGGGAGCAGCGGCCACCTCGCTCTCCAGGGAACACACTGACTTCTAGATTGAAGGCTTGTGACCTTCTGCGCTGGGGGCGGGGGTGGGCAATCACGACCGTTTTGCTATTTCCCCATTTAGGACTTCTGTCCAATTTACATTCCCCAAAGAACATAAAAGGTTGGCTATCCCCCAGGCATCAGATGCTGTGGCTTGACAAATCACTTGATTTCTGACCTTAGTGATTGTTTTGGGGCTTAAACTACTTCTATGTTTTAACCAGCAGCTTAGAAAATACACATCTAAATGGATCCTGGCCAGATAAACATCTGGTTATTTAAACGACTTGGGCCCTGGCTTTGAAGTCAGGAGCTGCATAATTCTGGATTCTTCCGCACTTTTAGGATACCTGGAGCTTTCCTCATTCACTGGGACCTGTAACCGCACAGTCGGAGCAATGAATCCTAAAACTGCAGGGTTTTGTGGGGTTTTCAAAGTGTTTATGAAATCCTTTTGGGCCATCTTTCCTGTCTCAGGGCCTTGGAGGTCTGCTGTACAAGCCTGGGGAATAGAAGCTATTAAAAGTTAAAAATTAATAACCATGAGGAATTAATCACCTCTTGGAGGACTTTGAAGCTGGTTTTTCTTTCTCCCTGGAGAGGGTCTCTGCTTTCTGACAGCGCTAGAAGAAAATGCTTGTCGTATTTTTAGACGTTCAGTTTTCATTGGGTCATTGAATCAGGGAAATGGACAGACTTTGGATTTTCCAGAGCTTGGGGTCTGAAAGGAGAAAAGGGTGGGGCGGAGAGGCGTGCATTTTCCACCCCCAATCTCTTCAATGGCCTGGAAAAGGTTTAAAAGTTTAGAATAAAAAGAGGTCCCAAATGCGTAGCAAAGAAAATTTGCAGAGGGTCCTAGTGCTGATTACAGAGACACTGGACACATCACAGGCAATCCAGCCTCTTGGTGGGCAAAAGGCATCTTCTTCCCCGGACCTTAACTTCAGAAGGAAAAAAAAACAAAACAAAAAACTCTTCAAACTCCTGGTCTAGAATCCATGTTTTTAGCCCAGGACAGAGACACACAGGACAAATACAAAGATTTGATCAAGTCTGGCTTCTTTCTTGGTGCTTTTCAAACCAGGTTGACTCTGAGCATGTTGTTCCCAGGCCTCTGCTGGGTTGGGTTTCTTTGGACTGTCAGTCAGCGAGGGCAGGGCTGACGGACGGCCCGGGACCCTTGGAGCTTCTCGAATGACAAACCAGCTAAGAGATCCGCTCTCTCCCTGAACCAGGCCTTCCCCAAACTCCTCGCTCTCGGCCGCGAACAGGAGAGAAGGTGGGCCTGATCAGCATTCCATCTCCAGACAGAACGGACAGGGAGTTAGACCGCAGAATTCCACATGTTGATATTTGTATTATTGGATCATAATCACATTTCCAAAAAATTAGAAAGAACAAAGCAAAAAAGAAAAAGAACAAAAAACAAACCCAGCCTACTTCCTAAGAAGTTAAAGCTGTTTTCCCTTCTTTGTCCTTCATCTGCCTCCTTGAGCAGCCCTCTGGTGATTTATTATTTCGGGAACCCCTGAGGGGACACAGTATTGCCTCTCTGGAAAGGTCACGCGGTGAGCGCAGACTTTATCCGGGTCAGAAGTTGCCCCCGGACACAGAGGGGAAACTCCGGGGGAAGTTAATAAGCAGCCAGCTCCGAGCAGGTCACTGATCAGGCGCCGGTTCCGGGAGGGGCACTCGCCCCGTGGTGATTTCTCCACGAGCAGATTTTCTGAACCACCTACCACCCCCAGGTGAAGAAATCCATGTTTTCCTAACACGTGCAGCTCTGAAACTCTCCCCACTCGCAGGTCACCTCCTGCAAATTCATTCTCCATGGATGATGTCTTTTAAAAAAATCTATTCACTTGGGCCTTGGGTTTTTTTCCCCATAGATGGTAGGAGTTGGGGAAACCAAGCATCTCCACAGCTGGCCCTTGGTCAGCAAGCTCAGGTCCCAGGGCTGCCCAAGGTGGAGTTCAGGGTCTGTTCAGTTATGACCAGCCAAGCGGATGTGTGAGGTAAAAGGAAAAGCCAACAGGTAAACTCCAAGTTGACCCCCAGAGTTTCAGGCTAGAGGCAGGTCCTCCGGGGGTGACGCTTCTCGGAGTCAGCAGTATTTAAACGCACTGCCACCCTGTCCCAGCGAGAGGCTACTGCGTGGCCTTGGAGGAGGGAGTCTCGCGCGCCCTGACCCAGGCCAAGACCCACAGCTTAGACAATTCCTTCTAACCAGCAGGCAGCACCGCACAGAGCATCTGGGGGAGTACTTCGAGTCTGAGAAGGCCGGGGGTCCCCTCGGGCCCCCACATTTCCTTTCCATGGAACGTTTCTCTGGTCAAAGGGACACAGCCGGGGAGGTGGAAGAGCCTGCTTGGGGTGCTAGCGCTTAAGTAGGTGTCAGAAGGGCAGCAGTGTGACAGGTCAGTGGTTTCTGGTGATCATCCTTCATTCCATTAAAAAAAAAAATGCCCAGAAACACCCAACACAGCGCCTGGCCCTGCCTCCCGGCTCAGGAAGAGCGAGTAAGAACAGCGGCTCAGCTCCCCCAGCCTCCCGGGGGCGGCGAGGAGGGGTCCCTGGAGCTCGCGGCTGGCAGGCTTTCCTGTAACTAAGCTGGTCTTACCAGCCGCGGGCACACACCGGACGGAGCTCTCCCACGGCTTCGAGGACCGAGACAATGTGGGCAGAGAAACCAAGCCGGGATTAGGGCGTCATGGGGACTGGCTGTCTCCAGCTCTCTATTAATCTTTCAAAAAGGCTTCACTCTGGAGGCGAGGTATTAGATGGCTCAGCCAACTTCTTAAAAAGTTCCTCTTTCTTCACAGAATGTCAAGTGAGATTTCAAGGGGGCATACTTCATAGAGCAAGTATGTTTTCCTTAGGGCAGTAAACCACGGTGAAATTTACCTTCCCCACCTCCCCATCCCCAACCCACTCCAACCCTCCCAGACTTCTAGCCAAAACCTGCATCTGTTTTTCAGGGAGACAACAAAAACCCCGTAGCTGTTTTCTTCAAGTACAGCGAAGGTCCCTCCTGGGTTGCAGAATGAACGTTGGGCAAACTTTATAAATCTAGAGGGAAAGCTGTTTTGGGCAGTGGTAAGGAGCTGAGTGGGGTTTTCTGCTGGCATTTTTTAAGACAGTACCAGGAGGAGCCCCGCCACCCTCCGCATGCCCGTCCCTGTGTGCGGAGGGGCGGCCACAGAGTCAAAAGTCAGGCTCCCCTGATTCCTGGGTGACCACCCACCCCACCAAGAAGTGCAAAGATCGGGAGAGAGGAGAGGTGGGTGGGCAAAGCGGGTTAGAGAGAAACCAAGAATCCGTCAACCACGTGATTGTCCTCAACTGTGGGACCCAAAGAGCCAGACCCAGAAGTATTTTTCACCAACTGAGTAAGAGATGTATTTTTCACCAAGAAAGAGCGGCTGCCCTGGGGAGATACTGTGTTGAGATGTATGTGTGTTCTCTGTGCATCCATCGCAGAGAAACCACAAGGATGACCACAAAGGAATGCCCCACACTCAGTGGAAAGAGGACCCGTCTCCTGTAGCCGTGTGAGGCCAAGGGGACATCTCACGGGCCGTGGAGGTTGGCGGGCAGGGGAGCGGCGGAATGCTGTGGGGGCTGGAGCTCTGTGTCCGGGAAGGGCGGGTTTCCCTGCTTCCAGCAGAGCAGCCAGCACTCGCCCAAGGTCACAAAGTGAGTTAGGCAGAAACAATCAGCTCCTGGCTTTGTCCCTAACAAGCAGAATCCTATAAAAAGAGAAGAAAATTACTCTGGGGACTTGAACAAAGAAGCCGGGCTATAAATCCACTCTCTGCACAGCTGCCGGTGATCTTCCAAAAATGCAAATCGGACGCCACCACGCAGCCATGCGATGCCCTTCAGAGGCGTCCCAGCACCCTCAGGAGAAAGACCTGAATCCTTAGCCCTGGCTGCAGGGCCAGATGGTCTGAGGCCCGAAGTCACCTGGCCACCCCCTGCCGTCCACTCCTGCTGTCTACACCCAGGCACAAGGGCCTTCCTGGAGCTCACTCTCTCTCGGTCTCTGTCTCTCTCATCCAGAAACTCATTTACTCATGCAACCCAGATTTCTGCAGCCTTTGCACCTGGCCCCGTGCTCTGCGCCGTGGACACATCAGTGATCGACTGGTATGGCCCTGTCCCCTCGGAACTCCCGGTCAGATGGGGCAGACTGGCGTTAACCAAAGGCACACAAATAGTTAATACATAAAACAACATACATCTAGATTCTTAAAACACCAGTGCAGGAAAGCACAGAGGACCGCAGGGCATTCGAGAGGCCCTGCTTTAGAAAGGGTAGGGGACACTTCCCTGGGAAAGGCAGCTGTGGGGACTGAAGCGTGACCAGGACCGGAGGCAGGAGGGCGGGTGTGTTCCCGAGTGAGCTGGGGCCCCAGAGGGAGGAGCCATGATCCGAGGGGACAAGAAGAGCGGTTCTGGATGGATGGAGCCTCAGGGAAGGGGGCGGTCGGGGGTCCTGGTCTGGGGGTTGAGCGCTAGCTCTGACCCTCATGTGGGGAGTGCAAGCCTGGCTCCTTAACTGCGACTCGTGGTTACCAAGCCCTTAGCATCAGGAGTTCGCTCCACCGCTGCCCTGCCCCCCGTCACCCCCAACAGCCCCGACAGTAAGCACCGGGGAGACTGAGAACACGGGAGTCTCCAAAACCTGCTCAGTTACAAATCTAGTGGGTGGGAGAGCTGGGATTCGAACCCGAGGCCCAGAGACTGCTTTCCCGTCCCTCCTCCTGCTTCCTCCCAGGCCTCCCCAGCCCCTGGAGCACCCCAGAGGCCCACAGTGACCGTGAGTGACTGAGCAAAGCAAGCTGCAACCTGCTGGGGCTCAGCCGCTCGGGGTGACGGCTGGCCTTTGTTCGTGGGCCGCGGCGTCCCCGGGCCGAGAGCTGGAGACAGGCTTAGGGAGGGGAGGGGAGTTATCGCATGTCAACGCCTTGGGAGGCCCTGGAAGAAGCAGTCCAGTTCAACTAATTGCCTGCCCTGCTGTGGAGCCCACAGTTTGAAGGAGTGTGGACCAGCTCGCGGGGATATGAAAGGATGCGCTGAAACCAATCGACGCAGCGTGCAGACTAGTATTGATCAGAAGGAAATCTGTTGTTTTGGAGGAGGACTTTGTCGGGGGAAGACAGTATGTTAACACTGCAAATTTGGGGGGCCGGGGTGGGGACCAGACAAATAGGAAGAGAAGTTGGGGTCGGAGGACAATCAAGAACAAATACCCTCGCCCCCCTACCCCCAGCCCCACCCAGAGCAAGGTGAGCTGGAACCCAGCTGGGTTTGGCCAAACAAGCAGGGGACCGAGGCACCGTGCCCGGGTGTCCCCTCGTGTGGACGACACCACCCACAAGTGTAGGGAATGTAACTAGAGACCTTGCTCCACGGGGGACATGCCGCTTCTCTTGCAGGAGAGAGCAAGGCGGGGCTGGGGGACAGGGCGTGTGACCCAGGCAGCCACACAGAGCCCCCTGCCTAGAAGGTCCCACCCTCCGTTCAATGTTCTGTGGTCACAGCCTTGAAATGCTTAATATTTTTCTGAACGAGCATCTCACATCTTCATTTTGCACTGAGTCCTGTAAATCCTGCAGTGGGTCGTGCTGGGGAGGGACGGGCAGTGGACGAAGGAGGACCGCTCCAGCCTGGCTGCTGACAGTGTGCTCAGACACCTCAGGCCCCGCCATTGGCTCAGAGCGGCTGTGGGAGGCGTGGGCTCACCCGGCGGGGGGGATCCACCTCTGCCTCGGGGACGTGCTCGGGAAGTGGTGGGGCACATTTACCCAAGACTTTTGCCACCTACCTAAAATTCACGCTCACTGCGGCCACTTACTTCCACAGAGGGAGGGAGGGAGGGAGGCAAAGAGAAGCCTTCATCTCCTGACAAAGGCAAAGAGCCCCGGAAACAGCAGCAGGAAAGCTTGAGGGGTGCCTTGTCTGTGCAGTGCCTGGCCCCGGAGCCCCCTCCTCCCTCCTCCAGGGAAGGGGGCTGGGTGTCTTGGGGAGCTGCCTCTAGCTAGCAGGTCTTCTACTTGCATGGGCTGTCTGCACCCCCATAACACTGACGGTAGGGGCCCCACAGCGGCACTCTTGGGTATGATGCTTTAGGTCATCCCAGCACCTTGGTCTGGCATTCAATGCCCTGCACAATCCCACATCGAATTCCTTGTACAGAGGTTCTCCATCTTGTCAGGTGACCGCTGGGCTGGCCCCGTGGAGAAGCTTTAACTGAGCTCGTGGCTTTCCTCTGCTGCCCAGAACCTTCTGGGTCGAGATCCGTTCTGCCTAACTCTGGGAAGCCCACCTGCCCACGCAGCCCTTCCCCAACCTCCCCCCATTCGTGTCGATCTGTGCACAATATGGTGCTGACTGCTGAGCTGATGGTTCACAACGTCAGCTTGGTGCTTGTGAACACTGTGGAGCCAGATCCACTTGGATCTGAATCCCAACACTGTGCCAGAGGCGGGGACCCAGCAGTAAAAGAGAGAGACGGTCCCAGTACCCGCAGATGAGGTGAGATAATAATGCATGAGTAGGGCACAAAGAATGGACATCAGGAAACAGTAATAACAACTGTATCCTTGTTTCCGATAAGAACACAGCGGATTGAAGGCACAGTTAGAGAAATTCTGCTACAGATACGAATATTGACAAAAAGTCACTCTGACAGCCCGATAGCAGCAGACCAGCTAGAAAAACAATCACACGACACAAGCACATAAAAAGACACAGCAGTCAGAGACTGAGCAGGGCACCGAGAGTGATCGCTGCAGACCTGCACTGTCAGTGGAGCTCAGGACCAGCAGCTCCCCAGCTGTCACCCGCCAGGACCAGTAGCACATACACAGAGCGGGGTGCATTTCACTGCTTCAGAACCAGCCAAACGTCCTCTCCAACCGGCCGTGTAGGAAAAGTCTTCTTTCACGTCCTCACCAACACTTGGTGTCACCTGTCTCTTTAACTTTAGCCCTTCGGTGAGCGCAGTGGTATTGCACTGTGGTTTTCATTTTCATTTTCCTGGTGATGAATGAACATCTTTCCACGGGCTAATCAGTCATTCGTACGTCTTCTTTTACGAAGTGTCTTTTCAAATTCTTTGCCTATTTTAAAAATGGTTGGTGTGTCCTTGTGTTATTGAAGATGAAGAGATATTTATATATTGTAGATACAAATCCTTGGTCAGATACGTGTGTTCAGTATTCTCTCCTAGTCTCCTATGTCTTGTCTTTTCATTTTATTGATCGTGTCAGTTATCTTTTTTACACGTCAGAAAGTTCCTTCACGCTCCTTTTTCATCAGTCCCCTCTGTCCACCCTACAGATTTCCTTTTTGCAGACTGTGAATGTCATATAAGTGGAATCATACATTACATGTCTCTTGAGCCCAGTCATTCACTCATAATAATACCTTTCATCTGCACCCAATTCTTGTGTGTTTCAGTCCTTTGTTCCTCTTGGTTGCTGAGCAGCTCCACTGTATGAATTGCCTGTGTATGGATGTACCACAGCTTGAGTAGATTCCTATTAGGTGACAGATTTTTGGGTTGTTTGGGGGCAATTATGAACACATACACTCTAAACATCCATGTATGTGTTTTTACGTGCATATGTTTTTATTTTCTTTGGGTAAATACCTAGAAGTGGGATTGCTTTATCTTCTAGTAAATGTATACGTAACTTTGTAAGAAACTGTCAAACTATTTGCCAAAGTGGCTGTGCTGTTGGCATCCCTGTCAGCAAAGGATCAGGGTCCAGTTGTTCTGGAAACTCACCAGCACTTGATAATGTCCGCATGTTTGGTTTCCATTTTTAAGCTGTGATCCATCTTGGTGACTGTTCCACATGGATTTAAAAGGAAGTGTATTCTGCTGTTGGGGGGGGGGGCTCTATATTAAAAATACCAATTAGGCCAAGTTGTTCAGGTCTTCTCCTCACCAACTTTCTTTCTACTTCTACTAATTCAGGGACATTGAAACGTCCAACTCTACTTTTGGGTTGGTCTATTTCTCCCTCTGGTTCAAGTGTTTTTATTTCGAGTATCTTGAATCTCTCTTACTTCCATATGTGTATTTAGGATAATCATGCCTTCTTGTGAATCGACTCCTTAGCCATTAAAGAATGTCTCTCTTTAGCTCTGGTAATATTTCTTGTTCTGAATTCTACTTACTGGGGCCGGTCAGCCTGCCTTGGCTTGGTCTTTGTGTAGTATGTCTTCCTCCATCACATTAACACGCCTGTTTTCATCGAGTGCCTTCTTGACGACAGCTTGTAGTTTAGTCTTGCTTTTATATCCAATCTGATCATCTCTGTCTTTTAACTGGGGTATTTTGATCATTTGCATTTAATACTAATTGAATGCTATTATTAATATGGCTGGGTTTACATTCACCATCTTGCTAATGTAAGTATTTTAATGATTCCATTTTATTGCCACTGTTGGCTCATAAGCTAAACTTCTTGGTCTTACTTTTATAAATCTGCATCTTTAACTTATCCCAGTCTTCCTGCAAACACGCCACTCACATGAAATGTGATACCTGTATAAATACATCTCCATTGTCTCCCTCTCATTTGTGCTTTTGCAGTCATATATGTGACTTTCACACGTTATAAACGCCACTACACATTGTTATTGCTTATGTTTTAAACAGTCAACTATCTCTTAAAATAAATTTTAAATGAGAAGTAAGTATCTTTTATATTTACTCACATCTTTGCCGATCATTCCTGTTTGTAAATCTAAGTTTCTGTCTGACGTTGTCTTCTTTCTGCTCTAAGAACTTCCTTTGGGGCTTCTTTAGTGCAGATCTGCTGCTGATGGGTTCTTTCAGCTTGCTTTGTTTTGTTGTTGTTGTTGTTGTTGTTGTTGTTGTTGTTGTTGTTGTTTCAGTCCAAAAATGTCTTTGTTTTGCTATCATTTTGCGTGGTATTTTTGCTGGCTATAGAATTCCATTGTTGTTGTCGAATGTTTGAGAGATGTTCTTTCAGAACTTTAAAGACGTCACTCCGTCATTGTTCTCTGGCTTAGATACATAGTTTAGTGGATTTCTTGCTCCTCAGTACATAATATGTCATTTTCCCCTGGATGTTCCCCCATTTTTTCTCTTCATTATTGTTCTTCAGTAATTTGATTATGATGCACATGGACGTGGTTTGTGTGTGTGTTTACCCTCTTTGTGGCTAGTTGAGCTTCTTGGAGCTGAGAATTTATAGGATTCATCAAATTTGGAAAATATTCAGCCATTATTTCCTCCGGTTTTTTTTTCACCTTCTCCCCACACCTCCCCAGTTCCGCGTGCTTGGTACCGTCCTGCGGGCCACTCAAAGGCCACTCCATGTTTTCCAGTCTTTTTCCTTCCTGTCTCATTTTGGATTGTTTCTGTTTTCAGGTTCACAACTCTTTTGTTGCGTTTTCTGATCTTCTGTTCATGCCATACAGTCAGTTTTACATCTCTGATACTGCATTTTTCATTTCCAGAAATGCCATTTGGCTCTTTTTCTCTCTTAAATTTCCTTCCCCGCCGTATTTGTGTCCTCCTTAAATACTGAATATACACTTTCTAGTTCTTCGATGTCCTTGTTTGCTAATCCACTGTCCCCATCATTTCAGGGACTATGCCTCTCATCTGCCCCCTTGTCTCCATCCCTTACCTTAATTTAGTCTCTCTCCCTGTTTTTCTTGGACCATACAGCATCTCCTAACTGACCACACCCTGGGGACAGCTTCACCCTTCCACACAGCAGCCAGGGTGAGACTTCAAACACATAAGACCGACCGTTTCCCTCCCCTGATTAAAACCCTTAAAGGGATTCCCGTCACCTCCAGCGGGAGAAGAGGAGATACAATATCTGCCCTTCACAAACTCTCTGACCCGCCCTTTCACATCCTGTCCCATACCTGACCCTCCAACGACACCAGCCAGTTCTCAGCCCCCGCACAGCAGCGTGGCCGCAGGTCCCCAAGCCTGTGCCCGGGGGGGCCTTGCTGCCTGACAAGACACAGCTGGGTCGCTGAGGGGGCGGCACAGGGGCTGGCCGTTATGGAAACATCGCCAGTTTGAGTCAAGAGATCAGATAAGTGGTGGGGGTTGGAAATGTCAACCTGGGAGCCCAGGACATCTCCACTGCCCCTGAGCCAAGCCCCAGCTCTCGCAGCTCCTGAGCTGTCTGGCCGTCACTGGAGAGAACCTTGGACCATCAGCAACACACCCTCGGACCCTCACTTGGCCCCTGATGGTACGTCATCTAGAGAATTCTGACCCCTGGGTCTGGCGGGAGGGCCCGGGACGCGGCACTTTCGACAAGCACCTGTGAGTCTGGTGTGCACCGAAGTGAGAGCACGACCACCTTCTCTGTCATGAACAAGGGCTCTGAGGCCGGACCAGCGGCTGGAGCTTCTGGGTCACACGGCTCTCGTGGGCTTGGAAACACCTCCCTCAGAAGGCAGTGAAAGAGGATCCCCACGCCAGCAGGCTTCCCACCCAGCCCCCCGCCTCCGTCTCTCCCTTTGTTTTAACTCTTCCTGATGGACTGGCGGTTCTGGCATCCGTGGCCATCCCTTTCCCCCTGCGGGGCTGGCAGGGGGCTGCCTCGGCGGGCTACCGGGGAGCATTCGGCAGCCACCACGCACACACTCCTGGCGGATCCCATGGGGTGGATGGAGGTGTCTAGCTTTGCAGCAACAGATACCGGGCTCTCGCAGCAACTTGGGGAAGCTGGGTTGACTCAGCCCCTCTCTGATAGTACGGGGTAGGGGGGTGATCGAGGGGGAATTCAATACTCAAGGGGGGAGGAGGAGAGCCATTTAAAATGCAGCAGCAAGACAGTGTGCTCACAGGGAGAACTGGAACCCCCCTCCGCACTGGCCCTGCTGCTGTTGGACTGCTTTGGAAGAAGCCATCCAATACAATCAATGTGACCAGTGGTGGTGGCTGCGTTTCCCAGCCCCAGGGAAGGTCCTGGATGGCCAAACAGGTTCCTGACAAGTAGGAACTTCTCCTGCACTCGGGGAGAGCGGGTTTGGAGGTAAGAAAGCCATAAACCACTGCGGCGCCTTCAAAGAATGAGACGATGCACTCAACCGGCACCGGCACCGGCACCAGGCGGACGGGGAACAGCTGAAATGCCATTTCCTAGGAAGGAACCACATGGCCCGAGCTCTGGGGCTGGGGGTGCCCCAGGCAGCAAGGAAGTTACGGGAGTGGGGGCGATGGGGGGCAGAAATCATAGCCGCCTGGACTCTGGGAACTTCTCCTCGAAGCAAATGATAACTTAATGGGGCAAAAAACTTGGGCTGTTTTGAAATTCAAGCACAAAAATTCTTCCCCCCTCCCGCCTACCCCCCCGATGGAGCCAAGGGCACAGTACGGCCGCTGTCGCTGATGCTCACGGCAGCCCGTGGTCCAGTCCCGACAGCTGGGGTTAGGGGCTGGCCACGGAGGGCCGTGGAGAACAGCGACAGACGTGGCTTTAACCAGAATGACGGCAGTGGCCAGCCACGTGGCTGTGACTCAGGTCCAATTTCTCACTCTCTGCCTCTTGCCTTGGATAAACTCCACGGAGGTGACACCAGACTGATTGCCTGGCTGCCATTTGGAGGCGCCATGACATATAATAAGCCACTCAAACCATAAGTCAACATTTATCTGTAGGGAGCCACATTCTGCACATCCAGAAAAGGCGCATTTTCCAGATGAGAAGGACCTTGAAGATTTTCTACTTCAGTGGTTTCCAACCTCCTCGCCGCCTAGCATCACTTTTGTTCTTTTCCCCACCAGACCTCGTGTTTTCAAAGATTGTGTCGCCTAAACTGCTTTCGTTAAGTAATAATTAATTTGTTTCCCAATTGTTTAATTAATCAAAGGCATAAATAACTGCCAACCTGAGCTTTTAATCAGTGTGTGTGGGGGGAGGGGGGAGAGGGAGAGGGCCAAAACACTGACACTTATTAAGCACCTGCCATGCACCAGTTGCTGGCCA
Organism: Camelus ferus; assembly: GCF_009834535.1. NCBI lineage: Eukaryota > Metazoa > Chordata > Mammalia > Artiodactyla > Camelidae > Camelus > Camelus ferus. The sequence continues at coordinate 11,481,086 of NC_045714.1, read as the reverse complement.
GACGCGCTGTTTTCCTTCATCTTGTCCTTACACAACCCTTTCACACGACATGTGAGGATGTGGACACGGAGGGGCAGAGAAGCCAGTCTCTTTGTCCAAGGTCCCAAAGCCAGCCGGGGCCAAGCCGGGACCGGTTCCTGGGTCCACCTGATGTCCAAGGGTCCACTTGTTCTAACAGCCTGTTCTTACCTCTCTGCTCACCACCCTGGGGTCACGCAGATCCAGCCGAAGGCAGAGGGGGAGCATCTTAGTCGGCCTGAAACCCTGAAATTGCCTCCTGTGTTGCGTTAAGACTCTTTCCACAGCCAGTGACAGAATCCTGACTCAAACTGATGCAGGGAAAAAGGAGGGTGGTGGGCACATATGACTGGAGACCAAGGTGATCAAACTTCAGGCATGGCTAGATCCAGGCGATCAAACAAAGTTGTGCACTCTCCCCTCCACCCTACCATCTCCTGACTCTAGTGTGTTCTGCTTCTCCTTGCCCCTGGTTCCCATCTTCTCCTGCCCCAAACTTCCACACTAAACCCAGACTTGTACCTGCAACTTCCTCCTTGATGTCTAAAGTTCATCTCTCATTCAACAGGGCCACGTGGAAGTTTTTGACTCTCCTGTCCCCAAACCTGTGTCTCCCTCACCTTCCCACAGCCCAGGAAACAGGGCCACATCTACCCGGCTGCACAGGCCCTGTCTGGAGTGGTCCTTCAGTCTCCTCTCTGTCACCTCCTCTGCCCTCCAGCTCCCCTGATAATCCTCCACCCCACCCTGGTCCCAGTCACCTGGTCCCTCCAGCCCCCGGCTTCCACCCCCAACACCCATTCTTAACTCTGCAGCCAAAGCAAGGATTTCAAAATCAAAAAGAGGTATCCACCGAAACCCTCCTATAGCTTTTTCCTACATTTAGAATCAAAACTCCTTCCTGCAGTCAGCGGGGTCCTATGCATATCACATGCCCACCTTTCCAGCGACTTTCTGTGGCGCTCCGCGCCTTGCTGGAGAAACTCTAGCCACACTGAGACTTCTGTTTCTCAAAGTGCCGCTGCTCCCACCCACTGCAGGGCCTCGGCACTGGCTGCCCCCTACTCTAGCTCTTCCCTGGGCAGGCTCCGTTCATATCTTGGCTTCAATGTCACTGGCTTGGGAAGCCTTCCCTGACCACCCCATCTAAAATTGCCCTCCCCTGAAGGTACTCTCGAGTATAGCCCTCGAGCGTTCATCACAACATGTATTTATCTTATTGAATTATTTGGTGGCTCACTGTGTGTCCTCTTCCCTTATTAGAATGTAACCTCCAGGAATCAGGAGGCCTGGCTGTCTGGCCAACCTCTGCACCCTATGCTCAAGACCTGGCTCCTGCTACCCACTCAACTCTGTTGAATGCTGAGGGAATCGTTCTGTGGGCAAATATGTGATTTCTCTGTGGAGTACCAAGGATCTTATCTCCTCCCAGATGTATTTATGGGCATCTTGCCAATGGCAGAAAGTTCTGGAAAGTCACAGCATCTGCAGGTCCAGGTGAAAGGTGCCTAGTGCTGGGCACCAGATGGAGGTACACAGAACGTACCCCAGTGCAGCTGCAGGTGGAGGCTGGGGGCACTGTGATGACACACACATTTCAGCCTCTGGTTCTCAGTGGAACTGTGTGTTTCTGAAGCTAGCACTCAAGAGAAGGGATGCCGACTGAAGAATTAGGCCTCATTAGAGACACTCTGGTCAGTAACGAGGCGTCTGGGTAGCAGCTTTTTATTAATGCTGCAGGCACAACTTAGCCAAGCAGAGACTCAGGGAAAGAGGGGTGGGCAAGGTGCCCCCCACCACCAGCCCACCCTTGCTGCAGTCTAGTCCTCTCCTCACACGGGTTTCAACTGCAGGAATCTTTGCCCAGCTTCTATCTCATGTCCAAATCTCTCCTCCAACTAAAAATGCCACCTCCTCCATGAAGCCCTCAAGGATTCTCCTGAGGAGCAAGCTTCTAACGCTTCATTTCCCCAAGGACAAAAATCACTTCCAACCCACTAGTCTGGTTATTCATACATGGAATATAGTCTTGTATTAGACTGGAAGCTCCCCAAAGACACCTAAATCTACCAAGGTCCTAGTATTGTGCCCAGAGTGTAGAAAGACCCATTTAGAAAATGTTTGTTAGCTGGATGCTGCTTGCTTGGATGTACAAGTGATGACTGAATGGATGGGTAGGTATATGGATGGATGGATGGATAGATGGATGGGTGGATAACTGGGTGAATAAATGGAAAGATTCATGGCTGATTGGATGAATGGACAGATGGCTGGATGAATGAGTCACTGAGTGAATGAATGGATGGTTGCTTGCTGCCATTTTTTAAAGTCATTCTTGATGACAACAGTGGTAACAGGGTAATAGTATCAGATTAAAGCAGTGAATCCCAAAGTGACTTCCATGAAATCCCCAGCCCATAAAATATACCTCAAAATAAATATTAATACTTAAATAAGTTTGAGAAACCCCACACCCTAGAACCCCCTATGGCACTGTCATGATGCCTATTTGCATGTAACAGCCCTGAGAAGTCCTGTGGCGAGGGACCCGTTTAGCTCAGCACACTTTGTTAAATGTTGGCTTAATTAACATTCCAAGCAGGTGGATGAGATGCTGAAGACCCCAGGCTCAAGGACCGGGGCCAGGCACCTGGACGTCTGCTAGATGAAGAATATGTTTGGGGACTAGGAAGACATTTGCTCCTGCCAGCCTTCCCTCTTCCTGCACCCCGGCTGGGGGAGGGGGGGCTGTTGTCTCGCTTTCCTGAGCTCTCACAACCCAAAACTGAGTCATCCCACTTTATCTTCCCTTTGTTACACTGGCAAGCATTCAGATGGTTTTAGCTGTAGCTTGAATACAATGCCGCAATGATAAAATACCGTCTATTCTCCTTGGAACAAGAGGTCGTGAGGATTCTGATCATTTTTCCTGAAGAAATCATCTTACATTTCAAACTAAAGACTCTCCAACCTCTTCAGTGGATACAGAATACAAAAACTTAAGATGCAAAGGCTTAGAAACCTCAAGAGAAATCTATCTGCCTCCCCTTTCCCGGCACCCCATGAGGGGAGGGGAGCCGTCTGAATGGACCCTGTCTGCAGGGGCTGGGAGGGAGGGTCCTCTTTGGGCCCCTGGTGAAAAAGTGAAACTGGACACCCACCTCTCCCTTCCCTGCTTCGGTCCCTCCAGCCACAGGATCCTTATGCCGATTTCTGAAATGCCCAGGTGGTCTTTGCGTGTGCCACCGTTTCTGTCTGAATCACCCTCCTTCCACTCAGCAGAGCATCCTTTGGTCAGCTCAGCTGTCTCTTCCAATGCATGGTCACTCTTCACCACCACCCTCTACTTCCTCTTTTTTTTTTTCACAGAGTTTGTCCCAGTTTGGAGTTATTATATTTATTTGTCCATATCTTTGTCCTTGCAGACCACGCTCATGATGGCCAGATCTGTGTTGTACTGCAACCCACCTACTACCTGTCCTTGGGATAGTGCCTGGCCCACAACAGATGCTAAGTAAAGATTTGCCAAAGTAGCTGCTACCTAAAAGTGGCATATCCAGGCATAATGGGAGGGTGATACTTTCAAGATGGTGTTACCCATCACTTTTCAAATATCTACCTGGCCCATTGTACCACCCCTCCCATCAAGGTCACTCAAGGGGCCGGATGAAGTTGTTGGAATGATAACCTCTTTCTATCCTTCTGGTCAACCATGGAGCAGGTGGATCTGACCATCTATTTCAGAAAGAATTTCACTTTTATCCTGAAAAAGACCGCCCCTTGTCAAGACTCAAGATGAGAGGCTGGAGCAGAGGACCTGACACCGGGGCTCCTCCTGCAACGTCCCTGCACAGACACATGGATTTTCAGTGAAAATGTCCGGAATCCATGGTAATTACCCCAGAAGGAGAAAGTGCTTGCCAAGTCGTGGCCTTTGGGTCTGTGGTTGCAGATATTTCAGTCCTGGTGATTTCAATGCTGAAGCCACTCCACGCGTCCCGTCCCACCCGCTGCCCACTGAGTAACCTCATACTCAGAGAATGCTGCTCTGTAATTAGACCCCTCTAGCAGGACCCGGCTGGAGCCATTTCAAAATTCTCTCTTGGTACTTCAAAGCCTTGGGGTTCCCCCCACCCCTTCCTTAATTAGATAATGACACAGGCAGGCAGTTACACAATTTCACCAGCAGAATCCATTTCTGCCTGTGGCTTTGCTCTCACTCCTTGGAGAATCCATTTTTAGCTTCCAAAAGGGTTCTGGGCACAAAGCACAAAAATCATCAAAGCAATTCCCAGTTCCCTGACCCTAATGAAATCCCACCTGGCGAGGCCGGGCCGAATGAGCGGCTGGGTACCGTGATGCGCCTCCAGCGCCCCTTCTTCTTCTCCCACCAGCCCCACATCCTACACATCAGCTGCTCTGCAAGTCCTAGCATTCCCAGGATACAGGATCCTCAGTCTCAGCTTGGAGCTGTTGCATATACAGCTTCCACTCCCAGTATGAGTTTCCCCCTTTACTGAACCCAAGAACTCCTATGCATCCATCAAAACCCAGGCTCAACATTCTCCCTTCCAAAGAGCCATCCCTGACTGCCCCAGCAGATTTGAGTGACTTTTCCTGGGCCCAGCACACATGGTCCAAATTGTCCTCCAGCCCAGCAGTGTGGCAAGACTGGTTTTGTACAATCCCTGTGCCAGCCCACACCTTAGGGCTTCTGGGGAAACAAGGCACACAGTGGGCACCACTAGGTCCTACTCTGCTCCTGGCTAAGCACTGCCCTTGGAGTCCCTGATCCTTGATTTAAGTCCTGGATTTGGCACTGATCACCCGTGTGACTTCAGGCAACACTCTTTACTTCTTGGCCCCCCCCCCCCCCAATTTCTCGCCTCGCAGGATTGTGGTGATGGTTGAGAAGAAGGATGACTGTGGATGGCCTATGAAGGAAATGAGCACCTTCCCCTTTTAGTAACTGATGGAACAGAGGCATTGTGATGTCTGCTCTCTCTCTCTCTCTCTTCCTTTCCTCCTCTCCTCTTCCCTGGACCTCCCTGCTTCCTGCATTCTACAAATGGGGTCTTTGAAAAAATTCCCCCTAGTCCACAAAGAAAAACACCAGCTGGAAACCCGCAGGGCTCTGGGGCGAGCTCCCGCTCTGGGTGAAGCCCTGCTGGATCCAGCCATGGAGACGCTGCACCGTTTCACCACTCTGTTAAGACTCGATCGATCTCTCCAGCAAAACCTCCTGCAACAGCAAAACTGCGGCCAACAGATTACAGGAGGATTAATCACCCCCGCCCCCACGCTCCCATGATGCTTTGTACCTACCTCCTCTGACTACAGTTAATCAAAGAATGGACAGAGGGCCTCCCCCTACCTGCCTCGGTGACTTCATTTTGTGCCTTAAGACATGACTCAGACTCTACCTCCTGGGGGAGACTTTTTTGAGCCCCCTCCCCAATCAAGCACCTGCTCGGAGCCCACCAAGCCCCACCTCCACTCCTGCCCATAGCCCACTGTCATATCACCTCACTGGCCTGGACTGTTGATTTCTCTGTGTCCACAAGAGCCCTGAACCTTCATGGCCCATGCAGGGCTCAGAGACCAGCCTCCCAGCATCCCTGGATCTCCTGAGACCCGTACAAGAGGAGTGTACTTTGAAAATCCAAATCTAGGCAAACCCCATTTCTTAAGCCCCAAAACATTTAGTAAGAATTAAGATTTCTACCGAAGACCCAGAATGTTTCATTTACCCTCTCTGAGCCTCAGTTTCCTCATCTGCTAAATGGGGGAGGGGGTCATGATTCGCTTGCCTCTCGGGGTTGACGCGAGCCTTTGTCAGTAGAGCCTAAGCCTGAGGCTTGGACCCCCCCGAGAGCTTGATAAACATGAGCAAATTGTGTTACTGTTACTAACAAGACAAATGCAGATGGAGCCTGGGCACAGGGAGAAAAGGGATCACTTTATTGTGACGGAGAAAATGCCTCTGACTTCAACCATTATCATGACTTTACAGGCTTCAGTGGGGGGTGTGATAGGGATGAACGGAGGGACAAAGCAGCAGTTGCATCCTTGGGGAAATGTTCTTAGCTCCATCTCCCACCGACACTTCTCGGCGTTTCAGGCCAGTAAGGGACTAGCAGGGAAGCACAAACAGCACCCCCAGAGTGGTCCTGCAGTGGCAGCCTTCGACCCATTTAACCGACAAGGCATCTGAAGACCAGAAGGGGTCAGCCACCAAGGGGGGCAAAGTGCTGTTACAATTTGAGAGGTGATGCTCAGTGAGAGAAGCCAGACACGAAAGGACCGAGATGGTGGAACTTCATTTACAAAAATAAACATAATATGTAAGATGTCCAGAATAAGCAACTCTGGAGAGTTGGAAAGCAGATCAGAGGTTGCGTAGGGCTGGACGTGATGGTGGGGGTGGGGGGGTGGCTAAAAGGTATAGTTTCTTTTTGAGATGATAAAAACATTGCAAAACAGACTGTGGAGATGGTTGTAACACATCTGTGAACATATTAAAATCCAGTGAATTCTAATTCCTTAAATGGGTGAATTGTGTGGCATGTGAATTGTCTTAATAAAGCTGCTCCAAAAGAAGGAAGAGACAAGGCGAGACATCAGGTGGAGGCGAGACATCAGGTGGAGGCCACACAGCCAGAAACTGTGGAGCCCAGACGCCATCCAGGTCTGCTCCCCTCAGGAAACATCATTCAAGCCCCCGGCGCTACCTCTGCAGCCCCCGGCGTCACAAACAACCCCTAGGTCTCAGAACTTGGAGAGTGTCTCCCCGAGAGCAGAGCCCCCCTACCCTCATCTCCCACCCTCCTCCAGAGCCCTGTTTTTAAAAGTGTGAGCCAATGATCTGTTTCCCGGTCACATAAACAGTCTGAGGATGGTACTTTCTGGAAGCCCCCCCACTTCCATGAGCCCTGGCTTATCTGATCTGGCGCAGACAACTATAAATAAACAGTTACAGACTGCCCTGTCTGGATGAGCCATTTTCCGAGATCATATGAACCGGCTTTTAAGTAGCAGCTTTTCACAGATGGGTTGCTATGAGGCACTTTATTAAAAACCACCCATTTGCAGCTAAAATCCAGCTCCGACCAAATCCAATTTTCGTATCTCCTGCTTTTTAAGACATAATGATCAGAACATCGTTTCTGTTTCTATGGGGAAGAATGGATTCAAAGGGCTGTTTTTCTGTGTTTTCTCTTTCTTAACAGGCAGGTGGACTGTGCATGTTTAAGGCTGCTGTTTACCATGGTGCTGGAGGCCTTCCACAGAGAACAAACATTTATGCTTTGTTACCGCACAGACATCCTCCGCGATGTTGATTAGTGCTTGGGGCTGTTCCAACCAAGGTCAGGGGCTCATACCCGCCCCTCTCCGCCCCAAACTGGGCCCATTAGCTTCTCTTAAGAGGTAAAGTCCCTGCTTCAGCCGCTACACTGGCCTTTCTCCGGTGAACATATATTACCGACCACGTGGGAGACAATCAATACGTTGATGGATAGGAAACACTCCGCACCAGAACAGAAACAAAGAACACACCTTTTTCATAAGAATGGTCCTGGACAGAACGTGTGCATCACCCCAGGGTTTTAGAAGCCTGGGGACCACGTGCACGGGGGTGGGAGGGGCTTCAAGTCCACCAGCACGGACTTGATGGCTGAGCTCAGGGGTCTCCTGGCTGTGTGACGGTGGCTCATGATTTCTGACCATCCATTGCCTGACCTCCAACGAAGGGCAGGGCAGGACCTGCTTCAGTGGATCGTACGAGGTCAAAATAAGCGAATGTGTGCAAAGCTCTCAACATGGAGTTTGGCAGAAACTCAGACCACAGGAGCCACGACGACAATAATGTTTAATCCGTTCCCAAGGGGGGCTGTGTATATCGAGTGCCTTTTTTTCTTTTCACTTGCAGGACTACGTAGATTTCTCTAATAGTTCTTTTCTTTTTTCAATTGAAGTATAGTCAGTTTACAATGTTGTGTCAATTTCTGGTGTACAGCATAATGTTTCACTCATACGCATATATATATATACATATATTTGTTTTCATATTCTTTTTCATTATAGGTTATTACAAGATATTGAAAATAGTTCCCTGTGCTGTATAGTAGGTCCTTTTTATTTACCTATTTTATACATAGTAGTTAGTATCTGCAAATCTTGAACTCCCAATTTATCCCTTCCCATCCCCTTTCCCCCACTGGTAACCATAAGTTTGTTTTTTATGTCTAAGAGTCTGTTTCTGTTTTGTAAATGAATTCATTTGTGCCACTTTTTTAGATTCCACATATCAGTGATATCGTAGGTCTTTTTCTTTGTCTTTCCGGCTGACTTCACTTAGAATGACGATCTCCAAGTCCACCCACATTGCTGCAAATGGCATTTTTGTATTCTTTTTTATGGCTAAGTAGTATTGCGTCGTATACATACACCACAACTTCTTCATCCAGTCACCTGTCCATGGACAGGTTGTTTCCATGTCTTGGCTACTGTAAACAGTGCTGCTATTCGAGTGTCTTTTTTTGTAAATCGTCATTTGGTTTAATCATTTGCCATGAAATAGATCAGGACTGATCTGAGTGGGAAGCCATTTCTTTGCCTTCTGTTTATCAAATCCTCCTTCTGATCTTTCTTCTCCTTCTGCTGGATTTGAATACATGTGCATTCATTCAAGAAGTGTTTTCAGAGACTTACTGTGTGCCAAGCCCTTGCAGGGAAATTCAGATGAGCAGAAGCAGACCATGCTGCAGTGCACGTGTATCTCCTTGATGAAACAGAACAAATCCAGAAAATAAAGACAATGATCAAGTGGGTACCAAGTCCGGCAGGAAGGTGTAGTGTGTCTGCACTCAGGGGAGGGATTCAGGGAAGGGTCCATAGAAGTGACCCCTGGAACAAGGTTTCAAAACACAGAGGAGAGATGTCTTGGGGACAAGGATGGGGAAAGACACATGGTAGAAGGAACGTCCAAACAGGACGTCCTGTGAGTGGGTCTGGAGCTCAGAAGACAGAGGAGCGCTGGCATTAGAGACCCGGTGGCCCTCGAGGTCAGCAAACCATGGGAGGGGGCGTGCCGGGAAGAGCCAGGTTAAGAGCATCAGGAGGGCTGCCAGGGAGGGCGGTGCTTCATGGGAGGAAAGTAAGGTTTCCTTCCAGAAACGACAGGGCATTCTCCCCGTAGGTTTTCCACCACTCACCAAGCGCATCACTGGCTCACTTCGAATTCTGAAAGGTGACTTGTGCCAGCCCTGGCGCTCCCCTTCAAGGGGCCCTAGGGCCCTCCCTGCCCCACCTGCACCAACCCATCAGCAGCACCTGCGCGCCCACCTGCAATGGTTTCTCCTAAGCTGGGCTCCATTCAGAGAGCGGCCTCTGGACCTCAGCCTATTGGAGGATAACAGCGCACTCCTTAAAAAAAAATTAAAACGCTCAGTCATCAGGCTGAAATAAACTCTCGCCTCCGCCAACAACTTCAAAGTAGAGGTTAAAGGCTGATCTTAAGACTCAAAGGCACCTGGCTGATGGCTTTGGGTGGGAGCCTGTTTCTGCAGAATTAATAGCAATAGCAATTCTAAACAGGTTCTAGTAACAGCTCTCACCAGAGACACACTGTGTCCTGAGGTCTTTGGATGATCAAGTGAATGGAAACAGCTTATTTCCATCCCCAAATTCACCAACAGAGAGCTGTTAGCCAGGGCAGATCATGGGGAATGATGCTCGGCTGTCTATGAATTAATTTCTGGACAGCACTGCCAGGAGCTAATGCATTTTTCAGTGAAGAGGAGCGTCAAGAAATCTTGATGCTAGTGTGGATTGGTTAATCATTATATTTACATCGTCTCAGTGGGGTGAGGGGCCAGCTGGAATGTCCTCTGGGGTTAATGGACATTTTGGAGAATGTGAGAATGCAGGCTTGGCAGGGCAAAACACTTAAGCCATCTCTTCCGAGCCCGGGAGCTGAGATGCTCTGCCTGTTGTCAGGACCGCTGAATTGCTGCTCAGTCATCTCGGAATTAAACATGCATCTCCTTTCTGATTAGCAGGGTTCAGCTTCTTTTGTGAAACTTCTCAGACAGCTTTATACCCTGGCTCCTTCCACATTTATTCTCAACTCTCTCCTCTGAGGAGAGGTTGGTGTCAGGGCAGGATTGATTTGGCAGCTTACTGTTAACCTGATTTATGGATAATGATGTGAGATGGTATACAAATTTGGCTTATCGTTTTGATGTATTGGCCATACCTGATGATAAGGTATGCATTACTATAAAAATAAACTCATCGCGGCTCCTGAATGCCTGTTTTCTTTTCTTTTTTTTTCTTTTTTTCTTCTTGGCTGCACAGCATTCCCAGGAAATGATTAATAAGTTGTTTCATTTAAGTACCAAGCAATCCAGAAACTGAGCAGGAGCACAGGCACCTGGATGCAGGAAAGCCTGGAATTAACAGGCAGCCATAGAAAGTGTAAGATTAATTTCATTTTCTTATCTCGTGCTCTCTTTTATGTTTCCCTATGGAAAGGGGAGATCAATTAATCCAGGAAAGATCTTTTTGTTGGCGATTTTATATTATGTTTGACTACTTAATAGAAATCTGGATCGTAGCAGGGCGCGAGGCAGAAAGCATATCCCACAGGACAGAGGGAGAAGTCATTTTCGAGCAGAGGCGGCAGATTTCATGGCTGCTGTCAAAAGCCAGGAGCTGAGAGAATAAAGCAAATGCCACCTGGCATTCATTCATCCACAGAGTCATTCCTTCCAAGACATTTCTTGACACCTGTAGTGGAGCCTCCCTGACTCTCCTTGAGAAACCCTTTGAGCCACTCCCGACCAAGTTTTTAGGGTGATCTGGAACCGATCTGAAACTCAATTCCATTCAGTAAATATTTATTGAACATCGGCCATGTTCCCTACCATCCTGGCTGTGTGGGGAACAGCAAAAGGGGTGAGACATGGTGGCTGTCACAGAGGATCTCGCCTCTAATTGGGGAGATGAGATATACACACACAATACAAGGCAATTATGGTAATAGCATGCATTTAAATATCACTCTCCTGTTTACCCACATTTTCATGTCACTCTCTCATACATTGTTGGAACCTCTCAACAACTCAGGGAGGGGAGGCAGGGCAGACATGATAAGTCTCATTTTGCAAATGAGGGATCGGAGGCTCAGCGGGGTGGCGAGGCTGGCCTCAAATCACCCACCATAAACGACAGCGGTGGGCCACCAGCCAGGGTTCTCGACCATTCTGCGGTGTGTTTCAACTAATCAACGACCCTGATTAAGTGCCCTAAGAAGGGCACAGAAGGCGAGCTGGAGGACAGCGGGTGCCCCTTGGCTGCCCCAGTGGGAGAAGCTGGCCTCTGTCGGGAGGCGAGCTCTCAGCCTGGTTCTGGGAGGGAGTGGGCGACGTGGATCTTGCTGTCAAAGCCTACCCTGGTTTTCCAGTAAGGACCCCCTTCTCTGTAGCGCCCCGCTCCTGGAAGAGTCCAGCCCAGCCCAGCAGGAGAGCAGGCAGCGAGGAAACGCAGGCCTTCATGAAGCCGGCCCAGGGAGCCAGCGCTGGCCCAAGAGCCCTGGATGTGGAAGAGTGGCGCTCAGCCCTGCAGACCCCTCTTTCCATCGGCGGCAGGCATCAACAAGGACACAGGAGAAACCAGGACTCAGGTCGCTCCGGGACCCAGTATGCAGTGCGGCAAGGGGGACACCCAGCAGGCTCTTTTGGACTCGTGCCTGGATGAAGGAGTCTGGCCACCTTTGCTCTTAGAAGGGTGGCTTTCAGATGCACGGCCCATCTTTGCTCAGCCACCCCTTCTGCCTCTCATTCTGAGTTAGAAAGACAGATTAAATCATTCCTACTCAGCCCCATGAACCACACGGATCGATAGTAAAAGATAAAACTTGGATTTTGCAAAAATCTCTGCAGCAAGCGGCCCCAGGAGACCAATTGTAGGCTAAAATATGACAAGATTCCTAATTAAATATCATTAAAAAAGCATTAAGAGAGAGACTGTCGCTCCCCTCCCCACATTTCACAGCGAAGGACCAAAGAGCACCAAACTGAGAATGTCATTCTCTGCGGAAAAGCCACAAAGATCGTACAGCCCGATCGCCTGGCGACCCAGGTGGGGAAACTGAGGACAGAGTTATGGTTATGACTTCAACCAGGGTCTGCAGGGATGTAGGGTCAATGACAAAAAGCTGGCCAAGAAAAGCAAATCCATGGACAAGTGCCTGTCTTGGGGTCAGGTTGTTAGCATCTAAAAGGCCCTGCCACTAGCATGCTGTGTGACCTTGGGCAAGTTACTTAGCCTCTCTGTGCCTCTTGTCTTGCTTGAGATCAGCACCAGTGTAATAGAAATGTGATGCAAGCCACATCTGTAATTTTTCTTTTTTATTTTCTGGCAGCCAAACATTTCTACAGTAGCCACAAAGCATAAAGTGAAAAGAATATCATTTTGTATGTCTCATGTGTCAAAATTGTATTATTTCAGTACGGGTCATCGATATAGAAAGTTATTCATTAAAGCGTTCACCTTCTTCTTCTCTCTTTTTGGGCCCTAAGTCTGAGATCCAGTGTGTGTTTTTCTCCTCTGGCTCCTCTGGTCCAGAGGGTGGGCCCTAGAATGCAGTCTAACTTGTGTTTTGCATTTGAAAGCAAACAAGACATGGAAGCTTTTACCAGCGCCCTGAGTGCCACCAGCACCCAGTAAACTTAAGTCAGTAAAAACGTAGTTATTATCAGAAAAACCCACGTCAAACAGTTCATCCAGAAAGAACTGAGATCCACGGCTCCGATTTACGAAATTTTCTCTCAAATCCCTTCCACAAAAACCACCCTAGACAGGGCCACGACAAGGGATTTCTCTCGGCTCTGGGTAAAGCTACTGAAAGCCAATGGTTGTTTCTGGAGCTCGCCCTTAAAGCAGTCGGTGGATCCCAAGATTAAAATTCAACTGCGGCCAAATTCTGTTATAAATGGCTTCCCTCCACCTGGGGTTTGGGCACTGGGCAGTTCCGATCCCCTCTCCTGGGCAAACCCCGCCTCCCTGCATCGCCCGTGGCTTTAAATCAGCCCTTATTTCTGGGCCTGACATTAGAGTCACTACAAGGCTTTACACCCCCTCTGTAAGGCTCTCAGTTCTGCGGCCGGAGCTTCCTAAGGCTCCTTCTTACCCAGCCACCCAAATAAAGACAGCGCTATTGACCACAAAGACTTCAATAATGTCAGCCCTGAAGCTACGTGTGCACATTTTTAATTGTCCTGTCCCTTTTTATATCTTTAAATATGACCGCACGCTTCTAGGAGACACACTACCCATCGTTGGGGGGGTGTGGGGGGAGGAAGGACATTGCCCTCCCAGCTCCATCCCGCGCCTCAGAGAGTGGCGGGGAGGGTCGCTCACAGGCTATTAATAATCGTGAGGTCCCTGTTTGTGAAAAAAAGGAAATAAAACACTGGCTAATCCCATTTTGGGGCTCGGTGTTATAACTCGTCAGGAAATGCTGCCCAATTACGCCTAATTTCTCCTCGTTTTTCCGACTGGTCTGCATCCCAGCAATTACGCATCATTTGCTGTAACAGAGAAAAGTAAAATCCCCAGCTGGCAGGCAATTTCCCCGTGATTAAAGCCGCAGGCTGATCAGAGAGCTGACGTCCAATAAATTAATCAAGAAATAAGGAATGAACGCCCGTGTTTGATGTTTGTGGGCGGCACATGTGGCGCTCCAGATGTTCCAACTTAATTTTTACCGCCATAAAAACGAAGCAGGAGAAAACTGGGCGTGACTCCAGCAGCCAGGCGCGGCCCCGCCCCGCCCCCCGCAGCACCACCCGGCTTAGCAGCCTCTCTGGAATCTTCTCCTCACCTTCCGGAGGAGCAAGGCTGCTCCTTGGAGCCCGAAGCACAGCCCCTTTCTGGGGCCCGTGCAAGTGTGTGCCACGTGGAGAAGAATCATCGGCTCCAAAATTTGACAAGAAAACAACAAAATCGAAGTTAATAAGGGCTTCATTAAATGCCTGCCAAAGGCAGCACAGAGGCCTCCTCACCACTTGTTGGACGCAGTATTCATGATGTAGTAGTCATAAAAGCTTCACAACATTTGAGAAAACAGTTCCAAGAATTCCTCACGATGCGACTGGTTTTGGGGGGTGGGGTGGAAATCGCAGGTAATTGCAACGTTGATGAATTACCAGCCACCAGATAATTTAAGAAGCAAAATCATTAAACTTCATTCAAATATTTTTCCTGCAAATAAATTATAGTTAAAGTAAAGTGTGGGCACGTTTTAATTTGTTTGAGAGGATGAGGAGTGAGGCCTCCGAAGGAAAGGCTGCCTGGAGCTCACCAAGGGCTTGCATCCTTCCAATGTGACCCAAGGTCTGGGGACCCTGCTCCCTGACTCCTGGAAAGGTCAGGTAGTGCTGTCCACCTGCGAGGACCCAGGGGCCGTGTGTCAATAAAGGTCCTGTCTCTGCCAGCTTTGACCTTCTTGTCGTGCATCAAAGGTTACTTCCTCCCACTCACTCCCCTCCTGCGATGAGCCACCCATGTCTGTCATGGTTCCCCTGCTTGCCCATGGCTGAGGGTGCAAGCTGGTAATTACATGCTCGCTTAGGCAGTGACACTTCCAAACAGCTCTGCAGAGCTGATTAACCACCTGGTTTGCAGACACAATTCAAAGGGGGCACCTAGGAGGCAGGCCACAGTGACTGGTAGCAGGGTGGTCCCTGGAGATGTGGTACACGAGGCTAAAAGATGCTCCCTGAGTCAAAACAGCTCTGCTCTCTGCCACCACAGTTCTTGCTCACCCAGCTGGAGGTCCTGAGACTTTCAACCTCCCCCATGGCATGAGGGACATCCAGGGGTAGCCTGGAAAGAGCTCACAGGACTGCACAGCTCCACAAATTGCGACCAGGGCGAATTCACCTCCCAGAGCCATGTGGCGCTGTCTGGAGACACTTCGGGTTGTCAAAACTGGTGGGAAAGGGGCGGCTAACAGCAACAAGTGGGTGGAGACCAGGGATGCTTCAAAACACCCCACAAGACACAGGATGACCTCACAACACCAGTGGCCCAGACTCAAATACCAGTAGCACTTGTGGTTGAGAGGATCTTCCCTAGAGAACCATCCAGACCAAAGCAGCCTGCCTCTTGAAGAGTCTTTCTTGCAAACTGTTTATGACTCAGGAGGGCAGGAAAACTCACGCTGAGGGACCCCACAATTCACTGCAGACAGCACACCCAGGTCTCAGGCTGGAGGAGAAACTGCATGGGGTCCCACAGGCCACAGAAAACCCTCTTTTGGGGGCAGCTCTTGCAACGAGACACATTTTTGGTGGAGGCAGACCCCAGATGAGGTCATGAGTCATCTTCAAGACGAAAGAGCTCTCCATTTCTTAGTCATAAATTAAGGCACCAGGCCTCTCAGTGTCCTCGGAGCCTCCAAAATTCCCCTTGTGTGTTCATGCCTTTTCTTCGCCATGAACAACATTCTCTTTTTTCACGTAGATTTCCCTTTTCAGGAGATTTGGTTTTGTCTGGGGCCGGTTTTAGATTATTTTTTCAAATAAAATAACATCAGGAGAGATTAATCATGGCCTGAAATTGAGAGAGACGAAGCCACATCCCACTGTGACCTTGTAATCTCCACTGTGACCGCCTGCCCAGCCTCAGATGGCGGCCGCTCTGGGTGGGTGGTGGTTCTCTCCCAAGCAGCCCTCACAGCTCTGAACCCCGCTCACTGCGGCGACCGTGACAGCTTCTTGGATTTCTTTGTGAATTAAGTAGCCACCTCATAAGTACTAGTTTGGAGCCTCACAATGGAAAATAGTGATATTACTGCTCACCAGCAACTATCCCATCAGACGGAATTTGGGGGCTGTTGGTGGAACACAGGCTTCTGCTGGCAAAGGTGGGAGATTAGCTCTCTGAGAAACTGGCTGACTCCCGTGCTACTGTGGGCAGGGTTGACGTTAACTCTATTTTCCAGGAGACGGAACTAACACAGAAAGGCTAGGCAAAGCTTGCCCTGCTCCACGGGGAACCGATCCTGAGGTGGAAATTAGAACCCAGTGTCATGCGCACCAAACAAGAGATAAAACCTTCACCCATGTAATAAATTACAGTTTGAAAATTCCAAGCATCCGTGTTCAGGCTTCAGAGCACAACACAACCAGTGATTCTGAGAAAAATCAGGGGGAAGGGAATGGCAGGGGGGCTGCTGCTCCAGAAAGAGGGCAGGGGTGCCGGGGCTCTCCTTCCCCAGAGAGCATGGAAACCCTTCACCTTTATCGGGAGAATTTCCCCACCCAGCCACACGCCAGCTTCTTCCGTAATTCCAAACCCCTTCCTTGTGGATAGGAGAATCCAAGAAGCATCATGGAAGCAAAGCCCAGTCAGCTAATTCCAGGACTCCCAGCTCGGCTGCAAGATGCATGAAAGACCCGAGACTGATGATGATTAATCGTGAGGAGCGGAGTTCTGAAAAATGACCCCTCGCTTGCTTTCATAACTTCTCAGGAAACGCGGCCCAATTATCCTTTCTCTTCCCTCGCTTAAAAGTTGCACTGAAATTAATTTTTTTTTAAACAAGCCGGTTATAAAAGAAAACCGTAATGCCTTGCCACTGGGTAATTCCTTCTTGATTAAAGACGGGGGCTGTGGTAAAACTGACGCCCACAGAACTCATAACAGAAGAAGACCAGTGTGTGACGCTCACTTACAACCAGACGGGTTTTCCAGGCAGAGAATGAACATTTTGGGGAGTGAGTTTTCTTGTAAGGAAGTGGAGCAAAGCAAATTCAAGCAGGGTAACTGGGAGTGGGGAGATTCCATGGATGGGGGCAAGGAAAAGGAATGGGAAAAGCTGGTGGGTTTTTCCTGCCCAGAACTCATTCTCTCATTTTCTAGTAATAACCCTTGATTCTACTTTGAAGGCTCTCAATCCAAGAGGTCCCTATGAGGTGGCCCTGCAGCAACCCCTTCCGCCCTCCCTTCCTCAAGGGCAGGACACACATCCCAGCCTGGCCATTCACTTGCAAATCATTTCCCTCTCCAGTATCTTCGAGGGGGTTACAAAACTGGCAGGATGTAAGCCTGGTACCGCTGAAGGTCACTGTTGACACCAAAAGGGAGAGGCTTCTGAGAATAGAGCCACTCTGGAGATGCATAAGACCTGAGAACAAGCAGGGGCCACTGTACAGCTGAGCAGGGTGCACACTTCACAAGGTCTTTCTGCTGAAGGAGCAAGCAGGGTCGAAAGCTCACCCACACTCGGCCCCCTGAGCCACATACCAGGGGGTGGCACTTTCTAACTTGCTCACAGACGTGGGTACCTGCAGGGCTCTGTCTGGTCAGAGAGGGTGCTTCCTTCAAATTCATACAAAAACATCATATAGACTAGTGTTGGCCTGAAGACAAATGGATTTGTATTCTGACCCTAAGCTCCCCAGTTAAAGAAGCCAAGACACTGTTGGATCAGTTGTTCAGTATCACCACGTGCACCAGAACAGGGAAGCCAGGAAGGAGTGGTGAGCACCAGGACCACCTTCAAAAGAAAGGGAAGAAATGGGCTGGGAGGAGAGGGGAGTCACCACTGATGAGACTGGCCAGAGTCTCTCAGCACAGCACTGAGATGCTGTCAAAAGGGCATCCAGAGAAGCTAGACTTTTCCAAATGTACCTTGTTTTACAGTTTTGGCTTCAAAACCTTGAAAACGTTTAGATAATTATAAAACCAAGGAAATTTTAAATGACAATGCAAACAATGTAAATGAAAATAGTTGCAAATAAAGAGAAAGTGTGTGAGCCTGCACACCGGGTTGGTGGTTTACAACCACAGGGTTCAGCAAACTCTGCCCTGCATACTGGCAAAAGCCAGCTTGCTACCTGTTTTTGTAAATAAAGTTTTATTGGAACACGGCCGAGTCTGCTCATTTACACTTTGTCTATGCAGCTGACTGTGTGCTGTGATGGCAGAGTAGTTGCAACAGAGACAAGAGACCTACAAACCTGAGAATACTTACCCTTTGGCTGTATACCCTGGTGGGACAAAAAGGACGACAAAGAAATCTTAACACTGTTTTTAGTAACAATGATATTGTTAGTAATACATTGGTGTTGAAACACATACATAAACACACACACACACATATATATGTGTAAAGCCAATATGCAATTATTTTCATTATTGTCAGTGTAAGAGAAAATGGAAATATAAAATCAAAGCAATCAAGTAAAATCCCTGTCATTCATCCTAAAGTTGAAACGAAAATATTAGTATGAACACACGGTATCTTTTTCTCTTATCCATTTTCTAGTTCTGACCACTGAAAAGCCCAGAAGCAATGATCAGTCCAATAGCACTGAGCACCCACATTGCCCAGACTGTGGATTCTAAGTACTAATTCCAACTAACAAGAGCCAGGGCTCTTTGGAGAAATGTCTGATTCCAAGTCTGGAACAAGAAATGTGTATCATGGGTCTGGAACACCTTGTCACCCCAGAAAGCAAGGAATTCATCAAAGACTCCTGATGGGGTGAGGAGAGGGTGTCAAAGGACACAGAAAACAACTTGAAGAAGCTACCAGTGGCCAAGGATGGAACAATTTAAACATCAAGAAGAATAATTTTGCAATTAATTAAAATACATCAAATATGTTAAAAATCCATGAGCATCATCATCATCTTCACCATCACCACCATCATCACCACCATCACCACCATCATCATCACCATTAGCATGATCGTCATCACCATCATCATCATGACCATCATCACCACTTTAAACATAAGGAATGAAACCCAGCCGGTCTGTCTCCAGAGTCTGTACCCTTAGCTTCCAAGTTATTCTCCCTTTTGTCAAACTCCAGGGTGAGCAGAGAGCAGAATATTCAAGAGGCTCCAGCGTGGCTGAAGGAGAGAAGGAAAAGAACAGGTGGGCCAAGGGGAGGCTGGAGGAGGGACTGGGCCAGAACACACAGGTATAAAGAAGGAGGCGCCATGAGAGTGACACGGTCAGATTTCTCTTTTGATCAGATTTGCTTTGCCCATTGACCTCCATACAAATGGCCAAGGAGCCCTACCTAGATTATATCAAGAACTACTACAAGTCAAAGAGAAAATGCAAGTAGACCGATGCAAAAATGGACCAAAGACTTGAACGAGCACTTCATGAAAAAGACATCCAATGGCCGATAAACACAGGAAAAGAGGCTTAACCTAACCAGCCAGCAGGGAAGCGCAGACTGAAAGCACAGGGAGGTGAAAGCAACCTCAATGCCCATCGATGGGTGAACGGGGTAAAAGAAAAAGTGGTCATCCATACAATGGAGTATTACTCAGCCTTGGAGAGGGAGGAAATTCTGACACCTGCTACAACATGGGCGAACCTTGGGGACATGATGCTCAGTGAAATGAGCCAGTCACAAAAGGACAAATACAGACTGATACCACTTACACTATCTAAAACAGTCAAACTCATAGAAACAGAGAGTAGGATGCGGTTACCAGGGGTTACCAGGGAGAGGTGGAAATGGGGAGTTATTGCTTAATGGGGACCGAGCTTCAGTTCTGCAAGATATAAGAAGTCCTAGCGCTCTGCTGCAAGGCAAAATGCACAGTCAGCACTATGGCACTGTGCGCTTAAATACGGTTGAAGAGGTAAAAAGTTGAATAAAGAAAATCAAAGCACCGTAAGATACTCCCCACCCAGAGAATAGCAAACTAAAGAGACAAATATAAAACAAACGCAGAACCGCCGGACAACAGTGAGTATTTCAAGGGTGCAGACCGCGAGGGCCCTCGCCCCCCGGCGGGAGCCGAGACCAGGAGAGTCTGGAAACCCACCTGGCGGCGTCTATAAAACCCGAGCGTGCGCCCTGTAGCGGGACGTCACCTGCCCAACAGGAGCAGGTCAGCACGAGGCTGCTCACGGAAGTGCCGTCTGTACATGCCCCCAGATGGAAACGACCCAAACACCCATCAATTGCAAAATGGGTGAACGAGTTACAGCACGTTCGCCAACAGAACCCCACACAGCGGAGCCACGGACGTGCTCCGCCCGCATACGACGGCGCGCTGGAGCTTCACGCGGTAAAGGTTGTGCAAAAGGAGCCAGGTATAAAACACACGATCGAAATTACTTGGTTTAAGGAAAATTCAAAAGCAGGCAAAGTAAAACAATAGCGTTAGATGTCAGACTCTTCGGGGAGTAAGGAGGGGCCATTTCTGAGACCGGGCAAAGAGGCGACTTCGGGCTCTGGGCTGAGGGGCCACAGAGCGGCACTGCTGGTTATCCTTTCATCCTTTTTTCTAAATGATGTTACATTTCAACTGGAAGTCACTTTGGCTGCTCTGGAAGATAGGATGCAGGTGAGCAGGGGGCCGGAATGGGAGCAGGGAGATCATCTCAGAAGCTGTGGCACTTGTCAGGAGAGAGAGGAGGATGGGTGGGCCCACGGCGGCGGCTGGGAAGCAGTGAGGTGCACTAGTGAGGTGGACTGGGCGACACTGACCTGCGGTCGGGGTGCCAGCCAAGGGGCCAAGCGTGGTCCCCAGGCCAAACAATTCTGCTCTCCTTGTATCCTGCAAGGAGGGGCCCATTTTGCCCCTGGGCTATTTGGCCTTTAAGAAAACATTGCCAACTCCTGGTTTAACCAATTAGAGAAGAATCACATCAGGTGATTAAAAAATACACTGATGTGGATGTGTATCATAGTTGGACCAAAAAAAAAAAAAAACTACAATGAGATCTTAAACCTTTTTTAGGAATAATGACATTGTTTGTAATAATATTGGTATTATTATTTTGGAATATCTAGGTACAGCCGGTAAACAATTATTTTCATTATTTGTAGCCTAAGAAAGAGAAGAAATACAAATATAAAATCAAAGCAGTCACATGTACATAGTCAGGATTCACGAATTGGCTGGGAACCTGCCCACAGAGCTTGGACCCTGTGTGGGGGCCTGAGTTTGTGCCGGTCCTGCTCTCCAAGATGTACTTCTGTAGCTCCGCCCCCTGCACCCCACCACCCACGTGTGGGATCCCCCCAACTCATCCTCCAAACCTCAGCTCCAAACTCCCACTCTCAAGGAAGCCTCTGCAAGCCCCCAGACTCACCATGACAAGCTCTCCTGTCACCCTCCAAAGTCACCACTTGTCATCAGCTGGGTGTGGGGGGGCATGTGTGCAATTACTTGTGCCCATAGGCCTCAGTGCCCATGCCATTGTATCTGCAACCCAATCATGGCTGGCCCGTGGCAGCAGCTCAATACAGTATTGAGTGAAACTTTAAAGACGTTGTAATAGCTAACACTTACTGAGCACTTGCTACGTGCTGGGCTATTGTGAGCAGGCGCTCACCTGACCCCCTCAGCAATAATAATCTAACACTTACGGGGAGCACACGCTTTGCCAGGCCGCATCCTAAACATGTCACAGCTTATCTTAAGTTAAAAAAATATTTTAAATTTCTTATTAAAGTATAGTCGACTTACATTGTCTTAAGTTTCTGGTGTGCAGCACAGTGATTCAGTTACACGCACGTATATTCCTTTTCATATTCTTTTCCACTATAGGTTATTATATGATACTGAATACAGTTCCCTGTGCTGTATAGCAGGACCTTGTTGTTTCTCTATGTTATGTATAGTAGTTAGTATCTACAAATCCCAAACTCCCAATTTATCCCTCCACCTCCCCTCTTTCCCCTCTGGCAACCATAAGTTAGTTTTCTATGTCTGTGAGTCTGTTTCTGTTTTGTAAATAAGTTCATTTGTGCCATTTTTTTAGATTCAACATGGAAGTGTTTGGCTTTCTCATGCTGGCTGACTTCACTTAGGGTGACGATTCTCCTCCTCCTCTCTTCCTGTCAATCCTATGCCATCTTGGATGGTCCGAGTCACGTGTCAGCTTGGCTGGGCTATTATTCCTCGTTACCCACCAAACACTAATCCAGGTGTTGCTGTGAAGGTATTCTGTAGATGGCTTCACATTGACAGATGACTTCAAATAAAGGAGATGATCTTTAATAATGGGGGGTGGGGTGCTCCACACAGTCAGTTGAAAAGCAGAACTGACGTTTCCCTGAGAAAGAAATTCTGCCTGTGGACAGCAGCCTCAGCTCCTGCCTGAAGGTGCCCAGCCTGCCATGCAAATTTCAACTTACCTAGTCAGACCCCCGATCCCGTAAGACAATTCTTTAAAGTGCATCTCTTAATATAAATATCCTACTGGTTCTGTTTCTCTAGTATAACCCTGACTGATACACCATCCAAATTTATCAACAGGGAAACTGAGGCAGGGGCAGGTCTCCATAGCTTGCCCGGGCCACCCAGTTAGCATCTGCTGGAGCGGAGATTCAACCCCAGGCAGTCAGGCTTTGGAGCCAGAACACAACCACCAGGGCTCAGCCTCCAGCAACAAAAGCCTCCTTCCCCGCCTGCCCTCCTTTTGACTAAAGGCAGGTACGGGCCAAGGAGGAACAGGGGAGGGCGGTGGTTGTGGTGGAGAGCGCCAAGTTCTACTGGAACAGAAGTTGAGTTAGAAATTGCTGCCGCAGTTGGAGATGGGTTGAGCTGGGTCAAGGGTGACCATCAGTAAGATTAATAAAGCATAACTTGAGTTTTTATTCCCCCTGTCGTGATGGACGAGGCCTTTGAAGGAGCTGGCGGAGGACTCACCCTGAGCGTCCAGGAAAGATTTGTGGACACATTTATACGAAAGATCTCCTTCCAGCTCCCACGAGTGTTTAAGTTGACTTGCTTCAAACCAAGATCAAAGAACAGACCGGAGATATTGTTTCACCGATTTGTATAAATCAACCAGACAAACTGTGGCCTCGACAACTACTGATGTTTCTCCAGTTGGAGGTAACTTGTTAAGAAACATGTCAGGCAGCCGCACAAATCCGAATGCCTCCTTGGGAGAGCAACTTCAAAAAGAATTGATCACTCACCGCCTGACTCTACCTTAACTGCTGCTGAAACCAACAACGGAGAAGGCTCCAAGGTCCACTTTTCACGTATCCCTTCAACCTTTCGGAATGGGTTTGAGTGATCATTTTTAACACTAATGCTTTATATGTTTGGAGAGTTTTCAGATGGTCACAGACATCGTCCTGCTTTGACCTCGTAACAATCAGAAGAGGTAAGTGAGGGCAGCAAAGATTTCTGCCATCTTACTGGGGAAAAATCGAGGCTTAGAGAAGTCAAGGGTCTTGTCCAAGGTCACCCAGACACGTGACCGACAAAAGTGAGACAAAGCTGGGAGTCTAGCCCCAGCCCCAGCCTCTCTCCATCTGACAGATTACTTTCTCTCATTTTGCCAATGTTTACTGAGTGCTTTCTAGATGCCCAGCCTGGGCTTGGAATATGACGTCACGGTGGTAATAGTAACAGAAGCTACTCTAGAGAATTTCATCAAAGTCTCGCACAAACACACCGCGCACATCTCACTCTCTCTCTCTCTCTCTCTCTCTCTCTCTCTCTCTCTCTCTCTCACACACACACACACACACATACATACATACCAGCTGAGTCCAGGAGCCTTGGAATCATAAAGAAAATAACCAACTAATTTCTCATCTGTGTACATGCAGAAGTGCCTCCCACACTGTGAAAATGGTCTTCATTGAAAGATTCTATGAAATTGAATTTCGCATATTTTATGAAAACGGATAACCACCCTATATTAAGCAATTAACCTGAAGCAAGCCCCCTACCAAGCACTTTTTATAAATTAGCTCTTGTAATCCTCTGGAGTAGATCACATTTGATTTCCATTGTACAAAAGAGGAAACGGAAACTGAGACTCAAGGAAGTCAAGTCCCTCACCCAAGGTCACACAGACAGCATGACGCTCACCCCAAAGCTCTTGTCCTGAACCCAGTGCTTCCCCACATCACACCTTCACCTACCACCTCCCCCTTTTTTTGCCATTTCATCTACCCCCTGGGCTACCCTTTGCTGCAAGTTATGAACTTATGATTTAAAGGAAACATTATTTTTACTGAACAACTTGATCTTTAAGAGAAATCAGACAGCTTCAGATATAGAAAGGTATAAAGAGCATCTCTCCCGTCGGTACCACTACATCAAGACCACAAGCCTGACAATTTGAAATTCTGCAACTTTTCTTTAATCCAGCAGAGATCTGAGGTTGCCAGGAAACCCACTAACCTGAAATCTGAGGAAACATAGGTGTCTCCAAGGAGAGATGGAACTGGGGCACTTGCTTACCTGGGGTGATGCCATTGGACACCAATGGGGGATGGGAGGAAGCTAAAATATTTAACAAATTGCTAAAGGTTGAGTGTGGACTAGTGAGACAATGTAAGACTTCTGGGAGCTGTGGACACAAGAGGAATTCATTCTATACACATGTTCATTTCCACAGCGGGACTGGGGCTCACGTAAATATAGGAGAAGGGAGCCTGGGAGTTCTGAGAAAGGTCCCTCAAGCCTGAAGGGGGGGACAGCAGCCACCACAGGAAAGCACACAGCCTCACCTGCTCCGCCTCCCCACCTCCTAAAACTTCTAAGGGAAGGGCAGTAAAACCTGGTACCCTTAGGACACTGCTGGAAACCAGTGAAGCTGACTGGAGGAAACAACAACAAAGACCCTCTACTCCTGGGGTGGGGTGGGGTGGGATGGACAGGCAGACATCCGACACCCAGACATCTACCTGGGGTCGGACAGGTCACACAGTGCCTGGCTGAGAGTACTCCATATGCAGAACAGAGAGCATTCCCCACGCGCCGCCGCCAAGCAAGTCAGCAGGAAGTAACAAGCGAGGGCCCCTGCTGCCGGGAGAGGGGCCAGAGTCTGCAGAGAGACCCTCTCTTGGCAAAGTGCAAAGGAAGACTTAAAATTGAGAGTGGAGCAGACGTTAAGATAAAGGCTCTCACAAACCAGCTCCCAACATAAACACAAGCTAACAAAAGAGGACTTTGAAGCTATCAGCGCCTTGAGGGTAACTATAGCAACAATGAAACCGAAGCCCAGCTGAACTCCTGAGTAGGCTGACTTATCTCCCCCTACTACAGGGCTCACAGAAATAAAGACAGGCTCCATTTCCAGACATAAAAGCGGCTTACTTCCGCCTCTGTTGTCCTACGCAAGATGTCTGGCCTTCCATAAAAAATTCTGAGACATTCAGAGAGGTGAGAAAAGCAACAAACTGTCAAGAGATAAAAGAATCAACAGAATCAGACTCAGATATGGTACAGATGTTGGAATTAACAGACAGGAATTTAGAATAACTATGATTATCATGTTAAAGGCTCTGGTGAAATTGAAATCACCACGAATCATCCCAGGGGTAATTTCAACAGAGAAATAGAAACTATAATGAAAAAAATATCAAATGGCAATATTGGAAATAAAAACCAGCAGAAACCACAAAAATAAAGGATGACTTTGACAGACTCATTAGTAAACTTAACAGGTAATAACAAACGTGAAGACAGTTCAATAGAAATTATTCAAACCAAAACTCAGAGAAAAAGAGTTCTAAAAAAGCAGAGCACCCAACAGTTGTGGGACCGTAACAAGTATCCAACAGAAGCGTCTTTGAAATCCCTGGAGAAGAGTGAATGAGGCAGGAGAAAATAACTGAAGAAATAATTATCTAATTGACACTCATAGAAAATGCCACCTAAGTACACAAGAAACATTCAGCAACACAAACCATATTCTGGGCCGTGAAACCAGTGTTAGTGCTTTAAAACGGATCATTGAAATTTCTGACAAAACTAATAGCAGACATCAAAGGACAGATCCGAGAAGCTCAGAGAACACCAGCCAGGATCAGTTAAACAAAAACAAACGCCAAGGTCAGTGCACCAGATGCAAATAGCTAAAGGCTAAGGACAAGGAGAAGACCAAAGGCAGGCAGAAGAAAAACAAATGCACTACGTGCAGAAGAACGAAGATAACAATCACAACAGACATCTCATCAGAAACTAAGCAAGGCTAAAGACAACGGAAACATGTTGAGAGTGCTGCAGGAAAAACACGACCCACCCCGATTTACTCCCAGCCTGTGGGCCATGTACCACCCCCTGCCTGTTTTTGTAAATAAACTTATATCAAATTTATAAAACTCACCCATATATTGCCTACAGCTGC
Organism: Camelus ferus; assembly: GCF_009834535.1. Classification (NCBI taxonomy): domain Eukaryota; kingdom Metazoa; phylum Chordata; class Mammalia; order Artiodactyla; family Camelidae; genus Camelus; species Camelus ferus. The sequence goes on along the minus strand of NC_045714.1, from coordinate 11,454,914 downwards.
TTTTGTTGTGGAAAAACGTGTTACAGCTCGGTGTTACAGCTGAGTTGCGACAGCAACCTGGATTCCGGCAAGAGACCAAGCACTCGGAGAGTTGGAGAACTCGATAGGACCAGAAAAGGTAACACTTCAAACTCTGGACCACGTCTGTAGGTTTACACAGGCCTTTTATAGGCTGCCAGTTTTACACTTTGCAACATCGTATGCAAATAAAGTATAACAGAAGTTGACCAACCAGGAACAAGCTTTGTAGAAATAGCCCAATCAGGAGTGAGCTCCATGCAAATGAAGTACTACAAATGGACCAATCAGAAGTTAGGGAAGTCGACCAATCAGAAGTGAAAGTAATAACTAATCAGCAGTGAGTGTAATAACCAATCAAGAGTGAAGGAAATAACCAATCAGAAGTGAGCTCAGGGAACCAATAGAATTCTAGGTGTAAGTTAGCCGCTTTAGAGGCAGAAAGTGAGATAGAGGCTCTGGGCCAGGGAACCCGACGGTGCTAAGAGGAGAGCAGCGGCCCTGCCTAGGGGTCCTGCCGGTCTTTTTATGGGGCTTCCCGCCTCACTTTCACACTCTAATGGTAGAGTCGAGGCATTGTGACAAAAACCATAAGGCCTGCAAAACCTAAAATATTTACTCTCTGACTCTTAACAGAAAATGTTTGCCAACTCCTGCTCTGAAACATAGATGATTTTCAAAAGAGTCGTAGCCAAAGGCAAAGCGGCGGCGAGCTGTGTGTGTCCGTGCCACACGCAAAAGGTAAATACTTGACATCAATGGCAGAAAGCATTTGAAGGAAGAATTGATTAGCATGTTGGTGTGAGATTCCTCGACCAGACATAAAGCAGTATCATTTTATTTGAAGTTAGGATTTTTAATTAAAGATTTCTATTCTAAAACCTAGGGCAATCCCTAAAAATTCATTTAAAGATATAAATAATAGACCAATAGTGAAGATAAAATAGAATCATAAACAGAAGGATGGAAATAATAGGAAACAGAAACTACTGAAATTGAGAACAGAGAAATAATAGAGAAAATAAATGAAACCCAAAGGTGCTTCTTTGAAAAAAAATAAAGCTGATAAACCTCTAACCAGAATAATCAATAGCAAAATAGAATAATACAGATTATCAATACCAGGAATGAAAGACTGGACATCACATTGCAAAGATCAAAAGATAATAAGGGAATATTACAAATCTGACCACTTAGATGAAATTGAGGAATTCCTTGAAAGACACAAACTTCCAAAGCTCATTCAGAAAAAAAAAAAAAAAAACAATAACCTGAATAGCCCTTTATCTATGAAATAAATGAAACATTCAGTTAAAACCTTTTATAAAAGAAAACCCCAGGCCCAGATGGCTTCCAGTGTGAATTCTACCAAATATTTAAGAAAGAGATAATAACCTCCTGGAATACAAAACAAGCAGGAACACTTCCCAACTCGTTTTATGAAACCAGCGTTACTCGGATACCAAAATCAGGCGAAGACGTTACAACAAAAGAAAACTACAGACGAATAACTGCCATGAATATAGATTATAATCTTCAACAAAATACAAGTAAATCCAACAACATATAAGAAGGATAATTCATCACAGTCAAGTGGAGTTTATTCCAGTAATGAAGGCTGGTTCAATATTCCAAAATCAGTCAATGAAACTCACCATATCAGCAGGTTAGAGAAAAAAAAAATCATACGATCATCACAAAAGATGCAGAAAAAGCACTTTATAAACATACATCCATGATTTAAAAAAAAAAAAAACTCTTAGAAAACAAGGACTAGAAAAGCATCTAAACTGATAAAGGGAAGCCACAAACAACCTGCAGCTAACACCATGCATCAGAGTGAAAGACTAAATGCCTTACCCCCAAGATCAAGAACCAGGCAGGGGTATTGGCCATCGTCATTCCTGCTCAGTACCGTGCTGTGCAGTAAGTCAGTCCAGGGGAAAGGGTGTCCTCACTGAAAAGGAAGAAATAAAAGTGTCTGTATGTAACTATCACATAAAAAATTCCGAAGAATCTATTTTAAATGTTACAAAAACTAGAAAACGAGTTTTAGTGAGGTCCTAGGATACAAGGTCCATGTACAAGAATTAGTTGTATTTGTAAACACTTTCAATGAACAATTGGAAATTGAAACATTTTAAGGTATCATTTACAACAGCACCCAATCCATGAATAATTAGGTATGAATCTTACAAAATACACATAAACTCTTAATGCTGACAATCAAAAAATGGTAACAAAGGAAATCAAAGACCTCAGTTAATGGAGACATACGCCATGTCAATGGATGGGAAGACAAGACGTCAGCTCTTATAAAACCAATTTACAGTGTCAACACAATCCAGTCAAATAATTCTATGCATTTTAGAATCGACTCATCGATGTCTATGCAAAAGCCCAAGTCTTGGTTCCATCCCCACCACAGGCTCTTCCCCCACATCCCACCCCCAGCAAGGGCCTGTTGAATGAATGACTGAAGGATGAGCAGACACTCTGGTCTTCCTGGGGATGCCTCTCTGCTTCTAACAGTTTTCTGTAATAGGAATGTATTTTATGTTGGAATTAGAGGAAAAAAAAAAAAAAGAGAGGAAAGAAACTTGCAACCAAGGGAGACCAGAAGTTGTGGGGTATCACTATCTCAAGATCAAGAGCCACACTTTACCCGTCTCACCTCCCTCCCATGCACGTTGGATGCTTTATTGGTGAATAATCCAAGTCCGAGGGGAGACAGGAACTGACCTAGGTCTCACCGGTGGTGAGCCCTTTGGCTGGGCTGGAGCCAGAACTGTCCCCTCCTCATGTCCTGCCTCCTCCTGCTCATTGTCATCATCCTCATCATTGGCATCACAAGCCAACGCCATCCGACACTCACTTTGGGCCAAGCACCAGGACTGCAGCTATGCACACATCTTCTCACTCAGCACGGCCACTGGAGACCCAGCAGTGTGGTCCGGCAAAACATGCACCTTAAGCACCAAAATCGCCCTCGTGAGGTTGCACAGCCCCCACCAGCAGAGGCCCGTGGGACCTGCGTTCCACCATGTCCACGCTGGGGCAGAGGTCCCCCTGTTAACATTTTTAGTACAGTTGAAACTCACTACACACTCTACTTCCCAAAAAACCACACAGCCTAGAGACATAGCAGGAACATGCGGATTTAAGTGGGGCAGGAGTAGGCCCCCCTGCGCTGTTGGAGACCAGCTTCCAAGGAAAGGCCCGCTATGGGGAGGAGGGGGGGTCAGTGACGGCAAGCAGATGCCCCCCAGCTTCCCCTGCTTTCCATTCCCTGGCACATCCTCCGCTTCCCTCAGCATCCAGAATGTTGAGGACCAGAATCACTACTGGGGTCTCATCCAGATCCTAGGTCTTTGGTGGGAGATCTGGTTTGAGTTGGCTTAAATTGTGTGCTAAAACCCATGGCATGTTTCTTAATTTCCTGGAGCTTTGGGGAAATGGGCCAGAAAGAAAAAAAAAAGGGGGCTTCTGATTCATTTTCTCTCCACCTTCTGCAAATGAAAGAGAAAACAGAATGAACGGTGTGGTTGATAAATGAGAGCGGCTTAAATCAAAGCCCCGCTCCCCCCACGGCGAGGTAGGACGGCACAGCTCCCAGGAGACTCGGAAGCCAGCACCTCTCAGCAGGTTTCAGTGTGAGACCCCGCCAGCCACAAGGCAGGGACAATCTCAGCTGCGTCAGACCCAAGTGCTTGCCACCTGGAGACCCAATGGGAAGACTCTAGGGGTGGGGGGAGAGGAAGGAACACTACCTTGTTAACCGTTTTCCTTAGGGGCATTTTGCACCCTCACCCCAAGTCACGTTTACCTTGGCGCTGCAGAACTGAGACATTCTGCAGTACACTCTGTAGAGTCTTTTTTTAAGCTGGCTTGAGCCAAATATAACAGGTAGCTGTCCAGACCTGTTTAAAAAGGATAAACCCCACCTAAGCGCATAAGTAACACCCCACTGCCTTTATCATATAAACACGGCCAGAGAGCCAAGTGCATTAAGGAGGCGAGACGCAGGCCCTCTTTGCTATCTCATTAAGCCCATTTAATATTAGGAAAGAAAATACCTTCACATCTTGGGTCTGGTTTAAACTATCAGGGAACAGATTAGAGTTAATTAATGCCGTGAACTCTGAAACCGCCAGCCAGGAGGCTCCCAGCGGAATCCACACCTGTCACACGCGATTTCAGAAAATCTAAGCGGATGCTGACATGCCTCCCCCGCCCCCCTCATCCCCAACGCTGGAACCCTAGGTACCTAACCGGTAACTCTCGAATCTGGATCAAGAGATAAACCCCACCCCTGAGACCAAAAGTCGGTGGACTCCAAGCAGAAACCGGGCGAAGGGCTCTCGCCGCTGCTCCGGAAATTGCCAGGGGTTCCAGGCCTCAAGGCGAGGCTGCGAAGTTGCTTCTGGCAGGTTGGAAAGAGCTTATCAATTATTCATGCAACTGGATAAATAGGGATTTTATCTCGTAGCATGAATCAAGAGATAAAAATTCCATTTCAAGAGGAAGGGTGGAGACTAAACTGTGAATGTTAATTGTAAACTGAAAAAAAAAAAGGAAAGAAAGAGTAAGCTCTCCTCGGGCTGTTCCCTGAGCGCTTGCGTGCTCCCCCCACCCCACCCCCAAGTGTCTGTGCACCTGGACTGCAGCTCACCTGCTCCCCTGGCGATGCACCAAAGCTCTTCTACTGATGTAATGAACTAGCCATAAAACCCCAACTTGGCAGTTGATGAGGGGGGGCACCTTTGAATGGATTTTTCAACCCCCAAACAACACCAGCCTCAACGTATTTCTATTTAAAATCAGTTTGCTGCTTCCAGGCTGAAATCAGAAGCAGGGTAAAGTTTACAAACAGCTGCCTAACATGTGGAAAGGCTCAAACAAAACAAAACAAACAAAACAAAACAAGAGAAAATTCAACATCCAGGACACTTGGGCTGAAAAAGAATATGACTTGGCTTTCTGTCCTCTTGTCTCCCTTCCCACCGTGGCGTTGCATCTGACAGTTCCTTAAAGGCTGGAAAATTAAGCCCAAAGATGAAGTTGGGGAATGAGTGGTTTATTTAGACTTTCACATTATTAAATTTGACCCCCGATGGGAAAATCTGTATATAAACGGAGCAGAAAGTCGTACATCCCAGGGTCAGCCAGGCTGGTCCCTGCGTGGTCAGACTCCAAAGGACTCTCATTTTTATTCTACTTTGTATTTTTCAAAAAATATATTAGGAACACTATTAACACTATAATGGGAGAGAAATAAACTGTGCTTTTTAAATGCTACGTTAGGAGCGTATACTGATTTTTCTAATTGGGACATAACCATAAACTTTACTATTAAAAAAAATCAACAAGGGAGGAGGGTACAGCTCAAGTGGTAGAGCGCATGCTTAGCATGCAGAGGTCCTGGGTTCAATCCCCAGTACCTCCTCTAAACATAAATAAATAAACCTGATTACTCCCTCCCCACAAAAAAAATCAACAGTCTGAAGCTATGCACGTCCCCCAACTTTTCTTTCTCCATTTTCTTCCTCTGACAAAAGCGCCTCAAAACAGAGGAATCATCACACTAAGTTTGCCTTCTCACCGCCCATTTGGGGGCTGGGAAGGGGGGCCGATGGCCATGGAAGGGGGAGACCCCGGTCTGGGCAGCTCTTCTGCCAGCACTTGGAGGTAAGAGGAGATGGACCCCACACAGCGTGCTGGGGTCTAGACAGAGATGCTGCGGGAAGAACCACCTTAGGGGTCCCTGCGCCCCTCGCTGTGACTCAGGAGCCCCATGTTCAGGAAGGGGAGTCAGGGGTGTCCGCCCTCTCTTGCTGATCTTAGTTTTTGGACTCAAAGCAGAAAGTTGCGATAACATTACTGAGTTCATGACGCACCGATAACCTGGGTCAGTGTAAGGACTGTCATGTGCTGTCTTTTATCCATTTTTCCCTCCCGCCCCATCTCCATGCCCTGTTCCCTCTTCTCCCCCTAAAGCAGCCCCTCCCTCGAGTCTGTCTGATGTATTGCGTTGGAAAACCTATGCGTGCAGGTCCGCTGTTTGGAGCTTACATGCATAAACCCGTCCGCTGCCCACTTCTTTCCTGAGACACTACACTTTCTAGATCTCTGTGTATCCTCGTGTGTGTATCTCGTTTGTCTCCCCGACAGCATCAAGGACCCCTGCTTGCAGTCCCCACGTTTGACAGACACCTAGCTGGCCGCCACTCCCCTCCTGGACAAAGACACTAGGATGAAGGCAAGACAGGCTGGGCCAGGGTGGCGGGAGAGCTCAGAGCCCTGAGCCTGCCTCCTTCCCGTCTCCTCCTCACAAGCAGGCCTCCAGGGAACCATTGGAAAATGAGTGAACTAGCTGATCTCCTGAGGCTCTCCCAGCTCCAACGCCCTGAGGACTGAGCCCAACACAGGGTCTTGGGCACATGGGAGTCACAAATCTCCGTGTTCGGGGGACTCATTCACAAATGGAAACGGCCGCCATCTTACCAAGGACCAAGGACCCACCAGGCCCACGCTGACAGCTTTACTGGTATCACCTCTCAGGATCCTCCCCAAACCCTCTGAGGATTGTCTCCTGAATCTTACAGGGTAGCGTGGGTACTCTCCCCATTTTACAGAGGAGGAAACTGAGACGGACTGAGTTGCAGGGCTGGGACTGGAGGGAGCCCAGTGACGCACCCCAGGCTCAAAATATGAGGAGGAGCTCACTTGCGGGCACCCACCCTGCACCTGCAGGGCCTGAGAGTGAGCGCCCCTCTGGTTTTCGGCCCCAGCTTCCTCGCCCTGGCCCCGGCCCTGCTGAGCGGCTGAGTGGGAGCGTTAAGCTTGCGATCAAGTCTTCTGACGTGAACCCAGTGCTCCTTCTGTGATAGTCTATTTGACCATTCATTCATTCAGTAGAATGTAGCGAGCCCCCCGACACACATGGCGTGTGCTGGGCACAGCAGGCAGAGCGGCGCACCAGCGCAGTGGCGGGGGAGACTGACGCCGTGGCAATTACCAGAGGGGACAAGGGGCGTCAGTTACCCCGTGACGCTGGGCTCTCCCGGAGGGGCAGGAACATGAGTTCCCTGCCTCCTTCTCTCCATCTGAAACATAGGGGTGGCAGTGAGGGTCTGGGTGACTCCAGGGCCAGCCAATGAGATCCTCTGTAGGCAGGAGTGGTCACCACGGGGAGGGTGGGGGTCCTGCCTGCTCTGATCCGTCCCTCACTTCATCCAGAATAGCCTCCGCTTGCCTCACCCAGCTAGGGAAGCCGACCTGGATGTCTATTTGGTTACTAGATAACCAGGCCCCGGCACCGCGTCTTTGATCAGACGCCCCTAATAACATACAGAGGAAACAGACCGTTTTATAGCAAGACTTTGTGGGGTGATCTTATCCTCCCGTGGTGTTCTTAACAGGGACAAGGATGAGGAGGTAGGTGCTTGCTGGAGAGGGAAGAAAGAGGCCTAGTCTGCAACACTCTCCTTTCGGTCCACCCCGACTTTGATTTGGCGGGAGGGTCGGGTGGGAGATAAACACTCACCGGCTGCCCACTTCCACCCGGGACATCTGGCTCCTGGCCACCTCCCTCACTCAGCTGTGCACGGCTCCCCAAAAGCCCACCCTGTGTCCACCACACCCCCTGCAGCTCTGATCACTTGGGGAGGGCCCTGCAATTAACAACCCAGAAAAGCCCAGCTGCGGAGGCCAAAACACCATGCTGCCCATGGCTGCGCCTCGTGGCCAGCAGAGCTGGGGCTCAAGAAATAATTGGCTTGTCCCCCAAACAACCTAATAATCACCACCATTTCCACGTTCTCGGGTGATGGCTCTGTAGATAAGGAAGGGTCAGGAATCAAGGACCCTCCTTCCAGCAAAATGCAAGGACTGGACAACATAAAAAAAAATTTTTTTTTTGTTTAAAAATAAATATCTATGTTTGAAGTCAAATCAAGTTTTAGCTTTGGTTCTTTGTCTCTCTTTTGTTTGACCTCCTGGTGACCGAAGGGAGTCTTGCTCAAACACTATTTATTCATTTCCTTTGCTTTTTTTTTTTTTTGGAAAAAAATCTGCATTGAACAGGTAGCCTATCGGCCCCGTGCATCCACCTGTGAAGCCCGGAGAGCAGCCCCAGTTGGCCTTGAATGCCCTTTCCCGCTTCTCCCGCCGTCCTGGGCACCACCCACCCTTAGTGTGTGGATGGGCGGGGATGGGCGGGCGAGGGTCCCACCTGTCACTCTCAGTCTCAACAGAGGGGACTTAGGCGGCACTTGGGAACAGTGTTTCCCTGTCATTCCTAAGCCTCTCCAAGAAAGGCTGTTACTATAGAACAGGCTTTTTCACCCAGGAGCTTCAGATTCAGGATGGGGCCAACAGCACAGTGAAAGAGGGCACCCCAGGGAAACGCAGAGCATCACAGACATGAGCAGGGACTCGGGAGTTCTGCCATCCTTCCAGCTGTGTGGCGTTGGGACAGTGGCCTGACCTCTCTGAACTCAGTTTCCCTGTTCTGTGAAATGTGGCCAATGAGACTTCCTACTTCTCATCAGGTTGTCCAGATATAAAGCATATATACATCAAAAGCACCCGGCCCACACCAAGTTCTCCATTATTGTCAGACATTCCTCTCTTCTTTATAAATCAGCCAACACAGCAACGAACACAGGAGCGCCATGCCCTGCGGGGAGGCTCCATTTCCAGTTGGTTCTGAAAGGACCGAGTCACGACCCCACCCGAGACAGCGACGTAATGCCCTCCCCACAGCCACACCGTGAATGCTCAGGCCCCCATCGGCGGCCTGGGATGGAAAAATACCCACACACAGGAAGCCCGGAGAGCACAGCCTCGAAGAGTCATGGACAGAATTGCGTGCAGTTTTCAAAACTATCCAGAATTGTAAATTTTGAAAATTTAAAGGCACATAATTGCCACAAATAATCACAATTATGCAATTATAAATCACCCTCCTCGCAACTCTCCTCTGCCCATAAGTCAACCCTTCCATGGAAACTTAATATGTGGCACACGGCCGCTGTCTGCCGCGGCGGAGCTGGTGGCTTCAGCAAGGCCACCTCGAGTCTCAAGCTGTTCTCAGCAATCCATAGAGACCAAAAAAAAAAAAAAAAAAAAAAGTCATTTTCAGGAAGGGAATTGATCGTTTCTCTCGCATTTCCATTTGTGTAAGATCACGCTGTGGCCTCATTCTGCACTTTCTGCTGTTCTGTTGCCTCTGGAGAAGAGGACAGCTGAGGACTGCCCAGGGTGGGGGGTTGGGGGTCCCAGTTGGGGGTCCTTGGGTTGAAGTTGCATTTGAAAGGCTCCAGAGGCCCCCTGGGAGCCTCACCCCAGCTGGTGAGGAATCAAAAATTGGGGTGCTGTCTACTGACCCCCAGGGCCACACAGCCCACAAATGTGGATGGGCGGGTCTGCAAGCCCTTCAGAGGGCAGGTCAACTGCCTGGACGTGCACCCTGGGCACAGCCCAGTCCCCATGTCCCAAGTCCTCCCAGGGGACAATCTCCATCTCTCTTATTCCCCCTCCTCTTTCTCATGCTCTTACGATCCCGCCTTTTCACCCTTTCTGCCTGTCCCCCTCCTCCGTAGTTCTTTGTCTCTGCCTTTCTCTTTCCCTTTGTTTCTCCCCTTTTCTCTTTCTTTTCTTTCTCTTCCACTTCTTTTACTTTCTCTCCTTTCTCTCCTCAGTTCTGTGTCCTCTCTCTCTGTCCCTCTGTCACACAGTTAAGGATGACAATGCGGACACCTTGATCTACAGTCCTCAGGCCCCCACCCCGCCCCCCACAGCTGTACTTCCGTTATCCAGAGAATCCCCGCAGGTAGGAGCAATCCAGTTAGATGTTTCCAATCCAAGTGATTCTCTCTCTCATCTTCATTCCTAAATCCAATAACTTGGGAGATCCTCCTTCCCAGATGCTTGCCTGCCGCTCGGGAGCTGCCTGGGGAGGGCCAGGGCCTGGGGTGGGGGCACCCCGTCTGCCCTCCTCCTCGTCTTTCCAGCCGCCTTGCCTCTGAGCTGTCACCCTAAACTGACTGACTCAGATGGGAGTGGGGGTGGGTGGCAGGAGGAGGAGCTGGGGGTAGGGGTGGGGGGACCGCCCTGGTCGGCTCCACACTGTTTGTGCCCATGCTCTTTGGAGCTAATTACAGGGAGCGGCTGCGGGCAGCCGGGTGCCCCAGGTTGGCCACTCTCACTGCGCTCCTGCACTCCCCCAGCTCCTAGTTGACGCAGCTTTTCCAAGAGTCTCTGGAAGGCCTGAATAGAAGCCCTGGGTGTCTGAGGACCCAGCGGGGCATGGAAGAGCTTCCCCTGACCCTCCTGCCCTTCCAGGGACCGGCCTGGATAGGCGTGCGCTTTGGTGGGAGGAGCGCACAGCGCCTTCTGGCTTGGCCCGGACAAGAATTTGAGGGAGAGTTTGCTCGCTGCAAAGATTTGAGGGGAGGCAAGAACCAGGGGGCGGAGGGGGGTCGACTAGGGGTTCTGAATGGCAGGAGGAGCCGCGCCAGAGGGCTGGGAGCGCTGCGCTGGTGTGCGCGCAACGCTGGGAGCTGTCTCCACCTCTTCTGGAAAGTTGGACCTATGAGTGCGCAGCTCGACTTAGAACTATCAACAGCCCGCGAGGGTGAGCGCGTGTGAGCGCCGAGGGGGGCGCAGGGCCCTTGCAACTTCTTCCCAGGACCCCAGCCGGGCCGCCGGCATCCGCTGCTGCCGGAGAGACCCGCGCCCGCATCAGGGAGGCCCCCGGGGGCCGTCCTGCTAGCCCCGACGGGATGCCCGCAGCCATGCTCCCCTACGCTTGCGTCCTGGTGCTTTTGGGAGGTAGGTACCACCCTTCCCCCACCGGCTGGCCTCCTGAGGTCGGAAGGGAGGGAGCTGCCGTCTGACGTTCCTTGGGGCTTCTTGGGGACTGCTGTAAGGGTCTGGGCATTAGGCCGGCAAGTCCGCGCCTTGCGTGTCCTTTTCCAGCCTCACCTGGCCGGCACCTGCCGTGACTCCAGGTTCCTCTTGGGTCCTATGCAGGGGTGCCGGTCACCATGCCCTGCACCACACACTCAATGCAGTCTGACCTCCAGGTACTCGAAGCAGCTCCTGGTGCCAGACCCCGAGGGGCTGGGACCTCCAAAAAGATGCAGGAGGCTCCCAGGCCCACTGAGCCCCCGTGACATGGTACAAGCCCCAGGTCACTCAGACCAGTGCTGCGGAATCTGGTCTTGCCCACTGAACCCTAGGTCTGTTGGTCCTCAGAGCTTCTGTCTTGCTGCAGAGCTGGGGAAGAAGTTAGGAGAGGGTACGATGACCCTGGGCTGCGGCTAGTGCCCAGCAGGCCTGGGGTGGGGAGGCAAGGGACCACAGGACCCCTGGTAGAGGTGACAGTGCCTTTTCCAGGACCAACTGCTCTCCTCCTGGCTCTTCTCAGGGGGTGGGAGTGAACAAAACTCTTTCCAAATGCCAGCTGACCACAGTGTGCCACCACTGGCAAAAATGACAATAAGAACCATAGTCGTGGAAGTGTTCCCAGCCCCAGGCTCACCCACAGGCAGCCTCACATTGTGAAGGGTTAGGAATTCTGGCCTTGAAGTCAGACTACCTGGCTCAGAAGCCCAGCTCAGCTTCGTATCAACCTGTGTGGCCTTGGACAGGCATCTCCATCTGCTCTCTGAACCTCAGCTTTCTCATCTGCCAAATGGGCTCAGCAAATCCTCTTCTCTGCCTGGGATTATTGTGAGGATTACAAGAAGGAGGGCAGGAGAAGCACCCAGCGCACGGCCCCACACCGAGGCGCCAGGTCCCGCCGGGCACGCTTTACTCCATTTGCGGACGAGAAGCAAAGTCAGGTCTGCCTCGGGGCCCTTTAATCACCGTCGTCTTTCCAACTGCGAATTTCTAAGCAAGGTATTTGGAGAAGAGATGAAAGGGGTCTGAAGGAAGGTCTGAGGGAGGGTATGTTAGCAGTTTGAAGAGTTGGAGATACATCCACTGAAAGGGGACATTTATCACAGGGCTGGGGTGACAGGTCACACAGCTAGCCACCACCACGGAGTCCTCCATCGATGCAAAACTCAGCCTTGGCAGCCCTGTGCATGGGTGAGGGAGGGCCAGGAAAGGGAGTGGGTGTGTGGAGGGGTGCTGAGAAAAGACTCCGTAAACTTTCCCTTTGGGCACGGAGCTGGGACAGGGAGAAGGAGGAACAGAACGTGTGTCTTCGCCAGTCCTCCACCTCCTCCCCGGGCTCTTCCCTCCCGTGGGAACTGGACAGTCCAGAGCGGAGGGACCGATTACCCCAGAAACCTGCAGCCTTGGTCACAGCACAGGGCTGTTGTCCTTGGCAGGCCCCGAGCTTCTGTCATGCCAATAAAATCACTGCAAGTGTAGCCTCGCGGCTCTCCCTCCGGAGTCCCGCTGCTTCGCTCCTTGCTGACCTTTCGCCACCGCCAGTCAGACAGATTCCACCGGAGAGAAGCCAAGAGCGCCCGGCGGGCCCAGGCACGCGGAGGCGGCCACCGCGGAGCCCGCCGGCCCTTGAGTCAGACACAGACGTTAGCAAGGGCGACAGTCCCCCTGGGGCTGCCTTCAAAGTTCCCTGCTCTAAGCCAGGCACCATTTTCCACTGAGCCTTTTCTCAAAAGTCCTTTTCACCACGGGCTGCATCACCAGGCGACAAGATCCTTTTGCTTGAGTGAAAGGAAACAGAACCCCGTTAATCCTTCAGATACTTGAATAATTTCAGTCCCCACACTGAGGCAAGCCTGGACTTCACAGCTTCAGGCTCAGGAGACCTTAGTGTGGCGTGGCCCCCCCACGCGGGTTCACATTAAGACACACACGCACACACACACAACCTCAGCATTCGTGATGCTGTGGTCCAGGTCCCCCTCTGCCAAGAGACAGCTGTCCTGGGCCCTGCAACACGCCCAGCAGCATCTCCGGCCTCTGCCTACCACATGCCTGTAGCAACACCTCCCAGATGTGACAACCAAAAACATCTCCAGATGCAGTCAAATGTCCCCTGGGGACCAAAACTGTCCCCGATTGAGACCCACTGGGATGGATACATCACATTCAACTGGTAGCCTTTTCAGTTGAATCTGTCAAAGAGCACCGCCTCGGATGGATTTTGTTATTCTTGCTCCGAGCAATCAGGAAATCAAAGGCACAGCAGGGCCCCAAGAAAAACAGAACCATTTAGGTCATTTCTAATTTGGACGTTGATTTTTTCCCATTTGTTCTCCCTCCGTCTCATGTCTGCAAAGGTCCTCTTTGGGGCTGACCAGAGCCAGGCTGTGGGTGAGCATGGTTAGTTACCCACGGCAGCAAACCTGCCTCAAACCCAGGCCACGCCAGATGTGTTCCGTGCCAGTGCTTGGCCTCCAGCTGTGGTCTGCTCCACAGAAACTTCTGGCTTTTAAAAATCTCCTTACTCAACAATTTATGCTGGAGGGGGAAAAAGAGAAACCACAGCCTCTTTTTTTTTTTTTCTCTCGTTTGTATTTTTTTTTTCTCATTTCAGTCCTGCTTTTATCTCTAGACATATACTTTGCAATGGCAAGTTATCATTTAGAGACAGATTAACTAGGACAAAATCACAGGCTACTCCATAATGAATTGGTGGTTGGCGTGGGGCTCTGTTTCCAAACTGAGAATAAAAGTGGTGAGGAAATTAACTTAAGCACGCTCGTCCAAAAATCAAATGTGAATGGAGATCGATAATTGTGTTAGTTACTCAAAACAAAGGAAAATCCTGAACGGAGACTTCCTCTCGCCACTTTGCGGGGCACACGCTGTAGACGGATCATCATGGCCAGCCGTTTCACTCCTGACCGAGGCTGCAATCTCCAAATGCAAAATCACCAGCTCAAGGCAAATGCAGCGGCTTCCTCGATTCCAAAACCGTCTGGATGGCAAACTAGCGAACAGCGACACGTGAAGAAGTACTTGGGCAGTATATTGAAAGCTCACTATGTTCATGAAAGCTTGAAGCCAGAAGGAGCTTCCAAGCTTGGCAGTTGGATCAGGAATGAGCTTCCTGATCAAACTTCCAAGATACAGCACTTGGCTGCCAAGGCCAGTCTGGAAAATGAGGATCAACAGCCCAGTGCAAAAGCAGGCAGGCGGCTGAGATCAATTTGAACTTGAGGGCAGCGAAGCTGCGCTAGGGGGACTCCAGGGAAGGAGCTAAGTTCTGAAGTTGGCGCTGGGGGTGGCCTTGAGTTGTGGCCGGGAGGAGCAGGGGCTGGTGTGATTGTTCTTCCAGCCAGAATGGCTTTCTGAAGCCCTTTGTACAGAGCCAGTGCCCTGGCCCCTTGGGTATTCAGGAAGTTTCTGAAAGACCCAGATGCAGGAAACACACAAGACCTGTGAACACACAGCAGGAGTGGGCCGTGAAGGCGTCACAGAGAGCAGAATGTCCCGGAGGACGCCAGATCTCCTGGCGGGGAGGGCAACCAGGGGTCCTGCGGGCACTGGGGCACTGCAGAGGCAGGGCTGGTGCCCTCCCGGGACCTCCACCAGGGCTCTGGGAGGTCAGCTGGGCATGGCTGAGTCTAACACGTGTTTTGCCTGCTATGGAGAGCTTGAGAGCAACGGCGTGGGATCCTCAGACCTGGGTCCCACCCAAGCTTTATCACCTTCCTGTTCTGTCCCCTATGTCCCCATCAGTGAGCTGGAAACAGTGGTGGCTCCGCGCTCAAGGGCTGCTAGGAGCAGCAAAGGAGATGAGGTGGGGTCAGACCTTGACACCAAGAACCTATCGAAGCCTTCCCGCCGTTACTGCCAAGAGCGGGACCCTGCACTCAACTCTCCAGACCTGGGGAAGAAAGGGGCAAGTCCCTGCTCTCCCCTGAGCCTGGGCCAGTCACTTCCTGGCTGTCTCCTTTGGGTGGGTGCTGCATTTTCTTCTCACTCTGAGGTTCTGTGTGTCCTCAAGATCGCCGACAACAGCAACAACATTAGTCATTGTTCCTGTTTTGCGAGCCAGCGTCGGCCCTCGTGGTACACCGTCTCCTATAACCCTCCTCCAGCCCCAGTGGTCCTCCTCCGTCTCCCGATCTATGAAGTGGGAGGGTGGCCGCCCTCACTGCTGGGGTCGGTGAGCTTGGTAACGGGGAGAATTGTCTAGCAGACAGGGCCCAAGTGAGTTTCTGATCCGTGAGTGACATATTCAATGAGCAGATAATTACAAGAGTGACGAACACTCCACAGAACGCGTCTGGAGCCGCTGGCCTGAGCCGGGGGCGGGGAAGGAAGGCCTGCCTGCAAAGGGGACGTAAGCTGAACCTTCACAAAGGATGGAGGAGGAGGAGGGACAGCCAGGGAGAGGGACCAGCGTGCAAAGGCCTGGGTGCGAAAGAAAACAGTGATGTGTTCAGGGACCTGGGAGAAGGCCAGTGAGACTGGTGAGGGGAGAGTGAGAGAGTGAGGGAGTGAGGGGTGGATGAGGGCAGAGGTTCGCAGGGGCTCAGTCATGGAGGGCCACAGGGCCTCAGGAGGAGTCAGACTTTATGTCAAGGGCGATGGAGGGTCCACTGAAGGGTTTTCAGGGGGCAGGACCAGGATGCTTCTAGAAGTAGTGAACTCCCCACCACTGGAGGCAACTAAGAACAAACTGGATGATGGTGGGTAGCACTAGCGAGGGAGTTCCCTGGATTGGCTTCCAGCCCTGAAAGTTTCTGATTCTGAGGAGTCGCGCCTACCTCCCGACACCAGGACACATGCAGTCACCTGTCATTTTGGCCCCCACATCCCCCTCAAATTCAATGCCCAGGAGGAATGCTGGTAATAGTGTCAGGCCACACTCAGCAGCGTCCAAGGGGTCTGACAGGCTCGGGCTCAGTGCCGCCCCGGCCGCAGCCCTTGAGGCAGGCTCTGCCCTTGTCCCCACCTTACAGCAGCCCTGGGAGGGGGAGCAGGGTGGGACCTGCCGCCTCGCCCCTGCCCCCCCTCCAGGAAGCTACTCTGGCTCCTTTCACCTCTTCTCTTCTCTCAGTATCACCCTTCACATCTAATCAAGGCCATCAGCCACTTTCAAGGGGCATTTTGAGATTTAAAACACTTACATGCTGTCAAGATGCAGAATGTAAGAAAGTCCACCAACTGGACTGGACTCACTTATGATTCACGGGGCTCAGTCCCAGCCAGACTCTCCGTCCAGCTTGACCATGTTCATACCCTCTCTCCCTCCTTCTTGCTCCTTCTTCCTTCTCTTCCACCCTTGCCAGTACCCCTCGGTTCCCATCAGACCCTCCTCCCCACACACTTCACAGATAAGCCTTCTTCCTCCTCAGAGAAGGTGTCACCAGCCACCACCAGGTAACAGTCACACGAAATTCTGTCCACCTGTCCACCATGCCTTCTCCAGTACAGCCTCCACACACATACATGCTGTTCCTTCTGCTTAAAACACTGTTCCATGCCCCCATCTTCTCCTTCACCTGCAGATTTGGGTGTAAATTCCAAGCAGTGGAATTGCTGCAGCAAAATGTGTGTGTTGAGGATTCTTTCACTGGCCTTCCTTCCAAATAGGGTGCACCACTCGACACGCCCATGGATGGCCAATGACAGTGCCCGTTTTCCACATCTTCACCGACCCTCATCATTGTCGTTCTTTAAAAATCTTGCCAGTGGTGCTGCTTGGTTGTTTAAAAGCGCATTCCTCTAATTATGAGCAAAAAGGAATGTCTATTCGTAGTATCTCTTTTATTGATTTTCCTTTGAGCTATGAGGTCATATTGTTTGCCCATTTTTACATCAGTCTTAAAAAAATCTTTTCTTATTGATTTGTTAGTGCTCTTTATATATAGAAAAGTAGCTGTCCCCGGGATATTTCCCCAGCTTGCTGTGTGTTCACCTAGGCTTCCTAAAAGAGAATCTACTGTCCTCATCTCTTTCACACTTACTCCAGTGAAACCCGTGCTCTGGCACGTGGGTTTTAAGCTAAATGTGCATTTTTACCCAAGAGGGGAAGAGATGGCCAGATCTCCTTCCCATAAATGACCACATGTGGGGGATGTAAGCAAGAGAGAGGCTGACATTCCTCTGAGAGAGACACACAGCCCAAGAACAGTGCTAAGTGCATCGTACACGGTACCCCGTTTGACTCTGTGACCTCCTATGTGATCAGGGCACCGCTTTGTATAGAATACGGAAGCAAGACCACAAGCCCACGGTCATCCAGCCGGCAAGTGCAGGGGCTGAGATTTGTGGGCCACTGAGTTTCATGCCTCAACCATCCCCTTCTGGGGCTGTTCAGCTCAAAGTTCAGGCAAGGATCACCCTGCCTTGCTGCCTGTTTGAAAGAACCAGGGTTTAGGGCAAAGTCTGGGTACTGGGAGACACGCAGGCTCTGAGGCGTCTGGGCCGACAGTTTACATAACACGACCTAACGGGAAAGATCGCAGTGCAGAGACCACAGGCATGCTAACAAGAACAGTTTTTAAATCCCCAATTAAACATTAATCTGAGGGTTGTTGAAGAGGGAAGGATCCTAACTGCCCATCTGCACAGATGGCAGCGCTGGCTGGGCTCTGGAACTCAACTGCCCACATTCAAATTCCAGTGGCCGCACTGACTTGAGAATTACTTAGTCCCTCTGAGACTCAGTCTCCTCCTTTGTGGATTGACGCCTGCCCGAGGGGCTGCTGTGAGAAGTAGGTGTTAGCGTCCACGTGAGAAGCTTGGCACAGTGTCAGGCGTAGAACAAGGGCTTGGTGATGTCCCCCCGTCACTATTAACGTGACAGGACACTGCCTTGCAGGTCCCAGTCCTGGGACTATGCCGCATTGCTTCTTAGGGGTGGCTGCAGGGCATTTTGGGACTTCAGGGGTCCAGGGGGAGGAAGGGTCAGAAAAGGTGGTTGGACAGAATCAGAGGAGGACGGGGGTGCAGAGTAAGGGACGGGAGTCAGATGCCCAGATTCCCGCTTCCTATGTGAAGGAGCTTGTGTTGCCTTCGCCTGGTGATGTACCCCAAGTGCCCATCTGGTGGGTTGGGATGGTGCCGTGGGCTTCAGGAAGGAGGGATTTGGAAAGCCTGTTTATGTCCGGGGGCTACTGTACATGGAAACCTGAAATCCAGGTGTCAACAGGCCACGCTTTCTCTGAAACATGCAAGGGAGACCTGCTCCTTGCCTCTCGTGGCTTCTGGTGTTTGCAGGCAGTCCTCGGCGCGCCCTGAGTTTAAATGCGTCACTCCCACCTCCGCCTCTGGCCTCACATGGCTGTCTTCTCCCTGTGTGTCTGCGCCTCTCCTCCTCTTCCTGTAAGGAGACCAGGCATCTTAGATTGGGGCCCATTCTTCTCCAATATGACCTCATCTGAACGATTTGCATCTGTAACGGCGCTGTTTCTAGAAATTAAAAAAAGCCGCATTCTCCGGTGCTGGAGGTGAGGACCTGAACATGGCTTTGGGGGGATGCGGTTAGCCCATAACATCTCGTGTTGCATCTGAAGGGCCCGCTCTGGTGGGTGGGTTGGCACCAGGCATTTCTGGGAAGAGGAGGTTCAAGAAGTCATGGGATCAGCCTACAATTGAGAGGTGGGTGGGACAGGACTGAGCCAGACCCAGGGACCTGGGAGGGGCGAGGCCAGGAGACCAAAGCCTAAATATTCGACATTAGGCAATGACTTAAATAAACTTTGAGACAATTATGCATCCATAAAAAATTCTATATCCAAAAAATGTTGGATGATGGGAAGGTACTTCTGGCATAATGTTGAAACAGAAACCCAGTGTATGTAAATTTGATCTCAATTATGTTTTCATGGTGGAGAGAGGCATTCTTTTATATATATATAAACTGTATCCTATTCTATGCAGTTTTCTGCGAATTGTTTTTTTTTCACTTAGTATTATGCTGAGGAATTCACCTATGCTGTTGTTTGTACTCGAGTTCATTTTTTTTTAATTTGTTCATTTTTTTGAGGTGGGGTAATTAGGTTTACTTATTTATTTATTCTTAGAAGGGGTGCTGGGGATTGAACCCAGGACCTTGTGCATGGTAAGCATGTGCTCTACCATTTGAGCCATGCCCTCCCCCGAGAGAGGCATTCTTATTTAAAAAAAAAAAGAAGAAGAAAACATATGAATGAGTGGTTATCTCCGAGAGGTGGGATTGTGGCTGATTTCTCTCTTTGTCTTTATGTATCTTTTTCTTTCCCTTCTACGTACAAATCCTTTGTACTTCCTATAGGATCAATTCCATCTGGGGCTGGGAGTTCCAAGGAAAGGGGCTGGGTCTGCAGTCTCCCAGACTTGCACTCCCCCAGGTTTGCTAGGATCTCAAGAAGAGGCTGGTCAGAGAAGTGATGGAGGCTGGCTGAGGCTTGTGAAATCTGACCTGGCTGCAGGGTTGGGTCCTGGTGTCAGAAGTGGGCTCAGCCCCAAACGGCACCAGCTCTCCTGGGCGGTAGAGACAGTCCTAGGCAGGCTGGTGTTCCTGGGTATTGATTCGAGGAACAGCAGTGTCCCAACCATTCACGCATTTAGACAGGATCCTGCACCCTCCCTGCTGCAAGGAGAGGGGGTTGCCAAAGATGCCCTGTCTCCAGTCAAGTAGACAGGACTTCAGAAGAGGGAACTGGAGTCCCAGATGGATGACTAAGGCCAGACCACAGCTATGGATGGCTCAGTGTCAGCAGTAGCCAACGTCCACTGGGCACCTGCTTTTGTTAAGCACTGAGGGAGCACTCTATTATTTCTTTACAACTGCCTTGTGATTTGGGTATTGCTGTTATCACCATTCCACACCTGAGAGGATGGAGGCCACTGGACCAGGATGCTCCTGAAGAGGCAGAGACCTGGGAAGACGGCAGCCTGGTGGGCTCTCGGTCGCTCAGGACTCGTTCACAGCAGGTGGGGTACCAGACCCAGTAAGCCCAGGACGCACTGCTCCCTGGGGGCCTTGGGATACGAACAGTCTCAACACAGTGAGCCCAGGGGCCGGGAGACCCACGGTCCACCACACAGAGGAGCCAGGGACGGTGAGGTGCTGCCTGCTGCTCCCATTAGCAGTGGAGGCTTTGCCCTGAGGACTCCTTGTTCCCCCGCCCCCTTCTCAAGTCCTGTCCTGCTTGAAGCAAACCTGCAGTGGACAAGTGCCGTGTTTGCCTGCCTCGGGTCCACGCTCCCATTTCCTGCTCACAGCAGTTTCCCTTCCTGACTGTAACCCTGGAGGACTTGTGAACCCCGGTGCCTCCCCTCCGCCTGGGGCATGAGTCTGGGGCCCGGCAAAGAGCTGTCCCCAGAGCTCTGCGGCCATTACAAAATCTGAGCTGCCCTCCCCAAGCCTCAATATTAAATTATACAGAAAAGGGGAAGCAAATCTATAGCTCACACCCGACCGTACTCTTTCCCAAAAATGTGCATAAAAACAGTGCACAAGACATAGATGTATTTAGCTTGGAATTACCGGTGACCACAGTAAAACAAAATTACTTGTTCTTTGAAATGTACAATTACAGTTGTTTTAACATGTGTTTTTGGTGGTGGGGTGTGGTTTCTAGATAGTTTGAAACTGAAGTCTACTGTTTGGCTCATCAGCCTTAACCAAATTCTGACGGGCTCCACTTCCTCAACAGCACCCCGCGGTCGCTGACATGAAAACTGACTTGCCGAGGAGGGAGAGAGTCTGGGCTTTTAAAACTGATGTGTGGACGTACTCTTTCTTCTACGGTCTTCTAAGTCTTACAAGACTTTTGCACTTCAACTGTCTTTTGCAGGGGGCCGACTTAAGGTAACCATGGAGACCTCAGAGAGGGTGCTAACCTTGGGACTGAGTGACCAGTTGCCTTTTCCTAGCAAAGCCTACCCCAAGCTTTCAGGGGTTGCCAGTGCCTGTTTGGGGCCGTTCAGAGATGTACCTCTTTGCGCCGCAGGCGGGGGCAGCCTGGCTGCCTGAAAAGTCGGAGTTCCAGGTTACACGTGCAGAGCTAAGCCCAGCCCCACCCTGGGCATCCATTACTGCTGCAGACGGGCACAGGGAAGAGAAGTTAGGACCTTGAGACTCCAGAATCCTGTAAGGGCTTCAACGAGAACGTGGAATCCCTTGGAATTTGCATATTCATCACCAGAGAGCTTCTCAGACTGTTTGAGGCCAGAGCTGCTGGAGTTCATTATAAGAGGGCAAAACATATTCCCTGTTTACATAGATAATTTGCTCAGAAAGTTCTTTTCTTTTTTTTTTATCCCACTTAAGTACAAAGACAAACTTCTTTCTCTCTCCTCCAAATTCTAATTTAGAAGAACCAAATGAATGAGCATGCATTTACTGTGTTTTTAGATAACTTCCTATAGCTTCAACTCAATGATGGAAATATTTCTTCATTCAAGTACTCAGTTCTTCAAGGGGCATTCACTGGGTGCCGACGATGTGCCAGGTACTGCTCTACACCCTGGGACAGGATAATGAACAAAATAAGCCTGGTGGGGCCCTCGTGGGGCTTTCATTCTCACTGGGTGGTGGGCTTGGGGGTGGGGGAGCACAGACAATAAATAAGAAAACAAATAAATAAATGAGAAAATGACTGACGGCAATGACACTATGAGATGAAGAAAAGATAGTGCCTGGGGAGGTGGGGCTGCCAGAGGAGGTGTCCCCGGAAGGCCCCTCCAAGGAGCTGACACGGAAGCTCACACGTAAAAGATGAAAAGGGGGCCGCCTCGCGAAGATCCGGGACGGGAGGAAACTGAACAGGGCACTCAGCAGGTGCGGAGGCTGGTGCTTGAGAAACCAAATCACCGAGGTCAAGGCTGCAGCACAAGAGACAGACAAACCAAAGGGCCAGGGCTGTTGCAGGAGAAAAATCCTTCCTGACAGTGGCAGGCACAGCCCAGGGCGCGGCCAGTCAGGGGGGCCTCTCCCAATACCCACAGCCCCTCCTTTCTGCTCTAGGACCCCCGTCTCCCACCGGGCGCGTGGCCATTCACAGATGGCGCAGCTTCTCTCCAGCAGCTGGCGTGACCGCCGGCTTGGGAGCAGGAGTGATGTGTGACTAACAGGATGGGCACACCTACCCCTTCCCTCCTTCCTCTGGTAGAAATGCAGGCCTGCTCATGGGACCGTGCAGCCAAAAGGGGTCCTGATGAGTAAAGGAGGTGGGGGAAGTGAGGAACTGGGGGGCTCTGAGGCCAAAGTGGGACCAGCCTCCCAGGGGAACACATGATGGAGATGTCCCCAAAGAGGGGACAGAGATGCGGGAGTGGGGCCCACGGCCTCAACGAGGCAAGAACAGCAGCCGGTGTCTGGAGATGACATCCACCAGGAGGTGACAAGCGTGGGGGGAGCCTCCAAGGACAAGGGGCTTTTGCCCCAGGGAGGAGGAGACATGATCTAAAAGCACCACCAGCTTAGGGCCTGCCACCAGGGAGGCTGACATTCGGGTGGAGTTTGAGGTTATCAGGGTTGGAGGTGTAGGTCTGGCTGATTTCCTTGTCCAAACAGAACTCGGGGGCCAGTTCGGATGGGCACCCTTCAAACCCTTCCTTCACTCCTGCCGGCCCCTGAAACCCTCTTCCTGGTCCTATCAGCTTCTTTCCTCTTGCACAAGGGCCGATTCAGTGTAACGGAGGATATTAATGGAATCATTTTTCCCTTCAAGAAAGTATATCCTTGTTAATCAGGAAATGCAATCTCTGAAACTACACTTAAGCATCCTTTAATAGGTCCCCAGTCACTGGAGGGGTTCATTTCGGAGGCTAGGGTTTCAGCAGCGCCACAGCTGCCCCCCCGCCCCAGGCCCACTGATCGTGCTGCCCCCAGAACAAATTTCATTATTGAGCAATACACTCTCCAGGCTGGTTTACATTGTCTTTGCTTGGCTGACCTTGTACACTATTGAATTGGAAAATGTGGTTTGTATTGTAAGGCCTCTTAATAATGTATTTTTTTTTTTTTGAAACAAGGGACTCTTCCACTGCAAATGAGACAAAAACATTGTATGTAGCACAAAGAATGCCTCAGTCTATTTTGAAACATAATTTTCATTAGCTGGGCTTTTCACTGTAAAAGGGATTTAAATTTTACTTTAAAAACAGGCTGAGCACCCCCCAGCCACATATATTTATGTATGCTCCTCCATGAAAAAGGTCTGGAAAGATACACAGGCTAATAAGAATAGTTGCTGCTGGGAAGAGGGAAGGATGCTGAGGGGTGGGCTAAATGGAACTCTGCCTCTTTGCACTGGATTCTTTTTTAATAATGAGAATATATTTGTAGAGCCTGGCTAGGGTCCTGCCTCCACCACCAGTGTGAGCTTGGGCAAGTGTTAGGGGTCAAACTGCATCCCCTACCCTACCCCCAAAATTCATCTGATGAAGTCCTAACCCCCAGTAGCTCAGAACGTGACCTTGTTTGAGGAAAGGGTCTGCACAGAGTGGTGAGGTAAAACGAGGTCATGAGGGGGGACCCTAATCCGATATGCCTGGTGTCCGCATTAAACGGGGGGGACGTGGACGAAGCCTTGCTCACAGGGAGGGCGGACGAGGTGAAGGTGCAGGGAGGAGATGGCCGTCTGCGAGCCGAGGGGAGAGGCCTCAGGAAGAACTGAACCTGCCTGCAGCTCCATCTGGGTCCTCTAGCCTCCAGCACGGTGAGGGAACTCGTCTCTATTGTTTGAGCCCCTGGGGTGCAGTGCTGGGCGGCGGCCGCCCCAGGAACCTGACAGAGTGAGTCAGGGCAGCTCCAGCCCCATCGTCATGGAGCAGGGCACACAGCTGCTGCCCGTGCTGGGCACCACACCCAGCCCCCCACCTGCCTCCGCCGGCCTCCACCCAAGCCTCTCTTACCCCCGCCCCACAACCCGTCCCAGATCAATCCAGCTGTCCACACGGGATGTGAAGTGATTTTGGAGGGATTACGACCATCGGATCGCACTTAAACTGCCCCCTACCTGCCTCCTTCGCCACAGAGGACCTCCAGGCTTCTGTGGGGCTCCTCTGAGCCAGACGTCTCCCTCCCTGCCCACTTCCCAAAGGCCCAGGGAACCCAGCCTCCAACACCAGGTCCCACCCACCCACCCTCCCCTCGTCTGACACCCCTCCTTCCTCTCCCAGTATCCCTCCTCTGTCTTCTCCAAGGCTTCTGCCCCTCAGATCAGCACTGGCCAATGGAAGCTGAATGCTGGTCAAAAATGTGATTTTAAATTTTCTAGTGGCCACACTTTTAGAAGGTACAAAGAATGGGGTGAAATTATATAATAATATATTTTGATGAATGTTTAATTATATACTTACCTAACCCAAGAGAGCCAAACTATCATTATTTCAACACACCGTCCATATTTTAAAATCGAGGTAGTTCACATTACTTTTGAAATAACATGAGATACTATTTGAAATCTGGTGTGTATTTTACACACACCGCACATCTCATTTTGGACACAAAATTTCCATCAGAAATACTCAATCTGTATTTAGGTTTTATAGAATGTACAGTTGAAAAAGACTTGCACATAACCAAGCTGTTCCAAAATGTAAAAGGTTCTCTAATAACCAAATTGAACTTTGGTTTTTAAATTTAAATTACATTTAATTTAAAATCCTACTTCTCAGAAAAAGGACATTTGGTAAAAATGAAGAAAATCTGAATCAAGTATGGACTTCAGTGAATAACACTGTACCAAGATTGGGTCACTAATTGTAATAAGCGTACGGCACTCATGTAAAATGCTGATCATGGGGGAAATGGGGACGGTGTAGATGAGGACTCTCTGTACTATCTTCTGAATTTTTCTATAAATCTGAAACTCTCCTCAACTCCCCTCAAACCTGCTCCCGCAATCTCGCTCCCCAGAGAGACCCCCGTGACCAGGTCTGTGAGTTTAGACCTTGTAATACACACGTGCAAATTCACAGTGACTTTTCTTTTTCAGAGTTTACGTAGCCTACATGTTTTTTCACTCCACAGGAGATCAGAGTCTTACTAATGGCACCTCCTCAGCGCTGCATAAGCAGCCCATTCTCCCCTCCCTGGCCCCCAACCCCATGCACGACTCAGGCCTCACCCATCCTTGCCTGGCCCTCCAGGAAGCTGCCTGAGCAGTCTCCTGCTCCTCCACCTCCTCTCCCCTGCAAGCCCCACGCTCTCTCAGCTGCATCTGCTTGTAGCATCATCTAAGGGCTCCTGTGCCTCAGGATATGGTCCCAGTGCCCCACCTGCCCGAGCCCCAGGGTTGGCCCTCCTCTCCCTGCAGGAAGACCTCCAGCCACAGCAGCTGTTCATCTTTATCCAACTCAGCCCACCCTCAGGGCCTTTGCACAAGCCGTTCCCTCAGCCTCAACTTATTTCCCACATGTCCCTTCCCAAAACTTCCCTGGACCTCCGGCCATGGGGAACCTTCCTCACTAGTCCTCTTTACCCTACGTGGTGTCAGCATTTGTTGTGGCATTTCATCCCTGAGATTACGTGGACACCATCTGTCCCCCTCGACATCAGGCCACGCTGTCGGGCGGCACCCGGCACGTGAGAAGCAGACCCAGGCCTGCCCGCCCCCACGCAGGCACCCACCTTCCTCCCCTGCCCCCCAGTGACGATCTGTCTGGGGTCTGGCTCGCAGGCAGGGCTGTGAAGCCCTCCGGGACACAATAGGTTTCATTCCTCTCCGCGTCTCTCCCACGCCTGACCTGGGGTTTGGCGGAGATTATTGCTAAATAAAAGCAGTAACTGCAGACACTAATATTTCCTTTCAGGATTCAGAAAACCAACCTGAACTCATTAACCTTCGGGCAGCAGGATTGAATAGAAATGCCCCTTGTGCTCATCTGCTCATAAAAATATTCATAAAGCGGGTGCGTGGCTGCAGCCCGCCGCGTGGCAGGCCCCGTGCGCAGCTCCCGCCACCCCGCCCGCCCTCGCTTCCCGCGCCGGGGGGACAGCGGTGTGCACATGGGAGCCCCGCGCCCACTGAGGAATCGGGGGTGCCCACAGTTACGTGTGCCCTAGGAGACTGGGGTGTCCGGGGACCCTCAGCCAGTGCGTCACATCACAGCCCGGCGTCCCTGCTTCTGTGCTGCAACAGGACTCACACACACGGCCTGAGCTTTTCCTCCGTGTCAGATGCGTGAAGCCCTTTCCCCGTGTCACCTTTTTGCCCAGGGAGCCTCTGAACCCACTGTACTGAAGTGAAGCCTCCACATCTCATCCAGAGCCGCCTAACCTGGGTTCCAGCCTGCATCTGTCTGGTCCAGCCTGGGCTCCCGCCACAGAGCACAAGGGTCCCAGTCCCCGCCCTCAAGGAGCCCCAGCACGGTGAGGGGAGTGGGTAACGAAGAAGAGAGGGGTGTGTGCTGGGAGTTGGGGAAGCACAGAGCCCTTGCCTGCCTCCCCGGAGAAGCACACCTTCTGCAGGGAAGCTGACACGCGTGTGGGGTTGGGTCACACGAGGCGATAATGAGGCCTGGTGGTGTCTGTATAAGGCCACAGCTCTTTGACACACTGATCTGCATGAGGGTAGCTATGAGCACACGGGCTAAACATTCACACTGGGCCCCATGCTCAGAAAGGCACCACACAGGGTGCAATGCTCTGCTCTCATTGCCTTGCAATTCCTAATGCGTTCCAAGCAAAGGCCCTGCTTTTTCAACATGCACGGGGCTCTGCAATTTCCGTAGCTCATCCTGGTGGCCAGTCTTGGTGTGTGGCTCTGGCAGCTATGGTACGAGGCTCGGCAGAATAAATTGAGCAAGACAGAGGCATTCTGGCCCTTCCTGAGCTCACAGTCTGCTGAGAAGGCATGTGATCCACAGGTACCCTGATCTGCACTAACAGTGCTTGGAGCTGGGAAGGTGACCCAAATGCCCCTTGTTCCGTGGGAGGCAGTGAACGGGGACAGCAGTCTAGGCTCTAGGAGGCGCGGGCAGGCCCAATGTGAGACAGGGTCATGGGGAAGTTCTCACTAAAGATGTGGACACTTGAGCTGAAAGATGGAAATGAGCCGGAAGTTCCAAGAAGAGCATTCCTGGGACAGGGAATGGCCAGTACAAAGGCCCTGGGGTGAGTACAAGCCAGGTGTCCATCATTTTAGGCAGGAAATACCCCAGACTGGGCAGCTTAAGCAACAGACATGTGTTTCTCACTGTTCTGGAGCCTGGGAGGCCCAAGATCATGGTGGCAGCACATCTCATGTCAGCTGAGGGCCTGCTTCCTGGTTTGCTTTCTGGCTGTATCCTCACATCACTGAGAGAGAGGGCTCGGGGCTTTCCTTCTTAAAAGGGCACCAATCCCATCCTAGGGGCTCCACGTTCATGACCTCATCTAAACCTGCTGTCTCCAGGGACCCCACCCCAAATGCCATTGCACTGGGGATGAGGGCTTCCACCTAGGAGCTGGGGAGGGCACAGGCACTCAGTGCACAGTGCTGGATGTGATCGTTCAGCCCACAGTCATCAAATTGACAAAAATTAAAGATAAGGAGAAAATATTAAAATCAGCAAGAGAAAAGCAACAAATAACATACAAGGGAACTCCCATAAGGTTATCAGCTGATTTTTCAGCAGAAACTCTACAGGCCAGAAGGGAGTGGTACAATATATTTAAAGTGATGAAAGGGGAAAATCTTACAACCAAGAATACTCTACCCAGCAAGGCTCTCATTCAGATTTGATGGAGAATTCAAGTTTCACAGATAAACAAAAGCTAAAAGAGTTCAGCACCACCAAGCCAGCTTTACAACAAAGTTAAAGGAACTTATCTAGTCATTAAACCACAAGAAAGGAGAACAAAGAGAAGAAAGAGAAAAAAAAAAAACACCTACAAAAACAAACCCAAAACAATTAACAAAATGTCAGTAAGAACATACATATCAATAGTTACCTTAAATGTAAATGGTTTAAATGCTCCAACTGAAAGCCACAGACTGGCTGAATGGATACAAAAAAAGACCCATACATGTGCTGTCCATGAGAGACCCACTTCAGAGCTACAGGCACACACAGGCTGAAAGTCAGGGGATGGAAAAAGATATTCCATGCAAATTGAAACCAAAAGAAAGCTGGAGCAGATACTTACACCAGACAAAATAGATTTTAGAGCAAAGACTGTTACAAGAGACAAAGAAGGACACTGCGCAACGCTCAAGGGATCGAGCCAAGAAGAAGATGTAACAATTGCAGATATATATGCACCCGACATGGGAGCACCTCAGCAGAAAGGCAACTGTTAACAGACATAAAAAGAGGAATCAACAACAGCACAGTAAGAGTGGGGGCTTCAACACCCCACTTACATCAGTAGACAGGGCATCCACACAGAAATTCAATAAGGAAATACAGGCCCTAAATAACACGTTAGACCAGATGGACTTCATTGATCATCTACAGAGCATTCCATTCAAAAGCACGTTCTTCCCAAGTGCACACTGACCAGGCTCCAGAACTGACCACACGCTGGCCAGCAAAGCAAGCCTCAGTAAGCTGAAGAAAACTGAAATCGTATCGAGCATACAGGAACTACACCACGATGAAGGTGTTAAAAAAAGTAAGTCTGAGGGTTTTTAAAGTGCATTTTAAAACCTCCCACAAAACTTGTTAGCACTGCTCTTATTCCACAAAACAGCACCAGCGGGAAGCACCCGAATGACTTACAGTGAGAACCGGTGCTGTTTGCCGACACCTCTGTCCCCATCATTATTTGCATGCGTGCGTGTTGACGTAAGACAGGTTTCTCACTGTGAGTCACCGAAAGTGTTTGTAAGCCCCTGGTCTCGTGTTGTAAGTTTTTAGAAAGTCCATTTAGGAGAATCGTTTTACAAAGCCTTATCCCAGTTGACGTTCCCACTGGCAGGGTTCCCACTAATTTTCACCTACATTTGCTATTTTGGGAATTCATATTTTTTGCTAATATAATGAGGGTAAAATTTTAACTCATTGGGCCTTACTTTGCACAGCCCTGATGATTCAAGGGCCTGAGTGTCTCTGCGTAACTTTATTTCCCGTTCCGTTTCCGCTTCTGTAAGATACTGGCTTGTGCCTTAATGCCTATTTTTCTACTGTGTCGTCTTTTCCTTAAGATCTGTGGGACTTCTTGACGTGTGCTGACATTAGCCCCGCGCTGGTTCCATGAGTTGTGAATATCGCCTCCTGGTTTGTGGTTTTCCTTTTCATTCCCTTCATGGTGGCTTAGTAACAGAAGCGATAGAATTAGGAACAGAAGTTCCTAATTTTAACGGATTTATCAGCCTGTCTTGCAGTGGTAATGCTTTTTGCATCTTGTTTAAGAAATCCTGCCCTACCCTGAGGTCATAAAAATATTCTCCCACATTTCCTTCTAAAAGTTCCAGTACTTTGCAATTTCCATTTGTGTTCCAATATCCATTGGAAATTGACTTGGGGGTTGGAATGGGGAAGGGGTAGAATTTCTTCTTATTTTCCCCGTGGAAAACCAATTGTCTTGGCCCTACTTACTGGATAGCCTTCCCTTCCTCACTGACTATACATTGAGCTTATAAATCCACAAGACATTATCTGAGCTTTCTATTCTGTTCTTTTGGTCAATTTGTTTATCTCTTCATGGAATACACAATGTTACAATTACTCTAGTTTTCAATAAATCTTCTAGTACAACACGCCCCCATCTCTTTATTTTTCTTCCATTTCTGACACTTTTGCTCTTTCGTACAAATTTTGTAACCATCCTGTAAAGTCTCAAAAAAATAAAAGAAAATAAAATCACCTGTTGGGATTCTGGCTGGAATCCACTGTGTTTACTAAACAGTCTCTTGATATTTCCTACCCATGAACATATCACTTCATTTATTTATGTCTCCTTTAATGTCTTTCAGCACATTTTTATAATTTTCTCCAAATATATCTTGCTTATATTGATGAGATTTATTTCTAGGTACCTTATACTTTTTACTACTATTGTAAATGGTATCTTTCCCCCCATTTATTTGTTGCTGTAATAGAATATAATCAGTTTTTATATTGATTTCTTTTATCGAGCCATCTTGCTAAACACTCTTACTGTTTCCAATGATTTTTCTGCAGATTTTGAATTCTGTCCAAAGATAATCAGATCATCTACAAATAGTGCTCATTTTATTTCTTTCCTAGTCCTTAAACCTTTCATTTCTTTTTCTTATCTTACAGCTAGGACCTTCAGTAAATGATCAAAGTAAGTGGCATCCATTGTGAAGGCAGCATCTTTTATTTCTGATTTCAACAGTTCAGTATTTCACCATCGAGAAACACCAGTTAGTCAATTACACTTCAAACTCACAGGAAAAGAGTCAGATTTGAAGGCACCAGAGGCAAGGGTGGAGGGAGAGGCAAAAGGTACAAATTTCCAGTTAAGAGAGAAATGAGCACTACAACATGATAAATACAGTCGACTCTGCCGTATGTTCCATCTGACAGTTGTTAAGAGAATAAATCCTAAGAACTAGCAAAAAATAAATAAATAAATAAATAAATAAATAAATAAACAAACAAACAAACAAACAAACAAACAAACAAACAAAAAAAGAAATATTACTTAATGAAATGATATTGGTAATGCCCTTAATCAGCATAAGGATATTTCGAACAATTTCTCTTTTGATAAGATTTTTTTTAAATTGTGAATGGGTTTAGAATTTAATCAAATGCTTTTTCTGCTCTTATGAGTGGACATCACATGGTGTTTCTCACCATATGGGAATGCAGTGAATGACACAGATTTTTCTGACATTAAATGCTTTTGCATTATTGTGACAGACCCAACATGGGCATAATGCGTGATTGTTTATGCACTACGGCATTCCACTGCTAATATCTTTCTTTTTTCTTATTTTAAAACCTTCATTCAAAATATACAACTACTAATATTTTATTCAGGACTTTTGCAACCACGTGCATAAATGAGGTTGTCTTGTAAGTAAGTTTTCTTTCTCACACTGTCCTCAAAAGGCTTCAGGGTCTCTCTCTTGTGAGGGTCCTTTCCAAAACCTCACCAGGGGGCAGGAACCCTAGCCACGTCTTCATGTGGACACCAATTCCTGCAGACGTTGAGATGTGAAATACACTAACAGTCATTTGGGAGACGGTCTCTTCCCTTTCTTTTGCTGGCCTGTTCCACTCTGACTGCCCTCCAACACTACCGCCTGCTGTCAGGTGCTGGAGTGGCCAGGGGCATTCGGGGATCCGGCTTAAGAAGAAGCCAAGTTGGAGAGGCTTTTACTTAGTGAGGTGCCGTCCGTGTGTTTCACAACCACTTCCCTGTGTAGCTAAGTGAGCACTGGCTGAGCAGGTGTGGGACTGGCTTCCAGGAAGGCTCTCGCCTCTCTCTGAACTCCCTTCCCACTGTCAGGACACGCAGGTGCACTTGAATTTGTCCTCTGGCACCAGTCACCAAAACCCTGAGGGTGGAGGAGAGACACGCATGAGCCAGTCTAGGGAACGCTGTCTCACATCTTGGCTTGTACGTGAAAGAAACTTGACAGAGGTTTTCCAGAGTTTGATTCCAACCCAAAAAATGTATGCCATTCTAAGGAGTTGTGAAGCTAAAAAGAAACATTTCTAAATTACTGAGAACTGCAAATATACTCGCTCAACAAAGGCAAAGGAAAGGCAGACTGGCCTTGGTACTCTTGCCATAGAAAATGAAACTACAAAATCTTCGTCAGATAAGGAGCCATCAAAGACGGCACCACCCAGAAGGTGCAGGAAGGAACCGCAGTAGGAAATTCAAGCAGTTATTAATAAAAAGAGTATTTTCCGGATTTTTGTAATGTGTGTAATATTTGTCAACTTTCTACAAGTTGTTGATTTCGTATGATTTTTTCCCTCATTCTAAATCAGTATTTACTTTGATGCCATTTTGGGATTTTTGTATAAATTTGCACCCTGTTCTTAGGAGGGTCTCCCAACTTGAGTAAACCTCAGGCTCCACAAAACCTGGCTCTGCCCTTGGTAACAAACGACCCACAGAGACGCCAGGGCGGGGGCGCCCCCCTCCTCCTGCCCCCAGGAGGAATTTTTGTGAAACTGGAATGGTCCGTTTCTTCAGAGGGTAGTGGGACTCATCTGTAAAAGCACCCTAGCCTGGGTTTTTTTGCTTGTTTGTTTGGTTTTTGTTGTTGTTTATTTTAGGGGTGGAGGCGATAAATTACAGCTCAGTTTTTCATTATAGAACTACTCATATATACATGCCAGTAGGGTTATATACTGGACCATAAATTTCTTTTTTTTTTTTTTAAATATTGCTGCTGGATCTATAGTTTTGTCTCCTTTTCATTCCCAATATTATTCTCTCTCTTCTCTTCCTTCCTTTCTTTTTCTGATCAGTCTCAGCAGAGGTGTATCCAAGCCATTAAGGATTTCAGAACCAGCCTGGGCCTTGCTGGTTCTCTTATAGCTTTGTTTTCTACTTTATTAATGTCTCCTTTTTTTTTTCTTATTATCTCTTTCCTTTTACTTTCTTTGGGCTTACTCTATTTTTCTTGTTCTAACATTTTAAGCTGGATAACTATCTTTAAATTTCAGACTTCCTTCTCTTAAATGTAAGCCCATAAGGTTACCTCGAAGTCTTGCTTGCTCCGCATTTCACGTGTTTTTGTATGTTCTTTTCCCACTTTTTGCTTAGCTCTAAGTTCTGGGTTTTTCATTTTTTTTAATTTTGATTTCTTCATTGATGCCTGAGTGCTTCCAAAGTATTTAAAATTTCCAAATACATCCAATTTTTTCAATTGCTTTTGTTTGTGACTTTTAGTTGTACTGTGGTCAAAAGTGTGGCCTGTGTGGTACCAGTCCTTTGAATTCGTGGAGACTCATTCTGTGGCCTAGTAGAGGGTCAGTTTTTGTTATTGTTGAACATGTGCTTGAAAAAAAATGTGCATTATCTCATGGTTGAGCACAGTCATCTATTTATACATAACTGTGTATACATACTTACACAACACACATGCAGGTGCACACAAACAATGCATGTGTGCACACACGTGTATAAAATCAATTACATTTGTTCACTGTGTGTTTAAATTTTCTGCATCATTACGAATCTTTTGCCTGCTTGACCTATAAATAATTGAAAGTTGTGCTAAAATCTCTCATGATGATGGATTTGCCAGTATCTGGCTACACCTGTAGCAATTCCTGCTTTGCGTATTTTGATGTAACTTTATGGCCTTATCTTCCTGGCAGACTGGATCTTTTATGGAGTGACTGCTGTCCTTAAGAATGCTTTTTATAGTACATCCTATTTCATCCGATAGCACTTTCCTTTTACTTAGTGTTTGATAAGGATTTTTGAACCTCTTACTTTCAACCTTTCTGTGCCTTTATGCTTCAAGTGTGTGAATAGTATCTAGCAGAAGTTTCAAAAATCCAAATTAATAATGTCTGCTAACCAGCAAATAAACTGGATTTGTTTTTATCATCTTTTTATTTTCTACAAATTGTGCTTTTTATGCTTTTTTCCTGCTTCCTTGTCTTTGTTTTCAGTGTAAGAGGTCAGCTGAGCCGTGCTTATCCCTGCTGCTTTTTCTCCCCTCTTCCGGCTGAGACGTTATCTGACACCTCTATTATTTTTAGTGGACACGTCTGAAATTATAACATCTCAGCATGTTAATCTTTTCCCTGATAACGCAGTGAATTTAGAACACTAACTTAATCATCCCGTCCCAAATTACATAGTGTTGTTTTTCCAGTATTTTAGTTAATGTCTTTTTTTAAAACTCCACAAAATTAGACATCATCAGCTTATTCAACTTTTTTTAAAAGATTTACAACATTTTTCAAAGTCTTTGCTTGTTATATTTTATATTAAGGATCAGGCCTTCCTTCATCATAAACTCCTTCGCATAGAAGGGCGTTTAGTATAGCGGTGAACACTCAGTATTGTTTATCTAAAAAGGTCTTTGTTTCACCCTTGACCTTCATCCAGTTATTTGGTGGGTGCACAAATCTGGGCTGGTGGCTCTTTTCTCTTGTTTTCCCCTTTGGTTCTGCAGGTTCGAGGGTTGATTCATCTTCACTAGTCTGGCTTGGTATTCATCATCCTTCTTGGCACCAAAGGTTTGGTGTCTTTCATCACTTCCAGAAAATGATCAGACATTTTTCTCTTCATCTGCTGCTTCTCCGATACCTTTCTTTCCTCTCTCTCTGGGAGACATTACTTAGGGTTCTCATTATAGTTGCTGTGTCTCAAATCCTTTTCCTTAGTTTTCAGCCCCCTCTCTTTCTTTCCTGACTTTTGGTAATTTCTTCACATCTATTTTCCAGTTCACTAATTCCCTTTTCAGTGGTATCTAATCTGCCTCGTGACCTAAACACTAAATTTTTATATCAACAATTATATTTTTTTATTTCTTAAAGTTCCATTAGATTCCTTTTCACATCTGCTTGGTCATGTTTATAACTCATGTTTATTGTTCATTTTTTTAAAACTCTCTGTTTTATTTCATTAAACATTTTTTACATACTTTTCTTTATTCCATGATAGTAATTCCAATATCTGATGCTCCTGGGATGTAAGCTTTTTCCTTCTGCTAACTCTTATTCCATAGTGGCTGGTTTAGCTGTGTATTTGGTGATCTTTAACTGGGAATTCATGGACAATTTTGGAACTAAAAATGATCATGTTTTCCTCAAGAGAGCATTCATATTTGCCCAGGAGTCAAGGGAAACCAATATCTTGGGACCCCCCCCCAATCCCTGGTTACCCCAGTCTCTGACCACAGAGGATGCTGACACTGACTTCTGCCCTCAGGAGGGTCCACACAGGCCCCACTGCAGCTCACTTTGGGAGCAGTGGCTCAGGGGCTTCCCTGATTTCTGACCAATCATGCTTTACATCAGATCCAGCTGTGCATGGGGAGGATGTCCCTCAGAATATTCAGAGTCACGGTGCAGAATCAGGGGGCCAAGTTACATTCTTTAAAGACCACACTTGCTGCTCCATGGAGAATGGATTACAGGGGGCAGAGTGGATTCTGGAGAAATGGTGAGAGGCCACAGTCAGTTTTTCAGGTGGGAAATGATGATGGTTTGACCCAGAGTGATGACAGTGAAAATAAGCAGGAGGGTATCAATCCAAGTCAGTGGAGCATCTGCTTATGAATTTGTGCCCCTTTAATTTAGGTATTTTACAATCACACACAAAAATGTGTGTTTAGCCACAGACTTTCATTAACTTGTAATTGCTCTTCTATTGTTCATACATTAGATTTGCAAAAAGTGAAAAGTTTGATCATATCGATGTGGCCAAATGTGTAAGTACATAGATACTCCCATCCCCCATCGGTAGAAGATAAGTTGAAACAGCATTTTTGGAGAGCAATTTGGTCAAATCGACCAACATGTTAAATGCACATACAATTTCTTTGTTAGGAATTTCTCTAAAGGACACACAAAAAATTTATACCAAGATACATTAAAAGGATGTCCAACGTATTGCTGTAGGCATTAATAGCAAAAGAAAAGAAAAAGACTGACCACAATCTACATGACCATCTACAGAAGATTGGTTAATTAAACCAAGACTCATCTGTATCATGGAATGCTGTTTTGTCTTTTCCACAAAGAGATAAATCGAAGGTGGAAAGATAGCCCTGATAATCGAAGTGTAAAAAGCAAAATGCAGAATGATGTTATAGAAAGATTGCATTCATAAAAAAAATTAATAGCCAAATAAAAACATATACATTTATATGCAGAGACCAGCATGAAACGTTCCCTGGGAGGGCACACACAGGGCTGCGACAATGATTCACTTCGGAGGGGGCAACCAGGGCTGGAGGGTAGAAAGACACTTTCACTTTCCATTTTACCACATTTTTTTTTAATACATTTTGAAAATTCCACTGCAAGCCACATATTGCTTTTGTTTGAAGAGTTTAGCCTGTTTTTATTGGACTCGCCTTGATTAGGGCATCTGCTTCCCCTGCTTATCACATCTCCTGTTTGTACCACTTCATCATTTCCTCTGGTTCTTCCTTCAAAGACTGTGTCTTAGTCCCTCTGGCTCTAAAAAGCCAACCTTCCTCAAAGATTTCCAAAATCCGTTATTAAGTTAAAAAACATAGATTCCAAATAATCTACATAGGATGACCCCATTTTTGTAAAACTAATAATCATAATAGTAGTTGAATAAATGCACATGGGCGTGTGTGAAAAGAAAAAAAGTCTGGAAAGATCTATTCACTCCTGCAACTAAAATGTACCGTGTGCCTGCCGTGGGCCAGATGCTGTGGTGGGGATGGAAGTTCAAAGGGGACCGGGGCCCCTGTGCTCAGGCTCCTGGCAGCCGGGACTCTGGAATGCAGACGGTAATGTGCACCAGCAGGTCAAGGGCAACGGACTCTGAGTGAGGCGATGAGGGTGAGCTTTACATCACCTTCATGCCTCTCTGTATCTTCTGATTCATTTTTTGCCCTGTGTATGGAGTACAAGAACATATATGAAAATAATAATTAAGCCATAAAACACTTAATCGCTCTAGCCCTCTGGTTTTGTCTCTCCTCCAGACTCCTACACTCGTCTGTGCCATAGTGGAGACTCACTGATACTAAAACAATTTATGTCGTGTGTCTGGATATCAGATTTAGGTGGGATCTTGTGTTGTCTCTGCAATCCTACCTACACACAACCTGCCCCCAGCATGTCTGCATCTCCCTGAGTGTCCGTCCTGCCTCAGCCTCTGCAGGTCCCTTCCCGAGGGGCTGCTTTCCTTGAAATTCTGCCTCTGGGTGACTTCACCCTCCATCCTCACCCCATGTGTGCTTTCTGGATCGATGTTTAGCCCTGGCCAGCTCCTCAGCACCGGGATGCCCCATCAGCTCCTCCAATCACACCCCCCCCCAAACAGAACTCTTCCCACCTCTTCATCTCAGGAGTGGCACCCCAGCCCTGCAGCCCCTCGGCTGAGAGCCCCACAGCCACACCACCCTTCCTGCCTGACTTCACCCCACGTCTCAGCAGCCCCAGGGTGCTTTCCCACCTCCTGCCCCTACCCCTCGACATCCCACTTCTCCAGCCTTGCCTCCGCACCCGGGGTTGGAGGTGGCCTCCCAGGGGTCACCATGAGCCCCTCCTTCCCCCTCACACACTTGATAAGCCTTAACACACATACACCTGATAATCCTTAATATAAACCAATAGGGCCTTAGAGCCTTTGTCCCCAGCTGCCTGTCACTGTGTGCCACCAACGGCAATTTGGCCACAGCTGATGGCTACTATCCTAGAATTGGGTCACCGTTTCTATCCAAGTCAACTAATTCACTTTCACTTATTTTCAAAAAATAACCTATCCAGGGAGAGGGTATAGCTCAGTGGTAAAGCACATGCCTAGCATGCACGAGGTCCTGGGTTCAATCCCCAGTCCCTCCATGAAAATAAATAAATAAACTTAATAACCCCCCAGAATAAAAATAATAATAACTTTAAAATTAAAAAAAACTTTTAAAAATAGCCTATACCTGTATGCTTTAGCCTCATGCTAACAAAATCCCAGGCTGGCTATGTCAGTTATCCACCTGAGTTGAAACAGACATGTAACTATCGAATGTAAACTGTCCACCATGTGCCCCTGGACTCATGGCCAGTGCCCCCCTGGCAGGCGCAGCACCCCTCCCAAAGCACTGCCTTTCAAAATGCCCACCTGCTCACACCCCACCCCGCCCGGCCTGCCTCTCCCTGCTTGAGGAACACTCCATACACCGCAAGTGGCTAACGGGGCGTCCCGTGCAGCCCCTGCTGCTGTCGCCTCTCCATCTCTCCCCTCGACAAGTCCTCACCCCGCCCCCGCCCGTCACAGGGACTAATTACTCCGTCAGCTGTCCGCGCTTTCACACCTCCCTGCCGCCTTCGCAGCCTCTGCCTGAGTGCCCATTACGGCTGTCGTCCGCCTGTCGAGCAGCTCCTCTCCTGTAAGATGCTGAAGGAGCACGTAGCGGCGAGGCTCCTCCTGGCAGCCCCCTCCTTGAACCTCCCTCCCGCAAACCCCACCAGCATCGGGAAGAACATCTCCAAGGTTCTGTTCAGAGTATCAGCCCCTGAGCCCCCGTAGGAGCATCTTAGCCACCAGGCACACAGCAGGTGCTCAATAAACGTCAAGCAGACACCAGGGGCTGTGTGTGCATTTGGAAGGACAGTTTACAGGTAACAGAACTGGTTTAGAGTTTGGGTCTTTTTTGACCCGCTTGGGCAACAGAGACTAGCCACTCTAAGACTCTCCCCTTCGGAGCCTCTGTTTCCTTGCCCGTGAGGTGGGGCAATCACTCCTGCCCCTTGGCTTGTGAGGAGGACCCAGCAGATAAGCACACATGGGCTTTACAGACTCAAGAGCTTCACAGAAATGTAGGGCTTACTCATGGGATGGTAACGAGATGCTGGATGAGTAA
Organism: Camelus ferus; assembly: GCF_009834535.1. Taxonomy (NCBI): domain Eukaryota; kingdom Metazoa; phylum Chordata; class Mammalia; order Artiodactyla; family Camelidae; genus Camelus; species Camelus ferus. Next base: position 11,416,575 of record NC_045714.1, on the reverse strand, counting down.
TCCACTGTGGTCATCCAATTAGCGCTGCTCCCGTCCCCTCGGTCCCCTAGGAGAGCTGTGCGCGCTCCCCGGGAGGGATAGGAACACCCCGATCCAGGGTCTTGAAGGAAGGCAAGAATTGCAAGCCTGTTTATTTAACATTTAGGAAGCCAGCGCATTTTCCTGTACCTTGTCTGCAACACTTAAGCCAATATTTGCGTCTTTGGGATTCTATTTGTATGGTAATTTAAAAATAGGGTTCGGACTTCCAGCTGGCCTTTCTCCCAAAACTCCAAAAGCCCATTCGTTTTCTAGACAGTAAAATAATGCTGTGATTAAATATTACCATTTCTTTTCAAATAAAATCCGGTAACTTCTAACAAAATGGGTTTTTTGAAACATGATGTAGGCTTTCCCACAAAATTGCACTCTAGGGAAATTCCTTATTTTGAATGTATGGAAGAGACCACGAACTTAATCTCAACACAATGTAAGAAAAATTGACTTGTTAAATTACAGTAATTTTCTTGCATTTAAAATCTCCATGCTTCCTGTCCTGGAGGACCCAAAGGCCCCCCGATATGCCTCTTTGGGGTAGAGACCGAGGAGCCAAGATGTTTTGTTCAATTGTTCATGAAGCTTCCCAGATCCCCTTTCTTGTGGTTCCAATTGGAGCGTTCCTCCTGTGTTGCAAACTTCTTCCAAAGGAGGCAAGGGTCGGCGACCCCATGACCCTTGCTCTTTGGTCTCCCAGTTCATTCTCTGTGCGTGTGGAAACCCAGATCTCCCACGTGGAAGAAAGCCTGGCCCCCAGAGCAGGTCTTCATGGGCTCCCTCTTCGCCCAAGTCAGGATGGACCGAGGGAGCCCGATGGCCCCAGGCTGGAGGCGGAGGCTGGAGGAGGTGGTGCCGGGTTTCACCCGGGGCCGCCCAACCGCCCCAACCACAGCTCAAGAGGGCCCCCTTGTGGAGACTCCCAAGAACAGCCCCTAAGTGGTGTGCTTCCCCCAGCGCTGGGGCAGCTCCCCGTGCCCCCCCCCCCCCCCCCCCGCCGCTCCGGGCAGTTCTCAGACCCAAAGGCACTCAACGGAGACCAACGGTCTCCATCCTTCTCTCCTGGAAACCTAAATACTTCTGTGAGACAAGGGGATTCTTGGCCCCTCCGGGGAAGACTGGGTAGAGAACCAGCTCCCAAGGCCCCACGAAGAGTTAAGCTCCCCAAGGCGCCGCCCTTTTCCGGAAGTCTTCGCCGCGATCACACAGACATCTTCTTTCTTGTTGAACGTGACAACCCCTTGCGAGTATCTTGCCAAATTTCTGTTCTATGGAACAATGGAAGCTTCAGTCTTCTGCCAAGAGAGCGAACAAGGATTCAGTCCACTGGAGACTTCTAGACACATGTTCTGTTTAGCAAACACTGACTTTTAGCTACACCCCTTAGGGCAGGCGCCGCAGTGTTCGGGGCGCCCCGGGCTCGTTCAGAGGCGCGGGGAGGCCTCGCGCTCCAGGCCCGCACTCCCCTCCCTCCGCCCCCCGGAGCGCAGGGCCGGTGGCTGGCGTCCGTGGAAAGCCTTGACCAAACCCGGGAAGAATTATGAATATCCGAGGGGCCAACGTGCAGACCCGGGAACACAGGCGCTGAAGTCGGGCTCGGGAGGCAAGTCTCCAAGACACCAGAACATCTGGGTGAAAAGGGAGGAACTCCCATCCATCACCCTGATGCCGTGGCTATTTGGAAACAGCTGGGCTTTGGCTGGAATGTTCTAGTTTTCATCTGGGTGGGAGCCCCAGCCAGAGTGAGGAGCAATTAGCATTATCCTGGGGCTCAGGGAGTTTGGATGTGAACAGTTTTTGTACTGGAACATTCCTAAACAAACAAACCAAAAAAAACCGGCCAGTGAGCCTGGCCTGGTGGGCCAGACTTTGTCTCCCAAAGCCCCCATTCCTCTCCCGTCCCAGGAGCTCTACGTTTCCTCTTCCCTGAGCAGGAAGTGCTCAGCACCAGCCGTGGGGAGACATCTGTGTGGTCAGCCACTCCCCTTGACAAAATGATTTTCAGTCTTGCAAATATAGACATAAAACCATCGCCTTCTCCGCGGGCCACCAACAAGGTCCACCTCCACCAACTCCTCGGCCCAGCCCACCCAGGGACTTTTCATGGAGAACTAGGGGAACAGTGACAAGCCAAACAGCGTCCCTTCACTGACCTTTCAACACAGTGACATCCGAATCGGATGTCCTCCTGAATCTCTCCAGCTCAGAATCTCCTTTTCCCAGATACCCAGTCCCTCAAGAAGTCCTCAGGGCGACTTTGAACTTTCTGACTGCACCACGCAAAGGAGGGCAAGTTCCGAAGCCCTGGAGTGCTGCAGGGCTGTACTTTTTTTAGATACACAATTTCTGAGTCTCTCAAGATCGCAAAGTCCATCCTGTCCAGCGGCCCAGGCCTTGTATGCGAACAGGTAACCCCCATCCCCACCCCACCCCCAGCCTTGAATGCAAAGACCCTCAGATTAGATGAATACTGAGATTCAGTTACGGCCAAATGAGGGACATACGCAGAATCGGAAGGCCAGCCAGCCACACCAAAGGGAACTTTAGGCTCCTTAGAATTCAAAGTTTGTCTTCATATTTCTGTGGTTTGCTGGTACTGTCATAGCATGCCAATCTGTAACCTTCTCAGGGGAGTTTAAATGGAAACTCTGCGTGCCTTTTGTGCAGTGACTTCACTGGAAAGCACATCTTTTGCTGTAGCGACACAATGACAGCTGCCATTTCAACAGCCAGTTTCTGAAGCTGGTTGTTGAAACATCGTCTGCGTACCATTGCGCGCCAGCACATCTGCACTTGTGAACGGCGGCCTCCTCTAATCAAGACAGGTTATTTTGGGGCGGGGGTATTTTTATTTAACACGTGCGTAAGCTTCCAAGTACAAACGTTGTAGGTGAATTACCTCACGCTGAGGGTTTTGAAATAAACCAGAGGGTTTCGGACCTCTTTTTTCTTTTTTTTTTTTTTTTTTTAAGCAAGAGAACACTTTTTTTCAAAGCAAATCTTAATTAGCATCCTAGGATATAAATCAGAGCAAACAGTGGGGGCCATGTGGGCTAAAGGTGGGGGGTGGGAGCTCAGTGTCTCCCCTTCTCTCCCGAAAATAACACCTGTGGTCTTCTGAAACCGGCTTGAAAACCTCTGATATAGAAAAATTTGACACACACATCCCATTCTTGAGCTGGAGCCATGCTGTCCAAAACAGCCACCACCAGCCACATGCAGCCCCTGAGCCCTGGTACGTGATCCATCTACACTGAGTTGTGCTGTGAGTGTAAATACATACTTGATTTCAAAGGTGTATTTTAAAAAAATATATAAAAAAACTCACTAATAGTTTTCATATTTGCTACATGTTGGAATATAATATTGGTTGCTGACTAAACTGTCTTCAGAACTCATTTCACCTGCTACTTTTTAGCTTTTCTAATGTGGCAACCAGAAAATGTAACACTATGTAGATGGCTTACACATGTGACTCACATTCTGTGTCTATTGAACGGTGCCGTGGAGTAACATGGAGCCTTCTCTGGGGACGCAGAACCACATCAGGGTCCTGGCTTGGCTGGGGCAGTTCCCAAGGGTCAACAAAGGCTTTAAAGCCAAGCATTTGGCATCACATTGTTACGCTAGGTCCAGCCGGTCCTCAGAACTCTTGGCGGGACACACGTAAACCTCCTTTTGCCTACTTCTCATTTCTCTCTACCTGCTTGGATCAGCGAGGGTCTCCAGGCTGCTGGGAACTCCCTTACTGACCACCCTTTTGCATTTAGCCAGATTCTTAGTTTTCCCAACAGCTGCAAACCTTCTTTTCCCCCACTTCCATTTTCAGCCTGACCCTAATAGCCACACACATGATGGAAATTACCAGACAATCTTTAGGAGGGGAAACCCCAAGGGTTGGGAGATATGACAACAATGAATGCATGTGCATCATTCTTATGGAGCACAAGCCATTCATTCATCCATTCAACTAGAAGTAGCAATCATAACCAGCATTTATTGAGTGCTTACTATGTGAAGGGATTGTTCTAGTGCTGTCCATGTCTTGATACAACAAATATTTATTTAGCATTCATTGGGCACTGTGCTAGAGGCTGAGGAATCAGCAGTGAGCAAGAGAGATAAGGGTCTGTCCTCATGGAAGGTAAAGGAAAAGAAAAGAAAGGAGGAAAGAAGAAAAGAGAGAGAGAAAGGAGGGGAGGAAGGAAGGAAGAAAGAAGGAAATAGGGAAAAAGAGAAGAGAGAAAAGAAGTAAGAAAGGAAGGGAAAGAGACAGAGAAAGAAAAGAGGGAGGGAGGGAGGGAAAAAGAGAAGGGAGGAAGGAAGAAAGAAAAAAGTTGAGGAACCTAGAGTGACACCTCAGTGGCAATGAGCACCCAGCACTCAGATCTTGGTTTCTAAACACAATTTTCCAATAAAAGGACCCAGAACTCCTTAGAGAAATGGCTGATTCCAGGGTTGGGGGCAAGAAAATACAAAATAAGCCTGGAAGATCTTCCAGTGCCAGAAAATGAGGAAGTGCTCCCAAAAAAAAGAAAGAAAGAAAGAAAAGAAAAAAGAGAAGAAAGAAGAGAGAAGTGTATGTAGAAAGGACACAGGAGCTAAGTTGAATTATAACTGAGCAGGACCCTGTGGGGCCTTCCCAAGACAGACACCCCCACACCTACATCTTCCCGCTGCCTCTTGTTTAGAGAAAAACTTTAGCCTCCTAGGCCTTCCTCAAATTCCAAAGAATAAATTTAATCAGAGAAGTGAGAAAATGCAAGAACAAAGGGAAACAGTCAAGCAAGACAAAACAGTGACAGTTTAGTCACCAAACAAAGCCAAAGACCTTCAGTGCCTTCTCAAGGGCTACGGATGACATTCTGAGCCATGTCATTCGCGCAGTCCTGCAGATGCTGAAACTCCCACCTGGTGGAAGAAGTCAACTACATGCTGCCCACAAGCATGGAGACCCCAGGCCAGCTGGAACCAGAAGGTTGGTGATGATGTTGACTTCCAGTCACCCCACCAGCAGCCAATCAGAAGAAGGTCCATGAGCTGATCACACAGCCTACTAAAACCCCCTCCTTTGCCCTGTGTTTTAAAACCTTTCCTTGAAAGCCACCTGGGAGTTTGGGTCTTTTGAGCGCTAGCTGCCTGGACTCCTTGCTTGGCACCTGCAATAAACGCTATACTTTCCTTCACCACGACCTGGTGTCAGAAGGAGCTCTCGGTGGCCGAACCAAGGACAATTTGAGCAACACACCAAATCGTGATGGCAATGGATTGTAACCTATAAAATAAAGATCCCTGAGTTCATACTAATACAAATAATAATTAAGTAAAGAGATAAACAGAAGGGAGAGTGCTTCCTTGTAGCACAATTCCAATCAATAAATTCAGAAAGAGTGGCAGAACTCGAGAATGACCTTCTGGAAAACACCACAGAAAAAACTGTTGTAAGGATCATCAATGGTCATCAACTGATGTTAAAATCATTGGAGGGAAGTAGGATGAAAAACAAGATATTCGCAGGATCTCTAAGTGTATATAAGATTATTACTGATTAGAAAGAGAAAAATAGTAATTTAACGATGGAGAAACCTGGCAGACGCCGCCTTCAGGAAGTGATCACCAGTGGGAGACAGGCTGACACCCGCATGCCTCTGGAGCTGATGCAGAGGGAGGCACGACCTCATTTCTTTGCAATTCTTACCGAATCTGCGGAAGTTGAATTTAGTCACGAGGAAACATCAGAAAACCCCAAATCGAGGAACACACTTCAAAATAATTGGCTAGTACTCTTGTAAAGCGTGAAGGTCATGAAAGACTGAGACCAAAGAAGCATCTCTGACGGAAGGGAACGAAAGAGACATGACAACTAAGTGTGATGTGTGATCCTGGGTCAGATCCTAGACCAGAAAGGAGACTGACTGGGACATCTGGTGAAATTTGCACAGGATTTGTAGATTGCTTCATCACATTGGATCATTGTTCATTTCCTGGTTGTGATCATCCTGCTGTGTCTCTGCCAGATGTTAACCTTTGGGGAAGCGGGGTATACGGCAGCTCTTCCTGCTGCTTTGGCAACATTTTTTAGGTCTGAAATGACCTCAACTTGAAATGTCAAAAAACAGAAGTAAATAAAAAAAAAAAAACAGGCAGCAGGTAAATAACCGAGGGATGTGATGAGTGCTGCACAGGTTAGGAGGGGAAAAGAGCAGAAGGGGAGTGTCGGATGTCAGCCTGCCACGATTGTGTTGAGAGCCCGGTGACGGGCGAGCACCCTGTGCAAAGCAGAGGGAAGGGTACTCTTGCCGAGGAACAGCATTGCAATGGCCTCGAGGCAGGAAGGAGTTTGCCTGTTCATCCCTAGGAACTCGCAGTAGGGAAACATGGTAGGATCCGACGGACGGCCCTGGAGAGACAGGAAGACAGCCGATTTTGAAGTCCCTGTAGGTCATAAGGGAAAGCGTGGTATGTTACTCCAAGTGTGTTAGGAAGTTCTTGGCCATTGTGTACATTTACTTTGAGACACTTACGATTCTTCAAAATTATAATCCTTTGTGATGAATGCCAGCCTCTCCAGGAGACCAGGGACTCTGGCCAGCGTGTGCAGCTTTACAAAGACATAGAACAGCCATGCGATGTTGGTGTGGGGTGGAGGGATGAGTGCATCAAGGTCAGGATGCCGGGAGCCCTGGGCTTTGGATGGGACCTTGGTATCGCTTGTGAGTTGAATGGTGTTCTCAGAAGGATATGTTCAAATCCGAACCCCTGGTACCTGTGAATGTGCCCTTATTTGAAAGTAAGGTCTTTGCAGATGTAATCAAGTCAAGATGAAGTCATATTGGACCAGGGTGGGCGCTACCCCAGTGATGGGAGACGGAGACACACAGAGGAAAGATGGTCACATGAAGGTGGGAGACATTGGAGTGATGTGTCTGGAAGCCCTGAACGCCGGGAGCCTCAGGGGCCGGAAGAGGCAGGAGGGACCCTCCCCTAGAGCCTCGGGAGAGAGAGCAGCCCTGCCCACACCTTGATTTCAGACTTCTGGTCTCCAACTGCGAGAGAATAAAAGTCTGCTGTTAAGCCCCCTAGTTTGCTGGCCTGTGTTTCGGAGGCTCCAGGACACACAGCCGGGGGGTGGGGGGGTGGGGGGGGGAAGTGATGAGTTAACCTCAGTCTCTCCCTCTGGGGACTGGGCACCCACCACGTTTACTTATTAAATATTATTTAAAGTACGACATGATATTTTAAGATCAAGTTCGGACCAAGCTCCTTTTAAAACTCCGTCCTGCCCTTGGCCATGAGGGCTGTGAAAGCAGTCTTGCTCCGGGAAGTTCCGCGGCTTTTTAACACCCTCTAAAATCAACGCCGAACCACTGGAATACGCAATGCTCACCTACATGCTGCACCTAAAGGCACCGGGCACGCCTCCCGGAACCTCGGAGTAAGCCAGTTAGGGTAGGGGGAAAACCAGTGCTTTGCTTTTGCTTTTTGCCCCCCAGAGAAAACTATCTGAAGACCTGGTATTTCTCCATCTGCTCTGGCTACAAACCCCATGTCTTTTCTACACATCTCCCCAGCCCCTCCCACCCCATTGATTCAGACCTACTCTTTTCATAATCTGGGAAGAAATCACGGATTGTGAAGCTGGGTGTAAAACTTCTCCAAGTCTCCAATTTTCATCTGGAAAATGAGAATAATCACGTCCACCTAATGGAAGCGTTGTGAAGAGCAGATAAGAAAAGGGCACGAAATACCCAGAATAGGCAAATCCATAGAGACAGAAAGCAGATCACCGGTTGCTAGGGTGTGAGAGGAGAGAGGCATGCTATGACTGCTAATGCGTACGGGGTGTCCTTTTGGGGTGATGGAAATGTTCTGGAACTAGACGGTGCTGACGGTGGCACAGCCTGATGAATATCTTAAATGCCACTGAATTTTAATTGTATGCTTTAAAATGGTTAAGATGGTGAATTTTACATGAGGTGTATTTGATGAGATTTTTTTTTAATTGGGTAAGAAGCACCTGCCTAGGGTAGAATGATACAGGCCGAGCCTCTCCGCCCCTCAGAACTGCAATTTCCTCATCTGCAAAGCGGGGGCATGGACAGAACCTCTGCCGTGGGCGGCTGTGTGGATCCCACCTGCTGGAGTGGCCGGCACATGGAAGCACTCCATCCCCACACTGACAGGCTGCCTTCCCCAGGATTACTGGGCAGACTCGCCACCATCACGCAGACCCGCTGATCGCAACACGATGTCCGCCCAGGGCCCGGGCTCAAGAGAGGCTTAGCAAGTGTCCTTCCCCCTTAAGGTCCCAGACAGGTTTCACGTGGTGTTGGCTGTGTGGTCCTCTCCTGGCATTCTGACTCATGCTCACACATCAGGCTGGACCAGATCATATTTTAAACCCCAGTAGCCTGGTCTGAGCAATTGGACACTCTAGATTTAATTCTGCAGGTAATTTGAACGATGCTATTTAATTTCAAATGTTCTGCTCTTATGAGTGCAAAAGCAGCATAATTTTTAATTAGTGGGTAAACAGTAAATAATGGACGGCGGTAAGTGGACACCACTGTTAATTAAAAATCCGTGGCTGATAAAAATCAATTTGGCCCATGCATTTAACTCTGTCTATCAGGTCTCTGCAAAAAGTTATGCAACCTGGCCCATGGCACCATCTGCTTTCAGCCGTGGTTCCCTGAGTTCAGACTCTTCTAGGGGAGAAAAGAGGGAGAGAAAGAAAAGCTACCTCCAGCGCTGCCACTGGAGACATTTCATGTGCTCATTTCTAATCGGTTGGTTTCTTGTTTGCAACCTTGACGTTGAGAACCACCAAGAGGCAACATTCTGCTCCGCCACGGGGGTTTTCCAAAGAAGGGCTCTGGTTGTGTTTTGTGTTTCGTGTGTGCGTGTTCTGAATACGGTGAGATGGCACCATATCCCGTCTCCTGACTTAATTAAATCCCAATTTCTCGCAGAAAAACAAGGCAAACAAAAGCACGCCTGGCGGGACCCCGCTATCTGAGGATTCAAGTCAAAATAGAACTTCATGGAGGCAGCACCTCTTCGCGGTGCCTTCAGAGAGGGGACCAGGGTTGGGGGTGGGTATCATTCCCTTTTGAACAAAAACACATTTTCTCAAGGAACTAAACTTTGTGGAAAGTGTCAGTGTCATTTTGGGGGGCCACTCACTGTCTTGCTCTGAGACATCAGCCGGATATTCCTACCGGGAAAGCAACACCCACCCCTTTTGGATTTTTTCTTCCCTCTGCTCCCGTCCGTCCCCCAGATCAACACATTTCATTGATGAGCACTGATGTTCACATTAACCTGCAGTACTGGACCCAGGAGACCCAGTGTCTCCGGGTCACGCCAGTTGCAGGAGCACAAGACAGTGTGAGGTGTGGACGCCGATGTGTGTGTCCCAGCTCAGGATTGCTGCCTGGGCGATGCTGGGAGTTTGGCCCAATTCGAATGCCACTCATCCACTGCAGCATCCTGGGCTCTGGTCCCCGGAAAACTAGCTGTGCCCAGGTAAACCCATTTCCCGGGCTCCCCCTGGCGTGGCCTCATGTGCTGAGCGGCCGACAGCCCTTGGGGCAGCCCGTGTGCCCACCGTCCGCTCGGGGACACCACCGCCCTGGGGCACTGGTTGTTTACTTTCATTTCTCCTGTTTGGTTGATTAAGACCTATAAGTCAGGAGCAGGATGCGCCAGGAACATGCAGGGACATGGAGCCGCGCCGGCAAGCCGACTTGTGCGCGCATTCCTGCGCTCAGCCTCGCATCCCACTGTGCCTTGAAAACAACCCCACCCACCCCCGGCCTGGGACCGAGAGTCGCCCACCCGGCCACACCTCGGCTGTGTCGCGCTGGGCAGGCGTGCCCCAGGCCAGCCTTGCGGAGCCTGTCGCTCTGCCCCTAAGAGGAAGCCGACGGGAACATGTCTCCTAGGGCCGTTGCCGAGGTGAGACAACGCATACAAACGTATAATAACATCCCAGAAACGCAGAGTCAGGAGTCAGCCCGCTGCTGCCGTCAGCACCATCACCATCAGCATCACACAAGCTTCCTCAGCTGGTCCCTGGAGACCCCAAAAGTCTCCCAGTGAGACCTCAGACTTCTAGGAAGGGGGGCAAATCCACTCTGAGAGGCCACTGGGGAGCTGAGAGTTTGGGGGCCATGTGCCCCATCAGACAGCTGCGAGGGGGCAGGGCGGGGACCCCAGGCCTGCCCAGGCCATCCCTGACCGAGCTCCTTTCCTGAACTTGACCGCAGAAGACGTGAGTGTGCGATGGGGAAGGGGACAGAATGGATCATGCGTTCACTCCCCTACGCCGCCCACAAGCCTGCCTGGGCCTCCTGGGGCCACCCAACATCTCCACCAGGCCCCCGTGCCCCAACCCACGACGGCCACAGGCCAGGTGGGAAGACGTGCCCTTGGAAAGGCCTGTGGCAGGAGCTGAGCCAGCGGGTCAAGGCCGGCCACCCTGCGAGCACAGCCTGCTGCTGTGACATTTGGACACTGCTCGCCACCAAGCTTCCCACCGCACCCTGCCATCTGGGCCGTGTCGAGCCCGACTCTGAGCGGGGCTGACAGTTTCTAGGGGAACTGCTGTTCTCGAGCAGCTGAGGGCCCGGTGTTTTCACCTCCGAGCAGCTCCTAGATGTGCAGATCCCACAGCAGGCCTGGCTTGTCTCCACACAATGAGCACATCGGGAGGGTCACTGGAGGGGGCCGGGGCCGGCCCCTGCCACTCCAGCCATCCTCCCCAAGGCCTCCAAGGCCTCCCCCCACTGCCCCACTGTTGGCCTCGAGCCTCGGCCCCAGACCCATCACACACTTACTGGGCACCACGCAGCACCTGGGATGGGCCTGGTCCCTCAGATGTGGGGAAGGACAACACACGGGCCTGGCACCAAGAAGGGACTGGGAAGTGAGTGGCCATGGAGGGGGTGGGTGCTGGTCTGGCTTGCTCCAGGAGGCAGAGGTGGAGCAGAACCTGGGCTCCTCAGGGGAGGGGGTGGAAGTTCCACTGTCCCAGCCCCTCAGTCTGAGTCCAGGTTGCCTCACATCCCAGAGCACAGGGCTCCTCAGCTACTGCCCAGCAGGGCTGGACCACAGCAGGCAAGCATATAGACAGGAGATGAGTCCAGAGGCTGATTCTAGGTGCGCCGACTTGGGGAGCCCATCACTGTCTCCGGGACTGGGGACACCCTGGGAAGAGCTGAGGTGGAGGTGAGGGTGGAGACAGGCCCCTGCCTGGCTCTCTGTTGCCTCCTGGGCTGTGGCCCAGGTTGGGTGGGGACAGCTGGGCAGGCAGAGTAGAGGCTGAGCTGGGATCGCTAACCTGGGTCTGTCTGCTTTGCAGTCCACACCACAGAGACGGCTGGGACGGCAGGGAGTGGCCGCCTGCACTGGGAACCACGCTGCCAGCAGCCCCTGCCCCCCAGAGTGCCCGTCACTGCACTGCTGCCCCCGCGCCTCGACGGGCCCTGGATCTCCACCGGGTAAGCCCCTGAGGTCACCCTAGCCATAGACCGCTGGGCTGGGAGACTTCACCCTCTCTGAGCCTCAGTGTCCACACCTATGAAATGGGCACAATTCATCCAACTGTCCAGAGGCCTGCTGCCTGCCAAGCATGTGCTTGCTTGTCCCCTTGCCCCAGAGCAAGCCTGGGAGGTTGGGACTGTGCCATGCATCCTGCCCCAGCCACAAACAGCACATTGATGAAATCCACACGTCCACGTAATGAACACCTACTGTGCAAACACTTATTGAGAAGCTGCCATGGGCTGGGCGCAGGGGGGGCCGTGGTGGGGACAAGCCCTAGACACAGAAATAAGTCGCAAAACCTTGTGCTAATCTCTGTCCTGAAGGAAATAAAATGGAGGATGTGAGAGTGAGTAGCCTGGGAGGGGTCTTCAGAGGGTGGTCAGGGAAGGCTTCTTGGAGACGAGGACACTTCACTGAGATCAGAAAAAAGAGGAGTGAGCTATCCAGGGACCGGGAGCTGGGGAAGAGCCAGGCAGTGGCTGGTGCCAAGGTCCTGGGGCCAGAAGCAGCAGGCCAGAGGGAGCCCAGAGGTCCTGCCTGACTGTCTGATTCTCCTTCTAGCCTGACTGGCTCACCTGACATTTCAGTTGCCCTGCTGCTGCTCTGGGGTGATGGGCTTTGTGCTCTGCCCTCGTTGTGGGGCACAAACTCGATGGCAGCCCGCTAAGCCCTCCCTCCCTGGGTCAGGGAGAAGGAAGGCAGCTTCCTCCTCCACACCTAGTACCCCAGCCCCGCCCTCCCCTTGGACCAGTCCCTCTCTGGGCTCAGGGCCTGGACTTTCCATGTCCTCCAGGCACCTCCTGAGGTCAAGGAAAAGTCCAACTGCCAAACACCTGCTAGCGCCCTGGGGGAGGGGAGGGACTTGAGCTCTGCAAAGCTGCTTGGGACGCCTTCCCAGGCTCTGCCTGCCCCTCAGCTGCATAGTCCAGGTGGGTCCAGGCCCCACTGGCTGGGGTCACTCAGAGACAGAACTAGGACATGGAAAGGATGGGGACTGGTTGCAGGCTGTTCCTGCCCCAAGACAACAGCATTCTAGACAATTCTAGAAACTTCTAGAAGTTTCTTCCTAGAAAGTCCCCCATGGTGCTCTTCAGACAGGCTTTGCTGCTTTCTGGGAGTAGAGCAGGGAAGGGCCACAGCTCTGGTCTGGGAACCACTGAGGTGTCCGGTGTGGCCTGCTGTGTTCCCTGGGGCAAGTCTCCCCCCCAGTTTGTGCCTGTCGGTCACCTCTCTCCACTTTTAACTTCTGCCTGCTCTGGTGTTTCCTTACAACTTCCCCTTAAGCCAGCTTGCTTTTGTTAGGGTGATTATATTCACGTATTTTTACAGCTTGACTGGGGGTATGGTGTACATGTTTATAGCACGATGATTGTTTTTAAGGAAGTGCAATATGACTATGGATACGGAGAGCTGGCCACTTGCCGTAAGTAGGAGGCAACCATGAAGAGAAAGTCAGTGAAAACAGAACAACATCAGCCCATTCTCCCTTGGCTCGCTGCCCACCTCAGGCCCTGAGTATGTTCTCTTTGAGAAAAGGGTGACTGGTGTTACAGATGCATTAGCTCCAGTGCAGACATTCTCCTTCACGTAATCAGAAAGATGGAAAGAAAAGAGTGCATGAGAATGCGTCTCTCCTGCTGCAGTAGTCCTGGTATGAAAAATATTGAGAAAACAACAATGCAGGTGGTGTCTGGTTGTAGTAACATGGTGCAGGGCGTACCTGCCTGCTCCTTCCCCCTGGAACTCGTCCACCATCTACCCAGCTTCCCTTTGCCCCCAGCCCCACCCCAGGTGTGTCTTCACACCAGCAGAATAGAGCCTGGCTCATTCAAAGACCACGTGGCTCACAAAGACAGAAATATTTATTATCTGTCCCTTTATGGGAAAAGTTCACTGACCCCTGGTTTAGGTCAACAAGCCGGTTACAGACGCAGATGAAACGTGGTTGGGAGTTCAGCTCAGCCAAGGGGGAGACAGAATGTAAGCACCCATCACCCACGATTCACTCAGGGAGGACCAGAGTTGGGGGGTCCAGTGTGTGCTGGGGAGAGAACTTCCCAGAGCTCAGAGCACAGGGCTCCCCACGTGGTACAAAGGAGCCCCTGTTTCTTAATCACCTGCCAGGCGCCACCACTGCGCTGGCTGCTTCTAGAAACCCCGACTGTGGATCCGATGCCTCCATGTCCCGGAGGAAGGGGCTGAGCATCATGCAGGTTCACGTACCCTGTGAGGGATGGAGATGGGGTCTGAACCCGGGCTCTCTGGCTGCGAAGTCTGTGTGTTTCTCAGGCCAGAGGGACCCACAGGGACTCACTCCATGTCGACTGAAGAAGGCAATTAGGATTGAATGGAAGGAAAGCTTTTGTTCAGGCTACAATGCGTGAGCAAAAGGTCCCCCAGCCCCAAAATTGGGGCTGAAATGAAGACACACAAATGGCCAATAGGCACATGAAAAAATGCTCAATATCACTACTTATCAGAGAAATGCAAATCAAAACTACAATGAGGTATCTATCACCTCACACCAGTCAGAATGGCCGTCATTCAAAAGTCCACAAAATAAATGCTGGAGAGAGTGTGGAGAAAAGGGAACCCTCCTTCACTGTTGGTGGAATGTAGTTTGGTGCAGCCATTATGGAAAACAGTATGGAGAGTCCTCAAAAAACTAAAAATTGACTTACTGTGTGACCCAGCAACCCCACTCCTGGGTATATATCTAGAGGGACCTCTAACGTGAAAAGATACATACACCCCAATGTTCATAGCAGCACTATTTACAGTAGCCAAGACATGGAAGCAACCTAAATGTCCATGGACAGATGACTGGATAAAGAATTTGTGGTGTATTTATACAATGGAATACTACTCAGCTATATAAAAAAAATAATGAAATAATGCCATTGGCAGCAACATGAATGGACCTAGAGATTTTCATATTAAGTGAAGCAAGTCAGACAGAGAAAGACAAATAACATATGTTATCACTTATATGTTAAGTCTAAAAAAATGACACAAATGAACTTGTTTACAAAACAGAAACAGACTCACAGAAACAAATTATGTTTACTAAAGGGGAAAGGAGCTGGGGAGAGGGATAAATTAGGAGTCTGGGATTTGCAGATACACACTGCTATATACAAAATACATAAACAACAAGGTCCTACTGTATAGGATCGGGAACTATATTCAGTATCTTCTAATAACCTACAATGATTAAAAAATGAAAAAAGAATATATATATATATTTATAAGTGAATCACTATGCTGTACTCCTGAAACTAACACCACATTGTAAATCAATTCTACTTCAATTTTAAAAAGAGGTGAGGGAGATCAGTTTGGGAAACTGAGGCTGCGGGCCCCCAGCCCCGAGCGGAGACCTGAAACGGAGGCTGTGGGAGAGGGGCCTGGAGCAAGGGTCGGGGGCTGGCGGGACGGGAGCTCACTGTCTGTCCCCCTCCAGCTGCGAGGTGCGCCCGGGACCCGAGTTCCTCACCCGCGCCTACACCTTCTACCCCAGCCGCCTCTTCCGCGCCTACCAGTTCTACTACCGGGACCCCTCCTGCCGGGAGCCCGCCCACTCGCTGCTCATCAAGGGCAAGGTGCGCCTGCGCCGGGCCTCCTGGGTCACCCGCGGCGCCACCGAGGCCGACTACCACCTGCACAAGGTGGGCGTGGTCTTCCACAGCCGCCGCGCCCTGCTCGACGTGGCCGGGCGCCTCAACCAGAGCCGGGCGGGCCGGGACTGCGCGCGGCGGCTGCCCCCCGCCCGGGCCTGGCTGCCCGGGGCCCTGTACGAGCTGCTGAGCGCGCGGGCCGAGCGGGACTGCACGGCCGCCCTGGGCTTCAGCATGCACGAGCTCAGCCTGGTCCGCGTGCAGCGCCACCTGGCCGGGCCCCGGCTGGTGGAGGAGCTCTACCTGGGGGACATCCACACCGACCCGGCGGAAAGGCGGCACTACCGGCCCACCGGCTACCAGCGCCCGCTGCAGAGCGCCCTGGTGAGTCCGGGGCCCCGGGAGGGTGAGCTCTGAGCCCCATAGGATCTGTCTTTGCCCAGGGCCCTCTCTGCCCTGCACGCTGGTCTGCTTGCCTCAGGACATTTGCACATGCTGTTTCTGCTGCTTGAGACATCTTGGGTCTGTACAGGACTGGCTTTTTCCGGAAGGAACTCCTAGAGAGCCCTCTGGAATCTAGTCCTCCCGACATCCTCCCCATGGACCCAGCAGGGTCCCTTCCGGTCCCTCCTGGCCACAGGCAGTTTCCCTATTTCAGTTCTCGGCTCTGATGCCTCCTCCAGTCCCTACGCTGAACAGCTCCCAGCACATCCTGAGCTGCACTACGTACTGACTCATTGCCTTCTGCCTCTAGCACCAGACCCTCCAGGAGGGTGAGGCCCTGCGCCCCTCTGTGTCCTCACCCAGAGGCCAGCACGTGGGCAAGGCCAATAAACTTTGGTGCATGAACTAGGGAGGGTAGCCTTCTCCAGGGCACTGTCAGGCGTCCACACAGCCCTCAAAGGCCCCCCTAGAAAGCTCCATGTGTACTCCATTGTTGACCTGGAGCCAGAGGCACTGAGTGCACCCCATCACACTAATGTTAGGTAGAGCAGCAGGTCCCAGACTCTGACTGTCTCAAGATGCCATCACCTGGGCATCTTCTTAGAAAGGTTCCCAGATTCCCTGGGTCTGGACTGGGATTCTGCAGTTCTAACAGGCTCCCAGGTGACCCATGGACCACCCTCTGGGCAAGAGGCTGCAGTCTAAAGGGACCCCAGCTCTGAGCTCTCTTTGAGACCCCTCCTCTCTCTTTGAGATGTCCCCCACCCTACCCGAAAGTGAATTTCACTTAGCCAATTAACATAGATTTTAAATTAAAGCTGTCACACTCATAGTGTGTGATTTGGGGAAGATCTAATGGCCCTTTTTGTCTGATGAGTACAGAGGCAGAAAGAAACTGGACTTTATGTGTGTAAGTTCCCCTGGGCACATAGCACAGAGCCTAGTGGGCACGGGGAGGACCTCGTGTCCTCTCCTGTGAGGCTGGTGAGGACCCCTCCTCAGAAAAAAATCTTTGTGAAAGCATAAAATAAAACACATCCGGTTTAAACAGAAACCAATTCTATTAACATAGTTACCGAAGTCTTAGTATTAATTTGTGACATAGACATACTAAGTAGTGAGGAGTGTAAACACTGTTTCCAGTGTCTGCAACCCTGTTAATATGAGGTCAGCCACCAAGCAGAAAGTCCCACGGAAGCCACAGGCGTTTGTTGCCTACATTCACAATTAGAAGAAACGCTCACTTTTAGACAGATAGAGGTTAATAAAAACGAAGTCAAGGTTAGGACTCCGGGTTAAGAACGTCTGTAAGAGACATCCAAGGAATATTTTTCAAAAGTAAGAATGAACGGATGGATGGAGGAATGAATGAGTTCAGGCATTCCTACCAAGTGCTCTTTGAGGCAGCCCTAACACATTCAGCACGTATTGAATGCCTGCTGTATACTAGACACTCAAAGCATTAAACCAGACGGAGCAAAATCTCACCCCTGAGAGTGGCAGCTTGTCAAAGCAGCCCCAGAGTCGGGGCAGGGTTGGGGGTGGGCACTAGGTTTGAGCCATCAGCCTTCTCTCCTTCTCCCACCTCCTTCCTTCCACCCCAGGATCTGTGCGCAGCAGCAGGTCTCATAATCAGAAAATCAGCCTGAGTTCTTTCCGTGACCTTGAAATGATCCCTATTTTGGCAGCCAATGTTCTAGGCTGGTCTGACGTTAATCCCACTTAGAGCAGAGAAGGTGCTGGCGTTGGGGTGATTACCAGTACCTACCACCTCATTGGGAGCACAAACAGCTCTGAGTGCAGAGAGGATGGACCCCGGGACCTCTCCCCAGGTGGGGCTCTGGGGCTGTGGACCCCTGCTGCCTGACCCGCCAGGGCGGCCAGTGCCACCTGCGATGTGACTGCCAAGCACAACACACAGGAATGTGAGCTTGGACCAGCAGGGCCAGCTGTACAGACATTCAATGAAATGTCCGCTCACCAACTGCCCTCCTCCCCGGAAAAAAAAAAGGGGGGGGGATAATTTCAAAGAAGGGAACACTGCAGATAACCTCCCCACCAGTAACAAATTGGTCATTCCCTTATGCTCTCCGGGACCCAAGCCTTGCCCACGACTCAAACCAGATGATCAATAGGAACATTTTTAGAAGTTAATTTAAAACCAATTTGACCCCCAAATTCATTGCTTGGGTATAGAATCCTAATCAATCAGCCAACCCTCGACCAAAATCATCTAAGCCTGGTGTCACCTCTGGGGGCTTTTAGACACTGTTGTGTGCTGTTTGAGAAACGACTTTATGTAACAGGAAGAACTGGGCTTCGGCGCCAGTGTGAATTCCGCTGACGGAGGCCTTGTTTGTTAACACGTGCAGCTCCGGACCTGTGCGGGGTGACGTCCAGAAGGTTTCCGCTAGAGACGGTACTTTCTTCCATCCCCTTACAAAGGGTCAGAGAAGGAAATGCCTTCTCTAGTCCTTCCCACACCTCAGAGCCTTGCTAGCTCACCATTTGTTTCTGCCACACAGAAAATTGCTTGCCCCAAATTACCAACCAGCGTCTCCGGATGTCCTGTCAGCAGAAGAGATCTCTGTTGAGGGAGAAAGGCAGCCCTGAGATTATTCTGATGTGATGCATTATGTCTTGTCAATACACATTAGTGTAACAACAGTTGGAATGTGGGTTAAAATGCCTAAATAGAGGAGGCTCTTATCAGCCAGCGTTCCAATTACCCGCTGCAGCTAACCAGCCAGCCAGATTGTCCCCTCCTGTCACAGACATTTCTGAAGCCATTTATTAGCATTTCCAGGTGCCTTCCAGTCCTCTGGGTTAAAATCCCCCAAGCCAAAAATAATACAGTAGAAAACTATATCGTGGAAGTCAAGGCAAGTTTAGGTCCATCACAGAAATAAATATGCAGAGCTTATAATGCAGCAATCCGAAAAAGAAAAAAACAAAATCAAAAACACCCAGAAAAAAACACCCTGTTCTCGATCGTCCAGTATTTTCTTTCCAAACCAGAACTCCCAAATGCCCCCTTGTTTGGCATGAAACTCATCTAGCAGCAATCAATCTGTGGAAATCTTTTGGTTTTTGCAAGGGAAAACAACTTGGAGCTGATTTCCCAGCTGGGCCCTCACAATGCTTTCCCCCGGACTGTCCTGTGTGCACCCCTGGCCCTGAGTTTCCTTCTGGAACCGCAAAAGCCAGGGATGCTGGCTTGTTCCCACGTCAGCCCTGCCTTGACGGGTGCCTATTCCACTTGTACCTTTCAGAATGATGCTCTGAGCTGAATTCTGGCTATCAGCTCCCTTAAAAAAAAAAAGAAGAAGAAGAAGTTGTCTGTGTCTGGTTTCTTTTTGGCCTAGACTGAGCTTTTTCGCTCCAAAATGCAGACTGACTACTCCCACAGAATTTGGTTTAGCATCTGCTTCCTGTTGACATGTTTTACTGTAAACTCAGCTCTGAGGATTTATAAGGCACTGGCAACTGTAAATCAGGCCAGAGAGCGAGGAAAACAAACTCACAGCCCGGGGCAACTGAGGGCTGAGGCTGCACCTCACAGCACCAGGTGGGGCTTGGTTTCCGATGATAAATAACACAGGAGTGAACATCTTTCTGCTGAGTCTCTTTGCAACTTCTCAGCAAGTCCTTAGCCCAGACCCAAAGCCGGGATGTCCAAGGGCATGAGGATCTCAGTGGTCTTCATCCTTGCTGCCATATTCACTCTCCAAGGGAGAGGAGGGAACGATGCTCACCCTGCAAGGTGAAATTTCTGAAGACAAAATGCCTCTGGTCTCCCCCCGACGGTGGAGACTGCAGGCTGCTGTGGGCAGACAGTGGGCCAGGGGGCCAGTGGTCTCAGCTCATCTCTACCACTTCCAGGCTGGAGAGCCTTGGCAGGCCACCTGGCCCACTAGTTTTCAGCCTCAGCTTCCCAGCTCCAGTGTAACAGCACATGAGAAGGACTTAGCACAGCTCCTGGCCCTTAGGAAGCACCTAAAAGAGTGAGTTGGGGGTAGAGGGAGTAGCAGCAGGCAAGGGGAAAAGAGAGTTAATGTTAATGGTGGTCGAATTTCAGGACCACGCAGGCTGGGTGTGAGAAAGGAATTCTGCTTTCAAACCCCAGGATGTAAGTTCCATTTCCCATCCGTTCATTCACCCACTGTCCCTGCTGTGAGCAGGCTCAGCCCTGGAGATAGAACAGCCACAGAGAGACAGTCCATCCGGGCTTCCTGGAGCTTACTATCCAGGGAAAGGGGAGGGATGGAGAGAAGAGGAAAGGGGGAATGACACATCTCTGAGTGCTAGGAAGGGCTGAGGACCACTGTACAAGGGGTGGTCGGGAAAGGGCTCTCCCAGGCCTCCCTCTGAGCTGAGACTCAGAGGACAAGAAGGAGGCAGCCAGGCAACGTTCTAGGGGGAGTTCCAGGCAGGAGCGGCAGCAGGTGCCAAGGCCCAGAGGATGGAGGAGCTGACTGAGGCCCAAGAAGAGCAATGTGGCCCTCGGGGCTGGAGGCAGGAGTGAAGGAAGTGATGGGTGACCCGGGGGTGGGACCCCACTGGGACCCCGCCCAGTCCCCAGGCTGCACCCTGACTCGCCCTCGGACAGTCAGCCCTCCTCTCTGTCTTTGCCAGCACCACGCTCGCCCCTGCCCAGCCTGTGGCCTCATTGCCAGATCCGACGAGCACCACCCGCCCGTGCTGCCCCCCCGGGCGGCCCTGCCCCTGCGCCTGGACGGCCGGTGGGTCAGCGCCGGGTGCGAGGCTCGCCCCGCAGTGCTCTTCCTCACCCGGCTCTTCACCTTCCGCGGGCATGACCGCTCCTGGGAAGGCTGCTACCACCACTTCTCCGACCCCGCCTGCCGGCAGCCCACCTTCACCGTCTACGCAGCCGGCCGCTACACCCAGGGCACGCCATCTGCCAAGGTGCGCGGCGGCACCGAGCTGGTGTTCCAGGTCACGCGGGCCCGGGTGACCCCCATGGACCAGGTCACCACGGCCATGCTCAACTTCTCGGAGCCAAGCAGCTGCGGGGGGCCAGGGGCCTGGTCCCTGGGGACCGAGCGGGACGTCACAGCCACCAACGGGTGCCTGCCTCTGGGCATCCGGCTCCCCCACGTGGAGTATGAGCTCTTCACAATGGAGCAGGACCCCCTCGGGCAGAGCCTGCTCTTCATCGGACAGAGGCCCACGGATGGGTCGAGTCCCGACACCCCAGAGAAGCGTCCCACATCCTACCAGGCACCCTTGGTGCTCTGCGATGGGGCGGCCCGGGACTTCTCCAGGCCCCCGCAGCACAGGCCTCTGCTGCAGAAGCCTGTCCATGGCGGACAGCCAGGTCCCCAAGTGGCCCCTGTCCCCTTTCTGCTCCTAGTTCAAGGGCTGGCCTTCCTCCAGTGGCTATGAAATTGGTCTTTGATTTCCAGACGGTGCCTCCAGATACTCGTCCGAACCCATGGGCTCCCTCCAGGCATAGACTCCTCCACCCACGATCCTGCCCAGCACAGGTAACGCTGCCAGGCGGTGGCAGCTCAGCCCAAGTCCCAAGCGGGTCAGCCTCTGAGTGGCAACAGCCCCTGCCGAGTCTCCACCACGGCCAGTGGCTCACATCGTGACCGCGAACTTGGGCGCCTCGGCAATGTCGATAGCCCCGAGCGTCTAAAAACTCACTCCCGATTTTCCTGGGCACTTCGAGGACCGGCCCGTCTCCCTGCCCGAAGGGGCCGCAGTTCTCTCCCTGCACACTTGGGGTTCAGTGAGATGGGAGCCAGGTTCTGCACTGCTCTGCCAAGTCTCTGGGTTTTTGTTTAAAGATTATCAATTCGGATTTAGCAATAGAAACTCAAGCCGGAGCCATGAATTAAAGATGCTGCTTCGGGTTTTCAGGGCTTCCTGGCTCGCTGGCAGGGGGGTCGTCTCCCCGGGGGCAACTCGGCTTTCTTGAGTTCTGACTGCTGGTGTGTGTCTGCGCCAGCCTGTGCTTCTGCGAGTCAGGCCTCAAGCTGTCAACACCGCGTGCGGGTAGATCCAGCCCTCCTGGGCCAGAAGCGAGTGAGAGGTGCCCCGTCCCAGCCAAGAAGCACAGCCTCCTGCACTCGCACCAACACCACATGTGGGGCTGGAGGCTGGGGCAGGTCTTTGGAGAAAAGCGCACTTCCAGCCTTTGGAAAGTAATTAATACTAATGAAGCGGGAAGATTAACGTGCTCTGTAATTAGCCCCGCACAGGCGTCCTCTGTTTTCAAGACTCCTTGGGCTCAGCCGACAAGGAGGAAGAGAAACCTCTGCTGTGTCTTTGGGACCGTCCAGGGGAGAGGTCGGGGGCACCGGCCGCACCGCGACAACCGGAAGGGGAGGCAGAAAGCCCCGTGGGCCCAGCCTGCCCGCCGCGGTGCCCTGTGCCCACATCCTGCTCTGCTCGGACAGGCTGTGCCCCTGCAGGGACCCTGCGTGTGTTCCCAGGGCCTCGTCTACACACTGCGAAATTAACTGGCATCCTGGTGGGCTCAAGGGTTTCCGGGAAGCTGCGCCGATGATTCACCCCTCCCTCCTCCTCCCGAGTCCTATCTCTGGCTCTTATCACAGATCTTGAACAATTGTCTGTGAGGCTAATGATGCTTTCAGACAGAAGCCCTTGTCCTCTGTTAGACTGTGTGGGGTTCAATCAGCCCGCTGAAATTGCTCTAACTTATCTACCCATTCTTCTTTAAAAAAAAAAAAAAAAAACCCCACCAAGTTAATATTCTCTGTAGGTCTCAGAGAGCTACGAGTGTTCCTGGCATATTTACCAAAGTACAAGAAATAATTAGATTATTTACGGTCTCAGACTGCATCGAGGTGGGGGGGGGTTCCTGGTGGGGATGAAGGTGGGTGGCGGGAACATGTCCATGGCTGAGCAAGTCTTGTATCTGAGGCTTGAAGGCAACCATACCACCATTTATCATCAAATTTGAATCTTTTAATAAAATTAAACAGCCTGAAAAATGTTCCTGCTGGTTATTAAAGTCAACCAAGGCGATTATGGTTCTAAAGAAAAGAAGTGAAATGTCTTGTAGAGAATGTGTGAAAGAGATTAAAGCCAGTGGAGGTAAACCCTGCTCTCTCTGTTATGCACCTTCAGTTGACCCTTCTGACCTGTGTTGCTTAGAACTCTCCAGGGCTCCCGGTGCACACAGAATAAAATCCCAGCTCCCTGGTCTCGAGGTCGGTCAGGTCCACCCACACCTCCCCTCGCCCTGGCTGCACCGCCCTTCCTTCTGTTTCTTGGTCATATCAGGCTGTTTCCTGCCTCAGGATCTTTGCATGTGCTGTTGCCACTGCCCAACACCTTTCCCCCCAGATCTCCAGAGGCTTGGCGCTTTCTTTGCATCCAAGTCTCAGACCAAATGTCACCTCCTCGGGGAAGCCCACCGTGAGTACCCCCTGACCCAAAACAGCCTCTCTTTCCCTTCTCTCCTTCCACCTGCCCATCCCATCACTCTGCTTTATGTACTTTATAATGCTTTTTGATCACTAATCTATCCAGCTTTACCCTCTGCCCCAAGGGAAGGACTGAGCCAGGCACTGTGATCTTTTCCAGCAGGTTCCGCAGTATCTGGCACACGGCAGAGCCTCAGTGAACATGGCTGGGTAAACCAGTGTTGGTGATCCCACTTACTCCTCGCCAGTGGAAGAAGTCACTGCCCTGTGCCATGCGCGGCATCCCGCAACCTGCAGAGAGCGCTCAGGGCTCAGAGCAGAGAGGGGGCCTGTCCAGGGTCACCGCAGCTGGGCCCCGGGGCCTGGAGCTGAGCCTCCATCTCGGGGTGTCTGTCCCTCGGGGGCTCCGGTCCCCTGGCAGGGAGGGATTCATGACTGCCTTGGGGGAAAGCAGTTGAGAGCTGCTCTGTGGAACACGGCCTGAGCCTCCTCTAAGCAGGAGACCTGTGCTGAGGAAGAGAGATGGTTCTGGCCCTGTTGACTGGATGGGGCGCCCTCCCCTCCCGGCTTTCTTGGTTCTGGAACAGTCGATGCTGGCAGAGAACAGCAGGCTCCTTCCTCCCGGCAAGAAGCCACGCGTCCCAGACTCCGGGCTTCAATAAGGAGGGTGGGCTTGGAGCCAAAGGACTGAGGGGCCTCCCGCAGGCCTGGGGACCCAGAAGCATTAGCATTAAGTCGGGCCCCTCCGCTGAAGACCCGAGATCGCTTTAATCAGACGCGGAGAAAGTAAAACCCACGGTTCTAGTGCAAAACAAAACAAAACAAAATTAATGTTCTCCATTGTATGTTCAGTCACGTTTAAGAGGAGGAAAGAAACAAAACAAAACAAACCCCGTGCAGTTTATAATTTCATAGCACAGGCTCCCAGGAGGGTAAATGAGCTTTTTTTTTTTTTTTAATAAAAAGTTTAAATTGTATACAGCCCTCAGAGGCCCGGTAACTAACAGACGCTGGTTATCAAAAGAAGTTATTTCTCGGCTTTCTCTAAGCGAATGTGTTTAATCTCTCAGCGGTGCCACCGGCCTGAGCGGCAGCGGCTCACAGTGACTCTGGTGGGGGGAGGGGGAGGGGCCCAGCTGCCCGTCGCTGGGGGAGGCGGGGTGCTGGGGCCCTTCGTGGAGCCGGTTCACAGTGGGGGAGTCCAGGCAGCAGAGTGTCACCCCCAGTCTGCTCCTGATGGTCTTCAGTGACGGGCAGCCAGGTCTTCCTCACACACATGACCCCCATCAGATGGATGCGACCCTGGGAGTAAATCGACTGCCAGTATTCCCGAGGACTCACCCTCTAAGCGTCCAGCCGGCCCCTCTGTTCCCGCATCACCCTCGTGCCACCTCCATCCTCCACCAGCCCCCACTAGCAGCCTCCCTGCTATTCTGAAATCACACCAACTCGGTCCCTCCCCGGGTCTGGGCCTCAGATGCCCCCTCTGCCCACCCCACCCCTACTCAGCCCTGCCCACCGGGCACCTTTTTGATTTCGCCACAGCATTTCCCCATATATAAAATACCCTATCTGTTCGACTCCTTTCTCGTCAGCCTCTCTCCTCTGGAACACGAGTTCCTTGTCTGTCTGGTTGCCCGTGCGCCCCCGTGCGTGGAAGGGAGTCTCGCCCAGAGTAAGGGGCCCCGTAAACACTGATTAAATGAATACATGCTCTGCGGACTGGTTGGAGGCTCTGAATTCAAGCATCATGATGATAACCACATACTCGAAATACCAGCTAGGAATTTTGATGTGCCCCTTTCTTTCCCCCAGTAAAATGGGCAGAGCAGAACCTTGGACGTCTGTGAACCAGCCAGGCATTCTCCAGGGAGAACACTGGGGACAACGCTGTCCCAGGTTAGGGGGACACAGGGCCCAACATGGGGGCCCCTGAGAGCCCATGTCAGCTTTCTCATACTTCCCGAGGTCAGGGAGACTGGGAGACCCTCAGCCTCATACAGGCACCTGGGACTTTTCGTCTTCTAGCTGTGGGAGCCCCACCTGCAGTTTCCTCACCAGCAAAGTGAGCTGAAGCCTGATGATTCCTGGGGACTTCCAGACTCCACACCTGGGAGGACTGTAACTGGCAAGTGATTCAGGAGGAATCAGCAATGTATTCCAAGAGGAAGGGCTTTAAACCAGGAAACTCTCGGTGAGGGAGGGGCTCTCCTCAGTGAGGTCACATTTATTTCCTAAGGGTCATTAATTAATAGCCTACTACTCTTCCTCCTACTTTTTTTTTAATTCTAATCCTTCAGGAGGAGAAAAATTAACAAAAACTGATATCACTCTTGTTTCTGTTAAAATCAACCACATCAGTTTAGTAAGACCTCCACATGTTGACTTATCACCACCATGAGCTGGGTACTACACTGGGGGCCTTGGAAGGAAGCCTTCCAACCTTCTGGCTAAAGCGACCAAGTGGAACACATGCTATTACCTCCACATCCTTCTGAAGTCCCAATAAATTACGGGAAAAGAATTTAAAAAGCACAAAATCACATGGATAAACAAAAAAGGAAAAGAGAACACAGCCAGCAAGAGATGTCAGCAAAATCCTAGAATCTGGAAAACTGGTGGGTGTCTTACCATCGACAGCAGGCTACAGAAAGCAGAAAGAGAAGGGCTGGCAGGCTGGTCCAGGGGCAGAGCTCAGAAGCAAGCCCACTCATGCCTGGAAGGCTCAGGAATTGGTGGCCCACGGCCCCTCAGAGGCAGGAGAGCAGTGAGGCTGAAAACAGGAGAGCCATTTGAGAGTCTATAAAAGGAATCTTACCCCCAAATCCTCTCCCTACCCCTATAACAGCCGGCGGTTTAATCGGCATCTTTGGCTGTGGAGACGGTCTAGGGCAAGGTTATCAAGACGGAAATAGAGGCAGTAAAGACAGCTCTGCACATGAAACAGTCTCTTCTTTCTTGAGAGATGATGGCCAGGCTACCATCATCATTTAGAGAAATGAACCCAAGCTAAACCAACTAGACACTGACAGCTCGAAATTCGCTTGGGAGATGTCTGTTAGGCCCCTACCCAGTTAGTTTCCAGGGAGACTCACCGTTCAGCAAATCCCACCTACACCCACACTTCCCATCAGCTTTCTAGTGCTTCTCTAGTAAATACCCAAGGACAGTCAAGAGTCACCCGGCATTTGAGGAAAGCCTCCTAGATGATGCAGACACACACCTAGTCCAAAGAGACGAGGAGGCAGCAGGTAATGCAGGAGATGGAGCAACAACAACAAAACTGGACTAGCCTCAGTGAAAAGAACATTAACCTTTCCAAGACCACCACTATTTCTTAGTCCCTCTCGCAAAACAAAAAAAGAACTTGTAGAACAACAACCAAAGAACTGTAACATCCTCAGTGAAAATATTATCTACATCTTCCAAGAGCAAGTTGCTATAAACCAATAATAGTAACTGGAAAAGAAAGAATTCTTGAAAATTACAAATATGTTTACAGGAAAAAAAATCGAAAGGAAGTTGGAAATGAAAGTTCAAGAGTTTCCCCAGAAACAGAAAAAGGGTCCAGAATTAAAATGACCTTTGACTTCTTACAGGCAACACTGGAGACTGGCCACAGGTGAATCTTGATTTTCAGTCTGATTTTTATACCCAGGACAACTATCAACCAAGTGGGAGGGCAGAAGGGAACATTTTCAGGTATGTAAAGTTCTCAGAAAAATTATCTCCCACTGACTCCTTGGTCAGAAACCTGCTAAAGGATGTGCTCCACCAAAATGAGGTAGTAAAACCAGAAAGAGAAATCTAGAGATCTAGAAAACAAGAAATCTAACCCAAAAGAGAACGAAGGGAGCTCCCAAGATGAAAGTGAACGGAGGGCCCTCCTGGGAGGACAGCTGTGCAGAAGGTCTGGGGAGCAGCCAGTCCAGAAAATGCGGTGCGCTTTCTAAGAAAAAAACATAAAAATCACAGACTGCCTGGCGTGTGAGTGCATTGAGGAGAGTTACACTTCCGTCAGAGCCTGGGGCTGAGTTTGTAACAGATCCGTGGCAAACTAAGCAAACAAAACACCGAGATTTAGTTACTCCAGGGGGGAAAAGGGTTACGGACAAAAGCAAAATGTAATCACGGAACATACCCGGCACAGCTGTGACCAATATTTTAAGTAGTCTTAATCATGCAAAAGGGGACCAACATAGCCGGAAACTGACATAACTCTGAGAGGGAGGGGCAGACACACTGTGCTTCAGGGAGGGGCGGAGAGAAAGGCTATTGGGAGCTAAATCCTTATCTTCCTTAGCAGGAAATCAATAGATAATATAGAGATGTGAAAAATCAAGAAAAAGTAATATAGGCACATTATTCAGAAATATAGAGGTTAGAACCCAGAAGACATTAGTGCTAAAACGCATGCCTGTAGGCGTGGAAGCTGGGAGTGATGGGGGTCTGCTGGGCTTCGCCACGTGCCTGTCGATACTGTTTGGTTTTTTATACCGTGCACATGAAATGCTTCAGTAGAAAATAAAATGTAAAATACCACAAAACCAAATCCAGCAACAAAACCTAGAACTTCCCCGCAAATTGCATTTAGTCCAGTAAAGGGCGGGCTGCGGTTAGTTTCACACACACTAGGGGGCACGGGGCAGGGGTGGTGGAGAAGGGAGGGTGTCTTGGAGCAGGGGATCCTGGCTGGTGGGGGCAGCTAACCTCTGAGAGTCCTCGATGTCTGAGACTGAGGGAAAACACGCAAAGTGTGACGGGGCTGTGGGGACTGGATGCAATTCTCTGATGGGTTTATTGTTGCTGATGAAACATGCACCCTATGTTTCGGAGTCACATTTAGGGATGGCAACGTGCCTGCAAGGAGGGGCTTCAAATATAACAGTGGGTCTTGGCTTGACTTTAAAAAGCCTACTGCCTTCCATACACATTTACACGTTTTAAAAAAATAATTTTTAAAGATTTATTTATCATTTTTGTTTTAGTGGAGGTACTGGGGATCGAACCCAGGATCTGAGGCATACAAGGCATGTGCTCAACCACTGAGCTGCTCCTCACCCCAATCTTGACATGTTTGAGTAGCATTAAGGGTACATTTTTCAGAAAGTCCATAACACTGATTTTGTGTTTCTCCAGAGTTTTTCTATTTCTTTCCTTCTTTGAAGGGATCTTAGATTCCTAGTTGTCCATTCATAAATGTGTGAATCCTCAGAATCTTCACTTTTGCTGTTCTGTCATCAGCCCTCTGTGGGTATGCCTTTGTTTCTTTTGACCCTACTTCCCTGCAGACCTGGGTGTGTTCAAATGGCCTTTGCCACACGAAAAGTTGCTCAACCTCAAGCAGAGAAACCGAAATTAAAACTAGGAAAGCGAGTGTACTTTTCAGATGAGCAAAGATCAAAGAGCTGGACAATCCAACGTGCTGGTGGAGGAGCGGGGAGGTGGGCGGTGCCGGGGCCACGTGTCGCTCTGTCCTCTGGAAGACGGTGCCAGAGTCACATGACCGTGTTTTACGTGCAGGCACCCCTTCCTCTTCTGGGAACTGACTTGGGCTCTTCTTGCTCACTTTCAACGGTGTCGGCTGTAGCTGTGTGTGCAGCAGCAAGACCGTAAATGACTTCAGGGCACCTCAACAGAGGGCTAGGTGGGCAGAGCATGGGCGCGTCACAGAGGAAAACCACACAGCCACTGAGGTGTGTGCGGACACGACATGATCTCCAAGACACAGGACAGAGTCAGACAGCAACACTCAGGGCAGGCAGGGAGCACGCACTGCGGTGTGCGTGCGGGAAAGCACGAGGGCCAAGCAGACAGACCCATGGGCGGAGGGCATCCCTGGAGAGTCAGACGGGAAATGGGACACCAGGAGTCTCAGGAGCAGAGAAGTGGGTTTGGGGCCAGAGGAAAACTGACTTTTGAGTTGTCTATCCTTTGGTCTCATATGAAGTCTTAACTGTTGCATGTATAACTTTTCCAAAAGAAGTTAAACTTTTTTCATTAATGTTTTAAGAAGACATCATAAAATTGTAAGACGGGGACTGTCAGCCACTGCTTGAGGACAGAAGCCACCTCACCCTGTGGACCTGGAGGCCCTTTACAGCGGTGAGCACCCTGTCAACCTAGGACAAGTGCCTCCCCCAACAGGAAAACACATGGATGCAGGCCCAGCCCCTGTGCCGAAGGTCTGTGGGCAAAGTTCCCTCATCAGTAAAATGAGGAGGTTGACCTAAGTCATCCCGTAAGTCTGTTTTCCGGGCATAAAATATCTATGATTGTTCATTTAAACCAATTTTATGTTCCTAAGAAGCAGTGAAAGGGCTGGAGGGATGGGATCTACTGTGTTCTCTACAGCACAGCTAAATGCTCTTAAGCCATCCATCGAAAATAATTTTAGACTGAAGCATCCTTTAAATACATATTTGCACAGAATTTATTGAACATAGTATGGAGACAGCCAGTACAAGAGTTCATGCCTCGGCAAGGCGGGCTTCATCAGGCTGACATGGGAACACGTGAGTGAGAACACGCTGTGACTGGCTGGCTCTGTCGACGCGGACGCCGCAGAAACACACCTCCCTCCTTCCGGGAAATGTCAAGTCAGCCACAAACCCGCAAATTTATTACGTATCCGATAACTAGAACGCACGACGCTGGAGTCCCTTCCTGGGCCCACTTTTTAAGTGAACTCCATGTCAGAACAGGGAAGACAACTTAAATGCATAGAAGAAAAATTACAAAAACAAAAGCACTCTGAGACATCCCTTAAAATACTCAGTTCCCAAAATGTTAACGTACACTGAGGTCAGAATAAGAACACGCATCGCAAACTGCAGGGATCTTTTCTCACGACGGGGAGTGAGGTGTGCAGCGTGGGAGGACCAGCATGTGCTGCTGCAGCCACTTCTCAAAGAGGAGAGAGGAGGTGAAGGGAACACTTAAACAAAAACAGGTCATTTTGAGTTTCTTATACGAAGTTCCAAATGACAGTTTATAAATTGTCTTAAAAAAAAAAAAAAAAAGGAAATGCCAGCAACAGAACTGAGAAGCAACTGTATTTTGCATCTTTCTCTCTAGGTAGAAACTTGAACCCCCTTACTGAGGCTGCTTACGAAAAACACAAAAACACAGTCACGCCCACTGATTCATTTCTCAGCAGCTCGTCGAGCATCTAACACGCAGAAGGTAGGCTGATGAACGTTTGCTAATTGCAGAAGTGGTGAAAACCAAGAAGTCATTCTTGTACAGGTGGTCTCAGTATCACACACAATAAACTCGGACCTTGGAAGCCAAGAAAAATTGTCGATGGAAAAAAATTTTTTTTAATGGATGCAGCATTAGAGAGTAACAACTGAATTTAGTTCATTTCTAAAATGCAAAAGAAAGATGGGAATGCAGACAGCCGGTTCATGAAAGGAAGCAGACCTTTTCGTACTACGTGGAGAACTGTTGAGCTGATGTGAGAAGCACACCCACTAACTTATCATCTTCTTAAATCACAAAAAGCTACGTGTTCTCGTTAGCACTAAGCCTTAATGAAATTGGGCTAAGATATCTGATTTGTCTCCCCTACTTGGCAGTTGTGAAGGGAAACAAACAAACAGAAGGTAACCTGTTCTGTTCCGGCCAGGCTCGGCTTGGCGTATCAGGGAGACGAAACCCTCCGGGCCGCAGCTTCACCTGTGGAAGCCCCGGCCGTCTCAGGATGCTGTGGTGAGTGGGACAGGCAGCGAGCATCAGACCTGCACCCACATCCATTAGCCAAATGATTATACATCAACCCTGCGGTATAATAAAGTCATGGTGATAGGGCACTGTCACAGGATCAGTGTTTCCTGGTCTAAAAATAAACATTAGCATTTATCGAGCAGCAGAAAGCTGCTACCCCACGGTGCTGTTTTATTCAGCTGACGTCTTTTAATCAAAGCAATCCATTTCGTGGCAACATTCCAAGGTATCGTAATTGCAAATATTCATGGCAAGTTAGATAATAGCTATATTTTTGTTGCTTTTTCTCCCTCTTCTACTGACTGGATGCAAACACTTCCTAATGAATTATTTCCATTAAGGAAACAACCTGCAGTCATTATATGAATTGAGACAACTTCTCATCCACCGCCACCAGTTTCACTTCTAACTGTTACACACAACTGCTTATGTGCGCTCACATCTTCTAAATTTTTCCAAAGGCCTCTGTCATGAAAATAGATGAATACAAAACCTTGTTTTTCAGTGGAGTAGACAAAGCTAACAGGGGAAGTTCTGGGCCCCTCGGCACGGGGGTACGTGGCCTTGTGCACCCTGACTAGTGTTAATGTTGTCAGAGTGGGATTCGGACGCAGGAGTAAAGGGTCTGTGACTCTCGCTGGAGACCCATCTTCATAGCAGCCCAAGTCTGCCTCGGCGGGCGCTCCTTATCGGGGTCTGCTGCCACCTGCTCTCTTCGGAGATTTCCTGGGCAGTCCGGTGTTAATTCGGGGAGAGGTCCGAGGCCAGCAGCCCAGGCAGGCTACTTCTGTGACAGCAGTTTTAATGAACTGCCGTCGCCTCACATTTAATTTACAAGTTATGTGAAGCCTGCACGGGACGCGTTCCCATCACCACCTCGTTGAGACAGGCTGGTCCTTTTCTACCTCAAGCCCCCAAATTCACTCCCCAGGAGCATGGGGCAGAGATCTTCAGGCAATGAGAAAATGGAAAATGCACACTTTTTCACTGTCTGAAGTGTGTTTAGTTTCAACAAAGAAAAAGAATCTGAGTGAGAGTCCTGATTCCATCTACTTCATCTTTAAAATAACCACGGAAGGGATGAAGGCAGAAGCCGCGAGATGTGAGATTGGTCACCGTGATGAACCCCTCGCCGCCTCCCTCACTGCTCCTCTGGGTGGTTCTGGCGGCAGAAACAGGGTCCTAGAGATTTAGGCCCTCACAGCAGGCTTTCCAGAGGCTGATTTCGTTCCGAACAAGAGGTTCTAGAAAGTTGCCCAATTTAACCTCTTGGAGGCTTCATTTCCTCATGAGCAAACCAGAGCCCTTACCCCCAGGTCATAGGTGTCGTGAGGGTGAAGTTCAATGAGCGAACGTATCGGAAACGCTCTGCACGTGGTTGTGACTCTGGAAGGTTACTGTCAAGCAGCTCTGCAGAAGGTTAAAAAAAAAAAAAGCCTTCTCCAAATCCAGTCAGGCTGGGAAACCCTGAGGGCCCCCACGGCCCCAAGCTGCCCTTTACAAAGGGCAGTGATCTCGGGCCTCATCAGACCTGTGCACTGGAGTCACCCCTCGACTCCGTGGGGGACGCTCTCAACACAACCCCGTTCCTGCTCGTCTTTGAAGTTGCCCACTGTCAGTGACTGCAAATGTGGCCCGAGCGCCGCTGAGGGAGGACTCCTCGGAGCGGGAACTCTGATGACTCGCCAGTGTCACCCTGGGCTCCTCCTACGTGAGCCCTGCCACTTCACTAGGTCCCGAGCCCAGTAACATGTGTCAGGTGGCAGCCGCCACCAGCAGGGGCAACGGTGGCCTCTTTGCCTGAGAGGGTCTCAGAGGTTGTTACTCACGTGTAAAGCGACTTCGAAGCCCAGTCTCAGCTCTCATTTCTTTCTTTTAAATCAAGAATTTCATAAACAAACCATAACCAGAAACGTGTAAATGGTCTAGCTCTTTAGGAAAGGAATGGAAAATGACAAATGGCATTCTGTTTTGGCATGGATTCTGAGTTCGCAAAAAGAAAGACTTGTGTGTGCAAAAAGTATTGGCACCATTTGAAAAATGTTAAGCTACTTACACACGGTACACGCGCGCGCGCGCACACACACACACAGCTCGTTCCCAAGTTAATTTGCAAGGCTACTGCGCTCTGAGCTATCGCCGCACTCGGGCCTATCTGACTCAGCACAGCCTGCGAGTCCGGCACGGACGTCTCCCGATAGCGGTTCTGCTCCTGGGATTTGTTTGGAACCGTTTAGGTTTTCACGGATCACTGGAGGCGCTTCGTTTTTCTCCCTTCTGTGTTATGCAGGTGTAAGCCGTCTCTCTAGGCGTGAACTGTCCACTGGTAAAAATCAATTTTGATTTTATCGGCACTTATTAACGCTGGTGCCAGCAGTTTAGAAGACTCGAGAGGGGAAAACATGCAAATGAGGAGAAAAAAAAATTCCAAGCCAGGTCCTCATACCTCAACAATACAGCCTGCTGCCTTTAAAAGGCATTTTGTCTAAATGATCAGTTTAAAAATTCAATCAGTAAAAAGTTACAGGACTCTCTTACTGCTCCCATCTCCTCCATCTTTGTGGGTGTGGCAGCGGGAGTGTCTAAGACAAGGGCAGCGCTCCCAAGGGGTGCTGCAGACCAGCAACCAAGGGCACCAGGGCAGCCTGGCCGTGCCTGTTCACACTGCCTGCTGGCCGGCAGCCCAACCACTCCAGCCTGGCTCGTTCTAAGCCAGTTTATTCCAATGACTCAACTCTAACCCTCTCAGGACGGAACAGACCATGTGGCGGGACCGCACGTCCACCTCTCCGCCTTACTCTCATTTCCTCCTCTTCTGTCATTCCAGGAAGGACACCTGAAATGTGCTTGCCTCTCCAGGTTCAAGATCTTGAGTGCTTGTGGCCCTTAAAATGGTCCCTGAACCTGAGCAGCGCCTGCTCCACACGTTTCCTTATCCTGACATGCATTTTGGCGACTAGAGTCACCTGTGCGACCTCTGCCACCATCACCTCCTCCTCTTCCTGGGGGTTCCTTCTGCCACGCAGTCAGAAAGCCCATGTGCTCACCCAGTCCTAACCCCTAAAACGGAAGGAGACTTTACAGCATGTGAGTTAGAAAGAAGAGACAACGTTGGACTCAAAACTTTGACTTTGCGGAACATCCTTCAGATGCACACAGAACACGAAGTCACTTTCAAAGACCGAAGACACAAGGTTCCCGGGCACTCTTGTCTGGTACAGGCACCAGCAACTCCAGCCTCCCAGGCCACCCCCTCAGCCGTTTCTGTGAGCAGTGTCACTGGCACACACCACCACATCCTTTAAGAAGTCTGCCAACCCCTGCTCCAGAGGAATGGGACTGTCTGCACTATCTCAGACCTTCCCAGTCGCTCTCCTTTCAAGGCCCTGAGGTATTGGAAGCTATTTAGAGGTTAATCTGCTGCAACTCCTACACTGAAGTAAACTTTAGTCCACTTCCAGAAAACCAGCAGCAGAAAGCACACGCTTCCCAGCCCAGGCTTTTCACTCCCTTTCCTAAGTACCTGGGTCCACACGGAACAGACACCGGAGGCTAACTCACAACCGGGTGGCCTTCTATGTCTTCAAGCTCAACGAAGTTTGAGCAACAGGTGTCTGGCCGGGAACTAGGTCTACTCAGCATTCACCCCTGGTACTTGGGATGTAAACTTCTTTTCGTGAGAGCAGAAAGTCACGCGCTGAGTGCAGCCAGAGGCTTCCACCCTCCCCGCACCAAGTCTCCGGGTCCCTGAGCAGATCACCAGCACCAGGACCTAAGGCGGCTGCGCCCCAGCCAGGCTCAGGAGGAGTGTGACTGCTAACAACTGGCTTCCTCGGGATGAATTTGTCTCCTAAAGCTGCCCACACATGGGAGCCACGCTCGGCGTAACTTTCACTAGTCTTTTCTGCACAGCTCCTTGACTCAAGAGGAGAGGTTTCTTTTTACTGAAGGGCAAAGCGACGGCAGGGCAAGGGTGACCAGCGACTTAAGATTTTCAGTAGTTTTGTTTTTATACTCTCAGCTGAAGCCAACCAAAAAAGAAAAAAAATTTGTATGTTCATATCATTAAACATACATATTTCTCATTGATAGGGCTCATTTTTAAATCAAACTTCCAATGACGAAATAGTAAGGATAAAAATAATAATCCCCTCCCATATTGCAAAAGTGACAAAATGACAAAAGAACTCTTAATTCTGGGGCTTTATTTTAATTTTCCTCTTTTTAAGATGCTACATAGTCAAACAGAATTGGATTGGTCTTTTACGGCATCAACTTAATTCACAGTCAAACTCTCAATCGCTACTTGACGGATTATCTAAGTTTCTCACACCCCGTCCCCACCCCTCCCCAGCTGGTTCCCTCTCTCCGACCCCTCTGCTGCCTGGCTCGCTTGCCGTGACCCCCAGCTAGGGCCACAGGATCACACCTGGGGCGTGTGGGCTGGAAGTGTGAGTGGTGGTTACGGGGCAGAGAAAGGAGGAAGAGGAGAGGAGGGCTGCTCTCCTCCACTTACAGGAGCCACACAGAGTTGACGGCGCTACTGAGAACCCCCTGCCCCCTGGTGGCTGTCACTTACTCACACGGAAGACCCCTTCTGGCAGCTGCTCTCCGTCACTCAGAGAAGCCACACCTCGGCCATGTGGAGCCCGGAAACTCGGGCAGCGCGGCCTGCCCCACCCAGCACTGTCAGGTAGCACAGGCGAGCTTTAGGCCACAGCATTAATTATAGTCTTGTGACGAGAAAACATGAGATGAAATACATTAAATAAGTTAAATATGCATTAAACATCTCTGAGTAACAATTCAACCTCACTACATGAACCGACAGGAATCTAGCTTGGTCCCTGAAGGAGAACAAAGCCTTGACTCGGATTTGCAGAGCACTGGGCAGTTGGCCAACGCGCGCCTCCCTCTCTGGGCGCACGCACCCGACGCGCCGTTCTTTTCGGCTTCAGACTCTGTTCGTCAGTCCCAAAGAACTGATGGCCTGGACAGACCGCGGGAAAGCAGCCTGGGTGAGTGAGCAGCACAGGGGACGACGACGACGGGAGTGCGGCCCTCCCCTCCGCGCTGGGCCGGCGCCCCGAGGACAGCACCCCCAGGCAAGGAAGAGAGTCGTGTTCTAAGAGAGGTAATCCAGCAACAGGGACCAAGGCGACAAACGTTTAGAATGACACGGACAACATGCCATTATCGTTTAATCATGGTTTCCCTTGTCATTAATAAGGATCATTCTTTTCCCCATTTACTATGCATTTTAACTTTCTAAAAGATTGTTATATTATGTTCTACCTGTGTGTTGGGGTGTGTGCGCACACGCGCGCGGGGAGGGGTAATTTAAAGGCAAGACTTGTGAGATGTCATCATACATTAATTCTGTTTACACGTGGTTATGATAAATTTAGACCCCATGACGTGGCGGATCCTCAATCCAACGAGCCGTCGCCAGCATGCTGCCCTACAAGGCGATCTTCCCTATGATCACGCCGACGATGAAGAACAGGACCACCAGCGCCAGCAGCCGGGTGCTGAGGCCCTCCTCCTTCCCAGCCGCGGCTAATGCAGGAACAGGGCTGTTGCTCTGCACTGTCTTCCTCATCCGAAGTCCATCTTCTTCCTACGGGAGCAAACATACATTTGAAAGACGGTACAAGGCACCAGAAGCAGAAGTTAACAGGGCCACTTCGCAGGGCGGGCTTTCGTACCCAGGCTCCATCACATGATATGGCCCAACCTCCTCATTTTGCAAATGGAGAAACTGAAGCCTACCGAGGGGAAGAGACTGGCTTGGGGCCACTGAGAAGGTACTGCCAGAGCCCTTCGTCTCCCTTCTCGTCCATCCGCCCTGCACAACGCTGCTGGGCACCTTTTTATACCACACATCTCAGCAGGGCACTCCTTAGTTCCCCATGAGTTACAGAAAAAAAGCTCTTCAGAGAGAAGAATCACAGGAAACTCCCAAGTGGGAGGCCTGGGAGCTCTGCACACAGCTGACGCCTGATGGGCCACGTGCAGACTGCTGGGTTGAAGACGCTGTCTGGAATGTTAAAAAAACGGAGCTGAACTCGATACAAGCATCTCAGACAGTGTTTCCCTAATGCATGCAGTCCCTACCAGAGACGCAACAATCTCCTTCCTGCACATAAAGCTACTTGGCCACTATTTCCCCCACCGACACAGACCTGTAAGGCTGTAAGTGAAAATTTCTCTTCCTTCACTGCCCCCAAGGCCCAGCCCACATCCCGGAACAGGGCATGCATCAGGGCCCTTCTTCTCTGGATAATTGCCCTCTACTCATCCCTAACACCCCGAGCAACAGCTGCACTTTCATTTCTTCTCCTTCAGCTCCTCTGAATTCACCAAGGGCCTAGTAAGTCCTGGAGACAACAGGCAGCCAGCCCATCGGGCCAACTCTCTACAGCATCATGGCCACCTCTGCGGGACCGCACCACACTGGTTGTCAGTACTCATGTCTGGGTCTCCCCTGCCAGTCTGGTTAACAGGGAGCCATTAAGGGCAGCGGCTGCCCATGTTTGTATCCACAGTGCAGGGTACATGGTAGGGTCTTGGGAAATGTGCTGGCCAAATGAAAGAATGAAACAACACAAAACAAGAGATCAGTGTTTGGCAGGATAAAGAATCTTCTAATGTCAAGATTGGTCTAATAATATTTTAAAGATACTCTGCTCACGGGGCATGGCCAATATCGCTGCACGGTGATAAATGACTGGTGCTATTCGATTAACTTCCCCAAAAAAATGGCCGCAGCAAAATACAGCATTTATTTTATTAGGTTTATATAGAAGCTATTTCTACCTATTTATCACTATAAATGGCACAGAACTCTTTCTGAAGAGAAATACATTCAAGGAGAAGCTTTAGGCATATGTTAGATTTTAGCCAAAGAGCAGAGTGTCAGCTTCATAATTTACTCTGTGCGAAAAGAAGTTACTGCACGAGACAAATCCAGATTACTGCAGAGAAGGAAGAGGATGCCATTCCCCAACCCCGTCAGGCCTCCTACATCTGCGACAGTGTCAGAATAAACGAAAAGTCAAGTGAAATGAATTTATTACATGTACCTGGTGCTATGCAGTTAAACAGTGAAAGCTTATTACACGGCTGGGGACGTGATCAAGATGAAGAGAACAGACTGGCCTCAAAATTTAAGTTGTAACAAAAAGTTCCTATGATCGGATGTTCAGAAATGCTCTTTAATATCATGTAAGAAACAGACATGCTTTTGACACGGGAAGGGGCCTTGGAGGCGTTCTGCACACAGAGGCCGGAGGAACGCTGTGATTAACATAGATTCAAAGCGACTTCAAGTGTGGCCAGTTGTCTTCACAGCTCGCAGCACCCCGGGGCCAAGAGCAGCGCACCGGCCTCCCTCCACTGCCCCCTGCTGCTGCCTGACCCTCCAATGTCGGTGCCAACTGCCTGGTCACGGCCACAGGCTGGAGACCCTGGTTTCTCCCATCAGCACCCATCTACTGTGACAGCCACCTGTCTCCAGTCTCATCACAATGTTAACAGTGTGATGAGACCCTACCACCTAGACCTATTTAGAAGCCTCAAAAATCCAAATTACATCTGTGTTCAAACAGAGTACTGGTCAGTATTTACCCTCTTAAGAAAGATTCTCAACCAGTGGAGATGGGATGGGGTTTGAAAATGTGAATTCCAGAGAACTGTTGCTGTTTTTAGTCTCAGAATCGATTTTCAGTTTACACTAACGGAAGATGGGAGGGATTTTTTGTTTTGTTTTCTTTTACAAGGGGTAAGAGTTTAAATAGTTGAGAAACTTCTGCTCAAGAGACACCAGTTCTTAATCTGGGGTATGTGTGGGAGGTGGGGTGTTCAAGGACTCTTTTGAGAACCTGAGGAGAGCTATGGAAATTTCTGCCTGGAGGAAAAAAATGCACAAATAGAAAGCAGCTCTACAAATTCAGTGGCCCATCAACGTCTCCACCCAAGATGACAGCACAAAAGCCCCTGTTCTCTGCAGAGTATCAGGAAGTGAGATGCTGTTACCTTGAACTGCTTGTTCTCCTCCCGTAGCCTCTGAACTTCACCTTGCAGCCTCTTACACTCCTCCATCACCTTCTTAACTTCAGTGTCATCCAAAGAAGAACTCAGAGCTTTAGACGCCGTTGGTGTTTCTGTCTTTGATGCAGTTGTGGATATAATTTTATTTATCTCTACATCATGCTGTTCAGAGACAAACGAAAGCCCAAGTGTCACCAACTACGTATTAAAGGACTTTTTTACGCAAAGCAGTTCTCAGCAACCACCACACGTGGTAGCGTTTCATCCACACTGTAAAATGTTACATTTGTTTTAAAAATGGATCACTTTCTCTAGTATCTTAATAATCTAAAGCAACTGGGCCCCCAAACTTATGGATAAGGGCAGATGACAAAGTTCGGCTGAGACTAACAATTCAAAGGAAAAGAAAAGGGGCCGTGCACACCGCACTGCTATGCAAAGATTCGCACAGTGTAGCTGTGCAAGCTCAGGGATTATAGCCACAGTTAACGTCACCACGAAGATCTGAATGTCCCCAGGACTGGCTGAGTGGGGGTGGGAGCCGAGGGGGGAAGTGACACTGAGGGCTATTTATTTCATGAACTTAGAGCTCTGAAGATGGGATGAAGGTGCAACAAGCTTAGTGTCCACAGTATTTCAGTCTGGGGCAGCGATACACTCCCCCGTTTCCTCTGCCAAGCCTGTGCTGGGAAACCCTCTGGAGACTGGCTGGGGCCGAATCAGGACCTGGGTGCAGGGCATGGAAGCATGTTGGGGAAAATAAAATAACTGGGGAATCACTGCCCTGGGGGCTCCGTGCAGCAAACAGAAAACTACAAGTTCTACCCTTCGCTTTCCGGGTGAGAAGAGTGAGGCCCTGACAGGCAAGGCCCTGGCCCATGGAAATAATCACCTAGCAGAGAGCCAGGGCCAGAACACAGACGGCACACCGTCCACAACTGCCCTCACCAGGACAGCACGTACCCTGGGAAGAGGGAGAGGAGGGAAAAAAAGAAGAAGAACAGTGCCCACAAGAAACAGGATAATGATAGTGGCCCAGTATTGAGCAGAAGGAAAATACCAATGAGTTTTGACACAAGGCAACAGCATTCCTGGAGATCATTATGGGTAACGTTAAGAGAATGTGAGCATTTCTAGTTCCCAACCCCAGCCACTAACAGCCAGGTAGTTGAATATTCTTCATGTGTTTAAACTGTGTTTTTAATATAATTTTTCTTTTTTTTTCTTTTTTAATAGGTTGAAGGGGGTCCAAATTAGCGTTTCAGATACAGTCTGCTCTCTGGTCACAAGTGAGGGCCACAGCAGGCTCATACCTTGGTTTCACCCAAAGAAAAGTGGGCTTGACAGGCTGGAGGAAGTCACTCCTCGACCTCACCCACTCAGGCAGCAAAGGGGGTGACTCTCAATGGGGAATGATCTTGCGCCCGGGAGGGCATATCTGACAATGTCTGGAGACATTTTTGGTTGTCACAACTCGGAGTGCTACTGGTATCTAGTGGGTAGAGGTCAGGGATGCTGCCAAACGTCCTTCAAGGCACAGGACCCCCTACAGCAAAGAGCTATCCAGCCCAAAAGTTAATGGTGCTGAGGTTGAGAAATCTTAATCTAAAAGCAGACGTTGAGGACAAGGCAGATGGAGGGTCAAGGAGTAGAGAGGTGGTGCTGAGGGAAAGCGCAGACAGGCAGCACTCTGTAAAACAACAGAACCTAAGAGTTCACCAGCACCTGTCCATCAAGCATGTGGTAAATGGCAAATTATTCTGTTTTAGTCTTTCCCACTGTTTAACAGCAACTTTTAACTTTGTCAAGGCAAGGAAGCTCTTTGGAATTTATAACATTTCAATAGCCAACAGGTTGCACTTTTCAAGGGAAAAAAATGTTTCAATTAGCTTTCTGCAAATCTTTCAAAGGTAGATTTCACGAAGGCTCACTTATTTGTCGACTTCAGCTTATTTTTTTCTTCATACATCAGAAGAAGGAAAATAATTTGCCAACTTAAATCTTGGTTTTGCAGGAGATGGTATGCAAATCAGTATCAGCTTGCAACATTCAATTATTGTTAACTATAAATATACTTACTGGTTTATCATTTTCTGCTGGCAATTCAAACACACATCTAAGTTTTGAATCCATAAGGTCTTCCGGTTTTGCCTCCTTCCACTAAAACAATTTAAATTTAATAATCAGGATATTATAAAGCTGCTGGAAGAATAATTTTCTTCCTATAACTGACAATTTCAGAAAAATACTCTTAATGAGAAAGCCCTAATGTATATCAAATAAAGAACTTAAGTCTGCTGAGATTTCAATATTTTTAACATGACAAGATTAAATACACCAGCTCTCCTGAATATTTATACTTCATAAACCCCAGTCTTGCCTGACCCCTCCTGTTGCCGGCCTGCCGGAAGTCATGGGACAGAGAAGACCACCACTGAACCAAGAGGAATCTTCTAAATTGCACCTGGATGGCCAGAGGATATATTGGCTCTCCTTGAGAAAATAAAACTTACTTTGCAGGGCGCATCCTTCTTAGAGAGCGTAAGCACCTACTATCTACTCCCTGGGGGCAGTTCTAGAACAGTGCCAACTGCCAGCGGGGCACGTGAACTAGCAGCCACGCTCTGTGACTGCCATGTCTGGGCAGACAATCCCCTCCCCATCCCCGCCATCTGTTGGTAGGAATATCTTCCTGACTAAATCCATGCTCTGGGATGATGCACTCCTGGCTTACTCCTCCGTATACTCCTCACTCCTTTTGGCAGTGGAGGACAGGAATTCCAGGTGTTCTGAGCGTTATAGATCAGCATAGCAGGAAGATTACAATACAGAAAAAGGAGTGAACTCCCCCACCCCTCACCCCAGGACCATGCAGGAGGCAGTGAGAGAGCACAGGTACCAAGAGCCAAAAATGGGAAATAATCTTTATGTCGAACAATAGGGGACTCCCAAATAAATCATGGCAGATACAGTCAAGGAATAGCATGCCATTCAAGTGATATTGAAGACAATTAATTATATGGGGAAAATTCACAAGAGTATTAAGTGAAGATACCACAAACAATATTTTAAGCCTGTTCCTCTGTACAGACACACACACGAGTGTACGTGTGCCCGTGTGCGGGACGCTGAAAACCTCGAGGGGAAGACTGCTGGCAAGCAGGAAGTTCACACGGTCTCCAAGTATCTGATTACTCTGAGCATCGTAGATTACCCATTAGCCACAGGGGACAAATGTGCTTTGACACCAGAGAGAGCTGGCAGTCACCACCTTAACCAAGTAACGAAAAGTACTGTCACCAAAAGAGGGACAACCTGTCATTAAATGCCTGCTGATCTGATGCATATACGACATCACTGAGGACCACTGAGAGAATATTCTTGCCCCCAAAAAACCAAACCTGAATTTAATCATGAGGAAATAACTGGACAAATCCAGAATATGGGACATTCTCCAAGTCAGCTGGCCCAGACTCTAAAAAGGTTGAGGGCGCTCTACTAGAATCAGAACAACTAAAGGCCATTCTTGGAAGAACTGGAAAATGCTGAATATGGGTTTCTCTAGTGAACAAGACTGAGTTCATGTTACCGTCCTTAGCTGTGATGACGCAGTGTGGCTGTGAAGGGACAGTCCTTGCTCTGAGGCACTTAAGAGGGAAGTGTCACGGACTGCATCTTACAGCCAAGTGGTTCAACAAAACAGAAGGTTTGTAATAGAAATGAAGCAAATGCGGCAAAATGTTAAAAGGTGAATCTACGTAAAGGTTAGATGAGTGGTCACTGTACTGTTTTTTCAACTTTCTGTTCATCCAAATATAAAGAAAAATACTTTAAAGTGAAGTACACACACAAGGCTCTCATTAACAGTGGCCAGTCTAGTAAAGAAATTACAGGTCACTTTTAGTTTTATTTTTGCTCATTTGTATGCTTTTAACAACGTACATTTCACATAACTTTTTTTAACTGTTATAAAAATTTTCACAGAAGGCAGTGAAATTCACCTTTATTGCATCCAGAGTGCCCGGCCTGTAACAGCACTTGGATACAACAGCTGCCAGACACTGTGCCAAGTGTTCTACACACACAGCACATTTAATCGCACAGCAACCCTGTGAACTAGGCTTTTATCCCCATTTTACATGTGACCAAACCCTCAAGAGAGTTAATGCAAATTGCCCAAGGCCAAAAATGTTAGTAAAAGGCAGAACTCAGCTTCACACCCAAGACACCCAAGCTCATGCTCTTTTCAGTAAGCCATGCAGCAGAAGCCAACAGAACACACTCCTGGGTATTCCATGTTTTGCATTTGTGGCACGTTTCCTTGACCACACAAAGTAACATGAAGTGACACGCCATGTTCCCGGAAATAAAAGAGGAAGCAGTGAATGCCTCAACAATCATTCCTATTAGCCTGTTATCACTGATCTCTCTTGAAACCCCAAAATATCTGGCTCACCCTCATTTCCTGCCCCAAAGTTAAACATGCATGAGGTTGAGCAGTTAGACTTTTTCAAGATGAAAAGAAATGGCTGTGTGGTGACAGAGGGACACGAGGCAGGCTGTGCATGAGACAGCAGAGTACAGAACTGTGAAAGAGAAGAAACACAGCGCGGTGTGGATCCTGGCTCACGCAAACCTGCAGGCGCCCCTCGGATGACTTCACTCTCTTACTTTGGGTAGGCAAACTGGAAAGTGATAAAAATGCTGAGGTGATCCTGCCTTTCTTTTTCCAAACCGTGCAGACTAGAC
The DNA here is from genome assembly GCF_009834535.1 of Camelus ferus. NCBI lineage: Eukaryota > Metazoa > Chordata > Mammalia > Artiodactyla > Camelidae > Camelus > Camelus ferus. The sequence continues at coordinate 11,372,984 of NC_045714.1, read as the reverse complement.
AGTCCACCCTCCCTGGTGCCGTGGGTTTTACGTTCATCAGTGTGTGTGGTTCACACTCACAGCACCAGCATGCCTCCTCATTTACTCAGATGTGGGAAAAGCTTGGGGGAGAACTGCCATTATAATCGGCTTCCAGAGAAACCAATACAGTCGTCCCTCGGTGTCCACGCAGGAGTGGCCGCAGGGCCCCAGCCCCACGGACACCAAAATCCGCGGATGCTCAAGACTTCTACCTAAAATGGTGTATACAGTCAGCTTTCCAGGTTCACGGATGTGGCGCCTACAGAGAGGAAGGGCCAACTGTAATATATCCTTTATTTATGAAAATGAAGTCATCTTATTTTTACCAAAATTAGAGATGGAGTTAGACATGTATGTAAGCAGGAGAAAAAATATGAAAGAATCTAGGGGAAAACTGCAAAAAAAAAAAAAAAACCCAAGAATCATGCTTCTGGGGGAAAAGCCTAAAGCGTGGAAGGATATTTAGTATTCAACTCTCACGCCCCTTTAGGTTCTGGGGGGATGGGGAAGACACGGTAGGAAACGGTCTCCATAATGAAAAGTGCCCTTTTCAGGAGAATGGGGTGGGGGGAGACTGGAAGGGAGGTGAAGGGAGAGAATCCTCCGACCATTCAAGACACAATCCATCAGAGCAAGGAACTGAAGGAAACCAGACATACCAGTCAGAAAAGAGGAGAATCCTACAAAGTTACATAAAAATGTTAAAAATCAAAGTTCTAGAAAAACCATAAAGGCAAACCTCCTTGAAAACACCATTCCCTTTAAAATCAGTTCTGACCCATTTTGAAATGCATGCACCCACAATTCTGCGCCTCGTCATTGCTTTAATTACTGAAAAAAAGAAGAAGCATTCAGTACTTACTACCGCTTCCATATCAGAAGTGTCAGTCGGAGCAAACATAGACTGAACCATAAACTTGTGTTTGCTTTTCTCATTGGGGTCATAATCGAAAGGCTGCAACATCACTGAGAAAGAAAATATTTCATTAGGAGGGTCAGAGCTTGGTTACCAGCAGCCACTTGTTAAGTTAATACTTATATTTTGGTCGTAAAGCAGTTTACCAGGATCCCCTCATCCGAGCCTTACGAAGCCCCCGGTGAAGTGACAGCCCAAGATGACCGGCCTCTTCTCCACTCCACAGCGCTCAAGCCTGAGGTCCAGAAAAGTGAAAGGACCTGCCCAAGGTCAAACAGCAGGTGTGGCAGAGCTGGGACTGGGGCTTAGGACCCAGGTCTTCTGATTCCTAGTCCAAGGACCTTCCACGACCGTGCACCCACACACCTGAGCTACAGGCCTAACAGCACAGGCAAACCAGGGAGAACCACCTCGTGCCTGTTTTGGGAAAACACATCCAAATGGTCTCTTCAGGAACCAAGACACCTAAGGCACTGTTTCAGCTTCTCTCTGTCCCATTTCCCATGTCAAGGTCATCAAGGTAATTTTGCCAGTAGAAATGTCAGAGAATGGAGAAGACAATGGAGAGGGCACCACCCGGTTACACCCCACCTCCCCTCTGAGAATCTAGAGGAATCCCACAGAAAGGCTCCCCTGACTGAGCACACCCACTGCCCTGAGGGAGGTGCCGTCCTGCTGTGACTCGCTTCCTTAGGACCTAGCCCCCTGTGAAATGACCGCTGCTTTAAAATATGGTATTTGCCACAAGGCTTTGGCTGAACCACACTAGTTAAGTTCCCTGAAATGTAACTTCCCACATGCAGGAAGGGCCCGCTGTAGCCCTGCCTGTGATGAGAACTTCCTAGGACTCAGGGTTTCCTTTGTGCCTGAAGCTAAACTCTGTACTTCAGGTCTATTATGTCTCAGTTAATCCTTAAGAGGCAGATATTGTTGTAGAAGTTATTTTAATGCCTATTTTCAAATGAAAAATCTGAAGCACAGAAAGGTTAACTAACGTGCCCAAAGTCACACAGCAGAGGCGCGAACACCAATGCAGGTGGAGAGCCAACGCTCTCGGCCACCGTGAGGGACTGTCTCTGTCCTCTGACAGTGCAAGTCCTGTCCTTTTCCATCACCCCTTTTCTGCTGGGCACACATCAGTGTTCTCTTGCCTCTGAACCCCACTTAGGACTTCCCAGGTGCTTAAAGCCTCACAATCAACCGCCTCCTGCAGCAGGTAAAGGGCACCTGTCATGAGCCTGAACTTATAAATGAGTCTGGGACTCAACAAAGCCAAGTGACCTGCTCAAGGTCACAATGTTAGGAAGCAGCAAAACTCTGACAAAGAGCCAAGTGCAGCCCAGCGCCCCCTCTGCCAACCTGGTCACTCCGATCCGAGACAGGTTCACATCCTGCACCCCAGGCCCATCACCGCGTGTCTCAGAGACCCACACACGATGGGGAAAAGAAATACAACACCCCTTCACCCTGGGGATGCATGGGTCCATTCTGTCCTGGGGACAGAGAAAGCCTATTAAAATCAACAATGCCTCTGATGTCAATGCTCTGGTGCGCGCAGCTGCCCAGGAAGCTTTCTGCCCCCATCACCCATCTGAGTGCTCCCAGCTTCAGGGGACCTTACCTGGGAGACTTCTTCAGGACAAAAATCAATAAACATGAAAATCTTTTTTTTTTTTAATTCATGACACCAAGTCTAGTTCCCAATAAAGGTTATCAATAAAAATGTTCAGTCTAAGTACCCAAAATCCAGATTGTGACCATCAGCAGAGAGAACAAAAAGTTACTTAAAACACAGGGCCAGTCTACCAGGAGCTTTACTTCCGTGGGTGCAGAGGCATGACACCATCCTGGAAAGGCAGTCCTTGCTGGTGGTTGTGGGAGCTGGACTGCAGACGGCTCTTCCTCTGGCACCACTGAGCCAGCAGGAGCTCTCCGGCGGACAGACCCGGAGCACCACTGCACACCTGGGCCTGACATTTCACCTTGGGGACAGACAACCGGACTCGGGCAAAACCACAGACTCTTATTCTGAAAGCTAAATTCTCACTGTGCTTTTTCCACCCCCAAGATTGCAATAAGGAAGATGCATACGATAAACTAAGGAGCCGGTGTCTTCACGTGCACTGTGATCTTTCTTGGACAGGGACTGGAGTTGGGTCAAGGTCTTCAAAGTATTGTCAGATTAATGTTCATTTTAAAAAATTAAAGTGAATTAGGTTTTGAGAATTTCGGGTCTTGACTGGCTGTGACAAAATCATGCTTTAGTATTTTTTAGAATGGGAGGGAAGAGAACTTTGTCCTAGACTACACTTGGGTCTGCAGCAGGGCACAGCTGCAGAAGAAAAACGACCTCATCTTTGAGACTGCCTTCCCAGCTGTGAACGGCTCCTAGTTTTCCACCGGGAGGGGGGGGGCCTCTGAGACTGAACCAGGATTATTTGTAGAGAACTACAATACTCAGAATATAAGAGCAATCAGAAGACATGACTAATTTTCACAGAAGTTGGCTCTTTAGCTCAAACTACACTGGATCACACAGAGAACTGACAGGTCCAGAGACCCTGAGACAAGCCCACATCAACAGCCCCAGGAAGACCCGCTGTTCCTTCCGCTCTCCCACTTCCTCCAGGGGTGCGGCCAGAGAAGGGCTTGGGCTCCAGGCATGGCGAAGGCAAAGTGACCCCTCATTTTCATCTCTCCACCTCACCCAATGTTCCCATCCCCAATACCTTCACAATTTCCCAAGAAAGAAAAGGAAAGTAACTTCTATTAGCGCCTGGTATGTACTAGGCACCAGAGAAGGCACATTTTCGTTAGTTCTCCCATTCAGTCCTCACAACAATCATCAAGATGGCCATGTATTCATTTTCTAGATGAGAAGACAAGGGCTTAGAAAGGCTGCGTGGCCTCACGCGGGCCCACAGCCAGCTAGGTACTAAAGGATGGAGCCAGAGCGCGCTACTGGCTCTGCTTCTAGTCAGACTCCCACACCAAGGGATGTCAAAACGTTCTTCACAGACTCAGAGAGGTCCCCCCCATCCATCAGGTGATCCATAAACTCAAAATCGTCGTCATGATAAGATCAAGACATTATACGTCACCTGCCTCATCAGTGGCACAGAAGCAGCGGTGCCAACGGTGCTGGTGTCTTTGAATTAGGCACCGCCACACACTGTCAGGTTTTTTTTTTAAAGGCCGGTCTCACTTAAGAATATCCCCAATAAAGTAATAAAAGCTACTAACTTTACTAAATTCCAACCCTTGACAACGCATCTCTGCACTCTGATGAAACGGCAAGTTCACGTCAAGCGTTTCCGCTGTCCTGAGACAGGCATGTGTGCAGCTGTCTGGGGCTGAGCTGAGCCAGACACCTTCTCACGGAACCATTTACCTGAAAGAACAACCGACTTCAAAACTACATTTATTCACACCTGGGTATACAGCAGATATTTTCTTGAAAATTCCAGGCTTTCAAACAAAAATTAGAATCTTGGAAAAACCTCCATATGCCACCAAAAGCATCACAGTTTCCCAAATGGTTAAAAAGACTTTCCCAATGAGATCAGTGGGAATAGTAATGAATATACTTCTTTGATATTGTACAACAGAAAACACAGTTGTATAATGGAATATTGTCAACAGCTGGACAACCTGTATGACTCAGTTAACATAGAACTACCAAAGCCATTCAAGTGCAAGAGATGTATTTTAGTGAAACAAAGTTGAAACAGTTCACTGACATAGTGTCAGATTCCACATCATAATAAACTTCAAGACAGTGTCATTTGTCAAGTTTTAGGGCAGTACCAAAGAATAATATCTATAATTATTTGAAAGGGCTATTAAAAATACTCTTCCCTTTTCCAACTACACATCTGTGGAAAAATTGGTTTCCCACCAAAACAACACATTATGACAGACTGAATGCAAAAGCATGAGAATCCAACTTACCTTCTATTAAGCCAGAAATCAAGATTTGCAAAACACGTCAAATAATGCCAATCTTCTCACCAAATTTTTTGAAAAGTTATTTTTCATTAAAAACATTACTGTTTACATATAATTGCATTTACTAATGTTGTTATTAAAGAATTAATGCTCTTCAAATTTCTTAGTTTAATTTGTAGTATGATAAATGTTGATACAGCCCACAAACAGCAAAGCCCTGCTGGCCTTTAATTTCTCAGAGCGAAAAGGGGTCCTGAGACCAAAAGGTCTGCACACCATTCTCCGACATCAAGCTGCCTCGCAGGCCCCTCCAGGAGGAAGATGACCTGGTTAAATATTCATGTGAAGGCCCTGGTGGCTTTGTGTAGTAGCCTCCCTGGGAGAACCCACCCCTCCTGTGCACTTTAAAAGAGAAGCCTTGGGTTTCAGTGTGCACCCAGGCGCTGGGAGGGGACAGAGGCACACATGCATGTGTCCCTTACAGGGAGGGGACTGGGGCTCCCGGTGTTCCTCTAACCAAACCACCTGGCAGCCGCTTGCTCCACCTGGCAGAAGGGTGCTGTCTGAGACGCCCTGCTACCCTGGGGCCTTACAGATGTCATCAGCCCAACTGCAGGCCTAGAGCACCTGGCCTGTTGAGGCGCCACAGCACAGAGCTGGAAGAACCTCAGAGAGACGTCACTTACATTTGGCCCTCCGAGCTGACGAGAATGAAAGTGCCCAAAGAAGTGGGTCCTGGTTGTAACCAATCGCCTTAAAGGAGCGCCGGAGACGGCCCAAGGCGGCAGGACGCATGAGACACACACCGAGAACCCGAGCACTGGCGAGGCTGCCGAGCTGGGAGTCGTGGCCTGCCGGTGGCCTTCAGGAAGCGCGGGACATGCAGGGGCGCCTGCCACACTGCAGCAGCTCCCCTTCCACCAAGAGCAGCAGGTGGGAAAGGCGTCTGCCTCCGACCAGCTCTTCTTTCCTTGGGGGCTCCCCAGTCAGTGGGCAGGAGGGAGGAGGCCAAGTGGCCACCCAGACTCTGTGAAACGACAGACTCCTGCTGAGCCTCAGTGTCTCCATCCTGCTCAGCACAGCCCCCAACTACGTCCAGAAGTTTGTATTCTCAGCTACCACCGTCTCACGTCGGATTCAGTTTGCTACTCCCTGCTAGCTGGAGCTTTATGAGAACGTGACAGAACAAATGCTGCTAGCCGCTTGCTCTTTCAGCTCCACGCATGCAAACTGCGACAGAAATGACGTACTTTTTTCATGACAGGCCATAAAAGAGCTTCCCATTAACTTAATTTATTTCACTTGAATACCCGAGACACTGATGATAAAACCCTCTTAGACGAACCATCTATCCTACTTTTAAAATGTATCGCTGATACTACATTAAAAAGAAGCCCGTCACCAGGAGACGGCCCAGAGACCAGGTCACGGCTCAGCCACACGGGCCCTCCGCGACACAGGCCTGCAGTGCTGCCCACGGCGCAGGCGGGGGCCTGTCGGCAAAGGACTCCCGGGGTCAGAGAGCACTGGAGCAGTAAGACCAGACTCTCTTCAGAGGAAATGCAGAATATACACCATTTAACGCACACACACCTCAGAGAAATGACTTGATTAAATGCAGCATAAAAGCCTCCTACGAGAAGCCAAGCAAGCCACAGATCACTTTCGTGTGCATCATAACGGCCACAAAGCAGATGAATAAAGTCTAACAAGCACCACAGCACGTGCTTTATTATTTTTCAATCTCAGAATTTTATCTTCAAAATGCCTCTCTCTCCCTTTTATTTGACCACAATCTCAGCTCAGGCCTCCCCTCATCAAAGTTTCTCCAACTAGATCTTCCTGCCCCCTCCCCCAAACAAGCTTCCCTGCCCAGCTCCTATAACCCTGCAAATTTAGTCTCCCCTGACACTCTATTCACCATAATGATGTTCCTCGGATTAAAAATCTCCTACAAAAAAAAAGTCTATTTCCCAAGTAAAAGACAATCAATTCAACTCCACAGTCTGGATCTCTCAGATTTCCTGGTATGATCCAACAACAGACCTCCCTGCTGGTCCAACAGGTGTGCACATTGTGCTGGCCAACACCCCCATGCCCAGGTGTTCCTTTGTCATTACCAAAGTCTCCTCTTATCACGTTGGCCCTAGGAGGCTGGCACATCCCTTCCGGTCCCCCAGCCCTGCTCACATCTCAGCATCCCACAACTTCCAGGGCTTAATCTGCCTCAACCTCCCACTAGTCTGACTCTGTCACGAGGGGTCTCAAGCCATAGCATGCATCAGAACCACCAGGGGTGCTTTTGTTAAACCACAGGTGGTGGAGTCCCAGCTCCAGTTTCAGATTCAACAGGTCTGGGGTGGGGCTGAGAACAAGTATTCCCAATACGGTCCTGGCTGATGGTGCTGGTCCAGGAATCACACCTGAGAACACGTGCCGCCTCGGTCTGCTAACACTGCCCACCCCTCCCATAACGCTGTTTCACAGCCTCGGTCTTGCTGGGGTCCTTACTCTATCAGCAGGCAGTACTGATACAAAGCTCTCCCTGCATGCCTGCCTTTTCTACACAGTTAAACTGAGACTGGACTTCACGTTCTGGGAGCTTGTATTCTGGGAACTAGTTTGCAGCTCTTCACCGGTTGGAGAGTGTGCACCCTCTTCCCTTCCAGCACTCAAGGGACTCCCTCCAGGATTCTCCCCGGGGCAGCACACACAGGAGGAGCTCTCCTTAACCCTCACCCAGCTGCTTCCTCTTCTGTCCCACCTCCCAGAGCCACGCACTGTTCTCTGCGGGGCTTAAGACACTGGTTTCCAATCTCCTCATCACCACTGCCCTCTCACTGTCTCTCTCGGCTTTCATGCCTGGATGAAAAGACTGCTCCCTACTAAACTGCATTTATGGTGTAGTAATGAAGTCATTGCTCCACTTTTTTGAAAACCAGTCAAAGACAAACCAGGGCTCTGTCACCAGCTGAAGATAAGTAGCGCTACCACAAGGCAAGAGAATCCCAGCCTCAAGCAAAGCAACACGAGCATTCAGTCAGACTGCGCACCCTCAGCACAAGCAAATTTGTTATTTTCTTTAGATTCTCAAAAGGCTGAAAACACGACTACTTTCCTAGAACTCTGCCTATTCAGGGACCCATGCATGGAACTATGAGTCTAGCAGGTAAATAATTAATTTTGTCTACTTATAAATACATGAAATTGAGTTGTCTTTGCGTTCTCCACAGGATTTTCCAGTTCTTTACAGTGCAAGACGTGCCGCACCATCACCGTGAACTGAGGGATACCACACACAGGCACTGGCCAAAGAACAAGGCTCACTCACTCTTTTTCATAAACATCTTAAGAAATATACATCTTTTTTCCAAAACTCCAACATACTTTCCTGTCTCCATGAACACTTTGTAACAGAGCACCACACGGCCTTTCCCGGGTGCTTCCGTGTTCTGCTCATGAACACCCATCACGTCACACACCACCTTAAGACCTACAAGCCAGGGCTCTTGGGACAGATCAACTGAACAAGAAAGGTCTGCCCTGGGGCTTCAGTGAGTTCAGACCCCATGTCACTCCTGAGCTCTCCCATCCCTGTCCTCTGCGGTTCCCGTCCAGCCCTTCACCGCCACCTCCTCTTGCAGCCTGTTCCCTTCACTCTGGCCTGTGATGAGCTGGATACCAGGACAGGGTTAACAGGGAGTCTAAAGGGAGAGTATATACAGGGGAGTCAAGATTAGGGAGCCCGCGTGTGTGAGTGTGCAAGGAACTCTCCCGAGTGAGAAGAACATGACTGTCAGCTACTCCAAAGCTGTGCTTGGTTTTGCTCCTCAGTCCTGCTGCAGAGAGCTGAAGTTGCCTTCAGCTAAGTGAGGTGGACTGAATGTACTTGGTAAGTCCTCCTGGTCATGATCTTTGAAAATGTAAAAACAAGGAAACTGTGTTATAATCATAAAAAAATGAAACAGGATTCTTCGTAAGAAACTTAAATATTACAGTAAACTTTTTAAAAGTCTTTAAAAGCACAATTAAGCTGAATTTTTGTTGATAATGTTCCCCCCCACTTTTTTAAACCAGAATCTCATGTGGTGAAAAAAATTAAGACATCTGTTAAGTGTGAACGTTAAGTTGTTCTTATCTGAGAGTAATAAAACTGGTTCACGAAAACAATTTATAAAAAGGTTTCGTTTATCACAGACTTTCAAAGCAAATGATCAAACGAAGAAGAATGTTGCTGTTAAGATGCCCAAACCTCCCAAATTTAGCTCCCACTATCAGCGCTTGACAGATGAAGGCCTGGCTTCTTTCTCTAAGGACAGCACACTTACGCTCCGGTGCTAATCACCTAAAAGCTGGAGCCCAAGGTTGGCTGGCCCAGGGCAAGCAAGCAGCTCCACTACACTGAGTCAGCAAAATCCTAAAAGGATTAATTACCAATTCCAGTGCTACCCACTGACATTAACTGACCAATGTTTCCATCCAAGAAGAGCTGCTGATATTCATCCCCTGTCTCACGATTTTACTGGAAGAACTTTGTGCTTTACATGTGACTGAAATGCTGAAAAGGGCTGTATGTCAGGAATGAACACTGCTCCTTGATTCTTTGACTTTTAATTTAAAATACAGATTCAGACACTAGAAGATTTATATTTGTTTGTCTTTAATCCATTTTCAACTCCCAGGGTACACTTAGTTAAGAATATCTGTACCTAAATGTTGGTGTCTTTAATGATTCTTTCCAATGCCCCCCCAACACAGATATTTTGCATTTCTAATTCGCTTGGTACACAGGCAACCAATGCGCATAACTGAACTGCAAATGGAAGTGTGCTTGCTACTTCAGTCAAATTAGAATTCAGTGAAGGTTATGAAAATATTAAACTTAATAACGTATTACAGGAAGCGTCAGTATTTTTGATGGGCCCATAATTTTACCACTTCACCTGCTATATCTGCTGGCAAACATGGTTTGGAATATTAATGGAAAATTCCCTCATTATTAATCTGCAGTATTAAAAAAAAAAAAAACACAACCGTTACCACAACAGCTTACCACAAAGACATTTTCAGAAATTATCTACCTTAAAAATATTTCCCCACCAGACAGTTCAGAAAATAGATTTGATTTTGTAAAGCTAGAACAAATGGGGAGACCCCTCACTGCTTCAAACAATTCATTAATTCAAAAAGTTCTATTTTCCTTGCATTTAAAATCTCTGGGGAAAAAAATCCAATCTCCTCTTCTCCAATCTCCATTTAAGTGTGCCTATTTTGCTGAGGTCCAGATTTGAATACTTCAAAATCATCTCTAGTAGACGGTGTGTAACTAGGAGCAAGGGGCCAAAGCCATGGCATGCTGGGCCAATTAATGCAAACACAAAGCAGCCCGCTTCACCCACTGCACTGGCTCGTCCAACAGGCACAGATCCCAGAAGGGGCTATCAGAACGAGATAAATGAGCACCTATCCAGAGGACAAAGAAAAGGACTCAGAGACCCGAGTGACCAGATCCCAAAGCACCCCTTTGGGAAGTTCACACGTTCTCACACACACAAAGTTAAGGTTACACCTGTTTCCAACTGTAACTTTACCACTTGAGTTTATAAAATGGAACTTTTTCTTTCGTGAAGGATCCAACAAGTGGTTTGCCATCTTCTGAAGAAAATGACATGACAGGTCAGAGTCTGGACTTTTGATGTATAAGGTCCTGTGAGTATCAGATTAAGCTGACAGCTGAGAAGACCTTTACAGGGTGTGTCTGAAAGACACCTGACAGCTAGAAAGTCTCAGTCCCCCATCATAACCCTGATTTGTGTGCCTTCAAAACCTCAGTCTCTGGCCAGCTCCATGTGTAGGTACCATCCTCCTCCTCCTCTTTTCCTCCCTCCCTGCCCTTCTATCTCAAAGAATGATTTATAACCTTCTCTAATAGCTAGCACATCCCAAGGGATTTCACAAATGGGAGAACAATGTACTAGTCATGTCCTTTTCAGGTATGCTGTGACATTCACGGTGGTAGGCAGGGCAATGCTAGTATTTTAAGTTGATTTGATGGCCACCTTTTTATAGATTATACTTGAAAATTTACCAGTGACTTTTCACTATAAAACAAATGCATATTATAGAAAGAAGAAAATACAAATTTCTTTAAATGAGAATTAGAAAAATTCCATAAACTAGTAAAATGTATGGAATTAATTTGTTTCCATAAAGGCAACTGAAATATGTACAATCTACCTTTAACAAAAACTAGCCAGTTTTTGTCAATGATGGTGGAAGAAGAATGCAACCCCACTCTCGTATCATGCTTTCAGTTACAATTTCTCAGCACTGGTAAATACTCTGTGAGGGAAATACCATTCTCTCCACTTTACAGGTGAGAGAACTAGAACCCAGAGAGGTCAAGGTATCCGCCAAAGATCAGCCCACAGGTTAAACAGCAGAGTGGCTTCCTGTTTAGGTTTCTGAATCCAGTGGTTCAGAAATCCAGTGATCTCCAAGTGGGCGAAACCAAGCTCGGCCATGTGCGCAGGTGGGGAGAAGGGAAAGCTGCTGGCCTTGGAACCAGCCACACTGCCTGTGTGCTGCTCTCCTCCTCCTGAGGACAGTCTCTCTCCCGAAGGAACCTCTACATACTCACCACGATGTCATCATGTAGCTGCATTTCAAGAGGACTCTTGGAAAAGTGCACCAAGACACGAATGTCTAACAAGTGATATCATGGCCCCTGAGCACAGAAAACTGCTGCAAATGCAGGCTGGCCTCCTCTGCCAACTGGTGAGGCTGTTCTAGAAATGCAATGAAACCTGGCTTCACCCAGGTGCACCTCAAGCATTGAGACCAATACACACCAAACAAAAACAAAGGAGCCCTCTTGTAAATCCACTACACTTCAATAAAAAATAAAATTATAAAAAATCAGAAGAGTCTTTTCTCATGTGTAAACATAACCCTGTCTCATTTAGGAGGACGACCTGCAGACACATGGACATTTTATTATTCAACTGTTTTTTTCCCCAAGCACCCTACATTTTGAGAACCAAGGTATTTTGTTTTATATTCATTTGTAAGTGGGGCCATCCCCTAGCACTGTTGAGGCAGCTCAGTATCACAGAAGAACCACTGGATCAGGACAGACACATGGCTTCAAATATCAGCTCTGACACTAATCACCCACGTGACTCGATGGTCATGATCACACTCTGTACTTTACCTTCCTACCTACAAAGGAAGGCCACCACCTCAAAAATCCCAGTCCCTGTTAAGTAGACAATCATAAATCAAAACAAATGCCCAATATTAAAAAACATTCCTATGATGGGGAAAAACAGAAACCAAATGATACAATCAAGGGGCACAGAAATGCCAACAACCTGGGTCCCTTCCCTTCTCCAGCACGCTGCTGTTCAGAGTCTGGGCTTCAGAGCCAAACGAAACAACTCACGTCTCGGCTCTGTCACCTGCCAGCTTCATGAGCCTATGGCCACTGGTCTCCTCAGTATGACGGGGGCATCCCTCATAGGGCAGAGAACAGAAATTACACAAGATACTAGCAGCAGCAGTGTGGACCCTCTATACATGTTGGCTCCCACCCTCCTGATTTCTCCTGAATAGTAACTCAATTTGAGAGTCCAGACCAGGTCTTGCAGCCTCAGAGAGAGGCACACAAGGGACAGCTGGTGTGGGCACACCACAATGAGAGACCAGTGGACGGAGGGGATGAGAGTTTGCAGAAATGATCAGATAATGAAACACCTTGTATCTTCCCAAAGAGGTGAGTCATTTTCTTTTAGGTGTCAAATGAATAGCCAAATGTATCACAATCAAAATCTGTCATGAAAAAAGCCAGCCAGGTACCCATTTCAAATGAGTCGCAGCTTCTAGCGATGCAGAACCCTCAGTGGGCGACAGCATCTCCTGACCCTTAGAGGATAAGCACACACTCCCTGACTGCTCCTCCACAAATACAGAAGGCACTGCTGGATCCAGAAGTTCTAACGAGCTGAAAGTTTATTCCATTTCTAAAATACGTTTAGACTCAAACCCATCAGTTACATCTCCTTAATTCTGAAATCCAATTCTCAATTTGGGCACTTTACCAGCATCTTTTCAAAAGTTGGACTTTGGAAAATATATGCACTCTCAGACAAGAGGGGAAAAAACCCATCAGACATGCACAAAACTTGCACCCTTGAATATATTCCAATTTCCTCAGCCTTCATCTCCCTTAGCTTTTCACAATCAGTAAAGTGCAGTTACCAATCATTGGAAATGACATGAGCTTAATGTCAGAAATCATTTAGCTTAAATAAGAAAATAACTTCATTTAGCTTTCTCCCACAAAGTAAAATTAAGTTTGTTTAGCCCTGTTTTATTTATTGCCAAAGGGCAGATTTAATTTCAAGGGAGTGAAAACCAAACTCATTCCGAAGTCAAGTCTGAAGCTACCACTGTAATTTTGCTCTAACTCTTGAGGCACAACGGCTGTAAGCATTAAACCAAAGAGGCACTGATTACGGAAAAACCACAGGTGAGTGGGACCCACTAAACTTTTTAATCAGAGGGTGGAGGGTTGGGGAGAGACATGTACCACCTTCTTGGCTCCACTGCAAAAACAAGCTGTGAGAAACCCCACTGCGTCTAGGCGCCTTTTCAGCCACCCTGTTGGCCTTCATCCTCAGGACTTACCAGACACATTGATGGAGGTTCCCGCATCGATGATCCCACTGTTGGGCCTCACACAGTACCTCCGCGGTGCCGTGGTCTTTACTTTAAAGCACACATTTCGGTCTGTCGGGTTGCCCAGCTTCAGGTTGGTGGTGACAACGTCGGTGAAGGGGCCTGTGGAATGACATGAAGACTGACTGGGACCTCATCAGGACACTGAGAAGATCGAGTCATTTATGGTCTGGGGTCAGGAGGGATGTGGAAGATGGTTAAGGGAAGATTCAAGACCCCAAACCAGCTCTGACAGAAGGAGCGATGAGCTGCAGCCGACGCAGCAGCAGGGACAGCCGAGACTCCCCGAGTTCCCCCTTGCCACCGGCACCTCCCCCAGGCAGGGTGCCAGCACACAGTGTCTCACTGAGACCTCACAGCTTCACACCTCCTGCCGGAGGAGACGACTGAGGCTCAGAAGGACACACTGCTTGTCTAGTTTTCATGCTGGTTAGTGGTAGTTAGGATCTGTAACTGGGCAGCGCGAATCCAAGGCCAGTTCTTAACCTATGCTGAACACTGATTTCCACAGTGACAAAGTGAAACCTACCAGGGAGAACGTAAAGGATGAGACCTGGGACCAAAATGATTATCAAAGGCAGAGCGTGCCAAGAGTAGCAGATGTAAGAAAGACTTTAAAGCATTAATGATCTATAAACACCCCCCCCCCAGCAATACAGTGTTGCTGCAGAAAAGTTACTATCACCTTAGGCAGCAGGTTCAGAGCCCTGCTGGGCAGCCCACACCTGAGACGTCACATTCAGTTTTAACTACACAGGCTACTGGGAAGACTGAAACAAAGCTCGGTGCCTTAAGGGTATTTTTTATTATTATTTATTCATTTTCTACTTTATTAGATTTTTTAATTAAAAAAGTAAAACATGCTTCTTAAAACAAGCCAAACAATGAAAGATGTATAAAGAGGAAGTTAATAAGCTTTCCCTGGTCCCCTGAGGTAACCAGTATTAACAGTATGGGGGATCCTCCCACACCATCTATGTGCACAAACAGTACTTACATACGTGCGTGGGGAGGAGGGATTAACATAAATGACTCATACTATTCACTCGCTCTGAAACCTGCTCTTTTTCCACTTACCAGTCTACCTCCAACCCTTGACCACGAGGGCTTATTTAAGGAGTCAGGTGGAAGGGCTGAAGTACAAGGCCTCTTAGGGTCCTTTTTAACCCCTTTCAAACGTACATCTTTTCACTAGGTAAATAGTGATATCTTTGTGCTTCCTCCAGACAAGCTCTTTACTCTTTGTATCAAAAGTAAGAGATGAGTTGGGGGGGTGTATGTGCTTGTGTGTTCACAAACTAAGAAATACAAAAAAATACCTAAAGTTGGTTCATCTGCTCCCTAAGAAGACCCAAAACAAAGACATTTAAGTCTGTGCCTTGAAAAATTTTCAATGAGATTCTAGGTTCTGTAGGACAAGGATGATACCTTACTGGTTTCTGTATCTCCAGCGCTGTGCCTGGCATCTGGTAAAAGTGTGTGTGTGTGTCCAGACAGACAGAGAGATGGAGACTGACTCAGATACATTCACCAAGGAGGAAACCACCTCGTGGGTTACCACTAGCAAAATTAAAATCTCAGGCTGCTTTCTCACCTCTGGAAGTACTCAGGGTATGAAAAATCAATTTGATATGGGCTTAACTTAAATATAAATTAAGAAATCAATAACAGTGAAAAGGAAGAAAGGAAAAGGGACTCAATTTCAAAATAAAATAAACTACAGCCAGTTCTGCTTGAAAGCTTATTTTGAAAATGTGCGTTTGTTCCAGTGTGATTGATGTGCGTATTAGGGGGACAATCTGAGCATAAAACGAATTTCACATTTGCTTATGTGTGATTTTGTCTGCAGGAAATGCTAAGCGAACAGAGAAAACCGCATCCAGCTGAACTGAGCTGCACAGAAACACACAAAACACACAACTGCGCAAGTCTCAGCCACCTAGCAGCTCCCTCAGTGCACACGCGGGGCAGGAGCGCTCCCAGCCACACCTGGAGTACAACGCCCTGTGATTTCAGGTAACCCTCCTTCCTCCACTTCATTAACTCACAGACTGCAACTCTCCCACGGCCACTTCCACAGGCCAATGTCAGGTCTCTGTCAAGGCAAAGTGCCACATCTACGATGGTACTGATGTACTTCCTACCCATTTAACGTGTGCACAACTGTGCTGCTGCTTCCATTAGGTTCCTATCTTTGTGTGCGTGAGACCAACGAAGTCTTTTGGCGTTAATGCACCTAATCTCATTTTCTCCTGGTAAATCCTATGGTTTTATTGTGTTATTTTGTATAGGATGGTGATTTTTAGGAATGCATATGTCAAATTATAGTGGAACCGACTAGACTACTGGATTACCTATTGTTTTGTAGTTACTAATACTAAAAGCTATTCTCATTCTATGAGCAATGACACCTTCAAGAATGAAATGCCCAAGGAGGATTTCTCCACTTGCCTACCTTTCCAGTAAGCCCTGCCTCTGGCCCTCTGGCAGTCAAGCTGGAAGTCTCGACAGGGAGGCATTTTGTAGATGCAGCTGTGGCCAGATGTGGGGAGAAGCAAAGTCTCCGGTATTTCAACTCACCTACGGACTCCATCACACACAACCCCCTCTCTAAACTCTACATCATCTCCATATTGAGAACGAGAAGCTGACACAGGAGCCTGGGTACCCTATGACCCAAGAGGATTTTCAGCTACAGTGAGGGAGAGCCAGATGCTGACCACGTTCCATTCTTGTATCAAGTTTACAGCCTCAAGGGAGAAACAGGACACTCGGTGCTGAGGCAGTCTTTGTGGGATTACCCAGGCAGCAGCTCTCCATGACTACCCTCTTCCACCCTCCAACACATGCCCTTTGACTCACGGTGAAGATGAAGAAAGTCCGAGCTCCCATTAAGTCTCTGCTTGCTTAGGGCAGTGGTTAAAGAAAAATAAGAACTAAACACAACTCTGGTTTTGTGGAGTCACAGAAAGCAATTACACACACACACGCACACAAGCTCAGACAGATCTACACAGGCACAATCCCCATGTGCACACATTCCCCGAAACTCACATAAAAGGTGCCAATCACAAGAACGCCACATAAGCACAGCTCCAGCTCAAACGGCCCCACAACGCTGGGGGAAGAGAGGAGAAAACAGACAAAAAATGTGAGACACCTGAGAAGGAGTAAGCTTTCAAATGTAAAGCCCACGGGGCAACTATACTTCCATAAAAAAAAAAAGAATCAATTAAAAGCAGAGTTTTAAAAAGTAAAAATAAATAAACAATAAAGCCTGCAGGGGAAAACAATATTCTCACGGATAATCTGACAGTGATTTATAAACTTATCAGGCCTTATAGCTTTCCAGTACGTGCTTAAAGTTATTCACTTCAACAAAATTCTGCCTCAAGAACATGGAAACATCTTCATATCAGAATGCCAAGAATTCATAATAGCCCACAAACACATGCAAAAAAACACAGATTTTCTAAGGTGGTGTGAAGCACACTGAGAGCAGAGCACACGGACACTGGCAGGGCCTCACTGTGACGGAATGAAGAGCACGTTTCCAACTCAGCTTCTCATGTCTCTTCCTCCTCACCCTGCCTCATAAAGTGAGGAGTGCGGGGGTGGAGGTAAGTTTAAGTGTGTTTATCCTTTACATCGACCTTTTCTTCTAGGTACTCCACAAAAATAAACCAAATTTAACTGTAAACACTAAGTTGTTTTTAGAAAGTCTACCAGTTAATTTATTACAAAGCAATCTAAATAGTATTTCGATCTACATGATTCACCTAAAAGGTAGCTTAAATTATTAAAAGGCAAATAATATTTGTAGTAATAAGCAAGATAAAATAAATATCCCAGAATTCTATCTACCTCAAAATGCAATCCTGAGCTTTTAAGTGTTAGAGACTTTTTTTGGACTTATGTGGGCTTTTGTTTGTAAAAAATCTGGAGGAAACCATACTAAAAATATTTGAAAGTGAACATCATTGATAAGGCAGCAAAGAGTCATGAATAAAACTCAAAAGGTATTTTATATAAACAGGCCAACCCATTTTTCCCCACCCTGGGCAATTTACTCTAATTTTACTGAAAATAAATTCTATTCAATTTGAGTACTTATAGGAAATAAACCATGTTAGTGGTCTCCTTTTCCCCTGTATTAATGAATCAGAATACACAAAAACCTCAATAAAAATGATGTAAGGGCTTATGAGCATCATTCAGATTTTTACTAGTCAGTTGTATTTCATAAAACTGCCATTTGCATTAAAGCATTATGTAAAAAGTGGGATTTTACTATACCAACATGCATATTTATCACCAACGAATTTAAACATTGCTTATGTAGTACAGAGTCAATTTCACAAATGAAATCTTCAAAAGTAGACTTTTCTCTTTGAAGAGATGAAAAAAATGATTTGGTATCTCTAGATCTGAAGCACATCCTTTTAATCATTTTTTCTTTCTAATCTTCCATTTCTTATTTCAGACATTTATATTGATACTTATTTTAGGAATAAACATCTAAAATGTGAAATAGGTCAAAAAATGAAGCAACATGAATGTGGGAGAAATTAGGAATATTCCTTAAAATTTTAATTTTTCTTCTTTTAAACAATTTGAATAATGTTCTTTATGCCCTATATTATGCATAGTCACCTGTGAAAATTCTTGTGAATTTGACAGATGTTCATGAATAGCATTAACTAATTTGAATTTGAATTCCTTGACATGCTCTAAAATGTATTTAGATAAAGCTAAGCACAGTATAAACTACTTTCTCCACCCAGGTTTGGCTTCCTGTCATTTTAAAGTGTGTATTTTAAGACAGTTAGAAGATCTAGAATTGACCTGTCTTAGAAAGCAAATAATACAATGCCAGCAGAAATACGCACAGCATTAAAAGTAAAAGCAGGAACAGTTAATTATTCAGTCTTACTGACAAAAATGGAGTCTTGGAATTAAAAAGTGCTGGTTTAAAGGTCAAGGAAAGAAGGTCACAATCCAGCAAACTTCTCAACAGTAAGACATCAGGTTCCAGATATTGAAAATTTCATAAAAAATGGCTGGATAAACGTATTAATCAACACAAGAGCATTTTGTAGAAAAAGTATTCCATTAAATGTTTAAATATTTTACCAATCTATGCATGGTTTAAGTACTTCTTTCCTGTAATTATTCATTTAGAGATCCATGCAGGAAAAGACTATAACAAAACTCTACCTTTCACAAATAACCATTTTCACAAAAGGATAACTTAAGGGTTCAGGTCCCAATGACTACAAAAGGTAACAGTGAAAACTCCAACTGAACTCAAAACTCAGTCTTGACCTTACTTATCTATGTAACCTCAAGCATATCTTATCACCCTATCTGTAAACAGCAGGACAGAACTTAAGGGGTATTATTTTATTTTTACTCGGTAGTTCAATTTAACTAGAAAATAAAGATATAGATGGGTAGATAGATAGACAGACAGACAGACAGACAGATTTAAAAAACACACAAAACTATAAAACTCCTAGAAGATAACATACGAAAGTCTAGATAACCTTGGGTTTGGCAATGACTTTTCAGATACAACACAGAAGGCACAATCCACGGAAGAAATAATTGATAAGCTGGACTTCCTTAAAACTAAAAATGCTTGCTCTGCAATGGACAGCGTTAAAGAGAACGAGAAGACAAGCAAGCTGCAGACTGGGTGAAAATGTCTGCGAAAGACACATTCAAAATACGTCATCCAAAATATACAAAAAACTTAAAAAACTCAACACTAAGAAAATGAACAACTCAGCTTAAAAAATGGGCAAAGGATCTGAACAGATGCCTCAGCAAAGAAGATACACAAGTGGAAAATAAGATCTCGCCAACTAAAAGCTGGCACTTGCCATCCACCTCTGCTTGGATTAAATCAGCAGCTGGCCTCCAACACTCCCTGAAGAGTTGAGGATGGAGATCAGGAATGAGGCTGTCTGTGCTCTGGGAAAACTGGCAGAACAGGCCTTTTGATAATTAGGTATTTTCAGAAGATTTTATGAGCCCAAATTCTTGCATCTTCTCATATCTAGAAAAGCACTAAAATCATTAACAGTGACATCTGCTCCTCGTGGCCAGCAGCAAGCCTCTGCCTAAACATGTGCTTGACAGCACGTCCCCCGCTTCACTGAAATCATATATACACTGAGTTTCCCCCCTCCTCTTTCAGAGCAGTTCCTCAGAGTTCTCTGAGATGCTGTCTCCCAGGCTATCGTCCTCATTTTGCCCCAAATAAAACTTAACCCACAACTCTCACACTGTGTGATTTTATTTCAGTCAACAATATACAGATGAAAAAAATACACAAATGAAAAATGTTCAACATACGTCATTAAGAAATTGCAAATTAAAACAACAACGAGATACTGATACACACTTAGTAGAATGGCCAAAATCTAAAACACTGACAACAGCAATAAGCTGACAAGGATGTAGAGCAAAAGGAATTCTCATTCATCGCTGGGGGGAATACAAAATGGTATGGAACTTTGGAAGACAGTTTTCTTAAAAAAACTCAACATACTCTGTCTCCTATCACATTATCCAGCAATCACATGCCTTGGTATTTACCCAAAGGAGCTGAAAACTCATGTCCACGCAAAAACCTGCACACACGTTTATAGCAACTTTATTCATACTGCCAAAACTTGAAAGAAATCAAGATGTCCTTTAGTAGGTGAATAAACTGTGGTACATACAGACAATGGAGTATCATTCAGCACGAAAATGAGCTATCACACCATGAAAATTCAGACAGAAGAATCGTAAATGCTTATTAGTAAGTTAAGGAGACGAATCTGAAAAGGCTATATCTTGTATAATTCCAATTATATAACATTCTGGAAAAGGCAAAACTAGAGAGACAGTGGTTACCAGGGGTTAAGTGGGAAGGGAGGGATAAACAGGCTGAGCACAGAGGACTGTTGAGGCAGGGAAGCTGTTCTGTATGGAGCTATAATGGCACACATCATCATACACTTATCACAACTCACAGAATGTACCACACCAAGACTGCACCCTGAGGTAGACGACAGGCTCTGGGTGATACTGATGTGTCAGTGCAGGTTTATCAGGTGTAACAAATGTACCACTCCAGTGCTGGATGTCAATAGTGGAGGTGACTGTGCGTGTGTGGGGCCAGGGGTATATGGGAACTCTGTATTTTCTGCTCAGTTTTACTGTGGACCTAAAACTGCTCTAAAAAAAATAAAGCTTTTTTTTTTTAAAAAAAAAAAAAGGAAAAAAAGTTATTTGACCTTTATATTAATTCACTTTTGGTGGAACCCCCCCCAACATTTTTGGTATTAAATATTATTGAGTTTTAAACACATTTTTATATTTATATTATATATACATATGAATAAAGATGCTTTTTTTTTTTTTTTTTGCTTTTCTTCCTTTTTCTGGAGTTCATTAAATTCTGGTATTGCAAATACACATCCTTCCTTTGTAATATGTCTCCCAATGTAGCTACAGTACTTTGAAACTCAAACTATATGTGTTACCAAGTTATATACCAATTTGATATATAATCTATCAGGTCTCAGCTTTCCAGATATAAATTTAAAGTTATTAGCTTCACAACAGGTTTTTTTTCACTCTGCATAAAAAGGGCTATATTATTTTATACGCTTGCAAACACAATTTAGGTACATACAATATCTCTCTTTTCTTCAACCCTTCCAAAAAACAAGTTACCATATTTCACTTCAACTCTGAAAAGATTACCTTCTGGGAAGGTAATAATCTGTCTCCAGAAGCCTAGGACTGATGATAGATTTTATTAAGACAATAAAATTATGCTTGAGGTTTCAATACAGTAGACTCTGTGTATGGGAAAAGTATATTAAAATGTGAGGAAATGGACACTATAAAGTAAAAATCTGTTGGATATCTCACAGATGTCTTTAAAATTTATCCTTTGATAGTCTGTTTTCATTACAGGTATCCTATTGCCTCCTGCTTTCCCTACCCATCTGCAATGCACCAATCTTCACATTATTTTTCTTGTTTACGTTAAGTCTTCCACTTTCAGAAGGGAAACTCCATGAACACAGACACTTTTCTGACCCTCTTGTTCACTACTGAGCGTCAGCTTCCAGAACACTTTCAGACATAGTGCAGTCAGTAAATAAATCTGCTGAATGAATGAGTGGACGGCCAGGCATGCTTCTATCTGTTTTAAACAACACTTCCCCTCTTTCTGCCCGCGTTGTCCTGTGCGCACACCGGGCTCCGGATGAACGTCAAGACACCCGCTGCGCCCTCTGCAGCACTTCACCCTTCTTGTCCTCTGCATCTTAGACTTATTATAAGCTGATGGTATTTCATTTGTTCCTTTCCTGACTGCTTCCCACCTACAGCGAACCTCCACTTGATTCATCACTGGATACCCGGCGCCTAAAACAGTGCAACACACGTAGTAAAGGGACCACTGAGTGAGTGTAGTACGAATGAACACCAGGCTTCCTTAGTGGCAACTCACCTCTAATTCTGACCCATACTCCATGTAAATGGACCCATACTCCTTAACTTGGATCTGAAGTCATGATGTTTTTACTGTTCATATACAGGTTGAAGGAACTGAAAATTGTTCACTTGTGTCAATAATGCTCTCATCATTATTATTCTATGATAATATTGTTTAAAGTTGCCCCTCTAAAATATCAAAGAAAGATTTCACAGTAAAAGATATTCAAAGAGAGTTAGCTCTTGAATAACCATGAATTCAAGAGTAAGGACATCAGGACATGTTTTTTAAAAACTATTTTCATGATTTAATTCTTAGCTCACACATTAAATCAATGCTTAAGAAACAAAAATAAAGCTTTGCAACCAACGTGTCTTTAATGGCAGACGCTAGATTCCAATATTTCAGCAGAATGCCTAGTTGTGTATCTCCTCTTTTGAAATAACCACACATAAAGAACTCTACACATACACAAGACTTTCCCAAAGAAATCTCAGAATGCAATGTGTTCTAAGCTAATAAAGTAACCTTCCTGATATCCTCAGGAGACGCCAGTTACTGAGAAACATCACATCCATTATTACAGCAAGAGAAATAAAAACCAAGAATACTCACTAATGATGCCATCAAAAACACACAAGAAGCCAGCTCAACTGAAACAGACTATACCAACCTTAAGGCTGGGCTTATTCAACTCACTAGTTTCCTAGCTCCTTTGAGGCAAAGAGAGAGAAAACTCAGTCCCCCCATCAACTCCACAGGTGGGAAAACTAGACCCCAAGCCACCCTCCTCTAGTAATAAGAACTCAATAGATAAAAGTGCTATGGACGCCCACGATCAAACTCAGGAAAGCTACCTGCAGAAGACATAAAGCTAGACAGCAAGGAGCAGCCTAGGAAGCTGAAGGATATTTGCAGCTTATGTCAACAGATAAGCAATTATTATTCAGAATGCATAAAGTACTCTTATTAACGACAGACTGCTGAATTCTCATGCAGGAATACTACACAACAGTTGAAAAGAATGCACTAGACCTGTACTTCAACAAGAGACAGGTCTCGGAGACATGTTAGTGACATACACAGCGTGATACCACATTAACTAGCACAGAAAAACATGGGAACAGTTCACACTAAATTCCTCTGGACAGTAAAGAAGAGAGGAACACGAATGGACAGATGTGGGGGGCAGACATGTCTTCAAATTCTGAAGTTTATTTATTAAAGAAACATTTAAAACAAGTCTAACAAATTAACATTTAGCTATTCTGTATTTGGGTGTTTATTACATTATCTGTATTTTTCTGTATTTACATTTTCTTCCACATAAAGAAAGCTGTACTTCATGTAAGATCCAAACAACGTTTTGAGATAATTTCCTTCCCACCCAGAATGCCTCGTATGTATAAAAAATACTAGAATCCTGACTTGTGGAGTTGTTGAAAACCAACATATCTATATCAATAGGCATCCTTGTGTACTTTTTATAAAAATCAAGGTTATTATTTAAAATATGTTTAAGGTAGCAGTGCTCTCATTAATTCAAGACAAAGATCCAAACCTAAAACTTTTGACAAAATTAATTTTAAGAATTTTGAAGACCAGAAGCTGTTACCCATCTAGAGATAAATACTATGACTACTTTTTGTGAATGCAACACTTTTTTTCTAAATAGAAAAATGGCTAAAAGTTTATATGAGCGCTGAAGCTGCACACACCGTATTTATGCCCAGCACTAAGGCAGGTCATAGCACACCCATGAAGACCATTTTAAGGTAAGGGCACACCTGACTGGTATCAATTTTGTATCAGTTCTAAAAGGATCTTAGCCTATTTTAAAAACTAAATTTTTTTCAATGCACAATCTTTATTCCATTGACTAACAAACATCAAGTAATTTTTCCCTACTTAGAAGACCAAAATTTGTGATTAGAGTGATCATGAAAATAAAAAGATAAGCAATATTCTACTTCAAAAAAAAAAATCTACCTAAACAGGAGAGTAAAACATGAAGTACTGTTTTCACACAAAGCAGGAGGAAACAAGGCATACCTTATGTCCCGGTGAGGAACATGAGCAATCAGAGAGCAAGGGATCCCCACTTCTCATGGCTGGAGTTAGAATGTGACTGAGTTATAAATGAACAGTTCAGGTCAGGTGCCTAAAGTCAGTATCAGAAGAAGTAAAAACTTATCCCAAATGTTCAGTCTTTAGTGGAGATGACAGATAGCGTATGAAAAGCCTCCACACCAAAATCAACACATTTCAATTCACAGCAGACACAGAGGAGTGAAGCAAAAACACACTTAGCATTCTGCACTTCGGTGGTCCAACTTGAATTTTCAATTAGTGAACACTGAGAAGTAGCAGGATGTGTTTATCAGTTAGTATGTAATCTGCCCTGGTCTCCTTTCCAATAGAGAACCTAAGTTGCTGTACCAGTGAGGCGAGATGATCAACCAGGTCAGCAGCTTCTTAAACAAACTGAACAGGAGGCCAGGAGAAAGGCTGGGAGACTTGGATGAAAACTGTCTTCTATTTTCCCCTTTCTCTGCCTTTGGAAATCATACTCATTCTTCAAAGTTTTGCTCAAATGCCTTCTCTTTTGGAAAGGCTTACCTAATCTCTCAGTTGGAAAAAATTATTCCTTCTAATACTGTGTTCTAACGATAAGCTGATGATTGCCAAATTTATATCCACAGCCTGACCCTCTCCCCTGATCTCTACTTGCAGGTGTACCGAGCATCTCAGGTTTATCATGGCCAAACAGCAGAGTCTCCTCCCCCAAATCTACAGCTTCCCATCTCAGGAAAAGAAACCACCGTGCACCAAAACGCCTCGGCCACAGGCAGTTACCTACGTTTCCTCCCTCCCCCTCCTCCACGTTTACCCTCTCAGCCAGCTCTAGCTTCAAAACAGATCTGGAATTGAGCACTTCCCATCACATCCTCTCCACTGCGACTGCCCTGGGGTCCAAGCCACGGTCTCTCCCACACACTTGGCCTGGACTGAGGGTAACTGTATGGATTATGGATAAAACTGTAGCAGCCATATGGCTTCCACTCATACCACCACCCACACATCTCCCACAGCCTACTCTTCCCACACCAGCCCTAGTCTTTTAAAAACAGACTCCCGCTCAGAATCCACCATAACTTCCCATTTCACCACAAAATCCAAAGTCCCTCCTGTGGTCTGCCGACCAGGAAGGCTCCTTTCTCTCCCTGAGCCCCGTTCCCAGCGCAGCTCCAGCAGGCTGCTGCCAGCACAGTGCCTCCGCTGCTCCCCAAACGCACCAAACTTACCGCCACCTTGGGGCCTTGCACCCTCTGTCTGGAGTGCTCTGCCCCCTAATGAGTGCACAGCTCACACACTCATTTTATACAGGTCTCAGTTCAGAGACCACCTTCTCAGAAACATGACCTTCCCCAATTACTCCCTTTAAAACAGAACCCACCCTTTATCCCACTTAGCCCACCACCACCCCCGCTTAGCACCTACCACCGTCTGGGGCCAGATTATACATATTTCCTGTTCTTTTACTTAGTGCCCATCTCCTCACTAGAAGATGCGTTCCATAAAGCAAAAATTCTGTCAGTCTTTTCATCTTGTCTCTCAAGTACCCAGAACAGTACCTGGCAAGTTGCAGGCATGCAGTAAGTAATGGAGAATGCACAGTCCAGGTACTGTGCGAGGCCCCCAAGCCAGAGAGATGACACCGCGGCTCCTGCTCAGAACTCTGAAAAGACAGAGTGAATATACCCGGAGAACGAACCCAGGACCCTCCCAGAACTAATGAGTAAGAATCTCTGGGATTGAGGCTTTGGAATGACGTATCTTGAAAAAAAAATCATCAGATGACAGTGACACTAGTTAACATTTAACAGGTCTATTCTAAGCATTTTACATGTGTAACTCACTTAATCCCCTAACATACCCCATGGTGAAGAATCTGAGGCACAGAGATGTTAAACACCTTATCCACCGTCATGTGACTTTTAGGTGATAGACCCAGGATTCACATCCAAGCAGTATGGCCCCAGAGTTCACACTCATAACTGCTGGGCTGTACACTGCCTCTGGATGCACTGACTACTGGCTGAAAGGTAACATATAAAGTCTCGTGTAAACACAGGAGGGCGGGGAGGGCGGGGAGTTGAACATCAAGGGGAAGTTCATCTTTGAAAAGATGAAGGAATGTACATTCTGAGCTGTAGGAAAAGCCCTGGTGTCAGCACGGTGACCACCAGGCTACAGGAGAAGGGGAACGAGGGACGAGAACGAAGCCGAGACATGAGGGGAGTCGTGTCTGCCTGTGCTTTTTAAAGCTTACAGTTTAAGTGAAAATAAACTGTAGAAACCTTAAACCTATACAAGTCTGGAAACGAGCTCTGCTTGAGGAAATGAAAGGAAGAATATGAAGAATGAAAAATGATTCTAGGAGGGTAGGTATGAGGAAGGAAATGGGGTTCCATTTTCTCCTCCTGGGCTCTGAAAAGTATTCACTGCCCCTACCCGCTTTCCAGCAGAAACCAGGTTAAGACTGGATGTCCTCACAGATGTCTGTGTGTGTGTCTGAGTGTCTGTCATCCTAAACATAAATATAAAGCTTATAAATATTGCAGTTGTTTAAAATGGAAAATAAAAGCTGAGACTGTTTTAAAAACAAAAAACTGTGGCCCGATTTTGAAAGGTTCTGATGCTGGCCTAAGAATTTTGAACACTAACCTGTAGGATTGAGGGAGTCAAGTAACGTTTTAAAATAAATAAATAACATGATCAATTTTAATTTTTGAAAAACAACTCTGAAAACTATACCCAGGATAGCCTGGAGGGTGAGGGAAGTAGGAATTAAATTAGGGACAGAGAGCTGGGACATGGGGCAACAGTCCTGAAGAGAGAGGCCTACACTCAGGAAACAGCGGGGGGTAAAAAAGCAGAGGGTGCAGAAGATGTCGCTGATTAAAATGGACTGACAGATGTGGGGGGTGTGGCAGAAGGGACAGGGGAAGACGAATTTAGGACTCCTGGTTACCCAACTGGGTGCAAGGGGCATTCCCAAGATGTGGAAGGCACAGTCAATGGGAATGAGAGTACACATCACGAACACAGGGGGATCCGCTGAGTACGAGGTGCTTTCACGACAACCAGATAGGCAGGGAAGTCTGGTGGGCAGACAGCCTCGAGATCAAAAGATCTGCGTGGAGACAGAGACTTGAAATTTACTGCGTAGAAGTGAGAGCTGAAGGGATTACGAGTGAGAAAACATACAGAGAGTGGTTAAATGGAGAAGACTGAAGACAGACACTTGGGAAATGTCAATATTCAGTAAGAGAGACGATAAAGGGGAGGGCAATTCACCAGAAAACTCAAAGACAAATGTGGCAGAGAGAAACCTGGTGAACTGAGACAGGTTTCAGGGGAGGGGTATGGTCTGAGAATTGAAAGGAAAGTGAAGGCGTAAACAAACCAGTCATTGAGATTCACTGCTTCCAAAGCTTCAGTTGTGATGTAAGACCAGGCGCTTGCCTAAGTGCGGGAAGATCTGGAGGATGTGATTTCTCTTTAGGAAGGGGAAACTTCAGCATGTCTGCAGGCACTGGGAAGGCATCAAGTGGAAGAGAAATCTGAGACGCAGAAACAGAGAGGCTGACTAGCAGAGCAAGACACCACAAGCGACGGAAAAGGAATGGGCCCGAGAGCACTGGGTGAGGAGGGGTGCTGACTCTGCGAGATCTCTCTTCCACATACTTACAAGTTTGCAGGAGAGAGAGAGGAGACCAGCACGGCATAGAACATCTTTAAATATTTTCTGAGTGAAACACATGGTGTCCACACAGATCAGCTGCACACAGCAGGGCTTTTCAATGGGTTTCACCATTTCTTACCACACAAAGCTTTCTTCTTTTTCCCCTCTCTCCTTAGACCCGGACACCATTAACCCCCTGAGAGCGTGCCATGTGCCACGCACTGTACTAAGCACTGGGCTGGGGGATAAAAGACCGTCCAAAGAAGGCAAAGGGCTTGCTGATTAATAGGGAAGAAAGTCAAGGAACCCAACACAGCTCACTGTGACAAGTGCAGGCGCACAGGGGACAGGCACAACACTGAGCGGGCAGCGTCAGGAAGACGACCTCACAGCAGTGAAGGAGGGTGCAGTGAACAGGAGGAGGAATGAACTCATCCTGTGTGATGGAAGCACACACAGCAGCTCTGTGACCAGGGGGACCCAAAGGCTGGAGCACAGGCATGAGGAAAAATGACACTGGGGAGACCAGGGGTGACAGGCACAAATGATTTCCCACGTCTTGTTAAAGAGTTTACACTTTTTTTTATTTTGGCAGTGGGCACACACTTAGAGATTTTAAGCAAGCACGAGATAAGCTCAGATCTGCATATCTGAAAGTGCTTTCAGTATGGAAAAGAAAGAGGACTCAGAGAGACCAGTTCAAAAGCTACTACAGTCATCCGGGGGGGAAATGGGGAGGCAGCCACAGAGGGGACAAGGAAGAAGGGACAGATGTGAGCCACGGGCCTTCTGAGTTCGAGTTGCCTAACCGTGTGGATGTGAATACCATTCAAGGAGATGACTGCAGGAAGAGGGCGTTAGGAGAAAAAAGGAAGAGGGAGCGGTGAAGAGTACATCTGGGGTGCGCTGCACTGGGAGTACCTGCAGCCCTACACACGGGGTGGGGCGGGCCTGGGGTCACTCGTGAGTGCTGTCAGAAGCCAAGGGTGCTGGCAGAAGAGCCCCCAGCAGGGAGGGGGGGAACTGAGAGACAGAGAGAGGAGAGGAGCAAGAAGAGGGCGAGAAGGAAAACCTGTACCCCTCAACATGACCAACAGGACTCCACGAGGAGTGGGCAAAAGTGGCCACAAGGGTGGAGAAAACCAAGAGGGTAATCAGGGTGGGGAAGGGAAGAGCGTCCAGCAGCACAGTGGCGGCAGGTGTCAAACGCTACAGCAGGCACACCTGAGGGGAAGGAGACAGCGCAACAACAGGTGGGGGAATGAAGTGATAATGAGGCTCCCAGGCAATGACTTCAGGACTGAATGGGTGGTGAGAAAATGGGGACCACAGCGACTTCTAGAAGCTTGCTAGGATAAGAAGGAACGTGAAGGGAGCAGCTAGAGGGGGCAGACACACTGAGAAAGCAGCTGTTCTTTTTTAAAGATGGACAAGTCAACACTCAGATGTTTACTGAAGAGGACTAACTGCCAAGCACGGTGCTCAGGCATGCAAGGGGGAAAAAAAACCCAAAAAACGATCTTGCTTTGGAGGGCAAAGGCAACAAAGGCATTCATTGAAAAAAAAATACAAATAAAATAAAGACACCCAAATGAACTGACTAAGTCCTCTCTGCACCTCCCTAGATGACCCCTCATGTTTCTCCCACCTCTGCGTTCTCTGAGCAGGACCAGAGGTCAGCGAGGCACCCACAGGAAACTGTGATCCTCCTGTCCCCAAATTACTTGAGAAGTTTTGAATGAGTGCTTCTGCAGATTCTCTGAGGAGTGATTCATGGCTTTCCTTCATCTAATTAGTAAAGCAGTGTCTGACTTTAAAAAGGTCAAAAAGCACGGATTTAGATTTTCAGGGCAGTCCATCAGGATACATTTATATGCCAACAAATCAATTTAACCAACAGAATGAGAATTCAAATAAGCCTCCACAAGGACAAACCTTTGGTTTTTCAGCAAATTCCTCTTTTTATTCTTGTGTATGCTTCTATTTCAAATGAGCATACCAAACACTGAAAAGATGACCAAGTCCAGGGTTGTAGCCCTTCTTTGGGGTTACGAGAAGAAAACAATCGTAAGAGAAGAATATATTCTATGAGTTACTAACAGAGGAAACTAAAGAAACAAAACCTGTCGAAGCCTGCATTCTAGCACAGAAGACAAAGCAGCCAGCAAATAAAGCACACGCAGAGGAGAACATAAGCAGCATGCAAGTGACACACAACCTGTACCGTCGGAGGTGATGCAGGAAAACTAGATGAGAACATCTCCAAGAATACGCAGGGAAAGTTAACAGAATAGTAGAGCTTTTAAAAAGGAACAAGACAGCTCATTAATTAAAGACTGGAGAGCCCACTAGTGCACAGCAGGGACAGGGGCTAAGAGAAATACAAACCCCAGTTTCTGCCCTCCAGGGGTTTTCCATCTTTCCTCTTCAGCTAAAATAAACTTTAATCTCATGTTCTTAAGATCAGAGCTGGAAGGAACACCAAGGATGCCGAGTTCATGCCTCCTCATCCAACAGAAGAGGAAATCGAAGCTGGGTAGGGAGGTGAGCTGGGTGCCCAAGGACAGCAAGGTTAGGAACAGAAGCCTCCCTCTGTACAAAGCACACAGCTTCAACCCTGCATCAGTCACGTTATGTTCCTTCAGACAACAAGGGGTCATCTGTCCATGAGAGAAAACCTCAAAGACTGAGTTGTGGAAAAGGAAGAAACCCAAAATACTCCCAGTTGGACAATCATTTATTACACACACAAGCATCACATCTATGCACGCCTCTAAGCCCTCTCCCTCCTGATTCGTATCATCAGATGTCACCATCTGGGGGAATGATGGCTTCCCAAAGTACACCTTGTACAGGACAAAACAGCACTTTCGGTTATTCACCTTGAATTTATGCCTTTCAACATCTGAGAAATCTCTAGTTATATACTAACTTACCCATATTTGTTCCTCTCCCTGGTAGGAGCAGTCGGGACCACAGGCTTTGCAGCCCCACTTGTAAAGTTTAAGGTAGCACCTCTGGAGGTCATTTATTTCAGACATTCTTATCTTAATAAGCACCCTTCTGGGCCGCTCTAAATCCCCACTTTACAAATCTGCAAACCTGAGAAGTCTCTACCACTCACAAGTTTCACCCAATCTTCCAAAGACACAACAGCAGACTTGCAAATTACTTGAAAGTTAATGTGCTCTAAATACACAGAATCATTAAACACCAACAAAATCTGTTATAGAAAGTGAATATTCACAAGGTAAATCAAAGAATGCTTCAAAGTCACCAGTATAAACATAAAAAAAAAGTATGGTAAGAAATCTCTCCTAAAGTTCCACAAAGAATTATTCTTAATTTATTAATGTTCTTAAGAAATTATCCTGACAGCTCCTAACACTTCCTTAATGGTTAGAAATTCACTGCCTCTCTCCCTCCAAAATGAACCCCTTTATAAGTTCATGCTAGAGTCAACGTGGTATACTGGGAAGAAATGGGCTCTGGCGCTAGACAAACCTGGGTTCCGTCCCTGCACCACCATTCACCGCTGTGGCCTCATCGGGGGCAGGCTCCCGAACCACTGAGTAACGCATGTCACAGGGCTGGGCTGCAGGCTAAGTAGTAAGATGAGGGACAGAAAGCAGCTCCTGCAGTCCCTGGACTTTGCGGACTACCTTCTGGAAATTAAGCACTTACCTTCTAGAAATGTTCACTCTTCCCCTACCTTTTCTTTCCCCTCAAATTGCAAAATGAATATCAGTACCACTACGGCCACTGCTTTTAACTCCAGACTCAACCCACTGCGTGTGTGCAGAGGAAGTCCACCACTTCACCCCTTACTAACACGCCCTCTGGTCCCAGCTCCCTAATGTTTTCCATTCCATTCCTCTCCAATCTAAGCGCCCTCTGGCCTTTAAAGTCAACCCAAGGAACTCAGAGTCATAAAGGTTACAAGCCACATCACAAGCAATTCAAACCTAGGTCAACAGTCCAGGGGTCCATTACACTGTCTTAAAGTACAATCCAAAAGACACAACAGTCTCAAGCTCTCTCTCCCCAAAAATGCCTATTTCCCTACCCCCTTCCCAGGGGCATGTGTGCCCTCCAGCAACACTCCAGGTGCCCACCTGGGCACGCACATGCACACACATGCACACACACACACACACACACACACACAGCCAAAGGCCTGACTGAGGACACCACCTGATACAGATGGAGAAAAATACTAACTTGTTAGTCAAAAACTGGTAACAACCCTTCTGAAAGGATGAAGGAAAATTCTAGAAGGTATTTCTAAGCTTTATAGTTTGGTGCCATTAATGCTAAAATGTGATTAAAAGAAAGCACTTCAAACACGATTTTTCCCAGGGGACCAAGGCATTTTCTCAATGTTTTTGCATGCAAGAGGGGAAAACTCAAAAGCACATTAAGGCGTTGTTTCTAGATGTCAACAGCTTTTGTTAAAAGAACATGTTTAACATTTTGAAAAATAGATATTCTAGAGATACTATTTTGCCATATTGATTTTTTTTTAAATAATCTTAAAATGACTTGCCAAGTACAGTAACTTTGTTTCCATAACAAAGCTCTTTAAACAACTCTTGTTTTTGAAAAGCCAGCAGCCTAGGTCTACTAGGTAAAAACTTCAAGAGTGCACATATCCACTGAGCAAGGGAGCAATCCTTGATATGCTATGCTGTTGACAGCCTGAAAGGGCCTAAAATGACAAAAAATGAAGAAGTGAGCCTGGAAACCACAATGCAACTTTGTTTTTAACACAATCCCCAGTGCAAAATAACTGTGCAGAGGCTTTTATTTTATTTTATTAAAGACACTCAATGGCAACCTTGTCTTGACTAATGGAACGCAGCATTCTTTGTGTCTTTCTTGTCCTCTTGCTGAAAGCTGTGCTCATATGTTCCAAATCATGGTCATCCTTCAGATGGCAAATTTTTTCAAATATAAACGGCTGATGTATGAAGCAACCTTGGAGATAATTCCTTATGTAAAAATTCAAGTTTCAGGTTCTAAAAATAGAGCTGAAGGGTAGTATTTGAGTATAACCAATACAGTTTACTCCCTTGATCCCTGCCCTAATTTTCAACTACTTAGTGGTAATATTGTAGGGTCAGGGTTCTTAGCATTTTAGCTTCAGCACTAGAAGGAAAGATGCTACATAATTTTAATAAATAAAAGATAATGTTAATAATGTTTAAGAGTTCATTTCTTTAATAAGCATCAATTCATACTAATTATTTTAATAAATCCACACTTGGATGCAAAGCTACCAGGTAATTATGAAGATAACTGTACTCATGTTACAACCACACACAACAAGGAACTATCACCATTTTCCAAATATAAGCTCACAGCCAAAACTATCCATTTCTTCCCTAAAGATTTAACTGTGAAGAAAAGAACTAATAAGGGTAAAAGTAAGTTACCTTCTAGTTCACATTTTTCTCCCAGGAACAAAAATTCAGCAGTAAATAACACAATCTATAAAGATTTAAGTTTGACTAAAGCTAGGTAAGTTTAATGCCACTTGCCTCTGATGAGCAAGCTGGTTAATAATTAAATAAATGAAGATAATCTATTCAGGATGGAGTTAAACTACTATCATAAAGAATCTTAAGCACACTGCTGACATTTTGTTGTGCTGTAAAACACAGTCTGCTCTCTGTGATCATGAAATGTTAAGGAAATCAGTGCTATACTAAAGCTAAAGAATTAATGCTGTAATTAGCATCTGAAAGATAATTACTGCATTGAACTGACTATATCTACAGGGTTTTATATTTTTTAGCTTCCTAAACAATATTAAATTACACATTAACTTAAGAGGGTGAACTAATGATTCTAAGTATGCTTTCCTTATACAAAAGAGAGTGTCCCTAACCTGTCTACCTAAGTTCCTATTTTCCCCCCAAAGTCATAACCAAGCATGCCAGTCCCACAGTGCCATCCCACCTGTGATCCATACTGACCAACAGCAGGACCATCTGAGACTTCTTGAAGGCCACTGGTCTAGTCTCAGAATAAAGCAAAGATAAATGGGCCCACGTGGGTTTAAACCTTAACTAATCAGCTTATGAGGATGGTTAACTGAC
Source organism: Camelus ferus (assembly GCF_009834535.1). NCBI lineage: Eukaryota > Metazoa > Chordata > Mammalia > Artiodactyla > Camelidae > Camelus > Camelus ferus. Next base: position 11,339,007 of record NC_045714.1, on the reverse strand, counting down.
CATTCTCACATGACCGTGTCATGGGGGGGGAAAGGTGCCAGAATATGAAGGATTAAAAGTGTTGGGCAATGACCAAGAAAATGCAAGACATACTGCTTACCACGGATGGGAGGAGAAAGAAGAGCTACATAACACCTGACAGTAACCCTCCTTCAGGAAGGTCTCTGAGCTGGGCAACAAGGGGACCTCAGAGTGAGGAGATGGAAAGAAAAGGATGTGGCCTTGGAAGAAGTGAGCTCAACAGAAAGAGCAATAATGCAAAGCACACATTTCACAGGTTTTAAAAACCCTTAACTGTTACAGAAAGGTCCCCCCAGTCCAAAAGAGATTCTACCATTTCACCGTGGCGAACGTTTCAGGGTCATGCTTGCAGAAGGCCAGGAGTCTTTCCCCTTCTGATACTTAACACGACGCAGCATGACATCTTCCGTAAAGCAGGTCCTGTAAGTCTGTGTTCCCAGTTTTCTTCTGTAACACCCTTAATGTTGACATAACCACACAAAATACCCAAGGCGAAAAGGAACCCAACACAGGCAATCCACACCATCTTAGGCTGCACTTAAAACATGATTAATTTTTTTTCCTTTGGATGACACAGATCATAATTATTATCTTCTCAAGCAAAATTAGCTGAGTTTGATTCCTGTAAGTGAACCACCCGAAGTCAGAGTTACTCCCCTGAGTAACCTGGAGGAGACCAGTTACACATGCCAGTTCTCATCCTGAAATGAGCGATCTCCATCCAGTAGGCCAGGGTGTTGAGATTCTATTCTAATTTTACTAACTTGGTGCTCAGATCAAAACAAACCAACAAAAAAAAATCTCATAAAGTGGTTTACACATGCCTGCCTGCAGATGCCTTTTCAGAAGCCATAAGCTAACAGCCTTCAACAATTTGACACCATGACTTTCCTGGACCACTTTCCTAGCAAAAATATCCACTGACCTTGGCCGTCCTCACTTCAGCCAATCCAGGGGCAGATAGGTCACTGTTCTCTGCCATTCCTTTCAGGTAATGAAGTTGAAATGATGGAACCAGTTGTCTAAATACAACCACCAATCGCTGTGTAATACTATATATTTACAAAGCAGCTGAACGGCCAAAATACAAACAGAACTTTCTACAGGAGGAAGACAGATATGAGCACCCTTTCATGGACTGAAGAGTGATCCCAGGCTTTGGGGAGTGAAGTGGCCAGCTCAAGGTCAAACATCTTTAAGTAAAAGACCTGGGCCAAAAACTTTAATTTTCTCCAATTGGTGCCTCTTTCTAAAACATCACATTAGAGGAGAGTATGTGTACGAGGGGTGGGGTGAAGACTGCAGGGGATCAATCAACAAAGAACGAGCTGAGGAGACACACAGTGTGAACCTGGTCACTGGCTGCACCTGCGCACAGAGGCCTTGGAAGACCTGACTCCTGTCTGCTAGCCAGCCTCAGCTCCTCCTTTGCTCTGTGACCCCAACACACGCTCATTACCACTGTTATTCAGAACTACAAGCAGCATCCCACAGGAGCTCAATCACCTCAGCCTTGGTGCCTCTACAGTTGCCTCCCCCTGACACGCTCCCCACCTATTTCTTCTTTTAGCCTGCTTCCACTCAACCTTTAAACTCAGCTCACATGACACCTCCTTCAGGTCTTGACCACCTCAGTGCTCTTGGAGCACTCTGATATTAAGGTATCATTGCACTGTCCTGGCTGATTCTGTCGTCTGCCCCCTTCCCTAGGCTCGACTTCCTGGGTGGAGGTGGGGGGGAGAACAGGGGCACACACGTGATGTGACCAATCTCCTCCTAGTACCTGACACACACAGTGGGCACTCAGTAAATGTCTGCGGACCAAATGAATGAACATGCCAGTTCCCAGGAGTAGCTAAGCCAGGCTTCCAGGGTAGAGAACTTCAAACGACTCAGGTGGAAACCATCACCCTCCACATTCACTTTAGCTACATGGATTCCTTTCCTAGCCTGGCTCCTAATAAGGCAGCCATGAAAACATCACGCAAGCTAAAGAACTCTCTTGGAATTATAACCCACATTAGGTTCTTGTGGTGGTTGTGTTTGTTTCCACTGAAAAATTTTTGGTCGTTTATACATTTGGAGTCACTTCAAGTTGTGAACCTGAGGGGCAGAGTGACAGGCACAGTTCTGGAATATTTCCCAGGGATCAGACTGGGACCAACAGCCTAGTTGTTAAAGAATGTGAGTTCTGAAGTCTGGGTTCAAATGTGCCATCTGCTGACAGGTAACTCTGGGCACATGACCCTACACAACCTCCTGCTGGTACCTATGGACTGGGGTGCATGTGGCCAGCATACCTTCCAAATCCACAAATATCTACCGGGTACCTACCGTGGGCCAAATGCCCGTGATACAGTGGTGACCCGGCTGTCCAATCGAAAGCACACTCCCCTCACGCCAGCCTGTTCTGTTTCTTCACAGCACTCACCCCTGTCTGAAATACTGTGTGCTAGTGTGTCGGCCCTCGTTAGAAGGTAAGCTTTACGAGAGCCCGGGACTCGTCGGTCTTGTTCGTTCGTATCTGTCACATGCCAAGCTTACGTTCACCACAGTTACTCAACACGTTTGAACAGAAAGAATGGGCGAGTCAGACGAGGTCCCTCTTGTCCCACTGCACTTATATTTCAGTGGAGAAAGTAGTGGGGAAAAAATAAAAAAGGTACACATCACAAACACACGCGGCCCACTGGGCTTTCTCTGCCTCCAGTTCCAGGCTGCTCTGGGGAGAAAAAGGCTCTCACCGCCCTGGCAGCCCCGCCCAGCGGCACAGACCTGAGCAGTGGGCACAAGGAAGGCAGAAGGAAAGCCGGGCCACGTCACCTCAGAACTTCTGCGGAGGTTCCTTTCATTCATTGGCTCAACGTGTATTTATTAGGCTCCTAATACGTGCGGGGAATAAAGCAGAGACATGACAAGGTCCTGTCCTCATGGAGTTTCCCTTCCAGTGTAGAAACACAGTAAACCGGCGGGTGAACGGTCCTTTTCGAGCTGACCACCGACAGGGATGTGACAGGTGTCCACGGTGGGGTGGCCGGTCAGAGGGGGCCTCTCTGGGGGAGGTGACGTCTGACCTAAGACCTGACCAGGCCAAGCTTGCAGAGAGCAGGGGAAGAACCTTCTAGGCCACAGCGGCCGCCGCGCTCGCACTCAAGGGCGGAGACCGCACACTGGACGGCAACAGTTAAGCCGGCCACTGTGCGAGTGTCTCGAGGGCGAGGGCGCGGGAGGCTGTGGAGGAGCAGGCCCTGGACTCCCGCACACGGACGCCGGGGCCCTCGGGTCCCCGCGGCCCTCCGCAGCCCCGGGGGCGCGGGGCGGGCGCGCCGTCGGGCGGGGGCGGGGCGGGGGCCGCGGGCTGGTGGGGGCCGACGTCACCGCCGCGCCCGCCGGTCCCTCTGGAGCGCGGGCGGCGGCGCGGCGCGGCGCGGCCGGGCCGGGCCCGCGGCCGAAGATGGCGGGCCTCCGGGCTTACCTCGGAATTTGAGCTCGTGCTGCGGCTCGAGGCTCAGGACCTGCTCCACCTTCGCCATGTTCCTCGGCGGCAGGGCACCTCTGGCGGGGAGACCCCTGAGGTCACCTGGGGCGGGAGGCGTTAATGCTGCGCCCCCTTTAAATCTGGGAAAGGGGGGGCCGGCCGGGGCGCGGGCGGGGGTCGTCTACTGGGTGCGCGCGGGGGGGCGGCCTACGCGGTACAGGCGCAGGGGCGGAGGGTGAGGGCGAGGCCGCGGTGCCCGGCGAGCGCACGGCACGCACGCAAGCACGCACGCACGCAGCGACGCACGCACGCAGCGGGCTGGCCGACTCGGCCGGGCGCGCGCTCGAGCGCTGGGGAGCTGAGCGCGCGGAGCCCCTGTCGGGCACTGCGCAGGCGCGGCGCTGGCCGCGGGGGCGGGGCGTCGCGCAGGTCCGGGGGAGTGGCGGGACTGGGACGCCCATAGTTGAGGACTTTCTCTGCCAAGGTTGTTTATTCAGGGCCGTGGGGGCCGGGCTTTGTGTTGACTGCTTTATTCAATAATAGTAATTAATCAGAATGAACTTCCACTTTCCCTTGCTTATGTACTGCCAGGAAACTAAGAGACTGAATAATAATGAATGACTATTCTTACTATAAGCGTAATATTTATGGGTGAAGAACGAAAATGGTGAGCCATGTGTGCTAGGCACTGTGACGTATGGTAAGCAATAAATATAAATTCAGTCAGCTACCAATGATCGCTTGCTTATTTTGTGCCACTCTGGTGAACGCTTTGGATAACAGCATCAATTATAATAAATAAAAGCTACTCTACAGTAAACGTTTATTATGTAAGAAGCACTGTGCTGAATCCTGTAAGACTAAATGCAACAAATATTTAGAAATACAATAATCAGAAAAGTGGACCTAGTTCCTGCCCTCTCACTAGAGCTCACTGGGGAGAGAGCCTTTGATTAAGTAAGCACACACAAAAAATACATGATTAAAAATTACTGGGAACCCAGATCTGCTTGGCCTCAAAAGTGAACACTCCACCTCATTTTTGACCTTTAAATTTTATTTTATTATGCAATGTTAACTACATGAAATATGTTATTAATAGTCTCCTTTTAGTGTTTATAGGTGAAACGCAGCAAATAGCAACTTTGACTCTACATGGCAGGCATATGGGGAATTTTTGTACTATTCTTCCCACTTGTCAGTATACTTGAATTCTTCATAATAAAAAAGGTTTTTGAAGATCATCTTTGTCTTTTAACTAGAACATTTGGTCCATTTATACTTATTATATTTACGATATATCTGGATTTATTCCTACCATCTTATTTTGTGTCTTCTCTTTGTCGTGCCTGTCTTTTCTTTTTCCTCTCCTTTCATGCTGCTTCAGGGCTGATTTTTTTCCCCTCATTCCATTTTTCTTCCTCTTATATTCTTTGTTTCTATTGTTTTGGTGATTACTCTTTACCTTGCTCCCTGAAGATAAAAGGCCTTAACAGATACTTTAACTTGAATCACCCATCCCCTAACTTATATGCCTTAATTGTGGTATATTTTAAATTGAATCTTTTCCTTTTTCACCCCGTGAGTCATTACTAAAGTGTTTTATACAGTCAGTGTTAGTTTAGACTCAAGCGCACAGTTAAACCAATTTCTTTCCTCAACTTTCCTTCTTGCCTCTCAGATTTTACCACTAGGATCACTTTCCCTGTACGTGAAGTACAGGCTTTAAACTCTGTTTCAGTGAGGGTTTGTTGGAGCACACGCAGTCGGTTTTTGTTTGTTTGAAAATGACTTTATTTTGCCCTTGTTCTTGCCAGATATTTTGGCTGGTTTACTAGAGGGACAATTGTTCTCTCTCAGCGCTGTGAAGATGCCACCACTGGTTTCCAGCTCCTATTGTTACTGCTGAGGTTTCAGATGACAATCTCCTCATTATTCCTTCAAAAATATTCTGGTTTTTTTTCACATACTGAGGTTCTGCAGTCTTACCACAATGTATCTTTTTATTGTCTTAGCCTATTTAGCCGCTGTAACCAACCACCATATAGACTGGATGGCTTAAAGAACAACATTTATTTCTCACAGTTCTGGAGCCCGGGGAGTTCAAGGTCAAAGTACCAGCAAATTCCGTGCCTGGCGCCAGTCCACTTTCTGGTTCATAGTCAGCTGTTCTCTTGCTCTCTGGGGTCTCTTTTTTAAGGGCACTAATCTTATTCATGAGGGCTCCCCCACCATGACCTAATCAACCCCAAAGGCTCCAGCTCCTAATACCATCATTCAGAGACTGGCTTTCAATATATGAATTTGGGGGAGGATACCTTGGTTCAGTCTACAGAATTTATCGTGCTTAAATTCTCAAGGGTTTCTGAATGTGTTGATTGGTATCTTGCATCATTCTGGAGAATTCTCAGGCAGCATTTAAAATGTTTTTTTTATTTTTAAAAAATACACATAACATATGATTTGCTATCTTAATGATTTCAAGTGTACAGTCCAGTGATGTTGAATACCTTCTTTCATCCTATGAAACCCAAAAGACTGAGCAAATCAAAACGACTTCAGCAGTTTCCCAGGACAAAATCCAGCTCCAGGATTCGGCTTATCTCTAAGGGTTTCATCTTCTCCTTCCTTTTTGGCACCAGAGCACTCCTTGTACCAGCTCCTCGTGCTTCCGAAACAGGAGTTGTCTTGGTTGGGAGAGTCACTCAGAAGACTTGGTCCTCTGTACTGCCAGAAATAGGAGTCTCATGAAGAGAGTTAGAAACATTATCCTTGTTAAAAACATTTTCATTGCACCCAGCTCTCAGATCTTCCTTTCTTGTATCATTCCTCATAAAAGGAACCATGACTCCAGGGAAACACGGCTGATTCTAGGTCGGGAGCAGGGAATATACAAGAAATAAATGTGGAGCATCTTAGAGCACCAGGAAGTGAGGACAGGCTTGAAGACAAAACTCAGTGCTGTGTCACAGGGACACAGGACCCAGTGGGAGAGTCCCCAACTTGAGTCACAGCAATAAATAGCAATAGTACTGGATTATAACACAAAGAATAAAATAAATATCCATGAGTCCACACTCATATAAATGCCTTATTGAATAAATAGATTGTAAAATATAGAAGAATTTCAAATAGTTTATGTTAGCTATTCTTCCCTCAAGGAGGGAGGACGTAACCCCCTGCCCCCGAGCAAGGGTTATGCTTAGAGATTTCCTTCCAGAGAAATAGTAACTCTTCAAGGAGAGACAATACCTCAGACAGGTGACCAGGGACAAGTCACACTGAGAGTATGGACCTTGATACGACATTCTGAGAAGGGCACTTCACCTCTGGGGTCTTCCCCCCAGAAGCCACAATCCCAGGCTAATCATAAGAAAAACATCAGAAAAATCCAAACTGAAGGATATCCTACAAAATACCTGCGCCAGACTCTTCAAATGGTCAAGGTCATCAAAATCAAGGCAAGTCTGAGACGCCGTCACAGCCCAGATGAACCTCAGGAGACATGAAGACTGGAAGTCACGGGGTGTCCTGGGTGGGGTCTTGGAACAGAAAAAGGGCATCAGGGGCAAACCAAGGAAATCAGTATAAAATAAGGGCTTCAGTGAACAGGAGCGTATTAACCACCTGAACAGCGGTTCATTCGTTGTAACAAACGCACCAGACTAATGGAAGACAGGAACCACAGGGGAGACGGGGCTGGGCACACAGAAACTCTCTTTCCTGTCTTCACAACTTTTCTGTAACTCCAAAGCTATTCTAAATTTGAAAAGTTATTTAAAATATTTTTATTGGACTTTCAACCTCCTAAGTTGGCGTTCTCTGTAGCACATCCTGGGACTGTTGCTCTCCGGTCCTCAGATCTTTTGACAACGAGAATTCACTAGGCTGAGAACCACACTGAGAAAACGGGTGGCTTTGCTGATTGGTTGTCTCGCCCCATTTCCTGCTTTGGAAATGCCCCGATCCTGGCTGTCCAAATCCCAGCCATCCTTCATGGCCTCTCTCCCTCCCTCCCTCCCTCATTCTCTACTTCCTTCCTTCACTCATCCAAGCAGCATTTCCCAAGAATCCACTGCCTCAGCATCCTGCAGTGGAGAGTTTTAGCCTTGGCTACGAAGGACCTCACTGTCTAGTGAGGGGAGATGAAAAAAAAAAAAAAAAAGCCCACCAAAATACTTACGATCTGTGATAAATGAGAAGTAAGCTACCAAGAGACAATGAACTTTACTCTAGGGGCTGGGAGAAAACTTAAAATCTCATAGTGTCTTAGAGAATAATCTTTGAAAAATAGAAAGATCTTGCCAGAAAAAAAGAGAAGGAAGAATTCTCCAAGTGGAGGAGCAGCACATGCAAAGGCCCTGGGGTATACGGCCTGTCCAGGCCTATTTGGGGAAAGGCAAGGAATCATATAATACTTTGGCAAAATTTTTTAAGCTCCTGCTGTGTCAGACAGTAGATTGGCATATTAGCATCCTTAAAATCACCACAAAAGCGTGGCTTAAAACAACACACATTTATTATCTTATGGTTTGGGAGGTCAGAAGTCCGAAATTGGGGCTTACAAGGCTAAAATCCATTTGCATTCCATCAGCAGGCTCCCTGCCTTCTCCTGCTTCTGAAAGTTGTCCACATTCCTTGGCTCCTTGCTCCTTCTTCCGTCTTCAAAGCCAGCAACACAGCATCTTTGATCTTCATCTCCCTTGGGCCTCTACTTGCTTCGCATTGAGTGTGTACCTGTGGGCCAGATACTGCGCCAAGTTCTTTGTGTATGTTAACTTATTCCATCCTCACCCTGTCAAAAGGGGTCATTTATCCCCACTTTACAGATGAGGAGCCTAAGGCACAGAGAAGTGTACCAGCAAGGGCCAAGGGTGGTGTTGTTCTGTTGTGCAATAGAGTCTGGATGTCACCCTTGGTTATCCTCAGCTATACCAGAGGATGTCCTATCCCAAGGAGTCACATGATCAAATGCATGGATTCTTTTTTATTTTTTAAGTTTTTTGTTTCTGTTTTGTTTTGTTGGATTGTTTTGTTTAAAAATTTTTTCCATTTTTTTAAAATGTACTGTTATTATTTATTTTTTTAAAATTGAAGTGTAGTTGATTTACAATGTTGTGTTAATTTCTGGTGTCCAGGAGTGATTCATTTATATATATATATATATATATATATATATATATATATTCCTTTATTCCTTTTCATTTTCTTTTTCACTATAGGCCATTACAAGATATTGATTATAGTTCCCTGTGCAGTACAGTATAGGACCTTGTTGTTTATTTTATATATAGAAGTTACTATCTACAAATCCCAAACTCTCAATTTATCTCTTCCTATACCCTTTTTCTCCTAGTAACTGTGAGTTTGTTTTCTATGTCTGTGAGTCTGTCTCTGTTTTGTAAATAAGTTCATTTGTGTTATTTTTTTAAGATTTCACATATAAATGACATTATATGGTATATTTTTCTCTTTCTGACTTATCTCACTTAGTATGATGATCTCTAGGTCCATCCATGTTACTGCAAATGGCATTATTCTGTTCTTTTTTATGGCTGAGTAGTATTCCATTGTGTATATATACTATATCTTCTTTATCCAGTCATCTGTTGATGGACATTCAGGTTGCTTCCCTGTCTTGGCTATTGTAAATAATGTTGCTATGAACATTAGGGTGCTTGTATCTTTTCAAATTAAAGTTTTCTCCGGATATATGCCCAGGAGAGGGATTGCTGGATTGATCATAGGATAAGTATAGTTTTAGTTTTTTAAGGACTTTCCACACTGTTTTCCATAATGGCTACACCAAATAAATGTATTGTTGTAAAATAAACTTTGTATTTTGCAATAATTTTAGACCAACAGAGACGTTGCAGGGGTGGTATAGAGAGGTCTCTCTGTCCTATACCAAGTTTCCCCAGTGTTATCATTTTACATCATTTTACACAACCATGGTAACAATGTTGGAACATTATTGTTATAAACCCCAGACTGGGGGTTTTGGATGTCACCAGTGTCTCCACAAATGTCCTTTTTCTTTTCCAGGACCCGGGCCAGGCTATCACATTGCATTTAGCCGATTTATTTTTCACAGGGAAGCTCTGGAAGCTGACTAGGGGAGGGACTGACGTGAGGAATGACAGTTATCCCCACGGGCCAAGTGCCACGTGCCCGCATCATCCTGAGAATCACGTGTGTTTCTCATACATTCTCACAACAGTCAGTAATGACGTTATTTTCTCTGGTTCGAAGCTGAGGAAACCAAGGCACAGGGAGGTTTAGAAACTTGCCCAAGAGGAGTGAGATACTGGAGATGGAGGACAAGGACTTGGGTGAAAGAGACCACAGGGGCAGGGGAAGGGGTGTATTTCTCAAAAGTGGGGGCCGTGGTGAGGCATGGGGGTGGGGGCTGACCCACAGAATCCCAGTGGCCCTGCCACAGGCCTTTTGCACTGGCTGTTCCCTCTCCTATAGTGGCCTTCCCATGGCTGCCTCTTCCTTGTCAATGAAAAATTACCTATTTATTTATCTGTGATCTGTCTCCGTACTAGGATGCACACTTCACGAGTGACCCGTCTCTGATTTAAGCGCCTAGCAAAGGTCTGAAGCACAGCAGTCAATAGAGGAGTGAGTGATGAAATGATGAATGAATGAAAGAATGAATGAAGACCGGGGGTCACCAGGCGCTGGGGTTTCAGGACTAGCTTGCACAGGGGATTTGTTAAAACCCACGCAGACCCAGCAGCTCAGAACCAGCCTGGGTGGAGGTGGGGGTCATAGAGTCAGAGCCACCACACCTTTTTGCAAGCAGGGGTGCAGTCACATGGACTGATATGGCCTAACCCTTGTTCAAAGAGGGGGGCCCTCCAGGCTCAAGCAGGAGGACTTGGGAGGGGCCGCCTACTCAGTTGAGGGGCTCAGTGAAGGATGTGGACATGGGGAGGCTTGGGGGGCAGAGGAAGGAGACCCATGCTTGCCCCTCTCCCCGCAGAAGCAAGCTCTCCCCGCCACCCCAAACTCCTTTGGTTCCTCATTCCTGACTGTGAGCGACCTGGGGTTGGGGGATGGATTCGTGGTCCCCATCTCTGTGCCTGGCATGTAAAAGGTGCTCAATAAATGTCTGATGAATGATCAAAATAATGTAATTAAGAATTTGAGAGTAGGGGTAGGAGGGGGAAGAGTCTTTTCAATCCTTCAGGCCTTGTCCCCAAGCACCCAGAAGGCCACATTTGCATACAAATAATTGATATTCTAATTACAAATCATTCGTATTGATTTATTAAGCAGATCCCCAAAGGATCTCTAGAAGATAATTAGATTCCAAGCTCCGTAGGGGTAAGGAAGGCATATTTACCTTGCCGTTCCCCCCCACCCGCGGCAGCATCGTGAGGCAGAAGAGCCACAAGATAAATATTTGATGAGGCAGGAGTGAGCAGGTCCTGCTGAGGGGAGAGCCCACAGCGGCCTCGCAGACCCCTTCCAGTGTGTCTGGGGTTCGGGGACAGGGGAGGCAGCCATTCGTGTGTTTGTACGTTCATGTGCATGTAAAATCTGCAAACCTCTCTTTTGCCCAAGCCCTAGTGATTTTCCACTGTGTGAGTGTCCTTCATTCATGCAGGGGACACGCTGCCTGAGAGCTGGGGATGGAGACAGAAGACACGCAGACCCCTCTTCCTCTGTCCAGCAGGGAGAGAGAGAAAAGCGAACCAGTACCTCCAGCGGCCCAGCCGGTGGGGGCAGGGCAGGAGGCGGGGCGTTAGACCTCTCCCCAAGCCACCCCAATACAGTGACATTAGTATATTTAAGGGAAAAAAAGCAACTGGTGAAGGAAGACATCAATAGAAAACTTTGTTGTTTTCACTGATCTGATTAAAACCTGTGCTTGCTGTGTGAACGCAGCTTCGTGCCCCCCACCCCTGTCTTACCTACCCCTCGGCCATCCCCAGGGCCCCCCGAGGATAGAGACTGTGCAGCGGCAGCCACAGGACAGATGTCAGCGTCAGAAGAAGAGGAGGAATGCCTGACCTTGGAACCCAGGGGCAGAGGCACTATGTGCAGGGGCTGGGAGGGCTCAGGGAGGGAGGGAGGTGTTGGGAGGAGAGAGGGAGGGAGGCAGGCAGGCAGGGAGAAGTGATGGGCTGGAGGTGTTTTAAGGTTCAATTTCTCCATTTCCATTTTCCCGCATCCGCTCCCAGGAATGCTTAGGGCCACGGATTCTCAAGTGAGTGTCACGACTCTGCCCTTCTATCTGGGGGGAAAAACAAAAACAAGCGATTACAATATGCAAAGTGAAGGCAGTGTTCTCATGAAATCCAAATTGTTGCAGCAAACTCCATCATTTCACGCTGGGAGAGGCGTGATCCTATCTGGGCAGGGGAGCCTGCTGCCTGGCTCACATCCCAACTCAGCAGCTCTGTGATTTACTGGATGTGTTAGCTCCACAGGTTACTAAGCTGTGGGCAACGTGCTCCAGCCAAAGCCCCCCTCCCCCTCCCCGAACACACACACACACACACACACACACACACACACACACTTGCAGTTGAGAGGAGGGAACTTGCAGAGCACCTGGGGGAAGTGATTTGGGGGAAGGTTTAAGGAAGTGGGGTTCTGCTCTGGGTTAGATGCTGCCAGGACCAGGACTGAGCAGTCCTTTGATCGGGTGGGTACGCAGGGAGGGCAGACGAGGGCCAGCTGACAGCTGTAATTGACAAAGCAGCAGCCTAACCGCGGCTCAGATTAGCTGGGAGAGGTCAATTTGGGGGAAGGGGGTCTGGACAATGTTCTGGTTTTTGTCTGGGCTCACAATGACTACAAGGGGGCTTACTGTCTTGACCCATCCTGGTCATGGAGTGGCTGTGTGATGCTGGTGTCCTTTGGAATTGTTTGTTCAACAGGAGAGAGGCCCCAAGACCAGCTGAGTGCCAGGCCAGCTCCTGGCTGCCGGGAGCTGCCTTTCCCCGACCCTCTATGCCTCACCTGTAAGGAGGAGAATAAAGAAGTTTCTCTCTCTAAGGTTTGGGGAGGATTCAGTGAGTGAACCTGAGTGAAGTTCTCAGTTCCATGTGGCAGGCACACAGTGCCTGCCAATAAAACATTAGCTATTATGATGAGGGCAGCATTTCTCAGAGCTCCCCGTCTTTCGTGTTCCAGCTAGGAGACTGGCATGGTGTGTGGGCTTGGAAGCTGCAATATTCCTGGAGATTGTAGTTACTGCAGGGCGAGTTTTTTTGGTACTCTGGGAAGGAGACAAGTTCATCCCACAGATGAATCCCTCTCACCCCAAATACAGCACATCAAGGAACCAGGGCATGAAAAACTGGCTCCTCCTCATCAGCTTGTAACCTGGGGAAGACATCGCCTCTGCCCGTCTTTCCTTCAATAAAAGCAAACGCAGCGATTAGAAAAAGGGGTGTGGAGTAAATACCTTCTGTTCTTTCCTCCCATGGGAAAGGTATCACCAAGAACCAGCTCTGTCTCTCAGAAGATTAATTCCCCCCCGGGGTCCTAATGTACTTGTGCTGATAATGTATGGTGTGTGATCGGAGTCATAAAACCCTGTTGTGATTTTTCATCTGTTTATTCCTCTATGTCTGAGATGTAGGGCTTTGCTGTGGCAGGAGTGTTTTAACATTTGACGATACAGATAATAAATGATGATGGATCAGCCTCTGAAAGCAGGTACCTGGAAGGGAGGGGGTAACATCTGTCTGGCCATGGTCCTGGGCTGCAGTGCCCACGGGCACAGGCACTCCGCCTCTTCAGCTGTCCTGGTCCATCTCTACCTTCTCTGTGCTCGCTGCTCTCAGCCTCAAGAGTTCTCCTGTTCAACCCCTTCTGATCTCAGGCTACAAGAAGCCTTTTGTCTTTTTCTCATTTTACTTTGCAATTTAAGTCATTGCCTTTTCTTCATTTGGGGTTTGTGTATGTGCTCACAGGCATGTGTGGGTGTGATTTTATTTAAACTACAGCATTATGAAAAACAAAGACAAAACTGTTATCACTTTTAGGCTGTAATATAGAAACAATAAAGAAGTCCCTAAGGGAACCATGGTGAAAAAAACCAAGGCACTAAATGTGTGTGGTTTTGTAACAGGCAGTAGGATGCTAGGGCTAATAATGGAATTTGTATGTTTATCACTGATGCAATTAATAATATTGATTTATAGAGCCTGAGTGCTTGCCATCATTAGCTATTCACAGTAGCCCCATGAAGTCTGCATCATTATCATTTAGGAAATAAAATCACACACCGACTCACAGAGGAGGTAGCCCAAGTTGAAGTGCAGTCACTGAGTCGGCAAAATAGTAAATGTCTTCTGGTTGGCCTTAGAGCCCCCTTTGAAAAATGGGCCCCGAGTCATTCATTTCAAAGAATATCTCAAGTGAGCGTCATTTTATTCCCCTTCGTGAAAGGCTGTTTTCAAGATTACTGGATCACTTAAACCAGCACATCATTTTAACGCAGCCAATGCCAAAGAGCCTTTCCGTGCTGGTCTTCCCCTCAAGGTGGCCGAGGTTTTTTGTGGGGGAGGGGGTCATTCGATACACACGGCAATCATCTCCATATTTGTACTGTAAGAGGCTGTCCTTTCAGCACCACAAGGTCGTTAACCGGCCATTTATAAAAAGGGCCACTTGGCCACCCACGGTCCCATCTCCGATTACATTCAGAAGATTTGTTTCTGGAGAAGTAATTTAAGACCAGGGAAAGAAAACCCACAGGGATCCTACTTTTCTAACATGGGGTGATGACACTGGAAATAAGACATGTAAAGATAAACTTTTTAAAAATTCAAGCAAAACATTCTTGGTGCAGTGTTTTATGATTTGACAGCCCGGGTATTCGTAACTGATGATTCAGACCTCTTGTCACCCTGTTGGTAAGGCGGTCCCATGTCATTACTGTAGTGTCTGCTCAGTTTTTTGTTTTTTGTTTTTTTTTGCCTTTTTTCAAAAAACTCTTGTGTGTTCTCATTTATATGCAGAGAAGACGTGACCTGACCCCATCGCTGGAGCGGCTGATTGAAATTCTAATGTTGATGATGGTATGCCTCGGGCATGGATTCTGTGCCCTAATACTGTGCATTAGTCTCACATTTACATTCAAAACCCTACAATTTTCTTCTTAAAAATGACCTTTCTCTAATGGAGTGGAGTCTTGGTAGCTTCGCCATCACATTTCCCATATATTTTATGTAACAGAGGCCCGGAGGTAACATTCTACCCAGAGTATCCATAAAGAGGGTTCTGACCCTCTCATCCTGTTTACCGCCCCTCCAGCAGTGATACCTGTGGTTCTACCAGCTTTATGCACACTTCTTAAAAGGTGATCTCTGCATTCTTGTGTTGTTTCCTGGAAGATGCTGAAAGGTTAGGCTGAAAATAAAAACTCGAAGTGACCAGAGGTCTGATTAAAATCATTATTAACACAGTGATTCATTTTGACAAGGTGTTAGCTGTAAACTCTTTTTTTTCTTTTCTTCTCTCTTACAAGCTGCAGCAGGGGTCCCTCAGAAAGGGTATAAAGAAAGAGAAGTGAGGGAGAGGGTCCAGCTCAGTGGTAGAGCACGTGCTTAGTATGCACGAGGTCCTGGGTTCAATCCCCAGCACCTCCGTTAAATAAATAACCTAACTACCTCCCCCACCAAAAAATTAAAAATTGAAAAAAAAAATTTTAAAAACTGAAAAAAAAGGAAAGAGAAGTGACACTTGAATATTGGTAAATTCTGGAAGGCCGATGATGCTTGACTTCCCAACCAACAGTGACATTTTCAGTGGAGAATCATGTTTTTGGCTGGTATTATTGTAAGACAAACAACTGAAAATTTTAAAAGGCTTTGCATATTATTTCATAATTTACCACCTTAATGGAAATCTAGTTCTTAAATTCTAACGGGAAAAAAATCTGCAGTAAACATTAAGGTTGCTTAGAAACCTGGGTCCATGATTTAGTTCTTCTGTGCTCTAAGGCAAGCAGCCAGTTGCTTGTGGGAAAATAAAGCACAGTTGTTCCGTGCGTGCACGTGAAACACCCCTGTTTGTTTCGGCTGTGTGCTAATTTGTTTCTTCCCTTTTGGCACAGAATCTTCTCTTCTTCTTGGCATCTGTAAACCAGGCTGGCTTCCACAGTGGTACTATTTTGACAGGTTATAGACTAATATTCTTCTTCTTAACATGTATTTATTTACAGTCGTCTCACCAGCCTTTCTTCTAGGAGGATTTAGGGCCGCTTGAAAAGATGTATATCAACATCAAAATAAAATCAACGTGGACTGTAATCTTCTATACACTTTTGCTCCACATCTGGCTCTGAGCTTTTTACTGGCCAAATTGAAGGAGGGTGTGTGTGTGCGTACGTGTATTTTAAAAAGGAAAAATAAGACAAAGGCAATTTCAGTCCATCTACTGAGCCAGTGTTTGTGAAGGACCTGAAGACAAGATGAGAGTGTGGGAGTTCCTGGTTTTTTTTTTAATTAAAGTATAGTTGATTTACAATGTTGTGTTGATTTCTGGTGTATAGCAAAGAGATTCAGTTGTATATATATTTCTTTTTCACATTCTCCCTCATTATAAGTTATTATAAATTACTGAATATAGCTCCCTGTGCTATACAGTAGGACCTTACCGTTTATCTATTTTATATACAGTAGTTTGACTAATTTATCCCTCTGCCACCTCCCCTTTGGGAACCATAAATTTGTTTTCTATGTCTATGAGTCTGTCTCTGTTTTGTAAATAAATTCATTTGTGCCTGAGTTTTTCTTTTCAATAAGAGAAAATCCACACCTACACACAGTGAAAAAATTTTAAAAGTACAGAAGTACAGGTAAAGTGGAAAGTGAAGAAAAGGCGACAGTCCTGTCTGCGAGCGTCTCTCCTCAGAGGTCCACAACTGCTGCTAACAGCTCAGAGTGCGCACGTCCCGGTTCCGCAAGCAGGTGCACGTACGAGTGTGTGGATGTGCAAACTCTGTTTTGCAGAAATGGAGGCATCCGATTCTGCCCACATCCGGATCTTCCACTCCGCGGTGCGCTGGGCGCGTGCTCCACGTTACTGCGGACGTGACGGCTCGGTTCCCTTGTGCCCCTTTCCCAGAAGGTACAACCAAGGCTTCGTGTTCACGTGTGAGGTTCTCTACAGGGTCTCCGGAGGGCGGTGCTTTCAGACGGGATGGAGGAGGCGGGGAGGGGCTCGTACCCAAAGGGCTGGGTGTGCCTCCCCCACCCGCAGGCCACACACCAGCTCACCGGCCTGGCTGTGCGTCAGCGCGGCTTATCCTCTTGTAGCTGTTACTCTGCTGTCTGTGTTTTCTTTCTTGTGAACTGTCTTTTCATGGAATGGGTCCTTCTGTTTCCCTTTTGGAGGGTTGTTCTTTTTGCTTCCTATAGATGGTAGATGGTAGCCCTCTCTGTCAGAGGTGCGGCTAATGCTTCCCCCCAGCTTGTGGTTCGCTTTTCAGGTTTATGGCCTTTTCTGGTCTATCCTCTCCAGGAGCCAGATTGAGGGCCTGGGAGTTGACCCCGGGTCTGGGGCGCCCAACACCTGGCAGCGGCCTCCTTCTCCTCCCCACATACACAGCTCTCGCCGTCTGCAACACTAGAGGACGCGCACCAGAAACAGACCCCCTTTCAGGAACAATTACAAAGCCCTGCAGGGGAGGGTCCAGCTCAGCGGTAGAGCGCATGCTTAGCATGCACAAGGTCCTGGGTTCAATACCCAGTACCTCCATTAAAAATAAATAAATAAAAACCTAATTACCCCTCCCAAAGCAACCAAAAAAAAAAAAATTAAAAGTTAAAAACAAGTGGAAAATGTTACAAAACAAAACCAGATTGCATGCGAGGACTTATTCTCGTTGATGCTGTGCTGAAAGCCGGTTTATACAGGCATCTCCCCGAAGAGCCACATGTGGCTGACTCTCTGTTATCGTCCCATTTTACAAATGAAGGCAACAAAACTCAGAGAGGTGAAGAACTCTGTCCGGGGCCACACAGCCTAGAAAGGGGCTAAGCTGAAGCTCAAACTCAAGCCTGTCCTCAAGCCCTCTCCGCTCTGTCTGGTTCGCCGCTGGAAGACATCTGTCCTGTCAACACGACCACAGCACGTGGACAGATGCGCCCGGAGGGACAGCAAAGGGAAGACGAGCCTGTGAAGGTGGGCTTCCGCAGGTAAGGAACGGCGCCAGGGGCTCTGGGGTTGAAGTCCTCATGAGAATGGAAATGAAATGCCGGCACCTTTGATGAAATCCCCTCAATGACAGAAGACCCCATACACCTTTTTGCCCACCTACCTTATTCGAGGGGGGAAGCGACATTCCCGCCAAGTGCTCGTTGGAGGCTTTGCAGGCTGGCCTCCGGCATCGTCCCCATCTTAACTCTGGAAGGACACGGACAGGGGAGGGAGCTGTCTAAGAGAAAGAGGCAGGAAGCTGGGAACCAGATCAATGGACATGAAAACTGCAGGGCTCGCCGGACCCTCCAACCACCCAAGTTCCGGCGCTGCGGTTTTCAAATATCACTTTAAATGACTTCTGGATATTTGGTTAAGAAAAACGTGTGATGAAAACTTTCACAAAGAGAAACCAATTGAAAGGCAAATACATGTATCTGTAAACATAGCATTTTATTAACAAAACGCTTACACCCTCCTTACAGTAACAACAAATGCTGTAGTGACTTGTCACGTCATACTCTATAAAAGTTCAGTATCGGATATTCAAGCTAAAACAAGATAGTTTAAAAGTATGCCAAATCGAACACCATTTGCAAACTATCTACTACCAGCCTAAGTACAAAAAGAAAAATCTTACAACAAAAATCAAAAGATCTAGTTTTCTTTCGTCAGCATCTACAACAGTACAGACATCATATGGTTTATATATACACTTAGGTCCAGCCCAAGGTTAAGACTGCAAAAATAAGGTCTTCAAACATCCATATAAGCTTGGCAAACCATCATTACAATATTTCACCACAGGTAATCAAGCGACGCTTCATGCAGGGAAGCCACGGCTATAAATCTGGGCTGTTTATAGTGCTACAAGCCGGCCTAAACTGTAAGCAACTTAATTTTTTTTCCATAATAGACGCTATTATACAAAGGCACAAATACTCCTTGCATCAGGTGTTGAAAAGGTATGACATTCTTAGAAGAAATAACTGCTGGTACAACAGCTTAGCTTTTTTTTTTTTTTTTTTGAAATGTCAATGCTCATCTCAGCTGTTTCTCTTTAAGACTTTAGACTTGGAATTTTACACACTGTAACAAATGCTCTATTACAAAGGAAGTGAAGTTCTGACACTAAAACTGTCTCATCACCAACTGGTAAAAACCACGTTGTTAGGCAGTTGGGTTGCCGCTGTAAGCTAGTGCTTGCTGCCTCTCCCCACTTTGGAAATACCGGATTCTTCACCTAAAATTAGCCTTTGTGTTTTCTGACAGTACTGGTTGTCTCGGGCCTCCCTTGCCGGACGTGGTGGGCAAACCCTACTGCTGCCACCAGGTGAGGCGGCACGGGGAGGAATGTCACGTGTGCCGACGAGGCGGCTGGTGCCGTGTGTCTTTAAGGGAGTGCCTGCCGCAAAGTGAGGAGGAGCGGGAAGTAAGGCAAGAGGTTGGCTTTGATCACCGAGAAGGCCAGACGTCAATTCTTAAGAAGGTCAGAAGCATGACTGACAATTATGTGAGTGACTCATAAAGAGAGATGACAGTATGAGCTGGGTGAGAGTGAAAAAAAAATCTCTTCCAGGGCAATAAAGCTCTGTCTACACAATACAACAAATGGTTTAAAAACAGAGCCACCGGTCCGTTGCTCTGACGAGCCAGCTGCCGGTAACATTCCTCGCACTGCACGGGCCGGTCACTCCGACATCACATGCATGATCTGAATTAAGAAAAAGTTCCACGAACTGTGTAATAACCTCATTCACAAAGTAAGCGAAGGTGCACAAATTCAAGCCCTGCTTATGACATTTTCCAGGGGGTGAAACTGATTATTCAAGGACAAAGTTAGTGAAAAAATGAATGAAGACTGAGGAAGGGTTAAGCCTCAAGGTGAAGCCACGTGCCGCTGGGGGCTGGCGACGTTCTAAGTGGGAGTGGACTCGCCGCACACCCGCAGGTGCTCAGCGGACTCTGGGCTTGCCTCGGGGAAGAAGGGAGGCCCAGCTTCTCCACAAGACGTAAGACAGGGGAGTTTCCTGGACAGTTTCTCAACTCTGAGTGAAGATTATCAGCCCTACCTGTGAAATGCTATTTTAAAGACGATTTCCTCTGAAGTACTGCATTCAACAATATGCTTCCAGAAACACGAAAAAGTTCCTGACTCAAGAAGTTGCATCAAAACAAGCATGTTTTGTTTCTTTTGCAGAATTAAGGAGATCACCAAGGGCTACAGTTTAAAACTGCCAACTAGGGAAGGCTCTTTCAAAAAATCATTACTATCTCCGGATTTCCCATTACTTGGCTGAATTCTTGGCACCTGAATTCCTGTTCATGGAAAGCTACCCAGAATTTTGTTTGTTTCAATTATGAAGCATTTGATGAGGGACTGGACACCAGGACCACACAGGTCTGAAAATGAACTGGCGATAAATGTTCAAGTTTTTGTTAAGACCCCATGGTTGTAATTCTGGTATCTACTGATGACAGATCCTAATCTTACTATCTATCTAAAATGTTCGAGGTAATGAAAGGAAATGATGGATGATTTAAGATTTTCCTTTTTATTAAATGTCTGAATCCATTTGTTTTGAAGCTAAAACTATTCTAGCATGTCTATAATGGATTATACTCTCAAAGGAAAGAACACAGATATTAGTTCTTTCTGAGGGGACAGACCATCAAATTAAAGCTGACCTTATGCTACTGGAAATCCTTCCTTCTAGATTTGGAAAGTAAATCATTTTCCCATAGACTAAGAGAATCCTGAAGGACAAACGGAGACATATGGAGATTCCTGGTTCTACGCATTCACTTTCTTCATTATGTCTAACGAAACTTGATCACAACAGGTCTGTCTCCCTTTTCATTCTCTTAGACTGAAAAAGGGGAGGCTCCTGAAAAATGTCATACCTGCCTAATATTTTTTACACTTTCATTTGCATATAAAACAGGATGAATGCCCCAGAATTCCATTAATGTTTCTTGCAAATCAGATAATCACACTGCCTGGATGTGTATCACTGGAAGTCAAGACAAGTAACTCTGCTGTCAGGGGAAATTGCCAGAGGTTGTTTCTTTCAGTCTGAGGCTAAACTGCACCCCCACGTCCCTCTTCTAAAATTACACAGTATAATGCTTATCTCCTGGATATATCTGTTGCTTGGACTATTTTTTTTTTTTTTTTGGAAGGGGAGGTAATTAGGTTTATTTATTTAGTTATTTTAATGGAGGTACTGGGGGTTGAATCCAGGACCTCGTGCAAGCTAAGCATGTGCTCTAACCACTGAGTTATACCCTCCCCCCAGACTGTTTTTTATCATAGTACCACAGGAGTTAAAACACATCCCTTAAATGTTCCCTCGAATTATTTGAACAGTTTTGATGGTCCAAGCTAATTGAGGGCAGGTATATAGTAACAGCTTGACCCTTGAAGGTACCTTCCGTTTCTTCCTTTAAAAATTACTGTTAAGAGGCAGACTACCTCTTGCAGTCACACCATCAACAGATGTCATGCGGCTAGTCCCTTTAAAACAAATTCAAATAACGAAGACGTTTTACAGCTTTCCACCAACTAGCTTATCACTGTCATTTAACTTTCATTACGGAGACAGGAGGAACATTTGCAGCCTAATGAGTTTAGGGAGGAGAGCCAGCCTGAGTTTGTGGGCTGTCATTTCCCCCCAGATGTTCTAAAGCAGGAACCTGGTACAGATCAGAGTTAAGGGAATTCCAGTAACTTTTCCCCAGAAGGAAAGGATTCTCTCATGACTTATACAGGGTCTTGCTAAGACACCTGAATGTGTGGGAGGCGCATATAAAACATACTGTGTACGTATTTCTTATACACCAAGGTGCCATGAATCACATTCTTAGTGTATTCTGAAAAAGAAATGAGTGAAAAAATGCTTATAAGAATTTATATAACCTCTTTTGCAACTTGCTTTCAGACTATAGAAGATGCGTGTAACAATGAACTGATGCCTTTTTGAGCTCTGAGGCTGATATGCCAGTTGGTGCAGGGTAGCCTGCATCACACCTGCCCCACCTTAACGCAGCGCTGTAACGGCACAGACGTTCTGGCCTGGTGACTCCAGGAAAGCCCCGGGCCGCCCATTGAAGGACATTTTCATTACTCTCTCTCCCAGAGCTTAATTCAGGAGGTCTTCTAGGCCTCTTTTCCTTCTTAAGAAAAGAAAGAAATACAAAACTTTAAGAGAAGTCCTGAAATTAAGTGTGGTTTTCTATCCCTTTTTATATACTTAAAAATAATAAAAAAAGACCTCAAGAAGGACACCAGCCCACAGAGAGGAGGAGATGAAGCCTTCAGTACAAAAGGCTCAGTCCTTTCGGATGTGGGGAGGCATTCGGGAGGGGCGTATCAGGGGAGGTGGGCACTTCAAACAAAATCATAAACAGGCGACAAGGAAGTGTGTTATTTTAAAGGAACCAAATCTTTCAGTTGCTGTGTGTTGAACTTATCCTGACTACGGCTGAAAAGCAGGTGATAGGGGTTTCATCTGGAATCAGAAGGGCTTGCGATAGGTACTTCTCCCTAATCACTTCTTAAAGAGAGTTTAAGATGAAGGGCACTTAATCATACTCACACTTTATGATCTTTAATCACCAAATGATAGTTAATTAGTTATCACAGAATCAGAAAAACCCTTGTGTGAAAGAAGAGTTCTAGAGACCAATGGTTACTAGGATTGGACACCTGCAAAGAGCTCATTTCAATTTCTCTGAGAGGAATCAATATACACTTGCAGCTAATTAATGATCTTTCTCTTTTTCAGTCCCCAAAGTTTTAAAAAATGGCCCTGCGTTGTAAGAGAACCAAAAGGAGATTTTTATGGATGGGCTATGTCTCAATTCCTTTAAAATCTAGCCTTTTCTCGTAAGAAATAAGAATGAAGAATATATAAAATATGTATCAGATCACTGTTTAGCCAGGTTAATAATCCGAAATGTGTTTAAAACACTGCTTCTGATTTTAATATTCATCTTTGCATTTTAGAAGCAAAGAAAATCACTGGAAAGCAACCCCCCACCCCGCTCTCTCTCGAGTATGGATTACGGATCTGAGACAGCAAGCTGCAGTTGCTGCTGAGCGTCAGAAACGACATGAGAAACAGGACCACGTCAGCTCCCGAGACAGACGGAGGGAACCGGGAGAAGAGGCCCTGGGGGGGGGACCCGGGAAGGGGAGCGAGAAGTCAGAAGAGAGAGCAGCTGCAGAGGGTGGAGAGACGGGCCGTGCAGGGCCACAGGCAGCAGATGCCACAAGGGGATCAGAGGCATTCGGAGGCCGCACCAGTAAGATGAGGCACGAAGCACCCTGCCTTTCCCTGTGCACCCAGATACCGTGAGATCGTCCACACTGACCAACAGGTTTGATGGAAAAAGCGTGAAGGTCATAGATCTGCGTCATGTTTTGGGGAAATAAGACAGAAAGGGCCACACAAGCACTGCCTCTTCGGTAACGAGTCCAGCAACCTTTGTTTTTATTTTGTTGTCATGGAGATAGAGGCCCAGCAGTGGGAACTTTAGGGACAAACCAGGGCAGTGGCCTGATGCCCTGATCCATTTGGATGCACATGAAATAAAGTTAAACCACCTTCGGGGTAAAGAGCCCAGCCTCAAAGCTCGCTGATTTCACGCCGGGAAGGGAGTACAATGCCAGGGGAGTACAGAGTCCACATATATTTTAAACAAAGCAATGTCAGAATTTTTGCAACCTATGTTCCTTCTGTATGATTTCAGTAAGAGGATAAACAATTCCAAATGCTTAAGAGACACACCAAGGAAAAGGGAGTTGTTACTTAATTTGGATTATAATTTTCCCATTAAAATCTATCCGTATCAAGTGGGGGGCACAAAGAAATAACCATTATTTTTTAAAGTTTCGACTGTTCAGTTTAAGGATAGCTCAGAAAACACAATTTAGTTCAAAATTCAAGCTGTTTCATTTCCTATTTAATCTTGTAAATTTCCTTCTCTTACAACACTCAGGTTGGAAGGGTGCCAGATTAGACCAGGAACAAATTTTCACCAACTTCACTTCAGTGCTTTATTTTTATATTATAT
The DNA here is from genome assembly GCF_009834535.1 of Camelus ferus. Taxonomy (NCBI): domain Eukaryota; kingdom Metazoa; phylum Chordata; class Mammalia; order Artiodactyla; family Camelidae; genus Camelus; species Camelus ferus. The sequence goes on along the minus strand of NC_045714.1, from coordinate 11,315,258 downwards.
TAAAAACCTCATTAGGCTCCCTGAGGGAAAAGAATGTTAACCACTAACAGAGGCGGGGAAGTAAGGGAAAGGGAAAGACACGCTGAATTGTTAACAAGGAAAGCTCCCTTAAAACCGCCAGTCTGAGGTCTGAGGTCGCTGTAAAAGCTCAAAGAAACTTAGTACCAAGACCAGGTAAATGATGACCTTGATCTTTTACCCCAAGGCTAGGGAGGGCTGGTCTGGCTTGTCATAGTGGCATCTGTCTTTCCAAGGACTTCCAGCTGGGTGTGGAGGGGGTGGAAGGGAAGGCGGGACTGCAAGCCACGGGCACTTCCAAGAGCCTCCTGTGGGCAGGCTGAGAAACGGGTGGGCATGCGCGAGGCTGGGTGCAAGACTAAATGAAGTGTTGAATGAAACATAGAATTTATTAATGTATTTACATAATTTATAACCTTTAAGCAATGGTCTCATAAATACAGACTACAACTTTACATATGCTAAGCAACAGGTAATTGTTTTCCCCACCAAAATATTTCGGTTAAATAAAAATGGACAGCATTTACACCACTTCCTCTTCCCTCTTCTTTTTTTAAACCATTGCTCGTCAACTTAAACATATGTGGTTCCACTTATTCCAGGCAGCTCCTCCACCATCACCATCTTGATCATCAGAGCTTATTTTTAAAAAGGTGCCAATCGTATGCCTGGTGACACACACATGACCGTGTCAGGCGGCAAACCCAGGGCAAGCCGCGCACTTGCTGCCGTGCGTTTCCTGTGCGGGTCCGGGGCTGATGCGAGCAGTGGAAAGTGCTTTAGAGATGGTGGGGGTGAAACCATCTCCTCAGCACTATAAACAACACACTTTTGCTGCAAATAGTAACTGCCACCCCTCCGCTGATGGTGCCCACATCTTAAGTGACACAGCTCCCTCCAACAGTGGTCACGGGAAACCAAGAAAACGGTCATCTCCACAAGGGTCTTTTTTCCCTCAAGAACCACCAAAGTGCGAATCTTCCCTTTACAAATGTTACATAAAATCTGGGTTATAAAACTACGCAACAATTAAGCCCACCGTCCATAAGATTATACGCTCCTTCTGAGCAAGGTCAAAAGCCAAGGATGGAGCAGTCCCTTTGTACACCAGAGAGTCTTTACATGATCCAAGTCCACAGACTGAAATATTATTGCTGCGGTCTCCAAAGAGGAAACAGAACCGGCCAATATCTGGGAATCCTTTTTGCCCGAAGAAGATCCAAGACTGGCGAGGCGACACCTGGCGACAGGGCCCCACCCTCCTGCTAACTTTCAGGACCACCTACTTCATCATCAGCCTGGAGGCCGAGGCTCGGTCAGCAGCAGCTCCGCTTCGGCTCTGAAGGCTGTCTTCGGAGTTTGAAGCCCTTCCCGCCAGACGGCGGGTTGGCATCAGTGGATGGAATTCTTCGACCTAAATCGACAGGAGAGAAGGGAATGAGCTTTAACTTTCCAAACCTGTTCATTCTCAGACACAACCACTTTGCAGATTCAATTTGATGGGTTTCATTAAAATTTAAAAAATTTAAAATTTTGGAATAATTTTAGATTTACAGGGAAGTTGCAACAGTAACGTGGAAAATGGCTATACCGCTCACGCAGTCTCCCCTGATTTTAGCATCTCACATTATTACCTTGGGAGCTGTCAAAATGAACTCAACACTGGAACATCACTCGTAACCCCACTCTAGACTTTTTCAGATGCCACTTATTTCCTATTTCTGTTCCAGGGTCCAAATAAAGGTAGCACATGGCATTTAGTAAAAAAAATTTAATTAAAAAAAATTCCACCAGAACATGCCTGTCTGTCTGTCTGGTGGCAGAGGCCACCTTCCAGACACATGTGCACAGACATGCACAGCACACACCCCCTCGACCTGTCCCTCTTCATAAAACCCAGATGGGGGTAGATACTGTTCCTTCACGGCATTCTTTTCAACAGCTCTGAGGCTGCACTGTGTGGATGTACCACATCTAACCGTTCCCCTATTGATAGGTATTTAGTTTGTTTCCAATATTTTGATATTATTAACAATACAAAGAGTATCTCCGTGAACCCATGAGCTCCTGTGCAGGATAAACGAACAGGCTGTCCCCCTCTTCTACTCCTGGGTATTTATGTGACATGTACACTGCACTCCCACGGTCTGTCCTGCACAAATGCAAGAAGGATGAGCGATTTAAATTTTGACAGATGCTGCCAAATTGCTCTCTGAAGAGGCTGTGCCACTTTATTCTCCTACCAACAATGCAGGAGAACGAACAGGCTTCACTTTACTGCTCTGTGAAGCACAATGTCAATTCTGAGAGAAACCTTAAATCTCCCATCCACCCACCGAGGCCATAACTCAAAGGCTGCTTCCTGTATGCTTTCTGGACACCTTCCCACTTCCTAACACCGTACAACGCCTCAGACACTAAAATCGGCCAGAAGCACGTTATCACCTATTTGTTTATGCAAGTGTCTCCCTGAGCTCTTCGATGGATGGATCCTGTTTCTTCATTTTTATGTCTCCAGTATCTACTTAGCATGCTACCTGGCACTGAGGTGTTCTGAAAATACGGAATGAACTGATACAAAGCTCTTCTGGCATTAACAAGGCCAAGCTGGAGTCCATCAACTCCCAGGTCCTTGGTCGCCAAGCGTGGAGTCTCCGGCACGTGCAGCAGCCTGCAAACCTGGGGCTGGAGGGTGGGGGTGTACACAGCATGGTGCCTGCAGGGCTAGAAAGTGTCCCCCCAGTGTGTCCTGCAACCACTTTCCAAATGCCCAGAGATGCTGTTGTGAATAAACTGCAAATTTATTTAAAAGTTTTACAGAAGCCTCTTGTCATTCTGTATTTCTCAATATATGGATACTAAAAACATAGCTGGTATCAGAGCGCCATCTCTGAAACACTTTTAGGAGAAAGCAGAGAACACCTTCATGACCTGGGAATAGGCAAGGAGTTCTTAAACAGGAGCCCCAAAGTGCTAACCAAAAGGGAAAATAAGGATAAACTGGATTATATTAAGATTAAAAGCTCCAATTCATTAAAAGAATTGATTCCAAAGTGAAAGTCAAGCCAGAGCAGAAGGTCTTTCCAACAGGCATAGTCAGCAGCAGACTCATGCCCAAAACAAGCTATGAACAGGAAGAAAAAGGCTGATAAACCCAACAGGAAAACAGGCAAAACTTCACCAAAGAGGATAGCTGGGTACTATAAAAATATAAACAAACATCCAGAAAAGTGCTCAACTTCAGGAACCGCAGTGAGTGCAGACCACTGCCCTACCCACCCAGGCCGGACTCCGGGCATCCTCAGCCACCACCAGCGTGACTGTGGCCGGCAGAGCCCCTCGGGGGCTGCTTGGCGGGAGACTGTTCTGAACGCGTGCCTACGCAGTGACTCAGCAATTCTCCCGAGTATAAACACACCTAACAAAAGTGCGTTCATGCTGTGCACATACTGGACACGAAGCAGAATGTCCACAGAGGTTCTGCTCATAACAGCTCTAAACTGGAAGCGACCACCTAAACACCTCTCGACATCATAGGTAACCACACCGTGGTCTTCTCCCTCCCGCCCACCTCGGACACACTCCAAAGTGATGAGAATGAATCACCCGCTGATGTGGACACACCTACCAAATACAATGGTGCGCTAAAGAAGCCAGACACAAAGGAGTAAATCCACTATGTTTTAAAAAGCAAAAAAGTATAAAACCCGGCAAAACAAGAGGAGTTAGCAGTTGGGATGGCAAGGCTCCTGGCCTGGGTGCTGGTTATAGGGGTGCACTCGGTCTGTGAAAATCCCTTGAGCTTTATACTTCTGATATGAGCACTTTTTTGTTTTATTTTGTTTTGGTGGAGGGGAGGTAGCCAGGTTTATTTATTTATGTTTAGAGGAGGTGCTGGGGCTTGAACCCAGGACCTGTGCACGCCAAGCATGCGCTCTACCCCTGAGCTCGGCCCTCCCCCTGATGTGAGCGTTTTTCTGTGTGTGGCTTATGCTTCAACAGAGCGTCAGTGATTTCACAACACCTAGTAAATAATAAACTCATTTTACATCTCTCTAAACTTTCCTAATCTTTTTGAACATATATTTTTTATTTTTCACAGTTAAAGTGAGTATGTAAGGGCTAGTTTTTATATAAGAATTTTCATTGTTGGTAGAGTTCACTATCTTCCAGTTTTTAATGCTGCTAAAGAGAACTTTAAAAAAATAGTGAGAACTTTAGTACTCATGACACCACACACTTAGATATTTTAGCTTGAACTGTGAAAAATTCCTGACTGGCTTCGTGTTGCTTTTCAAAAATGCATCTGGGTAACTGCTATTTACAATCTAGGAAGACAATGAATATCATGACTTTTTAACGTTGAAAGGAAGGGGCTGGACTTGAGCTTGCAAACCAGCCGTCCAGTGGCCACCCTGGAGGCAGATGGGCTTGGGAGGCCTGCACGTTACTCTGAAAATATTTGAATTAGTGGCCATTCTAAACAATGTGACGTGTTACATAAAATTCAGATCTCTGGTTCTCTGAACAAACTAAAAACATCACAAAATAAAAATAAAAGCAAAAATAACCCCAGCAACTGAGCAACCAGGAGCCTACATTCTAGGGTGTCCAACTGCTGGGGCCGGGCCTGCGCTTGCCGGCCATCAGGGTCACCCGGACTCGCTGCAGCCCCCACGTCTCAGCGCTCGCCCCGCGCCTGCTCCACCGGTGGGTCCCTGCCTGGCCCTGCAGAGCGCCAGGAGTTCACATTGGCCAAGTGCCCTTCCAGCTTCAGTCACCTCGGATCCCACCTAGACGGCGGCTCTCAATGAGCAAGGTCATGGTGCCTTGCTGGCTCTCTCCTGTTCTCCAGCCAGAAGTCTCATGTGTTCAGTTAACATGGATCCCAGGTCTTTGCACACATGCTCCATCAGATCTCAGCTCCAGTATCACCTCCTCAGAGAAGCCTTCTGATTGCCTGCAGAAACTCTTTCACTTCGCCCTGTGTTAGTTTCTTCCTGCAACTGCTCATCACCTGAGAGGATCTCACTCATCTTTGTGTTCACTGTCTACCTCCCACAACAGAATGTGCGCTCCGGGGCAGCGGGGGCCGCGCTGGTCTCATTCACCGCTGTCTCCCCTGAGCCCGGCACAGCTCTCAATAAATATTTTGATGAATTTGAATGAAATGAATAAACATAGATACAATCTGTAGAGGATCCCAAAGGTACCCAGCAGCCGCTCTCCCATCTAATGCCATCATAGCAACACTTCTGGAAGGGGGGAGCCGTCTTACCTTCATGAGCGAGTGCCTAGTATTAATTTTTGAGGGTTTTCTTACAGTGGAATTACACACGCATTTCATTTCCCTTTACTTATTTTGTTCATTTTAAATGGCTTTGGATGACTAATAGAAACACATTTAAAGAGAGAAAGACGGAGAGGTGACAGCTTCCAGGACCTCGAGGCCCTGCACGTTATTTATTCAGCAGCAAGATTCTTTCTAGAAGGGCCACAGCCATCAGCAGCGGCTCTCCAGCAATTACAGCGTGATGTGAAAACCCGCCGTCACTCTTAAATTCTCAAATCTCATTCCACTGGGAACAATATCAGAGACCAGAAACTACTCCACATATGGGGAAAATTCTACCCAGCAAGCTAATTCTGTTTTAAGCCGCTCTGCACAGAGGAAACCCATAAAGCACAGAGATACTCACTAATTTCTATAAAGAGTTCATTTATGTTTATCGCATTTTTCGCGCTGGTCTCTACAAAAATTGCATGGATGGAGTCGGCGTAGTCCTTAGCGTCTCTCTCCATGACTTCTCTGCAAGGCAACAAATTGCAAATCAGAAATCCTACCCATCAAGAGCTTACTGTTATCCCATCGACCCAGTAAGGAACCAGATTATGATGACAAAGGCAGTCATGAATGGCTGGCGAATGCGTCTTGACACGTGGTTCTCCCAAATGTACCGTTTCTGTTAAACAGAACAGAACTCGGGACTGTAAGCAAGGCATCTAATGAAATGATCAGAGAATGACCGAGGTGTTCCTCCCCTCAAAAGTAAAGCCCTTGCTCTGGAAATCATGGAAGTGGTCCAGAGAAATTGCCAATAAATGTGCTTTTCTGAAAACATGCTTTCCCCATTCAAGTATCCTATGTCACGGGAGCTGAGGGGTACACTGATCTCAGATAATGTCAAGTATGATGCAACCGACATTGAAATAAATTACACACCTGTCTTGATATATAATATAACCTAATTAGCTCCAAATGTCTAAACTCTTAATTTGAGTTTGAAACTTCAGGACTCCAACCAAACAACAAAAAGGAATTTTTCAATGTCAGAGATAAAATAAAAGCAAGATTCTTATATTGGATACTGCTCTGCCAGAAAAGGAACACATAATCAGCGCTGTAATCTCCCGTCCTGGGGACTTACCTTACATCGATAAGATCGCACTTATTTCCTGCAATGGCAACTACAATATTAGGCGGGCCGTGCTGTCGAAGCTCTTTTACCCAGTTCTTTAGTGTTGAAAACGTCTCCTGCAACACAAAGGAGGACAGCAACTGGAGACCGACGCCACCAGAACAGAGCTTTCAAAATAATCTAAAGAAAACGGCATGCAGGTCTTACTTCTTTTGTGATATCATAAACAATTATAGCCGCGGCCGACCCTCGATAGTACATGGGTGCTAAGGCACGAAACTGCAGGGGAGAGGGAAAAACAGACAACAAAATTGGGAAAACTGGTTAAATATGTTTTCTTACTAGACTTTTAAGCCCATTATCCCTACGCAAAAGGTAATCTTTCTCTTAAGCCAAAGAAGATGACATGATGCTTTAAAGCAAATGAACCAGTAATTACCAAAAGGCAAAAACTTTCAATGTAACACTGAAATGCCTCTCAGAAGGTAGTTTAGAATACAGTTTTATAGGAATTAAATATGGTGCTACAAACAATTGTTTCAGCTAAAAAGGCTTTTTAATTGAACTCAATGTTATAATTCCCAAATTCATTTGTTCAATAGTCCTTTAAACTTTGTCTTCCCAAACTATCAAGGAGATAAAAATGATGTGGTAAATAGTTCTCCAGAGAAGTGGCTGCATTTGGGTGTCATAAAGACAGCCCTGCAATCTAAATGCTGATTGTGCTACAGAATTGAGGACACATTTACATGCACGACTCGGATGAGCTTGTAATTCGCTTTTTTGATATCTCTACGCATGTGGCAATTCCCAAGTGCAGGCCCATATCTCATCTCATTTACATGAATCTAACTTCGTACGCCGGGCGCCTTCCCACCAATTGCCCCCCACCCCATCCACGTCCACGTACAATAGGGAGGGAGGCGAAGGAACGTGAGAGGAGGCACCATTTGAACAGCGAGGCTGACTTAGCAGGCCGTTTCCCTCGATGAGTGCGGGGTGGAAAGTGGGAGGCTCTTCCCAGCCAAGCTCGGCTCCCGGGCACGTGCACGTGGGGAGGGAGCATCCTGCTCAGTGAATGCGACGCCCGTGTTTACAGACAGGAGTTTCACCTCCGCCTGATCGCTGTCTTACACTCGACCTTGACACTTCAACCCTACGTACGATGTGACAGATACCACTGGACTCCCCTCCTGCTCTCTGTTCTGTGTCTTCCCCACCAAAACACAGGGAGGAGCTGCCATCAGAAGTGAGCTCAGGACAATCCACATACAGAATTACAGATTCTGCAACTTCTTATCCAATAAGCTTAACTTCTGGCTTTTAAACTTTCCTATTAATCTGAATTTTATGAATGAAAGTGAAATTATGACTGTGAACTCCAGGAGGGAAAAGCGCATGTCTATTCAGTACACTGTTTTATCTCTAGGCCAAGGGCCTGGCACAGTGTAGATAAGCAAGAAGTGGTGAGGAAGTGAGTAAGAACTGTTTAGGGACAGGGTGACGTCAATCTAAATGCGAGACCCAGACATCCACACATAGGGAGTTTTACTCGTCTCAGTGAGGAAGATCCCTGCCTCTGGCATGAAAGCCTGGTGACTTTCAACAAAATGTTACATTTCAGAGAGGAAAAAATAATAATAAAGGTTGTGAGCAACTTTAAAAAAAAAACTAGATTATTGGGGGAGAGGGTACAGCTCAAGTGGTGGAGTGCATGCTTAGTATGCACAAGGTCCTGGGTTCAATCCCCAGTACCTCCTCTAAAATAAGTAATAAAACCTAATTACTTTCCCCCTGCCAAAAAAAAAAATACAATAATAAATAAATAAAAATTCAAAAAAAACCTAGATTATTAGGTGGAAAAGACTTTGGATTGCCTTCCACGGGGTAAGAGCACCAGGAGCCCACGGATGGAGCAAAGGAAGTGATGTCAGCCTTCACTTCCGATGCATTATGCTGGCAACACTGTTTACAGGGTGACTGGTTGGTTGGTCTGTCTGTTTGGTATTCAAATTTGTAAGTTAAAATTCAAGCAAAAAAGTGCAAAGATCTTAAGTTTGATAAAAGGCCTTACATTTTGGTAAAATGACAAATGTGTATGTATACATCCATGTAAGCACCACCCCATTGCGACCTAAAACATTTCTGTCAACACAGAAAGTTCCTGGGGATGGGGAAAAGCTCCGTGGTACAGGGCATGCTTAGCATGTGCAAGGTCTTAGGTTCAACCCCAGTGTCACCATTAAAATAATTAAAAAAAATAAATAAAATAAAGATGAAAAAATTATTTAAAAAAAGTAAAAAAGGGGGAAGTTCCCTAATGCCTCTCTTTTCATGCCCCTTGTTTATCCTTGATAATAACTCTTGTCTTCAAGTCTATTTTATTGGTATTTATTGATATTGATATAACCACAATGGTTTTCTTTTGCTTACAGTCTGCATTCAATATCCTCTTCCTCTCTCTTATTCTCAAGCCACCTCTGGCTTTATATGTAAGGTAATCTTCATAACCAGCACGTTGCTGGATCCTGGTGTTTGATGCAACCTGACAACCTCCGCTCTTTAAGTGGAATGTTCAGTCCCTTCACATTAAATGGACTCTCTAATATATTTGGTTTTTACTGATATTAGGCATACCATTTTGCTATTTGTTCCATTAAAAAAGCAAAAGCAAAAGCAAAAACAAAAACAAACCTTTGTTCTTCCTTTCTTTTTGCATTAACTGAATACATTTTAGTACTTGACTCTAATGTATTAATTTGTCCACTGGCTTTTTAGCTATACTTTCTTTTATTACTTTTTAAGTGTCTGCTCCTGTACATATAATATACTTTTCTCACAGTTGACTCAGAATTTAAAATGCACCACCTCACGTAAAAGACCCAGAACCTTGCGAGGGGCTAGCTCTCTTTATTCCACTGTGCTGCTGTCAGATATTTTATGTCTACATATTACACCTATATATCTATACTACAAGCCATACAATCCAGTATCACAATTTTCGCATTAAATAGCCTGTAGCCGTTGAATTAAGAAGAAAAAAGACGGCTATTTGTATTTACCATTTCTAGTGGTTATTCCTCGCTCTGGATCTGACTGACCATCTGGTGTCATTTCCCTTCAGCCTGGACAACTTTCTGGGATTGTGGCTGCTAAATCCTCTCAATTTTTGTTCTTCTAAAAGTGTCATTTCTTTGACTTTGTATTTGAAAGAATTTTGGCAGACTTTTTTTCTTTTTTTTTGCTTTCGGCACTTTAAAGACACCCCCCCCGCCCCCCCCCCCCCCATCCTGGCGGCCTGGAGGGCCTGGAGGCCGCAGCTGCGCTCGCTGGTGGTCCCTGTGTGCGATGTGTCTATGCGCTCAGCTCTGATTTCAAAACTCTTCTCCCTAACTTTGGCTTTCAGCAGTTTGACTATGATGGACCCAGATAAGGTTTTCTCCGTACTTATGGGTTTGCTAAACTCTTAGATTTGAGTTGATACATTCCTTCAAATTTGGGAAATTTTCAGCCATATTTCTAGAAGCATCTTTTTTCCTGTCCCCCATCCCCCTTCATAGCTGCTGGGTCTCCAGCTACACGTTAGACTGCTTGACTTCGTCCCTATGCTACTAAGACTATGTTCGTAGTTTTCCACGCTTCCTCTGTCCTTCTGATTGGTTAAGTTGTTTTGTCACCTATCCAGTGGATTTTTCTCTTTAAGTATTACAGTTTTGAGTTTCAGCATTTCCATCTGATTATTAGTTGCCATCCTGTGCGAGATTCCCCATCTGTACTTAAGTAGAGGAGACTACTTTTCCTTTAAATCTCTGAACATATTTAAACTGTCTAGTTTCGGTCATCTTCGCTGAATTCAGTGTTAAAATCCTGGCTAATCACCCTGAGGCTGGTTTTACTTGTGGTTAGGGTGGGCGGACTCAGGTCTGCCTGTAGTCCTAGGACGTGGTCTCTCCTCCTAAGACACAGCCCTTCTGAAGTTTCAAGGGAAGCCCAAGGTGAGTGTCAACCCCTCCCCACGTCGGGACTGAACTCCACAGCCTCCCCAGCCGGTGAGGGTCTCCGCTCGGCCTTGTACCGCCTCCAGCTGTGCCTTCTGCTGGGCTCAGCACCTCTCCTGTGCAGCCATAATTTGGGGTGTTGAGCAAAGCCTTGAAGAGAATTTATAGGCAGATTTTGGGGGCTTCCTTCCTTGTTGGATCCATCTTCTCTGGGATTTGCCTCCTCTTTTTCCGGCTGCTCTCGCAACCTTAAACTCTGTCCTCAGGTTCCGCAAGCTGTGAAGTCCCAGCTACCCTGCACTGCGAGGACGAGGGAGAGGCCTCCGGGGAAAAGCCACAAAATGCGAGCCTCACCCAGTGCTCTTGTCTTTTCCATCTCTGACTGCATCTGGTTTCTTGGCAGTGCCTTCAGACAGTTATCTTTTAATGTTTTACCCAGAGTTTATATATAACTGTTAGCCTGTTACAAGCCATTCCACCATTACGAATCTCTTTCCATGTCCTTTTGGTGTAAAGAAAGAAGGTGGCAGCTTAAAAAGACACTCAAAGGGTGTCAGCACATTTCTGTTCCCACTCTGGCTCTAGATCAGGGGTTGGCAAACTTTTTCTGGAAGGGACCAGACAGTAAATATTTTACGCTTTGTGGATTATGTATCTCTGTCGCAACTACTCAGCTCTACCATGAAGGAGTAAACGTAGCCATAGACAATATGTAAACAAATAAGCATGGCTGTGTTCCAATAAAACTTTATTTATGAAAACAGGCAGCAAGCTGGGTTTGCCCTGCAGGCCACAGTGTTGACTCAGGCTCTAGACATTAAGCTACTTCTTCCTGATTTCAAACGTGAGAACCACTCCTTACATGGCCACTATGACAATGAACAAGTCCATGTCTTCCTGGTGCTCTGACCTCTAGAAACAGCCATCAGGAAAAACCACATTAAGATTCAGGGACATAAATCTTCAAGGACTGGATGCAGTGTCTAATAGACTTTGGTTAAGAAGCTTTCTCTTACACGATCACAGACAGCTGGCACGTATCTGAGATGCTGCTGCTACACTCCTTGTGTATTAATGACACGGACCCGAGGTGCTTGTTTGTGCACGAGGCTGGGTCTGTCTCCATACTACCACAGGGGTCCCTGTTAGTGAAGGATGACTGGTGGGCAAAGGTCACTTAAAATGAATTCATTTAGGATAGCCAACAGGGATGAAGAGGTCTGACAAAGGCTCTATCTAAACAAAAAAACTATGAAAACAGTTTCATTTTATCTGATGTTAGAAAAAAATTTAGGTTTAATATTGCAACCAGGAGCTAGCTTCCTGAGTGAACATGGAATCAAAGGTGATTGATCACTTGACTGTGATTCTTCTGATAAAACCATATGCCAGCACAATGTGATATCTATCTTTCATTTCACGTTTGCCTCTCCTAGTCCTATCACAAAAAGGGAACTTTTACAAAATATTTGAGGACTCCATCGGTTTTCCCTAGGCCTCACAATCTTTTGATACACAAATCATTATCTTCTGAAGCACGTGTATCATCATCCTGATCAGTAGCTTTCCCTTCGTTTAATTTAACAGGATCCCTACCATCAGTGGCCTTGTGTGACATCTGTGAAGCTCTCCTAAGTTATTTTCATGGGCTTAACGAAATCGCTTTACAATCAATGTGACTGGACCATAGGAAAGACAACCCACATGTGAAAACTACACACAGCAACAAATGCCAGGGTCAAATGGGGATAAGGTCTGAACAGCCAGTTCATCATAAGGGTTGTCATTTTGTGATGACTTTTGGTGTCGTAATAAACCTTATTACTATAGAGAACTGAATAATGAATATGCAAATACCAGAAATGTTTAACTTGAGGCATGCAATACTCACATGGTAAAAGCAGGCGGAGGATCTGGCCCTCCTTACCTGTGCCAAAGTAGGGCTGGCCGTCAACTGACATATATCCGCTGGCAATAATATTGTGCGCCAGGGGCTAGGAGCACAGACATGAAGACAGTCCCTGCCCCCAAGGAGCTCACAGTCTAACAAGATAAACAAAGAAGGGGACAGATGACAAGCCCGTGGGTGAGGCAACCACAAGGCTGTTCAGGATACAAAAAATATGCTAATTGGTCCAACCAGTATCTGAGCAGCAGCTCTGGGCCAGGCCCTGTGCTGGTCCTGGCTCCTACAGTGGACTGTCCCTGGGGAGAGCGTCAGAAGGGGTATTCCCAACTACGACTTGGAAGGAGGGTCCCGAGGAGACTGAATAAGGGGCAGTGGAATCAAAGAGGAGTCCAGGCTCTGGTCTGAGCAAGGTAGGCGTATGGCCCATGGTGACTTGTCTGAGAAAAGCAGGGCTGGTGAGGAAAGCCCCCGAGGAGACATCTGCCCATGTGTTTTCTAGGCTGACGGTGGGAGGGAGGGCACTCCAAGCAAAGGGGACAACAGGACGTGGTGTGAGGGTGGGGCTTGCACGGCGCATTGGAGAACTCTAAGCAGTTTGGTCCTAGAGGATAAACTGGTGGGAGAAGGAGGGATGGAGGGCCTGGCCGAGGTTGGCACAGCCAGGGCCCATTTTAAAGGCCTTACCCAGGACAAACCGGCAGGACGAGCTCACAGATGCGCCTGCCATGACCCTCACAGTGTTTCAAACAGTTTGTGAGTAGCTGTCAGATGTTTAGCTCTCCTTAAACACTGATCTGGCAATCTTGGACGTGAACTTTTGTCTGGCACCGACCAGCTGGAGCGAGGGCTCGCCGCTGGCGCCCTCTCCTGACTGTCCACGATGCGGGGTCCTGCCGGGCAGTTCTCGGGAACCTGGCCAGCCTCGTGTGCATTCCCCGGGCGAGCCCCTGGGGGGTTAAGGGATGAGCTTCAAGTTGGGGTGAGGCAGATCTGCGTCTCCGAGCAACTGTTCCTGGTACAGAACCAATTAGGAGCGGGGAAAGAAACAACAGGCAGGCAAACCAGCTAATTACAAACCTTCACAGAATCCTGCTATTATGGTAGCAGGTAAGGGAGAGGCATAAGCCTCTGTTATTCTTTTTTTATGTTCCAGAAAAAAGAGATGTTACACCTCACGTGTCTACCAGGAGGGACAGACTCTCATTCAAGCATAATGGAATCTATATCAGAGCATGACTCTTTATGATGAGGGTTTTACTGCATCATCAAATATATGGGAGGGATTCAGTGAAAGGGCACAGATATTACCAGTGTGAAGCGCCACGAGTTCGTGGCTAACAGGACAGACGCCAGGGCTGGGTCTGCAGATAAATTCAGGAAGACTCTGGGAAGCAGCCCTCCTGAGGGATGGAGGAGTGATGGGCAGCAAAGGCCCAGCCCCACTGGAGAAGCACGTCCAACGACGCAGGGGCAGTGGGGAGCTAAGCGGACGCACGGCAGGTGAGGAACTGGATGCAGGGCATGACCTCAGGCATTTTAAAAAAAACAGAAGAAACTAAACAGAGCAAACGTAAGAGATTAAGTCTGTACAGATACACGCTGTCCGTCTAGGACAGCAGTAATGGCTTGTTCTGTTTTCCTCCCTTTGTCGATGATTCTTGTCAAACTTTACACCGTACACAGCAGCTACGCTGTCTTAGATAAGACCGTGATGACAGACGGTCTCTCCTGATCACTCCTGCTATACTTCTAAGAGCTTAAGATAGTGCCATGCATCCATCAGATGTTCTGTTCTGATAGCACTGCTTGAAAACGAAATTAAACAGCAGCTGAGTAATGGGGTAGCTGCCAGACACACCTCGACAGGGAAGTCAGACTGAGGACCCAGAGGGATAATGAGGTAGCAGGCAAGTGTCTGGTTCCTTTCCCGCCTTCCCAGCCCGTCTGACTTGGGTGGGCGTCCCCAAACCCCAATCTGCGTGGTGCTGCAGTGGCCTGGGTCCCACTTCTGGTCCAGGCCCTTCCTCAGGCAGATAGCTGTCACGGACAACTTTATCATCAGGCAATTATTAGGTATCCATTGCACGGCACTGTGTTCGCTCATTCGTTTTACTTAAATCTCAAACTTTATATGCTGTAAAGTTCCCTCTTTAGCTTTTAAACGGCAGCTATAAATGAGATGTGCTTAACTCTTCCTTTTTACCACTAATTCTTTTCTATCTTTGCTCGAGGGTGGAGCCCTGAAGTACAAACACAATGCTCTGAGCAGGGTTTTATCAGGCCTATTGGTCAGCATTTACTTGAAGACACTGGAAAGTATAAAGATGCCCTCAGCGCCCATTTTCACTTTCCTCATCAGTGGATTTTGTGGCTCTGACGGAAAAGATAAGGGCTGGCCGACGCAAATGGGAATCAACGTGCCTCTGGCGCAGAGAAGAGCCGCGAGCGATGTAGAGTGACAGGAGTGTCGGCAGTTTCACTGGAGCTGCAATTTGGGCCTCAGAAAAACACACAGCAAATGAAAGAGTGACTTACTCGTTCTTGTCCAGCTGTATCCCAGATTAGGAATTTATGTAGCTCATTTTGGTACTGGACAGTCTTGGTCATAAAAGATGCCCTATAAAGAGAGACCTAAATGATCAGAATACAGTTATTTAAAGCACGTCACCAGCCCCCATCGGAAACACCAGTTAGACTTTATGCTCCAACCCCGACTCCACACTCTATCCTACTTGTGGTCCTCCCTGGAGTATTTAGGAGATGCTCAGATGCTGGCTGCATGTTCTGTGTCAAAATTCAGCATTGGGCACATCTGTCCAGCACCAAGAAGGAAGGGTTCTTTGGCTTGTGATTGCCTATGTGCCATAGCAAGGGACCAAGAGATGATCTGACCCAGACATCAGCCTCCTTTGTAATATACAGAAGCCGTTATTTAAAAAGATGGCACCACGGGAAAACTTTCTAAAAAAAACTGTGTGTTCAGGAAATGAGTGCACTAGTAACAAGTATTAGGCCATCTGGGTTTGTCCTCACCCCATTCCCAAGCCACATGACCACAAAAAGAGCTAGTGTAATACCAGACTTCTGCCAAACAAGAAGCAGGAGACAGCTGGAGAAGCGACCCCCCCCCACCCCCACTCACCACCTCTGTATTCCAGGAACAGAGCAGCCCCTCAGCTGAGCTGTCCCCATCAGTCCTCAGGGCCTGTCCCGCCCTCAACGGGGGCAGGAACAATGACACGCAGGGCTTACTGCTCACTCTGAGGGACCACTCTACTCGGGGGCCTTTGAAGGCAGGGGTTCCTATTATTTTTTGGGGGGTGGGGGTCTGGAGACTCTCTGAGGAGCCAAGTTGACCCGGAATACGTGCCTGGACATTCTAGGGGCTCCTGCGCCCGGCTCCAACACTATCTTCTATTTCTCATCCTACCCACAAAGTGCTCTCCCGGAAGTCCTTTGTCTCTCAGTCTCCTCAACGCATTCCAGTCTGGCTCAAGAACCCGGAGATGATTATGTCTTCTTTTCCACTGAATAAGTGTCCTGGGGCCAAGGGTTAAATTGTACTCTTGGAATCAGACCCTAATCATCCTAATCATGACAATGAACTCAAAGGATAGACATTTTCAAATATGCTGGATATGAAATATTTTCGAGAGTCAAGTGACAGATACATAATTTTCAAGAAAGTGCAAGTAGAAAATGACTTTCTGAAGTACTACTGAGCTTAGAAAAGTATCAGAATCCTCAGTTTAAAAAGCAAACTCTGATACAATAAATTCCTATTAATACTTATATAAATTTGTGGGTGACTGTGATAAAGAAGAGGAAGTGAAGTAGGAAGCAAGATCACAGTTATCAGATAGCAACTACTTATTGGATATTTATTTACTGGGAACTTACCCCTTGGTATCCTTAGCAAAGTGCTTTATGCACAGAAGGTGCTCAATAAATGGTTACCGCATCAAGAACTTTTGGCGACTCATTATGATTAAATCAGGATGAGCAATATAATTTCTCACTTAGGAAAGACTGAAGCATTTCAAAAAGTCTTGTTTATTTTGGAGATTAAATGATATGATGTACGTGAAAGTGCTCTGCAAACTGTAAAGCACTAACTCTATGCAAGGTATTATGATTATTTTTTTAAAGCAGCTTCAGGAAATGTTTTAATTTAGACTTTGCAATTAGTCCTAAAAGCTTGCAACTCAAACCTCCGTCAAGTACGGCTGTGGTGTTAGATTTAAGAGTGACAACGGGCATCTGACAGAGACCTATTAACTGAGCCAACGCATCCAACACGTCTGTTTTGGCTGCTCAAAGAACAAGAGAAGAAATATGCTTCAAGTAGACAAAAAGCTGACAAACCTATAGGCAACAATGAAAAGGGAACGCTTCATTACTGGATCAGAATTCACTGAAGTTCAGTCTACCTGCTAACCGTTTCCCCTTTAATGCAAGCACAAATTCATTACTCAAGAGAAAAGACAAAATGGCAGCTGTAAAGTAATGAAAGTATCTTAAAGGATTAAACCCAACTTCTTATCTCTGACCCTAGAGCATCCTTCCACCTCCCCTCCATGGTCACTCTCAACACAACTCCTTGCTGTCAACGCTGAGGTCCTGTTGTGTCCAAAGCTCTCCACGTGGGTCTCCTGGCACCAGCGTCTGTTGGCCGCTTGTCCTTTTATCCCCAACACCACTTGCCCACGCTACCAGTTCCGTAGGAATCTCGTCTGTCCTGTCTCAACCACCCAGAAAAAACTCTACCGCCTTCTTCTGCACACAGGTGGGGTGGCTACTTTGCTGGAGGAACGTCACAAAGCTACGTGGACCAGTGTGAAGACTGCTTCAGCTGGACCTGCCTCAGACCTCGTATTCCACACAGCAATTAGTCCACATTCTTACGACTTTTTTCCAGCTCCCTGCTGCCTCCTGCTACCCCTCTTTTCCGGGCAACAGCTCTTTTCAGCCTTCTCAGAGAAAACAGAGGTTATAAGCCCTAAGTCCCCCAAAATATCCCCCAGTCACCCCTCCCAACTTGAGAATAAACCAATTTCTACTCATACCAACTGTGATTTCCACTTTCTTGACTCTGCTGAGTCAGAGATGTCTTTTCTCTGATTCACCCATTGCCACTGCCCTGCTCATGATCCCAGCACAACCTCCCTGGGCCACTGCAGTCATCAAATTGGTCTCTGCCTCCCAGACTCAAATCCTTCCAACTGTTCCTGTTTCTACCTCCATGCCGACTGTCCCATCTCCTTGAATACTCTTCCCTTGGCTAAATGCTTCTCATTCTTTAGGTCTTAGCTCAACCGCCAACCATCACGGAAACCCAAGCTGGGCAGCCCTGCACCCCAACTTCACTCTGCAACACACACACACACACACACACACATTTTGACTTTAGGGCCCCCGCTGCGAGGTCTGTACCATGTCTGAATGGCTTATTTATTTTAATATTCACCTGTTCTATGCCTGACTCACCCATGAGGAACGCACGCTCCCTGAAAGCAGAGGCCTCGCTGCCCCGCTCCTCATCTCCCTGCCTGCTACCCTGCAGTTCTGACAAGACGTTCCCACGCCGCCATGAGCTACTCTGTGTCCTTTCCCTGGTCCCAGGGTGCCCCGGCTGAGCGCTCCTGCAGGGCAAGGTGAGAAGTGCTCTGAAGCGCAGAGCTGAGGTTCCCGGGGCTCCAGCTCTTTATCGGCAGCCAGGGTGTGAGGGGTGCGGTTCAGCCTGTAGGGCCGACGATGTCCGACGTCCCGGGAGTCCCTGCTCCCAGCTCCTGCACAGCCACCAGCTCTAACCCAACGCGAGCCAACATAACAGGCAAAGTCTGGAGCGGCAGTGAAGAGCTCCCGGGTCCCTCCATCGCCCAGACCTCTGCGCCCCTGCCGGGGCAGGGCTCTCTGCCACTGGCTTCCCGACCTCCGGGCCCCAGCTCAGGCGGCCACAGCGAGACGTGCACACGCCTCCCTCACCTCTCCTCTCTGAGCCCTGTGATGCCTCCTTACTGCGACAAGCATCCCTGCTGATTTTTTTTTAATGGAAGTAGTACTGGGGATAGAATCCAAGACATCATGCGTGCTAAGCATGTGTGCTACCCCTGAGCTGTAACTGCCACCCTCACCCCCCAGCACTGAGAACCTGAGGCCTTGGGCCATCACATCTGCGAGAACCATCCTCCCTCAGCCCTCTTCAGCTGCTGGATTCGGCCAGTGTACACAGCGGTGATACCTGGACTCAGGGATAACACGGGAGGGGGTGTTGCCCTCGTCTCTCCCAGGCAGCTCCTACGGCGCCCTGGCCCTGGCCAGCCCTGGGCAGAGGCCTCCTCCATCACTCACCGGGATGAATCCCGTCCCATAGTTTCAGGTTTCGATCTGAGGAGGACAGCTCTCTCCTAAACTGGACCGACCTCAGCACGAGTGTATAATCTCGACACTTCATCACCATCTCACTCGGAACATGGTAAAGACAGGGCTTACTTCCACTCCATCCCCACAACAGTTCTCCGTCAGAGCGCTGTGCCTGCCTTCCACAGAACGGAAACTGGCCTGCGACCACTCTTCGTCCTTTGTTACTTCCATCTGACTTGACAGAACTGTCTGATTCTTCATTTTGTATTTAATCTACACTTGAACCACAACCTCTGAAATAAACTCATAAATTAGACCCTATTCTTTGGGCAGGAAGACTACAATTTTCCATCCTGCTGTCACTCCAACTCCAGGATCACTCCTTTAAAGTTCACGTTAAATGATGCGGAGGGTATGATAACTTCAACATCTTGCTTTTTGAAAAACAGGCGACGGCTTCCTGCCATCCAAATGATACATTTTTATTTCCCAGCCTGCCATTCACTTGTCTGATAACCTTATTTTTCACCCCTAAACCATCTCTCTTCACTGCCTAGGCAGCTCCTATTGCCTCTTTAATCTGAAATCCCTACTAGCATTACTTCCTAAAGCTAGAATGCCTTTCATATACTTCTCCATTTTTCATGACACTCTAAAAATACGACTTTCCTGCACACCAAGTAGTCATGATCCTTGGTCAGAGTATGGGTTCCCAATGAGAGTCATGGCTACAAGGGGTTTTAAAATTCTCGTTCCTTCAACTGCAATAGACTTGTTTAGTGCTCCCAGAGCATCGGTGTGCCCGGCCATCACACTCCACAACCTCCAAGCCCTTTTCCCGGAGTGACACGTGGGACAGTCATCCCCATCATAGTATGTGGTTCCTTTTGAGGAAGTCTCTGAGGGTCCACAAATCCAGTTACTCATGTGGCTTCCACAGTCACGCATATCTTTAAACTTTCTCAGACTAACAAGATGTAAGGGTTAAGGTGCCATGAATGGGCCACTCTGCACAGCTCCTGCCCGCTTCGCGGAGAAGGGTGCACACTAGATGGTTTGCTCCACAGGTTCATGGTCCCTCTAAGCAAATCCTTTAGTGCTTTCTACATCTTTGTCATTCTAAAAACTTCTCCAAAAATATTTAAAGTTGAGGAGAACATTACTTTAAACTTAAAGATAATTAAATTTAATAAGAGTTTAGCCTTTCCTAAGTTTGTCAAGAATAACTTATGTAATGGAAAAGCCTTTCCCATCATTCACAGTAAAAGCAACCTTCACACGACGGGGCTGGCCGCCCGACCGCGCTCCTTATCAGCAGGTGCTCTCCCGCTTTACCCCTGTGCCCCACAGCCCTTACTGTGGGCCTCCAGGTTGGGTTCGATTCTTCATCACCACTTGGACCACAAGACATGGAGGGAACAGAGGAGTGGGTGGCACAGCTAGGATCCACACCAGCGGCCGGGCCCCAGAGCCTGTCCCTGAAATGCAGCACCCCAGGCCATCTGGTCCTGGGCGGCATACTCCCACAAACGCCTCCTGCTGTAGAGACAAGACGAGTGCAACCCCACCCCTGCCCCCAGGGAGGCTCACAGTGGGAGGACGGGTCAGGTGAACAGATGATTTCAGGGCAGACACTCAATGAGATACGAGGAGGAGCAGAGAGCTGCAGGAGCAGAGGTAAAGCCAAATCAAAGCGCCCATGAGGGTGGCGGCGCCAGGTGCGGGGGGGGGGGCTGGGTGATGCCTGGCCCTCCCTCCCAGCAGGATGTCCACACCCCAAGCCAAGAACCTGTGAATATGTCACCTTCCACAGCAGATGGGACCTCACGGATGCAATCAGGTTAGGACTCCTGTGACGGGGTAAGGCTTCTGAACTATCCAGGTGGGCCCAATGTAATCACAAGGGTCCTATAAGAAGACCAAGGGAAGTCAGAGCCAGATAAGAAGGTGGTATAAGATAGAAGTGGAGACCAGAATGACATGTCCTGAAGATGAAAGAAAGGCATCTTCCAGGGTGCTGCTCCCTTCCTTCCTCTGTGTTGTGAGGAGCCCTCCTGCTGGGGAGCTTGTTCTCCAGAGGGTGCTGGGCCCAAAGTGGCCAAGGACAAGTGCTCCCACTCTACTGGCTTAGTTTCAGGGCCGTCACATGGGGAGGGAGCGCCTTCCCCATCCCTCTGGATTTGTTACTATTTTGCACTTTTAATGCCTGCCAATAGAGACCGTCTACACTGGGGGGAAAAAAGTACCCGGGAGAGTGGTAATGCCAGGGGCCAGGTGTGGGAGGCTGGATGAAAGACAGCCCTGAGAAGCTGAAAAGGGCAAGGAAGCCTATTCCTTGCTCAGAGCCCCTGGGGAGAACCAGCCCGGCCAATACCTTGACTTTAGACCAGTGACACTGATTCCAGACTTCGGACTTCCAGAACCATTAAACAATAAATTTGTGCTCTTCCAAGTGACTAAGTTTGCTGTAATTTGTTGCAGCAACAACAGAAAACTAGTACCCTAGGGAGGACTTAATGAGAAGCGGTGAACTTTGAGCTGAACCCAGAAGTTTAAGGAGGGAATCTGCCCAGCAGATGCTCAGCAACAGGACTGAGGTAGGAGTGGGTCACAGGCCACAAAGAGAACCAGCAGCAATCAAAACACAGAACGGTGAATGGCGAACACGCAAGGAGAATCTCTGGTCTGCAGAGTGAGACTGGGCGCGGTGGGGCGGGGCCGGAGCGCAGGCAGGTAACCACAGAGAAGGCTCCAGGCAGGCCGGACAGCCGGTGGGGAAGAAGGTCAGTGCAAGGCTGCGTCTTCACACTTATGAGTGTGTGCTCGGGGCGGGGCCCCGTTTCCTGTAAGTCAGCATCTCCTGGGAGGCTGGGCCTCACTGTCACCAGTTCTGCCTTATCCATCTCTCATTTCTGTTACTGCTGAATACTGTAAAAATTCACTCTTCTATATTTTTTAACTTCAACTTCTGTAAGCAATAATATCGGTTAATATAAAAACCCACAGGGTTCACATGGACTACTTTTATTTTACCTAACAGATAATAAAATACTTCACAATTTAAATGTAAAATGTTCATCTGGACACCATCTAAAGTCATCTCACAGACGACGTTTTGGGAAAGACAGCTGAAATGAAGGGGAGCCCCTGAGGGGGGGGAAGGGATTGTGTCATCAGCCTTGTTTCACAGGCGTATTCTGGAGGCACACAGGCCTTCAGGGGCCTCCTGCCAGACACTAAGCCCTTAATAACCCAGGGATGAGTGAGATGAATGTCTGTCTGAAGGACCTTACAGGGCAGAAGTGGAAATGGATTTTGAGGCAAAACCTGCGGAATGCTAAGTGCTGTGAGAGCTCGGACAAGATGGAACAGGAGAGAAAAAAGAACTGGGGAAGGGAGCGAGCTCGGAGGCCCTGAGGTGATCATGGAGAAAGACAGGCAGGCCTGACACGTGGGAAGGGACACTCTGAGGCTGACACACCCAAGCCACAGGCTGTCGACCGGTGACAGGGCGGTTCTAAGAAGTCTGAGGCAGGCTTCTGTCAGCTCAGGCAACCGTGTGTGTGATGTGCTACTTCAGTCATTTCCACATTGTAACTGTAGTCATTACTTCTCTGAATAGACAACACGTTCATATGCTGCGTTACCCACAATGCACGGGACAGGTATGCTGCACTGAACGTCTCCTCCCCACCCCTGCCCCGGCCACTCAACTCCTCTTCCCGGAAACCATCCCATCTGTGGCTTAGGTCTCCTCTCAGACACACGTGAGGTTTCTACAAGCGTATGTGTATAGTTTCCCCTACAACCTCCTTTATTTATTTTTAACACAGATGGTAGACTATGGTACATAGCTCTGAGTTTTTTCATTCTGTACCCCATGAGGTCATCCAATGTAAGTATATAAAGTTTTCTCAAGCGGGTCCTTTCCCCTGTATTGTAGTGTATTGAGAGGCTGCACTATGATACAATCAGACCCCTACTAATCCCCAGTGCTGCATTACTGACCTCGTACAGTTACTAACCTTGCTGCTTGGATCTTATGTGAGCGTATCAGAAGAATAAAGCCCTAGAAGTAGAATTTCTGGGCAAGGATATGAGACAACAGCACACTCACTAAGACTGAAGACTTCTAAGCCAGACTACCCAGGTCTGTTTATTAGTTTTGCCACCAACTGGGCAAATCAATTAACCTCTCTTTGCCTCAGTTCTCACTTGAAAACCAGGAATAACTTCAGTACCTGTAACACAGGGCTTTAAAATGTCATATATAGATGCATATAATATTGCATATATATAAATGCATACACATATATTTTACTGAAGTATAATTAACAAATAACAAAATGCAGTATAGGGTTTTGATGTTTCATATGCTCGTGTAACTACTGCCCAAAACAAGATAAAGAACATTTCCATAACCCCAGAAAGTTCCCTTATGCCCATTTCTAGTTACGTCTTAAACCCACCCCAGGCAAGCCATTTCTGACTTGTACTTCATAGGTTAATTTTGCTTGTTCTTGGATTTCATATAAATGGAGTAATAAAATATGTGCTCTTGTATCTAGCTATTTTCACTTAACCATGTTTTTGAAACTAAACTATGTTATTTGGTAGCTAATCCTTTTCTACTGCTGTATGGTGCTCCACCGTGTGACCACAGCACACTTTGCCCACTGCTATGCTGAGTGGTATCTGGGTTGTTTCAAGTTCTTGGCTATTATTAATACAGCATTTTTGTACAAGTTTTCTCTAAACATATATTTTAATTTCTCTTGGGTGAATACCTAAGGGTGGAACTGCTGAGTTACAAGGCAGATGTGTGTTTAACTTAATATGGAAATACAAAAGAGTCCTCCAAAACAGTTACCCCATTTTCTCCTCTCACCAGAAATGTGTACAGTTCTAGCCGCTTCAGTCTCACCAACACTTTGGTTGTTATTCTTTCATTTTAGCCATGCCTGAAGAACTCTTACCACTTCCATTCCACACCGTACTGGAGGGTCCAGCCAGCATAATACGGCAAACAAAACCAGAAACTAAAACCAACAAAAACCCCCCACAAAGACTGTACAACAGTAAAACTGTCACGGAGACCATACTCAGAGATATCAAGACAGTGTATGACCTATGGAGTCTGTAAAATATGTGACCACTAGAGATAAGAAAACTGGCATTCAATGCAGTTACTCACATGGCTGGTTTTAAGTTTCCCATTTTGTTATTTGTTGCTTCTTTGCTCCTCCGTGTCTGCATTCTTTTGGATAAACCACGCTTACTTTAGTATTCTGTTTTTCTCTCTAGCGTTGACTTTTTAGCTATACCTCTTTGTGTTATGTCTATTTTTCCCAGGGTTTCTCTAGAGATTACAGCACGTGTCTTTAAATGTCCACGTACTAGGATGCTATTTCATGAATGCTGTAAGGCAGATGACAGTCGAACTCCACGTGCTCCTCTCGCACCCACTGTACTCCAGCTGCCTTATAGCTAACTTCTTCATATGTAATAAACACAATAATCCGATTGTTATTTTTGTTTTAAAAGCCAACAGTCTTTTTAGAATGTCTTGTAGTATTTCTTATGACATGGGTCTGCTGTAGGCAAATTCTCTTAAACTTTTGTCTGAGAATGTCTTTAATTCACCTTCATTTTTTTAAATTTAAAAATTCTTTTTAAATGGAGGCACTGGGGACTGAGTGCTAAACATGCACTCTACCACCGAGCTATACCCACCCCTTCACCTTCATTTTGAAGAAAATTTTTGCCTGATACAGAGTTCTTGCCTGGCAGTTCTGCTTTCTCCCTGCTTGTATCTACTACGTTGAAAATGCCGTATTGGCTTCCGGACTCCAGTGTTTCTGCTGAGAAGTCAGTGGTCGTTCTTACTACGGTTCTTCTGTATACAAGTATTTTTTAATAGCCTTCTGATTGCATTTAAGACTTGCTCTTTATTTTTGGTTTCCAGCAATCTGACTACAGCACATCTAGGCTACAGTTTGTTCTGTATTTATCCTGACTAGAGTTTGGAGATATTCTTGGATTTGCGTCTTGATCACTTTTATTAGTTTTGGGAAGCTCTTGTCCTTTATCTCTTGAATTATTTATTTTGTTCCATTCTTTTTCTCCTTTCTTCCTGGGATGCCAATGATGAGCATGTAGGTGTGGCATAATAAAAAATACATACTTGCCCTTTGTTCCCAGGTCCTGACACAGAGCTCCTAAATCTCCTAGAATTCCTGAGTGAGAGGAGTGGTTTTTGCTCAGACGAGGTGACTCCTGGCAGGCTCCTAGATAGTTCCAGAACGGGGGGTGGGAGGGCCAGTTACCAGGAAGACCAAATCTGATTAGAGGGTTGGAACTTTCAGCCCTACCCTCCTCCTCCAGGGAGAGATGAGTTATTCAGTCAGCCAACAGTAATCAAGCCTCTATAAAAAGGCCTTAACGATGGGGTGTGAAGTTTCTGGGTTGGTGGCATACCCCGATGTCACGAGACAGAAGCTCCCTGGGACCCTTCTACCTCTATGGACCTCTTCACCTGGATGTTCATTTGTATCCTGTATCATAAGCCAGTAAATGTAAGCAAAGCATGTTCCTGAGTTCTGTGAACTATTCTCGGAAATTACTGAACCTCAAAAGGGCACTGGGGTAGGTGTGTCTGGGAACTGTCAACTTTATAGCCACATCAGACAGAAGTGTGGGTACCCTGGTTCTCAACACTGGTGACCATCATTGGAAGAGCTGACAGGCTCGTGGGACTGAGCCCTGAACCTGTGAAGTCTGATATAACTGGGAAGTTAGTGTCAAAACTGAACTGAATTGAAGGACGCCCAGTGGTTTTCTGGAGCATTGGAGAGCTGACTGCTAATGTGGAAAAAACCCTCACTTTTGGTGGAAGAAGTGTCAGAAGTGAAACCAGTTACAGTGAGCCTGCCTTGATAATGCCCTCCAGGTCTCACGCGTCCTCTCGCTGCTGTTGGTAACTCTTCTCTTCCCTTTGTGTTTCGGTTTGGATACTTTCCACTGACCTGACCTGAAATACAAATTTTATCAGATGAGCTTCACGGCTGACTGGACACAGAAGAGGGAGGATCAGCAAATATGATCAAGACTCTGCGGCACTCTCCGGGCTTGCCAGGTCCCACCCTGGACCCTGTGTGCTGGCTGCTGTCGCCCCATGTCCAGTGAAGGCGGGGACTCCCTCAGAGAGGGTCTCCTGAGTCACCTGCTGCCTTGAGCATCCACAGCTGACAGCCTGAGGGCCCCACCATGGCGGTGTCTCCCGATCCCGACTCCGCAGGGAAGGAGGGCGGCCGAGGATCACTCCTCTCCTGTGAGTGGCTTGTCACCCACTGACGTTCAGTGCGTTTAGGTTTCTCTGTGAGTGCAGATGTCCAACGGGCTTTTAAAACCTTAGCTTGCTTGTTTTGCTTTTTTGGATGAGGATCTTGTGACTTTCTACATCCGAATTGAAAGTACACAGAGTTGTTTTAGGGATTAGATGATATACTTAAAGCATAAAAGATGAACAACACTATTACCACTCCCCGAACCTCACAGTGGTTGTACCAATGCACGCTCAGTGGTGGACCTATTGACGAGAAAGGATGGGGTCTCTGGGGATGGGAGGAGTCAGTGGCAGGTGTGTGGATTCCCAAGGGTCTCTCAGTGACACAGCAGTCATCTGCAGTCACTGCAGAAGATGGCCCTCAAGGCTGTGAGCATGAATGAAATCACCTGGGAAGACACAGGGCTGTGGAAGAAATTCTCACTGCTTCAATATTTTAGGGGCAGGCTTTGCAGGAAAAAAAAGAACATCAAAATAATGCCAGAAACTTGTAGAGAGAACAAATATAATAAAATGGATTACACTTGGTCACTCACAAGTTGATGTTAAACCCTATGACTGGTTTCAGTGGAACAGTAGGGCAGAAGCTGATGAGAGGAGGATCTGAAATGAATGAGAGACTGGTACACAGAGACAATGATGTTTACAACTGGAAACATCTCCTAATTAAAGAACAATTTTTTATTGAGCACATAACCATGGGCTAGCACTGGGATATGTCTGTGGTCATTTCAGATAAGGTTCCCTTTCTCACAGAACTTAGAGTGGTGGTGGGGACAGACAGTAAGTAAATAAATAAATAGATAAATGATTATCAATTTTAATACTTAGTATGAAGATAAAAAACACTGCGTGGTAATAGTGACTGGAGTGGTAATCTTAGCAGAGAAAAGGAATCCAAACCAAACAAAACCAAATGGATATTCCAGAACTTCAGAAAAATAATAACTAGAATAAAGAACTTAATGGATAGGTTTAAAATAAGGTTAGAATTAGTTGAAAAAAGTGATTAAAGAACTGGATGAAGGGCTACAAGAAAATGCCTAGTCTAAAGCATGGAGGAAGAAATGATGGGAAAGAGTGTAAGAGATACAGAAAATGTAAAACTTCTAACGTGTATGTAACAGCAGCCTGAGAATGCGAGAGAGAAAATGGAGCAAGAGCAGTATTGAAGAGACAACGGCTGAGAATTTTCCAACCTGAAAGACATCAAACTACAGGTTCAAGAAATACAAGCAACCCAAGCGGGATGAATACAACAAAAATCTCACCCAGGCACATCACAGTAAGGCTGCTGAGATCCAATGATGAAAAAGAAATCTTGAAGGCCCTCAGAGGGAAACACGACATACTAACATCAAGAGAGCAAGACCGACACCTGACTTCAATAAAAACAGATGAAGTCATAAAAAAATGGCATACATATTTTCAAAGGTTTGAAAGACAATAACTGAAAACCAAGAATTCTAGGTCCAATGAAAACAGACCTCAAAAATGATTATGACCTGCCAAAACAGCTAAAATTAAAAACAGCTGTTGACGACGTGGAGCAAAGGGACACTTCATGGATTGCTGGTAGGAATGGAAAAGTGTGTGCAGCTCCTTCAGAAAACAGCAAGTTCTCGTAAGGATAAACACGCCTTAAAACGTATGCTGGCAGCCAGCATCCAAGATGGCCCTAAGGATCCTCACTCCTGGCATTTATGTCCTCGTGCAGTCCCCTCCCACAGTGAAGAGAGCTGACCCGTGTAACCAGGAGGAGATTATGGAAATGAGAAGTGAGGTCATAAAGACACTGTGGCTTCCATCTTGGGCTCCCATGGATAGATTATCCGTGATGAGGCAGACGGCTCCCATGTTGTGAGGACACTCAAGCAGCCCTAGGGAGAGGTCAACAGGGCAGCAGCCAGAATCGCCTAGTTAAGCTGCTTCTGAATTCGTGACCCACAAAAAACTGTGTGAGACAATACGTGTTCATTGTTGTTTTAAGCTGCTAAGTTTTGGGGTAACCTGTCACACGAGAGACAACAAACATGCCTGTCAGCCAGAAACTCCACGCGCAGGTACATGCTCAAGAGTAACGTGTGCACATGTGCACACAGCAGTTTTATTCACGACAGCTCCAAACTGGGCTCTAGCAATAGAAGACTAGATAAACAAACTGTGGTATATGCATACAACACGATATTGCTCTGTAATAAAAACGAACAAAGATATATGCAAAAACACAGATGAATCTCGAAAACCAGTATTTTGAGCAAAAGAACGCAGCATAAATGAGTACATATAAGACGACTCCATTTACATGAAGTTTAAAACCACACATAACTAGGGGCAGGGTATAGCTCAGAGGTAGAGCAATAGCCTAGCCTCCACAAGGTCCTGGGTTCATCCCAGTACTTCCCTCTAAATAAATAAATAAACCTAATCACCCCCCCAATCATTTAAAAAAGCCCCCCAAACCCACACATATCTACTCTCTGGTGATAGAAGTCAGAATGTGATTGGGTGGATACACAAGGAAGGGGCTTTCTGGGGAATGGAAATGTTCTGTGACTTAATGGTACTTAAACAAGAACAAGTAAATATTCACTGAACCACACATTGTACTGTATATAAATAAAAGCTCAACATTAAATAAAAAAGATAAAGTTAAGACATTTTTCAGACAGATAGTCCAGCACCAGAAGAGTATACAAAAGGAAATAAGAAACAGTGTTCTTCAGAATGAGGTAAATAATCCCAGATGGAAGGTCAGAAATGGGGGCAGGAATGTAAAGCAATGGGAGGAGTAAACACGTGGAGAAAACTGACAGGAATGTTGACTGTGTAACAGTAATAAATGTCCTGCGAGGTCTAGAATGAAAATGCACTGTGAGAGCATAAAATGCAGGAAACAACTGGATCTTGAGAGCCTCGCGTTGTTGGAATGTGGTGAAAGTTAGACTTGAATAAGTCAAGGATGCATAAGGTAATTTCTAGAGTAAACACTTAAAGAACAATTAAGAATGCATAATTACCAAGATAACAAAGGGGGAAATATAGCATTAAAAACAAAACAAAATTCAAACACACAGAACAAAGAGGGTAAATAAAAAGCAAAGTGTAAAATTCTAGTGTTTAAACATAAAGACATCAGTAATTATATTACACGTGAAATAATGAAATACTCAAAGGGAAAGTCAAAGCTGGGGAGCTCCGGGCCCAGCCCAGCGGCGGGAGCCCGCACCGGAAGGAACTCACAAACTCAAGCCGCAAAGCAGCGCCGCTGGCCGGAGGATGAGGTTCCGGGCTGCCCGCGTGGCCGGAGACAGTGAGGGAATGTCTGGACAGGAAAGAGCTGGAGAAGGAGCCTCAAATCTATGCATAAAGTCCTCTCAACCCACGGTGACTTCGAGACCACACATGCACGAGGGAGACTCCCAGGACAGCAACACTGGAAGGCTGAAAAAAGCTGAGTGGAGATTTCAGCTGCTGCTAACTGCAGGAAAGGGAGCTGGAAGTCTGAATCCTGCCAAGTTACAGGGCCCCGGGAACATCTTGAATGAAAACCCAGAGAGGTCTTTAGAAGTAAAGACCGTGTTCTAGGAATAAGGATTTGCCACGAGGCTAAAGGAAACACTCTAACAGAGTGTAAAAGCAAGCTTCCACAAGTTCAAGGTATTAGCCCATCGTTTAACTGTCTGCTAAAACAAAACTTAGTGCTCCTCAGAACGTAAAGAGAATCTCAAATCTCTACAATGTATCTTCTGCAGTATCCAATATACAATAATAATTAAAAACTATTAGATACACAAAGAAATGTGACCCAAGATCAAGAGAAAAAAGAGTAAACAGCAACAGACCCTGAGCTGATTCACACGTTGGCATTAGCAGATAGGTCAGACCGGGAGTTCAAAATGTGTAGATACTGACAGGCATATGCAGAACAGATAAACAAGATTATACTGTATAGCACAGGGAAATATATACAAGATCTTGTGGTAGCTCACAGTGAAACAGAATGTGACAATGAATATATGTATGTTCATGTATAACTGAAAAATTGTGCTCTACACTGGAATTTGACACAACATTGTAAACTGACTATAATTCAATAAAAAATGTTTAAAAAATAAAATAAAAGCTATTATAAATATAATCAGGACTTAAAGGGTCATATTGAGTGAACAGATAAGCATGTAAAATATAAAAAAACAACCAAACAAAAATTCTAGAATTAAAGATAGTATCTGAAGTGAAAAAAAATACACTAGATGTGCTGAACAGGAGAGGAAAGGGTCAGTAGGAAAGTCAAGGATCAATTGTAAAGACATCAGTAGAAATAATATGATCCTAAGTAAAGAGAAAAGGATGGAAAAACCAAACCAAATCCAGGCCTCTGTCACCTGTGAGATAATATCTGAGAGTATCAATACACGTGCACCTGGAATCCTGCAGGTAGAGGAAGAGAATAGGGTAGACAAAATATTTAAATGGCTGAAAATGTCCCAAACATCCTATTTCTAACCAAGCAACTAAGTGAACCCAAAGTATATTAAGCACCGAGCATATTACAGTGCATTGCTGAAGACAAAAGACAGCCCTCAAAAGCAGCCAGATAATAAAAAGTTACCTTATATCTAGGGGAACAATGTTAAGGATGACAACAGACCACTCAGCAGGAGCCATGGAGACTGGAACAGAACAATGTATTTCAAATGCCTAAAGAAAGAAAGTGTGCCTGTACACCACTCCTCCAAGTCATAACTGGAAGGATGTACCTTTGGTCACCTTCGCCAGCTTCATGTACAACATGGTGATTATAGTTAATACTACTACGTATTTGAAAGCTGCTAAGAGAGCAAGTCTTAAATGTTCTCATCACAAGAAAAAAACTGTGTGCGGTGATGCATGTTAACTACACCTGTTGTGTACTCATGTCCGAATGTGTTCAAACATCAAATCATTTGTTGCGCAAAACAAACAAAAAACAAGAAGAAAAAATCCAGAAAACTTTATCTAGCAAAAATATCCTTCGGAAGTACGGATGCAATACTGTCCTTTTCAGATAAGCAGAACCCGAGGGCATCGGCACCCGCAGCCGGGAGTTCACGGACCGCTGAGGCGGTTCTCAGGCTGAAGGGAATGACGTCAGACGAGGACTCAATTCCACAGGAAGGACTGAAGAGCAGTGGAAATGGTAATACGTGTGTAAAATAAAAAGAAGTGATTTTTGCACTTCCTCCTTTTTTTCCTGCTCTGAATAATTATTCAATCTCATGTCAGCCACTAGGTGGGCCAAGCAGGTGGGTACACATGGCTGGGGGATGGGGTGGCCCAGAGTGAGGTATCAGAGGCTGACCAAGACAAGGAGTCCCCACGCCAGGAAAGCAGGGCGGCCCAGGCTCACAGAGGCGGGGTGACGGGCAGAGGGCGTCAGTGCTCAGTGCTGCAGTGTTCTGCACCCAACAGCCAGCTGTCTTTTAATGACATTAGCGGGGGAAAGTTGGTTGTCTTTTACTGTGTTTCCTTACAGTAAAATAGCCATCGTTAAAAACAATTGTTTTGGAAGCAGTCTTTTATTTAGAGAAAAGTTACAAGTAGAGAATTTATTTATCCTGACCCATTTGAGAGTAAGCCGCCTCATTACCTCTGAATATTGTGGACATTTCCTCCTGCACACACAGAATAAGACAACGGAATCTGTGAAATTAACACCGACACATTAATATCATCCATTCCTCAGAAGCCATCTGAGTTTTGCCAATTGTCCCAATGATACCCTTTTTGGTAAAACATCCAGCTCAGAACACATGCTGTATTTAGCTGTCATGATTCTTCCTTCTCCTTCAACCTAGATCAGCCTCCCAGTCTATCCTTGACTTTTTAGACCTTGAGACTTTTGAAGACTATCAGCCCATCATTCTGTAAAATGTTTCTCAGTTTGAGTTTGATGTTTATCTACGATTAGATACAGTAAGGATGATTAAACTTTTGGAATTCAATTGGTGTAACTGTGGTTATAGAACAAGTTCATTTTTTTGTTTTCTGATATTCTTCCCTTCAAGAGTGAAGCTTAATTCCATACCCTGCATATTTGGGATGGGCTTAGTAACTCCCTTCTAAGGGTCATAAAAGATACTGCAGATTCTTCCTTGCTCTCCCTCAGATCACTTGCCCTAGGGAAAGTCAGCTGCCTTGTTGTGAGGACACTCACACAGCGCTGTGGAGAGGCCCATCCGGTGAAGATGTAAGGAAATGAGGCCTCCAGCCAACAGCCATGTGAGTGCACCATCTCGGAAGCAGATCCTTCAGCCCCAGTCAAGCCTTCAAATGACTGCAGCCCCAGGGACACCTTAACTGCAACACCACAAGACCCTGAGCCACAATCATACCAGCTAAGGCACTCTGACTCCTGGCCCATAGGAAATGTGAGAACAAATGTTTGTTGTTTCAAGCAGCTAAGTATTGAGATGATTTATTACTCAGCAATTTATAAAGAATACAGTTATCCACAATATTAACCAAAAAAGGAGATAAACTTTATTATCAATCTAAATAGATGCAGGAAAGAATTAAGACAAAATTCAAGGACCATTCTTGATTTTAAAAACTTTCAGCAAATGAGAAAAAAGCAGCTTTCTTATCTTAATAATGGGTAACCTATGACTAGCATCATACTTGATAGTATAATGTTGAATGTTTTTCCACTAAGAGTGGGAAAAGGCAAGGACATTGGTCACCACTTTTATTCAATAGTACTGGAGGTCCTACCCAACGAAGCAAGGTATGGAAAAAACCAAAAGGAAGGGAAGAAATCAAACTGACTTTATTCTCAGACAACATAATCATGTATATAAAAAACCCTAAAGTCTCTACAAGATAGCTGTTAGAATAAATTTAACAGGGTTAAAGTATACAAGGTCAATATACAAAAATCAATGGTATATCTATTACACGTAACAATTAACTGTAAATAAACTTAAAAATTACAACTCCATTTACAATAGACAAATATTGGGAGATTTTTAACTCCCAAGTCTCTAGTAACTCATGGATCTGAGTAGGCCAAAAAGCCAGCGAGGATAACAGAAGAAATGAATACCACAATTAATTAACTTGACCTAATTCCTTTCACAGAACATGGAACCTCAGAGTCGCAGAGTGCACAATCTTTTCAAACACTTATGAAACATTTACCCAAATCAACATATGCTGGGCCACAGAGCAAACTGTATCAGATTTTAAAGGATTTAAATCATACAAAATGTTCTCTCACCTCAATATTGTTATGCCAGTAATCATTAACAAAAAGTTAACTAGAAAATTTCCCTAACTTTGGAAACTGAGAAACACATCTAAACAACACTTGGATCAAAGATAAAATAATAAGAGAAATTGGAAAATATTTTGAAATGAATGATCATGAAATGATGATATATAAAAACTTGTTGGATCCAGCAAAAGCCATGGTCAAAGTTTTAAAATAAAGGGAATATAACTGAAAAGAAGGACTGAAAATCAGTGATATAATCACCTATTTCAAGAAGGTAGAAAAAGAACAGCACATTGAACAGGACAGAAACTAAAGATAAGAGCAGGAATTAATGAAATAAAGTAGAAATACTGTAGAGCTGATCAAAGGCAAAACTAATAGTAGAAATGTAAAAGGGATATATTGTAAAATGTAAAAAGCATAAAGTCTTAACATCTTGCCAATAAATCAGGAAAAGTATATGAAAAAGTCAAAATGTTTAAAAAAAACAAACCCACAATCTATCAAAATCAATACAAGAAACAGAAAATCTGAAAATGAATAAACTATGAAAGAAATTGACTCCTTAAACTGTAATACACAGGGTCAACTTGAAGCCCAGATGGCATCAATGATGAATTTCACTAATCATTTAAAGAAGAAATGAGAGCAATTTTATACAAACTCTTCCACAGAAGAGTATCTCAACTAGTTTCATAAGGGAAGCAAAACCTTGACACCAAACCTGACATGCACATTATAAAATGGAGTATTACTTAACAATCTTACTTATAAACATACACAGAAGTCCTGAAAAGTAACAGTAAAGCAAAGCCAGTGATCTATAAAAAGAATCATGTATCACGATCTCAGTGCATTTATTCCATGAAAATTCAACATTGTTATCTACCACATTGACAGCATAAAAGAGAAAAACTACATGATCAAGCCAATAGATGTAGAAAAATCTTTCGGTAAATTTCACTTATTCATGTTAAAAAAAAAATCCCAGCAAATGATGAAAAGGAGGACACTCTGCAATGTGATAAGGGGTATGTACAGAATACCTACAGCAAACATATTTAGTGGTACGACAGTAACAGCTTTTCTGCTAAGATCAGAATAAGTAAGAATACCCAGTACCATTATTTCTATTCAACATTATACTGGTGATCCTATGCAATTCAATAAAGCACATAAAAGGTTTAAGAATTATAAGTAGAGATATTTCAAAGCAATACCATTTAGCACATTAACAGCATAAAACTGCACTGAAACATCAAACCCTTTCTATTAAATCTAACGAAAGACGTACAAGTCCACTACACAGAAAAGCAGAAAAAAATACTGAGATAAAATAAAGAAGCTAACAAATGGAAGAATAATCTATGTTCATATATTAGAAGATTCAATATTATACAGATGTCACTTCTCTCCAAACCAATCTGTAAATTCCATGGAATGCCAATCAAAAACACAGTGGGCATTAGTGGGTTGGTGTGTGTGTAAATGGAAAGATGATATTTAATGTTTATATGGAAATGTAACAGGCCAAGAACAGACAAGGAATTCTTGAAGAATAACAGAAGCCCTCACATCACTGGACATTAAGACTTATTACAAAGATGCAGGAATTAAGAAGCTGTGACACCAGCACAAGAACCCAGAAAAAAAGACTCTTTAAAAGATCACTGACTAAGGCACAAAATAGTAAGTGCACTGTAGATTTTATAAGATGTAGAAGTAAAATATGTGACAATAATAACAAAGGATGAGAGAGGGGAAATGAAAATATACTCTTGTAAGGTTCTTAGGCTACATGTGAAATTGCATATTGTTTGAAAGTAAGCTGGTAAGTTAAAGAAAGACACTGTAAATTTTAGCACAACCACTAAAATAATAAAATGAAGACGTACAGCTAACAAGTCAACAGTGGAGACAAAATGGAACCATTAATATGGGGCAAGTAGAAAAATACAGCAAGATGGTAGATTTAAGCCAAACCATATGGATAGTTATAATAAATAAAAATGGCCTAATCAATACTATACAATGGAGCTTTCTACCATGAGGACTTGAAAGGTAGCTAGCGTGACTGAGGAACTGAATTTTGATTTTCACTGAAATTCAGATAGCCACATGTGGCTACTGGCAACTGCACTGGACAGCACAGGTGTAAACACTCCAGTTAAAAGGCAGGACCCATGATGTTGTCTGTAAGAAACCCACTTAAATATATGGATATAAACTGGTTAAACGTAAATGGATGGGACATTATATGCAAACACCAACCAACAGAGCTGAGGAATCCGGATTCATACAAGACCAAGTAGAATTCAGAATTGGGACTGTTGCCAGGGGGAAAAGAGGGACATTTCACGATGGCGAAGGGGTCAAGTTATCAAGAAAAATAACAATGCAACATGAAGATACAGCCAATAATAAGAGCTTCAAAATACAACAAACACTGATTAAACTAAACACAGAAAGAGACAAATCTTCAATTAGGGTTGGATTTCAGACATCTTTTTCACTTCAAATGAAAAGGGTGAAAAATCAGTAAGGATACAGAGGACATGAACAGTGCTACTGGCCAAGCTGATTTCTTTAACATTTACAGAACATACCACACAACAATAACAGAACACATTCTTCTCTGGCACACGTGGAACATTCCTGAAGACCATATCCTGGGCCATGACACAAATGTTAAATGTAAAACGTTTGAAATAATAAGTGAATATGCTCTCTGACCACAATGGATTTAAATTAGAAATCAACACTAACTGAAAATTTCTGGAAAATCGCTGAATAAGTGGAAGTTAGAAAACATACTTCTAAACAACCAACAGGTCAAATAAGTCACAAGCGAAACAAATACTTTGAACTAAACAAATATGAAAACACACTATGTCAAAACCTGTGGGATTCATTCAAACCAGTACTCACAGGAAAATTTATAGTTCTAATTGCCCCCCCATATACACACACACACACACAGAAATTAAAGGCATTAAAAAATACCCCAATATTATAAGCTTCCACCTTAAAAAACTAAAAAAAGAAATTAAGCCAAAATAAGCAAAGGAAGGAAAAAAATGAAGATAAAAGCAAAAATTATGAAAAAGAAAATAGTGAAATATTAACGAAATAGAAAAACTGGTTCTTTGCGAAGACCATTGGTAAACTTATAGCTGGACAGATCCAAATGACATTAAAAGGATACTAAAGGAATATTATGAACAACTTTATACCCATAAATTAGAAAACAGCTACAATGGACAAATTCCTTGAAAAACACAAACTATCAAAAGCTTATTCAGGAAGAAACGAATAGCCCATTTCTATTAAAGATACTGAATCTGTAGTTAAAATTTTTCTGACAAAGAAAACTCTTTGCTCATACGGCTTCATTTGTGAATTACACCAAAACTTTAAGGAAGAAATGCCAGTTCTACCTGAATTCTTCCCCAAAAGTAGAAGAGAAAACACTTCCCAACTTATTTTATGAGGCTCTGATACCAAAACTAGAAAAAGATATTACAGAAAACTACAGATATCAATGTCCATCATGAACATGGAGGCAAAAATCCTTAGCAAAATTTTAGTAAATCAAATTCAGTAACGTATTAAAAAATGCACAATAAGCAAGTGAAATTTATCTGAGGAATGCAACATTGGTTTAATTATTTTAGTACTGACTGTTGTAATTCACTATTTTAAGACTGAGAAAGAAAAAGTGTAAGAACAGCTTAAAAGATGAAAAAAAACCACTTGGCAAAATTCAACACAATTTCTTGATTTAAAAAAAACAACAAAAACTCATTGATTTAGAGAAAGACAAGAACATTCTCATCCTGGAGGGGGCACCTACAAAAAACACCAAGAGCCTAACCAGCCATCCATCTTAATGGAAAAGACAGGCTGCTTTCCCTCACAATACTGGGAATAAGGTACAGATGACTGGCCTTACCACTGCTCAAAGTGCTGGAGGTCCTAGCTCATGTGATAAGAAAAAAAAGGCATACAGAGTAGAGAGAAGAAATAAAACTGTCTATTACAGATGACATGATTGTGCACCGAAGAAAATCCCAAAGAATCTATTCAAAAGGTGCCTGAACTAGCCAAATTTAGCAGAGTCATAAGACACAAGGTCAGTATGTAAAAGTCAACTTCATGTCTATATATAAGTAACAACTGAAATTTTTAAATTCCACTTAAAATCATCAAAACCCATAAAATACTTTGGGATAAATTTAATAAAACCTGTACAAAGACTGCACAGTGACAACTGAAAAACTGTGTTGACAGAAGTCAAACATCTCAAATAGTGGAGAAATACAGCATGTTTACGGGTAAGAAGAGGCAACACTGTTAAGATGTCAATTCTCCCCAGATTAATCAATAGCTTCAATATATTTCGAATCAAAATTTCAGCTGGTTCTTTCAGGAATTAGACATTGTGACTCTAAAATTTAAACAAATGCAAAGGACCTAGAGGAGTCGAACAGTTCTGAAAAACACGAACACAATGAGATGACTTACACTACCTGATATCAAGACTTGCTATGAATCTAAAGCAACCATATATTGTACTGGCACAAGGATAAACAAATAGATGAATGGAACAGAAATAAACCCACACATATATATCAATTTATTTCGGAAAAAGGTACCAAGGTAATTTAATTAAATGAATGCCGAATTCAACATTAACCAATGTTGCCATAATGACTGGATTGATAGATGAAAAAAAAAGAGCCCGAACTCTTCTCTCACATGGTGAACAAAAGCTAGTAGAAACATCATAAAAACAAAATTTAAAACATAAAGCTATAAAAATTTTAGAAGAAATACAAAAGAAAATTTTTGTGACCTTGGATGTATGGGACTCAAAAAACATGAACCACAAAAATAATCGGTAAATTGGATTTGATTGAAATTAAACATCTTTGCTCTTCAAAAGATACTCCAAAATAAAAAGGTGTAGACTGGGAGAAGTGATAAACAACCCAATTAAAAATGGGGAAAAGATTTGAACAGACACAAATAAGCACATGAAGAAGATCCACAACATTATTAGTTATCAGGGAAACACAAATTAAACCTAGTGAGACACCACCAAGCACTTGGTAGAAAGGCTAAGATGCAAGGCTGACAATGCAAAGCATCAGCAAGGATGGAGAGCAACTAGAACTTTCATACATCACCAGAGGGAACGTAAAATGGCCCAACCAATTTGGAAACCAGTTTGACAGTTTCTTACAGAATTAAACATATACTTAGCAGATGACCTAGCAATTTCAGAAGAAAATATACGTTCATAGAAAGATGTGCACATAAATGTTTACAGCAGCTTTACTCATAATAGTAAAAAGTTGTAGACAACTCAAATGTTCATTAAATGGTGAATAAATAAAAAAATTGTGGTATACCAATGGAATACCACTCAGTAATTAAAAAGGAATGAACTACTAGTGTACACAATCATATAGATTAATCTCAAGAAATTATCTAGATACAGGAAAGTACGTAAGTGGTAGCTGCATTTATATGAAAACTCTAGAAAAGACAAACAGAATCTATAGTGACAGAAAGCTCACCAGCGGGCCTGGAGCCAGAGGTGGGGCAGGCATGAACACAGGACGGGGCAAAGGCGAACAGACTGAGTGAGGAAGTGTTCTGTATCTTGATCATGGTGGTGATCTCACAAATGTCTAAATTTGTCAGAATTCATCAAAATGTTCACTAAAATTGAGTGCATTTTATTGCATGTAAACTAAACTTCAGTTAAGTCAATTAAAAACACAGATCAATGGAATATAATAAAAAAAAATCCATAAAAAGGGCACTATAAATACAGATGCTCAATTTATGACAATCGTGGCTCAGTATAGAGCAGTGGGTTGCAGGCGGTCTTTTAAAAAAAAAAAAGGGCACGAGGGCTATTGATATCCCTGTTGGAATTTTAAAAAAGCCCAAACCCCTCCCCCACAATTTAATCTTTTTTTACGTCTCATCCAGAACTCAATTCCAGGTAAAATTTAAATCTAAATCTGAGAAGTGAAACAAAATCTCTACAAGATAACAGGACAGTATTTCCATGACCTTGGTAAATCAAAGTTTCTTAAACAGGATATAAAAAGCACTAACCATAAAGGGAAAGATTGATCAAATGGACTACATTAAACATAACAACAGTTCCTTAACAGATCCTTTCAGAGAGTGCAAAGATCAGTCACAGAGTGCAAGAAAGGACCTGCAATCCCCAGAAGCAATGAATGACTGGCGTCCAGAACACATACACAACACCTACATATCGCTAAGAATATGACTGGCAACCCAACAGAAAAGTGAACAGACACTTTTACAAGCTGATATCCAAATGACCAATAAACATATGGAAAAGTGTTCAACAGCTTCAGTCATACGGGAAACAAATTAAAACCACAATGAGATACCACCATCCACCCTCCAACACAGCTAAGATGAAAAGACTGATAACACCAGGTGATGCAGAGGATATGAAGCAACTAGAACTCCTGTGCACGGCTGGCAGGGATATAAACTGGCACAATACTTCAGAAGACACCTACTAGAGTTAAGATGCATATTCCTTCTGACCCAGGAATTCCACTGCCAACATCCCCAAGAAATTTCATGCATATGGGCACAAAAGACACATACACAAATGTTCTTGGCAGAATCATCTGTAAGAGCCCCAAACTAGAAACAACCACAATGTTCAACAGCAGAAGAAATTTACCCAATGGGATGCCTACTATACAGAGATGAAAAAGTATAAACGAGTACGACATGAAACAACATGGATGACTCTCACAATGTTTGAACAAAAGCAGCAGACACAAAACAATATACACTAATTTGATTAGGTAAACGTAATACATAAAAGAAACCATAGTGTTCAAAGTTTACCAAAAAAATAACTGCTAAGAAACAGCAAATGCTTACACATGCCAAGTATCATCCTAGGTAATTTTTATGTGCTTTAACTTGATTTTCGTAACTCTAGAATAAGCTGCAACTTTATGCAAATTTAGTCACAAAGAGGTTAAACAATTTGCTTAGGGCCTTGGGCAACTGAGCGCTGGACCTGGGAGGCAGAGGCAGCCAGCCAGGCTTAAGAGCCTGCACTCTAAACGCTACCTTAGCGATAGAGGCTGCGTGGAAAGCTGGAGGGAGAGCAGACGTGCAGAGGGAGGTGGGAGAACAGGATGAGTGAATTCCCATTTTCCAAAGAAAATAAGCAGCAGATAATGTCTAAAATTGGAGGGAGGGGGCGAAGAAGAGAAAGGGATCAAGAATTAGCAGTATATGCATGTTATGAAAAAATCTGGAAGAAGGATCAGAGAAAACAGTTAAACGCCATCACAACGGTAAGGTGAGCAGTGGACACGGGACAATCATGGACTCAGGAAGAGAACTAGGGAAGACAGGGGTTTCGCTCCAAGATGTCCTGCAGTAGCGATGTCAGAGCCTCCCTAAGATCTCCAGGGCCTGGCCCTACTGCCTCACCAGCCTCCCGGCCACCCCTCCAACATGCCAGGTCCCCTAATCTATATTACCGAAATATAACCCATTCATCTTTCAGAACTTAAATGTCAGGGCTGCCAAGTGCCTTGTACCTTCACAGTTTCCCTGAGGAATCAGTCAATCCTCTGAGGCCTAGGCCAGGCCCCGGTTACACGCTCTCCACATTTCTCCTTTGCAGCACAGAAAATGGTCAAATACATCACTTCCTGTATGTTAGTTACAGAATGGCTCTCTCTTCCTTCCAGGTGAGACCCATGAGGGCAGGAACAGAGTTTATCTACATCAGGGATTGGCAAGCTTTTTCTGAAAAGGTCCAAATAGGAAATAGTTTTGGCTTTGCGGGCCACAAAGGGGTCTTGGTCACAACTCTTCAACTCCGCCACTGCAGCCTGCAGGCAGTGGAGATGGTATGTGAAGGAAAGGGTGTGACTGTTTCAATAACACTTTATCAAAACAGGAGGCGGGCCAAAGGGCCAGGGCTTGCTGAGCCCTGGACTAAATTACCAGCACCCAGTCTAGCATCTGGCAGACAGTCGGCACACAATGAGCGAACGAATAAAGAAAAAAGCTGCTGGCTTTAGCAATGAGATGGAAACAGGTGCCGAGGGACGGTGGTTTCAGTGGAATGGCGGGGGTGGGATGCAGACAGCAGTGGGTCCAGGAGAGTGGGTTAGTAGAGGAAGTGGTAACTTCTCTTTTGAGAGCTCCACAATGTGCCCTTAAGGCGGGCCTGGGGGACAGACCTGCCTTAGTGGAGCCGGGAGACTGGGAGCAGGTTTGCAAGTTCCGACAAGAAGGCAGGGCTGGGGGAGAAAGGGGAGACCTGACGAAGGGGGGTCTTCAGAGCTCAGCTGTGGGTGTGGGTGGTCAGGAAGGAGGAAGACACCTGATAAGGAAAGAGAAACCAGGCAGGGCGGAGGTGATGGGAAAGCCCGTGTTCCTCCTTCCTGTGAAATGTCAGCCTAGACTAGTTGGGAAGAGAGCGAGACTCACTCGAGCAGGTTAAGAACCCCAGCACCTGCCAGGCTGGGAGGGCTGGACGCCCAGGAAAGGGCCACAAGCCTCTCAGCATGACTGCCGGAGCCGGACCGCCTCCCCCTTCCCCTCATCTTCCCCTCTTCTTCTCCGAGCGAGCACTTCTAACCACGAGCGAGCACTTCTAACCACCGTGGCATGTGGGTTTTCAACACTGGCTCAGGGTGAGGCATGTCAGTCACTGAGTCACCAACACTACTTGCTGTCACTTCCTGTCCTGTCACCTCACGCAGGTAATAACAGGCAGGCCCTGAGGAGGATGAGTTCACACTTTAAACATGTAGACAGACCCAGTTCTTTCTTGAAGGCTACTGAAAGGCATTTAATTTCACAAAGTAAGTGACTGTTCCATCTTGATGCCTTCAAATGTGCATGTGGCTACTGTAAAATATTTCCCTATTAGGCAGAATCTTTCTTTAAATGGAAGAAACTATTTGGGGGTTTGCAATATAAATAGCATAGCAGCTATTTAGTTTTACAAATGTAACAAAGTATTAAAACCTATAAAACACAACTTCTCACAGACAAAGTGTTAATATTATGATATTTAAATACCCTGAAAAGTTTTCTCACAGAGTCAAAAACCTACAGTCTGTCACTTACCCTAAGAACCAGATACCCCCCCAAATCTTACATCTTGACATTAATTTCTTAATTCATTATTATTACCAGCGCAGGAATGTGGGAGAAGAGTTCAGACCCCAACCTACTTTTCAAGAAGAACTAAAACCATCTAAAACATCTGTCAGTTGACATTCTGGGGAAAAAAAAGTATTAAAACCTGTTTTCTTCCGTCTTATTTCAAGGTCTAACTAGGTATCTTCTAATAAGTAAAACTTTAATTCATACTTTCATTTTGAAGTTTTTCCTCCTCACAAATCAAGAGAGAATTTTCCTAAAACACTTCCAGTTCTCACTGTCTTGTTTCAAGTCCTTCCAGAGATGATGGGAACCACTGTCTTCAAATTCACTAGCATTTAACATGGCGACGCCTACCCCATACCACACTTTTTATTTGAAAGAACTTTCAATACACCTTTAGATATATATTCAATAAACTTAACCTCTTACCCTATTGTTGGGTTGATGTTCGGATCAAAACTGTCTTCCACGAATCGCCATACAATACTTGATTTACCTACACCTGTATCCTGAAAGAGAATGAGACAGGGAAATAAGAAAAAAAAATTACCTGCTTGCAGACACCAAAAACTACCTTGTGCCATTCCTTAAGAATTTTAGAAAAATCATCCTAGATAAGTAAACTTTAAAAGTTAAGGAACATGAAAGAGGTTTTCATAAAA
This sequence comes from Camelus ferus, assembly GCF_009834535.1. Classification (NCBI taxonomy): domain Eukaryota; kingdom Metazoa; phylum Chordata; class Mammalia; order Artiodactyla; family Camelidae; genus Camelus; species Camelus ferus. The sequence continues at coordinate 11,272,076 of NC_045714.1, read as the reverse complement.
ATTCAGTGGAGGAGATTTCAACATGTATCGTAGGAGAGGGGTTTTGAGTTTTTAAGAGATCTTAGCACCTTTTGAAAGACCCAAACTTTCTGCTTAGTGTGAAAAGTGACACTCACTTGCTTTCTAACATGTTTAAGTAAACTATGAACTCTTGAATTACTTCTGAGTAACCCCTGATAAATCTCAGCCCCACCCTATCTGAGAAGGGGAAGGGCTAGTTATGGAAATCTTTTTCAGTATTTAAAGCAGCGACTCGGGCAAGAGTCAACTTCAGAAAGTATGCTTCCAAACAGCAAAGCTGCCTGGACAGGACAGGAAGCTGAAGCTTCATACTAGTCTTGGCGCTTCCTGATTTGAACGTCGCCCCCAGGAAAGTAACTCTGCTTTAAGTGTCAGGAGTATCCCACAAGTTCAAAAACACCACGCAGACAGGAAAGAAGACTAATGCTGCTTGTAAAACCTAAAGACCTGTTACTGTATTTACTTTGGAACACTTGGCCAACTCCTAACTAGTACCTGGATAGGAATCTATTTGAGAGTTGCTCTTAACCTAGATGCAATGGAGAGGCAGGTAGGGCTCTTCACCCTTTAGGGGACAGGCAGAGTCCTTGAATCCAGGGAGGGACAAGGGGGAGGGCCCCTGGGTCCCACCTGCCCGGAAAACCTTCGGGAGGGTGCGGTAAGGTGAGCAGGACGACCCGGGGTCTAGAGGGAGGGTCCCGGGGCAGGTACGCGGTGTCCCGAACCGACGCTGGGGGAAGGGGCGGAGGGGACGTGGGCACGCCTGGGTCCCCGGCCCGCCCGGCCTCCCGCGGCCCTCCCGGCCGGCGCGCGGCCACTCACCCCCAGCAGACACACTTTGAGCTCCCTCAGCGCCATGGCCCGGGAGCCAGGGGCGCGGGCCCGCCGCCGCCCTAAGTTGAGGAGGGAGAGGCCCGGCCCAGCACCAGCATCCCCCGGCGCTGCCGCCGCCGCCGCACGGCCTAGTCCCGGCTGCGGGGACCGTAGAGGCGGCGGCCGCCCGTTCGCCGGCTCTCGGCCCGGCCCGTCCGTCGCCAGACGCGAGGGGTCCGCCTCAGCAGCCGGGACGGTGCAGCGGATTCCCGGGCGCCACCGCTGCCGCCATCTTGGGACGACGATCCGGTCACCTGACCTCCCCGCCCACCTCGGCAGCCACCTTCGCCGCGAGGGCGGGGCCGGCCGGCGCCGCTAGGCTCGCGAGGAGGCAGGGCCTACGGGGCGGGACCGGAGGCGAGGGGCGGGACCCGGAGCCCCAGGCCCCGCCCCTATGCATCAGGCCCCGCCCCTCACGCGCCGGCCCCGCCTCCAGGCCCATCCCAAGATGGCGGGTGAGTGGGGCCGAGCTCCCGGGGCGCCCCCCACCCCCCTAAGCCGGGACCACCCCGAGAGCCCCGGTCTCCCCCCCCTGCCACACCCCTGAGCCCGTCTGCCGCAGCCCCCTCGTAACTTCTTGTGTGTCTCTTGGTTTTCAGAGATCCCCCTGTACTTTGTGGACTTGCAGGATGACTTAGAAGATTGTAAGTAACAGTTGGGGCGTCCCCTCCCCTCCCTGGGAGCCGCTTACAGAATTCGGGTGCACGGTACGCGGGGGTAGGAGCTACAGGTTGGGCTTTCCCTGTTGGGACCAGAATAGTGGGACCCCCCCAACTGCCTTGATCACTTGTGGCGGCCCCTCCTCATTGGGAGGGGCGGCCGAGGATGGGGAGCTGTCCCCACCGCAGGGAGGATTTTTGTTGTTGGGATACTTATGACTTCCTGTCACTTTCTTTATCGTCGTCGTCGTCCTCCTCCTCCTCCTGTGGAGGCCCAGGAGGAGGAGGAGGACCAGTCTCAAGTCCTAGTGATTCTGGGCAAGTGGAGGCGTGGCCACATTGAGGTGGGGGGTTTTCCACCTAGGGTCTCCACTTTTTCCCTGGGACTTTTCAGAGTGCTGAAGAGTTTGAAAGATCCTACTCTCTCTGCGTGTGGCCGACCACAGAGCTGCACAGACTTCTCAAGTGTCCTGGCCACAAGCCCAGCTCCGTCTCATCCCAAGGAGCCCACTGGCACCTGCATTTCCCGGGTGGGGCTCCTTCCCCTGACCCTTCCTGCCCTCTCCTTTAGAATCACTTTAAAGACTGATGGCTAAGGGAGAGGTTCCTGGAAATGCAAGTTCGCATTCGTGGTGAATGAAGTATTTCCTTTCCATCCAACAAACATTTCTTGAGCACCTGCTTATTACGGAGCACCTGCTTATTGTGGGCGGGGCCACGTGTGGAGCCCTGGACCTACAAAGATGAATCGGAAACGAGGACCCGCTCTCAGGGAGCTCATGGTTCAGGGAGAAAGCAGACTTGTAAACAGAAAATCACCAAACCCCAGGATGCCTGCTGGTGAAGGAGGCCTGTACAAACCATCAAAATAACTACCCTTAATCAGGGGCTTACTGTTACCCTTACCCATCACAAGTTTCCTACTGATGGGAGCTGGTGTTTGCTGAAAATGCCAGAGGTCAGGCACAGTTTAAACCCGTTACACACATTATCTCTAGGAGGAGACAATTTTATTAAAGGAGAATGACACTTGAAGGGGTCAGTGGTTAAGAGCCTGGGTTCTGGAGTCAGATGGCCAGAGGGTGAAGTCCTGAGCAACTCTTTACCTGCTGTGTGATCCTGGCCAAGTCACTGAGCCTCAGTGGCCTGATCTGTAAAATGCACATATAGTGGTCCACCTCAAAAGGCCTTGGCGAAGGTTAAATAATAAAAGATTTAGTGTGAAGCCTTGGACATAAGAAACATTTGGTAAAGATTAGCTGCCATTATTGTTATTAATGTGATCATTATTCATAACATTCTTTTAACACTGTGGAGCAAGGTACAGTGTAGGCTTGGGGTTTACAGAACTGACTGTTTTAGCCAATGGTGTCTTTGACTGGAAGGAATGTAGCATTTCTCTTGATAAACAGCAGTGAGCTGCTGTTAAGGCACCTCTCATTCATCGATTCGATATTGGCCTGGCTGGAAAAGCTGACTTCTGGCTACTTCAGTTACCTAACAAACCACCCCCAACCTTAGTGGCTTAAATCAACAGCATTTTGTTATTTCTAACAATTCTGTGCATTGACTGTGTGATACAGAAGCTTCGTGTGTTGTCATTGAACTCTGGGGAGGTGAGAAGGTCCAAAATAGCTTTACTCATGTGGCTGTTGGCCAAGAAGTCTGCTGGGTTGGGGCCTCAGTCCTCCTCCTCGTCCTCACCCACTTGGCTACGTCGGGCTTGTCCATGCATGGCGGCTGCAGGCCATTGGACTGCTCTCCTGGTGGCTAGCTTCCTTTTGTCTTTTTTGCATTCCTGTTCGAAAAAGGAAAGGAAATTATGTAGGAAAAAATATTTCTGATTTTACTTTGGTCCTATTTGTACAAATGTTTGAGACTTGTAATAAAGAATGCCTTAAATACTCTTTAGCAGACGGCTGTCCCTATAAGGAGGGAAACCAGCATTTTGGCCCTGAACATCCCCATGCCGTGCATGGGGCAACTCTGGGAGTCTCCTGAGGCTTCCTTTGTGAGCACGGATGGGGGCTTCCAGACGCTGTACCTGTGGCTTTTAAATATAATTGTTCTAATTAATAACTGTAATAGGAGGCCCCCCCCAATTATTTATGCTGCCCTGGGTCCCACTTGTGCATTTATCCAAATATGTATTTGGGAGGCATCGTCATGCCATGATTGACAGCAAGAACCACGAGGTCCTATGACCCACTTCCTGCCTTTAGCTGTGTCAGCGTGAGCAGATCACTTGCTCTCTCTTTTCACCTTCTTTATCTGGAAAATGACATAAGGATTGTGATACTTCATAGGACTAATACGAGGATTAGATGGAACAGTACCCACGAAACATCTTAGCCCAGTGCCTGGCATAATGAGTGTTACATTCAGTGATTTTATTATTACTGTTTTAACCATCATCATTATTGCTAGGCGTTCGTACAAGGTTTCCTGATTCTGTGTTGAGGGTTGCTTCTCTGTAAAGGGAGGTGGGATTATTCCTATTTCACAAATGATAAAACTGAGATTCAGAGAGGTGAAGAAAATTATCTAGCGTGGTACAGGTCGGAAATGGCAGAACTAGCAATCAAACGCCGTTGCTTCTGACTTCTGTTCTTTTTATTCTGCCGCACAGGTCGACCTCACAGGTATTCCTAACCTGATGGTGGAGGCGTCAAGGTGATTCGGTTGGTTCTGAGTCTATTGTACTTCTGGGGCATTTTTGTCTAGATAATGGAGTAACCACTCCATTTAAACTTTACGTCGCTTTGGGCAGGGACACAGGTCATCCTTCTATAACCCAGAGACCTGCATGATCTAGGTGTTCCGTTAATATCATTACTGGTGACAATAGTGGATTATGAGGCTTGTCTGATTTACTTTGTGATTCTTGATCAAATTTAGCTAACTTCAAAAAGAAGCCACGATGAATGGATGCCTTGATTTATAAAATCAGTCAGAGACTTGGGGCCATCACAGCACAGAGAAGATTTAATTTTCAAGAATTAGCTCACTGAAGCAATTGAAATTCCTTCTCTTGAGAGTAGAAAGTGTGTGGGATGGCCCCGCGCGGGGTCCCGGTGCTGGACTGCACGTGCAGTTGGATGCGTCTGTGCTGCAGGGGTTGGAAGGCCTCTAAATGTCTGGGTCGCTTAAAGCACGTGGAGGCTGAAGAGGCTGAACTCCTCGTAAGGTTTGCTTGACCAATTAGAATTTAAGTGTGTGCCAGTGATGGGTGAAAAAAAAATGAGGGCAATCTTTTGCAGATATTAAGAGACCTAAGAGACCTATCAACAGAATACAATATGTGGTCATATTTGGATCCTTAGTTGAACAAATCAGCTATAAAAAGACATTACTGAGGCAGTTGGGGAAAATTAAACTTGAACTCGGTATTAGATTATATTAAGAATTATTACTAATTTCTTCAGATGTGACAGTGGGTGTCACAGTTTTGTTCAAAGGAGAAGGGCCTTATCTAACAGAAACAAAAAGCATTTACGGGTGAGATGATCTGATGTGCGAGGTCTGCTTTCAAATACTGCAGCAAACAGTAAACAAAAAGTCGGGAAGAAGGGCGAGGGGGAAACATGGCAGAGTATTGATCCTTGTTCAAGCTGGTTGCTAGGCGTGTGGGGGTTTATTGTACCATCCTATTTTTGTGTATGTTTGAAAATTTCCCTAATCAAAAGTTTTTAAAAATTAGACGAATGTTTCGTATTTCGTATATGGTACCATCTACATGAAGAGTTGGTGAGCTGGATTTCAGTTCTGAAGTTGGCTGCAGTGCTGTTGTGAGATGCATTTAGCTTCAAAAAACAGACTCAGAGAATCTATTAGATTTGGGGGGGACTGTGTATTTCTTTTCAAATGTTTCATTCTTAAGAGGTGTCTATGAAAGAAGTTGGAAGAAGGTGCACTTCTGTTGCTGAAAAGAGCTAGGTGCCAACAAATGATGTCTGGACCTTGGTTGAAAATTGGATTAGCTAAGTCAGAGGCATATAGAGAGACTCCTCAAATCTTAATGCTCGAAGAAATGGTGTCCAAGCTTGAATAAAAGACATTCTCCAGAGCAAAATGCATTTCATCTCACTTGCCCACTTTATTCCCGGTTTGTGAAAATGTTGTGCTTGAGGACCACAGCTGAGTTGTCTGCCCCCCAAAACAGAGAAACTATATTAATTGGAGCCCAAAGCCAAACCAGTGAACTTTTCCTCTGAACTATAATATTAACTTGAAGCGAAGATTGTCAGTTTCTTAAAAAAAACATAACTGAAAACCTCCCTGTTGAGTGGTTTGACCAGGAGTAGAAACTTGAGTGTGCTGACACTTGGGAGATGGAGCAAAATCCGGGCATCAGACTCATCTCTAAATCAGAGATGGGCAAACTTTCTGTAAAGGAACGGGTAGTAAATTTATGGGCCCAAAGACGACCACTCAAGCCTGCCCTTGTAGCCTGGTAGCCCACACAGACAGATGTAAACAAGGGAGCATCACTGTTTTCTAATAAAACTTTATTTACAAACACAGGCAGTGAGCTGGATCTGGCCCTTGCGCCATAGTTTGCCAACCCCTGCTCTAAATCAAAGTTGATTTCATGCTCTCAGAGCCCAGAAGTCGGCCGATGAGCTGAGCCACCCTGAGAGGCTGTCTTTCCCACTAGGCTCAACTTGAAGAGCTGAGCTTTTTCCAGGACAAGCTCTGCTTTGTTGAGTGACCCCTGAGAAGCAGCTCGAACTTCATGTCTCATTTTTCCTGTTGGTGTGTTGGGAATTAAAAACACATACCTGTCTCCTCCCAACAGGATGAGGGTGGCAAGGATCAAAAGAGTCAGAGTGATGGAAGCAGAATCAACTGTGCTTCCCCTCTGACATCGTAACGCATTTTACTTTTGTTGTTTTGTATTTTCCATTTCCTGTGAGACAAACAGATGAGCCTCAGAGATTCCCTGAAATTGTCTCTGCTTAAAAAGAGAGTTTTGTATGGCTTTCTACATCACAGGTTAGGATCTTTTAAACAGAAATTTTGCAACAAAACCTAGCTGATGAGAGAAAGTGGTTAAAATTTTTTTTAATTTTATTTTTTTCCTATCTTTTGTGGGGGAGGCGGGTAATAGGCTATTTATTTATTTTAATGGAGACACTGGGGATTGATCCCAGGACCTCATGCATGCTAAGCACACCCTCTGCCATTCAGCTATACCCACGGCCCAAGAAAGTGGTGCTGAGTTTCAAAACATCACTTAGCCTTAACTCTGATGGGGAGAAAATAAGAGATGAGGGCAGGTGGTTGCTTTCCCCATTTGGGAAATTATTCATCCATGTAACAGGTGTTTCCCCAGCTCCTCCAAGGCACCAGCCTGGGGGGAGACGCTGGGGACAGAGGGATGAATAAGCCTTGGGCTCTGCCCCGGAGCTGCTGCCACCTTGAGGTGGCACAGGCTCGGGCAGAAGAGCGAGCAGAGTTGGGCGTGAAGAAGATGGAATGACTGCATCTGCCGGGACCAGGAGGGGAGGGGCCGGCTGAGGTGGGTCTGGCCAAGGAGGGCGATGGGGATTCCAGGCAGAGGGACCTGCGTGTGCAATGGGAGAGCTATAGTGAAAGGTCAGAGACTTGGGAACTTGGGAACAGAGTCATGGGGTGGAAGTGTGGGCTGAGACGGGGAACGTAGGGTTGGGGTCTGTCAGTGAAGAATCTGCCTCACCAGCTGTGGGGTTTAGACTTAACCCAAGAGGAAGTAGGGCATCTCTAGGTGTCTTACTGGGACTTACATCTTAGGAAGGCAATCTAGGCAGTGGTACAAATCTACCATTTATTTAAGGCTGATAATGTGCTAAGCTTTGTTGTGAGTGCTTCTAGTATTTTGACTTAACTATGAAACCCTATGAGGCAGGTGTTTTCAAATCCCTTTTATTGCCAAACAAGGCTCACAAGGGGCACAGAAAGGCTAAGCGACTTGTCGAGAACAACATAGCTAGTGAGTGGCAGAGACGGAATTCAAACCAGGACGTCTGACTGCCACATTTAGGCTCTTAGCCACTGCACCTTGGAGGACTTGCCTGCCACCTGTCCATCCGTGTGGCTAGTGTTTGTTAAGGACCTATTAAGTCCCAGGCACGACGCTAGTCCTGGTGAACACAGCAGTGAGTAGAGCAGACCTGATTTCTGCTCTGCTGGAGCTTCCAGTCCAGCATCAGAGATAGCCAGTCACATCAGCACATGTGAGCGAGGTACCTTCAGGTGTGGCAGGCGCAGTGCAGGGCACCTGTAACAGGTGTGATGAGTAGTGCCAGGACAGGGCTGCTGGGTGGGTGGAAGTGCTGCTTCACCTCGGGTGGCTGGAGGATGCTTCTCTGGAGCTCTGAGAAGTGTGCTAGAGTTAAGCTTTGAATAATGTAATGGAGCTGTTCCCATGAAGAGCCAAAGAAAGCATCCCAGGTACAGTGAATGGCAGGGGTGAAGGTTCGGAGGCAGGATGAGCTGGTCATTGTCAAGGACTTGTGGGTCTGCAGTGTGGTGAGTGATGGACACGGTGGGGAGAGAAGCAGGTGGGGCCACATCACGTGTGGCCGTAAGTCCATCGCCAGATGGAGAGCTTGCCTTCCATTCAGTCATGGGGAGCCACTGGAGAGTTTCAGCCAGGGGAGTGACGAGAGCAGAGTTGCATTTTAAAGAAAGGACAGTCTGCGGAGGAACAAGCCAGAGCTGGGAAAACCAGTGTGTCCCAGGGATCCAGGCAAGGGCGGTGGGGTCTCAGGGAAGGCAGTGGGTGTGAGCGCAGGGAACGATGTTGATAGGTATTTCTGACGGTCAGGGGAGAGTCAACTCAGAGACAGCTCCTGTGGGCAGCGTCCCTGGTCCCCTCCCAGCGGGCTGGGCTGGGCACCCCACCTGTGTGTTCCGGGCCCCTGAGTCTCCCTGTGTCAGCATTTAACACCAGCCTGGCCCGATGTCTGTTCTTGTCCTCCAGACTGGGTCTTACTTGTCTTTGGATCACTGTGGCCTAGCGTCGCGAATGGCACCTAACAGATGTGCAGAAATGTGTATTGAGTGAATGAACCCGTGTTACCTGAGGAATGTGCTTTGGGAGGTGGGGTGGAGTGGGCGGAGTTCATACTTTCCATGTGAGACAGTTACTTTTGGGACACTTACAGTAGAGCCTGGGGCACGACCTAGGAGGCTAAAAAGCCCCTTCTGTAGGGCTCTGGAGCAGAGTTAAGACCAGAGATTAGATCTGAGCATTGTGAGTGGTGGATCGGATCTGGAGGCAGAGGCATAGATGAGAGTGGCAGGAGGAAAGAAAGGGAAGGGGGGAGAGGCCTGGAGGATAAACATCCCAGAGGGAAGAAGCCAGGAGACCCTGGAAGCCAAGGTTTTGTTCGGATTGATTGTTCACGCCACCCAGTGCAGAAGGGTCAGGTAAGAAGAGGACAAAAGATAGGCTTTGGTGTTAGGAGGTCTTCAGTGACCTCGGCGAGAGCTTTACCAGTGCAGCCAAGGAGCAGAAGCCAGACCAGAATGAGTTGTGAAGGCACTGGGAGTTGAGGCAATGTTGCCTGTAGTCCAGTAGCTCAGTGGTCATGCATTGAGCGCCCATGGGATTCCAGTCCCTGACTTGCCATTGGGCATCTTGGGGAATGGTGGTTGTGCTTGGGAGCTCACAGTCTAGCAGGGAAAGCAGACCCTTTCAAGAAGAAGCAGCTGGAGGGGTTCAAGGGGTTGAGGTCAGTTGATTTTCTTCTTGAACAGAAGATCCCAGAACATATATGCATTACTTATATCTACTCTGTAAACCTTAAAGGAAAGGGGGAGAGGATCTGAATGGTCCAACAGTTCCACTCCTGGTTATTTGCCCAACCAAATGTGAACACATGTTTTCAAAAAGACATGGTTGTGGTGGCACTGTTCTTAACAGTTGAAAGCTAGAACCCATCCAAATGTCCATGAGGAGTACAGTGGATTATAAATTGTGGTTATGTTCACACAATGGAAAATTATGCAGCTGGAAAAATGAATGATCTACAACTCTACTCAACAGTGTGGATGAACGTCACAGACACAGTCGTGAGTGAAAGGAGCCAGACGCAACGGAGGACAGGCACGTGATTCTGTTTATGCAAAGGACAGAAACAAGCCAAGCTGATCTGGGCTGTTAGAAGGCAGGGAGAGTCGTCCCCTGTGGGTAAGGTAGTAAGCGGGAGGGAGCGTGGGGGGCTTTTGGAGATGCAGGTAAAATCGTCTTTCGTGAGCAGAGTGCTGGTTTCACAGGCATGTTCAGTTTAAAATTTCACAGAGTGGAACACTTAATATTTGTACACTTTGCTGTGTGAATAGCATACTTCAATTGTTTAAAAAAAAGCATTGCTTTTTAAGATCAGGACCCAGGGGAGAGCATAACCACGGACTGGGGAGGACTTGGTGCACAGGGGAAGAGGGCGGAGAGCAGAGAGAGGGGGTGACAGTGGGGTTGGACCGTGGAAGGCAGGAATGGAACTCGGTGCATCCACGGAGGACTTTGCTTCTTTCCAGAAGGAGGAAGGTGACCTGTCTAGGGTTTTGGCCAAGGTGGTCATTAGAAAAGTGACTTAATGTTGGTCAGCATGGCTTGATTGTCCCAAATATTTTAATAGTAACCTACGCTCACCCCAGAGGTTGTTGGTGTTCTCTCGCAACCTTTTTTTCTTTTGAATCTGCGTCAAGTCTGCCTAGAGAAGTTGCTGAATTTTTAAGTGGTATTATTCTGTTCATTAATGTTGTGTGGAGTCTGGCACCTCCTCGCCTCCCTCCTCCAACTCTGTCCCCAACCAGGTGGGTCGGCAGGAAAGTGGAGATATGGAATGTCACCACAGAGCACACGAACAGCTGGGAGCTGCAGAGTTCTTGCCTCTCAAGTAACCTGAGTAAATGTTTCCCATTGACCGTCAGTGTAAAAGTCAGAGTCATAAATAATGACAGGTTTTGGAAGCTGTGATTAAAGCCACAAATCAAAGAGGAATCTCCATGTATGCATGGTGTAGAGAGGACGGCTGCTGATGAATTAGGTTGGTCTTTGCAGCCAGCCCATCGTGTAGTGCTAGTAAAAGCCATCAGCAGCCCGCAAAGATTTGCGATAGAAAACATTATGCATTGGATGGATCTGCTCATACAAGAGCTAATAAATCAATGTGGGTCTCGTTAGAGAATGGCATTTATAGAGAGAAAGTTTGCCTGGCAACCTGCTTTTGAAATTTAGTGAAGTCAGCGAGGACCTGTGGTGTGTGGGGGTCAGTTTCTCCCCAAAAGGCAGTGAAGAATCACGAATGTTCTTTATCTTTCGGAGGGGTCAGGTTTGTCCTGTCTGTCTTTTAGAAGTAGTCCCAATTTCAGAGTCTGCATTAGTATTTATTAGCCTGTTAGCAAGAAGGATGAAACCACTTTAAATAATACATTAATGGATGGTTTGCTCCAGTTTTCCCCCAAATCACTTAAGGCCTTATGAAGACTTAGTTATTGTTCACCGAAGAGTGGCTAATGAGAAGCGCTAAGAGTGATGAATTATGTAAGTTCTACATTAACATGTTGTTCTATTTTTTAAAGTACACATTTTGCAAATAAGGCTAGACTCCTCCTCAGCCACCATCAACCAATCTCCTAACATTTTGAGACGGACACGGAGGAGGCCACGTCCACCATGTTCTCCCAACCGATGTCCCTAGTGCTGTGTTAGAGACAGAACATTGGCTCGTATGGATAACTGGACTGGCCCAGGGTGACATATCTCACATGGAGTTACAGTGACAGGATGACACGTTGAATGGAGCATCGTAAATATTGGGAATGCCTGGGGAACGGATTCTTAATGAAAACACTTGCCAGGATAAACGTGCTGTAACATTCTCTGCCTCCGTCTCTACCTCCGTCCATGTCTGGGCCAATAAAGGTATCTCATTGGGCATGCTATGTTGTGTTTATTTTTTCTCACCTCCCCACATACAGCCAGTTCTGGTGTGGCTGCTCAGTCGGGGCTTGGCGGCTTCCCGTGAAATCTCAGGTTTCCTGAAGCACTCGCAGGCAGCAGGCACCAGTGCACTTTGCTGGGCTCTTCCCTCCCTCTGGAATGTGCTTTCCCCCTTTCCCAGATCCTCTCTCTCTTCCCATGTGGTGAATTCCGCCTTGGTCGTCAAGGCCCGACTCAAGTATGTATCGCTCCTGTTCCCAGGAAGCGTCTCCCATCACCTCCTCCCTCCTCCGGGCAGAGCTGGTCCCCTCCCCGGTTTGTTTATACCCGTATCCCGTGGCTCTTGCCACCGGATAGTGCGGGTGGTTATGTGTGGGAGGCTCTTTGTTCTCTTGGGAGCTTTTGGAGTCTGGGGACCATGCCTTTCTCACCTCTGAAACACCAGTACTCTGTCAAATGTTGAATGTTGGTGTGCTGTTGTCACCTGGCATTAACCACGGTGGTGAGTGGGTATTTGGCATGTGTTTGCTGTTAACATGCCTTCTGTTTCTGTACTAGATCTTTTGATCCTTTTCTGGATGCAAAATGACCTGTAAAATTTCTCTTCTTTCTCTTTTTATTAGATTATATCTACTGTGCTTTGAACCCATAAAGAGCATTCACCTAACATTGTGCTTAAAATGTTAATTGGTCATCAGTCTGTTTTAATACAGATTGGTGTCTTGTGAAAAGCACTGACACACAGGCACGTCCTCAGGGGTCCATCGTGTGTTTTCTCCGGTTTATTTCACGCCCCAGCCTGTTTTAAATGACAAGTATACTGAGTGTCCGTTATTTTTGGTAGATAACCCTTGAGTAACCAGCATAGAGGAGGCTAAATCCTCCCCTCCTCCCAGAGTTGTAGCTTCCAGGAATATATGTAATGAGAGAAGAGTTCTTCTTCTTCTTCTTCTTTTTTTTGGGAAGAGTTCTTTTTTTCCCTCATTTTTTACTTAGTTACCTAGCATCAGGGTTAAAGGATAATAATTCTGTTTTACTTTGCAAACTGATCATGGCCTCACTGAAGAGGAGCCAGCCTCACCTCTGGTTGAGTGAGCTCAAGGTTACTGCTTCAGAACCACTCTGCTTTTGTTTGGATGGTGAGGTGAGCTTTATACCTCTTGGTTGTTTGCTGGGTTTTTAAACTTGGACTGTCCCCCTGGAGGGCAGGTAGCAGCCACCACTGTCGACTGAGATGCAACAGAGCCACCGGGACATGGACCCTCCAGTTCAGGGAAGCCTGTCTGCACGTGGGTGTGCGGCACGGGGGTTGGGTGCTGAGCAGGAGGTGTGGTGGGAGGGGCCACCCCCCCATCACATTAGCACTTCTCCTGAGCCCATCCCCTATTGGCCTTTGTTAGCTTTAACCTATTAGTCATTGTTGGTAAAGGGCCAGTGATGCCCCGTGTAAACTTGCCCGTGAAACTCGCACATGAAACACGTTGCAGAGACTTCAGGAGCAGCTGCTGCTCGAGCATGCATCATCACGTGCAAGGCAGCCATGATGAGTGCTGTTCTTAGATGTTTTGGTGGCGCCAAGGAGGCTTGAAGGTATCAGAAACTATTTTCTTAAGAAGGCTTTGCTTTTCTGTATGACATTAAGCTTTCATGAATGCAGTAGGTCACTTTTTTTTTTCCTGATGTAAGAAAATATAATGAAAACGTTTAAACAAGGAATTCTCTGTTGCCTACTTCCTACTTCATTTCTAACTCGAATGCTTAAGGCTCCTGATGCTTCTGGGGGACCTGGGCTTTGTGGGGTCTCAGGATAATCGACCGCTCCTGACATCACCACGTCAGTAGACCTTTACTCCTTCTTCCCGGGGACGGTTGCCAGACAATATGCCCCTTTAGCAGTGGCTAGAAATGTGAATTCTAGAAAATTCTTTTTTGAGAGCAAGAGTCACTTTATGTGTTACTGCCACTGTCGGGAGGTGCAGCAAGCTAGCTGGACAGATCTTATTCATTCATTCATTCATTCAGCAGCTTTTACTGATGGCCTGCTGTGTGCCAGGTACATCAAGGAGTCAGTAAAAGAGTTTTGCCGTGGGCCTGGCGGTGGGGGTGTGGGAGTGGACCAGCTGCTAAACAGTGAACGTAGGAAGTAAACGTTTTGTGTGTCGGAAGGTGATAAATTCTCTGGAAAAATGGAAAAGTCCATCAGGGTCAGTTGGGGTGTCGGTGGGAGGCCTGCAGTTTCAAAATAAGGTGGTTGGGGGGACCTCTTTGTGAGGATGAATGAGCAAAGATTTCAGAGAGAAGAAGGGAGTTTTCAGAGAGGACATCTTGGGGAGCAGAGTTCTAGGCAGAGGGAACCGCCAGGCAGTGCGGTGGCCCCGAGCCAGGGAAGTGACCAGGGTGTTTGGGAAACAGTCAGGAGCTGTGTGGCTGGAGGAGAGGGGAGAGGGAGTCATGGGAGATGAGGTCAGAGAGGCCAGGGTGGGCCCGGCCATTCCTGCTGATCTGAAACCCCCTCATGCGTGGGGCCGTCCCCTCAGCAGGGGCTGCCCAGGTAACGACACGTGCTGCGTCATCGTGTTTCACGGCGGCGCTCACCTGGGGCACGCGGAAGTTTCTGGGGACGGCTTTGATTTTCCCAGGTCGGGGAGAGGATGCTCCTGGCATCCAGTGAGTTGAGGCCAGGAGCGCTGTGGTGCTTGGCCCGCACGACAGAAGATGAGCCCGTCAGTGGTGCCAAGGGGAGAGCCCCGGCTCTGTGATCACGTGCTGCAGCAGCTCTGCGCGGATCTAGCTTGTCTTTGAATACTTAATAAAAAAAGCCCCAACAGTAAAATGTCACGGGAAGAGGTTACTGATCACGGCGTCTGGTCTGAATGCCCTTGCAACTGACAAGGGGGATAGTGCTGGCAGCTCTCGCTCGCTTTGTGGGACGGGGTTCCAGATCTTCCTGGCATGTACATTTTAGTAAACTGGCACTTTTAGGGAGCAGTTCAAAAATTTTAATACACCGTTTACAAGTAAATAGTAATAATCTCACTGATAATCTCATTAATTTGGATTCAGGTAGGATTTTGAAAGGGGACAGGATGGTGACCTACACAAGGGATAATGTTTATGTATGTATGTATGTTTATATATTTCAGTATTTATTCAAAAGTATTCAAGATACTTTGAGTATTTGGAATAAAAGACACCATTATTTGCATATAAATGTGATGCTGCTAATGGGAGTATTTTCCTTGGCTTACACCAATCCAGTATTTCTCAGAACTCAGTCATTTGTGTTCTACTTTTCCTATTTTTGCTTTGTCTATATACCACCTGCATTTTTCTTTATATCAAATAATTTCTTTTATTTAAAAGCATTTTGGGAAACTTGTATGCGTTGCTGGGCGTGAAACGTAACTGAAATATCATAAGACAAAGAGTAAAATAGCGTTATAAAATTCTAGTTAGACACCGTGGTCTGCTCAAGACTGAGTGTGAGAGCTGCTCTGTATTCCAAAGCAAGAGTAAGTAGCTTTAGAGAAGGGTTCAGGCACACTAGTGCCAAAAGGAAACTTATCTGATTAATTAGAGAATTAAGAAGGGAATAAATAATCTTCCCATTCTGTGGCTTAGTGATATTTGATGTCCCTTCCTTGTGTCATACTGGGAGGCACCCTGTCCCAAGCTGTCCGCACTGAGGCCAGGTGACAGCTGTGCCTTTGCAGCCGAGCTGCTGGGGTCAGAGCTGCAGCCTGAGATGTGGGACCAACCTGTGATACAAAGGTGGCCGCTTCTCTTTGGCTCTGATTGGCCATCAGCATTCTGTTAATGCAGAACTCCCAGAGGGTAGCCTTCAGATAACCTGGGTCTTTGCTCTGTACGGGACTAAAATTGTAATTCTATTTCTTAAAACGAAACAAAACAAAGCAAAAATCCCTGTAATTCAGATTTCTTATTCTTTCCAGTGAGTTTTATACATATTCCTTCCTTCCGCCCCTGTTTCCATACTTAATAGGAATTACCAAAATTTAATTTTAGTGTATCCATCACTGGGATCCATCACTGAAATTCCTGTATTTTGTTTTAGTCATTCTGTGATAGTTTTTGACCTGCATCTTTTCTTGAAACTAAGATCTCTTCATTTTTGCAGGCAGAGGTGAATGGATTAATGTCTCAGTTTCTTTTTTGGGGGGATAATTAGGTTTGTTTGTTTAATGGAGGTATCAGGGATTGAACTCAGGACCTCGTGCGTGCTAAGCAAGTGCTCTACCCCTGAGCTCTACCCTCCCCACAAAATGTGTCCGTGTCTTCATAACTCATGTTGTAGGTACAGCTCCAGGTGGCTTGAGGTGAGCCACTGCACCTCACGTTTGTTTGTGTGGAAACTGGATTTTCTCAGTTTTCTCAGGGGCTGTTGGACTCTCATGAATTGAATCCAGGTAATCAAAGTCTCAGGAGACTGATTTCTACAGAAACGGATATTTATTAAGTACCTGCTGTTTGCCAGCCGCTATGTGACACGGTCCCAGGGTTGCAAGGGCCTCCAAGTCTAGCTGTGGAGACAGAAACAGTCCACGTAAAGTTAATAATGTGCTGCGTCATGGAAAATGTTGAAAGCTGACACCTGTGTCGTTCCATTTATTGCCCTCCTATTTGATGTTACAGTTTTTACTGTATCGTCCGTCTGCACGGACTGATGCAAAGTCTGGCGCATGTGAATCTGTGGACACCGTCAGGGCCCAGAGTTAAACTCAGTGCTTTCAAGCCCGCGCTAGGCAGGGCCTGCAGTGTTCTGTAAATGTCTATGGGATGGAGGCCTCGTGTTCCTCCTGGGCCCTGAAATGCTGTGAGAATAGCTCGTACCAGGTGACTGTGGGTGGGGGCCTCTTCATCCCCGGCAGGGACCCTGCAGAGAAATGATGGATTTGATTGGCCACACACATTTTTTCTACAAATATAGAATTCTTTATTTAAAGTGTCTGGGTAACTTATACAGTGTACATTTTTAAAACTCAAATTACTAGCCTAAAAGAATTAGTTGAGAAAAAAATGCAGTTAGTGTTTCAAAGAAAAGTGAGCACCTGGGCATAAACTTGCCATCTCTTGTTTTCAGCCCTTGTCAGTTACTGCCGGGAGGAACCGTGGTTTTCCTGTCTGCCAGGTAGGACCCCTCTGCTCTTTTGCACCAGTAGTGCTTCTGGCACAGCTGTGTCAGTGCAGGGAGAAGGAGGGAAGCCTGGATGCCCCTGAAGCTTGGGTGCATAGAGGGTGGTCTCCAGGGTCAAGGCCAGAACACGAGGGGCCAGATCCCGCCAGTCAATGTGCACAAACTCACTTCTTCCAACATCTGGACAGAACAAGGGGAGGGTTTCATATCCGTCCTATGGATTAGAACATGGGAGGAGGGAGGGTGTAGCTCAGTGGTAGAGTGGGTGCTTAGCGTGCACCAGGTCCTGGGTTCAACCCCCAGCACCTCCATTACAAAACACAACAAAACGAAAAAACATGGCAGTATAGACAGGTCAAGTCACTTACTTTGGTCACACAGCTAATAAGTAGTAGTTGGGGGATTCATTCCATTCTGGTGACTCCAGAGCCCCTGGGCTCAGCCACCCTGCTCCATCAGAGAGAAGGGGATGCCTGCTTCAGTGGGGGTACAGGGAAGAGCAGCCTTAAGGAGGGAGAGTCAGCAGGCCTGCTGGCTCACCTGTCCAGAGTGAGTTGGAGGACCTTGGGATGGGAAGGATGCCGTGGAGTGGGGAAAGCTCTGTGATGAGGGCACGGAGGTCAAGACAAGATAATGGGGTGGACTTTCCATCAGATTCTGGCTTAGAGGTCAAAGTTTTTTGCTTTTAACTGTTTTAAATCTGTTGGCATGGAGCTCCCTGGCCATTTTTCAGAGGAGTGAGTGTCTGTTCTCTTGCTTCTGTGTCCCCAGTAGTGGGAAGGTCCTGTCCACGGTGGTGAGAGACGACTCAGGCATCAGACCAACAACACTCAAAGGAGAGGGTTCTTCTTGATGGCTCTGGTCTTAACCCCCTCCCCTTGGGTTATAAACATGCCCACTTCATTTTCATGAACGATCAAGCCTGCAGCACTCGGAGGAGGCCTCAGCTGGAGAGGGCGGCCCAGTAGAAAGCATGCGACCCGTCAGAGGTGATGTGCACTTACGAGTGTGGTTTCCCCTCTCCCCCTTAGATGGATTTGAGGACTACGGTCCAGACTGCGACAGCATGAGGGTAACAGCCTTCTTGGACGCCCTGCACCAGAACAACCTGCCTCCACTCACTTGCCTGGAAAAGCACGCTTTCAGCGGTCACGTCTTCAGCCGGTAAGCCCAGCCCGCCCCTTGCGTGGGTACAGCTCTCTGCTGGGACCAGCTAAGCAGACACTGGTGGCCACGTGTCTGTGACAGCTTTGCAGGGACTGGAGGAGGGGTTGGAATGGGACTGTCTCCAGGATGCCGGGAGCCTGTCTGAACAGCACTGCGTTACCAGGCTTTTCCAGTATTCTGGTTACTGTTTTACTGACCGCCCGGTAAGCCAGGAAAGAAGCGGCGATGAAATTTAATGGTGCTTAAAGAATTAGGGTTGCTGCCTGGGCTTCCTTCACACGGGGAGTAAGGATTCGAAGCACCGCGCGTCCCCATCATTGGGAAGCATCGGTTGGCGCCTTGCTCGCTTGTTTTGTGTCCTGACCATGCCGGGCTTCAGGGACGTTGATGCCACATGTCCTGCACATACCATTTTCACTCCTTACGGTGCTGGCGGGACCCTCCTCCAGGCTCAGACCATGCCCCTTACCTTCAGCAGATGACCTGGACTCTATTTCACGAAGAACATAGAATCTAAGGCATCTCTTTCAGTCCACCATCCGCCCAGACCTGCGTCTGCCACTTCTTCCCCCCGTCTCAGCGCCTCCCTCGTGCCATCAGATCTGCCTTCTGTCTCTTCTTCCCACCTCGTACATGCCCTTCCCTTCTGCTTACAAACCCCTGCATGTCTCTCCCTCTGAAGGGTCCTCAGGGCTCTACCTGCCGCCTCCCCTCATCTCTTCCCTGAAGGACACGGTTCTGTCAAGACTGGCTCATCCTCACCAAGTGTCTTTTCTTACTTCCACTACTCTTTTAAAAAATTATCCTCTGTGCTTTTACATCTATTAAATCATAGAGGGCTCGCAGCAGTTGCTGCTGAATGAGCCCAGTTATTATCCCAATTCTACAGATGGGGAAATGATGGTACTCTGAGCAGCGTCTTTGATGAGCAGTTTTTCATTGAAATGTAGTTCACGAGTTATCAACTTTCTCTTTTATGGTTGGTACTTTTTTGTGTCGTGTGTAAGAAACATCTGCCTTCCCCAAGGCCGCCGGGATATTTTCTGACATCGTCTTCTTGAGGTTTTATTGTTTACCTTTCCCATTTGGACCCACAGTTTACCTGGAACTGTGTTTCTTGTTTGTATATGATGTGAGGGAGGAATCAGATTTCATTCCTCCCATACGGTATCCGGTCGATCCAGGGCCATTGACTGAAAATGGCATCCTTTATCCATCCATTGTCTTCAGTCAGGTGCCCATTTCTGGACTTCCTAGTCTACTGCTTCGGTCAGTTGGTCTGTCATTGCACCATTACTACAGCTTTGTCATCAGATTGGTATCAGGGAGAGTGAGTCCTCCCACTTTGTTCCTTAAGATGGTCCTGGCGGTTCTTGGCCCTTTGCATTTCCAAATGTATTTCAGTACCTGTTTATCAACTTCTAGAGAAAAGAAACCTGTTGAATTTTCATTGGAATTGCATTGCATCTATAGATCAAGAGATAAAGAATTGACATCTTTACAGTATTTAGTTTTCTACTCCTTCCATTTTTTAAAGATTTTCTTCAGCTTCCTTGTGTATATGTATATCTGTGTACACACACACGTAAATAACTAAAACTGTAATACGTTATAATGCAGAGTTTTCTGTCGTAGAGATCTTCTGTATCTTGTTAGATTTAATTCTAGGTATGTGATTTTTATGCTACTGTAGATTATATCTTTTCTTAAGATTTATATTCTAATTGTTGTTGACATATGACAATGGGATGGATTTTTAGATTTTGATTTTGTCTCCATGGATTATGCCAAGTTCACTTATTAATTTTGATATCTTTTCTGTATCTGGATTCTTTGGTTACTACAGCGATGCTGTCTGTGAAAAGTGATAGTTTTATTTCTTTCTTTCCTATCTTGTTTTGTTTTTTTTAGTAGTGCCTCTTACCAGCTTAAGAAAATTTATGTATCTATTTTGCTAGTAGATTATTTTTAAACTTTAAAAAAATTCCACACTTTTAGGAAAATTTCAAGAATAATATAAAGAATTCTTGTATATCTTTCACTGAGATCTGTCAATTTGTTAACACTTTGCCACATTTGATTTATATCTCTATTTTAATTTTTCCTTTTTTCCTCCAACCATTTGAGAGTTGGAGACTTTCTGTTGCTTTTCCTTTAAATACTTCAGTGTGCACTTTTCTAAGAACGAGGACATTCATTATTCACTTACATAATCACAGTACAATGATTAAAATAAGGAAACTTAACTTATACAGTACTGTTACCCAATATATAGACTTTAATTGGATTTTACCAATTGTGCTAATAGTGTCCTTTAAATTAGGTTTTTTGTTTGTTTGACTTTTATGTCCAGAATCAAAGCCAGCATCACATATCGCATTTAAGTTTCGTGTTTTTTTAAGTTTCCTTTAATCTCTGACATTTTCTTGGCCTTTCTTTGCCTTTCTTGATAACGTTGGCATTTTTGAAGAGTACAGGTCATTTATTTTATAGCATAAAATCACTAAGAGGTTTAAAAATCCCTCAGTGAGGTCTGAATTTTATGTAATGCTTCTTCATTATCTGTTGAGATTATCAGATGGTTGGTCTTTATCCTTTCATCTCTCTTCCAACTTTCTTTAAAACTTCTTCTATTGTGAAATATAACACATACAAATAATTGGATAAAACAAACATGTGAAGTCTAAGGAATTTTTATGAAGCAAATGCCTACATGCCATTGCTCAAGTCATCCCAGAAGTCTGGACTCCCCCAGTTCCCGAGGGTAACCATCATCTGATTTTTATGCTCCTTACATCCTCCATTTTCTCCCGAGTTTTAACACCAAAGTATCTACTTCCAAATAATATAATTTAATTTTATTGTTTCTAAACTTGAAATTTATGAAATCATTTAGGATACGTTACTTTGTGGTTTGCACGTCGTTTTGAGTTTGTTCCTTTTGTAACACTGTTCTGTTGCTTATCGACCTTTACCTGCTGCTGTTAGAGGAGTTGAGGTTTTCTCACTGTCATGAACCATTTTGCTGGGAACAATCTTGTATGTGTTTCTGGGTGCACATGAGGATGCATTTCCTTAAGGCACGTATCCGGGAAAGGATCACTGTGTAATGGGCTATGCTTATTTCCGACTTTAGTAGGTGGGGCCAGTTTTCCAAAATGCTGGCCACAGTTAACACTCCCCCCTTTGCCCTACATTTTATCTGCCAATTGGTATGGCCAGATTTTAAACTTTTAGCCCCTCTGATAGTGCAGTAGTGTGTATAACGATACCGATTCATTATTTTAATTTACATTTTCCTTGTTTATGAGTTTGAACTCCTTTTCACATATTTGCTGGACACCTGACTTTTTCTTTTCAGTGAAGTGCCTGTTTAAGTCTTCTGTTGGGATGTAGGGGGGAAGATGGACTGTCTATCTTTTTCCTATTGATTTGTAGGCGTTTTTTGTAAATTCTGGATTTCAGCCCTTTGTCAACCATGTGTGGTAAACACCCTCCCTCTTTCTTTTTTGGCTCTCTGTGGTGTTCTTTTGGTGACTGGAAGCTCTTCACTTTAATGGAGTTAAATTTACCCACATTTTCTTTTATCCTTAGTGCATTTTGAAGTTTCTCTAAAATGTCTTTCTCTACCCCAAGATCATAAACATGGTCTTTTATATTGCTTTAAAGCTTTAAAAGCTTTAGTTTAGATTTTTGTTGTTGTTTTTTTTTTTGTTTGTCTGTTTACATTTAAGTCTACAATCCATTTGAAATTGATTTTTGTTCATTGTGTGGAAGAGGAGTCCAGTTTCATTTCCCTGACTGTCACGATACCACTCACCAAAAACACGTCCTTTCCCCGTGCTGGGGGAATGCCCCCTCTGTCATAATCCAGTGTCTGTTTGTGACTGGACTGGCTCCTCTTCCCGTGGTCGGTTTGTCTTTCCCTCCGCTGCTACCACACTGCCGTGATCACTGTAGTTTTGTAGTGAGCCTTGATATTTGGTAGAGTAAGAATTCTCACTTGGCTTTTTTTTTTTTTTTAACGTGGCTTGTTATTCTTGGTCCTTTGCATTTCCATATAAATTTCAAAATCAGCTCTTCAGGTTCTAATACAACAAAACAAAAACAACACCTATTAGACTTTTGATTGGCTTTGCATTGAATCTGTAGGTCAGTTTGGAAAGAATTGCCCTCTTCATAGTATTTAGACTTCCAGTCCATAAACATGGTGTATCTTTCCATTTATTTCGGTTTTCTTTAATGTCCCAATACAATTTGATCATTTTCTCTGTAGAAGTTTTGTGCTTTTTTTGCCCGTGTATTTTAAAGGTAGATATTACATCATTTTATCCAGCTAAAGACTTAACTCTTAACTGCAGTATCGTTATCACACTCTACAAAATGAACAAAATTGCCTTCCAGCCTACCAATCTATGTTCAATTTTCCCTGATTGTCTCAAAATGCCTTTTTATGGTTGGTTGGTTTGAATCATGATCCAAATAAGATCCACACATTTCATTAGTAGATGTGTCTCTTAAGTCTTTTTTTTTGTTTATTGTTTTTTTCCTTTTGATCTTAAATCCCTTTTGCTCTCTAATTGATTCTCAATCTCATCTTTCCCCCACATCATTTATTTGTTGACGGGGTCATTAGTCTTGTAGAATTTTCCACATTCTGAATTTGGTGGTCATTACTCTCATGGTGTAATTTAACATGTTCCTTTGTTCTCTGTATTTTCTATACACTAAAAATTATACTTGGAGACTTGATTAGATTTTGCTTCAATTTTTTTTTAAGAATACTTAATATGTTGTTTTATATACTTGTTACAAAACATCAGGAAACAATGTTTGGTTGTCCCAGTTTTAGAGCTGTTAATATTGAGCAGTGGGCACAGGTGTTCGATGTTTTCATTATAAAATTCCTCACCAACCTTTCCTTTAATCATTTTAGTGGTCACAAATAATCAACACTTAGATCTGTTATTTCATTGTGTGTTGGAAAATGGTAATTTTCTTTTTATTGTCTGTGAAATCTGTAGTATGGCTGCATTTTCCATCCTGTTTTTGGTTATTGTTGCCTTTTTTTTCCCCTAGATGATTCTTACTAGAGGATGATCAATTGCATTAGTTATTTTGAAGACCCAAGCTTTCCCTTTGAATTTCTCTATTGTATAATTATTTTCTAGTTCAATAATTTCTGCTCTAATCTGTACTATTTTCTTCCTTGGAGTTTTTTTGGGGGGGAAGATTTAATTGCTATTCTTTTTCTTACTTTTTGTGAGGGATGCTTAACATTTTATTTTTTGGCCTTTCTTTTATAATATTTGCATTTTACATTTTAAGATGGCTATCAAGTACTGTATTAAGTATTATAAATACTGAAGTATTATATTAGCTGCATCCTCACGTTCTGATATGTGATATTTTCATCACCTTTCAGTATAAAGTATTTTTAATGTCCATAATCGTTTCTCCTTTGACCAATGAGTTATTAGAAGTGTGTTATTCAATTTCCAAATATTTGGGGGTTTTTCAGATATCTTTCTGTTATTTTTATTTTAAGTCTTTCATGGTCAGAGAACACATTTTTTTTTCTTTTTTATTGTGATTTCTTTTTTGAGGGGGAAGATAATTAGGTTTGTTTGTTTGTTTGTTTAACGGAGGTACTGGGGATTGAACCCAGGACCTCGTACATGCTAAGTATGCACTCAATCACTGAGCTATACCCTCCCCTAGAGAACATACTTTGTATTATTTCTCTTCTTTAAAAGTTGTTGAGATTTATTTTGTGGCTCTGAATCGGCTCTAACTTGTTGGATGTCTCATGTGCACTTGAAAAGAATGTGCATCCCAGTATTTTGAGGTAGAGTATCTTATAAATGTCAGTTTGGAAAATTAGTTGAAAACATTGTTCGCGTCTTCTATATTTTTATCTATTTTCTGTCTTCTTGTTCCGCCAGTTACCAAGAGAGGAACATTGGAATCTGCAGCTACAATTATGGATTATCTGTTTTTCTTTCAGTTCCAACAGTTTTTATTTTGTGTGTTTCTAAGCTTTGTTCTTGGGTGCATGCACATTTAGTGTTGTTCTGTTTTCTAGAATAAATTGGCCTCTTTATCACTGCGTAATGTCCCTCTCTATCCCTACTAACAGTCCTTTTTCTGAAGCTTGCTATGTTTAATATTAGTATATATACTCCCGCTTTCTTTTGATTAGTGCTTTGTGGTATAGTTTTGCCCATACTTTTATTTTAAACTTATCTGTGTCTTATAGTTAAAGTGTAGTTATTGCAGAAAACATATAGTAGGGCCTTGCTTTCTCATCTAGTTTATCAGTCTGTCTTTTAATTTGAATGTGTCAAGTGTTTACACTTGATGTTATTAATGATATGGTTTGGTTTAAATCTACTGTCTTGCTGTTTGTTTTCTATTTGTTTCAACTCTTCTTGCCAGTTTCCTCTTTTCCTGTCTTTTTAAGAAAAACTGGATGAGTTTTTTAATAATTCCAATTTATCTCCACTATTGGCATATTAGTTATGCGTCTTTAAAAAATGTTATTGGTTAGTCTAGGGATTGTGGTATATTTCTTTGACTTATTACAACATAAGTTCAAATAAAATGATCCCACTCTGAGTCTAGTGCAGGGCGTCGTGTGAGAGCCTGACGTCAGTGCCCGTCTGTTCCCTCACCCCGTCTTCCGGGCTGCTGTTTCCCCGTATTTTACTTCTATACGTGTTATAGACCCGACAAAACCATGTTCCTGTATTTGCTTTAGACCATCAGCTACCTTCTACAGCAACAGAAACAAGAAAAATATTTTTTGTGTTTGCTGTCATTTTTACCGTTTTTGTGCCTTTTCTTTCTTTCTGTAAAATGTCCATTTCTGTCAGGTATTTTTTCACCTCAAGAACTTCCTTTAACAGTTATCATTAGTACAAGACTGCTGTCAGTGAGTTCTCCCAGCTTTCGTCTGTTGGAAAGTTTTTATTTCACTTTAATTTTTTTCTTTACTTAAGAGGCTTTATTTTTGAGAGCAATTTTAGTTTTGCAGAGAACTTGAGCAAAGTGCAGACAGCTCCTGTCTTCCTTAACTGTCCGAGCACGTCCAGCTCTTCCAATGGACCTGTGATTTGTGAATCATACTCATTTTAAAGTCCTCATCTGATTGTTCCCACATCCGAGGCCGATGTCCTCACTCCTCCCCGTCTCCCTGCCTGGCGCCCGCTCATCCTCCCACCCATCTCCCTCCTTGTTCCTCCACGCCCTTCTTCTCTGGCTTAAGGATCTCATTGCTGTTCGTCATCATTGATTTTCCTGCCTCCTCAGCCTGGACTGAGCTCCCTCGGGGCAGGGTCTGGAACCTGCCCAGCTCTGGCCCCGGCTGCTTGCCCGGTGTCTAGGGCTCGCGGGCTAAACTGTAATCGACGAGAGGGTGAGGGAGGACGGGGCAGGAAACAAGGGCTCCCTCCGAGGTTCCATTTCCAGGGAACGTCACTGTGCAAAACTGAGCCATCCTCTTTCTTTATATTTTAAAACATCCGCAAAAATAATAACAAGCTCTTTGAAACATTTAGCACTGTCAGGAGTTAGTGAGATTTTCCTTCCCTTTCCCACTACAATCTCCGACAGTGACTGTGAGCCGCTCAGGGTGTGTCCTTCCAGACTTTTCCTAAGCGAGTGTGTGTATATATGAGTGTACTTTTGTGCACGTGTGCTGCACAAATATGCACAGACATAATTTGTGTTAAGAAATGGGCTTGTATTATAGGTAAAATTCTTCACCTTGCTTTTTCCAGTTAATGTATCACAGAATCTTTCCTACTCAGTGCACATCGATAGGTTCCTTTAAAATGGTCGTCTAGTGAGCCGGTATATAGATCTATCATAATTTATTTTCTTCTTTTGAGAGACATTTCTTTTAAAATGGA
Organism: Camelus ferus; assembly: GCF_009834535.1. Classification (NCBI taxonomy): domain Eukaryota; kingdom Metazoa; phylum Chordata; class Mammalia; order Artiodactyla; family Camelidae; genus Camelus; species Camelus ferus. The sequence continues at coordinate 11,246,357 of NC_045714.1, read as the reverse complement.
GGTGCTGGGGATTGAGCCCGGGACCTCATGCATGCTAAGCATGCACTCTACCCTGAGCTGTTCCCTCCCGCCTTGATAGGCATTTGGATTGGCAGTTCTTTGCTTATATCAGGACACTGATGGCTGACGTGCTGGAGGGCCTCCTACCTGTGCCTGGGTACCGCGCCCTGAACTTCCTGGGCACCACCTCACAGAGCCTCAGTTCCACTGCTCTGAGCCACCTGGTCATTCTCTCGTCTTTCATCTTGTCCTCTCTTTCATCTTGTTCGCATGGCTGACAGTGAGAAGTACCAGGGCCGATGCTTCTGGACTCTGCACACCCACCGTGACCTCCCCAGGTCATTCCAGTGTCAGGCAGCCAGGTTCTCCAAGGTGTCGGTGCCACAGTACTGGAGTGGGTTACCTCGCTCCCATTCCGCATTCACAGTGGTGGATTCGCGCTGCCTGCGGGCCCTCTCACCCCATTCCTCACTTTCCTTAGGAGGGCGGGCCCCCTGTGAGCACGTGACGCTGGATGCAGCTCTGTCTCTCTGTTCTATGGCCCGACCAGCAGACTGGGGATCTTAGTTGCTTGATTTCCCAGGGGAGGTTGACATGAATGTGGTCCAGGGAAATGTAATCAGGGACTTTACCGTGTCTGTTCCAACTTCCCCAAACCTCCTGGCCGCCAGGTCGTGACCCTTCATCCCGGGGCGGGGTCAGCCCCTCCGTGGACGGGCCTGAGCTGATAGATTTCTCCCCTGTAGCACGCCGGGCCAGCACTGCCTCTTTGAATTCCACATTTCTAGTCATCTTTTCCTGAAAGGCAAGGTGGGTTTTCGACTTCAGCTTTTCCTCCTGCTGCGTAGCCAGAAGTGCCGTGTACACAAGTATTGTTCCTGGACTGTCAGGTGCTCAGAGGACCAGGCAGAGGCCGGCAGGGTCTCTTTCCCATTGGCTCAGAGAAAACTTTCCGGGGGGCCAGTCCCTTGTCCCGGGCACACTGAGGCCTCCAGGCCACCGTAAGCCTCTGCTGATCAAGTTTCCCCTCATCAGTGTCTTTGCTTAAAATAGCTTTATTGAGGCATCCTTTTCATGCAATAAAATCCACCCACTTAAAGCATCCAGTGAGATGAGTTTGGGTAAATTGAATACACTCAGCCAACCCCACCGTCAAGTTTGAACATTTCCGTCATCCCTTTGTTTCCTCGTTTGTCCCTTTGTAATCAGTCTCCCCCCTCTCCCGCCACCACTGGTCCAGGCAGCCACTGATCTGTCTTTTGATACTTTTACCTTCTTAAGAATTTCATATAAATGGAATCATCTGGTATGTAGTCTTTTCTCTCTGGCTTCTTTTACTTAGCAAAATGCACTTGAAATTCCTCCCTCTTGTTACCAGTAGTTCTCCCCTTTTTATTGCTGAATTGTATTCCATGCACTCCCCAGGTGACAAACACTGAGATTTTTGCATTTGGTGGCCATTATGAATAATGCTAATATGAACATATGTGTACAAGTCTTTGTGTGGACATATGTTTTCATTTCATTTGGGCAAATACCTTAGAGGGAATTGCTGGGTTGAATGATAAGTGTGTACTTCACTTTTCGAGAAACTGCCAAATTGTTTTCCAAATCCCCTGGGCTATTTTCCATTCCCACAAACAAAGTCCGTGAGTTCCTGTTGCTCCGCATCTTTGCCGGCACTGTGTGTACAAATTCAGTTCGTCTAGTGGGGGCGATGTTACCTCATTGTGGCTCTTTTTGGTCTTTGTGTTCATGCTGTCTTTAAACTTGATTTTGAGGTACCTTTAGACTTGTAGGAGGGTTGTAAAGCCAGTGCAGAGAGTTCTATTACAACTTTTTCCCAGTATCCTGTACCGCAGTGGTTTTTGATCTGGGGTGATTTTGTCCCAGGTGACTTTTGGCAATATGTGGAGACGTTTTTGATTGTCACATCACGGGGATGGGGTAGCCAGGGCAGTGCTACTAACACGGAGCAGGTAGAGGCCAGTCGAGATTGAGATGGCTGTCGGCTGTGCCTTTGGACCTTTTCCTTCTGCATTTGTTGGTCACTTCGTCTCTTCCCAGTGTAACGGGGCCTCTTCCAAGTCTACCTAGGCCTTAAGAATCAGTCAGAAAAGGGGAGAATGGTTTTCTTCTGTCCAAGTGGACAGTTTCCACCTCCAGTGACTGCCAGGCTGAAGAACATGGGTCCCTTTCCTATAGGATGTTGGTCCACATTGGAATGACCATCTTTGGACGTTCCTTGAGGATCTCTCCTCCCTCTGGTTGGAGGGGGCTGACTTTCCTTTGCCCCCGATTGTATTACCTGCTTGTAGCACATGCCGGAATCAGCACACGTGGCTCTGTGGGTCCTTTCTTGTCTCCACAGTTAGATTATTGCCAGGGGGCTACTTGATAGCTTCCGAGGCTTCAGCAACAATGAAGAAGACTTCACAATGGTAATGGAAATCATGGTCCGATTGTCAGAAAATGCAGGTTCTTAAAAGGATCGTATACTTTTATTTTTCACTTGTGCATTTTCAAGAAACTGCATATAAGCTTTGATAGCTAATTGCAGTAAAACTTGTTTATTAATCGGTCAGTTTTAAGCAGTGTCTAACCATGAATGGATTTTGTCATGAAGAATGGGCATGTTACTTGACATCAAATTATCCTTGTTTTTAGAAAATTAGAATGACTCAGGGCTGTGAATGCTATTTGCCCTGGCAGTTAGGCCCTTTGTATTTTGTGTTTTTCCAGACTATTGGTTGCTAAGAAATACCAAATCAGAAGAAGTCCTTTGGATTAGAACAGTCCCAGTCGTTAGTTGTCCTCACCTGTGATCTCTGTGGGCTAATCTTGATTTCTCTTTCTCTTTCTGCCTCTCCAGGCTTGTTCTCTTGGAAGAAAAGCACACACTGCCTTACGGTAGCCACTAAGGTGCTGTCCGTCCCCCCGCCCCCCACCACACACAGAGTCAAGGTGGGTAAGGTGAGTGACTAGCGGGGGTGCCAGTACCGACGGCCGCTCTGCACCCCCCACACCCCGCATTTACAGCGACCGGTGAACAGCTTCAGACAGTTTCTGAAATCTTAGGCTTGCTTTAGCTTTTGGTCATTTTTAACTGAAAATAGAAAAATAAGCCTTCCACATAGCTCCCTTATTCGTTTAAAATATTCATATGACTATGACACACCGCTTTTAAAAAGGCCCAAGTGGATGCTTTGAGCCCTTAAATGGATTCTCTTGGTAAATGAGTCACCATTTACAGCGCTGAAGCAATTATATATTTGTGTTAAATTTAATGTGGTCTATTGGAGCCCGAGCTGCTCTTTTGTTTAATGCTTTGCCTCAGAAATAATTGGGGTGCGTGGATTGTGGGGGAGTGCATTTATGAAAGGATTGTTTATAATGTATACATTCTGGCTGGAATTTAAATAAACACAGCCCATAGGTCTGGCATATATGCCGTTAGTTGTAATGGCTTTTGGACGCTGGCCCAGCGTGGAGACCTCTTGCCCCCTCCTGGATTTATGTATGGCTTGTTATAATAGAGTTGTCGTTCTCTCTTCTTTTTATGTTTTTATATTGCTGTATAGCTTATTAGCTTTTTAAGCTTGTCTGTAGCATAAATACTCTAAATGGGAAATGATTTTTAAACTGCGTTTGTGTAATTTCCTTGATGAAGTATTTTAGTAAGGAAAGCTAGAAACTTTCAATACATGCTATAGAAGATGCTTGGCTTATTCTTATATAATTCTTTTCTTCCTTTTTTGTTGCTGCAGCGACCACAGTGCGGACTGAACTGACGGAGCAGATCCCTCCCATTGGCATTTTTTTTTTTTTTTTTTACAAGAAAATAGATCCTAATTTCCAATATGCTCTCCGAATCTCTCCCACCCATCGTGGTGGGGTACCTCACAGATCCAAACAATCAGGTGTGAAAAACGGTAACTTTAAAGATCTCTGGAGCCAATCCTCTTTTGTCGTATTTTAGCTAGTATTCATAATGCAGAAGACAGCTTCTTAGAGTTAAGTGATTCAAGAACAAAAGGTCTGTTTGTGCCCAGTTTCTCTAATCACAGAGGATGGTAGCCCACACTCATTCTTCTTATCATGAGATATTTCTTTTTTGAAAAAAAACCTTTCTATTATGGAAATTTTCAAGCACACCTAGCAGTAGACAGAATATTAATATGAATGTTCATGTACTCTTCACCCAGCTTCAACTATCATTAACACTTGACCAGTCTTCTCCCATTTATCTTGCCTAGATAAATCAAAGCCAGATAAAAGCATTTCCCAGACATTTCAGCTATAAATGCTTTAGCATTGCTCCCTAAGAAATATAGGCACTTAAAACAAAAACCTATAATGACAGTACCATTATCACAAGTATAAAAATTATCAGTAGTTCCTTAATGTCGCCTAATATCTCTGGTCACTGTTCACATTTTCCCAGTTTTCTCAGAAATCTTTTTTTTTTTTTTTTTTTTTTTTTTGCGAAAAGTCTGTTCAAATCAGAATACGCACAAGGTCCACACGTTGCCTTTGGTTGACGTGTCTTTCACATCTCTTTTAATTTCTCACAGTTCTTCCCCCTTTTCTATCCTGCTATTTGTTGAGGAAACGGGGTCACTCATCCTGTAGGATCCCCCACATTTGGGATTCGGCTAGTGGCGTGTCCAGCATTGTTTGAGATGTCCCTCTGTTCCCAGTATTTCCTCCAAACTGCTGAAGTCCAGAGGCTCTGTCAGACTCAGATTTTTGTATAGTATAGCGAGAACGCTTTTTCGGTGCTGCTGGGTTTCCCTGCTGCATCAAGTCAGGAGGCACAAAAGCAGTGTGGTCACTGACTTAGGGACTGTCAGCCTTACCTGTTTACTATGAAGTCCCTCCTCAGCCTGTGAGCAACCACTGGTGATCAGCACCTGCATGCAGGACTTTGATGGAGGTTGCAAAACTGGGATACCCTAATTCCATCATCCCTTCTTAATTTAGTAGCTGGAATTCTTCCATAAAGAACTTCCCCCTCAGCTATTTGGTAACCCCGAAAAACTTTGTCTGGGGAAGAGAGCTTAAATGCTTTACTTTTCCCCTTTATTCATCAGTTGCTGGAATAATTAGTTGGTATCCGAATAATCTACAGTGTTACCGTTAGGTTTCAAAAATTTGTTTGAGTGTGATTGTGAACTCCTGAATTTTAGCATATTAGATATGTTTCAATCCACTGTAGTTGTTATTCTTCTTTGGGGTGGGGAGGGGTGGTAATTATGTATTTATTTACTTGTAACAGAGGTACCAGGGGTTGAACCCACGACCTCATACATGCTGAGCACACACTCTACCGCTGAGCTGTACCCTCCCCTCCATGTAGTTGTTAATCTTTGTGATATCAAATTGTTCCAGCTTTGACCGGTGGGAGCCCTTCAGGTTGGCTCCTGAATCTTCTTCATGTGACTGGGTAGACTGATAGCTCACCTCTACCTGAAATCAGCCATTTCTCCAAGGAGCCTCCATTCCTTTATGAGAGAAATGATAATAAGAAACCAGAATGTGGGTAGCAGGGGTGCTTATTGCTACGAGATTGGTCATGGCTTCTATCCACAGAGCAATTTCTTTTCTTAAAAAAAAAAATTCCTCATGTGTTTATATTGATTTTTCTAACTCAAATTTAGGATTATAGGGCTTTTAGTTACTTGATTTTATATTTGTATCTTTTTTTTTTTTTTAACACAGTACAAATCTTCCTTCTTAACGGTATTGATGTGTGTGGTGTGTGTGTGTGTTTATCTAAAACAAAAATACCAGTGTTACACTAACAGCATGGTAGGGTTACTGAGTCTAGTTCAAGATTTCTTGGCAGTTCTTTTTGTTTTAGGCTGTCTCCCACCAGAGACGCACAGTCATGGTAATATTACTGTGTTTCAAAGTCACTTACATTAACTCTTCTTTCTGTGGTTAAGCTGCCAACTTGATACACAGTTGGGCACATTTGTTTTAATTTATTTTTCATTTTTAGGAATTGCTTTCGCTTTTGCATTTTGATTTAATTTAGACTCATAATTGTTTAAAATGTTTTTACATGATGCTAAAGTCAAAACTGTAAGAGAGAGTACATTGAGAGAAATCTGACTGCTGCTCAGGTCTCCCCCACTGCTCTCTCCTGCCCCCACCGCTGACCCTTTTTATTGGGTTTGGGTTTGTTCTTACCTTTACAAAAAACGCATGCACGAATAACTCCAAGCGAGCACATGTGTCTTTGTATCCTGGAAGCTGAGCTGCGAGGGGGCGTGCTGTACCCGATGCTCGGTCCCTTGCTTTTTCTGTTGTCCAGGGTGTCCTGGAGATGAGTCCATAGCAGTGAAGGGAAGGCACACTCGTTTCTTTTTCCAGCATCCTACTGTCCACTTGGCAGAGGCAGCACTGTTTATCCAGAGACCTGAGGCTGACGTCTACTCTTTGCCATGTTAAAAATTTTTTTTAAAGGATTCAGTCACTCCCACTCATTCATTTGTTCAGCTGTCTCTTTCTTTTTTAATTTTTATTTTACTTACTTATATATTATTTTAATTTTGGGGGGAGGTAATTAGGTTTACTTATTTTTTTTTTTTAGAGGAAGGACTGGGGATTGAACCCAGGGCCTCGTGCGTGCTGACGTGCGCGCTGCCGCCGAGCTGCCCACTCCCGCGGTCGGGCGGCTTCTGAGCGCCCGCGCGGACCTGAGAGCGGGGCTTCGCGCCGGGGTGAGGAGGTGCGCAGGGCCGGGTTTCCGTCCCCGAAGCTCGTCTCTGCGTCGTGCGTGCCGTGTGCCTTCGTCGTCGGTGTGTTTTCGGTTTTCCTGAACGCTTAGGTTTCTTTCTGGTTTTTTGTGCGGTAGGTGCAGTGAGTCTCACAAAGGATGCGGTTTTTACCTTTCCACTGGCTTTTCTTTTTTCCTCTGGATGTGTTCTGAGAAATGAGATTCTGCTGGGTGGGGGGCTGTGACATTTCCTTGACCTTTGCCATGTATCATTGTCATATGCTTGATTCCAGAAGCAGAGAGGCAGGAACGGTGGTTCTGCTCCCAGGCTGTCGCATGGTTCCTGACAGTCAGCCTGCGTGGCCCCGGCCGAGAGCAGGCCCTCCCTGCCGTCAGCCTGTGCAGCTTATGCACCCCCGCCGCCCCCCAATCCTGACACCCCCGCCACCTCGCCGTGTCACGGTCACTCCTCTCCTGGTGTCTCCAGAACTGAAGTCCGAGAGTTGGCCTTCCATTCTCTCACCACGGTTTGCCCTCCTGTCCTCGCTCCCACTGTCCGGAGCTTGCCCCTGGAGATCTCTGGTTCCCTGACTCCTGTGCTCCCTCCACTTCACTTCTCTTGCTTCCTTAGGTCCTCCCTGTCTCATCCTGTGGGCCCCACTGTCACTCTCCATTTTTTTCCTTTTAATGGCCCTTCCATCATCCTGACGGCCCACCCGTCCCCAGCCTAGCCACTTCCTCCATCCCGGGTGGCCGAGCTTGGGAGGGCTGCCCCGTCTTGCACTGACTGGTGCCATTGCCAACGTGTGGATCCCAGTCGCAGTGCTGCCTGGCAGTCGTTTACTTGTCCCTCATCAGCTGCTTTTCACATTATCCTTGGCAGCTCTTTGAGACCTTTGCTACTTTCATCGAGCTTCTTCACCTCGCCCGGCCTCACGCCTAGCTGGTGACCTTGACTTTTACTTCGCTGAGAAAATGGAGGCCTTCCATCTTCATCCCCTCCCTCAGTGAAGGGAACCAGCGTCCACTTGATTTAACCCCACAGAGCCACACCCTGGGGACCATCCAGAGCCTTCCTTCTCTCACCTCCCACATGTACGTGGACCCATGCCTCCTTTGTTTCCATAACAAATAAATGACCCTTTGGGGACACCCCCTCTTCTCCCTTCCTGTCATCTTTAAACACAAAAATGTGATGAAGTCACATCTTACTGGACAGTCTTCAGACTTCTTTAAGGCCTTTAAGGCCCAGATGCCTACATGGGCCACCTATCCCCATCCCGCCATTGACACCCTGGCTCCTGCCCCGTCCCTTTCGTTCTGCTTACACCTACCTCCCTGCGTCTTCCAAATGCCCCACCTCTGTCACTCCTGTCCGCCCCCACTTTGCTCTGCTTGATGCCCACCCTCCCAGAGATCCACAGTGTGGGCTGCAGGGAATGCCGGCGGGTCCCCAGTCAGTTAGGACTCGTACTTTGGCAGAGATGGGGATTTTGTCGCGTGTGAGTGTGAGTGGGCCACGTCCCCCAGCATCTGTATTTCAGGCCAGCCTGTCTCTCTCTGTTCATCCTCAGGTACTTTTCATGGCCATCGAACACATACCTGTGATTTTCCTTGAACACCTTCAGTGATGCGCTCGGCTCCCTGCAAGGCAGCGTCTCTCAAACCTGCCCTCTCCTCTCTGTCCCCTGCCTTGAGTCCGTGCCTGGGTCAAAGCCGGAAGCGTCCCTGCCCAGGAGCCCTGTGCCTGCTCTTGGAGCTTTTCAGAAACACTGGAGGTTTCTCAACTGTCACCCTTACCAAAGCCGAGACAATCTTGTCACTCCTCTGCTTTTCAGCCCTGACAATGGGGGTTTCCTGGGCCCTCACTTCCCCAAAATGGACTGAGGAGCCTGCGTTCCTGGGTCCCGCCTTGGAGGGCTCTTCCTTCGCGGCTGAGAATTCCCGCTGGGGCTTTACGAGGGGGTGGGAGGATGGACCTGCTTTTCCCATCCCTGTGCCTACGGAGGGGAACTCGCATTCCAGGCCCTGCACTGGCTGCCGGGCCCTGTGGGTGTGCTGGAGGATGAAGGGTAAACCAGACATGGTACCCACCCTCCAGGCTCACTCTCTGCAGCAGGGAAGACCACCAGAAATGTTCAGTCATACAGGGAAACGGTGCACGCGCGTGTGTGTGGGAATCTGGAATATGAGTTGCAAAGGAAAGTCCAGGGCTCTGTTACGCTATCAAAGTACAGATGGGGAGCCTGACCCGAAATGGGGAAGGGGATGTTCGGCTCAAGAGCAAGGGAACAGTACACGTCCATCAGCGGTATAATCTCGGGGAGGACATGTGACTGACCCAAGTCCCAGAAGATCTGAGTGATTCTGGCGCCACCAGGGACAGGAGACAGGGGTCGGCTTGGCACTCGGCCTAGGGGGTTTGGTCTTGATCCTGAAAGCACTTTGGCTCATTGTGTGTTTCACCTTTGGCCTCTTCCAGGTTAGAAAATCAAGTCAGGAGGTGCTGTGGATTCTCCTGGAACAAGGTCTCATTTCCCAGCAAGATAATGAAAACAAAGTGTGTCCAGTCCTGCTGGCGCCATCCGCCCCCGACAGTGGTGACGAGCAGAAAGCAGAAGCCGTGAACGTAAGTCTGTTTGGGAAGGGCAGCCCCATGCCTGGGTGGCCTGCCCCTTACTGTGGCGTGTGCGTGACTTGAAGTGTCACGTGCGCTGGGTGTTGACCAGCACTGTTCCCGTAAATGAGGTGGCCGGAGATGTGGACTCGGTCAGAGAAGGCTCACAGCTCAGATGTGAGCTGGTGTCGCAAGTGGTTATCCTTACACCTGCTTGTCTCAAGAAAGTGCAGCCTGGAAAATCCGAGCCGTGTGCGCAGAGTTGAGACAGCGGGCCTGGACTTCTGCTGGGCAGGCCGCGGAGATCTATAGGTGAATCCTGGAGCCACCTTGGAACACGGACTCTGTTTCCCAAAGTAAGGAATTGTGTGTGGTAGGGGAGGTGATTTTCAGAGGTACTTGGACAATTAAAAAAACCTAATAGATGCATATGTCTGTTTTATAAATTAGGACAAGACTAAACTAGGTCTGTGAGCAGATAAGAAAGAGTCACTATGAAGAACTCGGCCATCATGCTTACGGCCGCTTGGGAAATGCTGTGTTCAAGTGTTTGTGCTCTTATCAGTTAAAGGTGTACAGTGAAAGGAACAGTGTAAGGACTGAGTTTCTTCTACTTTTAGTACTTAATTTTGGGGTATCCTTGGGTTGGTAGGATTTTGTACCCACTGGAAGTGGTCATATAATCAGGGCCTTTCTACCTGCTTCTGGGACCCTTGTTCACAGGGTAGCTGTGGATGAGCCAGTGCAGGCCTCAGCGTGTCGCCCTTAAACCAAGACCCCCAACTTGTCCCCATGCTTGTTCTTCATGGTTCAAGGGAAGTTCATCCAAGGCCACCTTGTGTTCCGTGCCTGCTGCCCCCTCTCCCCGCCCCCACGCCAGTGGTGCTGCACAGCCGGGCCCTTTGTGTCGGCGTTAGAGAGGTAAATAGCTCCAGGACTGTTCTAGCAGTTTATTATTTGAGGAAAATAATAAGGATTTAAAAAATCTAAGGCCTCATTTATGAGTACAGTAAGATAGAGCAGACAGTTGTTTTCTTGGTTGGAAAAAGATGACGTTCGAGAAAGAACTTCTTTTCTTTTTCAAAGTGTGGAAACATTTTGCACCATGGAGCTAAAACTGTGTAATGCAGCACCAGAACACTGGGCAATTATTCTTCATTTATGTGAACGTTATCCTCAACTATGAGTTAAAGGCTTGGCTTTTTAAACTAATTTAATTTTTTGCATATTCCATATGTTTATAAGATGAATCAGACTGAAGAATAATTGATTATTAAAATTCAAATTCTCCAGGGTTCTTTTATAAATTTCAGGTTTCCCTATAAGAAATTAAATTTATTTTGCAAAATGAACCTGGATAATATCATTTGGTTGGAATATTTGGCAGATGAGCAGTGAACTTTGCCAACTGGATCTTCTTTTTTGTTGGAAAGTTGGTTTGGTGAGTTTCCAAGGCTGGAGCTGACAACCCAACAGCTTATCCCGAAAGCCTGAGAGTAGCTGTGAAAGATAATGCTAACGGCATTTTTGCATGATTTCTGTTTTGTTTTGTTTTGCTTCCAACCACTCCATTCTTGTCAGCAATATTGTTCTTCGTCTTTTTTTTTTTTTGGTGGTGAAAATATTTGGAAAATACAAGTCTTCCAAAACCTCTGTCTACATTATCACTTGCAGAACAAATTAGTTCACGTAAATTGTATTTTTCACGCAAAGCGGGTTGCCGGTATCATTACTTGAAATGTATAAGCTTCCACGTGTGGCTGCAGTGAGCAAAAATGGTCCTGTGCCTTCCCAGGTGGAGGCACATCCATGTTTTGGGGGTTTCTGGAGGAGGGCCACGTCTCCTCCCAGGGAACCCCGAGGGAAGCAGCAATTGGTGTGCCTCTCCTGGCCCATGCATGCTTGGGTCACGTTCAGGAGCTCTTCTGTCCTTCTTCCCTGGTGACCTGGAGGCCAAGGAGTCTGGGAGGGGTCTCCCTCCTTGGGCCACCAGAGCCCTGGAGCACAGAGGGCGCTGTTTTCTCTTTAGCTAAGAAACGACTGTGTGGGTAGAGTGTGGATTTCACACTTCAAGAAACAGGGGCCACGTGTGTGATTGGCAGAGCTCCCGCGGGAGGTTGGGGTTCTCTTTTAGCTCGTCTGTGACGCCCCAGACACCGTGGCCACCAACGTGTATTTGCGAGGAGGTGTGATGGGGAGAAAAGAAGCCAGCCACCCTGTTCCGATGCCCTCGTGTTTGGGGCTTCTTTGCAGCCCGTGTTGTGTGGTTGTTGCTTTGTCTATATGTAAGTAAACACACACACTCCAAACAGTGCAATTTAAAAGGAATTGCTTCTTGCTCCGAGGAAGTGGCGAGCCTCTGGAGACAAAATGTGTGTCTGTTCATTAGATTTCTCATTCTCCCTGAAAGTTGCAATCAGTTGATTTCTGCCGCCAGCAACCAAATCAAAGCCGGCCAACTGGACATGTCCTGGGCATTTTGAAATTGAGTTACGCAGGCTGGATTGTGTGTAGTATGTGTTGGTTTCTCACATCCTGGTTTCTCACATCAATGCGCTTTGTTTCGTGAAGTCTGGCTAATATGCCAGGTGACACTAGTGACTCCCTCCTTCATGCGGCCAGAAGGCCCGGTTCGTATCTGTCTGCTGTCACTTAGCACTTGAATAGCGAACTTCATTTGTGTGTCTATTTCTCCTTCAGAATGGTGAGCTCCCTAAACACAGGTGTCTTTCCACCGTTGGCGCAGCACAGTGCCAGGCCCAGAGTCAGTACTAAATAAACGATAGTTTTTCAATGAATGAATCGGTAAAACCTGGAAGCGCTGTATCCTGTAATTATATCTAGACAGCATAAACAGGCCACCGGAGACCAATTATAATTCCTCTTGCTTGCAGGAAGGCCATTAGCATTCTGAGATTATAACTAATTGTCAGAAGCCTATTTTTCTCTCCCAACACGTTTTCACATTAAGGCTTCCTCATTTTTTGTTGTCATTCCTATTTTTAAGCTCATTTTTATTTGTGCATTTATTTAAAAAGAAGGTTGTGGTTATGTGCTATGAAGAATAGTTGGCTCTCAGCAGCTCAGTGAAGACCATCATCCCACACAAGTGGCTGCCAGGGCCACGAGAATATCATTTCTTGTCACTCAGTATGCCGACTTCTAATGATTCTGGATTTGTTCTATATGGGTAGTAATAAGGTCAGGTGGGTGTGGCAGATGGAGAGGGTCGATGGAGATGCGGGGCACTCTGTAGTTGCCCGTTGCCCTGGATACGGAAGCTTCACATCCTCATTTATTGTGGCTGTCACTCTGTGCAGCTCTGCCTAGCATCAGATCAGAAATCTGTGTCCTCTGAGTTCGGAAGACACAAGCCTTTCCATTCTTCGTGTTGTGGGGCTGGTATCCCCTCCCTTCACCCCAACTGTTCTCTTTCCCCTCTTGTCTGCTGTTTGCAGATTCCAAATAGAATAGTGGGTGAGCTGCTAACTGGGAGCTTACTCTGCTCTGAAGAAGAGGCAGTGCTGGGCAGTGGGCAGGACAGGCTTGAGAGATAGGAAGTCCTTCCTTCTTTCCTTTCCTTTTTCAGTTGTGGGGGTAATGGATGGGTTCTTTCAACATTTTGGGGGGGGGTAATTTTTCATTCTGTCTTCATTTCAAAGTTGTAGAAAAGTTGTGGCAATGAACTCCTGTGCACTCTTTATCCAGCATCTCCAGTGGTTTATATTTACCTCTGTGTGTTTAATGACCTCCTCTTGTTCTTTGCACACGTGCACATGTGTGTGCACACGGATGTACAGATACACGTGTATGTATTTTTCTGAACCATTTGAGAGTAAATTAGATACACTGTGCTCCTTTATCCTTCACCCTTAAATGCTTCGGTGCCTATTTCCTAAATACAAGGGAATTTTCTCTTAAACAAGCATGATACATTGATCACAATCAGGAAACTGATGCAATGCCGCTATCTCATCCACAGCTCGTGGTCAAATGTCGTCATCCGTCCAGGATCTCATGTGGCAACGAATGGTCACATCTCCTTGGCCTCCTTTAACCTGGAACAGATCTTGCTTTTTTCTCTGAATTTCATAACATTAACATATTGGAAGAGGACAGGCCAGTTCTTTGGTGGAAATTCAGGTTTGTCTCCCAATTTAGGTTTGTCTGATGTTTCCTCATGGCTGGATTCATGTTCTGCGTTTCTGGAGGGATGTCATGGAAGTGATGTCACGTTCTCACATTTCACATCAGGAGGCCCAAGGCTGCAGTTTGTCCTGCTGTTGGTGACAGCTCTGGTGACTGAACAGATATCGGTGGTCTCCGCACTCCTTTCCCTCTGGAGCTAACCAGGAGGGTTACTTTGCAGCCACACAAGTTTGCTTTTCATCAAACTTTCATCCTCCAGTGTTAGCGTCCAGGGCTGATTCCAGTTGGCATTTGGCTGTAATGAGTGTCCCCTTCTCCATTATAGGCTATCATTTCGTTGAGATTTTCACATCTGTATTCAAGAGGACTATTGTAGGCAATTTTCTTTTCCATTATGTTTTTGTCAGGTTGTAGAATCAGAGTCATTCTGGCCCCACAAAAATGAGTTGGGAAGTATTCCCTGCTCTTCTATTTTCTGAAAGATTTTAAGATTGGTGTTATTTTTCCCTTAAATATTTGTTCGAATTCACCAGTAAAATCTTTGGTTCTAGGGTTTTCTTAGTGAGGTGGTTTTTGATAACAGATTCAACACAGATATGGGGCTCGTTCAGATTTGTTATTTCATCTGGGTCATTGGGTAAGTTGTGTATTTTAGGTGATTTATTAATTTCATCTCAGTTGTTAACTTATTGGGGTCAAGTTGCTTTCAGTATTCCCTTACCCTATAATAGAATCTGTGATGCCTGTAAGATCTGTGGTGTTATCCCTTTCATTTATTATGTTGGTAATTTATATTTTCTCTCTCTCTCTTTCTGTCTTTATCAGTCTTGATAGTGACTTACCAATATTAGCAATATTTTCAAAGAACCAGTTTTTGGCTTCGTTGATTTATTGTTTGTTTTCTTTTTCACTGATTTCTATTGCTCATTATTTCCTTCCTTCTACTTACTTGAGTTCAGTTTGCTTGTATTTTTCTAGCTTCTTAAGGAGGAAACAGTATTTTTCAGCCTACCTTTTCTTCCACTTCAGGTATTTAAAGGTGCACAGTTAGTGTTTGTATCTTTGTGACGTATCAACTCTTTTACCGAGAAGTGACTTTCTTTATCTCTGGTGGTGATCTGTATCTTGCAGTCTGCTGTGATGTTACTGTAACCACTCCATCATTCTTATGTTTACTGTCTGTCATTGTATATTTGTTTATATCTCTTTACTCAAAACCTTCTATGTCTTTACGCTTAAAATGTTCTTGCTTCGTTAGTGTAGAGTTGGGTCTTGCTTTTATATCCGATCTGATAGTTTCTGCCTTTTAATTGGAGTGTTTGGTCCATTTATGTTTAATGTAATTATTGATGTATTTGAATTTGATTCTGCCGGTTTGTTATTTGTTTTCCATTTGTCTCATTTGTTCTTTGGTTAATTCTTTCCTACCTTCTCCTGGGCTAATTGAATTGTTTTGTAATATTGCATTGTAATTTCTCTATTGAAGATTTTCAAGAAATATAGTACCTTGCAATAGTGTAGTTCCATTCACCCCCCCTCCTCCTCTGTGCTATTGTTTCATATGCATTATGACATATACATTACATTATGAACCTGATGATACAGTATTATAATTTTCTATTTAAACAATTACATCTTTTGAAAAAAGTAAGAAAAGAGAAAAAGTACGTAGCCTTTTATACACACATTTTTACCATTTTTGGTGCTCTTGCTTCCTTTCCTGAATCTGTTATCTGCAAGAGGATAGATCTGACCAAGCTACTGTGCTAGTACCGGAAGTCTTGATTCTTTTTTATAATTTCCATTTTTAAAAAATTATTTTTTAGGCAAGGGAGGTCATTAGGTTCCTATTTATTTATTTGTTTATTCATTTATTTATTTAAATCCCCAGGACCTCGTGCATACTAGGCAGGCACTCTACCACCAAGCTATGCCCTCCCCTTAGTTTCCATTTCTTTGATGAGATTTCCTATCTGTTCATTTGGTATGACCTTATCTTTCTTTTAGTTCCTGAGCATATGCATAATAACAGCTTTTAAGTCCTTCTAACATCTGGATCTTCTGTGGGTTTGTTTCTACTGATTCGTATTTTTCTTGAATGTAAGTCACATTTCCCCATTTCTTCTCATGTCTGTGAATTTTTGTCGTCTAATGTCTTGTCTTGCTAATATTTTTTTATTAATAGAGGGACTGCGGATTGAACCTGGGAGCATGTTCTCTACCTCTGAGCTACTGCCCTCCCCACCATGTATCTTCTTGATGAAACATTGCAGAAACTCTGGCTTCTGTTTGTCTCCTCTGAAGAGTGGTTGGCTTTGTTCTAGCAAACAGTTCAGATTCTGTTTCCTCTGCAGTCCCCTGAGGTGAAACCATGTGGTTCCTTCTGCCTTCAAACTATTGCTTTCCTCCAGGAACCTCACCCCCTCCCCTGTGCCCACACAGTGCCAAGATCAGCCAAGGATTACAATAGGATTTAATCACAGTTTGGGGCTGTGTCTTCTTTAGCTCCCTCCTTCCTCTTTCCCTCCCAGGAGTTCTTTCCTCATTTATTTTCTTTCTTTCTTTCTTTCTTTCTTTCTTTCTTTCTTTCTTTCTTTCTTTCTTTCTCTTTCTTTCCCTTTCTTTCTTTCTTTCTTTCTTCCTTCCTTCCTTCCTTCCTTCCTTCCTTCCTTTCTTTCTTTCTTTCTTTCTTTCTTTCTTTCTTTCTTTCTTTCTTTCTTTCTTTCTTTCTTTCTTTCTTTCTTTCCTTCCTTCCTTCCTTCCTTCCTTCCTTCCTTCCTTCCTTCCTTCCTCCCTCCCTGCCTCCCTCCCTGCCTCCCTTCCTTCCTTTCTTTGTTTCTTGAAATAGTCAGTTACAATGTGTCAATTTCTGGTGTACAGCACAATGTCCCAGTTATGCATATACATACATATATTCATTTTCATATTCTTTTTCATTAAAGGTTGTTACAAGATATTGAATATAGTTCCCTGTGCTATATGGAATAAATTTATTTTTCATCTATTTTTATATATAGTGGTTAACCTTTGCAAATCTCAAACTCCCAAATTTATCCCTTCCCACTCCCTTTCCCCTGGTAACTGTAAAACAGTTTCTGTTTTGTAGATGAGTTTATTAGTGTCCTCTTTTCTTCTTCTTCTTCTTTTTGTTTTATATTCCACATATGAGTGATATCATATGATATTTTTCTTTCTCTATCTGGCTTACTTCACTTAGAATGACGATCTGCAGGTCTATCCATGTTGCTGCAAATGGCATTATTTTATTCTTTTTTTTTTATCACTGAGTAGTATTCCATTATATAAATATACCACAGTTTCTTTATCCAGTCATCTGTCAATGGACATTTAGGTTGCTTCCATGTCTTGGTTATTGTAAATAGTGCTGCTATGAACATTGCGGTGCATGTATCTTTTTGAATCGGAGTCCCCTCCGGATATATGCCCAGGAATGGGATTGCTGGATCACAGCATAAG
This sequence comes from Camelus ferus, assembly GCF_009834535.1. Lineage (NCBI taxonomy): Eukaryota > Metazoa > Chordata > Mammalia > Artiodactyla > Camelidae > Camelus > Camelus ferus. The sequence continues at coordinate 11,229,390 of NC_045714.1, read as the reverse complement.
TCTATTTTTAGTTTTTTGAGGAATCTCCATACTGTTTTCCATAATGGCTGCCTTCCCTCACTTTCCAGCTGCCCTGGCCACCTCAGTCTCTGCTCTTTGACTTCTCAAGCCAGCACAATGGTAGCTTCTGCTGGAGATCCAGCTTTCCTGCCTAGCCGTGCTGAATGAGGGGTGCCCAGGGCAGAAAGGCAGCAGCAAGCTTGTGGTACCCGGTGTGGTGCACCCTCTCGGGGATCTGTCCCTCTTGACTTCCACCAGTGCTTAGTCCCTCTCCAGGGACCACCTGCAGGCTGACTTTGGTGACTTGTCCAGCTCCTGCTGTGTGTCCCACCTCAACTGCTGTTTGGTTTTAGCAACACTGAGCATTAGTTTCCTCACCCGGAAAAATGAAGATGATGAATCCTCATATCATAGGGTTTGGAGAAGGGAAGAATGCACACAGATTGTTCATTTACATGTTGGGCACGCTGGGCAAATGGTACCCTTGAGCTTTAGACAAACCGTATCTGAATACAACTTGAAATGTATTGCCCTTCTATTGATATAACTTGACAGAACTCAAAAAAAAAGGTATTCTCTGTTTTGACCTCTTGGGTGTCTTGGCAATATGTTGAATATTAGCTTTTGGAATCTAGTTAGTGATATGTGCAACATCTACGCTTTGGTATTTCAAGTGACCCTAGTTTTCTGGCCGTTTATAGATGATCTACAGGCTGGTTTCGGTGCTGAGCTAAAGCCCCAGCGAACGCCTGCTGCTCCCTCGCTTCTGCGAATCATGCGGTGATGGGGAGTTCTTTCAGGCTCAGAAGGTGGGAATGGACAGTTTCAAAACTCGAAACATTCAAAAAGTTAAAAAAAAGTTTAGAGTCGATTCCTTTAAAGTTTCCAGACTTCCTTAGGAGACGCAGTCTGGGAGGAAAATGTGGCCGGCGTGAACCGTGCGAGGGAAACAGTGAACAGGCTGCCAGTTGTCCCTGCAGTTTGGGCATTTGTGGAGATGTGGAGAGAGGCTGATGAGAGCTCTCAGGCGCAGGAGGAGGAGGTGTGGGACCTTGTGCATTGATGCTGTTGCCCAGACATGCAAGGCCTTTCATTACCCAGCTGATGGGCTCTCGGTCCCTCTTACCTTTGCTGTCTTGTCTTGCTTATCTCACCTTCCAACTGTAGCCCCTCCCCCACTCTCCCCTTTCAGTCATTTGTCCCTCGGTTGTCAGATTTTTCCTTCTGAAGGCCGTTCCCACCCCTCCCCAAACACCTTCCACCTTGCTGCGCAACTGCCCATCTCCCCTCTGGTCTCTCCTGGTGACGCAGAGACAAGGAGGTGGGTCTCATTTACCAGGCAGAAAATATTGAGAGTCTCTTTTCCTCTATGGCTAACCAAATGCATTATGTATTGAGATAATTAGGAGCCAGAAAGTCCGAGAGTGTGGTCCTCTACTGTAAATCTCCCGTTTCCAACGCAGCGGACGCACCTGGGCGGTGCTGCGTGGGCACTGGGCTCGGTTAGTGCTTGTTAGCTGCCTGACTAGAGGAGTAATTGCTCTCCAGGTTCCCACTTGTTAGTTTTCACAGTTTGTTAACACAAAAAGAAAGCTGAGAAGAATGTATGTGCCTTTTGCCTTTTTAAGGTATGTGCCACCAATTTTGACGAAATTTGTCGCACGGTCGGACAAGAAGCCACTGAGAAATTTTTGGTACGTGAAATTTTGCCAGCCGTCTTGCTGATGCGCTTCTTAGGGCACTTTGGAAATTAGCTGTGAAGTTTTGTATTTATGAGCCTGTTATGTTGGAGTGGCAGCTCGATTTTGCATGCAGCAGTTTCAGATTTCTTGACTTCTGCAGCAAATGTTTCTCATCAGCATTCGGCAGCTGGTCTGTGGGCCAGAGCAGAAGCAGCCCCAGCCCTTCTTCCTGTGGACTGATTAATTTTTGGGGGGCGGGAGTAATTAGGTGTTTATTAATTACTTGTTTTTAATGGAGGTGCTGGGGATGGAACCCAGGACCTCGTGCACACTAGGCATGTGCTCTACCACTGAGTTAGACCCTCCCCTCAAGTCCTGTGGATTTTTCTGTCGTTTCCTCACCGATCGCTTTCCCAGTCTTTTCTCAATTCCCAAGTCACCCTGTCCTTTCTCAGCTGCTTTTTCTCGAACTCAGCTCTGCCGCCTCGATCCTGGGCTTCAAGCCAGTGGGATTTTTTTCTTGGTGACAGATTAAAATCCAGACCCTTGTTGGCCTCTCAGGCCCCTTTATAAGTACCTTTCCTACCTCACCTCTGGTCACCTCCCTCAGGTCCCAGTGCTGCCCTGACCATTGGTCGTGCATCTGCATCATGGGGAGGGGAGGGGGCAGGGCCCGGGGCCTGTATTTTTGATAAAGTCCCTGGTGATTCTGTGCACAGCAAGGTGGAGAACCACGGCACTAGCCAGCTGGGGGCTTTCAGCTCTTGGGCACCTCCACGCCCCTGCTCATTCCTTCCGGCATCTCCCCTTCCCCGGGGGTCCCTGCTCACACGTCAGACTCGGCTCTTGCCTATGCATTTGTCTCTGTCAAGTTCTCTGCTTGTCTAGACTCACCTCCCTACTGTGTCAGTGAGGAATCGTCTCTCTCTTTTCAGCATTCCATAGCATTCTGGTCCTAGTGCTTGTATGTCCCTGAGCACACCTCGCTCGTCCCGGTGCTGCTGATGGGGCGCGGGGGGGGGGGGGTGTGTCTTCACATAATCGTGTCCACCTCTGTTTCTCTGCAGCCCACCCAGTCCCTGACACCCAGACAACTGTGCTGAGGAAGCACTTGCCTCTTTTACGTGACAGGATGTGCTACCTGTGTGGTTGGAATTTAACCTCAAAAAGTATATTCTTTAAGTTGACTTTTAGATTTCAGTTCAGAAGCTCATTTCAATTCTATTTAAAATCTAAGCTATTCAACAGAGTTCTAATCCCAAAACAATTTGTAGTGGGCTGTTGCTTTGAACACACAGTGTTACCCTCTACTTAACGTGTCTGAATGAAGAACAGCAGTGACCAACATGCTAATCTCTCCGTAGGTGGATATTTCCACGATCAGATATTTCTGTTTGTGAAGCATTTTGGCTGATTCTTTTCTGTTAGGACATTAAAAACAAAGCCTTATTTTTAAAGGATAAATTTGAAAAGAGGACATAATCACGACCTTCATACAGAAGTAAAATGAACACAGGTCAAAGATTTCATTTAACACATTAATTAATGAGGGAACCAGTAAGACGCAGCAACTGGCTTAACTAAAGCACCACACGTTCACGGTCACACCGGGGAGAACTGACGTGAACTTGTAAGTGGATTCCAAACTGTCGACATCCAGGGTGAGGATCAATCGCGTTCCACCGCACATTTTGCATTCTGTGGACAGGAATTACTTGTGTTACTATCAATTTTTAATAGTCTGCTTTCCTTTGCCAAAATACCCTAGTCAAAGGCCTGATACCTGGGTTGGTGTGCTAGCTGGGAAATCCAGAATCTCTCACAATAGTTCACATAACGAGTATCAGTCATTCAGAATCCTTTGGGGGTTTCTCTATAATCTTGTTAAATTTAACCAGGTTACTTCCCAGAATTAAGAGGTGAAGAAAATTACCTCTAAATTCTGCCTGTTTCAGATGATTCCTTTTGGACTCATATAGATTTCTCTCTTCTGTGTCATTAATTTATGGAAATGCCTTAACTCCACCATGGAAACAGGTCCGCGGGGCGACCACGTGTGAGTAACACGATGTTGTTTGCTCTGGTAGCTCCTGAAGTTTTTTGAGCTCTGCGCGGATAGCGTGAGGGGGGTGAGGAAGGCCTGTGGGGGGTGCTTCCTGGCGCTGTCCCACAGCGCACCCCCGGAGGTCCGCAGGGCCAGGCTGCCCCCCGCTCTTCATCAGGCTGATCAGCGTCCCCTGTCGGTGGGTGAGTGCAGCAGCCTGTGGGCCTCAGCTCAGCCCCTGGACTAGTGACTTTCAGTGTATTTTGTCTTTTCGGTAACTGCCCGGTGTATTTAGACTTCGTGAGGGTGGTTAGGGCACCTATAATAGAAGCCTGTTGCTTCTTAAGGGGGTGGCACCCACCTCAACATTGGTGGCAGATGAATATTAACAGAAATGAGAACTGGGAAGAAGAAACTAACTGAATTGTTCTCTTTTCTGTTCCTGTCATAAACATGCCTGTAGTGATTAATAAGGTCTGCTCAGATGCTTTACAAAGCCCGGAATTGTTTGATATAGAATTAATATTCTGGACGAATACAAACTGTATGACATATATGACAGTACTAAATTTTTCCTGATTTTTCTATTGAAAAATTGTTTATTTGGAATTTAGGGACTGCTTTAGAAAGCGATACGTCTGCTTAGACATAATTTGGCGGACAGTGAATTGTCTGGTCACCAGCCATCTGTTTAGCCCTGGATTAGATCTGGCCGATACCTCATTCACTGCGATGTTCCCTCTGGTTTCAGGTGCGCCAGGCTGCCTTCCTGTCCCTCGGCCCCTTCATTTCCACCTTTGCAAACCCCTCTAGGGCTGGCCTGTATGTACAAGACGATGGCGTTCTGGGCACTGACCACCGGCTCCAGATTTGGACCCTGATTTCACCTCCGAGTCACCCAGTGCAGGCAGCTGTGGAAATGTGTCCTCAGCCTGGTAGGTTCCGGCCAGGATAATTAACAGGATCCCCGCTTTACCTCAAGCGTCCACCGAAAATTCTAGCAATTATCTTGTCTGGAGTTTTAGTTACAGTGACCTTCTGGGCAAGATGGAATATTAGAGCTTTAATTATGTAAAGAAGCAAAAAGTAATTGCAATAATGATTTTGAAACATGACTACTGGGTTATAAATAATGAAGCTACCATGTCTCCTAAATTTAGATAAAATATTCATTGAGAGTAGTGATTAAATAACCTATAAAGAAAATTTTCTCTTACTTTTTGATTAATGAAGTCCTTTGATAATTTACATAGGGAGAATGTGAAGTCTCCCCAATAGACTTTTGGGCCATCGGATTTTACATGCATGTCAAGTGGGACATCCCTGGCCCACTGTTAGTAGACCCTGGGTTGTTTTTCTGGTAAGTGCTGGTGACTGAGCTGGGAGTTTTTCATATCCTTCCCCGAAGATGATGGGTGCACACTAACCAGACCATTGGGGGTCGCTCACCAGCCTCTCTCCATTGTCACTGTTATTCAGGAGTGTGAGAGGAGGTAATTTACTTTGCAGAGGGTACGAGTCCTTTTAAAGATTGGGGCATCCTTCCCTCCATCTTTCTCTGTCAAAATTCATTGAGTTCTTGCTGAACGTCAGGCCTGTGTGCAACGTCTTCCTCATGTGGACCTTGCAGGTGATTCACGAGGAGCCGGCACTCACCAGCTGCGGCATCTTCTGTTTTCTAATGCCCGCCCCCTGGTGGAGGCACTGATGCGCAGTAAGTGCCTGGCATCTTGCCCCGGATGGTGTGTGAGCAGCAGCCTGCGCTGTCGCACCACTTGAGTATAATGGGCTGAACCTTCACCTGGCATCTCAGTGCACAGGGTGCTCCCCATGGGGCAGAGGGGACAGACTGCACCTCTTACCCTCCCGCGACGTCACTGTCTCCTGGCCTGGCAGACACAGGCAGTTGGGTGGCCGGGGAGAGAGGAGGACCGGGCTTACGGAGCTGTGGGTTCGCGTGTTCCCATTTTTCTGCCCGTCTATCGCCTGATGGTAAAAAGTTGCTTCCCTCAGTTTAAGCTGGTTGTGCAGTAGAGACAGAGCCAGATTTACCCAGGAAAGGCACATTCCACGGACTCCAGCAAGTTCCTGCACGCCGGCGCTTCTCCAGGGGCCTAATGGAAAGCCCAGTGGAAGACTCTGTCGTGGCTGGAGCCGAGATGACCAGGCTTTCCCCAGAGGCCAGGGCCTTCGCGCAGCTCCCCAGTATCGGTGCCCTCCCCACCCACAGCCGTCCCGGACACAAGCAAGGCCTTGGAGCTGCTCCTGAGCGAGGCGGGGCCGCGGGAGGAAGGCTGCCGCACACTGAGACGGTGCTCGGGAGCGGTGTGGCCAGCGGCAGGATTCAGAGAGTCCTGGGTAGTTCGCAGGAGCACGTGATGCATGACCCAGATGTCCAAGGTAACTGCCGTCCATGGTGATGGAAGGGAAGACGGGGTCCTTCTGGGTTGTACCTCGCACGGGCCTGTGTGTTGCTGCCTGTGTTACGTCCCTTTCCTGATGCTGAGGGGAGAGCCTTGCCCAGTCTCCCCACGGCCAGAACAGCAGCGATCCCACCCTGCAGGTGCCTGCCAGGATTTTCAGCCGTGTAGGTCTGCAGTCGGTCCCCAGATAAAAGCAGGTAGTTCTTGGGCGTGTCTGCAGCAGTGGAAATTTTATTAGCTCCGTGGACACTGTTATATCATTTCCCATTTTTTTTGGTGGGGGGGGAGGCAATTAGGTTTGTATTTATTTATTTATTCATTTATTAATTTAATGGAGGTACTGGGGATTGAACCCAGGACCTCGTGCATGCTAAGCACGCACTCCATCACTGAGCTATACCCTCCCCCCACTTCTCATGTTTCAGTGCCCCTTGCTGGTCACAGCTGAGGACAGCGCTGGTTTTGGAGCCTCTTATCTCAGCCCTCACCTCAGCTGTAAGGGTTTTGCCTCCCTACAGCCAGGAAAAGCACATCTTCTTCTTTGAGGTGTTTTTCCTTTTGCGGCTGGTGTTCCCACTGAGCCAGGCCTGGCAATCCATATCCATCATCACGCCTCTTCTTTCTCCAACCAGGGCTCTATTTGTATTCTTCCCTGAGTTGGGGAAATTGGAAAAAAACAACACTTGCTGCTGTTGCCGGGCAAAGATTTGTGACGCTTTCGGGAAAGGAAACGTGAAAATCCAGCTAGCCCTGTGATTATTCTTTGTCTTTACATTTATAAAGGAAATTAAGCCAGCGTTTGCTGAAGGAACGGGCGCATGTAACATGTTGCTTCTAAAAGTTATAGACAAAGGTCTGTTTTTGGAAAACACGTTTCTCAAGCAGCATTAATTCCAGCTCTTGGACCTGGGCTGGGTGCTGGGCCAGCGATGACCACACGCGAAGCCCTTGTGCTCTGGTTGAGGGGACTGGGGGACAACCACCCGGCACCGGGAGTGGCAGGGCTGGGGCTCAGGGCAGGAAGCCGCTCACGCCCGGGGGCAGGGGAAGTGCCTGGGAGAAGCCCTCGCAGAGCAGTTGGCAGCTGATGTGGGCTCTCGCACTCCATCACCTGGAGAAGTCAAGGGTTGGTTTCAGGGGTTCTTTCAGTTTCCTGAAACCGCTTTTTGTAAAATCTTGTGTCCCTTAATTTGTCAGAAAGGGCCCACAGCTTTCATCAGAGTTTAAAGGGATCTGTGACCCCAAAAGATTCAGCAGTAAACTGCACGTTGGGTATCTGTGAACTGGCCGTGACTGGAAATGGCACTCAGACCCCTGGAAAGGTGTCATGTGCTGCCCGAAGCAGGTGGCACCTTGCCCTGGGCACAGGATGGGGCCGTTACGAGCTCTAAGCATTTTAATGAATCTTGTTGAATTTAACTAGTAGAAAACAGGACGCAGGAGGTATTGTGTGTGCCTGTGTTTGGAGGTTGGGGACATGGAAACATCGGTTTGTTTTTACAGAAAGGCATGGAAAATATGTCATCTTTACCGTCAGGAGGGTCTAAAATAGCCGTGCTGTGGGCAGAAAGAACAAGGAGCCCTTGGGGCTCGGTGAGCGAGATCTTCCCTCATCTGTGCGGACGTAGATGGATTGATTCTGGCTCCCACGTGCACACGTACGTGTGTGACAGGGAAGGCAGCCGCTGTGCTTTGTAACTGGGGGATCAGGCCCCTCCCCACGTTGCTGGGCCTCCCAAGCAGCGGCGTTCAGGCACATCGTGTTGTCTTTCCGTGGAAGATGTTGGCATTGAACCCCGCTTTTCCTAATTGAGGCTTTTCAAGTTCAGATTTGATGCCCTGTGCACGCCTGGTGTTTAGTTGGAACAGTTAAGGTTAATGGCTGTAGACATCCCCCACCTTGTGGGGGCGTGCTCCGGAGGGGCCGCCGGGCGGATGCTCGTGTGGTGCATCCACGTCCAGGCTGTCTTGTTATGACGTCGGTCCCCACGGTCCAAAGACAGTTATTAAAATTCTTGAAGCTTCTCTTCCCGCAGCTCAAGTTCAGGTTTTATCCGCTGCCCTGAGAGCCGCACAGCTTGACTCTGTGAGTCAGCCCCAGCGCCAGCAGGCAGCAGGTCTATACCGACTGTGCGCTCCAGACTCCTGCCCCTCCTCTAACGGTCAGGCGGCCCCGCCGGCCCCGTCATCCCAGGCCCAGCTCCCCTGGGCCAGGAGATTACGAAGCATGGTGAGTGTTTGCCCCCTCCCTCAGCCACGGAGGGTGTGACAGAAATCACAGAGCTGCATTTTCTTGTATTAATATATCCTGGCAGAGATGATAAATGGCAAATTTAATTTTCTTCTTAAGGTCATGTTTTGGATAACTGGACAACCAATCAATCCGGTGATTGATAACCCTGAGTCTCCTCCACCAAAACAAAGGCGGGGAGACCAAAAAGCACCTTCCTCCTCTCTGAAGACCACAAGGCCTGTTTCTTTGGGGGGCGAACCGTGTCAGCGCTCTTTCCCCGCTAACCGACGTGGACATCTTTCAGTAACAGGGGAAGGTGAATCGCACAGCTCCCAGGATGTAAAGGTGACAAAGGGGACCAAGCACCACAGCCAGCCCTCATCCTGTGTGTGCTCTTTGGGCACGTGCCTGCTCCAGGAGTGGCCCTGGAGGCCTTTTCTTGGAGGAGAGCATTGGAGAAGCTGACAGCTCACGACTTTTTATCCTGCAGTCCAGAGCCAGCCCCGTGAGGCTGGGACTCTGCCTCTGGGGCGAGGAGAAAGCCAGACACTTATTTCTTACTTTGAGTTTCTCCAGAAGCTTTTTAGTGCCCTTGTGTTTGGAAGCTCTGATACCTTCCTGATTTCTCCTGAACCTGCATGTGGGCCATTTTGAGCTGGGGTCCTTCCCAGGTAGGGGTAAGACTAGCAAATTAAAATCAGAGAGAGATCCAGGATCGTAAAGGCGTGGGAGTGTTGGCACCCTCTCATTTCCACGTGCCACAGGGGAGACTCACTTCAAACTTGTGGTCCCTGGAGCCAGAATACCAATTGTTTCTTCATTCACACAGTTTATGTTTTGATTTTCATGATTAAATGATCACCTCCTTTTACCCCCTTGGTCTGCTCCAGTAAAGCAAAAGATGAATTTCAAAAGCCTGAATATAAAATGTTTAAGAGTTAGTTAAGGTTGCCTTTGGTTAGTAAGGAGTGAGATGATAGCCTGTTTTGCTGATTTGTTTCAAAAAATAGGCCAGAAAACATGCGTTGTTACTCTGGAGTACAGCTGTCGTCTGTGTGAAGTGGGAAGGTGGGGCCTCGTTTACTGTGACGGGAGGTGTAATGGTATTCAGTTTCCTTTGTCGTCTACAGAAGTGAAAAAAGAGAGAGAGAGAGAGAGAGAGAGAGAGAGAAGAGAGGCCCCCAAGCTGGCTCTCTTGAGCAAAAGCTCCGGAAGGGCCTGTGCCATTGGGCTTTTGGTTTGTGGCGAGGGACGTCGGGGCTCTTGAGTGTGACTCTGAGGTCCCTCTGGGATCAGTCAGGATGCTCCTACTTGCAAAAGAAGGAAAAAGAAACAAAAAACTCGAAAAGGCTTAAGCAATGAGGACAGAAGAGGAGGTGAGGCTGGGAGGCTGATGCCTCAGCCCTTGCGTCGACCTGGGTCCAGCTTCCACTGCGCCGTCCTGATTAGTGTGCCGTCTCGGCCCTGGAAGGCCCGGGGCACGGGGGGACCCCTTTCTTACTTGTCTCTCTTGACTGCCAGGTGCTTTTTGCGGGGAGTGACCTCCCAGTTGCTGCTGGGCTAGTCTTGACTTGGGGTGGTTTACTTAACCTTAGCTTGGCTCCTGAGCCAAAGACTCTGGAATAAAATTAATTCCCGAAAGAAGAATAATGATTCATTATTTATTAATATATGTGAATGTATTAACTTGGAGAAATGGAGGTCCTAGGTTACCATACCAAAATATTTCTGTTTTGTCATGTCTGCTATTAAAATACATTTCAGTGAAAACCTTGGGAATGGAAGGTTCTGGTCATGTGCCTCAGTGCAAACAAAGCGTCTGTCAGTGTGCTAATCGACTTTCCTGGATCGTGTATTGAGCTGATTTGTCAGAATCCATTAAGCTGGGAGACAGTATGGCATTTCAAGTGCGAGGAGGAAAATCCGTGTTTTGTTTGAAGGAGAAGCTCAGATCCATCTCAGTTAACGCTGATCAATGATCAGAGGCCAGTATGTCACCACAGGATAGTCTGGCTCGTTTTAATTGTTAACCTAATGGAAAGGTTCGGCAGCAAACGTTAAAAGTATTTGTACGCGTGAAAATGGAGAATAATTTTCCAAGGAAACACTCCGTTATCAGCCACGTGTTCGCACTCAAGTTAAATGAGCCCCCCCTGCCCCTCCCGCCTCCCCTCTGGAGTCCAGCGTCGCCATGATCCCCAGTCACCCAGAAACGCTGGAGGAGCTGGTTCGCCACTTCTTGCAAACCTCAGCCTGCCTTCTGGAGTGGCCTGTGCTTTAAGTGTGTGACTAGTACTTGCGGGCATTAACCATAGAGGGGCCCTGGACCCTGGGGCTTCAAGAATGGTAAATGCAGACTCGGGTTGTTGGTCCTCACCAATGTTAGTCTATCTTTTGTGAGGGCCTCAAGCAGTCTTGAAATTCAAATGTATGAAATCTGTTTGCCTCAGCACTTAAAATGACTGACCTATATACAATGTCATAAATAACTGCAAATGTATTTTTTTTTCACATCTGGAGAGAGACCATTGACTTCAAGGGAAGCTCTGGTCTTGGTTTGCAGAAGTCATTTCTGGCCCTGAAAGAGGATTTTCTGAAGGGGGTGCGATAGGACAGCTTCCTCCTTCAGACTAAGTTGGTAATGTGCCAGATCAACCCTGCAGGACCCAGGCCAACCCTGCCGTGGAACCTGCGACCATTTGAGAAGACTGAACAGAGGCAGGACCCCACCCCACTTGAAGAGAATAAATCTAAGTTACTGGTTTGTTCCTTGAAAAGAAAAGCAACTCAAAACTTTACATTTTCTGGAGGTTAAGTTTAAGAATGCCTGTTGGAGCCAAATGTTTTCCTTCCATCAATATTAATGACATATCTTAGTTCATAATCTGTGTTGATAATATTTCCTCTCTAACTTAAGAAGAGTAAATTCTAAAGTAGTGTTTGAAGTCTTCTGAACAGTCTCGAATGGTATTTTAATAAATCAAATAAGAGAAAAGAATTTGACAAGTACACATTAATATTTAGTGTCTATTTATACAAGTCATTTAGTTTCTTTTCGTCTGGGAAGTTTTTGACAGCTTCTTTGGTTGAATCGTGTTTAGTTTTGTTCCTTCTCATGGCTTAGCTTCTTGTGCTCTGTAAGTTCCCTTAAATGTTTTTAATTATTGTATCCCCTTGTCCTTGCAGTGAAAAAGGTAAGTGGGTGATGTTTGTGAAGGCAGTATCCCGTTAGTTAAAGACAGTTACGATGAGAGCGTGGGGCTCCGGCCGCGGGTGCTGGGGGTAGTTGTAAGAAAAGCTAGTTTGCGTTCTCCAGAGCTGTGTGTGCCAGACTCACCAAACACTGTTCTAGACTGTTCTCTGTGGGATCGAGTGTTGGCCCAGTTCAGAAAAGATCAGTGTGGACATTGCTTTAATGTTAGTCCAGGCTGAAGGCTCACTCCCTGCAGAGCAGAGGTCGCCAGTCTAGAGCCGGAGCTTTAAGAAGGCCCTTTGCTCCTCGTATGTTTCTCCTTTGCTGTTTTCAGCTCCCAGTCCCAACCTCCTTGTTTTTCGTGACTGTTCTTCTCCCCTGCGAGCATGATGGTTTCCCTTCTCTCCTGTTTCCCAGGATATAATACCCCAGCCCCGGCTAGATCAGGACGTGTCGATGCCCGACCCAGCTCGAGCCCAGACTGTCAATACCGACAGAGCCAAACACCACGCCTGCAGCCTCCTGGGCGTGGCTGGCCCTGGGCAGGCAGAATTGGCGCTGTCTGAGAGAGATGTTCAAAACCCTGGCTTCCCACGTGCAGGTAAAAGGAGCCTTTTCAGAGGCCTGCCCAGGATAGGATGGGCCCTCTCATTAGGAAGAAAGGGGAACTGCAGGAAGGCTCATTGACCCGTGTTTTATGTGGCCGCAATTGGCATGTTTACTGGCCTCTGGTGAAATAAAGCTGTAAGTGGCCAACACCTGGCAACATCAGTGTTGCTCCAGAAATGCCACTCACGCTCTCGATAACACTGGACTATGCTTGCCTTTTGCAGTTTGTGTGTGTGCTGTGCGCAGTGGAAGGTACGTCGGACCCTAGTCTTCTCTATTGGTGAGCTGGCCGTGATCCTTGGGCACCAGTTAACAGCAGCTGACCTGGTGTCCGTCTTCAATGGCTTTTTAAAAGACCTGGACGAAGTATGAATAGGAGTCCTTAAACGCCTGTGTGATTTTCTAAAGGTAGAAAGAAGGATTAAAAACAAAACAAAACAAAAAAGACAAACCTCTTCTCTTCCAAACAAATTTTTAAAACCCTAGATTGTAAAGTATCAGTGGGAAAAAAAAAGCAGCTGTCTGGATTTCTTCCGGGAAAACATACCATCCAAAATCTTAAAGTGGGTATTCTTTCAGGGATGGTTAAATATTTTTGTATCTTTCCTCCTAATCTTCCTGTCCCTTAGAGCTCAAATTCTCTGGAGGATGGTAGACAGATGGCCCAGCATGCTCCGGGAGAAAGAAGGAACCAGGGTCCTGGGCTGTGCGTGACTTGCCTGGGGTCACCTAAGGGAAGAGCCCAGCTGAAATCCAATCTCAGTTCTGCACGAAGGGCTTTTTCTTTCAAGATGTGGCTGCTTCCCTTTTTCCCCTCCCCAGAGGTATGATGAGCATAAAAAAATAAGAGTTTAAAAATGACCTCGAGAAACTAATTACTCGCATACAAGAGCTGCCCTTGGCGGAATCTGGCGCGTGCTGCTCGGGGGATGGGGGAGAGATTTTCCTCTCGTGGCGCAGGGGCACCGAGCATGAGGGGGCCGGCTCCCTGGGAAACAGCCGTGGCATCATCTTCCCAACACACGTGCCTGTTTGTTTGTTTGTTTTTTTTCAGGCAGGAAATTATGAAAGAAGGCAGAGTAGGGGGCATATAGAAACAGACAGGCACATACACTGGCCAGGGGAGAAGGTTCGAAGCAGTCAGTGATGCATTTGACGTCTGTTAACAGCAAAGCTAATTCACAGCCACACTGGGTAATGGAGAATCAGACGCCAGGGAATGCACGGTTTTGCCGGTGACAAATGTATAATCTGGAGTGTAATAAAACACTGTGTTTGGGGACCTTTTGAAGGATTATATGTTTTTTATTGATGTATACAATTTTAAAAAATAGTTGCTTCATGAAGACCAGAGGAGAGAATAACTTTATCAGCTTCAGGAATTTGTAGTGACTGCTAACAGCAGGAATTGGAGGTTTCCATATGAACTAGCCGACTAACACCTGTCTGGGGAGATGAGAAGGCAAATTAGATGGAATAATTCTTAATTTTCCTGCCTCCTAATTGATTTCTAAACCAGCAGTAATAGTGTTCTTTTGGTTAAAGAGATTATGTTTTTATTAAGGGATAAACTGAATTCCAAAGCTCGAAGTTACAAATGCCTCATTCTCCGGGGAGACATTCATTTTCAGAGGCAGACAGGGCGCGAGTCACTGTGGAACGAGAGTGCTGTGCTGTTCTGTAAGGCAATTTATTCGAACCAAACAAAAGATGAATCACCCGCTCTGCAATGTTTTCCTATTAATCGGAGCAGTTTTTGCCCGAGCTTTCTTGAACATTCTGCGTGTAGCCTGCTCCGTAAGGGCACAGCGTGGTTTATGCACTTCAGCTCCTGAAGAAAATTATGCTCCAGCGAGAGAGATGAAAAGGTCTCACCCGGCCGAGACGTTTATTAAATAAAAACGTCCCCCAAGGTGGCTCAGATCTGTACATCATTTTGTGCGTGAAGGAGTTATTTAATTCCATTTTGTGCCGGTAAAAGGAATGTTAAAAGATGTTAGTGATTCTAAGAGTGAAAGCGTCACGTTAAGTAATCCTCCTTCCTGGGGAGGTGCACAATGTGCTTTCCGCGGCACGGAGCGGGTTTGTTTGTGGTGGTGGTGTTTGGGTTTTGGTTTTCACCTTGAGATTTATTTCAGTATCTGTAGTTTTCATTTTTTCTCGCTCTCAACTAGAAATCTCGCAAATTATTGTCTTCCCTGTAGAAATCCATCAGGCTTTTGCAGCTATTCAGGATATGATTTGGCCGATGCCAGGAGCAAACTAAAAGATTTTCTCTTTGCTGTGATCTTTAATCATTACGCTTAATTTGAGAAATTGAGGTTTCAGTCATTATGCCATGTTCCGGCGTATATTCTAAGAGAACAGAGAAAAACAGGCCCACGTTTTTTCCATGAAGGCATCGCGCCCTCTAGCGGCAGAGTGCGGGAACTCGGCGAGGTCCGCCTTGGGCGGGTTGACCCGCTTCCCAGGGCCAGGGCTGGGGCTGGGGACTGGGATGGAGACGGGGATGGGGTCGGGACCGGGGGTGGGCATGGAACCGGGGGTCCGGGACCCGGGTGGGGACGGGGCCGGAGACCGGGGATGGAGTCGGCGCTGGGGACAGGCCGACCCGCTTCCCGGGGCCGGTTACGGGGATGCGGACGGCGCCGCTGACGGTGTGGAGCTGGAGCCGGTGCCGGGCTGGGATGACCCGCTTCCCGGGGCCGGGCCGGGCCGGTCCAGCTCGCTTCGCCCGACGGCGTTATCTCCGAGCTCGGGCTATCTAGGTTATTGAAGCCAAAGCCGCTGATACGAATTCTGTGCTTCCGTGCCCATGATACTGGTATCATTTTTCTGAAAACAGTGCTTTTTGATATCAAAGTGTTACCGGCACTCCTGGCTTCTGGTTCTAACTTCCTTCTAATCTCTTTTTCATTTCCTTTCTTGGTCAGTGTGGAAATAACGCCATTTATTTTCCTACCCTTCTCCCCATCCCCAGTTAGAAAATAGTGAAAGCTTTGGCGGTAGGTTTTTCCAACCAGCCATCTTACGAATTTTTTCCCCGGAGTAAAGGGCTAGCGCTCCGAGTGCTCTCCAGGCCGACCTGGCTGGGTTTGAAAAGCCTCGTGCGCCGTGCGTGAGCCGCCAGCGAAAGCAGAAAATGTGATTTGCAGCGTCGGGAGCACCGCGGAGACCGGGAAGTCGCATCTGTGTTCCCTTGATCTCTTGATCTTTGGGAACTTAAATGTTCTGGCTATTTTTATGTTATCTGATTTTTAAAGTTTTATGTGCTTTCGAACTGATAACCTAAAGTTGAAATATTAAATCCCTATTCATAAATTTTTCAGCCTCTGTTTTACAAAGTTTATTTCCTTTTTGTTTGATTTGTGTGTGTGTGAGAGAGATGAGGAATTAAGATTTTTTTCTTTTTTCCCACTTTTCTTTGTGTGACCATTTTCACTCAGCTTTCTGCTTGTGAAATGAGAGTAAAGAAAAACTAATAATGTGTTTTTCACCCCAGAACAATGTCTTTTTAAAAACTTTCAGACAGCTGATGCTGATTTTGGAACTCTATAATCCCAGTGGTGTTTACGATTACTTAATGCAGATTCCTTAGAGTTGTGTGCAGATCCAGCTTCTGAAGTTCGGCGGATCTCCTTCAAACTAGTAAGGAATCCTGGCCTTTTCTGTATATGATTTTTAGAAAAAGAAATATTTATATTTCTTCCATTTTTAACTCCTTTAATTTTTCTGGGCTTAATTTATTAATTTACCCATGAGAGCAACTTTTAAATTGTGAAAATAGGAACTGAATTTTAGCTTTATCAATGTGCAAGATAGCTCTTTTGTTCAGCTGTATGCTTGAGTGACGCAAATTGTGGGTAAATCACTTTATGTATGAAACCCTGTAAACGATGGCTGAGTGTTTCTTTTAAACTCAGATTGGGTTTACCCTCCAGCAGAGCTTTGTAGAAAGGTAGCTACCAAGCAAAGACTCCAGCACAGAAAAACCAATCCCGTTTTATGTGGGCTTATACCAGCTGAATACCGAGGGGAAAAAAAAAATCTCATTTGAAAATACTGATTTAGTGAGGTACTCTGATGAGTTAAAATTGTATAAAAGTGACATGTTCTGAAAGGTAATGAGTTAGTTACTCTGCGAGGGGGCATTTTCTAAAATTTGGAATCTTAAGATTAATGTATTTTTCTAACGCCAGTCCCTTGTAAAATTTCATTTTTTATGAAGGCATTTTATGTGTATGAGTATGTATGGCCGTTTATTTAAACATCTTTTTTTCTCTGTGTTCTAATGATGACTGTGACAAAAATGACTTTCTCCTGTGCTTATAAATTCATTTTAAAGATGGAAGGGTGCATACAAATGTCTCGTTTCCAGGTAGAGTCGTATTCGTAATTCAAAGAGATGGCAGCATTTAAAATTTGCTCTTTTGATATTTTTCCCAGGTTGTGGCAACTCTGCAGAAATTCTGTTCCAACAGCAAAAGTGCACTGGGTTTAAATTTCATCAGTGAACTCATCCTGAGGCTCTGGCACTGTTCTAAGTGGGTCGGAAGGCGAGCTTTTGCTTTCCTCGGTCAGGGTAGCTTGGCTGGGGGGAGCATCTCCCCTGAGCCTGTGTGTGCCATGTGCTGCTGTCAGGTGCGCCTGGCAGAGAGTCGCAGCCCTGGAGGACTGACTCGCCGGGAACTGGGGGGCCAGGTGACCAAACCCCCTTATCTCACAGGAGATCGGGTCCAACCCAGTCGGGTAGAGTGACTTGCTCAGAGTTCCCCAATCCTTCCAGGCTTTCATCCTCTGGATCGGATTAGGCGCGCAGTGCGTACCGTGTGCCCAGTATGCTCTAGGTGTTGGAGACAGAAAGTGAACCGCCGCTCTCTTGGCACCTTCCATCTGGTGGGGTGAGGGCCAGGCCCAGACCCTGCTTCTGTCAGGGCTGGTCAGCACTGCGCCTCAGTGAAGCCGGGAGGAAGGTGGGGTGAAGGACAGAGCAACAGACTAGGGCAGAGACCGTTTCATCTCTTTAAGGTGAAGTTCATGTCAGCAAAACTTTACCTGTTTAGCAACTCGGGTCACCCTCTCTCCCTGGCATCTCGGAAATGAGGGTGTGATGTGTTTGGCTGGGGACCATGGTTGTCATTTCTTGAACACCTCTCAGTACCAGGCATCCTATCCTGTCTCTGATCCTCAGGAACAAGGCCTGCCAGCATAAAATGTCAACCTCACAAACCACAGGCCCAACACTACAGACTTCTATGAAGAAGAATTCAGTGCTCTGAATTCTTTTGTGGAGAAAGGGTAAGTGAGCTATTTTTGCTTGTATTTTAAAATTCTCTTTCTCATAGATTAGAAAGAGAATCTTCTGAACAATCTGAAAGATTGTTCAGAAGATTTGAACAATCCATGGTGAAACAAAAGGAAAAGGCACCAATTAATTTTGGCCAAGAAAAATCATTTTTTTAATGTTTTCACTGATTATTAAAGATTTAGAAAAGCCACAGTAACTAACAGAAGGAGGGGCTAAGGACGCATGCCAAGGGGCATATGGGTTATTTAAATACAGGGGGAGGTTATAACCTGGACGTTCGGGGCCTGATTTTAGAGTCAAACCGGCTAGTTTGAAGCCTGAGTCTACTGCTTCCCTGCTGAGTCGCCTTGGGCAAAGCACCCTCTCTGCACTGCCTTTCCATCCTCTGTGAACGGAGCACCAGTGGTACAGGCCTGCCTCCTAGTGTGGTCGAGAGGCTTTGATGACATGATGCAGCCAGGTCACCTAGCGCGGCACCCGGCACCTGGAAGACACTTAGTAAATACCAGTGGCTGTTGTTAGTCACCCTGTAGTGGGAGGGTCCACAGTCCTGACTAGGAGTCTCCACCCCGCTGTGGCTTCCTGATCATGAGATCTTTGGGTGTCACTACCACATGGGACTCACCTGTAGAGCCGGGCTCATTCTGATTTCCACGGCTGGTGGTGAGGATTAAATGAGTGAACACGTGAGACTCTGTAAGCAGAGAAGCGCTGGGCAGATGCTGGTGGTCATTACAGAAGCAGTGTTTCTACTTTGTTTGCAGAGCGCCAGGCACTGGCTTGGGGTCTGGGCTTCGGCTGCCGCATGACAGGCACGGCCCCCGCCCTCAGAACCTGAGTTCTGGTGAGTAACAGAGCTGAGGGTTCCTAACCTGTATTGGTGGGCACTCTGCTCAACTGCAAAAATGATCTGCCATCCCTGTCACTTCTCCACTGCATAGATGAGGAAACTAAAGCTCAGAAAGTTGAAGCCACTTACCCACGGCCACACAGCTAGTAAATGACCAGGTTTAGGTTGTGAATGTAGACCTCTCTGGCTCAGAAGCCTTTGCCTTCTCCATCGAATGTTATCCCAGTGCTTGGTAATGAATTGTAACATGTTCACTGCATTTTTAACCAGATCCAGTGGTTGAGATTTTCAAATTCAGACACACGAGGTGGGGAGGGGGTAGCTCAGTGGTAGAGCACGTGCCTGGCATGCACGAGGTCCTGGGTTCCATCCCCAGTATCTCCATTAAAAATCATAATAATTTTAAAAACCTAATTACCTCCCTCCCAAAAAACAAACAGAAACCCAAAAACAATTAAAAAAAAAGTTCCTTAAAATTCAGACACACACACTCCTCAGACCAAAAGATCCTGAAATTACTTCTCTGGAATTACAGAAGTGTATGCTGTTAGAAAAACCATGCTGATCACTATGGAAAAATGTCCCTTTTTGGGCTGTGGCTTTCTCTTCATCACAGGCAGTGGTGAGTGAGGAGTGTATCCCTGTGGACCAGTTTGTCGAAAACTTACTCCCCAGCCTCTTAAGCTTTGCATCAAACCCTGTGCCAAACATAAGGGTTTTGCTAGCCATAGCTCTAAGGCAGATGCTACCCTTGGAAAAGGGAACATGGACCATTTTTCTGAGCGTACAGATTTTAAACTTCATCAGGTGGCAACTCGATTTTCTCTTTAGGAAATTGTGGCAAATCATGTGAGAGCACATTTCAGATTTGCTATATAAATTGACCTATTAATTTTTATGCATAAACCTTATTTATAAAATGACAAAAGAAATTAATATAGTTCACTTTTATATTTAATAAACATAGACTAAAATGTAAAATGTTAATAGTCTTCTAGAAATGAGGGACACTTTTATAAATTTTGTTATGACATAGAGATTATGAAACAGCAAATTTAAGCCTTAATGGTGAGTATATCTTAATGGTATTAATTTTGTAGTCAGTCAGAAAAAGTTTATGGCCCAACCATGTCACTTACTTTAAACCTGCACAGGACTTAACGTGAGACTGTGCCAGTCGGACCGCTCACTTCTGCATCACATGTGTAGGAAAGCATCTTAAATCCTGACCTGCGCATACCTTTCTTGCCACTGCCCTCCCATCCTTCACCCCATCTTGCCAGCAACTTGCTCCCCATTTCCTGTGTTCTCCATGTTGCCAATTCTTTTGTATCAGAGGGAGGAAAAAATAGTATTAGAAGATTTTTAGTTAGAGTTTTAAAAACATACATACCTATTCTTGGAAGTCTGTCTTTAAGATTTAGGAAATACTCTTTTATTAAAGCAATTTTATCATTTTAAAGGAATTTTGTATATGATTATTATATGAAAAATGGCTTATTGTCCCTGAGATGTGGTTTTAAAAAAAAAAACCCTGAACCAGAGTATGTTTCAGAACACAGTTCATGGCTCATGTGATTCAATGTCGTGTTTTTTCCCTTCAGCATAGTTTAGAAATGCTGGTAACCCTCATCTTGAAGTCGTTGAAGAGACCATCTTAGCTTTGCAGTCAGACCAAGATGTGTCTTTTTTCGCCACTTTGGAGCCAAAGTGGCAGACTATTATAGACACTTCTGTGCTAGAAAAACAGAGTTCACCACTCTATGGTCACTCACATTCTGCCCGTTTCACGTTTGGCACATGTTCCTTCCTGTGGCTTGAAGGGAAGCTGCTTGTGTCATACCTGCCAAGGGAGAAAAGATGTCTGGAACTTTGTCGGGCACTCAGGTGACTGGCTCCATTTGCAGCCACAGGGACCCCTCCCAGGATGGGCACCAGCTCTGGGTGGCCGGGCCTGTGCTGCACCCCTGCGCCCCTACCTGCCTGATCAGGAGGTCTGAGAAGAGGCTGTAGGAACCAGGTGGCTAACAGGGTCTGGGGACTTCCGCGGCGTCAGAGTGCCTGGGAGCGATGTGTTTTCTCTACTGCAGGCTCTATTATTTGGTCCCAACCCACCCCCAAAATAAAGTACTTTGTTAGAAGTCTTTTAAGTCTTTAACAGACTTGCGTATTTGACTTCCCTTATGCTTTCCTACAAAATACAACTCATGGTATAATATTTCATTTTTAACTGAAATACTGTATGTGTGTAAATAACTCTTGACAGGAAGAAAATATATTAATGTCCTGTTAGCCTCCTATCAGTGAATCGAACAAATACATCATTTAAATTTATGCTCCACTTTGAGTTGCTGCAAATATAGCTCAGTTTGTTTACTTTTGAAAAATGTGATAAAGAAATCTACTAAACAGTGATTTATGGTAGTCTTTCTAATATTGTACTTTGTTATAAACTGTACTTGGAACTTTTCCTCAAGCCGTCATGCCTCCTCTTCCTGCCGGAACTGTTTCTATAAAGATGTGTATTGGCCTTTGAGAGAGGCATAGAGCAGAAAGATTTTTCATTCTTCTATGGTTATATTATCATTTGTTTAAGAACTTGGGAGGGAAATTGATCACTGAGACATGCGGATAGTGACTTTACATCTAATGCTTTAGAATCTTAACAAAAAACAGGAAGCCATAGTTCTGATCAGCCCATATAATTGCCCACAAATACGAGTGGTTTGGGGGCTTAAATGATGATGCGCTTCAAATTGATCCAAGTACACAGAACTTCTATGTCATGCTTTTAAAATTTAGGTTAAGAGAAAGAGACTCTAGAATTTAAATAGGTTTTACATTAATCAATAACTCAAGGCTCTATCAACATTTGATTAAATTCTGCATACATGTATGCTGATGTTATTTTTCTTGTTTCTATTTTTATCTTCTCAAAGGCAAGCATAAGGGAAGGAAGGAGCAGCCTCTTTGGGGTCCAGGAGCCAGCTGCAGAGGGCACGCTGGCTGTTTCCAGTCTTCCCCTGCATCTTTTCCTTATCTTTCTTTTTTTATAAATAAAATTTCTGGAGCTATATATTGAATTTCCTGGTATACAGGATGTCCCCCCACCCCCAAATTCCATTTGGCTGAGTCTTTCAAAAATAAAGGAAGGAGTCCATACTGTGCCAAGGAAAATAAGGCACATGTATGAGAATTTCAGTTGTAACTCAGGACAGCATTTTGGCAACTTCAGCAAGGAGTGAGTTGATACATCGGAGGCTACGTATTAAGAAAAAAAAATCAGTCCGTCTTGCATTCAGTCCTTGCCAAAAGTCAATAGAGATATTGTTTTGCTTCAGTAACAAGCAAATTTTTTTTATTGTTGTTGTTGTCTTGAAATTGAGATTGTCATGTTGTTAAAATCAGTTGATCTAGCAGCGATAGAATTATTCAACTGGAATCTTGTATCCTGAGCAGAGCTTAATTTTCCGTTAAGGGGGAAAAATTAGCTTCTGTTTGTGTTGTGATGTGTGAGATTTGCTGCCGAATCAGATGTGCTGGTAAAGACTGTCGAGACTTTTTGGTAAATAATCACCTTTAAAATATCAGTTTATGTCTTAAGATTTTTCTGTCATATACTGTGGATGCCTTTCCAGTGCGGAGATATTTTTATGACTGTAACTTCTCTGCAAAAAGTATGTTTAAAGTTCCCATTTTATTCCTTTTTTTTGGTAACAACTGGGATTTCTCTAAGACTGTCCTGGTTCCCTTTGCTATTCCCTCCTGCAGCTTTGCCTTCACTTTGGCTCTTGGTCACAGGTAACGGAGGTGAGCGTTTGTGATGGACCCCCGCACCTCTGCTGCCTGTTTACTTGAGCCCTCCGCCTCCTCCGGTGAATTAGTGGAGAAGCACAAGACGCCCTGTCACAGACAGCGCTCCTTGGAAGGACCTCAAGGACTGCGTTTTGATGCAGCTTTGCACGTGTTCACAATGGTCTCTCTCCTGCTTCCGGAGTGGCCCAGTACTGGGGTTTTTTTCTGTCAAGTTGGGCCCAGATCTGCTTGAAAAAAGTCATATTTCTGCAATGTTGGTTTTCTCATTCACGCTAGCAATACGATTTTTAAGCATGACTAAAGACTGTGCTTGACAACAGCTCTCTGTAGACGATGCATGCAGGGTGATTTAGAGCTGTTATTCACGCATAATTCGTCCAGGTAGTTGGCCCTGAATTGTGCGATGAATGTATTTTAAACTGACATGGAGAAGAGGGCAGTTTTCCTAACCACGGCCACAAGCCGCCTCGTTCTCCAGGTTCAAGGCGCTAACATTAAGAGCAGCTTGGAAGCTGCCAGGAGTTGGGGGTGTGGCCGGAGCCGGGCCTGCGGGGACGCGCGGCCTCTCAGCGATGCCAATTGTATCGATCGCAATAAACTGACGCAGCGCCTGGGTCCTTTCCTATTACTTAACGCGCGTCACCTGCGTCCACGAGGAGCGGCGCCTTGGTTAGCTGCGGGGCCGGTGGGCGCCAGGGGCGGGGCGCGGGGCGCGGGGGCGGCGGGGGCGCGCGGCCGCCGCGTGGAGGGGATGACGCGCGGCGGGGGCCGGCCGGCCGGCCGGCCGGCCATGCGGAGGGCGGCGGCGGGCGGCGAGGCGCGGGCGGCCAGGCAGCCCGGGGGCGCCCTTGCCCCGGGCCCTGCTTCTGGCCGGCGCGAGGGGCAGGGGGCGGGCTCGGCGGGCCCGCGACCCCTCCCCGCGCAGCCCCGGCCCCGCACCCGCGGCCGGACCCGCTTCGGGGACCCGCAGGCCACGAGTCTGGCGCTCAGCGTGACCCCAGACGTCTTCGCCATGCGGGTGCTGCTGGAGGATTCCGAGGAGATGTTCCGAGTGACAAACTGCCGCAGCGACATGACCGTGCGGGAGCTCAAAGAGGAGCTGGACCTGATGGCTGGCATTCCCTTCAACCTCCAGCGGCTCCAGTTCCTTGACCAAGGTGGCCCCTGCCCAACCCGTTTCCCGGCCACGTGCGCTCCCTACGCGCGGGGTGCCCAGTCCCTTTCTGAACCCAGACGAGGACCCTCAGATGTCAGAACAAACCCCAAGCCCCTGAAACCCCAAGTGGAAAAGCGAACCCTGGCCACACAGGGACTTCCCAACTCCAGACAAACCAGGTTCACATTAGACCTCAGATCTCAAGCAGACCCTGCCCACAGCAAGACCCTAATCCACAAGACATTCTGCCTGTGCTGGCGCTCTGATCCCAAAGCAAGCTGTCCAGTCCCACCTGCCAGCCTGAGCAAACCCTGCCTGTGACAGGACCCCAAGTCCCAAGACAGATGGTGTCTGAGGGTCTTAGCAGGACTCTCAAATTCCCATGTCTTCATCAGGGACCCAAGTCACCAAACCAGCCTCACAAGACCTCGAGCCTGAAACACCTGTCCTCAATGGGACCCCACAACCTAGGACAACCTTGCTGGTGTCAGGACCCCAAATGGAGGCAAACTTCAAGTCCCGGTGCTGGGCTGTGGGACATCAGAACCCTCAGTTCTCCAGCCAGCCATGTCCATGCAAGGACCTCAAGCCCAGAACAAACCTGCCCAAGATGGAACCCCAAATCTCCAGGGTTACCATGACTACCTCAGAATCCCAAATCCTCAGGCAACTGTGTCCACGCAAAGGACTCTAGAGTTCAGAACAGGCCCTGCCCACTTCAGGAACCCCAAACCAAGGACAAACCTGCCCAAGACTGAACCCCAAGTCCCCAGGCTAACCATGTGACCATCAGAATTCTGTGTCCTCCATAGCCGTGTAGACTCGAGGACTCTAAAGCCCTAAACTAACTCTGCCCTTCTCAGGACCGTGTGTCTGTCCACAAACCATACCGATGTCTGAACCTCAAACCCTATCCCTAGGCAAGCCCCGCTTACAGCAGAAACCTAAATCCCAGAGCAGACTACCCGGATCATGACCCTGAATCCCAGAGCAGACGACACCCAGTTCTGAGCCCCCAATCTCTACCCAACCAGCCGTGCATCTGAACCCCAACTCATCAGCCATCTCTGTCTACATAACGATGCCAGCGCAATGAACACTTCCCACACTGGACCCCATAATTCAGAGCTAACTCTGCTCACATCTGAAAGCTACCATGACTACCCCGGAACCCCAAGCCAAGTGTCTTCACAAGGGCTCCAAAGTATGAGAGAAACTCTGCCCACAGTAGAACCCCAGAACTCAAGTCCAATCTACCCATATCTGAGCTGCAAACCTCCACAGAACCCATGTCTACACAAGCACTCTAAGGTCTGAGCCAGCCATATTCATGTAAGGAAAAGTTCAAAACAAGCCTTGCCTGCGTGAGGACCCCGAAACTTAGAGCAAACTCTGCTTGTATTTGAAACCGAAATCCCTCATCAAACTTATCCACACTGAACCCCCAATTCTAGACCAAACCCTGCCTACATCAGGACTCTAAATCTCAGAGCCATCAAGACCCCCACATTCCAGGGCAGACCTGTCTGATTCCTCACCCCCAGTTGCCACACTACCCAGGACTCCATCAGAGCCCCCAGTCCCGCAGCAAATCCTGCCCACAGAAGGACTCCGCATCCCAGAACAGACCCTCCCCCACCAGGACCCCCAGGCAGAAAGCGAACCTTGCTTTCACCAGAACCCAAAATCCAGGGCAGAGTGCCCTAATCGGGACCCCAAATCTCAAAGCAGGCACTGTTCACGTTAGAATCCCGAATACTGGCACTGACCCAGATCATATCAGGACCTCGAATCTCAAGCTGTGTCCTTGTCCACGTCAGGAACTCAAAGCTAGCCCAGCCGGAATCGGAACCCAGAGCCTGAAGCTCACGGTGGCTGAATCAGGACCCCAGCGCCCCTTTATCCAGACAGATCCCACACGAGAGGCACCCAGTGGCAGGCCAGGGCCTTAGGGCCCCACCTCTCCCTCCGTCAGTCCCCTTCCCTCAGCCAGAGGACCTGGGGTGTCCCGATCCCTGCAATATTTAGGATATGAGGACAGAATGAAAGCCCCTGGCTTTGTGAAATTAACACAAAAACACTTCAAGAGAATGAAGATATTAAAAGCTCTCTAGGCTGCTGTACAGAGAAAGTGAACAGCCGATATTGCAGAGAGGCTGGTCATCCTGCCAGGGCCGGGGAGTGATGGGGGCAGGTCTGAAAGCAGCCTGTCTCCGGGAGCTCTGTTCTCCCAGGCCCTGCCCTTTCCTGACCTGTGAGACAGAGCCCTGTTAACGCTAAAATTCTCAGCGCCATTCCACTCCAGGCAGGAATGACTTGGGAAGCTCAGAATGTATACTGAAGGCCGAAATCCTTCCCTTTGCCGTCCTGGAAACGAGTTCAGCATTTTTCATGATGTATTTGCTTTGCTATGGGGGGATTTGGAAGAAGTGTGGGGGGCATTTTTGAGGCTGTCTTTGGAAAGAAATGTGCCTGAATTGAATGTGTTAAGAGTGAAGTGAGCTGGGCAAAGAAAGACTTAGATTTCAAAACAAGAGATCTGAAAATTACCTATCCTGAACTACCAATGCCTGGCATGCCTTCTGTTAATTTATTTTCACTGGTGAGTTATGCTGAGCAGTAAATTTGAGAAAGCTAGGAGGGAAGGGAAGAGCTGGGACAACTTAACACTGATGTCACAATCCTATCACTCAGCAAGCACTTAGCAACTGTTAGAAGCTTGACCTCTCTCGGGATTGCCATCCTTCCTGCTGATGGCAAACAAGAAGGAGACAAGGGGCCCTCTGCTGATAGAAGAAATTTGGGCTTCTGCCGATAAAGAATCAGTCTGACGCCTTTTTCCCCACCTCCAAGGTTGCCAGGGAGGTTGAAATGAGATAATGTGTGTGAAAACCTTGAGTGAGGCAAATCTGAAAGGGAGTGAGCGTGTTCACGGATGGGGTCGCCTTTCCCCTGCTGTCGTCAACTCTTATAATTTATTTAGCTGGTGATAATTAGTATTTGTCTAAGCTGAAGGCAGTTGCTGCCTGGCTGCAAAAAGAGAATTGCTCTGATTTCTCTAAGAGCTGTTTAGCATGTGTGAACTGTACCCTTGTCTTTCTTGGGGAAACACAGCCTGACTCCGTTTTTTCAAAGTTGTTAGGAAGTCAAGCTGCCTTACTTAGACTAATTACTGATTATCCTCTGTGTTAGAACCACAAATAAGACCTTAATTAACAGATTTTTCTAATCACTATACCGAGTTTACATCCACCACCCGGAACTGCGGGGAACCATCGGGGGGGCAAGGAAGTCAGGACTGAGAAGCGCGCGGTGCTGGCGGGAAGGCGCATCTGCCCAGCTCTGCCGTCCCCTGGCCTCGAGAGCCTCTGTTTGCTCCTGCGGCAGTCAGAAGTGACCAGCCCGGCTTGTTGTGAGGGTTAAAGAACGCAGGAGCTGAGTAAAGGCACTTAGCAATCACTCACTCAGGAAACCAAAAAAACTCATGAATTCTACTCGGAATAAATGATAATCCAACCTGGGCAGCGCTGAGACATGATGTTTTGGGCACTGCTTATTGGAGAGAGCAAATTAGTCCCCTTATCCCTAAGCAAGATTACAGGTGGCCGGGTAAGAGGGGGTGTGTGTGCATTTAAAAAGGTAAGCCCAAAACAACTTCGTTTTCTTAAAATGTTCTATAGTCCTAATCTACTAATGCTGACGGTCTTCCCCCAAAAGTCTGAATTTAAGAAGGGTGAATAGATTCACCCACCCCTTTTTTTTCATGTGAGTCAGGGGCTGTTTTGGGTGATGACACAGAAAAGGAATTTTCCCATCCAGAGTCCAAATTCTGGTGGATGTCAATGTTACGATGCGTGCATTTCCAGAGGTTCTCCTCTGGGGACAGTTTTGTCCCCCAGGGGCCATTTGGCACCATCTAGACATTTTAGTGATCCCGACTAGGTGGGTAGGCTACTGGCATCTGGTGGATAGAGGCCAAGGATGCAGCTAAACACCCTACCGTACGTAGGACAGACCCAAAGCAGAGACTCAGCCAGTCCTGCATGTCAGTAGCACCAGGGTTAAGAAATGTTGCCATGGATCAGAGTTTAAAACATCCAACAGATTTTTGTCATCATTACCTCTTTAAGCTAACTGATGACAGCATTAACCAGAATTAGTTACTGTTTCAGCTTAACGTATATAAGTTGTATAACCACGTTGCGTCATGTCTGTAATATACAGTTACTTCAAGCTCAGGTAGTTCTACTTAGAGTTTGTCTCCTAAATTGACTTTATTTCACTCATGTACTTTTTTTTGCAATAGGACAAGTTATAAGTACAGAGTTTATAAATCGTTGCCTTTTTTTTTTTTTTTTGGTTTGGCTTCTATTTGAGCTAACCCAAATTAATTTTCTAAAAAGCATTAACAACCACAGACTGAGGCGGAGTTGTCAAATGAGATTAGTGCTTGAGGTTCTAAAATGATCTTTGTGATATCCAAGGTCAGATCATCTCCTTAACTAATGTAATAGTTTATCTTTAATATTCAATTTTTCTTTTTAAAGAAAAAATGACTCCCCGCAGGAATTTCGATGGATGACGCTCCACTGAAGTTCTATGGTGTTGTTCCCGGTGGAATTATTTCATTATGTGTCTGGCACTATGATGGATGGATGGACCTCGTTCTGGCGGCTGTGGAAGGAGATTCCAGTAAGGTGTCTTCACGCTTCTTTAAATGGACCTTCTACTTCGTGAAGCAACTGTAAATTGTGTGTGTGTGTGTGTGTGTGTGTGTGTGTGTGTGCGTGTGCGCGTGCGCGGGGGTGGGGTGGGGGGCGGGAATCGCTTAGTCTTTCATGTGAATATTTGAGCAAAATTTTCTGAGTAGAGAGAAAAGATAACAAGGACTCGTGTTACCACAACCAGATACTACAGTGAGTGTTTCCATTTGCTCTTTGGGTTTGCGATTTTACCGCGTTTGCCTAGTTGTGATTTATAACCCACTCTCCCCCACCCCAAAAAGAATCAGGGCAGCACGTTTTCTATTCGCATGTATATTTTGTAAAGTTGAAAACCTAGTGTAACAGTGGAGAACCCCAGATAACTTGCAAGTGCGCGGCCCAGAGCATGGGATGCTGCAGACCCCCTCCCGGGGGCTGCCCCTGCCAGAGGGGGAGAGACCTCATACTGCCTGGAGACAGAGCGGGCGTCTCCACTCGTGGCCAGACCTCGAGCTGGGCTCTGATCAGGATGTCCACCCCACAGTGAGGATGAATCACTCGGACACGAGGGGGCAAGTGCTTGTTCTTTCTGGAAAATAAATTTGGATGAAAAACTGAGCTTGCGGAGAAGAGGAGACGGAGTTTACTTCTGGTGGGGATGGGGATCAGGTTGGGGGAGAGAGAGGGCTGGGATTAGGTCTGGGGAGGGCAGGTGGGCTCTGGGAGGCAGGGAACCCCACTGCCTGTCCTGTGTGCCTGAGCCTTGGAAGGATGGTTGGGTTCCATCCCAGCTGTTGGCATAACCCTTTGGTCCCTTCTCCGATTTTCTCCCCCGCCCCTTCCTTGCTTCCCCTCTGCCTGGGGCAGTCGGGTCTGTGCCTGGGCTCCCACCCTGGACATGGGGTGATCCCCTCCTGTCTCGAGCCAGAGTTTTGCCATCACCCTCCCTGGGGGCCCTCACTTCTTTCACCGCCCTGTCCGGGATGCCCCGCGTCTGGGACAGGGCTCCTCTCTGCTGGAGCCCGCGGTCTCTCTCCTGTGCTCAGAGCCTTAATTCACCATGAGATGATGACATCGCGAGGCTATCATTCATCTGGGAGCAGAGTTCAGAGTGTTCCAAAAGTTAGTGGAGACAATGGGCCCCAAAATAGCCCGGAAGACCAGAATTCATCAAGTCTCTAGGGAAGCCTGCGCCCCTCTGGGGAGGCTGTTCTGTGCCGGCCGGGGTCTTCCTTGTGCTCGCAACCACCTTCCTCTGGACACCCAGAAAAGCTATTTTCTCTCTTCAAAACATGGACAGGAAGAATTTCCTGCCTCCCCAGCCTGCCTGATGGTAAATTCGTATTTCCTGACCATGTATAGAGCGTTACACAATGTCACCCTCTGGGCGGCTTCCAGCTGCGCCGTCCGGGGCTGCCCCTCTCTGATCCCAGCGTGAATCTGGCGTCTGAGCGAACTTTTCCTCGGGAACGTCAGTCGCCCCCCAGCCAGGTGTGTCTGCGCTCCTGCCGCCACTCAGGCTCACGGGGCTGGTCTCTGTTTCTCTTGCCCAGCTGTCTTTCCTCGGTGTTACTGAAGATTCTTTCTACCAGACTGCAAATTCGCAGCGTTTTAACAACCAGCAGTGGAAGACATGGGTGTCTCAGAGAGCATTCGTGGCTTTGTACATCGCCTCGCACCGAGGTCATGTGGAGGTGGTGCAGTACCTTCTAGAACACGGTAATTCTGATTGAAGCTGAGTATGTTCAAGAGTGGGGGGAGCCTTTTGCAGGGAAAGGGGACAGCGTGGCTCGTCCTCCTGGACCTTCAGCAGTGGCTTCCCTGGACCCAGGTTTGTCAAGCACCATTACGGGCCACTCAGTCCCTGTCTCAGGGGACTTAGGACCTGTTAATCGGAGGCTGTGTCCCCCCTCTTGGCCAGGTCTCAGGAAGATGCATTCTGTTGTGGGGCGACGGAGCTTTCAGGACACCAAGACCAAGGAGCAGCCGAAAGCGTTTCCTGGCTTGTTATGTCCAAGCAGACACACTGCTGGGGAGATCCCCAAACCGCCTGTGTTCTTCCTTCCCTACTTGAAGTTCCATGTCTGCAGTGACCCGAGGGGCCTAACCCCAGGCCGGCATCCCTCTCTTGGTGGTTGATAGGCTGGCCGATCTCCTTTTTCTCCAAGCCTTCGAAATATTTGCCCCAAAGTCTCTTTTTCTCTCTCCTCCACCAAAAGGCAATTTCTCTCTCTCTCTCTCTCTCCATCCATAGATAGAAGCCTTAGCCCACCTGGTGTCTGAATTAAAGGGCTGTGCCTGAGGTTTTTGGGTGTATACTTTATCTTCCTTGGATGGAAGATATTTTGGGGGGAAAGAGGCCACTGATTGAGATGTAGACCCTTCACGAGCCATAAGCAATAGTTGCCGACAGCCCAGGTTTCCTGGGGAAAAGGGAGAACGTAGCATTCGGTCAACAGTTTGAGGCTTAGGAGGGAGCCTCCTCTGAGGGTCTCCCATATCAACTTGTCTCCGAAAGAGACCCCCCTCTTCCCAGGCTTTGGGTTTGACCCCAGGCTCTCTGTGCTAGTTCCCCCACTTCCACCAGCCAAGCTGGGAAAACATCTCAGAAGCCCGGGCAGGATGATGGGACCACGTGTCTGTGATGGGTGAAGGTTCTCCCGACTGTCCTCCCCTCTTCCTCCCCTGCTTCCTGGACTTTGCCTGTTGTACGATGAAATATGGGCTTTTCACAGCCCAGCAGTCCTTTAAGCTCGTAAGAAGTCATTTTCACTCTGATGGAACTGGGATGTATTTGGAAGCACCAGTTAAAAAATTGCAGCCAGCTTTGCAAAGTTTTCTGTCCTTTGCAGACAGTGGCTGCAAAGAGGCGCCAGGGCCGAGGCTGGGCGTTGTGAGAACCTATTTAAAACTCTACCTCACAGACCAGCCATAGCTCATAAAAACTGGCTACCAAAATGTCAGCTGCCTGTAATTGAATTGCCTTGTTTTCTGTGTCATGATATTTGTTACCCAGAATTTGATTCAATTCAACAAGTCCATATTGGACAACTGTCATTAGTCCATCCATCTGCAGAAGGCAGGGAGGAATTCAATCGAAGTGAAATCTGTCCATGAGACAGGCTGCTGGTCGTCTGTCATATTCCAGGCGGCTGTCCTTGCTGGGCATTGTGCTACGTGCTGAGGGTGAAAACAGCCGTGATCAAAACAAGTGTGTTTTCTGCCCTTGTGGAGTTTATGAAGGGAAGTCAGCAAATTATTACAAATAATTAATTCCATGGTCAATGGTGCGTGGCGTGTTCTGGAGACACAGAATGTCTACTGAGCAAAGGCAGGGGATTCGTGGAGAAGGGGGGTGGCTAAGGAAGGTTTTCCAGGGGAAGTGAATGAAATCTCAAGAAGTTAGAGTTAGCCCAGAAAACAAAATACAAACAGAAGGATATGAGAGTGGTGTTAGCAATGGGAACAGCATGTGCAAAGATCCTGGGGCAGGATCAGGGAGCGGGTATACTGAAGGGATAAAGCCAGAAGGCTGGTGTGAGTGGAGCATGGAGGAAGGGAGGAAGAGCACTGGGGAGGGGGCTAAACCTGGAGTGATAAGGGGAGGTGGGGTGAGACGGCGCAGTAAACACCTAGAATATGGCCCCAAGTGTTGTGGATGCCAACAAGGGAATTTGAGCAGCAGAGGGAGTGATAAGGGCATTGTAGGAAGATCACTGGCTGGCATCAGAGGGACACGGGAGGTGAGGCAGTGCTGGATGCTGAGGGGAGCAGCAGTGCCCCCCTCTGCTGCATTGGGTGCCAGGGGTGGGGGGCAGTTGTTAATTCTCCCAGGCATTCTGTTCCCAGCCTTGGCCCCTCCTGTGCTTCTCTTCTTGGATAGGTTTCTGAAGGTGTGGCTCACAGCCAGCATGGTGGTCCTCCCTCAGCCAACTTTCTTATTTCACAGGAGCCAGCTGTCGCGGCAGGACCCCCGTGGGCAGGACCCCCCTGCACGTGGCCGCAGCCATGGGCCAGCTGGACTGTATAAGCCTCCTGCTCAACCATGGGGCCTCCATCAATGCCAGGGATGCCAAGGGCGAGACGCCCATGTCCGTCGCCCGCCGCCTGAGCGGCAGCCAGAGCGAGCGGCGGATGTTCCTCTTCTACTGGATGATGAAGCTGGGGACCAAGGGCCTGACCGACCCCACCATGAACAAGGGTTTTCAGAGAGTTAAGACCGGGTTTGGCTCCAAGAAGGAGAGCAAGAAGTAGCTCCCGCTGGGAATGTCTGGGTGTCGGCACTTACTCGGGGCTGCTCTCCAGAGTTCACGTCCCCCGCGGAGCAGGATGGCAGGGAAACATGGCAATTAATCTGCATCAGATACGAGATGACCTGTCCTGTTGGCAAATGACTTGGGGAGGGGACTGACGGAAGGGGGTGAATTTGTGTTCATTTCCTCATCCATTACAGACTGAACAGGCTCCCATGCCAGCCTTTAATTCATTGTAGCCAGCTATTTGTTCATTGTAGCCAGGAACGCTGCTTGGGGTGATGGGAACCAATTACCTCCCCTCCCGTCTGGACACCGTCTAATGCATTGGCGTAACAGGGGTAATAGCGATAATGACAATGGCCCTGTTGTTCCGGACAAAACGAGGACGGGCAGATGTCGAGAGGTCAGTGTGCAGGGTGACCTGAGAATTTCAGTTTGTAAAACTCATGGAACTAGGTGCTCTCACAGCTAGCAACGTTCTGGAAGTTTTCCTGAGCCTTCCTGGACGGGTCTGCTGCCTGAGTCAGTGGCAGGACTGGGGGAGACATGAGGCTGGCGGGGTCGGGGGTGCTGAGAGCTTGGTTCTCCACGAGGGGTGCCTGATAGCTCTTGGTTTCAAGGTGGTGAGTCAGCACTGGATTTGGAGGACATGGCATAAAAGAAGAAGATGAGCTCGTAGGGGAGGGAATCAGAGCTGGCAGCTGCTTTTTGCCTTTCTTTCCAACCCCAAAGTTCCAAGCACCCTCCTCTCACTAGCTCCCGCCTTTCCTGCCAGAAGTAGGGTGGCTTCACCATCCTTACTGCAGGGCAGTGTCTATGCTTAACTTGAGGCTCCATGCCCCACAAAAGCTGTAGACCTCCGGGTGGCCTGCCCTGTGGGTGAGTGAGCTGGTTGTGGGAGACAAGAGGGAGAGGTGAGGACTGGGGCAGACTGACATGCGCACCCTTGTCTGACCAGGGTGCCATGACTCAGCTCCAGCAGAAAAGTGAGCCAAAGGCAGCTAGATCTTTCCAGAGCTTTCCAGAGCTGGAAATCCGGCTTTTTGATATGATAAGTTCTGCTTTTTTAAAGCATTGGCTTGAATTTTTTGAAGATCAGCCCAGGGTACAGAAGGAGTAGGAGATCTGAGGCACACGAATGGGACTGTCTGCCGTTAACAGACTAACTTGTCTCACTGAGAAAGGAGGTGGAAACAACCTGAGGCTCGCTGGAACATTCCATGGCTCTGAAGCCACAGGGTGGGAATGGGTGTTGCTGGGTGACACGCTTTGCCCACCCTCCCACCCCGCAGCCACGATGCTTCCCTAAAGCCGTCCATCCTGACCCAACTTCCAGAATCAGTCTGCGTGGCCACAGTCTCTCCACTGTTGAAGTTCTGTTTTTTTAAGGTGCTGGAAAATGGGACTGTCTGCTGACCGCCCTTCTTTCAGACTTGCATCCCAACCACTGGATTCTGCTTTCACATTAATTGGCTGCATTTCCTGCTGTCAGTGCGAGTGAGATCCGCGTTGATGACACGGCTTGACACTCGGTGGACTGGCTGCACCCAGCTCAGCAATCTGTTTGACAAAGAATAGTCAGGAAAAAAAAATACAGCTCAGTATCAACTGTGTCACAACAGAGAGCATGTGTTTGGCAGACGTTCTCCAAAGTCAATAGGCAGATATTAAATCACTTCGACCAGTGGGGTCAGTTCATTTAGCTAATGAGGTGTGTTTGGCAGGGGGACCTGGGCACCCTTTTAACTTAACAAGTGGCATGACTCAAAGTCCTGTGTTTTCCGAGAGCTTTGCTCTGCTGTCTTTATCGCCGGGCGAGCCAGCTGCCTGACACTTGTCCCTAAAACTTTGGAGGGAGAAGCACTCTATCTTCACATGCCCCCAGTTCTGTGAAACGTGTGGTCAGGAGCTGGGTGAGTTCCAAAGTGTCCGTGGTGAGCTGCCGCTCAGCCCGGGGCAGGGTCGTTCGGACACCTTTGTAAGTCCTGGGGGCTCTTCATTTTAGACGATCTTAACATCTTAGCTATTATATTCAAACAAGTCTGCGTCCCCTATTCAATAAAATATGTCCACAGCCACAGAAGACTGGACTGACAGTTGGACTGCTCATTCTAAGCGGATGATGGCTGCTGGGTGCCCCCGCACCCCTACAGATTTCCACTTACCTTGGCTCTGGGATGCTTAGAGCCACGGTTAGCACCCACCTGGGGCAAATGCCCAGCCCCGCTCTCCCTGCCTTTTCTCTTCTCCTGAATGAATTATAATGAGTTTCCATGTCTTGTCCAACCACTTAATTTTTTTTGGGGTGGGTGGAGGTAATTAGGTTTATTTATTTTATTTTATTATTATTTTTGTAATGGAGGTACTGGAGATTGAACCCAGGACCTTGTGCATGCTATGCATGTGCTCTACCCCTGAGCTCGACCTCCTCCTTTATACATTTAATTGTAAGTTGCCTCCAATCCTTTCTGGAAGCCACTGCGGTGTTGATTAGAAAGAGATCACAGCAACTGTGGGGTTCGGAGGGTGGATGACTCAAACATCTTGCCCAAGCCTGGTCTGCCTGACCCTGGCTCCCCGCCGTTCAGCCTCTGGTCCCTCCTCCTGTCCCCACTGTCTCAGGGGTGGCTGAGTTTTCTTCTGCATCCGGTCTATTGGCCTGGTCGCCAGCATCCTCTGGAACCTGGGGGTGGAGGGTGCCTTGGCTGCCCCTCTGGACCCCTGTTCACCGGCTGGGTGTCTCAGCCCTATCCAGGGCTTGGGCACCTTGCCTCCTCTCTCCAAAGACTCGTCCCTGAGGTTTTAGCTGCGCGTCTGGGCTCTGGCCGCTGATTCCTCCCTCTGTCCCAGACCCAAATGCTCCTTTACAGAAGCGTATTCTCCGACCAGAGTTTCCTAGAGAGGCAGAATGGCACCCACTGGTGGCACCTCAGGGGACTTCAGGTGGCTCCCGATGCTGTGTTAAGTGACAAAGCAACACAGGGTGAGAAAGTGATTCCGTTTACGAATCCCGCTCCTTCCTTTTAATTCCAACACGGAGAAAGTCCCTGTGTGATGTTACTGTCTCAGATCCCTCCCCGACCCTCGCTAATCTCCCTTTTAAAAATACCCAGAGCGGTCTTCTGTAGGCAACAGTGTTTTGCTAGGATTTAATAATATTGTCTGGTTTTCAGTATATTTGTGGGCCAGGAGTCTCTTCCATTTTTCACTCCTAACTATGTGAAGTATGTGAACTTGGGGCAAACGGTCACCTCCCAAGGGCCCCAGCTTCTTTGTCCATCGAGGGCGCCCTTCACCTCCATCCCAGCCTGGCTGAGACGAGAGACATGACTTGTGCTCCCAGGGCCTGAAGCCCCGTCGGCAGGACCCCGCAGCCCCAAGGCAGGGCCCAGGCTTGCAGTCTGATGGGTCTGGTTTAGACTTTTCCTCTGCCACCAGCCGTGTGGCATGGGGCCAAGCCCTTGCATCTCTCAGAGCCTCAGTTTCTTCGTCGGTAACATTTGGGTGATAAAACCCGCCCCGTCATCGTTGGAGGAATTAAATGCTTGGCACAGAGCAGACGCTTGAAAAATAGTAGCCATCATCACTACGATTACTGCCACCACTTAATTTGCTTAAAATGTTTACTCACTGGGAATCAATACTTTCCCGGTTTCCAGACAGGCTCATCAATTTTCAGCAAATCTTCTACAATGAGCCTCCATCCAGAACTAATCATTCTCAAGCAGGAGATAAATAATTTTCCTGAAACTTGCTGATTTTAGTATTAAGTACAGGGCTTCCTCAGCAACTTCCAGAAAGTCGTTCTGAACCCAAAACTCTAGGACCAGTTCTGCCGGAGAGGGAAAAAAAAAAAAAAAACTCTGAGGCAGAGGAAAATTCCAGTGTCTCGGCTCTCCCTCCGCAGTGCGCACCGACTGCACCGGCATCCAGCAGAGGGCACAGAGGCCCATTAACATTTAGCAAAACGCTGGTGTTTGTGTTCCCCGGAAATGTCAGAGCTGCCGCAGTCTGCGCCACGCTGTACACTCAAGAGCGGGGCTCAGCGGTGGGGGCTCCCAGGTGGGCTCCTCTGCCTGAGCCCCTGGAGTTGTCTGCAAAATGTCTGCGCACACACATTTTCTGGGGAGAGCTTTCATAACTCTCGTCCTCTCCTGGGAGGGTCTGTGGATCCCCCAAACCTGGGCACAGACGGGGAGACTGACCACCCTGGTTGTCAAATCAAACCAGAGCAGCAATGCAATATCCCCTTCGACCCATTTGGTGGGTGTGCCTTGTCAGTTTGCAACTGGAAAAAATTATAAACACCGATAACGCCTGGTGCTGCGACGTGCGTGCGCGTCCCCGGGTGTCTGGGACGGGGCTGTCTCTCAGGAGCGGGGCCTTGCAGAGTCCCACAGCCTCGCAGGGCTCCTCTCTGACAGTAGGTATTCTGAAGGTCTGGCTGCCTGATTCTGTAAATCCGTCCTATGGAGACAAAGCCCCAGGACGTGACGAGATGTGCGTGTGAATGTTCACAGCAGCTGTTCCTGGTGGCAAGTGCCTGGAAAGGCTCCAAATGCCCACCAGTGGGAAGGAGGGCCGTGCATTAAAAAACTGACTTGATTTGTACATCCAGGCCAAGGGACGGCCGCGAGGGGTGTCTGTGATGTGTCATTAAGTGAGAAAGAGCAAGTTGCCCAGGAAACGTGTCTGAGCTCATTGAGTTGCCATTCTAAAAAGGAGGCAAATCCGATAACTGTGCACATAAGTTTATTTGAGCAAAATGGATGATGTCAAAGATCTTCAAACTCTTAGCATTGCTTACTTCGGGCAGCAGGCTTGTTCTACAGATTTCCAAATGATCACAACCTACCTGTCTTTTCTTTTTTTTTCATTGTTGTAAAATACATGTAACGTACAATTTGCCATTAATGACATTTCGTACATTCACAGTGTTATGCAACCATCACCACTGTCTAGTTTCAGAGCATTTTCGTCACCCTAAAAAGAAACCCTGGACCCATGATCAGCCCCCTCCCACACCCCTCCCTCTCCCCAGCCCTAGACAACCACCAGTCCACTTTCTGTCTCTATGGACTTGCCCATTCCAGATATTTCTTATAAATGGAATCATAGAAGATGTGGCCTTTTGTGTCAGCTTCTTAATGTAATGTTTTTGGGGTTCAACGACGTTGAAGCATGTATCATTACTCACCCCTTTTTATGGTTGAATAATGTTCCGCTGTTTATCCATTCATCGGTTGATGGGCAAAGATCAGTTATTTCCATCTTTGATCGTGAATAATGCTGCTACAAACATGGGTGTATAAGGATTTGTTTGAATGCCTGTTTGCAGTTCTTTTCAGTACGTACCCAGGAGAGGTGATAGGAAATTCTGTGTTTAATAGCATATCTTACATCTGTAATTTTAAAAAATATGAAAAAGGAAAAGAAAAGAATCCTCCAACCCGAGCTCTCCAAAGTTTGAGAATTAATCATTTATTGAGCAGTTATCTTGGGCCAGACATTTTGCATGAATGATCTCATTTTATCTTTTCAGTAATCCTGTAAGTCAGCAGTTTTCAACCTTGAGTTCAAATCAGTCCCTGGAAGGGCTTGTTAAGACATAGATTGGTTCGCTTCACCTCCCATAGAGCCTGGATTCAGGAGGTTGGGGGTGCAGAACCTGAGATTTCTACCAAATTCCCAGGGATGCTGGTGCCGAATGGCACTGAGCAAGGTCTAGTCCGTGCCTGTTTTTCGTTGAGGAAACGGAGGCTCAGAGAAGTCAGCAACTTGCCCGGAGTCACACAGCGCGCACATAAATGGCAGAGTGAGGATGCCTGACCCTAGACCATGGTTTATAAACAAGCACGTGATAGTGTTAAGCTCACCAGATCACAAACCACTATCCTTCTCTGGGGGCGAACCAGCCTGCCTGGAAGGATTTCCTGGAGGCTCTGACCTCGGTTACCTCTCTAAGCACAGAAAATACTGGCACTTTTTTTTTTTTAAAGGAGGTTCTGGAGATTGCACCCAGGACCTCGTGCGTGCTAAGCATGCGCTCTACCACTGAGCTGTACCCTCCCCGCTGAGCTATACCCTACACCCTCCCACCCCCCACTCTCTCTCACTCAGAGGTGCCCACGTAGCACCTTGCCAGGACAGATACTGGGCTGGGCACCACCAGGCAGGGCAGAGCACAGGATGGAGAGCAGGTAATCAGACCTCACCCACACCTCCTCCTCACCTCTGCGTGTATCAGAGCGCCCAGCAGGACAGGGCCCCGGGGGTCCTGAGTATTTTCTTCCCCTCTCAGGCTCTGATTCAGTTAAAGACCCTCCCCAGCCCTCCCGGGAGTCGGCTCGATGGCTCCCGCCAGGTGGCGCTGCTGCGCGCTGTGGCCGCAGATGGGCAGATGCGGCGGCCACCAGGTGTCGCAGCGAGACCGCGGATCAGTTCTCCACACCGACAACGTCCTTTGATCCGAGGAGAGCACATTTGTACGTGAGCCCCTGGTCCAGGCGGTCGGTCCTGGTGCGTCTAATCTTCCCCTCTCCCTTTAGATATTACACCCCAAGGACTCCCCGCGCGTTTCTTTTATTCTGTTTTGATCTCTGTATCGTATGGAATATTTTAAAAATCTAACTTTATGTGGGTAGTATTTTCGCATAAGATTAATAGTACAAGAATTTTAGAAAGAAATTAAGTCCTCCAAAGATTCTTCCTCTAGGGGCTCACGAACTATGGTCTTAGGGTCAGGGATAAGAGCCAGCCAGCTTTAGCGAGCAATTCAGTTCTTTTAAACCACCAAAAGGAGGAAAAGTCTAGGACCTCCTTTGCAACTCTCACTAACATTTAAATTAATGTCTTATCACCCAAGAGGGTCTGCGACAGGAAAAGCAAGAAAGAATTTTGCTAAATTAGGTATTTATTTTTCTCTTTCTTTCTCTCTTTTAAAGATAGAAAAACACAGCTTTATTGCTTTGCTGGGCAAAGGGAGTCACGGCAGGCTAGTGCCTTCAAGACTGTGAGCCCCTGAATTAGGTATTTCGAAGCTCAAGATCCTCAGTATCACATCCCCCAAGCACAGTATAAGCTGTAGTCCACAGAGAAGGGCTGAGGTTGAAAACAAGCATGCGTCAGTATTGCTGCATTTTTTTTAACCAAATTACACCTTCAAAGAACTTCATGATTTATCTCCACCTTTCAGCAACCTGTGGTTTATTTCCTACCTGGTTCATCTCATGCATGGTTTAGAAATTCTATTTAAATAGTGAAAAAAGAAATGTGTCCGATCCGGTCTTGCCAGCGCTATAAAGTACCTCATTTGCTTCTTGTAAGGACCCCATAAGGCGTTACTGTTCCCGCCCCAGGGTGACAGAGGCTTGGGGAACAAAGTGCTCGCTTTTGAAAAGAAATGAATCGGTCCCCTGCAGCTGTGAGCGCTGGAGGTTTAGACGGACTCAGCACGTGCCGGCCCCGAGGGGAGGCGTCTGACCTACTGCCGCCACCCCTCCTTCCACAGATGCGGGGTTGAGCCCTCGAGTGGGACAAAGCCCCGCATCAGCCCCCATCACTCTGCACACCCACCCCGCAGCTTCCTCTCCCCGCCTCGGGTAGTTACAAGATCCTTTGACCATCTGCAGCTGTGACTCAGTAGCCATCTTTTGCAAATCTCAGGAAGTCCAGCCTGGCCCCAGCAGAGAGGCCGCCGGCCCCACTGTCCCACCCTCGGCTCAGGGCTGGCCAGGGCTTGCTGGTGGCTCCGTGGCTTCAGCCCTCATGCTCTGTCCCCCACGGGTCTCCACTTATCCAGCTGTTTCTGTGCCTCTGGTGGGGGCCTGGGATGCAGGGGAAGTCGGAGGGGCCGCGCGTCTCTCCCCTGGCCGCCCAGGCCCTCTGTCGGGGGGTACCAGGTACTGAGTGGGTTTGGAGTCCCCCACCTGGGACTGTCACAGGGGTAATGTCCTGCTGACCGCTAAGCGCCACCCTCCTCCTCCCCCTGCCTGTTCCCTGGGCGGGGGCTGTGTGGCACCACAGGTGGCACTGGTGGGGAGGGAGCGGCTGTCCCTTTAAGACCGCACCTGCCCCATGACCCGCCTTCCGTGGGTCCACTTGGCCCCTGGGAAACTGGTCCTTGTCCTTGTCCTATGGGAATCTTGAAGGATGGGCTGCTCCCAAGGTCCTGCCCTGGATGCAGCGTGGAGAACACTCCCCAGGCTGAGATGTCAGGTTCCCCGGGGGTAGCCCCAGTCCCCACGGAGGGTCTCCTGTGCTCTTCGCCTGGCTGTGGGCGGTGACAGGGACGGTGGGGAAACACCCAGCGCGCCTGCGGGCAATAACTCTCTCCAGAGAGGTCCTCCCTCCCTACACTGAGTTTCTAATGCTCTAGAAAGCAGTGGCTGGCTGTGCTTTGGTGGGGGAGGGGTGTGTGTGGGAAGAGGGTGTGGGTCTCAGAAATGGCTTTGGCTGGATTAGCAAGCACGGATGTTACCTGCATGGTAAATGCCTCTGTTTGGAAGATGGGAGACACATCACTGGTTCTCAGCACGGGCTTCGGCTGAGATTCTGAGAAAGCAGGATGCATCCTGACATCCTGAGAAATGTGGTGGGCCAGCCGGTCCCTGCCCTCGTGAAGCTGCCGCCTGCTGGGGGTGACACAACAGACGCAGTAGAGGAGGTTGCGCAGCTGGCTTGCACTAGGGAGGAAATCTGCAGACTGATGTGGCAGAGAGTGACCACAGGGGACAACTTAGAAGCAGTCATCTATCTGGGTGGCTGTTCAGAGGAGGTCAAATGCAAGCTGAGATTTGATGAATGAAGAAAAATCTGGGCAGGTTTAGAAACTTCCAGAAACCATTACCAACTAGGTCAACAGAGTAAAAGATGGGGGTGGGAAGGCAGGCAGGGTCCGGGTCAGGCAGGGCACAGAGGCTGTGTCCGTCAGCCCTTGCCACCACAGTGCTGGGTAACCACTCAGAACTCGGTGACTTGAGCCAACAGACATGGATGTCTGCGAGCACTTTTCTTCTGTAGGTCGGCTGGGGTTTGACTGCTCTAGGCTGAGCTTAGGGGCAGGGGGAGGGGCGCAGCACTGCTCCACGTGCCTCTCAGCCTCCTTGGACCAGCAGGTTCCTGGAGTGTGGTCTTGTTGCAGCACTGGCAGAGGCGCAGGAGAGGGAAAGTAGAGTCACGCTGAGCTCCTTAGAGTTCTCTTCCTGGGCAATGACTGGCACAAGTAGCAGCTGCCCCCTTCCCGAGTTTGCCCCAGTCCCTACCAGTCCCTATTGCCTCTCCCACCCAGCCCTGCCACCCATTTACATGACTTGCCAGGCTCCTAAAGGCATTTAGTACTAGATGAATGGTTCAGGCTTTTAAAATGTTTTCTCCCTGCCTCAAGGCATTTCCAAGTCTACTGAAAGAAAGGGGAAGTGAAAAACGTGAAGATGTCAAATCATTTAATATCTTCATAACGGCTGCTGCCATGACCTGCTGGTGATTTATTTTGAGAAAGGCTATAGATTGAGCAAACCCTCCCGCTGCCCCTCCTCCAGGAAGTTTAGAATTAGAACCAGAGGATATGATTCTATTGAACTCTTGCCAGAGCAAGTTCAAGAGGGAAGACCTTGACCTCTTCTATTTGGTTTCAGACCCCATGACCCTCCTTTTGGAAGGGAAAAAATCCTTCTGGCATCTTTTTCAATTTTTTTTAAGCAAAAGTTTTGCTAAATCCTTGGGAACCAGAAACCCCAACATCCTGTTTTTATATGTCCAGAGCAAAAGATAAGGATCTAATTTAAACTCTGATCCTAGTGCAATAAGACACAATTCATACGAGACATGCGTGCCTCCCTCTTCCCAGAGCCTGTTTCTGCCCAGATTAACGCAAAGCCTGCGTAGTCTGTGAAACTTTTTTTCCCCCCAGGGAGTCCTGAGGTCAGGGCTGGTCCAGGGCAGGTGCAGAGCACGTTTGTGAGACTCTTTGGGGACGGGAGAGGGCGTCTGTGGCACCCAGAGGGTCTGACAGATCTCAGGTTGGTCCTTTGGATGCTGAGCTGGAGGCAGACCCATCCATTTGTGGGTGAGGGGCAGTGGGCTGCAGCGTGGCATCTCCAGGCATCCCGGAGTGTGTGTGTGGGGGGGTGCTGCATGCATAAATCAGACGCCTCTGCGGGCTGAATCCCAGCCAGTATCGATTGGATCGAGCCCTGGTAATGAATTGGGTAGATAAATCAGTTGGGAATTAAAGCAGGCACAGGGTGCGCTGGTTATAGAAAACATTTAAGTTTAATGCATGGACTGAGAGTGAAGCATGATTTCACAGCGGTGCCAGTTGGCCAAGGACATGAAGTAGCGAGGGGGTGGCCGCTCAGAGGAGCAGGCCACGTGCATCCTGAATCCTCTGCAGCACAGAGGGGCTAATGAGCAGCCTTAGGTAATGAGGTTGGGGCCTGCAAGTCACCAGCTGCTGTGGCCGAGAATCATGCGGAATACAGATTAGAGGGTGTCCAGCCCTGCATGCCCTGTGGCTACTGTGGCTCCATCCTATCTCAGGATGGAGCTCTATTCACCCCTTCTCCTCTCTTACCCCTACCTCCAACCTGCCTCCAAGGCCTGCGGCAAGTCATCCCTCCCCTTCCACCACCAGGTCCCTCATCCAGCCCTGCAGGGCCCCCCGTCTCCACCCAGCCTTCAGAATGATCTTGCATATGAAGTTTGTGATGACATCTCTCCTCCATTTTGAACTTTCAGTGGCTCCCTATTGCTCTTCAGATAAAGTCAAAGCCCCCAATTGAAAGCTTCAAGGCTCCCTGCCCTTGTGACTTCTTGTGGATCTTTCTGGGCCATGTTCCTTTCCTCTGGGTCCCAAGCATGTGGCCTTCCTGGAGCAGGCCCTTTGCATATACTGTTCCCTTTACCTGGGGTGCCCTTCCTGCCTCTGCTCGTCCAGCTAACCCCACCCACTCTCCCGTTTTGCAGCCTCATTGCTGCCTTCCCAGCCCGCTCCTCCTCATCACCCTGACACACTCCTTAGAGCAGCCCTTGGTTCTTAATTTAACACTGTCATGAATTATAGGGGTGTCATGACTCTTCTGTCTCTGCCTCCTTCGTGGAGGTGGGCTGCACGAGGGAAGGGACCACCTCTCCTCTAGGTTTACATCGTGTCTTTGTGGGCGGCATCTAAAAGGCAGAACCTCAAGAACACGGTGCTGAGTGACAGGAACCATCACCCTGTAGGATTTCGTTGATACACAATGCCCCAGACAGGTGAATCCAAGGAGGCAAAAGATAGAGTAGTGGTTGCGTAGAGCCAAGAGGAATGGAGAATGACTGCTGATGGATTGGGAGTTTCTGTGGGGGGTGATGGAAATG
The DNA here is from genome assembly GCF_009834535.1 of Camelus ferus. Lineage (NCBI taxonomy): Eukaryota > Metazoa > Chordata > Mammalia > Artiodactyla > Camelidae > Camelus > Camelus ferus. Next base: position 11,185,759 of record NC_045714.1, on the reverse strand, counting down.
TTCTGAAATGAGGTTAGGATCCTGCTGTGTAATTCTGTAAGAAGACTAAAAGCCATTGAATTGTGTACTTTCTGTGGGTGATCTTTATGGTGTGTGAGTTACATCTCCACAATATTGTATATATTTAAAGCATCCTGCAGATACTTAAACAAATGAAAGGCTGTGAAGTTCAAGAGAAAAGGAAATTCTCTTTTGCAGAGAAGCAGTCGACTTAATCCGTGAATATTCAGGACAGCGTGCCAATGGCGTGGGGAAAGCAGTGCAGGAGAGGTCCACGGCCTGGTCGGGTCCTCAGAGACCTGCCGACCCAATGGGAGGAAGGGAAAGATGCGAGAAGGATGTTGGTGATTGGTGAACGGGTGCTGCTGGTGAGATGGGCGCAGTGGGAGGGTGGCGTGGGAGGCGTGGGGACTTGCTGAGTCTCAGGCCAGCGGGACACTGGGGCGGCAGCATCCACGTTGGGTCTCTGAGGCACATGGGTGCAGGACCACAAGAAATCCTACAGGGAACCCTGGAGGGTGAGGAGGAAGAGGCCGAGGGAGAGAACTGAGGAAGTGGGTTGGGGGCGAGGTGGAGCGGAACGCGGGGACCAGGTCTTGGAGAAGCGGACGGTCTGCTCTTCTGTTCTCTGTGCTCCTGGGCTTCCCCTCCCCCGCTGCTCCTGCACCCCGGGGCTCAGAGCTAGGGCGGGGGTGAGAAGGAGCAGGGCAAGGCTTTATTCTGTGGCCAGCAACGTTGCACACCCCGTGGAAGTGTTCGCCCTTCCTGGCTGTTGAGTGCTGTCGCCTGGTGGGCACCGAATTCTGCTCTTGATTGTCCAGGCATCACTGACACTCTCCCTTGTCACCTGGTGCCCCTGGAGAGCTCCCGTCCCCTCTCCAGCCCTGCATTTCTGCAGGATTCCAGTTTGTCACACGTGTACATGTGGACTGGTCCATCTGTTGGCCGTGACTGCCCTCTGCTGGTGTTCCTGGGAGCTGCCACATCAGCGTTAGGTCTGGGGACAGCTGTGATGCTGTCGGGGGTCCCCAGCGATGCTGACTGAGCCCACCGCTCACAGGGTTCGGGGGGAGCCCGCCACCTCTGATGTGACTGTCCAGCTCCCCGTCCTCTCTCTCTCTGACTCCGACGTGAGGTTTCTTTCTCCTTGGTGACCCCTGAGGCTGCGTTTAGCTGTTCGGGACTGCACCTCGCTCCGCGCCAGGGGCTCTGCTGAAACCTTCACGGCCCACATTCACTGGGGGCTCCCAGCCCCTGCCAAGGCGGCGCCGTCATCTCCACTCATCACAGAAGGACCCCCCGAGGCGCGGGCGGCTCCGGGAGGAGTTGGCAGTTGAATCCTCTTTATGTGTGCGTGTGGGTGCTTGCGTCTGCGTCGGTGTGAGAACTGTGTCTGCGTGCGCGCGCGCGTGTGTCTGTGCGCAGGCGGGTCTGCGCGTGCCCGTGCTTTACCTGTGTGCGGGTGTGTCTGCTTGTGGGTACCTCCGCCTGTGTTTGTGACCGCAGGTGAGGCTGCGGTGTGTCTGGAAGACCTCCTCCTCCGGAGGATCTTCCGGGTGCGACCCCCGGGCGGGGTGGGGGGACTTCCCAGCCCCCGGGGGCCCGGGCCTCCGTCCAGGGAGCCGCTGGGCCGCGCGGTCTCGGGGCGGGGCGGGGCGCGCACAGCCTTCCACGCATTGTTCGCGCCCCCCGCCTCCGTGGCAGCGAGGGGAGCGTTTATCTCTGTAGGGAGGAAGCAGAGGTTTCCCTCGGGACAGAAGAATGGCAATGTTTGTTTTCCCCCGGAGGCCTGAGTATCCGTGATGACTTTACAGCCCAAAAAAGAAACTCTCTGAAACAAAAGCAGAGGGTTGAGAGCTGCGGTCAAGTCTCCTGGGTCATTTCTAGGGGACGCGCCCGGGTTCCCAGCCGGGGCTGGGCCCTCCTTGCGCACGTCCCTGAAGACCCCAGCTTCTCCCGGGTGGCGCCGGCAGCCCCGGCCGCGGCCCGCTCTCCGGGCCGCTCCTGTCCGACGGCTGCTGCCCCCACCCCGCCCTGCGCCCCAGGAACCAGGACGGCGCCCTTCTCGTCCGAGCGAAGCAGCGAGTGAGCGCAGGACAGACGCGCTCCGCGGCGCGCAGGGTGTCTGCGTGCGCCGGACAGACAGTCAGCCCGGACTGGCTGCGGCCCGCGGCGGGCGGCGCTGGCTCGCCCAACAGAGACGCCCAGGGCCGCTGCGGGGCTGAGGGGCTCCCAGGAGCCAAACGGCACCGCCCGGGTCTCTCTCTTCTGCTCACATCTCCACACACCTCTGCTTTTTTTTTTTTTTTTTTTTTTAACGTGTTTGCGTCGCTCTCTTCTCCTGCAGTCGGGCCCCGCCGTGTGTCAGGGGACAGCAGTGGCGGGAAGCTGCCGCTTCCGTGGGCCTCAGGGCTTGAGAAAGAGCAACGCCCCCCCTTGCGCTCCGTCCCAGGGAAGCCCCTGATTGGTCTGCTCTGGTCACGTGCCCAGTAGGATGGCGCCTTCTAATTGGCCAGCCCGGTTCATGGCCCGCCCCTGCACACGTGCTGGGGGTCGGGTACCGTGACTGGCACACGGGACCCCCGGAGCGCGGGAGGCGGTTTCCTGAAACGAGATGCACTGAGCAGAAGGAATACATCTTTCTATTCATTAAATTCTTTGATAATTAAACAAAGGCGACATCTCTGTCCTTTCTTAGATTGACCTGGTTTGGAAAGCAAACTTGGTGTGTGGCTTTTTGTTTACCTTTGAGAACTTTCACAGTTCTTGTGACACAAGGAACTTAAAACAAAACAAAATTAAAGTGGAAAAGGAGGATTTGACAGTAATCTTCTAGCCGCGGCGTTTTTTGCTTTTAGCCGTCCGCACACTCAGGTAGTGTGTATCGTTACCTCAAAATGTGGCCCCCAAATGGCTTTTCTCTGCCATTATACACTGAGCATCAGGTTCCGGGACACATTACCCCAAATCACACTGGGGACAGTAAATGGACAAGGTCCATTCCCCCGTGGGCTGGCGGATGACAAATGCATGACTGGTCATTAAAAGCCTAAGTTCAGGATATTTTTTTTTCCATTAACACGGCTGAAATTTTGCTGAAAGCCAAGCTGTTATTCTGGGAGGCAAGGGAGGTTCAGGTAGGAGCTGGCCAAGAGGCGTGAGTTTTAGCACCTAAAGTGGGAAGTCTGTGGGAGTCTGGGGGGGCCTGTGACCGCCTGTGATTCCAACGGACGCGTCTTGGCCAACAACTCTGGCCTCCGCAGTGCCCGGGGCCACCTCGGCGTCCCTGTCATCTGGGGACTCCTGGGGGCCGAGAAACTTTCTTCTCCCCACGTTCGTCTGGGGTAATCTGTAAAGGATGGCCTTTGGGTCAAATGTGGTTTTTTGTGTCCCTATTTCTAAGCTCTGTGACCGTCCTCCCGTCTGGGAAACGGATGCCCATGAATTCATTTACAACAAATACCATGAATGGCTGAATATGTGGGGACCCAAAACAGAAGGAGATTCTCCCCACTTTCCTAATAAGAATCAAAAACAAGAAGCCCAGGGAGGGTGGGCACAGCTCAGTGGTAGAGTGTGTGCTTAGCACGCACGAGGTCCTGGGTTCAGTCCCCAGCATCTCCTTCCTAACTGATCTCGGGCTGTTACGGTAAGCAACCGTGCTCTGAACATTCCCCTGCTGGGCACCGGGCCACGATGGCGTGTGAACTTGGGAGAGGCCCCCTTGAAGGAGGGACCCTGTAGAAACTGCAGAATCAGCGGCTGCAGGGAGGGCCTTTTGAGGGCGGGAAACAGGGCCTCTGCCAGAGGGGAGTCAGCGATGGGCTCGCTGAGGACCTGCACTGAGCAGGAGTTTGGGGAGATGGGGGGGTGGCAGAGGCAGCTTTGGCCTTCCTGTGTGGTCTCCAGGCAGCCACATCCTCCATGAGCCTCAGTGGCCCCACTAACAGCGTGGGCTGAGGGGTTTGAAGGTGTTGGAGCAGGCTGCTGGCCTTCTACACTGTCTTCAGGAGTCCCCCGGACTCAGGAGGGCCTATGGCTCAGAGGGCTCCAGTAATTCCATTTGAAATGCCTGTGCCAGATCTCAGCTTAGGGTGCGCTTGGCCTGTCTTGTGAGTTGTGTCTCCAGGGTCCTTGTCTCAGGCAGGTTCAACCGGAGAATAAATCAGCTACAGGCAGGTCTTAGGGGAAGGAGCCAGCGCAGGTGGCCGTGGGCTGGCTGGGCAGGCCCAGAATCGGCAGGACAGGCCTGAGGGAGGGGCTGGGACCCCAGGTGCAGACTGAGACTGCTGTCTGCAGGCAGAAGTTCCTCTCCACCAGGGAGCGCCAGGCCTGTTCTTAAGGCAACTGATTGGACCAGGCCCACCCAGACCATCTAGGATAATCACCCTTACTTAAAGTCAACTGATAGTGGATTTTTTTTTTAATTGAAGTATAGTCAGTTTACAATGTGTCAATTTCTGGTGTACAGCACAGTGTTTGTCGTATGTACACACACATATGCTTGTTTTCATGTTCTTTTTCATTACAGGTTACTACAAGGTATTGAACATAGTTTGCTGTGCTATGCAGTAGACACTTGTTGTTTATCTATTTTATGTATAGTAGTTAGTGTTTGCAAATCTTGAATTCCTAATTTATCCCTTCCCACCTCCTCTCCCACAAGTAATCATAAGCTTGTTTACTATGTCTGAGTCTGTTTCTGTTTTGTAGATGAGTTCATTTGTGTCTTTTTTTTTTTTAGATTCCACGTATGAGTGATATCACATGGTATTTCTCTCTCTCTTTCTGACTTACTTCATTTAGAATGATGATCCCCAGGTCCATCCATGTTGCTGCAAATGGCATGATTTTAATCTTTTTTATTGATGAGTAGTATTCCATTGTATAAATATACCACAGCTTCTTTATCCAGTCATCTGCCAATGGACATTTAGGTTGTTTCCATGTCTTGGCTATTGTCAGTAGTGCTGCTATGAACATTGGAGTTTATGTCTGATTATGGATTTTAATCACAGCTACAAAGTATCTTACAAGCAACACCTAAATATCTGTTAGATTGAATAACTGGGATTGTAGCCTGGCCACACTGGTACATCAAGCTGTCTGTCCTTCACAATCTTCCCTTGAAAATACATCCTTAAATCCTGGGAGGTTGGAGGTGGTGGGAAAAAACATAAATATATGTATCTATAGATGTGTACATATGTGTATACATGCATGCATAAATATATGTGTTTCTGTGGGTGCATGTGTAAATGAACGGATGTCTGTGTATGTGTAATACAGTCCTATGAAGTCTCTGCTGAGCCAGATGGGCCCGTTGACTCTTTTTTCTTTGGAAATCAGCTCTGCACAAATGATTGAGATATAATTTATATTCTCCCCTAAGTGACAAGGGTTTGCCCATATAATTAGCAATAATGATAAATAAAAATAAAATGTGGGCTTGTACATGACCAATTATACATAATAAAGCTGTAATTCCATCTGCAGGGATCATAAACCACTGAGCATGTGTAGGGAGCCCTGTGAGTTTGGTTCCTGTCACCAGAAATTGCATGAAAAGACAGCTGATCATGTAAAAAATGGGACAAATCCAAGTCTGAAGGACGTGGATGTGCTGGGGTGCAGGGGTGTGGGGCTGGGGGCTGAGCCACCGAGGAGAAGCTAGACCTGGACGCTGGTTCTCCCATCAATTCTCCTGGGGGTGTTCTCCTTCTGCGGGCGGTGGGGTGGGGGCAGCCCTTTCATGGGCCAGGCAGAGAGCGCAACTTTCAATGTGTATTGTCTCAGTTTCTCCAATGAATGTGTCATGTGGTCATAGTCATCACCCCATTTCACAGACCAGGTAACTGAGGCTGGGAGATGTGAGGCCATGTGTGCAAGGCCACAGACCTGGCCTGGCCCTGTGATCCATCCAACACTATCAACTGTGGTGCTATTACTAAAGACAGTATTAGCTGGTATGTACCGAGGGCAGACCTGGTGCCAGGAACTCTCCAAGTACTTGTTCCTGGGACAGCATTCCCATTGTACAAAGGAGGAAATTGAAGGTCAGGAAGTGAAAGTCACTGTCCCAAGGGTCTCAATGAGGGAAGGTGGAGCCGGGGGTGGTATTCAGGTCTGAGGGACTCCGCCTCCTCCGGGCCAGGTAATGGAGGATTCAGGGGGACAGGTGTTGGGAAAGGCATGGATGTTTTGCCCCAGGCTTCGGCTTCTCCACAGGCATCCTCAGCAAGTGGACCGTCATTCCTTCTGCTGATGGGCTACATGTACACATCCTTCTAAACCGTCACTGGGTTCTGAATCGCGTCCTGTGAAAACAAGGCTGTCACAGTCTTCTGCAAAGATGCCAGCCCAAGGCTCACTGCCTCACATGCCTTAGTGGCTCACTTAATGCCCCCAACAACCTGTGTGGCAGAAACAACTGTGACCCTCCCTAGGGAGAAGATGAGGAGCGTCAGAGAGATTGAGTAACTGACCCTAAGTAGCACATATGTGAGAAGCCATGCTGGGACTTTACCAGGTCTGCCTGCCTGCAGAGCCCAAGGAGAGGGGACACATGGCAGCAGATGAGAATGAGGGTTGGGGGGCAAGCAGGGCTGGGACTAGGGTGAGGCCAGTGTGGCATTCACCTCTGGTGCAAAAATTCAGGGGGACACCAGAAACAGTAATCCAGATAAGTGATATTTTCATGCAATTTGCAAAAAATTAAAATTAATGCAAAAATTCATGATGAACAAAGTATCAAAGCTTTAAAGATGGGTTAGTCACAAGGCTGTGCGGAGCCACACTGGAGCTTAAGGCAAAGAGAAAATCCATAATACTGATCCTGTCTTCACTTAAAAATTTTGTTCATCATTGGTACGCTTGCACTAATTTCGAATTTTTACAATATTTATCTTGAACACTGTTTTCCCCCCCTCCCTTAAAATTTGCAGCCCGTTCATCGCGCTCTCGGCTTTGGGGGAGCAGCTCCCAGCAGTCAGTCACACGGTAGGAACTGATGTTGGCATTTTCAAGGGCCACCGGCGGGGCTGTTTTGACGCGGGCACCACCTTCTTCTCTGATTTGGGGCGGTCCTTTGCCAGGATCCCCGCCATCGGCGCTCCCCAGCCTGTCAGCACCGCCCTCTCTTCTTTAAGGCGTCAGATGGCCCTGGTGAGAGCCCGGTGCTCAGCGGAGGACCCCAGCTCAGAGCCTCCCCGGCAGGGACCCAGGCAGCGGCCGTCTGGGCGCCCAAGTCCCCGCGGCCCGCGCCTCTGCTCCTGCAACGCCACATCTGTCCAGAAGGGGGCGGTGTGGGCACGTGCATTCCCAGCCTGCGACCTGGGGGCGGCGTTTCCCCCGACTTCTGCTGCTTTTCCTTCTTTTTGCAACAATCCCAAGTGACAGCCCACAAGGCTGCTTTTTATCCCCCTGCTGACAGTCCTTCTCCTGGGGATGGATGACGAGATAGAGGAGCCTCTGAGTTCTGTTTTCGGGAGAAGCTTTTGTTTTTCTTGGATTTGAGCTTAAAAAAGTTCACATGTTCACACATACAAAGTATATATGAATGTTTACCACGTGCCAGGCTCTTCTCCCACCGACTTTGCACAGCAGCCCTTAGAGGCAGTCACTACTTAAGTCCCACTTTGTAGATGTGCACCTGCCCCGGGCTCGGTGGGGTGAGGGTCTCCCAGGAGACCCCCAAGCTGGGATCCAGCACTTGATGGCGCCTCACTGGGAGTCCTGTCTGGTTCTTTCAGTCACTCACTATTCCAGTACAGGGCCAAGTGCCAGGAGTTAATGTCCTCCCCAGAGTAGCCGCCAGCCAAGGCTTTGGGAGCGGAGAACCACTGCCCAGCCCCTGCCCGCAAAGTGAGATGGCTGGAGGGTCTGGGGCACCCCTGCCCCAGTTTCCAGGTGGGTTGGAGCCTCAGGGGCCCATGGTGGTGATTGGCTTTGGTAACACCTCCCCTGTCCCACCGTCACGCCCACCAGCAGTAACATTTATGAGTATTGTCTATTGAGCACTTACTGTATGCTAGGAGCTGTGTAAAGGGCTTTGCAGGGTTTTCCTTATTGGATCCTTACAGCAGCCCCACTTTATGGATGAGGAAGGGGCCGGGTCACAGACCCCGGGAGTCAGACCCAGGTCTGACAGCCTTAGCTAGTTGAATGAACCTGAGAGTGGAGAAGTGACAGGTAGAGGTTTTCCAGGCATGAAGGAGTGACTAAAGAATGGGGCCTGGATTCCTCCCAGGACAGTCACTTCTGGCTCCAGGAAACGTGACATCACGGGTGTGTCTGGGGGAGCTGGGGCTCGTCACAGGCTCTGAGGGTCACACCTGGAGGGGGAGGCTTCCACTCCCACTCGGGGCCACCTTGGGCGGAGGGATCTTTGGTTATCTCTGTGCATTTTATATTTTACTCATTTTTTTTTTACCATAGGCAAGAGTGTATCACTTTTCATAATTTGAAAAGAAAACCATAAAAAATTAAGGTTTTCAGATAAAAGCACATTTAGACATAAATTAACAGCAAATGTAGCTAAAGTGAGCTCTTAGCAGCATGCCTGGTCAAAAGTGGTTTCTGGGATGAAGACGAGTGACTGGGTGATTGGACCTGGATGATCAGTGTCTGCCCACTGTCCCCTCCTGAAAGGCAGGGTGCACTGCCTGCCCCCCCTTCCGGAGTCCTGCCCTTAGGGACATGACAGTTACTAACACTTTGTGATGGCCATGTGTCGTTAACCGTCTTCATCTCCGTGGTAATACCATGAGGTAGGTTTTACTATTATTATTATTCTTCCCATTTTTCAGGAAAATTGAGGCCCAGAGAGGGTAAGTAATTTGCTGAAGGTCACAGAACACAAAAGGGGTGGATCAGAATTCTTGTCTCAGAATTTGGCCCCAGAGCCAGGTCCTCACCCCAGTGGAATGCTGCCCCATCGTAGCTCCCTGGCAACCCCCGCCCCACCTCGATCAGGACTCCAGCATGGTCTCCATAAAAAGCAGACATTTCCAGAGCTAGTGAATTCACTTCGGACAAGCCAGAGACTTTGAGGTCAACAAAGATAGTGTGATGTCCTCCGAAGAAGCTGAGGGCCAGCCGATCAGGGTGTGTGAGGCCCTGCAGCCCCACCCCTGCCTCTGTAACCTCGGAGGGGGAAACTGAGGTGCAGAGATGCCGAGCCCTTGCCCGAAGGGGGCCGCCAAGGAAGCAGCCCTCCGGCACCTGCCGGGTGTGGACTCTGTGCCTGCCGCTGGGTCTGCAGGTGGGGGCACCGTGGTGCGCCTCTGAGCCAGCAGAGGCCGGGGCAGTGGTGGTGTGCCGTCCCTGACCCTCTAGTCTCCCCTGGTGCCACCTTCCCCTGCAGGGGCCTCCATCCACCGCCCATCCCAACCCCTGTCTGCACATTCCACCTCGACTCCGCCATCTGCCCTCTTCTGGCCAAATTCTCAGCTTCATCATGACTTTCCCAGGGGTTCTTCCAAGATGCCCCCTCTCTATGTCAGGTTCCCCTTCCCCTATGCTGGCGCCCCTGGTTGCGCTGGTCCCAGTTTGCTGTTCTCTCTCAAGGTCTGAGGCTGTTGGGGTGATGTCTTCACGAGACCCTCAGGCCCCAGGGCCAGGACACTCAGCCTTGCTCCGGGTGGCGCCGGCACAGACTAGGTTCTCAGCCAAGTGCTTGATGAGTGAGCGAAAGAATGAACAGAAGGGAGGCAGGTGCGCACGCCAGCCTGGAGAGGTTGCAAGGTGGCCAGGGGAGGGGCAAGGCAGGGTTGTCAGCTGCGGCGGGCCTTCGGTTCAGTTTTCTCTTTGAAGAAAAACAAAAAATGTGTGCCGATCATGCAAGGAGCCCTTGGTTTCCGTTCCCCAGGGAAAGCAGCTGAGCTCACGCTTTGACTGTCCCAGCCTGCATCTGGGAGAAGCTCTTTCTTCCCTCTGGTGGGTGAGGGGCTGCGGTGCCTTGTCCTGGACTCGGTCCCCCACTTCCCTCTGAAGCAGGGTAGGGGAATCCAGACTCTCAGTCCTGGGCCCGGCACCTTGGCACGTGGCAGGGTGGCCAAGGCTTGCAGATGGCCCGGGGGACAGACATGGGCTGGGACAGCTGCTCCGCCATTTCTGTGACAAAGTGAGGAGGTAATGGGGACCTGCGCAGAGCCCAGCTGGGGAGGGGTCTGCATTTACTGCACTTCCACGAGGAGTTTCCCTCCCTAGGCCTTCACCTGGGGCTGCGGCTCCTCCAGGTGCAGGGAGGGGGCCTTGTAGGGCAGCCCACCCCGTCTGATTCAAGGCAGAGGGGAGCGTTCCAGGCCCAGGAGCCTCCTAGTCCCGACAGGCGAAGACAGAGACAAGCATCTCCCACTGCCCCGTCCCTCGGCGGGGGAGGGGGTGCCAGGAATCGGGAGGGTGACAGTCCTGGCAGGTGGAGGCCTGGGCTGGTGCCCTCCCACCTGCGCTGGGGTCCCTAAGCCAAATAGACTGGGGAGGAGGCGGGCTGGAGAGACACCGGATGGCAGGGCCGCCGGGTGGGTGGTGGCCACGGCTGGGTTTTCTGTGGGAGTCTGGCTGGTGACCTTTGGGAGGAATGGATTCAGAAGTGACTGCTGTTTGTCGAGGCCTAGTTCAGAGACATCTTCGGCATTAAATGTCAGGCCCCTACTGTCACTGGGAGACAGGAAGTGCATCCCAGCAGGACCAGGCTGGGGGACACCTGACAGACTCTTGAGCCTCGGAAAACAGCCGTGTGACCTCCTGGTAGGTTGGGATAGTCATCTGTGACTTGTTCTTGCTGGAGTTTGCCCCCTGTTCTTCCTCAGAGTTTCGTGGCAGGGAGCAGAGAGCCGACTGTGCCGAAGGACAATGCCACTCCTGGTTTTAATTTTCAAAAGGAGAGCGCCTCAGCAGGGGGCGGGGCGGCAGTGGGGGAGCCTGGGGACAGGTGTGGCATGGCCTGGACCCTGCATGCTGAGGGCTCCAAGTTTCTGAAGATCCCTCTCTCCTGGCTCTTGGCGACCACCCTGAAGGGACCCCTAAGGTCTATGTAAATTGATGGCTGGGTTGAGTCTGAATGGACAGGGTTGAAAGCAGGCGCCCCTACTTTGCTGGGTCCCCCTTTCAGCCCTTTGTGCCTCAGTATTCTCATCTGCAAACTGGGGCAGCAGCACCCACCTGTCAACTTCAGTGAGGATGATTTAGTCACACAGGAGTTGAGCAAATGCTCATTAAGTGCTCACACATTGTACAGGGAGTACACAGGAAGCACTCAATAAATGCTTGCTCTTGCTGTTTGCGTAAGTAGTGACTCAGCAGTGTGGACTGTGGGTCTTGTACCCCCCCGCCCCAAAAGTGTGGCTCTGAGCCCACCCCTGGGGCTCCGAGGAGGAGTGGGCTGGGGTCCCAGGGACGGGGTCTTGAGGCATTTCTTGGGGGCTTGAGGACAGTGTGGGCTGGGAGTGTTTGGAAAGCCCAGGAGGAGTCAGACTCCCTGCTGTGTTTTGCAGGGGGCTGGCCTGCCAGCTGGTGGGGTGGTGTCCCCAAGGGTAACCCAGTGACAGGAGGCCCCCCTAAGGCAGCCCACCCTGCATGTCATCTCAGTGGGTCTCCTTGGTGTTCTCTGAGAGGAGCTACATGCACGCCCCCCATTTTGTAGCCAGAAAGCTGGGACTCAGGGCCACCATTGGGGACTGCCCCTTGGTCATGGCTGACAAGCTGAGGCCAGGGAACAGGAATGGGATCTGTCTGCTTCAGGGACCATGGACATTGGACTCAGCTGCTCTTGTAGGAGCTCTGACTTCCTGGGGGCCCCCAGGCTCCGATCTCCAGTGCTGAAACTAGCTGGTCCCAGCACCTCTGAGCTCAGGGACCAAGCCCTTTGAGGGATGTATCCCCTGCCCCCCCCACCTGTGAGCCACGTGTGTGCTCAGGAGACAGATGGACGACTTTGTCACGTCCTGGCTGTGTGACGGGGCCCCGGAGGGCTCTCCCCTTCTCTGAGTCTCAGTTGCCCGCCTGCCAAGTGGTCTGTGAAATGGGCGTGTTGGTCCGCAGCTCTACCTCGCGGGTTCCAGGAGGGGGAGACAGGCCTGGTGCTCACGCGGTGGTCAGATCCTCCGTCTGCTTCCTCCAGGAGCTTTCGCTCTTTTCTCCTGGGCAGGGGCTGGGGAACACCTGCAGATCCCAAGCCTCACTCTTGTGCTAAACACCCTCCCGAGTGGTGGCAGAATCCCCTGCTCCCCACGGCAAGCTGTGTTCCCCAGGGAAGCCTGGCTGGTTCTGGCGTCTTCTCTAGGCACAGGGACCTGGTCTCCATCAGGTTGATGTGTGCTGACTGGCCCTGTGCTGAGCCTGCTCCTGGCCTTGTTCGCGACACGCAGCTGCAAGGCCACCAGCACAGGCTGGTGCGGGGTCAGCGGGTGCTGCGGTCAGCTGGGGGAGGTGCCTTCGCAGATGTCCGGGTGCGAGGCCCTGGGCTTTGAACGAACGACCTGGAGCGGAGGGGCGGCTGACTACCGAGCTTTGCCGGGCTTCAGGTGCTACACCTGGAACCGCAGGTAACAGGTGGGGGCTTCCTCCCAGCAGGTCTGAGCCAAGCCCCCCATCCCGAGTCCTTTCTACGCCCAGACGGGTGCTGCCTGCCCGCAGCGGCTGGCCCAGCTGAGCCCCCACACTGCTGGCTGGCGCTCCCCCCTCGGCCAGGCCACCTGTCCCTCGGCTGGAGGACTTGGAGGCACCTAGGTGAGCTTGCTTGGCCTCAGGCTGGCCCAGCCCCCAGCGGGGAGTTAACACCTGGGGCCTCCCTCGGTGGTGGGGCGGCTGCTGGTCAGGTGCCCAGCATCCGGGTCCTCCAGGTTCCTTGCTGAGCCTCCAGCAGGATTAAGCCCAGGGCCCTCTCATCACGGCGCCCTCCTTGCTGCTCTCTTTCCATGAGCCCCACGCCCCCGATCCCTGCTTCCAAGGGCTCCTCAAAGGCTCTGCTCCTCAGGGACCCTGACAAGGCAGGCCCCTCAGGTGCTTGGTCAGGTACGAGGCCTGTGCGCTCGGGGAAGGTAAGTGCCTCCGTGGCTGCAGGGCTGGGACCCGAGCTTCTCCTGCCTCATGGTCCACGACACTGACCCTCAACACAGCGTCAGGCCAGAACCACTGAGCCCTCGTCCCACATGTGGGGGTGTCCCCGTCACACAAAGTAAGTGGTGGAGGTGGGACGTGAACCCAGGCTGGCCCTGGCTGGTGACCAGGGGGGACAGAGTAAGTGACAAAACTGGGATACTTCTGTCTGGGGCAGATGCTAACCTGGACAGTGGGGTCACCGGGGGCTGTCCTTGGGAGGGGCGGCTGGTGTTGGATGGACGACCTGTGCCCGCCGCGTGCAGACACCGGGTGGGGCGCCCTCTCCCGGCTCCTGGGGGGGTCACAGGCAGACTGATCCCCCGGAAAGCAGCCTGTCCCCGGGGACTATGCCAGCAAGGGGGTCCAAGCTGGGATCTGGTCCCTGGGCTGGTCGCTCAGTGCACATCATGGCGGCTTCTGGGGAGCAGCCCTTTCCTGGGAATGCAGGCTCCTCTCCTGCTAAAACTTCAAGGAAAGAAAAAGAAAGAAAAGAAACCAAACCAGCCTATCCATCTATCCACCTATCCATCTATCCATCTATCAGTCTATCAATCAATCTATCTATCTATCTATCTATCTATCTATCTATCTATCTATCTATCTATCTATCTATGTACTATCTAAGGATTTACTATGAGGAATTGGCTGATGTGATTATGGGGGATGACAAGTCCATGATCTGCCCTTGGCAAGCTGGTGATGCAGTCCCACTCTGAGTTTAGCAGATGTTGTAAATCCCAGTCCAAGGACAGGAGAACGTGAGACAAGACGTCCCGGGTTAAATGGTGAGGCAGGAAGAAAAAGGCACAAATCCCTCATTCCTCTGCCTTTTCTTCTATTCAGGCCCTGGGATGGATTGGCGGACGCCCACCCCCTTGGGGAGGCGATCTGCTTTACCCAGTCCACCAGTGCAAATGCTCATCTCACCCAGAAACACCTGCACAGACACACCCAGAAACAGCATTTAATCTGGGCGCTCCTGTGGCTCAGTCAAGTTAACACGCACAACCAGCCATAACACGTGTCTTGGACAACAGGGCACATCCCCGGCCAGGTGGGAGCTCATGCCAAGGGAGGCAGATCTGATGGTTTCCTGCTCAGTCTCGGAAAAAACAACAACAGAAAGTGGCAGGAACTGACTTTGAACCCTGGCCCTAAGTAGCACATCCAAACGGCAAAGGGTGGGTAGGGACTTGGTTAAAGTAGTTCCACTTTCTGAGAAGAGAAACTTCCTTACGGCACGTAAAGCGACTGCTAAGATGTTAAACATTTGCCTTTCGCGTATGTGTTGAGGAGAGCACATACTGAACACCCACGGTGCCTGTGCCTGGATTAGAGCTCTATGTTAGGAAGATTACTTTGGACCACGACTCTCGGGGCTGAACGGCCGTGACTCAGTATCTCGAGTATCTTCCTTTTTTCAACAGATACCAAGAACCTGTTACGTGCTGGGTATTGTTCTAGACACTGTGTGTGTAATGGTGGGAAAGACTAGACACAGATCCTGGCTTACCAGGAATAGCAGGCCAGTAGGGGAGTAAAATCTTAGTGAAAAATATTACACAAACAAAGGTGAGCCTGCTGGCTGCTGTGTGTTTCTGACAGCGTCAGGGGTTGGGGGGTGACCGGGCAGAGAAGGCCGCCCTCAGGCAGCGCTGCCAGCTGAAGATGGAAAGCAAGTTGGAGATGAGTAGCGAAAGGGAAGGACGTGCTGCCGGGTCTGGGGTTCGACTGGACTTCACTCCTAAGCTGAGAAGTTACTGACGTACGAACGCTGGCAGCAGACACGGGACGCCTGGGTCAGGGACGAAGGACGTGCTACCTGCTCCTTGTATGACAAGCTGCGTGAACGTCATCATGTGTGTCACTCACCCTCAGGCTCCACGGGGGCACCGTGCTGGGTCTGAGTCACGGCTGAGGAGCCCTGAGCCTGGGAGCCAGGCCTTTCACAGCCAGTAGCGAGCAGGCCTGTCCCTCAGGGCTGTTTGCTGCAGCTCAGCCCTGAGAAAGGGTCCAGGGGCTTGCCTTCTGGGCACACCTGGTGTCATAGGTTTTAGTTTTCCATTGCCGCAGTGCTCACTGACCATGCTATTAGGGGTTTTAAATAACGCTCCTTTATCATCTCAGCTCGGCGGGTCAGAAATCTGGGCTGGCTCCGATGCTCTCTGCTTAGCATCGCTCAAGGCTGCCCGAGCTCCTCGAGCCCACCCTTTCCTGGGTTAATTCAGGTTCGTGGCAGAACACAGTTCCTTGCGGTGGTAAGACCAGGGTTCCCGTCTTCTTGCTGGTTGTTGTCCAGCTTCTAAAGGCTGCCACCTCCCTTCTCACGTGGCCTCCTCCGTCTTCAAAGCGTTGACGACACATCAAATCTTTCTCGTGTTTCAAATCTCCTGACTTCCCCTTCCACCTCCACGTTTTCTTTTTTTAAAATTTCACAGTTAGTTAGTTATTTCTTTTTCAGTTGAAGTATAGTCAGTTTTCAATGTTGTGTCCACTTCTGGTGTCCAGCGTCATGTTTCAGTCGTACATACATATATTCCTGTTCATATTCTTTTTCATCTTCATTCTAGGTTACTGCAGGATATTGTGCTATATACACATTATGAGCTTGTTTATCTGTTTAATCCACCTCCACTTTTCAGAGCTCATGTGATTATGTTGGGCCCATGAGATAATCCAGATGATCTCCCCAGTGTGAGGTCAAAGATGCCGTGAAATGTAGTATCATCACAACTGTGATGTCTCCGCAGAGCCACAGGATCTGGGGATGAGGGGTGGGATCCTGGGGACGGGAGGGAATTTTCGGGTCCTCACACAGGTGTGCCCTGGCAGAGGGAGCAGCTGCGTCCGGCATGTGGACCATTCCCAGGGCGGGGTTGTGGCATCTCTGGAGTCACGCAGGTGGGATTTGAGATCCGGCTCTAGCCTGGGCAAGACTTCACCTGGTGTAACTTCTGTTTCTCCTCCTGCAACAGGGTTGCGTTTGCCCGATCGCTGTGAAGATGACGTGATCTCAGTGTGGTATCTGGCTGCCGTGGTCAGCCAGTCAACCTGCAGAGATTTGGTCCTACGTAGAGATTGATGGCGTCACGCACACCAAGACCGCAGGAACAAATCTATCACCTGCCAGACGAGGATTCCTGGGGGAGCAGGGCAGGCTTCCCAAGCTGGTCTTAAAAAGGGAAGTTGGGAAAGGAGACTGATCTGGGATTTGGATGGTGGCAAGGGGCTGGGGTGGGGGTGAGGGTTCCCATGCATGGTCTGAACTTCCCTCCGGGGCCAAAGGAGCTTCCTTACCAGTGTGCCCAGATGTGCTCGGCAGAGGAGAGGGAGGGGTGAGGCTTACAAGGAAGGCGTCAGCAGGCAAACAGCGAAAGTGGGGTCTGACTTTTCCGCTGGCACTTAGCGGAGACCCAATAAATGTGATCAACATTAGCCCTGGTTTTATCCTCCCCGCCTCCAGTGGCTCTCGACCCTCCCTTTTCCTATAAGGGGCACCAGCCGGCTCAGCTGGGGCCACGCACCCCTTCTGTGGGCACCCCATGCCCTGGTTTCTGTCTCCAGGGCTGGTTGTGTTTTCTGCCCTGTGCCCAGATCAACATTCTATGTGCATCCCCATGGGAGTGTTACAGTCAGACACTGAGAGCAAGATTTATTTCCTAATTAAAAGAGCTTCCCGCACAGTCACTCACACCCACGCGCAAACACACAGACCACCGTTGTGTCCACCAGAGCCTCATTTCTCTGGGGGAGCAAGCGGGCGGCTCTCTCGGTGCCTGGGATTCCAAAAGCCGCGGCCTCTCCAGGAGTCACCGTTTGTGTCTCATCTAATCAGAAGCATGACCCACCCAGGCAGAACACAGCCTTTAACCTCATGATCGTCTCCTAAAACGCAAACCCGATCAGGTCGCCTCCTAGAACTACAATTACCTGCGGCGAGTGTAAAATCCGCGACTACCCTGGGCTTCGCTTATAAAGTTTGGATGAATGGCCCCAGAAAGACATTAATTTTTTTATGGGGGTACATAGGGAAGGTTAATTGATTCATGGATTTTTGAAGGCGCTCCCAACTTCTGAAGCTCCGGCAACAGCCAACCCTTAAACACGGCAGGTGCTGCAGAGATGTTGTACACGTCACCGAAAAGCCTGAGGACAGCCTTACTTCGTGGAGGGAGAGGCGTTTCCATCCACAAGGACGTGAGTGACAGGAGCAGCACCAGCCCCCTGGCTGAGCCGCGCGGCCGGGCCCGGCGCCTGCGGACTCCACCTCCACCCCGCGTCTGCGGACTCGATCCCTGTGCAACGAGGGATGGAGCTAACATCTGCCTTCTGTCTCTCCTCTGCCAAGCCTTTCCATCCTCATCCTCAGGAATCCTCACACCACCTCCCGTGAGACTGAGCTTGTGTCCTCACCTCACAGCTGGGGAATCAGGGATCTGAGTGGTCCGGCCTCCTGCCCAAGGCCACACGGTCTGAAAGGTGATGGTGGGGTTTGGATGCAGGCCAGCCTGAGTCCTGAGCCCGGCTCTCACCCAGCCCACACCACCCCGCTTGACTTCCCACTGACACAAGGGAAGTGACCTTGGCCCTTGGTGGACCTGTAAAGACAATTTTAAAGTGTCATTTGGAGACAGAGGGATTGTGAATTACTTTTCTGGCTTTGTCCCTCACACTTAAAATGGTGACTGTCACCTGGAATGCTGATCCAGCTTCTGCAATTTTAAGGAAGAGCTTCATGAAGGATGTTTCATGGTATTTCCCGTGATCGCTGGCAGAACTCGGTTCCTTGTGGGCTGTTGGAGTAAGGCCACAGGAGCTGCTGGACAGGGGTTTCCCTCAGTTCCTTGTCAGGTGGGCATCTCCACTGGGCATCTCTTGACATGGCAGCTGGCTTCATCAGAGAGACAGACAGGGAGAGGGAAGGAGAGGAGACAGTGACAGGAAGGGAGCCACAGACCTGTGTAACCTCATCCAGAAAGTGGTGACAACATTTTACGTCCAAAATAAATCTATTACCAATTCCAAACTCCCGAACACTCCCAAGTCCAGAAATACTGGTATTTATTGGACAGCAAAGCTCATTTGGTGGCAAAACCTGAACCAAACAGATCAGTGGCTCCTTAGAATCTTGGTTCCATTTCGTGCGACTATTCAGATGTTCTGCTACAAAACTGCGGATGGATTTCACTTCGTGGGGCTGCCCTAGACCGTACCAGTGCATGTATACAATACAGGACATGTGCCACCTAAAATCCGCGGAGTTCTAAGTTCGCAAGCACATCTGGTCCGGGGCGTGAGTGTTCGAAGTCCAGTGCCACGGGGACCGCTGTACTCAAGAGTCTTATTTTCCAACAGATTTATTTTATTCGATCGTGTCATTTTCTTGAAACTCAAACTTCAGCGTTTCTAACTTGTCTTGGACTGAGCTGTGCTTGTGACAGAATCCGTTCTGAGTCCCCAGCCCGCTTATGCCTGGCTTCATTCTGGGGGTCACTCACTGAGGCCGAGGCCCTTCTGGACGTTCATGGCTGTGATATGTTTCAGCATTGGGTACCCAGGTTCACCAGCCTCGTCTTGACCTTGGAAATGTTGTGGTATTTCAGTGTGTGGTGACATTTATGAGCCCATTTGGACACCCACAAAGAGGTTGATTTCCACAGATTAAATGTCAAGTTTGAAACTGTCCAGGCTAATGGAATCCCCCAGTGTTGTCCACCTCCATTCTCAACGGAAGCCCTTGACTGGACGTAAGTGTTCATTATGAGCCCACCAGTGCAGCCCAAATTACTGAGGTCAGGCTGGGTCCCAGGGGATCCGTGGGAGCGGGGAGGACCATGGCAGCGTGATTTGATACTTGCAGAAATGTTGCCTTATTTTAATTTCTAAATAAAACACAAACGTGGTTAGTTGATGAATAAATTATTGGAGGCAGGAAAAAAAAATCCCACCAACTAATGTTTCCGAGATGTTGGTTAGTTTAGAAAACCCAACTATCTGTGTATTGACAACAGCGAAAGAGCAAAAAAGGATCGGAACCTCAGTGTTTTAAGTCGAAGTAGTTTTATGGGGCATTAAACACATGTACAGAAACTTGGAGTGAGTGCCGTCTAAATTAAGGGGTAGAAAAAGCATTCAATTATCTCCTAGAAATTGAAATGCATTTGTGTTCTCACTGCCTGAGGGGGTGTGTGTCTTTAGATTTTGATCTGAGTCTCCCTCTCTCTCTTTTTAAAGAAATCTAGAAACTTAAAGTATTCATACTGTGCATTACATCCCCAGGATTCACTTATCTTACGACTGGAAGTTTGTGCCTTTGACTCCCGTCCCCATTTCCCCACCCCCACCTCTGACAACCGTCTGAGTTCTCTGTTTCTATGAGTTTGGTTTACTTAGATTCCACAGGTAAATGAAATCATGCAGTATTTGCCTTTCTCTCTGACTTATTTCACTTAGCCTTACGTCTTCCATGTCCATCCATGTTGTTGCAAGTGACAGGAATCCCTTCCTCTTTATGACAATAATATTTCATTGTAATATATATATATATATACATATATATATATATTATATATATATACACACACACACACCATATTTTCTTTATCCATCCATCCATCAATGGGCACTTGGGTTGTTTCCATATCTCGGATACTGTGAAAAATGCTACAGTGAATATGGGGGTGCAGATGTCTCTTTGAAACAGAGATTTCGCTTCTCACAGCTATATACCCAGAAGTGGGGCTGCGGACCAGATGATCGTTCTCTTTTTAATTTCTTGAGGAACCTCCTTTACTGTTTTCTATGGTGGCTGCATTAATTTACATTCCCACCAACAGGGCACAGGGTTGACCTGAGTCTCTGGAGCTTTCATTCTCCCAAGGAACTGGACTTAACATAGATCAAAGTAGAGATGGGCTCATTTCCTCCACTGGTACGCGGTGGCCACAGGGGCCAGGACAGCTTTGAAAGCCCTTACAGCCCCGACCGCTGGTCGCTGTGAAGGTTCCGCTGCTCCCCCCGGAGCGTGCCCTGCTCTCCTTCGGCTCACCATCTCTGTTGACAGTATCTGCTGTCCAGTCTCCCTAAAGCCAGGCTGCTGGTCAACACAGACCAGCCAGATAGAGTCAGAATTAAAGTCAACCTACCAGCAAGTTTCAGGAAAGTCAAACCGGACATGCTGAATTCCGGTCCAGGCTTGGTGTCCAGACAGTTCACAGGAGCCCATCTTTTTTTGCTAAGCTTTTTTGTTGTCAAACTGTTGTGGAAGATGGTGCTCAGATTCATTTTATGATTAGGAATTAGAACAAAAAACAATGTCTGAGCTCAAACTCATGTCTGGGGCCACGGGTTTATGTTGCCTCACGCACGGCAGCCAGATGGAAGTGTGATCCTGGTGGGGCCGAGGCGACCCTCGGAAGAGGTTCTCCTCTGCTCAGCTGTGGTGGCAGCATCTGATCATGACAAGGAGCATGGGTTTCTTCCGGGGTAGGTGCCTCGCCTGCAGCGATGACCAAGACACTGAAACATCAGGATGTCAAAGGGATGGGCTTGGCCGAGCACCCTGTTGTTGAGTCTAGAACAAGCTAGACTCCTGGGTGGTGGGAAGCACCTCTGGAGTTGAGTGAGCCACGTGACCTGGTCTCTTACAGACATAGTCTGGGTCAAGGTCAGTGAAGGAGATGTGCTCAGAGGAAACATCTGGACAGATGGGCCCTGGAGGTGGATACCACCAGATTCAAGTGTCCCCAGGCCCCCCTCAGTCAAGCAAACACAGGGAGAAACTCATCCTAAGAACAGTGATGCTTGACCAGCCAAAGGGAGGGAGGAATGCATCTCTGCGGAGGGCAGGTAACTGATGTGGCTCCTCCCACCCTGCACATCCCAGGTCTGAAGAAGGAACCAGCCTCTGCTCCTCAGATACAAAGCACAAGCCAGCTCTCACAGGCCGTCTGCTGCCCTCCTACTCCCTGGGGTCCAGCTGGCAGGGGCTGTGTGCATGCTGACTGGTCTTTTCCACCCTCTTTCCCCAGCTGGACGCCCCACTCCCACCCCACACCCACATTTGCAGGAACTGAAGCATAGCCTCAGGGACAGGCAGGGGCTGGAAATAAAATGTTGACCAAGGGGCTAATGTCAAATGTCCGTGAGGGAAGGACAGTGGCCTAGTTGGCCAGCTGGGCTGCCGTCTGTGTTTCCATGGGGTGGCCTGACCAGGTAGGTGGGGAAGGGATCCTATGGAGCACTTGGGAAACCCGTCCCCTCCAGGGACTCCTCACTCAGTGGCGAGTCTTCGGCTCATTTCTGCTCTAACACTGTTGAAGTATAGCACCTATTCTGGGAAAGGAGTGTCGAGGGATCCTTAAAACGCTTTATTCTTCCTGAACAACAGGCTCAGGGGTATTTGGGTACAGAAACAGCTGGCCACCAATCTTTTTACAATCGGGATGGTGAGGGGTAGGGGGTGAAGGTGACATTCGAGGGTTTAGACAAACACTTAAAAATGAAATCACACTGTTTTTTTTTCTAAAGCTATACCTAGAAATTCCCAAAGTGTTAAAAAAACTTTCAGAGGCTCTACTTTGCCTTATTCATTGCATTAGCCCAGAATGAATATGTTACAAGAATGTTCTGGAAGGGAGGCATTGATGAGTTGAAAATGTCTGAGCGCGATTCTGTGTTTCCTGCAACAACGTCCCATGAGCAAATGTGGAGGAGAACGTCCCTCAGGGGAGACCGGGGAGCTCTTCCTTCCCTGAGCATGGGCAGCAGGTGCCCGGTGGTCTAGCCTTCCTTGCCCCAGGGGCCGGAGTCTCCACCTGGACTCAGTGAATGCCTTGCTTCGGCCAGTTTAGCTCCTTGGCGTATGCCCCTTTGCAGCTTCTGATCTCACTGTCGTGCTCCAGACACTTGTTCAGGCCTGGCACCCCGGATCTCCAGCCGATGAAGCCCTGCGTCGTCTTTGGGAATGGGGGGGATGGAAGCACCTGGAAGATAAATGCAAGGGGTTTGGTTGCCGTGGGCCACAGAAACATGATGTGTGTCCACGGAGGCGTCAGGACTGGTGCATGGGCCTGGTGTGGAAAAGACAGAACCACAGAACTGGCACAAAAATAGACACATAGCTCACTGGAACAGAATACAGAGCCCAGAAATGAGCCCACACACTTGTGATCAGTTAATCCCTGACAAAGGAGGCAAGAATATACAATGGGGAAAGAAGCCTCTTCGGTAAACGGTGTTGGGAAAACTGGACAGTTACAGGCAAAAGAATCAAACCGGACTGCGTCTCACATCGTACACAAAAATGAACTCAGATGGATTAAAGACAAATGGAAGACCCGAAACCATAAAGCTTCTAGGAGAACTCATAGGCGGTACACTCTCTGACATCGGTCTTGGCAATGTATTTTTTGGATATGTCTCTGCAGGCAAGAGAAATAAAAGCAAAAATAAACCAATGAGACTACATCAAACTAAAAAACTTCGTCTGCACAGAAAAGAAAACTATCAACAAAACGAAAAGGCCGCCTACTGAACGGGGGAAGACATTTGTGAATGAAGTATCCAATAAAGGGTTAGTATCCAAAATGCACAAAGAACTCTTACAGTTCAGCATCAAAACAACAAACAACCTGATTTAAACATGGGGAGAGGACCTAAATAGACATTTTTCCAAAGAAGATATACGAGTGGTTAACAGTCACACGAAAAGATGTTCAAAGGCATTAATTGTCAGGGAAATGCAAATCAAAACCACAACGAGGTATCATGTCACACCTGTCAGCATGGCTATTATCAAACAGGTTCCCTTTTCTCCACATCCTCTCCAATGTTTCTTTGTCTTGTAATGCTTAGCACATTTAATTTACGACATCCAGTAAAATATATTTTTTTCTGGTAAAAGAGCAAAAAGGAGGAAAATTAATGTGCAAAAATACCAAATATTACGGTTCACAGTGCCCTTTATAAAATATATGGCACTATTGTTAGATGGTATCCTGGCAGTTAGACATCTTCCAGCTTTGATTAGAAAGCTTTATAATATGTGTGTACATACTCACATACCTCAAACCATAGACACCATAGAAGTGAAAAGCAATCAAATTGAATTAAAAACCAAAAGGGAAATGGGACTCCATCTGAATGGAAAAAAAAATTGCATTTGTCAATTCCTTGAAATTTGGAAACATTTTGGAAAAAGAGGATAAATGTTTATGCAGGTTTCCTCCCTCTGTTTGAAATAACCTCCTGATCTGCTCTTACAGGATGATTTGAACCAAGACCGCAGTGAGGAGTACTTGTGGAGCAGAGCTGAGATGAACAGGTTTAATATGCTTGGATTATGAGCTCACGCTTAGCTTGAAGGCTGTCTGAGTGAGGTGGAGGCGGGAGGGGACGGTCCTAGTTGGCCAGCTGCCACCGGAGGATGAAGCCCCTTAACATCTGTTCTTGATGAAGTATGAAAATTAATCTCCGGAGAGGCCACATGCCGGGAGGGTCAGGAATCAATGCCAGCGGGGCCAGCGTTCCTCCAGCCAGCAAGGTCTCCTGGGTGCTCGTCCAGGGGAGCCCTCAGGAACCCACCCACTAGCTTTCAAGTCTATCCCCAACTGGTAAGAGATGTGCAGTCAAAAACCACCCTGGATGTCACATTTCTCCCACCAAGTTGGCAAAGAGATGAAAATAACTGCCATTAACAAAGGCATTGTGGGAACACCCTCGTTCATTCTCCGTGATGGGCAATACTGTTGTTATCCATGAAAATGAAATCTACAAAAAATGAAAACGCAAACACTCTGAGCTGACAGTCCATCCCTGGGCATTTATGCTAAGACATTCCGACACCCACATACGTACACACCAGTGTGAGTGTCGGGGAGGCAACACAGCCCTATCTGTAATAGCAAGTAACTGGACACCACCTACGTGTCCATCCATGGGGGCTCATTCAGCCACGGCCCCTCTGAGCTGTGGAAGACTGCTCGGCAGCTTAAAAGAATTAGGTGGCTCTGTGTGTTCTGAGATGCAACAACTTTGATGATAAACCACTAAGAGAAAAAAGATGCATAAAAATATGTACAATCTGGTATAATCTGTGGACAAAAAAGAGGCTAGAGACCCACATACCCACATCCCATCTTGGAAGAGTGTGGAGCCACTGGGGAAAACGGCTCCTGGGAGCCGGGGAGGGAGGGGGGCTTTTCGCAGCACGCCCTTTGGGTACAAAATACCTATTAAACCATAATTGTATTTTTTTTTGTAAGAACTTTTATTTTTCTTATTCATTTTTTTCCTACATTTTTTTTCTTTTTAAAGCCCAGTATTTTATCTTTGTTTTTTCTTGAGGGGGGGGATGGAATTAGGTTTATTTATTTATTTATTATGATTATTTTGTAACAGAGGTACTGGGGATTGAACCCAGGACCTCGTGCACGCCAAGTACGTGCTCTACCACGCCCTGCCCTTCTCCTAAGCAGAAGCTCACACAGGAGGACACCATGTTCCGTTTCGTTCCAGCCCCAGGGCGCTTCCTCTCTTCTCCCTCCAGAAGGAGACTCCGTTCTGATCTCCAGGCGGGGATGCTTCCCCTGAAAGGATGCTGATTCTGGTCGCAGCTGCCTGGCTCGAGCAGGTACCAGGGCAGAAGGAGGGGTCTAGCTCCACCAGGGCAAGGCACTTATGGGGACCGCTGGTGGCTGGAGAGACAGAGGATCCCTCACCACTGTGTCCCCTTCTGGGGTGGAGATGGGGGTAGGGAGTTGGATTAAAACCCACATTTAAAACCCAGCCCTGCTTCCCATCCCTCCTGGTCTGTCTGCTGGGCAGCTCTGGGGGTCCAGTCAGGGTGTCCGTGAGCAGAGTGAGCTCCCTATGTATGTGGGGGGGGTGTGTATTTCACTGAACAACGACTACGTTTCTGGGCACCTATCCCAATAAACTTATCGACGGGGAGCAAACACTGTGTCTACAAGGGTGTTTCTTAAAGGTGTGTCCTCATCAGACCCTGAGGGCGTGTGAGGAGCCTAACTTCCGCACCCCTGGCCACCTTCATCATGAGTTTTTGTCCCCTCTCCCCATCAGGACACAGAACTGCGTCGTTCTCCAGGGCTGGGCAGAGGGCAGAACTCAGGGTTAAAATAACAGGCCCGTGAGCCTAGACCCAGGGATGTACAGAGCTCAGCAGTTCCTCGAGGCATCTGCCCCAGGTCCACAGCTGGCTGGCTCAGGTGGGAACATCACCTGCATCTTCCCCACCAGGTGGTCCCATCGCTCACTCAGCAACCAGAGCGATCTTTGAACAAGGCAATTCTCAGCACACCGCAGCCCTGCTTCTCCTGAAAACTGGGCTCAAATCCCAGCTCCTTCCTCTGGCCTTCAAGGGCCTGCATGTGTAGGGACCAGTGACCGGCCGTGTCTCCCGTGGAAAGGGCGTGGAAAGCGGCCTCCCCACGGGCCGGGCACTGCTGTTATCCATCCTGTGGGGATGGCTTGGCCCACCTGGAGCAAACACCATTCCTGGTGGGGCGAGTTCTTGCTTAAACAAGTATTTAAAGAATCTTTTCAAACCTTGATGTGTTTCTCCACTGGGGTCACTGGCCGGATGCGGAACCGCCCGGGAAGCTCGATTTTGGGCTTCGGGGTGCTGGGCTCTTCACCACACTGGATCAACTGAAACACAATCCCCAGAGACGGGCCCCGCAGGCTGAGGCCAAGGAAGTGTCCCCTCATCCTCCCCCCAGAACAACACACTTTAGAGGTGACAGAGGCAGGGCTCAGATCACAAAAGGGGCAGAGAGGGGACTTGCACTCAGGCCAGCTCAGCCCCAAGCTCCTGCCAATTTATATTCCCAGCACATAATTTGAGAACACTTTACAAGTTATGGACGCAAACTAAAAAATGCTAGCAAGGTTCCAGGACCAATCTTTAAAATATCAGCAGAGAGTGCCCATCCCCCACCTTTTAATTTTTAAAGCAGTTTTGAACTCTTTGAAAACCTGATTTAATTACACATAAAGAATATTAATATAGACTCTTCTGCATATTACATTAATAAGGACTCATTTTATGCATAAAATTTCAAATTGCGTAACTCTCTAAGTATTTAACAAAACTCTTTAAGAATGGCATAATTTCAGAGCTAGTGGGATGGGGTGAATTACAAATGGAGTTTACGCTGCCTTGAATCACGAACGTTTTGAATGAATGATGTGGCTTTTATGCAGTTCTGCGTCTCTCCAAAGAAATGTGGCTTCCTCATGTTGTGTCCTGGGGGTAGTTTGAAAGGTTGCAAACCGCCGGCCGCCATCTCAGGGAAGCCCACACAAGCATTGCGTGGACCTGTGTGGTGTTTTATAAATCTGAGCCACTATTCTAGACTCAGAAGATTTCACGAAAGCATGTGGGTTTCCGGACTCTCCTGAACAATCAGAATATGCAGCTAGTTTCTTTGCCTGGGATTGTTCAGCTGGGCTGGTAGTGGCTGCCTCTGGATGGGGTCAGTGGTCTCTTTGCTGGCGTCCCCACCACGCCCTATTAAGTACACCAGGTCCTCTCCCCCGTGTCTGTTACCTATTTCATGCAGGAAATACCAACAGCATTTTCCTAACAATCCCTCAAGTATTCATTTGGCTTCTCCTCTCATTCTGTCTGAACCTCATAGTCACTCAGTGAGGCAGTGAGGACCATCACCCCATTTTACAGATGGGAGGTCTGAGGCCAAGTGACCTTGGGATTGGCTAGAATGGCTTTCCCCTTGGTGCCTCCCTTTATTAGCTGTGTGACTTTGTACTTCTTTGAGCTCAAATTCCTAACTTGGAAAATGGGCATCCAACAGCACCCCCCTCTGCACAGGGGTCGTCATGCGGATTAAATGAGCTGGTTCAGAGGAGGCACCTAGAACGTGCCTGGCACATTCTCAATAAATTCGTGAACAGCAGGAACCTTCAGGGGTCAGAGCCAGCCGCCTTCGCCGACAGCACGCTCCTTAATTTTATTCTTGCAAATTATATACTTCATAACCGTTTATTCTTGGAAATGATTGATTCTATAACTTCTGGGCTCATAAAATGTACATTTACCTCCTCAAGGGGGGTTGTTAAAAATCCCCAGTTCTGGGCCCAGTTTTGCCGGGCTTCGTTTTCAGCCTTCAGGCGATATTTCCTGCAAAAGAAAGTTCTTAAGTGCTGGACAACATTTGAAAAGGGTTAAAGTCGCAAATCCTGAAAGGTCCACTGGGGAGAATTTTCCACTCTTCACCGCACGTGGACTGGATGATGATTTTGTGCGGGGAAGGGAGTGGGAGTGCCTGTCGCTGAGGACGTCTCACCACTGCGGGGCAGACACGTGCCTAAGAACCAGAGATGCTGGTTGGATGGTACCTCTGGGAGCAGACAGGACTGGGCTGATTCTGCATGAGGGGTCCTCTAGGTACTAGACTCCTTATTTGGGGGGCCCCTGTGACTCACAGTGATGGGCATGTGTTAAATCATTATGGAGGTACCTCTGTTTTCAGAGCAATGACCAGGGTAGAGGGAGTGAGGCACTGAAGTGAAAATTTAAGATGCCCGGTCCCGGGTTCCTGCAAGTGCAGAGCTGGCACTTGCATGACCTTGAGATCGAGCCCCTCTTAAATACTGTACCCCAGGTGCCTCACTCACCCCGCCCTAACCCGGCCCTGCTTTTGCTCCACATTAAATATAATTTATATATAACTACCTGTGAGCTGATGGAGTTGCAATTGAAGAGCAGGTGTGTTACATTTTGCAAAAATATAATTAAACATTTATTCACTTTGATTTTCAAATTTCCTTGCCTATTTTGGAAAAAATATCTGCACCTCATCCCCCGCTCCCCCCTCCACCGCCTGCCCCATGTCTCAACAGTTTCAGATGCCCCAGCCAAGCTCTTTCCCTGGGCACTGAGCATCTAAAGCAGAGACTTTCCAATGGAGATGTAACATGAGCCAAAAATATGAGCCATGTATGTAATTTCAAATTTTCTAGTAGCCAGATTTTTAAAAAAAGTATAAATATACAGGTAAACTTAATTTTGGTATCACGTTTTGGGCATATGAAATTTTGGAAATCTGGCATTTTATGTTTATAGCTCATTCCAGTTTGGAATAGTCACATTTCAAGTGCTCAAAAGCCACTTTGGACATGGGATAGAACAGGGTAAGGGCTTAACTGGCTCTGTTCACACAAGAGAGGCTGTCTGATTTGGGTCTTGAAGGATGAGTAGGAGTTTGGTGGGAAAGGGAGAAAAGGGCATGCTAGGCAGAAGGAACAGACCCTGCTATTGTAGTATTTCCTACTGCAGGTACTAGGATAAAGAATTAAAAAAAAAAAAAGGCTATGTATTTTATGGCAAATAATACTTGCTTTCCATTTTCAAGAGTGATGTAAAGTTTCCTATAAAAATAAGTTTTTTAAAGTGAAATAAATCCAATTTAAAGAAAGATATTAAGTGACTATTACAGGGTTTATAAGGAAATGGTAAGAGTCATAGCGATGACATATAGGATAACTGAAGTTTAAGAGGTTAGCAGTGATGGTTTGTTGGCGCTAATATTCACTTACTTGCATCTAGATTAGTAACTTCCCATATTGGTTAAAACTTCAAAGAGACGGGATACTATTCAGCAATGGGATAGAATGCCAAATAAAAACATCCATTATAAATGTCCACTGAATAGAAATCTTTTAGAAAATTGATCTATTCTTTACATTAAAATTTCTTGTTACTTGAAACACCAAGACAAGCAAGAATGTAAAGTGCTCTCATTCGAACTGAACAAATATTACGATTTTTTAAAAAAAATTGATAAATCTTAAAAATAAGCACACATCAGTCGGCTCTCAACAAGGAAAGCTTTGCAGAGGGTTGTAAAGCCAGATGCAAAATCTTTCAGGCCTTTGTGGTGTGCGTAAGAGAAGAGAAAGAAAGGCTCTCTTGTGTCCCTGGCGTCCCTAACACTGCTCCCTTTCCGCGGGTCCCCTGACCACCTCCAGCGCACGCTCCTCACGTGCAGAGGACTACCTCCAGGACTTGGTGGGGAAAAGCGAGGCCTCCAGGTGCGCGCACTTCGGGTAGGGACGACCCCTGCCCACTGGGTTACCGAATCCCGGGCGTTACCAGATCTCGTCCTGCGCCACGAGGTTCATGCGCTCGGCCGCCTCCGTGCCGATGGGTTTCTGTGCCATGGGGCCTGGGGTCTTGGCTCGCCGCGCGGGCTCCGGCCCTGGGCTCCGCGTCTCGCGTCTCGCGTCGCCTGGGAGACCGGTTGCTAAGCAACGCGGGACGCGGAGGCGGAGATGGCGCAGCACCTGGCGGGGCTGGGGCTGCTGCGCTCTCGAGGGCTGTGTCTGTGCGCCCGCTGCCAGTCTGTCCGCAGCTGCGCTCTTCGCCCGCCTCCCAGCCCACCTGCCTGGCACCGGGATGCAGCAGCCTCCTCCTCTGCACAAAACCTTGAGGAAACTTCAAGACCTTACGCCTTCTCCTTTAAAATTTAGACCTGCCACGTGCCTATACACGCCAGGTGTACCCACCCTAGAGTACCGAGCTTAATGGATTCTGTCATGGAGAACACACCCCTGTAACCACCGCCTGGGTTAAGAAATAGGACATTCCAGTCCACCCCAGCTCCGCCTTGTCGACTTCTCTTGGCAGAGATTTGTTTCACAACGTGAGCTTTGTGTAAGTGGAATCATCCCCGTGTCGGTTTTACTTGGCTTTCTTGGCCCAGTGCTACATGTGAGAGGTTCATCCATCTCTCTGTGAGTAGCGGGAGTGTGTTCACTTCCATTCCGGAAGAGTGTTCCCTTCTGATGCTGAGGGCACGGGGGTTGAGTTCCGGGCCACCACGACAGTGCTGCTGCGATTTCCCGCACATGGCTTGTGGAGAACACACGCCTGCCCTTCTGTTGGCATCCATTCTTTATAACCATCTCCAAGTGGAATTCAAAGATAATATTGCCTCCGGACCCCGCACCCCACACTATCTCTTTTATGCCTGTCAACACTAATCCCTCATCACTGGGGTGCTCAATTGGTGTTTGTTGACTGAATCATTGACCCCCACCCCCCAGGCTTCCATCACATCACTTGTCATAGGTCTGGGACTGGAAAATGTGTCTAAAAGAAAACACTAAGAGCATCAGCGGCATGGGCCGGGGAGTGTTCCTCTACTCGGGCAACCATGGAATGTGCAGCTGTCCAGAGCCTTGTGGGCCTGAGAGGAGGCAGCATGCTTCCGCTGACCTACAGGCTATGTCCCAGATACTGAGCAAGACCTCTCTAGAGGACATGGCACTTTCATCTCCTCACTGGGTACCGGTGACTCTCCCGGCTTGTGTCTCCATCTCCCTATCCCTGGTCTCCTCCCTCACCTGCAGGTCTGTGCTTTGATGGGGGTGTTGGGAGGATGTGTTTTCCCCTCTCAATGACATTCCCCATGCTCCAGGTGTGTGATGCTCTACGTGGCTGCTGGAAACGCTGGGTAAAGGGCTAGAACTGGGATGGTCCCAACTGCTGCCCCAGCCCAGATAGTGAGGGGGCAGGCAGGGGCTCGAGTGGGAGCCGCGGGGATTCAGCAGTGAATGTGTAGCATGCCAGGGCCACGGCTGAGCAAGCCGGCCCGCCAGGCTGGACTGCCTCAGGTGGACAGGTTTTCAGGTGCGCCTGGGGTTTTCTTCCCAGCCTTTTCTCTGAGGCCGCCATTCCTACAATAGGAGGGAAGGTATCCTGGGAAGGACTGTGAATAGTGGATGGCTGGGAAGAAAAGAGGAGCCATCGTGCAGAGCAGGCAAAGTGCAGCTCTTTTGGGATGCTTCTAAGATGATTCTGTTAAAATGATTAATTAAGAATAAATTTGTAGCAGGGGAGGGTATAGCTCAGTGGTAGAGTGTGTGCTTAGCATGTGTGTGGTCCTGGGTTGGATCCCCAGTAGCTCCATTAAGAAATAATAAATACATGGATGAATGAATGAATGAATGAATGGATAAACCTAATTGCCTCCCTCTTCTCAAAACAGAAAAAAAAAAAAAAGAATAAATTCGTTTACTGAGTGTCCATGTGCCAGACACCAAGGGTTCGTTCATACTACAGATGCTTGCTGAGCACCTCCCACGTGCCTGGGGTTGCAGGAAGGAACAAGACTGACAGAGTCGTTGCCCTCCTGGGGCTGACTTGTCTGGAGGGAAGACAGACTATGAAGCAAATGAAGACAGATAAACAAAGGCACACAGCACAATGCCAGGGAGAGACGCTTGCTGCCCAGGAAGTGAAAACAGGGAAGGAGGCTAAAGGAGAGTCAAGTGAAGGGGTGTGGAAGGGACTGCTCTAAGTTGGTGGTCAGGGAAGGCCTCTCTGTGGACGGAATGTCTGAGCATAGATCTGGTGAGGGAGGGCCCTTTACGGAGGGATCGGAGGAGTTCTCTGTGGAGGAGGGAAGTGCAGGGCAAAGATCCTGAGGTGGAACCAGCCTGGGGTGTTTGAAGACCACTAAGGAGGCCGGTGCAGCTGGAGGGTTCTCTAGAAAGTGCCAGGTGCAGAAATGGAAAAGCAAGCACGTCTTCTAAGAGTTCAGTTAAGAAGGGCACATGGGTATGAATGCAGCCACATGATAATGCAGCCTACAAGATAAAAGCATGAGCGAGCCCCAGATGAGGCAGAAAAGTGCAGAGGAGGTGATGAGTGAGTGGGGTTTTGAAGGATGAAGAGGCATTTGCCAGTCTTGCCCATTCTCCTTAGAAATATCTGCACAGGGCACCCTGGAGGACGGGTCCAGGGTGAGAATTGGGTAGAGAATGGTGGTTAAGTTTACAGGCTTTGGGATTGGATGTGGGCTCAAATCCTGGCTCCGCTGTGGACCATCTCATTGATCGTGGGCAAGCCGGGTAACCTCTCCGAGCCCCAGTTTCCTCACCTGTAACATGAGCTGGTAGGGATCTTAGGAGGCTGTGAGGAGCAAATGAAACGGGCTCCACACAGTGGCTGGAGGACTGGTCCTCACCAGGAATGGAGAGTGCCACCCAAGGAATGGCATGCTGGTAGCCTTTGCTCGGGAGGGGGTCCTCAGCCCAAGAGACAAACACACAAAAGTCCGGGGGACAGTGTGGGCAGATGGAAATGGGGCTTTGAGTGGAACTGGGGTTGGCTTCTTGAAGATGTCAGTTTTGAAGACGAGGCTGTGGACGGTCAGGGGACTGGGCTGGAAGGCAGGGTTCCTTCTTTCTTGAAATGCGAGAGAGGAACCAGCCCTACGCTCCCCTGGGACTGCTCCCGGGGCCCTGCCCTGAGGCCCCTGCAGTGATGTAGTGACCATCATGGCGCCAGCATTCACTGGCTGGATGCTTCCCACAATCTAACTTCATGGAGATTCATGAAATTCGTGTAGGAGGGATTCATTTGTGACCGTTTCACAGAAGGAAAAACTGGCTCAAACCATAAGTGGAAGAGAAAGGATTTGAACCAAACCCCAAAGCCCTCCCCCCACAGTCTTACCATCAACTTTTTCCTTAGAGGATGGCTCCACATTCCCAGGGGTAGGACCCTGCAGGAGGGTGGGGGAGTCAACATATCCTGGTCTTCCTGTCTCCCTTGGCCAGTCCTCTTCCCTCTGGATGCGTTCCAAGTGGCTGAAGCTTAGCTGTGCGGGTTGAAATGATCAGCAAACGGCAGGTGGGGGAAGCAGCTCAGTTCTGGCTTCTCCAAGGTGACGTCTGCAGAAGGCGAAGTTTCTCCTTGCTGTGCTTCAGGCAGGCGGAGCTGGTAGAAGACCGAGATCATGCAGGACCCCGAGATGCCAGCTCCCTGGACTTTTCTGAAGGCTCCTTCCTGACTGATGGGGACCGACTTGCTTCAACTAAGTGTGAACAGAGCCTGGACTCGCTGTCAAGTTGGAATGTGCATTATTAATCCTTAATTAGCATAACCACCAGCACCTTCTATCAGTAGGGTTGCAAGATTTAGCGTATGGAAATACAAGACTTCCAGTTAAATTTGGATTTCTTACAGCATACCTATACTATACTTATACTAAGAAATTATTTATTGTTTATTAAATTCAGCTGGGTGTCCTGTACCTTACGTGACCACCCTACCTGCTGTGAACTTCTTCATCAGTGTGCCTACCATGCTCAGCAAATGAATGCATTCACATAGATGAAATTCTATTTATTTTTTTATTTCTGGTGGTCTGTTTTTCTGTGCTTTATATAGATCCATATCCTTCTGTCCTGGTTCTAGGGGTTGAAACCTCCTCCCTATGATATTTGAAACACAAAATTCATGGACACAACTTCTTCCCCTGATGCTTTGATTTTATTTGGCAAAAGTGTTTTGCAGCATAGATTTCCAACAGGAAGTTTGAAGGGAGAGCTGAGGGAGAAAACAGACTTGTTGATTATATGTGGGAAACGAAGGCAGTGTTTACAGCTTGCAGAAGGCTTGCCATGTTCCTGGATATTAATATTTTTGGCCCTCTCTCAGCACTCTGGGACCATCGAGTTTTTATTTTTAATTTTTTTTCCCTCTTGCTGTTGCTTTACAAAACCTTTCAACAAGGGAGCCAACTGCTTTCTTTTAGTTTTTAAGCTTAAACAATTTTCTTTTTTATTGTATACATTTTTTTTTTTAACCAAAGAAGGCTTTGTGCGGCGAGCGGTCCCTGCCAGCCAGCGTGCCTTTTTCTCAGCATGGGTGGTTATTACCCCGACTGCACCACGAAGACGTGGAGGCTTGAACTGAAGGTGCCAATTTGCAGGGAATGTGCTTGATGGCTTCACCGAGCTTCAGAGTAAGAAGCTCGAAAGTTCTAGCCTTCACACACCCATCATGCTCTCCTTAGTCACAGTGAAAAAAACGCTTCTCTTATTTCACAAAGAGTCTACACTCCACACACCTAAGGTAACAATTAACATTATTCTCTGCATCTTATTGTGGAAGCAAGCAAGCTCCCGCCCCCTGTCCCCGCCCCCTGTCCCCGCAGCGCCCCGGAAGCCTCCCTCCCGAGCCTGTCCTTGTCTGGGCTTAATTACCCATCACTGCTCCAGTTAGAGACCGCGCGCCGCGCCGGGGCCAGGGGTCTGTCCTGCTCTTTTACTCTCCCCTGCCCCCTCCTCCCCAGCCTCTCTTGTCCCAGCTCTCAGGAGGCGAGAAAAGCCCAACCACTGTGTGAAAAGAAAAGTAAGTCTGAATGCAAGGGAAAAGGACCAGCTCTGATTTCCAAGTGTGGATGAGGCTCGCCGGCCTCGGTAACGCTGGTGGGTGAGGCGCCTCAACCCCTCTTCCGGTGGCTGTTGGGCCTGGAAGCAGAGGGTGTCCGTGCGCCTGCAACGAGGCACTTGAGAAGGATTCTGGTCAGAGGGGCACATGAGCTGAGGTTAGAGGTGTCGTCTCTGAAGGGTTTGGATGTAGCTTTGAGTCACAAACACTGAGCCTGAGCGGGCGTGTAAGTGCTGCGATGATCCGTTATCCCGGAGATGCTTTATGGAGCTGGGTTGGCCACATGGAGGGCTCTGCTCCCAGAGAGGCCCGGCTGCCCGGGGTTCTGCCGACAGAGGGTCAGAGAGTTTGGAAGGGAAGGCGGATCGCTGGGTAGGGCGGGGAGGAGGGAGCCGGTTTCCTTGTTCTGCTCCACAAGATTACAACATACATTCATTAACTCACAGGGTGGCACCAGGCAAGCATCTTCCATCCTCTGTTTGGTGAGGCTTAAGGCAAGACAGCTTTGAATGACCATTCATTCGTTCATTCCTTCAACCAGCAACTATTTATTGAGTTTCTTCTATGTCCTGGGCTTCGTGCCAGGCTCAGGGGACCCAGCAGGGACAAGCCAGTTCAGTTCCAACCTCAGGAAGCTTCCAGTCCAGTAAACAAAGAAACCAGGAGCTTTTCAGGCAGGGACAAGTGTTATGGGAACATATAAAGGGAGGTGTGGGGTCAGGGAGTTCTCTCGGCAGGTGGTCAGGGAAGGTGGCATTTGAGCAGAGACCCGAGTGAAACATGGAGCCCCCCCCCCCCCCCCGGAGACAGCAGAGGCTGTCCTCAGGGGCTGGGCCCGGCAGGCCCTGCAGGTGCGGGTCGGGAGTTTGGACCTTATCCTGAGTTCAGTGGGAGATCCTTAGTGAGTTTGGGTAGCTCTGTGCAGCCCAACACACAGGCCTTCCTGCCTTGGGCTTGGCAGAGGACACCCCGTGTCCCCGCCGCCGCCCAGACGATATCCTCTGCTGTTCTCATCGCTGCTTCCCAGGTTTGGCCTGAGGCATCAGCGAGCTCAGGGCTGAGACCCCGTGAGAGAGAGGAGAAAGCTTGAGCTCCTGAAACCTACGGACCATCCCCTTTGGTGCTTGAAGTGGTTCTGGGGTAGCAGCCAATCTGACTGCCCCGCTCCAGCCCCCGCCCCAGGCTTCACTCTCCTGGCGGCAGTGATTGGTCCTGCAGGAGGACACGTGATGTAAGCAGGGCCGCTCAGAGTCCTTCCCTGAGATTTTATAAGCAGACACCAGGCTGGGATGGGATGACAACTCGTCTCTTTTGTGTCTGGGGTAAGGAAAACTTAGAGCTGCCTGTGGCCGGTCCCCTCTCTTCCCACCCCTGCAGCTACTGCTCCCCACCCCCTTCCCGCCCCCGCCTCATAGAGAAGAAGCCTAAATGCTGTGGGAAAAAACTGAGGCTGGAGTGCAGAGGGGAGAAGGGGGAAGGAGAGAGAGAAAGAATCTTACGATGATTTGAATCCCACTTGAGTTTTGTTTGTGGTAGGTTTTCATCTCTTACAACAAAACAGATTTCACTCTGGAGTGTCCTCTAACTTCCCTGCCTGGGGGAAGGTCATGTGGTTAACTGAGCGTCTTAAGATCCTTCTGGTCAAATGGTCTTTGTTTTAATTTGCTTGACCCGCCCATCCCCCGCTTGCCCTGCGGCTTCAGCTGCCTCCAGGGACCAGGCCCTGCTTGGCTACAGCTCACTGGCTCTCTCTGCAAGTGTTCGCGGAGCCGCTGCCCGTGCCAGGACCTGGGCTAAGTCCCAGGAGTGCCCTGAGGAACTGCCACTTGGCGGCTGGGAGAAAAGTCACTGCTGGAGGAATAAGGAAGCAGCAGAGAGGAGCCGCAGGGGTGGCCTGAGGACTGCGACTGTACTCTGAGAGCTCTGGGGACACCCTCATGTCTCCCCATGGCTCCAGGCAGCACCTGGAGCTACTCTGTGGCTGTCCCTTTCCAGAGCTTCGTTCCTCTATGGTGCTGGGAGCAGGGCTTCCTGCTTCCTTTACCGCTTAGCTGCCGATCTGATGACGATGATAAATCATAGCTGAAGTGGATTAACACTCGCTTCCCCAGCACCACAGCATTTCAACTTCACAACAGTTGGAGGAATGATGACATTCTTATTTTACAGAATCAGAGAAGTTAAGCGCCTTGGCCACGGTCACACAGCTGTTAACGATAGAAAGCCAAGCTCCAGGTGCACTTAATCATCAACATGGCAAATTGCAAGGAGAAAGATCACCTGGAATGCCTTGTTTAGGCCTCTAAGAGGGATAACAGTCAAGATGACCTTTCCCATGTTACCGTCTGAACACGCAATGCCAATAAAGGAAGCCAATAGCATTGCACGCTTCTGTGTCCGCCCCCCACCCCGCACGCCCCGCCCCACAGGCTTGAGTGACAGGCCCTTCAGATGAGTAGCCGCTGGGCATTTGCTAGGGACCTACTAGGCGCCTGCTTAGGGTCTAGGTCTCATTCCTCCCCCCAGGCCCAGCCGCCGGCCAGGGCCCAGCGCACAGTAGGCCCTCCGCAGGTACTCGTTTGGTTGAGTGAGGGCTGTTCCAGCCACACTGCCGCTAGAAACCTCACCCAGGACGTGAAAAGGCAACACGAGCGGCTAAGAAACGCGGTCCCCCATCTCTGTGTCAAGGAGCGGCCTCTCCCATCCCGGACGTGAAGGCTGGGCCCGCCGGGACTCTGCAGGTTTGATCTAAGAGGCAGGTTGGTTTTGTGCACTGATCTCTCTCTGCCTCCGTCGTGCTGGCGTCTGGGGAGACATCTCGAGGAGGCCCCCATTGTTCATGTGCGGATAACTTCTTATAAAATGGATTTTAAATGAAAGCTTGGGGGCTCTATGAAATCCGGAAGGCTATGCTGGGAATACCTATTATTTCAGAGACTTGCTACCGCTGTGATCACTGAGGGGCTGCATGCCTGCCAGGTTTTTAAAAGCTGGTTGGTAAGAGCAGCAGCTGCAGCGGCTCCCAGCTCCTGCCCGTCTGTCTCGTCATTGAAGAGGTTTTAAAAGGGGGCATTCGAGTGGGAATCTGGGGAGGCCACCCAGCACACAGCTGAGGGGCCGCTGTCTGCAGTCGGTCTCACGGCCCTTTATTGCTTTTTCTGTGATTAGGGGAGGGGGGGGAAACAGCCAGGATGGAGTTTATGAAATTTTTGTGGTCCTCCGATGCTGTACGTTGTGGAGGTGAGATCCTAGTCTCCAAGATACAGGGAATCTTCCAGACTCACCGGGGAAGCTGCTGGTCCCCCCTGGATGAGAGGGAGCTTGGAGGAAAGGGAAGCCCACTTGTGAAGACCCCCAAAGCCCAACTGACAAGTGTAAGACCCCTGAATGCCCTGAAATCAGCTTGGACTTGGTCCTAGTTTTTGCTCTGAGGAAGGGGGTGCCATGCCCTGTTTTGTTTAGGATGCTCTGGCCTGGACAATGGATGGTGAAGCAGGCTGGAGGCCAGGGGACCCGTTGGGAGGTGGGTAATGATACCTGGACAAGTGGTGATGAGGCCTGGGCCCCGAGAAGTGGCATTTGGGATGGGGAGAAGGAGTTGGTGGGATATGGGAGAAATTACGAGGCGGTATTAGCCAGGACTCTTAGTTGAAAATGTTAGATATTTAGCTCAAATCACTTGAATAAAAAAGGAGAGTTGTTTAGCTCCTGTGTTTGAAGAGTTGGGAGGCTTCAGGTAAGGCTGTATCCAGGAGTTAGAATAATGCCATCAGGACCTGGTCTCCTCCACTCCTGGGCTCTGTGCACCTCCCTGCTGGCTCATCCTGGGCAGGTTGTTTTTGGCAGTGGCCGCTGGCAGCTCCAGGCTTCAGGCTGGATGGAAGCTCCTCCTTTCCCCATTGATCCCACACCAGTCTCATCATTCTCTCTGACTGGACTGTCCCTGTTGTGTGCCGATCTCTGGCAGGATCACCATAGCCAGCAGACCAAATGAGCTGATGGACGGGCTGGAGCCATGTGTTCACTGAAACACCTGGAGGGGCAGGGAGGCACGTTGGTTCCTGGAGAAGTGATCAAGGTGCGGGCAGGCAAACCCAGCGAACGTCCACTGCACAGGGCGTGGAGGTCTGGTGGACATGAGGGAGGAAGTAGATGTCACAGGTGACTTTGAGCATCACTCTGAGGTGTGACCCCGGGCTGGGGCTCAGTACCGTGACCTGGGCCCACTGACCAAGGGGTGAGGGAGCAGCAAAGACAGCAACATTTGGACCAAATTAAACTAAGTCTGGTTCTGCCTTATTTAGGTCTTCCTGATTTAAAGATTTGTGATGACCCGGCCTTTGCCTATAACTCAGCTGTCATTTCCACGTTATCTCTCAATTAAGATCGTGTCACCCTGTGATGTGTTCGCCATTCCTTGTTTGGGGAAAAGGATGAACCAATGCAATTTTGCTTTTTATCTCCAGGGACAATTGGCTTATCACACTGACGAGAATCAGGACGGGTTTTATAGGAAAATTATTTTTGGGGGTCCAATACAGAAAACATTTTGCTGGCGAGTCCATGGTGGGGACTGCTGGAACCTGGGCTCAGGGGTGTCTCCAGGTGTGTTAGGGCAGCTCTGGGTTAAAATTAGAGGCTCCATCCCCACCCAGCCTGGGGGACTCCAACCCACCTCTGGCCCTTTGCTGGGCCTTCTCCCACTCACATGTTCCTTGCCCTTGAAGACTGACCTCGAGTCCTCCCATTTGTCCCTGAGGTCCCTGTGCTTGTGGCTGGTCCCTGTCTGTAAATGACGGTGTTCCTGGCTCCCCTCTCAGCTGTGGTTCAAAATTGGTGAAAGGTGCGGGCTCGAAGGAGCCCTGGGTTCCACCGTACCCGGACTCTGGTCCCTAATAATAACGCAAGTGCCCCAGGCAGGAGCCCAGCCATGGAGCCAGGCAGGCATCCGGACCTCGGGCACGGCCTGGCGGAGCCCTGGGGTGTGCGGTCGAGGATGCCCACGGTCAAGGATGCCCACGGTGGAGCATATCCAGCTCCTCAAGTGCCACTGGTGACGGGGCTGTTGTTGACATGCTTTTGTGAAACAACACTTCATCTTCCTTGAATACAGTTTTATTCCTGGAGAATTTAAAGTCAACTAAAACTGAGCAAGGACATTGTATTTATATGTGTGAAATGGTTCTGTGTTTATATGTAAAACGGAGGACTCTTCCCGGCTCAGAGCATTATAAGCAAGATTTTCATGAACGAACCTCTGTGAATGTTCAGTGGAAAGTTCCCAAGTCGTTGGGGTGGGGAGTCTTTGTGGGACCCCCTGTCCTATGTGTTGTGAGCCTCTCACCACACCAGCGGCCCCATCATTGTGGTAACCCCCAAATGTGCCTCCCCTCAGCATTTCTGAAGTGTTCCCTGGGCCCTGCTGAGAACCACTGAGCCTTATGTTCCAAACTCACAGCATTCCCAGGGAAGGGGACCCCGCTGCCATCTGGCAGCCCTTGAGCTGGGCATGGAGACCCCACCGGTGAGCGGGGGGCTCCTGTGTGTTGAGGTGCCCCCAGGCTGCGCAGATTTCAGAAGCTCGTGACGCTTGGCAGTAAGAAGTAGCGTTTCCGCACCTAATACATGCATTTATTCATTTATTTATCAGACACTCATGGGTAAACTAGCACCAGCTCTGATCTCAAAAGGCAGTAATCTTGCTTGGGGGTTGTACGGGGCTGAAGAGTGTCCCCCAGAATTCACGTGCATCCGGAACCTGTGAATGTGACCTTCTTTGGAAATAGGATCTTGGTAGATGGAGTTGGTTAAGGTGAGGAGCGTCAAGGAAGCAGCAGCCACAGAGGCTGGAAGAGCGGGGAGCATCCTCCCCCAGAGCCTTCGGAGGGGATGCGGCCCCACCGCCACCTTGGTTTTGGACTTCCAGCCTCCAGAACTCTGAGGGAATAAGTTTCTGTTGTTTTAAGCTGCCTGAGTTTGTGGTCATTTGTTCTCACAGCCCCAGGACATAAGCACAAGTTCTCAGCAACTCTGGCACACGGTGCTGAGGGCTTAGACGGAGACAAGCCAGGTCCGCGGGCATGGAATCCAGGTTCATAAAGCCTGGGAGAGCTTCCTGGAAGGGACCTGAGGAAGACACAGGAGCCAAACACCCAGCGTCACTGGGGCTCTGAGCAGAATGCCATCACGCACGTGGGTCCTTGGGAAGAGGAGCTGCCTTTGCGTGTGAACTGTCGACTTACTCAGTGAACTGGAACCATCCTGGCCCAACACAGCTGACTTCCTCTCTCACCGCCGTCACCCCACCCTCCCTGTCTCCCAGGTGGTGAGGGTGCAGCGTGGAGGGAGGTGTGGGTGGAGCTCCAGGGCTCGGTCCTTCAGCCTCACAGACCTGGGCGTACATCCCAGCCCTGCCAGCCCCTGGCCATGAGTTCTTAGCCCAGCCCCCTGGCCTCTTGGAGCCTCTGTCACCTCTGTAACGTGGGCAAGACAGTGGTACCCACCCTATGGGGCTCAGCAGGGAGTTTGGTGCATGGAAAGCCTTGGGAAGGACACCAACCTGCCTCAGCTTATCTGAGGGTTGTAGCATCTTCCTGGAGCTGAGGGGACCACATCCCTACGAAGGCTCTGTGCTTGTGATGCACACAAGTTATACTTTATAAGTGGGCTTTCCCTGAAGATGCTGAAATTGGAAACAAGAAGAAGAAGGCAGAGGGATGGAGACTGAGGGTGGCAGACAAGAGATGAGGAAGAAACACATGCCTATTGCAGAGGGGAAATCACACAGGACTCTGGGAGTTCAGGCTGCTTTGAGGATCTTGCCAGAAATGTCTGCCTGAAATTTTAATCGTCCCAGGAACCTGTGCAGCCTGGTGCAGAAGACATCTCCAATTGCTCTGGGCTCTGTTACATAATTCATTTCACTTGTGAAATGGCTACACATTCGCTCTCTTGAAAGCTTCCCCAGGAAACAGGGATTTGAGGAAAATTTCTGGGAAAGATTGGTTGGGGGGCGAGGGGCTGGAACACTGACCTTTTCTAGATCCGACTGCAAACTTTAATCAACAGAGCCCAAGTTAGAAAGGAGCTAAGTGACCTCATCTGGGGCTGTCAGTGTCTGTCAGGCACTTCCTCTCTGCCGGTGTTGTGCACTTACAGTACTCTTTTGAGTCTTTGCATTAATCCTGTAAGATAGATGTTATTATCTCATTATGCAGATAAGGAAACTGAGGCTCAGAGGCGCTACCAGCCTAGGTCCCCTGACCACTGAGTGTGATGAAATCTAAAGTGCTTTCAGTTGGTAGACCTGCTGTTATTTCATGTACCATAAAAACGCTGTGATGTGGAAAGGGGGCTTGTATACAAATGCACATACAATCGAGCTTGCTGCTGAGGGACTTGGCCAAGAAGCAGCTGAGCCCACGCAATCCCCGAGCTCTTGCTGTTGTGGGGGACATGAGCTTCGGCCAGGCTGGGCCTGGCTGGATGGGGAGCAGCTCAGAAAAGACTTGGACAGAGGGATTCTGTCCTCGCCATGCTCTACCCCTGGACAGGGATGGAGGCCAGGCGACATCTGACAGCTGTTGGTGGCCTTGCTGGAACAGACAGCCTCCGGGTCCTCGCAGCTGGGTTGTCCTGTTCTATGCAGAGCAAACTCAGACCTGCGGGGCCAGCTCCGCATGAAGCTCTCCAAAGAGGGAGACATTAAACCTCAGAAGCCACCTGCATGTGATCCTCACTCTGCCCTTTAAGCCTGACATTCATCAAGTGTGAGTTGTGTCTCAGCTTCAGAGCCTTTAAAATGTGAAATAATGTGCTTTTGGATTCAGTGAAATATAGGGCTTGAACCCAGGTCTGTTGAGAACAGACAGCCAGCGTCCAGTGTGAAGGGGCCCGGCCTCTCCTCGGCTGGTCCCCTCCAAGCCAGGTGCTGCGTGACCAGTGCCAGCCCAGCAGGAGGGTGCAGCCCAGTGCTCCGCCCTGCACCTGGCTCTCCTGCCAGGTCACATCCCTGCGTTTGCACAGTGCACTTCTGCTGCTCCCTCCCAGGTCATGCACGGGGCAGATTTAATCTCTGTCTTGAGGGCTGACAGTGAATTTCAAGGTCCTAGTGGCAGGGGAGTGGGGACAGTGGATGAAATATCTCTGCCAGAGATTTGGTGAAATATTGGGCACATGGGACGTTGGAGCACAAGATGAGAGGGGACGTCCTCCTGGTGCAGGCGGGCTCAGACGTTCTCAGGTGGCTGACAGTGTAGCCATCTCCTAGAACCTCAGCTATTTAAGCCGAAAGGTGCCAGAAATCCACGCCCTCGTCGGTTCTGGAAGCTCTAAGGGTTCACGACTGCATGTATTTTTCAGATTAGTTTGGTCCACACTGAAATTCACTCGACAAGTGAGTCCACTTGTTCACGTGGAGAGAGGACAAGGCTGTGTGGTCCCTGCCCTTCTGTGACCCTCCCCGGTTGGTGGTCCCCATCCTTCGCTCCAGCCAGAGTGGGCTGGACACTCACAGGCTGGACAGGGTCACCCTCCCTGCAGGATGCCCCCTGGTTCCCAGTGGTGATGCCACAGGGTGTGAGGGCTGGGCTGCTGTGCGAGGCCCCGGGTTCCCATCCTCTGCTCCTGTGTACCAGTTCTGAGAAGTTGTGGAAATTCTTTCCTCATCTGTGGAATGGGGGTCAGGATCGCACCCACCTTGGCAGCTGTTGTGAAGAAGAGACAAATTCATACCACACATGAAAGGCCCGGCTTGTGCGAAGGACAGTGAGAGTCAGGCTGAGGCTTCTCACGGGGGACACGCCCCTCCCCCCGGGCTGACCCCTTTACCTTGGCTCTCACTTCCGCCCTCTCAGCAACTCCCCACAGTCTGTGCTCCTGCCGCGCTGTCCTGGTTTCCACCTAGGAAACACTTCAGGCAAATCCCTACCCCCAGGGCCTTTGCACGTGCTGTTCCCTTGGCCTGGAACGCACTTGTCCTTTCTCCTCTTCCCTTAGAATGTCACTGCGCTTTCACTTCTTCCGGGAAGCCTTCCCAGACCAGCCAGATGGCCTCCCCACCCTTTCACAGCATCGTGTCCTTTCTCTCACTGTGTGTCCCCATGGTTTCCATTTATTCAACACTGAACTCTCAGGGTCTAGGACGGCGGTGGCTCTTGGTTGACATTCAGTGATTCTTTGTATAAGTGGAGGGATGAGACGATGAGAGAATCTCTCTCTGCTGTTCTTAGCACACGCTCATGCCGACAGCTCCAAGGCCCAACCGGGCTGATGAGTGTTCTGACCGTATGCGGAGGTGTTTGCAGAAATCAGCACAAGGTGAGAGGAAACCATGACTGTCTTTGCGCCTCTGTCTTGCCCCCTCCTTTGGGGTTTCATGCCCCCAGGTGTGAGCGCTGCTGGCCGGGGAAGGTGCGCCCCCTGCCCACGCCCCCGCTGGCCGCTCCCAGCTCTGCCAGGTACACTAGGGTAGAAGCATGAACACCCAACTTGAGTTCTTTGGTTCTTGTGGGTTAAAGTCAAGCTCTGAGTGTAATTTCAAAGTAGGGTTTTTTTCTTTTGGGTCTATTTTATAGAGAGCGTGTTTCAAATCCGA
This sequence comes from Camelus ferus, assembly GCF_009834535.1. Taxonomy (NCBI): domain Eukaryota; kingdom Metazoa; phylum Chordata; class Mammalia; order Artiodactyla; family Camelidae; genus Camelus; species Camelus ferus. The sequence continues at coordinate 11,141,837 of NC_045714.1, read as the reverse complement.
AAGTGAGAACATTTCACCCTCTTCTTCTTGTGAAAGGCAGGGGGTCTAAGACATTTTAATAGCTTTCATATTCCTCACTCCAAATATATTATTTCAGCACAATAGTTTCTTTGCGGGAGAATTGCTTAAATGATTCAAAATGGATTTAAAAATATATTTCAAGTTTTAATTTTATGCACAGAGCGGTAGTGAGTGGAGCGCCTGGGAGACTGCCTGTCAGTGTAACAAATTCACAGTGTTCTCCACACAGATGTTATCCCATCTAAAGCCTTTTACAGGGAAGAAACCAGTCATTTTTTTTTCTGGGGGGATGTCAGAAAGTACATTATTTTTGAAATTGTATTTGATCCCAGAATTCTGCACCGTATTCGCTTGTTAGGGTCTGGATTTGTCAGGTCAGTTGGACGCCAAACTTTTATAAAGTCAAGAAGGGAGAAGCCGCCCAGAGCTTTTTATTTGTCTCGTACTATTCACGCTCTCTCACGAGGACTTTAGGCCGAGACACACGAAGGTGGAATAATGAAGATTTTTACTGAGCTGTGCACTGGAAAGTTTCAACATCCTTTAAGCAACAGCAAAGGGTTGAACAGATAAGGGGTTTGATGCAAAAATACTTAGAGTGATTCTCATTTTTTGGTTTTGTCTGCTCGAAGGTGCGGCTTCCAGCATCAGTGCTGCTGTATCTCCTCCGCTTCTAAGACGATGGCTCATGCTCATTCGTGTGTGTGTGTGTACGTACACGCTAGCGCTGAGTTCACTTGTCCCTGTGCGTCCGCGTGGCAGGGAGATGTGTGGTCAGAGATGAATCTTCTCCTCCAGGGTGGTGCCAGCAGTGTATTGCCTTGCCCCTGCACGGAGCGTGGTATGGGTGTGGAGTGAGCAGCTCAGCTGGTACCCTGAGCTGTGTGGACGTGGGTGAAAGAATTAAGCTCTCTGAGACGCTTATCTGTGACATGGGGTAACGATAGCTGTCTGCTAGGATTCAGGCACAGGACAGTGTCTGTGTTTGGAGCTCCATCCTCCCATGCCCCTCCCTTCCCGGTCCAGGAGGTTCGGGGAACCTCCCTGTGGACCAGGGGCTGCTGCCAAATAACCCCTCAGCCACTTTCCATTGCAGATGCTGGCATATCTCAGTTCTTGGTATATTAGGAAGAGACATTAAAAGACCCCTTTCTCCTTTTTAATAATGAAAGAAAATTTATTTTGAAAATTACTGAAATAATGCATAGTCACTATGTCACAAATACAGCGTCATATATTGTGTAGAGTCACATATATCATAAAACTATACTTAGAATTCACATGGAGGAATAGATGCCCCCGGAATGGCTAGGAAAGTGTGAAAAAGAAGGACCGTGATGGGGAATGAACCCCTCCAGGTATTAGTATGTGCTTGAAAGGCCCAGCAAACGAGTCAGTTTTGGTGCAGGAAGCAGTAACTGCCGGTAGGACGCAGACAGTGTCTACTCTCTCTCGAGCCAATGGCATGGTTCAGTTTGGAAGGGGCAGGTTGGACCCACTAGCAAATGGGAGAAAAGAAAAGGGGAACCGGTCGTCCACCACATACAGAAATAAATTCTAGATGCATTCATGATTTACGAGTAATAAATCAATAGTAATAGTGTTGCAAGAAATTTACAGTAGGACATGCACAATCTAGGGGCTGGGGAGACCTTCCTAACCAAACTGGAACCCCAGAAGCTATGAAGAAAAGATGGATGTTTTTGGTTCTCTGAAACTAACAAGTTTTGCATGCCAAAGACATCACAAAGGCACGATGCAATCTGACCAATCTGGAAAAAATATTTCTCACTGAGAAGTCAGACCAAAAGGGTTCATTTCTATGCAACACAACATTTCCAAATAATCCAGATGTGTTTAAGGTGAAAAGTGAATTTTTCCCCTGCCCCCAAGCCCCTCCCCCAGGGGACATCACTTTTAATGATTTAGTGAATTTCCTTTTGGAGGCTCTTCCGCCTGCATCTCACTGCAAGAGGAATTAATTTTAGTTTTTGTTGGAGTTGCAGGGATGGGAAAGCATGAGAACCAAGGTGGATTTTATTTTTATTAATTGTACTCTTTCCCAAAACTGTCATTTGCATCCTACCGACCATATCTGTGCTATGATTTACTTAATCTTCTCTTGTACACTTACACCCTTTGGAAAACACACATTTACTCAAAAAGGAAACTTTAAATCATTACCACCAATGGAAACCCAGTGGTAGTTGCCATATGTAGAAGGCAGTCATAAAATGAACGTAAGGCGATGTCATTAAATTCCAGTTCCATGTTGCTCACTCTGTTTATTAAAAAGGGTGGTGGCGGTGTTCGGGATGTGTTCAAAATTGGCTAGCCCCCCGCGGAGGCTCTCCTTGGCCAAGGCAGAAGGATTACAAAGGAAGAACTTTGGCAGTGTGTGTTTCTGTGCTCTTTGCAGCCACTTGACCTCTGGGATCGCCCTGTGACCTCCCCTTGGGATGTGTCCCCCACCAGGTACTGCTAATTTGGTGGCACTGGATGGGAGGAGACAGCAGGGCTCCCTGAAGCCAGCATAGCTTGAGTTCAGTCTTCCGTCTGACAAATACCACAACTTATGCTTAAAAATGAACATGTCTTTAGAAGAGGCCTCAAGTGGAAGGGAAACTTGCACAACCCTACTGCTGCGTTTTTCAAAACTCCCGATGCAGTTTTTCATGACTTGAACTTGTCAGCACAGTATCTTGAGATGCCATGAAATGTTTAGAGAAATTTGGTTGTAGCCAAGGACAACTAAATACCCTTGCCTTTTTTTTTTTTTTTTTATACAGGAAGGAGTCATAATTCGGTGTAGTTTTCAGAGTGGTTGCCTGTCACTGCTGGGAAAGATCATTCATTTCTGGCAAGTCAGAAGGGAACAGAGAATCTGATCTTGAGATTTCTATTTTTTTTTCCTTTCTGTTTTGTTCATCTCTGCTTTCCTTACTGACACTGAACGGTTTGTCTTTTTGACGAGCTGATGTAGAAAACAGCGCATCCGTGACCCAAGGAAAAGCTGGCAAATAGGCCTAATTATCGAGAATTCTGCTATTGTAGCTCTAGTGGGAGTTTGAGAAGTGCACTCCCTTTCGGAGTGCACCCTGCGCTGGGCCCTGGGGACGGGAGAAGGCAGTCCATGAACAGAAAGGGCATTTGAGCCTACCATTGGCTATGGTGAGGAATGGATTTGATTTTAAGCAGAATATTTAAAAAAGCAGAGCTCACTCTTCTCTGAAAGGTGTGCTCCCATTTGCCGTCTTCCAAAGAACTCCAGAGAGAAGGCAGTATTCTTTGCACCCTGTAATTAGATGTTTCTGTGTGTTACTATCTGGCAATGCCTGTGGGTCCAGCTGCTGTCCGTAAACTCGGGCTCATCTCCTGCCCCTGGCATCTAGCTCACTCCCTGGCATAAGTGGCAGAACTAAAGAAAATGGAAATGAAGGTTTAGATCCCAGGATGGAAATAGATACAACACGCAGAGTGTGTGAGTGTGTTCTGAGCGATTCACTCCGTAATTGTGCACGGAGAGTGTCAGACTTTCTGCTGGTCTCCCAAGGGGGGTTCAGTATCTAAAAATCTCCCAGCACAGTCAAAAGCAAGTGCCCTAATTAAGTTAATTCAACTAAGGCAAAGAAGGGGTGGGTGGGAAATAAGATGGCTTCAGTTTGTTGTGCAGGAATCAGGATGAAAATCAGAAAATAATTCACTAGGGGAACAAAACTGCAAACCCATCTGAACAAGGTTCTCATTTTCTCATACAGGCTTCCCCCTGAGGGTCCACGTTCAAAGCCATCGGCCAAATGATTCCTCAGCCTCCACTGGGCAGATCGGAGGGGGCCGGGGGTGGGGCAAGGACAGGGAGGAAGGGAAACTGACAAACACTAGTGCCCACACTCTGTCCAAGGGTTTGACTTGCTGGTATGAAGCTGGAGGGGGAGAAGGTTTGAAAAGCCTTCAGAAATGTTTAGAAACTGCCCTAAGCTTGAATTTTTAAAAATTCTTTTTAATGTTCATAAGATACAGTGTTCTATAGTATCTGTCTGTTCCGCTCCTCCTTCCTGCTTCCTGGGGACTTCCCCCAGACCCCAGCCTGAACTCGGTGCATCTTTTCCTCGGCAGTAGGGTGATCCTGAGTGTGTTCTATCCTGTTGGGGCCTCAGTGTGCTCAGCTGTGAAATGGGATGGTGAGGGCGTGTGAAACGGGCTCTTGCAGGATTCAGTGATCAATACTGCAAAGTCTTTACTCAGAGCCCTGGGACCTGCCGTCCCCTAGCTGGGACTGTGGCAGCCTGTAACTACTGGTGACATAACAAAATTGACCTCTAGAAGGGAAGTTATTGAGGGGGAGGGATCCAGAGAAACAGAAACATGCAAACACTCTGGTTTTCTGTTGTTAGTCACAGCACTAGCAGGGCCTGTTTATTCTCTGCCTTGGACGGCAAGGTGCTGTAACCTGTTATCCCGGGCAGCCTGTGTGTGCGGGTGATTGCGATCATTCCCACTTTATACACCAGGCCCAGAGAGGGTAAGTTCCTTGCCTGAGGCCCAACAGCTAGTGAGTTGTGGGAAGTGTATCCTGGGCCACCTTCGCTGGCTCTCACGCCTGCAGACCCTCGGCTGCTCACTACAAGGAGAGTGGTCCAGTTTCCTGAAGATGGGAGATCAGGGTGGGATTTGTTTGTGTTAAAGGAAAAAAATTAAAAAAAAGGGAGCTGACAGTTTGGAAGCCTTGGAATTTGTGGCTGTAGGTTTACATCTGGTGTACAAGCCTGCAGACAATTGGCTTACAAATCCAGGGAGCATTTGTGGGTGACCTACAGAGTGAAAGGAAAAGGACCCTAGTCCCTGCCCCGTGGAGCTCCGTGTGACTGCGGGGAAGGGGAGGGCGTGATCATGGAGGCAACAGGGGAGCGAGGCGAGGCGCCAGCACACAAGCCAGGTGGTAAATGCTGCTGTCAACCCAAGGAGGACAGGCCCTCCCCAGCTGGTGGCCCAGGTCTGAAATGGACGGTGTGAGAACATGAGGGCTCAGGAGGGAGGGCAAGGGTGGGAGAAGGAAGAGATGGGACATCTCTGCGTGGGTTGCAGAAGGAAACATCTTTTGGTTGGTTGTTGAAGTTCCATGGCAACCTTCAAAGTCTGCACATGACCTCCCCGGCAAGTGCAGAAGAAAAACTGGAGGAATTTTGGCTCCACGCGATCCTTATTAACAGCTCCAAAGTCACTACTTGAGTTTGAGGGGGTGGAAGGGAAGAGCTGCATTTTTAAAGTCACTCGTGCTTACCCTGAATCTCCAGTGATGCTTGGAATGGGTGGGGCAGGGGGGAAGGTAAAATTGGGGTAATTCTGACCTGATATTGTGGGGAAACCAGCTTGCCTGTCAACCAAACACATCGATAACAATGAGACTGGAGCTCGAGAAAGGAGCAGTTTTGACAACGGGGTTGATGGAGTGGAATGTTTTTTGGTTGGAATCCATGACTTTTTGTTCCCGCCAATTAAACGAGAAACAAAAATTTTGAGCAGGTTCCAGTCCTTGGCTCAATACAGTTGTTCCATGAATGCCCAGGGACACTCAGTATTGAAGCCATTCTGCTGTGACACAGCGTAGAATTTGGGGGGTACCCGCTTGCTTGGATGTTCTTGTGTTTATTTTTATTTTAGTTTTTTACTGAAGTATAGTTGATTTACAATGTTGTGTTAGTTCCTGGTGCACAGCACAGTGTTTAGTTATACATATATATTCCTTTCCATATTCTTTCTATTATAGATTATTGTAAGATATTGAATGTAGTTCCCTGTGCTGTACAGTAGGACCTTGTTGTTTATCTGTTTTATATATAGTAGTTTGTATCTGCAAATCTTGAATTCCCAATTTATCCCTCTCTCTTCCATTTCCCCCTGTGACCGTAAGTTTGTTTTCTACATTTGTGAGTCTGTTTCTGTTTTGTAAATAAGTTCATTTGTCTTTTTTTTTTTGGATTCCACATATAAGCAATATATGATATTTGTCTTTCTCTGACTGATTTTCACTTAGTGTGATCATCTCTAGGCCCATCCATGTTGCTGCAAATGGCATTATTTCACTCTTTTTTTATGGCTGAGTAGTATTCCATGGTGTTCTTGTTTTTAAAAACAGGAATGGGTTTCATGGCTGCGGGTCTGGGCTGGCTTTTGTAGAAATGCTTATTACACCTCTGGGGTGGCCTGGAAGTGGGTCCAGTCTGGGCAGGTCTAATCACTGATTGCCCCTGGAGTGCCGTGTTCCTGGTGAGGAGGGGGGCATTTGGGGAAGGAAGGGCCTCACTGAAGGAGGTGCACACGTGAGAGGGGCACACGTGCTGAAGTGCAGTGTGTGAAGGCTGAAGGCACGTGTGTCCAGCCAGGCGGGGTACAGATGCTGAAACGGGGGTGATTATGATGAGATGGACCCTCTGAGAGTGCCCACCCGCCTGTTGTGACTGTGGTAAAGCGGAGTAAACCCTCTGACGTGGGTGGATACTATGAAGGAGCCACGTCTGGCTGCACCTGATTAAACCACCGGATGCCAGTTCCCACTCCAGTGGCCCCAGTGGCCCCGAGGTCACCCCCAGTAAGGACCCTCCTGGCTAATCTTTTCTGTGAGGTACGAGGACGGAGGGTGGGCACTGCTCCTTCAACTGGGCTTGAGGTCATCTAGAAGCTTCCCCCAAATGCTCTGCCTAAAATATCCCAGCTGGATGTGGCACCTCTCTCCTTACTCCTGTCTTCCCTCCTAGAACTTGGGTAACCTGGGAACAGACTGGCATACGCAAAGCCTTGCTAGAGGGGGGACTCCTTTGAACTCAATTTAATTAATCAATCAATTGTTTAGTTAATTAATTGTTTGATTGACTGATTGACTGATTTTGGGGGGTGGTAATTAGGTTTTTTACTTATTTAATTAGTTATTTAACAGAGGTACTGGGGATTGAACCCAGGACCTCCTGCATGCTAAGCACGTACTCTACCACTGGCCCTACTCTGCCCCTGAGGGTGGACTCCTGTGAGATGACAACTGTGTCTTATTTGTCAGCCTGCACCCCTCTGCATAGGGCCTGTGTCACTCATCTATTCACCCACCTATCCACCCATAATCTGTCCATCCATCCACCCAGTGGAAACAAATTGAGCATCTACCCTATGCCGGGCACTGGCCTTGGCACTGGGAGTAAAACAACAGAAATGGTTCCTGCTGGGACCCCAGTGCCTGGTATACAGTAGGCGCTCAGTCATGTGTGTTGAATAAATGTATACAAAATAAATGATATGTGTCTGGATACCCTAAGGAGGCAGGAAGAGTGTTTCCAGTGCCAAAATCTCCAGACTGTCATAAACTGGATGCCACTAGCCCCAATCCTATGAGATTCCATACTTCTGATGCCCCAGTCCATAGGCGCAGCTGCTTCAGTTGCCTTGAACTCTGTTTTCTGCCATCTCAGCTCCGTGGGACCGCCAGGCCCGATGCAGGCTGCTCCTGCAGCACAGCTGAGAACTGCCTCCAGTTGCACACCGAGCAGCGGCTGGGCTCGCCCTGTGGGTTCTCCCCTTCTTAGGGGCTATTGCCTTATGCTGCCTGTTGTCCATTGACTGGAGACTGTTGCCTCATATGTCTTGTCCAATTTTTTATTCTTAGGATGGGAAGACTAGTCCGATACCACTTTGTCTGTCATGGTCAGAAATGGAAGACCCTCCCTTCCTATTTCTGTACTACTGCTCCCTGGGGGTGCCTCCCAGGTGAATTATTTGTACACAAGTCTTCTCAGGCTCTGTTCTGGTTGGGAACAAAACAAACCTCAACTACTATTACAGCATATCTGTATAGGCACACAGAATGCATGTCTGCTGTCACTCCGTGTCTGTATGTGTTGTGTCAGAGTGTGTCCCCCCAGCAGTACGTGTGCAGCTTGTCTGCCCTACGGGTCTTGGTGCATGTCTGTGTCTCTTTGTGTGAATACACAACACACCCTTAAACGTCCAGATTGGGAAGGCACCACAGATGACAGATATCCTGAGATGGCACAATGTTCATATAGTCAATTTGTCACTTTGTTGTTCTTGTTAACTCTGTCCTTGGTGTCATATCCAGGAAATGACTGTCAAATCCAATGTCATGATGCTTTTGCCCTATGTTTTCTCCTAAGAGTTTTATTGTTTTAGACCTTATCCTTAGGTCTTTGATCCATTTTGAGTTAGTTTTTGTCTATGATGTTAGTTAAGGGTACAAATTCATTCTTTTGCATGTGGATGTCCAGTTTTCTCAGCATCATTTGCTGAAAGATTGTCCTTTTCCCAGTGAGCGTTCTTAGCACTCGTGTCAAAAATAACTTAATCATATTTGCAAGGGTTTACTTCTGGGCTCTCTATTTTATTATATTTGTCTATAGGTCTCTTTATAGCAGTGCCACATTGTTTTGATTACTGTAGCTTTGTAGTTAGTTTTGAAATCAAGAAATATGAGATCTCCATCTTTGTTCTTCTTTATTTTTGAAAAGATTGTTCAGGCTATTCACAATTCCTTGAGATTCCATATGAATTTTAGGATGGGTTTTTTTCTATTCCTGCAAAAAATGCTATTGGGATTTTGACAGAGATTTCATTGAATCTGTGGATTGTTTTGGGTGGTACTGACATCTTAGTAATGTCTTCTATTCTATGAACGTGAGATGTTTCCATTTATTTATATCATGAATTCCTGTAAGCAATATTTTGTAGTTTTCATTGTATAAGTCTTTTACCTTCTTAATTAAGTTAATTCCTAAGTATTTTATTCTTTTTGATGCTATTGTAAATAAACGGAGTTATTTTCATTATTTCTTTTCTGGGTTGTTCATTCATTGCAGGTGTAAAGAAAAGCAACAAACGTTTGGGTGTTGACTTTGTATCCTGCTACTTTGCTGAATTAATTTATTCAAACAAGTTTTGAATGGGTTCTTTAGGGTTTTCTACATATAAAATCATATCAAGCATGTGAAACAGAGATAATTTCACTTCTTCCTTTCCAATTTGGATCCCTTTTCTTTTTCTTGCCTGATTGCTCTGGCTAGAAATTTCAGTACTATTTTGAATAGAAATAGCAAAAGCAATCATTCTTGTCTTATTCCTGGTCTTAGAGGAAAAGCTTTTCGTCTTTCACCATTGGGTATGAGGTCTTTTCTGACCCTTTCCCTGGGCATGCATAGTCACTTTCTAATTTTTCCTGTTTCTTCAGTTATGTTTTGAATGTCCTAGGCTTTAGTGTCTGGTTCCCAAAAGAAGAAAAAGAGAAAAATGATGGTGGGCAAAAAGGGCACTTCCCCTTTAAATCCCCTGAAAATCATGTCATTTTGGGGAGGGTTGAGGAGGTACCTTGCAAAGATGCAGGGAGGTATAACAATTGTTGACCTTTTGGTCTGCACCTCTGTGATCAGCAGCAGCAATCAGTGATCAGAGCACAGTTCGCTGACGTTTAGAAGACAGGAACGTTTTCGCCCACCCTGGCTCCCTCAAGCTGTGTACACACTGCTCCAGGGACAGTGCACACAGCTACCTGCCATAGGGCTGGAGGTTGAGGATGAGTAGTTGCTACTGTGCTAAGAGCTGAAATTGACCAAAATTAACCAAAATTTACTGTCCATGCCTTCCCTTGCAAGTTGCAAGCCTCCAATAGACCCCAGAATACCAGGATAGTTACACCAGACAGATCTTGCCTGAGCAACTGTTGTCTGAGCAGGGAAACAGATTCCTAACACTTTCTGTTCTGCCGTCTTCCCTGAATCCTCTCCACGCTCCCTGTACTTCTAACCTATCAGGTTCTTTATGTTCAAAATGCATCTCTAGTATATGACATATATTGGGTCTTGTTTTTATGCACTCTGACATTCTCTGTCTTTTAATTGGCACGTTAGATCCTGCTCATTTAAATTGACTACTGATGTAATTGTATTACTATCAACCACTAGTATAATTTTATTAGTAGAACTGCTTTTTATTCATTGCTGGAGACTTCTTTTTTTTTTTCTGCCTTCTCTGGTTTTCATTGGCCGTTTTATATAATTCCATTTTATCTCTTCTCAGTGTATCAGTTTTACTTCTTTTAAAAACATTTTTAGGGGTTGCCCTAGAATTCACAGTATACATTTTTAACTGATGTTAAGTCCACCATCACACAGTTCTGTAAAGCTTCATATGTGGTGCAGATACTTCATAACACAGTACTCTCAGTTCCTCCCTCCTATCCCTTGGGATGCTGTCCTTCACTTTACTTATCCATATGCTATAATCACCCAATGCAGTGTTACTGTTTTCTATGTACTGAATTCACATGTTGAAGCCCTAACACCCAATGCAACTGTATTTGGGGACAGGACCTATAAGTAGGTAATTAAAGTTAAATGAGGTCATAAAGGTGAGGCCATGACCCACCCAGGGTTGTGTTCTTCTAAGAAGAGACGTCAGAGAGCTTGCTCTTTTTCTCTCTTGGTGCTAATGCACCAAAGAAAGGCCATGTGAGGGCAGAACGGCTGTCTGCAAGCCAGGAAGAGGGCCCTCACTGAACCCAAACTGGTCAGAGTCTCGATCCTGGACTTCCCACCCTCCAGAACTGAGCCAAAAGCAATGTCTGTTTTTCAAGCCACCTGGTGGTGGTTTATTGCTATGGCTGCCTAAACAGACTAAGAAACCACTATTACTTTAAACAGCTATCTTGAAGATTAAATACAAATAAGGAAAAGAAAAGATTTTATTTTTATTTACATCTTTGCTGATGTTTTTCTTTTTTTTAAAATGCAGATATAAAAAATTCTGACCTCTATTATTTTCTTTCTGCCTGAATAAAATCTACCATTTCTTGCAGAGCACATCTACAAACAACAGTTCCTCTTCATTTTTATTTGTCTGGGAAAGTTTTTACTTCTCTTTTAGTTTTGAAGGCTAATTTATCTGGATATAGAATTCTAAGTTGGCCCTTTTTCGCGTTCAGTATTTAAAATATTTCACTCCACTCTCTGCTTGCATAGTTTCTGATAACAAGTCCACTGTAATTCTTATCCTTCTTCATTTAGAGGTAAGTTGTTTTTTTTTTTTTCACCCTTTCTGGCTTCATTCAAAATTTTCTCCTTATCTTTGGTTTTCTGCAGTTCAAATAGGAGGTGTCCAGGTGTAGCTTTTTGGTATTCTCTGAGCCACCTGGATCTGTAGCTTGGTATCTGTCATTCATCAGGGAAAGTTTTCAGCCGTGATTTCTTCAAATATTTTTCTCCATTCTCTTTCCTCTCCCTCTGGCATCCTGATAACATGTATGTTACATCTTTTGACAATTTCCCACACTACTTGGGTGCTCTGTTTTTATCCTTTTTTTCTCTTTGCTTCTCAGTTTGGGAAGTTTCTACTGTTGTATCTTCAAGCTCACAATTCTTTCCTCTGCCACATCCAGCCTGCTGAGGAGCCCGTTAAAGGCATTCTTCATTTTTGTTAGAATGTTTTTGATATCTAGGGTTTCCTTTTGATTATTTCTTAGAATTTTAATTTTTCTGGTTACATTACCCATCTGTATTGCATGTTTTCCCACAAGAGCCCTTGATCTATTCATCATTGTTACTTTAAATTCCCTGTCAGATGATTTCAACATCTGTGTCGTATCTGAGTCTGGTTCTGATGCTTACTTAGTCTCTTCAGACTGTGTTCTTTTTTCCCCACTTTGGTATGCCTTGTAATTTTTTTGTGGCAAGCCAGACATGTCATATCAAGTAATATACTTTCAGGTGTAACATGCTGCCATTATAGTGGAGTCTTGTTGGTCTGGTGGTAAGGATTGGGAGAAGGGGAGTGTTCTATAATCTTCAGGTTAAATCTATCTTTTAGTGGACCAGTGTATATCTGGCTTGTGAGCTTCATGAGTGTTTCTCACCCATATCCCTGTCCTTAGAAGAGGCAGGAAGACCGGAGGGGCTAAAGGCAGAGGAAAGCCCTTTCCCCAGCTGGGGTAATGCTCTTCTCTTTCCCCTTCAGAGTGGGCCTTGGTTATGGAGAAAGTGTATTTCACAAAGATTATGCTTCCCTTCCCCTGCCAGAGCCAGGAGGGGATCCTTCTTGGATCTTCACAGAGAGAAACTGGTGGAGTTGCAGGAGATAAAGCCCCTGAAATCTGCTCCCCCCACCAAGCCAAGGACCACAGTCCCCATGAGTTTCTCACTCTCAGCTAGTTCATACCCAGCCACCAGCCATTCATAAAAACTACCATCGAACTCTTACTGCTGATTATGACTCCAGCAGCTTCTGTTCCAGGTAAGCACAGCTCAGCTGCGACTCTGAAGTCATCGGTCTTTCCGGAGCTCAGAGTGGCAGTGTACCTTGAAAACTCAGTTATCTGATGGGTCCAAGAAAAGTCATTGATTTTTCAGGTAGTTCAGCTTTTGTTGTTGTTGTTGTAAGAATAGGAGGGACGGCTTCCAAGCTCTTCACTTGTTGGAGCTGAAACTGAAGTCAACAGTGTTTTTTGTTTGTTTGTTTGTTTTTATAATATAGGACTATTTTTTCTCTCTTGGTATGTTTTATTTTTTGATGGACCAGGAAGACAAACTGGAAGGAGGGAGCCAACACATTTCATTCACCAGCAGGGCAGGTGATCTTCTGGAGAGGGGATGTCATTTATTTCTGTTGTCATGGCGACCCTGTGCCAAAGGGATCGATACCCCAATTTACAGCAGAGAACTTGGCGAGGTTAGGTCACCAGTCTCAAGCCACACAGTCTGCAGTGGTCAAGTTGGGTTTCAAACGTGGCTCTGATGCTACAGTCCTTCCCATGATTCTAAATCATTAGCCCCTCCTGGCATTGTCTTTGTTTGAGATGTAAAGATATCTGTCTTTCTAGTTGCTTCTCACATCCATTCTACTAGGTCAGGTCCTGGAGTTTTTCAACGACTGTGAGACTGAGCCAAGGCTTCCAAAGATAATGGCTATATTCCCTTGAATGAAGGTCAGTGAACTTCCTGTAAGGGATATGTAGTAAGTACATTCAGCTTTATGGGTGACGTCTCAGTTGCAATCTACTCAACTCTACTGTTCTAGCACAAAGTACAGACAGTATGTAAATAAATGGGCATAGCTGTGTTTCAGGAAAACTTTGTGGACCCTGCAATTAGAATTTCATTTAATTTCCATACATCACATGATAATATTCTTTTTTGTAAGAAGACTAGTTTCCTCTATCTATTAAAAAATGTAAAAACTGTTATTTTGCTCAACAGGTGTACAAAAACAGGTGGCTAGCAGGGGGTTTGGCCCACAAGCTTTGCCCTAAGTCTCATAGATGTCGGTACCAGGTTTAAAATGGGGGCTGAGGACTGCGTTTGAAAGGGATGTAAGCTTTGAAGTATCTAATATGCTCGTCACAGAGAAATGCTAACGATGCTAATGATAGGTATTGATAGACAGGCGTTGTATTCAATCTTTTACATACATTGTCTTCCTCAATTCTCTCCCAGCTCTAACAAGGAGCTATTATTGTTACACCCATTTAACAGAAGAGAAAGTTGAAGCTCAGAGAGTCTCATACTTACCAAGCGAGAGAGAGAGGACATTCAGGCTGTCCGAATGGCTCCAGTCAATCCCACGTTGGGTGGGGTGAATTGGGAATGTAAGTGGTGAATGAAATATGAAATCTGGGGCAGATTCTGTCACACATTAAAAAGATGGAAATAAAGGCTTATCTCTGGATTCAGAAGCTGGGACACCCCTGTTTTTCAGGTTTCATGGACTCATCCTTTCTTTCCCTGGTCACTCCAGGACTGTGTGTGAATTACACCTCTCACGCTCCCCGAGACAGTCCCTTCTCTCTGAGTGACCCTCCCAGACCACCATGTTGGACGTGTCCCCAGGACGTGTGTTAGTGTGAGAGGCATGTCCCCAAGCTCTGAGCGTCGTTGTGAGCTTTGGCGTTAACGTGTCTTATTACTGTGAAATGATAATGAAGCCGCCAGCACGAGCGAACATACAATTTAACCTATAACGTAATTTGTGAAAGTCTGCATCTTGGCCCCTTCGCCTGTGGAACAGCTTCCTGCCTTGGTACAAGGTGCTTTGCACATGAAAGTAATTGCAAAAACTTATGAGGACGACAGGAAAGTTTACTCTTCCTCTTTATGGAGAAAACAAATGTGTTTTTCTGCAGACTCTGCCAAGGCTCAGTTTTAATGATTTAGCAGATGGAGCCGGCACATGTGAGCCTGCCGGGCGCAGCTGTCTGCTTTTTCCAGTCTGAGGCCTTTGTGACTGCCCCCGCAGCACCGACGTAGGCAAAAGAGCATCTCTCTGGCCAGCTCCACTCCGCTAACCTGCGATGTCACTTAAGGTGTGGGTGGGGACCTGTTGGGACACTAGAGTCCAAACAAGGCCAAACCATCAGCAACTGGAAAAGCTGACTGTTTTCTTTCATTGTTTTGCTTGCATTAGGATTGAAGGCTCTTGATGTCTTCCGTTCCTGCTGGGGTGGGGGCCCCTGGTCGGCCCATGAGCTAGGGCGCCAAGGCAGAGCTGAAGCACTTCTCCAAACCCCCCGATGTTTTGTTAACACACACTCCACCAAATAAACTGTTTGAGCGCAAGGAACAGCAGGAGGGAGGGGAATTTGCTTTTGAAGATTCCCATGGCTGTGAAGGTTTTAACTACTTTGGCTGAATATCTAATTGTTCTTTCCATGAATTGCTTCCTGTTTGGAATTCAACCAGAATTCAACACTTGGGTGCATTCTCTGATTGACCCGTCTTCAGTATGAATAGCTGGGGGGTAAAGGAAACGAGAATTTAAACAAGTTCAGTGAGCAGTGCACTAGTCAGAGTTCCCTATTGCTGCTTTAACAAATTAATGCAAACTTAGTGGCTTAAAAACAACATACATTTATTACGGTTCAGGAGGTCAATGTCAAGGTGTTAGGAGGGCTGTGCTCCTGGAGGCTCAGGGGAGAATCCATTTCCTTGCCGTTTCCAGCTTCTAGGGGCTGCCTGTGTTCCTTGCCTGGTGGCCCCTTCCTTTGTCTTTAAAGCCAGCAGTGCAGCATCTTCCAATTCCTCTCTGACTCTTCTATTTCCCTTTTTCTCTTTTAAGACCTTTATGATTACATTGAGTTTACCGAGGTAACTCAGAATAACTCAGGATGTCTCCCCTCCTCGACCCTTAATGCAATCACATCTCAAAGTCTCCTTGGCCATCGACGTCTTTGGGAGGCCATCGTTCTGTGTACCACAAAAGTGTTTTGCATTAAATGTCTCTTTTCTAGGTCTCTGGGTAATGATTGGAATCATGAAACCAAATTATGTGCTTAAGGCTGTTTTGGTTCCAAGAACAGAGCTCCACTGACTAGCAGGGGATTTGTGATTTCCGAGATCTGAAGACTGGGAAGCAGAGTCGGAGCCCATGAAGGCTCAGAACCAGAAACAGGAAAGATGCCACGAGCCAGGGAGCCTCCATCTCTGTCTCTGGAACAGGTGACTCCCATCTCAGCCTCTCCTTCAGGCTTCTCCTCTCTGCTGTCCAGTTATAATCGCCAGCTCTGGCCACCTGAACAAAGGGCCGCAGACTTGGAGGCTGAAACAAGAGAAGTTAATTTTCTCAGAGCTCTGGAGGCTGGAAGTTCCACATCAAGGTGTCAGCAGGGTTGATTTCTTCTGAGGCCTCCCTCCTGGGCTTACAGATGGCCATCTTCTTGTGCCTTCACTCGCTTTCTCCTCTGTGCTTGTCTGTGTCCCCATCTCCTCTTCGTATGAGGACGTCAGTCATATTGGACCAGGGCCACCCTATTGAACGTATTCTAACTAATTACCTACAGAAGACAACTCCCCTGCCTTTGGGGCTTCTCTTAGAGAATGAGAAGTTTCTATTTACTCGCCCAAAAGAAGGTTGAAGTGTTTGATGCTTGCTTTGAATGCAGTACCTGGGGTTCGTTTTGTGTTCTAAGTCTCCTAGCATGTCTGCTCTTCAATCCCAGTCAAAAGCAAGAGGAAAAAAAGGATAGACTGCAGGAAAAAAATTGGTGACACTTAAGAAAATGCTGTCCTAGTTTATTTCTAAAGGATGTTAGCTCAGCCCTTGCGATAGTGCACAAACTGGCTGCAACCGTTCCCGACTCCAATTGGACCCTTAGGAAATTAGGGGACAATGATGGTAGAGGGAGCTTTGTGACATGTTAATTTACTGACTGTGGGTGGTGGGGCATGTCGTGCCAAGGGTCTCATTCAGTGAAGTTGAAAGTGATTTTCTTGGAATATTTGTTTACTGAACAAATGTTTGAAGAGCATCTACCATGTGCCTGGCACCGTTTGAAGCCTTGGGTCACAATGCTGTCCTAGAGCAGGGCCTCTCCCAAGGCGATGGTCTTAGCCAGGGTTCTCCAGACACACAGAACCAACAGGGAGGAAAAAAAAATATATGTATATATACACACACACACACATACATACACACAGTTGATCCTCGAAAAGCATAGGTTTGAACTGCGTGGGTCCACTTATGCATGGATTTTTTTTCAATAGTAGATACTCCAGTACTACACCGTCTGAAGTTGGTTGAATCTATAGATGCAGAACCACACATATGGGGGAGCTGTGGATATGGAGGGCCAACTATAAATCACATGAGGATTTTCCACTGTCAGGTGGGTTGGTGCCCCTAGGCCCCATGTTGTTCAGGAGTCAACCATATATATATGCATTAACTAATGTGTTTTACACACATACATACACACACACAGGAAGATGCATGTCCCAGCTCAAACAGTCAGGCAGAGAGCAAACGCAGCCTTCTTTTACCTTTTTGTTCAATTTGAGCCCTCAGCTGATTGGATGATGCCCACACACATTGGGGTCTATGATCTGCTTTATTTAGTCTGTGGATTCAAATGTTAATCTCATCCAGAAACATCCTCACAGACACACCCAGAATAATATTTGACCAAATCCTTGGGCACCTGGTGGGCTGGTCAGGTTGACCCATAAAATCAACCATCACAGATAGAGAGGGGTGACTCCCCATATCACCCCACATAGACCAGAATCTTTTTCACCAGAGGCCAGATTGGTATCGGCGAAGCAAACACAGAAGATGTCCTTTACATCGTTAAAGGGTTTTGAGGAGAGGGAGAAACCATTTGACTGGCATTTAGGGTAGGCTGAGCTTGTAATTAGAAGCCAGCAGGAGTTTCCCCTTCAATTGGCTGCGCTCCAAGAGGGCAGGTGCACTGGTCATTTCTGACTCACGGTAGGTGCTCAGACTTTCTTTTCCTGGTGATAGTGGCAGGGGCTGAGTGGACTGGTCTTCGCTCCTCAATCTATGACCTTAGTCTTGTGTTCATCCTTCTCCCTGCTCCCTGCCTCTCCTCTGGTGGCTGTGTAGCAACAGCTGCCTGATGACTATCACCATCATTTATCCAATGCCATTGGCTCCTAGATACATTCACAATAAAGGAGGGAAAGCCACACAGCTAAATCTCTGCTGCCCGTGGCACGTAATTTATTTCCACATTTGTTACTTCCTTTCTTGCAGCCTATGGGCAGGGTTCATCTAGAGCAATTACAGTGGGGTCGGGGAGGGTGATGAGATTCCTGGACCTGAGCTGAGAGGCTGCGGTATATTATGTTGTGTGGTGTCATAAATGGGACAAGCTGGTCAAATGATGGAAGCACTAAAGGCATTTGCTAGGCTCTGACCGTGCATGGAGACTCTCGGGCCAAATAGTGTCTAGTCTTGTCTCCCTCCCACCCTTGGTCAATTGACTCTGTGCTCTGTTGATTTGCTCCAAAACTCGCCAAGGCCCTTGGGAGCTTGGAGAATGCCTGGGCTGGACAGACTGCCCTTCGGACGTGTTAAATCCAGGGTCTCCCAAAGCCTGGGTTGACTGCTGCCTGTAGCACCCTGGTGTGGCTTCAAATAACAGAGAACCACAAACTGAAAAACTCATTCCCTTTTCTAGTGTTTTTAATCCCCCAACCACATTAAGGGGAAAGTCTTAGCCTAGTGCTAAGATGTTGTTAATACCTTCTCTAATGTTTCCTCATCTCCCTTTTTAGCAAAGACAGAGTAGGACTCAGGTTCAGAACCTTCTGGAGAAGATATGTAACCAGAGGCGAATTACATTTAGAAAATTCTATTATATTTCTGTTTCTGGGTAGTTTTTCCTTGTGGAAAGTAATGCTTATTTTTTTCTTTACGATAGTAATTTAAAATTTACTTTTAAATACATTTAGGATGGGGAGAGGGTGTATCTCAGTGGTAGAGAGCATGATGTCTTGGGTTCAATCCCCAGTACCTCCATTAAAAAAAGTAAACAAAAACAAACAAACAAATAAATAATAGATAAATGTAATTAACTCCCCCTCCCCCCAAAAAATTAAAAAAAAAAGAAACAAGGTAGTAAAAAGTAATTAAAAATAAATAAACACATTCAGGCTACAAAAGCGAGAGTTGATTTAAAGGTTGTATTAAGTTTGGGGTGGTGATTGTCGGGGATGCGCTACGCAGCCTCCCCTTGGGTTACAGCCACCGGCCGTCGCTCTTTAAGAGCCATTCGCAGTGGGCTGCAGGCCCGCAGGTCGGCGTCACCTGGGAGCTGGTGAGAAGCGCAGAACCCTGGGTCTCCCCAGCCCACTGGGGGGGGGTCCGCGCTTTAACACGAACCCTGGTTGGTCTGTGTTCAGGCTGAAAAGCCAGGCGCCGCAATCTGACATGTGAGGTGTGTGAATCCTGTCTCCTGGTGGACGCCTCGAGTTCAGAGACCCCATTCCTCCAGACCTAGAGCCAGCGGTGCTATACTGAGCATACAGAGACACTTAATCCATCTTGTTACCTGGCTTGTACCCTCCCTGTCCCCTCACTACTGAGCCACCAGTCACGGAGGGACTGCGGCTGTCTGTGCAGCCAGAAGCAATGAATGAATGGAGGAATGGACATAAAATTCTCATCAAGCAGCCACCATTCCCCAAACAAGATGGTAAGCTATGAGGATGCAGAGATGATTAAAACAAAGACTCTGCCCTCAGGGAAGCCGTAGCCTCATAGAGGAAACTGAGGCAGGAAGACAGAATTACGATACGGTAGGTTGTGTGAGGCAGGAGCGCGGTCCACGGGGACCCCTGGGAGCAGAGGATAGGCGTGTTGGCCAGGCTGGGCTAGGGGGAGTCAGGGAGGGATCCTGGGTGGAAGAGACCCTTCTTGCTGAGTTTAAAAGGATGAGCAGGATTTGGGCAAAGAGGAGAAGGGAATTCCAGACAGGGGGTGTGGCGGAAGGAGGGACAAGGGGCTGGGAACATTGTGGTTTGGACTGGAGCCTGGGCAGGACCATGGAAGGGTCCAGAGGCCATGGTGCAGAGGCTGGGATCTTTAAGGGCCTCTAAAGTGTGTTAAGTAGCAGAAGGAAGAGGTTCGCATGGTCACATGTTTCAGCTCTGGGTGGAGAACTGGGGAGGCGGTATGTGGAGTGAGGCTGACCCACGTGGGCGCTGCTGCTGTGGTCCAGGCGAGAGGTGATGCAGGCTTGAACCAGGCAGTCGCAGGTGGGGACAGCACTGAGAAATGCCCTCTTCCTCCCTGGCTTCCAGACCCCGGGAAATGCCCCTCCCTCTGTTCCTGCAGAGATACATCCTTTCCTTGCTCAGCCTGCAGCCAACCCCAAATTTCCTGGCATCTCCTTGCAGCAGCCAACTTGAGTGGAGTTTTTTTTGATGGGGAACATTTGTGGGAAATAATTCCCACCCCTGCCTTGAACCCGTCTTCCTCTTGTGATTTCAAGTTCAAAACTATCCGTTGCTGCGACGTCTGTATTAAAGGGCATCGTAGGTCGACTTCCCCTCCACTCCCTGCCCCCAGGTGCAGACTCAGAGTTTATATAGTTTATTTGGAAGATGGTCCCAGGAAGCTCCACAGGGGTGTAAGAAGACAGGAGAGGGAAGGAAGCCAAGCCAAGCATTATTAAGCAGTTTGTCTCTGTCAGTACCTGGAGCCTGTGCCACTGGGGAGACCTGGGAGCACGTGTGGAGCATGTAACTGAGTTACCCCAACGGATGGTACCTTCAACTCCTACCGGCTCACGGGCACCCACTGCGCTCAGCTCCCCCCAACCCTGCGTCCACTGATGCTGCTTTAGTAGCTTACAATCAACCGTGGTAAGAACATTTATGTCATGGAAGTTGTCGAATGCTACAAATCAGGGCTCCTTTTCTCCCCAGAGAGCTTGTCGTTGAACATTTATCAACACACCGTCCCCGCTCAGCAGGTCCCGGCTGCCAAGGGAAGCAGGCCCAGAGACCTGCGGACGTGAGCCTGAAACAAGGAGGCTGAGGGGAGGCGGGCAGCAGCGGCTTCAGAATGAACACTCTGTCACCATCTCCTCCTGTACCCCTGGGGATGTGACAGTGAATGAGCAAGTTAGGCAGAGGGCTATTCTAACTCCGGTTTCCAATTGAGGTGCAAAGTCTCACTAAGTCAGTGACTCAGGGAAGTCTCTTTCTGGAGGGAGTGCTGCCTTGTATGTTAGGAAGGACTGAGAATTTGCCCCAGAAAGCCTGGATGGGGAGGCTGGAAACAGCCTTCATAGCCAGCGAGAGGGGATTGGTTAAATAAATGACCAAACAGACTCACAAGGAAATGCTCTTCAACCGTCAAAACAGAGAAAATAGCAAGTTAGAAAATAGTATTTGCAAAAGAATCCAGTTTGGGTAAGAAACGTAATCTGGATGGATGTTACACTAAAATGCAACATTGATTGCGAGTGGCTAATTTAAGCTTTATTATTATTATTTTTACAGTGAACTTGCAGAATTAAATGATGTGTGTGTTCTCCAAGGACTGGCTATCAATCAGTCTTAACTTCAATATTTTTGAGATGATTATCTAGACAGTGACCTAGGAGGCCTGCTGCCAGCATTCAGCAGGTATTCTGTGAGAATGGACCACGTGTAGATGTATTGTTGATGTATTTGTGGGGGGTGGTGAGCGCCACGTCCTTCTACTCTGCCGTCTTGATCCAGTCCTAGACGGTTATTCAGAGCTTAGATACAACATCTTTGTGAGTCCTGGTTTCCTCGTCTATAAGACAAGGACACAAACAGTACCCGACTCATAGGCTTACATGTGGCAAGTGAAATAAAAGTTCTTTAAAAATATAAGATGCAATATAGATATTACTTGTTATCATGAGTTTATCTTAGGGACAATGACCCAGTTTCTGCTGTGACAAAGGGGGACGTGAAGGTCCAGAGAAGAAGACCCCTGGGGACCGGCATGGTCGCATTGAGACCAGCCTTTGGCCAAAATCCGTTCTGCTCCACACTGCTTTGGAAGTGGCTGCCCCTGGGATCTTGTAAAGGAAAGGGCAGGAGGATGGATTTTTTGAAATGAATATTCCCTGAGCCTGTTTCCCTTAGAACAGCCTTTCTTTTCTGAGGCTGTTTTGAAATGACAAGTGGAAATGCAGTGATTTCACTAGGAACACAGGTTCCCACCCCTGACCCAACCCTCTTCCCTCTCATGTGTCCCTAGAAGGAGCTTTTCTTAGCGGCAACGCTTTTTTTAAAAATTCAAGTACACTCAGTTACAATGTGTCCGTTTCTGGTGTGCAGCATGATGTCCCAGCCATCCACATGCATGCATATATTCGTCTTCATAGTCTTTTTCACTATAGGTTACTACAAGATATTGAATATAGTTCCCTGTGCTACACAGAAGAAATTTTTTTAAATCTATTTTATATATATTAGTTAATATCTGCAAATCTTGAACTCCCAATTTATCCCTTCCCACCCAGCAGCAACCTTTAGGGAAGACACAGCGGCGATCCCACGGAAGAGCTCGAACTTTCTCTGCTGATGCCCGGATCTGTGGGATGGATCTTTCTCCCAGGGATTCATGAGCAGGAAGCAACTGTAGGAAGTGACTGAGGACGAGGCAGGAGACGGAGGGCGGGACTGCCTCCGAAAACCCGACAGCCAGCGGCACCACCGCTGGCCTCGGATTCAGAGTGTGCGCCCACCAGCTACAGCCGCCTCCAGGAAGAACCAGGAAGCTAAGGTTAGATCCCCTTTCCTGTGAAATCTACCTGGAGCCGGGGCTCTGATGGTCCGAAGGTTCACTCCATCAAAGAGAAGGTGAAAATTCCTGGAAGCGGGGGAAGGGGCCGGGAAGAAACAATCAGTTCCCGTGTGAAAAATCTTTCTATTCCTTTCCATGAAGACTTGGACTGGAGCTCCTTTCCTGTGGCTGCGACTGTCTCGGAGGGTCTGAGATGCCTGGACGATGCCTCCCTCCTTCCATCGCCCCTCTTTTCTTCGTCTGCCTCTTCCTTCACTTCCTCCTTTCCTTCCTTCTTGCCAAACATCTGCTAAGCACCTATGGCCCCCACGCTCTGTGCTGGGCCCCAGGGTACGATCAGTCCTCCTTATCCATGGGAAATCCACGGGTTTTCACATCCGTGGATTCGACCAAACAAGGATTGAAAATATTTGGGGAAGAAATTCCAGAAAGCTTCAAAAAGCAAAATTTGAATTTGTTGCTCAAAGGCAACTATTACTCTGCCTTTCCATTGCATTCGGTGTCATAAGTAATCCAGGGGTGACTTAAAGTATACAGGAGGGTGTGCGCATTTGATATGCACCGTTTTATATACAGGACTGGAGCATCCGCAAATTTTGATGTCTCTGGGGGGTCCTGGAACCAACCCCCGTGGATACTGAGTGATGACTGTAATTCCCAGGGGAACAAGACCTGGCCCACTTTCTCGTGGGGGTCACAGGCTGGTGGGGAGACCGATGGTCCCCCACTAAAGGCCAAGCAACGTGCTCTAAGAGAGGTATTTGTGAGGTTGCCTGGAAGGCCTCTTGTTACTTGCTGACTGCCTGGCAGGTTTTGTTCCGCATGACACTGTGTGTGTACCCGTCTCCTTGAACATTTGATCTGTGCCAATAGAATCCTATTCATCTGAATGCCAGTTGATGAGAATCCATCAATTAAGCAGATTCAGATGGAGCACCTCGCAGCCAACGTTTTGGCCGCAGGTTGAGGCGTCCTCTGCCACCTTCTGGGGTGAGAGCTTGTTCCGTCCCCCTCCCGATGTACCGCGCCACTAGCCAGCTGGGCGCTGCGCTTCAGAGGAACATGGGCTTCAGCACCGTGCTCAGAAACAGCCCCCAACGTGGTCTGAAAAAGAGCCGTCAAGGGCAGTGGCAGGGGCTGCCCGTGGGTCTCCTTAGCGTAGTTGGGTGTGACCGTGATCTTCCTTGCTGTACCTGGTGGGGAGGGCCACTGCTGCTGTCCTGGCCGGTGTCGATGAAGGTGGCAAGTGATCTCGCCCACCTTGGGCCCAGGTGGGCGCTTCTCACTGTCCATGTGGGCTGCCCACCGGGTGAGGACTGCGGGGACCCAGGCTGCCTCCATGGAGGCACCGCTGTGCTGGCTGGTGGGGTATCAGGGCTGCGTTGCCGAGACTGCTCTGAGTTTTGTTCTTTAAAATGAATCCCAGTGAAAGATGATCTGTCCCCAAGCCTGACGTCACACCTTGCATTTCTCTTCTGGGGGAAGTGGACTCTCATGGCCATTTCCTGTAATTCCCACCTGTCTTGTCTGCCTGCCCCCAATACACCTGGATTCTCCCTGGAGTCCCCGTGCTCATGGTGGAGTTGACACCACTCGTCTGCATGGACGGCCAGAGACCTCAGTCTAAACCCATCAGTGGGGTCCATTCCTTTGCCCACTGTGATTGGCTCAGGGATGTGCACGTGACCAAGTTCTGGCCAATGAGAGCTTAGAATCTAGGCTTTTCTCTGGCACTGATGGAGAAGAAATATCTCTGTCCTCTGGAGACCCCAACTAGGCTGTTTCTTTTCACTGCAAGCATCCTGGAATTCATATTTCAGGACTTTTGATATGTCAATCAAATATGGATTAAAAAGCCGCCCTTGATTTTCGTGTTCTCAGTGCTGCCTAAGTTGTCATCCCGTGTTTTCCCTTTCTTTACTCTGGTGACTCCTTTTCCCAACCCTCTCTCGCTGGGTGAGAGATGACGGTGCCCCATTCCTTTGGTTTCCGTCTGTAAAGCGTGTAGCCGTCTGAGCAGTTCTTCAGCCTCTTCACTTCTTCAGTCGTCACAGGTCACTGCAGTTGCAGCCACAGCGCCAACAGTCGTGTCACCCTCCTCTGGTCTCGCATCCACTGGACCAACCGAGGTTCTCCACCTTCCCTTGGCCACGGAGGGTGCCCACGCCTGGGGCACAGTGCATGCTGTGCCTCAGGTGGTACCTCCCCAGCCCCTCCATTTGTGTTGGTCCAATGTCCTGAGCAAGTGTGGCACCAGTGCTTATCTCCTTGTCCTTTAAGGCCGTCCTTAAGGCCTTTGAAGGGTCACACTGTGTTTTATGACTTTGGGTCTGTCCCAACTTTGTTTACGAATGATCTTTCTTCACTGGCCCCATACCAACAGCTATAGGCTTACACTTGGAAGCACTAGGACTCAGACATCTGCACCAAATTTTAAGTCTTTGGCATAAGTCCAAGTTGGATGGGGGCAGAGAAGGGGTGCTGACCTCATCTGATGAGGGACTCGGGGTGGGTCAAAGCATTTTGTGGGGCAACAAGGTGGGGTGTTGGTCTGGCCAGCAGGCTGGGAGGATGGGAGAGAGAATTCGGGGTACCCAGGACAGTGAACCCCTATTCACTCACTTCTCATCCACACTCCTGAGCCATATACAAACCCCACCCCTGCTTTCGTCCAGCTTCCCTCATCATCCTATTTTTCAAAACTGTCTTTCTTTTTCTTACACATTTGTTTCCCTAGGGAAATTCTATATCCGCTTGTCAGAACCTCCCTCTCTCTGACCCCTTGCGATTGGATTTATACTAAATTCACTTATTAATTTGGGGAAGGCTGCTATGGTTACAAACATTGCATCTCTCCTTCCAGAAACACCTTCTGTATCTTTGGGTATTTAGGTCTTCTAGATGTTCTTTACTAATCTGCTGTGATTTTCTGGTTTTCCTCCTGTGGACTTTGCAAAGTTGTGCCTTAGTTCACTCCTAGGTATTTTACAGTTTTTTTTTAAAAAGCAACTGTGAAGAGACTACATCTTTATGTTTATCTGTTGAACTTTCCAAATGCATGTTTACTTTATTTGCCTTTCAAAGAACACGTTCTTGAATCTGTTTATAAATTCCATGTTTTGTTCTGTTTTCTAATTTAATTTTTATTTTATCTTTATTAACTCCCTCCTCCTGCTCTCCTTGGGTTTATTCTGTTCTTTTTTAGTTCCTTGCTTTGACTGTTTTCTTCACTTAGCTTAGTTATTTCTCATTCAAATAAAACATTTCAATCTCTCATTTTTCCCCTGAGCTCAGACTTGGCCACCTCTCATCCATCTTCATGTGGATTGCTGTTTGCGTCATGTCTTATAAATAACTTCTAATTTCAGTTTTGATTTCTTCCTTGACTGGAGTCATTTCACAAAGTGCTTTTGGATTTATGGTGCGTTGGGATTTTTTGTTTGTTTTGTTATTTGTTCCTTTATTTTTGTTTATCCTTTTGCTGTCAAGTCAGACAATGTTATCTGTATCGACTTTGCATTTGGAGATTTACTAAAGTTTTCTTTGGACCAAATGTGTATGATGGGTTTTTATAAACATCTGTGAACATCTGAAAAAAAAATGTGTTCATCAGGGATACAGAATTGAATATGTCACTAGCTGGTGAGCCTCGGGCTGGGCATTGAAGTCAGGAAAACGAGCAAGACAGACTTCTCTGGGACACCCAGGGCTTAAACCCTCGTGGGAGTAGCGGAGGGGAAGTTAAACAGGTAATTGCAAATACTGACCATAAATATTGTGATGAGGCCCGTAGAGTGTCCTGTAGAGACCTTGAGGTGCCCTCAATGGCTTTCTGCAGGAACGACCATCTAAGATTAATGGCATCTCCAATCCATTTGCTACATACATTTTTGTGCTATGTTACTTAATATATAAAGGTTCATGATTATTATATCATTATTGTGAATGTTGACATATAATATATATACAAACATATGAATATAGACATATATATATATATACTCACACAAAGTAAAGCTTTTTGTCATGCTTTTTGCCTTTAATTCTATTGTGTAATATTTCCAGTAGTCCTTTTCACGGTTGCCTCTTCGGGTTGACTGTATGTACACACACACACAGGTACGTGCATGATACACATTTGTGTGTGTGCACTTTGCATATGTCTCTTTTGCACATCTCTTTACCTTTGTCTGGGGGGGAGGTAATTTGATTTTTAGTGTCTCTCTTATAAATGGTGAATTAGCAGGTGTTCTCTTTGAACCCAACTGAAATCACCTTAAATGTCCTTTATTCTCATTGCAGGAAAAATGAAGGCTTGGACCACTTAGGTGACTATTTAGACAAATGATTAATCGTACAATAGCCATCACATCCACTGCCTTGTGCCTGGCACTGTTTTTATGTGCTTTACCTACATTAAATCAGTTGATTCCAGAAGCAATCCTCTGAGGTGGGAACTATTCTCATGCCCATTTTGTCGATGAAGAAACTGAGGCCCAGAGAAGACTGTAGGTTTGTCCAGAGGTCTCACAGTTCTGATGTGGTGCAGCGGGGATTTGACTCCAGGGAACCTGGTTCCAGACAGTACATGTGTAAACTCTGCACGACACTCTCTCTCTGTTCCCACTTACTGTCCAGGAAGCCAAGAGCAAATCACTCCAGAAGTGGGAGCCATCGGGTAGGGTGGCCAACGGTCTCAGTCCTCCCAGGACCAAGGGGGTTCTGGGTGGTAGGAGAGGGACTTGCAGTGCAAGACGCAGTCACCCTAGAGTAGGGACCTGCCCCCGGCCTGATGCTCTCTCCCCACTGGCCTTGGACCTCCACCCACTCCTGCTTTCAGCCCCCCAAAGTCCTGGAAAGACATTGGGATGCGGAGGAGGAGTGATCTGAGGGAGCTGTCTGGAACTCAGGGGACGCGCTATGATTTGCAGCAAACGAAGGGACCAGTCAGTTCACAGCTTCTTTTATGACGCCCTCGGCTTTCTCCCCAAACAAAGAGGTCCTGTGAGCATCAGAGAACAACAGGGCGCTTCAGGGGCAGGAGAAGGGGCTCTTTTATGCCTTCCGGGACCTCAGTCCTTTGAAAGACCCTCCGGGGGCTTGGGGGCTGTGGGAGGATCAGAGCTGTGATGAGGACAGGGTTGGGGTGGCTGTTAGGACAGCCTGTGGCCGAAACCGGGGGTGTGGAGTCCCTGCAGGGCATGATGGCTGTCCCAGGAGGCCACATCCCCAGGGCGTGCTGGCCAGGCTGTGCCCCCCTGAAGGCAGGTTATGGGGGGAGACGGGGGAGCCCCTTGTCCCGATGACCCTGCCTTCTTCTCCGTGGGCCCTGTCTGACTTCTTACCAGAGAGAACGGGCCTCAATGTGTGGCCCCTACACAGCCTGGGGTGACCTGTCGCCCCCACCAAGGGAGAGCTACAGGGCCTGAATTTTTGCCTCTCAGACTGGAGCCTGAAAGACGGCCCTCCCTTCCCCTCCCTCCCCCTCCCTCCGCCTCCTCCCCCTACCCCCCGCCATGAGATGAAACACTCACACTGCTCCTAATTACCCACAGGCCTAGCCAGCTGCAAATGGGGTATAGGCCATATGGAGAACTCTGTTGTCCCACAGGGGTCCCTCCGTTACCTTCTGGGGAAGGGGCGTAGGGAGCGGGAAGGCCACCACTCAGCTGTTTCTCCTGGGGTTGTTCCCCAGGCCCTGCTGCCCCCGCCCGGCAGGCGGGTGTCTGGGGCTGGTTGATGGTGGTGGCGGGGGACACCAGACCCACTATGGGCACCTGACTAGCTGAGCATCCAGCTCTTGGGGTGGCCCCTCCTCAAGCCTGTCTCTCTCTCCTCACCTCAGACCTTGGGGCTGTACCCTACCCAGTCTGACACTGACCTTGCTTGCCTCTGTCACCTCCCTTAACGCCCCTGCCCGCCTTGTGAATGCCTAGGTTTCTTTCTTCCCCATCTGGAGGGTGGGCTGGGGAGGGAGGGAAGGAGGGGGCCTCTGGGATATAAGCATGGGGTGGGGTGGGGTTGGGGCTGTGAGAGGGACTCCAGGGGACTCCTGTGGAGCCTGGGGTCGGCGGCAGGTAAGCTGGGGGGATGCAGTCGGGGGAAGGGCACTGAGTGGTGCACCCCCTCCAACAGGAGGCCTGTAAGGCAGCCTGTCCCCTCCACTCACACCTGCAGAGCGTGCGCCAAGTCTGGGACTTCTCCCCGTCCCATGGGGCCACCGCAGCCCAGGCCCCCTCCTGGGATCCTACTTCTCTTCTAGTCCCTCCTGGCCTGTCCTCTTCACCGCAACCAGAGCGATCTTAAAAGAAAAATCAGCTCACACCGTGTTCCTCCCAAAGCCCAGCCTTACGACTGCTGGTGTTCACACTCCCCATCTCTCCTGCAAGGCCGGGCGATGGGCGACTGCCTCCCCTCCCCCTCACCCTGCTCCGGCCAGCTGGCCACGGCACCAAGCTTGCTCCCACCTCAGGGCCTTTGCACATGCTGCCCTCTCTGCTCTGCCCCACTTGCTGCCATGTGCCCTTCTCTTACCCCTCAGGTGGGGGAGAGGACTCCCCATCTCATGTCTGCATAACCCCTGCCCTCTCCCACCCCTCTCTGTCTTGCTCTGCTCCTCCTTTCTTCCTGCCATTCAGCCTTGTCTTGCATCAGATTATATATTTGCCTGCTGCTTCCTTAGTGCACGCCTCCTGCACCAGACTGTAACCTCCTGCTCACCACTCAGCGCTTAGCACCTAGTAGGTGCTTAGTAACAATCTGTTGAATGAATGAATGATGGGAAAACAGACTCCACGTGATGTGAATGCACGAGGCAGGGCTCAGACCACACGGGGCAAGGGTGCTCAGCCCTGGCTACACGTTAGCATCACCTGAATGCTTTCCAAAGGCACCGCTGCCTGGGCCCCGGGCACGATGCGTGAATGGACTGGGCTGGCCCTGGACATCAGGGGGTGCTGACCTGCAGGGTTGAGAACCCCAGTGCTGGGCCTTGGCAGTGATGTTGAAGTGTCTTTTCTTTAGGCTGAGGGCAAAGAGACGGGTGACAAGACAGGATCTGGAGTTTTCGAAGATCACCCGGGTTACAGCTCCGAGAGCAGTTGGAGAGGAGCAGGAGTGGACGCAGGAGTCCCATTTGGAGGCTGTGGCAGTGGAAGTGGGGACGCCACCCTTATTTTTACATTCTCAGGGCTGAGCATGGTTCCTGGTTTGCTGAGTGAACGATGCCTCACTGAGCAACAGAGTCCCATGTTCTTCTTGTGCAACAGCTTATAGAGAAATCCCCACACCAGCTACTCGAAGTGTGGTCCACAGGCCAGCAGCATGCGCCTTGTCTGGGAGTATGTTATGAACGCAAAGTCTCAGGCTTTGTTCCTGACCTGACCTACCAAATCAGAAACTGGGCGGGAGGCGGGGGGTGATGTCCGGCAAGACAGGCTCTTTTAACAAGACCTCTGGGGATGTGTGGCTGCGTTTGAGAGCCCCTGCTGTGAAGAGCCATCATTTGGATGCATTTTACTTTGGGCTTCACATTTCAATACCTTGTGCAAATAAGCAACGTTCAGGAAATCCTGCTGGGGGTCACCCACCGAAAGACTACATTGTCTTTCATTTATCCGATCCTGAGATCTTAGTGTGTCATGGAAAACGGTCATTAACTGGCCTCAGCTCATCTTTAGGTTCATCTTAAGCTCTCGCTGCATCCCTAGGAAGAAGCTAGGCACTTTCAGTGTGTGCTGGGGGGGGGGGGCTTGTAAAAAGGAAGCAGTCATTGCCCTCCGTTTGCCTGGAATCCAGTTGAGGACTCAGGCTGTGGCAACGAAGCTCCACAAGTCGGGTGGCTAAAACAGAAATGAATTCTTTCCCATTTCTGGAGCCTGAAGTTGGAGACTAAGATGTTGGCGTTGGTTCCCTGTGGATGCTCGGAGGGAGAATCCCTTTCTTGCCTGTCCCCCGGCTCCTGGAGACTGCCCCGTCTTCACATGGCTTCTTTGCTCCATGTCTCTGACCTCCTTTTTCTTGCAAGGACAGAAGCCATTTAAGACCACCCTAAATCCAGGATGCTCTCATCTGGAGATCCTTAACTTGACATCTCCGAGGACCCTGTTTCCAAATAAGGTCATGTTCACAGGTTCCAGAGGTTATGCTGTGGACATAACCTTTGGGGGCCACCATTCTCCGCACTACCCGGAGTTAGAATTAAGCACGTGGATCGATGGGACCGGCCAGACAGGTTGGGGCTGGGCTGCCTCCCTCTGTGCAGAGAAGAGAGGACGTTGGGAGTTTTTCTCAATAGCCAGAGCTCCCCAGTGTTGGCAGTGAGTTCCAACCCCTCAAAGCTGGGGTCATCTCTTGCTAGACATGTTTTGAGACATTCAGCACCATGCTCCTCAAACTTGGCTAATGCCCAGAATCAGGGAGCAGCTGGGTCCAAAACCAGAGGCCAAATCACTCCGTCCAGGGGCAGTGTGGGGATATTCTAGGAAGCTTCCCAGCCAGGACTGTAAACCAGGGTCTTAGCAGGAAGTGACAGCTCCATCAGACTGGGGGTGCCAGGAAAAGCATAGGGTGCGCAGTTAATGCTGCATTTCAGATAAACAACGAATAAGGTTTTAGTACAAATATGTCCCAAGCACTGCAGAGGACGTGCTTACACTAAAAAAAATGATTCGTTGTTTATTCGAATTATTTGAAATTCAAATTTAACTGGCATATTGCACGTCTTTATTCTTCTAAAACCTACAATCCTATGCTAAATGGTGTTTTGGGTTTCTTCCAACTTGAAGAGTCATGGGAGCGGTGAGGATGTACTGAGCACTTACTATGTTCCAGGCAATGCTCTAGGCAATGGGAAAGCAGAAGTGAAGAACCCCTGCCCTGAAAGACCCTACATTCTAGTTGGAGGTAGAGAGCGCGGCGAAGCTGACAAATATCAGATAAATCCACAAGACAACCGCAGCTGGTGAAGACGGCCACGAAGGAAATAAGACGATCACTGACGGAGGGTGATGGGGGAGAGTGGGGGGAGCGACGTGAGCCAGAGTGGGCGGGGCTACGTGAGCCAGAGTGGGCAGGGCTACGTGAGTCATAGTGGGCGGGGAAGGTAGCTGAGCTCTGGAGGCCGTGGAGCCCCCAGGCCTACAAAGATGGTGCAGGCTGAGGAACAGCAAGCTGGAAGGCTAGGAGGCGGAAGGGATACCGGCCTGTCCCAGGAAAAGAAAGGAGGCCACTGAGGCTGGAGCAGAGCAAGCAAAGGCGATGGGAGGCAGGAGCCAGGCTTCTGGGCTCGTGGATCTCGAGGAAGAGCGAACTCAGGCACCTGGATTTTCTGTGCAGTGGAAGCCAGCGGGGGGCTTTGGCAAGGGAGTGGCAAGATCAAATCTGGGTTATGCAAAGGGCACTGTGGCTGAGGAGAGGGAGTGGGTGGAAGTGGGGCAGGGCCGGAAGCACTGTGTCTTCCTGCAGGTGAACAAGGCTGGTGAAGTGCATCCGGGCTGGGGAATGGTGGAGCTACAGAGAAGCGGCAAGTTGGTGGATATTTCGGGCAGGACTGATATTGAGTTGGTGGCAGGGGATGAAAGAAAGGGGACTCAGGAATGACGCCTGGGTGCTGGATGCTAGCAGCAGTTACCGTGATGGAGGGCTGGGGAGGGACGGGTTTGGGATTGGGGTGGTGTCAAGAATTCTGTCCCTCCAGTGGAGCAGGGAGGACAAGAGGACCCCGGTTGATGTGTCAAGGGAATCGTGTCCATCACGCAGGGCAGGTTTGGGTTCAGTCTGGGAGCGCACACTGGATGTGTGCCAACTAGGGGGTGGGAGGGATGTGGCTGTTTTGGGCACATGCCAACCCCTTTTACCCTGAAGCATGACAACCATAAAATTACTTCAATATGCCCAGCCCCCCCACCCCCTGCCGGCTCTAGGAATTTCGCACTTCATGCAGTTGGCCAACTACCATGAATTTTTAATAATAATAAACAAGAACCCTGAGCAGAAACTGGCGAGCCTATCAGGAGGGGTGGATGGAAATTCAGGAACCCGCAGTTTTCCAGAATTCTTTTCTGGGGTCACTGAGTCTGCCGCATGTTTCCAATCATGAATGCTGGTGAGGGGAGGCTGAGAACGTCTTATTTAACTGCCCTGATATCTTCCTGCAGGCTGGACCCATGTAGGCCATGGGAAGGCAGAAAAATATCTAGGCTTTGGGTTTCCTCTTGACAAAAAGTCTCCTCTTCTTAGTGGTCAGTCCACTGTCTGGGCAAACAGAGGAGCCTAACCTTGCCAACTAGCCCCAAGAGGGAAGAGCCACTTTCAGAAAATTCCCTGCGATGAAAGCTGCTCCTTGGGGGTCATGCAAAGCAAACCTATGAAGGATGCATTCAGCTACAGATTAAATAAAATCTACCTGCCCTAGATTCCTTATAAGCAAGGCCATGGTTAGGTGGGTTCTTGGTTCTCAGCTCAGCTGTCAACTGTGCCGTCAGGGAATCAGCCTTTTCTAGTTCTCTGTTTCACCATCCCCATCATATTGACTTATCTTACTCATGCTTTTGCCTCATGGTCACAAGAAGGTGGCCATAGCTCCAGATGTTGCATCTGAGTTCAAGGCAAGAAGAAAGGAAAAAGGTTGTGCTAGCCACGACTCATTTATCAGAAAAAAAAGCTTTCCCAGAAAAGCCATCGTCAAATTGCCACTCGGAGCCAAACCACATGACCACTCCTAGCTGCAAGGGAGGCTGGAAAAATGAGGAGCTAGATTTCTGAATCAACTTGGATGTTTCATGATCCACAGCTGACCACTGATGCCCAAATCCAGCCTGGGAGCTGTTCATAAAGAAGGGGGTGGATGTTGGGCAGGGATCTGATAGTATCCTACGTGGCATTGTCCTCAACACCGACCTGCCACTGTCCAGGAAAGCAGAGGTGGCTGGTGCTAACCTGCCTTTATAGAGTGGAATCTACCTGCACATAAATGCCTGTCAATCAGTTAGGAAGGATTTAGACCCAGCTTCATACACGGGGCACACAAGTGAGTAAAACAGGAGCTACACTTAAGTGCTTACTGTATGCCCAGCACTGGGTGTTAAAGCACGATTCTCTATTCTCAAGAACTCTGTGAGGTGGGCACTATTATTATTTTCATTATGCAAATGAGAAAGTGCAGGCTTTTCAGAATAACTTGCCCCAGATCAAATAAGTTGCAACAGGCAGAGTGAGGATCCAAGAAGCTTATTTCCTGAGTCTGGGCCCTGGACCACTCGGTACTGGCTTCTCCTCCCAGGGAAGTGCGGTCGCACTTCAGTATACTTGAGTCCGAGAGGACAGCATGGAGCACGGGACATCATGACTTTGGGCCATAATAACATCGATCATTTTCTGTACTCGATGGTCGGATTCACAGCCCGTGATCACAAGCGTGCTTGTATCTGGGATTATTGTTAAATGTTTGTCTTCCCTTACTAACATGTTCACTCATGGATACAGGGAATATGTCTGCTCCATTCGCTGTTGTTTCTGCTGAAACAAACAGAACTTTCAAAATTGAGCCCTAAACTTGAAGTCACAACAGCAGATGCTGCAAAATGCAGTTGTTGGTTTGCAATCAAGCTGCGTCATACATGGGCAACTCTAAGTGGTGATCTCTGGGTGAAAGTAGCAGGAATTTTAAAATAAGGTAACAGAGTGTAATAATTTTTTGGAGCAACACTGGGCTAGCCAGCTAGGCATGAAATCAGACCGTAGGTGAAAAATCATGCAATAGATCTGGTTGCCTGCTTGGAGTTACAGGATCCAGCCACAAGGGGGCAGCACTGGAGAGATGATGCTTCCAAGCCTGCGTTGCTTTCTTCCCCAAGGGCTTTGCAGTGACACTCTCATTTGGTTGCCTTTTCTTCTGTCTGAGAACAACCAAGCACCAGAAATCTTAGAATTAATTCTCACCGCAGTTAAAGGTCAGAGAGGGGGAGTTGAAATTCAGCTACAAGAAGTAGTCCAGGAAGGCTGCCTGGGGGAGGTGGATCTTGGTCTGGATGGCTCAAGGCCACTGGCACCACATCTCAGCAATTCAGTCCTCAGTGTGGCCAGGTACTGTCCTGGGCGCAGCAGTCAGGCCAGGGGCCTCAGATGGAGCCCTGTGGGGAGGAAACAGTTTACTTAGGGAGCTGAGAGGATGCTCACTCCTACACATCTAAAACATAAGCCGTCGGCAAAAAAGAAAGGGTAACAAGTTCAGATTTATTCTGGCTGATGGGACCTGGAGAAGCATCACAGAGGAGGCACTGGAGCTGGACCCCGAGGGAGGGGTGGCGTTGATCAGGAGGACTTGTGGGTTTCATCCTGAGCTTTCTCCACCTGAGCTGAGAGGTGACAGAAAGCAAGCATTTACGACGTGGTGTGTGTGTGTGTGTGTTTGTGTGTGTGTGTGTGTGTGGGGGGGGTGAGTTAGGCATGTGCCTAGCAGAGTGGTTAAGAATGCAAATTTTAAATTGGGGAAATCTGAGTTCAAGTCCCAGCCTGGCCATTCCTAACCTGTGTTACCTTGAAATGACTTAACCTTTTTGGCTTTACATTTTCTCACCTGCAACGTGGACATAACACTTGTACTTGCCTCATAGGTTGTTCTATAGGTAAATTATATAAACAAGGAAAAAAATTTGTATCTGGGGACTGAAATTCCAAATCACTTATAGCCTGGGAAGAGAGAGATATAAAGGCATTCATTCATTTATTTAACAGACATTTAGGAAGCACATACTATGTACCAGACACTATGCCAGGCCCTTGAGATATAACGAATGAAAAAAGATAAAAATTTCTGCCCTCTTGGAGCTAGTTTGGAAAGATAGTAGATAAAATAACTCAATCTATAGCAGCCAGTTGGCCATAAGTTTGATGGAGGAAATCAATTGGGGGGAGGGTAGAAAAATACCAGTTTGGAGGGGGAGGGTCATTTGTACACAGTTTGCTCAAAGAAGTTTTCTGCAGGTTTCCTTTGGGCAAGGGGTGGAGGTGTTAAGAAATAAATATTTAAGAAATTTTGATATTGACAAAGAAATAAAGGTTTAAATATGTTTGGTAAAAATCTTTAAAGGCAGAAACAGTAGTCAAATTTCCAAAGTCCAAAAAGAAAATATGGAGAAAAGAAAACTTGATGAATTCAACAGAATTAAAGGAAAGAAATAATATAGTAAACACAAAACAAAGTTAGATGGCAAATGTATGTTATCAAACAGGCAGAGAGAGAGAGACTCAGATTTGGTTTGAAAAGCAAAAGTGAACTATATACTGTTACCTAGAGACATACTTCAGATAAGATGATCTGGAAAGTTTGATGGTAGTGAACCAGGATACACTGGGTGGCACAAAGGGAAAAGCCAAGGTTGGAGTGGAAATATTAATATCAGATGAAGCAGAACCGAAGACCAAATGCAGTAAACAGGAAAAAAGAGAAGTATTTTATACTGATAAAATCTACCATCCATCAAGATGACATAAGAGGCACAAATCTGAATCCACCAAACTGGACACAGGCTCTAATACAAGGGCTCGACAAAGCCATGGTCACAGCAGGGGACATCCACATCCTTCTCTCATAGTGGGTAGATCGCTTTTAAGAAGATAAAGGATTTGAGCAACGCAATGAACAAACTGGATTTGTTTTTTATTAATACAACTTTGTTCCAAAGGAACAGCCGCATTTTTCTCCTCAACCCATGGAGTACTTTCACTGCTTAGTCATGGACTTGGCTCCCTGGTAACAGTTCTTAGAGGCAATGAGCAGAAACCTGGACTCAAACAGGTTTTTTTGGTTTTGGTTTTAAACAAGGAGCAAATGTGTGAGCCCACACCCAGGAGGTCTGGGAAGGGCGGCCTGTTTCAAAGACCTGGGTAGGACTCCCTGAGAAAGTGAGGGGAACTTCTTTCCATCAGTGGAATAGAAGCCCTTCCCTGTAGTCATATTTGGGATAACTGATATCAGATGGCTGCCCTTGAATTCTGAACGTTTTGCCAAGAGAACACAGAGATGGGCTTAGACTTGGAAACTCCAACATGATGGATGGACTCATCACAATGTCTGAGACCACTTGTAACTGGCTCCAGACTGGATGGGGCCAGCTTCCCCCTGGGCTGCATGGAGAGAGCAACATTAGTGTTCGGGTGGGAAGGAGGGAGGGGAGAAGGATGCTGACTAGGGATCAGCATGGTCCATTACTCTTGCCAGGAAGGAAATGTTGACAAATCCCAGAGAGAGATCATTTACTGGCCACATTCTCTGACAATAATGCTTTATGATATTTATAAGAAAATTAGATTTTTTCCCCTTAAAAAATTAAAGTATATCTTACATACCATAAAGTGCACAAATGTTAAGTATGCACCTTAATTTTTATATGTGGAAAAGCACCCAGAACCTTCTAAACATCCCTCTGCCCTGCTTCTAGTCAATGCCCCCTCTCCAGAGGCAACCGCTGTTCTAACCCCAGTCACCGTCGATTAGCTTTATCTGCTCTTGAGTCATGTACAAATGTAATCATGCAGCAAGTAGCCTGCTGCGGCTGGCTTCTTTCGCCCAACATGATGCTTTTGACATTCATATATACTGTTGTGTGTATCGGTCTCCTTCTTATTCATTGCTGTGTAGTATTTCTCTGCATGAAGGTACCACAATTTAATGATTCTTTCTCTTGTTGATGGATAATTTGACTGGGAAAGTTTAACACATACTCTTCTAAATAATTTTCAGATCAAGGAGGGAATGGAGACTTAAATGGTAGCTCTTTTAGGCATTAATATATTGTAGCAATGCCTTGGATGTAGCCAAGGCTGCATTCAGAGGGAATTCTGTAGCCTAAATATTTTTATTATTAAATAAAAAGAGTGAGTGGCTATAAATGAACTAATAGTTTAAGTAAATAATGCAAAAGAAACAATATAAATAAATCAGAAAACAAAGTTATGAGAGATTAAAACCAAAATTAATTAGGAAAAATAGTAAAGTTGATAGTTTGTTACTATCATAAAGAGAGTAAAACAAATATTTGCAACATAAAAATAGAGAAAGGGTATATGATCTCAGACGGGAACAAGAGTTTTTTAATTATAGAGCATATTTTAAAATTATAAGAGGACATTTAAAAATCGTGTGAATCAATGACTTTCTTGAATAATATAAATATGTAAAATTGACACAAGAAGACTTAAAAAACTCCTAATTAGAGAAGCCATGGAAGAAATTTAAAAGTTTATCAATGATCTCTCATAAAAAATACTTTAAATGAATTTGAGTTTATGTGGGTTCAAGCTAATCTTCAAAGAAGCGGTAATTCCATTTAAAGTTTATCAGACTACTGAGAAAGAACAAAATCTTCTTAATTAATTTAATGAGGCTGCCAATCTCTGGACGCCCATCTTTGATAAACTGGCTCATAAGCAGAGCCATGCTGGGCAAAGGAGGACCGCTTGGCACTGGGTTCTGGCCCAGGTATCACCACTTGGAAATACGGGCTCAGATTGGCAGGATCTGGCTTTTCAAAGAAGGCCAAGAATTGAATGTTTGTGTGTAATTTTCCAATTTTTCTGTGCTGGCAACTAACGCATGGTTTTTTTAAAACACCCGACATGGACAAAATCAAATTTGCTGACTGGGTCTGGCTACCATTCTGCAGTCGTTACTAGACTGGAATTGGACCCATGGCCTGAAACAAGGAACCAACGGAGGGAAGGTATCCCCTTACTATAACCTTCATTTCTTCTGAAAAGAAAGTCTAACCCTGCGCTGTTTGGTAGGAATATAATGGGAGACACATGAGTAATTTAAATTTTTCTGGTAAAAAATCAGAAACACACTAAAGAAAATACAAACAGATGAAATTAATTTTTAGAATATATTTTCTGTATATAAAATATCATTTCAACATGTGATGAATACAAAATTATTGATGAGATATTTTACATTCATTTTGTTATGTTTTAAATCTCTGAAATCTAGTATGGGTGTTTCATACTTACAGTACATGTCAACTTAGCTGCGAAGTTTTCATCAGAAATACTTGATCTGTATTCAGATTTTGTAAAGTTTGCAGTCAGAAAAGTAGACTCCTGTTCCTTATTCCAAGTACAGAAAAGTTTTCCAATAACTGCGTTGTGCATGAAAAAGTCATTTTCTTTGAATCGTTGCGTCCCCATTGACAAAATTGGTCCATCTTTTTTAGAAATGATTTGACTTTGAAGTAAAAACGTATCAGTTTTAAAACCAGGTTAAATAAATCCACTAAGTCTTGTGCTAACTCAGTATTATTACCATTGTCTGCAACTGAGGCATCACATAAGTTGAAAAGAAACTCTAGATTTCTCATCATCAACAAAGCGTTCCTCAAATTTTTAAAATAGCTTTTGTGGCCGATTTACATAACGTTGTCAGTTGCAATTAAAATCTGCATATTGATTCACATTGGAAAAAAAGTGAAAGGAGTTGTTACTGATTTGTCTTATGAAAGGTGTATGTTTCAGTATGATTTCTCCTACCTGTCTAGCTGGGTCATCAGTTAGCTTTTCTTTTCTTTGGAGCTTCAAATGTAGGCCTTTCATTTGTTGTGTGAGAACAGTGAGAAAACTTTAAATCAAACCCGCATTTTTTGGTCTTTGATTAAAGACTCCATGGCAAGGGTATCTTTTGTTTAAAAGAAATCTTGAATTGGAGTTAACACTGCAGCAAATCTTTGTAAAACTCTTCCATGACTCAACTAATGAGCAAAGAGCATAAAGTCATTAAACTCATTGTCTTTCCCTTCTTTAAATTGAGGGTGATTCATAGCATTTGTGAGTAAATATGAAATGATTTTAAATGACAGTACTCAGAGTCTGCTCCAGAAAACTGAACAGAAATATTTTATAAGTATCATAGAGTGAAACAAAACGTTAAGGGAAACATCCGTCTCTTGTTTTAAAATTCCAGTAAATCTGAATTTTTGATCTAACATAGCTGGAGTATCATCTGTCGTCATAGAAACTAATTTTCTCATTTCTAGCTGAAATGCTTTTTTTTTTGACAGATATAGAAGATTCCAAATTATCTATGTCATGCGTTATTTATTTTTTAAATTATGATCATTTTTAGAGCAGTTTTAAGTTCACAGAAAAATTGGGGGGAGGGTACAGAGAGTTCCCACACACCCCTGCCTCCGCATATGCACAGCTTCCCCCATTATCTGCATCCCAGACCAGAGTGGTACCTTGGTTCCAGTTGATGAACCTACACTGACAGGGCATCATCACCTAAAATCCGTGGTTTCCATTACAGCTCACTCTTGGTGTCATACATTCTCTGAATTTGGAAAAATGAGTGACATGTATCCATCATTATGGTGTCATGCACGGTATTTTCACTACCCTACAAATCCTCTGTGTTCTGCTGTCAGCACTCCATGCAATGCTCCCAAACCCTGGAGCACACTGATCTTTTTAGTCTCTCCATAGTTTTGCCTTCTCCAGAATGCCATACAGTCAGAATAATATAGGATGTAGTCTTTTCAGATTGGCTTCTTTCACTTAGTAATATGCCTTTAACAGTCCTGCATGTCTTTTCAAGACTTGGTAGCTCATTTCTTTTTAGCGCTAAGTAATATACCCCTGGATGGACCAAGTTTATCCGTTTATCCACCGAAGGACATCTTGGTTGCTCCCAAGTGTTGGTAATTATGAATAAAAGTGCTTTCAACATCCGTGTGCAGGTTTTCAACTCCTTTAGGTGAATACCAAGGTGTGTGATTGCTGGATCGTATGGTAAGATTATGATTGGTTTTGTAAGAAACCGCCAAACCATCTTCCAAAGTGGCTGTACCACTTTGCATTTCCACCAGCAATGAATGAGAGTTCCTTTTGCTCCACATCCTCACCAGCATTTAGTGTTGTCAGTGTTCCAGATTTTGGCCATTCTAGTAGGTGGGTAGTGGTATCTCATTCTTTTAATTTGCTTTTTCCTGATGATATATGATGTAAAACATATTTTTCGTATGCTTATTTTCCATCTGTGTATCTTGTCTGGTGAGGTGTCTGTTAAGGTGTTTGGCCCATTTTTAAATAGAGCTGTTTGTTTTCTTTTCGTTGACTTTTAAGAGTTCTTTGTTTATTTGGATGACAGTCCTTTATCAGATGTGTCTTTTGCAAATATTTTCTCCCAGTCTGTTGCTTGCTTCCTCATTCTCTTAATCTTGTCTTTCATGGAACAGACATTTTTATTTTAATGAAGTCTAGCCTCTTGGCTATTTCTTTTGTGGATTGTACCTTTGGTGTTGTAGCTGGGAAGTCCTCTCCATACCCAAGGTCACCGAGGTTTTCTGTGCTACTGTCTTCCAGGAGTTTGCTAGCAGGTCTGTGATCCATTCTGAGTTCATTTTTGTGATGTATGTAAGGTCTGTGTCTAAGTTCCTTTTTTTTTTTTGTTTTTCCGTCATGTGGATGTCCGGTTGTTTCAAAAGCATTTGTTGAAGAGTCTGTCTTTTCTCTCTGTTATTGCTTTTGCTATTTTGTCAAAGATCGGTTGGCTGTGTTTATGGGGTCTGCTTCTGGGCTGTCTGTTTTCTTCCATTGGTCTGTCTATCTATTCTTTTGCCAATATCACTGTCTTGATTACTGTGTCCTTATAGTATATCTTGCAATCAGGCAGTGTTAGTCTTCCAACTTCGTTCTCCTTCAGTGTTGTGTTGGCTATTCTGGGTCTTTTGCCCTCTCCATAAACTTCAGAATCAGTTTGTTGATAACCACAAAATAACTCTCTGGGATTTTAACTGGGATTGAATTGAATCCAGTTGTGAGGAACTGACACCCTGACCACACTGAGTTTTCCTAACCATCAATATGGAATCTCTCTCCATTTATTTAGTTCCTTTTTGATTTTGTACATCAGAATATTGTCATTTTCATCAACAGATCTTATGCATATTTTGTCACATTTGTACCTAAGTATTTCATTTTGGGAAATATAAATAGTATTGTGTTTTTAATTTCAAATTCCACATGTTCGTTGCTGATATATGGAAAAAGGATTGATTCTGTATATTAGCCTAGTATCCTACAGCCTTACTATAATTGATTATTAGTTCCGGGAGTTTTTTAATTGATTCTTTCAGATTTTTGACATAGATGATCATGTCATCTGTGAACAAAGACAGTTTCATTTCTTTTTTTCCAACTTGTATGCCTTTTGTTTCCTTTTCTTGTCTTATCACATTAACTAGCACTTCCAGTCTCTGATATTTTTAGAGAGGTTTTGAATTCCACAGTCAGTTGTTTGCTAGCTTAATTGAAGATTGTATACTTTTTGTGAAATACCTTTTTTATTCTTTTCCTCATATTCTAACACAATTTTTATAACTGACATAATAATTTAAAAAATTCTCTCCATCTAAAAATAGTTCCCTTTTTCTGTGTGAGAATTCAAATCATATTATAGCTGGCCAGAGTTACAAGCTCAGATCTTGTTAAGATTCATTACAGATTATTTTTTTGGACATTTCAGTCTGATTCTAGTTGACTTATTTTGTTGATTCTTTTTTGATGGCTGAGAGGAAATTTCTTTTCAAATTCCTTATGTATTTGATAAAAGTATCTGTTAGTATTACTTATTTCATTATTTTTTACCCAGCAAATAAAAAACTTTTCATTTTTCCCTGCCAAAGCAAATAGCAATGACCATTCATTGTGAAATTTGTTGTCTCAGGTTTCCTTTACTGTTCTGCATGTCTACTTGATTTTGCATCAGTAGAATTCCTCCATTTCAGATCAAAAAGTTTTTTCATACTTGTTTTTTTAAACTAGAAAAATAATTTAAGTATATTAAAATGAAAATAAGAATTTCAACTTAATTATCTGCATAAGGTATGAAAGTAAATATGTTACAATATTACATTAGTGCATAGAAAAATAACTATCCTAACTGGGCCGATCCATTGATACCAGCTAGGTCAGTGATAGGCTTATGCAGAATACCAGAAATAGTGTGCTTGCCCAACACACATACAATAATACTACAACAATAGCTGACAGGATGGAAAGGTTGATGTGAACTGCAGTGTGGTAGCCAGAATAAGGTGCCCCAAAGATGTCCACATCTTAATCCATGGAATCTGCGAATTTGTCACCTTACGTGGTGAAGAGAATTAAAGATGCAGATGGAATTAATCAGATGACCTTGAAATGAGGAGATTATCCTGGGTTACCCGGGTGGGTGCAGTGAAATTACAAGAGTCCTTAGAATCTTTTACAAGGGCCCAGAGAATCTTCTTCAGCTGTGCTCAGATGGGAGCTCTAACTATGGAAGAATAGTCAGACTCAACATTCTTCCCTTTGAAGGGAAGGGGCTATGAGCCAAGGATTGCAGGTGCCTCTAAAAGCTTGAAAAACAAGGAAACAGGTTCTCCTCTAGAGTTATCGGGAAGGAACAGAGCCCTGCAGACAATTTGATTTTAGCCTGT
This sequence comes from Camelus ferus, assembly GCF_009834535.1. Lineage (NCBI taxonomy): Eukaryota > Metazoa > Chordata > Mammalia > Artiodactyla > Camelidae > Camelus > Camelus ferus. The sequence goes on along the minus strand of NC_045714.1, from coordinate 11,099,277 downwards.
AAGACCCCTTTCAGACTTCCGATGTCCAGAACTGTAAGAGAAAAAAAATTGTGTCGTTTCAAGCTACAAAATTTCTGATGATTTATCCCAGCAGCAATACCTTCTGCAAAACAATAAAGTTGTCTTTCAGAAAAATATTTTTTACTGTACAATTTTAACATTAAAGTTTATGAAACTTAAATAAAAAATTCAGCTCCCCAGTTGCACCATGCCCGATGCAGGTGCTCAGTGACCACATGTTCCTAATGGCTAGCCGTCCAGGTTTGGTTGCGTCCCTGCATTTCTTGGTGGTTGGAAGCAGTGAGAGAGGAGAGTGGAGCATGGGTGGAACCACATTTACCCTTGCCCATTAACTCTTTGGGGTCGAGCCTGTGTTTTGACTGCATGAGTTTTGAGAATGTAATTTAAATTTCAAGTTCTGTTTTAGGATTGTTTTTGGAGGTCCTCGTATTTGGAAATGGGGTGCTGGCTGGTCCGGGGGAGGAGAGCATCGTAAGAGAAACTTACATGTTTTTTTTTTTTTGGGACTCAGACCCAAGATAGAGCTTGTGGTTGCTGAGTAAGCATTTGATCCCAGGATTTCCCACGAACTTTTCCAGGGTCAGACTCTGCTCCAAGCAGGATGTCTGGAAAGGCTGGTGAACCACATTATTTATCTATCAGTTTTGATTTCCATCTCCTCTTAGGGCATAACTGGCTCGAGAGTTCCATCTCCAGCCCTCCCTCCCCAGTCCAAGTCCAAGATCAAGCCAGGATTGGGGTCTGGGGAAGTTTTTGAGCTGAGACAGCTGCAGGATTCCTAGGAAGCAGCCAAAAATGAGCAACAGGGGCTGCGGGCAGGGAGCAGGCTGGGGAGAGGAGGTGAGTCAGTGTCGGCTGTGGACTTCCCTGCATGGTTCACTTGATCAAAGGAAATACCCAAGGGCCTCCCTTCAAGCTTGCCCTTGAGAGGATGGGGGTTGACGTTAGGGAGGGGTCAGGGGCAAGCCACGGCTTTTGGGAGTTTGTGGAGAAACACGACTCTACTGCTCTTTCTGAAGTCCTTCCCAGCCAAAAGCACAGCATCTCCGGAATCTTTTGTCTTCCCCTCTTCCCTCCCCTGCTTCCCCCTCCCTACCCGCCTGTCCCCTCCCCTTCCCCTCCCTCCCCCTTCCTGATGATTCCTTTCTCATCACTTCCCCTCCCCTCTGCTTTTCTCACCTTCTTTTTTCCTTTCCCGTTTCTTCTCCGTCTGGCTTTCTTTTCTTTTTTGATGCCAGGCTATGCCACACTGTGAAATGGTACCAAGCTAAACCACGAGGGAGGATTCCACCCACTCCTACTTTTTACTAAAATTTTAATGTGTCTTTCACCATTAAGCAAAATATATCTATTGAAAATACCTGAAAAATAAAGCAAAGCATAAAAAAGAAAATAAAAGACCCGTAATTGCTCTAATTAGAGAAACATGCTATGAAAGTCACGATGTATGTCTTTGAAATCTTTGTCCTTTGTACACATGTGTGCTGATGTGTGTGTGTGTGTGTGTGTGTGTGTGTGTGTACATGCATTTGTATGTGTGGTTGGGAAGTGTGTTTACAAAAATGGAGATCTTTGGGTAGTTTTATATCTGATTTTTTTGTGTGTGACATTTTGTCATAGACATTCTCTCACACTAGTAAGAATTTTCCAAAAATCTAGATTGTTAATGGCTGGGTAGTTTCCTCTTGTTGATGTCCGTCATTTACTTGTCTACATGGCTTCCAGTTGTGGGGTTTATTTCCCCCACAGAGATTGCTAGTTACCTATCCAAGATCTTCATTCTTCTTCTTTAGTAAAAGAACATCATGAGTAGCAATGTGCTTATCTAAAAGGCTACATTTTTCCAACCTCTTTTGCAGCCAGGGTGGCCGATAAGATGTAGATAGAGTTGTTTGTTCTTCTGGGAAAGCACATTATGTGGGTCTCTCCTTTTTTCTTGCCTGGAATGCAGATGATGTGGCTGGAGCACCAGCGGCCACCTTGGACCATAAGATGACCTTGAGGAAGGAAGCTTTTCACGAGAGCAGAGGAACATAAGGAAAGAAGGCATGAGTCCCAGAGGACAACATATGGTTGCCACACCAGCCCTGGACCATCTACTCTGGGATTTCTTTTATATGCAAGAGGGATAACCTCCCATATATTGCTTGCTTTCCATTTCCTTTTAGAAGCTGAATGTAATTCCTCCAACAGATTAAATCACTCTATATTCAAATACAATGATAATTTACTGAATGACTACTATGCTCCAGTTCCCATTGATATGAGGACATACCAGAGAACAAAACATAGAAAAATCCCTGTCATTCATGGAATTGCCATTCTAATAGGGAGAGACAGATGAGAAAAGAAGGGAAACAAGGAAAACACTTAGTGTGTTAGGTCATAAGTGCTACAAGGAAAAAAAATAAAGTGAGGCAAGGGGGTATGTTTTGGGGGTTGGGGTGATATTGAAATTCCGGATGAAAACTCAGGGAAAGCCTCACTAAAGTAACTATTGTCTTCCCTATGAATTCAGAATGGCATATTTTGTGTCACCACAGCACTTTTAACATTTTTTATACTTAGAAATTGGTGGCTAATTGGGTTTGTAGAAGAATTGGCGACTGGGCTCTTCTCATGCGGATTCTCTCAGGTATTTGATCAGTTGAGCATCTTTCTGTTGCAGGTGAAAGAAACTCAACTCAGTATGCTTAGGGAAACATCCTGACTCACAAGATTAATATATCCAGGAGTGGTTCAGGCATGGCTGGATCCAGGTGCTCAGAAATGTCACCAAGAATCTGTCCTCCCCACCTCCCCACCCTGCTTCCCTCTGTGTTGGTACCATTCTCAGCCTGCAGCCATAAACCACCTCGGGAAGGAGGCAGCTGCCGGCTGAGATTCCCAGTCCAGGGTGCCTCTTTCCCAGTAGGTGCAGCAAATGTCCCAGGGCTCACTCTCATTGGACAGGGTTGGGTCATGTCCCCATTCCTGAACCAATCCCTGGGCAGATGGTGTCAGACAAGCTGATGGGTGGGGCCTGTGCCTTGGGATCCCTTCTGGAGCTGGAGGAGTGGGTCTAAGTTCTAAAGACTTACAGCTGGAGATGCTTCCAGAGGAACCTCAGGAGATCTAACAGAAATGGCAGAAGATGCTGAGCAGATTCCCCCCTTTGCCCCGTGCCTCACCGTGGAGGCCCCCTGGCCCTGGATAAAAGTCCAGTTCCTTTCTTCTCCAGCTTTCCTTGTGTCTGGTGATTGTTTTCTCCCATTTTACAAATGAACAACTAAATGCATCAAGATCATAAATTATAAACGAGCCATTCCAATGAGGCGAGTGATGGTGATGAGTGAAATCTAATTAAGCGGTGTGAGATCTAAGTGATACTGAAGTGCCATGTTAACAGAGCGTTTGATCAGTTTCCTAATCTGCTACGTGAGTTAGTGGAAGGCGAACTCCATTCTGATTGACGTGGAAGTCAATTCATTCTGCATGAGGAGAGAAAGTGCATCTCCCTTTAAGGAACAGAATTCATGATGAGGGTCTGCCCTTCTAAACCACCCTTCTGGCCCTGCGTTCTTGTCTGCATTCCTTCGATACACACTGGTCACAGTCAGGGCTGGAGAACTGGGGAAGTACCACTTTCAAAAAGCATGAGCACTTGCTTTTGAAGCGTTCATCGGCGGCGTTCACTTATTCATAGACTCAAGCGTACCCCGTGTGCCTTAGGCTGGATCTGGTAATTTACACAATTTGGTCCTTCTTGGCAAGTCCCCCCAGTCTTCCCTCCCCTGTTTGTTCTCTCAGGATCATTCCAGGTGGGAAACGATCCCAGGAAGTTGCTTACTCTCAAAACAGGTAACACAGTGGAAACAGCCAGGGCTCTTGATCCTGTCACGTGTGGGCTGTGTGACCTTGGGCAAGTCACTTACCCTCTCTGAAACTACATCTCAAGATGAGATGAGACGCGAGGTTTTGAGGGACACCATTTAACCCGCCTCCATGCCCACTGGGGCTTTTGAAAAGTGTTGGTATAATCCGTCTAGTCTTTTTTTCTTTAATCTGTTATTAAGAGTAAAGAAGAAGAAAGTTAATTGGAATCTGGAGTGGATTTGAAATTTCCCTCTTCCCACACAAGACTTAGCTGAGTTGGAATTTTGGCTGCAAGATTCTATTTAATGACTGTAGACAAGGAAGGGAGATTTGGAGGGCAAGCCTCATGAAATATTGATATTTAGTAATGATCTAAATTATTCTGCAAACTGCCCAGGCAATTGCAGAGGCTAAGGCCACTCTTTCTCCAGTGCTGTTGATACAAGATGTGGTGAATTATCTCTTGCCAAATTTAATAAACCCATAAAATGTCATTCTCTGAGCAAAGACCTATGTCTCTCCCAGGGGCTCAGGCCCCCCACAGCAGCCACCATCGGCTTGACTTGGAAAGAATTAGCCCAGCAGGTAGAAGGCAGGACCAGCCTCTGTACTCATCTTCTGGTGGTGTCTCTTCATCTCTCCACGTCTCAGTTCATGTCATCTCTGAGCTGGGAATTAGTGTAGTCAGTAGCTCTGGATTGCACACGACTTTGTACCACGCTGGGGTTAGTGGCGAGCTAGACAGACATGGGTTCTGTGCTCACAAAGCTCTCTTTTAAATAACAGAGACTATAAACAAACCTGTACCATGGGATGGGATGCCAGGTCGGGAGAGGGGATGTAAAGGAAGGCAAGTGGGTGCAGAGTCTGTCGGTCATGCAGTTGTTTTACCCAAGCAATCAAGGAAGACTGCTTGGAGGAGGTGGCATTTGAGCAGGGATGGAAGAAAGCAAGGGGGAACACCTTGGTACTATCTGGGGGAAGAGCAATCCAGACGAAGGGCACCTCAGGAGCAGGGCCCCTTGCTGGGGAGCAGAGTGGGTGATGGGAAGAGGGGGTGAGCCATGAGACCAGCTGGGCTGGGGACAGATCACGAGGGCTTGCAGGCCCAGGACAGGAAGGATTCTGCATCTTGTTCTGTGTGGGATGAAAAGCCTCTGAAAGTTTGAGGGCTGCTGGTGACGGGCTCAGATTCCCATTTAAAATGATCGGTTCTTCTGTCAGTAGAACGGACAGTGTGTGGGTGGGAGAAGCCAGGAGACCAGGCGAGGTGACGGTGGCCTGGGCCAGGGCGGTGGCAGGGGAGGCGGGGAGGGTGAGAAGGTCTGCCTCATGTGGGATAATGCACGTGAGGAAGACCAGGAGGAGCTCCGGTTCCTCAGGGGTGCGGTGAATGCTTGTCCCACTCTGGGCACTTTCCCTACGAGATTTCTCTGGAAGGTGCCCTGCTTCCACCCCAGCAGCTCCAGGTCGACCTGGTGAAACAGGCTTCAGCACTGGGCTACTTCAATCTCCCGGCCTCTGACGCTTTCTGGGAGACCCTATCCTAATGGAGAACACGAGGACGAACAAAGCGGCTCAGCAATTCGTTCATTCATTCATTTGTTCAGTATTTTTCAGGCTCCTGCCGGGGACAGTGCTGAGCAGAAGCAGGACAGCCTTGTCTGCTGAGGCTCACCGTGCAGTGCTCCTGTGGGCTTCAATTCCAATCCACTGTTTGAGTGGGAAGGTCCCCACGAAAGGAGTTTCAAACATAACAAGGTCCACAGGGAACTGTATAGTGCAGGGAACTCTATTGAATACCGTGCAATGGCCTATAATGAGCAGGAATATGGAAAGGAATACATATATATGTATAAATGAATCACTATGCTGTAGACCACAAAGTAACACAACACTGCGAATCGACTCTACTTCAATAAAAAAGTGGTGATAATGACAATAAAAAACCTCAATATGACAACCCCCCCCCCAAAAAAGAGCTTGAAACAAAGGAATGACAAAACCCTGAAAGCTGGGTAGACAAAGCTGCAGACAGATGCACCTCATTGATTCATAAATCTGGTGGCCATCTGTCCCTCCCCCCAGCATCCATCCCCCTAACCTCCCCTCCCACAGCCCCAGCTCCCAGGATGGTGGAACGAGAGGTGGGCTGCAGTCCCTTCTCACCGACAGGGGAGCCTGGCTGCCAAGGGAGATTAAATCTCCTTAAGGCGAGAGTCAGGGCATCTGCCCTTGAAAGGATGCCTGTGCGCAGGAAGGCTGGCCAGTGGCTTTGAATGAGCCAGACAGAACAAGCACCCGCAGAGCTGTGCCCTGGAGAGGGAAACCAAGGCTCATGAGCCCTGCAGAAGGCCCCCGGCCGCAGGAACTCTCCAGAAGCTTTTTGGAAAGCTCACTGGACATGCAGCATGGGTGGGTCCTGGGTGTGGTGCTGAGGATTGGGTGGCAGAGCAGGTGTGCGGTGCAATATGGCAACTGCTGTGACTGGCGGCGGCTCCCTTAGCGAGAACCTCGGAAGGCAAGCAGGGTTCAGAGCCAGCGGTGCCCTGGAGCTGCTCCCCTTCCTTTTGGCGTGAGCCCCACAAAGCTGTTGTCAGGACCTGCTCTTCCCTGGCACCTGCTCTGGGGCGGACCAGAGTGGGGAGGCAAGGGGGCCAGCTTGGAGACCTTCCAGGGAAGAAGCACCTGTAGGGAGGGGGCAGCAGGGACAGGAAGGAGGATTCCAAGTGGGACCAAACATCTGCGCTGGAGGAAGCATGTGGCTACTCCTCTGAAGTCATCTGAACTTATAAATTCTCACTGTCGCCTGCCCATCAGTCAGCAGCTGCTGCTGGGCTGTATTATTATTTTTCTCCTTCTAAAGGTCAGCGACTTGTTGCGGGTGATTATGTCCCTGAACTGTGCAGTCAGGCAGACCTTGCTCACCGACTTCCCAGTATCACCCAGCTCCGGGAGACATGAAATCTCACCGAGACCCGTCCATCACCTGCTCGCAGCTGGTGCTTGGAAATGAAAGAGACTCGTTCCGTATTCCCAATCAATGTCCGTCTGCCGTCTCTGTCGATAACTGCCGGGCGGTCCAATCTTTCCCCTGACACAAAGGCACCTGGGGGTCAGCCTGGAGATGCTCTGGAGGGAAGAGGCAGCGGTATGATTCAGAGCCTCCTCGCAGGGCTGGAATTAAGTTGGCTTTTTCTCTAATGAAACTGACTCCAAGGGCCGCTGTGTGCCAGAGATTCGATGACTCTCAGGAGAAGCAATGATGACTGATAACATCAAAGCCGTGCACACACGCAGCCTGGCATTCCTAACCACATGGAGGGTGCTTTCAGGTGCTTCCAGCCCTGCAGGAAGCAGTGGTTGCCTGGCACGGCGCTGCGTGCACTGTAGGGACGCAGTGAATGCTGAGGGCATAGCGCTGGTTGCTGCCTTTCCCACTCTCCTGACGGAGAGCCCAGGCCATTCAGAGGCTTAGAAAGTCACTCTCGGTTCCAGTGTTCCCTTACCAAGTGGTCCTCGTGTTTGCAAGTAGCAGAGACCCACCTCCAAAGTGAAACGCACCAGAAGGGTTAGGGCTCCCCCGCTGGGCGAGGCTGACACTGGGGCCTGGAGTCCTAGTTCCAGATAACCAGGAGAGAGGTTCTGATTGTTCCAGCAGCAGGCAGGTATCCACATCCGTCCAGTCAGTAGCCAAGGGGCACGGGGCCTCATAAAGTAAAAGTAGCCACCACGTGTGGCCAGGAACAGGAGGGGCCACTCTAGTTCAAGACCATAAAATAAACTCCGGATTTGGGAATTGAGTCCCCTTGAGGCGGGGTGAAAAGTTAGTTCAGACTTGCAGATCAGGGAGGGTGGGAGTGAGCAAACACGGCCGCCAGAAATTGGGTCAGAAAGCCCAGCCAGGAGGGCACAGGGACTTGTTTTCTCCGAGAAGCATGGAGGGTGGGGAGCCTCATGGAGCTGGCAAAGGACCCTCTCGGCATCCGTGGGTAGGAGGGTCCTGCTCAGCAACCAAAGGGTGGGTGCCAGCAGCCCTGCTCTCTGCCCTGGACACGGCCTGGATGGAACTCTTAGTCGACCCTGTGTCCCTGATCTCCACCTCCAAACCTGTTTGTACACTCACGCCTTGGTGACTGCTCACATCCTCACTGGGGGCAGAGCCCCCACCCCCAGATGGTGTCCACCTATCAGAATCATGACCCCATTTCTCAGGTGCCACGGTCTCCAAAAGCCTCCTGAGAGCCTCCATCAGAATGAACCATCTCCTCTGGCAAGCATCCTTCGACACCTTGGTGTCCTTTCCTAATATTTATAGCTTGTTGTATCCTTCTCTGCCCCCTCCCCCAAGTCCTAGGAGCCTCAAACTCCACCAAACCTTGTAGAAGGGAGAAGATAAGATTTTAACTGAATATTAGATTGTATTTTTTAAACTAGGCTGCCCTCATTGTGACTAGAAAGTGACGAGACCTGCCCAAGATGTTAGAAAGGGGGAAAAATAACAGGACAATTAAAAGAAAACCACAGAACAAAAGCTTCTTGGAAGAAGCAGAGCAACAGATCTCAGGTCCAGGTGGGATGAGCTCCGTGTAGACACAACTTGATTTGGCAGTGGGTGGAGACCAACGCTGAGACTGTGCTCAATGCATGGAACTGAAATTCTACAGCAGATAAATCAGGGCATTGTGATGTACTTGAAGAGGCATCTGGCATGTTCAAAATCCCTGTGGGTTTTCACTGGATCCTGAGTTCTCCTTGTGGACGGTGGTCCAAGGATGACGAGCCACAGGAAGCCATTCTTGCTCACATGTGGTGGGTCCTGAGAATCACCTGGAAATTTCCAAACCTTGAGAAGCCCAGACCATGACCTCAGCGCCTCTGGGGATAGGGTCCAGGTGCCAGAAGGCGGAAGGCTCCCCAGGTGATATATGCGTGCAGTCAAAGCTGGGAACCACAGGAGTAAAAGATTTTCTTTTATTTTCTGGATGGAGAAGTGGCGGCTCAGCCACGGGTGGGATGTGACTCATCCTGGCTGTGCTAGCAGAGCTGAGATGACGTGTGCCCTCTGACCTCTGACTGCTCAGTCTGCTTCGGAGTATCTTGTCTTCATTGTCAAGTTGTAAGGAGGTCTTCACATATTTTAGAGACAAGATCCTTACCAGATATCTGATTTGCAAATATTTTCCCCTGTCCTGTGGGTTTTCTTTTCACTTTCCTCAAACTCTATTGAAATACAAAAGTTTTAAATTTTGGCGAAGAACCATTTATCTGTGTTTTCTTTGGTGGCTTGTGCTTTAGCTGGTTTATCTAATAAGCCATTGCCTAATCCAAGGTTAGGGGTTGTGTTACATCCTTAGATCAACTTAGGGTAACATCATTTTAACAATATTAAGTCTTATGATCCATGGACTTGGCATGTCTTTCTATTTATTTATGCCTTTGATTTCTTTCAGCAATGTTTTGCAGTTTTCAGTGTATAAGTCTTGCTCCTATTTTGTTAAATTTATCTCTAAACATTTTATTCATTTTGATGTTATTATAAACGGTATTACTTTCTTAATTTCCTTATTGGACTGTTCATTGCTGATGCGTAGAAGCACAGTTAATTTTTGAGTATTGATCTTGTGTCCCGCAAACTTTCTGAACTTATTTATTAGCTCTAATAGTTTATTTGTGGATTCCTCAGGATTTTCTATGTACAAGATTATGCACTGAGAAATGGTTTTGCTTTTTCCTTTCCCTCCAGATACCTTTTGTTTCCTTTCCTTGATTAATTGCCTGGCTCGGACCTCCAGCACAATGCTGAATGGGAATGGCGAGAATAGACGTCTGTCTTTGTCTTCTCCCTGATTTTAGGGAGAAAGTTAGCGTTTCACCATTAAATGTGATTTTAGCTGCGAATTTTCATAGGTACCCTCTGGTAGGCTGAGGAAGTTCCCTTCTGGTCCTAGCTGGTTGAGTGTTTTTGTCATGAATGTGTATTAATTTTGTCAGATGCTTTTTCTGTATCTATTGAGATGATCATGCGGTTTTGCCCTTTATTCATTAATATGGTATATATATTACATTGTTTTTCAGGTGTGGCCAGTGAAGTCTCCACCCAGTTAGCTTACTGAGTTGGGTTAATGGTTGGAGAGAGACTTCCTCATCCTTAGAACTAATAAGTCTCTGAGCTTCTGTCATGGTAACTCTCTGTGTATGTCGGGGCACCTCGTCGGGGCACCTCGTCAACACTTGGCCAGGAAGTTGACAACCCTGCCTTATCCTTCACTTCTTGCTTGTGCAGAACCTCAAGGTCAGACAGAGGTGGGAGTTTAAGACTTCCTCAGGGCTTTCACAGACCCGTACGTGCACGTGGTCTTCTAGAGTCTCAGGAATATATTGGAACTTCTCAGATCCCTTGTGGGCATCTCACTCTCCAACCTTTTATTTTAAGCTTTTTGATTAGCCTACAGTTTACCCCAGGAGCTATTCACCACCTCAGGTACCCAGGAAGCGAGTCAATTACTTCAAATAGTTTTCGATAAGTGCCCTGGCTTTTCATATTGAACGAGGTTAGAGTAAAGTTAAAAATAAAGACTTTGCAAGTAGAGTCATCCAGGGGTCCACCAGACAAGTTCAATAATGACACTTCTCTGGGAGTGAGACTTCGATGGAGCTCCAGCATTTCTCTGTCCCTTCCAGTGGCTTCCAGGCTGTTAGTTCTCACCACGATCATAGGCTGTTGCCTTCCAAGGCTAACTGAGAGCTGGACAGGAGAGAATGAAGATAGAACAAGTCAAAATGCCATGAAACTCACTGTTCTTACTGAGATTCAGCCATTTTTCTTGAAGAAATGCTTTTCAGATTGCTTTCAGCCTCTGGTTAATTTCCAGAGCTCTGAACAAGTCAGTTCTGACTTTTTGCCAGTTTTTGTGATCTCTTTTATGGCATAGAGAATTGTCAAAGATCCTTACACTGCCATTTTTGCTGAATCCCTATGACTTCCTTTTATTCACATGATTCTGAATATCTACCTGATGATGATATAAAGTTTCCCCTTCAAATAAATTTAGTTCTGTAAAAAAAAAAAAAGTAGTGAGTTGAGGAAGCCAATCTAAAAAGGCTACATATGGTATAATTCCAACTATATGGCATTCTGGAAAAGGCAAAACTACAGAGCCAGTAAAAAAATCAACAGTTACCAGAGGTTCATAGGGAGGGGATAAGAATGAGTAGGTGGAGCCCAGGGCAAATTTCAAAATAGCAGAAGCACTCTGTTTATGTGATGGAAGATACAGGTCTTTATGCATTTGTCAAAACCCATGGAATGTACAGCATAAAGAGTGAACCCTAATGTAAACTATGGACATCAGTTAATAATAACTAAACTGGTCATTGGTTCATCAGTTGTAATAAGTTTATCTCACTAATGTGAGATGGTAATAATAGAGAGAGTGTGTGCAGGGAGGAGGGAAAAACTTCTCTGCACTTTCTGTTCAATTTTTCTGTAAATGTAAAACTGCTGTTAAAAATAAGATATATTTAGGAATTATTTTAAATGAGTTGATTTTAGGAAATATATTCAATACAGAATACAGTAGGGGGTATAAGAATATGGCAAAAATCATGTGGGAGGCCTGTGGGTGATTGACATTTGGGAAGCATGATGTAAGAAATACATATTACGACTGGGGTCTCTGTTAATGCAGGATAATGGGCAAAAAGAGCTAAACACATTGGACAAAAAATGTTTTATGATTAATTTGAGGTCTCTTGGAATGGCATTTGCCATGCCAGGTACAGCTAGTTGTGAGTTTTCTCTGCTTCGAAGGTTAAGAAATAAGAAACAAAAAAAAGGCTAAGACATCTAATACAAGGTCTTCACTGGTTAACGGAAAAGCTCATGGGAGAGGAAGAGGGGACAGGTGAGAAATGGAGCACGTTGGAGGCTGTCAGAACCAGAAGGTGGGTGATGAGAGTCTTCTGTTCCCCTAGAACTGCTCTAGCCACCCACGCTCAGCGGGCGCCATGCTTCTTTCTGGTACCATGGACAGCAGCCAGACCTGGTCGGGAGAGGGTGCTCATGAGGCCAAGGGTTTCCTGTCTTCATTCCATGGTGTTGGTTTTGTGCTGGGTTCTGTTTAGAACACAGGCATGAGCTAGGAGTTCCTCTTCTACTGGGAGAGCTGACCTTTTCACACGGATCTTCACAGAAGGCCAGGAGGCGTGAGGGGAGTGCACCAGACGTAGGGTAGGAAAAATCAGTCCCCACTCTGCCACTTGCCCAAGGTCACAGGGTTAGTGACAGAGCATCACCCCTCTTGGGGTCTCAATTTCCTCTTCTGCAAAATGGGCTTGATCTTCTTCCAGTCCTTTGAGGGGCACCAAGTAAGTGCTGGACGGATGTTCAGTAAAAGGGCTCCCGAGGACTCCTTCTCTGGAGTGTGAGGCAACGGCCAGGGCAGCCTTCCTTAGTGCGGTGTTTCTGCTTCCTTGCACATCGCTTGCCACGTAGTCAGAACTTCAGTGAATGTTCAAGGGAGGGAGAAAGGAGGGAGGAGGGGTGCAGGCTGCTCATACTTCTCCCTGTTCTCAGCCTGGAGCTCGTGGCCACATCCCTCCTTCCTAAGCAGCCTATGTCTTTCCCACAGGGAGCACAGCCTGGGAGGGAGCCTTATCTTCCCATTCAACTCATTTTCAGCAGCAGCAAAGCTCAAGAGAAGCGATGGGGGCCCCACTCCCCGGGCTTAGGACCCATTATGATGCCCGAGTTCCAGGAGTCTCAGGAATGCTCCTTTATCTCCATCTCTCAGCCTGGAGCTCAACTTTGAGAGTCTGTTCAGGAACATCCCTCCCACTTCATTTGCAATTGCAGACACCTGGTGAGGCAAGTCCCTGGGGAGTCTGGTTTGCAGAAGGCTGGCTCTCAAGGCTTTTGTCATGAAGTCACAGGCCCTTGATGTATTATTCAGGCTGGGTACCAATCAATGCCAGACGCCCATCCATCCTCCACTGGTCCCCCTGCCTGGGCCTCTGCTGTTTTGGAAGCAAATGCTGAAATCTGAAGAGAAATCATCTGCCTTTGTCTCACTGCAGCATAAATACCTGGCACCCGTCACCAGGGAAAAATGTCTGTTCCACGTTGTCTGATTCTGTTGTTTCCAGCTTTCCTCCTGGCTGTAATCACCCCTTGTGCCTTTAGCCTCAGGGGGAAGAAGCAACCTTTCAGAGACGGGTGAAAGGCGGGCTCAGACTTGCTGCACTGCTGTCTGTAGTTTCGTCTCCATGTCTAGAAGGTGTGCTCAGAAGGGAACTGCCTTGGAAAACTCAGAAGCAACCATCAGGTACCAGCCACACACCTAGGATGATGCGCAGTGGGGGGCTAGGAACTGCACTGGGAGTCGGGGTCCAGGCTCCTGTCCGCTCTTCCACCTCTGAGCTGGGGTGACTTTGGACAAATCACTTAGATTCATTTTATAGACATGGCAATAGCGACCTGAGGTGAGGTCATCCTGTCCACCCTTCCTTCCTCGTGAAGTTCTCATGCAGATAAAGTCCAGTAGGAACGTTAGCATCGTGTCCTGGGGCCAGGCTGGCCTGGGTTCAAATCCCAGCTCTGTTGCTCAGCAGCTGTGTGGCTTTGTAAAAGTGACTTCACCTGTCTGTGTCTGAGTTTCCTCATCTGTAAAATGGGGGTAACAACGATCTTCTCACAGGGTGGTGAGATTCAATGCGTCAGTCCAGGTCAAGCACTCAGAGCCTCACCTGGAAGACAGGCAGTGCTTAGCAAATGCTAGCTTCCCTTGTTAATAGTAGCGTTACTACCAGGAGTGAACAGTGCTCACAGCTGCGACACGCAAGGCAGTGTGCGGACTGAGTTATCCTCCTGCTCTCGTCCAGTCTCCACAACAGCCTCAGGAGCGAAGCTGACGAGCCCTCAGGAAGATGTGTCTCAGAGGATGAAACAGTCGCGCTGGGGTCTGAATTCCTGCCACTCAGGACATAGATTTCAAAGAGCTTTGCTGGTCTTGCGAGAGAAACAAGCTCACGGGATTGAGTAATGATGCTGGGATTCTGTACTATTTTTTCCTTCTTTTTTTACTGAAGTATAGTCAGCTTACAATGCTGTGTCAGTTTCTGGGGTAGGGCGTCCTGCTCTCACCGCAGGGTGCGGAACGGACCAGAGGGAGCAAGGGCGGAGGCCGGCGATTAGAAGCTGTGCTGTGAGTGTGGAAATGCCAGTCTGGCCTCTTGCTGGTGGTGACCTTGATCCTGGCCCAGGCCTCTCATCTCTCAGGGGCAGAATGGCCCCTTCTGTGTAGGCTTTTGGGGGAGACTAAATGGTCACCACGTCCCAGGCTGGCGCATTGTGGGTGTCATCTGTGGCAGGGATTATGTCATCTTGGGCTCGACATCTGGGTGACCATCTTTGTGCCCCCCTTAGGGCCTCAGTGGCTGGAAACATCTGGCCCGTGGCCGCGTCAGAACCTGCCAGTTATTCCGCTCCCAGAGAATCCCTTCCAAGCCCGAGGGCCCTCTGACGTCCCTGGCAGTGAACTTGCCTTGCAGTGTGACCCCACCCAGGCAGCAGGTTAACGGGAGGCAGGGCCCCCACATTCCCCAGGCTCAAACCCCAGGTATTCTCAGAATTAAGTCTTTCGCAGCTACTTGTAACACTTGGTGGATGGACGGGCTGTGAACTTACCGCAGCCCAAGTGCAGCGCTGAGGAGACAGAGGGATTTTAGGGACCCATGGGCGGGCGTCTGGGCCGCTGTCCTCTTCCCAGCCCCCAGCACCATCCTCTCTGTTCAGGGTTCAAGACCGGCGACTCCCCGGTTTCTAACTGAAGCTCTTGCTGGGGCAGCTGGTCAACAGCTTAATAGCTCAACGAGCTGAAAAAGAGAGTGGGTCGAAGCAGAGGGAGCACAGGGGTGAGGCGGGTCACAGGGGCTTGGGGAGGAGACCCTCTTTGCAAAATACAGAGAAGCCTTCAAAGGTGGACTTGCGATGGGAGAGAGCCTTCAGGCCGCTCTTAGGGGATGGGAGGTTCAGATCCAGCTGCCCACAAAGAGGAACCCCCATCTTTTTAGAAAGGATGGGAGTGGTCATTCAACCGCGGAGTGACTTCTACTCACATAATTGTTCGTGCTCAGACTCACCCGTTGTCCCCCAGGGCGGGGTTGGGGGGCTGCCGCCCTTTGTGGAGAGCCCCAAGTTCAGGTCTGACCTGGCGCTTCCACCCAGGGCCTGCCAAACGCACGATGAACTGCAGAACCAAACAGAAAGACACCAGGGAGGGCCCTAGGACATCACTGAGCTGCCAAACACCCCCTGCTCTGGATTTCCTGTTACATGAGCCCATGCCGTTTGGAGATGGATTTTCTGTTACATCCAAAGTGACACAGTTACACAGCAGGGGGCATCGTGTCCCCCACCCCGCCTCCCCTGAGCTCCCCGCACTGGGTTAAGAGCTCCAGGTTAGACCGAAGTGGGATCAAATCCCAACTTTTCTCCTTAAAAGCTGTGTGACCTTGGGCAGGTTACATAACCTCTCTGAGCATCGGTTTTCTTTCTTCTCCCCTGGGGATGATAATAGTTCCTCCCACTGTGGGTTTCTGGTCCTAGGGGTCAATGAACACCTCATGGTGCCTGGAACACAGCAAACACTCAAGACCCTTTAGTTAGCAGTGTTTTCTATCATTCTTTTTGCACCCCGAGAACAATGGTACTACATTTCCGTTACTGAAACGATGGATTGGCACTCATAATTGTTTTCTGCTTCAGCACACCTGTTGGTCATCGGCACTTTGAAGTTTCCCTTGAGGGGAGGGTTGTTTTTAGGGATTCTGTTCCTGTGACTCAAACATTGCTCTAAGTCCCATACTCCCTGGGACACGCTGGGTGGCACTCTGTTCCCACCCACTTAGGGGTCTGCTGGGTGTTGCAGCGCAGGGGGTGGGGGCGCACCCTGGGGCTCTCAGGCAGGACAGCAAGTTTCACCCCTGATGTTTCCTCTGGGAGGATGGCTGATTGACAAGCGTGCATCCAGCAATGTCCCTGAGGCCAGCTGTCCATTAATGGGGGGACCAGCGCGGAACGAGGCCTGGAGACCTCCGAGCATCAGGTGGGAAGGCCGAGATGAGTTCTGATGGATGCGTCAGTTGTTTTCTGAAAGGAACTGAGGTGAGGATCCCCTTCCAGGATGTTTAAGCATTCTGGACCCATCCGTCTATCCTTTTATTCCATAAATATGTATAGACCGCCCTTTACATCCCAAACACTGTTTTAGGTGAGGGGGACAGAGTGGTTAACAAGACAGGAAAACCCAAACACAGATCATTCCTCCCTCTGGGACATCCGATTAAAACATCAAAGATTAAACAAGTAGAAAACAGACATACAACTTTTTCTCCGACTGAAAAGTAGAAAATATGGAAATTACAAAGAAGACCCCCTCCCCCAGAGACGGTCACTGTCCCCATTTCAGTGTATTTTCTGCTGTTCTTCCAATGTGTGGGTTTTAAGTGTCCTCAAGATGATTCTGTATATGCAGAGTTGTAGCTTTTCTTTTTTTTAACTGTAAAATCAAACAGATTGAAAACCACACCAAACAACTGTACAGCTGCACAAAAGACTGTAAGGAAAACATCCCTGTAGCCCCACCTGGACAAAGAAACAACACTGCCTTCCACCCTCAAGGACGCGCCACGTATCCCACCCCTTCCTCCATAAGGATCTGCTACCTGCCTTTTAGAGCAATCTCTTTCTTGTATTTCTGTATACTTTTATTACCCGGGTGGGCTGCCCTAGCCACTATGGTTTAGTCTTTCCCATTAGAAAATTTTTGTTATGTCTTTTCAGTCTCTTTTAATCTACAGTTTCGTTCTCCGTCCCCCCTCCTTTTTTGGCCTTTAATTTGTTGCAACTAGAAGGATCCAAGAAAATTGACCTGTAGAATTTCCCACGGTCTGGGTTTGGCTGATTGCAAACTCTGGGCAGTTTAACATGTTCCTTTGTCCTCTGTGTTTTCTGTAAATTGGCGGCTGGTCCAGTGGCCTGATCAGACTCAGGTTCAATGCTTTTAGCTGGACCACAGATGCCGCCGTGTTCTTTCATCAGGAGGCGAGCCCCGTCTGACGTCTCTTGGTGTCTCTGTCTTTCTGATGCGAGTAGCGATTGGTGTTCTGTGCTAAACCCATTAACCCACCAGGAACTGCAAAATGGCCATATTCTACTTCTGCTTCTCCTTCTTCGTTTATCAGCCGGAGTATTTTTAGAAAGAGCATTTTCCCCTCACCTGCTCTCCGATTCCCCAGTGGTACCGCTCACGAGAGGAAGAGAGGCGACGATCCTTTCTTCATGCATCTGTTTCCATGATGACGAGGTGACTCCCAACATCCCTCAAAGATGCTCAGTTTTACTTTTTAAGTGTCATCATGTACGCATAGATCTAAACATATTAGCTGAGTTTTAATCAGTTACAAACCGTTTCCTTTTTGAAGTTCGAATTGCCTTCTCTTCGGCTATTGGGAGCCTCTGTGAGTTCGCTCCTCTGTCCTTTGATGTAACCCTCGTGGACTTGTTTTCTTGCCCCTGGGGTCACGTCTTCACATGCAGGCACGGATCAGTACTTACCTGAAGACTTGAGAGAAACGCTTTGTAGGCTTCTGGAATCTTCTCTGTGTGCAGCTCTCTGCTTGCTGCTCCACTGCTCTAAGTTCTAGCAATTTTGGCCTCCCTGAATCGTCAGCTCTGCCTTCCCAGCCCAGGGAGACTGCCTGGCTGCGTGGGTCCCTGCCCCCAACCCTACGCCCTGGAGCCTCTTCAGTCAATGGCTGGGCAGGCCGAGGGCGCACTGCCGTCTGTTTTTCCTTTCCTTTTCTCAGGGACTCTCTGTCCTGTGCTGCCTGTTTTCCACTGTCTGAAAATTATGTTTCAAGTATTTTGTTTGGCTTTTTCGTTGTTTGGGGCCGGAACAGAACTCCGTTCCCTTTGCACCATTCTGGCTGCAAGCCTGTGTTTCTGAGTTTAAAATGTCTTCTCCTTTTCACGTTCTGCTTCTCTGAGGGCATCATCTGCTCTGTTTGTACACGCGTGTGTTTCTCCTAGTTTAGTCTTTATCTCTGTAATTATTATTTTGTTTTATTTCTCATTCTTTCCTGAGTTCTGTCACCCCACCTCTGAAGTTTTTCTAATTCTGGTTCCCATTGTCTTTGTCTGTCATATCCCATTCCCTTCGTATCTTTCACTTCACTGTGAAATAGAAGACCGCAGTTGGCGTGGCTTTATTTCAGCGGGGACGTTCTCCTCTCGTCACTCTAACGTAGTATAGTTCTGCAGGGGATTTGATCTCGGTGCTTTTCTGAGGTCAAACGAGTTTACTCATCTCCACGTGAGGTTAACTTGCCTGAATTTTCAGAGAGGAGCGGTTGCCTGGTCTTCTCTTCTGTGATTTCCATGTAGCGTTAACAGTCAGGGTGGCTCGCCTTTGGAGAGTTCCAGATTCTGTTCCCCCTAGATCTTCTCTCGCCTTGGTCGCTGTTGCTACAAGCAAGGACCAGTTTTCATTCCACCCACAACGGGTCCTCATCCGTCTTTCCTATCCTGGACGAGAACACTGATGGATTCATTTCAAGAATTCATAGGAAACAAACTTATGGTTACCAGGGAGGAAAGGGGGTGGGAAGGGAGGCCTGCAGACAGGAGCCGCATGGAATTTGAACATTTTTGCTGTGGGTTCTCAAATGCTGGCTGTCTGAGGGCCTGGTTAGGGGGCTGGAGGGCAGCAGCTGCACCTTTTGCTATTGTGTTTCTGTTTGTTTCCTCTGGGTCCTGAGACGGCTGCATCCTAGGGACGCCTCTTGGCCCAGTTTTGCAGAGTTGGCGGCTAAGAGTCGCACGTGGTTAACCTACCGCATCAGGGAGGAGAGCATGACTGTCCACTCAGTTCTGCTTTTTCCAATAAAATTCCAAATTCAAACCACCAGGATGTACTTTAAGGAAATCCATCATCTTGCTTAATAGAAGTGCCCAGTTCAACAGAGAAACAACCAGCTGCATAGAAAGAGGCACCTCAGTTAATTCCTTGACACCCCTGAACTTTAATCCTTTTCCATTTTCTTCATCATTTTCAGAGAGGGCATCTTACATTCCCAGAGATGGGAAGTGACATAAAATTTGGCAAGTCCTTCCAAACCTAGAGGTTGGATCATAGAAGTTTAGAAATCGTCGAGTCCTGGACGCTTTCTTTGTGGCTTCTGAAATAGTAAGCACCCCAAACTCGCGGAAAACCAAAGTACTTGCCCGGATGTGGCCCCCTCCCCTCTCTCCCAGCCTCAGCCTTTCTCCTTCATGCCCACTGACAGTACAGAAATGGGTTGTTCTTCATTTGTCTTGCTCTCTATTTGTTCAACGTGTATTTATTGAGCACCTATTGCGTGCTGGTTACTGGCTGGTGGAAGAGGGCAGATGCGGTACAGTCCCTGCCCTCGCAGGGCTCACATCCTACCATCAGGAGATGGAAAATCAACAAGGAAGTGAATGTCTAATCAGAAATTGTGGTTACACTGTAGAGGAGGTAGATTTGGGGGAGAGGGTGCAAAGGAGCCCAGAGGTGGTGACATTTAAGCTAATCCTGAAAGGGCTGAAGGATCCAATCGTGGGGCTGGAAGGAATTCCAGGCGGAGAGGCTGGCTTGACCAAACGCCCTGGGGCAGGAAACGGGACTGAACCACGGCCGTTGTGTGGTATTCGTGTTGAAAGAGAACAGTGACAGATGAGCTCAGAGGCTTAATCTGTGGATTTTGATCTTAATCCTAAGAATAAAGGGAAGCCATTGAAAGAGTTTAAGCAGGAGAGTAAAACAATGAATTAAATTTTCTGCAAAGGTCAAGTGCAGCGTGGAAGATGAATGGGAAAAAGAATGGAAACAGGGCAGCCAGCCAGGCTGGGAGGGCACTTTTTCAGAAGAGGTGATGCTGGCCTTGCCTTGGGGGCTGGTGAAAAGTTGGGGGCCTGGGGTGGGTCTGGTGGGAGAGAGTATGGATCTGTGGTGTTAGAACAGCCTGGACTCTATCCCTGCACTCACCAGTGGTCAGGAAAATGGACCTGGGAGTTTCTCATTTCCCTGTCCCCCCCTATTTTCCCCAATTTTTAGGATTATAAAATTCATCTCACATTAAACTTACCATCTTAACCATTTTTAGTTGCACAGTTCAGTGGTATTAAACCCACCCCTAATGTTGCCAGTCATCTCCACGGTCCTCTCCACAATGCTTTTATCTGGTCAAAGTGAAAATTACCCACATTAAGCGATAGCTCCCCATTCTCCCTTCTCCCAGCCCCTGGAAACTACACTCCTTCTCTCTGTCTCTGTGATTTTGACTACTCCAGGGACCTCATGTAAGTGGAATCATGCAGTATTCATCTTTCTGTGACTGGCTTATTTACTTAGGGTAACATCTTCAAGGTTTATCCATCGTATAGAATTTGCAGAATTTCCCTCCTTTAAGGCTGAATAATATTTCGTGGTGTGGATATACCACATTTTGCATCTCTGTGTTCCCAGTCTCAGCACATGGTAGATTTGTTTTATGAATGGATGGAAAGACACATGGATGGATGGATAAATGAATGGATGGGTTGTTTAGTGGATCCATGGATGGATGGATGAGTGGATAGATAGACAATGGATGCATGGATGGATGGACGAATAGATGGATGCGGGCATGCATGGGTTGTTGGATGCATGGATGGATGGATGATGGCTGGCTGGCTGGCTGGATGGTTGGGAAGGTAAATGGAGGAATGGATGGATGGAATAGTGAATGTCTGAATGTATGACGGGGGCATAGACATGTGCATGGCTGGATTGAGGTATGAGCAACCTTTTTCTTCAAGAGGCATTTCCTGGAGTTTATTGGCCCTCCTTAATGCTTCCAGATGTGGTAGTGTGAGCCACAGAAGAAGAGAATGTGGTTTTCTAGATTCCAGGCAGTGCGGGATAGAGAAGAATTCTCCAAGCAGAGGACTGGGGGCCAGTCAGTCAGCAGGTGGAGTATATATTCATCAAATTAGCTGTCAACTTTAGAAGTGAGATTATTGCTCACCAAAAAAATACAGATTTCTTCACTCTTTTGGAAAACATTTAAGCTCTGGCCTTACTGAGCCATATTCCTGCCTGAAAATAAGTGGCTGGACCTGAGTGGCTGACGTCCCCTCTTGAGTCCCCAGCAGTCCCCCGCGTGCCCACCCCCACCTCCCTCACTTTCTATTCACCGCAGAGCTCACCACCCTGGAGCGGTGGGTGTGGGGTCCGAGGGGCCTGGGTCGGAGTCCACTCCCGGCACGTTCTCTGGCAGGTGACTGCCCCCTTTCTGTCCTGCATAAGAGGCAGAGGCCGGGCAGCATCAGAATTGGCTTTGGCCAAAGTGCATCCCTTGTAGGGGCTACTCATCCTCACTTTGCCACAGATTCCTCATCTGAGATGTGGGGATGACGTCTGAATAACAATGGTGTGCACATTAGTATTAAAATGTGTTGAGACCCTTACACATGGCAGCCTGTGAATCCTCTGGAGAGACCGGCATTGCTACTGTTCCCACTTCCAGGAAACTCAGGCTCCCACCCGGCCAGGAACTGGCGCGGCCGGACCCCAGCTGAGTCTCCTGCTCGCGGGCTCTCTGCCTGCCTCCTGCAGGGTCGGGTCTGCAGCGCCGAGTCCAGACCCCTCTGAGCAGCCACCACTGCCACTTTCTTCTGCGTTTGCTGCCACCCGGGGACAGGCAGTTTGCCCCCAGGGCCCTCTCTTTTTGGAACATCCCGGATGTAAAATCTCTGGAATGCGATTCCTCCTCTCTGGTCCCCACGCGCTCTCCCGGTTGCTGGGCTGTCCCCTTTCCCACACAAAGGGCCTGGTGGGTGCTTGAACAGCATGTCAGAGCCGAAGCCTGAGTTCCCAGCCTCCGGGGAGCCCCAGGGACCAGCCAGCACGTTGGATGCTGCCCAGTTTCAAAGTGCTTCCCAGACAAACGTGTCCAGCTGACCGTGTTCCCAGGGGACAGTGTCTTTCCCACGGCCACACGGGCCCCGGGAACGGACTTGGCCACCAGCCCGCCTCTGAGGCCGTCCCAAGTGTGGCCGTTCCCTCCCTAGGAGGCAGTGGGGTCCGTGGTGATGGCAGGACCTGGGGCTTGGTGAGCTCTGGGTTTGGATCCAACAGCAATTTGACTTTGGGCAAATGCCTTCTCTGTCTGAGGCTCCCCCCTTCATCTGTGAGTCAGGCTGCATAACACCAGCCTCAAGGCGCTCTGCATAGGGTTCCTTCTGCAAGCCTTTCTGCCAAGCCAGCCTCAAACCGCGCACC
Source organism: Camelus ferus (assembly GCF_009834535.1). Classification (NCBI taxonomy): domain Eukaryota; kingdom Metazoa; phylum Chordata; class Mammalia; order Artiodactyla; family Camelidae; genus Camelus; species Camelus ferus. The sequence continues at coordinate 11,077,054 of NC_045714.1, read as the reverse complement.
CCCAGGGAAAGACCCCTGAATCCACAGTCACCCCTTTGTGTGACTGGTCGCCATGCTCTGGATGCTGCAAAGTTATTGAGCTTGTCTTCTGGACACAAAAACCAGACCCCAGCCACCAGGCATGACCGTCAGGCCTCTTAGTGAAAGGACACAGGGCCCTGCTCGTGTGAGGCTCTCAGTGGGAGGACGGAGGAGATGCCCTTCCGAGGAGCATATGTTTCTTGAGAAGCTCATGAGGTCCTGGTGAACCGTTTCCAGGTAGAACGTGGGGAAGACTAGAATCCGCCTCTGCTGCTCTGTCCCATGTGGATGAGACTGAAAGGAAATAAAAACAAATAACCCCCTAATCGTGACTGACGTTAGGTAGGTCCCAAGTGAAAAAAAAAAAAAAACTAATAATGAGACAAATGTATTAGATGAAACTCACATCAGTTTAGGCCTTGGAAATGGAGGTCTCCAGGTGACCAAGGGAAAGGCAGCTTCAGCTAGAAACACGGGTCTTTGTCCTCACGGCGCTCAGTGTCATTACCTGGAGGTATTCATGAGGCTGCCAAGCAAACAGTCTTCAACTAAAGGCCACCAGCCACCGTGTTTATTTTACATTAGTGGGTTGAATAAAAGAATATTTATTCCTCAAAGAACATCTTGCCCATCTCTTTCAAGTCAATAGATTAAAAAAAAAAAAAAGCCACGGAAGTGTGGACTTTTCCGGAGGACTTCTCGGTGCCTGGAGCTCCACTGACCCCGTCAGTGTGTTTTCCCTGCACCGCTGGAAGCATCGTCGGGGCTCGTGGCAGCTGCTGTCCCCAGGAAAATCCCGCTGATGCTGATTAGTGTCTGTCCCAGCAAGGTGACCCTAACCATTCCAGCCAGCATCGTGTGACCTGTCTGCCAGCATCCCTGGTGTGGCCCCTGCGGCTGCCCACTGGCCCCCACCTCGAAAGATGTCACGAGACGGCTGGCTGTGGTCCCCACTGGCAGATGTGGTGAAGCGGGGGCAGGGTGGCTCCCTGTGAGACAGAGTCACGGATTGTGGGCCCAGCACCCTGGGATCCCTCCAAAATACAGGTCAGGAGCCACTCAGACCAAAAAGGAGAAATCCCACCAGCAGAAAGTTGAAATAATGTGGACAATTTATCTTTCTTTCTTTTTTCTTTTTTTTTACTTTAAAAAAAATTGAAGTATAGTCAGTTTACAATGTTGTGTTAATTTCTGATGTACCCCATAGTGATTTATTTATACTATGTGGGCAATTTCTGAATGATGTTTAATACGGCTCTAGGTGGATAATTGTGAAGGTCAGCCGGAGTTGTCCACCCAGGGAAGCCCCAGTTCTTCAGTCAATCGCTCATCTAGGTGCTTCAGGGTGGGGGGCGGGTTGTAGATATGATCAAAGTCAATAATCAGGTAACTTTGAGTAAGGAGACTGTCCTAGATGGTCTGGTGGGCTTGGTCTAATCAGTTGAAAGGCTTTAAGGGCAGGACTCTGGCTTCCTGGGGAGAAAGAAACCTTGCCTGATCTTTCGAGCTGTGTCCTGAAATTTTCGTCTCATGGCTCATTTTAAAAACACCCAGGCTGAACTATGTTCAGTATCTTGCAGTAACCTGTAGTGAAAAAGAATATGAAAACGAATATATGTATGTACACGTGTGATCGAACCATTATGCCGTGCACCAGAAATTGACACATTAAATGACTATACTTCAATTTAAAAAAATAAAACAGGCCTTCCACCCTGCCCTCCTTCCCCCGCACTCTGCATGCTGGCCTCTCTGCCCAGACAGCTTCTAGCTGCTGGTGCACCGCGTGGCTGGGATGCTCCGGGCATTCCGGGTGCTAAAGCAGCCCCTCGCCCACTGTCACCCTCAGCCAGACCCCCTGGTGTGTGTCCTGCTCTGAGCTTGTTTCTCTGTATCTGACGTTACCCTTGTTGATGGATCTGCTTCCTGTTCATTGCACATCTGCCCCGCCCCACAGCATAGAAATCCCTCGGACCACCTGTGTCCCAGAGTTGCACCCAATATAAATTGCATGTAGTGGGGAGGGTCTAGCTCAGTGGCAAAGCACGTGCTTAGCATGCACGAGGTCCTGGGTTCAATCCCCAGTACCTCCGTTAAATAAATAAATAAAAGCAATGCATAGAAAACAAACTATGGTTACCAAAGGGGAAAGGGGGGGAGGGATAAATTAGGAGTTTGGGATTAGCAGATACACCTTACTATATATAAAATAGATAGACAACAAGGACCTACTGCATAACACAGGGGACTACATTCAATTTCTGATAATAACATATCATGGAGAAGAGTCTGAGAAAAAATGTGTATGTGTATGTCTAGCTGATTCGATTTGCTGTACACCTGAAACTAACATTGCAAATTAACTACAATAAAAATTTCAATAAAAATGAAATTTAAAAAGTTAAAAAAACAAAAAAATTAAAGTAAAATTTTAAAACATGTTAAACAAAATTGTGGAACAAATGAATGAATGAATACATGAATGACCTGGAGTTTGGACGGATCGGGGCCAACCTATCTCTACCTGATTCCTGCTTTTGCCCCCAGCTCTCCCAGGAAAAGCTTCACCAAGGTCATGGCCTGCCCTCTAGCCCAGGGGCTACAGCCAAGAATTCAGATTCAGGGACATCTTGGAGGGACAACATGGCAGTCTTTCTCCAGGACATCCCTGCCCTGGCTGCTGGGCACCTGCCCTCCCTCCAGCTCACCTGATGCCCATGGAAAATTTCTGACCTGCGGCAGGATGCCAATGGTTCTGTGTATAAAATGTGTACACCTGCCGGTTCTGACGGGGACACTTTGTTTCTTTGTTGAAACAGTGGGCTGAATGTGGCAGGAGAAAGAGTCCGGCTCAGCCCTGGAAGTACTTCAATGAACTTGAACCTGGTTCCTGGCCAGGGCTCTGAGGCCACGAATCAGGCTGGGAACACAGTGAGTTCAGAGTCAGAGATTTCAGAACCTGGAGCCAACCCATCGCTGGGCCCAGGCTGTGGGTCAGAGAGGTTTTCCTTCTTTGACCCTGGATGTTTCTGGAAAATGTCTTCCACCTTCATTTTGCACCAAGACCACTCATTCCATAATAATAAAACTGCTCCTGCAGAGCCCTGCACAATCTCAGGGCACCCCCAGGGGCCTGGTGAGGGGGCACCACTCCCACAGTACAGGTGAGGAAGCTGAGCCAAGCCTTGGACTGGCTCCGGACATGCCCACCGTTCAGGGAACGTCTCCCATGGGCAGGCACCATTCTGCATGTCGGTGCAATGGGGGGCCACAGTCCCCACCAGGAACAAGCCACTTGGAGAGTGGTGTTGGGGGTGGGAGGGGAGAGCCGTCCAGGCAAAAGGAAAGGCCGGGGGAGAGCAGACCAGTGTGTCTCAGGGCCAGAAATCAGGCAAGTGTGTAAAACACACTGAGAAAGGAGGAGAGGGGAGAGTGGGGTCAAGTCACGAAGGGCTTGTGATCTCATTCTAAGTGCAGAGGGAATCCACTCAGGGCTGGATCAGGGCAGTGATGAAGCACTGATTTTTTTTTCCTAAAAAGCAATTGTTCTAAGGAAGCCCCATCTCAGTCGGAGACACAGCCAGCCCTGCTGCAGGTCTTGTGCACACTCGTTGGCTGGTCCCAGAACCATCTTTGCACAAGGAGGTCATAGAACCACCTCTTTCTGTCTGACTCCCCGCCCAGGGCACCCCCTGGGGAGAGGATGTTGTTTCCCTTTGGGGGTGGCCTCTTGGGGGGACCCACCCGGCATGACCTCCCGTTGACCCATCTTCTGCCCAAGTCCATGGTGGTCGGGTTGTCTGAATGGCCAAGAGATGAACTCATCGGCCACCTCCTGTCGGGTCACCGTCTGAGCGTGTCTGCCGATTAATCAAGGGACAAGCACGCTGTGTTCCGGGGCTGGGCCCGCCAACATCCTTGATGAGTAACTGGGACAGTCGAGGGGACGGGGAAGTGGCCACAATGCCACCATTGTTCTTTCGTTCCAGAGCCCCGGAGCGCCAGGTCTGCGCGGCAGGCTGGGCTGGGCTGGGCTGGAGGCCACAGCTGCTGGACAAACCGCCCCCTCTACCCTCCCAGCCTCAGTCATCTCAGCAGGGGGGCAGGGGGCAGGTGCGGCTGCCCTGGGGACGCCACCGCCGCAGATTCCCTAGCAGCTCACAAAGCAAGTATGTCTTCTTGTTTGCAAACCATTCTACAAAGGCCTGCGAATGTGTGCGCAGCAGAGGGCCTCAGGTTCACCTGTGCACTCATTTGTTCATTCATTCATTCATTCTTTATTCATTCAATATTCATCCAGCCTCTTCGAGCTGAAAGATGAGAATGAACAATCAGTGCGTAACAGACACACATTTTTCCACGTTGGGCTGTGTTTCAGACTCTGTATCACATTTAATCCTCACCATGTGCAGTGCAGTCTCTTAGCCTCAGATGCCTGGGGCCAGGTAGCGGGGTTGGGACCGGCCCCACCTCTCCGGGCAGCGTGGCTTTGGGCTGATTCCTTCACCTCTGTGACATTTATTACAGTGGGTGATATTAGTTTGTAGTCAATTTGTTTTCTTTTCAGTTTTTATTCACAGACCTGGAGATGGAAGAATACCTACAGAGGTATAACTTAACGGACAAGTTTGATCTTACAGGCGGGGAAAGACATGGAGAGGCAGGGCGTACATTCTCCTCCATGAGATGTTCATGGGATGGTGACCCACCAAAACAGCCACAAATACAACCTTAGTAAATTCTCCCCCAAAATAATGCAGACGTATTTTGACCATAATACTGAAAATCCAGACATAACTAATGAAAAAAATAATAGCCAGGGTGGGGTAGGGGGGTGTAGCTCAGTGATAGATTGTGTGCTTAGCATGCACAAGGTCCTGGGTTCAATCCCCAGGACCTCCATATAAAAAACAATAATATGCAAAAGAATGTATTTATAATCCACTCACTTGGGAAACCGTTCGAGAGGATCTGTTAGTTCTAGACCTGAGCACACACCTGCCCTCCGCCCCGCATCCTCACCGCTAGATGTGCACACCCAGAGAGATGCCCGCGTGCGTCCCCCGCAAGCAGTGACGTGTGGGGCTGGCTCATGCTGGCAATAGTCGATGGTCTGTATCTCTTCCCAGCTCCACGTGCAGCGACATCCCCGTGTGGCTTGAAGTCAGCGGTGATGGGGGGATTTACATCGTGGCAGTTGGAAGACACTTGTCAGAGCTTTTTCTCTGAAGAGCCAGCATTAAACATTCGCCAGTGTATTACTGATCAAAAGTCATGAATTGAATGTTCACGGCAGTGATGTTCATAATGGTCCCACGCTGGATACTACCTGGACATTCATCCACAGGAGAAGGTGAAATGACAGCAGTTTTTCCTTTCCCAGAACGCTTTGCGGCGAGGAAAGTGACCACACGCCACCACATACAGCAACACAGGTGAATCTTACAGAATCAATAATTTATATGTTAGGGTTCCCTTTATGTAAAGTTCAAAACCAGGCAAAACTGATCTATGGTGTGAGAAGTCATAAGAATGGCTCTCCCTGGACAGGGAAGTGTAGGACTTGTCTGGAACGGGGCACAAAGAGGGTCTCTGAGGTGGTGGCCATTTTCTGTCCCTACGTCTAAGCTCTGGTTACATGGGTGTGTTTACTCGGTAAAACCTCATTGAGCTGACACTTCTGCCTTGATATGTTTTTGTGAGTATGTTAGTCTTGAATAAAAAAGCATATTAAAAATATAAGATTTAAAAAAAAAATAAAATACAACAAACCAAACTAAAAAATTATCTCCTGAATAACTCTTGGGCCAAAGAGAAAATTATAAAATGAGCTGGACAATACTATTTGTCTTGGGTAATTAATCACGGACATGTGTAAACACTAATCATGAGAACTTTTTATTGCAGACTGGCTCAGAATATTAAAAAAAAATTGAGTGTTATCCAAGTGTTTAACAAAGGAAATTGGGTAAACATATTATGGTACTGTCATACAATGGAATAATATACAGTGATTACAATTTTATTATACAGGAAAATGTCTGATGTCACGGAAAGGTTCATGATGTATTATTAAATGATTCTAAGAGGTTTTTAAACGTGCGTTTTATACAAGGAAAAATAACTGGAAAGAAATATATCCAAATACGAATCGTCATAATCTCTGGATAATGGAATTGCAGTAACAAAATTATTTTTATTCTTTTTTACATTTTCCAAAGGCTTTGCTATGAACATATATGAACATATTGTAATACCCCAAAGTTTGTTTAAAACAAGGTAGCTTTATTATTAAATTCTGGCATCTAGAATGTGCCTTGTAGAGAGTAAGTTCCCACGAGCTATTTGTCAAGTGAACGAGTGAGTGATTTCTAGGGTAAAATCTGAATGCTGCGGGAGAAGACAGGTGACTGGACCGCTTATCATGTGTGATGGGAAAGGGGACATTTTCACGGTGGATACAGGGAGACAGAGTAGCGAGGAAAAACATGTGGAAGGAGGGAAGAACCGAGAGGGCTTTGGTAGATGGAGAATCCGGAAACAGACTTTCCAGGTTTAGAAACAGCTTGAACAGGACAGAGCAGAGAGGTTTTCCCCAGTGTCACTTCTGAGATCAAGAGAGACTCTGAACCCCCCTCTCTCAATCTTTTGAGGCTCCTGGGGGTTACAGAATGGTGGCATAGTTCATCTGTTCACAATTAATAAATAATAACTTCTGCACAGAAACTGAGACAATGTCACCCAGAAGTCTTGAGAACTGACTGTTAGAAATTATGTGAGCTGGCTCTTAAAGCAGGGCTGCCCCGCCGCTCGCCACGGTGGGCGTGTTTACACCGTGGAAATTTGCCAACACTGCAAACCAAGGGGATTTCCTTCCCCTATTCTGGAGAGCTGGCTTACCAGCGCATCCTTGGATACAATCGGCACTCTTCACAGGATCATTCCAGCACTCAAAAAAAACCCCCAAAAAACCCCAAACCTGCTAACTCTTAGTGTGTGCCGGTGGTGGCACAGAGTTCAAGACGTTTTCTGTACACTTTCTTCTTCCAGTCTTGCCAGGGTAGCGCGGCGGCCGTGCATAAAGCTTCAAATGGAGATTTGACTTGGGTCGAATGGCCATTTTGCACGTGGTAGCTCCCATCCACCGCCACCTCCAAAGATGGGAGACCTCACTCCACCAGCCCCCATGACCCAAAGCCTCCTGGTATTTCTTCCCACACCCGGACCTGTGAACCATCCGCCCTGCCTGAGATATCAGAGCGGGGGTGGGTAGGGGCAGACCACAGCCCTCCAAGTACCACGTTGTGGGTCTGGCCCACATCGCGAGAACTTCGTCATCAGAAGGATCCGCGCAGACGGCTCCCTTAGCCTAGAACATTCTCCCCGTTCCTCCCCCACCCCCACCGCCTCTGCTTTCGCCTGCGCAGTTAGTTCTTACTCTTCCTTCCGGACACGCGTCCCTGAAGGACAGCCCTCTCCAAACCCTCATTTTTCTGCTTCACAGTTTTGACGATCACAGCCCAAGATATCTGTCGAGCGCCTGGTACGTACATACCAAGCTGATACGAGAGGTGAGAAAGTATCTCCTTGTCTTCCTTGGGCCCCTGCCCCGAGGCGTCTTACCTTCTCTCCTTCCAGCACCTTCGACACCCGTCTTGGACTTACACAGCGCTCGTTGCCTGGCGGGGCCTCACTGTCTACTGAGAGCCTACCTACGTGTTCTCTTCCTATTTGCCCCTGAACACTCAGTGACTGACAGCCACTGTCGGTAGCCCGGCTTCAATGGAAAAGACGTGGACTTGCCCCAGCAGAGAGTCTGGTAGGTTTTTCCGTCCCTCTGCCTTCGTTCTTCAGCTCAGCTCGATTTTCCCAGAAAGTAAGATTTTCCAACTTGATTAACAGACGCTGTTTTCACCTTTGATCAAGGCTAAAAACTCCAATCGAGACGCGTGGCGACAGGAATCAATACTGTAATAAAATCACACCTAATTGACTTAGGGCTTCACGTGTGCCCAGGTTCATTTATCTGAATAGAGCTTTTGAAAGTTTCAAAATGAGGAAGACGTATTTCGCTCCTGAAATTTCTGTGCTCAGCCCTCACTGACGCAGACGTTAATTGCCGAGACCTCCAAGCCCATTTAGGGAATCGACACACCAGAGCGCCAGCTTCTCATCTGTTCCCGACTTTCGTAGGCATGAGACTCAGGCTGGTGGCGGGCAGGGTGGCCAAAGACGCCGGATAGTTTATCTGGGTGGCACAGGGATGGAAATGACTCACATTTCCATGGTAACCCTTATTATTGTTTCAGAAAGCGGAGTTCTTTCCTCCAGGTGGGAGGATGGAGAGAAGGAGGGTTTACAGAGAGAGCTGGAACCAGAAAACCAATGGTTTCCCAGCAAAGCCAACCCCAGTCTCAGGGAGCAATAGACTCATGACAAACCATCCATGCCACGTGGCCAAAATCCCTTTTCCCCAGACTCAGCTGACAGCCTGCTCCAGGGTGATTAGCACGGCAGCTTCTAATGTGGCCCCCCTGCTTCCTCTCCTGCCCCGCAAAGCCTCCTTGGCATATTTCAGCCACAGGGAACTTTAAAACATTGCTTTAGTTTCCAAGACTGTCATACAAATTACCACAAACTTGGTGGCTTAAAAGAACCACAATTTATCCTCTCATCTTTCTGGAGGCCAGACATCTAAAATCAAGGTGTCAGCAGGGCTGCTCCTGAGGAGGACCTGGCCCCACAAACCCTCATGGTCTCCTGCCTGGGGGATCCCTGCAGACTCACCTGCTCATTCGTTTGAGAAATGGGGGGGCAGGCACAGTGTGAGAACTGGCTTTTAATAACAGTCAGGAGGAAAATGCAGTCAGAGCAGTGCCTAGCGGCCAGGCTGCGTTGGCCCTGGAGGTCAGGAGGCTGGCTCAGGACCCTGCCACCTCCCCTCGCTACCTGGGACCAGGGTGGCCAGGTGCCGCCGCTGGGGGTGGTCTGTCCCCCCTTACCCTGGGCTCGCCCTTTGGTGTCAGGGAAGCCAGAGGGATTCTGGCATCTCCTCAAGGGACTCACCACACATGGAGGTGGTCTCTGTGTCAACATGACCCAAGGAGTTGATACCACTCCTGCTCTGCTGGCTCCCTTGTCCAAGTGCTCAGGCTCCAGCAGCTGCCCTGGGCATCGCTGGCCCTGGCCCTGGCCCCATCCTCCCTCCCGCCCCAGCTGCAATGTCACACCATCTTCTCTGGGTGCCCCAGCCTGTAGCCATCGCTGGCAAAGGAGGATTATCCATGCCCCTTTGTCCTGACGCTAGCACCCCCTGACACCTTTGGGCAGATCAGATACGGGGACTGGAGAGCCGCATCCTTGCCCCTTCTCCAGGGCCACATGGTCATGTGTCCCCACCCCAGTGCCCTGTCCCTACCTGGTGACATGGAGGCTGGCCAGCCAGGTGGCGGGGTGATGAACAGCCAGGAATCCACCTTCGCTCCCCTCCTTGCAGGCACCTCCCGACTTTGGCAGGGCTTCTGCCAGAGTTTTCAGGGTGTGGTGGGGAGAGAACTAGTCCAGGCTCCCCTCAGCCCCCCGTGTCCCGAGCAGAGGAGGAGAGGAAACAGCCTCTCCTCAACGCCTCTCACCCCAGCCCTCCTCTGGGTCTCTCCATCTGAGGCCACCAAAGCACAAGCCACGTGGGTCTTTTCTGCTCAGATGGGTCCCGGGCACGTCTCTCCAGGTCCCCGGGAGCAGGGCAGGTCTGCTCAGAGCACCTTGCTGCCGCCACGGGCTCTCCTGGGCCAGAAAACTGTTTTCAGTGGGTCCCTGTATCAGAGCATCTCGCCGCCTCCTCTTGCCAATTTTTTCTGTGAGACCTGGTGAGGGTGTTAGGAGGGAACTGCTTCGTCCGCTGGTTTGGTCACCCACTCACTTGTATCACACAAAGCCAGGTCACTTTGGCATCCAATCTCAGAACCAGGTCACATTCAAATAAAGAACCAGCTGAGGGTCAGAAATAACGGGAAAGCAACTTCAGTCTTTGCTGAAATCTCTGAGAAACACTCGCGGAGCCCCCATTCTTCATGCGGAGTGAAGCTCTCTAACAGCCTCTGTTCCCAGCGCTCCCCAGCCCAGGTACCGGGCCCCATCCAGACAGCGAGGTTGGAGCGTCGGGGTGCCCGGGCGTGGTGTTCGTTAAAACTCCCAGGTGATCCCAACACACAGGCAAGCTCGAGGACCCCTCCAAATTTGCTCCAAGCCCACCCTGCTTTCTCTACCGTCTCGTGTCCCCTCTACACTCATTAATCCTATTCTTAAAACAAGAACCAGAAACGAGCTGGCAAAGTCAGTTCTTCTTGTTGGGGAGAAGGAAGGGCAGGAGTTGTAGATTTGCCTGTTAATCTGGGGGCACACACACTGATCCACCAACATTCTTTAACACCTAGTATGTGCCAGGCACCATGTGAGGCCCAGGAGAGCAAAGGTATTGAAATAAAAAGGATAAGTAATGGCTGTGGTTTGAGGCAAGCAAATAAAAGGCAGTTACAATAAAGGTCGATACAGACCATAAAAATCACGGCCAATACTGTGTACTAACCGCCTGCCGGATTCTGTTCGAAGTCAGTAACGTGGATTAACCTGTTCAACCCTCACAACAAACCTGTGGTGTAGGTACTGATGAGAACTCCCATTTTATAGATGACAAAATAAAAAGCAGAGAGGTTCCCCATTTGTTCAAGGTCACACAGCAGGTAGGTGGCAGAGCTGGGATTCCAATCTGGGATGTCTGGGTTCCAGAGCCCGGCTCTTACCCCTGGTGCTATCCTCACAGAAGGCTGTGTGGTGGCAGAGTTGGCATTTAAACCAGATTGGCAGAGCGTGCTAGGACACCAGGGAAGGCTTCCTGGAGGAGGTGGTGCTTGAGCTGAGTCTAGAGGGACCAAATGTCCTAACAGTGTTCCTATGTCCCTGCCACCTTTAGCATCTAGGCTGTGCCTGGATAAGGCACTACATGGAGGGCAAGGGGAAGGTGAGTGGGCACAATACCCACAGGGATGTTCCTTGACTGTATCTCCAACAGGAAGAGAAACACAACAAGCTAGATTAACAGCAACAACAACAAAATCAGGAAATTTACTGACATGTGCAACTTTAAGAAGAATTTTTTTTAATTTTTTGGGAGGAGATAATAAGATTTGTTTATTTATTTTAATGGAGGCCCTAGGGATTGAACCCAGGACCTCGTGCATGCTAAGCACACACTCTACCACTGAGCTATATCCTCCCCTTCGACACACGCAACTTTGAGGTTGAGCAGTTTGGCGGTCTTCAGGCACAGTTGTATCTAGGGACTCATTTGACAGCAGCAGGACTTGACTCCCCTCTTACCATCTCTTGGTTCTGCTTGTTTCTAGTTGGCTTCATTACTGGGCAGACTGGGTTCCAAATGACAGCAGGGCTGTCCTCCAGCAGCTCTGAGCTTCCATTTCTTTCACAGCTAGCCAGTCACAGAAAACATCACGACCCTCCCACAGCGTCCATTTCATTTCCCCTAGAGGACCCTGGTCCTGCTTCAGCCACGTGACTGTGCCCTGACCTGTCATGATGTCCCAGGTCAGGGACTACCATGACGGGCCAGCTTGGGGGACACGCTCATCCTCAGGGTAGGGGAGGCATGAAGGTAAAGGGGTCCCCAGAGGAAGAAGAGCCTTCTGGGAGGGCAGGGGGTCCCTCCTCCTGCCTGTCCAGCCAAAGCTGGCCTGGGTGGTCAGGAGGATGAGGAAGCTGGAAAGAGAAGGACAAAGACAAACCACAAGTTTATATCCGGTTAAAAAAGAAACCCGAACAGAACCCTGACTGGTCCCAGAAAATCACTGGAACTCTTGGAGAAAGAAACAGAGAAGGAGATGGGACCTTTGAAAATGAAATGGAATTAATTGGCTGTGAAACTGAGCACCATGAAATTAAAAATAATTCAATAGGAAGCGCATAGACTTTTGCCTGGCTTTCTACGCAGCATTTAGGGAAGCTTTGATACGCAGACATGCCCCGAATGGAAGGTGGGGAGGAAAGGGGAGGGCAGGACCCCTGCTTCTGGGACAGGTACCCGGGAGTAAGGCTGTGGGAAAGGGTCAGGAGTCCTGGGAGACGGGGCTCCATGGAGACAGACCTGCCTTCCTCCCAGGATCTGCCAAGAGGGTAGGAAGATCCTCCTCAGATGAAGTCCGGGTAAGCAGTACCTGGGTTAGAATCCAGGGCACTCGGGTGCTGCGTGCGGCTCGCTCAGTTGGTAAATGAAGTGGGCGATGGAAGTCGGCATTGCCGGTGTTGGACACACACATCATGGGCAGAGGAAGCAATCCTGGCAGCCCAGAAGCAATTTAAAAACCTTGAATAATGATGTGTTCATCTTCACAGTCACCTTCTATTTTTTTGTTTTTCCATCCACAGTTGTAATACAGGGTTTGATTTAAAAATAAATTTGCTTTTGTGAAAAGGGTGCGTCATTTTAAAGAGTAATTCTAAGTAAATTATAGTGCCAGGAGGCAGAGACAGGGAGGCATTCCCCACGTGATCAGTGTCTGGGGAACGCCAGCTGGGAGCACTGGGATTTGGGGAGCACGTTCTTATTCTATTCGTACATCCACTGTGAGTGGGATTGCAGCAGGTGCCCTGGTAACGAGCTCGCGTGCCCGGAGGAAGTGCTGACCCCCGGGGTTTGCTCTCCCAGTGATTCTCCTAGGAACCTTCTTAAAAAAGAAAAAAACAGAGAAACCCAGCTGCAACCCCTGATACCATGCCGTTTTGAATCCTGCTTTTCTGAAATTTAATATTTGCTGACAGTCACCACATGCTGGCAGACCATCTCCTCCAACGTGATTGTCAGGGCTGCTCCCAGATCCTGCTTAGGAATGCCCCAGAATGTGCTTAACTAGTCCCTTTTTGCAAGGATGGTCCCCAGTCTTCGTGACTGTAGACAGCAGTGCTTTGAGCTTTCCTGCAGCCGGACTTTGGCTCTAACGATTCCTGAGGATGCTTTCCTGGGAAGGGACGTGGCCGGACGCCCCTGACCGAGCTGGGGAGGAGCCATCAGCCGCCCCAGCTACAGCCCCGAGCCGCTGCCTCCCACGGCAGGAGGCCATTCAGCTCCCAGTCCTGTCTAGACGGCGAGCGTGCCAGCCGCTCACTGCCAGGCCTGAGCCAGCTGAGTGTGTGTGTGAGTGTGTGCGTGTGTGTGCCTGTTTGTTAATTACCCTGGAATGTCTGTTCCGGCCGCCACTCTGGAAATGTAGGTCATCCCAGTGAGGCGTGCGGTCTTGAGAAGGGGCGGGGGGCGGCCAGGCCAGCCGGCGGCGCACACGCCGAATCGAGGTCACGGCGGTCTGCGAGCCAGCCTGCCGGGGCCTGGGCACGTGAGAAGCCGACAGGCTGGGTTCTTTCGGCACCTCTTTCTCCTCGTACATTTCTTAGTATTGCTCATACCATCAACCTCCAGCATGTGGCTTCCCTGTCGCAGAGGCAAGGACAAGTGTCCCATTGTATGTCTTAAATTAGATCTTTCATGTGGCAATCTTCTATTGAGCTGGGACATTCTATTAGGCATTTTCTCCCGCACGGTCAGTGCCATTTCACCCTTCCAGCAGCCCTAGGAGGGGGGTCCGATTTTCACAATAACAGCATCTATGATCTCCATTTACACTTTACAGATAAGAAAACTGATGCTCAGAAGAGTTACCCCATTATTAACCACAACTATTTGTCCCTGACTACATCCTGGTCTCGTCTGTTCCCAGCTCTTTGTGCATAATGCCTCCGTTATTCCTCCAACAACCAAACAAATGGGTTGTTCCCATTTTACAGATAGGAAACTGAGGCACAAAGTGGCCAATCATAAACCTGGAGGCTGAGACCTCAGATCCTGAGCTCTCCATCACAGCATTCAGGTACCCGAGTTGGGCTGGAATCAGACTTTGTCTTGGATAAAACCATTTGGATGAAAACAAAACTGGAGTGAAAGCAGGGCTGTAGAGCCTGCTGCCAAGAAGCGTTTGGTTCGAAAAGGTCAAACCTGCATCCTGGTAAACGAAGGCAGTGAGAAACCAGGACTTCTCAATGGGATTGTTCACAGGCCCGGGGCTGTGGCATCTTTTATCAATACACATCCTCCCTCAGCCTCCTCGCCCGAGGTTGGGGGAAAAAAAAACTCATCCAGCAGACTTTTCCATCTGTGGAACAATACATTGCTGTGCGGGCTTTGTTTGTGCACCTGAAGTTAATAATTGTTCCAAAATTTATAAATTGTGAGGTGACGAGGAAAAGGTTCTGAGAAACTAAAAGAAACCCACGGGAATGATGCTTTAACCTGCTGTCTTCTGGAAGCTGGAGCAGGCTGCATCTCTCCCCAGCACATCTTATTATAAAAATCCCAGACACACAGGAACATTGGCAGAATCACGCAGTGGACACCCAGATACGCACCACCGAGACTGTGCCCCCAGCAGTTAAGGACACGTGCTCTGTCACACGTCCGCCCGTGGCAGGCCGCACTGGAAAACGCCTCAGACATATTGTCTGCGGGGGCTTTCCCTCCACAGGGACGTGTTCCCAGCCCCGTGGGGGTTTGACCATGATTTTGAAGGATATTTTTATACAGAGTAAAATGTTGGAGGAGGATTGGGCTGGGATGTGTCAGCAACCTCTCTTTGCTGAGCTCCCAGGTGCAGCGGCCCTTTCTGCTCTAAATAATAGCAGTAATAGTACGGGTGTCCGAGGGCTGTGTGAACTTGGACAGGCTGTCTCACCTCAGTTTCTCTGTGTGTGAAAAGGGAGTGATCAGACTTTCTGACGAAAGCTGATGTGAGGTTTTGAGATGCAGTGGGTTATGAACAGCACCTTGTACGTGGCAGGTGCTCAGTGGAAGTTCACTCTATTAACATCTGCTGAGCCTATGGGCTGTGTTGAGTGATTTGCATGTAAGGGCATTGGTCCCAGGGTTTCTGGGACCCAGGACCAGGAGGATTGTTGGCTCCAGCTCTTCAGAACAATATGAGAGAAGGGTCCCCTTGCCACCCACCGCTCCACCCGGCGCTGCAGTCTGTGGGCTGGCTTGGGGAGATGCATGACCACCTTGGTAATTCGACCCCAACTCAGCAGTTAGTCACACATGATTCTGCTTTGTTTCTTTTGTACTTCTCTCTGTTTCTGCCCTCAAGGAGCTGAAAGTGTTAGAGAGGAGACATTTTACCCCTTTGTTACAGGACCAAGAGGACCCAGCAAAGGGTTCAGTGTAACACAGTGCTACCCAGTGCGCCCTGTGCCAATTCAAAGTAGGCTAACCAACTCAAACCAACTTAACCCAACACAACCCAATCCAACCTACCCTGACCCAATACAGCCCAGCTCAATCTAACTCAGCCCCGCCCAACCAAACCCAAGTCAATCCAACCCAGCTCAACCAAGTCAACTCCAACCAGCCCAGCCCAATCTAAGCTAACTCGGCTCAACCCAACCCAAATCAATCTAACACAGCTTAGCCCATCTCAACCCAACCCATCTCAATCCAACCCAACTCAGCCCATCTCAACCCAACCCAACCCAACTCAGACCAACCCAATTCAACCCAGCTTAATCCAACCCAGCTCAATGGCAATAGCTGTTCAACACGAAGCACATGGGGCTTGGAATCAGATAGACCTGAGGTGAAACCTCGCTCTTTCCCTTAGACGCTGTGTAGCCTTGAGCGAGTCACTTTACTTCTGGGTCTGCTTCCTCATCTTCAAAACAGAGTTAAAACGCTACATCGGCCGGTATATAAGGTTCATTTTTCACCTGCAAAACTATGCAGTTGGACCTCCACCTCATACCACATGCAAAAAGTAAATAAAAATGGATCCTAGATCTCAATGTCAGAGCTAGAAGACACAGGCATAGATATTCAGAACCTTGTACTAGGCAACGGCTTCTCAGACATGGTGCCCAAAGCACAAACAACAAAATAAAAATTGAAAAAAAATTCATTTTCTTTCCATCAGACCCTCCTTGTGTGACACCATCAAGCCCACCGCAGGCCACGAAACGGACTAAATCTTAGCAACGTGCTCCTTCCCCCCCGCAGACAGGCAGGAAGACCTCACGGAGGGCAGGAGTGGCGCTTCCAGCCCTGGGCTCCTGGCTGCTCGGCGCTTGTCTGAGAAGACTTGGGCTAGTAGTTGGCATTTTCCAGAAAAGCCTCCTGGTATAATTAAGTGACTTCTTCCGCACTAGCTAATCTTTAGACTGTAAATGTGGTACCTTCAAGGTATTGTGGTGAAGAGCAGACATTAACACACGTCACACTGAAGTGTAGAAATGACTGCCATTGTCACTGCTCCCATTACCGCCGTCACCATGCTAGAGCAGTTCTCTTTACCTGTCTCCACTTTACCAGGACCCTGGGCTGACCGCCGCTCTCCGCTGCCTCTGCAAACATTCTCTGGATGCTCGCAGCACTCTGGATGTTTGCAGACAATCAGCTGCACCCCACGGAGACCTCCCACTTCTGCCCCCACCTAATACGTCGTCTGGTTACCCAGAGTCAGATGGATTTGTTCCCAAACCTGTCCGTGCCAGCTACACTTACAATTTTAATTTCGTAATTCAATTGAAGTATTGTACAAAGTGAAAAACTATGAGTACAAAAAGAAAAAGACTAGTTATTTCTATGAAAAATGAGTCAAGTGATTTGGAATGACTTGATAAACATAAATTGCCCCCCAACTGCTGAAGAATTAGGTGCAGAAAAGATTACAAAATACACAAATTACGAAGGGCTCTACCTTCAGAAACTTTGCAAGTGTCCTTCGATGTTTAAAGGATTAGAAACTAGCAGGCCTAGATCATGTGAAGTGACTATAGTTTAGGAAGAAGATTGAGATGGAACTCCAGTCAGCAAAACTAAAAATGCCCTGATGTGCATGTAAAGATTGGGCCATTAAAGCATCAGCTTTCACCGCATCCAGCTTTCACAGAACCGTGCCTGCAGTGTAGGTACTGAGGCGGCCGCACGCATGGTGTCCCGGGGCGTGGCTCTGCGGCGGGCTTCTGGCACTGGTAGGAGCCGAGGGTGGCCAGGTCCCATGTGGTGGGAAGAACACAGTCTGGCAGAGAGGCAGATGGGGTCAAGGGTCCCTCCACCTCTGACTGGGTGACTTTGGGTGGACGCTGTCACTTCCCAAGGCTGTGATTTCTTCCTCACAGAGGGAGGTGCTAATCACCACCTAAAAGGGGGTGAAGGTCAAGGGAGGGGCAAGGAGAGTCTGCAGCCAGTTTTTGGCCCAGGAGAGGGGCCGTCGGAGCACCTCCCCTCAGCGGCCCAGCGCGTGCCCGACTCTCACCTCCCAGCCCGGAGTCCGTGAGTCTCGGCTCGCAGCTGCAGGGCGCTCCGGAGCCCATGTCTGGGAAGTGGAACGATGCCTGTGAGACCCACAATCCCACAGGCTCAGAAAATGCACTTGACCCCTTTGTGTCCCCTTGGGGAGCCTGCTGTTTTGGTCAACGGGGACTCGGCTGTAAGAGGAGAAAAGAGTCCCCGTCACAGAGGGGAAAGGCACCTCCTCCCGGCTGCGGGCGGGCTTCAAGCAGCATTGCTCGGGGACTAATGAACGGAGGCAATCTCGTTAACCTCCGTCTGACCTCCGCTGGGCGGGCACTCTGGGTGGCAGCGTGGTCCAGGCTCGTTAAGGATGATGTGCGTGGATTTATTGGAGAGACAACCATTTTCTTCAAGACCCAGTTTCAAATTGAAAAAGCACTTGGCTTCCGCATCTACATTGTTCCAGGTGTATAAACAAGGAGAGGAAGGTTCTGGGCTGTGGGGGGCGGGGGGTCCCTGGGGAGCCCCCACATGGTGGGCCTCTGACAGGAGGGGGGGGACTAGAGAGGAGGTCCACCGTGTGGCCAGACGTCAGGGAGGGGTCCTGAGGGATGCCGCTGGCCCGCCCTCCGACTCCTCTGGCTTCTAAAGTAAGAGCCGCCCACGTCTGTAGGTGCTTGCTTGCGCTAAGTCCTTTCTGTGTGCGGCTCCATTTCTCTTCAGCGACTCTGGGAGGTAGGTTCTAGAATGTCCCCATTTTATGGATGGGAAAACTGAGGCTTGGGGAGGTTCGAAGACATGCCTAAAATGAGTCAGAGGTGGATCCAGTTTTGTCAGATTTCACGACTGTTACCTTAGTAGTGAAGCTTTACTGCCTCCTTGATGATAATTGGAACAAACAGTACCTGTCCAGTCACCATTAGGGTCCAGGTACTTAATGTACACTGAGCTACTGAGCCGCCCAGCAGCCCTGTGAGGGGGTGGGATGGCCTTGCCCATCCTACAGAGGAGAAAACTGAGGCACAAAGAGGTTAGGAATCTCACTCTCGCCTGATGTTCTTTGATTCTTGCTCCCTACTCAAAAGTTGGGGGTGGTCTCTGGCCTTGTAGGTGGGACCTTTCCAAGCAGTGAGGTCTCCTGGTGAAGGTAACTGGCTTCCATGTCAGGCAGACCCGGGCCACAGACGCTTACCAGCCCAGCCCTTGGCTTTACCCATCCACATCTCGCTCTCCTGTTGTGCAAGGTGGGGCCTGGGGACCAACCGACACATCTTGATGGCTGCTTCCTTCAAAACCTGACGTGGGGCGTGGTCACCTTCTCCTCCATCTTGGGAGACCCCCCATTTCAATGGTTTCCTTATTGACTGAAGGAGGATTTTTTTCCTCCAGGTCTTAGGAGTTATATTTCATAAATTAGAAATTCTAATGTGCATGCTCAGAATATAGGCCCCTGTAGTTAATGCGACCACATTCTGCTCAGCTATCTCTTAATGTCCCCATCCTCTATCACCCACCACCCATAGCCTCTCTGTTCCCCACCCAGCCCCTACCTGGTAGGGGTACCAGATCAAACACAAGATGCCCCATTAGACCTGCATTTCAAATACATACATACATACATACATACATACATACATACATAAATAAATAAATAAATAAATATTTAGTGGAAGTATGTCCCATGCAATATTTGGCATATAGTTATACTAAAAAAATACTTGTTTATTGGAAATTTGATTTTTGCTGGGTGTCCTATATTTTTATTTGCTTAATCTGGCAACCCCACCACTGACCATGGCAGGTGGGGGGAGGCCCCCAGGGCACCCTCGTTTGGACTTGGTTGTATCAATGACCCTGCTTATGATCTGTGTATTGGGCAGCCCCTCTGTGCCAGGAGCTGTGCCGGACTCTTAATGTCCATCTTCCCATCTTTAATCCTCACTGTCATTTTGCAGATGTGGAAACAGAAGGACCAGAGAAGGGGGGAGACCTTCCCATTAGATATGCATCATTGAAGTCCATGCCCTTAACTGCTTGCCCCTGCACCCCTAGACCTGAGGCACGGGGCCTCGACTCCCTGCCCACTCCACTCTGGTACCTCCATCAGCAGCTGGACCTGGACCAACTCCTTCTGCTGCCTGGACCTGATTTGGACCCCTGATATTTTCAATCTGTTGCCCGTGCCACACATAAAGTCTTTATTTATCCCATCTAAATTAGCTCCTGGGGAGACCTCCCCAGCTTTTATAGGCCTTGATTTGGCTCGTGAAATGAGAGACATCACCGAAACAGACTCCCTCCCGTTCTCTGAGGAGGCTGGAGGAATCTCTGCTCTTGGCTGCAGTCCCCACCTCATTTTCCACAAAATGTTATTTCCAGTAGACCAAGTGACTTAACAGCCATCACATGGTACAAATCAGGCAGGATCCGCTGACCCGCCTTCCCTCACCCCACCGTGTTTCGTGGGCCATGATGCACAGTGATGCTCTGAGGCACACAGTTTGGTGCTGCCTGAGACTCCCTCAAGGACAAACAGCTCAGCCTGACCCGAAAGGTTGGCTCTTATTTTGTTCCTTGTTTTATGTGGTCAGCCTTGTGGGAATGGTTGGGTTTGCCATCTGGAGTCACGCTCCAAAACCAGGCTTTTGGAACCAAAACTTTAGACACAAATTAGAATGTTCTGTGTTTACCCAGGTTCCCTTAAGCACGGCTCCGGTTTGAAAAGATGTGTCATTGTGGAGCGATCTGGAAGGTGGCCGATGTCATCTGCTAAATCCAATGACACTATCTTACAGATACTTGGGAATGGTGGCCCCGGGAGAGATGTTGTAGTTAATCCAACAAGATTCACGGCCATCAAAGGTACCCTCATTTATTCATTTAATAAATATTTCCTGAGCATTTACTTTGTGCCCGGTATGTTAGCACCAGGGATACAGTGAGATAAGTAGTATGTAGTCACTGTGTTAAGGGTTCCACCATCTACAGGGAGTGTCAGAAACACAAAACAACAGGAGACCCCAGGAAATACCAGCCACCACGCAGAGCCCACTATGGACCTGCAAGGGAATCCCTGTTCTCTGTGGCTCCAGACGGTGAACCAGCATTGATCTAAGCCCATCATGGCCGCCCCATTCCCCTTTGCTAGGCTCTTTATTTCCCAGCCTCTTGCATCCAGGGCGACCCCACAGCTTGACAAATGAGACTTAGCTTGCAATTGGGCAGGGAGTGGTGAGAAAGATTTTGCTCTCTGGATAAAAAGGCCATATCCACTGGTTTCTCCTTCTTTCTCCTTGTCTTGAAAATGCTGCTGTGATGCTTCAAGCTCAGCAGCCATCTTGGCACCATGAGGCCATCAACCTGAGGACAAAAAGGCCCAGGTGCTGGGAATGCTGATAGGGAGGCCAGGGACGGACTTGGTCCCTGATGGAGTCACTGAAACAGGGCCCCGGCCAAGCAGCATCCCCTCCTCACTCCTTGACATGCAAGGAAGACAAACTGTTTGTGTAAGCCCCCATTAGCTGGGATTTGGGTTACTTGCAGCCTAAAGCATTTCTAATGGATGCAGAATTCAGTGATTTTTATCTAGAAGGTTCTGAAAAATCTAGATAAAAGAGGTTAAAAAGAGCACAAAGTCCCTTGTCCTCACAGATTCACAACCAGTCAGGAACATCCAACGTGGAACCACTGTGTCTCATTTGCCACGGCAGGTGGCGGGCCCACACCCTGCCTGCCAGGGTTGAGGGGTAAAGCCTAAGGAGGGACGGGGTGTGGGATCAGCCTGCCTGGTCCTGCTCTGCTTCCCTGAGACTTCTCTGGAACCCCTCTCTGTCCTTTTCAGTCCAGTTGAGCTGCAAAATCACAGAACCCATAGACAGTGCCACTCAAACCCCAGTGTTCTGACGTCACCCAGGGGTCTCCTCTGAATGCAGACTCAGACCCAGCGGGTCCAGGGTGCATTTCCATCCGCCTCCTCAGAGGTACTGATGCTGCCGGCCTGGGGACCGCACTTTGAGTGGGAGGATGTAGAGGGTGGCCAGCTGCATCTGAAACTATCCCGCAGGTGGCCAGGACGGCTTTCCTCCCCGTGGAATCTGTGCTTCAGCTCATTTGGCTAAAATGCCCACATCCTAAAAGTCTTTTTACTTATGCCCTTGTGCAGTCTGACAGGACCCTGAATCCGTTTCCTGGGGTTTGGACAGACCTACAGAGACCAGCTGGCCCAGCTTGCCCAGGACAGAGGGGCTTCCCGGCATGCGCGACTCTCAGTCCTGGCAAACTGGGACAAGCTGGTGGTCCTTTACAGACTTCATCCTGAGCAATTAAACACAGGAAGACAAGTCAGTAAAGGCTTCGGCACCGAACGGCGGAAATGCCGAGTGGGTGTAGTCGGGGGTGGTGACGCCAGGTGAGTGAGGGAATTGTCGCAGCCCTCCAGTCAGGGAAGTGGGACAAGCCCACTCTCTGGAATTTCCCCAAGACGTCCTAGACCTGGGCCTGGAGGCTTGAATATTTGGGGACAAGAAAAATGGAGCTCCAGACGCCCTGGGGCTTGCGGCTGCCAAGTAGGGCTGGTGGAGGCGGCCCTGTCACAGTGGCCGTGAGAACTGGAGTTGGGACAGAATGAGGTCGCGGGGGCCCCCGCACCTCCTGGTTTGCAAGGGCCTCCCCGCCTTCCACAGCCCCCGGGCGCTTAACGACTCAGCTCCTTAACGGAAAAAAATATGCACTCATTCCCAGCTGAATGCCCTTAATTTGTCTCGTTTGTGCCTAAAGCACAGGGTGTCGGGCAAAGCAGTGTTAAGCAAAAAGGCCATTACCAGGATGCGCGGTCCCTCAGGCAACCGCTCTTCTGAAAGTACATTTTTCCCATCACTAGGCAGGGTGGCAGGGAGGACTGGCTAACCCAGAGACGACAGGTGGTGGCCAGGTTCTGCCTGCAGACGGGTTTTATTTGGGGGCCTTTACCGTGCTTTTGTTTTTGTGTCTTTAAGAAGTGACCAATTTTTAAAAGCTGGAGGGTTCAAAATAAAAACCCCTGTTTCTAATCTCTCCTGAAAAATCTAGCAGCACCAAGTCCACATTCAGACACATGGACAGTTAGCTGGGGCGGGGGGGCACGCTGCCCCTTGGGTGCGGTGGGGGGTAGAGGGGGTGAACCCAATCTGTGGGCATGAACTCTTGGGGCGGGTCCTTTGAGACCAGTGCTTCACGAATGGAATGTGCATCCAGATCACCCAAGGACCCTGTGAAAATGCGGAAGTGATTCCTGGTGGCCCCAGACTGTGCCCTTCTGACGGGCTCCCAGGTTATGCCCAGGTTAGTGGTCTGGGGACCACACTTTGAGTGGCGAAGCCTTAAGCCGCTTTCCAGACTCGTCCCACCTCCCCAGAACTGGTCTCCTGGTTCTGGGCAATTGATGTTAAGAGCAGAAAAGTGCCCGCGAGGAATACCCACAAAACACGGAGCCTTGGGAAGAAGCCCCACGAGCACGGGACCCAGCAGGAGGACTCCGCCCCGGGAGGACCCCAAGCCAAGGGGCGCTTTGCTCGTGGTATTTGCCTCGAAGAGGAGCCTACTTCCTGCAGCAAGTGAAGTCTGGGGCTTCTAGACGGACTGAAGGACGAGCCTCAGACCCAGAAGGCCATTGAGAATTTGACGCTCTTGGGAAACCGTCCCTAGGCCCCTGTCTTCAGTGTCTTGGGAACTGATGGGTCATGGTTTTTGTTCTCTGCCCCTAAGATGACAATGATGATGATGATGAAAATGAAAATGGAGAGGAGGAGGAGGAAGAAAGAGAAGGAAGAGAAAGAAGAAGAGAGAGAGAAGGATGCCGGTGGGGGAGGAGGAGAAGGGGGCCTTCCGAGTTTATCCACTCCTCCGGCGCGCCCTCACTGCACTGACGCCTTCACACGCCTGCTCTTACGTTACTAGGGCCGCACTACTTTCTGTCCATTTTAAAGAGGAGAAAACTGAGCCCAAAGAGACTGAATAACCTGCCCAAGCGCACATAGCTGGCCGGCGACAGGTCTGGGATGGAGACAGAGACCCCCGCATCCCCGTCTCTGGAAGGGACGCAGCCCGCGGCGGGCCTCCCCCGCCGGGGTCACCCGCAGTCTCGGGCTTCTTCCCGCCGGAGTAAAGGTGCAGACTGCTAGGTGCGAGGTAAGCCGCAAGGATGTGCGGTGCCACACGGGGCACGGAGCCAACGTGGTCCAGCAACTGTAAATGGAGTGTAACCTTCACAAGTTGTAAATTGCTGTATTGTTCGCCTGTAACAAATAATATTGTCCAGCTACTAAAGTTCAATAAAAAAGAATAGGAGGAGGAAAAAAATTTTTTTTTAAAGAATTCTCTCCTCCAGGACACTCCTGTACAGGACACACCTGTCTAGGGAGTCCTCCGAGCCAAGATACAACAAGGAAGAGAAGAAGAAGTCGTAGGGACCTCCTGTGGAAAAGAACGCTTTGAAATAAAAGAAAAGCAAAGCCACTAAGTATTCCCTTGGCAGCCCCACCCCTCACGAGCAAGCCAGTTCTGCTCTAAGGCTGGTTTGGAAAATACACATTTTTCAATGCGATCAATGCATTAGCGAATAATTTGAGCATGATGAGAATTTCATGTCTGCTTGTATGCAATGTCCTTACAAAGCTCTAGGTGAATGCAAGAAACTGCGCCCCACTGGGTCCAGTCACATAGGGACACAAAGGTCTCACATGGGTGCACATGCATACACACACACACACACACAGCTCAGCATCCACCTCAGCTCACCTCTTGGGTTAGGAGCCTCACCTGCCCACGCCTGGTGGGAAGACTTTCCACCCTGCTTCTGGGGACCTTCCTTCCTCTTTCTGCCACCCTCATGGGCAAACTTCAGGTCTTTTTCAAGGTGCGGTGCCTCATTTAGTGTCTTATTTACATTGCTGTACATCACATTTACATTACTATTTACGTACCGTTCAAAGTGTGTAAACCTGAGCTGGTTTTAATCTTTATTTTTAATGTGTTTTTGGTGTTGTGTTCCTGATTTTTCCCCACTAAGCCCTGCAGGTTTTATTGTGTGGCCTGGGATGGCCTGGTGATTTTAAGAATCATATGTCACCTTATAGCAGAACTGACTGCTGTGAGTGGGGTCAGTCACCTAGCCTTCCGGGAGCCTTAGGTTCCTCATCTGAAAAATGGGCAGAGGAATACTCATATCCACCTCCCAGAGGATACTAAAAAGAGCCCTGGACTTGGTGTCTAGGGACCAGGTCACAGACTCTAAGACCCACGGGGCTTACCTCAAGAATTTGCTGCCCGGGGACCCCGTAAGCATCAGCTTCATGGGCGGTTGAAGAGGGACCACCTCCTCGGCCCCATGCACCTCAGAGAACAGACGGGCAGCTTGGACATGGGTCCTTAGATGCCCACGGGCTTTATGAACTCTAGTGGTCTGTGTTACTGAGTCCATTTTTAAAATTTGGAAGCAAAAACCAGAAAGATATAAAGGATAAATGAGAAGTTCCTCATATCCCAACTACCATTCATCTCTCAACAGGCTTAATTCCAGATCCTTGCCCAGGACGTGTCTGTCCTGGGGACACAGAGCTGCCTGAATTTATACAGTTTTCACTCAACATTATGTCATGGGCGCGCCATTTCCCCTTTATTAAAAATGCTACGTAAACATCACTTTTAACAATTGCATAAATATTTCATCATAAGGACGTTCTCTAATTTCACTATTTTTGCAGCATTGGACATTTAATTTTTTTTAAAGTCAAGTAATGCCATGATTAATGTCTGTTTATATTAACCTGTTTTCATTCCCTGATTATTTTCTTGGGCCAGATTCCCAAAAGTGGAATTACTGAAGAAAGTAGATGAGTGTTTTTAATATATTTTTAAACACACACACACACTCACACACATCAACAATCTGCTTTTCGTGAAGTTGCTTCCAGCAGCGTCTGAGGGAGCCATTATGTCAAGCCATCCCCAGCACTGAGTATTATTATGTTTTAAAAATCTTTGGCTAACTTTCTAGATGGTGTCTCACTGCCTTGATTACATTGATTACTTCTAAATATATTTCTTCATAGATTGTTTTTACTCACAATTTCATATGTTAAAGCTCCTGAGGGAACATCTCAGTTGGATTTTAGAGCTTGTCCTTCTGTCCTTCTTCATGGGCGGGAAGACATCCCCTCTGCTGCATGGCAGGGGTGCCCCAGCCATCAGTCAGGTCAGCTGGGTGGGATGCCGGCGGCCTCAGGGGAAGGCCACTTTGCATCAGTCTGAGTTTTAAGGTTGTGCCAGCACTGGAGGACCTAGGTGGGGACTGCTGGTCTGGATTTGGGGGCCAAATGATATGAAGCTGGGGGGTGATCTGGGGACTGCGGTCCTCTGGAGGGTACCGGCTCACTGCTTCTGGGCAAATCTTGCCTGAAGGCAGTGCTCAGATTCCACACTGTGTGATGTGTCTGAAGCACATCTCTGTCTGCACAGAGGATTATATAAATAACAAACAGGTTGTAGCGCCAATGAAAAGTCTTTTCAGAGGTTATACTAAACGGCAGAATTGGGGTGAAAAACTTGGGGCCACTGGCTATGGCAGTGTCCCCTTGCCCTGGGTGACTTTTCTGACTCCCTTCAGGCTGTAACCTCTGGGAGGAATCTCAGTGACATCAGAGTGGTTTTCGGTCGTTCAGCTGGCCCAACAGACATGCTTTTGTTTCCCAGAACTACATTCATCAAGTGCCCAAATTCAGGAACCGTCTTGGCATTTCTCAATCAGCCAGAAAGCAGATCCAGTGCCTAGAAGACATCTCATTAATTTTGCAAGTTTGATTTATTCCCTATTTAAATTTGGATTATGTTTAAAACTGGATTAAATTCCACGCAAGGGGAAAGAAAAATCAATTAAAGCAGCCTTCTGTCTGGGGCACGTCTGAGCCTTGTGGAATGGCACGGGCATGCTACCGGGCGGCCACAAAGCTGGTAGAGAGATGGTGGCATTTGGAGTCAGGAGGCCAGAGTGCGAGTCCAGCTGGGTGACCTTGGGCAAGTCAGAAGCCACTGACCTCTCCAGCATTCTCACCCATGTATGATGATGAAAATGAAGCAACTTTGTGACCAGCAAACAGCACCCAGACACTGGTCATTCCAGCCCTAATTACCATCGAATCAGCATCACTGGTGACAGGGTCTCGCAGCCCAGCTCGTCTCTGCGTTGGTTTTGGTACAACCAGCCTTGTTTGTAAGGTTGCATAATGTATATAAAATACGTATTTTTTGTAAATGTGTATTTTGTTTATAGACATACAAGATACATATATATCGATATATGATCTAGACCATCTGTACTGACACACACAACGTATGCCTGGACCTGTTAACAGGATATACACATAAATCAGAACGCACATTTTATTCACCATGTTTCATTTTTCGCTCTAATTGTAAGTGATAGGCAGACCAGTTTTTCAAATGAAAGAACTTTTGGGGGGGTGAAAGTTAGTTGTTTCTCCATTACTTCCTCTATCAAAATGCTTTTTGAAGAAAAACCTAAGATGTGAAATTAAAAAAGTCTGATCAAGCCCTAGTTTCCATCCTAACGCAGGCTGGGTTGCAGTAATCTTAGCAGGAGACACAGGCAAAGCAGGTGCTAAGATAAACCCGCCCCCCGAACAAGCAGCACAAGGAAGGGCCAGACAAAGGGTCCTGGTGACAGATTTAGCATCTGAACTATAGCTTCGTGGTCATTGAATGTCTAAAGATAGTCTCTGTTTACTCCAACACCAACAACTCATTTGTGCTTTTATGGTGACGGTGACATTTGCTTCTCCAGGCAGCTGGCCACGTTCACGCTCGTTCAGCTCGGGCAGACTGTCCAGCGTGGGGCTGGCTTCCTCCTCCAGTGTGCTCCGCTTGGCTAATTGAGTTTGGCTCATTGAGGCTGTGATAGACTGAGCCGGACGTGGCTTCCCGGGGCGTCGCCTGCTGTCAGGCTGGGTGGGAGACTGAGAAAACTCCTAACAGGACAGCTCAGCAGGGTCCCTGGGGCGGGCCACCCTCCTGAGACACTTGGGGGGCCCAGGAAGATGTTCCAGCTTCTTTTAGGATCAGAAGGAAAAAAAGGGCTTGGAGGTAAAAGACAGCAAGGCGTGTGGGGAGCCCTGCGTGGCTTCCCGTGTTCTGCCTCGCATCGCCCTCAGCAACAGCACTCTCATTCCTAATCAACCAAATTGCTTGAAAGAAGCCAGGGTCTCCGGTCCCCATCTTGTCCCTTGCCCCTCGCTACACCCCCTCCATCTGCTTGCCACCCTCTGCAGAGGCACTTCCAGAGAACATCACCTCGGAATCCAAGCATCCACATTCCATGCATGGTCTCTGTTTCTCGTTTTACCTGACTTTCAGCAGCTTGAAGCACTCACTAAGGGATCTGTTGTGTAATCTTTGAATCGGCAGCTTAATTGGAACTTCTCTAACTTTTCCACCCAGATTCCACTAAAGGTCAAAGCCAGGGCTTGAATCCTCAGGACCCGGCGCGTGATGACAAGTTGAAATTGACTTAGAGCATGTGTTTTATCTTGAAAACTCTTCTCCATCCTGCATTCTTCCCCAGTTGTATGTCTGTATCTTCTCAACAGAAAAATAAGTGCCCCCTGGCAACTCTCTGTGCAAAATTGTCTCTGCGGGAAGATAAGCTGTATTTTCCTGGGGTTTAACCTGCTGCCTGGTACCCAGGGCTGGGACTAGGGAGAGGCTATTGAGGTGCCCAGGGCTCAAAATGTCAGGAGGCCTCCGTCTTGGTGCCTATCTTGGGCTCACACGACTCTGAGGGTGACAACTCCTTGCACTGTGCACCTGCGTCTTCCTCAGCCTCCTTCCAGCCCTGCCTATGCCCCACTGTGAACCCCACTTTGAGAGATGGAAGCAAACCCTCAGGAGTGAAGGGAGTGGGTGGTGCCAGATGGCTGCCCTCCTAACGCACCGCCAGCTGCCCCCAGTGTGTATCGCAGGTGCATCAAAGCAGACGAGGGTTTTACGAAGCCTCCTTGAAGAATTCATATGAGACTAATGTAGAGACAATTGGGTCACTCAGGATGTCAGTATCCTTTCACGTATTTACTCACTTTCAAGAACTCATTACTGAAAGACTGTCCAGATGCTGAGCTGGACCCTGGGGGGTACAGCAGTGCCAGGTCAGACGAGGTCCCTCGCAGGGTCTGGCGTTCCAGTAGCTTTGGTGTTACGCACAAAGAAAAATCGGACTGGAAGGTAGAAAACGGTTCATGTTTGGGTGAAGCCGGAGCATTCCTGGGCTCACCCAGCTTCCTGGTTTAGCATTTGCAAAACTAGCTATTCCTTGGGGGCACGAGTAAAAGTGGATCCTTTGCCAAACAGACCCAGAAAAAACGTGGGATAAGTAGGGCCCTGGAGAGGTTCATGATGTCCACGTGCGGACTAGATTCTGGTGAGTCCTCTGGCTCAAATCTGTCCAGTGTTTCCACATTTGACCCTTTTCCTGCGACAGCTGTTGACATCTGGCCAAACAGGTCCTGCCACACCCACTTTCTGAAATGCTGGCCTGTAACCCTTTCCATGAGCTTGCTGGGCCCAGCAGCTCAGCATCTTCCTTGTCTGTCTACATGTGGGGGCGGGCTTACCTCTTTCCTCCTTGTGAGAATGTGTGAAGCCGTGTGGATGCAGCTTCGCAGTGTCGTCGGGATTGTGTCCTCCTGGCCAGAGGCTGCCGGCACCCAGTCCGCCCAGAGGGGCTGTCCCTGGGAGCTTAGGGACCATTTAGGGATAAGGAGGATTTCCCTGCTTCGAAGAGCTTTGGCATAGCCCTAAAAAGGTAATCATCAGCCAGAAACGTTAAAAATGACAAAAACAAAACAGAACAAGGAGGGCTGGGGTGAGGGAACCACAGGAAAGAAAACAGAAACATCTTGCAAAGAAGGGTAATTTAGAAATAAAATGAAATGATACCTCAGACTCACCGGGAAGGCTGTGGAGTTTCAGGCAACAGTCCTTACTTCCTGCTGCAGAATCCCCCAGGAGCTTTGAAAAAATGATGCATTTTTTTCAAATGCACTCCTCCGGCGTGAAGCGGGGGCTCAGAGAGGGCCCGGGCAGGGGTGCTGTGTGAAACTCACCCAGGCGCCTGTGCCCTGCAACAAAGCTGAGATTCCCTGCTTTCCAGGCGCGGTGGGAGCGAGAAAAGCCTGTCAATCAACTCCCTCCTGTCCTTTTTCTTCTTCCTTCTTTGTTTCCATGATCTTTTTGCACACCTTATTAAAAGTTTCTCAGGTGACAAATCAATGCTCATGTCTCCATCCCTCCAGTCATTTTTCTATCCCTGGTTCTCACCCAGCTTTGCAAAGTTCTTTACTTTGTCGTTTCCCGCCCCTAACTTCTCTCCAAGCCCAGCACGTGGGTGCGCTCCCGCGCATGCGTACATGAGCGCGTCTGTGGTGCGCGCAGCAGACGCGGGTGAACTGTGGGTGGCAGCTCCCAGGTTCACCGCGGGGAGGCTGTTGGTCACCACGCAGCTGCACTTTCTCGGGGAACTTGGCTCTAGAAATCCCATGAAGATGGCAGGTTCCTAAATAGCTGTTGCGTCTCCACTCCTTCCTGCGAGAGTTCCCCGAGGTCTAGGGAGACCCTGAGCGGCTCTGAGACAGGGATGCCGGTGGGCTGCTGGGACTGTGACCCTTCCTGCCCTGGTCAGGCTTCTTAGCTTGTATCTATGTTGCTGTGTCCCTTTGCAGGTCAGTGGTCAGGGAGGGTGACCAAGGCCTCCCTGGGGTCCCACCTGGCAATAGGTCAGTAGTTCCCAACCCAGGACGTGGAATAGTGTCTGGAGATATTTTGGGTTGTCATGATGTGGGATGGGGGTGCTTCTGGCATCTGGTGGGATAGGGGCCAGGGGGTGCTTTTCAATATCCTGCAACTCACAGTACAGCCCACATCACGGAGAACAAGCTGGCCCCAGACATCAGTAGTGCCCAGATGGAGAAAACTTGATCCAGACCATCAGGTCCTGCAAAGGCTGGTTAAAGGTCTCTCCCTTCCTTGGCAGCCTGATGGTCAGTTACTGCAGAACTGGGGCTAGAATAGGATTGCATCAACCGCAGTGATGTGGGTACAACCATTATTTACTCCATAGGTCTCTTTACATTAAGTCACTTTGCTTTCTTAAGTCAAATAAATGAAAAGTGGAAACAGTATATAGTTACATTATTTGGGAAACCAGTATCCCATGCCACCCATAGACAGTACCCCTAAAAATAAATGCAAAAAAGATTCAGCCAAAGTTATCCATAATGTCTGGCTGGAGATGGCTGTTTCAAAAATTCTGAGTACGAGACTCAGTGTCGGAACGGGGCTAAAGACATGGCAGCGCCCCGTGGAGACTTCCTCCCTGAAGGAGAAAGGACCAGCAGGAGTGTTTCTTACTCTGCAAGCCGATCTTCCCTCCAGTTCCATCTGCGTGCCAGCTGAGTCTTCTCGGGGGCCAGAACTAAGACCCAGGAGGCTGGAGCATCACGTCTGAATCCCCTGTCCCTGTCCCCTGCCCCTTGTCCCAAGCGAGGCCTCCATCTGTCCACCAGCCCCCAATGCCCCTACACAGCCTCCCTGCCCAAGAAAGGCTTGGGCAGAGCCTGTTCCCGCCCCCAGGAGGGTGTGGGGGGGAGTTCCCTGGGGTGGGAGCCCAGCTCCTGGTCTGCGGTGGGTGACGGCATTTGGACTGGAGGTGCAGGGAGCCCTTCTGCCGCTGCGGGGTCCAGCCCCCAAGCATTGATCGCTTTTGAGAGGTGACATCCTTGTCTACAAAATGAAAATGATAATTTCCCCAGTCTCCAAGGATTTAGTGGGGCAGCCTATTTGGACACGTTGTTTGGAGGTTGAGGCACAGTGAGTTTGCAGTAAGTGGCAGCTACTGTGAATATTTTTAGGTCACACGGAGCTTGACCACTAAAAAGAGACCTGCCCAGCCCACAGCAGTCAATAAACAGAAAGGCAAGGAGAACTTCGAGCTGGGACTGTTCCTAAAACATGGGCATTGCGGGAGCTATTGGGCTGTCAGTTGCCAGGTGGCAGTAAGTGTCATGAATAAAAATGAAGAAGCGGGGAGATGGCGTGGTGGTGGTCATGGTGTACGTGTGTGTGAGTGTATGCGTGTGTGTGCAATTTTATAAAATTGAAGTATAGTTGATTTACAATGTTGTATTGGTTTCTGATGTACAACATAGTGACTCAGTTATATACACATATATTCCTTTCATATCCTTTTCCATTATAGGCTATTCCAAGGTATTGGATATAGTTCCCCATGCTGTACAGTAGGACCTTGTTGTTTATCTATTTTACACATAGTAGTTAGTATCTGCAAATCCTGAAATCCCAATAAATGACACAGATGTGTGTGCAATTTAAATGTAGGGTGGTTTATTTCAAAGAGAAGACAATATTTGTGTAAGGATCTAAAGAAAATAAGAGAGTAACTCCTTGGGACCACAAGGCCCCTATTTCAAGAGGAGGGAACAGCCAGTGCAAAGGCCCTGAGGCAGGAATGGAGCTGACATTGGAGACATGGCAAGGAGGCAGAGGGGCTGGAGCAGAGTGGGCCTGAGGGAGAGTGTGAAGAAGCAGGAGTGGGTGACATGAGCCACGGCCAAGACTTCATGAGATGCGGACCCCTGGGAGGATCGAGAACAGAGAAGTGACAGGACTTTAATTGCATCTTAGTGGGGTGGCTCTGGCAGCTAAGATGACAGGCTAGAGGACAGGCAGCCACAGGGAGCCCAGGGAGGAGAGGGTTGCAGTAAACAGGATGGGAGATGGTGTGAGTTGCCCAGAGTGGGATCCTCTGTAAGAAGTATTCATATTAAGAATCCATCCCTTGATAAATTTGGAGCCACATAAACGTGGAAAGCAAGGGGGGTGGGGAGGGAGTTGAGAAGGACTCCGTCTTTCTGTCACCGAGTCAGGGCCACTGCGCTTCCTGATCTGGCCCCTGGGAGCATGTCCCCTTCTGCCACCACGGTGGGGGGCTGAGGGAGTGGATGGGGGAGGGGAGAGCTGGTTGGATGTGGCCAGGAATGGCCCCAAAGGTGTTAGAGCTGGCGGAACAGGCCTTGAACTTGAGTCGGACAGCCGTTGTTTAGGTTGTTTGGGGAGGCCTGTGGTCTCAGCAGGAGCCAGCACCCCGTGGCCTGACGCTGGCCAGCCGCGTAGGGTAAACAGAAATTCAAAGGCTTCCCAGGCTGCGCGGGGCAGGCGGGGACGCAGAGAGGCTGTCTCCACATCACCTGTCCCGCGGGCGTTCAGATGGGCAGGGAGGGAAGGTGCCCAGTGTTATTTCAGCTGAGGCCGGACGAGCCCGCACACAGAGCAGCACAGGGGGAGGGCCGGTGAGGGGGAAGCGAGGCCATGGGGGTGGGGACAGTCCATGTCCCCTTGAGGAATGTTCCAGGTGGACTGGGCTCCAGTCCTGGGGGAGGGGATCCAGGAGGGGCGCTTGTGTAAAGAGAAACCCCTTGAATCAGGTGGCCTTTTTGAGCATCTGCATTCCAGGAAGCAAGTGCGTGGGGAAGCCCAAATAGGTGATGATTCAAAAATAATGTGGAATGGTAGAGAAGGAGAGGCCAAAGGGGGAATGAAAAGCAGACAGTGCGGGGTCAAGGGACAGAGAGAGGCGCTGTATCACGGCGCCTCTGCTGAACTCAGGCCCACCCATGGTTACTGAGCACCTGCCCAGAGGCAAGCGCTGGTCCAGCCACACGGGGCCCCCCAGGGTCCCTGGTGCTCATCGCACAGCCTGGAATATTCTCTCCTCCCCTCCCCATCTCAGCACCAATAGAAAATGAATACAATTATAATTAGAAAAAAATGGTTGTAAATGTCATGTGTATACCCACAGACATGCATAGAATGGTAGTGTGTTTGTTACGTTAATGTACCCAGCCATCTACCTATGCTTCTAACTATCCATCCATCCATCCATCCATCCTGCAGAGTGAGGGTTACTATAGGAAATTCTGTTTCTTGCAGAAGTGTGGATGGTTTGACCAGCTAAATCTGGAATCCCAGGGGTCTGTTCGCTCCCTCTTGAGATGTCCTTTGCATACTATTAGCGGATTGTAAACTTTGTGACCAGCTTTGAGAAGGTGCCAAGGGTCTTACCATCTAAATCTGATCTCAGGAAAGTGATATACGTGTGTGTGTATACCTGTGTGTGAGCGTGTGTGTGTACGTGCATGTGTATGGGTGTGTGCATGCCTCTGTGTGTGTGTGTGTGTGTGTGTGTGTGTGTGTGTGTGTGTGTGTGTGTTTACCCATGAAGTTAGTCAAGGGCAGGGTGGGCAAGACACCCAGCACCGTTCTCCCTTGCACCCGCCGGGGCTCAGCCCTGAGTGGCTTTGGGATGTGAGCGAGGGAACCAAGGAACTTTGAATGGGTCCAGACCTCTGGCTGGCCGTCAGCAGGGAGAACAGACTCAGATGTCAAATGTCTACAGCAAATATGAGACTATTTAGGTACAATTTAGCAGAAACGAGTCATCCTGCAGACATAAACATTTTAATCGGAGTGACAATTTATTCAAACAATTTGACAATGCTCACACATGCTGAACAGATGGGCTGGGGCTGGGGCCCAGCAAGTGCGCTCTTGCGGGAGGGAACCCTGGCCGAGACTGGCTGGCCTCCTGGAGGGGCAGAGTGGACTGATGGTAAGGGGCTCCTCGCCCCTGCCCACCGGCAGAGAGGCTTCTGGGATGATCCCAGGTCCCCACCCCTAGGGGAGCCTGCCTGCAGCTTCAGGCACCTCTGTTTGATGTCCTAGTGATGCTGGTGACCTGAGAGGAATTCTGGATGGAAGCAGGCCATTCATTTATTCATTCTTCTATCTGGAGAGTTTTCTGGATTCTGTGATGTGTGTGTGTACACGTGTGTGCATGGATGCACTGTGCGTGCACGTGTGTCTATGAGAATGTTTGGAACCCAATCCATGATGAATGTCCTATGGTTTCTATACTTGGAGGCCATGGGTGCCTGGGGCTAGACCAGGAGCAGCCCCAGGACCAGGATTTGGTCACCTGGATTGGGAGGTGATTCTAGGAAGCTCCTGTAGGGTGTGAGGAAGGGAGGAAGGAAGGACAGGAGGCAGACATGGCATGCTGATGAGTGGGTCACCTGCAGACAACTGGGGCTCCCTCTCACTGGAGCCCTGGGAGGTGGTGTGGGGCCACTTTTTATAGTCACACAGTCAAAAATGTTAGGGGGTGGGATTTGATCCTAAGTCTATTTCACTCTGACACTGTGAGTCAGGGTTCTCCAGAGAAACGGAGCCAATAGGATGTTGATAAGAGAAAACCTATTACAGGAATGGCCTCATGTGATTATGGATACTGAGAAGTCCTATGATCTGTTGTCAGCAAGCTGGAGACGCCAGAAATCTGGTGACATAATTCAGTCTTAGTCTGAATACATGAGAATTGGCAGGGCGGGGAGGTGGGGTTGAGTGGTAGGGGATTTGGGTGGGAAAGATGGTGCAAGTCCTGGGCTGAGTCCAAACAGCTGAGAACCAAGGTACCGAGAGAGGACCCAGCTCAAGCAGAGAATGGATTTGCCCTTCCTCCACCTTTTCATTCTATGTAGAACCTCAACAGATTGATGGATGCCCACCTACATTGGTGACTGCAAGCTTCTTAGTCTACCATTCAGATGCTAATCTCGTCTAGAAACACCTTCACAAACACATCCAGAAGTGAGGTTTTATCAGCTGCCTAGGATCTCAGCCCAATCAAGTTGACACACGACATTAACCACCCCAGAGACCAACCGTCTTAATATCGCAGCATAAAACGTCTCCCCCGCCCATCCCAAAACTTGGTTTATAGCGGAGGGGAAAATGGTGTCATCAAACTGAAAGCAACTCATTTCAGCCTATATTTTCTTTTACCCAATGACACGTTCACTGGGAAAAGGCCATGAGTAACTGTGTGACCTGCACAGCGTGACGAGCAGACGCTCTGGAATAACCGCTTGCAGAGCTGGCCACCTCCTCTGAGTGGGGGTGAGCGGTGTCCCCGCTTCCCGTCTCCGGTTTTCTGAGTCTAGACTCTTGCCAATTTATCTCTAAATATAATCACCAGTTACCCACGCCCCCTCCCCCTCCAAGCAAGTGGAATGGTTTTGCAATTTAATTTAATCACCCACTGAGTTTCCAAAATTAATTTCCTGTTAGAAATAAATATTGTACTATGAATTATAAATCAGACCAGGCGGTAATTTACAGAGATCCCGTAAATTAAAATTTCGACTGCTGTTTTCTGCAGCGAACAGAAGTGAGAGGGCTTACCCCCGGGGTTGAACGTCCGGAGCCTCTCGGGGGAGGTCAGGTCTGAACCGACATGTGGTCGGCAAGGAGGCGCTGGCAGCCTGCACCACTTTCCCGGAATCAGCTGCTGCCATTTCATGGGGTTTGGTTTGGAGCGTGTCCACTGCATGTTGGCCGCTAGGTGTAAATGGTGAATAGCAAGGTCCTGGTCCAGGACATGGGGCTCCTGGTTGTGTCCCCTGCAGCGGTAAGGACCCTGGAAGACCCTTGTGTTGCCCTGGCCGTGGGACCACCCTGAGGACCCTCCTCAGCGTTTGCACATTATCAGCTTAGTTCATCTCCGTGATAACCTGATGCAGGAGGGCCTATCATGAGTCCCGTTTCATATTCAAGGAAACAAAGGCGCAGAGAACGCAAGTAACACATCAGAGATGGCGAGTCAGCTGGCGACAGTGCATGCGATGCATGAGGCCCCCCCACTTCCAGAGCTCAAGTCCCCATCTGTCATATCCAGTCTTGAACAGGAGGAGCCAGCGCTGTCACCAGCCCACGGTGTTGAATGGGGCCGAGGTGTGAAACAGTGACATTTGATGTCGGCCACTGTGCCCACCAAGACGTGTGCGGGAAGTGGCTCCTGCTTCCCAGGGGGCTTGGGGTGGGCTCCCCCAGGGAGGGTCACGAACCAGACGCCCATCTTAGTGAAGGGAGGCCCCCTCAACCAAGGCCAGTGTTCTCACCGCCTCCCCAGCCCTGCCTTCCCGGCCTTTGGGGGTTGATGATGGAAAACCAACCAGCACTTGGGGACGCTGCTGGTCTGGGGCTCCTGGGACTCGCGGTAGAAAGCGTGATGGATGCAGACACTGGCTGAAGGGAGAGCTGTTACCGTCACCTCCTCCTCCTCACTCATCAGCGTCACAGTCCCTGGAGCCCATTCTGTGCGCTAGGTCATTGCATCCTCACAGCAAACCCTCAAGGTAAGTTCTAGGATCTTCGTTTTAGCTCAGAGGGCAGAGCTGGCCCCCAGGTCTCCCCGACTCCAAGCCCCCTTCTTCCATTTCTCCACACACGAGACGGTCTTGCCCCACTTTCCAACCCAGGAAAACAACGAACCACTCAGAAGTGTTTTCCCATCGCAGGGGGTCCACTTCCCGCACAGCGGACAGACCAGCTCAGTCCCCGAACAGCTGGGCAGAGCATCTGGCTTGCTTTCTCGCCCAATTTTTCTCAGTGCATAAATTTCTCCCCCCCCCCCCTTTTTTTTTGTTTCTTTCATCTGGCCCCAGGCCTTGGTCCCCTGGGGACACAGAGACCCAAAGCAAATATTTACCTGAGGCATACTTGGCTTCAGTTTAGCCTAAAAGCCTTTTTAACATGTAGAAGTGGAAACAGCCAGACCTTCTGGGCTACCTCCTCCCGGCCCCAGGCTGTTGGTAAAACAGCAGAGAGCCAACGGCAAGGTCGCCACTTGAAGGGAGGGATCAGGGTGCGGCGGCGGCCGCTGCTTCCGCTGGGGTCTTAGTTGGGGGGGGGGCCGTTAGCTGGGGGGCACGTGGCGTGTGAGAGTGGTGGGAGCTGTGCTGGGGCAGCAAGGACCAGAGACACTTGGGACCTCAATTTTTAGTAACTGGGGGCTCTAGACAAGGAGTCGAAACTTCCTAGCTGTTGATTGAAGCTTCGGGCAAATCAGTCTCCACTGCTGACCCCTGAAGGGGACATGTTTGTGCATTTGCCCTTTGGAGAAACCATTTTGGTTTTGGTTGTGGTAAAATATACATAACATAAAAGTTAGCTGCTGAAGCGGACCGTCCGGTGGCATTAAGAACATTCTCATCGTCGGGTAACAATTGCCTCCGTCCATCTCCAGGATGCTTTCATCTTCCCAAAGCAAAACTCTGTCTCCATTAAAGACTAACTTCCCAGCCTCCCTTCTCCCTCCAGCCCCAGGCACCCACCCTTTACTTTCTGTCTTTATGAATTTGATTACACCTGGTCCTTCCTTGCTGTTGATCGAAGGTTGGGTCCCCACCACCACCATCAAATTTGTATGTCGATAACTTAATGCCCAAGATGATGGTGTTAGGAGGTGGGGGCCTTTGAACGTGATTAGGTCTTGGTGTCACGAATGGGATTCGAGTCCTTCTAAAAAGCACCCCCCCAGCTCCCTCCCCCCTCTGTCCATGTGACGGCACAGACAGGAGTCGACTGTCTGCACAGCTCGGCACCGAATCTTCACCAGAACTCGACCTTGCTGGCACCTGCTCTTGGACTCCCAGCCTCCGGAGCTGTAAGAAATAAATTCCTGCTGTAAGTCCTCCTGGCTGTAATGTTCAGGCAGAGTTTTCTTATCCCTTCGAAAACACGCCTGGGCTTGACTGATCCCACGTTACATGAGCCCACATTCCTCAGCCTAAGAGATGATTCGCTCATTTGGGGACCAAACAGAATGGTCACAGGTGCATTTCAGCGGGAATAAGCCCATTCTTGAAGGATGAACATTCAGGGCTGAGCAGGTGATGAGTTTCTGTTGATATGACCAAGGGTAAGAGGACATGAGCGTCTCCCTCGAGACCCCTAACCCGGCCCTGCCAGCGTTAACTGGCCGGTTGTAACTGACAAGAGCAAAGGCTGTGGGAGCCTCCCAGCATTTGGTGCTCTGGTCTCCCTGGGACTTGTCAATAGCTCTGGGCCCCAGCTTGAGCTTAAATAAGGTCTGGCATCCAGTTTGTTTTCAGTGCTGACCTGCTACTCGTTGCACAGTGTCTCACACAGAACAAATCCACAAGCCCTGGGAGTGACTCGACATAGATTTGACTCTGTCCCGGGTCCTTTCCTAGGTCCTGTCCTGGGTCCTGTCCTGAAGAAGGATTTCTGAACTCGAAGAGGAACCTTCCAGAAAGGCATCAGTGTTGTGCCCACAGTTCCCCACAGGCAGGACCCTCTTTTAGGGTGGTGCCATTTGGCAGGAGCCTGTCTTTTGGCCATGCCTGCCTCTGGGAGCTGAGTGATGTCATGGAAGCAACATGGCTTTGGAATCAGAGAGACAAGGGTCTGAACATCACAAGTCGGCCACCTGACTTGGTGTGTTCGGGCAACGAGCTCCCAGTTAAGCCTCAGTTTCCCCATTTACATAGTGGTGGCAAATACTTCGTTTGGAAACAGCATATGTAATGCATTTAACAACATGCTTAGTACGTAGTAAGTGCTCGTTAAATTGGCTTCTGTATTAGTTTCCTAGAGCCGCTGTCAGAAAATACCACACATTGGGTGGCTTTAAACAACAAAAACTTACTCTCTCACATTTCTAGAGGCCAGATGTCTGAAATTCGGTTTTTTTGGGCTGTGGTCTGAGAGAAAATCTGTTCCAGGCCTTTCTCCGAACCTCTGGTGGCTGCTGGAAATCCACAGCGTGCCGTGGCTTATGGGAGCAAAACTCCAGTCTCTGACTGCATTTTCACAAGCCTCCTTCCCTGTGTGTCCCTACATCTCTGTGTCCCTCTGCTCTTAGAAGGACACAGTCACTGGATTTAGGGCCCACTCTGACCCTGTCTGACTAATTACTTCTGCAAAGACCCTGTTTCCGAACAAGGTCACGTTCGGAGGTAGACATGAGCTTTAGGGGAGCATCGTCCAGCCCAGAACAGCATCTGTTATTTTGGGGCTCAGCGCGTCCCAGGCCTCCCATCCTCCAGGCCTCCTTGGGAAGAAGGCGCAGCACGGAGGGGAAGGCCGCCCTCCGGGTATGTGCCGCCTCCGCCTTTGCTTTGCACTTGCATTCGTCTGATTTGCAAAGCGGTAGCCTGGGGCAGGCCCCCATCATGACTCTTCTCTCAAAATGGCAGGCGAGCAGCCGGACCCCCTGAGGCTGGGCTCCTAGCCACCGTGTGTTCACGGTCCCCCCACCAGAAGAAAAGACTTGGTTATAAAACAGACGTTGTGCAGACCTGCTGGGAGGCAGACAGGAGAGCAGGAACGCATGGCTGTTTCCAAGGGGATGTTGGCGGAGAGGGCGCAGGGCAGATGGTTCCATGGTGGCCCCAGGACCCAGAGATGAGTCTGGGCATCTGGCCTGAACTGCGGGTTCTGGGTTTACCTCCTTGGCGGGAAAGACTATTTCTTTCTCAAACATTTCGGTAACCTCATCCCAACCTGGCACAGACCTCACCCTTCCTGGGGTCACGATGAATGTTTGCTGCTGACGTCAATAAAATTCAGCCCCTCAATGTCTCTCCTGGGGATGTCTGTGGTGGGTTGATTTCAAAGCCATTCTGAGGGCAGAGCCAGAGGGATTTGCTGGGTCTTTTGGGAAGAGTCTACCCACCAGGCATCTCTACCTGTACCCTGAAGAGAATCACTTGTTCTCTGCCCGCGTGTGCAGTGGCTGGCGCTGAAAGGGTAACCAGGGTGGATCTTTGCTTTTTTTCAAAAATTTTTTATTGAAGTGTAGTTGATTTACAATGTTAGTTTCAGGTGTACAGCAAAGTGATTCAGTTACACATATACATACATGTATATTTTCCTTTCAGATTCTTTTCCATGATAGGTTATTACAAGAAATTGAATATAGTTCCCTGTTCTATACAGTAGGTCCTTGTTGTTTATCTGTTTTATAAATAGCAATGTGTGTCTGTTAATCCCCAACCTGGGGATACTTTCTTTTTAAACTTTCCTTTCCCATCACCCATTCAAGGCTGGCCCTGCTTGTCAGCCGCCTAGCAAGCACCCTGTCCTGTTTCTCTAACTCAGACTCTAATTGTGGGGCACCCTCGTTACCTAGGCAGATCCTGGAGCCCCCAGTCCAAAGACTCAGACTCAGCAGGTTGGGGTCCTGGAACCTGCCTTTGTAACAGGCTCTCTGAGTAACGGATCCAAACAGTCTGAGGGCCACACTGGGACAAATGCCGAGCTAGCTCAGGGATCAGCTCCAGGAGCATTCTGGATCTCCACATGACCTCGCAAAATGAGATCTGGGGGTAAGATCTAAATCAGTGTTTTCCAAAGCATAGGCACCGATCAGGGCAACGTGGTTTTAGGTGCTGAACGTGGCACGAAATGACGTCGATTCATAAAGCGCGAACGTCATTCCCCTTTCCGCCTCTCCGGTGAGACCAAGGGGAAATTCTTCGTCTGACACCACGAGTCTTCAGTGCCTCCTGGAGCTTCTCATCTCCCTTGTTAACAAAGGGAGAAGGGCCCCCGGCTCAAAGCCTTCACAGGCAGCGGCATGAGGCTGGAATGTGGTAGTATTCGTTTAGAAATAATTGCCTCTCAATATTTCTGAATAATCAAGAAATAACTATTTAGAAAGGGTTATTTCAAGGTGTTTATTTCCCTAGTTACTTTCTATGAATGGCAAGGTGCACCAATTTCCATTTATGATGGCGATACTAAGGTTCCTTTTAAGTTAAATACAGTTGATTTAAAGAGTGAAGCGGTTTATAGAAAAGAAGGTAGTGACTGCCTTCTAAGTACGGGGGGCAGAAGAGGTCAAAATTATGGCAGTGCCTGGGAGTGATGGAGGTTTCAGACAGGCTCGTCGGGTTGAAGTTCCGCATTATGTGTGTGAGAAAACGGAGGCCCAGGGAGGGGAAGGGACTCGCCCAAAATCACACAGCATCTGGGAATGATCTTTGCTGTCACCTCCAGGCAGCCACCATGGAGCTCCGCAGGAGAAGTTTTTCTTTTCCCCCCACAAACCTGGGGATCTGAGCTCACTGGGGAGCTGTGATTCTCAAGACACCAACATCTTTAAAACAGATCAAAATAAAGCGGCAAGAGTGACCTCATCCCGGCACGTGGTGGCTGCTGAGAGCAGAGGGCTGTAAAAGTTAATTGCTCTCTATCCATCTATTGCTGACCGGCTACAGCAGGCGGGCCCCTGTTGAGGGGGTCATCCGAGAGGCAGGGGGAAATGGAGACATTCTTTGGGACTGACACAGTGGTTCCACGGTGATCTCACCCAGACAACTGAAGCCTTGTTATTCAAAACTGAATTTCATTTGGTTTCTAAGTTCGGGAGCTGGGGCTTGCGAACAGCTTTGACCTCAAGACGGAGACCCAGATCATCAGAAAGAGCAGATGGTCCTCAGTGTCTGCAGAGTGTGGTTCCGGCTGCTCCCTGCCCCTGGCTGAGATACTGTGTTGGCTCCGCTGGGCTCCGCTGGGCTCCGCTGCTGGTTGGTTGGCGCGAGCTTGCAGCGTGCAGACATGGGGATCTAGGAGGCCAAGCCTGTCATGGCACTCTCGTCCTGGTGCAGTGAAGTCAGGGAAGGATCTGAGCAGATCTGCATTTGATGAGAAACTCAGATGCTGCTGACAGTGATGGAAGAGAAAAATCCCCTCCTGATCGTTTCCCACCAACCTTGGGTGGACGATGAGCACAGGACCCTGGCTGTGCTGGGGCGCATCCTGAAATCATCTTCTTACAGAGGCTTCTCCCCGGTCACCATGGGTGTTTCCTTTCGGGCACACCCTGTCTTGTAAACTGTACCTCACGGCGGTGGGGGCTGTGACTTTGGAGCTGTTCCTTCACAGTGTTCTAACAATGTGACTGTGGCCCGTGACTCATTGCGTCTGTGCTGGCGGGACTTGCTGTGTGAGCTTGGGCAAGTGCACCCCTGTCTCTGGGCTAAGTCTGTCTGCTGCATTGGACTGATTACTCCTTGAAGATGAAGACCTTATCTGGCTTCATTACTCTCAAATCCCCAGCTCCCAGCACAGGTTCTCATTGTTAGATAAATGAATGAATGAAAGATTCAGTCATCAGTCTATCGAAGAACTAATTAATGACCCTGTGGTCAAGGCACCTGCCCAATAACAAATGTCGCGCAGAAGAGCTGTCACCTGTCTGCTCTGACTGCCGCCCTCTGGGGATGTGAGTGTGCAGCTGGCACGTGGAGCTCAAAGCTGTCCAGGTGCGTCCCCTGCGATGCACCTGCTGCTTCCTGCATGCAGCTGCGTTCATGTCGAAAGTCTAGGGGAGGACAGAGCACTGCTGTGCTTTAGAGACAAGGATATTGGGGAGCTCAAGAGGTTAAATCACTCACTCGGGGCCACACGGCTGCTCCAACCACATGTCCTGGGCCTCCTTCTGCATCAACGCACTGAACAGTGTCCCATCATTTCCTCCACGGCTCTGTGTTCCACACTGTGGGGGTGCCTCCCTCTGCTTAAGTGCCCCCTTTTACTGAGCATTTGCTTGGTGTCTTTCTTTCTTCCCTTTTCTAAATAACACTCTATGGATATCTTCCGGTGGACGTCTGCACCCTGTGTGGGCATCGCTGCCCCGGCTGGACGGAAAGAGGTGGGGTAGATTGCAGTTCACATCTTGAGGGATTTTTCAGCTAAACTTCTGGACACTAAGGGGTCATCGTGCCTAAAGAGAGGTCTGCCTTTGTCTGTCTCCCAGGAGTTCACCTCTAAGTCCTCGGAGTGTCCTCCTGATAAGGGTGCCTGTTTACCTGGGGGCCTCGGGCTGTGTCAGAGATGCTACTCCGACAACATGATTTAGGGTGGGCACCTGGGGGCACGCGGTATCAGCTTGACCTCTGGAGGGGCCGGAGACCCGGGTCAGCCGCACAGCAGCCAAGCCAGACAGCGTGACTGAGCGCCTACAAGGCCCCTGGGGGCCGAGGCCTGGGGCATCCCCGTGGGCAGGGCTGTGCGTGTGGGCACACGTCTTTTCCGGGAGAGGTTAGTGCTGACCGTGACTCACGGGAAGAGGACGACCCGTGGCTCTGAGTTTGGAACTTTCCAGCACGCTGTCCCCTGGGGTCTCTTTCCTCGGCCGATTTTAACCTGTATCCTTTGCTGCAATACTCCGTAACTGTGAGCGTAGCCACTTGTTGGGGGGTTCTGAGTCCTTCCAGCAAATTATCAAAACTGAGAGGGCTCTCGGGGAGCCCCAGACCTGCAGCTGGTATCAAAGCGACAGTGGTCTTGGGGACCCCTGGACTCTGCAATGTCCATTTTGAGAGTGCCTCTTCTGTGACCGGCCTCAGTGGGGCCCTAGTCCCCTGCGTTCCTCGGCCCCAGCGCGCAGTAGAGTCAGTGAACGTTGTTGACTAGATTCATTCACTAATGGCAGCTCTCGACCTTCAGTAAGGCTGAATGTTGGTTTTATTATGCCCAGTTTACAGGGAGAAACTGGGCCTGGAGAGGGGCAGTGACTTGCCCGAAGCACGCGGCTGAGTCAGGATTTGAACCCTGGGGTGAGGTTCCGAAGCCACACTGGGCGCCGTTTCTCTGCGGGTCCAGCCTCTTCGCTGCGTGGCTGGGAACGTGAAAGGCTGGGGTGAGGAGGCTGCGGAAGCAGGGGTCAGGGGAGGAAGCACCAGCGAGACGCGCGGGAGGGGCCGGTCCAGGGCGGCGTGGCTTTCCAGAGCGGGGCTCAGCAGTGATGCTATCTGTCCGGAGCACGGGTCTGGCCTCAGAGAAAGGAATGAGAGGGGAGCGCTGGAGAGAGAGGAGACGGACCCTTTGTGAGTTATGGGAGGGAAGGCCAGATGAGACGAGATAGCGTCTTCAATGCCGTGCTTTTATTACACAAATCTGCACGTTGAGTTGGAAGAAAAGATTTTTTTTTTTTTGGTTGTTATTTGCTTAAGAGAATTGGAGACCCGAGAGCTGTCTCGGTGGATGATTAATGGGGAAAAAATTACATTTCGATGAGGTCTCTCCTCCCGGAGGGTGACTCTCATCAAAGGGGTGTGTAGAGTGGATGTCAGGTTCATTTCCTCATTTCCGTCTCAGCTGGGGCTGAAAGAGATGCTTTTAAGGGGGAGCTGCGTAGGAAAATAGCAGTTTAAGGCTGAGA
This sequence comes from Camelus ferus, assembly GCF_009834535.1. Classification (NCBI taxonomy): domain Eukaryota; kingdom Metazoa; phylum Chordata; class Mammalia; order Artiodactyla; family Camelidae; genus Camelus; species Camelus ferus. Next base: position 11,032,544 of record NC_045714.1, on the reverse strand, counting down.
GGCTCCTCGTTAATAATACTCGCAGCTCACACTGACAGATCGCTTCCTCTGGGGCCAGGTGCTGGTTGAGTGCATGGTTTGCTGTATCGTGTGCATGTAATGAGCCCGTGAATGAGGTGCCTTGGATGTTCCCATTTCACAGAGGAATAAATGAGGCTCAGGGAGCTTGGGTAGTTGGATCAGTGTCCCAGGACTTGAAACATGATAGAAACTGGGCGTGTCTGGCTTCTCGGTCCTGGTTCTTCCTTCAGATTCATTTAAGGACTGGACCAGCATCTTTCAGGGATAGCCTTGGGCAGGTGTCCCTCTGGTCTTGATGAAAGGGCTTGGAATAACTAAGAAACATCCTTCCTTTGCAACTGTCCACGCAGACATGTGTGTAGTCACCTGGCTGTCCCCCTAAAAGGGCTAGGACACCTGAAAGATGTCTCCATCCTGTGCATGGAGTCTGTGCTTTGTGACTAGGAGGGGGTGCAGGAACCTCCCCTCCCGCTGCTTTGGAGCCCTGAAAGCAGAGTTCAGGGGAGGCTCTGTACCCATTCATCAACACCCCTCCCGTTTCTCCCATCCCCCGGTCCTGGTAACCACCGTTCTATTTTCTGTTTTTATGAGTTTGCCTGTGCTGGCTTCCTCCTACAAATGGAATAATATAGTATTCGTTGTTTTGTGACTGGCTCATTTCACTTAGCATAATGTCCTCCCGGTTCATCCATGTTTTATCATATGAAAAGATTGTGTTTTTAAGGCTGAATAATATTCCACTGTATATGTACAGGCCACGCTTTGCTTATTCATTCATCCAACCACAGATACTTGGGTTTCTTCCACATTTGAGCTACTGTGAATAACGCAGCTAGGAGCATGGACGTGCAAATGTCTTTTCCAAACCCTGCTTTCCGTTCTTTTGGGTGTATCCCCAGGGGTGGAGTTGCAGGATTATGCGGTAAATCTATTTCTACTTTTTGAGGAACTACCATACTGTTTTGCATTTCGCATCCCCACCAACCGTGCACAAGGGTACCAGTTTCTCCACATTCTCACCAACACTTGTTATTTTGGATTTTTTTTTTTATGGTAACCATTCTAATGGGTTTTGATTTGTATTTCCCTAATGATTAGTGATGTTGAAAGTTTCTCTGCTCTTAAAGATTCACGGGCCCACCTAGGTACCCAGGTAACCCAGGATAACTTCCCCATCGCGAGATCTTTAATGTCATCCCATCTGCCAAGTCCCTTTGCCATATAAGGTAACGTACTTACAAGTCCCAGGGACACAGACATGGACACCGTGGGGCCGTTATTCTCCCTTCCACACGTGGACAGCTGAAATGAAGCTGGAGAGCTTCAGGGGAGAGGGAGGGGGGCCTGTCCCTTTCCCTTTTCTCAGACCAGGTGGGAGGTGATCATCCCAGGACTTAAAGGACCGCCAGCATTTTAAGGGAAGCACAGCAGCTGATGTTTCCTGGCCCAGGTCTTCAGAGAGAAGTCACCTGAGCGTCACATGTCGCTCACCACTTCTCCATCTGTCCATCCAGGCAGCTCTTCCACACTGGCTGTCAGGCAGGTGTCCCCAGTGGTAAACAAGGTCCTACGTGGGAGACAAAACCGCAGCATCATGAGATCGAAATGCAGGTATGAGTGTGCTCAAGTTATGAGAAGACCCCAGGGTTCTATGAGAACAAACCTACCACGATTTGGAAATTCAGCAAGGGCTTCGCTGAGGAGCTGATATTTAAACCCAGAGCAGGAGTTATTTAAGCCCAGAGCAGGAGTTATTCAGGCCGAGAGGAGGGGAGAGCTTCCCAGGAGAGGAAACAGAATATGCAAAGGCCCTGAGGGTGGCGGGGGCTGGGAGGGTTTCTGGGCCCTGCAGGATGGTGAAGGTGGCAAGACGCTGGAGAAACCAGTGTTCCCACTTCCCACTCCAGAAACATCTATGATGTTAAGCGCTCTCAGTAAGGGACTGTTTTCCTTTCTGCAAAAATCACGGAAAGGCCACAGTTAGGAAATTGACGTGGGGCCCCGTTCCTCCGTGGTAACCAAAATGACAGCACCGCTTTTCAGTAAGAAGCCAGCCGTCAGTGTATTGTTCCAGGACGGAGACTAAGCACACTGCATCCATGAGACGAAGATTAGAATTTGGTGACCCCTGGGAGCCCCGGGGTGCGGGGGAACTTCTTTCCCTTCTTTTTCCAGCCCTCAACTCCCACCCCCGCTGCCCTGCCCACCCCCGCCCCAGGTCGTTGCCCTCAGAGAGTCCCCTTTTGAGTTGAGTCACAAACAGATGAATCTTTTGCGGCCCCCGCTTCCTCTGCTCCAGGAGGCCTGCACGATGAAACGGCATCTCCCCACAGCGGAAGCCAAGCCAAACAGATTAATGTGAGGTGCATCTGCTGTAGATTAAACATTTGGAAAAGCCATTTTATAAATATTTTTTTTCCACAACCACATCCCCATATGGCCGCGAGCAGTGGTCCCTGTTCCCAAGGCTGCCGGCGGCCTCACACATACGCATTGGACGTGCACTCCGGGTTTGGGACTCCTGTCCCTGGCCTCCCAGGAGCATTCCGGGGCAACTTCTAATCTGTTCTGGGGGACAGGGCAGACTCCGGGGCAATCAAGGCAGCTGGCGTCTACCTCGAGGTGGGACTGGGCCGGGGGGTGAGTGAGAGGGACCCCTCGTGGTCTTCTCTCCAAAACTCCAGCCCACAGCCCTTTGGCTGCTCTGCACTGAGTCAGCCCTAGGAATTCCAGAAACCTAGGTTCTTGTCTTTCTAGAGCTCTCCATCCAGCAGAAAAATACCTTCTAGGATCTTTTTTTTAAATTTTGGGGGGGTAATTAGATTGATTGATTGATTGATTGATTGATTTTAATGGAGGTACTGGGGATTGAACCCAGGGTCTCATGCATGCTAAGCACATGCTCTATCACTCAGCTATTTCCCTCCCCACTAGGGTCAGCTTTTGCTCCCTTGAACCACTGCACCCCAGAGAGAAGCCAAGCCCTGTTGATTCTCCCCAGTGACTCCTGATTATGCCTCTGCAGGCCGCTTCTGTTGCCTCCCACCCCCTGCTCCCTCCTGGACTGCCATCGGCCTCCTGGCCAACCCCCTGGCCCGCCCACCCTCCATGCACCCCAACAGCCTGAGGGATCACGCTTGTGTCTGGCTCCCAACCCAACACCAGTGGAGACTCGCCCTCACCATGAAGTCCCCATGCCTTCTACCCCTGATAGATAGACTTAGAAATAATTCTAGATTCATCCAACTTGCAAAAATAGGGCAGAGAGGTCTGAGGTACCCTTCACACAGCTTCCCCCAATGGCAGCACCTTAACGGCCATGACCAATATCAAATCCAGGAAATCGACATTGGTGTTTATACAGATTTCTCCAGCTTTTCACATGCCTGCGTGTGTTTGGTTCTATGCAACTTTATCCCACACACAGACTCATGCAATTACCACCACAATTAAGACACGGAGAGGTTCGTCCATCACAGAAGTCTCCCCAGCGCTGCCTTCTGGTTACAGCCACACCGCTCCCCTCTCTCCCTTCCCTAACCCCTGGCAACCATGAGTCTGTTCTCCATTTCTATAATTGTGTCCTTTCAAGAATGTTACATAAATGCAGGTGTACAGCAGGTGACTTTTTGAGGCTGGCTTTTCTCACTGGGCATAAGGTCCTTGAGATCCATTCAAGCTGTCGTCCATACCAGCAGTTGTTAACTCCCGTGTAGTGCTCTGTGGAATAGATGCACCGTGGCTGGTTTAACCATTCACCCACTGAAGAACATTTGAGTGGGTTTCAGTTTTTTGACTGTTACAAATAACGCTGCTGTACAGAGTCACCTGTGTGTTTTCGCATGGACGTAAGTTTTCATTTCTCATGAACAAGTGTCCAGGGCTGCAATTATTGGGTCACGTGACCATGTATATCTCATTATCTCATTAAAAAAAAAAACAAAACCTGCCAAAGTTCCAGGTCAAGAAAACACCCAGTGCAAAGAAGATTGGTGGGGAGGGTGCTGCCTGTTGCAGGAGCCAAAGAAAGCCCAACAGCACAGTTTGTACAAGGAAAAATCAGTATGTCAGACTTGGTCAAAATTAGAAACTTTTGTTCTGCAAAAGACCCTCTTAAAATGATGAAAACCCTTGAAGAAACTATTTACAAACCGCATATCTGACAAAGAACTAGTACCTGGGACACATAAAGAACTCTCAACTTTGTAATTTTATTGAAATATTGAATCACTATGTTGTACACCTGGAACTAACATAGTGTTGTAGGTTAATTCTACTTAAAGTAAAAAAAAAAAATTAATCAAAATAAAACAGAAAACTAAACAAATGCTAAAGATGAACAATACTCTGGGGAATTTTTTTTTTTTTTAAAGAAGCCTCAAAACTCAATAGAAAAACAATTTAATTAGAGAACAGTCAAGAGACAAGAAGAGAGATGTCACCAGAGAGGATTTACAGAGATGGCAAACAAGCACATGAAAAGATGTTCAACATCATTAGCCATCAGGGAAATGCAGATTAAACCCACAGCGATGTGATACTACGCACCCATCAGAACGGCTAAAATTAAAAAATAGAGACAATACCGACTGCTGGCGAGGATGCAGAGAAACAGCCTTTTATCCACTGCTGGTGGGGGTGTAGAAGCGGTGTGGCCTCTCTGGAAGGTCCTCAATGGCCCATTGGGGCAAATGTTTAAACCAGCCTCTGTGCCAGAAAGACACCTGAATGGTGACTGGAAGGCTGGTCACTTTGTAATTCACAGGGAGTCTCCCTGCCCCCTCAGGTCCCCTCCCTGCCCGGGTCGTGCCAGTGCTTGTGGGGCTGTGTGCGTGCGGGCTCCCACCGGCGGGAAGTATTTCTCTGGGTTTATTGCAGAAATTGCCTGTCGGATATGATTATTTGTTTGGAGTCCTGTACATCAAATTCTGCCGGAGCAGGCGTGCTGTCACGCACGGTTTATAGGTATATGGGGAGCACAGTCCCACCAAATGCCTCTTGGTTAAAAAAACCACCACCACCTTGTTTACAGTTAACATAAAGAATCACAAATCCTTCTTCCCTGGGGACTGCCTGTGTTTGCCACCTGCAGTGGAGGAGCTGTGTGACTTCAGCCTTGGTCCCCAAGGCAGCCACCACTCGACTCTTTTTCAGGAGGGAGGCCGGAGGACAGCCGGCCTTCATCCGCAATTCATTTCCTTTTTGCTTAATCACAGCAGGTGAGATAAATCCAGACTGACTAGCCCCGAGAAAACAGCCCGTCTGGCTCATCTGAAATGATGTTTCAGGTGGGGATTTGATCAGCAGAATTAAAAGGCTAAAGAAATCCATCTATCCACCATGAGACATATGATGATGAGACATATCCATGTGAGTTGCATGCTTCATTTGGGTTTTGCCAACTAGGAAGGCCTGTTGTGCCAGGACTGAAGTCCTCCTGGCACGTCCTGCCTCTCCCCTCTGGCTCTGCCTGGCCTAGGTTTGGGTCCCTCCCCTGCCTCCAAGCTTCTTGCCATGACTGGAGGGTCCAGAACCCTTGTCTGGTTGTACACATCTGACAGTGTAGACAAGAGCGCCCCTCCCTCAGTGCATGTTTCCTTTGGGTACATGCCCATACAGGGTGTCAGCGCCTTCTGATCAGGCACCGTCGGCCCACGTCCGCTCAAATAAGTTAACATCCCTATTTTGGCAGATTCAGTTGGCAGGGATGAGGGGTCCACCTGACAACAGAAGGCTGCCCACGGGGCCCCTCCTCCAAGAACCGCACAGCATCCTGCGTGCTTGGCTTTGCCAAGCTTTGAGGAAGGGCAGCTTCACCTCTCTGTGTCGTCCGCGGTCCTGGCCACTGGCCTCAGCCTGACTTCGGTGCAGCCCGCAGGTCTTGTACTTGGCAAATTTAACCAAGGAGAAGAATGGGAGGGACATTCCGTGATTTCTCAGGGCGGGGATCAGCTACGGCATTCTTCACCAAAGGATGGGAACAGAAACTCGGCTCATGAATGGGTCCATTTCTACTGAGGGTTCCCAAAGATAATAAAATCTTCAAGACTCCAAGAGACTGTTAAAGTGGTTAAAAATGAAAAGATGTCACTCAAGAACCATCGCCGTAGGGGAGAAGAAACCCCCTGTAGAACTGGCCTCAGCTCCGACCGCAGTAAGAACAGGTGAGGGTTTTCAGCCAAGGAGCGGGGTGGGGTCAGAGGGTGGAAACTCGCCAAGAGGAAACATCGGGGTGAGGGGTTCTGGCTGGATGAACCGGCAGGATTCTTGCTGCAGGCAGGCGGGGGTGATCAGATATCAACTGAGGCGGGCGGGGGTGGGGGTGAGGAACCCAGTCAGATATCGAGGTGATTAGATGTCAAGCGTGAGGATTCTCTCCAACTGATTCAGCAGGATTCTTGCTACAACTGGACTCTACACCGATGGAGACAGAGCCCAGGTCGGTCATAGTGGAATGGAGGGCTGGGAGGAGCCTAACTCAGGTTTAGTCAAGAAGAGATTGTTGTCAATGTGAATCTGTGATGGAAAGGGGGAGATATTTAGGGGGCAGCCAGGGAGCTCCTGAGACCCCCCGAACCCCAGCACACCGGGGGCTGCCTGCTCTGCCCACCTCTTAGAATGCTGCAGCCTCTCATTCTGGTCTGAAGCTCCAGCCTCAAAATCTCAGGAAAGGGAAAGCATGGTTCTCACCTATTATTGCTGGTGGGACATAATCCCTGAGTCCAGCCACCAAAGGCTGCTATGGACTCACTGGGTACCGGCCCCACCTTAGGCTCTGGGAATGTACAGATGAACAGAAGACAGCCCAGTTTTCAGGGAGCCCTCGGTCCACCACAGAGGCAAGGCAAGCTCACAGATCATGCTCACCCTCGCACCAGGCTGTGGATCCTGTGGAGAGAGAGTGACTGGCTCTGGCCAGAGGTGGCCTAGGTGTGGGGCAGGACCATCCCAGCATTCTGCCTATTCCCTCACTTCTGTTTCTCTCTTCCTCCAGGAGACCACCCTCCCCATTTTGTGGGGTGGGGTTGGAGGAAGTCCTACCGATCAGAACTTTCCATTACAGGCCCAAACCAGACCAAATCTAAGTCCTTCCCTGAGATTTCATCCCTGGACAATGAGAGGTAGAAGTTCTCTCTTGTGCTTAGAGCCTTAGGATGTAAGACCCACACTACCTGTCCCCATGTGTCCTTGTGCAGTGACATGGGTCAACACAGAGCTGAGAGAAGGCTCATGCCATAATCACATCCATGGAGCTCCTAGATCAAACCACACCTGAAGATCTCCCCATGGATTCTTCAGTTGTGTGAGCCAATAAATTGTCTTATTTTGTTTAAGCTGAGTTGATTTTTTTTTTTGTCCCTTGTAACAGAAAGAATCCTGATTGACACTGGTGATCTAAATTATCTTCATGGAGGAGGCATCATTGAAGTGGGTCTTTCAAACAGCCGGGATCTGAGTAGGGGAGAGGGAATCCAGACAGAGAATGACTGAATCCAAGATGTAGAAGGGGAAGTTGAGAGTATAGAAGAGTCCCCGCCTTTGCTCTCCATGGCGTTCCTTGTGATTCCACATAGCAGACACGCCACAAAATGAACAAAGATGAGTCTTTAGTCGAACATGGAATATGATTTGATGACTGTGCCCACATACATCTGCAAAGACAGGTTTGGAATCCTTGGGCTTCTCCATCAGCCCCAGTGAATTAGCCCTGAAATAGCAAATGGGCTCCCCGGCCAGAGACATCTAGCACCAGACTTTGGCTTCTCTCAGAACGTCTCTCAGGTGGAAAACGACCTGGGACTGGGGACCTGCACCCTCCACCTGATCCCCTCTCATGCTCTTGTGTCTACTTTTCAGAAAAAAATCTCACTTGGCACCAGTAATTACATCACCGCCTGATTTAGAGATTCCAAAGCAATTCCAGGTCAGGTTCTGGGCACCAGCAGCCAAGGAGGGAAATTACTTCTTGACTCTATTCGTGGCTTTTGGAAACAGCCCCAAGACAGTTCCATCCACAAGGATGTCAGTGAAGAGTTATTGACTATGCAGCAAAAGGCAGAAATCTCAGTGACTGCTCGGTGATCTAATGTGGAGTGAAACTCCTCTTCCCCTACCAGAATGGTACTGGAGCACTTTGGAAATGCTAATGTTTGCAGACCCAGACTGTGTGGTTTTTCAATATCGCAGACAGCATAGTAAATTTTGATGTCAGTTGCTTATTGATTTTACAATTTCCTCGTTTCCCTTTCCCCTCCTCTCTGTCTTTGATTTTATTTATTAGAGACTCAACCTCACTAGGCACACAAGGCTCAAGGTCTACCCACTACGCATGTTGGCCCCGGGGTCCCAGGTCCAAACCTGGAGATGAGCATTCCTTCCCTCTCAGTCTGCATTTGCTCACCAGCCTCCCTGGGGCTGGAAGTGATGCCAGCCATGGGGACCCTAGGTGACTAAGACTTGGTTTCCCTTGAAGGAAGTCACCATCCCGATGGCCGATGAAAGGAATGGTGATTTAAAATATAAGCCCCAGGCAAGTGTCACAAGACAGGCGCTCCAGTCCAGAGATGCTGAGTCCTGATCCCATGGTTTCTCAACAGGAAGGACTCAAGAAAGCCCAGTCCGGGTGAAGAAAGAGCAGAGATGATGAAGGCTAATCAGTGATGCGCCCGATGACCTGGAGCGGTTGGTCGGGCTGCAGATGGTCTTAGACCACGTTGCCACCCAGCCACGGTTCTCCCCTCGGTCAGGGGAACCAACATCCTTTAGCAGATGTCTGGCTTGGTTCATGTTTGGAAAAGCATTTTCCACTAGATAGGACTTCCTTTCAAAACCAGGCATCAGCTCTTCATTCAAGCAAGGCTGGAGAAGCAGGGGTTCTTCATCAGTGGGTCCAAATCAGTCACAAACATGGTCTGTAGCATCCTCAGACTGCACTGGCCTGGCCAGGATCCTGCATATTCCAGGGTGTGCCAGGCTCCAGCCAAGGAGAGCCACATCCAGGGGCTGGCAGGACCTTGGCTTCCAGAGACAATGATGAGAAAAATGTGCCAATAAAAATAAATTACTCCACTGAAATAAGTTAATAACTACCACACTCCCCTCTAATGAGGCCATGCGTGACTGTTGGCAGTTCCCCTGTGGAGTGGAGTGAGTTCTGACCCCCTCGGCAGGCTCTACTTCATCAGTTCATTGATGGGACAAGGGGGAGGGGCTCAGGGGATCCTGGCTGCAGACCTCGCCCCTCTGGGCAAGAGAAGAGATGCTGGCTCCATTCCTGGCCCCTCCATGGGGCCTCCTGGCAGGCGAGACTCCCAAGAAGTGGAGGCGGTTGGGGAACTTGAGGGAGGAGTTTCTTTGCCTCCCTGAGCCTTGGTTTCCTCATCTGCAAAATGAAGATGTTAATAATAGCACACAGAGTAGCATTTCCAAAAGTGTCAGTTCATCCAGTTACTCTTATGAGTCTGATGACATAGCCCAAAACACGTGCCCCTGGCTGACAACTGGCAGGTCCACCCTCTTGTCCCACCAAAGTTGGTGGGACTGGAAACCTGCCTTCTCTCGAGAGAAATGGCGCCCAGAGAGGGTACTGCTGCGAATGCTGCCAGCGCGTTTCAGGGGGAGTGAAGCCTGTCTCCAGACGGGCCTTCTCCTAGGGCCCTGAGAAACTCCAGGGCCAGCCCTCCCAGGAGAATAGTCTAGAAGCGAGAGAGGAGAAGCGTGTGACTACATCAGCTGGAGCATCTCCAGATGCGCAGATGGCAGCCAGAGCGCAGGCCTGCCGTCCTGTCCCAATCAGCGAGGCCTTTTGAGGCTAGGTTTGGGGGCTAATGAGAGATCATTCCCTGCATACCAGCTCACCCCCATTTGTCCAATGGCAGAAGACATCCTCTTTATCTCCACCCCCTCTCGCACCTTGAGTGGAAGGTTCCAGTGGACCGCAGGCAGTTATGACATGAGATGGTCTCATTACCAGTCTCATCCATGGATGGGGAGATGGAGCTGGTAACATCACCCCCAAGTCAGAAGGTGTCCGTTTCCAAGCGGGACCCAGAAGACAGGACCTGTGTGTGTGTCTGTGACAACATAGGCAAGGTCCCATGTGTCTTTAATGTGCATGCACGGGAACCAGGGGCAGCATTCACATCCTTTTAATTTTCATGACAAACCTACCATCTTCCCACTTCTCAGATGAGAAAACTAAGGCTCACAAACAATTATAAAGGTGCATGTAGAAAGATAGATGAGATAGACAGAAATGATAAAACAAAAGACTCATGAACCTTTACAGATGTAGATGTAGAGAAATAGATCAGACAGACAAGAAGGAAGGAGGAAGGAGGAGGGGAGGAGGGGGACCACGTGCAGGGCAGAAACTTCTTTTAGAATATGGATTTAAGCAATGAGTTGAAGTTTGTTCTTGTTTTTGTTTTGTGTGTGTGTGTTTCTTTTTTGTTTGATTACTATCATTTCTTCTCCTTCTAGAAAATCACAGAAATAAATATTTCCTGGTAATAAAATAAAGCCAGAAGCCAGCCATCTTGCCTTCCTGCCCCTGCAGGCAGCTGCGCGGGACGGTGGATTATGGTGTCAGAAAGACGGCTGCAGGGGGGACGTGTGGCCTCCCACAGTCAATTAATGGCGATAATTACACACTGTAAACAGTCTCGGATATAATTAAGGCTGGAGGCTCAGGGCTGGGCGTGCTCCCCGTTGAGACTGGCAGCAGCAGACAGGGGGCTGGAGTCTCAGCTCCCTCCAGGAGACATCAAAGCGCCGGTCTAGCCCTTAGGGCAGCTGCATCTTCCTCCCTGCTTCCTCCACTGTTCCTCTTCTAGGACGGGGCCCACCTTTCTGCCAAGGGGAGCCACATTCCAGCCAGGTGCCCGGCTCAGCAGAGGGGACCAGCTCTGTCCCAGTGCTGATGCCGAGAAACAAAGCCTGCAGTGACCCACCCCCCTCCTCCCCCAGCACCTCATCTTGGGAGGGAGAAGTGGCCACTCCTGGGACACCAGAAACTCACCTGGTCTCAGATTAAGCTCACCTTTCCCCTTCTCCCTCCCACTAAGCTGCTCCAAAATTCACTTTGGGGCTCAAACCCCAAACCCCAGGGTTCCATCCTAAAGCCTCCCTCTCATCTCTGGCATCCAATCCATTCATTTATTTGTTCACTTATTCCATAAATATTAATGGGAGCCTCCCATGACCAGGCTCCGTGTCATCGCCAAGGGCGGTCAGTTTTGACCCTGCCCGCCTGGAGCAAGTCAACTCTTTCTGGGTCTCCCAGCTTCCTCTCTGAGCCTCCAGGATGAGCTTAGAAAACCCAAGTCTGGCCAGGTCCCTCTCTGCTTAAAACCTTCCAAGAGCTCGCCGTTGTCCTTGCAAGGGGACAAAGTCCTCGCCAGGCAGCACCATCAGGCCCCGGACACATCCAGTCCTCCTTTTATTAAGTGAGTTAGTGAGTGAGGTAATGTGTGAATGAATGGCTTTTAGCTTTCTCCTGGAACCTAGAGAGGCAACATGTCCCATTTTCTAATTTCTTTTTTTGGTGACCCACCATGATTATTCTATTTATTTTTGGTTTGATTCTTGTCATTTGTCATTTCTGTGCTTCAAGCTCCCAGGTACCGAGAGGTTCAGGGTCATGGGGGCTGAAGATGGCTACCAAACACTTGGTGTTCCTCCCACAGAGATGCAGAGTCTGCGTTGTCTCCTTCTGAATCTGGGCTGGCCTGTGATTGACTTGACCTCTTGGGTATGGTGACAGAGGTGCTCTGCCAGTTCCAAATCTTGGCTTTAAGAGGACCGCCAGCTTCCACATCCTTCCTCGTGGAGCCCTGATCCACCATGCAAGGAGCCCGATTACCCGGAGGCCGCCCCACTGCGAGGGAGCGCACGCTATCCACAAAGAGAGCCTTGCAGAAACAGCAAGGGAGGGCTGCCTGGTCCGCCCCAGCCATCGGAGTCAGCCCCGCTGACACTCCAGACACGTGCATCCCTGCTGTGCCTTGTCCGCTGACCCGCAGAACCCTGAGGCATAATAATAAATTGACATTTTAAGTCACAGTGTTTGGGATAGGTGGTTAGACAGCAAGAGACAACCAGGAAAGGGGTTCCTCAGCTTTGGAAGAAAAGATAATACTTTCAGAAGTTTAAATAATGCCACATCTGCCCCTGCCCATCACATCTGCAAGTCCTCCCACGAGAGAGCTTGCTCTTCTAAAGCGCTCTTCTAAGTAAAAGCAAACGGATAAATAGCACATCCGTGGGGTTTTGACTGATGGGGCAGGAACGCTCTTTTGGTTTTGTGTTTTGGAGAGCCTTTCCTTGTGGTCTTCTATTTTTCCAAAACAGACTCTCAGCTGGTTTTTATTATCCATGTGACTGCTAGAAAATGCTAATCTCTAATGCAAGACCTATATTTTTAAGAGCAACAATCAGGGAAACTGGGAAGAATACTATGTTCAGGAGGAATGAAGCATTCCAGTGTGTGTGTGTTGGCGATGGGGGAGTCCCTGAGACCAGAAACCCTGCCAGTACTGTGTGCTGTGGAAATACACGGTCCCAGCCTGGAGCTCGCCTTCCCTGGGAGGGCTCTAGGTGTGAGATCCAATGGGGATGGATGCAGAATTGGCTGAATGGTTGAAAGCTTTGTCTCCTCTGGCAACCAGAGGACCCTGTTCTGGTTATCTGTCACTGCGATGTGTCTCGTGGCTGAACAGAAGTGGCCTCTTCTCTGAAGCTGGGCTGTGAAGGTCTTGTCTGCAGGTGGAAAAGCCCTGGGGACCCTCAGCCCCCACCTCCTTCCACAGAGATGCACTCCACTTTGCAGGGATACGGGCTGGCTGCACAAAGTCTTGGCCCTTAGTGCTTGCCAGCAGCTTCCACGGGGCTCCCATCAGCACCTTTCTCAGACTGAGTCCCTGGGAGAATATCTCTGGGCAACTTCATGGATGGCTGGGGAGGGACACATCAGGGATCAGACAGACGTCACTGGAGGAGGAGAAACTCCGTCTCTCTCGTTGTGGAATGGTTTCCTTCAGGGGAGGGGAACCAGCTGTTGGGTGGGGGGAGGAAGAGGGACTTCAGAGAGAGGAAGCGAGAGACTGAGGGGGGGAGGTTTGAGTGACATGAAAATACTGGTGGGGGGCCACACTCATCAGGTAAGAGCAGAGGTGGGGGCGTGTGTGGTTGGATCCCTGGGACAGACCAGGCTGAGCCCACCTGGGGTGGAGAAGGGGCGTGGAGACCCACAGTCAGAGTGGCCCTAGGGGAGGAGGGGCCACCAGTGGGTCAAACAAGACATTCAGAAGTGATGCCATCAGAGGAGCCAGAAGGTAGCCTTGGCTGGGGTTCAAAGGTGCCAGACCCTTCGGTTCTGCAAACTGCTCTCCACCCAGCAGCCCAGCCATCTTCTCTGAACCTGCTTAAAGCCATATCCTGCTCGCTCTGCATCAGACCTGCAGTGGCTTCACAGTGTCCCAGAGAGAGAGACTGCCCTCTCTTCCCCGCCTCTCACTTGTGAACAAGCCGGTCTGCTCCAACTCGGAGAGGCTTTCTCACACCAAACACAAAAGGCAAGTCTGAGTGTTTGTGGATCCAAATGTAAAAGTAAAACAATAAGGCTTCAAGATGAAAACGAAGGAAATGACCTTCATGCCTTGGGGCGGGCAAAGAATTCTGAAGCAGGACACAAAGTGCACTGACGAAAAGGGAAAGATGGTGAAATTAGACTATACTTTGATTCAGAACCAGCCATCAAGAAGAATCTGAAAAGAAAAAAACATACACGTGTGCATGTGTAACTGAACCACTTGGCTGTACCCCTGAAACTAACATTGTAAATTAACTACACTGCAATAAAAAATTTTTTAAAAAAGAACCAGCCTTCAAAAGAACCACTAAGAGAGCAATAGGCAGAGGAGAGCGCGTGCGGTGTGGTTCCATCCGTACACAGTTTAAGAAGAGATAAAACTAACCCCCAGGGACAGCTATGGGGTGGGACTGGGACTGGGCACGCGGGTCTGCCTGGGGCTGGATGATTCTTTTTCTGCATGTGAAGGGCGATGACATGGTTTGGTCACTTTATGAAGATTCAATGAACTGAATGCTTATGGTTTGTGCGCTTGTCCAAATGTGAGTTATACTTCTATTAAAGTTTACCTAAAAAATAAAGTGGAATAAAGCAGGCCCATACCCCAGACATGCTCTCTCCCGAGGACCCACTTTATTTTTCTCAGAGTGCCTATGAAAGGGAGTCACAAAGACAACTTGGGTCTTAATTTGAGAGTCCTAAGTGTGCTTCTGCCATCTATATGCTGTGTGACTTCAAGCAAGTTACTTGAAGTCTCTGTGCCTTAGTTTTTTCATCTGCGAAATGGAAGTGATGGCAGTGGTGGGTGGTACTGGCTGTGCGGGGATTTCTGTGATCACCACAGCCCTTCTGGCTCTCTGAATGTGATATCCTCCTCCCTGGCTGAAAGGTAAGCTTCAAGGGAGCAGGGGACCTGCTGGTCTTCCTAGGACGCGGCTTGGCCACTGCAAGTTCTCAATAAATACTCAACCAATGACTGAGCAGAGAGGAGAGCTGCGGGACCCTTGAGGCAGAGCCACCTGGAGAACAGGCTCGGAGAAAAAGAGGCAGTTCTGGGATGAGGGCAAAGCTGACGGCAGGTCAGCGAGGCCTTAAGCAGCAGTGGGACCATCCGAGTCGCCCTTACTCTTCCACCACCCGGAAGGAGCTGCTACTCAAAGCAGCACACCTTTCGACCAACAGGAACCTTGGGGAGGACGGGGAGGAAAGGCAGAAGCGGACAACTGGACACAGCCACGCCGACCCCCAGCCACAGGAGCAGCGGGTGGGTTACCAGCTTCCTGGCAAAACGAAACCTTCAGGGTCTCTCCTGCCAGGGTGGCCTTGGAATGCTCTTTAAGTTATGCCAGGACCACCACGACCAGGAGCAATGATCCCTGGAACCGGACACTAGGTCCCCATCCACCCACCTCGACTCCTTGCGGCTGAGACCCGGCTGGGGGAGCGGTGGGGCGCAGGAGGCCAGCGCTGGAGTCGCCTGGGAAGTGGTGGGGACGGTGCCAGCGCGCTCCCACCTTTCCCAGTGAGCTCTGTTTGACAGGACGTAATAAGAAGTCTTTTAATCTTTGTCACTGTGGGTAGGCAGAGAGGCCAAAAGTCTCCGTGTTTTAAAGGGAAATTTTAATTAGTATGTAAATTCGACTAGCGGCATTAAAATGTCATTTGCTAAGTAAATGTTGCTGCACTCGGAGTTCAGGTATTTATTTGATCCTGTCCTGCCAAGGTGCCTTTGTGGGTTTCCTGAGTGTGTAATAACAGCATTTCAAAAACAAAATGAAATTCTCCCCTGTTACAATGCACCCGGGTTACGGCTTCGCCGCCAGTGATGTGACTGGAATATTTTAAGGTAGCAGCCGCCGGCTCTGGCAGCCGCACGCACGTCCCCTTCTTCCTGCCGGTCTGAGACGGCCTCTGGGGGCCGCGAAGGAGACCCTTGCATCCCTGATCCAGAATCCCAGCATCTGGCTGGCAGCCTCTGGGGTGACTGCCAGCTAACTGCCAAGGGGCAGACGTGATGAGGGTCCAGGCTCTCAGATGAGGGGGTGACATCTGAGCCATCAAGTCACTGCCCAGTCTCCAGAAAACTCACAAGGAACCACCTGCAGAGGGAGGGGCGGAAGGAGATCACGAGGGGCCACCTTCACCGGGATTCCAAGATAAATGATGACTTAATGCGAGGGCTCCAAAGAGCAGGAGATGGCTGTCCCGTCTTTCCATGCACTGGAATTTCTGCCAGTAGTGATCAGAGCATCCTCTGAATGTTAATTAAGCTTCACCAAGCCTTCCCCGTGTCATGTGGGGCACGCATGGGTGTGTGCGTGGGTGTGCGTGCAGGTCTGCATCTCCAAGCTGCCGGCCTGCTACCACAGGAGACCATTCAGCTCCCAGCCCCGTCCAGACCGCCAGTGTCCCAGCCACTGCCAGGCCTCAGCTGGCTCTGTGTGTGGGCACATGCCTGTGTGCACGAGTGTACATGTGTGCCTGGGTTTGGAGGGTAATTCTGAAGATGACTACGTTTTCCAGATGTGCAGACTGAGGCCCGGGGATGGGACCCCACTGGTCTCCCATCCCTCAAGCTCCCCTCCTCTGATCCACCCTGACCCCACCTGTTGGAGGAGGCTGACCTGGAGGCATTTTCAGGAGCCTGAGAGGGGCTGAGACACAAGTCCTCGCAAGTGCGTTGGTTCTTACGCCAGCCCTGTCCCTCATCAGCTGTGAAACCTTAATTCCCTGAATCACTGCCCCCAACGTTGGTCCCAGACCCCCATCTTCTCCAAGTCAGAGGGTGGCACACAAGCAGCAGATCAGCCAGGCCCCAAAGCAACCTCTGGGGCTCCCCTCCGGGCACTATTTGGCGTGAGGAGCAGAGAGGGGGGCTGAGGAAGGAGTGGGGTGCGGGCCAGGCAGAAGTGGCTGGTTTCTGCTCAGTTTAGAGGTGTTAAGTCAGCACTCGGAGCCCTCCAACCTTGTGATAAGTCATAAGTGCCCAGCCCGCCAGCGCTAAATGTCACTGTGAAAACACCCCACCCTTGGCTGCTGAGCATTTACGTTGTAGAATCCAAGGAGAATCCCAACGAAGAGGCATCCTGTCCCCGACCATCCCATTAGCATTTACCACCTGTGCCGGAAGAAGGAAAACGCTCGAGTTAGAGGCACGAGGGTTTCAAAACAGCTCTTTTCGCCCTCTCGTTCATACAGTCACTAAAAACGTCGGCTGAGGGCCCCATCCCACCGTCTTGACCCTTGACCCTCCGAATGGAGCAACGGTTTAAAGCGCAGGCTCAGCGGCGGGAGAGCCGGGCTGGGATCTTGGTGCAGCTGCTTCCTGGCTGTGTGAGGTTCATTAACCTCTCTGAGCCTCGTGGTCCTCGTGGGTCAGTTGGTGATGATGGCAGAGCCTGGTTCAGAGATGCTCCCACCAAGTGTGCGGCACAGCCCCCAGCACGCGGCACTCTCAGCCAGCCGCAGGTTTCCCTCTGGCTGCCAGGGCTTCCAGCCCATTCCGGCCGAAGACCCTTCCTGACTCAAGACTTGCCACTGAGGAGGAAGGGGCGGCAGTGCTGGTGCCATGTTTCCCCAGCAGCTTTACCGAAGGAGCGCCTTCCCTGGCTGAGGTCTCTCCCCAAATCCCCTGCCCACGTTCCAGGTTCCAGACTTGATGATCAGATTTCCATATTCCTAGAAACCTGAAAAGCAATAAATATGCAAATACCCTTAGGTGGGCTTGGAGGGTCTAAAAATGGGGAGGAGCCGGGATGAAGCTTTGTCCCCTGAAAGGTGAGACTCAGCTTTACCTCGTCCTCCTGGGCCCCTTCAAAGGGCCGTTCAGCAAAGCTGGAGGACCAGTTAGTGGGAATTTGACAGGCATTCACCCAGGAAGCCAGCCATCCAGGACAACGCTCTCTAGCGATGAAAGTCTGGTCTCTGGTCCTCGGCCCTGGCTGCCCACGTGAATCGCCTGGGGAGCCTTGAAACTGCCGATGCCTTGGGACCCACCTGGCGAGCCCAGTTTAATCGACAGGATGGTGGTCTGAGCATCATTGGGTTTTAAAACCTCCAGAGGTGATTCCCATGCGCAGCCAGGGCCGAGAACGACTGGGTCAGGGCTACAGCGGGCAGAACAGCAAGGGAGGGATGAGTGAGTGTCAGAAGCTTCTGCCTGAGGCAAAGAGCCAGGATTTCTCAGGAAAAAGATTCTTGGGCCCCAGTTACAAGATGCGCTTGGATAAGGTCAGTTAGAGCCACTTGGCGTTGGCAACGATGTGGAGTGCACAGGAGTGCCATCTGAGTTTCCAGAGCCCCAGTGCGAGCTGGGAAACTCAGCCCCATCACTCCTGACACCACAGACACCCCCCCGGGGGAAGGACAGCAGCATGTGGGCTGCAACCTCCCTCTCAGCTCAGAGGAGCCTGGGATGTTATTCATCTCTCGTCACCCCTGTCCGTTCATGCATTCATCTATCCATTCACCTGACCTTGACTGAGAACTGCCTGTGTGCCCGGCACCATCCTGGATTTGGAGACACAGCCAGGAAGAAGCCAAGACACTCGCCCTCAAGGAGCATACAATCTACTAGGGGAAACAAACAGGATGTGAGTCTCATGTAAAGAAGCAAGAAAGTTTCCGGTAGTGGGAACTGCCGCAAAGACAGTCAAACAGCTTTCCACCCGGAAAATGAGGGCTCTGTTAAAACCCCTCAAGGTCAATGTAAAGATTAAATTAAATAAATGGTGAGCATACGTGTGGAGCGGTAACAGGCGTCCAGGAGGAGTCCCAAGCTCACCAGTAGCGCTTGCTAAGGAGAGAATCACTGTGGCGAGGGAGGGCCGCTGCGTATCGGGGCTGTAACAGCGAGTCGGGGAAACACAACACGGAGTGGGGACAGGGGGCCTTCTCTGGCCCAACAGGAGGCACCAAGACCAGGGCTTGGTCCAATTTATGCAGCATTTCCCTAAATATCAAACCTCTCCGGTCCTCACACAGCTTAGGAAACTTGAATGGTTCTCATTAGCCAGGCTGCCCTGGGCAAGCCCTGGAATTCCATCCCCTCGTAGGTGAAATTGGGAATTCCAGCTGGAGAGGAAACTCTGCGTTAAATAGAAACCATTGGAGAACTGGGAGAAAAACGGGATTCGGCCTAGAATGGGTCTCAGAGCCTGGCTGGCTGTGGGTTGTGCTGACCAGCCAGACAGGGGCTCTCCAGTCCCCAAAGTCAGAGTCTGGAAAAGGGCCAAATGAAGGTTTATGAATGCGGTCGGTTCCGGCAGGGTCTCCAGCAATTGCACCAGCGCCTGGCATGTTGTTGGGCCTCAGTTCATGGTCCTTCCCCCAGGAAGTCTGGAGGACGCAGGAGCCAGGGCACGGACTCTGATGTTTTAACAATGAAAGGCCTCCTTTAAAAAAGAGCTGAAATAAAAAGTGACCTCATTCCATGAGCAAAGTTGAAACGGGACTCCACAGGGGTCTCGCTCAGGCTGACGGGAAAGAGGCCCCGAGGAGACCCACATCCCTTCCCCACTGGGAACGCCATGCCACGGGGGTGGGGGACGCAGCCCCGCTCATCGCGCCCGGCAGAGCGGCAGGGCCTGGCTTTCCCCACTTCAGGTCTCTGAGAGAGGGGTTGTCTGGATCACCAGCAGACCCAGGACCACTCCTCCTGCTCTAATCCGCTGTTTAGCTGCGGAGACAAGCCCAGGACACCTCCCGTCCCGCCCACCCGGCCAGTCTGCGTGTCCTGGGTCACCCGACTTCACGCCGCAGGCTGGCACCCCCCGCGCCCTGGGGCCTGGCGATGCTGGTCACCCCACGGATCACTCTTGTCCCTCTGTCATCCACACCCTGCAGGTTCTTGCCAGAATCTGTCCCTTCCTGGGTCCAGCCACTGTCACGGCCTCAGCCCCGTCTCCAGAAGGGCCCTGGCAGGAGGTGGGTCTGACCTCACTACGCCTGTTCCACCCCCTCCTCTGGCCCCTGCTGCTCTTGCAGGGGGAATGCAGACCCCCAGGTTCATCCCGCAGCCCTGCCAGGAGAGAACACCACCCCCCACTGCTAATGCCCCTCCTGGGCCTTATTCTTTCCCCTCAGGGTCTCACCTGGGGCGCCCACTCCTCCCAGCCTGCCCCCGGAATTCTTTGCCTGGCTGACTCCAGGGCAGACCCCTGTAGGATGCTTCCGACCTTCACAGCTGGGTCAGCCACCCCCTTCCTGTCTCTTCTCGCTGGACCCCGAGCCTCCCGGGGGCAGGGACCAGATCCGCCCTTCACTCTGCAGCCCAGGCCCACCCCGAACGCTGGCCTTCACCAGCATCCATTTCCTGAGAGTTAATAGCTCTGGTCGTGCAGCATTTATTCCGTGCGGGATAGTCTAAGTAATTCTGAGTATTAATTGTCTCACTGACTCTTCACAACAACCTTGAAGGACTATTTATCGAGAGCATTTTACTGACCAGGAAATTGGGACAGAGAGGTAAGTTTGCCCCGGAAGCAGCCAGTTTAGGACTCACGTCCAGGCAGGCTGGCTGAAGCAGCCGTGGCTAAATGGTCACCACACGGAATGAATGAGTAAACAGACACACGGGTCGGTGAGTTCCGGGCTCTCCCTGCTCAGCTGCGTATAGGCTGCAGTCCTGGGCCCTGCCTTGCTGGGGAGTGTGGCCACGCCCACCCATCTGGGCCTCCATTTCTTCCTTTTTTAAAATTGTTTTACTTTTTTTTTATTTACTTTTTTTTAATTGAAGTATAGTCAGTTTACAATGTTGTATCAATTCCTGGTTTATAGCTTAATATTTTAGTCACACACATACATACATAGGTTCGTTTTCATATTCTTTCCCATTATAGGTTATTACAAGATATGAACGTCGTTCCCTGTGCTGTACAGAAGAAACTTGTTGTTTATCTATTTTATATATAGTAGTGTGTTTGCAAATCTCCAACTCTCAATTTATCCCTTCCCACCCCCTAGCCCCGCCCCCATCCCCCAGTAGCCGTTAAGTTTATTTTCTATGTCTGTGAGTTTGTTTTTGTTTTGTAATAACTTCGTTTATATCATTTTTTTTTTAGATTTCACATATGAGTGATATCACATGGTATTTTTCTGTCTCTGCCTGGCTTGCTTCATGTAAAATGACGATCTCCAGGTCCATCTGTGAGGCTGTGAATGGCCTTATTTCATTCTTTTTTATTACTGAGTAGTATTCCATCGTGTATATGTCACATCTTCTTTATCCAATCATCTGTCGATGGACATTTAGGTCGTTTCCGTGTCTTGGCTGTTGTCAACAGTGCTGCTGTTAACACTGCAGCGCACATATCTTGTTGAATTAGAGTTCCCTCTGGATACATGCTGGGCCTCTGTTTCTCCTGTGGAACCTCAAACGCTTCCTGCATTTAAGCGGATTATCCCTCGTCCCGCGTTCTTCGTCCCTTCCTGGTGGCCAGCCCCATCCACTTTAGCCAGGTCTCCAGGGAATTCTAATCTTTGTCGAGCCACCAAAACTACAGACCCCAACCAAGAAGGTCCCACTCATTCCAAGCCTTTTATTATTTCAAAATGCTGTGACCCTTGGGAGCCAAGGGTGCAAGGGACCAGCCCAGGACAGGACATGGGTCTCAGGGATCTGAGCTCCACCACGCAGGCTGTTTGGATCCTCAGGTCAATTTTTCTGCCCATTTCCAGGCATGACTTGTTTTCTAGATGGCCTGGAGAGAGACATAAACTATTCATGCTTCTCAGTTCATCAGCCAACAGAAATAAATTGTCCCTCTGGAATATATTTCAAATCTCCATCCTACAAGCCCAGGGCCATGTCTGCCTATGTTTACAGACTGCTGTCAGGGTCCACACTGGAATATTTGGATGGGCCTGTGGAACGCACCTCTGCAAGCACGGGGGCCACCATGAAGGTCAGGGTCCACGTGAGGGCACCTGCTGTGTGTCTGGCTCGCTCCACCCTTGACCTCATTTCACGTGAGTGACGTGAGACGCTGCAGAGTCAGAGCCTTCTGAGTGTTAGGTCTGGCGCTTCAGGCTGGGGCAAGTTCAGGTCCGCCCGACACCACAGTTGTTACACCATGAGGCTCCTTCCAAGGAGCCTTTAAACTTCGTTCTGGGCTCTTCAAGCCTCAGCCCCACCCTGTGGAGCTAAGGGACAGCGTCCTGCAGAACACTTTACAGCTAAAACAAAGGGCTTGCTTTGTGTCCTGCGCTGCTCTTCTTTGTGGATTAGTCAATCTGAGATAATAGACCGATTTCAAGTTTTTCAGTGATTGCTACGAATCGGCCACCACACCAGACACATAACAGGCGTCCCTTCGCTGCCCAGTCCCAGCAACCCCAGGAGGGGGTGCTGCCGCAACCCCCGTCCTTCAGACGAGGAACCCGAGGCTCAGAGCAGTTGTCCTGTGACGTATGACCAAGGTCACGCACCTAAGGGGTAGAGCCAGGACTTGAAACCAGGCCTACGTGATCCCACGGATTCTGCTCTGTCCTTTCTGCATCAGAGACTCTAATTCACATCAAGTGTTCAAGGCTGATAAATACTCAGTCTTTTTCTATATTTCTTACCTGGTTCCATCACACTGAAAGACTCATGAGCAGAAAAAAACAAAAACACACAAAAACCAAACACAAACTCAGGAGCAGTCAGCAGTTCTATTTCACTACCTGGAAATAATCAAAATAGGACAACCCTAAACCAGTCTCCCCTGCCCTCCTCCCTCCATTTAACAAGCATCTCCCGAGCATCTTCTGTTTGAGACAGGCTGTGGGGAAACACAGACATCCTGGCCTCCAAGGTGCTGTCAGGGTCCAGGGTTTCAGTGACCCTGAGTTCACGGAGGGAGGGAGGACGAGTCCCCACCGCTTAGCTTCTCCATTCATGGGCTAATAGTTCTAAGACTCCTCTGCTTCCTTGTCTCCACAATGTTCCAGGCCTTTCTAGAACTTGCCAGATAGCTTGGTTTTATTTACTTGGGGTGGGGAGTGTGGGTAACTAGGTTTATTTATTCATTAAATTTATATTTTTAATGGCGGTACTGGGAACTCAACCCAGGACCTTGTGCATGCTAAGCACGCACTCTACCACTGAGCTATACTCTCCCCCATGGGAGGTTTTAAATTCTGACTCTCCCCCTTGCTACGGACCTTGGGCAAGTTACATAAACCACGCCTCAGTTTCCCCCTCGGTGAAATGGGGATGTCAGCCAAGTCTTGGGCTGTTTCGGAAGTTCCATGACGTGGTGTATGCCGAGCCCATTAGCACCCGGTCAAGGCTCAGCCACAAGCGGTTGCCGTGTGTGGTTTTGCTGTTGCTGTTATCTGCCCCACCCCCTACTCTGTTATTCTTGGGAGTCACCGTGGAGAACTGATTCACAACTGTCACCCATCGAGTCAGCGGCCCTCACCTTGGTGACCCGCTGATCAGCTTTTAAACCTCCCAATGGCCAGGCTGCATCTCAGACCAATTACGTGAGAATCCCCACCACCCCCACCTCCTCATTTAATCATTCTCAACGCACAGAGGTTAAATGGGAGAAGATCTTGGAAGTCGATAAATAATGTGGGTATTTAGCATTTTCAGCAAAATTTGAACAGCAGCCCTAGAAAGAATGCTGGCATTTTTCCATCCAGAAGGGCTTCTGTGAATGCTGGTGACGTGGCCCCCGTGAAAGTGAGCTCAGGGGAACAAGGGGTTAAGGAGAAATAAATGGATGATTTATCATTTCCCTCCACCCGCCCTCCCTTCCTTTTGGCCACCACCGAACACAAGGGTCTTGCCTAATAGCATGATTTATCCGTGTACAAATATCAACAGAGTGTCTCGGATGGGACGAGATAATTGCATGTTCTTTGAGCTCTAATAATTTCCTTATGTTGCACAACTGTCTCGCCCCTCTCAGCCCGGAGCCGCCGCCCAGGGAGGCCTGCGGTCCTGCAGCTCTGGGTGAGCGAGCGGGAGGCTGGCTGGGAGAGAGGCGTTGCCTCGGGATTTCAGGAACTTCCTTCAGATAATAACCCCGCCAGCCAGGGGAGGACTGCCAGGCAAATTAGGAAGAGCTGCCCGACGGGGCCTTTTCAGATCCCTTTGACAGGAGAAAACGCACTCCCTTCCGAGAAGGTTACCTGTCCAGGTACCTGCCGAATCGCCTCCTTATTCCAAGGGCTTCATGAAAAGGCCCGGCGCTCCTGGAGCTGGGACTGCCAACTCTTTGAAGAGGAGACAAGGCCGCGTTCAAACCAATTTGACCTTGAGGGGCAGGATGCGCAGAGCCCGGCCGCCTGGCTGGAGCTTAAGAGCAGATTATTTCCAGAAAGAAATGAGGCAGCTCCTTCAGCCTCGGGCCTGAGCTGACTTTTTCCCTCCCTTGCCTGTGTCGGCAGTGAAATCAAATCGGGCCTTTACTTACCAGGACTCATTCCTTTAAGAGCCTCGTGCCTTGCTTGCCCTGGAAAGACTCGAGGGAGAGTCGCAGGGGTGGTAACCACACAGGTAGACAGAGTGATGGAGGGAGCAAGGCCCAGAGAGGGCAAGTGACTTACTCTGGGTCACAAAGCCAGGAAGCCTCCAGGTGGTAGGAGTCAGTCCCTATCTCCAGAACATTCCAGAGCATTCATGTTCCTACTAGAGTGGGGTTTCCCAACCTGCTGACATTTAAGCCAGGTAATTTTCCACTGTAGGGGCTGCCCTGTGCATTATAGGGTGTTTAGCAGCATCCCTGGCTATGCTGGTGGCCCCACCCCCACCCCAGCGGTGACAACCATGTGCTGATTGAGAACCACTTGCCTACAGAACAGGGCGGTTCCCTCCATATGTCTTGTTTGAAGAGAGCAGAGCCTGGACCTCGGGTTCCCTTACCTGCAGTGGGACCGTACCCTGAGGGTCCTGAGCCCCGCCGGCCGGGCAGGAGGTGCCCAGGCGTGGGGCGTCCTGAAGGAGTGGCTGACCTGGTTGGTCCCACCACATGTGTCTACCCGCTGCTTCCTCGCAGCGCCCTGGAGATGCCCATCTTACAGACGGGCATGCTGAGACCGGCGAGGCCGGCCCTCCACCCTCGGCCAGTGGTAACACATCCCAGGAAAAGTACATCTACTCAGGAACAGCCCAACGAGTGCCAGGGAGGCCCTCTGGTTTCCTTAGGGCATGTCCTTTTTTCTTTTTCTTTTAATTATTCATTAAACAAACTCTTCCTGGGGGCCCCAGCAGGGCTCCTGGCTTTTGAGGGCCCCGGGGAGGGAGGCAGAAGTGGAGGCTGAGCACACCCGCAGCATCCCTGTGGGAAGTGGCCCAAGTACGAGGGGGTCTGGAGGGTCGGGGGCTCAGTAAGCGCCTCTGCAGGAGGCACACAGTGGGGCTGCAGCGTCTCTTCCTCTCCGTCCACATTCTCCTGGGATTGTGACCTCCCTACCCAACATCCTGTCTCATTCTCCTTCCGCCTGCCCGCTCCCAGGGCGCCCCTTCCTGGAGCAGCCCAGCGCCCTCTGTTCTTACAGGAACGGCGGTGACCATGGCGCCCCTCCCAGAGCCAGGCTCTCGGCTAAGCTCTGCATGCAGCCCTGCGAACTCAGGCCCCCCAGAGCCCTGCAGGGTAGGGCTCATCCTTCCACTTCCAGGAGGTGATTCCTGCTCCCATGGGGTCCCAGCCACACTCACTTGCCCCGCCCACGCTGCTCTGTCCCCGCCCCGGAGGGCTTCCCACTGCGAGGCGGGCTGCTGCTGTGGGCGGGAGGCATCCTCTGCGGCCCTGAGCAACCTCACCTGTGCCGGCTGAGAGCCGGTGCATCAACACCCGCCTCCTTGCCCTCAGGGGACAACTACGGAGGTCCCACTGGATGGGAACCTGCGTGCCCACAGCCATAGCCTCTGTCCGCTGCCTTCCCTCCCCCATCTCTGTTTCCCACTCCCCACTGATGCTTCCTGGGATGGATTGTCCAATAAACTGCTTCCCTGCCTGTGTCAGGGTCTGCTTCCGGGGGAGTCCAGACTAAGACAGCCCCAGCCACAGCACTTCCTCCTCACCTGCCACCAGCGCCCACACGTGTTCTGCACATGCCACCCACCCTCATCTATTTCTGTCACCACAGGGGTAGGGTGGGCTCTCAGGCTCCAGGTTCTCTCAGCCTCATTCTGATTCATGAGCACAGTAGGCTTTCTGCAACCCCAGGGCCTTTGCATGTGTTGATCTCACTGTCTGGAATCCTTTCCCCCAGGTCTGCACATGGACGGCTCCTTCATCTCTACTGGCAGGTCCCTCCCTGGTGACGCCTGCTCTGCCCCAGGCTCACGCTAAGCACCCGCAGCCCAGCAGCCATGCTCTGCCCCATCTTTGCTGCTTTCAGCACCCAGACCTCTCAGAGATCACCTTCTCCGAGCCTGTGTTTACTTGTCTGCTGCCTCTCCTGCTTCCTCCACAGCAAAAGGTGAGCTCCATGGTCTCCTGTCTTGTTCACTGTGGTATTTCCATCTAAAACAGTGAGAGAATTGTAGTGTTCAAAGGATGCTTGTAGAAAGAAAGAAAGAGAGAGAGAAAAAAAAAGAAAGGAAGGAAGGAAGGGGACACAGCCAGGGCGTAGACGAGCAAGGGGTGGGGCAAGGGTGGAGGCGGGCAGGGCTTTAAAGGAAATCCCTGCATTTGCCCATGTTCCCAAGATTCTGACCAGGTGGCATCCAGTGTCCACAGGAGCCCGTCCTGGGCACGGGGCAGCTGGTCCTCATGCCACGGGAGGCTGACAACTGCAGGCCAGGAGACACTGCAAGGACGCGGGGGGCTCCCTGTCTGCCCCGGGCACGAAGGAGGCCCCCAGCTAGGAGCAGGACACCAGCACTGGGCCGCGGTCCAAGAGACCAGAGGGACGGGAGAAAGCCAGCGCCACCGGACAGCTGAGGAGCCCTGGAAGTGCATTTAAAATAGCTGTTCCAGCAGCTGCCAGCAGATTACGTTTTCTATGCAGCCTGGATGGCTTTAATAAAAAATGAGAATTTCTCCATCTGCTCTTTAAAGATAAGCCCCCGGTTCCCCAGATCGGTGAGCGACAGAGGCCCAGGGGGCTCCGGGAGGCTGGGAAGAGCGGGCAGGCGGGTGACAGAGCCGATTAGCTGGGATCCGGCGGCACGAAGCTGGGAGGGGCCTCCCAGCTGTGGGGTGGAGGCGGAGGCCGGGGGTGGGGGTGTGATGCAAGTGAAGAAGGTGTCATCTAGGTCCTGTAGCCGTGGCCTCCCCCTGTCCCGTCTCTGGGACTTTTTCTCTCCCATCTGCACCTTGGACGAGATCCAATAAGAACTGGTTGACTGGCTGATGATCCCGGATTAACTGTGTGGACCCAGTGTAAGCACTTGGGTCCTTCATGAGGGAGAGCAGGAGGCAGAGGGTCAGTGTCGGGGAGGGCGAGGGGATGATGGAAGCAGAGGTTGGAGGGATGTGATTGGCAGCTTTGAAGATGGAGGATGAGGCCATGAGCCAAGGAGTGCAGTTGCCTCTAGAAGCTGGAAAGGACAGGAAACCGTCTCCCCCAGAGCCTCCAGAAGGAAGACAGTTTTGTGGGTACCTGGATCTTAGCCCAGTGATACCCATTCCAGACTTCCGACCTCCAGACCTGTATGAGAATAAAGGTATGTTATTTCAACCCGCTGAGTTTATGGAGATCTGTTACAACGGTTAGAGGAAACTCAGACACCAGCACAAAGTCTGCGAGCCTGGGAGGGGGCCAATAAGTGGCCGAGACGACAGATTTGAAGGGCATACCGTACTGAGTTTCGAGTCCTGGCTCCTCAGCTGGCTAGCTGTGTGACCTTGAGAAAGCCGCTCACCTTCTCTGAGCTTAGCCTTTCTATTGAGAACGTGGAGGAGAGTGATCATTCCTGCCGCACCTGCTGCTGTGAGGTCAGGCTCTCTCTCCTCAGGACCACTGGCCATGTGCCAGGCTTGGCGTTCCAAAAAGCAAGCTCCTGACCATGGAGCCCACACTCTGGCAGGTTCAGTAATAGAATATCAATCAGCGCAATATCAGGTAAACAAGAGGTGCTTATGCAATGCTGCCCACAACTTCCTCAATGAAGAGATCACAGAGCGGTCAGCATCCTGCCAGAGTCCAAGTGCGCGAGGACAGGTTTCCTAGCCCGCGGCCCCGGGGCTGGAGAAAGGGCTTCCCACACATTCTAGAGCTGTTCGGACTTGGGGCTCTGGTTTAGGGGCTTGACTGACCCAGTGAGACAAAGCATAGTTTCCTTTCAAGGCACTTAAAGGACTTAGCGTGAAAAATCCCCAAATGTGTCAGCCCGTGCCAGCTCTGCTGGAGCCTGCGTGGCTGACAAGTCCTGGGGGCCCAGCCCCACGGGCCGCGTTCCCTGACTCAGCCTGGAGTTCCCAGGGAGTGGTCTTCCCGCATTTCCCTCCCTCCCCACGCTCGGGGGTCACGGGGCCTCAGAGCTCCTGGGAAATCACTGGAAAGGCCCCAAGAACACGAGCGGACTTTGCTTCTCCCAGGGTCTTGTGGGCACGGCTCTGGAGACGGGGAGGCATGAAGCCAAAGGCCTGGGGTCAGCCTCTGGACCAGGGGTATGTGGGGAGGATGGGGGTCTGCTGGGGGGCAGGGCCACAAACTGGGGCTAACGGCCAAAGCAGGTCCTCAGATGGGCTTGCTTTGAGTAGTCCAGTTTTTACAATCAGAAAGGGGTCACACTAACCTCTCATCCCCAGCTGCTTTTGAAAATAGAATGGAGTTGATGTGGGATCCGGCAACGCCGGGCCTTCGCCCCGCACCCCCCCCCCCCCGCCCCCGCCACCGGCCAGTTCACCGCAGCCCCGGGCTCCCGGGCCTCGCCTGCCCCGGGTGTGAGCTGGTCGGCAGCTGAGTTTCGGAGCCTTGTCTCAGGCCACGGTCTAAGCCATGGGGTTTTGCCTTCAGGGATCATTTGGCAGCGTATCTGCAGACACTTCTGGGATCACACATGGGGCGGGGCTCCTGTTGGCATCTGTGGGCGGAGGCCGGGGTCCTGCAGGGTCCGGGGCAGCCCCCCCCCCCAGCAGACAGCCACCTGCCCTCCATGCCGGCGAGGCCGCAGGGAAGCTCAGGAAGGAGGAGGTCTCGGTTGCCGCCCCGCAAAGCAGAGCTTGAGGCAAGACTCGGGTACAGGCGGCTTTATGAAGGCGATTGCAGGGGGCAGCCAGTGAAGCACGGCTCTGAGGCAAAAGTGGGGGAAAACCAATAAAAAGGGTGGCTCCCCTGCTGGGTCTGCTCGGGCCTTTGGGAGACCTTGAGGACGAGCTCAGAGCCGACCGTGGGCAGGGAGGTGGGACAGAGAGAATGGGGCACTGGCCACAGGCTCCCATCCCTCGGGTGAGGGCAGTCTCCCCAGATGCCTCACACCAGGGCTGTGTCTGTTCACATCTGGACTGGGAGCCCAGCAGTGAGTGGTCTTGACCCCCAACCCCACTCCTGGGCCAGCATGCTCTGCCCACCCTGGAGGCCCCCCTCCAACCCCTAGATCTCCAGCCTGGATGGCCCCAAATCACAGGAAGGCAGGTTAACCCCAGCTCTGCTCTGCATGAACCCAGCGGCTCTCCCGTGCCTGCCCTGGTGACTTCTAGCTCAAAACACAATGGGTCTTTAATCTTCCCACCAAGAAAACGTGATGCAAAGAGAAGACATCCCAGCACAGGCCTCCGGGACTTGGTCGGCGTTGGGGGGTCAAGTTTGCTTACCCACAAGACATGACCTTTGCTGAACTTGAGTCCCAACAGGTAAAGAGCACTCAACTTCACAAAGTGACCTCTTAGGCACAAAGAAAGGAAAATATGGCCGGACAGCCCTGGCCAGACAGACTCACAACCTTCTGCTCAGAAATTCCAGACGTTCTCACGGAGACGGAAATGGTCTGTGCTCCCATCTTTGTGGGGCCGGACCTCACCGCAGCATGCTGGCCAGCGGGTGCGGCCAGAGGTGAGGTCGGGCAGAACAGAGAGCAGGTCAGGTGACACGGCATGGGCTGTTTTAAAAGGACCCACCCAGCTGCTGTGGGAGGGCCAGAGTGCAGCCAGAGACCAGGTGACGCTACCAGGTCACCTCGGTGGGCAGTGACAGGCGTGAACCAGGGGAAGGGCAGGCCTTCGTGGGGTCTCCGCCAGATGACCCAAGGCTGACTCACGACCTTCCTCAGTCTTTCTCAGAATCTCCTCAGCCCTCTCTTTTCAGTAAGCAGGTTGGACCCCCTACTTCTTAGTCACGGGGGCCCTACTTCCCAGGAGAGCTGATGATGTGGTATCTTACCAGGGGACTAGGACTCATTTTGGCAGGCCACTATCGAGCCAGAGCCTCCGGCATCCTCGAGCCAGTCCTGGGAGAAAGAAGGTTGGGGCCACTCAGCCCGCCAAGGCCAGACTTTCCTCCACTTGGAAATGCCTCCCCTGCCCTCTCCTTCCTCCACCCCCAAGGCTATTTGTGAGGGAGTTACAAACGAGCCCAACGCTAAGGCGAGCTGAGTAATGAACATGGTGGGACAATCAGCCAGCCATTTGGAAAGAAGGCACAACTAATCCATTTCTCATCCCGAACACAACAGTAACCCCACATGGATTGGCGATCTACACATAAAAAAGAAACTGTCGGAGCACTAGAAGGAAATGTGGGTGAATTCTCCAAAGCTGGGTGGAAGGGAAGACTTTCTATCATGAAAAATTATCACTGATAATTTAATACATAAAAATTTTTAAATGTTGCATGGTGAAAAACACCATATGCAAAGTCAAAGGACACATGGTAAACTGAGAGAAAATATTTGCAGCATTTATCAGAGATAATTAATATTGTTTAAAACACACAGAGCATTTAAAAACTGAGAAAAACTGACCAAAAATACCATGGGAAAATGACCAAAAAAACATAAAGAAACAATTCACAAAAAGAGATATAAAATGGTCCTTAGACACATGAAACACGCCATAATAGGGGAAGTGCAAATGGGAACTCCAGGGAAGCACCGCGTCTCGTCCAGGAGAATGGCGAAGGGCAGAACGTGACGCCAGCCTCCGTCGCAGAGACTGGGAAAGAGGCTGTCCTGCATGGCTGGTGGGCAGGCAACAAGGTGCAATCCCTGGGCAGGAAAACCGGGCATAGTCGATCTTACAAAATGATACATGCACTTAGCCTTCGAGCCCACAATCCCCCTGCTAGGAATTCACCCTAAAGATGTACCTCCAACTGTATGGCAAGGCACATGCACAGGTTATTTGTTGCACCCCTGTTTGCAATTACAGAATATTGCAAACAACCTGAAGGCCCAAAGCAGAAGCAAGGTAGAGTAAACACCAGCTCCCCAACACGATGGAGTACTACTCAGCTGTGCAAAAGAATGAGGACGACCTCTGTGGACGCACAGGGAGTGACTTCCAGGAGATGCTGCTGGCTGTGAATAGCCAAGTGCAGAAAAGCGCACGTAGTATGTATGCTACCTTCCGTGTAAGAAAAAAAGGGAAATAAGAAAACATACACAGGAAGAAAACCATGGAGAGGATAAGTGAGAAGACATTGAACTTGATCCCTCTGAAGGATGAACTGGGGGAGGAGGGGAGGGACACAGGAGGGAGAGCGCTTCTCTGGGGGTGCCTTCTAGCCCAGCTTTGACATCTGGGAGCAAGTTAATATTCTGCATATTCAAAACATAAAGTTAAATCAGTAAGGGTGGGGAAGTGGGAAAAACTAAAAATGAGATGAAGCAAACAGATGAACTCGAATGTACTTCAAATGAACGCCATAGTCACACTGAAAGAAACAGAGAAAAAGAAAAACAGAGAAAACAAGAACCAGCTCCACTAGCTGACAAGCACGGCCGTGGGCAGCTCTGGGAAGTGTTGCAAAGAAGCCAGGCTGTTTCAGAGGGATGTGGTTGCGCTGCTATGAGCAACACAACTGGGAGATTGTTTTGGATTATAAAAATGGAGCGTATGAATAAGAGGGATGTTATTTTCAGGAGCCAGAGTTCTCATTGGGGAAAAAGAAGGCATCAAATGTGGAACTGAGAAGACGAGGAAGAACCCCGGGGTGTGGGATCAGAGGTGCTGGTGGAGGTGAAGTTGGGAGAGCAACGGGCTGTGGAGGGCGACGTCTATGAAGGAAAGGGGCGGAGGCAGGATTAGGCAGTGGGGCCGTCAGACTGTATGCAGACTCGACAAAGTCTCTGCCAGCCCAACAGAGTTCCAGAGTGAGGACCGTCCCTGGAGGGGCCCCAGGTTGAGAGGTGATGGGCAGGTCCTTGGAGCTCTGCTTGCTTAGTCACTGGCTGGCAGCCTTCCCGAGAGGAGTGCGACTTGAGTTTGAAAGCCGAGGGGGCCTTGAGCAAACCAACAGCTGGAGACTGCACTCTGCACAGCCGGATCTGAGAGGCAAACTTCTGGGTCTGCTCAGAGGTGTTAGGT
Organism: Camelus ferus; assembly: GCF_009834535.1. Taxonomy (NCBI): domain Eukaryota; kingdom Metazoa; phylum Chordata; class Mammalia; order Artiodactyla; family Camelidae; genus Camelus; species Camelus ferus. Next base: position 11,000,525 of record NC_045714.1, on the reverse strand, counting down.
GAATGTGGGATTTCTGGAATAAATTTATATGTGCAAGTATCCGTGTGTATGTATATTTGCATCTGTGTATCTATATGTCAGTTATTTCTTAGCTCTGTTTACTAGAAAAGCCTAGAAGCAAAGACCCCCCAGTAGCAATAAACACCCCTAGTGCCCAGATTTGGGTTTCTAAAACCACTCACTATGAAAGGAACAGGATCCTCAGATAAATGGCCAATTCCAGGGCTGGGGCGAGGACGGTATTAGATGACCCTCAAGTAGCCTGTTATTCCAAAAAGCAAGAAAGAATGATGAAGACATAGCACAAGAACACACGGAACAGCTTTAAGGGGCTCCCAGTGGCCAAATCTGGGACAATCTGAGCATCAGCATAACTAAGAACAGTAATGAATTACAAACCACTGGGAAAACATGGGAATTCATGAGTCCACACCAGTACTAAATGGATGAGTGAGTGAATGAATGAATGAATGAATGAACGGAGGAGGAGAGGCTCCTGCTTGCAGTAGAATGCCGAGTGCTGACTGGGACCTGGGGAAGGCGCTGGAGTTAGAAACATCATTTTGCAATCACAGTTGTCAAGACTGGTTAGGGTCGGGGACACCAATGGGCAATTTGAGAATTTGTTGAGGAGCTGGGTATTTGCATGGTCTTAAGGAAAAACTGTAATTCTGCAGCAGAGGAATCAGACAGTATCTTAACCAGGTGATGAAAATGAACATCCCAATGCAGGGGCCACAGGTCCCTCAGGAGCACACACATCGCTCCGCAGTGGGCTGGCAGAGCCCCCGTCTGACTCTAACTACATGGAAAACATCAGATTCGTCCAAAAAGAGGAACATGCTATTTTTTTAATGGGATGTGGGGAGGGACTATATTTTTCAAAAATGTTAATGTCATAAAGACAAAGAAAGACCAGAAATGTTCCAGATTGAAGCTAAAGAGACATGACAACTAGATACAAAGCCTGGTCCTCGACGGGACCCTGTCCTGCAGGAGAGAATGCTAGAAAGGACGGCATTGGGCCAGTTGGCCAAATTGGAATATGGATGGAAAATCAGATAAAAGAATTGCAATGATGTTACCCTGCTGGCGTCCGTAACTGTGCTGTGGCTGTGTGTGTATTTTCTTAGGAAATGCACATTATAGTACTGAGGGAGGAAAAGTCCTCTTAAAGGGCTCAGAAAAATCTGTACAAAGAAGGGAGGTGGCTAAGAGGGGGCTGACTGAGGCTGAGAGACAAGGAGGGAGAGGGCGAGCACCCCCAAATGATGCAACGAAGGGATAACATGTGAACAGTCAATCTGGGCAAGCGGTTACATGGAGGTTCTTTGTCCGATTCCTAGTCTTTCAACTTTTTTGTAAAGTTTGTAATTATTTTTCAAACAACAAAAAACCTTTAAACACCAGCCCCCTGTCTCCTCTATACTGAGGTTTACCGGGGGTCTGCTGTGGGCCCGGCCTCTGACCCTGACCTCCTGAGAGGGCAAACCCCTGGGCCCATGATGGCCAGTGTCACGGCTGAGGACAAGTGAAAGGCAGGACTCCTTGTGCTGTGAAACCAGAGGGAAGGCAGGGTCCCACGGCTCAGGAGCCCCTCGGGGTGCAGCTGTCAGTCTTCCCTTCCTTGTGTCCCTGGGTCTGGAGGATGTGTTATCACATGTGGGCAAGTCACGCCCCACGTCCCTGTCCCCAAATCTGACCTTTCTCCCTGCTGTCATCTCCGAAGTCCACTCACACCCCAACTCCCAAACACCCCTGCTCACACAAACTACACACAGCTCCTCCTCACTTGCTTCTCAGGGTATGGCCCTCCAACCAGTGGCATCCAACCCCTAGGAGCTGCTCAGACATGCAGAACCCCGGGGGCCCCCATCCAGTCTTGCTGAACCCAAATCTGCATTTTAACAAGACCTCTGAGGGTTTGCATGGGTGCATTAAAATCTAAGGAGCCCTGAGCTAATCCATTTCTTTTTTTTTAAAGGTCATATCCAGAACACAGGGGCTAAGGTAGCAGTTTCTGTAAGTGTGTAAATTACAGGGGCTGGGGATTCTCTGCGGTGTTGGACCTTCGGCCGGGCTGAGCTCCCTCCCCACCCTGGTCTCCCCTGCCAGTGTCAAAGCAGCAGATCCCTGCACCACCGTACCACATCTGTAGCACAGCATTGGTGCTCTGAAGCATCTGGCAGCCCGTGCCTCTGTAACCTGGATTCGGGGAGGAGAGACTCAGGACTGGAACTGGAAAGAAATCACACTCCAGCAAAACGATCCAAGAGCACGAAGCACTAGTTTACCACCAACAAAACAACCATCTGGAATTAGCAAAAAGCATCTGGAACCAAAGGGGCCTCCAGGCGATTCGAGTTGTTAATCTTGATTGACTGTCCTTTGTGATCAAGAGAATTTCTTGTGGAAACTGACCATGTGGTCCCCACCGTGTGCGGACTGGGAGGAGGGGCCAGGGGGCATAATGTCTACACCGCCTGGACCACCAGTGCTCACTCAGCTCTAAGAGATGGCCTTGTGCAGCAGGAAGGGCAGAGAACTGACTCCTGGCTCTGCCACTTGCCAGTCATGGGACCCTGGGCAAGTTACCTATGTCGGGGCCTCAGTTTCCCATCTGTACAATGGGGTGATGGCAGCTGCTGAGCTTGTGAGGACTAAGTAAGAGCATACAGAGCACTGGGAACAGACCGTGCCTCGCATATAAGAGTGTGTGGTTAGTTCTGTTTCTTGCTGGTGGTGGGAGGAGGGAGAGGAGGCGGCGTTGCATTTGGGGTGAGTCCAGCAGGCCTCCTCTCAGCCGCCCACCAGCCCGGGTCCTCGGTCTGGTCGCTTGATCAATTGCAGCCATGGTCCCCGTTTGTAAAGTGAAGTCAGGGTAACGGTGTCTCCCCGTGGGATTACCTCCTGACCCCTCAGAGCCCAGCACATTTATTGTTCCCATATCATAGGTGAGAACGTTTCTGCCCAGAGAAATACCCAGAGATTAGACCCCACCCTGCTGCCCTGGGATTCCGTGTCGAGCAGAAATCGTCAGGAGGCAGGTGACCTCTCCTCAGTTTGGGAAGATGGAGGTTGAGAGGAGGGTCGGAGTGGAGGCTCGAGAGAGGCCAGCAAGCTGCTCGGTCTCCATGTACCTCCCATAGACGCCCACACGTGGACACCTGCATGGACCCCGATGCCTCTTCCAGCCGCGTCTCAGAAGTAGGAGGAGCTGATGGCTCCACCTCCAGGAAGAAAAATGACTCAGGCAACACTTCAGAGAGGGCCCCCAGAACCACACTCAGTGCAGGGCCGAGGGGACGTCCCAGGCCCTAGAGCAGAGGTCCCGTCCAGGCTGCACTGACTTTCTCACCACCCCTCCATTTCCTGCTGGGAGTGAGAGTCGGACCCTTGAAACAGAAGCCAGCCGTAGGCTTGTCTCTGAGGCCATCTGGAAGGATGGGGTAGAGGAGTTGCCCCCTCCTCAAGGGCCAGAGAGGATGCTAGAAACACCCACAGCCCTCCACAGACAGTGTCACCCTGGAACCCCTTCTCTGACCAGGTCCAGCATTCGATCAAGATGGATGTCTGACCCCAAAGTGTCTGGTCCACAGGCCGGCCAATAACCCCTGATGCAGGCAAATGGTGAGAAGAAGAGGCAGATGAGTCAGATGCCCTCCGTGGGGAGTTTGAACCAGGAAATGCTGAGAGGATGCAGTGGAGTGAGCAGAGGCTGAGGGGCCCAGTACCGGTACCGAGGGAGGCTGAGTGCTGTGATGGGCTGTCGGGGACAGCGGCCCTTAGGCAGGAGGAGCCAGAGGGAAGTGTGGCGGGAGGTGGGAAAGGGAGGGAGAAGCCAATGGGAGGGGGTCCCACGAGGGCAGAGCCCTCAGACCACGCCCGTCAGCCGCCCAGCCCAGGGCCCTGGGTCCCCCTGGATTCCCCTGGAATCCCGATGCAGGCTCCACACTCCCTCCCGGAGCGCCTCCTGAACTTGCCCGCCCTTGAGTCTCCACGGTGAGCCTGCCCCCACCTGGGGACCCTGAGAGCAGCTGGAAAACTACAGCCCCATCCATGGAGCACCCCGCCCTCCCCCAGCCATCCTGCAGGCCACGGCCTGACCATCCGCGTCTCAGTGCTGGGTCAGAGCTGCCTGCCCGCGCCCCATGCCCCCATCATGGGTGCAGTCCTTTCCGGAGCTCCAACTTCTAAACGCCCACCCCATATTCTGCGCGCACCCCCAACCCCAGTAGATGCTGAGGGCGGGGATGGCTGGGTCTCCCCTGCCTCACCAGTTATCTGGTGCCTAGTGCCTGCTGAACAAACAGAGACAGAATAGATGCAAAAGTGAACGAATCCCGGGGGAGAGTCCAGGCTCTCGCCCTGGAGGTGGGCAACCCATGTCGCAGAGAAAGTTCAGGAAAAATAAATGGTACTTGAAGGTTGTTTGTTCGTTGGGACCTGAATCTTCCCAGGGTCTCCAACTACCAGGAACACCTTCCGTACGTGTGCACTTCTTGTGAGAGTGACAGCTTTCGGTGGAAATATAGGAAAGGCTGAGTCCCTCGTCTGAATCAGCGCCATAAAGAATGGAGACCACAGATGCTGGCAAGACCTGTAACCTGAACTCATGACGGGGACAGACCAGAGGTGACCACGACAAATTGACTCCCCTCCCCAAATTTGCAGACACCGAGTGGAGAGTTTTGGACTTCCACTGGGTGTGCAAGGGGGGTTGGAAACAATCCTCTCAGGATGTGGGGAGATCGCAGCTAATACTACACACACCCAGAAGCCAATGGCAAACGTCTCCTGACGAAACAAATGATTAAACAAATGGCTTAGGGGTGGCCCAGATAGCCAGGCATCTGTTCTTATAGGATTTTTATTTTTTCAAAAATATATAAATATGAAAAAAAAAAAAAAGGAAAGAGACCATCCAGAATGCTGAGACCCCATTTATACCTCCAAAGCCAAGTGTAATGCTCCAAGACAGGCTTGCTGGCTTTCCCTAAAACAGAAAGTTTGTGAAAAGCAAAGTGCAGCTCCCCTCCATCTGCGAGCAGAGAGCCCCCCGCTAAAAAAGCAGCAGGACGTGCTTGCTAAAAAGCCTGTGTCAAGGCAGAATCCAGAGCTTGTCTGCTTGACCTTGGGACCAGGAGCTTAGTGGAGAGGCAGCATCTCCTGGGTCACCTTGTACATTCCTGGACCAAGGAGGCGACCTCGGTCGTGCTGGAGACCCGGGTCGGTGGCACACCGGTGTCAGACTCCATTTTCTGGCAGTGCTCAATTTGCCCTTGGAAAAAAATTAAAAGAAAGGGACCAGGAATGAAGGGGATGGAATGAATTATCCAGCGGATCAGACACTTCGGTCTAAACCCAGGACCTTGCGGAGTCTTGCATGAAATCTTACGAGCAATATAAACAGAGCGGCCGCCAACCTCGCCACCAGAAATATTCAATAATAAAACACAGCTGTCAGCGCTGGCGTTTCCCAAGCAGAGTTTGTCATTCTTGCCATTAGAAATGCTGACAAAGACAAAAACTATAAAATGAAAGCCAGTTTTCTTTTCCCCACCAAAGAGGGAGAATTTTTTTTTTCTTTTTTTTTTTGGTGAACGGCAGTCTAAATATTCGCTTAAAACTGGAACGAGCCGTAAAAATAATTTAAGACAGAACTTCTCCTTGAAAACTCATTTTGGCCAAGTGTTCGTAAGAGACCTTGGTTGATCCTGGCTAGGATAATCGCTCTGATTTGAAAGCTGGGTCTTGATTATTCAAATACCCTCCAGCCCCTCTCCTTGGCTCGCCAGGGGGTAATTAAGCAGGAGCCTTCTTAGCGGACTCCGTGTGATGGAACTGACACAGAGCTGGCAGGGCCGCCGGCCCGTCTCGTTGGGACTTCATACGAGTAAAATCTTACGATCGTTACGCGCAGAGAGAAAGACCCAGATGTGGGAGACCAGAAACATCTGGAGCCACAACTCAATCCTCTGGCCTCAAAGCTTCCCACTCCCTGGGGTCCCAAAGAGGGCAGCAGGAATTCTGATATTAAAAACAAAGTTTTGGCAGGGGGCAGGGAGACAAGGAAACCGAAAGGACATGCGTTCTGTGTGGTTCTGTGTTCTCGGGGTTATGTTCTCATCAGGAGGATATGCACCCTGCCAGGATACACGTCCAGCCCAGGGCGTGGACAGTGCGGGGGGAGGGAGCGTGGAGACAAGAGAGGGGATGGAGTCAGAGGAAGGGTCAGTAAGAGAACACATGAAGCGAGCTGGAGGCTCCCCAGGGACCAGGAGGATGGAGAGTTTTGACCTCAGAAGTTAGATGTATTCAAATCTCTGCACCTGAGATCCAGAAAGTTTCAAAAAAAAAAGCACTAGAGGGGAAAGAAGTCACGTTCAGTAGTAACGGCTTGAGCCTGGGTCTCACGGTGGCTTCTGCCTTTGGTGGCTCTTCCTGTCTGTGGCTTGCTGTTTAAGGACTGATTAAATTGCCAAGTGCTCAGAGACGCCAGACAAAAAGATGGCCTTGCCCTTGGACGCCGATGTGAGCACCAAGCACAATGTCAGGGCAGCGAGGGGGAGAGCGCTTGTGACTTTAAAAGAGCAATTTTTTACCCTGGCAGCAAAGAAGGAGCGTTATCACTTATTTTTTAAATTCCATACTTATTTCGGCTTCGCCTTCACTCTGAGGCGTGTGATGCAATGATAATGGGCCACCCGCCCCAGGGCTGCAGGCTCGGTCAAACTCCACGCAGTGATGCTATAATCAAATGCGCCGGTCTTATCTTCTTCAGATAAAGTAATCGCCAGCTAAGAAGAGGCTGGGGCAGCCACCCCGCTGGACGCACTGCCTGGGCTGCCTCCTGCCCAGCACCTTGGGCAGAGCAACCTGGGCTGGTTTCTTGACCTCTCTCGTTTCCCTGCTTCTCCTTTGAGGGAAAAAGGCTCTGTGGTTGAAGAACTCCCTTTTGCTTTTGATTAGAGAATCACAGACATTCAGAAAGCGCCGAGACCTTCGGCCTTGCCCACTGGGAGGACCCACCACCTGCACCCAACACAGACCCGACACGGGGCTGCCCCCACCCACCTTCCGAGAGTCCCTCGGCAGGGTCGCCTCTCAGCCACACTGTGAAAGGGCTAATCACATCAGACAGCCCTCCCCTCACCGCTTTCTGCGCATCAGCTCAGGGAGTTCGGGAGGGGATCCACTGACTAGACAATTTCAGTTAAATCAATAAAACATTGTTTAAAAAAATGAAGTTAAGTGCATTATCCTTCCAGCCTATGGTTAGGGCTTACTTACCCAGGACACTGCCAGAGACACAGTTGCTCCCAAGGTAGAATGAATTCAGTCTGTTGAAACACAGCACCCCAGGCAGAGGGGCCCGGGGTAGCTTTTCTTTTGAAGCCTTTTAAATGCATTTTTGTCTCACTGAGGAAGAGGCTGGCAGAGTCCAGGATGGGGCATCTCCGCTTCCCCTCGAGTGTCTGCAGCTGGGTGGCTCTCGCACCGCCTCCACCCCACAGATCTTCATGAGTTCTCCATGGGTCTCCCAGGGAGCCTCCCCTGTCAGAGACCCCCGAGCGTCTTCGGAGGTACCTTGACTTCTGAAGTTGGAGGACTAGCAACTTCCAACTCAGTTGGGGTCCTCAAACGTTCACCGTGCACCTCCCGTGGGCCAAGTGATCAAAGCCAGCAACACTGGCCCTGTGCCAGTCACTGCTCTGAGACCCTCCCGTGTCATCAGCTCACTGCGTCTTTGCCACGCCCCAGGGAGGTGTGCACGTGGTTATCTCTAGTTGACAGGAGGGGAAACTGAGGCATGGGAAGCAGAGTAAGTTGCCTGAGGTCACAACAGTCAGAAGCGGAGGAGGTGAGACTCCAGTCCCATCCATCTGGCCTCGGAGCTGAGGCCCTGAGCCCTGACACCACAGGGACGTGGACCAAAGCATCAGCCCAGATTGCACGAAGGCCCCCACTCAGGCAGACGCGGACCTGCCAGCACTTCCGACGTCAGAGCCTGGCAGTAGAGTCCACGGGAGAGGCTCCCCCGCTGCCCAGGGCCGTTGTCACGCTGCTGAAGGCCCGCTTGGAGGCACAGCCCAAGCGCAGGAGTTTTGTTCTTCCATGAAAGGAAGCTGGATTTGCAGAAGGAGCCCCATTTGGCTGGTGAAATTCATCCAATCAGAAGTTGGACCCAAGTTGTTATAATTCCAACTCAGCTGTCGATTTCAACTCCTATCTTGCAACTATTTTGAGCCCAGGAAAGCCCACAAGTGTGTCTATTCTGAGACGACACAAAAAGATCCAGTTAGAAAAATGTTCAGAGAAACTTGGGAATTATAATTACTCCTACACCCAAGAGCGCTCAGCTCCTCTCGTTTTTATAAAATGGCTTTGCAGAAACTGCATCTTAATGTTCTGCCCCAAAGGCGGTGGTAATGGCGGCGGGGAGGGGAGGTTGACAATATTTTTAATTGATAGAAGCCTTCCCTCACTGAGAGGCTTGGGCTGGAAATGGGCCCGGGGAACGCGCAGGCAAGCCGGTGTTCCTGGGGAGATGCGGAGGGGGTTCTGTGGCAGCTCAGACAGAAAGGGGCCCGTCACCTGGAAGAGGAGAGAATGGAGTTAGGTGGGGGAGGCAGGGCCGGGCCTCAGCAGTTTAAAATATCAGCCTGATTTTAAAAACAACAATGCTGGCCCCTGTTTAGTGGCCATTTTATGTGACGGCCACGATCACACCAAGCCCTGGACGTGGATGGACGCATTTAATTACCAAAAGCCACTCCTTAAAATAAATTCTGTTGGAATCCCAAGAGCATTGGGATTTTACAGCTGAAACATTAGGGCAGAGAGGTTTAAGGATTCTGTAAAGTCACACAGCAGAGCCGTGAATCCAGGATGTGAATGTAAGGCCATGACTCCTGGGTCTGCCCCCCACCTCACACAATTCTCAGACCAGTTGGAGTGGGCTGAATGGTGGGTCCCAGAAACATATGTCCACGCCCTGTCCCCTGGAACCTGTAAACGTGGCTTATCTGGGAAAGAGGTGTCTGCAGATGTGTTTGGTTAAGGCTCTCGAGACACGATCATCTGAGATTATCCAATGACAAATGTCCTTATAAGGGACACACAGAGGAGCAAAATCAAGTGAAAACAGAACCAGAGGTTGGAGTGATGCGGCCACAAGCCACAGAAGCCGGAAACCACCGGAAGCTGCAAGAGGCCAAGATGTCATCTCCCCTGGAGCCCGTGGAAGGGTACAGCCCTGCTGACTCCTTGACTTTGGACTTCTGGCCCCCAGAACTGAGAGGGAACACATGTCTGTCGTTTTAAAGCATCTAGTCTATGGCCGCTTGTTACGGCATCCACGGGGCACCGATGCACCAGCCCTGTAAGGTTACAGCCTTACTGAGGTGAGCACACAGATGCTCGAGGGGTCAGGCGGCTGCCGGCACACAAGGCGGACGGCCCGGTGAGGACGCAGACCCCGCCTGTCCCCGCTGCGCGTGCGCGGCTCTCCCCACCCGCCTGCCAAGCGTCCCGGGAGCACCTCGAGGAGGCATCTCAGGGTCAGGGAGGGGGAAATCCTGAGACTAAACAGTGGTGCTCCCCAGGGAGAGACTCGGCCAGTCCAGGTTCCGGAGGGCCCACCGTGGAGTGTGACCTGGACAGAGGGTTCCAGACCACCATTTTTTCAGTGATTTAATCTGTTTGAGCACTCCTAGTTCTGGGAACCTAGGCAGCCCCTCCAACTTTAAGATGTTCTGTCTCGAAATCCTTCCCTTGTATGGCCTCAAACTGCCTTCCAAGGATCCTCATTATTCCCTGGAAGTTACTCTGAGCGTCTCAGTGGGAAGGGACTTGTGTTGTCTTGGGGATCTGCTGCCCCACGAAGTCTGAGCAAAGATTCTTACCTTCAAAGACCTATGACCAGGGAGCAGGGGCGTTCACCTGATGACACCTGACATCAAGGTGTGATGGGGAGAGGGAATCAGTTCAAGATTCAGGAAGGCAGGGCTTCTCTCTCCATCTCTTGAGTCATCTTTTCTGGCACAGGGTTGCCCTGAGGAGCTGGAGGAACAGTCAGGACAATAGTGATAAAAACAGTGACCACTTCCCTGGGCGCAGTGCTTTAATGCCTCTAAATTCTTCATCTCATCCCTATGTGGGCTCCCACGGTGGGCACCCTCATTATCCCCATTTCATAGAGAAGAGGAGGGGGTGAGACTCAGCCTGGCGAGGTCCCGTTTCTCAAGTTATGTGGTTGGTGAATTGCAAGCAAAGTTTGGAAGCTCATTCTGTCCGTCCAGAGGCTGGGTTCAGCCTCTTTATCTAAATGGGCCACTTAGGGATGAAGCCCTTTGCACCACTGCTGTCTGCTAGATTCTGGACCATTTTCCTGGCCTTGGTAACCCTCCCAGATCTTCCCCAGGCCTGTCCCATGAGCACTGCCAATTCACATCTGAGCGGGATGGAAAGGGGAGGACCAGCGGGCAAGATTTCAACCATGTTGGGCTGACTTGGTCTGATTGGATCTGAGTTGACTTAAATGGACTTAGTTGGAACTGACTTGGCTTGAGATGACTTGACATGAGTTGATGAGTTGAATACCAGATAATTTAGGACTATTTCTGGGAAACTAAAGAAACTTCATTTTACCCCTTTGGACTGAGACCCACCCGGCCCTCTTCCTTCTAACTATGTTGGAGACAGGAGTGGGAGGCAGCAGCGGAGGAACAGACAGTCTCAGAAGTGACAACCACGGGAGATTGAGCAGAGCCGGCCAGGACCACAGACAGCAGAGCAGGGCAAAGGCAGCCGAATCTGGGCCAGGGGTTAGGTTTCGGACTCTGAGCCAAGGCTGGTACAGGCACCAACAGAGGGGAAATCAGAGGTCGGGTAAACACTGAGCCTCCCTCAGCCCCAGCCACACCCACGAGTCACAGGACACCGCCCGTTCAGTGTGTCAGTGCCAGAGAGAAACCAAGACCAGTGGCCTTGACCCACCAAGAGTTCCCACTGGGGCCACTGTGGTTCCAGGACTCATGAGAGTGTACGCTCCACAGGGTCTCCTCCCTGGCATTGGTTCTGGAAGCTTCTCTCCCTCCTGCAGGCAGTGCAGAGCCTGGGGAAGGGTGAGAGCTTTGACTTCAGACAGTGAGCAGCTCTGGCGGACGTGCTATGGACCAGTGGCCTCAGCTCTGGGGCCTTCTAGTTTCTCGTCTCTAAAATGGGAATAACAGTGTGCAGAACAGAGGGCACTTCACGGAGCCCTGTGCTTGGTATATAGTGGGCGCATGATTAATGCTGGCTGCGAGTGCAGCCCCGGGGAGGACGGGGAGGTGGGGAGGCATGAAGGCAGGGCCGAGGTGGTCCTCCAAGGCCACCCCAGCCGCCAGCACGTCAAACCACCTTTTCCTCATTCAGTGACTAGAACGGCGCTCTCTGACCATGTGCATTTCACGGCGTGATCTCATTCACTCCGCACAACAACTCCATCGTTAACCCCACTCCACTCAGGGGGGAGCCAAGGCCCCGTGACCAAGTGTCCTGATTTGCCCAGGACTGAACTGTCTTCTAGGACGTGGGACTTTTGGTGCTAAAATTGAAAACCAAGCAAGTTGGTCACCCTAGACTAGAGCAACTTACCCCGCTCACACGTCCAGCCCTCAGCAGGGACACCAGCGGCCACGCTGGCTGGATTCCAGAGTGTGTTGGCCCAGGGCTGCATCTCCCCAGGGGCCATCCTTGACTGGAGGCAGCTCAGCCAGACACAGAACTTCTCCTCCCCCCCCCAGCCTCCTGCAAACCCCTAGAGAAGTTACAGGCAGTTTTGTCCAGAGGCATCCTTAGCATGAACCTGCCATGCTCCCCAGCGGAGAAGGTATCCATCCCCCAGCCCCATTTCACAGCATGGGTAAACCTAGGCTCCCCGAGGTCAAATAAGTTCCCTCGAAGCCTGTAACCACACGGTCCTGTACCCACATGCCCCTGGAGGTCTGGAACCAACTTTGGAAATATTCAGAAGTGTTTGTGGGAAAGAGAAACTGTCACTCAGCTTTCATCTGGGGCATAAACAGTCATTCTGTAACATTCCTAAACCCAACCCAAGGCAAAACAAACAAGGAAGAAAACATCAGTTGACGTCAGGGGGCCTGTCTCAGGGAACATCCCTCACCTGAAACTCCAGCGGGACCCCAAGAGGGGCGGTGGCGGTGAGGGGGAGGGTGGAGAGGGACGGGCAGGTGGGGTCCGGGGACGTGCAGGGAGGGGTGGCTTCTCAGCAGAGTTGTGCCCTGCGGGGTTTGCAGACCTGGCGTCGTGGCCTTGAGAATGAAGTCTGCACCATCCCACCACTAGACTGCTCCAGACTGTGACACGGCCAGCTGCCCTGTGGCTGGATAGATCCCCCAGCCCCCTGGGCCCTTGCCCGCTGCCCTCAGATGTAGTACCTTGTTCGGCTGTTCCTTGAAGCCAAAAATTAGATAAAAACAGTGGATTGTCGGGAACGTGCAGCACAGGGGGCTGTGAGCGTGGGATTGATTGCCTGAGCGAGCGCCACATCCCGACCCTTCAGCTGACTTGCCAGGATCAGCCGCCACAGCATTCCCGAGGCCCAGTGCAAAAGGAAAATGCAGGGCCTTTTGTTCAAAAATTGTTAAGACTTTCAAGATGGCAACAGCAGAGCAGTAAACCAAGCTCGGGGCCCTTTAGAATCCGGGGCCCTGGGCGCCTGCCTGCCCGGGTGGCAGGCTGGGGAAGCCAGCCTGGCTGACGTCACCGAGGCTCAGGGAGGTCTGGGAGCTCGGGCTAGTGTCTGCCCTGCTGGTAAATGGCTGGGCTGGGATGTGAAATCAGTTCTGTCTGACCCTGAAGTCCTCGCTCCCAGTCAAGGCTGGGTGCCGGGTCTTCAGAAGGTGTAAAGGAATCCCGCGTGGCCGGGGCGCAGGGCCAGGGCCCAACCCCAGGTTAACCCAACACTCGCGCACATCACATATGCCGGGATGTTACGTGTCCCGTTTCATGTGTGCTGTGTCTGTGGCCCAGCGCCCACTCCCATTCTGTCTCCTAACAGTGCCAGCTTTCCTGTGGGGACTTCTCACCACTCACCCTCCGTGCACAAGATCCGCACATGACCTCGCCCTTAACTCCCAGGGAAGACACACATCCCAGGCCCAGCCAGTCAGGGCTTTTCATCTGTTTTCCTGACTACAGCAATTGGCTCAAGGATGGCTGTGTGAGCCTCCGCTCAGCCAATGAGAGGCAGCCGCAGAGGCTTCGAGGAGAAATTGAGAAAGTGATGCACTCTCTCTGCTGGGGATGTTAAGCTGCAGAAATGTAAGCTGGGGGCTCTGGAAGCTATGGCATGAGAAGTTCCTGCTTGGGAATGGAACTTACATGGACAAAGCCATAGTCAAAGAACAGAGAGAGACATTCCTTGTGGCATTGTTAGGTCCCCTGGATCTAGCCATTCCTGAAGCCAGCTAGACCTCTGAACCTCTTTCCTTAAGCCAGTTTGAGTTGGGTTTTTGTTACGTGAAACAGAAAAAGCCCTGTGATCAGTGCACATAGTTTGAGATGCTGATCTTTTGCTATTACCAGGCAAACAACAACGACATTTGAACTAGGTTCAATGACCCAGGAGGATAATAGGAAAGGGGCCCTGGGCAGCTTATGAGAGGGGAGCCCAGCTTGGCGACGAGGAGCTTCCCGCTCCTGTGGGCCCTAAAGTCTTTCTGGACATCCACAGGCAGCCTGATGGCTAGAGCAGTGTTTGAATTCATCCACTGACGGGTCTTCATAAGTACCAGCGTCGGCCCCAGACAGAAGGAAGGTGGTTTCTGGAGGGCGGGGAGGGCGGGGGGGGGGGCTTTCGTTTCTGACTCGTTGTGGGAGCAGTTCCGGGGGCTCCACAGACGGAACAGAGGGAAGCCAGTGCCAAGAGGAAGCTGACACCTAACGCTTTGCAGCTTCCATACCAGGGCTCTGGGAAAACCCAGACTCTTCCGGAGGGAGGAGCGTAATGGAGGAGGGGGTGCTTAGAGTCCAGAAGGAAGACTCTCAGGATGCAGACCCGCCCATCCTCCCAGGGCTGCGGCAGGACTCAGCAGCACGTTCGGGTCCGCGCTGACGCCGGGGGAGCGCCCTGAGGTCTGCGGGCCTGCAGCTGGCGGGGAGGTCCGGTGACGGAGGGGACGTCTCAGAGGGCAGCTGAAGGGGCAGCAGGCGGCAGGTGGGCCTCAGGGTGAGCAGATGTGGCTGAAGAATCAGGAACTATGAGTGTGGAGCGAGAGAGGGATGGGAACAGACAGAGAGTCCGGACAGAGGCGGTGAGAGAGGAGTTGAGAACGGAAATCAGTTCAGCCTGAGGAAGGAAGAGTCAGGGGGAAATGTTCCACTTTCTTCCCCTGAAACCTCCCTCACCAGACTGGCTTTCTTCGCTGCTAAGACGTTATGTTTTGTCTTATATGTTTTTTCTCTCATCAGCGAACTGTCAAAATTACAGATGCTTGGCACAAAGGGAAAGTCAGACTCTTCAATCCCTTTGGATTTTTTGGCTAAAATTTCCTGGCTCTGTCTCTCTGTCACATCATTAAGGAGAAGTTTATTTTCTTTGGGGCAACAGTGTCGACTCCGATTAACTTTCAACAAGACAACCTCATCAGTGAGTCGCCAAGATGGGAAATGAGGAACCGTCTTTGGGCAGGTGAGGGGGGTTCCTCCCAGTCAGCAATCACTCTTCTCACTTCTAAAGGAGACGCAGCTTTGGTAGGTGTGGAGGTAATTTTGTTTTTATACAGACGTAAAATTCACCAATGAGTCAGAGGTACTGGGGGGAAATGGGTCCTGTTACACTTGGTACTGAACTCTCACACGCCCACTCAACTATGAGCCCATCCTAGGTGCCTGGGTATCCACTGGTCCCATGCTCGCTGCAGCCGTGTGAGGGCCTCTGGGCTCTACCCATTTCACAGATGAGAAACCTGAGGCTTAGCAGCATCAGTCACTTGTCTGAAATCACACAGCCTCATGGGGTGGAGCCAAGGTCCAGCCCCTGGCAGGCAGAGTCCAGAGCTCATGCCCTTTCTCACTGATCGCCACCTCCTTTAATCAGCGTTGGCCACAAAGGGGGCTTCCTGTGTCCTACAGCTGATGGCCCCAAGCCTTGGTTGAGAAGCAGACCAGTGATTTCCGACGTGGCACCTGGGAAACCACAGAGAGGGATTTTCCAGAGATGACACTCACCCTTGACAAATTGCCTTGTTTGGATTCCCCCCAAAGCAGACCCTGAGACAGGGCGTGGATGCAGGTAGTTAATTAAGGCTGTGACTCTAGGAAGCAAGGGTTGGGGAGAAAGGATGCTGAAGCTTCAGCTATGAGCAGGTCCCCTCTGAGGAATGGTGGCAGGCACCTCGGAATTGCCCTGAGAAACTAAGTACCCAGCGCCTTCACCCACCAACCCCCACACTCACAGCTAAGGGTCCCATGGGCTCTTCCCAGCCACGTGGGTGGGGCAAGCTCTGTGGGGGAGCAGAGAAAGAGCCGGCAGGCCGCCGAGCTGAGAACAGAAGGCAGGGGATGAGGAGGTGGGCTGGCCTGGCTGAGCTGCAGGGGGACTCAGGATGGTGGAGGGAACCCCGTGGGCCAGCAGCTTCTACTACCGGAGTTGAGAGAGGAGAGTAAAACGAAGTGACGTTACTATTGGCTAGTGTCTCGTCTGTTTGGGCTGCTCTAACAGAACACCACAGGCTGGGTGGCTTGTAAACAACAAATTTATTTCTCACAGCTCTGGAGGCTGCAAGTCCAGGATCAGGATACTGGCAGATCTGATGTCTGAGGAGGGTTTCCTGGTTCAGAGACGGCTGTCTTCTCACTCTGTCATCACCTGTTAGAAGTGGCAAGGGGCTCGCTGGTGTCTCTTTTACAAGGACATGAACCCCATTCATGAGGGCTGAGCGCTAATGACCCAATCACCTCCCAAAGGCCCACCTCCGAATACAGTCACAGTGTGGGGTTAGGATTCCAACACATGGATTTTGCTGTAGACAAACATTCAGTCTATTAACCTTAGCTAATCAGCTAAGTCTTAGCTCCACTTTACAAGTGAGGAAATCAAGGCACAGAGAGGTTATTATCTCGCCCAAGGTCACTCAGCCAGCAGGCGGCAGACAAGGAAGAGGCTGGGCAGTCTGTGCTCATATCCAGAGCAGAGCCTCAGGTGATCAAGCAAGACACCCAGGTGTAAAATTTAGGGAGATGTCACCCTCAGGGCTGTGCGGGAAGTGGGTTGGCGCCTAAGAGTCAGGCCTCCTTAAATTTTACACCCTGAGCGCCGCATTGCCTCACCCTGGTCTGGACCCTGCTCCTGACTCTGCGCACACCGCCCCCTGGGGTGCGCTCCCCTGCAGCCCTGCACCCCACCCTTCGCACATCGCTGCGCCGCCGCCGGGGGAGGTGCTGGCGGGGCCCTGAGGCTGACCTAAGGGCACAGGCCTCCGCACGCAGGAGGGGTAATTGAGGCAATTATGCAGACAGCTTATGCAAGAAATAATTTGTCCCTTTGATCTGCATTTCAAGAGGCTTTAAGTAACTGACAATAAAATATTACTTGATTTTTAAATGTATTCAGGGGACTTCCCGTTTCTGCTCTGACATGTAGAGCTTAGAACTCGTCATTCTCACTCTCACAACAAGAAAAAAAAGCTGAACAAACCAAAAATCAACATCTCTTCTTAGAGCCTTCAGAGAATTGAGGTCACAGGGCAGATTGCCAACCCAGAAAAGTGGGAGGCAGGCAGGCAGATACACACAGTTACAGCTTATAGGGACCAGAAGCTGCTGGAGGTAGTAGCAGAAACATTAAAACAGCAATTGGCCAATTGCTGGAGGCTGGGTGTGGGCTAGCTTGAGGTGGAAACCTCAGGATGCCTTGTTTCAAGAGGGGGCCCCCCGCTTTCATGAGTTTCCCCTTCAGGAGCCCCACCTATGCTTCCAGCAGGGGAAGGGAAAAGCAACTATTCTGATATATGCCCCCAAACCTTCTGTTCTCCTTAGCAAAAGTCTGCGCTCAAGGAAAAATACTTTACCAGAGCCTTATCACCTAAGGCAAAGGCAGCTAGACAGCTGGAGGCCCGTCTGGCCTTCCATCTCACTTGAGAGAAGAAAGACTAAGAAACTCTTCTGAAGGTCACAGCCCAGCGGCTCTGGTCCACTGAGAAGATGCGATGATAAGATTACAGAACATTTCCTCTCCCTGTTATTTACTATCACATCAACAGGGCTCCAGTTTAATAACAGGAGGTTACACCTGAGAGCTGCAAAACCCAGACTCAATTTAAGAAGGAATTTCCAGGGAATTCCAAAGACAATGGGGAGACCAAAACAAGGACAGGAGAGGAATTCGAAGCCTTTGTTGTTACCTATGACTACAGCAAGTATGAAACACAGCCCAGCTCTGAGCCAGGCTGACGTAGCTCCCCACAATCAGTCGTGGTTGCCTCGGCTCCTGTTGCTCGATACAACGTGTCCAGGCTTCAGTGAACAGTTACAGGGCGCACTACAAAGCAAAGGAAAGCACAGCCTGTGAAGACAAAGCAGGCGTCAGAACCAGACCCAGATGCAGCAGAGATGTCAGAGCTATGAGGCCAGGAACGTGGAATAACTGTGACTAATGTGCTCAGGGCTCTAGTGGGAAAAGCGGACATCATTTAGAGAAGATAATGTAAGCAAAGAGATGGAAACTCTAAGGAAAAATCAAGAGGAAATGCTGGGAATGAAAAACGCAGGCAGTAAGAGTGCCTCTGAGGAGCTTATCGGTAGGCTGGGCGTGGCTGAGGGAAGAATCAGTGAGCTTGAAGATGTGTCAACAGGAGCTTCCCAAACTTAAAGAGAAAAAAAGAAGAAGAAAGAGCAAAATATGTAACGTTCAAGAAATGAGAGACAATTACAAAAAGTATAACATATATATAATGAGAATAACAGAAGGAAAAGAAAAAAGAAAGGAACAGAAGAAATATATGAATAATAACATGGCTGAGATTTTCCAAAATTAATGACAAACACCAGGAAGCACAAGGAACACCAAGCAGAATAAATACCAAAACATCTACACCTAAGCATATCATATGCAAAGTGTAGAAAACTAAAGACAAGAGAAAACCTTGAAAGAAGCGAGGTGTGGGGAGGCGGGACCCCCTTACCTAGAGGGGCGACTAGGATAAGAATTACACTAGACATCTCTTTTGAAGCCATTCAAACAAGAAGAGATTTGAGTGAAATATTTGAAGTGTTGATAGGAAAAAACCACCTACCTAGAATTCTGTGTCCAGTGAAATTATCCTTCAAATTTGGAAGGAAAATAAACTCAGGGCATTTGTCACGAGTCGACCCGCCTTGCAAGAAATATTTTAAAAGTTCTTCAGAGAGAAGGAAAATTCAGATCTATATAAAGAAAGAAAGAGCATTAGAAAAGGTATAAATAGAGGGAAAATCAAACTTGTATTCTTCTTATTCATAGTGGCTCTAATAGATAACTTCAAAATAATAATAGCAAAAATTCATTGGGTTATTACAGACTCTGGATAAGCAAAATGAATGGTAACAATGTGACAGGGAATAGAAGGAGGCATGGGTTGCGAACGTTCCGTTATAATTTATCTTCACTCCCCGTGAAGTGGGGTAGTGTTATCTGATAGTGGACTTAGATTAGCTGTGTGTTGGACAGTCTAAGGCAGCCACTAAAAAAAAATTTTAAATACTCATAACTGATACTCTAAGAGAAGAGAGAAACATAAAATCAGAAATTGAGCACATGCTCAATTCAAACCAGAGAAGGCAGAAAAAGAGACGACAGAGAGTAATAAGTACAATGAATATAAACAAAAACAATATGGTAGATATTAATCCAACTATATCAATAGTCACATTAAACATCTCAATGGTCTAAATACACCAAATGAAAGACACAGACCGATAGAGTGGATAAGAAAACAAGACCTAAAGGCACGTTGTCCACAAGAAACCTGCTTCAAATGTAAAGACATGGATGGATTAAAAATAAAGAGGAGGAAAAAGATATACTGTTCTTTTTAGTCAAAAGAATGTTAAGAGTAGGTATTTAAATTCAGAGAGTAGACTTCAGAGCAAGGGAAGTTAGAACAATAAAGGAAGGGTGGGGGAAGGAAGGGAGGGAAGGCGGAAGGAATTGAGAGAGGAAGGGAAGCAAGGGAGGAAGGAGGGGGAGGGAAGAAAAGAAGACGTATTTTTTAAAAAGAGCCCAACCAAGAAGAAAATGTGTCTCCAGAAACGGAAGAAAATTTTTCCCAGTTGCTTGACCCCATAGAAAAACTTATTTAAAAATATGTATTCAATAAAACAAATGCTGGAAGACAAAATGATTTTTAAATTCTATTTAAGATATAAACTGACCTAAGGAAACAGACTTTTTTTAAAAAAATCATTGCATAATTGAGAAATAAAATTTTAAATGACAGAGAACATAACAGAGTTGGAAATCAAATATTAAATAGAGAAAAGACGTGACATAAAATGAATACGCAAGAAAAGGGCAAAGAGATGAAAGCTGAGGGAAACATACAGACTTGGGGTCCTGTCGCAGGAGATGCGATGAACGGAGTTGGGGCATCCCTGGGTTACAAAGCGCGATGGTGACAATGTGTTTGAAGACTTGAAGCAGAGAACTCCATGAAATGAAGAGAAACCTCTAAAACTTCATATTTAAAAAAAAAAAAAACCTCATTATGTTCCAAGAAACTTTTATTTAAAACGCCCAACACGGAGACATATTATAATTGAAACAATTGAATTTCAAAGACAGAGAAAGACTTCTTCAAACCTTGAGGCAAGAAGACAAATTGTGGGAAAACAGGGGAATATTGAGCTGACCTGACTTTTCCACAACAACATGTTGCACCAGAAAAACCACTTCCACGATGTCAAGAGGGGACTTGGGTGTGACCCAGACACGTTCTGTGTAGGCAGGATGTTGTTCAAATCAGCCCAGCAGGCAGATGCTCCCACACAGAAGAAGACACATATCCATGGGGAAAACTCCTTGGGGAGCGTTTTTGGAAGAAAATGGAAGTCAGCGTTTTGACAGTGAGATCCAACCAGTAAAAGATTCATCAAAAAAGAGCTCAGACCAAGTACACAGCTCCCCGACGACCCAGCGACTCGACTCCCGGACTCGCCCCGATAGGAGGGAGGGCAGATGTCTGTGAAGACCCTCACATGAACGATGGGAGCAGTTTTTTTCATTGTAGCCAAAATCTGAAAACAACCCAAATGTGAGTCCATGGGGAAATGGAGAGGAAAAAAACCGTGGCTCATCCGCGCGGCGGAACACTGCCCAGCAGTAATGAGTGAACCACGGGTCCACGCAGCATGGATGCATCACCCGGAGAAGGAAGCCAGACATACCTTCTTGAAGAGTCCATTTTCCCATCTCTGTTCAATTTACGTGACAACCAAGAGCAGGCAACACAGATCAACAGTGATGGAAGTTCGGACACAGGTTACCTTTGGAGCGTTAAGGGTCCCCAGACAGGGGGCTGGAAACGGGCTGAGTTTGACCCGGGGGTGATTACATCGGTGTGCGCACATGTGCTTTTTGTGTATTCACAGGGAGGGGGATGGAGGGAGGAGAGGAGGGAGGAAGGCCACCTGCCAGGTCACAGCCGTGCATCAGAAAAGAGAGGTCCCGCTGACGATGCCGTCAGAGTAATGGTTGATTTTAAACTTGGGGAAACTTGGAACACTGTGGAGGAGGAGTCTTACCGCTAACTTGTCAGCAGCTGTCAGTTATTTTGCAGTGAGAAGAGTGTGGCACAGAGACTCCAAAAGGCCAATCTGGCAGGAGAATCAGGCAGTGTAGATGCCTGGCTGCAGGGGAGCCCACAAACCAGGGGCAACCCAGAAAGCTTCACCCCAGAATTCTAGAAGCAGTGTCAAGCCCCAGATCCCTGATGAGGGGAGTGTGACACTGTTCTGAAGTGAAGATGCTCTGATAGCAAGCACCGATGGGTTCGGTTCCTTCTTCTGCTCAAACAAGTTACCACAACCTTAGCAGCTCTAAATAAGATATAGTCTCTGACAGTTCTGGAGGTCAGAAGTCTGAAGTGGGTCTTACTGGACCAAGTTCAGGAGCGTCCAGGGCCGCCTTCCTTCCCGGAGGCCCTAGGGGAGAACCGGTTTCCTTGTTTGCTCCAGCTTCTGGAAGCTGATGCGGTTCCTCGGCTCATGGCCCCTTCCTCCCTCTTCACATCAGCAATGGCATCACTCCAGCCTCTGTCTCTCTCTCTGTCTCTCTTTCTCTCTCTCATCCTCTTGCCTCCCTTACAAGGACCCTTATGAATACATGGGGCCTGTTCAAACAATACTGGTTAATTTCCCATCTCAAGATTCCTCATCACGTCTGCAAAATCCCTGTTGCTATGGAAGGTGACGTATTCAGAGATTCCAGAGATTCAGACACGGACGTCTTTGGGGGCCGTGATCCTGCCCACCACACCCAGAGACTGCAATTTTCCCTTTATGTTACACAGCATCTCGGAGCCTTGATCTCAGACTTCTGAGTGGTCCGGCTTGGGCCACGTGCTCATCCCTGGTCCGATACCCGAGAAGAGAGGAGGGGAAATTCTGTGGGCAGCTCTGAACGATAGCTATCAAGTGGCTCTGTGTTCAGCTAACTCCAGAGGGGACCTGAGAGAGATGAGGGGACCCACACAAGCCACGTCCCCAGGTCTCCTGGCCAGAGGCACCCGGCCTCACATCACAGGCCCTCCTTAGCCAACCAGCCAGCCAGAAGGGGCCCCGCCGAAGACAGCAGAGCCGGCCTCCACCCCGCCAGCCCTGCCCATGTCCGCCTCCCTGCCCTCCTTTACGCTGATTCTGGGCCGGCAGAGGAGGGAGGCTGCCAGCTCTTGGCACGGCACTGATGTCCCCTGAGGCCAGCCAGGTGTGAGGGTGACTCGTTATGAGGCTAGCGTGGGGAAGACAGGACTTTCTCACCTGGTGTCTGGAGACAGAGGCTCTGAATTTCCCTGGGCTTCCAGCTTAGGAGGAAGGAGAGCAGAAGCGAGGACAGGTAAGAGGGAAGCAGATCCCCTCCCAGAGGGCTGGGGGCCCGGGCTGCTGGAGGGGAGCTCCCCACGGCCAGAGGGAAATCCAAGCCCTTCCCACACTGGCGAGATCCTGCCTGGTCTGGCTCTCGCATCCCACTTCTCCAGGCTCATCCTAGCCACCCTTCCTCCAGCCAAACCCTACTCATCCTTCTGGTGCCGGGACACACGCTTCTCCCACCTGGAATCAGGTCTGTGCGAGCCTTGCAGACGGGGAGAAGCTCCCCGACTCCCGCTGTGCTGGCCACACCCCCTCGGACACGTGCATCGACTCTTCACTTGTCTGTCTCCCAAATTAGTTCACAAACCTCATGCCCCTTCTGGATCCTCCCGGATGCCCCTTCCTTCCCTCTCTGACGGCGCTGCCCAGCGCCTCGGCTTCCGCGCGCGGATGAGACACCGCACAGAGGGACTTCGGCTTTTTTAGCAGCCCTGGGGGGTGGACGAGGCGCCTGGGGAGGGGTTGGGGGCTGATTCCCTGAGCCAGGCAGGATGCCTTCTCCTTTCTCTCTCCTATGACTCCTATGAGGTGTGATTCCTCCTTGCAGCCTTTCCAGGGAAGTCTGTGTGCTGAGTGAACGTACCTGCTGGGCAGGCCGCAGTGTCCCTCCAGGGTACGTTGGGCATGACAGCCAGGCCCTCCCTCACCACCCATCGTATCTTCCTTCATCACCTCCCCTCCCTCTCCTCCCCTCCACTGCCCTGGGCTGGCACCTTCTCGGTAAAGCAGGAGCCACTCAATCCTTGCCTCAGGCTCTGCTTTCCAAAGGATCCCTGCTATTTGAGGAAAAGAACCTGTTTTGTTCGTTATTTGACTCTCCAATGCCTGGCAATAAATATTTGAGGAATGACACATTCATTCATTCATTCATTTTTCTGACACTCACTTTACAAATAGGGAATAAAGACACAGAGGATGAATGGAGGGTCTTCTTTTTGCATCCCTGGTCAGAAATCGATTGAATGGCTGAACTGAAATCCTTATTCTCATATCAGCAGGTGGGGCACTGAGAAACTCTTTTCACATCTGTAAACATGAACAAGGTTGATAGAAATTCAGAGAACTGGAGACACCAGAGTTTTCCTCCCCGGGCCTTGGAGCTTTCCTGACTGTCAGGAGGTAGATTAATCTTGAACTTGGACTTGTGGCATCTACATCCAGGCAGGTGCCTTTCAGCTAGTTTCTGGTGGATCCTTAAACCATGATGCATGCAGGTACTCAGCACAGGATAGCCTCCCTCTGCCCCAGGTTTGGATGTGTCTGTGTTCATAACTTGAGCCAAAATGCAAGAAATTTCTCCAGATAACAGGCTGAAATAAAGCCCACTCCGTTCCTAGAGGGGGCAGCCAGACACAGCCAGGACACAATTGAAAACTCAGATGCTTAGAGAAGAGACAACCCTCAGTGCCTCTGCAGCGTGGACACAGATCCAATCAATTCAACATACGGCAAATGACTTTTGTGCGTCTCCCCGGTGCGCAAAAAACTCAAAAAAAAAAAAAAAAAAAAGAAATGGTGTGTTTGTGGTGTTGCATTTGTCAGCTTCCCCAGCATGAGTCACGATCGTTCCATTCACTTGGCTGTGTCCTACTAGTACAGCCCAATTAAGCATGATTAGTTTTCAAATTGCATGGAGCTGGGGCCCCCATGTATCAAGAACCCCAGATCTAATTAGAGGCCACCGTGAGCCTCAGAGCCTGCGGACACGACATCACTCCACGCAGCATAATTGTCTGCTGGGTTTGATACTTCAATTTTCTTGGTGATGGGGGGGGCTGTGGGGAAAAAAATCAAATTTTTCAGCTGCAGTTTGATCACTTGAACAAAAAGCTTTGCATCTTAATAGAACATGATTCTGGTGGAGATTCCAGAAAGGTAGTGATCATAAAGTGCTTTGGGAAGAAAGGGCACGCCCCTTGGCAGCCTTTCCCCGCCCCCCACCGTCCTTCAAAGTGACTTCATGACATTTATCATATCCCTTTATTTTTCAACCAGCATGATTGTATTTATTCTTGTAAACTTACAGAGCTGTAGAAACCTGAGCCCAGAGTTCCGTAAAGTTCTCAGTAAATACCACGGGGTACCACTCCCATCTGGGCGGTAAGCCCGAATTCGCCCCTCTCTCCCAGGTGCTGTCACCTGCGGAGCACTCAGCACTCTACATGAAGGCGGCTTGGTTCTGGGCATCTTGATGCCTTTATTGGGGACATAAATAAATGCCTTTGTTGGTGACATTTTACCCTGTGGCCTGTGGCCCCAAACAGTTGCCCATTTCCACCCTGCCTCGCTGCACAATGTCCCATGTTTCAGGTTCCTGCAACTTTTACTACAAAGGTAATGCCTCCCACAGAGGGTCAACCAGCTCTGGAACATTCTCTCTAGGAACAGGTGCAGCCAGACGCACCAGCGCTGATTACCAGCAGCAGCCCCCACAGGGCCTTCGTCTTGCGGTCCTGCTGCCCCCGATGTCACCACATTCGGCAGGTTAACACAAGGCGGCCACAGCCTTTGCACCAAGAGCAAATCAGACTCACATTAACCCCAAATCTCCCACAAGCTCAGGCTGGAGAATTCCTTTTCACATGTTTCTGAAACAGAGATGGAGTTGGGGAAAGAGAGGTGCCGTGAGGACACCCCAGCTTGGTTGATGAGAGGAACGCTGAGCCCCTAAGGGAGAAAAGAAAGCCTGACTCGGTTCCCTCTCCCAGGAAAACCCAAAACCAATATATGACTTAATTAGTTTTGGAAACTGAAAACGGAAAAAAATTTAGTGATTGCTTTTGAGGGAAAAAAAAAAAAGAAAAAGGCTGAGGGTGGGGGACGAGTCAATGCTTTTCCTGCCCATAGTTTAATGAAATGCACTGTGTTTTCTCCTGTTTCTGCTCTGCTAGGCTCCCATGAGCCCTCCGCCCTCTTCGGCCGGGGGCGGACGATGCCCTCCGGTAGTGAAGCTCTTTGGCCGCCTGACTCCAGGGAAGAGGCCCCGGGGGCCGGCTGGGCTGGGGCAGGTGCTCTGACCCACCCCTCCCTCCTGCAAGTGCACGTGGGCCATCCAGAGGCGTGTTCCCGGGAGAGGGGACAGTTTTGATGTGAGACCGAGCCAGAGGAAAGGCGCAGGGGCTGGCGGAGTAGGAGCGGTTGGGTGGTGGGCAGCTGCGTTAAGGGCCAGAAGCTGTTGGATCGTTTGAAATGGGTCCACCAACCCCTGCGAGGCTGTGCCTGTTCACCGAGTCTCGCAGGGGCCAAGACAGAGTCCGTGCACAGCCCAGTGAGGCCTCCCTCTCTGCCTCTTCCCAGAAGCGCGGCAGAACTCAGACCACTTCCGGAACCAGGGATTGGGGACTTGGGAGGCATCTGGGGACAGAGCCTCAGCGCAGGCACTCTTATTCCCAGGTGACATCAGTGAGACCGCCTGGTGGCCCCCAGGCAGGTGGAGGGGACCAGTGTGGCCAGACTCTGGAGGCCTGTGG
The DNA here is from genome assembly GCF_009834535.1 of Camelus ferus. Taxonomy (NCBI): domain Eukaryota; kingdom Metazoa; phylum Chordata; class Mammalia; order Artiodactyla; family Camelidae; genus Camelus; species Camelus ferus. The sequence continues at coordinate 10,974,921 of NC_045714.1, read as the reverse complement.
ACGGATGCTGTGCGGTGATGCTATTTTCGCACTTCTCACGGATTGGACCTTGTTACCGTCCATTATGAGTGTTTTAAAAGCTTTACAGTGATTTGAAGCCACTGTGACATCCGAGCACGCGACCAAAGCATAAGGGGCTTGGGCCCAGAGGGGCCACCTCCAGGGCTCCAACAGTCGGAAATAGAACGCCTGTTGTGGGGAGCCGTAACCGGCTGTCTGCCCTGTGAGCCTGCACCAGGCCCCATCGAAAGTGCCCAGAAATGCGGGGGTGGAGCACATGGCACGGGGAAGCAGGTGGGCCCAGCGGCTCTTCTCTGGCCTTCAGGCATACACAGGCCCTTAACCAGGAGCCTCCGGCTGTGGTGGGTAGCGGAGGCAGGGCTCTGTGTCCCCAGGCATCTTCAAGAGGCAGCGTGGCATAGTGGTCCTGCGCGCAGGCCTGGAGCCGGGGGCTTGGGTTTCAATCCTGCCTGTGTGACAGCTTAGCTCTATATCCTTGGCAAGTTGCTTTGGTTCTCTGGGCCTCAGTTTACAGACGTGTGAAATGGGCCTCAGTGGGGACAGAGCTGGCAGACAACACCAACTCAGTGCTCGAGGCCCACAGTCATTTTGTCCTTCCCCAGACTCAGGTCTCCCCGCAAAGGCACCTCCTCAGAGTGGCCTACTGTGACCCACCTTCCTCCGCAGGTCACCTGCTCCCCTTCCATCACTCGTCACTCCTAAGTAGTGGATTTTCATTTGTTTCTTGGTATGGCTGGTGGCTCCCGCAGTAAAACATGAGCTCCAGGAGAAAAGACTCCGTCAGTCCTGCCGCGACTGAATCCTGATGCTGACAGCCTCCGGCACAAAGCAAGGATCGGGAAGCACTTGTGAATGAAAGAACGGATCTTTTCACAGGCCCAGCCTAGCTTCCCACGCAGCATCAGCTCCCGCACAGGTCGATCTGGGTCCCACCACACCCGGGCCGAGTGCAGAGGAGCGCCGGGGAGATACTGGATGCAGCTTCTGCGGATAACCCGCCCACAGCCAACGTGCAGGGCGCCATCCCCGGGCCGGGCGCCAGGGCTCTTGGGCCTCCTGGGCTCCATCGCCCGTCAAACCAGTTGTGCGTGACCCGTACACGCTGCCAACGCTGCTCCTGCTCTCAGTTCCTTCCTGTTGAACACTGTTTCTCAGACTCTCCGAAAAGCCTGCACCCACAGAGGTACTTTCCAGATCCCCAGCCTCCAGAGGAAAAGACACAGCCCACCCCACCAGCTGAGCAAGGGAAGGTTGGCAGAAATCAGGCCCGCATTCCGCCCAGCTTTGCACAAGCAGTCCCGGAAGTCTCCCGGAGGCTGCATGGGCTGACGCCTCCCAGAGTTTCCAAAACGTTTGGCTGGAAATAGGAAAAACGAACCACGTTGTGATATGGAGAAAAGCTAAGATGCCAGTGCACTCCCTCCCCGGACTTCATGTTCTCAACAAAGAGCCTCCTTCAGCCCACAAGCCCCATTAGAGACCAGCCTTGTCAGCAATGGCTTCCATGGGCCCGTTCCACCTCCGTGACCCTCAGGTTCCTCATCTGCTAAATGGGGGTGATGAGAGCACCCACCTCACCCGCAGTTGCAAGGGTGGCATGAAATGCTGTGTGTATCATGTGGTGGGTGGGCCATAAACCTGAGTCCCTCCCCGCCTCCCCTGGATGTTGGGCTTCAGAGTGCATCATTGATGGGGTATTTTCTCTATTTAAGGAGGTCTATCTCTTTGACCTCAACTCCTACCACCTGCCCCCTCATTTACTGCCTCTAAGAGTCTCCAGTAAGACAAGCTCATCCCCACCCCAGGGCCTTTGCACTTGCTGTTCTCTCCACCTGGAACGCTTCAGATATTTTCATGGCTGCCTCCTAGGTTAGATGCATACGTTGTTGTTGAATATGAATGCTCTGCTGACCTGTGAAATAAGACTTGTGAAAGCAAACGTTCCTCTCCGAAAGAGAGGACCCATCTCGAGTGATATCTTTCTTTAAAGCTTCTAACAAAGCATCAGGCTGGGCTCTCCACAGCCCACCCAAGGAGCCACTGCCATTCTAGGGGGTTGTGATGGGCAGGTGGGGGGCAGTGCCCAGGTGGAGGGTGTCACTGCAAACCACAGGCTGGATGGGGCTGGAGACCACCCACCCGCTCTCCCTGGTCTGGTGTTTACGGCGCCTGTGGGGCCCCTGGAGGAGAGAGAAAACTGGAAGCCAGGAAACAGGAGCTCTGGGCCCATCCAGCTGCTCGCTTGCTGTGTGCCTTTGGGCAAGTCACTTCACCATTCTGGGCCTTAGTTTCCCCAACAGTAAAATGGTAAAGATAAGACAGATGCCACCTCGGCCCCCGCTTTTGTCTCCTCCCAGCTGCGCTGTGCTAAGATGGGCACTCCAAGTGCCTGGGTGCATGCACTAGGATCTGAAATGGGACGAGAATTGTGCCGACCTCCCAGGGCTGAGCTAGCGCTGACACGAGCACTGACTGCAACCTCCGGGCTCTTGGTAAGCGCTCAGTGAATGTCCGGCGCACGGCCAGAGATTGGGGGTCTGTTCACACCAGCTCGCCGTACGGGCAGGATGGGCCTCCTCAATGAACGCAGAAGGGAATGAGGATCCAGGCTTTTCTGTAAGTGGTGGTGAGGCTGGAAAAAACAAAGGAGCGAGCCGGAAGGAGGAGCAGAGGGTGTGTTTCCAGCTGGGCTAGTGGGTGGGTGGGAGCTGGTGCTTGCTTTGGACACATCGGGGGTTTGGTAGCACCGACCTGGGGTCCAGACCAAGCCGCTCATTGAGTGGAGCCATCTGACTTCTCCAAGCGGGGCAGGTAAGAGCAGAGAGACCAGGGTTGCTGGGAGATCCGCCCTGGCCCAGTCCCCACTTCACAGACCTTTGAGTGGGGCAGAGTCTGGGGACCAGGAAGAAAGCCCCGTCTGGGAAATACTGACTGCACAACCACAGCTGATCAGACGGGCAGACCCCGCAAATGACTTCCAGGCAAGTCCTGGGCTGCAGAGTCAGCCGGAAAGCTGACTTCTAAAGACTTGACCACAGGCAAATGTGAGCCATGTCATGAGTGTGGCAAAGCCGAGGCTGAACAAGCTTAGTTCTTTCCTGAGTCCCGTCAGCAGGAAAACCGTCCACAAAGTATGGACTCAAAACCCTTGTGGAACCGCAGAAGGCAGGGGGAGGAGCAGGGGTGAGGAGACACAGACATTAATCTCGGCTGTGTCCCCTTGGGCAAGTTGCCTCCATTCTCTCTGTCAGTGTAAAAAGTGTAAAACCAAGGACCAACAGGCTTCTTGGGAAGTGCAGTGGTGAGTGATCTGAAGGCGGAGTCCTAGGCTTGGTTCGGCCACTGCCTGGCTCTGAGCCTCAGCTTCCCCGTCTGCAGGCGAGAGAACCGACTGCTGCTGACCACATAGCTTGCACCCTTTAAACGGTCACTGCAGAATGAGCCCATATCCCCAAAGACTGGCCTCGTCCTCGGCTGTCTGCCAGCTTCAGCCCCGCGGATCTCCAGTCTGGGTCCTGTGGGGACTGCTAGGGTTGAAAAGACCAATTCTACCAACTCAGTGAGCCCATTTTATAAACGAGGAATCTGAGGCACAGAGAGGGGAAGGAACTGGCTGAAAGTCACACAGCTTAGAGGCAGGCAGACCAAGTCTAACATCCTGCTGGAGTGGCCAGCAGGAGCCTGCCCTGCTTACCTTTCCAGGTGGCAAACAAGAGAGAAAGATGGCAAAACAACATGAAACGCCAACCAGACCCCACCTCTTATTCCGTCTCCCCCCACCCCCCCCAATGTTTCTGGAAGCTAATTATGGGTTTAATGATCCCACTTACACAGTCACTGTCGTTCCGACAGCACTGTGAGCCTCGAGTATGGTAAAGCCCTCGCCCCGATCAACCTTGTTTTTATTGATTTGTAAGCAGCTCAATTGTCTGGGAAAAGACAGCCCGCCAGCCAGCATCTCTTGGGTCCCCCTGTGACGCAGCAACAGGCAGGGCTGAGGTGTCCTGCAGGCAGTCAGGGCCGTGGTGATGTCTGTTCGCAAACGCTCGGTAAATGGCACCCCCTCATCTGGGGGATGCGCGGGGACCGTGCTGCATTGGCTGGACTATTGGAAATAAGTCTGCATCTCAGTGTTTCTCCGTGTCTAGACCAGAAACATTGCCTGCCTGCCTAAAATATTAAGATTTCATACCCTACTCCCAGGAGAGGCCATTTGGTTGTAAACATACAGAGCCAATTTGAGTTTTCTTTCTCTTTCTTAAGCTTCCTCTTCATGGCCAATTCACTGGAAAGGCGCAGTGAATTTCGGGACCCGCACACCCTCTGCCTTCTCCATCATGGCCTGACTTCAGGTCTGGGTTCAAGTCCCGCATCTCTCACTTGGCACCTGTTTGAGACCTCAGTTTCCTCATCTGAGCAATGGTTGTGATCATTCTGACCTTACTGGGTTCTGGTGGGGCTGGATGAAGCAATAAACAAGATAACCACCAGGCTGGATTGACATGGCCCCCCTAAAACCCACGTCCACCTGGAACCCCAGGCTGTGACCTTGTTCAGAACTTGAGTCCTTTCAGATGTATCAAGTTAAGATGACACGGGGTCGGGGGCATAGCTCAAGTGGTGGAGTGGGTGCTTAGCATGTGCAAAGACCTGGTTCAGTCCCCAGTAGCTCCATTAAATAAGTAAGTAAATAAATAATCCTAATTACCTACCCCCACAAAAAAGTTAAGATGAGGCACCTTGGAGCAGGGTTGGTCCCTCACCAGTATGACTGGTGTCCTTAAAGAAAGAGGTGAGAGAGACACAGAGACATGAAAGACCACAGGAGGGGTGGGATGAAGGGGCACTTAAGCGACAGACATTTATTTCTCACAGCTCTGGAGGCTGAAAGGCCAAAATCAGGGCACCAGCACACGAGTTCTCTGGTGTCTTTTCCTACAAGGGCCCTAATCCCATGCTGGGCCCCACCCTCATGACCTTGCCTAGCCCTAATCACCTCCCAAAGGCTCCAGCTCTAAAAACCATCACACTGGGTGTCAGGGCTTCAACATATGATGGGGGGAGGGGGCATGTTTAATGCGTAACAAGCAGGAGAAACGCACAGAGAGAACCCATGTGATGATGAAGGCGGAGGGAGGAGTGCTGCGCCCTCGAGCCAAGAAGTGACAAGGCAGGTCAGCAAACACTGGAGCCAGGGAGAGGATGAAGGACTCTCTCTTCAGAGAGCCTGGTCCTGCCAACCCCTGATTTCAGGCTTCTAGCTTCAGAACTGCGGAAGAATCAGCCTCTGTGGTTGAGCTGCTCTATTTGTGATTATTTTGTCACAACTGCCCAAGAACACAAACAAAACTGCACAAAAATAATTAGGATTCGTGGGATCCTTGGCACACGTAAGATCGGATCCTCACAGCAGTGCTTTGGGATATAGAGATGACTACTAACCCATTTTGAAGATGGGGAAACTGAGTCTCCAGGAACTCAAGTGACTTGCCCAACCTCATACTCAAGGAGTTCCTCCACCCTTCCTGCTAGGTCTCACCCACAGTTCAGGAGAGAGTGCTATGCAGGCACCGGATGATGAACCCCATCCCCACTCCCTCCCTGCCCTGCCACACTCAGGGTGCCTGGATCTGCATTCCCCAAGCCAAAGCTCATCTTGTTCCCAGAATGCAATTCAGTCCTTCTGGGAAACAATGTCCCGCAAAAGCCTAACCCCCAAGTCCAAGGGGCATCATGCCCACCTCTTCACAGACATTAATGGAGAACCTACTTTATGCCAGGCACTGTTCTAGGCCCTGCAAGCTGGCAGGGAGCAGGACAAACCAGGGCCTGCCCTCCAGAGCTCAGTGCTGTGATGAGGCGCCCTGAGGAGTCTGCACTGGGGGCTGAGGAAGGGCTTTCTGCTGGCAATGACCACTGAACTGAGGCCGAGGGCTGAGGAGGTAGGCCAGCTGAAGCAAGGCTAGGGGGTGGTGCTGATGGAGAACACTCTCAGCCAAGGCAGCATGTGCAAAGGCCCTGTGGCAGGACAAGTCTCCAGAACAGCAGTTGGCAAGCTGGGGCATTTTTGCCTTAAGTAGCCGTGTTCCTGCTTGTTTCAGAGGGCAGGGAGAAAAGCCACTTCTGGGAAGGAAGGAGGCAGGGGAGGAGGGAGAGAGACAGCCACTAATTCCTCTTTTCTCAACGGATTGTAACCAAAGCCTTTGACTCAGAGATTGTCTTCAGAACTCGTGGAAATCAACATAAATTTTTTGCACATCCCCCAAAACAACTTTTAAAGTTGGTAGAAAGTATGTTGTTAAGACAAAAAGGAAGATTCAAAAGAGAATATACAGCGTGCTATTTCGTTCATAAAGCTGATCTTGTCTGTAAGCCCTAGTGTGGGTACACCTCATCTTACTACACTTCAATTTATTGTGCTTCAATTATTGTGCAGAATCTGCATTTTTTACAACTTGAAGGTTTGTGGCAACCCCACATCAAGCAGGTCTACTGGCGCCCTTTTTCCAACAGCATTTGTTCACTTCGTTTTTCTGTATCACATTTTAGCAATTCTTGAAATATTTCAGACTTTTTTATTGTTATTATACTTACTGTAGTAACCTGTGATCAGCAATCTTTGATGTGACCATTGCAAAAAGATTACAACTCCCTGAAGTCTCAGCTGATGGTTAGCATTTTTTAACAATAAAGTATTTTTTAATTAAGGCATGTACATTGTTTTTGAGACATAACGCCATTACCGCACGCTTAAGAGACTACAGTATTGTGTAAACATAACTTTTATATGCACGGGGAAACCAAAAAATTCGCGGCTCGCTTTATGCTGTGGTGGTCAGGAGCAGAGCCTGAAGTAGCTCCAGTGTCTCCCTGCACCACACAGAGATCTAGATGGAAAACTTTCTGGACGAGTGTGTCTCAAACTTTGAATGGCAGTTAATTTCGGAGCGGGGGGTGTTACCGGGGAGGTGGGAAAGAGGATAAGGGCTTTTGCTTTCTGAATGATATAGCCTTATATTCCTTAAATTTCATATAATAAGCATAACTAAAATAATCAATCAGTAAGTAAATACAGTCACATCCTGATGGAAGCTCTGCTTGGAGAAGCATTGCGTGTTTGTCTTCAGTGAGAAATCTCACCTCATGCCTGCTCATGCTGGGCCTTCTTCTGGGCTCCCCCCAACACCCATCTCCTGTTCTGCTGGCCTGTCAGGGGCTTGAATTTCCCGTGTGCACAGGGTTGCCAGATGAAATACAGGCTGTCCAGTTAAATTTGAATTTCAGATGAGCAATGAGTAATGTTAATGTGTGCAAGTATATCTATATTTAATGTATACGCTCAATGTATAAATGTAAATAGATACTGTAATATATTATATTACATGTACCACTTAATATATCTATTTTTTCATTTATATGTTGTACATTCTAAAAATCTTGTACTAAAAAACTCTTCGTTAGTTATCTGAAATCAAGGTTACTGAGCACCCTGCATTTTTATGTGCTGAGTCGGGCCATATGCTTTCTCTGGGGACACGCCCTGACCAGGTGGGCCAAGCAGCTGTGAGTTACTGGTCCAGCCATAGTCACTGCTCCAAGATGGGCCCGTGGCCCCAGTGGGCCCACCAAGGCCACCAGGCCCCAGTTCTGGGACCTCTGTTTGGGCTCTTGCAGAAATGAACTTTCCCTTTCCTGCTGACTTTAAACCCAGGAGAAAACAGCGACAAGAAGCTCTGACTGTCACCTTGTGGCCGAGACGCAGGGCCGTCTGAGGGGGAAATCAGCGTGGCGGGCGCAGCGGCAGAGGCGGGGGACCCCAGCCTGGCCGTATTCTGGAGCTGCTAATCCACACCAGCTTTTGACTTTCCAGGCCCAGCAGGTCCGAAAACACTCGTTTTATTTTTCAAGTCAACTTGAGTTGCGTTTTCTGTGGCAGCCAGGCCACGCTGCCCGGCTCGCACATGGCCCGGTGGGCCCCAGTCTTCCTAATAAAGGTGAGTCCCCAGAATTCAGATCACTCAGTCCCGACTTTCCAGCAACAAAGCTTCCACTCCAGGGGCCTCCTGGATTTGACCTTTCTGGTTTGGGCTCAATCGACCTTGGAGATCTGTATTTGGGGACACAGATGACCCTGTCCGACCCAGGAGCCCTGCCAAAGTTTGGTCTCGGCTATCTCTGCGCTTTTCAAGGAATTCCCCACCTGACTGAGGTCCAGGGTGCAGCCTCCAGCGCAGGCAGCATCAGAAACTCAGCCCTGGGCCTGATAAACCCTCCCGGGTGGGGAGCGAGAGGAAACATGCCTTACTGGTTCAGATGCACAGAGCCAGGCGGCTGCCGGCCAGCGAAGGCGTCCTCATATCTGGAATTCTTTGGGAGCTGAACAATGGAACAAAATTCAGGAGTGTCTCAACGGGCCCAGATGGAAAGCAGACCCCAGAGGACCCTCCCCCTAAAATGAAACTGCCCCTCAGTCTCACCACAGCTGACAGCATTTTCCTTGTCTGTTCCTCTTTCTGATTCCACGTCTTGGCGGGATCCCAGACCAGACAAATGTGAGGGGCGCTGGCGTCAGTGCAGGCAGAAAATCCATCGCCCGCCCCGGAGAGTCCATGCACGTTCTTCTGCATGAAAAACAAAATATATTCCTGGGGTTGGAAGAAGCAACAGCCACTGCAGTGGTTCTTGGTTTTTCTGAAGCAGGGAGTGGAGAGCAGGACCCTCTCTCCACCATGGCACGCAGGACACTCGGTCCTCACCAGGCCCCCTGCCAACCCCTTTTGGATCAAAGCAGGACACCCAGGTTTTCTTATATTCTGTTTTACAATTATAAAGGCGTGACACTTGTCGGGACAAGTCAGATAACCAAGATGCACAAAGAAAAAGCTGAGATGTGCCATGCTTCCCTGGCCCCACTACCAATCCCACACTCTCCCATCCACGCCTCTTCTCTGCCACCACAAACACCCCTCAAAGACCCCCCTCAAATGTAATCATACAATAAACACCAATCAAAACTGTTTTCCCTTAAAAACCAATGCTGGCCTCTTCCCAGATCTATTCACGTGGCTCTAATGTGTGACTTTCCACGGCAGTAAATATTCTTCACGCTCCTTGTGAATCACATTTAGGTTGTTTCTGGTTTTGTTTTTGTGACCACAAACCACCCCGCCACCGACATCTGTGTACGCAGGTGTGAAACCAAGATATTTAACAATTATGATTGTGGGGGCACCAACCTGTCAGACGGAGGTGGCCTTCGATGTCCTGGGTGGGCCGTCAGAGGATGCTGGTTCTGAGCGGAGGACCTTGGATTGCTCAGTTCCCATGCTTTTATTTCTCTAAGATCCCTTTCTACACATAGGATTGTTGGGGGAGGGGTGTGCACTTTTCTTTTAATATCAATTGCCAGAATATTTTTTTTTCTGCAAATGGTGTGAAAATCTTGCATTGACCTGTGTGCCAGAGGACGGGAGGCTGAGCGAGCTGAGGGCCTGAGTGCATGATACACATGAGCAGAAAGCAACTTTCTTTGCAAAGATGGGTGGTCTGTGAACTGCAGGCGACACAGCAAGGCCTGTAAAGTGCGGGGTCCCACGTCACCACCCACATGCCACCAGGGGGTGGGGGGAACAGCAGGGACTCAGCTGGATCAGCCCAGCACGTGTCCTGAGGACGATGCTGAGTTTGTCACAGCTAATTGCTGTTTGGAGTCTTTTAATCCTTTCAAATACACCTCTGAAAACTCCTTATTTGCATGAATTTGCATAGCAGAGTCCAGTATGGCCGGTGGTGGCTGCTCTGTGCAGTGAATCCAAAAACTTTGGGAGCTGCTATTCCAGGCCAGCACTGTATGGTTGAAATATTTTATAGTGTCTAGTAATCGCTTTAAAAAAAAAAGTAAAAAGAAACAGGTGACATTAATTTTAATAATATACTGACTTTAACTCAATATGTCCCAAATAGTATCATCTCAACATGCAAGCCAACCATGGATATTTTCTCTTTTCTTAAAAAATACCAAGTTTGAAATCCACCGTGTATTTCACACTCACTGCATGACTCGGTTCAGACCAGCTGCATTTCAAGCTGCCTTATTGGACAAATCTAGAAGGTTCTGGGGATGGAGAACCACATGCACCTGTCCAGTGGGCATTTAATGAGCAGCTGTGGTCCGCCATGCCGGCTTGGGACGCAAGAAGAGAGACTCCTTCTGGGCCCCCCTGGGGTCGCCGTGCAGTGAGGAGACAGACGGGGACCTCTCAGCCCCAGGACCCCTGGAAGGTTTTCCCAGCACCCACTTAAAAGCTTCCTCAGTGGGTTGGAGGCTCCCCATCACCTCGAAAGTAGTCAGTTATCAAAGAGGCTTTTCTTACGGGGAATAAAGACCAGTCTCACTGTCCTTTTTGGCTGCTGAAACTGCTTCTGCCTTTTGTGGGGACAAAAAATGTGCCTGCTCCTTCTTCCCCTGGGACCTTCACTAGTTCATCGATCTTTCACTCATCGGTATTTACCGAGCACCTGCAACGCGCCAGGCACTGTTCTAGGCACCGGGGACGTGGCTGTGAACCCAACACCTGGGGCTCAGAGCCGAATGCGGCAAACATGCAAAAAGCAGGTAATATAAGCTCATGGGAGCCCCAGTGAGGGGGCCCCCCGATCTTGGGGTAGCAGGCTTGCCAGAGGGAACACTCTAGAAATAAGACTGGGGAGATGAGGGCAGTTATCACAGTCAGAGGAGGAGTGCTTCCAGGCAGAGGGAGCAGCATGTGCTAGGGTCCAGGGGCGAGAGGGGGCCTCGGGGGAACCTGTTGTTCCTCCAGGGCTGGACCGCAGAACCGTGCTGGAGGGAGACAGGCACGAGACTTGGGCCTCCTGAGTGAGGGAGCAGGCAGGGGCTGCCCAGGCCATGTGAGGAGTTTGGAATGTTCTAGATTTTATCCCAAAGACACTGCAGAATGCTTGAAGATGGGAAGCCCTCCTACAACCTGCCCCCAAGCCTTCCCCTCCCGACTCCCCATTCTCTCTTCTAATAACAAGGCACCCAGATCCTCGGGTTTCCTGGTCTTTCCAGCTGTTACAGGTCTCAGGGAGCTGGGACCCCAGCCCCGGGCTTCCCTGAAGGGCTCTGAGACGAGGGACTGAGGGGTGCAGCGCTCACACAGGACGAGCGCCACCACCCTCCTCACTGGTCTCCCCTTTCTCTCCCTTCCCCCAGTCCATTCTCCACAGACCTCCCACCCCCGAGATCTTCTCACCAGGCAAACAGACCACGCCCCTTCCCATCACCCTCCCGAGGCCAGCCAGGCCTGTGTGGTCGGCCTCTGTCCCTCCCTCTCGTCCCGCCACTCTCCCCCGACACCAGCCGTCTTCCTCTTCCCCGAACGTACTGAGACGTTTCCACTACAAGGCCGTGCACGCCCATGCTGCTCCCCCTGCCTGGAACGCTCTGCCCCACCCCGAAGCCTTGCAGAGGTCTCCTTGGGGGCCCTCGGTGTCAGCTAAGCTGGCCTCGCCTCCAGAGACCAGAGGTGGCACCGCTTCCCTTGAGGGCTTGGTAGCGCAGGGGACAGTTTGTCATTATTTCGCATCTGTTTGCCACTGTTTACTGTCTGTCCCCCACACAGCAGTCCGTGAGCTCCTGCCTTTGTACCTGCAGCGTCTAGAACAGTGCTTCGCCCGGGAGGGGCCGCCAGCAAACACACGTCAAATGAATAAATGGACTTGTTCAAACCTTTCTGAGCCAAATTCTCCTCTTCCAGCAAGTGATCATCATGGCCTACCCTCCCCAGGGTTTTGGGGGCATGGAGAAACTGCATGAAGCTCTCGGAGTCAGGTATGGCCAGTGGTGGCAGCTCGGTGACCACCTCCCTTCACCCCACCTGTGGCCCCAGCTAGCATGACACTTGAGTGCAAAACTTCTGGATCCACCTGGCTTCACAGCCTGCTTCCTCCACGTCTGGGCTGGTGACCCTGCGCACTTTTGATGCCAAAGCTTCATCTGTACAAAGGATGCACTGCTATGGGGATAAAAGAAACTGATCCAATGGAGATCTTAGCAGGTGCCTGGCAATGGAGAGTGCCAGAGAAATGGCGGCTGGAGTTACGGAACACACTTCTTTCTGGCTCAGCTAGAATTCCTTGGAAAACAGCTGGAGGCAGAGCTGAGCCCTGATGCCTGATTGAGGCGTGTAGTCCCAGGCAGCAAGAGTGAGAGGAGGGAGGATGCGGAGCAGTGGCGGGCGAGCATCACCACGCTGGCCACAGCTGGCCAAGAAGATGCAGCTGCCTGCTCACTCAAGCAGGATGTCCCCAGCAAGGCCATAGGATCCCCGCATCCTGGACCAGTCCTCCTGCGGAAGGAGGCGAGAGTGACTCACCTCCTGACTCCTTCCCCTTTCCTGTCTCGCCTTGGTCAGAGGTCTGCCCTGCTGGGTGTTGACAGCTCCCCTATACTTTTCGGGTGCATCTGCCCATGGGGATGGCCACTGGAGAGACCAGAGCATCTAAGAGTCCTCTCTGTGTAAACCTGAGCCCCGGAGCAGCTGCAGCCCCAACTCTAAGGGCAAGATGGGGGCTCTACTGAAGCTGGACCCTCACCACGGGCGGGGAGGTCGGAGAGATGCTGAGGTGTGGGGATGTGACGACAAAGGGACAAGGGAGGTGGCTGGGGACTTATGATCTTGGGGACAGAATGCTCCTTTGCTGAGGAAAGCAGCTGAGGCCCAGGGAGCAGGTGAGGCCACGTGGAACCTGGAGTGACATGTAAACTGGGCTGGGCGCACACACCACGCTCCAACTCCATGGTGACCCACCCCACCATCCCCGCGACAGGCCAGGTGATCAAGCTTCCCATACCAAGCACAAGTTTGTTGTAAAAAACAAACAAATTGCTATTTCCCAAGCGCTAAGAACAGTGCCCTGCACTCAAGAAGCACCACCTAAGAGTTTGTAAATGTGCAAATAAATCTAAGTATTTTACAAGAAAAGGACAGGCACGGTTTCTGGCTTGCATTTTGTCATTTGGTGTATTTGATTTTTCCTTGGCCACAGTCACGTAAATGACTGCTCTGTCCGAGGTGAGGCAGGCGGAGGGCTTGCCAGCCCCCGCTGGTCCCCCGGCCCCACGTGGGGACCCGTCTCGCAGCCCCGCTCCCAGTGCCCTGGCTGGGCGGCTCCCGTCCCCAGTGGCTGAAGCTGCGGCCGGGGCGGCTTCGTTATTCCGGAGTCAGAACTAGTGCTGAAAGTGTAATTTAAACATAAAATAAAACAGGGGAACTCATTTATGCTGAGACTAAAGTATTTTCCCAAGTTGCCTGCAGGACAGAACAATAAAAAATTTATCCTTAATAGCATCTTGCTGAATTTTGCCACAGGAGAGCTTTTGTCTCCCCACCGGAGTTTGGAATGATTCCTGTCTGCGTTACATCCCCTTCCCCAGCCGGCCTCCTGCCCCCTCCTCCTCGTCGTCGGAGACGCTGCAGCCAGCCTGCCTTCTCTCCTTCCTGCCTCCGCCCCAGAGACTCGTCTGGACACTGGTCACTCCACCCCGTGCAACTCCGGGAAGGGAAGAGAAAAAACAGACAGCCCCATAATCAGCTTCCCCTGCCTTTCCCCGTCCTCCCGCTGAGAGATGTGTGAGAAGACAGAAAAACAGGGGGAAAAGGCCACGAAGCCAGTCAATTTCATTTCACAAAAACAAGTGCACTGAAAGATGCGAGGAGGTACGGGGAGGAGGGCGGAGTGAGTTCCAGAGCCAGGTGTATATACAGTGGTAACAACAGTTACACATTTAAAAGTCAACATATATTTATGAATGGGTATTATGCAAAAGCAGGAATTAAAATCTGGAGGGCCACCCCACAGACCTGTAACAGCGGCTCCTCTGGAATGGGGTAGAGAACGAGAAATAAGACAAGCGAAAGCGAGACTCCTGATTTGTGCTCCAGACACGCTTCTCCACTGTTTACACTTTTTATAAGTAACTCTTTTTATAATTTAGAAAAATTAAAAGGGGCCCGTCCAAACCATGACACCCACTGCGGCCTTTGAAGGCTTGAGCAGAGTTGCACACCTTCTACGGGAGGCTCTGGGTACGTGTGCTGTATGCAAACGCAGAGAAAGGCACCTCTGCGGAAACCCACCAAACGGATCTCTGGGGACGATGGTCACCACGCTGCTCTCTGAAAATTTTTGACCCACACCACTTCTTGACCGCCTTGAAATTGGATAGGGCCAGGTGACCACGTCTGGCCAGCAAGCTGTGAGCAGCAGGGCCCCGGGACCACTTTAGGCTGCATATTAATTGATGCCGGGCCATCCCCCAGAGTCCTTTTGCTCCGGCAGGACGACCAGCCACGTTCAACATGGTGGCTCCCCACCAACCTCGTCCTGACACACAGTCCCTGCCCAGCCCAGATGTCCATGTGTGGCTCTGAGCCCTGGAGAACTGGGGTCTTTGTTGTCATCCTTGTTGGAGAATAACCCAACCTCCCCTACAGGTGCACCACATCACCCCCGCCCAGGACAAAGCTTCAGGGTGGGCACCTGGGTAAGGGCCCCCGCCAGCCCTGTCTACCACCATTGGTCCCCGTTCTCTGCCTCCAACCACAGCTGCCTCCTCTGGTTCCCAGCAGGCTCCATGAGATTGAGAACCACAGCATCCAAGGTCCGAGCCCTCAGCAGAGGCTCAGTCGACATCAGTGGAAATAAATAAACGAATACATTTCTCAGGAAGCTGCAGGAATCCAAGAGATTGATGCTTCCTCGTCAAATCTGGTCCCAGAGGAAGATTTAACAAAGTTCTTTTTAGAAGATGGTATGGAGAGGTGGAGAGAAGATTCCTCAAAATCTAATGAGGCGTTGGGCACCATAAAGCCTTGGCAGTTGAGGCACAGGGACTTTCCTGAGCATGTGCAGCAAGGGACAAGTAGGGCTTACTCCGTGCCAGGCCCTATGCTGGGCCAGGGGATACAGCCGTGAACAAGACCATTGAGTTCACAGCCTCAGAGTGGCCCAGACGGGGGAGGAAGCAGGCATCAATCATGTCGTCAAAGGCATAGATGTAAAAGGATGACTGTGACAGAAGGATGTGACCTTGACATGATCAAACCTGATAAAACGCAAACCTTTTAAGACTCCACATCTGGCACAGTCCAGTGGAAACTTCATTGGTGTTTCCTCGGGCCAGTGCCAGAGAGCATTTGCATCAACTAAGGAACTTGCTTTGTCATGATTCTGTGTTCCACATCCACTGACGATGGCTTTATCTTCCAGCCTGGGGTTTGTTTAGGAGAAGAAATGAGCTGATTGCTCCATCCTCACAATAGCTATCTCTTATGAGAGGCAAGATCTGTGGCATCCTGATCTAATGTAAGAGCTTGATTAAGATGTGAGAGGAGCCAGAAGCAAACTGGTGTCCTCAGGGGTATCAGCCCACCAGCCCTGGTGGCCCTGACTTAACTCTATTTTATTTATTTATTTTTTATTTTTTTATTGAAGTATAGTTGGTTTACAGTGTTGTGTTAATATCTGGTGTGCAGCATAGTGATTCTATTATATATATATATATATATATATATATATATATATATATATATATATATTCTTTTTCATATTCTTTTGCCTTATAGGCTATTACAAGAGAGTGACCAGAGTTCCCTGTGCTGTACAGTAGGACCTTGCTGTTTATCCATTTTATATGTAGCAGTCAGTGTCTGCAAATCTCGAACTCCCAATTTATCCCTCTACTCTCCCCTTCCCACCCTGGTAACCACAAGTTTGTTTCTTATGTCTGTGAGTCTATTTCTGTTTTTTAAATAAGTTCATTTGGGTCATTTTTTAGATTCCTCATATAAGTGATATCATATGGCCTTTTTCTTTCTCTTTCTGGCTTTCTTCACTTAGTGTAATGATCTCCATGTCCACCCATGTTGCTGTAAATGACATTATTTTACTCTTTCTTGTGGCCGAGTAGTATTCCATTGTATAAATATACCGCAACTTCTTTATCCAGTCATCTGTTGATGAACATTGAGGCTGCTTCCATGTCTTGGTTGTTGTAAATCATGCTGCTATGAACATTGGGGTGCATGTATCTTTTCGAATGAGTGTTTTCATCTTTTCCAGATTTATGCCCAGGAGTGGGATTGCTGAATCATAGGGTAAGTCTATTTTCAGTTTTTTAAAGAATTTCCATACTCTTTTCCACAGTGGCTGCACCAAACTGCATCCCCACCAGCCGCGCAGGAGGGCTCCCCGTTCTCCGCTCCCTCTCCAGCGTTTATTGTCTGTGCGTCCCTGACTTACTCTAAATTCGCCCAGGTAACCAGCCCCGCCCTGGCGAGTGGGGCGCACGGGGTGGGAAGGGGGGGGCAGCAAGTCAGCCTTTTGAAGGTGGACGCTTCCCCCCACTGGAGTTACTGTGAGGATTAGAAATAAGGGGCTTGGGACACACTATGTTCCCTCCTTATCATTCCCCAGACGTCGGACCGTTTCCCAGCCTGGCTTCAGGCAAACCCGGAGCTGCAGGAAGCCCTCAGCCCCTGCGTCTTTCCAGACATCAGCTGAGGGGGTGCAAACATCTTAAGAGCAAAGGTAAACTTTGCATTCTGTGTCGCCACACGAAAAAGGAGGCCGCTGGCCCCGGCGGCAAACAGAGACTGCATTTACATGTCACCCCACGACCTCATTTCTAAATTCAAACAAGGTAATGTCTCCCGTAATGGGCTGTTGGGGGCCTCCCTGCCCTGAGAACTCATATTTTACCATCGCCTTGTTGGATCAGGATTCAGAAAGGGTGTATCAGCCACCTGACAAAGCATCGGGGCATCCCCCCTAGAAAGGCTATTGCCAGCTGTGAGCGCATCACGGTCGGTCTGGGGGGACCAGGCCATCTGCCTGCAGCTCAGCCCCATCCTGGGATCAACCCCATCTACAAGGCCCCCCTCCAGAAGGAATGCTCAGTGTAGCTGGGCCAAGGCAGGCACAGAAAAGGCAATTTCCACGCCAGGAACTGCCTCCCTTCCTCCCTGCCAGGGACCGATGTCAGAGAGCACCTCTGGTCCTGCCCGCACTTTATTACTGCAGACACTCAGGCCAAGGTTGGGGAAGGACATGGCCAAGGTCACAATGCAAGTCAGAACACAGCCAAGAAGAGAGAAACTCACCTTCTCACCACCCAGCACCGGCCAGCCCAGGCCAGCCCAGGCCAGCCTGGGGCACCGCCACCCCACCCCTACCACCACTGCCCACCACCAGCACATCACCCGGACTACTCACCTTTCAGGACCTGACGAAGGTCCTACTTCTTCCGGGCCCTTTGTGGCCATTCGGGCAGGCGTCAGGCTCCCCATCGGCCTCAGCTTCTCCAGCACATCACTGAGCCCTGTACTGGCCCTGCCTGGACACTTGTCCATCTCCCCAGGGCACAGGCCTCACAGAGAGTAGGCACACCTACACTCACAGACATGCACGCTCACACACAGGCACAGACACACACTCACACGCACACTGTGAATGAGGGGATGGATGGATGAAACTCTCACTTAGCACCAACTGCACATTCTTGATTTCACATGCCTGGATCTCTGTCCCACCTGGACCAGGCCGGCTGCTGAGAGGAAAAGGATTCTTTCGTCCTAGTGGTCCTCTGATTTGCTTTTGCTTTGTGACCCTGGCCACCCCTGTCCCCCGACCAAGGCACATTTCTTTGTCAAGTCGGCGAATGGAGCAGCCGCCCATCTCTCGCTCATGCAAGTGTTCGTAACTCCGCGCGGGCCCAGACTGCAGAGGCGGGCGGACTGCGCGGGATCCCGGGCCAGCTCCCAGCAGCTGTGTGACTCCCACCAAGTCACTCCACCTCGCTGAGCCGCAGTGCCCGCGACTGTAAACAAGGGTAGTGATAACTCCCTCATGGGTCTGTACGATGTTTAAATGTAAAATGAAAAGCTAATGAAAGTTTTAGAAGGAAACAGGAAAAATTTTAGGTTACCCTTGGCTCGGCAGTGGGCTATTAGGGAGAGCACCGGAAGCCTAACCCATGAAAGAAATCACCGATCAGCTAGGCTTTGTTGACGTTAGAAACGTCTGCTCGCTGAAAGTCACTGTTAAGGAAATGAGAAGACAAGCCTTAAACTGGGAAGACAAATCATGGAAAATATTTGCAAAAGACACATCTGATAAAGGACTGTCATCCAAATACACAAAGGACTCTTAAAGCTCAACAATAAGAAAATCAACAACCCAATTTAAAAGCGGGCCAAAAACCTGAACAAACACCTCATCAAAGAAGATACACAGTTGGCAAAAAAGCAGATGAAGAGATGTTCCACACTATGTGGTTCGCAGGGAAATGAAAACTAGAACAGCAATGAGAGACCACTACACACCTGTTAGCACAGCCAAAACCCGGAACGCTGGCGAGGACGTGGAGCAGCAGGAACTGACATTCAGTGCTGATGGGAACGCAAAATGGTGCAGCCACTTTGGAAGACAGTTTGACAGATACAAAGCCAAATTCTTCTCATGGGATCTGATGATCAAACTCCTTGGTATTTATCCAGAAAAGCTGAAAGCACAGCCACACAGACACCTGCACACGGATGCTTACCGCAGCTTTAGTCAAAATGGCCGAAACTCGGAGACAACCAAGATGTCCTTCAGCAGGTGGAAGGATAAATAAACTGTGGTCCATCCAGACAGAGGAACGTTATTCAGCACTTAAAAGAAATGAGCTGGCAAGCCATGAAAATACATGGAGGAACTTTAAATGCTTACTACTAACTGAAAGAAGCCAATCTGAAAAGGCTACATTTGTGTGATTGCGATTATATGACATTCTGGAAAAGACAAAATTTCGGGAACAGTAAAAAAAGATCAGTGGTTGCCGGGGGTGGGGTGGGAGGAGGAATGAATAGTCAGAGAACAGAGGATTTTTAGGGCAGTGAAAACACTATGCATGATACTATAATAGTGGTACATGGCACCACACATTTGCCCAAACCCATAAAATGTACACCAGGAGTGATGTGTCTACCACAAAATAGATTGGTCAGGGAAGAACTCATTGAGAGGGTGACATTTGAGCAAAGACTTGAAGGAAATATGGGGTGAACCATGCCAGCATCTGGGAGAAGAGTTCCATGCATAGCAAACAGCCAGTGCAAAGGCCCTGTGGCCAGTGGGCCTGGCACGTTCTAGGCACTGAAAGGACGTCAGTGGGGCTGGATGCAGTGAGTAAGGCATGTGTAGAAGGAAGTGAGGTTGGACCGGTGTCTGGTTTTATGGAGTCAGATCAGGTAGGGCCCTGAGCCCATTTTAAGAACTTTGGGTTTTACTGTGAATAAAATGGGAGCATTGCAGGGTTTTGAACAGTGGCTTGTTGTGCTCTGACCTATCAGTTGGATCCTAGAGGGGTGAGGACAGAATCAGGGACACCCGGGAGGGGGCCACTGCTATGGTCCAGGCTGGAGAGACTGGTGGCCTGGCCTGTGGTGGTGGCGGTGGAAGTGGCTGGCGTGGCATAATCTGCATAGATGCAGGAAGCAGAATCGACTGGATTTCCTGGCTGGGCAGAGAGGGTCTCTGCCGTGGGACGTGATCTTGGGGAACCTGCATTTCCCGGGAAGGCCCCAGCTGAGCAGGCTCCCTCAGCGTTGGTGCCCACAGCCCAGCACCCTCGGAAGGCTCCCTGGGAAAGAGAACAGGTGATGCGCTCCCGCGTGGGGCCCCGACCCAGAGAAGAGCCCCAGGAAAGGAAGGAAGCTGGTAGGCTTCTGTCCTGAGGAGAACATTCTGTGGCCATGAATCTTCATTCAGCCGTCCCCAAAGTGACAAACCTCTCCCACCTCCGGCTGCTGCCGCCCGGCAATCTCTGTGTTTACAGGATGTCTAGACAGCTTGGGGGGGTGGGAGAGCGGCGTCCCAAGGCGGTTCTCAGACCGGGCGCAGGGCTGTTTCTGCAGAGAACGACTAAGCCAAAAGGCAGAAATCTGCCTCTGTCTGGAGAGTTCATTAAATAGGAATACGCTTAATTCTTTTCTTTTTTTATCAGTTGGCAGCTTCCAGCAGATAAAGCTTATTTTATTTAAGCTTTCACACGCCTGGCGAGATAAATATCCCTGGATTCCAGTCTTCACAGGAAAAGAAAAAAAATTAAAAACGGATGAAGTCAGAATCTTGAGTAGGTTTCTCGAGACTTGAGCAAGGAGGGACCCACATGATTGGGGCTGAATTCAATCAACCCCACTCCGCCGTGAGCCTGGAGGGCCGGGCTGGGCCCGGGAAGGGTATAAGAGAACCTCTGGCAGAGATTGTGCTAGAGGGGACACGTCACCTGGCTTCTGTCCCCGAGGACTGGGAGGGAGAGAGACCAGGCTGAGGGGCTCTGGGTTCTGCCCCAGGCCGGCCACCACGAGCTGTGTACATGCCCACGGGTCACTTCACTTCCCTGTGCCTGTCTCCTCAACTCAGCTTCTCCAAGCTCACAGGCAAAATCTTGGACCAAGCCCCGGACCCAGAGAAGGCGAGCGTGTGCAGGGGAAAGAGACCGAGGATGAAGTCCTGCCGACAAACAGCACCTGGGCCCTGACCTTGGCCTCCAGCCTGAACCCAGGTGCCCCTCATGAGTCCAAGGCCCCCTCTGAGGTCCACATGGAGTTGGGGGCTGTGTGTTGGGGGAAGTTTGGGCTCCGAGCAGCAGCGACAGACCCGGACGTTGATCTCAGCAGAGAAGGAGCCTGTGGACAGGAGCCCCAGTGGGACACAGAACTCCTTAGACGGAAGGAGACTTGGGTTCCAAAAGGGAGTGGGGCACATCGTGATCCAACCACCAGGGGAGCCTGCCGAGTGACACAAGTGCTTGCCATGGGCTGGGGGGGGGGGCCTGCTGTGGCCGTGAGCGCTGGGCGGGAACCTCTGCTCACATCCTGAGCGACTAGGACGGCACCCAGGACCTTGGGCTCACACCCTGGGCTGTCAGGGCTGGGCTGGGACCCCTGGCTCATGCTCTGCCTCTAACTGGGGGTCCTGGGACATCCCCCCATCTCCAGCTCACACCCAGAGGCAAGCCCTGGACACTGAGTCCCTAGGAGATGTCCAGCCACCTCCACGGTGGATTCCCCAGATCCCAGCTGCTTTACGTCACTAGCTCCCAATCCCCAGCCTGTCAGTGGGGTCTGACCAAAAAGCAGAGCGATGCCTGCAGTGGCTACAGCAGCAGGCAGGACCCACATGTCCACCTGCTACTTACCCACTTGGAGTTTTGCGTAAAATCAATCAGAAAAAAAAGAGCCTTAAAAAAATAGAATGAGGGAGGGATGGAAAGGACAGCTCAGGGGTCTTTGCGGTGTTGGGACTGCTCGGTGTCTCGATGGTGGTGGCAGAGCCAGGCACCTGCACAGGTGATAGGAGAACGCTGATCCACACGAGTGCAAGGAACAGCATGGAATCGCAGAGCATGATGGATTCATCCCAAGTGTGATATTGCACTGTTGTTCTGCAAAATGTTACCATCGGGCAGAAACCGTGCAAAATGTACAAAGGATAGCTCTGGGTTATTTTTTACAGTTGCATTTGAATCTACAATGATCTCAGTAAAAAAAAATATATAAACTTTTGTTTAAAATTAACGCATTCATAATTTATTCCTAAGATTCAATCAAACTTTTATTCAAAAAAATATATATTAGGCATCGCGTTAGTCAGTGGGCCACCATAACAAAACACCATAGACTGAGAGGCTTAAAGAGCAGATCTTTATTTCTGACAGTTTCAGAGGCTGGAAGTCTGAGATCGGGGAGCTGGCAGGTTTGGGGTCTGGGGAGGGCTCTCTTTCTGGCTTGTGGACAGCCACCTTCTTGCTGTGTCCTCGATGAACACATCCCTTGTCTCCTCCTCTTCTTATGAGGACACTATTCCATCATGGGGGCCCCACCCTCATGACCTCACCTAACCCTCATCACCTCCCAAAGACCCCACCTCCTAATGCTATCACACTGGGGCTAGGGCTTCAACATACGAATTTGGGGTGACACAAACATCCAGTCCGTAGCAAGCACTCCCTGAACCAGGAGCTGCTGTAGAACCAGGAGGGCTAGCTGGGGGTGGACCACTGTCTCTCACGTCATTAAATCTGGTGGAGGGTGGGAGGGACAGACCTCAGACAGGCAAATAGGTGATTATACAGGATGCAGTCGCACAATGACAAAGCCTTTAAGACATAAATCACAGGAATATTTTGAAGGCTGACAACATGGAGGGCCTCCTTGAGGAGGTGACAAATGACATGAGATCTAAATCACAAGAAAAATCCAACCTGTGAAGGTTCCAGAAAGAGGAAACTGTGGGGCGTGGGCTATGAGGTGGGAATGGGCCAGCTCACCTGAGGTCAGAAAACACTGGGGAGCAGAAAGACATGGCACATGAGGAAGGCGGTGCGGGGTTGGCACGGCCAGCGCCGAGGGGTTTGCAGAGCCCAGGTGGATCAGGGGGCTTTGTCCCTGGTGACATGAGGAGTCCCCAAAGAGTTTTGGGCAAGGGTATGACATGATGAGGTTTTAAGGTTTTAAAAGATCTCTCTGACTCCCTGTCCCTTCAGCCCAGAGACTAGGATTGCAACTGGCGTTTATAAAGTGCCTACTCTGGGTCCACCCAGGGCTAGGTGTGGTCAGACCCAGGAGAGGCCCAGCCTCTGCCCCATCCAGCATCTGGTTGGTGAGACTGGACATCAATCACAGTCAGTACAAAGGGGAGAGTGAGGGTCCAGGGCCCCCGTCACAGGTCCCCGGCAGGGGGTCAGCGGCCTTGGCCCCCCAGAGGAGGGAGGACGGCAGGTGGTCGACCCATGAACACACAGGCCCCATCTGCCCCCAGCTCCACTAAAAAATCCCACCTCCCCAGGGACAGGCACATGTGGATCAAGATGCCACACACACCCCACAGGAAGGAGTCATCCCCAAACTGAGAGGTGAGCGTGGGGTGAGGCAGAGGAAGGCAGCCCCCAGCCTTCCCCATCTTTCAGGGGTGTTCTGGAGGGGCTACCCGGCTGCCCGAGAGGTCCAGGTGCTCACCGCATGGCGCAGAATTCCCAAAGTCATCCACTGGCAGCCAGATCAAAAGCAGAACAGAATTCAGACAGCTTCTCGTAGACGGTTTATTTCTAATTAATTCCTCACTGGCACATGCAGAATGTGCACTTTCTCTCCCTCCCGGCTCTTCCAACCCCATACATATTTAAGAGCTTGACAGTTTTCCTTGTGCTAAATATAAATCACGTTTTAAGCTGAGAGTTCAGTGTGAGTCGAGGGTCTTCGCCTGAGCATCCTGGGATGATTCTCCTCTTCTACTTCCTCTGGGCATGTGAAGGCTCCCTCACCCAATCACCATCGCCCAGTCTATCCACAGACCCAGGGGGTAGTGGGCATGTGTGGCTTTGTCTGTCTAGTATCTATCCCTTCTCCTCTGGGAACAGTGCCCCAGTTTTCCATTAGGCAATAGAGCTGACACCACATGTGAGTCTAAGGGTGGTGCCTGACCCAGATCTAGCCAATCAGAACACTGGATCCCTCCAACCACAGTGATTGGTTCAGGGATGTGTCCATCACCCAAAAGAGGCCAGTGAGAGACTTCTCTGGGACTTCTGCTGGAGCCAGAAGGATAGAGGCACTCTCTCTTTGCTTCAACCATTATGCAAATGAAAGGAAATTCTAAAGTTTCTGGCAGCCTTCTTGTCACCAGGAGGGGAAAGCTGAGCTGTGACTGAGACCAACATAGAGGAAAGCAGAGACAGTGAGAGGCTGAAATTTAGTCACATTGCTTGAGGTCCTTGATCCAGCCACTCCTGAAGCTTCCTCTAGTTACAAGAGCTATTTTGCAGGAGTAAATTCTCTTTCTAGCTTAAGCTAGCTTGAGATGGGTTTTCTGTTGCTTGCCACCAGGAGTCCTGGTACTACCAAGAACCACAGAACTGTCCTGTCATGGTTGTTTTGAAGGAAAAAAACAAACACAGACAATAAAGAGGAAAGTGTCTTGCACGCATGCATGCTCAATAAACTTTTCCACCCAATTTCTTTCTTTCTCCACAACAGGACTCCCAGGACACAGGACAAGAGTGGAGCCCTCAGAAGTCACATGACTGCATCTGAACTGCACACCCTGATGGGACTATGATGTTCCTGGATCAGCAGGAGTGGGAGGCGCCCCAGCCCAAGCTTCCCCAAGGCCCTCCCCAGCTTCACCCTTCTCCTCCCTCCTACTGTTAACAACATCAAACACCTTAGTGACCCTATTTGAATTTGACTATTTTTGAGCAAGGCACTATAATCAGACAGTAAACACTCACTAATCCTCATGAAATTCCAAAAAAAGTACATACCATAATTAACCCATTTCCCAAAGCTGATGGTCCTCATATTAACAGAGCCACCCTTTGATGTGGACCTACTGTGTGCCAGGCCCTTTGGTATACATTATCATGTGGGATCATCACTTCCAGCACCTAAAGCCAACATTGCCATCATGGTCCCCATGACAAGGTCAGGAAAACTGAGACTCAGAGAGGTTGAGTCACTCACTCAGAGGCACACAGCTAGTAGGGACTGAGACCTCCTTCCCTCATTTCCTGCACCTGGGCTCATGCCCACCCCCTGGTGCTGCCTCCCGTTGGCTTACCCCTAGCAAGACCCCTAGACTGGCAGGACTCAAGTTGTCCCCCAAAGAGGCCGAGCCATGCAGCTCTTAGAAGCAGCCTCACAGTGCATATTTTTAATAGTTTTCTTGCTGGGGAGGTGGAGGGGAATGTCCCAAAGTGGTGTTTAAAGTGGCCACCTGTTAGTCCAGGAGGAGACCAGGGGGTGACGTTGGAAGATTTTTCAGAACCCAGAAGAGATGAAAGCTTGAAATGCTTTGTGGGGACGGAGGGGGCGCGCAGGCCAGGGAGAGAGTGTCGACTCTGGATTCTGGGGGGGCAGAAGGTACGTCCAAACCCTGGTCCCGCTGGTGCAGCCCTTTCCGGGGGGCCTGGCCTGTCCCAGTGGGCGAAGGTGTGCTCTTCTCCGATGAGAACACCAGGTCACCAGGCAAGGGATAGAGCACGAGCGAGTTCCTCATTGCAGCTCCCAGGGAAGTAACTGCCTCAGGAAAGGATCACCGATGGACCCCCAAACCAGGACGTGAGAAGTTGCTGGGAGCACAGACTCTTGGCGAGGGACCAAAATATCCCCGTTCAGAATTATTCAAAGGGAAAAGAGAACCTTTCCCTGCAGAAAAGTTAGTGGCCACCATCTTCACGCGACCACACTCAGCATCCCCAAAAGCGGGACAGCACTTCCGTTACATTTTTATGGGAAATGAAGGAGAGGGAAGAACAAGGAAAATCCAGGATGGAGGATAGTCCAGAAGAGAGCTGGATTTGTTCACTTCAAAAAGTCGATGACGTGGGGAAGGAAGGTGGAGGGAGACACGTTCTAGGTTTCAAAAGGCTCAAGAGACGTGGAAACTAAACGCGATATGAGAAAGTGGTTAGATCCCGGTTCAAGAGAAAACCAACTGCAAGGCCACTTGGAGGATAACTGGGGACATTTGACTGTGGACTGAACAACAGATAGTAGGAAGGACTTACTGTTAATTTTCTTAGGGGAGACAATGGTGGTGTGGTCATAGAGGAGGACGGCCTTTTTTTTAGGAAATGCAGCTGAAGTGTTTAGGGACGAACTGTCACAATGCCTGCAACTTTCAGTTAATTCACACATGCACGTGTGCACACACGCGCGCGCGCGCACACACATACGCTTATAAAGATGCAGAAAACTTGGCCAAAAGTTAACCTTTTTTAATCTAGATGACAAAGGGCATTCACAGAGCCATCTTTCCAACTCTTCTGTAGATTTGACCATTCTCCTAATAAAAAGTTGGAGTAAAAACCCAGTGCCGTCACTTACTGTGGAGTGACCCTGAGAAAGTGAGTTTATGGCTGTGACTTCCCACTTCCTTATCCATCCAGTGGGGACAATGATAACCAGACAAAGCTCTTGGAAGTGTTCAGTGAGACAGTCCATGTAGAAATCTTGGTTTTAAGCTTGGCCCCTAAAAGCACTCAGTAAGCGCTAAATATTAGCGTCATTACAAGGCAGTACACTGAACTAGCCCTGGCTCTGACCCAAAGACTCCAATCAAACAGACTCAGAAAGCAGAGTAACCCTCTAAGACAGGAGGGCAGTGTTTGCACTGATCTCTTTCAACCAGTGCACTGACCCAAATTCAGTTCTCCTGGGAAACAGGCTACATGGGACCCCTGTAGGGCCAGGTCCCCTTGGAACCCATCCCTTTTTGACGATCTCCTAGGATCTTAGATTCTACTTAAGAAGACAAATGGAAGGTCACACTCCTTAAAATAATGCAACATGGTTATATGTTCAATCAGCAAAGAAGGGAAAGTTTGATCACATGTAGGGTTGGTGACCAGCAGAAGAGGTGTCCTCACATCCACTCCCGAAGGACTGCAGCCTGCCACGTCTTTCCCAGAGGGTAATTGACGGCGTGCAGCAAAATCCCTGGAAACACGCACGTCCTTTAACACAGCGAGTTTGGTTTCCAGGAATCCATCTTACAGAACGAAGGAGACAAGTCCACAGAAATACACAAGGATGTTCATCCCTGAGCCTGTTTGTAAGAGCGAAAAGCAGTAAGTGCCTAGATGCCCATTGGCAGGGAAACGCCAAAGTCAGATCCACCCAAACCACAGAATAATGAGAAATCATCAAAATGATGATGTAAAAAAACATGGATTGACCTGAAAAGATGCTCACTGTAGATCGTTCATGCGAAAAGCAGCAGTTAACAAAAGCATGTGTGCAAAGTAACATTACTATTGTTTGGAATTTGTGTGGGAATGTGCTTTTTGCACGCAGAGGAGTATTAGGAAGCTCAGTTAACCAAGTCGTGGACAGCCATCGGTGGCATATCATGCAGCTATTTTTAAAATGGGGGAGCTCTTCGTAGTGCTGACGTAGGAAGATCTCTAAGATGTATCGTTGGTGCAACCAGCAAGGTGGAGAAGTCTGCAAACATTACACCTTCTATGTATGAAACAGGACAAAAATACATGTTTGTGTTTGCCTGTAACTATACAGTGTTCCTTACCACCGAACTAATAAAGGATGTCACCTGTTGGGTGTGAGGAACTGGGCCAGCAGGACCAGGTGTGAGAACAAGGATTTACAGTACATGCATTTTGTACTGTTATTGTTCTGAACCATAAAAATTTACTACCTATTCAAAACTTGTTCTTTTGTTTAATGTGTCCAAAATAATTCTATAAAGACATATACTAAAAGGATGCTGGTGGTGGTTGCCAATTAATAAGAATCCTAGTAATTTTAATTTTCTTCCTTATGGCTTTTTAAATGTCTGCTTTTTTCCCTAATGAGCAGGCATTATTTTCACACCGAAAAACTTTTCAGACATTTCTATTCCAAAATAAAATCACAAAAACAGCCACAGCGCTTTTGTTTTTAGCATGCCTCCTACCCAAATCTGATCATCAAACCCTCCCCAGTGCACACACGCTCACACACACACTCTCTCCCAGGTTGATTTCCTGACCCCTTCGGCTCCTTAATTCAGGTCTATTTATTTGTGCGCAGGTATTGAACAAAACCCAGCAAACAGCTGGGGGCTCCCACAGCCAGGGACGAAGCCAGAACCATTTCCCAGAGCACAGGGCAGCGAGAGGAGAGCCGGACGAGATGGCCACAGGCCTGCAGAGTAAATAGGAAATGATCTCCTCCAGACAGACAGGAAAATCAAGTCCAAAACCGTGACAGCTGTGTTCCAGAAACTAATCACAATGGCGGCGTACTTTAAAAATAGGGAAACACATTTTCTAGGTCAAAGTGAAGAACAGCTTCCCCTCCACGCTAAACCATTATGGATGGAATCAGAGACAGACACAGAGAAATATTTGGTTACTTGTCTCATCTAATCCTCATGACAAACAAGTAAATAGTGTTAGAATTCTGATAAAAATAATCATAGCTAACACGAATGTGGTACTTCATATGTGCGGGCACTAGCCTAGTGTTTTAAAATACGGTAAATTTTCTAATCTGAATAATTCTGATTATTCTTAATGTATAGATATGAAAGCTAGGCACAGAGAGCTTTAGTAACTTGCCCAGGGTCACACAGCAGCTGAACAGTGAAGCCATAATTTGGCCCCTGGCCTTCTGGCTCCTCGTCCATGCTGCCACCACTGATCCACACCGCCCCCAAGTCCTGGGGAGGGAAAATGTCAAGAGGATAATTGTAAAAGCTTGCCCAACATCTCAGAGCTGGGGGTTCATGGAGCAAAGATTCGAACCCAAGCCTGTCTTACCCCAAAACCCCAGCACCCACCTGCTACATTATCCCACATTTCTGGTCCCAGCTCCTTCCTCTGTGAGATGGCGGTGACAGACCAGTTCATGTCACAGGTGCACATAGCCCCGTGGGATGTATCTGTAAGTGAGATCACTCGGTTTTATGCTCCCTGCCCCTACTGCCTCAGTACTGAAGAAAATCTGTCTTCACCGCTTTTAGCTAGGATTGGGTTCTGTTTCTCTTTAACAGGACCCGGCAGCTTCGAGTATCCCTTTTTCCTTCCTGAAGAGGATTCTGAACAGCTCATTGTCTGTCTGCCACCAACACACTGGAGTTCAACCACTCGACAAGCAGGCAACCTCCTTGAGGGCAAAAGATCGGAGTCTGCCTTGCCTCCCTGGGCTGAGAACATACTGGTCGCAGAGGGACAGGTGAATGGATCACAATGAGCCCAGAGCAGACGTGGTTCTTCGGAGAGCATCGCTCACCCGCCCTCCCAGAGCCATGGCCGCTGGCCCACGGCAGGAGCCTGCCAAGCTTGTCCTGCTCAGCCTGTCCCTCTCTGCCTCTTCAAACTCCACGCCTGAGCCCATCTGTCTGTCTGAGAAGCAGCAAAGCCCTAAAGCAGGTTTGAAGAGGTCCTTGCCACCAGCTGGCCATGCGGAGCATCAACGTGTGAAGTCAGAACCCTCCTAAGATCCACCCTGAGCTCCGAGGGTGTCCCACTGGGACAGACCCTAGGGGTGCAGAGAGGCCACCCGAGGCATGGACTAGAAAAGCCCGTGGCAGTGGAGTGGAAGGACCCACGTTCAAATACGAGTTCCAAAGCTGCTGCCCGTGAGCCTTCACCTCAGCTCAGGGCTCTGAGCCTCTGCTATGCGTGCAGAATGAGCGTCTAGACATCTGGGCACACCTGTCCCACCCCAGCACCCTGCCGGGGCACACCCCTGGCCACTGATCCCTGGAAACTCCTGGGCTGTTCAGACCTCTGGCTCTCAGTGTTTGGACCACATATCAGCACCACCTGGGAATTTGTCAGAAGACAGAAATTCTTGGGATCCACCTAGACCTCCTGACTCCGAAGCTCTGGGTGGGTCCCAGGAACCTGTGTTTGAACAAGCCTCAAGGTGATACTGATCCACCTTGGAGTCTGAGAACCACTGGTTCAGGGAACCCCTCAAGGAGAAAGGTGACAATGCCAGCTCTGTGCTATCTGGGCAAGAAGAAAGACAGAAATGTCAGAGGTCTATGTCCTGACCCGCCATGGCAGCTGCGCGGTGGGCAGGCTTTGCCCACAGAAGAAGCTGGGACCAGGCAGGTCTGTTTGAGTGAGCACAGTGGCAGTGAGGGTACCGGCATCCAGATCTCTGAAGGCCTGATGCTGGCCTGATGCTGGACTAACTGGACAGTCCGGGTCAGGCTCTCAGAGCTGATCCTCTAGTGGAGAAGTTTACCTGCCCGCTGGGCCTTGAAGGATTCTGGGACCCGCGGTGCCATCTCTGGGTGAGAGGCTGGGCCTGGGAGGCAGTCCCTGCTGCTCTCCCCCTCAAGCTAAATTAGGACCCTGTTACTTTTCACAGCCCTCTGTCGTTTCTCAGCGCTCCACGCCGCCCGCAGTCACAGACCCCACGCAGTCGTGTGCTATATCCTCCTTGACTCCCCCACGCAGGGGTCCCGTGTATCCGAGCACCCCCCGGGTCCAGCACAGTGCCAGGCACACAGAACACGCTCTATCAGTGTTTGCTCGATGCAGTGATGAGATAAATAAAATAAAGAGGATTTTGAATCTCCACTAAGCAAGGAGTGAGTGAAGTAGCAAACAAATTTGGCCAGACCGTGGGCTCTGATGGCCATGGACCCTGCAAAGCAAACCCAGCCCGGCCTGCTCGGTTGTGAGCAGACGCCTTCTCCTCAGGCTGATCCCAAGTGGAGTCGGCTGGAAACTACTCAAACCAGCCCCTCCCGGCAGACGGGAGCCATGTGACTGACATTGGAATCACTTTGGCCTTAGAGTTTTGAAAGAGGTTGATTCCGATAAACTGACCTGAATGTTAACGGCGTGGGAGTTTCATTGGTATTCAGACGGGAAGAAAGTCAGCCACTCAGAGGAGATGGTGCTGTTTAATTAGGTCTAGTAGTTAGCTTGGAATAAAGGCAACGTGCTATTGGGAACCAGGAAGGGAAACGAAATCTCCCGGGAACACACAGACTTCAGAGGAGCTGGCAACATAAGAAGCCAGGGGGTTAGAAATGATGGATTCGCTTCCTGAAAGAAGCAGCCCCGAGCCTCCCAGTCCAGTGCTGATGGCGTTTGCCCTCCTGGCTCCTGATTCAACCAAAACTGAGAAGGAGAAACTAAATAAGAAGGAATTGGTAAGAACTCAAGTGTGTGTGCATACCAAATGGGGCTACAGTTTCGGTTTTTAATCCAAGCAAGACAAACCCCTTCTAATGCTCATCTTAGCACATTGAGTCCACAACAGCCAACAAACTAGGAATGACTCAAATGCCCACCCAGGACAGAATGGATGAACTGTACACTGGAATACTACACAGCAATGAAAAAGCGCAAACCCCTGCCATGCATGAGAACGTGGAAGCAATGCAGAAAAGTAATGAGGTATGAAAAAGATGACACCAAAAGTCACACACTCTGTGGTTCCATTAATGCAAAGAAAAGAAAACAAGAGAAACTCATCTACAGTAATGGAAGGCAGACTAGTACTTACTGTGGCAGGAGGCACAAATGGGTATGAAATGCTCTGTATCTCAGTCATGGTGGAGGTTAGACGGGTGTCCATATGTGCAAAAGTTCAAAATGGAGACATGTGAGGTGCAAGAATGCATCAGGCAGCACGTTTTGCAAGACCTAAGCCCTCTGCTGTATGAATGTCATGCCTCAATTTAAATATGTATATTTAAAGAAAAGCCTGTTCTCAGTAGCGTGGCAGCTAAGGCGTGCTTCTCTGCCACAGCACTGCCTGGTGTCACACTCCCGACACGTGTCAGCTCGGCGCCCCGCATCCGCCCCACATCCCGCCCCACACAGCCGGCAAGCACGGCTCGGGTAATGGGAGCGATTAGCCTCACAATTATAGGTTGAATTCTTTGCAGTTGTCTCTCCAGTTTACAAAATAAATTATACATCCCTGCACTCTCTTTGCCCACATGGTTTAATCAAGTGGGGAGACTTGGCATTTCTTGCTCTGATTTAAGGGCTCTGAGGGGCAGGGAGACACGAAGACACTGCCGATTATGAACTGATTTGCTCCTCGTGAAATTACACAGCAAGTGTGATGCCGTCCCTGTGGCCACGCAGGCGCAGGAGGGAAAATGAATTAAGCTTCCAAGTTATAAGATGTGAAAATTGATTTGGGAACTCTAGCTGTTTTCAATTTTATATTGCCTTTTATTTTAAGAATGCTCCGGCTCTCCCAAACAGGAGTTTATAGGCAGATAGGAAAACATAATTAACACTTAAACTGACGCTCCAGGTCTCGGGAGGTGATGCTTTCGCTTGGATCTGCAGAGCGAGGCAGACGTGATTCCAAGCAGCCTTAAACAGGGAAACTATGAAACAGCGAACAATCAACAAAACATTAAAAATCTGCTGCCTTTTTTCAGTTTCTCCTCCCTAGCCTGTCTCTCTCCGAACTTTTATGTGGAAACTTCTTTCAGAAGGGAAGGAACAGTTGGTGAGACGATTCCAGGGACTTTTAGATTCAGCATTTGAGAGGAAACCGATCTTGTGAAGCAAAGAGCCCAAGGGAGATGGTTTTGTGTGTGCATCTGCAAAATGGGATGACAGCGTGGCAGGGAAATCGTGGGCTTAGGGACAGGAAGAGCTGCATCCCGGTATCAGCCTGGCCACGTTCCAGCTTGCACAAATCACTCTTGAGCCTCAGTTTCTTCATCTGTAAATTGGGGGTAATAGCGGTACCCATCTCCTAGGGTTGTTGGGCAGATTAAATCAAGTGATTCATGCAGAGCAGTAGCAGGGCTCTGGGACATGCAGCCAGTGCTGGTTCTTTTCATCATTACATCCTGTTGCCTAGTTTCCAGCAATAAACAGGTCGGGGGCCTGGTCAGAAACACGGAAGAACCAGGGCCCTGCGTATCACCTGGAGCAGGACAGCTATATGATTTGTGGGAGCCAGGGGAAAAGAAAAACGTGGGGCCCCTTGTTTGAAAAGCAGGGGGAGGTGCCGTTAAACTTACTGAAGTGCCTTCTTTTTTTCTTTCTTCTGTGATCTCTCAACTTGTGGTGTTTTCTGTTTGCTGTTCAAGGTCATCCTAAGTAAAGAAAAAACTGTTAAATTACAAGCATGACTTTTATCTTTAGATTATGCAACGTCAGTTTTACATGCAAATATAAAAGCAGCATTGAGCTCCGAGGCGGAATCACTGAAATGGTACAATTTGTATTTTGTAGCTTGGGCAGCACCCGTAGACCGGGAGGAAGCCCCGCACAAAAAGAACTCGACTGTTTTGTTTCACTTCTTGATACAGGCGCATCCTGCCCCCGTGCCAGCTCTGGCTCTTGGATGAGAGAGGAGGACAGTCTTCTCTCTCCCTTCCTTCTGTGGGTGGTTCCCAGCCTAAGTGTCTGCCGGTGCAGGGAACAGCAGAAGGAAGGGTGTGCGGGGCTCCGTGGTCGTGGGTGTTTCTCAGAGCGGCACTGCTTTCTCTCTGCGTCAGAAGTCAGTCCAGGCTCAGAGGGAGAGCCTTCTGGGTGTCGGCGCCGCTCTCACTCTGCCATGGATGGAACACAGGCCCCTGGAACTTGCCGAATCTCGCTGAGTTCCCTGGGGGCCCCAGGATTCTGCCCTGTGGAGGGGGCATCGTGAACACTACGTGGGGACGGGGTGGCCGGGAACAAGGACAGGCAGACCATGTGTGTCCCCTCTGCTCACACGCAAGCCCATTGTCCCATGAACTTCACCTACAAAACCCAAGTTCAAAGAGAAAACGATTCCACGTGTCAGATGGAGACAACAGCAGAGCATTAATCCAGGGAGGGCTCGAAAGGGGCCCTGCCGGTGGCGGCCCCCCTCCTGGGAGGCTTGCTTCACCCCTCGAGGGAAAGCCTCAGACTCCAAGCCAGTAAATGCTCGTTCCAAGGGCCCAGCTCTAGGGCCAAGGTGGACGCAGCCATGACCTCAGGTTAGACAGGCAACCTGAGACCCCCACAGGCTGTCTTGCTGAAGGTCCCACTTCCAAGGGGGCAGAAGCTGGGCTGGAGCTGCGTGTGTGGGTCCAGGGACCTTGCCTGCACCCCCAGGCTCCTTCTTCACATCTTAGGCTCCATCTTCTTTTCTTTTTAATTGAAGTACAGTCGATTTATAACGCTGTGTTAATTTCTGGTGTACAGCATAGTGATTCCGTTTCGTATATATATATATTCCTTTTCATATTCTTTTTCATTATAGACTATTACATGGCATTGAATATAGCTCCCAGTGCTATACAGTAGAGCCTTGTTGTTTATGTATTTTATATATTTTATTTTATTTTATTTTATTTAGTTATAGTCAGTTTACAATGTTGTGTCAATCTTATCTATTTTATATATAGTTGTGTGTATCTGCAAATCCCAAACTCTCAATTTATCCCTTCCCACCCCTTCCGCCCTGGTAACCACAAGTTTGTTTCCTATGCCTGTGAGTCTGTTTCTGTTTTGTAAATAAGTTCATTTGTGTCATTTTTTTTTAGATTCCACATATAAGTAATATCACATGATCTTCTTTCTCTTTCTGGCTGACTTCACATACAATGACAAGCTCCAGGTCTATCCATGTTGCTGCAAATGGCATAATTTTATTCTCTTTCATGGCTGAGTAGTATTCCATTGTGTATATATACCACAGCTTCTTTATCCAGTCAGCTGTCGATGGGCATTTAGGTTGCATTTAGGCTGTTGTAAATCGTGCTGCTGTGAACATTGGGGTGCATGTATCTTTTTGAATTGGAATTTTCAAGGAGGCACTACTATTACTCCCATTTTAAGCAAGAAAATTGAATTGCAAAGAGATGAAAAAATTAGATATCAAGAGTCAGGATTCAAACCCAGGACTGTCTGGCTCGAAAGCCCTTAAGGTTCTTGCACTTGAATGAGCTGATCGTGCAGACAGCAGGCTGCCTTTGACTCCAGTAGCCTCGGGGAGAGACACCCACCCCACCCCTCCCAGCCTGGGGACCGGCCCACAGCAAACTCGTGCCTTGGGGTGGATGACTCATTTTTTAATCATAAAAACAAACAGTGTCTGGGCCCAGCAGTGTGGCTCTTTGGGGGCGGGGAGGGGTGATGAGCAGGATGGTGTCTGCTGGGGCAGAAGGAAGGGTCCTGGCCTGGTGGCTCTGTCCTCGTTGCACCTCGACACCCAGTGAGTAATCACCCTGTGACAAAGCAAAGCTTTCCTTGCAAACAGCTGGTGGAGAAAAACAGACACAGGGAGACTTCTTCTCCAGTGTTTTCTGGTCTCTGGAGCTAAACCGGCTGTGGCTGTCCTCCCCCAGCCTCGGCAGCCCAGGGAGGGAGGGGCTCGCCTCCTCCCAGCCTCTCACTGCCCTGGCCCTCTTCTATCCGCACTCCGCGGCTACCAGCCGACCTCAGAACACTGGCCGGGTCCTGCTGCTCCCGGCTCAGACCCTCCTGCTCTGAGAAGAGGTTCCTTGCAGGGTCTGCAAGGCCCTGCACATAGGACTGCCAGATAAAATACCAGACAACCAGTTGAATTAGTTAAAATTTCAGATAAACAACAAATAATTTTTAGTATAAGTATGTCCCATACAATACTTGGGATATACTTGTATCTATTGTAATGTATTTGGCACTTACCTGAAATTCGAATGTAACTGTGCATCCTGTATTTTTTTTTTTTTTTAGTGGAGGTACGAGGGTTTGAACTTCGGACCTCATACGTGCTAAGCATGCACTCTGCCACTGAGCTATACCCACCCCTCAATCCTGTATTTTTATTTGCTATATCTGGCAACCCTTTTGCACACCTCTCTAACTTCGCCCCCAAACCCCCACAGTACTACCCACCCCACCCCACTTCTGTTCTGGAACTTACCAGGCTCCACCCACCACGAGGCCTGTGAACAGGCTGCTTCAGACTCCTCCCACTTGGCCTCATCCTTGTTAAATTCCACTCATCCTTCAGACCTCAGCTGAAATGCCACTGCCCCCAAGCAGCCCACCAGCCTCCCTGAGCCACACAAGCGCCTGGGGCGCACACAACCGCCCACCCCATTCATCACCTTCACACATCTGTATTTTACACATGGGGATGTGGTGATTGGACTCGTGTCCAGATCTCTGACCGGACATCCACTCCGTACGGGCAGGGCTGTATCTGCCTTGATTTGCTGCTATGACCCCAGCCCAGTGACCGACACACCGGACACTCAGTTAACAAGTGTGCGACACACAAATGAACCAGGACAGCAAAACTGGTGGATAAGCCCACCCAGGCCCAGGGCCTGATCCCATGCCGCAGCGTCCTATATGGTGCTGTGGCTTGCCACGTCCCGGAGGGCCATCCAGAGCCCGTAGTTTGTGTGGACAGTGTCCGAGGCACAGCGTCAACTCAACGGAGCTGGTTTGGGGAAATAAAAGGCAGAAATTCTGAATTACCACAAATTCTGATTTACTGCAATGAATCATTTTTTGTTAAAGTTTCATTTTCCTGGCAGGAAGAAAAGATGCCTTTCCCAGAGTTAATGTGGGGGCACTGGTGGGGATTGAAAACCTGGCCAGCACTAGCTCTGTGTTTCTTCTCCCACGAGCAAAGGAGAGATGCTTGTGAGAATCACCGTGGGGCCAACCTTTGGCCCTGCCCTGTAAAAACACATGCGTTTTCTCGTTTATCCAATGGTCCCTGGCATAGGGCTTACAGATGAGGAAACTGCCCAAGACATGCAGCAGGGAAGTAAGAGAACTGGCTGGAACCCAGCCCTGGAAACGTTCTCTCTTCCAAGAACCAGGTAGGAGATAAAAAGCCTCTCACGCACAAGACCCTGAAATTCAGCCAGAAGACTTCCACTCCTGGTAATGACCGAATGATTCCTTCAAAGAACATAATGATAAAACCTGAGCATAATGCAGGGAAAAACAAAACAAAACAAAAAAACCCAGCCAGCTGAAGGTGCTGGACAGGGAACGGAGAGGGTCTGGAGGGGCAGAGCCGAGGGACAGTCGGATGAAGCAAGCGCTTGTCTTCGCAGCTTTCGGCCTGAGGCTAAGTCCAGTTGGCTCCGTGCTGGCACAAGGCAGCAGGACCCCTGGGGGACGCCATCTCTCTGGCCCAGGTGACTGGAAGGCAGAAGCTGGAACACCACGACTATTTAAGAGAGCAGGGGAATACCATCCTGGGTGGGAAAGATTCAGAGAGGGAATCCTTCAATTCTGTCCACCCCATCCCTGAGGGACCCCGACCATTCCTGGAAAAAAAAAAAAAGAAAAAAGCAGCCCAAGTGAGATTAAGTTGTAAATGGGACTGGAGCTGCCGCCCTAGAAACAGAGTTTGAAGTTTGAACTCAATCAGCATCACTGCCAGCGGGGACATTCATTATACCCATGTGTATTCAATGGCTAGGATGTGACACATTACCACAACTGAGTGGCTTAAAAAACACACAGTTATTATCTCGCAGGTCACTGGTCACCAGGTCGGCAGGGCTGCACTCCTTCCGCTCCAGAGGCTCTGAGGAGATGTCTGTTTTCTTCCCTTTTTCAGCTTCCAGAGGCTGCCTCAATCCCTTGGTCCACGGCCCCTTCCTTATGTCACTCAGACTTCCACTTCCATCATCAGAATGCCTCCTCTGTCCCTGACCCTCCTGCCTCCTTACTATAAAGACCCTTGTGCACCAGGATAACCCAGGATCACCTCCCCATCTCAAAGTCCTTAATCGCATCTGCAAAGTCCCTTTCACTATGTAAGGTGACATCGTCACATCTTCTGGGGATTCGGATGTGGGCATCTTTGGGGCAAGGAGGTGGCTTCTCCTGCCTGTCCTGCTGGCCCCGCTTTCTCCCCCATCCCCTGTTGGAGTGCTTCCCTAATAAATCACATTCATGTGTATCCTTGCCTCCCCGGAGCTCCACCTAAGTCAAGGCAGTTGAAAAGGAGGGTCAGGGATGCCGGTCTCCAGCCTGGTCACCACTAGGCACATGTGACTGCTTACACTTACGTGTAAGTGCCTTACTATTATATGAAACTAAAAGTTCAGATCTTGAGTTGCACTATGGCAAATGCTCAGTAGCCTCCGGGGCTGGTCGATGCAGTGTTAGAGAAAAGAGAACGTGGTCGTTGTCAGAAGGTTCCATCGCGCAGGGTTGGTCTAGCGCTCAGGAAAGGCGTCAGGGCCGGGTGCGGACAGCTGATGGCCGTCCGTGTCTGGAGAATGAAGCCATACAGACACCCTGAGCCCCCAAATGTCGCAGCACTGGCTGTATCTGGTCATTCCGGACGCCCGGTCCAGCCACAGCATGCCTGCCTCTGCGTGTGCTTGGAACCTCTTGCTCTTTGCTAAGATGAAACAGATGACTGTGCGCTCCATGGAAAACCAGGAGGAAAGATGGATGTGCCACTTCCCCCTGCGGCCTGTCGGTCACATCATTAATATAGAGGCAGTGAACGAAGACAACCCTTTTCCTGTTGCCTGTGAGCTGACGGAGTCCGTACCTGCGAGCTGACAAGCACGTGCTTCCCGTGGCTTCCCCCCACCTGCATCCTGCTGATGCTGTCAGTCGGCGCCCGGTCGCAGCTCCCCTGACGGATAATGAGGCCACCTCGGGGACGATGGGCCACTAGTTAGAGTCTCCGCATTTGCTGATCCGTATCCGGAGCTCGGGTCCAAGGGGACTTGGAGAGAAATCAGCAGCCACGGTGTCATGGGCATATCATCTATGTCTTTGAGACTCAGTTTCCCCATCCCTGGTTGGGGGCAGGGGCTGGTACCAGAAATCCCTACCTCCCTAGACCACGATGTGACAATTAGATGAGTTGATGCGGGGAAGACGGTCACATGGCACCTCATACAACACAAGCCTTTAACAAACTGTAGTTGCCGTCGACATTGTTTAAGTACAGAAGACAGTTCACACAGAGTCTGTCACCACCTGGCCCCCGACCCTGGGGGCCCCTGAAGTCCAGAATATAACAACGCTACTTTGAATCAACAAGTTCAAATCTTCTAAGAGATTTTCCCCTAAACAAGAACTGATGCAGGAGGGAAGACATGGCTCTGGCGTCGCACAGACCTGGTACCCCTGAGTGAGCCATCGCACCTGGGCTTCCCACTTTCTTCAGGAGCAGCGACAATGCCTCCTGGGGGAGGGTGAGAGGCTCCACGTGCGGTCACCAGGGAAAGGAGGCGCTTCGTCACAGAATTCTGCCAGTGCTTTCCTGCAAGCGGAGTGCCCTCCCGTTGAGTGGGCCTTAGGGCAAACTTGCGTAAGGAAGCCTCCAGGGAACCACCGGTTCGTTTTCTGTCTGTGAGTCTGTTTCTGTTTTGTAAATAGGTTCATGTGTGTCGTTTGTTTTTTAGATTCCATATAGAAGTTACCAAAGAGGAAACGGAGGAGAGGGATAAATTGGGGGTTTGGGATTTGCAGATAATACTATATATAAAATAAACAATAAGGTCCTACTGTACAGCACAGGGAACTATACTCAGTAGCTTGTAACAGCCTATAATGAAAAAGAACATGAAGAAGAATATATATACGTGTAACCGAATCACTTCGCTATGCACCAGAAACTACACAACGTTGCAAATCAACTCTACTTCAATTTTAAAAAATTTTAAAGAAAACCATAAGAGGCAAGGAAAAAATCTCCAGGGAGCCCCTGATGGAGGAGCTGGGGCGCTGCTGGCTCATTCAGCAGAGATGGCCTGTGGCAGGAAGCCCAGAGGAAGGGCTGGGCTTGCGTGACGGCTGAATGTGTGTGCCGACACCAAGTGTAGAGGACTTGCAAAGGCAGTTCTGCTCTGTAGACTGCAGCATGGATAGAGGTGAAGAGACTTGTGGTGGCTCTCAAATCGGTCCCCCAGTTCTCCCTCCTTCAAGAGGTGGAGCTGCGTTCCTCCCCCTGGAGTGACAGCTGGACTTTGTGACTTGCTGGTAGCAGATGGAATGAAGAGGAGGTCACTGGGGCATCAAAGGCACTGCAGCATCCTCCTCGCTCTTTCTCTCGAATCACTCTGTCCGGGGTGAGATGCTGTCATGTCGTAAGGACACTCGTGTAGTCCTAGGAAGCGGCCCCTGTGGCAAGGAACTAAGTGCCGTGCCCACCTCCATGGTGTGAGCCGTCTTGGAAGCTGATATTCCGGCCCTGGTCTCAGGGGTCCGAAACGAGAAGCTTGCACATCTGAAAAACACTCGTGGCACAGCCACCGAACGGCTAAAATCGAAGACAGGCACTACCAAGTGCTGACAAGAACGCGGAGTGACTGGAGCGCCAAACAAGGGGTCAGCGTGCCCAGTGGCCGTCCACTCTGGACGACTGCTTGGCAGGATCCACTGAAGCCAAGCCTCCTCCTGCCAACAATGCCAAACCCAGGAACACGCCCGGAACAAATGCACCACCATGTACCAAAGGTGTGTGCGAGGCACGCACGGCAGCGCCGTGCGCAAGAGCCGGAAGCAACGCAAGTGCCCATCAGCAGCAGGCAGGATAAACTAACCGGGATCTGTTCATACAGCGAAACACTCCAGAGCAGGGCTTCCAGCCTCGGCTCTATTGACACCTTGGAGCGGATCTTTCTTTATCGTGAGGGACATCCTGGGCATTGTCCTCTATCTGCTAGAAGCCAATAATGTCCTCTCCCCAGTTGTGACAACCAAAAATGTCTCCAGATATTGTTCAATGTCCCCTCCTTGGGGCGGGGAGGAAATCACCCCCAGTTGAGAACCTCTGCTGTAGATCAACAAAAAGAAGGAAGGAAGGAAGGAAATTAAGGGAGGGAGGTTACACGGACACATCTCAAAAACGTTGTGTGAGCAAAAAAGACTAGATGCAAAAAATGCTCAGAAAGCACGTGGTTTCATGTATATGAGATTCAAGAACAGGCAAGGCCAAGTAATGGTGATTTTGTCTTGGGAGAGGTCACTGCCAGATGTTCATGAGGGAGGCTTCTGGGCTCTGGGAGATGCTTATACGGTGAACACATAGGTAAAAATTCATCACGCTATACAAATAAGAGTAATTAAGTTT
Organism: Camelus ferus; assembly: GCF_009834535.1. Lineage (NCBI taxonomy): Eukaryota > Metazoa > Chordata > Mammalia > Artiodactyla > Camelidae > Camelus > Camelus ferus. The sequence goes on along the minus strand of NC_045714.1, from coordinate 10,934,323 downwards.
ACACTGGGTGTATTAGCGCTCAGTTAGAGACTACTTACAAAATAGACGTGGCAGCTGCAGCCATCTGTCTCCTGGGACCGCCTCGTCATTCCCAAGCCTGCTCCCTGGCACAGAACCCGGGCATCATCACCTGAGAACTCCTCCCTCCTGCTCCTCCTCTCCCATCCCTCGCCCCCATCTTGCAGGGAGCAGCCTCCCCACCAGACACAAACACCGCAGCCGAGCCGGTGCAGCAGCCGGGGCTGGGCCACAGCGTTGGCTGTATTTCTACCCCAGGAACCCCAGCACGCTCTGTAGAACCTACCTTGCCCCCTCCCCACTGGGTAGATAGGAATTTCTCCTCCTGCCTCAGACCAACCCACAGTTGACCCTGGGGGGATCTGGCAGGGTTGGCAGAGCCCTAAACTGTGGCCTGGGAGTCAGCAAGCAAAGCAGCCTCTCTAGATTAATCAAGGTGCCCTTGCAGGGTCCGGGATAAATGGCAGGTGGCCCTGTAACAAGACCCACCCACCCTGAAACATGAGAAGGTCCAACTGCTCCACTGGACGCAGGGAGTCGGGGGAGATATGTATCCATGAGGAGCACAGTGTGGACAGAGGGCCCAGAAGAGCCCGTTTATGCCCCATCCTTTCATTCAGCTGAGGTCTGAGTCCAGCCTCCATAGGAGGCACCAGGGATGCAACATCAGGGACGTCTCCAATGTCAGTATGCAAATGGCCAATGAACACATGAAGAGGTGCGCAGCATCATCAGTCCTCAGGCCAGCGCAAGCGCAGACCACAGCGAGGTGCCACGCCACACCCACCAGCATGGCTAGACTCAGAAACAGGGACGACAGCAAATGTTGGTGAAGATGGAGAGAGATCAGAACCCCTGCGCATCACTGGTGGGGACGTCAGATAATCCAACTGCAGTGCAAAACAGGCCGGCCACTCCTCAGAAGGTTAACCGTGGAATTACCGTGCGGCCCAGGAACTGCAGTCCTGGGCATGCCCCCAAAAGGACGGACACAGAGACTCACACGGAAATGTGTATGCCAACGTTCGTAACAGCATTACTCACACGAGCTAAAAGGTGGAAACAACCCACGTGTCCATCAAGAGAGGACCAGACAAGCAGAGTGTGCTGTGTCTACACGATGGAAGGTTTTCACCCCCAAGAACTTCTGAAGCGCCGACACAGACCACAGCATGGAAGACCCTCCAACACATTATGCCAAGTGAAAGAAGCCAGCCACCAAAGACCTCATATTGTGAGTCCTCTGATCCGAAACGCTCAGAACTGGCACATCCACAGCGACAGGAAGTAGACTGGTGGTTGCCAGGCGCTGGGGGCGGGGGGAGGCGGGCGGAAATGGGGAGTAAGGGCCTACTCGGCGTAGATTTCTACCTGCGGCCATGAGAACCTTTCGGAACGTGGCAGAGGTGGGGCTTGCACAACGCCGTGAATGCGTGAAACGCTACTGGGTTGTAGGATTGAAATGGTTAATTTTCTATTATGCGAATTTTGCCTGTTTTTTTAAATCAATGAGATTATCCCTGTTCTAAGGAATCCCAGAGGAAGCCGACTACTTGGAAGGCAAGGACACATGAAAGCCTGTTGTTCTGATGATTTATTGCTAAGTAACAAGCTACCCCAAACCCAGCGGCGTAAAACAACCGTCTTACTTTGCTAACAATTTATGGGTCAGAAACTCAGACAGCGGAGAGCAGGGGTGGGTTGTCTCTGCTCCACTATGTCCCGAGACTCAGCTGGGAAGACTCAAACAGCCAGAGAATCTTCTGGAGTCTTCTTCACTCACACGTCTGGCACCTGGGCCAGAGTAACTCGTAGGCGGGGCTCAGAGGGGAAGCAGAGCTCCTTCACTGCACCTCTCCACGCCACTCGGCTTCCTCCCAGCACGGCAGCCTCAGAGCCCGAGCAACCAAACAGAAGGACCAGGGCCACTTCCAACCTGCCGCGGGGTCAGATAGCATCGCTCCGCCACTCTCTATTGGCTGAAGCAGTCCTGTGCCACCCACCTTCAAGGCAGGGAACATAGACCTTACCTCTAAGTGGGAGGAATGCTAGAGAATTTAGTGCTGTGCATTTAAATCTCCACGCCCATCGCTAGTGCGTTAAATAACTCATGGCCCATGTATGCAATGGAATACTACGCCACTGCCACAGAGAGTGGAGCGGCTGCACCAGGTACTGACGAGGAACAGCATTCAAGGTGCAGATTTAAGTGAAAATAAGCAAGGGGCAGAGCAGAGTGTAAAGAACAGAAAGGAGGGGGGTAGATACAGCAGCAGCCGCCGTGTGCGCAGACTGTCTCTGGGAGGATGCACGGGGAATTAGCAACAAACACGTGTGCTGCTGGGGAAGGGAGGCGGGGGCTGGGGGCGCTGTCAGAAATGGAGAGACACGTCAGCTTCACTTTCTATCATTCTGCACAATCTTTTTTTATTTTTTTTTACTGTGTGTCTATATCATAGGTTCAAGGAAAATGTTTATAAAAATGGAAATAAAAGAATTAGATAAGTACTGCCATGGAAAGATGCCAGACATTGTTTTGAAGCTTACTTGCTTTGCTTAATATGCATAGTAGTCACATTTATAGACAAAACAGGATGATCCACGTACACACACTCACACTCGCCCTCCTGAAGGGCAGGAAGGGCACGCACCAAACTGGAGGGAGAGGTGCAGGGTTAGGTGGGGTGCGACTCCCTCATTTTACTGCTCGTGCTTCTGGACTTCTTTATCTTTTATAATATGAATGTTTGCTTAATACTTATGAAGATGTCTTAGCTAAGAAAACATCCAGCTTTAAACAAGAGACATGACCATATGGCATGATGTGTGCTAAGTGAGAAGGGATAGAGGAGGGCATCTAAAGGGAGCTGGCAGTCAGGGAAGGCTTCCTGGAGAAGGAGGCATCTGAGCTCCCAGAGGATGTTGTCTCTCCCCGAGTCAGTGGAGGAGCAGCCCTAGAGGGAGCCCCTCTGCTTGGTCTCACCTGCTTCTCATCCAAGAGGAGTAGGTCCTAGTAGGACCTGCCTCCTCTTCTTCCATTCAATGCTGCTGGGATGAGCTGGACCAAGACTGACTAGGGGAACCACTGCCTGTAAACAGGGGAGCCCCTGCTTCTTTCTCCCCTTTTCCCTGCTCTTAATAATAATAACAATAAACTCTGATTAATTAATTATCAGCACTTTGTGCCAGGTACTGCTGAAACACTTTATGTGTCTTGACTTATGAGTTACTATTATGATCAGTGCCCCAGTTTTACAGATAAGAAAATGGAGACACAGAGAGGTTAAGTGACTTGCCCAAGGTCACACAGCTAGCAAGTGGCAGAACTGGGATTTTGAACCCATGAAGGCTGGCTCCTCAATCCAGACCCTTACCCTCTCACTGGGCTGCCTTATCCTTTCAGGCACTCACGCTTTCCCCCAGTGGCCCCCAAGTCCCTTTCCTCCCCTATGTTTCTCCCTCTCTCCTCTCTCCCCACCTCCCCTCCCTCACCGCTGCTGCCAGGGTGGCACCCAGGAAGGTCAGCTTTCTTCCACAGACAACGCACATTTCAGCCAGCTCAGGTTCCTGAAGACAGGTTCCTCCTCCCAAACTCTTTAAAATTTATTTAGCTTATTAAAAAATCTCTCAGCCTCCCAACGTGCTGGAAGAGTTCATATTTAACCAGCATACACAGTCAACCCAGCCCATCCGGGCAGGGCAGCCGCATCCCAGGAGCATCACCCTGCCAGGTCTTGGGAGGCCAGGGCGACCAGAGCAGCCATCCGTCCCCGCAGAGTCAGCTCCAGCCAGCTGCGTTTCCGGCCAATGAACCTGCCATTCAAAGCCCCCTTTTTAATTAACTCCGTATCTCAGGCGGCCGGAGCACGTGGGCAAACTTCTGTCTGACTTCACTGCGCAGCCTAAGCACATCCCAGTTTGCTTTCTAAGAATAGAAGCGGGAGATGGGGGAGGGAGGAGGCTGGGATCTAAAAATGAATTTGCAGCCCAGAGCAAAACAAGCCAGCGGAGGAGAGGGGAGAGAAAGCAGCACACGCGCCCGCAGCCCAGCCCGGTGGGGGCTGTCTGCCGCCGTCCCCGTGTGAAGCGCGGGCCTGGCCGTCTGCCCGACTGTCTGGCAGGGACGGGGCGGGAGGGGGGTGCGTGCGGCGCACGCCGGGAGCAGGCAGCTGGGGACGCCCATGGGAGTCTGGATGTTTTCTGGGCTGCTTGGTGTTCCCCAGTCACCTGAAGTGGGTCACGGGCTCACAGGCTGGGCTCAGGGGCTCAGGAGAGCCCCAGGTGCCACCCAAGGGTGCGGGCATTCGGGAGCCAAGTGCCGGTGGCAGGGCAAAGAGTGAGATTCCACCATCGGGGAGACCCTTCCCCTCCTCGGGAAGGTGACGGAGAAAGGAAACCCGAGGCCCACTTAGGAGTTAATGTGGGTGGCATACTCACCTGCTAATTTTAACAAAACCAATAACAACAACAAGATGAACAGCTCCCGTTTACTGAGATGCCACGCTGTCCATCACCGCTCTAAACGCCTTGCCCGAGATAGCTCACTTGAGCCCCATGACGACCGTGTGTGGGGTGAGCTATTCCTGCCCCCATTCTACCGATGAGGAAACTGAGGCCTGGGGTCTGTTCCATGCCCAACATCCCACGCTCAGGAAGGGGTACCCCAGGATCGGGATCTAGGCGGGCCTCCCACACAGCCCTGGGTCCTTCGTCTCTCAGCAGCAGCCTCTCCCTGACAGCCCGTCTGTCTCTGGGGGCCCACGTCCCACAGCAAGGCCGCCCAGGTGTGGCCCGCCTCACTCAGGGCAGGGGTGCAGGGTGAGGGTGAGGCTCTTAGGGACCCTCAGACCCCGCATCAAATAACGAACTATGCAGAGAAGGCTCTTCCCTTTCCATCCTCTTTCCGACGAGATCTGCCCCAGAGAGTCTCCGTGGGGTGCTGGCTTGCAGCTTGTCCTTAACACCCCGAGCCCTTGCTAGGCTCCCTCCGGGGCCAAGCGAGCAGGCCAGCACCGCCTGCAAGTTCACTATACTCTGCTGCGCTTTGTGTTTGTTTTTCCATCTTTATGGAGAGTGACCCAGATTTTCCTTTTAAGGTTGTGATATTAGAGTTCGCTTTTAAGATAAACTCAGTTTTAAAAGTAAGTCAAATGTTTTAGAGACAGAGACTGAAATATTTATGGATGAAATGACATGATGTCTAGGATTTGTTTCAAAATAATCTGGCGTGGGGGCAGACTCTGAGTAGAGGTATAGAGGAAACAAGATTGGCTGGGATTTGGTTTTTCATGTGTTTTGTTTTACTTGAAGTATAGTTGATTTACCATGTTGTGTTAGATTCTGGTGTACAGCATAGTGATTCAGCTATGAGTTGAAGTTTTTTGAAGCTGGCTGATGGGTAGTATATTATTTTGTATTGTATTAAATATATTTTTCTATATGCTATGTATATAATTTTATAGAAAACATATGAAAATTGAAATATATCATTTTGTGTATTATAAATTATATATAATATATTAAATTACATTAACTATATATAATACTTATATTATTATATTATATAATTATATATTTATTATATATAACATACTGCAATAGAGTTTGTATTTTATGTATTATGTATTATGGGTACAGCGTGTTATGTTATTCAGGCTACTTTGGTATGTATTTAAACTCTTCCATAAATACAAAAGGTTTTTTAATACTATATAACAATGTTTTGTAAACTGTTTTAAAGAAAAAGGTTAAGGAATGTGTAAGTGGTACCCAGAGATGGCAAAAATTATCACAGGGAAGGGCAGATGAGCCAGGTGTACAGAACACTGGCACATGACTCTTCCCAACATTTACAAGTTTATTTTCCTCCCTGGGAAATGGGGGGGTGCCCCTCCTCCCCCAGGACGTTCCCCCTCTGGCTGCACACACGCCCCTGGTCTGATGTTACCCTTGCAGAACCTGGGAGGAAGGGCAGGAAGGAAAGCATGGCCTTTTTATCTTTCCCCTTCACGATATAAAAGTGCAATATTGCTAAAATGATCCCATCTGGAAATCCAAATGCATTAGGAGCAAACAGGCCTGGCTCAAGCGGGGGAGTGTCACCGGGCTCCGTGCCGAGGTCATTTGCCGGCCATGCTACAGGACCACCCAGAGGACCTCAGCTCAGAACTCAAGGGAGACAGACCTCCAGGTCCACCCCGAGCCCCACCCAGTGGAGGGTACAGCCCCTCAGTGGAGCGGGGCCAGGCCCTGAGAGGCTGTGGGCTCTGGGAGGCGGCCCAAAGGGACCACGCAGAGCAGAGACCATGAGCCCTACAGACAAAGGCAAGGGCGGCCTCAGAGTCCCCACCCGGAGTCCCAGATCTGCACCTTTCCCACCTCGGGCCTCCCCACCGCCCCGCCAAGTAGGGCTCCAACTGTAGCTTCAAACCCCAAACAGCTACAAAATGCCCCCCTTATCGGGGGCGTTCATTTATCCATGGTTTATTCATTCGGTTACTTAACTAACACTTATTAAGTGTCTACTGTATACAGGAGTTGTTCCACACGCTGAAAACACAAGAGGGAGAATGACACTTCGCAGGAGGCTTACCGCTTCACACAAGCCGGGAGAGCACCTCCACCACATCCGTTTTCCGACAGGGCCTCGGGCCCACCCGGAGGGGGAGGGGCCGCAGGGAAGAGAACAGAGACATGCAAGCAGCAGGGGTGGCTGACCTCCACGCAGACTGCGCCGCCCTTCCTCCCTGCAGCAGCCCCAGGAAGTATCTATTGGCGGGCGGCCTCTGCACACTGAGCTGAGAAGTGGTACAAGGCTTGCCCAAGGTCACCCAGCTGGCCCGAGGCCGGGCAACGATTCTATCTGAAGGTAGTGGTGGACCGAGGCCACTGTGCCACGCCCTGTGCATCGTGAACAGCCCCGCCGGGCTCCCATTGCGGTGACCACTGGGTGACTGAGGCAACCGAGGCACAGAAAGGAAAGAGCCCTGCTCTGAAGTCAGTGAGTGCTTGCCCTGTTCCAGGCGCCATGGGGGCCCCTTCACCTGGACCTATGTGGTCCGATGACATAAGCCACGTGTGGTTCTCAAGACTTGAAATGTGGCTGGTCCAAAATGAGATGAACCATAAATGTAAAATACTGGCTGGGTTTCCATAGCTGGATATGAAAAAAAGAGTGTAAAATATCTCAGTGATCATGTTTTATTGGCTGACACGTCAGAATGATGAGATTTTGGATGTATCAGGTCACACATCACTTTTAAGGATACTGTTAAAATTAATGTCACCCGTTTCTTTTTTACTTTTCTAATGTGATTGCTAGAAATGTAAACATTACATATTTGTCTAAGTCCATTTTACAGATGGGGAGACTGAGGACAGGGAGCAGGGAGCAGCCTCCAGGGGCGTGCCACCCCCAGTCACACAGGCCCCTGGCCCGGAGAGGCTCCATGCTTGGCTTAATGCCATGCTGTCACCGTCTCGACATTCTTAAGCGTTTGCATTTTGCATGTGTGCGCACAGAGGATGGCCAGCTGCCCACGCTGCACGGCGAGGGCGGAGCAGAGCCATCCTGTAACGCACCGGCCCAGGCGCTCAGCACCAGCGCTCCATCTGCGGTCTGGGTTTGGCAGCTGAGGGCAGCGTGACGGATGTCGCTACAGGTGGCGTCCCAGAGCCTTAACCACATTCTTGGTGTTTCCTTGACCAGGTTCCTCTTCCTGAAAAGACTGCTGTGGGCTGCCCTTCACAAGGTGCCTGCATACCTCCGGGTCCTTGTGACTTCATTTTCCCAAATGGGCACAGCTCCTCTCTGCCCCAGAAGGCTCCAGAAGGCTCCATCCAGCCTTCCAGCCAACCCCTCACTCATTCTTTGGGTCAAGAGACGTGAAGGGGCCTGACTGGGAGCAGTTTATGATAGGTGGGAATATTTTCCCAGCACTTAAGAGGTTATTAACACCTTTTATGAACCTCATTGTTTAAAAGCCTGCCATGCTTAATCATTTTAGCACCATTAAATCGGTATTAACAACAACCCCGCGACTCACACACCAAAATGTCACCACTTGATAACACTCATGAAATGCAATGCTTTGGAAAATATGGGCATAACAGGTGAGCACCCAGCTTCCCCGCACAAATGTGTCCTCTGCTTGGCAGCCCCAAACTAAAAGGGGGGTGCACCTGCTACCTGGGGCTCAGACTCTGTCCCCTACCAGGCTGCTTCCCAGCCTTTCCCCCTTCCCTAGGGTGGTCCTGGGCTCCTTCCCAGAGACCTTCCAGAAAAATCACCCATGAGCCCCACTTGGAAGAACACCCTGGGAGGTAACAGAGGGCCTGAGATCAAGAGGGTATCTGATAGGAATGTGTAAATCAAGTCACGTTTTTATCTTTTCCACACTTGTCCAATGATACAGGCATTTGTAAAGTAAAAAGTGTTTGTCCTTCCCCACCCTCGAATCCCAGTTCTGCTGCTTGAGAGCTGTGTGACCTTGGGCAAATGACTTCACCTCTCTGTGCCTTCATTTTCTCCCCTGTAAAAGGGGCATCAGAATATCACCTACCTTCAAGACTTATAAAATTAAGTGAAAGAACCTGTGCCTTCAGCACAGGGCTTAACACCTAGTTACTGCTCAGTAAAGAACATGACCTCTTAAATTCCAGAGGTAACATGACCAGCACACTGGGGTGAGCCCTTTCAGACTTGTGTGCACCTATGGAATAAACCTGCATGCATGTTTCTAGGATTTTGTTGGTCTTTCATTGTTCTTTACAAAACTGAAACCATCCTATTTATGCTGTTGTACATCTCCGCCCCAATTTCAGTATTTTTCCCATGTGACAGTCGTTGTGGAGAGCCTTCCACCCCGCTGTTTATTGGCGTAGCAAAATTCCTCTGAGAAGGGTCAAATAGTAAATACTGTAGGCTGTGCAGGTCATCTGGTCTCTGATGCAACCACTCACCTCTGCCATCGTAGCTTGAAAGTAGCCACAGACGGTATGTAAATAAACGGCTGTGTTCCAATAAAACTTTATTTACACAAACAGGTAGTGGCCACACTCAGCCCTGGGGCTGCAGTTTGCAGAGCGTTGCTCCAGCACCCCCGCTGCGGATAGCTCCCTGGCAGCCCCGTGACAGCACGTGCGGCTGTACTATTACTTCCTCGGTTCCCTTGTAGACGGTGTTTAGGGCGTGACCAAGTTTGAGTTTTCAAACAGTGCTTCCAGTTATCACAGCCAGATCTCTGGGCGCCTGCACTCAGACGACGCATTTCTCCCACTGGGATTACTGGGTGATGGGGGAGGCACCCCTTGAATGTTACCAAGTCGTATTTTAAATGCACAAAGCACACCCTTGGGCAAAGGGCAGGTTGAAAGGCACATCAAGGGGTCAATTTCTCCCACTATTGTTTTCTGGACAAAAGCAAGGCTATTCTAGAAATGTGACCTCTTCAAGGTCGTGGAGAGCGAGGCAACAGGGACCATATTTCATGAGCAGAAACTCAGCCTGTGCTGCAGGACACAGCCACCCCTTGAAGTTCTCACTCAAACAACAATGAGCGACCTCTGACAATCCTGCAAAGTAGGGACCAGTGTCGTCTTCCCTGTTAGCTTAGGGCACAGAGGTTCGGAGAGGTGGCAGCAGGACACACACATTGGCAGCCCACCAATGTATCCAGATCCACGTGTAATTTATTTTTCAACTGGCTGCCAAAATGTAAATATCAGGACATTTCACATAAAAATCAGGTTTTGGGCTTCTGTCAAATATTCCCTCTGTAAGGGCCCAGACTTGGGCAGAGGGTAAGACAGGTAGTGATGGGAAGAGCCCAGATTTGCCCTCGTGCCGTTGATTCCAGGACCCACCGTTATAATCACACATACACGAGGCGCTGCCTCTTAGGAACACCCTTCAAGGCAGCAACTCCACCTGTTGGAACTCATCCCCAAGCAAGAATCCCAGACAAAGGACGGTGTGCAGGGGTGTTCCCCCAGCATCGAGTCCGCAGTAATGAGAAACCAGAAACAACCGAAACGTCCATCCACTAGGGGTGGATCAGACCACAGATACTCCCCCCAAACCCGGACGCTCTGGCCGCTGTGAAAGATGATGAGAAATCCGTGTTCATTAGCATGGAAAGCTGTGACAGCTCAGTCAAAAAAAGCAAGCCACTCAACAGCACTCGTAGTGTGAGTCTATTTTTGCTTCAATATATATTTAAATATATATATTAAATATATATATATATCCCCATGTGTGCAAATACGCATAGAAATGAGATTGGAAGAAAACGCATCAAAATGTTAGAAGTAGTGTTTCTGGGCAGTGAGAATCTGGATTCTTTCCACTCTCTTTATGCTCCTTATAATTTTCTGTTTTCTCTATTTTGGGCCATGAGCACGGACTGCTTTTCTAATTGGGGGCGGTGGAGATGCAAAAGCCGATCTAGCACTCGGCACCGTGAAAAATGCACAACGGGCTTTCTGTACTTGGAGACCCGTCCAGGGCCCCGCTCTAGACCCACCGGTAGAAATCAAAGCCTCCTTTGTTCTTGCCGCGCTCGTTCTAGAGTCTGGAGGGACCCCTGTTTATTCAGCCATTCCCGTGGTGACAGTCAAGGGAGGGCGCGTCACTCCTGTGATCACTCGATGGCTCACGGCAAAGCCGTTGGGGTATGACTTCTGCGCTTCGTCACATTCCAAGAACCGTCTTGCCACCAGACTCACGCTACCCCCAGGTCTCCTCACGGTCTTTGAAGAAGCAAACGGCTGAGTCCTACGGCCACAAGGGGGTCATTTCTACCAAAAGCCAGGGGAGCTTGGAGGCTGATTCTTTTCCAGGTTCATACCCTGACCTCAGGTGAGACCACAGCCCCCGTCAAAACCACGACCTGAGCCAGTGAGATGGCGAAGCGGAGGCCAGCCAAGCCATGCCTGGACTCCTGACCCGCAGAAACTGTGCAGTAATGAATGGGGATTGTTAAGGAGAGTTGATTTACAATATTATATTAATTTCAGGTGTACAGCATTGTGATTCTGTATTTTTACAGATGACACGCCATTAAGTTATTATAAGATAGTGACTGCAGTTCTGTGTGGTACAGTATAGCCTTGTTACTTACCTGTTTCACACGTGGTAGTGTGAAACGGGGATTGGTCTGAGTGGCTGAGGTTATGGTAATTTGTTATGCCACAACAGGTAACTAAAACAAACTTATTATTAATTCGTTCGTCGGACTCAGCTCTGCTAGACAGGGTTGTTCAATTTAGCAAATAACAATACAGGATATCCAGTCCAGTTTGCATTTTGGTTCAGCGGTGAAGAGTTTGGCAGTGTAAGTCTGTCCTATGCAGTACTGGGGCCTATTATAAATTATTCACTGTTGAACTGAAACGCAAACGGACTAGGTGGCCTTTATTTCACTGGCGCCCCTCGGCCGACTCATCAGCAGGGGACTGGGCGAACCCTCACCTTCAGCTGGAAAGGCCCGCAGGACAAACCCAGGGGACACCTTGAGAACAAAACTCCAAGGCCAGTTAGTAAAGACAAGGACCATATCCCAAGTTCCTCTTTCGTAGCCCCAGATGTTCAGCACCAGATCACTGTCCCTAAACTGAAGCACCCCTGCATCTCAGCTCTCCTGGGGCACAACATACTTGGGACATGCCTCCAGGACTCCCGGCCAAGAACTGCGAGGGCTGGTGGCTTCAGACTTAATGCTCCCCTGTCTGGAGGAAACAAGCCACCCTCCACGCAGCGTGGCCGAGGGCTGGCCACTCTGCAGTTCCTGGTGCCAAGTTACAAAGGTAAGCAAGATAGAATCTTATCCCTCAGGGGGGTTGTGGTCCATTATGGGGCAAAGAGGCAGAGAGAAAGAAAGAAAGGAGAGAGGGAGGGAGGGAGGGAGGAAGAGAACGAAGGAAGGAAGGAAGAGAACGAAGGAAGGAAGGAGGGAGGCTGGACACAGGGAGGGAGAGAGGAAAGAGATTCAAAAATGCAAAACTGTTCATAGATGCATTATTCATAACGGCCAAATGCTGGAAAGAGCCCACACGTGCCTCCCCCAGAGGATGGGCAAACACACTGCGGTATATTCACACGTCGGAGGGCTACTCAGGACTAGAAAGGACAAACTGCCGAAGGAAGAACGAGGATGAATATTTCAATCATAAGGTCAAGTGAAGAAGTCAGATGCACAGAAAAGAACTCTAATGAAGCCCCGGAACCATCAGCTTCGTCTCTGTGTTAGGAGCAGGGTGGGGACCACTTTGAACGGGGGGCAGGACCCCAAAGGGGCACGGGGTTTCCGGGCTGCTGCTCCTGCTCCTCCACCTGGATGTTGGTTGCACGGGTATGTCCACTGCGAAAATTCACTCATCTGGTCATGTGGGATTTGTGCACTTTTCTGTATGTATGTCATATGTCAATAGATAATTCCCTTGTAAAAAAAAAAAGAGGTAGGTTTTATCAGCAGATGAATGGAGCTGGAGGTCTATCCCCACAACGGAATACTACCCAGAAATAAAAAGCCATGAACTATTGCTACACTCAGCAACATGCACAAACCTCAGGCTAATTCTGTTGAGTGAAAAGAGCCAGACCCAAAAAAGCACATACTGTATGATTCCATTTATATAAAACGCTAAAAAATGCAAAGTAATCTATGGTGACAGAAGCAGATCAGTGGCTGCTTTGTGGGAGGGGGCGAAAGAGATGACCAGGGGGCACAGGGAAACCTCGAGGAATGACAGAGATACTGGGTATCTGTGATTGTGACGATGGTGGGTACCATGGTCAAAACTGATCAAATCGCACTCTTCAAACACGTCGTTGGTCGTTTGTCAATAATGCCTCCATAAAGCTATTTTTTAAAACAGAGGCAGAACCCCAGGATTTGCCACTAGATGGGATGTGGTGGGGAGGGACAGGAGGGAGGTGTCAGAGGGATCCCTGACTCACAGGCCAAGGAAAGGGGGGAGAGGTGGAGCCCCCCCCGGACAGAGCTTTCTGGCCCCAAATGTCAACAGTGACAACACAGAGAAATTCTGATATGGAGGTAGACCTCCAGGGGGTTGAAATTCCGGACCTGCCGCTGTGGGGTGAGGAAAGGCAGCAGAGGGAGGCCTGGGCCAGATCACGCCTCCTTGGGAAGCTCACAGACAGACAGAGCGCGCACCTCCCCCACCCCAAAGGAACGGGCACATTGTCACGTGCCCCAAACACGTGTGCCTGACGGTTGCATGTCAGGAGAGTGTGTAAAATGATACACAGGGGTCTAAAAATAAATAAATAACTAGAGAAGCCCGAATTAGCCGTCTGATGGTTTTAGCACGGAGATTTGGTACAGCTTGCTCCAAGCATCCCGGTTTCCTAGGATACGTTGGCCACGCATTAGCTGTCTCAGGCCAAAAATAAAAGATTTGCAAGAAAGAAGCCATGGGACATTGTCGCTGCCACCACTGCTGTAAGGATCACTTGTCATTTTAAACACCAGATACCCTGGGCTTCCGGGACAGACAAGTGCTTCGTTCTCTCTTGGTCCTGACGGCAGGACAGTGCAGTGACTAAGGAGGTAGACTCTGCAGCCAGACGTGTCTGAATTCAAATTCGGACCCTAGTGGTCTCCAGGTGGCTTCAAGGATTTGACAACTCCCTGATCCTCCGAGAAGTCGCCTTCTCCGTTTGTCAAAAGGGAAGATGCTCCCACCTCCTAAGGCGGTACAGGGTGTTGGCACAGAGCCCAAAACCTGGGAGCCACTTCCATCACCCCCAGAGTAGCTGGACACAGGTGGCCAGCACGCAGCACATGGAAACAAGGCACCATTAGGCACGCTGTTGGCCCCCCCCCTAAGGAAACACATCCCTGGGCCGGCACCCTCCCATGCCCACCTGGCTGGAGCCGAGGGTGATGAGCCCTAGACAGGTCTGCACTCTCTCACCTGCCCACTCCACCTGCTTCTGCTCCCCCGACCCCAGAACTCAGACTCTTCCTGGGGAGCTGACACTGGCCTCACCTCTGATGCTCTACACACACTCTGGGCTGTACCCACAGCAAAAAAAAAAAAAAAAAAGAAAAAGAAAAAAAAGAGGAGTCACTGGCCCCTAAAGCAATGTTCTCAGCCTTGGCTGCTGGATCAGAACCTCTGGGAGCTCTCAGACGTCCCCAAGCCCAGGTCGCACCCTGGACCGTCGGCATCTGAGGCTGGCCCTGGACGTCAGAATTTGTAAAGCTTCCCAAGCAACTCCAAGGGGTGGTGGGAGCTGAGACCCCCTGTCCAGACCAGCGCTCGGCCAGCTGCTTTCTTAAAGCCTCGGAGAGTAAATATATTCAGTTGTGTGGGCTGTAAGATCTGTCACAAGTACTCACATCAGTAACAGGAAAGCCGCCCCAGATGAAACACAAGTGATGGGCGCGTCTGTGTTGCAATAAAACTTCACTTACGGACACAGAAGCCTGAAGTTCATGACGTTTTCATGTGCCAGGGAATGCCCTTTTTGGCTTTTTCCAAACCACTTAAAAATTGAAACACCACTCTCAGCCCAAACACAGATGGCGGGCTGGATATGGCCATGGGCTGCCGTTTGCCATCACTGGTCTAGAGGAACCGTATTGGATTTTTAACTCAAGCTATTTCATTGAGCATCTACGGTGCACCCAGCACCGAGCCAGACTTGGGGACACAGCAGGAAACACAACAAAGTCTTTCATTTACTAGCCAGGAGCACAGAGGCTGTCTTTGGCCATGAACCTGGGAGCACTGACCGGCCCTGTGGGCAGACACAGCGCGACTTCTACACTGACCAACTGAGACTGTCCCCAGAGGAACCAGATCCTCCAGGAAACAAAGGAAGTCCAGCCCACCTGCCCTCTAGACCCCCAAAAAACCAAAAAGGCCCCCAGAGGGGAGGGTATAGCTCAGTGGTAGAGTGGGTGTCTAGCATGCACAAGTTCCTGGGTTCAATCCCCAGTACCTCCGTTAAAGATTAAAAAGAAAAAAAAAAGACAAAAATCTAATTACTTTCCCAAAAATTTTTTTTAAATTTAAATTTTTAAAAAGGCCCCCAAATGGCAAACCAAGATAGCAGTTTGTTGGTTGGATCCTAGACATGGACTCACTAGACTAACAGGCAAAGCTGGGTCCCGCCAGAGGGTCCCACCCAGCTGCTCTGACCTCAGATAGCTGGTT
This sequence comes from Camelus ferus, assembly GCF_009834535.1. Classification (NCBI taxonomy): domain Eukaryota; kingdom Metazoa; phylum Chordata; class Mammalia; order Artiodactyla; family Camelidae; genus Camelus; species Camelus ferus. The sequence continues at coordinate 10,919,119 of NC_045714.1, read as the reverse complement.
CCCAACTCCCTATACAGGCTGTCCTGGTCACTTTGGACCCTGAGACATCACAAAAGGGGTTAAAGCAAATGGCACCCCCCACCATGGAAGAAGCCAGCAGCTCGGACATCTCTGACGCCAGTTTGCCTTCTAGGGAGGAGGCCCGAGTTCAGGTGACACACATCCATTCAACAGTTCCACTGGGCCTTCCCCATGCTGGCCGGGAAGTTGCGGTCACGCAGCGAACAAGCCAGACAAGTCCCTGCCTTCGCAGGGCTTACCGTTCGTGGGGCGAAGACATGAACGAGCAAACAAATACACACACAAATACTCAGAGGTTCTTGCTGGTGGCCAGAGGGATGAACAGGGTGAAGGGGGAGGACACAGCAGGAGGGGGCAGAAGGCTTCCCAGAGGAGGTGGCGTTTGAGCGGAGCCCTGAGTGACAAGGAGGAGCTGACTGTGAGACCATTCCTGGGAGAGGGAACAGCAAGAGCAAAGGCCCTGGGGTGGGCTGGGGGTTCACGTCCAAGGCCTTGCAGCTTTGGGTACCGAATGAGAAGCAGCAGGAGGAAATCAGACGGAGCAGGTGGCGGGTGGGGGGTGGGGCAGGTCACAGGCAGCCCGAGTGCCGTGCGCAGGGGTGCAGACTTAGTAGAGATGCAAGAGGAAGCGTCCAAAGATTGCAACAGCCTCCCCCAGGGGACTTCTCACCTGGTGCACCTGACTGTCTTGGGCTGATCGGGGGCCCCATCTGTCTCAGAGATTCAACCTGAGGCGACCCTGATGTGTATTTCAGTGGGAGAAAGGTGAACTTCCTGTGTGGGGGCAACACGTTAGTAATTTCAGATTGCTCTGTCAGGCTTTGGGTGAAGAAAAAGGGGTAAGATTTAAAAGCTGGTCCAGAATGGGCATTTGCATTTTTGTCCGTTTCCCTGACAACGTCTGCTCTCAGAGGCACAAGCAGAGTCCAGGGGACTGGGAAATCCTTTCTGGTCACCAGACCACAGGTTGCGTGAGGTCAGAGACTGCAGCTGTCCTGCCCAGAACCAAATCAGCAGAGGCCCGGACACGGCTGACAAACAGGATGAAGGAACAGTAAAATTATGGTAGACACTGTGGCTGGACTGGCATTCGTGGAAGAAAACTTAGAGACGTTTTTTCTAACACCTTTTCCAGGAAAGGGGGCCCTGAATTAAGTATGTACACTCACTGCACCTAACGTCCCGTTTCAGAAACTGAAGACTGTAACTCCCAGATGGTACCTGGTTGAATAGTGTCCCCAAACTCAGGTTCAACATTCACGTCCAGAATGTGAACATATCTGGAAATAGGGTTTTTTCAGATGTCATTAGCTAAGATGAGGTCTTACTGGATTAGGGAGGGCCCTATATCCAAGGACTGGTGTCCTTATAAGAAAGCCATGTGAAGACAAAAGAGATGGGAGTGACACCTATAAGCCAATGACACCAAGGATGGCCGGCAGCCACCAGACGCTGGGAGAGACGCCTGGAACATAGCCTCCCTCAGAGTTCCCAGAATCAACCCTGCTCACACCCTAATTTTGGACTTCTGGCCTCCAAAATCATGAGAAAATAAATTCGTTGTTTTCAGCCCCAAAAAGACAAGGAACACTGAGCGTGGTGCACTCGGGATGCCCGTGACCTGCCCTGCCACCTGCCCTGTCTGATTTCCTCCTGCTGCTTCTCATTCAGTACCGAAAGCTACAAGGCCTTGGATGCGAGCCACCCAGCCCACCCCAGGGCCTTTGCTCTTGCTGTTCCCTCTGCCAGGAATGGTCTTCTCACATCAGCTCCTTCTTGTCACTCAGCGCTCAGCTCAAACGTCACCTCCTCTGGGAAGCCTTCCGCCCCTTCTGCATCTCCCTCACCATCACCCACAGTGGCTGCTGAACCGGGGAGCCGAGGGGTCCAGATATTGGAAAAGCAGAGTTCCAAACCTCCTGTGTTCATTTCCTGAGGCTTCCCTAGCAAATTATCACAAAACTAAAACAACAGACATTCCTTCTCTCATAGCTCTGGAGGCCAGAAATCTGAAATCAGTATCGCAGGGTTGATGTTAAAGTGTCTCAGGGCCACGCTCTCTCCAGAGCCTCCAGAGGAATCTGTTCCTGCCTCTTCTGGCTCCTGGTGGCTGTCTCTATGCCACAGCTTGTGTCCGAATCACTCCAGTCTTGGCCTCTGAAGTCACATGCCTTCTTTGTGTGTCAACTCTCCCTCTGCCTCTTGGGACACCTGTGATTGCACTGGGCCCACCGGGATAACCCAGGCCAATCGCCCCATCTCAAGATCCTTAATCAGTGACATCTACAAAAAGTGGATGGACAGGCGTTGAGATTTTCTACACAGTGCGTGGGCTGGCTCCCCCAATCCAATGGTGATCCTGGAATCTCCCCCACCCAGCAACATTCTGGAACAGGTCTGTGAGAGGCCCTGCCCCGAGGGCCCAGAAAAGAGAAGTGTGATTCCTGGGAGCTGCCAAAAGTCTACTTGGAATAAAGGTCATTTCCCATTTCCATCAGGTGACCCAGCGGGTAGGCTGGGGCGATGCTCTCCGGCCAGGGTGGGGAAGTCGGTGAAGCAGGGGGAGGTACTGGGGACGAGGAGGTAAGCTAAGCCTGAGGCCCTTGCCCCCAGGGCACGGCACCTACTCGACTCTCACCTCCTATGGTCCGATCTACTGACTTATCAGGAAGAGCCAGAAATGCGGATTGGTTCACGTGAAATATTCTCATTATTAAACAAGCAATCAATTTAAAAAATTTAAAGCGCTCTGTAGATCAAGCAAGACACAGCTGATGGGTGGCCAGTTCCCAATGTCTGCTGTTGACAGAATCTATCAGAACCTAGCCAACATCTAGAAAGGTTTTCTCTGGAGCAGGATGGAACGAAGGTAACAGCTGAGGCTCTGGGGACAGATGGACTCAGGTTCAAACCCATCCTTTACCAGCTGTGGAACCTCGGGCAAATTACAACCTCCAAGCTTCAGTCTCATCTATAAAACGGGGACGGGGACATTCACAGTGAGATGCTCCAGGTACAAAGCCCCCAGCACAGAGGCTCTCACACTATGAGGTTCGTGTGTCATTATTGTTGTTGTGTTCCTCAGATGCGTTCTTTTTCATATTTTAATCATTCACACGTTCGGCTGCAACTTAAAATCATTGTGTCCATTTAACACCTGTTCTGCCTCCCTCCTAAAGTTGTTTTTAAATACGCTGTGTGACTTTAAATAAAGATGGATGCCTTCCTGTTCAAGGTGAGGAAGTTAAGGACATGAAGATGATCACGTTGGGAGAGGTTAGTCCAAGACCCGAGACCCAGGTGGGGAGGGAAGTGTTCAGGAGGAAGCACTCAACTGTCCTGCTGAGAGTTTCATCAGTCACTTAGATGGAGTCCATGCTTGTGAAGTTTGCAAGTGACCCTGAGGGGGAGGGCGAGCTCCGGGGCCAGCGTGTGAAAGTCCAGGGTTCAAGGTCTCAGTGGTGGTCAGGGAGGAACAGTCAGTGTGAGTCCCGGCGCTCGGCTTCCTTGGGTCAGTTCCAGAAGTCAAGCGTGATCCCACCAGCACGGCTGCAATGAGATGAGTGGCACTTCTGGGTGTTGGTGAGGGTGTGAAACACCAGCAAGGCGCACGTGACTGCTGGCGGGCGTGCACATTGGTACAGCCACCTCAGGAGACTGGCGATATTGCCCGAAGCCAAACACAGGCTTACCTCTGACCCACATCCCCGCTCCTGGCAGTGACCCCAGGATAATGAGCTCCCGTGTGTGGCGAGCTCGCCGAGCCGAGCCGATTCCGGAATGCCCAGGGCAGCCCTGTCTGCAACGGAACCAAAGTGAACAGGAGGATCAACAGGGAGACTGCGGTGACTGCTACAGAGCAAGGAAAAGGGACAAACCTCTCTCACAGCAACGAGGGTGAGGCGCCCAGATGTACCAGTGAGTGAAAAAGTCAGACACAAAAGAGCACATACTGGAATGCAAAAAAAAAAAAAAAAAAAACAAGACACAAATGAACTTATCTACAAAACAGAAACAGACTCACATAGAAAACAAATTTATGGTTACCAGGGGGAAAGGGGGAGGAAGGGATAAATTGGGAGTCTGAGATTTGCAGATACTACTATACATAAAATAAACAACAGGTTTCTTCTGTGGAGCACAAAGAACTGTATTCAATATCTTGTAGAAACCTAGAATGAAAAAGAACATGAAAAGGAGCATGTGTATGTACATCTATGACTAAACATGAGGCTATATGCCAGAAATTGATACATTACAAACTGACTATACTTCAATAAAAAAATAATAAAATAAAATAAAAGCACGTACTATCGGATCCTGCTTCTATGAAGTTCGAGAACAGGGGAAGCAAATCCACGGTGAAGGGAGTCAGAGTGGTGGTTACCTCTGCAAGAAGAGGGGCTGGATAGGAACCGGGGAGGGACTAGAGGGAACTTTCTAGACCAGTGGCAACGTTCTCTCTCGATCTGGGTGGTGGTTACGCAGGTGTACACAGCATAACCCAACATCCAGCTGGAGACTTCGGACTCGTGCACTTCACTCTGGGTACACACTCTATCACAACAACAGACAAAAAGGAGAGGGAGAGGGAGAGCCCCAGGCTGGCTGGCAGGTGGCAGGGCAGGATCTGCGAACCAGGCCTCCCCAAGGAGACGGAGACCACGCCTGCAGGTGTCTTTCCCTGGGCCCAGCTGGAAACTCTCCTCACTCCGTCCTGGTGCAGGCAGACCCCAGCCGGCCACGTGCAGATCCAGAAGACACTGCCAGGCTGGGGGCCACCAGTGGGAACAGGGCCTGCTCCATTGCGGGGCGGGGGGGATGGCATCTGCAGTCACATAGGACTCTGCCCTCTGAAGGGGCTCTGAGCCCTGCTGCTGTCAGCTTGACAGTCTTACTAATTTTCGAACCAGAAGCCCCACATTTTTAGTTTGCACTGGGCTCCCCAAATTAGGTAGCAGGCCTTGAATGGGAAACCGTCGTATGTGGCTGGGTCCTCAACTTCGGAAGGGCTGTTCTTGGACAGAGAAGCACAGGCATGCTGCCGGGAGCACGAAGTGACGGAGTCAGAAAGCAACCGGACCTCAGCTTGATGTCCGGAAGAACCTCCTGCCAGCGACAGTGCCTCACAGAGAAAGATCAGCAGCCCGTGTAATGAGTGCCTACTGTGTGCCAAGCATCTTCCCTACACCCTATGACCCCTCACAGAGACCTTGCAGGGAGAGACCACTGCTGTCCTCCTCGTGCAGAGGAGGGAACCGGAACCAAAGCAGGTTTTTACGGCCAAGCATCACTCGGCTGGTTAGCAGTGAAGCTGGGCTTTGAATCCAGGTTTGACTGAGTCAGAGTTGGCATCCACCACCAGAGTTTTCAGATATTCCAGCCGAGGGCTGCACCACATCAGGAGCCAGCGGAGAGCCTTTCTGCTTTGGGAGGTGCAGGAATCCAGGGTGCAAGGTGGAGACGGCTGGGATTCTAAACACCGTCAGGAGGCCACGTAAAGAATGCCAGGGTACCCACCTGAGTGTCAGCCCCGAGGAGGCTGGTCTCCGGATGCCTGGCTCCCCTTGGGGGCTTCCTTCATGGTTAGACTAGGGGACGAAGACCCTCAGGTGCTGGCGGGGACACATGAATAAAGGTAGAAATGTGTGATGCAATAGGGAGGGGTGGGGACTGAGGCAACTTAGGTTAAAAAGTTTAGAAAAAAATTTAAACATCAGGCAGGCAAAACCTAAAACACTTCTGCAGGCTGTCCATAGGTCAGCAGAAGGTGGCTGGTTTAGATTGTCAGCCCCATGAGGGCAGGGAAGGATCTGTCAGGCTCATCAACATAGCCCCTGGGCTGGGCACGTCCCCCCCCGCCCCCCGCAGGCACTCTGTTTAACCCTCCCTGACCTCTGCTGCCCAGCAGAGCTGGGCGATGGAGTGGGTGGCAGGACCCCAGTTCACTGGCTATGCCTCGCCAACTGGATTCTTACTCCCTACCTTTTCTCTCAATTCCCAAAAGCATAGGGCTCATTTATGAGAATTTTCTTAGAAAAGATAGACAAGTACTGGATAAAATATCAGGATAGTGCAGACGTCAAGACCAAGGCCTCTTGAATCCTGCTCCACCAGACCTAGCTGCAGGATCTCAGAACAGTCACCTGGCCTCCCTCTGCCTCCATTTCCACATCTATAAAATGGGAATAATAATGGTACTTAACTTGCTTCTTGTGACTTTCAAATTAGGGAAGATTTGCAATTTTGTAATGATTAAGTTAAGACATGTCATTTGGTGACTATTAAATTACATGATACATGGAAAGTGCCCAGAACACCTTGCACACAGTAGGTATTCAATCAATACTAGCCAGTTCTTTACTGCATAAACAGCTACCTTTTATCAAACCTACTAAGGGGCAAGCATTGCGCTAAAAACTGGTCTTTTTTTTTTTTAAGTTCATTTGTATCTTTTTAAACTTTTTATTATATTTTTTAATAGAGGTACTGACGATTGAACCCAGGACCTCCTGCGTGCTAAGCAGCACTCTAGCACTAAGCTATTTCCGTTCAGTCCCTGCTCTCTAAAATAGTTATTCTGCAAGCACATACTGAACATAAATTATGAGGCCGACACTTCACAAGGCACACGGTATCTCCCCCCAACACTCACTCTCCTGCGAAGCTCACATTGTTGTAGGGGAGATAGAGTGAGCGCTGTAGAGCAGAGGAGGGTGGAGGGAATGGTAAGTTACAGAAGCATGGATTCTCGGTGTGTCTCCCGTGGGTTCCACCTTATCCCATCAGGCCCTGCCTGGCACACAGCAGATGCTAGTAACCACCAGTGCAATGGATGAATGCCACTGGATACTCACAAGACCCTACATGGTGCCTGCTGTACAAACAGGTGCGGAGAGGCTGTGAGGCTAAGCAGCTGGCCTAGGCCGTAGGAGGCATGCAGCAGGATGGCTCCCACACACACCTTTCCCAAGAAGAGGACTCTCCCCGCAAAGGCGCAGCCACCCCAACCTCCGCCGCAGCCGCAGCCGCCCCGCCCTTCCTCCACCACGTGGATTTAAAACCCACGCCGGAGCCGGGCTCCTGCCCCTCTTCTGCTATTGGGCGAGGCCATCCACACTTGTGTCCAATCGAATGACTGCTCCCAGAATGCGAACTTGGGATTGGTTCACCCGCTGTGTCATTTTGAGCTGTTTCTGACGTAAGCAGTGTCTGGCACCCCCGCCTCTTTGGCGTCTTTACTGAGGTTAAAGGAGCCATAGGGGAGAAGAGGAGAGTGTTACTTCTGAGACATTTTGAAGCCACCTTTAAAAAAATTTTTTTAAATTAACGTTCATTGTAAAAAACAAAATAACAACAAACAACGAAGAGGCATGTAAATTTCATTTAATCCATTACACAAAACTAACCACTTAACATTTTGGCACGTATCATTTCAGTCTTTTTTCTAATAATATAATTTTATTAGTACCAAATTAGGGTCGGTTCTGAAGCCTAATTTAAGATTTGCTTTATAAGGGCTTCTCTCTGTATCAACAAATGACCTTTGAAATGTTAACAGTTGCATTATCTTTGACCTTCTTTATTCAACCCATCTCCTGTTTTTCCTTAATTTCATTGAATTTTGCTTTTCCAAGTGAAAATAGGGTCAGTATTCTTGTCCTTAATAATCAGTTCTTTGCTTATGTCCTTAAAATACGTTGTAGAAACAGAACTAGAGAGTGAGGATACTGATCCTTTAAGGCCTGAGACACACTGCAAAATTGTCTTGCATTCATTCATTCAGCAGATACTTACTGAGCAATTATACGTGCCAGTCTGGCTGTGTGGCTTTAGCCTACCCACAATTGTGGATACAACACAGAACTAGGCAGGCATAGCCCATGCCTCTTTCAAAGATGCAGCGCCAATTTCATCACCTCTGAAGCCAGCTCCTGGACAGAGGTCCCAAGCCTATATCTGAGAACAGGGCTCCCTGTGCAGAGGGGAGGCGGTTGTATCTCCAGCTCTGACAGAGGGGCTGCAGGTGGAAAGCACAGGGCAACTTCCGGGTCCCACACCTTGTGGGGACTGTTGGGGCATCACGATGCCCTATTCCTCTGGATTCCAATGGTTCCTGTCTGGTGTTCTGGAGGCCCTGAGGTCACCTGAGCATCTGCTCCTGAGACCAGACACTGAGGACACACAGGGTGCAGTCCAGCCAGAGACGCTGGACGAAACGACTCACAAATTCACTTACAAATGAGAGTTTGGGCCAACTTCTCCAAAGGGAAGAAAGGGATTCTACGTTTCATTTGTTTGGTGTGGGACTGGAAGCTCCAGCAGCACAGAGCATGCAATTATAACAATAATTCACTCTTTTCAAGAGTCTGTTCCTGGCCAGGCCCTATGCTGGGTGCCGAACAGGAGTTTTCCCATTTAACTCTCTCAGTAGCACTCTGACTAAGGCCCCTTATGATCTCTGTTCTAAAAATGAGGAGACTGAGGCCTGGAGTCATTAATTAATTTTCCTAATCAGGGCCACACGGAAGTGGTGGCCTGCAAGACACGGAAGCAACATAAATGTCCATCGACAGATGACTGGATAGAGAAAATATGGTCTATAGAGATAACCCATGCAATACTACTCCACCATAAAAAGAAATGAAATAATGCCATTTGCAGCAACATGGATGGACCTAGAGATGATCACACTAATTGAAGTAAGTCAGTTAGAGAAAGACAAATATCATGTGATATCTCTTATATGTGGAATCTGAAAAAATGATACAAATGAACGTATTTACAAAACAGAAACAGACTCACAGACGTAGAAAACAAACTTATGGTTACCAGAGGGGAAGGGGGAGGCGGGATAAATCAGGTGTTTGGGATCAGCAGCTACACACTACTGTATATAAAACAGATAAACAACAAGGACCTACGGTATAGCACAGGGAACTGTATTCAGTGGCTTGCAGTAACCTGTAATGGAAAAGAATTTATATAGATAGATTATAACTGAATCACTATGCTCGACACCAGAAACTAATACAACATTATAAATCAAGTATGCTTCAATGAAAAATAAATGTTAAAAAAAAAAAAGAAAGAAGTGGTGGCCTATACTTGTGTGACCTCAGTTTTTGGCATGCAGAATTTAGGTGTTTGGGGAATGAATCAATCAGTGATTGAGCCCCTAGAGAGTAAAGTCAGTAAAAGCAAAGCCTGTCTTTGCTGCGGTGGCTGAGTACCCTGGAGTTCGATGTCCACGTGGCCTGCCATATGGAACAATTTTTGTGTACCAAGCGTGGTGCCTGTCACTGGCCCAGCGCAGCCAGGCGGACATAGCCCTCCCTGCACCCACTGGGACAAGCCTGGCCTGTACCCTTAGATCCCTTCCTTCTTCTCCAGGACCCCCTCCAAACCTAGCAGCAGAGTGCCGCCACCAAGCCTGGAACAAAAGCCTTTTATGCCACCCAGAATCACACCATTACCTTATCCATCACTCCTGACAACAGTGAAATGTATCGTTCACGAGGCCAGAGACACAGAACACATCTGCTCCGGTATTCCTGGGCCATGAAATCAGCTTGAATGACAGTTCTTTCTGAAAGTGTTTCAGCCCTGAGTTGAACATCTGGAATCTTCCAAACCCCTCTCAGGCTCAGCCTGTGGTAGGAAGGTCTGTAAACTAAGCTATTTAAGGTAACCAGAGACCCTGCGTGCGAGGCCTGGGCCAGGAGTCGGGAGCAGGATGCTGGCTCAGCTCTGCCTTTCACCAGCAGCTTGACCTTGGCCAGGTTACGACCCTGCATGGGCCTCAGTTTACTCATCTGTCAGAAGACAGGATTCGGCTCCTATGTTTCCTTCTGTCTTTTCCTTCCGCCCACCACTCATCTCCCTGCCCAAGTTCCAAAGCCCTGTCTTCTCTGTAGAAACCAGTTCCCTCCTGGGAATGAGCAGCTGGACAGGAGAGGAGGAGGTGATGCCCCTGCTGGCATCTGGGACTAGTTCTGCAGGGCTCCTTTAGCTTGTTGTTGGAGTGCTCAGCCATGTGACATTTGTCCAGAAGCTAAGCTCCTGCATCAGCACCTCAACACATAGGACACAGTCAACGAAACACACAACACAGGCACCTGCACACACAACACACACCTACCTCCCACAGCACAAGTATGCACCCCACGCATATGTGCAACACATACTTGTACCCACAACACACACATGGGCGCACACACATACATTCCTCGCATCTTTATGGTTACAACTTGTGGCTCTGGTTCGGGGACCAGGCAAGCACTGTACTTCTCGGTAGGCACTGCCCAGGTTCCTGGCTTCCAGATACTTAGTTAGAAGCTTGTCATTAGCTGGCACAAGAAGACCGGGAAAAAAGAGTGTACAGGGGCGGAGAGAGAGAGTAAGCCGGGAAGACAGAACTGTCGGCCGTCAGGACCGTATTCCTAAGTGTGACTTACCTGTTTACGTGTGTGGATGTCACTCATTTAATCCACAGAGGTTTGCCAAGCGGCCGCTGCACGCCAGACCCTGACTAATGCATTCACCGGGGAGCAGGGACGACAAGACACACTGCCCTGTCTCCCTGGAGTCGCCACTCAAGTGGAGACTGACAGTGAACCCGCAAACACGTGTCTGATGCTCCCGGTCACTGCGAAGAGGCCTTGAACCACTCCCCCAGCCCCACCTGTGAAATACCATTCCTGCCCCTGGGTAGGGGAGATGTGGCTTCAGCAAGGTGACGCAGATTGCCAAGGTCACCCACGTGGGATTCCGGCAACAAGCGCCTGGAGGTGCCTCTCTTGAATGTGGTCCTCACCCTCTCCCCTCCCTGGTTCATTTCCACCCCGACCCTCCTTGCAGAGGTCAGCTGCTTTTAGCCTTTGAAAGTGAGGTTTTATGGATGAAAACCACCAAGCAGGGGGGCAGATGGTGGAGCTGGGGAAGCTCCCAGGGAGCACAGGGAACCATGTCACCCGAGTCCAGTGGGGAAGGCAGGGTGGACCCGGGCAGAGGTAGTGAGGATGGAGCAGGGGAGCAGAAAACACCATTTGCTGAGGTCAGCCCATGGGACCTGGGGCTAAAATTCCTGCATTCACAACCCACTCCACCTTACTCATGGGTCTCTGAGCCTCAGTGTCCCCATCTTTCAAATGGAAATAATATTAACTTGGACCTCAAGGGGCTGTGGTGTGACTCCGGTGAGTTGAGCTCCCTGTGGAATCCCGATGCGTGTTTGTTGAATGATTAAATGGAAGAATATGACATCTGTAGAAGGAGCCCTAACACACAGGCAGTGTCCAGTAAACGTTCATTTTTACAGTGTTTAAAAGCAAAACAAGACCAAAAAATAATAAAAACACAAAGTCCAAAGATGCTAACTTGGGAGCGTCGACAGGCCCATTAAACCACTGGCAGGACTGGAGCTGGGGTAGGGGGGGAGGTGACTCAGCTGGAAGGGGTTTCTTATGGCGGTGAGTCTGGAGGAGAGCTAGGCCAACTGCTTCAGGCCGCGGGAGGCTGCTTCTGAAAAGGCAGCTCTGTCCCGCGGGCCTCGGGGTGGCAGGAGGTGAGGGGGTAGGGCTAGACCTCAGAGGCCCAGATCTGCCTTGTCCCCACTGCCCGCTGTCCAAGCAGGCCCCAGCGGGCACAGTCAGGACATGGCCAGCCACCCTCGGCCACAGCCAAAACCCATGCTGGCTTCCCTGGTCCCTGACTGGCTCCCAGTGAGCGCCTGGCACCTGAGCAGGACCCACTGCTGGATTTGCAGGGCCCATCGTTCAAAAGTTATCAATTATGAAGAATTTCAAGATGGTGACAATAGAACATCAGACTAAGTGCGAGGCCCTCCCGAGTGAGGCGCCCGCCTGGATTCTACACCCGTGAAGCTGGCCACACAGGGAGCCCAGCCCAGGAGGGCTGCGCCGTCGGGAGCGAGGCCTTTTACAGGCTTGGACCACATCGTTTCTATCTAAAGATCCCCCAGCTGCAGATCCAACCCCTGCTCAGGCTCAGGGCAGACGGGAGCACGTGCTGTCTGGAGGCCCTGAAAGTCCTGTGCCCAGCGGTCGTCTGGGGACACACATCCATTTCACAATCCCATGACCTGTAACCGGGTTGGGAAATGTGTTCCAAGTCCCAGATTCCCCTTAGTTCCCCTTCCACCAAGGGCTTTGGCCTGGGCACCTGCTGCCCCCAGCCTAAGACTCCCTCCCTGCTGTCTCACCTCCCCAGAGAGGCCACTTGACCCCTTGGGCTCCAGCCGCATCCAAGTCAGATCCCTTCGTTTGTTTCAGCTCTTGGCCCTCTGAAACCATCGCCTGGACTTAGATGTTTATACACCTGTCATCTGTCTCACCTGCAGGAGTGTGAGCCCCAGGAGGGCTAGGGTTTGTGCCTGGCCCTAGGAAGATGCTCAGTAGAGATGAGTTGAATGAAATGCCACCTCCTCGCAGTGGGCCTCCCTGATAACCAGCCCAGCCTCCAGCTCATCATGACTGTGTCTGAAGTTTAGCTGCAGGTTTGCACGCATGTCTGTAGTCTCTCCTGCCGGCTCCCCTGAGATGCCACATGAGGGTGGGTAGTTTGTTTTGGTTGTTGCCCTGTGCCCAGTACTCAGCACAGAGCCTGGCACTGAATAGGAACATAGTATTTACTGACGGAAGGAAGGAAACATCTTCCCCTGACTTTCGGCCTCCTTCATGGACTCAGTCTGGCCCAGCAGAGGTCCACCCCCCAGTACCTCCACTCCCAACAGACTGAGCTCTCCTACCGTGGCCCATATCACCTCTTCCTGTGCCTCACCTGACAATGAGCTCTGTTCCTGTCATCACTGAATTCCCAGCACCACGTGGGGTCGTGCCTGGCACACACCGGGTTGGCAGATTTAGCAAATAAAAATACAAGACATCCAGTTAAATTTAAATTTCAGGTAAGCCACACATTAATTTTTAGTATAAGTGTGGCCCAAATGTTGCACAATACGAGAAATTGTTCATGGTTTATCTGACAGTCACATTTGTCCGACAACCCTAGGCGCACGTGAAGCCTCCCATGAGTGTGGGCAGTCAGGTGTATGCTTCTTCCAAAACAACTTTGTCCTTTCCTGCTACCCACTCAGCCAGGGGCCTTGCTGTTACACGAAGCCTTTCCGATTGTCAATACCCTCATCTGTAAAACGGAAAATAGTGTGAAGCCGGTTTCTCCCCTCCCTGGGTTCCAGGAGGACTAAATAGCCTGGCTGCTAACACATACTCAGCACTCAGTGTGTACTTCCAAGACACTGCCTCCTTCACCCCCTCCCAGTCACCCCAGGCAAAGGCACCGTTAGCATCCCTCATTTATAGAGAAGGAAACTGAGGTTGGAGAGGGGAAGGTATTCATCAAGGTTACATGCCTGTGTCCCACTCATCTTTGGAGGTACAGCTGCCACCACCTACCTGACACCCCACATTAAGCCTCCAGGCAGAACCAACTTTGGAACCAGGGCGGAGACCACTCACTAGTTTCAGGTGCCACCATCAAAACAGTGGGGTCACAATGTGGGTGCTCATTGCATGTGGCCAGTGTTGTCCCAGACAGAGCAACCAGAGGTCAACGTTGTGGGTAGTTCTGGCTTTTTTTTTTTAATCCACTGAATTAACTGGTTATTTTAGCCTGCAGGTGGTTTAACCTGGATTGTGTAAACGCTGCCTCATTTCCAAGACAATCAATCTGTGTGATTCTTGCTACCAAACCAGCCAGATCAGTTGCAAGAGACTTTAGGAGGGCAGTGCTGCCGCTGACCCCCTGAATTCCCGGCACTCGGGGCTAGAGCTCAGTGGAAGTTTGCTGACTGAATGAATGAAAGAATGGCTGAAACGAGGGGCCGTGATGGTGGTCTCCTTTGACCTGGGAGATAGTGGGACTCACGGTCATCCCCAGGCCCAGCCAATGTTCCCAGGGCCCCACAAGGAATGTTCAGGACTCTCCTCCAGCTTTTTCTCCAAGCTACAGAGGCTAAACTACAGCAAGACCTTCCACCCTTCCATGGACCTGCTGGTGAGATGGTCCCCTCTAAGGTAGGGGCTGAGACTGTCCAGCCCACGGCAGAGGCACCCTCCAGTGTAAGCCCTGAGCGTTTCCCCCTTTCCTGGACCCTAGACTTGGGCTCTGTGCCAGGCCTGGCCCTGAGTTCCAAGGGTGAGGTTCTCTTTCCAAGCAAATGATGGTCAGTGCCTTTGAACCTCCCTCTGTGTTTAGAGGCGCCTTGGCTCCTTCACCAGTCAATCACCCCTGAGCTTGAACCCTCCAGGAAAAGTTTCTGACCCCCCCTCCTAAGACAGCAAGAGGCATCACTGTGCCAGGTTCAGGAAGCGGACTCACCACTTCCTGGGCTGGCTTTCTCTGAGTTCTGCAAAATTTTGCTCAGGTTCCAATCTATAAAAGGAAATACCAATAACTTTTAAACCCTTTTGTCTCCTCTGAATGCAAAAGTAGTCTCTACTCATTACTAAAACTCCAGGCATTACAGGGATATGTGGGTATTTAAAGAATTACAAATATATGGGGGGGGGGTAGAAAACCCCAAGGACCTGGGTTCAGCTCAGACTCCATCCTGTGACCCTAAGCAAGAGACCTCCCAGCCCCGTTTCAGTGTCTGTAAAATGGGGATAATAATATTCCTGCCTCTCAGAGGAGGTGTCAGATTGTGTTCGTGTTTGGTAAGTTGCTGGCACGCGGTAAGTGCGTGCTTGTTAAATAAATAGAAATTTAGGGCAGGGTCTGGAACACATCGAATTGCTGAGAGGATAGAGATGTACCAGGGAGGGGGGCCTCTTACGTAATATTTTAATATCTTTTTAATTCCAGGAGAATGTGTTCTTGTAGCACTTGTGTAATTAAAACTTGAAATAAAAGTCCACCCCCGCACTTCCTCCCCCATCTTCAGAACTCCGGAGCCGCGCTCCCCACAGCTGGTGGCCCCTAGGGCTGCAGACATGGGGTGTGGATTTGCCCCGGGCCCCGCCGGCTGGGACGTTGCTTGTCCCCGACACGTATTTACATGACAAGGGCTCCCGGGCGTCTCTCGGAGCTGTCCGGGGCGTGTCTACGGGAGTCCCAGTTTTCCCCAGTCGATCTCCTCTAGGTCGGGTTAAAGTGCGCGGGGGGGCGCAGTGGACTTGGGGCCTCTCGGGGCTAAAGATCTGGAGTTGGGGAGTTTCCTGCGAAATCAGGTAATGGGTGATCTGGAGGACTCCCCTCTTCACTAATTTCCCCTGCCCCGAGTCCCGGGGACCTCGTGCTCCTTTGTTGGGGGTGGGGGTAAGGACGAGCTTCCCCCAAACCCAGGTCAAGGACCCTCGGGGCCAGGTTTGGGGGGGGACGTACCCGCAACGCGCGGGGTGCGGCCAGGACCCATTCCAGCTCCCCTGGGCCTCGTCGATACTAGGCACAGCTTCCAAACCGACCCCCGTAGGGGAGGGGACGCTGCGCCCTTCTTCAGCCGCGCGGGTCCCGGGTCTACGCGGGCTGCCTTCCTCTGGCCCTTTAAGAGCCCGCCCCCTTCCCCGTCACCCCGCCCCGCGGTCCGGGGAGGGGGTGCGGGGGAACCTCGGCGGGGATTGGCGCAGCGCGCGCCCCCTCCCCGGCCCCCGCGCGGTGGGAACCGGCAGCCCCGTCTAGCGCTGACGTCAGACCGTCTGCCTGCCTCCGACCGCGGTCTCGGAGCGAAACCCGATCTCCTTGGACTTGAATGAGGAGGAGGAGGCGGCGGCGGCGGCGGAGGCGCTCGGCTGGGGGAAGCCAGCAGCAGAGGCTCAGCCCCGGCGGCAGCGCGCGCCCCGGCTGCCAGCCCATTTCCCGGACGCCACCCGCAGACACTGCCGACGCCCCCGGGGCTGCGGAGGGGCAGCCGGGGGGCGCAGGGGAGCGCGGCCCCGAGCACTGAGTCCCGCGGCGCCCCGGGAACTTGGCGGCGCCCTGAGCCCGGCGAGCCGGGGCGCGCCTTCCCCGCCCCGCTCCTCCTGCATGCGGGGCCCGAGCGCCGGGCGCCGGCCGGAGCCCCCCCCGGCCGCCCCCGAGCCCTCTGCGCCCCGCGCCGCGCCGCCGCGCCGTCCATGCACCGCTTGATGGGGGTCAACAGCACCGCCGCCGCCGCCGCCGGGCAGCCCAATGTCTCCTGCACGTGCAACTGCAAACGCTCTTTGTTCCAGAGCATGGAGATCAGTGAGTGACCCCGCGCCCCCCTCCCGGGAGGCCCCGTCGGGCTCGGACCGCGAGTGGAGACGCAACTGCGGGCTGGGACCCGGGCCGTGCGCGCCCCCTCGGCCGTGCGCCCTGCGCCCCGGCTGCGCCCGCCGCGCCCCGGGCGCGCCCTCCCGGCTCGCGGCAGCTGGCGGCCGGCCCGGCTTTGTCCCGCGGCGCTGCGAGCCTGGCACGGCCCCCGCTGCCCGCGCCCCGCCCGCCGGGACTCGGACCCGGGGCCGAGCGACGCGGAGGGCGACGGGGCGACGGGCGCGGGAGGACTGGGGCGGGTGGATCCGTGAAGTTTCCATTTTATTTCCCTAAGGGGCAGTCGCGATGGAGCAATTAGGCCGGCTCTTTATCAACTTTGGCTTGGGGGCAGGGGGAGGGTGTCGGGCGTGTGAGACACTGTCTGGCCTGCGCGGTGTCTGGGGCTCCGGGTGTGTGTCTGGAGTGTGCGTGGCGCTGTGGGTTTCAGTCTGTGAGTGAATTTCCGTGCGTCTGTGGAGTGTGCGTGTCTGTATGTCTCTGTCTGGGTCTCCGCGTTCCTCTCCTTGTGTCTGTGTGTCTGGCTTGAAGTCTGCCCCCCGGAGTGTGTGTCCCCGAGCTTTCTTGGGTCTCTGTGTCTCTCTGTGTCCGGGTCTGGGTGCCTCTCTTGACTGTGCATCTCTCTGGGGGTCTGGGGACCGTTTGTGTCCAGGTGTCTGAATCCAGGGCTCAGCGCTGGTGGGTCTGGCCGAACGTGGATCCTGAGTGTGTGTCATTGTGTGAGTGTCTGTGTCCCCGACGCACCTATAAATAGCCTCTGTCTGGACAGCTTGGCTCAGTCTGGCTGGGACGGTGGTTACAAATGAGTCAAAGTTTGGGGCTGTCTGTATTTGGGACTGCCTTGCTCTGAAAGGGGGAGGTAGACCCAGGGTGGGTAGGGGAGTGTTTGAAGCTTGGTGCTGACTCGCCCTGTGCACGGAGAAGTTGAGACAAACCTCGACTTCCATCATGTATAGCCCACCCAGGTGGCCATTGGGTCTGGTGGGGAATTGACTGCTGCCCCCTGGGGACTTCCTTCTAGCCTATACCCCGTTCCCCCCAGCCCATCCTTTTGGGGACCTCTTGCCTCTCTGAGCTTCAGTTTCCCCATCCTCACCCCTAAGCACTCTGGGTCCCTGCAAGGGCCAGCCTTCTTCCAGCTGGGACCAGGAGTCCAGAGGCAGCCGCCACCAAGCGAGGGCAGTCACCGGGTGACTCATAAGCCAGTTTCCGCAGGCGGCTGCCACAGTTTTCAGCCCCTGAGCCTGTACAGTGAGGCACAAGAAGTAAAAATAACTCATGACCGGCCCTGCCGGGGCAGGCTGGCTGGCTTCGGTGGTGGGTCCTTCCATCTGCCGGTCCCCACTCCCTCCAGTCCTGGAATTGAAAGCCTTGTTCACCTCTGCCCACCCCACCACCACCAGCTGCCCCTCGCCTGGCCAGTGAGATGCCAGCAGAACCTGCCCAGAGCCAGCATTTGTGGAACTGAGTTGTATTAAACCAGATTGCTTCCCAAAGGCCCTTTGTGAACTCGGAAGGCTAATGAAATGCATGAGGATATTATTAAAATATGTTCGCACATGTTTGGAGAGTCTCCCTGGTGCTCAAGGACCCTGGGTGCCTTATTTGTCGGCTCCTGTAAGGCTGCCCACCTGGGGGGGTCCCGAGTCCGTGTGTGGAGCTTGCCCATTACAAGGGCTGGGCATGGTCTGGCATTCTGCTCTTCTTCCTTCGTGTTCAGGACTTTAAAAAAAAATTCATTCTCATTTCTGTGCCTTCTTGGGCTGATCAGCCCTGACTGTATTTTGGCTGACACCAAGGTGCGGTTAAGTCTGTTGCCTGCGACCATAGTGTTTCCCACAGACGGCGGCATCTGAGTGGGTCCTTTGAGGTTAGCGCCTGGAACCCTGGCCTGCACCAGCTGGCCCCGAGGTGGCCCATTAGTCACCATGCTCAGTGTATCTTTTACACACGGCCCTAACTTCCTGGAAGAAAGCCCAGGGCAGAGAGGGAAGCGGTCTTTAAAAGGCAGGTATAATGTAACTGCTATTGCAAGTGCTAATCAGATTTCCCGGAAATGGTCCGATGAGGAAGCCTTAAAGGCCTGGGGTTTCTTTATTTTACAAAAAAAGAAGAAGAAGAAGACAAAGAAGAAGCAGGAGGGAAGGAAAAATTGAAGGAAGGAAAGAAATGGATAGTGACCACTGTGCATGTCCCATGATCTGAGTTGGGGGTTCAAGTAGAACTTTAAAGTTGGATTTGGAGCTGGGCTTCAGGGTGTTGTTCAGATGGCTTCTCTCTAGAAAAGGAGAGATTGCCCTTGGTAGGTCCCTTAGGTCCCCTGGCCCTCAGTTTCCTCATCTGAAAAATGAGACCATGATGGTGGAAATAAAAACAAAAAAAACTCTACCATCTTTCAAGATGGGACCTGTGCCTCCTAAGTCTGGCTGGAGGATTCCGTGCCAGAAATGGCTCCCCATGCCTCCAGAGTCTGTGGTGTGGTCTCCAGTGGCCCCAAACTTCAGACCTGAGTGGAGCCTTGGCCAGCCCAGGGTTCATGCCTTTATTTTATAGCTGAGGTGAAGTGGTGATGGAAACCTTTGCCCCCTGGTCCCCAACCCGTGCTAGACCCAGACCCAGGGTTATTGCTCATGGAACACACACATCTTGAATTTGAAATGGAGGCCCCAGAGGACGTCCACCTTGAACCTGGGGGCTGAAGGAAATTAGCCTTTCTGCACCTGGGAGGGTAGGGCCTGGCTCTGATATCTGGGATGGTCTTGACTTTGACGAGATACTGCCAAGACCCACTAGGGGCCCCATCCTTTCTGAGTCCAGAGGCAAGGGCTGCTGTCTGATGGGAAATCACTCTTCTCAGAGCACACCCCACAGAAAAATACGCCATTCTATAGAAGAGCCAGGGGTCTTGGGATTGAAAGCAGCCAGGTCAAGTGACAGACCGCTGGAGATGACAGCCAGGGAGCTCAGTACAGAGACTTTTGAGGAAAGGATTCCTCCTGGCACCTGTCTTCTTGCTGGCAGTCTTTGACTTCTTTTCAGTCCTGCGGCATCTCTTAGAAATTACTCCCCGTCTTTCTCCTCCAGCTTCTGCTTGAGACTTTTGGGGGCAAATAGATGCTAACTGTGCTTTCTGGACAGACTGAACTGTGGGGCCAGACAGCCATTGGCCCTCTTGGCTGCATGTCTGGAGGGACCTGGGAGGCGTCCCCTGCCCTGGCCGCGCCGTACGCCTCTGTGGGCAGTATCTACAGTGATGGTTTTGTTTTTGTTTTTGTTTTGTTTTTTTTTTAACACAACTGGAGTCACTGAGCCTCTGATTCCTCTTCTCTGACCGATTCCAAACAAATATTCCCCAACACTGGAGACTCGGCTTTCAGAACCTACAAGGACACCCAGTTTTCTGGTGGTTTGTTGGGCACGTGTGCGCCTCGTGTGTAAAACTCGAATTCACGGCCTCTCAGCCTCGGCACCCGGACGTCTGGGCCAGATCATTTCTTGTTGGGGGAGGGGGAGGTTGTCTTGTGTGTTGGGTGTTTCACAGCATCCCTGGCCTCTCCCATCTAGATGTCAGTAAGAATAGAATCCTACTCTCCTCACCAAGCTGTAACAACCAGGAATGTCTCCAGACGTTGCCAGATGCCTCCTGAGGGGCACATTGACCCTGGCTGGGAACCACTGTTTTAATCAGTTACTGGTTTTTCCAGGGGAGGTGGGAGGGCAGATCTGAGTTGCCAGAAGACGGTCCTCAGTTCCCTTCGGAAATCAGCCCCTCTGAAGGCTCGAGTTGGCACCTGCCACTCCTCTGCTTAGCCTTTATTGAGCGCCTGCTGTGTGCCCTGCAGGACGGACTGGGGCTCCCTCTTGACGAAACGTCTGCTTTTCATCTCGGTCTGGTGCCTACTAGGAGGAACGGCTCGGGCCGCCGTAAGGGCTGGTATTTCAGGTTTCGGCTTCAACCCCGATGTCCAGCCGGCACCGCGCCCCGCCCCCCGTGGGCCCTCTCAGCTGGGCCTTTAACCTACATGTATTTTGACTGTCTGGGTTTTAGGTTAAGGTGCAGTCAGAGGCCGAGTTTGGACTGGATCTCAGGTCAGGCAGTTCGCCACCGCTTCCCAGGAGGTCTGGGTTAAGCCAGCTACCCCGCCCAGCGCGACCCGGGGTCAGGGGTGAGCTTAGTGTTTGTCAAGACTTGAGACACGGAGTAACTGATTGCTCTTGTGCACACACTCATCTACAGACACACACATGCATGTGCACACACACCCATCCGCATACAAACATGTACACGGGCACACACACTCAGCTGCTACTTCTGCCTTTGCTGCAAGCTTCTCTTTGGGTTGGGAATGGTTACAGCTTCTCCTGGGCACGTAAGAAAAATAAAAAGGAAAACTGCACACACGTAGACTTTCTCCCCCTCCAAGTTGTGCGAATCTATGCACCTTCCCTTCGAAAGAGAACGAAATGGAGCTGTGTGCGAGCTGCCTGGGAGGGGAGGTGGGCGGGGAGGGCGGGGTGGGAGGGGACCCGGGGGCTGCTTATTTTCAGGACTGCAAGAGGCACTTGACCCCTAGTAACCCCAGAGTGGCTGCAGATACCTGCCTCTGCGCACCTGCCCCACCTGTCTTGTCTAGCCTAGGGCCAGGTTTTTAAATATTTATGGCTTTGTCAACTGTTAAAACCTAAGAAAATGTTGGAGAGGAGGGCACTGGGGGTCGGCCCAGACCAGAGGGACCGTGTGGCCCTTTCCCTTCAGGTGTTATCATCTGGAGGTAAGTTTGCAGGCAGCTTGGCATCCTGCCCGAAGAGAAGCAGCTCTTACACATTGAATCTTAGAGACTCTGCCCTCCTGCCAGCCTTGGGCTCTTATTTGGCGCACGTGCTGGAGAGGAGAGCAAAGCTGAGGACCCGTTCTCTGCTTTTTTTGTTTTGGGTTTTTGTTTGTTTGTTTTTTGTGGGGGAGGTAATTGGGTTTATTTGTTTTTTAATGGAGGTTACTGGGGATTGAACCCAGGACTTCATGCATGCTAAGCAAGTGCTCTGCCACTGAGCTGTACCCTCCACCCCCCGTTCTGTGCTTTTTGAAAGGTGTTGTGTGCACACATGCAAGGTTAGGGGTGGGAGTGGGTGCCGTGTGTGCTGCGTGCCCCCTCCCCTTTGGGGGATGCCACATTCAGAGTGGTAAATAGCGTTCTCTGGAGGGGGCTGCAGAGACCAGGGGTGCGTGAGTCCTGCCTAAAGGGACCACTGCTTGATTTTGTTGTAAAGCTCCGAGATGTTCAGTACTGGCAGTTCCTTTTTTCCTCACCTGCTCGCAGACCCTCTCCCTCCTGGGGGCTGCAGTGTGTTAAGAGTGTGACCCTGAGCTAGAAGGATGGAGGCTCAGCCCTACTCCAGAACCCGCTGTCTCTGTCACCTCTTGCTGTCACTTGGTGCATCTGTAAGGCTGGGTGACAACAGCCCCTGTGTGCTGGGGTGTTGTGAGGATTCAAAGACTATTCTTGGGGAGTGTGGCCTGCTGTCTGCCCAGCTCTGTGTTCCTGGGGTTCAGTGGTGACAGTGGGATGGACTTGGGCCAACGACCCACTTCTCCTGTCCCCTTGTGGTCACACTTGGGCACATCACCTGTTGAGTAGGCCTTCGGAAGAAGGTTTCCCCACTCAGGTAGGGTGCCAGCACCGGCTGGGAATGTTGGCATGGACAGGCCCATGTAGGGACCATGACCTTGAAAGTGGAGGTAATTGAATATTTGTGTGAGTTTCCTTGTGCCTGGCTGGCAAACCCCCAGCACATCTGCCCTTTGCCCACGAAGCCTCAGGCATCTCTTTTGGGATCCCACTGGGTTCCCATAATTCACCGCCGCTTTGGAGGACAGAGGGTGGGTGGGGTGGAGGTGGGGGGTGAGGTACAAAATGTAGGCTGGGAAGACAGCACCACCCTGACACCACAGACCCCACTGAGTCCGTTCCTAAGACTGTCGCGAGCACAAAGCCCAGAAACTCTGAATGGTTTGAGGCTCCAATTTTGAAACTTAATTTCACTGTTGAATAAGTGGGTGTATGGTGCTGGGGAGGGAAACTGGGGGTGAGGGTGGGAAGGTGAACCATCAGAAGAAGACCTGGACCTTTGTTTTTCCCAAGTGGATTTCACTTCCCCGAGCACCTGTGCCTTCGCTTCTGCCCTTCCCCCTCCCCACATGGGCTGCACCCCTCACTTTCCTTTGGGTGACACTACAGAGCCCAACCTGAGGGTCTTGGCACAGCCTTGTCAGGCATGGGCAGAGGTGTCTGTCACCAAGCTGGGAAAGGTCCCAGATTGCTTGCCAGTAGAGGCGGGGGCTTGCATGCTCTGGAGTGGGCCTGGAAAGGTTTGGGGCATCCCTAGGCTTTCCAAGAGACACAGAACAGCTTCTGTCTTCTGTTTCCAGGGTGACTGATGGATTTTTGTTTCCATTCCCTTTCCTAGTTGGATATGGAGAGCTTATTATGTGCCAGGTACTAGTGACGCATTTTCTTAGTCTTCAAAACAACTCTGTTGCGAGAGCTAATGCTGTCAGCGATTTGCAAATGCAAAAACGGGATCAGAGAGGGTAAGACACTTGCTCCAGGTAACACAGTCAGGAACTGATGCTTTGATGGGTTTCAGACCTCAGCTCCCTGACCCCACAGCCCACGTGCCCAGGATTTCTTCCCTGTGACACCACACCGACCCCTATTCGTTAGGGAAGAACGCTAATAAATCTCAGAGCGCACAGTCAGGTCCTTCCCCTCGGACAGCATACTGGCTGTCTTTCATTGGCAAGATCTCCCCCAAACACATGACCCTTGTCAGGCTGTCTCTGTCTCCAGCTCCTTTCTGTATTCCCAAATCACCACCGTCAGATGTTGCAGAAGGAGCTTGGTAAGTGGTCCAGGGCTGTTCCTGGAGGGACCCTATCTGTTAACTTTCCCATGATTTCCAGACCATCTGGGGTCTGTGTCCTGCCCATCTTCTCACCAGGGTGCGATGATGACAGTCTAGTCTTTACAGGGGACAGAGAGCATCCTTTAGGTACCTGGTAATTCAGCAACTTCATCACTCACCAACTGTGCTGTTGAGGGCACTGCTCCGGGGCACAGCACGCAGATAAGCCCTGCCCCCTGAGAGTTGGCACTCTACAGCACCGACAGGAAGATGAGTTTGTGTCAGGGAGTGGGGCTGAGAGGAAACCAAAACTGGGGCAACCTCAAAGCCTCTTTTGGGGACGCCCCCCACCCAGGCTCCCAGGCCAGTCATCCTGTTTGGGCCCCAGGAGCACCCCGTGGATCTCTCCTGCCAGACCTGTCACGTGGTATTGAATAGTGTGCAATTAGATGTGTCATCTCTCCTCCCTCTGGTCTCCCGACGCCGAGAGGTTGGGGACTATGTCCGTTTTGTTCATCGCATCCCCCGAGCCTGGTTGGTACTTTGCGTGTGAGGAGCAAGGAAGTGGGCAGGCTCCTAGAAGGTCCCCGGCGGGACAGGACGTGGTCAGGATGCAGACTTGGAAAACCATCCTTTTTGGGAATCCCTCCTGAGCCTCCACTTGCTCTTCTGAAAACAGGGGAGATTGACACCCGCTTCATCGGTTGTCAAGACAGTTACCCAGCAATAGCACAAAGCATTATTTTGATTGCTCCAAACACATCCCCGCTGTTTTGGGCAGGAGGCTGTGCCTCAGCCCCCTTCCCGCCTTCTCTTCTGGAAACGTCAGAACCATCCTGGGGTGCAGAGGGGTCTAGGTGCAGAAACCCGATGCAGACACGCCCCCTGCCTCTGCTGCAGTCATTCAGGGAGGTCGGGTGCCTCAGTGTCACCTTAGTGCTCCTCAGAGCATCAAAATGACAAAAATGTGTCACCAGGGCCTGCCCCCAGAAGGAGGATTTCCAGGGCGATTCTCTCCTGCACACACTTGCTTCCAACTTGGAGGATTTTTCACCTGTCTGTTCATCACCCCCAGTGGAGCTGGCATCTGAGACCCACACTCTGGAAGGAGTCAGGCAGCTACTGCAACTCACCTTCCGAGGTACCAGGTGGCGATCAAATCCTCTTGGTCTTCCCGAAAAGTCTACTGTGAGTTTGTTTTCCATTGGGGTGGGAGCAGGAGAAAGAAGGGGTGGGTCGCTGAGCTTAGACTTGGAGCCTCTGCAGTAAACCTGTTAGGATGTCAGAGTGTCAGGGAACATGGAGTTTAATTCTTCCCTTCAGATGGATTTTAACTCCAGTCATTTATTGTTGTATCAGTGGGTTTGGGAAACAGCTCTCCTGGCAGAAAAGAGAGTTTGAATTATTTGGTGACAAGTGTAAAATCCCAGTGGCTGTGGGATCTGAAAGTTGGACCGAGTTTGCTTCTGGTCCCTGGGAGCCAGCTCGGGAAGTTCCACTGTCCTCTAGAAATGCCTGCCAGGGCGCCGGCGCCGGGCTCCCCGGGGCTGCACAGGTACAGCTGAAACCACGGAGCAGTTACATGGGTTCAGGACACAGACTTGCCCTGGAAGTGTGGAGAAATGGTCCTGAATCCTTTGTCCCTGTTATGGGCTTTGGTGGTGGCTGGCGGGGGGAGGGTGGCTGTGCCGGGTCCGACTTAGGACTGATACAGCCATTGCATGATCTTGGCACAGAGTAGATGCTCAGTAACCAACGAAACAGTTGGTGGAAAAGTGGATTTATGGTGTTCCTTGGTTTCCCCGTGGCTGCTGGGAGCTTGCAGTGAGGTGCTGGGAGCTGCTGGTCATCTGCCTGTCACCCTTTATCATCACTGCTGGGGAGTCACTGCAGGTCACACCAGGCTTTGGGATGGGAGAGGCTCTGTTGGTCCTTAAGGTCTGCAGACAGTGATGTTTCCATTCCTGGCTTTGCGGGTGGGAGCAAAAATGTCAAATCCAGCCATGGATCTGTTTAGGTGGCAGTGTTTAAGTACACAGAAGTACGTGCTTTAGTATATAATACCACAGATTGTGTGGTATTAAAAGTATACGTATGTATTTTATAATACGGAAAATGCAGAGTATTTTAAGATGTGAACGTTCCACCCAAGGCTGGGAGACTTCTCTGAGGTCCTTGATCTGGAGGCCACGGCGGAGACCCCACCTCTCGCAGGTGTGCTGGGACTGAGCCGGCGCCTCCCCCGGCTTTGCTCTGGGCTCCTCTAGGGAGGTGAGGTCAGGGTTCCCAGGCTCTGTCCTCAGAAGCAAGAGAAGTGGGAAGCTGAGCCAGTTTCCCTGCACATTTTGGGCAAAGCAAACTGCCCCTGCCCAAAAGAGGTCTTTTCAGCCCCGGTGGTCTCGGGTACCTGGTCGCCAACTGCCCACCTGGAGTCGATTCTGTAAGATGGCCCCACCACCCGCCTTGCCTTGCTTTGCCCATGGCGGTCCAGGCAGCTGCTGGTAGGCGAGGCTGCTGCCTGGGAGTGAACCAGGCGTAAGCTCACTTCTGTTTGCTCACCAGGGTCGGGCATCCCTGACCGGGATGCTTTCAGACTCTGCTGAAGCTGCCCTATAAGGCTCAAACGCCTGACCAGCAAGCTTCAGCCCAAGCCGTGTGGGGTGATTCATCCCGGAGGCCACACTTCCATGGGGGAGGCTCAGAATTTGCACGTGGCCACGGCAAACACTATTTCTTCTTCAGCCTCAGTTTCATAGCAGGTAAGATAGCTTTGATCTGACCTCCAGTGGATGTCAGTTGAGAGATGGCATGAGAGTTTGGTCGTTGTAGGGATGTGTTTTGAAACCCCAATCACAGGAGGGAGAATCTGTATGGTCTTTTGTGGCTGCTACACTTAAGGGAAAAAACTTAATACCAAGATGTTTAGTAAAACTGAGTACATACATGCTTACTTTATATCACTCATGTGGCTGCACTTTCTAAGAACTTCCTTAAGGTCTTAAATAACCCTCCAGAAGAAAACAGAAAGTGAAGGGGGGGGGGATCCTTTCAGCCCTGCAAGAATTGGGCGCCTGCCCCTACCCCGTTTTGCAAATTCCCAAGTCGGCAGGCCGAGGTGCTGTAACTGGTCACAGGTCCGATTGCCTTCCTGAAAACAATTTAGTCGGTAATAATTCTGTAAACCTATGAATCAACTTTGCGCAAACACCCTGAGTAATTTCTTTGTTCTTTTCTCTCGGCTTTGTAATTGGTGTCTGTGAAAGCCAAAGGTTTGGTCTTGTGGAAGGCATGATTCATTTATTGGTGTCTGTGCTCCGTTATCATTCAGTCGTTTCAGAACGCGGTTGCGGTGAGCCAGGATGATTCACACGGGGCTGAGCTGAGCAGCCGATGGGGTCATGGCCATGGGGGAGAGGGTTTACCCGAATCTGTTTATGGTGGGGGAGAAAGAGGCGGATGTATGGGATGGTGGAAAGGGTGTTGATTACGTCGGCACCAGCCAGCCCTCTGAACAGCCCTCCACTCGCTGCTGTTGGTGGTCCTGAGAGATCAGAACTGAATGCACTCCTGTCTCCGGTGTCTCTCTCTCGTGTCTGTTGGTCCCGATCTCTGAGCAGGTTGACATGCGGAGACACCTCCCGTAAACCTGGAGCAGACTTTCAAGCCAAAAGCCACCAAGGCAGGGGGTGCAGCCTTTTTAAAAAGTTTATCCCCCAGGTCCACCCTGGGACAGTTTAAAGATCCAGGCTGAAGGGTCGGGGCCACTCCCATCCCCTCACTTTTCAAATCGTGACAGTACTAGTGTTTGCACTGGTCAAGTCTTTGCGTTAATCTGTAGAGTGTGTGGGCTCGCATGTGGAGCTGCTAATTTTGTCAAATTTTATTAATTACATTTGGCCCTAAATAAAATTGTAAATAAAATCGTCACCGTCCTCCCATCTAGAGGGTAATAAGAGTTACCTGCTACATGGCCCAGAGATGTAATTTTGAGTCCAGCTTCCAATCGTCCACGTAAATCTAGGCCCGCCTGCAAGTGCGTAATCCAAGAGTTGCTTATGGTAAATTGAGGAATCTTCCTGTGGCCACGTCTCCACTGAAGTCTCTTCCTCTGCCTGATTCTCTGTCCGTGTGACTTGCTCCACTGTATCCTGTCCTGCGTGTCACTGACTGAGGTCTTGGCTCGGGTGTTTGTGAATCCCCAGTTCCTGTAACTCTTGAGTTAGAGGAGAATCTAGCTGGTACTTACTGTGACTCTCAAGGTGTGAATCAGGGATGCCTGTGTGGCATGCAATCCAGGGCTCCCCTTCCTGCCCATGGCAGACATTGCTAATCGATCCCAGCATCCACTCCTGCTGGGCTCAGGTTCTCCCTGAGGCAGTGCTCCCACGTTCAGTCCCAGTCAGGGTTCAGAGTGGACTCGAGTGGTGAGATCCCTGTGATGTAGAGGATCTTCACAAGGAAAGCCAGGACTTGTCTGTGCAGAGAGATGACCAGCTGGGAGAGTGGTGAGGGCCACAGAACCCCTGGAAGGGGAGGAATTGCTCCTGCATGTGGCCAGGACTCCCCGTCTGCTTGTCATGTCACGTGGAGGCCCTTGGGCTGCCTGACAAGTTAGGGACAGTACCTATTGTGACTCCTAAGGCTGTGCCACCACCTTGGAGTGACCCAGCCCCTGCCTTAGCTATCAGGCCTGGGTCCCTCTCAATCCTCTGGGCTTGCTTGCAGTGAGACCTAGAGTCAGATGCCTACCCATGTTACTCTCAGCCTCCAACAGTCCTTCACTTGTCTTCCTTTAAAATTGGGGACACCAACTCAAATGCCACAGAAGTCTCCATTTTCACCTTGAGTGCATGTTGTGGCATTCTTTTACACTCTAGTGAGAGTGAGCTCTGGACAGTTTCCTGGCATAGACTCAGGTGAGTGGGGGTGGGGTTCAGGAAGAATAGCAAGAAAGGAGAGGGGCTGGGGGGCAGTCAGTATTCAGGACACCAGCACTGGGCGTCCAGCAACTTTGACCATTTTCTTGATTGCCATAGTGGCACTGGGGCCTTTCGGACCCCAGCCATGCCTACTGACAGTCACAGAGGCTTTCCTAGGAGGCAGAGCTAAGGCGCGTGCCAGGGTGCCGAGGCCACCCAGCCGGAGCAGAGCAGGATTTGAACTTGGGCTGCAGGGCTCCGAACCCTCTGCCCCGCCCACTGCCCCCCAACAGCTTCAGAGCCGCCTGCCACGTGTGTCTCAGGTGTGGCTGATTTCGGGCTTCTCTGCCTTTGCCCTCGGGCTCTGGCAGCTGGGCCATGTCCTGCCGCCCCTCCTCTACGCACTCCCCTTCTTGGAACGGTCACCGGCGGTGACCCTGGGCCTCAGGAGTCTGTCCCGTGTCAGGTTGCAGCTGAAGGGAGAAAGGAGTCGTGGTGCCCTGGGGGATGCTGGACAGGGCCTGGGCTCCCTGAGGGGGGGTGCCTCCCGAGAGGGAGGGCTGAGGAGAGATTCCAGGGAGCATGAGGACTGAGGGCCGGCTCTGGCCGCCTTCTAAACGCAGCCCTTCTGGGTCCTGGCTGAGCGTGGAGGCCCCTGGGCTCTGCAGCCCTGACCCTCAGGTGCACCTCTGGCCGATTACTGGTGATGAGGCGGGCAGCAGGCTTCTTAAAACTCCCCGGGTGGTTCCAGGGTGCAGCTGGGGTTAAGCCCCGCTGGGCTGGCCCCAGCCCCATGCTTGCCAGTGGATAAACCGAGGTCCGGTGAGAGAAGGGAGGAAACCTGGGCCCGTTTTCAGCCTGAAGGCTTTCTGTCACTAATTGGAGGCTGCTGCTAATACCGCCATCATCGCCAGGACAGCCGCGCTGGTGGGGGCCCGTGCGAGCCAGGCCGGTGCCCACACTTGCGCACATCTCTGTGCGTCGGGCAGCAGGACCACAGGGCCCGTGAGCCCTGGTGCCGGCCTCGACTTTCAGCGTAGGGCTCGCCTGTTGTCATTCCAGACCAGGTGCTGGTAACAGCCGAGGGACCCCTGAGGCCTCCTGCCAGCTGTGGTTTTGGGGGGATGGCCTGGGGTCTGGTGGGCGGAGTGATAACCCAGGCTACTGTGTTCCTGTGTCTATTTTAGGGAGCGGCAGGGGCACACGGTTTCATCAGGATCAGGATGGGTACCCAGCGTCCTGGCTTTGTCTTCTGCTGCCCCCGTGGCTGCTGAACATGACCTTGAACCTGGCCTTAAGCTGAAGCCGCCCCCTCCCTTTGCCTCCTGCGTTCCTGGCACCTACGCATGGCTTTCTGCTTCACCGGGGTGGCACATCATTTCTTGAAGGGGTATCTTGCACAGAGGGGTGTAAGGGAGAGTCACACAGAGACGGGAACAGGGCGCTGGTGGGCTCGCAGTCAAAGACAGAATGTTCCAGACACAAAATTCTCTCATCCCTGATGCCCCAGATGAGCCCTGCTCACACCAGTCTCTCCACCACCTCTTCCCCTCTCCTCGCTTCTTAATTTTTTTCTCTGTAAAACGGGCTTAATCGAACCCCAGGGCTCTTTTGAGAAGAAAGAAGACGCGGCACAGGCCGGGTCAGACCTCGCCAGCTGTCCCTTCTCGTCCCTTCAGTTGTTGAACTTGCCCTTGGAACCTGCGTCTCCCCTGCTGCGATGTGTTTATCGAGGTGTAACTTACAGACAGAAGTGCGCAGACGTACGTGTACATGGTGATGAGTTTTGGCAAGTGTCTGTGTCTGTGACAACTGTCCAGATCGAGAGGAAGGACCCTCCATCTCCCCACAAGTCCCCTTGCCCCTTCCCCTCAAGGCCGTTGCTGCAGATTCAGTCACAAGAGATGAAATCTTCTGAGTGTGGAACTTAGCATAAATGGACTCGCACCTTGTGTTCGCTCTTTTTTGTTTGGCTTCTTTCGCTCAGCCTCCTGACTTTGAGATGCATCCGTGTGGTGTGCCTCAGTAGTGATTCTTTTTTATTTCTGAGTAGCATTCCATTGTGTGAACTGAACCATGGGGCTGCAGTTTCAAACAAGGCAAAAGCAAAAGGGCCATGTGGATCCAGAGGAATGACTATCTAAGGGTGGAATTCCAGGTGCCTCCATGGGGAAGAGCTTTTATAACCTGAACCTGGGTCCCATAAACGGGCCCTCAGAACCTGGGCGTCTGTCCAGCCTAGTCAGGGGGACTCAGGGTGGCGGCAGAGGCTTTGGAGATAGAGCAGACTGCACCTCTGCCGCCGCCTGGCACGGCTCCGCCAGCCACCAACCGATGCCAGCCCGCCTGCCCGCCTCACCTGGCCTGCATTCCTTTGCAGGGAACGAGGATGTGGGTGACCCCAGACAGGTATGAATCATGTCTCGGGGAGGTGGTTACTCAGAGGCGGAGAGCACCGAGGCTGAGTTCCTGCCAGCTGACGGACGGCCTGGCCCTCGGCATGGAGCCATGCATGCTGGGCGTGGGGTGTGCCTCACTGGGGGCTGTGGAGCAGCAGACGGAGTCCCTGACACTTGGACTTGAGCATTCCCTGAAGAAGAAAAGGATACCCGCAAAGTGGCCTCAGTCAGGGTGCCAGTTCAGAATCACTTACCAGCTTTCTGGCCCCCAGGCCTCAGCTCTTCATCTGTAAAATGGGGGTGTTAGTAAGTGTTCTGACTTTTGAGGCTGTGTGTGGCACACATAGCTCAGTATAGTGGTTTGCTGAACGCTGGGCACCGTGCTGCACGCAGCTTTGCAGGAGCTTCGGTTACTAGACCTGTTTTTCAGATGGGCAAACCGAGGCTCAGAGGACAAGAATCGTTTGCCCAAAGGCACACGATGATAATTGGCTGCGCTGGATCTGGAACCCCCTGATGCACTTGGGTCATAACCACTTTACCTTGTAAGGTCAGAAAAATGGACAGACCCAAAGCCAGCTGGGAGCCAACAGGAGGATTTCAGATTGCATGTGGACGGGCATTTCAAATGTAATAGCCATGTTTTTAGGCTCATGTATGTTCAATGTAAGTTAGGAAGAACAGAGCAAGTGCACCGTTGATTTCATGAGTATTAGGCCTAGGCTAAGTAGCAAAAGTGAGGTGATTGAATATTTAAAGAAAAATACCGAGGAATTTTAATTCCCTTAATGGGTAGTTGGAAAAGGCAAAAATCAGGAAAGCTGGTTGAAGTAATGTTTAAGATGCACGTCCCCAGGAGCCCTCAGGGGTCTTTAATAAGCAATTACAGACTCCTTTGCCCCTCGAAGGTCACCCGGCCGTTTGAAGGTCAGGGTCAACTCGATTCTAATGAGATCAAGGTCATGGGGTCACATTGCGGGTAGGAACCCAAGGGGGAAGTTCATAGGCGGGGACTTATGGATGGAGGGGGAGACTCCCATCCTTGCCCTGGACAGATAGCTCCGAGCAGCATCCGGCAGGTGATGGGCTCCAGCTTTATCCTCAGGATGTCCTGCTGGATCTCACAGCTGCCACTTGGTTTGCAGGGGAGAGCGCTGAGGCCGGAGTGTCCGTGACCAGCACGCACCCCCCGGCACAGCCGTGTGTCCAGATCTCTGCGTGTGTTTTAATCACGATTTCGACGTTCTTTGTCATGAGAAAAACCTAAATTTAATTGCCCTCTGGTGTCTGAAATGATTTGATATTTTGCAGACTAGACCTATGATTGCTCATATAGCCTCCTAAGGCACCTTTTTGGCTCTGGGGAGAGGGAGGCAGATCGGAAGCACTGGGCTGGGTGTGTCCCCGCTCCAGCCCGGGCCTCGCAGGGGTGCGTGGGCTTCTGAGGGTCCCGCGCCGTCTGCCGGATGCTGGTCTCCAGACCGCGTTGCCTCCACTGTCACCTTGTCACTGCTGGGACATGTCCCAGCATTATAGGACTTTCTGCCGCCTGTCTGGCTTGGGGGTTGGCAGAGCTGTGCTTATTTCTACTATTTTCAAAACAGTTTGCCTGTGACAGGCGGTGAAGGAAGCTGTTTGAAGACCCCCACGGTGAGGCTGGAATTGAGCCTCTTCGTGATATCAGAACTCCCTCATGGACCCCACCTGGTGAGGCTGGTCTGGCTTCTTCCCAAAGAGCCCCCGACACAGAGACCTTTGTGTACCTGCACCCAGGTCCCAGATCCTCATCCCGGCCCTAGGGAACTCAGAGGAAAGGGCAGAAGGGTGGCTCCTTCCACCCACTGGCCGTACTGGTAGGGCAGGTGCGA
Organism: Camelus ferus; assembly: GCF_009834535.1. NCBI lineage: Eukaryota > Metazoa > Chordata > Mammalia > Artiodactyla > Camelidae > Camelus > Camelus ferus. The sequence goes on along the minus strand of NC_045714.1, from coordinate 10,886,740 downwards.
GCACACGGCCCTGGTTCCCCTTCCCTCTCTGCTCATCCGGGGGCCTGTCTCCTACCTGACTACCTGTCTAGGAATTTTTATTGCAGCCCACGGAGGCATGGCAGCTTGGCTGGAATGTGAAAGATCCTGGCCGTGCAGACGGGCGTCGGACGCGGCAGTCCCGGCCCCTGGGCGGGAATGGAGAGGCGGGGAGGCCCCGGAGAGTGTGGCCTTCGTGGTTCCGCTGCTTCAGGGCCTGTCTGGTCTTTGTGCTGTCTCTGTGCCCTGATTCCACCTGGTTGATTCTGGGTAGATTTCGGTTTGACCACTTCCCCTGAGACCTCAGCCCACAGCAGGCACTAGTCAGCAGTTGATGATGACCAGGTGTGAAAGCCAGGAAGCAAGTCTGAGAGTCGCGGCCCCGCTATGTCCCTGGGGACGTGGCCTGGGACTCTCCCTACGATGTGGACTCCTTCCCGCTCCCCGGCAGGACTTACAGTCGTTAGTCTTGGACAGATGCGCACACACCGAGGTTGAGAGAGCGCTCGCCTTAGGGCTTCTGGCTGGTGGGTTGCAGAGCCTGGACCCAAACCCCAGCAGTCTGGCTGCAACACCACTTATTTATCTGAACAGCTATGGGTTCAGCCAAGGGACAGTTTTGGCCCCTGATGGGTTTGATCAGCCTTGCCGGTTACTAGGAGAGATGCTGGCCCAGGGTTCCCAGAGCTCTGCCTTTTCTCTCCACCCTGGTGAGGTGAGGAGGGAGTGGACGGAGGGGCCCAGACTCCAGGCTGACTGGCCGCAGCTGCAATGGGTGCCAAGCAGTGGCGCCGGCTGGCGTGGGGAGCAGTTCTGCCTCTTCCCTGCCTGCAGCCTCAGCCCTCAAGGAATTCCGCCCCAGGGCCAGGAGTGGCCATGCCTGACCCCCGCTGGGCACAGGCCAGGCGGAGATCAGGCTTCTCTGCAGGAGCAGAGGAGGGGGTTTCTGGGGGAAGGACTAGGCCCTGTCTCCTGGCTGCCCTGTAGTTGTCCGCCCCCGCCCCCACGAGTCCATGGCACACCTGATCTGCACTGAAGCCCCTGCAGCACTCAGGACCCAAATCCAAGGAGCCGGGCGCTGGAGCTGGAAGGTCCAACTTGCACAACTTAGGTGTGTCCTTGGGCCGCTGCCCCACTCTTGAGCTTCTGTTTCCTCATCTATGAAATAGGGGTTGTGGGAGTCACCCACTGCATGAGGTCATAGAATTACATGAGAGCAGATGCGCTTAGCTCAGGGATGGGCGCCTCGTGGACGCTCCAAAAGTACAGCCTATTCTGTGATTAAGTCTTGGTCAGTATTGAGGGAGACGTGGCTACACCAGCCCCAGCGACCTGCTGGTGAGAAGAGAGGGGAGAATGAATGGCATGGAAGCCCTTGGCTCCAGTGGGGAAAGTTGGAACAGGGCCCTGAGGTATGAGTAGGAGTTCTGCCCAGGAGAGGTTTCTCCCCTGAGATTACAGGCACTGCCCCCACCCCTTGTCACACCCGGGGTGCTGCTCACACCACTCCTCAGATGGAGAAGCAGAGGAACAGTTGTCCAAGGCCACACGGTGGGGGTGGCTTTAGAACTGAGGCTGTGGCACCAGCGAGGTGAGTCTGAGCCCCTCTGTCATGCGGACAAAACCTCCACCTGGAGACGTGGACCTGGCCCCAGCCCACTGTGCAGCCTCGGGCCGCTTTCCTCCCAGCTCTGGGAGGGGATGAGGGTGAACTTCTGCCCGCCTCCACTCTGACCTGTTTAATTTTCTAAACAAAATTCCCCCTTACCCCACCCCTGAGGGACCAGGAGAGGAGTTCTGGGGAGTGGGAGCCGCTGTCAGCAAGGGAGCCTCTCCAGACCCTGCCCGTGGGCCTGCCAGCCTGGTCGCCCTGGACACCTCCCTCACTCTCACCTAGTCCAGCCCAGGGACCCTTGGTGACCCAGTCCTGTGGCAGCTGGGGACCTTGACCATCCTGAATCCACCCCTTCCCACTCAGAGCCTGCCCAGGACTCCCGCCCAGCCCCCCACGCGAGGCAGCTCTCTGGACGCCAGGAGGGAGCCCTCCGCCCATGCTAACGGGGCTGCTGGAAGCCTGGGGGCAGGGTGTCACCTGTAGTTTTGTGCCTATGTGGGAACCTCGCTGCTGGGTGCTTGGCCTTGATATTTCATCCCTTCCTTCATGAATTCCGGGGCTCCTCCTGTGTGTTGGGACTGATGTTCTGGAGGTACACAGCCATGACAAAAAGGCAGGCACCCTTGAATGTGGCAGACAGGAAGGAGGAAAACTAACGGGTGTGTAACCCAGCTCTTCTGAAGTCCGACAGGAAGAGGGAGGCGAGCAGGGGGTCCGGAGACGCCTCTGGGCCCCTGCCTTTTCCATCAGCCTTGTGAGCTGGGATTATCCCCTGCTACCGGTCCATCCTGTTCTATCACGTGCACTGGTTCTTAGCTCAGATATGGAACTGAAAAAAAGAAACTTCTCGACTTTCCCGCTGGGGCACTGATCCAGAAACTTAGGGTGGGCCAGGAACCAGCACTTGTATGTTTTCTTGTAGGAGATACAGATTCGAGAAGCCAGAGTCCTGTATTCTAATCAGCTGGCCCCCAGCAATGCTGACGCCTGGGGCCCACCCCCAGGGCTCTGGTGAGTCAGGGCTGGCCTGAAGCCTTTGTCCCCTCTCTGCCCGTTTCCTAGGACAGATGCTAAGCAGTGGGATCATGGGGCTAAGCTGTGCGCCTGTTCTTCAAGCTTCCAAACCCCATCCCCTCGGGACGCCCATAGCGAAGTGTACCAGCCCTAAAGAGAGAACGCTGATTTCACAGTGAAAGCAGCCTGGTTCTCCTGATAGTGAATAGTGATACAAGCTCCTTGTTTAAGAAGAATTCAAAGAATTTGATAAGTGACAGACAGACGTCTGAATTCCTGCAGTCCTGTCACGTGGAGATTAGTTTATTAGTTGATTAGTTTATTCTGCAGACTGGTTTCCAGGCATCTGCACTAAAGGCTGATAGAAAGGGCTGGAAGCAATGGTGAGAGAGATGGGTGCAGGCCCTCCGCCCCGCTCTCCGCCAACAGTTTTCGGGAGGGGGAGGGAGACGTCCCTGCCAGGTTATCTGTGCCCGGCCTCCTCCTTGGGACCTGGGGTCTGAGGCTCGCGTGGGGACCTCCTGCTGATCCTGGGTGTCTGGACAGCAGCCTGTGCCTTCACCTCTGTCAAATGGGCTGGTGCCCGTTGGAGAGGCTGGACCAGTGCCGGGCACGTAGTCAGCGCCCGGCAGACCTGGGCTGCTAAGTGGGGGCTACAGCCCCTTACCTCCAGGGCTCGCATCAGCCAAGCAGTGCTGCTTCTGTGTCCATTTAACACATCCAGCTCTTGAGTCAGACTCATTCAGTCGAAGGCCTTTGCTGGTAAGATGTAGTCTGAAAAACCACAGATCTGATTCGAGCCTCCCAGAGTGCGTGAGTAGGGAGCTGGAGTCGCACAGCCAGCGTCCACCAGCCAGGTGTCCAGGAACATGTCCCCTCCCCCGCTCAGAGCAAGGCCTTCCAGACGCAGGAAGACCCCAAGGTCACGCTGGGGACTCGCCACCCTGGTCACCTCAGCCCAGAATCCACATGAAGCCTCTAATTTGATCGTCATGATGAACGGCTGCCGTTTATGGATGCGCCCAGATTCAGGCACCGTTCCGAGGGCTTCCCTTGAATTAGTTCCTTGAATGTTTTAGTGACGGGCTGAGGGATTCCCCGCATTTCATTTGGAGACGGAGTGTCCAGCCTTGGCAGCCACGCAGGCTGAATCCTCCAGGCTGGGCTCTGGCCGCGTCTCCATCCTGGGAGGGACAGGCGGCCCAGGGAACCTGAGAGGTGTCGGGCCCTCGCCACGCCCCTCTGGGCCCCATCCCTGCGCTCCGACCTTTCTGCCTGGGAGGCCAGGCCCCCATCCCGGTCACACAATGCCCGCTTCTCACATTCAGACGGCGGTCTAGACACTCACACTCCCTTTTGTTCTGGAGGGTCAGGGGTTGGGGAGAGGCCCCAGAGAGTAGGATTTGGGCCGAGGCAGGAAGAAATCGTCTCCAAAAGAAGAAAGGGGTGGGGGTGGGTGAAGGGACACCCGTTTTCAAAGGAGGCGGCCCATTGTCTCCTCTGCTCAGTGAGTGACCAGCCTCCCGGCGAAACATGCACGGATTTCTAATGACAGAGGCAGCTTCCGGCAGAAACGCGCTGTGCAACCCGATGGAGCTGCGCCCGCTTGGGCCTGTGCGCCCAGAGCTGCCCAGCGGACACCGTCTAAATAAAACCCCGCAGCCTGTGCCAGGAGGTCTGGGCCAGGCTGCCGGCCGGAGCCCAAGGGCAGCGGCGGCGCTCAGCCCTGCCCAAGCCCAGGAGGCCCCATGGGAAGAGATGTAGCCATACCACGTCCCCCGGCTCCACCCGCACGGGATGCTCGCGATGTCTGGGTGCTTCGTCAAGGACAGGGCAGACGGAAACACCCCTAAGAAGTGAGCCCGAAGCCACCTTGTCCCGTGGCCATTGGTGACAGGAAACTCAGGGCATCACTGCCTGGGAGCTGGCACTGGCCAAGGAGGGATGCAGGACTCTTCAGTCTGAAGCTCTGGTTCTTGACTAGCAAGATCTGTAACCTCTTAGAGCCTCGGTCACCTCGTCTGTAAAATGGGGACGTGCCAGCCACAGTAAGTCTTCGCAGGGAGGAACCAACATGGCGGTTTCGTGAGATACTCCACGTCCCCTGCCTGGCACCAAGTGAGGTCATCCCTCTCGCTGTTGATGATTGTGACATTGTTCAGTCTTAGGGTGGAGCCCTGTCCCCTGCTGAATTCAGAGCCAGTGGAGAGCCTGGGCAGAGGCCATTGCAGGGCCAGCCAGCTGCCAGTTAGGCAGAGAAACACCTGCGGGTGAAGGTTGGCGCTGGGAGGTGGGGGCAGGCATGCCCAGGATGGGAGTCAGGCCACAGGGGCCACTCGGCTCTGCCCAAGACTTGCTGCTGTGTGATGCAGCCAGTCTCTTGCCCTTTCTGAATGGCCTGTTCCCACCAGAAGGCCTCTCCCAGCTCTGGTGTGCTGGGTAGAAGCCCCCAGAATTGGGATGACATAGGGTGCTCCTCACCACTCAGGCCCACGGTATTGTGGGCCCAGCCTTGGGGAAGGAGAGGCAGAATCTCATCTCAGGGATGAAGACTTCCTGCTGAGGCCAGAGAACGTGTAGGGTGCCTTTGGGACCTTCGAAACCACCAGGGTGGCTGGAGCTGGGTAAAGAGGGGCCCAGTAGATCTGGGAGGATGCAGTCTGATCTCGCTGGGCTTCAGAGGAGTTTGGAGTGGATGCTGGGGTATTGGGGAGCCCTGCAAGGGTTCAGAGCACGGGGGGGGGGGCGCGGTAACAGGGTCCAGTGGCGTCCATCTCCAGCTGCAGAGTGGAGAAGGGGCTTGAGACAAGGAGGGCAGCGAGGGGCAGTCCTGCCGTGGTCCAGGGCACCAGGGATGGTGGCCGGACTGGGTGGAGGGGGAGGGTGGGTTCAAGGTTATGGTGAAAACAGCGATTACAGAAGGACCTGGACCACCCAGCCTGACCTCAAGGTGCTCACTGTGGGGGGGGAAGACAGACAGACACAGAACCGGGATGGTCGAAACAGAAGCCATCCCCAAGCCTCATGAGGGGAACTTGGTTTCCGTCCCTGGACACTTTTTTGCTTGCACCTCTCAGGAGCCGTCTGGGAGGCCCGGTGGGTTTGAGATGAGTTTGGGACAGCAGAACGGGGTGGAGAAAGGAGCCTGGTGTGGGAGAAGGTGCGGAGAGAGGCTAGACATTTTGTGGACGTTTGAGATGCTCCTGGGGGCTCAGCCCACCTGTTGGTCTCCCAGCTGTCCTGGAGCTTGTCCTGCAGGACTTCTCCTGTTTCCTCCTAGTATTTTATCATTTCCTTTCAGGTCAAAGACTCCCCACAACTCTGTTTGGAGGAGAGTTGGTAGAAAATATTTCACTTGCCTGATGGGCAGAGACTTCCTGGGACACTGGGGACAGGAAGCTCCCCGAGGCCCGAGTCGGGCTCGGAGAAAGTGCAGTTGTTGGCTAGTAATTTCTGCTGTGGTTGCCAGATGAGAGTGGCAGGAGGCGTGTGTCAGAGGAAATCACATGTGCAGAAAGCAACTGGGGTTTTCTAGTCCCCACTGGTCACCCGGGCAAGTTACACCCCTCTGGCCTCGGCCTTCCAGCTGTTAAACAGCCGTGCTGACCCAGCTGGCCTCTCCTACCCTTGCAGAGCCTCAGCCCTGTCCCAGGTGCAGAAGACCACAGACTCCCATTTCCCATTGCTCTAGCTGAACCCCTCGGCCAAAGGGAACGCTGTTCTAAACCTCAGTGTCGTCTCCCCTGCCGCAGTGGACGTCTTCCAGAACCTCCGCATCCGTGTGTCTGGTGAGACCAGAGGTTCTGCCCACAGACAGTGGAGCCTGTGGGCTTTTCGCTGTGGGAGGAGTAGAGATTAGAAGCAGCCTCTTAAAAGCAGTTATTAAAAATGAGTGTGAAAACCAAAAACAAAAAGGGGGGAGACACTTGAGTAATCTGACATAGAGCGCACAGTCCCCCCTTTCTTTGAGTGAGCTGGGGCCCCTGTAAGGACCCCCTGGGGAGGGCTCTGCGGGTCTGTCATCTGCACACTGAGCTCCCCAGTGGACGGGTGTAGACAGCTTCTGTCGGTGGGACCCCTCCTTGGCAGTGTTTTGTTCATGGGCCGTGCGCCGTGTGTCCAGCCTCCACACGTGTGTTCTCACTGCCTCCTCCCCGCTGCTACCCACTTCACAGGTGAGGGCAGGGAGGCTCAGCGCAAGGAATGGGCCTGCAGGGTGCCAGGCTAGTGGCACGTCTCTCGGGGGCATTTAATCCTCACAGCAGCCCCTCCGGGCAGGAGACCAGGACCTGGATTCCCAGTTGGGGCAGTTGAGGCTCGGAAAGTCACCCCGTCTTGGGCTGCATAGCCTGAAAGCGGTGAAGCTGGGGTTTGATCTGTGTCTGTCTGGCTCCAGGGTCTGGACTACACACATTTGAGAGAGGATGGGAGCGAGGACGAACAGAGGCTCAAGCTGCCTCCGACAAGGGGTGGGTGTGCAGAGGAAGTGGCCGTTTGGCCAGGATCCTGGCAGAGAAGGCAGTGAGGATTTATGGAAAGAATGACCCCTCACTGGGTACCCGGCAGGCGCCAGGCCTTCGTCTAGAAGTTGGCAAGTCTGAATCAAAGAGACCAGAGACCCCACGTCGGGGACCCGCCCCTGTCTGGCTGCTCCCTCAGGTTCTGCACACGCCCTGGGTGGGGCCCACGAGGCTGGGTGTGGTTCCTCCTCTCTCTGACCTGGCCTGGCAGAGTAAAGGCACATCCCCTGGCTTAGGGGGTGTAGGAGCACACTGATGTCCCAGGGGTGCACCCCTGAGGCTGGCCCGCCCCCACACTGTCCTTGCCTGGGAGGACATATTGCTGTACAACAGGGGTCGCCCCTATAAAATGCAAAGTTGGAGGTGACACCAAATTCCCCCATTTATTCTCAGTGCCCCCCAGAGGCGGGTGGAGACCAGTTCTCACCCCACCTGCGCCCATGCATTTTAACTGAACCTTTTTTGCCACCCCTTTAAGTGCACAGCGCGACGCAGAACCTGCCCAGACTGGGTGTTAGAAACGTTTGAGCAGCCGGCTTCTTAGAACAAGAAGAGCGAGAATTATTTGCTGGGCGGCCACGTACCGTCCTATTTTCCGAGCAACCTGGAGGGCAGCCCAATCAGAGATGATATGTTTTCTGTTTCTCCGGGGCAGCCTGAACCCCCGCCCTCCCCCCGCCCCGTCCACTGGCAGACCCCAAACCAGACCGTTAAGTTAGCATTTTCATTGAAGTCCATCTGACAAATCGTTTTAGACGGAGAAAGCAATACTGCATCTTTAAATGGCTACTTTGTGAGCGCGTCTCTGGGCGCTGTAAAAAGTCCTTTGTTATCTGTGTCTAGACAGCTCGCCAGCGGGATATTTGGTCTGCGTGAGCAAGAGAGATCTGACAAGGTTGAATTCATTTACCGGCTTATTTAAAGCAGAATTTCAAAACACTTGCTCATAAACTGTTTTCGGCCCAGACTCCCCCAGCTCCCCGTCCCCCCCACCCCCTGGCCCACACTGGCTTTTCTTGTTTTTATAATTTTTTGCCTGTTGGGGCAGTGAGCGGGTTGCAGCCGGGTGCCCTGGCGAGGAGGAGACAGGGGTGACTGCGGCTTGCAGCTTTTTCCTTTCTTTAATTGTCCTCTTTATGACTGTCTAGACGCCCTGCAGATGTACGTTCGCAGGGAAATGGCTTTTCCCTCTGGTTACGGGACACTGAGTGCGGAGGCTGCAGGCGGCGCCCCCTCCCACCCTCCGACCGCCCTCCCCCCTCCCCAGAACCTTCTTCAGCCCGGCTTCCCTCCCTGAGATTCAGGCACTTTGGCTTCTGGCAGCGTCTTTGTGTTTATAACACGTTGACTTGTCTGTGCTAATTTTATACCGTCACCAAAAAAAGCGAGAAAGTGCCATCCAGGTTTTCTGCTCTCTGAAGGGGGGGCAGAGACCCCCGCATTCCCTCCCCACAACTTCTTCCCCTACTCGCCACTCTTGTACGTTTCCTTTTTTTTTTTTTTTTTTTTTGGTGGCACACAGACTAATAAAACAAAATGCCAGAGGTTGTCTTTTTAAGGATGAAAACATCAGGGCAGTTCCAATGGGGTCCAAGGAGGTTTTGGTTATTCCAAATAGATGCATTCATTAACCTTGTTGCCATAGGGACGAGGTGTTGTTGCCTCAGTGTAAAGGGGGCAGGCCGTGGGGTTGGAGGGTCTCCAGCCCCCCAGACACCCATCGTCATCCCCGCGGGACCTGAACCTCCAAATAGACGTTGTCCTGCCGGTGACAAGAGAGTGGGCACTTTGGACAGTTTCTTCATCTGTGTAGTGCGGGCCGGGGTGGGGGATGTTCTTCTCAAACTCCCCTCCCCTCTAAGGCAGCCCCAAGGCCCTGGAGTTAGGAAATTGCGTTGAGTTGCAGTCCAGCTGTATGTTAAGGCCGAGAGGAAGGCAGACACCCGAGCTCCCCTCTGGAGTTGGGGCTGCGGGATGGAGAGACGGCTGCCCTGCCTCCCTGACCTGCCAGCCAAACCCCACAACCTCCCCGCCGCCTCCTCCCTCCCCACCCTGCCGCATCTAACCACCACCAGAAACTATTGTCATCGCTGTTGACCCGGCTGCAAAGCCATAAATTTCCACCCTCAGCCCCACAGTCATCAATCTGCCCTCTGGGTTTTACATGGTAGGGGGCACAAAAGGTGGGCGGGGTGCAGGCGGCCGACCAGATGTCTCCTGGGATCTCTAAGCTGCATCTCACTTCTGCCGGGCCAGGCAAATCCAGCGTATCAATCTGCCTCCTCGGGCGGGGGGCCTTAGACGGCTCATCTGCAGGAGATGGGAGATAAAGTACTCAGAACACTGGGCTTCTTGGCCTAAACCTTTTATTTCTCCTCCAAAACAGACAAAACCCGCTGGCAGGAGTGGCCTGTGACACTGCTTCTCCCATTGTGCCTGGCACTGGTTTATTACCGGCTTTGTGCGGGCAGCCGAACAATGAGGCGAAGGCAAACCGGGGAGCCGTGGGGCTCCACGCCTTGTCTTCTTCCGTCTTAGCCTGAAAATCCGTTACGTTCTCATCTGTAAGTTCTGCTTTGCGGTGGAATTGTAATCTTTTGAGTCACAGTCGTTGGGATCTGTCCCTCCTCCTGCATTACACTAGCCGCCGTCTTGAACGAGAATAATCCACAGTGAAGTATTTTGAGGGTCAGGGGCCTTTTTAAAAAAACAAAAGTGAGAGCGGGAACAAAACTGTATCACCAAGTTTGTACTGCGTGTAAACGCGCTGCGGGCTGGCCCCACTCCCTCCACGAAGCTCCTGAGCAGGAATGGCCCTTAAGAAGGATGGGCTATTAAGTATTGGATCCTCAGGCTGGCAGACGCGTCTGCACTGTAATTGGGTCTGTCTTGGAGTAATTAAAGGAAAATGATTATATTAACCCAGTCACCAAGCCAGCGTGGCAGAGAGAAATGAGTGTCACCAGTACTGATGTTCCCTCCAAAAACTGGCCTTTTTCAGCACGTCAGAAATGCACTCTTGGCTTGAGTTGGGGGGGACTTTTTTTTGCATTTTTTTTATACTTGATCATATGTCTCTGGTCTTCTTTTTCTTTTTCAAGAACAGCAGGGAACCCCGTTCCCTCTAATACAAGCAGTTCTGCTTCGTACAGGGAGATGTGAGCTTTGAAAGCTGAGTTTAAGGATGTGTGTGGCACAAACGCCCCAAGAGTCTGCAGTTTGAGAGATGAGATTGAAAAAAGTCTCTTGTTTAAGTCTCAAATCTGGGAGGCCTGGCTTTTTTTTCTTTTTTTTTTTTTCCTTTTCTTTTATGAAGAGTTGGAGACACTGGCGTTTCAGGACGGCCTTGGTATGCTGCCTTATTTAGGAGGCGAATTGCTGCTCATTTGTCAGGCAAAACAGATGTGGCAGAGAGACAACATCTATTTTCATAATTCGAAACAAATCTGGTGGGCCGCCTTCCCTTTCAGCGCGGCCTGCTCGTCCAGAAAGCTCAGCTCCCCGGCAGCTCCGCAGGGGTATTTATAGCTCGTCAGTTGAACTTCCCTTCCTCCAGGAGGAGCTAGTTTCTGCTGGCGACTGGGAACACTTGACTCTTGCAGGCACTTTGCAAGGGTTTTTCTTTTTCTAATGGAGGAGTGGGGGGTCCCAGCCAGTCGGCGCGGCTGTGTGTCACCCCATCAGTGGGTTCTCTCAGTGGGGGGGCTCTTGGCTAAGGAGCCCTGCGTTCCCACCACTGTTGGCACCTCTTTGTCAGGAGGGGCAGTTGGAGGCTGGACTTGTGGGTGGGCAGCTGGTACCCCAACACTCCAGGAAGACCCAGGACCTGGGCTTCCAGTCAATGGGGAGTCCGTGCTTAGGTTTGTAGATGAACATGTGTGTCGGTTCCCCATTTTATGGATGAGAACACTGAGGCTCAGAAACAGCTTATCCATGGTCACGGGACGAAGTGGTGGTGGAGCGGGTCTCCTGGCTCTGGGGCAGGGTCCAGAAATGACCCGGATTGTATGGACTCTGCTCAAGCATTCATTCCCAACTGCAGCCTTTGAGGTACTGGAACCCCCAGCTCAGCGTAGCCAAGTGTCTGCACGTGCAGTTCATGTGGGGAGGGAGGCTGGGGTGTTGGACATTGTATGTTCATTCATCAGACAGTTGAGCTCCGACCGTGTGCCCCTGAGGGAGCTGGAGATGGATGGCGGTGACTGGGAAGCGTCTGCCTGGCCTTCCTGGCTTCCTCTGGTGGGGGAGTGGACAGTAGCTTCAGATGCTGGTGATGCCAGGGAGGAAACAAAATGTGACCGTGCCTGGGGTGGTTGCTCTGGGCGGGAGCTGAGAAGGTCTCTCAGAGGGGCTGACACATGGGCTGAGACTTGAGGGATGAGAGCCAGCCAGTGATGGGAAGATGTGGGGCAGGAATCCCCGAAAGAGGAGGGGAAGGTGGGGGCGTGGGGGGTCTGCTGGCTGAAGCACCTGGAGGAGGGACTGATCGGGTTTCAGTCCCCTTGGATTGACCGAAAAGTACGGAAGTTTCTGGCTCACGTGGGAGAGCCACAGATGGCGCGGTTTTGCAGGCCGCCACTGGGGAGACGTGGACGAAGGGTGTCTGGGGCTCTCTCTGTAGTATGTGAATCTAGAATTGCCTCAGAGTAAAAATCTTATTCTAAAAAGTGAAAGGTCTGGGAGGACCCCTTCCCTTCTCGTGGCTGGGACCACCCTGGTGCAGGTCCCTTAGTCTCCTTAACGTTGTAGCTCAGGGAAGGAAAACCCAATAGCTTCTCTCTTATGTTCACCTGCAGATTGTAGGGTCGAGGATGGGGGGCTCGGGGGGGCTTGCACACTGCCCCTCATTGCCCTGGCAGGAAAGAGGCCCATGCTGGGTGCAGGGTGCCCTCTGTGTCTCAGGCAGGCAGCCGGGTCTCAGGGAGACAGTGTTTCTCACAACCCCCAGAAGTCAGAAACACACACATCTCTTGTCTGTCCTGCCGGTACCTGGGACAGACATTACTAATCAATCACAGCACACCTTCCTGTGGGCCTGGACCCAGCCTCATCCCTGTCGGTGGTGGAACCTGGGGAGGATGAGAGGGGGCTCTGAGGTCCAGGAGAACTGGGATGAAGACAGCCACGCAGAGTTTCTCAGCCATTCTCAGGGCCCCAATTTGCATCCGGAGGCTACTCCCCCTGCTACCTGGGACATGCAGCTCTCTGTAAAGATCGAATGAAGACACTTGGTTTCTTAGAGGCCCCTGAGCTCACAGTTTCTGTGTTTGGGTCAGAGGGCACCCAGAGAGTGACTGACTGCTCTTTGCACAAAATTGCTGTAGACCCCAATTTTCCTACAGATGGCCACCCTGTTCCAGAAACCCCCTTTCTCACTGATCTGGGCCCCTACATGGTTGGTTTTCATTCTCCTTCCTGCGGAGGAGGACCTGTAAACAGTGCAGGGGCTGCTCTCCCTCACTTTCTCTCGTTTACGCCCTTCTCACGCATTTATGAAGCACCTACTGGGTGCCGGGTGCACAAGGTGCATCGCGTCTGTGGTCAGGGAGCTGCAGTAGCAGCAGCTCCAACCTTCAGAAGTTTGCGGTCCAGGTGCTGAGTGAACAGGTGCCTTTGCCCAGTTTCTCTGCTTTCAGATTAGGTTTTGAGAGTGGGATGTTGTTGCTCTGTAAACCAGCTGCGTGTGACTGATCGGAGTCCTTGCTGGTGTCTTCATGGTGAGACCTCATGAGGACTCTCTGGTTGCCTGACTGATGTTCGTGCAGCAGGTTTTATGTCCCAGGCACTGGGCGTCAGATACTACCTGTTGTCTCATTTAATCCCGAGTGTCTGTGACCTCGGCACTAGTGGCATTTGCAGACTAGTCCGTTTCTGTGGGGCGTTCTGTGTGTTGTAGGATGTTTAGGGTCCGTCCCTGGCCCCTTTACCCACAAGATACTGGTAGTGCCCCCTTCCGGTTGGGAGGACCACAGTGTCTGCAGGCGTTGCCAGATGTCCCCAGTGGGCACAGTCATCCCCAGTGAGAACCACTGCCTTAACCCTAAGGGCCTGCCCTTGAGGTCACCATGTAAGCGCCAGCAGGCTGGCAGTCTCTTCATCTGTCAAATTAGGTGGTGACAGGACTCCCCACAGTGGCTGTTCGGGAGGCGTGGGTGATAGAATGCACTTAAAACTCTTAGCACAGCCCAGCTAAGCTGAAACGCTCCCTGCTGGTGGGTCTGATGGACAGAAGTCATTCCTACCATTTACACATCCAGCCAGGCTTCCCAGGGCGTGCGACTGTGAGCCAAGCTCCATGCCACGTGCTAGACCCACCTCAACAAGACAGGCAGGGCCCTGGCCTTTCCTTAACCCCTGGGGTGGCGTGACAACCCTGACCAGGTTCGCCAGTGTGGGCAGCCAGTATCCAAGGGGTCAGGAGACTAGCACCAGCTACCCAGGCTTTGCCCAAGGTGCTCTGTGACTCCAGGCAACTCTCTTCCCCTCTCTGGTCCATCCTTTTTGTATCTGACCCATGTCAGGGGGTTTCCAAGCTGCTGCCTGCCCCAGAGACAGCATCTCATGGGCTTGTTTTGTTGCCTAACCTCATTCATAGTCCCTATCACTTCCAAAGTCCCAGCTGTCCACCCCCTTTCTCTCCCTTTCACCATAATTAGTTTAGATGTCAAGCCCCCACATTTGCTTTTACATCCGGGACTTGAGTGTAAGAGTTTATTTGAATAAGTGGTTCCCCCACTAAAGGAGTGGAAGCCTGGTAGAGCTCGGTTAATCCCCAGCAGGGTGAGTGTAAGAAATACCAATTCTGCAGGTCCCTGAATCCACCCCTGAAAGATGTTCGTTCGGTCCCCGGACGCAGCAGACGTGGGCCCAGGGCGCTGGAAGCCTCCACTGCACTCCTGACGTGCGGCCTTGTTTGAAAAGGGGGTTGTTTAGAAGCTCACACGCTCTGTGCTGCCTCTGCTTTCATGCACACAGACACCCCCAGAAAGTCCGCTTACGCTTGCCGGGCCCCAAAGCAGCTAACTCCACCCTGTGCCCTCACTCCATGTCCCGGAGGCACTGGTCTTTCTTGCCCTTAAATGTGACAGACGTTCCTGTCTCAGGGCATTTGCACTGGCCGTTCATTCAGCCGGGAGTGTTCGTTCCCCAGCTTTCCTCATCTTTCAGGTCACAGCTCGAAGGCCACCTCCTCAGAGATGCTTCCCTGACTCCCCATCCGAGGAGCCTTCCCTCCCAGGTGCTCCTTCCATCACCCTCTCGTGTTGTCTTCCTATCAGTGCTGAGCTGCTGGTGCTAATTTGTGTATTTATAGCTCCGCGTTGATCCCTCGAGCCCCATGGAGACAGACTTCGCTTCTCCTGAGCTAGCACAGGGCTGGCCTGGACCCCCAGGTGCGAGGGACCAGCACTCGTTACAGATCAGCTCCGGTTCCATTCAGACTTCCTGAGAAGACAGGTGCGCGGTGCTTGAGGGGACACTCAGGTGTCTTCTGAGATGCCCATGTCATTGGAAGATCCCCGCAGCTCCTGACTCCTCTGTGCCCGAGGTAGTGACTGGCAGCAGCAGAGCTTCCGCTTCATCATGGGCGATACACTGACACTCACCAATGATGCTTCACCTCGGGGACACGTGGCGCTTTGACCTGTTGTACTGGGGATATTGGATGATCTAGGGGATACAGTGATGCTTTGGGGAACCCAGGCTGCTCTGCCTCCCTTTGGGAAGGAGGTGGGAGGTGCTTTGCTCTTTGCTAGAGGGTAGACAATGCCTAGAGGTTACTTCAAATCTTCTTTCTTCGTTTCTAAATTTTAAATGGCATGCTTAGAATTTAATCTTCAAACCTGGGAGCCAGACCTGCAAGTTGAAAGATGACAGCCGAGAGATGGTTTCATTTGGCTGGCTGCAGCAGCCAGATGGCAGATGCTGTGAGCGGGAGACGGAGGGAGGCTGGGAGAGGGGGAAAGCGGCTTCTGTTTCGGCTCTTATCCTCCCTCTGAAGTCAGCCACCCTCCCAGCACCAGGCCTGGGCAGTGCGTGCCCCGGGGGTGACTTGAGGCAGCTGACCTTGCCCTCTGCCTCAGGAACGGGGCCCCCCATACTCCTAACTTTTCTTTGTAAACTTTTTATTTTGAGCTAATCGTAGATTCACATGCAGTTGTAAGAAATAATACGGAGAGAGGTCTTCTACGCGTCACCGGCTGCCCCCAGAGGTGACACCTTACGTAGCGATGGTACAGCACCCCAGCCAGAAATCGACGTTCAGTGCAACCCACTGGCCTTAATTTCATTTCCCCAGTTCACACACCCTCATTTGAGTGAATGTGTATGCATGTGCGTACGTGTGTGCCTGCTTAGTTCTGTGTAATTTTATCAGATGAACCACTGACAACCAGTAATCTGTTCCTCTCTGTAATTTTGTCGTTTTGAGAATGTTATCTAAGTGGCGTCATACAGTAGGTAACCTTTTGAGATTGGCTTTGTTTTTTTCACTTGGCCTGATTCGGAAGATCCACCCAGGTCATTTTGTGTATTAGCAGTTCATTTGTTTTCACCATCTTCCGTGCCACAGAGGTAACCCCATGGGTTTAACCATCTACCTGCTGAAGTACATCTGGGCTCCTTCCAGTTTGGGGCTATTACAGAGAAAGCCACTGTGAACATTCATGCACAGGTTTTTGTGTGAACATAAGTTTTCATTTCTCTGGGCTGAATGCCCAGGAGTGTAATTGCTGGGTCGTACGGTAGTTGCATATTTAGTTTTTTGAAAGACCTTCCACTTTTCATCAGCACCCAGCCATCCTCTGGCCTCTGGCGAGTGGACCTTGGACGTGAATTCCTTCCTTCTTCAAATATTAATTGAGAGCAGCATATTGTGCCAAGCACAGTGTTAACCATCAGGGATTCAGTAAGAACAAGATCAACAAGGGCCTTCACATGGAGCTTTTTTGCTAGAGAGGTGAAATCAGCAGTAAATAGGCGGGCAAATTAATAAAGAAGACAGTTATTCCTCATAGTGAACTCTGACATGGGGCTGACCCACATGCCGGCACGTTCTCGGTACTGTACGATCTCCAAGCAGGCCAGTGAGGCGGGGTTATCATTTGCAGAGAGAGAAGCAGAAGCACAGGGAACCGTGGGACAATGTGGGACAATCCAGGCTCTGCTAGATACACTGCATTGCCCCTCAGGGCCAGGACAGGCCATGAGGAGATGCAGTGTTGGGAGAGGTGAGTGTATGTGGGATGGGGCGACCGGGAGGCCTCCCCCAGGTGGTCACATGAAATATCCCAGGCCAGAACTGCACGTGCAAAGGTCCTGGGGTGGGAACAGGAAAAAGGCCAGCATGGAGTGGGGTGAGCATTGATAGAAAGTGAGAGGTACTGAAATCAGGTTGAGCGGGCCTCGTAGAGTTTGGATTGAGCGTGAGTCAGAGATTCATTTGGTGTTTTTAAAAAATGACTCTGGCTTCTGGGTGCCAAGTAGACTGCAGAGGGGCGTCAGTGTGCAAAGGAGGAAGCCAGGAGTTGAGGGAGGACACACAGGCAAACCTTTTGTTCTTGAGGGAGGACCCGTGAGTCTCCCCCAGCCCTGGCCTGGGAAGACCCCGCAGGCTCCCCATGTGGCTGGTGGGTTCCCTCTGGAGCACAGCGTAGGGCAGAATCTCCCATCTCCTCGTGGCTGGATCTGCCTCCGACAGCTGCGAGGGCAGGAAGAAGACGCCCAGCCGGCCACCTGCTTTAGTGTCTGCGCCTGGACCCTGGGCTCCCATGCGGGTCTGTCTCTCGCTGACTTTCCTGGTCTCCATCTCTCTTGCCTTTTTCTCTTCTTCTATCCACACAGTTGTGATCCTGTAAGTTGAAATTACCTGCTCAGCATCAGCCCTGCTGGATCATTAACACACCTGCGCGGGTGCCCTCGTATCCCTCCTGCCTGGTTAGGCGGGGCCCCTGCTTTTCCAGGATGGTCACCATTTATTATGCACTTGCTGTCTAGTGTTGGGGGAGCTGGTGCATATCTACTAGCTCAGGGAAGCCTCAGTAGCCCTGGGAGGTGATACTGTTACTGATCCTTGCTTTACAGTGGGGAAACAAAGCCAAGTAACTGCCCAGGGTCACACGTACAGGAAGTGGCGGCGTCTGGACTCGAATCCGGAGCCGGGCCAGAGCTTTGCTGTGTCTCCATCGCAGTCCCCGTCACCAGCTTCTGCTTCCCTCTGAACAGAACTTGAGTCTTTCCATTGTTTGGGACTGTCTACTGCTGGAAGATGTTCAAAAGGAAGTGCTCCCAAGGGCTGGACTAGCTTCGCCCATGGGGTGGGGACCGTGGGGTGGGGACCGGGAGAGGCGTCTGGCATCTGGGAGGCTTGGAACTACCCTCCGGGAACTTGTTTTCCCTGTTAGCTGACAGGGAAAGAGGAAGGGACTCAGAAGAGTGTCAGGGAGAGACGACAGATTTAGACCTCAGTCACACACTCGGGAGACACCCAGGAAGGCAGCCTGAGAGAGGGACGTACGTACACAGACCATCAGAGATGGGAGACAGGCGCTCCCAGACAGACCCAGACTCCCCGGCCCTCAGAGCGAGGCAGACAGATGTTGGGGCTTCCGCCTGCTGGGGGTGGGGGCTGCAGAGGTGACGTCGCCCTCCCCATGGAGCGCCTCCCAGCCCTGGGCCCTGCCCGGCCAGGGCATCCACTCAGTGGCCGACAGTCAGTGTGTCCAGCCTGATTTCCTAAAGCCTCTCCCCACAAACCTGTAAATAAACAAGGAATTCCTCACCCTGGGCCAGGGCTCTTCCTCAGGACCACGAGTCCACCATCAGGTGGACTGATGGCCAAGGTCAGACACCAGAAGAGGCTGGAGATGGTGTGAGGGCTGGACAGGCTCCCCTGCACCCTCTGGATCCCAGGAACTGAATTTGATTCAGCCAACACCCAGAGAGCAAGGTCGGCCGGTGGTTAGCGAGACCTCTGGAGCTGGCCTGCCTGCATCCAAACCCCATCTCCACCCGTGGCCAAACATGTGGCCTGAGGAAGTTATTTCATCCTCTGTGCCTAGTTTCCTCGTCTGGAGATTCAGGGCACCAGGGGCACCCAGCTCGAGTCATGCAGATGGTGTGGGGTGGATGAGTACGTGTCAGGTGGCCCGTAAAATCGGCTTGTCATTCACAAGGGCTACTTGTCAACACACAGGCTCTCCCAGGCCCCCAGCCTCCGACTCTCCCTGCTACATGCCTCCTGATCGTCTGCAGGATCCTCACAGCCCGGCAGCGTCCTGGCTGCCCTGTGGGCAGAATCTCTGCTTCCTTGTGCTGGGCCTTTGCCCAGACAGATCCGCCTTCCCAAGATGCTCTCTCTCCTCCTCCGGCGGCCAGTCCTTGGTGGCCAGCTTCTGATCCCATTTCCAGCTGCCCCAGCCCCTGCAGCCACTTCCCTCTCTGGTTTTCTCTGGCAGTTTTAAGCTTTCCCATATAACTTGTGGTTAATTTTGTAAACATCACCCAGGATCTCTGATGTGACTCCCCCCAGATGTATGTGTCATGACCCAGCCTTATTTGGTCAGTGTCTTATTGTCACTGCTAGTCTGGCCACTCGGCCAGGATGCTATCTCCTTGTCCTGTGGCTTCCTCACAGCCTGCACCAGACTGGCAATCAGGAGCCCTTCTGCGCAGTCTTTGGTGGACTCCTCTTCATCCCTCAAAGCCCAAGAGTACAGGGGAGCTTGTCCAGCCCTCACACTTTCTCCAGCCTCTCCTGACATCTGACCTTGGCTATCAGTCCGCCTCCCCACCTCTGGCCCGAGTGAGAGCCCCAGAAGAGCTGGGCCCCTCGCGGTCCTAAAGGAAGTGGCACAGCCGGCCAGCACCAAGACCCCTCCTGACAGGGCTGGTCTCGGCCGACCCCGAGGCCCTCTAGCACGTGGCCGGATTGATGGAGGAGCTATTGAGAAGTGGTTCAATACTGGCTGCATTGTGGGCCCGATTCAGAGCTGAGCTTTTTTGTCCAAAAGGCTTGGAAACGGAGCCCCGTTCACTTCCCCTCTCCTGGCGCTGCCCTCCGAGCTTATGTGGGGAAACACCAGGCTCTTGAAAATCGGTAATTGAGACAAACATCTGCTGGTTTCCAAGGAGCACACAGTGACTCCCGAGTGGCGAGGGCAAGTGTGAGTTGCGTTGTCAGCCACGTTTGGAAACACACACACACAAGCACGCACACGGCTGCGTCTCTCTGGTATGTTAATTAAGATTGGTTAAAGTTGTCGATACTGGTTATAAAAACGCAAACAGTATAGAAATAGAAAAAGTAAAAAGGATAGACTCCACCTTCCAGAAGTAGCCAATTTGATTTTCATCCTCACTTTTGCTATAAAAATGTGTCCATAGTCTGTGTCCTGCTCCGGTTTCATTATTTCTGCTCAGCCATAATCGCAAACATCCATCCATCATCAGACCTATAGACTAGCGGTTCTCAGCCAGAGGTGAGTCTGCCCCCAGAAGACAGTGAGCTATCATGTCTGGAGACATTTTTGGTTGCAACTTGGCAGTGATGGTGCCACTGGCATTTAGTAGGTAGAGGCCCCGGATGCTGCTAACCATTCTGTGGTGCACAGACCCCACCACGGAGAATCACCCAGCTCAGAACGGCAGTAGTGCCAAGGTTGAGAAACCCTTCTGTACATTTATGTATCTTTTTAGTGGCCCCCTCATATTCCATAGTGAGCTATACCAGGGTTTGTCTAGTGGGATTTAGATGGTCTCTGGCTGTTGACGTTCACAAAAAACTCTGCAGAGGTATCCTTATACATATAAGCTCTCTGGTCCTTCTGTGTGAATTTTTCTGTTGGATACAGTCCTGAAAATTAAAATCGCTGGTTTGAAAGGGAGCGTGCATTTTAGATTTTGACAGGTCCTGCACGATGCCCTCCGAGATGACTGTGGCCATTGACACCACCACCACAGACAGACCCTCCCAGCCACACCTCCTCTCCTCAATTAACAAAACTCATTTGGTTTATTTTAAATAACTTCCCAGGGCACCGCCAACGTGCCCATTGACGGAGACGGCCCTCTCACCGCCAGTTCACTCCATTCTGCCAATAACTCTCGAACGGTGATTGATATTTTGCTGACGGTGTTTAAAGATGTTCGATGTCGGTGACAATAGGGGAAAAAAAATCCCATTAGCTCTTTCCATTTGGATAATAGCAAGAAAGATAAAAGGCACGGCTTTGTCTTTTCTTATTGAAGGAGCATTTAATCATGAGGTTCTCCAATGATGACACAGGCCTCTGCTCTCCCTGGAGTTTATTCTACCAGCCATTCCCACACGCACTTTCAGACGCAGGGCCCGCCCGTCACCCAGCTGCGGCCCCCTCTGAGGCCACCTCCCGAAGGATGCCCTCCCATGCGGGGCGAAGCCTCCGACGTGAGTGAGGCCCTGCACGCTTCTGCCACTTGGGTATAAGGAAGCAGTTCGCCTGTAACCAGGACGAGGTATGTTACCAGTTACAAGGAGACACAACACACGAGGAACTACGTGGAGTTAATGATTTATCATCAAGATCCTTCCAACCTGGCCCTGTATTCATTGTCTCATTAATGCACTGTGTCCCCTGGGCTTCTGGATGCTTCCACCGCCACTGGGATGGACGAGTGCGGTGCCTTCTCTGCTAAGCTCTGGCTGGGGCAGCGGTGATGGGGGTACAGAGCTGAGCCCGGCACTTGCTTCCTGAGATGCTCTCACCAGAAGGGGTAGGTGTGTAAGAGTTGAGTGGCTGACGCCTGAGTGCTTGGGAGCCCAGAGGGGAGAGCCAAGCCCAGCAGGGCAGTGTGTGCTCATGTGTGTGCATGTACACACGTGCCCAGGTGCAACCCAGCAGGGGAGGGAGGGAGGGAGTCAGCCGGGCGAGAAAGGCCAGAAGTGGCTCAGCAGCGGGGATGGTGTGAGCGTGGACCGTCTCCTGTCGTCCCATTTGCTCTACGGCAACACACAGCTTCCTCCCTGGAGCAGCCGTCGGTCCAGCCAAGGCTGAGGAGAGACAGGGAGCCACAGTCTCACAGGACAGCCTGAGTGTCAGCCCCATGCATGTCCCCTCCCGGGGGGAGGAGAGGCCAGGGCCACCTGGAGGGGCAGTCAGGCCCCTCCCTGCCCCACCAAGGGCGATCCCAGCACAGCATCTAATCTCCCAGGGCCACGCAGAGGCCACCTCGTGCCTGGGCTCCACTGCCCTCTGTCCCACACCGAGGGGCTTGACCAGAAGTCTGCCAGCCCGGTACAGCAGCACCTCCCAGGAGACACCTGGGAAGCCCCATTTCGGGGAGCGGCTGCCTATTTTGGATACTGACAGGTGTGCCTTACATCCTAATTTTTCTCTTTTACTATAAATGTAATTACACGTGCTCAACAGTGCTGAGCATGCAGGAGTGTGTGGCGAGGAAGGGGCGTCCCCTGGAGGGCACACTTGGGGTAACCACACCTGGCCCCTGGTCTGTGCAGACGCACAGTCACTCATGGACATATGGACGTATCGTAAGATTCACTTTGATTTTAAAATACACACTTTTGTTCTTTTTTAATCACAGATGGGCTCGTCCTATTTCGTGGCTTCTCCTCTTTGTCTCCTCTGGGCGTCTTTCATGCCAGTGCACACAGATCTGCCAGCTGTGCCTCCGTGTCAGCCCCTTGCGGAGATGTTTAAGTGGTTCCCAGTGGTTTTGCCTTTTTGTGCAAACCTGCAGTGGGCCTTCCTGACCCTCAGCTGTGTCCATAGAACACTGTGACCATTTATTCAATGTATTTATTGTGTGCCTGCTCTGAGGAACGTGTTGGGGACACAGAATATAAGCAAAGAGTCACACGACGCAGGCCTTCTAGGAGAGAGAGAGAGGAAATAAGCAGTTAGGCCACATAAATTGCCCCTGATTAGTGCTACAGAGAACAGTCAAACAGGCACGAAGCTCGGGGTCCTGGGGACTGGGACAAGCACTGTTTGAGACAGAATGTTCAAGGATGCTTCCTGAGGAAGTGACCTTGGAACAGAGACCAGAAGGTGAGGCGGGAACAAGCACATGGATGTAGGGTAAACATCATTCTAAGCAGGAGGGGCACGTGCAAAGGCCCTGAGGTAGGGCTGTGCCTGGGCCTTTTGTGGAACACAGAACTCTTAGAGCAGAGTGAGCTGAAGGTAGAGAGCCCTAGGAGAAATGCACTTGGCGATAAATGCCCAAGTGATTTGCCTGGTCGAGGGTTCTCACTTGAAAGTTTGGAGAGATTGACATTTCGCCCTGTGGAGATGCTCCCAGTTTACAGCATCCCTCAGCTACAGCGCTGGCAGAGGGACCCGCTTTGGTGGGCCTTCTCCAGCCACTGGCTTCGGCAGCCCCAGCCCAGGCCTGTGTGTGGGGAGGGGACAGGTGTGGCCCAGGGCCTGGAGTTCTCGTGCCCGTCAGGAGGCTTCCCAGGTGGTCTGCCTGCGAAGTGATGTCGTCCTGTGTCTCACAGGCCTAACGAGGTTAGATTTTTCCCTCAATGAATTCATTTAGTTCTTACCACAACCACGTGAAGAGGGGACTGGGTCACCCCGCTATTTTTTGTCCCAGATAAGGACACTAGCGATTTACCTATGGTCACAGGTTAATTGGCAAAGTTGGGACTCGAACCCAGAAATCCAGGGGGCCAACTTTGTGTTCTGAGTACCCTAAATTCTGCCATGAGCAGCAATGTGGGGAGCCCCGGGCCCTCCTGCACCCCCTGGCTAGCCAGCCTGGGACTGGTTCTGCCCCCCACCCGCACCCCGACACGGGACAGCAGTGGACAGTATCTCACGGTTCTGTCTCGCGTACTGGGCGCCCGACACGCAGCTGCACGCTTGGCACCGAGAAGGCGCTGGCTAAGCAGTGCAGTCTGTCTCTAAAAATGAGAAAACTGGCCCAGATTTGCTGCCCACCTCCCAAACTTGAAGAGAAAGAAAGATCCTTTTTTTTTTCAACTTATAAATGGTCTCACCCTAAGAAATAAATGTGCCATCGAGGGTGTTTGAAATGGCACCAGGTGCGATCAGAAAGTTATCCCTTTGACGTCTGGTTCAATTTTCTTTGAAATTCCAGGGGGAGAAGGAACTGGGTTCTTATTCAAATGCGGTGGGGGTGGGTGGCGGAGGAGGGGCCGCAAATGAAGTGGCAGAAACTCCAGGCAGGCTGGGGCTCCGCGGAATGATAATGAGGCCTGCCCCGGCCCGGTCTCATCCAGGCAGGCCTAACGAGATTAGATTTTCATAAATTTCAGACAGTGCCAATTCCTAATTCCTCGGTGTGCGGCTGGGAGGCCAGACAGGGCTGCCTGCACGGCTGCTTGTTAACCAGGAAGCTCGCCGGCGGCCCCTCCCCCCGGAGCAGATGCAGGGGGTGCGGTGGGGGGGGGGGCCGTCTGGTCTGGAGGCCTCCTGTGGGCTGGCAGTGCTGGGTGGACTCTGGCCCAGCTCTCCAGCCCAGGAGAGGGAGAAAAGCTCCAGCATCCGGCTGCCGCTCCGAAGGTTAACCCAAGACCCAAAGGCAGTCGTGCCCACTTAGCGCCCCTGCTCGGGCAGGCCCGTTCTTCACACGTGTCTGTGACTCCTACACCCGCCCTCTCCCCATGTACAGCTGGGAAGTGCCGGACAGGGGTTTGAACCGAGACTCCTATGCTTGGTTCAGGGCTTGGCTCCATCACGAAGGACGGGGGACCGTAAACTTAGATGCGAAAGAATCGCATCTTTACCTTAACCGTCCGAACAAGAACACGGCACCAAACCACAGGGCCTCAGCAACACCGCCGATGCGGTCACCAGCAGAAACCACAGTTATCCTATCGCACTGAAACCTGCCAGGTCCTATTTAATATGATATCCCTGGGTCACGCACGTAATCCTCTGTCTTCTTCCTATGTTGCAATTTGGTTAAGAGTTTGATGACTATTTTGCCCCAGTTGGCTTCCTTTTGGAGCCACAATTTAATTTAATTTTTATTTTATTTTATTTTAAAACTGAATTCTGAGAGTGCATCTTGGCTCTCCCAGCCGCCGGGGGCTCCACATCCGGGAGGAGGTAAAGAACCCGGGCCTGGAGGTGGTGGAGTCAGGACTGTTCTCTGACTCAGCTCCTGGCCTGATGGGACTGATGCTGCACCTCAGGGCTTGTGGTGGGGGTTAGGGGAGGGGAGGTCCTGTCCTGGGCAGCAGAGGAGGCGGCCGCTGTGAATATCTTCACGCAGTTTCGTGGGAGGTGCCCAGAGCTGCCCTGAGTGCCTGGCGTGAGGTCCTTCTAACTGTTCTGTGACTTTCCTCTGTGCTGGTGGGGAGGTGGGTACCACTGGCCATGATGCTGGCTTCGTGGACCACATGGCAAGTGATGATCCAGGCAGCCCTGGAGGCCAGTCAGTCCCGGAGGCCAGTCAGTCCCATTCCACATGACCACCTGGCTTGAATCCACACTGGTTCCTGGCACTCTGAGGCCACGGTACTCAGGACCGATGGGTGTGGGGCAGTGGACCTAACCTGGCCCTGAAGACTGGGGGTCTGGGCTCTTGGGCTGTGTGGCTTTTGGCCAGTCACCTCACCTCTCCCAGCCTCAGTTTCCCCATCTGTAAAGTTGGCGGCAGGGCTCACGTCAGTATCTACTTCACAGACTGCCCGTAGGGATTCGGCCGGTGCCTGGCCTTGAGGGGGCTCTTGGCCCACGCTGCCTCTCTCGTGTCAGGCGAGCCACGAAGGGGTCAGGGACACCAGGGCACACATCTCAAAGTGACTGCGTCTGTCTCTGGAGGAGAAGACGAAAGGAGGATCGGGCTGCTCCAATGAGGCGGGCAAACCTGTTCATTTGAAATTACTCAAGAGGAAAGGATGCTCAGATAAATTAAAGTGACCTTACTTTGCATGTGGAGGATGGGCTTGGCCACCCCAGAGAGCCTGCTGCATCCGTCACCCGCCCCAAGGGGAAAATTACGAAGAAAAATGGCACAGCCCTCCCCTCCTCTCTGCAGCCAGCAGACTCCACGCCCGGAACAGAATGAGGGAAACGTGGTGTTTCTTTCCCAAAGGCTCCTGCTCTCGGAGCCAGGTCCTCACAGCCAGGACCAGTGCCCAGAAGTCCAGTCACCACCCTGGGTGACCTTTTTGGACTGACCCTGGGGCAGAGGCCAGTATTCCCAGGACATCAGCCTGTGGGAGGGTGCGTGTTGTTCCCAAAGGTGTGTTGGGGATTGTGACAACGGTGACGGTGGAGCACCCGCTGCCTCCTGCCCTGTCCTGAGCTCTGAGCCCCCCCGGCTTGTAACCGGAGCCCATGGGGGTTGCGTGCGCCTGGGGTCCCACAGCTAGGGCTGACAGGTGCAGGGAGGCAGGACCAAGCATCCTCAGATGTGTTCCCAGCAAACTTCGGGAAAGCTGGGAGAATTTAGCAGGAGATCAGGCCCCTTCCCCTTCTTGCTCCCTCAGGGAGGCTCTGGGTTCGGGACCTGGCCCACCCTTTGATCTAGAGCGAATTTTCCCTACACCTCAGTCTGCACATCTGCAGAATGGCCATGGTGTTGGTTTGCACCTACAGGCTTGGAGGAGGCAGCTCAAAGCAGGGTCGTGCATGTGTTGTAGGTCTTAGAATCCTGACAGTCCCAGTGAGTAGTCGCCATGAGGATGGAGAGTTTGGGCCCTGGACCAGCCTGCTACCTTCT
Organism: Camelus ferus; assembly: GCF_009834535.1. Taxonomy (NCBI): domain Eukaryota; kingdom Metazoa; phylum Chordata; class Mammalia; order Artiodactyla; family Camelidae; genus Camelus; species Camelus ferus. Next base: position 10,860,874 of record NC_045714.1, on the reverse strand, counting down.
CTTGCTCTGTCCCCCTTTGTCTGTGACCAGGCTTTGCTGAGCGTCCTGTGGTCACAGGAGACTTGAGCGGAGGTGGTGGCGGGTGCAGTGGGCAGCGGTAAGACCCATCCCTTCGAGCACCATGCTAGGCTTAGCTTCATGTCCAGGTGAAGGCAGATGGGTCAGATTGGGGACACAGAGGCAGGATCAATGTAGTTCCACATCTATCATAAGCGGCTGGGTGACCTCTTGGATTGGACCTCTTGGAGAGGACCTCAGGCTCCTCTCTTGGACTAAAGTCCCGAAGCCACTCGCCCTGCAGGCTTTGGCCTGCCTGGTCCTTTTAAAACTCTTAATGTTTTGCTAGTATTAAAGGCCAGGCAGCTTCACCGAGATTTCTGGGTTCTGGAGAGATGGGGAGGTGTGGCCGCACTGGGCTGGCCTGCCTGGGAGCTGTTCTGTTTGGCCCACTGGGGTTTCAACTAGCAATGCCTGTGGTGAGGAGGAACTCCTGCTCGATTAGTGATGCCTGCTGGGGGAGCAGGAGTGAGGAGTTGGGCACGGATGCTGAAGCCTGGGCTGCCCACTGGGGCCAGGCAGATGATGTCAAGCAGAATGGGGACCCAGGTGGAGCTTGAGTCCAGGCAGACAGCACAAGCCTGTGTAATGAGTGGGGCTGGGGACGGTGGATGCAGGGGCCCTCGGGCCCCGATTTGGCTGCCTCTCCCAGCAGGTGCTTTCATGATGCACTTCCCAGAGAAGCGGGCTCAATGTCCCCGGGAGGCAGCATCTCCCAGAAGGAGGACCCTGTGTGTGAAAGTTCATTATGGTGCTGTCAGCTGGACCAGAGCCCCCTCTCCCCACGGCCAAGGCCAGAACACACAGCCCAGGGTGTTCTCTGCCTTATGGGCGGGGGTGAACCGCCTGCTGCCCGGGAGGGCCTCTCCTGCACGCCTCACTCCACCCCTCCCCACGACGTGCCTCCCTGTCTTTGCACAGCCTGGAATGTCCAGCTTGGTCCTGCTCAGCCCTCTCTCTTCAGGCCTGTGGGTTCAGGCTGTTCTTGTTTTGCAGTAGCCAGGGTGCTGGGTAGCCCCACTCACTCCCTCAGTGCTGGGGACATCGTCCCCACACCGCCCCCTCCTTTTCCATGGGGAAACTGGGATGGACTCAGGTGAGTCAGAGGCCCAGAGCTGGCCTGGGGGTCCTCATGGAGCCGCTGTGCCAGCCCCTGCGCTGCCGTGGAGTCTCCCTCCTCCTCTGGCCGAGACCCCAGGCCTCTGACTTCCAGATTAGAGCCTAGAAATGAGTCGTCGTTTCTCTTTTTCTGAGAGTTTTCCCTCGCTTCCTTCACGTCTGTCTACATGGGGTTGTGGCCCAGGAACCAGGATGGTCACAGTGCTTCCAGAAGCCCTGGGTTCCTTTCTGGGGGTGAAATCACCTCATGCTGAACCCCAGCCCCCAGAAATCAGGTCCCCCTGCCTTTTGCGGGTCAGGGGGGCTATGGGGTTTGTTCACAGCCCCTGGGCCTGGCCAGGGCCCTGCAGGCTGCCAGGGCCCAGGACGGGGGCAGAGGCAGCCTCAGACCTCCCTTCCTCCAGGCCTGGCATGGGTGGGGCCCCTGGAGACACAGGGGAGGGACAGAGGGGTGCCCACCCATGGTCCCGGCTGGGGTGAAGAGTGGATGAGGCTGGGGGCTGGGTTGCAGTCCCCTCTGAGGGGGCGTGGGTGTTGCACAAAGCAGGCCTGTGTGTCCTCTGAATGGGCAGCTTTATCCCAGGCCCTGACGGACAGGCCCTGGGTCCTGCAGAGCCAGGCCGGGCTGCCTAGGCCCTGGACCAGCCTGTCTGGAGAGGCAGAGGGTGCAGCCACAGTTACTGGGTCCAAGGCCAGAGGCCCAGCCTTTGCTCAACCCAGGCCCTGCCGCCCTCTTGGTGGGTAAATGACTCCTCCTTCACAAGGTTTGAGACTTATCCAATTTCCAGCCAGGCAGAGCCCAGCCTTCTCCAGGCTCAGGAAGGTCTCACCAAGGTCCCTGGCCAGTCCATCCTCCCTCCTGCCCCACCCAGGAAGATGGGGATGCAGTTCCCCCAGGGGCCAGAGCCAGGCCCAGGCTCCAGATCAAATGCAGAGGCAGACATGCAGTGCAGGAGCCCCCAGCGTTGGGCCCTTGGGCTGCATGAGTCACTTGACTTCCGGACCTCGGTCTCCTCACTGTTAGGTGGGATGAAAAAGAACACTCTCTGTACGTTCAGCCCTGAGTAGGGATCATGGACCCTGGCGCGGTCTTTGTCGGGTGTTGTCCTGTGCACTGTAGGCTGTTAAGCTGCACCCTAGTCCCCACCCTTGAGATTCCAGGAGCACCCTGAGTTGTGACAGCCACTGATGTCCCCAGACATTGCCACATGTCCCCTGGGGGCAGACTCACGTGACTCACTGACGGCATCAGGCAGACTGGCACAGTTGGGCAAAAGCTTAACGTGGGTGAGAAGTGGGTGTCCTGGGCTTCAGAGAGGATGTGGGGGGTGGGCTGTGTGTGGAGGGGCTTCTGTTCCTGTACAGACAGGAATGTCCGCCCCGGATGCATCCTTTTCCCACCGGGCTTTTGAGTCCCCACCTGCGGCCGCCCCCACTCCTCCAGCTTCCATGTGTCTGTCTGGGAGGAGGAAGAGCTGAGTCAGCTGCCCTGAGCTTGAACCTGTGTCCCTGGGGAGCCCTGAGCTAATGGCGTGTCATTTGCTGGGGTGGGGGAGCTGTCTTCCTGCCAACCCCCCGGGGTCTGGGGAGGCACCTTCCCCAGGCTCATCCGTCAGTGGGCGGCCTCGGGCTGGGGGCAGCTGGCGGAGCTCCAGACCCAGCGCTCCTGGCTGTGTCCCCTCTGTCGTGTCCCTGCCCAGGTCCCCGGCGGGACAGGCACCGTTGCTGGGGGCCCTGCTGGCACCAGGCATGGCCAGCTGCCCAGCCGCCCAACGCAGACCCGCTCGAGTCAGCAGAAACCACCCCGGCGCTCGCAGGATCAAAATAACCTTCCTTTTCCAGCACTTGAGGGTTTTTCCACCTTCTAGGGGAAAAAAACAAAACAAAACCAAAAAAAAAAAAAAAGAAAAGAAATGAGAATTGCAGCATCCGTGGCCGCCCAGAACGTGGTTTTTCTGAGGCCTTTTCACTGTGCGTCCTGTGCGTGTGATAGGTGTGTGTTTGCAGGGGTGCGCGGTGCGTTATCTGTGTCTACTTGTGCTGGTGTGTGTGCGGGGGTGTAGGCGTGCTGGGTGTGTGTAGGGGCGGTGGGGTGTCTGTGTTGGGTATGTGTATGTGTGCAGGGGTGTAGGCGTGCTGGCTGTGTGTAGGGGCGTTGGGGTGTCTGTGTGTCGGGGATGGGGGCGCTGGGAAGGGCCGGCCCCAAGGCCTCACATGTCCCCTTGGTCTTGCAGCGGAGCTGGAGTTCGTTGAGATCACCATCATCGTGGTGGTGGTGATGGTCATGGTGGTGGTGATCACCTGTCTGCTGAGCCACTACAAGCTGTCCGCCCGCTCCTTCATCAGCCGGCACAGCCAGGCCAGGAGGAGGGAAGACGCGCTGTCCTCGGTGAGCGCCTGCCCCTCCCGTCCATGCCTGGAGCTTCCAGGAGCCGTGGATGCCCCCACCGAATGCCCGCGGTGTCTGGGTCGGGTGCTTATGGGACCTGGGAGACAGTCTGTGGCAGGGGTGCAGTGGGGGAGGGTTCTAGGTCCAGGCAGCGACCCCGATGGAAGGAAGGCCGCAGACCAGTCCCTAGTCTGTGCGGTGGGGCTGCGGACCCCGGTCATCGTGTAAAAAAGGCCAGCGCTTGGGGCCTGGGCACTGCTGGCTGGGACTGCGAGCACTTCTGCTCCCTCAACTCTCCACCTGTCCGTCCGTCCATCCGTCCATCCATTCACCAGACAGGTATCTGCTGAGCACCCTCCGCGTGTCTGGAACCCTCCCAGGCCCTGGGGGGAGATGGCTGTGAGCAAGTCCTGTGGGGTTGCTGCCTGGCAGGCTGGGTCTAGACACACAGGAGCAGCGGGTGCTCTGAGGACTGAACGGGCGGCCACTGGGAATCCAGGGTGCCAGGTTTACCCGGGACAGTCAGGGTGAGCCCCTGAGGCCGAGCTCTAAAGGAAGAAATGGGGGTGGGGTGCGGGGGGGTGGGTGCAGGGAGGCTGAGGAGGACGTATACTGCCCTGTCCTCGCTGTCACCTAGAAAACTGCTCTCGGATGTGTTAGAATTGTGGACTTTGTTGGCCGTTCTGGAAAACCAGAAATATCCCCTCAAGCAGCTCTTGGTGGGGAGGGAGCTCGCCTTCCTTCACATCTGAGCACTGTGCACCCCTCGTTCCCCTGCGCCTTCAGGGCCTACCCTACCCTGCTGCTAAGGGTTCTCTGGCCAATGGCCCAAGGTGGGTGCAGAGTCCATCACTAAATGGTTTCCATCCCCACGCCTTCCACGTGTCATTTGACAATCTGGACAGAAGCAGCTGGGAATCCAGGGACAAGGGGGCACTTGGGCAGCCCCAGGACTGTGGGAGGGCACACATCTCTGAGTCCGTGTTTGCCGGATGCTGGTAGGAGGGACAGGACAAGGAGGCAGCAGGCATGGCCTCCCGGCACTGGGGGACGCCTAGGGCTGGTGGCGGTACCCAGAGTCCGTGGGGCTGAGCCAAGTTGGTCTGGCAGGCCTGTCCCAGCAGGTTGGGGCATTTCGGCTTCCATCAGGCCTCAGTGCGTCACCAGGTTGCCAGGGCATCCACTCTGATCCCTCTGATGGGGACTCTGGGTGCCCCAATACCTGAGGCCCAGAGTGTGTCTGGAGGGCACTTGAAGCTCTGAAGGAATCCGCAGCTTCTGCTGCAGGACTCACCTGTGTGTTTATTTACTGTCGCTGTTGCCTGGTGACAGTGCCACCCGCTGCACTGCCAGCACCTGCACTCAGTGATTTCCCCCTTCAGCAGCCAGGGAACCCCAACTCACAGAAGAGAAACTGGGGCTCAGAGAGGTGGCAACATTTGCCTGGGGCCACACAGCTTCTCAGTGACAGTTTGAAGAGCTCAAAGCCCGTTTTGTCCTCCCTCTGATGCTGGGACAAACGAGAAGACACCAGGCCGAGAGCATGTGCTCCAGGCTGGGACATCTTGCCCCCACTGAGCCTTAGAGTTCACGTCTGTAGAATGGGTGGGAGCTAGCCTTTCTCCATCCCGCCCCGTGTGGTCACGGGGAGGGTGGACTCAGTGCTGTTTCTGGTGTGAGGGAGCCCTGCTACCACAGGTGGGGGAGGACAGCCCTGAGGGCAGCCTCTGGACTTTGTCAGGTGGAGGTGAGGATGCGGGCTCTGATCCTTGAACATCCGAGGCTAAAAGTCCCCCACCCCTGCCATCTACCCAGCTACCTGCACAGGCCCCCGGGGGTGCCTGGCTGGGTAAACACAGAGGCCTGTTAGGCCTGAAGTAAGTGTGGTAGCTCCCCTGGGGGCTCCTGCCAGACAGGGCATGTCTGTGGAGTGTCGGGGCCCCGTGACCTCCCAGAGAGGCCCAAACACAGCCGCTGTCTGCTTGCAGCTGGACCCACCCTGGCCTGGCTGGCCTGCTGTGGCCCCTTTTCAGGGTGACCCCCCCTGGGAGTTCATTTCCCCATGACCCTCATCAGAGGGTCAGGTTCCCATGCAGGTAAACCCTGTGGCCCCGAGACTTCACTTCCCCGTCCGCTGCTGCTCCCAGAGTAGCTAGAAAACACCGCGTAATGGGAACGACCGTGGCAACAACCTAGCCACTTCAGCGGCACGGACCATGGCTCAGAGTCGAGTTGAAGGCAGGCCGGGAGTCTCGCAGGTGTAGGCCAGGAGCTGGCTGCCTGCTCTGCAAATCAGATTTTATTGACTCAGCCCCGCCCATCCCCGTGGTGTCCTCTGTGGCGCGTTTGCCCTGCAGCAGCCTTGTTAGTGGTGTGACAGACTGTCTGGCCCATAACACAGAAAATACTTCACTCTCTGGTCCCTCAGGGAAAGCGTTTGCAGACCCCAGGTCTAGATGGGGAAGCCATGGGCAGGCTGGGCCAGCTCTCCTCAAGGAAGCTTTCAGAAAGGGAAGGCAGTATCGAGGAAAGGAGGGGGACGAGAGAAGGAGCTGTCAGGAGCAGCCCTGTGGGTCTGCCGTTTGCACCTGGAAAGGTGTTAGGGCCACTCCCTGAATTAGGGAACAGGGTGAGTTAAGACACAGACTGTGGGCAGGTGCAGAGCAGCCACTGGGCGCTGGGGTGCTCACAGCAGGGCCAGGCTGATACAGGAGCTGGGATGCTGTGGGAGCCTGGGGAGGGGCATCTGGTGGGGTTCTTGGAAGCCTCCCTGGAGGAGGAGATGACTCCAGGTGCACACGTTGGGAGTAGTCAGGTGACAAGGATGGCAGTGATTCTGGGGTCCACGGCGGGACCTCCCAGGCATTGACTGGCATTTTCTTAAGCTCCCTGGGCGGAGACCCCCTGGGCAGTGGTGGGAAGAGGTAGATGGGACCCGGGACGGAGGGCCTCATAGGAGGGTTTGAGGCAGGGGCTTGTCTGGAGCACGTTTATCCAAGCTGACCTTGGCTGCTTGCATCCCTCCCCAGGGCTCCCGACTTTTATGGGCAGCCGGTGGATGTCCCCCCGCCCCTCCCCCCGCTTCCTGGCACACACCTGGGCAGTGCCAGGGACCTGAGTGAGGCCCACAGAGCCTGCCAGGGCCAGCTTGAGCCCGAATGCGGCGGGCGAGGTTTGGATCCCAGCACTGCCTCTTACCAGCTGAGCCAGCTCAGCTCAACTCCCTGACCTCAGCCTGCCTTGTAGGTTTTGTCGGGAGAGTTGGGTTAGTGCTTTAAAGGGCTTAGGACGGTGCCCAGCACAAAGGCAGCAACTGAGACGGCACTACTAGCATCAGTAACAAAGCGGCCCAGTAATGTTCCAGCTGAACAGTAATGGCGCATGTCTGCCCTCTGCGTCCCCACGCCTGGAATAATCTAGACCCCAGTGAGTGGGGTAAACGCATTCCCTATGGGACAGTTTTGAGAGAGACAGAGCCCCCCAGTGGCCGCTTAGGAAATTGCTGCCCTCCAGGCAATTCCTCCCCAGACTGCAGGTGAGAATGCTCTGAACTGAGAACCCTCAAGAAACCGTCCCCGAGGAAACTTTTAGGATGATAGATACGTTAATTGCCTTGGATTGTGGTGATGGGCTCCTGGCATATAGCTTTGCCAAAACTTAACCAAATTGCGTGCTTTGGATGTGTGCAATCGATTGTATGTTAGTTACATCTCAATAAAACTAAAATTAAAGGAAGGAAGACATCCCTTCCCCTAGGTCTGGGGCTGGCCCTGCATGTCACAAGCATGGGAGTGGAGCTGCATTCCAGGTTTGTTGAGCAACTGCCTGGGGCCCTTTGCTGATGAACTGTCTGTATTCCATTTATAACCTGGGCTCACAGTCATAAGGGGCAAGACAGACTAAAGTACTCAATAAATATGTGGACAGATGCTTTGAAGGAAATAAGCAGATGATGGGATTTTTAATGGGAGGAGGCCCTTTACCTGATGGTGTTAGGGGAAGTCTGCAGGGGGCACTGTACTTGAAAAGCAAGAAGGAGCCCAGCTGTGCAGTGGGGCAGCCAGTGCAAAGGCCCTGGGGTACACACTTAGCACTTCACTGCACTAGATGGCAGGTCGGCGTGATAGGAGGGAGAGTGGTGGTAGCACCCAGCGCTTTTGTGAGCTCACTGAGGGCCACGTGCACCCCAGTTGGTTTGCATGTTCCCCTCCTGAAGTCCTTCAACAGCTCCAAGAGGCAGGTACTTGTACTGCAATTATCCACAGTTTCTGATGCAGTAACTCGCCCAAGGTCGCACAGCAAGCACCTAGGCTTTCTTATCAGCCAATTCACCAGTTCATTTGATTTATTCTAAGGTCCACGGAAGCTGCTGGAGGGCTTTGAGAAGGGGGGGCCCGTGAATCAGATGTATGTTTTGGAAAATGTAACTTCGGAGGGTGCATTTTCGGGAGACAGCTGGGAGCCAAGAGATCAGTGATGTGGTCCTGTCCAAGGGAAACGTCCAGACCCGGGCTGGGGTAGCCACGAGTGGGATAGAGGGAGACGGATGGGTGTGAAATCTCATTCCAAATGGCAGCTCTCAGAGCCCAAGCCGGATTGCCCCTTTTTTGTCCCAGCTCTGCCCAACCCACTGACCCTGTCCCTTTCCTCCTCATACAGGAAGGATGCCTCTGGCCCTCGGAGAGCACGGTGTCGGGCAATGGAATCCCAGAGGTGAGACCAAGCACTGCGTCCCTGCCTTCTGCCCCTGCCCTGCCGGCCCCCCACCCCACCTGCACCTCAAGGCTGCTGTAGTGGACGTTGAAGGACCTCTGCCCAGCATTTCCCCTCCTCCAGGCCAGAGGCCCTTCCCCTGCTGGAAGAGTGTGGCTGCCAGAGCTCACACCTGCCCTTCTCTGAAGAATTGTCCTTGGCTGTGGGGACCCCCCCCCACCTGGACATCATATGCTCCCTTCCCCCAGGGAGCAAGCAGCCCACAATGTCCGTGACACTGAAGGACAAGGCTGCCCCTCTTTGAACTCTGTGACGTTGTTCGCACTCCAGGGCTCTCCAGCCATGAGATGTCTGGACTCTGGGCTCAGCTCCTTCCCCCCGCATCCTGCTACGGCCTCTCCCTGTCCCCAGAGAGCAGAGTCACGGGCAGCCCAACCCCCGTCCCCGGTCCTGCAGCTGGGGGACCCTCACTGTGCTCTCTCCCCTCCAGCCGCAGGTCTACGCCCCGCCCCGTCCCGCCGACCGCCTGGCTGTGCCCTCCTTCGCCCAGCGGGACCGCTTCCACCGCTTCCAGCCCACCTACCCGTACCTGCAGCACGAGATCGACCTGCCTCCCACCATCTCGCTGTCAGACGGGGAGGAGCCCCCGCCCTACCAAGGCCCCTGCACTCTCCAGCTGCGGGACCCCGAGCAGCAGCTAGAGCTGAACCGGGAGTCCGTGCGCGCACCCCCAAACAGAACCATCTTCGACAGCGACCTGATGGACAGCGCCATGCTGGGTGGCCCCTGCCCCCCCAGCAGTAACTCGGGCATCAGCGCCACGTGCTATGGGGGTGGCGGGCGCATGGAGGGGCCGCCCCCCACCTACAGCGAGGTCATCGGGCACTACCCTGGGGCCTCCACCTTCCAGCACCAGCAGAGCGGCGGGACCTCCTTGCTGGAGGGCACCCGGCTGCACCACTCACACATCGCCCCCCTGGAGAGCACAGCGGCCTGGAGCAAAGAGAAGGATAAACAGAAGGGACACCCCCTCTAGGAATTCCTGGTGGCCGGGGCTGGGGCAGCAGTAGGTTAAAACAAAAAAACAAAAACAAAAACACTCCGCACTTCTTGAAAGAGAAGAGAGGAGAACGGGGCGACACACAGAAAATGCGACGCATAACCATCCTCTCCCCACCTCTCTGTGTATAAATATTTACATGTTCTGTCTGGTCTGAATGCACAAGCTAAGAAAGCTTGCAAAACAAAAAACAAAACAACACACACACACACAAAACACGTTTCTTTGTTGAGCTGTGTCTTGAAGGCAAAAGAGAAAAAAAAATTCTACACTAGTCTTTTCTGTTTCTAGTTGAGCTGCGTGCGTGGATGCTTTCTTTTGTTTGTTTATGATGATTTCACTTAACTTTAAAGACATATTTGCACAAAACCTTTGTTTAAAGATCTGCAATATTATATATATAAATATATATAAAATAAGAGAAACTGTATGTGCGAGGGCAGGAGTATTTTTGTATTAGAAGAGGCCTATTACAAAAAAAAAAGTTGTTTTCTGAACTAGAAGAGAAAAAAAAATGGCAATTTTGAGTGCCAACTCAGAAAGTGTGTATTACCTTGTAAAGAAAAAAGAAACTACAAAGCAGGGGTTTAGAGTTATTTATATAAATGTTGAGCTTTTGCACTATTTTTTAATATAAATATGTCAGTGCTTGTTTGATGGAAACTTCTATCACGTCTGTTGAGACTCTTAAGGGAGATGCGGAATCTCACGGTGGACGTCAGGCAGAGGGTGGGCCCCGCGCTGAGCCTGGAGAGAGGCTTCCGGGGGTGCCGGCTTCCTGCAGAGCAGCAGCTTCTGTCTAGCGCTAGGTCGGTACCTCATCATACATTCCCGCCCGAGGGAGACGCATTCCCCCCTCTGGGCCAGGACAGCCTTTGAATCGCAAACAACATAGGAAAATTACTCGAGGCACCAAGTTCCAGGTTGTGGGCTTTGCTTTTCCCGAAATGAAGACAAACTGTTACTGAAGGAATCTCAGTTTTCTCTCTCTCTCTCTCTCTCTCTCTTTTTTTTAACCATGAAGGTCCCCGTAGGAAGGGGCTGATTAAGGTGCTCCTCGCCCCCCGCCCATGTGGCCAGGGCCGCTCCGTCAGGCAGCTTGTGTGCGCAGATGCAGCGGGTGCCGCCGGCTGGCAGACAGGAAGGGCCCGAAGGACTAGGAACGTGACCTCATCCCTGCCTTTCTCTTTCTGTCTCAGTTCTCACCTAACAGGCGCGTAACCAGAACACCAGAGGTGAAAGGGTGACATGCCCAGGTTTCTCCCAGGACATTGCGAAAGGGTTAAAATGAGAAAAACAGTCCCATCAACGCGAACTCGAGCATTCAGATGTAGAAGCAGAATTCTCTGTCTCCTCCTCTTCCGCGTTTTCTTTCCCTCCCCCGTGGAAACCATCCTGTTTGATGTGTTTCCGTATCTGTTTTCACTAAGCGTTTTTATCAGACAGGACTCTTGTTTTCCAGGATTCTAACGAGTAGATTTCAGCGGGACCCCCTTGCTGGTGATGTGCGGGCGGGCACACGTGTGTGCAAACACAGATGGCAGGGAGAGAGTGGAGTGGGGGTCCCTCGGGATCTGCCAGGCACGGTGGCTGGAGCCCCTCTGAGGACGGGCTAGTATTCCACGGGGGTGACGCTCCCAGCAGAAGAGCAGCCCCCCCCCCTCCGCCATCCTCCATTCCGTGGAGGTGTCTTTTCGCCGTTGGCAGAATGCTAACTGGCAGGTTAACTCGAGAGAAAGGTATGAGGCAATAACTTGTTTTTAAGCAACTTTTTTATGACTTGAAAAACAAAACCTCGAGAACAGTTTTGACGTTCTGACCATTTGAACTCTATTTCTATATATATATACCTTTTAAGAACATGGTGACCAATCTGACCAAGGTCTCTGAGTGTCCACTCACCAGCCTGGCAGAAGGTTCTGGTACCTTGACGATAAAACCTGTCTGTCCATGGGGTCTTCAGCCTAACCTTTGCTTCTCCCCCTCGAAGATGCTTTTAAAAGGTCTTGCAGAGAAATCCATAGAGTCTGTCCTGAAAGGTACAGGGACACATTTGTAGATAAAATTTTTAAACGTAGCTTTCCTTTACGTGAAGCGTCTCCCTAGTGCCTTACTGAGGAAGCAGTGGACCCCTCTTGTTCCCAGGCGGTGGCGTTCCTGGACAGTGCCCCGTTCACCTGGGCCTGGCCTTCCCGCTCGTGGTGGGCAGAGGGCTGCTGCTGCTTTAAAAACATCCCCATCACCCTCGCGATGTGTCCCGCCTGCCCCTCTTCCACCTTGGATGTGCCTCGCTTGGTCAGGCCACCCCTCCTGCCCCTCCAGCCTCTTGTCAGGAGCTTGTTCAAATCCCATCTGGGTTGGAAACCTGGACGTGGACCTTATTTGCGTGAGCAGCGTCAGCCGAGAGCCAGGCTGAAGTGTCCCCGGGCCCTCTGGAGCTAACCTTGAATCTTGTTGCTTGGCGGTGTGGTCTGCGTTTGCCATATTGGCAGCAAGTTAGAAGGAGGTGGGGGGTGGAGAGTTACTGACCTCAGCTGGCTTGAGGCCGTAGCAGCCCCCCATGACACCCCAGGATCGCAGTCCAGGCTTCAGCACTGCATCGTCCCTGGGCTTTGTGCCTGGCGGGTGACGGTTGCAAATGTTCGTGGCGGAGTGACTTGTCAAAGCCAGGGTGCCTCCCAAGAAAACCAGTGGGGTGTTTCTGCAAAGCTCTTGGTTTCTCTGCTGGACCCAGAACCCCGAGGGTTGTTGTGCCAGTGTCTTTGAAGAGCCTTTGAGCACCTCTAGGGAGGCCCTCTCCGTCCAGTAGAAAGTTGGGGGTGTCCTTGGCAGTGGCTGGTTGGAGGGGGACCAGGCTGGGCTCGGAGAAGGTGGCAGACCTCGGCTTTTCTCTGCTCCTCTTGCTGTTTCCTTGCTTGTCAGTCATCCCTTTTCCTCCAGATGAAAACCACTTCCCCCACAAGGCCCAGGTCTACGCAGACGTCCACGCTCCAGTGTCTTTGCCAGGAGCTGAAAGCGGCTCCCGTCCCCACACCCAGCGACGTCCCGGGCAGGGCGAGGACTGAACCCATTCCCCTCCCGTGTCTGTCTGCTCTGTGAATTGCACGATTCGGAGAATGTGCGTTTCTCCCTACGTGCTGCACCAAGCTTCTCGATCTGCAAAGCAACACACCCCGATAAGGAAGGAGAAGGTTCCGTTCGGCTGGGTTTTCCGGAAACTGCGCTTCGAACTCTGCTGTACCATAGAGCTCAGGAGGACCCGCTGCGCTCTCGTTCGCCTGCCTGACTCCCTGACGGTTGTGCTGATGGCGACGCTTCCACGTGGCTCCCTTGGCGTTGGGACCGCTCTCCGCAGCCCTGTTCCCCAAGTTCTGTTCAAGTTACATGTATGTAAACTCTCCGTGGCACGCTGGGCACAGTGCCCACGCTGCTGCTGCATAGGACTCTGTGTTTGAATGCCAATCCACAGGCCTGATGAAACCGCTTGTTGTGTATCAATAATCATTAGTGGCAATGATGACATTCTGAAAAGCTGCAATACTTATACAATAAATTTTACAATTCTTTGGAACAAGGCTCTTCCACTTCCTGGGCTGCATCGCTTCCCTCGGCCACCCTGTCCCCCCTCCCCTCCCCTCAGCAGCAGCCCGGGGGTGCGTTTAGTGGGAAGGAAGCCGTCAGTCAGAGCTGCTGTGTGGCCTTGAGCAATTCTGTCCACCTCTCTGTTTTCATTCAGGCCGCATTCAGGGAGCCCAGTGAAAACACTTGCACAGGCGGGCGGAGCATGGGGTGGCACTGGCAAAATCTTGCCTACTCGTCTTGCCTCTTGGAAAATCATCCACCAGGGCGTGACAAAAACTCTGATAAGATCTACAAGAAAGAAATGGTCTTCGGTGGGGGTCTTCCAGGGGCAAACACTGAGGCGTGAACTTGTGTGAAGGGTATATCGAGGTTGTGCTCCCAGGGGAGACAGTGAAGGGAGTCGGGAAGAGGACCGAGAGGCAGGAGAAGTTGTGCTGGGGGACTGTTTTAGGCGAAGTCCCAGCCTCAGGCTGATCCCAAGGGGACTTGTGGGAAGCTCCGGGTTGCAGGGTACACCCGGGAGAAAGGCAGACTCTCAGATGCTCCTGGCTCTTCCTGCGGGGAAGTGGAGCAGGGTGGGGCGTCCCACGAGCCCCAGGGTGGGCCTCTGAAAGTGTCCCCAGGTGCCAGGCCTTAGCAGCAACCCACATGGAAGCCAGGGACAGGATCCCAAGGGGTCAGGTGGGACACTCAAGCACCCTCTACAGAAACTTTAATTTCTCTAAATAGAATCATTTTTCATGTCTGATCAAGGCTCTTTAAAAAAAAAAAAAAATCAGCCAAAACAGAGTTGATCCCCAGGGACGATCACTGGTTGGCCTCGATCCCAGGGTTCTGTAAGCTTCTGGATTACAGACACCTATGATCGGGCAGAACCCGACACACATCTGCCTCACCTGTTCCTGTCTCTGGTGGACAGACCTCAGGGATTACAAGGAATTGGGGAGAAACCAAAAGAGCTCATCACTCTGCAGTGGTGAGAACAGGGCACCACGGGGCTGTGTCCCAGCCTGGCTCAGAGCCCGAGTGCCTCTTACTTGCGGTCACTTCCCTGGCTGGCCCTCGTTCACCTGGTCTGTAAAATGGGTTGACAGCAGGCAGTGGTGGCCCCTGGTGTCTGATTAGACAATGCCAAAGGGTGCCTGGCTGACACAAATAGTAGCCACTCTCAGTAATGATGGATTCTCAGGGAGGGTTTTCGTTTACTTAAAAGTCCTCCAAAGCTTCCGGATGAGTTTACAGTTTCTGGGCTGAGCACACAGGCAGCACCACCACCATGGAGGGCAGTCATAGGTTCTGATCCAAAAGGAGACACCCCAACCCCCAGCGCAGACTTTGAGTACAGCTCAAGCGGCCAGCGCCGCACCAGTCCAGAACAACAGCTGAGATCACCACGGCTGTTTGAGTGAATTTGGCAGCTCATTTCAGGAGGCCTCACCCTGAACTCCTTGCATGTTGTTTTGAGCACAACCAGCGAGGTGCATTGAACCCGACTCTGACCTCGAAGAACTCGCCTTCTGGTTTTAGAGACCAGCTCACAGCTTGTGACCACAGCACAACACGATGAGGGGAAGGAGAGAGGGTGCTAGGAGCCAGGGGGCAGAGGCCGAGAAGGGACTGAGCAGGGCACCTGACCGCTGGCCAGGCGATGCCCTGGAGGGGAGGCTGAGCCCCTGGAGGGGTGGGGGTGGGGGCACAGAGGGGCGCAGTGTGGTTGGAACCGCAGGTAGGCGATCACGCGACCAGGAGAGGGTAGAAGTCTCCATTTAGAGCCGACCTGATATAGAGGGATCTCACACCCACCATGGGCCAGCATCACACCAGCGCCAGGGACACAGGGTGACAGGCCAGGCCCTATCCTTCCCCCCTGCCGCAGCCCCCAGACTGGTGTTTGCTGCAGGCGACAGGCAGGGCCCCACCTGGCCTCCCTCAGGTCCGACCCTGATGTTGGGGGCAGCCTCAGGCTCTCTGTGAGCCGGGAGCCCCACAGTTAGCTGAAACTCCACGGGCTGGCGGGGCTCCCCACCTCCCTGTGACCCGGAGCCAGGTCCAGCAGACAGGGCTTCCTGAGAGAAGTCTGGAATCTGGCTGGAGCAACGGGGCTTTCCTGTTCTCTGTGGTGGCCGCTGTCCGCCTGCCAGAAGCCCCTTGTCACCTACCAGGTGGCTCCCCTGGGCCCCACTTCCCTCTCCTCCCTGCAGCCCACCTGCTCGTGGGGAGAAGGGTCCTTCCTAGTCACCTGTGCCCATGCTGCACCAGCTCGGCGACCACACTGCCTCCTGACTGCCTCCCACCCCTCGGGGGTCAACCTCAAATCTGGCAGGGGCTCAGAATCTTCCACGGCTCCCAGGGCTTCAGGAGGAAGCCACGTGGCAGGTGCCTGGTGACACTTTCTCTCTCCCACTCACAGCTGATGCTCCAGCGGCAAGCACCCTGCCGGCTGGCCGTCCCTGTGTGCCCGCTGCCCTTTCTCGCCCTACTACTGTGTCGCTGCTGCCCAGAACCCCCTCCTCCAACCCCTTCACTCTCCTGACCTACATTCAAGCATTATGGTCCAAGTCAGATAGTTCCTCCTCCAGGAAGCCTTCCAGCATGCCCCCAGCCTGGGCCGGCTGCCCTCGTCTGTGCTTCCCTGTGTCCTTCTACTGACAGTTACTGCATCACATGTGGAGTTCGTGGCTCATCCCCCAGGAGACTGAGCTGCCTGAGGTCAGAGGCAAAGTCATATGCGTCGTCTACGGGGTGTAAGTACTCCCAGGAGAGATGGGGCCTGCATTTCACAACAGATTTCATTCTCACAACACTCCCATTCTACAGACATGGAAACTGAGGCACAGAGGTCTGCTGGCCTCCCGTGTCATCAGACTGCAAGAGTTATCACACCCCACATTCCAACCTGGGATCCTCTGATCCCCTAAATGATTTTTAATTTATTTACATGAAGGTTAATTCTTCGTGTTGTAAAGTTTTGGCAAATGCACCATGTCATGTCTCCACCACAGCAGGATCACACACGAGAGGCTCACTGTCCTGAAAAATCCCCTGTACCTCACCTGTTCAATATTCCTTCCCACCAGGGTCCTGCAAACACGGCTGGTTTTGCCAGCGCTATGATTCAGCCTCTTCCAGAAAGTCATGTAACAAGTATCATGCAGTTTGTAGCCTTTTCATTTGGGCTTCATTCACTTAGCAACGGCCCAGTCTTCAGCCCACCCCCTCCTTCTCCCCTCTCGCTTCCTTTCTACCGGAGTCCTCTCCACTTTTACTTCCAACTTATCGAGCCCAGTGACACTGCTGTTCTGCCCTGTAGCGTGATTCAGCCCTCTGTGCCTTCTCTGTGAGTTGGTCCTGAAACTGAAATCCAGTAGATGCTGATAACATTGCTGTGACTATGTGCATGCTGTTCGTTGCCTTGCAAAGCCCGATTCAGTATAAGGAACTGAGTTTTGCTGTTGGTTTTTATTGCACAGTGCAATGGACTGAGCTGTGCCCCCACCCACTGCCTGCTTCACATACTGAAGCCCTCACCCTCGGTGTGATGGCATTTGGAGACTGGGCCTTTGAGAGGTACTTAAGTTCAGGTGAGATCATGAGGGTGGGGCCCCCACGATGGGATTAGTGCCCTTAAAAGAAGAGACACCAGAGAGCTCTTCCAAACCCCCACCCAACGCTCCACCCATCCGCAAACACAGCTGAAAAGCAGCCACATGAAGCCAAGAGCAGCCTTCTCACCAGAACCCAACCAAGCTGGGGCACTGATCTCAGGCTTCCCACTTCCAGAACTGCGAGAAAATAAATGTCTGTTCTTTAAGCCCCTCAGTCTTTTGCGGCATTTTGTTCTGGCAGTGCTAGCGGGCAAGACACACAGATAATCCTTATTCTGTATTTTCTCAAATACAGAAATACAGAATACTAGCCACCTGTGTGCTGCTAAGAGACAACCCATGCTCTGTAAGTATTTTTCTGTGTTACACACAACCACGTAAATTCAAGTCATACTCTAGCTTTGTAAGAATTGTTCCCTAATAAACTTTGAACACCTTATCTTATTCATAAATGAAGGTCAATATCTCTTCTTTTTTTCATAGCTTCAGAGCATTCCATGGTGCTGATTTCCTAATTTACTTAAGTGGTCCCCTTTGCTTGGACATCTAGGTTGTTCCTAATCCCTTCCCCTTTCTGAACTATGCTGTGATGATGCCCCCCCCACACACACACCCATCCTGGTACCCAGGTGACATCACCTCATTAGGCTAAAAGGAAGAAACCCCAAATGTAAATGTGACAGGACACAGAGTGGCCCAGACCAAGTGCGAAAAGGCAGAGGCCACGTGCCAGGACCGTGGCCGAAGGATGTGGTCCCTCTTACACGCTCTCAGAAATGCTTTCCTTCCCAAGGTGTCTGCTGAGTGACCTTGAATCAGTTCATCCAATATTTTAGTTTTCTGTCTGACAAAATAAAAATGTACGTTTCCATTAATTCTTTATGTAATAAGTGACCCAAACTGACTCAGACTGGCTTCAGCAGTAGAGGGAATCACTGACTTTTGTCCCCGAGAGGCAACTGGCCAGGAGCTGGGCTTGACCACACCCCTGGTCCAGGCGGGCTCCCTGCGCCGCTGGGAAGGTGTCTGCCTCCATAGAACCGCTCATCTCTACCAGCTTCCCTTTCAGGCAGCTTCTCCTCCCCCGGCCACCTCCTCTCCGGGTTCATTTCCTGACAGCTCTAAATCCAGTGGGAAGGAATTGTTCCCAGTTCTTCCATCACAAGTCCCAGAATGCAATCCCACTGGGCTGGCTTAGGTCGTGTGCCCATCCCTGAGCCAATCACTGCAGCCACAAGAAGAAAGGCTCTGACTGGCCTGGCCTGAGTCGCATCCCCTGCTCTAGACCTGGAGGTGGGGTCCACCTCCTCCCACCCCTGTGGACTGAGCAGGGGGAGAAGCGGTTCTCCAAAGGAAAATTGGGGTGGTGGTGCCAGAAGAAGAGGGGGCTGGGTGCTTGACAGCCATAGCCAGCAGGTGCCATTACACCAGACAAATAAACGCGTTAGCAATGAAAAAAGAAAGCTTTGTATAAACACAGCAACACTCTTGTCCACGCTGTCTCCCCTGCACCAGGCTGGGGAAGGCAGCAGTGGCTGAGGCAGCCCTGCCATTTTGACTACTTCAAGTTGGTTTAGAGTTGATATTTGTTGAAATTTTTTCAGCATGTGTGTCTGGCTTCCTGTCTCAGTCACAGGCATAGACGGAACGTTCAGAGTGAGGAAGAATGTGTGAGCCAACGGGGGAGACAGAACACACAGGAAGTCTGTGCCAAATCAGCATTGCATTTTCCTTAACACTTTGTACAGTTGTCCCGAAGTAAAAGAACTGTTTCTAAAAATAAAACAAAATATTATAAAAGCTTCACAATCAAACGATTTGGAACAAATGATGGTTTTAAGTGCACAAGTAAAAGTTTAAAATAAATACCTATCCGAGCGTGTGTGTGCATGCGTGTGCACAGGTCGCGTCCGTGTGTGTGCTGGCGTGCCCCGCCCCTCCCCCCTCCGTCCCCTCCCCCACTTTCCCTTCACTCTTCACTTTGTCCTCCTTCCTTGTCATGACTGATAACCCTGAAAGCAGAAGGCTGAAATCATCATGTTCAGCTTATTAAAAGCCTTTTTCTTCAGCTCAAAATAATTAAATTTGTCTTTAAAAGCATCTAACTTGATTGAGTGAGCAAATGTAAAAATGAATTTTTTAAAATTCATGGAGTTAGGCTCCCGCCTGCTCTTCACAGGTGTGGGCAAATGCAGAGGAGGCTGCAAAGGATGGGGTCAGGACCCCGATTCTGTGGTCATTTGATCTGGATTCAAATCCTCCCCTGTCCCTTTCCAGCTAGTTAACCCCTCGGGGCCTCAGCTCCCAAGGGGAGTAACTTGTGCAGAGAACCGTAGCAAATGCCTTCGGTGCCCCACCCACATCTCCTTGGCCTTTCCATTTTTGTCCACAAGGGTCCAACTTCCAGCTGAAAGCACCTAGGTCCCACTGCCTGAGGCTTTCTCTGGCTTCCAGAAGCTTCTCTGCCCACTAGGCAGCAGGCCAGACACTCTGAGGGAGGGACCCCACTGGGAACTCCAGCAGTGGGAGTGGAGGCTGAGCACACAGCGAGAAGACGCTGTCTGTGAGCTGGGAAGTGGGTCTCACCCAATCTGCTGGGACTGTGACCTCAGGCTTCCAGCCTCCAGCACTGAGACATAGATGTTTGTTGTTTAAGCCATTTGGTCGATGGCATTTTGTTACAGCAGCTAAGCTGACTCAGACAGGCACACTCAGTCAAAGAAACCTTAGAAAAACAATTAAATATGGATTTTTTTTTTTTCCGTGATGGACCTGGTAAGTCCTACTCACGGCTCTGAGCTGTCCAGCCTAGAAAGCTTATCCTGGGGCATCAGGACAACCTACCTGTTCATAGAAATTACTGCTAAGAGCTTGGATTCTAGAGCCTGGGTACTGGGTTTAAACCCCATCAAGTTCACCCCCTAGCGCCGTGATCTTGACCAGATTACTCAGTAATCTTTCTGGACCACGATTTTTTTATCTGTAAAGTGTAAATTTAACATGACTTACCTGCCTTATAGGATTGCTAGAAGAATTGACTAAAATAATGTCAAGCACTAGAAACAGGGTCCACAGGAAGCTCTAAATAAATACCAGCTGCTATTTAGTCACTAAGTCTTACTTTTTTTTTTTAACAAAGGCCAGACCCACGTTGTCTCCTCTGTTAGCACAACCACAGTGCTTGTCATTTGTTTGGACCTTAGTCACTAAGTCTTTTTTGTTTTGGTTTGTTTCGTTTATTTATTTATTTATTTTTAAATTTTATTTATGATTGTATTATTTAATTATTTCATTCTGGCCAGGGGGAGGTAATTACGTTTATTTATTTATTTTTAAAGGAAGTACTGGGGATTGAACCCAGGACCTCACGCGCACTAAGCATGCCCTCCACCGCTTGAGCTCTACCCTCTCCCTCCTCACTAAGTCCTTTAAGAAACATTTTTGGATCAAATCTTAGAGTATGATACCCATCTAAAATGAAAAGAAGTTATGAATTAAGATGTAAAAATATTCTGATGTTGCCCCGTTTCTATCGGACCCTTTGTAACACCCCAGCCACAACCCACCCTGGGCTACGACCCCCGGGAGAGCAGGAGCTTGGCCCCCACGATAGTCTTCTCTGCATTTCCCCACGTTATCTTCCAGGTGTGGAAGCCTTAGCATCTCAGGCCTGTGGATGCTTCCAGAGCCTTTGAAAATGTCTGAGCTCCAAATTACAGTTGGGGGGTAGGGAAACCGTGCAAAATCAGAATCAATAAATGCTTAATTAAACATCCAGAGAACCCAATATTATGTCACGTTCATTCATTGTTCCATTCAGTCATGAAAACACCATTCGCCTTCGTTATATTTGACGTGAATTTATAGGTCAGATCTCTTCATTTTGCAAGAGCTCCCAAGAATACTGGACCCTCAGTGGAGGAATTGTGCCCGATCATAATTAAATGAATTTCTCTTAGGCAAAGAATTTTAGAAGCAACATTATCAAAAAGCTTTTTGATTATACAAATGAAAGTTAGATGTGAATTCATTTCAGTCTATTTTGGGGTATGTGGGGAAGGGCTTTCTAGAAAGAGTTGTGGGGGGGGGGAGGTGAAAGCAGCCTGGCGCTGGCCACATCCCCCACCCCTCACTTCCTGGACACCACACAGCCTCCCTGCAGCCATATCCCCTCCTCCCCTGGTCAACCTCCCGCCAACGTTCTCCAGCCCGGAGGTCGCCTCTCCAAATCCCCAGATCACTTTGGATGAAAATCTTCCAGTGACTCTTCCTTTGCCCTGAGGGGAAAATGTCAAGTTTCAATCAAGGCCTTCAGTGCCCTGGCCCCTGCCCACCCCTACCCACTCCCCACAGGCCCAGCACGCAGCCTGGGATGGAGAAGGCACAAGGGATTATTTGGTGCAAGTCTAGGTGGCTAAATGGGACGGCTTTGTCACCTGAGAGAGGGGCAGGCGGGGTCACACACTGATGATACGACAGAGCTCTGTGGGGCGCTTCCGGGCACGATCCCATGTGAGCCTTGCAACAATCCCAGGATCGGAGCTGCTGTGATCACCTCTGTCAAAGGGAGAAACTGAGGCTCAGAAAGAGCAGTGACCGGCTCAAAGCACAGAGTTAAAAGGTCGGGCCACGAAGATCAGAGTCCCAGGTCTGTTTGACTCCAGAGGACACAGATGACGCATGGAGACCCACCAAACTCTGCCTTCAAGGGCTGTGACGGGAGCCAAGCAGACACCCTGGGGGACAGATGCCTTTGGGGGCTGCAGCTGAGAACCCGCTGCCTTCCCGCAGCCCTGGCCTTGGTCTTTGTTCCTCACTCCCCACTGGTAGCTCTTGTGATCCTGTGCAAGCCTTGTCTCTCTCTGGCCACCTTTGCTTCTCTGACCTCTGCCCCTGGCCAAGGACACATTATTATCCACATTTGGGGCCCTGAGACCTTTCCACTCCCTCCCTTGAGGTGAATCCACAGAGGAAATGTGATAATAGCATCCCGGCTGCCTGGGAGAAAGAAGACTGGGTTTTGCCAACACGATGTGCAGTAAAAATATCACTCTTTTAAAGAGAGAGAGAGAAATTTAAAGACTCAAGATCAGTAACATGCAATTATCATCTGGTTTGGGCGGAGAGTTCTAATAGTTTCCAGAAAAACACAAGCCAAGAAAAAGAAGCGTGCTTTCCAGGGCAAAAAGGGATTTGGGTTCCAGCGGGCCGCGGTGCCATCTTGAAATTCCTGTGGCCTTTGAGGTCCTTCTCAGGCAGAGTAGGGCGTCACCGGCGTCCCTGTCCCCTCCCTCTCCCCTGTTGTCTTCCACTCTGGGCAGGAGGCTCTAAGAGTGTGAAAACTTTGAACTCAGCTTCAGACCTGCTCAACACAGAGGCTGCTGTGACTAGACACACTAAAGGCATAGAGAAGGTTTCCTTTCCCCTTTCTTGCGGGGAAACAGAGCCTCAAAATGGCAGGAACTGCTAAGCATCCTCCAATATCTGTCATCCCCTATTTGGGAGTAATAGAACCCCCAACTCTAGCTGGGTACATGGTGGCCCAGAATAAAGACCATCTCTCCCAGCCTCTCTTGCAGGGCCATGAGACCGATGGATGTCAGGAATGTCTGTGCAACTTGTGAGTATTCTTTAAAAAGAGCTACCTGCTCTTGCCTTGCCTCCTTCCTGCTGTAAGGAATGCAGTTGTGATGGCTGGAGCTTCAGCAGCCATCACAGAACATAAGGCCAACCTGGGAATGGAGGCTTCAAATGGCAGAGTAACAAGATACAAGGGGTCTGAGTCTCAACAACATGGTGTGCCACATTAGATGTGGACTGCCTACCAGACTTTTACAGGAGAAAGAAAGAATTGTCCGTATTGCTTAAGCCACTGATATTTCAGTTAAATACAATCCTTATAGTCTGTATTACCTTGAAAGTCTCTTAAACTGAGAAGAGAAAATACAAGATGATTCAAATTTTATCTTTTGTTTTTTGCCTTTTGTTTTTTATTGAAGTGTAGTTGATTTATAATGTTAGTTTCAGGTGTATAGCAAAGCGATTCAGTTCTATATATATATTTTTTCTTTTCAGATTCTTTTTCCATGATACGTTATTACAAGAAATCGAAATCAGTTCCCCATGCTGTACAGCAGGTCCTTGTTGTTTATCTGTTTTATATGTAGTAGTGTGCATCTGCTAATCCCAAACTCCTAATTCATTCCTCCCCGGCCCCTTCCCCTTTGGTAAACATAGCTTGTTTTCTATGTCCATGAGTCTGTTTTTGGTTTGTAAATAGAATTTTTATCTTTTTTTTTTTTAGATTCCACATACAAGTAATATCATATGATATTTGTCTTTCTCTGTCTGACTTAATAATTCAAACTTTAATAGTAAGAATCCCACTCAGTGTGTTGAGATTCTCACAGCAGGTTCACAAGCCTCCATGAATTCCAGACGTGCCACGGAATGCTATGGAAGGCAGAAACCACCCACATTAAATTGTTTTTTCTCTTACCATGCCCGCCCCCTTTTTTTGGCCTAGTGTCTAAAGTTATATTACAGAGTTATGGAGATCAGATCTGACACATCACATTTCCTAAATGATGCAAATTTTGTGATCACCTACTAAATGTTGGATAGACATGCTTTTTCTTATTTATCATCTGTTTTATAATTAAAGAAAGTGAGGCTGAGACAGGTAGGGGCACACAGCTAGGAAGGAGCAAGGCTCAGAAAGCCAGGCAGGGTCTTTGTCCAGGAGGCACCTCCCATGGGCACCTGGCCTCCCAGGCAGAGTGCAGGAGCCTCGGCAGGCTCCTGAGGCCCCCAGAGAGCCAATGTGGGTGCCCGGGGCAGCTTCAGACAGGAGTGTGTATGGAGGGGGCAGTGATGGGGGCACAGGGGGATGGGGGCACAGGGGAAAGGGAAAGGGCCATCCAAACATGTCCACATGGGACACAGGCCAGAAGCAAAGCTGACCCTCACATCAAGCATGGGTCCCTCAGCCTGGCCTGCGAGCGCACCAGGCACCCGGGTGAAGGCCAAAGTCAGGGCGTCCACACTAAGAGGTCAGCGGCACGCAGGGAAGGAGCCAAGGAGCCTGAATAGGAGAAGCCAGGGGGAGTGGAAAGAAGCCAGCGTGGGGTCAGATGGAGTCAGGGCCTTCCTAGGATGGGAGACAGGGAACAGGCCCCCCTAAATCAGAGGGATCAAGCAAGGTGGGCCCAGGCCCAGGCTGGTGAGCGGGCGCCACCTGGTGGCCAGTTCCTGCATGGCGCCTCCCAGCTGCCCACGGGGGTTCGGTGCTCCCAGCCCGCGGGGGCTCGGTGCTCCCAGCCCGCGGGGGCTCAGTGCTCCCCACCCAGAGGGAGCCTCACAATCCCCCTCAACATCCCCAGTTACTCTGCATTTGAAATTAGCATTGTCAGTTCACATCGACATACACTTTTCTTCAGTTTTGCATTAAAAAGGAACAAGAGCATCATTGCGGCTTCCTGTTTTTATTCGGTCGTCCAACACTGCACTTTGGGTTCGAACGAAATCACCGGGGACTCTTGGCTCCGCCTCCTGAGATTGGGATTTAATTGGTCTGAGTGTGGACTGGGGATCGCGATTTTTCCTGCTTGCTCTGCAAAGACAGCTTGAGACACACCTCGGGGACCCTTTCCAGGGATGTAATTGTCCCTAAGCCCCTCTCTTTGCAGAATGCTGGGGAAAGGGTCCCCCAGGGAGCGTGAGCCTCACATGCCCTCCCTGGCCTCTGCAGCTGGGAGCCCGACTCCTGGGACTTGCTGGGCTGAGTTTCTGACCCTCTGGGCTGCCTCACACAAAGCCCTTCACCTCCGTAGGCTTCAGCTTCCCCTTCTATTACCTGGACCAGAACAAGGGCTCTGAACTCGGGGCGTCAATGACTCCTTTGAGAATGTACAAAAGCGATAGGTCCTTTCTTCAGAGACAGGTATGCGGGTGCCCAGCTGGGCTCATTAGTGTAGATGGCATCTGGATTAACCTTTTGAGTCCTCACCACGACCTCCTGAGGTCGCTGGTTTTATTAACCCATTTTAGAGACGTGAAAACTGAGGCCCAAATAGGTTAAATAACTGGCCCAAGGTCCCACAGCCAGTAAATGGTGGAGCTGGGTTAGAATCTAAACATCTCTGTAGCTTTGGACAACTGGTTTCAGTTTCCCCTCTGAGAAAAGAGGCCAGTACCAGCCCCCACCCTGGTGATGAGTCAGCAGCACATGAGACTAGGAAGTACATAGTACATACTCGTTAAAGAAGGCTGTCGTTTTGACATGCACATGGGTGATCACAGGGCACTCACCCATCCACCCACCCAGGTGTCTTGGCCTGTGTGCGGGGGGCAGGGTGGGCAGCGGCCCCAGAGGATCCTGTGATCTTGCGTCTCAGCCCCTCCCTACCAACATCCAGTTGGAGGCTGGACCCCGTCTTGCTCATCAATTCTGCTTTCAATTTTGTTTCCATCAAAAACCACACACAGAAGTTTCGTTTTCTTTTCTTCCAGAATTCTATAAGGTTGGGCTGGTCAGGGCTCTGCTTCCGGGGTGTGAGCAGCTGACAGCTGCCCGGGTGAAGCTGCAGTCGCTTCTCAGCTGCCGGAAGCACCAGGCCAGGCCACAAAACAGCCTTCCACCGGGCCCACCTCTCAAGGCCACGGAGTCGGAGCCTGCCGCTGCCCTGCATCTCCCGAGCTCCCAGCAGCTGCCATCAGCATGGCCGAGGCCCCTGCCGACCCCGGAGAGACAGGTACTCCTTTTCCCAAGGAACAGTGGGAGTTCTCAGGTGGGACTTGCACTTCTTTCTGGTTCTTTTCCTCCACCCGGACTACAGCCCGGCGAGGACAGTATCTGACCGCACAGCAGTAACAAGAAAGGCAGAGCGGGTGGAATCTGGCTCAGAAGCCTTGCTCTGCCCCAGGCATCTTGCAACAAGCTTTGTGTGCATTTTGCAGTCACCTGCAGGGGCAAGCGTGATACCACCTTACATGTGAGATCCCTGAGGCCCTGTGGGTGAAATGACTCGGATTGCGGCTGAGCCTGGGGCTGAACACCCATCTTCATGCTCATTTTGAGGAAGTGCGGAAGCTGCTTTGATAAGAGGGGCATCTGCATGTGTGTGGTTTTCCTCCGGCTGCATTCCTTCCTCAGATAACACTTTACTCCTGGAATTACGTGGTGAAAGTTAATTATTACTGAACAATTGCTATTTTCGAGGGTCCTCATCTAAAGCTTGTGGGCTGTGGGCTGAGGGTTTTTTGTTTGATTTTGTTTTGTGACCATTAGTTCGTTTACTCCTCACCACAATCTTTGAAGTCGCAGCTATTAACATCATTTTGCAGATGGAGAAACTGAGGCTCAGAGAGGTCACAGAGCTAGGGCTCAAGCCCAGGAAAACAGGGTGTATCACGGAGGGAGGCCGACTAGGTGTGGCCCAGGGAGCCTGGGGGTTCCCAGGTTCCTGTTCTGTTTCCCCAAGGGAACGTGCAGTGACCTTTCCAGGGCACTTGGGAACCAAATTTAACTTCCTCCCCGGTGGGTTTTCCTTCTTACCAACTTGTCGCACCTTGTCTATTTCACACTTCCCGTTCACCAGCCTGAGGACTCAGTCAGTGAGGCCAGCCCAGCCTTCACTGCAGGCCCATTTCCTCTTCAGGGTCAGGGGATCGGAAGAGGAGAGAGGGGAAGAGGGTTATCCACAACAGGCTTTTCAAGAATCAAAACTCTTTTCAAGACTAGGCAAAGCCACAGTAGGCTGGGTGGGGATCTCTACTGCAGGGGGTAGAGTTTGGTGGGTGAAGGGGGGAGACCCCAGTGTTCTGTCTACACCCAGCAAGGATGCAAACATTTTGACCACAAGAGCAAGCGACAGCGCCCAGCGCAGAGTTAGCAAATAGATTGTCCCCTCACCCACTAGTGCTGCCTTGAAAGACCCTGGGAAAAACCCAGAAGGCAAAGGATCGGGTCTCAGCCCTGGAAGCGGACCCAGGTCTTCCCAAGAAGGGCCTGCTCTGCATTTCCCTCGGACTTCTCGGAAGGAGACATTTCCTCTCTCCAGCTCCCAGCGCTGCCAGCCCCGGGTCTACTCAGGCCTCTCCCTGCCCACAGAGCAGCTGGTTTGGGTTTAGGGGACCCTGTCTGGGAGGAGCAGGGGCCATTGGGAAAGTACCTCCTTGAGCCTCAGAGGGTCCTGCTTAGGGCCACTAAGCTCAGGTGGGGAAAAGAGATTCAGGAGGAGCTGTCTGTCCCTTGTCCTGGTCATCTGGGCGGACACCTACCCAGCAGAGGACATGCACTCATTCATCCAGTGACTCCTCCATTCAAATGCCATCTCCTGAGACCCTACTGTGTGCCCAGCACTGTGCTAGACCCCAAAGGCACTACAGGGAGCTGGGCAATCACAGCAGGGGGTCCTTGAGGACATGCTGCAGGGGACCCACACACAGACAGCACCCCACCTGCTCAGGGCATCCAGGATGGCTTCCCAACCGTGAAGTCTGAGTGAGACCTGAGGTGGACAGGTTGGGGTTGGGGGAGAATGGTCCTGACAGAGGGACCAGCATGTGCAAAGGCCCCGGGGTGAGTGGAGCTGAAGGGAATGCAGGCAGCTTGGCACTTGAAGGGAAGCCGAGGGTAGGTGAAGATGAGGCTGGCAGAAGCAATGCTGCCTGCTGAGGGGAGGGTGGCCCAGAGCAAACCTGACTGGAGCTGGTGGAATCGCTGGCATCCAGGAGATGGTGACAAGGAGCAGGGAGGTGGAGGCAAAGAGGGGAGAGCCAGGAACAGTTTTTCCAGGACTCCATGACTGGGTGTCCAGGAGAAAGAGCCATTTCTGAAGGTACAGTAGGCTTCTGGCAGGGTGCATCGTGACGTCACTCATGTGGATGATGAGCCCAAGAGGAGGGGCACATTCCGCAGGGAGGAGGAGGACCAGGGTCAGAGAAAACCAGAGGCAGGCCTGTCTCCCCGCCCCTCCTTCCTCCTGTGCTCTGCCCTCACCCTCCTGCATCCTAACACCCCCACTCCCCTCTGCTCTGAGGACATCTGAGACCTGAGTGTTCCCACCTGCCCTCGAGCACTCACACCAGGCGAGGACACTCACAGGGCCTGGGCACCTCCTCTGGCCACCAGGCTGTCCAGCCAAGGTCATTTCTGACCAGCTCACTGAACAGAAATATTGTTGGATGTCTGCTCAGACCTCCGCCCCTCCCTCTGCCCTGGACCCCTCTCCTGGGGGGGCCTCCAGCCCAGGCTGGATTGTCAGGGGAACCCAGTTCTCTCTCTGCCTCTGCCTCTGCCTCCCTCTCCCAGACCTTGAGGAGAGGATCCTGGAGGTGCTGAGGGACGCCGGCTCCCCTGTGAAGACTGCCCACCTGCTGAAGAAATGCCAAGTGCCCAAGAAGAAACTCAACCAAGTTCTGCACCAAATGAAGAAGGAGTCGAAAGGAGGACTCACCCTCGTGGGCCCCGCGCTGTGGTGCTTGGGCGACAGTGGGACCAGAGAAGTGGTTCCCACAGAGCCGGGTAACCTGCCATCCTGGGGGCGAGTGGGACCCAGCACGAGCAGCCCTGGCAACGGCCAAGCCCAGACTGGGGCCTCGGTTCCTGAAGTCCCCTTACTGCACCTTGATGTCTTTCTCTGGCCAACGGAGATAACAGTAGGGCTGCTTCACGGGGTTTCAAGAGGATTCAACGCAAAGGGCTCAGCCAAGCGCCAGCGCGTAGAGGTGCTCGGCCAAACAATAATGATGGCGACTCTGACAAGGGTGGTGACGGTCACAGAACAGGCTGAGCGTCGCGCGGGGGCCCCTCTCTAGGGCTGCAGCCTGTGGACCAAAAGAGCCCGTGTGTGTCGAGCACTTACAGGGGGCCGATGCGGTGCCCGGGGGTCCCTCAGCCCACACACCACCCAGAGGCAGTCGGCGGGCTTCTTCTCGCGTTTCCCAGAGGGGTTAACGAGCATGGAAACCACACAGCTGGAAGGGGCGGGGCAGGGTTCAAAGCCAAGTTTGGTTCACTCTAGAGTCCGTCCGAGTTGGCAACGTTTGTGCCTGGGCGCCCCTCCTCCAGAGCCACCCGCCTTTGTCTGTAGAGTCCCCAGCTTCTCTCCTCTTCCTCTGCCCCTGACCTGTCTTTTTCCCTCCAGCAGAGAGGCCCCAGCAGGACACAGTTGCAGTTCCCAGGAAGCCTGGCGCGGAGCTCAGTGAACGGCGTAAGCACCCTCGCTGCCTCTCAGCCCCTGTTCTCTCTGACCCCAGACTCTCTTTGGCCATTTGAGATGTTACAAGTGTTCAGAGGCCACGCCCCAGCCACTGACATGTTCCCACAACGTGTTCGGAGGCAAGACTCAGTCTTTTCAGGAAAGAAGATAAATGGCTGAGAAATCATTGATCTGATGGGTGCTTGGCATTTATTGACCACGTGCCAGGCACTGTTCAGAGCCCTTGATCCCCAGGACAACCTCTGCAGTGCATAATTTTTTTTAAATCATATCTGCTTTTATTTTTTTAAAGATCTGTTTATTCTTTTTTTTGTCTTTGGGGGGGTAATTAGGTTTGTTTGTTTGTTTATCTTGAATAGAGGTACTGAGGGTTGAACCCAGGACCTCATGCATGCTAAGCACACGCTCTACCACTGAGCTTTGCCCTCCCCCGCCAGTGCATTGTGATTATGCCCATTTTACAGATGAGGACAATGGACAGAGGGGCTGGGTCTGCCAAGGTCGCACGCAGGGGAGCAGATTCAAACTCTGGGGTCCTCCTTAACCACCTGCCTCCTGCCTCGCAGAGGAAGAGATCTACAGGTTTCTGGAAGCCCGTGGGCCCCATAAGGCCCTGATCATCGCCCAGGCCCTGGGAATGAAGACAGCCAAGGAAGTCAACCCAGACTTGTATGCGCTGAGGAACAAGCACCTCCTGCATTTAGACGAGAAATCACACTCATGGGCGGTTTATCGACCAGGTAGGCCCCCGCCTGCTGCGCCGCCAGACAGGAGAGAGGAGCAGAGCGGTGACGAGAAACCGCAGCACCCAACACCTGGGCCTTGCTGGGCCAAGCGCTTTCCCTGAGTGGGATATTGTTTTGCAGAGGGTCCTAGACATCAGCCCACCGCTGTCATTTTACAGCAGAATCCCATCAACATGATCTGTCAGAAAGGGCCCAACAGCCACATCTCCATTCAGAACTCTGAAGGCATCCAGATCGGACATGGGAACACCATAGTAACGGCCCGTGGGGAGGATGGTGAGTCCTCTGAGACGCCCAGGAGAAACGGCCTGTCGGGGGCACCTGCTCCATCTGGGTAGGGGCCGGGGGTAGGCGGGCAGCCAGCCCTCCGGGTGGCTTTCAGGTCTCCAAGTCCTTTATGGCTTTCCCGAGAAGGACAGCTCTCCTTGTGCCTGGATCAAACCTCTCCTGCTCTCCCTTTATCCCAACATCTTCTGCCTCATTTTCAATGAGACCCGATATTTGCCCACAAGAAACAACTCAGTTCGCTCTCCCTCAGTAGGATGTCACAAGGAGTCATTGTAGTATTTCGTTTGTTCTGAGACAAACAATTTTTTTCCACATGTTAACATCTCAGCAACTGGGATGCCTTGCCAGGGGCATGCTAGCTTTGATGAAATACAGTAAGCAAACGGGTGCCTGCTCTGTGCCAGGCACTGTGGGAAGAGGGCACAGGCTCACCCATTAGTCCAGCCACAGGACACAAGCAAGAGCATCACCCAAAGCTGGCACACTCCCTGTCACCTGGAGGGAGCCCTTTTCCGATCCGGGCTTCAGTTTCCCCAACTGTGAAATGAGGACCTTTGTTCTGGAATCTAGAGCCTCTTTCCCCAGCTTGGGTCCCTGAGCTCCGCCTTCCCAAGTCTGGCCACTCCCATGGCCGATTATGTCCTCGATGTCCTTAAACAGTTTACCTTTTTATTCTATTCAAATTTATTTTAAAGTGAATTTTTACAGCATTACCTTAAGTTGAAAACCACGAAGGTCACCATAAAAATAAATGCTGAGAAAATGAAACAATATCCGCGGCTCTGAGGGCTGGGTGCCAACACCGAGCTGGCCCCAGAGGAGACTTTCTCCTGACGCAGTCAGACGGTTGGGAACGGCTACGAGGCAGACGTGCTCGTTGCTTGGGTTTTCGAGTGCCCCAGTGACACCCGGGCACCAGTTATAAAAACGCAGGGCGCCCCCTGCTGCCCGCTCTGCCGGGCCCACCTGCTCTCCAGTCCAGAGCCTGAGTCATCCCCAGTCTGACGGGGTCCAGAAAGAACTCAGAGGCCTGTCTCCTCTGTCCTGCCAGGAATCACGTGTGTGCGGGGGGGGGGGGGGGAGGTTAGAGGGTGCCGGTCAGAGGTCGTGTTTCTGTGTCCCCTTCCAGGCTCCACGGCTCCGCTTTACCTCCCTCCAAGGGCACCAGCTGATCCCTCAACTCAGGGTCCCCTGGCTGGATCCTTGGGGCCCCAGGACATCCGCATGGAGGAGTCTGTGCTCAGACGTGTACAGATGGGACACGGCAATCAAATGAGCCTTCACAGCCACCCGGCCGAGAGCCCCGCCCACAGCGCCCACAGGACCCCCCCAGGTAATGGGAGAGCAGGCAACATCCCGCCCCCACCCCACCCTACTCGGCTCTGGGCTAGACAGAACTTGAGCCAGTCCTTGTGGGAGAGAAGCATGATGGGAAATTCCTCCCCTTTCACCAGGAGGCTGTACCAGAGTAGAGCAGGTGGGTCTTTCAGAGCTGGCACTCGAGTTCCCATCCCCTACCATCCTCCTCGGGAAACCTCAGTTTGCTCATCTATACAATGGGCAGGGACCATTTCCTGGGCCAGCTGAAGGAAGGACAACAGAGACGGCTGGACTGGGAAGGTGTCTAAGGAGGGCGGAAAACAGGAGCCGCCTAGGCACTGTCATCAGTGACCAGAGGGCCCAGGCTGTGTCCTCCCTGGCACTGGCAATCCAGAGACAGGCTGGGGAGACACAGTGGAGAGGCCTGAGAGAGAGGAGGAGAGCCAGGGACGCCAGGGGACGAGTTTCCAGAAGAGGGGAGGCCAGTGAGGTCAAGGGAGGTCCATGGGGCCCAGCAGCAAGGGGTCGGTGGTGACCAGAGCACACAGAAAGAGAGTGGGGAGTGGAAGGAGGGGAGACGGAGTGTGGACAGCTCTGCTCTGAAGTTTGGCTGGGAAAGGCGGGAGAGGCACAAGGGAGGCTGGGGACTGGGCTGGGGACCACGTGAAGATTCTAACCAGAGATGGAGAAGGTGTTCCAGACCTGCTGGGAAGCCGACAGCAGACAGGAGGGGAGCAGGAGGCAGCAGCAGGGACTGTTTGAGTCCCAGGAGAAGGCGCAGAGGACCAGGTCAGCTGTGCCAGGCTGCAGGAGGAGAGGGGACCCAAGCTGGCAGAGCCGGGGGTCGAGACAGCTGGCAGCCCAGGCCAGTGAAAGGCATGTGCAGAGGTGCCATGTGAGGCAAGGCCTCTGCCATGGACAGCGTGGGTCACCACGAGGAGGTTCAGGGAGGAGAGCCACCCATGGAGGACTTGGAGCCAGGCCAGGGCTCCAGCTGCTCACACACCCCTCCCAGCATCTCTCTCTTTGGCTGACCCACAGTTTCTGTCCCGACGGCCGGCCCAGAAGCTTCCATTGAAATTCAGATCCCTGAACCAGGAGCTCAGACTGAAGGGGTCATGTCCCAGAGAGTCCACATTCATGCGTGCTTCCTTGAGGACACCACGGTCGGCAACAACAACAGAATGACCATCAGCCCAGGGGCAGGTGGCCACGGAGGAGTCGCAGGGCCTGAGGAGGGCAGGAGGGGCCCTGGGGAGCCAGGAGAAGGCGCAGGTGAGCCTGGGGCACAGTGGGGCCCCTGCCTGTTCTCTCTCTCTCATTCATACATTCATTCATTCATTCAACACGCACGAGTCTCCGGGTTCTCCCTGAGAGGCAGGAGAGGGCCAGAGCAGAAGCGGGGCTCTAGAGTTAGAGTGTGTGGGGTCAGCCTAGCCCGTCACTCAGCCCTGAGCCTCTTCTTCCCCATCGGTAAAATGAGGGCGATTAGCATAGCCAGTAGCTCGCAGGCCGCGGTGAGGATTGGATGAGCTCCCCTCGCTGCTGGGACAGCTGGACAGGACCAGGCACGTGACTTGTGGGGGCCGGTGTGACATGAAACAGCAAGACTCCATATTCGCAACTTAGTGAGAATTTCCAGACAAAGGCAGCAGAGCAGTGAACTGAGCACACGCCCCTCTGAACGGACCTGCGCAACGGCCACGCGCCTGTGAGGCTGACCCTCCTTGGAGCCTTCTGGAACATGATCCCTCCTCTATTCTTAGTTACCCAGTTCACTGATTCTTCCCCAAAATATTGCTGTAGTCACACCACACTCCTTCCATCTTCCAAGGATTAGGAGAAGGTCATTTATTCATTCACCCACTCTGGCTCCACTCACCCTCAGTCACTCCCTCCCCTGGAGATACAGCCACGAGTGAAACAGACAGATGCTCCCCAATCATGGAGATGAGAGTCCAGCAGGGAACAGAAAACCCATAAGCAATCAAGCCTTTCAAGGATTTCAAGACCAACACTGGAAAAACCAATAAAACCTGGGGCCAGGGGGCAGTGCCATAGTGGGGGGCAGAGCTGCCTTAGCCAGGCAGTCAGAGAAGCTCCAGGAGGAGGTGGCATCTGAGCTGAGGTCTGTGGGCAAGAAGAGCCGGCCAAGCACAGATGTGGGGCCAGCACTGCAGGTGGCAGGAACAGCAGGTGCAAAGGCCCTGAGGTGGGAGCAAGGGGGACGTTCAGAACCACGCACAGGAGCCCAGGGAGCAGGAAGGAGTGGATCTGCCAGCCAAGGACAGGTCTTTCTGTGCCAAGAAACCAGAAAAAAGGTCTGGATCTTACCTGAAGTGAGCTGGGGAGGCCTGGGGGTTTGGGCAGGGACAGCATGATGTGGTGTAGTATTTAAAAGTCTGGCCAAAGACAATATGGGGAAAGCAAAGAGGGCTGAGAAGTGGGAGCAACGGTCCAGGGGAGAAAGGAGAGGGCCTCGGAGGTAGAACATGAGGTCGTCCACCCGGGGCAGCATCTCAGTCTTCATGAACCAAATCACCTCGGTTATTCGAGGGGAGGCGGCTCATGTGTTCCTCGGTCCCCGTCTCTTCCCAGACCCTCCCTCCAGAGCCGAACGACTGACAACCGAGCTCCCTCCCGACGGTGGTCAAGCTGCCCCCATCCACGATGAGACACACATCTCCCAGCTCGAAGCCATGACTCTCAAAAGCAGGGGCCCCAGGACCCCGGAAGACGGCCCCTGAGTGCACAGAACTGCAGACGTGGGGTCCCCAGGGAGGTGGATCCAGTGGCATTTCCAGGACCAGGAAGTCGGGTGGGGACAGGGGTGCCTGGGAAGGGATGCTGGGAAAAGGTGGAAAAGGATAGACAAGGGTGGCGATCAGCCAGGCAACGCCACTCTGGAACAGGACTCATGTCCCCCACATGCACATACACAGGCACCTGCCACTCAGTGTCCACACACCAGGTCTCCCGGTGCCACACCCATACCTCAGGTGGGCCTTTCTCTCACTCCACTGTGTCTCCTCCCCTGGACCAAAGACGTTCAATGCCCAGGAGCCACGTCCCCCCAGGACTAGTGTCTGCAGGGGGGAAGGAGGGCCTCAGTGAGGAACATCATTGAACACATTTTTATCTCCTTTTCCAGCTCAACTGTGAGCGTCTTGAGGCATATGCCCTGACGTGTTGGTCAGTGCCTGGACCAACACACAACACTTACAGTATGTCCCTTAAATGGGAATCCTAATTCATTGTTTGAGCTCCTGGATCCAGTCATTCCTGAAGCAGGATCTATTGCTGCAGTTGTCCATTAGGTGAGTCATTAGGTTGTAGATGACAGAAAGCTGGGACTTGATTCAGCACAACAAGGAGTGTATTGGCTCTTCTGGTATAGACAACTCCAAGCATAAATCCTGCTTCAGAAATGCCTGGATCCAGGAGCTCAGACAATGTCTTAGGACTCAGCCTCCTCTCTCCATCTCTCTGCTTTCCTTTGTATTGGCAAAGATGGCTCGGAGTCTCCGGGCTCCCATGCCGCCAGTGTAGCTGCGCAGAGGAAGGAGAGCACCTCTTCCTAACAGCACAAGTCATGTTGGATGGCTTTGGTCATGTGCCCGTCCCTCAAATGATCATTGGTCAGAGTGACAGAATGCTGCGAATGGCCAATGGGTGCCACATGATCTATCCCTGGAATCAGGAGGAAGGTCAGTCACGACCAGTCACATGGCTTCAGGGGGAAGGATGGCCATTCTCTAAAGTTACCAGAAAAGGGCTGCCTCGAGGCAGGCAAGAACCTCAGGAGTCGGCTGCATCTCCCCCAGGATCTGGCAGTGAGCTCACTAGGCACAGAGGCCCTGACTTTCATTCTGGAGCCCTCAATGTGTGCCGGACAGGCCCCTCTGCCGACCACTTCTGAAGGACCATGCCCTCGGGCTACAGAAAGAGGGAGGCCAAGCCCTGCCCTCAGCGAGCAGTTCAGTCAGTGGGAGCACTGGGCCCGGGACACCAGCAGGGAGTCCTGAGCCGCGGTGATCACAGGGACTCAGGGGAGTGCGGGACGGGGGCCCAGACGCCGCCTGGAGGGCCAGGAGGCTTCCCGGGGGAGGAGAGAGGCTAGAGCTCCTTCTCAGCAGCTGGCAGGGGGCGGGGGGAGGGTGGGGTGGGAATGGTGTCCTAGGCAGGCTCACGGCCGGGCGAAGGCATGATGGTCAGAACTAGACGACTTCCTCAGAGCGGCACAGCGATCGGGTGTTGTTCTCGCCATGCGAAGGACACAGAAGAGGAGTTTGGCTGGAGAGGAGTTTGGACTTGCTGAGCTCTGGACAAGCCCGGCTCCACCTGCACAAATGTTCCAGGGAGAATGGGGCAGGTCCGTGCAACAAGGAAGCTGGATTCGTTACAGGGAAGGGAAGGTTTTGTTCCTTGGGCTGGAATTGCCTGACCTACAGGGGGCAAAGTTATCTCAGCACCACAGTGCCCTGAGGCCTCCGAATCAGCCTGGCATGAGATATCCGGTTTGCAAACAGGCCAGCAGGTGGAAGGGGCTGGAAATCGGGTTTGGCTCATCGCTGCTGGCATGGTCTTCCCTCTGGGGTGAGCTGCAAGCTAACTGCCTGCCTCCAACTTTGCCCAAGGTCTGTGGTTAACCAGGCCCATATCAGCAGGCGATCAAAATGCATCTCAGAATCCAGCCTCAGCTCCCACCTTCAGCCCAAGCCAGAACAGTCATTTTTCCTGAGGGATTTCCCCTCTCCATATAATTAATTTGTCATAAACACGCTGACAAAGCATTGCCAGCAGTGAACGGGGGCTGGAGGTGAAGGTCAAAGCTGGTCTCTTCAGGAAGGAAATTAACTAGCTTCCATTCAAAGCAGAGAATGATTAAGTCCATCCATCCCCCAGCCCTTAGCCCTCACCAGCTCACCCACCACTATACTCCCTTCTGCGGTGATATGTGTGCAGAGAACTTGCAGCCCCTGGAACTGGACGGCGTGGGGATAGCAGAGGGGGAGAGGGACTTTGTCTCTTGAGTTGGAAGCGATTTTCCAAAACCACTGTGCCCTGCTCACAAATGCAATTCTGTTTTCTCATCCCAGCCCCTTTACTCCTCTCAGGGTGACCCCAGACAGGACGCCTCACCTGTGGGGCTTCAGCAGACGCTGAGATTAGAAGAAGGGAAAGAGTCTAGGGAGCAAGTCAGGAGCATTTGGGTTGCAAGTGACAGAAACCTGGAAAAGGGAATCTATTTGCTTTTTCATTTAAAAAGTTATTTTCACAAGACATTTGAGAAAAGCTTCCAATATGATGGCCAGACGAATAGCTCTCAAACATAAAAGGGAATTACGAGGAACTAGAGAAAATGTAGTGAACAGAAGAAAACTTCGAGGCTCCATCAGTAACGCCCTCCAAGGGAAGAGAGGAAATCACAACTGGAAAACAAGAATGCTGTGCTCAAATAAAGGAAGTCTAGGAGAACGAGGACACGCTCCTCGACATTTTATGTATGAAAGCTGATTGTTACTTTTTTAAAAAGCAATAGAATAATTGGGAGAAAATGTTGAGAAAAAATTTCCCAGACAGTAGATAAAGCTTTGTTATGGATGGCTGGGTGAAGGTGGGAATGCAATTTCTATGGGAAAAATAAAACTGTGATTTTTTAAAATATATTTATGCATTTTTTTAAAGAACTGAAGATTGGCATATTGAAGATCTACTGAAACTTTTGAATTTTAAAAAAGCAGTTTAATTAATTAATTAATACTGCCTCTTGTAAACAGACTTCAGGTAAGCCCTCATCCAGCAGCTCATTGTGGCCAAGGACCTGTTGTCCCTCCATCTCTCAGTTTGGCTTCCCACAGACTCAGCTTTCTCAGGCTCCACATGGAGACTCTCCAGCCACAAGGAGTTCTGCCCTGGTGGTGACAAAGTGGCTGCTGTGGTTCCAGACCTCACATTCCCACAGGAGACAAAAGTAGCTTCTAAACCACCCGAGGATTCACCCTCTCCAATTGGCCATGGGAATGAGAGACATCAGCTGTAGTCAGTCCGGGTCCATCCATGCAGCTGGAGGAGCCTAGACCCGTGAAGACCCACTGAGCACCTGGCACTTTCTAAGCATCCTTTAATCCTCCTTTTAAGCAGAAAAGGAAATTAGGGCCAAGAGAGGATAAATGACTTGCCCAAACTGGTAGTGCCTGGGGTTGAGCCTTCTAGATTCTGAATCAGATTTTTCTAGCCCCAGTCATAAACCCATCACCCAGAGGCACACTCACGTCTTCCATGCTCCTTGTTCTGGTGGATGAGACCAGAATGCCACCAATGCATCCGATGAGAAGAGGGACAGGCAGGACCAGCGTTTTGTATTCAGTGAAAACACTCCTCCTGCAAGAGGCTCTGTCAAATAACATTTCTCGGCGGGGGAGGGGGGGGAAGCTGGAGATACAGCCCTGGGCGATCCTCAGGGAGCCCACTCCCCAGAGAGGTAGACTGAGTCTCAGGAAGGCTAAACAACTGCCCAAGGGACAGAGACAAGATTGAACACAGTCCTCTGGGTTCCTAAGCCAGTGTTCTTCCACATGGAAGACAACCACCACCAGCCCAGCTCTCACTGCCTGGCCCCACTTTTTGTGACTCTCTTGCTCGTTCCCCTCCCACCCCCCATTGGGGACCTTATGGCCTTTGCCATCATCAGCTGCTGGAGAAGCAGCCCAGCTGGCAAAAGGCCGTAGCCCAAGGGGGCAGGGGTGTCAGATGGTGAGTGGGGGCTGGGCGGCCCCTTCCCCGGGCTGCAGAGACCCTGAAAGGCCTGGCCTCTCCTTGGGGCAGCAGACTCAGCTCCGCCCGCTGGAGGGATGCATGAAGGTGCGGGGATGCAGAGTCCAGGTCAGAGGCCGTGCGATTCTGGAGAGGAATCTGGTTCTGCCGGCCTATCTGTGTGACCCCATCCCTAGCCGCCCACTTAACAGTTCTGAGCCTCGGCCTTCTGATCTGCAGAATGGGCCTGCAGTGCACACAGCTCAGGTTTACAAGAGGGTTAGATGTTATAGTTCAGGGGCCCCAGTCGGCCGGGACACACATGGGGAAAACAGCAAAGAGTAAATAGTTCAGTGGTTTCCACGGGGACCCATTTTACCCACATCCTCCCATCGCAGGGACATGTGGCAAGTCTAGAGACTTTTGGTTGTCACAGGGCAGAGGGGAGCAGTTTCCTGTTGCCGCTGTAATAAATTGCCACACATAAGTTTAAAAATCACAAATTTATCATCTTACAGTTCTGGAGGCTGGAAGTCCCACATGGCCTCACGGTGCTAAAATCAAGGTGTGGGCAGAGCTGTTTCCTCCGGAGCTTCAGTGAAACTCGCTTGTCTTTTCCAGCTTCCAGAGGTGCCTGCTTTCCCGGCTCGTGGCCCCTTCCTTTATCCTGAACAGCATCACATCTTCCAGTCTCTCTCCATCTTTCTCTTTCCTCTTTCCTTTTTCCTCTCTCTTCTAGAAGCCCTTGTGATTACTTTCAGCCTACCCAGCCAACCCAGGATAACCTCCCATCTCAAGACCCTTACTCACATCTGCAAAGCCCATTTCACTACATAGGGTAACACAGTCCCAGCTTCTGGGGATTAGGGCTTGGGCATCACTGTGAGGTGGGGCCGGGGCTGTATTCAGCTGAGCAGGGCAGCCCCCACAGCAAAGAATCATCATGCCCCCAGGGTCAGCAGTGCTGAGGCCGGGAAGCCTGACCCAGTGATGTTATTAACATCATGGAGATAAAAGAATGAGCGGGGTTTGGTGTTGCAGCCCTAGGTGGACCTGAGTGTAGCCTCAGGTAGGTACCATCACCTCGGAGCCTCAGTTTCCCCCTCTGTGAGATGGGCAGACGTAAGGACAGCACCTTCCCCCCTGAGTTCCTCGGGAGGATTAAAGGGGATCTTGCAGTGATTCTCAGCCCCGGGGCATCTAACAAATGCTGATTCCCGGCACCACCCCAGACCAAGGGGCGACAGTCTCTGGAAGTGGGGGCCAAGCAGGGCTATTTTCTGAAGCTCTTCCGTGATCTCGAGCCTCTCAGGGGCTGAGATGTACAGGCCCGGCTCCAGCTGGGCACACCCAGAACACCAACGGACCTCAGCCATAGTTGGGACCCTGGAAGGCCCTTGAGTAGGAGCTGCTCGCCACCCAGCACCACCTTCTGGCTGGTCTCTGTGGCAGGAGAGCATCTGGGAGGAGAGGAGCCCCAGGCCAGGTCCCAGGTCCCAGCTGGCCTTGGAACCTGCAGTGGAGAATTGGGCGCTCAGCCTTTCACAGCTTTGGGCCGAGCGCCATCTGCTGGCCATGGACTAACTGGCCGCCAGCTGGCTGCATCCCCCACCACATTGGACTTGTGATTCCAGGGTCTCAGCCTGGAGCCAGGCGAGGATGGGGCCATTCCCTCCCCCAAAAGTGGCCAGACATTTCCTCTAGGGTTCTGGGGCTCTGCACAGTGCCCTAAGCCTGTCCACAGACTCCAGGCTAAGTTTCTGCACTGCCCTCCCTTCCCGGGGATGCTAGCACCACAAAGTCAAAAACCCAGGGCCCACAAGTGCTGGTTTCTCCTCATGAGGAGGGCCCTGTACACTGGGCCCCCGTGGGAGTCCTTTCCTGCAGCATCACAGCCCTGAGCCCTGAACTCTGTGGATCTCCTAGCTAGGTACTAACTCACTTAATCCTTCCATCCAGTCCATGAAGAAAGCGATTTCTTCCCCCATTTTCAATGGTAAAAATACTGAGGCACAGAGAGGTTAAGCTACTTTCCCAAGATCACACAGCCAGGATCAAACCCAGGGTACAAAGTGGGTGAAGACAACCTCTATGGGGTGAAAGAAAACCTTTGTACACAGAGGTTCACATTGTGCTTGGGAACTGCCTCGTCTGGGATGCCGGGGGTGGGTTTGGGCCCCCTCACAATGGTGAGTGGTACCGGACACCATCTGTCTTCACATGGGCCCACCATGCAGGTGGGTGCCCCCAGGTCTCCGTGACAGTGTAGGGCTGAAGAAAACAAGCTCAGGGCCATCCGAGCTTGGAGTTCAGCCCCACTGCTTCCCAGCTGTGTGACCTCGGGCAGGTGCCTAGTCTGTGCCTCAGTTTCCACATGTGTAAAATGAGATAATCATAGTTCCTCCCTCTCAGGATGGTTTGCAGGATGGAATCAGTGTCCAGCTCATAGGAACCAGGTGTCCCTGTGTCAGTGCTGTTGATAACTGCCCCGAGCCCCACCATCTCCTGAGCAAGCCAGATTTCAGAGGCCACCCCTCTTCCATGTTGCCCCAACCTTGACCCCCTCTTTCTCCTTTGACTCCTGGTTCAGCCCCTAGTTTTAATCTGAGAATCAGTTCAGATAGGAGGGTCAGAAGCCGCATGGCCCCCGGTCAGGCCTGGTGGGAGCAGCTTCACCCTCTGGGCTGTGACACGCCCTGAGTGGCCCGCCGCCTCGGACCTCAGCACCCCGAAGCCCCAGTGCACACACAGCTCAGCGCCCGGGGCAGAGGGGGTCTTCCCGATGGGGCAGCCCTCTCCCACCATCTCACATACACGTGTGTCCCACCTCGGTGACCCCAGCAGCACCACCTCCTTCCGCCCAACCAACCCTCCTGGAGAGGCAGCCAGGCCTGGTCCCATCAGGGCTCAGACTCACCCGATGCGTGCCCTGGGAAGCGTGTTCAGTCTCTCTGAGCCTCGGCTTCCCCATCTGCAAAGTGGAGGATTGACTGAGAGAATCCATGGTGACACCTGGCACGCAGTGAGCGTTCCGCGGACCTCAGTGGGCGCCAGTAGACGTCAGTGGGCATCAATGGACGACAGTAGGTGTCAGTGGGCGTCAGTGGGCGTCAGTGGGAGTGGCTGCTGTCACCTCTGTGCTCACGGTTTCCCACACAACCACAGCCACACTGAGAGCAAACAGTGGGTCTCACTTGCTATGATTTAATGGCATCCTGTCACTCAGACCCCTCCTCGGGGGTGTCCTGACTCCTCTCCTGGGGATGACAGCAAGCCAGGTGGTTCTGGAGTTTGCCCCAGTCCCAGAGCCCCTGCATCCGTGTTTGAATACAGGCCTAGAAACTGTCCCTCCACACAGAGGTCGCCTGTTTAACCCTGACAGCAGCCCTATGAAATGGACCAACTGGGATTTTGCCCATTTCACAGATGAGGAACTGAGGCCCAGAAAAGCAAGCTCCAATCCAGGTCTCCACCGTGCATCCAACCCCGGTGGGTCCGTCACGGGCAGTCAGGACCCTTCAGCTCTGAGGGGAGCCCAGGACAGTAAGTGGGGCCATTCTGGAGCAGACACTGGGAGGCCAGGTGGGCTTGGGCCCCAGAGCCGTGATGTCTGTGTCCAAACATGGATTCGTTGAACCCCCTTCCTGTCACAGTGCCGAGGGCACTGACTTTTCGATCTTCCTCAAGGAAAGCAACAAAACCAAAAAACCCTGGAAAACTCACTTTGCTCCTCTAAATCCAACCTACGGCGCTCAGCCAGCCTGGGTCACCCCCGGGCCACACCCAGAGGGTGCGTGCAACTGCTCAAATTACGTTGTAAAAGAGTCTTCAGTGACATGGAAAGAGCTCCACCCCCGGTGGTGTGTCTGGACAATCCCGGCAGGTCACAGAGCTCTGTGTGGCGTGTGAGGCACTTTTTGGATTAAAAAATATCTGGATGCTTCTGAAAAAGATTGGAGGAAGTCAGTGCACATGTGAGGAAAGGCTCTCGCCGGCTGACGTCCCAGGGGGTCGCTTTCTTTTGGCTTTATCTGGATCTTCGCAGGGCACGTGCATTACCTGAGTAACTATAAGCACCTGAAAGAACAGAGCCTTCTGTGCCCAGGACACTGTGGACTCTGACACGGGCCACGGCTCTAGCCACCAGGTGGCGCCCCGATCCTTTTTTTTTTTTTTTTTTTTTTTTGCCGACTGCGCCCGAGGTTAGAATCAACTGGGCAGTGGGGCGGGGGTCATGGGATTCAGTTCTCTGACTCAGCTCAGCCCAGGATGCCTAGAGGGGGTGGGATGGTTCCTGAGGTCCCTGCCAGAGCTGGAACTTCAGGTTCTAACCCCTTCTTCCCCCATCTCATCTCTGTAGACTCCCAACTCCCAAGTTGGCAGTTCTGCAGAACAAGGGTGACCACGGGGCATATCCGTCCTGGCCCCTTCCCCGCCCTCTCTGACACCCTTATTCTGGTAGTGCTCCTGCCCTGTTATGTCTCCCACCTATTCCCCCTGGGTCAGCACCTGGAACCCTAACAGCTCTTGTCTCTTGCTGCTTACCTCTCTCTGCATCTTTCTGTCTGATTTCCTCTCTCTGTCTCTGGGTCTCTGTCTCTGTCTGCCCCCCACCATCCCCTCCTACAATACATCTTAATTGTTCATCAAAGTCCTCAACACCCCTGAGTCTGCACAGGCAGATTCCCAGGCCTCACCCCTGCAAATTCAGTCTAGCAGGTCTGGATGTGTCTCAGGAATCTGCATTTCATGTAAATCTCATCAGACTCCCCCTCTGCTAAAAATCCTCTGTGGTGAGCTCATGGCTCAAAATTCCCCCCAATCTGGAGTGGAGGACTGACCTAGCCCTGCTGATCCTCTGGCTTCATCTCCTCACTTCCCTCTGTCTCCCTTCCTAACCCCGGCCTCACCAGCCTTGAATTTACTCAAATCTGCCTGCCCCAGGGCCTTTGCACACACACTCCCTTTGGTTTCCTTTCTCTGTCTCTTTTGGCTGGCTCCTCTTCTGGGTCTCAGTTCAAGTGTCCCCTCCTCAGAGAGGCCCTCCCATCATGCAAACACTCTCTGTCACACCTACTGAGCTATTTCCTTCTAAGCACCCAGAGGAATCTGCCATCATTTTAATTCCTCATTCCTTTAATTATAGTCATTAATTAATTAATATAATTATTTACTAGGGCAGGGATCTCATCTGTCAGTCTGTCTTCTGACTCCTCAGTTTCGAGAACTCCATCTGGCTCACGAGTAGGGATGCAATCTGTATTTCACGATTAAATGAGTGAATGTATGAATGAACCCCCGCAGGTGACTGACGCCTAGCAGGGGCTGGAAACCTGAGCAACTGGCCCGTCATTCAGGGCCTTTCAAGATCTGGCCCCATCTCATTTCCTCCCCAGACCTGATTACTCCAGTCCAGGGACATCCCGGCCCAGCCCCCGGCCTTTGCTCAGCCCGTGCCGTCCACCTGAGTTCCCTCTCCTCTCAGCTCTGCCCACTGAACTCTCACCCTGAGGGCCCTACCCAGCCTCCAGCTCTGCCGTGACCTTCCTGGGTTGTTCCCTGAGTCAATATTTACCTCTCTGTCCTATAAACTCCACCCCACACTTTATGGGTCTCTTGAGGTTCTGCCCAAGGTGTTTGCTGTGTCCTCCAGGGACACACCATCCTGGGGCCTGGCCTGTATTGACCCTCCTGGGGTCTGCCCCTGTGTGGACTCCATGGAAATGCTGGCTCCAGGGCCCCAACCGACAGGTGTAGGGTGAGTGTGGCCCTGGGAATCAGCATTCATCAGCCCCGTCCCCAGGAGCTGATGCAGGATGTGGTTGGCTGGACTTGGTGACTCACGTCTTGCTAAGCCAGGGGCCCAGAATCCAGAACCTCTGCAGGACCCAGGGCTGCAGGGTGAATCGAGGTCTCCCTGTCCTCCTTGTCCCAAAGGCAGGGGCTTTGGCCCAGAGCTACCTCAGTGATTCAAACCCTCTCCCAGGCTGTGCAGCCGTGGGCAACTACACACCCTCTCTGTGCGTGGTTTCCTGTCTGCACCAACCCCACGGGCTCCTGCGGGGGTGCAGGGAGCCCAGACACCTGATGTGCTTGAACAAGCCTGACACAGAGACTCTAGGGATGTTTGTGGAAGAAGAAAAAGTCAGTCCAGAAGCAGAGTGCAGGCTCCTGCATGAGGCCCATATAAGGCACAAGGCCTGGTGGCAGGTGCGCTGGTGACCCTCCGAGTCAGTTTCCTTGCCTGTAACACGGACTCTCGTCCATCCGACATCCCACATGGATGGAAGTCAGGGCCTGTTCCCTCTACTGGACTGTGAGCTCCTCAGGCTGTGCCTTCACCCTTGTGCCCCCATTCGGGAACCTCGGGGAGCCATCCCCGCCCACCTCCCCGTCCCTGTGCCCAGGCCCAGATGGTCATATCCATTCGCCCCTGTAAGGGGAGGCCGTGACCCCCCTGATGAGGCCATCACAGTGGAGCTG
Organism: Camelus ferus; assembly: GCF_009834535.1. NCBI lineage: Eukaryota > Metazoa > Chordata > Mammalia > Artiodactyla > Camelidae > Camelus > Camelus ferus. Next base: position 10,816,532 of record NC_045714.1, on the reverse strand, counting down.
CATCTCAGATTCCCTGGGGACCACAGTTGGGCTCCAAGAAGATCAGGTGCCCCACAGACCCCCCAATCTCTGCACCTACTCCCCTTTGGGCCCCAGCTGCCAAGCGCCCCCACACAGGGTCAAGCTTGTGGACTTGAATCCCACTGATGGGCCCGGGACTTTGGGCTGAGACTTCGCTCCAGGCTTGGGTATTCATAGAGACCCAGGTCTCCATCCAGGTGCTGACGTCGTGGCTGATGTCCTGGCTGGAGACACTGGGTTAAGCATTGATTTCTCTGGCTGATTCTGGCTTTGAACAGGGGACATCCAAGAGAACTGCCAGAGGCTGGACGTGGCAGAAATGGTCCAGAGATTTTCCACCTGAGTGGGGGCCGCCCCTCCCACCTCGGACCCAGCCTCTCCTTTGCAAGCATTCAAGGCCCAGACCAAACCTCCTTTCTGTCCTCAGTCCCCAGACTGCAACCCCAGCCCCACTGCCCACACACCCCAGTGTGCCACCACGCCTTTGCCCACCGGTCCCACCCTCCAGCCTGTCCTCATCTCCCCCCATGAGAGATGAAGGCCAGCCTGAGCAAGGTCCTCCTTCTGGGGACAGAAGTCCTCAGAGGGCAAGAATCCAGCCTCCTGGGTCTTGGCCCACCCAGTGCCCCAGGAGCAGGGATGGGCCTGGCCGGATGGCTCTGGGTCTCCAAGCCCAGTTTATCATGTCCTCCCCAGGACCTCAGCAGGTCTTCCTCTCTTGAGAAGTCTCCCTGGGAGGGCACTCGTGAGAGCCCTCAAACCCACCAGACCCCCGACTCCCAAAGCCGCCCCACCACAGACACCACCGTCATTCTCCAGACATTGCAGCAGCGCCCCACTGACCTCCTCCCTCGCCCCTCTGCCCGTGCTCCACCCAGCATGCCGGAGACTGGGGAAATGCAGCTCCAGTCCTGCTGCTCCCCCGCTGCAACCTTCAATGGCTCCTCACTGCCCCCGGAACTCGGCCCTCAGGCCAGCCAGACCTGGCCCTCCAGCCCCTCCACCTCTTCTCCCTGCTTCCCCCACGGCCGCTGCGTCTGGTTCCCCACACGACTCAGCCGCCCCCTGGCCTCCTAGCCTCCTAGCCTAAGGCTGTTCCCTCTCAGGCAACACCCTTCCTGCTTCTTCACTGGCTCCAGGCTTCAGCTCAGGCAGGAGGCTCTTGTCACTCTCCTCCAAGAGGTGCCCAAGCCCCTGTAGAGGTGCCGTTTTGGTGTTGAGTGTGGCCCGGGAATTGGCACGCCACTGCTGGTCTCTGGCCGCTGTGTTGGGCCAATGTGGACCTGGAGTGACAGAGGCTGTGGTGCCCTTGGGACAGAGAGAGTGAGTGGGTTCAGGCCCCCTGCCTGGCCCTCATGAGGATGTACTCCACCGGCTGCTCGGGTCCCCTCCCGGGGAAGCCCCTTCCCTTCACTCCAGCTGATGCTGGTGGGTCTTGGTCCTGCCCCAGGTGACCCCTCAGGTCTGTGAATTCACAAGAGTCCCCAACCAGCCCACACGCCACCTTGTGGGGATCCGGCCATTGGCCTGAGGTCCCCAGGGGGACGTGTCTGTCTCCATCTCCAGGCCTGGCCCACACCTGGCCCACAGGTGGCCGAGGGGCTCGGAGCTCACCTCCTCTGCGGCCTGCCATCCCGGGGCGCAGGGCAGGGGGCTAACCACACTGAGCCTCAGTGCCCCTGCCCTGGAGTGGAGCAAACAATGGCTCTCACCTCCCAGGCAGGGCCGGCGAGAGCCGGGCGGGTGCTGAGCACCCAGGACCCTGCCTGACGTGTAGCAAACGCTCAGTAAACGGGACGCTTTCCTTTCTGATCTCACCATCCTTTTACCTGGATCACGTTTGCACCTGGCGTGTCTCACACCACCAGGTGCTCGGCAGGTGTGTAGTGGATGAACAGCAGTGCCCAGGGCTCCTCGGAGAACCCAGCCCTCTGGTCTCTGGGGTCACCCAGCTTTGACGCACCAGCCCCTGTTTCTCGACTAACCTCATCCCACTGCATCTTGGCTGCAGAAGGAGCATGAGGAGGGCGGTGCGACCCCAGCCCCAGGAGCTCAGGCCTTCCCCACGGACCCCAAAACTCCCCCTTCCTTGGGGTGGGTCACGGTCAGGAGTCTCACAGGGGCCTAGGTCTTGCTGTGGCCTGGAAAATCCGTGCGGGCAGGGTCTCCGGTGGGCAGGAAATGATTAACGGAGCTGGCTCAGGCTGGATCTCTGGCTGGAAACTTCCGAGCTGGCAGAGACGCTGGTTTGGGTTAGCAGCCCCACCCCATCCAACTCTGCCCCCGCTGCTCAGGACTTTGGTAAAGAAAAGCCAGACCCTGCAAAGCCCTGTCTGAGCAGTGCAGGAGGGCAGCGCGGGGGACACTGGATGGCCTCCCCTCATCTGCTAAGAAAGCAAAACTCCCCAGAACCAGTGCCTCCCAAGGCAGGGGTCTGGGTTCTCAAGTGCGCAATGCAACTCTGTTCCGGCTTTGCTTCTTGGCTGGTTTTGAACCTGGAGACCTTCCTGGGGAGGAGGCTGCTCGCTCACAGGCTGGGAGCCCACTGGGGCCGGGGATTTATGCTGGGCAGTTCTCCCGGCTCGGCCCTCTGCCCTGGGCAGACCTCTTCTGGGCTGCAGTTCTCGCCCCGGGACCAGGCCCCAGTCAGAACACAGCCCCGACCCAGAGTGTGGCTGTTCGAGGTGGTGATGGGCAGGGCGTACTGTGTGCCAAGCTGGGCGAGGGGCTCTGTGGGATTTGCCCCAGTTCCTCCTCCCAACAACCCCGGCTAGGGCAGGGCGGCGGAGAGGAGCCAGGACAGACTAGGAGCCTCACTGGCTGGTTCAGCCCCAGACACACTACGGTGTTCTCAGCAAAATGGGCGTAATAATCCAACTGAGGGAGCCAAGCTCAGGGTGGGTAGGTGACTGGCCACGGTCACATAGCTGCAGGATTTGAGCCCAAATAACTCACCCTGGCCACCAACAGCAGCCCTGCCCCTCTTGCTGATGCTGCCTGGACACAGCCACCTCCAGGCATGTCGGAGGTGTCAGTGTAAAAAGTGTTGACTTAAAGTGAAGCCTGCCTCTTCTGCCCAGGAGGAAGAAGCAGCAGGGACCGTAGGTTGTTAAGCACTCGTGTCCTGCTGTTCAAGAAAACTGAATTCAAATCCTGCCTCCCGTGTAGCCTCAGGCAGGGTCTAATCTCTCTGGCCATAGTGTTTCCATCCATAATGAAGACAATGATAGCCCCTATCTTATTGGGAGGTGCTCAGAAAGTCTCTGGGGCCAACCCCCCAGAAACAACCTCATTTTCATTATTGGTGTCATGGGCCTGATTCCTTGGAAGAGTCCAGGGTTAATATCCAGGGTTCAGCCCAGGGGTCAGGAAGGTTGATCATAAATCACTTATCCTCTCTGGCCTCAGTGTCTTCACCTGTCAAATAGGACTAGTAACAGTCTGTGCTTCTGTGCTTGCGAGGAACCAGGCCCCGTTCTAAGCCCTGCACGTGTATCATCTCATTTAATGCTCACCTCAACCCCATGAATGTAGGGGGTGGGTGGGTGGGTACAAGTACCGGGGTTAGTCTTTCTCAGGGACCAGAACACACGGGAAGTGCCATGCATGGGTGGCTTTGTCACTGTCCCCAAGGTGGAACCATTCACTTGGCTTAACTGCTCCCCCTGCACCCTGGGCCTCCCCAGGACATACCAGCATCCACAGAGCCAGCCCAGGCGTCCAAGCTAGGGTGGGCGCCCTCCTCCCGTTCTTGCTTCTTCTTCCTCTCAGCCTAATTATAAGCAACATCAGAGATGCTGGAGGTTAAACCCCAGGAGCCTTCTTGGAAGACCGGGGCTGTTTCAGACTGGGTTAGATAAGCAAGGATGAAGGCACCCACACAAGGACGGCAGTGTGTAAGGAGGGATGTCTGGGCCCACTGAGGGAGGGTGCCTGCAAGTATTTTTCTGGGACATAGACTTGAAGCCCTTGAGGACCCAGAGGGGCTAGTGGCTGTTGTCACTGCTGGGTAGAACTATTCTGCAGCTGCATGTGAGAGAGGAAGGGAGCTCCCCATCCCTGGAAGAAATAAAGCAGTGGGTGTGTGCATCCTATTGTCCATGGTCCTGAGGCGGCTTGCCCTAGGTGGGAGGGTGAACTGGACAACTCCCTAAGGTAGCAGCCTGACAACAGGGGTCGGTGGGTACAAGTTAGTCCTGGTCAAGCACTTGGCACAGTGTCTGGCTCGTAGCATCCAACATGTGCTGGTTATTCTTTAAAAGACTTTTCCGGGGGAGGGTGAGTATAGCTCAGTGGTAGGGCGCATGCCTAACATGCACAAGGTCCAGGGTTCAATCCCCAGCACCCCCATTAAATACATAAATAGATAGATAAACCTAATTACCTCCCCCCACCAAAAAATAAAATAAAATAAATGTCCCTTCCAGTCCTAAATTCTGTGAGTCTGTGGCTTTGTTTACATGCCCAGGTGCATAACACAGAGATGGGACAGCAGGTGAGAAAACGCTGAAGGATTAAGGATTAAGTTAGAAACCAGGTAAGGAGTGAGTCTAGATGCATCTTTGAGCCCCAGCTGCCCAAGGGCTGGAACGTCCATGGAAATGTGGCAAATTGGAGAAATTCACATTTATTAGAGCTCCACTCAGGGACAGTGTGTCTGTGACTGCAAGAAATCTCAGGACAGATCACCTAGTCTGGGGATGAGACTTCTCTCCCCAAAGTGTGCTTGGACGGCAGCAGGCGCCCCCTGAAGCTCCTTCGACGGAGGTGCAGCCGCGCTTCCAAGGACTCCAGTTCGGCCGAGCCCGCTGGGCTTGGAGCAGAATAGCTCCGGCCAAAACAGGAGGCTAAGAACTGACCATCGCCTTCACGCAGAATACAGGGCACATGCACAGGGCCCGCCGAGGGGGAGGTGGCCTGGGGGCCCTCTGTCCTCTGTCCGAGAGTCAGTTCCAAATTGAGAGGCCTCCTTCTGGATGGAGAAAGATGAAACACAAGCAGGTTCCTTACGGCAGCAAGAATGTCTCTCCTCCTCCCAGAAGGATACACAGGGTGGACCGTTCAGTCCCTTCTGCTTGAGATGCACCCCAGCTGCTCCAGAGGACACTGGGGGCCCCTGGTGCACCCCCAGCCTGCTCCCGAGGAGTCGTTTCTCAAAGGTGACCTTGTATCATGACCCCTAAGCTGCCCCACCCGAGCCTGCCCTCCACGGGGTCGGAGCCCCACCTGCCGGCTTCCCTGAGTGTCCTCGTGTGCAAAGTTCCCGTGTGTGGTGAGTGCTCAGTGAGTGTTGGATCAGGTTAAATAAAACCACAGCCTCTCCCAGAGGTAAACATCTGTTTTCATTCTCCGTCTGCCATTACCAAGCAACCACACTTCAGTGAACCCACATTTCCCTTCCCAGCCTGGTGGGCTTCTAGCCGGCCCACCGCAGGCATCGCCTCCCAGGCTCAGAGAGCCACCTGCCAGCCTGCAGCCAGACGTGGCTGTTCCCACCTCTGTTCCCGCCTCTGTATCCGTCCTCCTGTCTGAAATGCAGTCTCCCTCTGTGTTCTCTTCAAATCCCTCCTGTTCTCACGGCTCTCCACTTTGCTCCGAATGTCTGCAAGTCCTAAACCCCCTCCCTTCTCCCCGCCTCTCCATCCTTCCTGAGGGTCCTTGGGCCATATTGAACATTATTTTCCTGAGCATCCAAACACCGCATGCAAACGATAGAATTATTTTCAAAGGCTTTTTCAAAATGATCATCAATTTTGAACATCATGGTGACTGGCTTTGGGATAACTCTGGTCTCTGATGTGGACATTCACGGTGTGCCCAGTGGTACCCCAGCCAAAGCCCCCGTCGTACCTCCGGACTGCCAGGATGTGGCTGTCCTTCGAGGGGTCTACTTTTGGGTGGCAACCATTATTTTAAAGCTTTGAATGCAATTGTGGGACATAGCTTTTTTTTTTTCCCTGAGGGGAGACAACCAGCTTCACTTCCAGTGTTCTTCCCTCTGGAACCTACACCCACTGGTTGAAGGGAAAAACCAAGGCATTATTTTTGGTGCTTCTTGGCATCACTGCCACCATCCTATCCATCTCCAGGTCTGTGACTCAACCCTCAAATGTGGCTCAAATTTGAAACATGCTTTCCACCTCCATCTCTTCCCTGAAGCCCCTCCTCCCTAGGATGGAGACCCCCTCTGCCTCCTCCCGTCCATCTCCCACACAGTAGCCGAAGGGAAACTTTTAAAACTGTGGGTCAGGTCACATCTCCACCGCAGTCCCCAAGGGTGGTTCTCAAACCAGAGTGTGAACCAGAGTCTTCTGTGGGGAGATCCTGAGCCCCACCCCGAGTTTCTGATTCAGCAGAGCTGGAGTGAGGTTCTGCTGGTGCTGGAGGTGGCAAGAGACCACGGGAGGAGAACGCTGGTCTGCCCGGAGCCCTACGGTGCTTCACAGCAAAATCGGAACGGCTTAACTATGCCACAGGGCGGGGTGTTAAGGTACAGGCTCGGGAACCAGACTGTCTGGATCCAAGTCCTGGCTCTGTGGCTTCCTGTGTGTCCTTGATCAAATGACTTAACTTCTCTGTGCTTTAGTTTGGTCTTCTTCTCAGCAAAATGGCAGCAGTTCTAGTATCTCCTTTCTGGGGTTGTTGAGAGGGTTGAACAAGCTAAGACTGTGTTTGGATTGGGTTCTCCCACAGGCAGACTGGAGGCAAGGATAAGAGAGGGCCCAGAAGTCCCGGGGAAGGGCCGGGAAGGGAGACTGGGAAGCAGGAGGCAAGTGGTACAGGGCCCTGGGCAGGGCGGGTTATCCCTGAGGGCGGCTGGGGCTCAGTCCTACGGGGAGCTCCGGGAGCCAGTGCAGGACGCGCCGTCATAACCTTGAGAGCGAGGTTAGCCAGCCGGGAGGTGAGCGGGATGAAGTGTTCATCCAACAGCCTGAGCAGCCCTGGGTTGAGGGCTGCTCCGGGGCTTGTGCAGGGGGGCTGTGAGCGGCCTGCCCCACTGGCGGGAAGAGCAACTCCGGGGGCCCGGGCAGCCCTCCAGCCCACAGAGTCATGGTTGCCGCGGGGAGAACGCCAGGGGCAAGGGAGCAGCTCCTGGAAGTATCGGCCCCACAGACAGAGCCGTGGGGAAGCTTGTGCGGCCGGCTCCCCTCATAAAGCCCCTGGACCTGAGCCCCTAACCAAATCGCCTTCAGGGCTGGTCCTCCCACTGCAGCCCCCCGGCCATCTCCCTGCTGCTCGCACGTGCCCGGTCCAAGAGCCTTTGCACTGGCTGTGTCCCCAGCAGCTCTCACGGGCCTCACTCCTCACCTCCTCGCGTCTCAACACCATCTCCGGCTTGGAGAGCCCTTTCCTGTCTCTCATCAAAAGCCACCCACTCAGTCCCTCCCATTCCTTCTCCCCTTTCACTGCCAGCCCAGCACAACTACTCCAGAATCTCCGTGTCCAGTTCCCTGTTTACTGGTTCATGGTCTGCCTCCCCCAACTGGTCCATTTCACCCCAAGATTCCCAAAGCAAAAGTATTTGCCATCTTGTCACCGGACTCTAGCAAGCCCAAGGTGGCCTTCACTGAATGAGTGAATGAATAAATGAATGAATGACCAGAAGTACTTGACCAAGCATCAGAGGACCAGCAATGTTATCTAAGGAACGCTGGTTCCTGAGCTGACTTTGCAGGGCTTGAATCCCAAGTCCACTGTGCACTCTTGTGTCCTCCCTCTGACCCTCTGAACCTCACTTCTCTCGTGGGCCATTCACAACCCTCTCACCTTCAGGCACTGACCTTGACAGTGTGGGTGGGAGCTCCTCCTAACTGAAGGGCCCCATGAGATCCATAGATCTGAGAACAGACTGGACAAAATGAACACCATCTGCTCTCTCCTCCACCCTGGGCACTCCTCAAAGCCTAGAGTGTTGGTTAGGATTCACTGTGTTACACAGAAGAGAGAAACCAAGGTGAGAGTAGCTTAAATACAATGGATTATTTTACGCTCGTGTAAGAAGCTCAGAAGAAGGAAGTCCAGGGTGGGTAAGGCACTCGCTGAAGTCAGTAAAGCCCAGGTCCTTCCTGCCTTGTTGCCCCTCCATCCTCAACACAGAGCTTCCACTTCATGATCCACGGTGGCTGCTTGTGCTCCAGCCATCATGTCCTCATTCAAGCCATGAGTTAGGAGAAAGAAGTGAGGAAGACCTTGCTGTCTCCCTGCAAGGACACTTCACAGAATGCCACACCAAGACTCTGCTTCTGACTTACTGGCCGGCACTTGGTCACACATACATGTGCCTAGCAGTTCTTCCAATTAATTATTCTTTGGTCCATCTGGTATGCAAAGATGCTAGTGAAACAGCAGGGACCGAGATGAAGAAAGCTCTGATCGCCGCATTCCAGCAGGGGTGGGGAGGTAGGGATGGGGACAGAAGAGTCCCAGGTTAACACACACATGAGCTGGTGGCTTCTGAGTGAAGCCCCGTAAAGAGAACGCTAGTGATGAGGAAGAGCTGTGGGGAGAAGGGGTGAAAATCTACCCCAGCTGAGGGACACAGAGTGGGCCTTTCTGAAGAGGAGCCCTTTGGATGGAACCACTGACCATTCCAAGAACCAGGAAATGGCTCAGCCACGTGCCTGCTGTGCACCCTCAGGCAAGCCCCAGGACCTCTCTGAGCCTGTTTCCTCACCTATACAGTGTCAGCAGTATCCACTCTCCCACTGAGTTACGGGGTGGAATCTTGCTCATAGAATGCGGGTCTCCATGAAGAAATGGAGGTGTATAGCAACTAAGAACCTAGCTTCAGACCAGCGGTTCTCAGCTAAGGGGGAAGGGCAGATTTGGCATCCCAGCATACACATGTCAATGTCCAGAGACGTTTCTGGTTGTCACAACTGGGGAGGGGGCTGCTGCTAATGGCATCCAGTGGGGAGAGGCCAGATGCCGCTAAAAACATCCTGCAATGCCCAGAACAGCCCCCAGCCACCAAAAATCATCAAAAGCCAGCAGTGCCGAGGCTGAGAAATCCTGTCCCCCGCAGTCCCTGACCCAGAAGGAGCAGAGTTGGGGTCTCAATGCAGGGTCACTTCACCCCAAGTCCCCTCTCTGTTTTCTCCAAATGCTTTTCAGAATCCCACCCCAGACCCCTCCCATGTCCCCCAGACAATGGGATTTAGATGTCTGCTTTCTTAACAGACACCCAGGATGACTCAGACATTCACTGAAGTTTAAAGAGAACTAAACTTTGTGCTTATAAAGTGCCAGGCACGTAGTCGCCACCCCCCCACACCAAAATCCATTACAAGTTTAAAGTACAGCTATTATTTTTACAGCATTGCTTAGAAATGGCTTGCAATCTCTAATTTGCTAAATTGATGTGTATATTGACTAAATAAATATTCGGCACGGAGCCCGAGTCCCCCTCCACACTTATTAATCCTCAGGAAATGGAAACACAAGACACGAAATGAGCTTTTGCTCAGAGCTGCAGACAGGAATACATTATGTTGTTTTTCAGGCGTTTGGGGACCTGACTCGCTGCAGCAGATACGGCCCAATCGCCAGCCTCCAAGCTTTCCATGACGCACACGTCTGCCAGCAGACGTGACTGTGTTGCTGAGGCTTTTCCTCGGACTTTGAAAGTCTAGGACAAGGAACTTTTATCTCAACGGGGGGACATCTGGGGTGACTGCCTTTGGGGGAGTTGATCTGAGGGGTTGATGGATGGCACTAATATTCTTAGATAGAAATCAGGGCGGCTGCAGCACCCCAGAGAGATGACCCAGGGACAGGTCCCTTTCTTCAAGGGCTAGGGCTGTTAGTGGTCTCAGGCCTGGGGGGACGAGACAGAGCTACGGGGGGGGGGGGGAACGTGCCCTTTGTCAGCCACCCCTCCCCCATCACAGGGTGGAATGGGGCGCAGGAGGGGAAGTTCCCTGTGGACAAAGCTTGCTTTGCGGTTGCCCACCTGGAGGGCCTTGATCGTGGGATGTTGATGAGTCCTGGGGCGGCCTTATTCCAGGATGGGGAAGGGGGCCCCAGACATGTAGGAGTGAGCCAGATGGGGAAGGAGGTCTTTCGGGGATTAACTTCTAAAAGTTCCCAATCCAGAGGAGCATTCCCCTGCGGTGCTGGCTGCTACCAGTGAGACAAGAGAGCCCAGAATTAGGAGAGAAGCTCGTGTAATGAGAATCGGGAGATGGGGGAACGTTCTCCAGAGAGCAAGGGTCATGGCCTTCCTTTTGCCCTACTGGGAGGCACTGAATCCCCAGAGGGAGGCATTTCATCAGTCTCTGCCCGAAGGCAGCCCAGACTGCTCAGGGTCTGCACCGCGAGGAAAGCCAGTTTCCACCAGCTGGAGACTATGGAGGGCGTGGGAGGCCTCGGACGAGGTTGTGCCCAATGGGCTTCTTTGCAGCCCCTGCAGCTCAAGGTCTCCCCCAGGCGAGGCTGTGGGACCCCTTCTGCAGGGGTGGGAGAGGAGAAAACACTGACATCTCCAAGGTAGGCCCCTCATCTCTACCACTCTCCAAGCAGAAGGAGCAGCCCGTGCAAAGGCCCTGGGATGGGACCTGACCCCAGACCAGGAGTCTGGAGCCTGGTTAGCAGGTGAGACGGTGCCCTGAGATGCGAGCAGAGAGGCAGCCCAGGTCAGATCACACAGGGCCTTGTGGCCTCGTGGGGAGGAATTTGGGTTGCACCACGAATGCAATGGGCGGCTGTGGGGGGGTTTGTTAAAGGGCCTCAGCAAACTCAGGGACAAGCTTCAGCCCCATTTGGAAGGTTGAGCCCAGAGATCTGGCCCCTAAACGCAGCCCAGGAGATGAGCCGCCTGCCCCCAGCAGCTCCTGAGACAGAGGAAAGGCCACCCTCCTTCAGGGCCAGTGGAGATTTTATGGGTTAAATCAAGGGGAGTCCTGCGCCAGATGCCACCGCACACCCACCGGGGATGTGGTGGAAACCGCAGACCACACCGAATGCTGGCCCGGGCGCAGAGGCAGCGCCACGACCTCTTGTCCACTTGGAATCGCCTTGGTGGTTCTTTAAAAAGTGAACCATGCATCTGCCCTACCCAAGAGAAAGTGCCCAGAAAGAACGGTACAGGCATTCACGGCAGCCTGATCCTGAGCAGGCAGAACTAGAAACAGACCAGGCAACCATGGGGAGGTGGGTGGCTCGGCCAGTCCTGGTCTTCACTTCCGGTGGAGAACCGCACGTGGAACCGCACGGAACCCGCACGTGGAGGATGAACCAGGGTATCGGGAATCACCCCGGACTCTGTCCGTCACGGATAAGGCGAACCCTGTCTCTAGTGACGGACAGATCAGTGGTTCCCTGGGGCTCGGGGAGGTGGGGGTTAATAGGAAAGGGACAAGGGAACTTTCTGGGGTGATGATGGAATTTTACAGATCTTGATCTGGCGGCGGTTACACACAGGGGGCCAAACTCATCCCATTTTCCACTTAAGACTTGTGTCTTCTGCTTCATGTAATTTCTGCTTGAATAAAATATATCCTTGAAAGGGGGTCTGCAGTTGGGTTTGGGGTCCACGACCTCCTCTCTCATCTCTTTTGAGCTGCCCAAGTTTCCCAGGCAGAAGCAGAAGTTCTGCAGGTGGAAAGGGCCTCGTGCTGGGGTCCGAGGGCTCCTGAGGCCACCGCGCCTGCCTTCCTGCGGCACATCCATCCTGTTATTGCCAGAGCCCGAGAATTGCTCCCGAGGAGGAATCTTGAATATTCATCTGATTTACGGCCCGCTGCCGACAGCTTTATGAATCCACCCACCAATACCTGCAGCCGGTCATCAATCTTCCCCCGAGATTGTGCTTCTGCCAGTAACTCATGAATTAAAGAGGCCCCTGGCGGCCCCCTACGCCTCCCCTCCCCTCTCGCGGCGCGTCGTGAGGGAGGAGGACCTGACCAGAAGTCAAAACACTGCTGCTGTCTTGCTGCCGCCGGGCTCCCGGCGACCTTGGATGACTCTCTCAGACTGTCTGCAGCGAGGGAGAGAAACTCGGAAGCCCTCAGATCAGCCCCTCTCCATCTCCCAGCCTCAGTTTCCCCATCTGTAAAGTCAGAGGTGGGGCATGGCATCACCTCGGTCTGCTCACCTGGGAGGCGGGCTGAGGCAGGTGGGCGTGCGAGCCCGTGGGAATGCAGGATGGAGATGCTCACGGAACGAGAGAGGTGGTGGTGCCCCGCCCCAGCAAGCTTCCCTTGGTTTTCTCATAAACAAAATGGGCAGCATTTTCCTCCAGGACTTTGGTGGGGGGACTCCAGCTGGGACACCTGACATCTGTCCACAGGGAGTAGATGTTATGACTTTTATCCAGAGAGGAGCACATGTCACAGGCTTAGCTCTGGGTTCAGGAAGCAGCCCCCGAAAAGGTCTGCAGAGCTGACTCGTGGGTGGGGACCCCTGGCGGAGAAACTGCTACCCAATGTCTTAGCCTGTCTGGCTCCCCTGGGAGCCCCCAGCACCTGCCATGGGGATGACACTCAGCAGATGATCCCAGGGTTGAGCAAACCTTCACCAATCAGTAAGACATTGGTAACACCTGCAAAAGCACCAGGAGAAACATGAGCCCGGCTCCATCCTAGTCAGCAGAGGGCTGGGAGGCAGAGTGGTGGACGCAGCCCCTCTGGCCCAGACCCACCAGGGTTCAAGCCCCACCCTGCCCCTTCATATCTGGTGGCCTTGGCAAGTTGCTTGCCCCCCTACCCCTACTTGGCTCTGGACTCGGACCCCCCGTCTCCTGTGAGTCAGAAGTCAGAGGTTCAAGGAGTCCACCAGCGACCAGCCTGGTTCTAGGGGTACCTTGGAAGGAGGTCAAGGGCGAGGCAGAGGCCAAAGCTGGGGGCACCAGTTTGCCCACTGGTTGCTCCCTGAAAGGGGGCAGAGCTCACTGGGGGAAAGGTCTCGGCTTCTGGGAACAGCGCTTCCCAGGGGGCTTGGCCTCCATCACTAAGGTTTCTGACCCATGGACTTTTCACCTTGGCACCAGTTTCCTGACCACGCTGGCAATATTTACCCTGCAGGAAGGCGAAAGGGCCAGATATGGGGGGCGGGGGTGCACGCACGTGTGTGAGCATGTGTGTGCGTGTGTGTGCACACACGCCCACTGGGGCAGGAGGTCAGAGGCAGGGCAGTTGGACCTGGACCCCTGAGAGCCCCTGGCCCCTGGAGCTTCAGATGTAGGTTTGTGTCCTGGTGTCTCGTCCTCTCTGTCTCCATCCTCATTCAAATCTTGCTCTTAGGGCTGAAACACTGGTGGATGGATGATGCCAAACCCACAGCCCCCTCTCTGGGGATTTGCACCCAGGGTGGAGAGAAGGGTTAAAACCCCACTCCCATCTGAGCTAGCTGTGAGAACCCTCCTATTGCCTCATCTATAGGACGCAGATAATGGTAACTCCCAAGTCTCAGCACTGAGAGGAGGAACTAAAGAGATAACGCCTGGCACGTGCTCGGCGCACTGTAAGTAACTAGAAGCTATTGTTATCAGGCACACAGGTGCTCAATAAATGTTTACCAACTAGACGGGTGGATGGATGAGAGGATGAAAGGATGGATGATGTCTAAGTGAGTGGGTACCTAGATTGGTACATGGATAGGAAAATGGATGTGCAGTCATTCACCATCCACCCATCTGTCCATCCATCCAACTCTGTATATGTGTGTGTGTGTGTGTGTGTGTGTGTGTGTGTGTGTATGTGGTGGGGGCTGGGTGAATGGATATTGGATGGACAGGTAGACAGACGGGTGGGTAGATGAATGAATAAATGGTGGGTGGCTGGCTTGATGGGTGGATGGGTAACAGGTGGATGGATGCTCCAATGGACAACTGGATGAATGAACAGATGGAGAGATAGATGAACGGGCAGATGGATTGCTGGATGGCTGGGACCACAAACGAAAACCTAAATTGCCTCCCTCCGGAAGGTGCAGGTAACAATTGCTTCAGCTCCTGCCGGGCACCGCGTACATTAACAGGGCCGCAGGGGGCCGGAACACTGCAGCCTTCACAATCTGCTCATTAACTGATTCACGGAGCTTTTCACCTATTCAAAGCCGGTGGGATAGCGGCGTGACATTTAAGGTTTCCTTTCAGCAATCACTTGCTTGGCCTTTCACAGAACACGGCGCGCAGCTGTTCGCTGGCTTGCATTCTCCTCCAAAGATGCCTTCAAGCCCCCAGGGCAGTAATGGGTCCAGCCTCCCTGGGGCCAAGGGTGGGGGCACGTGCCCTAAAATGTCGGGGGTCCCTTCTGCCCAGCTGCCTCACCGCATTCTCTGTCTGCAACAGTGCCACCAATTACCCTAATTACCCTTCAGTTAGGGGGCTTAATTTATCATGTGGTGGCGAGGAAGTATTGGAGAAAGAGTTTCCCTGGCAACCAAGGTTTTAAACCCAAGATCCTCTGGGTTTTAAAAGCCACTTTGAGTCTAATTCCCCCCCTGAAAATTAGCCTAGAATTTTTCAGAGGCTGAAATTTTTAGCATAACAGCAGGCTAGCACTTATGTCTGAAACCATAAAAGACCTCGATTTCTCCCCTGCCAGAGGCGGGACCCTGGGAAGCAGTTCGGCTTCCTCTGCCACTTTGTTCTTGGTGGATAAGCAGGGACTGCAAAGGCCATTATGAAATGGCCGCAGAGGCGGCATTTTCTGAGCTGCAGGCAGCCCTGCTCCTGACACAGCCTGATTTCTGGCTCAGTTGTTCGAAGTCCCTATTGCGTCCCGCCGTGGGCACTGGATGGAGGGACCCTGCACACAGCCAGGAGGTCTGGGGCTGTACTCACTGACAGCCTGTGCCCATCTCCCCAGGTCGAGAAGGACAGCGCCACCCAGCACCCTGAAAGGGGAGAGCACAAAATTTCGGGGTTTGCTCTTGGTCCAGGCTTCCCTCACTGGCTGGTGCCCATCAGAATGAACTCCAGCTGAGTGACACGGCCTGGCCTTTCGTACCCTGTGCCAGCCGGGGGCCCCGCTTCCTCCTCCTCTCTCCCTTACCCACACCCTCCGCTCTGACCAAGCCACACTAGCATCCTGTCTAACCTTCAACCATCTACACGACATCTACCCTCTATTCACCCCAAACCCATCCACAAACACACCCCACCCCTCACTCCACCTGCAGTTCCTCCACGTCACCCTGCAGATCTCAGCTTTCCAAATTTGACATCATTTTGCAAACACTGCTCAAATGCTGCTTCCTCTAAAAAGCCTTCCTGATCCCCACTCCCCTTCCTCTGAACCTCTGTAGCAATTTGTCTACACCTTGGAGAGCCCCTAGCTTTTCTGATCTGCCCAGCTTAACAGTGATTTCCTCCTGGAGGCACAACATAGAGTGAAAAATCAGGCCGAGCTGATGCAAACTCTGTCTCTCTCGGCTTGGTAGCTGCGTAACCTTGGTGAGAAGATGGAAGGCTGAGTGGAAGATGGATGCAGAGCTTACAGCTGATTGACCCCTTGGAGATTAGATGAGCACCTGAGTAGAGGTTGGACGGTCCCGTGGATAGGTGTGAGGATGCAGCGTATGTGCAGACATAGATGGAAGATACAGGAATGTACCATTAAATGGAAGGGTAGGGCTGGACCAAAGGAAGGGAGAGAGGAAGGAAGGAAGGAAGGAAGGAAGGAAGGAAGGAAGGAAGGAAGGGAGGGAGGAAGGAAGGAAGGAAGATGTGCCCAGCTGTCCAGGCAGAGTTACGCTGTCTGAGGGGCAGACCAGGAGGCTGACCATCCAGAAACTCTGTGTGGGGCAGAAAGTGAACCTGTGGATTTTTGTCCACACAAAATAATGCTCCTGACAACTTAGGCTTGAAGTTTTTCTGTGACCCTGGGAAGAGGACAGGGCCTCACGCGGGACCAGTTCATTAGGAAGGACAGTCCTGATCAGCTCATCTAAGTACCTGGGTCGACTTTAAGTGCCAAGCAGCCAGAGGGCATTCAATACCTATTCATTGGAAAGTGGCGGATTAACCTTGGAGACCTGCCAAGCGGGGAAGGCATGGCCGGCTGGAAGCAGCACCATCAGAAACACATCAGTGTTTCACCCATCAGAGCACGTTCCCTTCTTTTCAGCAGCAGGAAAAGTTGGTCCTGCTACAACCAGCCCAGACCCAGTCTTCAATCGTCACCCTCTACGTGTGTGCGGTGACTGTAATCCACACAACGGAAGGGCCCCAGGGCACATGCCTCCCGACTGGGACCCTCACCCCTGATTCCAGGAGGTTTAACCTCTGTCCATCTGGGTTCAGATATGAGGGACTTGAGGCTGGGTCAAGTCAGTTCAGGGCCACTTGAGTTACAACCTACTCTCAGGGGTCGATCTTTCTGTGAAGCCGAGAAGACCCTGTAGATGAAGAGCCACGCCGTGGAGCTGTTGGTGGGGAGGGACGAGTGACAGCAGACCTCTTCTGCACAGAATTAGGACATGCTTTCCAGGGAGGAGAGATCTGACTAAATGTTGATCACAGGCACACTCAGAGGCCCCAGGGAGGTGCAGACACCTCGGCGTGCCTGCCGAGCCTTCAGCCCAGCCCGCAAGTTCTGTGCTGACCTGGACAGGCATGTGGATTCTCACCTGGGCGGCCAGGAGAAGGTGCGCTTCACAACCCCTGGGAGCGCCCTTCCCTGTGACCGTGGAGGGGGGCAGTGGGTTTCAGGGTGCTTCATTGTCGGAGGGGGTTTGGGGGCCCCTGGTTCCCGAGTGGTGCATTTGAAAAACAAACAAAGCTTTCTAAGTCACTGAGCCTTGTATTGTTAATAAAACTGTCCCTTCACTTCTTCCCTCAGGAAATAAGCAAGGGGCTGGGGGAGAGAAATTCACTTTCTGTCTTATCTCTTAAGTGTTTAGCTAAGTGCCAGGCACATAATAAAAGCTCAATAAATAACCATTATTAGGGGAGGAAAAGACCAAGGAAATCAGACAGATCAGAATTTAATTCTGCCACGCAGATTTATTGTGCTCCTGCCCAAGGGAAGAGAAAGCCAGAGTATCTCAACTTTCCATCTCCCTCTCTCTCCCAAGCTGACTTTGCAGCAGGCAGTGTCCTCTTGTCCCCTTTTGCCTGCAGCCTGTTGAAAAAAAATGAAAAGAAACAGCCAATCTGGTACGCTTGGCTGAGCCCCTACCTCTCCGGCCCACAGCTCCCTCCAACTTTATGTTTAATTTCCCTGGGTCGAGAGGAAGCATTCTGATGATCCAAGTTAATTCAAAATGTAAATTTCATCTCCTATCGGCTAATGGCTCTGAGCTCTGCTTTACATAACGGGGAGCAGCTGCCGCGTGAGTCACCGGGGCCTCTGGCTCCCCGGTCTCTGCTCTTAATGGTGATGAAACCCTCGCCCAGGCTTTCAGTCCAACAGCCGCAGCCCCCAGTGCCCACTGAGGCCAGACCGGAGCTCACCTTGGAGGGCTGTGTTCTAGTAACTTGGGGGACATTGGGCAGGGGGTTAATGCCAAGTCCAGAGGCTGTGCTCAGCCCAGGAGGCCCCAACTGGGCTAGATCAGTCTCCCAGGACGCCCACTCACCCAGAGTCAGGAATCTCAGCCCCGGCAGGGAATTTCACCATGAGCTGGGGGTCCTCACTGGGGCAGGGAGCGGTCTTTATCCAGACCCGAAAAGCAGCCTTGAACTCTCAGGCTCTAGGCACTTGAATGACAGCCACCGTCTTCCAGATGCTGGCTCCCCTGTGGCTGATCATTTCCTGGAGCTGCCCCGGGCCACCGAGCAGGTCCCCTCCCTCTCCAAGAGATGCTAAGGGCCGGATACCCCACTGTCTGAGCTCCGTGCCCCCCGAAGACAAAACCAGCAGTGGGTTGTGAGTTTCCATCTCTCCTCTGTAGCTTGTAGGCCTTTGTGCCAGAACAGAGGGTTGAGGGGCTCTGGGGCTGTGCCCACAACCCTGAACCTCCTGTTCCCCATTGTCCTTCCCTGGGTCCTGGCATTGGTAGGATTCAGCAGCACAAGAAGGGCAGTGGGATAAACAGGGAGTGGGGGCCTGTGGGGTGGGGGGCAGGCACGCTGATGAGCTGCAGCTGAACCGTCTGTGAGTGGAACGTGCTTTTCTGTCCCTGAAGTCCTCTCCTCACACCTGGGCCTGGGCTCCCTCAACCCCAGTTCTAAGGGTCCCACCACAAGGCCACATGGCTCCGACTTCGTGGCAGGTTGGAGGTAGGACACGGCAGGTTGGAGGAGATCCCGGGGGCGAGGCAGGGCACTCCTGTACAGCTGGAGAAACTGAGGCTCACGAGGAAGGGGCTGCAGGGCTGCACCAGGTACTTGGTGGCTGCAGTGGGGACTTGTTCCCTAACCTGGAGTCTGTTCCACAGGCTCCTGCTACCAGGGAGGGAGGGGCCCTCCTGCCGAGGCTGGAGACTCTGGGTCCAGGGCACCTGTGTCTCAACCCTCCCCTGTGCACTGACATGAGCGTCCCTTCCGCTGTGCGAGTTTCCTGATCCACTGTCAGAGATGGGCTGGGGTCCCTGGCCTCCTGTCACGGGAGTTCTTCCCTCTGCTGAGGACCCTGGGATCTTGGTACGGACTGGACATCCTGGAATTTGCGGTCTCAGCTCTGCCACCTGCTGGCCTCATGGCTCTTGCAGGCTTCTGTCCTCCGGCCGCTGCCTCCTCCGGCAGTGGCCGGCGTGATTGTTACAGGGCTCATGATAATTCACAGAGGCTCACAGGCCTGGAGTTGAAGGGCATCGAATCCCATAATGAGGAAGTCCGGCCGTCTTCCGGTTCCTCTGAATCCTCCTGATCCTCTCTGGGAGGGAATCCCAAGGGACCGCCTCTGCCCATCTTCCCCCTCATTCACCTCCCTTTTTGACTAGGCGAGCACTTGGCAGACAACTGGCCTCGAGTGTGAGCTAAGACAGACTTTTGCTTTGATTGTATTTATTCTTTTTTAAACCACTTTATGGAGCTATAATTCACATACCATGAAATTCACTCACTTAAAATGTACCAGAGGATGGTTTTTAATATACTCTCTGGACTGTGCAGCCTTCAGCACAATCCAATTTTAGAACATTTTCATCACCCCCCCCAAAAGAAACCCTGTGACCATTGGCAGTCTCTCCCCAGTGCCTCCTCCCTCGACCTCTGGAAACCACAAATCTACTTTCTGTCTCTGAGGATTTGCCTAGTTTGGATATTTCATGTAAATGGAATCACACAATGTATGTCTTTTGTGGCTGGCTTCCTGCACAGGATTGTGTTTGTGTGGTTACCTTGGCGAGGAATGCTGGGTTTTAATTAACTGTTGGGATGCAATGTTTTCTCCTGAAGCAAATTTCTTTCAGTCTATTCTTTTCTTCCCGTTTCAGTGTACTGACCGTGTGCTTGAGTTACCAGGTACCCACGGAGGGTGGGACGTGCATCGTAACGTTTGGAACTCACAGTGCAAACCCCGTCTGAGGGATGGGGGTTCCTTTGCTGTCGGTTCTCTGTTTTGGGGAACTTTTTCTCTCCCTCTTCTCTCCAACAGCCACCAAGCCCCTTCTTCCAGCCTCCCTGACTTTTCTCAAAATCCCCATTACTCAGATGAAAGACAGAGACCAGGGCAAGTTCTCCACAAACAAGGAGTCCATCCTTCTATTCAAAGACTGCAGAGGGACAGCTGTGGTCTCCGCTTCTCCCCAGTCGTTCTGTCCGGAAGCAGCATCCACATCAAGTTTAATTATGCAATTAAAGTCATTTTCCTGGGCTGAACAAATATTTACAGCATATTTTGCTGCAAATTGCTTCGCCTGGAGAAAGGCTCTGCCGTTCGGGCTGGTGTGCCCGGTGAACATTCACACATTTACATACCCCATTGCCAGGGGGGCCGCTCAGCGCCGAGCAGGTGGCAGACAAGCCATCCCCCAAGGAAGGAGCGTCAGTACAAAGATGTGGCAGGTGTCAGCCAGGCGAGCGCGTTCTGGGCCCCTCCACGGTGCGACTGTTGACCGGTGACGTCCGCTGGGCCTCCGTGCAGCCCCAAATCCCAGCTCTGCGGCATCAAAGAAACCTCTGGGCTCTGGGGGGTGGGGGCCCAGACGGCAGAGAGAACATGGTGTGGGGAACAGCTCTGTAATAATCAGAAATGTGGCCATCCTGTCCCAGACACGGCTGTCACCTGTGTGGTGGTCCTGGGAGCTGACCCTTAACCAGATCCCCAGTGGAGCATCTCCCTAGGGCTCGGCTGAATTCCGCTTCCTGTGCAAGAAAATTCAAAGGCAAAACTTCAGAAAAGCAGAAATTCTACTGCCCCTGAAACTTGTCTCCGTCTCAAGCCCGCAGTGCTTTTACCCCATGAGGAAACTTTATGTCAATCCATGGGGGTGAGGTCCGCTAACACAGGGTTTCCTCGGTTAGAGGGCTTCCTCTCCTGCCTAGCTCAGGGTATGCAGGAAAATTCTGGGTCTGGGGGTTTGTGTAGCATCAAAACATGGGAGGGGAGCTGGGACAGGAGTGACAGTCAAGATATCTAAAAATCAGTGGGAGCAATAACCACTCAGATACAATCCAGAGCGAGATTTGGGAGCCCCTTGGCTGTGTGGGAAGGTCTAGGGGTCCCGGGGGAGGACCTGGGATGAATGAGTCGGGGGCAGTCAGGGTGCGGGGTCAGCAGCTCCCCATCAGCCCATGTGGGTGATTTCAGCTTGTTATCCCCAGCGCCGCCATATTGAAAGTCAGTCCTGATTGGAGTGGAGCCCGTTTGACAGCCAAGGAAACAGGTTCAGAGTTTTGTGCAATGACCCGAGGGCACACTGCTAGGAAGGGGCAGGGTGTACCTCACATCCAGACCCTCTGGACCCCAGAATCTAAGCTGAGCTGAGCTGTTTCATTTCACTGGACTCCAGCAGGGGAATTATTACCCCATGGCATGGTGGAGGGTGTCACTTTAGGTGACACTGCTGGCCAGAGGCAGAGCTGGGATGTGTCCAAGGTCACCAGTATTTACTACGGGTGGGAGGGAGGGAGCGGGCAGCAGTCCCTCTCCCTAGAAGATGGAACCTGGTCCCCTGTTGCTGCAACTGCTGACAGCGAGGACGAAGCAGAGATCACTGCTCCAGCCTGGAGCTCCAGAGCCTGTGCCTTGTGGTCTTCAAGCTCTGGAAGGGACATGCTGTGGCGTCCAGAAGGGCAAGTGGGATGCAGATCAGGGGCTCTGGGTTAAGGTGGCCCCGAGGAGAGGGGGAAAGAAGGAAGAGGGTCCTGCAATTCCCAGCTCCCAAGAGCCCCCAGCCAGCCTCCTCCGTCCCCCTGGATGCACCCCAAGATGCTCAGGTGAACGCAGGGACAAGTTTGTTGTCTTGGTTCAATATTTGCTGTGTACCTACTGGGTTGTGATCTTTAACCCAGACCCCAGCATGGCTCCAGGAACCCACGGAGGTCAGGGGACAGCTTCTACATTGGATTCCAAGAGAGGACGTCCAGTCCCTGTGTTGGTTTGGACTCCTGTGTACCATGGGGAGGGCTGACCAGGACCCGGGAGACTGAGTGTTCATTCTCGCCCCAACCCCGCCCTGAATGACAGGCCACTCACCTGCTCAGGGCCCCGGCATGACCACCTGCCTTGGCCTTTGCCTTCCTGCCTTGCACAGATCTAGGTACAGCAAAATAGCGTCAGTCATCAAGGTCACAGTGTCCTGATCATTGTAGCCATGGGGCTTGCACAGAAACCAGGACTTGGAGGTGGATGGAACACAGCCTGAATGGTGGGGGGAAACTGACTTAGGGTCCAATGGCTTTTGAGTCCTTTTGGTCCCCCCGAAACTCTTATTCTATTTAAGGCACCTCCTCTGGGCTGTCCTCCAGGCTTCCAAGGTCAGGTGGGAACATGACCATATGCGAGTCTGCTGGCTGCGTGGGTGACACTGTGCCTACAGAATCCTGAGACGGCTGTCTTTGCTTGAAAAGGGAGGAACACTACTGAGGGCCTAGAACAGGACAGCCTGGGGCATACATTTAAAAATGGTGCCCAAACTAGATTCTGGAAGCACCTCTCAAGGGTCCAAGGATCTGCCTCAGAGGCCACCAGGGAGTGGAGAAAAAGAAGCCAGGTGGCCTAGGTCCCAACACCTTCCCAGCCTCGGATGGGCCACCTCCTGTTTTGTCTCTGTTAGACGTTCGTTTTCTGAGTCAGAGTACATGACAAGCGAGTGTTCTGCAGCAAAAAGGAAAAACAAATTTGAAAGCCACTGGTTTAAATTAACACAGCAGATAGCATTTAATCCCGTTAAATGGTTTTTCCCCATCAGCGGTTTTGCTATCGGAACCCGACCCTTCGTCAGCAGAGCCCCGCCAGCTCTCAGCTCCTTGAAGGGAAAGAAGATTCGGGTTGCTGATTCCCAGCCTGGCCTCCATGTCCCCATCTATAAAATCAGGGGGTCTTGGCTTCACTCACCATGTGGAAGGCGCAGAGGATTTCAGGGGAACAAGTAAGCCTGTGTGTTGTGAAAGCAAATTGAGCCGAGGCATCCTGATCCAAGAACAGCCCGGGCCCAGAAAGAACAGGAACCCGAGAAAGTCACGTTGATCTGCGGGATGCAGGTACCGTGTCCCGTGGATGGTTGGTCTGGATTGTCCAGAGAAACCAATAAACATTGGGAGCAGAGGAATCAGGGGAGGGCTGGAGGCCAAACCATACCACCCACACTGTCCAGGGTAGCCAGCCGTGAGCCCACCGATGCCACGATGCTCGGTATACAGAAGGTGCTCAATTAATGCTCAATGAGCACTTTGGCTGGTCCTTCTACAGGACATTTTTCTCTCTACTCTCCTCCCCTGTGGGTGACAATTGAGAAAAACATTGCTCAAAGAAGAGTTTATTGACAGAAGCCTGTGACGTTGGCCACAATATAACACGTGTGGAAGGCTGAGCCCCCAAGCCCAAGTTTTGGTCAAAAAGCACATTTTAAACTCTCCCAGTTCCAGTTACACAAGATCCACCATCTAAAGGTTTGTGGAATTTTTCAAGGACACTAACTAGCGGCTTCTAGGCATTAACCAGTGGTTAATTCAGAAAACCCAAAGTATGGTGTCAGGTGACCTCTGAGTGACATTCTCCCTGCTCAGGCCTCCCCATCTGACTGCCTCCATCCCCTCTACTCACCCTCTCCATAAGGGTGGTCCTGACACTCCCCTCCCGATATTCTTTGCAGGAGCTTAGATCACAAAGGGTTTCATCAGAGTCCCCTTTCCTTGGCAGTTCAAGTAAGAAAAACCAAGCAAACAAACCCACCTTTTCTATAAAAGTTTATTTTGTGATTTTTTTCCCCTGAAATTGGTAAGGAGGAAAGTTGAAATTATGTGAAGGTAAGGAACCAGGGATATAAAAATAATTTAAACACGCATGTTAATAACAAAGCAGCATTGCTTTCTAGCAACAACTAGTAGGTAATCTTGCCCAAGATTTCTCCAAAGGTATTAAATATGTTTCAGACAACAGTACATAGATACACGCACACATACACAAACATACAGCTCAAGTACTTTTTTTTCTGTGCATTCTGGCGAAATGATACAGCTACAGAGAAAAAACGGAAAAGACGCTCTGCCTGAGTGTCCTTAGGTTGAACGAACGTGCGCTGGATAGTGAACCCTGGAGCCGTGCTGAGATTTCCCCATCCACCTCATTATCCTGTGCTCCCCACTAGCCTGTGCTCTGTCATCGTATTTGAAAAATTAGGGTGTGTCTTTCAGGTCAGCTCACGGGTTTGATCATTACAGGGCTGCAGGCAGTGAGAATTCAGGAAGTGCCAGTCTCTCGCGCAGCTGGGACATCTTAGGGACCGGAAGGGGGAGGACTGAAGGCTGTGGGGTCCAATTACATCTGGCTGATCCTTTGCTTCAGGGCCAGGACCTGGCTCCTGATCTCGTAGGGGAGGTCAGCGTTCACTTGCTCCTCCAAGTACTTCTGGATCTCTTCTACCTCCTCCTCCCAGAACTCCTTGGAGATGTGGAAGAGCTCCTTCACGTTGACGTCCCCCAGGCCCCGCAGATCCAGGGCGCCTTCCGCGGGGACGTAGCCGATGGGCGTGGGCCTGGCGCCGCCTTCCCCGTTGATGCGATTGAACATCCACTCCAGCACCCGGGAGTTCTCGCCAAAGCCTGGCCACAGGAACCTACCGTCCTTGTCCTTCCGGAACCAGTTGACGTGGAAGATCTTGGGCAGCTTGGCTGCCGGGCGCTGGGCCATGCTAAGCCAGTGGGTCAGGTAGTGGCCGAAGTTGTAGCCGAAGAAGGGCCGCATGGCGAAGGGGTCGTGCATGATGACTTTGCCTGTTAACGGTTGGGTGCGGGGGGGGGCTGTTCTAAGTGATGCTCAGAGGACACCGTGGGCACGTTTGTTTTCGACACGGCCCCGTGGGTCTCTCTACCTCTGCACACACACAGAGAGACACAGAGACACTGAGAGAGAGAGAGAGAAACAAGAGAAACAGAGATAAAGAGACAGAGATAGAGACAGAGAATACACAGAGACACAGAGAGAGACAGAGAGACAGAAAGAGACATAGGGAGTCAGAGAACATAGAGACACAGAGATACAGAGACAGAGACACAGAGACACTGAGACAGAGAGAGAAAGAGAAACAAGAGAAACAGAGGGATACAGAGACAGAGACACACAGAGACATACAGAGAGACAGAGACAGAGAGAGTGGGTCCATCACTGCTCTTTGCGGCCCCAGAGGCAGCCGGGACTCACCCTTGTGCTCCGCAGCTGCCGTGGCCTCCGACCTCATGGCCGCCCCCACAAACACTCCATGCTGCCAGCTGAGAGCTTCATAGACCAGAGGGACACCTTTAGCAGGAGAAAGAAATGCTCCTTAAAGGCCTTGACACCCAGACCCCTTGGCCGGCGATGCCATCTCGGAAATGGGAAGACTCGGCAGGACGGCATCTTTCTATCTGAGCTCATCCTGCCTCCCAGAGCTGAAGGGCGGTTGCCACTACGTGGAAGTTACAGCCCCGAGGCCATGAGCCAAAGTCAAACTAGAAACTGCATCAGGAGGTCAAGGACCCGGAGGCTCTAGGCGGGCGGAGGGCAGGTTCTACACTGGAGCTCACGGCCCTGCTGTTTCGAAAGGGTGCTCCAGACCCCTGACCCCCTCCCATGAGGTCAGGGCTGGGGGAGAGGGCACCACGTCCTCCGGCAGCCGCACACCCGTGCTCCTGGCCCCGCTGCAGGAGAGCCTCACCTGTAGGTCGGCGCCCTCCGAAGATGATGCCCTCGATGGGCACGCCTTCCGGAGACTCCCAGGCTGGGTCAATGATGGGGCACTGGCTGGCAGGGGTGCAGAAGCGCGAGTTGGGGTGGGCGCAAGGCTCCCCTACGACAGTGAGAGGAGAGGCCCTGAGCGTCTGCCAGACACTCACGCCTGCGGGCTGGGGCGCCGGGCCTCCCGGGGGTGCTTACCATCCTCCGGGCTCCACTCCTTGTTCTTCCACGAAGTGAGCCTGATGCCCGAGGCCAGTGGCTGGTCGATGCCTTCCCAGTAAACGCCGCCATCGCTGGTCTGGGCCACGTTGGTGAAGATGGTGTTCCTCTGGATGGTCTTAATGGCGTTGGGGTTCGTCTTCACAGAGGTTCCAGGAGCAACGCCAAAAAACCCATTCTCTGGGTTGATAGCCCGTAAGTTCCCTGGAAAGTTTTAAACCAGGGAGTAGAAATAAATGCCAAGCAAAGCACAGCATGCATTTTCCGAGGCTGATTTTGGTGCTGAATTCTCAAATCTTTTATTTTTTTCCTCCTCCCTGGAATATGGCTCTCTTTTTCCATCCAAGCATCACAGTCAACTTCTTCTTTATACTTTTTCTGGGGGGCTGAGGGGAAGGTAATTAGGTTTGTTTGTTTGTTTACCTTTTAATGGAGGGCCTGGGGATTGAACCCAGGACCTCGTGCATGCTAAACACACACTCTACCACTGAGCTAGACCCTCCCCACTACAGCTAACTTTGACACCGTGACAACTCTTTCTTTCTCACCAGTTTTCCACCAAACTATCTTAATAAATGTATTATGTATACAAACAGTGACATATGGTCACATTTCAATTCAGATTTGATATGCGATGAAAGAATGCTGACAGAATACCTATGTCTAAGCTTTTGTAAGATCTGAAATAACCGAATTACAAATCCAGCCACTGTGGACTTCGGAGAATTTGGCGCGTTTTGAGAGCCAAAATTTTACTTAGGTCCAAGTATTATCCTCAACGCTTGGGCCTGAAAGAGTGACCTTGTGAGTCAAGCTTCATCCAGGCGATGTCATCACCCACACACTCTACTTTCCACCCCGGGAGGGTGGGGTTCATCATGGCCAGGTTGGTCTTCCCGCAGGCACTGGGAAACGCAGCGGCAAAGTACTTCTTCTGGCCCTTGGGGTTGGTTAGGCCCAGAATCTGTGGGAGACAAGATTCTGCCTTCAGCTCTTCACTCCTTCCCACCACAGAGGTCCAGGCTTTAGTCTAGAAGTGTGCCTGGAAGTCCCAGAAGGTAGGGTCCCAAGATCTACGTCTTCAGGTATCAAAAGGAACAATTTGAATGAGGAGGCCCAAAGGATCGCTATGGTATTTGAGGTCCTTCAAAGAGGCATCCACTTCAGGTGGATTAATACATGTTTTCTGGAGTATGGTGAACCTTTAACACAACATGACTGCTATCTCTACAAGAGGGAAATTTGGACACAAAGGCAAAAAGTCGAGGTAGAGATGGAGGTGGCCGTTGCATCCACACTGCCAAGCAATGCCTGCAAACACCAGAGCAGGAGAGAGGCGTGGGAGGAATTCAAATTAAAAATTATTGATGGAATTTCCAAATCCGTCCCTGGGGCACGTTGTGTCCTGCCGGATAGGAACCAAAACACAGTAGGTAATAGCCACCTTCTCTTCCTCCCCAGGCCCTCGACCACGCACCCAGAGAACTTCCTGTGTCTTACCAGCATGTGCTCTGCCAGCCACCCCTCCTCCTTGGCCAGCCGGCTGGCTATCCGGAGGGCAAAGCACTTCTTCCCAAGGAGCGAGTTCCCACCGTACCCACTCCCGAAGGAGACGATCTCTCTGCGGTCGGGCAGGTGGGCGATGAGCGTCAGCTCTGGGTTACAGGCCCAGTTGTTAACCAAAGGCTCTGCGCAGGAGGACACGCCCCACATTAGTGTGCCACATCCCCGCCTGGGTTCAAGGCCAAGCTCACTTTCGTGAATTTCAGTGCTTTTTTTTTCTCCTAATTTTAGCTTCTGATTTTGAAATAGGACGCTTACTTTTTAAAGGCAAAGGGCAGCCCACAGAGTGGAGGCACTTGACGAACTCTCCATCACCCAGCGCTTCCAGGACAGGCGCGCCCATTCGCGTCATGATGCGCATGCTGGCCACCACATAGGGCGAGTCGGTCAGCTGGATGCCGATCTTGGACAGAGGTGAGCCCAGCGGCCCCATGCTGAACGGGATGACATACATGGTGCGACCTGGGGGGCCAGTGGTGGGAACTGGTGAGAAATGACCCTAGACTCACAAACCACCATCATGGTTTTCCCAGCAGGACCCCCATCTCGCTCTCCCTCTGACAACATCACGCCCTGCAGCTGCCAGCCCCCCCCCCCGATTTAGATGAGTCCTCTGGAAAGTGAACAGAACGCAAAAATTAAAGAGTTTTCCTAAACATACAGTAGGGTTCCACCAAGCTATCGGAAATCCACATGCATAGAAATCGTTTTCACGGTCGTATGAGAAAGTCTATAAAGCCAGCACTGCGATGTACATTTTCACCACAGGGCCAATCCCACGTTCGGAACTCAAAGTTCTCCGAGGCCATGGGAGTTTCCAGTCCAATTACCATTAGGATAGACATGCTAATAAAAGGTTTGCTGACATTTCGCCCAATCAAGTAAACATTTCATTCACCTTTCATGCACCCTGGGAACCGGGCATTAAATGCCTTCTCAAAGTCCTCCTCGGACATCCAGCGACCCAGCTGGCTGAGGCCAGTTTTGGGGATGGGCACCGTATCTCGTTGCTCTTGAGTAATAATGACAGTCTTGCTTTCAATTCTGGCCACATCCCTGGGGTCGGTGAGAGCCAACCAGCTGCAAAAATCAAAGATACACAGGTTAGGACTGGAGAGGGAAGTGTTGCCACTCCACATGGCATCTGTGCCAGGGATTCCCTCAGCCGAGCATCATTCAGGAATGGACCAGTTTGTGACTTTCCACAGCTAGCAGGTGCCAAGCACACTGACGATGGTCCATACATGTGGACACAACCACACTGCTTGAGACACAGTCAGGGAGACACTTACTAGACCAGGAGATAGTCTTTTAGGACAGGGACTGTCTGACCTTCATTTTTATCAGGGATCTAGTTTGCAAAGAGCGTTTGTGGCTCCACCTCACTAAAGACTTGGGTTGCTCTGCAAACGTCATAAAATTACAGTTCTGGCTCTTCTAGTAAGTTTTTCAAGAGTCTGCAAAACTGCGGCCCTCCGCCCCCCGCCGCCGCCCGCGGAGGGGCAGGTGTGGACGCGGGCGCGGGGCTGCGCTCACCAGTTGTCGTAATTCTTCAGCCTCTTGATGACACCCTCTTCCTCCATGCGGCCCAGTAGCTGCTGGTTCTCCTCCTCGGAGCCATCGCAGATGTGGATCTGGTCAGGCTGACACAGCTTGGCGCTGCTCTCCACGAAATCCCTCACAGCCTGGGGCAGGCTCTCGAGCGAGCCCTGGATGACTTTGGCTGAGTAGCTGTGGCCGTCTGAGATCTGAGGAGGCATCTCTGCAGGGCTGTGCTGAGGGGCTGGCCGGGGTTCCCTGCAACAGAAGCACAGGCTTCCTGGTGGGGAGGGTATAGCCCAGGGGTAGAGCGCATGCTTAGCGCGCCTGAGGGTTCAATCCCCAGTACCGCCATTAAAATAAATTAAAATAAAATAACACTCCACCCGCTTTGTTTGGGTTGCATGTCACCAGACAGACAGACATCCTAGCTGGAAGGAAAAAAGATGAGTTCCTTTTAGGGCTGCAACTCCTGAGAAAGGTACTTGATAAAGCTCTACCTACCTCTCTTCTCTGTGGCTGATCTGCACCAGAGATGCAAAGGTTTCCTTCAAAGTTCTTCCGGCCGGTGAGCGTGCGTTCCCCGTGGGAAAGCCCTGTTTGGGGTTCGGTGGCAGGACTTCCTGGCTTTAAATTCCAAGGAGGAGAAAGGCCCTGCCCCTCGGCCACACCCCAGGGAGGCTCGTCCCTGACGTCAGGGGCAGGCCTTTGGATCACTGGCCACGGTCAGTTATGCTTTGGACCGACTCACCACAATAAACCCCGGGGAGATAATCATTGAACGGACCATTGTTAATGAGTGCTGGGAGGCCTCAGCCCCGGACCAGCCATAGTAAACTCTTACGCAACTTCTGGTGGATGGAACTTTGACCCAGCCCACTGCTGGAAACCCGTCGCCCTCCCACTGACAGGCAGGTGGGATGGAGCACAGGCTGGGGGAACACCTGCCTAAGGATGTTGTCGATCGGTTGCCCACAGTCAAAGGCCCGGGCGAAGACCGCCCTGAATGCGGGACGGCCAGGGGCTAACTGGCAATGATCTGATTTAATTAGGAGCGATGAACCCTACTGAGTGTCCACTGTGTTACCCCCTCCCCACCCCCAACCCAAACATAAACTCCATGAGAGCAGGGATTTCTGTCTGTTTTGCTCTTTTTTGTATACATAGTTCCTGGCACACGGTGCGCACTGAATGAACAAGTGCTGAGCCTCGTTCCAAGCGCTTCGCCGCCGCTAACTCCCCCCCACTCTCTGAGGATCCCACGAACAGCCCTGTGTACAGACAAGGACACTGAGGTACAGGGGGCCCGGTGGCTCCTCCCAGCTCCCCAGCTGCCCCACTGGGCTCTGGGGCAGCATCCCAAACTGCCCCTAGTGAGGTACCTTTGCCCCTTCTAGAACCTTCCATGTATTCTCCAAGGAGTTCTGGACTGATGCAGTTATTTCTGGAGTCGACTGTACACCCTTCACTGCCCTTGCAGGTCTTAGCGTCCGGGGAGTGGAGGGGGCTTGGTGGTTTTGCTAGATTACACTTGAGCAATGAGACCTTTATAACAGTTGCAAAGATTTTGCTTTGCAAGCTGTCAGAACTTCAGTCCAATTTAATGAGCTATGGAGCGTTGGCTAGAGTTTTGAGAACACTGGGTGAGAAGTCAGGAGAATGGGGCCAGGCCCCGACTCCCCACAGCCAGCCTGACAACCCAGTGGGCACCCTCTCCCTCGGAGGAGGACAGTGGGGACTCGCCCACCTCCCCCACGGGCTGTGAGCTGAGCTGACTCTGTGTCAGGAGCTGTGGCCATTACAAGGCGTTGGGAGTAATGGTGTCACACCAAGCGTATTTATGGGACTGTCCTGTAGGGCTTCATTCCCACTGCCACGCTGGGTATACCCTTATCACCAACTTCCACCACAACTACCAACTCATTGCTGTTTCATTTATTCTGATTTTTTTATTCAGCCAATTGAATCTTTCAGCATAAATACAACAGGAGGTATTTTCGTGCAGTTTACAATTATTTGCCATTTAGGTCACTAGAATGAGGGTTATGTGGTATGTTAAATTGATTGGAAAGCATTGTCAAAAGATTGGAGATACACCTTCTTAGGCTGTACTAAATGTCACTAATACAGATATTCTAGAAATTACATGAAATTTGTAAAATTTGGATACATCCTGATATAAAGTTATCAATCATAATTCTAGTTATTGTCTTAAAATGTTCTGTGTCACAGCAGTGACCAAGTTTCTTTGTCAGTTGCACTGTAATCAGATCCTTAACCATACCTTTTAAAGTCCTTTGTCACTTACAAATATTGTTTGATGCTTTTGCAAAAGCGTTTCATCTTCAAGAAGATTCATAGACAGGACATTTGACAAGGACAGGTTTCTGATAACTTTCAGATCATGTTGTCGAACTGGGTAAGAAATGAAAGTTTCCCAATGGAAAACTTCATTAAAAAAATATTAACAAAAAGGATCAGTTACATAAGGTTGAGTGAACTGGAGAATACGGTTATTTTTATGGTTTTTGTCTGAAATATTTCTGGCTTTTAATCTATGTTTTTCAGATACAAGGAAACCTCTCCCCTTAAGCTAGTTATGACTTAAAGCAACTAGGTAATTATGCCTTTGTAGGCAGAACTGAAATAGTTATCTTTTGTCTCTACCTGATCCCTCCAGAAACTGGAAACTCCTAAGTTCCCAGCTGACTTACCAAGCAAATAAAGAAGACAGGTACAGGAATCTCAAGATACTTTGGGGACTCTGAGAAGAGAGAAATTTGCCCAAATCTATAGCTGTTGCAGACAGAATCTGTGGCAAGCCCTTGGCCTGGTTTTCCTGGCCCTGAGAGACCTTTTAAAAGCTCGGTCTGAGATTCTTTGAAAAGTTCCAGCACTGCTAATTTTTAAAATTCTATAATGATCAATTACACTTACGTAAATAATCAGGCCAAGTTTTTTGAAATCTGACTTGTGTGGCAAACAAAATAATCTTAATTTGGCTATCGTTGGTAGAAACGAGGGTAATTTTAGAGAGAAAAAGACTATGTTTTCGTGGATATTAAATTCTAGGCTTGTTAACTGAGGCCTGTATTCACCACCTTAGACTCACTAACAGCTCCTTGTTGCTATGTTGTAAAGTTTAATTGAATTATTAAAAGGACATTCTAAGTTTGTTCCTGAAGCTTATCACAGGAATCTATCTTTGGATGAAGATCAGATGCCCCATGATCTGCAAACAGGAGATGCATACTGGGAAAGGCACCCTCCAAAGGGCTGTCTCCGATCTAGATGTAAGGACCGGTATCAGGCACTCTTAAACTGACGGGAACTGACTCTTGAACTCGTATCTCCACGTCAGAAGGGCCTCTGCACCGGACTGGTCTATAGAAAGAACTGCTGACCTCAACAGGACGAGAGGAAGACGCCGGTCGGTAGACAGCTGACCCAAGAATCCGGACCAGGCCTGTAAGACGTACCCGACTAATCTGGCTGAACGGTTTACCAAATGTTAGTCTCGCTGTCAAAACTCAAAGTGATCGTTTTACTTTTAACCATACTGTCGCCCCCAGGGTTCAGGAAAGAAAGAAAATTCTCTGGTGAAGTTGTCAGTTAGCTACTCATGACATGTGCCACTGTCTGCTTTAAGTCTATTGCTGAAAGCACGTGGATAATGTCTGTGTGATAATTTGCTATAATTTACAAAATATATAGCCTATAAAATGCTTCCCTATTAGCGTACTTCTGAGTTTGTTCACTGTATCTGATTAAATTTCCTCCTACGTGGATAACTAGACAAATATATATAAAAATAAACAAAAAGGAGGCCTAGCACCGAGGGACAATGATGCGCCCAGGGCAGGCAGCAACCTGGCACCAAGGGACAAATATTTTGATCTATCCAAAGATATGCAAACCAAAAGGAGAGATGATGAAAGAAACTTGCAACCACTGAGGTCTGGGAAGGTCACTCTGGCTTATGTAAGACAAACTAGAACAGCCTATTTCGTTGTCTGGCGAGCATGGATTGGACATCGGCCTTAAACATTAAGGAGAGAAAGTGCATTTTGAGATCAAAGTAGAGTAACTGTGGTTCGGGCATCCAAAACAGAGCTGAGGGGCCACCGTGGACATGGTTCAGACGTGTTCCTCTGCTACTGAGAGCTTGAATATTTTTGAAATCTATTAGACTCAAGGACACCACCAACTATTCTCAAAACAATGTCTGCTAGCAGCTGCCAACTACAACCTTCTAACCTCAAGGTCTCCTCTTGTAACTAGGAAAGCTTTTCTCTTACTTTAGGAATAGCTGTGGCAAATGGGACAGCGCAAGCCACAGTCTCCCAGCAGAAGGCACGAGATGCTTTTTTCCTTAATTGAAGTACAGTCGATTTATAATATTCTTTTTTAATTCTTTTCCATGATAGGCTTTTGCAAGATATTGAACATAGTTCCCTGTGCTCTACTGTAAATCCTTGCTGTAGAAGGCCCTGGATTCTTTAGCCAGAACAGCCTTAGACAATAAAATTGTGTCAGATTCGATTCCAGCAGACAAAGGAGGCATGTGTGTAGTGGCCCATAGCTCCTGCCATGTATACATTAATACCACATCAGAAGTTAAAAGCTACTTAGATAAAACTGGGCAACTGGCTACCTGGCTACAAGTCTCCCCAGAAGTGCCAGGTCAAGACTGGCTTTCAGGCTTATTCTCCTGAATTCCTCAGGGCATAAGATCTCTTTCCCAAGGTATATTAAACTTCAGGTTGTCACCCCCCACCCCGACCCCCGCTTCTAATTGGGTCTGTTGCACCAAAACTGTGGACCAAGGGACTAAGCTCTTAATCATGAAACACTCAAATCCGAGACCTGGAACTTGGGAATATTTCCAACTCAGTGTGAAATATTTCCATTCCCCGCATTAAGGTGGGCCCACACCCTGTTTCAGTAGGAAGTAGCCAGCGCGGCCACTGCTTCGTTCCCTTAAAGACCAGGGGAATTAAAGCAAGAGTGAGGATAGAACCTGAGCCCCTAAAACCGAGCTCCCTCACCGAGTTTAGGATTAATCTCTCTATCCAAAATTTTCTCCCTTGCTTGTCGCCTCTGACCACAATCCTGTGCTAACCGAACACTACTCCACCAGGATCAGCGGACTGACTGCTGTTGCCGTAACACCATTAACGTACTGAAGCTGCAGCCGTAGGTGTCATCGTTGACCTAAAACCGGGGATGTTTCTCCAGGGCAAGGGGAGCTCACAGGCCCCCAAGCCATGGGCCACCTGGACGGAGAACTGCGAACCAGAGGCATCCTGACCTGGTAAGAAACGTCACAAGACAACGATTAACCCCAGTTTCTTTGTTCCTCCCCTTTAAAACACCTTCAACTCAAAGACCAAGCTGGAGTGGGTCTGAGGCTTGTCCCCCACTCCCTTCCTTGATGCCCTGCAAATAATCCTTTGCTGCAAACACCCACTGTCAGAGTTTGGCTTTCTGTGCTGCGGGCTCACAAGCCTTTGCTCAGTAACAGGTTAGACTCCCTGGAAGAGCACCTAGACTGAAAACAGAAACGAGGAACCAGAACTTCTGTGCAGTTCTAAGTGCTGCCTGTACATTCGAGGTGTTTGGGTTCTGGGTCTCCCGGGAGAGAAAGGGCTGGTTCAACTAAAATGTAGGAGCGGTCCCTCGACAAAATGTTAAAAAGCAAACACGGGGTCGCAGATGTACCTAAAAGCAGTGAGTTCTCCAGAAGAACCGAGTGATGCAGAGAGAAGCCAGGGTTCTGAGGACTCACAGGCAACATTCCCTTATCCTTCCATTGATGATGTCCTGGGTAGAGCCCCAGTTTGTCCCTGTCCTCGGAGACTCCCTGCACCAACGGGGACTCACTGAGCAACACTTTCAAGGGGCTGGCCAGAGACATCAGTGTCTTCCACACTTACCCAGTGGCTTGGTTGTGAGTAAGCCTCAAAACTGAGTACCTGCCCTTGGTTTCCACTCAGAGCTACGGGGGCAGTCAGACTGCTTCCCAGCTGCTGGAATCCCTGAGGACCTCCGGTCAAACCGCCGCACGGAGTTTTCACTGTGCTCCAAGGTGGCTGGGGAGGGTGGGTGGCTGCCTGTGCCGGACCCACCCTTTGAACTGCAAACACCACAGGTACCTCCCCCTCCACTGCTTTCCCTGGGCCACCTAAGCACTTATGGCCTAAGGTACAAGGTTGCTCTTCTTTTTGATTTGGGGGTTTTGTTTGTTTGTTAGTTTTTGCGGGAAGGAGGTAATTATTTATATGTTTAATGGAGGTACTGGGGATGGAACCCAGGACCTCGTGCGTGCTAAGCATGCGCTCTACCACTGACCTATACCCTCCCCAACCAGATTGCTCTTTTTCAAAAAGAAGCATGTAAGAAGTTGAGCCCAGATACAAAACTGCTTCGTTGAAAGGAGAAAAAAAAAAACCAGACACTGAAAAAAAGTTTCAGACCTAAAGGCAATGTTTTCACCACTCCTCCCTGGAGTCACAACATGCACGGACTTTGCTGTCCTCAGCCGCTGCAGGCTGGCGGTCCCCGGGGTTCTGCGGGCTGAGGGAACGAGACTCTGAAAAGCCTGTGGGTCCCTGTGAGGATGGAGCGGCCCAGAAGGCGACAGGGAGACGCGGGCAGCGCCTGTCAGGACGGAAAGGTGTGAGCAGGTGAGGCACCGGGTGTGGAGCGGCTGTACCCCAGATAAGCAGTGAAAAACACAGCCATGCACCCGGGTGGAGTCTCACAGAGGATTCCAAGGGCAGTCTGATTGACATACATTGCTGTTTCCTGGTTACGTGGAGGCCAATGAAAGACAAAAAAAAACCCTCAGCAATTCCAAAGGCCATTAACACCAGTGCTCGGAGTTCCTGTAGAGGCAAGATCAGTGGTTCCCACTCTGTGCTCTGAAGGGTTTGGGGGCTTCCTCTGAGCCTCCTTGTGGCGGAAGGGAGACCGGCCAGACGTGCTCAGAGCACCCACAGCGCCCTTGACTTCACCGCGGAACTTACTACGTTAGGCTTCCATATTGGATCGCTGCCTGAACAAGGAATCTCAGAAAACCTTCGAACCCGCCAATCACAACCACTACCCGCCAATCACAACCACTACCCGCCAATCACAACCACTACCCGCCAATCACAACCACTACCCGCCAATCACAATCACTACCCGCCAATCACAACCACTACCCGCCAATCACAACCACTACCCACCAATCACAACCACTACCCGCCAATCACAACCACTTCTTTTGCTGGCGCGGGTGAAAGGGCTGAGACCCAGGGAGGGCGGGCAAACACGCCCTGCTCCCAAGCGCAAGGCCGGGACCTCCCCGCCACGCCTCAGTGCTGATGGGGTGGCCCCCGCAACGCCCCCCAGCTCGGGAATCTGGATTCACAGAAACACATGCCTCTTTCCTGGTAAAGGTCAAAGGGACAGTGGTTTTCCAGAAGGTGATAAGAAACGAACAGTGTGAATCCCGTGCCTTGTCCTGGAGCCAAAGATACGTGCGCAGATCAGCTCCGGGCGTCCACTGCCAGCAGGGCTGCTCCGTGGGCACCGACCGGGCCGGCCGTGGGTGTTTCCAGCAGCAGGAAGACACAGTCCAGCTGTGTCATGATCTGCCCCGGGCAAATCCCACTCACCTACCCCAGCAGTGTTTGTTTGGGACAAATATTTAGATGTTCTACTTTTATGGGGCGATCTTAAAGTCTCTGCAGCCTGGAGGGGAGCTGAATGAGTTAAGTTCCTATTTTAGAGCCACAGAATCATATAACTGAAAGGGTCCTTAAAAGATTATGGTTGGGGGAGGCCTCCCTCGGGGGTGATGAAGATGTCTTAGGAACTAGATAGAGGCGGTGGTGCATAACACTGTGAATGTATCAAAGGCCACTCAATTGTACACTTTCAAATGGTTGATTCTGTGTTACGTGAATTTTACTTCAATTGAAAACAGAACCAAAAAAAAAAAGATGATATAGTCCAGTCTTTTATTTGAAAGGTGTGGAGACAACAGCCCAGCACTCGGGGCAGGACTCTTGTGTGTCCCGGGAGGGCACAGTGCTTATTTAAAGCACACACCTGGAGGCAGGCAGGTCTCCAACCCCCTCCACCCACCTGCCACTCCCCCACCTAATCCTCTCCACGTCTCTCAGCGGCCTCCTAATGTCCTGTATCAATCCTGAGTAGCCCATGGAAAGAGCGAGTCCATAAAATCTTGTTTATTTCCTTTGGAGAGTTCTGCATCAGGTTTTTGGAGAGGCGTAAAGGAGCTCCTGCTGTGCGGAAACGATGTAGAGTTTGGAATTCAACATTCCGCGCGGCATCCATCCCGTGAACAACTTTGCCCTTCAGAGAGCAGGGTCACCTCTGTAGGATGCTTCCGTGGCACCAGGCAGTGACAGGAGAATCACCCTCAGAGTAGGGACGAGCAGATTCCAGGACTGCTGTTTGAGTTAGGTAGCCTGTGGTTCGCAGCCAAAAGCATCCGGAGACGAGATCCTGTACTCAGTCTGCACAGAACCCAGATTCAGGAGACCCAGGTCAATTCTGGGTCCAGCTCCCCTAGAAACCAGAGAGACAGCAGCCACGTCTCAGTCTCTTCACCTGTACAGCGCGGAGGTGGATGAGATACGGTCCAAGGCTGTTCCCATCCCTGAAGTCCTGTCGATTTATCACTGCACGTGTTCACTGCCATGGATTCCGAGGTCCACAGTGGCTTTGGTTTTTGCCTTATTTCCCTCTCACCTACTTTGGAAGACCGGCGACACTGTGTTTGCTAAGCTGCCCTTCTTGTTGGAGGCCGGGAGGACTTCCTCTCTGGGCTACACGTGCATATTAAAGTGGGAAGTCAACATCACCTGCTGGGCAGTGCAGGTGCAAAACTGCACTGAGTGCAAAGGGTCAGCAAACCAGGACATGACAAAAGAAAATTAAAAACTCAGTTTTGCCCTGATTTTTCACAACCTGCCTTAGTTCTCTTCATCAGTTTCACGCTGTAACCAGAGCGCGCGCAGCTTTTGGCCAAAGTCACCAATTTTCTACTATTCCCCATTTGTTTGCCTATGACTTTTGGGGGGGCACTAGCTGGGTGGTACGGCTCCGCGTGGTCTTTGACAATGCTTGTGCCATCTGTACTGACTGTCCCTGGGTGGGTCACTTATCCTCTGCGGTCTCAGCTTCCTTATCTCTAAACTGAGACAGCCCTTCTGACCCACGGTGCCCTTGATTTCAGGTGCTACGGAGTAAGCAAATCCATTTTCCGGGAGAGTTTGCAGCAGAGGAGAACAGAGTCACCCCAGATGCTGTTCCAAACCCACTCGCGGAGAAGAGACAGCACCACCAGGCAAAGCACAGGGCAAGAGGCACTAATTGCCTAGTTACCACCAAAGCAATCCAACGCACTTATTTTGCAGCGAGAAAATGGATCCACTTTGCAGCGCAGTTAACTCTATTGGAAATAACGGTAATTGCCCGGGAACTGAACGCCGCTCCTCCCCTGCGCTCCCTGGTAACTATGCAAATTCCTCCACACGCCTGTAGTGTTGCGGCTCAGAACAAAAATGTCTTTTCAGATCCGTGCTGGGGATGATTCCTAAAAGCTCAGTAAATCTAACGCTCTCAGCCCCTCTCCCAAGGTGGGGAGAGTTCACAACATCGAAACCCGGGGACACAACCCGCAGGGTAGGCGTCCAGCCAGCACTTCTTATCAGGGGCTGGGGCATCTAACTTAGCCGTACCCTGAAATACTTCCAAGTTGAAATACAGTGGAAACGGAGGCCCCACGGGACGCTGCTCTCATATCCTGGTACAGAATCACAGCCCATCTACACGCACGCAGAAAACCCTGTTTGTCTGAACAATGACCACAGAGTCTAATGGAAAAAGGCATAAGCCCATAAGCCACCTTCCCCAAACTCGTCTGCATTGCTTTGAAGAGGCAACCAAGATAAATGGTAAAGTCAGGGGAAAAAAACTTTCATTTTGGTGTTTTGGATACTCGAAGAGAAAGTAAAATTGTCGAGGGGAATGAGAAATGTGCAGAGGGTGCACAGAACCACAGACCAACACAGATAAGGAAGATTCGTCCTGTCCATCAGTTGGTTTTTCAGATGGAAAAACGGAAAGCAGGGGGTTGAGGAGACCTCTGACCCTTGTGTGTGTGTTGGTCTCTGTCATTCTGTAATTTTCAATCGGGCAGAGTTCTGTCCTGCAGCTCTTCTGCCAAAAGCTGAGGTTATGCAAGCTTTCTCTCCCTGGCTTGATGCAAGGAAGCTCTGACGCAAGAGGCCGCTTTCTCAACCCTTCTCGATCCCTCTGGGGACCGATGTGGCAGGGACTAGGGCACAGACATCTGTCTTGGGGGGCGCTGATCTCAGTTCACAAGCCCCTGTGGGCTCCCTCTCCAAGCAGCAGGGTCAACTGCCTGGGGTTGGAAAGCAGTGAGAAGTCTGGACTTTCAGACACCAACTTTTATACAGCGGTGGACCGGCCCCACTGAGAAGTAGACCCTATTTGACTAAAATCATCATAAATAGGAACTGGCCCAGTATTTCGATCTGCATGCAGGGCCCGTGGTGTCCTCTGGGGAGCAGTGCAGTGCAGTCCCAACAGCATGAACGATGCTTCCATTCACATCTCGACCACGTGGCCTTAGTCAAGTCACAGCCTTTCTGCGCTTCCTCAGTTTCCTATCTGTTACGGGAGGGCAGTGACAGTACTTACATCAGAGGGTGCCCAGGTCACACTGGTAACCCAGAGAAACACCCTTGGGGTCTTCATAAAGGCACAAAAAAGCAAAGGCAAAATCCCCAGCTTCTAAGGGTCTGTATTCTCACTCCTCGCAGCCAACGCTGCACCTCAGACCATTCCTGGCACACAGTAGGTGCTCAGCTAACGGCCGCCGCACAGACGCAGCTAGGAAGACAAATTCCACACACCCAGGAGCAGAACCGCCAGAGGCCAGAGTGACCCGGCACCAAGCGCGCGGTGCAGGCCCTGAGCGCCCCCAATCCAGGCACCCGCTCCCTAATAGCCCCCTGCCGGGGAGGAGGGGCGCTGTCGCCTTGGGTTTTTATCTAACTTTTCCCATATGCTCTCCTGTCTTCTCTTCTCTCTCATTTCCTCGAATCAGATTCATGTTATTATGTGTGTGAAATAACCAGCTCATTTTTCACTCCTGAGGCCGCTGGTCCCCTGGCTTCACCAGCTCCTCGGAGCACGGTCCGGCCGGGCTCACGCAAAGCTGCCAGGGCAGGCATTTTTCTGAGTGCATTGTTTACTTTCCTGCAAGTCCCACGGTGCCTTCTCATCACGAGGAGCGAGACGTGTGCACACTCAGTAATGCAGGTGCACTAAATCGCCCGGGGTCGGTTGAAAAGTCCTGAGTGACGGCCGAACGGGCTCCTGTTAGCGGGACACGGGAGCTGGTTGTGAATAGTGGTAAAACACTTCTGGGGGGAGACGCGTCTTGACAACCTTGATGAATGGCTGGAACCGTTTTCCACCTGGCCCAACTCCTTCCAATCGCAAGCTGCTGAAAAACAGAATCCCTTTGACACCTGCTCTCTGCTAAGTGCCGAGGCACGAACAGAAGCCCGTTCCCAAGCCGGGCACTCATTTTTATTAATGATACCTTCACTCTATCGATCATTGTTAAGCAACATCTGAAGAAATTAATTGAAAGCCGGTGAGAGGAAGCAAGCCGGCCCATCACTCCCCTCCGTGCCCCGCGCCCCCTCCCGGATGAATCCTGCATCACCGACTGCATCAGAAGTACACACAGCGACTCGGGCTGGCCTGAGTCGACTCTCTCCGACAGAGGACAGTTTCTCCTTCAGAGATCCCTTTCCTGCGCAGGGGGGCTCTGCTAGCAAAGGTTTCTTCCTTGTTCCCCAACACCGGACCTTGTTCCCCGGAAGCACTGGGGAGGCTGTTGCCCTCTGAGGATGTAGGATGTGGGAAGTGGGAGTGGGGAGCTGGTCCATGGGCGAGGTGAGCTGCCTGTCTCAGGAATTCACCTGAATGCATGTGAGTGGGGCCTTTATACTTTTAACCAAGGGTGAGGAGCAAGGAAGGACGAAGAGGAAAAGGCTGAATTCCAGGCACAGGAGCAGCTGTAAGAGGGCTCTCACCTCCCTGGTCCTCTTCCCACTGCCCCACTACGCCAACCCCCAACCTGAATGTTACAAGCCGGAAAGCCCAACATCTGTCTCCCCAGGCCTGTGGCATCTTGGGAAGAAGATGGTGGCCGTGGACCAGTCCTTCACATTTATTTCTATGCTTATTTCTATTCAGCAAATGACAACTTCCAGGTTCCAAGTTTAAAGGGTTACACAAGCATTCTGAAGTCTGTGCACTTCTGCAAAAACAGGTGATGACCCACAGAAAGGCGATCTTGGGTCTTCAGCGAGCTGGCCCCGCGGTGGTAAACCAAAAGTTCAGGCGCTGGGGGTCACAGTTTTGGTTTTGTTTTTTTTTTTTTGAAATACCTGTATTTGAAGATTTATGCCAAGTACTTCAGCATTTAGACGTTTCTGCATACATTTTATTTTGTTTTATATTTTTATCAAAGCATAGTTGATTCACAATGTTAGTTTCAGGTGTACCGCAAGGTGATTCAGTTATACAAATACATACGTATATATTTTTTCAGATTCTTTTCCACTATATGTCATTACAAGAAACTGAATCTAGTTCCCTGTGCTCTACAGTAGATCCTTGTTGTTTACCTATTTTATATACAGTCATGTGTGTCTGTTAATCTCCAACCCCTTCCGCATACATTTTTAAATACGTGAAGCCTAGTTGAGCAATGGTAATGCTTTGTTTTTTTCCCTTTTAGCTGAAAATTCCAGATGTCTCTTCTATTAAAATGAGTCTTCACAGCCATTATTTGCTGAGCGAAAGAGAGAGAAATTAAATGATTACATTCAGTAGGCAACCACATATAAAGTAGCTCTTAATGATAAATTTGTGGGGGGGCAGGAAACTTCTTGGACTTTCTTTGCTGTACTTTTAACAGTTGAACGTGCTGCTCATGTCTTCTTTCGAGCTGTCACATTATTTAAATGAGAGCACACCTGACAGGTTCCAGAAGCACGAGCTAAGTTCTGAAAACGGAACGTTCTCCTTGCTGGTTTGACGGGCACCATTTGGGCTTTTCAAAATACAGGTTTTGAGCGCTTTACTTTAGGAGCACCTTGCCAGGGTTCGACTCGGAGATTTAAAATACTCTCAACTACTTAAAGAAGAACAGCGAAAAAGTTTTCTGCCTCACTACAAACAGAGGAACACGCCACAAGTGACAGCTGAAAGGCACTGATGGTGGATAATAACTGCTCAAAATATACTTAGAAACGCTTAACTTTTCATTGTTCTTTATGTATCTAATTATCCTGGCTACTGTCATGTCAAAAAAAAGTTTCATGTGACATATGTCCTTAAAAAAAAAGAAGAGTCGAAGTCAGAAATGAAATCTACTTCTCCACGGACAATCGAGGCGCAAACGGCTCACCTCTGGGAGATGCCTCTCCTATTTCCGGCTGAGGCACTTGCATTTTAACAAAAAGGCATTTATTTGTTTGGGGTTTGCCCACTGCTGCCCCCTTTCCCTTCTGCAGCGCCTGGGACGTTTACTAACGCATATCTGAGCGCAATTCATGAGGCCAGACACTACGCTCACTGCTGTGAGAGGCGAGCTGGGCATGTGACGGTCCGTAGAGCAACCAGAAGAATCCTGAAAATTGCAGTTCATTGTTTTTTTTTAACTTGTTCCATCTGCTGACCCCACCCTCAGTATCAGATTGTGGTCAGCTCTTGGGAGCTCTCAGGAGTTCCTCAAAACTCCAAAATCAGCTTACCTTTTGTGAGTTCAACTTGGTCACATCCTTAAGCCACCTTTGTTCCTACCTCAGGACCTTTGCACCTGCTCTTCCTTCTGCCTGGAGCGCTCCTCCTGGCTTGTGTGTGGCTTGGGTCTTCTTGTCAGTCAGGGCCCAGCATTTCCCAGCACCCAGCAACACACTGTCCCCTACCGTGTTTCCTTCCAGGCATTTATTACTAAGTGGCATTAATGTCTGCATTTGTCTACAGGTTAAATTTCAGAATCCCTGACTCAAACATAATGAGCTCGGTGCTGGACAAACACCTTATCTGTCTTGGTCACAACTGTGATCCAGCCCTGACTGCAGTGAGTGCTCAATGATACCTGTTGCATCAGCAAGTGAATTCAGTTGGATCTAACCAGTCCCTTTGCTTGAGTTCTCTAGTCTTGAGCACCGTGAGATTACGATGTGGTTTCTCAAGGCTGTGCGGGTTGGAGGCACGGGGAGCTCATCCCAGCACAGCTCTGGTCTCATCGCAGGTCAGCACGTTGGCGTTCTCTTCTAAACATCAGTCCCATGAGTCCGGTTAAGATGAGCCCAGCTCTGAGAGCCACCTACTCCCGGGTTGCTCACGGCGCTGGATGTAAAGATGGGAGCTTGGGGCCACCACACTGGACTAGGAAAAATTAGCCAAAAGTAATGTTCCCCGGATGCAACTGGGGGACAGCCTGGGAGTCCTGCCCAGGCCTCAAACTCCTGCCACTGTTTGGACTTGTTTGGACTTCGAAGCAGATCACCAAGAGGGCTCCGGCTTTTATTTGTACGAGGTACTCTACACTTCTCTCCTGTCCTGAGAGCTCAGAGCCGGTGTGCACAAGAATTCTTCTTTTAGTAAGTGAAATACAAAAAACCCAAAACAAGTGTCTTGCCAGGAAGAAATAATAACAGCACTAAATTAGATGAGCGATTGTAACTTAGCCAAGGGGTCGATACAGGAGACGCAGACGGGCGTTTAGGGGCATGCGCACACAGCAGCCGCCAGAGCTTGGCAGATCCTCACTGTCGCGCACAGTCTCCACCAGGGGCAGAACCCCCACCCCCACAACCACAGCCCCAGGGCTGCTTCTGGAAAGGTGTGGAGCTGGTGGGGTTGTCAAAAAGGAGGGAAGCGTGACTAGCATTTAGTAGGTGGGGACCAGGGACGCCCCACATCCTACAAAGCTCTGGACGGGGCCGCACACCTGCCCTGCCCCAACCCCAGAGGACCTCACTGGGACTCGCCGCATCTCTGAGTTCTTGGTGGAGGGCACTGGAGCCGTAGGCACCCAGCATCCACACGGCTCACAGGAGGAATGCAACGACCTCCGTCAGGCATGCCACCTCGTTCCCAGCTCCACCTCTCTGAGAACATAGTACCGTGTCACAGGTCACCGGAGACACAGAAGCATGATGCAAAATCATCCTTTATATTAGTGATTCATTTGTGGTTTTGAAATTAAACAATAATTTCCCTCATGCTCTGTGCGT
Organism: Camelus ferus; assembly: GCF_009834535.1. NCBI lineage: Eukaryota > Metazoa > Chordata > Mammalia > Artiodactyla > Camelidae > Camelus > Camelus ferus. The sequence goes on along the minus strand of NC_045714.1, from coordinate 10,772,614 downwards.
TTACATAACCGTGCTAGTGAAAACTCTTATGAGTCAGGAAGGAGAGAGTTGTGGTGGGAGGTGGGAGCCTTAAGCTCATCTTTTATCATAAGATCATAAGATTGCCACCATTCATCAAATGCCAGCCGAGTACCCCAAACACATACTGCTGCACTGGGACCTTTCCCGGGTCCTTATTAACTGATGTATTCATTAAACCTTTCCGGGTAATTTACCATCTGAAAAGAGAGGTGATAGCAGAAATACAGGTTTGTTGCAGAAAGTTTACTATGTAAGCTTGAATGAGCCAATTTAGAAACTATTTTAAAGTTTTTCAAAAGTTAAAGTATAAAAAGTTTTTCAATGGTGACAGTATAAAAATTAGGGGGGAATAAGGGCAAACTTGGTGGTGTGCATTATAATATGCTAATAGATAAGAAACACTATTACATCTCACCATTTGCAGTGAAATGGTTATTACAGCAGGGTAGTATTATGAAAACGACAGGGTTATTATAAAATAATAGGGAATTTATCTTACCTTCTTTTGTACTAAGATAAAGTAAAATTACACTCTGAAAACAAATTATGCCTTCTGTTATTCTCATGAACGTTAGCCAGACCCGGGCAGTCCACTAGGAATCTTCACTTTTGCTGTGTCGAGGTTCTGATTTCGAAGTCTGCATTTCTTTCTTCATCCCGTGATGACATTTGAGAACTGGGGAGAGCCTTCTAGAAGAAGACTGGATCCCTTCTCAATCTGCAGAGATCACTGTGGCCAAGCATGGTTGCATGACTGGAGATGGGCTCTAGAGAGATGGGGGTGAGGCGCCCCTTCCCTCCGAGACCCGACTCTCGCCTGGACACCTGTGCTGAGCTGCTCCGTGAACACGAAAGCCGACCGGAACCCGCCGTCTTTGCCAGATGCACAGGCTGGACAGGCTCCGCCCGTGCGTGAGTGTGCGGGGCTTCCGGGCAGCTTGTTCCCGAGACATATCAAGACACACTCTTTTTAAGGCCTTGTTCTGGGAGCCTGATGCAGCCATCGCCAATGAAGAGAAGAAAAAGACAACCAAATGCAAAGATGATCAAATGTTCAGAGTGGCCCCGTCCATTTCCTTTGTGGTGACAGGACAAATGAACTCCACGTCCGTCCAAGCCTAGGTGGTCCCCGAAGACCCCTCCCTCCAGCCCTCCCTGGGAGAGGCACATTTAACCATTTACGAAGTGACTCCAGAAGCAAGCCGGGGAGGGGGACGTCAAGGAGGGGAGAAGCACGGAGTCCCTGCTGGGTGTGAGCGAGCAAGCCGCCTTGGCGTCCTTGTCCGGGACAGAGGGACAGGAGTAGTACCCGCGGCACAGGGCCACAGGGAGGATGAGACGGGAGAGTGCGCGGCAGCCCACGGCCGGACACTCGGTCCCGATGATGGGACACATCTTTACCTTTACCTGCTATTCCCTTTCTGAACAGAACAATTGAGGAGATCCAGCAGGACCCTCAAACATCGCCTGGCCCCGCTCCTGCATCACAGACACCTGCAAACTTTGTCAAGTCCCGAACGTCCCCACGTCGAGTTAGAGAAGGCAACCCACAGGACCCATCAGCACCACTCACCACCCTGCCAGGAGGGCCAATCTGACCATCTGATCACACTTCCCAGGGAAAGTACACTTATAATTTGTCTGGCTTCTTAATTTCTCCTAAGACAAAGTGACAGACTGCTCTTCCCTTCAGTGGTGGCTTTTATTATTTCTTCCTTTATTTTTCCATCTCACCCACTCTACTCTGTTGCTCAGCCCCCCACCCCTCACTGTATTCCGTTGTCACTTCAGCATTAGCCCACTGTCTGCCTGGCAGCCCACTCGTATGCACTTATTTTATTACTTGGTTTTCTACCCTGATCTTGTGATTCATTTCTAACCTTTACTGACTGTAACATAACTCCTTTGCCTTTCTTTGTTTCCTCCCCACCAGCCCCCTCAACCTTAAACTTTCAGATGTCAGTTTCAGGTAAAGTCTGGTGTCGTCCTGTCCCTGGAAAATCATCTTATCTGCAGCTCCAGGTTGACAGTCTTGTTTTTCACTTAGAGCAATCAGTTTAATCAAATCGAGAGCTGCACTTAATGTTTTCAAGTCCTTTTGAATAAGATCAGGAGAGAGAAACAGGAATCAAGAAAGAAAATAAGGTGATAAATTGGTTCCATGGGCAGGTATTGGGCCCCAGACAAAAGTCAAGACACTTCTTTCTAACCTCAACTTGCTTGATTGTGTAACCAGGAGGTTACATAAACATAGGTAAACGGTCACAATTCCAATGATCTGTGCACGAAGTTTCTACGTGTTTTTAGAATCGTGTGGGACAGTTTAAGAAGAATTAGGAACTTCTTGTTTTAAGGATGCTCCATTCAAAGGAAACCCAATATAAAACATCAGAACTCATTTAACAGCATAAACTCTCTTCACATCAGTACTGGCAAGGAGATGTCAGGTGGAATTTTCTGGGGTGACGGGAAGAAAGAAGACAGGAAGAGAATCTTGGAAATCACAGGTTTTTTACAGCTGGAAAGAAACACGTGGCTCATTTTCTCCAACTCTCTAATGTTTAGATGAGGAAACACCGAGGCCCTGGGAGGTTAAGAGACCCAAGGACTCGGCGCAGGTCTCTTGACTCCAAAACCCAAACTCTTCCCAGCAACTCAGCACTTGGAAACATCATTTTTATAAACAGAAATAATCATTTTTTAAAATCCTGTTTCAAGTTTTTATGATCATCACCTCCTCTCTCTCTTTCTCCATAACAGCTTTGTTAAGATACAATTCACACACTCTAAAATAATTCATCCTTTAAAAGTATTCAATTCAGTGGCTGTTAATACATTCACAGAATTGTGCAAACGTCACCCCAATCATTCTTAGTACATTTCATCACCCCAGAAAGAATGCACTTAGCAGTCACTCCCCATTCCCACCTCCTGGCCCCTTGGTAACCACCAATTCACTTTCCATCTCTATGGATTTGCCTAGTCTGTGAATTTCATATAAATGGATCATATACTATGTGGCCTTAGGGAAGTTCTATCACTTAGCACAGTATTTTAAGGTTCATCCACACTGGAACATCTATCAGCACTTCAGCCCTTTTTATGGCTGCATAGTATTCCATCGTGTGTTTATGCTCTTTTGTCTATCTATTCCTCTGTTGGTGGACATTTGGGTTGTCTCCCTTTGGGGATATTATGGATAAAGTTGCTGGCCCTTCTCTTCTACCTTGTAACAATGCCATATGCACTTCCTTGGTGACTGTGGCAGCCCACCCTTCTCCTCACCTTGCCTGTGGCCCAAAGTCATAGTGTAATCTAAAGATCAAATGTCCCTGGGCCCGCCCCACCTCCTCCTTAGCAGGCACTGCCTCTCCTGCCTGAAACTTGACATTATCTCTAAATGGCAATGTGTTCTGTGAAATGTCCCTTGTGACATTTCCGCTTGTCTCCCCGGCTCCCTTTCTAAACGCTCTCCTGAGGATCTTTTTAGAATTTTGATATGCCAACCCATCCATTTTCATTTTGCAGATCTAACAGACCCTGCTGCCAGGTTTCTGTGTGAAACCTTTCTGCTTTCTGTCTTTAGACCCCCTCATCTCCCAAAGCTGATCTTCACAATTCTGAGAGACAGGAAAACTGAAGACTATTCCAAAATACTGAAACCAAATGCTGAAGAAATTAACACAGCTTGTTAGAAACAAAACCTGAATCTGGCCCAGGCCTGCTGAAGGCTAGCCCTGCAAGCTCCCCGGAAGACCTCTCGGCAACGACTCAAATTACCAAAGACAGGGGGCTAGTGTGGGTGAGCAGGAATTCACATTTCCTTTTAAAAATTGTTTATTTCTCTCTGAAAAAAAATCAGGAGGTAAAACAGGACACACACAATTAAAACTGGGTGCCCCAAATTAAACTGTGTGAAGCAGCTATGAAAACAGTGTCATGACACGAACATTCTGGATCTCAGAAGTATGGAACGGTGGCCCTGTTAAGTGCAGCAAAAATGGAAATGAGCTAAGAAACCTCATCAGTTCTGTCCCTCTAACAGCACTTCTGACAGAGGCCGGGTTAAAGTTTGCCTCTTAAGATCTTTTAAGAAAGCCTTTGCTAAGCAAACCAACAGTGTCAACAAGATATCCAGTGACTGTTGAAGCTACTTAAGTGTCCAAGCTGCTACCCCGCACGTTAAGCAGAGCGGAGATTAAATACGCGCTGATCTCGCGGCGGGTATTACACCAGGACAGGAAACGAGCGAGCAACACAGAAAATGAGGTTCCAAGGCATCTTAATGCCCACTTACTATTCCCCTAAAGAATCTTCTTCAGTCATAGTTTTCTAGCCCAGTTCTTACTTGGTTTGAAAATAATAAAATATATTTTTTTTTAATTGGTAAATAATGTAAACTTTTACTCATGCAGCCAGGCCTTCTAAGACATTAGTCCAAATTACAATGGGACAAAGGACCCTGGTCATGATATAGGGATTCACAAACCACTGAGTGCCACTGGTAAGGAACATTTTAAATCAGATAGTAAAGCAGGCAGATATAGACTTTGGGATAACTGAACAAAAACTGAAGCTAAGATACTTTAAGTTAAACTCTGTCCTGAAAAACCACTTTGAGGCAAATATCCAGAGGCCAGGGGAGGTCCCCTTTAGAAGGAGGTTATCATCAGAAAGCAGCAAGAAGAGGGAAGAATCTCGGTACGCCCCCCAGGACCACTTGGGGAACATGGCACTGTCCTCATTTTGCACAGGAGCCTGTGATCCAGCACGGCTAACTCACACCCCCAAGATTATAATGCTCGTAAATACTGAAGGGAAAAGGGAAAAGGGCCTTCCAAAGAAGTAATTCTCTGCAGAGAAGGTTTGTCACCGAGGATCCGGGAGATGTTCTGCTCCAGGCTACAGTGAGGTTCAGAAGCTGTGATCCAGTTGATGGCATTAAGGACCAGGTGAGCAAGGAGTGTGAGGACAAATGGGGTGAAGGTGGAAGGTCTGTGGGAGTGTCCCCGAGGGCAGAGGCTGAGCTTTGTTCCCCAGTAGATTATCTCCCAGGTACTTGGACCACAGTAGCCATTTAGTATTTGTCATCAAACAGACAAAAGATAGCACAGATTAGTCTAGAAAAGGGAAAATCAAAGGAACACACTGGGCAGGTAGGAGTCTGTACAGGTGCAGGCAATGACACAGGCCACGGAGAGCCACAGGCTTCTCCTGGGTCTGGGTGCAGGAGTCCCCCAGACTAAAGCTTCTCGAGTGGGGTGATTCTGCCCCCTCCCTGGGGACATCCAGAGACATCTTTGGTTGTCACAATTGGGTGGCGCTACTGGCATCTGGGGGTAGAAGCCAGAGATGCAACTAAACCCCTGGCAATGCACAGGACAGCCCCACATCAGAGAGTCATCCAGCCTGAAACAGCAGCAGTGCCACCTCTTCGTTCGATTTTGTGCTCCCCAAGCCACCTTCACCTCCTGGCTTGTTCTGCTTGTGTGGCTGATGGTACCACAATGGATTTCCACCATCACAACTGCTAAGACTCCGAATAGCAGGGGCAGCTTCCGTTCACTGCAGCCCTCACAGTGTCTGTAAATACCACCGTTCGATCTCTCATTCAACACAATGACAAATCTATGCGACAGATAAAATTCTGTCCTCATCTAGTTGATGAGAAGACTGAACCTCAGAGAAATGAAGCAGCTTATTCTAGGTGACCATGGCTGGAACGGCAATCCACTCATGGGCTCCAAAGTCTAGACTCACCCATTGCATTTGGCTGTCTTGTTAAAATCACTCAGTGCTTCTTCGGGGACCCAACAGTTTATATGTGTACTTTCCTTTAACCTTCCCAACTACCCTGAGAGTTGAAGGCAGGGTGGTTATCTTATCAGAAAGGGTCGAGCTTGCTGGGGGTCATTAGTGGAGCTGAGATTCTGCACCAGGTCTGTCTTTCCACCTCATCACAAAGTCTCTAATCACAGTAGCTACTGTGAGGAACCCTGAGTGGCAGAGTTGGGGTCTATCTTTCTAGAAAGGCAGTGTTTTGTTGTAAATTAAGAAACTGGCACACAAGTACCTTCCGAGCCTGGTGGTTTCACTGTGAAGTCCAGACAGAACGAAATTTCTAGACCTTCACAGCGGCAATACAGACCCTGAGCCCAAGCAACAGCCTCAAGCTGACCCCCCCCCATCACCCTGTGCCATCGATCGCCCTGTGACATCAACCCATGACCCAACACGTTAATTAACAAAGCAAAACGTCACACAAACAATTGCAGAGAAGAACACAAATGCCACCTTATAAATATTAGCGTGTATAAGCTTGACGTTTTTGCAGACAGCAGCCCTCCAGGAAAACTTCCACTCACAGATTAAAGCTCCAATGAAAAACGCCCGAGTGGTATCTTTAAGCATTATTATCGAGAACAGGTGTCAACAGCTGTTACATCCTTAGCGTTTGTACTGACAATTCAGACTCGGAGGAGTTCCATCAAATGAAGACGAACATTTTGATATCGCTAAGAACACAGACGTCCTTGAAGTGTGTTCCCTTCATCAGTTCTGCTAGCTTAACTTCCGCAGCTGGCCCTGTCTGAACTCTGTTCTCAGGCAGCCAAACTCTGCCCAGCTCTGTCCCCTCATTAGCAAAAGAAGCAGAAAGCTAATTGGTTTTTAAGCTGCGGATTCTCTGCATTCATCACCAAGACACAACAACCGGTTCCCGCCGGAGCGAGGGCCCGTTCGTGCCAAGGCAAAGATCTGGCAGTCTTTTGTCTCAGTTTATGTGACGACTGCTGGTAACTGGAAAATTACCTCCAAATTCATCTTTCAAAAACAACTGAAGTCCGGCTGAACCGCGGAAGGGTGCTTAGTCTATAACTTCCTGACAGATTCCTGGAAAGAAGCCAGACGGAGTTCTCAGGAAGAAAGCAGGCCTCTGGTGCCAAAGCAAACAGCAGGAGGAGAGGTGGGTTGGTACACATTCACTACGGCGCCCTCCGCCTCCATCCTCTGGAATATTCTGTGCCATGGAGAGCTCGTTTGCAAGAGCGAAGGGCTTGCACAGGGTGAATGAAAAGGCTGAGTCTGGGGAAGGGCCTACGCTGGGCCTGCTGCTGTCAAGGTCAAGACCATCCGCACTGCCCTCACGCCATCCGCTGCAGGAACGCGGGACGCACAAGTGCACCATACTCACCCTACTTCAATAAAAATAAAAAGTAGCTGATAGACTTACAAAGTTTAAAAAGGAAAAAAAAAAGAGGAGGTCGACGTTTGATCTTCAGGTTCACCCAGCAGATGAACGCCAGGCCCTGTTCAAGGCTCTGTGGGACAGAGGGGACCCGGACAGCCCTGCTCTCCCCGAGTCGCATCCTAAGGGGGGACAAACAATAAACAGGCAAACACAAGATAAGAATCCAGATAAATGAGATAATAAAATGCAGGACGGTGACAGAAATACTATGCCGGGGAGGGGAGCATTCCGGACAGCACTGATTTGGGGACCGGACGCTTCTGATGAGAAAGGGTGCCCACATTTACATCGGAGGAGGAGACCCTGAAAGTGAGCAAGCGTGCGGCACTTCTGGGGCCTCGGAGGCCTCAGCGCAGAAGCTGTGGGGCAGGGAGGCAGGTGTCTGCGGGCCAAGGAGCCGCTGGCAGGAGCTGGGTGGGAGGAACGTGCAGGCCTGGGTGAAGTGTTCCAACCTGAAAAGAAGGAGCCAACATTTCGGCCTCTTTCGAGATCAAGTTTTCAAGGTCAACAAACTGAAGACTAATTTCCTCACGCCCCAGCCCAGGCTGTTTAAAACACTAAAGATTAATCAGGTCCCAGATGAGCACCTCCACGAACAGTAACCTGCTGAGAAAAATGCTTTGGCTGTAGGAACGGACATGTCACTCAAGGGAGAGGGTCACGCTTGTGACCTTTATGGCTGTAAGAAAATAATTACAGCTTCATGAGAAGTTGAGGTGCAGGCAGGGGCTGGTCCCCCTTCCACGTGGCCATTTCACCCATTTCCCTCAACAGAATGACACCTTTATTGCCTCTCACCTTCAACGTCAGTGGAAATAAGACACACGTGCCCATCAGCAAAGAGCACAGTTACAGCTTTGAAGCCAAAAGCATGGACCTAGGTATCCCCAGGGTACCAAGAGCCAGGAGACAAGGGGTACGGAAAGAAGAGAACTTCCTAAAGCATAAACTGGATCAGTCACTCCCCGGGGCAAACCCCGCCGGTCTCTTTCTGTGGAGCCCAAATAGAGTCCAGCTCCTGACCGCAGACTATCACCACAGCCCTGCAGGAGCCGGTCCGGCCCTTTTCCGCCTCACAGGGGTGCTGAGAACAGGGAACGGGGCAGCAGGGGCCCAGATGGGGCCGTGTGGCCCAGGAAGACCCACGAGAAGGCAGATGTGAAGGAGTCTTGAGGGATGCTTCAGAGCTGGACTTGTGAAAGACAAGCAAGCGAGAAGACATGCAGGGAGCCCGTGTGTGTGTGTGTGTGTGGTGTGTGTGGTGTGTGCAGGATGATGACAGATGTGTGTGGTGGTGGTAAGAAAAACTAGGGGTCAGGTTCTCAACACAGTCTCAAGCAGATGTCACCTAAATTCCACACGAAAGCGCCTCAAGCAGCAGCAATAACCTCTCACTTTCAACACAACAGGTCCAACATTGCCAGCTTCTCCTCTCAAGTTGGAAAAGGTCACTGTCTCTCTGGTGACTCCCACTGGAGTAACTGTCACGCACGTGGGGGCTCTGGTAGGAGCCCCTGGGTGCCCCTCACCCATCCTGATTTTGGCACACCCCTGGTTCAGGTGTTCAGGCCGTGCTTGGGCTCCCAGCCCTGCAACCTCAGACAAGCCATCCAGGTACCCACTGCACCGGGAGGGAAACCGAGGAAGCACACATCGGCATTGGTTCGGTAAGCACTGGACAGACTTTAATTACTATCACTTCCAGAGCTCTCTTTTCAGAAAAACAATGCCTTCACAAGTTCAGGAAGTGCTTACAAGCACTCTCAGAAGGATCCACTGTGCCCACATCCAGTCCCCTCCTTCTGTGTTTTCTTGTTCTGTGACTAAGTCTTGGGAACCAATGTGAAAACATCCCACTTGGCTTGGGCCAGTCTGGTCCCTGCATCTATTCTGTTTGGTTGACAAGAGGACTTACAACTTCTTTTAATTCATTGCCAGTGTTCGGAAGTCGAAGGAATTTACTTATACACTTAGGGTCTGGCTTGTCCAAGATGAGCTGCAGCTATCCCTCTGAGGCTGCACCTGAGCAGAGCTGGGAGCACTGTCCCCTGGGAGAGGACACCCACCCGTCTCCAGCTGCCAGAGTCACCGCCATGCCTAGTCTCTAAAGGCAAATGGCTTTGCAGCCTCTGTCCTAGATTTTAAAATGTATCATTTGTCCGTAATACGGGCACTATGGGACGCTTCATGTAAGCAACCTGCTGCCACGGGGCACCGAGCAGGACTCCAGGGCCGCAGAGCAACCATCTGACAAAATGTGGTCCCAGTGCCTCCGGCCTCCCTGAGGTCTTGTTCCCCACTCTCCATGGATCCCTCTGGCACTTGAGGATCCAACTCGTAACTTCTAGCTCTTATACGCCATCCCCACTCCCTTGTCAGAGACCGTCCACACCCTGACTTTGCGAACGAGAGGACTTCGGAGTGTGAGCTATTTAGGATGAAAATCAGTGCTGGTTTGCAACATCAGCATAGTTCCAGATTGATGGAACAGTAACCAACACGGCCCTTAATGTCTAGATAAGAAAGGCATGAGCCTCCCCAGCAAGTATTGTGGAAAAATACACTGTCCTTCCCACGATTTCTGCCAGTTCCCAAGGGGCTTAACTTCTTATGGTCATAGGGATGGGGTGGGGGAGGAGAGTGGGCGTGGCTATCAAGGGGGAGCTCGAAGGGTCCGGGGGGGGGGGTGATGGAACTGTTGGTGTCCTGATTGTGGGGTTGGCTACACAAATCTAGATGTGTGATAGGACAACACACTCACACGCACAGAGGAGTATGTGCAAAAATCTAAATAAACTCTGGATTGTACCCATGTCTGTTTCCTGGTTCTGCTAGTGCCCTACAGATCAGACATAACCACCAGGGGAGACCTGGTAAAGGGTCCACGAGACCTCCCTGTACAGTCTCATTGTGCAACCTCCTGTGAATTTACAATTATTTTCAAAACAGAAAGTTTAAAAACAAAACCTACATCCTTCTGGTGGCCCCTGCATCTAAGCCCCAGGACTGGGTTAATTCCATGTGTGGCGCTTGCCCCGGGGCGGATGCTGGCCTGCACTGCACACTTGCAGACAGGGAACCCCGCCCTTTGCTTGACTTTTACAGGTACCACACCCCCACCCCACCCCCAGACCAAGGGCTTTGTGTGTGCCGCCAGCTCGCTGACGGTTGGAGGGAGATACACACACCTTACTGTTTACCAAGATACACCTCCCGGCAATGCATTAGCCATTTTTCACACAGTACAGTTGACCCTTGAACAGCATGGGTTTGAACTGGGCAGGTCCGCTTACACAAGGATGTTTTCAGTGGTAAATACCACTATGCAGCCAGGTCCACGGTGGCTGCATCCCTGGATGTGGACGCGGAGGACCAGCGGATGCGGGGGGCCCAACTACCACTTACATGGGCATTTTTGTTTGCGGAGGGTTGGCGCCCCAACCCCCCAGGTCGTTCAAGGGTCAACTGTATAGTGTGGCCGCCCCTTGCCCCCTCCCTTCCTGCTCTTTTCCCTCCCTGCCCCACTCCCTCAAAAACAAACAGACAAGAAAAAGCAAACTCGATAGAGGCGAATTCTCCATCTCCAGCTTACAGCGGTTTCCTTATCTCTGTTAGGGTGTTGGCCGGGGTCCCCTTCCACCCGCAGGCAACTTATCAAGGTGGTTTCCCACATCGAGGACAGCCCTGCTCTCCAGAGATACGAGGAGGCCGGCTGCTTTAGACAACTTCTGTCCCTCCACGCGGCCGGGCCGGAGGGGCATCCGGCTTGAATAGCAGCCTCTGGGAAACCTGGCTTATCCGCCAGCCTCCCTCTCAGTCATCGGGGCTTCTAGACTGCTTTCCAACCCCTTCCTTCCCTGCACAAATACTCAGTTGGCCCCTCCTAAGCCCAGCCCTGACGACCCAAAATCAAAGAGAAGATCATTTGCCCTGCATCTCAGCGGGCATCCCACAAACAGGGGTTCTCTCCTGAGCCCTCTGACACCCTAAATGCAGCCCTTGTTCCAAATGAAAACCGCCCCTTCCCCTTTCCAAAGTAATGATTCTGAATCTTAACTGCATAGAGCATCTACTTTGGAACACGTGTCAACGGAAAGCCAGAGGTGCCTTGGGCAGAAGAAGTAAACCATGAGCCCACTCTCAGCCTCTGTCTGGGGAGTCCATTCGTGTCGCTGAGTCTCAGCAGGCAGCCTCCACGACTCCCACAAGCAGAGAAGCTAAAAACCACTGGGCATGTGGCACGTTCAAGCGAGACGCACCACTAACCGCCAAAGGTGAGACGAACCCACTACACATTTGTTTTGAACACGCAGCCCTCAGAACCGGGTAAGGTTATTTATTCCACAACTGTTCATTCAGGTTCATTCATTCAACAGATGTTTGCTGAGGGCCCTGCGTGGGGCAGGCGTGATCTAGTACCGGGAAGGAAAAAACAAACAAACAGCATAGAAAACACAGGAAGGACCTTGCCCTGGGGGAGTGTGCATTTTGGTGACACCGCGAGCTTTTCATTTTTGGAGGGGATGCCAGCAACGTTAAATCCTGAGGAACACGAAGCTGATGAGGGATACTGGAGGTTCTGGGTTTTTTTTTAAAGGATTTTCTTTACCATTTTTTAAAAAATTGAAGTATAGTCAGTTTACAATGTTGTATCATTTCAGCATAATATTTCAGTCATACATATACATACACATATTCCTTTGCATGTTCATTTTCATTCTAGGTTACTACAAGATATTGAATGTAGTCCCCTGTGCTGTACAGTGAGACCTTGTTGTTTATCTATTCTATACATAGTAGTGTGTATCTGCAAATCTCAAACTCCCAATTTATCCCTTCCCACCCCTCTTCCCCCGCCCCACCCAGTAACCATCAGTTTGTTTTCTATGTGTGTGAGTCTGTTTCTGTTTTGTAAACAAGTTCAATTGTGTGTATGGTTTTTTAAAGAGTCTGCACATAAGTGCTATCCTGTGGTCTTTCTTTCTCTTTCTGGCTGACTTCACTTAAAATGGCGGTCTCCAGGTCCAACCACGTTGCGGCAAATGGCAGGACTTTATTCTTTTTTATGGCTGAGTAGTATGGGGTTTCAGTTTTAAACAGGGAGGCCAGGAAGGCCTCAGAGAAGGGACAGCAGAACATAGATTTGCAGGAGGTAAAAGAGCCACACACCGTGGGGGGAGGAATCACTGGATTGTACCGGAGGCACAACTCTTCCTCGGCCTCTTAGGGTCTCCGGCTGAGAAGTAAATTGACCTAAAACACATTCACAGGAGAAACGCATGCAGACTGTTAGGTGGACATGGGTGTCCCCAGAAAACAGGGAGACCCAGGGAAGGGGCCAGGCCTGGGGTTTAGGCAGCAAATTGAGCAAAGACCAGAAGCTGTAGAAAGGTAACAATACACGGGGAACCTCAAGGAAGACTGGGTTATCTCAGCCAGTGTGTCCGTGCGGAGTTCTCTTGGCCTCCACCCCGTCTCTGGTGACAAGACCGCTTCCTGCTGGTACAGGGAGGGCACCGTCCACACAGGGGTTTTGTCTCCTGCTCTCGAGAAGAAAAGGGGGGTCAGAGGGCCCGTCCTGCACATGCTCTTTCCCAAGTGCCTTTAGCCCAAAATATCCTTATGCCAAAGCAGGGTATTTGGGGTGCATGTTCTGCCTCCCCTCAAAGTGCAAAGTCCCTGCGGGACAACCTGCCTGGGGCGTGTGAGGAGCAGCAGGGGGCGTGCGGAGGGAGCAGAAGCGGGGAAACGTGGTCGCCTGGCTGAAGTCTGCGAGGAGAAGGGGGCCCCCAGCTCCCGCGGTGCCTGGAGGGCTCTGCGTGGGGCATGGTTGGTGTTTTAGAAAGAGATGCGACACTAGTGGCCTGGGTTCGAGTGGGCGCAGGGGAGGGTGGAGGTGGTCAGATTCGGGAAGTATTCTGAGGTAAGGCCAACAGGATTTGCTCGTGAACGCATGCATGCAGCTGTGAGAGAGAGGGCCCTCAAAGGTGTTTGGCTGGAGCGTCTGGAAGAATCCCCACTGACTGCAATGGGAAGACTGAGTGAAACGGGATTTGGGGGGAAGGGGACCAAGAATTCTGCTTTGGACAAATTACGTTTGCCCAGCAGGTGCCCTGACAGGGACAGAGAGAAGGCAGTGGGTAACGGAGTCCTCCGCTGGAGAACAACATTTTGGCAGCCATCACGCACGCACGGTGCATCAGAAACGTAGAGACTGGTGAGACCCCTAAAGAGGATGCAGAGAGGGAGGGTCCAAGGACTCTGCCCAGCGACCCCGTCTCTTGCTAAGAGGTCCGAAGAGGGAGGAAGGAAGCAGCACAGAAGACGAAGATGTGGCCACAGCGAAGGAGAGGACCAGAGGTGTGGAGTCACCTCAATGCAAGTTGTGTTTCTTGTTACCATCGCAACAAATTCCCACAACCCAGCAACTTACAGCGACACAGATTTATTCTCTTATGGTTCTGGATGTCAGAAGTCTAAGAGGAATCAGCAGAGCTGCATTCCTTCTGAAGGCTCGAGAGGAGAATCTATTTCTTTGTCTTTTCCAATGTCCAGAGGCTGCCTTCCTGGGCTCGTGGCCCCATCCTCCAAAGCCAACATCTTCCAATGCCTCTCTCTGCTCCCGTCACCCTATTGCCTTCTTCTGACCCTGACACCCCCGCCTCCCTCTTATACGGATCCCTGTGTTTACACGGGGCCTGTTCAGATAATACAGCAAAAGCTTCCCGTCTCACACCCTCACCTTAACCACATCGGCAAGGTCCCTTTGGCCTTGTATCTGAGCATGTTCACAGGTTCCAGGGATTAGGATGTAGACTTATCTGGGGACCCATTATTCTGCCTACCGCACAAGTGAAGAAAGTACATGAAAGAGGAGTGACTGACAAATGCCTCTGAGAGGTCGAATTAGCGTCAGAACTGAGCATACACCCACCAGCGTGGTTACTGTTACCCTCGACCAGAGCAAGAATGGAGCAGCTTCTGCAAAAAGCAGCACATCCCAAAATGTCCTCGGTACCAGACAACAACGGGTATCACTCTTTTTAGATTTTAGAGTAGAGTTATCAGCCTCGAATTAGTGTCTAAGGAGGTATGATCTAACCATGCCACTGAACTGAGACCTCTTTCTAATGCTAAACCTACTGGAGAAATACAAAAATGTAACATAACACTTCTTTATCTGCTCTGCGCCAGAAGATTTAGGGATGTCACTTTTTTTTAAAGGCAGATTTAATTTTAGAACTAGCAAAAGAAAGCTAAAAAGTGAAGTTCAAAAGACTTGCAGAATTCCAACGACATCAAAAAACTTTCATTATAAATAACAACTGTTGCATAAGGGAGTGAAAATAATACACGAGCTAACATTTACTTGGCATTTACTAGCCCCAGCCCAGCATTATTTTTAAGCCCTTGACATCGATTAGTTCATGCCTTCTTCATTATAAGAAAATTTGGAAGGTACTATAGCAGGGCTCAAGGTTCAGATGAGAGAACAGACTCAGATAGGGTGAGTAACCGGTGGAAGGTCACACAGCAGGGAAGCTGTGTCCCACTTTTACTGCCATGTTATGATTCTTCTGGACACTGACTAGTAGCCAGAGGCTTGGGAGACAGAGACAAACAGAATGCACCCCATAAACCCCCGGTATTTATTTCAGATTTTTGATCCTCCAGGATTTTTTTTTTTCCAACAACGGAAGAGGAGATCACCTTTTCTTTTGCACCAGTTCTGTGTGCTATTTAAAGATATCATGCACAGAAAAAAGGGGGTCCTTCGCATTGGCCCCTTCAGTATCCCCAGTCCCCAAATTAACTACCATTAATGGGCTAAAGTACATTTCCAGACTTTCCCCCCAAGAGGCTAGTGTTCAGACTCCACTTAATCAGACTAAATGCAATAAAGCTTTTATTATTTATTTATCTGTTTATTTCCTAAATGTTTCTTCATGTATAAGCAGGAGGAAGTAGAGGTTATAATGATAGCGTTCCGGAGAGCTCTGGAACACCTAAGTACCCTTTTGCTTAGTCATCAAATTCCCATGCTTGGACCCTGCCTCTTCCTGTCCCATAAGCATTCCACATGGCTTTAAGAACTCTCCCCTGTGCCTCCTTTGCCCCCAAACTCTTCACCCCTGTGGCCAAGTCCACGGGCAATGCTGAATTGCTCACCAAATAAAAATGCATTTGCTCTGTGTTCATACCAAAGTTCAAACGATAATGATCTGTATAAAAACAACGTTTGCCCGACAGGTTAACTGGCATGTTCGAAAATGGACACTCCTTTGGCAACTCATTGGTTGAAGTACAATGACGGTAATAACATTCCAGACAAAAGAGCAAGGCTGTTTTATGTATTTTGGGGGGATGCAAATTACCTTTATGACCCTGAGAGTAGCCAATCTTATCACTGTAAGAGTGAATTAAACAATAGTTTACGACTAGTTGCTAGTCAGGCTTCAGAACAAAATAAACAAACACAGAAACCACCACCTGTGCAGGACAAAAACCTGGTATCTCTCGGCAATTATAATGGTCCACTAAGGAGAAATTAACTGTCCAGCTTTTCTTCCTTAGAATGGAGCTGATCATAGAAACATGCACAGCTGAGGCAGCACCAACACGTCTTAGTACAGAGCTACCTGCTAACCCATCATGTGTTAAACGCTCTTCACCTGTAAGCAGGCACATTGTCCAACTTGGGAAATGGTACCTCCAGCATCAGTGTGGAAATTCTGGGTGCCACATTAGCTTTCAGGAAAGCCGTCTGAGCACCCCGTTTCCCAACAATGGAGCTACCTGAGTTAATGGTGAACACCTCCTGCATGAACGAACAACTGCTGAATAAAGCAAAAGGCTCTAGGAAGGCTCCTTAAAATGAAGCGGTCAGAGATGTCATCCAACTGTTCAGGTAAATATCACTGCAGAGCAACAGGAGGAAATCACCCCAACGTTTATTTATGTAAGACTCCAGGACATAAAAATCAAATTCACCCTTCCTGGATGCTAGAGAGGTAATAAAAATGAATGGTTAAGGATGGACACCAGCATATATAAATTCAACAGAGAGTTGCCGGGGGACCCTCTCTGTCCCGAGCACCTTGGATCCAACATCAGCAAAACTGACAAAGACCCCTTGCCGCAGATTTTCTGGCAATTCCAGCCTTCATGCCTCATTTCATTATCAACCTCCTTTTTTACTCGGAAACCTCAAAAACTTAAGTGCTGACCACGTGCCTTGTAAAGATGTGGCACTCAAGTTAGACGGCCGGGGACTCATAACGTGGTAAGACTCGTGACACTTACTTTGGAAGCAGTGAGCAGACTGAGAATAATTTTAAAAAATGATGACCAAGCCTGCTGGCCTGCATCATTCGCTGCTATTCTGCAAGACACTCATCTATTTTATTTTTTTGTTTCAAAATATTTTTACATTGATCACTTTATATCTCTGCGTAAAGCTATTACATTTCCAAATAGCATTATATATCATGCCTGCCCCACAGACATCCTATGCCTACTGGGTCAAAAGCAGGCCCTGGAGGCAAATAAAGCCTGTGGCCAAAGAGCTATCTAAGTAGAAGGTACTTGAACACTTGCTTTTTGCAACCAAGCGCTCTCGTGGCCTCCTACCCTTGTTCCTTTTTGCGTGGGAAGCACCACATACCTGGCCGGGACCTCTTCTTTCTTTGAGCCCCTTTGACAGATCAAAAGCTGATAATCTGAGCGTGCCAAGGAGCAACACTGCCCCCGCAAGGCTGAAATGCCAGCGCTGCAGGCCTGGGAGTGTCTCCCAGGGACGCGCCTGGTGAGTAGCTGTCAACCACGCACAAGTCCCTTGACATCCTGGGCAAAAGGCATAGTAAGCATCACTGTCGCCTGGAGGAGGCAGGTGACCAACACTGTACCACCGGCATCGGGAGAACTGGAGGCTGGCCCGCCACAACCCGGGGCATCTTTAGGAGATGAAGCAGCATTTGACTCCAGGAGAGGATGCTGCAGTCTCCGGGTCTCAGTCCGACTAAGCTGTGGCCATCAGCGTTCCCAGGGACAGCCTACGACAGCAAAGCCAAGCCAGGTCAAAGCTCTGGGTCTCAGAACAGACACGGGGCTCAGGTCACACGTGGAGCGGCCACCTGCAGTAAGTAGGAGGTGGGTCTGGATGGAGCAGGGACAGGAAGCGGCAGAAAAAAAGCGTTTGGGAAGATATATGAGGGTAGATAAAGGGCGGAACTGAAGTGAGTAAGAGGAGTTCAGACTTTACAAGACAGTGGTGGGCCCAGGAGTTAATTGCTCTTTTCATTCAAAACTAAAGGCAAGCAACCGGCCTCTGCTCTCCCTCAACCCCCTAATTAACAGGGGTTGCGCCTTCAACAGGCAGAAACTGCTCTGCACACTCGGGGTGAAACAGAATCGCATCTCTTACTTTTTTAGTCTTCTGCACTCCCCAGGCCTTTTAGGAAAATTTAGCACCTCTTTTTTGAGGTGTCTCCCCAAATATTGTTTTATCTAAGAACACAGGGAGGTTTGCAGGGTCAAAAGGGAAGGGCCACTTCAGGTCCCACAGAACCTGCACCCCCAAAGGAGCCAGCACTGCTGAGGTGAGGCTCTGACACTCCGGACTCTTCCAGAGGCTGCCAGACAAGCCCACTGCCTTGGGATTGAGTCTGGCCCACAGGTGGGCTCCAAATACCACCCAGCTTTTGAAGCCACCCACAGGCACGGCCAGGGTAGCAGCCTGGCCCCGGACAGCTCCCACAGCGTCAGCCCCCACATGGGCCCTATGCGCCCTTCACCCACACGTAAAGGCTCCTCCCCTTCTCCTGGTCAGTGGGGCTGCCAGGGCACTCTGGAAGGAAGACAGCCTTCTGGGGTTCCCCTCTTACCTCTACCTCCTGAGAGAAGGACCCACAGAGGGTCCAAGGTGACACATCCTCCAGTGGGAAATTGTCCAGTCAATCCCAGGAACATTCTGAAAGAGGAAAGGAAACCTGTGAACTGTGGTGGACTCCTCACCTCCGAAACAAAGTTTGGAACACTGCACGGTTCTTCCCGGCTTCACCTCCTTCCAGTCCCCCATCCACGTCGCCCTCTCTCCCCTCCTGCTCACCCCTCCTCTCCCATCTCTCCCTCTCTCCTCTTAGGCCCCTGCTTTTCCCTCCACGTCTACCACAGTTTCCCCTTTCTATGTCCCACCTCTCCTTTAAATAATACTTTTTCAATCTGTAGTTGAAATTTCTAAGCACAATTTTATAATATAAATATAATATACTATAAGTACACGAATTTATAATACAAAGCTTCCTCGTTGCAGGAGTTTTGGAACCGTAACACAGAATTACCCGAGAGGGCACTAAACAGAGGTGGTGGTTCAGGCAGAGAAACTCATTTACATGATTTAAGGGAAGTTATTATAACACTATTTTCCTGGGGACCTTCAAATACTTCTCTCCTCCCTTGCAGCACACACACTGCAACAGACACCTAGACACACTGTGAAAGGTAGCGACCCAAGAACTTAACCAACAAGCACATCCCTGCTGGCACGTGAGTTTCTTTGAAAAGTGAATTTGAAAATGAAAGAAAAATATTTGAGTCCACACTAAGCACCAGAATGTGAGATAAAATACAAAGAGCTACAAGAAGGGGCTGCGGAGAACGAATGAGCAGACGTACAGAAGGTACAGAGGTGGGACAGAAACGCCATCCCCCGCTGCTGGAAGGTGTGCTCAAACAAAAGGAGGCCAAGTGAAGGCCGTGTCTCCACTGAGGTTCCAGAAGCCCATCCCAACCTAGTCCTCAAGACCGCCTTCTTCTTCGAGTTATGTTTTGGTTTGTTTTCCAGCATCCAAATGTATTTATTCACAATCAGCAAACAAGAAAATTCTGTTAAATTTTCATCAACTTTTTTTTTTTAATTAAAAAGTGGAAACAAAATGAAATTTCCTGGAATGTTGTTAACCATACCTTTAAAAAAAAATCTCAGGGAACTGCAAAAGATTTTAATCATCTGTTGGCTCCAAAGTTGTATTTATCTTGTATCTAGTTGGAGACTCAACTCTTTCTGAAGACCATCAAAATCAGCTTTAAATTAATCTCCATTAAAAAGAATTTATTGAGATGAAACTTATACAACAGAAAGTAACCCCTTTAAAACGAACAATTCAGTGACAGGTAGTGCGTTCATGTCATGGCTCCTGAGTTTTAACTGCCCACCCCCAAATCCCTTTCTCTGTTTCTTCACTCTCCCTCTCCCTCCCACCTGCCTTACAGAAGATAGTCTGGAATGAATTCTAGGACTTCTAAAGAGCTGGGAAAGATGTAAAGCTGCACGGGTGGTCCAGCCCCCTCCCACCTTCTCATCACTGTCTCCACTTTGACCTCCCGGTTTCTTCCTTCCAGCCTCCTAGTCTCCCCAACGCCCCCACCCCCCCACCTTCTGCCCTTCAGGTTCTTTAATTCCATTCACTTTCGTTGCTCACCCCCTGACCATTAGCTGGGCTCCCTCCCTTTCTCCATCATGACCATAACCACTGTGTTTCCCATTCCCTCCTTGTCTCCTGCCTTTTCCCTCCACCACCTACCTCCTGCTCAGGTCTCTAGAGCATCCTACCTATAGGCTCCCTTGTCCCTCTTCCACCACTACCATCTCTCAAAACCCTTT
This sequence comes from Camelus ferus, assembly GCF_009834535.1. NCBI lineage: Eukaryota > Metazoa > Chordata > Mammalia > Artiodactyla > Camelidae > Camelus > Camelus ferus. Next base: position 10,752,683 of record NC_045714.1, on the reverse strand, counting down.
TTAGTTAGTTCTCTCCTACCCCTACTATCCTCATCCATCCCACCCCCCAGGTCTCAGCGCCCCCTGCAAGGACCCCCACCCCCCTCCTCATCCATCCCCACCCCCCAGGTCTCAGCGCCCCCTGCAGGCCCCCCACTCCCCTCCTCATCCATCCCCACCCCCCAGGTCTCAGCGCCCCCTGCAAGGACCCCCACTCCCCTCCTCATCCATCCCCACCCCCCAGGTCTCAGCGCCCCCTGCAAGGACCCCCACCCCCCTCCTCATCCATCCCCACCCCCAGGTCTCAGCGCCCCCTGCAGGCCCCCCACTCCCCTCCTCATCCATCCCCACCCCCCAGGTCTCAGCGCCTCCTGCAAGGACCCCCACCCCCCTCCTCATCCATCCCCACCCCCCGGTCTCAGCGCCTCCTGCAGGCCCCCTACTCCCCTCCTCATCCATCCCACCAACCCCCAGGTCTCAGCGCCTCCTACAAGCCCCCCCAGCTCCCCTCGTCACCCATCCCCACTCACCATGGTCTCTCATCGTTCCCTGCAGCTCCCGGTGCAGCTCTCGACCCCCTCGTCTACCTCCCTTGCCGTCCATTGCCCCCTCCCCCCAGGGCCCCGCCCCTCGCACACCACCCCACTTCCCGCCCTGCGCCTGCGCACTGCTATCCTTGACCCTCGTGCCCAGGCGGCTGGCGGCGGCGGGCGGAGGCCTGGACCGCGCGGCGCAAGGCGGAGCCCACCAGGACTGGGCGGGTTGGCGCCCAGGCCACGCCTCCAGGGTGAGGGGCCTCCCCAGGGTCCAGACTCGCGTCTCCCGCTGAGCACCAGCTGCTCCGCGTGGGCGTGGGCGTGGGCGGGCTGGCGCGTAAGGCCCCGGCAGGCGGCGCGGAGGAGGGGGCCAGGGAGGGGCCAGGAGGGTGGGGGCTCTCCCGGTCCAGAGCGGGTGCCTCAGGCCCAGAGAGGGCGCGTGATCGCCTTGAGGCCAAGGCTGCGTGGGTACAGGCTCTGGGCCAAAGCCTCCGTGGCTCAAAGGGTGCGCAGTCTGGAAATGCGCTCTGGTGGGAATCGTGTTCAGGCCCCGCTTCTAGGCCTGCAGTGTGCATTTGCTGAAAGCCGGTTCAAGCTCAAGCCTTCTAGGCCTGGAACTGTGCACTGGCCCGAACCCTGCACAGGCCACACTTTGCTAAGCCTAGACTGTGGATTTGCCACAAGCCTGTTGGTTCTAGAATGTTCTGGACAAACACCTGCTTTGGCCTAAATCCTGCTAAGGCTCAGCCCCTCCTAGGCCTAGGCTGAGTCAACTTCATCCTGACCCCAACGAGGCCCAAAGCCTTTTGGGGCTGGAAACTTGTCAGACCTTGGTCAGCCCTGATGCCCGCCAGCCCCAACCCCCACTATGGCCACCCAGACGGCTTGCTTTTTTCTCTGACAGGCCAGGTCACAGTGGCAGGGATGGAGTTCTTAATTCCTTCCGAGCAGTTCACCAAAATCAAAGAACTGGAGTTAATGCCAGAAGAAGCCCTGGAGGAGAAGGAGGAGGAAGATGGCGTGTGCAGAGTGAAGGAACACTCAGGCTCTGGAGAGTTGGAGGCCCAGAGCACCCATGGGGCCCTCCAGGCCAAGATCCCGGAGGGAGAGCAGGAGCTGGTGCCGGCCACCACGGAGGAGAGCGAGCAGCTCATCCTGACCCTGCAGGCAGTGCACTTCACCTCGGGAGATGTGGAGCCGCCGCACGAGGGGGAGGTGCAGTTGCTGCTGCAGCGGGCCGGCGGCGGTCTACAGTCCCTGGTGTGGCTCGGCGAGGGGTCCCCTCCGAGCCTGCACCAGTGTGTGGCCATTAGCTTTCAGGAAGAGGTGTACTCGATGCAGGAAACGGAGGTGATGCAGTTTCACGTCCTGCAGGAGAGTGTGACCGTGGCCAGTGAGGACAGTGAGCTAGCAGTGAGCCTGGCAGAAAGCACTGAACTGATTAAGGTACAGCTCATTTTCATAAAAAGGAGGAAGGGGAGAGCCAGGAAACTGTTTTGTAGAGTTGCCCTTTGAACAGGGCATGGTATGGACAAGCAGTTTAAAATTTGCAGTTTAAATATTAAATGCACTAAAAATATTCCTCAGGGAAATTCTGGGGGACTTCCTGTTGTTTTTTTAAGAGTTTAAAAAGTTACACTAGTTAGAATACTAGAAGGAGCACTGGGTTTTTTAAATAGCATTTTGTTTCACCACCCAAACCCTTGATGCTCAGTAATTACAACTTAAGCATTTTGGTTGCAATAGACAATCCCCTGTGCATCTTTAATTTGGGTTTGTTTTTTTTATGGATTCAATGGTTTCATTAAGGCAAAGAGTTGAACCAGACTCATTGATAGAATTGCACTTGTTTGAATACTTTTTGTTGATTAGCTTGAGAAAGCTCAGAAGGAGGAACAGCTGCTGGCCGAAGAAGGAGTCAGTGAAAAAAGAGAAGAGCAGTTTTTTCTTGTGGAAGCGAGGCCAGGAGATGAAGGAAGCGATGAAATTGTTCTGACAATTTCCAACTTGAATATGGAAGAAGAAGATAAACCGGTCCCCTGTCAAGCACCTATTGAAAAAGCCAACACTACAGAAAATCAAAAAAAGACAAAGGGTAGGCCAGTTCATTTGATATAAAATACTCTGCAAACAACAGGCTGTGGTTTGTCTTTAGGGGAGGGGAGATGGTCATTGAAATTTTAAGTGGTTGACTTAGTTGCTCACAAAATGTCAGGAAATGGGAGACATTTTGAACTAATGTTCTGTATTGTGAATCAGATCCAAGGGAGTTTTGCTTTTTGTGCAGAAATGTTTTAAAAGCGTGGTAAAGATGCTCCCGCAAAGCGCCATGCACCTAAGTAGAAGGTTGGGTCCTGATCTGCTTCCCAGTTTGCAGCCCCGGGGGGTTGGGTGTCTGATGGAGACAGAGCAGGTGCTTCAGGGCCAGGAGAAGGCAGGTGTCCAGAAGGCAGCAGAGGCACCTTCAGGGGAAGAGATGTTTAGGTGAGGCCAGGAAAGAAAAGAGGATGAATCTGCACCCTCAAACGTTACCTGTTTGGCTTTTTAAAAAATACTAGTTTGTCACTTAATTAAATCAAGAGAGTTCAACTCCAAAATCTCAACTTCTAGCTCATTTATAAAAAGTCGTATGTGGCAGTCCTGGCTCTGTTTCCCGCTCCTAGCAGCGGGTGGCCAGGGCTGGAAAGTGACCCAGTCTAGAGAGCCACACTGCCACCGCTGTCCCTTCTTACATGTGGTTAGAGTTGGCCATTTAGGCTGCCTGCCTTTGGCTTCAGTGGCTGCTGGCATCTGTCGCCTTTGCTGAACGTTAGTTTTTCATATACTTCAGTCAAGAGATCCGACCCGCAAATTCCCAACTCCTCGCTCATCTTCAGGTTTTTAATATATTTACAGTTTTGGGCAACCACCTCCACTAATTCCAGAATACTTTTATCACCCTGAAAAGAAAAGTGTACCCATTAAATAGTCTCCTCTGGGCATGTCGTTTAAACAGTCGCACACAGGTCACCCAGGGCCTTTGTGTCTGGATTCCCTCACTGAGCATGATGTTCTCAGGGCTCACCGTGTTGTGGCTTGTGTGAGCACTTCATTCGTTCCCCCCGAATAAGGTCCCATGGTGTGGGTACACCGTGTTTTATCGGGTCATCCATTAGTCAGCGTGTAGGGTGTTTTTGCCCTTTAGCTATTGGAAATGGTGCTGCTGTGAACACTCAGGTATCGGTTTCTGTCTGAACACCTGTTTTCGGTTCGAGTGCACACCTAGGAGTGGAATCGCTGGGTCGTATGGGTACTCTGTTTCACTTTTTTGATGAACTGCTAAAATCACAGGATTATAAAAATTGTTTTAAAAAATTGCAGCCGTCCCAGAGAGTGTAATGAGGTATCGAGCCCGTGTTTTCCGTTTGCCTGTCCCTGATGACTAACGACGTTGACTATCTCTCCTTGTGCTTGTTGGCCGTGTGTGTGTCCTCTTTGAAAAATGTCTATTCCAAGCCTTTGCCCATTGGTAAATTGGTGCCTGTGTTAGCGCCCCAGGGCTGCCATAACAAAACACCACAAACTGGGTGGCTTAAAACAGCAGAAATGTATTCTCTCGCAGTTCTGGAAACTGGAAGCCCGAAATCACAGCGTGGGTACAGCCCTGCTCCCTTGGAAGGCTCTGGAAGAGAGTAAGTTCCGTGCCTTTCTCGGAGCCTGTGGTGTGGCCGCAGGCCCAGCTTTCCTCGGGCTGTGCGTGCATCCTTCAGTCTCTGCCTCTGTTGTCACACAACGTTCTCTGTGTGTCTCTTTCTGTGTCTCTCTTCCTATAAGGACAGCAGTGCCGTTGGATTAGGACCCACCCTTATCCAGTGTGACCATCTGAACAGATCAATCTGCAGAGACCCTGTTTGCAACTGAGGTCATGTTATAGATGTTTGCCATTAGGACTTCAGCGTATCTTTGGGGGCACACAGTTCAACCCCAGAATTCAAACTTCTATTCCAAGTTTGTTGAGTGTTTTATCATGAAATGGTGTTGGAATTTGGGGAATGCTTTTTCTGTTCCTATTGAGATACCATGTGAGTTTTTTCTTTTTCTTTTGTTAATACATTGTATTACACGGAGGGGTTTTCATGTACAGAACTTCCCTTCCGTTCCTGTGATAAATTCCACTTGGTCAAGATGCATAGTCGTTTTAATATGCCACTGGCTTTGGTTTGCTAATGTTTTGTTGAAGATTTTTGCATCTGTATTCATAAGGGATATTGGCGTCTAGTTTTGTTTTGGTGTTTTATTTCTTTGGTATCAGAGTAATAACCAGCCTCGTGAAACGAGTTGGCAAGTGTTTCCTACTCTTTTCTTCTTCTTTTTTTTCTTTTTTGAAGCGTTTGAGAAGAATTGATGCTCCTTCTTTAGGCAGCTGTTAGAATTCTCCAGTGAAGCTGTCTGGTCCTGGGGGGGTTTCTGTTGGAAGGTTTTTGATGAATGATTCAATCTCTTTATTGGTTGCAGGACTGTTTGGGTTTTCTGCTGCTTCTCGAGTTAGTTTTGGTACTTTGTGTGTTTCTAAGAATTGTCCATTTTACCTCGCTTACCTAGTTTATTGGCACACACGTGTTTGTAGTATTCTTTTATAATCCTTTTCATGTCTGTGTGGTTGGCAGTAATGCCCCCACTTTGCTTCCTGGTTTTAGTTATTTAACTTTTACCTTTTTTTTGCTTGGTTTCAAGTCTAGATAAAGTGTTAATGCTGATCTTTTAAAAGAACCAACTTTCAGTTTCACTGTTTATCTCTGTCTCGCCTTTTTATTTTCTGCCCCATGTCCCTCCGCTCTAGACCTCATTATTTTCTTCCTTCTCCTAGCTTTGGGTCTAGAGTTCTCTTATTTCTCTAGTTTCTCAAGATATAAAGTTAGGTTATTGATCTGAAATATTTTTTCCTTTTTATGTAGGTGTTTACAGCTAAAAATTTCCCACAGATCGCTGCTTTCGGTACATCCCGTAAGCCTTGGTGTCCTGTGTTTTCACGTTCCTTCACCTCACAGCATTTTACAGTTTCTTTGGGATTTCTTCTTTGACCATTGGTCCTTGAGTAGTCTGTGGTTTAACTTCCACATGTTTGTGAATTTTCCAGATTTCCTTCTGTTGTCAGTTTTTGATTTCATTCCATGATGGCCAGAGGGCAAGTGACTTCTGTCTGTTTAAATTAATTGACACTGGTTTTCTGGCTTAATATATGGTCTTTCCCGGAGAAGGTCCTCTGTGCACCTGAGAAGAATGTACATTCTGCTGTTTTGGAGTGCAGTGTTACATCGGTTGTCCGGTTAGTTTGTAACGTTGTTTAAGTCTTCACTTGCCCTGATGATATTCTGTCTAGTTCTGCCCATTGTTGAGAGTGAAGCGTTGCAGTCGCTGTTACTGAAGCATCTCTTTCCACCTTCAAGTCTTTCAGTTTTTGCTTCAAGTGTTTGGGGGATCTGTTATTAGGTGCATGTGTGTTTGTACTTGTTATAGCTTGGTGATGGTTTAACTGTTTTATCATTACATAGTGGTCTTGTTTTGTTCTTGGTTTTTTTTTTTGGCAACAGTTTTTGTCCGAGCCTCTTCTATCTATTAGTATAGCCAGCCAGCACTGTCTCAGTTACCATTTGCGTGGAATACCTTTTGTCAAGTTTCCACATTCGGTTAAAAAAATGACGCACCAAGTTACTTTGATGTGTTTACATGAAGTTTGAACACCTACAGAAAGATCTTTACAAATATATAAACTTTGTTCCTCCTGCAGAAGTAAAACAGACCTTCCGCTGTGACGCCTGCGTGTTCACCTCTTCTAGAATCTCGAGCTTTAATCGTCATCTAAAACTCACACCGGTGAAAAGCCCCACGTGTGTCACCTCTGCCTGAAGGCTTTCCGGACTGTTACTCTTCTGCGGAATCATGTCAACACCCATACAGGTGAGCCATGGGGAGGGATGTTGCCTTCAGTGATGTGTGTGGAGGCCTGCGTATGCATGCCAGTCCACCTGCTTCTATCTTTAAATAATGCAATTTTCTTAGACTTTAGTTTTGGTTGAAAACATTGGATGTTGCAAAGACTTTTCACGTGTCTCTCTGGCGTGTTTATGGTTGAAAAAGCCTCTTCTCAATTCTTAAAGAATTTTGAGGCTATAATTTGTAAGTTATAATTTCCTAGGAAAACTTGTAGCTAAATCTCGTTTAAAAGAATAAACCACGTGATTTTTTACAGGAACCAGGCCCTACAAGTGTGGCGATTGTGACATGGCGTTTGTCACCAGTGGAGAACTTGTCCGACACAGACGTTACAAACACACTCATGAGAAGCCCTTTAAGTGCTCCCTGTGCAAGTATGCTAGTGTGGAAGTAAGTGGACCTTTGTACTCAGAGTTTCATGGCGGCTTGTTAAGATGTTGCTGTGAAAGTTATGTAAGTTAAACTGGGAGGAGAATCTCTTACAAAACAGATCTTACTGAGGACACTGGTCATACCTCTATGTGGTAAACAGTACTCAGTTTTCTGAATTGAAAATAGAAAACAGGATTTCTTTTTTCTTTGATTACCAGCTAGTGAGAGCTATATGTAAAGATGTATACATCACAAATAATAGTATTCGTGGTCCTTGAGAAATAATTCTCAAGTTTGGTAAAATGTTCTGCCCAGCGTTTTATGCAGTACTCTTTCCACAAAACTCAAAATGTATTTGCACTAGCGTAGAACCCAGATGCAGTGAACTTTGCTGAAATGTTTGCTTTCCCCAGGGGCACTTGGTTAGGTGCAAAGAAGATGCAAACGTGGCCGTTCCTACTCCTTGTGACCTCGACCACCTTTTTCAGTCTTCAGTTGTGTGTCAGGGTCATTTCAACTAGATTTTTTATTTATACCTTCCGGCAGGTTTAGCACACCCTCAGGGAAATGGCAGGAGAACAGTGCATTCACTTGCCAGTGTCAGTTTTCTGCAGTTAACTTTTAAGGACTCCACTCTGTAGTAGGACACCTGCTGGGTCCTGATTTTTGAGGCCCGCCCCCTGCCCGGGAAGGACGACACACTCGAATGGCAGTGAGTTGAAGGGGGCGGCTGAAGTTTAAGTACAGTAGTGATGCAACCATGTTTCATCAGTAGATTTCACAGACAGGGTCAGGATTTGCTTCCAAGAATTTTTTTTTCTGCCATTACTATTTTTAAAAATGATTTCTCATCTGAGTTAAAGGTTGTGATTATAACATGGAAACACAGGATGCGAGTTTCAAAGAGCAGAGCCATCTGAGAACCCCAAGCCCGGGATGGACTTTCTGTTGGGGTCCTGCCCATTCTTAGTGCCAACTTCGGAGCTCGCTGAGACCCTTCTCTGGGGCCCTGAGTTGCCCACAGCCTGTAGGGGGTGCGGCCCCAACATATGGACCCTCTACAGCTGCCATCGCCCCGTCTTTGCAGTCTCCGGGTCTTGCTGGTCTGGTCTGAGGGGGAGGAGCCTAATCTCCCATTGGTGCCCTCCCTTCACACAGGCGCCGGCAGGAACACAGGAAGCTGGGTGCAGACCTCACCAGCTCCTCCCCGCCCTCCCTTCCAGAGCGTCCAGAGCAGGTTCCCACACCGCCCGGGCACATGCTCGACTCACCCGACCTTCCATGCTGTAATTTAAAGAATTCTTTGTATTTTGCTTTCTGATAAACTCAGATACCCTTTTTATTTTTTGCCCTAAAAGTCTTAAGTGAAATGTTTTGGTTTGAATCCTGTTTTCCATTCCACATCTTCTTTTGTTCTTGAATGTTCTTTAGGCTTCCGGGCACCTGGCCACCCACGAGGGAACCAGGCCGAGTGTAGCGTTGGCTGAGAGCCCGGCGGGCTTTCCGTCCTCGGCGGCCCGAGCCTGGTGGGGTCCCTGCTGTTCTGCCCACGGTAGATCAGGGCCTGGATTGAGTGACGCAGAGTAAAAGCAGTTCTGGAAGGTCCAAAAACAGCCAAAAAGGGATCAAGTGGGTGGGACGTTTGCCTTTTAATGAATTGCCTGGGATACGTAGTTAATCAAATTAGAATGTATTTTCTTCTACTTAAAAGTACTCCTTAGGAAGGCAGTGCCAGCGCAGAGACCCTGTCCTTAACGTCAAGGCAGGCCTCCCCGATCCCTGTGCCATCGGGTCCGCGGGACTTGGGGTGTGACGTGCCTCAGACGGCCGTCAGCCCACGGAAGAGCTCGTGTTTCCCTGTTCATGCAAACACAAGACTGCTGGTTCTGCGGCACGGCCTGAACTTCGCAGCTCTGGGGAGGAAGTTGCCTTAGAAATGAGCATAAAACCGTGAATGGCGCTGAGCAGCGAGATCTCCATCCTCCCTTGCAAAGTGAAGCCGGAGACGAGAGTCTCTTAACCTGCTCGTTGTCACCAGAGGGTCCCGCACGCACGCGCACCAAATGGAAAACACCCTCCACCACAGGGCAGGAAAGGCCACTGCTCAGCCTGTTTCTCGGGGTGTGAAATAGACTCTGATGATAAAGTCGGACTCATTTAAATCTCTTTTTCAAGGCTGCTTTATTGCAGGCTCCACAAGCTTGATGCTTCCATTGCAATAACTACCTTTCGCTCATTGACTAGGCAAGTAAGTTGAAGCGCCACATCCGCTCACACACGGGAGAACGCCCTTTTCAGTGCCACCTCTGCAGCTACGCCAGCAAAGACACCTACAAGCTGAAGCGACACATGAGGACACATTCAGGTAAAGGCATCTCGCGCACCGAACAGGGGAAGCACAGGTGCGTCTTTACAAGTGGCCTCGTGAAACTTACCTCTGGTGCAAAGTTGGAGTTTGTCAAAACAAAGTTTTGACTCAGGGACGCTGATCCGTGCCCTTGCAGTGTACCTAGCATTAAGGGAGCATAACTCAGCACATAAACACATGTAAATACCACGTGGAGACCCCACCAGGATGAGCGGACATCGTCAGCTGTTTGGTTCCATAGGTTTTCCAGGCATTTAAAAGCCGACCCCTGAACTCACCCTTTAAGGCAAAACATAAAGTGTGCTGGTTTTACACGCACACACATTTGGTTGTGTAAGGAGCCACGTGTTACGTGCGCTTCTGGGCTCTCGACGCCAGGGCGAGGAGCTAGGTGTTCGGTGGTGAGCTGTGAGGAGCCCGCAGGTGTTGGGGGAGGCGCCCACCGGCTGCTGTCCACGCAGCCGGACGGCCCCTTGTCCGAGCTTGATTTAGGCACCTGGCTCTAACTGGGGGGTTAGACGCATGAGAAAGGGGCTGACGAAGGAGTCTTGGGGGAAAGAACTGCTTTTGGCTCCAGGGGCCTCTGGAGGAGCGTCAGGCTCTCGGGGAGGAGCCCGGGGCAGAGAGTCACTGCTGTCGCCCGTGTCCCAGGTGAGAAGCCCTACGAGTGCCAAGTCTGCCACGCACGCTTCACCCAGAGCGGGACCATGAAGATCCACGTCCTGCAGAAGCACAGCGAGAACTTGCCCAAGTACGAGTGCCCGCACTGTGCCGCCATCATCGCGAGGAAGAGCGACCTGCGTGAGTGTCCGGCTGAGTGAGCTCCTTGAGCGGCACTGGGTGCTGGCTCTTCGGGGAACTGGGCGCCTGGGCCTGGGTTTTTGTCCACAGGTCCTGTGGTGCCATCTTGTGGCTGGATAGTGTAAGTGCAGGTTCCGAGTCCGCCCCGGCCAGTCCAGGTGCGCAGATGAGCTCTCGGGGGCACTTGAGCTCATAAAGCACTTTCACGGGTGGATGTTATTTTATTCCCTGTTGGGCCTGTTTTTATGGATGACGAAGGGGATCAGAGACAGAAAGCGAGCTGCCCCACGGTGCCCAGGACCGCAGGTTCTGATTCTTTATTAATGTTCCCTTGTAAGAAGCAAGACGTGGTTCTTCCCATAAGGAGCTTGCTTCGGTCTTAGAGCCCAGGTGACATGAAACCCACACTGTGATGTGGTGAGCCCCCTAACAAACAGTACGAGGCGCCGCGGATCAAGAATGGATGTCACTGTGAGCGAGTCCAGGTGCCACGTTAGGAGCTGGGGTCGCATCCCGCCTGCAGGGAAAGTCTGCCTGTGCGTAGCAGTGGGCAGTGGTGGGGGTGACGGTGGGTGAACCAGCCTCTCTCCTTTGTTCCAGGGTTCCTGGCCTCCCATTTTCCATGATCTCTTTTCTCTTTCCAAAATACATAATGCTATGATATTCAAAATATGTCAAAAAAATAGAGTCCCCAGTTTGCCCAGAGAAATTCTAGAGATGTAAGGCACTGTTTTGAGAACTTTTCTGAAAGGGTATAGATGTTTACTCAAACCTTAACTTTTTGTTTTATCTGGAACATGTGTCAGTTGCAAAACACAGTCCAGTGGGACCTGGTAGGGCACAAGGGTCGAGAGCCAGTTGCCAAGAAAGGACTTTTGGGGGCGGGAGGCAGGTGGAGCGAGGGCAGGAGGTAATTAGGTTTATTTATTTATTTAATGGAGGCACTGGGGACCCAGGACCTCGTGCGTGCTAAGCACATGCTCTACCACTGAGCTAGACCCTCCCCTCCAAGAAAGGACATTTTTCACACCACAGCAAAGAAGCACAGGTTACGTCCCACCTGAGTAGGCAGCACACCCCGTGTACCCCATAAGATGCTTTATAAACAAGCGAAGTGTCCCCTCCTGTGTGTGAGAAATAGAGCTCTTTGAATGACTGAGTCAGCGCATCTGGGCTGCACCTCTGTCCTGCACTTGTCAGTTTTTGTTTGGCCTCTTATTCAAAGGATCACAAAACCGCCGTGCTCTAGACCCAGCTGAGCAGAAGTCACCCTGGAGCATGTCTGTCGATTATGATGCAGGACAAACAGCCACTGACTTCTAACGGAACGTCCGGGCTTTAAGTTAGAATGCAGGGGTTCTGTGTTTGTCATGTAAAACCATCTTACGTTATCCTAAAGGTCCACCTGCACCGTGAGGCTCTCAACGTGCTCTGCTGAAGGAGCCAGTCAGGTCCAGCGTGCCCTGCCTCATGCAACGCGTGACTCCCCGTGAAAGGGCAATAAAATGAGATGTCCTTATGCTGTTCGTCCAGAGCAGCAGTTTTTAGCTGGGAATGATTTTCCCCCCAGGAGAGACGTCACAGTGTCTGGAGGCACTGTGGCTGTCACAAAGCGGGGAGGCCGGGGCGCTGCTGGCCCCAGCAGGTGACTGCTGCTGATGTCCAGCCCCGCACAGGACCTGCCCACCCGCGGAGGAGTTAGCGCGCCTCCAGCGTTAACACCGGCGCATCTCGTTTTACTGCACTTTGCTTTGCTGCGCTGCTCAGGTACTGCGTTTTTTACAGAAGGAGTTTGTGGCAGCCCTGCCTGGAGCAAGTCCATTTCTCCAATGGCGTTTGTTCACTTCTTGTCTCTGTGTCACGTTTGGATAAATCCCACAATATTTCAAATCCTCCACCAGCAAAAAGACTACGACTGGCTGAAGGCTCAGATGATGATTAGCATTTTTTAGCAATGAAGTATTTTTAGATTAGAGTACGTACGTTGTTTTTAGACGTAATGCTGTTTGTTGCACGCATAACAGACTGCAGTATAGCGTAAACGTGAATTTTATACACAGCTGGAGCTGACCCCGCGGTGTCTCTGCGGTCTGCCCGTGGAGCCCAGGCTGGGAACCCCTGTTTGGTGGGTAGGGAGAGGCAACCTCACGGAAACAGTCCTCTTCTCGCCTCTGACGGTCTGTAACTGTTCCAGGTGTCCATCTGCGCAACCTGCACACTTACAGAGCCACGGCGATGGAGTGCCGCTACTGCCCCGCTGCCTTCCACGACCGCTACACCCTCGTTCAGCACCAGAAAACGCACAAGAACGAGAAGAGGTTCAAGTGTGAGCACTGCGGCTACGCCTGCAGACAGGTGCACCGTGGGACGCGCTGGGCGCTGGCGGCGCGTGGATGGGGGGTTGGAATGAGATGCTCTGTCACTTGGAAAAAATTTTTTTAAAGCCATGCTTTAAAAAAAGAGACTATTTAGAATAACCAAAAAGTAGCCACAAGCCGAGAGTTTAAAGAAACCGTTCTTGTTTTGGTTTTTTGAGGGGTGAGATAATTAGATTTTCTATTTATTTATTTTAATGGAGGGACTGAGGATGGAACCCAGGGCCTCATGCATGCTAAGCACATGCCCTACCACTGAGCTATCCCCTCCCCCCTTAAAGCAATTGTTCTTGAAGTGTGGCTCACGGAGCCCTAGAGGTCCTTGAGACCGACCAGGATCAGAAGGTCAGAATTACTGTCACGAACTAGTTATAACACCTTCTGGCTGTGTGGCCCTGGCACTGGAGGTGCAGCAGCACTGGGGCTGCCTTCACGGGACCCAGGTGGCCACGCCAGGCTGGCCCGCGGTGCTCCTCACCTTCATCTCCCGGAGCACAAAGGAAGGGCAGTTTTCCTTAAGAACATCCTTGACAAAGCATGGAAGTTACTCACTTTATTCACTCTTGAGCCTGGATGCTCACCTCTGTAACTGTCCGTGTGGTGAGCTAGGAAGCCGTCATAAAGTACACTTGCGGTCCTCTGGAGGGGGACACACCCGCTGGGTTTCTGAGTTGCCAGCTCAACAAGCCACTTTTTTATGAATCCCTTTTTTTACTTGAAAGAACAAGTTACAGCCTCTGCTTGTTCCACTACTGATGATAGTTGTTAGACATTTCCTTGAGAACTTATGAAGCGAGCCCGCCACTTCAGGGCAGGTGTATTGCTAAGCATACGATTTCCACTTTCAAGAGGAAATTAGAATTCAAATTTTGGAGCACTTCTACCCCCCAGCATGAGCTTGGCGGCTTTCTAATACTTAAAAGATGTTTCTAATGAGACTGGAGTGATTTTAAGACAGCAGTTTCTTACAGCATATATTCAACATTTAGAAGCTCTTCATAACTCAGTAAACTGATATTTTCCAAATGACCTATCTATTATTTTGCAAAATCACGCATGGGTAAAGGATCTATTCAAAGTATGAGATAAGTCAACAGATTTTAATGTAACAGAGCATCACGAGTTCATTGGTGTGGTTTCAGGCTCAACGTTTTAACCCACTTTGGAGAAATTACCACGTCTTGAGTTTCAGTACAGTATCAGAGAACATCTGTAATTATTTGAAAAAAGCTATAAAAATTCTGCTCCATGTCCCAGCTGTGTATCTGGGAGAGCAGACTCCCTTTCCCTGTGCCAGCCACGACGGCACGCTCCAGCAGGCTGAGGGCAGAAGCTGTTTTCTTTTAATAAAGTTGCCAGACTTAGAAATAAAAATAGAGAATGACCAGTTAAGTTTGAATTTCAGATAAACAGCGAACACTTTCATATATAAGTATGTTCCAGAGTGCAGCCTGAATTTTAGCATGAGGCCAGACGTTAATTTTCGTTTGTTTTAAGAAATAGATAATGGATGTTTACAGAAACATATTGAATATGTTTGTAGTTATTTTTAAATGAATTTAAAGTGTTTTTACACTTTCTTCATTTCTCCGTCGATTTCTAATCCGGTCGGTAGTGACAGCTGTCACCCCCATAAACACAAGCCCCCTGGAGTCATCAGGGACTGTTTAAGAACATAACGGGTCCTAAGACCAGAAATTGAAGAGCTTAACGGCTGCTTCGAAGCGTCGTGTGCTACTGTGAATATTTCACTGCAGGTCACCAGAGGTGGAAGCTAGTGCTTGCGGTGTTCCAGAGTGCGGGCTAGAAATAGGAAATGCTTTGAATAAAGGAGTCAGAGTTTTCCTTGTAGACTTTGAGCATTAGGATGGTCGGGTGCCCCGAGCACAGAACATCTGTCCCGATGAACTAGGAGGGCTCCCCGGAAGCTGGATGAAGCCTGGGGGATGGTTCCAGGGAGGGTGAAGCCCCCGGGGTTTGGGGAGCAGACCTGGAGTACCTGGAGGCAGGAGATGAGGCCGGAGCACTGCCGGGGGCGCTGACCTACCTTCCCGCTGGACCCTGACTCCTGGCAAGAGACCAGGTGATGCTCTCCTGAGAGGAGGGAGGAGAAGAAAGGTGTGTGGGGAGGTGGAGGATGTTCATGAGAGAAAGGCTGGAAGAAAGAGTGTCAGGCAGGGCTTTGGCCTGGGCTTTGCTTGACTTCATGTATACGTTTGTCCTGACTCACCAGTGACTTACTCATATAAATCTTAGTCAAAACTTCTGGGGGTTTCTTTGCTGAGAACAATTATTTTCACCACCGTGCTTTTGAATCATTGTTAAGATGGTTATAATCCTCTCAGGAAGTGGGCGGGAAAACACTTAGATGCTTACTGTCCTTCCAGCCTCAGATGTCCAACGAATTGAAACCCAAGTGATAGATTTTCAAGTTTGCAGGTTCCATCTGCCCTTTGTCAGTTCAGGTCATGACAAATAATTCTAGAAGTCAGGCTGCAAGCACATGAGGCCTTTTGGAGGGGAGATTGATTATGGGGCCCCCTCCCGAGCTGTGTTCTGCTGCACCCGCTGTGGGACTGCAGGAGCAGCTGGGTCAGTCGTGAGAACTTGCAGACCCGATGGCAGGGACCGTGTGCGAGTTTGTCTCCTGGGACCCAGGCCGAACTTCCACGTAGTGCTGTGCTGAGGGTGCATTTACTTTGTTTTTTCCTTAAAATGCATATATCTTTGGGGAGGGGAAAAAGGTATTACTCAATAAATAATGTCTGAGAAGAAAAAATTCCTATAAATAGCTAAGCCATTTGTTTTCGTCCCCTCCCCTCCCAGGAACGCCATATGACAGTTCACATCCGTACCCACACTGGAGAGAAGCCGTTTGCCTGCCTCTCCTGCAATCAGTGTTTCCGGCAGAAGCAGCTGCTGAATGTGCACGTCAGGAAATGCCATGACACCAACTTCACCCCGACCGTTCACGAATGCCCCCGATGTGGCAGAGGCTTTTCCCGCTGGGTAAGCTCGCTCACAGGCAAATCCTCCTTGAAAAGGCCCCGCCCTCCTCCAGGCACGTGTCACACTTGGGGAGTTAAACCTGGTTATAGAAACTTGCCAGGACTTACGGTAGCATCTGTCATGCCAGGAAAGTGGTCAGCAGTCTTTTTGGAGTCACAAAACTCTTGAAAATCTTATAAACGCGTGGTCTACTTTCTGTGTAAAAGACAATCCTGCAGACAAAAGCTCCTAATGGTTTCAGGCAGTTCTCAGACTCCCAGCAATCCACAGACAAAGAACTCCTGTTTTTAGTGTAACATTTTTAAATTGTCCCTGTGGATTAGATTTAGGCTACTTCACAGAGGTAACTTAATTTTTAGTATGTTCTATAGAAATTCTTAGAATATGCTCTTGGTACTGTGCAGAGAAATACATTTACCCCTCAACTTTATTTTATTTTTTAGGTGTTGTATTACTTCTCTATTGCTGCATAACAAAGTGCCTCAAAACTTAGTGGCTTCAAACAACAAACATCTATTATCGCACAGTTTCCGTGGGTCAGGAAGCTGGAAGCGGCTTGGCCGCGTGGTCCTGGCCCAGGGTCGCTCTCGACGTTACGGTCAGAGCATTGTCAGGGGCTGCAGCCACTGGCCGGGCCGCCGGGCCCACATCCAATGTGGCGCACCCGGCATGGCTGCTGGCAGGAGGCGTCAGTTCCTCAGCATGTGGGCCTCCCCCCGGGCTGCTCAGGTGTCCTCGTGACCCAGGGCAAGTGGGAGAGAACGGGGAGGGAGCCACAGTGCCTGTCGTCTCCTCGTCTCGGAAGCAACGCAAGATTCCTTCTGTTCATTAGAAACAAACCACAAAGTCCAGCCACACTCAAGGGGTGGGGGCTGAAGTCCCCTTTGAAAGAAAGAGTGTCGAAGAATTTTGGGACATTTTAAAGCCACTGCGGATGACTAGCTGGACCCCTAGACAATGTGCGTCCGCCTTAACTTTGTGAAGGTTTTAAATTTTCTGAATCTGACTGTTTTTATGGGGGAACCTATCTTTTCTCTTGAAAGAAGACGCAGGGTGGTTGTGTATTTTGGGTGGTGGCTCCCTTCTGGAGCGTTAGTGCTGTTAGTTCAAAATTTCAAATAAAAGTGGCAGCAGTGCTCCAAAAACCAATGTCATTTCGCACTGAGTGTAAATGGTCAAGAAGCTGCCATTTGGCACGAGAAACAAGACAGCTGGGAAGAGAAGAATTCAGCCTCAGAATCCCTCAGAACATAAAGTCGGGAGTTCTGAAGCTTTTTCTTCCATTCACGAAGGACATATTTGGACTTGCATCTAGAATACATGAAGAACTCGGACAACTTACTGGATCTCCTGCGTCCTGCCAGGGGGCGGAAAAGGCCCTGAGCTGGCCCGGAGCCCTGTGCTCTTCACGGGGCCTGCCCTTGGGGAAGCCAGTTAACCGGCGCCTAACCTGCCGGGGTTTATCAGCGTCTGCCTGACCTGGTGAAGGGAGATAACGCAGCTCCACCTTCTTCTGGCGCGGAGGGGACACACCTGAGAAGCACACCTGCAGTTCCCAGTGCAGAGGCATAGGCTCACTGAGGACTAGACCTAGTCCCAGGCGTAGATCCATCCCCCCCCCCACTACTAAAGGCCTGTTCACAGGAGCTGCTTACCCAGTACAGCATGTCCAGCTGTGGGAAAAAAAATTGCAAGGCGTGTTAAACACAATTTGAAGAGACAGAGCAAACATCAGAAACAGAAGGGGCAGGGGTGTTACAGTTGTCAGACCAGGAGTTTAAAACAACTGTGATTTATACGTGGGGAGCTCTGAGGGAAAACGTAGGCAGCAACGCAAGAACGAACCGGCAGTGCGAGCAGAACTGGAAATCTTAAGAAAGAACCAAAAAGAAATGCCAGAGGTCAGCGTTGTAACAGAAATGAAGAACGCTCTGAGGTGGGAGAGCCGAGAAGAGCTGAGGAAGTGGAGAGATGTCCCATGTTCGCGGAGGAGGAAACTCGGTACCGTCAAGATGTCATGGAAGATTCATCGTGATGCCTCTCAGAATCTCAGCAAGTTATTTGCAGACATCGACAGACTGATTCAGAGGCTGACAGAGCAAAAGACCCAGAAGAGCCGACACGATATTGAAGGAGAGTAAAGCGGGAGGACTGACGTGATCCAACCTCAAGACTTACTATAAAGCTACGGTGATCAAGGCGGCGCGATGCTGGTGAAAGAACAGGTAGCTGGACCAGGGGAACAGAACAGAGAGCCCAGAAACAGGCCCCCGCAAATGCCGTCAGTGGGTCTCTGAGAAAGGGGCAAAGGCGGGGCAACAGAGAAGAGGTTATCTTCTCAGGTAACGGGGCTGGAACAACTGGACACCCACGTGCCAGAGGGAGAAGAAACAGAACCTAGATGGAGACCTTACAGCAGTCACAAAAATTAACTCAAAATCGGTCCCAGACCTAAATGTGAAACACAAAACTCAAAGTCCTAGGAGATAACATAGGAATAAATCTAGACGACCTGGGGTGTGGCGATGACTTTGAATGAAACACCAAAGACGTGATCCATGAAGGAAGTAACTGGTAAGCTGAGCTTCAGTAAAATTAAACACTATTGTTCTGCGAGAGACGGTGTCAAAAGAATGAGAAGACAAGCTGCAAACTAGGAGAAAATACATGCAAGAGTCACATCTGATAAGAGACTTCTCCAAAACTGTAAAGAACTCAAGACTCAGTGATAAGCTAACAACCCAGCTGAAAACTGGGCCAGAGACTTTGACACCTCACCAGAGAAGGTCTGCCGATGGCAGACAAGCATACGAAACTTGTTCCACATCACGTGGCATCAGGGAAATGCAAAGAAACACACCGAGATACCCCAGCACCTCCTGGAATGGCCAGAATCCAGAACACTGACACCACCACGTGCTGGTGAGGATGTGAGGCACTGGGAACTCTCACTCAGTGCTGGTGGGAGTGCAAGATGGTGCAGATGCTTTAGAAGACTGGAAATTTCTTACAAAACTAAACATGCTCGCACCATACAATCCAGTACTCTGCTCTTTGGTATTCACCCAGAAAAGCTGAAAGCTTACATCCACACAAAATCCTGCTCACAGGTGCTCATAGCAGCTTTACTCATAATTTCCCAAACTTGGAAGCAACCAAGACTTTCCTTGAGAAGGTGAATAGATAAACAAACCGTGGTGCCTCCAGCCAGTGGAATATTATTCAGCTGCTAAAAAGGAATGAGCTGTCAAGCCACAAAAAGACTGGAGGAACTTTAAATGTGTGTTAGGGAAAGAAGCCAGTCTGGAAAGGCAATGTACTGTATGATTCCAACTAGATAACATTCTGGAAAAGACAAAACTATGGAGACAGTAGAAAGACCAGTGGTTGCCAGGGGCTGGGATTGGGGGGGTGAATGAATAAACAGAGAACAGAGGATTTTTAGGGCGCCTCTATCTCCCTCTCAGTTTCGCTGTGAACCTAAAACTTGCTCTTAAAAAAAAAAAGTGTTTAAAAATAAACAAATAAATGAAAGCAGATCCGGGCACTCAAATTCAATTTAATTTTTTCAGGGGTAAATTATTCACAAACCTCCATTCTGTCCACGCAGTAGTCCCAGTGCATCTCTATACCAGGATGCCGCAGGGCCACCCGCTTCCTCCCCAGGAGGGACCCCTGCTCTGAGTGCACCTCCTCTCTTGAGAAACACTTCCCCGACCCAGAGGTTTGCTACATTATTACTCTGCCCTCTGGGCCCTGAATGTCCATATGTTTACTTAAAACCTTACCCCACTTCGTTTTTAAAGGCTGGATGTGGTTTTGTTGGTTTTGTTCATTCATCCAAAACTGGTAACAGGAGTTCTCAGCCATGAATTTCCTGAAGCTGTAGGGAGACTGTGCTTGGCGATACACAGGCACCACTGCTTTTTGTCATATTCACAAGGGAATCCCTGACTCCCAAAGGCTTGGTTTCTACATAATCACGACATGAACCAGAGGTTGGCACACTTTTTTCTGGAAAGGACCAGATAGTAATTATTTCCAGCTTCACTGACCAGTTTCTGCCCCAGTCTGAAGTCTGTGATTGTAGCACCAAAGCATCTTGGTGGACATGCCTGTGTCGCACGAAACGTGCTTTACAAGGACAGCTGGCCAGCCAGACCTGTCCCGCAGGCTGTAGTTTGCAACCCCTGTGGATAGGCTTAAAATGGAAGGAAGTTTGAGTAATGTTCCCCCTGCCTTTCTCTGTGAATCCTTCCTCCTCCACCCACACACCAAGCAGTCCTGAAGTCAAAAGGGGAAGCAGGGGGCACGTTTTATATAATCAGGCAAATTTAATGACATGCCACTGGTATCTTTCTATGGCATGTGAACTTTTTCAAACAGTGTAAGTGTTCTGTCCTACTTTAAATCACCCTGAGGGTCCATATGTGAGGTTATATCATTAACAGGCTTGACTAGGAAATCTCTGAGCTGCCTTTTTAATTCTAAATGCTGTTCACTTTTTTCATTGATGTATAGTCAGTTTACAGTGTTGTGTCAATTCCTGGTGTAACATTGCAGTTTTAATACCTCCGTGCACAGTAGGTCAGGAGAGAAGCTGGCAGAGCAGTACAGTTTCTGTGGTACGTTGTTGATTTTCATAAAACTGATGACATATTGAATTTTTGGTGTAAATATCAAGCCTCACTTTGGAGAGTAGAAGCAGTCTGAAAAATGAACTTTTCCTCATTGACATCCATGATAGTAAAAATATATTTAAAAATAAGCTAGCTTTTGGCTAGACCTAAACACAACAGAAAGGGTCACCTTTAAAAGTCATCTGTTTTGTACAGGATTTTACAAGGTACAGTGTCACTCCCTGTTCCCCAGAGCCCCATCTCTCTAACCGTGGGTTTTAAACGCTGGTCCTCATGTGCTCCGTGTCATTTCTCCGACAGAGTAACTTGCAGAGACACGCGGAGAAGTGTGGCTCAGGGCAAGAAAAGCCGTCCACCTCCAAAAAGAGAAGAAGAACAAAGAAGAGAAAGCCGGCCGTCCCCAAAGCAGCAGCCAAGGAAGACGGTACCTCATTTTAAATGAGCTGGGTTTTAATGTGACAGTGGGTGTCTCCCTGTGCGTTCTCCTGGGTGCGGAGCGTCGCTGGGCAGGGGACGCCCCCAGAGACCCTGAGTGCCTGACCCCAGAGGGCGCCTGGTCCCCCGGCTGCCCTGCTTCTGCCCCGCGGGGCAGAGTGGTGGGGCAGGGTGGTGGGGTGGGAGTGACGGCCGTGAGGACGTGGTGAGGAGGGGAGCACAGGGAGCCTGGCAGGTCCGCATTCCCCGTCACACGGGGTCCTGGCGGGACGCGTGGGCACGGCGGCGGCACTGCACACGGCCCCGCTCTCCGGGGTGGCGCTGGTGGACCGTCCCCGGGCCTAGTGGAGCTGCTGGGGACTGTGTCCATTTCCTGGGGCGGCAGCAACAACTGACCACAAACTGGGAGGTTTAGGGGTTTGTCTTCTCACAGTTCTGGAGGCAGAGGCCCTCAGTCAGGGCATCGGCTGAGCCGCGCTCCCTCTGACGGACCGGCCTTCCCTGCCCCCACAGTCCTCGCTCCGCTGGCCCGCTGTCCTCTCCACCTCCCAGCCCGCCTTGCCCGACACACTTCCTCCTGGCGTCTCTCCCGCCTCTCGAGCCGCCCTTCTTCCTCCTCCTCTTCTGACCTCAGCTCCTCCCGCCCCGTCTCCTCCCCTGCAGTGGGCCTGCTGTCCACAGAGGGCCGGCCTCCCCGTCCACACCTGCGCCCGAGTGCACACCTGTACCCACAGCCACGCCTCCACGCCTGCGCCTGCCCCTCGTCCACACCTGCGCCCACACTCAGACCTGCAGCCACGCCCAGGCCCCGCCCTCTCATGTGGCTTCATTCCTCCAGCCCAGGTCCCTGCTGATCTGGGACTGCAGCCCCCAGAACCTCTGCAGATGGGGAGCAAGTAGTCAGCTGCCTGAACATTTAGAGCATCTCCCTGCGGTTGTCTCCAGCTCAGTCCATCCAAAGCTGAAGTCTTGTCACCCCCCACCCCCTCACTGCGCCATCCCTCCCACCCTTAGCCAGTTCTCTCCTGCAACCCTGACCCACACCGATGTCTGGGCCCGTGAACTGGCAGACTCCCTCTCGCTCACATCTGAAGCCGCCCGACACTTCCGCCCCTGCTCATGCCGAGTCCTCCTGTCTCCACCTGCTCTGGGACGCCACTCCTGAACCAACAAAGGGCCTTTTGCACACACACATCAGGCCCCTCCATCCTCACTACCCACACCACCTGCAGCCCGTTCCTTGGCCACCTGCTGCCCAAAGCACAGGACCCAGGCACAGCCTGCCCACCCGACACCCAGCCACGCTGGTCCCCCCATCCCCACCAGGCCAGGCTCACCCTTTCCTCTGCCTGGAACGCCTCTCCTGGGTGACTGTGCCCCGGGTCCCCAGAATCTCACCTGGGCCTCCCTGATATCTCAGCTCGGATTCCTGACAGGGTCGGCCCCCTTCACATGCACCTCGCAGCCCCTCACCCTGTGCTGGGCCTTGCGTTTCTCCGATCCTGCAGGGAGTCACCCTGCCCACCTGTGCCGGGCTCTCCTCGGAGGCGGGCCTGGCCGGCAGGTCTGTCCCCGGCGCCTCCCACCAGGCCTGCTTTAGTGTCAGCCCATCCACCACATGTTAAATAAGCCAGCGAATAATGAGCACAGCCCTTTGCTGGCAAAGACAAGCAGGTGAAGTGGACCCAAATCCTTCAGCCATAGTAAAGAGCTCCCGAGGCCAGGTTCCCAGGACTCCTCTCCCCACGTGGGTGGGACCCCGAGACGCCCGTATAAACGTGCGGCTTCCCAGCTAGTCGGGTGCCTGAGGGCGTCCTCCTGACACCCAAACACAGTATCTTCTTTTAATTATCTATTAAATAAGGCCCCTCAAATGGCACAATTCTACCTGGATGAGGGTAGCCTACACTAGAAGCCGAAGGGGAGGGGGCATAGAGACCCCTGAAACCGTCCCCCCGGTTGGTGACGTCTCTGCTGAGGAGCAGAGTTGAAGCACAAGGGTCTCCAGCCCAAGCAGTGGCCTCAGCTGTCGGAGGGCGGCCCTCATCCTCGTGAGCCTGAGCTGACCTCTCCCCAACATGCCTCCTGGACGCTGATGTTGAAAGAAATGAAAAAAAAAATTTGTTTTAATGATGCACAGTGGGTCGGGCTGAGCGTTGTCCCCCCGTGACTTAACACTAGTCTTTGAAACAGGACCGTCAGGGAAGGGCCCCGGAGATGCCGCTGGCATCGGCTTCCATGTGCCAGATGCAGACATGGGAAAACTCTTGCAGGTTTAAACTTTGGGGATGAGAAAACCAGTTATGTTAAGATGCTTTGCGTATTGAAGACAGTCAGTTGTGTATTCAAAGTGTGAATTGAGACAAGTAAGCTGATTTAAATTAGCCAAAACTTAATGTGCATTTCAGGGTTTGTTTTTTTTTTAATCTGTGTCATCCAGAGAATTGTCTCACTTCTCCTTTTGCAGCATTAGTGGGGCAGCATGTCCCCTACCGGGTCCTTAGGAGGTTCTGCAAGTGACTGTCAGGTGCACCGATTCTGGGGCCTCGTGTCCATCTTCCTGCATATACCGGGTCTTACTGCTCTTCCCCCCACCCCCAAGATGCTTCAAGGAATCTCAAGCAAAAGTATCTTATAGGAGGGAGGGTGTAGCTCAGTGGTAGAGTGTGTGCTTAGCATGCACGACGTCCTGGGTTCAATCCCCAGTGCCACCATTAAATAAATAAATAAACCTAATTACCTCCCCTCCAAAAAACAAAAACTGGAAAAAGTATCTTGCAACAAGATTGAACTCACACAAGGTAGAAGCTGCCTTCCCTGTGGGGTCCTCCGTCTCGCTTTCCCCATGGCCCGGTGGTGACATTCCATGGGTTTTCTAGGGAAGGAATTTAGAAACTGGGTAGAGGGTTGAAGACAGATAGGTTTACAGTGAGCCTCTGTTTTTAGGCTCTCAAAGTCAAGCTGATTATCTAGAACCTGCGGGTGAGCGGGTGGGGATGGTTGCCAGTCTGAGTGTGGCTCACAGTGTGGACCTAGCATGATGCTTGACCCAGAGGTGACTCAGGATATGCTGATTGGCCAAAGGGACAGATGCCCTGAGAGCAGCTGGCCTTTTTCGTTTCATCAGTGTCATTCCATGGGCACCGAGACAGGCCTCATGGGAGCAGCTCAGCCACTCGGTCCACGGGATCTGTGTTCAACTTACAGCAGCGGTTCTCAACCAGGAGTGACTTTTACCCCCCAGGGGACAGGTAGCAAGGTCTGGAGACATTTCTGGTTGTCACAACAGGGGAGGAGCGTGCTTCTGGCATCCCATGGGTCAAGGCCGGGGAGCGGCTAACCACCCTCCAGTGCTCAGGCTGGCCTCCATGGCAGAGAAGGATCCAGCCCTAAATGTCTGCAGAGCGAGATCGGGAGACCCTGCCTTAAAGCACAGAGTGGAGATCAGAATGTGTGTACCGTCCTATAAATGGGAGGATTGTTTCCTAAAACGCTTGCTGTGGTGTTAAAAATGCAGTGATTGTTTCCAAAATGCAGTTGCACCGCTTATCAATTCTTATTTCTTGGGTTTATTTTAACCTTGCCAACCCTGTGCCTTTTTCCCCCAAGAAGCCGCAGCTGAGGAGGCCTCCCTGATAAGCGGAGAGCAGTGCCCAGGAGGGGCGCTTCCCATGGACTTCGGAGCGGCCTTGGCGGAAAGCGAGGACCTGGGTGAAGGCATGACCTGTGAGATGATCCTCGACCTGATGGACAAGTGACGGGGCTCAGGGCGCGTCCTCGCAGCACGTAATTCCTAAAGCACGTTGCAGGGGGTTAATTTCAGCACCGCCTTTGAAACAGATTCCTGACAGTGGATAGTCGAGGTTTTTCCAGAGCTTGCAGTAGTGTCTAGAATTGTTTGCCTGTTTTCAACTGGATGTTTTGGAAACATTGCAGGTATTTGATAAAGAGCCCAAATCCCAAGTTGAAAGATAAAACCTCAAACCGATGACTTTATTCACTTGATACCGGCAAGCTGGCCCACAGGCAGTGAGCAGTGATTTGGGGACAATTGGTTGTTTCCATCGTAGAGACTGTTCAGTACTTCAGCAGACAAAGCTGGGAGACTGTGTTGAATTGGACACACCCATCGTATCTCTAATCCTATGAGTTGTAAACACAGAAGGCTAATTTTATGTCCTTTTTTTATACAAATGAATTTTCCATGAAATGTACAGCTACCATAATACTTTTAATTAGTTCCAAATTCGGCACAAAAGATCCTAATGTTATTTTTTTTTCAAACTGAGTAGAAAATGAAAAACTTGAATTACACAAGAAAACTGAGGTTTTTTTTTTTTTCTACTTTGGTAGATGAGCAAAGGTCACTTTTGGATTTTGGATTATGTTTTTGATTATGTTCTTCAGCAGGTATGAACCCCCCCCCCATTGCATTCCATTCTTGTGTATTAGTGTATCAGTTCCTCACCCTTCTGCTTTGCTGAAACGCCTTTGTTTATATTTTTTAAATAATTGGCAAAGTGAGAAGAAACCTAAAAATCTGATAATGAAAACATGTAATTGTAAAGGATTTGTACTTTTTTAGAAGCCCCTGTAATGAGTGAGTATTTTTCTCTTGCCAATTGCAAAGATTTCCCCACATTCAAGCAGCACATGAAATGGCCTCTTCAGGACTTAAAATGAACGGCCACCTGTCTTTGTCCTGAGTCATATTTTCCTTCTTTTCTAATCTCAGCAGCTGCTTTTGCTGTGAACTTTTCCACCCATCTTTTAATACCATCAGTAGGTCCTAAATTCAGATTCTTCCTTTTTCAGCTTTATGGAGATATATATAGTCGACAAATCACATGGTTGTGATGATTTGATACACAATTTGATACAGGCGTACATTGTGAAAGGACTTTCCCCATCTAGCTAACTGAATTCAAAGTCTTAAAGGCGGATCTGCTGTTAAAAATAGCCCAAGTTTAGGAAGCCCGTATAGGGTGAACACACGCAAGTAATTTCTCAGCAGGAAAGGCAGTAGATTCTTTTTATGACAGCAAATTAATTGAAATGGCACAATAAGACTTAAATCCCGTGGTCTGTTGTGTGCCGTAATGGGGCCTGTTTTGTAATAGTTTCTTATTCTTTGACTGTTGTTTAGAGATGTTTTGCAAAACTCAATAAAATGAAATGCTTTAAAATTGCTGTCTTTGTTTTATGTGAATGATGGTTCTAAAAAGTATCCTCTCTGCCTGGTGACGACGGGGACAAGCTGGAGCCCTTGTGCGTTGTTGGTGGGCGTGTAAAATGGTGTGGGCGCTGTGGAAACAGTATGGCGGTTCTTCAGAAAATTAAACAGAAAATTACTGTGTGATCTGGCAATTTGGGGATATATCCAAAAGAACTGAAAGATGGGTCTTGAAGGGATATGTGTACACCCATGTTCATCGAAGCGTTATTCACAATAGCCAAAAGGTTGAAGTAACTCAAATGTTCATGAATGGATGAATGGATAAACAAACCATGTTTATCTGTACAATGGAATAGTATTCAGCCTCGAAAAGGAAATGCTGCCGCATGTTACAACATGGATGAACCTTGTGGATATTATGCTGAGTGAAATATGCCAGACACAAAAGGACAAATACTGTATGATTCCACTTATATGAGGTTCCTAGAGTAGTCAGAGTCGTAGAGACAGAAAGTAGAAGGGTGATTGCCAGGGGCTGGGAGGAAGGGGGAGTGGGGAGCTTACTGTCTAGTGAGGACAGAGTTTCAGTTTGTGAAGACAGAAAGGGTTCTAGAGATAGGTTGCAAAATGAATGGACTTAACACTGCTGAACTGTGCACGTAAAAATGGTTAAGACGCTAAATTTCATATCATATATCTTACCAAAATTTAAATTTGTTTAATTTAAAAAGAGCAGATAATGTAAGAAACATGTTTCAAAACGTAAACCCTGTTGGTATCTAAACACCACCAAAACTCCTTAGAAACAATTTCTTACAGGTCATTTGCAGTGTTTTGCATGTGTGACACCTGGATGAGATACTAGATAAAATCAGGTTCAGATGCTCAGCTTTGATTCATGTATGTGCCCAAATTCCAACACCTGGATAAAAGGAGAAATTCTTGTTAGTGCCTCTGCCAGCTGTGACAGGAGCAATGACAGTCGTCCCCAGAAGAGGGCAGTGGTTTCTTTCATGGGGACAGACTCCTCCAGACCTTGGAGACAGTTAAAAAACGCAAGTTACAACAAAGTCTTGGCAATCTGTTTGATCACTTCTGAACCACACAGAAAGATGAATAAAAAACTGTTTATCTTTCATAGTAACAGGAGGATTTCTAGCACTTAAGGCTGCTAAGTGTGAAAGGGGCCTTTCCAAGAACCTGGGAGAGAAGACACTGTGGGCTTGGGGTCAGAGGGCTTGGAGAGCGAGCCATCTTTGACACACTTTGGCTTAAAATAGTTCTGAGATCCAGCAAGAGCTCCTTCTGGCATGCACACCTCTTGCATAATTTAACATCTCTGTTTTGGGACAAGGGTGTTTAAATTACAGTTGTTTGACAACAGTTTTACTATATAAAGGATGCTTTTTAAACAAACCTGAGGCTTGACACATGTCTCTGTTGTTGGAGATCAGTCACTGAAGGGGGTGGATTCAGCAAGGGCGGGGGGGGGGGGGTCCTGTCCTGATGGAACTTAAGCCGTTTATGTTATAAAGTTCGACAACCTTTTGAAAATGGCCAGAACTTCTTATTTTCTAGGTGTTATTTCCAGTATAAACGTTATGTTTTTGGCTAATTGATAATCTTACTGAATCGCCCCTTGAATGTCTCCCTTATGACCATCAGTCACTGATGGCAGTGCTATTTATACCTAAACGTGTTCAGTCCAAAACCTTAGGACCTTTGGCTTAACTCCCCAACTGTTTCTACATCTCCCCATCCTCACATTGTGGTTTGTTTATTTTTAATGGAGCGTATCAGATTAAACACAGATTTTAAGTGGCAGCCTCGTTTATGGTGATACTTACACAGCTTTTGCACCATCTCCAAGATGTGGCTGTGAGTGTCAGCCTTGCTTCTGTAAATCATCATCTTGTACAGAATGCACAGTTTAGGATGTCAGAAGACACAGATGCTTGTTTTTCTGAGTAGCTGCAGATAAGCATTATATGGCTTGCTCATGTGCTTGTGGAGACAAAAAAAAATGTGGTAAAGGGAAAAAAAAAAAACTCTTAAACTGAGCCACAGAGGCCGGGAGCCAGCCACGAGGGACCATATAGGAAGCCGGCAAATAGCCCTCCCGGTGAAGTACTCCTCACAGAAGCAGCAGGAGGAGCCGGCACGGCTCGTGGTGTCATTTCCTGTTGGTGGAGTTTGCAGACAAGTCCAAAGGTCGCCAATTAAAAGACTCCTGATAATTATTCTAATTATGTCCCGAGACCTGAACTGTCAGCATCAGAAAAGTAATAACAGGAAACGGCACGCCAGACGACACGTCGCTTTAAATCGATCAGCATCGGCCGCTGAATTGATCGGAACAGCAGTGTCTGACCTTTTCCCAGGTAACCCTTTCACTTACCGGCCATTTGGAAACTTTAAACTTCTCTGTTTGTGGAGAGAAGCCCATCTCATATTTCAAAGCTTCAGAACCACTTCACCCCTGAAAACGAGAAGACTGTGCTTGCGGCACTGGGACCATTGGTGGCCACTGACACAGCGGTGTTCCGAGGGATTCCAGGATTTTTCTACGAGATAAAAATGTTTTGTCAGTTAAATAATTTGTCTTCAGCAGAAAATAAAAGTTTCGCTACAAAGTCACGCCCAGGTATGCTACTGGAACAGAAAGATTTCTATACAGTTGCCCCAGGCATTCAAAAATCATTGTTAAATGGAATAAAGGAACAAATACGCCTTTTCTGTCCTGATCGTTAGCAAGCCTGCAGTCCTGATGCCAACTCCTTAAATTAAAAAAGCTAATATTTGAAGGTTAAGAGTCTTTCAGAGGAGATGGAGGAAGTTGAGTTTTATTAACGGATGTGCCCAACTTAGCAGTGAGGTCCCTAGAATATTCTTCACTGGGATGAGCCCTGGAGAACACAGTGTCACCCGGCGTGGGCATGACGGTCCTCCCCAGAAGTAACCACAGTTGCTGACTTCACTCTTCCTCGACTTTGTGCGCCTGGATTTTAGAGCACAGTCCTAAAGCTGCTGGTACTCACTAGCATGTGCAGGAACCCGCATTATGGCTGATTCCTGAATTCCCTCGGAAGCCCCACAGCGAAACGGAAGTGATGTTTTAAGCACCTGAGAGAGCAGGACTGTTCACGAGCTGCAGGGTGCAGCCTGGCGCCTGTGTGGAGGTGGGGAAATGGGGTGGGATGTCTTCAGGGATGGACAGAGTGGCTGGAGCTGCTGGAAGGCAGCGAGGACAGCGGAGGGCCCAGCCTGGACCGGAGCCAGAGCGTGGCACTGCCATGTGCGTCTGCAGGCGACACCCCAGTTCTCTGGGGTTCTTCTGCTCCAGTGGCAGCCTGTGCAGAGTGCCTGGGTCCTGCTTGGAGCAATACCACCCTTCACCTGAGTGTGTACTTGTCGCTGCACTGGTCACCTGGTTGCCCACTGGCCTCGGCCAGCGTGGCTCCTCTCTCCCGCCCCCACCACACAACACAGCTGACCATCATCTCATCCTGTCCTGGGGGCGCAGGCGGAATCCCAGCTCCTTCAAGGCCTTTGGCTGAGGTGGTTCAGAAATCTCTCTGGGCGTTGGGATTGTCTAGGGGCTTGTGAAAATCATACACTCCTGGACCAGACACCCCGGCCCACGGAATTAGCATCTCCAGGTGGCACCAGAGAATCTGCTTTTTCCACGGGTGGTGTTGTTGCAAAGTCAGCTCGGGGTCACCTGCCCTCCAGGCTGGGTTTCTTCCCTGTTTTCTCCAGTGTTAGAAAAATTGAAGATGCTCTCAGTGGGCAGGACCTAAGCATTTCATTCTGGGTGGTTCAACCCCAAAGAGCAACTCTGCATCTCTCTGGGTTTTTTGTCCCAGAGGGAATGGAAGAAGACAGAGCCTCTGGAAGCAACATGTGACCTGTGTTCTGGAATTTGCTGGGCCTCCTCCATGGTTTGGCACTGAGAGCCCACACTCTGGTGAACTGGGACAGTTCTTTGGCGGTGGCAGAGCGTAACCCACTGGGAAGGGGAGGGAGACAGCGGGAAGATTCCGGATCTGCCGACTGTACAGGAGTTCCTACCCTGGATGATGGTAAATGTGTCACGTAGAGCACGAACCATTTGGAAATGCAATTGTCTGACTTTGCAAACTGGTTTTGTCCTGTTTTAGGAGAATAGTCCACTTTGAATAACACAGACCCATTTCAGAATAAAAACAGATGGATCTTCTTTAAAATTGTTCTTACCATTTACTGCAACAGGTAGGATAACATCAGCATGGATGGATGGGGACAGACGGACGGACGGACGGACAGACGGATGGATGGATGGATGTGAACAGATAGATACTTGCTCACTTTTCTAAAATTTTGTTTTTAAAAAATTTCATGAAGAATCAGAAATTAGCCATGGGAATGTGGGGCCTTCAAATGTTGGCCAAATGGAAATGAGGGCACTAATCACAACTTTTCATCTAAGTGAAACGGGGTTTAGAATTCTTCTTGGTGCGAATTTCCAACAATATATCTTTTTCTTACATATTTTTAATTTGGTATTAAAAGGACTACCTTACATACAGTAAAATTCCCCCTTTTAAGCATACAATTCTATGAGTTTTGATAAACGAATGGTCATGTAACTACCACCCCAAGTCCCTCTGGGCTCCTTTGTATCCAGTTGCTACCCTGCTCCTGTCCCCAAATAACCATTGGTTTATGTCCCTATAGTCGTAATTTCCAGAATGTCATATAGATGGAATCGTATGTTTCCAATCAAATACATTATATATTTGAATCTGGCGTCTTTTATTCAAAGTAAGGACTTTGAGATCTAGCCCTGCTGTTTCCTGGATCATTTGTTCACTTCTTTTTATCGTGGAGTAATATTCCATAATTATATTCCATAATTATATTCCACAATTTGCCTATCCGTTCACCGGGTCAAGGACATTCAAGTTGTTCCCGCGTTGGGCATATTATGCGTAAAGCTGCTTATAAACATTGTGTACAATATTTATTTATTTCCATTTCACTTGAGGTGAGATCTCTGGGTCATAAGATAGAGGTTTGTTGAACTTGATAAGAAACTGCCGAACCGGTTCCCCAAGTGGACACACCTGTATTCCCACCCGCCAGACGTGAGCAC
The DNA here is from genome assembly GCF_009834535.1 of Camelus ferus. Lineage (NCBI taxonomy): Eukaryota > Metazoa > Chordata > Mammalia > Artiodactyla > Camelidae > Camelus > Camelus ferus. Next base: position 10,721,885 of record NC_045714.1, on the reverse strand, counting down.
GCGCATTGCCCACTTCCTCACCAGTCTTTGGTATTGTCAGGGTTTGGTTTGTTTTGTTTTCAGCTGTGCTAGTAGATCTGTAGTGATATCTCATCGTGGTTTTAGTCTGCATTTCACTAAACACTAGCCAGTTTGAAAATCTTTCCGTGGGCTTACTTACCATCTGCACATGTTCTTTGATGAACTATCTGGTCAAGTCTTTTAATCATTTTTTAAAAATTGGATTGTTTGAGAGTTATTTATAGATTCTGGACCCAAGTTCTTTACCAGACATATGTTTTGCAAGTAATTTCTCTCACTCTGTCTTCTCTTTTCAGTCTCTTAATAGCATTTTTCAAAGAGCAGATTTTTTAAAAATTTTGATGCTAGTTTATCCTTTCTTTCTTGATGAATCATTCTCTTGGTGTCTTGCCTAAGACATCTTTGCATAACCCAAGGTCACAAAGGGTTTTTTCCTAGGTTTACTTCTAGAAGTTTTGTAATTTTACGTTTCGCACGTAAGTCGGTGATCCATTTTGAGTCAAGTTTTGTTTGCGATATGAGGTGTGGATCAAGGCTTCTTTTTTCACATATGGATGGCCAATTGCTCCAGCACCATTTGTTGAAGAAACTATCCTTTGTCCATCGAATTCCCTTTGCAGCTGTGTTGAAAGTAAATTGGCCACACGTGTGGGGATCTATTTCTGGATTCTGTTCTGTCCCACTGATCCAGCCTTTCATCAGTACCACGCTGCCTTGATTACTGTAGCTTTATAGTAAGCACCGAAATTAGAAAATGCGAGTCCCCCAGCATTGTTCTTCTTTCCTGAAATTGTTCTGATTCTCCGAGATCCTCTGCCTCTCCGTCTCACTTGACGAATTCCCTTGCCGATTTGTATGAAATATGTACACATTTGTACATCTGGTTGGACAAAAATACATTTTGCAGGGGATGAATTTACAGATCTGCTGTAAAATGTCAGTCGGGTCACATCGCTGACAGCGCCATCCAGAGCTTTTACATTCTGACTGATTTCTGTCTATTTGTTCTTTCAATCACTCAGAGACGAGTGTTGAGGTCTTCGCTATGGTTGCGGATTTCTCTATTTTATCCTCTCAGTTTTTGCTTCATATATTTTGGAAAGACTTATCGGCCTCAACTTGGGACCTTGTGTTATTAAATGCCGTTCCCATCACTTGCTAAAATCACCTTGCAAAGTTGCAAGCTGCTAAGAAATGAGTGCGCACAGCCCGAGGCTGCTGAGGAGGGGGCATCTCCTTCGTGGCTGGCTGCAGAGCCTTGGGCCCGGCTGCCAGCAGGGCCTTTCAGGCCACCAGGGGTGGGTGTCAGAGATCATGGTACAAGAGGAGCTGGTTCCAAGGTGGGGCTCAGGGTCTGGAGTGAAATGAAAGCTGTGCTCAGGACCTACCCCACCACTAGGCGACAGGCAAAACCTTTGACATCTTGGACCCCGATTTGCTCTAGTCAATCAGCACCTGTAAACTGAATGCCCTTGCTAGATGCTGGGGAAGCCAAGAGAGATCAAGCGTGGTTCTTGCCCTGAGGATGCTTGCAGTCTCTCCTTCCTGTTGCTTGGGGTTCCTGGAGAGCAGGCGGGCCCTGCACGTGCTATCAGGCCTCCCTTCAGCATCATGCTGGTAACTGTTTAACAACAGTTTTGGGCGGGGGAAACTCATTTGCAGCGTTTGCCAGTTTCCACGGTGTGAACACTGCCAACCATGCCGGGTTTCAAGCTACCAGCGTGACTCACTGTGTGCGGAGCGGAGAGACTCGGGCACACTCGAGCTCTTCCACTCTACGGAGAGGATCGAGATATATTTCCCCACAGGCATGGATAAAGGTGCAGTGAAGTGTAGTGAAATGATTAGTGGTGAGTGCTGAGTATTGAGTACTTTTGTTTTTAATTTAACTTATTTAATTGTAAGTTTATATACTTAATTTTAATATTGACCATGTTTGTTTGACAATCAATACTCAAAATTCCTGATAATTCAGCCATCAGCTTGTGTGGGTTCCTAGGGGGAATGCCTCCTTTGCTTGCAGAGACCCAGTCACGACTCAGACGAGCCTCAGACAACGAGAATGAGTTGGTTTGTGTGACAGAGTTCCACAGTTCCACAAAGTTCCACAGTAGCTCTTCAGCAGAGGGTCTTGGATTCTCCGATTCTGACAACGTCTGCAGTAACCTCCCTGTTAGCTGTGAGACCCAGCCCTGAAGAATCAGGGCCGTGCGATGCTCTGATTGGCCAGCCCTGACCACGCACCTCCCTAGTACTAGGAGTGGAGTCAGTGCCCAGGGAACCAGAGGAGGAAGTGATGGATGGCAACGCTCAGATTGGCCAACCCTGGCCACGCCCCTCCCTGGAACTGGGTGTTGTCAGTACCCAGTGCACCAGAGGAAGCACTGGCAGTGCTCTGATTGGCCAGCTTTGGCCACGCCCCTCCCCTGGAGCTGGGGTTCAAATCAGCACCCAGTGGACCAGAGTGAGGAGCAATTGTGACCCTGGGACATCTGAGAGGCATTAGGGAAGGGAGAGCGGATGTCTAGTTGTCAGAAACAGTGAGGGTCCACCAAAGCCTCAAAAGCCCTCGTCTAACTGTAAAATCCTAAATGAGCATTCGGTTTGAATCTTGGGATATACTTTTCAACATTGGGATATACTTAAACTTTTGGGGGCTCAAGGTTTTCAAATTTCTGAAGTAATATGTACTTGTTTTACAGTAAATACAAAGCTTTTGCTTGAGGACAGGGTTACTCATATCTCCGCCTCTGACCCCACCCCCTAACCTAAGCTACCCCCAGTCCCCATCACTGGCCGCCTGTGCCCCCTCCCCTCCTGGCGATGCAGTCCAGACACACCTGCACGCGGGGGCTTGTTTTGTTTTTGCCTAAGTAGACCCAGGCCACACACGTGACTCTGCAACTTGCTTTTTCTCACTATGAGATAAATCTCAGGTTTACCAGTCAGGAGATAGAGCCCAGCAAACGTTAGGGTGGGTTCTAGCTGGACTGGCGACCAGGGGCTTTTTCATTCATTGCTCCTATTGAGGGCGTGGAAGTACAAAGACCTCTTGAGATTTCTAAATTTGGTCAGAGTGTATGAAGCTGTGCAGGGTGCCTGTGCTAAAAATAGCAGCCCGGGTGTGGGGTGGAGGCCTCACATTCAGAACAGACAAGATGGGGAAGCCCGAGGTGGCAATGCATCTGGGGTCTTTGGCAGAGCACCTTCGGGCTTCTTCAAAAAGCCTCGGCCTCTCTACACCAGTGCCCGCGTCCCAGGCCACCGTGTGCCTGTCTCCGAGTGACCAGCGTGGGGACTGTAGAAGCTGCCCCCAGTCAAGTCACCTCCTCCCTGTTGGTCCTGTTACCGCATCCTTCTGTACTACCTCAGGATATGGAGTGTATCTGGGTACCACTGCTCAGATACTTACTTATTTTCAGCTCACTTTTAAAAAATCAAATACATTTATTTTTAAATAAAACTTCACAACACTACGGTAAATAGAAAACCAGTATGGCTTAAATGGTTATACAGAGAAGTGGGAAACACACATCATGATGATAAGTAATACTGTTGCTGTTGTTAACATCATCGCGAACTTGCTCTGTGCCAGGCACTGTTCTCACCTAAAATAGGAACTCATTGAATCCTTACGACAGCCCCCAAGGGAGGTGCGGTGTTGCCCCCTTTCTACTGTCACCCCATCTCGTAGACAAGAAAAAAGAGGCTCAGACCAGCAGCACCTTCAGATGGACGTGTCACTACCAAAGCCAAAGACAGGGCCCGCCTTCTTCATGCTGGCGCCTGTGGCCCGGGAGACTCAGCTGAGCTGGACCTTGAATTTGCTTCCTACGTCTGCTTCATTCATTCACTCATTCACCTATTCAGCAAGTGTTCCCTGAGCACCTACTGTGTGCTGCGTGGGGGACTCTGTCTCTGCCCTCCACGTGCTGTCTGGTGGTGGAGAGGGTGCTTACGGTGGGTGCTTCAGAGCCGCAGTGCTGGAGAGGGGAAGGGCATTCATCCTTCTCGGCCTGGGAGGGGAGTGGTGATGCTGGACCGAGTTTCTCAACTTTTCAGGAAGAATAGGAGCGAGGGGAAATGAGGGAAGAGGAGAGGGGAACATGGCGATTCAGGTGCATTAAGAAGATGAATCCAAGTAAGTTTCATATCTTCGTTGGAGGCCCCTGTTGTGAACAGACTGCAAGAAGAATTTGACCTCAGTTTCTTCATCTTTAAAATGAGAATAATGGACCCCGCCTCATAGAGGAACGTCTGTGAGGATGAACGCATCACACCGTTTGTCAGGCAGCATCCTGGCAGTTCCTGCCACAGAGTAAATGCTCAGACTGTCACTAACGGTAATGACAAGAAGTATTGCTGTTTCTGGTGAGTAATAGTGTTTCCATTTGCCACAGCAATGTTGAAAAGTTTATTTTTTTAATACATGTGATTTTTTAAAATGAGTTTTGAAATGGCACGCTTGCAGCGTGTTTCAGTTAATATCCATATTACCATGTTTGTCCTCATTTGCTTGCGTCCTGGAATTCTGCAAGCACAAAAAAATTAACCTATAACTTCCACCTGTCCCTTTTGTCCTTCTGAGGTTTTATTTAGAAAGAAGTGGAAATCCAAGGCCATTCTTTTCAAACTAACAGCAATTCATTTACTTGATGGGGGATTTAAATTCCTTACCAAATGGCACTAGCAAGCTAATAAGGAACAATATTTCTAAGCAGCACAGCTCACAGCATGGGGCTTCCTAGATCTGACTTCGACAACGAAACATCTATCTTTCAGGACTAAAGTTTAAACTCCTCAAAGCCATGTGGTTTTGCAAGGACATCTATCGGAGTCGCCAACTGGAAGCTGAATTCTTCCCCCTCTCTCCCACCTCCAAGCGTGCTCAGCGGGTGTCTGTGAGGAAGATAGCGTTTGGGGAGAGATTAAACGTTGGGAAGCATTGTTTAATCAGATGACAGAAAAGAGAACGTAGGCTCTGAATAAGCCCAGCCTGGCTCGGATTCCAGCTCCCACCTCCCATTTGTAAGGGATGCAGAACGATTAGTGCATCTGAGCTTCACTTCCTCACCGGAGAAATAGTTTACTCAACCTCTCTGTGCCTCGGTTTCCCTCTCTGTAGGGACAGGCCACCTCTTGGACTCCCGAGACAGTAAAATGAGATAATTCAGGAAAATGTGCTTGGCACAGAGCTGATACTTAGTGCCGAGTGAATATTTTTCTTTTTAAATTTTTTTTTGTGTTGTGGGGGGCGGTAATTAGGTTTATTTTTTTAATGGAGGTAGCAGGGTATGGCAAACTTAAGTAAACGATTTCACCTCTCTGAATCTGTTTCTCTAAATTTCTAAAAAGATCAATAATGTCTAACCCCCACAGATTCTGCCATGAAGAAGAAAGCTTATAAACATGAAGCCAAGACCTCAAACTGGCCGCCTACAGGCTCCATCCAACCAGCGGACACGACTGCTTCCCCCACCCACCTCCCACCCACCTTTGTTCACCTGAATCAGTTGCTGGTGTTTGTAAACTAGCTCATTCCGTTTCTCTTGACTCGTCAGAGGCTCACGCCCATCGGCTTGCTCCCTAGGACGTTGACCATCAACTGCACCGAGTTGTGGCTGCCCCTTTAGGATGGGCCATGGGTCCCTGGGTCACCACTGTCCCCACCATCCCCTACTGCCTCTCACTCAGTCTGCTTCCTTCAATTATATGACCTGCCTGACCTCTGGAGTGAGCTCAGTTTGTGGCACTTGCTGAATAAATGAGAGTTAATATTATCCCATTCACAGAATCCTTTAACACAGGGCAAGTTTGGCCGTGCAGTAAAGTTCCCTAGGGAACTTTTAAAAAGCCCTAGTGTCGCAGCTGCATCTAGACCAGAGCCTCAACGGTGGGGTCCAGCTCAGGATGGCTGAAGCTCTCCAGGGATCCCAGCTGGCGGCCACGGCCAATAACCAGGGCATTTTCAGACGCCCGCTGAGAGTCAGAGCCCAGGCGACCTCAAAATCTCGGCGACTCAGAGGGAGAAAGAGATTGAGATCTGAAGTCTAGGGTGTGGAGCAGACCTCCCCCACAGCCGCCCCCCCCCACCTCCCACAAACAGGAAGAGAGGGCGGACATGAAGGTCCTGAAACCATCGATGAAATGCGCACTGTGACAGGGAGACTTGGCTGCCCGCGTGTCTGCTCTCTCCTGGGACAGACCCCTGAAAGGCTGCAGGGACCCTTCCAGAAGCTTCCAGCACTCAGGCAATCCTTCACAGTGACTGGGGCGGGCTTCTCTGACCAGGGTGTGATAAACTAGCTCCCTTTTCTTCTAGTCTCACGCCGCCTGGCGCCCCCTCCTGGCTGCTTTCTGAGTGACCACAGTCCTCACTGCTCCTGTTTCAGAGAAGAGAAACCTCTGAGCCACAGCTTCGCTTCTGGGAGAACATCCCGGGATCTGAACATCCCGGTGACTCAGATGCCAGATCAGAGGATGTTCTCGTTACTAGTGATGAGAAAGAGACAAACATTACTTAAATGTACTGATTGCATCCACAAATGTGTATAGAGCATCTACTGTGTGCAGGACACTACTCTAAGTGCTGGGGACAAAATAGACTGAGACCCTCGCCCTCAGCAAAGCTTACAGCCCAGGAAGTAAAGAAATATGTTAAACACCTGGTGGGCAGATGGTGGTCCAAGCTATGGAGAAAAATACAGCAAGGGTGGGGGTTGGGAGTGCTAGAGATGGAAGGAGGGATTCAATACGCTTTTACTAAAGGCGGTCCAAGAGTTTGACATTTGAACAAAGAGAGAGTGAGCCATGTGAGAGGGAGATGCCAGGCGGGGGGGAAACAGCACACGCAAAGGCCCTGGGGTGGGAGCAGCAATGCCCTTGATGCCCTCATCATGACAACACCCTGAGGTTGGTGACACAATCACCTTGACTTTACAAAGAGGCTCCAGAAGGCTGACTAGCCAGACCAAGTTCAGCTGATGAGATTCTAAGCTGGCATTCAAACGTGGGCTCTCTAGGTTTCATTTTTGTCTCTGCTGAAGGATAGATTGGCACCTCCTGCAAGTTAATAAGCATCATCACTATAGCCACCCTGGAAACGGGTCCCACAGCCTGTTGGGGGCGGGGCGGCTCACAGAGGTCCAGCCGCTTGCTGGGCAGCCAAGGAGGCCGGAGGGCTTCCATTCTGGTGGCACCCCACGTTCTCTAGAGTAAATCCTGGCATTTCTCCACCTGGAGGTGTCCTTTGGAAAGGACAGCCCAGGCTGTCGGGTCCCCCTTATTATTCCATCAGAAGGGATGGGAAGGGTGGGCCTCCCACGGTGAGATGACCCTCCTCTTTCATTGCGAGGAGGCGAGCATAGAGCCATCTGTCCTCACACTCAGCCTGGCCTACAAGGCTGCTTGACTTTGAAGCCAGGCCTGCCCCAGTCGCGCTACTTTGCTCCCAAGAACCTCACCTGAGGAAGGAAGGAGAGAGAGCAGGGGAAGGAAGGAAAGAAAAGGAGAGGAAGGTGGTGGGGGCAGGACTGCACCAAGATTGCAGGAGAGCAATGCAACATCAAAACAACCTGCACAGTGAGCGGTAGGGATGCTGGGCTGAGGGTACCACCTGCAGACGGGCTCACTTAACTCTGCCCCCCGCTCAGCCTACCCAGGGTCCACACAACCACCTGTGAGGTAGGCTGCCACGCCCATTTCTCAGGTGGAGAAGCTGAGGCTCACCGGTGGAAGAAAGAAGACGGAGAACCCAGGATGTGGATACCAAAGCTGAAACCCCCTTGGAAAACAGCTGCTGCCCATGCGTGCACCCCAGGACAGTGACAGCCACCGACCAGGCAGCCACGTTGCCAAGACCGATTATTTGTCCTGGTGCTTTGAAGCCACTCAGCAGCGGCAGGTTGAACTCTGGTGGCACAGGAAGGAATATTCAAAATGAAAGGCAGCTGAGCTGGTGGGGGCGGGGAGGGGTTAGAGCGCCCCCTCCTTTATTAATATGTCCTTAAATGTGCTTTTAACATTTTTTTTAACGAAGAAAAAGAGAGACTTTGAGACTGAGTTAATTTGAAGAGAGAGGTGTTTAAACAGAAGGGAGAACTTTTCAGCTGAGATATGACAGGATTTTGAAACGGTCCTCACACCTCCGCCTTGAGCCTCAGGGCAGCCGGGGTTCCCGCGGGGGACAATGAGACATTCCGCTGAACGACCTGCCCTGCAATGGCCAGGGGACCAAGTCCTCCCAGGGCCACAATTCAAATGTTTTCTGGGCCAGGCAGGCACCCAAATGGGTGAGGAGGGAGAGGCAGGAACTATATCTTCATGTGAACATTGCCCATGATTCTGACATATTGGGCGCTAATTTACAATTTTTAGAAACATTCCCATCTGCTGGAAAATGCTGTCTGCAGCTGGGTTTGCCTGTGGGCCTCCAGCTCCCCTCTCAGCTGCTCTGGGTTCCCTCTTGGTTCTCCTCAAAACAGTGTGTCTCTCCCAGTCTTTCCAGGACCCAAAATAGCTAGAAGCAGGCGAGTTCTGCAGGACTCTGACAGCACAAGGCCAAGGCGCCGTGTGATCACCCGGCGTTGCGGTTGGAGCCCTTTATCAGCCTTTATCATCCAGCTCTGAGCTGCTGGACCCAGGGTGACTGGAGGCAGTCGAGAAGCCCAGGAGTGTTCCCACTGGCTACATATGGGGGGATCCAGGCCGCTGGTGGTGGCTGTAAATAGGACATCCTGTGCAGGTGGGAGCCAAGCCAGCAGCCTGCAGGGGGAAAGCAAGTTCCTGTTCCACAAACTGCTCCATCCCTTCCTCTCCCACAGCCTTAGGGGCCAATTTTCCTAACGTTTGCATGCCAGTTACCCAGGTCCTCAGTCAAAGTGCATGCAAATCCAAGTTCTGTGCCTGGAATTTAACTCTTGACGGACACTATCTCCTGGAGAACCCTGAACTGAGTTACCCTGGGAGACAGGGATGATGGTGGAATATTCCAGATCACAGAGGATAGATGAGGCACCGGTCCATGTGAGAGAGAGCCCTGACCGTGAGAACGTACTGTGCACTCCTGCGCACAGGTCATTCAAAGGCAGGAAAAGTCAACATATAGAGCTGAAAATAAGGACCCCGGGTGACCCCAGGGGCGGGGGGAGTAGGGACCAAGGGGCACGAGGGAGCTTCTGGGGTCAGGCTATCTTTCTAGATCTGGGTCCTTGTTACCCGTGTGTATTCCCTTTGTGAAGATTCATGCATCCGGTCGGTTAAGATTTGTGCCCTTTTCTGTTTGTGTATTTTACATCTCAGTAAAAAGTTTACATAAAATAATGAAGGAGGGAAGGGGAGAGAGAAAGGGGGTGGTCCAGGAAGCAGGCTTGCAGGTAAAACACAGGACGCCCAGTTTAATTTGAATTTCTGATGAATAAGGAATCATTTTTTTTTAGCAGAAGTATATCCTGAATATTGCCAGACCCACCAGGTGTGTTACTGGGAACCACAGACCCAGGGCTCCCTCTGGGCTGGGCTCCCTGTCTCCTTTCCTGGCCTCCAGGTGGTTTGCAAACAGCACACCTGCTCCCCAGATGGGCTGCATTGGGGTGCTGCCCTGGCTGTGAACCCCAGGGCTCCGGGGACACCCCCCAACCAGGGCAGCCCAGCTCTGCACCAAGACCTCTAGGAGAGGATGCCTGGTTTGGGTGTTTATTCCCCCAAAATTCCCCAAACTTCCCCAAAGCTGGTCCCAGGAGGCATCCCGTTAAGTCACACGGGGTTGGCGCTTCTTAAGATGAACCATCTTGAGATGCTTTCCCTGTGCATCCGCAGCAGCGGGTTGCACAACCCCAGGGGCACCCACACGGGGTCTTCTGGAGGACGTCAGCTTTATCTCCTTGATCTGTGCTGTCAGGACCATCATTACCCACTTCTGCGGCTGAAGAGAATAAGGCTCAGAGAGGTAGTGTGGCTTGCACATTGGTCAACAGCAAGTATAGGTGGAGGGGAATCATGCCCAGCTGTCTCCTTGCAGAACAAATGCTTGCTACCCAGCTGGCCCCTCCCCTGAGGACTCACTTTTATCCAAATCCCCTCAAAAGATGCTAAATATTCTCCTGCACCCTCTGGTTTCTCTGCCAGTGAGAGCTGGAGGCTGTCCTTAAGCAAGTCCCTGGGACTTAGGGTTTCTTGAAATCGGAAGAAATCGCTTCCCCCAGAACAACACGCCCGGGCCCTCCGCCCGTCTATCCACCTGAACCTGCTGTTTCCAAAGAGCCTGTGGGGGAGGTGCTGCCTCCAGGAAGTCAGGCTGCTGGGGGTTCAGTGTTGTGCCCAGGTCTGATTTCAGCAAGGAAATTGGCCAAGTCAGATTGCAGGATGTCAGAGAAGGTTCCTAAAAATCATGTAGCAACAGCAGTAGAGAGAAGCGGGCGTTACACCCTCCAGGGAGTGGCCCAGGGCCGACCCAGCGGAGAGGACACCCATAAATGCAAGATGTCCGTCCTCGGGCATCTCCAGCCTTGGGGCATCTGCAGGCAGCCTACCCTGAGCTGGGGACGGGGGGCTGCAGTCAAAGGCAAGACGGGCGATTAAGTATAGTCACTGCCGCTTACAGCGTCTGCAGTTGTTTCCCGTGTCTGATGCAACAATGCACCACGAGCCGGGTGGCTTGAAACACCAGAAATCTGTCCTCTCACAGTTCTGGATGCCCGAGTCCAAAGTCAAGCTGTTGGCAAAGCCTCTCTCCCTCTGAAGGCTCTAGGGAAGGAGCCCTTCCTGGCCTCTTCCAGCTTCTGGTGGCCCCAGGGATCCTCCGTCTTCACGTGACTTCTCTCTGTCTGTCCTCTCCTCTTCTCTTCCCTTCTCAGGACACTTGTCATTGGACTTGGGGCCCCCCCAATGCAGGATGACTTCAATTTGAGATCCTTAACTTAATCACATCTGCAAAGACGCTTTTCCCAATGAGGTCACATTCACAGGCTCCGGGTCGACATCACCTTTGGGAGGCCACCCTCAACCCACTACCACACCGCTCCCGCACCAGGTGCTGAGCGGGCCGGGGGCTTTGGGAGCTCAGTCTCATGTTCACGGGCTGCTCTGTAGGTGGAAGTGCGAGCTTCCCCAGAACAGGGAGCCTTTGGCTGTGAAGCTGCACCCACGTTGGCGAAGTCCCTGCCTGGGATTTTCTTCATCACCGAGGAAGAGGAAGAGGGAGGGAGGGAGCCTGCAAAAGGCACACCCACTACCCCTCTGAGATGTTTTATATAGGAAGCATCCGGCTCACTTTACAAATGGGGGAACCGAGGCCCCGATGCTGGGCCAGGCTCCCAGGGTCAGGCAGCCCATTAGTGGCAGGCAGAGGGTAGAGTGGGGGCCTCTGAGCCCAGGTGAGGTCGGCAGACCCCAGGAGGATGTCTCAAAAGGACATCCTCAAACAGCTCCCTGAAATTTGGTTGACAGGCTTCCAAGAGAAAACCCGAGCCTGAAGCCTTTTTCCTCCCGGGCCCGGGCTGAGCCTGCCCGGTGTTCCATCGGAGCAGTTCCAGGCCTGCTTCCCAGAGCGGAGCCCAGGCGGGCGCTTCGCACGTGGCATCTGTCTGCAGCCCTGGAATAAGCTTATCTAGCAGAGATTAAATCCGCTCTCAGGGCTGAATTAAAGTCTCATGAAAGATATTTCTTAATGCCTTGCTGGCCTTCCAGAGCCCCGTGGGAGACAAAGTCCTTTAAAATTCCTTCCCATGAACCCATTCCCTCCCCAAATCAAACAGCCACAGCATCCAAGGCAGGGCGCACTGAGGCCACCCGGAGGAAAACACAAGTTTTATTCCATTGGGAATTTGGCATCTTTACCACCAGGATTAAAATTCTGGCCCTGTTTCAGAATAACAGAGGAGTAAAGGCTATTATCATTCATTCATTCATTCATTCATTCATCCATTCATTCATCCATTCATGCATCCAGCAATTATTTACCCAGGGCCTACTTAACCCTGGGGCCCTCAGGAGATTACTTTGGTATGGGGACGGCTATGGCTCTGAGAGATAGATGTACACACCTCCACACTCCAGGCTGATACATATGTTGTATATGTGTCATATATATACGATCACATATATACACATTTCCCATAGGAAAGATGCAGTATTGTTAGTTTCCAGAATGGCTGAAAAGTACAAGCAATGCCACGTGGACATCACGCAGCCCCTGGTAGGATGTGAAGAGTATTTCACCTCCAATGTCTTCTTTCCAAAAACCCCAGACTCTCACCATGAGGAAACCATCAGGCAGACCCAGACTGGAGGACATCTGTCAAAACACCTGAGCTGTACCTCGCAAAATTGCCAAGGTCATCAAAAGCAAGAAACAATGGAGAAGCTGTCACAGACCAGAGGGCTAAGGAAACCCGAGTGCTGAGTGCAGAGAGCAGCCTGGATGGGGTCCTGGAGTGGGAACACTGCGGACTCTAAATCACGTCCAGAACTGAGTGACTGACGACGTGACGGTGTTGGTGTATGACCTGGTCACGTAGAACGACAGCGTTACGAGAAATTCAAACTGTGGGAGGGACATAAGAGAACTCTCTGTACCCTATCTGCGACTTTTCTTCAAAGATCAAGGGCGCCCCTGGAGGCTCACAAGGAGCCCCAGGGAGTTTATACACACAGAAGTATACAGAGCACAAGACCCAGAGTTCCTCTCCAGCCCCTCCACCCCCAGCCTTCTCCCTAAAAGCTAGAATGTGTTGTGTGGTTTCTCCCCACCTTCGGGGGTTCTTTGAGAAGAATCTTCCAACACCTGGTGACAGACCCAGCTTTGCAGAGGAGTCCTAAATCAGGACGGCGGGAGGGGGCGGGGGTCTCTGGAAAGATCCACACTTGGTCATATTTCAAATAACATAAAACTCACATAGTCTGAGCTTCTGCGGGACACCAGGCCCTCGGCCTCCTCACGCCAGCCCACCAAGCAGGAGGACCACGGGCGTGCAGGGCAGGGGATTAACTCCTCACCTCACACCCCAGGCAGCACCAGCAGAGGAGGCTGCAGACAGAGACCAGGCCCCATTTTCAGGGTGTCCTGACTCAGGGCGATTACAGCTGGGCAGGACCCCCCCTCCCCCACCTAGCATGCCCCACCCACGTGAAGGTCCTCCCAGTGGACACGCTGACCAACCTCAGAGCCCAGCCAGGCGACCACCCCTGATGCTGCGCCAGGTGGCTCAGCTGGCAGTGGTTCCATGGCCACTATCAGAATCTTCATCCCACAGAGGAGGACCCGGAGGGTCAGAGAGGAACTGCCTCTCCGGGGTCATACAGCTGATCAATGGCAAAAGCAGTGTTGAACCCAGATTCGAATCACGTTCAGGCTCTTCCGTCTTTGAAAGGAGGCTTCAGGCCCAGCAAGTGCAGCTCTCCGCTCTTACAGGTGAGCGGCGCCTGTCTGTCTTCCCACTGTAGCCCAGAGAGGACAGGAGTCTAGGCGGGTGCCTGGGGTGAGGATGCGGCAGTGGGGGCAGGAGGCAGCACTTGACTCAATTCCTCTTAATCAGATAAAATTCGATTTTTGGAGGGAAGTGCTGGGCTCCCTCCTCCACTGCTGGTGGCTTCTCAGGTGGCCGGCCTGGACGCACACAGCCCCACGCTTAGAAGGGCCTGCATTAGGCTTAATACTCGGCTGTCTTGAAATTCTTAATAGTTTTTAAACAAAGGCCTGCATTTTCACTTTGCCCTGGGCCTCACAGTCTATTGCCCGTCCTGCCTCACTGTCCCAGCTATTATGAAAAGCCAGGTCCCTCCCCAGGTGGAACATTCCAGGTGCTGGCTGGTCCGTCCACATTGGTTACCCTGATGTGCTCACTGACAGAGCCCAAAGCACCCCTAGAGGAGGCAGACCTGCAGCCTCTGCTGGGCCAGAGCCGGGGAACTTGGCTCCAGCTGGAGCCCCCAAGATGGGTCAGGCCTCGCCGGGTGCTCCAAGGAGACGGTCCCCCCAGAGATCCCGCCATCCTCCCTCCCACTACTGCGAGGAATTTAACACACACACCCCTTCCCAGTCTTAGGAAGTCCCCTCGCCCCCAGGGATGGCTGTATCCCCTTTGCCACCTCCCAAGTTCTTCCCTGCATCCACCCACCTCGGGGAGGGCCCACTGGTTCTCTCTCTCTTTCACACACACACACACACACAACACACGCACACACACGGCTTTAGAATTTCCCATCAGCTGGCTTCCTGCCCCTGGCTGGTGTGGGGTGGGAGGTGCCCACACCGCCGTTTTTGTCTCACCAGATGCAGAGACAGCTATGGTTTTGGCCACCACTCTCTGCCCCTGCTCCCACACCCCAGTGTGCTTTCCCACATCTGGAAAAAGCACATCGAATTTTCTTACAGGACCCCCTACCCTACTTGACTCCCTGGCGTTCGGGCAGGGGTAACCCACTTCCAGAGTCCAAACATGGACATGTGGCTCAGGCCTGGCCCATCAGCTTAGTTCATCCTCCAGGCCTCAGCAACTGGCTCACAGAAGGGAACACAACCCAAATCAATCCCGTCTGAGTGACTTCTGTGAAACCGTTGAAAAGAAATAATCTGAGTTTCTGTTGGAAGGGGAGGTGAGCTGCCAGGGGCTGACTGGAATGGAAGACAGAGCCAGAGGTAGAGACAAATCAAATCCTGATGACAGCATTTGATCTCCTGGATCCAGCTGTGCCTGAACCCAACTGTTTGATTACATAAGAATTATTTTTCTTAAGTCAGTTGAGTCAGGTTTTGTGCCACTCATGACAGAAAGAGCCCTGAGCTGTCCCCCTCTGTTGTGAAGGACACGGCCACACAGGAGCAAAATCCACTTGGCTCTCAAACATAGCACCCAGGACTTGGAGAAACTCCCAAAGCTGGCCAAAGGTTTTGGAAAGGAGTCTGTGCCTCTCACTGACTTTTCTTTCTAAGGCAGTTTGGCCAGGAGTCCTTCCAAAGAGTGCTCTTATAGTCCCTTGCAGCATGGAAAGGAGGCAGAATCCTGCCCCCTGGTGCAGGCATCCAGCATGATTCCCTCCCCTTGAATGTGGGCAGGGCTGTGAATATGATGGAATATCGCTCCCATGAGGGAGTCACTAATTAGTTGACTTGGAGTTTATCCAAAGGGAGATGACCCAGGTGGGCCTGACCTAATCAGGTGAGCTCCTATAAGGGACTGGGCCCTTCTGAAATCAGAGCTTGAAAGCGTGAGAGGGCCTAAGGAGGGGGGTCACATGGTAAACGCATGGGTGTGGCCTTGAGAAGGTGACGGCAGTCCCCAGCCAACAGCCAGCAGGACAGTGTCTCAGTTCTGAGTTTCCCAACAACTTGAGGGGGCTTGGAGCTAGGTCTTCCCCTGGGTGAGCCTCCCGATGAGAACACAGCCCAGCTAACACCATGGCTGCTGCTTTGTCAGATCCTGAGCAGAAAGCTCAGCTAAAAGGTGTTAGCTCCTGACCTGTGGACAACCTGAGATAATAAACAGGTATTCTTTCAGCCACTAAGTTTGTAGTATTTGTTACACAGCATTGGAGACTAATACACCTCTCTTCTGCCTGGCTCACCCACTGTCTTCATTCACGTCTTTGCTCAAATGTCACCTCCCCAGAGGCCTTCCCTGACCACCCCATCACAGGTAGACCCCATCCCGTCAGCCTCCAGGCTCTTACCCACTTTAATGGTCTTTACAACCCTTCCACCTGCCGTTGCCCACACACTACGTGCTTGCTGCTTTAATTACCAGTCTCCCTTTAGGACCTGGAACTCTGGTCAACAGCTGCTGCCCTGGGCCGAGAACCCGGCACAGGAGAAGGCCTCAATCAGCATCAGCTGAACAAATGAATGAGCAAGTGAATGAATGAATGAATGAATGAACAAGCAAGTGAATGAAGAGCCACCAGCTTTCATTGCTCAGGAGCCCTGCCGGGTCGCAGCTCCTGTGGGGAGCAGATAAGAATGCGGTTCCCAAAGTTCCGGTTCCTCTTGAGCAGCCGAACACCCCTCCACCCCGTGACCTCTGTGGCTGGGCCGAGAATCCCCTCCCAAGGCCCGAGCAAACACAGGGCCAGCAGGCCTGCCTCGCAGAGACCCAGCTGCCTCTCGGCTACGTCCCACTACTCACTCTGCTAACTCACCGCTCCATGCCTTGGTCTTCTTACCTATAAAATGGGTACAAGCGTTTACCTGGAGCCCAAGGCTTCTTGAGAATTAAATGAACTCAGAGGTATCCAGTTGAGAAAGGGCCCTAGCCGGTACCCAGTAAGCGTTAGCAGGTATTATCATGGAAACAAATTTGCAGCACTGCCGAGAAGCGTGGCCTTCCATCAGGTCCCTCCTCCTCCTCTGGGGCCCCGTGTGGGGTCTGGCCAAGCCAGGCAGAGGACACAGCGGACCATTAGCACAGAAGCACCCCAGGGCTGTGGGTAGAGGGGCTGTGTTAGCAGGTGAGGGGGTCAGTTTACCATGTGATGCCTCGCCTTTGGGGGAGTCGCCAGGGAGAAACCATGGTCTTCCCCTTTCCTGTTCTGAGCAGACCCGGAGTCTCCCCACCCCCACTGCCAACTTCACTGAGCAGGAAACAGAAATGCCTGGTCCCACAGCCAAGAGGCGACAGAAACACAAGCCTCTGGGGAGGATGAGGAGGTGAGTGCCTAGAGGAGAGGGTCGCCCGGCCCAGGGATGCTGAGTGGCTAGGCCCCCAGGCTAACTGGCTGTGGGAGACCCTGGAGAAAGGCAGACATCTGCTAGGCCCATCTCTGGGCTTGTGTCCCAGCAGGGACCACACTTTCCTATGCTGAGGGCACGGCCAAGGGGTCCCAACCTCACACTGGGTCCGAGAGTGGGCCAGGGGTACACTTCACAAATGGTGGAATGTGTAAGCCACAATGCTATCTCTCGCTGGCTTCCATCCCCGGGATCCCCAGGCCACCTCCTCCTTCCTCCCTCCCCCTGAGTCCCAAGGCACCCGGCAGAGCAGAAGTGTCCTGGAAACATGGACCTATCTCACCCCGGCTGCCAGGCCAAGCCGTCAATGCATTTCATCATCTGCCCCTCAAAGTGAGCCCCCCAGACATCAGAAGCTGTGCTCAGTGCCCTCCAAGGACATAATCCCCTACTAACACGCCAGCAAACTGACTGCGGCCAAGTGAAACTTAGGGTCTGGTAACCTTCAAGTGATACCCAAGCGAGGGATGCCCTCACGGGGTCCTTGAGGGCATCTGCTCTCCCTCTGTCCGGCCCCCAGAGCTCCCTGTCCCTCTCTGCAGCCAGGTTGTCATCCAGGAGAAATAATCACCACTCTCGATGGAGCAGGGCTGATGGACAAGAGGGCACCGTGTCCACGGATGGCCAGATGTGGACAGCTCAGGAATCAGCCAGAGGCCACGAGGGCAGCTGCCCCGTGCAGGACAGATAACTGGCCATTCAAGGAACCTGAGAGCCGACCCGCAACCACACAGAAGGAGGAAATGAGGGCCTGCGTCACCAGCAGCTGCTGGCCTCCATTACGCAAAGTTGGCTGAGTGGGCTCCCCTCCCTCTGTGTTTCCTAACTCTCTCTCTGACCCTGCCAGAGGGAGACTCGCACCTCAGCCCGACCTCGGACTCACCCGGGGAGCCTTGGACATGCGGATGCCTGGGCCCACTCCATAGATTCTAAAAGAATTGGTCTGGGACATGGCCTGGGCTTCAGGGTTTTAAAAGCTCTTTGGATGACTCCAAAGGCAGCCAAGGTTGAGAATGCAGGCTCCAGATTCAGAAGCAGAGCCATGGCCCATGGGCCTGAAGGCTGGACCCCACCAACTGCAAGGATCACAGCATCTTAGGTGTGAGCTGAGCCCTAGAGTTGTGCGGTCCATGACCTGTGCAACTGGACGTAGCAGCCCTGATGGAGGCAGTGGAGAAACTGGGGATCCAACTCTCTTTGTTGATAAATAACAACATGGAGGTGCAGGTTCAAACCCTAGTCCTGCTGTTTGTTCAAGGAATTTGTACTTAGCACCTCCAGCTCTCAGTCATGGAATGAATGCTCTTGCAAGGGAGACAGAAAACAAAGACTGTCACAAATGAATACATAATTGTCATTATGACAATCTGATAAATGAGTGTGATTGCAAAGATCAGTTAGGTAACTGTGGGAGGCAGAATAATGGACCCCCCCAAGATGTCCCCACCCCAGTGCCCAGAGCCTGGGTACACATTAGGTTATATGGCAAAGGGAAATTAAGGCTGCAGACGGAACTGAGTCGCTGAACGGCCGACCTTTCCTCTGTTTCACATATCACGTTAGATATTTTTTTTTCTTAATTTTAAACACTAGATTCAGGCGGTGTATGTGACAATTTCATACACAGAGACTGGAAGGTCTTAAAGCTGGAAGTCCCTTAGGCAGGAAACAGGATGAAGAAATACATGGGACATTATGAATGAAAACATCTAGGCAAATTAGAATGACCCACTTTTAAGGGAGCAAGTCAAAGGTTTTTTAAAAATTTCTACTCATGGCGGGGGAGGGTCTAGCTCGGTGGTAGAGCGCAGGCCCAGCCTACACGAGGTCCTGGGGTCAACCCCCAGCACCTCCATTAAATAAATATACAAATAAACCATTCGGTAATTACACCTCCCCACTGAAAACAAACATTTCTACGCAGTTTATTTTACATTTCAGTTTATACTGAGAAAATCTTTTTTATTTTTAATTTTTTTATGAAAGACTTAATTGTCTGTTGAGGCATAATTGGTGGCCATTGTATTAGTTTGCGGTGTACAGTGAGAAGTGCTCAGCACAGTAACTGACGTCCATCCCTGGACACGGGTACGATGTTTTTTCCTTTTTTTCTTCCTGGTGAGTACTTCAAGTTAATCTACTCTCTTAGCGATTTTTAAAATAAGCAATAGGGGGCCCAAGGGATGTGCTCAGGGCCACATGGAGACCTGCTGGCTGACCCTTCTCCTCCCAGAGTCGAAGTGGGGACAGAGCACGGCTGCAGCCTCAGATTGCCCCCAAGCCTCCACTCTGATCGGCACCATCCGGAGCGCTTGCAAAGTTCGCTTAGAGTGTTGGCAGAACGAACCCAATGCTTCCACACATCCGTATCAGCAGCCTTGATAAAAACCAGCCCTACGGTTCTAAAATAGCCTCCTCGGTCTGCCGGAGATGCCAGGTCTGGGGAGGAGAATCCAACCCCAAGGTGGGGGCACCATCTTCAGAGACGAATAACACCTGCCATGTGTCTGGGCCCAAAGGCTCACCTCGAAAGGTGGGTGGGCATGAGCCCCCCAGAGAGGCACGGGTGGAGGGGGAGACAAGCGAGGGTCCAGGAAGCCCCAAAGTGGGGCATCATCTTCCCCCTTCAAGTCCCTTTCTCACCCCCCTCCTTCCCCTGACTGTCTTCTCTCATCACCTTATAATTAAAAGATCGGGCTGTGGAGGGACACCCCCCAGGCTCCACCCTCACGAGCTGCCTGATTGTAAGCAAATTACTTCGTCCCCTGAGCCTCAGTTTCCTCAGTGTCAAATGGGGCCCCCGCCCTGTGCCGGGTGGTCCTGAGAGGCCACAGGACAGTGCAGTGAAGAGCTGGCAGAGGGACCAGCCCATCAGCTAGTGCCTGACAACCCGCTTCTGCCCAGAAGGTGGTGACGACCCTGCCCCTCCCTTCCCTGCTCCCCTCAGGCTCCTGGCCTGGCCCCCAACACGCCGAGCACAGATGATGGAATCGCCAAGGTGAGGGCCTGTTTTGCCAAATTCCACCTGCAGCACAGCCCTGTTGCCCTGATTCACCTGACGTGTGGCTTGAAGAGGGAGCCTGGACCAGGCATGCAGCCTGCATCCTCCATCAACTCTCACAATAACTCTTGGGGCTGCTTCTTACACAGCTGTACCCAGCACCTAGAGTGGTGGGTGGTGCGTGGCAGGTTCTCCATAAGTATTTGTTGAGTGGTTGAAGGAGTGAGCAGTACATTTTTTGTTCCCATCTTACAGGTGAGAAACAGGCTCCAGAAGGTCAGCCGGCACGTAGCAGAGGGAACATGCTAAGGGAACCCAGGCTCCTGTCCAACGTCCCAGAGGTGGAATTTAAACCCAGCTGCACTGGCCCCAAAGCCTGAGTCTTAACCACCAAATGATACCCCATCTCTTCTAGCCAATCTCTGCACTGAGCTATCTTGCCGGCCAAAGCCTGCCATGCACATGCTGTGTGGCCTTAGGTAACTCACACAACCTCTCTGAGCCTCAGTTTCTGCAGTTATAAAACAGAAAATCGACCTCACTGCACTCAGGCAGGGATTCCCTCAGCTCATTTTCCCTCTGGTTTCTCAGCATCTAGCTCCGGCTCTGGCACGCAGTCCATGCCAAATAAATCTTTGTTGATTAATTAATCGAGAGGACACGTTTACTTTAGAGCATTGAAGTTGGCCCAGAAACTCTCTGGTTGGTTGTCTCTGTGAACATATTGGTTCTCTCTCCACTTTGAAGAAAGAGAAACTGGAAAAAAGCAGAAGAAGATTTAGGCGTGTGGGTTATGGGGGAAAGACATGAGCTGTTGGCAGACGCCTCAGACCCTTGGAGAAAGACCTTTCTCTACATCAAAAAATCAGCCAATGAACGTGAATCACCAGGCTCTCCATTAACACAGTGTCAGAGGGCGAGCTATCCCGCTGGCTGGGATCCCGGCCTCGGGGGAGGACCGTGATGAACTCCAGCTCCCGGCTCTGAGGGCGTGGGCCGGCCAGGAGCCCGCTGTTCCCTCCTTCATGAAGCCCTGTGCCAGCGCTGTGCCAGGCTCTGGGAGACCCCAGGGAACAAGCCAAACCCAGCCCCCACCGAGGGACCTCAGAGCTCAGTGGAGGTGGGGGGACCCGTAAGGTTCTGAGTGGAATCCCCCAGGTTCCAGCAGAATGGTCACAAGTTCCCAGTGAACACATTCAAGCACTGGGTGGGTAGTTTCTGGAGCTAACAAAGAACTTTCCAGAGAGGTGGGGAAACACACTTTTTCAGCAGAGTGTTAACTCTAGGGCCAATGTCAAGTGACAGCTGTCAGGGGAGCCCCAGGCCCCTTGCAGGAGCCCCCAGATGGCAGCCTCTAGTTCTCATGCTCTGGGGCCCTCAGGACATCCCTGCCCCCGGCCATCCACCTGCAGGGCTCACCAGCTCGGCCCCAGCTGCCCGTCCAGCAGAGCCAGTCCCGCCCACCCACTGGGCATCCCCCTCATGGACAGCCTCGCTCACAGTGTCCTGCCAGGCTGGCTTAAATCAGGAGCTGCACAAACTCACTGGCCTCAGGTCCAAGCAAACACAGCTCACCTGACTCAAGTCCAATGGCTGGGAGAGCGCTTTTATCAGAGGCTCTGTGTCCTGACGTGGGCTCCCGGCTGCTTCCATGATTCAGGGCTGGGGGGTCACTTTTACAGACTTTATAGGCCCTTCCTGCTGATCCCACCACCACTGCTGGGATGGGGGTCCACACACTCACACTGCCAGGGACAGGGAGGGGACAGGGCCGTGGCAGTCACACAGGGTCCCATGTTCAGAAAGGCCCCTCGCTTGGTTTAATGCTGTGCTGGTGCCAGCTTGGAAATCGATACTTTTTGAACAAGAAGTTGTGCGTTTTCATTCTGCACGAAGCCCCTTATTCCACAGCCAATCCCAGGGGAGGGACTGTAAGGGCCCCCCTGGTGAGCCCCATCAACCTGAGATTTCCAGAATTTTTGAAAAGGCTTCAGAAACAGAAATCAGCAGAAACCACCAGTATCCCCCGGCATCGCATGCCCACCGTAGGAGTCCGAACCCTTGCACACGTTCAGGATCACACAGCTGTGCCCATGGAAGCTCGCGGAGACCCCACACATTCACACACACTCACATATGTTCACACGTGAACATCCACGTCACCCCCAGCCACACGCTTTCTGTCCTGGGAGTGGCTCAGGAGACCTCAAGTGCCATCCCAGCTCCCATAGGCTATTGAGAAAGCAGGGGAGGCAGTGAAAAGCTGGGGGGGGGGGTGTTGGGAACAGGAGAACCCCTCCCCCATCTCCCAGGAAAGGAGAGACCCCCTATTTCACCCAGGATCCCACTTAATCCTCAAATAGCTCCCTGCAGTCTTCCATGCGCCTTATCCCATTGAATTCCTGCAGCCACTCCAGTGGTACTTTGCATTGTACCCATTTTAAGGACAGCAAAACTGAGGCTCCAAGAAGTGATGTTGCTGGCAGGAACCAAGGTAGGCAGACTGGGGGCTCCATTCCCCATACGGCTCCTGAGACATGACAAGGCCCCCGGCACCCCGGCACCAGCAACGGGCTCGCCCCTCCGTCTTCCCACTCCCCACCTGCAGGATGCTTATTCCCAGGTGCTGCTTAAGCTGGTTCACAGGGATGGGGTTCTCCCATACTAACCAGTGCTCACCACACCACAGTTACAGGTAGGGGGACAGATCACTCACTGCTCAGGGACCCCTGGTTTGCTCTAGAGTCCCTGGCCCCCAGCCCTAGCCCCTTGGCCAGTCTGCCCTTTGACCCCACAGACCAAGGACCAAGAAGAGGTTGACGGGTGTGACTAGAGATCCACAGATAACACCCCACAGCAGATCAGCCCTGAGGACGTGGGAGCAGGTGTGGGTGTTGCACTTTGAGGAGGGGCAGGTCATCCCTTTGGTCTCATTTAGTGGTCCCAGGGCCACAGCAGGAGTTCCAGGAGTCTTTCTGCACCTTGACGTCTCTCAAGATTCTAAATGGAGCTTTCTGAGGGTTCCAAGTGGAACATTCCAGAGGTTCTAAATGGAGGCTCCTCTCCCAGGGATGCTAAACAGTGCCCGGGGGCTCCTTGGGCTGGGGCTCTCCCTGGAGCCTCGGGGACAGCACTCCACGGGGCCCACTGGCTCCGTGCTCAAGACAGTGCAGGAGGAGGAAGAGGTAAACCAGCAGGCCGCTGCCTCCCGAGTCTGAGCCTGTCCAGGCCCTGCAGCCCAGGCCTTATTTGGTAAGAGCTGAGCTGATGGGACACCAGGAGGCCCTGAGCCTGCCGAGCACCCACCAGGCCTGGCAGCCCGCTCCCGCCCACCTGGCCTCCTCCCGCAGTCCCTGGGCCAGAGGCTGGCAGATCCGGAGGTGCGAGATCCCAGAGGTCAGGCCAAGGCTGTGGCCGCTTCCCTCAGATCCCAGCCCGGTGATGGGAGAGGGATTCCCCGGCTTTTGCCTATATATGGCTGAGGAGAGGCGGCGCTGGGGATGGGCCCCCAGGCCCCGGAGGTATTGTCTTAAGAGGGTGTTTGGCTTCGGGCAGTGAGGCCTTGGATTCTTGTAAAAACCTGGCAGGGACATTGTTTGACAGCTTTGACAATGTGCTGGAGTCTCTGCGGGAGCCCAGCCGGCCCAGGGGGGCTGAGGGCATGTGACACCCGTCAGCTGCCTGCCCGGCCCCTCGGGAGGGAGGGGAGACAAGGGGGCAGGCGTCCGGGACAAGGCAGGAGGCTCAGAGCTGCCCAGCTTGGCGGGAGGGGCCAGACAGGGACGACCCCTTCCGGGATGCAGTTTCCTCATCCGCGTGTAGTGTGCGCAGCGGCACCACTGAGGACGCATGGAGGAAAACGCGTGTGGAGGTGCATGGGGGGGTCAGCGTTGGCAGGACCACCTGTCTCAGTCCTACTACGTGCAGCCACGGTGCAAAGACTGGTCCATCTTTGTCACTGCATTCCTACCTCATAAACCCCAAGGAGCTTGGATGACCCTCTCACCCCTGCTGGCCGATGAGGAAACAGAGGCTGGGAGAAGAAAACAGACTTAAGACCCTGGGCTCTGTCTCCAACCTGCTGGAGACCTTCGCAGGGCAATGTTCATTCATTCATCCTCTTGAGGAACTTGTCCTGAGCTCTGCTCCGGGCGAGGCGTCATCCTAGAACCTGAGGCAGCAGCAGTGAACCAGCTAAGAAATGTCCTGTTCCCAAGAAGACAAACATCCCTTCAAATCAGGCAAAGAAGTCCTCTCTGTGCAGACGGCCTTTAAACCAAGGCCCAAAGATGAGAAGGAGCCAGTTCTGGGAAAGAGGGAAGTGGTACTGCAGGCAAAGGAAATAGCATGTGCAAAGGCCCTGAGGCAGGGAGAGGCCTGGCCCGGTCTAGGCCAGTCAGGAGGCCACTGTGGCTGGAGCAGAGTAAGCAGGGAGGAACAGAAGATGCAGTCAGAGATCACAGGAGCTTCAAAGTCCCCTGGGATTTGGGTTTTATTCTAAGAGGGGTGAGAAGCTGGGATTTCAGCAGACATCTACTAAGATAATCAGATGCGCTCTCCTGTATCAGATATCTACACTAGCTGAGTGCTGTATGTTTGTTTGCTCATTTGATTCCCTTGCATCCCTGTGTGGAATCTTATCCTCACTTTACAGACAAGGAAACTGAGTCTCCAAGAGCTGAAATGACTTGCTGGAGTCATTTTCACGGGATAGGACAGGGATCCCTCACTCAGCTCTGCCTGATGTCAAAGGCAGGCCCAGAACAGATCCCCACAGCCAGCAGGGCCAGAGGGGAGCAGTGCAGTGTCCTTGGGGTGGCTGATCCTGTCTCCTTTCCACCTGCTTTCGGGCCCACTGCCCCACCACACAGGTCTCCTGAAGGATGGGTCACCAACTTACCCCAGTCTGCCCAGGACTTTCCTGGTTTTAGCACCGAAAAGTCCTGCTCCCCGGGAAATCCCTCTGTCTCGGACAGACCAGGACAGTTGGTGTCACACCCTGCAGGGGCCCAGGCATCACAAGGAGCTTAGAGAGAAAGGAGCGGACCACAAAGCCTCCGCACCTGCACACCTGGCCTCACACCCACCTCCGCCCGGGCCAGGAAGGGCCGTGGAGAGGAAAGCAAATAGCAACCCGTGTGTGGCCACCTCAGCCTCCCTCTGGTGCCAGGGCAACGCCGCCGGCTCCTGGACAGCCAGCGGCGGCAGAACAAAGGGAGGCGGGAGGCCGCCTGCCAGGGAAGCAGACAGGCGGGAGCAGGCCCGGGAACTGGCCAAGCAGGGAGCGCGCGTTCCCCAGGCGAAGACTCAGAGCCACACAGGCCTTCACTTGAGTCCAGAGGCTCTGTGGCCTTGAGCAGTTTCTGGGCCTCAGTTGCCTCATCTATAAAGCAGAAGAGTGACAACAGCCAGAGGTCTGCCGGATGCCAGACTCTGTTAAGAGCTGTGCCAATTACGCCCTCCTGGGGCATCCTTGGAAGGAATGGCTGTTAATTTGTGCAGACAAGGAGCTAAGCCCAGAGAGGGTGAGACAGCCACCCAGGTCACACAGCTGGTAACTGTAGAGCAAGGATTTGAGCCTAGAACTGTCTGCTTCAGACCTTCGCCCAGGCCAGGAGGCAGCGCTCCCCAGAGGTGGGGTGCAAGGGCTCGGGGGTCAGCCCCTGAGGGCTCAACGCTGGGATCCCTCCCTGCAGATCCCTGTGACCCTGGGCAAGTGGCCAGACCTTTCTGGGCTCATTTTACACCTAAAGTGAGGGTAACTACGGTGCCCACCCTGCAGGGCTGGTCACTTACACAGTGAATTTGTATCCAGCATCTACACTGCACCGGGCGCTGTTCTACGTGTTGAAGATACAGCAGAGAACAAAACAGACAAAAAACCCTGTCTAGAGTTTATATTTGGGGCGGGGGATGGAGAGGACACAGACAAAAAATATAGATACAAATATCTCCATGTCGGGGTTAGGAATAGAGAGTGAAGGTGGGGTTCCCTTTGATGAGGGGGCAAGCAGGCTTTATAAGGAGGGGATATTTAAGCAGAACCTGAATGAGGTGAAGGAACAAGTCATGCAGATATTGGGGGGAGGGCATTTCAGGCTGAGGGAACAGCCAGTGCAAAGGCCCTGAGGCATCCTCAGGCCTGGGGCATTTGAGAAAGAAGAGGCTGGAGTGGCTGGAGCCCAGTGAAGCAGGAGGTGGAGGAGGAGAGGTGGGCAGGGCTCCAGTTGTGTAGGGGATGACAGGGACAACCAGAAGGAGGCAGTAATCCAGACGAGAGGTGATGGTGGCTTGGCCCAGGTGGGAGCAGGCGAGGTGGGGAGAAGGTCAGATTCTGGAGATATTTTCAAGGTAGAGTCAATAGCTTTCATTGATGGATTGGATGTGGTGGGAGACAGGGATGGGGAATAAGAGGATATCAAAGATGACCTCAGGAATACGGTGAGGAGTCAGTGAGCTGGTACCTAATGAGCTCCTCGCACAGCGCCAGGCACGCGGCCACCGCTCAGTGAACGTGGGCTCTTGTCTTAGTTATTAACTGGGATGCTCTCTCCCCTAAGCTGTCAAAGCCTCTCTGATGAA
The DNA here is from genome assembly GCF_009834535.1 of Camelus ferus. Taxonomy (NCBI): domain Eukaryota; kingdom Metazoa; phylum Chordata; class Mammalia; order Artiodactyla; family Camelidae; genus Camelus; species Camelus ferus. The sequence continues at coordinate 10,695,561 of NC_045714.1, read as the reverse complement.
CAGGCAAGGTAAGAACTGGTGCATTGGGCTAACGAAGCGGGAGAGGAGAAGCTGGGAAAGTGAGCGCTGACAGCCAGGGCAGCCCCCCTCCCCACAAGGAAACCTTCAAATCAAGACTGGCGAGCAGGGATTTGCCCTGAGCCTGGAGGGGTGCTTCCTGGCCTAGACTTGGCAGGAGGGAGAAGGAAAGAGAGGAGGAAGGGAAGGGGAAGTCAAAGGTCCCAGAGACTCAAGAATCAGTCACCTCGACACAGAGGACCCAGGAGAGGCCAGGATGGGAGGGGCAGGCAAGACCCACACCATCCAGGGCGATCTCGCCAGACGCCAAGGAGGGCCCTTGCCTTCGGGTCCCAAACTTCAGACTTTCAGGGTCACCTCTATGACCAGCCATCTTCATATTTTTATTTACGGTGACTCACCTTTTTTTTTATTTAAGGAAGTTTATTTTAAAAGGAAATTCTCTATCACCAATGTAAATAGAAAACCAGTATCACTTGCCACTAACAGAAGGTAACTCTGACCGTGAACCCAGCAGAGACGAATCGTGTTGTTAGATACTGCAGCCTGCCCGCGGCTCTGAGCCCGAGGCCTGTTCTCTCTCTGTTGAGGAAGGGGACTGGCAGGCGGCTGCTGGCTGTGAAGACACGCGAGCCTCAGGCTGAATCGAAGACAGAAAAATCGTTGAAAAGCAATGGCCTTCCCGCCATGCCCCACGCCTGCTGCGCGCACAGCATCCTGCAGCCACGGCAGCCGAGGCCCCACATTCAACGTGCATGTGAGTCAACCTCACCCTTTAGAGATGAGGAGCCAGGGACCCCAGGAACAGGAACCACTGTTCCCTGAGAGTTCACAGTGCATCCACACTCACACCAGCTTTGGATGTGCCACCAGGACATGTCCCTTCCTGTCCCCTTCTCAAGAGACAGAGGATCTCCAAGCTCTGCCTTGGATCAAGAGCATCTCCAAAATTTCACACCGCCCTTGCAGCCGCAGGTGCTTGGAGGGGCCGCCATCCCTCCAGCACCTCCAGCCATGAGGCCACCAGCATTTCTGCCCAAGAGGGAATCACTGGGGTTCTGGGCATCGGTTCAACTGTTCAGCTCCCATCCATGTACCATGAATTCCTTGGACAAAGGAATTGATATTTGGCTTGATTCCTTGGACAAACGCAGAGTGTGTGTGACAGCTGGGTCTGGGGGCTGGGCCTGGCCCACCAACACCAGCCACCAACGGCAGGTCTTCTGGGGTGGCGGCTTACCCGCATTCCAGAACCACAGGCTGGGGCACGCCCGCCAGGCAGCAGGCTTGTATTTACTGCCAGGCAGAGGAAGAAAGAAACTCTTTTGTCTTCTGGTCACATCCTGGTGACAGCACACCCCCCTCCTCTCACTTTCTCTTTGGTGGACAATTCTGCCTTCATCTTACAGAGCAGTGGTGTGGGGCAGGGAAACCCCAGGTTTCAGGGTTCAAACCTCAGGTCTGCTGCCTACCACCTGAGTGATGGCGGAGGGAGGGCTGGACTCCGTGGGCCTCCAGCTCATCACCTGTGAAATGGGGGCTCATAAAACACACACCTCGCAGAGTGACTGTACAGTTAAATGTTCAGCATTTCAAATACTGTGAGCATGCCGCAGAAGTTAGCATAGGTCATCCAGGGCTTTTGGCTTTCATTTTTTTCCATTTCCCACATTTAAATAAGGCCACATTTTGCCAAAAGACAAAATGCCGGGTCACGGAGCATGTGTAGGTTCTCAGCACTTATTTCACACAAACGTTGATCTCCACAATCTGAATCCGTTTACAGCAAAGCTGATGTGTCACTTTCCCCACATCCCTGCCAGCACTGGGCTTTATCATTTTATACTTGTTTTCTAATTGAATCTGCACACAGCAGGACTTTTGTTTGTATTTCTTTCTTTGCCTACAAGACTACACATTCTTCCATGTAGCAACTGTCTATATTTCCTTGGAGATGAATGGTTTGTTCACCTCTTTTGAACATTTCTCAAATGGCCTCTGTGACTTCCCGTGGTGGGTCCCCGTGGGAAGCGACTTCCAAGCAGGAAGGAGGATGGGAGAGGTTGCAGCTTGGGAAGGCGGGGAGAGCCTCCGCCCCCACCCAGCCCATCTCCCGCCTTCCCTTCACCTGAGTGTCTTTAGAGTTTGCCCAGGGTTGCAGGCACCCGGACTGGGGAGGAGGAAAGAAGGGACCAGAGGAACTGACTGCATTCTTGGAGTAACAAACCAGCCAGCAGGGCAGAGGTGTGACAGGCACTGTTTCTGCACCAGGGACCACCCACCTTCTCGCCCCTGGGAGCCCCTGGGTATCAGGAAACTTTCCTTCCAAACTGCAGAGGTCAGAATAAATCTCTCCAAGTTATGATATTGGGATGACTGTATCTCCTTGTTTCTTAATCACTCAGGCTCCCAGGTGCTGTATTAGCAAGATACCCAGAACCTGCTTCTCGGGTCCTCCCACACCTTCAGTAGTCCAAGGATCCCAAGGTCATCTTCAACCCCCAGGCTGGGGTGGGGCCTGTTCCCCACTAAAGGTCACTGCTGCCTATGGCATCTTACTACCACGTGGGGTCGCTGTTGAAGATGGGTTTCAAACAGTCCTGTGGACATATGTCCACATGTCCTGAGCTGACTGGACCCTTGCCTGGGTCTTGGAGGTCACCCACACTTGGGACTCAAGTTTACAGCTCTCATGGGTCACTCAAACACTCAGAGCAGAGTGACAAGTCATGTCCCCATCCTGTGTCCCACTACCTAGCACCTCAACAACTCTGCACAGAAGCCCCCCTGGGGGAACCTGAAGGTAGCATTGCTCCTACTTTGACAGAGAGGGAAGTGGAACCCCCAAAGAGTAATTTTTCTCAAGTCACCTGGCCAGTGAGCACCCAATTCAAGCTGAAGCCCAGTCTCCAGACTCCCGTTCAGTGCTCTCGGCACCTTTGGGTTTAGCAGTTGCTAGTGAAACTCCTCTTTCTCGGCCCCTGAAACTGCAGGATGTGACCTCTGCCTTCCTCCCCACTTCATCTCACCTCCTCACCCAAGTTCAAAATCCTTTTCCACCCACCTTTGCACCTGTCTCCCTTTCCTACAGATCCCCCCCAAGACCTTCCAGGGAGGTCCCTCACTATTCAAGCCTCTGCTCATCGTCACCTCCTCCCACAGCCGTTCTCCCCTCCGCTCCCCTCCCCTCTCGGGTGTCCCCTGTCACACTCCTCCTTAATCGTGCACTTGTCACCATCAGACTTCATCTTGTCCCGTCCACTCTACCTTCAGAATACACCCCAAATCCCGGCCCTCCTCTCTCCTCCACCACCATCCTCCTGGCCCGACCACCCCTCCTCCAAACACAGCACCATTGACATTTGGGGCCGTCCCAGGCACTGTAGGCCATGTGGCAGCATCCCTGGCCCCTTCCCAGCACCCCATCCCCAGCTGTGACAACCCACAATATCTCCAGATATTGCCCGGTGTCCCCTAGGGGACAGAATCACCCCCATGGAAAACCACTGCTCTAGACCATGGCAAAACACGTCTCAGGTAGTGGGGGCAGGAAAGCCTGCCAAGGAAGCCAGAGGAGGCCCCATCCTGGGCCTCGGGGCCTGAACATCCCCTACACACACCCCCTGGTCCGCAGGATTCTCGGGGTTCTTTGGAACCAGCGTGGAAACCCCTCCCCAGGCCAGAAGCAGCGGCAGGCCCGACCACGCCCAGCCGGGAAAGGCAGGCCAGGGTCTGACTATAGAAGGCCGGTGGGGAGAGGTTGTGAAAGGTCTTCTCTGGGCAGAGGAAGTGGCACTCTGATTAACACTTGAGGTGGGTTCACCCACATTGAGACAGTCCCCACAGGGAGAGGAAGTGGGGTTTAATGAATTCAGCCACCAGACCCCGGGGCGGCACCGACAAGACAGGCAGTTCTGGCTTCTGGCCATGGGGATGGCCCAAAACCACTGAGGAGGCTTTCAATTCTCTGGGCACTGTTTTTAAAAGAAAGGGGACTGGACCAGATACTGTTTTCAAAGCGAGTGTCTCCTGCTGTTTCAGGGCATGGGCTTTTGAGCCTGGAGCTCTCTGTGCCTCCATGTTCCCATCTGCAGAATGGGTTGACGAGAACCGTGCCTTTCACAGAGTCTTTGGAGGATTTGCTGAGGTGGTTTGTGCTGTTGGCTGGCCTAGGACAGGGCCTGACACGGGACGGGGTCTCGGTAGGTGTTCCATGCTTGTGAGAATGGGGCCCAGTCAAACTGAAAATGCCAGCCCCTCGTTCAAAAGTTACTAAGAATGTCAAGACAGAGACAGCAGAGCATTAAACCTGGCGTGGGGCCCTTCTGAGCCCTGCGGCGCTGCCTGGCCCACAGGTCTGGGAGCTGGGAAAGATGCGGGTTGCCGGGAGCTGTGGGGTAGCGGACAGCTTCTTACCAGGACGGATCCCTCTCCATCACTATCATCAGTGACCTCAATGTGTGGGAAAACACAAAATCAGGGCCCTGCACGCTGTATGAGACCACTCCTGTACAAGACATTTAAACGGCGCACCCAAAACAATACCACAGATTGACTGTCACCATAAATATGCCGGTAAAAATCTGGGCGGGAGGTCGCATCTCCCATTCCCACTGAGGGTGGCTGGGAGTGGGGGTGGGAGCTGGGCGGGAGGCCGCATCTCCCACTCCCGCTGAAGGTACCTGGGGCTGGGGGTGGGGGTCACAGCAGAACTGAGCTGAATCTGTAACATTTCATTTCTTTAAAAGAAAAAGGGTTCGTGACGAATGTGACAAAATCTTCATATCTCATGATGTTTAATTCTGGGTAGTGGTCACAGGGGCTTATTTTATTATTCTCTGAACTCTACTGTGTATTTTCATTTTTAAAAAGCCAATTTCACTGCTTTAAAAAGCTTGAAAGCATTAGATTAGGTAAGAGCTGGCCTTTGGCTCAGGCCCTGGGAGTAAGGTGTCTGAGAAACGCACAAGTGTTAATAGAGCACCTACTATGTGCCTGGCCCAGGGCTGGCTTCTAGGGAAATAAACATGAGTATTTTCCCTCCAGGAGCCCAGAGACCAGCATGGGACAGAAAAAAGGCCTTCACATCCTCTGCGGGGACCTGCACAATACAGACCCCAACCCCGGTGCAGGGCTGCCACTTTGCTATTTTCACAGGAAAGCAGGCTCCGCGGGTGTTTTTCCCTCCTGCAGAAGGACGTGGAGAGCCTCGTGGGAGTCAGCTGGCAGGCACTGAGGCTATGTGTCTGGGGAGAGGGGAGATGGGAAGAGGAACAGGGGGACATCAGCCGGCACATTCAGGCGCCTTCATGGGTGCAGGGGCGACCCAGGGGCTGCCCCAGCCACTTCTGAGACCCTTAGATGAATAGGAGACATCACCCTGAATTGTCAGCAGCCTCTGCTGGCAGGTCTCTGGGTCTGCAGCCTTGGGCATGGAAGTACCTCAGCTGGAGCTAGAGCCTGAGCCTGGAGTATCAGCAGCCTCTTTGTCAGGAATAGGCAGAGGACTGGCCACCAGGTTCCGCCTAGCCCAGGGCTTCATCCCAAAGGGGCCGTGGCTGGTGGTCCCTGCCAGGTCAGCAGCACAGGTAGCTCCCTGTCTCAGGGCTGCTCTCTGGTCATTTCTGTCTCCTATGTTTATTTAACTTTTTATTTTTAAATACATTTAGACTTAGAGAAAATGTTTAAAGCTAGTTCTCACATCCCCTTCACCCAGCTTCCCCTAATATTAATATTTTACATAATAGCACAGTGATCAAAAATAGGAAATTCACCTTAATACAATACCATGAGCTGTAGGCTTTACTAGGATTTTCCACCTAAGCCCTTTCTCTGTTTGGGCCCCACGCTGAACTGGTCATCTTGTTTCCTTAGTCCCCTGTAGCCCCGGGGAGGGTCCTCCCTCCTTCCTTGTCCTCCCTCACCTTGCCAATGTGAACAGCATCAGTCTGCTATTTTGTAGATTGTACTTCACCTTGTGTTTCTCTGATGTCCCCTCACGGCTTGAAATAAGGTATGATTCATGTTCCCTAAAACGCAACCTTGTAAAGTGTACGATTCTGTGGCTTTTCATATACACAGAGCTGGGCAACCATCACCACAATCGAATTCCAGATCATTCCTACCACTGCAGAAGGAAGCCCTGCACTCCGTCCCCCTGGCACCCACCATCACGGTGCTCTATCTTGCCCCATCTCTTGCCCTAGTCTCCATCTCTCTCCGGGACTCTGGTCCTGTTTTTCTTTCAGTTTCTGTTTGTGTCTCTGCCTCTGAGTCACTGGTCTCTCCCTCACAAGTTCACTTCTATTTCTGCACCTCTGTCAGTCTCTCCCAGTCTCTCTCCGTCTATATTTTCCCTTCTCATTCTGTTTGCTCTCTGTAGTGTGTGCGTCTTCCCCCTCTTTCATTCTAAAGGAGACAAAGGCAAAACCCAAGAAAACAAATAAGAAGCAATGATAAGACATCCTCAAAGCTCTGGGGACAGATGAGGTGGGGGTGGGGAATATCTGAGGCCTTCAGCTAGATGGGGACAAAGGAGGAGGGGACAAAGCAGTCAGCCCTGGAAGAGCTGCTGAGAGATGGCCAGGTGGGAAGGCAGCATAAGCAAAGGCCCTGGGGCAGGAAAGAACTCCATGGGCCAAGCCAAGGAGAGATGGGGGAGATAGACAGGGGCCTCCCTGTGCCCAGGCTCACTTAGAGGGAGCCCGGGATCCTCCCCAGGCTGAGAGCCTGGCCAGCTCAGGGTGAGGCTTGTGGAGAATAAGTCATGACTGAACCTCCGAGAACTTTCCAGGACCCCCCACTGGGGGCCAGGCTACGTGTCAGCTCTGGGGACCCTGAGCTGGACATGACCCACCTCTGCCTTGGAAGGAACCTGCAGCAGAGAAGCACAACCCAGGCTCGAAAAGAGTATGTGTGTTGATTTATTCCAGTATTTGGTCCAGAAGCACTTATTAAGCACCTGCTGCATATCAGAACCACAAATAGGCATAGGCAATGTCCTGACATCGTGGACTCAGCGTCTAGGAAGAGAAGCAGCCCACCCACTCACCCCAGCCATGCAGGGGGCAAGGCTGAAGCACAGGCGGCCATTCACTCTTCCAGCAGCTGCTGGACAAACACAGATGACCCTCGGTAGATGGCCCCTGTTCACAGCACAGCTTCTAGAGCAGAACAGAGGGGGCTCTGCGGCTTTTAGCTGAGCAGCCTTGGGCAAGTTGCTCACCCTCTCTGAACCTCAATTTCCTCCTCTGTAGAATGGGTTGCTGTGAGTGCTAAAGGCTGGGCCCCCCAACATTCAGAGAGCCCTCCTTGGCCAGAACTGAGTTTATCTGCCACAACTGTTATTGTTCCCAGCTGCAGGGGAGGGCTGGCCAGTCAGGGGGATCCCAAGCCTGCAGGGGACCCGGCACCCTCCCCTAGGGGTGCAGTTTAGGCAGCAGCGGGAGGGAGCAGCGTGTGCAGCAGCTGGATACTGGCTTGTGTCCTTAAGTCACCAAGGGCAGCACCAGGCAGGCTGGCCAAAGCCCAACAGCCTGACCCAGGCTCATTTGTGATGCAAATGGCTGGCAGTGGCTGCGGGCCAGGGCACAGGGTCCCCAGCCAGGCAGGGCCCCGAGCTTTTATTCCGAGCAGAGTTTGGGGAGAGAGGAGGGGGAGCCTCCCCAGCCAGCCTCGGGGGAACTCTCTGGCTGGGTTAGGGGTGAGCAGGGATCCAGCAGGGAGACACATTCTTGGAGGCTGACGGGGCAGAGAGAGGCAGAGTGGGGGCGGGTAGTGCCAGGACAAGAGCCACCCCCAGCTCGGCCAGAGGAGTGAATGGGAAAGCCTCTGCTGGCAGGGCTCCATCACGGGGAACCCGGAAGCCCTCTCCCAGCTTCCTCCTGGGATCCCACAGAAACCAGGGCCCCACATGTCACACCCGGTCACTTACTTCCTAGCTGGTCCCCACTGGATCTCCAGCCCCTCTGGGGTCCCCTGCAAGGCTGCGGCCACAAAGACCTTCTCCCCTTCTTTCCTGGCCCTTGGCCACCCTGGGCTTTTTCACAAGCTGTTCCCTCTGCCTGGAATGCCTTTCCCTCTGGCAATGCCAGGCTTTTTCTTTTTTAGATCTCGGGCCCTTACTCTGTACATGTAACCATATATTCTATTTCCTAAAGATGGTGCTCAAAATTGTATAAACTTCAGGCCCCACGAAACCTGGGTCTGTTCCCAGTGGCAGGAAAATGTCCCCTGACACCATCCTCCCTGGCCCCTGAAGAGATTCACTCATTCAGCAAATATTCAGTAAGTCTCTTACTGAGAAGCTACTATGCATGGGATACTTTTCTAGGCATCAGGAGTAGAACAGTGAATAAGACAAGAATGCCTGCCCTTATGGGCTGACAGTCCACCAGAGGTAGAGGCAATAGTCAGACAAATAAGTAATAATAAATAGTTCATATGTAGGTTTGAGGCACGCTAAGAGTTACAGAGGAAAATGAACAGGCAAGGGAGGGGGGTGTGGTGAGTAGAGGGGGCTTTGATTTTGAATGGAGCAAGGTAAGAGGTGACCTGTGTGGATACCTGGGAGAGGAGTGGGAACATAGCATGTGCAAAGGCCCTGAGGCAGAGGAACGCCTGGGAAGGCTTAGGGCTTCACTGTGGTGCTTATCAGGCTGAAACAGTTATTCCAGTGATGACTTATGAACTTTTCATCTTCCCCACTAGGTCCTTGTATTTGGTAGTTGTTCAGGAAGTAAACGGAGAAAGAATATATTTATTTATTTGGGAGGACGGGTGGGTGCTGGTGGTATTGTTAATGGAGGCCCCCCTATCCCAGGGCACTAGGTCAGCTCATAGGCCAGAGCTCGGTGGGCACCTGCAAGCAGGGATCTGGGCGTGAGACGGGGGCACCAGGCAGCCTTTTCCAGGAGCTTGGGGGTGGCAGGCATGGTGAGAACAAATGAGGAAAAGAAAAACAGGGAAGACCCCACTTCTCTGAGCTTGGTTTGGAGCATATGTGAGGCCTCTTGAGATGCCCCAGAAATAACAATGACACCATCTCAGGGGCCAAGTTACAGCTGGGTCACTGAATTTGGGAAACGAACTTAAAAACTGTGGCCCCGGATGGTTATCTTGTCTTGTGTGGCCTCCCGGCAGGGCTGTGTGAAAGCTGAGAAGAGCCTGCGGGTGAAAGTCCAGCACACAGTAGGTGCTCACGGACTTGACCATGGCAGAAGCACCATGACTTTGCTTGAGGCGATTCATTGGAAATGACTTCCGCCTCCATCCCGGGGGAAGATGGGCAAGAGAGCTCGCCCAGCCCTGCCACCACAGCGTGGAGTATCCATGCAGCCCACAACAAGGCCAGAGCAAGCTGTGTGTGAACTAACTGGGAAATCTTCAAGACGTATGTAAAAGAGCCGGGCGTCTCACAGAGCGAATGGCAGGTGCTGATTTGGGAGGGAACAGGTAGACACAAGTGCAAAATGCATTATGTCAAAACGAGGTGCTGGATGCCTCAAGGGAAAAGAACTGGATGGGGGACAGGACGGGAGGGAATTTCCACTACAGACCCCTTGATGCCTGGTCAAGATGCTGGAAAACAGAAGCGGTGCAATTATCCTGTATAAAGATGCCACCACTGTTGGTAACAAAGGTGGCTGCTGGCAGTTGGAGGCGGGAGAAACCACTAGACAGGGATGCAAAGGAGGCAGGGGTGATGGGTCCCTTCTCACTGAGCCAGCGATCCCTGCCACCACCTCCACCGAAGAACAATAGTGTGTCCTCTCCTCTTCGGAGAGGAAGGGCAGGTGGAGACATCCTGCAGGGCCAGGGGTGGCAGGTGCAAACCTCAATAAGGTGACAAATACTATTCTGAGAGGCCAGGCAGAAGCAAGGGAGGAAGGAAGTCACGCTGGTGCTGGTCTCTGGCTCCATGACTGCAAATGCGGAGGTGCTGGGGGACGGCTGCCCCCGGGGAGGGGAGGGGTTCCCCCAGGGAGGGGAGGAAGATGCCAAGGAGTGCTCCCAGTCAGGCCCCCTGCTCCCACAGCCACCCTCCAGGAAGCTGTGATTCCAAAGCCAAGCCGTTCTGTTTTGCAGGAATCAGGGTAGGTGAGTGCATTCGTCCTCACCCAGCTCCCTAGCCACCTTGCCAGCCTCAACCCCCTCCCCCGACCATACTCCTGCCCTCCTGGCCTCTGGCAGTTCCTCCACCTGTCCCAGCACATCCAACCTCAGGGCATTTGCACAGGCTGTGAGCCCCTCTGGAATGCTTTTCCCACTCTTGCCTCCTTACCTGACTTCTCTCCAGTGACTTTGGCTGGACCCACCTTTCACCCAGACCCTCCAGGTTCTTCTCCATTTCCTCACCTGCTTGTTTCCATCACACATTTGTAACTCAGTGGTTTTTTTGCTTATGCTCCTATCAGGGCAGTAGCCACACCCACCTTTTTTACTGCTGCACCCCCAGTGCCTGGCCCAGAGAAGAAGCTTGGGCATTTGTAGAAGGAACAAAAGGAGAATTGGGGGGCACAGTGTGCTGTCACTTAGGGGGAAAATATTTAGTGGTTCTGAGAGTCATCAAAGAGAGAGCCAGAGTCTAACCAGGGGGGAGAATTTTACTGTTTGCTTTGTTTTAATGGAGGTACTGGGAACTGAACCTAGGACCTCGTGCATGCTAAGTGTGCACTCTACCGCTGAGATAAATACCCACCCCTGAGTGGGGAATTCTAGAGCGAAAAAATTTAGACTGCCCTTCATGATAAAGGAGGCTGACTTTGTGATGGGCTTGGCTGAAGTTAGGGACAGTGGGAGGGAGGCACATTTTCTTTCTTGTGGAATAGCCCAGAGGGTGGGAGCCAGGGGTCATGAACCTGAACATGAAACCAACATAGGTTGATAAGTGAAAAGAACTTGGATCCTTATAACAGTACTTGAGCTGCTTGATCCAGCCATTCCTGAAGTCAGAAATTTCAGCTGCATGAGCCAATCATGTCCAACTAATCATTCTCCAGAAGGAGGGCATATCAATCAAGAGTCTTTCCTTTGCAAATGACAGAAAACACAAGTCAGACCAATGTGGTGGGCAGAATAATGCCCCCCACCCAAGACATTTGTGTTCTAATTCCAGGAACTTGTGAATATATTAAGTCTGATATATTAAGTTACATGGCAAAAGGGATTTTGCAGATGTTATCAAAGTTATAGATCTTAAAAAAGGGCGAGTATCCTGGGTTATCCAGGTAGGTTCAATCTAATCACATGAGCTGTTAAAAGCAAAGAACTTTCTCCAGCTGGAGGCAGAGAGAGGCAGCAAAGGAGGAAGCTGGAGAGAGATGAACAGTGAGAAGGGCTTGACTCACTGATGCAGAAGGGAACCATGTGGAAAACACGAGAAGGAATGTGGGAGCCTCTAGGAGCAAAGCCCTACCCCTCAGCTGTCAGCCAGCAGGGAATGAGGACCCCAGTCCCATGGCCACAAGGTGCTGAATTCAGCCAACATCTGAATGGGCCTGGAAGAGGATTCCTCCCCAGAGCCTCCAGCAAGGACCATAGCTCTGCAGATACCTGGACTTCCACTACCCCAAGCCGAGGACCCATCAGGTCATGCTGTATCTGGAGTTGTGACCCACAAAAGTACGACGTAGTCATCTGTTTTGTATTGTCTTAAGCCGCTAAGTGTGTGATGATTTGGTACTACAGCAATAGAAAACTAATACACTGGTTTAATGAATATAGAGAATTGACAGGCTCTCTCAGCCTGACTTCAGGAATGGCTGGATCCAGCAGTTCAAACACCGTCCTCACGATTCAATTTCTCTGCTTCCTCCATCCTGCTGCCTCCTAAGCTGGTTCATGCTCAGGCTCCATGGGTCGTCCTGGCAGCTCCAGGCTCTAAACCCCCAGGTTAAATCCACAGGAAAGGGTACCTCCCTCCCTCAGGTGTTCCATCGCGAGCCTCACTGTCTCTCAATGCCCACAATCAGACCACGTGCCCACTCGCAAGCCAATCACGAAGGCCAGTGGCATGCAATGTTCTTTTGTCCAGTCTGGGTCACATGCTCACCCCCAGTGGGGCCGCGGTGGATCAGGAATCATCTGAGACCCAGGGACACAGGTAGGGGAGGTCTGGTTCCCCAGGGACAGTTTGGGAGCAAGTGGCCACAGAAGCCACCACACAAGGGGGCAGTAGGAGGTCCAAGTGCACAGAGGATTTACTTTGTTTTACTTTCTGGAGACCTGCAGGGGGTCAGGGGGCAGAGGAGCCCCAAGCCACCCCAGAGAATGTGACTCCGAATCCCCAGACAACTCCAGCTCCACTGAGCCCCCTGGGATTCCCACCCTGGGGGCTCCGTTTCCAAACTCCTGTGCTAACTCAACCACCAGGGAAGCCTTGCGTTCCTCAGATGCATGCTTGACTGGGACACAGAGTAAATAAACCGATATTATTACCACGGCCCCACAGGGTGGCCACTTGGCTCTGAGGCAAATATAGTCAAAACTGCATTTTGCTGCTCTCGGAGGAGACTGAGGCTGTCCCAAGAGGAGCCCGCAGGAGGTGCCGGCATCCCACCGTCCCACGGGCATCCCTGACCCTTCCCAGAAGACGCCACTGGGGAGGGAGGTGTCCAGCTGCTCGTCCTTCTCACGCCCGGACCAGGCGGCCCCTCCTCTCCCCGAGCCTGCACTCCTGCGGACCCATCCCAGGTCAGCGACCAGCTGGGTGCGGGGCCCACGACTAGGTACCCAAGCCCCAGCGCACCCTCGGCTGATAACGCACTCCACACGGCCGCAGACGACTTCTCCTCGACTTGGAAGATCATTTAATTTAAATTCTTTACAATTCACACATTTAGCATTATAAGCCCCCTGCTATGAGCCTGGCCCTGGGCGCAGGGGCTGGGTACCACCATAGATGCTCTAGCCTGCTCCTGCCCCTCCCAGCTCACAGTCCAGGATGGGAGACAGATACTAAATGAGTAAATACATAAACGCACTGAGTACAAACCCTGATAAGTGCTCCAGAGGAGGCAGGCAAGAAGAGTGCAGAGTGAGGGAAGAAGGCAGGAAGTTGGCCAAGGATGGGCACTCTCCATGAACATCTGCAGGCAGAGAGAATAGCTCATGCAAAGGCCCTGTGATCACCTGCCGATTTTCTCCCCAGCTCCTGTCTGATTCTGTAATGACCTTAGTTCATTGTTTCCTTGTTTATCGTCCATCTCTCCCAGAAACTGAAAGCCCTAGGAGGGCAGGAATTTGCTTTGTTTCCTGCTGTATCCGCAGGGCCTAGAACAGAGCCGGTATACAGCAGGGGCTAATACATGTTAGCAGAGCTCACTGAATGCAGAATCAACAAGCAGGCCGTGAGCTACAAAGTTCAGCGGGCAAGCAAGTTGCAAAACAGTGAGGTCTCGTTTAAAAGCGTTTATGACTACGTCACTGCCTTGCTACAGAGAAATCTGGAGAGGCAGACACAGGTGGTAGCTGGGATCGGAGGGGATCTCCCTTTGTGCTTTACAGAATGTCACCTTCCAACATTTTACCGTGAGATTGTATTTCTTTTTAATCTTTTCATTTTTTATAATCACAGAAGCAACATACCTTTGTGGCCCCATGTTCAAAGATACACACAGAGTAAAAAGTAAAACCCATATACGCCAGACAGCACCCCCTCACCGCGCCCAGAATTCCCTGAATGCGTCTTTCATTGGAACCTCCGCCCCACCTGATGTCCCCGCATCCACCCACAGACCCTAGAGGTGGAGGCCCAGGGTTGGTGAGTGTGCATGAAGGCCTCGGAGACGTCTGGGCCCCTCCCCAGCTTGTCTAAGCTGGGAGCCTCACCTCCCCGTGGGACCTGGAGACACAGCCCAGCACAGGGACCGACTCCCTGCTGAGGGCCGTGCCTACCCCGGGCACGCAGCTTGCAGAGGTGTGCACGCAGCGGAGTGCTGGGCTCAAGGCCTGTACAAGGTAGGTGTTCTGTAAGTTCTCTGACCTGCCTGCCTCACAGGGAGGAACACGGTGCACCCACACCCCTCAGTTACCTTGGAGGCTTTTATTAAACTTCATCTCCAGTCTCAGGATTGTGGAGTTTTCGGCAAGCTGCTCCTCCCCCTGGGCCCACGGGAGCCAAGCAGACCCTGGCACTGCTCGCCTCTCTCTGGGCTAGGAGAGCTCATGCATGCAAACAGGGGAGAGTTTGGGTCCACATCACTCAGCGTGGACTGTCCCAGGGCTGCTGACTGCTGGTGAGCAGGGACGGGGGGGACCTCGGCTCAGACAGGAGTGGGGCTGTCAGGGGAATGCAGCCCAGAGGACCGGGTCAGATCCAAGGAGGTGGAGGAAGCAGTAAGAGGCAGCCCAGACTCGCTGCTATGATGCTCTGGGACTGGAAGCAGACTTGTGTCCCGGATGATGGCAGCAGAAAGAGAGGCAGCTGCCCAGAAAGGAAAGAAAAATCAGAGAGAGCAAGGATGGGGGGTGGGGAAGACAGGAGTTTGGGGAAGGCATCTGGCAGGTGGGCAGCTGAGACCTGGTGAATTTTGAACCAGGGCTAAGGGACAAGAAGGAGCCAGCACAGGACCCCTGGAGGGAGAATGACTCTTAAGAAAGGCATCTGAGAGGTGGCAGGGTCAGTGCGCACCAGCTGTGGAGGCGGTGGCAGGGAACAGAGATTTTATTCCAGGGTAATAGGGAGCCACAGCAGCTTGTATGCCAGGGAACAGCATGTTCTGAGTTACTATCTATCTATCTATCTGTCTGTCTGTCTGTCTGTTTGTCTGTCTTTCTAACTGTCTGTCTATTTATTTATTTAACAGAAGTAGTGGGGATTGAACCCAGGACCTTGTACCTTGTGCATGCTATGCGTTCTGCCACTGAGCTATCCCCTCCCCGCTGAGTTACTGTTTTAGAAGATTGAGTGGGTCACCATGGACAAGAGGCAGGAGGAGGCAAGGACAGCTGCTGGACCCCACCCAGCTCAGGCTCATCAGAGACATCCAGAAGATCAATATAAACAAGCCTACGGGTGTAGAAACGACCCCACCCTGTTAGTACTTGCAGCGCGTGCACACAGACATAGCCTCCACCAAGTGCCGAACTTCGTTCTCCAACTTTCATCGCTCAGTTGTAAATCATACAGAACTGTGTTAAGGAAAAGCAAAACTCTCCTGTAGTCCTAGCACCATTCACATCTAGTCTATTTCTTTCCTCCCATTTTTATACACAGATGCAGATTATTTAATAAATTTCCTTTATTTTGGAATATTTCCCCCAACAGTGCTAATGTTATAATTTAAGGGGGAAAAACCCTTTATTTTAAGTTTCTCTAAAAATGTCTCCATCATGGGGCCAGGGAAGCCAGCAGGAGGCATCCAAAACTCTTGATCTGTCTTTATTTTGGGGTTTGGTTTTTTTTTTTGGCAAGGGGGTTGTTTGTTTTTTGGTTGGGAGGGAGGTAATTAGGTTGGTTTGTTTGTTTGTTAAATTTATTTAATGGAGGTACTGGGAATTGAACCCAGGACCTCATGCATGCTGAGCACATGCTTTACCACTGAGCTATACCCTCCCCACCTTGAGCTGCCTTTAATGCACCAAGTTCAGCTGTCTGCTGGGCTGGGCTGAGGGGGAGTTTGCCACATCCCCGATCTCCAGGCTGCTGTGCACCCCGATGCGTACACAAGGCTCAGGGCAAGCCGGCAGGGGAACGAGGCTGATAGCAGAGCCGGGCACTTATCTGCCCCAGCAGGAGGCCCAGGAGGTATCTGGAGGGCCAGGTGTCCACTCCACACCGTGCCCTGTGCAGACACCCAGCCCCAGGGCACGCTGGGCAGCCACCCCTGTCACTCTCACTGTATCTGGATGGTCCCCAACTCCAGGGGGCTCCCAGTTCTGTGTTTACACCTCTGGGGGACAAACACAAGTGTGACTCAGCAGTCAGGGCAGGAACATGCGGGTTGTCCGAGGGGACTCCCGGGCTGGCTTCAGGGTGAGGAAGGTGAGGGGAACTGGGCGGGGGCGGGGGGGGCCAGAGCTCATCCACAGGCGGGACCCTGAGAAGCAGCGGATGGCTTTCGAAGGAGTTGGGGTGGTTTCTCACCTCCACCCTCAGTTGCTTGCTTAGCTTTCCCAGGTCCCTCCTCCACACCAGGCCCGCACTGAGCACGTTACCTAGGTCTCCCCTTTCATCCCAGTGGCGGCCCAGGCAGGGCAACTGTGGGGATTACTCCATGCGATGGCCGGAGTTCCAGCAGCCATCTTGTCCTATGAGATGGTCTTGAGAAAGTGAGCCATGCAGTAAAATCGTGCAATGGGAAGTCAGCAGGAGCCTGAATTCTTAATGACTGAGGATGCCTTCATTTAAGCCCTGGACCTCCTGCTTCAGACTTTTTTAACATGAGAAAAAAAAAAAAAAATGAACCTGTAACTAGCTAAGAACCATTGTTATTTGGGGTTTTTGTTGTTCTGGGGTTTTTTTGGTATGCCACTCAGCCTAATTCTAAGCAGTGTAAGCCCTTTCAGATTGTATATATCCAGAGTCTTGATTGCAAGAGACAGAAAAAAATAAATAAATAGGCTTAAGCGAAAAAGAGAATTTATTAGCTCTTGTGATAGAGAAGTCCAGAGTCTGATTCAGGCATAGCTAGATAAAAGGTCCCAAAGATGTCACTAAGACCCTGTCTTCTCTCCGCTTCTCAGTTCTACTTTCCCTAGTGCTGGCTTCCTTCTCAGACAGCCTCTCTAGAAACAAAAAATGTGTTTACTTCATAGGTAACTGACCAGCCACGTGAGTGTTTGACCCTGGTCAGCCCCACAGACATCGGCAGCCAGGTTCATCATCATCATCGTGACTAGTGGCTGCATCCTGTGTACCCAGACCATGGCCCTGCCACCCTCAACTTGTCCCTGCTCCACACTCAGGGTCCTGACTCTGGAAGCTCTCCCTCCTGGCTTCGCCACCGCCCAGAGCCCTCAATCCTGGGCCCCAGAAGGATGTTTTGAGGCGTCCAGGCCTGTCCCAGAGGCTGCCACCAGCTGATAGAGACAGGAAATGGGCTGGCCGCAAGTGGCCTTCCAGATAACCCCAGTGGCACCCACCACCCCCTCCCTGGCCTCCGAGCCTTTATCAGCTGCAGCAGATGTCTCCTCTGAGCTGGGAGCCTGTGCTGACCTCCCCGACTCCCTGCCAGTGTTTGCAAACGAGGACCCAGCCGGTGGGAGAAGGGCAGGCAGGAGAGGCCTTGAGGGTCCCTGGTACGAGAAGGGATCTCACCTGACTTGACCCGGGGAACCCTGACCCCTCCCTGGGCAAAGGCTGGGGGCTTGAACCACAGAAAGTGGGTATTCGCAAATCTTGGAGTCAAAGGGATTGGAAAAGGCTGGAGGAAACCCCACATGGGCCGCAGGACAGTGCAGACAAGGTGGCCCCCTGGTCCACCCCAAGCCACCTCCCCAAATCAGGGTAACCCATCTCACTTCAAAACCAAGGGCTGACCACGTGAAGCTGTCAGTGGACTGTGGGGTCAGACCCAGCTGCCCAGCTCCATGCAGGGGCTGCCCTCCCCATGCATCCCTCTGCCCCACGCCGTGCAGATACTGCAGCGACTCTGGCCTCTGTTCCCCACACCTTCCCTGGGAATCGGCCCAGCACACTCCAGCCTGGTTGGATGGTTCCAAAACTCCAGCGGGTGGCCTCCACCAGGAACGGCTGATACCATTCACCATCGGCCGAATCAAGCTGGGAATGCTGGCGGGCCTGCTTCCCCTGCGCCTGGCATAGCACTTGGCGTGGAGGAGACAGCAGGAAACAAGGCAGGTGGCCCCTGCCCTCCTGGAGTTGGTGTTCCAATGGGGGTAGGTAAGGGAAAGCTGAGGACGCAGATGAAGAGGGATATAGTTTTGCTGCCTGAACCCAGATGAGGGTCAGAGGAGGCCTCTGGGACAAAAACACCTCTGAGCTGAGAGCTGAAGAAGTCCCACAGGTAAAAGCTCAAGGATTTGACAGCAAGTGCAAAGGTCCTGGGGTGGGTGGTGCCCAGTGTGGGCAAGGGCCTCATAGACCACAGTGACAGCTTTGGCTTTTCCCTGGAGGATGACAGGGAATCACAGAGGGCTCTGAGCTGGGGGAGCAGAGACCCCACTGATGTTAAACAGGACAGTCTCACTGCACATGGAGTGTGGACTGCAGGAAACCGAGGGCAGCAACAGCAAAGGGGCCACTGCCAGGGTCCAGGAGAGACAGGGTGGTCCTGGACTGGGGCTGGGAGCAGAGGAGGGCATGAGGCAGGGGTAGCAGGAGCTGGATGTGATGGTAGGGAGAAGAGTCAAGAGTCACTGGAGTCTGGCTCACCCACTGTGGAGGACGTGATGGGGGAGATGGAAACAGACTGCACATGTGGGGCCAAGCTCTGCACTGCAGGGTCAGGTGGGGACAAGCCTGGTGCCTGGAAAGCCACTGTCCCAAAGGAGGCCGACCCATGACGTCCAAGCCTCTGCTCAGACTGTCCTCCCCACCAAAGTGCCCACTCTACTCCCCCTGATCGCCAGAAGCCCCTCCATCCTGGTGGTCCAGCCTCCCCTGAGTGCCTCCTCCCACCTGTGCGGTCCTCCCCCGCCTTCCCCTTCCCCACAGCATTTACTACGCTGTGCTGAGCTTGCCAGGCGGTGTCTGAGCACGGCTACCCCGCCCCAGACTGGCCCAGAGCATGTCCATCCACTGGGAATCTGCTGCCTCCCCAGAACCATCACCTCCTAAGTTCTTCTCCTACCCACTTTCCACTCATCGTCCCATGCACCTTGTCCCAGGGCCTTTGCACCTGCTGTTCCCTCTGCCTAGAACCAGTCATTCTGTATTACCCGGTAATACGTCCTGAGCAGTATCTGAAATTGCCCTGTTCGCATGTTTGTTGCACCTCCACCACTAGTTTGCATGCTGGTGTGTGTCCCCAACTAGACCATAAACCCCGCGGGCACAACTGAGGGTTTCACTCATGACTATCCCTAGTGCTTTGCATGGGACCCGGCGCATGCGTTTCTTGGAATGAACAAGTGAGTGAGCAACTGAGGGAATGAGTGAACGAAACTCCTCTCCAGCCTTCACACCCCCGCCAGGAGGCCCCCGTGATGCCCCCAGTGCTGAGTGGTGGGAGAGGCTGCAACTACCCTGGGTTAGAGTACTCCTCACCCCCAGCCCCAGATGTCCCTTCCTGACTCTGACCTTGCGCCCTGCTTGGCTGTATTCCATGAGGTTCCAGAGGTGCTGCCAATCTCAACACTGCACCCAACCTCCAGCCACAGCCCCCAGGGCCCTGCTCTGCACACGTCAGCGACCTGAGCCTGTCAGCCCTCCTCTAGGTGACCCTGACCCAGGAGCGACTCACCCCCGGTTGCTGTCGGGGTCGGAGGTGCCCACTTCGAGGGAGTAACTACGTACCAGCTTTTTCTTTAAAGAAAACAAGTTTTATTTTTATAATCAGAACATTCTAATAAAAATATTATAATAATATTAGCTACCTTTATTTTCTGGGCCTTGACTCTGCACCAGGTGTGCCACGAAGCGCCTGCCCGCGTCAGTCAGCCCTGAGGCCTCCCACTTCCCTGAGGTAGGTCTGGAGGAGTACCCCCAGTGCCCCCCGACCTTCCGGCCCGCGCTCCCCAAACTCCCTCTGCCCGGCCCCTCTGCCAGGCCGCCCGCCCTCATCTCACTCTCCCCTCCTCCTCCAGGGCGGGCCCCCGAAGGCCTCCCCATGGTGTGCCAGAACTGCCACCACCCCCCTATCTCCACTGAGCCCCCGAGGAAGGCAGAAGAGGGGTCTCAGCTCAACCCCGTGGCTCAGGCTGGCACACAGCAGGTGACCCTGGGGAGGTGGGGGGAATGGCCCTGCACTCTGGGCCTCAACCCACGTCCCTGTCGCAGTTGTGGGGAGGGGGCCAAGCTTAAGACGACGTACTGTCTGGAGACACCCACACTCTGAGGGACTCGGGCACTGGAGCCCACAGACACTTGATCACAGAAATACTGTCACTGTCTCCATGGGCGGAGCCGTCAACAAAAGCCAGTCTCTCAAAGTCAGAAACAGGTTTTGGATGCTTGGTGGCGGGAGTCTCCATTGAAAAAATAGACTGAAATTCGGAAATAATCTTAGTAGCAAAACAATGACAGTAAGAAAAACAGTCGCCGAGCTCCAACGGAGAGGACTTTGGCCGCCTGCCCTGTCGTTGGTGGCCCTGTCGCACCTGGGAGCCTGGCGATCTTGAGGAAGCCGCCCCGGGCCATCGTTCAGAAAATGAGAATCCTGGAGGCAGACGTTTCCCCGGCACACGCCCGGGTCACAGCTGCGCGGGGGGCGTCAGCAGCCCCCGCGCTTCGAGGTCCTGGGCTTCCCTGGAGTAAGGCCTCTCTGAGCAGGACAAAGTTTCTGCTCATCCACCCTAAAGGGTGGCCAGGGTCCAGGAGGCCCCGCCAGGTGCTGAGGGGATGGCCTGTGGGCTCCTGGGGTGGGAGGAGGGCACGGACGGTGACAGGAGAGGCCGGCACGTGTGCGAGATTCGGGCTGGTCTTCAGATAGCTTTCAGTCAGTCTTTTCTCTCAAAGTCCTCCCTCAAGACATGACGGGCCTGGGTGTAAAGAGAAGTGGTCTCTGGGCCGCGTGCGGTGCAGGCAGCAGCCCGCAGGGTCTCCCGGCCAGCGCCCACTCGGCACGCGGGGCGGCCCTCACTGCATCCTGTCGGGCTGCAGCTGCGCGGGCTGGTACTGCAGGAAGGCGGTGCCCGCGGGCGCCGCGGCCGAGAGCGCCTGGGGCACGGCGGCCGGGTAGCCGTAGCCCACGAAGCTGGCGGCCGTGGCGGGCGAGGCGGCGTACGGGTACTGGTCATAGGTGGCCGGTGGGTACTGGGCGTAGGCTGGGCTGGCTGGCGTGTACTCAATGTAGGGCGAGGACAGAGACGGGACCGGGGCGGCTGGGATCACCACGCTGGGCTGGACGATGGCTTGTGGGTAGATGTAGTGGGGAGTCAGCCTGTGGGGCCAAGCAGAGAGGGTCAGGGTCAGGCAACAGAGCGGGGAAACCCAGCTGGCTCTGGGCTGGAGTGGAGGACCTGAGAGAGCTGCGTGATGCTGTGTCCCCCCTCTTGAGTCTCACCCGTAAAATGGGTGCGGTTACAATAATGGTGTTCCCAGAACACACCAGATGTGCCCACGACCTGCACAGCACTTTCCCCAGCACCCCACAGAGCTCCCGCCTCCCCTCGTCAAGTCCGCACTCAGATGCCTCCTCAGTGAGCGCTTCTCAGGCCTCCCCATTCCGCCCTACATCCCACTGTGGGGGTAAACCCTGCAGGTCGCAGATGGGGAAACTGAGGCTCAGGAAGGCAGTATCAGCAGGTGCCTGAGCCCCACGGCCAGACTGCAACTACAGCGCCCACGGCAGTGGTGTGATGTACACCCTCAGGTTTGGGCACAGAGTGACCTCGGCAGGGGGCGCTGGACGCTGTGGCCCCAGAATCAGCATCTCCTTCTATCACACCTGCACGAGTCACACAGGACGGGGGTGACGCTGTTACACACCTGAGGGGATGTGGAACCCCAAATTCCTTCCACAGACCCCTGCCCTGCTCCCACCCCATTCCAAGGAGAAGCTGCTTTGAAAGAAAAAGGAAAGCGTTTCCTCCCAGTGCTCCTGCAGGCTTGGCAGGGGCAGAAACTGGGGCAGCTTTTTGGAGAACAAGTGGACAGAAAGCCGGCCCCTGGAAGTGTGGGCTCCCTTCCCACCAAGCCAGGGCCCCCGCTCTGGAACAAAGACAGAGGCACTCAGCGATCCCGGCAGCACCTACAGGAGCAGTGAAAAGGAGAGACACCCGAGCGTCACCCATGGGGATGAGCAGCATCCAATGCCCCCAGACCACGGCATGCCGCGCTGGGAAGAGGGGATCCACGCTCAGCCCCAAGCCTCTCCTCTGCATGCTGTCGGGAGACAGAACAGAAGTGCTGTTTATGCAAACCTGTGATATTTATACTGAGTGGTGATACTGCTCATGCTAAAAAAAAATCAAATGTGTATTTATACCCATGCTAAGGATGGGTGAGATGGGATCGTATGAAATCGCTGTTTTTAAAGGTCCAAGAGCTGACTGATGGCAACTTTATCTGGTACAATGTTTTGAATGCACAGAAAAGGGCTGGAGGGAGGCTGCGGGAGGGTCACGTGAGTGTGAGCATCTCTACAAGGCGAATGGATTCACGTGCATAATTAGGAAAAAGCAGCACTATTTGCAAAGGAGAAGCAATCCAAGCGTCCATCGGCTGATGAATGATTTCCACATCGTGGTGCACCCACGCCAAGGAACATTATTCAGCCATAAAAAGGCACGCAGCTCTGACCATGCCACCGTGTGGATGAACCTTGAGGACACCATACCGAGTGAAAGAAGCCAGACACAAAAGGCCAGACTGCGTGATTCCATTCACGTGAGATCCCCACAAAAGCAAATCCGGAGAGGGAGAAAGTGCTCAGACCGCAGAGGCTGCAGAAAGCCGGGGCGGGAAGGACGGCCGTGTGATGGGAACGCTCTGCGTCAGAGCGTGGCGATGGCCGCACAACTTCGTGAACGTACTTACTGCCCTAGAACAGTCGACCTTCAGTTATGTGTACTTTATAATAAACGCACATATAAGGAACAAACCCTGAGCTGGGGTGAACCACCCGGTGAGGGCAGAGCTGGGGTGGCGATGGACGCCACGGCCCCACGGACCCTGCAGCAGGCACCTGGGCAGCGAAAGCCTGGGCACGGCCGGCCCGTTCCGGAGGGGCCCCCAGCCCCCCTGGCCAGGGAGGTCCTACACCGAGTCCCCAGCTATCTGCCCTCCAAGGTGGCAGCCCCTCGACAGTGACCTGCTTGTCAGGAGGCCAGGCGGCTTCCACCAGGAACCCTGCCCCCTGATTCCAGGCCCAGTCTCCCTCTCCACCTCATCAGAAGTCTCTGCTGTCCACTCACTCCTGCCTCCTTGGTGGCAACGAGAGCCTTGAACAGAGTGGGGCCTGGATTTGAATCCTGCCTCAGCCTCCCAAGCTGCGTCCAACCTTCTCACAGGTCTGCGGTGTGCTCCGGGCAAGGGCGCAGCGCGAGCAGACGGCACAGCCCCTGGCCTCCCGAGCCTGGATTCCAGGAGCGAGAGAGGCGCACAAGCACACTGACCCGTGAGCCAGAACCGGGACTGCAGGGAGTGGTCAGGGGAGGCTTCTCGGAGGAGGGGGCGGCTGCTTGGAGCCTGACGGACCTCACAGGAGTGGGTGGGGGCTCCGCCCTGACGCCCAGCACCTTCCCCAGGGCCTGGCTGTGGAAGATGCTAGGAGGGCAGCGCTCACAATCGGATGGCAGGCACAGGCCCCTCCAAGAAGCACGAGGGGCCCTGGCCACCCAGAGACCCCCCGGGAAAGGAGTGACTAAAGCTACAACGGAGCGTGTCTTGGTGTAGCGCCCACCGTGCCAGCCCAGGCATCACTGGTGCCCCCACCAGGTGAGCCCCATGTGGCTCGCGGAACCTCAGAACATTCCTTTTTGTGAGCCTTTAGAAACTCTGACCCCAAAACGTCTCCTAACACGGGCAGGGACACCCTGCCTCAGACAGCATTTGCTAAAAATGTGGATCCCCGAAGACTGCCAAGTCAGATGGGGTCGGGGATCTACATCAGACAGGGCCCCGGGGATTCGGATACACACCCGCACTGCAGAACCACTGCCTGGACCAGGGCTCACGCTGTCCACACAGCAGAAATACCCAGGACTTTCAAACCACAGGTTTCTGGCCACACTTGCCTCAAGGGTGCTGGCCAGTGCAGCTGTCATGTTTACCAGATTTCTGACCAGTGCCATCCGGACCAAGGTCTGTCCTGGCCACCACGATGCTGCAAGGCTGGGGAACACTCAGACACATGGCGGCGAGTAAGTTCCAGCCTGGGAGGAAGGGGACTCCCTTGTTTCCTGACTTGCGGGGAGAATGTGTCTGTATATGTTCACCTGTTTCCTTCAAGTGCCTTGTCCCCATCCCCCAATCTGTATGTGAAAAGCCGAAGAAATAGATGCTGTTACCCCCATTTTCCAGAGAGGGAAACTGAGGCTCAGAGAGGCCCAAGTGACTAGCACAGTCACACGGCCAGGGTGTGGCAGAGTCTGTCCCCCATCCGTCTGCCCAAAAGACTGGCTGGGACCTGTGACCCTGGGCCCACCCTGGGGGCCAGTGTGGGTCTCCAAAAGGCCCCCAGAGGTCAGAGTGGCCCCAGGTACCGCAGGCACCAGCCCAGGAAGGGGCAGCCCCCAACAGTTCTGTCCCCAACAAGGAGCTTAGCGCATCCTTAGGGACTGGGCCCCAGACAGGTATGTGCACCCCAGAATCGGATTGAAATGAAAAGAACAACGGCGGGGCACGGGTCCTGCCGCCCAGTGAGCGCTGCTGAGTCACAGGCAAAGGAAGCTGCAGAGCCCTCTGAGGCGAGACCGGGCCCCGAGCTCTGCACTCAAGTTACAGAGCTTCCGTGAGGCTCGGTTTCTCATCTGTAAGCCGGGTCTGGCAGAGGCTGACCTCAGGGCTTGAGAACGGAAACCCTCCCCTGGAACAGCAGTTCTCAACCGCGGTGACTCCACCCCCAGCGGACTCTAGGCCAAGTGTGGGACATTCCTGGTTGTCACACTGGGCGTGGAGGATGCCACTGGCATCCACTGGATGGAGGCTGGGGGCGCTGCTAACATTCCTTGGTGGACAGGACGGCCCCCCCACAGAGAAATCTCCAGCATCACGCCGAAGTCGAGACCTTGCTGCGAATGACAAGGTGAAGGCGAGGACTTCTGACCACTGTCATGACCACAGACACCCATGAAGGGCCAGGCTGGTAGTGCGTGTGCGCGCACACCGCCCCCCCCCCCGACACCCACACCCACACGGGGAGGCCACTGGCTCTTAAGGTAAGGGAGAAAACCCACCCAAACCACCGGCTGGCCCCGTCTGAGCACAGCCCCCATGCCCCTCCCCAGGCCCACACACCCCAACAGGGGGCGGTGCCGGGGGTCTGGCTCCGGGGAACGGGGTGTGTGTACACAGCGTGCTCCTCAGCACCCCAGCTACTCCCCAGAAAGGTCAGGGTGCCACCAGCCTCCACGTGCCTGACCTGCAGGCCTCTGAAAAGGGCACAGGGCAGTCACACTCTGTGCCTGTTGGGAGACAGCCTTTGGGGACGCCCCTGCCCACTCTACCTCCACTGCAGCCCACCCCCACCCCACCCACTGTCCTCACTCCCACCCCCGAATTCCCCAATTCTCCCTGTTCTCTGCCCTCCTCCCCTGCCCCCACCCTGCAGCCAGGGGTCTTCTTAAAAACACACCAGAGACACCACCACTCCCAGACAAATCCCCAAAGGGTCCTCCCCTCACGCCCAGAGCCAAACCCAAACTATTCCATGGCTTCCTGCACAACCAGGCCTCAACCTGCCCCACCCCCAGCTCATCTCCACCCAACTGTCCCCACTCCAGCCACCCAGAACTCCCTTCTGTTCCCCAGATGAGACGTGCTTCTCGGAGCACAGGGCCTTTGCACCTGCTGTTCCTGCTGCCAACAGGTTTCTTCCCATAGCTCAGACCTCACCTCCTCAGAGGCCTTCCCCGCCCACCCCCCACCACTATGGGCTTTACTTCCTTCCTACACAAAACCACCTCGTCGTTCACCTTCTCTTCCGCAGCCTTCCCCACAAGAACGCAAACCCTACGAAGGCAGGGACTTTCCCCTCCTGTCCCAAGCACCCAGGCAGCACTTGTTGAGTGCCGAGGGCTCTGCTGGCACCTGGTGGCAAATGAGCCTCCTCTAGGGCTGCCCCTGCCTCCTGGGCCAGAAGTCATAGCCCTTGGAAGGCAGAGGAAGTAGCCCAGCCTAGAACCGCCACTCCCGGCACAGCTCAGCCAGCAACTCGCAGCTGGGGGACCCCGGGCCTCAGTTCAAGTCTGGCTCTGCACCTGCCAGCCTTGGCACTGCCCGTGGTGCTGCTGTGCACCCCAGAGAACTGGCACCAACGACCCCCTCCTCAGACTGACGGAGGGCAAACACAGTCCCCTGTGCAGCCAGGACGGACAGGTTTGGGGTCAGAACCCAAAGGTCAGGTGACCCAATGCCCAGAGCCAGGGCCTGGGCAAAGCAAACCTCCAAGCCCCCAGACTGGTAAGGGGGCTGCAGCCGGCCAGGCACAAAAGCTGAGACCGTCCTGGAGGGACAGACACTCAGGCTCAGCCCAGGTGGCCACGTGGCACTGTCTGCTGAAAGGGGGTTGGGCCGAAAGCTCTGCCTGGACCCACACACCCAGGCTGGGCAGCACACAGCCAGGAGCACCCAGCAGGCTGGGCCCGATGGAGACCAGGGTCCAGGGGCGAGAACCCCGAGTACAGATCCTGGCCACTCCTGTCCAAGTCCCTCGGCCTTCTCTGACCTCAGTTTCCCCATTTGTAAATGGAGGGCACCACAGGGTCCAACAGAGCCTCCCCTGGGTCCCTGAAGGCAGGTGTCCTGGGGTCTGAGCAGCGGGGTCTGCCAACTCCCAGGCAGGCAAGGGGGTGCTGACAACAGCCAAGGGCCATCGGCGCCCAGGAGACAGACGACCACGCTGCCCGCGCACTCAAAGCAAAACTGTCAGCGGAAAGGGACCAGCCGCAGCCCCAGGACTCATTTTGTGAACACACAGCCACCCCCGAAAATAAAAATAAAAAAGGCAAATGAGCCCATTTCACTTTTTCTGCTCTCAGGAGGTTCTGCCTGATGGGCTGGAGAAGCTGGCGGCCGCTGGGGCACAACAGGACTCTCAGGCTGGGGAGGGGCCTCCCAGGACTCCCCTTGAGGGGGGGACATCCAGGCTCTCTGGGGCCATCGGGCCAGAAGCAGGTAAAACACGTCACCTGAGGAAGAGCGCCCCGGCCCAGCATCTCCACTGGGACTTGTTCAAACCCAAACTCCCGCTCTTCCCTTCAAACTGCAGCCCACACCAGCCTCCCCTGACTGCCAAGGCCAACAGACCTTCCACTAGCTCAGGCCCAAAGTTCTGGAATGTTCTTGGACTTCTTTCTTTCACGCATTCTTAAAATGTATTCAGAATCCCACATCTTCTCACCCCAGCGCTGGTCCAAGAGGCCCTCATGACCTCGAGTGTGGACTGGACCACTATGTGGTCCCCTAGTGGGGCCTCCACCTTGGCCTTGAACCCAGCAGCCAGAGGGATGCTCTCAAGACCCAAGTGCCCCGGCCCTCATCTGCTCAGGGCCCACAGTGGCCCTGCATCACTCAGAGTAAAATCCAAATGCTCCCCTAGGCCACCGCAGCCCTACATGAGCTGAGGCCACCCTGATGGGCCCTTGACCCCCCATCTCCCACTTCCTCCCACCGTTCACCCCAGCCTCTCCTGCTTGGGCGCTCCCCCCAGAGCACCTGCCGCGGGAAGCTCTGCAATCATAAGCAGGACCAGATCTCCCTCTGTTCCCATGGAGTCCTCAGCCTGCCACAAAGCCAGCAACTGTCCTT
Source organism: Camelus ferus (assembly GCF_009834535.1). Classification (NCBI taxonomy): domain Eukaryota; kingdom Metazoa; phylum Chordata; class Mammalia; order Artiodactyla; family Camelidae; genus Camelus; species Camelus ferus. The sequence goes on along the minus strand of NC_045714.1, from coordinate 10,668,008 downwards.
TGAACAAACTGGTTGAATGAAGCACAGCTTCCTCCCTCCAGCCATGTGGAAGGGGTCAGGAGAGGGATCCAGATGTGTCCCCCTGCACCAGCACTTGGCAGCACACTCATAATTCCATATGGGGAAACTGAGGCTCAAGGAGGGAAAGTCACAAGAAGAAGGGGCACACAGACAAGCTGAGGGGCCTCCAGGCTCCTCTCACCACCTCCTTCCACTGCCGTGTGAAGAGGCAGGCCGGTCGGCCCACCTTGGGGCCCCCTGTGCTCCGTGCTCTGGGACACACCTGTGAGGCTGAGCTGGACGCCCGCATCAGCCTATGTGTGGTCAGGCTTCTCTCCTTGGCTGGAGGCTTCTGGATGAGGCCCTCCAGCCCTCAGCACAAGGGGCCCCTCCTGCCAGGGCCAGTGGGGCCAAGAGAGGAGCTCATCCTTGGACAGGAACCCAAGAACCGCCCCCAGAGGCCAGTTTCTGTTACAGCAGACAGACGGGGACAAACAACAGGTGTGCACGGGCCGCCCACCGGGGAGGGCCACACCAGCCCCCGCCTCGCTCCACTGGTGCCAAACAGGAAGCTGTGCTGCGGGGAGGGGGCAGGGCCACCCCAGACACCCTGAAAGTAAAAACAAGCCCCGTGATGCCACCTGGGGAGGGCGCCGGCTTCCACTCAGCAACCCCCAGCCTCGGGCTCTGACCTCACTTCCTGCCACACCCGCAAGGTGCTGACCCCCTGCGCGCTGACCCCCGCTCAGGGCGCTACAACTCCCCCTGGCTTTACTTACTTCCTATCACTAACAAATGATAGAATCGCAGGAAGGTGCAAATATAGTACAGAGAGGCCCCACGTGCCCCCCTGCAGTGGCCCCCAGGGGTGACGTCCAATCTGGGAACCCCACACTGGCACGTGCCTATTAGCAAGGCCCTGGGCCTTGGCAGATTTCACCATTTTCCGGGGTGTCCTCGTGTGTAAGTCTATGACGCTCTGTCATACACACGAATCATCCACCACCGCTGCACTCACGACGTAGGACTGTCCCGCCCCACGAGGCCCACCCCCAGCCAGCTGCCCCGTTCAGCTGGACCCACTGCCGCCTGGGGCCCTCATGTGCACAGACAGCGTTTTAATGTCCGGGCATCCCCACCATAAAGCGAGACAGAGAACCAACTGTATGTTTCTTATTCAAAGTATTCCAGGCACAGGGCCTGGCATACAGCAGGTGCTCAATAGAAACTTAACGAATTAAGGACTCCGGGAAGAGCTCCTTCCCGTCTGCCCAGCCCCACGTGCTCTTTCAGGGCAGCTGACATCTTCCTGGCATTCCCCACTCCCTCCCTGTTTCTAAGGGGGCCTTGCTGGGGGCGCCACACCCATGCACCGCCAGCCCCATTCAGTGGACCCAAGCGCTGGGCCAGGACCCCCGGGTGTGCACACACCACCCACAGCCTGGTGACGGCGAGGACAGGAGGTCTCCACCTGGGCACTGGGGACCTTCACACAGAGGGTGTGGGGTCCCTGAAACTATAGGTCAAACGGGGCATGCACGTGCCTGGGGGGGAAGGTCCCAGGGTCCTGGTCAGTCCCAGGGGTCCTGGTTCTGACTTCTCCAAGAGTTGGTCAGAGACCTCATGGAAGGAAGGAGGCTGTCGGAGCCCCTGACTCAGGCTCCCTCACCTACTGTGTGAGCTCCGCTCAGGCAGTTTCTCCTCACCCAGTGCCTGCACAGGCGGAGGGGGCAACAGACCGTATCACAGGGCTGCTGTGAAATGAGTCACTGGTACATCCCTGTCTTCCCGTGCGCCAGGTCCCCGTGGACCAGCTCTGCAGACAGGCGCACACCAGCCCCCAGTCAGCCCCGCAGGGAGGCGCCGACATGGTCCCCACCACACAGAAGGGGAGAGAAGCCCAGAGAGAAGGGGCAGGGTCTGGCCCTGAGCCCATGCAGCAAGGGGGCCTTGCTCCAGTACAAGGCTAACCTGGCATCCAGCAGCCCTGGGACCCTGCCCTGCTGTCTGGGCCCCTGGGGCTTGGCCCTGCACCTGGCACTGAATGGGGCTGGTGGTGAATGGGTGTGGCACCCCCAGCAAGGCCCCCTTAGAAACAGGGGCTGGTGGGTGTTATGCCCAGAAAAGCAGCTGGCCCTTCAAAAATAACCCAGGGAGAGGCTCCAAGTGCAGCCAGGCCCAGGACAAACCTCGGCTCCTGGCAGGCCTTAGGCCCCAGCATGGACAGCCTTGACACCCAGAGGCCCCTTCTGAGCCAGGCCCGATGCTCTGCCTGGACACCTGCCCCCCTCCTGCACGCAGACTGTCCGCTCCACCCTGTCACCAAAGGGCTGCTCTGCTGGAGGGTCTATGGCCTTAGCGTCTCCCCCTGTCCCTGAGCCACTTGCCACTTGCTAAGCCTTCTCCAAATCCAGGCCTCAGCCCCAGGTACAGTTACGTGATGGAAATGTCCAGGTTGAGTTAGGTCCTGAAAAATCCTGTTCCTCTTGTAAAAAGAAAAGCTGGGGGCAAGGAATCCAAGCAAAAATCACAGACCGTAAAAGTTCTTTGGCAAATCTTTCCACACTGATGTTGATGACCCAGCCAGGCGAGGATTCCACGATGGCCTTGCCCAAAAAGATTCCACGGGGCTGTGGAATCTTCAGAGCTGCCCAAGGCACATGATCGGGGCCAGAGTCTGGGAGAAGCTCCGCCAGGCAGGAGAGGGGTTAACAGGTTTGCAAACTCTGAGCTGCCCGAGCCACGGCTCCCACCATGCCCTCGGCCAACCAGCGGCAGGCCTGGCCTCGCTGCCAGCCCGGAGCCGACAAAACTGACCGCTGAGTCAGGCCCGGCCGTGCTCCCGGGGCCTAATTGTTTGCAAAGACAAAAGGGACGCTGACGGTCCAACTCTCCGGCCAGGCAGGCGGGCTCTGGGTGAAGACAGCTGACCCCGGCCGCCCGGCCTGGCCACCCCTCTGCCCCTGGACCTCAGCGAGGCCTGGTGGGAGGCTGGGAGGCTGCCCGACTCTGACAGGCTTTGGTCCACCGGCCACTGGAGACGAAGAGCTGGACAGTCCCTCTGACCCTTTGTCCCTGTTTGGGTCTCCACCCCTTGGCAACCAGCAAGCAGAGCTGGAGGCCTCTGCATCATCACAGGTATTAAATGGCCGGCCAGGCAGATTCAGTTATGAAACGCTGCCACCCCAGTCGGGGGCACAGAGCAGTAAGATCTGCAACTGACCTCAACTACCCTCACGTGGGTGGCGCTCTGAGGACCATGAGAACAGTCGGGGTGTCCTTCCTACCCACCGCTCCGGAGAGCAGCCGCTGAGACATGTGTTGGAGAGCCAGCCCATGTGGGTTCAAATCCCATCACTCCAGCCACCAGGGACAGGCTACGCACCTTTCTTTGTCACAGTTTCCCCACCTATGAAGCAGGGATGACATGAGTCCCAACCTCAGAGGACTGCTGTGAGGACAGGAGAGAATTTGGGGGGCATGGAGCACCTGGCCCCACCAGTCATTAGGTGGTCATTACCCCATTTTCCAGATGAGGAAAACTCCAGGCTCAGTAAGAGGATGTCTCTTGCCAAGATGGACCCACCAGTAAGTGACAGTCAGGATCTGAACCCCGTCTGTAGGCTCCAGAGGCCAAGCGCTGATGGTTACGCAAGTCCCAGAGGCAGCCGTGATGGGTAGGAACGGAGCCCAGATTCGAGCGGGAAGAGACCGTCACGTTTCAAGCAGGAAAGAGCTGCACATGTTTGAGGCTCATGCTCAGATCTTAGCATCAACCCCAGTCCCAGCCTCTGTCCTGGGGAACAGAGCGAGGGCTGTGGAAAACAAGGACCACCCTCTCTGTGTGGCCTGAACCCAAAAAGGAAGAACCTGGATGACAGCAGGAAGATGAGGGTGTCCCCAAACACCTTCCAAGATGCCTGCAGACCCAGATGAAGCAGATCCTAGGGCGAGAAGGAAACCCAGAACCACCTGCCCCGGCCGCCCTCCAGGCTTAATGCCAGGAGGACAGACCAGAAGCTGTGTTCACACACATCCTCCGATCCACGTGGGAGCCACTGTGCAGCCACAGGTGCTGCCTGTCAGGGTGAGGACCCCCGAATCATGGGCACGCAGCAACTCTTCAGTCATCCAGTTGAACTGCTCAGGCCACGCAAGCCCGGCTCCCAGTCTGCTCCAGTCCCTGCTCCACACTGCCCCAGTGAGCCAGGGGGCCCCTCAAACAATGCCTCTCTCTGGGGCAGGTGCACACACACGTACACACTTGCGGCTTTCAACACAAAATACAGGGTCTCAGATTTGGTCCGATAGCTTAGAAAGTTCTAACCTTCGGAAAGGGGCTGCCTGTTTTATAACTGTGCCCTCCACCACCCAGAACAAACTCCCACCCCCATCAACAGGCTCCCTGCACTGGGGCGCACAGCCGACATCAACCCCGGAGCTGGGAAGGCAGGCGGCATGGCAGGCTCCTTTGTGCCCCTGAAGTTTGTGTCCTTCCCCAGGCAGCTGCCAGGCTTTATTAAATGTTTCTAAAAAAGAGGGGGAGGCCCTTTTCCGATGGTGGAGGGTGGGACACGCGGCTCCAAAGCACATCGGACAAAAGGCCCACAGGCCAGGCCCACTTGGGCGGGGACATCTGGCCCTGTGCCCGTCTCACCTGCTGCAGCTACGCAAACATCGGACCGGCTGGCGGTGACCTGCTGTCGCCATCTGTCGGGCACTGGAGCAGGTCAGGGGGCACCCTGAGAAGGGCCTGGCCCCCTAGCTGGCAAGCACTTCCAGGCCCGTGCCAGGCCTCTGCCCACAGAGCTCAGAGGTGCAGTTATAAACCCATTTCACAGGTGAGGCGGTCACACAACCAGCAAGGAGAAGCAGAGGTCTGAACCCAGGGCACAGGCTCCAGAACTCATGGCGGGGGGCAGGGAGGGTGTAGAGAAATGCAGTCTGCCTTCTCCCCCTTCTCCCAGCCTGTCTCCTCCCACTCCCAAAACGCAATCACACTTCTGGAAGTTTGGAGCAAGTGACGATTCTGAGACACAGAAAAATGGCTGCAAAAAGCACAACCAAAGCGATAGGGTCGGCGGGCCCAGGGTGAGCCTCCCTCAGCCCGGTGGACACCTGCACTGGAGACCCAAGAAGCACATGGCCTCTGGCCTGGTCTCCAAGGACTGTGCGGCCCCATCCCCAGCCAGCCACGGCCACTCACCCGTAAGTCCGCTGAATCAAGGTGGGGTGCAGCTGCTGAACACCGATGGCAAAGCCTAGAATGAGAGGTCAGTTACGGGCCCGCCTCAGCCAGGAAAACAAAACCACTCAGCCATCCACCTCTAATCCAAAGGGATAATCAGCTTCCTCTCCCCTCACAGGCCACCTCCACAGGACCCCCAAAACTCCTAGCCAAAGGGGGCCAAGGGGCCCAGGTGGCAGCAGCCCTTGGGACCAACTTTCTCCTTCTGGCAAGGACAGCTGACAACTGGGTGACGCATCCTCGTCGCCCTGTCCCACCAGCATATACGGCAAGGGGACGGGGTTCAACTTCCAAGCTGGGGGATGACTGCCCTGTGATGGCTCTGTGAGCACCTGACAGCCGACTGCCACTCCTGGAGGAGGGCGGCGTGGGGAGGGGGGGCCTTATCCACCCGACAGATACCAAGGCTGAATATAGCAACCAGAAGCGCCAGGGAAGGAAAACACAGGCTCTCACCCGTCTGGAGGCTCCGCGGCTTGGCACCCAGATATGCCAGGTTCACGTTGGCCTTGCGGCCGTCGATGTTGGGGTTTGGGTCTTTGCAAGCCCTCTCAGCTGCCGCCCGGTCGGCCATAGTCACCTAGAGGAGCACAGATGCATCAGGGGCTTCCCTTGCCGGTGGGGGTAGCAGAGAGAGCCCGGCCCTGGCATGCGGCGCTCACTTCTCCCCATCTCGGGTGCCCCTTAGTTACCCAGGATGCCTAGACCAGTCCCTTCAGACCCCAGCCTGGGGCCCTCCCACAAAGCTGCCCCCGGATCCCAGCTCCTCCCTCCAAGTTCAAGTGCTAGAAAATATTGCTTCAAGGACAGAAAAAATCCCCTGGGAAGACAGGGCAACCGTGAAGGGTGGCAGGGGCCCCCGCCTGGCCTACTAGGCCAATGGGGACCACACATTTCCTCATGGAAGGGGGTTTGGGGACACTGTAGTTAGAAGGGAAGTAGGAGACGTGTTTTCAGGCCATTTTGTACTTAAGAGTGTTTCGAGCGTCGAAGAGAGCTGTTGGAAAATAAAACGGGGGATGCTTAAGGGCTCTTAAGCGCCCTGAGGTGAAGACCTGCTCCTCGCTAGCTTGCCTGTAGAACCAGGAAGTCTCGAGAGTAGCCGTCTGTCCCCAAAACCTCTCCACAAACTCAGGAGTCCTAATTGAACACAGCGGCTCTCTTTTAAACCAGGCGTGGGGTGGGGGCAGGGAGACGGGGCCTCGGGGCGGAGGCGTGGGGTGGGGGGTGGGCAGGACCGGCAGGAGCCATAGAAGGGGCAGCAGGTGCCGACGCCGGCGAGAGGCGTCCGGGCTGGCGTGCGCCCGCCCGCTGGTTGACTCAGCGCCCCGGCCGCGATAAGCGCAAGGCGGGGTGCGCCCGGCCGTGGGGCCACTTACGAAGCCGTAGCCGCGGGACTTGCCCGTCTGGCGGTCGGTGATGACCACGGCCTCCTCGATGTCCCCGAAGCCCTCGAAGTACTTCCTGAGCGAGGCGTCGGTGGTGTGGTAGGGCAGGCCGCCCACGAAGATCTTGGTGAACGTGGTGTCCTTCTGCGAGCCGTGCATGGCGCCGGGGGCGGCCGGGGGCCGCGGGAAGCCCGCGCTTGGGGCGCAAGGCGCGGGCTGCAGCAGCATGGGGGGGGCACCGCCGCCTACGGACCCGGGCCGCGTGGGGCCGCGCTCATTGGGGACGGCGGCGAGCGAGCAGGGCAGCAGGGGCGCCGGTCCAGCCGCCGGGCCCGTCCACTCGCGGGTCGGTCCCGCCGTGCGTGCCGAGCTGCGTTGCGCCGCGCTGCGCTCCAGCCGGCGTTGCGACCGCTCTGCGCCCCGGCGCCCGCCCCCGGGCTTTGTAGTCGGCCCCGCCCCCGGTAGCCAGGCCCCGCCCCTGTCCCCGGCCACGCCCACAGCCTCAGTCCCGCCCCGCCTAGGGCGCGCGAGGGCCGCCGGGAAGCGTAGTCCGGGCCCCACCCGGCCGCGCCCCACGTGCCGGGGGAAGTCCTGCGGCTGGAAGCGCAACAGGGGAAGGGGTGCATCCGGGTGTTTCCGGGGGACTTACTACGTGCTTGCGGTGTTCCGGGCCCCTGCCCTCGTGGAGCGCACAGTCTACTGAATGAGATGTAAACGATTCAGGTCATGTTTAGTGAGTCGACATTTCTTCAGGGCTACTTAGGGTACAGCAACCTATATTAATAGTGAAATGATTTTTGTTTTTGTACATAAATATAATTCGTTGGACTAATATTTATCACGGCATGGGGGAGGCAGGAATGCCCAGAACACACTCTAGCCCCACCGAGCTTCTATGAGTGGGACACACAATTAAACAGGTAAGCATACAATATACTATTCAGAAAGAAACAAATCAGGGTGCTGCCATCCAGCAGGGGCCAGAGTGGCCCCAGAGGCCCCTCTGAGGTGACTGGGGCAAGGGAAGAAGTTCTGGCAGCCTCAAAAGTCCAATTCCTTGCCAGGAATTGGCGACCCTTGGGAGCCCTGTTCCCTCTGTCCCCTTCCCCAGCCGTAGAAACAGCTCCCCCACCCCACCTCGGGTCTCTGAACGTCACGACAGGCAGGACAGGTTACAGAACTGTCAAGGCCCCTTGTCCAAAGTTACTGGGAATGTCACATCTGACAGGGGAGCACTGAACCAAGACAGGCTTTTCTGAGCAGAGGGCCCTGGCACCCACATCCCAATGTCACCTGGGGGTAGAGGGTCTGGCTCTGAGAGCCTCAAGCCCTCTGCAAGTCCAGGCACTATCGTGATGTCCGGTGCAGAAGGGACTCTGCTGTGGACAAAAAAGGTCACATGCTGTAACAGTAAATAAAGGATGTTGCAACCATCAAGCCATCAGCCACTGCAGCCACCCTGACTATACACCCTGAAGGGATTCAGGATGGGAAAAAAACGGTACTGGCTCCTGATAGTTAAGGTGCATTTCAAAGGAAGGCTTTCTAGGAGCCCAGCCTCTTGCATCTTCCCATATGTAGAAAAGCAGTAAATTCACTAATCTGAGAGGTCTGGTTTTTCTTTAATTAACAGTAATCTTTTGATGTTGGTTTTTGTTGCAAAACCTTACCTCTTCAGAATAGCCCCTCAGAGCAATCTGAGGTGCCTCCTGGGCTTGAGTCCTCAGAAAGTGCAAAATAAAACATAATTCTTGACTCGTAGATTGCCCTTTTTTTTTTTTTTTAGTCCACACTGCTCTAAGTGGGGTTGCTCCTGGTGACCCCAGCTTCTGGGGGGCTGAGGGGGATAAGGAGGCAGGCAGAAGGTTTACTGGTCTTTCAGGCATTTATCTGGCACCTTCGCTGTCAGGCAGCACTTGACTCCAGGCCCAGACCAGCCGTCTCAAGCCCTGGAACCCCAACCCTACTCCCAAGTAGGCAGCCACCGGGTCTGATCCTTTCTTCCCCCAAACCCCCACCCATTTCACAGTGGGAGTGGAACCCCAAGTCTTCAGAGGGCCCTCTGGGGATGCATGTTTCTGTCTCCCCTCATTTCCCCCTCGTCTTGCCAGCTCTCCAGGCCCACTCCTGCCTTGGGGTGATGTCTCATCACTTGCCCTTTATCCTGCTCTTCTCTTCCTTCAACATACTTCTCACTTCCCCAAGTTTTGTTTACGGAAAAAGGGGTTTACGGTCTCTCTGCCCTGCCGAGCTGGAGCCTTGGATGTTTTGCTCAAGCTGTAGGGACAGTCAAGCAGAGGGCCCCCGGGAAATGTTTGTTGAGTGAATGCACGATGAACGGAAGGAGGCAAGGAGTGCTCTCCACCAGACAAGGGGCCCTCAGAACACCCTTTGAAAACTTTGATAAAATGTGACCTACACTTGTTGGACCAGGGAGGGCGGCCACTGTCCGGCCGCGTGATCTTGGGCAAGCTGCGTCCTTTCACCGAGCCTCAGTTTCCCCTTCAGTGACAGGACCGCTAGGAGTATGGGCAGGGTGGGCGGTGCACCTTGCTCCCCCCCCCCCCCCGGCGCAGGCAGCCCCGGCTCCGGGCCTACAAGTCCCAGCGCCGCCCGGGCCAGCCCCGCCTCGCCCCGCCCCCCGTCCCATCCCGGCGCAGCGGCCGAGCGGGGAGGGGCGCCCTAGGGAGTGCGGCTGCGCTCTGGGCGCCGGGCGTCCGCGGAGCACGTGCTGGCGCAGTGGGAGTCCGGAGGGGAAGGCCCTGGGGGCCGCCGCCCGCTGTGGGACGTGCAGGACCCGGGTTGCGGGCGTTTGTCCGCCCCGGACAGGCAGGCTTGCTGCGCGCACCTTGCTCTCCCGCCCGGCTCGGAGGAGGGCAGGGAGCATCAGTGTTTTAAAAAGCGGATGCCCTGGTATGGTTTGTTCACTTGTTCATCCCCTGGCCCCTAGGTTTCTGCGTCACCAATCTCTGCCCCCGTCGGGTGGCCCCATATCCCCACGTGTCACCAACTTATGCCTGAGAATCAGCCATTCACCCGACACAGAATTAATGATTTATTAGGTGCCAGGCCGAAGTTCTAAGCCCGGGAATACTTCAAGAAGGAAACGAATAACGTAACGCCCACCCCCACACCCGCCACCACACCGAGCTTTTATTTTAGAAGGAATAGAGAGAAAAATGAATGAATATTTTATTTATATTTAGGTAAATTTTACCAGGCAGGTGCTGAGACAGGAGCAAAGAGAGACATGTTCTTTAGAGTCAGGTAAGGCCTCCGGGAATTGGTGAGAGCAAGTGGTGAAAGCCAGGGCCATTGGAGCATAGGGAACAGCACAGGGAACAGAGAATGCAAAAGCTCAGAGGCAGGAGGTCCAGCCACCATCATTGATCCAGTATCCTTTGGGTGCTGGGCACTTTAATGTGGCTAATCCTCACATACCGGTAATAATAAAGGATCAATTTGTTTTAGAGTGCCTGTTTTGGGCCAGGTCCTGAACTGGGTGACTTACGTGTGTATTAGATGATTTAACCTCAAAACAGCCTTTGTCACAGGTAGGTACTATTAGCCTAGTTTTAAGAGGGAGAGAACTGAGGCTCAGAATGACTTCCCTGAGGCCACCAAGAGCAGCAAATGCCTGGCCAATCCATGATCCCATCTTGTCCTGCCTTTAGAAAAGGCCTTGTTTCCCTGCTTTGAGGGCTGGACAGGTGAGACCTCAGAGAGGTTAAGTGAAGGGAGAACCAAGTGGAAATCTGTTGGGCTCTGTGAATGCTTCCACTTTTCTGCAAAAAGAAACAATGGTAGCTGGTACTAGCCTCTCATTGCTGTTTCTGCTCTGAACATGGGTGGGATGTTTGGAGCTGTGGCAGCTGTCTTATGACTGTAAGGCAACATGCGAGAGACTCACAGACACCAGCCCTGATACCACGAAACCCGGGGGACATTTGGCAAATGTCTGGAGACATTTTTGGTTGTCATGACTTGAGGGAGCAATGCCATTGGCAGTCTAGAATGTGGAGGCCAGGAAAGCTGCTGAATATTCTGTAGTGCACAGGACAGCACCCCACAACAAAGAATTATCCAGCACAAAATGTCAATAATGCTGAAATTGTGCTAAGCTAGTGTCAACACCCAGCAGCCCAGAGGTTGATCTTGGTCCCATCAGTTTGGGCCTTTGGGCTGATGCCTCTCCCTCTAAAGTTCTGGCCCCTTCGTTACAAGGGGACGCAGCAGGGCACAGGTGGGTGGGCTTGCTGTGTGCATCTCGCACTCTGGCCCAGCCTGGAAGGGGACAGGAGGAGTGCCAGTACCTTAGGAAGAGGACACCCAGGAATGCATCGTCCACTCACTCCTCCTCTGGCTCCTTAGGTTTCTGCATCACCAGCAGAAGGGAAGGAAGGTTGAGAAGCCAAATGGAGAGACACAGGAGTGGCGATTTAGGCCAGGCTGCTAGGGGTGACGGCCCATCTGCTGCTGCCTGGCACACCTGCTGCCTCTCCTCCCTTGAGGACAGTTTCCCAGGCGCACGGCTCTGAATGTGGCAGGTGCGAAAGGCCCGGTTCCCATGCCCACCGCCCACAGTCGCCTGACACAGCTCACTCAGAAGATGGCTGAGTACAAATCCCACCTCAGGCTTTGTTCCTGTCCCCACGAGGGGAGCCTGGACTCAGCACCCTGCTCCAGAAATGTCAGCCCTTGTCAGAGGCTGTGCCTGGGTGTGGGCGTTTGCTGTGGGTTGTTGAATTGCGTTCCCCCCAAATGTATTCAAGTCCTAATGTCTAGTACCCATGAATGCGACCTTATTTAGAAATAGGTATCCTGTACTATCATCTGTTTAAGATGAGGTCATATTGAAGTGGTAGGGGGCCTAATCCAATGACTGTTGTCCTTATGAGAAGGCAACATAAAGACACAGACACAGGGAAAAGGCCACGTGACAGCTGAGGCAGACGTGGGCGTGGTGCGTCTGCAGGCCCAGGAACGCCAGGGCTGCTAGCAACGCCAGAAGCTAAGAGGAAGGTTTACGTGAAACAGCGCCTCCCCTCCTCATGCCCTCAGAGGGAGCATGGCCCTGCTGACACCTCGAGTTTGGACTTCAGCCTGCCAGATCCATGAGAGAGTAAATTTCTATTGTCTTTAAGCTGCCAGTTCACGGTCACATGCTGCAGGAGGCTGATGCAGGCGGAGGGGAGAGGAGGCCCAGCCCCCAGCAGGTGGAATTACAGCTATTGGACTCAGGGTTCGGAGCTGCCTTCAGAGCCACACAAGGGTCCTGGGACTCCGTGGGGTCCTTCCAGCACTTGGGCCTGGGAAGCACCCCTGTACATCTCTGAGCTTCAACTGCTCAGCTGGGAAAAGTGAAGAGCGGGCCAACTAAGGATCCTTTCACTTAAAATCGCCAGTTAATGTCCAGTCCCGTCCTTCCCTGCCCAACCCTCCTGGAAACAGAACTGGCGCCCACCTTCCCTGCACCCCTCCTGACTGTCTCTGGAATCTGCCCTTTAGCCCAGCGAGCAGCCCGGCTGGAACCCGGCCACCCCCACCTGCATCTCCGAGGCACCACGTGGCTGCAGCCCTGGGACCCACGCAGATCCACTGTCCTCGGCAGCCAGCCTGGTGCTTGGATCACTGTCACTGGTTTGGATGCTCCCAGGGCCTGGGGCTCGGACTCCATTCAGGCCTCCCCTCCAGCATCCGTCAAAAGCTCATGTCCCTACCTGACCCTACCTCATACATCTGTTTACTTCCGTATGGACCGTCTCCCCGTGAGAGGCCAGCTCCGTGAGGATGGCTGGGGGCTGTGTTGTTCATGGCCACATACCCAGGGCCTGGCACAAGGAAAGCACTCAGTAAAGATGTGCTGAGTGAAGGAACAAATATATGAATGAACACATTCCAGAAGACTTGAGACTGGGGGTGTGGAGGGAGGGATCCCCAAAGCCTGTTTATCTTAACAGAGATGTGAGCCATGCAGCGTTCCCACGGAGTCAGGCTGGGCAGCCACCTCCCCGTCTCAGAGCTGGGCTGCAGCTGGGGACGTGCGGGCCACCTGCACCCACCTCCACCCAGACCAGAGGCCTGAGAAGCCTTGAAATAAAACAGCGACACAACAAAGCAAAAGAGGACGCGCAAGAGACTTTCACCCAGCAGCCAGGCGTGGACTGGGTCCTGCAGTTTCAGTTTCGGAGAGTAACCTGCCCCCTGGGCTCCTTTCTGATTATCCCTGTCGGATAGTGAAGTCATTCTGCCTTCTTTTCGGGCTGCCCTGGGGTGGCGGCCGAGAGCAGAGGGCAGGCTGCATTTATGTCCTTGGTTGCCAGCCCCCACCACGCTGGGCCTCAGTTTCCTCAGCTGTAAAATGGGCATAATGACATTGCCTTCCTCCCGGGGCTTTGGTGAGGCTGAAATAAGATAACACACAGAGGGCTGAACTCGTCTTCAACCTGAACAAGAGCTTGGTAAATGCGAACTCCTGCAATTTTGGTTTTTCCAGCCGGCACTTGTCAGTTTCCCGCCTTCTCAGGCAGCCGGAGACCAGGTGGGGAGGTGGGCACCTGTCAGCTCTCCTAGCCATGCTGTGTGGGTGGCTCCCTTATGCCTGTGGGACAAAGCCCCAGATCCCTTTGTTCAAGATGCCTTCCCGTGTCACCCACACCAGTGCTGAAGGGCCCAGTGTCCCAGGTCGTGTCCCTTCTCAAACATAGTCATGTTCTGAGGTACTGGGGGTTAGGACTTCAACATAGGAATCTGGGGAGGGACACGGTTCAGTCCGTGACAAATACCTACTTGGCACCTGCAGGCAGCTGAGTTGTTAACCAGAACCCTGCCTGGGGCCTCCACATAGGCCACCACCTCACTGCGGGCTCCCACTGGTGCGGGGAGGAGTGGGTTCATGTGACCTGAAGCACCTCAGGAGGGTCCCCGGCCCCCATCCCCAGGAGACATGCAGGAATTTAAGGACAGGGTGAAATACCGTGCTTCAAGGATTCTCTCAGAAAAAAATCAGCCTCAGTTGCATTTCTGTTTTAAAGGCCAACCCGAGAGCCAGAGGGACCCATGGGGGATGGAAATGCTGGCAAATACGTCACACTGCTTAAAGCGGTGAGTCCAGGCCCGAAGCCCAGTCGGAGCAAGGACAGCCTCCCCTCCCGGTCCCCTGGCAGCCTTGTGAAATCTCACCTAGAGTAGTTGACACTGTACCAAAGGACTACTGGCTACATCTTAATTTGAGACTCAGAAGCGGAGGAAGAGACCTACACTGCTGACCGGCGATGGGGAAGAGAAACTGAAGCTGTGGGGCTGACCCAAAGGGCCTTGCTGATTTGGGCCCATGGGACGCCAGGACTGACAGTTTCTTCTTACGACTTGTGTCCACCTTCCTGTCCCCATCACCTCTCCTGCTCTCCTCGACCCAGGGGGGCGGGGGAAACCAAAAGAGTAAGAATGCATAGCAGTTACTTTTTAGGGGCTGACTTACAATTTAAGCAAGCAGTGTAACAGGTATTTTAAAATTTGCTTTGAAAACGGCCCTCACCTTAAGAGTATTTCTCAACATATCGATGCAAAATTCACACTAGACTTGCAAACAACAGGCTACAAAATTATCTACTCTGCTTCTGTTTGTCTTGTAGTGACATAACATCTGTTGTGATAAAAACTCTCAAAACTGCAGCCACATGGTTCTGCTGCCTTCTCCTGCCTTCCCCAGAGCAAGGTCTGTGAAATCCAGGTAACCTCACTTAGCAGGAAATCCTGCAGAGCTAAGACGTGCTGGCAGTCTCTGGATACCAACCTACCCCCTCTCAAGGGAATAGGATGCCTGTGTTGAAACTGCCTTTCGTAAACACTGTGGCCCCGAGACATTTCCCACCAGGCGCTCTGAACCCAATGTCCAGGGTTTATACAGCTTGTTCAAAGGCCTACAAAAGTGTCTGAGGTGTGGGGAGAGGTGGGAGAGGAGGGAGAGAAAATAGCTTCAAAATATGAGAACAACAATCCCAAATTAATGTTTCATTTAGTGTCTACAAATGTAATACTATTGACCTTACTATTTACAGAGTTCCAAAAATTTGTCAGGAAACACTTTTGAGAAATTTCCTGGTATTCAAGGTGATCACTGATAAATCATTGCCAAGTGTAAATTAAAAACTGCCAAATAATTTCAGAAGTAAAACACGAAAAACATTTTTTTCAAAAAATTTTCAGTAAAAGAATATGTATTTAAGGTAGGATGTGGGCACACTTTAACATTTGATGTGATGAGTAGGACACCTCCAAACAGTCAGAGGGCCTGGGGGTGCAATGTCCCAGGGCAATCTACTGCGAGCAGTAGATTGACATTTCTGGTAACCACACGTACAAAAGTACGATCAGGTGAAATTAATTGTATTACCCAGAATATTATGATTTCAATGTGTAATCGCTGTAAAAGGTTAATGAGATACTTACATTCTTCTGCTTTTGAAATCTGCTGTGCTAAATTTACTTTTACATCTCAATTCCAACTCATCACATGGGGACCTCGAACATCCAAAGTTACTAAAACCCATCTTTAAATGCCCTTTTTGCCACCGAGACCCATTTGGGATGGAGGTTGGTCTTTCCTAATCTTTCCTTCCCAGACCAGGGCAGGGCAGGCAAGTGCTCGGAGTCCCCTGCACCTCACTCAAGGCTTCAAAGTCCCAGGAGGAAACTAAGGGGGACATTAAATTTTAAGTAGAAATGTCAGGAATCTGACCTCTGAAAAATTGTCGACTTTGGTGTTTCCTAAGGAGGCCATCAATCTTCTAAAGATAAAAGTGTATTATTTCAAAGAATAGTATTCTAGCAGTATAAATAATCCTTCAATTCCACTTTCCAACTGCTTTACAAGCTTAGTAATGGCAGCCAGCGGGGCACCGACTCGTCATTTCTTTTCATCAGCTGAAGTGGCTGAAACTGAATACAGAACCTGATCCCCCGACTGGCATCACTGGCGCCATCTGCTGGCCGCACTGAAGCAGCCTCCCCTTTCAAGAACCCTTTTACAGACTAGCAAGATCTCCAGACTGCCCGTCCGTGGATGTTTTTGTCCCAAAAGCCTCCGCAGATGCCACCCGCCCTGGAAGTTACAGGAGTAGCAGCTAACACTTGAGCATTTATTACCCGCCAGCCATGGAAGCACTTCATGTGCATTGATTTCGAATACTCACCCCAGCCTTTGCGATAGCTACTTTCATTAATCTCTCCCACTTTACAGATGAGGTCACTGAGGCTAAGAGTTGTTTAAATCACATGCTCAAGGTCACAGAGTTGGTAAGTGACAGAGCTGGGGTGTGAAGGCAGGCAATCCAACTCCAAGTGCCTGTTCTTAACTATGCTGTACAGCTATTTCAATTGTCGTCTTATGAACAACATAATGACCCTTCCTATTTTGGGGTGATTGCAAGGACATAGTTATGACTGGAACTCACACAGTACCTCATGAGGTTATTGAACCTCAAGAACTCAGTCTAAACCATATAAAAGGAACAGAAAAAAAAAAAAAAAAGGAACGGGGACGGAGAAAACTTCCAATGCAGGATACTATAAAATATATAACATATGCACGCATCAGTTCGTACACACACACACACACACACACACACACACACGTAACGGTAGCGCAGTGTGCAGACACACCGTCACTGTGAGCAGTGCGCCGGAATGTTCTCAATGTTCTCTGCAGTCTTCTGTGACTCCATTTTAAAAAATGCTTGTTGCGACAGCTACAGTCATTGTACTACCTACGGATGGGTCACGATCGAAATCGGAAAATGCTGGCTTAGATGTTCCTATATGCTTTCAAGGGTATGCATTTGGTTCCTTTCTTACAGAGCCCTTCCTTCAAATTTGAGTAGAAGTAGAGTACCCCTCCACTCTGCCAGGTAGCCTAGAACATACAGAATAATGTCACCTTCGTGTCACCTTCCAGCGAGGTACGTCTGCACCTCAAAGATGACTTTCAGGTGGCCTGTTGTAATTTCCATTGAATCATTTCGTGTCTTGCTTTCATTGCTTTATTTTCACTGTATTTTTTTGTGATTATTTTCTACTTTGGGCGGAAGATATTAGGTTGCCATATACTGAAATTTTTTTCTCTAAATTTATGGCGCTGACAAATTTATTTCCAAAAGGCAAGTAAGTGGACTGATTTAAAAAAAAAAATAAGTAAATGGCCGTGGAAGCGGGGTGGCCGGGCGTCCGGAAGCTGCGCTGTAACCCGCCCTCTCGTGCAGGGCCCCACCTCCGGGGAGCTTCACCCTCGCGGTGGAGGCGCCTTTTCCGGGGACAGCAGCCCCTCGCTGGAGTGGGTCCGCCTGCACGTTGCTCCAGCCAAGCCCACCCAGCCCGGCATCCTCCTGTCCAGCGCCGCCGCAGATGAAGCCACTCCTAATGCAGTGGGGGGGCAGGCAGGGCTCCCCTTGACTGAGAGGGGTCTCCCAGGCAGGCTCAGACATGCGCACGCGCCCAGCACATTTCCATGCTGGTTCTCGTGTCTGCGGAACACTGGGTTGGACCAGACATAACAGGAACGGATGTGGGCCTCCCTGTACACGACTCCCAAACCTGTATTCACCCTGTTTCACCAGCATCTTAACACACGGTCCTCGCACCAGATCGTGTGCAGTTAACCAAGAAAAGTGGTGTTACAAACAGGGACGAGGAAAAGCCTGGTAAAGCCAAATGGAAAAACCCAGTGACAGCACAACGTGAGCTGTGGAATCTAGGTAGCAGACATGTTCACCATGGCGCTCCTTCAACTCCTCCGTTTGTTTGAAAATTTTCATAGTAAAAAGTTGGGGAAAAAAGTGAACAAAACTTGTCTTCCCCATAATTCCATCTTCAGTGGAATTATATTATATATAATTATATATTCCACCTTCAGTGAAAGCCGGAACTCTATTTTTAACCGGGCGTCCAGTAAATTTTTAATGGCAGACTGATGTGACATTAAAAAAGTGTAGATTACAATTTTATCTTTTCAAACTAGAAGATGCCATCAAATTTCTTAATACCTATTGAACACCTACTGTATGCAACATACAGTACTCGTGCCTGCAGGGATGATGTTTAAGATGGAGAGTTCCTCGAAGACTCCATGTACCTTTTAGGAAACATGAAAACAAGTATCTTAAGAAGTCTGATGACTTCCACAAATGTTTACAGGTTCATCAGTAGCAAACACGCAGCAGGCTTTTAAGCTTTCGGTTCTAGGCCTGTGGAGAAATAAGCCTTGTCCATGCACCAGGATTCACATCCTGGGGGGTGGCAAGGAGCTCGCTTACTCCTGGTTTCTGGCAGCGCTAAGTCCAACCTGGGATTAAGCAAGTGATTTAAATCTGCCAGTTAGAAAAACTATCCCCTTGGTAATGTGACACCAATCTTGGACAAGAACACTCTAAAAGGCTCATGACTTAAGATTCAATATTTTGCGGTCACTTTCAACCACAGCCAGGCACTAGCTTGTAAAAAATAATGAAACTGTGGCTAAAGGTCTACACCTGTTCCCACCTCCAGTGAAAGCTGGCTGCTGAGTAAGCAAGTGCGGCTCTCTTCTCTCAGCGGTCTTTCTTACCTGCTTGATCTGCTCGCACGTTCAGATCAAAGCTGGGAAAAAATTAGCTGTAGACAGTTAACTTGAAAATTCAGATTTTTTTCTAGTGCACCTGCCTTTTTTTGTCTCTCTCAAAACAAACAAACCAACAAACAACTTTTCCAGCTAAAAGAGACAGAGTTAATGGTCTGAATTCATCTGTGATCTGATGACTAAAGAAATCTAAACCAAGTGCAGGCAATCTCTTCAGTAGAAAACTTTATTTTCAATGTCCTTTATGAATAGACAAACACGTCTTACAACATGATCAATATCAGATTTCCACACTGAGCAAGTTAGTTTACATACCAGCTCTAAAGAGTAAACCAGGAGCAGCATTTGGGACCACAGGGTAAAAACACATCACTCATTTTGGATACTTACCAATCAGGAATTCTGAATTACATGAAATAAAAAAAGCAACATCCCAAAACTACGTCTGCTGGGGGCAGGAGCTCAGAGCACTTCCCATGTGGGGACTTGGGTCCTAACTTGAAGGCCACACAAGCATTACCCACTAGGGCTTTGTCCACAGAGGCCTGAGCCTCAGAACAGGAACACGCCTGTTCCAGTCCCCGGGACATTGGCCCAGCAGGGCTGACAAAAGCACTGGGGGTGTTAAAGGTGGGAATGAAGGAAGCAAAAGAACTCATTCAAACTCTGCCCAGCAGTGCTCGGAGAGGCTGCTGCCCGACGGTCCACACTAGGAACCATCCCAGCTCAGGATTCCCTCTTCACTAAGGTGCGAGGTTTCTGCATCTCCCAAAGGGCATCTGCAATCACAAATCAAAGCCCGAGGATGACACTGAGCAGGACGGCCACTGCAGACCTTACGGGGGAAGGTGGGTGGGCACGGGGAGACACGGACAGAGGGAGCTTAGCAGATCATCTTCAAAATATTTTATTACAAAATACAGTACAGGGTTCGTAGAAGGTTTCCCAATGTTCTCTAATACATACACTGCTGAATGAAGCACTGCAAAATACCTGGCAGTTGCCCACATGGATCTAAGAACTTCTATAATAATTTCAATCCCCTTAGAGTTACAGATGACATCTGTAACCGGCAGTGGAATGGACAGACGGAGTCACTGTGGCCGTGGGGCTCCTGACTGCTGAACAATGACATGGTTTTCTCCGGGGGTTGAAATCCACATCCATGGCTGACAACCCACCAAAAGCTGAGACCCAAATTCGTGCAGAGACGAGGCAGAGTGGAGAGAGGACCCCGGACAAGCCCCGGGCCTCCAGCCACTACTTCTTATTCCTGGGCTTTAGCTCCTCGGCTGCATTACGCAGGAAAATGTAATTTTTCTTTTGGGGATTATAAAATTCATGTCCCTAAAGGGGAAAAAGAACAGGATCTTAAAAAGTGATTAAAAACCAAGTTCGCATCCTGTGGCCACTTTGAATACGGCCAGTCTTGTGCTCTGCTGCCCGACAGCGTCCAGCGGGGCTGGGGAACCCTTACCTTTGACCAATCATAGCTGGACGCATATGCAAATATGTTCCCATTGTGATTGAAGCAGCAAGCCGATATCGGCTGATCTAACTGTTCTGAAGTTTTTAGTTTTGTCCTGGCATCTTTGTCCCAAAAGCTGAATCTACCATCAGATCCTACAGTTGCAAGGGTGCCATGAACTGGATGGAACGCAATTCCATTCACCTGCAAGGATGGACACACACAATGAGAAGCAGAGGCAGGGGAGGGAGGAGAAAGCAGGTTTTTGACAACGCTGACATCCTGGTGGAGTCAGGAAACAAAACATACAGTTATCATTTCACCAGAGCTGGCCGCCCGCCGGTCACAGAAGCTGGCCAGGCTTCCTGAGTCAATCAGCAGCCCGGGACCCAATCTTGCCTCGTTAAGAACACAAGTCAGCAGAAGTTAACAAGTATGTAGCTAGTAACACCAAGAAGCAAACCTCAGGAAAATGCCTTTTTCTTTTTCAGCAAACAGCAATTTCTCGGTTTTAGCAAAGTGTATCAACCGTCTGCCAGCACTCATGAAGGTGGAAGACACTCCCCCAAAACTCCTAAGCTCGCGTTCCGAAGCAGAGAGAACGAAGACAGTCAACATGTTCATAAAAACAGAAAACTGAAACCTCCTGCGTAAGCTGTTTATCTCCGCACATGACCACACACAATGACAGCAATCGTTTCTGATCCCACAATGACTCAGCCATCCACCACCGAGCCTCGTTTCTAGACACATTCTCAGGGTTAAAGTTTCTAAAAACGTACCGCGTAGATGTCTTGAGGAGCTGAAGTGTTGGTTCCGTTAGATCGATGACATTTAAAGGTGAAGTTATCTTTGGCACTGAAAACACAAAGGCCCAACTTAGTTTTCCTTTTAAAAACACAAAGTGTCCTGTGAGAATCACAGGCAGGCTGCTGGGGCGGCACTTACGGGTTTGGGGGGTTGATGTAGTGAATGGCAACTCTCCCCTCGATGCTTCCCAGGGCAAAACCCGTCGGCTTGTTCTGCTTGTCTTTAAAAATAGCCACACATCGATGCTATAGTTTGGGGGAGAAAAGTGTTATCATCACACTGTAAAATATAACATTCCATAATGAATGTGAAGGTAAACAGCTTTTACCCCATTTTGGGTCTTAAAAGAATCAGAAACATATTTCTGAAATATGGTGAAGTAGATATTTCCATTCCTCCAGTAAACATTTTCTTCCTCCTTGTATTGTGCCGCGTACCGCAGACCGGGCGCTTCCATCCAGGGGCTGTTCCTCCTCTGCCGCCCTGACGGCCTGCTGTCACCGCAGCAGGGCACAGGGCTTTCAGAGCCCCACCAGGTCCTATTCAGGTGCTGGCCCTTGGTGGGGCGGGAGGAGGACATGTCACTGATTTGCAGCCCATCATCGACTAGGCGGGTGCCCTCCAGCAAGTCACATCATGTTCCCAAGCCGCTGCTTCCCCAGCCGGAAAGGGGAAGTCGTGTCTGCCCGGCGAGCACGGAGGAACACTAATGTGGCAGTACCTTCTAAGCTATGAACATGCCACACAAAAGCCAGACACTGCACTTGATCCAACAGAGTCTGAGGGGCCCAAAGGAGGGTCTCCTGGGCTCTACAGAAAGTCCCGTGGGAACAGCCCACGGCCCAGCCTCCAGGGACAGAGCAGCAAGGACTGGGGCCCATCTGGGTCTTCACTTCCTCCTTCCGGTGTGACAGCTTGGCCTGACCCAGGGGACCACCCACCCTGCCCAAACTGGACATCTTAGCTCCTGGGAGTTCAGGAGGTGCTGGGAAGGGGTCAGGCCCAGGGCTAAGCCACACAAGATGAAGGAAAAGAGCAGCTTGTTATCATGGTATTTGCTAGAGCATGCAAGTTTCCTAAGTAAGTCGAAAGGCATAGGCTAGTTCTATTTCTGTATCATTTGCCACCTCTGCCCTTTTAAAAAATAGCACATCTGTTACTTTTCTGAATAGAAAAAAAATACAGAGACAAAAGTCTGTAAGTCCTTAAAGGACAGGAGGGACCATGGCTGGTCAAGCTGTCCACCTTCCTGCCCTGCTCAGCACAGGGTCTAGTATACAGCACAGACCAGGAGCCACACAGCCTCAAGGGGCGCCATTTACGAGAACACACCCGCACAGGGGCCTTACGCCAAGGCTAGTGGCATCCTTCAACAAACAAAAAGCCAGGTACATGGCGCAAGGTGGGAGAGGCAAAACCAGACGAGGTTTTGTCAAGAAGTTTGGGGCTGATCCAAGGGGAACTGAGGAGTCACTGCCGGGTCATAAGCAGGGATATGGCAGGGTTGTACATGCCATCTCAAGGAAGAGCCCCTGACTCATGTATGGAGAATGGACTGAAGAGGGCACAGAGCTACACTTGTGTTGTCATTCAAGACTCGGGTCAGATGTAGAAGGCAGGAGGAGAGAATCACGTACAGAGCAGAAGTGAGATGAGAGAGGAGGGAGAGTGAGTGAGGATGATGCCCAGAGTTCTGGCTTAGACAACTAGGCGCTGGAGGGCCAATGAGGGAGAGGCAGAGCACATGGGAAGAGCAGGCCGGGGGCAGGGGGCAGGTGACTATGTCTATTCACTCAGCAAGCAATACAGAGTACGTCTGTGAAAGGCCTGGCTCCAGGTGCCAGGAATAACCACGACAAACACAAAAATCTCTCAGTTTACATTCTAGTTGGAAAACAAGACCTATATGTATGTGAATGTCCAACTGACGCACAAATCTATATACACACAGCATGCAGAGAGTGACCAGAGAGAACCCTGACAAGAGGTAACAACTCAATAAAGATCTGCAGAAAGCAGCCCCGGGCCTGGCGTGGGATACCGCTGGGCTGAGACATCGGGAGTCATGCAGAACAGCGTCACTGTGGGTGTCCTTGTCAGAAGCACAGGGGCAAGGTCTGTCGGGACCCAAGTCTCCAGCCCACAGGTGTGACTGAGCAACAGCAATGGATGGCAGACGGGATTCTGCTCAGGTAGAGAAGGCATGGCCAAGGGCAGACGCCTGCAGAACCTCCACGTGCAGCAAGAACCAGCAAGGAAGACTAAGCAGCAACCAGAGGGGCAGGAGGCAAAAGGCAGCGCGACAGAAACCAGGGGCACAGTTTTAAGACCATGTAAGGACAGTGGTGAATGATGCTAAGATGAGCGCTGATCAGTATCTGCCAGAATTACTGACCAGGAAGCCGTCAGTGGCCATGCCAAAAAATTTCAGTGGAGAAACAGGGGCAGAAGTATCAAAGAAGCAGGGTGAGAAATGAGTGGGAGGTAAGGCAACAGAGAAAGCTCACGAAAGACACCTGTCTTCAAAGGGAAAAAGGGACCTAGCTGGCAGAGGATGTGGGGGTGAAGAGGTGTGTTTCTAGGATGAATGAGACTTGAGCTCGGTTCAGTGCCACCGAGCAGTACTCAGAAGTCAGGAGATGAGATGGAAAAGGGAGGTGGGCGCCTGATTGCCTGAGGTTCCTGAGCAGGCTGGAGGGCATGGAGCCCAACCGTAAAACTGGTCTTTGGAGAGCACAGACTCCACCTAACAGGTGGGAAAAGGCATGGAGAGATGCAGGTGTCACCAGAGTTCTAGACTCAGGAGGAGGAAGATGAGGAAGTTCCCGACCGTTAGCTGCTATGTTCTCAGATCAGAGGCTGATCTGATCTGCTGAGACAAAGGCTAGAGGAGGGAGAGTCTTGGGGTTTGAAGAGAGAGAAGATCTAGGAATCCATGGCAAGTGAAGACTGAGCTAAAAACGGAAGCTATAAATTCATGATGGAACCAATCCACTGAGACGTGCATCCACTTGGCTCTCAGTGGGGATGTTCGGAGAGGACAGTCTCTACTCACTAAGTGTTTTTGTTTATATACTTAAATTCGCTCCCTTCTGATGTCTGAAAGTACAATGATTTCCATATATGGGCACTGACTACCCATGACAGGTGCTAAATACAAGCTTCTTGATTTGACTTATGACTCACCTGGTGTTTCAGGGGAGATTCTATCCTCCTGAATTCAGAAGGTTGATTCTCTAACTGATAGACGATCAGTCCCCTCTCTGCAGTGGCCACCACAGCCATAGGATAGATCTGGGAAAAGAGGAAAGCAGAGACATGCTTAAACCAGAGTGTGCTCTTTTTTATGCCAAAGAGTTAAATCGATTTTTTTGTCACAAAAATAAGACTGAATTTTTAAAAGTTTAACAATCCAATGATATGAACATGTTTCAAGAAAACCTAGAGAAATCATATTTGAAAGTAGAGCATTTGTATCTTTTTTAAAGACTTGTTTTTTAAAACTATAAAATACATGACTATTTAGAAGATATACTGAGGGATAGAGAAGAAATTAAAATCACCTTTACCACCCCTTCAAAGGATAACTGTTGTTAACATTACAGTATGTTTACTCCTGTCTTTTTTCTGAACATTATACAGGTATACGTGTATGTACATTTCTATGTAATTCACATCCATCCTTTAATCAAAGCGTGTTTAGTGAGCACCACTCCATACATTTCCCCAAGAACACTAGCAGTGGCCACCTAACATCCCCAGATGGACCTCCCACAGGGTTCACTTAACCATGTCTGCCTTACTGGCCCACTGGGTCACTTCCAGTGTTTCACTATAGTATACTGAACAAAGAACACGTGCATCTTTACTCTTCTCATGATAAATGCCTAAGAGTGGAATTACCGGGGCAGCTAGTACAAAACTTTAAGACTTATTGCTAAACCAATGGAGAAAGTTCTTCAGCTTCTATCCCATTCAGAGTCACCAAAGATCTCACACCACATCACAAAGTTATTGCCAGTTTTCCTACTGCCACAAAGTGTTATGTCACACTGGTGACAACACGGCATGCGGCTATCTGCGAATGTTCACGTAACAAGTGACTAAAAAAGGCACACCCAGTTTTTAGTAATTCTAGAACAAATGCAGCATGAAACCCTCCAGACTTAAGATGACTGAGGCAGTCCAAACTACACCCCACGTCTAGTTTGAGAGATTTTTGGGTTACTGTCTAATTGCAAGACATCGTTAAGTTAAGTAGTATCTTTTTTTTTTTTAAGGAAATACATATTGTTAGAAATTCCTTACCACATCAGCACAGTAACACCTTTCAGGGAGTTGCAAAACCATCATAGGATTTGACGATCGTGTATCCCAAAACTAAAAGGAAAAAAAAAAAAAAAAAGCCAGTAATTGACTATTCAGAGCTAAAGTCCAAACAGTGTAAGAATAAACATCAATCTTGGTCAGGCCATGCAGTCCCTTAACAGTGTGCCATACCTTCAGAGTCTTATCCCAGCTCCCGGTCATCACACAGCTGTAGTTTGGTGCTTTGATCCAATGTATGGTTTTCACAGGAGCATCGTGCTTTCAATAAGACAAAACAAAAAACAGATCAAAGTAAACGTAATAATATGCTACATAGCTTCGGTTCTGGAAATTCAAAGAGAAGGAACTCATTTAAATATTGAGTTCATACCAAACACAAACCAAAACATTCAATGTAACATTAAGGGCCTGTATCTACCTTCCATGCTAACAAAATCAGATTTGATTTGAATCATAATTAACTAGTATGTGAGGGTGAGTGCAAGCCCTTCCTTAGGGGGTAGATATTCAGAATAACTGGTAAGGAACTACATCACAGTTGTATCTACTTAGATGACATGAATTAAGAGGTCAACGAGATGCTTCTGGCACAGAGTACTGTGACCTCAGAGTATGCAACACCTTCCTGAAAATGTTTCAGGGGCAAGAGGCTCCCCATCACCAGGTTAGACCCTCTGGTTCTAGGTTCTCTCACCTTCTGCTTTTCCGAGCAGTCTTCATACAAGAACCTGCCTGCTGTCCTCGAGCAGACTGTAAGAGCTCCATGGCAGGTGGAAGTGTCCCTCTTGTTTACCCCTGTATCTCTACTCCTAAGGACAGTGCCTGGTGTATCGTGGGCATTCGGATATATACTTGTCATGTGAATGAGTGACCAAATGCGGGTAGTACAAGGCAAGCCGCACATGGGTGCTGGAATGTCAAAGACGGGGATGTTGAGGACCAGCAGCTGTGACATTCTCTTTTATAGGTTTTAATATCACTAGCTCCTCATGATGTCATCCTCATCTACACGTATGTGGAAGGCCCATGACAGAACAATTTGCGAAATACTAGTAAGAACGAGAATGGTTACACAATTGGTGTTTCTTTCTGTGCCAGTATATTTAAGTCTAACTGATTTGGCATAGTCAAACTCCATTTTTCCTATAAGAGAATTGTTATAATTAAAGAATTGTAATAACCTGGGGCACCAGCCTTGCCCAGCCGTTTTGCAGAGGGTGAGTTTTCATTACCTGTGCAATCTGTATCGCTTGGTTACTGTTGAGGTCCCACATTTTGGCAGTTTTATCACATGATGCTGTAAATACTTTGCTCCCATCCTAAAATAAAATGGAAGAAATCTGGCATTCTAAGAAAAACAAAATCTCTATATGTACATTTAGCTATCAGGCTGAAACACTGAGGCAGGTTTTATTTTGCAATTTTTATTTTTCCAGTTATGTGGGGGCCAGTGTATTGCAAACTATAATGTTATCTACAAAACATATTTTCAGCTCAATTTTTAATTATTAGTTAATTTTTCTAAGAGATAATATGTAAACAGGTTTAAAAAAAATGTAAACAGCATTATGAGTTATATGGTGAAAACTAAGCCTTTCTCTTGTCCCTGACCCCAGCTCACATCTCAGAGGCAGCCATGGCCACTCGCATGTCCTCCAGAAACAGCCTTTGTATATGATACACCTGTGTAATACCTACCAGGAGCCGCTTTAAAAGTTATTTTCTTATTTTCATCAATTTCAAGCCTTCACAAAAGTTGCAAAAATACAATGAATAGCCCACAAACCTATCACCTAGATTCACCAACTGCAAACATCTTTCCACATTTACTGTATCTCTTATTCCCCTGCAACTCCTCCTACTCTATACACATATTTGCATAATTATTGCTTTTGTTCAGCTCAGTATTTCATAGCATTCTAAAGTATATACAATAAAACTACATTAATTTGCAATAATCATTAGTGAAATGTAAATTACAGTATAGCTTAAAAATTGGCAGTCACTGTGTAATGGTTTTTAGAATATTCACATATAGAACTCGTAAAGTAGTTCAGTCAAATAGGAAGTGCAAGACAATTTAAAAAGAAAATGGACTGAGCTGAAAACCTGGACCAGTCATCAACATACTTTTTTCCTTAAAGGGCCATACAGTATATCTTTTAATCTTTGTAGGTCAAAAGGTCACTGTTTCAACTCCTTAACTCTCCTGTTGTAGCCTGAAAGCAGCCAAACACATGTAAATAAATGACTGGCTGTGTTTCAAGAAAACTTTATTTATAAAAATAGGCAACAGGCCAGATTTGGCGCATGAGTCACAGTTTGCTGACCCCTGGCCTAGACGACTTCATCTCTGGTTCCAGAGCGCAAAGATTTACCACTGTCTTCCCTTAGCAAAAACTTCTTCCCGTTGAAGACACCAGTTCTCCATCTGAAAGAAGAGATAAAACCTTCTTCTCTATTAAGTTATAAGGAACTCCACAGATCCTTGAAAAGATGCTAATGCACGAAGTGAGCTGCCCTGAGGTTGAGTGAACTGGCATTTACAGAAACAGATACAGCCTGTTTCGTTTCTCCGAGCTGTACACCGTCTAGTGGAGGAATCAAAACATGGCAATGAAGAGGTGCAGCTCAGCGAGCTGAGTCCTGAGACCTGCAGAAGGTACTGCGTTGGGTGGAGAGAACCCAGAAAGCAGCTATGAAGTTTGGGAACGGTGTTGTGAATGCTTCACAGAAGAGGTAAGAACTGAGCTAAATCTTAAAAGGAAAGTAAATCACATGCGTATAGTTGTATGTGCATCATCTCCACTCCAGGCTTGCGGTCAAGTTTCAGCTCTAGCTCCTCCATTTCTTGACTTTGCCAGGTTACCTCATCTCTGAGACATAAGATCACAGCACACTGAGAGGTAGGAAAGGCTTTAAAAAATTATCTAATCCCCTGCTGAAGGAAACATGTCAATAAATTAATGGACTTTTTATGCAAGAAAAGCTTTTATAGAGTAATTCTGACATGACTCAAGTTAATCAAGTTATGAAAATCAATAAATAACTATTTCAGTCAGAAACAGCACTTCTACAATTTGTGTACATACATGCTATTTGTCTCAGGTTATATACAAACGCATATATATCCCAAGTTACACTGTCCTTTCTAGGACAACATGGACAATTGGCTGAAACTCACATCACTCCAGCAGACATCCAGCACAGGCCCAGTGTGCATCTGCTGGGCTTTTGGAATGGTCTGCCCACTATCCTGAACTTCCCAGCAGCGAACCTACAGTAATGAAACAAATTAATGCAAACACAGCAATTAATGATTTATTACACGCATTTAACCCATATGTTCCCAGCCATAATCTGATAAATGCAAATTTACATACTAGACACTTTTCCCCTATCAAATCAATAAAAATAAAATGAGTAATACTTGGTGCCAGCAAGGATAAGCTGAAACTTGTACTACCGGCCGGTGTGTAAATTGGTACAGCTCTTCTGGAGAATATTCATCAGAAACCCTTGAGTTTGTACCATTCCCTTCTGGATGTGAGAAGGATCTCCTATGGTGTACTTTACATGCATTGTCTCAATTAATCGCTACAACAGCCAAAGCTCTGTGAATTTGCTGTCATCTCCATCTCGCAAAGCAGGATATGAGGCTTAGAGAGGTAAGATAATGGGCCCGGGTCCCCTATCTATGTGAGTGGCAAAGCCACGATGCGTTTCTATGATTATGAGAGTGGTTAATCATTCAAGTTTACTCTAACAGGCCCCTTGCACTTCTTCTGTCAAGTGCCTCTCAAAATCCTCTGCCTATTTTTCTACCATAGTTTTTCTTCCTTTTTGTACACTATGATTTTTTTGTTTTTGGTAAGTATAGTGTCTATGCAAGATTTATGCTGTATCTAAAGGCAAACAACACTTTAACATATGCCTGAAGAACATTTTCAGGATGTTCTCTAGAAGGGAAATTTATGTATACCGTCATGGACATTTATTTCAATGAATACTACATTTCATTTGGGAATACATGTCAAGATACTGAACTATAGAGTAGAAATTTTTTAATGATGCATATGATCCTGCTTTCTCAACAAAAATTAGTGCAACAAGCCATTCAGAATGGTTCACACTCTAAACTAGTTTCTTAAAAAAGACCACGAATAAGTCCTTAACTCTGCTTCGTTCACTTGGAGGGGAAAAAAAAAAGCTAAGCTTATCCACACAAAGAGATATGACAGAGAGAACGTGTGTTCAAGGAGCACTTACATCGTTAGCCCACGATCCTGCAATAAGAAAGTTCCCCGGCAAGGTGGGGGGGCTAAAAGATAGACAACCAATGCTATCATCAGGAGAGGACGTTACTTCAATATCCTGGGGTGGAAAAAGTCAATGTTAAGACGTGTGCATCATCACAATTTAACTCAGAACTGCTTTCTTTCTCACTAAACATCCCATGGTGGACTTCCCTTGTGCTCAAGAACTGACTAAATTAGACCTTCCATACTCTGATAAAACTGAAAAAAGGGAAGAGTAAACAAGCCAGCACAAGTCCGGCACTGCTGGGACTACACGCAGCACTCTCAAAGAAAGGCCCACCTGCTCACTCTCGCCCAGAAGGGCTCGATCACAGTTATCACCTGCCTCCATTCCCCACAGAAATTCTGATTCAACCGCTGTGGGCTGTGCCCTGGGAATCTGCAATTTTAACAAGCACCTCAGTGATTCTGGCGCTAGTCCAGGGGACACATGGTTTCTATGCTGCAATATTTGAGAAAGCAGGCTAGACAGAGCTTCAGAGTTTTCGCCCCAAAGGAGGCTCCCAAGCCCTCTGGGTTTCTCCCGCTGTCACCGATGTAGGAAACCCCGGACTTCACTGTTTCTACAAACCCCGTGAAGTTCTACGTGGTACCTTCATAGGATTGTGATTATCTGTGGTTGTGCTGCCAAACATGCTGGACCCACCAGTTCCAAAACCCGAGGTTGTTCCAAACAGACTCATTTTGGCCCTAAAAAATAATGGGAAAGGAGACAGGTCCTTTCTTAAGAAATAAACATCACTGAGAGGCAATATAAAGATAATTAAGTAACAGAAAGGAAATAAAGAGTAAATAAATGATGTCAGGCTTCTGATTTCTAAAGAACTCTATGTATTAAGCACAGTGCTTTTAAAAAACAAACTTTCTAGTTTAGTTTTTTTATGGAAAATTGTAAAGATAGGAGAGTTCCCATACACCCCACATCCAGTTTCCTTCTTAGATGTACCATTAATTAACCAATATTGATACATTACAGCAGAGTATTTTTCAGTCACCAGCTAGAAAATAAATTCCCTCATATTTTTACATAGTTAGAGACACCGTGCTGAGCCCCAGGAATATAAGAGCAAACCAGCAGAAGGCCCCATTCCAGGTTCCCACTCAGTGACAGATCACTTTCTTACGAATTTCTGCACTCCAGTTTAGGTCAGTATCTCGGCATGAAGTTACTTAGAAAAGCAACCAGTCCTGGCAGCGACTATAGGAGGAATTTTAAAACAGTAATCCACTTTGGTCTGCTTGAGTACCAAAAGGTCTGGCATTATGTTATGGGCATCTGCCCAGCAAGAGTCCCCCCACTTGGAGTTTCTTCCTGGGCACCAGTCTCGTAGGTCCACAGGGGTTAGAACCATGCCTCTGCCACTCAGCAGAGCTCAGACTCTAATCTCACTGGGCCTCATTTTCCCTATTCTGCAAACAGAGAACACTAACACTTTCTCCAGGGTTGCTCTGAGGATCAAATCAGATTATCTCCGTATACAGTGCAGTGTCTAGAGCATAGTGGGTCAAAAACTTTCCCCCTTTTCCTTCCAAGAAGAAAGTCTACGCTTTATAACTCTCTGATGACTCACACACATTGATGCCACATTTTCAATTCTGTCGTTGGTTAGCAAATTTTTACACCCAGAAGTCTACCGTGTCAGTAACCTCTCTCCCAAAGGAGCCTCGCAGCTGAGTGATACGTGAGGTAACAAGAGCAGCATCTCTTAAAGAGGACAACAGAGACCGGGAAAACCACGAGGAATTTGCGGAAGGTATCTGAGTTTCCTGAGCTTCAAGAAAAATAACCAAGTGCAGACGTACTAGTTCTACAAGTGCATTAGTATCTCAGAAATGACTCTGTGAGAGGACGTGGTGCTTACTGAGCACCTCTGCCTCAAATGCTAGAGACATATTTGAAACATGAGTTAACAGCATGAGGAAACAAAGGAATGACAAGGCTTCTGCAGTGGAGTCCAGGAACTAAATATATGGCTTTGGGCAAATTATTTAGCCTTCATTTTCTCATCTGTAAAAACAGACACTAATATACACTTCACAGGGTTACGAAAACCAAGTGCAGTTGTAGACACAGTAACTGAAAAACTTCTGTTTCTTCCTTCTCTTCAACCATTAAGTTGGGAGAGAGCATTTCTGCCATCAGGGATAAACTTAGGGAAAAGAACAAAGGCCATCAAGCGTTAATCACCCATGCGCACCACATACTGTGCAGGGCACTGGGAACCCTTAAGAAGTTCAGAAGACGTGTTCACCTCCAACCTACCTAATCTCTTCCTGCTTTCTCCCTCCTGGCCACACTAGCTCTGATGGCTTCCTCTGCCTGTGAACACTGCAAGCTCCTCCCTGCCTTGGAACAGTCCAACTAGCTGTTCCCTCAGCTGGGATGATTCACCTTCCCCCAAACTCCCAGCTGTCTCCATTTGAATCTTCAGGTCCCAGTTCAGAAGTTGCCTCCTGACAACTTTTTGGGGTGACGGACATGGTCAAAAACTACACTGTGGTGATGTGTACACGACTGGATTAAAGTTCCCAAACTCATCAAAAGGTACACTTTAAGTGACACTTCAATAAAGCTGTTAGAAGCCTCTTTCTTAAGAAAGTCACCTCCTCAGAGGCTTCCCTGCCTTCCTAACGGAACATATCCAACCATCACATCCCCGTTTTCTCCACAGCACCGGCCACCATCAATTTGTTTGCAATCAATCTCTTCTCCGGGGGAAATGCCGGCTCCAAAACGGCAGAGAGCTGGCTAGATTCTTCCTAATATACTGGCCCACGGCGGCTGGTATTTCACAGATACTTGCATGGGCGGAGTGTGTGTGCATTCGTATGAAAAAAAGACTTGGCAAAGGAAGACAGAAACAAAGAAACAGTTTTAGGGAGTGATAAGTGCAACAAAGGAGGTTAAGCGGGTTGACGTGGGAGGGTCTAAAAGCAGATGCCCTTCTCCGGAAGAAGCCAGAGAAGGTCTCCGGGGTGGTGCCATGTATCTGGTGAGAAGCCACTCGTGTAATAAGGAAAGTGGAGGCGACAGGTGCTGCCATCAACTCTGTGACCCTCCCCGGTGCCTTAGTTACCCCGCAAGGAAAACGAGGGGGTTAGACCTGAAGCGATTCATAAGGCCCCTTCCAGCTCTGACGTCCCTCCCAGAGATCACTAATGAAGCTCGCCAACAGTCGGGCTCGCGACCCAACCTCGCGGCGGGGCTCTCTCCGCCCGGGGGCCCCGGTCTCGGCGGCGCCATGGCGGCGGTTAACGAGGGGAAGCGGCACGGGGCCTACCTGAGAGTCGTGCTGCGGAGGGAAGCCGGCGACAGAGAGCGCGAGGAGCTCGGGAGCCTGCGATTCCGCTCGAGCGCGGAGGAGGCGAAGGCGAGGTAGTGGGAACAGGAATTCCGAGAGCCCTAAGTCTACTCACGCCGGCCGAGGAACTGCCCTAATTACCGCGGAGACAGTGCGCATGCGTCCCGGAGCTACTTCCTGTGTCACCCGGAAGGCAAGGAGGGAAGGAAAAGGCTCCTCCTCCCTCGGGGTGATGGCACATGCGCAGCAGCGCTATTGACGCCAAGAAGGCGGCCTTGTGCCAGCGGCTTGCGGATTGGCAGAAAGTTGGTGTCGCTGACGCAGTTGCCCAGCGACCGCTTTGATAAATCCGTGGACGCGACAGCTGAAGGGTAATTAGAATTTTCTCTTGTGAATTACAAGTCTAGCAAAATTCTCACTGCTGCCGCTTCAGTGCAAGGCTGATGGGACGCCGCCTGGGTTCCTGCCCTGGCCTCCCTATTTGCGACTGAGGTATCCCGAGCCATCTGGGCTCTTTGGACCTCAGTTTCCAGCTGTAAAATGGGGATCATGATGCCTAAGTTCCGGGGCTAGTCTTAGTTTCAAGTGAAGAAACACACGTGAAGGACTTTTGCTAAGTGTAAGGTTCCATAGGAATGTTAAGGGACTGTTATGACGACCCGTGCCAACTCCGAATATTTCAGCTGGTTGTTTTTCCCCCTTTAGGACAATCTGAAGGATAAAAAGAGGGAGGTATCTCTTGAGGTCGTGGTACAAACACTGAACCTTCTCCCTTACTACTCGGTGTGGGCTGCTAACTAAAAGCCTTGATATTTGCAGGGAGCGTAAGGATCCGCGGGACTTGGTTATAAAATTAAGATTCAGAAGGTGCAGTGTGGGCCTGAGAAACCGCATTTCTAGCAAACTCCCAGCTGAGGTCGTTAGGCCACATAGTGCAGCACCAAAGATCTAGACGAGGTATTTAGAATCACTTGGGGAATCTTTTTAAAAACTCTACTGCTTGGACCTCACCCTCAGAGATTCTGATTTAGTTGGTCTCGGGTAGAATTGAGGGAATTAGTATTTTTTTGAAAGCTCTCCAGATGATTCTAAGATGCAGCCAAGGTTCAGAATCTCTAGTTTAAAAAATGAGAATAATAATATTAGCTCTTTTACGCAAAGGATGCTTAATCCCCTGTAATTTCCAGAGCAGCTCTATATGGTAGGTATCCTAATCTCCATTTTATAGAAAAGGAAAGTGAGGCTGAGAAAGGTAAGGTGACTTGTCAGACATCACACAGCTGTTAAGCAATAGAGCCAATGAAGTCTGCCCTGTACCTAACTCTTCTACCAGCAAAACCTTGCAATCATCTTTGATAAGTACTCCCTCCGCAACATCTTTCCTCATTCTGTGCCAAGTGGATCATCTCCTACCTTGTCTTGAATTTTGTAAGTAGCTTGGTTGCAATGAAGCACACATTAAGTGTAGCTTTACAAGGAATTAGGGCCATCCAAAGCCAATGATACAAGATAGGTCCCTGTCTAAAAGTACTCAGTCTTACCTGGCAGTTTTCTCTAACCTCCTGTTGTGTCTCAGACTCTTCCAACCCATTCTTGAAAACAAGGATTTGAAAATATTTTAAAGGATTTGAGAGAACAGTAGAGCTTCTACCAGCAGAGGGAGACCTTGGCTAGTTTTTATGAGAGTGTTTTCTTGGGATACCTTTAATGGTGAACAGAAGTCCAAACAGAAGTAATGTTTCTCAATATTTTACTACAAAAACACCCCATTGAAAATATTTTTAGTATACAGGTACATGTAGCTTAGTTTCAACTGCACTGGTTCTTTTCAGCACCACTGAACAGGTATCTACATCAAACAGTTCAACTGAGAAACTCATTAAGGGAAGTCACAGATGGAAATCCCAGGGTGTTTTTTGCCTATTTTGTAGGAAATGCAAAATGGAGAGGTTTTTTTTCCCATGAAATTATGACTTCTGAGATCAATTAGGATCATCAATGATGACAGTTAAATTTCCCAGAAACTGGGGATATTACAAGAGCTTTTATTTTACAAGAGTGATTATGAGCCCTTAAGGAAAAACCAAGATTCTCTGAACATCTTTTTGCACCAGTTTTTATTTACTTTAATTATAAGCAGATTCCAATCCAAGTGTTCTTGCTTGATTAAAATTATGGAAATATTCAAAATAAATGCAGATGGTAGAGGGGATGTCTATTGTCAGTTGCCATTTTAAATCACTGCCTATTTTAGAGTAATCCCTTTTAGAAACAAATCTTAAGAATTAGAATTCTAGATGGGTCCCAAATAGCTACTAACATTAATTTTCCATCTGCATCTAATAAAGATAGGGAGCAAAGTGAAACTACAATGTATTTTGCTCACCTCTCATTTTCATTTCTCAAATAGATGAAAATTATTTAAAGTAAATTTTAAATCATAAACTTGAAATAAATTTAATTATCCAAACTGAATGTATCTGTAAACTCTTTCAAATTTACTTTCAAATTTTAATGGCTATTGTAGATTTTTTTATTTCTTCTCATTTTGGCAGTATAACCTAATCCAGATATTTTGTGACTTAACTACATATTTTTAAGTTAGTAGTTTTTCTTCTTTACAAAACTCGTTAAAGTTCAATGATTATTAAATGTTAAGGGAGGAAGTATAGTAAAAATTCAAAGAAAAACCTGCAATTCATAAAAATTTTTCAGAATTTTCAGTAGTCTCACAAGTCAAATTAACAGTATACCAAAATACTCTCCAAATGAAATATTTGGTTCTGATGTGGGAATATAACATAACAGGCTTGACTTCAAGGAGCCTTGATTTGACACCTAGCCAACAAAAAGAATTGTAGACCTTTCCTGAACTGTGTGCACGTCCTGCCACTCGTGAAACAATTTGCATGTACCAGTATCATGGTTAAAGCGTGAACTTTAGAGCCAGATTCTCTGGGATTAGGTCCCACCTCCACTGCTTGATAGTTATATGACCTTGGGAAAGTTACTTAGCCTCTCCATGTCTTTGTTGCCTTGTCTGTAAAATGAGGATGATAAGAAAGATACCTAGTTCATAGGGTTTCTGTGAAAATGAAAT
This sequence comes from Camelus ferus, assembly GCF_009834535.1. Taxonomy (NCBI): domain Eukaryota; kingdom Metazoa; phylum Chordata; class Mammalia; order Artiodactyla; family Camelidae; genus Camelus; species Camelus ferus. The sequence goes on along the minus strand of NC_045714.1, from coordinate 10,632,433 downwards.
TAGTTAATGCTTGTAAAGCACCTAGAAAAATACCTGGCACACAGTAAGTGCTATACAAGTATTTTCTTTTATTATTATATGTGACCTTATTTACTTCCTGAGTAGGGCCTCCTTCATGGGTGTGCCTCCTGTGTGTCACACAGGGTCCTATGCTAAGAAGGGCCCCATGCTTAGTTTAATTCTCTTCTGCTGTCATCTTGAAATTCTTAATAACTCTTGAATAAGGCGCCCTACACTTACATTTTGCACCAGGCCCCAGACACTTGGTACCTGGTCCTGCTCTTGAGGTAAATGTTGTTATTGTCCCCATTCTGCCACGTCTGGCTGTGTGGCTTTGGACAAGCAACATCCTCAGCGTTCTCACTTGCAAATTATAAGTGTAATTACTCACCTGACACGGCTCTTGGGAGAGTTAAATTAAATGTGTAAGCAGTGACTGGCACATTTAAGTTCTCAGAAATGATATCTACTATTATTGTTAACATTTATCTTGATAAAATAACTAATTCAACATTTCTTAGTTTCTCCTATAAATACACATTTTTGCTTATAATTACAAGAAACTTTTCAGTGCAGTTAAAAGTTTAAAAGTAGAGAATAAAATCGTTAAACTCATCTCTGGAAAAGATAGGTTTATGAGGGGAAAAGATCACATCTTTATTATTATAGAAGGGCCTTATTAAAATTTGAGGCTTCTATAAATCTTAAAATTGAACAAGTTCTTTGCTCTATAAACCTAGATTAAAGAAGAATTCAGGTGACTTGAATTTCAGTGAGACCTAATAAAACCCTGGGGAAAATTTTCAAATAAGTATATTATTAATAAAAAAGCATGCTCAAAATAAAAAATAAAGCATTGAAGACTATATCAATGCAAATGTTTATTCTCAATAAACATTACTAATTTCACAAGTGAATGAATGAGGTATGACCCCTACACAATGAAGGCAAAGGAAAATGTAAGAAGAAACTGCTGGACATTTGCAACCTCTCAAATTTGGGTTATTATTTTTGTTACTAGTAATATACTACATGCCTTAACATTAGTTGTATTGTAAAAAGTAAATAAAATATTTCTGTAGACTTTGATGATATGTGTAAAATATTTTTTCAAATAAAATTTAAAGTCAAAATAACATATATTCTTTCATAGTTTACTTTTTAGAACATAAGATAGAAATCAGTCCCTATAGAGAAAGATAAAATAAAGCCTTGTAGAGAAAATTAGAGAACAGCATTTTTTTGACAAAAAGTACAATCGATGGAAAATTATTTTATTTGACCTCTATAAAATTAAGAATATATGTTCTTTTCACATAAGTATCTACTACTGAAAACAAAATTAATGAAAAGCATCTTGCAATCACAAGGTATATTCTGATATATTTTTATATCCATCCTCCAAATTTTAGTTTGTTAGGTAAGTACACTCTGGAAAGATAATCTGATGATAGGAAGGTCAAAGCTTGAATTTCTGCCTTCATTTTAGAGTCTCCCATTATTTCCATCTGTCAGTGAAAGTAAAATATAGTCATACCAGAGTCTTCTGCTGGAGTTCTGTCAGAATATTCTAGAGCTGCTACAGCTAAAAATATCAGTATGGATGCCTTCAGTAATTAGGAGTGGTCTGGGGACTTTATAATTTCCTTCTCTTTTTCCCCCATGAACTATGACACAGCCTTAGACAATAGGCATATAACTGTGATGAAGATAACACTAAATCAGTTCCATCCCACTGATCTTATCTATCAGTATTCATAATTCAGTGTTTCAGTGACCATTTACAGCCAAAGAGCCACGTTGGTTGTTGGTTACACAAAATCTCAAAAAGGATATTTTCAAAATACTATGTAAATAGCCACTACTGAAGTAAAAGACAACAAAACATATTAACACTTGAATTTATAAAAGAAACATACTTCTTTTCTCCAAAATGGTTGGCAAGTAACATAAGGTCTCTTCAGGATACTGTCAAGTTTCATTTGGTCCCGTTTTGTCATTGGAATTAAAGTACTTTTAGGTATATTTAACCTGGAAAAAAACAGATGGAAAAAATCAGTGAAAAAAAGCGCTCCTGTAACTTTAAGGTCACATATATTTCATTTGTATATATTGCACAACTTCAAGAAACTCAGAAATAACAGATGAGAAAATTAGTACAGATCTACTTTCAAATCCAGAGTTTGAGGGATCTGGTATGTCTTAGACCAGCAAGTGTTCAAGATCATAGTAGAAGTCTGTTTTAAGTTGTTGTTTTCTTTCACATCACACTCAGCGGATGATGACAGAAAGATAGACACTGGTTATGCAACAAACGCCGACAGCACTAATATCATGTGTATCAACACCTGAGGCAGCGCCAGAGCCCTGCAGGCTAGAAGTGGTGAGCACCTGTGTGTGTGTGGCCAGCAGCGAGATTCACTGTGGGATTTTAGGTTCCACTAAAAACTCAATTCTCTGTAATTCATTGAGAATTTTCTAGGCCAAGGAAATTAGTCAATCACTTTTCACTTAGGCACTCATGCGTGCTCACACACATACACACATCTGTCTAGTTTTAAATTTTTAAAAAGTAGATTGTAATTTTATCTTGGTATGTGTTTTAAAAATAGAGCATGAGAGGTCCAGGATTTATGCTGTGGACAGCTTTTTGAAGTCACAAATCCTGGATTTCCTAGGAGAGCTCCAGTTTCAAATAGTCTTTTTCAGTTTCCCCATAATTATGACCGTTTGCCAGTGGCAGCTCCTGGATAGGGTGACAATTTGATGGAAAGGGAGGACTAAAGGATTTACCTCAAGGCCATGTTTGTGTAGCCATCCTACTGTTTTTTCTTTGACTGTCCCCTTATTTAGAGTGGCTTTTGAGAGCACTGATGGAATTCATGAGATACAGCTAGAGTTTCTTCCAGTTCTCTACCTTAATAAAATCCTCTGTTCTAAATTTTTGTTAGAAACGATCTTCCTACAAATAGATCACCCCTAAGGGATTCCGACCATGACACATACAGCTAAATTGAACAAAACTTTGAGTCACTAAAGTGTAAATATTCAAAAATCAAAAATTGAATGTTTTCTTTATGTCCTCATTTTGTAAGAAGCAGAGATCACCCCAAACCTGTTCGTGTTCCATATTTAGAAAATGAGCACCTGTCACCAAGGTTTGCTCACTGCTTAAATCCAGTATGTTTAATTTTCACTGGCCAATTAAAACAATAAAATATTTTAAAATATCACATTAGCAGAGATGATAAAGTGATAACGTCCTATGCTGAGGGACAGGTGGGCTTTTACTCTCCAGGGAAAACAAAATAATTAACCTACCCAGAGGGCAGTCAAAGCCTTAAAAATGTGCATACCCTTTGACCCAGCAATTCTGGGAATTCAGCCTATGGGACTAATTAAAGATGCAGGCAAAGATTTAGTTACAAGAGGGTCAGACAAAGCATTATCAGAACAGAAATTTGGAAACTACCCAAATGTCCAACAAGGAGGGATTGACTGAATAAACACATTCAGAATTGGAACTCAGTAGTAGAAGACATTCAAATGAGGTCATGAGAATGTGTTTATTAAAAAGGAAAATCAATAGCATTGTGTTGTATAAGAAAAGCAGGTTACAAAAGAAAGTATGATCCCATTCTTTTGGAAAAAGTTAAGGCAATGTGCAGCAAATAATCTATACGGGTAAAGCTGTTCATATGTAGGTGACTTTTATTACTTAATGATATTTTTTTCTATAATGAACATATATACATTAACATTGACAAAGTTTAGGTTCCCCAATTTGAAGTAATCTTAAAATGAGATTTTTAATGAAATAAAAAAATTAAATCTATGATAAAATTGATTCATATGACAAATGATGGTGTCAATGATTACTATTTGTAGTATGTAGTAAAATGTCTTGATACTAAGTATTAAAAAAATTACTAAATAATTTGACCATAAAGGTAAAACAAAAAATGTCTTCTAGCTTAGTTGAAAGTTCAATTAACCAAATACATTTAAGTCTTTTACTCACTGAAAGAGAAGTATTGATTAAATTTAATTCATAATTATATAATCCTGAGTCATTGTGAACAATGTAAGTAAAAAACGTTAAGAGCTTTCCCTGGTCATGACTTCTGAGGCGACTGTTACATATCACAATGAGTTATCATGTAAAGTATCCTAGTTCTGCCAACTGTCTAACCTTTTGATATCAGACGGCAGGAGACCAAGCCATCTAATAGCTGGAACCGTCAGGTTATGGGCTTCAAAAGACATAGCCTAAAAGAAAGAGCAGAAGTACTTTAGCCAAGGCAGAGAACTAGCATACCTGTCTTTAAAGCAATTCTTAAACTTACTGAAAAGGACTAGTATGAAAGACTTCAGACCCCCAGAGCCCACAAAAGCAACAAAGTCACCAGGAGCTTAGCTAAACTGGACTTTCAGTGAAGGTTGTAAAACTGCTCTGTAGTATTTCTGTATTGATTTCCTGTAAAGTAAAACTACAAAGGAACCTCTCTGACCTGCATTTGTTGTTGTGATTCCATACCTTAACACTTTGCTCCACCATCCTTTTCATCTGCCTCTAAACATATACATCAGGGACAAAGTGTATCCTAGTGGTTCCCAAACTTTTATCATGCATCAGAATCCCTTGGAGGGGCCCCCCCTTAGAAGGCTCAGGAGGTCTTGATGGGGATTGAGTTTTGCTTTTCTAACAAGTTCCCAGTTGGTGCTGATGCTGCAGATCCGGGACCACATTTTGAGAACCACTGATGTATGGTAGTTGCAGTCTTTGGTGATGAAATTTGGTGGTCTTTTCATTTCTCCTTATGGTTGGAATTCGTAAAGTCAGAATTCAAGGCTATATATAATTTTCAGGGTATACCTGGTGATCAGACAATGTTATTATGCTGAGGGCCGACAGTTACTTCAGCAGGCCAGGAGAGTGGAGGATAATTAATGCCTTTTGCCCACAGGTAATCTCGCTCTGTCAACTGCAGTGACACTGGTCATGCTGGAAGCTGGAATCATAGCCTCCAAAACAGAGTGGCCCTAGGCTAGGACAGTAGCTTCCCTGATACATTTTGGGGGCCTTCAGTGTACTAGGGGCTGATAAGTAAATGCAGAAATCACTCCAATGAATATAAAACATCTCAATAGTGAAAAGGACAAAATATTTTTCTTTACTTACCATAGACCCGTACTTATAGATGCACATAATTTCTATGCCTGTTAAAAGAAAGTTAACTTTAAAATTAGTTCTCTTGAATATTACAGGTTAGATAATTATATCTAACAAGTGCAATTTTTATTTTTGTGGACATTAGCAATGAAAAATGTATAATTCAGGTTACCATGGCAAAAACAACAACAGATTGCCTCAAATGATTAGAATCATTAATTTTAATCTAATAATCACATTCTTTTCAAACACTTTATGAAAGTATTCTATGAGCAGAAAAACACTACAAATTTGATTTAATTATGACTATTGTTTCAAATAGTCCAACAATAAATTACCATGTGGATCAGCATCTACAAGACTGAAAACAGGAATGTGAAACGTGTCCCACAGCTTCTTGACTAGAAGTCTTGTGTTCAGATCGGGTACTCCCTTTCCCTAAAAGCAAGATTGAAATCATGCATTTTAACTTCAGTAGAATGAAACTGATAAAATCCTATCCGTATTTTATTAATAACTTAAAAGTGAGACCCCCTCACCTTAAGTTTCAGGTGGTAGAAGACTGATGTTGGCTGTGAAAAAATGTACAATATATACAACAGGGTAAAAAAGCCCACATAGCTCCATAACTTTGACTTAATTAGCCTAGTCCTAGGAAATAATCCTAAGGAAGTATTTCAGCAGAAATAGAAATAATAAAAATCTGACATGCATAAAGCTGTCCACTGCAGTGTTATTTAAAATGACAAAAACTACTGTAAATGGCCAAAATATCTAACAGCAGGGACATGGAGAGGCAGCACAGCACATGTGCCAGTTGGCCATCTGTATGTCTTCTCTGGAGAAATGTCTATTTAGGTCTTCTCATTTTCTGATTGGATTGTTTGGTTTTTGTTATTGAGTTATATGAGCTGTTTGTATATTTTGGAAATTAAGCCCTTGTCGGCTGCTTCATTTGCCAATATTTTCTCCCAGTCCATAGATTGTCTTTTTGTTTTGTTTATGGTTTCCTTCACTGTGCAAAAAAGTTTGATTAGGTCCCATTTGTTTATTTTTGCTTTTGCGTCTATTGCTTTGGGAGACTGTCCTAAGAAAACACTGGGAAAAGACAAATGAACTTATTTATAAAACAGAAACAGACTCACAGACATAGAAAACAAACTTATGGTTACCGGGGGGAAGGGGGTCGGAAGGGATAAATTGGGAGTTCAAGATTTGCAGATACTGACTGGTATATATAAAATAGATAAACAAGTTTATACTGTATAGCACAGGGAACTATATTTGATATCTTGCAGTAGCTTATGGTGAAAAAGAATATCAAAACGAATATATGCATATTCATTGTGCGGTACACCAGAAACTGACACATTGTAAACTGACTATACTTCAATTAAAAAACAGGAAAAAAAAAAAGAAAACATTGATACCATTTATGTCAGAGAACGTTTTGCCTATAGTCTCTTCCAGGAGTTTTATGATGTCGTATCTTATATTTACGTCTTTAAGCCATTTTTATTTTTGTGCATCATACTTATTGTTAATCTAGTAAGCCAAAAGAATTGTAAGTCGATGAGCTTTTTTTTCCTTCAAAGAACTAGGTTTTTATACTGATCTATAAAAGTAGAAGAAGGCCAGGATGGGGGAAGGGAACCTGGTGCATTCTGTTACTGTCATCACTCCACTGACCCACACCCCAAGCTTCCTTTATTCTCAGCTCTTTCTTTCCCAGTCCAGCAGATGTCATTGGTCACCCCAGTTTTATGAACTCCTCTCACATTACTGCAGCATGAAGCTCACCCTTTGCTATCTGATGCCTGTAGTTCTCTGTGTATCTCAACATATACTTCTGTATTCTTTGAACACTTATGTTAAAAAAAAAATACCTGCTTTACAAACCTGCATGGGGAAGAACAAGGAGCAACTCTGGTTCATTCAATCCTGCCCAAAGCCCTCGTTACCATATTATAGTCAAGATGAGTAGCCCCTGTGGGAATGGTGTGAGGGTGACACCGAGAGCCTGTGTAAACTCACCACGGTATTGGAAAATCGCTGGTGGTTAGGAATCAGGACCATCACCTTGATTTCAGTCAGATTTGAGATGTTTAAATAAACACTCTGGAAATTTTTGTTCTATAATCCCAATGGATGCATCAGAATGCTGTCCAAGCTTATAAATGATGTTATAAACCCCTCTTATCAACCACCAAAGTACTGTATTAGTCTTGGAATTGTGGTAAAGGTAGATAATATACCGTAACCATGATGCACGGAGACATTTTGTTGCAAAAATTGTCATCTAGGAGTCGCTGAAATGTTGCGTCTTTTTCTACAATTAATAGAAATTTCGCATCTGTAATTAAATCTGTGAAGTTAAGGCTGATAAATTTATGGCAAGAGTATTTCACTTTAACCACCAACTAAATAATGGTACCATACAAATCAATTCAAAAGCAACTATAGATACAGTATTTTCATTTTTACCTTCAAATATATGAAGGTAAAGAGATTTCCATTCATGCACAGTATTTTAGATACCTATCTCTCCTACTAGGTGGTGAGCTCCTAAAAGAATCCTAAAAAAGGGACCTCGATGTGTGCATCTTGTCCACTATAGGGTTTCGCTTGTTGGGTATACATTATGATGGCTTGATTTATCAAAGTAACGAATGAATGAACATTACAGAAGTTTAAATAGCTTTCCCACTCAAAGGATACTCCGAATTCCTTGAATATTAGATGACACAGGAACAGCCTAAGTTAACAAAACAAGACAGTTTTTATTTTTTAAAAAAGTGTAACTATATTTTAAAATTTATCACAAAAATCTCATACTTTCATTTTAAAAAATATGCCTGTTCTCAGAGGTCTATGCTTTAGTTAGGAAAGAGCAGGACACAGATTTACTCTTCAGTAAGAAAACAGACACACGACCCTAACTACTTCCCAGCAGGTGAGAACTTCTTGGAAACTTCATAGATATGTAGCTTAAAAAGCAGAAACTGGTGAAGGAAAGACTGCCTTATGCACGATCTCTCAGGCAGCCTCCTTGTCCTTTCCAAACTGCTGTGCTAGTTTGCTACTGTGGGCTTTTACACACCAAAGCCTAGCAAATAGTTTAGTATTAAACATGTTAATTTCAGAACCAGAAGACTTTATGAGGATTACATAATAACCATGCTGACATGGTCAAGCCATACTCTACCTGAAAACAACAGTACATTTTAAAAAGGAATGTATATATTTATTTCAACATGACATTTCACAATTGGCATATTCTGAAACTATGCAATGTACAACCTCATAAAGCACATACCTAGTCATCCTTTGTTAACAAAACAAGACAGTTTTTATTTTAAAATCTTAAGCTCCAAACTGCATAGCAAAGCAATAAATAAAATGCATTTCAAAAACAAAGGATCTGAAATGGGGTTAAAGCATGTGAAAGCACTCATGATGCTTACTGTTGCACAGGTACAATTCACCTTGGTGCCATCTTCTTCGATATACCTTAAATTGCCAGCAATTAAACCTTTTGATGTAGATAGCTGAAAAAATGATAGACATATCTGAAACATTTTTCTCATGTTCATCTGCTGAATTATGTACATTTTAGCTTAGTTTGGAATTTAAGAAATGAAGGAGAAAATATGTAAGTGTATTTAGGAATGAAAAATATTTGATAATTCATCTGTTTTGAGTCATTTATCCAAGGGATTACATTGAGAACAGGTTATTTAAATTCATAGTGAGAAAAATATAGTGTCACAAATGTGAAAAGAAGGCAGAGATTACATTTATTTTTCTTACAATTAAAAAAACCATTTATTTATTTATTTAATTTATTTTTTGAGGGGGGAGATAATTACGTTTATTTGTTTATTTATTTTTAGAGGAAGTACTGGGGATTGAACTCAGGACCCTGTGCATGCTAAGCATGTGCTCTAGCATTTGAGCTGTATTTTCCCCACTTCTTACACTTTTTTAAATACAAACATTTTGTCTTAAAATGTTTTGTATTAAATGGTACTTACTATATGTAGACTCCTCCTCGGCACTTTTAACATACAGGAAATATCATTGATAATATTGTCCACAACAGTCTGGTTACCAAAGAGTTGGCTGTCAGTGTAATATATGTCTCTATGAAAATTTTAAAAATATATATTTTAATTAGACATATTCTCTTTGAATATGACAAGTATTGGAGTATTAATTGAAGAAAGCTTTAACTGGATGAAAACAACATACAAACAAAGTAACTCATTTTCCAAAGTCTAGTTTTATGTAACTTTTCAAAACATATAATGAAAGTTAATCCCAATAAATCTCACACTGTATTTTAAAGCATAATTTATTAGAACAATGTACTTACCTTTTGGTTGCATAAGTGTTGCTCTGTACTAATTTATAAATCGTGGACAGTATTTTAAGAATTAGTGCTGGAAAATAAGATGCAACAAACAAGTTACTCATTTCTCTTACTAATTCAAAACATACTGCTATCAAGGATTTTAACTGTTCCCAGTTACTTTCCAGTAACATTACAAAAATTATCTTTCCAAAATAGAAGTATTAAGTACTGAAATAATAATTGCCTGAAGAATCAGATAAAATTAAATGCTCTATGTACAGCAAAATTGAAAGAATACTTTGCCACTGAATCATGTACCTTGAAAATGTATTTTGGAATAATAATTTACTACCACGTTTATTGACAATGCAAAAATCTGTAAGTTTAAATACAAGGTGGTCTATTAAAGAATAAGTAAAATTATTTAGCTAGGAGCAACTAAAACCCAGAAGGTAACCAAAATTATTTATTTTACTACAAAAAGCTAAGAAAGATTAATTTACCAAAATTCTTAACTGATTTTGGTGAATCGCTCTTGATTTTTCTTGTGGTACAATGAGATATCATGTGAAGACCCACAGAATCTTCAAACCTGTTATTTTGTTTAAAACAAAGGACTAAAATAAAAAAGAATTGACTTCTGCACATCAAACAGTATACACTTAATGTCCCCTTCTGAACATTGTTTAAATCCATATTTCTTCTCCATGTAAGCACTGAAGTTTTAGGATAACCTTGTTTATAAACTTAGATAATTCCAGGTGGTAATTAGATAATTTGCTTTGCAACATACAGGAGCACTAAAAGAGTTTAAAATAAATCAATTAAATACCTTTGATTATGATGTGTGAGTGTGTGTGTGTGTGTGTGTGTGTGTGTGTGTATTTCTTTCCTGGGAGGACATTTATGGTATGTGAACTATTTTCAAATAGTTCACAGTAAGTATTTTGCTCACTTTATTTATTTAATATTTTACTCAATTTAACAAGTTTTAGAACATTTTTTTTAATTCGCGTCTAAAAATTACATTGAATGAAACAATTATTCTAGGTTGTTAAACTGAACTGCCAAGCCTGTCCTAAAGGTGGCAGAAGGCACCAGGCAAACAGGCCAGGTTGACAGCTTGTCTCAAGGCTTAGTGAAACCCATCTTGCAAAATATGATTCAAAAGTTTATAGCTATATTAATTATATTTATTATAAAAGAATACTTAGTCACTAAGGAGCCTCAAAATTACTTAAATTATATTTCTATAACTCTTATGGAGGACTGTTCTTATAATGTTTTTTATTATTTAGTGGAAAGTGCCTATAGGTTGAGGATCTGAAAGAAACAAACTATATACCTAGGTTCTAGGACTTTGATAAAGCTGTTTGCTGATTTTACCCTCTTGGACACGTGACTTCTCAGGGGGAGATCTTGTTAGGAGAAAGAGCCACTGAAATGTGCTCTATGTTCAAGGTACGTTTATTTTGGTCTCAATATTAGGATTGGTTGTAGCTCCCCTGAGCAAGTGGTTTGCTTTTGCAGTGTAGATGAGAATTCCACTGGTGATATTCTGCTCTGAGTGCTTGAAAGCTTAGATCCAAGCCTGGAGCCTATTTTTAGCAGGACTTTATCATATGCATTTTGAATTCTAAGCTCTTTTGGTGCTCCATTTTTTGTTCCTAGCATTGTTTTCCCTTTGCCTTATCTTTCACACCTACTTCTAGTTTATATAACCTGCCTGTATGGTATGTATTTTGTAAACGGCCTTAAATCCTTTTCGGCAGGGTAAAGGCAATAAAAAGAATGAAATCCAACTAGAACTCTAACTCAGATAAATTCAAATAATGACACAGATACTTCATTAAAAAAAAACACACAAAATGCCCACTTTATATTTTCCCAGCTTGATCTGTTGTCTATTGTGAATGCAGGTGCTTCATTTCTTGCCAAGCTTGTGATTACGTCTTGGATAATATTTTCTATAGATGCAAGAACCTCAGAACTGAAACAATAAATATACCATGATTCAATCTTAATTCTAAACTACACTTTTACAATATGCAACATTTCCCCAGATCAACATTAAAGTAACTTTTTATTTCGTTGGGTGCTTTTTAAGACTAGGTGATCTATGTCAATAATATTCTTTATCACTGAATTCTGACATCAGTAATGCTTAAAACAACAACCATATTTATAGTGGTCACAGAGAAATTTCATTTGCTTGTTATTTTACCTCTCAGTTACCCATTGAAGTAATATCTCCCTCTTTGATTAATAACTAGACGATATAATTTATATTTTTATCCACTCTTCCCATCAACGTACTTTAAATACAAACTCATTGACTTGAAATAGTACTGATAACTGTTTTAATTAAAATTGATGTAATACTGGCTTTGGATTTATTTCCCCAAAATGCAATGCAAAACAGATTTCAAAAGAAACACTTTTTGCTGTGGCATATTACCCAAATTGATCTTATGCTTTAAATCAGCCCCTTCGAATTTTAGTGATACAAAAAGAAAAAAGTTTAATCACTACCATAAAAAGACTTGGCAACTACTACGCCACTTTACAGAAAATTACTAAGACTTGGCCCAGTTTTCTGTCAGCTGACTTTTAATTTCACAAGCCATCAGCGTCAAAAAATGTTGTTCAGTTATAAATACCATAATATTGCCTAGGAAGGGAAATCAAGTTAAATCTAGGAAATGCACAAAATACAGTGTTCTAATTTCCACAAACTTCAGAACTTCTATTGAAAATGCATGTATCAGGAAACAAATTTCAAAACACTCAATATTTTCTAATATTGAAAGGCAAAACTGACTCAAATATCTCATTCATTTTTCCAGTTTGGGTAAAAAGGTTACAAGACAGTAATACTGTGACCAACTTTAGAACTATCAGATTTATGTCTGAAATGTAAACAAGGGGCTTCCACTCCCTCCTTTCCTTCAACCTCCTAAATTCTCCCTCAAACTAAATCCTTTCTGTAAAAATTTCTTTGTGGGTTTTTGTTCTTACAGTAGTTGATTTGGGCTTAAAAATATAAGACAGTAATTTGTTTAAGTGAAAAACTTTGCAGATCAAGAAAGCAAAACGACAGAGCATTTTAAGGAAAAGTGGTGAATAATGTAAACATATTTTCTGCAGTTAACTCCAAGTTGGGTAGCAGGAAAATCTCTGTAATTGATTTTATCAGCACCACACTCTGTGCTAACCCACTAACTGCTTTAAGTGATTTAAAGAAATGTACATTCTCTTCATTTTCAAGTCAAAACCCCACTGTCTTACTATAAACCTCTTAAAAATGTGTTGACTTCCTTGCTCATCTTGATAAAACACACTTATTGAGTGAGCACTCACAGCATTCATTTTCCCTCACTTTTTCTTCCAAAAAGAAGAAAAAAACAAACAAACCTGAAAGCTTCTTAACGTAAATTTTTACACACATACGAAAAAAAATTTTTTTAAACAAACACAAAGCCAAAACTGTTCCCCAAACTCCCCAAACTGGGTCTCAGGAAACCTGTGAACCCAGCTGTGGGATGCTCCCAGAACATTCTAGAAGACACGAGGGATCCGTCAACAGGGTTTTTGAGTTCAAAGTAAGAGCTAACAGCAGAAAAAAAGGGGGCGCTAAACAAGGGCCTTTCTGGGGGCTCAGGGCTGGCGGGCCACCCAGGCCCCTCCAGCGGCCTGGACGCCGGGAGGCGCCCTGCCCCATCCCCCAGACCGGGGAGCTGGGCAGAGCGCCCAGCATTTCCCCACAGAGCACCTCAAGCCCGGCCTGGCCCAGGAACGTCCTCGCTTTCCAACTCCCGGGCGTGTGCGCCCCAGAGAAGCCCTTATACCTCGACGCCAGGCGCGTCCCCTCGTGCGCGGGCTCCCCGCCCCCTCTCCTCAGGGTGGCCAGCAGGGAAGCCCTGTGCTGGTCCAAAACCTCGAAGAACGAGGCCTCAGGACCGCTGGGCGCAAAGGCCATGAGGACCTACAGCAATGAAAATCTTGGGGGGCAGGAACTCTGGTTCCGCCCGAAATCGCTCTTCCCTGAGGCCACAAGCACTTCTGGCCGGGTTGGGGTTGGGGGAGCGCTTTTCCCGCGCTTTCTGGAGGGGGCGGGCTGCGCGTGCGCACTCCTCGCCCCTGGAGGCTGGGCTGGAGCGACGCAGGCGCATAGTGCCTCTATTGAGTGAGGTGCGCATGCGCAGGGCTCTCAAATGCAATCCCAAGCAGGAGGCAAAGTGATGGGCTGCTGTCTGGATTGCTCCTGGCAAGCAACGGGGACCAGCATCGGGGACTAGTAGGGTATGCTTGGGATGTGGGAACTAGATTTGGGAATTTGAAATGCTATCATGTCACTTAAATTTTTTTTTTACTTTGTTTTATTTTTTATTTTTTGGCTATTTAGGCAAAATAGTACTAGCGGTTTTTCACTGAGGGAACTAGTTATGTCTGTCCAGCTGTGTGCCAGGTACAGTTCTAGGCACTGGGTTCAGCTGAGCATCAAGGCAGACAAAATTCCTGCTCTTATGAACTAGTTAGTTGAGGCCTTAAAAGCCCATTTCACTCAGCCTCTCTCTTTTAATTCTCATAACCACTCCAAGAATCTCCTAATATGATGACGGTGATTTTTCAGGAGAGGAGAAAGTGAGGTCCACAAGCTCAGGCAGGCCTGGGTTAACATCCCAGCCCCGTCACTTTGTTGGCCTGCCAGATTAAGCAAATTAAAATACCCGACACTCAGTTAAAATTGAATTTCAGATAAATAGTGAATACTTTTTTTAAGGATAACTAGGTCCCATGTAACCTTTGGGATTTACTTTTACTGAAAAATTATTTCATTGTTAATCTGAAATCCAAATTTGACTGAACGTTCAGTATTTTAAGGTTGCTGGACCACATCCTCCCCTTGCAGATTTGGTGAGCTGAGCCTTTCCCTCTATTCTCTTCCGGAGCAGAAGATAGGGATTCTGGAGCCTCAGGGAAGGAGTCCTGGGTCTGGGGGACAGTGGCCTTGAGAGAGAGAGGACAGTGGGCAGAGGCCCTGGAGCAAGGTGTCAGCAGAGTCACCTGACAGCAGGCCCACTCCAGAGAACTGTTTTGTTCCCTCAGTTCCTGGTTATTGGATAGTTTTGAAACAGAAACTGCTTTCCCGTCATAAATAATGAACCCCCTCTGTTGGTACTGATAATAACGACCACCTGTGCCAAGCGCTGTGCTGAGGGCCTCCTTATAATCATCACAAGTACTTCCTCACTGCCTACCCTGCCCTAGACAGTTGTCTACTGAGGATGCATCTGTGAACAAGGCCGGCAGAGTCCTTGCCCTTAGGGAACTTACAGCCTAGGGGGAGGGGGGATTTGCGAAGAAATAGGTGAACACTTAAATGATTAAACTGGCAGAGGCACTTAAGTCAACAAGTCTAAGCAGTAAAACTGATGATCCCGTTTTTCACAGGTGAAGAAACTGGGGCTTGGAGAGGTTGAGCAGTTTGTGCAGGATTGCACTGGGGTAAGTGGCAGAGATGGAAGTTGCATCTGGACTCCAGAGGACCTCAAGCGCTAGGTTATGAGGCACCACTGAGGTCTGGCTGGGAATGTGTCAGAATTTTGTGGGGGCTTCTTTGGTGATGGAATTACCTTCCAGCCTCGGTTTTCTCATCTTTCAGATGAAGGCATTGCTGCAGGTGGGTTCTCAATGAGACACAAGCAAATAAAAGGCCTTTGAAGGGAGAGGCCAAGTCAATGTCACTGTTGAGGCTTTTCTGCTGGGAGGTGCCTCTCTCCTGGGACTAGAACCATCTGTCCACTTGTCTCTGTCTCTCACGAGGCAGACCCTTCTGTATCTCATGGTGCTGCGCTCGTCCAGGAGCCACGGCCTCACTAGACCTGACATGAAATGAAAGGTCCTGATCTGGGTGGGGTCCCAGGGAGAGGATCAAAACAATGAAGGGAACAAACCCATAATAAAGCTGGCATTCCTGCAGAGAGAAACCACAAGGTGCAGACTTGAAAGGGCCTCCTGGGGTTCCCACTGTGCAGACCATGGAGGAGGCGTCGGCCCTCCTTCCAGGCGGCTGCAGCTCTGCCTTGAGGTATCCACCTCCACTCAGGTAGCTGGCCTGCCCGCCCGCGCCACCTCCACATCAAAGCTGACTGTCCCAGCGCCCGGCCTGAGAGGAAACCAGAAAAACAGTTTCCATCTCTAGCAACAGATTGCAGAAGAAGCTGGCAGATGCCACGTTGCAGGGCAGTCCGGGTACCAAGTTCTTTCTTCCTGCTGGCCAGCTGGGCTCAGCACAGAGATGGGGAGGGGGGGCTCCCAAAAGTGCCTTCAGGCTGCTGTCAGTTGGGAAAATGAGAAGCTTTTTCCAAACCTTCTGTGTGGGTCTTTCCCCCGAGCTCAAACTGTCACCCAGAAACTTGTTTGAGTAGAATTTAGTGAAGAAACCTAATGGTTCTTAATTTTTATATAAATGAACTCAGACCAAAGCTACAAGGTTGAAATTTTTGTTGCTGTTTTTTTTTAAGGACCCTACCTGTATAACTGCATCAGAATTCCCTCCCTCCCGCCCCTCCGCCCCTCCGCCCCCCGCATTTGTGTTTTGGGTTGGTTTACACTTGCGCCTGTCCAGTTTTCAGCTTTTCCCCCTTTACCTTCTCTCCTCACCTGCAGGACCTTCCTCCTTTTTAAAAAATACACCTCTGACAAGTTTGAAAAAAACAGCAACTTGTTTGAGGACCAGAACCTCCATGAGGGTTGGAAAGAGCATTGTTTAAATTAGGTGCAAGGATCATTTCCATTCTGACGCCCCCCAAAAGGGAAAGGAGGTAAGGGCGGGGAGGCCCTTGCAGGGAGCCAGATGGGAGAGGCTACTGTGCTTGTCACATTTAAATAAGGTGGGGTTTGTTTTGGTTTTCTTTTGTTTTTTAGCAAACATGAAAAAAAATTTAACATATTGTAGACTCTTGAGAAGAAAAGAGTGGAGAAAATGCTATAATAATTTCTTTGCTTCTTGGGACTTTGTAAGGTGTTTAGTATGTGTGTGTGTTTTTTTTACCTTTTAAAAAACTGTAAGAAGGATACATGCTTCCATAAAATATTTACATAATTCAGAAGATATGGAATAAAAAGGAAAGAAACCTCCTGCCCCTGCAACCCCTCACCGCCCCCCTTCCTTGTGTCCTGCTCTGGATTCTGCGATCCTTCCGACCCTGGAATTTTTCCTTCTTGCCCCAGGGCCTTTGCACTTGCTCTTCCCTTAACAGCTTGGAATGCTTTGTCCTTTTTTTCTCTCCGTGCTCTCTGCCCTCCCTCCCTAAATCCAGCCTGGCTAATGCCCCTGGATCCTTCAGATCTGGTCTGGACATCTCCCTGCACTGCCTCCAAGTCTTGACCCCTGGTTTCCCCCGCACCCTTTCTTCACATGCCTGCCTTCCTCTCCCCAGGGGAGCAGGGCCTGAGCTCCACCAGTGCCCCCAGTCCCACTGTGCCTGGCCCATAGAAGGAACTCAGCTGTGTTTGTTGAATGAATGAATGACTCCCTGCAGGGTTATCTCTGTTATCTCTGTAGTATTTCACCCCACTCATCTTTCTACAAATGCCCGAATAAGGATAGTTGTTTTATATGAATAAGACCGTACTCTGCATTCTTCTGGTATTGCTGCCACTGGTCATAATAGTCACTACCATCTTCTGACAGTCAGACACTGGGCCAAGCTCTCCACACGCAAAATCTCATTTACTCCCTCCCATTTTACAGGAGAGAAAGGAGCACAAAGTATATGTGAGCCTGTGCGTCATCTGACTGATGAGGGGAGGTTTGTTTTAGGGAGAGGGTACCGTGATCTGCTACCATAGACCCAATGCCAGCTTCCACGACTTGTCAGTCATGGCCAGACTTTTTCCATCTACACCCACCATCTTCCGCATTCTCATTCCAGGTTATTTAGAAGCAAATCCCAGGCATCATGTTATTTCATCTATAAATATTTGAACAAATACCTCTGAAAAATAAGGATGCTTTAAAAAATAACAATAATCCTGTTAGCATCCCAAAACCAGCATTCACAGCTCGCCCTTTAAGATCACCAAATGTTCCACCGCTGTTGAAACTTCCCCAGTCATTTCATGAATTGTTTTCATAGTCTGTTCTTGTCAAAATGCAAACAAGGTGCTTCTGTGCGTGGCTGTTGGTTGATATGTCTCTTAAGACTTCTAAATTCTACAGATTTTTCTCTTTTCTTTCCTTGCCATTTATTTGTTGAAGACACCGAGTCCCTTGTCCCAGAGATTTTTGTGCAATTAAGAGTTTGTGGATTGCATCCCTGTGGTGTCATTTAACATGTTTTTCTGTCCCTGGTATTTCATGTAAATTGGAGGTTAGATTTGGGGATTCGACTGTTTCTGGTTTGATTTTTAAAAAAATTTAATAGGTTGTTGGAAATATTTAGGACCTCCAGTGTGGCCTTCTAGGGCCCCTATGGCTGGGGCCTCCAGATTGAGAAGTTCCAAGTGAGCCTGAGCCTCTCATTAACAGAAGGAGAAGCCAAGGCCAGGAGACTTAGTCGTGCTCAGCAAAATTCCTGTGGAGTTCAAAATCCCTTCACAGAAGACCAACCCGGAGGAGGAACTCCGGGGAGAGCTTTAGAAGCTGCAGTCCCCTTGCAGTGCCTTGCGTTGTCCTGTGGCTTTGCAGGGAGGGTTCCCTCTCTGCTTGCTAGCACACAGGGTGGCCCATAGCCCAGCCTGACTCATCCTCTCTGCTTTTTAATTCTTTCCTCCTCACACCCCAAGTGGACTGCTAATCTCTCTCCTCCACCCCCATTGGTGGAACTGCTGAAGCTGGGACCTGGAGACACCAGGCCGCAGCTGCTTCCCAGCCCTGCTCCAGCGTCTAGGCCCTACCTCTTTGAAAAGTCAGCTGACACTAAGGAGAGACTTGGTTTAAGATGACTTTAAAATTTCTAAAGTAATTCTTGTCTTCCTTCTTTGCTGTTCCTTTTTCTTCTTTCATTGTTTGTTTTCTGTCTTAAAGACATCTTGGCAACCGGTTTTAGAGAGAGACTTTTTACAAAAGGCGAGAAGGCTTTGGTTCTCAGAGCCAAGGCGGTAGTACTCCTACAGTGTCTTCCCCTCCAGCCCCCAGTCTTGGCTGTCCAGGCACGCGCCTGGAAGGGCTTCCTGGTTCACCTGTCGGCAGGTTCGTGATTCATCCAGCACAGAGACAAGCAGCTGTCTGGTACCCAGGCTCTTCTTGGCTTTGGAAATTCAATGAAGAAGATCACCAGGTGCCCACACACCCATTGCTGGCATTTTGGTAGGGAAGACAGATTGTAAGGGAAAAACCAAATACACATCATGAATTCAGTAACGGTGTGTTATAGGGGAAGTGAATTCGGGTGTTAGGTGAGTGAGAGGGTAGAAAACAGCAAAGAAGGCAGACAGAGGAACCCTGAATAATGAGAAAAAGCCAGCCTCAGGATGGAGGGAAGAGGGCGTGCAAGGGGCCTGCAGAGAGATGTGCCTGGAGAGTTTGAAGATCAGAGAGCAGGCCCCTGTTGTGGGGGTGCATGGGTACCAGAAGAGGGTAGGAGAGGAGGTGGGCAAGGCCAGATCCCCGGGGCCTGTCAGCCAGGGTGAGAAATTGGGACTTTATTCTAAGGCGGCGATCCTGCCTGGGTGATTGGTCCCCAGGAGCATTTGGCAGTGTTGGGAGGTGTTTTGGCTGTTCAGTCTGAGGAGAAGATGCTGTTGACATCCAGTGGGAAGAGGCCAAGGATGCTCTTAGACACCCGATAGGGCACAGGGCAGCCCCCGCAGCAGAGACTGAGCCAGTCCCAGAGGCTAACAGTGCCGTGGCTGAGAAAGCCTGGTCTAAAGACAGTAGGAGGCCACCGGGAGAGCTTGGAGCAAGGGAATGACGTCATCAGTATTAAGAAAGGAGAGTAAATTGCAGGGAGGGAGGGTGGAGACGATGAGACTGGGGAAAGGAAAGGAATTGCATTTGTCCAGGTGAGAGGCGCTCCTAGACCAGGGTGCTGTCCTCGAAGCTGAAGAGAAGGCAGATATTTCGGGGTTCTTTTATTTAAGTAAGCCATGGTCAAACGCGTGGAAATGCTGTATACTGCATCAAGATACGCAGTCAAGCGTGAATCTCAGAGCAAGACTTGTTGGGTTGAAATCTTGGCTTTGTCGCTCACTGCATGTGTGATCTTAAGCAAGATTCTCAACCTCTCTGGTCCTCAGTTTCTTCATTTGTGAAATGAGGATAATAACAGTACCTACCTCATAGGGTTAGTAAGAGGAGGAAATTGGTTAATATGCGTAAATGAATTCGGGTGTGTCTGGCACATTGTGAAAACTCAAGCATTGTCTCTTATTAGAACATGTTCCTCTTAGTAGTGTCGCTGTGCAGATCTATAAATTCAGGGCTCTGAGAAGTCCTGCATCAACAGTCTTACTGAAGTTGTTCAGCGCACATCTGCCAGACTTCCTTTTTCATGACCTTTCCCCATGAGCACTCAGAAAACCGGAGAGCCTTAGAGCACATTTTAAAACCACTGTTATTGAGATAATAATTCACACATCATAAAATTCACCCTTTTAAAAGATACATTTCAAGGTTCTTACTATATTCACGGCATTGGGCAACCATTGTCCCTATCTAATTTTGGAGCATTTTTGTCCCTTTCCTGAGAAACCCTGCACACATTAGCAGTCACTCCTCTTCTTCCCTCCCCCTAACTCTGCAACCACTAATCTGCTTGTTGCCTTTATAGAGTTGCCTATTCTGGAACAATTCTTACAATGGACTTACACACTATGTGCCCTTTTGTGACTGACTGCTTTCACTCAACATGATGTGTTAAGGGTTCAGCCACATTGTGGCATGTATCTGTGCATCATCCCTTTTTGTGGCCAAATATGATTGCATTATATAGACAGACCACATTTTATTTATCCAGTTATTAGTCAGTGGACACTTAAATTGTTTTCACTTTTATGAGTAACGCTGCTGTGAACATTCCTGTGGATGAATGCTGTGTGGTTGTATATTTTCATTTCTTTTGGGTGTATACCTGGGAGTAAATGGCTGGGTTGTGTGGTAGCTGTTCAGCATTTTGCAGGAGAGAGTGCTCTTGGAGATGCATTGATGCTGTCATTTTGCCATTTTCCTTCCTCCCCCTGCCTCCCTCCCTCTCCCTCCCTCTCCTCCCCACCATCCAGGGTCCAGGTCAGAACTTTGTCCCTTCCCAGCTGTGTGTGGTCTTGAATGTACACTTCTCTGAGCCTCCATTTTCTCATCTGTAAAATGGAGATAAAGATGAAACAAGGTTATTGATGTAACATCCTTACTCTTGAGCGTGGCGCTCAGTTGCAGCTGTATCCTTGCTAGGAGCATCTGTGAGTGTGCTTGGTGAGATCTTGTTGAAGTAAACGGTACATGTTGGTAGAGGTGGCAGACGTGATTGCAAGCAGTGTTGTGACCAGATGTCCTGTACTTGCCTCCTGGAGGACACAGGACAGGCAATCTTCACCTCTGCAAGATTTTGCCGAATGAATCTCTAAGGTGATTGCATCGAAGTGTACTCCCAGTGGAAGTCCCTGTCACACCCATCCTTGCCAACCCTTCATAATGTCGGCATTTTTTACTTTTCGCCGATCTGACAGCATGAAACAGTGTTGCCTTAGGGTTTTGATCTGGGTGCCAGGCACATTACCTGGACTATTTCTCAGCACCCACAGTCACCCTTTGAAGCAGGTACTAATCTTCTTCCCGTGTTGCAGATGAAGAAACAGGCCTTGAGAGGCCAAGGGGCTGGCCCTTAGAACATGAACTCAGCTCTGATGTCTGGACTCTCGATCTTAGCTTTACTCTGCCTCCCATGGAGCCAGGGCTGCAGATAAACATGAGAATGACCTCGGGGTGACTAGTTAAGACCATTAAGAAATTTAAGAAACGTGTTCTTCCCTTCATTCAAACAAATATTTATTGAGCATCTACCCTGTGCCAGACTCAGCAAACAAAATAAAGTCCCAGTCCCCAGGGCTTAGAGTCTTGTGGAGGAGACAGAGCCAGTCAATCTGTAAGAGCACTTCAGCTCAAGGGAGAAAAACGAAGCAGGGTTAAGGGGCTGCTGAGCGATGGGGGTGATGATTCTCATGGGAGCTTGAGGCAGGCTTCTGCAGGAGGTGTCGTTTGTACCTAGACCTGAATGAATTGAGGGGCGGGCCATGTGGCCACCTGCAGAGACAACTTTCTTGGAGGAGGGAACAGCAACTGTGAGCCTTTGAGGGGGAGCTCTGTTGGGATGTTTGAGGAACAAGGAAGGTGTGGAAGGCAGAATTCTAAAACCAGCCTCCCACCCCCTCCTCTGGGCATTCGAGTAAACATGAATCCAGCTACTGCCACAAAGGGACTTTGCATTTGAAATTTAAGTCCCTGGTCAGTTGACTTAGATGTGGAGATGAGCCCAGGTGGGCCTAGTCTAATCAGTTGAACGCTTTAAGAGCCAAGAGTTCTCTCTGGCTCCTTGCAGGAGAAGTCAGAGAGGGGATGAAGCATAGGAAAGATTCGATGTGATGCTGTTGCTGGTTGAAGGTGGAGGAAGCCTCATGACAAGATGGCCTCTAGGACCTGAGAGCTGCCCCTGGGTGAAACCCAACAAGGAAATGAGACGGCAGTCCTACAACCACAGGAGCAGAGTCCTGCCAGTTAAAGGCAGAAGCTCAGAAGAGAACAGCTCCTGACAAGAACTACAGCTGCCTGACGCCTTGATGTCAGCCTGAGCGAGGGGCCCAGCAGCCCTGCTGGACTTCCAGCCACCAGAGCTGTGAGCTAATAAACAGGCGCTGTCTCGAGGTGCTGCCGTCAGGAGTGATTTGTTATACAGCAGAGAAAAGGGATGCAGAGGCTGCACGGCTAGAACGGAGGACAGAGGGTGGGAGGGGGAGAGGGGAGACAAGGCTGGAGAGGTAACAGGCTAGCTGCTACAGGGTGGAGTAGGCGGTGGTGAGGACTTTGGCGTCTGTGCTGAGGGACACGGAGAACCGCTAGCTCTCAGCCCCCTCAGCCCCTGCTCCCACACTTGCCTTCTCTCATTTTCCACCCTGCCCAGTGTTCCTTCCACCACCACACCCAACTTCCTGGCGACCATCTATCCACGTGTGCATGTGAATCGATTAGGGTGCTGTTAATTGGGAGTGACAGGAAACCAACACAAACTACTAAACCCCCAAGTCCAGGGACTTCAGGCTTAGCTGGATCCAGGAGCTCAAATATTAACTTTCAGAACTCTGTGTCTTTCTGTCCCTCCACCTTGCTTTCTTCTACACATCTTCATGCTCAGACAGACTCCCCCATGTGGTGGCTGAGGTGGTCATTGGCTGCTGTGGGCTCACATCCTGCCATCTTGTCAATCCCAATGGAGAGATCCCATCTTTCCTGCGCAGTTCCCCTAGGAGTCCTGGGATGACCTGCATTGGCCCCGCCTGGGTCACATGACCACTGCAGAGCCGGTCACAAAGGTGGGGGGGGCGGGGGGGTAGAAGAACCCACCCTCAGGTCAGGTACGTGTCCCAGGATGTGGATCACAGGGGAAGGTTGGGGAGCAGGGGGCTTTAGGCCTTATCTTGAAACCCCCTGAATTGAGAAAGGAAGGGATGGTCCTTTGTGGTCTTTTAGGGAGTCATGGGTGCTGTGAGCAGCAGAAGAGGGTCTGAGTGCTAGCGGGGCAAAGCCAGCCAATGTTCACTAGAGGGGTTGGCTCTGCCTGCACTCTGGGTGCTGTGAGTGCCTGCATCTGAGATATGGCTTCTGCATGGAGATTCCAGAGCCTCACACTGTGTTCTGCTCAGATCACAGGGCCCTCGTTTCTCCCCTCATTATCTCTGCATCCTATTAGGTCTTGGCACAGGCATCAGGAGTTATGGAAATACCACACAACCCTGCCTTGCCCCGGTTGTTTACTGGAGAAATAAATAGAGAGAGAAACTCAGCTGAACAGATGCATGGACCAGCAGAGCAGCCCTGGGAGGCTCGTGCCATGGAGAGCCATCGTCATAAACAGATGGGGCGCTGAGAGGAGCATCTTGGAATGTCTGTCCAAGCCCCACACAAACGAGGACCTGCAGCCAAGCGCGAGGCCAGCTGGAAGGTCCCTAGCCGGGGAGGAGGAGAGCCCCTGGGGTGGGGGAGAGCCCAGCAGGATGCTCCAGTCCATTGCCGGCGTGAGGGGTGGGGGGTGGGCACCGACGGCAACATCTTCTCCCCGTTACTTTTTACGGGCAGTATTGGAAACAGGTCTGGAAGGACAGGTGTGCTGGCCAGTTTGGAGAGCCTCCCCTCCCCAGACACCAATAATCCTTGTGCTTGGCCTTACAGTGGCCTGTGAGGACACCATTCGGCCCCCTCTCCCAGCCACACTGCTGCTGCAGGGGCTGCTTCAGCCGCACCGGCCTCCTTGCTGTCCCTGAAGTACACCAGTACACCCCCGGTCTCAGGGCGTTGGCGCCTGCTGCTCCCACTGCCCGCAGCACTCCTACCCGTGGGCCTGCGGCTTGCTCCCTCACCTCCTCTAGGCTTCTGCTCAAGTGCCCCCATCAGACACAGGGCTTTTAGGTCAGGCTCGGTCTGCTGCAGTAACAAACAAGCCCCAGTCCTGCATGTCCAGGCACAGCAAAGTTTCATCTCTCTCACATGACACATCCAGTGTCATCCCTGGGAGCTCTGATGGTCACTCGGAGGCTCCGGCTGACTGAGGCTCTGGCTGACTGAGGCTCCATCTCTACTTGTACTGTCGTGGTCACAGTGGCAGTGGGAGGGGCACGCGGTGGCTCTGCAGCTCCACTGGGTAGTGACACCTGTCACTTCCATTCACTTTTCGTTGGCAAAAGCAAGTCACGGGTGTCTGGAAGCAGCTCTGAGTGTTACCCCTTTTCTTAATCACCCTGCATCCGCGGGCCCCCACCCTGCTCTACTGCTCCACTCCCTGCCCTATGCTGTACCGTGTTTACCTGTTTATTGTTTGCCACTTTCCCTAGCGTCTAAGCCCCACAAGGGCAGGTTTGTCTGGTTTTGTTCGCTGCTGGACCTGCAGCATTGCCTGGTGTACAGAAGGCACTCAGATTTTATTCAAACAGATTGACAGTAATACGAACAGTTGATATCTAAGGTGCTTACCACGTGCCCGACGCTGCTCATGCACAGACTCGCTGGCTCTCATTTCAGTCCTAAGGGGGTGTAGGTCTATTATGACTGCTGTTTTCCATACAAGGAAACTGAAGCTCAGAGGAGTTGAGACCCTTGCCTGAGGTCACACAGCCATTTCGTGGGCAGAACCAGCCTGCTGACCCCTGAAAGTTCCTGCTGGGCCCAGCCATTTATGACCGGGGGCAGAATCACAACATCCAGGCCCAGCAATTGAGTGTCCATCACGCGTGGGGACAGGGCCTGGGAGCAGGTACAGAAGATAAAGTAACAATGGCAAAAAGCTATAAAAGTATCACCGATTATTGTATGCCACATACTGTGGTAAGGGGGGCATATCCTACTTCATGCTCACAAAAATTGCAGGAGCAAGTGTTGGAATCCCCACCACGCAGTGATAGAACTTTCCAGGGCACTGCTCGTCCTGAAGGAGTGCAGGGACTTTGGCTCCAGCCATCCAGATGTGGAGGCTGGAGACCTAATGCACCGCGGTCCTGCCTCCCAGCTGACCTGTACACCCGGGGCACCAAGAAAGATGCGTTTATTTCCGTCGGAGCTGCGCCTGCGGCCCTCGGCAATCATCTGGAGCAGCTTTCCTCATCAGACTTTCTGCAGCCCTGAGGCAGAAATGTAAAGCAGGACTTTGCCTCAGTGTTTTGCAGGGGCAGTTCTATCTTTCTAGCCCAGAAAAGCAGAGTCATTTTCATGTCTTCTTCCCACGCATGCTTGCGTACCTGCCTGTATCTGTGAGTAAGCTCCCCTCGGGCGTCGCCTCTCACCCCCCACCCCGGCCTTACCCTCTCTCATGCCACAGGCCACATGGTTGCAATCATCATATGGGTTAAGTACGTATGTGCAGCGTTTCAGTCCCAGCCCCACCACTTACAGCTCTGCAACTCAGAGCAAGTGTCTTGGCCTCTCCCTGCGCCTCAGTTTGCTCATCTGTCACATGGGGATAAGCATCATGCCGAGCTCAGAGGGTTGTGAGGATAAAATGCACTCCCAGTATTTAGACACATACAGTAAGTGCTCAGTAAATGGCAGCCATCGTTACATCTCAGGCCTGGCTGGGCATCAAGTGTCTCTGCTGAAACATTCGGTGTCTATAGAAAGCAGCAGTGCTTTTCATTGCCTCACTGTTGGGAAATGCAAAAAACCTTGCAGTCACCCAAGTATTCTCTAATGCAAGTCTGACTCAATGTTTTCCTTATATACAGTGGAAAACTCTACAAGCTGATACCAGGAACAAAGTGTGTACTTCCTGGGTTCACTGGGTGAAAAGGCTGGTTGTGACACACGGTCCCACTTTAGTAGATTGTATTTTGGGAGACTGCACCTTCTGTATTGTGTATGTCTGAAATGTTTGCATTGTTTGGTAAGGCAGGGATTTTTTTTTGTCACTAGGAAAAAGGGAAAGAGACATGAGTCTCACACAATGAAAGTCAGCAAGGATCTTTGTATTTCTGTGACTTTGTTTCCCTCCTCCCCCAACCTGGCTTCAGAGAGTTTGGCGTTCTTAAAGCAGAAATCCTTATTCCTGGTGTTTTTTGGCACTCTTGATTTGCTACTGGATCTAAGTAGAGGAAATGGGTCTTGTAGGTTTGATGACGGTCTCACTGTAAGGGCATCGCTAATTTCTCTTCACTCACCCTGTGCTGGTGCCCAGCCTCCCCCGTCTTTAAACAAAGTTTGGGGCCGCCTTACTTTGTGGCTTTAGTGGGATTCGTCCTCTCACCCCTGCTGTGGCAGGAGCCACAGGTGAGGCCCTGTCCTCTCTCCTCTTGTCTCTTTTAAGTGCCTTGAAAACCGTGCCCATGTGCTTTATTAGTCCTACGTGTGGAGGCGGTGCTGGGGGCTGCACAACCTTAAACTAAGCCGTCCTGGTACCGCTCGGCCTCCCTGTATGGTCCTGTCATTCAGGAGCATTGCCAGTCCAGCTTTCCTATCAAGCAAGTGGATTTCATTAAGAAACACTACCAGCAATGCAGACCTTCTCAGTTAACTCATTAGCATGTTGTCTAGACAAGGTAAATTCTGGAAGGAAAACAGCAGGGAGGCAGGCAGGGAGGAGCAGTCACCAAATCTGTGGTTGGGGAACCTCTCAGGTGATTGTCCCACAATCACAGGGATGGTGACCAATGTTTTCTCTTTCTACCACATTTGATAGGGAATTGATTTGACGTCTCTTTCAAGAGATTGGTTCGAGGCTCAGCAGTCAGGACTAGGAGCAAGAGAGCCTCCTTGAGAGCAGCCCCACTGCCCAGCTGCAGGCACAGCTCACCTTGGTTTTTGTCGTGGCTAATGGCATATGGTCTGTGGCCAGAATTCCTGGGTTCACACTTGAGTTCTACCAGTTACTAGCTGTGTGACCTTGGGCAAATTATCGATCTCTCTGGGTCTCACTTTCTCTATCTTTAAGATAGGGATGGCACAGTACTTTCCTCATAGGTTGTTAGGAGGATTAAATGAATTAATACATGTAAATTGCTTAGAACGGGGCCTAGCACATAGTAAGTGCTCAGTAAAAATGAATCATCATTGTTACCACCACTATTATTACTATTACTATTATTATTAGTATCATCTTTCAGTTGTGATGAAAATGTAGATCAGCATAAGTACGTGCTCAAAACTCTGGTCGCATCTTTTCTGTGTCCATTTTCATCAGTTTGATTGTAAGCGCATCTTCTTGGCTAAAGGTTCTATTCTGGGTCCCTTCAAGATCCTGGAATTTGTCAGCTGTAGCATCAGCCTTGCCTCCCTAGAATTTGTGAATCCCACCCATTTATTTTGCTCCAGCCATGGTCTGCAGTCTCCCACATCATGCTTTTTCATCCTCATGCAGAATGCCACCTTCCTCTTCTGGTTGGTGTTGTCCGTTCTTGGGGACAGTCTCCACTATGAGCCTTCCTTATCCCCCTGCCCGCCCTGTCTCTTGCGGCTCCTCATTCCTCCAGCTCCCAGTTCATCACCATTCCTGTGGGTACTCACCTGGAATCCCCTCCAGAGACCCAGCCACCTACTCAGTCTCTGACCTGTAAGTGGGGCATTGAATCAGCTCACCTGTAAGGTCCTTTTCACTCCAGTGTGGGTTTTTGGAATATAATTAAGAAAATATTGATGAGGCCTTTACAGAGAAAAATTACAAAACATTATTTAAGGTCATGAGAGAAGACCAGAATAAATGGACATGTGTGACATGTTTGTGGATGCAAGACTCGATATTATAAAAATAAAACTGTCCAAGTTAACTGAGGTCCAATGAAACGCCAGTTAATATTTTTGGATTTCACCATCTCAGTGGAGCTTAACTCATTGATTCTAAAACTTGTATGGAGAAACAAAGGGCAAGAATAATTTAGATAAATTGGAAGAAGTTGGGGCCGTTGACCTTACCAGACATCACGACTTGTTATAAAGCTCTAGTCATTGAGAGAGGCTGATAGTGAAACAGTGATGGATAAACAGAGTGAAACAGAGTGGAAACATGCTCCATGACTCAGGTGACCTTGAAAATGAGGGGAAAGGATGGGCTACTAAAAAAAAATAAATAGTGCTATGACAACCATTTTTTCCACGTTAAAAATTTTAAAAATTTCTACTGAGTTTCATACTCAAAATTCAATTCAAGGTGGATTAAAGACCTACGTATGAAAAACAAAGCTTTAAAAATGAAAACATAGGCAAATATGACTTCGGATGGGGAAGGATTTCTTAAATACTCTAGGTGGGAAAGGTAAGGGAGCCTAGCAGCTGGGCTGTGGGTCTGGAGTCACCCGAGCGCTGCTACCTGCCAGCAGTGTGACGTCAGGCAGGCTGCTTCATCTTCTGTGCCTCGGTTTACTCCTTGTAAAGAATGGGTAAGCATTTGAGAAGACACAGTCAACTGTCTCCCTCCCCGAATTCCTTTTCTCACTGGCAAAGCCCAGCTCCCGCGGTGGGAGATGAACACTCTGGCTCATTCCTTGCCAGTGAACCACGGGGTTAAGTGCAGGGCTGTGCCCCAGTCCTGGCAGATGACACCCGAGGGCCTGGCTGCCACCAGCTTAAGGGAAAGGCTTCCCTCCCTGACAAAGAGAGACGGACGAAACAGACATCATTTGTCAGGGTGTTGTCCCATCTGCGTGTGACACCTGGAGCTATAGCAGTGTGTCATGACCGCGAGGGGGCAACCAGTCTGCAGTCGATGGGGCCCAAGAAGATGGAGAGAGCCTGGGTCCTCAAAGAGTCCACGGGGGCACCGGCCCCACCTGGGACAGCCATGCCAGTGGACATCACGTGCTGAGAGAAAATCCACTTTCCTCCTTGTGCAAGCCTCTTTCAGTCGGCTGAGCTGTGACCTGCTGTGACCTACTGTCAGCCGTATTCTGACCAATGCAACAACGGTCCCTGGGTCGTAGGCTTGCTGTGAAGATTAAGTGGGGAAACGATGTGTAAAGCATTTAGCGCAGCCCGCGGTGCCTGACAGCGCGGGACAGACGGCAGCCCTGCAGCTGCAGGAAAGCCAGCGGGGCCTGGGGCCGCTCGCCGAGCACCGACCGCGCTTAAGGCGCTGCTGCGTGTCCTGTGTGCACTGTCTCACTGAGTCCTCGTCAGGGTCATTCGGGGCTGGTGCTGTTACTCTGTTCATTTTACAGATCAGGAAACTGAGGCTCAGAGAGGTTAAGGAACTTGCCGCAGGGCTCCCAGCAGGGAAGTGGTGGAACTGGGACTCGAATCCAGGCCCATGTCCCAAACTCCAGAGCTTGTCCACAGTGCTGAAGAGTCTCCTGGGACAGGAGTCCTGCCGTTTCCTGTCCCAGGTAGAAGCACTTCTGTGCGATCAACAAACCCTGCAGAGAGGAGTGTCCCTCCGCTCCTGGAGATCCCGGCTCAGGGCCTCCAGTCAAGCCTCTTCTCCTCCCTGGGTTATGGCTGATCCTCACGTGCTCCCCGGAGAGGCAGGGAAGAGCCAAGAACGCCTGGCTCAAATGCCTCCCTAATAGAATTAGAATGTTCTTGTCAAGATGGATTCTTTTGGGGTGGGCCAAGCAAGTCACATACTCAGCTGCCAGAGGCAAAGGACAAACATGATGTGTCATCACAGCTGACACTTGGTCTGCAGGGCTGGGCAGGCGAAGAGGGGCCTGTTATTTGTGCTCCAAATCTAACTTCGCTGGGGAAGTTTGGATCATTTTTGATTACTTTGGGCTTTCCCCCCACTTTTCTGTCATTTCTCCCCTTCTTCTGAGGCCACTCTCAGTGTCAGCTTGCAAGAGCCCCATCTCCGGGACGTGGAGCGGCAGAGTTGGTGGCCTCTATTCTCTTTGGGGGTCTGATGGCCCACGAGGGGGAGAGCGAGGTGCTGATCTGAGGGAGAGGACCCCTGGTGTCTTCTTTGACCATCTTACCATCACCAGCTTCCACAGATGGTGGGGAACCCTGGGTCAGAAACTGCTGCTTCTGTTGGCTTTAAATTCCATCCCTGGCTCTCTTCCTGGATTTCCTTGGCTACCTTCAACCTGGACACTGCGCAGTGGCTTCCCTCCAGAACACTAGGACTGGATTAATGACGTCACCACTGAGCTCCCGGGGGCTTCAAAGAAGGGAGAGAGGCTAGGAGGCAGCAGCTGAGTCCCGTCAGCCCTCAGGACGCTGCTCATGTGCCCATGACTCAGTGTCAGGGGATAACCGCACGTGGATCTGCGCGCTCTTTCTCCTTGTCCAGCTACCTGCCATCTAAAGTACCCACCCCGTTTTGCATGATTTGAGGTAATGGGTGTAACACACTTAGAAAGCTGCCCTGTGCCGGATACAGGCTCAGCAAAGGCAGCTGTCCCTAATCCCTACAGCAAGCAGCCCTACTAAGCAGGAATCACTAGAGTCCCCATTTAGCAGATTAGGAAACTAAGCAAGCTTGTGAGCAGAGCCAAGACCCACCCTGCCCCTCAGGAGCTTGCAGTTTAGTGTGTGTGTGTTGGTGGCGAGGAGACAGCTGCCCAAAAAGCTCTGCTGTGCATCGCACCACACTCAAGAAAAGTCAGATGCAGACAACGGAATTCATGTCCACCATTCCGATCCCAACCCTTACAGAAGCCCTGGCTCCAAAGCCTACACCCAGCTCACAAAACTGTATACCGTGACTTCCAGAATGCCTTGGACTGATCTGTGTCATTTCAAGAGAATCCCAGTTATGCAAGGACACTTGGGGTGTGACCTCAGTGTCATGTGGTGGTAAGCATCATACACAAAGAGCAGGATGTTTGAGGAGTGCTCTGTGAGTGGAAGAAGCTCCAGTGACACATATCACAACCCGGGAGCATCCCCAGGGGTGGTCGAGGGTGGAGTGCTGCTCCAGTCGGTTCACAGGCTGAGTTCAGTCATGGCGTTTCCTAGTATCCTCTAGCCGAAGTCCATTCACCAACTGTGTTCCATTTCTGTTGTAAAAGCGCGGACCCCAGGCCTACAAGGACAGGTGGCAGAGTTCTCATGGGCTTCTTATTCTTTAAGCCGAGATGAAGTGCTCCCTGCAAGGCGAGGCTGTTGCTACGGCCTCACCTGAGAGCAGCTCAAGGCCCCGCAGAGCAAGCTGGAACCTGCCTTAGACTAAGGGCCCGTGAGGGGTAGTCATTGCCTGGCCCTGGCCTTTGAATCTTGCCGATGGTGGTGTTTGTATTCTTAAAACCTGGCTGAGCAGGCAGGCATCTCACTGGGGGTGGGCCTCGTTTGATGAGTTAAGTCACCAGCTAGCTGTGTCTGCTGATGACTTCACGGAGACCGCCGGGGAGATGGCCAAGGGCTGGTCTCTTCAGTCCTCAAAGTCACCAATGGCTATGTGCACTAATGGGCCAAGGACTGGGGAGAGGCAGTAAAGGTTAATAATAGTAAAGGTTAATAATAATACCATTGACGAGAACTTCCTATGGGCCGTGCATTGTGCACGGCATATTTGTAAGGCTCGTGGGTAAGAATTATTATCCCCATTTTACAGAAAAGCAAACCAAGTATCAGAGAAGTTAAGTAATCCGCCTTGGTCACGTAATTTGATGTCTGATGCCTGGGCTCGTATACAATTCCAAATTCTGTACTCAGCCTTGATTGGTCCCCAATTCTTCCTCCTAAGAAAACAGGAGAGAAGACAGCCTCTGAGGAGGAAAAGGGGACAGGAGGATCAGGGGAAGAAAGGGTTTCAGGTGTTAGGGAGTGAGGTTGGATGGCCTTGATGACTTGCCGCAAGCCTCCCTGAGGAGCCGAGCCTGTTGGGCAAGAGTGTCAGCTTGCAGCCAGCTACAGAACTCCGAGGGCAGATGGCAGGGGTGTGGCACCGAAGCAACTTCAAAAGCAGTTCTGTGTGTTCTGCCTGGAGATCAGCAGGACTGTCTGAGTTGCAAGTGATGGAAAACCTAATCAAACCAGCTTGACAGAAAAATAAATGTTGGCTCACATAACTTGAAAGTGCAGAGTCAGTGGCTTCAGGCAAGGCTGTATCCAGGTGCTCCAGCAACACTGCTCTCTTTGTTGTCTCCTTTTTCAGGCAGGCACTCTCCAAGAGAGACTGTGATCAGCAGCCCCAGGCTCCCGTCCAGTGCTCTCAGCAAGTCCAGTGGGTAGAAGCGCCCCCCTCACAAGAGTTCCAACAGAAACATTAGGACCGAGCGGCATTGCCTCTGATCAACCTAGCCTGCGTCCATCGATTGCAAGCTCACGATGGGCCAGTCACGTTCCAAGTGCCTTTCTTGTACTAGCCCGCCTCATTCTCCTGGGACTCAGTGAGGTAAATGGTGTTCTTATTCCCATTGTACAGAAGGGGAGAAGGAGGCTTAGAATAAGGAAGGCCCTTGCCCTTGATCACCCAGCAAGAGCTGCAGAGCTGGGATCTGTAGGCTCCGGAGGAGACCACACACTGCGGCTGCAATGCTCTGCCCACTGGCTGCATCTCCCAGCGCCTCCCAGCCCCCCAGTGCTCGTGTTCCTCACGGCTGAAGGAGTTTTCATACAACAGGGGCCCTGATCCCAGGGCCACTAGTGAGTTGGGGCTCTGTGGATGATGCAGTGTCTTGACAGTCACTAGGGGACAGTCTGGCTGTCCTGGACTCCAGAGATGCAGTGGATGGGGTCTTCAGCATTATAAGTTCCAGAGAGATTTTTTAAACTAGGTTTTTTGTTTGTTTAGTTTTTTTAAAAATTGAGGTGAAATTCATATAATATAATTAACTTTTAAAGTGAACAATTCAGTGGCCTTTAATACAGTCACAGCATTGTGCCTCCATCACCACTGTTAAGTTCCAAAATCTTTCATCACTGTAAACAGAAACCGCACATCGAGGAGGAGGATCTAACTCAGTGGTAGAGTGCCCGCTTAGCATGCACAGGCCCTGGGTTCAATCCCCAGTACTTCCATTAAGAAAGAAAGAAAGAAACCTAATTACCTCCCCCTCCAAAAAAAAAGAAGCCCTGTACCGTTAGGCAGTCACTCCCCGTTTATCCTCCCCCTCAGCCTCTGGCAACTAGAAATCTACTTTCCGTCTCTATAGATTTGCCAGCTCTGAATATTTCATGTAAGTGGAATCATATAATATGTGGCCTTTTGTGTCTGGCTTCTCTCATTCAGCATACTGTTTTCAAGGTTCATCCATATTGTAACCTGTATCAGTGCTTCATTCCTACTTACAGCTGAGTAATATTCCACTGTGTGGCTCTTCCACGATTTGCTTGTCTGTTCATCGGTTGATGGACATTTGGGTTATTTCCACCTTTTGGCTACTGGAAATAGTGCTGCTCTGAACCTTTGTGTTCAGTATTTGTTTGGATCCAGAATTAAACTTGCTTTCCACTCTTTCCTATACAGACCTAGGAATGGAATTGCTCGGTCACATGGTAGCTCTATGTTTAACTTTTTGAGGAATTGCCAAACTGTTCTGAACGATTTTCGTTTTAGTTGAGTTACAACTTTTACATCGTACACACATTGTTAGTGTACAGCTCGATAACTCTTTCTATATACGTGGACCATTTCCATCACCCTGGAGTGCTTCCTAGACCTCTTCCCGGTGGGTAGCTCTCCCGTCCCCCAGCGTTCCCACCATAGGTTAGCTTTGGGACTTTCTGTAAATGGAATCTCACAGCATGCTCTCTTCTGTGCCTGGCTT
Organism: Camelus ferus; assembly: GCF_009834535.1. NCBI lineage: Eukaryota > Metazoa > Chordata > Mammalia > Artiodactyla > Camelidae > Camelus > Camelus ferus. The sequence goes on along the minus strand of NC_045714.1, from coordinate 10,598,570 downwards.
CTGTTTCTCAGCATAATGTCTGTGGGATTCATCCGTGTTGTGTCTTAGTTTATTTTTTTATTACTGTGTAGCATTCTACTGTATGAACATGCTGTAAGTTACTTATCCTTTCCAATTTTGACAGACATTTGGGTTGTTTCCAGTTCTTGGCTCTTAGGAACAAAGCTGCTCTAAGTCGGCCTAGGCTTGTCTTTTGTGGGAACATACCCACATTCTCCTGCACGTGCCATGAGGAGAGTGGCTTGACCATGGGGGAGGCGCGTGCTCAGCTTTAGGAGAGGCAAAAGGATGAACTTGGCTGAAGATTTCTAGTCTTGGGACATGAGAGGTACAAGGTCCTTTAAAGGACTTTTAAAAACAGAAAATGTTTTCATGTGTCCTCTTGCTCCCAGTCACTGGCCCCAAGGCAAGGAATGGTCTCTCTGCTGAGAGCCTCTCAAAGCCTTTCCCGGCCCTGGGGTCCCCAGGGAGCATCCCGAGGCTGATACAGCGCTGAGACAGGCAAAGTGACCTAAGCCAGCGTCTCCACTATTCAGTCATCCCTCCTCCCAACCTTCAGTGAAGTGCAAAGAGTTGACCAAGTCTCCGCCAGCTGAACAGTTGATTTCTTCACATGAAAGTCTGGATTTGGGTTTACCCTGCCAGATGGATTTTCTTCAAGATTTTCATTTCACGTGCTCTTTTGAGTCACAAGATAAAAAATAGACGTTATAATCAGTTAGCTCATTAAGAGATAGACATCAGCATGAGTAATTACAGGGACACTCCCTTGAGATGCTGCTCCCCAGGGAAGTCCAAGTTTCCTTTTCATATGAAATTTTTCAAAGATACAGAAAAATGGAAAAAATTGTACAGTGAACACCCATATCCCCATGGCCCAAGTTCCATAATTAACATTTTGCTAAACTTGCTTTTTCTCATTATCTGGCCATCCCTCCATCCCTCTCTCCACCCATCCTCCCATCTGATTTTTTGGAATTATTTCAAAGTACGTTGCAGACATTAGTATAAGGAAGTCCAGTTTTAAAAGTTACGGTGAAAAGTTTTAGATAAATGCTGACATGCAATTTAATAGATTGAGGTTTTATAAGATTAGGGTGGGGAGTTATTTTTATTCACTCATTTAAAGTTTTGAACTGTGTGTTGTTATAGTCTTCTAGGGCAAGTCTCTCTCTTTCTCAACTCATCCAAAGCATGCATCTACCAGATTTCTGACCCAGGAATTTTAGGGTAGCTTTTCAATGTTAAAAGTATGTGCCAAAAATTGTCATTCACATTTATTCAGTCACTCACTCATTCATTCATTCACTCATTCAAAAACACTGGTTGAGGGCCTTTTAAGGGCCAGGCACTGTTCGAGGTACCAGCAGGCATCTCAGGACTGGGACAGTTGAACAGTGTGTTGTACATAGAAGATGCCCAATTGGTATTGGACAGTGAAGTGAATCTCTCAAGAACTTCCCAGCAATTCATTCTTGGGTGGTGGTTGGCTTATTTATCGAGGATGTGTGTGTGTGTGTGTGTGTGTGATGGTTTTGACATACAATGAGTTAAAATTCCAGCATTTACAATTTGTAAAAATTATAATATGTACAAAAAGATGTACACATTACAAATGTATACATTCCACCATTTATGATTTGTGTGGTATGGAATAAATTATTCGTATCTGAGCCTCAGGTTCTTGACTGTATAAAAGGAGATACTCACCTAACCCACAGACTTGTTCAGGAAATGAAGTAAAATGAGCCTTTCAAAGTGCTTGGTGCACAGTGCTTGCCCACAGACGGCCCGCATTAGCACTCGCTCTGCTTATGCTGATGGCCTGGGCAGCTCTGTGGGGTCTCATGGATTCTGAATGATTGGGAAGGAAGGAGTGCCCAAGGGAGATGGAAAGGAAAGGAGCACTATGATCACCTGGACCCATTGTCCCTCTGTCTGCTCTTTCCTCTCCCCTTGAAGCTGCCACGTCCCAAGGTGGAGGAACCTCGTCTGCCAGCTCCAAGCCCGAGGTCTCCCTGGTCTGAGCTGCCAGTAGGTCACTCCAGGTGGCCAGAGTGAGCTGACCCAGGACACTGCAGGTCCCATTCCTGCACCCCCGAATAGCAAAGTGTTCCCCAGCCCGGCCTGCGGGTCACCTTGGTCCAAGTCACACTTGATGCACTGAGGTTCCTCTTGCAAAGTATGTGACAGCCCTTTCCAGGTCACTGCAGTGGAATTTGACCCCTGGAGCCGGGCTCTCCCCTTTCCCCGAGTCAGACTCAATCCGGTCTGTTCCCAGCGCCTCTGGGAAGCTCAGTGTGTCTGCCCTCCTCTGAGGAGTGTGACTGTGACTGTTTTCATTTCAGTCTGTCTTGATTGTTGTATTACTGCTTTTAGATTACAAAAGCCATATCGTCTCATCGTAAAAATATTGAAACATGAATGTCATAGTAAGTCCCTTTCCCCAGAAAGTAGCAGTTTGTGAAAATTCTCTTAGAATGGTTTCGCATATACTGAAAATATTTTTAAAATAGAAATGGGATAACACTGTGTGTGCATATTGTTTAGTGACCTCCGTTTTTAACTTCAGGGACATCTTAGACATCATCCCAGGTCAAGTCAGTCTTTTTCACCAGCTGCAGGTAACCCGCGGTGTGGGTGGTACCTGTATTCATTGTTTCCTCCCCTTTGGGGAGATATTTAGGTGGTTTCTAGTTCTTTGCTGTTAGCTCCCGCTGCAGCAAACAGCCTTATGCAGACGTTGTGTGACACGAGGCATCCTAAAACTGAAAATTGGAATTAGAATCAGCAAAATAGAATCATTGGGTTAAATAACCATCGTAACATTAATCAAACACTTATTAGGTCCCAGACATTGTCCAAGGTGCTATTCGTTTATTAATTAACTGAATGCTTACAGCCATCTTTGAAACAGTCACTGTTAGTCCTATTTACAGGTGTGGAAACTGAGTCACAGAGAGGTTATCTGAGCTCACACAGCTGGTAAGAAGTGTGTTTTAGATTCTGACCCACATCCCAGTACTGACCAGCATTGACCCAAGTACGGTCCTGCCGTCAGGCATTGAGGACCACCACTCACGTTCACCCCGGGCTTCGTCAGTACTCCCCAGGTGTCTTGTCCTCTTCACAACCATCACAAAGCAGGAACTGTCATTCCGCCACTTTACTTGTGGGCGAGCAGGGCACAGACGTTAAGTGGCTGCCTAAGGTCGCCCAGCTGGCCCAGAAGGACTGGGGATTATGATACCTGCCTAATTTTCAAATTAAAGAAAATTTATACGAAAATGGTCTTAAAAGTCCACAGCCACCCAAGGGTTTCCTGGACCCCTCAGGTGTCCCCTCTCCCCAGTCATTCCCTGCGCCTGTTGTTGATGTATTCGTGTGGTTGGTGGAGGGCAGGGACGTGCCTTTGGACGTCTCTTGGGGAGACTGGGAATGATTTGAGCCCAGAGCTGGGCAGGGTTTCATCCACCCCTGGACAAGGCTCTGCTGTCCCTGAGGCAGAAGGTGTAGGGGGCAGAGAATTCCTGCAAAGATGAAGAAGCAAGATGGCTTTGACCCCTCCCTTCCAGAAAACAGCCAAATGAAGCCTTTCTGGGAGCTTTTAGCACTCCTGGGGCGGCCCCTGTGCTATCCCGCTATCCCCTCCCCCTCTGCTGTCCCCTGCCCTGCACGCTGGTCTGGACTCCTCAGCCTCCCTTTGTGGCCTGCGGACATCCCCCTCCAGGTGAGGCTTCTCCCTCACTCACACCTGCGTGTCGATTGCTTTACTCGGCTAATTTGATCAGCACCTTGCCTCCTGGATGCCCAGACTTCTCCCAGTGCTTATCAGAGAGGAGACAGACTTACTTCTGTGGGAAGATAGCCCAGGGCTGACTGGGGGGAGACCAGGTGGTGAAGGTGGAGACACAGCTGCCCTCAGGAATTCCTGGAGGAAGAGAGGGGCCCGGGCTGTTTCCTGGCCACTGACAGGGAGGTTGGGGTGGAGTTAACCTGAGGGAGTGGACTGGAGGAAGGCACCGGCCCTGGGGATGGCTTGGAGGAGGTGGGGAGTAGCTTGGGCCCTGGGTGGCTTGCAGAGACCTCAGGGTGTCAAGGTCACTGCCTGCACTGTGTCAGGAAGGCCCATGGCTGCTCCAGCTAGGCTGTGCCCTGTGGAGCCCACAAGGATGGACTGGAACCTGTGTTGGTTCTTGTCCGCTCTGACCATGGTGATGAGGGTGACCTGCATGGCCGGGCCCTTCACCAGGGAGCTGAACACACGCCAGGTCCAGGGGCTGGAGGAGCTGAAGGAGGAGCCAGGGGAAGAGGCTGGAAGGTAGTCCTTGGTTACGGGTCGAATCGTGTCCCCACCAAATGATTCTTCGAAGTCCTAATGCCCAGAATCTCAGTGTGTGACCTCATCTGGAGATGGGGTCATGCGGAACCTATTTAGGAATTTGCTGAGGTAGTAGGATGAAGTCATACTAGAGGCGGGCAGCTCCTCACCCAGTGGGACTGGTGTCCTTGAAAGGGGAGGGATAGTTGATCACAGACACACAGAAGGAAGACGGTGTGGAGGTGGAGGCAGAGACTGGAGTGATGCAGCCACATGCCAAGGAAACTGGGGCCACCAGAAGCTGGGAGAGGTGAGGACGGATCCTCCCCTGAGACCTTGACTTTGGACTTCTGGCCTCTAGAATTGTGAGAGTAAATTCCTGTCACTTTAAGACATCAGAGTTTTCGGTGCTTTGTTATAGCAGCTCCAGGAATTGAATGCAACCCCCAACCCAGGCACCAACAGAGAAGAGAATCCAGGAAACGTGTACCGGCCTGGCTACACAGCCTCTTGGATGAATCTCAGCACCTCAAGCAGGACCCCTGGGCCGGGTTCCTGCCCGGCTCTGTCCTGGTGCCGTCCATGCGTGATTAAGTAGCGTTGGGTCACTGGGCATCCTTGTCCAGCTCCCCCAGGAACCCGTTTGCTCTGGGCAGATGAGCCACCCGGTTCCTTCTCTTTGTTGTCTCAGGCCTAGGAAAGGACCAGGCACATTGTCGGGCCTCCTGTGACTAACAGGAGGAAGGGGGTTTGCCGGGGGTGAGTACTGACCATCGCTGGGTTGGCATCGCAGCCTCGGTGGGCGGGAGTGGGGGCCTCATCTTCCCAGACCCGCACTGGCCAGTAGATTCACGTCTCAGGGAACCCAGCCTTTCTTCCTTGCTCCTGTAGGACAGACAGCCCAAACCCTGGCTTACCAGTTTCCTCCAAGTGTTAATTTATCAGGACAATAATAATCTTCAGGATGATTTACGGTTTGGGGGGATTACCAGCCTGTAGTGGTGGGGCTGATAGGCGTTTATTACCTACTTAACTGTTTAAGTCGAACAAAAAAGGAAAGCCTTGTTGCACAAAAGGTGATGAATGTTTCTGTTAAAACACCCTGTTAACATGATTCATTAACATGACAAAAAATGGCCTGGTCTCCTGACACCAGCTCGGAGGTTGGAAGATCCCACCAGACCTGTGCTTTTGGGGGGCTGCAGGAATTCGGGGATTTGCTTCTACTTTGCTTGGGGTGGGGGGCGGGGGGTATCTGCACGGGTCTCCACCTGGCTGCTCTGTGGGATTGGGCTGTTTTAAGAACCTGGACCTGGGTTCACCTGGAGCAGCGCTACAAGCGGTATTGGGAAGGGAGTAGCTGTAAAAAGAATCCCAGAGGTTTCCCCCAAATCTGCTCCTTATTGAATCATCTCCAAACAGCTAAGGGGTCGGGTAAGGGTGTCAAGGCTGTGCCGTCTCATGCCGGTGTTCGGTCACTCAGCAGCTGACACAGGATAGTGGATACTAAACCTTTAATGAATAGAAATGTGGCAGAAAGTGACCAGAACCGAGTGACCGACAGCCGGCGTTGGGAAGCAGGTAGGGGTGGTTTGGACCAGCCTGGGTTTAAATTCTCACCCCGCCACACACTTACTGCGTGATCCTGGAGAGTGACTTCTCTCTGAACCTCAGTTTCTTTGCCTGTGAAACAGAGCTGACACCTGGACTTAGTTCCAGGCTTGTTGCAAGGGTTAAATGAGAGAATCGTAGGGAAGCTCTTGGGTCAGTTCATGGGCGGAGCGTAGCACAGTGCCTGGCACGAGCAGATGCTGAGTAAAGGAACTTTGGGACTATCTTCAGGCTAGATCATGAAATTCCTGGTTCAGCAAAGACCATCTGGCCATCTGGCTCCAGGATCCAGGAGCAGCCCTTCTCTGGGTCCTTAGCTCCATTTTCCAGATGAGGAACGTTGAGGCTCAGAAGGGGTTAAGGGACTCACCCAATATCACATGGTCAGGAAAGGATGAGTGCCCAGTCTGAACCCTAATCTGTCTGAATCTTTGTCTTTGGTATTTACAAATGCGTCTTGCCAGCTGGGAGAGGCAGGAAATGGGCAAATGTTTCTTAAGGAATCACGTACCAGAATCTTTCATGCCCTTTATCTCATTGAATCACCATGGCAGCGCTTCAAAGTAGGTATTTTATGAGTCTTGATTTATGGCTGCTTGTTCATAGAGTGTTAGTTTGGTACAAGGAGTGACTTTGGGGAGGCAGGCAGGCTTTGGGGCAAACCACTTTCGGATTCAGCTTCATTATGGAGCTGTGTGACCCAGGATAAGTTGCTTAACCTCTCTGTGCCTCAGCTTCTCCATCGATAATCCTGGCACCTTCTCCTCAGGTGATTTGAGGCTCAGTGACTTTATATCTCCAGGAAGGGCTCACGGTCAGGGCTCAGTACTTGTTTTTCTGTGATCATCCGGGCAGTGGTGGGCTGGACTCCGGCAACGTGGGTTCCCCCATCACTGCTCAGTAGGTTACAATGATCTACAGGGTTTCTGCCCCTGGAAACTGCCCACGCCAATCTGACCCCACTGACAACAACTCCCCCAAACACCCCTCCCTACTTCTCTTTTATTTGAAGATGAAATTCATATTTCTACTATCTACCATAGGTGTGTCTGAAAGAAAAAAAAGTAATTTAAAAACCTGGAATTCAAAACCCGCAAACCTTTGAAGCTACAGCCAGCTGAAAAAATTGCAGTCAACTGTAGTCACTCATGTTTATCACGGAGGGAAAAAAAGGTTCACGCCAAACAAAGGCGCTTACCGGGGAGAGGGAAAATATGAGAAGTATTTGGTCAGATGCTTCATTTGCTCCAGAGCCTGCCTCTGAGCAGCTTAACCAGCAAGGCATTTCACCCGCTGGGGGCTTGGCCTCTCCCCCAACCCCAGGAAGTTATTAAGTTGAAAATAATTAAGGTTGCTAAGTGATTTCACCTCTTGTGAAACCACTAGAAAGGAATCCTGTCACTGTTTAATTAAAAAATGAAGAAGAGAAAGAAGGAAGAGAAAGAAGGAAGGAAAGAAGGGGAGGGAGGAAAGAAGGAAAGAGGGAGGAGGAGTGATGGGGGAGTGGGGAAGGGAAGAAAGGAAACTGTGTGATGTGCTTAGAGGATGGGGCTGGGGGGACGGGGGCTGGGTAGCAATACCCCTTATCACAGAATTAGTTCACTTCCCACTCAGCTGGAAAGTGGTCCCTGCCACGGCCCTCCCCGTTGCCCCCTGCCTCTTGCTGGCACCTCTGTTTTGGCAGTTATCTCTTTCCTGCACCCAGGAGAAAACAAAGGGATTCTGAAGTTCTCTGGCATCACACGCCAACTTCTAAAGGCACAAAGGATCCCAATTAGAACACCGAGCTGATGGACATTCTGGATTCAGACTGGCTCCATCGTTTCCCGGTTGTGTGGCCTGGGGAGAGGTCCCTGGTGTTTGCTTACTGTGATTTTACTTATGGGCAAAACGGATCAGTAATATACATGTTGTGCCTACATATGGAGACTGAACTCATCTTTTTTTTTTTTGAAAGTGAAAAATAGCCAAATATCAGTAATTCCGTAAGATTCTGCCTGAATCAGTTAAAAAGGGAAGAGCATGAGAGTGTTTTGAAAGTGGGTTAGTGTTGTACTGACACAAGGCGTTAACTCGTTCCACAAGCAGTCACTGTCTCCGAGATGCCGGCACTGAGCTAAGTCAGCACGTACTATGACACTGCTTAATCCTTGCAACAACCCCAAGGATGGATGCAACTGGTCCTCATTTTATGGTTGAGGAAACTGAGGCTCATACAGCCAAAATCACATACCCTAGGATATTCAGTGGGGTGTAGAGCAAACAGACTTTGAACTCAAGCAGTCTGGTTTCAGAACCCAAGCGCTTCATCATTAACTAATCAATTATCAATTTTTTTTAAATCTTTATATTCATTCAGTAAATATTTATTGAGTTTTTTTTTTTTTAATGGAGGTACTGGGGATTGAACACAGGACCTCATGCATGCTGAGCACATGCTCTACCACTGAGCTATACCCTTTCCCCTATTGAGTTCTTTTTTTGTTGTTGTTTAATGGGCCAGGCACTGTTCTAGGCATTAGAAATACAGAGATGAGGAAGATAAAGCCCCTGCTTCCATGGGGAAAGAAAGATAACATACAGAAGATGAGTAAAAAGTACTATAGATAATGGTAATAACAGGAAGGAAGATAAGGGGTGGGGTGGACAAGCTGTCATATAATGGGAAATATATATTTGGTCTTCATCCCTGGCTCCTGGCACAGAGCTCTTAAAACCTCTGGAATTTTCTGAGTAATAGTGGTGATAGGGAGAATCTTTTGTTATAATGTTTGGTCTTTGGCTCTGGTTCCTGACACAGAGCTCCTAAATCCTTTGGAATTTTGTGATAGGAACATCTTTTGCTCTAATGAGGCTACTCTTGGCAGATCCCTAAATAGCTTCCTTCATGAAGGAGGCTGGTCACCAGAAAGGCCAGATCTTGATTAGAAGCTTGATACTTTCAGCCCTACCCCCCAATCTTAGGGAAAGGGAGAGAGGCTGAGGATTGAGTTAACAATTGATCATGCTTATGAAACTTCCATAAAAAACCCTAAATTATGATGTTCAGGGAGCTTCCAGGTTATCAAACATACCCACAGGCTGGAAGGGTGGCATCCTCCAACCCCAAAGAACAGAAGTTCCTGGTTTGATCCTTTCGGACTTGGGCCTATGTACCTCTTCATCTGGCTGTTCATTTTTATTATTTATAATATCCTTTTTAATAAACCAGTAAAAGTAAGTAGTGTGTCTCTGAGTTTTACAAGCAGTTATAGCAAATTATTAAACCTGAGATGGGGAGTAATGGGAACCCCCAGTGGTTGGTCAGAAGTGCAGGAGGTCCAGCACTTGTGGTTGACATCTAATGTCAGGGCAGCCTTTTGGGACTGAGCCCCTAACTTGTGGGATCTAGCTCCAGGTAGGTAGTGTCAGGATTGAACTGAATTGTAGGGTACCCAATTGGTGTCTAGAGAGTCGGAGAAATGGTTGGTGTAGGAAAAAACCCACACACACATTTGGCATCAGAAGTGTTGGGAGTAGAAACAGAACATATAGTTGGTGTCAGAAGTGGGATTTGTTAGAACAGCCCTGGCTTGTGGGGCTTGAGAAGAGAGAGGATGAAAGGGTGGAGGATGAGGAACTGTTGATTCCTGTGTGGCCATGTGGTCGCCCATGGTATGGAACAGCAGGAGTGCTGCAATCAGTTACTAAAGGTTAAAGTTGCCAGTGGAACGCAGAGTTGGATCCAACTCCTGGGGAGTTGATTCACTGGATGCATAAGGAAATGTAAACTAATAAGGAAAAAAAGCAAAATATATAATACTTTGGTCACTGTTGTCTGTCATAGAGAAAATGAAATTAAAAGAGAATGCTGGGTTGGACCTTGATGCTAGACAAAGCCCAGATTTCAGTCAGTCTGAGCTAGGCTACTGGCCTCAAAGCCACCCATAAAGGAAAAAATGTTGTGGTGACCAGAGAGGGTACCCCCCCCCGACCTCTAGTCCCCAAGAAAGTAGTCCATGTGAGGGGATGGGAAAACCAAGAAACTTTTGAAACCAAGGGGACAGTGTGAAAGAGTTGTTTCATTGTGTGGATGTCATCAGCTTCCTGAAGAACCTTGACTAAAACGAACTTGGAGAGCGGCTAACCTCGGGGCAGTGCCCTTCATTTGCAGCGCTGCAGAGCAGAGAGCCTGTTCTGATAGGGCGGTCTGGGTGGTGACCCTGGAGGAGGAGGCCGGCTCGGCTGCAACAGCCGGAAGGGAGCAAGAGTGGTGACGGCAGCCAGGAAGGTGGAGCAGCTGTGAACTGCGGCGTGGGCTCCTGGACGAGGCCGGGGCCGCCATCCAGGCAGAGGTGATGGTGGCCTGGGTTCAGGTGCAGGTAGGAAAAGTGGGTGGAGTCAGAATCGACCTTGAAGGTAGAGGTGGCAGGACCTGCTGATACGGAGGTGTGCGAGAGAGAAAGAGAGGGCTGTTATCTTTGTTATTCCAAGTCCACGGCTAGTAAATTGTAGAGAAAGGACTAGAAGTCCAGGCTCTTGTTACTGGTCAAATGTTCTCTTCACTGTTCATTCATTTTGCAAGCGTTTATTGAGCGCTTACTGTGTGCCTGTGCCCAGCGCCAAGACAGACCTGCTCTGCTCTCATACAGCTTACGTTCTACAGGGGAAGGCAGATTCCAAATCACAAACGTCCTAAGAGGGTGTCCCAAGAATACATGGGGGACCTCTTCACTTCGAGCTTCCCTGGACCCGCAGAGGGACAAAGCTGGACCATAAGGACAGCCGGCATCTCCTGACCAGCTCCCAGGGGCCGGGGAGAGTGCTGAGCAGCTTACATCTGTGATCTCATTTCAATCTTGGTAAGAACCCTAGGAGAAGGGAACTGTTTTTATTCCCCTTTTATAGATGAGGAAACTCAAGGTTTTGGGGGAGAAGGGGGCAGGTAGCTCAAGGTCACACAGCCAGCTGGGCCGAGACTCAAACCTCAGGATGTGGACCCTGAGTTTCACCCTCTTCTTTGTTCAAAGTTCTCTGATACCAGCCTCTTCCTATTACTTCTCAGAGAAAAAGTGACGTGATTAATAAATCAGTATGTCAAGTAACAAGCATGGTCTACCTCCAGACAGTCCCCTGTGATAGAAGCAGGTGTGGTTTTGGCGGGGAGAGGAGTGAGCATGAGGGAAACTTGATGAAAGTCCAGAATTTCCCCCACAGAGTCCGCATGACCTTTAATTGCTTACAGATTTAATCGAATATCATTCCACATGATTTATTCCACTGAAAGATTGATTAGTAATATAACTTGAATTGTATTCCATTTCCCCATGCAATTTAAGATGATTTAGTGCCAAATAAAGACTAACCCCAAAGCCCTTGCTTCAAAGAGCGGCAGACCCCTTGCTGTTCTGACGCATTTGGGAGGGAGGAACTGTGCCCCCCGCCAGTCGGAAAGCAGTTCCATCTTTCCTGACTTGTAACTGAGTGAGTATCCGGATCCTCCCAATCTTGGCTGTGGGTCTGGGTCGCTTTCTTCTAGCCCAGGGTTTCTCAGCCTCGGCACCACGGACATTTGGGTCGGATCCCTCCCTGCTGTGGGGCCGTCCCGTGTACGTAGGAGGGTGAGCGGCATCCCTGGCCTCCACCCACCACATGCCAGTAGCACCCCCGCCAGTTGTGACCCAGACATTGACACCTGTCCCTGGGGGCTGGGGGGAGAACCGCCCCTGGCTGAGAACAGCCAGCCCAGACTTCACTAATGTGGGGAAGCCAAACTGTGCTCTTTAAAGAGAACAAATAAGCACATTTAAAATCTCACTTGCACGTGTCCAGTTAAAAGTGGGGAGACTTTCTCCGAGGGATAAACCACAGCTTTTGTTTCCTTGTGTCTTGCATCCCTGTTGTTGCACAGACGGCATCCTTTGGGCCCACCTGGGAGACCCTCAAGGACACACACACGGACCTCGGGTTTTCACAGGGGTGTTGAGAGCAGGCAGCACGTTGTGCCCTGTGAGTGGTTGGTACATTTCGCCTGCTTTTTCCTGTCTGGATTCCGGGTCCTGCAGGAGCCAAAGGGGCTCCCGAGGCCTCTAGATGAAAAGCACAGTTGTGAGAAATGTGGCTCCCCGAATGCAATCTGAGTTCCCGGCCAGGAGGACACAAATTGTCCCATCTAGTGCATCAGCTCTACCAGCTTCTGGGTTTTCAGCTTTAGGGAATCCCTGTCGCTCCAGATTGATGATTGATGTTACGTGTGTGTGTGTGTGTGTGTGTGTGTGTGTGTGTGTGTGTGTGTGTGTCCCTAACACTATGCAGGCACTAATTATGGAAATTTGTGGGACAGTCCTCCTCACACCAACCCCCTTCCCTTTTCCATCTTGGACAACAAATAAAATAGCCCAGTTCTCCTTTGCAGCAGGACCACCAAGGCTGAGCAAAGGGCTGCCAGCCCCTCCCGAGGGCTCCCTCGTGCTCTGCTCCACTTGGCTCTTTCAAGGACGTCTCAATGAGTGGCCTTGTTGAGACTCCCACTAAAGCACGGCCTAGAAGGGACCATTAAAAACAGTTTAATCAGAACAAAAGAAGTTCTGTTCTTATTGTCCCCCTGGTTGCAGTTTGATTGCAGCCGCTGAAAATCTATCTGCACTAAGCAGCAAATCTGGATCCAGCCATGCCACGGAGTTCACCCTCAGCAGAGATTTCTAGTTGGATCCATGGAGCAGATAATTTATAACTAAAGCAAAACACAAGGAGAAGCCTTTTTATTTGGCACAAATGCTTCCTATTAAAAGCCTCCGAAAGCCCCTGGTAACTGGAGCTCTCTTATTCCTGCACAAGCTCAAGGTGATCATATTTACGCATACAGAGCGCCTTAGAAGAATTCCTGGCTTGCATGCTGATCCAGTCTGCAAGGAACAGTGTGGAGCTGGACTGCAAAAAAGGACACAGAGGCAGAAGCGCGTGAAAGGGGAGTGTCTCTGGGTTGATTTTAAGTGCCCGCCCTGGAAGCTTTGTGGTCAGTGATTTTCTGCTGCTGAGAAGCTCCAAACAGGTAGGGGCATTTGTCAGCAACAGGCAGAATTGCCCCAAAGTGGAGCTGCTTGTGTGATGTGGGGGATGGGAATGTTTGTGGCGAGCAGCTCTCTGGAGCATCAAACCAGTTCAATGCCAGCTATTCTTTAGAATGCACCACCTAAAAGGAATTATTTTTAAATTTTGGGGTTTTTTTAAATTAGTCTTTAATCCTATTGTTATCTGTATTGGCAAAGATGAAATTTCTGGGGAGACTGGGTTCAGAAGCTCACCTTGTTTGATCTTGAGATTCCTTGTCCAGATTTTTCCAGAATGCTCAGCTCACTGGGGCTGTGGGCCGTTCTTGCTGTGCAGGGCTTAACACAGCTCAGAACCATTTTCATTCAGGCTCATGGGTAGATCTGAACAAAAGGAGTCAGAGGAACAAGTCTGACTGTTTTGGACTTGACTTGGGGAAAAATGTCCTGGTTAAGGGCTGAGGAGGACCCTCCAGTGCAAACAGTGGAGAACTAGCCAGAAAGCTGCAGGGGAAACAGCTGGGTTGAAGCATTTCCGTGTGATGTCAGATTAAAGCCCCAAAGGGAATTCAGTACCAGAATGATGTCACTGGTGTTTCTCTCCCGGTGGCCAGCAGCCAGCAGAGTCCAGGGCCCTGTCTCTTTATCCCCCGAGGAATTCCTAAGTGCCCTTCTGGGGCAGTGGGGGTGATGAGGGTGACATGAAGGCCAATAGTAGTGATTAGTCACCATCTCTTAAGTAATTAGTATAGGACAGGCACTTTCTGTTCCATGGGTTAGCTGTCTGTTCCTGGTGACACGGGAGAGAGAAAAATGAGAGAATTCTCCCCATTTTACAGATGAGAGCTGGAAGGCTGGGAAGGGGTCAGTGAATCGCGCAGGCTCCCGCACCGCGCGGCAGCCCATTCTGATCAGCAGGCCTGGCTGCGCCAGAGAGCCTGCTCTCAGCCTGCTCTCAGCGATGCCAGGGCTGCCAGCCCACCAGCCACACTTTGAGAAACAAGGATTTAATGCAAGAGTCAGTAAACGTTTTCTGCAAAGTGCCAGATTGTAAGTATTTTGGGTTCTGCAGACTCTATGGTCTCTCCCAGCTACTCAGCGAAGCTGTTGCAGCGTGAAAGCAGTGATTGGCAATATGTGAACACATGGCAGAAGCTGTGTCCCAGTAAGACTTTAGTAACTAAAAGGGGTGACTGCATGTGGCCTGGGGGCCACAGTTCGCTGCCCCCGATCGTCCCTGGACTGGATGCACCGTCCGCACGTCACAAAGATAGAAGGCGGCTGGGACGAGTTGGGCCTGTGATGTGCTGAGGCAGATGCTGCCGCTTGCTGACCCTGCATCCCTTCTCCCCTCCATCCTTTCTAGCAGAACCAACATCACGCCAGTTAAAATACACTTTGCTTAGTCCCTGTTGCAGCTAAGGATGCCTGTGCAGCCCCAGGCCGGCTGCTGAGAGGTGAGGATGAGATGTGTTGCTGTCAGGACAGGCAATTGCTTCCCCTCATCTTCTGGCCTTCGTCAGGACAGAAGCCTCACATGTCAGGGATTGTATTTAGTCTGCATTGTTCCCTCCTGTCCCCGCCACCCTCAGAGGGGTGCCTGTCGGACACACATAGTAAAGCTCAATGAATATTCGTTGCATGAAAACAGGATGAGCCCCTAGCAGGGGGACCCTTCCTCTTGAAAAAGAGGAATAAACGAATTTAAGATGCGAGGAAGGAACAAAGACAGGGAAAAGCCCCCTAACCACTGGAGAGCGACATCACTCTGATTCAGCATCTCTGACCACGTACCAGCCACTGTCATCAGAGAGCAAGTCGGGTGCGACTCTGCCGTCTTAGGGAGGTGGACTAGAAGTCAGGACCTGCACCAACGTGAGATGAGCTAGGCTGTGATAGAGAAAGTGCAGGGGACTCTGCGAACTCCTCCGTCTGTCAGGTAGTTATTGAGCACTGACTGTGTGCAGAGTCCCGCGTTAGTCGCAGAAAGTATAAAACCACGGTATACAGTGTGCCCTCTGGGACCTCGGAAATCACTGGGCACGAGGCGTCCGGTGCTAATGATCTGCCAGCCATCAAGCGCAGGTGGAAACTGGAGGATGGGGAGGCCACATGGCAGGGATAAGTCTGGCTCCCCAGGGTGTCTGTCTGTCTGCAAAACCCCAGCTCAGCTGGATGCTTGACCAGAAAGGGGCTTCCTTGATCAAACCCAGCACTGGTACCTGCTAATTCATTTTCTCCCACCTGGAATCCCATCCCTGCTTTTTCTGGTGACAACAGCTCCCTGCTTTGGAGGAACTGCTCCTGCCCCACGGCAGGCATGGGTCTCTGGTGGGGCTCTCAGTGCCCTGACCCCCACCCCGACGTAGGGGCCGTCAGGTGACCCACATCAGGAGATCCAGGTGCTCCATTTCCTGGTCCACGAGGCGAGTCAAGACCTGGGCATCTTTTGGGAGTGGGGCTGTCCCACTCCAGAGTCACCAGCCAACACTGTAGGTCTGGAGCAGTCAGTGACTGGGACCCCCTGCCATGCAGAGGAATCTGTCTGTGGCAGGAAATAATGAACATTCAGACAGATGCCGAATCAAAAGCAAGAGACAGAGAAACAAAGCTGCAGAGAAGGCATCATGAGCCCCCGGGCCAGCACGGCCCCCATGGAGCTCCCCTTCAGAGACATCACTTCTATTTGGGCTTATATCACTGGTACTCGGTAGACCTCTGACGGCGCGTGAGAGCTCGGGGCAACACTGTGCTCTAATTAAAGATGGAGGAGTCCTGCAGTGAGGAATCCTGTTTATCTTTCTTGAGCTCATCACTTCCTAAACTTACTTGACCAGAAATTCCTTTTCCCACAGGACACGTGTGGGCATTTTGATGACCAGGAAGAAAGAGGAAAGGCATTCCAGGTGTGAGACAGCAGAGGTGTGAAGGCAGTGTTTGCAACGTCAGACTCATCTGGGAAGTGGGACTTCAGTGTAGCTTCTTGAAGCCAGCAGATAGAGTTCTCTAAATCCCCCCCAAACCTCCCTGTCTGTTGTAGAGTTCACCTCCTGGACGAGGAGATCTGTGTCCACGTGGGACCATTTATACAAGATGACTCTTCTGAATTCACATTCTGTTGTTTTATCTATAAAAATTCTGCCTCGGAGACAGACCAGCTTTTTAAACACAGGATGGTTTTATCTGCTTGGCCTGTTTATTGCTTAATGCCAAGAAGGCTTTCTGAAGTCACAGATGCCTTGAACTATCCTCCAAGCCAGAGGGACTGAGTGTGGCCACACTCTACTGACTTTTTTTCTGTCTTTCAGAAATGGAAATGAAAGAACCAAAAGTCCGTAAATTAAATTTTCTGGTTATAATGATGCTTTTGAACCACTGTAAAACATCCTTTTGTTTCTCTGGTTCCCACCTCCCGCCCCCAGCAAATTCCCACAGGGCATTTGGGAATCAAAGAATATTACCCCATAAAAACAAAATCAGGGCCATAGAGCCAGAGACATGGAGGGACATGGGAGCCACAAATTACGGCAGGGGTGGGGGTGGGAGATGGCTCGAGACATCGGTAGCTTCTCCCCTTCATTGGAGCCCTGAGAACAAATGTCAGACTCAGTGTCTGAACAGCAGCTGCAGGAGGAGGTCTGGCTCTGAGGTGGCTGCCATCCTTGTAACCCCTTTGATGTCTGGGAACGTCACACTTTCTGGGTTTGTGACTGCAGATAGCTAATTGGGAACTCAGTCCTCTGAGGCGGCTGGGGAAGGGTCTAGCTGAGGAGGGTGCTGAGCTTCAGACCAGGAGAAATGGATGAGCACCCAGCAGCATCATGTCTGCACTCTGCTTGTGGGCAGGGGTCCAGGCTGGGGGTGTGGGCTGAGTTCTTTAGGCTCTAAGAATTAGGCACCCACTTAAGCCAACCCAAGGAATATGCTGGTATCATAAAGACACTGGTGTCCAGGGAGCTGGGCACAGGGAACCATCAGACCCCTGGAAAAGCTGAAGTTAGAGGTTATTTCTGGAGTCAAGTAGCCCAGATGCTCTTGGGAGTCAACTCAGGGCCTTTGCACTTGCTGTTGCCTCTGCCAGGAGCACTCATTCCCCTTTTGACACATGCCTGACTTCTCAGACATCACATTTCAGAGACATTTCCCCCTCCTGCTGCTCTCAGCCTCCCCCTTGGCTTTCTTTTCCTCTTTGGAACTTGTCACTCACTCTTATTTCTTGTCTGTCTCCCCCAACTAGAATATAAGAAATTTTGAATGTCTTTCCACTGCTGCTACCTCAGGGGCTATATAGGGACTGCCACGTAGTAGGAACTAAATACGCTTATGTGAGTGAGTCATGAATAAACAAAATCCCAGGGCTGCCAGGTACAGTCACTCAGGGTGTGCACTGCCCAAGCCTGGAAGTCAATACCGTCAGACAAGGATGGGAATGGTGATCCAAGGGTGCACACCTGTACCTCTGGACACAGTGGCCTGAGCTCCTTTATGATGCCAGCTTGCTCCTAACCCATCAAGGCTGTGCTAATTTCATTTTCTACCTCCTGACGTGGACTCCTCTCATTTTCTCAAGAGAAGCCTCATTTTTCCAGTATTTTCTGCTTTAAATACCCGAAAGAGTGAATCTGATAAGTCTGGCTAGTGTCTTGCTCCAAGCCATGTCACTGATCACTCTGGCCAGCCTGGACTGGTGGCCCTCAGTGACCTCCTCTAGCCTAACCCTCTCCAGCTGGAGATGGGGCAAGGGCGCCTGTGGTGGGCACTTGGGCCCACGCAAGCACTTCGTACCACATCCCAGCCAGGTAGTACTGTTATTTTTTCAACTTTTAAAAAAAAAAATTGAGCATTTTTATTTCATTTTTTTTCAATGGAAAATTAGGTTTTATTTATTTATTTTAATGGAGGTACTAGGGGTTGAACCCAGGACCTTGTGCATGCTAAGCACACACTCTATCACTGAGCTCTACCCTCCCTGCACGTTGTACTATTATTGCATCTGTTTTACAGGTGAGGACATGGGCTGAGAGCCTGATATCGGGCTGTCTGAGTTCATATGTAACTCTGTTGCTTTCTGGTAGTGAAACCCTGGGGAAACTGCTTACTCTCCCTGAACCTCAGTTTCCTCATCTGTGAAAAGGGCATACAAAATACAGACTTCAGAAGAATTGTCCTCACAATTCTTAAACGCGGTCTTGTAGATAATGTGCTGGGAAACCCGGACTATTTAGCTGCTGTTGATAATAACGTCTGTAAGTGTGTTTCCTTCCATCAGACGCAAAAGTGCTTTTTACACTGTTGTCTGCGGTGATGCTGGGGTGAGGCGTGCGGGGCAGCTTGCACACACTCTGAACGCTGGGTGAAAATGGGAAAAGCTGACTTCCAGGGTTTGTGTCCCTGGGACTCAGTTGTTTGGGGACATGAGCCCTTGAAGGAGAAAATGAAACCACAGTCTAACACTTGAGCACTCGCGTGGCTGTTCTAATCTGCAGCCACTGCCGAGGCCATTTTGTCACCTGATCTCCCTGGTGATGCTGGGCTACACGTTGAGCCCCTCGGGGGCATTGCCTTGGTGACAAGGTGCCAGTGACAATCCCAGCTCCTGGTTCTTGAGTCAGGTAGTTTTCCAGACAGAAACCAGAAATTGCTCTCAGGGAGTCAGTTCAGTTACTCAACAAATACTTGTGAGCATCAACTGCATAGGAGACACTATTCTGGGCTCTACTCGCCTTAGTGAACAGATCCACGCCCGCACTCCAGTGGGGGAGAGAAACAATACACACGTCACTGTGGAATATTTCGGGTGGTATTATCGAGAAGCAGAAAACACGGAGAGGAAGATAAGGAAGGCAGGAGTGGGGAGATGTGATTTTGGGGAGGGGAAAGCTGCAGTGGTGACGTGACATTTGAGCAAGGCTTGAAGGAGGTGAGGGAGGAAGCCATGTGGATATTGGCAGATGTGCCTTCCAGGCAGATGGTACAAGTGCAAAGGTCCTGTGGTGCGTGTTTTTCTACAAGGCAGAACCCAGGACACAACTGAGGCTTTTTGCTTTACCCAGAAGAGCCCCTTCATGTAGAATTGCCATATATAAAATACAGGATGCCCAATTAAATCTGAATATCAGACACACAGTGACTAAGTTTTAATGTAAGTAAGGCCCCACACAATTTGGGACATACTTTTATTTTTAAATTAATCATGTGTATCTGAAATTCAAATCAAACTGTGTGACCTATATTTTTATTTGTTAAATCCTGCAACCTTACTCAGTGGTCAGTCATCATGTGAGCTACAGGAATAAAAGCTGTAGGCTGGCTTTATGGAGAGGTGTGGCTGGAGGAAATAAGAGTGAGAATCAGGTTGCCCAGGACTTGAATGCTGGCTTTGGCCTTCATTAACCATGTGGTCTTGGCCAAGTTCTCTGACCTCTGTGCCTCCGGATCTTCATCTGTGAAATGGGAGACACAGCATCTAATTTCAGGGCTGTTAGAAGATTCAAGATAATCTGTAACATGCTCAACACCAGATAGTTGTGTCATTAATGTGACTCTTTAATAAGAGTCTTTGCCTCTGACGGAAAATGAGCTCTAATATGTTAATCTTCTCAAATTATCTTTTTACCTGAATCAGGACTAACCTATTTAGAGTGAGGGTGTGCCAAGCAGGAGACAGTAAAGATAAAATTCAAAGTAGAAGAAAGAGTAGTTTGGTTTTTTTAAATGGGCAGAAACACAGTGAGGCAGGGAAGAGAAGGAAGAAGAAACAGGTGGAGAGAAGCATAGTGGGGAGCAGTGATGAGCTCCTGGGAGCCAGGAACCTGAATTTGAATCCCAGCTCTGCTCTGACTCACTCTTAAGACTTTGGGCCCCATAGTTTTCCTCTGGGTCTCAATTTCTCTATCTTCAAGATGCAGGAAATGAAGCATACATTTGCAGGACTTTAGTTGTAACTGATCCGAAACTCAGTACACAATGGCTTAAACTAGAAAACACCTTTTTCAATAAACAAAGAAATAAACTTTCATCGTAAGTATATCCCAAATGATATATGGGATATACTTATACTAAAAATTATTCCTTATTTATCTGAAATTCAAATTTAACTGGGCATCTTATATTTTTATTCACTAAATGTAGTAGCCCTAGCCCCCTTTCCTGCCCTGTGGAACCAGAGAAGCTCTGTTTTCTGTTTTCTGAGTTGGGCATCTGTGAAAAGCTTCCCTAACCAGAAGTTTCAGCTGCTGGAAAAAAAAAAAAAAAAGAGAGAGAGAGAGAGAGAGAGAAAGAAAAGGTCTGTAAACTTTAGATCGATGTGATTTCCATGGCCCCTCCCCCCTTCCAGTTCCTTGATGCCTTATCCTGCAGGGTTCATAGCTGTGGGCAACAGAAACCATCTGGGGCTAACTGATCCAAGAACAATGTTCACCAGAGGATCTTGGGAAGCTCACAGGACACACAGGAAGGCTGGATAACTACGCTAAGGAGCTCTGCAGCTGGGAACACGGCCCCAGATTGCTCTGCAGGATAACAGCTTCTGGGGTGGCTGCCTCCGATAGGCTGAGATTTGGTCACGTACCAGTGCACCGGCTGCAGAGCAGGCTGGGACAGTGCATCTCCGGGATGTTCAGCTCCTGTCTGGGGAGGAAGGACAGGGTGTGCTTTTCAAGACAGGGAATTCCCACACATAAGAAAGGATTCAGATGCAGCTAGAAGGAGGGAGAAGCAATAGCAACAACACTCTTGCTCCTAAAGAAAGTTGGAGCAAGTGGTAGTAGAAACCTCTGGGTTTCGATGTTTGGGGGTGAATTTTCTAAACTGAGGGAGGGTGAGTTTATCAGAAGATCAGTTATAGCAGGAGACTCTGGAGAGAGTTAGGGTCTGACTTTGCCCAGAGGCAGGGGAGGGGCAGGTTCCCACCTCTCACTCCATGTTTCTTGAATAGTGGATTAAATAGAGCTGCTTAGAAATGCTTTCCTTTGGTGGTCTTTTGGCTTGGGGGCAAAGGGAAGGCTAGATAAGTCCTCCAAAACCAGAAGAGCCCTTTAGAAGGCTAGAGGCAACTAGATTCCAGAATCTGACTGGTAGATGGGTTTTCTTTGGTCTAACAGTTCAAAAACAAATGGAATCAGTTGCCAACAAGTACACACTGACAGTCATTACATATAAACCCAAATCTCCAGCTTCTCTTGAAAATTAAAACTATCTGGTAACACTAGAATCAAATTCCTGGGTGGCATCCCCCATGGTAATATGGTTTCCAGTTCACCCTGGTCCCCACCCATCCCCTGTTGCGTCTGGGCCTGGCGACCCTTGCCGCCTGTTATTCTGTCTGTGCTCATGGCCCCCTTTAGTGAAATTAGGAGGAAAGGGAGTTGTAACTTCAGAAATGTAGAACCTTGCTTCTCAACACGTAATACTCAGACAGCAGCGTCTGTCTCGCCCCCCCCCAACCCCGGAACTGGGTGAAAGTGCAGAATCTCGGCCCCGCTCCCACTGGCTGTGTGGGAATCTGCATTTTGATAGCTCCCAGGAGTTTCAGTGCAGTCTGGATGGAGAAGTGTTGCTTTAGGATCAAGCAGAGGAGAAAAGATCAGCTCCCGGATCATTAAACCACCAGATGGTGAGGAGCCTGGGCTGTGTAGACAGATGTGGCTTAGGAGAATCGTTCTGTCACGGATGAACAGTGTGAGTTTGGGCGAGGCACTCTCAGAATCTCGGTCTCCTCCTCTGTGGTCTCAGAAGCAGAATGGGCCCTTCTGTGTCAGAGGGTGGATGGGCTAAGGCAGAGCAGTCTTAGCAGGTGCCCGGCGGAAGGGAAATGCTTTGGGCTTGTCGGCCACTCTTATTCACATCTGGAAGGGAGGAAAGGACCTTCTCTAAAGCTGAACCAAGGCTAGTAAGTTCTCCAAACCAAATCAGATTTCCTCCATTCGAGGAAGAAATAAAAGCCGTGCTAATAATTAACAAAACCGCAGATCCCCACTAGCTGTTTGGGAGACCCTGGAAATCCTGCCTCGGGCATCACCTTTCTCTGGGGAGAGAGAGAGAGAGAGTCTTTCTGTCTGTGTTTTCCATTTGGAGCTGTGGTTACTGCCACGTGTGCTTAAGACTGATAGAAACTGTTTAGCATCTTACTCTTCTGTTTAAAAAAATTGTGCAGAGAAAGCTACAGAGTGAGAAAGCCTGCATCTCTGTCTGTCTCCAGTGCAGTGGAAGACTTGCTTGGAAACCACATTTAATGACAGGTGTGCTAAAGTCATTTCCCCTCCGGGGTCTATCTCTTTGCAGACAAGGATTTTAAAGCCTGTGCATGAAGAGGCTGTTGGCCCCCTATTCCCTCCTGGGGTCTGAGGCCCAGGTCATCAGGCCTTGGCCAGGTGGTTGGACAGAGGGAGCAGCCCCCAGGCTCTCTGCGCTGTGCGGGGCGCCTCCCAGGGAGCCCCCAGGCCTGCCAAGCTTCCTCCGGGGCAGACGGTGTACGATCTGCCGATGAAGATGAGGTTCTCCCTCCTGCTGAATGTGCGTGTCAGCAGAATTCTTTTCTTCTTTTTATTGCTTTCGAGACATATGCTGACTTGGTCAAAATTGCTCCGGCAAAATGTGACTGATGATGTATGAAATGAAAACTCTTTACTCAGTGCTGGGAGGCCGGTGAGTGAGGGGTGTGGACACTCGGCCGGGGGCAGGCCAGACACAATAATACCCCTCACATTTCCAGGCCATCTTTCATCCGGGCAAAGCTGGCCCCAGGTGTGGAGCAGACTGAGGAGATCGGGTTACGGCCAGGGAGTCTAGCACTGGGTGCCCCAGCTTGGGGAACCACAACTGGGGGCAGGGCGGGGGGCTGTCTGCTGGGGAAATGAGATAGGCCCCAGGGAAGTTCCTAGGCCCTGGATGGCATGGGCGGGGGAGGCTGGGGGACAACGGGAGGGTAGGAAGGAGGGGATATCACCCTTTCCTCCCTGATACCACCCTCCCGCTCTGCCCTGCTCTCTGGAGCTCACACTCTTGCTCTTGCTCTGGATCTCATAGTCAGGAGACATTTGCTTCCCTCTGCTCGGCCAAAAAGCAGACCATCATGAAAAGTTGTTATTTTTAAGCTTAGGAGGCTTTTCGGTTAACATATTTTCCTCTTCATCCAGATGGCAACTAACATCTATCAAATGCTTTCTCTGGGCCCCAGGCACCTTGCGAAGTCCTTTGCATGAATTGAATTCACTTCCCGAATCCTCCCTAGGAGACAGGCGCTATTAGTCCCCCCGTTATACAGATAGGAGAACCGAGGCACTGGGAGGTTAAGTCCCTGGGACACGACTGCAAGTGGCAGGGCTGAGGTGTGAGACCAGGCTGCTTCCTCCCACTCAAGACTTTCTCTAGACAGTCTTGAAGCCTTTGCTGGTGGCCTCAGTTCTCAGACCAGCATCTGATGTACTCCCAGCTGGATACTTCTTGTTTGCAGGCTTGTATACATTCATTCATTCATTCAGCAGTCAAGCCAGTGTTCACTGGGGGCGAGGTGCAGTCTTGGGGACTCCTCTGAGGGAGAAAGCAGGGAAAATTAGAGCCCATCTGCTCCTCCAGCATGGATCAGAGGAAATATAAGGTTACATAGGGGGTGGTGGGGGTTCAAAGGGAACCTTGTCTCTTCCAGGTCTCGGATATAGAGAGCACATGGTCTCCAACTCCTATGAGAAAAGATGGCATCCCCGACAAAGGGTGGCA
Source organism: Camelus ferus (assembly GCF_009834535.1). Taxonomy (NCBI): domain Eukaryota; kingdom Metazoa; phylum Chordata; class Mammalia; order Artiodactyla; family Camelidae; genus Camelus; species Camelus ferus. The sequence goes on along the minus strand of NC_045714.1, from coordinate 10,574,894 downwards.
GGTGAGGAGTCTGCCAGATGCCTTTGGCGGGTGCCTGTACAGTCAGCCCTCAGTCCTCCTTTCTCTTTAGGAATTGGCCTTACTTATTACTACTTATTGAACAGGTGCTCAATAAATAGTACCTGGAGCACCTGCTGTGTGCCAGGCTCAGGTGAGGTGCACAGAGGTGTAAACTATAATGCTTGCTGCAGGCCTTCCCGTGGCCAGGGGAGGACAGGGCAGATGCTGACCAAGCGGTTGTTTCCAGGTATAGACTGGTAGCGCTTTCTGCGCCCACCCCCCACCCCCGCCTCACTTGGCTTGTTAAAATCTGCCCCCCAACCCCGCCCCAGCAAATATTTGACAGTGGATTAAAAAGCAGAGAAGGCTGCTGCAGAGGAATAGTGTTAAGATTTTGGAAGAAAGCAACCTCCTTCCTCTCAGCTGGCATTGGAGGTGGCATAGCATTTGCCCCTGGAAGGCCAGCCCTGGGGGGCACAGGTCGCTGTGAGGAGACAGAGCCTGGTGTCTTTTCCTCACTCTGCAGGGCCTGTGCACTTGCTGGTCCCAGGATGCCTTTCCCTGGGAAAGCCGTCTCTCTCTCACCCTTGCAGGACTCAGGTCAATGGCATCCAGCAGATCCCCTTCCCACCTCCCTCCACTTCTCCCTGTTTATTTACTCCTGTCACTTACAACAGGCTGAAATGATCTGGGTTGCACACTCTCCAGTGGCCACGGGACCAGCCAGCACGCCTCCCACGGCCTTAGTAGGTCCCTGTGTTCATTCCCACCCTCCACAATGCCCATCCCAGGTCTCTCCCTCTTGATCCTCTGGCTCTGCCTGGCTCCAGCCAGTGAGCATCCTTCCCTGAGACGATCAGTGGACAAGCGCTGCTTCGCCTCCGGCCCCTAAACCATATTTAAGGTTCCTGTTTTGTCTCTAGAAGATCAGGTTCCTCTTTCTAACCCTGGAGCTTTCTGCTTCCCCCAGGTGAGGCTTAGAACCCTCCCCCAAAAGGAACCCCCTGTCCCCAAACTCAACCCCTCTCTTTTCATCCCAAACTCCCTGTGGTCACCATCCATCTATCCCATCATCTGGGAACCACTGGTTTGTGAGTTTGCCTCCTTGGGGGCAGCCCCCAGAACAGAAGGAGGCAAGATTGGACTTTGACCCTGTAGTCCTCATTGCTACCCTGGGTCAAGTGTTATTTTGCACTGATCTTACAAATGAAGAAACTGAGGCTCTGAAGAGCAGTAGTTCACCTAAGGTCTCACAGTGGGTTCTGAGTTGTCTGGGGTACCTGTATGCCATGGCCAGTGTGAGCTGGGCCCCAGGTGGGCAGCTCAGTCATTTGCAGGATGAATGAATAAATAAAGGGAAGGAAGAAAGAAGGCCAGGAGCGTCTGGTGGGGTCTCAGGCACAGATGCTGAGAGGTGAACTGGACGCCAGGCCAGCTGCATGCTCCTCAGGCCAGGCAGGGGCTGGTGGGGAAGGTCAGACAGGGTGGGGCGGGGATATCTGGTCTCAGGCTGAGGAGTGGTTGGGGCCCCAAAGGGAAGGAGATGAGGTGGAATTCTCCAGCTCACACAATTTCAATCATTCAGCAAATAATGATTGTGCAGCCACTGTGGCTGCCAGGCCCTGGGTTCAAGTGCATCTGAGACAGCCCCGCCTCTGCCCCCAGGGAGCTCCATTTCTACTGGAGCTACAAGACAAAGAAGTCACAGTAATTCAAACAGTAATTCCAGACGGCGGGAGGAGTTAAAGAAAATAAAACAAGTGTTTGTGGGGTAAGGAGGGGAAGCGACCTTATCTCCCCTAATCTGGGAGGAAGTGGCACCTGAGTGGCACCGGGAGGTGGAGGGTTGGCCAGATGGTGGCGGTGGGGAGGGATACAGGGAGGAAATTGAGTTGCAGGCAGAAGGACTGGCAAGTGCAAAGACAAGTTGGCAAGTTCGGGGAGGGATCAGCGTGGCTGGAGTAAAGGAGGGGCAAGGGACGGGAGGGGTCTGGTGCCACCTCCTGCGGGAAGCCTTCTTTTATTCCGACTCTTCCTCTACACTCCCCCAACTTGTTCTACCCCAGCCCAAATCCCACGGGTCCTGCTCAGGCCTCCTTCCTGTCCGGACTGCGGGTCCAGAGAAGGCTGGGCCGGCTCAGATTCGTCGCTCCGCATCCCCGCGGCGCCGGGCCCGACGCTGGGCACCCTGTGGGCACTCGGTAAATATTTGTAGAGCGCACTAGAAGGAATGAATGAACCCATTGGGCGCAGCTGGGGGGAGGGCGGGGCCGAGGGCAGGTGGGAGGCCGCCGGCGCGGGAGGGGCCCTTGGAAGCCCGTCCTCCTCCTCCCCCTCCTCCTCCCAGGCCCCAGCGCGTACCACTCTGGGGCTCCCGAGGCGGCCTCTCGTGCGATCAAGGGCGTGCAGGGCTTGCGGAGCGACCTGAGGCCCTTGCTCTGGGCGCCGGAGTTCGGAAGAGGAAGGGTCGCCGCCTCCCGAGAGCAAGAACGCGAGAGGAGCCGGAGGAAGGAGCGCTCGCTCGCCGGCCGCCTTGCTGCCTCCCCGGCGCTCGCTCTCCCGGCTCCTAGGTTTGCTGGCTGCTCCTCCCACCCGCGCCCGCCTCTTTGCTCGCTCACTCGCTCGCTCCAGCCGGTTTCCAAGCCCGGCGGTGCGCCCGAGCGAGTGCGGGGCGAGGGGCCCCGGGGCCAGCGCCGAGCCGGGGGCGGGGGTCCGGGCAGAGCGCAGCCGGCCGGGAGGGGCCATGTCCGGCGAGGGCGCAGCGGGGCCCGCCTTCAGCAAGTGACCGAGCGGCGTGGACGGCCGCCTGCCCCCCTCCGCCACCTGGGGCGGCGCGGGCCCCGGTGCCGGGTGCCCGGAGCCCGGGTCGCGCGTAGAGCCGGCGCGATGCACGTGCGCTCGCTGCGCGCCGCGGCGCCCCACAGCTTCGTGGCGCCCCACAGCTTCGTGGCGCTCTGGGCGCCCCTGTTCCTGCTGCGCTCCGCCCTGGCCGACTTCAGCCTGGACAACGAGGTGCACTCGAGCTTCATCCACCGGCGCCTCCGCAGCCAGGAGCGGCGGGAGATGCAGCGCGAGATCCTCTCCATCTTGGGCTTGCCCCATCGCCCGCGCCCCCACCTCCAGGGCAAGCACAACTCGGCGCCCATGTTCATGCTGGACCTATACAATGCCATGGCGGTCGAGGAGGGCGGCGGGCCCGACGGCCAGGGCTTCTCCTACCCCTACAAGGCTGTCTTCAGTACCCAGGGCCCCCCTCTGGCCAGCCTGCAAGATAGCCACTTCCTCACCGACGCCGACATGGTCATGAGTTTCGTCAACCTCGGTGAGTGAAGGCAGGAGGGAGGGGGTGCGCGTCTTAGTCAGGAGTCTCTGGGGCAGGGAGGGGGCCGCTTCTTAAACCCAGCCTGCCCATCTTTCCACTCCCGGCCGTTTGCAAAACGGCAGCGCCTGGCCGAGGGTCTCCCAGCCCCTGGGCCCTAAGTGGACCCCATACTGTGTGTGCCCCAGGTGGGACGAGCCGGGCTCATCTGGCCTGCGGGAGTTTTGGGGGAATAAGGACCGGTCTGAAACCCTCTCCGGGTTATGTCGGAGGCCGCACCTCTGGGGCTGCAGGCGCCGGGCGGGTCGCGGCTCAGTTCAAAGCGCGGGGCTCGGTCATGTGAGATGTGCCCGGCCGGCTCGGCCCGCGCTACCTGGATTTAAAGGGCCCTGCTCCGCGAGGCTGCCTTCCCGCCCTTTCTGGGCGCCTCTCAGCCCTGCCCGGCCCTGGCATCGCGGCCGTCGCACTCCCTTCCCCGCCCTAGCAAGCCCTACCTGTCCCCTCGTGGTGCGCCCGCCGTAGCGTGCTGCGCGCCCCGACCGCCTCGGGGCCCCTTTCCTGACCACTGGGCGCACCCCTCGCTCTCAGCTCTCCTGGCTGGAGCTGGGGAAAAAAACGTTGCCATTGCGACCTTTCTATTTTAAATATTTAATGATAGGTCCCGGGCGGGCAGAATCCATTTTCAGCGTTTATCACGTGTGGCGCGCAAACCACGGCTTTTGGCGATTGGGTAGCGAGAGATCTCCGAGCAGACGCCTCCGGGGGAGGCTGGGGGACCCGGCTTCCGACTGAAGTCGCGACGGCCTGGGGGACCGGAGGCTGGTGCTGCGGCGGGGGCGCGATGCTCCCCCTCCATCTGTGCACGCACATTCACCAGACTTGCTCAAACTAACCCCCGGCAGCGCGCTGTAGGGCTGATGATCAAATATTTGGCTTCTGAGATAACACGCCCCGATAGCGTTGTTTCCCCGACCCGCTTTCATTCTACAAGTGTAACTTGCGAAAATCCGAACGGAGTCAAGACAGCAAACTCACGTCCACCGGCGCTGTGTCAACATGGAAATAATGACCCTGAAGCCCCCCGCGGGACTCCTGGGGCGCGGATGGAAGGCGCGGGGAAGCGCGGATCAACCTTAACGCTTCCCGCGCCAGATAAGGTCCCTGGAGTTCCTGGGACGCCATTGTCTCTCCTTGATAATAGTCAAAAATCGAATAGTGAAACAAGTTTCAGCGAGCAAGGAGTGGGAGGTTTAGATGCCAAAATGACTTTAAGGAAGTTTAAATTATACTAGGCAGCCTGTTAGAATGAGGCAGCTCCATATGTCCTGATTTAGAACAATCTCCAAGATATATGAGGTGAAAAAAAGCAAGGTGCAGATCAGTGAGGTTACACATGTGCTTGTGTATCATCCTTTCCCACTGGAAGAAGACACCATGAACTGGAAATAGAATTTACTGGGAGGTGGGGTAGAACTGGGGCTGGGGCTTTAGGATTTGGGAGCTGGGGCCTGATTTTTCATTGTGTGTCCTTATGTCTGTGTGATTTTTTTTTTCAGTATGTGTTTATGACCTATACCAGGAAATAAAGAAAACCCCCAAATATGTACATATACATAAATTAATTAAAGCTGAGCTCGGTAGCCATCCTGCAGTCGAGGGTTAACCAGGGCCCTTTCTCTGGCTGGAGATTTATGCTATCTTGTGCTCTGTTGGGTACCTGTGACTCCCAGTGAATGCAGCAGGTCCTAGTGGCGGCCTTCAGAGCCTGGCTGAGGTCATTAAAAAGGTATTTGTGAGCCCTGGCTTCCGTGGAGGGCTTGCAAACCCAGTGCAAAAAGCACCCTGCTGCTTGTGGCCCAGCGGCATGGCCAGACCCAGGCTTCCCTCCTGCCAGAAAAGAACTTAAGTTGCCACCTGGACGCCTCTGGGAAACTTCGGGCAGGGCTGTTTGCTCCCCCGTGGCGGTGGTAGGAGCAAGCTGGGACTTGTTTGGGAAGGCCACAGCTGGGTGGTTTTTCTCCTCTGGCTGTACACGCACCTTTCAACCCGTTAGTCCCATTTCTTTCATCTTGAAAGGACAAAGACCGGCTTGTCGGAGCCTCTTAATCAGTCGGGCTGGCTTTGGGCTTTGTGGGACAGTCCTGACTTTCTCAGGTCTTGCTTTGTGGAACATCGCTCCAAATTAGATGGCAGAGTGGCTTTTAACAGAGTGCACTGACCTCGTTTTCTTTCTTTCTCTGTCCCTAAAACTTGAAGTAATTAGTTGGGTGAAGACCCAGACTGCAGTTTTGCAAGACTCTTCCATAGATGTGTCCAAGGTTGGCCTTCAATTTCTGCTCAGCAGCCACACGCACAGGAATAAATCGCCTATCCCTTCCATTCTTTTGGGGTTCCGGGATTTCTCCACAGGAGGGCCTGGGTGTAGCCGTGGGTTTGGAGCGGGGCATGTAGGAGACCTGCCTGGAAGCCGAGAGAAAGCACATGATTTTTTTCCTGGATTGCAAATCATATTGACCTGTAACATACGAAGTTTTGTAAAGGTGTGTTTAGTCTCACACGTTACCTAAGGGTGAGAAAATGTCATTTGTTCATATCCAGCCATTACTTGTTATGATGCAGCCGACCTGGGGGACTATTAGGGGGCCGTTGATGGAAATCTTGAAGGAAAGCTGACTTTCTTTCTCCACTGCCCTCCTCCCTCCCCTGCAGACCACTGCTGTCCTGCAGTGCTCTGGGGACTTCAGCTTGAATTCTGAAGGCTTTTGCAGACCTGGTGCGTTTATTCTTTCTTCTGTCTGCAGCCAAACTGGTTTTTGTTCTTCTAAGTCTTTCTCCTCAGAATTCAAGCCTTTTGCCAGGCTGAGCAGGATCTAAACTAGAGGGGGAACTAGAGGAGAACTTATGACAAAACCAGGCGCTGAGAATGAGGACCTCAGACTGCACCTTATGACAAAGACCAGCCTGCGCACTAAAGCGTGGGTAATGCTTGCTGAGCTGTTGGAGGGAGACTCACATCTTCCCAGCCTGGGCCCCTTAAGTTCAATGGCGAGATTTGTAAACCTGTTCTGATTAACAAGCCCCCAACTCCTCTGCTGTACACTGTACACTGAATTTTGGAATTTAAAACTTAAATTACCCCCCAGCAATGTGAGTTCTGCAGACTGTATCCGGTGGCGATAGCTACCCCCACTCCCGCCCGCCATTCTTTCATTCTTTGGAGAAGTGTCCAGCATCCAGCAGCATCTTTTGGGATTTTCTAAAGAAGCTGGCTGGCAATTGGGGTGTGTGATCATGTTTATCTCTGGTCCAGGTTATGAAGGAACCAGATTTGTTTCATCTTCTAAGCCAAATTTAAAAACAGAGAGAAAGTTGGAAATCTATCATTATTGGGCTCAGTGTATAAAAAGTGGCTTTTGTTAATGTAGCTGCCGGGCAGGGAGAAGGCCGTTCAGTTTTCCTTTTATTTTATACCATCTGGCGATCCTTTTTGTTGACAAGTGTTTGGCATTAAGATCTCTCCTTTTGCCCCTTAAGAACAGGCCCTACCACTGTAGAGTATTAGAGAAAGATTCTGTTACAGTTTAAAAATTTCCTTCAGGGAGTGCTTGCAGAGGGAGCCTGGGCTGCAGGCGTTTGCAGCTGTAACCTGGCTTGTGTTAAAATTTGGAAGGGGCTGTTCCACATTCCAGCACTCGGAGCTCCGGCCCTCACTGGTAAGCAGCCAGAGGTTAATATAGATGTCACACAGCCTTTCCCCCTTCTTTCTTTCTTTCTGTCTTTCTGCAGAGTGCCTTCGCTACAGGAGTGCGCCAACAGCTGTGTTTTTAGTAACCCTTTCAAAATCACTTCTTTCAAACCTCATTTTCCTGCTTATATAAATCAAAGATCTTCTCCCCACCCCCCTGTCCTCCCAAGGATATATGTGACCCGGATTTGAACTTTTTTTGATCTTCTCTGTATTTCCCCTCTGGAATCAGAGCAGGTTAAGGCCGTGCGAGCCCTGGGTGCCAGCTTGCGTGGCTGTATGGGGGTTTGATTCCAGGGTTGTCATTTTGGTTGTGGGGTGGCCCACTGAAGGGGTAAGGGAGGAGGCCTAGAGAAAAAGTCATCCTGGAGCAGCAAAGGGGGGACTCCCTGAACGCACAGCTTCTGCGATGCAGCGTGTATGAACTTCGGGTCGGGGCCTTCCCTAGCGTCGAGGCCTATCAAGTCTCTGCCGAGATAAACACAGCTGGCCCGCGATCCCCTGACCACCGGCGTGCCTGCGATGTGAGCGAATATCACATGTCTGCTGAGCGCCGAGACAAGTGATGACTTCATTCCAGGGAGAGCCTCGTCCAAGTTGATTGATCACCCCTATAGCTTTCATATCTTCTTTCTCCCTGTTAGGTAAGGTCATATTTGGCCCATGGCAAGAATCAGAGTGTCTTAATGCTCCCCATCTCCACCCTTCCCCAGCCTGCCCATCCATTTAACCAGCAGAATATTTTGAATGGAGAGCCCTTCGCACCAGGTGGCTGATCACGTTCCTTTTTTTTTGCAGTCGCTCTTCAGACCTAGCTGGGGGCTGTCGACCTGGCCATTTTGGGGCAGGCCGCTGCGATGCTTCGCCTAAATGCACTCTGGCAGTGCCACTGGGGTTAGGGCACAGGCAGGGATGTGTGGGACCTGTCGTGTTATTGTCAGAGGAATGTGCAGATTAGCCTGCAAAACGTGGTGGCGGTGGGAAAGCGCTGCAGCTGTGTACACTTATTATAAAAGATTCAAGTCCCACTGGTAAAATCAATATATTGAATTGCATGACCCTCTGCTTTTAATTAGTTTAAATCAAATGCGCCGGTGCCATTTTGCCTCCTCTCGCCTTCATGGGGTGAGGAAATACCAATATTTACATAGAAACTGTTAATTTGTGGTGAAAATGATAACACATTTAGCTTTGCACACCCAAATTGCTCCAACCTGATGGCTCCCAGATCAGCGTGGAGTTGAGCGGTGACGTCACCTGGGCGAGGGAGCAGGGCGGCGACGTCAGTGACGTTTGTTGCCTGGACCCAGGATGTGGTCGCAGGTGCCGGTACCTGGGGGTGCAGTGCGTGAGGATGCTAGTCTTTGAAGAAATTTTTGCCTTTGCGAGCCAGATATGTCATCATCCACCCACATCATCTAAAATCTTTCCTTTTAAGCATTCTTATAAAATTGTGAAGCGAAGCGGCAGCTGCCTTTTTGGTTGTTTTGAGTCTGTTCTCCCAGCATGCTGGGTCCGTTGTACTGGGCAGCTCAAGGCACAGTGCTTTATTTATTCCAGAGCTTCAGATGCTTTTCTTTCCAATTCCTGAAACAGTTTATAGAGGAAGGGGGGTGCTTTCACTGCAAATGATCCCATGTACAACCACAGCTATTATGTGAACCGTCCGGTATTAGCTGTGTGTTCAGCTGCAATTGAATTCTGGGTTTTGCAGCAAATGGCATTGACAAATAATCTTTGACAAAAATGTGACTTGGTATTTCTTAATATGGAACAGATATTTCCCGGTTAACCTTCTGTGGCGAAAAATCGCTTGAACCCTATGTGAAATGGCAGTGCGGATGAATACCAGGGCTGCCACTGTGTGTTCCCCACCCCCCACCCCAAAGTGGAGTGTTTATGATTTGGGGGGATATTAGCAGTGCATGAAGCTTGACACTTACTTATGTGGAACCCAGAGTAGCATGTGCGATGCCGTCCTTTCAACATTTGTGTCGAGAGGCATTGCTGGGAGCCGAGAAAAGCCTTTGCTGATCCGCGTGGAGTGGATTGAATTAATGACAACTCGGAGAGCACCAGTTTTAGGGTAATTGCTTTATTGTTTTGGAGCCAGGGTGCTTATAATCCGGTTCCTGTACAAACATGTTTAACGTGTGTTAATGCATTTGCAAACCAGAGCCTCTCAGCACAACCCTGCTTTTCATTAATTGATGTCGGTAGCATGGTACAGTATTTCAAAGAGCTGGCCAAGTATAAACTGTGTTTCCAATTTCCTTCCTTTCCTGTGTTTGGAATGCCAATGTTAATTTGTTCCCATGCAGGAGCGGGGGCTGCCAACTGCGGCTTTCTATAAAGGGCTTCACAGTGAAGGCTTCCAGCCCTCGCTGATGCTTGGGGCTGCCTGGCCAAGTTTCCTGACACTTTGCAGCTAATTCTGGGTGATATATGGAGTGGGGGGTTGGGGGGCTTCACTGCCGTGTAACGGAAGTTCTCGGTGACAGCAGAGGGTGTGACTTGGCAAGGGAGAATGGAACGGGATCCATGCTAATTCTGTTTAGACACAGCTTAAATCCATGTGTCTGCTTCCACTGTGGTTGCGTATTAGCTGTGTGACCTTGAGCAAGTTAGTTAACATCTCTGAGTTTGTTTCTTCGTTTTATAGAGCTGGATAGTCATCCTCTTCACAGATCTTCCTGAAGACAAAAATCATATTTCACATGTGTAGAGTCTGGCACACAGTAGGTGCACAAGAAATGGTAACTCTTTTTTTCTGTGGTGACCAGGTCACTATTCACTTTGGCATAATAGTCCAAATTTTAATTTTTAAGTGTTTAACCTTAAAATACTGAGATTAAGCCACCCGTGTTATTTTAGAGATGCAAAGAAAATGACCCCGAAGATAAGTGTGTGTTTGCGGAGGGGCACACATAAATGTGTTTTCCTCCTCTTTCAGAGAGCAGTGAAATCTGAGTGAGCACCCCAAACCCATCTGAGGGTAAGTAGGGTCCAATGCTGACTTTCTCTAGATTTTAGCATCTCTATTTAAAAATTTTACTCCTAGGGAAACTCAAACTTGAGTAGGGGGTATGTAGGAACTCTCTGTAGCGTCTTTGCAACTTTTGTCTAAATCGAAAATTATCCCCAACTAAAAAGTTTTAATTGCAAAAACTCGCATCACTGACGTATTTCTTCCCACCCCTTCCTGGAAGGTGGTCAAAGTACAAATTGTCTTTTCCTTCAAGGGAGTGACAAGCCCAAAGCACTCATTAACAGAGCAGCACAACTTCCCCACTTTTTACTGGAGCAGGTGCAGGACTACCCACCCACCCCCCCCCCGCCCCGCTCCCCCAGCCAGGGTTAGGCTACAACAAAGCCCCATGCAGATCCAGTGCCTTTAGAAGCCTCTGGAGACCAGAGGACAACAGAGAAGATCTCCAGGGCGTGAGACGAGGGCTGGGCTTTCTCACCCAAGGCTTCCCATAAATTCTCTCCAGTCCTTTCTGTACTATTTGAAATCTCTGACTTAGCAAGTATTAAGGGTCCCCGCATCTTTGAGGTCACGTGTTATTCTTTCACGTCTTTACCTCCCCAGAGTAGCTTTCAAATTTCAGTCCTTTGTTGTCTGGCTTAATTAAATTTGGCTGTGAATAAAAACTTGCACTGTTTCCAAAATTGAGACCTCGCATGTTTTTAAACATTGGAGAGAGGCCTGTACCGTCTTGTAATGCTGGCCTCTCTCGCTTTCATGTAGTTTGGGGAAAAAAAAAATCCAAGCACTTAGCACGACACTGAGTCGGCCTAGATGGTCCCTGTGCTCATCTACCCAGCGATTTAACAATGCGCTCAAAGGCAGGCGAGTTATTCTGCGGTTTCGATGACTTGTGCTTTGGCTGTTGATAAAGGACTCTCTTCTTGACTGTTTTCTCTTTCTTACTCTCCTGCCTTCGCGCTGCTTCACAGAATCCTCCTGGCACAGGAGGTGCTCAGATGCTGGTGGCTTGCTTGCAGGGAAGAGGTGATGTTCTGAGGCCCCGTCCTCTGAGTGTTTCTTTCATCTTGCATCCCCCCTAGTGAATTTTTGAGTCCGCACCCTAAGTAGAAATACATCGTATCACTACTCCTGTTTTGGGATGGTTTGCACTTAAAACAAAGACTGAAATAGAATTTAAGTAGGAGGCACTGAAGATTAAAAAAAGAAAAGCAAAATTCTAATGTTCGTGAATACACATTTTAATGAATTCATGAATTATTAGTTAATGCAAAGATTACCATTTTAATTCATTAGCAAGACAAATTTGATTTTGCTACCACTAAAATTTTGAAGGTAATGGGATTTGATGCCTTTCAGCAATCGTGGTTCAACAGTTTGGGATCAGTGAGCCAAAGGTCTGGTCCTAAATTTCGATTATTTTGATCCTTCATCTAGTCAGCATCAATAAAGTTCACAAGGAACCCCACAGCCTCGGTAGCTTAAAGCCGCAGGGCTTTGCTGTTCCCTTGGTACGGCTGCATCATGGGTTGGCATCGCCAGGCTGCCACCCTCCCAGATGTCACCAGTCCCCGTCCCGAAGGGAGAGACGGGGACTTGTGCACGGGCTCGTCACATTTCCAGCTAGAAGTGACCGAGACACTTCTGCCCACATTTCATTGGTCAGAGCTAGTCTCATGGTCAGATCTGACCCGGGTGGGGGAGGAGTTGGGAGATTACAGTTCCACCCCAAGCTTGGAAAGGGGAGCACCTGAAGGAGCCTGGGAAATTGCAGTAGGGACAGCCACACTGTCCTAGGCCTAGCCTGTCTCACAAGGTAACACAATGGAAAACGGGGCAAGTGAATTGTTGACTGAAACATGATCTGTATTTTTCGATCTCATCCACCAACTGTGCAGAGTTTTGCTGAAGCTCAGCTAGTAAATTCCTGTCGTCCCTGACGTCCATCAGTTCTTGAAATTCACTTGATCGTAATTATAACATTTCCCGCCCTGTATCCCGATGGATCCCTTTTGCCTCCCCTAAGGGCTTGCACCCCATTGGGAAGACCAGTGTTTCTAGAAGCTTCCTGATCACTTCGGTATTCACGTGGTTCAACAAGAATAACCACTTCTTTCCATTCCCACTTGTAAAAGGACTCGCCTCTTTAGGACTTGTCTTTCAGCAGAAACAAGCTCTCAACTGCACTCTGGTTCACTCCCCAGAGACTTAAGGAGCCTGAGTCTGGGCCCAGCTCAAGAGGCGCTCGCCCTGGCTGGCGTGTGTCCGGGCCGTGCGGGAGGCTGCCTTGTTGGGAAGCCTTGCTTTTTCTTCCTGGGCTTCAGGGGCCCTTCCTTGTCCAGGCAGAGTCTTGTAAGGCTGAACTGAGAAACCGAATTTAGAGACTCTTTCATTATCTAAATGCATCACTAAAATAAATCATAGTGATAACGTGGGAGGGTTGAGATCTGTCTGTAGCAGTAATGGATTTATAACGGCCTCCCGTATCAGGCTCCTTATTTAATTCTCTCAGGTTCTGCGAAGCAAGTCGTATCATTCCCATTTTAAGGAGTAAGAAACGGAAGGGCCCCGAACTTGCAGGGCTGGGAAGTGGTGGGATTGACGCTGGGATCCCACTCTTGCTGAATGTAAACCCCTTCACTCTTTGCCCCTGGCACCGTGAAGGTGTGTGAACCCGGGAGAGGGGGCACATGAAGTGGGATTGAGATCACCATAACAGCCTCCAACCCTTGACCTTGACTTTGTGGTTCTGTGCTCTGAAGAGGAAGATAAAGGTAAACAGCACACACCTTCCTTTTCCATTACCCATCCTGCTTGTGGTGACCACCCCTCCCATCTCTATGGCTTAAAAATTATTGACAGGGCAAAGGGCCCCGAGTGCCCATGTCCTGGGGCACCTACAGGCACCCGCACCTGCTTGCTGGGGAAATTCCAGAGGCAGTTAGAGACTGACATTTTAATAGCAATACCTTAAGACACTGTATAGAAAAGACCATGGAGATGGTTTTCCCCATGGGTACCAGAAGAAATATTGCATGTGTTTGTAGTGGTATAAAATCCCCAGCAGTCTAAGTGTCCCTGAGCCAAGGGATTGAGACGTACGTTTGTAAACCAGAAGGGAATGCAGAGACTCCTTCATGTATCAACATCGACTCAAAACAGAGCGTCAAGAGGCAGAAAGCAAGTTGTAGAAGGATGTTTAGGGCGTAAGCATTTGTCACTGTGTCAAAACAGACAGGAGCACCAAATAATTCTGTATGTCATTTGTGATGTGGTTACACTGGAAACACGGGGAGCAGGACTCACACCTGCAGCCTTTGGGAGGCAGGGAGGGGTTGGGACTGGGGAGAAACTTTAAATAAACTCCAATGGTTTCAATCAGGTTTTCTTAATTTTAATAGTAAGAAACCATTAGGAAGTGTAGTGTGGTATCTTGGATTGGATCTTGGAACAGAACAAGGACAACAGTGGAAAAACTGGTACAAGCTGGAAAAAAATCTGGAGTTGGGTTAATAGTAACACATCGATGTTAATTTCTCAGTTTTGACAAGTGTCCCACGGTTTCGGAAGACGTGAACCTTGGGGGAAGTTGGGGGAAGGTGCACGGGAATTTCATACTAACTTCCTGTAAATCTGAAGTTATTCTAAAATAAAAAGTTTATTGAAAAAAAAGAGGAAGCAGCTATGAGATTAACTCCTGCTAATTCTTAGTTGTGGGTACCTGGATATCGGTTACATTTTCCTCTGCATTCTTCTTCCCAAGCCCCAGCGAACCAGAAACCCGTCCTACTGGAGACAGGAGAGTCTTGGCCGAAAGCTCAGCCCTAAAGTGGCTCTTGCTGGTGTGGCCCCCTGAGGGACCATCTTAGAATGCAGTTGGGGTATCACACCCCGAAGGCCAGTAACTCATCCATCTACAGACCCTCGAACATGATGGGGCCTCAGCCAGCAAATGCAAACCCCGCGCGGCAGTGTCCTGAGACCTTTAAAACTCTTTCTGCCTCCATTCACGAGATGCCTGTATAAAGTAGTCCTCCGTTTATAAGCAAGAAAGAGAGGGCGGGGAGTGTCGCTTTAGGTCTTTCGATTTTCCTCTTGGTCCTGAACTTTGTAAAATGCGCCCCCACCGTCTCCTCCCTTCTCAAGTTCCATTTTCTAACTGACTTGACCTAACATTTGTTGAGAGAGAAGCCCTTAAAAATGGCAGTGGGGCCTCGGAACCTTTCAGGGCTAGTAAATGTTTATAGGGTGGAGACACTGGTTGGTCATTTCCTTTAGGAGGAAACAATAAATGAAGCTACTTGCCTTATACCTACTCAAACCCTGAGCTCCTAATTGTCTTAATACACTGGTGGGGACGGGGGGTGGGGATGGGGAAAGGAGATCCAGAAATCTCTGCGTCTCCTGTGCTTCAAACACCCTAGGGACTTGGAAGTGCCCTTTTTGGGTAGGGCTGGAGCAGGGTTTCCCAGTCCTCCTCACTCCTGACACTTTTAGCCAGACTGTTCTCTGTCTTCTGCGGCACCCTGTGCGCTGCAGAATGTTGAACAGTCCCTGACCTCTGCACACTGGCCACCAGGAGCAACCCCCAGTGGTGACAGCCAAATGTCTCCAGACATCGCCAGACGTGCCCCGGGCGGGGCAGAAGTGCCCCCAGTTGAGAACGACTGGTTTAGGGTAAACTTTCCTCAAACTTGGACATTGATTTGAGAGCCTTTGCTTCAAACCCATCGGCCCGTGGCACTGAGTGGAGAAAGCTGTGTTTCTAGGCTGATGGATTGTTTTCCGGTTGAAAGGAAGACAGATTGCAATCAAAACGTGAGCTCTCTCCTGGGAACGCAGCCCTGCCTGAGCCTGAAACACCCTGGAGACGAAAATGGAGGTCAGATCTCTGAAGAACAGGCTTCACCTCCTGGGAACCAAAATATTTTTACTGCGCCTTTTGCCTGAGGATACTAAAAAATTATTAAACGCACACTTGGAACCAGTCTCTTTTTTTCCTCCCCCAACTTCCCTCAGGAGGAAATAGGGCAAACCTCTCTCTTACCTGGTTCCCCTCCAGCAGGTGACTTGCTGGGGGAGGGGCGGTGAGCAGAGAAGCTGCATTTTCCATCTCTCACTGCAGCTCAGAGCTGCGTAGCAGGGAGACCTGCTGATTTTTGTACAGCCCGTGAGCAAGAATGATTTTTACATTTTTTTAAAAGGGTGATAAATAATCAAAAGAAGAATACTCCATGATGTGAGAATGAGATGAAATTCAGACTCCAGTGTCTATAAAGCTTTATTGGAACTCGTTTTGTTTGTGTTTTGTCTGAGCATCGACAGAATTGAGTGGTTACAATAGAGACAGCACTTTCTCCAAAGCCTGGAATACTTTTTACCTGGCCTGTTATAGAAGTTTGCTGACTCCTGCTTGAGATGGTCTATACCCTCTACCTGGGGAAGGGTAAATAGTAAAAAAGCCTGAATGTTACCTGCCCCTCTTGCCCTCTGCAGACACCCAGTGACATGCCGATACCCTCCCTCTTCCTGATGTCAGAAGGGGTTCCTCCGAGTTTGAACAAACTGATTCAAACAGATTTCTCCTCTGAAGACTTCCTGGCATCTTTAGCGTGGGGCGTGCAGCACCAGTTTCCACGAATACTGCACAGCTTTTCCTCAATTCGCTTCATCCCAGCAGCCCCATCTCCCATCTTGTTTTTTTTTTAAATTCTCCTACAACATCTCAGGTGGTAGTTAAGACGGGCTGTGGGTTGGACATGAGTCTAAATCCCACCTCTGCTCCTTGTTAGTTTTGTGACCTTGGTCAGGTTATTAAACTCTGGGTCCCCATTTCCTCCTCTGGGTTATGCTGGCGCTTGTCTCCTGGGCTGCTGTGAGGATCTGTCCCCTGCGCAGAGCTGAGAGGAGGGCTGAGCACGGTGCCCCATCATGCTAGCGACTGGCAGTGATGCTGGTGCTTGCCCCGCCGAAACTTGGACTGCTCTGGAGCTGGCCTGCCTGTGCAGGTCCTGAGTGCAGCTCGCCTTGGCATCTAGGGATGCACTGCCTGGCTCCTCCTGGGAATGGGAACAGGGTGTGCACCTGTCCCACCGGCTGAGCTCTGCTTATTTGGGTCGGGGTGGTCTTCCTTTAGCTGGGATACCCCGTGGTGAAGCAGGAAGCTGGTCTCTATTGACGGGGCACGAGGCAAACCAGGAAGCTGGCTTTCTTATTCCGAATCCTGTTATACTAGAAAGTTGCCTCTTGCTGATTATAATCTGTGTTTACTGATGCAGAGTTTTAAGGAAACACCAAACCGTCAGGACTAGCTCTACGTATGCCCGCCAGCTTAGGGTACAAACAGCCCCTCAGATTTAGACACTTGACTGTGAGCTGGCCTGCTCTTTAAAAAAAAAAAAAGGGAAAAAAAGGATGAATAAAAATTTCCAAGTAGAATGGTTTCCTTTTCTGTTTCTTTTTTTTTTCTCTGAACTCTGTTTATGTCAGACTTATCAGGGTAGCATGTCCTGTCCCCTTGCTTTTTGATACGGGCAGCTGACATTTCTCTGAGTGAGGACCCGCCCAGGCCAAGCATTCATCAGACAGCACGATTTCCACATTCATCTGTGTTTGTGCGAGAAAACTGGGGCTCAGGGGTGACCAGTCACTTGCCCAGCTTTGGGGACAGCAGGTTTGTCTGGCTTTGAGTCCCAGGTCACACACTAGTGCAAGGGACTTGAAGGCATTCGAGTGCACTGGGCCCCAGGTTCTGTCTCGGTCAGCTTGGGCGCGCGTAACGAAACACCACTGCTTGGGTGGTGAAACATCAGACTTTTACTTCTCCGAGTTTTGGAGGCTGGAAGTCTGAGACCGGGGTGCCTGCGTGGTTGGTCCTGTTGTCTCTCTGGCTTGCAGTTGGCTGCCCTCTTGCTGTGTCCTCACGTGGCCGAGGGAGCTCTAGCCTCTTCCTCTTCTTACAAGGTCACTAATCCCATCATGGGCTCCCCCTTCATGACCTCAGCCTAACCGAACTCTGTCTCTGTATGTTAAGTCCCTACTGCTGGTTTTTTCCTCCAGATTGCAACTTCTCCCGTGGCACACACGATGAAACAGTTGGCTCAACTTTAGTGCCATATTGTACCAAAATACTTATTTTTAACTACTAATACCACCCTCATGAACAGGAAATGCTACAAGATACATACCTCCCAAAGGCTGCTCTTTGCTTCTGTGGAGAGGAATGATGCCTCATTTAGGACTTCTAAGTCACAGTACACCTGCCTAACAGTGGCTTCAACATTAAAAGCATGTCATTATCTCCCATCACAGCAAGTCTTAAGGGAAGTGATTCCCAGTTTGGGGTAGCAGCTCAGTGATATCATCCAGGTATCCATGAGCTTTCCACCTTATCTTCACCGTCCTCAAATTCCTTATGCCTGTTCCCTCACAGTTACAAGAGAGCTGCTGCAGCCCCAGACATCACATTTTCGTAGAATCTTATGTTCAAGGCAAGAGAAAAAGAAAGTGTCCAAGAAGCGTTCCTCACTTGCCTGCCTCTTGGCTTCCTAGAAGTTCTGTAGAAGACTTCTCTTTGAGTCCCCTGGCCCAAACTGGTTGAGAAGGATGGGAAACTATGAAACTGGCCTCTGGCCACACAAAGGGGGAAAATGTGGGGAAGGACAGTGTGTTGGAAGTGTTCATTGGGTGGCCATATTCAAATAATCTGAAGTTATTTCTCTCTCCCTTTTTGTCATTGTCTGTGGGGCATATGGTTGGATTTGCACAAGTTATTTGCACATGTGATTTGGCTCCACTATGCATTATGCACAGATAAATAGGGAGCCTAAGCTACTAGTTTCCAAAGTCTTCAAATAATCGTGTGCCACAGTGAATATATGCAGAAGGTGAGTTACATGTTGACATTAATTCAACCAGACCCTCTGCAGCCCCTGGAGAGGCTTTTGTTTCTCTTTACACTCAAACCTGTGAGCACGTACACCTCTAGCCCCGACTTTGAGGACTGCATGGGATTCCAGCCAATAGCCAGTTGTTTGCTGAAAACAATCTTTTATCACCATCTCCTTCGACAAGTGACAGAAGTTCTTGAAAATGACCTGAGAAGGTCAGAATCTTTGTCCCCAGAAGGAAGCAGAGGCCAGGCTGGGGCTTGGTCTGAGTCCTGCGTGTGGGACAGGTGGCTCCTGTTTCCTTCTGGGTAGAGGATGGACAGATGGAGGTACTCAAGGCATGTGAAGAATCCGTGTCATTGTTTGCTCACCAAGGGTGGAGAGCTGCTTGGAGGGAAGGCCTGCCGTCCTGGGAGAGCCCTGCTTGTTCCCTGAAAGTCTGTAAAGACTTTTTCTAGTGGGTGGGTGCTGGGCAGGTGGGTTGCTTCTGCTGGTTTCCAAGAGAGACTTATGCGAGGGGTCCGGGTGTATCCTTAGGCCCACTGGTTGCAAGAGGTGATCGAGGGAAAGGAGGTAGACGGTATTTTCAGGCATTGTTTCTGGGCAGTGTGTGAACAAAATGACACGTAACAGAATTCTTGGTTGCAGGCAAAAATATATACAAATTCAAACTAGTTTAAGGGGTGAAAAAAAGAAAATCAGTGCATTCCCAAGCCTTGGGAAAGGACACACCAGCAACTAGGTGTTCAGCGAATCCAGGGGTGATTCTGTCTTATCTCTGTCATTGCACAGCCTCCCTCTTACCTCTCTGCCTCCCTGGTTTCCTCTGCTACCCTGCTACCCTGCCTGTTGGGAGAAAGATGGCCACCCACAGCAATTTGAAGTTACAGTTCTCTGGCTAGCCACTTACCTGCTTTGCCAGCTTCCCTAGCAGGTTGGGATAGCTGCAGGATATTGTTCTAGCCAGTGAGACACAAGAGGAAATCTGCTTGGAGTAGAAAGGTGTGGGAGATGGTTCTGGAAAATATTTTGCTTCCTGATAAGTGACAGGTCTTTTCTTGTCTTGAATATGGTTCTGTTGAGATGTGATGTTTGGAGCCATGGCAGCCATCTTGTGACCATGAGACCACACGCCTAAGGATTGAAAGTCAACACGCAGACAGTGGCAGAGTAAAAAAGACAGAAGAAACTTGAGTTCTTGATGGCATGGCTGAGCTACTGCACCCAACTGAAATTCCTGGAGAGGAACTCTTAGGCAGCTTGAATTACATGTTCACTCATGAACCAGTTGGGTTTAGAAGGTAGATCATGCTACATAAATAAGGTTTCTGTGAGTCAGTCTCTGGCCCCTTGTGGCTGGGTTAGGGGATTGGGGTTGTGTATACTATCCAATTATAGCTATGTTAGCCATTATAATAATAATCTTTTTTTCATTATAATAATAATCTTAATAGCTAACATTTGTCAAGGGCTTACTATGTGCCAAACACCCTTTATCGTCTTTGCCTATATTTCTTATTTAATTTTCATAACAGCCGTTTCAGGTGGGGGCTATTATTATCCTCCCTGTTTTACAGGCTGGAAAACTGAGCACAGAGAAATAAGTAGCTGGCCCAGGTTATGTAGCAAGAAATTTTATCTGAATTTGGAGGTCCACCTCCTAAACTTAATCCTGAACTGCTTCTCAGGCTTGAAGGATGGTTTTGGAGCAGGTTAGTAAACAGCCTTGCTAATGGGAAGGTCATAGGTCATGGCAGCATGATGCCACAGAAGTGTTTTCCATTTATGTGATTTTGGCATAATATCCCATTTCTTTGATTATCAGTGCTCCTGAAATCAGGATGTCTTAACATTGATAAAGATGTTAGTATCCTTTCCCCAAAGAGCTGGAATTAAATTGATCACCACCTCTTACAATAGAGGAACTATGGTGACAAATGCTTCTTGGGGAAAACTGGAGATGGATACAGCCAGCCGACACCTACTGTTAATAAAACTTGTCTATTGACACAACATTGTAAAATGACTATAACTCAATTTAAAAAAGTTAAAAAAAACTTGTCTATTGAAGTGTAACGTGTGTACAGAACAGTGCATGAATGTAGAACAGTTAGGAATGTTCACACAGTGAACACACCCAGGTAACAGTGCCCAGTTCTAGAAACCCACTGTGACCAGCTGCCAGAAGCTCCCTCCCACCCTCACCCAAGGGTGACCCCTGTCCTTTCTTCTGACACCATAGAATTTTAATCAGTTTACTTTCTATCAATTTGATTGTACAGGAATTCTCTTAAATCACTGCTAATTATTTCTAATGATTTAGAAAGATGACCCCATTTAGAACGGTTTCATGTAAACCAGAGACTCACTTCGGAAAATTGCTGCAATTCTACTGGTTACATTCAACGGAGAATCCAAAACGTAATTCTTTGGTTTGATCTCGAATTCTCCTTCACTTACGAGAAACAGGTTCAAGGGACAACAATGCAGTTTTAAGGGCGTTTTGATAGTTCAGCCTGGGAAGTCAAGTTCAGTTTGTTAAAATGTGAGCATTATGTGAATGAGGGTCTTGAAGATTGCTGGTTTCCACCAGACTCCCCCTGCTGCTCCTGACGCAGCTTCTGCACGTCTCTTTTTGCTGTCCTGTTTGCAGAAATACTGATGCCTCTGTGATGAGTGTTTGTTCCAAGTGTGGGGCTTTAGAGAAGACTCTTATTTTGAAAGGGAGATGGGAGCCCAGCATGAAGGAAACACAGAACAGTCTCCTCCTTAGCTGCACCTGCACTGCTCTGGCCTAATGAGTTTAGGTTGATGGAACCCAGACCTCAGGAAGGATTATAAATTCTCATTTGATTTGATTTGCTTCTAAAATACCTTAAACCAGCTGTGCCTGCCCAGCTGACCCAGGAGTCTCTGACTGCTTTGGGGGAAGGTCTGGGCAGGCACCCTCCTGTCCTCAGGAAGGGGAACACGGGCTGCCACAGCTCCTCTTCCCCCCGCCCCCGGCCGCTCCTGGGGCCTCTCTGGTCTGGTGCCTGTCCCCGCCATGTCCCGTGATTGCTAGCCTGTCTCCTTGAGTTTTCACAATGGCCTCATAACGGGGGGGCCTCTTAATGTCCCCAGTGCATAGAAGGGGAAGCTAAGCCCCCCAGAGATGAGTTAACTTGTCCTGAGTCACTGCTGGCGACCAGCAGAGCCTGAGTCACAACCCAGGCCAGGAGGGCCTCATATCAACCCCAATTCTCTACTGCTTCTTGGTCTGAGTGAGGCCCAGAGGGGCTTTTCTGCCTGTGGGGAAAGTTTCCAAAGATTGTTCACTAAGATACTCGAGGACCTGCCAACTGCCAGGCAAGTGAGTGTGGTGGACAGAACAGGGGAGAAGTGGTAACTGCGAACATCGTTCAAGACTTTCCTACGTGCCAGGGACTCCACAAATGGTCTCAACTCTAGCGCTTCTCAAAGTGTTGTCCCCTGACCGGCAGCACCAGCATCTCCTGAGAACCTGTTAGAAATGCAAGTTCTCGGGCCCCACCCCAGATCTCCCAAGTTAGAAATACTGTGAGTTGGTCCACTGGTCTGTTTTGTTTTTTGTTTTTTTTTTTTTTTTAAACAAGCTCCCCAGTGGTTTGGGAACACACTGAAGCCTGAGGATCCCTGGTCTATTTTAATCCTGCACCAACCCAATGAGGTCTGTGTTAGCCTCATCATCCTGCCATTTGACGGATGAGGAGTAAGTTGCCCAAGGGCCCAGTGGGTGGCAGAGCCGGGACTTACACCCCAGCCCGGCGGCTCGCTGGAGCCTCTTACATCCTGTGCCCTCTCTCAGGTCTTACGCTCGGGGAGTTAAGACCTGGAAGGGAAGACAGTTAATGAACAGGTCAGTGGGCCCATCAATCAAATACTTGGAGCAGTCAAGTCCTAGGAAGGAAATGAGTGGGGTGAGAGGGGCTGTTCAGGGAGGGGCCCGGCTCAGTGGAGGAGAAGGGGGCTCAGCAGGGCCCCTGCCCCTGCACCCCGGAACTTGCTGTGCCTGAGATTATCCAGCCTGATGTCACTCACCAAGAGACAGGCTCCCAGGCGGCCCTGTGACCAGAGCAGGGGGCATCATGCCTGTTTGACAGATGGAACCGAGAGCTGAGGGGCCACCAGTGTCTGTCCTTGGCCTCTCCCTGCTTCCACGGAATCCCTCCCACCGGGAACCTCTTTTTTTTTTTTTTTCTTCCATTTTGGTACGGCTTTATTTATGTAACAAAAAAACCCTCTGGATACATGCTATGCGCCAGGCCCTAAGAGCTCAGGATACCCAGCGATCCCCAGCTCTGTGTTCTTGTAGCTTCAGAGCTGGATCCCAGCTCTCTCTGGTAGAGAGCCTCCTCTCACCTGGCACCCTGAGGACCGTGGCTCCTCCTGCTTGCATTCTTTCTTAGTGACGTATAGTCGGTTTACAATGTTGTGTCAATTTCTGGTGTACGGCACAGTCGTTCAGTTATACATATGTGTATATATATCTATGCCTTTCCACATTCTTTTTCATTATATGCTACTATAAAGTATTGAATATAGTTTCCCGTGCTGTACAGTAGGACCTCGCTGTTTACCTATTTTATGTATAGTAGTTAGTATCTGCAAATCCCAAACTCTCACTTTATCCCTCCCCACTTCCCCCTCCTCCTCCCCATAATCATAAGTTTGTTTTCTATGTCCGTGAGTCTGTTTCTGTTTTGTAAATAAGTTCATTTGTGTCTCTTTATTTAGTTTTAGGTTTTTTTTTTTCAATGGAGATTGAACCCAGGACCTCATGCATATTAAGCTTGTGCTCTACCACTGAGCTATGCCCTCCCACCGTGTCATTTTTTTTAGATTCCACATATAAGTGAGAGCGTATGGTATTTTTCTATCTGGGATACTTCACTTTGTATGACAATCTCCAGGTCTATCCATATTGCTGCAAATCGCATTATTTTATTCTTTTTCATGGCTGAGTAGTATTCCATTGTGTATATACACCATATCTGCTTTATCCAGTCATCTGTTGATGGACATTTAGATCGCTTCCATGTCTTGGCTATTGTAAATAGTGCTGCTGTGAACACTGGGGTACATGTGTCTTTTCAAATTAGAGTTTCCTCTGGATATATGCCCAGGAGTGGGATTGCTGGATCATAGGGTAAGTCTATTTTTAGTTTTAAAAGGAATTTCCATACTGTTTTCCATAATGGCTGCACCAAACTACACTCCCACCAACACTGTAGGAGGCAGGAATTTCTTTTTGAGGAAAAACCTTCTCCTGTGTCTCTGAGAATGTATGTTTGGACCCTTGTTTGCGATAAGCTCTTTATATGGTCCTGTTGCTATTGGAAGCCAGCACGTTGATGCCACAGAGCGGCATTGTCCAATAGAACTTTTGGCAATGAAGGAAATGTTCTGTATCTGCTGTCCAATACGAGAGCCACTGGGCACATGTGGCTATTTAAATTTAAATTAATTGCATGGAAATAAATGTAAACACTGGGTTCCCAACCACACCAGCCACATTTCAAACACTTAGTAGTCACAAGTGGTTAGTGGCACAGTGCAGATGTAGAGTTCAAGTTTAGAGGCATTAGGTTGAACCATATAGCGGTCACACTTGGTAGAGTGTTGGCAACTATATATGGTACAACCTAGTAGAAGTGAAAGACCAGTTAGATCCATTCTTTTGTTACAGAGGGAAGAACAGAGCTGGGGGCCCCACCCTGCCAGATGAGAGCCCAGGTGGGACCAAAACCCAGGTTTCCTGACCCTCACGAGGCCTGTGTGTCTGTGAGCTCCGGGATTCTCAACTCGACACGATTGACAGTTGGGGCTGGGCAGTCCCCTGTAGTCAGGGTGCTGTCCTGTGCCCTGTAGGATGTCTAGCAATGTCCCTGGCCTCTCCCCACTAGACACCAGTAGCACACACTCCCTAAGCTGTGGCAAACGAAACCCCAGCATTGGGCCAGGATCCCTTGGTGGGGGCGGGGGAAAACAAAATCGCCCCTGGTTGAGAATCACAAATTTAGCTGAAAATAGTAACTAGTTTCCACTCTTCCCCCTCATTTTCAATTAGCCAAGGATGCGGTGGGGACCCAGAGATCCCTAGGGTCTGGTTCCCCACTCCGAAGAGATGGGGTGTCCCTGGGTGAAGGATGGCTGCCTCAGTTTGTAGGGAAAGTCTAATGTAAGCTTACAGCCCATTTTTCTCTTTTCAGCTTTACCAACGTCTGGGGCTTTTTAGGCAAACAACTGGCTTCAGCCCTACAGATAATTAAACCCATCTTTTTTCCCTCTCCCCGCCCCATCCCCTAAACCCTTTGGTCCATTCAATTCACAATGATAACATTGTTCGAGCAACACTGCACACATGTTGCCACCGAAGTGTTTAATCTTGTGGCACAGTAATTCTCTCTGCCCCACCCCCACACCACATCTGTGTGGCTGCAGCGCTTATGACAAAAAGCCTGGCTCACCAGCCCCCTTGCCACCGCACCCTGCATCTCGGGTCGCAGCCCCCTGGATCTAACAAGGAGGCAGTGTCTCCGAAGACCCTCTCGGAGCACCCGGCACTGGGACTCCAGGTGGTCTTGTTGGCAGCCAAAGCATTTGGTGGAAAGTTCGAGAGTTGAAGCGGCCGTTCAGGGGAGACAATGCTGCTTGTGTGCCCTCTGCCAGGCAGGGCCCCTCCCCCTGATGTAGGGGGCTGGCGAGGGATGATAGGGAGACGGTTAATGCTACACAATCTTTAAGCTGTCAGGCTTCTTCCAGGGTGACTCTGGCGCTGAGCAGGAGCAAAATTTATAAACCCGAGAGGGGACCTGAGTGGAATGCAGCGTCTTCACTATCTGAGTTTAGCTTTTAAAGAGATTAATGTTGTGACCACATCGTGTGTGCTGAGAGCTTGGTGTGTACTTCAGGGATGTCTTTATTTAATTGTCTCCATGGCTAAGAAGGTTGGCTAAGAGGGACAGAGTCTGGCAGAGGGGGGAAGACCATATGGGTGTTCAGACCACCTGCATGGATGTAGGCAAGTGACTTGACTCTCTCAGCCTCAGTGTTCTCATCTGTAAAATGGACACAATTCACGTGCTTACCTCTGAGTAGGGTTTTTTTCTTTGCATTCTTTTTTATTGACATAAAGTGAGTTTATAATGTGTCAATTTTTGGTGTACAGCATAATGTTTCAGTCATACATGAACATACATATATTTATTTTCATATTCATATTCATTATAGGTTACTACAAGATATTGAATATACTTCCCAGTAGAAACTTGTTGTTTATCTATTTTATATAAAGTAGTTAGTATCTATAAATTTTGAACTCCTGATTTATCTTCCCACCCCCCTGGTAACCATAAGTTTGTTCTCTATGTCTGTGAGTCTGTTTCTCTTTTGTAAATAAGTTTATTTGTGTCTCTTTTTTTTTTTTAGATTCCACATATAAGCGATATCATATGGCATTTTTCTTTCTGGCTTTCTTCATTTAGGATGACAATCTCCAGATCCATCCTTGTTGCTGCACATGGCATTATTCTGTTGTTTTTTTATGGCTGAGTGGTATTCCATTGTATAAATATACCACATCTTCTTTATCCAATCATCTGTCGATGGACATTTAGGTTGCTTCCACGTCTTGGCATTATAAATAGTGCTGCTGTGAACATTGGGGTACATATGTCTTTTTGAATCATATTTTTCTCCAGATATATGCCCAGGAGTGGGATTGCTGGATCATAGGGTAAGTCTAGTTTTAGTTTTTGAAGGAATCTCCATACTGTCCTGTGTAATGGCTACACCAATTTACATTCCCACCAAAAGTGTAGAAAGTTTCCCTTTTCTCCACACCCTCTCCAGCACGTATTATTTGTAGACTTCTTAATGATGGCCATTCTGACTGGTGTGAGGTGATACCTCACTGTGGTTCTGATTTGCATTTCTCTGATAATTAGTGATACTGAGCATCTTTTTGTGTGCCTATTGGCCTGGCTG
Organism: Camelus ferus; assembly: GCF_009834535.1. Classification (NCBI taxonomy): domain Eukaryota; kingdom Metazoa; phylum Chordata; class Mammalia; order Artiodactyla; family Camelidae; genus Camelus; species Camelus ferus. The sequence goes on along the minus strand of NC_045714.1, from coordinate 10,548,945 downwards.
GGGGCCAACAGGATGTGGTGTGTGTGTGACACAGGTGATGTGGCCTCCAGACCAGTGGGAGGGCATTTTTAATTGTGGCCCATCTACCTCACGTCATCCCTACCTACCATCAAAACAAAATATCAGGAAATAACAAGTGCTGGTGAGAGAATGTGGAGGAATCGGAACCCTTAGTGCTCGGGATGAGATTGTAAAATGGAGCAGCCTCTGTGGAAAACAGTACAATATGTCCTCAAAAAATTGAAAATAGAAATACCGACTGATCCAGGAATTCCATGTCTGAGCATACATCCAAACAGATTGGAAGCAGGATTTCAAAGAGATATTTGCAGACCCATACGCACAGCTTTATTCACGGTAGCCGAAAGGTGGAAGCAGCCAAGTGTTCACTGACAGATGACCAGATAAGCAAAATGTAGTGTATCCGTACAATGGAATAGTATTCAGCCCTGAAAACAAAAGACATTCTGACACCTGCTGCAACATAGATGATCCTTGAAGACATAATACACGTTGAAATAAGCCAGCCACCGAAGGATAAATGCTGTAATATTCCACTTACATGAGGTACACAGGGCAGTCAAATTCACAGAGACAGAAAGTAGAATGGTGGATGCCAGGGTCTGGGGTGGGTGCAGAACAGAGAGTTGTGTGTGATGGCGCCAGAGTTTCAGTTTTGCAAGATTAGAAGCATCTTGGAGATTGGTCACACAGCAACGTGAGTGGGTTAATACTGTCGAGCTGTGCACTTTAAAATGGTTAAGATGGTCAATTTTACATTATTTGTAAATAATTGAAAATTGAAAATAAAAATTAAAAAATGGTACCCATTACCCAGCTCAGGGGGTAGGTGGTGACAGAGCTGCAATCCAGCTGCTTTTCTCAGCATCTCTCCTGTCCCCAGACAGCAGCGGGCTCCCTCACCCAGAGCCGGGCATCAGGAAGTCCTCGTAGAACGAGTACTGTGGGGGCGAGAAGACGCTGGAATATTTTCTTGGCAGCATTTTTTTTTTTAAATCATTTTAGACGTTTATGCGATGTTCCTTTTCTCTGCGTTCAGGACTGTCTCCTCCCTTCCCCTGTGAGAGCAGCCTAGTGTATCAACGCTTGTGTTACTAAGAGAACGTTTTCCTGGTAGAGCAGTTGGTGTGCCTGTCAGTTTTCTAAAACTCCCGATTTATGGCGTGCCTTTTCATGTTCCTTAATCTTGCCATGTAAATCTTCCAGTGAATGAAGAGCCATTTCACATCCTGCAGGGCTGTAAATCGCCTAGTGACAGCAGGCTTGGTCACGTCAGCTCCGGTGAATTCTCCCTTGTGCCAGAATCTTCTGGATGAATTGTATCCCCGTAGGACAGAAAGGGGCCTGGGTTGAAAGTTTCAGAGTGAAATCGGGATGGAGGACGGATCCTGGGCCGTGGGACCCTAAGAGGTCAAGGGTCTTGGGAAACTCCATTCCAGTTTCTGGCTGTATTGTGGAGTTTGGTTGGTTCTGCTGGTTCTCGGAGACTTATTCTCATTAAGAGGGTTTGGGGGTCCATCCTCAGCCCAGAACTGCGGCTCCGTGGTCCAGTTTGAGCTCGGGGAAACCAGACTCTGAGTGAGGAGCAGACTTCTAATGCTGGACTTGCAGTTTTTACTCGGAAAGTGCCCCGTTGCTTATAAAATGTTTGGTCCCCTCTGCAAACTTTGTGGCAGCCTCGGGGACAGCGGGAGGACTGCATGGCCTGGAAAGTTAACTAAGCTTTTTCTAAAAACCATAATGTTTTGGAAGGAGCTGCTGGGCGATTAACTTGTTTACTCCCCGTTTACCAACTCCTCCTAGCTGGCCAGGAGAGCATCTCGAGGAGGACGTGAAGACAGCTTTGGAGGGGCCGACAGTCCACCCTCGACAAGGCAAATGTCTCTCATCTGCAACCGGCCACGGTCTTGCTCTCAAGTGTCTTTTCTGCGTGGCTGTCTCCACTGTGACAGCTTCCTGGGGGTCTCTGAGCAGCCGGTGACCCAATCCAGTGAATGGTCTCCCTTTCCCTTTATCTGAATCTGGCCGCCCCCTGGTCATGTTCTCTTGCCCGTCTCTGACCCTGCTCCCTCTGGTCCGGGTTCTTCCGGCGGCCGTGCTCTCCGTCTCCCGCGCGGCCCCCGGTGGTGCTCCGAGTCTGTGCTCATCTTTCTCATCGTAGGTGCGTTCTACCCACAAAACTACCCATAACCCGATTCAGCAGCTCCCAGCTGGACATTCCTGCCTGTGTTCCAGAGATTCTCTTTTCAATTGTCCAGTCAGATGTCCCACTTGAACTCCCCCCAGGTCACCTTGAGTTTAGTCTATGTGCATCTACACGTGTTTTCTTCCCTCAGACTTCAGCTGTGGTGTCTTCCTCCTGCGTCTGTATCCACCACCGGCATGCCTGCCCGCTAGCATCCCAAGCTGGCACTGGGCAGCCTTTCACAGTTTCCCTCTCTTCAAATGTTTGCCTTTGACCAATCTTTGACTTCTGTCCATTCCAGTCCTGCTTCAAGGGAGACGGGGGCATGAATGAAGGAAGCAGGTGCAGAAGGGGGAACACCCGGCAGGCACGGTGAGTCTAGTGGCAGGTGTTCGGATGGCGGTCACCTTTGGGGATTAGCAGGGGGCTGGTGTTTGGGAGGGAGCCCTGTGGGGATGTCTGTGGTGCTAGTAATGAATGGGCTGTGTCCTGCTCTGGGTGCATCGAGAAAGTTCATTGAACTTCGTGAACACTTAGGATCTATGTGCTTTACTGCATGTGTGTTATCCATAAAACAGTTGACTTAAAGGCTGGAAGGGAATTACATGAGAAGTGATATATTGAATCCAGTAGACTTTTGCAGCCCTACTAAGCGTCGGGCTGTGCTGGCACTGGAGGTTCATAATCTAGACAGTCATTGCCCCTGATCCCACAGAGCTCGGTCAGGGGGTCATCTTGTACTTGGAAATTATCCATGTCTGAAGAAAGTAACTTTCAGGGCAGAAGGTCACCTGGAGATACCCACTATTACCTGGGCGTGTTTCCTGCCCGTCCATGTCTGGGTGTGTGTGTAATTGGGCTCATGATTGTTTTGCTGCACTGCCGTGGTTGCACAGGATAGAAACTTGACTTTAATTAGCTTAAAGCAGACTTACTTGGAGGGTCTCCATGTGACTCGCAAATTAGAACTGAAACTCCAAACTTCAGGGTGGGTGGGGACTGCCAGACTAGGGTATCCAACCTAGAAGTCTTCCCTGATCAGCTCTGAGCTCTGTCCTCTCTGCCTGGAGTCTTCTTCCTCACCCACCGGCTTGCGCAGTGGTGGTGAGTGGCTGCCCAGAGCGCCACCTTACATCCTTAGAGTTCAAGGCGGAGAAAACAGGGCTCTTTCCCACCAGGTGCCAGTAACAATAAAAGAAATCCTGTGTTTGGCTCAGCTTGGAGCTTGTTCCCTCCCATCCCCCAACTCTGGACAAGGGGGTCATGGGATAGGATGTCATCTCCTTTGGGACCATTTGGCTTGACTGGAAGAGCCACCATGGGTAAACATGGCACCTACTGGTGACATCACCAGGGGCTGTGTCCCAGCACAAAAAGGTCCCCTAGGGAGGAGAAATACTGTATCTTCTGTATCTTTTCTCATGTGTATAAGAACGTACTGCACGCCTTTATCTTTGTGTAGTATTATGTATACACATAAGTATGTGCGTATTGGAGGGTACAGCCCCCTAATTTTTAGGGTCTTAAATACAGTTCCACAAAGCATGGTTCTGAATACCTTCACTTAGGTACTCTTTAAATTCCTGCTGCCCTTTGCAAGCTGCCTTTGGTTATCGTAATCGGCTCTTGCAGAGGACACTTAACTCAGTGAGGGGCACACCTGTACATTTCATGTGACTGTAAATGGGAGGAGGAAGCCCAGGTGCTGAGAGAGGCAGGACACTGCTGGGTGACGCCTGGGGATCAGGCTTGAGCTGTCTGTGGGGCAGAGGTCTTGCCTGACATGTCGGAGGGTCAGGAGAGCAGATATCCAGGTGGGTGCCTCCTGTTCCACCTGCCTCTGCCTTTATTGACACCCTCTAGCCCAGAACGTCCCCTCCCAGGGCCAGCTTTGGGGTTCTTAATTCAGGCTGCTGTGAAAGGACGACACTAGAGTTGGCTTTGGGGACAGTCACAGGGCTGGCTGGCTGTCAGGACGGTTTTTCCAGAATCTGTTTTCTTTGGACTTATCTTTTGGTCTTGGGGATTTGGGCCCTTTTAATCTTTTGAAGATGAAAGTCCTTTGTTAATGCCTGTGCGTTCTCTCAGTCAGTGGTGTTCTGGAATATAGAGGGGCAGTGGGAGAAAATGCTGGGTTCCTAGGCTCTGGGTTTCCCTAGGTAGCTCTTCTTGATGGGCACAGGGAGAGATCCACTCTAGACATTTAAAACTCGGGTCTTGGGTAATCTACTGTAATTTCACAACAAAGTGTAACAACATAATTTTCTGCTTTAGTGGTGGCTATTAAACCATCTTGACCCCTGAGACTGAAATGGTGTGAATTCCAGGGGTTTCCATATAAAATGGAAACCTTGGGAAGGTGAGATTTGGGACTTGGTTTGAACTTTGAATTAGTCACTGCTCTTTTTGTTTGTTTGTTTTATGACTTCTTTGATAAATTACAAGATTATATGGGTTTCAGGAAGAATAGAATAATGGCGTACGTAGTTCATGCCTCTCATTGCTCTAAAATAATTAATGAAAGAACTTCACTCGGAAAGCCATCCCAAAGAGCCTGCAAACGTTTGCAAGAAATTTAGTGACACACTTTATCCATTTATCTTTTTTTTTTTAAAAGAAACCTTCTAGCCCTGGCATCTTAACTGGCTTAGCAGTTAAGATACGTTTTATCTTACACGTTAAAAAAAAGTTACATATACACCTGCTGCGACAAACTATACATGTGATTATATATCAGTGTACCTGTGTTAACATCATGCTTACTCAAACATTTCTTTTCCGTTTGATCTACTGTAGTTTTTTCAAATAAAGTTATCATAGCGGAACTATGTAAATATCCACATGCACACTTAACTTCTTCTGCACTGTCACTCTAATAGCTCATTGTTTGGGAGGCCCTGTAATGATGACAGACACAAATTACTTTCCATTTGTCGGGCACTGTTGTAGGTGTTGCCTCCGTGACCTTCCCAACAACTCCATGAGGAAGGGCCAATGTGATCGTCCCTGGAGGAAGGGGACACACACAGGTTAAGTAACGTGGCCAAGACCACAAGGGGCACAGCTGAGATCTGAACTCGGGCCACCTGGCTCCAGGGAGTGGAGGGGTCAAGACTGTGGGTGTCGAAGCTCAGCCACTCACCTAACTTGTGACCTGGCCTCCCTGAGGCTCAGTTTCTTCGTGGGTAAAATGGGCTCAGTCCTGCCTCCCCCGGTGCATCACATGGTGGCGAGGGGTGCTCTCTGCGGGACCCGTCGGGAGCATGCACTCTGTAAAACACGCACTTGCACTTCTGGGTTCTTCAGCTATCTTCCCTTGCACATGGGGGCCCACATCCCCATTCTCTGCTCGGGTTGATGGCCGTGTTTGCCTGCAGGAGCCGTTGTGAGGTGTGGTCTGGCCCAGCTCTGGGAGCTGGGGGACCGAGGTTTGTTACGTCTTGCTCAGTCTCAGGCATCCTGCTTGACAGGCACAAAGCAACCTTCTTTCCCGAATGTCGAAGCATCGCACCCCAGGGGTTCTTTCTGGCCTTCGGGGCTTTGGCTCTGCTGGGCGACAATGGAAGATTTTGGAAAGGGAGGCTTCATCTGTGCCCCCTGTCAGCATGGGGGAGGGTGCCTTGGCTTATGCCCCGCGCTCTGATGTCCCACAGAGCTCCACGTAGGGGCGTGTTTCAGGGAGTGGCCGGAATGATGGGGGCGGAGGGTGAGGAGAGACAAGTAAGAGTTCACGGGGAAGGAGCCACAGGAAGGCGAGGTCCGCGAAGGCTGGAAGAGCCAGGTGTTGACTGCTGCTACCTGGAGGTCCAGCAAGATGGCGACTGTAGGATGCCCTTTCCATTTGGTTATGGGTGGTCTTTGGTGACCTTGGATCGGGTGGGATGGTGGGGCCGGGGGGCAGCTCAGTGAGTTCACTGCAAGCTCACCCATGGGGTGCTGGGGTGCCCACGCTGCCTGCTCACTGAGGGTGCAGGGATTCTCTCGAGGAGTTGTTGCCTCACCCCAGCCCCCACCCCTGGGTCCCGGGCATAAAAGCACTAGAGGAGGCCACGGGTGGTCCCCAGACTGTGCCCAGGTGCTTCACAGGACAGACTTGTCTTCTTCCACCGCTCCTCCTGGCACACTCCTAGTGCGACACTGAACACACACAACTCACTTCTGGGTGCCCGGGTGTTCAGAGCTCCAAATGGGAAACTACCCAAATGCCCATGCCCTGTGGAATGGATCTGGGAGCTATGTAATCAAACAAGGAATATTATACAGCAGTGAGGATGGATGGACGTCCCCAGCCGCACAGGTGAAGCACAAAAATGCTGCTGCCTGGAAGAAGCCCGGCACGAAAGAACAGACACTGGATTTCCCCTGCTCATCATGCTCAAAACCAAGCAAAACTAAGCTCTGGTTGGAGACGTTGGGGGAGATGCAGAGGGCGCAAGTGATGTTCTTTCTTGATCTGGGAGAAGGTTCAGTGGGTGGGTTCACTGTGACAATTCACTGAGCTGCAGGCACATGGTTGGGGGCATACTGCACGTACGTTGCCATCAGTGACAAGGTTCTGCAGACAAGCAGAGGGACTCTCCTTGCTGAGCCTTGTGTTGGCGGGGATCTGGGTCTGAGTCCCAGCTCTCTGACCCTGGGCAGGCCGCCCCACACCCCTTGGGTCTCAGGTGCATCCCTTCCCAGCGTAGCATTGTGCTTACCTCCAAGGGTGACGCGAGGGTTTAATGAGCCAGAAGGGTGACCAAGGACTGGCCTGGGGCATTTCCAGAGTGACAGAGACCCCTCACCCTGGGGTCCCTCCTGAGGCTCACTTGACCCCCAGTGGGCATCACTTGGTAGAGGCCACCATGATAGACTCCTCCATCCTCATCTTTTCCATAAATCAAAGTGAAGGACCAGTGATGTCCCCAACACCAATCTTTGCCATCCAGTTCAGCCTTTCTCATAAATCGAGTCAGAAGAGAAGTGTCCCACGTGGGTACAAAGGGCATGTGTGTGAGGAGGACAGTGCAATCCAGGGAGACAGTGGAACGGTTTCTGGAGGGTCCCTGGCCTTGAGGACTTCACCTGCCTCTTCTGCCCAGTGGATAATCCTTCGAGGCCCCTGCCCTCACCTCCAATATCTTTTGGAACTATTATTAAAGCTTGAAACAGATTTTGGGTTTAAAAGGGCCTTTGGGCTGCCAGTGCTGTGAACCCCTTTCCCCAAAGGCATGCCCGTCCTGCGTGTACCCGTGGCAGCCCTAACCCAGCCTGAGAGCTTCCAGGGCTCAGAAAGCTGGAGTGCACTGGCCATGTTTCTCCTCTCTTCTGGCCAAGGTGGTTCCACTCTCTCTCCCTGTCTCCCTGGCCCCCCAGCCGTGAGGCAGGAGGTAGAGATGGGGCTGTGTCTCCCTAGGGATGAAAGTTATCTGCAGATGCTGCCAGCCCACCTGAGCGTGGCCATTCTGCATCTGTGCAGCCTTTGATGACGCTCGCCCTCATCGCTGCTCCGTTTTGGTCCAAAGGGTGCATGATCCTTGGGAACCATGGCTCACTCCCAGAGACACTGTCTTTGGACTTATATCCACCTTGGTGTCTATCATCTGTGAAATGGGTGTAATATCTTAGCGTAGTATCACTGCCAGTGTAAGAGAGAAGGGCTGCATCCCTTTGCCTTATTTTGTCCTGAAGTCATTTTCCAGCTCCCTTCCCCCACAAGACACTGCCGTTCACCTCTTTCTCTGCTTATAGTCTAAAGCTGTGCTTGTAAACCCTGGCTGCTATTAGAAACATCTGGGGTGCTTTAAAAAGTACAAGTTTCTGGGCCCCCTCCACAAAGATACTGATTCATTTGGTTCCGTGAGGGGTGAGAGCAGCGGGGTGCTGGACCCCACTGTGTGCCAGCCTGCCCACCTCCGTCCTCAGTGACCTCACTTTGGTAGCTTGAAAGCTGCCAAGATGGAAATTGGCAGACACTGCACATCGGGTCCCAGAGAGCCCGTTATCAAACATTTACCAGCCCACCACGGAGCCAGGACATCAGTATTTCCTTCAGAGCTCCCACGGTGATTTTCACATGCAGCCGGGGCTGAGCACCGCTGGCCCGAGGTGCCCCAGGATGTGCACAGTGAGGGTTCCGTTTACCAGTTCAGCTCACAGCTGTCCAGCCCTACCAGCGGTTGAACAATTTGTGGGAATTAGATCTCTTAACTCTCACAGCAACCCATGCAGGAGGACTTATTCCCATTTTTCAGACGAGGAGATTGAGGTCCAGATAGCTTACCTGGTTCCTTGTCCAGGCCCACTCAGCTAGGTGGTGGCTGAGCCTGGATTTGAGCCCAGGCCTGAGCCCCTGGAACCCAGGCTTGTCCAGGGCCTCTGGGATGACTTGGTCAGCGCCCCGCCCTCCCCACAGGCTGATGCAGACTCGTTGCTCTGGGGCTGTGACCCTTAGGTCTGCGGCAGGTCGCTGGCAACGGGCACGTCTCTATCTTAGCCAAGATGCTTGGACTCTGAGCTGGGAGAGGGCCTCCCAGTTACTAATGAGCCCTCGGCGCTGATGCGTGCTTTCTTCCCTCCCCAGTGGAGCACGACAAAGAGTTCTTCCATCCGCGCTACCACCACCGGGAGTTCCGGTTTGACCTTTCCAAGATCCCAGAAGGGGAAGCCGTGACTGCCGCCGAATTTCGGATCTACAAGGACTACATCCGGGAACACTTCCACAACGAGACGTTCCGGATCAGCGTTTACCAGGTGCTGCAGGAGCACCTGGGCAGGTGGGTGCTGTGCTGGTGCTGGGGAGGGGTCCTGAGCCTCCTGAGCCACCAGGAGATGGAAGCTGGAGGGTGGGGCCAGGTTGGGGCAGGGGGAGTCACGGCTGCTTCCTCCAGGGAGCACCAACCGTGTGCCAGGCCCTGGACTCAGTACCTTTTCTCAGGATGGTGTATGACGTTATAAAGCTGTCACCATCAGCAGATGGAGTTGGGAACAGGGGACGGCCAGGGGGGCCTGGGGGCGTGTAGCCCCCTGTGCACTTGGGGGTGGTCTGGGTCGGCATGTGTTTAGGAGGGTGAGGAAGAGGAAGGAATCTTTTTGACCGTCTACCCCTCTCATTCATCCCTGAAACCCAGCACATGATGTCTGGCAACCAATGAGAGTGGCCACTAGTAATAAGACGTTAGGATAAGAATCCCCAAACCAAAAATAAACAGCACAGAATTCTTAGCCTTCCAAGAATCTTGAGGTCAGGAACCAAAAGCTTGTGTAATAAGACTTTTAATTTCTTAAGTTTAGACCCTTTAGTTTAGTTTTAAAGTCCTCTGAGAGGTAAGAAGGCTAAGAATGAGCTGGAACATCTGCATGTCATCTAACAAGGACATTCTGCAGCCCCGAGGTGGATGCGACCAAGGTGGTACTACCCAGAGGGTGGGTTTTTGAACATCTTGGGCTGCCGTATTTTTAACCCTCCCCCCATGCCATTCCTCGAAATTAATGGAAGAAGGGTGGTGTGGGTGCCCCTTTCTGATGGGCAGTCCAAGCACCTTCAGCTGGAAAGGGGACCTATTAGCACATCCAGGGACATGGGGACTGTCAGCACCTCGTTTGGCAAGCACTGTCTCTTTGGGGTCATCTTAAATACTAAGAAAACCAAACTTTTCTTGAGTGTTTCCCGTGTTTTGCCTTCGTTAGCTGCCTCTGCCCCCAGTTTCTTGCCTTTTTTCAAATCAGCAAAAACACCTGTGTGTTTAACTATTTTCACAAATGGTGTCTCATCACATAGTCTCTCCTGCATCCACTTGTGTCACAAAACCTTGACCATCTTTCCATGTCACTTCACAGGGGGCATCCTCGTCCTCTTAATCACCACACGTCTCCCGTCACGCAGGCTATGCTATTAAGTGTTTAACCCGTTTCCTGCGTGCACACGGTGGGCCCTCAACTTTTCCAAATTACAGACCGTGCCGGTGGGGGCAGGTAGCAGTTGTGCACACCTATTCGTTGGATATAGTTCTAGAAATAGAACTTTGGGGTCAAAGGGCGCACACATCAGTAACTCTGGTAGATTTTGCTCAGCTGCTTTTGGAGGTGATGTCAGTTTGTACTCCCACCAGCCGCACAGAGGAGGCCTGGCTCCCCAAGTGTTCCCCAGCACGGGCTCTTGTCAGACTGTCTTGGTGTTTGTCCGTCTGTCTGGTGGGTGACAAATGGCATCTCTGTGTGGGTTAAATTTGCATGTTAGAGCCCCCACTTGAACGCACTGCCCTGTACTGCTCCCCTGCTAGAGGGGATGGCAGAGCCTCCCGGAGGGCTGGTACCAGGGAAGGAGTGTGGGTGTGGCTTGGGGGAGGCAGCAGTCTGCCGGCAGGCATCCTTGGCAGTCTCCTCCAAATCTTGCTAAAGGCACTAGGTGCCCCACTTAACCCTGGCGGGCTGGGCCCTGGTCCAGGCTGTTAACAAGAAGCATTGAGTTCATTCTCAGGGCTGACATATGTTTGCTCTGTCCTCTGACAGATCCCCCGGGACTCTTGAACAAGAGCGTGTGTTTGACTTTTCTCGTGAAGGCTGACTCACTGGAGGCGAGGCAGGTGCCCAGAGGCACGTCCTCAGTAGCACTCGGTCGGCCTGCTTGTGCAAACGCCGAGCCCAGCTCACACCCCGGGCCTCCTAGCAAGCTCCCCACACCTGCCTCAGACCGCCATCGGGAGGTTTAACCTCAGGAATGTCGCTGCCCCAAGTGGGTTTGGCTGAGCAGGACGGGAAGGGTTAGCTGATGTCATGGTGTCGCTCTTCGCTGAAGTTCTCCACCCAGGAATGAGTCCCCCTCCCTGGCCGGTGGTCTTTGGGGTCAGCTCGGATGCTGCTGATGCGGGCCCTCCTTCCTGTAAATGGAAGCTTGCTTTTAGGCTTGGAGCATCCTTGGGTGCTGCTTTTGATGCGAGGGGCACCCCACCCATGTTCCCACACCTGCTGTGTGCACCACCCTACTCCAGGGGCAGGGGAGAGCAGCAGAGACTCAGTGATGAGTGTGCTGGGCACCTCTTCGGGTGGTGGGAGAGTAAGGAGGCCACTGCACTTGGAGAGAGCCGAGTGAGCCCAGCGATTCTGAGCACCTCTGTGCCTGGCGCTGGCCTCAGAACTATGGGATAAACCAGCCCCGTCACGGGGCAGCGACCTAGTCTAAACTTCGTTGAGGGATGTCCTAGGGGCTCCCCTCTCAGGGCAACCACACGCTGGATGGCTTGAAACAACAGAAACATAGCTTCTCATGGTACTGGAGACCAGAAGTCTGAAATTAAGGTGTCAGTGGGCCACTCTGCCTCTGAAGTCCACAGGGGAGGGTCCTTCCTGCCTCTTCCAGCTTCTGCTGGTGGCTGTGGACTGCCTGCATTCCTGGCTCACAGCTGCGTGGCTCCCACGTCTGCCTCCGTTGTCACACGGCTCTGCCTTCTCGTGGCGTCTCCGCAGTGCGCCTCTCCCCTCTTCTGATCAGGAGACCGGTCATCTTGGATTAGGGGCCGCCCTGCTCAGGCGTGACTTCACTGCTTAACTCATTACATCCTGAAAGACCTTAATTACTAATTCAGAGGTAGGGCTCAAGCACATCTTTTTAGGAGATGCAATCAACCCATAACAAGGTGAAGAAGTCAGGCAATCAGCAAGTTAGCAACTCAGTAGAGCCACTGGCCTGATAAGGTGGTTGGTGGTCATTGACGGCCTGTTGAGCTGGGGACATTTGAACGTCTAGAAGGATCCGAAATGGGATGGGGGAGAGCGTCTCAGGGGAACTACAATGGCCACCATCCTGAGGTGCGGATGAGCACAGGTCGTAGGAAGGACAGAAGGGAGCCATTGGTGCAGAGTTGGGTGAGCCCCTTGGCCCTCTCTTGGATGAAACACGAGTCTTTGGCCCCCCAGCGGCTGCCGGCAGCTCCTCGTCTCTGCCTGTGTCAACCTGCTGACTTCGTGGGCACCTGGTTCCGTCACAGCTTGAAGGGGCCACCTCCTCGACCCTGCTTTAGATCCACGCGGTGGATCTAGTGGCCCTGGGAGTGGGGAAGGCCTGAGTCACTGTGGTTGGAAGAGGGACCGGTGGGGCAGCTGTCAGCAGCTCTGTGGCTAGCATGGCAGGCTGCCCCGATGAGCAGCGTGGCCACAGACCATCGCTGAGGATGCTCAGCCCAGCGTTGGGTTCCCGCCTCAGGGGGCTTTGGGCTTTGCTGGGAGACTGAGTCCCTCAAATGTTTGAGCACCCGCTGTGGGCTGTGCAGTGGTGGAAATGATACGACCCCAGTCCCTGCCCTTGGGGAGGTGACAGTCAAGCAGAGGAGGCGACCTAGGATGACGTGGCAGGTGCAAAGCAGAAGGTAGAGCCGGGAGTGGAACGAGAGGCAGTGGGAGGGGACGGAGGGGCTGCTTGCTTCAGATGTCTAAACTTCCTTTCTATACTTGAAACTGGGAAGCAGGGCCCTCATTCTGCAAAAGTTAACATTTTTTTCCAAAAAATTATTGATTTTTTTTTTCTGGGTGGGTTGTTTTGTTTTTGGATCCAGAAGCGAATGATCCTATTGTGTAATTCCCCAGGATAACTTAGCTATTAGTGGAGTGTGGATTCGAATCCCAACGCTACGTACCAGTGTGGCCTTGGGAAGTAGTAACCCCTCAGAGCCTCAGTTTCCTCCCCTGTACAATGGGAATAATAGCTGATCAACCTCCCAGGGTTGTGGTGAGGATAAAGGGAGTTAACATGGTTACTTAAAGCATAGCAAGCGCTCAGTAAAGGTTTACCAGACATTAGTGTCATCGCCATCACTGTCACCATCACCACCACCCTCACCATCGTCATCCTCGTCGCCAGGAATGCAGAGGCCTCCTTAGGAGAATGGAGAGCTCCAGGTTCGGGCTGCGGTACTGTCTTTGCCCCCTTTGCTAAAGTCCTTAATTATGCCGTCTCTGACGGGGATGGAGGAGCTTGCTTCAAGCTGGAGCGCTCGTTTGTATTTCCCCAGCCTGTGCCACACGTGTTCTTCGAGCTGAAGGCCCTTGTCTGATCTGATCACTGAGGAGTCCTGAGCCTGCCCCCACCGTCCTGCTGGGTGGCCGCCTGCTCCCCCTGCGAAGGGAGCCGTGGCCTCCCTGAGGCCGACCGCCCAGCCATGCGGAGCGCAGAGCTGGGACACCTGGCTCTCCGGCGAGCCCCGGCCTGAGCTCCAGGAAAGCCCTGGGGGTGCTGCGGATTAGCCGGCTTCGGGGCGGCCTCAGCGCCTCTCTCCCTGTGGCGGCCACTTTCCACGGAGTCCTCTTGATCTCTCGGAATCCAGATTAAATTCCGATAATGAGCCTAGCTGGAGGCCTTCCACAGCCCTCGGGCTGCGCTTGCAGCAGGCCCCAAACAGCCGCAGAGGCGTGCCGGGGCCGCCCTGGGCGGTCGTGGGGTGGGTGGGTGCCAAGAGGCAGGTCTGGGGATGGTGACCTTGGCTCCAGTGGCCTTGCTGGGAGTTGGGGGTGAGGGGCTCGGGGATTGGAGTCTTACCCTCCTTCTCTGAATCCAGGGCCTGGGGCTGACCTGCTGAGGCTTGGCTTCCAGAAACTGGTCCCACTTCTGCCCCAGTGGCTCAAACTCTGGTTCCAGCTCAAGATGAGGGTGTTGGGTGGGGGTCCTGCAAGCTAAAGGGTTTTATTCGAGGAACTGAGATTGGGCAACTTCCAGCCCCACCCTTCCCCTTCCTTCTCGAAGATCTGAGCTTCCCTCCCCACAAGTGCTGCCGCACCTGGAGGGGACACAGCTGCTCAGTGAGACACCCTGGGGGCCGCAGGCCAGCCAGGCCAGCGGGACCCGCTTGTGGGCAGTCGCTGCCGAGGTTGGGATGAAGTTGGCCGCTGGATGAAAAATGTCCCTTGGTCTGTCTCAGGGACTTTGGCTGCCAGGAGGTTGACCTCAGAGTGGTCTCTGGGGCCAAGATTGGATCAGCTGCAGCCTGAGTCACTCTGAGGAAGAGAGAATGTCCCCGGGATGGACCAGAGGAGGGGGCAGCGGGGCTGCTCGCCAGTTCCCTCCAGCCCAAGGCAGCTCGCGGCACTGAGGGCGGAGGCAAGCGCTGAGCCTGTGCTGCCCAGGTTGGGGCGCCGAAACCCACAGCCCCACCAGCACCACACCCCCAGCCCTGTGCAGGGCTCCCAGCTCCCCGCGTGGAGGAGGTGCATCGGTCTCCTGAGCCAGTGCCCCCAACCATCCAGGAATACACACCTGCCGCAGCTCTTCCCTCCTCTCCAGAAGGAAGCTTCATCCAGAGCTTCCCTGGCCTGAGCCCAGGGGCATCCTTGCCCTTTAACAGCTCAGCCTAGTGACACAACTCCCCCACTATCAGGTGAAAACGCAGGCTCTGGGTCAGGCAGGCTTGCTGGGATGCAGCCGGAGCTTCTGTGTTGCTGACAAACTCCCAGAGGATGCCATGCACAGAAGCGAGTGGGAAGGTGCCCGGTGTCGAGGATGTCTTACTGGGAGAGCGTCTGTGGTCCCTGTGCCCGAGGGGTGGCCCCAGGGTGGCGGGTCATTGGACCCTTCCTAAGTCTTTGCCATCCCCACCCCCTGCTCGAGGCTTCTCATCATTTGGTGCACGCTTCACTTTCATTTTGTGCCTTGGAATTGATCCTGTAAAGATTTGATATCCCCATTTTATAGGTGTGGAAACTGGCTCAGAGAGGGGAAGTAACCTACCTGAGATCACACAGCTCAAATGTGGCAGAGGTGGGACTCGAACTCTGGTCTCTTAGATTCCAGGGCTCATGTTCTTGGCCATAGCAACACCCTGGTACTTCTTGCTTGTACAGATTTCCTCCACTGCAGGAACCAGGCTCAAACAGGGCGAGTGTGAGTCCCCAGCTGAGGTCCTCGCCCTTGGCTGTGATTAGAATCACCTGGGGCTCTTTTCCAACTGTGGGTACATCAGAATCGGGGCTGGGGCTGGCCTTTTTAAAACTCCCAGGTGGTTCCCTGCGGAGCCAGGGCTGAGAACTGGTGGCCGGGATCTCTCCTCTCTTACCTGTGGGCTGTCTTAACGTGCCCGAGAGGCAAGGGGAGAGGTGTCTTCTGGTCCAGGCCCCCAGGTTCCTTTTGGCTTGGTCTCTCAAAGAAGACTGTTTTCTCCCACAGGATTGAACCCAAAGTGTGGTCCAGGCCCTGACTGGCAGTCTCAGCAGCACAGGGAAGGGGCTGGCTGAGAGTGGAGATCCTGTTGAGCTCTGGTTCTGGAGGCTTCTGGAAGCTTCCAGAGCCTTCTTGCTGCCTACGTGCCTGGTTCCACATCTCCTGGCTTTAACCTCTCACCACTACACCTCAGCCCCAGGGTGTGAGCTCTGGTTTTGAGTGGCTTTCTCAGGAGTTGCTGGTTCAGCTCCCTAGAGGGCAAGGAGGGAGCACTGACTTTCCGGCACAGCCGGAACGTTTTGGAAGGTCAGAGGAGAGTGGCTTGGTCAAGGTGACTTCTCCTGGCTGCCTCCCTCCAGGACCCCCTTCAAATCCCAGCACGGAGTGGCTTCAGAAGGACACAGGAGCTCTTGAGGTCCACTTGTGTGTCCAAAGGGATCACTCTGAAAAAGCCTGCCTCCAGCGGCCCCTGCTGAGCCGGTGGCCAGCTGCTGCGTCCAGCTGGGGTCGAGTGGCCGAAGCGCAGTCAGCCTGCCCTGCTCGGCAGCCCGGCACCAAATGTCCACTGGTCTCCTGTCCCGTGAGTGAAGGCCACTGTGAGCCTTGGTGGTTTTTAAAATCTCTATGCCTTCTATTTCCTTCCTTACTTCATCCCCAAACTGACTTTACAGGGAAGACGTGGGTGGTGCTCAGGGAACCAGTGGTGGCAAATCCTATTCGTCGAGTGCTTGTGAGTTGCACGTACTCTCTTAGTTCTCAAGATAAGCTTGAGAAGTCTCTGTTCTCCCGTCTGGTGCATGAGGTCACTGGGACACAGAGAGGCCAAGTGATCCTCCCCAGGTCACACAGTGGAGGTGGAGTTCAAAACCAGCTATTAAGTAAAATTAGGGGTGCCAAGGCCCCACCCCCAGAATTCTGATGTAACTGGTCCTGGTATCGCCTTGGCACTAGTGTTTTTTTTTTAAAGTCCCCAGAGTGGACTTGCTCCCTATTCTGTCCTGCCCCTTTGGGGATCTGAGGGCCCTTGCAGAGTCACTTCATCCGTTCAAGGAAAGTGGAGACTCCTGTCCTGCTGGAAGCACGTGGGGTGTGGACAGTGCTAGTGAGGGCCGGTGTGAGTGGATGGCAGCCTAGATGCCTTTCTGGGAAAGGAGGTGACAGATGATGCTAAGCTGCCCTCTTCCCGTCACTCCACGTGGACTTAACGCGTAATGGCCATGAAGGTCAAGGTCCCGTGAGGCGGCCCCCTTGCAGACCTGCCCTGTAGGAGAGGGCTGCTCCTTTTCCTCTCACCCGTTTGGCCAGTGCCTTTTGAATTCACGATGTGATCATGCTCCTGTTTGGGTAACATCTCTCTGAACTGAGAGAATAACTGGCTGCCTTCGCTGACAGTGACCATGACAATGCTGATTGTTCTGAGCACAGACTACGCAGCGCTCTGTCCTTCCCCTCACAGCCCCCCGAGGGAGGTACCATCGTCCACCCCACTTTACAGACAAGGAAACTGAGGCACGATAGCAGGGCAGGGACTGAGGAAAGGAAGTTTGCCTCCCTCCCCAGTCACATCTGGTTTTCCTCCCTCGCTGGAGGGTACACGTTTCCCTTTGCCTTCGCGGCAACCCTAGGAATCCAGTAATGGGAGGCGAGGATATCTTCTGCACCAGGGAACTGAGGCAGAGAAGGTGGAAGGCCTGCCCCTCTTGCCCCAGTGATGCTGTGTAGACAGTTGGTAAAGACCAGGGGCTTCAGAGGTGACTGGATTCACCTTCTACTCCACCACTTGGGAGCTGCATGAACTTGCGTGGGTCTTGGACCCTCGTGAGCCTCATCAGGCCTCGGCAAAGCTCAGTGGGAGCTGCGGTGACCATGGTGGTGGCCGGGGCAGGGGTGGGCGCTCCAGGAGGGCAGGCGTTTGGTCTGTTCTGCTCACTGTCGTATCCTTTGTACCTGGAACCTGGCATATAGCAGGTGCTCAGCAAAACACATGTGCACAAGTGGCTGAAGAACAATCTGACGTTCCAGCCATGGGCCTTTTGAGCTGGCAGACACGGCTGTGTCTCGCACGGGGGAGTTTCAGCACCACGCGCGGTGGCCAGCTCGAGGACGTGGGAAACAGGTACCTGCTGGCCCTCCTCTCACACCCAAGCATCTCCAGTCTTGGGCCCATTCATCCTAGCGAATCTTCCAATGTGTTCTCTCTTCCAGAGCTGAAACCCGAGAGCGCCTCGTTTACAACCTTTCTTCAGCATCTGAGCCCAATTTCCAAAAAGTGAAAATTGCCCGTAATTATAATACTTTCCGATCTTGGGAAGTTTCCCTGTCACGATTATAATTATATTATTTCGAGCTTGTGTGCCAGTGGATACCCAAGAGTGGATTGGTTCTCATCTGCAAATAGGGGACATGTCAGCATGTGTGCCGAGGCCCCAGGTTCCCTACGCTGGAGCGAATTTGGGGAAGAATGGGCTTTAGTGTCGGGGGCTGGCTGGATGACTCGATCCCGGCACTTTAATTCCAAAAGCGCTTCATACTTGGACCTCGGCTCGTCTATAGGAGTCTGTTTTTCCAAATGCATTAACATCTGTGTTTCATATCAGGGCCTGTAATTGCTTTAGCCTTTTTGGCAGGAGACAGAGAGAATTAATATTTTTCAGTTTGGGCACGAGCGGTCATCTGTAGCTGGGGAGAAAAGTGCCCGCTCAGATGTGAACTCAGAAAGGATGGGAAATACAGGCTCACCAGAAAGATCATGTTTTAAAGGAGTCAACTGCAGTTAAGGAGGCTCTTGGCTACTTCAAGTTCAGGTTCAAGTCAGCATCTGGGCAAATGCTCAAGGTTCTTCCAAACACTGGTCCTTCCTTTGTCTTCCCGTTGCTAGCCTCCGTCAGCACCATTTTCTTCTTTTTCCTCCACAATGTCCATGGCTTTGCATTTTGTCACTCTAAGAATGGAGGAAGGAAAGCTGACATCTGGCCTGCAGTCCAGCATGCGTGCCACCATGTCCCCTCGGGGACCCAAGGCAGGCATGGCTAATGGATCACAGCGCTCCTCCCTGCCTAATCTGCGCTTGGCCTGAATCCTCAGTACAGCTCCACTAAGTGAGGCAGCCACAGCTCACTGAGTGACTATGCCATCGAGTGAAGGCTGCTGGTCACTGATCTCAGGTCTGGTTTCCCTGAAGCCAAACCCTGAGAGGAGGACTGTGTGTGAAAGTGAATGCTGAGAAAATGTTTCCAGAAAAGGCAGGAGTGTGGGGAAGTGTGCCTGCAGCCAGGCGGCCAGGCTGGTACCGCACAGAGTCCCACGGAAGGTGACTTTGGCTCCCTCCTCCGGCAGGGACTTCTGGCGGTGGTGGTGCGCCCCTCACCCCAGCCAGTGGTCAAGGAGCTGAGGCTCTGGTACCTCCGCAGCCATCAGGACTGCTTCCGGCAGGTTTTCCACCCTCAGCACTGCTGACAGTAGGGGCTGCCCTGCAGGTGGGTTTAGGGTGTTTAGGTGTTTGACTGCCTCCTTGGCCTCCACTCGTGAGATGACACTGCCAAGGCATGACAACCTAAAGTATCTACAGATACTGTCACACGTCTCCTATGGGAACCCAACGGCCCCTGGTGGCGAAGCACTGGCGGGAAGGGGCACTTCCTCTCTGGATGCTCACAGGGGAAGGGGGTACTGGCGCCTGGGAGGAAAAGCCCCCCGGAGCCGAGGAGCCCAGGTGGGAGGGCCTGAGATGCTGCACTTCTGGACAAGCCTGAGCCAGGCTTGGAGCGAGGGTGCCTCCCCATCCCTGTCTTCTGCCTTCCCTTGGTCTCGCTCACTGCTGTCCACCCGCTAAGCACTGCTCAGCTCCCGCCGTGCACCTACTCGCAGGCTTCCATCGGCCCCGTGGTCCGGGTGGGAAGGCCCAGCCCGAGCTGTTGTCAGAACCACCTGGGACCCCTTTTAAAGGGAGAAGCACAGATTTCCATGTCCAACCCCAACTGATCTGATGTCGGGGCTAGAAGTCTCAGTGTTCTGCTTTTTTTTTTTTTTTTAAGATTTTTTAGAGCATTTCAGGTTCACAGTAAAATTGAAAGGAGATATTTCCCCTTCACCCCCAACGCTGCTCCCACACATGCACAGCACCCCCCATTATCCACATCCCCACCAGATGGGACCTTTGTTATCATTCATGAACCTTCATTGACACGTCATTATCACCCAAAGTCCCTAGTTTACATCAGGGGTCACTCTTGCTGCTGCACATTCTGTGGCTCTGGGCAAATGCGTATGACATGTGTCCACCATCACAGTATCCGTACGTAGAGTGTTTTCCCTGCCCTAAAAATCCTCTGTGCTCTGTCTGTTCATCCTTCCCCTCCCCTCAACCCCTGGCAACTACTGATCTTACTTGTCGCTATAATTTTGCCTTTTCCAGAATACCATATAGCTGGAATCATACAGTATGTAGCTATTATTATTAATTGTCAACAACGAGCTCCTAGGACTGGTCGCCTCATTTGTGAGACCCAGTGCAAAATGAAAATGCAGGACTACGTGTTAAAAATGCACGGCCGGGGGAGTGGGTGTGGCTTGGGGGTGGGGCACATGCTTAGCATGCGCGAGATCCTGGGTCCAATCCCTAGTACTTCCATTTAAAAAAAACAAAAAATGTAACTTTATTTAAGAAAATACATTAAGGATCATAAGGCAGCGACTGCAGAGCATTAAACCAAGCATGGAGTCCTATGGGTGGGCCTGGGTGACTGCACAGGTCATATGCCCGCGAGGCTGGCCCTGAGAGCGCCCTGGGTACAGGGACTGTTGATGTCTCTGTGTGTCTGGATGCTTCTCGTCTGTACCTCGCAAGTCCAGCGCTTTTGTCCAGGGCTGCACACCTTCTACAGTCCAGCTCCAGCCTCACTTCCAGCTGCCTCCTTGTACACACACACACACACACACACACACACACACACACACACACAACCTGTGATGTAGCCGGCTTGGCTCTCGCACACCCCCTGTCCTCTGGAGATACCTTGTTTTCTGGCCTCTGCTGCCCCAGCCCATCTCCCTTCCTCGTCTCTCCAGCCTTCTTGCTCTAGTTTAATCCCTCCACCACCAGAAACCAGATTTTAGAAAAATACAATGGACTTTTTATTACCAGATCTTATTTTTTAAAACAGGTCTAGACTCCCGGAAACATGGAGTAGATGGCGCAGAGAGCTCCCCTGCGCGCTGTGCCCGGGGCCCCTGTTAACCTCTCACATGAGCGGGGTGCAGCTGCCGTCATTAGTGAGCCCACGTGGCTGTGTTACTGTTATGAACTGAAGTCAGTCATGTGCCCAGCCTTCCCTGTTTCACACCCGGTGCCCTGCTGCTCCAGGACCCCATCCAGGGCACGCGTGACATGCAGTCGTCCTGTCTCCTCCTGCCCGTGAGTTTTCTTAGATGCGTTTCTGACAACTGTGATGCCGTCCAGCTGTTGGCAGAGCGTTTATGCTTCATCCTCTCCCACTGCTGCTCAGTCTGTCTCAACCCTGCCCTTTTTAAAAGCCAGCTCAAATCCCACATCCCGTGCTGTGGTCTCGCTGTCCTCTGAGCCTGGACGCAGGTGGTCAAGATTACTAGGTCCTCAGCCTGGGACGTTCTGTGACCTTGGGGGCTTCTGACCATCATGCCCCTGGGACTTAGCACCGAGCCTACGGTTTGGCTTCTTGAGTGAAAACTAGATTGTGAGAACCTTTTAAGGGGTAGGGTTTTTTAAATTTTTGGTTCTTCCTCAGGGCCTAGGTAGGGGCTCCTGAAAGATGATACTTGGGTCCAGAAGCAGACTTCTCATCTCCCGTCGATGGTGTGGGGTGAGGGATTTGGGCTCAACCTTTGGCTCCAGGGTCAGGCCCGTAGGCCGGGGGAGTGGAGGAGGGAGGCGGGGTGGTTTGTGAGTCGGGTTTGCAGGGAGGACTAAGAGTTAGAACGAGGAGAGAAACCTGCCATTGTCAAGGGAAAGGAAATGGGAATTCTGCCTGGAAAGCATTTTCCGTCAGAGTCCAGCTTCGTCCGGCATCACACGTGCAGGGCTCGGGGTGCATCTCTGGGGCCCTGAATTCCTAGGAGAAGAATCTGTGAGGCCCTTGGTCTCGATTCCTGAGCCGTAAGAGGGACCGCTGGCCTCCACTTCATCGCTGGGTCTGCTCTCGCAGGCCCTATCTCCCGAGGCCATCGTGGGCGGGGTCCCTGCAATTGCTCCTCCAGCCCACGTCTGGCTGCCGGGGTGGGCAGCTCCTGCCTGTTGGCCTCACCAGCTGTGACTTTCGACAGGGCCTCTGTCCCTTCTTCCTGCGATGGCGGCTGGCTGGAGCCGCAGACCAGATGCTTCTGCTCAGCACCAGCCTGTCCTGCCCAGGGCTTTCTCTGACCCAAGGAGCGTGTGTCCCCCACTGCGGAGTCGAGGTCCTGGGAGCAGCCCTCCGTTGCAGGTGGGCAGGGCCAGGTGGCTATGTACCCCAGCATCCTCACGCCCCAGGAAGCACCACTCTGAGCTGTGTTCATGCAGCACCCAGGGGTCCCAGTGGATATGAGCCCCAGATGCCCACAGCTCCCTGTTTTGTTCTCTTTCCATCCCTGCCCCGCTTCCCACACTCCCAACCCAAGTGGTTCCTGGGGTCACTTCTCAGACGAACCACTTGCATTCAAATCCTTGACTCAGGATCTGTTCCTGGGGGGCCTCAAAATATGACAGAGGCCAAGAGTGTCCACCTGGTAGGGCTGTGAGGTTCAGTGGCGTCAGGTGCGTATGCCTCCTGGCACAGCAGGTGTGTCCTCAGCCTCCCTTCTTCCTGGCCACCACTCGTTGGTTTAAGGATCCGCGGTCTCAGACATCCCCTCCCGCCTCTGCATCCAGTTGTTCTCATCTGGCCTTTGTTTTTGAAAACCTTGAACGTGGAACGTGGTCCTCACGACACTTGCTTCTGTCTGCAGACTCCACTGCTAAGTTCATTTCCTTTCTCCCTTGTCTGCCTGCTTGGCTTAACTTTTCTGCGTCTGGGTTTGGAATCTTTAAAAAGTCTGTGGTTCTTTTTAAAAAAAAAAAAAAAAAGGCAGGAGACCCAGCAGGAAAGCTGTGTTTGTGTTGGTGTGTTTATTCCGTTGAGTACGCGTGAAAGAGGCTGAATTTACCTCGTGCTATTTTGGTCCAGAGCTGGAGGCCGGAGGAAATGGGGCAACCGGGGAAAGTCTCGAAAGATGAGTGTCCCATCCTGGATGTCTCACCCGCCCCCCTCCGTGGTGCCAGCCACAGGCAGCTGCCCAGCCGCGTGGGATTTCCCAGGCCGTCTCAGAAGCCCCGCAGGGCCCCCCACAGGCCTGGTGGTTCTGGGAGTGGGGGCCAGGGGTCTTTATGGTTCCCCTCCGAGCACTGAAGTCCCCAGCGTGGCCGCTTCTCATCATTTGGTTTCCATATGGATCCTGCCCAGGTTAAACAGAAGGACAGGGCCTCTGATTTTTGGAAATTCTGTGGCCCAAACTCTGGAGTCTTAAGTAAGGAGGAATAAGAGTTGGGTCTAAAAGTAAATTTGAGATTGACTTTCTTCCCAGCCCCGGCTCCCTGCCTGTCTGCATCCTCTTGGCTTCTCCCTACATGTGTGGATAAAGGAGCTGACGAAGTGATGAGGACACAGAAATGGGCGAAGTGAAGCCCCAAATGGCTGGGCGGCCTCCAAATGGGGGGTCGGCTGGGGTGGTTTGGCCACCCTCTGATCACCCAGGCAGGCCCGCAGAAGGCGGGGGACGTGGAGGTGCCCGGGGGCGGGCCAGTGTGTGTGATAAGGCAGCCTGGTACCTATGACTTGAGAGAGGGCTCCCTGGGGGGGGTTCGAGGTGGGACGGTGGGCTGAGGCCCAGGGAACTGGAGACAAATGCATTTCTGGAAGCACCTAGGCCATTTGAAAAAACACTCTTCCTTTTTTTATAACACGAACTACAGAAATTGACAACAGAAAACCTCCTTGGCTGGTAAGAAACTCCAAAGATGCCAGCACATTCATGCAATGTATGTTTGAGACCTACTGTGTACCGTGTTGTTTGCTAGGTGCTGGGGCTCCAACAGCAGTGAGCAAAGTAGGACTGGCTCTTGCCAATAAGAAGCTTAAAATGCTTTGGGGAAAGGGGAAAACCCAAATAACTGTATTAACAAATTTAAAGTCCAGCCTGGGTGCTGGAAAGGAGAGGCTCTGAGGATGTCTAACGAGGATGTGAAAGGCGTCAGGGGAAGCTTCCCTGGGGAGCTGCAGAATGCACAGGCATGACGGGGGTGAAGGGATAGGGAACAGCATTCCAGGCAGCAGGAACAGCCTGTACAGAGGCCTGGAATGGGCTGGAGTCTGGTGTAGGTAAAAGTCTGAAAGGAGCCTGGGGCGGCTGGTACCCTGGGGGCCTGGCAGAAAGAGAATGGGTGAGAAGAGGCATTGGGGAGGGAGGGGGGCCCGACCACCCAGAGCCTATAGGTAGGGTGACCAAATGCCCCCGTGTGCTCGTCTGGAGTTAATGTGCCTCCTTTCTCTCCCCCAGAGTTTCCCTGTTTGGACCGTCAGTTACCTTGTCTCCCTTAAGAAACATGAGGGAAGTTTGGCTTTTTATCCCCAGAGCTGATAAAGGGTTTAGGGCAGGGCAGTCATCTGTTCAGATGTGAGGTTCTGGAAGCCCGAGCAGGCTGCTGCGGACAGAGGGAGTGTGGGACGAGGTGGGTGGCTTCCTCCAGGTGGCAGCTCGCCACTCTGGGAGCATTTGTAAGCTTCCCCGAGCCTCAGCCTCCCGCTTGTGAGAGGGGACAGCAGCACCCCGCTCTCAGGTGTCATAGGGTTCAGTGAGCTGTCTCTGAGCCAGGCTTGTTCCAAGATCACTGCATCTGGAATGAGGGTCAGAATGATGAGGCTGTGAGTGAGGTCTGCAACCCAGAGCCTTGAGCTGGCATCTCGACTACATCAGCCCAGTTAACACATCCTCAGAATAACCCTCATTGTTATCTCCACTTTACAGACGAAAGAACCTGAAAGACAGGGGTTGGCTTGCCCAGGGTCACTCATGGGGATTTGATCTCAACTTTCCTAGGACCCTAAACGTCGTGTTGTAATGCCAACTTCCCTGACCACCCAAAGTGCGACCCAAGGACTACCCTGGGGACTTCATCACCGAAAGGATCCTGGGCTCCACTTAGACCTCCTGAATGTTTTCTCCTGCTGGCAACGGCATCCCATTTTTAGTTGCAGTCCTCATCCTTCTCCACCTCCCGCCCCCACACAAGAGTGAGGGCCTCTTTAACCGCCCTCCATGGCAGGAGTAGACAATTCTTTGTAGCGGGACTTCTCAGAGCCTTTAAAGAGCTCATGTGCATTTTGAAATCCCTTAAGAAGCAGCGATCATATGGTGCTTCCCAGTCTTCTCTGACTACAGAGCCCTTTGGATTTTCAACCCTTTCATTTTCCTCTCGGATATCTTATTCATGGGAGGCAGTTTTCAAGACCTCAGTAAACTCCAAACCCTTCCTCTTGCAGATGGGGAAACTGAGGCCCAGGCCTTAATGGCTGCTGACTTGGTCCTGACTTTGATAACAGAGGCTTCTTGAACTCTGGACACGAGTGTTCTTGTGAATGCCCAGGCGGGAGGAGGGCGGCGGGAAGGTGGAGGAAGAGAGGAGGGACAGACAGACATACAGATGGTCTCAGGGCAGGGAAGCTGTGGGCTGGTGACTCGTGCTCTGGCTGTGGGAGGAGGGTATTGTGCTTCTCTGTGTACTTTTCCACCTTTTCCCCAAATGACTTAATTTTAGTCTTCCTGGATATGCATGGTCCTAAAAAAAAATGTGTTTAAAAAAAGCCTCAGACCTCCCTGACTTCATCTTCCCATCCTGGACGCCAGGGACTGGCTGAGTGAGTTGGACGGAAGGCTGGGCATTCCCTGAAGCCCCCGGTGGGGTGTCGGGACTGGGGCTGGGTCCCCCCTGCCCAGGGCCCAAGAGGGGCACTCCCTGGGCCCGGGAGCCTCATGGCGGCCACGCCTGACTTCCTCCGTGGGCTCCTTTGATCTCCTTCCCGGCCTCCCCGCAGGGCTGGCGTTTGCTGGTCTGACTCCAGGTGCACTGCGGGCTGCTGCTTCCCCAGCCTGACTCATCCAGCTCCCCGTCCGTGACATCACGTCAGCCTGGGAAAGCTCTGGCTTCTCCATCGTGCGCTGTCTTCTGAGCAACCTGCAGGGTTCTAAAAGTAAGATGTCCAGCCCTGCAGTTTTCCAAAGAGCCAGAGATAGTGAGGGTGAGGGTGATGGTGAGGGTCAGAGTCAAGGCCAGGGTCAGGGCAGGGGTGAGGGAAGGTCTGCCTAAAGCCAGTTATTTCCACTCCCTGCTTAAAACTCCCAGCCTCCCAGTCTCTCAGCAGCTGCACTTTCCCATGGCCAGAGGCCACCCTGCAGATATGTGCCACCGCCTGCCTGCCTCTGTGCTCCCCAAACACCTGCACCCTCTCCTCGATAGCCTCTCTCACAAGGCTTTGCACATTCTGTTCCCTCTGCCAGAACACCCTTCCTGCCCTCTAGGTTGCATCATCCCTGCTCACCCCTCAAATCCAGTGCTTTTCTTTGTTTTGCTCGCCCAGAGAACACTCAGTCAGGGTTTAATTGTCCTCACTGTGCGAGGTTCTCACAGACCCTGGACCCAGAGGTCCGTCTCTGGCTTTTTTCTGTCTTCAGTTCCCAGTGGAGCTCCTGAGACCTAGGAGGTGTTCAGAATAGGTTTTAGGAGTGAAACTCTTAGTTCCTCTGGCTGCTATAACAAATTACCACACCCTTGTGGCTTAACACACATTTGTTATTTTATAGCGCTGGAGGTCAGAAATCTGAAATGGGTCTCACCGGGCTAATTTCAAGGTGTCCCCGCGGCTGCATTCCTTCTGCAGGCTCTAGGGGATAATCTGTTTCCTTGCCTTTTCCAGCTTCTAAATGTACCTGCGTTCCTTGGCTCGTGGCCCCTGCCAGCTGTCACATCACTCTACCCTCTGCTTCTGTTCTGACATTTCCCTCCTGTCTTCTTCTGTTCCTTATAAGGACCCTTATAGTTACATGGGGCCCACCTGGATAATCTAGGATGATCTCCCATCTCAAAAGTCCTTCATTTAATCACTTCTGCAAAGTCCCTTTTGCCATGGAATGCACAGGTTCTGGAGATTAAATGTGGACATCTTGGGCGGGGAGAGGAGCATTCTGCATACCACAGAATCTGAAGCTCGTTTCCCTTTCTTTGATAGTGCGGGGGGGACACTTGGCACTGGACCAGTACATTCTCTCTTGGATTCACTCTGCCTCCTCTAAGCCCGGGGAGGGGTTCCTGGCCGGGGGTACCGATATGAAGGCTGGCCCCACGTGCTTCACGGCACTTCCGTCGGGGGCCTGCCACTCACTAGCCGGATGCTGTCTTAATGCCCCTGCTCCTCAGTTGTCTTATCTATAACATAGAGGCTGTAATTATATCTACCTCGGAAGAGGAAGGATTGGGCGAGAGAATGTCACTCAAGAGCTTGGCACACAGTAGGTGCCTAGGATGCGGTTTTGGGGTGCTAATGCCCCCCAACCACCAGCCAGGCTTCCTAGAGAGACCTTGGATGACTCAGAATGTGGTCCTTCCAAACTCCAGCTCCCTGAAGGTGATGGGCTGTGTCTGAGGGATCCCAGAGGACATGAGACTGGTTCTCAGGCTGTGATGATAAGAACATGTTCCATCACTGCCCAAGCTTGAGGCCCAGGACTGGGTTCTGCTGCCCATGTAGCCACCAGCGACCTGTGCACAAGACTCTGGTCTTGGAGCAAGTTTCCAAGCTCCTGTTTGGCTGTAGGACCCTGGATGGTTGGGCCTCACTGTCAGGTGGAAGGAGGTGTCACACCCCCCTGTCCTGTAGGGTAGGAAGGAAGAAGAGTGAAATTGGGTCCTGAGACTAGACAGGGACGGTCCCAGGAGATGGGGCAGTGGGCCCTGAGGGACCCAGGTGGGACCCACATGCTCCTGCCTCGGGAGCCAGGGGCCAGAAGGATCCGCAGGCTTCCAGTCTTGGCCACGTTTTGCTAGTCTCATGGCTGTATTCCTAAGAGCTGAGTGTGTGCAAAGCGTGAACAGTTTCTTCAGGGCTGGTCTGAGGGGGTGGTGTCCTTTGTCCTGCATGGGGCTCTTAACTACTCTGGGAGTGGGTTGTGGGTGAAGGCCCTTGAGATCACAGTCTCTAAATAGTCTCTAAGAAGCCAGAGGGGGGAAGGAAAAAAAAAAGGACTTTCCACCTTCCCACGTTGGAGATTTTAAAATACCCACTTTTCCACCGTGGTGGAATTTTCCAGAGGAAGGTCGGCTGAGATGCTGGAACCCAGGCGCGGTAACGGTGTGCGCTTCTTCCTGCTTCCCCCTGTGGGTAGGTCTCGGCCTGCTCTCATGGGTGCCCCTGGGAGGAGAAGCCCGCACTCCCCAGCAGCACTCTGCCCCAGGCTGGTGGTTGAACATTAACACCGCTCCCTGCCACGGAGTTGGGGTCACTGGTGGTTCAAACTTCCCAGAGAGCAGCGCTTTGGGGGAGCCTGGGTTTCGGGAGGGGAGAATTCCACCTTCCGGGTCTTCTGCTATTTCTTTCATCGAAAGCAGCATGAGAAGCTGGAGGGAATGCCAGGTTTGTACCCCAGCTCCGATGCCTCTTTGTGAGCTTGGAGGAGCCGGCAAAACCATCTCCACCCCTAAGAGGGGGTAAAGCCAAGCCAGCCACCTTGCCCGTGTTTGTTCCGCAGACCAGGTAAAACGTGGAACTTTGTGGACCCCATACAATCTCACTTCTTTCAGAAATAGAATGTGTTTGCTAACTTGAGACAGTATTGATGTATGTGTGTCGAGGGAAGAAACAGCCTTCAGGCTGAATTGTTGCTGAAACTCCAGGGTATATGCATATAGGCTTTGCATGCATGGGTGTCTTAACCTTAGCAAAATTATTAGCATAGTGACACCGTGCTCTCTATTTTGGGCTTAGGTTGGCCTTATTCATTCTTTGAAATACAGCTTTATTGAGCTAGAATTCACATACCACCCAATTCAACCTTGTAAAGTGGATTATTCATTGGTTGTTAGTATATTCAGAGCTGTGCTATTTGATGTTCGATCCTGTTCATCACCCCAAAGGAAACTTCATTCCTATCAGCAGCCACCCTCCCCCCATTTCCCCCTCTTGACAACTACTGATCTTTCAGTGCCTGTGGATTTGCCTCTTCTGGACACGTCATAGGATTGAAATCATACGATCTGCACTCCTCTGTGTCTGACTTCTTTTACTAACGTAATGATTTCAAAGTTCACCCACATTGTAGCTGGTGTCAGTGCTTCATGCCTTTTTATTGCCTAGTAGTATTCCACTGTATGGGCGTACCACATTTTCTTTACCCATTCATCAGCTGGTGGTTTTTAGCTGTTTCCTTTTTTTTTTTTTTCCGGCTATTATGAGTAATTCTGCTATGAACATTCATGTACAGGATTTTTATTTCTCTTGGGCCATAAAATTACTGGGTCTTATGGTAATTCTGTGTTTTACCCTTTGAAAAACTGCCATACTATCTTCCAAAGTCCCTGTATCATTTTACATTCCCCCCAGCAGTGTATGAGGGTTCCAACTCCTCCACATCCTTGTCAACACTTGCTACTGTCTGTGTTTTGGGTTTTAGCCATCCTGGTGGCTATGAAGTACTATCTTACTGTGGTTTTGATTTGCATTTCCCTAATGGCTAATGATGTTGACCATCTTTTCATATGTTCATTGGCCATTTGTATATCTTTAGGGAAATGCCCATTTGTGGAATCAGTAGCATGCTAGCTTCACAACACAGGTTCTCAGTTTGACCTCTTCCATTTTCTTGACCAAGTTGTATAAGAAGGAATTATCTCTTGATAATTTGGTAAATTTGGTAAAAATATAGTAAAAAACCGTCTGAGTGTGGGATGGGAAAGGCCTTTTGTTTCTAATTCAATTCATTAATGCATATTGGGTGACTCAAATTTTCTATTTTTTTTCTTTTTACCAATTTTTGCAATGTGTATTTTCCCAGAAATTTGCATACTACACATCCTGTTTTATAGCACCTTTTTGCTTCATACTATTTTTCTTCCTTGTCAAGAAGTTTGGGTTTATACAGTCCTTTGAAACAGCCACGTAGTGCTTGGATGCACCTTGTTTTTGCCAGTCCCTCTCAGTAGATGGTTCGTTTTCAGTTTTTCTGTTACGAGCAGCATGACTGTGTTTGGGTTCTATCTCTGTGCTGAACAAACCACCCACAACTCAGTGGCTAAAACAACAATCATTTTATTGCTCAGGAATTTGGGCCGGGCTCAGCTGGGCAGTGTTTCTACTCTTTGGAGTGTCTGCTGTGGTCATTGGGTGAAGCTGGGAGCTTGGCTGGGGCTGGAACGCCCATGCTGGGGGCTGGCTTGATCTTTCTCTCTCTCTCTGTCTCTGTCTCTCTCCCCCTTCTCAGACCCTCCTCCTTCACAGCCGCAGCCCTCCTCCCCTTCCATGTGATCTTCCTTCAGCAGAGTGGTCAAGTTTCCCCATCCAGGGGCCTGCAAAAACAGAACTGCTAAGCCTCTTGTGTCCTAGCTCTGGACATGGCCAGGCGCCCCTTCCACTGGGTCCTACTGGTCACAGCAAGTCAGATGGGTCAGCCAGCCCAGACTTCAGCAGTGGGGAGCGGACCTGACTGATCTATGGAGCGCTGCATGTGAGCAGAGATAGGAGGACTTGTTGGTGGCCGTATTTGCAGGAAAGCCTACAACACTTGTCTGATGAATTTTGGAGTCAAAGGTGAACATTGTTTGAATGGACGTATGGTCTATTGTTCCATGGATCTTGGGAGGTCGCATATGACTGGGGACAAGGTAGATAAAGTCCACATCCTAGAATTTCCCACAGTCCAGCGGAGAACGTACACCAACACATCCATGACTCGTAACTACAGCGATGCTCCAGGAGCCTTGAGAGTCTGTCACTAGGCTCGGCTCCATGTGGCTGTCCCCAGTTGCTGAAGAAGATGACATCATCTCCGTCTTACAGAGGAGGAAACTGAGGCTCCAGAATCAGCCAGCTGGCCTTGCCTGCCTTCTCCATTTTCTGCCACCTGGACTTCATCCTCCTTGAGTATCTTCCCTGCTCCACACAATGTCAGGCAAATAACACGCATCGTGCAGAATTCAACAGCTTCCTGTGTCTCTTGTCCCTTGGCAAGAGAGTGAGTTAAGGAGGTGACGGGGCTTTAAGTACTCGAGTCCTCAGGTCACACTTCCAGCCCCGCCGTATCCGGGTTCTGTCTCTTGGAAGGTTTATCGATGTGGACAGTCGGACTTACCTCTCTGAACCTCACTCTCCTCATCTATAAAATAGGAACAATGACCTGACCAGGGAACTGGTACATGGAAAGCACCTAGATGTTCAGCGATGGGAAAGGGCAAAGAATGCATTTAGGGTCCCTGGGGCCCTCCGCCTGAGCCCTTCCCGTCTCTGCTCTCACCTGGGCTGGGTCAGGGAGGCCAGCATGTTCAAGGTCGATGCAGATATCACAGAGGGCTGGTTAGTTCCTCCTGGCTGTAAGAACTGTTGGGTTCCAGTAAGATGCTCAAGGTGGCAGTGAGAAATTCCCACTTTCCCGGCCGTCAGTCTGGACTTGGCTGCTGAGTAAGTTCTCTGTTGTCCCGTTCACGTGGCCAACTTCAGGCTGGGCTTTCGATCTAAAAGCGAAGCCCGTGTGAGCATGTGACTCTCACCACCTCAACAGGGCTCTCCTGTCCTGATGCCTTCAACGAAGGCTCAGCTCTTCCCAGCACGCCTGGAACAAACTGCACACCAGGACTCGGGGGAGCGGGGCCCGTGTGTGCCTGCTGACTCACGGTGAGTCAACGCCAGCCTGCAACATCTGGGCCCCGGTGTGCCGGGCTGTAACGAGAGAACGCTGAGTATCGTTTGGCAAGGCATTCACTGTTCAAAGGCCTGATTCTGTTCCCTAAGTTACTCTTCATTGTTTTGCTGTCCGTCAGGGCGTATCCGGGTATCTGATCACATTTTCCTGCAGATCACCCTTTTCCAGCAAAGCCACCCCCCAGGTTTGTGACTTCTTGCTCTGGGGTGTGGGTGTCTCCTCCCACGGCCCTGGAGCCTGGGTGAGTGAGGGAATTGTTGTGATTCCGAGTGGTGTGTCTTCTCTCATCTGTTCATTGTTGAGAACAGCTCACTGGTTCACGGACAGTCTTGGTAACTCTCCATAGCCAGGAAAGTCATCAAGGCAAATTGGAGGTGAAGACAGTGGGAATTCTTGTCTGTAAGTCTAAAATCTGTGTGGACATCCCCCAGGTCAGTTCTGAACTACCTCTGAAAGGGCCCTAGGAAGAAGCAGCAGCAAACGGGTCATGAAGGATTGTCTGGTTGTTTTAATTCAGTTTGAACTGGAAAGTCAAGCTTAGCATCTCTAAAAAGGCTTCCCTGCTTCTCAGCCCCTCTGTGTGAGAGAGGTGGTGAGTTTCCTACAGTCACAAGGGACTTCAGCTTGGCTGGCTGGGAGACAACATACTGCCTTGTATTGTGGCTACATTTTGTTGGCCATCAGATCAGAAGTCGTATCTCGTTCACCTGCATGGCGTCGTGTAATTCAGCATTGTCTGAATTGGGTTCCGGCAATTACTGAATATTGCTTAGAAAGTGGGGTTTGGAGGGGCGTGGTGGGGTATAACCCCTGTTTCCATCTCGTGGCCCTGGTGGTGTTGTCCACGGTCGTGGAATACCCTGTCCTCCCATGGCCAAGGGCAGGGCACGGACTTGACCAGGCCACCTAGATCCTCCACCCTGAGACGTTCGGATGGGGAGACTCAAAGAGGGAAATACAGCTCAAGGTCATTCCTTTGACAGCAGCCCTGCACCCTCACGCCTGCTGTGGCTCCTGTCTGTTTCTGAGCCTGGTTCTCCACCCCTGTGTGGACTTCTTGGAGTGACTGTTAACCTCCCAGTGCTTTTCCACTCGGTTCTGAGTTAAAGGAGGTTTGAGACGCTGGCCCAGCATTACCAATTTGTTGTCTTCATGCCTCCTCTGAGTCTTGTACATATTAATGCGCTTGGTAGATGTCGAATGTGGGATGGCATACAATGGAATTACAATTGGACAAAGCTCACAGACTTGGAGATCTCCAGGCCACACACGCAAGAGTAATGGGGGTAGTTGGCGCCATTTTTAGGAGGGAGAGTTGGGGATGGGGTCACTGGGGAGGCGTGTGCCTCATCTAAAGTAGTGTCTGCTGTTCAGCTTCAGCCAAGAGCTTAGTGGCTTATATTCCAATGAGTTTGCTCTGCCAGAGGCTCTGAAATGATGACAGCTACACCTGAGTAAAGGTAGTGCCTGAAAGCCCTGGTTGCAAGCCTTGCAGGTGGCCTGGTTGGGTTCCAGCCCTGCCTCGGCTGAGTTCTAACAGTGAGACTCCGGGTGAGCAACTCTGCCTCTCTGAGCCTCACTTTTGTGATCTGCACAATGGTGCGGTTAATATGTCCCACCTCACAGAGTTATTGTAAGGACTCAATGACATGACCTGTCCCAGGGCCTGGCACACGGCAAGTGCTCAATGAATAGTCGCTATGTCTGATGATGTTTGAGCAGAGAAGATCCACTTAATTCCCAGGAAAGTTAGATCCAGGTCTGAGAGATGCTGTCAATGCCCTGGGGCAGGGGCTTGTTGGGTGCTGTTCACCATTGTACCTACTGCCTGGTGCAACGTAGGGGCTCAAATATCCTAACTGACTGTCAAAGGACTCAAAATATGTAAACTTTGAATCCTTATAAATAATCCTTATAAATAAAACTGCAAAAGATGTATTATGAAATCTTATATACTGTCTAGGAAAGTAAAAATCCATCCACCCATCCATCCACTCATCCATCCTTCAATCCATCCATCCATCCAGCCATCCATCCATCCATCCATCCTCCATCCACTACAAGATCAATTGTAGTTTTACCCATTTTGCTACTGCAAAATCTGAGGAAGAGGGACTTAAACGACTACCTCTATTACTAACGTCAGCGTAGGGGTCCACCTCCTCACACTCGGTGGGCTCGTGAAGAAGTCGCGTCATAGCGTGGGCATGAAGAGCATCTGCACTGGTGCTCGGCAGGTGGGCTCGAACTCCCAATCTGGCAGCCTCCTGGCTCCGTGACCTTGGGAAAGTCACGGTTTTCCCGTGTATTTGTTGGAGATGATAATGTCCCCACGACTTAAAGTTGTGAGAATCGAATGAGACAATATGTGTAGAACACTTGGGACAGTGCCTGGTAAGTGGTGAAGAAGCCAACAAACGTGCACTTCTGTTCCCTGAGACTTCCAGCATCGCAGAGGTTGTGTAATTCCTGGGCTCTGTCCCACTGGCACCCCCCTGACAGCTTTGAAGGGCACATTTGTGCCGGCAGCTCCCTGCGTCCTGTGTCCTTCACACCCCTCCGCCCGCCCTCTCCCCACCACAGCCACTACTCAGGGTCCCCACAGCGGGATCTCGGTCTGGTGAGCCCACTTTTGGGGACCTCCCTCCACCTCCCCCACCTCGCAAGGTCCTCCTGGCCAGCAGTGGCTGGCCGGCAGTGGCTGGCCGGCTGGCTGGCTGGCTGGCTGATGGAGTCACTGAGCCACGACCTGCTGGCCCAGAACCTGCACCTCTCTCTTCTCTTGCAGGGAGTCGGACCTGTTCCTGCTGGACAGCCGCACCCTCTGGGCCTCAGAGGAGGGCTGGCTGGTGTTTGACATCACGGCCACCAGCAACCACTGGGTGGTCAACCCACGGCACAACCTGGGCCTGCAGCTGTCTGTGGAGACTCTGGATGGTAAGTCCCTGGCCGCCGCCCCAGCTGGTGCCAGCGCCTCCTGCCGCCGTGGGCATAAGGAGGGTCTCAGGTGCACGTGCTCGTTTCCGTCAAGAGCAGGCTTCTCCTGCCCCCTCCCCAGTCAGTACTCAAGGTCTGGCCTTTGGGTCCAAAATGAATGTACCCCTTTAACGTAAGCCGATTACACAGTTGGCCAGAGCTGGATCGGGTAAGGCCTCGTTGCTGCAAGTGTGACTCCCACACCAGCGTTGGTGGCCTCCCCGAGTTAGAAGTGCAGATGCTGGCCTGTCCCAGGCCTGCCACATCAGAACCTGTGCTTTCACTGAGCCCCAGGTGACGCCTGGACATATTACATCTGACGCAGGCTCCTCAAACTTGACGTGGGACATTCTGGGGTGTCACGGGCATTGTAGGATGTTTAACAGTATCCCCCAGTTGTGACACCCAGAATATTTCCAGATGTTGCCAAATGTCCCCCGCAGGGCAAAATTGCCCCAGTGAGAACGACTGCACTGGTGCAAGGCGTTAAGCCCTTTCCAAGAGACTGAATGTGGTTCTGGGTCCCAGATACTTGGAAAATCCACTGCTCACCTGCCCTCCCCCTGCACCTGTCACTCCCCGCCGCTCATCCATCTTTCCTGGGACGGGCAGAGGGAAGGTGAGTGGGGGACTAGGGTAGGCCTGGCGGTGCCAATTTCTCCTTCCCCGAAGTGTATTACTTACGGCGTGGGGATGGTTTTAGGGTGAGTAACTTCTTCCTTACACCAGTTAAAAAAAAATTTACAACAGGTAATACATGCCCAGGCTCAAAATTCGTAAGTCACAGATGTTTCAGTGGTGAACAGTTTCCCCCTGACTTCCTCCCCCAGCTGCTGACTTCCACCCCCAGGGGCAGCTGTTTCCACACACTGGATCTCTTTCTTCTCAGAGATGCCTTCTGTGATCTAAGCGATTACTCGCAGATTCTGCTTCTCCGTTTTTTTCCCCCTCCCACAAATACCGGCCTAGTACATACAGTGTTCTTCACCTTGCTTTTTTCGTCTTGGAGGTTGGTCCTTTTCAGTCTTCAAAGAGCTTCCTGACTCTGTAAAGGCTGGCATGTTTTTGTGTACGTGTGGAGTGAAAATGGCTGTGTCATTCACCCGCTGCGCGACTTTAGACAACTTCCCTAATGTCCCAGAGCCTTGCTCTTCATCTGTGACACTCGGGTAATGAGAGAGCCTGGGCCACTGGGTTGTTCTGAGATTGAGTTAGTACGGGAAGAGTTTAACAGGTAGTGAGTGCCCTAAGGCTCAAAGGAATCCCCTGGGCTTCTTGTTAAAATAGAGATTCTGGTTCAGCAGGTCTAGGGCAGAGGGGAGCTGCAGGTCGCAACGGCCCCCAGGTGATGCAGAGGCTGTGGGTCCCCGCACGGTGCTTTGAGGAGCGAGAGCTGAGAATGGCTCATGATACACGTGCCGTAACGAGAGTTGTTGTTGCTGCTACCACCAAAGTGACTTATCCAGTCCCCTTGGGATGGACATCTAGGTGTTTTCCGGTCTCCCCGCCTTATAAACTGGGGCTGCAGCAGGAAACCCCAGTGCCCATGTCCTGGGAGACTTGGCTGAGTGTAGCTCTAGGAACAGTTCCTGAAAGCAACATTGTTAGTCTGTGAGTTTAATCGATGTTGTCAATTTACCCTCCTGCAAGGTCCGTCCATTCACACCCCCACCGGCGGTGCATGGGGACACCTGTGTCCCCTTCTGCATCAGGACACGCCCTCGGACTTACCTGTCTGCTAACCCAGTAGATGCCACACGGGACCTTGTAGCTTTGCTTTGCTCTTCTCTCTTCTGGGCGAGGCTGAGCCCTTGCTCACCTGAGCTGTTTACTGTTTCCTCCCTGTGCCCCCCTCCATCAGTCTCCCCTGCCCATTGTCCAGAAAAGGTGTCGGTCTTTTTCCTTTGTATTTTAGGGACATTTGGCCTTTTGTGATTTGAGCTGCAAATACTGTCCCAGTTTTAAGTTTTTCTTCTTACTGTCATTCATGCTGGGTTTTGCCAAGTGGATTTAGACAATGTAGATACATTTTATGATTTTTTTCCCCAGCATTATCCGCCTACGGGCACGCGCTATGTGGGAGGGGGCCACAGAGTTGAGGACCACACTTGTCTTGTTTCCAGTCTGGACTTCTTTCCACTCTTCTCCCCCACAACCTCCCCTGACCAACCTTCTTTTTTCCACACCCTTGACACTTTATAGTGGGTTCTAGAAGGTGCTGGAGTTTTCCATTGCTCTATACCAGGTTGTCTGGTGGACCAAATTCAGCCTCCAGCCTGTTTTTTTGTGCCTGTGAGCTAAGAATAGTTTTCACATTTTTAAATGGCTGAGATAACTTTTTTAAAAAGAAGAGTATTTTGTGACACATAAATTTATATGAAATTCACATTTTGGTGTCCATAAATAAAGTTTTATTGGTACACAGTCCCCCTTATTGGTTTATGTATCACCTAGGCCTGCTTCTGTGCTATAACAGCAGAGCTGAATACTTGTCACAGAGACACTGGCCCACAAAACTGAAAATATTATTTTCAGAAATACTATTTACAGAGAAGGTTTGCAACCCCTGCTCTATATCAGAATTTCCCAAATCATATTCCGTGAAATGTCAATGGGTGTCCCAGGGAAAAGGGAGGGGTTCCTGATCAGCTAAGTGTGAGAAATGCTAAGTTAGATAAACTAAGCAGGTTTTGCTGCAGGACTTATCAGAGCCTTTATTTTGCTGATGTCCATTGTGACTCCCCTGATAAGGTATACGGCGTAGAAGAATTCCAAACTTATTTGGCAATAAAATCATTCAATTCTTCTTTATCCTTAAAAGCACCTATGGGACATTCTTTTTTAATTGAAGTATACTCGGTTACAGTGTGTCAATTTCTCGTGATGCAAATGAGGCTAAGGGAGACTTGATTGCTCTCTTCAGAGCGACTTGTTTCCCTGAACTTGTGGATACTGGCTTGACCTTCCAACTTGACCGCAATAGGTCCTGTGTTCTTCTGTACTACCTGCCTTCTGCCTCGGGGTGGCCCAGGTTTGTTTTTTCTCTTAAGTGACTCTCAGCCCAGTGTTGGACCTGCCGTCTACCTTTCTCTCCTACAGTCAGGGTTGTTGGGCCTCTCTTACCTCCAGCTTCTGATCCCCCTCGAGGCTGTGGCCAAGGCTCAGCGTTTATGGAGGTAGCACAGCCTGATGGTGACAGCTGGGGCTCAGGAGCTGGCCGGACTCCCCAGGTTCAAATCCCAGCCCTGCTGTTTCTAGCCACATGACCCAGAATGAGTCACTTAATGTCCCTCATCTGGAAAATGGGGTTAATAATAGTTTCTACCTCCCAGGGTGGTTGCGAAGGATTAGATGAGCTCATGAGAGTGAAGAGCTTAATTGCTTCATGTGTGGCAGCTGCTAAGCACAGAGTGCGTGCTCTCTGCCATTGTCTCCTGTATCCTCGGCACTACCAGTCTCTAGGACAGGGGAGGAAACTTTGAGGCCTCTGGGCGGCGTTGAGGCTCCATATTCTGACAGGTGCCTGGGACCCCTCTCCATCCATGGGGAGCGTAGCTTAGTGGTCGCAAGATGCTACCTAGAGTCAGGGTAAAGATTAGATGTTGACTTGGTGCCCCATCTCCTCCCCTCCGAAATAAGGCACGGGGGCCAGGCACGGATGCTGCCACCCTAGGACCCGTTTGTCCAGACGCTGTGCACGCTGAGACGGCAAGTTTGGTCTGGTTGCCCTGGGTCAGGGAAGAACCACCCACACAGACCATCAGGGAGGGGCAAAGTATACAATGACCAATGGGGCAATGTGAAGTTTTGGATCTTTTGGGGGATGAGATAAGAAGCAAGTGAGCCCAACGTTTCTGAGACCACAGGCTCCTGGCTGGGAAATTGCTTCCCTTCATGGTGTTTCTTCAGCATGGTGTCCGTCAGAATCCCCTGGCAGGCACATTGAGCGAATTCCCCGGCTCCACCCCCAGACCCACTGATGGCGAGTCCCTGAGGATGGGTCCAGGAATCTGCCTTTTCTCACAACCTCCTTGGTAACTCGGGGGTCTGGCCCAGTGATTACACGCTGGCAAGAGTCATGCCCTGAGTTTTGGGGGACCCTGTTTATAAGATGGTGCCCCGGCTGCCCAGCTCCATTCAGGTCTAAAACCTGGGGTCTAAACCTTTTCATGTTGGATGCCTACACAGGTGAAAAACCAGCAGGGCCTGCTGGGGAGCCCATGGATTCTGGGGTCTGTTAGCCCATGGAATCTGGGGGAGCCCATGATTCTGGTGCGCATATACTGTGTGGCAGCCCTGTGTTGCCTGTAGAGACAGCCTGGTCCCTACCCTGGGACCACCCACTAGCATTCACATAAACTCAGTGAGCGTCACTGCCTCTTGACAGCACCTGGAGAGGCCGAGTACCGGGTGTGGCACCCATGCCCAGCTCCCGGTGCCCCATCTGGGAGGGGAGGAGACGGGGCACTGAGTCAGGGGTGCAGCATCTTGCAGCCACAGGACGGCTGCCGGACTTGCAGCCAGGTCACCTCTCAGGCCTCAGTTTCCCCACCCGTACGATGGGCGTGTTAATGATGGTGGTATGGGTGAGCTTGCTTCCATCCTAGTGAGCACAGCCGTCACAGACCTTCTTTCCTGATGTTTGGCGCGGGGTGCAGTGACCCCAGCTCACCGGGTCTCCAAATGCCGCCTGAGACCACCCAGGAAGCCTGCATCTGCTCTGTCTTCCTCCAGCTGCGGCCCTCCTGTGAGTCAACCCTCGGAGCGGCCCGGCTGGGGCCTCTGCCAGCCTGCGAGCCTGTGCGGGGAGCAGCCCATGAACTCCCCAGGCACCCGTGGCTCGTCTCATCTCCGAGGACCGGACGCTGCAGGAGGGAGGGCCAGCGTCCGCTTGTCGTTCCTTGTACGGGAGACAAGGAGAGGCAGCCCCTGCCCTTCCCAAGCCACGCAGGCTGCACTCACCGCCCCCTGACCCCAGGGGCGTGGGGAGAGGGGAGAAGAGGCACCCTGAGTGGAGGGGACCCTGACACCAGAGTGGAGCACGCACCCACTGGCAAGGGGGCTGTCTCAGTGGTGCCCTTGAGGGCTGAGCCCTCGCTGCAGGCTGGGCCCTGAGCTCAGACCCTGCGGCAGGACCAGAAGGGGACAGGCTAGCGGTTCCCGCACAGACTCCAGGACCCAAAAGCCCGGTACTCCTCGGGGCGGCCTTGTGTGATCTTGGGCGGTTGGCCCAACCTCTTGGTGTCCTGTCGCTTCCTTTGTTCCTCAGGCGTAGTTACGCCCCTGTCTGTGCCCGTGGAGGTGAGGTCTTGTTATTGCTGTTACTAATGGGCTTCATTCTCACAGTGACCCTGCCCAGGGAGCACGTTTGCCATCACTGGCATCTTACAGAGAGGAGACCGAGGCCAGGTGGGCCAAGCAACTTGACTGAAGGTACTCTGCTCCCAGGGTAGACCTGGGCTTCACTGAGGATTCTGACTCCGGACTTGCTGGTTGCTAGAAAGCCTTTCGAGGAATGTGGTCACCCGGACCACACTTGGGGGGCAGTATGTAGTATGCAAGCCCCTGCTGAGTACACAGCTGGGCACACAGCTGGGCCATCCAGACCGAGAGCCCAGGACCCTACAGCATCCTGGCTCCTGCCTGGCTGTTCTCTCTGCGTCCCCTTTCCTGGGAAGGAAAGAGTTTACAAAAGGACCCAGAAGACAGTGGGCTTCCCACAGGACTAATGGAAGGAACCAGAGTCACACAACTTGGCCAGGGGTCCACCCTCCATTCAAAAATATTAACAGTTAGGTATGTGACCACGTTGGTATAATGAATATAATCCTGGCTGGATTAAAAATTAAAATGTTTCTCCAACCCTAAAAAGTTCATGTTTTGTCTTCTGATTTTAAGAGACATTAGAACGTTTTCATGGGCCCCCAGAAGTACCATGGGCCTGGCACTGTACCTGATGGACAGGTTAGCTCCAGGCCTGCATCCCAGCCTGGGGAGTGATGACGGACCCTCTCTGCCCCAGCCCCACAGCGGTCAGAACCCAGTTCCTACGGTCAGGAGCCTTTTGCCCACACTGAAAGCACATTTATTCACTCAACAAACATTTGAGTGTAGCTATGAAGGCCAGGAATTGTCGTAGGCACTGGGGCTGCGGCATGAACAGGACAAGGCTTCTGCTGTCACGTTCTCATATTCTCAGGAAAAGGCAGACAGTGAGGGGCCCCTGTGTGGCAGGTCAGGGATGAGGCCATGAAGACAAGTTCTGAGGTTCCAAGGACTGCTAAGGAGGGCTTCCTGCTCCCTCCAGGTTAACGCACCCGGTTCCTGGTGCCGCCTTCCATCCCAGAGCTGCGGGAGGTGAAGACTGCCTTGGGCTGGAGGCTCATCTTTGCAAACATAGAAGCACCTAGTCATTGGTTCCCAAGACGAGGACTCCAGCATCTTGTCCTAATTTACAGTTTACAGGGTCCCCCTCCTCTCCCCCGTCCACAGAAGAAATCACCTGAAGGCTCAGGAGAGCAACACCAGTCAGCCCTGCCTCCGATCCAGGAAGACGATCTGGTGGCCTCACTTCTCCCCCTCACACTTCCTCGCTGGCAGCCTCCAGCTGCTGTTCGACACCCCCCAAGCTCCAAGCCCAGGGGGGCCCTCCCCCTCCCCCCCCACTCCAGTCTCTGCCTCCGGGCGTCTGTGTGCGAAGAAGGCCTCGGGCTTCTCTGCTGGGGCGCGAGAGCACGTATTCCTGTTCTCCGTCATTCCAGATGGGATCAAATGGGATTGCAAGGCATTTAAAGGATTGAGGGCGGATGCTGTGCAAGTGTGACACTCGGCCGCAGCAGCTGGGGACGGGACCCAGGAGTGAGCTGTTCACCCACGGAGGCTGCAGACACTAAGCCCCATAAAGCTGGGGTTGGCGAGCGATCCTGCCTGCGGTGCAGCTGGCTCCCAGGTGCCTGCGCCCTTGGGATTGCTTCACATCCTGTTTGTCCAGAAGCCAGAGCAAGAGAGCAAAGAAGCAGCCTGTGTGACCCAGAGGCTGGGATGCGTCCATCAGGGCCAGTGGGCAGTGGCAGCTGGGATGGCACTGGGTAACTGGGCCAAGTAGATGTCACAAGTATTAACTACATTCTCACTTGTCACTTAGGCCTCGGTCCATCGAGAGAAGTGGCTGGAATTAATGTATTTTGCACAATTAAGGA
Organism: Camelus ferus; assembly: GCF_009834535.1. Classification (NCBI taxonomy): domain Eukaryota; kingdom Metazoa; phylum Chordata; class Mammalia; order Artiodactyla; family Camelidae; genus Camelus; species Camelus ferus. The sequence goes on along the minus strand of NC_045714.1, from coordinate 10,507,490 downwards.
GGAACATTCTTATGCTGTGGGCCTCCCAGGGGCACCTGATGGCGCTAGGCCTGGAAAACGAAGAACCCACAAGAAAATCAAAATGCCACCCACTCTGTGGGCAAGTTGCATCCCCTCCCTTCCCAGGAGGCTCCCGTTTGTGCTCCCTGCCTGCTCCTGGGGCTCTTCTGGGCTGGGCGTGCTGTTTCTGCTCAGGCCACCAGGGGCCTGCCAGTGGCGGCTCGTCCCTGTCCGCAGCTCACTTCCTGGAGTCCTGCCTCCACGCCTCTGCCCCCCGAGGCTCACCTCTTGGAAGGACTTACCCTCTGAGCCTCAGTGGACCCTTCCTACCTTTGGAGGCCCCGTAGGTGGCCCATGTCTATGCCTGGGCAATCTCTGACCTCTGCCCTCCATCCACCTTGGCTCGGCCGAGGTTCAGTGGTCAGGTTCATAGCCTCGAGCCAGCTTTCCCCTCTGTAAATGTGGGATCAGTAGTCCCGCCTGAGGAGCGGTGCTCGGGGTGGGCCCAGCACAGTGCCTGGTCCAGAGCAACACTCAACAGCGGTGGTTTCTCATCTTTGTTGGGAACCAGCAACAGACAGAACCAGCTCTGCCAGGAATACTTTCATTGGCAAATAATAGTTAAGACGTTTTATCTCATGGGGACGTTTATGGTTTTCTTTACCCGTCTGGAAGTAAGCAGATCTGGGATTGGTTAGAGCAGAGGTCAGCAAGCTTCTTCTGTAAAGTGGCAGATGGTAAATGTTTCAGGCTTTGTGGGTCAGACCCTCTGTGTCAGGGTTCTTTGATTTTACCGTCAGAGAGGCTGTAAATATGTGCGTTAAAGCAGCCGGGTAAACGTGCGCACGGACGTGCAAGGCTCTGTGCCAATAAACCTTTATTTGCAAAACCAGGCAGTGGCCTGGGGTTGGCCCATGGGCTGGAGTTTGCCAGCTCCTGGGTTAGAGTGTTAACAGCAGTCCAGACTTTCCCTACTCGGTCCCCCATGTTGAGTGTGTTGGCTTTGTGTCCTGAGACTCATGGCAGTTGGCACGAAGGTCGCCTCCCCGGGCTCAAGCCTGGAGGAAGGGACAGTGGGCTGGAGAGAGGAAGTTCTCTTCTCGTGTCTGCCTTTCTAGGGAGGAAGGCATTTCTGACGTGCCTGAGCACCCATCCTGGAAGGAGCTGCAGGGGAGGCTGGGCAGGGTCGGATTTCTAGCTTCCTTGGGTGGAGGAGGACCCGGGGCGGGGGCTGGGCGCGCTGCCGGGTCTGCCTGCCTGAGCGCCCCTCGGATTGGGCCTTCTCTCCATGCTGGAGTGAGCCGAGCCGGCTCCCCAGCGTCCCTGGCCTCTTCGGAGAGCAGGTGTCATGATTCAGGCGCAGGTGGACACCCAGAGTGTGCAAGACTGGGGGCAGCAGGCCACGCACAGGACCTCACTTCCGCTTTACATTACAGACACGAAAATGTCGGTCCGCTCAAAACCCTGCCGTGACTGTGTCTCGTGATAGTCATGCTTCCCCCAACTGGGAGCAACGCAGACATCCTTCAGCAGGGGAGTGGGTCCCCAGCTCCGTGCATCCCCACCAAATACACAGCCACCGGAAGGAGTGGCCCGTGTAACAGGCAGCCCCACGCGTGCATCTCAAAGACACGCCGACACAAGTGCTGGGAGTCCGTTTGTATGAAATGTCTAGAAGATGCAGAATTGTAGGGATGAGAATAGGTCAGTAGATGCTGGAGGCTGGGAGTCCGGGGAGAGGAAGCATGGTGAGAAAGCAGGTTTCTCCCCCTGGGCACTGTGCACATTTTTGTAGGGGCGGCCCATGCCCTGCAGGACCCTGGGCAGCGTCTCTGGCCTCCGTCCACTTCGACGCCAGGAGCACCTCTGCCCCAAGTTGCAAAAACCAAAAATGTCTCCAGATGTTGTCACATGTCCCCCGGGGGGCAGGCTCACCCCTGGTTGGACGCAGTGAGATAAAGCAGCACAAGGGAATTCTTTGCGGGGTGGGAGCCGCTCTGTATCCAGATAGAATTGGTTACCTGAACCTCTGCGTGTGTTAAAACTGACAGATCTGTATACCAAAAAGGTCTATTTTACTATATGTTAATTTGAAAATTAAAGTTTAAGAAAAGCCAAAAAAACAGAAACAGAAGCAAAACACCCTGCAGAGAGGCCAGCCATGAGCTCTCCTAAGGACAAAGCAATCAGCGAAGTCATTACTTGCCTGCTGGGGGACTGCGGCCTCCCCACCACAGCGGCTGCAATCTGTAGAGGGGTCAGTCCCCACCAGACGTCGGGAAAAGCTTTCTGTCCTAACTTAAGGAGCCCCTCCTGGCAGATAACTAACAGGTTGGCCGATTAAATTTGAATTTCAGGTAAACGACAAATAGTTGCTAACCTGAGTATGTCTCACTTATTGTAAACATTAGTCATTTGTCTGAAATTCAGATTTAACTGGGCATCCTGTATTTTTATTTACAAAATCTGACAACCCCATCCTTGAGCAAATCTTCAGGTTTTTCTTTTTTTTTTTTTTTTTTCACCTATCAACCCTTGTCTAGAACAGAAAACTTTTTCAACTTTCCCAAAGATACAGACCAATGTTAAAATATTATATATATCTTTTCTTCCTGCCTAGATTGAGATTCACCCTCCTCAGCCCCTCTGCCCGATACATTTGGCCTGGCTCCCTGCTCAGCATGCTTTGCCCTGGACGTTCGGATACAAATAATCACAACAAATACTTGCAAAGGCTAAGTAAAGCCTATATGTTGTAGCATCATAAAATGAAAAGGAATTCCTCTCCCAGCCAATCCACACGTCCTCTCTCCCAATATAACATTTTTCTGCCCTTTGTGGGGGTATTAAAACAAAAATAAACTTTACGTAAGTCCATATCCACACATGTTGGTATATGCTTCAAATTTCTTTTCTCCCATGTGTACTCACACTGTCTCACGCTCTGCCCTTCACTTAGCAGTCCTTCCTTCTGTCGACCGCACAGGAGCCTGGACCAGTCTTGTTCCCTTCGTAACCCCCAGGACTGAGAGCTGTGCTGGGCTCAGGGCATGTGCGCCGGGAACGTTTGTACATAGATGAATGGATTTTTTAGGTGGCTGGTTGGTACTTCATGGCATGCCCCCTAATTTAATTATCTCGTCTTGATACAGCAGCACATTGCCTCTGGGTTTTGCAGTGAAAACCTTTGACCTCAGCGACCTAGGTTTGCATGTCTGTCTTGCCTGGCTTACTTTAGGGAGGGTGTATGTAATGCCTGGCTCTTGACCTGGGACGTTTTGCCTCCCAGGGGACACCTGGCACGGCCTGGAAACATTTTGGGGGTGCATTTTTGGGAGCAGCCAGGGATGCTGCTGCAAATCCTACGGTGCCCACGGCAGCCTCCCAGAGAATCGCCATCGAGCGCCCAGTGCCCAGCGGAGAGGCCGCCTGCGTCTGCAGTCGCTTGCTTGGTGAGCGTGCTTTGGACTCAGTCTTAGAGCCCTCTACTGTGCGGGGGCCGCAGCTGAAGGGGACCGTCCCAGCCCTGAGCTGCTGAGCTTTTGGAAAAGTATAACATGTGTGCAGGGCCCAGAGAGGCTGCCTTGAGCGCTGCGGGGTCCAGAGGAGGGCCCAGTGGGAGGGGCTCTTTTCTGCACCCCGGCTCGGCCCCCTCTTTCCCTGCCCTGTCTGTTCCCCACACACCAGCTCACGCGGGCCTCTCATCACAGAACTCTGGCCGCGTCCCCCTGCCAAACCCTCCGGGGCTGCTGTCACACTAGAACATGATCCAAAGCTCCGCCCCCCCAACCCTGACAAGGCCCCATATGACCCAACCTGTGACTGGCTCCCCCTGGGCCCGGAGTCTGTCTCCCTCCCTGGTCAGCTCGTGGGGGGCTGTAGCCCTGTTCCAGTGTACCCAGCACGGGGCCTGCACACAGTGGGTGCTCCTTAAACAGTTGTTGAATGAACTAATAAGTGAATAAACAAGTTGGTTGTTCACGCTGGGACAGAAGAGGATGAGGCCAAGGAATTTCCAGATGCGAGGCTCCTCTGCGGCCACAAGAGATGAGATCAATATGTTTTGCTGACGAGGAAAGATGTCCGCAGTCTATTGTGTCAAAACCAGGTTTATGTGAAACATGGGGACAGCATGATCCCAGCGACGAGGAATTGCTCGCACGTGTTACTGTGTGTCTGTGCGTGCACGACGGGGCTGACTCCGTGAGTGTGTGACCAGCACAGGACCGGGATCTTAGGGCCCCGAGCTTGGAGTGATGCTCTGCTGTTGCCGTCTTGCAGTTCTTAATAACTTTTGGTCAAGGGGTCCTGGGTTTCCGTGGTGCACAGGGCCCTGAAGATTCTGCAGCCAGTCCTGGTGCCTGGGGGTGCCTGGGCATGGCTGGGACATTGGTCCGTCTTCCAGAACCCCGCATGGGCTCTGTGCAGGAGGACCCACTCTCTTCTCCACACTTAGCTCTGTTTGCAGGTCCCAGGTAGTGTTTTTACAACGCTGCTACCCCAAGAAGAAGCCAGGGGTGGGGATCCCAGTTCAGAGCCTTTCATTCCAAGTTCTTCCCAACGACTGTAGTCACATATTGGACGTCTTAAGGAATACCGGGGAGGTCAAGTTCAGCCTGGGAGAAAGTTATCTCCTCCCCACCCCTGACTGGCTCTTTGAGATGTGGCCCTGGGCCAAGGGGGCCTCTGAGCTCACATGCAACCCCCACCTCGTGTTGGAGAACCTTGACCCCCGTTTTAGCACGTGGGGCAGCCCAGGAAGGAGTCTGGGCGTGTTCGCAGCACCAGGACACACTGCTGTCATAGCTGAGAACTCAGGCTTTGGCTTCTGACAGAGCAGGGCTTGAATCCTGGCTCCAACACCGACCTGCTGCAAGGCCTTCATCATGGGAAGAAAAAAAAATCCAAATTTTCTCTTTGTAAAGTCTGTCTCCCTGGTGGGGCCGTGTAGGGGCTCAGGTGGGCTGTGAGTGCTCTGTCCGCTGTTGGCCCAGGTGTTCGTTTATTTAGGAAATGGTGCCCATGAGGCCATGAGGGCCAGGCACTGTGATCGGCATCCTCACTATTGTAAAGAAAACTGTCCCCTAGGGTTTGGTTGGTGGCTCATCCCTACCCCCGTTTCTTTATTTACTTTAAGAAGTTAAGATATAATTCCCATGATATAAAATTCACCATCCCAAAGTGTACCATCTAGGGGTTTTTGTGAATGAATGAACAGCATTCACATTGTTATGCAACCATCCACTGTCTAATTCCAGAACATTTCCATCATCCCAGAAAGAAACTTCCCACCCATGAGCACTCACCCCATTCCCTTCCCTCCCCTGGTTCCTGGCAGCCACTCTTCTACTTTCTGTTGCTATGGGCTTACTTTTTCTGGACATATTGTGTGACTGAAATCATACGATAGGTGGCGTTCCGTGGCTGGGTTCTTTCCCGTGGTGCGATGCTTTCAGAGTTCATCCGTGTGGTAACGTGTGTCCGTACTTCATTCCTTTTTGTGGAGAAGAATATTCCATTGGATGGATGCACCTCATTTTGTTCATCCATTCATCAGCTAATGGACTTTTCGGTTGGCTCCACTTTCTGGCTGTTGTGAACAATGCTGCTGTGAACACTTGTGAACCTATGTTCTTCGTTTTCTTGGATACATATGTGGGGCAGGGAGGGGTTGCTGGGTCACATGAGAACTCTGAGGACTTGCCAAACTGTTTTCCAGAATATCTGCGCCATTTTTTTTGTAACCCCACCAGCAGTGTATGAGGGTCTGACTTTCTCCACATCCTCACCGATCCTTGTTTATTGTCTGCCTTGATTTTAGCCAACGCAGGGGGAGGGAAGTGATATTTTGTTGTAGTTTCTCATATCCCTGTTTTCCAGTTGAAAGTGAATCTCTGTTGTGGTGACGGTTAGCTTTTGTTTGCCCTGAAAGCCTTGGTCTTTTCTCATCCTCGCTGACAGGAGAGGACTACTCCGTACCTTGCCTCTGAGGCGCCTGCTCACTGCCAGGCCCAGGATGCCTTGCAACCACGTCCCCTAGTTCTCAAGCCTCTAAGGAAGTGGTGAGAACAACCCTCAAATGGCAGTTCAGACTAAACAATCAAAGGGGTTTTTTCGTTCTGTTGACTGGGGCAAGAGCAAGCTTCAGGAGTGGTTTGATCCAGTGGCTCAGTGATGCCATCAGAGAACGCATGTCTTTTTTTCTCCCAGCTCTTCCTTCCACCCGCTCAGCCCCATTTGGAAAGGTGGTCCACTTGTGGTTGCCACATGGTGGCTGTCCCTGGACCTCTGTCCATCCCTCCTCCCTCAGTCCCGTCCAGGGAGAGAGAGGGTTGCGCTGGACCCTAGACTTGGAAACTTCCAGGATACCTTTCCTCCTGTCATTGGCTACATCAGGCCATGTGCCTGTCCCTAAACCAGTTGCTGTAGCTGGAGGATTAGTTGCCACATATTAGACCACAGGCCCCACCCCTACGTCCAGGCTGGCGTCCATGTGAGGCATAGCTGCCTAAATAAAAATTGGGTTGGGTAGCAAGAAAAGGAGGGCGTGGATGAGACAAATATCACCCCCATTTTACAGATGAGGAAATGGAGGCCCCACGTTGCAATTTGCTCTCTCAGCCTGCACAAGCTGGTCACCCTGAAGACCCTCTTCTTCCCCCTCTGTCTGCCCATTTCTCAGCTGAGGCTGTGGGTCCCTGGACCTGGCTGTCCTGACAACAGCCAGGGGAGCCTGACGCCCTCCCTCCGAGGTGCAGCGACTGCGTGCAGCGCTTGGGTTTACTATGTCTGGAATGGCATCAGGTTTTCTGGGAGGCATTTTTATTTTGCCCTAAATGCCTTCCAGGGGGGACACAATTCCTAGGGGCTTGGCTTTAATGGTTTCTTTTATAGAATCATTCAAATTATAGATGGGTGAACTTGAGGAAACCCTGCTAAAGAATGTGGGAAAGCGAGTAAGGTAAAGTGGGGGGGGTGGGGGCAGTGCACTCTTCTAAACATTTGTTGTTAAACGACCAAAGCGAACCCCCAGATGCTGACCTGGTCCTTGGGAGGCTGGGTTTCTGGACTCTCAGCCCGTCTGAGGGGCTCCAGGTAAGTCCGTTCCAGATGTGGATGGGCCCAGAGCCTCCAGAAACACAGCTTTCACTGACCTCCGACCCCTCACCCAGCTTGGACGTACCGTATCTGTCATGTTATGCAGCCTGACCTGGGTTCAAATTCAGCTCCCTCTCTTCTAGGCTGGGTGTCCTTAGGCAGGTTATTCAGCCTCTCTGAGCTGTTCTAACACGAGTGAGGTGGGCTTTCTTTGTCCTCTTGCCTTATCTTTCTTTGAAATACTTTTATCACCACCAGACATGATATTAAGTCTATATGGACCAATGGCATCGCCGTTGCCGGAGCAGGTAACCTGTTCCTAGCCCCCATCGTACTCGGGTCATCCACAGAGCACAGGACATGGTGACAGCTTCATCTGCCTTCTCCCTCGGTCTCCAGGACCCCTTATCCTCTTGGTACCCCCTTCCTTCTGTTCAAGCTTCTTCCAAGCTTCCCCGCCAGGCACTCGTGTGCAGCCTTGGTTGCATTCCCCCGACCTCCCAGTCGTGGAGGTGGGGCGTCTGGGCTCAGCCCTCACGTTGCTTGTCCAGCTCCACACTCTCCCCAGGTGAGCGCGTCCAGTCTCCACACCAGCCTGGACCGCTGCTTGGAGCTGGCATTTATTAGGCACTTCTTGTGTGCAGAGCTTTGCCGTAAAGAGCATCTGTGCGTTGAGTGGCAGAGGTGGGACTTGAACCCAGGAAGGCTGGCCCTGGGCCGGAGCATGTTTGACTCCAAGTCTGTCTCTCCCTCTGGACCTGGAGCCGGGCGCAGGCAGGATGTTCCGCCGCCCCTCTGCCCCCTTCCCTCGAGGTCAGGTGGGGATTTCAGACAAAAGCCGCTCCGTCACACTGTTTCGTCCCCTGCCCTCCCCTCCCCTCCCCTGGACTTTTCCCCATCCCTACCCCTGCCTCGGTTTCCCCATTTCCTGAAGGGTACCGGGGACCTCCCTGTATGTTTTTTTCACAAATTTCTGTTAATCTGTAATTATTTCAAAACAAGGCATTAAAAATAAAATAAATTCTAAAGACGGACTTAAAAAAGTGAACCATCACGGTGACCATTTATGGCCAACTGTGGTCCCACCACCCTGGGTCCAGGTCCAGGTCCAGGCCCCATCACCCCTCCCTGAACTGTTCAGTCGCCTCCATCTGGTCTCCAATTCCAGCCTTGACCCCTACAGTCTAGTGTCCGGGGCAGCCGGGGCCGGGGCGGGAGTCTTTGACAAACAATTCAGGTTGCCCCCTCCACAGCCCAACGCCCGTTGGTTTCTGCGTCGTGCACACTGTGTGTCCCGGGGCTTAAAACAGCAGAACTCTCGCTCACCGTCTGGGAGCAGTAAGTCCAAAACCAAGGTGTCCCAGGCTGCAGTCCTTCCGAAGGCGCTAGGGAAGGGTCCTTCCTCGCCTCTTCTGGCTTTTGGGGTCCCTGATGTTCCTCGGCCTCGTCTTCATGTGGCCATCTTGTGTGTGTGTGTGTGTGTGTGTGTGTGTACGCGCACACACACACATCTCTATGTCTTCACGTGACCTTCCAATGACACCACTCATTAGATTAGGACCCACCTTCATCCAGTATGACCTTAACTAACTATATCTACAAAGATGCTATTTCCAAACAAGGCCGCATCCTGAGGTTCTGGGTGGACGTGAATTTGGGGGGGACACCAGCAAGCGGAGCAGAAGCAAAGAGCCTGCTGGTGCCCACAGGACCCTGCATTATTTGTGCCCCTACCGTCCCTACCCCTGAGCCACCCCACCTCTCTGGCCCCCAGTCTCTGCTCCAGCCCCATGGCCAGTCTGCCTGGCATAGGGCAGGAAGCGAGGAGGTGCTTGCTGGATGGACGAATGGAGAATCACGGCGCCTCGTGATGCTCGGGTGAAACGAGGTCCGTGCAGCCTTCCCCGAGAGCCACCCCTCCCGTAACCGCCCTTCTGTGCCTTTGACTGCTTCCCGTCTAGGACAGAGCATCAACCCCAAGTTGGCGGGCCTGATCGGGCGGCACGGGCCCCAGAACAAGCAGCCCTTCATGGTGGCCTTCTTCAAGGCCACTGAGGTCCACCTCCGCAGCACCCGCTCCACGGGGGGCAAGCAGCGCAGCCAGAACCGCTCCAAGACGTCCAAGAACCAGGAAGCCCTGCGCGTGGCCAACGTCGCAGGTACGCCCAGGGTGGGAGGGTTAACCCGCAGACCCCCTAGAAGCCCACGGGGGCCCCCGCGGGACCCCACTCGGGGCGTGACTCGAAATCCAAGCATGTGCTCAGCAGATGGTTCTGGAACCACTGCAGCAGGAAGCGAAACCCACAACATCCCTTCCTGCCCAGCGCTCACCATCTTCATTGTACAAATCGTGTCATAAATTCATTTCGAAACTCAAGTAGCAAAACACGAGTATAACAAGATTGCCGATCACGTAAATTCCCAAACAGACAAAACAATAGCTACAAATAAACTGAAGGAAAACTGTGAAATAGGTGGGAGAGGGCAGACTCCACCCCAGCTTCCCGGGGAGGGAGCCTGCAGCCCGGCCAGCGGGGAGGACGAGCCTGGGGGAGTCTGCTGTACCTTTCATTTCTTTTCTTCAAGTGAAAACATTTGAAACTCGTGGCAAATTTTAATACTTGTTGAATATGGGTGGTAGAATTTTCTCGTGGCCATTTTGCAGCTCTGGGCTCATCGTGAGCCGGGGAAGGCCTGGGGCTGGTCAGAGGCGGCATGGAAGGGGGCGTGGGGGTGCTTAGAGGTGTGCTGGTGAGGTGGTGCAGGGTCCTTCTCCCTCAGACTCACCCTCAAATTCAATAGCTTCTTTCGCCTCACCTGGCCAATTTTGAAATTTCTGTTCATTTTCCTTTTCGAGGGAAAAGAAAAGTATGGTTGCTGTGATTGGTGATGTTTTTAAGAGCAGGGCTTCCTGCTGGATGGGCCCCAGAGTTTGTGCACAGAGAGGTTCTGTAAGAATTCCCTCCTGGCAGGTGCATCCATTCCTTTTCAGGCTATTCTGAGGGGATCTGTGACCCCCACCCCAATTAAAAACCAGCTGAGTTCTTCCATTTGTATTGGGAGCCTCCTCTAGGCCCGGCTCTTGGAGGCGGGGTTTCAACAGTGGAAGCCCAGCCATGGTCCGGAGCTAATTCAGGACGGGCAGGAGGTGGCCCTCATTCACAGCCACACCAGTGACTGGCCGTTGGGTCCGGAGATGGTAGATTTGCAGAGGGTGGTTCAGGGAAGACTTCCTGGCTCAGAGCTCTGGTACCCGCGAGGCCAGGCTGGGTGGGCTTGAGATCAGCGCTCCAGGCAGCAGGACCCACAGGTGCAGAAGCCTGTGGAGGGAGGTTTCGGGGCAGCTTTGAGGGTGGGGGAAAGCCATGTGGCTGGGACAGGGGAGGGCGGGGCTGTGGAGAGAGCAGAGTAAGTGTCCTCTTGGGATCCACATCTTTAGTTTGCGTTTCATCCAAAGCACATTTGGAAGCCTTTGCAGAGTTTCAGGCAATGGTGTAGGGTGGAGTTGATAAGCAGTTCAGTCTGTCTGCTCAGGGAATGGGGTGGGGGAGCAGGGCGGGGCGCTCAGGGAGGGTAGAAGTAGGGAGACTTGCGAGAGGCCCTTCTGTATCAATCAGGCAGGAAGCGCTGGCAAATTCCATCCCGTGTCTCAGAGGTCTGTCAGGTGGAATGGCCTAACCAAGGTAATGGACGGGGAGGGACTAGGCCCCAAAGTCTTAGCATTGAACACCTCATTTCCCTAGCATCCTCATCAAATGCCCATCAAGTCTCCATTTACATAACTCCCAGGACGAGGCTCTCACTACCTCACAGGGCAGCTACTCTACGTTGCCTGGAAGCTGCTTCCTTGCTCTGGATTTCTAATTCCCAGCCCTGTTTGAAGTTCACCTAAACCCTGCCTGGAAGTTTACTTTAAAAAAAAAAAAAACAAAGCCTGGGCCTCACTGCAGGCTTAGGAACCAGAATCTCTATGAGTGAGTTGTGTGTGTGTGTGTGTGTGTGTGCATGTGTGTGTGCGTGCACGCACGTGTGCCCACGTGCCCGTGGGAAGCTTTACCCAACGTGACAGGCTAGGAGTCCTGCCGTAGGGCCACACAAGCAGAGTGACTCCCCTCTCACCGGGCCACCCTCCGTGTGCTGAGGTGCCGCCTGCAGGCTCCCCCCATCCCCAAAGACGCCCCAGTGGTGCAGTTTGGGGTGGAGAAATGGGGACCCTTGCCTCCCTTCCACTTTCTTCTCCCCACCCACGTTTGGACCCAACTCCCTGCTCATTAGCCATCTTCTCCAGGTGACCCATGGGGGTGGGAGCTGCGTCCTGGCGCGGGCTGTGACTTGTTAGCTGCTCGGCCGGGATCGCGGAGGCGGGTGAGGCAGCAGCCTGTTGGCTCCTGCTGGTCCGCCCGCTGCCGCGTGGAGCGGGTGGGGCCGACGGAGGGACAGGGGAGCTGGGAGTCTGCTTCCTGAGCATGTCTTTTCTTCCCTGTCCTCGCCTTTCTGCCTACAGGAGGTCTGAGTGACCACTTTCTCCCAGAGCAGCCACAATCCAAGGAGGCCTGGAGGAGCCACGGGTTTGGCTCCAATGACAGGGCCGGTGCCCACCCCACACACGCACATCCACAACCAGCTTCATGAGCTGCTCTTGGTCTTGGTATGTTGGGCCTTGGGTTTCAACCTGAAGCCGAAAATCAAGACAGGGCTGGGAAAAGTGGCACTCAAGCCCCTACTGGCACTTCCCCTGCTCATGGCAGACATTCCTAATCAATTGTGGCACTCTCCTCTCACGGAGCCCACACATAGCTTCTTCACTCAGGGCACCAAACAGCCAGCAGTGTTGGCACTCGACACGCAGCTTCTTTGCCACATCCCTGGCCTAAACTAACGTGCTCAGACCTTTGTCTTGGTCAGACTGCTTCACACAACATCACTGGGCTGAGGGACCCTTCCACCTGCCTGCAGGGAAGGAGGGGAGGATGGCTTGTGGGGTTGACAGTGCTACCTGGGGCCACAGGCCTGGCCACAGCGATGGAGGCCTTCTTAGATTTCCCTCAGCGTCTGCGCCCTCCAGGCGGTGCAGTGAACGGTCCAGGAGGTTCCTCAGGCTCTTCTCTGATGGTTCCATTGACCTTGACCTTTTTCATATCAACGGCCACCTGGCCCTCCAGCAGCCCTGCTACTCCCGCAGTGGGTTTTCTCCCTCACTGCCCTCAGGGAAGTTTCCAGAGGTGGAAGGGGGATCTAGGGCTCCCCGTTACTGCTCTGTGCTCTCCCCGCCCCACTCCCAGCCTTGGTGCCCCGTGCAGCAGAGTAGACCTCTCCCGTCCACACCGCGGACCCTGCCTCCTCGTTCCAAGAAGGCACTAGTGCCTGGCTGCCCATCCCTCTGCCGGCTGCCGCTCCCATCTGGTTCTTGTTGACTTCCTCAGTCATGAAGGGTCTCCTTCTCTCCAACCAGCTCTGTCTTCATCCTGGGATCTCCTCACTTCCTCAGAAGGCCTGCTTTATCGCCCACGACACAGAGCCCCGGGACGCCAGCACAGCCTTCCTGTCCCCCTCTCCTCCCTCAGCTCCTCCATGGTGTTCTTCTAGATGCAGTGTCATTTGTGTTGACTTGTTGAGTTATTATCTGTCCCCTCCCTGGAAGATAAGCCCCTCATTGGCAAAGCTTTGCTTTGTTCACACTAGTGCCTAAGACGGCATCTGCAAACTGGCTGTAGACAGTGACAGTTTGTATGAATGAATGAATGAATGCTGTACCTGCCACCAAGGTAACAAGGGCCCAAGACATCCGCAGATGAATGCTCCCTGCCCCCACAGCCTGGGAAGGGTCACTGTGTCCCCCTCACGGGGATCATCTCACTGGTTTTGAGTGTCTCCCAGGGGCCAGGATCCCTCCTCTAAAGACACACAATTCTGTAATAATTGGTTTAGTGTCATTTCCTCCTTGGTTTGTTTATCTTTAAAAATTGCTTTTCTGAACCCTAGATAGAAAGATATGTACAAAATTGGGAATAGTCAAAAGAGCTGATGCACGGGGATGGAGCACCTGAGTGAGCCCCTCCCGCCACACACACCTGTTCATCTGGGGTCTAAGCATTTCGGGAAAACAGTGGAGACCATTTTCTGATGACTGCTGCGCCCCTCAGCTGTCCTCTTGTCCTCAACCCCATTTCTCTTCTTCTTTCTGTCTCCTTCCCACCCTCTCTCCTCACCCCACCCCCATTTCCTTTCAACCTTGTTCTCAGCCCAAGGCGGGGGGTCCAGGTGGCTGTCCCTGGAGGTTTCCCGGACAATGTGAAGTCCAGCATGTGTCCGAGGAGGCTCCCTGACTTGCAGCGTGTGGTCACCAGGTTTATGGATATGAAGTCCGCTTGCCACCCAGCTTCCACACCCATTTTACAGTTGAGGAAACTGAGACCCAGGGAGGGACACTCAGCGATGCCCTTCTTCTCTTACCATTTCTCATCAACCCAGCAACTGTACAGGTAGAGTCCTTGTGAATCGGGAAAGCAGAAAAGTGAGGGGCGTTTCACCTTTTGCCAGACTCCCTGATGGCAGGTCATTAGATTTGAAGGAAATGGTTATCAACTCCAAGTAGGTGAAGAGTGTGCGTGTGAATGTAGCACGTGCATAGTTCTAAACGTCTGTAACCGGCAGACTGGGAGGATGATGACAAGTAGCCGGGTGCTGTGAGCTCCGTGCATGCTGACCTGATTCCAGCGGTCAAGGCTGCCCTGGGAGGTGCGGGCCCTCTGTCCCCACTTTGCAAAGTGGAGTCCAAGGTCTAGGAGGAGTGGATTGGGTCACTCGCCCTCATCTGAACCAGTGCTCATTCCAAGGTCAGGATGTGAGCCAGTGAGCTCAGGACTGGGTTCTCAACCAGTCACTGGCAACAGCTGGGGTTGCCATGAGGACCCCCGTCCACCGGGAGGGGCCACCCACCAGGCCATCTGAGAGAGCAGACCGGGCAATGGGAACTGGAGGTATCTGAATGTCTCCCTGTGCAGGTCAACTGAACAGGCAACCCTGGTTCATCTCCTTGGCAACCCCAGTGCCTCTCCCTCCTGCAAGAAGTTCTCCTTCTGCTCCTTACCCACTGGTGTTTGTGACCTTCTGGGACACTTAGGCCTTGAGTGGGTCAGAGCAGTGGAAGAAGCTAAGGCAGGGACCCCTCCTTTATGTGTGTGTTCGTTCCACAAATTTTGGTGGACTTTGGGCTCTGGGAATCCAACGGTGATCTCACAAGGCCTTTTTGAAGAGATGACATCAAGCCAAGGCTTGAATACTATGTAGGAGCCAGACATACAAAGAGTCTGAGAAGGAGCATTCCAAGTAGAGGAAACAGCAAGTGCAAAGGCCCAGAGGTAGGGATGGGCTTGGCAGCACATTTATGGCACAGAAAGAAGGCTGTCATAAATGGAACTGTGTGGTTGATGGTTCAGGAGTCAGGGCCATATATCGCCTTACAGGCCAAGGCAGGAGCTGAGGTCATGGTTAAAGAAAAAAATGAATCCCTCTAGCTTCTGTGTGTGGGGGAGATTGTGCAGTGGCAGCAGTGTGTGTGTGTGTGTGTGTGACAGAGAAAGACAATAGAGAGACAGAAACAGAGATTTCTACATGTTTACAAGTCCTCAATTCCTAATCCCAAATGCCTACAAACCTTACATACTTCTGGAAAACCCCAGTGCATAATTTTCATTCCTCAAAGAAACCTCAGTGTTGTGTTTTTCTCAAGGTCAGTGGGGTTTGACTTTTTGCCCTCTCATTTCTTCTTGGTGGTGGGGGCTTTGTTCCTGGCTCCATCTGTGCCTCCTCTCACCCCCTTTAGAGGCCTGAGCATTGGGAGGTGGGCTGGCTTCACATGGTGAGATTGATCAGTCCCTCCGATTAGGCTCTTGGAGTCAGCATTGTGGGGTGTGGACAGAGACTGATTCCCATACGGAACCTGGGCAGATGTCAGCATCAGAACTAGAGAAACCAGTGTCCACAGAAGGATGGAGAGAAAGCTGGAAGCTAAGACTGCGTGAGAGGAGCAGGGGCGTTGGTACCTCCCTTATGGTGGCTGTTTGCTGGGGCTGGAAGTGAGTTGTGAGGCTAAGGGTGCTTGAACTTCTGTGTCAGGAAAGTCACCCTGCAGCTTTCAGACTTTGTGCTCATGCAACTGCCTTAGACTGAGGAAGGTGTAATATGTGTGTGTGTTTCCTTTCCCTCTCCCCCATCCTGCTCCGCTGCTTCCTTGTCAACGCAGAAAACAGCAGCAGTGACCAGAGGCAGGCCTGTAAGAAGCATGAGCTGTACGTCAGCTTCCGAGACCTGGGCTGGCAGGTAAGCGGAGGTGGGGCGGGAGGTCGGCGGCTCTGCCCTGGGTGTCGGGGGCCTCTGGTGCGGGCTCCCCCATGCTCCCCCCACAATGATGGGGCTGTGTCCCGCATGTGCAATGGGTCTTGTTTCTTATATCAGTTAAGGCTCTGGGACCAAGTGTCCCAACCACAGTAGAGGATTTAGGTCCAGGCTCCAGGGATGACTCACGAAACCCAAGAGCAGAAATGTGGTTGAGGCTCAAGCCAGAACCAGGAACCCCTACACTTTGGACTCTGAACCTCATTCCCCACATAAACCCCATTTCTGTCCTGCACTGGCTGCTGCTTTCAGACGTGGCTGGGTGCATGGGCCAGAATCCAGCTGCCTGGAGAGCAGGCTCCCACCCTCTGCCTCATCTGCCCCTCCCCCCCACTTCTGTGAGTCAGATTCCCAGGGAAGGCTCTGATTGGCCCAGCTTGGGTCACAGGCTTGTCCCTGAGCCAGTCAGCTGTTTCAGGGGTGGGATCATGTTGAAGGAACATGGCTGCCCCCCTGGAACCATCTGGAGCCGGGCAGAGGGCAGGGGATGAATCCGAGAAAAGGAGTGAGGGTCATATGATCTCACAACGATTTATGAGACTCTGACATTCTGGGCCCTTTTCTAGGTACCAGAAATGCAGCCTAGGACGTAGCAGTGAGCCTGCCCTTGTGGAGCCCGAGCATCCCCAGACAGGGCGTTGTCCTAAAGTCACCAGGGCCACTGGTTTTGCTGTTGTCCCCTCAGCAAGCTTGCCGTCCAGCCAGAGAGTCCAGAGGCTTCCCGGGGGGTTCCCAAATACACCCCGGGGCACCTGTGCTCACAGCCACTCGTGCCCCCCTGCAGTCCTGTCCTCACTCTGATGGCAACACTCATGGCCTAGGGGTGCTTCCAGTTCTTGTGCTGGGACAGAGCCCCAGAACAGACTTGCGTCACTTGGTGGGTGGGGAATGGGGGTCTGTTTATTGCTAGAACGACATTTCTGTGCTGACCCGACCCCACTCACCCTTTACTGAGCGGCACACATGTCCCAGGCACCAGGCTGGGCCAGCTGCACTATCCACTCTCTCCCAGGTGAGGCCTGGAGGTTTTGTGTAAAGCAGACTGCCCACGTGTCACCACCTAGTTGGGGTAAGGTGGATGCCACCCTGGTGACCCCTCTCTGTGCCACCTTCAGATGAAGAGCAAGGGTCCATGCTGGGCTCAGCCCAGCCCCCTGTGGCCTTTCCCTCTTTCTGCAGTCTGTTGTGGTCACGAAGGGCTGCCACCTGTTTCTCCTGCCCCTGCAGGGGCCCCGGCTGCCCGGGTGGGTGTGGGCCGTGCCTTTGACCTCTGGGATCTATGGAGTCTGGCCCACAGGAGGAGGTTTCGGCCTGGAGGGTGGGGCCCTGCGGCCCCCACTTCCCTTGGGTTTCTGGATGGGGCCCTCACCACGCCCCACGCACTCCCCTCCCTCCCGCAGGACTGGATCATCGCGCCCGAAGGCTACGCCGCCTACTACTGCGAGGGGGAGTGCGCCTTCCCTCTGAACTCCTACATGAATGCCACCAACCACGCCATTGTGCAGACACTGGTGAGTGTGGCCTCTGCACCGTCTGGGGTGTGGTCAGCTGACGGGAGCAGAGCCACCAGATCCTGCCTCGTGGTCCTCCAAGCTGGGGCCACTGCAGATCTCCGGCCAAGGTGACGTTGTGACGTTCAGGAACCCTGGGCATGCTGACTGTCTTGGGCCCTTTCTCCATAAAATAAGATTAAAGATTACACTTAATAATATGCATGTGTAATCTTTCTGTGTAATCTTCAACCCTAAAGTTCATTTATTTCTCCTAATTTTAAAAGAAATTGAAACAGTTTCATGGGCTCCTAAAGGTATCACGGGTAAAGGTCACTGTGCCTAATGGCAGAGTCGCCCTGGCCCAGCCTCTGTCTAGGGGATGGTTGTTCCTGGCTGTCAGCGTCCACTTCCATGGGCTTCCCTGACTTTTGCCCCCCCCGCCCCAGTGTCTGGGCTGCCCCCAGATTGGGCAGGCTTGAGAACTTGTTCCCTCCCAGAGCTTACATCTTTGCCTCCTAGCCTCGAACTTCGTGATTCAGCCATTCAAGGGTGTTTACTGAGCATCTACTGCATGTGGACCCTGTGTGCTGGGAGCTGAGGACACCACAGGGAACAGCATACAGGGGACAATACAGATGTGGTCCCAGCCCTAAAAGCCTCATTTTCCAGGGGAGGAAAGAGTCAAGTGAAGAAATGAGGAAACTTCAGGGAGAGGGGACATGATAGGAAGATGGCAAATAAGATAGTATCTTACAGAGATGGGGCGGGGTGTTAGCCATGGGGCGATTTGAACTTTCTTGGGGTCATCGGAGGATTCGGTGTGATGATGAGATTAAAAGCTCTTAGAAGGGTGCCCCGCACTGGTGACACTCAATACATGTTATTTTTACCACTTTACTAACAATGCCAGTAGTGATACGAGTTAGGGACTTTGTTCTTTAGCTTAGAATCTGAGGTTCAGGGAAACTTGGTGGTCTACCTCCCTGTTATGAACAGTATCTCGCCTTTCCTGACAACTAGTCATCCTCCTTGACTTGAATGCCTTTAGGGACGGAGTGCTCACTGCTCAGGGTCAGCCCCTCTGTCCCACAGGTCTGCTTGTTACAGAGCTTGGTGCTTCTTTTATTTAGTAACCTGCCTCACTCTCTCCTTGTCCCGCCCCATGTCTTACTTCTCTGTTTCTATTTGGACCCTGCTCTGCCCTTTTTTTGTTTTTTTAGCATTGCTTTTGCCCGGGCCTTCCCTCCCACAACAGTAAACTCTGAGTCCAATTCAGGTTTGAAAGTCTCCAGGCTGGAAATGGATAGTGTCCCCAACCTGTCCCCTGGTCTGTGTCAGTGTTCCCCTGCTCTGTCCTGCTCCAAGGACCCCGGGAGGTGTTGGGGGTGTCTCCCTGGCTGCCAGGAGCACACCTCCACCCTCCTTCAAGCCCTGCCTTCATGGCCCTCGGAGCAGGGGCCGGCCCGGCTGCCCTGTGACCAACCACTCAATCCACGTTTCCCCAGAGAGCTCGAGGGTCAGAATGAAGCCTCTTGATTATTCTGAAATGAGGGTCATGTTTGAAAAGAGGGTGAATCCTTGCCGTCTAAAGAGTCCTCGTGAAGTCCAGAGGAAACGAGCTGACATCTGAGATAGGCTTTAAAATTATTCAAGGGTGGAGGAGATGGGGGAAGATTTAGATTTGTCAGGTGTGAAATTTTCCATAAAAACAGTTTAAAAGAGTGTGCCGCCTTATGTGAGAGGTCACAGACTGGGGCTCGGAGGGTCATCTATAGCATTTTTAGTTGGCCCCCGTGGTGTCAGGAAACCTGAAGTTGCACAGAAAAAGAAAACAGGACTGAACCGCTGGCCTGTCCCGAGCACTGGCACATCTGACTGCGCTGGCTTCGGTTGGCTGTGGTCAGCTTGTGGCTGTCTGCTTTCTGTTTGCACCCATCCTCACTATCCCCTATTGCTCACTCCTAGCCGAGGTTGGTCATCAGTGGCACGTGTGTGGCCCGACCGGCATTTGAGTTTGTCCCCCTACCCCCACTCCAACCCTCATCCTCTGTAAGGTGCATACAAGTCCATGAGTGAACAAGAACAATAAACCTGGGCAGCTGGCTGCCTTCTTCCTTCATTGATACCTTCTGGACCTTCTCTTTCCTCACTGATGTCCGCCTAAGTGTTTGTCCACATTCTTTTCCTCTCATTTTTATTGCTCAAGAGACAGAATAGTCTAATGGAGTCTAGACTTACTACTGTCCAAGATGGTAACCGCTTTTCTGTGTGGCTCTTGGGCCTTGATGTGTGGCCAGTCTGAGCTGAGATGTTTTGCGACTATAAAATACACTCCGGGTTTGAAGACTTAGAACGTAAACAGGTAAAATACCTCATTAATGACTTCTTATGTTAAGTCTACACTGAAGTGATGGTATTTGTGAAATGCGGGGTTGAAGTAAGTATGTTCCTTAAGTTAATTTCACCTGTTTCTTTTTTCACCTTTTTAAATGTGGCTACTAGAACATTTTAAATTCCACGTGTGATTTGCATGATACTTATTTCTTGGACAGGATACGTCTGGCCCAGGAGTCAGCAACCCGTTTCTGAAAAGGGCCAGACAGTAAATATTTTTTACTTTGAGAGTCATAAATGTCTGTTGCAACCGCTCACCTCTGCTGATGTAATACAGAAGCAGCCACAGACACTGTGTAGGTGAATGGGTGTGGCTGTGTGCCAGTAAAACTTTATTCATAAAAACAGGTGGTAGGGCAGAGTTTGGCCAACAGGCTGACCCTGGTCTAGCCCAGTGGCTCTCAACTGGGGTCAGTCTTGCCTCCCAGGGGATATTTGACAGTGCCTGGAGATATTTTTGGTTGTCGCGGTTGGGGGGTGGGGGGTAGTGCCTCTGACCTCTAGGGGATGTGGCCTAGAGATGCTGTGGAACACCCTACAATGCACAGGACAGCCCCACCAGTGCGAATGACCTGGCCCCAAATGTCTCATCTGGCCAGTAACTTGCTAGCTGTGTAAACCGCTGTACTTCAGTTCTCTCATCTGTGAAACAAGAATCACCCACAGAACTGAGTTAGTTATCCAGCAAGTGCTTAGAACTGGGAGTGCTCGCTAAGTGTCACCTACGGTGATTTTAAGGAAGCAGTACCTGTTCCTTATAGAAATAAGGAGGCCGGGGGAAGTGACTCACCGGGTCTCACCCCCGCCAACGTTTTGGTGTGTGTTCCAGGTTCACTTCATCAACCCGGAAACGGTGCCTAAGCCCTGCTGTGCTCCGACTCAGCTCAACGCCATCTCCGTCCTCTACTTCGATGACAGCTCCAATGTCATCCTGAAGAAATACAGAAACATGGTGGTCCGGGCCTGTGGCTGCCACTAGCCCCTCCTGGAAATCAGACCCTTCGGGGCCACATTTTTCTGGATCCTGGGTCTCTTGCCACCCAGCGCCTCCCACCGCCTGGGCGAGGAGCCAGCAGACCAGCTGCCTTTTGCAAGACCTTCCCGTTCCCCGCCCCAGCTTGACCGGTGTAGGAGTGTTAAGGAATCCGAGAGGCAAATGGCTTTTGATCAGTTTTTCGTCGGCCTCCTACGAACAAGATCCTACAAGCTGCTGCAGGCAAAACCTAACAGGAAAAAATACAAAGAAAAACGGCCCAGCCGTGATCATTGGCTGTGAAGTGTCAGCCGTGCACCGACTCGTTCCTAGGGGTAACTATGAGCGCCCTTCAGCCAGGCCACCAGCAGCGGGAGGAAAGGGGGCGCGGCCAGGGGTGGGCACGTCGGTGTCTCTGCGAAAGGAAGGCTAACGTGGAAGTTCCTGTAATAAATGTCACAATAAAACGAATGAATGAAAATGGTTAGGATGTTACAGATATATTTTCCTAAACAGTTTATCCCCATTTCTTGGTTTACTCCTGATTTCATAAACAGAAGCTGTGGCCAGTGACGGGAGGGGAGGTTTCCTCTCCGTTCCATTCGGTTTCATTCTGAGGCTTGTGAGGCCCACTGTTTACGTAGACTTGCCCCAAACCCAAGATTTGGCTGGGAGGGGAGAGGGAAATGTTCGGCTTGGGGCTGGGAGGGTGTTGACCTTGAAGGAAAAATAGGTTCCATCTTTCAGCTGGGTGTGCAGTGGCAGAAATTCAGACAGCCACGTGAAGCACCGGCAGATGCTTGGAATTGGCTTTCCAGCCCCTCCCGCGCCCCCGCCCCCGCCCCTTGGTCGGGAGCCAGTGAGAGGTGGCAGAGCGGAGGAGGACGGCACTCAGGACAGAACCTGCAACTTGACCCTGAGTTCTGGCCGGAATAGCCCTACTGAGAGAAGCACCAAGGAAACCCAGCTCTCAACAGGGGTAGGTGGGCAGAGGGGGCTGTCATCCCCCAAATGCGCTCCTCTGTTGGTCACTGACATCAGCATCCCAGAGTCTGGGTTCTGACGAGGGCCTCCGTGGTCAGCTCCTTTCATCTGCAGGCCCTCATCAAAGGGCCCTGCGAAAGGATCGGCCCCTTAACCAGGGGAGGATGACGCGGAGGGAGGTCTGCTGTGAACAGGGTGTGTGGGGTGTGACCCTCACATGGAAGGGTCCACAAGCTGTTTTGAGAGTGACATTCTAATCAAGTGTCCTGACCTGAAGGTGCCATTTCTGATGTGGCTATATCATAAGCCTCCCTTGCCTTGGCTGGTGGGTCCCCAAAATGGTGTGCCCCACCCCCACCTGCATCTGTACTGCAGGCCCTGGAGAGACCAGGATGTCTGTGAACAAAGAATAGGGTTATCCAGCTGAGGCCTGAGGCCCCTGGAATCTGGTCCTAGTTTCTCCATGTTGATTAAGTTGGTTCCTGGAAACACAGGGACCCCGTTTTAATTTTCTTTTATTTTTTCTTCTTCAGTAGCTTGGGCTGCAGCCTTCACTCTGCCTGGTCAGTGGGGAGGAGTCTCCGTTCTTGTTATATTTTGTTTTCTCTGTTGGTGGATCTGGGGATTTTGGTGTGATTCCCTCTTGGTGCAAGTTCCCTCACCACGTATGCCCCAACTGGCCTCTGGCTAGCATCATTTGTACATTGAAACATGTAAATAGTTGTTACAAAACAAAGAAATTATTTATGTCCATCTGAAGCTCATTTTAGACCCTCTCTAGCCCCTTGTTCGGGACGATGCGCTCACGTCCCTCCAACCTGTTTATTTTCTTATTTAAGACTTATTTATTGATGGTCAGACTCATGGACCTTCAGCTGTTGCAAAGAGCAGTCCTCAGAGAAAATGCTGTACAAATAGACAAAATGAAAAGGGTTTTGACTTTGCAATAAAAGGAGACATTTGGTTCTGGTTTTGGGCCTGTGTACGTCTGTGTTGTTTTTTCTCCAGCGCCTGGACACCGGAGTTCTCTTGGTCTGCTCAGAACTCTTTGCCTTGGCCTCCACCATTAACACGCTGTTCATCATCCAGGCCCTGGGGAGAAAGGGCCGCTCGTCAATATTCGGTGCAGCTGTGTGGGGCTCCGGGCAGGAGGGATGGAACCAAACAGCGAATGTGAGTTTGGTAGGCTCGACTACAAAGATGCTTGATTGAATTACAGTGCAGCTGTCAGCAGCTGTTTCAAAGAGGCAGGGGGTAAATTAGCTGTGTTTACTGCTAACATAGTTGAAAGATTTAGTCATCCCAATAAAACAGAGGCACAAGAAAGAAAAAAAGTAGTGGGGGTGGGGGTGTGCACCCAAAACTTTAAAGCAGGCCCAGAGCCGCCATTGTCCGGTGCAAATTATTTCAGTGGTTTGGGGGCTGCTGTTGACTCCCGCCTTGAGATTCGCTGGCCCACGGCGGGCCTGGTGAAGGCAGCCAGGGCCTGCGGTGCACAGAGCAGCGGGCAGCCGTGCAGTGTGGAGCGGCGTCTCCGGTCCCTTTTTACTATGAAGTGTACTCTGAGGTCACCTGATGGATGTTAGACTCCGGGCTCACTCCTTGGCCGGGCTACTTGGTCTTCCCCTGCTGCCTCAGTAGAAGCAGCCGCTCCTAACAAGTTCCAGCCCCTGTGATTTCCAAACCCTCCTGCCATGGTCCTGATGCGTGATCTATCTTTTGTTCGGTTTCCAGGCTGCAGACCAGAGCCACAGACCAGAAGGCCAGATGCGGCCTGCAGACGTGTCTTACTCCCCCTGAGTGTTTATATGTTTGTTTTTTTAAGTGAATTTGTTGCCATCACATTTTTGAAAATCAGAAGATAGGGGTGAAAAAAATCTCAAGATTCTGGCTTGAGCAATTAGCAGATCTGGCCACCCCGGGGCCCACGCCCACGTGGATCTGGCTGCAGTCTCCACCGCTCCCCGCTGTCTGTCTCATGAAGGTACGAATGTCCGTTGCTGTTTTTAAAATTGTAGATGCCTATTGATTTGTACCTGTGTCTTTATTAAAAGGAGGAAAGGAAAAGTTAGACTGAGAAGGCCACATACTTCAGGGGCAAAGGACAAGGCTTTGGTTTCTCTCCAGCCCACTCTCCACTGTGGCTCCCAGTCAGACCCCTGTGGGCAGGTGTGTTTGCGGCCGGCAGCACCGTTGGCCTCATCTTCGGCCCTCACCATTCCCCTTCCTGGTTCCCGCCTCTCTTGCTCGTTGTCACCTTGGAGGATCTGGTGTCAGTGCCTCTTCTCCCAGTTCTGCTCACAGAGGGAGCCCCTGTGTCCAGGATCGTTGCTCTCCCCGTGCTTGGCCTGACAGCATCCCCGGCCATGCTGAGAGGGAGCCGAGAGGTGAAGGGATTGACTCAATGTCACCAGCTGTTAATTCCTGGAACTGGAATTGGAACCCAAAGCCTGGACCCGACCCTGGGCTCACCTGAGTTGGAGTCTTCTGGGGCTGCTCGTGAAATGTGGGGCCTCCTGGCCCCTAGCCCTGACTCCACATGACCTCCCTCGATTCCCCACGTCAGTCCTTGGATCCATGCCGAGTTCCTGGAACACGAGCGCAGGCCCAGGGTCTCCCCCCTGCTTCCAAGCGGCTCAAGGGCCTTCATCTGTGAACACGATGCCGAACTGTCAGCTTCCCCTTGGCCGGGGCCCGTGGCCCCACCTGCCGTGCGGCCGAGCTGGCCTTACCTCTGACTTCTGCTCCGTTGCCTGGTGACAGCAGTGTGTGGCCCCTGCTGGGAGCCTGGGAGGATTAGCAGTGGCCAGGGGGCACATCTGCTCAGAAAATTCTCACAGGTACCTTTTGAGTCCTTCCCTCCATTCGGATCTTTTGGAGAAGTTGACTATATTAGTTTCCATAACAAAGTAGTACAAATTAGTGACTTAAAACAATAAGCTGAGCTGTGAGACTAAGATGAATATAAACCAGGCCACATCGTATTTGTTTCTTATCTTCTCCTTTTTAAAGACATTAAGAGATTTTTGTGGGCTCCTAAAAGTACCATGGGCCTCAGGCACAGTATCTGCTGTGCCCGATGGACAAGCTGGCCCTGAAGGTGATCATTTAGTGGCAAGTAATGATGAGTATTAGGAAGAAACAGTGAACAGGGAAGGGAGGGTGATATCAATGGCCAAGCTCTTGAAAAGAATGGTCAGGGAAGGGAGTGGAAAGAGATGTAGTCACCATAGGGAAGAGCATTTTGCCTGAAGGATTAGCATGTGCAAAGGCCCTGAGGTTGGACTTGCTTGGCAGGTTGGAGGATCAGCAAGGAGGCCCACCCTGTGAGCAGAGTGAGTTGGGCAAGAATGAAGTCAATGAGGCAAAGGAGAAGCCAGGTGTGAATGGCTTTGAGGGCCACAGAAGGACTTTGCCATGAGGTCGTAGGAAGTGCTAAGAGCAGAGAAGACATGATGGGGAGAGCTGGGGAGTGGGTAAGAGAATAAGAGAGGGCTTCAAGAAGGAAGTGGCATTTTAATCTTTCCTGCCCCGGCTGAGCCTCTCATCTCCGCATCTGCAGAGCCTGGAGGTGGGGTGAGCACTGAAACCCCTCTATCTGGTGTTTGGGATGGGGTGTGGTGTCTGATCAAGGTCCCACGTGGAGGCAACGGAGCACTCACTTTCCCCGGGAGAAGACCTTTGCTGCCTTCTTACAAATATTTATTTGAGATGGAGGTGAATTGTCATGCCGCAGAGGGAGTGCATGCTGGGCAGAGGGGCCCGGGATCAGCTCCAGCACAAAGCCCAACTTATTTAGTTAGCCAGGACCTCCACGTTGGGCAACTTCCTACCCTCTCTGGGCCTCAGTTTCCTACCTGTGAGATAGTATGGTGCCCACCTAGGTTATTTAGGATTAGTATACAACAGAAAAAAAAGTTTATTTCTAGTTCATTTAAAAGGAGTCTGAAGGTCAATCATCCAGGGTCAAGATGGCAGCTCCATGGTGCCATTTGGGATCTAGTCTCTTTCTTTCTGCCCTGTCATCCTAATCCATGGCTTCCATCCTCACAGTCCACTCTATGCTCCAAGATGGCTGCTGTAGCACCAGCCATCATATCTATATTCTAGTCTGTATGCTGCCTTTAAGCAGCCATCCCAAAGAGGAGACACTCATCTCTCATTAGCTAAAGTATAGTCAGATGGCCACCTCTAGCTACAGGAAAGATAAAATCTTTTATTCTGAGTGGCAATGTACACAGTCAAAAATCAGCAATGAGAATTTTACGGCTGCTAGAGATTAGCAACTAGCCATCTATTTTATTTTGCTGTCTATTAGTTTTCTATTGATGCATAACTGTAACCAACTTGGTGGCTTAAATCATCACCCACTTATTATCTTATGCCTTCCATGGATCAGAAGTTTGAGCAAGAGTGTAGCTGGATCTCACAAGACTACAATCAAGGTGTCAGTGGCTGCAATCTCACTTGGAGCTCAGGTTCTCTCTCAACCTCTTTTGGGGTTTTGGCCAAATTCAATTCCTTGCAGTTGGAGAACTGAGGTCTCCACTTTCTTGCTGACTGTCAGCCACAGTCACTCTCAGCTCCTAGAGGCCTCTGTCAAGTCCTCCTGATATGGTCCTCTCACAGCATGGCAGCCTAATCCTTCAAAGCCAGCAGGAGGATCTCATTTACTTCGTTTAAGGATTCACCTGATTAGGGCAGACCCACCCAGGATGACCTCCCTTTGATTAACTCAGAGTCGATTGATTAGGGGCCTTGATTACAACTGCAAAAATCCCTGCACCTTTGAGAAATCAGGCAGAAATTGGGAGTGCTGTCTTAGAATTCTGCTTTGCACAGACCCTAAGCTACACTACACACCTCTGGTTGTAGATGGTATTAGAGAAAATATGTACATAAAAAGGACCAGGCGTGTAGCATGCACACAATCAAACACCAGTGACTCCAGCTGGATATCAAGGTCCTCCCAGTGAGAACCCACCCACCCCACCAAATGAGTTGAACAATTTGAACTGTGACCCTCATGTGCCCGAATCATTACCCATAGTTCCCAAATTCTTTACAAAATCACTTGTCACTCCAGTTACTCTCATATGCGTTTGGGAAGGATGATGGGATGATCTGCTTGGATCTTTGTAAAACACACTGCAAGCTCCTGAACACTCCCTCAGGTACAGGGATGCTGCCCAAGGCACATAAAATGCTTTCCTTTTGAGCTTACTGCATCCTTGGGACAAGCCTGAGAGCCGTGTTCTCTCATTTCCATGTTAGACAAAGTGCAGGGAGGTGGAAATGGCACTGTTCAACATTTGCTGGATATTAGCGGGGATGTCCCCACACACCTCCAGGGGGCACTGTTTACCGGGCCCCTCCAGGGTGGGGCAATGCGGAGGCAGCCCTGCCCCAGTCCTAAGTTGGGGAGCATCTGATGTCAGGACGGACCCTCTCTCACAAAATCCCGTCCTGCTCAGTGCCCCAGCCCTGCACTCAGGTTGGAGTCCATCCATCCTTTCCGAGTGACCTCTTCTAGACATGCTCTCCCTTTGCATGTGGATCAATTCCTGCTGGCACGGACCCCTTCAGGACTCTGGCACCAGCCTCTCTTGGTCTTAGATTTGAGGAAATAAAAATAGAAGATGAAAAACACAGAACTCTCCAAATTCTCTGGAGTTGCGACAGCTGTTTGGACAGAGGCAAAGTGCACCTGGGCCGGGAGGGCAGCGCTTCCCCCAGCACTCGGGCTTTCTGACTGCCTCTCAGACACTGCTTTCTGGTGGCAGAGGAGGTGGCCAAGTAGGGCAGGGTCTCAAGACCCTGCTTCACAGAACGTGGGCCCAGAGCTGGCCCTACTTTAGCGCTGTGAGCAGTGAGGTGTGGCCACAAATCACATCTCAGCACCAGAGGCCAGTGATGCCAGATGGTACCAGCTCTCCCCCAGCCAGGGCCAGCTTCGTGGACGTGTGGCTTAGGTGACCACAGCAGGCTCTGTGCTCTGATTGGGCCTGCGTTTTCACATTACTCTGGGTCCTGAAGCTTCTGTAGCTGGTCCTGTGGACAGAACGAGCACTTTGTTGTCAAGCCCAAGGTCTGACTTGGTCTCTGCCACATTCCCAGTCAACAAGGACATTTTGGACATCAATAGGCAGAGGACGGTGTTCTGAGCACTGAGGTTATGCTGTGAACAAGCCAGGGAGGTGGCCCCACTCTCGACGGCACATCCAATGGCAGAGAGAGCAGGTGAGCACCCCTTCACCTCACCTGGGCTGGTCTCCTCATCCCAGGTATGTGCTCCTGCCTCAGGGCCTTTGCACTGGCTCCACCCCCAGCCAGGAATGCTGTTCCTTCAGACTGTTGCAGGCTGTTCTCTAAGCTCCTTCAGATCTTTGCCCAAACTACCTTGTCCCCAAGCCATCCTCTGATCCCTGTTGGTGACTGCAGCCTCGCTCCGGCCCTGCTGTCCTCTTCCCTGCTGGTTCCTCGCCACCAGACAGTGTTTTTCTTATTTAAGCAGCTGTTGTCCATCTTGCCCTCCGGAAGTCAAGGGGTTTTGTCTGCTTGGGTCGCTGTGGTGTCCCCAGTGCCCAGCTCAGGGCTCGGCACACAGCAGAGCTTCCTTGACACGTTTGATAAATACATGTCTCTATCATTATTAATGGGCCCAGAGTCAGGAGACAGGGCTCTGCCCCTAGTAGCTGCAGGACCTTGGGGAGGGCCTTAAGCGTGTCCTCTGAGCCCTGCCCTTTCAGGTCAAGGTTACAGATGGGTTCTCCGGCGGCTCCATCTGATCGGCCCCTTTGGCCTCTGGGCAGCATTTTGGGACCCTCTGTGAGCTGTTTTGTCCGGGGTACTCAGGACTGCTTTTTAATGGAGCAGGGAAGTGACCCTCTGACTTTCTTTCCGAACCCTGTAACCTTCTCCACATTTCCTGCCGTAGGAAGGGAAGTGGCTGGGGAGATTAGGAAGGATGAACCTGACCTTAGTTCCTGGTTCTCCCAAACCCACAGCATTATTTAACGCCACAAGCAAGCCGCCGAGTAACAGACTAAATAAATCCCCAGGACGGTTTGTGTGTGTGTGGCGGAGCGATGGGGGTGAGGGGCAGGGTAAGGGGGCAGGTGAGGTGTTGCCACGATTTCCTCAGAGGCCCACACCCTTGTCTTAACCCTCACTGGTGCACATCCAACTTAAGTTATAGAAATGCTGAATAAAAATGGTTTCAATTGCTAAGACCAACAGAGAAATGACATATTTGAGCTCCGACCCTTTCTAACTGAATCCAGACCCGGGGTCTCTCTGTTTTAGGACATTTCAGCAGAAGCCATTGTCTCCCTTCCGTCCAGCCCAGAGTTGGGGAGCAATGGCTTCGCGCCTCTACCTGGCATGGCACCTTGGCCTGCGGGTGAGTGGGTCGCCCAGAGGGGCTACGCAGGGGATGGGAGCGTCGCTCTGAGCAAATTCCTTTCCCGGGTGTCTTTGGAGGGATGACTTTCCGGCAGGTGGGGCCTCTCCAGCTCTCCAAACAAGCGCTGGTCTTTGTTCCATTCTTGTTTCGCGTGTTGATGAAGGAAAGGATGACAGATGCCCCGGCCTCCATCCCATCCTGTCCTTCCGAGTGATCCTAAAATAATACCATTAGTGGGCCAGGCGGAGGCTCCTTATCTTCCGAGGGGCCTCCTGATAAGGCTGATCGGGGCTGCGCAGAAGCCCTGGGCCGAGACAGGGCGGCGGCTGTGGCCTTGATGCAATGGCAAGTGTCTTTGTTTCGCGGCAGCCTGGTGACATTCCAGGGGTATAAATAGTCCAGCGGGCTGGCGGCTTGCGTGCGCAGCGAGCATGGTGGCAGTGGCGGAGTCTGGCAGGCCTGGTCCAGGACACCCACCGCGAGTCACGGGTGTACAGAGACCTGCCGCCACAGATATACGTACCAATGAATTCCTTTTATTTCTTTTTTTACCCAGAGGAAACTGTCCTTTTGTTACTAATTACATTTAATTTCTATATGTGCAGAGGTAAATAAAAAGTTAAACTCTAATGCAAGGTTTATAATAAAGAGAAGCTGTGCTCTACCCACCTCTCCTACTGACTCCCTCTCCCAGTGGGGATACAGATCGATGGTAATCATTTTGAAATTTATCCTTCTGGTACTTGATGGGCACATTAAGTCTGGACATTAGTGCCTTCTAGAAGAAACCACCTTTTTACTCTTTTAGCTCTTTCTTCTCATATATACCTTTGTATTTCTAAATAATATGCTCATACTGTTCTGTCTTGATTTCCCATTTTAGCCATTGACCATTGACCTCTCATATGGAAAATGAGGATTCAAAACCTTACATCACTTCCATAGATAGACTTCTCCTCTTGAACTACTGATCCAAATTTTTGGTGAAATGAATATTTAGTATTTACATAACTATAGCCTTATAAATATTGTTTACCTCTACCCCATATGGTATATTTTGGCATCATTTCCCTTCTTGTACAACCTTTTGTTTTTCCTGGAGTTTATAATTGCCTTTAGAAAATAATCTACTTCGTTTTCTTTGTATCCATCATGCGTCCTTCTCCACCTCTCCAAAAGAAATCTAAAACTTTTCTCAGCACAAACACATCAGGTAATCTATGGGGTGATTTTGTTTTTGTTTTTATTTTTCAGTTATTCCTCCTTGGTTCCCTCTCAGGGGCTTCCATCCCTGCTGTACCGCTGGAACTTCCTTCATACCATTCTGGGAGTCACCCTCCCCTCCCTTCTTCAATGGGCCCCCAGTTCCTGGATCCTGTGTCTTCCTCTTTCATGGTTTACACCATTGTGTGATTGGAGTAAGTCCTCTAAGAGCTGACTGGGATGAGATCTGTGGGAGGCAAACTTTTGAAACAGCTAATATCTGAAAACATCATCATTCTAGCTCACATTTTGGTTGTTTAACCTGACGTAAAATTCTAGTTTAAGGATAATTTTTCTCCAGGTGTTTGAAGGCTAGTAAGGCTTGACTCCACACTCTTCATAGTTGCTGTATTTCCAGGATCGCTGTCACGAAGTTCAGGGCTTTTCTGATTCCTGTTCATTTGTATGTGAAAATTTCCCCTTCCTTTCTCTTTGAAAACTTGGCATGCCTTTTTTATGTCCAGTTTTATGAAAAATTTTAATGCTATGATCATTTCTCCCTCCGTTCTATTTCCTTTTTCTAAAACTCCTACTAGTTGGAAGTTGGATCTCAGGATGGAACCTCTAATTTTCCTATCTCTGACTTCTAGCTTTCATATCCATGTTTTTAGGCCAAGATGGCATGTATTTCTTCACCTCTCTCTCTCAATTACCCTCTTGACTCTCTTATTACAGTTTTACAGGGGTGCATTCTTGCTTCTCTGAAAGTTCTTTTTTCTTTTTTAAAGTAGCATTTTCTTCTTGTTTCACCAATTCAATCTTATCTCGGAGATAGTGTGAACCATGCTTTTTGGTTTTTTTCTTAAGTGTGTTTCTTCTCTCTGCATTATCTTTGTTTTCCTTGCGTCCTGTTGTTTTCTGCTTGTGGGTTTTGGTTTCTGGTTCTGATGTGGAGGTGGTCCCCGTGATGGGAGAAGGGTGAAGCTCACCATTTCCCACACTGACTTACACTTACTTAAGTATCCCTGTTCACAACAGGGTCACTGCGTCTTTCTCTGTGCTGGCATCCCTGGTTTGAGAGTCTCAGGTGAACTCTCTGCAGGGTTGACCTCCCATCTCCTTCCAGAGGGGGGCTAAAATCAGGGAGTCTGATTTTCCCAGCCTTCCAACGTTGCCCACCTGTGCTGCTTAGCTCAGCTTTTCTTCTCGCCTAAGTGGGATGTTCTTATGCATTTGATGTTCGCTTTCAAATATTTTGTGGGTGTCTTTCATCTGCTGTTGTCCCCTTTTCTATTCATATTGTTCTTTAGGTTTATATCTTTATTTAAATCTTCGTTTGTTACCTGTTTAGCAAGGTCTCTGGATGGAGCAAAGAAAAGCATGGCTAGGGTGACCATCTCCTTCTAGTTTGCCCAGAACTTTCTTGGTTTTAAAAGTGAAGGTCCTGGCTCCCTGGAAATTCCTGAGTTCTGGGAAAACCATCTTTCTCCAGCTGTACCTTCGCTCCCTGGATTGTCTGAACCCATCTGAGTTTGGTGTTCCCTGAACAGCCACTGAAAGTGCCCCGGCTCGTCCAGGGGGTGTGTCCTCCCGGCCTCAGAGGATGACGCGGACCGAATCACTCAGCTCACAGACACTCACAAGTGTCTGGAAAAGTCCCTGTATTTCTGGAAACCCCAAAGATAAACGACATGCACAGCTATCATTACTGAAATTGCCGGCTGCAGCACAGCCGTGCGAGCCCAGGGGCCTCCCGCCGGCGCAGCCCCCGCCCGCACACCCTCTGTAATTATAAGAGAGCACTTTAAATTGTTCCAGTCCAGACAAGACCTGGAAGTGCAGAGAGCAGGCTGGTCGTTAGGGCTGGAGAGGAACAGTCTCCGTGGTAAAGCCTGGAAGGACTTACTCACCACCCAGGGCAGGGCTTCAGGTGATGTTTCACTGTCTACTGCAACAGTATTTGTCAATGGGAGGGGAGTCAGTGGGTCTCAGCACCCCCAGTCTGCCCCACCTCCCAGGGAATGGGCACAGGGAGGTGCCCTTTTCTTTGGTTGATGCTACGCTATACTTCACCATTTAAGCGTGAATTTGGATGAACTGGCATTTAAAATAAAAAAGGCTTAGCAGTCATTCACATGCTAGAGTAAATTAGTTTACATGAAGAGGGAGGGAAGCCCATTGCAAGGCCGTCGCTGGAGGGCAGGCAGGAGGGTGGCAGCAGAGGAGGGGCCGGTGGGGAGTGGGGACCAAGGTGTGCGCCCTGATGGTGGATGCCTCTGTGGTTAAGTCCCAGCTCTGCCCACTTATTGACTGTGTTATTTGGCCTCCCTGAGCTTCGGTTTCCTTACCTGCAAAATGGATATAATTATAGCATCTACTTCACAGTGCTGTTGTGAAGATTAGAAAGAAAAATAAATATCATGTGCTTACCATATTATGATAATTTGGAACATAATAAATGCACAATGCCTGGTGTTATTATTGCTCTTATTATAATTATCAGGCTATTTTGCCATTCTTCGAGGCAGCCACCTGAGTCTGCAGGTGGAAATTATCCCCACTCTGCTGCAGGTCGCCTCCACCTGGGATGGAAGGCACAGGGAAGAGCAGACCTTTCGCCAGTCTTCAGCAGAGGGAGCCCACACTTAGTTGGAATTCAACTAACCAGCCAGCTTGCCCACTAACCAGACCCAGCTTCCCCCACCCTGAAACATCTACACCCCCACAACAATTGGGGAACAAGCGAGGACTTGCCCAGCAGAGCCTGTGGGAGCCAATGTGGGAGCCACGTCCACCTGCCTCTGTCACTCAAGATGGTGCTCCAGGCTTTGTCACAGCACAGGCGCTGGAGGGCGCTCCAATCAAGCTTCGTGGGTCCTGACCCCACTGGAGGAGAACCAGATGAGGGTATCGTGGCAAGATTCCATCATCAAGGAGTCACGGAGAAAGCAGACCAGCAGGCTCCAACATCTTCATCGCCTCTGGCCCAGAGATTTCTCATTAACTGAGCTTTTCTTACCCAGGGTCCTTCTCTGAGAAGCTTAATGGCACATCCCTGCATCCCTTCATTTGTCTAATAAACAGGCAGCTCGCTGGACCCCTGGTCTTAAAGGGACTCAAAGAGCTCACTAGTCCAAGGCAATCACATCACTGTCTGAGGAGCCCCTTAGTTCTTGTTGAAATGAGGGGGGAAATCAGTGGGGGAGTAAGAGAATGAATGAATGAACCCAAATACTTGATGTGGCTGGTAAAGTACAGCTTTGGTAGAAGCTCACAAGGCTGAAGGCCCAGAACTCTCACAACTGCCAAGACTTCCCAAGCTAAGTTAGCCCCTCCCTCTTCCCTTCCTGTGCCCCCTGCCTCACCAGTTGGTCTGCCTTTATTAATTCTCCCACTTCCATTTCACAGAAGCTCAGGAACAGGCTGGGATCCTTTTAGAGCAGACAAAAAAAAAAAAAACAAAAAAAAACAAAGGAGAAAATTGAGCAAGCAAAATAGAAAATCCTCTTTAGTGGTGGGGATTCTGGGGTGCTTAGATAAAAGAAAGGAACATTCAGACATTTATTGATGTGTGTCTCTGTCACAAAAACCTGGAAAATGTTTCGAGGCATTGCTTAATGTTCCTTCAACCTTTCCTTTCTGCTTGGAATTGGGAGTGATGTCTGGAGGCATAGATGCCATCTTGCAGCCATGAGGTGATAAACATGCTGATGAAGGGACAAACAGGGAGAGATTGGGAGGGAATCAAAGAGTGAGAGATGGACATATATACAAAAACTGGAGGAAAAAAGAGGGGGAAAGAGAAGGAAAGAGAGAGAAGGAGAGGAGATGGCCCCACATGAGTCACAACTTTGTTTGAATGTTGACTGCTCTGGGGAGCCCCTAGTCTGGGCACCACTGTACTCAGCCCTCTCTCATCTGTGGCCTGAACCAAGGCGAGAAGGCCACTCACCTCCTGGTAAGGCCAGAAGGCTGCCCCTGCCCTGGGGAGGACCTGGAGGGGCCACATCACATGTTCCACCCGGGATTCCTTCTGTTCTGTGTCTGCTTTGGCACGCAGGATGGAGTAAGGAGCAGGAAGGAGGGCTTCCTCCCGCTTGGTGTATTTATTCGGGGCCTCTCCCCAGAGGACTTGGCAGCAGCTGTGTTTCCCTAAAGATGAAGATAAACACAGAGAAGCCAGCAGGGGTGTGGTGCAGGTCTGGCACACAGGCAGCCGGGACCACGCATGTGTACGTGGGGGTGAGTGTGTGTGCCTTCCTCATCATCAGAACAGCCATTGCCAAGCACGTCCGAATTTGCAAAGCACCTTTTCAGAAATATAACATCCATACAACTCACCCACTTAGGGTACACAATTCCGTATTTTTAATGTATTCCTGGAGTTGTGCAATCCTCCCACAACCACTTTTATAACATTTTGATCACCCCTGAAAGACAAGAAACCCTGCACCGCTAACAGTCATCCCCCGCCCCACCCTCAGCTCCTGGCAACCAATTTCTACTTCCTGTGTCTATGAATTTCCCTCTTCTGGACATTTCGTATAAGAAAAATCATGCATTACGTGGTCTGTGTCCAGCGTCTTTCACACGGCCCAGTGTTCCCCAGGTCCGTTCACGCTGTAGCAGGTGGCAGTACTTCCTCTATTCCACGACTGAATTATGTTCCATTGTATGGACGAACGGCATTGTGTTTGTCCATTCATCAGCTGATGGGCATTTGGGTTGTTTCCACTTTGGGCTATTATGAATAATGCTGGTGTAAATATTCGTGCACCAGTTTTTGTGTGGACATACTTTTTAAAAAATTTCTCTTGGGTATATACTGAATGGGATTGCTGGGTCATATAGTCACCCTATGGGCTTTAAAAAAATTTTATTGAAGTATAGTCAGTTGACAATGTGTTAATTTCTGGTGTACAGCATAGTGATTCAGTCAGACATATATATATTCCTTTTTATATTCTTGCTCATTATAGGCTGTTACAAGGCATTGAATATAGTTCCTTGTGCTATATAGTAGGTCCTTGTTGTTTATCTATTTTATACATAGTAGTTAGTATCTGCAAATCTAACTCCCAGTTTATCCCTCCCCACCTCCTCTGTCCCCGGCAACCATAAGTTTGTTTTCAATGTCTGTAAAATCCTATGTTCTAACTCTTTAGAAACTATCAGATTGTTTTCCAAAGTGGCTGCACCATTTTCCATTCCTACCATCAGCACGTAAGGGGTTCGGATTTCTTCACCTCCTCACCAACACTTGTTTGAGCCTGTCCTTTTGGGTCTAGACATTGTAATGGGCGTGAAGTGCGATCTTACTGTGGACTTGATTTGCTTTCCCCTGGTGACTAATGATGTTGAGCATCCTTTCATGTGCCTGTTAGGCCATTTGTACATCTTCTTTGGAGAAACATCTATTCGGAGACTTTGTGAGTGTTTCACTTGAGTTATTTGTCTTTATTAGCAAAGCACTTTTATAGGCGCACACTCTTCTGTCCCACATCACTGTGCAGGTAGGGTTTACTATGTTGTCACCCATCTTACAGACGAGGAAACCAAGGCCCAGAGAGGTCTTAGCAGGATGGCTGCATAATTTGCAGGGTGCTGTGCACAACAAGAGAGCAGAATTTCATGACATTGGCAGCAGAGCATTACACTAGGTGAGGGGCCTGTGCGCCTGCCTAGAGCCCTCACAGTGAAGCTGCCCCTGGCTAGCTCACTGTCATAGTAATAGCTGACATTTGTTGAGTGGGTCCCATGTGCCAGGGTCTATGCTAGACACCCGACCTGCAGAACATGTGAAGTCCTGACAACTAACCTGCCTGCATCTTATAGTTGAGAAGCAGGGGCTCAGAGACACTGCATGGCTCGTCCAAGGTCTCAGTGTGCAGGTGACAGCGTGGGATTTGCACAGAGGTCGGACTCCCAGCACAGAGAACCAGTGCTGTTCACCAGTGTCATCCACTGGGTCCTTCCCTCCTGCCCACCCTGAGACAGCGATGATGTGAGGACGAGTGGTGAATGTGGGAGGCAGGGAGGCAGGGTTGTCAGACAGGAGGGAGGCAGCCAACAAAGGACAGCTCATGGCTGTGGGCAGCCGAGCCTCCAGCTTGCTGGGGACCCTGAGGGGACTGTGGTGTACGGTCTTCAGAGCGACAAGGATGCCAGGATATTAATCCACTAACTCTGCCCATCATAGTGGGGTCTCTCCTAGGGGCGCTACCTCCCAGAATACTCCCTAAATGTTGTGCAACATTAATCCTGCAACTGCCCTG
The DNA here is from genome assembly GCF_009834535.1 of Camelus ferus. Lineage (NCBI taxonomy): Eukaryota > Metazoa > Chordata > Mammalia > Artiodactyla > Camelidae > Camelus > Camelus ferus. The sequence continues at coordinate 10,471,268 of NC_045714.1, read as the reverse complement.
TAAGGTAGGCACTATTATTTCCATTTTATGGATGGGAAAGCTGAGGCCTGGAGAGGCTAAACACTTGCATAACGGTTATAACCCTAGTGATTGGTCAAGCTGCGATTTGCACCCAGGCACTCTGGGTCCAGAGCCCGTGCTCCTAACCTCTGCAGGGCGTGGCCCCTCACCCTCTTTGCTGGCCATGCCAGAGGCAACCCTGCCGTGACCCCACTGACCAAGGAACCCAAGTTCTCGGTGCCATCCTGGACCAGCCAGCGTCATGGCTGCCCGCCTCGCTGGCCCGGGCTCTGCGCCTGCAGATGGCAGCGGCTCTGTGGGGCCTGGGCTTTTATCGCTGCGCCGCACGCCTCCTCGGCCCCTCCCACTCTGGCCTGGGCCCCCGCCACTTTGACGGGGTTCCTGTTCCCCACCCTACGTCTGGCCTGCACATGGAGGGGCGGGCATCTGAGCCTGCCCCTGCCCCCTCCACGCCCCGCCACATCCCCTCTGCTGCTTCTCCAAAGCTGTGCACGATCCCAGCATCTTCCAGATTGTCTTCCCGCTTGGGGCTCTGCATGTGGAGGGGCTTGGGAGTCAGGGCTTGGCGGCAGCTCCTGGAGAGATACAGGAAACCCCGGAACCGGCTGCTGCAAAAGGCTGCAAGATGGCAAAGAGCATTGCTTTGAGCCTTCGAGGCTTCCCCACATTGCCCCGGACCCTCCCTCACTGCACCCCAGTCCAGCATCTAAAGGGGCAGCTTCTGCCCGGTGGGGCGGCCAACACCATCCTCCGATTGTGTGCTGTTAAATATTTTGAAAAGCGCCTTGCAAAAGTGGGGCTGGGGTCGGGGAGTGTGGGTCTCTAGGGACAATACAGGGCCACATCGCACACCCACAAATCACAGCCACCAGCCACGGGCCATGGTGAAGGAACTCAGGGCTCTGCAAGTAGGCTACATGACCATGGGTCTGCAGTGCCTCCACGTGGGTGCATTCTGGAGGCCTGAGTGTCTGGGTTCAAATCCCAGCTCCTCTTCTCAGGGCTGTGTGACCATAGCTGGTGATAGAACCCCTCTGAGTCTTCAGTTTTGCATCTAAATCTGTCCATAGTAGCTCCCTCCTTGGGAGGGTTGCTTGAAGATTAAGTTAAGCAATATACTCCATTAGCACCCAGCGTCTAGTCAGCACTCAAAAACCGAAGTGGTACATATAAATTTAAAAGAAATAGGGACATCTCCATTTTGTAACCTGCGTTTTAAGCTGAACTCATGAAATTTTCCATGCTAGTGGATGTAGTTCCACAGTGTGATTTTAAGCTGTGGTGACTGAGAGCACAGGCCACAGAACCAAGCTGCATGGCTTGCAAATTCTAGCCTTAGCAGATGGGAGCTGGGTGACCTCAGACAAATCACTTAACCTCTCTGTGCCTCAGTGTCCATATCTATTCCACATCTATCTATTCTATTGAAATGGGAGTAAAAACAGTACCTAGGTCAAAGGATTGTTGCAAGGATTAAATTAATTAATACATAGAAAATGCTTTGCCCTATTTGTCCCATGAAATAAGCTCTTTGGATGAGTTTGCTATTTCTTTATTATTTCTCCATGGAATAGATACACCTTCATGTGTGTAGTCTGACTTCTCATTAAGCAACTTGCTCCGAACTGGGATCTGAAATCAAGGCCTCTGTGTTGATACGAATCCCATCCAACTAGTCAAGGAGGACGCCTAGACACTTTTACCCTTGGGAAGGAAAGCCAGAGACGCGTTGCACGGACACCTAAATTGCGAGAGAATGGCTTCTCGTTCTAGAAAGAACCTCACACTTGGCATCTGAGTCCAAGTCTGGCTCTCTCTTTAGCCAAAAGGTCACAGTTAAATCACTCCCCATCTCTGAGCCTGTTTCCCTGTCTACCAAACGGAGCTAATGAAAGCGTCTCCTCATAGGCTTTGCTGTGAATCAAATGCGATAACGGATATAAAGGCAGAGTAAGTGGTGAACACGGCCCTCTGGCTTCAAGGTCGGAAGGAGCTGGAAGGGACTCCCAGGCCAGCCAGTCAGTCCACCTGTCTGAGCCTCGGTTTCCTTACGTAAAACAATGGGAGAGAAAAACAGCAGTTTTCCTGAGAATCGCACACTTCAAGAAGGTTAAAGTGCTGAATTTCGTTTGCCGAATTTTATCTCAATAAAAAAACAAAAACCAACAGTATCTACACCCAAAGGGCTGAGCCTGAGAGGAAACAGCACCTGGAAGCGTCTGCATGGCGCCTGGCATATAACCCGGACCAGCTGAACTTAGCTCCCTGGAAGTACATGGTAAGACTTGCACGGTTCTAGAAACTTCCATTCTCACCAGGCCCGAAAATCCTGCTCAAACAAGCCTGAAATCTGCCCAGGCCTGGGAAGCTGAACAGAACCCGTCCCGTCCAGTTTACGTGGCACTCGAGGCCTGAAAGGAAATGAAGGCCAAACAGGGAAATCGAAGTAACCGCAGTAAAGGGGGCGAACCTGGAACAGCGGTGCGTCCTCTCTCTTCATGAAGACCAACTCGGGAAAAATTAGAGTCTTACGTGTGGCATTTTCCCTCCATTTAATAACGAAAATCGTTAGAGTGTGTCCCATAGAAAATATATATCCTTCAACTTTGGCTCTATACTGTTTTGAATAACAGCGTAGTGAAGAGCGCAGGCCCGGGAACCAGAACCCCTGGGGTCAAATCCTGCCCGCGTGGAGCCTCAGGCGAGTGGCTTAACCTCTCTGTGCCTCAGATTCCTCTTCTGCACCTACTCGATCGGATGGCTGTGAGGATGACTTGCAAAGTCAGCAGGCCCACATCTGACACAAGCCTCTATAAATGTTTGCTCTAATTAAAGATATTATTGGGGGAGGGTTTAGCAGGCATGAGGTCCTGAGTTCAATCCCCAGTGCCTCCATTAAAATAAACAAACCTAATTACCTCCCCTCACCAAAAACATTAATTAATTAAAATTTTAAAAACATTAAAAAACAAATTTAAAGATATTATCATATGATGAGTCTTCATGAGAAAATAGTCCCTCTGTGTTTAGCCAACAAAACGTTCATTTCTGGGCAAATTCAGGGATGCCCCTGACCCCCACCCACCACGTGTCCACCCCACTCCCGCTGCCATACGTAACAACCAGAAGTGTCTCCAGACATGGCTGAACGTCCCTGGGAGCCAACTCACCCCTGATGGAGAAGCCCTGCTATCTAAGGAAAAATAAGAACGACATGATAATTACCACATTTGGTCAGGTTTTCTCTGCTTCTAGAGAATTCTGGAGAAATGCCATATTGGGGTGAGTTTTCAAAAGTCATATTTTAGAGTGACGGCTGACGTCTTAGCTCGGGGGCGGTGACAAGCCTTTTGAACCAAAAATTCTAAAACCCAGCATTTCGGCCCTGACTTTTCATCACCACGTGTGTGACTTGTATTTCTCGCCGCCCTCCATTTATTTCATCACCTCAAGGCACTAGCACGTGTTGAGTGGATTCTCCAGATTTGTCGCCACCCACTGGGCGAGGGTTCCCCAAACTTCAGCCACGCTATGATTTTTACTTGCACCCATGATATAACTATGATTCTTCAACATTTTATGTAAATCAGCTGTACCCCCTCCTCTCTTTTTCTCATGTAAATACCCACTCTAGCCTTGCCTTAAGCAATTCTAAGTCATGTGTTTGATGTGCTTGGTATGTTTTTTCCAATACAGTTAAAAGTAAATCCATAAAATTTTAAAGTCTGTGTCCTACCAAAACCACCTCATGAGCCATCCGGGGTGTCCAGAACAGCCTCTGTAACACGTGGAAATAAACTCGTACAGGTGAAAATCCTTTGCCACGTAAAAATATGATTTTAAATGGGATTAATTCAATATTTGATGATAGAATTGACTTGGAACATTTGAAATGAGACTGGTTGTCCCTGTTCTGCTTTGCCGCTGTCCCTCGCTCCCGCGAGGACGTGGAGCTGTGATGGGTGGGGTTTCCTTCTGGCGCTGGGACCACGGGGACCCCCATTCCCCAGGCGTCCCACCTCAGGAGCTGTGTCTGGTAGACGAGAAACTTCTCCGGCCCAGGGGAGCGGAGCCAGCTTTGATGCCGTCACCGATGGTCCCTGATTTCTCCAGGAAACCCTCATTTGTCTGGGCGGGCACAGCAAATTTGATGACTCTGAGAAATTTAAGAGTCCTCCCTCGTGGTCAGAGGGAGGCTGGAGCAGGAGAAGCAGGCTTGCCTGTCCAAGGAGGCAACTCTGTGTTGCTCTGATCCTCCTCAACTTCCCTTCGCCCTGCAGAGGTGGCTTTTTCTAAACATCCCAGCCTTTTCTAAATCCTAGCCTCCAACTCCCCAGAAGCAGAGAACGATGTCATAAAACAGACACTAGGAACGCCTCCACCAGGTCTCCCCGACTCCACTGCCCCCACTGGTCCCCACAATCTATTCTCCAACCAGAACCAGGGAGCTTTTTAAAATGAAAATCGAACCTCATCACTCTCCCATTCAAACTCTTCTAATGGAACCTCCACCTTCACAGCAACAGCCAGACTCCTGGCCTTGAAACCTTACACGTTGTATGTGGTCCCTGTTTCTCCATCTTCTTGCACACTCTGCTCCCTCCCTTGCTTCCAGCATCTTCCAGCATCTTGCTGGGGTTTGAACACCCCCAAACCCAGTCCTGCCTCAGGGCCTTTGCGTGGGCTTCGCCCTCTGCTGGAACATTCTGCCCCAGGTTGTTTGGCTCACTCGGCCCTCCCTTCATTCAGGGCTCAACTCCAGGGTCACCTCCACAGAGAGGCTTTCCCTGGCCACCCATCTTGGTTCCTTCAGGCCACATCTCACCCTGTTTGTTCCCTTACCAGTATCATCATGACCTGGAGGGTTTTTTATTTGTTCATCTACTTGTTTGCTTATCCACTAAAGTGGTTCCATCCAGGATGTAATTTCCACACAGGTAGCAACTTGGTCTGTTCCCTGCTGGATCCTCCGTGCCCAGCCCAGGCGCTCTGAGCATTTTCAGAACAAACGCATGAAGCCCATCGTTCAGGTGAGGAAACTGATCCCCGACTCTCCCCAAAGCTCTGAAGGAGTTGGCACTGAACTCTAACCCGGGACCCCGTTTTTCCCAGCAGTCCCCGGGATTTTCCATTTGAAGATTCCGGTCCCCCCATCATTCCAGCTCCCGCACCCTCAATCTGGCTCTGATTACCGGTTGCTGCCACCCACCCGCAGACTAACAAACGGGGAACAGCTGTGCCGCAGGAAATCGCCTCCAACTCAACCCCGATGCTGCAGGGATGTCTTTAGTTAACGTAAATAGGCTTTTAACATTCATTTTTTTCTCTTTGTGCAAAATACCTATCATTAATTCTGACTTGCGAGATCAAACAGTTAACAACGTGTTGATCCTAGCTGACTTTCAAGTGATGTATTGTATCGTTTCAGAGAGTTATGGGCGGTTGGTACTTTCCTTGACAAACACATTCAAGTCCATGAGAGGGGGTGGACCAGCGCCCCGACCCGGGGAAGGAAGCAATTAACAGCTCCACTCCGTGGGTTTCAAGCACCATTGCGTCATTCCTCCGTGTTTTATTGAACACTGGCTATTTCTTTTGCATTCTGGGTTTTTTTTCCCCCCAAACCAAAGGAAATGAACTTCTCTAATCCATCACTCTGAGCCGCATCAGAGGTAGAGTGGAAAATAAAAAGGCTTCTTTGAGCGTCATTTAGGCTTCCTCCCCCCACAACCCCATGTTGGCATTGGCTGCAGGGCTCTTTTGTGAATGGACTTTTCTTTCTTTTTCTTGTGGCCTTCTATCTTCCCAAGGAGGACCCTGAGGCTTTTCAGCACTTTGAACCCCAAATATCAATAGTTCCAAGACAAGAACCCATACTCAATGCCTCCATAGTCCAAATGAGTATATAAATCAGTGGTATAGTCTAGGTGTAAGACACTAGGGAGTGGTGGAGACTGGGGCAAACTGCAGAGCCCACACACAGCCAGATGGGACTGCACTCCTCACAGCCACACAAGGGCTATTTTAAGACCACTTTTCAAGAGAACTTGGAAATCTAGGTTTTTGGGGTTTGTTTTTTTTTTTTTGGTAGAAACAAAAATACTACGCAGGTCAAACAAAACCAGAGGGCCAATGGCCACCATTTTACAAGCCCTGCTCTCTGACTAAGCTTCTTAGGCTAGAATGTGTTTGGCCTCCGGGCACAAGTCAGTGGTGACAGATTTGGAAAAGCCCCTGAAAAAACGAGCTGCATCCTCTGGGAAAGTTCATTTTATTAGAGGGTTTTTTTTTGTTTTGTTTTGTTTTCCAGAGAGGGGGCAGAATTTGTGGAATTTCACTGATAGACAATTAAAAATACTACTTTTATGTGAAAACAGACTGAGAAATGTTATAGAGCTGAATATAGGAAAAAACCCAACTCAACATTAAAAATCAGAAATTTTGGTTTGGCAGCAGGTTGATTTGGGAAGCCCCTCTAAGTCTCCAGCTTACATGCTATTTTCTTCTACTATCAGGAGCATTTTGATGGAAAAATTGAGAAACTCAAAAGACTTGGTTCTCTCACCTGAAGATCGGCTACAATCATTGTACTTACCTTTGGGGGATGTTTTGAGGAATCGACGATAGGGAGGATGAAGTTTCTGGCCCCCAAGCTGCCACCCTACCTTCTAGCCATCCCTCTAGGTGTGGCTAAGTCCCTGCAGTGTCCCACAGAGCACAAGCGAAGCAATAGATGGCCCTCAAAGCTTGTCTTGAGTTTGATTCTCCCGTCTTCATGAGGAACTTGTGAATTTCAAACAGCCTCAGAACAAACAGGGGCCTGACCTGCGGCTCCCAGTCTGCGCAGCAGGTTTGCTGGATTCCTGAACAGACGCTCCCACTTCCGGCTCCCGTGGTGTTCTCTTTCTCTTACCTGAAGAGCTGCACATTGGACACGACTCCCCTCGGTCGCTTCCAGTGCTCAGTGTAGGCTGACACACAGTAGGAACGCATCGAGATTTGGTCGAAAATCAAGCATGCCAAATCGGTTTCCCAAACAGGCCATCTGCTTTAGTGAAAATCATTTCTGGCAGAATTCTGTAGAGCTTCGAGTATGTTGAGTGATTTACAGCACTGTTAAACATCCACTAAATCAATCTTGATCTTTTTTTTGTTTGTTTTTGAGGGTGGGGATGGAGAATTGACATCCTTAAGGGAAACATAGAGTCTCAGAGTTAGGATTTGCAACCTGGGGCCCGACATCGCCTAGAAAATGGCCACTACTGTAATACGAACCTAGCCTGTCCAGTCAACTATGATAGTTTTAATGTTCCCCAACTCTTGCAAAATGTGTATCTAATTAACCACTACTGAAGAGCCTTATTTATAAAATAATACTTCTGTGGTCAGGTTGCACTTTTTCCATTCATTTCTGGTGCATGGGCTCAAGTTGCTGATTCCACCAGTGATTAATAGACACAAACACTGGATTTCTGTTGGCATCCACGGCGCTGGGTGGAGTCTGGCCAGAGCAGTTTCCATGTGGAACTCAAACTCTGAGACTTCTCTTCTCATTTTGGCCTCTCCTGCAAAACATGGGGGTGAGGGAGGATTGTAAGAAGTGCCGGGCAGTAGGCAGGGAGGGATGTGAACAGTAAGAGGAAAAGTCATTTTTCTTGGACGGGACCGGGTAGAAAAGTGAGATCCAGGCAGGCCCCTGACACATCCCGTTTGCTAATTGGAGGGGGAAGTCTGCAGCATTTTGTGGTATGTGGGAAATAGCTCCCTGGCCCACTCAAGGGTTTGGTTTCCTTTTATAAAGCCAATTCTATTCCTGTTAATGCTGTGTGCACTGTTCTCAAGTGTTTGTTGAATTACTATCATGGAAGTGGAGTCCAGGAGGTGGGGATTTAGAATTTGGAGCTCAGAGTCAGGGACAGTTTGGTGCAAAGGTTGACAAACTTTTTCTGCAAAGGGCCAGAAAATAAATATTGTCAGCTTTTCAGGCCAGACTGTCTCTCTTACATCTACTCAACCTGCCTTTGCAGCCCCGGACAATGTGCAAACAAATGAGTAGGGCTGTTCCAATAAAACTTTGTTTGCAGAGGGGAGGGTATAGCTCAGTGGTAGAGCACATGCTTAGCATGCACGACGTCATGGGTTTGATCCCCAGTACCTCCATTAAATAAAAAAAATAAATAACCTGATTATTTCCCCCTGCAAAAAAGAAACAAAAACTTTGTTTGCAAAAGCAGGCAGCGGGTTGGGTTTGGCCCACTCGCCCTAGTTTGCCAACCCTGGTTTAGCCCAATAGGAATTGAGAGGCTGACAAGAGCAAACTATGCAGGAGAAGAGCCTGCCTTGTTCTTCTACTCGGAGATCACATAAGGATGCTTGACTTGGAAGCTTGGCAGCCACCTTGCCACCATGAGGCAGTGCCAAGCACGGAGATGGCAGGCCAGAAGAAGCCCAGGCAGAGGCCACTGCTGATGTTAAGGCATCAAGCCAATCCTTAAGCAAACTGACCACTCTACCCAGGGACTAAATAAATTCTCTGTCTATAATGATGATGGATTTCGATCTATTGTCTATGGTGTGCAAGGACTGTAACTCTAACTGAAATTAAGTACTCTTTTGAGTCCCCAGTGCCAGGTGGTAAAAACTTAACTTTAGAGGTTTGGCCTCCTCTCTGTGGATCATTGTTCATGGAGCCCATGGAGCCCCATGTGTGCATGTGACACCTGGTCTGGGCTGCCTGGGGTGTCCTGGGAATCTGCTGAGCCTGCCTGCTTCCCCTCCTCTCTGGTCCTCAGTTCTTACCAGCCACACCTGTGCCGCCTGCGTCTTCAAAGCCTCTCCAGGGATGCTGGGTCCCTGGGGCACAACCAGCAGAGCAGCCTGAGAGCCCACAGGAAGCTTCTTCAGATACTGTGGGATTTGGAGCTGAGGAAATTTTGTGCGGCTCCCAAGCACACCAGACACACGTTGTCTGTGCAGCTGCCCCATTGTGTGTCTCGGGAGACTGTTGGGAGCTGGCCAGTTCCCTGGATTCTCTTCTACAAACGGTTGGCATAGGTTTTTCTTTGCTCTTAGATCCTCAAAGTAGCAGGAGGTTCTATCTCTCACCTCTACCTAACTTTGGGAGTCCTGGAGAAGGGGAGGGTGCAGACCTCTGCATGTTCATCTTTGTGTTACTCAGCTATTAATAATAATAATAATAATAATGCTGCATAACACACCATTCCTAAACTCAGTGGCTTGCAGCAACAGGGTGGGTTGAATGTGGCTCAGCTGACCTCGGCTGGGTTCTGCTGGGGTCTGCTTTCAGGCTGAGGGTCTGCTGGGTTGGGTTACAGGACTCCGGCTGGGCTTACTCAGAAACACGTGGTTTGCTCTGGGGCCCAGACTGGAGAGGCAGCAGCTAACCCTGGGGACAGTCTTGTCCTGGTGGGTCACTGGGGCACAAGAGCCACGCCAAAGTACGCACGCACTTTGAAGGCCACTGCTTGTGTCACATTCGCTAATGTTCACTGGCCAGGTCTATGGTCAGCCAGGTAAGGAGGGATATTCTTCCACAGTGTGAGGCAGAAGGGAGTGACTGATGCTGAGTAATAATCCAAATGATCACAACCATCATCCATATCTGTTAGAAATGCTTTCATCAGCAAAGAACAGAACGCATCTCAATTAACTTAAATAACAGATTTAATAATCCTACCAATTACCTGGAGATAGAAGCTTCCAGGACTGATTTGATGCCTTAACATCAGCAGTTGCCTCCACCTGGGCTCCTTCTGGCCTGCCATCCTGGTGCTTGGTGCTGCCTCATGTGGCAAGATGGCTGCCAAGCTTCCAAGTCAAGCATCCTTACATGATGGAATTCCTAACAGGAGAATTAGGAAGGCTCTTCTCTTGCATACCTTGCTCTTGTCAGGGAGGAATATCTTTGCTTTCAATTCCATGCAGTCTGAATGGCCTTTGTCTCAGGTCTACAATTGCAGAGTCCCTGAGTGAAGAATCATTCGAGATGAGAATGGAGACCAGACATTGCATCAGCTTTTGTTCGTGATACAGCATTGTCAAGGGCTCCCCAAAGATGCCCACACCCCAATCCCTGGAACCTGAGAAGATGGTATGCTACCTGGCAAACCGGACTTTGCAGACCTGATTAAGGTTCTGGGTGTTAAGATGGGGGATTAACCTGGATTTTCCAGTAGGCTCACTCTAATCCCGTGAGACCTTAAAAGCCAAGAACTTTCTCTGGTTAGAGTCAGAGGTGTGGCAGATGAAAAGAGAGATTTGAAGCAGGAGAGGGACTTGACCCACTGTTGCTGCAGGGATCATATGGAAAGCACTAGAAGGAAAATGGGCAGACTTGGGGCACAAACACCTGCCCCCACTGTCAGCCTGAAGGGAACAGGGACCTCAGCCCAACAGCCACCAGGAGTTGAATCCCGCCAGCAACCTGATGAGCTGGAAACAGATTCTTCCCCAGAGCCTCCAGAGCAGAGGGCGGCCCTGCCGACTCCTGGATTTCCGCCTTTCGAGACCTGGGGTTCACGTGGGGTTCCACCCCGCTGGGAGCCTCTGGGAGACAGTATCAGACATGACACGCCTTAGAGTCGCCCCATGCACAAGCCGAACCACTCACCCACCTGCCCGGATCAGCCACTGCCCGAGGGCTGCTCCCGGGAGGACGTCACCCCTGGCGCATCTGGGGAGCGCTTGCAGGTGCTGACGCTGGAAGCTGCTGGGGTCACGTGCCCAGGAAGCGTGCCGGCCAAGGGGACATGGATGGGGCCAGAGCAGATTGGCTAGAGTCTTCATTAATCCCTCCACCACCTCCCTTTGGACATAAAACAAATGTTTTTCCAGGTCAGTGAATACCCTTTCCTTAACATCCATTTTCCTGGCTGCAGCGCGGGGCCTCAGAAAGGCTGCAATCCCATGCCATTTGACACTTGATGGTCTCGGTTTTCTGTCTGTTATAAAGAGATTTTCCATAATAGCTTTTTCAAGAGCCGTGTCTTACTGATCTCTGCAAGTTCCTCGTCAGTTCAGGAAACACCGTTCTCCTCTCTCCATGCATGTGGATGAGTGCGAGGGCACACACACCCGGCTCCTGTGAGTGAAACCTGTGTCAGAGACAGTGCAGCGGAGAGCAGGGCAGCTCGTGCGGGTGGGAGAGGAAGTCTTTGCTCAGGTAGGAAGTGGCGGAAAAATCATCTGCAGGCAGAAGGGAGGCACGTGTGTGAGAAATGCAAGTAGATTTCCCAAAACAATGTCATGCATTTATTTTATTTTTCTGGTGGGAGTAAAACTGACCCCATAAAACTAACAGTTTATCTTCAGGCCTTGGAAGACATGTGACCCTAGGGGGATGATCAAAAGAGTGTTGGAGGGAAGTATGAGTGTCTTTGGGGTCACAGGCTGGCGGGAGCCTCGTTGTGGGCAGTGGAGTCGAGGCCTTTGACACGGGGAAGTGGAGCTGACATCTTACAGTGGAAACACATTCTGTGTGTGCTCTGCCTTGAACCTTCCCGTGCAAAATCCGGGTCCTCCCTCTCTCTGCCACCTCCCCCCTCTCTCTCCTCCCCTCTGCACAGCTTGGAGGAGCCAGCTTCCCTTACAGCTCCGGAGAAGGAGTGCACTGAATCCCCGAGAAGTTCATGTACACCAGCTCTCGTCACCACTGGGCGCCCAGCAGGTGGGCCCTGCCTTCCTTCCGTTAGTCTTGAACTTCTGGGATGTCAAGTTCGCCGGTGGACCTGGGCCAGCTCATTTATTCATTCAGTCCACAGACTGTTATCTATTGAGCATCTACTGCATGCTAACCTCTGGCCAGCTGGGGGTTCAGGGGGAAGCAGAGACAAACTCTGCATCATGGTGGTGACTCCCCAGGAGATGAGACAGCAAACAAAAAAGCAAAGCAGGGACTTCTGCATAGAAGTCAACTCTATGCAGCAAATACGTAGAGTGTGAGGGGCAGGAGGGGAGGAGACACCCTGCGAGAGGCTGGAGGGACCTCATGCTCGAGGCTCGTCCGGTGCTGGGGACGCTCAGCATATCTGAGGACCGAGGAGACCAGTCAGGCCGTGAGATGGTGGGCAAGGAGAAAAATGCTGAGGAATGAAGCCAGACAGCAAAAGCCAGGCGACGGGAACCCCAGGGTGAAGAGGCTATGAGAAGAGGGTAACGCACGCTCGGGGAGACTGGAGCTGGGAGGAGAGGGCTGTGTCGTGGCTGGTTTCCAGCCCCACCCATGCACTTGCTGATTCTGCAGGCACTAATCGGGTAGCCACCTTGTGCCAGGCCCTCTTTTAGGCGCAGGGGTGAGAGCAGCACACGTGACAGAAAAAGACGCTGCCGTCACAGGGCTTGCGTTCCAGAACGGTGTTTCTCCACCTCCACACTGATGACACGCGGGGCTCATGATTCTCTGTGTTGAGGGGCGTCCTGTACGTTGTAGAGAAGTTAGCAGCGTCCCTGGACTCCACCCCCTGGGTGCCAGTCGGAAACCTAAGACACTTCCCATGTCGAGCTCGGCTGCCATGGTCTAGAGCTGCTGGTCTCGTCGGGGCAACGACCCCCACCCAGGGCACGGGGGCGACGTCTGGAGACATTTTGCTTGTCTAGGGTAACCTCTCCATCTCAAGATCTTCAATCACACCTATAAAATCCCTTTTGCCCTGTTAAGTATCCTCTTCGCAGGTTCTGGAAATGAGGACGTGGGGACCATTGAGGGGCCCTCGTTCAGCCTGCCATCCTGTGTTAAGCTGCTGTGGTTTGAGGTTATTTGTTACAGCAGCACACAAGAGTTACTCTTCCTATTGCCGCAGGGGACGGTTGACTCCAACATCAAACATATCCCTCCTCTAACTGTGCCATGCTCAGACCTGAAAGCGAATCAACGAACAGCGGAATGGATTCCCCTGGACGGACAGAGAGTCCTCTTTGAGTGGAATGAGGATGCCCGTCAGGAATTGCTCTGGAGAAAATCCCATTTGCCAGCCTCAGATGCTGATGGTAGAAGGAAGACAGGACTAAAACTCAGCTACCAGAAGGCTCAGGACAATTTGCTTTCCCTCAGAGAGCCTCATTTACCTCCTCTATAAAATGAAGGGCTTCCCCAAGTTCAGAGTCAGGAAACACAGCACACGAGCTTCCCCCTACCATTCTGTGCCCACAGCAGACATAACGCATCAATCAAAGCAGAGCATCCCATCTCATTAAGTCCACACTTGCTCAGTGCAGTGCTCCCCGCAGCTGGCGGCCTTGAAGGAAGTTGGCCCCCCGAGATGAGACCCAGCTGATGTCAGAGGCCTAGATAGTCTCAAAGCTCTGTTTTATTTTTTGCATTCTGTGAAGCCATGATTTTGTGAGCAGCCTAATCCTAGCAGGAGGGAGGCCAACCAAGCTGTGGATTTTCAGAAAGTTTCTCCCAACAGTTAGAGCCACTGGGCCTCTAGACCGGGCCTGCAGAAGGCCCCAGGCCGCCTTACCTGGGAGTCAGGCCCTCCCACGTGGAGCCCAGCTCCTGGATTACAGGTCTCGAATTTCCCTTCGTCCAGTTTGGGGTGAGGGAGAGCTATTCACTTGACAACCGTGGGCTACAAATAATATTTCTCCTGGAGAATTTTCTCATTCCCAAGGCCATTTCGCTGGGATCCAAGACTTCAAAGACATTGCAGGGTGGTGCTGAGCTGTATTTCTTAAACCCACAGAGCCCGCTCAGTCCTCATTCACACCCACGTGCTCCAGCTTCTACTCTCACTGATTCCAGCATTGCCTCCCCTCCCCCACAGCCACTTTTCCACTTCATAGATCCGTTTCTCCTTTTGATCATTTTGGTTAAACTGACTCTTAGGCCTTGAGACGAACTGTTTCTTCCCTAGCAGGACTACTGATCTGTGGGAAAATCGGTCTTTTCTCTCTTATATCTGTGTGGGGTGTGTCATTTACACATTTTTTGCCTGACTTTTTCTGCATTTGTTACAATCATTAGAGTGTTTTACAAAGTGCTGATATTTGAATGTCCATGATTTGTTTGAATGTCCATGATTTGTTTGAATGTTATATTAAAAAAAAAACCAACGGTTTGCCAATCATCAGATCCTACTTATGTAATTGGCATTTATGAAGACTAATTCAGTCAAATAACATGATAGTGGTTATCACAAGACAGCCTCTGTGGGTAGGCTGTCAATTCAGTGACCTTGGGTAAGTTATTTAATCTTCGTGAGCCTCAATCTCATACAGAAATGAGGATAATAATAGTATTTATTAGTGGTAAAATCTGCTAATTATCTCTCTCTATGCTGCTTCTCCCCTTCTCCCTTAGCAAGAAAAACCCTGACTGTTACTTGATCCTGAGATCAGCTGGAATAAAACCTGTGTATATATATATAGTAGCTTCTCTTACACCAAAGCCACTTGACTGAATTCAGGTAAAAGAAGCATAAACTGATATGCTTGTGCAGCTTCTAGAAAGTGTCCTTAGGGAGGGAGTATGACCTTCTTTGTTGTTTCTTCCTCCTTGCTGGCTGGAATTATATGTAACAGCTGGATCTCCAGCAGCCATCTTAGACCATGGTGGGGGTGACCTTAGGAATGGAGGTCACACATGGTAGAACAAGAGGGAAGGGGTGAGCCAGTCCTTGGAAACCCGTGATGTGTTTGGTCAGACAATATGGCATTTCTGCTTCTGTAGATCAAAACAGATGAATATTAGTGATGCCATGCGGTTCAAACATAGATCTGAATTTATATAGCAGTCAACCATAATATGAGGGGAAATGCAGGTTATTAAACAACGAAGGCTCTTGGTTCCCCATCTAAGATCTATCTTGGCCATCCACCTCCAAGTCCCCGGCACCAGCCCGGATCTGGCCACCGTCCTCTGTCCCTGAATAACACCAGCAGTCCTGCTCTCCGGTCTCCCTGCCTCCAGCCTTGCCAGATGGGCTTTTAAAGATGCAAAGTTGCCCCCATCAAGCCGGAGGAAATGGGGATCAGTTGGAGGCTGTCTTCAGGAGCTGTCTCTTTCTTTCTGGGTCCTGCTTTGGTCCCATCGGTCTCCCCATGGAAGCTGCCACTTTCTAAAGATACTTTCCTAGATCAGGAGCCGGGGACCCCCGAAGTCCATTCCCCACTTGCAGCCTGAGTGAAGTCAACGTCCAGCACCTCGTCACGTGCATTCAGACTTTAAGACCCCCAGGCGGGGTCGTGGTTTGCTGGACCCCACCTCCTCATCCAAGGGAGTGGAGGTGGCAGTGAGGATGAAATAAGATGCGGATGAAGCTGCAGCCCTGGGTGGGCATTTGGTGGGCGCTGCATGGAGTCTACGATCAAGCCCCACCCTCTAGCTGGGCGGCCCGGGGCACAGCCCTCCGCCTCTCTTGGCTGCTCTCCTGCCGGATAGAGAGGATGAGCCCTCTTTTCCAGGGTGTGTCTCCTGAGTCTCTCAGCACCGGAATGGGGCTGACTAGAACACAGCCTTCTCATCCCAGGGCTGGGCTGTGCTTCTCGTCTGCGCCGTCCAAGTTCCCGAGGTGTGCCGGCGCCCGCGCCCGCGGGGACAATTAGATCTAATATTTATTGAGCGCTCTCCGCGTCTCTCCAGCCTTCCCCACGGCGACCCGGGCACTGGGCGGTCTTAACCCCGTCCGGCAGGTGGCCAGTGCCTGCTCAAGTCACAGAGCTGGTGAGTGGCGGGCGGTGAACCCAGGTGACCTGATGCCAGAGCCACCACGGACAGTCACACTGTGTCCCGATCGAAATGGTTCCGAGACCCACGGCCCTGCCAAGGCCTCCGCAGACCCGGACTCCCCAGCTCAGCATTTCCATCCCCGCCTTCCCAGAGCCGCCGTCTTTCCGAGCTGCCGCCCTGCAGCCCCCACCTGCCCCCCCCAGCTCTGTGGGGACTGGGAGGGGACACTGAGATCACGGGGAAGGGCCGGCCCCACGTCCAGGAGCCTCACCCCAAAGGAGCTCTGGGGACCTCGCCGGGCCTGTGTCAGCCTCGCACACTCATTGAGCCGGGTTGAAGCAAAGGTCAGAATTTACTGCATATCTGGAAAGATCCTGGCTGGTCAGGCCAACCCAGACCCCAGCTCTGTGGAAGGGCCGGGGGCTCTCCTGGCCATTTCCACGGAGGCTTTTACCACTCGGTGGGTGAAAAAAGTCAGAGCCAAGCCGAGGGCTCCTGCATCTCCCTTCGGCTCGGCAGCGGGCTGGCGGCAGCGGGCTGGCACCAGCGGCCGGGGACCTCCAGTGCCGGGGCTGCACCAGCCCAGCCGGGGCCTTGGGGGTCTTTCCTCAGCTCCACGAAGGCAGGTGTGCCCAGCCACGGTGACCTGGGCTGGGACAGGAGAGGATGCAGCAGAAGGCAGGGGCAGAGGAAGCATTTCCCAACGAGGTCAGACATGGACCATGAATGATGTTGGAGGCTCCCCTCCGAGGTGCGGAGAGAAACAGAAATCCCCGGAAAGGTCGTATAGTCCTCCTCCTTGTGGTAGGTTTGTTTTGTTTTTTAATGGCCACGTTCCCCACCACTCCCTCTAGCCTCACCTTTGCACTGACTGTGTCCCAACAACTGGTGAGTCTGTCCCACCCTCCTAGAATCTGGGCTGGCCTGGGACTTGCTTTGGACAAGTTTTCCACATGTGGCAGAAGAGATGCTGTCCTGGTACCAGCCCTAGGCCCTGAGAGGCCTTGCACACTTCCACTCTGGCTCTTGTGCCCCTGCCTCTGCTGAGAAACAAGCTTGAGGTGGCCAGCTGGAGGATGAGAGATGCAGGGCCCTGTCACCAACCCCCTCACCCCAGCTACCACACACCACGTGGGCGAGATCATTTTAGACTAGCTAGCCCTCAGCTGATCTCTCCAGCTGACCACAGACACAGTCCAAGCCCCGCCTTGAGCAGTGGGGCTGTCCTAAATCAGAACTTCCCAGCCAATCGATCCACCTTAAGAAATAATAAGTGGTCGTTGTTTTAAGTCACTAAGTTTTGGGGTGATTTGTTATACGCATTGAATAGCTGATATATACACTTTCCTTTTGTCAACACCTCCATTCTGGGCTGGTCCTTCCATCCAGCCACTGTCGCTGGATGGCTAATTGCCTGCCTTCCACACTAGAATGCACCCCGTGGGGACAGGGGCTCGGTCTGTCCCGTTCACTACTGCTTAGCACACGGCTGGTATGTATCTAGCCTTTAATAAGTGTTGGTGGAATGGATTAACTCGTGAAATAGTTAATACTTATTTTGTTCAGTGTTTACATCCCACACTGGACAGTAAGCTCCGTGGAGCTGGGGGATCCTGTCTGTCTTCATCTCCATCGCACCCTTAGTGTTCAGTTCAAAGCCTGGCACACAGAAGATGTTTCATAAATTTTCACTGAATGAATGAACAAATCTGTGTGTGTGCCACACACTGTGGGCAACCTAGAGAAGGTAAGAAGGAGGCTCTGTGAGTGTGTGTGGGTGTGTGTGTGTGAGTGTGTGAGTGTGTGTGAGTGTGTGTGTGTGTGAGTGTGAGTGTGAGTGTGTGAGAGTGTGTGAGTGTGAGTGTGTGTGTGTGTGTGAGTGTGTGGGTGTGTGTGTGTGTGTGAGTGTGAGTGTGAGTGTGTGAGAGTGTGTGAGTGTGAGTGTGTGTGTGTGTGTGAGTGTGTGTGTGTGTGAGTGTGTGTGTGTGTGAGTGTGGTGTGTGTGAGTGTGTGAGTGAGTGGGTGTGTGTGTGAGTGTGTGTGTGTGTGTGGGTGTGGTGTGTGTGTGAGTGTGTGTGTGTGCGTGTGAGTGTGTGTGAGTGTGAGTGTGTGAGTGTGTGTGTGTGGAGGTTGTGTGTGTGAGGTTGTGTGTGTGGTGTGAGTGTGTGAGTGTGTGTGTGTGTGTGTGAGAGTGTGTGTGTGAGAGTGTGTGTGTGTGAGTGTGTGTGAGTGTGTGTGTGAGTGTGAGTGTGTGATTGTGTGTGTGAGAGTGTGTGTGTGAGTGTGTGTGTGTGTGGGTGTGTGGGTGTTGTGAGAGTGTGTGAGTGTGTGTGTGTGTGTGTGGGTGTGTGAGTGTGTGTGGGTGTGTGTGAGTGTGTGTGTGTGTGAGTGTGTGTGTGAGTGTGAGTGTGTGTGAGTGTGTGTGAGTGTGCGTGAGTGTGTGTGAGTGTGAGTGTGTGAGTGTGTGTGAGTGTGTGTGTGTGTGAGTGTGTGTGTGTGTGTGTGTGTGTGAGTGTGTGTGTGTGTAAGTGTGTGTGTGTGAGTACTTAGGGAAGCCACTTTGTTCCAGCCCACTACGGGTGCCAGTCTGTAGCACAAAGCATACTTTCACTGGCATGGTCTGGATGCAGGACCGGGTGGCAGGGGAGTGGGTGGCAGGGGAATGCCCTCTCTGGCAGGTGGCAGGATGGCTTCCGAGGATGTCCACATCCTAATTCCTGTGCCCTGTGAATAGGGGCCCTTACAGGGCAGAAGGGACCTTGCAGATGTGATGAAGTTAGGATCTCGAGATGGTAAGGACATCTTGGATTCTCCAGGGTGGGCTCCAAGTAATCACCAGGGTCGCTATAGGAGGCAGGCAGGAGGGTCAGAGTCAAGAGCGAGATTTGATGATGCTGTGCTGCTGGCTTTGAAGATGGAGGAAGAAACCATGAGCCAAGGGATGCAGGCGGCCCCAGGAAGATGCAAGGAAACGGATTCTCCCCTGGAGCCTCCAGAAAGACACACAGCCTACTAACACTTTGACTTTAGCCCAGGGGGACCCATATCAGACTTCCGATCTCCAGAACTGTAAGAAAATGAGTTTGTGTTTTTTAAGCCACTAAATCTGCAGTAATTTGTTACAGCAGCCAGGGGACTCTTATGTAATCTTTAGCCATCTTCTTAAGTAAAAGTGACTTAGATGTTTCCCAGGTTCCTCAGGACTAGGCAGCCTTAGGGACCGCACAAATCCACTTCTGAAGAAATAAGCATAGAACACTTCCCTGGGAGCTGGGGAGGGACAGGGAGATGATTTTTCAGACAGAAATATTGCAGTAGAGAGAGAGGAAATGAATCCATGCCACGTGAGCTGTGTCACTGCAGGGACTTCCCAGCTGGCTTTGGGGAGTGGGTGACTCCTGGTGCCTGGTGGGGTGGCTCTGGACCACCAGTGAAACACACATTTGCAAAAGGTACACCTCCTTGATAGTTGAATGTACAGGGTGGAAATCAGACTCTGTCATGGATTTTTTAAAATGTTGCCCTGTCCGGCACCTGTTCCCTTCGTTCTGGGAATATTGTCCTAGGGAAAAACCCTAGGTTTTTCTTTGGGTAACCGCTTTCCCCCAGTCTCAGTCCACATAAGGTGGGCTTATATCAGCCACTCCCCGGGATCCAGGGGTGGCCCCATGGTACAGGCTCAGCCGATCAGTGAATTCCACCCCTTGAACTACAGGGGTTGGTTCAGGGATGAGCATGTGACCCAGGTTTGTCCCATCAGAGCCAACATGGACCCTTTTGCCTTAGCTCTGGGTTGAAGAGAATCGCTCTTCCTGTGGGGGGCTTTGGACAAACAGGATGGAAGCCTGGGGCTGCTGGGAGAGTCTGCGAATGGAGCTGACGCATGGGAAAGCTGAGTCTGGATGGCATTTCAGAGCTCCTGGATCAAGCTACACCCAAATTAGTATACTTCTTGATGCCTCGCTTAGCCAGGAAAATAGCCCCTTTGTTCTTCTATAACCCAGAGTGAGTGGGGTTTTCTCTCATTTGCCACCGAGAAAGTGCTCACTAATACAGATGCCAAATGGCAGTCCTGCAAGAACTCTTTGACCTTATTAGGTTTAAGCCCCTCCTTCATTTTGCAGTTGAAGAAACAAAAGCCCAGAGAGGACAAGATACTTGCATGAGGGCACACAGCTAGTTGTGCTGGAGTCAGGATTGGACCTGAGGATGCGGAGCCCCAGCTTAGGACTCCTTCCTCTTCCCTGTGGTGAGGAGGGTCAGGCGGCCACATTCCCACCCCTAAGCGTCCTTTACATGAACACCCCTGAACCTGAGAAGCAAGAGGAGACAGGTCAGCATTTCAGAGTGGTTAGGCTGGCTTCACAGGAGGCTTGCACAGAGGTCTGGCCCAGGGGAGCGTGGAGTCCCACACAAGGAATTCTGGATCTGAGAGCCACTGACTGGGGGCTGGAGATGCAGATAACACAGACCCGTGGTCGCACCTGGTTTCTTATTGGTCATGGCATTGATGCTCCCTAAACCTCTTCTTCATTTGTAAACCGATCATAACAAAAATCCCAGCGTCGCTCACCGAGTCATCTGACTAAGGGGTATCGAGCCGCTGCCGAGTGGCAGGCACCGAGCTGGGCAGCGGACCACGGGGCAAGCAGAGGGCAGAGCCCCGGCCCAGCGCTGACGGCCCGGGGCCTCTCAGGGAGGTCTTGTGAGGGTGGAACTCTGTCTCTTATTTGTGGGGGGCAGTTACATGGCTGTAGGTGTTGCTCAAAACTGCATTTACTACATGTAAATTCTAGTTCAGTAGATAATAAATACTCAATTTCATTTAAAACACACACATACACATACACATACACACACAGAACATCTTTTCTTCCCACTATAGTAGCTAGGTTTATTTTGCAAGCCAAGGAGAAAAGCTTTACGTACGATGAAAGATGGACTCATTAAAACCAAAAATCAGTTTAGAAATAAGGAGAGAAATAAGGTGTCAGAAGCCCCGGCCGCAGCCGTGGTTACCGGCCGTTCCGCTGCGGCTTTCAGCTGGTTTGGATTATCTGTGTCATGACTCCCTTCTCTGAGCTGAGATCACTGAGGAGGGACCACAGCTCGGAGCCCACGCCCGCCGGCTTCAAAACGCAGAGCTGACAAATGGAGCGGCCCTAAAATCATTAACGGGAGGGAGGTCAGCGCCGGGGCTGCCTGCCAGCAGCCCAGCAAGACCTGGGGACTCCTGGCAAGTGCGGGCTGGAGGCAGGGGAAAGAGGCCAGCTCCCCATCCTCGCCTGCTGACCCTCACACCCGCTCTCGAAGCCCAGTGTCAGGACATGTCCCCAAGCAGGAGCCCCAGGAGGCCCGGGACCGCGGCTGGGCCCATTATGTATTGCACTTGTCCCTCTGCTCCCCAAATCCTATGATGAGACATGATGTGAATAAAGTGTGGAGCTCGCCCTCCAGAGGCAGAGGAGAGAGAATTAAAAATTAAGCTTGTGAAATGAAGCCGGTGAGTAGAGAAGAGAGAAGAAAGCTCCAGAGAGGTCTCTCCGAGGGGATGACACTCTTGAGCACAAGTGAGAAGAAACGGAGTCAGCTGGATATTTGGGGGAAAAAAAATCCCAGGTGGAGGGAAGCAGCTGTGCAAAGGCCCTGGGGCAGGAATGTGCCCACCATGTTACCAGGCCCAGTGATGGCTGGGTGGAGGAGAGAGCTGGGAGATGGGTCAGAGACGCAGCAGGAAAGCCAGGTTATGAGGACATTGGCCCAAGAGTAGGACATTGGAGTTTATTCAGAGCAAGACAGGGGCCAAGCTTTGAGGCAGGCTCCATCCAGAGAGGAGAAGGTTCAGGGAGGTGTGTTATAAACAGCCGTGAACAGCTGGCCAGGGACTGTTTCTAAACAGAAGCTTTGAGCCCCATGTCAGAGTCACCCACACTTCCTTCCCACCTGCAAAGTTTTCCACCTTGGGAAACAACACCAAATCTTGAGGATTTTCTTTCCTTTATTCTAACAACTTAAAAAGCTGACAAGTGAGAAGAGGCCTTTCCTCTCTGCCAGGACCCACATTCGTCCGTGCATATCTCTGAAAGGATCACGTGTCCTGAAACGTGAGACCAGGGATAGGGCCACAAATCAGGTGGATGTTTCAGTGTCAGCATGACTTACGTCCATATTTGCCAACAAGTTTAAAAAAATGATGTTTCGTATGATCCAGGATTTACACAGTGCGATCTCAGCAGTGTCACCTTTCTCCCTTTTTTTATCTCAGCAATCATCTTAAATTCTCCTCAAAACAAAGAACTCCCTGTTGGCAGTTAATCCTCAAAGGGAAAGCTTTGTTCGAGACTAAAAAACCCCTTTCAACCACGTTGGCAAGGAGCTGGCATTCCTTGTGCCAGCTCAGCCTGTTATGCCCAGCTCTGCCTGGGGGCCTGCGTTTGAAAGCTTAAGTTCATTTTTTTCCACCCCTTGCAAGGAGCGCTCCATGTCACATGACACGTTTATTGAGCAGGTATTGAAGGGGATATAAGGAGGATTAGAACAGCGGCCAGGGATGAAAGCAGGGGAGGAGTGAGGAGGTATCTGGATGTGCTGGGAGAGGAGCTTTCTGGGCGAATGGGAGCCCGAGGACAGTGGGGGACGCTGGGTCTTCAGTGAACATTCTCCCTGCCCAATGGGTTTATGAAAGGATTCCCTTTTGTATTAGTTTTCAGTGCTGCATAACAACTTGCTGCAAATTTAGCAGCTTAAAACAGCACCACCTGTGTGCTTTCATTTCTGTGGGACAGGAGTTCAGGCACAGTGTGATCAGGTTCCCCACTCAAGGCCTCACCAGGCTGAAATCAAGGTGTCAGCCAGCCTGCCTTCTTGGAAGCTCAGAGTTCTCTTCCCAGCACGTGGTTATGGCGGAATCCGTCCCGTGTGGTGGAAGGACTCAAGTCCTGTGCCTTGTGTCAGCCCGGGGTCACTGTCAATGCCTAGAGGCCAGTCCTTTTACAGGCTACGTGGCCCCTTCTGCTTTCAAAGTCGGCAACAGAGATTCTCCTTCACATTAAATCTCTTACACGCATTGAATCTCTTTGTCCAGGAAAGACCTCATCTCGTTCCAGGGCTCACCTGATTAGGTTTGGCCCATCAAGGGGGCTCCCTTCTTAAGGCTAGTTGTGCCCGGTAACAACTTTCTACAGGTTCCACCCAGGATACAGAGGATTATACAAGGGTGGGGGCCTTTCAGGGGTCATCACAGAATTCCGCCTGCCGTGTGCACCTTTCCTCATGGTCCTTACAGACTGTCAGAGCCACCTGCCGCTGCCCACCAGCTGTGGGCCTGAGGAAGCCTCCGACTCTCCCTCAAGCTATAGTGATGTTGAACATCTTTTCATGTGCATGTTGACTGTTTGTATGTCTTATTTAGAGAAAATCAAGTCTTTGCTCATTTTTAAATTGGACTGTTGGTCTTTTGGCTGTTGAGTCGTAGGAGTTCATCTTTTGGATACTAGATCTTTGGTCAATGGTTGACTGTTAAAGCTGGTAAACCAAGGTTAACATTTAGAACTGATGAGGGAAAGCTCGAAAGCTTGCGCCTATGGTCGGATGGGGTGTAAAAACGAAGGTTCGAGTCGCTCCAGGCTGCAGGACAGGACACTTGTTAGAGTCAGTGTGTAGCCCACAGCTCTTTGTCTTTTTTTTATAAAACTTTAGATACGAATATTATGAATATGTGTGTCCCTGACATCCAGCTTTGTTTTAAAAAGGACTAAATCATTATGGAAACGGTTGAAGCCCCACGCCCCCTCCCTAATCCCATGCCAGAGGCTTCTTTGGGAATTACTGTTATTTAAAGCTGCTTTCCTGAGGGATTTGAGGCAACTCAGAAAACACAGATACAATTAAATGCTGACTTGAAACTCTCAGACCTTCGAGGTGGGGGAGGGTGTGGTGGGAGCTGGTGACAAACTTGCTTGAGGTCTCCATTCCTGTTCTTGGATTCTTCACAGGTCACCTAAATTCTATCACCCATCCAGGCACCAAATTCCCTGTCCGGCTTTGTGGAGAGTGGGAGTGGCCAGGACATGACCTCCACGTGGCAGGAAGGAAATTGTCACAGCTCAGCATAGTCTCTTCCTGGGCAGGCAACTTGGCTAACCCTGCAGGGCCCCGTGCTCACGAGGTCGCCATGCTTGGTTTAAAATTTCCTATCACCACCTTCACATTCTTACTAATTAATTACATACCCAATCCTACCCATTTAGGGTTGCCAGATTAAGAAAAAATAATATAGGACTCCCAGTTAAATTTGAATTTCAGGTAAACAATGAATACTTTCTTAGTGTAAGTATAGCCCATGCAGTATGTGGGATATACTTACACTAAAGAATCATTTGTCATTTACCTGAAATTCAAATTTAACTGTGCGTCCTGTATTTTATCTGCCAGCCCTATCTCCATCCCCTCCACATGCCGAGAAGGAGCCTGGCTGGGACTCTCCGCAGAGCAGCGATGAGCTGGATCTGGCTTCTTTCGCTTAACATAATGTTTTCAAGGTTCATCCATGTTGTAGGATGAACAAGGAAAGAAGGAAGAGAGACCAAGCTTTGTCCTTTCTGCGAAATTGGTTCTGAGGGAAACTATATGCCCATAACTCGCACGTGGAAAGAACCAGCTGCCCCTTGTTGGTGAGGAGGTGTTTCTGCTCGCAGCCTGAGGACAGATGGCGCAGGCTGAGGGTGAGTCTGACCTCTGAGGCTCTGGTCTTGCCGTCTTACAGATTCGGGGGTTCTGGCAGCCATTCCTTTGTTAGAGAAGCTGGGGGTCCAGGAGGTAGAGGAGAGGACGGGGACGATACTCTGGGGAGAAAACACACTTGTATTGAGCATCCACGTGCCAGGCTCTGGGTTGAGGCACTGGCGTCCAAAGACGTGCAGGAGAAACAGTCCAGTCCTGATGCTCCCCAAACTGTGAAGGGAGCACGAACCGCAGATCCTGTTACCATGCAGAGTCTGATGCAGCGCCACGGGGCAGGACCTGAGAGGCCACGATGCTGACCAGTCTGGGGGCTGCTGGCGCTGGGCCACACGCTGGGCCACACCCTGGGCAGCGAGCGGCTGCGTCATGCAGGGGACGACACGGTGACAACTGGGTCTTGAGGGCAAAGAGAATCTCAGTCTTTTTATGTGTGAAGCACTGATGCAAATACGGTATATAAACAGATACAGGCTATGTGAGGTATTAAACTTTTGGCGATGAGTGATTAAGAAAAAATGTCTAAAAGACCTCCTGGGGGTGTGTTAATTTTTAAAAGTTAAAAACATTGGTTTAGAGGAGGAGATTAGCAATAAACAAGCTAACCAATCTGTCTAAATAGATCTAAACGTCAATGAAATAATTTGTCTAAGTGCAGTGAAAACATTAAATACGGTGATGCGTCTGAGAACAATGAGACAGGGCACTGCTTTGGCCCTGGTGGTCAGGGAATTCCTGGAGGAGGTGACATTTAAGTGAGTTCTGAAAGATGGAAGCTCATCATGCAGAAAGCCAGGAGGAAAGGCATTGCAGCCAGAGGGAACAGCAAGCAAAAAGGCCCAGAGGCAGGAAGCAGCTTGGTGTGCTCTAGAAAGTGACCAGAGGCTCCTTATTTAGGTTACACTCTGACTTTTATTCCAGCTTCATGCAAGATTGCTACTCTCATCTTACAGCTGAGGAAGCAGGTTGAGTCACTCTCCTGGGACCCCTGCATCCGTCGGGGTTCAGCCTGGGCAGCAGGACTGGCAGGAGATAACATTACAAGGCAGGAGCTGGCTCAGGCTGAGCGGGGCTGGCGAGGTGGGTCTAGCATCCATGGCACAAGCTGTTGGGAGGGGCGGGCCCTCGGACTCCGGCCGAGGCTGCTGTCCAAGCGGAATCTCTTCTTCTTCGCGGGATCCTTCGTCCTGCTCTTCACTGACTAGATTAAGCCCACCCCGATCAAGGACAGTCTCCCTTACTTAAGGTCAACTGGTTTGAGACTTTAACCATATCTTCAAAACACCTCCATGCTTCAAGCACCTCAGTGGGTGACGAATGAATAACTGGGGCCTGTGGCTTCACCAAGTGGACGCATCAAAGTGACCATCACAATGTTCACGTGCCGAGTGGTGCAGCAGAGATCTGAGCTGAGGCCTGACCCTGAGCTGATTTTGATTATCGTGAACAATTAATTCATCCTTAGAGTAACCTCATGAGGCGGGTCATACTCCCCACTTTACAGACAAGGAAAACGAGGCTCAGAGAAGCCGAGTCACCAGCCCTGACTCACACATCAGCTCCCAGCTGGCACTCAGGAAGCACTTTTGGGAATGAATGAGTTTGTTGGGCCAACATTCACGGCCTTTCCTAGCAACTGCGCGCCACCCCTGGCCCCAGCCCGGGCCCATTTTGCCCTCACCCATCAGGACCTGGCACTTGATCTGAGTAGGAGGCACTTTTATTCTGGCGAGGGAACCTAGAGTGGGAGGAATTATAAGGGAGAAAAGCAGCCCAGACAAGGGTGCTGACTGAGCTTGACCAGGGCCTTGGGGTCTGTCATAGTCAGCAGAGGTCCTGAGTCCCTGCCGTCCTGTCTCCCAGATCAGCCCTGGGGAGCCGGCAGCGAGGGCCACTCTTCTGGGTCCCACAGTCACGGACAGTGCTTTGTCGCTCAGTGCCTGGCACCCACAAGCCAAGGAAATGTGCCCTCTGGCCCTGGCTGCCCCCCTGCTGACCACCCGCCAGGATGCTGCTTTGATGCCGGGCTGCTCTCAGCAATCACCCGGATGGCTGGCTTGTGAAATCGAATATGAGGGACTGGAAGACTTTTATGGGGGGCTTTTCTGCTTCCAGCAAATTCCAGGGCAGGATTTTACAACCCCTTGAATCCAAGTGTCCCTTTGCCCCTTACTCCCTATTGTCTGAAGGAAGGACTGGGGCCTCCACAGAGGGTGGGTGTCGCAGCGGCGAGGGTGGGGGCGGCCACCAAAGAATCCAGGGAGGAGCCAGGAAGCTGGGCGGGAGTGGCCGGGTGCCTGGAGATCAGAACTGAGCCCTTCAGCAGAGCCTCGCGTCAGGCGGCTCCAGCCAGTGTCCTCGGGGCCACACCAGGCCCCCTCATCCTCCACCAAGGCCCTGGATTTGAGAAACCCAAGGGGCCCGTGGACATTGCATTTCCATGAAGGACTTCAAAAGACGTCCACCGGACTTCGTGCAGGCTGCCTGGCCACGTGTTTCCCTACAGCGTGATACAGGACGGGGCTGGGGTGGAGAGAGACACGCAGAAAGATCAGAGATAGAGACTGAGTGGGAAGGCAGCACAGAGACAGACAGGACACAGTGATGGAGAGACACAGACAGGAGGAGACAACTCCCCAAGCATGGAGGAATAAGGAGGCGCAGAGAGACATGCAGAAGTACGCATGGAGAGACGGAAGTGGGGACAGTGGAGAGAGACAAGGTGGAAAGACAGAGATGGAGACACACAGAGAGAGACAAAGAGTTGGAGAGAGAGTGAGAGAGAAAGAGCGACAGACGCAGACCCAGAGAGTGAGGCCAGGCATCAAGGAAAAACAGAGATCCCGGGGGCTTGGGGAGGGGCAGCTCCTGACCTTCAGAGCCGGGACAACACATTGGCGTGTGCCAAGGCACGGCGGCCATGAGGAGTTACTACCAGCAGCGCGAGGAGGCTGACACAGATGGTGAGGAAGGTGGCCGATGGGCCCACCCCCGCCCGCGGCCAGGAGACCCCAGGACCGCAGCCCCCGCCGTGGCGCCGTCGCGGCTACGCTGTGCTGCTGCTGTGCGGCCGCGTCTGTGTGCTGTGTCCGCGGGGCGGCGCCGTGCGGACGAGGCTCCGAGTTCACTGCTTGGGCTGAAGCCTCGCTGCTCAGCAGCCTGGGCGCTCTCTGTGCCTCTGTTTCCCTCCCATGGCAGGAGGGTTATAATAGTCCCCACTGCCGGGGCCGCTGTGAAGGGTAAATGGGGGACAGCCAGCCCAGGGTCCCCCACGAGCAAGCAGTGGCCAGTGGAGTCTTGCTCATGCTGCGTCACTCCGACCTCTGCTGCCTCCTGTGACCCTGACCTTCCTGCCTCCCTCTTACAAGAACCCTCATGGTGCTGTTGGGCCCACCAGCATCATCGCCCATCCCAGGAATCTTAGTCACATCTGCACAGTCCCTTTTGAGGTCCAAGGGACATACTCACAGGGCCCCAGGATTAGGACGTAGACCTTGCTGGGGGCCAGGACTCCGCCCACCGCTCTGGGTAAATGGCTTCCCATCCCCAAACCTCAGCCTCTTTGTCTCTCAAATGGGGAAAGATTTGAGCCTGCCTTGCCAGATTTTGCTCCAAGGTTGTACACCTGCACGGTCACGCCCTTGGTAATTTGCTGGAGGTGTGAGGCGCCCCAAGAGGGGGCGACAGTTAGGATGTGGCCCTTGCCACCTGCCTGCTGTGTGAGGGAGGGAGGACTAGTAGTGATCAGGCAAAGCCTCAGCTCTGGCCTCCCATCAAGGCTATGAGGGTCCCCGCTGCTGTTCCTGTGTCAGAGTACACACAGGGGACACCGGGCATCTGGGCAGGGCCTGCGTGCTGGCTGCACAGCCTCTGGCTCCCCGGCCAGGCCGCCCTCCCTTAACAGATGCGTCTGCTGCCCTCTGCTGGCTGCGAGGACGTCCACCGGGCTCCCCATGGCTCCGTGGGGCTGCTTGCCCCCGTCTCTCCTGCGAGGTTGGGAGGATTCCTCGGCATCCCCACCTTGGGGTGGGCTCAGACACATGCCCCTGTGAGCTACTGTCAGTGCTGTAAAGAGTTCCTAGGATGAGGTGCTCCAAACGTAAACAACCTCCAGCTCTTTGCCTTGGGCCAGGATGACCACCGCTCAGTGGGGTCTCCTAGTCACTGTCCAGTGGTCCTGGAGCCAGGTGTCTACTCGCTGGCATCCGAGGGCCACTCAGACCCGTGCACCAACCCTGGCTCTGCCACTTCCTGGCTGTGTGCCTTTGGGTGAATGACTTACCTTCTCTGAGTCTCAGTCACCTCTTCTGAAAAATGGAATTAGTATCTACCTTGCAGTGTTGGAGCTATACACATTAGGTCATACAATATCTCGTATGTGTTCAGTGTGTACTACATACAAACCCTGTACTGGTCACTTTGTCATGTGTAATCTTGCCTGGTCTTATCAAATCTCAAGAACCTCAGGAAGAAGGAATGTCATGATCCCCATTTTACAGTTGGAGAAACTGAGTCTTAGAAAGGTCTCCCGCCCCAGGTGTACACAGCCCAAAGTGCAGACCAGGATGCAAATCTGGTCTGTCTAAACCGACAGCCTGTTCTTTTTGCCTTATGTCCCTTGGTCTCTGATCCCAGCAGAAGTCCAGATTGGCCAATACATATGTTCTTGATTGTTTTTTTCTTAAAAAAAAAAAAAAAGAAGAAATTAGTTTATGAAAGCATTTTGTTTGGCAATCATTTTCTTTCAAAACATGGGGTGGTTGTGATATTAATAAAGGTTCTTGGGCACACAGAGTTGGGACCCCAACCTTCGATGCTTGTGGCCTTGGGCATCCCCAGTGCTGAATCTTGTCCCTGCCCCCACTTGCAACCCCCAGCAAGGACCCCCGTCAGTGAGACACCCCGGATCCTGACACCCCATCAGCTCCTCGCCACCCGCTGTCGCCACATTGCACAACTCTCCTTTGGAGTTTTTATTGTCATCTCTTTCTGATTTTAAGAAAGCTCCTAAAACCAATTCTAGTTTGGGTAATTTAACTTTTGTAAGAGCAGAAGCAATGTTTTGATCCTAATTAGTAAACCACAAACCCCTGCGGCAGCCTCTTTTTGGGGGAGAGTCTAACAGCATAAAAGCCATTAGAAAATTCTTGAAGGGAGTATAAAAAACACTCCAGAGTCCATTTTGTGCCAGGTGCTTTTGGTCTGTCACCTCGTTTAATCCTTGCAGCTGCTGCCCTGAAAAAGGTTTTACCTCTTACAGATGGGGGTGTGGGGAGCTGAGCCTCAGAATGCCTAGGGGCTCCCCAAAGACGCATAGCTCTGAGGCACTGCTGGGTTCCCACCCAAATCATCCTCCTCTCCACCCCTCTCTCACTGGACAAGCCTACTTGCTCAGGGCTGGCCCCGTTCTTTCCCCAACCAATCTTTTGTCCATCTAAACCAGGCAGCATATTTTAGGCATGTGGGTTGTAGAATGAAAACAGCCATAGCAACATGTAAGTGAATGGGTGTGGCTATTTACAAAAGCAGATGATGGATGGGTTTGGCCCTAGGCTGTAGTTTGCCAACCTGAGTCTTAGCCAATCAGGGCAATCAATCCCCCTTGCCAAGTGTTGCCAAGTTGGGCTCTGGTTGTGGCCAACGAACTCCAAGGGAATGTCCGCTTATGGGATTCTGGGAAGAGGTTTCTTTAATCATAAAAAGAGACATTAGACGGAAACCTTTCTTCTCTACATATGGATGCAACTGGTGAGGAGGTGATGGCTGGTGCAGGTGCAGCCCTCCTGTGCCTACTGGACACAAGTCTGAGAGGACCAAAGCTGACCTGGGGAGGGTAGAAGGATCCTCATGATGGTGCCAACAAGTCCCTGGGGAAGCAGTCTGGCGTTGCCATTCCTCCTCTTGACTTATGGTGTATAATTATAAAGATGTATATAATTTAAAACATCTCTGGTGGAAATTTGTTTCTTTATAGCTAAAAGTGTCCTAAACTGGTAAGTTGTCCAAAGTGTATTTGTTCCAACCTTCCCCCACGTGGTTTTCCTGGCTTAACTGGCTTAATGTTATATGGTGCTGATTAGAAGAAACACCCATCGGTTTCATTCCGAAGCAAAATCAGCTGCAGCCTGCGAGTCAGCCCAGCATATACAAAACCACAGGTACTGCCCTGTGTGCAAATTCCCAGTGGGAATTCTCATTTATGCAATTTCTACCTTTTAAAGCCATTGATGAAAGTCCATGCATTCGAGTCTCAACTCCAGAGCAGGTGTGTTTCTGATTACTGAGCCAGGCCTGATTGCCCGGCAGGTGCTGAGAGCTTGCAAGGATAACCCAGCGTGTGGCGGGGGTTTCGTGGAGGCTGGGTGGCAGTGAGGCCGGAGTACAGCACTGCCTGAGCGGCGCTTCCCCGGCAGCTGCGGAACCAGGTAGGAAGCGTGGGCAGCCCCTGGAGCACCGAGGTCTGAGAGGTCAAGGATGCCTTCCTGGAGGAAGAGACACTGCAGCCAGGCTCTGCCAGGTGCGGGCTATTAGAAGACAGTGGTGGGGGAGAGGGGAGGTGCTTTCCACACAGAAAGAGCAGTTTGTGCAAAAGGCACGTGTGAGGATAAGACAGCCTGTGATTTCTCCTGCATTTTGTGTTCTGGTGCCAAAACTTGCATTCTGTTAACGCGATTTTTTAAAATCTCCTAAAGTGCCCGTGAGTACAAACAGCCATAGATTGCGTTCACAACACAAACTTGGATGACAAACCCCTGAACCGGACCAGGGTTTCTCAGCCCGGGCGCAGGCGATGGGCCAGGGAGCTGAGCAGGCCCCTGGGGGGGGGGGGAGGAGGGGAGGGGAGGGGAGGGGGGGCAGCACCCGGGTTTGAGGCACCGCGGCTGGGGCTGGCTGGGTGTGAGCAAGAAAGCCAGAGCTTTTGCGTCACGTGGAGGCAGCCTCGGCCTGGCTGCCCCAGGGGCCCCACCAGCTCTTCTCTACGGTGCAAAAGGAGCGCTTCCCTCAGGCATTAAGGGTTTTATGTTCTTCTTTTCAAAAATTAAAATTAAAAACAAAATAAGTCAAAGAAGACTAAAAGAAGAAAGAGCCCCTCCCTGAAGCCACACAGTCGTCCCCAGAGGCAGCTGAGGCCTCTGAAGGCCCAGGAACCCTTGGCCCCCAGGCAGGGTCTTCACGTGGACCAGAGGGTGAGGAGCAGAATAATCCAGACTTTGTCCTGCTGGCCGGGGATGGCACGGGGCCCTGGGAAACCCAGTCCCCTTTGGGCCTCACTGGCTGCCAGGCCTGCAAATCCCCCGCCTCCCCTCTCCTAACACAGAGGAAGAGCCGGCCGTGGGGTCCCAGCGTCTGCCCCCCGCCCCGGGCAGTGCCAGCAGGCAAGCGTCACCCCTCTCAAGAGGGCAAGATGTGTTCGAATTGGGGTGACTTTGCCCTCCCCACAGCTCTGAGGCCTGAGGGGGCCCAGCCCTGCTCACCCCCATCATGCTCCCAGCAGTGGCAGGAGCTGGCCCCTCCTCACCCAGGGGCCTCCCAGATGCCAGCAGCTTCTCCCGCCAGCCCCTGGCCAAGGCTGGGAGCGCGTGGATGTCCCCAGATGACTTGACACACCCTGGGCTGCAGCTGTGTCCCTAGAACGGGGACAGGGGTCTTCTCCAGGCCGGTTTTCTGAATTCCCCACCCTGTTGTTCACTTCATGCTCCCTTCTCCTGGGGACTGTCACTCTTAGACAGAGTGGGACCCCCTCTCCCAACCTCAAAGACACCAGTCTGAAAGACAGACAGACAGCCCTGAGACTAACTGGGAGCTGGACCACGTCTGCTGTCAATCCACACTTACTCATCGACTCCGCGAAAGGCATCATGGGGCGGGGGATCAGTTTCAAAACTGATCTTTTGAAAGAAAAAGGGACTTGTGTGAGTTTCCTGGGCCCACCGTGACAAATGATCACAAACTCGATGGCTTAACATGACAGAAATTTACTCTCTCACTGTTCTCAGGGCCAGAAGTCCAAAATCAAGGTGTCACTAAAAACAAACAAACAAAAAATCAAGGTGTCACAGGGCTGAAAGCCCTCTGAATCCCCCAGGGGAGAATCTTTCTTAGTCTCTTCCAGCTTCTGGTGGCCCCACGTGTTCTGTGTAGGGATGGACAGGTCATGCCCTGTGCGGGACCCAGGTGGGGCTTTGGGCTGTGCATTGTGTCCTGCACACCCCAGGTCAGAACCATCAGCCCATGTCTGAGAAGAGGAGACTGAGGCTCAGGAGATGAGTGTCTCCCAGGCAGGAAGTGGTGAGCAGGGATTTGCACTCAGGTCTGTCTGACCCCAGAGCCCAGATCTCATGGTAACCTTTCTGCTACTACAGAGAGTTCTCATAATCTCTGTGGGACTCTGTGGGAGTCTTGGCTCTTCCAAGGCCCCAGGCAATGGGGAAGAGGGACATGCTGAGGGCCATGATTCAGCCTGGGGGGATCCACGAATGCTTCCTGGAGGAGGTTACACCTAAGATCTGCAGGTGGAGTGGGTGGCAGGTGGCGGGTTGTGCAAAGTGTGTCCCAGGCAGGGCACACAAAGGTCCAGAAGTGAGTGTTCTTGAGGTTGAGTTGGAGAACTAAAGACAGTGCTGGCCCAGGTTGCCAGGGAAAGGCAAGCTCTCTGAGGACAGAGCAGGTGGACGTCTGCCTGTGGGTGCCCCCTGGGATGCCTTCCTCTTCCCAGCTCTGCACTCAAGAAGCACCTCCCAGCCTCTCCTAGCCTCTGAGCTAGTCTTTTGGATCATACAGATATTTAGTTCCTGGGCAGGTCTCCTTGGCCGGTGACTCATCCAACCTGGCACATTTCATGGAATGATAGAGCAGAGGACTCCGAGGGCCCAGAGTTCTGGAACATTCATGGTTCCCTCCTCTTCACTGGAGCAGCCAGAAGGTGGAGCTGAGAGCATTAAAACTTCCAGAGTGACTGGCTGTCAGACTTTGGTCTTCCAAGAGCTTCATTGATTCATTAACTCATTCATCCCCTTTGACAATAGATTCCTCACATTTCCTGACTTCAAAGCCCATTATAAAGCTACAGTAATCAAAACAGTGTGGTCTTGCCATAAAGACAGTCATGTAGACCCATGGAACAGAATAGAAAGTCCAGAAATAAACCCTCAAATATATGGTCAAATGATCTTTGATGTGGGTCCCAGGGTCAGTCAATGGGGAAAGAAATCTCTTCCACAAATGGTGTTGAGAAAACTGGATGTCTACATGCAGAAGAATAAAATCAGAACTTTACCTTATACCACTACAAAACTTAACTCACAAATGGGTTGAAGACTAAACACAAAATCCCAAACTAAGGATATGTAGAAGAAAACACAGAGGAGCAGCTTCGTGACACTGGATTTGGCAATGATTTCTTTGAGACAACACCAGAAGCACAGGAAACAGAAGCAAAACTAGACAAATGGGACTCCATCCAATTTTAAAACTTTTGTTCATCAAAAAACACAATCAGGAGTGAACATAGGCAACCTGTATTCCATTCTGGGAGAAAATGCATATGAGTCGCATATCTGATGCAGGGGTGAATGCCCAGACTATTTAAAGATCTCTTACAACTCAGCAGCGAAAAGTAAAAGAACCTGATTTTAGAACGAGCAAAGGACTTGAAAAGACATTACCCCAATGATGTAGAAATGGCCAGCACGCATATGCAGAGATGCTTAACATCACGAATCATCAGAGAAATGCAAATCAAACCCACAATGAGGTATCACCTTGCCTCCATTAGAACGGCTACTATCCAAACAGAAAATAACAAGTGTTGGCAGGGATCTGGAGAAGTTGGGGGGATTGTAAAATGGTGCAACTGCTATGGGAAGCAGTATGGTGGCTCCTCAAAAAATTAGAGCTAAAACTATCACGTGATCCAGCAATCTCACTGCTGGGTATATAAATGCAAATGAACTGACATCAGGGTCTCGAAGAGATATTTGCACACCCATGTTCACAGTAATATCACTCACAATAGCCAAGAGGTGGAATCAACCCAAATGTCCATCCATGGAAGAATAAATAAGCAAAATGTGGTCTATACATACGGTGGAATAGTATTCAGCCTTGAAAAGGAAGGACATCCTGTCACATGCTGCAACACGGATGGACCTTGAGGACATTAGGCTCAGTGAAATCAACCAGCGGCAAAAGGAGAAATACCTCATGATTCCACTTACATGAGGCAACTAAAAGCGATCAGAGTCATAGGAAGTGGAATGCTGGTCACCAGGGGCTGTGAGGAGAGAAGAAAGGAGGGTTGTCTGATGGGTCTTGAGTTTCAGTTCTGCAAGATGAAAAGTTTTGGCAATCTGTTTCATAACTATGTAAATATATTTAACACATCTGAACTGCACACTGAAAAATGGCTATGATGATCAATTTTATATGTGCATTTTACCAAAATAAAAAAGTTATAAATTGATACGATTCAATTGAAGTGACATTTTTGAAATGATAAGATTACAGAGATGGAGAACCAGATTTGATATTGTCAGGGGTTAGGGAGTGGGGTGGGTTGGAGGGAGGTTGGTGTCACCCTGAAGAACAACAGGGGTGTCCCTGTGATGGAATTGCCCCAGGTCTTAACCAGGAAGGGAGTCACTCGAGTCTACAGATATCATAGATTGCACAGAACTAAAACTGCACACACATGCACAAACGAATGCCTCTAAGCCTGCAGAGGTCTGAATCAGGCCTGTGGGTTACGTCAATGCCTACATTCTGGCTGTGACATTGGACTACAGTTGCATAAGATGTTACCACTGTGGAATCTGGATCCCTGCACTACTTGTTACAACTGCGAGTGAATGTACAATGGTCTCAAAATAAGACGTGTTTAAAAGTTATAAATCAATTTTGACGGACAACGCATGGTACAAAAGTCAAACTGCACCAAAGGAAAAAGGGAGCTTTCCCCTCCAATTCTGACCTGAAATCTCCAGTTCTGATGTTGCAGGAAGCCCTCTGACCAGCTTCTCATTTGTTCAAATTTGTGTATACATTTAAAAAAATCACGAACACCGTGCAAATCTGTTTAGCATTCTCCTTTTTTGTTTGTCTGTTTCCTGCACTGACCCATGCATCATGGAGATGTTTCAAACCAGCGCCAGGACGCCGCCTCCTCCTTTCTGAGGGCTCTGTAATGCTTTGCGGCTGCTTGGAGGCTACTTTTTTAATCCGGAGGCTGACAGACATTCAGAGTGACAGCAGTCTCTCACAAACAAGGCTACGATGAGTATCTTTGTACTGAAATTTTTGTGCACACGGGCTAGCACAGCTGAAGGATAAATTCTTAGCAGTAGAATTAGCATCTCTCTTTTGATGAGCGACTAACGCCTCCAGAGCAGCGGCGCCAGTGTGCACCTTGCCCTACAGTCCTGGAGCAGTCACCTTCTGGTCTAGAGTAAGTTTGTTTACAACTCGAGAGAAAAAAAATGGTGGAGAAAGTTCTCGCTCTGGCTTGCCTCTTCTTCTCCAGAGTAAGACAGAAGTTCTCGTTGATCTTTGTAGGTAGGGAGTGACCCGGGCTGCACCGTGATTTCCGCTTCTCCTTCATCCGTGACGTCCTGCCCGGCCACCTGCATGCCTACTAATTCCTCCTCCAAAATACGGCGTGGATCAGCCACTACAGCCCAAGCCACTGTCATCCCTCCCCTGAATAGTTGCTCTGGCTGCCTCTCTGGTCCTTCTCTGAACCCTCTCTCCTAGTCTTCACAGGGGAGTCAGAGTGGTCACTGTCACCCCCTGCTTAAAACCCTCCAATGGCTTCTCATCATCTTAGGACAAAACCCAGACTCCTTCCCCAGGCCTCCAAACCCTGCTCATTTTCCCTCTGCCTCTCTCCAACATCATCCCCTGTGATGGTCCCTGAGGTCCCTCACTCCAGCCATACAGACCAGCCCACATCTCTACTCACCCAGCTTCCTTCTACCACGGGGCCTTTGCACTTGTAGCTCTTGCTGCCTGGAATGCTTTTCTTCCAGATGGCCACATGTCTGACCCTGACTCCTTCTTATGGTTTAGACCTCATAACCTAAATCATTGCCTCCAGGAAGGCTTCCTTGACCATCCACTCCACACTCTCTCCCAGCAACTGTTGTCGACATTCCCTCGCTTGGCTGTCTTCATAACCCTGATGGGGATGTGTACCCATCCCGTTTGTCTCCCATCTCCCCCAGCTCCAGGGAGCGCTCTGTAGGAGCAGAGTTTGATAGTGATGCTCTGGGGGATAGAGCTGCGAGCAAAAGTGGACACGATGCTTAGCTGTCCTCACAGAGCTCACAAGACAGACAACCTCCATAAAGCCAGCCCCCTGGGACCACCATTGCATTCATGACCAAGAAGACCCACAATCTCTTAAGCTTTAGAGAAGCCAACCGGTTAGACACTCCTAACCACTGCGCTGACTTGCAGCACAGGATGGGCGTTCCAGTGTCGGTTCCCCAGGTTGGCATTTAGGGCCTGGGTCATGGGAACCCAGAAGAGCTGGAGCAGGGGCTAGAGGGGCAGTGCCGACGATAATCCTTGGGGAGTGGTGAAAGGCGTGACCTCCTTACTGCCGATTACCGAGGTGGGTCTGGGAGGGTCCACGAAGCCAGCAACAAGCTGGGCACATCTGCTCCCCATGACACAACCTGGGCCCAGCCAGCAACTTGTGAATCAGCACGTAACGACTCTGCCTGATCCTGGAACTTGGCTGTGAATCTGGCATAGCGTAGGCGGGTGTTGGCAGGAGACAGATCGCTGCCCGAGGAGTTGGGGAGCTCAAGACGAAATGTGCGAAAGATTTCCCACCTGTCTGAAGTTTCCAGTAGTCAGGAAGCAGTAGGAGGAATCCAGAACGTTGGGTGAAAACCACCTGTCATTTACAGGCATGGGACAGGGCAGGCCTGGTGAAATTCAGCAACTTCAGTTCACACGGTTGACTTGAAGATCAAGAGATCACGTGCAGGAAAGTGCTTTGTGGACCCCCACGTCCAGACCATAAGTGCCACGAGGCAGGAGATCTGTATGCCAGGAGTGCAAACTCCTGGAGGCCAGCCTGGGCTTT
Organism: Camelus ferus; assembly: GCF_009834535.1. Classification (NCBI taxonomy): domain Eukaryota; kingdom Metazoa; phylum Chordata; class Mammalia; order Artiodactyla; family Camelidae; genus Camelus; species Camelus ferus. The sequence goes on along the minus strand of NC_045714.1, from coordinate 10,433,730 downwards.
TGCCCCAGCTCCTGGCACACAGCGAGTGCTGTGCACACAGCACGTGGTTGAACGTGGACTACGCCCCTTGGTCTTGAGCAGTAGAAACCCAGTCTGAACCAGCTTCAGACACCAGGAGAATCTGCTAGAGGGCTGCAAGGCAGCATGTAGCCGGGCCTCAGGAGCCTGAGTCAGGGTTCAAGTACCCCTCCTCTCAGCACGTCTGCCTCATTGTTTTCTTTCTAGAAAGACTAGCTTCCTTGGCTTTGCAGGGCCATGTGGAAGAAAACATGGCTGTCAACAACTTCCAAGGTTTACAATTTACTACTCAGCTACACAAAGAGCATCTCCCAGAGGAGGATTCTGATTGGCTTAGCTTGGATCCTGTGCTTATTTCTGGACCAATCAAAGAAAACCAGGAAGTCAGGGTCATTATAATACGGCTACTTCTACTGGCACCAAGTGAATGATGGCAGGGGGCAGGGGTGGAGTACAAAGAATTTCTATTCCTCGAAATGGGATGCTGAGTGGATAATCCCATGGGTGTCCATGAATGAAGTCACTTTAGTCGGGGAGGGTACAGCTCAGCGGTAGAGTGTGTGCTTAGCATGCATGAGGTCCTGGGTTCAATCCCCAGTGCCATATCTAAAAATAAATAAAATAAATTATGCTCCCCCCAAATTTTTAAAAAGCATTCATTTTATATGAAAGAATTAGTTTTTAGTAGCTTATAAAAGTAATATACTCTCATAGTAAGAAATTCTGGTAAGAGAAGAAATGTATCACCCATAATTCAACAACTCATAGAAAATCACCATTAACATTCTTCCCATTCTTGGGTCTCTTCTTTCTATCCATATTTACTCATTCCTTTGGTGAGCTCATCCAGCCTCATGTCCAGAAGATTCCAGAATTTCAGCCTTCTGCCTGGGCCTCTCCCTGATAACAACTTAGTATGTCCAGTGACCATCTCAACACCTGCCTGGGTTATAGGTGTCCGAAGTGACAGAGCCTCAGCTCCTGCCCACCCATCTGTGCTCCCACAGTCTCCCCGTCTCCTTCAGTGTCAGCTCAACCCTTCCAGGGGCTCAGTTCTGAGGTCATCATGATGCCTCTCCCTTCCCTCAATGTCTGATCCTATGGCTCTGGCTTCAAAATGCATCCTTTACAACAAGGACCTACTACAGAGCACAGGGAACTATATTCAGCATCTCATAATAGCCTATAATGGAAAAGAATCTGAAAATACATATACACATATATACATATATGTGTAACTGAATCACTTTGCTGCACATCTGAAACTAACACCACACTCTAAATTAACTATACTTCAATTTTTTAAAATGGTTAAAAAACGCACGCCTATCCAACCACTATTTATCCCATCCACCTTGCTACCTGGTCTAAGCGCCCCCACCCCTCACCTGTGTTACTGCAGCAGCCTCCTAGCCGGACGCCCTGCTCCTGCCCCCCTCCCCCACGCCCATCCCACCAGATCCGGTAATCCCGCTAGAAAGGAAGTCAGTTCACGCCACTCCTTCCTCAAGCCCTCCGGTGGCCTCCTGCTACATTCAGAGTGAGAGCCTGGGCTTTTTTCAGGGGTGATGAAAACGCCCTCCCGTTAGGCAGTGGTGATGGCTGTACAGTTCTGTGAACGCACTAAAATCACCGACCGGCACACCGAGAGGAGTTTGAATTTCATGGCATGTACATTATATCCCAGTAAAATTGTTTACATGAAAAGTAGAATTGTTGAGAAACTATTTTAAAACTTGGAGTAAAGTCTTTCCCCTGGCCGGCACCGCACCACACGGGCTGGTCCAGGTTCCCGCTCCGAGCCCTTCTCCTCGGCTCATCTTCTGCGCACCCGTCCCGTCTCTCTCCCCCAAAGCATCTGCCTTTGCACCCGGGATGCTCTTCTCCCGATACCCCTGCTCTCAGTGAGGCCATCCCCCTCTGAAACTGTCTCGCAGTCACTCCCCACGGCCAGTGCCAGCTTTGTTTTCCTCTCTCGCACTTGAATTAGGCTCCTAGTGTTGCTGTAACAAAGCACCACAAACTGGATGACTAAAAACATCAGGAATTTATTCTCTCACAGTTTGGACGCCAGAACTCCGCAATCAAGGTGTCTGTAGGGTTGGTTCCTCCCCGGGTCTCTGAGGGGGAGTCTGTTCCAGGCCTCGCTCCTACTTTCTGGTGGTTCCTGGCAATCCTTGGCTTGGAGATGTGTCCCTCCAACCCGCCTTCTCTCTCACGTGGCTTTCTCCCCGTGCGTCTCTGTCCCTCTGCGTCTCCTTTCGTAAGGACACCAGCCACCCCGGACTGGAGCCCACCCCAACTTAGTATGCCCCCATTCTACCATGACTATGTGTGTAAAACCCTATTTCTAAACCAGGTCGCAGTCACAAGCTCTTTCTCCAGAGCTGTTGTTCACATGTGTCTGTTTCTCTAAGCCAGATGCTGTCTGGAAGTCCCGTTTTGAGCTTTGAAACGCCCTCTGGGCTTGTGGAGTGAAGGTGGCCATCCCCACACCCTGGTGAACCTCGGCGAGATGATGATGAGCCCAGGACCCAGCTGCCGGTGCCAAGTCAGGGCGGCGCCCCGGACACAGAGGCTGCACCTGCTACCGGCCACCACGTTCGCCGTGACCTCGGAGCACCCGCGCCTGCAGTGGGCCCAGCCCTCCAGTGGCCTTTGTCCTTCCCGTGAGTCCCTCAACCCTCCCCAGCCTCACTGCAGAGGGCTGAGCAACTGGAGCTGGAATTACCGCGGCTGCTGGCACCAGACTTGCCCTCCAATGGATCCTCGCGGAAGGATTTAAAGTGGACTCATTCCAATTACAGGGCCTCGAAAGAGTCAAAAAAAAAAAAAAAAGAAAAGAAAAAAAAGAAGAAGAAGAAGACGACTGAGCAAGAGGAAGACCTTAAACTTCCAATGCCGCTGTGTCTGTGATTTAGTGGGGAAGAGAAGGCCCTGATGGGCTGCAGACTGGTCTGGAGGCTGCTGGTGGCGTCTTTGGCCCAATGAGCATTGCAGCTCCAGCCATTCAGTCTCAGCTCTTTGCCAAGATGTGCCAGCGAGGCAGGCGGCCCCCGGGACTCTGGGTCGATGGAAGCAGCTCTGAAGGCTCCAGGGAGGTGGAGGCAGTGCCACGTTTCCATCGTTCAGCCCAGGGCACCAGAGCATCATCTGCTGTGGCCTCCGATTTCCCTTTAGGGAATAAAGTGGTTCCCTCCTCCCAGAGAAAGTGGTGACTTAATTTACCCTCATCCAGTCCAGCAAGGGGGAGGTGCGGCAGACCGACATTTGTCAGCCTGTAACACCCACATCCGGACTTGGGGTGTTTCCAAACACACACACAGAGGCAGCTCGAGGGGACAGAGGCAGGGGTGAGCGTTAGACAGACCCGGTCTGACCCCCGCTCTCCTGTGGACCACCAGTGTGGCTGGGAGCCAGGCAGGCAACTCTCAGAGCCTTGGCTGAGCCATCTGTAACATAGGAGAGCTGCCAGTTACCCTATTAGGCTGTTGTGAGGATTAAAGATCATGTGGGATTGTATTTATGGCCAGAGAGGGGCTGACAGAGAGGAGAGAGAGAGAAAGAGACAGACAGACAGACAGACAGAGACAGAAGCATTTCCCCTTCTGCACCTCTCTGCACTGTATGAATGTCCTAACCAGGTCTCTCCTCCCTCCCTCCCTTGCTTTGTGTGTTTATTCTTTTACTTGCTGACTTGATCGTCCCTTTATTTATTTTACTATCAATCGACATCATCTGGGCAGTGACGAGCCCAGCCGTACAGTGGAATGCTCAGGAATTGTTTAAAATGTCGGCGTAGATCTCCGTGCATCTGGGTAGAACAGCCCTCAAGGTGGTGATAACCGAGGTCAGGGGAGCGTGAGAGAGGAGATCACCCCTGACTCCGTGGTGGATCTGTCCCTCGAGCCCTAACCCTTGCCCTCTGCAGCCTGCGCCGAGTCGCGGCTCTGCACCGTTGTAGAAGAACATTGCTGAGAGCCTGCTAGCACATTCTCAAGGTGCTGGCCTTTAAAGGTGTAATACTTTTCCACTCACTGAGAGACAAAAAAGGTGCAGAACAGAAGAAAAAGGGGTTATGATGGGATGATAGGAAATCAAGTGTGCGAAACTTTACAAATTGTAAAGCACTATAGAATTTAAAGAACTTCATTCAATTAAAAAAAAAGTTGCAAAACAGAAAATAATGTCTTGTTGGAGGTTTATAGGAACATTGTGACCAGAACTATGTGGACAGCTGCAAGAACAAAGGATTCTGTCACCAAGGAGTTTGCAACAACCAGCCAGACCCCATCCCCTTTTAGTATAAAAGAAGCCTGAATTCTAACTTGGGGAAGATGGTTCTTTGGGACCCTAGTCCACCATCTGCTGGCTTTCTGTATAAGGTCGCTATTCCTTGCCCCAGCAACTCATCCCCGGACGTCCTGGCCTACGGTGAGGTGAGCAGGATGAGCCTGGACTTGGCAACAGGAGGTCTCACTGGGTCACACTGGGAACATCCTTGGACTGGCCTGGACACAGGCCGTCCACCATGAAAGAGGGTTGTGTCTCAGTGACAGGGCTTTTGATAAATTTTATTTTCTTCTTTGCATTTTTAAGAAATATTTTCTAAGTGTATAATATTTTCATTTAAAAAAAAAACCCAACACTTTGTGTTAAGCCAAGTGCGTTTAGGCCCCACTACGTGCTCATTTAGGCAGTAGGAACTGAATCAGTGGTCCACTTAACCCACTTGTCCTGTCATCCCCGAGACATCCCTGCCCATCAAACCTCCTCCCCACGGCCCCAAATTCCTCTGTTGGAGGTTTAAGCCTTCCGCTCTTGAAAGCCTGCTTTTCAGAGGGGTTAGGGGCAACTCCAAAGAGGAGTGGTCCATTAGCAGCCAATTCCAACTCTAAGCCTAACTTGGGGGCAAGTCAGCCACTGTTCGGGACACAAGCACGTCCGGGCCATCTCTGCACCCCAGGGCCTGGTGGGGCTTGGCTGTGAGGGAGCCGAGGTCTCGGGCCTGGCTGCTGTGACTTGAGCTCAGGAAGCAGTCCCTACAATCTGTTGCGTCCACCTTAAGAGCGGCTTGCTCCTTCTCCAGCAGTAAAGCCCCTGCTCTGGTAAAAGGACCCCAAGCGTGACTTGGCTGAACCAAGGCATCTGCTAAGCTGAGGTCAAAGGTCGCCCTGAGTTCCTTTGGGGTGGGCCCTGGGGGTGGGAGGAGTCCTTTAAACTGGAGACGCTGCCCCAGGGCATTCCCGGGGAGGGGACTGACCCCTCCAGCTGATGGGAAAGGCCCCTGCCTGGGGGCGTGCAGCGCTGCCTGTCCCCCCCCCCCCCACAGCCAGCGCCCTCGGGGCTGGCTCCAGGGTTTGTTAAATGCCAGGCCTTCCGGGCCAGGAAAAGACTAAACAAAGCATGGTTTTCCTTGGTGAACTGATGGCATCCGTTTTGAAGGAGACACGAGGGAGTCACCTTTGGGGGTGAACATCCCAAAGAGCAGCCCTCCAGGACCCCGGCCCTGCCGAGACAGTCTACCCCTTGACCCTGGCCCTAGGCCTCGGACAAGGCCACTGGCTTCCCTGGGAGGGGAAGGGGGCATCCCTGCCACCAGGCAAGAGGGCGTGGGGTCAGCATCTCAGGGGCCAGGGGGCTGGATCTGGAGGTCGTTCAGAGAAGAAGCCATTGGGGGCTGGCAGAACGGGAAGAGGAGAGTTCTGAGGACAAAACCCTGAGGACAATCCACATTGAAAAAGCCCCAGGAAAAAGGAAGTTCCCCCTAAAGGACAGTCAGAGAAACAGGATCAGACCTAGTGCCACCTTCTCCCTGGAATGGGGTGGCACGGTCCTATTTTTTTTCATTTAAAAATATTTTTAAAAAATTGTTTAATGAAAGGTAAAGAACAATGATAGATTTTTCCATATTCAGGTTTTCACTGCCAAGAAAACTTTAATGAGTCAGAGGAGAATGACAAAAGGCCTTTTAAGTCCAAAAAGCACGCCTGAATGACCAATGGGATTCACTCCAGAAAGGCAGGAACGTTTCAATGGGAAGAAATTCATTACTAGGACTCATACTGGTCAGGTAAGGAGGAAAGTCATGTTATTATCCTGAGAGAGGTCCAAAGGGAATTCACAAAACTTAATATCCATCCCTGACTTTAAAGACAACTTTTAAAAACTGAGAAACAGATGGAGATTGTATACAAAGACATGTTTCCAAACAAAAAACTAAAGGATGAACAAAGCCTGGCCCCAGGTGGGCAAAAGCCTTGATCAGTAATTCACACACACACACACAAATACCCCCAAACACCTGCGGTCACTGAGCATGATAAGATGTCCCATGTGCCCCAATACAGCGCCCTGCAAAGATGGAGGAGAGACCCTGCTCGGTCCGAAGACTCTCGGGGTCAGGTCTCATGCAAGGCTCCGTCCTGGTGCCTCCCTCCTCCCTGGTTCAGAGTCCACTGTGAAGACCAGGTATTTAGGATGAGTGAGACCCCCACCAACATGGCGTGACCTCCTAAGGCCCATGAGCTGGAGGAGAAGTTGCTCGTCCCAGATTCCTGAGCCAGGAAGAGCTTGATCCTTGGGTTGAATCACAGCTGTCTTCCGAGCTCTTGCTAGAACCCAAGCCCTGTTCTCTCCATTAGCTCTGCCTCCCGCTAATGAGAGACTTATAATCCAGGAAGCCCTGATCCACCAGCCAGGGGAGGGCCGGATGTGATTTCCACCAGTCAATTTGGCCTCATCGCTAATTATAATTGCCAACAGGAAGAAAAATGGATGCATTTCATTCTGCCTCTATCACGGGGGCCCCAGGAAACAGGGTACCACCAGAGCAGTTTGTAGCTATGATGTTATTCCAGACCCCAAGCCGTTGACATTAGCAACCTGACTGCGATTCCTCACCCAGGGATGGAGCCATTTCCCCAAGGAACTGGGCTCTGTGCGACCAACCCTCTTCTCTCCGAGCAGCAAAACCAGAAGACAACTGATTGCATTTTTCATTTCTTTACTGGCCTCGTGTTGTACAGACAGAAGCTGAACACAAGGAAAGGTGACAAGGTGGGTGTCCACAGGGATCCAGCATCGCCAGGGCCATTGTGGAGGACAGTGGGTACCAGGGTCCCTGCGGGGGGGAGGGGAGGGACGTGTAAAACCTGCTGAGTGGTTGTGACCGTCCTGGGCTGGACGCTGTAATTCCACAGTCAGAGACGGGAGAGAGCCTGGTGACTCCTGCTGCCTTCCCTGAGACTTTTAAAGCTATGACTCCTGTCCCTCAGAGCATCTGCCTGAGAGGACACCCAGGTCCTCTAGCTGCTGAATGAAGAAAAAAAGAAGATGTGAAAGGAAACTGGTTTAGGTCATTTCTACCGATTGATAAGACTATTCCTGGTTCCTGTCTGGTGGGAAGGAAGCCAATCTACTTGGCTGAGACAAAATATCATGATTTTCGTGGCCAGCAGAGGGGGCCACAAGAATGCCAAATCCTCTAGGCTGGGTCCCAAACAAATCAGGAGCTGGCCCTCCCATCCCTCAGCTACCCTGACATCCTTTTAGTGGGGAGATTCAGAATTCAGAATTCGTAGAAACTTAACCTGGCAACTCTTTACTTCTTTTTGCATTTTAGATTTGAATTGTCTTGAATTAATGCTTCCTTTCTTTAAATTGGTAATTCTCAGCCCTGGCTACATGTTAAGCTCACTGGAGAGCTTTCAAAAATAAAATTAAAATGCCAAGAAATTCTGATTCTGTTGGTCAGAGGTGGAGCCCTGAGCATCAGAGTTTTTACCTCTGTGCCCCCGCCCCAATTCTAATTTTAATGGACTGAGAACTCCTGCCAAATAAAGTTGCTATTTAAAAGTAATGGTTCATGTGAATCTAGAGATTATCGTTTTAAGCCAAGTCAGTCAGACAGAGAAAGAAGACAAATGTCATATATCACTTATAGTGGAATCTAAAATAAAAAAAGGTACAAATTTTATTTACAAACCAAAAATAGACCCATAGACATGGAAAACACAACTATGGTTACCAAGGGGGAAAGGGCCAGGGAGGGATCAATTAGAAGTTTGGGATTAACAGATACACACTACTGTATATAAAACAGATAAACAACAAGGACCTACTGTACAGCACAGGTGACTATATTCAATTTCTGATAATAACATATAAAATAACAAAAAGAATCTGAAATATATATATATAACTGAATCGCTTTGCTGTACACCTGAAACTAATATTGTAAATCAACTACACTTCAATAAAAAATAGAATTTAAAAAAATGATGATTTATATTTTTTAAAAGGAGTGAGTGCTTTTCTTTTTTTGGCCTGGAGCAGCTGTCTTCATTTCATTCTCAGAGGGCAGTTTGCAGCAAAGCACAAACAGAACCTTCCAGCTACGGCTGGAAGACTGAGGGTGCTCAGTGCCTTGTCACATGTCTGTAGGCACTTGAGCATCTGGCCCTGATTTCTGCAGAGTTTGTCATTATTTTCCTGTCGCACCTACGTCTTAAGCGGACCCACCCCTGGGAACTCTGCAGAGGGGGCTGCCACCTCCTGCCCGAGCCTGGCCTCACAAGCCGTCGCAGGGCCCCAACTCCCGGTGAAGCACGGCGACATGTACAGACTGCTCGGGGAAGTGTTTCTCAATAATCATCTTTTCAACAAAAGGAAGAATTCAGTGTCTCTGCAAGGCCCTAGGAACCCCAAATGACTCAAAAGGCATTTGGGGGGCGGTTCCTCCTGCTGGTCAGAATGAGTAATCCTTCAAAGAGATTATAAGCAGTTTAGTGAGAAAACTGTCTCCAGGGCGAAGGGCCAAAATAAGGAAACATTTCAGTAGGAAAGTTTAGTTTGGACCCCCCTTTGGAAGGCGTTCACAGTTAGAGACTCTGTCCCCAGCTTTGGGGAAAGCACCCCCCACCCTGACCCCAAACCTCTACTCAAACCAAAGGACAAGGGACTCTCCCGCCTGCTGAGTCTGAGAAAGAAAGAGACAGGGCTCTGCAGAGCGCTGCCAGGGGCAGGTGGTGCCACAGGGGCCCGGAAGTGCTCCCCTGATTCCCCTGACCTGGGGAGTGGGTCTCTTCGCCCCTCAACAGGCCAGAATTCCTGCCTTGCAGCTGGGAACTGAGGCCTCACCTCTGTGACACATAAACCCTGTGTCACTAGGAAGTCAGCTCAGTGTCCGGCTGCGGTGGAGGAGGCAACCCGGTGATTTCACATCCCCGCTCACCTGCCCACCCCGCCGGCCTCTTTCCTAGGAGTCTTTCCTTTTCGAATCTTCTTAAAGAGTGTGTGTGTCTCCCAGCATCACCTTCAGACTTCACACAGCCGGGTGAGAACCCAAAACTACAGAAACGCAGAGAGTGCAAAGGACAGGCCTGGCCGTCTTTCGTCTCACACAGCACAGCCGCCCAAGGGCTGGCAGACCCGCAGCGTTTGGAAAGCGCTCGCCCCCTCTGAGAGCTCAAGGCCCCTTGCGCTCTTTTAAAATTTCCCACTTCTTATACTCATGCACAGGGGATCCTACTCAAATCCAGAGTTGTTTTTTTTTTTAAAGGCCACAAGCAGTATGAAGCCTGACCTGTAAAAGTGTTGACCCTTAGAAGGAAGATGAACAAGGAATAAATAGCAAAGAAAACCCAGAATAGAACAGACGTGTCTCTCCAACCCCCAGAAAGCAGCTGTGAGCTTTAAATAAAATGAATTCTCAGGGGCAGGAGTTAGAGCTCGGGTAGAGCGCATACTTAGCACGCATGGGGTCCTGGGTTCAATCCCCAGTCCCTCCATTAAAAAGAAACTAACTAAATAAAATGAACTCTTCAGAGCACGGCTGCATAAGTACCAGTTGCTATTAAGTGATAAATACAGAAATAATACATTTAAATCAATCACAAATGAAGCCTGGTTTATCCTGAGTCTCCAAGTAGTAAAAATTGGTTCCCAATGTAATTTCGCCCACGTCAGAAGTCAGGTTCGAAGTGAGTCTTGTAGGGAACCTACAAATTACATTTTTAAAGATTGGTCTATAATTATAGGCTTAATTAATTACACCAGAGATTTGTTCTTGAAAAGGTGTATAAAATTTGTCCTATTTTGCACCAGGGAGACGGCCGATGGGAAAGAACCCTATTGTTCGTACAGATCTGAGGACACTGAGGTTTTCACACGTTTGGTTTTGCTTAAAAGGAAGCCCAACTGCTCTGATAGTTGGAAATTCGATAGGTGCCGTTTAAGATTCCAAATGTACGCTCTTTGGAAAAAGAAAGTTAACCCAAAAAGAAGAGGGTAGCTTTCAAAGTACAAGTCGACACCTCACCTCCGCCTCTCCCGGGTATAAACTTACATTCAGATCTTGGTGTGAATCTTCCCAGCTCCTTTCACCAGTTGTACAAACGTCTGCAACCTGTTGGTCTATTTTTATTGCTATTATACTGCATGTTCTGTGCTGCAATATGCTTTCTCTGGCTGTTCAACATTCATTCTTGCAAAGGACTGTTCAGCATTTAGTACAAAGCATTTAAGTTTTAAGAAATTAGAGTTCAAGGGTAAAGCCTGGCGGGTGCTCAGAAACTGGTAAACAAACTGAAGCAACACAGGACAGTCTAAACCCCAGGATGGCCTCATCCACATCCTCATCCCAGCCCCCAGAGGGCCCTCGGTTAACAGCTGGAGTGTGGTCCTTCATGCAAACTCATTAACATGCATCTCTAGCTTGGTTTTGTTTTCAAGCAAACACAAGCTCATATTAAGTGTGCCACCTTGCACACTGCACCAGGAACAGAGGAGTGGAGACCACCTTTTACCCCTCTGGGTCTTGAGCATCGATAACTCTTTTTGTAAACCTGTGGAGAGTCTTCCATGCTGCTCACTGACTTTGTTTTCCGTCGGGAGCAAGGCTCCTGCCCTTTCGTGGCTGGTGGTTTTCAGCAGGTCAGAATGATTCTGAGCCCTTCCTGAGAACTCGGGCTTGTTTCTCAGCCTTCCCGAGAAGCCTGCCTGCACTCTCTGACCCCTTTTACAAGCTGTTACAGGTTCCATGCCCCATCCCTGGTGCATGGAAGGTGACCAACTCATCCGGGTTCAAAGTGTAAAGTCCTGTATCCTGGGACGCCCCATAGTCCAGGGGAAGCCAGGAAAGTTAGTGGTCCTGGGTGGGGATTCGCCTATAATCTCCTCTTGGGAGCTTGGTCAATGCCAAAATTAGGAAATTAAGTCGACCACTGGAAGCAAGCAGAATAGTTATCCTGAACGCTCTGTGCTCACAACAGAATGGTTCTGCTTGCGATGGGCATTTATCTAGGGACGAGATGACAGGCCGGGATGTGGCTGCACTGCCTGACATCTTGGTCTCAGCTGTGAACGGCCAAAGAGCCCCCTTCCCTGGAATTTTACTTTGAGGGCGGCCCCACTGACCTTCAACTTCAATGCGTAATGTGGGCCCTGAGATCTCTGGCCAGAGATTGGGAGCTGGCTCACCCCCAAAGAATCCACCCAGAATCTGGGAAAAGGCGCCAGCTGCAGGAAAGCAGGTTCCAACTGGATGGGGTTTTGCCTTCCCCTGAGGCTCACACAAAATGATGTGGGGTGACCCCCTCCCCCAAAACATGGCCTGGCCCCAGCACATCTGGGAGGTTGGGACACTGTGCAACTCTGATGCTTGCAACATACAAGAAGGGCGGCATGAGAGGCCCAGGGCGCCCCGCTCACAATGCCGTGTGGTCTGGCCACCCGGTCTCCCCAGGGCAGCCCTGGGCTCCTCCTCACTTGGCCACCATCCCAAGCACCCAAAGTCACAAACCTCTCCCAGCCTTGGAGGATTTGATTTTGTTGAGTTAACCTTTCCTTCTCCCCATTAACTACTGATTCACAAATTTCAATAGATAATTCCCTGTGATGGGGTGAATGCATTTTCCTGTCTACATACTCAGAGGATAAAAACTTGTAGCCTTCCACTGATTCAAAACATACCAATTTTATTTGCCACTCACATTGTTTACATTTTTAAAAACAGTTGTAAACTCAGCATTTAAAAACTGAGAGATCAAACTCTACAATCTTAATGCTCTTTAAAACCAACCAACCAACCTGGGACCAATAGGCCTGGTTCCAACAATCAGTGAGAGCTGAGTGGCAAATACCTCCTGGAGACAGGCGTGGTCCTCCAGTTTGCCACAGTCCCCACTGCTCCCTATTGTTGTTCCTGCCATTGCAGTTTCAGATCCCTGCCCTCTACCTCCAATAAACAGACTGAATTTCCTAATCTGCTCATTGGTGTTTGAGGGTAAAGTAGCTACACCCTGTTCCATGTGTAACTGGGACTGCTAAGTGTCTAGCCAATGTCATCCCTCCTTCCTTCCTCCCTTCCTTCCTTCCCTCCCTTCCTTTCTCTTTTCCTTTCTTCTTCCTTCCTAAGAGAATCTTGCTTTTATTCTGAGTGGTAACATGCCAAGCTTAAATGACTTTAAAAAATTTTTTTATTGAAGTGTAATTGATTTACTAAATGACTTTATTTCTAGACCTCCTGCAACTAAAATGGCCCAGGAGGTGTAAGAGGAAGTCAGTGTTTGGGACTGTGTGGTAGGCTTCTCAAAGGCAAGCTGACTCGGCTGAGAAGTGTGCCGTTTTTCTCAGGGCAACCCCCTCACTCCTTTTTCCTGTCTAGAATAAGTCACGATGGCTGGAACTCCAGCAGCCATCCTAGACTGTGAGGCTAGAAGGCTGGAAGGCTCATGCTAAGAATCAAAAGCAGAAAAACAGAAGGAGCCTGAGTTCCCAATGACAGGGTGTCACTTGCTGGTCCTGGTCTCTTCTCCTCTAGACGTCTTTTAAGTAAGGAGGAAACAGGCTTACTTGATTTGTCTCTTACTTGAGTTCTCTGTGATGGGCAACCAAATGTAGTTCTAATGATAGATATTTTAACCTTCTTTTCCCTTCCTCATGGAAAGGTTTGCGCTACACTTTCCGCTGTTCATAGGGTCTCCAGCTTTGCAGTCTGAATTTGGCCATCCAAAAGTCAGTCTGGAAACCCATGCCTGAGAACTAGGTAACCCTGGGGTTCTATAGTCCCTGAGTACACCCTACCATGATCCTCTCATCAGACAATCCCCTAAGAGGTTAAAAAAAAAAAAAAAGGCTAGAATTGAAATATATCTTTTTAAGAACTTCAGTTCATTTTCTTTGACTTCTAGAACTTTTAGGATGAGAGCTGTAGGCCTCTGGTGCTCCTTTTAGCATAATACATACGCTATCCTAAATTTTTTCTTATGGCTCTAGAAGCTTCCTCACAGGAATCCAGAATTTAGGTTTTGTCCTTAGACTTAAGCGACCCCAATATTTACTTACGGTGGACTTTTTCATTTGGGGCCAAGAAACACGTTTCTCTTTCAGGCCTCGGGAAAGTTAGCTCCAGAGTCGGGACGTGCTGCCCCTAGCTGCCCGAGCAGCAGCTTTTCCCACTAGGACTGTCTGTGATGGCGGCCGCCGCTGGCCGCGGGTGGTGGCTGAGCTCCTGAAACGCGGCTGGTGTGTCTGAGGGACCGGCCTTCCAGTTGTACTTAGTTTTAATTAGTTTAAGCTTAAACAGCCATGTATGTCTCATGGCAACTGTCCTGGATAGGTAAGCCCTGCCTTCTCGTCGGCAGATGATCAGAATCTCCCCGTAGGGTTCCAGGGATGCCCTTCATCTCAACACCTCCATTCTGCCTCCATCCCTCAAGCTGCGTCAAGTCTGGGTTGGAGTCCCAGCTCCCTGCTTAGCCAGTTGCGTTGTCTGGGGCAACTTCCTTCTCTTGGGTCTTGGATTCCTCCAGACACAGCCTCTCTGAGCGGTATTAAAGGACATGGAATATGCAAATAGCGCCAGGCAAGGAACAGTTGCTCAATGAATTAAAAAAAAAAAGTCCCTCCCTGCCCTGACTTCCCATTATTCGAATTCATCCTTATCTCTCTTCCCACAGGAAAAGCTCCTGGAGGGCAAAGTTCAGATTTGACTCTGAACCTGGCCCAATGCTGGGCGCTGTGGGGAATTCTAGAGGCAAGGGACCTGAGCAGTGGTGGGCAGAACCCGCCCCCTGTGCCCCGCCTCCTCAGGGAGCCCAGCAGTGGGACGTGGCACTGGGGAGTCAGTCAGGATCACCTCTTACCTGGGTCTCAAGCTCAGAAGCGATGTCTCTACCTAGAAGGTCCTAGTTCAGTCCTCAAAAGGAGTGGGTGATGGGTTTGTCCTTTTCAAACCCGGGAGACCTTTTGAGTCTGCCCTCTCTGACTTTGACAGCCAAAGGTCCAAACCTTTTAGGGTCCAGCCTCTGCCCCGGAGGCCACGTTTTCTTCCAAAACAGACCTCTGATCTTGTTTGTCCCTTTAACAGAAAGACCGTCAAAGACACTCAGATACAGATTCCATAAGGAATGAAAAATGATACTTGTTTATGCGTGCTTTGGGGCTTACCAGTCCCTGTGCCGAGTGCTTTGTATGATGTACATCACAGCCTTTTCAAAACGCCCTTATAAAACAGGTCCTAGTATGATGTCCATTTTACATAGGGAGACACTGAGGTTCACAGAGGTCAGGTAACTCGCCTAAGATCACACATTTCAGTCCAGACTCGGAAGCCTCCCTCTTAACCACCGTGTGACAGTTGCCTGCTGCCGTCTCCCTGGAACATGATAGGAGGTCAGGATGAGAAGGTGATTTTTGGGATTGTTCCCCAGGTCAATCTTTTTCAAGTAGGTCTTCTACTGGGAATAGGATTGCCAGGTGAATACAGGACACCCTTGTAAAGTTGAATTTCAGATAAACAATGAATAATTTCTAGGGTGTGTCTCATGCAACATCTGGGACATCTGGGATGCTACTTTAAAAAAGCATCTGCTTTTTATCTGAAGTTCAAATTTACCTGGGCGTCCTCTGTGTTAGCTGCACTGTCAACCCCAGCCAGGCAGCCCTGGTCCCTACACCAGTGGCCGGTTTTGCTGCAGGCGTTAGAGGTGATTCTCAGTGCAGATCTCCCTCAGACCTAAAGGAAGCAAGGTCTCCCAGGAACTATGGGATATACAGGCGCTTATTAGTTTATTAATTAAACTGCGCAAGCCAGCTCTCACATGTAGTTTGCAGCCGTAATTCACAGGAACGCCGGAGGGGACGGCAGGGCGGGATCCTGCTCTTCTCATTCGCTGCCAAGATTCGGTGCTGCCATTCACTGTTGTCAATCTTTGGTTTAATCATTTAGCAGTCGTAAAGGACTCATTAAAACCTCCGAGGTTTATTGGAAACACCTCCCGCCCGCCGGGAGGCGGGCCAGATCGGGAGCCCCACTGGCTTCCCTGCCTGAGCCCCGGAACAATATTGCTGGCTGCAGTTACACCCCAGTGTTTGGAAAAGGGTTTGTGGGGGCGGGGGGAGGTGGATGGGGGTGGGAAGAAGAGCGGCGGAGAGAGCCCCTGAATCTCCAGCGGCCGGATCTCTAGGGGGCGATGCCTTGTGCTGAGCCCCTGCCCAGACCCCCTACCCAGCTGGATTCAGGCTCTTGTCCTCCGCAGAGGCTGGCCTGCTCACTTGGGACCTCCAGCTGCTCCCTGCCTCCCAGGAGCCCCGGTGGGCATGGTAGGCTTGGCCGTTCTCTCTTTTTGTGAGTACATATTGTCTGGATGTTCTAACACCCAAATGAAAATCTCTCCACCAAACCTGCCTTTGCCGTCTGTGTGTCCTTCCGCCTACAAGCACAGGTGGTTCCCCCGCCCCCCCCCCGCCCCGGCTTCTCCCAGCGCCTGCTGGTAGCCCGTGGAGGCCCTGGGTCCCCTGTCCTCTGATCACTCAGGCCACGCCAATGGCAGTGATGGAGACCCTTTCCAGGCACGAGGGACACAGCAGCCACCAGGCTGCACCTTCGCTGGCTCCGCGCCCTCAGCTTTACCTGGCAGGGACCCTATTGTCGGGTGTGAATGTTGCTCCTAATTTTTTTCTTTAAATCGTAATTCTGGCATTTTCATGTGATCCCCTTTTGAACCTCCCTGTCTTTTTAATCTTTTTTTAAATGCTTATTTCTTTAGGCTGATAGCTCAGGTATGGAATTACTGGGTGAGAAGATGAGATCACAGGTATGGAGGGACTCTGATCCACTGTCACCTCTCCAGGCCACCATCCTCTCACCTGGGCACTTGTTAGGCACCTACCTCCCTGTTCCTGCTCTCATCGTGGCCGCTGCACCGTCTTTCCCAACACAGCAGCCAGGGAGCGCTGTTGAAACCTAAGTTGGATCATGTCTCTCGCTGGTATCCCTGCAAAGGAATCCTCGTTGTGGGTGGTGACAGCCAAGGTCATTGCAATGATTTAAAGTCAACGTCCACATCTCTGACATTTGGGCTGCACGATTCTCTGGGCGGGGGCGGGGGCTGTCCTGCGCACTGCAGGCTGTTTAGCAGCATCCCTGGCTCTACCCACTAGATGCTGGTGGCTTCCCTCCCCCAGAAGTAACAACCGAATAGCCACGCAGCACTCCTTACTTCATCATGCTTTGCTTCTAACACAACACTTTTATCTGACGTGCTGTATTTTTATTTACATATTAAGTAAGTAGGGTATTGCGTGGTGTACAGCTGGTGGGCTGTGGCTCCAGGTCCACCTGGGACCCCAACTTCTGTTTACTCGCAACTGTGTACTTTTCAAGCACCATTCAAGCCACTGCAGGAAAATGCATATTCTGAACATTGGAGCTTCAACATTATTTCGAAATGCATGATATGGAAAAGTTTCATTGTGTGAAATTCTTTCATCCCAGCGTAAGATACTGCAATATGTCATTTTCAAAAGATTTGGTTTTTTTAAAAAAATATATCATTTCACTTGTTATTTTGTCTTCCTTTTTTAAATGTTGTTTAAAAATTATTTTTAAGATTTTACTTCTTATTTATTCCAAGTTTCTGAGAGAGAGTAGCAATGAAGTACTTGAAGTTTCCTCCAGCAAAATGCCTCCTCAGAAATCATGTGTCATAAAATCTTACATAAACTAAATTTGTTCACTGAAGCAAGTTCAAGGTTTTTTTTAAAGGTGACAAGATTTTATTTGAGCATTTTAAACCAAATTTAGTATTTACACATTACTATATATAAAATAGATAAACAACAAGGACCTACTGTATAGCAGGGGAAACTATATTCAGTATCTTGTAATGAGGTGTAATGGGAAAGGAATCAGAAAAATATATACATACATATATGTAGAACTGGATTGCTTTGCTGGACACCTGAAACTAACATTGTAAAGTGACTATACTTCAACGAAAAATAAGACTTAAAAAAATTCAGTATTTAAATACACCCCCACAGTCCTTTGTACTTTGCCCCTCTTATCATGATTGCAGAGTATTTTAGATGTAATGCATTTTTTCACCAAGTTCCAAGCAGATGCCCCCAAACCTGTCTGGTTGACCCCAGTGCACATTTTCTGTATGTGCAAGTTGCCAGCAAAGGGAAGGAAGGGCTGCCCTAGAGAACAAAGGTTGGATTCTTGGGGTCCAGTCCTGGACTTGGCTCCAGAGATGAACACAGGGGTCTTTGCTGCAGGTGGTTTGAATGAATACACTCAGGCTTTCTTTTAGCATATAACCAAAATCAGCCCAGCCTTACTTTGACAGGGACCCAGATAGCCATACCCTAGCTGAAGCTGTGGACATCCCTGGTGTACACACACGCACCACGCACACAGTGTACAATGCACTCTGCTCAGACTGGTGGGTTCCAGTGAGCAGGGTGCCTGCCTTCAGCACACACTCAGGGAGCGCTGACTTCCCTGCACTGTTCTAGGCACTGGGGATGTCACAGCAAACAAGACAAAGTACCTGTCCCATGGAGCTCACATACTCATGGTGAAGTCATTCCACGGCCAGCCTGTTATGAGTGCTTTATATGCATTAACCTTCTTTATCCTCACATCCACCCTATAAGGGAGGTAGTATTAATAATCAGAGAGGTTAGGTGACTCATCCAAAGTCACACAGCAGGACCTGGAGTTTGAAGGATGTGCTAATCCTACTGTCTTTCTCAGGGATGGCCATGAAGGTGGCATTGCATTTGGGAACAGTGTCTGGTGTGTAAGTTGTCTCCAGAAGGCTGCAGTGCTTCTGAGCTGGGGGTCTGGGGCAGAAAGGGCAGGATGCTGCATGCTGGGGTGTGACCAGACCATGCTCCTAGGCAGCAGTCTCACCCCTGCAATTCCCTTTCATCCCAGGAAACCTGGCATTATTCATGCAGATAAAAATCAGCGTTCAGCCCATTCCAAATTGCAACCTGTTGAATCCCAGGATAGCTGCCACTGGCTCTTCGAGTTGGGCTGAGTTTACAGCTTCAGTTGGTAGGAGTGGAAGCTGGGGCAGACCGAGCATCACAGGACGCTCCAGGCGGACGTTTTGCAACGGTGAGCAAGTTGTGTTTTTCTGGGAATGGAGTCCAACGTCCCCAGAATATCTCTGGCGAGCTCGCACCGTCTTGTTTTCATGTCAGGCACTGACAGGGAACTTTGTGGTTTCATTGCACCAAAGTTTGTGTTGGCAGCTGTGAAATAGGCACAGATGTTTCAGGTCGAGCCAGAGTTTCCCTTCTTTCCCCAGGTAGATAAATTACTGAATTTAGGGAGGGATTGTCAACCTTGTCCTTCTTTATACCCCGCTCTCCTCCGCCCCGGGAATTCCAACTGGCTCTTCAAGCACCAACACAACATTAGAAGAAGATTCACATTTAATTAATTTTAACTTTAAAATAGATGCATTCTCTGAAGAACCAGAGTCTGGAAGATCTGTCCTTAGGCCATAGTCAGAAATGTGGGCACAGATTTGTGGGCAAATACATCGGGGAGCAGTATGTGAGGGTGAAAAGCTGGAAACAACCTAGCTGCCCAACAATGGGGGATGGTTAAACTATGGCCAAACCACAGGAAGGAACGGTTGGTTGTGCAACCACAGAAGTAATTGTTTTCCAGGAGGACAAAAATGACATGGGAAAATTCTCATGGCTTGAAATACAATGATTAAAAACTACAGTCTAAACTGTAAGTAATGAAAGGAGTTTACATAATTACATCTCAAATGTGTGCAGTGGGTATGTGTGTGTTAGAGACGAGAAGGAACGGTAATGAAATGTTAACAGTCATTATCTCTGGGTAGTGGAATTTTTATTTTCTTTTTTATATCTTTATTTTCCAAATTTCCACTTTAGTAACATTTAACTTCAGATAATAATCAGGAACAAGAATGTTATTTTAAAAGGAGGAGTATCTCTTTGAGTGGTTGGAATCTGAGTGTTTTTCCCTTTCTCTCTTCGTTGCCCCTAATTTCCACCATGAACAGATACCATCTCTTATAAGGGATAAATGGATTGTTCATTTTATTTTCTGGGGAAAGAAGCAGATGTATGTTCCATAATGCACAAGGGAGGCAGGGCATTTGATGTCATGGGATAAAGTAACACTAAAGCAGCACAACTCTAGAGGGGGGAGAAACTAAAAGCTGAACATGGCAGGCACCCATGAGATTGATTCTGGAACCACTGGCGTGTTCATAATCCCAAGCTCCCGAAAGATATTAAAACACAAAGCTCACAAAACAAAATGCCAACTAAAATAAAAGATTAATCTACTTAGATCTTCAAAAGCACGGAAACAAGACGTCGTTTCTTGCTAACGATGTCTCCCTTTCCCTACCTCTCTTTCCTATTGTTTGAAAGCAGAACAAGCTGTGATCATTTTCAAGGTGTCCTAGCGTTTTACCTACATTTCACCAGAGCTGCTCGCCCTTTGGGTTGCATCACTCCAGCGTTCCTCATCCGGGTGCTTGGCTGTGACCCGCCCCCACAGAAGGAGGGCGGCCACCTCCTGGCCCCTCTGTGTGCTCTTGTGCCAAGATGCACGTGACAGGCATTTCCTTATTCAGTTCTCTCAGGGGCTCGTCTTCCTATTATCCCCATTTTACAGAACTGGAAACTGAGGCTCAGAGGAATCTGTGCAAGTTCCTGTGCAAGCCAGGAAGTGGTGGAGCCAACATTCAGATGTCAGTCTATCTTCTTCCAAAGTTTTATGGAATCCTGCACAGGAGAGTGGAGCCCTGGGTTGAACGGAGAGCCTGCAGGTAAGCATTTACCTGGAAAACAGGTGAAAACTCTGAGGTTCGGAGGCAAAGGGCGCACAGTGTATTTAGCCTGTGGGTGGAAAACAAAGATCGCGGTGGAGGATCGCACAGGCCCGCGGTCCAGGCGGGTCTGCGAGGAGGGCCAAAGCCACCCGAAGCCACTCCCGCCCCTCTGTGAACAGGGCCACGTCAACAGCTCCACAGGTGCCCCCGGCAGGTGAAAAGGGCTCAGCAGGCGAAGGGGGTGGAACACGCCTCCTCGCCCAGCTCGGAGCTGGCCCAGCAAAAAGCCATAAATCAAGTGATTGCAACACAGGAGCTGTCTGAAACGCGGCCCAGTCGTAAACAAGCACTCAGTCATTTTTATTATTTCTTTTTCTGAAACTAATCAGTTCAGTATGAGTCACTTTTTAGAAGCCAGGACCATTCCCCGGGGAGTGACGGTGCCTTGAGTGATTGTACCAATGGGCACATCTCAAAGATGACTCCCACCTTCCATAAAGATCCAAGGAAACAAGTCATTGCCCAGCCAGCCTGGGGCTCCAGGGGGTCCAAATTCAGTGGCTGGAGTTGGGTTGCCAGATAAAATACAACGCATATGGGACACATGCTCCTGAAGAAGTATATGTTGTTTATCTGAAGTTTCAATTTAACTTAGGTGTCCTGTCCTGTATCTTATCTCCAGCCTTGAGAACATCATTCTTGTTCTTTGAGCAAAAGTAACACACACCTAGTAAAACTCAGCAAGACAGACGAGAGACTTCCAAACTAGAAATGGGTCCTCTCACTGCTTTGCTGAAAACACTTGAACCATTTCCCACTGCTCTTAACAGCAGCTTATAAGCTCCACGTGTGCCTCAAGCTGATGCACTGGAGGGGTGCTCCTAGAATTTACTATTCCGTAGGCCTGGGGTGAGGCCCCAAAATTTGCACTTCTGAAATGTTCCGCTGGTACCAGGTCCGTACTTTGAGATGTGCGTCCTTAGGATGCAGACTAACCCTCCAGCATCCTCCACCACGTGGCCCACGTGGCCCTTCATGGTCCAGCTCCTGCAACCCCTCCAGCTTATCTCACATCCCTCTCCCTCGCTCACCTGGCTCTCTGCCTCCCTGTGGTTCAAGAGAACGCTTCTCAAGTCCCCTACAGGGCCTTTGCACATGCTGTTCCTTGCCTTGCACTTGGCTCCACCCCATTCTTCCACTTTAGGAGGGAGGTATCCTAATTACTTCTGTTTTACAAACATAGAAACTGAGATTTGGAGAATTTGAGTCACTTACTCAAAGCCAAGTTGATAATAAGTCAGGAACTTAAAATTTCCCTGCATCTCTTATGCCTGCTTCCTTCCTGCCAAACTGCCTCCTCTCAAGACTGGAAGCAGTAGCCTCCATTTCAAGCCTTGCTTGAATGTTGGGTTTTGTGAGATTACTGCTTAATAATGTTTAATTCATTTACCTCAAACTGAGCCCCTGGGATTTAGTACTTTAGAATCTGGGAAACAAGTTCAGGTTCACCCTTTAACACCCTTCAAGATCCAGTACACTTAGCTCACATCCCATCTCAATGTCTCAGTGTTTGCCTGAACTCAAGAGTATTTGCCCTCTGAACTCAAAACTCAAAACTCACACACACACACACACACACACACACTTCTAAAGTCCACAGACAGAATTCTGACATTAAAGTTGTCATGGCAACTGAATCTTTCCCTGGTGGTAGGATGACATCAGCTTCCTGTCCTTTTTTTTTTTTGAAAATAATGTCCCCTCTTGGCATCTGCCAGCGAAGGTGGGGCAAGGGTGTAGATCCAGGTGGCTGGATGGGGCCCAGGCTGTTGAGCTACACAGACCGAGAGGCTGATTTTGTGCCTGCAGTAATCTGCTCAGGCTTTCTTGGTCCTCAGCTGCTCGGGCTGTACTCCCCGCTTTCCCCTCCCTCCGCCCACCATTCACACGCACACTGAGCGTGCCAGGCACAGTTCTGAAGCCGGGACCCAAGGGTGAACAGAAGCAGACTTGGCCTTGGGTCATTTGCCTCCTGCAACCTCACCATCCACTGAGACACAGGCCAGGTGCTCGGGCCGTGCTCAGTGCCATCAGGTGGACAGACAGAGCTCCGTGGGACTGTGTGCCCTGTCACCTTCAGGCAGCTGGCTCAGGAAGGTGTAAGCTGAAACCCACATGCAGGTTGCAAGTAGCCACGTGGATGAGGGGCAGGAGCGTCTCAGGAGAGCTCCTCGAACAAACCAAGCCCTTTCTGGCCCTGAAATGAGGCACCTGCTGCTTCTTCTGCTTGGAACACCCACCCCCACCAACCCCAATCTTCAAACAGTGGCTCACCCTCGCTGTTTAGTTATCAGCCACAGTGCTGTCTCCCCCAGAGGATGGCTCTAACCACCCTGTCCAAAGTCGCCACCCTTGGCAGCTCATAATTCATTATTTCAGGCAATTGTTCATGCAACACACAGTTACTGGGCATCAACTCTGTGCCAGGGGCTCAGGAGAGCAATAGCAAGACGCTCAAGGCACCTCCCATGGAACTGACACACGTCACCACGTCTCCGAGCACTCCCCACCCCCTGCACTCACCTTGGTCTTTATTTCTCTGCTTGTCTCCCCCATTCCACTGCAAGCTCTGGGAGCACAGGGGTCTTCTGTCTGGTTCCCCGAGGCATCCTCAGAGCCTGGCGTGCAGTGGGAGCTCAGGAATGAATGAATGAATGAGCATGATATTGTGACCCTCCAGAGTACTGGGTCTCAATTGGGGATCATTTTGCCTACCCTCCCCCACCCCCAGGAGACATTTGGAAATGTCTAGAGACATTTTCCAGTCACTGCTTGACAGGCACTACTGACATCCCTTGGGCAGAGACCAGAGATGCTGCTAAACATCTCACGATGCACAGGGCAGACTCCCCAGCAAGGAAGACCCCGACCACCAAGTCAATAGTGTCAGGATTGAGAACCCAGCTCCAAAGCCTCCGCAGTTTGTGGATCTTCTGGATCTGCCTCTGCCTTGGCCCACGGGGAGCTACCAGACAGGCTGGACTCCCTGCACTTTTCCCAGGCTGAAGCTGTATGTCGTTTTCAGGCTCTGAAAGGGGTGGGGTCCTGGCTTGCAATGAGCTTTGGGTACCAAAGACGTAATCCTCCGGGATGGGGGGTACAGCAAGTGCCCAGAGAGATCTCAGCTGACTTCTGTCCAGAGCGGCAGCTCGTACCTCCACGGCCCCGGGCCTTCCTCCAGGGCACAGGAAGCCCTCCTAGGCCTGGCTTCTGTTTCAGCCACATCCCAACCCCGGGTCGGCTCTTCTGACACCCAGGGACTGCAAAGTTTTATTTTTCACATTTGATTTTGATTTTTTTAAATTTCTTATGCATTGTTTGACTTACTTGCTCTTTCAGCAAAATTTGTCGAGCATCTACCACGGGCTTGACTCTGCTAACTGCTGGCCCCTCAGGGTGGAAGCTGTCTGCTGGGGGATAGGTGACAGACATACGTGTGGTAACACTACAAATGTAGCATTGGGGGGTGACAGGTGAGAACGCTTGCGGTCCTGTAACAGAGGATTTGACCGAGTCAGGGAACTCAGGGAGGACTCCTTTAGAGTTCATTTAAAGAAAGGAAGGTTGAGCTGAGATCTGAAGGAAGAGTCAGCTGAGCAGAGGGCAGCTGGAGTTGGGCGGTGGGTCCCTTCCAATCTGAGGGAACAGCCTCATAGGAAGGTGCCTTAGAAGGCTGCAATCCAGGTGTCAACCAGGGGGTGGAATCTCATCTGAGTGCTCGACCGAGGAAGGATCCACTTCCAAGCTCTCCCAGTGGTTGTTGGCAGGACTCAGTTCCCTGTGGTCATTGGTCTGAGCTCATTACATTTTTTCTGGGCATTGGCTGGAGGCCACTCTCAGTTCCTTGCCCTGTGGGCCTCTGCATCATGGCAGCTGGCTTCCTCAAGGTGTGCAAGGTGAGAAGACCATAGAGAGAGTCTGGAGGGAGACAGAAACCACAACTTTTTTGTAACCTAATCACCAAAGTGACATCCATCAGTCCATCACCTTTGCTGTCTGTGTTGGTTATAGCGCAGCACCAGGCCAGCCCACGCTCACAGAGAGAAGTTCACACAAGGGCATGTCTACCAGGAGGTGGGGGCCATGGGGGCCGTCTTGGAGTCTGCCTTCCACATGGAGGGAGACAAAAAGGATGCAAGCAAGCAGATGCATGAGCAAGGAGGTTTCTGAGAGTCGTAGGTGAGTTAAGAGGAGACTGATGGGCAAATTCATGCTCCATGAGGGTGGGGACCGGTCACTTCTGACCCGCCAGCTTTCTCCCTGGGGCCTGGGACACTGCGGCACCACGTGAACGGTGAGTTCATGAGCGCAGTTACTTGTCCGGGTGTGCACATCTTAAGCATCTCAGGGCAGGGGCCAAGGGTTTTGCTCTCTGGTTGCAGACCAAGCTCCCCTCTACCAGGATGCCCCTCTGAACGGGTGCGTTTCCCGCTTGGGGTTTTCCCGTTTATTTTTATTTTCCTAAAAGCCACTTGCTGAGTTTGCTTAGCTCCGGGCTGGCAATTTAGTGGTTGTTTAGGTTCGGTCTTTCAGGGAATTAACAGGGAAGTTTCCAGTCTCTCCCAGGAATGGAGTTTCAGGGCATTCCCCCCTCCCCCGCCCTTTCCCTCAGCAAAGGCTCACACAGTCATCTCAAGAGAGACACAGAACCTTTTCATGTGAATGGAAAGATCAGGAGGCTATTTAAGAAGCTCTCAACTGCCCATTTTTTAAAAATCTTAAAAACGAGAGCTGAGTTTGACTCTTAAAGATGTTGGATGCTATCTGTTCCCCTCCAGCTCCAAATTACAGCGGGAGCCGCCGCCCGAGCAGCTGCCACCTGGGCAGGAGGGTCTTGGGAGCTTTGCTCCTGGGGCTCCTGTAGCTCGTATTTTCCAGCAAGAAAAGAAAAGCAGAGGCCAAGAAAAAGCCAGCAAGCCAAGTACA
Source organism: Camelus ferus (assembly GCF_009834535.1). NCBI lineage: Eukaryota > Metazoa > Chordata > Mammalia > Artiodactyla > Camelidae > Camelus > Camelus ferus. The sequence goes on along the minus strand of NC_045714.1, from coordinate 10,408,603 downwards.
CAGACGCAACGCAGGCGCAACCCCAGAGAGGTGCCCACAGCCCACGCCTCATTTATTTCAACTAGTAATTCCCTCTCAAGTCGACCCCCTTTCAGAGGAGAGGGTCCAGTCAGCAGTGGGGTGCATGCTGAGCCTGCCTGAGGTCCTGGGTTCAATCCCCAGGGCCTCCATCAGATAAACAAACCTAATTATCCCACCTGCCCCCTAAAAATCCCCCAAATCTGTCCCCTTCTCTCCATCCTCACTGCCACCCCTTCAGGCCAAATTTCTCACCTCCAGCGCTAGTGACATTTGGGCGGGATCGTTCTCGGTGGGGGGGGCCTGTCCTGGGCATTGTAGGATGTTTAATAGCACCCCTGGCCGCTATCCACTACATGCCAGTAGCAAGGCTCCGTGCCCCCTAACTTTGACAACCAGAAATGTCTCCAGACTTTGTCAAATGGCAGAGCTGGTGATAGGGTTGGCCCTGGTTGAGAACCTTTAGTTTAGTCCAAATGCTCACTCTCTGGGCCCTGCTTCCCCTCCTGCCTGGTCTCCTGGCAGCCACTAGGGCTACCTGCGCTTTGCCCACAAAGCTGCTTGACACGTTCTCCTGGACCACGAGACTGCAGAACAGCACCCGCATCCTCAGGGCCGAGGACCACGCCGGGGTGAAGCAGACGCGCAGGGAGTATTTGCGGAGTGATGACAAGCTCCCGCGGCACATGTGTGCGCCTGCCGCCCTCCCCCAGCGCTCGGCTCGGCAGCCCCTTGGGGTCTCTGCTGCTTGCAGCCAAGTTCATCCGACCTGAGAGCGTGCATGGATGCCTGAACAGCCTCCTTAGAGTGGCATCCTCCCAATTTCCAGATGAAGAAACCGATGCACAAGACGGTTACAATAATCTTTCCAGGATCCTCTGCAGCAGAGCCAGAGTTTTAATACAGATCTGTCTGACCCCAGAGCAAAACTGCATTCAGAGAAATTTCTCTGGGAAAAACTCCAACCCCGTATAAAACAGGAAAGAAGGGGATAGGAAGCTGATCAGGTCATTTGGGGTTGCTTCCTCTGCCACGCTGGGGACGTGGGGCAGGTTTCAGCATCTGGGTCTCAGCGCAAAGTTACAAGGATATCTCTCAACACGTGGCTCTAAGAGGCTTGGATTCCAATTCTTATTTCCGCCGTCAGTCCCCAGGGGTACACCCAAAACTTCAAGCACCACCCCCACCCCCCACCGAGGTTGCAGAGCCCGGAGCGGAGTCCTACGTCCCCGTGAAGGGGAACAGGTCACCTCTCACTGCACATTTGGTTTCAATTCTCCAAATTCCTTTGCATGTGTTGCTATCACAATGAGATAAAATTGAGCAAATGTGAACTGAGAGCCGGGAGAGCCCAGGGAAATCTCAAAGGAAAAAAAAGAGAGAGAATTTGGAGTTGTTAGAACTGCCCTCCCTGAGCCCCCCAGGATGCAGGGTTTACCTGGGCAGATGGGCGGCTGGAGCGATGGGGCCTGGCTGGGTGGGGCTGGGCGCCCTCCACGACCTCCCATGGGAAGGGTTGTCCTTCTGAACCCAGAGACTGTTTTCCAGTCCAGGGTCCCCTGAGGGCGGTGGTCTAGAGGCCACAATGTTTTCAAAGAGACAGGACAGCTACACAGATCCCCAGCAGGGCCCACACACTCTGAGCAGCCAGCTGACCGGCGGGCCCGGGGAATGATGCCAGATCTCCCGGGTTCTTCAGACAACACCAGGGATTTACATTCTCGTGTGAAGTCTTTCAGTGTTGAAATGTCAGGACGCCAGCGAGGGGCCAAACCAAATGCACCAGCTGATCTCACAGGATCCGTGGGCTGCCGCCTGCCCCCTGGGCCAGCCATCGCGTGCCTTTGGCCGTCTCAGACTGATCTCTCGCTCTGGATCATATGTGAACATGTTATCTAACAGGCCATCATGCAGACCAGACATGGACCCAAGGGCACGACGGATCTTAGTTCGTTCAGTTCCTGGAGCAGCCATCACTATCTCCCTTTTACAGATGGGGAAACTGAGGCCCCCAGGAGGGTCCAGATTGTCCTTGCCCTTAAGTAACTTACAACCTCTAAACAAATCATTCCTCAGCTCTGAGCCTCAGTTTCCTCAGCTGGGTAAGCCCCAGCTAGCGGGCAATAATGGCTACAAAAGGGTTTGTAGGGGGAGGAGCGCCGAGAGCCTGCAGGAGCAGGTGCTGTGTCCCTGGCGGCGTCATGTGCTGAGTCCCTTGGGCGGTTGTCATTGGTTATGGGTTGAACTGTGTCCCTCCCCAGATTCAGAGTTGAAGTCCTAACTCCCAGGTCCTCAGAGTGTGACCTTGTGTGGAAATAGGTCCTCACAGACGTGATTAGTTAAATGAAGGTGAGGCCACACTGGAGTAGGGTGGGCCCCTCACCCAATATGACCAAAGTCCTTATAAAAGGGGACATTTGGACACAGGAGAACACGGTGTGTAGACTGGAGCTGTGCGGCACAGGCTCAGGACCCACCAGAAGCCGGGAGCAGGGCCTGGGACAAATCCTCCCCTTCAGGGGGAGCGGGGCTCTGCCAACATCTCGATCTCGGACTCGTGGCCCCCAGACCCGTGAGACCGGACATTTCTGTTGTTTAAGCCACTCGGTTTGTGGTGCTTGGTTACGGCTGCCCCAGGAAACTCACAGATCATTACTGTTAATGGCCTCAACAACGCTGTCATTTTTCCTTCCCTCTGCCTCTGCTTTATTATCCTTTGGGTGTCCGGTTAGAGAAGGTTGATTTTCAATTCGTCTTTTAAAAGTTGATCAGAGTACTTCTTCTGTAAAGCACTGAGCGGGATGCTAGGGTGAGGCAAGGACATATCACTGAGTTGGCGGGCACTGGGCACCTCCCACATTCAAAACCTGTGTATATATACACACACACAGTGGAATACTACTCAGCCATAATAAGAATGAAATAATGCCATTTGCATCAAATGGATGGACCTAGAGATGATCATACTAAGTGAACTAAGTCAGACAGAGAAAGACAAATATCATATGACATCACTTATGTGCAGAATCTAAATGAATGATACAGATGAACATATTTACAAACCAGAAATAGATTCACAGACATAGATAACAGACTTACGGTTACCAAAGGGGAAATGGGGGAGTGGGATAAACTTGAATTTAGGATTAATGGATACACATTACTAAATATAAAATAGATGAACAACAAGGACCTATTGAATAGAACAGCGAACTATATTCAATATCTTGTAATAACCTATAATGGAAAAGAATCTGAAAAAGAATATATGTGTGTGTGTATATATATTATATATAAAACTAAATCACTTTGCTGACACCTGACACATTATAAATCAACTATACTTCAGTTTTTAAAAAACAGAAGACAAAACCTGCATCCTTGTCCATGACATCAGTGGTACCCAGAGCAGGATGAAGAAGCAGTTTTGGGGAGGGGGTCTCTGGACCCTGGAGCAGCCTGTGGCCGTTGTCCTCTGTGATTCGTGCAGACCAGCAATTCTCAATTGGGGAGATTTTGCTCCTCTTCCCCCTACGGGACATTTGGCAATATCTAGGGACATTTTGGTTGTTAGAACTGGGGACAGGGTGCTACCGGTATCCAGTGGGTAGAGGCCAGGGATGCTGCTGAACATCCCATGGTGCCCAGGACCCCCCACCAGAGAGAGCTACCAGCCCCTGGTGTCACAGTGGTGTCACAAATGACACTGAGGTGAGGACCCTGGCTGTGCCCCTGCCCTGCCTGCAGGACCTTGGCCAAGCTCTATCCCTCTCTGAGCCTCAGACCTCTAACCAGTAAATGGGGCCATGAAGGCTAGGTGAGGGCCCAGTGAGACCCCTGGCCCCCGGCTCCTTCCTGGTCTGAGCCTGGCAGGTGCGGGAGTTCAGCCAACCCCTCTCCGGTTGTTCCTCCTTCTTTGCAGGGAAGTTACTGTAAAGGCACTTGCTTTAATGTATCTACTTTCCTAAAAAGGAATATTTAAAATTTTTCTTTCATCCGACTATTTTATTTTTAAAAATTTTATTTATTTGGGGGTGGGGTGGGCAGGTAGTTCGGTTTATTTATTTATTTTAATGGAGGTACTGGGAATTGAACCCAGGACCCCGTGCAATCTAAGCATGCACTCTACTGCTTAGCTATACTCTCCCCTGGAATATTTTAAATTAAGATAAAAAAATTCCCATAGATTGTGATTGAACATACTTTTAAAGATTCATAAATGCTGGATTCCCTTGAGTCTAAGAGGCTGGTAATTATAAAACAGACTTCAATCTAATAAGAACATCTTGGATGTGGGGCTGGGGAGGCAACCCCACATTAACTGCACATGTTGATTGCAAGGTGCACCTTATTTCAGCCCCAAATTAAGAGGGAAGTTCCAGCTTCCACTTCTGAGTTGGTGTCGGCATGGTGCTGCATTCAGAGAAAATGCAAACCGAATCCCTAAAGCCTCGAAAAGCCACGTTTATCCTTAGTGGAAATGGCTGAAGGATTAAGAGGGAATTGCTCAGCCTACTGAGCAGCAAAACTTTCTAAGAATAAATAAGAATAAATGATTCATAGCCTGGTCTCCGCTCTCACTGTGAAGAGTCCAGGCACAGATCTGTGTCTGCCCAGTGGCAGAGCAGAATGAGAAAGACCCCCAAAGACCCTCCAATTAGGTGAAAATCCACGATGTAGTAAACAGACAGGTGGAAGATTTGGATGGAAGGGTGGATGGATGAACAGGTGGATGGACAGACGGATGGTTGGTTGAATGGATGGATAGACGGATAGTTGGATAAATGAATGTATGAATATATGAACTGGAAATAAATTGATCAACACAAAGAAACAATGAGTTAGAAGTATACAGACTCTCTTTTACTGAATGCATAATTCAGTAAGGCAAAAAAAAAAACAAAAAACAAATGCAGCTTGCCTATAGTGCCACTCAGATTCATACCCGGAGAAAGTCACCCGAAGAGTTTCTTTGCAGAAAATTGCTAATCCTATTGTGATTTCCTGGTTAAAGGAAAGGTTAGACAAACATGCAAAGAAATGAGCCCTTTCACTGAGGGGCAGCTCAGAGAGATGCTGTACTTTCCTTGCTCAGGTGACTTCTAAAAAATCTACCTTAGTTTAATTTTAGGAACAAAGTCTTCAGCCCTTTCTTGACTCACTGTCTCCACTCTCGCTGACCCTGGGAACTGCCCCATCTTGCCATGTCCAAGGGGGACCCCACTCTCAGGAAAGGGGAGGTGCCCTTCAAGATTTTGCTTTGCCTGATCTGATCTTGCTACCGAGCGGCCTTCTTATAGTGGAAATCTACCATTGGCTGCCCCACATCAATTCTTGTCTGCTTCTAGCAAAAAGTGCAACAATTGTCTTTGGGGCGCTTCTCCCCCGTTCTTAGCTCGCTGCCTTGGGGGTACCTTGAGATTTCTCAGTTGGTTCAGAATCACCCAACGTCTCAATGAGAGAGTCAGCCAATCAGAGACGTTTACTGAGGCTGACGGCTCTCTCTTCCACTGTATGGTGGCGAGGATGTGACCCCCGGAGCTTCTACGGCCATTTTGTAAACCGAGATTCCCATCCTAGTGATGTTGTTTGAGTCCGGGGTTGGGTTGCATCGGATCCCAGTGAGTGAACCTGCACATTGTTTTTAAATCAGGCCAGACTGCATCAAGTTTTCTATCACTTGCAATCAGTAGCAGACACCATAGGTTGTTCAGGGAACATTCATGCTCTCCTTCATCTCATCAACCCCTCTGGACAGGTAACCTTACCCCCAGCTCCAGAGTGAATCCTGATCGGTCTAAGCCAGTTGTGACAATCCCATTCCACTAGGCAACAGTTGCTTTAGGGCTGAGCATTTGATGCAATTCTGGTCAGTGAAGCGTGAAGGAGGCTCCCCCAGGGCTCCTGGGAAACATTCTGTTGCTCTTAAAACCAGACACGCAGGAAGCACCAGCCTCACTCGGCCTCTAGAAGTTACGGTCTTGGGAGGAGGTGCCGAGTAGGGTGGCAGCCATCCTGGACCATGAGAAACGCCAGCAAGGCAAGCTGACCCCACTCTGGCCTTCCGACAGTTCTGTGACTTCTTCCTAACTTCTTCCTGCACATGGGAGAAGAGCCTCTGATCTCTCTCCCATCCTCACCTTTTGGTCTTCCTAGGGCACATCTACTTTTTTTTTAATTAATTACTGTATTTTTATTGAAGTATAATTGATATATAATATTATATAAGTTACAGGTGAACAATATAATGATTCACGATTTTTAAAGGTTATACGCCATTTATAGTTATTGCAAAATATTGGCTATATTGCCTGTGTTATACAGTATGTCCTTGTAGCACATTTTATACCTAATACCTTGTACCTCTGACTCTCCTGCCTCTACACTGCCCCTTCCTCCTTCCCTCTCCCCACTGGTAACCACACACTTGTTCTATCTAGAGAACATCTAGTTTTAAACAGCCTTTTCTTCTTTTCTGCTGCCTCAAGATGTATTGAAAAACAGTTTCAGTTACCTAAAAGCTCATGATCATTATAGATCAGTGCGGTTACACAGAATGTTCCTCAATATTGGAAACGTGCTATGTCTGCACGACCAATGCCAGAGCCACTCCCCACACGTGGTTCCCAAGCCCTTGAAATGCAACTAGTACCACCAAGGACGCACTTTCTTACAGGTATTTAATTTTAGTTAATTAACATTTAAATCACCACACAGGGCTGTTCACTACCATATTGGACAACAGAGAAAAAGAACAATTAGATGACATAAATCAGCATAGATGGGAAACTAGAAGTCCCCCTGATTTCACCTCCAAGTGGAACTCTGTTAACAACTAATGTCAAACTCAGTTTATACCCTTGCAAATTTTTAGAAAACTTTTTCTCTTAACTTTTACTTTTTATTTTGTTTTTATTTTTTGCATGTTTCACTCTATGCATATAAATCCACTGCTGAATTTCTTTTAGAAATAATACATTGCTTCAGACTTTGTTCACTAAATATATTGTGAGCATCTTTCCAGCTCAGTGGATGCACTTCTAAATAACACAGAGCAGGGTGGTAGGAGTGCCAGGTTTGGAACCAAGCAGATGGGGGTTTACATTCTGGGTCCGCCAGACTAGCTGCATGACCTTGAATGAGTGATGTAACCTCTCTCCACCTCAGCCTACCCATTCGTAAATGGGGGTATTCCTAGTATCTGCATCACAGTGCGGTTGGGTGGATTAACTGTGAGAGTGCCGTACAGGGCGTAGCATGCTGACAGGCATCCGTGTGCAGTGCTGATTAATATCGGTGCTGCAGCATCAGGCTTGTGGCTGCAGAGTAACTTGTTACATCGTGATGCCATGATTTCTTTATTCCGCCTTTTGTTATCAGACATTCGGGCTTTCGTTTGTTTTTTAAATAAGCAATGCTGCAACGGAAGCCCTACACCAAAATCTAAGATACGAAGTTGGGCCTGAAAGTCTACCTTTTGATGGAGAGGCTGCCATAGAAGCAGCCTGGGGATTGCCAAGAGGCCACCAAGCTAAGCCAGACCAGTTTGGGAGTGGGGGTTGGGGGGGGTTCCCCTGAGATCAGCTATCAGCTCCTCAGCAGAACTTGGCCAAGAGATCTTTTTCTTTTCAGCCCTTTTAGTTCAACTTCAGCTCAAACCGTCAGAGACAGACTCGGCAAAGCAAACGCCTGCGTGTGTGTTTACATTGGGATTTTTTCTCTGACTCACTGTGGGATGGAGGTAGTTGGACCAACACAGTACACTCCCTGGAGGGAAGAAAACCAAGTAACACAAGAGGCTTCCTCCTGGGACATTTCTTGGGGTTTTCTGAACCTGTGACAGGACCAGATTCTTTAACAGGACTCTCAGAAATCACGTAAAAATTTTTTTATTGTGGTAAAATACATACAACATAAAATTTGCTGTGTAATTCGGTGGCAGTCATCAAATTTGCAGTGTTGTGCAACCATCATCACTGTCTATTTCCAAAACTTTGTCATCACCCCAGACAGAAACTCTGGACCTCTTACTCAACAAGTAAGAATGGGTTCTTCCCTCCCAGCCCAGCCCCTGGTGATTCTAATGTAGCTTCTGTCCTTATGAATTTGCCTACTCCAGATATTTCATACAAGTAGACTCACACACTGTGTGTCCCTTTGTGCCTGTGTCCCTTCGCGTACTGATTTCAAGATTCAGCCACGTAGCATGTATGGGAACTTTTTTCTTTTTTGTGCCTGGATAGTATTTCACTTTATGTATATGCCACATTTTGTTTATCCATTCATGTGTGGATGGACACTTGGGTTATTTCCACCCTTTGGCTATTGTGAATAATGCTGCCATGAACGTTGTTGTACAAGCATCTGTTTGAGCCCATTTTAATTTTTTTGGCATGTACCTAGGAGTGAAATTGCCAGGTCAGGTGGTGATTCTATGTTTAACTTTTTGAGTTAACTGCCAAACTGGTTTTCTTTTTTTTTTTTTTTTTTCATATTTAATGGCCATTTATTTACTTTCATTAATTTTTATTGAAGGACAGCTGATTTACAATATTATAGTAGTCTTAGGCGTACAGCATAGTGATTCGGTAGTTTTACGGCTTATACTCCACCCCTGGCCCAATCACTATGTCCCAGGAAATGGGGCTCTCTCATTGGCCAGCCAGCTTCTGCACCATCCTCTGGCTGAGGGATTGATTGATGGGCCAACCTGGACCACACAGAGCAGAGGGGAGTAGTTATTCTGAAGAGCAGAAGCTGGATGATTGAAAGAAAAATAATCTTTCCACTACACTGAGGTTCTTTAATTTAATCTTCCCGTTACATTCAGAAATAAGCAATACCATACCTTGTTTAGCCAGGAGAAGAAAGGTTCAAAAATTTCTTTAAGGAGCAGCAGCCGCAGGAGTGGGAGATGGTGGGAAATCTCCGCCCTCCGACCTGCCCATCCTTCTTTTCGCCCATCAGTTCCTTGAAGGGGCCTCCAGCATCAGACCCAGCCACGGCAAGGACGGCTCTCTGCTGGAATCAGGCTTCACCTCAGATTTGGGGTACTTTTTTCACTGCCGTAATTTTTCGCCTATTCGCCTGTACTCGTGGCGCCTGTGAGCGTCACACCTGCGTTTGTTACAATGGTCCAGTCCACTACACTTGTTACCCCTGTGCGTGAGGCCTGTTCTTGTAACACGGGCGGGTGTCACACCTGTCCTCCGCACACCATTCCAGACTCCTAGGCTCGCTACACCTGTCTTAGAACACCTGTACTCACTACACCTGCTTGTGTCTACTCTTGCAGGCCCCCGTTCCTTCCTGTTTTAGAACAATGAGGCACAGAGATCCTTTCCCGTAAGGACAGTGACCAGTGGAGGCGAGAACCTAGGTTCCGGCATCAAAAACGACTGAGTTCAAATCTCATCTCCGCAGATTATCAGCTGTGCGACCCCAGTCAAATTAGGTGCCTCCTCTGTGCCTCAATTTCTTCCCTCTCCTGATGTAGATTAATAATAACGTCTGTCTCCAGATTCCGTGAAGAATGCGGAGATGGTTTGACGCATGCGCGTGGAGCGGAAGTTCAAGGCCCCTCACCTGGGTAGGTCTTTTCAAGGCCCTGGGTGGGCCCCCTGCAATGTCTTCTCATGGGCTTATGTTTCTGTAAAATCTGCAAAAGTTCAGTGACTTCATTTCATTTCACTAAGGCCACTAGAATCTTTCCCCTCCGAGGCCCCTCACCACCACCGCCCCCTTGTGTCAGGTGACGTTGAGGACAACGGGCCCCTGTGGGACGCATTTAGTTTGTGTTTCTCATAATCTGTTGTTACTTTCTCTCCTGGTCCAGCGCCTTCCTGAGTCCACGTTAAGGGCCAGAACTCTTGACTTACTTAACTCTTAAGTAGAAGAGGAAAAAAGGCCACTTTCCGTCTTTGCTAAATGGCCGCATTTAGCACATTCGTAACTGCAGCCACCTTCAAATAAAGAAATCATTTAGTTCTCTCTGAGAAATCCCAAGAATCTTCCTATTCTCTTACCTTAGCAGGCAATCTGAGTTTTGTTTTTTTTTTAATCAGTAGACATTCTGAACTTTCCTGTGAAGTTTGAGTTTGACTTGAAACATTTAATTTATTTAAAAATAGAAATGTAAATGTAATCTCTGTGTTTTCGTCCCACTGTCAGGAGCTCTCTCTTCTGCTCTGACTGACTCATTAACAAATTAACATGTTGTGATTGTGCTGTGAAAAGTTGCAGCATAATTGTTACAGCCACAGTCCTGAGGCTCTGGAGTTGTGCTTCCCAAACTCTTTTAGAGAGTACAAATTAGATGCTTTTCATATATGCTATCTAATTTTAATTAAAATTTGCCCTAAAGCTATCCTTAACAGCTTTGAAGTTGCCGGAGTCTTGTCATCTTGGGGTGGTGAGCATTTGCAGTTGATAATGTCAAAATCTGTACCCATGGAAACCGTTTTCCGACCACTACTTCCTAGGACGAGCTCAAATCTGTGGGAGTTTTGATTGCAACTTGGTTTAAGAATTACTATCTGTCGACAGAAGGGTGGTCCTCTGTGGGCAAAGTGGAGATTTGAAGATTGTAAGTGGGAGACAGAGGATTACTTGCAAGGTTTCTGATTCAGGGGAAGTCACGGCCTCTTTGGATGTTTCATTGGTCTTCATCTGTAAAACAAGGATCATCACAATCCGGTGTCCTAGTGATGTGGCTAATTCACTGGAGACCTTGACATTGGGAAAGATGAAGAAAACCATCCTTCTGAGAGCTACAAACTTGCACCTGAGCTCTGCCGCCTTGCCCAGGCGCGCTGGGAAGATTTTTTTTTAAAGCATATTTTGCAAGTTACCAGGAAAGAGTAATCAGGTCCTTGAAGGTTCTTGAGGTAGTCCCGGGAAACTGCTGGTAAACTGGAGCGGACGATGCAGGGCCCTGCCAAAGCTTCACTGAGAATGCCTTAGAATCTTTTGGGGTCAGAGTCCCCACCCCGTGTCCCCAGAGGGGTGAAATAATTGGGATGAAAGCCATGAATGCCACCCCCCTTGCTGGGATCCTGCTAGGATCTAAGGCATGGACTCAACGACTCCCCCAAAAGGCACCCAAAACCCAGGCGGAGATCACACAGGCAAATGCGGTGGAACACAGCGCTTCCTGCGCCTTTCTGGGGAGATTTTACAGCCATTTGCAATGACCCCTGAGGGCATAAGATGAAAGTTTTTTGAAAAACAGTGACTACTGTTACCCTCCTTGTGTGCACAGGAGTGACTGAGGCCACAATCACTTACGGTAAATATAAGGGGAAACTGACATTGTGCTCAGTGAAATAAGTCAGACAGAGAATGACAAATACTGCAAGATGTCCCTCACTTGTGGCATCTAAAAAAAAAAAGCAACAAAATAGTGAACATAAGAGAAAAGAAACCGACTCACAGATGTAGAGAAGGAGCTAGTGGTTCCCAGTGGGGACAGGGAAGGAGGAGGGGCAAGACGGAGCTGGAGGATTAAGAGCTGGAAACCATCAGGTATAAAATAAGCTACAGGGATGTATTGTACAACATGGGGAATAGGGCCAACATTTTACAATAACTATAAATGGCCTATAACTTAAAATTTGTGAATCACTGTATTGTATACCTATAACATACAATATTGTACATCAACTATACTTCTGTTTTAAAAATATGATATTGTAAAATAAATGCATAAATAAATTTTTAAAAAAGAATTAAAAAAAAAAAAAAAGGAGAAACTGAGCTCCAAAGAGATCCCAGGAGAGGTGACTACTCACCAGGACACTGACGTGATTCCCCAAACAGCCAGTCCTTGACTTCCAAGGAGACACCGGACTCATTCATTCATTAATTCATTCATTCAATACAGCCCTACATCCTGCCCGTGAATTCTCGTCTCCTTTGCTAGCCAGCATCGATTTCTGTTGCGAAGCACCCTCAGAACTGATCCTCTGTCCTGTGGGAAGCATTTGGCAGCCTAGTTACAAACACTGGGTCTTGCCTGCCCTCTGCTTGGATCCGGAAGCCTCACCTCTCCAGGGCCGGCAGCCTGTTCTGATGAGTAAAGTTTTCCCAATCCTGATGTCCAAGAGGGAATAAGATGATCCCAGACCCTCAGGGCTTGGCATTTTTCCAGGGTAGAGACTTGAGTATGAGGAAAGCATCCTCACGAGGGTGCGAGGGTGTGGAGGTGAGGAGAGCTGGAAAAACACGAGACCCGTGAGATCACTAAATGGAAACAAAAGAGGGCGGAGAAAGCAGGCTAGGAAGAGAGCTGAGAAGCTGGAGCTTAAGCTCGTAGAAATGGCAAAGAAGATTTTTTTACAAGAAAAATACCTCCATTTTTAAGTCACTTGCATTTTCCTAAAGCTTCAGGAGAAAGTACAGCCTGCAGAGGCCTCGGGGAAGTGTGCAAGGGTGGGGACACCCTTTTTTAACTGGAAGTCGGGAGAGGGTCTGTGGTTCACCGCCTGGACACGTGTGTAGACACTGAGTGAGAGGATCAGAAACAGAACCCACAGGCACCGGCTGGAGCCCCAAGAGAGCAGGGGCATGGCCTCCCCCAGAACCCCCATGAGACTAGGGGAGACAGGGTCCCAAGTCCCCGAGATGTGGCTCTGCCAACCTGGGGCCAAGAAGAGATGTCCCCAGAGGGAGGGACCTTGTCCAAGCCCCAGAGTTCTCCAGCCCCATGGAGACGCCCCCGCCTCTGACTCTCAGGCATGTCCCCATCTTTTGGGCTGGCTCCTGCCCCGCCTACATCTCCTTTTCCAGGCTCCATTCAAATGTCATCGCCCCACCTGCCTGCGTGCTCATTTGGCTTCTGCTGTCACGGGCTCTGGGCCTGACTCCCCAGCTGGGACTGCACCCCAGTAGGGCTCGCCTGCCCTTTTTCCAGGGCAGAGATTTGAGAAGGGCTGGCGCATCCTCACCTATGGGGCTCAGACGTCTCACCATGCAGGGGACTCTACTTCAAAGAAGGATGTGTGGTGGGGACAGGAGAGAATGGGGAACTCAGAGGCTAGAGTCCTGGCTCTGACCTTGCTCGCTGGGTGGCCTTGGGCAACTCCCTGAACCTCTCTGAGCTGTGGCTCACTCATTCCTAAAGCGAGGCTCATTGCCCTCTGCTTTGTTCTGTTCGTGTGACTCTAATGAGAACATGTGCTGTAAAGTGCGATTCCCATGTGACTCTCATGAGAGTCGGAGGATGCTTGGGGAAGAGTGACGGGTGTGCAAGGCCCAGGCAGGGAAGCCCCCCTCAGCGCGATGGAGGATGGAAGCGTCCCCCACACCAGGACCATCCTCTGCCGAGCCAGTAGGTCTGCCCTGCTTGTGTCCTCCTCCATCTAAGAGCTCATCCATCTCACCCAAGAAGGAAGGAACATCCAAGCCACTGGGAAAATTTCAGAAGAGAACTGAATCTCAACACAATGTACATGTCACACTTTCACATTAAAGGGGAAGAGACACTAACAGAAGAGCCCAGAAGTCATGTACAACCTGTGGCTATTTTCCAAGCTCGTTCCTTCCTTCCTTCCTTATTTCCAGTGCCATCTCCCCACTGCCTGCCCTGTATTTTTATTTTGCACCACATGCACATAAGCCACAAAAGCCAAAAGCCACCTCAGAGGGCTTTGGTCAAAGCCCTGGATAAAGGGTGTCCCCACTTCCCCCTCAGTCCTCCATAAAGCGCCCTGCTTTCCTTCCTCTGCAGCGCGGCTCGAAGCCGGGGTTCCCTGGATGCCAGCTGTCTGTCCAGCCTGACCATCCGCTCCACTTCCCCTGGCCCCACACGCCCAGGGTCTGCCCAGTGCCTGCGTGGCATGTGGGAGGACCCAGGAAATACTTGCTGAGTGAATGAGTGCATGAAGGAGCAGCAGGGCCGTCTGGAAGGAGGGGGCCTCTGGCTCTGGGAGGCCACAGTTTCTCAGCCGCTCAACACAGGAGAACAGACGAGTTACAGTTTGTTCCTTGCCGTTTAGATTGTTTGGGGGATTTGCATAAGGAAAATCTAATCCGTATGTTTCTGACTCATTTATACGTGTCTACCCAAATTGTGGTTCTTGGGGAGCCATTTCACAGCTGAAATGCACATTAAAAGATAGCTTCTTAAATGTTTGTTTTCCTCTTCTGACAATCAGGACGTCTGCCTTGATCGGGAGTGAAGGTGGAAAAGCCCGCATACGTCAGGTGGCTTGGCACCTGGGCTCCCAGGAGGTGCCCTTGAGGCCCCCCCCCCTCAGGGCCCCACTTGCCCCCCCCCCAGCCCTCTCCCCTCACTCCTGCTGGGCACTGGGGAGGGGGTGGGAACCGCACAGCCAGGCAGGGAGGCGCTGCGGGGGCACAAAGCCCTCTGACAGGAAGGCTGGCACGGAGGTGGGCTGTTAGGATTGACAATCAGTGAGGGGGGGGGTAACTATTTCATAATGAGCACTTAAAAGGAAGCGGGCAGGGGGCTGGCTGACCACCCCGCCACTCCCCTCCAACTTTCAAGTTCCCTGCCCTGTAATTACCGGGTGTCGACATCTGAATGACACACGTCTTTAAAGGGCATGGCCAGCGCGGACATGTCGGCTCTTGGGAACCATGCTTCACATCAGTAATTATGCCTCCTCTCTCTGGATGCTTCCCCAGAAGTGGGCAAGTCTGCAGGGAGAAAGGACTGTTAGAAAAATCCCCACTGTGCAGGGCCTTCCCCGAGTGCAGAATTTGGGGACTTTATTCTGCACAAAATGATGAGTCAGATAACTTGCCAGAAACGAAGCCTCTGAATAAGGCAGATACACCTCTGCCAGGTAGCCTGCAGAGCTGTGAGCCGTCAGCAATACTAATAACCATACACGCATCCCGGATTTGCACGAAGCCAGGCGAGGTACAGGCTCCAAGCGAAGGGTCTTCAGGATAGACACTTAGCCTGTGCTCTAAGTGCCATTCATCTCTTGTTCTTCACAAACACCTTACGAACTGGGCACAATTATTACCTGCATTTTATAGTTGAGGAAGCTGGGGCGCATCACTAGAAACTGCCAGGGCTGGGAGCTCTTTAAGGAGAGAGAATGGAAAATCCGATTTCTCTCATGCAGCCGCTTCCAGACTCTGGAATTTCACTCCCTTAAAACTTCAACAACAACAATAACAACAAAATGAGTGGGTCGACACAGGACTGCCAACTCTTGATTTTGCCAAGTATAAGCATATATATATATATATATCTTTTAAAGGCTGCCTTCTGCTAGCATCATCATTTCACAAAGACTTCTTTGCATGACCAGCTAGGGAGGAGAATCTTGGTACATCAATCACATTTCACTCTGTAAAAAACTCACTCTGGTGTTCTTGTTTTCCTTTCTCATTTTCTAAGGAGTAGGGGGTGCTCCACCCTCCCCACCCCCCACTACCCCCCTACTCGCTCTGGCTTGAGGATTTGTACTCAGGATCGGGGGCAACCAAGGCCTCTCAACCAGGGGTTGGTGGGAGGGGATTTTGCCCCCTAGGCGACATCTGAGGATGCCTGGAGACATTTTTTAATCTCCTAACCTGAGGATGGGAGGCTACTGGCATTCGGAGGGTAGAGGCCAGGGATGCTGCTAATATCCTACAGTGCACAGGGCAGCCCCCACAGCAGAGAAGCAGCCCACCCTAAAAGGCAGCAGCACAGAGCTGGGGAGCCCTGGTGTACAGTGTAACGGGGAGCCGGTGGGTCGCTCGTCAACACTCCATGTACGCCCCGGGGGACATGACGTCTGTGGTCGGAGAAAGAGCGTGCTCTGCCAGTTGCATCCCCCAGCAAGGCCAGGGAAGACCCTTGCCCGCCAGGCGGCACCCAGCGTTTTAACTTCCTATGGGGCACCTTACTGACCCACCACTCACAGCCCAGCAACATGAACTTGGAACAAAAGTTTTCCGAAGTCCGTTCTGTTTCTTCTCGCCCATTCGGTCCCTCCGTCGGGCCTCCCTGCCCTGCCTCCCTGGCTTGACAGCCTCCGAGTGGTTGTCGGGCTGTGCCGGACTTCTTTCAGCCTGTGGGGTGCCGTGTACACACCCTGACAAAGGAGATCAAACAGATCGTGAACCGTGCTTGTGATGGAAGCTAATTAGCATTTCGAAACATTCAGCAGGGGAGAAAAAGCAGTGACACTTCAGAGCAAATAAAACCCACTTGCAAATTTAATATTTTTCTGATGAGTTAATGTCTCTAACCGTCACCCCTCCCCCCTGGTGTAATTGATTCCGTCAACAACTATTTTTCAAGTTGCGCTCACCGGGAATTCATTGGTTAAAAGGTCCAGGGGCATGTGGGCCTGGGCCGTCCCTGATCAGCCAGATCTGACACATCACCCACTTTGGGGCAACCCGAGAGCAAAGAAAGTTGTTCATAGGTTTAAGTAGCCTGGAGAGGGGAAAAAAAATCAAAAGAAGAACAATATTTTGTGATGTGTGAAAATTATATGAAATTCAAATTTCAGTGTCCATAAATAAAGTTTTATTGGAACACAGCCACATTTGCACTTGTTTATGTTTTGTCTGTGCCTGCTTTCCTGGTACGATGGCAGGGTTGAGTCGTCGGGACAGAAACCATAGGGCCCACAAAGCCTACAGGATTTATCATCTGGTTCTTTACAGAAAAAAAGTTGGCCAACCTCTGATTTTGGGGAAAACGCTCAAGCAAACCAGACCATTACAATTCTAAGAGACAACCGCTAAATTAGAATAAGTATGTGGTTCCATGGGAGCCTAGAGGAGGGGAAAACAACCCTATCTGGAGATCAGGAAGGAAGGCTTCCTGGAGGAAGTGGTAAAGAAGTTGAGGTGGGAAAGATGAATGAGGTCATCCCCTGGGTTCAGTCAGTTTTATTCTTGCACTTCCCACAGTGCTCTTCTTCCTGCATCACGCCCCGTGGGGCATCTGTGCCGGGCTGAGGAGAGAGCAGAGGAAAGCTCTGTGTTGACTCATCACTTCTTTCCCCAAAGCCCTGGTCTCTCACTTGAGTTCCTCCTTTCCTTCTGAAGGCTGTTGGGAAGATGGCTCTAGTTTCAACCAGGTCTTTTCCAAAGTTTTTTGTTTCCACCTCCTTGACAGTAACAACCCTAAGGTTCATGTTCATTTTGAACACGCCGTGATTTTCAGGAAGCAGCCTAGAATTTGTCTTGCCCTGGTCCAGAAGCAAGAACTTCTTAAACATTACGCACGATGCTTAACCCTTCACTTGTTCTCGCTAGGCAGAGGCTGGCAGCATCGGGGGCTTCTCCCTCAGCTTCCTTGAAGCCTGAGCGTTCTGCTCTGGTCTGGGCTCACAGTTCGACACGCCTCTGTGACTGTGCCTCTGACGAACCGGGTCTGCCTCAGGACGACAAGCTTGTGTCACTGGGATCTCCGGCGCCAGACGGACCTGGGTTCAAATCCCATTTCTGCCCCTTCTTAGCTGTGTGTTATGCCAGTAGACCTCTCTGAACTTCCAATTTCCCCTCAAAGCTGAGCGAACAGCAGTATCACCTTCACTGATTATGGTGACAATGAAATGGAAAAAATGAACTTAGAAGCCTTAGCCCCATGCTTGTCTCAGAAAACCCTGGGAAATGTCAGCTGATGTGATGATCAGCTGGGCCAGACTGCAGGTGGTACCTGCTCGAAGTTGATGGTCCTTCCTCAAGAGCATCCCTCAGTGTCCTGTGGACAATAGGTAAAGTATTCCACCATTTGCGTAAAAAGGAGGGGAAGATTCTCTAGGCGTATTTGCAGACATGTACATAAAGTATCTCTGAGAGGCTCCCAGAAACAGTCAAGAGTGGTTGCCTCTGGGGAGGGGAAGCAGTCAGCTGGGGTGAGGGGTGAATAGAATTTTTTTTCTTTAGCATGTTTGAACATTGAATAATATGAAAAGTATCTATTCAGAAGAGTAAATCAATGTTTACATACAGGCTGCCTTATCACTGAAAAGGGTTTGAGGACCTTAGGGAGGCAGTGACGGAGCATTTGGGTTGGGGACGAGGGGCGGGACGTGAGAGTTGCAAACAGATCAGAGGAAAATGGCCAAGTGGAAGCTGTCAGGGGCAGCTCTGGCATAAACCTCTGTGCCTGGGAAGCAGCAATTAATTTCCTGAGTAAATTAACCAGGAGCAGAGCTCAGGTCAGTAAACACCCACCAGGCGGCTGACAGCCAAGGCTCTGCCCTGACCTGCGGGAGAGCGGCAGGTGAAGGCGGGGACTTTCTCAAAGACGTCCGGAGGGGTCGAGAAACATCTTGAACGCACTGGGGGCCGCGCACCCCTGGGGCCGACGGTCTGCTTGTCCAGACAAGCATTTTTTGGAAAATTGCTTTTGACATATATTCACTTTTTGGGACCTTTGGTCGACCCCCCACTCTATGTGCTTGGTGACCTTTGACATGAACTTGCCAACAAAGGTCAGGCCAAATCAAAATGGCATTCCAGAAGATTCTTTTCAGCAGCAGGTACTCACTGACCTAGATGAAGTTTTCTCAAATGTCAAAACCCTGAAAAGGAGATGCTAAAATTGACCAGAATGACTTGGGGGGTGGGGGGGTATTAAGTGACCAAAGGATTCAAATCAGAAAACAAGAACAAAGAAGGATATGGGGGAAGAAAGTGCAAACTCAAAGAGGAATATTCACTTTTGAAACAAGAAGTAAAAAAAAGAATTCAATTAAATTCTTCCCTTACAACAGTAAGTATTCTTATATACAGTAGTGTGGGCATAAAGCTAAACCAAGGGCAACTCAGATTAAGCACAATTTGGCAGAGACGGAGAGGGAGAGAGAGACAGAGGCTGTCTGAAGTGCGGGCAGAGGAATATAAAAAGATGATGGTTTCATGGGCTAGGCTTTTCACTCTCTGTGAAGTGGTAGAGACTGAACTGGAACTCTCATTGATAAACACAGGTTTTCACAGGTGACGTCTCTTAAAAGGAGCCATATTGGAATCAGTCCAGTCACTCTGTTAGTTTCATTTAAAGGTGCCTGGCGACCTTGTTTTGAGCTGTAACAATTACTCTCAATTCTTTCCTCTCACAACCCAGATGCTATCCTGATGCCAGTGACTTACTTAAAGTGACTGTAACTCCATTTATGTACATAAAACAAAAGGAAAAAAACCAGGAATGGAAAAAAAAAAAAAAAGAAAATTCTCATTCTCATCGAGGGTGGGAACACCAAAGCGGCAAAACATCCTATAGTCGGAACAGCATGGTGGTTGAGAGTTGGAGCTTAAATAGATCTGGGTGAAAATTGTGGGTCTTCCACTTATAAGCTGTATGACTTTGGGCAGGTGACGGCAATTCTCTGAGCCTCAGTCTTCCTCACCTGTTAAATGGACATGGTTGTAGTAGCTGTGTTGCTGGTTGTTCCGGGAAGAAACGAGATAACGGTAGCTGTTACTTTCATGGCAGCCAGGTATTACTGTTAGGTGTGTTACCTTTTCTTCCCCTTGCTGTCCCTGCTCCTGCCTCCTCCGTGCTCCCTTGTCCCAGAGGAGTGAGCAGGGAGGAGAAAAACGCCTGCAAGTCCTTCTGACTGTAGCTTCCCAAAGGCAAAGGAGGCTTCAGGGCGATCACAGAGTAGCTGAAAGGAAGGGAGAGGAGGATTTGTGGACAGAGACAAGCTGTCTTCGGAATGCAGGGAGAAGAATGTTCACCGTCCCAAGCCCAGGCTGAGAAGAGAAAGAACTGCTGTCTGGGTGCTGCTGGAGCCCAGAGATGCTGGCTGGCCCCGAGGCATGGCTGGCAGATGGGGCCAGCAGCGTCCTTGCAGAACTCCTCACCCTTAAGGAAGCCATAGAAGCAGGAGAAAACCAGAGCTCAAGGCTGCCCTGCGGACAGGGATGCCAGTGTCTCCACGGCAACTGGTGTGCATGAATTGCCAAGGACCGTGTGTCCCTCTGCCCTCGACGTGTCCTCAAACCAGGGCACATCCCTAAAGATGCAGAACCCAGGTTAGATGGCATGTTTTCCCTACTAGCTCCAAAACTGGGTGCTTGGAATGAAAAATAAAGTTTAACTAAAGAAGACTAAAGCGGGGATCTCTTGCACACATCCACTTGTGAACTGAGCTCCCTGCTCCTCCAGCATTACTCCTGCACTCACTTCCCAGGCTGCTCCTGAGCCCTTGTGCGCACCAGTGTTCCGCACCCTGCGGGCAAGACGCTGGGAGGCTCCAGTTCGTGGCATGGAGGCTCTGCCCTGGGAGGCTGGGTGCCTAGTGTGGGGTTCCCAACCCCCCACCCCGCTGTGCATCCAGATCACCTGGGGAGCAACTGAAAAACACAGACGCCCAGGCCCCGCCCTCAGGGATAATAATCACACTGATGGATAACAGGGTCCAGGCAGTGGTTCAGTTCCAAAATCCCCCTGGAGGGTCCACTGTGCAGCTGGGGATGTGACCCCCTGGCCCTGTGAGAGAGGTGGAGACGGAGCTACAGGATAGGGGGCGTGGGGGGAAGCTTGGCTCCCCTCCCCGGGGTGCCAGGGAAGGTATTTTCAAAGAGGGCCCCTGGCTCAGCGATAAAAGGTGAGTAAAAATTAACCAGTGGAGGTGGTAGCAGAGGGTTGGCATTCCAAGCAGAGGGACTAGAAGGAGCAAAGGAACAGAAGTGAGAAAGATCACTGGGGGTGGGGTGAGTGCCCCCCACTAGGGGTAAGGAAGGGGTGTGCGGGGGAGACCAGCCCCTCAGCGTCCTGCCCCCCACGTTCGGGTAGCCAAGATCCCGTCCAGCAGGCTTTGAATTATTCCAAGAAGGGATGTCACATAAAATTCCAGTTCTAGAAAGATCACTCTGGCTTCTGAGTAGAGACTGGATCAGCTAGAGATGTATTCTCAGAAGTGCAGGAGGGCCTGGTTGAGGCTCAAAGATCAGGCTGAGCCTCGGCTTCTGCCAAAAAAAAAAAAAAAAGTTCTTGTGTTGAGAACTTGGGGATATACCTGCAGAGGAGGGGTGTCCAGGAACTCAGCTCCTAAGTGGCCGGAGTGGAGGGTTACTTGACTTCATGGGGACATTTTAATCTTGATAGCCGGCTCCCCATCCCACAGCTGTTTCTGTTTTGAGACCCAGCAGGGGCATATGGGGGAGACCTTTGCCCCACCCCTCCTGGGGGCAGGTGTCAAGGAAACCAGGCCTTGAGTTCAGCTGTGCGTCCAAGGGAGATGACTTCGCGATTACACTGGCACCCTGGCCTGGCTCTCATTACCCAGGGACCAGGGAATGTAATCTCGAGGAGACGGGGCCTCATTCCCACTTCATGAGGACATGACATTCTTGAAACTTCAGTTGCAGTAAAGATTGTCAGTGACTTCTTCCCAAGCTCTTGCCCCATGGCATTTCTAGAAGTCCACGTGGAGAAGAGAGAAGGCAGCCCCGGGCTGTGTCCCGAGGACTGCGATGCAAACACATGTGGGAAAGGTCATCGTCTGACATCGCCGGCACCCCCGTGTCTACTGGCACCCCATCAGCTCAGCTCCCTCTCACGCCGACCCTTGACCTGAGCTGTAGGATTAAAATCACTTCAGGAATGAGGAACTGATACCCAGAGCGATTAAGCAGGTCCTGCAAGGGCACAGACATGGTGAATGATGACCCCAGAATTTAAACCCAGGCTCACATCCTCACCTGGACTCAACATTTTTTCTCCTCAGGCCACGAGCCCATGGACTGCTCATCCATAAACATCAGACAGGGAGGAATTCTTGTTCGCTAGCGCGAACAGACATGTTGGACTTTCTCTGAACATTAGGTAAGGGTTTGGCTGGTGCGCTTTCCTCTCCTCCCCCACCCGCCTCTGCAGCTGATTTTAATGGCTTTTGACAGTTATTTGTATAATTTGAGTTATGAGGCATCGCAAAGATCTTTCTCCTGGGGAAGATTACATGAAACTGTTTTGACAGCTCTCACCAAAGGGGCAATATTTAATATATAACAGTTCATAAAACAGAACTGGGATCTGAGAATACCTTTTGCTGTGACTTATGATGACATTAGATGATATCACCTTTAGGTCTAAGGGGGAAAAAAGGCAGACAATTTTCTCGTGCTGTGACATCCTTGAGAGAAACTCAAACGGTGGAACTGATACATTTTTGTACCTGAAGCTAAGAGTTCTCTCCGTTCTGCAATGTCATTAGAAACTTTTAGAAATGAATGCCCACTATTTTAAAGATGAATTTAAGGAGTCTTGAATTGACTCCAAGCCCTCTGAACTTTATCTTTTTTCTCTCTTCTCTGGCCGAGGAGGCACTGTTAAATCTCTAAATCTAAATCAGCGATCTCCCTTTGAAATTCTATTTGAAAGCATACATTTCCCCCGGGGCCTTGCTCCTCTCAGTCTCGTCTCTCTCACTGCCAGGATGATTTGTTTTAACTCTGCAACCCTGTTACTTCATGCCAGGCAGCATTTTCAAATAGAATTTCTGTAAAAAGAGCTTTTGACAGATAAAGTTGGACCTAGACCTTTCTGGAAGAGGGGGGGATGCATGGCTGAGAAAGCCAGGTGTCTTTATCCTAATAAACAAACGCTACTAGGTCTCAGATCTCCCCCAGACCACTAGCCCCAAACCTCGGCAAAAAAAAAAAAAAAAAAAAAAAAAAAAAAAAAAAAAAAAAAAAAAAATCTGCAATATAGACATGGCTTTATTCTCAAGGGAATGGAACTTCATTCCCCAAGTTTTGCAAGCTCGCTGTAAGAGCAGTTAACAAATTACTAGAAACCAAAGAGCCAAGAGAAAACCTTCTCATTAGGAATTGGCGGGGAGAATTTCCTTCAGTCTTCATGTTTAATACTTGGTTTGGCCAACCCTGGAACTTGGCCCTTATCTGGAGGCCATGCCTGGGCTGAGGCTGTGATGATCTTTGGAAATCCCACTTCTCCAAACCTTGAAAGGTGCAGACAGTTCTAACAGAGCTAAGAAACCAGACTATTTGTCAATGCGGTGGGAGTGGGCAGCAGAGGGGAGGGAGTTCTGTTCTGTTAAAAAGAATGATCATATCACTTATATGTGGAATCTAAAAAAAAAAAAAAGAGAGAGACAAATGAACTTATTTACAAGACAGAAATAGACTCACAGACATAGAAGACAAATTTATGGTCACCAAAGGGGAAAAGGCAGGGGGAGGGAGAAATTAGAGTTTGGGATTAGCAGATATAAACCACTATATATAAAACAGACAAACAACAAGGACCTACGGTATAGCACAAAGAACTAAATTCAATATCTTGTAACAACCTATAATGAAAAAGAATGTGTGTGTGTATGACTGAATCACTATGCTGTACACCAGAAACTAACACAACATTGTAGATCAACTATACTTCAATTAAAAAAATATGACCACTTACTTAAATCTAAGTAGCAGGGAATATGAGAAACAGGGAATTCTCCGTGTGGTCTTGTGATCATTGTAGTTTCCATGAGTTAGGATGCAATATAGACTGACTTTTATGTTGGCAAAAACTCTTAGGAATTTCCCGTTTTGTGCTCAAAATCTCCCTACCCTCTTCCATCATTGAATGTCATGAAAAGTTTGCTCACTAGAGCAACAGATTTGATGTCTTCTTTTTTTTTTTTAAGGAGGGAACGATGTTTGAATGGTCTGCTCACAGTCATGGGGAAAATCTTAAAGGCAGAAGCTGATAAGACCTAATTAAGGTGAGGATGAGCAATGTTTTAACTCCTATTCATTCATTTATGTGTATTAATCTCCTCCCAGGTGCCAAGATCTGAAGTCTAAAGACACAACCCTTATGTATAAAATAATTAATTAATTTTAAAAAGACACAACTTTTAACTGCAAAACAAATCCCCAATCTTTCTGAGCTTTCACTCTAGGAGTCAGAAATAGACAAATAAATATATACTATCATACCAGGGAGTGACTGCACGCTTATGATAAAAATCTCGCCGGCAAAGGGAAGGATGTTAGGTGGGCTATTCAGATAAGTGTGTGAGGGAAGCCTCTCTGAGGCTGACTTTTGAGAGACTTGAAGGAGAGGAGGAAGGAAGCCGCGCTTTTATCTGGCAGGGACCTGGGGCACGGTTAGTACAAAGGCCCTGGGGTGGGAGTCTGCCATTCCTGGCTGGAGGAATAGCAAGAGGCCAGTGTGCCTGGGGCAGCATGAGTGAGGGACAGCAGGTGGGAGGGGAGGTCAGACAGGGCCAGAGCCAGACTGCCTGTGGGGCCTCGCCATCTGATAGGGTCAATCTGAGGTGTCCACCTGGTGAGGCCCCTGTACCCAGCTCTTCAGTTGGTCACTCATCCAGGTGCTGAGGGTATTTGGTAGATGTGATTACAGTCCATAATCAGGTGACATTAAGTAAGAGAGACTGTCCTAGATGGCCTGGGTGGGCCTGGTCTAATCAGTTGAAAGGGCTCAAGAGCAGGAGTGGGGCTCCCTGGTGGAAAGGAAATTCTGCCTGTGGATGGAGAGTTCCTGCCCTTCCCAAAAGGCTGCCCATGGATCCCAGATCTGCTGAGCCAGCCCCACAGCCGTTTTCACCAACACGTTGCAATTAATCTCTTATTTATCTCCTACTGGTTCTGCTTCTCAAGTTGAACGCTGAGTGAGACACCTGGGAAGCACAATCAGAGTCTCAGGCCTGTGCTGTGTGGGGCCCTGACCCCCTCTGCTATCACCTGGTTCTCTCCCTTAGTCCCCAGGAAGCTATGGCCCAAGGCAGCCACCGCCAATTTCCTGACACTTTCGTTCATGGCCGCAAGGGAGTGTTGCTCAGGATCCTCTCTGCCTGACTTCCCTCAGCTCCCCCGGTGCTGGCCTCTCACTGCCCTCAGGGTCAGCTGAGATATGCCCCTCACCTCTGAGGACACTGTCGCCATCACCCAGCTGCCAGGGTTGCTGATCCTTCTGTTCGCTCCTCTGGAATCCAGTCTGCAGACTCCAGAACTGTCTGTCTCAACTTTGTCCGGATCCAGAAGCCCTTTGAAGGCAGCATTCCAGTTGGTCCCACGTAGTAGCATCACTCAGCGGCCATGCTCAGCAAACAATGCTCTGGAAGTGAGTGCTGACCTGAGTTGTCAGCATTGGGGAAGAGGTACCTCCTGAGAAGAAGACACCGCAGCCTGGTCTGGTCAGTGACCTGCTCCCGCACTAGGATGGTCCTGATCACCTTTATTGCACTGAAGTGGCAGCTGTCAGCTTTTGAGTTAGCGATGATCTAGATTGGAACCCAGGCCCCACTTCCATTTCCCCGTCTCCAAGACAAGGATAACAGACCCTAACTTGTGGGGGATTTGTGGGGACCAAAAAGGAAATGAATTCAGGGAATGGACAAATACTCCTGAGTGTCACTACATGGGAGCTCTGTTCTGGGTACCAAGGATGCTGCAGTGAAGCTGAGAGGCCATAGACATTTGGAGAAGGAACCGAGCCATCGCCTGCTGTGTGGGAAGGACTCTGATGGGAAGACTGGCATCATTAGCAGCAGAGCAGACCAGGCAAAAGGAATGTCACCGTGGGAGCTATTTCCTCCCATCCTCCAAGGATCAAGTATGCTCCAGAGGGCTGTGACTGCTCTCTTACTAAAGTAAAGAATCTCTTCCACCTCCGCTGTTGGGATTATGGCAAGGCATGCTAAATATCCAACCTAAATTTGTTCATTTGACAAATACTTAAGTATCCACTGTGTGGATGTTCTGGAGGGGAAGAGACAGCGATCAAGTAAGCACACAGCAATGCCCTCTTCCTTGGAGCTCTTGAAGGGCGAGCCAAAAAGCAAATAAGGAAATCACTGCATACAACATGTTAAGGTCGATGGGTCCTTTGGGAAAATACAGGGGGATAAGGGGGCACACAGAGCACTAGGGTGAGGGTGGGGTTTCTGATCTTTGAGGGGCAGTCAGAAAAGATCCCTCCAAAGAGATAACATTATAAGGGAACAAGGGAGTTAGTCATGTTTATATTATGGGAAAGAGAACACCAGAGAGAACATGTGCAAAGGCCCTGAGGCAGGAGCTGCTTGTTGGAGGAACAGCAAGGGGATTGGAGTGGCTGGAGCTGCAGAGCCAGGGGACTGTGATCAGAGAGTAGCTGGTAAGGGATTTGTAGGGTCCTGGAGGCTCAGGCAAGGACTGTACCTTTGATTCAGTGCCATGGGAGCCCTGGCCGGGGTGTGGGCACATGGCATTCTTCATGGTCCACTGCTAGCCTATTCTCTCTGACCTTGGGTCTCCTGAGCCAACTTACCTTCACAGTGACTATTCTTCCCTCCCCTCCTCCGAACCACCCAACCCACCAGAGTGGATGCACAGACCGATTCTACGCCGGCTGTTGATCTCAATCAGCCAGGAAGAAGAAAACTTTAAAAGCCGCCCACAAAGCCCACATCAGGATTTTACAGATGTCCCCATTACTGTTTCCTGAATAAAGAACAGTTCAAGTCCAAAGTCTTCTGCTCTTTGGTGCCCATGGGTACCTTACACTACCGCCGGCCCGCAGCCCGCCGTAAAGTCAGCTCTGAGGACCCTTTTGTCATTTTCGTCTGTTTGCCATGGAGCCAGCCCGGGTGATAGCGTTACACACCTACACAAAGCTTGGCAGCGCTTCCTCCGCTCAGCTAGCGCCAGCAGAGATGCGAAGAGGTGTGCGCGCAAGAGAGGGCCCGAGGCCCCTCTGCCACCTGCCGCCGTGTAAAGAGAGCTGGGTGCAGCAGCAGGACAGGGTGCGCTCAGAAAGTGCTGAGATGCGCGCCTCTCCCCGGAGCACTGACCCAAGTCCCCTGCCGGGAGAGAGGAGCTGTGAGGCTTTCCTCCCCAGCACAGGAGCAGCCGTGTTTGTCTCCACCAAAGGAGTAGAAGAGAAAGCAGTCTCAGTGGACCTCAGGACACAGACAGGCCAGGCTGTGGTTGTAGCTGGAGAGAGGCCACATGGTCTTGGAGGGGAGGTGGTGCCCTTGATAACTTTACTTACCAAGGGAATCTCAGTGTCAGCACTAGAAAGAAGGTCCATTTTTCGACTCCAAGAACTTCAGCCTGCCAAGAACCGCCTTCTCGTCTGATGGATGGGGAAACGGAGTCTCAGGCTGAAGTAAAGTCTTGCCCACAGCGAGCAAAGACAAATCAGAGCTTGGTCCTAGAACCTCTGGGCTCAGCATCAAGTGTAGAGCAAAGGAGCTATTTGGAGTCAGAACTAACTCCCCAGTTCCTGTCACTCTGCCTTTGACTTTAGCAGATCACCTAGCTCAGCCCTGGGAACCTTGTCCCCTGCCTTTCAGGACCCCCAGGCCCAGTGCAGGAGTGGAAAGGGACAGGAAAGAAGGAGGGAGGGGGGGACAGCAGGATTCCCATCTTATAAAATGGGGATGGTCAGGGACCCCATCAACATTGAGAAGAACAAGAAACAGCTTGATTGTAAGTCTGCACTCACCAAGGCTGCAGCAGACACCCTCAGGGAGCGACAGGAACCCACTGGCAGGAGGGGAAGAGGCCCGGGGCGGCTCTGCACGTGAACTACATGCTCCTCAGCATCAGTGCACAGGCACCTGCTACGTGAGCGCATTCTTTAGAGACACGGTGGCCCCCACTGGAAGAGCCGCTCCTTTTAGGTGGTTGTCCCTGAGTGGGGGGTGGGGTGAGGGGGGAGAAGAGATTTTGATTTTTGTCCTCAGTCCCCCTGAACCATATTTGATGTTTTCTTAAAGTATAAGCATGCATTTCTTGGGTGAATTTTTGAAAATCAAATCAAAACAAACCCTTACTAGGTGGCGATGTGGGATTGCAGGACTGCAGGAGCGGGGGTGCCATCCTGTTCCCCGAGCAGCGAACCTCAGACGGCCTGGTCGGCGTGCAGACCGTGGTTCAGCAGTTCCGAGGGGGCCTGAGTTTCTGCACTTCTAACAAGCACCTCTGTAATGATATGGCTGCTGAGCTGCGGGCCACAGCTTGAGAAGTAAAAATCTAGGGTCAGAGGAGGACCCAGAAGGTGGAGTCATTATGGGCTTGGACTCAAGAATCAGAGAGACTCGAATTCAAATCCCAGCTTCACCACTTAAGAGCTGTGTGATCATGGATATGCTGCTTAACTTCTCTGTTCTCTGATCTACAAAACGGTGCATTTTCTGCTCTGTTTTGGTGAGGATTCAAGGAGATGATTCTACAAAATGCCTAGTGCCGCGACAGGCACAGAGCCAATGTGCAGCAACATGTTATTACTGTCCTTCATTTGTAGTGAAAGTGAAATGGCCTTGAGAATTGCAGAGAAATTTTGTGAAAACGATTTGGGCTATGGAGTCTGGTGGTCATGGATTAGAGTCCCAGGTAAAACAAAACCAAGACAGCACAGCATTTCCGGAGTTCGGGACATTGCATAAACGTGATCTGGGTTTTCACAGGACAAGCGATGCCGTCTTCTCTCCGCCCCCCGCACCCAGAGGTGTGTGTAGGGCCCCCCCTCCCCACCGCCCCCAGGTTTCAATTGGCAATTCCGGGGCCCCTGGTTTGGAGGTGTGTCTGTTTAGTGTTACTGTCTGGGGTCGCTTCCCTTCAAAGGCAGCCTCCGCAGAACCAACGGTAAACTTACCCCATGTCATGTCCACACACGAACTGGGACACTGCCTCCCTCCTCTCCGGGGTGGGTGCTGCCTCCTGCTCATGAATAGCCGGGTTTGTTCTCCTGGGTGAGTCACTTTGGTTACATTTTATCTACACACCTCTCTGGCAGCCAAGGGAGCCAGAGCTTAAAGATCCCTCGCAGTCTTGTTTCTCATGATGAAGCCTCACCGCCTCCCAGATATTCTGCATCTGTTCAGTCATTCCATTCACTTCTTCATCCAAGAAACAAATAAATACATCCCAGCGTGGGGCTGTCTGGTCTCCCAGCTGGATGGAGGCAGCTGATCTGAGCGGATGTTAGTTTCATCCTCTTTTCATTCTCCTCAAACTGGTCTAAGCGAGTGCTTCTCAGCTAGGAGTGGTTTTTGTCCCCCCTGGGGACATTGGGCAGTGTCTGGGGTGTTTTGCAGGGAATCACAACTGGGAGAGGGTGTTGCTACTGGAACCCAGTGGATAGAAGCCAGGGATGCTGCTAAACATCCCACAGCACACAGGACAGACCCCACAGCGGAGTCATCCAGCCCCAAATGCCAGTACTGCCGAGGCTGAGAAGCCCTGGTCTGGGCAGAATCTTGCCCCTCAAAGCACAGTGTTCAGACGAGCAATATGGGTACCCTCTTGAAGCTTGTGATAAATGTAGAATCTCCTGCATCCCAGCCAGACGTGCTGAATCAGAATCTGCATTTTTAACCAGCTCCCCGGAGGATACACGTGTATGTGAGAGTCTGAGAATCACGGGTCTGGAATGTTCAAACCCTGAATCAGAACATGTGCCAGTCACTGAATGGCCACCATCTCCCCGACACTCACCTCACCTTCCCGGTGAGCATCTCAGTCCATCTTACAGCCTGTAAGTGTCCTCAGGTGAGTCTGGTATTATGCTGGATAGAGAGACTGAACAAACTGCCAGTCTACCCCATGAATTCTTATGGGGGACAAGAGTGTCCCCAGCTGGGGCGGGGGCAAAAATTAGTTGGGGGAGGAGGGTGGATGAAAAGGTCTTACTCTTTTGATGTATGGAGCACAGATAAATAAATAATACATTAAGCAATATATACTCTGTCTGTGGTATTACATTTTATAAGGGTGAGCATTAAAAAAAAAAGTCTAAAAAAGATCCTTAGGAAGACAATAATGAAAGAAGTTATGGAATTTCTAACTGGATATCCAAGCTGGATGCTTGCCAGTCTTTGCCACAGGGGAGCCTGGAAAGAGTCAGAGATAGTCCAAGCTATTACCAGGAGACTCTCCCAAGGTGAGTGACCAGGAATTTGAAAGAGACACAAAAAGAGAGAAAGACAACACGCTTCACTGTGAAATTCAATATTTGGATTAATGTCATTTAATGTCACATCTCTGGGTACACTGGTCCTTGGTCATGTCCTTCTGAACCTTACTGACATTTTGGGCCAGCTGACGCTTTGCTGCGGGGGCTGGCTGTCCTCTGCACTGCACGGTGTTCCTCAGCCCACTAGAAGTCACTAGCAACCATCCAGACACATTGTGACCACTAAACATATCTCCAGATATCACCAGTGTCCCCGGGGGACAGAACTGCCGCAGTTGAGAGCCTCTGGTCTAGACCACACTGAGTTCCACTAGAGGGAGGCGGTCTGCATTTGGGAAAGCAACACCCTGCGCATCAGACAAAATGTCAGGCTCTCGTAACAATCATTAGGAAGCCACTTTGTATCTGTATCTGTGTCTGTGTATATATGTAACTGAAAGTCTGGACCAATAGGCATCAAACAGTTTTATCATAATTACTTTTGGAGAGTGGAATTGAGGAAACAGGCTTCCATTTTTACGTGACACATTTTTGGGCCATTTTTTCTTTTTTAAAATGAATGTATATTAATTTTGGCTAACAATGTTTAAAAGGCAGGTTAGAAGACTATGCAGAGGCAGCCAAATTCATTCTCCACACTGCAAACTGAGTTTTCTGAAATGCACATCTGATCATGCTACTGCTTAAAATCCTTCAAAGACGCCCCCGCGCCCCGACGCTTTAGGGTAACAGCCCAACTCCCTGACTTCGATGACAAGGCCCCTTGACCCTCATGAAGCCCCATTCTTTCTGTAGCTTTTTTCCTCACCCCTCGGTCTTCTGTGTTCTCTTACCTCCCTGCTTCGGCTCCACGCCGGGCCCACACTGAATCCTCTGAGCTCTTCACACACCCTGTGCTCCCTCTGGCTTCCTGCCTTTGCCCAGACTTCCTCTGGTGTTTCTGAGTCACAGCAGCTTCAACATCACTTCCCGACAGCCTCCCTGATACGGACCCACTCACCCAAACGTCTGAGCGCCTCCAGTCCAGCCCCTGCCAAGCCACTACCTACTTCACGTCCATCGTCAACTGAAGAACTCATCTTAAACTGATGAGTTTTGTCCCTTGGACCTCAATTCCCTGCCATAGAGGTGACTTCAATGTCCATTTTAACTCTCGCAGACTTGTGTTCTAATCTCTTCTGTGAACCTCATTAGCTGTGTGACCTCGGGCAGGTCTCTTAACCTCTCTGGGCTTCAACCAAAAGTGGTAATAATTGTAGTCTAGCTGTTTTAGTCTGTTTGGGCTACTTTAACAAAATGCCACACTGAGTGGCATGAACAACAAACATTTATCTCTCACAGTTTCGGAGGCTGGAGGTCTGAGATCAGGGTGGTGACAAGGTTGGGTGGGGTCCTCTCCCTGGTTCATGGTGGAAGATCTGTGGGCCCGGGAGACCCGGGAGCTCTCTGGGGTCTCTTTTATAAGAGCACTAATCCCATTCATGAGGGCTGCACACTCAGGACCTAAACACCTTCCTAAGGCCCCACCTCCTAATACCATCACTGTGGGGATTCAGAGTTCAACACAGCAATTTTCGGGAACCGCAAACATTCAGACCATAGCACTGCCTAATCAGGTTGTGAAGGTCGAAATGATGCGTGTAGAGCTCTTGACATGGAGGGAGCTTTCATCGAATGCTACTTGTTACTGTTAATCTTGCTTTGCAGTGATGCCTGCGACATAGTAAATGCTCAAGAAACAACAGTAATGGTAAGAATCATAATCATAACAAACATCTTTTATTTACTGAAGGGTTTCACCAGATGCCATGCGAAGTGCTTTGGATACAGTTCCTTGCTTACTCTTTACAGCAACACTTTATAAAAGAAGGAGATTGTTATCCTTTTTATAATATGAGGAAAACAAGCTCTAGGAGGTAAAGCAACTCTCCAGAGACTGCCACCGGCCTCTCTGGTCCCGAGTTCCTGGTTGGAGCAACACGGGAGGAGTTACCAGTGACGCAGGTGGTGATTTTGCTCATTCTGTGCCCTCATCCAGTCCAGACCCCTCCTCACTGAATCAGGACACCCTCAGTGGATGGACCTCTGAGGAGAAGGGACACCTTCCCCAGTAGAGACCAAGCTGAGACTTGGGGAGCTAGGAACTAGAGACCATCCCAAACCCAGAAGGCACGGCAGGGCTGTCTTCCCTGAGGCCCCCCTGGGGCTGCCACTGTCCCGTCCGCTTCCCCATCAGTGGTGCCTTGACTCCTCAAGCTCGAAAGGCCAGGGGTTCTCCGTGGTTCTGAGCATCCTCCTCTGGCCTCACCCGGGTCCTGAGGGCCAGATAAGCTTTAGGAGCCTTCCTCGCACCCAGTGGGGGTGACATGACCCCTGAGGAGCATCGGGAGGTGGGGAGGGGGTGGGAGAGAACAGCCTGTACCGACGGACTCCGCCACCAGGTGGCACAAGTGAGGCGCTCGAAGTTATTTTCTTTTCTATTTTGATGAAGGGGGCTGCTGTGCCTTTAACCCCAGCAGCACAGAACGTAGGAACTATGGAGACAATGCTGCGTACCTACTACTTTTGTAAAACCATTCTTCTTTGTTTCTAAAGTGTATAACTGTTTCTCCTCCTGTGCCAGGTTGGTGGCTCCCGGGCAACCCTGCACATCCAGTGCCTGAGATGTAGTGGGTGCTCAGTGTATTCATTCAACGAATAAATGAACACTTTTGCGAATGAATCCAGAGGTCCCTCCCTCCCCTTTCTAGAACCACCCACTCTTGAGTGCCTGTCCCTCCCCGGCCCTCCGGAGGCCAAACTCTGGGGGCAGGATTAAACTAGAATACATTTGCTCTACTGACTGGTCTCCAGGTGCTCCAGAGGGGCCCAGGCTTGACGGCAGGTCCTGTGGAGAGGATTTGGTTGAGGAAATCCAAGTGAAAGGGCAGGTGCCAGAGCATCCATC
This sequence comes from Camelus ferus, assembly GCF_009834535.1. NCBI lineage: Eukaryota > Metazoa > Chordata > Mammalia > Artiodactyla > Camelidae > Camelus > Camelus ferus. The sequence continues at coordinate 10,375,772 of NC_045714.1, read as the reverse complement.
TTGGCTCCACATTGCGCTTCTCCTTCCAGGGAGGCCGTGGTAGTGGGTGCTGAGTCAGAACTGCTTTCTGAGTGATGCAGGGGAGTCTCTGTATTTTGACTAGCCATCACCCTATCAAGGGGCTGGAGCCAGTTCCCACCTCAGAGTAGATTTATCTCTATCCATCTGTCTACCTACCTAGCTACCTATCTACCTATCTGGTGTTTAATAGGCCTCTCAGACTGAGCACGTCCTAAAAGGAATTCTCACTTTTCCTGCTATACCAGCTCCCATCTCAATAAAGGCAGCTTCATCCTTCCAGTGCTCTGGCTGGCCTTGGTTTCATGCTTGACCCCTTGTTCCCCTCCAAACCCATGTCCATTCTATGATCAAATCCTATCAAATCTGTCTTCAAAATAGACCCAGGAAGACAGGACCCCCAGGGAACTCTCCACATTCTTGCCATCCAGCCTCACACACAGATCTGCTCCTGCCCCAGGGCCTTTGCACTTGCTGCTCCTGCTGCCTGAAATGTTCTTCCCCCAGATCTCCGTGTGGCTCTCTCCCTCATCTGTAGGTCTTTCCTCAAAGCCACCTTCCTGGAGACGCCTTCCCTGACTAGCCTAGTTAAAAATGAAGCCCCTCCCCTCCTTGGCACTCTCGGCCCCTCTTTCCTAATCTAGTCTGCCATCGCTTACCGCCTTCTGCCATGAACCTATATTAGTTCTAGTGCTGGTCTCACCCCATTTGAACATGAGCTTTCCAAGGTCAAGGATTTTTTGGTTTGCTCTTGCTGCTAGAGCCCCAGCACCTAGAACTGTTCTGGATACACAAGACAGGCTTCGTGTTTCCTTATGGCAAAAGAACACGGTCTGGATCTCTTGGGGCACTGACACATTCACAGCTCACGCTCGCTCACTGGGCTCAGGGGTGTTTGAAGCGGGTCTTTGTTTCCTTCCTTTCTTTACACATTGAGGCTCTGATGCACTGGGTAGAGGTGACTGGTCCACTCCCTTCCAGAACTGGCAGTCTCATCGGGCAGAAGTGATATAGGTTAACATTTAGGACCAGAAGGCTACAGCCAGGGGCTGAACCCAGCCACTGCCTGTTTTCATGTGGTCCATGAGTTAAGAATGGTTTTTACATTTTTAAATCGTTATAAAAAAAAAAAAAGGCTGTCTGTTGTTCAGTGAGAACAATTGCTCATTTTTGCCTCTTAGCTAACAAAGGCTAAAATATTTACTCTCCTGCCCTTTCTAGAAAAAGTTTGCAGACCTCTGGGTCAGATGATCATGAAAACAAAGATTGAGGGAGCCACAAGACAGGTGTTAACCACCCAAAGTGACGTCTCCTTGTGCCTTACACAGAGGGGAGGGGTCAGCCATGGACCCGTGTGCACTCTCTAATCATTTATAACCTAAAAAGAGTCAGATAGTTGGACTCATGGCTTTAAAAGGCAGGCAGAGTGCACTTAAGGGACACTGACCAACTCAGTGCAAGGTGGCTGCTCTCCCACGCCATGTTCTGGGCACCCCGGCCCCTGTGGCCGCTGCTGGGTTACCAGGTCTGGCTTTGCACGAGGCTCACCTGGTGTTTATTAACGATACAGGTTCCCAGGTCTCACGTAGCCCCCCTGAACCTCTGAGTGTGAGGCACAGTCGTCGAATTTCCTTTCAGTTTACCAGATGTCTGAGCACTGCTGTGAAGAATGACTCACACCAACTCAAGAGTCTCAAAAAAAAAAAAAACAAAAAAAACAGTATGCCCAGATTCTAGCTCCATAAACAACCTTGATGGAAAGACACACATTTTGATCCCAGAAAGACCCTGCCTCAGATCCCACCTCTGCCACTTACTGGCTGTGGGTGAGTCACAAATTTCCTGTGCCTCAGTTTCTTTGTTTATAAAATTAGAAAAGTTACTCTTCCTGCAAAGTCCTTCCTGATGTAAGCGTGAAACACAATCTCACACAAGAATTTCTTGTACAGATAAGTCGGGATGGGGGAGGGCCGTTCAAAGACTTGGTTCTCTTCATCTAGAATATTCTGATTTTTTTCAAAAACCATTTGCAAAATTAAAATAATAATAATAAAAAGCCCTCCGCCCTTCCCTTATCCCAGAAAATGTTAAACTTGAAACAAAAAGGTCTCGTCTTCCAGCCCTGAGGGTCCGGCTCTGAAATCGAGTGGAGGCAAGGAGGGGGGACCCCAGAAGGGCAGCCCCCTTGGGTTCTCCGACCATGGGCATCAGTGCCGATTCATATTCCAGCCAAGACAGCCATGACCTGTCATTACACATCATTTATTATCACTAACTCTAACTCTGCCATTTAATTTCCTACCTATATCATTAGGCCACCGAAGCACTCGGTGATACTTCGCCACAAGACTCGCTCATAAATACCCTTTTTACGGCCACACTTACATCAGCCAGCAGTGAATGTGTGGCTCCGGCCAGCACCTCTCTGACATGCCTTGATGTGAAGCCAGCCCCTCAGTCCCCAAACCAATTTTATAGGAAAGACTTTACTGCCCATTTCTTCTCCGCCGGCTTCCCAGCTGGAAGCAAACATCCCCCGGACTGCTTATAACAGGTGACATTTCTAGAAACGAATGTGGTGGTTTGAGAAATGAGCTGGGCCAACGGATAATTTCCCCCCGACACCTGGGAGTCCCTGGGAGGACTGTTCCCGCCAAGCTGCTTCTCCAGCTGGACTTCCAGTCTGAAGGGCAGTCACTGTCCTCGCCCGCCTGCACCAGGCCCTCCCACGCAGCCCTCCCTCTCTCCTGGGGACTCTCTTAGGACAGGTGAGCTTCCGGGGGTTCCTGTCTCGCCTTCAGCCCTGGTTTATCCACCTACGTGGGCCTGACGTAGTCTCAATATTAATAAAAACAGACATCAATTCCAGACCGACTACTAACAGGGAACCTGGGCAGATGCAGGCAGCGGGCAGCAGAGCAAAGTGCAGAGTAGCTGGTGATTATTCTCAAGGGTCTTCCACACTTGGCAATGGCTACGTCTTCTAATTTTTCAAAATAAGCCATGTCTTTGGATATCTTATTTTAAAAAGTGAACTCTTCAAATCTTTAGACCTTGGCCCATTCTATTGTCAAATAAATATTTTGCAAGATAGGAAAACACTCCCTGGGCCAGATCTGGCTGTGGTTTACCAGGCAGGCACCTCTGTTCTAGTTGGTGAGAGGAGGCTGTGTCTTGCTCATTTTTTGTAACTTCCCAAAGCCGCCTGGGCACACACAATGGCTCCTTGCTGAATGTAGGTGAGGTGACGACTCCCTCAGAACTGGGAGCCCTTGGCTGATTAAGTGGGGAGAGGAAGAGTCAGAAAATCTGTGACCATAAGAATAGCTGCGGAGGGGAAGGTCTAGCTCTGTGGTAGAGCACCTGCTTAGCATGCACAAGGCCCTGGGTTCAAGCCCCAGGACCTCCATTAAAATATATATAGAGATAAAAATAAATGAACCTAATTACCCCCTTAAAGAAAGAATCAAAAAAACAAACAAACCAAAGAGGAAAAGAATAGCTGCCTCTCCAGCAGCCTCTGCAGCCTGAAAAAGGCCCCAGGGGCATGTCCCAAACCACATGGGGCGGCAAGGAGGGGCAGAGACAGTGAACGCTTCAACACAGTGGTCCTTGACCTGGGGTGGTGCTGCCCCCTCCTCCCCCAGGGCACCCTTGGCCATGTCTGGAGGCATTTTTGGTTGTCACAACTTGGGGACAACTTGGCATCCAGTGGGTAGAGACCAGGGATGCTACCAAGCACCCTATAACGCACAGGACGGCCCCCATAAGGAAGGACACCCAGCCCCGAATGTCGAGAGTGTGAGGTCATGAAGCCCCAGACAAGTCTTCGGTTTTGGTTTTGCCTCTGTTTATTACGTGGCCTTGAACTTCTTGTTAATAAGCCTCATTTTTCTCACCAGCAAACTGGGCTTGGTGGCAGTTACATTCTCTCAAGGATGGGCGTGATGTTTCCAAATGCTTAGCAGCTGCCCGACACATGGTGCGTCTTTAAATCCCAGCTGCGATCACTGTCTGCATGTCTGTCTCTCTCATCATCCACTGAAAGAAAAGCAGCATTTGCAAACTCCGGCTTGGATGGCCAGAATTCACCGCCAGCAGGACCTGGACACAGTGCACTTCCAAGCCTGTGAAATGAAGCAGCATTCGGGGTAACCGCTGCAAATCACTCCTCTTCTTACGAGTGTGAGTCTCAGCGCCTCAACCCTCATTTAATAATTATTCCGTCCAACATAACATGTGCTTCCCCCAGCCCTCGGAGTGAACATGAGAAGAGCAGTCAGAACCAACAACTAATGAACAAGCATATCTTTCTCTCCCTCCTTCCCTTCTCGCTGACATCGCTTTGATGTGAGTCTATAACTGATTATTTAATGGAAAATAAAGCAAGGCTCTGCTTTGGGCTCCGGTGAACACTCCAGGGGCTAGAGAAAGGCACTGCTGTCAGAGCACGGAATGAGACATCGCCACCTGGGACACTGGACTTTGATGGGGCAATGCTGCCCGGATGGTGGGTTGAGAATCTGACAGGTGGCTGCCAGGCATGCCTGGTAAACCAGGAGACGTGGGCAGAAGGTGGGGGTGGAAGAGGCAAAAAATATTCATAGATGGTGTTGAAACTTACTCAGAGGGTATTAGATGTTCAAATGATCTGATCCTTTTGCTTGGACCCATTACAATATGGGGGAAGGGATTTCTCAATTAGAGAAATGAGGGGTCTCCCCTGCGGGACTGGCATCAGATCCAGAACCAGAGTGAGATAAATGCTGGTAAATATTCACGACGTGAATTAAATGGGGTCTGTGATGTGAGCCAAGGCAGGTGGAGCTGTAGCGGAAATACCATGAAGGGATCTTTTGGGGGAGGGGTCCCAGACAAGTCTAATTTGGAATTTTGTGTCTGTTGGAGTCACTGGAAAGGCACCTGAGTTGATATGCAGAGGACAGCGGGGAGGCGGGGGTCAGTGCTCTGCGCAGGGACCTTCGGGGCTGGGAGAACACGAAAGCATGTGCCCCGCTGCGGGACCCCAGCACTGGAGCATCACTCATCTCAGAGAGAGGGACTGTAATTGAAGCCAAAGGAATCATTTTCTCCGGGGATTCTGAATCTCCGGAATAAGCGTCATTGCTCCGGGGCCAGGTGACCAAGTGCGAGCCACCTGGAGTTTAGATACGGCCAGAGGCAGCGCAGCCTGGGTGGTAAGCTGGCAGGTGGGTGACTTTAGGAGCCTGGGACGTGGTGCCCAGGACAGGGAAGCAGGGTGCTCACAGGGCACCGAGAGCAAAGGCCACAGGGCAGAGAATCAGGAAGGGGCAAGAGAGCTGGAAGATCTCATGCAACAGGCTCATTTAATGAAGACAGAAACTAAGGTCCACAGGGGACGCCTCCATGCTGAGTCACCCGATCACAGCAGTGGCTGAAGCTTATACAAGACTCAGGATGTGCCCAGCCCGGTCTGAGCCCTGCAAGAGCATCATCTCATCTAATCTTCACACCAATAATACTACCATGACCTCCACGTCACAGAGGAGGAAACTGAGGCAAGGAAAAGCAGAGCATTCTGCCCAAAGCCAGAGGTCACACCATGGTTACGAGTTGGACGTCCGCACGTGTCCCAACCGTGGCCTGTTGAGGAGCCCCACAGGAGACAAACTCTGCCGTTCGTCTTGGCCGATCAGTTTGGGAAAACATGATCTTTTCTTTGTTCTAATCTGAAATATTAATGTATTTTACTTAGCAACAAACCCTTAGCTCAAACAAAATCAGATGCAGAAACCCAATATGGCAAATGGGTCGAGATACAACACATCTACTTCAAAAAAAAAAAAAGAAAGAAAGAAAAATCAAAACAAAGATAAAATATTTTTTACCTATCAGAAGGGCAAACACTGCAAAGGCTGATAACGCCCAGCGCTGGTGACAGTGTGGGAAAACCGGCGCTGTCCTCAGTGAAGGAGCGGTGGGCGTGCGCACTCCTGCAATGTTCTTGGAGGGCGATTGAGCAACACCTGGGAACCATCAGCTGCCTTCCCTCTGACCCAGCAGTTCCACTTCTAGGAATTTACCCTATGGATAGACTTGCAAAAGAATTCCAAGATATGCACAGGGATGTTCGACACAGCTTTGTCTGTAATAACCAAAATGCTGGGAACAACCTAAATGTCCCCACACAGAAGAGTGGTTAAAATTACTGGTGGCCCTGTCCAATAGAATTCTCTGCAGATGTTAACCCGATTGAATTAATTCTAAACGTGCTGATATCAAAAGATAGCCTTTTAGGGGAAGGGTAGATCTCAGTGGCAGAGCACATGCTTAGCAGGCATGAGGTCCTCGGTTCAATCCCTAGTACCTCCATTAAAATAAATAAGTGACTAAACCTAATGACCTCCCGCCTCTCAAAAAAAGATAAACTTTTAATCGGTAAAGTGCACCAATCTGAAGCGGATAGCTTGAGTAATTTTTCCCTACGTGTACACCTGTGTAACTGCCACCCAGATTAAGACACAGAACATTTCTGTCACCTCAGTAGGCTCCTTGTGCCCCTTGCCAGGCAATCACCCCCTCCCTCACCAGAGACAACCTGTTTCCTGACTTTGGGGACCATATTGTGGCTCTGCCTGTTCTTGAACCTTCTAGAAAGGAACCACTTCATATCTGTACACTGCCTTTTGTATCTATTTCTTTCACTTAATGTTTTCCAAGTTCATCCATGTTATGCCTCTACTGGTAGTTTGTGCCTTTTTATTGCCAAGTGGTGTTCCTTTGTAGAACACAATTTGTTATCCATTCACACGTGTGATGTTTGTGTTGTTCTTACTTTTTGACTAGTAGGAAGAAAGATGCCGTGAACATTCTTGCACAAGTCTTTTTGTGGACAAATTGCTGGGTCCAGGGGTAGGAATTCGTAGGTATGCATGTAACTCTGATACAGAATACCAGAGAGTTTTCCAACATGGTTCAGCCAATTTACATTCCTATATCAGCAACATAGGAACATTCCTGCAGCACCTTGTCCTGGTCAACACCTGGCATTGTTAGGATTTTATTTTTCTATTTTTTTTTCTTTTTAGCCATTCTGGTCAATGTGTAGTGGTATCTCATTATGATTCAAAAAATAATTTTAGGGAAAAAGGTTAATATGCAAAACAATGGCTGTATTATGACACGCCCCCAGTACCATTATACGTTACCTAGTATATTTTATGTAGCTATCTATCTGTAGATTCACAAAGAAAGATTTTCTGAAATCGTAAATTGGAAAATGTTACTGTTTATGAAGGAAAACTGGCCTTGGGATAGGAGGAAAGCCTTTTTGTTTCTTTATTTCTATAATGTTGAATTAGCTAATAGTATCTCCAAGTTTCGGAGCAGGAAATGGAATCATTCTATGGTCTAATACAGGAAACGGGGTGCTTGCCGAACCACTGGGAGTTTGGGGCAGTGGCCTCAAGGCTGTGCTTCCAGGAAAGACTCCCAGAGCACACAAGACTGAGCCTCCCGGAGCTGCATTCCCTGGGGATGCCAGCAGAAGCCCAGAGTCAGGAGCACGCGTCTGGCCCTGCTTCTCAACCCCGAAGCAGCCAGGGGAGGGGCCGGGGAGAGCAGCTGCCCTGAACCACGCCTCCCACACCCCAGTCAGGGCGGAACCAGGGCGCCTGCCTCACTTCACCCTCCAGATCCCACCCAGGGACACTGAACAGCAGAATCGAATTCACATCCAGATCTCTAGCTGCAAAGGAACCTGGAAAATACAGTTTTCAGCACTTCAGCCTCCACCTGATGGGAAAGAATGCAGAAGGATGACAGGACAGAGGCTGAGCAAATCCACCAGAAGGTCGTCAGCCTCCAGCCCCTCTCCCCGGGGGCCTCCCCACAAAGCTGCTTGAGTGTCCTCACCACCGGTGGCTGGCGCCCCCCAGAGCACAGTCCCCATGGCCGAGGCAGAAGCAGCATGCCTCTTAGGACCTGGTGTCAGAAGTCCCACGCCGTGCTTTCCGCCAGAGCCCGGGCAGCCCGGACGCACCCTGGAGGGGTGGCACAGGGGCGGGGAGCCCAGGGGGCGCGGAGCACGGCGGGCGCCGCGCCGGGAGGTTGGCCACCACACTGGGGACTTGAGGAACAGAAGTTCTTTTGGCAATGAGGAAATATCAGGAACGGAGCTACCCCCACCCCACCGAGCTTTCCCCTCCTTCTAGAACCTGTATGAACCACGTGTGTGCACAGGAATGTAACCTGTGTCTCCACTTAGCGGATTTGTGGCTTTTGGCAAGCGGCGACCTCGTGGGACTCAGTCACCTCATCCGAAAGTGTGGCTGATACTAGGACACACGCCGAACAGTCGTTGAAAGATTAAATGAAAACAGGCATGTAAAGCATTTAGAGCCTTGCTCTAAAAATTCAAGTGTTAGCTGGCAACGCTCTCAGGCCCAAATACTCACATAGATGACAAAATCCGCAGCGTCAGTGCTGGGGGCTGACCCCCTAGGCTGTTATTTGAACGTCACACAGAAACAGCTACCAAATGAAATACCAGTTTGTTCATTTTCCCTTCAGGTAATTTTTGTGGTTCAGTAGTTTTAAAGTTTGATTTAGCTCCGGTGTAAGCTTGTTCCTGAGTTCTTAAAAATCAATCCATCCATAAATAAAAATAAAAATAAGTAAAAAATTTAATGACACAAATCAACTTATTTACAAACCAGATAGACTCACAGACATAGAAAACAAACTGTAGTTACCAAAGGGGAAAGGCGGGGGAGGGATCAATTAGGAGTTTGGGATTAACAGATACACACTATTATATATAAAGTAGATAAACAACGGGGACCTGCTGTACAGCACAGGGAACTAGATTCAATACCTTGTAATAACCTATAATGAAAGAGAATTTGAAATACATATATATATATGTATAATTAAGTCACTGTGGGACACCTGAAACTAACACAACATAGTAAACCTACTATACTTCACTTACAAAATTAAAAAAAAAATCAATCCACGCATCAGTCAGTAAGATGTTCAGATTGTAGCTGTTCTTTGCTACCCACTAAAGAATATGACGTTCTTGTCATAACAATCATGACTGCTTTTAAAAATATTTATTCTATTAAAATAAGCAGATTGAAGAAGCAGACACTCAGTGTCACTGAGGAGCGAGTACAGACCCTTAGCTGGAGGTTTTAAGGGCTTCTCTGAGTTGGCTTCTTAAGATTCATCAGGAACTGCCTCCTGCGCTGTTCAGGGCTCTGAACTATGGTACAAAGGAGAAGGTCTCTTGTCTGCTCTTGGGAGTTCCCAGTGGACTGGCCACGTCGGTCAGCTACAAAGGCATTGAGCATGGAGAATCCTGAAGGACCAATGGGAAGAGTACCAATCTTGAAATCCAATAGCACGACTGGGGTGAGCCAACACAGCAAGGACCACCTAGGGCAGTGGCAGAGAGCTCCAGCTCTGGGTCCCCACTGCCTGGATGGAGAGCTTGACTCAAACAATTACCTGTGGACAGCCTTGAGCAAATTTCATGACACCCTGGGCCTCGGTTTTCCTCATCTATTAAATGGGGGTGATGGCAAGGATAGCCACTTTACAGCAATGTAATTAGGATTATGCATGTCATTAAAGATGAATTTTGTAAAGATAAAATCCTGACTCATGTAGATCTAAAATAGGTATGCGTCAAAGATTTTATTTGACTCCTTAGTTAATGAGAGAATTTGTAAGATGTTGCAAATTGTTCAAGGGATAATTCAGACACACCCATAAATATGCAGGCAATCAGAAGTGCTGAAATGAATTTACGAATAGATGAAAAACTGGTCAATAGTCATAAGACAATAATCAATTGAGTTCCAAGGGACAAACTCATTTTCATTTCTATGGACAAAACCATTTGCATTCCTGTCCATAAAGCCAATGAAAGGCACAGACCTGTGAGTCAGATAACTGAAGGTACATTCACTAACCTTCTTTTGTCCATTTCACAATGTCTTCTGACAATGTAAACCATTAAGTGCTCGCAGCGTTCTAAATAACCATCAGCTTTATTAGTGTGTATTAATATTTTAAACGTGAGAGCCTTTCCTACCCGTCTTGGATGTTAGGGAAGGAAAGGAGGCAGGGTGGGAAGGAGAAAACCACAAACCAAGCTTGTAACATTTTTTTTGGCTGAGTTTGATATGGTTTGAGGTTCAGCAAACTTAAGGCTTTGGTTTGGGGTTTTCGTCAACTCCCTGGTTCATATGTCCTCTGGGCCCTTGTCATCACCTTGGGGACCCTGAGCCCAGATTGTGGTTCAGTCCTGTGGTCTGGCCCATCCACACACTGAGCCACCGGCTAACTTCTCCAGGCTCCACAGGTCTACAAAGCCTTCATTGGCCCAATTCTTGGCGGGCAGAAGACAGCAGTTTGAGTAACAAGAAGGCTCAGTACATCTGTTGAACTCCTGAATGTGACTGTCCTAACCCCAGGGGGTCAGATCTTGTTCTTGTGGTGAGTCTAACTTAAATGTGTCTCTCATACACTTCCCAGGAGTTGACATCTTACATCCATGGCCTTGGAGGCTGCATCTCCCATACCAGTTCTTCCAACACTCAAAACATGTTCTTGCCTCAGGCCCTTTGCACATGCTCTCTTCTCCCTGAAAGGGACTTAAGTAGATCAGTGCTGGAGCATGACAAATGTTAAATAAATGTTAGCTATTGTTTTTCCTCTAAATGGCAGACCTCGGAGATATTGCAGGCTTTTCTCCCACAATAGTGAATATCGCAATAGAGCAAGTCACACAAATTTTTTGGTTTCCTGGTGCATATAAAAGTTATGTTTACACTATACCACCACAGTCTATGAAGTGTGAAATAACAGCATGATGTCTTTAAAAAAAAAGTACATACCTTAATTAAAAACTACTTTATTGTTAAAAAAAAAAAGCTAACCATCATCTGAGACTTCCGTAAGTCATAATCTTTTTGAAAGAGTCACATCAAAGATCGCTGATCACAGCTCATCATCGTAATGATGACAATAACGAACAAGCTTGAAATATTATGAGAATTACTAGAATGTGACACAGAGACACGAAGTGAGCAAATGCTGTTGGAAAAATGGCATCAATAGATTTGCTCCACGCAGGGTTGCCATAAACTCTCAACTGATTGAAAAAAAAAAAGCAACATCTTCAAGGTGCAATAAAATGAGGTGCACCTGTCCTTACAGGGCCCAACCACTGAATCTGGACCACAGCTTTCCCTCCGTCCAAAGAAGCTGGTGTGCAAGGTGGACGTTTGGCGTCCGTGCAAACTTCCCAGGCCTTTGAGGCAGGGCTGTAATTACGGTGACAGTCCCAGTAGTTCCGTGGGCCACTTGGTGGCCAAGAGAAGCCATAGCCTCAGGCCAAGCCGTTGACCTCCTTTTGCCTTAGTTTCCCCATTTGGAAAACAAAAAAAGGAGGGGCTGTTGAGACCCGTAATCATGATTTGTTTATTGTGCGCTCTGAGCTGCTGGGCTCAAAGCCTTCCGGCTCGGATCCATTTTACTATTATAATCACTGCAGACTCTGGAGAAAATTCAAAGAGATGTTTTACAACCAAATTATAGAAGTTTCTCTGTTCAGGAGGGACTATCCCAGGGTAATTAGCGAGGAAACTGGGTAACAGCCCTGCCAAGAGCTCCCTGGCCGCGGAGAGTGGGTGCGCCTTCCGCTGCGAAGGCAGGAGAGGGTGACCCAGTGGCCTGGCTGCACCGGGAACACCCAGGAGGGCCGGCCCCTGCCCGCAGAACAGAGGACATGGACTGCGCAGGCGCTGGCGAGCTCGGCCTTCTCCTGCCCTCTGTCCTTATGGGGGGTCCCTTGGGGGCTGAGCCAGAAGTTCCTGGGGGTGGTGTTTTCTCCAAGGCTTAGTGGAAGGAAGGGGTCGTCAGAGCGGGGTGGGGGGCTCTGGCTCAGTGGGGGTGGTCAGGGGAAGAGGGAGCTTCTCCTCTGCACGTGAACCCACCTTGCGGAGACCGGTGCCCCCGACCGCGCCCCCAGGCCTGGCTGGTTAGGATGGCTGCGGGCCTTTTCACTCTGTTTCAGAGTGGACGCCTTGGGCGGCAAGGAACAGGACACCACTGTTTCTCACATGACAACAACCTGGAAGAAACTGGCAGCAGGGACCAGCACTGTCAGTGACACTGGTTCCATGGCCTTTCTCCTGTGGTTGTGAGCCTCCCGTGGCTGTCACCCTCTTGGGCACCATTTCTGCATTCATGGTTGGGGAAGGAGGTATAGGTGGTGCAAGATGTATCCATCCTTTTTGTCAGAAAAGCAAATGCTGCCCAGAAACTGCCTCAGGGCCTTTGCCTATGCTGTCCCTTCTCTGGGAATGTTGTTCCCTCTCCTTGAAGCCTGGTTACCTCCTACTCATGCGGTGTCTCTGGTTCCCGTAGGGCCTCCGGACACTCTCCTTCAGGTGCACTTTTGACAATTGTAATTAATTATCTGTACTGATCTTTCTTTAATCTCTGTCTCCTCCAATAGACTGTAAGGCCCACTGGAGCAGGGACTTTGCTTGCTCTTATAACCCAAGCTGGACCTTACAACACTGCAGAGAATTCTTGAATGTCTGGCCAGCAGGTGGCTGGGAGAACCCTGTCCACTTACAGCTTTTCGCCAGGTGGCCGCTGAAGCCCAGTGAGGGAGAGGGACAGAAGTCCCGGGGCCACCTTCTCCTGACCAGAGGCCACTTTCCTGCACTCCTCCAACAAAGGCAGGTATGCTGAGCCACTACTGTGTGCCAGGAGCTGGGAGACACTGATAAAGGAGACAGTTCCAGCCCATGGGGCATTCAGGTTGCTGAGATAAATGCAGGCTAAAAAGAGCGGGGAAAGAGAAGCATGCGAAAAATGGTCCACACCCAGGCCAGGATGCCAGCTTCTGGAGCCAAAATTAGAACTAGAACAAAATTAGTACTAGGAGAGCATGTCAGTCAAACCTCAATCCCCCAAAAAAAGTTTATGGGAGAAAAAAAAACAGTAGAGCAAAGATAACTCCTCCATCTGACCCCCAGTCTCCTCCCTCATCTGACCCCCAAGCTCCTCCCCTATCTGACCCCCAAGCTCCTTCTGCATCTGACTCCCCATGTTTCTCCCTGTAGGATCTTTAGCATGTTAACCAGACATCATCTGGTCCTTCAGAGGTGAGATCAAGAGGGACTTTTCTTGCAGACACTTCCTGGCTTTAGCTCAACCCTTGAGAAGAAAATTAGTGTCGTAAGTCACATGAATGCCTTAAGACATCTTCTACCCCTTTATTCCCCTCACCCCACCCTTCAAACAGTGCTTAGAAGGCAACTCAGACAGCAGTGGAGAATTGCCTTTGGAAGTGGGGAGGTGGGAGAGAAAAGTCCAGAGTCTTCCAGAAGTCGGTGTCTCACAACCATTCCTCACTGACACTGACCCTGAAATGAGGCAGCTTCTGGGCCGGTTGTGAAATCGCCAGCAGCTGCCTGCTCTTCCTGTCGGGCTGATTTGTATGGAGAAAGACACAGGTGAGGGAGGTTTTGAAACTGGGCAAAGGAGCAGAGAACCCAAACAGAGGCATGCCCGCCGTGCCCTCCAACCCAAGGCTTCCCGCCGCGGCTCCGCCTTTGGCAACACAGGTCACTTCTGGAGACCGTGTTAGCTGTCGGAGTTGCTGCCTCTTCTGAACACAGAGATGCTTTTACTGCGTCTTCTGTGCAGGACAGTCTGTCCCCAGGAATGTCCTGGGTTGTGTAACCGGTGGCTGATACTACTGTTGCCCCAAAAGGACCATGTGACTTTCATTAAGTGAAGAGGGTATCTCGAAATCTTCATTTCATCCAGCGACATTGTCTTACCCAGCCCCAATCACCCTAATTTATTCTTTGGTCTTCAGTGACCTTATTGTTCAGATTCAACGAAATGTGTATTGGTCTGAACGCTTGTCTCGGGTGTGCCCGTCCATCTAAGCCAGGAGGGGGCAGCGTTTTCCTGCCAAGCGAAGGGCTTTCAAAGCAGAGAACTGGGGTGGGGGCAGGGGTAGGAGCTGTTCCAGGGCAGCAGACCCTGTTTTAATTGTCCACACTACCCCTGTGTGATAAAATGGCTTTTCGAACCCACTGAAACCTTCTCCTGATCTACTTAATTAAGGTGGAGAGGAGGGGGCTGGGGGACATAACTATAAAATCAAGCCTTCATGTACTCCTTCAATTCATTCAACAAACTTCTGCAAATAAGAGCAGGAAAGCCAGGTGCTTCTACTGCTCAAAAAAAGAAAAAAGAAAAAAGAAACCCTCCAAAGCAAATGATATGAACACATGATGGAAAACATTAAGATGGCAGAGGAATCCTAAGTTTTCAAAAATTGTAAGGAGTTTTCATCTGTGACTTTACTCCTTAATAATACATGGAGAGGGAGGCTCAGCAGTCCAGTGAAAATGGCCACAGAGACCCTAGAAAGCCGATTCTGACAAGGTGTGTGCTTGGGCAAGGTAGCCTCTCTGAGCCTCAGTTTCTTCATCTGGAAAGTGGGGGTAACAAACAAACAAAAAAATCTGGAGCCTGAAGGGTGATTAAAGCTTAGGCTCACAAGAGGCTCTACATGGCTAGTGCAATGACATTGTTAGTGCAAGTGACACCTGCCCAGGGTCGGCCCAGGGGTTTTCAATGTTCATTTCTTGGCATAGAACACTTTCTTCCTGGGTGCAGTCATTCCCAGAACTGCACAACACTGTGCAGTATGGAGGGAGGCTGCATCGTCCAAATAAAAGCAGAGACATTGAGCTTATTTTACAAAAAAAATGCAGCTTCGAGACAGGTGCCCAGATCTGTAAGTATGTCTATACGGTCCCCTCCCAGTTGGAAATCCCAGAGCTTGTACTGCTGAAATCTGAACAGGATGGAAGTGGAGGCCCCTGTGAGCTGGCAGGAAGCCTCCAGAGCCCCAGCCCAGCCCCCAGGACACTGCAGGATCTAGTTTTGAAGTCACCAGGTTTGGATCCTCGTGGGGAGGAGGGGGAGAACCTGGAGCTTTAGGACCTGGTCGCCTGCCCCATCTTTGCGGTTTTGGGGGCCAGGGCCCCACCACTCCTCTGGGTCTTCAGGAGGTCAAGGCACCCAGAGCTCTCGTGTTCCAGCCCTGTGCTCTTGGCCTTTTGGGGACTTGGCCTCTTGCAGATAGAATCTCATCTCCAAACAGCTTCTCTTTTGAAGATGCTGGGGAGTTCATCTGAGTCTCACAAGCCATGAGCAAATCAAAAAAGGTGCGAACTGGAGAAAGCAGATTGAAGGTACCGTGTGAGCAGCTGTGATTCCCACCCACCCCACCCCCCACAACGCACCATTTGTCATTTTGTTCACATTGGGCATTTGCCCCCCCACCCCAACAGCAACCCTACAAGGAAGACGCTGCTATGATAGCCCAGGACTTGGAGGGGGCCACGTCCTCGTCCTCAGTCATACACCTGGGAAGGGACCCAGGAGGTGTCATCTGGCACCACTCCCTCCTTCAACATATGGCAAGGAGCAGTCCTGACCCTGACTGGGGAGGTGTTGGGGGGGGCACTAGAAGATTCCAAGATGACCCCTAATTGTTTGCTTGCAAGTCAGGACAGCTGTTTTCTGCATTATAAAGACCAGCTCCCTGGATTCAAGTAGTCCCATGATGGGCCCAGGACTGGTGCTGCCTTCTGCTCCAGCCCTCCCTGCCTCGTGAGAGTGGCACAAGGGACAGCAAAGTATTAACTCCCTCAGCTCAGCTCTGGTTTTGCTGATGTCCGATGTCCGTGGCAGGCCCGCGTTGGCTCTGACTGGACAAACCTCACAGTTGGACAGTAATCCAGGTTCCTGAGAAACGTGGCCAGAACCTCTCTGAACTGAAATGAGAATCACATCCAAGGTGCCGGCTGGTTTTCTGTAGCAGAGACCCAGGAGCCCCAGGAGGTGGAGGAGACTCTGGGGCAGGGTGACGATGGCAGGTGACCACATCTCCCTGAGACTTCACCCATAAAATAAGCATCGCATCTCCTAGGGATCAACCACTGGAATATATGCCCTATGAGGGCAGGGTGTTTATCCACGTTCTTCCCTGATCTATCCCCAGGAGGTTAGGACGGAGCCCGGCACACTGTAGTCACGCAATGAACATTTACCTATTGAATAAGTGAATCTGTCTGTTTGCAGGGTGGTTATGATTAGCTGGGATAAGACAAGCAAGCTGTCAGGGACCGAGCAGGTGGGTAAGGTTTGTTCCTTCACTGTGAGTCCCCTTTTGTCTAACCTTCTAGATCCAACAAAGCTTTGCTCATCTCAGATGAGACAATATATACGAGAAAGCCAAGGACGAGCTGTAAAATGCTCTCAATAAATGTTTATAAACACTAAAGTGTTCTGTCTAAACATTTCTACCCTCTAAAGTACTGGGCAGAAAATGAAGTGTTTCCATAGATGTTATATCATTTGATCACCCCAACCCTGTGCAATGGGATGTGAATATTGAGTTTCAGAGATGTTATTTTATGTAAGCATATTTTTCTGTATATTTCAGGAAGGTTTCATCTTCCCAGAGGGCCTCCCATCGTTCCTGTGGGAGCGGGGACAGTGGCGAGAGGATAGCCGGGTGGGGTGACCTGAACCCAACTGGGTTATAGAGTCAATGCGTAACATCCATTCACCCAATCTTTAAAACAGAAGAGGCTTGTAACCAGCATTACTAATTAAGTGGATAAGAGATGCAGATGACGGGGAAATAAGGAGAAAATGACAGTCTGCGGAGAAGATGTTCAAAGTCAGTGCCGTAAAGAACAGGGCAGGAGCCCAAACGGCCAACAAACTGCATAAAGAAAAGTAAACAAAATCTGGGTCATTAGTAATTTTAAAATGCAGATGCAAACACCAGCAAGGACTTAATAATAAAAACAAAACCCCCAGAGTTGGTGAGGAGGTGAGCAGAGCGAGTAGCACCTTCCAGACTCAGCTGGAGGGACCGGAAATTGCTGCAGCCATTCCCAGGCACTCGGCCAAGTGTATCCAAAGCTTTAAAGATGCAGCCCCCTGATCCTAATGAAATAATTAGGAACGGGGGTAAAGATAACATGTTTAAGAATGTTGGTCAAATATTGTAAAAGCAGAAAAGAAAATTTGGATACAACTTAAATGTCCAAACAGAGAGGCCTAGAGGCCTGAAAGCCATTAAAAATCATGGCTTAAACGTAATTGCCTGGAAAATGCATACAGACAGACAAACTGGAAATAGCTGTAACCAAAATACTGTGGGTGAATTTTACTTCCTCTTAATATTTTCTATATTTTTCTTACTTTCTATAGTGAGCAGATATTGCATTATAATCAGGAAAAAAAATCATTAGTTTTTTTTTTTTCAATTTTTAGACTATTGCCCTGGAGCAGCATGACTTTAGTGATTTATTCTTACCTTCTTAGGGACTTATTATTGAACAAGAGGAAGGAATTAACAATTGGTTATTTGACCTTGCAGTCCCTCAGCTTCATCATGGATAAAATAGAGTTTCTAAGCGTACCTACCATACAGAGTGTGTGTACATGTGTGTGCGTGCGATGTGAAATGACTTGAGCTGCATAAGAGGACTTAGCGCAGTGCTGTCAAGTATGGCATCTCCACCACCGTTCGCTGCATTATGATTATTACCATGAACGCTACTGCCGTGGTTGTTTCCCATGAAGAAAACGCGACAGAAACACTAAAAGAGCCCCAGGCTCAGGGAAGGATTTGCAAAGCCATAGGCATCCCGATGTGCATAACGGAGAGGATCCTCCAAAAAGGACAGTTACGAGGGTCGCGTGTGTAACTATAAAGAGGTTTCGTGGAGGACGGAAGGAAGGGAAAAACCAGCTGCGTGGAGAACAGTGAGAATATACTCACAGAGGTGGAGACAAGTACAGGTTTGCACCAGGCAAACCTCTCCGGCCTCTAACCACGCCCCCAGCCACGTCTTCAACCCTGCCTCCAGCCACGCCCCTGTCACGCCTCTAGCCACGCCCCCAACCGCCCTCCCTTTCCCAGAGCTGCTCAGACCAGGGCCGTGTGCAAACCAGAGTCTTCCCTGAGAGGTGGAAAGCTGTAAGAACCTGCGGACAGGGATGGAGGCAGGCGCTGAAAGGATGCTCTGAGGTTGGTCAGGGGCCCTAACAGCCTGAAATTTTGAGGACGCAGGCACCTCATGAGGGGCCCAAGGAAGTCATTTTATAACCCTCAGATTCTATGCACTAGAAATAATAACGCTTAACATTTACAGCTCAAGACAGTCATTTTATAGCAGAAAGTGAGAGGCAGATGCTGATCCCATGTGTCAGTAATAATAACCTAACATTTACTGAGTGCTCTGTGCCAGTTGCCAAGTTGCCAGGGTTCTCACTCCCTGTCCTGTAACTCTAGCCCTTAGGTCCTATTAGCAAACCCCTAGACAGGGGAGTAGACTCTGGACAGTTAATTGACTTGTTCAGGATTCACAGCTGGGAGATGGCAGAATTGAGATTCCAACCCAGGCACGTACACCGCAGGGCCTGTGCTCCTAGCTAACTCCTTACACTGCCCCCACGTGCAGCTCAGTGCAATAATACACCCCCGTTACGTCGGCTAGTTGTGGTGACTGTTTCTTACAACTGAAAGATGCAAATTAAAGTGAACAGCAGATACTGCCTTAAGAAATGAGAAAAGGGTCTGTAAAAAAAAGCACAATACCTTGGCAGCAAGAATACCTCTCAACTACACCTGATCTTCAGTGCTCAACCTGGGGGAAGGGGGGCAGAACCAGCACTGACCCCTGTGCTCACCTGCCCTGTGCTGACTGCTGCAGGGCACCTGGGGCTGGGCCAGACCCTAAAGGCACTAACCATCTGGTTGGGAAGACTGGACAATTGGATACTGGCCAGGTTGCTTTCAGGACTGATTCATCATGTTTAAGCACTAAATCCTAGGTAGCTTAGAAACTGCATTAGGCTAAATAATGGCCGTCCAAAGATATCAACTCCTTACCCCCGGAACCTGTAAATATTATCTCAATTGGAAAAAGGACCTTTGAGGATGTGATTAAGTTAAGGGTGTTGAGATGAGGAAATAAGCCAGCATTATCCAGCAGGGCCCTAAATGCCATCACAGGTAAGAGAGACAGAGGGAGATTAAACACATGAAGGAGAGGAGAAGCTATGTGAAGACACAGGCAGAGATCGGAATGATGCGTCACAAACCAAGGAACACCAGCAGCCATCAGAAGCTGGAAAGGCAAAGGACGGATTCTCTCCTAGAGCACCCCAAGGCAGTGGGACCCTGCCAACACCCTGATTTCAGTCGAGTGTATTAGTTCTGTTTTCTGACTTCCAGCTCTGTGAAAGAATACACTTCTGTTGTTCTAAGCCACCAACTTTGTAGCAATTTGTTACAGCAGCCATAGGAAACTAATACGGACTAAGTGCGGTAGGGGATGAGCCAGATGAAAAGCCCAGTGATGTGGAGTCAAATCCTGGCTCTCCTTCCTAGGGGGCCTGGAGTCATGACTTAGCCTCTTTTTGCCTCAGTCTCCTCACCCATGCAATGAGGGGGCTATTCTTTACTCATATTAGTTGGAACTATTTTGGTTGCATGTGACAGAACTCCAACTCCAACTAGCAGAAGTAAAAGATCCCAGTCAGGTTCATGACATGAAAGAAGATAAATGGTGGTTACAGCTTCAGGCTTAGCTGGACCTAGGGGTTCCAAGGAGCTATCACTTCCTCTCTCCCTCCCCCAGGCCCCTTCTCATCTCTTCTTCTCTTGCAAGTTGGCCTCATGTTCTCCTTCTGCAGGTTTCATTCTTACATCTTCACAGCTTAACCGGCTCACATCAGAATGTAAAGATCCCAGCAAAGGCTCTGACCGGCCAGACTCCTAACACATGCCTAGCTCCTGGTCCCATCACTGCCGAGGGGAGTGGGCAGTAGGGCTCGCCTGGCCTGAGTCAGAGGCCTCCCTGTGGCACAGAGAGAGGGGCGGGTTATGTGATGGCAGTGCCCTCCAGAACCACACTGAGAGCGTGCAGAGAGCACACCCCCAAAGGCAGGAAAGTAGGGGGTGCCCTTACCAGAAGTGAGGAAATAACGCAGGACAGACAAAAACAATGAACATCGACCACATTACCTCGTGTAATTGCTGCGAAAGCCCAGCGAGAGAGCGTGTACGGACACGCTCTGCGAGCAGCACGGCTGTGACATGTTTGCCGTGATCTCAGCCGGCCCGACTCCACCCACTCTCTCCCAAGCCCTTGCTTTCCGCAGCACCTCCTCCCTGACAACCCGCAGGCTGGGCCTGAGGCCACATGGACGTAAACAGGACAATGGGAAGACTGGACTGCATAAAGTGACGTGTGTTCAGGCTCTGGGAGAGCTGAGAAGCCCCAGGAGTTCAACATTAACCCAACAGAAAATAGGGAGCCATTGAAGATTACTGAGCAGGAGACATGGCTTTTTTTTTTTTTTTTTGAGGCTTGCAAAGAGCGCAAAGTATACACTATCACCAACTTCTCTGTTATTCCTTTTACTAAACTAGTTCAATGTTTTCACCACACTATCAAAAAGTTCCATTTCTTTTTTTCTCTCCAAATCTAAGTGGTTCAATAGAAGGTAGAAACGGGCCCAAGAGTCCAGGGCTCCCAGCTCTGCCCGGATCCGGAGAGGAGGCGGCCCGAGTGCTCGGGCGGTCCCGTCCTGCAGAAGACGGAGCAGGGCTGCGGGCCTGGGGACAGGAAGCAGGAGACCCGCCCATCCCCACAAAGCAGCGCAAACACTCCCCGCTCCCCATTATGAAAAATACACACCTCTACCGCTCTGCAGTCAGAGACATGGCATTTAAAACTCCGCGCACAGAGGGAATCAGAAACTCCCTAAACACAACGCACAGCAGTCATTTAATAAAAATCTTTCGGATGAGTCACTGCCTTGGTCCCAGGTGGTGCTGCAGGGAAGTGCTGTGCTAGCCTATGTCCTCCGCTTGCCGGGGTTCCGCACAGACCACGCAGGTGAGCAGGTGGCCGGGATTGTCAGAGTTGACCCAAAGCAGCAGAACTGTATCACCAGTTGGCTTCTGACTTGGGGTTACTGTGTTTGGAAGTTCAGTCTCTTCTCCTCCACTGCCTGTGTTAAGAGCAGCATGAAGTAATCCACTTCTCTAAAATCCTTCTGATGAGCCCAGCCTTGTGTTAGGATTAAGCTCACACAGCAGCCGCTAGCCACGTGTGGCATCTCTGAATTGAGATTTATGGCAATGTCAAGTACAGACCAGATTTCAAAAACCGAGTACCAAAAAAAGTAAAATATGAAAATTTTTATTGATTACATGTTGAAATGGCATTATTTCGAGCTAAATAAATTATGTCATTAAAATTAACGTCACCTGTTTCTTTTTATGTTTTGAACGTGGCTATTAGGAAAGTTAAAAGTATTCATGTGGTTTGCATTTGATTTCTGTTGGACAGTGCTGTGCTAGAGAATGCTAGCATACATACGTTCTCTTATTGACGGTCAAAACAACTCTTTGTATAGACAAGGAAACTGAAGCTTGGTGAAGCTGAGGGATGGCAGTGCCACTAAGGGGCAGAGAGAAGCGTCCATACTGGTTTGGTTCAAAGGTTGTCTTTTTCACTCTACACCAAGTTGTCCATTTATAGCATCAGTCATGATGCTTTGAGCGGCAAGTAGGAGAGTCCTAAAACTCGATTTGGCTTTTTTTTTAAATCACCATTTCTTGTCCCATGTGAGCAGTTACAGTTGGGAGACTTTGCGATGTCATGCACACCCCAGGGCTTTCCATATTTCCCCCTGCCTCCCTCCCTTCACATGTTGGTTTTTGTCCCATCTTGTCAGCTGTGGTCAATCACATTTGCAGCTGCAGCTTCAAGCAGGACACACTCACACGACCACAGAAAAGATAACTTCTCTTTGTGGGTCTCCTTCTCTAGGGGAGGAAAACCCTTCCCAGAAACTCCTTAGGACCTCATAACTCAAGGTGTGGTCCATGGACCGCAGCATCAGCGTCACTCAGGAGCTCATTAGACGTGCAGGGTCTTGTGCCCCACCCCAGTCTTTCTGAATCAGAGTTGGCCTCTTAACAAGATGCCCAGCAGTTCCTGGGCACACTCTGAATAAGTCATATTCCACTGAAGTCTTATTGGCCAGAGCTGCATAGTGTGCAGATGCCTAGACCAGCCACTGAGAGGAGGAATGGAATGATCATAGTTGGTTTAGAACCATCATCATTGCATATCCTGGGCTGGGCTGGCGAGGCCCCACCCTCCCTGAGCAGACAGGCGGATCTGACTCCCCAGGAAGGAAGAACCATGTGTGGGCGTCTGGGTACGGTGTGGGGTGATGATGATGGGTAGGCAATCATGAGGGTGACAATTCCTTGAAAGTTTAATGGGATGATTAAATGAGATAAAGAATATCCAGTGACTAATACATTCATTATAATCAAATAATGGTTTCACCCAACACTTTTTTTCAATCCTGGATACATTTTTCCCCTGAAGTTACAGTGGTGTCCAAGACACTATCCCTACCCTTATAGGGAGCATATATTCTAATGAAGAAGATAGAAAAAAAAAAGGGAAATTAACATAATAGCATAATTAGAATTCTGAAAAGTGCCATAAAGAAAACAAACAATGCTGAACAGAGAATGCAGGCAAAGAGGTGCTCTCTCTGGAGGGAGGCATTTAAACAGACCTGGAGGGTAACAAGGAGCTTACCACTCCCTGAGCTAGGAGGAGGGGGTGGAGTCGGAGTGATCTTGGCAGAGGAGGGATGTCATGTGCAAAGGTCCTGGGGCAGGAAAGAAAATGGCAAGTTCAAGGAGTGAATGGATCTATATGACCTTGGGTCTTATTCAGCACGTATGTTCAGCCAGGTTGTCAGGACATCGGTTTTAACATCCTGAGTGGAATCTCTGATTCCACCTCCACCCCGAGCAGGGGAGCAGGAACCTGGCACGCTGTGCCTGATGTTATGGTCCCTGAGCAGTAGGTGTCACCTGGCCCACTCAGAAGTCACTTCTAGGTGTCACTGCTCCTCCCCCTCAGGCTGGGAGTGTGCAGCCCTGTCACAGCCCCACCACATCACGTGGTACCTGTCTGTCCATCTCTCTGTCTGTCTCCCCCACTGGCTGGGGTTCCCTTGATAACAGTGTTGTTGATTTGTTCTCATTTGTATCCCCAGCACCTTACACAGAACCTGAGACATGGTAAGTACTTAACACAAGTTTGCTGAGTGGATAGATGGCTGCCTGGTAGATGAGTGAGTTGAGATTTACAGACCCCTGGAGCTCAACGTTTGAAGGGGCTTCTAGAGCCTCTTTGGGCCCATTCTATGCCTTTGGTTATCAACCCATCTTGCAGATGACACAGATGAGGGTAAGTGAGGTCACAGAGGGCAACCATGCCCCACAGTGACAGGGTTCTGGTGAAACTGGAGAATACAGCATGCTGAACACTGTTGACTTGTAACTGGTCACACTGCCTCCATGATAACCTCATGGAAGATTTAAGAATCTTCTCTCTGTCCCACTCATGGTTTGAAGAGGTCTTCTGCCTCCTTGCAGGGATGGGAGATGTGCAACAGAGGCAAAGGGGCAGAAAAAGGGAGCCCTTCATGGAGTTGACCATCCTGGCCACAGGCATTCATTACATGACTGTGTAATAAATTACCGCAAACTCGGTGGCCTGAAACAACAATAAACATGTATTGTTCTCCCAGTTCTAATGGATTAGAAATCCAGGAGCAGGTTAGCCAGGCAGCTCTGACTCAGGCTCTCAGGAGGCTGCAGTCCAAGAGCTGGCCAAAGCAGCATCACCAAAAGGCTTGAGCGAGGCTGGGGAGCCAGTTCCAAGGTGGCGCACTCCCATGGCTGACAAGCTGGTGCCGGTGGTGTGTGAGAGGCCTCGGGTCCTCCCCATAGGCTGCTTGAATGTCCTCAAAACATGGTGCTGGCCTCCCCCAGAGCAAGCAATCCATGAGGAAGAGGGCCAAGCCAGCAGAGCAATATTGCCTGGTGTGAGTCAGGCTCAGAAGACGCAAACCATCGTTTCACCACTGAGGCGGGCCCACACCCGCACTCGGGGTGAGGGAGTCAGCCTGTCCCTTCTGCAGGGAGAGCGTCAAAGAGCTGAAGAACAATTTTAAACTTGCTGGACAGATTCCTAAGACCCTGCATTGACCTGTCCATCCCTAGCCAAGGGACGGCCCACTGGTTTGCCCATCAGGTGCTCCTTCCTGGGTATCCCCCCGATGATGGACAGTCTGTGACTCATACTTTTGTTAAATATGAAGATACATATGCGTCAACAACGTCTTCCACCTAGTGCTTTGTGAAGTGGGGCCTGAGGCTGAACACCCCCGAGCTTGTCTCTCGGGTTGGGACCCAGGGGGAGCCTGGGACGTGTTTTCTTTCCAGCGAATGGAGCCGCCCCCTTCCTCTTCCACCCACAACCTTCCAGGCTGGGAGGCTGCTTTGCAAAGAAGGCGACTTCTCTGTCCTTTTGGAGGAGACACCACTGGGCCTGGCATCTCATCAAGAGAATCTGCATTTCCCAGACGGCCCCCGGCATCGTCACTCCTGCCTGGGCCGCCGCGAACACTCGTTGCTCTGTGGACCTGAAAACCAGGCACAGTGTCAAGCTGGACCCCTGTCAGGCTGCTTGGGGATGAACTGATGCAACTTCTATGGAGGACAATTAGGCAATAGGTTTCTTAATTAAAAAGACACACATCCTTTGGCCCAGCCATCCCACCTCAAATAATTTATCCTACAAATACACTCCCACCGGTGAGACAGAATGTGTGCGCAAGGATAGATTTTGCAGCGTTATTCCCAGTAGCAAGAGACTGGAAACAATCTACTTGTGCATCACTGGGGGCTGGTTAAACAGATAATGAAATATCGACTCAACAGAATACTCTGTTGTTGTTAAAAAGAGAGTGAAGCTGTTTTTTCATACACTGGAATGATCTTCAAGATATAGTGTTAAGTGAAACATGTGAGATGAAAAATAGTGCATATCATTTGCTATCATTTATATAAAAAAAGAAATAGGAAGATTCTGCTTACGTGCATATTTATACATGAGGAAATTAAGAGAACCACACAGCTACATCTGTCTAGACCAGCGGTTCTCCTGGGGTGACTTCCGCCCCCAAGGGACATGAGACAAAGTTTGGAGACATTTTTGGTTATCATAACCAGGGAGAGGGTCAGAGGCCAGGGATGCTGTTAAACACCCTACAATGCACCAGGCAGACCCCGCCACAGAGAATCATTCGGCCCCAAATATCAGCTGTGCCAAGGCTGAGATTACCCACAGCGTAATCCCTGACATGCACCGACTTCTCAGTGAATGCTTGTTGAATGAACAAAAGATGTATTGCTGAAAACACTGGGCGCACATATGACATTCACCAAATGGTTAGCAGCGTGAGGAGAGGAATAAGGCACAGGCTTGGGGTACTTTTAAGTCTTACCTTATTCTCTTTTGTACAATTAGATTCTTTAAAAAGCCACTTCTATAGTTAAAAAGGAAAGAGGAAGGAAGGAAAGAAGGAAGGAACTGTGGCCGAAGCAAACCTTATTTCTGTTGTTCTGGCCCCATTTTCCCAGCTCTATGATGGGTGCAGTAACAATGTTGGTCTCACTGGGCTGCAGAGAGGATGAAACCAGTTCATCCTGGTAATGCACCAGGACTGAGACCAAGCTCAGGAAGAGACCTTGACCTCATCATTACTGGGAAGGGACCCTGAATGCCATTTTGATTTATGTCTGGAATATTCTCCAGGTCCTTGGCTGGCTGCTCAAGTTCAAGGCAGGCCTTGAGTGGCCCCTCTAATGGTGTCTGGAGGTGAGTTTGTGCAGGTGCATTTTGCGGGCTGGGCTGACTGTGGGCCCCAGCATTTGCCAGAGCCCATCGTCTCTCCCGGAGCTGGGCCAGGTGAGATACGTCACAGCCTCTCTCTCTCTCTCTCTCTCTCTCTCTCTCTCTGCCTCACCGCCATCTGTCCCTGGGGCCCACACAGGGTTAATGGAGCATAAATGCATGTGCCAGTGAGCAGAGGGCCGTGCCCCACCCCACCCTGGACATTCCGGCCACCGCAGGGCTCTCCCCAGACATCGGAAGACCTGAACCCACACTTTCTCTGCTCCTGGTCCAGATGTTGACCTGGTCCAGGAATCCCAGTGGCTGCCAAAGCGTTTTTTTAAACGGAGCGTTGTCCTGGGAGACCAAAAACTTTCTAATCAATGCAAAACACGGAGAACAGGGCTCCGCAAGAAGCCCATTCGCTCCCAACCCGCTACACGTAAGCCCTATTTAGCAGCAAATCCTTAAGCCAGCGCTTGTGAAAAAGCAGCTTGTTTGGAACTGACCTTCCCATTCATGTAACGTGATACCGCACGCTTGGCCGACCTCGGCAAGCAGCTAAACATATGTCGTCAGCTGGGCACTGCCGCCACTCTATCAAGATGGTTCTGGAAGCATATGTGGGAATGGGCCTGCCTACCCTGGAGACTCCGGGGAAGGTAGGACACAGGCAATTAGCGGGAGCCCACCCTGACCCCGAGGCCAGGCTGCAGGAGGAAGTCCAGGTCCGCATCTCCTGGGCATGGGAACAATTAGGGTCAACAAATAACCGTGGAAAAGGAAACTTTAAAAATAGGACCCTGGTTAAATGACCCAGTAAACACCGCCCCTGCCCCACCCCTCAGCCTGCCCTGCACGCGGGCAGCATCTGGGCTTCACGTGGACGGTCATCCCTGCCCCCCTCTTTTGGATAATGACTTCCCTTTGCAATTTCCGGGAGGAAGTTGCTGAAATGATCTTCCAATGATAAAATAAACTGGGTGATTCTTAATTTTTGGTCCAAAGTCTTTTTTCCCCTTGCAGCCCAATCTCCTCATTAACCTGGGTCAGCAGCTCCATGCCGAAACCCCTGGTGAATGTGTGAGGGAACAAAGTTCAGGCCGGGGGTGTCTCTTGTCCAGGGTGGGGTGGGCTGGCCCTGAGCTGATGCTCGGGGTGGGAACGGGAGACACCCATCGGCTCTGAGGATGCGTGGGTTGGGGTCGAGGACGAGAAACTTTCCATTTCCTCTCATCTGCGATTCCCAAGAACTATAATGCTACTGCTTACAGAGCACTTTCTAGAAGCTCTTGACCTGCACTGTCCGACCCAGGAGGCACCAGCCACATGTGGCTACTGAGTGCCTGGCATGAGGCTTATGTGATGGAGGAACTGGATATTTAATGTTACTGAATTTCTGTCTAAAAACTGACAATTCAGTTATTAGAACACTTTCATGTATTCTTGGTACAACTTGCTTTTTCAACCATAAACTTTACAAAATCTAAACAGAGATCAGGCATTTCCATTGGAAATTTAGTGCCTAAATTGAGATGTGATGTAAGTGTAAGAAATGCACACCAGAATTTAATGACTTAGTTAAAAAAATGTACACACTCTCATTAATAATTTTATGTGGACTACATGTAGCAATGACAATACTTGCGATACACTGGGTTAAAAAACTACACTATTAAAATTAATGTCACTCCAGTGTGTTGCAGAATATGACTCTCCTGAACACTACTGAACCATACCCTTAAAAATAGTTAAGAGGGTTCATTTAATGTCATATATTTATTACCATAATAAAAAAAAAGCAACCTGTTTCTTTCTACTTTTTATAACGTGGCTACTAGAAATTGTAAAAATACTCCGTGGCTCACATTATATTTCTATTGGACATGACCCCTTTTAACTCAGGTACAGCCCCACCAGGTAGGTCTGTGGACAGCATCCCCTCCCCCGGAAGGAATCCCCAACCTGCTCAGGTGAGGGGAGGAAGTGCGATCGCTCTGTATTGATAGGTTTTAGACAGAAAGAGCCAAGGAAATGTTTTGGGCTGAGGAACACCTAGAGGTCTGGGGTGATAACCTTCCACTGCTTCTTGTGCACCAAACCCTCTGCTTCCTTCCCCCCAGGGGAAGACATTTGGAGACAAAGAGAGCTTGGCTTTGGGCTCAGACACAGCGCGTGCAATTTGCAGCTGTCTCCCCAGTGAATAAAAGCCACTGCGCCCTCGAAGCCCGGTGTCGCAGGGTCTCTCCATCCACATTCTCCCCTCCTGCCTCTTCTCCACTAGAGTTACAAGTTAAATGTGAAGCTTTTGGGATGAGAAGATTCTTTCCTCTTGGATGTGTTTTGCAAAGCCCTTTACGGCTGTCAGAAGGGGGACTGTTTCCCCTGCCTCAGAATTTTCCAGAGCTCAGGAAGTGCAGAGCCGCAAGACCCAGAGAAGCAGTTTTGCTCCTGGGCTTTACAGTTCAAGGGGGCTAAGTTTAAACCCTGCGCTCACGTCCTTGCCAGCTCTTCCGACCTGAAGCCTCTTGACCTCTGTAAGGCTCAATTCTTAATCTGTGAAGTGGGGAAATAAGAACAGTCACTTCAATGGGGGCGTAGAAAAAAACAGATCAGTCTGTGCAAAAGGCTCAGTGTGTCGTCTGGCACTGCGGCTTCCACGCCCGGACGGCATGCACCTGAAGCTGGCCTGTGGTTGCCTCGGGGAGTGCTGGTATCTGCCAGGATCTCGTGGCCAACGTGCAGAGAGGACCTACTATTTGTCTAATTGCAGTGCCCAACTGCTTCTGCCCAGAACTTTCCAGTTCTTGGAAACCATTCGCACTAGTCTCTTAGGTCACTCCACCTGCCCCAAGCCGGCTGCGGGGCGAGGGAGAAGATAGGAGGGATAGTGACGGAGTTACCCCCAGCCAGCCCCTCTCCACCTGCTCCCCTGAAAGCGCCCCAGCACGCAGAGATGGCAGCCTTGTGGCTGGAGTGGGCTCCAGGCTGAGAACGGGGCTGCTGGGGTTCTGTGTTGCCCAGGGTGAAACCCAGCCCACGGTGACAGTAACACCCTGTGACAGCTGTCACAACTCTTCTTGGGTCATCGTGCCGTGAATGTTTGGAGCAGAGGAGCATCGACTGGGGTTGGGAACAGAAGTTGCCAAGGGCGCACGAGCATGTTTGATTTCGATATCCATTCATTTTACTCCCCGAAGGCCCACGGTGCGTATCCTCTGCACCAGGTGCCCCGCTAGGCTTCAGGGACCATCATGGTGAGCAAACCGGACGGGATCCCTGCCCTCAGGGGGTGCACCTTCCTCCTGTGGGAGACTGCACAGGCAGACCTGGCTGGGGTCATTTCCGACTGTGACAAAGGCTATCTATACAGGAACCAGCAGGATGGAGTGGGGCAGCCCAAGGCGCAGGATGTTCTCCAAGCGCCCTCAGAAAAGGGAGCCTTTCAGTTGGTCCAGAAGGTTGGGATCAGAAGACTTCGAGGTCCAAAGCCAGCTCCAGAGCCAAGCGGGAAGAGGGACTAGCAAACCCCGAGTTTCCCGGGGAGACAGCCTTCCTGGCCACAGAATGCAGGGGATAGAGGATCTGGGTTTGGGGTTTCTCTGCCCCAGAAAACATTCCAGAAAGCCCTAAGGATTAGGTGCTATCCGCAATTTTTTAAAACTACAATAAGCCACAACATAAATATGAGCTAGTCCAACATAGTTCTGAAATTTCCTAGAACGACCATTTTGATGCCTTTTGGTTTTTAAATATCACTTATACTTTATTTCCTCCAGGGTCTTTGCTCCCTTTGGGGGTGTCCGTGCTCAGCCGCTGCTCTGGATGAGTGCTTTGGCAGCAGGTGGAAGACAGGCTGTGGGGCTCGGGGCTGGCATGGGAACGTGGGTGCGTGACTGCACACCTGAGAGGGGCGTCAGAGCAGCCACAGGCAGGAGACGCGATGACCCCACGGGGCTGTGATGTCATCAGTGGAGCATGAGACGTGCAGGAGCCACTTCCCACCCCAGGAACAGCGAAATGTGCTCCCCTCCTGGCTAGACACACCGTCCCCCGGAGAGGGGGAGGAAGAGTGGCCGTGACTGACAATTGCTGTGTAGGGCAGTGGCCCCTGTGCCAACTTATTCACAACATCTGTCATCATGTGCTGTCAGCAAAGTGCTCCGTTGTGATTTAATTTATGCCTCGTGTGTCATAAGCCAGCACAGATTGTTTGTAAGCCGTCACATGGACTCTGTCGTCGATGAGCTGAACCTCTCCTGACAGGTGCTGGGACTGGACTGCTGGGAAGGTCCCCAAAGGCCTCCTAGCCCCTCTGTCCCCAAAGGGAGGTTAGTGGTGGGTAAATCCAGCTTCAGACAGCTGGCAGTAAATCAGCGAAGGGAAAGAGGAAGAGGAAGGACCACCTCTGGTTTGGATGCTCCACCGTGGCACTGGCCGCTGGTGTCACCAGGAAGCCAATGACAGGCCCCAACAGCCCAGAGAGTTTCCAGAACCACTTGTAGGGCTGCCTTAATTTCTCAGCTATTTGAATATGAATTTCTGCACTGTGCTCAGGACCAGAGTCTCACCATGCCTCAAGCTCCAGTGGTGGCTGTAAATAGTGCTGTGCCTACACTCATGGCGATGTCAGTGCGTAAGTGATCTCCTAAAAGATGCCAGCTTGATTTATCGCTGACAGCCTGCGCTCACGTCTGAAATGTAAACAGGAGGCTGTACACGCTCCTACACATGCACCGCATTTCACAGGGGTTAATGGAAGTGGGGGGTTGGGCTATCATGGTTTTCCAATTCTAAGCGAAGCTCAAACTTTCTTTGTTCCTATTCATTTCCTTTTCCTAGGAACCAATTCCCTGTTTTACGTAAGGGGTTTTATTCTGTCCATTGTTGGAGTCAAAAGGACAACTTCTGCACCAACTAGCTGTCGTGTGGTGTTATAAGAGCTGTAAAGTAGGTACAATCAGTTTCCTCAGAACATACTAGGAGTTTACAAATGAAAAGAGAAGATTCAGAAAATAATCAGCTTGCCCAATCAAAAAATGGACAGAAGACCTAAACGGACATTTCTCCAGTGAAGACATACAGATGGCCAAGAGGCACATGAAAAGATGCTCAGTATCGGTAATTACCAGAGAAATGCAAATCAAAACTACTATATATATGCTTTTTCTCCTGTTACCTGTCTTTTGTCAGTTCAATTCACAGTCCCCAGTCACAGAACTTAAGAAGGTAGAAGAAAAGTCTCTCCTCTTTGCTAGAGGCCAGTCCTCAGTGAGAAACAAATGTCAGAGATGGAAAATGAGGGGAGGAGAGATCTCACATGCCTAATGACATCAGTGATGCTCCTGGGTGCAGCTGAACCTGAAACTATCCCTGGGTTTCACATTTCCTTGAGTCAATGTCTCCTTTTCTTTTATTAGGCCAGTTTGCAACCAACAGAGCAGTCAGTATCATCTTCCCCCATTTTACAAAGGAGGATACAGAGTGTGAGAAGCTAAGTTGTTTTCCTTATGGCCAGAGTACCACTGGCAAAAGCGGGGTTTAATCCCAGATTCTTGTGACCCTAAATTTAGCCCAAGAGAGATCCATGGTATGAGGCCCCTAGCCCTCCCCAGTGTCATCTTCAGAGGCCAAAGAAATTCACTGTACAGCAAATCTGCAGGCAGTGACCTTTGGAGAAAAGTGAAGAATTAGAAGAAACAGTGTCACTTTTTCAGCTCAGGGTAGCAAACCCCACCATGGTGGCTACTTGGGAGGTAGGGAAATTGTGTCGAAGGGCTTTTCCTTTGATACTGAGCTAATCATTTCTCTAAGAGGAGAGTAGCATTTCTAAGACAAATGCGAAGTTTTCTCATTCAGAGGTCCTTTTACTTAATACAATACAGGCCAAAACTTAAGATTTCTAGACTAGTCATTAATAGTGGACATTTAAAACAGAGACAAGCCTTCCAAAGGCAAACAATGATAATATTCTGTATTTTGATCAGGTTTGTTTGCCTAATTGCTACATTTTTGTGATTAGTCCCAGTGGACCGGTAGAGAAAACTTGGTTATGACTTTGAAATCTTCCAAAACTGCTAGATCCACCCGAAATCTGATTTCACTCTTACAAAAAAAAAAAAAAATGCATTCCAAACATTAGCTGAGATTTTTAAAAAATGCGCATAAATATTTGCAATCAGAATCGCTTGGTCTCTAAAGATAAACAGTCATAAAACAATATTGTGACCGCATTTTCCCCTCCTGCAAAACAACTTCCTCAGGGGGGAAAGGTTAGACTAATCAGAAGTAAATTAACTACAGCTGCAGCCAACCCTTCCTTTTTCCAGAAAAGGGTTGCAGTGATTGTGTGAGTCCTCACTGCACGGGCTGCAGTGGTAACTTGCTGTGTCCAACCCGGATTAGGACAAGGTGCAGGGGGTAGACCTTGCCTCGAAACGCTTTTCTTTGTAGAACACCCCAGAAAGGCCAGCGGTGGTCCCCACTGCAGCAGAAGAGTCAGGGGCATTTATGGGGCACGCAGCCAGTTTCCCTGCCTTCTGTTGACAGTCTGGTGATGAGTTCTCAGCTGGATGTTAATTCAAGTGTATGCATGTTTAGAAATGTTATTTTTTTAAAAAACTGTTTACTGTTTTAATTCATGCAGCTAGGGCTGCCAACAGTCTTTTGCTCTGCCACCAAAAGAAATTTAGCTTCCAGATTTACTAAGTCATTGCCCAGTTAATTGCCAGAGCTTGGTTGATACTGTAAGAAAGGCAATGGGGCAATTGCAGGCAGGTTGTCCTCCCAAACCAGGGTTTTCCCAGGATCCGGCTGCCCAGAGGACTTTCTAACCCACTGTGTCCTCAACGTCAGTCACCAGTACCTGGCTACGGGGCTGCCTGGCCCATTTCGGTGGCCCAGTTAGGGGCTGAATGCTTTCAGGGTTAAAGTTAAAGTGTTGCATTCGTTCATTCATTCAACAAACTTTTATCCAGTGTCTGCTGGGTGCAATACACAGTCCTTATGTAATAAAGACACAGAACAGCAAAGACCGGCTGTTACAAAGTTTGTGTTCTAATGGGGGAAGACAATGTAGCATTCCAGACTGCCGACAGCCCATGATTCATCTGACCGATTGCCAGATGCTCGGGGTATTTCCAGGCTCTGCTCTGACAACGTGCAGTGAACTTCCTCATCAGTTCCTACTTCCTCACTGACACTTGTGCTTCTGTGAGAATAAGCCCACGTTCTGGTGGGATCCATGCCCCTGTTTCACTTTTTCCTGTAGTTGTATCTACAACATATGAGGGTGTCTATGTCCTCGTACTCTCCTTGGCACCAGATGCTACCCGTCTTCCAAATTTTTGCCACCCTGATAAGTGAAACCTGACATTCTGTGGATGTTGGAGGAGCGTTTCACAGACCTCTAGTGGAGCTGGACATCTTTTTATACAGAGTGTTTTGACTCTGCATTTTCTTCTTGGTGAACTACCTTTAACTCCTCCCCCTACCACTCCCCTCTCCCCTCTTTAAACTAAGCATCCGTTTTTGTGATGAAAAAAGCCTAATGCATTATGCCACCTTGTCATGTAAAGGAAGAAGTATCAGCCAATACTAACTTCTTAACAGCTAACATCTTAAAAGCACTGTCTATGTGCCAGGTATCACTCGCTTCATCACCACAGCATTCCTATGAGATGGACATAATTCCTATCACCAAATAAAGAAATGGAAGCACAGAGAGGCTTTGCCACTTGCCCAAGGTCGCCCAGCTAGATAGCGGCAGAACTGGAACCTGGACACAGGCAACTGTGGCCCCATCTCCGTCACTCTACTAAACTATCTCAACAAAGCCATCCCGGTGGCCCTCTGCCCTTCTCTTTGGGCTTCTTATTATGAGCTAAGCCCACAGTGTAGGAAAATGACAAAAGGAAGAAGGACCAGTATTTCCCCCCCTATCATTTCTTTTTTCCTCCTTCTGCCTAAATAAATGCCTCCTTCAGCAACTTAAATCACACAAACATCACCCTCCAAGTGGAGGCTGCTGCTCCAGTGTGTGGGGGTTCCTTGCTAGTTGGCATTAGCAAAATCCCTCAAGAAAAACAACATCTCACAGATCCTTTTTGGTTGGGGATTTTGCTTTGTTTTGTCTTGTTTTAAAACCACAGCTCCGAGCACATTTGGCCCAATTGAGCAGCTCTGATGTTTCTC
Organism: Camelus ferus; assembly: GCF_009834535.1. Classification (NCBI taxonomy): domain Eukaryota; kingdom Metazoa; phylum Chordata; class Mammalia; order Artiodactyla; family Camelidae; genus Camelus; species Camelus ferus. Next base: position 10,341,660 of record NC_045714.1, on the reverse strand, counting down.
TGCAGGGAAAGGGGTGCTAGATGTTAAGGCAAATGTTGGTTTATCTGCTGTAGCTATTGAAGCTGGAATGCAGGAGAAAGTTTCTGGTTTTTTTTTTTTTTTAAGTGTGTGAGCAGTGAACACACATTCAAGCCCGCATTTTTGTGGGGTCAGTAGGCACCACGCCGCGTGCCACGCGCTTTCATTGCTTTCTCCCGAGTCTTCACAAAAACCCTGTGAAGTAGGGACTGTTATTGTTGCTCCCATTTTACAGAGCAGGAAACTGAGGCTCAGAGAACTTCAGAGACTAGCTCTCCTGGCCAGTGAAGGATGAAGCTAGGTTTGGACCCAGGTCTCTGGTTTCCCAAAGCAAAAGTCTAATTCTAGCCCTAAAAGAAGGCACTGGAATGCACCACTGGGAAGACTTCAAAATATTTAAATTTTTTCACTGCAGTGACCAAGTTTCTGTTGGAAAGGGCTCCCGTACAAAAGAGGGACAACCAATCAAACCAAGTAGTCCAGCACCTCGAGCAGGAGAATCAAGTCGCGGTCGACAAGCCTTGTTTCACGGACCTCGGGGACTGCGGTGTCCTGTGAAGACAGACTTCAAACACTGCTTCGCACTGACACCCTCATTGGAGGAATCTTGGAGCTAAAAGATGTAGCTCCAGAAACTGGGTGTGACAGCTGAGGAAACTGAGGCCCAGACTGGGAAGAAACGTTCCTGACCTCACACTGATCTCTGTTTGAAAGCGGAGTGGACGAGGAAGACCTCGCTTGGAGCTGTGGCAGGAAGAATGATGATTCCCCAAGACATCCATACCTTCACCCCCAAAACCTGTGACCAAGCTCCATGATGCATCACGAGAGACTCTGCAGATGTGAGTAAGGATCCTGAGATGGGGAGATAATCTTGTATTCTCTGGGTGGGACCAATGTCATCACAAAGGTCCGTGTAAGAGGGAGGCAGGAAGGTCAGCGTCGGAGACATTGGAAGATGCTGTGCTGCTGGCTTTGAAGATGGAGAAAGGGGCCACGAGCCAGTGAATGCAGGCGGCCTGCTGGTACTGGGAAAGGCCAGGGAACGGACCCGCCCCTAGAGCCTCCTTGGCTTTAGCTGGGGATACCTGCGTAGCACTGTGTGCAACTTCTAACTTACGGAACGGCAGCATGATAAACTCGTGCTGTTTTAAAGCCACCGAGGTTGTGGTCATCTGTTACAGCAGCAAGAGGGAGCCCATACACCAGACCTTCCCCGCTCACCCCTGCATGATGTCCTGCCCACAGTGTTGCCTCAAAGCCTCTGGCATTATGTTGCCTGGCTGTGCGATTTGCCTTTTTAATAGAAAAAGAGCAGAAATCTTATTTTCCACTTTGTTTACGTAATTTTTTTCATTTTAGAATAGATATGGATTAACAGAAAATGTGCAGAGACAGAACAGAGTCCGCACGTGTCCTACCCTGGGTTTCCTCTTACTAATGTCGTGCATACGGTTGTCACAACTACGAACCATGATTGATACGCTATCATTAAGTAAAGTGTGTCCTTTGTTCAGGTTTCCCTAGTTTCTCCCTAAGGTCCTCTTTCTGTCCCAGGATCCCACCCAGGACCCTACATCACATTGAGTCGTCACGTCTCCCTAGGTTCCTTGTGGCTGTGACAGTTTCTCATATTTTCCTTGTTTTTGATGACCTTGACAGTTTTGAGAGGTACTGATCAGATACTTTGCAGAATGAACCTCAGTTGGGATGTTCTTAAACAACATCTCTTAAAAGAAAATATTATCACGGAAGTTACAGATTCCGGGCACGAGAAATCCTAAATGTAAAGACTCAAGTTTCTCCCCTTGCCCACGAATTAGCTGGCATATCCCTTCCAGGAGGGAAGCCACATGGAGACAGTGATGTAACGATCTAACTTTGTACACGTGTAGGTCTCTGTATCTCAGTCAGATCATAACTTCAGGGCATGGGGACAGTACGAGTCCCCCTGCAGGTTCACGGCTGACCCTCCATGACCACCTCCCCCAGGCAGGCTCGGAAGCCTCACTCCTTGTCACGTTGGACCCCACTTCATGTGGGAGAGTTAGAGGTTAGCTCTTTTGCCCAGGCTCAACAGCTAGTTAGTTATGGGGTCAGGATTCACCCACAGACAGCCTGACACCGTGTTTTCAAAGCCCAATTGCACTCACCTGATGGAGACAATAGGGCTGGCTCTTTAAAGCGGGAATGCCCTGGGAAAACCCAAGTCGGTCACTCTTGCCCATCCCTTCCTCTGAATGCTTTCATTGGGTGCCCGAGCTACTCGCACTGAGGGGAGCCTGGTTTGAGGGAGAGGTCACTGGCCCCCCTCGACTCCTCTTCTGGGAGGAGAGCAGGTGTGTAGCAGGTGTGTCTGCCCTCAGAGGATGCAGGCAGGAGAGTCTTGGGGAGGCATCTGGAACTTAGTCTAGAATGACTGATGGAATGAATGATCCAAATCGGTAGTTCTCAACCGGGGGCGGTTTTGCCTACCAGGGGACATAGGGAAATGTCTGGAGATATTTTTGGTTGTCACAACTGGATGGGAAGGGGAGGGTGGTGCTATCAGCGTCTGCTGGGTAGAGGCCCGAGATACTGCTAAACATCCCACTACGCACAAAACAGACCCCACGGTGGAGAATCCTCTGGCCCCAAACGTCAGCAGTGCTGTGGCCGCCAAGGCCCTAAAAGGCGGCCCTGTCCTGGAGGGCCTCAGGGTCCACACAGCTGCTGTGGCCTCATGGAGGACAGTGACCTTTCCAGCCCTAGGCCTTGGGCTTGTCCACTTGGCTTGCCCAGTGGACTTTGAGTTTTTATTTGTGAGGCATCCAGGGTAAGATACCTCTCGCCCAGACCATTCCATGGAGGAGAAAGCGGGTGATGGAGAGCCACCTCAGCTGCAGGGCCAACAGCATGGGGAACTGCGCTGCTGCACCGGCAGCTCCCAGGACACTACCAGCAGGCTGTCTCAGAGGTCATGGGACAGACAGGCTCACAGACCAAGTCACGATGTCTTCATCACATAGTTTATTGAATTAGCCTAAAACATACTGCAAGAAGCAAGGGGGATGAGCTGGGGTGGATTAACACATTTAAGATGAGGACACCCCAGGTGGAAGGCCCACACCCCTGACCCAGTGTTTGGCAGCATTCACACCTCTCTCCTTCTCTTTCTCTCTCTCTCTCTCTCCCTCACATCATCACCTTCCCTGCTGACCATGTGATTGCAAGGATCAGAGCTGAGGGTGAGCACGGGGACTCCACACCCAGGAGGAAGGAGCTGGGAGCCACCCTGCCCTGGGCTATAGAGGGAGGCATATCTGTCTCCAGGTGGCTGATCAGTGTCTCAGGAGCCTCTGGGGTTCGCTCGGCCCTTCCACCTTTTCATCTACAAACAGCGCTCCCACCGCCCACCTTCACCTCCGCGCCCGATGACCCCCTGCTCCACTTCCCCTCCCTGCGAGCAGCACCACACAGCTTCCTGACTTGCGCCCTCTCTGTACTGAACACACCTTACGAGTTTCTTCCGTCCATTTGTTTTTATTGTTCTCAATACAAGCGCTCAATATTCCTAAATACTGCAGCAAACACACACTGCAACAATCAGCCACATCAAGCAACGCTGGTGGCAGCTGACTTTTTAACACAGTCAAAAAAGAAAACCCAGTTACCGGAGGCCAGCTCTGGCAATCCTTACTTCTTTTTCTCTTTTCCATGTCGTTTCTTTTTTTGTCTAATGAGAATTAATAATCAGATGAAATTTTAATGAAATAGAATATTAATAATAAACTTAATCTAAAAACTAGGTAGAGAAAGCTACTTCCAGGGTGTTACCTTAGTGGGGAAAATGGCCACCTGGTTCTGGAACATTCCTCACAGTTAGACTGACCACAGCTACCTTGGTGTGGGCCACAGATTAGGGGCTGAAACTCTCAGGTGACCTGACTGACAGACTCACCAGGAGTTTCACAGGTTCCTTGACTATTATCAGGTCTGTGAGTTCTGAATTCAAGTTTCTGCATGAGACGTTGGAACACAGTTAAAAGACACTTAGTCTACACTTAACTAATCAACCCACAGACAAACGTAAGTCACCTCGCCCCCTCACTAGGATGATGACCTTGGAAAGAAGGAATTAGATAAAAAAGGTCAAACCTATCTTATCAGGCAGTAGATAAGAGAGAAAAACACTAGTAAAACCTGCTCCTGAGATCCTTCGAGACAACTCCTTTTAGGAGACAGGAAGAAAACATGCAAAGAAAAGTCTTGTCCATGAAGTGACTCAGATAAAGCAAAAAACTCAAAGTGCAGGGTTTTTTTTTTTAAATTTCAAAATGAATTGCTTTATGCTTTCTCTGATTACATCCATGCAGATACATCATTTTATAAAAAAGTAAGTTCACTTTCTCAAGGCTCTTTGAAAACACATCATTTCTTTCTTAAAAATACAGCAACATGATCTGGAACGTCTCCATGGGAATGAGATGCAGGTGCACGGTCTCTGTCTGCATCACCCTTCCTCACAGCCACACTGTAGTACGCCCCTGAACAGGTGTCTTGTAATTTATTAACTGGTCCCCTCCTGTTGGGAGTTACCTTTCCTGTAGTTTCCTTAGAATATATTCCTTGAATATAGGAGTCAGCAAATTACTTCCATAAAGAGCCAGAGAGAGGATATTTCTGTGGGCCATATGGTCTCTATCACAACTACTCAACTCTGTCAACGATGCATAAACAACTAGTCATGGTTGTATGTCAATAAAACTTTACTTAGAGACACTACAAGTGAATTTCATACAATTTTCATGTGCCATGAAACAGTCTTCTTCTCATCATTTTTCTCCCAGTCATATAAAAATATAAAGACCATTCTTAGCTCATGCTGCACAAAAACAGGCTGTGGGAGGTAGTTTTCGTGCCCCCTGCTCTAAAGAGAATTGTTGGGTTGAGTATGTGTGATTTTACATTCTGATGCGCATTACAAGCCTGCCTCCAAAAGGGCTGTATCTTTTGTTAAGGTAACTGTAGTTTTTACTCCCACAATCTAAGGGAGTGACCCCTTTAGATTCTCACCAGCTTGGGGCATTACCCACAAATGTGCCAAGTAATAAAATTCATATTGCAACCTGCTTCTGTGAGACACTGGGTGTGGAGTGACTGGAACTCTGACGTTAAGTTTTTCAACCATAGTAAATAGAAGTGATTATTTAAGAATTCTCTAGAATCTGCTAATGGGCTCACGATCGGGGGTCTTCTGCTCCCACCCAGTGCTCCAGCCAGCCCCAAGGAATGAGACGGAGGAGGTGCAGCTGTAGGTGTTCTCAAGGAGAGATCTGGCTGTCTTGGGTTTCAGAAAGTGACCCAGGGCTATCTGTGTGCCTCCTTTTAAAATGCACTTTCTGAAAAAGAAATCTGGTAAATGGAATGGCCACCCTTGGGGCTGAACAGGCCAGGCTCCCAGCCCTGGGTCCCGTATTCCTTGATGGAAACCCCGGCATTAGTTGGCTCTTGAAAACGACAGATCCTATTGCACTTAAAACGACCTCCTCTGCCTTTCAAAGATTTGCTAAGAAGCAGTTAAAATCAGCTGATTTCAGATTGGATATTGTCAACTAATACTTGGTTTTGGCCAAAGGCAAGTTTTGCAGAGTGAAGAACAAATATGAAACCATCTTCCACAAAAGCAAGAGGTTTCAGAGGAGCAGAGTGAGAATACGTTTCTAGGTTCACAGACACAAGATTTAGAGTTGTTGTTGTTGTTTTTAATGAGAAAACTTGCCAGACTAATGTAATCTCACGTTGATTCGACTGACTGATCAAAGTTTAAGTTTTATTTTTTTGTGGGTTTTTTTTTTTTTTTTTTAAAGATTCAGGGCAAAGGAGGGAGTCATTCCAGACGTTTCCTGTTACACACTGATTAGGGCATGTGTCACTTGACTATCCCTGGATTCTTTTGAGTGAAAACACAGAATTTCCAGAAAACACTTTTGAAAAAATTCTAGATACCTAGGTTGGTCCAGGGCTTTATCCCTGACTTTCTGAAAATGGCAAACCCAGAAGAAATTTGTCTAGTTCCCTCTTCCATCCTCAGAGGGGACAGAGTTCCTGGTAAACAGTAGAATCTTGAGAAACATTGTTGAATGAACAAATGAATGAGTGAGTGAATGATCGAATAAATGCCCCACACTGAAGTTCTCCTCCCAGGGGCACTGGTTAGCTGTTGACCCCAGCATAGGAAGGCAAAGGTATGAATAATCCTCAAATGGAAAAACTGACTCAGATTATCGGAAATGTCAGTTTTATTTTTCACTCTGACTCCGTATCTATTTTGGGAAGAGTTTTGAGATGCCATCTCCTTCAACACGTCTGGACTTTTCTTTGAGAACTCTTTTTAAAAAAGGCCAATGCGTAAACTAAAAATTAGGAGGCAAGATGCTTCAGCAAATTCTATAATTTCTGCCCCGGTTTGTGTTTGCATGTTGGGCATTCAGAGCTGGCTGCATCATTGGAATAAATGACCTTGATTGTCCTGAATGCAAAAGGATGTGTCTCCGGGAGAAATAAGGCCAGCATTTCTGTTTCTTTGTTTTCTTTTTATTTTTAACTCCTATTTATAGATACTCTGAGGATGGAGGGCATTTTAGGAAGGGGAAAAGCTGGCCTTCAGATAACACACTGATTCTTGCAACTCTTCCCAGTGTCACTGTGATGGCAGCGGTTCTAGGGGGACAGCTCAGTACGTTGGGTGCTCTCTGAAACCAGCTTGTTCCTTGCCTGTTTGTCTTCAGAACATAAACCAAGCTCCTGTGGCATTTCAAAAGTGTTATTGCTTCAGCACCTCAGCATTAGACAGTGGGTATGGGATGGATTTATTTTCCTTCCCAAGTGAGAAAAGTCAGACTCCTACCACCAGTGACACGCGGTGAAGGGCCCCATCGTCACCAAAAGTCTCCCCTCTCCCTTCTCCATGAGAAATCTCAACAGCGGGGAAGTTGATGGCCTGATCCTGGGTCTCTACGGCCTAGGGGCCAGATCTGGCCCACCAGCTGTTTCTGTGCAGCCTCAAAGCTAAGACTGGTTTTTTTTTTTTTTTAATGGCTGGAAAAAATTTTTAAAAAGGAAAATATTTTGTGACACAGGAGAATTATATAAAAGTCAAATTCCAGTGACCATAGACAGTCAGTCCTCATTGTTTGCAGATTCCACATACACAAATTTATCTACTCGCTAAAATTTATCCATTACCCCTAGAGAAATACTTGTGGCACTTTTGTGGTCACTCTCCAACACACGCAAAGAGGCAAAAACCTTGAGCTGCCCAGCTGAGACATAAGGCAACTCTCTGCTTCCTTCTTTCTTGTACTGCAATCAAATGTTCTTTTCATGGTCTCTTTAGTATAATGTTTTCCCCATTTGGGGGCTTTTTGTTGGAGATTTTGCTATTTTAAATGGCCCTCAAGCATAGATCTGCCTCCTGTTTAGAAGCATAAAAAGGCTGTGATGTACTTTATGGAGAAATTATAGATGTCAAGTGAGCTTTGTTCAAGCATGGGTTATAGTGCTGTGGACTGTGAGTTCATCGTTAATGGAGCAACGATGTATATTAAATAAGGTGTCTTTAAACAGAAACAAACATAAAACCAGGTTACATATACAATGAAGTATTACACAGCCATAAGAAAGAATGAAATAATGCCCTTTGCAGCAGCATGGCTGGACCTACAGATTATCATATTAACTATGTCAGACAGAGAAAGACACATATCATATGATATCTTTAAAAAATGATACAAATTCTGTTTACAAACCAAAAACAGACTCATGGATATAGAAAACAAACTTTGGTCCCCAAAAGGGAAAGGGTGGGGGAAAGATAAACTTGTAGTTTTATACATATTACTATGTATAAAATAGATAAACAACTAGGACCTACTGTATCACAGGGAACTATGTTCAATTTCTTGTAATAACATATAATGGAAAAGAATCTGAAAAGAAAAAATATATATGTATGTATATGAATAACTGGATTGCTTTGCTGTACACCTGAAACTAACACTGTAAATCAACTACACTTCAATAAAAAAAATTTTTTTAAAACTGGGTTGTATATTGATCAGCCAACAAAGTGTGACCTGAGGCTCACAGGCACCTAATCCTGGGTCTCTTCTAGAAGCACCGGGTCAGTTTTCCCTAATGCAGGGTTGGCAGCATCTTTACAGAATGTTTCTATGAGTAATGAGACTGACTGCATGACGTTTCACTGCAGCACAGCCGTCCACCGCGTGCTGCCATGGCTGTTCCCCGCCACGGCGGCGGAGTGGAGTCCCTGCAGCGGAGAACATACAGCCCACAGAGCCAAAAATATCTTCTCTCTGAGCCTTTACAGAAGTCTCCAGAGCCCTGCGCTAATACACAAGGAAGTCAAGCTGAGAGTGAAGGGAAAGTGAACAAACATTTCAATTCAATCAAATGGTGACTTAAAATATCATTTTCGTTTTGCCATAGGCTACTTCCCTTATTGTCAGGCAACTGAGAGGGAAAGATACTCACAGGCCAAAACCTGCGGTAGGTTTTTGCCACTTCTTTAAAGCCTATCTCGTGAGCAGAACTAATGACTTTTGACTAATTTGACTGGTTAGCTGATCTCAAGTTTTCCAAGGAAATCGCTTCTTTTCAGATGGTTTCACACAAGCCATGTGAAGCTCAGACTGTGTACTCTTGTCTGTGAGGGAGAAGAGTGAAGATGTTAAAGCACCGTCTTTGAAGGCAGGTCACTGTAGAGTCCAGTCCCTGCCCAATCACTTCGGAGCTGCGCAACCTTGAAAAAATTACCTCCCTTCTCTGAGCCTCGGTTGCCTCCTCACCCACGCAATGGCGATGTTAATTGTACTTTTCTTACTTGCTAATTCCTAAGCGAGTCTATTGAGCAAAAACTCAAGGAATGTGTTTGTTAGGATCAACGTTATAAAAGCAGCTGGTCGGGTGCCTGGTCTGTGCAAAGTGCTTAGAATGGAAATTCTACCCTTTAAAATATATAATCTTATTAGGTGGTTTATTTGGATCTTAGAACAGTTGTAAGCATGTAGCGGGTGCTCAATACTTTTGCTAGATGAATACCTTTAAATATATGAAGGAAACGTTCTGTAGGCTTATTTGAATTTTCTGCACTGGCCTCAATCTCAGGAGCAGGGAGGTTCTGTTCCAGGTCAGAACTGCTACCAACGCACAAACTCTGACTTTGGGGGGCTTGGGGTGCCATTTATTTTTTATATATATAACTTCCAGGTGTACAGCATTATAATGAGACATCTGTATACACTACAAAGTAATCACCATCACAAGGCTAGTTTCCACCCTTCACCATACACTTGACCCCCTTCATCCATTTCACTCACCCCTCAACCCCCTTCCCCTCTGCTAACCACTCATCTGGTCTCTGTACCTACGACTCTGTTTTTGCTTTACTGTGTTTGTTCATTTGTTTCAGTTTTTTAGAGTCCACGTAGGGGTGAGATCATACAGTATTTGTCTTTCTCTGCCTGACTTATTTCACTAAGCATAATACCCTCCAAGCCCATCCATGTTGTTGCAAATGGCAAGTTTTCATCCGTTTTATGGCTGAGTAGTATTCCACTGTGTATCTACCACATCTTCTTTAGCCCTTTGTCTGTTGGTGGATGCTTAGGTTGTCTCCTTATCTCGGCTACTGTGAATAATGCTGCAGTGAACATCAGGGTTCGTGTATCTTTTCGAATGAGTGTTTTCATGTTCTTTGGATAAATACCTAGAAGTGGATAGCTGATTATATGGCAGTTCTAGTCTTGATTTTCCGAGGAATCTGTCTAATGTTTTCCGTAGTGGCTACACCAATTTACATTCCCACCAACAGTGTATAAAAGTTTCCTTTTATCTACACCCTCTCCAGTACTTGCTGTTTCTTGTCTTTGTTAATAATAGCCATTCTAACGGGTGTGAGGTGATACCTCATTGTGGTTTTGATTTTCATTTCCCTAATGATTAGTGACACTGAGCATCTTTTCATGGACATGCTGGCCATCTCTGTCTTCTTTGGAAAAATGTCTATTCAGATTCTCTGTCCATCTTCTAATTGGGTTGCTTGGTTTTTGTCGTTGTTGAGTTGTGTGAGTTCTCTGTATACCTTGGATACTAGCCTCTTACTGGATATATGATTTGCAAATATCTTCTCCCACTCAGTAGGTGGCCTTTTTGTTTTTATGATGATTTCCTTCACGGTGCAGCTTCTCAGTTTGATGTAGTCCCATTTATTTATTCTTGCTTTTGTTTCCCTTGCCTTTGGAGTCAGATCCACAAAAACATCACAAAAACCGATGTCAGTGAGGTTATCATCTATGTTTTCTTCTAGGAATTCTGTGGTTTCAGGTCATACATTCAAGTCTTTAATCCATTTTGAGTTAATTTTGTCTGTGGTGTAAGATAGAGTTATAGCTTCATTCTTTTGTGTGTGGTTGTCTAGGTCTCCCAACATCATTTATTGAAGAGACTGTCCTTTCTCCATTGTATGTTCTTTGCTCCTTTGTCATAAATTCATCGTCCATATATGAGTGGGTGGGCTGCCACTTCTTAGCCCGAGAGGGACTTGCTCTAAATTCATCACAGAGAGGATGAGCTCCTGCAGAGAGACAAGGGCTGCCTTAAACTCTGCATCTTGGATCCTTCTCTTGCCTCACCCCAGTCCCAGTTGGAGAGTCTGAGATGCAGTGAGGAGGCTAGAGTAGCAGAAACTTGGTGAGGGAGGTCACAACCACGTGGGTGGGTGGATGGGACATCAGGATGGGTCTCGTAGGTCATCAAAGACCTGGATTTCATTCCAAAGGTGACAAGAAGCATTTCAGATATTTGAGAAGGGTATGGAAAGATCCCATTTCCATTTTGAAAGGTGATTGTGGCTTAAATTTGTAACGGATCACAAGTGAGGACACTGAAGTCATTGGCCACATAGCCTCAGAACCTCGGGTCCCCTGGTCCCTCAAGGCCAGGGCTCCACACCATCAGGAGGCCCAGCCTCTCCTCCTGTAAAACCCCAGCATTTCCAGAGGGCTGCTTGTCCGTTCCTCGTGTCACCCGGGTGAGAACGCTCCGGGACAGAGATGCAGATACTCTTGTTGATAGATGAGAAAACTGAAGCTCTGAGCGTGTAAGCAACCTTCTCAGGGTCACACCCCTAGGAAGCAGCCAGAAACCATGCCTCAAATTCTCAGGCCCAGCCCCACATTTCTTCCAGCCTCTCTTCTACCCCGACGAGGCAGTTTCCATGGGGTCCATCATGACACTGCCAAGTGCTTCCATGCTCACTAATAATAGAAGCATATACTCCTGGGGGTAAAGTACAGCTGAGTGACTACTATTTAGCGTTTGACTAATGCTTGTGCACCCTCCCTCCTTAATGTCTCTTTTCATGCAGTAACACTTAATTTCCTGTGATCCAGACACACAGATGGTGAAATGACAAGGAATCAGGGTTTACATTCCTACCTTGAACAGGGTTGCCAAATTTCACCCAATTAATTTTATCTGAACTCCAGAGAAACAGCAGATAATTTTTAAAACTTTTTTAAAGCTTTCTTTTCTTCTTTATTTTTTTTCACTTTTTTTTCCTCGGTGGGGGGAATAATTAGGTTTATTTATTTACTTATAAGGAGTGAACCCACAACCTCATGCATGCTAAGCATGCGCTCTGCCACTTGACCTATACCTTCCCCCTACCCAGCAGATAATTTTTTAAAATATAAATCTGTCCCAAATATTGCATGGGACCTGCTTATACTTAAAAATTCTCTATTGTTTATCTGAAATTCAAATTGAGCTGGTCATCCTGTATTTTTCCTTCTCCTCCTCCTCTTCTTTTATGGCGGTGCAACTGACATACAACATCAGATTCAAGTATACAACATAATGGTTTGATATTTGTGTATCTGGCCATCTTATATTTTTATTGGATAAATCTGATGATTTTATTTCTGGCTACAACTTCTCCGTATTTGCTCCTCTCCCCAGAAAGAAATTGTAAAAAATAATTAGCAAGTATTTTTTTCCCTTTTGGACCCTAAACTGGATTTAACTGGGTTTCCTGAGGGACTGTCAGCACCTCTGCACCACCGCCACTCATCCCCTGACTCTCTCTCTCCATCCTTCCACCAGAGAAATTAGAACTTAAGCAAATGCTGTAAAAATCAGGGTATAAATGCCTTTCTGATTAATAGACAATCAAGGCAAAAAAATCCACCCCCCCCCCCAGTGTGGTTAGTTTTTCTTTCTGTTTACTGCATCGTCTACTTAAATAAAGGCTATAATGATACACTTGCTATTCTTGTCATTTTTGGTCTGTTTGATGCTTCATGATGTGCTCCTTATAAATGACATTAAGAACATTCCTCGTCTGTCATGAGCTCCCTGAGGCACAAGCAACCTTGTTCAGCCCTCAAAAGTAATTAAAGACAATCAACCAAAAATGCAAGGGGTTTGTGGGACCCCAGATTCCAAACTCCACCTACATTAGGCAGGAGCCAGATGTCCTGCAAAGACGAGCTATTTACATTTAACTCTTTGATGTACAGTTTCGGTGCTCAAATCCACCAGAGCTGTCTGAAGATGCAAATACCTGAGAACTCCGTTAGTGTCCTCTTAGCTGAGAGAAAACAAAACAAAACAAAACAAAAGCCCCAGCCCTGAACAACAGAACAGTTTCCCCCTCCTTTGGCTCTTTGCAGATTATTTATTTTTAACTCCTAGATCCTGATTTTAACAAACAATGAAGAGAAGATAAAACTAATGACAACATAAAAATTTGTCTTAAACCAACATGAAAGGTATTTTCTGAAACAACAGTAAGCGAAATGAGATCGAGGTACTGTTGCAGCCGAAGGTTAATGCTTTAAAATATTTCTTTATGGCATGCAAGCCTTTGCCAATTTCCAAAGACACAGAATAATGTCCCACATTTGTGTCACTCTCCAAAACCATGGCCGAGGATCGTTTTCACTGGGGCGAAAAGAGCTACAGATCCTCAGAAGGAATCTGAGTAGGAGTCGTGTTTTCACAGAAAATGCCGCTGGTTGGGGCAGGCACAGAAAACTGGGTCGAGAGCAACCGGGGAAAGAAAGTTAGAAAGGGCTCCAGACCCCCCTCCCAGGGCGCGCATTTAAAAGGCAGCGGGACGCCGGGAGGGCTCTGAGGCATAAAAAAGTTTTCGTGGTCTTTTTTTAACAGGTTAAGGAGCTGAAATGCTTAACGTTCCTCAGTCACGCCCAAAATCACAGGTGAAAGAGGATATTTTAGCCGAGATCTTTACAGTGGGTTTCACAAGCCTCTGTGCAAAGACAAGGGATTGAGGGAGGGTCATATCCCATGCAGGAGACCCGCCCAGTTCCCTCTACTTACTCAAAAAAGAATATGCAATTTTGTTCATTGCCAGTGCAGTTCCCCACCCCTCCCCCGTTTATTAGTTGGGCAGCGTGGAAGTGGGGAGGGGATGGCGATTTCCAGGAGGCTTTGGGTGAAGATTCTGATCAAGTCTGAGTCTGAGAATATGGAGATCTAGCTGCCCTCCGTGGTCAAATCTGCCTGAGCAAGTGCACCTGCCTAGTACCTGGTCCTGTCCTAGGTATGACCTCCCAACATAGCTGGGTGGCCTTTCCGCTGCTGGGGTCCCTGGGAGCCCTTAGCCTGCGGGTAGATTGACTGTCGGGCGGCAAGGTGACGCCAGCCAGAGGGAGGGCTGCACCCCAAACAAGGGCACAGGCCCTCCCCCCATTCCGGCAGGGTAAACACAGCCCACAGGCTTTCTCCTTCCCCCTCATGGAGGAGAAATTCCATGGGGCCAACATTCCCTGGAATTTTTAACTCCTGGCTCAGTGGGGCATCCCTCCATCCTCCCTTTGAGACTGGGTTCTGATTCAAAGTCACGCAGGCTTTAGCAATTAAAAACATCATTCAGACATTTTCACAGATTTGACTGACAGGAATAATAAAGCTGACACGGCACTGAGTGGGTGAAGGTACAGGGAAACGCGTCCTCTCAGACCTGATTTTGGGGAGTGCAAATTGGAAGGATTTCTTTTTGGGGGAGTGCAAATTGGAAGGAATTCTTTGGAGAGCATTTTGGCAACAGCTGTTAAGTCTTTGAATGCATATGTCTTTTAACTCATTTCCACTGCTAGGAATTTAACAACAGCTCTAGTTTATCTGTTTGTAGAAAGAAAATTGTAGTAACAAATGACTGAGCCCAACCTAAGAGTCCATTGACAGGGAATTGGTTAAACTGTGGTTCATCCCACTATGGAATACTGACCCAGAGTCTGGTAAGTGAAAAGAGCAAAATGCAGAACGAAGTGTGCAGTATATTAACCTCCTCTGTAAGAAAGCCTTGTATATGTAAGCAGATATCGATGGAAGGAGATGCAAGAACTTGACAGGAGAGGGTGCCTCTAAGGAGAGAAATCTAGAAACTGGGTGGTGGTGGTGGAGATGAGATGTGGGAGAAAGTTTTCATTGTCATGTTTGGAAAAAAAATGTTTACTATGAACATAGATTGTTTTATGGAAATTGAATTTTTAAAAACTTAACTACCACTTAATTCCACTTTTGTTTTCTGTCTGATGATGAATTTATCCTGCAGCCCAGACGCAGCTTGGACATCATGGGAGTAGCAGCAAGATTCCAAAGGAGGGGTGCATTTTATTACACTTGACAATTCCATTTCATCAGTTACATGATGTCATTTGCTGTCATTTGCTGGCCAGGTATTGTCTCTAAGTCTGGCTTTGGGACCTCAATGTAATCTGGTGTTCAGATCAACTGTGAAAGGGACTCAGGGAAAGCATCAAAGATGAAATCATTTCTAATTGCTGGCTATAAAAAAAAAGACTTCACTGAATCATGAAAAGAGTGGATAATATGATCATAGACACCTCTTTCCCTGGAGTGACCCCCAAAATTTCTACTAAGAAAAAGAGAGTTTCTGGGATGGAAAAGGGTGAGAAAGTTTAAATGTTTGACATGAGGATGAGGACTGGAACAGTCAGGTGCGTGTGTATGCATTTTCACATGTGATGAAGGCTGGATTATTGTTGAGGATTGACTCCACCTCTAAATATAAACTATATATAAGAGAAATGACATTCTTTACCCTCCTTGAAACAATAATTATTCACCTTAAGGAGATAATTGGGAGGATATACAAAAATAGAATGTGCAAATATAGTCATAACAATATTGTTTTAAAGAGGAAAAAATGGAAACAACCTAAGTGTCCATTAGTTGGGGATTTCTTAAGCAAATAAGTACATCCATGTCACAAGCTGTAGATAGCCATTTACAAGAGAGTGTACATCACTATTTACTGATATGGAAAAATATCAGTAAGGGTGGGTTATATCAGGTTGTCAAATATCATGTATCCTATGATCTCGCTAATATAAAATCAGGGCTACGTTGGTGGCTTAGGAAATGTGCTGTATCATATATAATCTTACAGAGAGAACACACACACAGGTCTGGAATGACAATGTAAGGATTATTTCTTTCTTTTTACGCAGTTAGTGTGATTTAAGTTTTTGAGAAACAGTGATTTTTTTTTTTTACTGCAAGAGTAAGGAGGAAAAAGAAATGTTCCAGGCTGTTGTAATTGCTCCCCTAGAGGAGCTGGGGTCGCTGATGGGAGGAGGGCAGAGAGATAACTACTTACTTTTTGTATACAGTTCTGTCTTCGTTTATTAATACATTCGTTCCAGTGATATTCACTGAGTGACTATTACGTGCTTGAAAGACCCAGATTAGGCTGTGTAAAACTCCTAAGGGCTGAAAAGAGCAGGATTCCTGCGGCTGCAAAATAATTCACAATGAACACACTGACTTCACGTCCTAGGGAAGCGAGATACCATTAGGTTCAACCACATGAAATTGTCAGCTATTTAGGTAAAAAGTGATCGGACATCGGCAAAGTCATGTGGTTCAATATAATCCAGTGAGCATTTTCTTGAAATATCAAGAGACCCAGTTCTTTTTGTTTGTTTGTTTCCTCCCCGCCCTCTCCTCCAAAGCATTCGGGGTGGGGCTCGTGCTCCTGGCAGGGACCAAGTCTCAAGTGCCGGGAGATGAGCCAAGTGCTGGGCTCTGGGACTTGCTGGATGTATTACTCTTGTAATTAAGAGAGTAGTTTTGGGGAAAAATGGAAATGCACCCTTCCCCCGGCTGCATTAGTGGAGCCAGGGCGGTAGGTCCTGCACCCGCGCGCGGTCCGAGCCGTCCGCGTAGACGCGCCTCTGCGCAGGGCGGGGGTCCGCGCAGTGGCCGCGCGCGGTCCATCTGCGCCGCGAGGGCCTCCATCCCGCCAGCCCCTGACCTCCAATCTGTCACTCTCTCCGCTGAAAGGCGGCCGCGGAAAAGGGCGCCTCCCGCTCCGCCTATTCAGAGCGTGAATGCAAAGTGGTCCAAGTTGACCCGCCGCCAGTCTCCGTGGCTCCAAGTCGGCGAGGCACCCTACAGTTTACACAGCCCGGCCTCAATGCAGCCTCGAGGCGCCCCATTCAGGCAGGCCTGCATGCAAAAGAGCCGGCCATTAGATCATCGTAATTATCCCATTGACATCGCCCAGGGCCCCCGTGGGGGACGGGAGCCCATCAAACGCGTCTCTAATGAGGCGCTCCGGGCCCTTTGTGAGCGCCGCGCCCCCCTCGCCCGCCGCCGCTGCGGCCGCAGACAGGCGGTCCCTTTCAGGCGCATTCACTCCCCGTGACCCCCGACCCCCAGGGTTATGACATCAGCAGCCCTGATTTGTGATCATTTTTATTGGCACACACTCAACGCTTGTTTCCTGTGTTTAACTCTGGCCCCCCCAACCCCTCCCCCCTTTTAGGTTAAACTTATTGGAATCTAATAGGCATATGCCCGGCACCACAAAGTGAGCCCGCAGCGTTCTCACAGAGGACCCTGGCCATTATGCCAATAACGACAACCCGGGGCTCATTATCTGGGTGCAGGGATCCGCTAATCGCTGCCACGCTGAACAATCCCCAGCAGATGTCCACAACTTTATGAGTTTTAATTAAAATGTTCTACTTATTTTTATCAATGCACTTTCCCCCCTAAAATTAAAAAGATGTTACTTCGTCGTAGTGTTTTGCAAATTACGCCTTCATAAGGGTGATTAAGAGACGCTTATTTGGAACTAATCGGGTTTTTTTTTCCCTCCTTTTTCCTTTTAACGTGCTGCTGCTAAATTATTTTTTTTAAGAATTAATTAAACTCGAGGTTTAAAAAGATTCTGTTTTCTTATGTCACAACAACTCCATATAGCAGGGGAACTGTGTACGTTTCTGCCTTCTGATGCAAAAGATGGCAATTTACACGAATTCCTTAATTTCAAACGTGGTTTGACAGAAAAACTCAACTTAGCGTTTGCAGTTCACGTTTCTTTCCAAACTGTTTGACTCAGTGAAGGACGTTATTGTTGCCCCGTGACTGTAAGTTTATAAAAGATCCACTTTAAACAGAGCAGTTCGGGCTTTTTAAAGTATAAACTCAATACTCTTCCGCAAAACTTCTTCTGCACATATGGTTTTTAATGTAATTTTGTTTAACCACAACCATAATTTAATTTGCCATAAAACTGAAATGAAAGGATATTACAAACGAGCTTTTGACTTGAGTGTCAGTTAAAATAACCATTTGCTGAGAGGCCAGAACTTAAAGAAAACGGCCTCATTTCACTGCAAGTGGGGCATCAGAATTCGAAAGAAAAGAGGGAAGAACTTCTTATTTTAAAAAGGTAACCTTACCATCTATGATTGCAAAACCTTAGCCTTCACGTGAAAGACTATCACGACCGTAGGGGTATTGCCCTTGTGTTAAACCCTCTTGGCCCTGAGTAACAATTAATTCTCAGGAAGAAGACGCAACCAGAACAGTATAAAGTGTGCTCTGTAAGTCATGGATAACAATTTCTAATTGTTAAAAATTGCTACCAGTAATTGCAGGAAATGGGAAGTTAAAAAAAAAGGAGGCTTTTCTTTCCAATAAAAAGAAAAATTTCAGATAACTAGTTTCAGATGATGTCTCTCCATTAACAAGGTTCTGGGGAATCTAATATGAAGAAATTTTTTTTTGTAGTCAAGAGAATTATTTTACCTTCTAATTACAGTTTGGTTTGTCGTGCAAATTCAGAGTCCTCATTTCATCTGTGCAACCTGAGATTTTGCAGTCTGCCACACTACCAAGGACATCAAACATCAACTGTCTCTAAGTCATCTTGAAGCACTCCCAATTTTTCCAAATGTTTCTCTCCTGTGACCCAGTTCTCCATATACAGTCACTTCAAACAGGGATGCACACTGTCACTCCATTCTCAGGGCTTCGTAAAACAGAAAACAGTGGCCACAGCCCAATGGGATGAAATTAGATAGCTTTAAAACACACGCGCATGCGCCATAATTCTACTTTCACCATCACAACCCACAACAAATGATGAATTTTCTTGTCCTCCAACATCCAACCTCAATTTTCATTAGCAACAATTTCAAATCCTCACTGAGTCCCACTGGAGGGGTGAGCACTGCCATGACAACTCTAGCCTTAGACCCTACAGAATTCCTAACCTTTCATTCTACAGCCAGTTTGGGAGAGTAATCGAATTTGACCATGAAAAACACCACTATTACTTCTAAAAATACAACCACTGGGGAACGCCCCTATCAGCCCCTGCCCTTTTGCAGCCCCGTGTGGCCTTTTCCCAGGCAGACTTGGCCTGGCACTTCAAGAGATGTCATCACATCTCCTTTATCGGGGGCTGGAGGATTAAAGGCGGTGGAAATGGGAAACGTGTGCCTTGCCATGATGAGGTTTATACAAAATCCGAAGGCATATTGGAGCAGTTAGAAATGCAACCTCAGAACCGTAAATATTTACCATCCAAATCCCTAGGCAGGGTCTTCAGAGAACAGGTTTTGGCTGCGGTACCCTGGAGGCCACAGGAGGCCCCCAGCAGCTCACCTGCTTACTCCCAGGCAAGAGCTGTTCAGGCGCAAGCCTAGAAGATGCTGCGGGACAGTGCTGTCCAGCAGACACCTGCCATGAGCCCCAAATGGGAGCCACACTGCCGTTTCCAACTTTCTAGTAGCCACATTAAAAAAAAAAAAAAAAAGGATTGGAGCCAGGTGAAATTAATTTGAATAATACATTTTACTTAACCCAATATATCCAAAATATTATCCTTTCAACATGTCACCAATATGAAAATTTATTAACAGGATATTTTACATTTCTCTTTTGGTATGAAGCCTTTGAAATCAGTGTGTGTTTTACATTCACAGCTCATCTCAATTAAGACCAGTCACATTTCATGTGCTTAAGAGCCACCACATGGTGCTGATGGTTGCCGGAGCAGGCAGCGCTCTGCACCGCAGCCAGAGAAAGGCTGATCATGGGACCCACTGTCCGAGCTCAAACCCTGGCTTGACCCTGACAAACCACTTGGGCTTTCTGAGCCTCAGTCTTCTCATCTGTTAAATGGGTCTGTGTGGATGTGAATGCATTTGAGGAGTGGAGAACAAGAATGGTAAGTCCCTCATAGCACTAGTGTGAGGATTAGAGGAGAGAATCTATGTAAAATCCTTAGGACAGTGCCTGGCACTGGTCTCAGTCTGTCCCCAACACGTTCTTCTGCAGATTCAACAACATATTATATGCCAGGCACTGCCTTAGATGTTAGAATCACAGCAGAAGGCAAAACAGATACAGTCCCTGCCTTCACAGTGCTGACATTCTAGTGAGATGATAGACAATAACTAGGTAAATAATAACAAAATCATGCATCAGGTGTGGCTATAAGATATAAAAGTGTTGTTCTTTTTATAGTTGGATCAGGGACAGACTCACGGAAAGGTTAACATCAAAGCAAAGACATGAAGGAGACAAGATTACTAGGTAAGTGGTCATCAGAAGGAAGGGCATTTTGGGCAGAGGGAACAGCCAGTGCAAAGGCCCTGAGGCAGGAACATGCTTAGTGTGTGGGAGAAGCAGCGTGGAAGCCAGAGTGGCTGAAGCAGAGAGAGAGAGACGGAAAGAGGAATATGGGATGAGGTAGAGAATGATCTGGGGGCTGATCCCACAGGTGCTTGCTGGCCATGGAAAGGATGCTGACACTGCCTGGGTATGAGATAGGGAACCACTGGAAGGCTATGAGCAAAGAAGGGCTTGAACTGACTTAAGTTTAAAAAGATTCCCTCTGCTGCTCTGTGGGTGAGAGATGATGAGAGGGCAGAGGATGCAGGGAGACCAATGAGGAGGCTCTTGCAAAAATCCAGAAGAGAGATAATGGTGGTTTGGGCAATGGTGGTATCCGTACAGGGCATATGTTGACAGTAGATCCAACAAGATTTGCTGAGGGGTTGGATGTGGGGTGGGAATGAGAGAGAGCATCAAGAATGATAATGATTGTGGCCTGAACAGCTGGGTCCTGGGGTTACTCATTAGTTGAGATGGGAAGATTTGCTGAGCCCACTGCATACCGTAGCCTCTGCCCAGTGTTTTCTATGTGGGTTATGGATCCTGACAGCAATCGTCTGAAGCAGGGACTCTGTTCCCATTTTACAGAGGAGATAACTGAGGATCAGAGAGATGAGATCACCCACCACACAGCTGGGCTCATTGAATTCAAATACTGGCTGTTGTCATCTCCAGAAGCCAAAGGTCTCATGTCCATAGACTGCCAGCCTTCCTGTCCTCCCCAGCATCTTAGCAGGGGTGAGGACAGGAAGCTGATCCCTCTGCTTCTCTCCCCCAGGAGCCCCCCTGAGCTGATGGCAGAAGGGGCTGCGGGGGTGGGAATCATTCTTTCCCCCAAAGCCTTAAGACCTCTGAGCTTGGGGTTCCCAAAAAACTAAAAATAGAGCTACCATATGATCCAGCAATCCCACTTCTGGGCATGTATTTGGATAAAGCTATATCGCAAAAAGATAATGCACCCCAATGTTCATAGCAGCACTATTTACAATAGCCAAGACATAGAAGCAACTTACGTGTCCATCAGCAGATAACTGGATAAAGAAGATGTGGTATGTATATGTATGTGTGTGTGTGTGTGTGTGTACACAATGCAATACTACTTAGCCATAAAAAGGAATGAAATAATGTCATTTGCAGCAACATGTGTGGACCTAGAGATTATCATGCTAAGTGAAGAGAGTCAGACAGAGAAAGACAAGTATCATATGATATCTCTTATATGTGGAATCTAAAAAAATGACACAAACTTATTTGCAAACCAGAAATAGACTCACAGACACAGAAAACAAACTTGTGGTTACTAAATGGGAAAGGGGTAGGGGATAAATTGGGAACTGGGATTAACATATACACACTACAATTTATAAAACAGACAAACAAGGACATACTGTATAGCACAGGGAACTATATTAAATATCTTGTAATAGCCCATAATGGGAAAGAATCTGAAAAAGAATTTGTATATAGATGTATATGTATAACTGAATCACTTTGCTGTACAGCTGAAACTAACCCAACACTGTAAATCCATGACACTTCAATTTAAAAAAAAAAGAAAAGAAAATTTTCTAAACCAAAAAAAAAAGACCTCTGAGCAGTGTTGCTTGAGAGAGTCTGGAGCTATCTGCTCGGTAGGTGCTTTGCCTCCTACAGCAGACTAGAGACCCCTGTGGCTATTGTCACCCTTTCACAGGCCACCACGAAATCTCCACAGTGAGGACCCAGCCTGTGAGACACACAACTTTGAGGGCTAATGGGGTAGATTGAGTAATGACCCCCAGAGTTTTGAGGTCCACATCCCTGAATGTGAACGTGAACTTATATGGCAAAAGAAACTTGGCAGCTGTGATTGAGTTAAGGCTCTTGAGATGGGAACATTATCCTGGTTGATCACCATGGTCCCTGAATGCAATCACAAGTGTCCTTATTAAAGAAAGGCAGAGGGAGAGTTGAGTCCACAGAAGGCAGTGTGACACTGAAGCAAGATGCTGTGCTGCTCGCGTTGGAGATGGAAGAAGGGGCCAGGAGCCAAGGAGTGCAAGAAGGCAGCTCTAGAAGCTGCAGAAGGCCAGGAAGTGATTCTCCCTGCAGCCTCCAGGGGTAGCCAGCCCTGCCCACGCGCTGAGGTTAGTTTACTGAGACTTTTTTGGACTCTGACCCCCAGGAATGTAAAAGAATTAATTTCTGTTGCTTTAAACCACCACAGCTGTGGGAGTTTGTGACCACAGTCCTAGGAAGTTAATACACCTCCTCCCACAATGACTTAGTGAGTAAGTGTGCAGGTCTGGGGTCAGCCTCCCTGGACTCATAGCCTGACCCTGCCAGCGACAGCTCTGTGACCTTGGGCAAGTGAAGGCATCTCTCTGAGCCAAGATTTCCTCATCTGAACATGGGAAATAGGACCAGAGGGGCCTGTGAGAATCCAACAAGAGCCAGACTCCTCTCCCCTAAACATGCACACTCACAGCACCTTTCTCTGTGGTTCTGGGGGTCACAGTGGACCTCTGGGAGGTTGAGATGGGCCAGACCTCATTCATTTTAAGGGACTTCTAGCGTATTAAGAAATATGGTACAGGGAACTATATTCAATATCTTGCAGTAACTTATGGTGAAAAAGAATATGAAAATGATTATATGTATGTTCATGTATGACTGAAGCATTATGCTGTACACCAGAAACTGACATACTGCAAATTGACTATACTTCAATAAAAATATATATACAAAAAATAAAAATTAAAAAAAATTTTTAAGTTAAAAAAAAAATAAATGTCTTAGTGACATTTTAATCCTAAATAAAACATGCTACCTGGGGAAAAAAAAAAGAAATATGGTAACAAAATCTGTGGCATATTCTTAATGTTTGAAATTGGAAGTGATTTCACATTTGAAAGTGATCAGGACATGCCACCCCAAAATATGACACTCTGACATATTGACTATTTTGAGGTGAAGGCAAATGAGAAACACCGGATTCAGGAAGGGCTCTCTGACCTCTTCCTTCTAAGAGGAGGGCACAAATCGCCTATGAGGAAGGTGTCTTCCCTGTACCAGAAAGAGGAGAACATTCTTATTATCCAAGATAGACAGTTAACACCAAGATGAGTCTGTACGAATAAACCTACTAAAAGAACCCTCCCCTTCCATTAGTTTCCCCCATGCATTTCCTGGTCACGTCTCCACAATTTACTGCCCTGATTCCAAAATATTTTTTTCTGCTGTCTTGTCACCTCTACACAATGTATTATTCTTTGTTAAAATGGTACGTAAGCTCTCAAGCCTATCCAATTTTTGGAGTCTTCCTTTCTTATATATGAAGGCCTCTGTGTAGTCATAAAAATATTAATGTCAAACAAAATGTGTATGCTTTTCTCCTATTAACCTGTCTTTTGTCAGTTTAATTCTCAGGTCCCAGGTACAGAACTTAAGAGGGTAGAGGCCAAGTCTCTCCTCCTCTTTACATTTAACAAAGCCATTCTTTTAACATTCAAACTACAATGCTCTTTAATTGTATTTTTCACAAGTAATTGTGGGATCTACCAAATAAGACTTTATGGTACCGTACAGGCAGAGTGAAGAGTGGTCTGGGCCACAGGGTGAGAGGGACCAGAGTGGTCTGGGCCACAGGGTGAGAGGGACCATGGCTTGAAAGCTTGCCTTCTTGACAACCTTGTCAGGGTTCTAGGGCAAATCATCAGAAGTGACATCCAACTTCAACTTCCAAAGCCTTCCAAGAAGGTTTGGTCTTGGATTGGGGGCACCTACTGGCTTGGCCCTCTGGAGCTCACATAAGAGTGGCCTTGGTTTGGCCGTGGGCTCTGAGGACGTGACAGCTGCACAAAGACGGGCGAATATCTGAGGGAAGATTGGCACCTTAGAACTGGGATCAGCAAACCACAGCCAGTGGCCACATCTGACTGACCACTTGATTTTATGAATAAAGTTTTATTGGCACACAGCCACACCCACTCAGTTGCATCTCCTCTCTGGCTGCTGTAGCATAAGGGCTGAGCTGAGTAGTTGCAACAGAGACCAGACAGCCCACAAGGTGGGCTGGACAACCGTTTGGTTTTAGGAGGGCCGAGGAGTTCCGGGGGATGCAGGTTTCAGTCTACAACAGGGAGAGTGACCACAAACCACAACACCTAAAATATTACCATCTGGCCCTTTACAGAAAAAGTTTGCTGACCCCTGCCTGGGAGCCACCGAAGGCAGGCCAGTGTGGCTGGAGCAGAGTGGTACGAGGTGAGGTAACAAAGACAGGCAGGTGGCGTAGTGACAGGCCCTGGACGGGAGTGAGAGGTAACAATGCTGCCTGCCCCTCCTGGGCGTTGGCAGCAGCACCACGTGAGCCGGCGTCCACCAAGCACCCACCAGGTGCCCGCCAGGCACAGGCTCAGAGGAGGCCCCAGATAAAGGAAGCCCTGTTTGTCTTCTCGTCCTCACTGTGGGTGTCGTCCCCGTGTGCCTCGGCTCTGCCGCCGCCCACAGGTCACAGAGCTCGCTGTCACCTTGCATCCCAGCCGAGAGACATGAGGCGCCTGCCAGATACTGACATTAGAGATCAGAATCCCTGAATCTGCAAAATCTCACTCAATCTCTAAACAGGAGGCAGAACATGTCAAAAACGTCCAACTCTGAAAAGGCCAGGAGAGGGGAGGAAGTGTGCAAATGAGAAACCATCGTGCGTGGTCCATTACCAGGAGCCCTTTCTACACGGCATCTACAAAGAGGGGGCGGGGGGCTGTCCGAGATGTCGGCAGTGTGAGAAATAAATATTGATGTTAATTCTAAGGAACAAGGTTTTGTTTTATTTACTTTTATTCGGAGCAGAACATTTTCAACATAAGCTCATCGTCCTGACCACCACAAAGCCAACAGCATTTTCCCACACATGGCCCAGCTTTTTTCTCTAAAAAAGGAGGTGGGCGGGTGAGCATGTGTGGCTCTTCTGTGTGTTTCTGGAAGGGCTGGTTTCAAATGAGGGTGCTGGCAGCTGTGTGGAATCAGGTTTGTGACTTCAGATGATTTTTTTTTTCCTGAACTCTTAAATCCCTGGAAGGGGCAGGAAGTGGAGAGATGTGAGCTTTGGAGTGATCTGAAAGATCAGGGGTTTGCAAGTCAAATAAAAATTAGGGGGTTAGAGGGGAGGGACACATAGGGTTAGCATTATAAACTGTCAGCTTCTTTTGTTCACTCATTCAACAAATATTGAACAAGCTGCTATTCAATGGCAGGTTCCATAAAGCAGGTCCTTTGGGGGACATAAGAATAAATCCACGAATGATCACACCCACTGTTTGGTGGCCGTGATAGACTGCTGACTCAAACGCTGCACACTGGGGCCCAGGGTGGGCTTTTATTTGTCCCACATGGTATTGGCTGGCATTTTTTAAAAAGTGGGTCATTTGCCAATATTAAACATGAGAAGAAGTTTTGAAGAACTAGAATATGGGAGCACTGAGCCCACATTCCCACAGGGCAACCATAGCTGGAGCTGAGTGATGGCTGCTCCCTGTAGGCCAGTATTTTTCCATTGGGCATACTTTTACCCTTCAGAGGACATTTAGCAACATCTGGAGACATTTTTCTTTCTTACAATTGCGGGGAGGATGCTACTGGCTTCTAGTGGGTGGAGGCCAGAGATGCTGGTAAACATCCTACCATGCACAGGCCAGCCCTCCACAATGAAGAACATGCAGCCCCAAATGTCAATAGGGCCAAAGGTGAGCAGCCCTGCTGTAGACAGCATGCACTTTGCCCCAGTCCCCACTGCTCCCTATTGTCTCCCAGAGAGCAAAGCCAAGAGTGAATTGCCCTTTGTCACCTTACACAGGGTCCTTTCATTCGTTTTCATTATTGTCTGGCCCTCCACAGGATCCTATTTTAACAGATGTTTCTACTTTTGACTCTGTGGCCAGTTCCCACACGTGTCCACCCCTGCCTCCCACTGTAGGCTGGTCATCTTTCTGTAACTTAAATCTGGTCCTGTTACACCCCTATCCCTCTGGACAGACCATGAAACGAATGCCTCCTACTGAAGATGGACGACAAAAAGGGGAGAAGGAGCCTGGACCGCTGACATCATCAGCCTGGGCTTCGACCCTGAGATACAAAAGAGAAACAGACTTCTATGTAGCCTCAGTCACTGTTATTTTGATTTTTGTCACAGCAGAAGTAACTTTATAATATAAGTTAGTGCCAGATGCTCAAGGATGTGACCCTGACTCACATCATGGCCTTAGACAAGTCCTTTGATTGGTATCTCTGCTTCAGTTCCCCGGAAACTGAAATGGAACATTGGTGGAATTTCTGGGTCCTTTTCAGTCCCAGCTTTCTGCGTCTCACTTCATCACCATTCCCATCCCCAATTTCCACAAGAGAGACGCACTTGGCAATGTCTCCACTGTTAATGGGGCTCTCTTCAAGGCACACCTGGGGGCAAAGGACACAATTTGGGAAGTCTTGACTAGAAAACCTCCTCCTTCTAACACTCTTAATTCCATCATCTTCCAAGGAAAGCTGTGCAGAGATGTCTACACTTCAGACTTTTGCATCAGGCGTGGGAGTCCTCAGGAAGACGGGGTCCGAGAGATTCCCCCACAGAAAATGAAGGAATTAGTGACAATCCTCCATTTACTCCAGGAAAGAAAGCTATGGCTTGAACTCAAAAGATGGCCTTAAACTATGACAACTGTCAAGAAAACTTTGACATGCCCAAGCCGGGGGCAGTCTTCACAAGCTACCAGTGAAGGATCGCATTTTTTTCAATTGTTAACACATTGCAGACAGATATGTGGTCCTACCGTGCATGGCTCCCAGCCACCATGCACCGCTTGGGACCCAACCGCACCACACCAACTATACTCCGTTCAGTGAGATGAGATGCTGGTCCCATGCTTGGATACGGTACAATGTCCAATTGCTATACAAGTTTCTCAACACTCTCTTCCGAATTCCTCAAAGACAAGGAGCTCACATTTCCCCAATGGGCACCGAAACCTCCAGCCACACATCGAGTGGCCGTGATCCAGGGCACTTGCTTGCCCCTGGGTGAAACTCTTGAAACTAGAAGGTATAGGTCAGGATGTAAGTTGAGTCAAGCTGGAGGCCATCACTGAGCTAACCATCTATAACTTACCCCTCGATGTAGAAGATGTCATACTGGATAAAACATGTTTCCCCCCAAGATGTCGACATCAAACTGAGCTTAAGCAGACAAGAGCACTGATCTTAAGGAGGCAGTGATACCCAGGTGTTGCCAGGCCTGGGGACAGGGCTGGAACAGGGTAGAGGATCTCAACTCTCTCTGTCTCCGCCTCGGGGCTGTCTTTCTCCCCATCACTGCACGAAGCCGTAAGACCCCGTTTCCCTGCTGCTCTTGCAGGTGACCTTCCAGCTTCCCTTATCAATACCTGTGGCCTTTTGAAGATGTACCTTTGAAGAGAAGAGACGACACCCCCCCCCCAAAAAAAAAAACAACTGAGGACTGAACCCTTGTCTTGCTGGCTGTCGGCCGGGGTGGGATTGCTTTCAGCTCCAAGAGGTCTTCACCATGTGGCCCCTCACGCAGCAACAAAAGATTATCTTTCACTGAGTCCTTCTCACATGTTGAATCTCTCACTTCCTCCTCCTGCTATCAGCCAGAGAAAGCGCTCTGCTCTCACAGGGCTCATGTGATTAGAATGAGCCCACCCAGGTCATCTCCCTTTTGATTAACTCAAAGTCAACTGATTAGCAGCCTTATTTATATCACAAAATCCCTTCTGCCACGAAGTGTGCCATGATCGGTGGGGTGATAGCTCAGCAATTCACAGTTCTGGGGATTAGCGCAGGAAATCTTGACGGGGTCATTTTGGAATTCTGCCTGCCATAGAAGAACACAACCATGCTATCAGAAATGCTTCTCTTTTTAATCAAGGAGGGAAACCTTTCCGAGGATACCCCCAGCAGATTCCCCTGGGGTCCCACTGGCCAGAACTGGATCACATGCCCATCCTAGCTGCAGTGGAAGCTGGCAAACAAGCCTCTGGTGTTTTCAGCCTCTATCATGGACTTAAGGGCTTGGTCAGAAAGGAGGAAACTGAGGGAGGAGATGGCTGTTGGAAGGCAGTGATACTGTCTGCTCCACACACTCAGATCAAAGGGTTTTCGTTTGCTCTTTGTCCACCTTATTTCCTTCAATTTGTAACAAAGTATTGACTTACTTGCTTCTTCATTGTCTGTCTTCCTCCAAAGATTGGTCTTTATCTGTGGAAGTCTCCCTAGGAAGCAGCACCTGTCACTCATGAACGAGGTCCTTAATATCCCCTCACCCAAATGTAGGGGGAAAGTGACCTGAAATTTTGGCACTAACTTGTATTGGTTAGCCTTTGCTGTGTAACAAATCATTCCATACTTAGTGGTGTAAAATAGTAAACATGGTTTTTAAACTTTTCACAATTCTGTTGGTTGGCTGGGCAGTATCTGGTCTGGGTTGGCTCAGGGGGAGCTGACTGGTCTAGAATAGCCTCATTCCTATGCCTGGGGTCATGTCTAAGATGGCTGAGCCTGTATGCATGTGCTTGTGTTCAAGGTGGCAGGAAGGTTTCCTGCAGGAGCGAGGGATGAGAAACTCAGTGCAGAAGCACTTTTCAGTCTTCCACTTGTATCATGTTTGCTAAAGATTCATTGGCCAAAGCAAGTCACATGTCCAAGCCAAGATCCAAAGGATGGACAAATAAATTTTACTTCTGGATGGGAGAAGAGATAAAATATTGTGCCCTCTTTTTTTCCCTACTGGGGTCTTTAGCACAGATTTCTGTGATGCAGAACATTGCTTCCTAGTGGCCAGTTATTCATACAGATGTCTACTCTCATTCTCATGCACAAAAAGAGGCAAATCCCAATCACTTGGCCATCCAGCCCTGATGGAAATGGCTCTTGGACAATCACACAGTAGAAATGGGTAACATTCAAATGCATTTTCCTGGGAAACATTCAATCCTGGTTCCAATCACTTCCACTCCACTCAAGTTTTCCATTTTTGGGAAAAATCCATTTTATGCCCAAAGTTTTCATATCTCAACATTCTAAAGTCACTATTGTTGACAACTAAACCAAACTTCTCACAAAATGCAACCACATTCATCTGTCAGAGAGAAGGCGTCCTTTCAGACACCTTGACCACCTTTTCATCACAATCTGCAGGCATCTGTCAAAATGTACTGTACCTTATAAATATGTATAATGCTAGTTCTCATATTTTGTGCTAGGAGAGGGTATCAATGCTACAATTAATTAGTCTAATTTGCATTCAAGACTATACATAATTAATTTCTTCATTAAAAGCTTTCAACATTTCTTTGCGGAAAGTGCAAAAGATCATTGATGAGGTTTGAAGAAGCAATTAGTAATAAAATATGTCAATGCCGGAATGGGAAAACAGTAACAGGAGAGCCCCATGCCATTCAAAGCCGGGATGATCCTGTGACTCCAAGACGTTTGTTTTTCACCGTATCCGCTCCAGGTTGTCATTTTCAGGTAAAGACAGTTCTTCTAGTTTATTCTTCCTCCTCGAGCTGTTTTTCCCCTTATGTGGTGTCTACAAACTGCTGGGGAAGAGCGTCCATCAGAAATACCTGACAACCGGAAGGTTCTCGGCCTATCTTTACAGCTCTCTGATGGGCAGACTGCTGGAAAAATCAAGTACATTCCTCCTCATAGAACTACTACCATAATGCTGATTGAGGAAATAGTAATAAACATTTTTTGGGTGCTTGCTCTTTCTTAGGCGCTGCTAAAAGTTTTACATGCATTATGTCATTTAATGCTCACAAGACAACATTCTACTATTATGACTCCCTGTTTAATATGCCAGGACAGGAGTCAACATATCATGGTCCAGGGGCCAAATCTGGCTGTGCTCAATCCTTTACCATCAATAGCAGAGGCTGTGAAAGAATAGTCAACGCTCAAAGCTGAAGACATTTGCCATCTGACATTGTATTAATTTCTTGTTGCTGCTGTAACAAGTTACCACGAAACTGGTGCCCTAACATAGAGTTATTATCTTACAGTTCTAGAGGTCAAAATCTGAAATGGGTCCCACTGGACTAAAATCAAGGTGTTGACAGAGCCGTGTTCCTTCTGGAGGCCAGGGGGAGAATTCGTTCCTTTGCCTGTTCCAGCTTCCAGAGGCTGCCTACATTCCTTAGCTCGTGGCCCCTTCCTCCATCTTCAAAGCCAGCAACAGCCGGTGGAGTGCTTCTCCCATTGTCCTCTGACACTACATGTCCTGCCTCCCTCTTTCCCTTATAAGGACCCTTGTGATGACATTAAGCCCTCTTGGATCATCGCCCCCATCTCAAGGTCCTTAACCTAATCACATCTACAAAGTCCCTTTTGCAGTGAAATGAAACATATTCACAGGTTTCAGGGGATTAAGATAAGACACTGTGGACCACTGTTCTGCTGAACACTGTTCTGCTTTACAGAAAAAGCTCTGATAAGGAAGCTGTTTAGTTAGTTGGCAGTCTTATCTTCCAGAAGCATGTAACTCCTGCAGCAAGCTGCTCTGTTTGGCTTGATCTCTGTATTGTTTAACACAATCAACAGGGAATTCTGTTGGTTTCAGTTCTTAAATGCCTACTGTGTAGTAGGTGTTCAGTTAACATTTGTTGAGTAGATGGATGGATGGATGGATGGATGGATGGATGGGTGGATGGGTGGATGGATGGATGGATGGATGTGTGGATAGATGGATGGATGGATGGGTAGGCAGAAGGATGAATGACAGCATGACTTGCCCAAGGTCCTATAACTAGTTGGTGGAGGAACCAGGATTTGAATTCAAGGCTGTTTGTTTCAGACAGTTCACTCGCTCCAGTGTCCTTACAGCTGATGGCCTCTTAAGGTGGAAGAAAGGCGGTATTTCTTTCCCTCTACCTACTTACATTTATTTACTATTTACATCTGAGCTATTTTCTTATTTAAAACTGCAGTGGATTGGAGTTTTGCTGTATAACTCATGGATAGTCAGGGGCAGAAAAAATTCTCCATTGATGCTAATTATTGTTGTTCTCAGTTAACTTCTAGCTTACTTAAGGCAGAGATGCCACCTAGCCAAAGGGATACCATAAAACTAGAAATCTGATCGGGAACATCTGGTCTTGTCTCCATTTCCTTCTGCACATGTGCCCCTTCCACCCCACCACCGTCCAGTTCTTTCATCTACAACGTGTTGCAGCAGAAGCTCCGAAGGGAAGACAGCGGCTTCATCTCCTCTTTGGTCATTCAGTAAACATTTGTGCGGTCAACAGATCACCCAGGAGGGGAGGGATGGACATTCAAGCAACTTCTTTGTTTCCTGGTGGCACCCACAACACACTTTTCCCTCCCATGCCCACTTCTGGGAGAGGGGAGAAAGGATGACAGTCCTGAGCTCTCCTAGAACAGGGTCACCTGCTGCTTGTCGATTGGGAGAACAGAAATAAGCCACTTCCCCGTCTCGAACTTTCCTTTCCTCCTCCCTTAAATGGTGATGATCATATCCCACAGGGTAGACAGAAAGACACCCTCTCTCCATTCCAAGTAAACTTCTGATTGAAGTATAGCATCCAGTAAGCCTGCACTGTATTTTGAATGAATGACTTGGACTGACTGATTCATAAGCCACTGGGCACAGGTGCTGTCCATTCATTTATTCACTCATTCATTCCCTCATTCAGCAAATATTGACCAGCCACCTGTCAGTGCCAAGCACACTTCTAGGAGCTAGGCATACATCAGAAAACAAAATCTTGTCATGAAACCTTGTCCTCCTGGGGCTTACAATAAACAGTGTTTTAAAATAAAACAGAGGATGTCTGAAATCAGTAAGGAGAGGGGGCTAAGGAGTGCTGGGCATTAGGGGCAGTGGTCAGGGTGACATTCGGGGGAGGCCTGCAGAGGTGAGCATGGGAGCGTGGCTCTCTGGGATGTGCAGGCAGAGGGGCCAGCAGCCCCCTCTGCCTGAGAGCAGGAGTGATGGGTTCCAGAAATGCAAGGGGTGGCTGGATGGGACAATCAGGGGTCAGAGGGAAGGTGGCCAGATCACAGGGCCCTGGGGCTGTTGCGAAAGTCTGATTTTACCCTGCGTGAAAGGGGAGTCACCAGAGCCCTGATGAGATTCGACTTGGTCTAATAGGCTCCTCCAGCTCCCGAACGGACAGCCAGCAGGGAGCCCAGTGGCGCCTGCTCTGGAATTGTAGCCCTCTCTCTGCACTCTTTCTGCTACAGGAGAACACCTCATGAAACGAAGCCTGCATGTTCAGGTTTGGGTTTTCTGCAACACATAGCATATGTCCAGATACCTTATACATTTACATACACATACGACCCTGTGGGGCCGGATGCACAGACCAGTGCTCTAGAGACAGCTCGGGGACTTTCAAGGCTAAGTTTTGCCATAGAAGATGTTTGTCTTTCTCACTGACTTCACTGTGCCACACTCAACTGACTGTGTACACCTGCCCAGCTTCCAATGCCCTCATTCCAAAGACAAGGGCCCTCCCCTGGACCTTTTCTAGCTCACTCAACTATAAAAATTCCAACAAATATTTGAATTGAAGTAGTCCTATTTCTTTGCCTATGAGGGAGGCATTGCACAGTGTTGAACCTTTAAGAGTCAACAATTGGCTTCAAGCAGACCTTGCCTGCCTCATCACAGCTGTGTCAGCCTGAGAACAGTATTTGGCACATGGAGACACTCAACAAAGATCTGTTGAATGAATGAATGGGTTCCTTCAAAGCAGGAGCTAATGTGACCTTTAGAACAAATAAAATTAGAAAACTGAAGAGTTTAGGATTTTATGCATCAGGGCTTGGGGGCGATAACAGTGACCTTTGCTAAGATCTCTTGGAATCCTGTGCAGCTGAATTAAAGAACATGAAAGAGCCAGTAAGAGGGCAGGTATGTGTCTCCAGTTCGAGGTCACACCTTTCACAAAACTGTGATGGCTTGACTGACAGCCTCAGGAGAACCCTTCACTCCCTTTGTCACTAAAGAGGGGATTAAAGGGCTCTGTTCAAAGCTTGGAGCCTTCCGCCCAGGCTATTAGTGGGCCTGGCATTGCAGATGCCTGTAGCCACTCTTCGTGAGAGCTCATGCTTAAAGGGATCAGGAAGATCCAGGGTGTCGCTAGCCACTCAGGCAGGAAGACCCTCCCTCTAAGAACAAGGCTGCTGCTTGGGCAGGCAGTGAGGGGTACAGAGAAGTGAGAAGCTGGAGCCAGACAGAATCGGGAGCATCCTGCGCCCAACATGTGTCTGGCCTGTCTGGGTCTCGGGTTCCTCCTCTGTGTACAGAGAGTAACAGACTCATTCACACACTGACTTGCCACGTGGCACCGGGCACTTGGGTACTAGGAAGATAAAGATGATAAAGAGACGATCCCTTCCCTGGGGTTCAGGACAATTTAGAAATATTTGTTTATTTACACCAATGGCATTCATCTCTGAAGTTTTGCCAGGTTCAATAACCTACATGAAAAGGCTTTAAAAATAACAAACAGAAGCATCACCACGAGTGGAAAGGTGGGGCTAGCAGTGGGTGATCTTCCAATGCAGTCTGGAGCAGACACAAAAACCCAAGCAGCAGTCATGCCCCACCTCGAGCCATCCTTAAATAAAACAACAAATAGCCACAAACCACACAAAATTCAGAAGCAGTGAGCTCAAGTCCTGGCTCCGACTGAAGATTATGTTCCCAAAATCATCCTCTCGCAACAGCTTCCCCAGTGGGGAGAGAGACTATTGGGTGGGAACGGAAGACCAGCTCCAAAGACCATTAGCCCAGGGGTCCCTGCAGCCCCCGGCCCATACACTTTACTCTCTCCATCCCTGGAAACAGCAGGGAAGTATCCCCAAAGAATATAGTGCTCAAATTTTGTAGTCAATTAATCTGCACCCCAAATCAGAGTGTGAGTTCAAATTTTGGGGATCACGTGAAGATCAGAGAAGATAAGAGAATAATTCTGAATAGTGCATAATTCATCCTGATGCCCCAATTTTCCAAAACTCCCAAATAAGAAGGGGATTTATTTGTTGTCTCAGAAACAGAAAAGTCAAGAATAATGTCAGTTTCAGGTAAGGCTCAATCCAGCAGCCCTTGTCATATTGCCAAGGACTTGATTTCTCTCCACCTCTTCTTTGTACGTTTTGCAGTGAGCTTGTCCCCGGGCTCTACCTAGCAACTGCTAGCAGCTCCAGTCTCTCCCTCTTTGGTAGCAAAACAGCACACTCAGTTTTAAACTCCACGTACTCTACGTGTGATGCAGCACAAGAGAGCTCATTTTCCCAGAAGCCCCAATAAATATCTCTTCATATCAGATTTTTCAAGTAATATTTTTTAAAATTTTAAATTTTTTCAGATTTACAGAAAAAAATTGCAAAGATGCTATCAGGAGTTCCCATATACCCCACACTCTTGTTTCTTCTCTTATTAACATCTTAGATGAATTTGATACATATAGTTAATAACCAATATTAATACATGATTATTAGCTAAAGTCTAAAGTATACCGATTCTCTTAGCTTTTCCCTAATGTCTTTTTCTGGTCAAAGTTCCCACCCAGGACACCCTCTGACCTTTAGTCACTGTGTCTCCTTAGGCTGCTCCTGTCTATGTCAGGTTCTCATTTTCCTTGTTTTTGATGACCTTGACAGTTTGGAGGAGAACTGCTCTGGTCTCCCATAGACTGTCCCTCAATTCAGATTTGTCTGATGTTTTCTCATGAATATTCTGGGGTCACAGGTTTGTGGGAGGAAGACCCCAGAGGTAAAGCATCCTTCTCACCACATCGTATGAAGGGTCTACACTATCAATGTCGTTTATCACTATTGTTGACCCAGATCACCTGGCTGAGGTCATGTTTGCCAGGTTTCTTGCTGTAAAGTTACTCTTTTTCTGCACTTTCCATACTGTGCTCTTTGGAAGGGCATTGCTAGGTGCAGCCCACACTTAAGAAGTGCGGCATTATGCTCCACCTCACTGGGGTGAAGTATCTACATAAATTACTTGGAATTTTTCTGCATGGGAGATGTGTGTTTTTATTTAGTTAGTTATCCATTGTTCAATCATTTACTTCCATCAGGGTGGACAGTACATATTTACTTTGTACTTTGGGTTAAATTCAGCACTACTTCACTTTTCTGCTCAAATTGTCCTCGCTTTGACCACTGGGAACTCTTTCAGCTGCCTCCGGTGTCCCTCTGACACGCCCCCGTTACTGTGGGTTTTTCTCCTTTAACAGTTCCTTGCTCTCTGGCAGTGGTGAGGTGCAGCAGGCTCAGCTTGCGTATTTCCCGCCTGGGTCCTGGGGTCAGTGATTTCTCCAAGGAGCTCTGGTCCCTTTGATTTGAAAATGGCATTAGAAACTAAGATCGAGACTGAGTGGGCTTGTTGTTACCTGGATGTCTGCTTCTAGGGCCTCTCAGCTGCCAGAGCGAGGAAGTACACGTGTTCTTCACATCTCCTTGTTGTGGATTTGGTGATATGCCCACCCACTGAGCCAGTCTCTGTGTCCTGGGGGTGGAACTTGAAGACTGGTTTTAGCCAATTGGGGCCCACCCTGGGGCAGGTGAGGGGATACTCCTGACTCAAAATTCAGAGCTAAAAAAAGAGAAGATGTGGTTTCCCAAGAACACACAAGAGGCTCATAAGGAAGGGTGGGAACTGATGCCCAGCAGCAAGGACAGGTAGCCGTCACCGCGGGGGGACATCAGTACCAGAGACCAGAAAGAACCACAAAGCCTCTCGAGCCTGACAATGTACGAGGCCTTCCTTTGGAGAAAGTGCTGGGCAGCAAGTGGCCCGGGAAGATGATAAGCTCCTCGGCTGTCTCTTCCCATAGAGACATGTGCATTAATGAAATATTTTTAATCTTGTCCTTCAAACTAGCTGGCTTGTCTCCTAATAGGTTCCAATTAAATCCTTTTTTCAAATTACATTGTTGTTAAAGGCTCTGCTGTCTTCACATGATTTCCCCCCCACCCTCCTGGCCCCGACCCTCTCAAAATTGCCTTGCCATCCCCCCTTTCCTATTAAAAAATGGAAAATTGCACAATTCACCTAATTAGTCAAATTTGAATTGTATGTGGCTATCACAGCCCAGTGGTTGAATTTCACACACCATTTGAAAAGACATGGTAGAAATGTCATTGTTGATTTCCCCCCACACTCCAGTGATACTATTCAATTACAAAAGGAATTATTTGGCTTTCTGTCATTGAGATGCTCTAGCAATATGCTATTAACCTTTATTGATTTTTGCTTAAATATATTCAAGATGGGTACATTTTTTGAAAATCTAATGTGCTGGTATTTAAACAGAAATACTTCATTAAATGGATTTTCTTTTTAAATGAAATTTGCCAAATGATTATAAATGACAGGAGATGAGTTTTGAACTTGAACAAGATGTGCGGAGGCTCTAGGAAGAGGGTTTCCGTGCTACCAAATGGGCCAGAGGAGTTGGAGAAGAGTTTGAAAGAAATGCGTGCAGCATGGAAGGGAAGATTCTTGCCCCGACGTGCGTCTAGGGTGGGGAACGTAAAAACAGATCCCTTGCAGGTTGTTGTGGGTCTTGGAGCCAACACAGGTGAGGGGTGTGGCACGCTGGCTGGCAGGAGGTGGTGCTGAGGGTGACTCCTGGCATCCATTAGTATCAATCCCTCGAGTCTACTGTAGATTATCGCTAGGGATGGTTTTAGAAGAAATGTCTTCAATCGGAGGGAAATGCATAGAGGTCCCATCTGCTGGATTGTATCTGCTGTATAATAAAATCTGCTTTCCTACCTGGAAACCCCAGTGAGTGCAGTCTCTTGGGGAAGGTGCTTCCCATCTCCCTCATGGCCTCAATTTACACTTACAAAGATTCCTCTACTTTAGAAAAGTTTTTGTGTGTGTTTGGGGATGGGGGGGTTGTTTAATATGGTCAATTGCATTTTGTCGATCTTCTGTGGTTTAGGAAATGTTTACCAAGGAAACTTCAGCTCAACCAACCTGGGTGTGGAAAGGACACAGTGAAATACCCTGATGAGTTTACATGCACCTGTATATACACCTACGTGCATTTGAAAAACATTCAGCTCTTCATTAACACCATGGTGGGGGAATTTAAATTGAAAATTCCAAACACCAGGTGACCCATCGCTTGGGTTTGTCTTTGGAACGTGTTAGGTGTGAATGGCTTGGAGAAAGAGCTGCTTCCCAGTTTGCTCTAGAAAATGCACAAACTGAGGAAATATGAGAATGGGTGTTTACAAAGTGAGAAGTCTTAGGGATGCAGCCTTGGACAATGGACAACTTTCCGTGCTTGTCAAGAAAGTCAAGTTTTCCATAGGTACGGACAGAAAGGGACTCCCCCCGGTCCAGGGTGAACTGTACTCATCCTTGCTTGCGGATTCTTATTCAGACTAAGGCCCCTTGCCCTTGTGAGGGCTGATCTAACCTACCCAGCGGGCCTGGAGCTTGAAGGAGCACGGGGCAAATATATATCACTCTGCCACAACTCTCACGTAAAGTAATTCAGTAATTATCCTTGATGGTGTATGCACTCTGTACCCTGCCCCTACTCAGGTGAATGGCGCCATGTTCACCTAGTTAGACTAAAACCCTAGAGCTGCCGTTGACCTCTCCCTGTCACATGCTTTATTCCATCTGCCAGTAACTCCTACTGGCTGCATCTTTAGAACAGAGGCAGGATCTGACCACCTCTCACCACTTCCATCATGAGTGCCCTTTTCCAAGTCACCATCACTTCTCATCTGGACTCCATGGCCTCCCAGCTGGTCTCCCTGCTTCTGCCTTGGCCTCCACTTGCCTCACTCATGCAGCAACCAACAAGGGGCTCCTAGTCTGAAAGGAGCTGAAGCTCTATGGCCATACCACCGTAAATGCACCTGAAAAGGGCTAAAGATGTTAAGAAATCATCTAGAGGTGGGGGGATGTGACCTCAAACCGAGAGAAGTGGCTGAAGGAGAGGCACGTGGGCCCAGCTGGGGAACTTTAGAAGCTGAGCTAGACCAGGGGCCTGGAAGTTTCCCTGGGGTCAGTGCATAGAGAGTGCAAAGGTCCAATGTCTGGAGTGGGGGATGCAGCCCAGGAGCAGACAGGTGGCTGGCAAGTGGTGGCAGGATGAAGCCCAGGGAGGATGCGGTCCCGCCGGACAAGCTGAGGCGCTGGCCCTCCTCCAGAGAGCACCAAGAAGCCAAGAAGGGGTTTTAAACTGTGCTTAAGTTGGGAGAGCATCACATCTTGAAAGTTACTGGCCCTTGTCATGCACCTCTAACTGTGTGTTACCATGGGTGAGGGGGTTTCTTACAATGCAGAGTCCCAGGCCAGCACTTAGAGTCCTCCCTGGCAAGGGCTGGGGTGGGGCCCTGGAGGCTGCACTTCAGAGTGGCCTCCTGGTCCAACTGGCAGGGTAGGTTCCTGAAAGGCCCCGGGAGCTGGGAAGGTGGGAAGAGCCCCCCACTTTCTCTCCAGCTGGGGTGGGGGCCGCCTGCCCTGAGTCAGGGCTGGGCCACATGGCTCTGAGTCTGCGCTGCCCCTTGTGGGGCCCCTGCATCCCCACAGCAGGCCCAGATTCTTCTGCCTGGGGCCCCCTTTACCCTCCAAAGCCCCAGGAGAGCCTGCTCAGTACAGACTGTTTAAGAGGTGCCACAGGTATACTATGCATTCAGATGAGCCCCTGGGGGTCTGATCTCCAGGAGGTCCATGGAAGGGTCTCCTCAACCACCCCCACTGTGCAGATACAAGGGGGAGGCTGCAGACAGTTTTTAAGCTACCATTTACTGAGCACCTAGCAGGTACCTTCCATTCCTGGCACTGAGCACGTTCAGTGATGGTGAGAAGAACTGAGCCTCACTGGGCTCACAGTGCAGGGCTGTGCCAGGGCTGAGGGCTTCGCATGCGACTGGGACCCCAGCAAGGCGCCCCTGAGCGCCTCCTGTGCAAGAGGTGCTGGCTCACCCCTCTACATGAGCTACTTCTGTTCGTCCCTCCAACCATAGATGAGCCCCACCTAAAGACAGACCCAGAGTCACTG
Organism: Camelus ferus; assembly: GCF_009834535.1. Taxonomy (NCBI): domain Eukaryota; kingdom Metazoa; phylum Chordata; class Mammalia; order Artiodactyla; family Camelidae; genus Camelus; species Camelus ferus. The sequence continues at coordinate 10,302,547 of NC_045714.1, read as the reverse complement.
AGGACCCGCAGAACTGGATGCTGAGTCCTGAGGAGCAACCAGAAAAGCTGCAAGATTTCTGAGCAGGCAGAGATCATAAAAGGTTAAAATTGGCAAGATTTTTGTGGGACGGAATAGTGGACAAGGGCAGGGGTTGGAGGGTTGTCCCACCAGGTTCCCGCCCTCAGCTCTCCCCCATATTAGCTATGTGACCTTGTGCAAGTCACCTGGCCTCTCTGAGCCTCTGATTCTGCACAGTAAGGACTGAGGCCAGGTGCTTCCTCCAGTCCTCACCCTGAGAGGCTGCTGTTACCATTACGCCTAATTGCAGCCGACAAACCCGGGTTCCCAGAGTGGCAGGTGGCAGAGCTGGACCCTGCCTGCTCAAGCCACTTCAGAAGCTGACTCAGCTCATTGGCCCATTTAGGAAAATGATGCCCCTGAATAATTATTTTAAAGATCCAAGGAGGGCTGGCTGCAGTTCCCCTTTGCAGCAGCTGTGCCTCCATCTCGATTTTGTTTCATTTTTAAGCCTCATCACTCCTCCCTTCTGCCACCCAGATTACAGCCCCAAACCCTACATGATGTTGGTTCCATCTTGTCACCTGTCAAAAGGCATTTTATCTCCTGCTCTGTTCCCCTGAACGAGAAATATAACAGAGTGAGACAGGGAGAGCCAGAGAGAGTAAGCCAGAGAGACAGAGAGGACCACAAGTGCAGAGGGGCTTGGATAGGAAAACCAGATCTCAGCTCGTGAAAAATCAAACCACAAAGATTAAAAAAAATAATAATAAGTTTCTGCCGCCTTAAAGCTACAGACCTTCCAGAATGAGATTTGGGGATGCTCCCTGGGAAACTAGCTCACCTTTGTTTGGGTACCAAGAGGATATCTTACTTTAAAACCTTTTGGGGAAAGGCCTTTGAAGGCTCACTGTGCCTGCCATTCCTAGGTCCCCCATGGGAACAAGTCAACCAGGCAGAAGTCTGACCGTCATGAGGTCCCTGCGGGTCTAAGCTTCCTCCCTCTGCCTCCAAGTTAGCTCCCTTGCAGTATTCCCAAACGAAACACAAGAAGCCAGTTAAAATGGAATTTCAGATAAACAATGGATAAATTTTTTTTAAGCCTAAGTATGTCCCATGAAATATTTGGGGCATACTTACACTAAAAATTTTGGCATAATAAATTTGGAATTTATTATAACTTCAGAATTTTAGTAGAATAATTTTTTAGTAAAGTGTGTTCCATAAGTAATTTGGGGGACATACCGACACTAGAATTTTTAGTATACTAACTTAGAATTTAGTACAATAATTTTAGAAACTTACTATAGTAACTTTATATTTTTTAACATTTTTTATTGATTTATAATCATTTTACAATGTTGTGTCAAATTCCAGTGTAGAGCACAATTTTTCAGTTATACGTGAACATATATATATTCATTGTCATATTTTTTTCTCTGTGAGCTACCATAAGATCTCGTATATATTTCCCTGTGCTGTACAGTATAATCTTGTTTATCTACTCTACAATTTTGAAATGCCAGTCTATCTCTTCCCACCCCCGCCCCCTTGGCAACCACAAGTTTATATTCTATGTCTGTGAGTCTATTTCTGTTTTGTATTTATGCTTTGTTTTTGTTTTTTGTTTGTTTGTTTTTTGTTTTTTAGATTCTACATATGAGCAATCTCATATGGTATTTTTCTTTCTCTCTCTGGCTTACTTCACTTAGAATGACATTCTCCAGGAGCATCCATGTTGCTGCAAATGGCGTTATGTTGTCGGGTTTTATGGCTGAGTAGTATTCCATCGTATAAATATACCACAACTTCTTTATCCAGTCATCCACTGATGGACATTTAGGCTGTCTCCATGTCTTGGCTATTGTAAATAGTGCTGCTATGAACATTGGGGTGCAGGTGTCATCCTGAAGTAGGGTTCCTTCTGGATATATGCCCAGGAGCGGGATTCCTGGGTCATACGGTAAGTCTATTCCTAGTCTTTTGAGGAATCTCCATGCTGTTTTCCACAGCGGCTGCACCAAACTGCATTCCCACCAGCAGTAATACTATAGTAACTTTAGAATAATCTTTAGTGTAAGTATGTTCCATGCAACATTTAGGACAAACTTATCCTAAAGATTCTGGCATAATAGAGTTGGAGTTTAGTATAATAACTTCAGAATTTTAGTATCATAATTTTAGGGTAACTTTTTAGTATAAGTATGTCCCATGTAATATTTGGGACATACTTATACTAAAAACTTACTTGTTGTTTATCTGAAATTCAAGTTCACTGGGTGTCTTTGTAAGCCGGCAGGATGCAGAAGAGGCTTTCACCACGTGCCGTGTCCGCACACCCCCTCTGAGAGAGGGGTCTGCAGCCAGGTCCTCCCAGGGTTACGGTGGCTCCCCTCAGGGAAGGCACCTTTGTTACAGGCCAGGGAAGAATTAACCACCTGCTCTAAGCACCTACTGTGTACTGCGCGCTGGGCTGGGCCCTTTGTGCCCAGGGTGTCTTTCCAGAGTCCGCTCCCCGCAGACAAAGAGGCTGAGAGCAGGTGCCTCTGTACGAGGGTTCCGCAATACCTTTCTATAAAGGGCCAGGTAGTAAATATTTCAGGCTTTGAGGGCCACACAGTCTCAGTAACAACAACTGGATTCTATCCCAGGAAAACAGCCAAAGGCAATCCGTAAACAAAAAGTGTGGCTTTGTTCCATAAACATCTAGTTCCCCAAGCAGGCAGAGGGCAGGCAGGACTGGGTCCTTGGGCCACAGCTTGAGCGCCCGGCCTAAGGGCCCAGGGCCAGGGTGTGCGCGTGGCTGCTTGAAGTCATAGAAAAACACAAAGTAGAGTGGAATGGAAACCTCATCTGAATTTTTAAGGTAACAAGGGTATTAGCTCGGACTTAGGAGTGTTTGGGATACACAGGGCCCTGGGTTATGAGCCAACGAAGGACAGCGGTAAATCAGCCAGAGTTCAAATCCCAGTTCATCCATTTTCTAGCTGTGTGACCCTGGACAAGTCACTTAGCTTCTCTGAGTCAGTTTCCTCCCTTGTTAAACAGGGCTGATGACAATATAATAATGACAATAATGGAGGGAGGTGGGGGACTCAGAGACTCCAGCCATCAGATTCTCTGAGCTTCTAAATGTTCATTTGCATGCTGCAAATGTGGTCCTTGGGGTTGGCGCGCAGCTGTGGAGGGAGTGGGGGCCAGCGCTGGGGTGAGCGCTGAGGAGCTGACCAGGACAGGGTGATGTGGCCCCGTCTCCTCCCTGCTTTGTGTCCTGGCTCTCACCCCAGCCCCCTCAGCCCCAGCCACACTAGCCTCCTCGTGCTCCGAGAACGGAAGCCAGGCTGACTCCCTCCTCTGGCTCCACACATGCTGCTGTTCTGCACGAAAGCCTTTTCCCCAGCAATCCACAGGCTCGCCCCCTCACCTCACTCCTGCTTCTTCTCAAATGTCACCTGCTCGGACCACCAAACCAGAGCAGCTCCCACCTCATCCCTGTTTTCCCATCATCCTGCTTCATTTTCCTTGGCACACCTGCACCGCCCACAGTTCTCCTATTTTGGGGCTTGTTTACTTGCTGATTATCCTCTTTGGTACTAGAACGTACGTGTTCTGAGCACAGGGACCTCGTTGAAGCCGTTCATGGCTGTGTCACCAGGACCAGCACAGTGCCTGGTGCAACGTTGGCGCTCAGTAAACATCCCTACGAGGAACGCAGAAATAAGTATGGGCGGGGTAAGGGGGAAACAGGGAGCTGGAGTCAGATTCTGGGCCCACAAGCTCCAGCACATTGCAGCTGGGAAGCAGTGAGCAAATTTCTTCACCTCTCTGAGCTCCATGCAGGGGTGGTGGAGTGTGAAACAAGAGGGTGTGGACTGCTGGCTTCCGGGAATAACCGGGGATGCTGGACAAAACATAAGCAACAGTTACCTGAAGGCACTGGACAGTGAAAAAAGCAGGCATTCACTGGAGGGGAGGGTGACACTTGGAATGACACAGGGTAAATTTCCCATTTTTACAGTTTGGGGTAGACCCTGGTCTTTGCCATACAAGAGATACAGAGCTGGGATTGAGAACCCACATTCTCATGATGATCAACGTTAACTGGGTTCTTGGTTTGCACTAGGCACTTTCCATGCATTAGCTCAATTAATTCTTACAAAACCTCTATGAGGATGAACCTGCTTCTATCCACAGGCGTAGCCCGGGTGAGTGATTTGCCCTGGGTCATCTCACCAGCAGTTATGGGCTGGGATCCCAGCCCAGGCAGCCCAGTTTCAGAGTCTGCAGGCTGCGCATCCCTGGGTGTCCTCTCCCTGCACTGTACTTTGCAGTTTGACCGGGGGGAGGAGAGGACCAGTTTAGTCAGTGCATTTCTCACACTCACTTAAACATCCTTTCTCCACCACTCCCAGGAAAGCCAGGCATCCCAAAGGCACGCGGGCAGCCTGTATTTTGCAAAATCAGCAAACCAAGAGGCCGGCAGCCTCTGAGTCAGAGCGGTGACTGCACAAGCTGAAGGGCAGCCGCGTGGAGGACCCTGAGCTAGAAGACCGCTTGCCTCGCCCTGTCTGCAATGCCTGGGTGGGGCCCCCTGCCAGACCAGCTGCTCTGCCAGCTGCTTTCCTGGCCGTCTGCACCTGGAGACAAAGGCCAGGCAAATTCCCGTGTGGAAACATCAAGGTGCTGAGAGATGTCGTACGGCCCTCCCTCGGGCCCCTTCTGCATCAAGAGAGGCAGGACTGTGCAGTGGTGATGTGTGGAAACTCCGGAGTCAGAGAGGCCTGAGTGCAGACTCCTGCTCTGCCACTTCCAACACCTGGATCCTTAATCTTTCTAAGCCTCAATATCCAAATCGGTAAAATGGAACAGTAGCAATGAAAGAACCTACCTCGTGAGGGTCACCTGAGAAAGCGTGCTGCTGACTGGCCACTGGGCACCATCTCACCCTGCGTTCTCTTCAGTCCCTCCCCCCGAGCTGCCCCCAGCTGCTCCTGGGCAGATACTCTGAGTTCCCTGCCCACAGCCCCAGTGCAAGTGCTGTGGCTGATGGCTCCATATGCAACCCTCTCGAGAGAATCATCCTGGGTGATGGATGCTGCCTTGCCTGGAGATGCCTGGGAAGAGGCATTCCCCATCCATCACACCTACCCAGGACCAGTGAGTGACCGATGGGGCTACAGAAGCTCCCTTGCCTTGAGCTCGGAAGAGAACAGTCTTCCAGCCAGACACACCCTTCAGGGCCTCTTTTTCCTGGAAGTGATGCTTTTGCATATCTATCCAAACATCCCCTGGGAGAGCAGCAATGCCCGCGAGGGGGAAGGTCGGCTGTAGAGGACACGTGCACCAGCCTGAGGCAGGCCGCTGGGGATGTTAGAGACTGTCCCAAATCAGGGTGTCATGCAGAGTGGCCCAGCCCTGTGTGCACCCTCTGCACAGACCACAGTCGGCTGTGAGGGCAGCAGCCGGTGGGGATTTTTTTTTTAATGACTGTGGACACCAGTGAGATGGGAACTGTAATTACAGTGAACACTGACCCTCCCAGAGGCCCCGCGGGGTCGCAGAGTGGCTCTGGGAAGCAGTGCTGGCGGGGCTGGTAGCCTCTGAGGACACGTGTGTCATCTGAATGTAGGCCTGGCCTTCCCTGAGACGAGCCTTCACCTAAACAAAGACAGATGCCCCTCCGGAAATGGGGCATTTCACACCCTACACCTGCGTTCACGATGTGCTCTCAGAAGGAATATTTCCCCCCAAGAGTTTAAAGGAGCATTTCCCATGGGCCCTGAGCTGTTTCTATGTTTTATCTTTTCTTAAAAAAATACACAATCATCTGTTAATAGTATATGTGCACATGATAAAATCTCAGGTGTGATGCAAAAGGTTATGCAGGGAAATATAAGCCTCTCTCCCACCCCAAACCCCTGATTTCTCTGCTCCCTTCCCAAGAGACAAACATGTTACTGAGTTTTTGGGTAACCATCCTGAGATCACTTCTATTTCATACAAACATACACATTTATATTCTATTTCTCCCCAGCACAATGAACTGGGTGTTGTGCACACATTCTCCGTCTTGCTTTTGTACTTCACTATCTCAACACACTTTCTCAATCAGTTTGTAGAGAACGTCCTGTTCTTTTTGGAGAATTATCACATCATGCTATGCAGAGGTCCCTCACTTGTGTGACCTAATTTAAACCTATTGAGGGACATCTGTGTTGCTTCTACACCCTTGCTACCAAAAATCATGCTTTTATGCATAACCTTGCACAAATATCACCGTAGGCCTGTGTCTGAGGACATCTGAAGGGCACTATTGCTGGGTCCAGGGAAAAGTATTCACTAGACATTTACAGATACAGAAACAGACAATGCCAAATTACACGCCAAAGATGCTGACACATACTCCCACCCAGCTCCTGCAGGTGTCTCTCTAAAGGAGTTTTATTTGAGCAGCCAAGGTAGGTAAGGCCTTTGTAGGACCCAGCAGAGAGAGGTCAGTGTAAAGGCGGGGGCTGTGTATCTCCACAGTCAAACTCACTTCTCAAATGAGCTGTCCCAGCTCTGCCACATATGGCTGATGCGACTTTGGGTAAGTTACTCAGCCTCAGTTTCCTCACCTGTAAAATGGGAAATTGACACCATGTGCTGCATGGGGTGGTGGGAAGGAGGAAATGAGTTAGCTCAGGTGAGGCACTGGATCTGGTGCTTGGCAGAGCCAGGGCTTGGACATCGGCTGTTTATTATTATTATTGTTGTCGTTGTTGTTGTCAGGAGGATGTGCATAATCATAGGGTGAGGTGCCAGGTGCTGGGCATGCCACATGGTATCATGTTTAACTTGAACTTGTTTTCTGACCTATGTGCATAATTAATAACCAAATCTGACTCACAGACATAGAAAACAAACTTATGGTTACCAGGGCGGGGGAAGGGGATGGGAAGGGATAAATTGGGGGTTCAAGAATTGCAGATAAACAAGTTTATACTGTATAGCACAGGGAACTATATTCAATACCTTGTAGCAAATTATGGTGAAAACGAATATGAAAACAAATATATTTATTTTTAAGTATGACTGAAACATGCAGTACAGTAGAAACCGACACAATGTAAACTGACTATAGTTCAATAAAAAAAATATATATAACTAAATTTGACTTGCTGCAGGGAGGGCACGTCCAGGGAAGACTCAGTCACACATCGAGGGGCAAGGCTGAGGGGGCGGGCTCCATGTCCATTTCCTCGTCCCTGTAATGGGGAAAATAACCTAAGACTTGTCCCCTTCCCCAGCTAATGCTGAAACGTCAGTTCCTCAGGAGGCCTCTGCACTCCCACCCCTTCTGGCCTAAGTCTAGGACCCCTTTTATAACTCTGATCTCCTTCATAGTTGAATGGAGAGTTACCTCTTAATGGAGGTTAAATATGATAAACAGTCCAAATTAACTTCCATTTTATCATCATTATCACTTCTCACTACATGTTGCAGTGTTTTGGAACAGGCTCCTCAAAATAAGCATTTCTTTTTTCTTATCATGTAACAAATATGATGCACTTAGGAACACTGTGTTCCACGCTGTGTTGACCCCAGTCTTAATTACTCACAGTACGTTTGCTGGTAGGAAAATTTCACTAATTTGAATGCTGCTTAATGTTCGCTTATCTTCAGTCACAAACTCTAAACCACTTCTCCGGAAACCACTGCAAAGGTCTTGAAACAACAATGACAGGGACGTCGACTGAAAGTCGGCCAAGTTCATGTGCAGAACCTCAAAACACAAAGAAGCGTCGGGTCAGGGGACTCCAAGTTCTCCAAGTTCTGCAAGTTGCCTTCCATGCCCATCAATTGGGAAACTGTTGCCTGACCCCCCCCAACATGATTTGCAGCCGTCACCCCTTGTTTGGGCTGTGTGTGCAGGCGGGGGCTGATGGAATGCTCACGCTTCCATCACTCGTTGTGGCATTCTGTATAGCCTCGACTTAAAAAAAAACAGTTTTAGAAAACCACTTAAATAGCTACAACTTGCCGTTTCTGATTCTTCTTGGCATTTGTTATATTTACATAACATTCCCATCTGTTTCCCCGTGTCAGATTCAGTGTCTGGCAGTAGAATTATTTTATACCTTTTGCCAGACAAATTAATTTCCTTTACTTCCCACTTTAATTATAAATTTCTACCTCGTTTCTCAGTGATGAAATCAGCTTGGGTTGGTCTCTCAAGTTGTCTCTGACAGAGGGTAAAATATGAACAGCAAAGGCCTCTCACCAGACAAAGAAAAAAAAATGTGTGAGATGATAAAAACAAGTCAAAGTAATCAAAACCAAAAGACAAGCCACGATCTTCTTGGCTGGGGACACCAACGAGGATTTTGTCACTGACCAGAGTTATCCATCAATTCTCGCCCAAGCAGGGAGAAAATGAACTCAGTGTATCTGATGGGGTGAATGCCTCCAAGATGGTTCCCAGTGGTCCTTGCCCGCTGGCGTTCTCACCTTTGTGTCGTTCCTCTCACACTGCACTGGCCTCTGTGGCCATAGATACTGTGGGAGATTGTGACTTCCCAGGTGAGCCCATAAAAGGCACCAAACTTCCCCTTGTTCTCAGATCACTTGCTCCGGGAAAAACCCCCCTGCCATGTTCTGAGGACACACAAGCACCTCTGTGGAGACTCCCCCATGGAGAGGACCTGGGGTCTCCTGCCCACAGCCAGCACCAGCATGGCAGCCATGGGAGTGGGCCGCCCAGAAATGGATCCTCCAACCCCAGTCAAACCCTTCAACCACATGACAAGCTCCAAGCCAGAGCCTCCCAGATGAGGTGCTACCAAATTCCTGACCCAGAAAATCTGTGTGAGATAATATATATTTATTGTGGCTTGAAGTCACAAGTTTGGGGATAATTTGCTGCACAGTAGTAGGGAACTAACACAGAGCGTCGGTTATTAAGACGATGAGACTTTCTTATGAATCATATATAAGTAAGATTACCCATAAACCTTAGCGGATATGAGGAAACTAGGAGCGGAGGAGGAGGGGCAAAATGTGAGAAAACAGATACTTTTGCTCTGTTTCAACCCAAATAATAAGGATGACTGTTAAGAGCGTTTTCTGGGACTTTGTGATCCATCTGCTTCCTTACTATTTCTCTCAGCCTGAGCACACTTCAGAGACTTTGCATTTACTGTTCCCTCACCTGGAACCGTCTCCCCAGATCCTCACACAGTTTGCCCCTCCCTCCACCCCATCCCTCCGGTTCAGTTCACATGTCACTTTCTTCTGACAGCCCCTGAAGTGGCTGCCCCATCCCACACCAGTCACCCTCTGCCTCTGGACCATATATGTCAGCTTAGCACACCCGTCCTCAGCAAGGATGAGACCCACATGAGGGCAGGGCCCCCGCCTCTCCTGCTCACCGCGGTGAAGCCTGCCTGGCACAAGGGGATACAGCCATTTACCGTGTGCCCCATAGTTATTTACAGTTGTTGACGTATGCCGTTGGTGCACTCCTCGGCAGGGCATCAACTCAAGCACTTACATGCATTATCTCATTTAATCCTCCCAAGAGCCTGACGGTCAGGCTCATAATCATCCCACTTTACAGGCAAAACCAAAACTGAGATTGGTCATACAGCCAGTCAACAGTCAAGACTCCAACCCTGGCCTCTCTGCCTTGAAGTACTAATGCATAGCCAGCACGTGGAAGTGCAAGGGGGCAGGACTGCGGCAAACGGCTGTGCTGAGGGAGCTAAGGCACTGTGGGAGGTTGTCTCTGAGATACACAGGGCGGGATGTAGGGGGAGTGGTGAAAATGGGCTGGCATGATGGAAATGAAGAATCCATGGTTGCTTTGTTTGCTAGTCCTTCTACAAATTTCAGTTCCTAACTCTGCACACTAGAACACTTCCAAGTTAAAAGAACTGAGATGGTTTTTGTTTCTTACACTGAACCCCAACGAATACAGTAGGTGTCAGTACAAGCACAGTCAGTCATTTATTGAACGTCTACTGTGTGCCAGACCCAATTGGAGGCACTAAGATACATGGATAACCAAGGAGACAAAACTTCTCCCCCGCATGCATATACCCGGCCTTGCATGTGGTCGAGGGAGAACGGCAGAACAATAAGCAACCAAATAAAACAAATAACCACATACCCGGCAGAGCAACAGCTTTCAAAAGCTGTCAGGGATGAAGCCAGAAAAGCTGTGGTAGAAATTCTAGGAGAAACCTCTTCTAGCAAGGGAGGTTTCCGGACCTAAAGCTTTGACTTAGGAAATGGGAGAAAGCAGCCATAGCAGGAGACAGAAGGCCCAGCATGTGCAGAGGCCGCGGGGCGTGTTCAACGGACTGATGGAGGTCGGCGTGACTAGAGAAAAGCCAACAAGGACCATGAGGGGAGCGGAGGGGGCCAGCCTACAGACGGACAAGGCAAGGACTTGGGATTTTATTTCAAATGTCAAAGAATGCCATTGTAAATTTGGGAATAGAAATGATTTTTTTCACCTAATAGACTTTTAAAAAATAGCAGTTTCAGGTTTACAAGAAAACTGAGCAAAATGTACAGGTCCCCCCTCCCTAAGTTTCCCTATTATTAACATCTTGCGACAGTGCGGTGCGTTTGTTACAAGCGATGAAACAGCTGTGTTGATGCGTCATTACTAACCCGTCCTAGTTTACAGCAGGGCTCACTCATGGTGCTGTATCATGCACGACGTATAGTGTGCAGTGTGTAACAACACGTACCTGCCGTTACAGGGTCACACAGAACAGTCTCACTGCCCTAAACGTGCCCTGTGCTCCACCTAGCCGTACTTCTCCCTGCCCTCACCCTCTGGCAACCGCTGATTTTCACACTGTCTCTATCGTTTTGCCTCTTCCAAAATCTCAGATAGTCGGAATCACAGAGCATGGAACCTTTTCAGACTGACTCCTTTCACTTTGCAATACGCCCTTAAGGTCCCAGACTGTGTTTGTGGCTTGAGTGCTTGTTTCTAACTTAAGTGCTGAATCGTATTTTGTTGTCTGGCTGTACCACGGTTTGTTCATCCATCTGGTCCTTCTATAAAGAGCACGCGGAGCTGTGTGAGAATCAGGCAAACGATCGACTGGTGGAGTGTGACTTCTGTGAAGAAGGGGAAGAAGTTGGCTGGGCGGACAAGTCCAGCTGTGAAGCCACACTCTTGTCCTCTGGGCAATGGCCTTCCTCCCTGCCCTCCCCTGCTCCCAGAAGCCACCCATTCCCTGGATGCAGCCACCAACAGATGGACATCAGCCCGCAAACCCTGGGTTCTCACAGCCTCTACTGAGGATGTCAGATGCCTGACTTCACACGAGCTGCCAGGGAGTGACAGCACAGTGAAAAATAAAAGTACAAAAGGGACTGCTTGTGATGAAATTGTCCTCAAAACCATTGCCACATTCGAAAATAACAGTCAATTTTTCCGCGCTGGTTCCCAGGCCACAGTCATGTCTTGCTGGAAGCCTAGCAGACGAGACTTTGAAGAGCCTCCTGCAGATCTGGAGGGTGATTCAGAGCTGGGCTTGGTGACTGTGTGTGAGCATGTTTCCAGACCGGCCACCAGAAGCTCTGCATTGTTTCAGGATCCCTTCAAACACAGGCAATAAATCAAACTCATCCAATGCACACTGGGCAAAGACAGGGCCTGTTAGGAGTTTTGCTTTTGGTGCTAAGCAGCTCTCGCCACAGTGTTTCAGATCAAGGGCCACCTAAAGAGGTTGGGGAGGGTAGGCAGGCTCCCCCTGCTTCTCTGTTGCTCAATCCATTTTTTCAGCTTGGCGTTTGCCACCCAGACTGGGGAGCAGGGCAGGAACAGGCTGATTCGCAATCTACAGACTCGGCAGACAGGAAGAGGGGAGGGATCTCTCCCTTGTCAGGACTTCAAGCCTGCAGACTGTGAAGCATCCACTCCAGGGTGATAGCACATCATGCTGTAGTGGGGGCTGACCCCAAGGTGGGGATGTGACCTCAGGGAAGTGACTGAAGCCTCTCTGAGCCTTGGATCTCTAGTCTGTGAAGTGGGAATGATTTTTCAGGTAGGACCATTCACATGGTAGCGCCTAGATTTGTGCATTGCACAGCCTGCACAGCCATCCATGGCAGCCTTGTTCTTGTGCCTGGCTCACTATCAGTGACTTTTCCCTAAAAATTGTAATTCCTGGAGGAAATGCTCAGGATACAACTGAAAGTGAAATGGAACTGAAAACTGAAAAAGTATAGTCTTAATTTATTTTGAAATGTCTGTATACATACACAAATATGAAATAAAAGACTGGAAGGAAATATATCAACTTCTTTATAATAATTACATTTGGGTGACAGATTTAGTTATGATACTAAGTTTCTTTTTTATACTTTTCTGAAGTCACCAAATTTTCTACAAGATACATGCAATATTTAAAATGAAATGACTTATTTGGTTGGAAAATGGAGGTAACGCATTTGGTCTTCTATCCCTTTATCAATACTGGTGGATTGACTCCTATGGTGACATAGTCAAAAAACGCTTTAGGATCCTCACGTTAATTCTGTTTCTCAAGCAAAGTGAGAAATAATAAATCAAATGGCTCATGCCTCTGTTCTGCACATTTAAGTGCAGACACACACACACACTAAATAAGCCTTCTTCACCAGATGATTCTTTGAGCTTGGCCAAATGAGATCCTGCAAGACAAAACTTACTTGTCCAATTGTATTAAGCATCCTTTCATATATAGATTCCCGAGACAAGTTCAAGAACAAAAAGCCTCCTAGTTCTTCAGAGGCGGGCACTTCCTCGTCTGCAGGATGTTAGGCAGTCTCCTCCTATAAACTCCCTGCACATGGTTCACTTCATCAGAATCAGTTGGCCGTTGAATGAATCAAATACCTATTTTTGAACTGACTCAAAGGCAGTTGCTGTTTCCTGTAGGGTATCCCCATCTGTAATGTTCTGGGGTAATTCTTCTTAAGGAGCTATTTTGTGTTCATCAACAACCAGTTTTCAAGTCTGTTGGAAAAAGCTTTCTTTATATCTGATATGTAATAGTATCCTTCAGTCAGGAAGCTGGTCATTTTTTAAAAAAAGAAATAAAAAGCTTAAATTTCCCCAAAGCTCCCTTTTCTTGGTTAAATGAAATTAGTAACGTAATAGTAAATGTAATGCAATGCTAATTGCAATTAAATGTAATGGATATTAAAACGTAAATACACACACACACACACACACACACACACAGAGCAACCACATGGAATATAACATCGGCTATATTATTATTGTTTGTCCTCTTGCTTAATTAGCTATTTTCTTAAGTAAGATCCCTTAAAAAACACCATCCCATATGTACCAATATCATAAACTATAGTTTGGACTCTGTCTGTGCTTAGGGAAATGTCAGGATGCTTCTTCTGGTGATTTTGTCCCCCAGGGACATTTGTCTGAAGATGATTTGGGTTGTCATGGGGGAGGGGAGGGGTGAGAAGAGACTTCTGCTGGCATCTTGTGGGTAATGGCTAAGGATGCTAACCATCCTACAGTGCTCAGTGTCAACAGCACTGAGGTTGAGAAATCATGTTCTAGAACAAATAAAAATTAATATTACAAAAACCATTAAAATATTCACAGTTTGACTGCCAGCATGTCAATTTCCTGAAAGACAAAAGTTTATACTCTTGAAAAACATTAAAAAATGACAACTAATGTGTTTTGCAGAGGGTCAAGTGTGCTTTTGTGGACTCTTTTTAGCACTGCTTATTTATCTGATTGGAACTCGATGTTCTCAAAAAAACGAAAACAAGACCTCTATCCTCCTCACACCCCACCTCTCCTTCAACCTCCCAAACGTTAGGCACAGTTGCTAAAATTCGTGGGACAAAATCACAGAGGAGCAGCAGAAACCCTGAGCTGCATTTATCCTCCCATCTATGGGTTTATAAGAGACCCCAAATGTCTCTTGTCATGTCTGGAAGGTGGGCTATGGATGGTGCTAGTTTTTTCTGCGTAATTATCCTCAATTCCTAAACTACAACTACAGATGTGTTACTTTGTGAAAAAGGAAAAAAGTTGTTTTCAACATGAACCCATCTCCTCTGACTCTTTCAGAAGGCTCCAAGGACCACTTCTGGCCAAGGAAAAAGAAACACTATAAAAAGTTGTCCCCAGCTGGGTACCAGGGGATTGGTCTCCTTCCAGTGGGAGGCAGGGTTAGAATTGGGACACTCTCGAGTTCAGCTGTGAGGGGCACAGACCCAGTGACAACCAGGCTTTGCCACTGGGGTCACAAACTAGGGGGAAAATCCAAAGGCTGCAGAAGCTTTGGTTACCATGGAAACAATGCTGGAAAACCTACCTTACAAGCCCAAGATGGGACTTGATGCCCCACCCACCTGATCCAGGGACCTTCACAAGCACCTGCAAAGCAGGTGCCTCTGACCCCATTTTACAGCCGGGGACTCCAGACTCAGGGTAGCAGTGATGTGTTATGCTGAATGAAGGCCCGTCTATCTCTGCCAATGCCCCACACCATGTATGATTCTTAGCAACGGGTTTTGAGAAAGAATAGCCTTTTCTGCAGTATTCTCTTGACGTTGAACACACGGGGTAACCCATGATGGGTCCTCTTTGCCATCTTTTGTACAACAACACTCTGTCGGGGGGAAAAGTATAGCTCAGTGGTTGAGTATGTGCTTAGCGTGCACAGGGTCCTGGGTTCAATCCCGAGCACCTCCATTAAAAATAAATATTTATAAATAAATAAACCTAATCACTTACCCCCCCCCCAATTTAAATAGTAAATTTTTTTTTAAAAAAGAACACTGTCAAGCCAGACTATCTTCCGCAGCCCCAGCCCAGTTGCACCTCCTGAGTTAGAACCCCTGGGGATGGGCAGAAATCACACAAAATTCGACAAGCCCTGCAGGTGATTCTGACATGGGCAAAAAGCCCACAGAGACCCCCTAATCTGTGATATTCCTAGATATCTTCCCCTTTTTAGCCCAGATTTCATAGATAAGTGACACATCTCTGGCTCAGTTTCCTTGCCTATACAGTGGGGGTAACAGCATCCACCCAGGAGAGTTACTTGCAGAAGGTAGTGAATTATCACATATCAACCCCTTGAACAGGACCTGATAGCAAGTGCTTTAATAAATATTATCCCAAAAACCTCTTACAGGGAATCAACTACCGGCTTCAAAAGGGTCTGGTACACAGATAGTGCTCTTGGCCCCGCTCCTTCCTTCTCATTCCTCTTCTCTCTTCCAGCACATGTTCGTCCTCCTTTTCTCTTTCAACCATGACTCAGGCCATCCATCCACAGGGGGTTTGCCCTGGCCCATCTCAGCCCCACTCCCAGGGTACATCCCACTCCTGGTGTTTCCTTTCTACTCCTGCCTTCAAATATTTCTTCAAAACAAAACACAACATGACAAAAAAAACCTTTGCAGTGGAAACAACCCCAGTGTCCATGGAGGGATGAGTGGATAAACAAAGTGGGATCCAGCCATACAATGGAATATTATTCAGCCTTGAAAAGGAAGGGAACTCTGATACCTGCAACGACATGGATGAACCTGGAGCACATTATGCTAAGTGAGATAAGCCGGCCACAAAGAGAAAAATATGGGATGATTCCACTTACATGAGGGACCTAGAGCAGTCAAATTTATAGACACAGAAAGTAGAATGGTGGGTGCCAGGGCCTGGGTTGGGTGGGGTGGGGAATTGTTTAATGGGTGCAGAGTTTCAGTTTTGCAAGATGAGAGGAGTTCTGGAGATGGGTTGCACAACAATGTGAGTGTCTTTAACCCTGCTGAACTCTGCACTTAAAAACAGCTAAGATGGTCAGTTTTATGTGTTCCATATTTTACCACAAATAAAAACAAAGTTCAAGACAAAAACAATCTTCCCAACCCCTGGCTGGTAGCACAGAGCCATGCTGCACTGGTAGCTTCATACGGATGCAGGTGGAGGTCCTGGGATGAACCCTCATTTCCCCACCAGACACTCTCTGGCCCCCTGTGGGCAGCCTGGGGCCCCTGAAGGGAAACGGGACACAGTGGTGTCTGCAGGGGGCAGAGGAAGCCCCTGTGCGAGTGGGTCTAGAGATGGGGCTGGAGCCTGCTCTCCAAGAGGGGAAGAGAGTTGGCGGGTGGGGGAAGGGGTCTTAGAAAGTCAGACACTCTGGAGGTGCTCAAAGTTGCAGCAGGGGGAAGGGGCTTGTTTGGGCTCCTTTTAGGGTTTGCCTGGGACTAATGAGGTTCCCAGGACATGGGACTTTCAATGCAAAAAGTGGCAGAAAAGTTCCAGGAAAACTGAGACAGTTTGGTCTCCCTACTTGCTTAAGGTCACAGCTCTTTCCCCAGAGAGAGGTGACTTGAACCCAGTCCCCACCCTGCCTCCCTTCCTCCAGGAAGGCCTTCCAGCCCCTAGCCGGAAGGGAATTACACCGTGAGAACGTATGTGGGTATGTGGGGGTAACTCTATGTTTCTTCATTCCCACTATCTAGGGAACCACCTCTGATCTCGGCTCAGCCTTGGGGTCCTGTTCCATTCAATTCTAAACAGAGTTATTTTAAATCCACTTCTAAATATTAATCAATTCAGCTTTGCACAGTAACATAGATAGATGATGGTTTAATGAAAACATGAGCATCTGTGTAGTAGTTCCATTGTCACCTCGCCCCAGGGGGTGGCTGTCCCACACTTTGGGGACACTAGTGAAACCTCCCATCACCAGCAGCCCCCAGTGAAAAGGCCCAGAGAGGGAGTAACGTGAAACCACGATCATCCTCCAAAACATCCTGGAAGCTGATCTGATAAAAGTGAGTCCTATCGGGTCCCAGGAGCAGTGATACTGGGAGGGCGGAGGGAGGGTTGGGTGGGAATGGGGTGGAGAGGAAGTGGAGAGGCCTGGCCTCAGAGCAGGGAGCTGGGGGGCGGGGGGTGTGCAGAGGGCCCCGTGAGGTCACTGGAAGTGATGCTTCCTCACGTCTATCCAAATTTCTCCTGGGAGAGCAGCAACGCCGGTGAGGGGGAAGGTCGGCTGCAGAGGGCACGTGCAGCAGCCTGGGGCAGGCCTCGGGGCTCCAGGGGTCAGGGGTGCACCTGCGGTGGGGGGGTGGGGGGCAGGGGATCCATTCCTTGGGGATAAACACGTTGGAATTCAGTAACCAGTGCTTCCCGTGGGTGCACCACGCACTTAGCTTACATCAGCGACAAGCTGAACAGCCCCTGCCCTCCTGACGCTCCACGGGGTTAACCAGGCGATTCCAAACAGCACCACAAAGGGAATGAGATGGGAGGGGACAGTCTTGGGGGCGCCTTATCTGTGATCTAGGGCAGAAGGGACTCCCTGAGGAGCCGACATTTGAGCTGAGACCCGAAGGACCATGAATCGGTCCCATTAAAGCAACAGGGGAAGGGCAGCGTTCCAGGCACGGGGTTCAGCAGCCCAGAGGCTGAGCAGGAACCCTGATGGCAGAGCATCAGAAAGAGGGCCGGTGAGTGAGGAGGGGAGAGAAAGAGGGTAGGGCCCAGCAGAAGGTGAGTCTGGGGTCGGGCAGGACCAGCTACGAGAGTCACGTGATCCAGAGCAAAATTAAAATGCACTGGAATCGACAAGTCGGTCAAGTCTGTAACTGTACTCTTCTTGACACAGGGGACTGAGGGGACAAGGCGCACTTTGGGAAACCTGGGCTTGGTACATCAGTGCTAGGAAACCCCTTAAAGATCAGTACTCTCTCACATCAGACAGGGGGAATCTGAGGCCCAGAGACCAATGGTGGACTGAGGGCACACAAGTGTGAGAGGTGGGAGCAGGTCGCTGCCTTCTGGGTCCCCACTTGGAGTTCTTCACTGAGTCCAAAGCCAGTGCCCACAGAGCATGTGCAGTCACAGGGCCTGGAAACCGGCCAGGTGGCCCCAGATGTCATGGACAGAGGGTAGGAGAGGCGGTGGTCAGGCATCTGAGCTTTGAAATCTTTGAGAACAGACAGATGCACGCTTTCCACTCAGAATGAGGCTCCAGCCCACTGCTTCCGAGCGAGCATGGGTGTGTAATTTAGATCTTATTAAATCATGAATCTGGGTCAGTGGTAATTTATAGATTACCTTCATTAACTGGATAAAAATAATCACCAACTCAACAGTGAGTATTAACAGCAATTAAAAAAAAAGGTACAACTTAGCACTGGTTGGGGTGTGAGGACATGTCTCCAATTATTTCCCGAAGATTCTGGAGATTGGCAAAAATCAACATGCGTTTGGCCCGAGACAACTCCCTTTTTCCCCCTTAATTTTTAAGCCCTTTAGGAGAAATTTAATCCATATGTTTTGGATATGTTTACATTTAAACCATCAAAACAGTGTTTGTAAGAAGCATTTGATGTCCCAAAACCATTTTTTCCTCTTCTTTTTTAAAGGCCTTTGGTCTTTGAACCAGGAAGCTGTCTTGGGCCAAGATGAAACGAGGCTGTCTCAGCAGGAATGCTCAGAGCAGAATGGGCAGCCTCTCCCGCCTTCCCACCTGCCTGCCTGCTATGGGGGTCTGCCAGGGCTCCAGGGAATCCTTCTCAATCCTTGGGAAGCTCTGAGGGTGGGAAGGCAGCCTCCGAGAAGGGTCTCCACTGAAACGATTCACTGGGCTCCTGTCCCATATGCAAGAGCAGCAGCCTGAGTCTGATGAGCAGCTACTAAATGCCAGGCACAATACTGAGCTCACAGTAACAACTCACTGAGACAGGTGCCCTAATCACACCCATTTTATAGATCGAGAAACTGAGGCCATTAAAGACTAAGCCCAGAGCACAAAGCTAGAGGGTGGCCAGGACTGGAGGTAGAGGTTTTGACCATTTTTGAGAAAGGATCTGAGGCTCAGAGGATATTAAAGCAGACAAATAACTGGGTAAGAGTATTTTGAAGGTATTGCTTGCTACACACAGGATGGATTCATGTCACCCCAGTGAGTGTAGGTAATCAGGTTTATTTATTTATGTTTTTAAATGGAGGTACTAGGACTGAACCCAGGACCTCGTGCATGCTAAGCATGTGCTCTACCACTTGAGCTATACCCTCCTCACCTATAGTTATGGATTTAAATGGTTCTGTTTTCATTTTTCTGCCTATAAAATGAGTTCAGGACACTGTTGGAGGGAGTGCAAACCGACACGCCTTCAGGGAAAGCACTTGGACAGTGTCTCTCAAAATTTATAATGCATGTCTCCTTGACCCCGTGATGCAGAACTGACTCAGTAGGTTTCCTCCCACAGATGTGCAAGGGTCTATGTGCTCCCGAAAGTTCACCTTAGCTGTGTTCAAAGAGCAGATCCCACTCAGCCACCTAGAAAGATGGGACCTTGGCCAGAGACATAACCATTTTGATCTCAGTTTCTTTGCCTGGAAAACAGAGTAATAACAGAACCCACCTCCCAGGGCTGTTCAAGGATTACATGAGTTAATAGAAGTGACGCACTTATAACAAGACCTGGCACAAAGTAGGGGCTCAAAACAGCTCTGGTCTATGGCATTTACTAATTCCACGTGCACTGTTGAGCACCTACTGTGTGCCGAGCACTAACCTCCACCAAGAAACACAGAAGGGATCTCAACAAAGTCACTGCCCTCAGGGAGCTTCCACTCCAGTGCAGGAGACGGAAAGAGACAAGAGACAACGGGACGTCAGGGGGTGCTAAGTCCAGTAAAGAAAAATAAAAGAGGACGGGGGATAGATGTGGTCAGATGGGAGAGGGCAATGTTTAGACAAGTGGGCAAGGAGGGGACTTGGGAGGTAACATGTGAGCAGAAACCAGAAGGAAGGAAAGGAGGAGGGGAGGGACCCAGCAGTTCTCAACAGGGCAATATTGTTCCCCAGGGGACATCTGGCAATGATTGAAGATGTTTTATGTTGTCACAACTGGGAAAGTGAGAGGGATGTCACTGGTATTTAGTGAGTAGAGTCCAGGGATGCTGCTAAACATCCCACACAAGAGATACCCCACAACAAAACATCCAGCCCAAAATGTCCGCAGTGCCAAGTCTGAGAAACCCGGCTCCAACCTCCATTTTTTTTCTATGACCACATTTTTAAAATAACAAAAATGACATTATACAATACATAAAGTTTGTAACCTGCTTTGTCTCTATGATAACATATGGGAAATTATATGTATCCAGTGAGTGTATAATTTTATAATTCTTTCAGAACTGTATAATAGTCCAGGATATGCAATTACTGTAACAGAATTCACCAATTTCCAATGATGCACTTTTAGGTTATTTACAATTTTTCACTGTTAAAAACAATCATGTGAAAATATTCCTGTTCCAAATCTCTTTGCCCATCTACAATTCTTTCCTTGGCACCGGTTCCCAGACAGGGACTTTTTGGGTGGATGAGTAAGCATGCCTTGAAGGTTTTCACTGCAAACTTTTTGCAAGGTGGCAGAGTGGATGAGCAGCTGGTCTGGCTTAGACTTTCTAGATGCTTGACCTTGGGCAGGTTACTTTACCTCACTGTGCTTTAGTGTAATCCTCTGTGAGATGGACTTAATAATAGTTCCCACATATTCAGGCAAAACCCACAGCACAGGGACTGGTCCCCAGCATCAGTGTGACTCCCAGGTGGCCCTCCAGCAACACATGACATTTCTACACTCAAACCAGCAGGGATCAAGACAGCCCTATTCCTTCCATATCTACCAACACCAGGAATCATAGATCTCATTCATCTCTGCCAATCAGATCACCAAGACTGATATCAAATGATTTTAATTGATATGTATTTACTTGCCAGTCATGTGAATAACACAGTAATTTGCCAGCTGGGAAGGTGGTAGGGAGCAGTGCAGTAAGAGCTGTGGAGTGGGCAAATGACAGAGGCTGGCGTAACTGTATCCCTGGCAAGTAAATGCCCCAAAAACTCATCTTTCAAAAATTCAGACTGTTATGCTACCATATCCACTGATCGAATGAACATATAGTTAGAGAAGACATATCTACATATCTACATATCTACATCTACATAGATACAGCTGCAGATGTATATAGGATACAGAAACACCTTAGGCAGCTGAAAGACAACTGGTTTACAAGCTGAGCTGCTCAAGTGGATACTGTAAGGATTGTGGCTGCCTATTTTAGTCAAGGAGCTCTCAAGGAGTTTTTACTGAGAATGTAGAAGTAGACCTGGTGAAAAAATAAAGTGAGATCCCTGCCTCACACCATATGCTAAAATTTATTTCTGGTGAATCAAAGATTAGTGCTAAAAGTTAGCAGGTAAATAAATAAATAAGTAAATAAGTAAATAAATAAATAAATAAATTTAAAGGGACTAGAGAAATAGGTATGAATTAATACTTTGAAATCTTTGGGATAGAAAGAGTCTTTTGATGTAGGCACCAAAGACTGAAATTATAAAGAATAATTTTGAGTACCTAAAGATTAAAATAAAAAACTCTAAGCAGCAAATAAATTATAAACAAGCTGAGAAATAACAAAATTGGTAAAACTAAAGAGAATATGTAAAATGTGACAAATGTAAGACACAGAGCCTTAATATATAAAGAATAATTGCTAATCAATAAGAAAAAAAAGATTAAATACACTAATAGTACATAAGCAGGCAAATTTGTAAACAAGAAATGCAAATGACAAATGTGAAATCCTAACCACTTCATAAATGAAGTTCAGTGCCTGCCACAACACAGATGTTTGATAAAATGGATGTTTGATGCCTGAACCTGTCCTGAGTCACATAATAATAGCTCACTAAGCCCTTACCAGGGGATCCAAAGAGTTAGGACGAGCACAGAAGCTTACAAGTTCGCTGCATACTTGCTCTGTCCCCAGCCTGCAGACAGTCAGGGTATTCATAGCAGCCACTGAGGAAGTTTCTGCCACTTACAAGCTATGTGACTTTGGCCAGATGGCTTAATTTCTCTTTGCCTGATAAGCTGAGAAAATGTGGATAAATGAGGACAGTATTAATACCTGCTGCATGGAACTGTTGCAAGCATGAAGCAAGTTAATACACGTAAAGTACTGAGAACAGTGCCTCACTCATCACAAAGGCTCAACCACACACTTCAAAGTTCAGAAATAGAGCTAAGAAAGGAAGTAAGGAAACACCCACCATTCATTGATCTGTTCATTCAACAAATACTAGGTTAGTGCCGAGTACTGCCAGGCATTAGCATGATCATTAAATGATCATTAAAGATTAAGATAGAAACTGAGGCAGTCACAGTAAAGGGGAGATGAACCATGAGAGGGGAACACCTAGCTGGTGGAGGGACCCCAGACTTGGGGCCTGCCCCAGGCTCCACTGCTGGTGCAGGCTTTCTGGAAAAGGCAATTTTCAAGCTCAGCCTGGAAAGATGAATGGGAGTTTTCCAACAGAGGATTATTCCAGACAGAGGAAGCAATCAATTCAAACTCTCAGATGTGCGAGAGAGGTAAAACCATTTCAGTCCGTATTTTCTCACAGCATCGCCCTGTCATTAAGGGGGCGGGCTTGGGAGCAAGACCGCCCTGAGTCACTTTCGGGCTCTGCCAACTTTCCAAGGTGTGTGTGTGTGTGTATGTGTGTGTGTGTGTGTGCACGCGAGTGTGTGTGCACGCGAGTGTGTGTGCACGCGAGTGTGTGTGCCTCTGCTTCAATCTCCTCATCAGTGGCTGTGGAATAAAAGTGGTGTTTCTCACGGACGTTGTGGGAGTTTGGTGATTTCAGGCATGTGAAACACTACAGAGGCTGGCACATTGGGAAGGCACACACAGGCAGGACTCTCTGCCAGAAATCCATCTCTTTGGATGGGATTTTTCAATTGGTCACACAACTGATCCCTAAAGGCCATTGCTCAAGAGTTAGGACTTTGGACAGCCCATAGGTGGCCCTCCTAAATCATCTTTGAGATGATTCTGGTTCAGATTTCTTACTATTGACATTTGGAGCCAGGCAATTCTTTATTAAGGGTAGGGGGCTGCCTTGTGCATTGTAGATGTTTAGCAGCGCCCTGGCCTCTGCGCACCAGCTGCCAGTAACAACCGCTCTCGGCAATCCATTGTCACCACCACCCAATTCTGATAACGGAAAGTGTCTCCAGACGTTTCCAAATGTCCCCTGGGGGACAAACTCACTTCAAGGAGAATCACCATTGCAGGTCAATGCAGGGTCTTCTGGGAACAGCCCAGCCTGGCAGAGCAGTCCCTTCCCCACCAGAGGGGAATATCTACATGCTGCTGGCATGTCCACAAGCCAAATTCCAGCCTTGGGTGTGTTTTGTTTGATCAGGAGACAATTTAAATCTTGATGAGCTGACAAGAGTCTTAAAAATCAGAATATTTCACATAAAAATCCAACCTTCTGACATCTCTTGAAAAATAGGACTACCTGGTAACGCTGGGTTTGCATACAACAGGCAATAGGTGCCAAGAACTGAGCTGCATCTCCTCCTTCAAAAGGACATGAGATTTGTGTTTGCCACAGTCCCCACCACTCTCTACTGTACCCTAAATTCTGAGCACCAAAGTCAGTTTCTAACTATCCCATTCCGTTTTCACTAAGTTGCTGGCCTCTGAAGGTGTTGGAATTTGGAATTCTTGGTCAACTTGCTTGTGTGCACACACACACACACACACACACACACCAACACACACATCTACATACATACGCACATGAATATGTGTGCACACACCCACATACACAGATGTGCATACACACATATACATGTACATGTGTTTATACAATGCTTGCATGCAGATGTTCACACCCACACACATATATGCACACACACAGAGCCCCTGTAGCTCGCCTACCCCATCAGCTGCAGCCCGGGGCACACCACGTGCCTGACGTGCACACCTGGTTACAAGGCTCTGCACTTTGAAGTGCCGCCTTCCTCCCCACGGGGACTCTCTGGGTGTCACGTCAGATTGATGGATGGGACAGCTCAGCTCTCAAAAACTGCCACATGTGTTTATTACGGCGATGAGTGTGGGCCAGCCTGCTTCTGGCTTGTGTAAGTGTCAACTGGTGACAACATGTGCTCTGCAGAAGGCAGATGTCAAAGCGGCCGGGGCAGCCGAGCGCGTGCGCCAAGACCACCCAGGGGTCCGGTCACCATGTTGCTTCCCTGGCCGTTGGCGAGAGTACTAAAGGAAATGGAGAGTGACGTTGGCCACCAGGACAGGTCTGATGGGAAGACTGCGGCCACTCTGGCCAGCACCCCCAGCTGCTGGACATCGCCCCTGTGACCTGTTTCACCCAGGGGAGCCCACGGGCTATACAGTTGTTCTGTTCCGTTCTCTCCCAAAGATTCCCAGGCCCTGTCCCAGCCCCCTCGAGGCCACAAGCTCGGACACCAATGGCACAGAACGACTTCCTCACCTCTGTTTGAATGATGATAATTACGTCCTGAGGTCTGATGTGGTACCAGGCACTTCTCAGTCACTTCAAACACGTTATCTTGCTCAACTTTCACTACAACCTCGTAAGAGGAAGGTGGATTCTTACCCCCATTTTTGTTGATGCTCTAAAGGCTGTACCAACAGCTAAGATTTATCAAACACTTAGTATGTGCTGAGGATAATGCTAAGTATCTAGCAACATCCTACCAATGGATCTTTTCCACAGGCTTATGAAAAAGGCTTTATTATTGTTCCCACTTTATAATGAAAGAAATTGAGGCTCACGCTCTTTCTTCTCCTTGTGTTCCTTTTCCTCCTCCTCTTCCTCATCCCTCCTCAGGCTGAGGTTTATCGAGCCCCCATATACGCCAGGCACCATGTCAGGCACCAGACTGGCCCCAGCTCAGTTAATCCCCCCAACAGCCCTGGGAGGTAGGTGCCTTTACCACTAATTCCCAGATGAAGGAACCAAGACTCAGCATCACACTTGGAAGCCTCAGACCCAGCTGGGACTCAGAAACCAGTGGGAACTGTCCACCCTGCTGGCCTCAGAAGACGTGGGGTTCTCAGCAAGCACAACCAGCACAGCACCCCCGGAACCAGAGCTGACCCCAGAAGCCCCCCACACCCAGCAGCCTGGAGCACCGGCAGAGGGTCCCAGTGCTCCAGCAGGTACCTGGCTTTCAGCAGGAATCTCCACCATGACTTAGACCAGGATTTCAGGAAGCTCCACCTGGGAAGTCTCTGTGGTCTCATTATAAGGAGCAAAACCTGCCTTGCAACTTCTAATCTGTGAAACTGGCCCTGGAAAACTGGGTGGTTACAGAGAGGCCGGATGCCAAGCAATCTCAAGAAATAAGCAGAAATAATAAGAAATACAATGAGATTTGTTATCCTAACAACACAGGGCATGTTAAAGTGCTCGATGCGTTTATGCTGGGAAACATAAATTGCCAGGAGTTACAAATTGCTTTCCTTCATTCAACTTTAAGAATGCTGCTAAGACAGATCTGGGTGCAGTCAGACATCCTTACTTCCTTCTTATTTTTCTTTTTTTCCTACAAGCCTCTGTAATAGCTCAGCTAAAACCAGCTCTCTCCACGAGGGAGTATACATTAACCAGACTCTGGAATCAGCCAGGTGTGGTTTCTGATCCTAGCATCATCACCCACTTCCCAGCTGTGTGGATTTAGCAAATTACACAGCCTCTGGACGCTTCAGTCTCTTTAGATGCAAAATGGAGCAGAGAAGAATCAAGGAGATGCAACAAGCTGAAGGTATAATTTAGCCCAGTGCCTGACACAGGAAGTGGCTGAGGAAGGTTTGCTGGCAATTTTCTAATGACGGTCATGGTTTCTCCCTGGTCACCCCCTTTCGTGGGCTAAGAGGCCCCTGGCAGCATTTATGCTTGGTTCTAAGATATGTCTGTTATCCCAAAGACCAGTGTTTTCCATTTCCCACTCCTACACCTTTCTTCTATATCTGGAGATTCTACAAAAGCCCAATATCATATCTTTTTAGTAAACAGCAAATTAAAGTATCAAAACAAATTGAACTTGAGAAGAGGAGGGAAATTTTTCCCTGAAAGAGAGACGCGGGCAGAGAAAATCTGGAAGCCTAACTTTACTCCCTATTGAGGCAGAGTTTTCTCAGTTGCACAGATAGGATCAAATAATTATAGCTCAGCTGCTGTAATTCAGCACCTGGACTATGGTGAAATTATTTTAATGTATCACTCGAGCTGTTTTGATGTTTGATTTATGCCTAGATGTCAAGGTATTAGACAAACATCCAACACTGTGTTCCTAAGGCAGGTGCTATTGCTGAGCTGAGGAACGTCCACATGTCGGAGACTGGTAGTTGCTCACCTACAGAGTGAGCAACCATCCTGTTGCTGGAACGGAGGGCTTCCTGGAATGCAGGACTTTCAGTCCTAAAACCGAGAAAGTTCTGGGCAAACCTAGATGAGCTGGCCAACTCACGTATCTGGCTTTCTTCCAAACACGCAAAACCACATTTTAATCAGAGCAACAATGCATCCTACTAAAAAATTTCATTCCCCTTGCAGTTAGGGATGGTTGTGTGGTACAGTTCTGGCCAATGAAATGTGAGTAGATGTCCCAAATAGGGCTTCTAGGGAAGCTCTTTAAAGGGGGCTAATTTAATAGGTACCTATTCTTTTAAACCTTCCACCTCTTTGCATCTCCCTGCCTGGGATGTGGATATGATGACTGGAGCTTCAGCCTCCACATTGGGACCATGAGGCAACCTTGAGGATGAAAGCTACACTTTTAGGATGGCAGGACAGAAAGCAAGGAGCTTGGGTCCCTTGTTATATTATGGGGCCACCATTCAGCCCTGGACTTCTTCTTTTACATAAGAGCTAAGTAAACCCTGCATTGCTTTAAGCCCCTCTTCAGGCTTTTGTCTGTAGTAGCCAAGCATCCTGGTTTTTCCAGGGATTACCCCAGCTTTATCTCTGAAACCCCTCAGTCCCGAGCAAACCAGAACAGTTGGTTCCTCCAGAATGGATATGATTGGGACTTGGGGGGGGGGGGTGTCTTCATTTAGGGGAAGGGTTCTGAAGAAAAGATGATCCCGGATGATGCCCAGGGGTATAACAGGATGGAGCACAGCCTCCTCTGCCCTCAGCAAAGGGGCCAAGGGCTAAACCAGAGAGAACACACCTCAGCCTGTGCTGGAGTGAAAACAAAAGTTACAGATGAGTACAACAGCTGACAAGGACACAGCACTTTGTTTCTCACAAAGCACCCTCCACGCAGGGTGTAAGAATGCAGGTCCCTCTCCCTCCAATCAGTTTGCGCTCCTGTCGTATGCCAAGCGATGCTCTGGGAAGAGAGGAAGATATAAAAAGTTCAATGGTTCTTGCCCTCTTGGGAACGACAGGGACTAAAAAATCGACAAGTAAATAAATACATAATTACAACTGGTGAGACTGGTTGTGAAGAAAGGATATAGAGGAAGCAGGGAGTCCCCACTTAGATGGGGAGAGCAGGGGAGACCCCTTCAGACTCTGGACATAACAGGTAAGGGAGAGACTGAAGGACAAGAGGTATCTGTAACCGGTGCTCCCGGCAGGGGGACTGACACAGGCAAAGGTCTGGAGGCAGGAAGAAGCTTTCTGAATTGAAGACACAGAAAGGCATCCGAGGGGCTGACACCAGTGAGGGAGAGGAAGTCGGGGGTGTGAGGCTGGACGGGGCAGCAGGGGCCTAAAGGTCTGGCTTTGAATTTCAGTCCTGCCACTTACCAGCTGTGTGACTGGGAGTAAGTTAGTTAACCACTCTGACCCTCGATTTTCTCACTTGTAAAATGGGACCATCATAGCATGGTTTTGAGGTGAAAAAACAAAAATACTGAGTACTTGGCCTGTAGAGGAAATGGTAGCTACAGTTATTGCAACAACCGAGGGGGAACTGTTATTCCAGATGACCATTATCTCATCAGGGATAGAAGGAATAAAGGACCCGGTCCTGAACACGACCCTGCCGAAGCAAGAGCGCTTTCCTGCAAAGAACCCTTTATAAACGCTGAGCTCATCTTCTCAGCCCTGGAAAGGCCTCCCCCTGCTCCTCCTCCCCTACTCTGTCCAAGTCGTGGGAGGAAACACCTGAACATGTAATTATAGCTGTGAAGACAAAGAAAGGACATTGTCTAGTTTCTGGAGTGTTTCCCCCACCCCCTCATAACTCACATCAGAGGCAGCAAATGAGTGGATTTCCTACCAGTCATTAAATGGACACAGGGAAAGCTCAGGATGTCATTTCATCGAAAGCTCTGACATCCCTCTGGCCCAGCCCAGCCCTGCCCCCACACGGAAACTTCTGGTTTCCTCGGACAGCCTGGGGGCAACACAGCTTCCCCACAGGAGCCAAGGCTTTGCTCCAGCATCTTCCACGTCGTGTCTGCTGGGCTGTGCGCAGCCACTAAAACTCTCTGACATGCATTATAAACCAAAAACCTCTATAACAAACTCTACTAACTTTCTCCACAACAGACTTTATTAAACATCTTGAAAAGGGCCCGTTTTGCTTTTGCATCTTAGAGATCTTGCTTCTGCGGGAGAAGTTTCCGAGGGGCCTGCAGGGAGACCTTTCTAGAAAGTTACTCTTATGGACTCTCAGAACTTAACTAGCCCTTCTAACGCCTTCTCTGGGCACCTGGCCCCGGCCACTGCCCCCATTCCCATCCTGTCCAACTCTGAACTCCTGCAGTTCACATGTCCACTCCTTAACCAGCCTTGCGGGGACAGCAGGATGGCGGCAAACCTGCCACAGACCCATCCTCCTATGCTGTTTCCCAAAGCCCCACATTACTGCCTGGACCATCCCTCCAAGCGGCTCTTCCTGCCTTCCATCTCCCCTCACCTGTATCCATCCTGCAAAGGGCTGCCAGACCAGCCTCCCCAAAATATTATTTTCTGCATGCCACTGCCCTGCTCAGGAACCAACTATGAATCCCTATTACCTATTGCATTTAATTGTAAAGCCTCTGTCTAACATGCAAGACCCTTCAAGACCTATGACCATCAGACACAATTGTCTGTGGACAATTATCCCTGGCATATCCTACTGGCTACCATTTGGTCAAATTAGATTATTCTTCCACAGTGTCTAAACACCATGCAAATTTCTACTTCCTTGACTTTTCTCAAACTTGTCCTTCCACCTGAAATGCCCTCTTATTTTCTGTCTAATGAAAACCTACCCATCCTTTAAATCTGGTTATAGACAGTGCTGACCCAGGAGCAGCATCCAGGATATCACATGGGGACAATAGATAGGACTTTGAGACACAGTGTCTCGGATTCAAGTTCCATTTCTACCAGAACTGGGTGACCTCAGCACGCCAACAACCTATCTGAGTATCAGTTGTCTCATCTTTAAAATAACAGCACTAAGACATATCTCACGGTGTTGCCTGGAAATTTAAAAAGGCAAAACACAGTTAAGTGTCTGGCACATACTAAATGCTCAATAAATAGTAAAGATAATGAGAAATCTCTCAAATAAGCAAGATTTGGCATTATTGTTGCCAAAGTTGCTGTTTATATTAGCAAACTTTCTTTTCTCCAGCTGACTTCCTGACCTCTTATCTCATCTGCCTCAAAAGCTGGAGTGAGTCTGCTCTGGCCTCTGGGTGGTTTTGTCCATGGGTGTGGAGCAGAGGTGCTTCCTAACAGATATGTCCAGACTTGTGTTCATATCTTGGTTTACCTATGAGCCTGGCTGAGGTGTGCGGTCCTGGAGGCTGGCTGGAGCCAGCTTCCCCGCACGTCCAGGCGGTTTTCTCTCCTTATATGATCATCTCTGGACATCCTTCACCCAGGGTCTGGCTCCCAGGCCTGCCTGGCCAGGTGACAATTGCAGACTTTGAAATTCACTACCTGTAGCAACCAGGTAGGACCAGTTCCTATGAAGCAACACTGGGCAAGGGTGAGAACACTTCTTAGCAAAGCAAAGGGCAGCTGGATCGTCCTGACCAGGGTCCACCCTCCACAAGGGAAGACAGAAGCTGCCCATCTCGGCGGCATCCCAGGATGAGACAATGGCTTCCATTCCTCACTTCTCTCTACTGTCAAAGCCAAACTCCAGACCTGGAGGTCAACAAAGGACAGACACCGGACCACTCCCAGAGACCTTGCCTGAATGGGAAGATGCAAGACTTACGAACATCTCCCCCAACTCCAAGAGCACACTGGGTGTCCTTCTGACCTCAGCGCCCAAGGAGGAGGCGTGGTTGACACATGGTTGAACCAGAGCAAAGCCCAAGGCTTCTAGCTCTCCATGAGACCGTAGGCTCATTGCTTCACCTTCCTGGGTCTGTTTTCTTATCTGCAAGGGTTGGATCACAGCAGAGATGGCAAGCAGATTCCACCTCTCCTGCCAGCTCAGACAGATCGGTAGTGACTGTCTGCCGCGCTGGGCTGAGAAGTCTTCTGTAGCTGAATCTCGTGTTGGCAGTGTCGCTGCTACTGCAGCTAGCTAGCATGCATGGAGCGGCACGATACCCCAGACAATGTCAAGTCCTTTATGAAGATCTCATTTTATTCTCACAGCAACTCTGTGAGGTAGTACTGTTTATGTCTATTTTGCAGATAAAGAAATAGAAGCTCAGAGGGGTCACATAGCTTGCCCCAGGACACACAGCTAGAAAGTGAAAGATCCTGGATTCAAAGCCAGCCAGTATGGTTTTCAAGCAAAAGCTTCTTAACCTCTGCACTTTGCAGAGTGCTGGAATTGATTAGTGATGTCTGCCACGGGAGCTTACATGGCACTGATTGTACATGTGCTATGAAGAGCTAGCCGTGAAGTTTGTACTTTTAAAAATTACTCATAATTAATATACTATGGTAACTCAAAATTGAATCAGTTATTGGGGGGCTAGTGTTATTTAACTGAAACATGGTCATCGAAATGTGTGCACAGCAGAACTGAGCAAAGTGAGGACCTTCCTAAAACAAGCCAGTGGAGAGTGACTCCAGAAACAAACCAGTCAATGAAGGTTTGGTTCTCTGCTCCAAACTTGGCCCTGACTCCAAGGCCATTCAAGCCCTGCCTCCTCCAGGAAGGCTCCCTGGCTTTTCCTATGATCTCCCCCTCTTCCTAGTCCTACAACTACTATTCTGAAGCACCTGGTCTTCTCAAGGGGGTCTTCATTTTCTTCTGTCTCCTTATCTCAAGGTGCCCCATGTCTGGTGCTGAGGGTACAACACTGGGGTACATGAAATGATCTGTAGACGGTACACAGATGAACAGTTCTTTTCTTGTAACAATTCTGCTTATTTATTTGTATGGCTGCCTTATGTGTGTTAATGGCTTTCCATTTACAGTGGTGATAAAGAGGTTCTTTTTAAATAAGAGCATTTATCTGAGAAAGGTGAGTCAATTATGAGTAAGGTTGTATAAGACTATAGCAAAACTCCTGAAATTCCAAGTGAATGATGAAGACTGGGGGATGCTATAGCCTGAATGTTTGTATCCCACCAAAATCCACGTGTTGAATCCTAATCCCAAGTGTGATGCCATGTGGAGGTGGAGCCTCTGGGAGGTAAGTTATGAAAGTGGAGCCCTCATGCGTGGGCTTAGTGCTTTGATAAAGAGACCTCCACAGAGCTCCCTCACCCGTTTTACCGTGTGAGGACACAGAAAGAAGACAGCCGTCTGTGAAGCAGGAAATGGGCTCTCACCAGGCACTGAATCTGCCGGGTCCTTGATCTTAGACTTTCAGGCTCCAGAACTGTGAGAAATAAATTGCTGTGTAAGCCACCCTGTGTATGGAATTTTTGTTACAGCAGCCAAATGGATTAAGACAAGGAGTATGGCTCTTGACCTAGGGATTTGTCTCACAAAGGCTGTAGAGTCAATGCCCCCATTACCATGCTCTCTGCGATCACCTCGTTCAGCCCTACCACTGACCCCCACCATGGTCCCATCTTGAGCCTCTCCTAGGGTGACCAACTTGTCTCAGTTTGCTGGATTTTCCTACCTTTAGCACTGAAAATTTCAGGACCCAGAAAATGCTCAGTCCTGAGCCAGCCATGATGACGGGTCACCTTAGCCTTTGCCTATGTCCCTGCTGTCACCTCCTACAGTGCCAGAGCCACACTGTCCTGCAACTGCTGCGGAGGGTACTGGGTGAGGGTCCAGTGTTGCTGCATGGATTACCCTGTGACATGGTCCCAGAGCTGTGTGTCCAGGAGGCTTTGAAGGTTTGCTTGTGACATGGTCAGAGCACAGCCCAGCGTGGGGTTTATTAGGACTCTTTCATTGCAAGGGATGGAAATCCAACTCAAAATGTTCAGAAGGGAGAAAGAAAAACAGTATGTGTGTGTATGGGAAGTGCATGGAGCCAACAACTTAGTTACTGTGGACTCCAGTAGCTAGAATGTCTGGAGGTTGCTCGGACTTCAGGTAAGGCACAATCCCAGGGTTCAGACCTGAGATGCGGTCTCTCTACTTGGCTTGGATGCATCTTCCTTGAGTTGCTTTACTCTTCATCAGTTTCTCCCCCTGTGGAGGTTGCTGGCAAGTCCAGGCTTAACTTCTATGCCACGTGTTGGCTCCCAAATATCCACTCCCCCATTTCCTTGTAAACAGATCTCTGGTTTTATTTGGGTCATCAATGTGCCCAAGTAAAAACACTTGCCTCCCCAGACTCATTTGCAATAAAGGTTACTAGGTGACCCAGTTCCGATCAGTAAGATATAAAGTAAATTTATAGGGTGAGGTCACAGGAAAGCTATCCTTTTTTTTTTTTTTCCCCAGATTAAAAAGCAATAGAATCTACTGACAAGTGCCCTTTCCCTTCACTCCCCTGGTTCTTCTTACCTAAAGTCTGGACGCAATTGCTGGAGGTATAGCAGCCATATTGCAACCATGAGGATAAGGGCCACATGCCAAGGATGGAGAAATAGGAAGTCAATAGGGGTCTGGGTCTTTAAAGTCTCTTTTTATGCAGCATCCCCAATCTAGACTGCTGACTTCCAGTGGTGAGTAAGAAAAATAAGCCCTTTTTAGCTAAACTACTCTGGCTGGGTTTCTGTGTATGCAGCCAAAAGAATCAAAAGGAGTAGGTCTCGTTTCCAACAGCTTCTGCCAAAGTTCCAGAGCTGCCATTCACTGGATCACTTTAAACTGATTCAGGTCACATGTCCATCCCTAGACCAACTGCAGCAGCCAGAGGCATGGTCTTTGCTAACTGGCCAGAAGACCCAGAATTCAAGCCCCCCCCCCTCCCCCGTATACTCAGCCTCACTAATTTCCCCTGGAAAAGCTGACAGCTGGTATCTAGACAGGGGTGATGGATGAATCCCAGGCCAAGTGGCTACTGCACTACAGAGCAGGAGACAACATGAACCAGGATACAGACGCCACACCCTCATCACTCCCTCCACCAGCTCTGCCACTGGGAGTTTCTTTCTGGCTCTTGCTTCTCAGATCCCAGAATCTGACCATGTCGTCCCACTTTCTCCTTTCCTTTGTTTCCTTCTTTTCTTAGCTGCTAACATACAAACTCCCGATTCTCTGTCTTTATTATGCCAAGTGGTCCCAAACCCCATCACCATCCTGAAACAGACTCCCACTCACCTTAACTCATACAAAAAAAGTTACAAGAGTTTTCTTCCCAACCAAGTGGCTTCTTCTGTGGGTCTCCACACCAAAGCTTTGACAAGGAAGTTCTTCCTTTAATCTGTCAAATGTCCTCAACTGGTCTTGGGCTGACCCTACTCTCTCAGCAGTCTCTTGAAGCAGACAGGACAAACAGCACAGTGGTCAAAGGAGGCTTAAGAGCCACATCATCTCAGTTCTAGTCCTGACACTCTGTGTGATCTTGGAAGAATTGCCAGATTTAGCAAACAAGAACACAGAACGTCCAGTTAAATGTGAATTTCAGGTAAACAACAGATGATTTTTCAGTATAAGTGTGCCCCAAATTGTCTGTGTCCTGTATTTCATCGGGCAACCCTAGCAAGTGCCTCAGCCTCCCTCAGCCTCCCTCAGCCTCCTTTCCCAGATCTGGAAATGTAACTTCATGAAGTGAATTTCTAATCTGTCTGGGAGTAAATGATACTGATGCCACAGGGTCCTAGGCACACAGGAGGTGCTCTGTGCAATATTTATTTTGATTATGTTGCCGCACCCAGAATAAGCCTCGGAGGTTTTGATTGGGTTTTATATCCCTTCCAGGTACAGGAAAATGTTTATTCAGCATTTATTGGTTGACTCATTGAGTGGTTTCCACAAAGAATGGGACCATATCCTTCTGCTGAGCTAGAACCAAAGGAGATGATACTAAAATGGTGGTTGAAGGGCTACCAGCCCATTTTTCTAGCTACCAGCCCTTGTAAGACCTGCCAAGGGTGACATGACCAGAAACTATTGCTTCACTGGGCATGAGGAGGCAGGAGAGGATGTTGTGGGGACAAGCACAAAGCTGAGACCCGATTCCACCAATAATTAGCTCCCTGGCCTTGGGCAAATCACCTCAATTTTCTCATCTGTCAAATAGGAATAAATGAGAGTTTCTCAGTCTGCCAAGTAGTTCAGAAAGTAGTAATGAAGATTGCCCCAGAGGGCGGAAGTGAAAGCAGTTTGGGAAGCAAATGTG
This sequence comes from Camelus ferus, assembly GCF_009834535.1. Taxonomy (NCBI): domain Eukaryota; kingdom Metazoa; phylum Chordata; class Mammalia; order Artiodactyla; family Camelidae; genus Camelus; species Camelus ferus. The sequence goes on along the minus strand of NC_045714.1, from coordinate 10,268,022 downwards.
CCAACAAGTATCCCTAATGATCGGTCATCTCAGAGAGAGGTGGGCAGAAACCCCGTGGTTTCAGAGAGTTTATCGCTGTCCTCAGCCTTGTGAATCTCTGTCCTTCTACATATAAGACTTGGGAACTTAACAAGGGTCACTGCTCTTTGTCCCAGAGCCTAGCACTGTGCCCGGCATCACTCAATGAATGAATGAAATAAAGTGGTAAGGATTCGGGGGTAGGGCAGTAAGAGCCACTCAGTGCCTTCGAGGTCCTCTGTTCTGACTCTCTGACTCTCTGGTTCTGCTCTGGGGACACTGAAGCCCAAAGTAGGTTACATGCTTACTCAGAATGATCCAACTTGAATGATCACAGAGAGCTTTTGCCAGCAGCATGCTGGTATCCAGAAGAGGCAAGATTAAGAATGAGATTAATAATGATGGTAACAGTATCAGCCAGCTTTGAACTGGCGTGGGCCAGGTGACCAGCATGCTGTGAAGAGTTAATGTGGATCATCTCCTTCAATCCTCAAACCCCACTATGAAGTGGGAACTGCTGTTATCCTCACTTCACAGGAGGGAAACTGAGGCACAAAGAAGTGAAGTCATTTGCCCGCAGTCACCCCCTGGAAAGCAGAGCCAGGCCTCACATGCTGGTGACCCAGGGCCCCCACAGCACACATCCTCCACCATTCTTTGTGCCTCCTTCTTCCCAGAGCCGGAGGCCACTCTGGGTCAGGGCTCCACCTCTCCACGCCGGGTGGCCTCTGACTCTTGGTTCCCTCACCTGTACAGTTGGGTAGTAATAACGCTCCCACAGCAAGGCTGCCCAATACTGCAGCCGAAAGCATACACACTCGAGCTCTATGTGCTGGGATCAAATCCTGGGACTGCATGTACCTCCTGTGTGACTCTGGGCACGTGACAACCTCTCTGTGCCTCATTCTCCTCTACAGAAATGGGAACAATGATGAGTGCCCACCCTGTGGTCTAGTGTGGAGATTCAGTAGGATACCCCCATATCCAGCATGGCAGCCTTGCTGCTGGAACACAGACTGAGTTGTGTGATTAGAGCAGAGTGGACTTTGGAGGAAAAAATGTTCAGTACAGTTCCCTCCCACCTTTCTAGTCTTCTCAGCTAAAGCTCTTCCTTCCGGCACCCTGACTCCCTCAAAGGTGTGGAAACCCTCATCCACCTCTTCTGTTCAGTCTGTGGACCTAGATTGTGCATTTCTGCTGATCAAAAACACACTTTCCCACATGGCAAACTCACTCAGCATCTTCATTATAAATGCTGCACAAAGGGCTAACAGTTAGATGCCTTTAAACACTCAGAATATGGAAAAATTTTTAACGCATCCATGCTATTCAATTGACCAGGTAATTTTAATTGTTTAAAAGCAAAACAAAATATTTTGCCTGGAATGTGATGCCCGGGAATCAGAAGACTTTAATCTGGATTCTCTTTAATTCCAATGGAAACAGTAAGTGCCTCTCGGGAACCGTTCTCCATCCCACTGCTCAGCTCCCTTCTAATTAGCACCGAATAACAAAAGTTTAACAGTAGCACCTCTCCTCCCAACGGTTCTAACAGCCTGTCAGAGACAGAACAGTGTGAAAACCAGCTCAGTTTATGAGTGACTTCATCATTTTTTTTCAGTTGAGAATAAAACATGCCCACCCTGCAGAAAAAGGTCCTGAGGATCTCACTACAGGAAAATGGGCCCAGGGTGGAAGCCAGGAGGTACGGGGGTGTGGAGCGGGGCAGGGGGCAACAAGGCGGGAGGTTTCACCTCCGTGAGTCAATCAGAAAACTCTGATTTACTGTGTGACCTTGAACAGACCACCTTCTCTCTCTGGAGGTACGTTCCCTTCTCTGGAGGGACAGATGGACAATGGATGGGGGGATGCACAGACAAACAAACAAATACATCAACACAACTCTGTGCTAGCACGACCGGCCACTGCTAGGCCTCAGTTAGTGCTCACCGTCGCCCAGTGAGGGCGTACTGCTGCTCCCCGCACTTTACAGATAAACTTCAGACACCCAGGCCCACAGTGTCGGGAAGCAGCTGCCCCGACGCCCTAATTCTGCCCTGCCTGGCTTCATGCTGACCCCATCCCCCCAGTCCTGCCTGCTGATGCTGCCAAGACAGGAGTGACAGAGGTGCCACAAGACCTTTCTGTCGTCCCTGGCTTCCTCAGAGATTGGCGTGGTCTTAAAAATCATTTACTCATTCAATACGCACGTGCTGAGGCCTCATTCCGCAACAACGCGTGAGACAGGCTCACAGTTGGCAGAGGAAGCCAGACACGTAACTCACTTGTTCGTTTATTCAGCAGGTATTTATCGAGCACCTGCTCTGTGGTCAGAACTCCTAGGGGCTGGGGACAGCGCGGTGGGAAAGGGCGAAGTTGACGTGGTAGGATGGAGGGGACGGATAGTCAGCTGACACACAGAGCACATAACTCTGGATGGTGATAATGGCCACGAATGAAATAAAGCAGGGACGCTGACAGGACAGGGGCTGCCAGGGGTGAGGAGGGAAGGCCTCCTGGAGGAGGCGGCACTTGAGTGAAGATCTGAGTTGTAAGGAATGGGCCACGAGAAGACACTGGAGAGGGCGGTCCAGGTAAAGCGACCAGAAAGGACAATGGCCCCGCGGTGGGAACTGCGCTTGGTGGGAACCAGCTCTGCATTAATCAGCGCACGAGGGCTAAGCGCCAAGGGGCGGGAACGAGAGGGTGGAGGCAGAAAAGGGAGGCCCTGCAGGATTGTTCATTAAAAGCTTCTCAGGTGCAGCCAGGATAGGGTTTACCTTCTTGGCTTTCCATGCATCTTGCTTGTTCATTTACCCACCCACCCACCCATCCTCCACTTCTTTATCCATTCTGATTCAGGCCCCCAGGTGCCCACCCGCCAGAAAGCCAACAGGAGAGAAGAGATGGCCTTGAGGACATTATATTCTAGTTGAGGAAACCCACAGCAACAACAAGAAGACCTAACATCTACTGACCGCTTACAGTGGGCGAGGCCTGGCCAGCCCTTTCACACATGGAGGCAGTCAGGCCTCCTTTGCTAGGTGGGGCCGAAACCCCAACTCAAACCTATTCCAGGTAAAGAGGGGACTTACTGGTTTATACAAAGTCAAGACCAGAGGTGGGAGATGGCTTTGGTGGTCGCTCCACCAGGAATCAGCTTCTTCTCCCCATCCCTCAGCTCTGCTTTGCTCTGTACTGGCTCCTCCTCAGCCCCAGCAACTCCCACCTTACAGCTCCCAAGGTCAGGTTCACAGAAGAGCACGTCTCACAGAACTCTCCCAGCAAAACCGCAGTATCTCCCGTTGGCTCTGCTCCAGTCAGATGGTGTGCCTGGAGGAATGTAATTCTCTGCTTGGTCAAGCCTGGAGCCAGGGCAAAAGCAGCCCCCCACCCAGGGCGGGCTGCAATGTTCCCCACGAAGATGGGGCTTCGTGGCAGGACACTCACCTACACCATGAAGGTTTGTCTCTGAATCTTCTCAACAACAAGAGATCATGACTCCTTTTTCCACTGAAGAGAGGAAAGCTCCAAGAATTTAAATGGCTTTTCTGAGATAATACGGCCAAGAATGGGGCAAACCAGAGCCCAGACACAGTTATTCTTACTTGTTCTTGCCCCTAAGTCAGTGGGTCTCAAGGCACGGTGGAAGGAAGGGATTGGTGGAAAACACTGCCTCCCAGGTAGGACTGCCATATTTAGCAAACACAACTATAGGATGCCCAATGGAATGTGAATTTCAGATAAATAAAAAATAATTTCTAAGCATGTTCTAAGCATGTTCCAAATAGTACATAAGATATTCTATAGATAAAAGTAGTCATTGTTTAACTGAAAGTCAAATGTAACTGAGCATCCTGTATTTTATCTGGTAACTCTACCCCCAGGGGATATTCAGGAGCGCCTGGAAATACTTTCTATTGTCACGACCTGGGAGGTGGGGAGTTGTGCTCTGGCATCCAGTGGTTAGAGACCAGGGATGCTGCTACATCCTGCAACGCCCAGGACCCCACAGCAAAGAACAATCCTGCCCAAACTGTCAACAGTGCTGAGGTTGAGAACCACATCCCTCCATCTCTAGCGCTGAAGATGTAAAGGGAGTGGGCAAAGTGGCAATTCTTGGACAACCTAAGTGGACCCACACAGGCATTTGTGTGAACACTCTGCCCAAGGTAAGTGATTAAGAAGGCTGAGGAATGAGGGAGTCACAGCCACAGCCATTAGCCTCATCATGAATGGGACCTTCAGTTTCACTCTTTGGGTTCCAATTTGGAAATGCTCAGAGGAAGTTAATGAATCTTTGAACCAGGTTTTGGCATCCACGCCCAGGCAGGCTGAGATGAATATGATCTGCTGATACTCACTGGAGAAAAGAGAAGATTAAACGGAAATTAAAAAGTCCTTTTAGTCCGCTTTTCTATTTGTTGTCAGAATCTCTAAGAGACGGCTCTGAAAATGAATCACCGTTTGCTAAGAAACGTGCCCTGGCCTCTCCCTCCTGAGTTCATCACAAGACCCTGTCGTCAGGATGGATGTGCTGTGCCTTGTTCGAGGGCCGGGCTGGACGGGGGAGGTGGCAGGTGAGGACGGTCGGGTCCTCCCTTCTCACCCAACCCATCTGGCCAGCTCTGTCTGGGGAAGAACAAGGGAGCCAACCTTTTAGGCAGGGTTGTAGGCTGGGTTGGCGTCACCCTCTCAGGGTCTGGAGAAATATTTATCATGCCTCCAATCAGACCTACAAATTTTGCCCCATGTTTCACAATGCTCAAAAGTCTGGTGTTGTAACTGCGCCTGCAACATCGTGGATTGTGGCCACAATGTCTCAAACCGGCGTCTAGAGCCATCCCTGGGCTGCTAAATGAATTTTTTATTAATTGGGTTTTTTTGCTTTGTGTTCAGTTATGTTTAGGGAAGGAGGGGATGGAGGGACATATTGGTTTCGTGTGTGTGTGTGTGTGTGTGTGTGTGCACGCGTGCGCATAGATGCAGCTTTCGTCTTTGAAGTTTAAGACCAGTTGTAAATTCCTTGAAGTTCGTCCTATTTCCTTTTATATTAGCATGTTAACAAGCTTTGGAAAACTGACAGCTTACAGGAAAGCACAGCTGGGTTGATCCTTCAGTCTGGGCTTTAATTCAAACCAGAGCCCTGCTGTAGTGCTGTGGCCGGGCTGGTGTTTACAAATGCAGCAGGAAGAGCCCTCTGCGCGGTGATGAAGCCATCAACCACGGATGCTTGCTCTAGATGAAGCCCCAGTTGGGATTAATTAAGAAAGGAAATGCCACGATGCTCTAAATTACTTCTCTAGTAGAAACCTTTGCACCAGATGAAGTTCAATAATAAAAATGGAAAAGGGGAAAAAAAGAAAAGGAAGAACACCTCCAAGAAACATGTTTAACATGAATTTCGGTTTCCGTCAGTGAGGGCAACCAAGGAAGTAAGCTTCTAATTCCTCACGTGGGAATCACATGACACTTATACGTGGCCAGAAAGTGGCAAAGCTTTCCACTTGCAGTTTGAAGCAGAGCTCCTTGTCCAAGAATACACTTTGAGGTCCATTCCACAAAAGCACTTTGGTGGTAAAATAAACAAATGGGATCTAATTAAACTTAAAAGCTTTTGCACAGCTAAGGACACTATAAACAAAACGAAAAGACAACCTACAGAACGGGAGAAAATATTTGCAAATGATGCGACTGACAAGGGACTAATTTCCAAAATATACAAACAGCTCCTACACCTTAATATCAAAGAAACAAGCAACCCAATCAAAAAATGGAGAGAAGACTTAAACAGACATTTTGCCAAAGAAGACAGATAGATGGCCAACAAGCACATGAAAAGATGCTCAACATGACTAATAGTAAAGAAATGCAAGTCAAAACTACAATGAGATATCACCTCACATCGGTCAGAATGGCCATCATTAAAAAGTTCAAAGGATAAATGCTGGAAAGAGAGGGTGTGGAGAAAAAGGAACCCTCCTACACTGTTGGTAGGAGTGTAAATTGGTGCAGCCACTATGGAGGGCAGTATGGAAGTTTCTTACAAACACTAAAAACAGACTTACCATATGATCCAGCAATTCCATTCCTGGGCATATATCAGGAGAAAAATATAATTCAAAGAGACACATGCACCCCAGTGTTCAAAGCAGCACTATTTACAATAGCCAAGACACGGAAACGACCCCAATGCCCATCGACAGATGCGGTGTATATATTTACAACGGAATACTACTCAGCCATAAAAAAAAGAATAAAATAATGCCATTTGCAGCAACATAAATGGACCTGAAGATCATCATTCTGAGTGAAGTAAGCCAGGAAGAGAAGGAAAAAATGCCATATGATATCGTTTATATGTGGAATCTAAATAAAAAGACACAAATGAACTTATCTACAAAACAGAAACTGACTCATAGGCATAGAGAACAAACTTATAGTTACTAGGGGTAAAAGAGGTAGGAAGGGATAAATTGGGCATTTGAAAATTACACCTCTTGGGGAGTGGAAATGTTAGCTATCTTGATTGTGGTGGTGGTTTCATGGGTGTATACATCTATCAAAATTCATCAGATTGAAAAAAAAATCCATCCCAATTGTAATTATGTGAGGTGATGGATGTGTTAACTAACTTTATTGTGGTAATCACTTTTATATATATATATGTCAAAACATCATGTTGCAGGGGGAGGGTATAGCTCAGGGGTAGAGCACATGCTTAGCATGCATGAGGTCCTGGGTTCAATCCCCAGCACCTCCTCCAAAAATAAATAAACCTAATTACCTCCCCAACCCTCACTAAAATAAAATAATAAATAAATAATATATTTTAAAAAATCATGTTGTATACCCTAAATGTACACAATGTTATACGTCAATTATATCTCATAAAGCTGGGGGAGGAAAAAGCACTTTGATGGAAGGGAGTCAAGGTGTGACATCTTTTCACCTTGTAACAAGTCCAAAAGAAGGATCTTCTTACCTAAAGATCCTGGCATAGCAGGGGATCTTTTAAGGAAAAAAATGTGGCCCCACTCGCTATTTGTCTATATGCACGTGACAGGTCATTTTACACATCTATAAAAATGAACTAGATCACATGGCTGCATAAGTTAAAGGTCAAAATTTAAGTGACACTGGAAACACAGTTTCCAAAGGTCTTGCCCGAGTCTGTTTAACGCTAAGTCTGCTCCCATCAGCCACCTCGTAGACATGCTCTCCTCTCCAAAGGGCACCTGGGTTAAATAAGAGAAAAGGTCCCTCTTCCTCCCAACAATGGCCCGTCCACCCCACCCACCCTGCTGTGTATTTCCATTTTGCTGCTTTCTGTCCCCCTAACAGAAAATGATGTCCAGGGCACCTCCCACACATCAGAAAGGGCTTCAGGGGAACATGGTTGATTCTTATTTTGATGGGATTTCAGGAAAAATAAATAAGTAAAATGTAAACACTGATGACGAATGTACACTTTCCATACGGCCCAACCTTAGCCAACATGTGTTGGGTTTTCACACACCCTGGGACTTTTTGATTGTTACCAAAATTCCACATGCACCTGGTTATGGGACCAAAATATTCCGCCAGAAAGATAAACAATGGCATTAGAGATTCAGGCTCATTGGAACCATCTTGTGTAACAGGCACCTCCTCACTGAGGGGACTGAGATGGGGATTTGTGTGCAGGCGAGCAGCTCCCTTTGTCACAGCCGCTACCTTTGAGGCGTTGGGGCAAGTGGTTAAGCTGGGGTCCGGAATCAGACAGCTCTGGATTAGACTTTGAGCCTTCCCTTACCGGCTGGGTGACAAGTGATCTGCCCTGTCTGTGCCTCACATTTAAAGGGGTAGTGATGACATAATCTATCTTGAAGGCTCCTCTGAGGGCATGTGTGGGAATCCCACCCAGGGCTGGCCACTGAGTGAGTGGCAGCCACTGCATGGCAAGCCCCGGGACAGTGACAGTCCACAGACCCCAGCCAAGATCTGACTTTCTAGGAATAAGGCTGTTACAATGTGCCCAGAAACCTGGAGGGGATTCTAATTTTTCCATGCTGTTGACTCTGAATTATGAATCAAGGGAGGTTAATTTGGGGCCTATTTGTGTGAAATTGAAGCAGGCTATGCGAACTTCCCTTGCCTTCTTCTGCCCACCAGGAAGTTATTTTTCACTGTGTTTGTGTGTTTGAAATATCTTTACTCAACTTTGCATTGTAAAAATCTTGCATGAATACATAATTAGTGCATAATAATTTCAAAACATTATAGAAATGTAAAAGATCCCCTCCCACTGTGCATTTTCACCCTAAACCCTCAAGATAACCACTTATGGGGGGAGAGGGAGCGCCTTTTCAAACTCCATTACACACACGCAATTCTGCTTTACAAAAACGGGACCACTGTTTTCATTCAAACTTAAGTCTTGAACAACCATCACATTCATCCATAAATTTCTGTCTCATTTTTTGCAATATACATTATTTTTAAGAACAGTTTCAGATTTACAGAAAAATTACAGGGATATTACAAAGAGTTCCTATATACCCCACACCCTATTAATAATAGTTTCTCCTGTTATTAGCAACTTACGCTATCATTGTACATTTGCCGTAATCGATGAACCCATATTGATACATTGCTATTAACTAAAGTCCTATCTTATTCACATTCCCCTAGTCTTGCCCAAATGTCTTTTTCCTGGTCCAGGATCCCACCAGGGCCCCACATGACATCTAGTGCTTGTGATTCCTTAGGCTCTTCTTGGTTGGGGCAGTTTCGCAGACTTTCCTTATTTGGATGACCTTGGCAGTCTGGAGGGTGGGTTTGGGAAAGGATGACCACAGAGGTGATGTGCCCTTCTCATCACAGCCAATCAAGGGCACAGGCTGTCAGTGTGACCCATCACTATTGACATTGACCTCAATCACGTGGCGGAGGCCTACTTCATTTCTAAACAGTTGCAAAGTATTCCATTGTTGGGAAGTAAAATCATTATTATAAACCAGCTGGGGGCTAGTGAAAACAGTGTATATGCATCTCACACATACACCTGTATGAACCCACACCACAGTGACACCCTTGTAACCACCATCTTTACTCAGTGTTTCAGATGTTTCTGTGATATGACTCCTGGAAATCAACTGCCCGGTTTTGAAGGGTTAGCTTCTTTTAAATTTTGCCAGATCCTGCCAAATTGCCATCAAAAACCAGTGTTTCAGTTTATCCACCCACGAACAGGTACAAGTTCCCCTCATCTTCCCAAGAAACAGTCTTTGCCATCTCTTTCATCTCTGCCAATGTTGGGGGGTTTGGAGTGGCGGTAAATACATTATATGCTAAGTCTGTTGGCTTTCCTGGAATTTGACTACTTAGGCTGGTGGGCTGGTACTCCAAAGTCTAATTTCAGAAAAGAATAAGTTATTGGAGCCCGTCTCCAAAGAAAATCCTCTTTAATGCTAACTATCTGGAAAACATAGGAGAAATATAAGAATTAAAATCAAATTGCATTTTTAATCTAAGAATTCCAAACCATCAAATCTCTAAGTGTTTCTACTTTTCTAGATGGAGGCTGCACCTGTCGGATGTGGGATGCTTCTGATCTTCCTTTGTTATCCTCCTTAATTTTAGCTCGTCTCCACCTCTGAAATCGGCTCCCATCTGAAAGGTTTGTATCTCTGAAACTGAGGACATGTCCCTCATGTGGAGAGACCTGGTTCTCCGTGTGGGCGGCCTCTCCTCTGGTCCAAAATTTATACAAATCTCAGGGAAGCAGTCCTTTCAAAGTTGAAGATTTGACAACTATTTACATGCTGAATGAAAGCCAAGCTATATCCACTTTTAAATGTTTATATCGGCTCGGCAGCTGCTCCAAAGCAAAGGCAACGCGGGTTCCCTGGAGGCCAAGCCCGGACGCAAGCCCAGACGCCCCCTCCCCACTATTTGACACGTGCCGCTAGGGGCGAAACAAAATGAAATTCTCTGTGCTCCCCGGTCCCCACTCCAGACCTCCATCATCTCTCTCCTGGATTGTGACTCAGACTAACATAGCATCCACTGCCATCACCCTCTCTCCTCTGCCCCTATGATATTTCTCTTTACAGCCCTTACTGAGTGAGACGCATTATACTGAATCTATTTGCTTGTTTGGTTTCTGTGTCTGCTAGAATGCCATGAGGACTGGGACTTTGTCTTATTCACTTTTGTATCCCCAATGCCTAGAACAGTGCCTGGCACAGTCGGTGCCCACCTCCAAACCATTTTCCACACCGCAGCTGGCAACATCTTTCCAAAATGCAGACTGACTGGGAGGCTCTCCCATTCAGCTCAAACCCTCAGTGTCCCCTCTTGCTCTGAGGGTGTAAATTCCAGCTCCTGAGCAAGTCTCCGGGTCCCGAGGGATCTGACCCTTGCTACATCTTCAGTGTCATCACTCCTCCTTCCCATGCTCTAGACACAAGGAGTGTGTTCGGCTCCGTGAAGGTAAAGGCCCTCTCGCTTCTGGACCTCAGCACCGCGCCCCTGCCTGGACCCAACTTCTGCACAGGCCAGCCCAGCCTCACCCTACGCTGCCAGTGTGGTGACGTCTCCTCCAAGAAGCCCTGCCTCTGCCCTGCAAGTGTCTCCCCATATGCCTCCCACTCCTACCTCCTTGGCCCTCTCCAAGTAATCAGGGTCAACAGGGGACCAAGGACCAGGGGGATATTTCTCTGGGACAAACCTGAGCTACATGGGAGGCACTAAAACACAGAGATTACAAATTGGAACTTTGGAGTAAGACTGGACTCAGCTAATCCCAAGGCACTTTAAAAAATTCTCCAAGCCTCTGTTTCCTCATCTGCAAAATGGAGATAGTGATCTCTTGCCTGTAGGATTATTAAGATTAAATTGTGGGGGGTTTTCAGGTATTTATTTCAAAACATCCAATATATATGGCAACAGCGGACATGTTCCAGAAGGATGACTACGGCAAACTTGGACCCACATCTCGGTTCCGAGCTGAGCAGCTATTACGTTTTGGCTGCCAGTTCTCCAGTATTTTGGTAAGGGACCCCGCCCGCATGACATATGACTCAGGCAAGACCAATCAGGATTTGGCTCAGAGATGTGCGTATGATTTAAGCAGAGCCAATTCCCAGAGACCGTCCCCGGGAACTGGGCAGGAAGACTGGGAGAGGCAAGCCTGGTTTCCCGCACCGTGACGCATGGGGCCTGGGCTGCAGGGGGCGGCTCCAGCCCGCGGCGGAGGCTGTCTGTAGAGATAAGCAGAGAAGGAAGGCAGGTGGGCAGGAAGCATAGTCTCAACTCCAGTTCTTTTCTTTCTCACCTGCCTTCTCTTTCTTTGAGCTTCACAGTAAACATTCCCATTTTCTAAGCCAACACATCCCTTTTGGTAAAACAAGCCTTTACTAGGTTCATGACATGCATAACTGAGAAAGTCCCAAGCCCACACCATTCTGAGCAAGTCACTCTGAGACTCAGTTTCTTCATCCTTAAAATGGGCAATAATTCTAAATTCTAAATGTAACTCTGCAAAGGTTCCTAGACAGGACCTGGGAATACACTGTGCTTCATCTACACAGGGTCATTTAAAATTGGTATTAACTTATTATTTTTATGATGAGCTCTTAAAAGCCTTCAATGTGATTTTCAAGAATTGTTTTGTTGAATCAAGGGGGAAAGAAGGACAGTAATATTTTTCTTCCTCATGAACAATTTAACAGCACTGGGGCACTTTGGAAACAACTACAGCTTCAATGGAAACGTGGGTTGTCTTTTTGTTTGTACTCAAAATGCCTTTGACTGGAAGCTCTTAAGAAGACAAGAGCTCCCTCATGGCTGCCACTTGATGGGTGAAAAGTTTACTGAAAGTCAGGGAGAAGTTGGGGGACACTGGGCTAGACTCACCCACAGTCATCTCCCAACTCCCTGACACAGTGAGCTGTTAATTAAATAGAGCAGTGCTTCTAAACCGGAAAAATTTTTTCCCCCAGAGGACATATCGAAATGTCTGGAGACATTTTTGGTTGTCACAGCAGGAGGGTACTACTAGTTTCTAGTCAATGGAGGCCAGGGATGCTGCTAAATGTCCTACAGTGCACAGAATAGCCCCCACCACAAGGAATTATCCAGCCCCAACCTGTCACTAGTGTCTTGATTGAGAAACCTGAGTGTAGGTTATCCTGGCAGCCAAATGTTCAATTTAGCCTGGAGACACTGGCCATCAGTCAATCCATCACAACAGAAAGGATCAGACTAATTCCTGGAGGTGTAGTGGCAGGTAGGGGAAAGTTCTTATCCCAAGACACTCTCAGATCCAAAAGCAAGAATAAGCTAGAGGCAGAAAATAAAGCCGAACAAAGAATAAAGTCTACTCTGGCTTGGGCGTTTATGCCATTTCTAACGTGACAGGCTTTCCCACTCAGCAAAGCTCTTACCAAATAAGGTTAATGGTATCAGCAAAGACTGGACCTTGAAAACTTGGGGTTCATTTCACAGGTATAAGTGAGAGCCTGCTGTGAGTCAAGCTCAATTTCAAGATTAAAGATCCCACAGTTAAAACACCAGGAAATGGCTCTCAGCTGGACATTCCTGTTGGGGGTAAGCTTCTGGGGGAGTTGAGAAGCTGGATGAGTGAAACAGACAGTGCGGGTGGGCAGGGCTGGTCAGCAAAGGCTTCTCTGGGGAGGTGACAGGAACAGAGACCTGAAGATGGAGCAGGACGAAGCCATGCAGATGTTTAGGGGGAGAGTTTTCCAGGCAATTAGAATAGCCAGTGCAAAGGCCCTGGGACAGGGCAATGACTATTTGGAGACTCTCAAGAGAGTGGGCCTGGAGTGAAGAGGGCAAGGGGAAGGGGGAAGGGTGGAGTAGGAGAGAAAATACACATGCTGGGGGTGGGGGGTAGTGCAGGAGACACAGGGCTGCTGTGAGGTCTTTGACTTTTACTCTGGATGAGATGGGAGCCACAGGAGGGTTGTAGCAACAACATGCCAAGAATAACTTGTGTTGTTTTAAAAAGGCTGCTGTGTGGAGAATAGCCCAGGGCATGGGTGGGTGACAGCAAAGCTGGGAGATTCGTAGGAGGTACTATGGTGTCCCAGGTGAAGTAAGGGTGACTCTGAGCAGGTGACAATGGGTGGGGGGCTCTGGACATAGATCTCAGTAGAGCTGGCAGGATTTGCCAGAGGATCAGAAGAGGGCTGGGGAGAGACTGAAAGGCATTAGGAAAGATTCATGTTGTTGATTATTAAAGGAACACAGGAGTGTTTATTTTGTTCACTCTTGTACTCATAACACCTAGTGCAATATTTAGCACATTAAATGCATAAAATGTTTTATGAAAGACCCTTTGCTTCTTCTTTTCTCTTCTTTCTGTTGCCTGAAATGTAGAAGTGATAGCTGGAGCTCCAGCAGCCATATTGGATCAGGTGATGTAGTTCAGTTGCCACAGCTGAGGATGGGGGGATTGCTATTGGCAGCTGGTGGGTAGAGGTTAGAGATGCCACTAAACATCTTACAATACACAAGACAGCCCCCACAACAAGGAATTACCCAACATCAAATGTCAGCAGTGCCAAGGTTGAGAGGGACACACTGAGAGGGACAGATGAAAGCATAAATATAATTAAGTTATATGTCTATAATCAGCCCAGCAGACTTGAGGAGCACAGAGAGGCCCTTAGCCAGTGACATCTGTACTAAAACCAAAAGAACACACAGTGTTGGTGGGCAAAGAGGGAACAGAAAGTGTGCATCAGGCAGATGGAACAGCAGGTGCAAAATCGAGAGATAGGAGATGGCTGGTTTCCTTGGAGGAACCAGCGGGGACTCAGTGCTGCTGGAGGGAGAGTGCAAAGGGAAGAATGGAAGAGATGAGGTCAAAGAATTGATACACAGAGGCCAGCTCAGGTAGAGTGTATAGTTAAGGAGTTTGACTCAATCTCAAGGACAATGGTGAGCCATAGAAGGTTCTGAAGCAAAGAAGTGATGCAATTAGATTGACCTTTTAGAGAAACAGGCAAGGAGACCCTTTAGGAGATATCTGTGGTCACGCAGCAGTATTTAAGGACCTCAAAGTAGGCTGCAGGGGTCCCAAAGCTGTCAGCCCTGGCCCACTTCTGCCTGTTCCGCTGCTGCCCTTGCATTGTGTCTAGGTGGCTTTTTTTTTTTTTTATGTCTGTTTGATACATTTGACAAGGCCCTCACTTTCCCCAGTGTAGCATCACACCATGGCCCCTGAGAATCTTCCCTCTGTGTCTGAAGAGCTGAGAAACTCGGAAGGCAGTTCCACCAGCCCCCTTCTGGAGGCAGGAGTGCGGCCTGACCCCTGCCCCTCCATGCCCCTCTGCAGCCTGGCTGGGTTTGTTGCTAAGCCTATCCCTCACGAGGTCCCAGCCTTAAGAACAAAAGCCCCAAACCATTTCCAGTAATGCAATTTCATGCTCCGAAGTCTTTCACCACCCTCAGAGCTTTTTGATTCCAAAAAGAGCATGTTCTTGGGAAAGACAAAACAAAGTTCAGCATTTCTGTTTAGTTCCAGTAAGCGCTTTGAAAAGTCCCAGCCCTCCTTTTGACAACTGTGCTTCCTTTGTGAGCTGCTGCCACCAAACCTAATTGGTTTTTTTCCCTCTCTCTCTCTCTCAAAAGTAAGTTTCCTTTGTTAAAAACTTTTTAAAAAAATTATTAATCCTCTCCCTCTCTCTTTTTCCTTATCCCTTCTATTCCTAAGTGACTCCACTTTGCTCTTACTACTTTCTGAAGCTAAATAACTGGGCTTGGGGACAGACAGGAGGGGACAAGCAGAATGGTGGCTTAGGTGTCATGCTGCCTATAAAAATGAAGGTGGGCACACTCTTGGCTTAAAAGGCATTTACCCTGGAAACAACCCAAGTGTCCATCAACAGATGACTAGATAAACAAAATACGGTATATACATACAAAGGAATAGTATTTAGCCTTAAAAGGAATGAAATTTTGACACATGCTGCAACATAGATAAACCTTGAGGACATTACGCTAAGTGAAATAAGCCAGACACAAAAAAGACCAATACTGTATGATTCCACTCATATGAGTGACCTAGAATAGGCAAATTTACAGAGACAGAAAGTAGAAGGGTGGTTGCCCAGGGGTCGGGGGAAGGGGAATGGGGAGTTGTTGTTTAATGAGGACAAGGTTTCAGTTTGAGAAGATGAAAAAATTCTGAAGATGAATGGTGGAGACTGTTGCACAACAGTGTGAATGTACTTAACGTCCCGGAACTGCATACTTAATAATGTGTAAAATGGTAAATTTTATGTGATGTGTATTTTACCACAATTTTTTGAAAAGCCATTTTCCCTTGACAAGTTTTCCACTGAGGAGCCACGTGTGGCTGAGGGCTTGTCTTCAGCGCAATTGCTCCTCCTAGGCTGAGCCAAGGCGGTGGCTGCGGTGTCTGCCGCAGGGCTCACTGTGGATGCTGCTGTGCTGTCTGTCTGCTGGTCACTCCCTCTTCTTCCAGTGAGGCCCTCAACTTTCCTCGAAGCCTTTCCCACTCCCACCCCCAACACACATACCCTATGACAGCCCACGCAGGTGAGTAGAGCTGGCCCCATCTCCATATCCCAGGCTGGGCACACCTGACCCAGGTCTGGTCAGTTAGCATAATCCATCTCCTTGTTATACAATAGGTATAGGAATGAGGACAGGACCCACCAGGCTGGCTGATCGGACCAAAGACAAGGTACTGTCCCCTTCGAACCCACTAAGAAGATAGGGCTGCATCTGCTCGCAACCATAAAGAGAAAGCTTAGTTGAATGTAATGCCATTGGAAGAAAAATAGACAAAAGATATACAGAGATCAAACCCTGGTATCATTTGAGCCCCTGGATCCAGCCATGCCTGAAGCCCACTACTCCTTTACCTTTTAGGGACAGGCACCAAAAGAATCACTCTTTTGCTTGTCAGTCTGAATTGAGTTTCTGTGCTGACAACTAGTAGAGTCCTGTCTAAATTCCTTTCAACAACACTTCGAGATGGGTGTTGTTATCATCTTTCTCTAGTTTACAAATTAGGAAGCTGAAGTTCAATGTGCTTAAGTAATTTGCCCAATATCACTCAGCTAGAAAGTAAGAGTCAGAATTCTAACTCTAGAGTGTGCGTGTTTAATCTCTGTCTTGTGTAGTCTTGTGGGATGATGTGAGGAAGAGGGTTTTAGAATCAAAAAGTGATACTAAGAATGTCTTATAATCTTGAACTCTTTACCACTTCCTCCCAGGTCTTCTCTGTCCTTCTCTGTTTCTTCTTTCCTACTTCCCTAGTCTTTACAGCATGATCTTCTTTATTTCTTCCCTCATTGGTCTTTCTTCTTGATTTGTTTCCTTTCTTTCTAGACCTATTTTCTCTACCATCAGACCCCTGGAATTCCCTTTCTGAGTCTTTCTTGCTCTTGGTTTAGAGGATAAACAGGCAGAAACCCTCCTCTGTGTAATCAGAGCTTCTTCAGTCTTCCCTGCCCCTATCTCAGAGATGAGCCAGAGCAGGGGAAAGGTGGTTTGTGAGGGGAAAGAAGGTGTATCACTGAGAAAGTAAGTAAAGGTCCAACTCAAAATGCTTTAAATAACAGGAGGGGCTATTATTTCATGGTAATAGGGTGGGCTCAAGATTGGATAATCAGTGTCTCATAATCTATGCACCAAGGATCTTTCTCTCTTCCTGTTCTGCCACCTTTAGGTAACTCCCCTCTTAGTCACAAAATGGCTGCAGTGGCCCAGGCATTATCTCCTCACAGAGCTTCATCTGGAGGTAGAAAAAGACTGCATCTTTTTGATACTTCTCTTTCAAAATCAGAAAACCTTCCCTAGAAGTTCCCTCAGTAGACATCTCTTCACTTCTCATTAGCCAGGACTGGGTCCCAAACCAACCCTCAGAAAAGAGAATGGGCTTCTCAGACAACTCATGACTTCCCATAGAAACCCAGTTACTATGGCTGCATAACAAATGACCCCAAACTTTGGTAACACAAAGTCATCTTATTATTCTAATGGATTCTATGTGTCAAGAATTTGGGCAGAGCACAAGAGGGGCAGCCTGGATCTGCTTCAGCACCTCTAGGGCCTCAGCCCAAAGTCTCAAAGGCTGGGGCTGGAATTATCTGAAGGCTAGTTCACCCTCAGGTCTGGTGGGTGATGTTGGCTGTTGGCTGGAGACCTCGGTTTTTCTCCACATGTAATCTACCCACATGGGCTTGGTTGGGCTTTTTCACAGCATAGGGGCTGGGTTCCAAGGGTAAGTGTCGAAAGAGAGCGTTCACCAGCCACATCACCTTTTTCAACCTAGATTCAGAAATCACACGACATCATTTTCACTGTATTCTCTTCACTGAGGCAGTGACAAAATCCACCCAGGTTCAAAGGACCGAGAAATAGACTGCCTCTTCAAGGAGGGTGATGAGACTCTGGAAGAGTGTGTAGAAGCAGGTACATTGCTGGAGCCATTTTGAGAAGGTGTCAGAGTTGGAGCCTGCCTCCCCTGAAGCACAGCCTCACCTATGGGAGGAGCAGCGCTGTTCGTTAGGTGGATGGCAGGGGAGCGTCCAGTAGGTAACTGCATCTGCCACAAGAAGGGGGGCGACTTGTGCACAGGGCTCCAGCCACAGGGATCGTCTTGCATTCCCCCATATGCCACGTTCTTGCTACCTCAGGGCCTTGGCACCTGCTGCCCTGTTCCCTCTTCTTGGAACATACTTCTTCCCATTCTTGGCGTGTCTGATTCCTCCCCATCTTTCCAAGTGCATCCAGGCCGTTTCCTTAGACACTCTTGATGACCTCCAGACTAAATCAGGTCCCCTTTCTAGAATTACCCAGAATTACCCAGAGTCACCCAGCCCTTCTCATGGTAAGTATGATCTCATCATTGGGGTGTACAGATGTGGCCCCTGCAGTTGGGTAGCCCATGTTCAGATCCAGGCCCTTCTACTCACCAGCTGTGTGATCTTGGGCAAGTCGCTCCACCTCTCCTGGCCTCAGTGCCCTAACTGGGGATGTGACCAACCTACCAGACTGCTTTCTGGTAAGATTAAATGAGGTGCCAGAGGTAAAGCACTTAGCGCTAGGCATACAGCCAGTGCCCAGTTCACTCCTGCTCTTTATCTGTCGAAAGCCTCGTCTCTCCTCCAAGCTGGGTTAAGTGTTTGATTTATTCATTTTCTTCTTCTTGACCTCAGTCTTGGCCCAGTGGCCCACATGGTGTTGGCAGTAAATCAATGTTTATTGAATGAATTAATAAACGAACAAGTGATTCTACAAGAGTGGATCTTCTTCGCTGACAATGACCTTGGACTTGACTTTAAGGATGAACACATATGGTCAAACAATGCATTTTTGCCCGTTGTGTGAATACTCTGGAATGTATGAAGCTCAGGTGTGTGGGGTGCAGTGCAGGTATATGAGGGGGAGAAGTGGACAGGAGCAGGGGTGCCTTGCTTTTCCTGGGGAAGGGATGGGGTGGGTGGAGTCTGATCTGAAAGTTGATCTCACTTCGAAAGGCACAGCTGAGTGGCACATGCTCCTTCACATGGTGGCCTTCCCAGCTTCCATCTCTCATCCCAGACCTCCTGCCCCTTAAAGTGGAGGAAGGCAGAGGCAGCTGGAGACCAGAGGGTAAGGGGCTCTTCCTGACCAGCCCTCGCCTCAGACCAGCACACAGAAGTGACTGTCTGATGACACCTCCCAGCCATAAAATGAGGAAAGAAAGCCTTTTTCACCAAACAAGTTATTCCAGAGGGAAGGTTTTGAAATGGGAAGATAAGCATCTGAAGGAACTAAGGACTGTTACTTGCACCAGGCTCTTGCCTCCCTCCTCCCCACACAGCCCTCCCGTGCCAGCTGGTGATGGGTGCAGATCTCAGGAGATAAAGGCTCCTGGAGGAAGCTCTGAGAACAGATGGGGGAGGACCCAGGAGAGCAGGTTAACCCGGGTGCAGGCTGGGAGGCTGCGGTCCCCAACAATGGAGTGGGAACCACATGTTCCTCCTCTGTCTGATTCAACTACTATGTGCAGACTCCAGGGACAGACATTACCGGCACACAAGCAAAAGTCCCCGCTCCCACAGCCTGGGGAACTCTCAGCAGGTGGCGGGTAAGAATTAGGGGAGATAAGCACTGGCCTGTTATGAGAGCCAGAGAGCCCAGCCAGGAGGAACGGCCGCCACAACTGCCTCCTCCCTGCCTCAGAATCTCCCTCCTCTGTCTTGGACAAAATCACCTGGGGTTTTGAACCCTTCACTCTGAGCCCTTGCCCCTCCCCGGGCCACTCCTCTGAGCAATAAGATGTTAATCCTTTTCCAAGAGATGCAGGAAAAATCAAAAGCAGAATTTTTTTCAGAAGCACTGAAAAAAGACACAGAAGCACAGAAGGGCTGCAGCAGGCAAATCAATGCGCCCTCAACCCCCGCTTCAGCAGACTCCCCACCTCACCACTGCTCAGGGGAAGCCCAACTGCACCTGTCCTGGTTTGCAGATGAGTAAGTGGAGGCTCCGTCAGGTTAGGAGGTGATTCGGTTAAAGGGCAGAGGGATGTCTGGTGACATAGCTCTCCTGGAGTGGAAGAGGTGGCTGCCGGGCAGGAGTTTTTCCAGAGGGATTGGTGATTTCCTGTGGTCACTTGGCAAGTGAGTGAGAGGGACGGAGGAGAGCCGTGGCTCCTGCAGTCAAGTCTAGCCAAAGGGGTTTTAGAATTTGTACAGAGAGGCTCAGGGATAAGTCGGATGGAAGGGAAGCTGGGGCTTGTCTTAAGACTGCATTTGCAGAGGAAGCCATTTCTACTTAGAGAGTATGTTCATGAGCAGAGGCTGGGAGAAGGGTGCCAGTGGCGAGTGTGTAAGGTAACATATCCACAGAATCCAGGGGTTAGGGCATGGACTTTCCAGAGCAAACAAGGCAAAGCTTCACCTTGGATTTGAAGACACCAGTCTTGCAGGAAGGAGCTTTTTTGCATCACAGAATGGAAGGAGGCGAAGGGATCAAGTCGTTACAAATGGGGAAACTGAGGCCCAGAGAGGCGACTTCACCTCACTGGAGAGTTGGGAGACATGGGTCCTCATCCACCATCAGTCTGGGCTCCTCTCACCTCACCGGCTGCTTCTCTCCTACTTTGGTCCCCCCAGACTCCCACATGGAGCCTGGTACCTGGCAGTAGCTTCTGGATGAATTCAGCTGGATTCAGGTGACCCAAGGACTGACTGTTGCTAAAACTCATCCTGCCCCACATGCCAGTCCCGCGAGGATTTCCTCGGCTTTAACCGTGAATTCCAAATACACACAGGTGGTCACCTCTTTGAGTGCGTGTGTGTGTCCATGAGTGGGTGCATGTGTGTGGGTGTGTGTGTCAATGATTACGAGGAAGTGTGTGAGGGGCTACGAGTGAGTGTGACTGGTTGTGAATGTGTGTGCCTGTGTGCATGAGGGCATTGGGAGAGTAAGAATGAGGGTAAATGAGTGCATGTGTGTGTGTGTGTGTGTTTTAAGGGCCCGTTTCCAGGGCTACCAGACAGGTCTTGGGTGCGAATGGCCAACAGTCAATCCCAAAGACAGAGGAGGAGAACTGCCTTCTGTCCTGTGTAGTCTGACCACTAGGAAGCTGAAGCTCTAAGGAGAGAATTTTGAGGGGAAGGGCCTCCTTTCCTCACTGCAGACGCCTGAGATCTCACACGTAAGCAAGCATGTGGTTGCTTTAGAATCAAACCCACTGGAGGTGAAATGTTGTTTTCTAAACCATGAGTGATCAAATTGCCTGTATTTCACCTGCATCATTATTTCCTAAATGTAGAAAAGCAGGCTTTTCTGGAAGAGGGACCATGAGCTCTGCTCCAGTGTAGACATACAGTAGGACTTTGATGAGCAGGGTTTAAATAAAGCAAAATCATAGAACGGGTCCAAGAAAAAGGGCTGAAAAAATACAAGGGTCATGGGTTAACAGAGCAATTAATCAACAGGTTTCCACTGAGCACCTACAGGGATGGTATTTGTAGGGAGAAAGAAGCTGGATTTATTATTGCTGTGTTACAAAAATCAACCAGTGGGCTTACGTGTGTTCAGTAATAGATTTAAGCTCTTTGGTATCGTTTTCCCACCTGTAACACGGAGATGCTGCTAACTCTTCATAGGGCTCTTTTAGGTCTTAAAAGGACCACATAAAGACAGGTGTGTGTGTACATAAATTCATACAAGCATACATACCTACTTACCACTTAGCAACATGCCTGGCTTGAGGCAAAGCCTTCACAATTAGAGATTCTTGATCTTTCTATTAGAAAAAAATAGAACCAGTACCTGAAATCATGGGTTTGGAGTGCTAATGGTGTTTTCACTAATATGCATTTTTCTAAATGAAAAATGTCCATTTGTAGACCACCTCACATTACACTGCAGTTACCAGCCACAGTTGAAAGACCACACCTGGATTCCTGACTCTCTTGGGACTGTTGATCCAGGGGAGGCAGAAGCCGGGTTCCCAGGAGGATGCTCTGGCGGTGCCACCCTCCCAGGTTTTGCCTGAATCCACCTGACGTGCCCTCATCAGACCCCATCCCGTTCCTTTCTCCCCAGCCCCCTGCAGCTACCCTCAGCCCCGAGCTGTCCGCTCCCGTTAGCATTTCCTTCTGCAGTTGAGACACCAGAGTGGGCTGACAGCCCTGTCAGTCCCTTTCTCACTAGACTGAGCAGGCGGATGAATAATTTCTGATTTCTCCCCACCTTGTTGGCAAATCAGAGCTGTCAGCACTCAACTCAGAAAGCTGCCAAGGGGACTATCCATGGGGAGGAACGTGCTCTCAGGACAAAGGGCACCTCAGCCCCCAAACCCACTGGTGGGGTCCAGCCCTGACCCCCAACAAAGGGTCTGGCCAGTGGGGTCTTCCCCTTTGGAAAAACACGAAGGGGACATTAAGTTTTCAGGCAAAATGTGTTGCAGGTGAGTTAGCCTCATCCCAGCAGAAAATTCTTCCCCGTCATTGGAGCAGAGGTTTCTAATTCACTCCTCCTTCGTCAAACAAATCTCTGCATGTGCCTTTAAGTCTAAAAATCACATTTAAATATTTGATTCACTGCCATGAGCTGAGGAGAAAAACTACTGATGGATGCTATTTTGACGAGCTATTCGGAGAATGTGTCCTCGCTATTCACCTGCACGATTAGGGACCTGCCTCTCCCCACTCGTGCACTTTCAAGAAAGTAAAACAAATAAACGCCAAAGAGCTCAAAGTGCATGGGCTGCTGGCAGGGATTAAGGTGCAGAGTTTGCAAGGAAGTCGCTGAATGATCTATTTTATCCAGATTGTGTCTGTTGATTTTACTAGGGGATTTTTTTTTTCAGTAAACATCATTACATAGCAATGTGTGTTCTCATTTCTTTCAGGAGAAATGAAAGACATTTGTAACCAAAGAGATAAAATGACCAGGCTTTTAAATTTTTTTTTTCTTTTTTTAAGTGTCAGGAATACAGCCAGGGAGAAGCAAAACCGTATACCACAGAGGTCCCTGGAGCTCATCTCCCCCTAGACTCCTGGGGTCCCATCATCATGGTGAGAAGAAAACTCTTAAGTGGCAGCTACGTGAATCAACTCGAAAACACAGACCCAGGATGGGGTACCACATTGGGACATCCGCCAGCCGGCTTCTCTTCATTTTTTTCTGGTGGCCAAATGTAAAATTGCCATCATCCTTCAAAAGGGTCAGTCCAAAGTATGGAACATTACTAAAACTCACAACTGATCAGAAAATCCATAGGGAAAGCAAGTATTTGTTTTTCCTCTATTGGATATGGCTGAAAGGATACATCTTTTTTTTTTTTTCCTGATTTGATTGTTTTGGATATTGAATAAACTCAGAGCTTGCCCTGTCTGAGAAATTGCTGGCATGCTCCTGGTTGGAAGAGCCTTTGGGGGTACATCAGCTAAATATTTTGCCCACGGCCAGCACCCAAGGTGCCCAGCAGACTGAGCCGCCTGCCTGGAAAGAGTGTTAAGCCTGAACCTGTTGCCGTCGGTTGGGTACACCCACCCTAGTAGAGGAGGGTGCTCCTGACATCTCACAGACAGAGGTCAGCGATGCTGCTGAACACCCTACAGTGCACAGCACGTGCCCCAGGACAGAGAATGATCTGGCCCAAAAAGTCAAAAGTGTTGAGGCTGAAAATTCCTGTTTAAATATGTTTGTATTTAAGAAGAAAACCGGACACGTACTGGAAATGTCGGAGGCTGAGAGGGAAAAGACCAAAGACCAGGCTGGGTTAGGAGGGAGGTGGGTCTTTCGTCCCAGCAAGAATCATCAAGGGGCTGAGACTGCAGGCTGAGGTCACAAGGACTGAATCACCCTCCCGGAGGCTGAGGATTCAAATGTTCAACTAGAAGGCACCCACAGCTGGGCTTGCTGAGGATGGAACACAGCTGGGAATATTCTAGGTCACACTGGAGTGTCTGCCCAGCAGCCCCATCCTCAAAGAGGGGCTCCAACCATCGTATCTGTAGTCCACGGACCCACCACTTGTCAGAGCTGACTGGATGAGGAGGGGACAACTCACCCAAACATGGCCCCTGGTTTTGCTTTGGAGAACGTCCATTCTAGTGAGGCAGAAGGTTGAGATGACTCAAGCTCAGTCAATCAGACCCTCTCCTAGGAATCTGACTTTGAGCAGCCTTAAACAAGAACGGGAAATGCTGATTTTATCCCAGTGGAGGTGCCCAGGGAACCACTCCTCAGTTTCCACTCTCTAAAACCCCAGAACTCCCCCTAAATACAGCCCTTCCTGAGTTTCTGTTTTCAGTTGGAGTTGGAGGCTTCTAAAAGCCCTTACAATAAATTCTCTCTTTTGGGGGGGGGGGGTGCTGGTGGATGAGTTGCCTATGACTGCAGTAACAAATTACCATCAACTCCATGACTCTGTGGCTCCATAAAACAATGTACATTTATTATCTCACAATCCTGGAGGTTTGAAGTCCAAAATCAGTCACAGGGCTAAAGTCAAATGATGGCGGGCTGCGTTCTTTCTGAAAAGTGGATTGGGAGAATCTATTTCTTCTCCTTTCCCAGCTTCTGGAGGCCGTGCTCATTCCTTGACTTATGGCCCCTCCCCTGCATCACTCTAACATCTGCTTCCGTCTTCACATCTCCTACTACTGACTGACCCTCCTGCCTCCCTTGTGATCACATCAGCCTCATTGGACTAATCCAGAATAATCTCCCATCTCAAGATCCTTATTCACATCTGTAAAGTCCTGTTTACCAGGGAAGAGACCATACTCACAGGTTCTGAGGATTAGGACATGGACATCCTCAGGGACCATTACTCTAAGAGTCAATTTCTATTGCTTGCAACCGAAGAATTGTGACTGATACAGTAAAAGTCACAAACTAAAGGTCTGAAGATATTACATTTTGCTTTTAACTTGAATTAGAAGGCCTTAGGAATGGCTAGAACCCCACCATTCACTGAAGCCCTGGGACTCTCTTTTACTTTTAGTTGTTTAAGTTGTCTGCCTAACCCTTGAGGGCACTAGGTTTGCCCTCCTTGTAGCAGATTTATGACTTTGGGTTCCAAAGACTAACTCTATATCACTACCTGAATAATTTAGGACTTAGCAGATGGATACAGTGGGATCAATGTCCTTCTTGGCAATTCCAGCCAAGGACAGAAGGATGTACTACAGTCAGAAGAATGGAGAGATGCATGGATGGATGGATGGATGACTGGTTGGATGAATGTAGGATAGATGGATGGACAGATGGTGGGATGGATGGATGGATGGGTAAACATTAAAAAACAGATTATCAGGGTTTACCAGGATGAGGTCCCAAAAGTAGGAAAGATATGGAAGAAAAATCAAATAGGATATGTTTATGGCACACACAAAAATAAAAGGAGGTGGAAACATTGCTGTTTTGGTTTGTGTTGGAAATAAAATTTCTCTTGAAAATAAACCTCCTGTTGGTTTTGTTTCTGCAAAACAAATAATAGGCCGCTGCTTACAAGCTCATTACAGAGAGAATCCAAGCCACCCACCCTCAGCCCCTCCAGTCCATTTGGAAGATCTGGTCCAATGAACCAAGAACCCAGGAAGGAGACTGGGAGTGGGAAGAGGACAGAAGCAAATGCTCTCAAATAGCTATAAAAAAAACCCCGAGGTTCGAAGAGAAAAAGTAATCATCCCATAATTGACTGTTTACTAATGGAATCTATTAATTTATGGCCACAAAAGAATCAGCTAATTTGTGGTTAATGGTGTTTAAAAGATAAACAACATAGATTAACTCTACGGAGCACAACCCCAGTTTTCAGGGATCTGTCTGCACAGACAGCTGTCCATGTGGGAGAGGGAGGGTGGTGGTGGTCGGTGGTCATCTGGGAGGGAGAAGATTCGGGAGGGAACAGTGAGTCCCAACCTCCGAAGGAGCCTATTCATCCTCAGGGGTTTCCTTTCAAATGGTACATCCTCCCCTCCAAACCTTACGTCATCCCTGCTGTTCTTTCACAAATCCCACCCGCACAGCCTCCCCCAACCTGACACATCCATTCCCGCCTCGGGGCCTTTGCTCTTGCCGCTTGCTCCTTGGACTGCCTTCCCTTCCGCTCCAGTGAAAATAACACAGATTAGTAAGAGCTAACTGAATGAATCTTCACTTGCATCAGACGCCACACTAAGTGTTTCACACGCACTATCTATCTCACAGATTCCTCAAAATCCCCTACGAAGCTGGGCCAATCTTACAGGTAAGAAAACTGAGGACTAGAAAGGTGAAGCAATTTGCCCAAAGTTTCACTGTGGATACACAGTGGGTCTGACACCTGAATCCAAGTCTGAACCCAGAATTCAAGCTCTAGACAAGAATTTCTCAAATCTGGTTCCTTCTCATCACAATATGTTTGCCATTTCTTTCTTTAAATCGACTCCTTCCCTCCCCTTTTTTTTCTTTGCAATTTTCCCTCCAACCCTAGCCATATTATCCCGGTCTGATAACTTAATAATACATTTGTTTTTAAGACAGATTTGGAGTAAATACCTGACTACTAAAATACACATTTGCCTGGTACCCACCTTATAATCTTGTAAACTGCCAGTGGTACAAGAACTATACAAATCCCGACCACGTACCCTGACAAATCATAATCAAGTGGCTGTGTGTGCAGTCTACCATAGCCAGCATCCTGCGTGCACTGCCGAATTTTACCCTCTGTCAACCCTTGCCCAATACAACCCATCCTTTGAAATGCACCAGAAGCCTCCCTCGTTCCGGAGCCTGCCTTGACTCCTCCAGCCCACAGACATCCTTCCCTTTGTGGACAGAAAATTCATGTCATTAGCAAACCACTAAAAGGCAGGATGAAAATAAGGATATAGCATTTGTTTCCTCAAGTAGATTGTAAGATCCTGGAGGATTGGGGCGGGGGTGGGGGAGTATCTCCTATATATTGAAAGCTAAGTTCTGAGAAACAGAGATGGACGCACACAGTAGGCATCTCATACAGCCTAGGGAAGTGGCTGGTGGGGGTACAGTGTGGAGAGGTGAGAAGACATCACTGGCACAGCTGGGTTTGGGCTGCTCAGAATTCACCTTGGGAACACGTCCTCCACTCTCTCAGCCCAGTGCTCCAGGGTGAGACTCTGACCCAGGCCTGGACAAGTGGTGCTGAACATCCCCTAAGCCACTGTGAGTGGTTCAGAAATGGGGCTGTGACCCAAACTTGGCAGAGGGAGTCAGGCTCAGGACTTTCATCAAAATGCTTGGGAAAGAGAAGGAATCTGCCCTGCTGAGCTTGACTCTCAGACATAGGCCTGGAGCTGCTGGAGTCACCTTGCACTCACAAGGAGCCTGGGCATTAAAACCCCCATGGAAGAGGCAGACACATGGAGAGAAGGCAGGGTGACATTGTTTGGGAACCTGGATCAAGACATTCCTAAAATAAGATCTACCCTTGGCTTTTTTCAGCCAATCAATCTCCTTTGGGCATAAGCCTTTTTTGAGTTGAGTTTCTATCACTTGCAACCAAAATGCCCTGGAGGAGCCATTCACCAAGAGTCAGGACACCAGACTCTGACTGTATCTTCATGTGACCCTGGTGAGTCATTTCATCTTGCATCACCATGACCACTCCTTTAAGGATGCTTTCCCGCCTCCTCCCCCATCACTTCCTGTCCTAGTCCAGTCCCATCACTCCCCAACATTAAATTCTGTACTCCTGACCTTGTTTGCTAGTCATCTGTCTCACTCACTAGTGCTCAGAACAGGCATGGCACATAGGAGGTCCTTGGTAAATACCTGTTGCATGGTCCTGCCTCTGTTTCTCCACCTGTGAAATGGGAGGGAGGCATTACATTTTCTATCGGGATCCTTCCAGCAGGGCTGTGCTTTGCTTCTATTACTGTTTCCCAGACCTTTGAGAACATGGAGAGAGGGTCTCACCCATAAGCACTGGAGTGTCTCCCAGCAAACCGCCTCCTACTCACAAGGAAGGAGGTGGTGTGATTTTCCTCCTTCACTCCTTCCTCTACCTACACAAGCTTGTTAACCAGGAAGTCCTTCCTGGTGTCTAGTCCAATCTTTCATGCTGCAACTCAAGTCTTTTCTCATGCCTGGAGTTCAGCAGACATTCCAGCCCACATAAGAGCAGAAAAGAACCAGTTTAAAGTGAGAAGAAACACTGAGGAAAAAAATAAAAACTCCTTCACTCCAAAGATGCCCTCATTTTTTTCCCACAACCAGTTTCTGACTTTGCAGAAAGTTCCTTTCTTGTCTACACCTGCAAACAAAGCTCTTCTGGAGATGTGGGTATGAAAGATGAGAATAAAATAAATAAACTATCTGTTTAATCATTCCTATTGTCAAAACAATGGTCGGGCCAAAATACCTATGCTCTGATTCATCCCAACTGACATCCGTTCAGAGGGAGGAGGCGGGAGTTGACAGAGTAAATACTTCCAAACCCATTTTTCAGATGAGCTCAGAGGAGAACAGGAGGTTCTGCAGTGAACCCCACAGTAAATGACAGAAGCGAAACCACTGCCTTTCTAGGATCAAGCATCCTGTCTCCTCTCAATTTAAAGGAAGGCAAACACACTGTCTAGGATGCAGGTTTCATCACTGATTGATTCATTCATTTGGGAGAATAAAAAGCCTGCACCGAGCACTTTCCGTGCGCCGGAGCTTGGTGCCTTCCTGGAGGCTGTTCACCCTCCCCCACCCTCTGAGGGAGGATGTGCAGGAATTATCTGTCCATTGGCTGGGTTGAAAATATTTTTCCTAGTTTGTTCTTTGTCTTTTCATGGTATCTATGGTCTTTCTTGATATCCAGGAATTTTTAATGTTTATATGATGAAAGCTTTTTGTCTTTCTTTGGAAGGTCTGGCTTTATATGCCTAGAAAGGGCTTCACTGGGGAGTGACTGCTAGGGCCCTGTTCAAGGTCATCCTATGATAGTTAGGGGACAAAGGAAAAGATCCTGATCATTCCTTCATTCTACAAATGAGAGGACTGAAGCTCCACGGTGAGTAAGCATGGCCCAAGGTAGCAGCCCTGACTCTCTGCCCAGCCCTCCTTCCACTACGTAATTAGTTAGAGACAGATTCCTAATAAAAATTAAGAAAAGACAGAGGGCTCTTGTCTGCCAGGGCTGCATTGCCAAGTGATCGTCACAGCTCCTCCAAAGTCAAAGGCCATTTTATTCACTCAACACACATCTAGTTCACTCGGGACATCTGCCCAACCAACCACTGTGGCAATGAGCCCTAGCATCATTCCCACGGAAGGCTTTTCCAGGCTCATGAGGCCGGACACCACAAAGGAAAAGACAAAATGATTCAACATAAACATTAAAAATGCCAGGATGTCAAACACCACCACCAATAAAATTTTAAAACATGTAACAACTAAGAAGAATAGTTCCAACATATATGACAAAATTTTAAGACCATCAAAATATAGAAAGTTCTTACAGATCAATAAAAATGGCTAAAGAAAAATGAGCAATGAATCACATAAGTGGAAATGCATATGGGCAGTAAACTTATGAGAAATGTTTAAATTCATTAACAATCAAAGCAATCGAAATGAAAACTGTAATGAGATAACTTTTCATGCTGTTCGGAGTAGCAATATTAAAAAAGAACAGAAACGCGTAGTGATACCAAGGATGGGAGAAACACTGCGACTACTGGAGGGAACAGGGCCTTGGCCTCTCTAAGTTCTGTGATATATATTAAAATCCTTACAATGTGCATTCTTTCTTGTTCTAGCATTTTTCTGTTTCTAAGGAATTATTCAGAACCTATGGATAAGGAAGGAAATTTTCCCCTATACCATTTCTGTGGGAAAAGCTGGAAGCAGCCTTATCTGTTCAAAATCAAGGAACTGGTGAAATATGCTATAGCACAGATTTCCAACATAATATTATGAAGTCATGGAAAAGAAGGATACTTCATGAAAGATAATGACAGTATACTAAATTACTAAATTCAAAAATCAGGGATCTGTGTTTTCTGTGTTTCAACTGATATATACCAAGAATGGCAAGGGTGAGAGAGAAGAGACTCTACTGCTGTTGGAAATGTTACTTATCATAAACTTTCCAGACTAACACAACAGTCCTTATCAAAAGTCTTCATATGTGTGAACCATTTCACAAGTAGTTTTACTTCTAGGAATTTACCCTAACGAAATAATCAGAGATGTGTGCAAAGATCTATGTTCAAGGATGTTCACTGTAGAGTTATGTACAAGAGAAAAAAGTTGGAACCAACCTAAACATCCAACAATGAGGAATTGTTCAAATAGGTGTTGGCTTGCTTTCACAGTGAAGGGCTATGCAATTATTTAAATTGATATCAAATATTGAATAAGAAAACAAAAGATTCTTGATACAAAGCAAAAAAAAGTTTAAGGCAGCTCAGGCTGTAGGACAGCAATACTGTCAAATAGTATACGCAATAAATTAGGAATCCTTATGTACGAAAGAAGGCTGAAAGGTATTGTGTTTGCAGTGATAATCACTGGGTGATGGGATTCTGGGTAAGCTTGACTTTTTCTTCGCATTTTCCTACATTTTGTCATTTCATGTACATGTTATCTCTCACATTCAGATTTTTTTTAAGGGGAAAAAAAAAAAAACAGGAACATTTACAGTAAAACGGACTTGTCATTTATATCTGTAATTCCAATTTCCAGGTCAGGCTGCTAGGTGTTGACAATTGCCTGGGGAATCAAAAGGCCAGGTTCATGGTTAAAATAGATCCCCTCTGGACATCCTCTCGGTGCCACTGAGAATCAGTCCAACCCTCAAAGCCATGTCCAGCCACCCCACAAATCTTCAGAGCGCTGAGAAGAAAATCAACCTGTTTTTAATATTCGGGGACAGAATCCAGTCAAATCCAGCTGGCGTTCACTGCGGCTGACACTTGCTCAATCATCTCTGTGTTGTGTAATGATGAAGAGTTAGCTGTGTTCTCAGAAAGCCCACTGTCAGGACAGGACAGACGTTTCCAAATATGTGTTCTGGGGCTCATCCTTTTTCCTGTGGGGATGATCAACCCATTTGCTAAAGATAATTAAAGTCACAGAAAGCCTGCAACTGCTCCCCTGTCGTCTGGACGTATACCCCAGAGGATCCTGGGCGGAGAGCTAGACTTAAAAATCAAAGTGAACCTCATGTTGATGGGGACCAAGTTGGGGCAGGGGCGGGGGATAGGTTGCAAGTGGCGAAGCTCCAAAACAAGGGATTAAGTGATTCACTCAAGATCACTCTCAGCTAGGTGCAGTGGGAGGAGACACGGCCAAAAGACCCAGAGGGCGGGGTCAGGGAATCAGAACAGTGGGCAGCAGGGCACCTTCTAGAAGGAAGGAGCTCTCCTTGGCAGCTGCCTTAGAGACTGGACTTAAGGGGAGAATTCTGGGCTCACCAGTAAGTCCTTGGGATCCTATGTGGACAGCTCCTGGGGGTGCTGGCCCTCCCTCCCTTCCTTCCTCCCTTCCTTCTTCCATAACTACCTACCAAGCACCCAGCATGTGTCAGCTCTCTGCTTAGTGCTGCGTTCACAACAATGAACAAACCCAGACAGAGGCAGACAGACCCCTGCTTGAATGGCATGCACCGTCAAGCACAGCGCTGCCCATTCAAAATGCAATGAGAACCATACACGTGATTTAAAATTTTATGGGAGCTACAATTAAAGTCATTTTTTAAATAGGTAAAACTAATTTTCATCATCTATTTCATTTAACCCAATATATCCAAAATATTATTCCATACATAGTTTTAACATTTTAAAATTATTAATGGCATATTTTGCATTCTTTTTTTCATACTAAGTCTTTGAAATCTGGTGTTTCCATTTGGCTCAGGCACATCTCAAGAGCTCAACAGCCCCTGTGTCTAGGGCAAGTACTGCTGACATTTAGACCAAATACTTCTCTGTCATGGGGGCTGTCCTGTGCATTGTAGGGTCTTTAGCAGCCTCCCTAGATGCCAGTAGTATCCCAGCCCTCCAGAGGTGACGACCACAAATGTCTCCGGATACTGCCAAATGTCCCCTGGAGGTGGGGAGCAATACTGCCCCTGGGTGAGAACCCTTGGTCTGCTGGCCATCACTCTGGACAGCACAGGCCCAGGAGGAGGGACGATACAATGAGCAACTGTGATGCACCAGGGCAAATGCTCGGATGGGGGACATGCCAGCAGTGGGATGGAGGAGGATCGGCTGACCAAGGCTGGTCCAGGGAGGCTTCCCAGAGCGGTAGGGTCCCAGCCAAGACCTTTCTCAAGTGTGACAACCACCCATGCCCCAGAACACTGAGCAGACCCGTACCTGCTCTGAGCCTCAATTTTCCTGCCTGTGAAACAAGGACAGCAATGTCCATCCCACCCACACAGCATCTACACACAGGGGCTTGCACACGACTTTGGATATGAATATAATCAGTGAAGAATAAAAGCATGCTTTAGACAAGACTCATGAGCAATGTTACTCTCATGGGGATTTGCAAAAACTCTCTTCTCTGCTTCCCTCAAAATTCCAAGAGGGACCCACACTTGAGCCTTTCTGAGCCACTTATGAGCTGCATGGCCTTGGGGACATTACTTAACCTCTCTGAGACCGTTACCTCATCTGTGATATGAAGACAAAAAGGGCACCTATCGTGAAGGGCCATCGTAGAATTAAAAGAAGAATGACATACAAAAGGCTTCTCAGAATGCCAGGCACATTATATAGCAAAACTGAACCAGCATCTGCCTTGATAGTTACATAAATCGATACTCCACTCAGCTGCCCATTCATTCATTCCACAGTCACATGCTGCCACTTTTTGAGGCACTCAGGGAGAGTGTTCCTAAAAATGGAAATTTACTTTGCTAGGGTGGATCAGAAAATACACAAGCAAAGAGATAAATACGCTGAATAATTTCAAGAGGGGTAAAGTTTACAAAGAAAATAAAACAAAGTCACAAGAAAGAAAGCGTCAAGGCTAGGGGTAAGCTGAGGCCTCCTGGGAGAAGTGACCTGTGACCCGAGACAAGGAGGAGGTGGGGGGCCTGCCTG
Organism: Camelus ferus; assembly: GCF_009834535.1. Lineage (NCBI taxonomy): Eukaryota > Metazoa > Chordata > Mammalia > Artiodactyla > Camelidae > Camelus > Camelus ferus. Next base: position 10,235,443 of record NC_045714.1, on the reverse strand, counting down.
GCAAAGTTCTGGGGAACACATCTCAGGAGGAACCAGCAAGGAGGACAGCCCTGAGGCTGGCACAGCCTGGTGTGTGTCAGGAAGGGAAAGAAAGGCCAGAGCGGCTGCATAGGTCAGGGGACAGGGTCAGCAAGGGGGACAGGCCAGTTCACACATGCCCTAAGACATGATTAGTAACGCTGACAGTCGCTGAGTGTGCCCTGTGTGCATCCGCCCATTTCACACTCATGACAACCCTGTTAGAAAGGCACTATCATTGTCCTCACTGTGCAGATAAGGAAACTGAGGCCTGAAGAGGTTAAATTTCTTGGCCAAGGTTATTCAGTCAGCACAGGATGGAAGAAAATGAGCCTTTGATTGCAAGTCGCCCAACTCCAGAGATCCTACTCTGCTGTTAAGAATAGCAGGGCAATAGGAAGCCACTGGAAGGTTCTGCCCTCAGTGCCTCCCCCAGTGCAGGCAGAGCCTTTGATTTTCAGACATGTGTGAGCTGGTGGTGGACAAGGCGGGCATTCCTGACCCTCCCTCCATGCCTCCCAGAGCTGGAGCTGGCCGCCAGGCAGAGGTCACACCCAGGTGACTGCACAGCAACACGCCCTCATAGCTGATGGAATGAAGACAAAAAGAAAGAATCCGTCTCTGCAATCTGGCTTGAGAGCCCAGATCCTCGGCCTCCCTGTTCCAAAAGGCAGATGCATTGGAGTCAGTTAGTTGGGTACAAACCCAGAGGCTCCTGTACCCAGACCAGAAAACCAGGCCCAGAAAACCAGTGAGAGTTCTGACCTGGCGTTTGTAAGTGTGAGTCCTAGACCCAGACTGGCTGCCTCTACGGCCTCCAGCAGAAAAGATAGCAGCGGGAGGCTTTGGTTGACTGGAGGCAGCACCTGGCCGAGGGACAAGCATGCTCTCTGCCTTCACTGTGGTTCTGTTCAGATCAAGGTAAAGTTGAAGGCTGGAGGGGGAAAAAAGTAATATAAACAAAGACCTCACATCTGTCAGGACTAACCAGGCCTTTGAGCTGACCAGGGTGGATGCAGGCTCACTGAACTTGGAGGGGAAGAGCAGAGGTGCAACTTCCCAGAGAAAGCAGTAAATCAAAGGCAAACTGAAGGCTGCAGGGCTGGAGCTGGTGGTGCGGGGCTGGCTATACTTCCCCAAGCATCTCTCTCCAGGGCTCAGAGCCTCAGTTTCCCCATCTGTAGCAGCAGGTGATAATACAACGGCTTAACATGTGCCAGGGACTTCACCTATGTTATTCCCCTTAATCTTGACAGTGACTCTACAAAGCTAGTCTTTCTGATTCCTTCTGCAGATAAGAAAATGCAGTATTCAGAAATTCAAAGGAAGTTCTTAAACCTAGTTCATATGACACCAGACCTGCGCTCTTTAATTTCCCAACACTTACAAAATGCTCCTAAAGCATCATCAACAACCACCAGGAAATAACCAGCACAAGCATGGTGCTTCCTCTCTGCCAGGCACTCTTCTAAGTGCCTTTAGTCATTGCAGAAACTCTCTGAATTGGGCATTATAGTATCCCAATTTTACAGATGAGGAAATTGAGGCCCAGATGGAAAATAAAACAATGTTTCTCAATTTTTTTCCCCATCATCACTCCACTAAGGAGACTTTTTGGACATTTTCCCCTATTCACTGCCATCCCATGAAATCTTAATACCACAGATACATATCTGTTGACGCACTATATGAATATCTGGGCTTTATACATAAAAAGAATTGTTCTCCCCTCTCCCCCACGAGCCAATTTTCGCCTCTTTAGGGGAGATAGCACCTTCATTAGAGAATGCATGAAAATAAAAAGATGTCCAAGATCAACTAAGTTTGCAAAATTCTCTTAGGGATTCGCCACACACTTAAGCCTCCTAAAAGAAGGGTCGGGGAGAGCAGCTTAACTATCTTCAGTTCAGTATTTTCCTGGCCTCTTGACAATGGAAACCTGTTTATCAGGAGTTTCTAGAAGCATCCCACGTGCAGACACTGTCATTCTGTCTGCTCTGGTCCCTGCTCACTTTCTAGGTAAACGAAATGCTTCGCCCACTGGGTAACGGCTCCTCCCCTCACTCAGACAGTAAGTGGTAGTATGTGCCGTCAATCACCAGGCCCCGCCCCTTGGTCACAATGATTGGTGAAGGGGTAGGCACTCGACAGAAGCCGAGCCAATCAAAATTCTTCCGTTTCCAATGGGCCTGCTTAGAGGTAAACTAATTTCTATCACGAAACAAAGCACGTAGGCAGACAATTGCCGGAGGTCACCATCTCAGCTTCTCTGGAACAGTCTGAGAAAATAAAGACAGATGGAGAGAAGCAGGGGCAGGAAAGACAGCCCTGACTGGATGGGGTTCTGGATCCAGTGTCCCTGACACCCCTTGGCTTCTCATTTCTCAGTTTCCTTACAGGAGCTAACAAATCACCCTTTCTGGCTTCAGCTGGTTTGAACTAGGTTTCTGTCACTTGCCACCAAACAATTCCTCCTGATAAACCTCAGCGTGAATGTACCTTGCCAAGATTTGAGCAAACCTGAAAAAGTTTTTGAGATAATGGGGGAAATTTGAATATGGACTGGATATTATGTGGTATTGAGAAATTATTATTGTTTTAGTTAAGTGTGATGGCGGAATTGTGGTTACTTGGAAAAAATACTTACCTGTTAAGGATATATAGAGAGAAATATTTTGGGGTGGAATGATTCAGTGTCTGGGATTTGCTTTAAAATATTTCAGCACCTCCATCCCCACTCCCTTGATGAAGGAGGGAAGGAAATATGGGAAACGAACATCAGAATGATAATTGTTGACGCTGAGAACAGGTGTGTGGGAGTTTCTTATCCTATTCTCAGGTTTTAAATAGTCCATTAATAAAAAGTTAAAAATAAATAAGAAGGAAAGAAAAGCCTGCAGTCTTCTCAGAGAAAGCAATGATTTCGGATCAATGGAAAAAGGAGTAGGAAGCAGCACAGTTCATTCATTCATTCATTCATTCATCAAATTAACCACTCACCATGGGAAGGCACTGAGCTCTGTACTGAACACAAAGGGGCAAATAGGACATTGGTCTCCCTGCCTTCAGGGAGCTTCCAGCCAAGCAGAGACCAGATAGATGGCCAGGAGTAAATTATTCCCAGGTTTGTGCAATTCACAGAAAAGCCAGGCTCTGTGAGGACAGAATTATTTTTTCTCTATCCAGTCCAGTTTGAAAGGGTAGGACTTTGGCCCAGCTTCTGTCCAGTGTCCACCCCAATCACTGTGGCCAAGGGCAGGGCTGAGGGACAGCAAGGACTGAGTAGGGACCAGGATGAATCCTTCAGTGTGAGGCCCATGGCCTGTTTGCAGGGACCTGTGCGTGCAGGAAGGAGGAGGGACCTGGAGGAGAGAGAGACAGAACAGCCTCTGCTGGGGCCTTTGCCTTCCGGGAACAAGAAAGCCACGTTGCTCAGGAATCATAATATCTCACAGATTCCAAGAGCTTACCAGCTGCTGGGCATGGTGTTAAGTACATTATTTCATGTGACCCTCCAAAGGCAACTCTGTAAGGCTGAGAGTGACATTATCCCTACCTTACAGTTGGAGAAACCGAGGCACAAAGGAGAAGGCCAGGGTCTGGAGCTTGAGCAAAGAAGGGTCTTGTTCTAACAAAAGCAAATTTGCTGGCCAACTGGAAATGCAGCTTCAGGTCTTCCAGTAGACGTAGCTGTCTCGCTCTCCCAGCAACTGAGTTTTTATTAAACGTTTGCAGCTTTTTCTGCAAATGTTGTCACCCGAAACTTTGTTATTTTAATTGGTAGCTATTCCTGTGGGCTCCTGCATGGAGAACAAAAGCTGCTAAGAAATCGGTGCTCCAGGCAACTTTTCTTCGATATAGGGGAAGGTAAGGAAAGGTGTGTTCACAGCCCCCAGCAAGTAGGCTCTGGATAGAGCTGACATTTTGGTTTAATGCTAACCATTAGTGAATAGGTCTGTGCTGCGCCTTCTCCACAGAGTCTCTCATTTTACCCTCCCACATCTGTATGAGGTGAGCCCTAGCACTGTTCCCATTTTACAGATGGGGAAGTGGAGGCTTAAGGAGATCAAATAATACTACTAATACCATATTTCTTTAAATCAAAGGCATTCTGTAATTTTATGTGACACTAAGAAAAAAAAATACACCCAGCTATCATTGTAAGACAGTATTGACTATAAGATGAATCTTGACTTTACAGACATTAAAATATGCCTCTAGGAAACCCATGGCTAAAGGCAATGAGTTATCCTGGGTTGGATCCCAGAACAGGAAGAAAGAACATTAATAGAAAAACTGGTAAAATCCAAAAAGTTTAGTTAATAGTACTGTTAACGTGTTCGTTTTGACAAATGTACCATGGGCGTGTAAAATGTTACTATTAGGAGAAGCTAGGTGAAAGGTATAGAGGAATCCTCTGTACTATCTTTGCAACTGTTTTGTAAATCTAAAATTATTCTAAAATAAAGTTTACTTTAAAAACATTAATAAAAATATGGTAAGTGCGAACACTGATGCAGCACTTGTGTCTGGGCACTAGTGTGGTATTGGGGATAGGACAACACACAGACCAATGGAACAGAATAGACTCCAGAAACAGATCCACACACGTAATGCCAACTGATCTTCATCAACAGTGTCAAGGCAATTCAGTGAAGTGGGGAAAATCATTCAACAAATGACACTGGAACAACAGGACATCCATATACAAAGAATGAACCTCAACCCATGCCTCACACCATATACAGAAAATAAGTTAATGTGGATCATAGGTCTAAATGTAAAACCTGAAACTATCAATCTTCTAGAAGAAAACATTGGAGAAAATCTTTGTGACTGTGGATTATGCCCAGGATTTTTTCAAATAGAACACAAAAAAACACAAAAAATAGATGAAAAAACTTGATAAATTAGACTTTTATCAAAATTTAAAATTTCTGTTCTTCAAAAGGCACTGTCATATAAATGAAAGGACAAGCCACAGACTGGGACATTATGTTTGCAAAAGATACCTCCTTAAAGGACTGGTATCCAGAATATATAAATAACTCTCACAATAGAACAATAAAAAACAAGTGACTCTGTTAAAAATGTGAACTGACACCTCACCAAAGAATATATATGGATGTCAAAATAAACAAATGAAAAGATGCTCCATATCACTAGAACGGCTAAACAAACAAAACAATCCCCATTCTCCCCAAAATAACCTACCTGACAATACCAAGTGCTGACAAGGTTGTGGAGCAACTAGGAGCCTGTCACACCATTGGACAGAAGGCAAAACTGTACAACCACCTTGGAAAACATTCTAGATTTACCCTCCATATTTACCCAAGATAAATAAAAACATATGTTTACACATAAACCTGTATGTGAATGTTTATAATGGTTTAATTCATAATCACCCAAAACTGGAAGCAAGCCAAATGTCCATCAACAGGTAAAAGGATAAACAAACTGTGGTATATCTATACAATGACTAAGTATTCAGCAATAAAAAGGAACAAACTACTGCTACACACAGCAGCATGAAGGAATTTCAGCTGCGTTGTGCTAAGTGAAAGAAGTCGACTCAAAAGCTATATCCTGTGTGATTCCATTTCTATGACGTGCTGGAGAAGCAAAACTGCAGGGACAGAAAAAGATCATTAGTTGCCACAGGCTGAGAGGAGGGGTGGTGGCTGACTAAAAAGCAACTAAGGAAACTTTTAGGGGTGATGGAAATGTATAGCTTGGTTGTGATGATGGTTACACAACTGCGTATGTTGCAAAATTCACAGGACTATACACCTAAAAAGGGTGGATTTTATTGTGTCTATAAATTATACCTCGATAAACTTGACTTAAAAAAAAAAGTCAGCCCCAAGTGAGAGCCAGCTCATAATTGTATGTTATTTGACCCATGTAATTTTTGGAGGGCAGGGGACAGAGTGGGTAAAATTGAAACTTTATTGTCATCATTTAAAAATCAGGAGATTTCATCAAAAACTGTGTATATCCACTTTTCTTGATACATCTGAGGCTCTGGTAACATTGATCTCTTTCTTACCTGACGAGTATCAGCTATATCTGGTCTATAGCCACCCAGAGACAGAATGTACATTCTCCAGTTTGCCCCAATCCCCACCACTCTCTATTGCTTCTGTCCCTCTGAAGCCTACCTCATGGTTCTAAGGACACCTGTCCATGGGCATGTAATTGTGTGACTCTTGTTTTAAACCCTGTATGAAGCAGGGAGGGTATAGCTCAGTGGTAGAGTGCATGCTTACCACTTGAACGAGGTCCTGGGTTCAATCCCCAGTACCTCCATTTAAACAAACAAACAAACAAACAAACCTAACTGCCTCCCCACAAACAAAAAAAAAATTAGATAAAATTTTAAAAGATTAAAAAAAAATAAACCCTGAATGCATAATGGCTTCAAAAAAAAAAAAAAAACCCATAGCATAGACTGCTGGATACCTTCCCATTATCCAGTCTCCTTCCTCCTCTCTAACAGAAATCCTGAATCATCAAAGCCTGAGATGAGTTTGGCTGAAGGACCACATTTTGATGCCTCCTTTGCAAAGTGTGTGGCGATTGTTATATAAGCAGAAGTCAGCAGGTGTGGCACCCATGAGATTTCTTTAAGGAGCTGACTTAGCTGGAAGGTAGCAATTCTGCCACTCCCCAGTCCTCATGCTTCCTGATTGGAATATGGATATGATGGTTGGAGCGCCAGCAGCCATCTTAGGACTAAAGGAAAAGGCCAAAGGAAGAACAGCCACCACAGCTCTGGCACTAGTGAGCCTATAACTGAATGCTTGCAACTGCTCATCTCTGGCATTAAGTGGAAGATAAACCGTAGCTACAGTTGACCCTAATTCCTACCTGATACAACAGTAAACATTAATGGTCTTTGCTGTGTCCCAAGGATGATTCTAAGAGTTTTCGTATAATAATTTACTTAATCTCTACCACAGCCTCATGAAGTAGGTACTATTGCTTTCCCATTTTACAGATGAGGCAACCAAGGTACAGAGTCCAAGATAACACAACTAATAAGTGGCTTGAGCCAGTTTAACTGCAGCCCTCTGGATCCAGAACTCATGTTTTTTTTCTTCCAGTTTTCTTGAGATACAATTGACATACAACACTGTATAAGGTGTACATGAATTGATACACGTATACATTGCAAAATGATTATCACAATAAATTTAGTTAATATCCATCATCTCATATAGTTACAAAAATTTTTTTTTCCTTGTGATGAGAACATCTAGGATCTATTCTCTTGACAACTTTCAAATATACTATCCAGCAGTGTTAACTATAGTCATCCTATTGTCCATGACATCCCCAGGACTTAACTCATCTTATAACTGGAAGTTTGTACTTTTGAGCCCCTTCATCCATTTCCTCCACCCCCAACCCCTCACCTCTGGCAACTACCAATCTGATCTCTTTTTCTATGAGTTTGGTTTTTTTAGATTCCACATACAGGTGGGATACAGTATTTGTCTTTCTCTGTCTGACTTATTTCACTTAGCACAATGCCCTCCAGGTCCACCCATGTTTGTCACCTTCTTTTGTTTGTTTAGCCCAATGTAGGTTCACTTTCTGTCACATGCAACCAAGAGTGTAGACTCGGTTGACTTCCTGCCACTCAGCTGGACACCAACCACCTCTTCGTTAAATGAGTCACGTGCTCATTGACACACTGACTGCAGACTCTCTTTAGGGGTTGAACTTCAGTTCTCCTCGCTGGAGGCAGGGATGAGACAGCTGTGCCCAGGAGGCCCCTTCTCATAATCCCCAGAGGAAAGTTAGGAACCTATTTCTGCAGCATCAAAGCAGAGATTGCAACTAACTAAACGTGTCGGATTTTGCTTGAGGAGATTCCTCCACAGGCAGAAGGGACAAACTTTCAAGCAGCAAACCGCCCTCCTCTAAGAGGTCACTGTGTACACAGACCTGCCTGGACAGGTTGCCACTCACTTAAACTTGGTCTTTCAAGGTGCTGAATAGAATTTCTTTATTCAAGGCTTTTTAAGGAAGACACACCCTTTTCCTCCTGGCTGTGTCCGTATTTGGATTCAATCCCCTGGCCAGCTTCATAGACAGTGAAGCAGAGGGTTGTTTCTGTAACTTGGCCCAGCTCTGCTGGAGATGGATCTCAGATGACAACTGGTGTGCTCACCATCATCCTCATTATCACCATCATCACCCATTATCATCAACACCACCATCATCATCACCATCACCATCCTCACCACCACCACCACCACCACCATCACAGGTTATCATCTAGGGAGTAGGTACTACATGCTGTGTGCTAGGCACTACATATCCCTTCTTCAATCTTCCCAATGATGCTACAAGTTAGCTCTAATTGTTTCCGTTTTTCAGGCTAGGAAACTGAGACATTAAATAATTTACCCAGAGCTCTGAGCTCAGCCAGCCAAATGGCCACTCTACATCGTTACTAGCTGTGTGACCTCTGGCAAATTCCTAACCTGCCTGATCCTCAAATCCCACACAAGGATGCCCCCTTCACAGAGTTCTCACGGGGGGTGAATGTAATGATAAATATGAAGCACTTGGCCCCCAGAAATGATGCAGTTGTCGTCATGGTCTTGCCCCATCAGCTGCCAGAGGAGGAAGAAGGGGGGCTCCTTTTTGTCTCCAACTCCATGTTATTAACTCTCTTCCCACCCCCAGAAATCTCATGAGTGCAGGAACCCAGAGCTGTTAGGCCCCCTAGGAAACCAGGTCATCTCCAAGTCCCATGGTGCCTCCTGCAGCCCCTCTAAAACTGGAATCTAAGCAAGTCCCTACCCTCAGGGTCAGGATTGGCTACAGAATTTACAGGGCCTAGTTAATGCGAATGGTACAAATTATTAAGAATTTCAGGACATTAACAACAGAGCATTAAATTAAGTGCAGGGCCTCTCTGAGCACAGGGCCCTGCATGAGCACCCAGGCCACACGCCCATGAAGCTGGCCCCACCCAAGGACTCTGCTGACCTCCGCGGGTGCCCACAAGCCTCTTCGCGGTTGCTCCATGTTCTTGGGTAACACCTGCTTTCTCCCTGTGACCCCACCCAGGTCAGAGGTCTGTGCCGATGATGTCGGGGTGAAAACGAATCTTCCCGGGGGGTTAAGAGCAGAAGTCTCTGGCACGTAGCCGGGCTGTGGGAGCTGGCACAAGGCAGAACCATTGATGAGACCGTAAAACCTCAGCAAGCCTGCCACACACCCCATTGAAAAATGTAAGTCAACGCTGATCCAGCCTTTTCTGTATGGGGCTTCAAGCTGTGGCCTGCCTAATCCTGTGTTTAATTTGATCTGATTAACCTGATCCGACACACCGAAAGGGACAGTGGGTGAACCCCAACCCTGCCCCTGATTAGGGCCACATTAAACTTTCTGTGAAATATGTACGAAGAAGTAGCCAATATTTGATCTGCGTATTTACCTAAACAAGGAGTACAGCTGTTAAGCAAGCAGATAAAAAAGTTGCTGGGGAGGGGAGGCGTAGTAATATATGAAAGATCAGCAAGAGAGAGTGGGGAGGGGGAGCATCACTAATAATAAATTGCAATTTATTGAGTTCTTTCTATTTATTCAGGCTTTGGGCTAAGGCAAGAGCTGGCAAACTTTTTCTGCAAAGGGGCAGATAGTAAATATTTTAGGCTTTGCGGGTCCTCTGGGCTCTGCTGCAAACACTAAACTCTGCCACCACACACAGACAGCTGCGGCGCTACACATAATGTGTAAGTGAACGCGGGCAGCCGTGTACCAATAACACTATATTTACAAAAAGCAGCTGCCAGGTAGGTTTGTTGCACGGGCGCATAGTTTGCTGACCCCTGGACTAAGTGCCCAATACAGGATGTCATTCTGTACCTCCCCAGAGTATGCTTCCCACTTTCCTGCCTCACTAACACCTGCCCTCTTCTGGCCCCACCATGTCTCCTTGTTCACTGCTGTAAACACAGCACTTGGAAAAACAGATGCTCAGTAAAGATTGATAAATGAAGTGAGTATTTCATGCCCAACTTGCAGATCAAAAAACTGAGGTTTAGAGAGAGAAAGTAACTTGCCTAAGGTCACAAAACTAGAACAAGACAGACCTAGTTCCTCAGAGATTTTGCTCATGGAATTTGTTGTTGTAAAACACAAGAATTGAGAAGGCAAATGTTTACAGAGGCCACACAGGTAATAGGAATGAATGAATGAAGTGGGCCAGTCGGGTAGGGCAATAGGCAGTGGTGGAGACTGTGGCAAACTAGACTTTTCCATCCTGTCTAAAGGGGTTACTGCTCCTCAGCTTCAGCCAGTTGTGACCACGTGCAACTCTGGAGCCAGCAGGGCCAGATCTTATGGTTTTCCTAGAGAAGCCAGAAATCCATGCTTTCACGTGAAATATCCCAATTCTTAAAATGTTGGCAAGCATTTGGTTTTCTTTTTTCCTAAACTCTGTGCTAGTCAAAGAAAGCATGCCATTGCTTTGTGGCCTTGGGCTTAAAATTATTAAATACTTGAAAAGTTTTGTCCGTGAATCTTTCTTCTTCAGTGCTCCTGTCAAGCTACCCAGCCAGCCTTTGGATTGCCAGATGCACAGAATTAGAAACTGGCACCAAGACTGAGCCATTTGCTCCAGAACATTCTCCCTTTCTTAACATGTACAGAAACCGGAACCAAAGTCATGTTCTAGTCATGAAAATAAGTTTATTTTTCTAGTTTTTAAGTTTCCTTTTTCTAATTCTTCTGCGAAGGCAGATAAGGCCCTTGCAAATGTGGAAGCCCCTAAAGTTTCCTGTTTTTAAATGAAGCCCACACCTACCTGGGGCTAATTTCATAAAAAGATTCGCCTTCTGGATTTTCATTTCTCCAAGTGAGGATACCTTCTTCTGAGTGGTGGACATCTGTGCTTTATTTCTGCCCAGTGCTCCTCCTCAATTCTGGTAAATGATTTCCTCCTATATTTATGGATCTGCCCCTTCCTCCATGTGGTTCTGGTTGGGCTGTCAGTTATATACTTCCCCCTTACCTCCCTTAAAGAAAGATAGTAACCCCAGACTGGCCAATCACATTGTGCCATCTTCCTGGCACAAGCACATGATCCAGGCTGGACCAATCAGAGCCCTGCCCTGGGATTTTATAGGCCGACCCTGAGAAATCCAAGCTCTCTAGTGCCCCTGTGCTGGCCATGGGCAAGGGGGTCTTGTGTGTAAGTCTGTCTCTGTCGACGTCTATGACCCTCTCCACCTTTGCCCAACTGCATAAAGGAAGTCCCTCTGTGGAAAAATATCAAGAGACCAGACAGGGAAAGAAAAAGAGAGAGGGTATAAACAAGTTTCTACTGTTTAGCACAGGAAATCATATTCAATATATAATGAAATGGAATATAATGAATTATATTCAATATAATGAAAAAGAATATGAAAAGGAATATACGTACATACATGGGTGACTGAAACATTATGCTGTACACCAGAAACTGACACCACGATGTAAACTGACTATGCTTCAAAAAAAAAAAAGAGAGAGAGAGAACGAGAGAGTGCTGATGACAACATATAAATCCATGAATCCATCCTTGTGTTTCCAAATTTTGTGAGCCAAACAGTGTCCTTTTTTGGCTTTAACTAGTTTTGATTGGGTTTTGTCCCAGAAACCAAAAAACTCTCCTCCTAAATGCCCCATCGGTACTAATAATAGCCTAACTCTAGCCTGCTCCTCTGAGGGAGTTCAAGATCAAAGACGTCAACTCCTTCCAGAAATCAGTCTCACGGGAAGAATTAAAGAGAGATGGCTAGTTGGCTGGGTCCCACTTCAGGGTTTTAAGAACACCAGTATTTCATAAATGTGCCTGCCGAAATTTTCCTAATTGCAGAGAGAAAAGCAAACAAGTTATCTGAGGGTCTGGATGATGTGACTGGAGTTGGCTTGACATTTTTTTGAGGTCCTGTGTTTTAGCTTAAAAATCTATGAAGCAGTTCATCATTCTATTGCATGACATACTGATACTTCAATTAAATTGTCTTAAAAGGGTTTCTGACCAGCTTTGAAAGACATGTCATTGTTTAAGCTATGGCTGTACCCCTGGCACATCACTACCTGCCCCAGACATGACCACTTTAGGAAGCAGGCTCTAAGTTCTACTAGCTTTCAAGCCAAGAAAATGCCAGACAGACCTCAGGGTTTATTCTCTAGAGCAATTCAGGTCTGGCCTACACTTGCATGCCCTACTCAGCATCCCTGCAGTTTACTGGCACGCCCTCCTACAGAGGCAGTCTGGTGACAATCAGTTATTCTCTGACAGAAAGTCTCATCCTGCCAACCTAAGTTAGTACCCTAGGGAGGCTAGCAGCCTCTGTGGCTCCGTAGCTGGCTCAGTCTCTAATCCAGCTCTGCCCCCTCAACAGCCAGTGTGCCCAGCTTGAAAAGGGAACTATGCAGCTCCTTCTTCTCCCCTTCAATCACATGTGTGAAACACAAAACCCCATCAAAATGGCATTACTGGGTGCCATCTACATGCATCGATACTATTTTACCAGCCCTCCCTGAGTACCCACCATGTGGAAGGCTCTAGAGATGCAAATGAACTGAACACAGCGAGTCTCCAATGAGATTCCAGGCTCCTGAGCCAGCAGTGACCTGGAAACAGAGTTGGTGTTTAGTGCTGCCTGTTCACAGGGAACCAGGGAGTCCTTGCAACCCATTTGCTGAGTGTTGTGTGTATTTGGGGCACAAGATTTGAACATGAAAGGGACTGACTTGGAGGCAGTAAGGAGGGGCTTCTATTCTAGACTTAACAATGCTTAGCATATAGAGGGCTCAGGATCTTTCCATCTGCAGAGAAACACAAGAATGATTCCTCACCTTCTGTGTCATTTATGCGACAAGGATGGTGAAAATTTATTGAGCACCTACTGAGTGTTGCAGACACTCGGGATTTAGTGGGGAATAGGCCCAAGTCCCTGCAGTCAGGAAGGATACCCTCTAGCACTAGAATAGCAATAGACTACTCATAATAATATAATAGTACTCATGAGGTGCTCACCCTGCAGCTGGCTCAGTTCTAAGTTCTCATTCATTTAATCTTTATAATAACCATGTATTACTATCATCTTCACTTTGTAGTCAAGAAAACTGAGGCTCAGAGAAGCCAAGTAACTTTCTTAAACTCACAAAGCTGGTAAGTGACAGAGCCAGGTAACTGAACTTGAATGTAACTGAATTGAAGGTCTGGTTCCACTAGCCAGCACACGGTATCACCACTACGACACTGATTATTATTATTACACGAATAGTTTAAATGTCACACACAGACTGCCGTCATGTCCCAGCACTATCCGAGCACCTTACGTATATGCAAGTGGGTACTAAGCATCTGTTATTTGCCAGGAACAACAATTCTAAGAGAAAGGTTTATTGTTTCTACTTTTTATGCAAGTAAATCGAGGCTTATAGAGGCTGAGGAACCTGCCCAAATTCTCAGGGCTCGTTAAGAGGCAAAAGGAAGACTAAAACCCAAGTGTTCATGACCCACGCACTTGACCGTTTAAATATGCACTCTGCAGCCTCACCAGGATATAATTTTGGTTATTTGGAAAGTTTAAACAGACTCAGTGAATATTTAAACAAATCATCCATATTAAATCTTGGGCTGCTGCCCCTCAGTTGTGGCATCTCTCTGCTCTCCCATCCCGGAAATTGGTATTTTCTTATTTGCTTGCCTGCAGGGCCACTAAAATGAAGATCAACACAGCTCAGAGAGCAAATATCAATTTGCACTTTTGGAAAACGACCTGACGTTGCCTCCAGGATAAGGCGGCGCCTTTTGCTCTGAACTGGAAAGAGGAAAAGAAAGAAAAAAGAAAGCATTTTCTAAGTGACTACTCATGCGTTCTCAGCAAAGCGTGCTCTTCTTCCCTCCCGGCGTCCCGGGCCTGGCGGCCGGGCAGGCTGCGTCCTCCCCGGCAGGCTGCCTCACAGGTTGCTAAGCCTGAGAGTGAAGGCAGCTAGTGCGCAAGCCCTAGCGTCGCCATGGAGGGGGACACCTTCCTTACCTGTGGTTTCCTTTGCCCACAGAGGGCAGGGTGACACCCACAGCCCCACCCTCTGCAGGCCCAAATGACCGACTACTGTGCTCCTTGGCCACTGAGTGGGCTGTTGTGCACCAGGCTGGGGGGACAACTGGGCGTAGACTCACACGACATCATACTGACAGTGACAAAAACTTTCATGGGCTTAGACACATTTCAGGTATGATACTGCAGGTCATACAGGAATGTTCCTTCTTCCAGGGGTGCCTTCCCTCCCATGTCCCCTTCCCCTCTTCTCATCCTCCAAATCTCAACACCTGCTGCTCCCTCTGCCTGCAACACTCTCTCCCCAGATTCTCTCCGAGCTGGTTCTTCCCTCTCATTTAGAGTACCGCTCAAGAGGAGTCTCCCCAGAGAGGGGCACCTGCTCAGAGAGGTGTTGCCTGAGCCCACTCGAAGTAGTCTCCCTCTACCACCCTACCCTGCTGCTTTCTTGTCTTTTCAGCACGTATCCCTGGGTGAAATTATCTTAACTCTTTCTGGTCTGCCTCTCCCCGACAAAGTCAGGGTGAGAAGGAATCCTCATTCCTCCCCAAGTCCAGGGAACCTGCCCACTGGAAAGGTTACTAGTACATTGCTTCCCTTCCATCTAAAATACCCCAAAAGATAGTTGACACTAGGCTTGCTGGAGCCAATTGACTTCGTGGAGGAATCCAGGGAGCAGGAAGTAAAAAAGAGTAAGGCCCCTTCTCCACAGTTTGAAATAGACCTACATGGACCACACCAAAACCAAACAGAATATGCAAACCCAGGGGCGGGGGTTGGGGGTGGGGGGCCCCTGTCTGCCTCAGGCCCCAACTAACCCCAGAAACCTCACCCTGCAAACTTTCTCAAATCCCAGATATGAAGGCAGACTGTGGTTAGGAAGCTCCAGAGAAAGAAACACAAGCTTGGGTGTCAGCCCCACGGCTGCAAAAAGCGTACCCTGGGGCAAGCCACCTGACTTCTGTGCCTCGGGTGCCTCTTCTGTGTAACAAGGCCTTAGAGAGGAGGACAGATAATATGTAAGTGTCTAGCACATAGTAAGCCCTCAGTAAGCTTCAGGTATTGACAACAGTTATTGAACTCTCTGCCTCAGAAGCCTCAAGGGCCTTTTCCCTTGAGAATCTCTCTTTGTCTCTGCCTTTATGAGAACCTTAATTCTGATGCATCTGGTTGGATCTCATAGAACTGTTTCAAGTCTAGTTTGTTAAGAGTTATTTGAAGTACAATTTGCTACCGGAGTTGGGATTTGGGCTTTCATTTTTATGTGCTTTTCCCCCCTTTCTTCTTTTTTCTTTAAAAAAAAAAAGTTATTTTATTATCTTACAAGAGAGGATTCATGTTTTGTCATGGAGAAAACAAACAAAACTCTAGCCTCCAAACTGTAGCAGCGAGGACTGTCCCTGAGTTCAGGAGAAAGGTGTAGGCTGAGAACATGGTGCAACCCTGGCTTAGGGATGTGGGTTCGGGGTTGGGGGTTTGCAGTGGAGGTGAGGGTGCAGCAATGCAGGGTGGGCAGTGCAGCAAAGGACACGGGTCAAGTCCCAGGTGGAAAGCTGAGCCACAGACCACGGGGAGGAAGCTAAGATGGACCAACAACTACTCCCGTCACTCCTAAGGACCACAATGTCCCGCACGGGGAGGCGACACAGCCTGCCTGCCGCGGAGCCAGCCCTGGGGATGCGGACTTCACAGTGCAGCAGGATGTTCGCAGCTTGACCCCCTGACTGCAGCCACCTGTCTAAGCCAATCAGAATGCTCCCTCCTGGACTTCCACCATGATTGGTTTAGATAACTCACACCTAAGCCAATCAGCACGTGGCATTCCCCTGGCCACGGGCATTGGTCAGAGGTGGTCCAATCATCATGGAGCTCAGGGTTTTTTGGTCCAAGGATGGAAAGAATTCTTTCTCTCTCTCTTCTACTCCTTAAGATCACACACTTATTAAGAATGAAAAAGGCAGGATTCAGACCCAAGTCCATTTGGCTCCAAAGCCCACATAAAGTGTTGCCCACCACACCACCACCACAATTACACTTGGTACAGAAATGCTTTGGGACCTAGTCAAGAAGACACACCCCTCAATATGATACAGTGGTGATTGCAGTAACTTCGTAGGATAATGGGTGATTGGTGTGTGCCTGTTTTTCTACATAGTTTCAAAGAAACAGTCCAGTAACAAAATAGAACAAAACAAAAAGTTGAAAGTAATTGGAAACTTTACAAAAGTCTCTTGAAAATGCCCAAGGGAAGGAATATTATGATAGCAATGAGCAAAATTCTTTGAAGTCCTTTACTATCGCTGTGCCTCTCAGAATTATTCTCTCCTGGGATTTTCATGGCTTTATTGGGAAGAAAAAATCATCTTCCTCTTGAAGCTGCAAAAAACCTCTGTGAGCTGCTGGAAGCTACCTCATCGTCTAGAAAGCAAAAAAGAGAGAGAATACTTGAGGAAGTGAGAGAGAAAGATCATTCGAAAGAGAGAGAGAAAGCTGGTGACATCACTTAAACCCATGGAACCAGACATGCCTGAGGGCAGATCTACCTCCGGGTCCCTCTTGTTTATGGGTGACAACAAACTACCGTTTTTGTTTAAGCCAGTTTGAGTTGGGCTTCAGTTAGAAATAAAGAAAAAGGAGAACAACCCAGGGGCAACGTCAGCCAGTTGTAATATAAAAAGAGGTAATGAATTCCATGTGTTTTTATGTTGTTTTTTTCCAGTCGTATGTAAAATGTGATTTAACCAGTTCTATAATAAAAACATTTTTTTGATAGAAATTCTTCCCCTTCTTTGGAATAGCTGTTGAGCTCTTTCCTGAAAGCCTGAGGTTTGACACGTACAGAAACCAGGACCTGATGCAGGTCTGATGCAGGACCTGTCCCGCAGCTCCACATCCCAGGGTCTCTCTGGCCTCAGTTTCTCTCCCTGCAACACAAAGCCTGAGTTCTAAGGGAGATGGTGCAACCAGCGGCTTGGGAAGCCTCCTGAATCCAAATTAATGAAAGCATGGAGCAAGCTACAGATGAAAGAAGCTTGTAGAACTCTTCAACAATCCTAATAAAGAATTTCCCCTTCAATTACAGGATAATTTTCTTCTCACGGCATTTGCAGCCATCACCAAGCAGTTTTCTGGGCCGCTTTCCATGTGACTGGACCAGTCTTTCTGGAACTCCTGCATTTTTTTTTTTCTATAAGAGACTCAGAGGAAGGCAGTGGGGATGAAAAGAAAGGAGGGCACTGGGTACATTTTGGAAATAAGATTATTTCATGGGATTTGAGAGGCTGCTGAGACAAAAACAAATGGAGACAATGTGAATCACCCCAGGTGATAGGTTTCCTGCACATCCCAGTAGAGAAGGATTTCCTTCATTTCTCTGCTGCCCCTCTACCCTCTCCCTGCATTCGTACACAACACCCCACATGGGCTGTACGTCACTTCCAGACAAAATCGAGATCTTTCCCCCCTTGTGGGCTTCATGCATCTTCCCCTGTGCCTGAAATGCTCCCCTCTCCTCAATTTACACACATGTCCAAGCTAACCAGGCTAATCTACTTCACATTTCAGCCAGTCGTTCTTCAGCCCTTCCCTGTCCTGCCCCAAATAGATTAGTTTCCCCCATCCAATACATTCATCGTACCCCATACGCTTCATAGCACAAAGCACCACTGTAATTAATTAATTACATTTGACTAGTTATTTCTTATCTCTGTCCCTTACTATCCCTGAGCCCCATGAGGACAGCTTGCTGCTGCCTCTCCAGGGCTTGGTACATGGCAAATGACTGGTACTCGAAAAGGTGAATCTTTACAAGAATTTATTAATCATCTAGTACAGGAGGTCAGCAAAAGTTTTCCCAAAGGGACAGTAGATATTTTAGGCTTTACTGGCTAAGAAACAACAGGCTGTTCTGTAGTCTCTCACATAACCATTTTCAGTGCTACCACTGAAAAATCTAAGAGTTGCTCTTAGCTCATGGACTGTTAACAAATAGGCAGCTGGCCAGATTTGGCCCATGGGATGTAGTCTGCTGACTCTTGATTAAGTATATGCCAGGCCACTTGCTGGTTCGGGAGTGTGGCAGAGGCTGCAGTTCATCCCTTAGTGTCACCATTCTCCCCTTCAGAAGGAACAGAACTCCTGAACTTCAGGTGGGCACATGGTATCTTGAAATAAAGACTATATGTCACAGCCTCCCTTGCAGCTAGGCATGGCCATGTAGGGAAGTTTCCCCAATGAGATGCAAATATCATGTGAATCATGCAGTATCATGTGAAAGCTTCTGGGAACCTTTCCCAAAAGGTGGCTAGCACATAGCCATTCCTCAGTTGTTCCTTTGTCCTTTTTTCTTTCCTGATGGTTGAAACGTGGATATGATGGCTGGAGCTCTAGAAGCCATCCTGGTCCATGAGTTATCCTCAGGAATGGAAGCTTTGTGTAGTGGAGCAACAATACAGAAAGGTTCACTCCCTGGAGTGCTCGCCACACCAGACCTGGATCCCCTTTCTGATGATCTTTTAAGCATATGAGAGACATAAACACTTCTCTTGTCCAAATCTCTGTGATTTGGGGGCTTTGAATTCCTAGTAGCTCATTCCAGTCCTAAGAAGAGAGGAGTGAGGAGAAGGATACCAAAGTGAGTAAGAAACATTCCCTTCTCCGTTTATAGCCTCATTAAGAGAAGACAAATAGGCACCTATCTCTAACCGGTGGCCTGAACTACAGTACGTGACCAGTACAAGTTATCAGCTTAGCTCTCAGGGTCAGGGAGGCTTCACAGAAGTAAAAGTCAGGCAGGAAGTTGCCCACGTGTCAGATGTCATAAACCAGGGGGCTCACAAGCCAGATGTGTATATGTCTCCTAAGGACATTCTCTTACATAACCACATCACAGTTTCCACACTATTTAGTGTGGAATATTATATATAATACACATATTAGCGTGATAATAGCACATGGCTTGTTCTACTACCAACATAGTAGTTCACATACCATTACCTAATACACAGCCCACATCCCCCTGTCCCCAGCTGTCCCAATAATGTCCTTTGTGCTCCCTTGTCTGGCACCTAGCTGTCATATCTCCTCAGTCTCCTTTTATCTAGGACTAGTCTGCTGTCATTTTTGGTTTTTGTCTTTTAAGACATGAGCAATTTTTTAAAAGTCCAGGTTAGTTTTTTGTAGAAAGTCTCTTAATTTGGATTTGCATTTCTAAAAAAATATGAATTGCTGTCAACCTTTAAAAGTCTGATATTTATCTTAAAATCTGAAGGTTTGCTGTCGGTGAGAAGTCAAGAGGGTGTGGCTGGATCTGAGGGGCAATGGCCCCTTGAGACAGAGTTTGGGCTTTCCTTGGAACTGTGTTTTTCTTCCCCCAGCTCCTTTGTGCCTACATCTGGTACTTGCAAACCTTGCTTCAAAAGAAGAGACAAATCCTGTAAACACATGTGCAGAGACCCTGGAGCTCTGAGAGGAGGGAGTCAGTACCTCAAGGTGGCTGGAGACTTGGCTGGGGGAGAAGGAGTTAACACCAGGTCTGGCCACAGAGTCTGCCGGGCCCAGTGCAAAACAAAAATGTGGGGTCCCTCGTTCAGGAGCTGCTAAGAACTGCCACCACTCCAACATTTACGAAATGCATAATGAGTTGCTCCATCACTTAGCTACCAAAGAGTCCTGACTCCTCCTCTGCTGCAAATAAGTATCCAAAATGACTTAGCTGAATTCAAATTCTGAATATTTTATCTTTTGCTTAAGTTCATTGACAATACGTGTGGATACATGGTAGAATCCTTCATTGACCATGTCTCTGAGCCCTGGGTGTGGAATCCTGCAGACCCAGCCCCTAGAGGCTCCCCTGCTCCTCACAGGGGCTCCCAGTGTCCTTGCTCTCCTGTAAATAACAAGCCTTTGATGTCAGCTCTCTTTTGGGTCAGGTATTAACTGCACCCCCCATCCCTGTTCATAAATATTCCCCAGTTCCATCTGACATCCTCCTGGGTCATCAGGTGAAAGGCCAGGGATGCTGCCAGAGGCCACCTGTGACTTGTTTGGGGTTTAAGTCTCTTAAAGAACACAAGTATCTCCTGCCTCAATTCTTACTAAATTTACATGATTTTTTTTCTTCTTCCCTCCATTGTTGTTCATAATCAGGACCATGCTGTTGGCACCAAAAATTAAACTCTGAGAAGTTTCCCCCAAGAAATCTAGTTCCACACTGCCCCCTCACCCCCAGCCCCAGCTCTCCCTCTTAATCCATCTTGTAAAACATCACTGGGGCTTTTAGCAAGGAATTCTACAGTTTGGATTTCTTCTAAATGATACCCCTTACCCAGTCGATCCAGGACAAATTGCAGAGAGTTCCCCTAAAGATATACAGCTTTCCCAAGTGACAGGGTGGACCCAAGTTTCTCTGTGTGTCACTTTTTTGGGGGCAACTGTAAGTTCCAAGAACGTGGTTTGTGCGAAGCCCACCTGATTGGCAGCAGTAAAGAGCTGATTCCCTGGGGAATTTTAGGAACAATAAAAGAAGGGAAGACAGGATGAGACTGGAGTGTCTCTGGGCTCAATGTGGAAATAATCATTTCTAAGAAAAACAACAAATTAAACATTTAAAGGAGCTTCCTGCTGCATGTTTTAAGGTCTGGTTTGACTGGAATTACATCAAAAGACATAAAATATAAACATTTCACAGAGTGTCTTTCCCGGCCTCCGTCCCACCCACCCTCACTCCCCATAAACACAGACACACACAAACACACACACCACAGAGCCACCGGCAATCAAGTGTCAAAACTGAAAGAGAACTTTAAAGTCACGTGGGCCAGCCCCCATACTGGAGTGACAGGGAATCCAGCCAGGGTGGGGTGGTCAAAGGTGGGCAAGGTACTTGCCCCCGAAGTAATACCTAGTTACGGGCAGGGACGAGGACAGATGCGGGCTGGCCAGACGGCGAATGCGTCCTCAGTGCCAGGCACACGGTCAGCACTTTGAAATTGTCAACTCCTTTCCTCTTCCATCAGCCCCACAAGATGGATGTCATCCTCACCCCCTCATACTAGTGAGGAAACAGAGGCACGAGGGGCCCAGTAACCAATCTAAGATGCACCCCGGCACCGGGAGCCATGCTCTCCCTTGCTCTACACACTGTAGGAGGCAGAACAGTGGCTCCTCAAGATGTCCAAGTCCTAATGCCCGAAACCTGTGAATATGCCACCTGGCACGACAAAGGGGACTTTGCAGGTGTGAAAAGGTTAAGGATCTTGAGATAGGAGGTGATCCTGGATGTAGTCACAGGGGTCCTTATAACAGGGAGGCAGGAAGGTCAGAGTCAGGAGAGATTAGAAGATGCTACACTTCTGGCTTGAAGATGAACAAGGGCCCACAAGGCAAAGAATGCAGAAAAAGCCAGAGAAGGCAGGAAGCAAGATTCTCCCTTGCAGCCACCAGAGGAACACACCTGATTTTAGTCTAGTGAGAACGATTTCGGCACCTGACCTCCAGAACAGTAAGATACTACATTTGTGTTGTTTTAAGCCACAAACAGCAAAAAAACAAAAACAAAAACAAAAACAAACTAATACACACACTGTGGGGCTCAGGCTCTGAAGGACAGAGGGTTTCTATCTTGCCTCTGGCACTTTCTAGCTGTGGGATCTCGGACAAGTTACCAGTTTCCTTATCTGTAAAATGAGTGGAGGGGACGGAGTTTGTCACCAGGTGGTGCCTGGCAATGAGGAAGATAGGGACTTACGAGCTGCACCGTTTCTATTTGCCTTATCATCACGATTAGCATGAGGACCAGAACTTTTCCTGCTCACGGTTGTCTCTCCAGTACTAAGAGTGGTGTCTGCACACAGTAGGTGCCCAATTCATCAATCTGAATGAACAGAGAGTCAAACCTAAGAATCTCTTTGTGGAGGGCAACCAGCATAAATCTGCAGGGGTGTAACATAACCATAGAGCTGATCTCCACCGTAATCCTAAATCAAGGGGGAATTTGTTCCACCCCTTCTCCCACTAGCAAGGTAGGCAGGCTTGAGCTTCTTGCAGTCTGTGTTGCTCACTCTGCTAACAAAATAACAGCAGTAACATCTAATGCCCATCAAAGGCTCATGGTGTCAGGTGCCATTCGACTTGAGTTACAGGTCTTAACTCCTTACCATCCTCCCAGCAATCTAAGATATGTTTTATGATCCCCATTACACAGATGAGAAAACCAAGGCATAAAAAAGTTAAAACGCGCGAATCGGGAAGCCCGGACTTGCTCCCTGAGCCTGGGCCCTAATCCCCTGAGAACATGTGGCTTTTGGAGAGAGCAGAACCTGAGAATTAGCCAGAATAACAGATATTAAGATTTTTTTTCAAAGGCAGGGGGCCTATTGTTCCATTTAAAAGTTTTATGCAGAGCTTGCTTACAGAATGAAAGGAGGAACTAAACCTTTTTCCAATCCAGCTGGGAGGCTCTCACATGCAGATGAGGGGTGGAGGGGAGGGACAACAGAGCCCCCAGAGGTGATTGTGGCCCTGTGACATCACCTCATCCCTCAGTCAGCAAATGTTTTCACGCACCTGTTCGTTGCCAGGCTGAGTAGTCCAGCGTCTGAGGCCACGGCAAGCCCAGTACTTTGGAAAGCTCACCCAAATGTAGGGACGATAGTCAGATGCGGGGCAAAGAAGGTATGGTGTGAAGATCAATAATGCGGGAGGGGTATGGGTTCTAAGTTTAGTTCAGTGGTACAGCACTGTTTAGCATGTATGAGGTTCTGGGTTCAATCCCCAGTATCTCCCTTAACCTCCCCCCAAAAAACAGTGGTGGGGAAGTGCTGATAGCAGGGGGCGGGGAGCCATGGAAAGGGGAGCCCCAAAGTCCAGTGTTCAACATCAGGGCTCGAATGACCCCAAGGTCCCAAGAAGTCTTACTCCAAACAATGCTCATCTTACTCCCTGCCAGGGTCTTCTCCGTGACGCATGTGCTGACCTGCCATGCAGGGTTTGTATCACCAAGAACACTCCTAAACCTTGCTGCTCAAAGCATGGTCCACCTACGCAGCATCTCTGCCTGGGAGAGGAACCTGGGCGCTGCCCCAGAGCTACTTCCGAACCCTTGACCTTTAACAAGGTTCTCCACGCAGTGCGTGTCCTCAGGGGTACCGCTGGATGAGCACTGACTATCTACAAGGCCCCGGGGGAGGAAAAAAAGACAGATCTAGGCAGCAGAAAGTGAACAGATTTCAGCAAGCAATTAAGTATTGTGAAGAAAAATTAAAGGAGGTAGTTAGAGAGTGATGGAGGTTTTTCTGAGATATTTAACCTTGGAATTGAAAGTCAAGAAAGAACCAATCAGATTGGGGGCAAGTGTGTTCCAGGCAGAGAGAACAGCACATCAAAGGTTCTGAAGCTGTTTGGGGCTTGGCATGTTGGGAGAACAGGGAGGGGTACTTGTACTAGCGTGTGATTAGAGGGGAGAAAAGGCTGTGTGCGGGTCTGGCTGTCTCCCAGGGAAGCACCTCCAAATCTAAGCGAAAGCCTCGTGCTCAAGCTTTCCTTGAGAGACTGATTTCTGTTTGTAGTTTTACAATCATTGGTAAAAGGATTTGAATACGATGGCTTTTGCTTCTTAATCTCGCAGGAACCCGAGATAGGTCCCCGTTTCTCATGAGGGAACCCGAGATAGGTCCCCGTTTCTCATGAGAAAACCCTAAACAGCTCAGCCCACCCTACACCTACATCTTACTAGCATTCTACCTGTTTCACCCTCAAATCTTCAAAAGTGGGCATTCACACCCAGGGCCCCAGCCCTAGCATGGAGCAGAAGCTCAAATCAGTCTAAGGAAGCACTTCCATCAGTTTGTTTTCCCAAAGCCATGCTTCTCTTTCCAAACATGTGAAAAATCTCATTTCCCTGAGAAAAACCTTAAAAACAAGGTCTTTCTGGTGGGCTGAAAATAGACAAAGAAGGAAGATAAGAGAGAAAGATAGGGATTGCTGGTTCCCTGGCTCTTTGTAGCCTTCAAACTGGAACTAAGTTTCAGTTGGTGGGTGGAGTTGGGACATATTAAAATCACAAAAGAAGAGGCATCTTTAAACTATCTTTGAGGAGGGTTCTGTAAACTGGAGGTTATCTGGGCTTCCATCAGCATGCATAATCAGCCTTTTTATCTGGCTCTACCTGGGGCAGCAGAGTCCCCGCCCTACTTCCACAGCACAAAATCCCTGGCCAAGACCTTCTTTTGTCATTTTCAAACAAACTTTCCTTTCCCAGAGTGAAGGGAGGGAAACAGCAGGGTGGGGCCAGAAGAAAACACTGCCTTGCCCAGGGATTTACACTAAAACACAGGGTATGCACAAAGCTAAAACTCCAAGGATGTGAAAGATTCAAAGAACCAAAATGGGCCATCACAGGGGCTCAGTTTAAAAACTGTTAAAAATCCTTATGATGAAATGTGCTACAGCCATTGTGCATGACACTGAGGATTATATGTAAATGCCACACGTGATGTTAGGTTAACAAACAGCAGGGCAAGAATTGCTTCATTTTTGTAAAACAAGCATATAAATATATACAGAATTTAGAATGTTGAACTAATAGCTTAACTTTGATTACACCCTTACGACAATAAGTAATTTACATATATAATTTTTAATCCCACTACGTTAATATGAAGTTGGGCTATTATCTCTGCAGATAAGAAGTCAAGATTTGCCGTTGCAAATATTTTGCCCAAGTCTCCAAAAAGAATTAGAGCTCCTGTTACATGTGTTGTCTAAAAGTAAAAAAGTAAATTTGCACTTCCTGAAATTTTAATTTTAAAAATTGTGGGTGGGGGGGTGTTAAACCACAGGAAACTGTAGATATTTGACTTATAAGCTACAAAAATGGCAATTTCATATGTTTTGACCTAGTACTTATGTGTAATTTATGATTTATAATTCATAGTGAATAATACAATCATAAATGAAAACATCATGTATTGCTAAATTATGCACATATATTTGGGTAAATAGTCAAAAATATTGTCCCAATGACATGCACAGGATAGCAACTTTAGACACACTGAGCTGGCTCCCCAGAAGGTGGGAT
The DNA here is from genome assembly GCF_009834535.1 of Camelus ferus. NCBI lineage: Eukaryota > Metazoa > Chordata > Mammalia > Artiodactyla > Camelidae > Camelus > Camelus ferus. The sequence continues at coordinate 10,210,264 of NC_045714.1, read as the reverse complement.
CTGGAGTGGGGTCCATTAGTTGGGTGGGGTAGAAGTTCGTCTTACCAACTCTATTGCCGAGCCTTTACCAGACCATTAGGTAGAGAGTTAGAATGGATTGAGAGGTTAACAACAGCATTTGGGAGACTTTAACTTTTTAAATCCCATTTTTTGTGGTTGCCCTAAAGTCAGTGATAATACCTGCTATCTCTTGAGGGCCAACCAGGAACCAGGAACCGTCCTGAATGTGTGTATTCTTTGAATCTTTCCAATGACCCTATGGGTAGGATGCTCTCCTTATACCTGCATTTAATAAATGAGGAACACAGGGTCAAGGTCACCAGGCAGTAATTGGTGAAGCCAAGATGGAAACCAACTTTGAGCTTGATCATTGCGCATATGGCCTGCATAATGCCTCCCCCTGGACTCGCCCCTCCTTCCAGAGGAGGCATTACAAAGGAGATTGGACTAATAGGGAATGGTATCATCAATTCTGAACACAGCACGCGCTTCAGCCCTAGACTCTGAGGCCAGTGCCATGCAAAGTACATTCAGCTCAGGCACCCGCATTTTGAGTGGCCATTTTGAGGCAACTAAGAAGCAATTTTGGCTCAGCCCAAAATGAACTACAATGTAGACAAGAAATCTTACTCTATCAATGAGCTATGCCCCAAATAAAATCCACATCAAGCTTAGATGAAGCCAGGTTCCAAGAAGTCATGTAAAAAAGCCTTATTTTTTCATACAGGTGGGAAGTTACCCTATTGATATCCATCCATAGACATATGAAGGTTTCTCTGCAGAATTATTCATCACAAAATCCTTCATAATACCAAATAGATGAAAATAACCAAAACACTGTTGAATAAATTATGATTCATCCATGCAACTTTTAAAAAGAACAAGGTAGAACTTTCTGTTATCATTTAGCCCCTTCAGCAAGATATGCTATAATGTATATAGCATGGGGAGGAGGAGGGCCTGAGGATGGGAAGTACAGAACTGCATAGTCTAGGGTTGAAGATTGGGAGCCAGAATGCCTGAGCTTGAATTCCAGCTTGGCTGCTTACCGTGTCACCTTGGGCAAGTTATTTAACCTCTCTGTGCCTCAGTTCCCCTACCTATCTGTAAAATGTGAGGATTATAAGAGTTATTATATGTCAAGGGCTTAGAAGAGTGTCTAAGTAGGGCATTTCACACAGGCTACAGGGTGTCAGACAGTATTACTACAAAGAAAGGGCCACTCTGCTTCTACATTTTACCATTCCATGAACTGCTTTCCCAATCATTTTTTAGGAATTTAATAACAGCTTCAATAGAAAAGTTGCCATGTACATTTGTGGTGTATTATATGCAGGCATAGGATGGGCCCAGGAACACAGCGTGGCTCAGATCTCTCTCCTCTTGAAGCTGCAGCATTTTCATCTGTAAAATGTCAATACTTATGGCGCCAGTACCTCCCAAACCACATACTGCATGTCAAGCTCTCAGCTTGGTCTAAAGCATGTGAGTTGTCATCATTGCATCTTACACTCTCATCAACTTTGTAAGCCATTGCACTCAGCCTCTTCAATGCTCCTTTCTCATCTACAGAATCATTTTTCCTTGTGACCTTTGGAACCTTGGCTCTGCCACTTAAAGTTTGTGTGAACTTGGATAGGTTACTAAACTCCTCTGAGCGTCAATTTATCTTTTAAACTGGAGATAATGATGGTACCTATCCGTGAGATAGTTGGGAGGATTAGGTGATGCAATGGATGTAAATATTGAGCACAGAACCTAGAATATAATACACGTCCAATAAAATGGTGGGCATTGTTACTACTTCTAATCTTCATGAACACCACGTAGGGGCCCCATTACACAACCTGAGGAAGCTGAGATCAGAGAGGTTAAACACATGGCCTATATCACACAGGTAACAAGTAGGAAATGTCCTGTTAACTTCTCATTGTTTGTGTTTTTGCCATGTTTTCTCACCTACTACATGGTTCCAAGGTGTCTCAGAAACTTTGGTGCTGGCGCCTGTGGGCTATCTGCTAGCTCAGTTCCTCAGACGCAGGGAAGGAAGCATACCGCCTTTAGAGACTGGCAAGCCCAAATTTGAATGCTCATGGTGCCAAACTAAAAACTCCCACTAGAATATAAGTTCCATGCAGGCCTTGACTTGGCTGCTTCTTCCAGATTCTCTCCCCAGGAATCACCTTGTCTCCCCAAGAATCACCAGGTCTGGGTTTTAAATCAATGCATGAAAAAAGAACTGGGTGTGGTCAGAACTACTCTGGGAAATCCTATCAATCATGCACAAAGTACAGTAAACAGGGTTTGTGTATACAAGCCCTTGTGGGATAAGGTGGGGATAATGGGTGGGAATGACATGGATTCCCCTCCATCATGAATGAGGTGTAGATGAGATACTGGAACTGAAGACATATGCAAAATATCAACCAGGGACTCCTTTCTTCTTCAGAGTGTATACAGTTGAATTTGCTGAAGTTAAATGCACACTTGATGGACTTCTTCAGTGTTGAAACATCTGTGCAAATACGATGATAAAGGGACAGAGGCAGTGACTCAGACAATAAGAGAACATTCCATATGTGCATTTTTCTAAAATTACCTGAGGATGATCCTATGCCCTATGAAACTTTGCACTCAGTATTTCTCTCTTGAGAATCTCACCCACATTTTCTCCAACTATCAAATTCTACAAGGTTGGGTCCTGAGTCTGGGCTTCAGGCCCAGCTCTCATGGGAAAGCCCATGGGGCCCTTCACTGGGTGCAGCAGGATGGTTCTGAGTCTGAGCAACCCAAGCAGCAGCCCAGGGCGAGTGGACAATCAGGGCCAAGGCACACATGGGCCAGGCAGGCCTCCAGAATGACTCAAGTGGAAGACGGCAGGGTCTGGGCTCTGCAGCGACAAGCAGGCTCCACTGTCCACAACAGTCCAGCAGCAAGGCTGGCCAAGCACAGCCACATCTCTTGATATCTGGAGAAAAGCTGGAAAACCCTTGATTTCAAATGTTGGTAAATAAGTTGGATTTTTTTTTTAGCTATATGAGCCAAACAACGCTTTTGGGCTAAATCTGACTTGCAGTCTCAGCCTGCAACGTCTGGGGTTAAAATCTGGGAAGCGACCTGTTACATCAGCTCTCTAGGGCTCTCTATTTCATGGGACCAAGTAGCCAAGTTTCCTGGTCATTCTCAATGATTTCTTTTGAAAGCCTTAATCACCTGTCGAGATTCACCAAAACTGTCAACAAAAGAAAAAAAAATGTTTTAAGAACTTTTCAGGGGGGAGGGTATATAGCTCAGTGGTAGAGCACATGCTTAACATGCACGAAGTCCTGGGTTCAATCCCCAGCACCTTCATTAAAAAACAGTAAATAAAACTAATCACACCCCCCACCAAATAAATTTTTTTAATTTGAAAAAAAAGAAGAAAAGAACTTTCCACAGAGTTCCATGTCAATATAGCTGATTAGCAAGAATATTCTGGGTCCATCTGAAAGAAATTCACCTATTTGGAGATTAGCTAAGAACCCAAAGGTCTGTCTAGTCTCCTGCCTAAGAAAAACCAAGAAGCCTGAGGGAGGGGAAAGGAAATACTGGAAGGAAAAACACCAAAACATTAACAGTATGTGAGGAGGTGAACTTATACAAAGGGCTGCCTGGTAACCTGCTATGAACAAAATAAAATATTTGACCTTTCTTTCTAAGAAATAAACTGAGAACATGCCAGACATAGAAACAACTGGAATTCTCTAGTTATATGCTCATTATTAAGTTAATGTGTAGACCTTCACTATTTTGTCTAGTCCACTCAAACCCTTCTGGAATCTGAGCCCCATTTCCTCTGTCCAATGCCCCTCCCTGCTGGACCATACAGTTTCCATGAGAGCCCCGGTTTCCAGATGTCCCATCCCTTGGTCCAGGAGTGGTCACCTGACCTGACCTGAGCCAGTGGGAGGCCTTCCCAGGCTTCAGGCTTCATGGAGTCCTTGTCGAGGCAGAGCTTCAAGGCCATCCTTTCTCCCACTGGGAAAGGTCCACTGTGCATGAGCTGTTGCCCATTTTTCCTGACTGGAGAACACTGCTGACCCATCTTTGACTGCAGGCCATTTTAGCGGGCACAGGGGCACTGCAGTTCTTGGTCATCTGGCCCCACCATGGATCTGGGCAGCCAATGAATGATCATTTTGCTTAAGTTATTTTGTTCTGGGCTATAGTCACTTGTCATCCCTGCATTTCACCAGAAGGGTGCTGACGTGTAGGCAACGTACAGAATACTGCCATGGGAAGCTATGGCAGAGGCACTTGTATGACATGCCAAGCTACCCAGAAGCTTCCTAAGTACCCAGAGAAGCAAACTGCCTCATCTGCAGGGCACCGATTCCTACTAGTAAAACCCAGCTTTCCAGGCTTCTCCAGCTACCCAGCAAGGCACAATATTCTCCTTTCATAAATCCCCCCTTCGAAACAGTGTTATCCTTCATCTAATTCTCCCCTACTTTATACCTCAAAGTGCCTTTTAAAATCAAGTAATACTTGGCAACTTTAGCAAAGTAAAGGAAAAAGGTTGGCTGCCCTAAGTGAAGAATGTAAATTTTTTATTTAGCTCCAAAATTCCTTGAGAAAAAAAGAAAAACAATTCTCAGGTTGTTAGGGGGCACATTTGGGGACATGGGGATGTTTGTTTGCTTTTAAATGAAAGTTCCAGTTATCTTGTAGGAAGGCTTAAAGACTAGTTTATTTAGGCAATCATTTATTTCTAAGGTATATTTCATGTGTACACAAGAGAACTCATGTGTGTACACAAAAGAACTCAGGAGTCCCCAACCATCTGGATCGTTTTTTCCCTCATAAATTCACAGTAATTAGAAAACTGGAAACTTGAGAGAAATCTACTTTTTTTGATAAGCCATTCCAATATGAATACTGTCACCATGGAAAAGAAACTAAACCTCATTCCAGATTTTATTTTTGAGGTAACAGTGCTTTGGACAGCACCCTTGAGAAAACCACATAATTTGAAAAGAGTTTTGTTTTTTTTTTAAACCAAAAAGACTTCTCTAAACATTCTCTTCCCCTTCTAGCATCAAATGCAAGATTATGTCATGGGTACTCAACAGACCAATGACAATAGCAGGTTAAGAAAAGAGGTGACAAGAGAGAAGAAAAGTAACTTCACAGTGAAGAAACCTGGCAACCATGACCTCAGTCAAGTGATCAAGTTTAACATCAACAGCGTTAAGTCACGTTGATAGTCTGTACCCTTGATATGATGTGATGAGACAGCTGCTGCACGGACAGCTATTAGCAAGGTAGTAACAAACAGCAGCGTCATTTTTGCCTGCCCAGTATCCATTCTGCTTGGAGTATCTGCAGTGATAGTTATGTAAACTTGAAGTTGATGGTGGGCACTTCATCCCCCTGGAGGGGATAATCTGTCTTAGAATGATGTTAAGAGAGGAAAGCAAAATTGAGAGACAGACAATGATTGCTGATCATATCTTTTAGCTCCTAGATCCAGCTGTGCCTGAAGCCATCCACCTTTTTAAGGGTATAAGCCAATAAATTGCCTCTTTTGTCTAAGTCAGTTCCCATAGGGCTTCCATTCATCTGCAATTCAATAAGCTTCAAGAAGCTTCCTGGGTCAGGAACCAGTGCCGAAGAATCCTAAAACAGTGCTCCTTTTCAACTCTAAGCCAGGAAGAAAGAATATGGAGTGCTGGCTGGAAACTTCTGGCACCTGCCCCCTTTTTTTCAATTTATCTGAGGGAAAAAGCACATTCAGAGTTTTGCACTCTGAGGATTAAGAGAGGGGGCCAAAAGGAGAGATGAGGGGGAAGACGGAACCTTCTCTCTGAATAAGAACAGGGACATTGTTGACACCAGGAAGGCCAGGCCAAAAAGGAGGGCCGCGCTGACAGGGGCTTAACCACCCACCGGTGTCAAGAGCTGGAGAAAAGGCTGGGCAGGCAGACGGGGAGCCCACAGGTGGGCGTGCGGGTGGAGCCTGGACTTGGGCCCAGCCAGCTCGGAACTCATTTCCTCTTGGCCCCGCTGAAACTTCCTGTTTTCAAAGGGAAAGAGGCGTTGTTAAAGGCAAGCCTCTCCCAGCTTAGTGGACAGCAAGAATTTCTCACAAAACACTATTTTTGCTGCATTCAGTGTAGATGAATCAGACACCAGTGGATCCAATTTAACTTTATACAAAACAGAGTCTGTGATGATGGGAAGGTCCTCACAAGGCTGATGGGGTTTTATTGAGAGCAGAAGAATAAATGAATCATTCCAAGATGTTAGACAAAAGCCAAACACACCCAGTTTCCCTCACTGAGACTGGGCTGGTGCTGGGCTGGCTGTGGGTCCCCACCTCTCATCCAGGAATGTTTCCTTGCAACAAGGTCTTGGAAATGTCGTCTCTTTATCCGTAATGCCCATGTGGGAGCTAGAAATGCCAGTCTACCACAAGACCGGCTTCCTGCCTTTACCACCTAACTCACCCCAATTCCAGGAGCAATGGCACTCTTACAAGGGAACAGCCTTGTTTCTAAAATTTCCAACCTGCTCTCTGTAGCCGATTTGGGGCAGATCTGTCGATACCACCCAGCCTTCAAGCTATGCCCCCATTTCAGTCTAACTAAGAAAACAACCAGGAGAAACAATCCGAATGTTTTCCTGAGGTCCCAGTGCAGTGCAGGCGGTTCAGAATTCTCTCAAGTGTTTCTAGGGAACTGGTGAGGCCCTCTGAAGAGGAAGGACTTCACTCTGCGTTGTTGCCTGGGCCAGTCCTTGACAAAACCAACCCTACTGTCAGAGCGGAGGTGGAGCAGGTGGATTGGAGCCTCTTAACTCTGATCTTGACTTTCTGATATCTTATTATTTTAGGTCGACATAATTGGTGTAGATGAGGTATGTGACCCACGAGTGGTAATGGGTATTTTCCCCAGCTACACGATCTTCCAACAACATGCTGAGCCAGTGGCTCAAATATTTAGGTCTTCAACAAAATTGTGGCCTGGTGCACATAAACTAAAATACGAGTTTAACAATATTTCCCTGACTGTGAGAGATGTACTGTGATGCTGATAGTTTCTATTCTAGTCCTTTTTTTAAATTGCTTGTCACAACTAGCTAAATGGATTCCATGAGCCATGGTGAGTCGTGACCTTCAGTTTGAAAACACTGCTCTCATCCACAGAGATTTCATCTGCGACAATGGGATGGGTACAGAACCCCCAGGAGGGACTGGCTTGGATTCTATCTGGAGAAGTGGGGTCCTCTGATGATGCAGTGTGGCCAGGGATACAACGTACCGGGTTGAAGATGGCAAATAAATATCAACAGGAAGACTTTTTCCCATCAACCCCAGGTACTGCCTCCAATTCGGATAAAAGACTTCTACTTTTAGAGCATCGATAACTGACTGGGACAAAAAGATGAAGTTTACTCTACGCAAAAGAGCTTTTCTAGTACCCAATTAGTAAACCAAGACTCCCCGTCTTTGCCCAGCAGACTGGTGGACTCAACATAGAACAATGACTGAGAACATCGGCTCTGGAGACAGACTGACCGCAGGTTTGTTTGAATGCCTTCATATCACACCTGCCACTACCTGTGTGAGCTGGGGCTAGTTTCACAACCCCTAGCAACCTAAAATGAGGGTAACTGTGCCTACCTCTACAGTTAGTGAGAGGATTAAGTAAGCTAATAAAGAGCTTAAGTTCAATGCCTGGCATATACTATGCACTCAGTAATTTAAAGTATGCGCGCGTGCGATGATTTCCTCTCTATAATTTCTCTGTTTAGAGATTCTGTCATTTTGGAATAAGACAAGGTGTAAATAAATAAATGAGTATATTTCTTTCTTGAGATTGTATCTCTGAGCTAGAGATGATGAGAAAGCCCAAGGAAATTATGACCACATTACGCTGCCCCGGCTTCAGGATTTGCCCCCTCATGTGTCTGATGAACTAACGTAGTGGGGCTTTTCCCTGCAGAGAAACCCACAAAAGGCAGGGCTGTCTTGCTTTCCAGCGATGCTAATGTTGGGGAAGCATGGTTTGCTGGAAAGAGGCAGTTACAAGTGGGGAAAGGCTGCCCAGCTGGGGCATCTCGCTCCCTGCACACTGTCCCCACTGGCTGAGCCAGAACCCCCATATAGCCCCCCATGAGGCCACGTGAGCCCTCTCACCAACCTCTGGGCCCCCACTTCTGTCCCCTTACTGTCCTCTTCAACACAGCAACCAGAGAGGTCTTCTAAACCCTAAATCAGATCATGGTACTCCCAAAGCACTATAAATAAAATCCAATTCCATTCTGTGGCCTGCTTGACCCCGCAAGTGGGGTCTGATCCTCATAGCCCTTTCCAGGCTCAAGTCCTCACTCTCCCCTTCCATTACCAGCCTTCTTCTGTTCCCCTAACAGGCCAAGCTGTTCCCTCCTCAGAGCATCTGCATGTGCTGTTCTGGCAGCCTGGAAGGCTCAGCCCAAGGATCACTCCCCGCCTACTTCTGGGCACAGGTCTGAGCTCAGATGTCACCTCCTCAGAGAAGGCCTCCCTGACCACCTATCCAATGCTGCCCTCCCCATCCGCATGCCCCCCAAAACATTTTATTGTCCTGTGGTACTGATGGGGTCTGAAACTGCCTTGTGTATTCAAGTATTTAGTGTCTGTCTCCTTTCTAAGAGTGAGATTCCACAGAGCCAGGACCCAGAATCCCAGAGTCCAAAAGAGTACTGGGCACATAGCAGGTACTCAGTGACTTTGTTGAATGAATGAATAAATTAAAGATCTGATCTTGGACCTCCTTTTTCCTAAATCCTAAGCCAGAATGGGCTGCAGTTACAATGGGTATCCTGAAATTTCACAAACTGCATATGGCATTTGGAAAAAAAAAAATGCAACAGAAATGAAATTTAATCTCTTCTGGAAGTTTAAAGTCCTGCCCTAGAATTTTTGTTTTAACTAAATTTGGGTGTTTGGGATAAAAAAGCATGATGGAATAAGAACCTGATATCTATTCCCAAAGAGACTGGTTTACTTGCCTCTCCTTAAAAGTTGACAAGTCACTGAAGTAAGATTTCAAGGGTCAAAGAGGAAACAGAGAGAGAGAGAGAGGTTGCTGTATTCATCTGCTCAGCCAGAAGCAGGACTTCAAGCATCCACGGCTGCCTATCCTACACCAGCTGGGGTTGCGTATCCAGCCAGGTTTCCCTAAGTGCCTCACAGCAAGGCCCATGGGCTCCTGATACGGAATCTCCGTTTTAAGTGATGGTGGCACCTAACTGGAGCCATGTGGGCACTGTATCACACAGATGAGAGAAGATTAAACCTTGACAGGCAAGTAGCCACAGCTTCCTGTCTAGTTTTTGTCCAAACCCAACAACCTAAGCCCTCAGTGGAAGTGAAATAATAATAATTTTAAAAAATGCAATGCCAAACACAAACCAAAATCTGTTCCAACAATCACCAGGCTCTGACTTTCAAAAAAGAAAAGAAAAAAAAAAACACCTTTCTGTCTTTCAACCGAGCTGCCATCTACAGCTTTTACTATGTATAATGTACACAAACACAGAACCCTGGGACACTCCACCCAGGGTGGACTCCATGGTAGATTCAGGAGTTTGCAGGAGTCGGGGTGCACCAGTATTTTGCTTGAGATGAGGTCTCTATAGATGTGAGTCTCTCTGACCACACCCAGGTTGTTCACCATCTCACTCGGGTACCTGGAGCACAGTCTCAATCATTCCACCAATGTTTCCTGCGGCCCTGCTGTGAGCAGTTGGCTGAGGGGCCACAGCAGGCGAAGAGCTGGCTTGGGCACTGGACAGAGAAAGGATGCCAGGTAGGAGACCTAGGTTTGCCAACCCGTGGAGTGTCCAGCTAGGTTCTCTTGAGGGGAGCAAGACAGGCAGAGCCACCCAGATCGGATCCCACCCTTTACCAGCCATATGACCTTGGGCAGAACACGACATCACCCAGCCTCAGTGTCCTCATCTGCATCTCAGCTTCCCTCTGTCCCGGGGATGGTCATGGAGATGAAAGGATGAAATGAGAGGACGTATGGAAAATGCAATGCCCGGCACAGAAACACTGCTTCTGGTCATGGGCCACTCATGGATATTCTTCAGACCAGCCCTTCTCAAACTGTAATGACTTTCGAGATTACCTAGGGATCTTGTAAAAAGGCAGATTCTGACTTGATCGGTCTGGGGTGGGGTCTGAGATTCTGCATTTCTATCCAAGACGCAGAAGCTGCTGGTCTGAGGACTTCCTATGTGAACACTGGAGGAGTGGACCTGGATGAGCAGAAACGGGCCCTGCCCTCTGTCCCTCCAAACAATAGACGTTGTCCCAAAAGAATGCCCGAGTGGGGCCCCTGTGTGGGTCCATGACCTCCTAACAGGCCCACAGCATGGCCCTCAGCCGGCCTTCTGGTACACTGTCTGGAGTCACAAGCAACACTGGGTGAGGGAATTTTCCTAGCTCAGCTCAGAACCATCCAAGGGCAAACAAGTAAAGGCTTTACACCTTCTAAGTCATATCATCAAGCATGAAGGACAACGCACTGTCCCCACAGGCTCTCTACAAAATCATCCACAGTCTTCCCACCCTCATCCCTGTAAACCCAACCCCAACCCTTTACTTTCAAAGGAGGCACCGCAGGAAGGAGTGTTAGGGAATGAAGAGGATGGTCTGCTGGCCCCGCAAACATGGCATCCTGCTGGGTGGGCTGGTAGCAGTCTGCAAGGCTGTGCTCACGGGGCAGGCCCGTGCACTCGCCCACGGCCGGCCCTCAGCCTCCCACACAGCCGCTTTTGTCTCAGGCTGAGTTTCCCCTACTTTTCTCCCTCTTGCAGATGGTTAGCTGCTTCAGTTGTTTCACTTGTAGGACCAGTCCAAACCACAGAGCTTGGCACCACCTTCAAACCTCCCATTTGCCAACGTCTGTTTATCAGTTCCAAGGCGTGTTCTTAGGGGCTGATCGTCTGACAGGAGCCCTATTTTCCAGCCGCGAGAGATGTCCAACTGTTATATAAGGCCACACGGAGCCCCATTCATTCCTCCAGCGGTAAAGTACTTTTGGAAATGGCAAGGTAATTGGCAAGACAAGAATCACTGTGCTGGTTCAAATGGAATGACAGTGATTTCTGTCCCGGCAAATCCCAGGCTTCCTGCTCCCTGGTTCCAGTCCAAGGGTCTTAGTGGGCAGGAGAGGTGGCGAGGGGATAGGAGGAAACCTTTAGATAAACTCTAAGGGGATCACACTGCAGCCAGAGTGATCTCTTCAGCACATAAATCATGTCAGCTAACTCTCATTACTGGCTTTACAGCCTCTAAGATCCAAGTATAAAATCCTTCAGATGCTGTGTTTCCCAGTCTCGTCCCTGTGAGCTCATCTCCCACCACCTGGCCTCCCTCCCTAAGCCCCACCTCGCTGCCCCTGTGCCGCTTCTCCCCCACACACATTCCCCCATCCTTGTGCTTTTCGCACATGGCGGGCCCTCCGCCTGGAACACTGGTCCCTCCCTCTGTGTCTGGTCAAAGCCTCCCGGCACTTTGGAGCTCTGCTCAGCAGAGCTGTCCCTGGCCTCCCTGACTAAGTCACAGCCCCCTTTTAAAAGCAGCCAGAGCACCTCTCATCTCCCCTCACGACAAGAACTATAGCTGTGTCGGCACATGAATTCCTTGGCTCACCTGATCAGCGACTCCCTAGTTAGACCAGAACTTCGTGAGAGAGACCAACCTCTTTGGCCTCAGCACTGTGCGTCAACATTTGGTACAGAAGAGGCACTCGGTAAATGTTTCTGAGCGCCTCTAAAAGTTTCCTGCATGGCAGAAAATTTCCCTGCAAGAATCTGTTTCAAGAATCCTAAACAAAGGTATTTATTTCTTTCTAGGCTGAGTCCCTGTAGCTTCCCCACTGCTCCTTGGGCCTCCCTTTAAAGCATTCTTCATGCAGTATTGGTTTTACCATCTCTCTTCCTTGCCCACATGTCATGTGGGAAGACAGGGTGGGCTTCCAGAAGAAGACCTGAGACAAGAATTGGTTGGGAGGTGAGTCCACAGGGGACACCTGGCAGGGGGCAGGAAGTGAGAGAAGTCAGCACAGGGAGTGTCACCTGCTACCTGAGTGTCTGAGCGACTGGAGCTCAATGCTGCTGGGGACGTGGGCAGTCGTCCCACTGGAAGGGACTCGTGCATCACTCCTGTGGGTCACTGGCTGAGGACACTCCCAGGGGCAGTAACCCCCAGCACATCAGACACCCCAAGAATGGTAAGTGTCATACTGTTACCACAGAAAGCCCTTGGGCAAAGGAACGCCAGCACTGAGGGCTGATGTGCGCGGGCTCGGGGTGGGGACGGCGGGCGTCCTCAGCGGACCTTCACCTCCCTTCACCTCCCTTCACTCCCGAGGCAGGAAGGGTTCAGGGCCCCACAGCCGCTGCCAATGGTGGTTTCCTCCTGGACTGTTCCTGGGACATCCCTCTGGCCCCCCGTCACAACCCCAAGAGCACCCCACCTTCCCGGCTTGAAGCGGTGGGAGCTCACCGGAGGCTTTTCTCCCTGGGCCGCGCTGTGCCTCTGACTGGCCAGGAGGTGAAGTCTGCGAGCCCCGACCCTGTGGTTGTGTGTTAAAGGCTCCATCTAACACCCCCGGTGATAACATGGCTCTTGCTTACAACCTAAAGCTCCTGCTGTACCATTTAGGAAAATGCAAGCAGATTTAGCTGATTGAAATTGAGTGGTAGAACCAGGAGGGATTTCTTTGTTTTCAGGCACCTTATCTGATCTTCCCACTTACTCTATAATAAACATCATAAATGAATGAAGGGGTGGATGAATGAATAATGTCTATTATTATTGCTCAAGCAATGCATGGAGAAACGCAAGACGGTTCTTTGGAGGGGTAACTCCAGGACTAGCCCCATTAGGCCACTTGACCACACCTGAATGAAGGCAAAAATTCTCTTCCTTGTTGGAAAAGACCAGAACCCACACCCAAGCCCACCCTAGGACAATCTGTGCACTTACCAGAGTCGAACCCTCTCCGTCATGGCTCCATACATGACCCTGGTTTCCCACACGTCTTTCAAAAACCAGGATTCTCTCCCAGCTACCCCACCCCGCAGCTCTGGCCTGAGAATTTTTGTGGAAAAGACCCAGAACTGCCTATAAATGGCTTTGTCTTTCCTTCCCAAATCTCATTGTTGTTAGGGATTAGGCTTGGGCTACACTTGTAAGTGAAAGATCAGTGAATAAGGGAAATCTTCAGAATCAACACCAAGTCACCCCATTCTGCCTCTTCTCATTACACAGAACATTTCTTTAGAAATTAAAGATAAAAAAATAGACTTACCAGCAATCCAGCAATCCCCGTCCTGGGCATAAAACCAGAGGGAACTTTAATTCCAAAAGATACACGCACCCCAATGTTCATAGCAGCACTATTTACAACAGCCAAGACAGGGAAACAGCCTAAATGTCCATCAACAGATGACAGGATAAAGAAGTTGTGGTATATTCATACAGTGGAATACTACTCAGCCATAAAAAAGAATGAAATAATGCCATTTGCAGCAACATGGATGGACCTAGAGATTGTTATACTAAGTGAGGTAATCCAGAAAGAGAAAGAAAAATACCATCTGATATTACTCATATGTGGAATCTAAAAAAATGACACAAATGAAAAATGACATGAATGAAGTTATTTACAAAATAGATACAGACTCACAGACATAGAAAACAAACTTATGGTTCCAGGAGAGAAAGGAGGTGGAGAGGGATAAATTGGGAGTTCGGGATTTTCAGGTACTAACTACTACTATATAAACTGGATAAACAACAAGGTCCTACTATACAGCACAGGGAACTATATTCAATATCTTGTAATAAACTATAATGAAAAAGAATGTGAAAAGGAACATATATATGCATAACTGAATTACTATGCTGTACACCAGAAACTAACACAACATTATAAATAGGCTATAATTCAATTACAACAAAAAATAAAAATAAAGTAAACATAAAGATGAAGGTGGAAATGAATAAATAATAAAGATGATGGTGGAGGAGTTCATTCTCTCTTTTTCATCCCAACCCAACTGGGTCTCGTCTGAAAACTCACACGGCTCCTGGGGACACCACTGGCCTCACTGAAAGTGAACCGATGCCCGTACACCCGCAGAGGCTGGTGTTTTTCCATTTGTTAAGGGTCTCCTGCAGGCCTTGTTCTGTGCTTGCAGCTTTATTAACCCTTCATTCATTCATTCATTCCACAAATAGGTACTGAACATCAACTCCAAACCAGACGCTGGTGACCCCCTGCTGAACAAGCAGGCATAGTCCCTGCCCTCACTCACAGACAAAGCAACATCGGATAAATCGTGGAAACTGGAGCCCTGAGTTCAAATCCCAGACCCCTCCTTTTTCTAGCTGTGTCTTTGGGCACCTTACTTAACCTCTCTGTGCCTGAATTTCCTATATTACAAACAGGAGATTGTGATGGCCCTTCCCTCGTAAGTTGTTGTAAGATTTGAATGAGTAAATACAGGTAAAGCAACACAGGGAAGCAGCCAATAAATGTTAGCTTGATCATTTCAAGCAAGTGGAGAAGACAGACATTAACAAGTAAATGCATGATTCCAAACAGCCATAAACGTGCGGCAGGACAGAAACCTTCCACCTGTTCAGTACAACACCTAGCTGATTTGCAATCATTGCTCTTTCTTTGCTGTGTTAGAAAACTCCAGCGTTCATGAGGAGGGAAGAACAGCTCTGCCTCCCGCCCCACAGCCGTGCCTAGAAAGCCAAACACTTCCCCTTACCTGGAGCTGCGTGTGCCCACCAAGCGCATGCCTCTCCAACGGCCAGGTGTGGCTGTGAATGACTTGGGCTTTGTCATGTGGACCTTCATGGTCTGCGGCAAAAGGAAAGAAAAGAGGAGACAGAGGTGTTTGTGGAGAGATGCAGAGGGCTCAGAAGGACTCCAGGCGGGAGCAATGCAGGCGGTGGCTGGACTGCAGACAGGGGCTCCCGCTGCTCCAACCTTGCACTGCACAGTCACTTGCTGACTTACTTTCCATCTGACTCGCTCGCTGAAGGAGCTGGGGTCCCAGGGCTTTGCCTCTTGCTCACGGCCGTCTCTGCAGCACCCAGAACCGTGGTAAACGTTTTGTCCTGAAAATTGAATGAGACAGTAAGTGAATGAACGGCCAGCACCTGGGGCCTATGCCCAACCCAAAGGGATGGGAGACACTGGGACACTTCACAGAGTGGAGTGAGGAGCCTCCTGACTTGTACTTGAGGGCAAGTGGAACCCCCATCCTGGGCCCCACTAGCTCTGCCCCATCATGACGCTCTGATGGCAGGGCCATGCTGACCTGATCCTTCTGACAGGCACGACCACTTTTCAGTCCCACCAAGGCCCCATCACACTGCCTTGGGTGACTGGCTTGTTTTACTTCCAGAAGCTTCTTCTCTTCCCACCAAGCCCCCCTCAATTGCCCAGAAGCCTCTATTTATTTTGTGGGGGTGGGGATTAGGTTTATTTATTTTTAGGGGACATACAGGGATGGAACCCAGGGCCTTGTGCATGCTAAGCATGCGCTCTACCGCTTGCACCGTATCCTCCCCGTTCAATTGCCCAGAAGCCTCTTTAGCGCTTACTGAGCTTCGAACATCTGTGCGTCTGATTACAGGCCTCTGACAAGCTCCTGTCACCTGAGGAAAGCACACCCAGCAGCGAGAACGGGCTCAGGCCAGGCCCAGCGAGGTGAGGGCAGGAGCCCGCGAGAAGAGGCTTCCATCAAGGGTCTGCAGTTGGCATGCGGGGGAAGGGGACTCCTACGTGTTTCACTTCTCCCCACCTCAGCATTTCTGTCAGCCCAGCCGCTCTCTGCTGAACCACGATCCTGGCCCCATGGACCCAGGCAGAGCTGCTGCTTTGCTTTCGTTGGTGGCAACTCGCTGTTGAAAGCCTTTATGCAGCTTGCAAATCCTGGGTGTCCACCAACGTGTCACCTTGGCCCAAGCAATAGGTTTTTTGTTAATGATGTTGTAAATTTGCTGGCAACAATTTAAATTGGAAGGAATTGCATAGTATATCAATCACATGTAATTGTCATTTCTGTAGGTGAAAAATGGTCAAATGTTGGCAACTTTATCTAGTTATGGTAACTTAAAATTGAGATTCTTCACTCACTCCTGAAAAACTGAAGACTAGGTAGCAGTGGGCTGGAGCGGGGCAGCAGGTGCTTCCTTTAGACAGCAACACATCAGTTTACCCCAGACCTCACCACTCCCTTTCACTCAGCAGTCTGAAGTTCACAGCCTGCCAGGTGCCGTGCACCAGCATGGTTTTTCTTATGCTAGAATGAAGTTCTTTCTTTCTTCCTTCCTCTCCTTTCTTTTCTTTCTTTCCTTCTTTCCTTTCATTCATTCTTTTCTTTCCTCTCTCATTCATTCATTAGTTCATTCAGCCATTCATTCATTCAGTAAGGCTCTTTTTTTAAGGATATGACTGACGTAGGATACCCGTACAATGTTTTCAACCATGCCAGTTATTTTTTTTATTGAAGTATAGTCAGTTTACAATGTTGTGTCAATTTCTGGTGTACAGCACAATGTTTCAGTCATACACGAATATACATATATTTGTTTTCATATTCTTTTTCACCGTAAGCTACTACAAGCTATCGAATATAGTTCCCTGTGCTATACAGGATAAACCTGTTTATCTGTTTTATATATACCAGTCAGTATCTGCAAATCTTGAACCCCCAATTTATCCCTTCCCACCCCCTTCCCCCCTGGTAACCATAAGTTTGTTTTCTATGTCAACAAGATGTTTTGGGTGTGTACCATGAGTCAGGCACCATTCTACGCACTAAGGATACTGCATGGGGGAACATACACAAAAATGCATTTTATATATATATATAGTGGATGGTGATAAATGCTAATGGGAAAATCAAGCAGAGGAAGTGGGCAAGGAGTGTCGGAGGGTGCAGATGGTGAGGAGGCCTCACTGAGATGGTGACACTGGGGGAATCCTGCGGAGGTGAGGGGTGAGCCGGGATCTCTGGGGGAAGAGAACGCCAGGTGGAGGGACCAGCAAGAGCAAAGCCCCGAGGCTAGCATGTGTTTAGGCTGCTGCCAGTAAATAGGAAAAGAGAGCATTTCTTACAGTCTTACATCTGTCAAAGTGAGAAGAGGGAGGAAGATTGCTGGAGCATAGGGTCCAGCATCTTGGGAGAAAAGAGAGAGCGTGTTTTTCTTACCTCACCATTTCCATGACCCATCTGGCCCCTAGGAACCTGTGTTTGTGACCCCTACGGGATGGTGGTCTCATTAAAATGGGGCATGAGCACCAAGAGGCTGGGAGGGCATAGGGGATAGAAAGGTCCCGCCCTTTCCCTGTGTCCTATCAGGAGAGCAGCATCCCAGTCTCATCAAACAGGAAGACTTCAATCACTGAGCCACGCCAGAGCCAGAGCCCCACCATCTCCTCCTTTGACCTCGGGGTCCCTCACTGAGGTTCCAGCTGCATCACTGCTCTGGTCCCTTCCTGTCCATACTTAGCAACCCCAGGCCTGAGATGAGCTTAAGGGAACAGGAGCTTTCTCCGTAAGAAGGCAGGGTGAGGGTGTCAGGACCCAAAGAGTCTCCCACATCAGTGGGAGGGGTGAAAATGAGGACATCGTTTCTATTGGCCAATTAGGCAAGATGTTTTTTAAAACATGTATGACTCAGCAAGTCCAAAGCAGGGACCCTGTCTTCAGAAATAAATCTTTATATAAGCAAATGCTCAGCTTCAAAGATATTTGCCACAGGATAACTCAAAATAACTTTTAAATGGAAATAAACTAAGTAGTAGGAGGGGGTTAGTTAAATACATGACGAGCTATCCACCTAATTGAATACAATCCTCACATTGTGGGATGTAAAATTAAATGGAAAACACTCAAGGGCATTCTGCTGATTTTAAAAAAGGCCTCAAAAGATAATTACTGTGTAATTTCATTTATGTAACATTCTTGAAATGACAAAATTATAGAAATGGAGAACAGATCAGCAGTTGCTAGAGGTGAGAGGTGGCTGTGGCTATAAAAGAGCAGCCGGAGGGGTCCTGAGAGGAACTTGTTTGGACTACATGTCTGTGTCCCACCCCCCACCCCAAATTCATGTTGAAATCCTAACCCCCAATGAGATACACCAGGAAGTGGGGCCTTTGAGAGGTGCTTTGGTCATGAGGGTGGAGCCATCACGAGTGAGATCAGTGCCCTTGTTAGAGGACAGAGAGCCCCTCGCTCCTTTCACAGGTCAGGACACAGTGCGAAGGCGTCGTGTGTGGGAAGCAGGAAACAGGGCGCCTGGCGTTGGAAGGGCTCCTGAGGGTGAGCACAGATGCTAATAAATCGACAACAGCGACGGCTTAGGTGGAGAGGTCTGCTCTCTGATTTTCCGTATTTTCCAAATTTTCTCCCAAAAAGCTATGTTATATTGATGTAAAGAAAATACATTTCTTAGAGGAAAAAGGAAGAAACTTACAGGTTGAAAGTTGAAAGGAGGAAGCACTGCTTTGCCCAGACTCAGAACCCTCGCCCCTCCCCAGGACGAACCATTCCCAATTCTCCAACACACCCTGGCTCCTGCTCCCCACGACCGGCCCCACTGTCTTTGTCTGTACACACCCCACCCTCTTTTCATAACTCAGTTCACATCTCACCTTCCCCAGGAAACCACCTCAAGGGCCGACCCCAAGGGGCCTCCCACTGCCAGTGTGCACCTCCCCGTGGGGAATTCCTCAAGGGAGGGGCTGGTCTTTTTTCTCTTGGTCTCTCTTACTGACCCAGGGCCAGTCCTCTATCAGGGCTTCATATACTCCCATGGAAGGACGCTGGGCCACCGCTTAGAGCACAGGACCAGGTGGACCCCTGATTCCACCCCCACCAGCTGTGAACTTGGGATGTTCTGGGACTCAGCTTCTTTACCTGTAACACTGGAGACCAACAGCTAGGACTGTCATAAGGATAACACCATCTCTTACATAATGATCATTTTACAAAATAATTGCTGTGAAGTCTGGAAACAAGGGATGTCAAGTGACCAGCTCAGTGGCTTGCTTATTCATGGCTTGTTTTTATTAAAAAATCAAGAATGACTGAAAAAGCAAGCTGTGAGTGTGGCATATATAGGTGCTCTATTCACAGATTCCCCAGTACATAGCTGGTCAGAGGGCTGAATGCCACGGCCAAGGTTGCCTGCACATTCAGGAGCCTCAGAACCAAAACAGCAGCAGTAATGAGGAGAAAGAAATATGTCAAGCCTGTTCTCAATGCTCCTCTTGTTCAATCCTCATTAGTACCTAGATTTGGCCACTATCCCCAAATCCACCTCCTGGTTCCAGATAGCTGCTCCAGTTCCAGCCATCACATCCAATTCCCAATCAGGAAGCATGAAGAAAGGGAAGGGGGAAGGATGCTACCCAGACATTACACACACCTACTTCCGATGGTATTGGCACTGGCTAGAGCCTAGGCACACAGTCTCGTCAAGTTGCAAGGAAACTTGGGAAATGTTGTCTTTATTCAAACTGACTTTGTGGCCACCTTTAGGTGGCCTTTTG
Organism: Camelus ferus; assembly: GCF_009834535.1. Classification (NCBI taxonomy): domain Eukaryota; kingdom Metazoa; phylum Chordata; class Mammalia; order Artiodactyla; family Camelidae; genus Camelus; species Camelus ferus. Next base: position 10,190,639 of record NC_045714.1, on the reverse strand, counting down.
GTTAAAGTAGAATCTCTGCTATTGACACATGAGGAAACGGAGGCACAGAGAGAAAAGTAAGTTGTCCTGCAGACTGTATGTGAAGCAGCTTGTAGCAGGCAGTATAAAGCTACCCACCTCTCCCACCAAAGATATCAGGTCCTAATCCCTAGAACCTGTAAATGTGACCTCATGAGGGAAAAGATGTGATTAAATTAGGGATCTTGAGATGGGGAGATTATCCCGGATTATCCAATGGGCTCTAAATGCAGTCACATATATGTACACAGGGAAGCAGAGGGAAAGTTGAAGATTCTGTCCTTGAAGATGGGAGTGACGTGGCTGCAAGGATCGCACCAGAAGCTGGAAGAGGCAAGAAAGGATCCTCCCCTGGAGCCTCTAGATGGAGCACAGCCCTGCCCACACCATGATTTCAGCCCAGTGGCACTGAGTTCAGACTTCTGGCCTCCAGACTGTGAGAATATAAATTTCTGTGGTTTTTAAGCCACCAAGTTCACCTTAGTTTGTTACTAACACAGCCACAGGAACTAACCCAGACTCTAGGCAAATCCAGGCTGCCTGGCTCCAGTGATCACGTTCTTTAAGATACCAAGAGCCCCCAAAAGGAACTGCAGAGGAAAAATGATTGGGATCTTTCCCAGCATTTTGAGTCACAGATCCGGACTCTGAACACCTGCCCCTGTCCCGTGTCAGGCCGTGTGTCCCACACGTCGGGTGAAGAAGGTGAGCTTGTCACTTAGCACTGGGCAGTTCCAGCCTCGGGGCCATGGGATACTGCATTCCATCACGTTGCGAGCAGTTTCCCTGGTCCTGGGGCTGGCGTGAGCGAGGAGGAGGACCTAATTTAGAATGAGCTCACTGGGAGGGTTATTTGTTCTACCGCTGGGCCATCAGCACTTCCTGCGTGGCGCCCGCGTGCTGAGCCAGGAGGGTCTGAGGTGTCTCCAGGGAAACTCCTGCAGCTTGTGGGCAAATCTCATGGGGTGCAAACAAGCGCAAGTCATCTTCTCTTTCTTTCAATTTTTTTTCTTCTTCCTCTTCCGCTTGTCTATTTTGTTTCCTATCCTGAGCCTCACGAAATCGGATTCACTGATGATGGAACTGACCAGCCACCCAGAAATCTGAGGCATATTCTTAAAGTCTCCCCTTCACTCTGCCCCACATTCTACCCATCACCAAGGCCCATTGATTTTGCATCCCACGCATCTTTGGACTCCATCCACTTCCCCCCATCACCACCATCCCCATCCTAACCCAGGTTTCCTCCCCCTCTCGCCTCCTGCTTCCATACTGACCTCCTTCTACCCATTCCTCATGCTGCTGGGGTCTCTTGTGCCAAGTGAAAATCAGGGCAGGCCACCACTGTGAACTGAACAGTATCCCCCCCACACACCCCCAAATTCATGTCCACCTAAAACCTCATTGTAACCTCTTTTGGAAACAGGGTCTTTGTAGGTGTAATTAGTTAAGACAAGATCATCCTGGATTAGGGTGGACCCTAAAACTGGTGCTTAGGAGAGTGCACACTGAGACACACACAAAGGAGGGTGGTGTGAAGATGGAGGCAGAGACTGGAGTGATGCAGCTACACACCCAGGAACCCCAAGAATGGATGGGAGCCACCAGGAGCTGGAAGAGGCCAGAAAGGAGTCTTCCCTAGAGCCTTCAGAGGGAGCACGGCCCTGTGACTTTCTGATCTGTAAGAGTACATTTCTCTTGTTTTAAGACACAGTTTTGTTTTTGTTTTTTATAGCAGCCCCAGGAAACAGATATAGTCCCCCTCTCCCCCAGGCCACCCTTACTTCATTCCCATCAAGGGTTCTCAGGATAATGATGAAGCTCATCTCCTTGGCTTCCAAACTCCTTCAAGATTTGGCCAAGCCCACACCCCATTCTCATCTCCCACCCTGTCCCTCTCTCTCTGCTCCAGCCTCCTTCTTTCTGTCCCTTGGTTTTCCCTATTCTTTTCCTCCACAGTCTTGCTGCTTGTCACTCCCCCTCCCTAGAATGCTCCACTGAAAGGGTTCTCGATGGCAGGGAGAGGGGTGGGGCCTGAGAACCAACTCCTGGTGCCTCAGCTCCCCTCGTTCCCAGACAAGTGCATCCAGCCAGAGTGAGGGACAAGCCTGAAAGAGAACTTGGCTCCCGTCGAGCACTGATTTTTGCAGAACCTTCCACGTTGTTTTCAGTTTCTGAATATCCAGCCCAGTGTCCTTCACTCCAAAAAGTGTACCTGCCATGCAGGCCATATATGGATTCTTTTTCTTTAAGAGCTAGTCTGTCTTAGCTCCAAATTCTGAACATGACCTGTTGGGCATTTTCCATCTGGCACCTCAACAACCAAATTCTGTGACTTCCAGGTCGTCCTGCAGCTACTTGCTTCGGTTCTCCCTATGAAAGGCCCTTTGTTGCTCTCAGGAAGCGTCAGAACAACAATGGACAGTTAATTTCCCTCCTCTCTCTGGGCTGGACTCAGGCCAGAAGGGAGGGGAGTCAAGTGCCATCAGGATTAGGGTCAGTGCTCCTGCAAGTGTAAGCTCCCTGAGGGCCCAGGGCCCAGTCTGCCCTCCGCCTGCACCCAGAGCCAGCCCCGAGGTGCTGAGTGAGCTGACTACAGAGGACACCTCTGGTTCCATGCCCAGTGTCTGTTCAACTCTACGTTCCTTGTGTCCTTTATTTACTTGGTTCCTTAGTTTCTCTGAGCAACGGGTAAGAGCACACGCCAATCTGACCTTCAGTTCCATGGGCTCAGGGAGAAGCATGTGACCCAATCAGAGCCAGTGACTCACAAAGACGCTGTCACTGGCGCTTCTGGAAAACTCCTTGTCTCCCTCATTCTGGAATCGGGAACCTCATGTTGCCCTGGGGCTGCTGGCAGCTGTCTTATTAGACTGAAAGAAAGGATCACTACAAGGGAGGGAGAACTTGGTCCCTTTTCTGCTCTGAGAGCCCTGGACTCAGCTTTCCCTAAAGCCAGATTTGACTGACCCCCTGGATCACCATTGGTACATAAGTTGTTCTATTTTTCCCCTTAAATCAGTTTGCATTGGGTTTTTGGATATATGCAACCAAAATAGGCCCACCCGATTACTCATACGAATGAATGAATACACGAATAAGTGAAGAACTAACCTCCAGTTCAAACCAATGGATACAGTCAGCACCCTGTTCACATATCCAGAACACAGGGCCTTGCACAAAGACAGGGGAGGCTCAGACGCTGCCCTCGGAGTTCAGAGTTTAGTGTGACCCAGATGTCCACCAAAGCCTCCAAGCCCTTGAGATGACCAGGGTTCTCCCACTCCCTGTCTCCTGAAAGTCTAAAGCCCTCCCAAGATTTCTGTGAATTCTGACTCATCTGGGCTTCTCATAGGCCCCTGGGATTCGGAGCCCTCTTGACGGAATTAACGTGGGGACGGATCCTCCCACCACCTCAAGTGCTTTCTCTCCTGCATCCTGAAGAGCAAGGTGGGTAAAGCATCTCCTTCCTCAGTTTCCACACACCACGCCCTGCTCCAGTCTCCTGAGTCATCCACAGGGAAGGGTGGTGGACGGGAGGAGGTGGGCTCAGGGCCTAGAGCTCAGCCTGCAGAGTTTCTAATTGATCTTTGGACATTCTTGTTCTACAGATATATTCAGCCACATCAGCCACTGAGGTTCCTCACCCACCAGCCCCATCACACGTCATTCCCGGCCTCGTGCAAATTCTCTGCCTCCTCCCTCCTCTTCTCACGCAGACTCCTGCTCCCTCTAATGCAGACTCAACCCACCTCTTGGGCCTTGCCTCATAGTAAGTTAGCACTTCTCACAAATGAAGACAGTTTCCTCCCTAATAGGGATTCTCAGGCCACCAGGAAGGTTTTTTTTTTTTTTCACTCTACTACAAAAGTTAAAATCACTGCAGTTGCCATTTAGAGGGAGCACCAACAGTATGCCAAACACTGTTCTGGGTCTATTTTGCAGATGACAAAACTGAGGCTCAGAGAAGTCAAATAATTTGCCCAACATCACACAGCTTGTGAATGGAAGAGCCTGAATCCCCAAACCCAGATTCTTTTTTTTTTTTTCAGCAAAAGGTCTCGCATATTTATTACTGAGCAAAAGCAATAGAGCACAGACATGGCCACAAAGAGAAACTCCGTATTCCCAAACATATCCAGCTGTTCACGCAACAGCACTATCTTCAGAGTGATACGGCAAGACGCAGAAGAACCTGACACAGCATAAATATGTGCGCCACCTCATGTGCGGCTCCTCCTCGACCCAGCTTGGTTCTTCTCCAATGTCTTCTCTTAGAGTTGTACCTGATTTTATTACCAGTTTTCATTCGAATCCACTGGGGAATGGGACGATTCTGCTTGTTTCTTGGCCAGGAATCACTTGATCCTGAAAGTCATGTGAGAAGACATGGCGAGGACCAAACTCAAGCGCACATAGGATGGTAGAGAAGAGAAGACAGCCCAGATTCTTTATTTTTCCAGGTGAACGACAAGTCATCTCTTGATGACTTCTTGATGGAGGACTGGGCCAGTCTTCACTTAGGCCGGTGTTGTCCAGGGGGACTTTCTTCATTGGTAGAAATGTTCTGTATCTGCACATGTAGCTATGAGGCACTTGCAATATGTCTTGTGTGCCTGAGGATCTGAACATTTCAAATTATATTTTGATTGATTTAAAATTTAGATTTACGTCGCCACACTTAACTAGTGACTACCATAACAGACACCATTTTAGAAGAAACTGTTTGTTAATCTGCATGTAGACTGAGCTTTGTACAAGGGAGAAGGGAAACTTCACGGTCTTAAAGAAAGAGGGACACTGTTCCAGTTTCCCACCAAAACAGTCATGGTGGACCAATGGCCCAGGAGCAGCTGTCCCATCCCAGGCTGCCTGTTCCTGTCTGTCCATCTCTCATGTCTCCTCCTAGGACCTCACTCCATTCCTGGATGAGGCTGTGCTCTGTCCTGCCTTGCCCAGGCTGGGAGAGACCAGGATGGATTCTCCATCCTCGTCTCTCCCCTGAACTGTTGATCTGGCTAACTCCTACACAGCCTTAATGTCTCAGCTGACACTTTATTCCCACCAGGGAGCCGTCCCTGACCCCTGAGTTGGATCCACATAGCACACCACCCATTCCTTTATAACACTCAGCACAGTGGTAACTTAGTTTGTGTGAACTGCTTGCATGGTAACCATCTCCTCTGCTTCCCTTGAGGGCAAGCAGCGTGTCTGCCCTTATCCATCACTGTATCCTTAGCAACCCACTCAGAGCTTGGTGCAAAGAAGATGCTCAGGTGGTAGTTGTCATATGAATTAATCAATTGAGCTAGATACTGAAAATGCCAAACTGAAATTCTCTATAGCTCTCCTTGGACCTACATCATGAGTGGGTACAATTCTTTAAAGGACCAGGTAGTAAAAACGTTAGGCTTTGTGGGCCATGCAATCTCTGTTGCCACTACTCAGCTCTGCCACTGTAGGGCAATAGCAGCCATAAACGCTGTGCAAATGAATAAGCATGGCTGTTCCAATAAAACCTTGTCTAGAAAAACAGGTGGTGGGCCAGATCTGACCCCCAGGTGGGTAGTTCACCGACCTCTGTCCTGGCCTTCAAAGGGGGACATCAAGTGAGAAGCAACGAGGGACGGACAAAGTGGACACCCAAAGTGCTGGGAGGGAGGATGCCCAAGCATGTCCTCCAGCTCTCTGCCCCTCCACTGATGGCAGCAAAAGGAAACTTCCTCCATGTGGCTCTGGGGCAAGACTTTGGGGATGCTTCCCAACCCCAGGGAAGGGAGTGGATGAGCCCAGGTCCCCTGGTTTGAGACTCTGGCCAGGGCACAGAACCAACTCCCAGAGCTGGGGAATTCATGCCTACAATGAAACCCATTGATGGAGAACAAGGCTGGTGTTGAAAGCTGGTGCGTTGCTTGTCACAGTTCGCCAAGGGGATGTGGTAAGCTGGGCTTTCTCCACATCCTGATGTTGCTGAAAATCTGGCACAGGGGGGCTTCCTGTCCTCAGGAGAGCCCCCCAGCCCTGCCCTGGGGTCGGGGAGCCCCATTCAGAAGGGCATTCAGCCCTTCGTTCTGGCTGATGGAACTGGGAGCTGGAGTGCTCCAACTCTAAGACATGCCAGCAATTCCTCTGGTCCCTGGGGGCCTTTCCTTCTGCCCTGGCCTCCCTCCTGGGGAAGGAGGGATGGGCTACCCAAGTGAGAGATGCAGGCTTTTTTCCTAACTGCTTCCTTGGATGGGTATGCTTTGCAGCTGTTTGTTTAACTGGCGAGTTGTGCTTGGTCCTGGGCAAAGGGACTTTCTCTTTCATGAAGGAAGTCCTTTGTTTCACAGGTATTCCTAAGAGGCGCTTCCATTGTGGCCCCAAAAGCATCTGCCCTGAAGGGGTGCAGGGGAGGGGAAGAAGGCAGGCAACCGAGGCCTTGGCACAGGGTCCTCTGCTCACCCCACACACGGCTAGGTGGGCTCCCATCCCGCCCACTGGGATAACAGGGGTGCCTGAAGGATGTCCTTGGTTCTCCTGAAGCAAGACCAGCTCCAAGACAGGGGACGCCCCAAAAGCAGGGGTTGGGGGCAGGCACACATCCCATGCATCATCTGTCTTTCTGACACATCCCACTGTGTCAGAACCTTGGTTCCACCTTGTTGAAACCTTAGGCAACGCCTGAGCCTCCAAGAGCCTCATCATGCTGTTTTACTTCTTCCATCATAATGCTGGTGATGCTTTAGGGAAAATGTGTGCAGGGTGCCTGGCACATGGGGGTGTCCAATTTATGGGGATCACTGCTACTCTCAGGGCCTTCTAGTCTATGGACTTTGCTTCTGTTGGTGAGGAAGCTTTATTCTCTCAGAATGGCTGTTCTCTGGGGCTCAAACTGTGGCCACACTGGGTCCAGCCTCATCTGACATCACAAGCAGAAATTAGAGAAATCCCAGGGAAGGACTCCGATTGGCTTAGCCTGTGTCACATGCCTGCACCAACCACTCTGGCCATGGCGACTGATGTGGCTCAGTCACCTGACTGCAATTAGACTCTGGAAGAGAACACTGTGACTGGCCACTCCTATCAGAATCACAGAGATCAGTTTCCCAAAAGGATGGCAGTGAGATTCAGGGAAGACATGGCAAAGAAAGTCCATTACACCTTCCTGTGTGGCATTTCCTTGGAAAGCACTGCCCAGCAGTCTGGGATTGAGACAGCCTTCCTTGGAGAATGTCAGGAAAGGCACAGAGATTTGCACAGGCCTCGTCGGCCAGGAAGCCACCAGCGTGGTAACATCCAAGCTAAGCAGTGGCAAGCAGGGGGAGAGGGCATCTGGAGCTAGATGAGAGCTTCTCAGGCTGCTGACAACCAGGAATGTGGCCCAGCTCAGGGACTTGAAATAAATGCAGAAAAGGGAGAATGTGGAAAGCCACTGCAGTGTGCTCTACAACACTCCAGAATAAGATGGACTTGAGCCTTCTCTTTCAGATCTGAAGGCACTGAGATGCACAGTGCCTTTAGCAGTGTGAGCCCCTGGGTCAGGGGGGCCAGGGTTTGAATTCAAGTTCTAAACTCGTGCATTCATTCACCCATTCAAAAAAATATTCATTGATCGCCCCCTGTGTGTCCAGCACTGGGGAGATATGGTGGCAAGTGAGACAGACATGGCCCAGCTGTCAAGCCATGCCAGTTTATGCAGGGAGAAGGCTATTAAACAAATAAAGGCCCAGTTAACATATAATTACAAAGTGAAACTGACACTGTGAAACAAAACAGAAGGGCAGGGATTGAAGGGAGAACCTTAGAGAGTCAGAGAAGCCTTTCCTGAAGATGTGTCCTTTAAGATGAGAATCACAAATGTACTGGCTCTAACCAGGTGACAGGCAGTGAGGACATTCCAGCAGAGGGGACAGCAGGTGCTGCGGCTCTTCTCATCACTGTGACAGCAGAAACACCAGAGGACTGAAGGACCGCTGCTCTGAGAGGGGAGGCGAGAGCTAAGTCTACGCGGAGACACTCAGACATGTCACAGGCGCTGTAGACTCAGAGTCAAACTGAGAAGCTCAGAGACAACAAGGGTCTCCGCCTCCTCCACAGTGCTCTTTGCTTCGCTGAGGTCTCCCTGGAGCTGGGAATGCAAGTCGAAGGACTGGATTGCCACAGAACTAGTTCATAATTGACGCAGTGGGCATCTACTTCTTCGGTCTGCCCCACACTCCTCTGAAGAGCTATCCTCCACCCCATCCAAAACAGAGATGCAGACATGACCCACATTAAGCTAGCTATGATGCCCTATCCCCTCCATTGTCTGAGACAAGAATGGGAAGGGAGCCAACACTCAAAAAAAAGCAGAGATGCTCAGAGCTGAGTGATGAGAGAGAAATAGAGACAGATAGACATCATCTGAGCCCCTGGATTCAGCTGCACCTGAAAACAGAAATATCCTTGGCATTTTGGGGCCCATGAGATAATACATACCTGTTACATTTTTTTTTCCAAGTAAATCTGAACTTAGTTTCGGACATTTGAAACCCAAATGTACATCAGAATTGAGGACATTCCCAATTGTAGAAAGAAAACACATTGCATATACTAAGGGGAAACACCTCAGTATCAGATATGATAATATTTCTAGAGCAAAATATATGAACATTCATGCCAACTGGGATCAAAAAAGACTGTAAATTAGCCTCATGTCAGGTTTTGCTGCCAAACGAGTTTGACCAAATGTAAGAAAAGCACTTTCTATTTTCAGTGTTTCAAAGTTTTGCATTTATGGCTAAGGGATTGCAGATTGAAATACATCAGAAATATATTCAATTAACACTTATTGAACCCCTAGCGTGGTTTGGGCACTGTGCTAGGTGCTTTCCACAGACACCCTTCTAAGTCTTTACCCAGAAACTGGATTGCAGAAAGATGCGTGACTCTGCCAAGATCACACAGCCCTGAGCACCAGGTGTGGTTTCCAAACCAAAGATTAGCACCAAAGTCTGTGCTTTTCTATCATCCCAGTGGTTCACAAAATCCATTCCGTGGTGAATTTTCCCCTAGTCCACAGCACAATGAGAAAAATAAGGACAAGATACTGACTTTTCCAATAGATAAAATGTATTAAACCCCAAGGATTCACTTCCATTCTGATTGTCTACCTGCTCTCTGGTGTTCAAATGTTCTCTTGAAGAAGAGATAATGGTTGTGAACTCTTTTAAAAATGCCTTCACACAGCAAAAATAACCTTCACCTATAACCTTTACCAAAAACTGGTGAGAAAATGTTACTGGCCTATGAAATCCACAAATCCAGGAGGCCCAGAGTCCACGGGGCTGATGCAGTATCAATCCACCAGGACACAGGTCTTCATGGAAAACGCAGGCAGCCTCTGCTCCCCATACCTGCAACCTGTGGTCCTGATGCAGAGACTGATGGGAAGCACAACATGTGCACTCGAGACCCAGCTGATTCCTGCAGCGGCTCCCATCAAAAGCAGTTTTCTCTCTGCAGGAACATCTGTGACATTCACACCGTGCCTGTCACAAAAGCAATTGCTGAATCAGTTCCCCAGGGAGTGAGAACCTGACATCTCATTTGCATGCTCCCGTCTTTGGGGATGGGAGCATCGTCTGCCCCATTCTATCCCCAGGGTCATCTACATCTTGCAGGAGTTGTCTGCAGGATGACACAAGATGAAACTGTAAAAGCCCCCAGCACAGTGCCTGCCAGAGAGGTGTAAGGCAAATGTTGGTTTCCTTCTCTCTGAAAATTGATACAAAAGATTGTCTTTATTTAAAAAAAATTTTCTCAAGTTGTGTGGGAGTCTGTTTTTGGTCTTATGCGACAAAGAATTTTTTTTAAAGGCTTAATTAAAACCACAATGAGATATTAATCCACACCTACCAGAATGGCTAAAATCAAAGACTGACAATATCCAGTGTACATGAGGATATGAAGAAATGAGAACGCTCATACACTGCTAAATGGGAAAGTAAACAGATGTATCCACCATGGAAATCTGTCTGTCAGTATTCACTAAGTAAAACACAGGCATGCCCTGTAACCCAGTCACCCCTACAATTCCAGAAATGAGAACTTATGTCCACCAAACAGTATATACAAAAATAGTCGTGGCAGTTTTATTCACAATAGCCCCAAACTGGAAACAACCCTGATGCCCATCAACAATAAAAGTAAATGGTAGTATACTGATGCAATGGAGCATTACACAGCAAAGAAGAATGAACTACTGCTCCTGAACCACAGATGAATCTTACAGACATATCATTGGGCAAAAGAAGCCAGACACAAAAAAGGACATTTCTATGATGTCTGTGATGGTTAATTTTATATGTCAACTTGGGTGAGACAAGGTACCCAGATATGTGGCCAACCATTATTCTGGATGTTTTTGTGACAGTGTTTTGGATGATGTTAGCATTTAAATCAGTGAATTCTGAGTAAAGTAGATTGCCTTCTATAATGTGGTGGGCCTCATCTAATCAGTTGAAGCCCTGGAGACTTCCCAAAGTAGGAAAAAATTCTGCCAGCAGGTGACCCTCTTCCCTGGGCCTCCAGCCTGCCAGCCTACCCTGCATATTTTGGACCTGCTAGCCTCCATAATTGCACAAGCCAATTCCCTGAAATAAATCTTTCTATATACATATACGCATCTTATTGGTTCTGCTTCTCTGGAGAAGTTGGACTATTTGGGGTGTTGGCAATGTTCTATACCTTGATCTGGGTGTCAGTTTACACAAAGGATTATCTTTGTAAAAATTCATCAAGCTGTATACTTAAGATCAGTGCATCTTATTTCATGTGTGTTATACCCCCAAAAAGTATAAAAACAGAACAAGATGAAAAGCATTGTCATTCCCCCAGGCTCCATCCAACCCAGGTACCTGATCTTTCTCTGCAACAAGACCCAGGACATTGGCTGGGAGGTGGTCAACCACTAGCCTGTGGGACGAAGCTGCATAGATCAGAATTCATTTGTTCACCCAACAAACATTCAGCAACACTCTACTGGGTGCTAACCACTGGGACACAGAAGACTCACTCCCCACTTGTAAGGAGTTTGCACCCCACTGTGGGGAGAGTTACATTTTAATTAAAGAATCATACACACACACAAAGAAGAATCACACACGTAAACGTATGATTAAAACCATGACAAGTGCTACAAAAGATGTTGCAGTGAAAACTGAGATTAAGGGGGACTTGACCTATTTGGGCAAATCAGGAGGATTTCTTAAGAAAGTCACAATGGATCTGAGGTCTGAAGGATGAGTGGAGGTGAAGAGGAAAGGGAGGCTAGGATAGGTTCCTCCTAGAGGGACCAGCAGATGCAAAGTCCCTGTGGCAGAGAGACCAGAGAGATTGAAGCAAAAAGAAAAAGGGGAAGCCCAGTGCTGGGTGAAACCAGAGGCCACCAGATTACACTGGCCTGGGAGGCTGTGACAAGGCTCCGGTTTGGTTTAAGGCAGTGGTTCTCAACTAGGGAGGGAGTGATGTGGAGTAGTGACCCTTCCAGGACCATTTGACAGTGTCTGCAAACATTTTTGGTTGTCCCAACTTGGCGGGGGTGGACAGGGTGCCACTGGCATCTAGTGGATAGAGGCCAGCTTGGTAAACATTGCACAGTGCACAGGATGCCCTACAGTAGAGAATTATAGGGTCCAAAATGTCAATGGTGCCAAGGTTGGAAACCCAGCTCTAGGAGAAAAAGGCATTTGTGGGTTATAAGCAGAGTAAAGGGTGAAGTGATCAGAGGTGCATTTGGAGAATGTCCTCTGGCGGCAGTGTGGAGCACGTAGCAACAGCAGCAGGAGCAGCTCCCTCTTCGTTGAGTACCTACTATCTGCTCGATATCATGCCAAGCAATTTATGAGCATCATCTCACTTGATGCCACAAGAGCTCCATCTTACAGACGAATAAAGAGTGCCAGGGAGAGAAATTCATTCACCCAAGATCACCTAGCTGGAAAGTGGTGGACTTGGGCTCTGGAGCCCTATGCTGCTTCTTTATAGACAGGTAGCTGCTTCTGCCCAACATAAGCAGGGACAGGCTTCCACTGGTCCAGCCACAGCTCAGAGACACTTGCTCCAACCCTCCTGTGGAACTAAGGGGCTGGTTCCTGTTAAGCGTCATGCCTCCCAGCCACAAGCTGTTTGGACATCATACTTCTCCCCCGCAGATGACATGAGAATGACATGACTAATCATGCCTGCCTCATGGAATTACTCTGGAGAGTAAACAGGTGGAAACCCACCCCTTGGTCAGTTAGGGCTGCCCTTTAATCCTGTCTGCATTGTCAAACATGCTGTATTAAGACCACATTTTTTGAAGGCGCAAGAGGGAAATCACATAGTGGCGCCCAGAAAGGGCTCCTGGTTTCTTATGGCAGGCCAGCTGCCCGCCCCGCCAAGGGACATCCATTCCCAGAATTTTTTTTCATTTCTGCAGAAGGAAAGATGGGCCAGCACCCACCAAATGCTGGGAGGCCCCTGGATGGCAGCCCCGAGGGAAGAGCTTCTCTGAGGAGAGGACCAGGTTGCCAGGATTTGGAGGCCTTCTCCGGGGTGTTGGTAACCCAGAATATAGGGGTGTATTGTTGGGGACACCTATTGGGCACCCATCCTCCCTTATTCTGGTAACAGCACCCCAATTTTCCTTTGGGGAGCCACCTCTCCATCACTTTTAGTCCATGTCACCTTCCAGGGTTGATTCCCCACCCACTCCAGGTCACATGACCTCATGTGTCCAAATAGCACGTTCCAGTCCAGTTCAGGAAATCTCTAGGGCCTGGTTCCCCACAAGAACCTGCCCAGTCCCCTGCTGATGCTCAATCCTAGGCACTCAGAATTTTTTGGAGGAAGAAAATCTCTTTCCACTGAGATTGCTAACTTGGAAGGTCTTCATCTGACTAGGAGTCCCCTCACAGGACAGGCAGTCTGAGTGAAGCCAACAGAAAAGTAGCACCCAGAAACACTGAGACCACATCCTGAAAAGTCATGTAAGCCCCTAGATCCATCTGTGCCTGAAGCTTGTGTACTCTTGGACTTTTCACATACACAAGTCATAAAGTTTCACTCTTTGCTGAAGCTACTTTGAACTAAAGTTTCTGATACTTGCAACCAAGGAGTTTCAACAGCAATCCCACCTCAGTTCCACAGGTATCTGCTGGGCTCTGCATCAGGCTCAGTCCATGCAGCCACTACGGGTCCGTAAGGCGAAGTCAACTACAGGTCGTTAGCCTTGAGGAGATGACAGGGAAGAAAAACCTTTTCTATTACCTGAATCTGGGCAATAAATGGGATCAGAAGCAGAAGAATCAGTCTAATCTCTTTCCATTGTAAATCACAGAAATCTGATTCATATGCATCTAAGAAGCAAGATGGATCTTCATTGGCCCATATAAAAATGTCAACTTCAGAAGTGGCTCTCAAAGGTGCTTTCAGGAATCCACCCCTCTCCCCATTACACACAGACACACACACACACACAGACACACACACACACACACACACACACACAGACACACACACACACACTCGCTCTCACGTGGACTCTCTTACTCACACCCTCTTCTTGTATCTCTCTCTCTCTCTCTCTCTCTCTCTCTCTCTCTCTCTCTGCCCATCCATAACCACATTTCATGGATTCTCAGGTACACATTTTTTCACAAACTAGTATCTCTGAAGTCAGAATGTGACTTACATAGCCAGGGGTATGATATAGTTTAACTGGCAAGGCTTTTTTTTTTCTTAGTTGTACATAAAACAGTAACTTGCATGTCTTACAATCAGAGAGATACCCTTCCTGCGGCTAGCTTCTCTAGGTATGAGCCCCACCCACTGCAGAGGGCTTCTTCCACCTAGTTGGGGCAGAGGGAGCGTGGCCTGAAACAGCTCTAACATCCCAGAGGGAAGGGAGAGAGAATCTCCCCCATGTCTGTGTATAAAATGACAAGGAAGGTTTCTGACTGGCCCAGCATGAGTCATGTGGCAATCACTGTGGACTCGGAGATGGGGTGCTATTTCTCCAGGCCTGGCCCACATGCCCATCCCATAGCCCTGGGTCCAAGCTTCCAAGATCGTCAGCTCCACTAGAGTTACAAGGAACACAGGAAGGCAAGTGAGGGACTAGGGGTAGGGAAGGAATGCCAGACAAACATCATTAATAAGTCCTCAGCCAACTGCATTTACGATCCTGATTACTTTTCAAAGCTAATGCTTGCTGACCGTAGAGAAATGAAGAGAAACAAAGGATGATGATAGAAATCACCTCAATGCCACTGATCAGCACTGAACACCGTTAACTCGGGTGCATTTCAGAGTTTTCTGGGACAAATTACTAAAGGAAAAGCTGGGTTTCCTGGCTCAGTTGTTCTCTTTGCAGACCAGCCCTGGTCCCAGAGGAGCCCATGAACATTGGCTTGGATGCCTCAGCCCAACACATGGCCTTGCTCAGCCTGGCACCTGCGACAGAGCTAGGCAGACGGCCTTGCCCGCCTGACCTCACACACACGGCCCATCTGATTGCTGCTTCTTGGCAACTCTGTTCCTCAGCACTCACAATGGAGTCATCAGCTGGGAGCAGAGTGGGGCCCCCAGTGGACTCCACTCCTAATCTCTTCTTGCTCTGATGTGAGTATGTGAGTGGGAGCAAACACTTGGGGATGCATGATGGGGGGGTGTCATATGCAAGCATGTGCATGTGTGTGTGCGCAAATGAGAAAGGAAGTGTGTACATGTACACATGTGTGTGTCCATGTGCGTGCATATGTGGGTTCAGGGCTGCCAAGGGCTCCGGCTCACTTGGGACCCTTCCCTCCCAGCCAGTTGGTACCACGCCCACCCCCACAGTGGAGACTGATGACATCGCTTCCCTTTCAGAGCTTTCACCTCCCATCCCCTGATCTCCACTCGCTCCCCAACACTTCAAGGAGAGCACATGCCAATTATTGACCGTACCTGCAAGATAAAATATTCAGGTCCAGAGAGTTTAACTGAGCAGCAGGCTGTGGTCCCACCAATGGTTAGTGGTGGGACAGACCACTATCTCCTAACTTTTGTCCCCAGAGTGTTTCCCCCAGAAAGGGGAGTTCTCAGGCTCATTCAGATAGCAAAGCAACACATTCACCCATCCTTACAACTATACATTTTCCAGTGCTTCCCAGAGCCCAGGACTGCAGCCAGGTGCTTTGGATACAATATCTCCAATCCTCCCAACAGCCCATCAATTCCATTTTGCACAGTGGAAGCTCAGAGAGGTTAGGCAATGTGCTCGAGTCACACAGCAGCTGTAGTAGATGCTACGGTTTCAGATTCACCCTCCAGGACCAAGGCTGGGAGTGAGTGCTGGCAGCTCACAGACAGCTCCTCCCTGGTAACTGCCCATGGCCTCAGAGTGCGGCCTCATCCAAGCCTAAGGCCTCTTCCCTGGGGGGCAGCCTGCACCCAGGGACTGGTAGATACAGTCACAGCCTTCCCCTTGACTGGGGACATCTCTGAAGACCCATCCAGCCCAGAGCTCCCCCAGGGGATGGGCTGGGACCCCATCTGCCCAGCCCAGCTGCCTTCTCTCCTGTGGCTCCTGAAAACATATCCCACTAATTGTCCTGCACACAAATCTCTGGTTCAGAGTTTGTTTCCCAAGGACCCAGCTGAAAGTAAGTAGTAGGTGCAGGGCTAGGAGCTGAACCTGAGGCTGAGGGGCTCCGAAGTCCAAGGCCTTCCTACCTGCCACTCTGTCATCTGACCCCGATGCCTACCTAGGCTTGACTTCTCACCTGCAACATCCTGGCAAATGGCCAGCTCCTGCTTGCCCACAGGAATGGGAAAAGCCTGGCTGTTAGAGGAAGCAGTGGATTGCCTTGGAATTTGGAGCTGCCTAACACTCTGGCAGAAGAGCCATTTGTTTTCCTGGAATCTTGACTCACCAGTCCAATTTAAACCCCTGGGGGCCACACAGAACCTACCTCCCCCCTCCCTCCAGCTTCCTCCCGAACCCTCCCTGAGCTCGCCATGCTCCAGAGCGTGGGTGCCACTAACCCCCATGTGGGGGTCCGCATGTGTGCTATTCCCTCTGCCTGGAATTCTCTTCCACGCCCTCAATACAGGCTGCCCCTGCCTCATCTCTCGGACCTCAGATCATGTCTCCCTGCTTTTCCCCAGTGCGGACTGCGTGATAGATTCTAAGGCACTTTTAAGACTCTTAGTGCTCAGGTTAGCTCCCCCACTCCCAGGGCAATTAAATCAGTCTCCTGGGAGAAGGACATTAGGGTTTACGTTCCCCGGGTCAGCGGTCAGCAAACTTTCTCTATAAAGGGCCAAATACCGCCTCTACTGCAGCTACTCAGCTCTGCCCAGGCAGCATGGAAACAGCATAGACAATGTGGTGTGGCTGTGTTCCAATAAAACTTTATTTACAAAAACAGGCTGCAGCTAAACTTTGTAGTTTGCCAATCCCTGGCCTAGATGAGCCAAGATTGAGAACTACTGCTGGAAAGCAAGCTAAAAACAAACAAAATGAAACAACAACAACAACAACAACAATAATAAAACCCTGTCACTCACTGTGTGAATCAGATTTCCTCCCTTGGTCTCACCATTAAAACAAATGCATAAATAAATGAGCTGCCAAGGCTTGAACAAGTATTTATCAATAAGGTGACCGTATATCCCAGTTTGCACGGGACAGTCCCTGCCTACACCTCTTGTCTCAGCATGATTAGTAAAAGTGCCCAGTCTCACTCTTAAAAATGCCCTGGTTTTGACGACCCCTATTTCAAATGTTTGTACCAAAATGACCTCATTCTTTTTGTTCCAATAATGAAATTATCAATATTAGCAATTGGAACCTAAAAAATAAATCTAGGCTAATTACAAAAAAGAAAGGTCTAAGTCCTGCAGGCAGAGAGGAAACACTTCATCAACATGGGGCAACCGAACTGAACAAATATTCGCAACTGCTGTTCAGATATTTAAAGACTGTCAGACTCATTTGAAGAGGGTTAGGTTAATCAAGACCTTGGCCCTCCAGAGCTTCTGAAGGTGGGAGGAGAGGAGAAGATGCAAAGGAGCACGAGCCCTGCCTGGTTCAGTGAAGCAAAGGAAAGAGGGTATTAGTGAGGGACACAAACCAAGTGTGGGCTCACGGCTCACACTTCAGACGCGGAGCCAACTGGCTCCATCCCCTGCCAGCCAAGAGGGCAGTCAGGACCTGGGCCAGCCTCAGATGGAGTCTTCTGGACATAGCCCTGGTCCCCCGGGGGAACGAGGAGGCTGCAGCTGCCAGGGCCACTTGGCAGCGATGCTGGGTCGACTGCTAATCCAGGGGAGACCTCTCCCTCCAAGCTGCCTTGGGTCAGCTGGATGAGGGGCCAGGGCAGGCACGTCCAAGATAGCAGTTTTTTTTTTTCCCTTGGGACAGAAGAACCCTTTGGTCAGAAGGAAACACAATGACAGCATCTTGAGCGCCCACGGGGCTCTTTGGCAGACAGAGGGCTGCATCACAGAAAGCAGGGATGGGAAGGGTAGTGCCTTTTCACAGGCACTGAAAACAGCAAGAGTCACACTCAGGGTCTGATCTTTTGTCTCAGCTTCTCTGAACTGTCCCTCCATCCTCAGAATTACTTTTCTATCGGTGTTCATCACAGTCTTTCCCTCTAATGTCAGGTAATCTTGGCTACTCACATTTAAGAGTGAGATTCAAAACAAGGTCCTACTGTGCAGCACAGGGAACTACATTCAATACCTTGTGATAACCTACAGTGGAAAATACATATATGCATACCTGAATCACTTTGCTATACACCAGAAACACAACACTATAAATTAACTATACTTCAACTGGAAAAAAAAAAAGAGTGAGAGTCAAAGGCTGCTGGGGGCAGGGACAGAGCTTCTCCATCCACAAGTCTCCCAGCAGGGGACCAAGGCCCTAAGTCACGTCACTGAGGAATTCACGTCTAGGAATTGTCTCTTGAGCCTCTTAGTTTCTCCTGAACAGCACTGCCAGATTTCACCAATAAAAATGTGCAATATTTGAGGCACGCTTATACTAAAGTGTTCGTTGTTTATCTGAAATTCAGACATAACTGGGCATCCTGAATTTTATCTGGCAACCAACCCTACCTGAGAAGAATCCTCCAGGCTCAGCTCCTGGCTGCTAGCATTCCCGGGAAGTGGAGGTGGGAAGATGCTGACCATTTTGCTGCTCAACAAATAAACATTCCTGCAAATTCCCTGTTTTCAGAACATGATCTGCAGCCCTGGTTAGTCTGGATCTCTTAGTCAGGTTCCTCTAGTTCCAGCCATCAGAGGAAACCTCTCATTTTTTCCTGGGATGAGAAGTGGTGGACGTCCAGCTGTGCGAAGTGATGGAGAAGATCTCGGGTATAATAGTTCCTTGTAAAATCTGTCCACCAATCCTGTTTTCCTTCTCACTCCAGGGAACCCTTGATATCTCCCATTTTTTTTTACCATTTCTGGGGCTCCCTGACATGAATGTGCTCACTCTCCCCACCCCCAGAGGCTTAGAACTTCATGGATTCTCTGGAATGCTGAGCCAATTACGGTTCGTCCACCAGCTTTCCTGCTTCCAGTCATTTTGACAAGTCTCATCGCGCTCCTCTCCGCTCCGTCCTGGGAATGCCTCTTCAATCCTGTACTGTCTCGTTAGCGAGCTCCAGGGAGGAGGGCTCATAAACACAAGGGTTCAATCTGCCTTGCTGTGCTGGACATCCTTGCTTCTCTCTGTCCAAGAACTTCATTTAACCTCTGAGAGTCCACTTCCCCTGTTGCAGTCATACATGGTGCACACATGGCCCCAGAGCACACATGGCCCCGGAGCACACCAGAAAGGTCAGCGGAGCCCTGTCCCACAGTGAACTGACTCAGTGTCTCCCAGTTCAAATTCCAAATTCCAGAAAAAGAGGCTCTGACTGGTGTCCTCTGGGTCAAGCACCTGCACCTGATCCAGGTGGCCATGGAGAGGCAGGGTCACCTGGCAGTAAGAGCCCACACCCATGGAGACAAGCGTAGGTCTCAGAGAAGGGGGTGGGGGCTGGGCAGACACCCCAAACCATGTCTAATACAGGGTCAGGAATCTTTGGAACATCTACTGACTGTGTATAGAATCCTAGAACAGCCTCTGCCCAACTCGCCACACCTCTGCCCCATTCTCACCTCTTCTCATCCCCACTGATGTCCACCTCTTCTAAATTCCCACCACACAGGGTGGGGTAGGGTATAGCTCAGTGGCAGAGTGTGTGCTTAGCATGCACAAGGTCCTGGGTTCAATCCCCAGCACCTCCATTTAAACAAATAGATAAATTTAATTACCTCCACTCCCCTCAAAAAAATAAAAAAATAAATTCCCATTGCACATAAAGGAACTGTAACTGAAGCATAATTTTCTTCAGCTACTCAATCACCAGTCCTGACAATCCAACCTCCCAAACATGAATGGTTTTCAGGAGCACCTGCATCTCCCAGTTCCATACTTGTTACCCTAGCCTGACCACTACCCCATCTCCCAGATTGCCACAGTAGCCTCCAAACTGGTTTTCCTTCTCTAATCTTGTTCTCCTGCAATCCATGCTACAATCCATGCTGCAGTCCATCAGAGTTCTTAAAACACAAATCTGATCATCTGATCATTTGTTTAGAATCCCTTGTCTTCCTGCTGCCTAAGGAAAGTGGACCAACTCTATAACAGACCTTCTCCAATGTCATCTCTCACCAACACACCAACCCCCTCCTAGCACTCTACCTTCAGAAGAAAGTTACTTACAATTCTCCCTCAGCCTCCCCCCAACACACACAATTTCCTGACACAACATTCTGCATATGTAATCCACTCTCCTAAAACACCCTCTTCCTTCATCTCACCCTTTAAGACTCATCTCCATATCACTTCTCCCCAAAAGTCTCTGCTGACTTATGCAAACTCACCCAGCATCATGGGACCCTTGCCTTTGCTCCCATATTATTCTGGACTTAACCTCTATCACTACACTAAGACCCCAACCCAGACTTATATAATCCAGAGTGGTATGACAGACAAAGCATTCATCTCTTTAATGTAGAAAAAGATTTTTTCCCTAATAGAAAAAAAAAAAAAGGAGAGCAAATGATATGAACAGGCAGTTGACCTAAAAATAACAAAAATATGTGAAAAAAAAAGCCCAACCACATAATTCAAAGGAATGTCAACATAAGCAAGCAGATATTTTTATCTATCATATTTACAAATATCAAAAAGCTTGATAACAGTGCTTATAAGGATATAGGGAAAGAATCATCAGATCTGTGACAATAAACACTGATACAATCTCTTAGGAGGGTAATTTGGCAATAACTATAGTAATTTTAGAAGAGTGTATCCTTTATTCTGGGAATTCTGCTTCTATACAAAAATGTATATAATAGAATGTACATATATTCTTCCATATGTTCAAAAATATGAGTTCTTTGCAGCACAATTTTTGTTAGCAAAGGAAATCAAACACCAGTGTTTAATATTCAATACATTACAGTGCATGTGTACACTGGAATAGTATACAGCCATGAAAATGATGCTATTACTTTAAGGAAAGAAAAAAGACAAGGTGCACAGGAGTATGTAAAGTATGAAGGTATAAAGGGTACAAAGGGTCTAGACCACACACATTTGCACAGACTTTCTGGAAGGAAAGCATTAACAGGTAACAGCAGCCCCTAGGGAGAGGGGCAGGGGTCCAGGAGGACAACAAAATTTACTTTTTTGGCAAACATTTCCCTTTTGTTCTGTTGGAAACTTTTTACCATGCTAATTTTTTTTAATCTAGAAATTTTAAAAATTAAAAATAATCCAGTGTGGTGTCCCCACCTCTCCAGTTAATAAACCCCTTAAAGACAGAAACACATTCTGACTCATCTCTGGGCCTGGGAGGCTCACTGTGCTGTGTGTGCAGCTCCATGGGGAGCTAGACTCTCCAAACCAACGACCCCTCCAGAGCCAGAGGTCCTCTCCTGACAACCACACTTCCTCCAGGCCCAGGTCTCTGCACGTCCCAGGAGTTTAAAGCAGTGGCTGAAATGTAAACCCTCACTACCCTAAATGCCTGCCCCCACTGCACTACCTTCTGCCTGGCTGCCTTCCCGCCTGCCCCACACTTAGGAAAGAGGGAAGCAAGCTCCACCATGAGTCTGAGCAGACCCAGATGCCACATTCACCTTCTGCCACTTCCAGGCCCTGTGTGCTGGGGGTGGAAACATGGCTTGATTTGACAAACACTTACTGAGTATAATTCATTCCTTCAAATACACATTGGATGCCCCAGGTTCTGTTCTAGCCACAGCAGTGGATTTTCTAGGAAATGCCTCTGTGCCCAGGAGCTTCTAGTGTA
Source organism: Camelus ferus (assembly GCF_009834535.1). Classification (NCBI taxonomy): domain Eukaryota; kingdom Metazoa; phylum Chordata; class Mammalia; order Artiodactyla; family Camelidae; genus Camelus; species Camelus ferus. The sequence continues at coordinate 10,169,244 of NC_045714.1, read as the reverse complement.
GGGGTCTGTCTCCTAGGTTTGGGGCTGGGGGGGACATTCTATAAGCAAATGTATGCAAAAGGATTAGCTCCATGCCTGGTACACAGTGAGCCCAGCAAAGCCCATGTGATCACTACCATCCTCCTCTTCCAATGGCAATGTCCCTGCCTCCATGTGGCCTGTGACTCAGAGGCAGGAAGTCTATTATATACATATGAATACATACACACACACACACACACACACACACACACACACCCCATACATATATACTATATATGTTTGGCATACATATGTGACTGTATATATCGACCACAAGCTTGACGGTCATCCCTCCTCAAGCTCCGTTATTAACTGTGAACTTTGGGCATCTGTCCCGGGCCTGACCTTGGCCCCAGAGGCCTGCGATTGGCGTGAGCCACCTCACGAGACAATGACACGCGGGTTCCCATCAACTCCTCAGAGGGAGCAGCTCTGGGTGCCATTTGGTTACAGCCTCGGGCGGGAGGGCGCCTGGGCCTATCCAGTTCCAACCCACCCCACCGGGAGGCAGCGCCGTCCAGCAGACTCTTACCCCATTAACCGTTCCCGGGAAATAAAAATGGAATCTGGATAATAAAATAAAGTCTAACCTTTTTCTTCTCCTTTGGGCTTAGTCTGGTTTCACGTGCTCACAGTGGGCTCCGTGCAGAGGCTTCACACCCGTCTCTTCAGACCAGAGGCCCTGACGGGAAACGGCGGCTCGGCCCTCAACCAAGCCGGCTGTGCGCAGAAGCGCGGCACACGACACTCAATTCACGATGGCGGCAGAGGGCCCTGTGCAGAGACGTCGGGCGCCACCCTGCAGTCTGGAGCCGCACAGCACCCGCCCCACCAGCTCCGCCCCGCCCCGCCCCGCCCCGCCCGCCCCGAGCTCCGCCCCGCCCGCCCCGCCCGCCCCGCCCTGAGCTCCGCCCCGCCCCGCCCCGCCCTGAGCTCCGCCCCGCCCCGCCCCGCCCCACCCCTCCCCTTAGCTCCGCCCAGATCCCTATTAAAGCACCCCGCCCACAGCAGCTCGCACCTCCATTCTTTGATCCCAACTCAGTTTTGTCCTATTGGTTCGAACCACATGGGATGGGCGGACCCTTGTTGGGGCCCGACTCCAAAGAGGTGGGTGACATTCCAGGCGAGGCTAACTTTGATCATTTGGTCAAGGTGGTGTCAGCCAGGCATCCCCACTGCCAAGTTATGTTCCCCAGTGAGAAGGTACTTTAAAGTACTGTAACTGCTATCCGGTTACTCCTACCACATTCACACCCATGCTACTGGTTTCCTGGGGCCGCCGAACAAACAACACAAACTGGGCAGCTTCACACAACAGATGTTTCTTCTCTCACAGTTCTGGAGGCCAGAAGTCTGAGATCAAGGTTTTGGCAGGACTGAGCTCCCTCCAGTGGCTCTAGGGCAGGATCCTTGCCACTTCCAGCTTCTGGGGGCTCCAGGTGTTCTTGGCTTGTGGCTGCATCATCCCAATCTCCAAGGTACAGGGCCTCCTCATCTTTGTGTGTCTGCGTCTTCTGTTCTGTCTCTTATAAGGACACTTGTCATTAGATTTAGAGCCCACCTGGTAATCCAGGCTGATCTCATCTAGAGATCCCTAACTTAATTACATCTGCAAAGACTCATTTTCCAAATAAGGTCACAATCACAGGGTGAAGGTGTTAGGACATGAATGTTTCTTTTGGGGGCCACAATTCAACTCACTGCATCCACCAGCACCCCCAGCCCCATCCTTGCTCCTCTCACTGAGCCACCAAAGGGTTGCCTCACTGATCTCCCAACCACTTTCCTGTCCATCCCCTGCCCAAGAGCAGTGATCTGAAAACATAACCCCCCAGAAGCTCCCCAGTGCTCTCAGAATTAACTCCAAATCCCATACCTCAACCTGTAAGGCAATGCCCCATCAAATCCTCCCCACTGTCCATCCTGGTCCCCAACACTGGCTCCCTTGGGCCACCAGCCCAGCCACCCTAGTTTTCCCTCAGCTTCTCACCCATATCAGGGTTTGTCGCATCTCAGCCCCTTTGCGTATGCTGTTCCCTCTGCCAGATGCTCTTCCCATATCCTTCCCATGACAGTTCTTTGTCATCCTTCAAGTATCAATTCAAATGGCCCCTCCTGCAGGCAGAACAGACCACCTGGTCTACACTGTCCATCCCCCCACCATCACTCCCTGTTTCCTTCAGAGAACTCAAGATGGAGCTGTGCTCTTACTGTTTTTGACCATTTCCTTGTTTGTTGTCTGTCGGCTCCTGGATCATAGGGGTTTGCTAATACAATGCCTGATACATGACAACAAAAAGTCTACTTAATTATTTATTTAATTAATTAGTGAAAAGCTAATTATCCAATGGTACCAAGCACAGAGTAGCTGCTTTGCATATGTGTTAGACCCAGTGGGAACAAGATGAGCAGAGCATTTTCTTCTGAACTGATGGTTCATTTTGCAATGTGTCTTCCCTGTAAGCAGTGGAGAAGAAAGCATTCACAAAATAAACATTTAAAAAAAAATTTTTTTTAAACAAAGGCCATAGAGGAATCATGAGAAACCATCAAACGCAGCAGCCTCAGTGGTATCTATCGAGAGGCTGCTGCGGAAGCTCTGAGGTGCAGAGAATAACATACCTCGGTCAGACCCACCCTCTCTCTCTCCAGGGGGCAAATCTGGCCGTGAGGGTTGGTGCTGAATCTTCTGCCGCTTCCACCTCCCTGGAGCAGCGCAAAGTGGGTGGGAGTGTGTGGTTTCCATCTCTGTGGGAAAAGCAGCTTTATTATGTCATTTGGGGGAAATATTCCTTTAATTTTCACCCCCCAAATCCCCACTCACCCACTTTTTACCACTTCATTGAGACTCAGAAATGAGCCCAGATTCACTGTCACATACTGAACACTTGCTCTTTACAGACTAATCCCAATCGTAACACCACCCTCTTCCTGAGCTCTGCCTCCCTGGCCTCCACTTCCCTGTTTTGTTTTCCTCCATAGCGTTCATCTCTCTCTAACATGCTATCCGTTTCACTTGTTGATTTATTCGTTCTCGGCCCAGCTAGAAGTTCTGGTGGGGTGGGAGTCTTTGTCCATTTGTTCTCTGTTGACTCCTCGTCATTTAGAAGATCTGGTGCATAAATGGCATGGAGTGAGCATGGATGGATCCATGAGGGAAATGAAGACCCACTGTGTGCCAGGCACAGTGAAAGGTACATGCACGCCTTTCATTATCCCTCAAAATCATCCTCCCACTTGGGGACTACAGTTACTATTATCCACAATAAGGAACTAGAGGGACAGAGAGGTTAAGCAACTCTCCCAGGAGCACACAGCTGGTAAGTGGAGGAGTCAAAGCTCAAACCCAGGCAGTCTGACCCCCAGCACCTCTGTCCAATGACTTTGCCTGCTGGGCACTGGCTGGACTGGTGTGGCACAAAGATGGATAAAATATGGCCTCTAACTCCCTGGACCTCGCTGTACTGTAGCCAGAATGAGCATGCAATCAGTTCCATTACAGAGTATCCTGCTGGTGCCTCTACTTCAGCCAGGGCAAAGGCATGACCAGTTAAATGCACCCAGAAGGGTCCAAGAAGGCTTCTCCAAGGAGGACGGCAAAGCCTCCCCACACAGCCCCCAGCCTAGGAGGTTACATTTTCACCACCAGCCTGAAACCCCCACGTGGGGCTGCCCACCGGCACTGCCTCAGATAAAACCCACAGACCAGAACCCCTCTGGGGGCAGGCATTGCCTCGGGAACCCTCCCCAACTCTGCCTAGGACGGACAGGGAAACTAAGGCTGCCAGTTCATTTACTGACCCAAAGTCTCACAGCTGTGAAGTGACAGAAACAGGAAGAAAGTCCAGGCTCATCCTGGCTCCAATTTTTAGTCAATTCATAATCATTTTTTGAATGATACAACTATATTACATTGTATTTCTTGCCTGTTTTTTTTTTTTAAGTCTATTTGTTCAATGTAAACTTTTAAAAGCTACCATAATTTTCCTTACCTTTTTTTGTTTTTTCTAATGTTTCTCTGTCTTTTGAGGCCCTCCGCTGTTGAAGAGTGGAAAGTCCATAGAAATAAAGAGGACCTGAGGTCGGGGTGTGGGTCGGGGGTAGAGGCTTGAGAGGGTCAGGGAGGAGATGCTAAGACTAGGTGGGACCACCCTGTTTTGGGAATTGTAAATCACTAGGCTGGGCAGCTCAGATCTGATTTTCATTTCTTATGTAAATGACCTTGAAAGACAGAAGGATTCTCCAGCTTTTCTGAGTAGGGGTTGAAGGGGGAGGTCCACACAGTCCACCCTCCACCTCAGCTGCCGATGTTCAGGGACTACATACAGGTCCACATTCAGATGGACGTGACAGGAGGCTGGGCTGGGTGGGACCCCCAGCTCCCATCCACCCACCGTTTGATGATCACATCTGTGAAATGGGAACAGGATTGTGCCCACCTCCAAGGTGAGTCACTGTGAGGATCCCATGGGGGCGAAAGGCACTAGTGGGTGACAACTGTTATCACTAGACCATCACCTCTGTGGCAGAGACCAGGTCTATTTGATCCTCACCATAGGCTATAAATGAGCTGGCACACAGTAGGTGCTCAGTAAACACTTTATAAATGAAGAAATGACAAAGTGGGGACCACAGAGACTCACTAAAAACTGATTTCAAAATTCCAGGTTCAGTCAGGACCATCTGTGAGCACTTTGCCATGAGTGGGGCAGGGAGAAGCATTTTCCCGGGGCACACAGCAAAGAGACAGCGGGAGGGCAGGGGCTGGTATGGGCGCTACACCCTCCCTGGGCTAGAAACTCCACGGAGGTGAGAAAGAGCCTGTCTGACTCCCAGGATGCATCCCTTTGCCTGTACTGGGCCTGGCGCATAGTAGGTGCTTGAGAAAACTGTTAAGCACCTTCATAAGCAGGAGAAAGTAATGGAGGAATTTGAGTCCCTTCAAGAGATCATACACTGGACACTTTTTTATGTCAGTCAGTCATTTTTTTAAATATTTATTTGTTTTGATGGAGGTTCTGGGGATTGACCTCATGCATGCTAAGCACACACTCTACCACTGAGTTATACCCTCCCCTCCAGTAATTGTTTTAAGGAAATGCAGCTAAATGACTTCAAAATCAATTTTAGACACAGTAGGGAGCCTCACAAATTCCAGAACTCACCTTACCTTGTATGCGTTCTGGAGCTAGAAACCAAGGGGCAGCAGAGGTCCGGTGAGACTCGCGTGGGTTCATAAATGCAGGACCTCACTCTAACTGGCAGGCAGGCCCGTAATTAAAATCTTCTTACCTCTCTTCAGGGACCATTTCCTGAAAGGCTCAATTAATGTAATTGTCCTTCCTCAGAAACCACCACCCAGAAAAGTCAACCACAGATCACAGAGAGAGTAGAGGGCCATAGTGCTTCTGGCTGCACGGTGATTATGCCCTTTGGGGCTGGACATTTGATCCGGTCGGCTCTACGTGGGCAGAAGCTCCCACCACCCAAACCATGCATTCATCCATTTGCAGGAGAAAATCCAGAGCTCCCTCTCCAGCCCACCTACGGCGGGGCGCACACTGTATCCCACAGAAAACCCTTGAGCATAATTTGCAGAGGAGAAGAGATCCCTCTGCAGACTCAGAAGTGGGGAGATTACTGGGTCTTTCTCTTTTTGCCTTCTCTTTCTTTTTTTAAAACAATATTATTAAGATTGAACTGACATACCACCAAATTCACAAATTTTTTTTATTGAGGAACTTATCAGAGCTTTGGTGCACTAATAAGGACTGTGACTCTCCACAAGGGAGCTGTTGGAGCACATAAGCAATTTTTCAAGGACGATGGGACTGGTATTTACAAAACGCCCTGCAGCTCTCAGGCTTCTGGGACGTGTTAAATGAGAAAAAGCAGCAGGTGATAACCACCTGTTGGGTGCCTGCTTCAAAATACTGTGCGCGGGCCTTTGTGTCAGGTTATCTCCTTAGATATAACAGCCCCATTTCACAGGGGATGGGTCTGAAACTGCAGCCCCTCTCCCACTATATCAAATGACCTCTCTGATGAAGTTATTTCTCTCAGATTCCTGCAGGCACAGGCACACAGTCAACACTCAAAAAAAATTTTTTTTTGTCATGGAAGAACAAACCATTATACATAGTTTCATTCATCTAATCATTTGAAAACATGCCCAGTTCTGGTCCATGCATACAATGGAATAAGTGGTTCATCTATGCAATGGAATACCATACAGCTATAAAAAAGAACAAGGTATTTCTTTATTTATTGACTTAGAAAGGTCTTCATGAAATAGCCTTAAGAAGACAAAAAGATCAAAATAAAGGGCAGGTGAGAATATGTGCGGAGTGGCCTCTACGTGGATGTTTGATGGGTCCCCTAGACTCAGTCTCTCCAAAGAGGAACATGTGATCTTTCCTAAGCCTGCTCCTCGCACAGCCCTCCTGATTCCTTCCAGACACTAAGAACAAAGACCTCAGACCAGCCTGGCCTCCTCTGGTTCTCCCACACATCACATCCTACCCATCAGCAAATCCGTTTGGTTCCACCTTCAAAAAACATCCCACCACTGACAGATTTTGAAGCACAGATACACACCACAATAGAATTTACTCTTTCTGGAGACTAGGAGCATGAAATCCAGGTGTAGGCAGCACTGAGTTCTGTCTGAAGGCTCTAGGGGAGATTTTCTAATGTGTCCCCAGTGCCTGGCACACAAAGGCACTCTGTTGAGTTCCAAGATGTGTAGAATGAACAAATGAATAAGCTTATGCTAAAACTAAAACAGAGGGAACCCAGAACCTGAACCCATCGTTGCAGATCATCAGGGAGAGGGTGAGGATGGCCCACTAACATTTGGTAGGTTTCTTTAAAATGCATTCATTGTAATCATGGGCCATTATTCTGTCTATCAGACCAGCAAAAATTAAGAATCTAGCAACCTGGTAATAACCTATAATGAAAGAGAACATGAAAAAGGATCTGTATAACTGAATCACTATGCTGTACACCAGAAATTAACACAACATTGTACATCAACTATACTTCAACTGAAAAACAAAATTAGCACTTCCATTTGGCAAACAACGGGAGACCCAGCGCATGTATCCTGCTGGTGGGTGTTTCTTGGATCATTCTCTCTGGAGGCCAATATAGCACGAAGGGTCATCAAACCATAGAGCTGTGCACACTCTCTTGGGCCAGGAAGTGTACTTTCAAGATCTCTAACTTTCTCTTAACTTTGTCTCTTGATCACACAATGACTCCTCCTGGCTGGTTGTCACTTTCTTCAAGTGTCAACAGGAGGTTGGAAATACAAGTGCCCTGAGAGTTTTCAATCCCACGTCTGGAGTCAGGAGGAGGCAGGGAGACTCCATGTCAGCGCAGGGACTGGGGGCCTCAGCCTCTCTTACTGCACAGATAATGACAGCATCTCCCTGGAGGTTAATTTGGACAACTGAAATGAAATAAAACATTTGGCCTAGACCCCAGTGCATAATAAGTGATAAACAAACAATACCTGTTATTATTTTAATTCTTTTAAATAACTATTTAGAGGACGTAAAAGTCATTTACCATTTAAACAAATTCTGTTTTTCCAAATCAGTGCTTTAGCCGATGACCTCTAAAGTTCCTTCCACTGTTGACTATCAACAAAGGCCTAAAGAGCCTCACCCTTGGGCTCACTGCAAACCCACTGCCTTCTGTAAGCTTCAGGAATTTTTAATTCTGAGCTAGACAAGGCCAGCCCCACCCAGGGTGCCCGCTTCCTCTGATTCCCCTAGTAGTGTGACAGGGCACCTGGAGGTATCAGGTCTCAGAACCAGTTTGGAACTCATCGTAAGCCGGACACCCGCCGCAGCGCCGAGACAGGCCACCTCCAGGGAAGCGCTGGCCACAGAGGCCCTACTTTAACTAAAAGAAGCCAAGGGCAGCTCCCGTGGGTTTTCCTTCCCTGTAGCAGACTTTCTGGGTCTCACTTGCACAACGCTGGTATATTGAGTCTTCCCCTAGCTTGGTAAATTTTGCGGAGGCCCAACTCTGGGAGTTTGATGTGACCCCTCCCAACCCCTCGCCCACCCCCGTGCCCAGGCTCCATCCAGTGCATCAGCAAGTCTATCAGCTCTCCCTTCAAAACATTCCCCAGATTGTTCCAGCTTTCTCACCGTGGCTCCCACCAGCTGGTGAGCCACCACCATCTCTGCCCCGACACCTCCTACCTAGGATTCTGGCTTCCGCTCCCACCCACTGTGGTCCATTTTCTACATAAAGTGATTTGTTTACTGTAAATCCAATCATGTCTCTCCCTGCTTGTAACCCTCCAATGGCTTCCAAGGGTGGAATCTCAATTCCTTCCCGAGATCTGTAAGGCCCACAGTGCTCCTCTCTCTTTCTCTCCCTCCTCATCATCATCTCTAGCCACGCTGGTCCCTCTGCCAGGAGAGCTCTGTCCCTGGCTCTGCATAGTTGGCTCTGTCTCACCCATCAGCCCAAATGTCACCTCCTTGGTGGGACTCCCAGAACACCCCCTGTAAAGCACCGCCCTCCCCGCCACCCCCGCAGGCCTGCTCATGTAGACTGTGGGGATGCAGCTCCGGTTCCAGGAGTCTGCAAACAAACACCTGTGTGAAACTACCTGTGAGCAGATATGCTCCCCGCCGCTTTGTTTATAACCCCCAGAGACTGGAAACATCCTAAAACCCATCAGAAAAGGATGAATTATCTGTACAGCACACACAAAAGGACATTAAGCAAAACAAGGCAGCTCTATATGAACCGATAAGGAACTGTCAACACGATAAATCAAGTGAAAAGAGCAAGGTGCCAGACTGTGTGTACAAAATGCCACCCTTTGGGTTAAAAAAGAAATACATGTAATTGTGTGTGTGTGCCTAAAATATCTCCCTCTGCACACCTAATTGGTAATGAGATTTGTCTCCAGCCCGGGAGTCCAGGGTGGGAGGGAAACTCACTCATCTCTACATACCATCTGTATTACTTCCTATGGGTGCTGGCATACACAAAATAATCATAATAACAGTAATCATAATAACCCTACTCACTGCCCTGCTGTCATCTCGTTTGTTTATTGTCACGTCTCCTCTTCCAGTGCCTTCTAACTGATCTGCTGCTATAGCCCCAGCCCAATGCTCGCTTCCCCCTCCTCCCGCCATCACAGGAACTCAATAAATATTTGCTAAATAAACAAATAATAAAGACACTTTGGTGTCCCCTCACATTTCCTTTAACTAAAGGTCAGGAGTTACTAGAGCACTAAGCCTTCATCAAGGCAATTAAGGTATTTGCCTATCCATCCATCCACACCCATCTACAGGGCTGAGCTTTAGAGAAGTTTCTAGCATGTTCAAATGCAGCTAAGGCTGAATTGCAGCCAGGCAGTGACCAGTTCCACGGGAAATTCAGAGCGAAGTGCCCTCAGTCAGCCAGTGAAGGTGGGCGTGGGGGCAGCTGGGAAAAATAATGGGAGCTCTGAGAATATATAAGCAGCTCATAAGACTCAATAAGAAAAAAATAAACAACCCCATCCAAAAATGGGCAGAAGACCTAAACAAGCAATTCTCCAAGGAAGACATACGAATGATCAAAAGGCACATGAAAAAATGCTCAATATCACTAATAATCAGAGAAATGCAAATCAAAACTACAATGAGGTATCACCTCACACCAGCCAGAATGACCATCATTCAAAAATCCACAAATGACAAATGCTGGAGAGGCTGTGGAGAAAGGGGAACCCTCCTACACTGCTGGCAGGAATGCAGTTTGGTGCAGCCACTATGGAAAACAGTGTGGAGATTCCTCAAAAGACTAGGAATAGACTTACCATATGACCCAGGAATCCCACTCCTGTGCTTGTATCCAGAAGGAACCCTACTTCAGGATGACACCTGCATCCCAATGTTCATAGCAGCACTATTTACAATAGCCAAGACATGGAAACAGCCTAAATGTCCATCAACAGGTGACTGGATAAAGAAGATGTGTTATATTTATACAATGGAATACTACTCAGCCATAAAAACTGACAACATAATGCCATTTGCAGCAACATGGATGCTCCTGGAGAATGTCATTCTAAGTGAAGTAAGCCAGAAAGAGAAAGAAAAATACCATATGAGATCGCTCATATGTGGAATCTAAAAAACAAAAACAAAAACAAAAACAAACAAACAAAAACAAAGCATAAATACAGAACAGAAATAGACTCATAGACAGAAAATACAGACTTGTGGTTGCCAGGGGGGTGGAGGGTGGGAAGGGATAGACTGGGATTTCAAAATTGTAGAATAGATAGACAAGATTACACTGTATAGCACAGGGAAATATACACAAAATGTTATGATAACTCACAGAGAAAAAAATGTGACAATGAGTGTGTACATGTCCCATGAATGACTGAAAAATTGTGCTGAACACTGGAATTTGACACAACATTGTAAAATGATTATAAATCAATAAAAAATGTTAAAAAAAAAAATAATGGGCTGCTCTGGAGACATTCTCAGCATCACTGGCAGCCCAAAACCATCCAGGGTTGGCAGAGGCAAAGGGCAGAGCCCACGTAGTGGAGGAAGAAACTGAGGCTCTGAGAATCCTGCCCACGCCGGGACTGTCTGTTTCTTTGTGGTGTCCCTTCCAAATCACATTAGGCATTAACATTCCTCTCTAATACAGGTATAGTAGCATATAAAGCACAGCCCCCTGCCCTCATGGGGAGCTCAGCCAGTGCACAGGACATCCTGTGAGGGTACCTGTAAGTGCAGGGAATTATGGGAGCACAAGTAGGTAAGGTTGTGCTCTGAAGGATGTAACTCTGAGCTGAGTAGCCACAATTTCCTGGGAGCCAGAAACACTGCTTCAGGTCAAAAATGAAAATGAAGAAATGTTTCTCCAGCTGCTTCTGAATGCTGGGAACATCACCCTTAAAATCTTTTATATTGTGAAACCTACTGAGGCAGCGACATTCCCACTGGCTCCCCATTCTTTCCCCACACAGAGCTCACCAAGTTGGTAGTTATAAATGCATGTGATTGTTGGACTGATGTCTGGCTCCCCTAATAGACTGTAGTCTCCACAAGGCAGGGCCCAGGGCATCTTAACCTCACTGTTCTAGCTTGGAGGATGGTTAGAAGGATGGGTGGATGGATGGATGGACGGATGGTTGGAAGGATGGACAGATGGATGGATGGATGGATAGATGGATGGGAGAATGGCTTAATTGGCTTGACAGAGATACTTCAGTGATTCCTAACCTTTCAGTATAAATGCATGTATTCATTTATTCCATGGACTTTTACTGTATGCAATACTACACAGCCAGTTACCACACAGTGTGACAAGAGGTGTGTTGGAGACCGAGAGGACACCTAAGCCAGCCTAAGCTTGAGAAGCCTCCAGGAGGAGGTGATGCCCAAAGTGAGAGCAAGGACCAAGATGGAGGTGAGTAGGTGAGGCCATAGGAGGCAGAGGAAAAGATTCCAGTGGAAAGACGAGCCATGGGAAGGGCAGCAGTGATGGCAAAAGGAGCCCTGAAGCCTGAGTCAACGCCAAGCTAGAGACTGAGCAGAGACCCTGAGCTTGTCGGCAGGAGCCCACGCCCCCTGCTCTCCGCAGCCCCCTGCTCTGCAAAGGGTGGAAGGGGTCCCCAGCAGGTGGAGGCACAAGGAGGGGCTTCTTGTCTTCCCCACTCTCTTTCCTTCCCTCTGCCCTTCCTTCCTTCCTTTCTTCTTTCCTTTTCTGATTACCCGCCTGCCCTTCTCCCGTCCTCTTCTTTTTTTCTCTTTTGACCAGAGATTGTTCCATTCCACCTGGTTCAAAAGAGCTGCAAACTAACTTTTAATGAGCACTCACTACGTCCCAGGCACTTCGCTGTGCGGCAGAGGATTTATCCCTCTGGGTATTTCAGTCTTCTCTTTCTAGCCCCTTCCTTCAAGACTAGGAAACTGAAGCACAGAGAGTCCTTCCCAGGAACGTTCCCTTAGCCTGCCAGCCTTCAGGATGGGCTGCTGCCTTCTGAGAACAGGACTCTGGAGCTGCAGCTCCAGTCTGGGCCACCCTGACTACCAAGCAGGGGACCTGGTGCAGGCAACTTACCACTCAGAGCCTTGGTTTCCCCATCTGTAAAATGGGAGCTGTCATGCCCACATCCTACGGTTGTCAGAAAGAGTTAGTTTAATGTGAAAAGTGTCTAAAACAGTGGCTGGCACACACTGAGTGCTCAGTAATATAATATCTTACCATCTGGGCACCTGACAGCACTGAGCCAGAAGCACCGCCTCTGGACACAGCACAGGCTCTGCCGCCTATTGGCTACATGATCTTCAGAAACTCTCTTACCTCTGTCTGAGCTTCTGGTGCCTCATCTGCAAAATGGGGTAAAATAGGGTTATTAAATAACATGGTGCAGGTGTGTTTTCTGTAGGTTTTGTGTGTTACAGCAAGCATCAGATTTTATTTTTTTCATGTTTTTACTAAACCTAGGGGTTATTTTTTTTTTTAGGTCTGCAAGCAGGTTTTGCTTGTTTTGACCACATTCAAGTTAAAACATTTGAACTGGACAATATGACCTAGAGTGGAAGGTCCCTCTCCCTGCCGCCCTAGACCCTCAGCCCTGGTCTCAAGCCGACCAGCCTCCCACCCTGAGGGCCTCTCTGTGGGCTCTCCTCTGTCCTCCTAAAAATATTCTAAGTGTATACTAGAGTGTGATTGTGTATACTTTTGTCAACAATAAAAAAGGAAATTGTTTGTGACACTTTAATTCATTCTGTCATCAGCCAGAACCAGTCAGCAACCATGGATGGAGAAAACGACAATTAAAAGGAAACAGTTGGGAAAATTCTGTCTTTCTGAAGATTTTTCTTAAACGGTTGGTGCTTCACACCATTGAATTTTTCCTGCCTTGTGGGAAAAAAAAATGAGTGGGTGTCAGCAGCGGAATAATCAGAGTCTCTGCTCAGGGAAAGTCAGTTTTCCTGGCCAGAGAGAAAAAGTAATGGGGGTCGGGGGATGGAGAAGGGGGAATTGCTTGGGGGGGCGGGGGGGCGGGGAGGGGGCAGCCTCCTGCCTTTCCGCACCTGTCGGCCCAAAAATTACATCTGGTGAGGAAACAGTAGAACAAAACTTTAATTAATTATTTAATTTCTGAAAAAAAAAAAAAAAAGTTAGGAAATAGTTGCACAGGGTTACAAACTTCCCCTCTCGGGGTCTGCAGAGGCTCCCTTCACTCGCTTATTTAAACGCTGATTTATCGATTCGCTTAACGTTGATTCACGTATATAAACATTATGAAAGTCAAGCCTATCTGTTTTTAAACGTTTTAGACTATATCACCGCATCAGGTAAAAAATGAGGCGATAATCCAGCAGGAGGAAGTAAATTCTGTGAACGGTCGGAGTAACACTTCCGGAAGGCTTTCTGTTCGGAGGCAGCGTCTCCCCACCTCCGGACGGACGGCTGGCGTCTCAGGCCGGGGCACCCTTCGTGGGGGGAGCCGTCCTGGGCGCCGCGGGGTGTTCAGCACCCACTCACTAGATGCCAACAGCGTTTTTCCCTCCCTTGGTCATGACAACCAAAAATGCCTCCAAAAGAAAAAGAAAAAAAAGTGAAATAAGTCTCCAGACATCGTTAAATGTCATTTGGGGAAAAATCACACTTCCCCTCTCAAGCCCTCAGGCCCAAACAGTGACTCCCCGCTGGTTCATGAGAAAGGAACCACTGGGTCAAGTTTTGATAAAACTGAGCCCCACTCCGGGCCACCACCACCCACCTCCGAGGGAGACGGAGGAGAGGACAGGGGCCTGGGGCCAGGGTAATGGCACAGCCACCTGCTGCTACTTTCACCCCCATCGTCTTGGAGGAAACGGAGCCGTCCCTGCCAAGTGTTTGGCCTAGGAGGCTGGCTGGCCACTCGACTGACAGAAATCCACAGACCCTTCCTCTGCTGTCTCTGGGACCCAGGAGAACTGCCAAATTCCAGAAGCTACTATGTCTAGTTTATAACTGCTTAAAAAGTGAGAAGTGCTCGAAGTGTTCTCATCCAGCCTGGAGTCAAGTCCCGCCTGCTCCACCAGTAAAATGCACTGACACCCAAGCTGTCTTTCTCCCTCCCTGCCACCACCCAGCGGGCACACCCCATCTCCTCGAATGACTAGAGCCTCCTTACTGCCTCCGTACCTCCCCATAGCCCCCCAGTCAAGTCCTCTCGCAACAGCAGGAGCCGTCTATTTAAAAGCTAAGATGTCATCTCTTCCTTTCTTAAAATCAAATTAGTTTAAATTAAATCCAAACTCCTTAACACGACCACCAAGACCCATGAGCTGACTCCGGCTCCCCTGTCACACCTCCTGGGCCTCCCCCACCTCTCACTCCATGCTGCTGCTCTGGCCTGCTCTCCATCCCTGAGCTCCTCTCCACCAGAGGCCTCTGGCTGGCCCATTCCCATCGTTCGAGGCTCAGTTGAAATGTCTCTTCTTTCAGGAAGCCTTCCCTGACCACCTCAGCGAAGGGACTGCCCGCCATCTCTTCCATCCCTTCCTCTCTATCTTCAGTCCCTGTTTTATTTGCATCGTGATGCTGAGCGACCTCGTTACTTCTCTCCTTGTTTGTCTGTTGAATCGATGTTTGGCTCCTTTACTGAGGAATAAGCTCAGAGGGGCTTCATCTCTCTTGGATGCTTGTCTGCTACTCCAGTGCCTAGAATACTGGCTGACTTGAAACAGGCCCTCTCTGGGTGCTTATTGATGAAATGAATCAACGAACGCTTAGGAGGTAAGTCCCAGATTTGAAAACCTTAGCAGCTGTAGGATCCCTCACCAAATTGTATCAATTTGTCTTGTAAGAAGTTACGTAAGTTCTAAGAGTTTTCTGTAAGATGATGTGTTCCAACCTTGTCATCACTGGAGGCAGGGGTGAGGGGTCAGTCATCAGAAACCACAGCTATCATAGAGAGGATGCTGGTGATGCCACCAAACCCAGGGCAGAGGCCGGTAAGGGTGCATGGGGGGTTGGCAACTAGATATGAGCTAGGCCAGCTCCCAGCCCAAATGTCAGTTGCAGGTTTCCTGGGCCATTTAAGGGACCAGAGCTTTCCTGACACCTTCCAAATTCTCCTGGCAAGGGAAGAGTTCATACCAACAGCTGCTGTGTACCGAGCACTAACCAGGCGCTATGTGGTGCATTATCATCTCGTCATCTTCTCATCATCCTTGTGGAAGGGCAACAAAGATCCCCAGTTTTGACATGAGGCAAAGGGGTCCCAAGAAATGAAGAAACTTGCCCAAGGCCTCACAGCAAGAAGTAGCTGAGCCTGACCCCAAGCAGGCCTATCTGCCTCGGGAGCAGAGCTCAACGTCAGTCATGTCTCAGACCCAGACCAGATTCTCTGATTCTAAAATGAAAGTTGATTCCCATCAACCCCAGTTGGCTGAGAGTGAGAGCAGGAAGAGGCTAACTCTCAGTATCCAAGACTGATGTCAAAGCCCCCAACGTAACAAGATGGATTTCAGGCCCTGAAAGAGGGAGGTGGGTGGAAAGAGGCACTGCCTATTTGATCATAATACACATCTTCCCTAAGAACACTCCCTCCATGTGTGCTGGCTGAGCCCAAGCGAACAGAGGATGAAACCCCTCCTGGTGGGTCATTCCGGAAGCCTGTGTGGCCCTGAGCAATGAATTGGCTCCAGAGAGGGGCAGGGACCACCCCCAGAGACCCCACACTCTCCCAGCTTGGTCCCAGGATTCAACAAATATCCTGAGCTGGTCATCGAGCTGGTTAGTTGCGTGGTGAGACTCTGAGGGGCAAGACTGACACGGTGCATGCCCTCACGGGCTTAGAGTCCACTGGAGAAGCCAGACAACTGAACCATAATGTGTCCCAGGTGCTTTGCGGTCGCTGGTTGCATCTAAGAGTCTAAGAGCAGGAGCACGTCACATGGAGGAGATGCTGAGGACACAGAGCATCTAGAAGGAATATGACTCAATACAATGTTAGAGCCAGAAGATCCTGGAAGGCAGTGGTCCTTCAACTCAGCTCACCATCAGGATCACCAAGAGAAATGTGTTTCTAATAAAATATAGATTCCTAGACCCTAGACCCAGAGTTTCTGATTCAGGAGGTCAAAGGCAGCAGAAGGGCCTCAGTATTTAGTCCTTCCAGGCCCCCCCCAGATGACCTGCCAAGCTTAGCAGACACAGCTCTCGTGGGTCAATGTTGGGACACCCAGAGGTACCCAGTTAAGTGAAATGGGTAGAAGGGAGAAGTGAAATGGACCCCCAAGAGCTGAGGATTTCCTCTGGACAGAGATGTTGGGGTGACTTCTCCCCCAGAAGCTGAAAGGTCAGGTCATCGGCTAATACGGTTGCCACCAGGAAACAGCACCATGTACCCACGTAGTTGTTTGGAAAGAATAAGTGGGAAAATCATGTTCCCTTAACAGCAAAGCACCTCTGTGATGTTAAGTGAGCCCGGCCCGCTGGTCGGACCATGGAGGTGGCTTCCTCATTCTTTTTGCAGAGATGATGCCCCATGTTTATGAAACAGCCCACAGAAAGATCAATGGGAGAAAAAGAACAAAGGAAAACGTACTCACCGATTGTTTTAGTTTCCTAGAGCTGCTACAACAAAGTACCACAAACTGGGCAACTTAAAACAAGAGAAATTTATTGTCTCACAGATCTGGAAACCCAAAATCAAGGTGCCAGCAGAGTCATGCTCCCTCTGAAGTCTGTAGGGGAGAATCCTTCCCTGCCTCTTCCGGCATCCTTGCTTTTGCTTGGCTTGGAGCTGCATCTCTCCAAGCTCTGCCTCTGATTTCACAGGGCCTTCTCCCCTTGTGTGTCTGTTCCTCGATCTCCTCTTCTTTGAAAGACACAAGTCATATTGGACTAAGGTCCCCTGGACTCCAGTATGACCTCACCTTGGTTTAGTTACTACAATGCTATTTGCAAATAAGGTCACATTCTGAAGTACTGGGGTTAGGACTTGGACATACTTTTGGAGGAGCAGACACAATTCAACCCCTAACACCCATGGAGTCCTAAAGGTCTTCTAATCTCAGCAGGGGCCAGATGCCAGGATACCCTCTTCAAATCATCCAACTCCCACATTCTCCTGTGAGAATCACTCCTTTAGACCAACATATTTCCTTGGAAATGTCAATAAGCCACAAGGAACAATTGATGTGTCATGGAAAAACAAAACAAAACAAAAAACCAACACTGAGATTTGAGCTTGTTAAACATTCTTAGCAAAGCTATTCCTTGAACAGATCCCTGGAATTATACCTTTCCACTCTTCTGGGTTTCCACTTTTCTTCTGCCCATCTCCCCCACCAAGATGTTATCCAAAAGAGGCAGGGAAATTACAGTGTTTATGATGGTGCCAAAATCAACCGAGCATTCCATGAAACTATCGACTCCAACGTAACAGTCATTTTTAAAAATCACGAGGTCAAGCCGGTCTCTACAGATCATGTTCCGTGTTACTAGCGGACTAAGGTGTGATACGCCTTGCATCAGTGGCCCTCAGGCATGATGCCAGCCCGGGTTGGCAAAACGAGAAAGGGATGAGGTTTTAGTGGCTCCAAGTGTCACCAAGCCTCCCAACATGATGGCCCGTGACTTTCAGAGAAGCAAATGCAAACTGTCCGACTGGAAGAGAAATTCAAGGTATCTGAGATCTGAGAAAGGTATGTCAACAACCATCAGGTTATCAACCAGCAACAGCTACCCCGGGGAAGAGCACGACCGAGCATTGCAGCATCGTAGCATCGCAATTTCAAAAGCAAATTCCAATTCCTTTCTTATCTCCAACTAAGGGGAAAACCCTCATCGCCCAGGGAGCTCAGGCAGCTAGAGAAGACACTGGCCAAGGGTCACTGCCATGCCAAGGATGACAGAAAGCTCCCTCACCTGGAAAACATGCTTAAAGGAACCCCAGGCTGCTCTTCCCTTTGTAGCCAATGGCAACTGTTTCCCAAGTTCTCCCCCTGCTGTAAAGGAGGGCAAATTAAACAGCCACTTCGCCTCCCCACCCCGCCCCAGCCCAGCCAAAGGGGAAGGCTAGAGAAATACAGATGGTCCTGAATTTACAATGGTTTGACTTGTAATTTCTCAACTTTACAATGGCACAAAAGCAATGCACATTCAGTAGAAACCGTACTTTGAAGTTTTGAGATTTGCCCTTTTCCTGGGCGATACCCTCTCGTCATGCTGGGTAGTGGCAGGGAAAGTCAGAGACAGAAATTCTCACAACTATTCTGGTTTTCACTCTCGGCAGAGTACTCAATAAATGACATGGGATAGTCAACACTATTAAAATAGGCTTTGTCAGCTGACTTTGCTCAGCTGCAGGCTAAGGGAAGTATTCTGAGCAGGCTTAAGGTAGGTGACGCTAAGCTGTGATGTTTGGTAGATCAGGTGGATTAAATACATTTTTTAAATAGAATATAGTTAATGTACAATAATAATTACTTTTTTGACCTAATGGTATTTTTAACTTAGGATGGGTGTATTGGGATGTAACCCCATCACGAGTCGAGGAGGATCCATACTCAGAAGTCCTCAGGAGTAACAGCGACCTGTACAGGAATTCACAACAGCTGGCCACCAACACTTCCCTGGGGAGACCAGGCGGTGGGCTCCAGCATCCCCACCACCGCTGTCTTAAGAGGAGTTTCTGCCTCTCACCCATCCATGACCTTATCTTGTTTTGCTTTTTAACATTCAAACACGGCAACTTTAGGTCTCAGAGCTCACCCTAATGGTTGTTATGGAATCATTTCAAATGAGAAACAGACTAACCATCCCTTTCCTAACTCAAAACTTAAATTGTGTGCACCTGGAAGATAAGACAACATGAAGCGTGATTGAAAACACCCTCCCTGACCTTCCAGAGAACCCCTCAGTGTCTGCAAGGCAGGAGGGACTCTTCACGGTGCCAGGTACCCAGATGGGCAGGTATCCAGTGAACAGATATAGAGTCCTGCTGAAGTCTCTTTCATAAATCAGCTGTAGACCACGTGTGACTTCAACAATGATGGGTTTTCCTTTGCTGCAACCAGGGGGAAAAAAGGGAGCATCTTCATGTCTTCTACCAGAGGGCAAAGGCTTCACCAGCATCATGTGACTCCACAAAAAGTAAAGCCCAATCCCGCAAAGAGCCAGCGGGCAGCAATGCACAGGGTGAAGCACAACGGGAGAAACGCAATTCTTAACTAACACCTGACTTGAAACAAAAACCATACTGGCCCCAGGAAAGCCAAGGCAGGAACATTTCAGTGGGGACCTCCTGAGGGTGCTCGATCTTTCTGTGTCATCAACTCAGACTGCTGGGGAGAAAAACCGTTTTCATGCACTGGATCCAGGAACCTGGTGGCTGTCCTGTGCGTGTCCAGTGGGAGCGAGGGAAAAGGAGAGCTGAGTGCTGAGCTAGGTATAAGCCCTGCTTATGACTCACCTCAGTCCTTAGTTGACATTGGGGTGATTCCAGAACACTGTCTGCACTGCAGTTTAGCACAGCTCCTCAAAGCCAGACTCAAGTCCAAAAGCAAGTTAAGACGCTGGTAAGAAAATGGTCCTTTTCCCTTCGTCCCGTTGCCCCCAGAACATCCTCTTAACGCCAAACATCTCACGTCTTTATTGAGAAATAACTGCCAATGTAAGACCTCTTTTCGCTTTGCTGTTCTAAAGCAAAGCAATTGTGATCTTGACATATCAACCAGATAAATCCAACTTAATGGGAATGTTCAGTGGCCAAGGACAGGCTGCCAAGAGCAAAGTATTAGGTTGGCAGAGTTTAAATTACTTAATAACATCCAATGCCAACATTAACTCAGGAATTGCTGAGCATTTGGTAGAGAGTTATGAATTAAGGATTATGAGACTGGAGCTGAAGCAACAGCCTTATCCAATGTGGAAAATCCTTTTGGTCCCACTCCCTTTGAAGCCCAGCCACTCATGCCAAACTATAAACATATCACTTCCTGGAGCATAGGCCAGGCCACTTCAACTTGAAATCAAGCACTGTCGGTGTGCATCCAAGATCCTCGCAAACATCTAGCGAGTGCACATGCCCTGCCAGGCTCTCCTGCTCCCCAGGCTCAGAGACCCAACCTCTGATTCAACCGGCAGACAAAATGGTTGGGATGCCTCGGATCAACGGGCAGTATCATGTTTCCAAAGACGGAGAATTTCGTTAATGGAAAACACTGAGAGCCTACGCCTCCACTGCCGGTGCTTGAACAAATCCCAAGTCCTCCTAAGGAGGACGTGCCCAAGGATTACCAACAATTCTCTTATTTCCACTCTCAGAATTTTGAGTGGTAACTTGACCGTAAGCACAGTGTTTCTCAACAGAGCAGCCTCACATGAGACACGACTCCAAAGCTGGGGACTCCTCTCTCATTGTCAACCAAGCACCCTTCACACACTTGGGCAGCCCTCGCTTCGGGGAGGATGGTAACAGACCCGGTGGAGAGCCACTGCTGAGCGCGTGGCGTGGGGCACCTGAACAGTCTTGCAAAGGGAGAGAACGTGAAACTTCGGATTCCCCTTGGTGCCCGGCTTTCCTGCTCAGTCCTATTACCTAAGCCACAGTCAATCCATAAATCAGCTCTGCTGTTTTCCACTCATCTCAGATTTTAAAAAACACACCCAAGTTATAACCAGACCTTCACAGCTTCTATCGAGAATACTTTTTATTATACAGCTTTTGTATACACAACAATTCTTTTGGGAACGTTTACAGGCGAGGAGCTCAATACCAAAAACTCCATTTCACCCACACACACACACTGTGCACCTCACACTCATCTTCAGGGTCAGCCCGACAGGAACGAGACAGTTATTGCTTCAGTGACCAGAAAGCTTCAATTAAACAGCCTTCCAAGTGGAGAACAGAGCTCAGGATCCTCTTAACTCTTTATACCCTGTGCACATATGAGTAAAACCTAGAGATGCGTCTTAGAATTACCCCGTCACCTTTAAAAGTTATATTAAAATCGAATCCTATTTCTCAAAAAGTCATAAGAAGTGCACCCATATTTACAGACCCCATTAAATTATGCATAAATAAAATCTGTACACTCAACAAAGTTTCTCAAAATACAGAGCCTCCTCCGGGACTTGGGGATGACAGACAGCAACCAATAACAACAACAAAAGCTCCATGCCTACCCTTTTCAAGTTTCCTCAAAACACCAAGATGTGAAATAAATATGCAAAATAAAGCTTCTGTACTTAAAGGAACATGTCATTTCAAAGAGTCTCCTATTTGAAGAGTTAACTTTCAAAGTTTTTTTTTTTTTTTTAAAGAAAAACATAAAATCATCAGCAGGCTTTGTTTCTACAAGTTTCGTAAAACCCAAAGGGCCCCTTTGAGCGAGAGGTTTAAAGTGTGTCAGATACCACCTATTAACCAGATGCTAAGTGAGCTGCACCCTTGCCCCTGACAGCAGGTAGGAGGAGATCTGAAGAAGCGACAAATACTTTTACCTCAACACTGAAAGTTATCATTGATCTGAATCCCATCAATCTGACGTTTCAACAGCTGAGTATGTGAGGGTTTTTGTTAGCCCAGGGGATTTATTTAAAAGCTTCGAAAACTTGTAGCACCACTTTCAGAGAAAGGAAGAATGGGGGTTCAAAAAAATAAAATAAAATTTAAGCTTAATGGGTCAAGAACCAGCACTTGTCACCTTCTGATAGCTCGTCCAGAGTTAAGGAGACACTTCCGCGCTAGAGAAACACTAAGGAATCCAGGAGGGCCCGCGAACGTCCGGACATCAACAGAGGCCTTTTAATGGGAAGGTGGGTAACAAATTCTGTCCCCTAGTCAGGAGGGGTTCCCAGCCTGTCCTGGTCGAGGATGATTTTGGAGTCCTGTTCCTTCCCGACTCTTCAGCCCTTGTTCACCCCGTTTTATTTTCTGTGCTTCTCCAGCTTCTCCAGGGTTTTGCTAGAATCCGCGGGACTCTGGTCTCCAGGATTCATATAGGATTTGTCTATGACTATCAGGGCTTCTTTGATGTAGTTCTGCACAGCAGACACCGCGGCACAGATGGCCTGGCTGCCGAAGCCGTGGGTGATCAGGCTGAAATGAGACAAGCAGCTCTGGATGTTGGTCTCCAGGACCGGGGTGGGCCGGTTGTTCCCGTTGGGAGTTCGGTCTTGATTGAGAAGTTCTGTGAATTCTTTACACACTTGCCTGTGAAGACAGTCAACACACATCGGGGGCTCAGTCTATTCCCTGACCCGTATAGAGGACAAAGACAAATCACCGTGGGGGTGACACCCGGGAGGCAATCAGAATTGCCGGCTGGCCAAGGAAATAGATTGTGTTTTGTTTTATTTTTAATGGAGGTAATGGGGGTTGAACCCAGGACCTCCTGCATGCTCAGCATGCACTCTGCCACTGAGCGATACCCTCCCCGCCCTGCAAGGAAGTAGGTTTTAAACTAACAGCAATAGCCAGTTGCTGCACTCAGCGCCTATTAAGTGCTAGACCCAGAGCTGAACACCTTTTCAGCACTTATTTAATCCCCACAATTAGAAAAGATAAAAGGATTAACACCAGACTCAACTGGCCAAGGTCACCAGGACTATAGTAAAAGAGGCGGGGTCAGGATTCCAGGCCCAGGAGGGTAAGGGAGAGCCATTCACCTGACGCAGATGGGTTCCCCTGAACCAATTCCGTCAAGAACCCTGAACTCATTTCCCTGCAACCCACGCTTTGGATACCAGCTGGCTCACTGTGCTCTCTTTTGCCCTATTTCCCACTTGACTAGTTCTGCTTCATTTACCATGATTTTAAAATCGATTTACTGTTGGTTTCTATGAGAAATTCCTCAGCTGCAGTAAGTCATTTTTGAGACATTTAATTTGCCCACGTGTCCCCAAGCCAATCATTACATTTAAAAAACAAAAACATCTTATCAGGAGGCAGAAGGCACAGCCTCTTTACTGGATGTGATAAAGTAAATTGTCTTCAACACATTTTTGTAAGACATGCACATACCACCTCGAAAGAGCAGCTTCATTATTTTGAGCTGAATAACTAAGCAGCTCAAAAACACTCATTCGGAGCAACACACTCATTGTTCTTACTCTCCTAAATCCTACCCAAAAGTTACCTATTTGACTCTGTAAAAGAAGCTCCTTGTGGTTTCCTTTTGCTCCAACTTATTTAAGGAGGATTTCTTTCTTGAGCACCAGGTACTGTGCTTGTCCCTCAGCTTCAAGGTCAGAGCGTGAAGGCATCAAATGCTCACGTCTGGATACTCACTGTGCGGCCAGTAGCATGTTCTTCCTAGTCGCCATCTCATTCCGTCCTCCCAGATGAGGTCTGGTTAAATACTCGGCCACGGATTTACTAGGAAATTCTGCTTCACAGACATAGGCAAAGTCCCGAGCCAAATGAACAGCCTCACCTGGTACAATTGGCAATGACAACAGACTTTAGGGTGGCCGTGGCCACCACCGGGAAAACTGTCCCTTCCCTCTTTTTCCAACACTCTGCCAGTCATTTTGCAACCTAAAGTGAAATTAACTTTTGGTCCTTTCAGTGGGTACTCTTCCCCTAAGAAGAGGGTGAAATCATATAATGGAAAAAAAAAAAAGACCCATAAATTTTGAACTATCCCTGAACAATGTTAACTAGTCCTCTGCCCAACTTGAGCAGATAATCAAGACATACCCCTGCTTTCTCCTCATAATAAAACAGTATCATTGGGTGGAAGTAGGAGGCAGGCACGTCTGACAAAAAAGCAAACTGTCACTTTTCTTTATGAAACTGGAACAAAATCTTTGACATAGAACTTTCGTTCTCAATGAGGGCGCCCATCACTGAAGGGGGCAAGTCTCTAGGATGTTTGTTTCTTCAAGAATGAGAGGCAGGAGTGTTTCCTACTGAGCCCTAACAGCCGACCTGGACTCCCCACCCCCTTGTCCAAGCTATGGGGGTTGCAGAGGGAGAAATCCAAGTTGCGGGGCATCTCCCACCTGAACCAGCACTTGTCATCTTCTGGTATCTCGTCTAGAGTTAAGGAGACACTTCGGTGCTACAGAAACACTAAGGAATCCAGGAGGGCCCGCGAAGGTCTGGACGTCTTGGAGCTGGGTTCTGGCTCCAAGATTTGGGGTTACTAGAGCTTTACAACGACCCAGATGGCGGAGCTCCCCCACCAGCCCCACGTCCCTCCCCAGATTCACTGAATCAGTCTGAGACTGCTGTTCTGGCGCACGCGTTCTCATTCAAGCATCCCTGCCTGGCTGGTAATAGGGGAGCCACCTTTATGCGCCACGCACGCAGAACCCACCATTCTCTGTGCGGGAACAGCTGTTCCCCAACAACATCTAACAGGCAGCTCCTTTTTCCTCGCCCTGACCCCCAGAGACACTCATGAGAAGGTGGACCAGGGCTCTGCCAAGTCTCCTTGAGCCCCGCAGCAGCACCACTTAGACCAGGGAAAGAAAGAGTTCAGAGAGCTTGCCTGGCTGCCAGGAGACCACCCCTCACTGGCTCCCCCAGCCCGCAGCTGATTGGGCATGGTGCTGGGGGCTGCTCCAGGCTTCAGGACCAGCCTCTCAGGGTCCAACTCATTTTTCTGTGCGCAGCAACAATGAGCTTGTTTTGTTTTGGAAAATAATTATTTCACTTTTCCCTTGCCCCTTTTTTAAAGGCTGTATTGCATTCTTGGCTACTTTCCAGGATGGGGGTGCAGACCCATTCAAGAAACTAAAGTGTCACATCCTAACCATCTCAGGAGTGGGGAGAAGGGCCCAACTGTGGGCCCCATTACTTTTTTTTGATGGGGGAAAGGAACAAAGGAACTGTGAACTGGGCTAGTCTCATTGTATACAAGCGTTTTTCTCTTCACTGATCACAATCCCAATATTCATTTCACAGCTACAAAAACAAGAATCGGTGCTTCTGCCCACCAATAACCAGCTTTATTTAAAAAAAAAGTGTACCAAATGATCGATTGTATCCGTCAAAAACTGGTTCATTTAATAGAATAGGTCTCAACACCCAAAAACTTAATGTCTTAGGTTAGGAAAACCCATTTCTTTTTGACAATGATTTTTTTTCTGAGGGACCCAGAACAGAATACTTATGCCAATGTTAACTTATTTGATTAAGTTACTGATTCATTGTGATGAGCTAGCTCATGGCAAATCTTTCATTCTCCCCCCTCGACTTGTGACTAAGAGTTGTTTTTAAAGCTTTTCTTTAGAGAAGTATTAGAGACAACACAAGACTAACTAAAAACACCATGAAACAAAAACAAAACTCCACTGACCTTCTACTAAGGATGTCAGGAGGGTTACGTGGGCAGCTTTCCGTCTGCCGGCTGGAAGATTCAACCCAATCTTGTCCAACTTCTCCCGCAAAGACCGGCCACCATTTTTAGATTTGGCTCTGAACCAAATAAAACCAAACAAAAACATTAATTAAAAACATTTTTTAACTAAAAAAAAAATACATATACATACAATACTCTGTTCTCAGGAAACCACACTTTAAAATTCTAAATGCCTAATAAGCTGCTCTCAAAACTGAAATCTCAAAGACAATCTACGCTATATGGATCATAATCAAGTGATACAGGGAGTTCTTATTTAATCCCTGTGAAACTCAAAACTCTTTCTTAGCATTGCCAACTTTTTTTTTAAATCACAGACCATTACAAGTCATACTGGAGCAGATAAATTTTCACTTGTACAAATTGCAGGAGCCTCCAAAGCAATTCCCTGGGGAAACTAGAATCACGGAGCAGCAACTCTTCCCTGAATAGAGACACTCCTGCTTCACACATGAAATCAAGCTCCAAGCAAATGATCATTTGCTAGCACTGTTTTAACACTTCCTTCTACATCTGGTGCTTCCTAAAAGAGAAGAAATGTACTAAAACTCCCTGCCGATTAGAATTCAGTGTTAGGTATAAAAGTGACATAAATGTTAAAATTACCTCCCTGGTCCTTTTATATTACTCATCTCCAACCACCCAACTGCCATGCCCAGAACGTGCCCCCACGTACCTTCTGAGAACACCTCCCAGTAATGAGGCATTTAAGCACTCAGGCGGGGACAGTCGCCTCTGGACTTCAGCGACTGTCACTTTGTATTTCGATGTAGAACTGAGGAGAGACAACCTTCCAGGGACAGAGCAGAAGACCTCACTGGGATTCATCACAGCCCCCACCAGCTCCTTCTGACAAGGGAGACTCAGGGGGTTCTTGGTCATTGAAATGGGACCTGTGAATGGAGATCAGAAGTGGCAGTCCTGAGCAAAAGAGACCTTTTCAAACCACTAACCAAATTTGAAAGAGCTCTTTAAATACATAACATTGCATGTTGGACTATAAATTGCAAGCAGATTTTTTTTTAAAAAAGCCATATTCTTCAAAGATAATCGAGTCTGAAATTCACAAGTTAACACCTTGGGATGTTAATTAGCCAAGATCCCAAGCAGGGAAGGTTTTCATTTTCTAGGCACTGTTAAAATCTGTTTAATTAGAACATTTGTTTCCAAAAGGCTGATTCAATACTAAATAAATGGTGATTCCCACCCCCCATCAACTAATAACTAAATATCACAAGACATATTTCAGATCATTTGTCAAAATCTTTCAGTGCAATGGATTGCAGTATATTTTAAAATACAAACAAACGTGTTACAAGTTCATTAAGAGATTAAGTTTATTTCCGGAGCTTTTTTACCCCCCATATCCATTTTTCCCCAATTGGTTTCAAACATTTTAACATCAAGTAACAGACCATAACTATCCTTCATTTAGGATTACTCCATTTCCCAACACAGCCAAACTGGTAATCCTGGCAGTATGTAACTTAATTTCATGAGCCGCTCACTCACCAAGTAATCCAATTTTCCAAGTCCCCTCCCACCTCATCCCCGCCTAAACCGAACAGATTATCCAGCCTGGTTCTTTTAGGGCTGCGTGTTTTGTAGGCCAAACTGTTTCCAACCTTTTTCTTGCAGGTCAGAATGAAGGATCCTTACCCTGTGCACAATAAAATCATACCAGTGGAAACTGTCACAGAACCAATCACTCAACTAAGGTACGTGGTATTATCCTCCAAATCAAATCAGTGTTTATTCACTCTGGGAGGCTTTCTGGAGCATCGTAAAAAAACACTCTAATTCAAAGAGTAACAACGGAAAACTAGGGAGTAAGAAATTCGGAGATTGAGAGGCAGCTCCTGAGCATTCTACCAACATCTTTCCCCACTTAGATCTTAAAGAAGTGCCCTCTCTTCTCACTCCTAAAACCTCCCTACCTTGAGTCAATCCCTTCCACTACAAATGCCCCACCTCGCCAATCAGTTAATAACTTCATAGCACAGTTAAGAGAAACCAGTACAGAGTGTGTGCGGCCGGAGGAAGGGAAGAGCTCTCGATTACTGCGTACCTTTGCGAATAACTGTCTGATCGTGCAGAAGTAGGTGCTGGTCGTCGACATTCTAAGGGAGAAATGACAATAAGTTTCCTTTAAGTTCGGGGATGCCGGGGCGGAAGGTGGGGGGAGAGGGGGGGTTAGGAGGGAGGCAATGGGGCAAACAGGTCCAGGCTGGAGAGGGCCAGAGCCAAGGCGCTCACCTGCACCTCCTCCATCTGGTGCGCCATGTCGTGCAGTCCCAAGTTCTCGGCCAGGCCCGCAGCATCCAAGGCGTGCGAGTGGGGCAGCAGCAGGTCCGAGCGACGGTAGGCATCCCGGCGGGCGCTCATGGCGCCACCTTCCAGCCCGGAGAGGTGGGGTAACAAGCCGGCCGGGCGCCCGTGGTGCGACGGCAGGCCAGCCCCCTCCTGACTCTGGCGGCCAGGCCAGGCCTGCTGCTGGCTGCCGGTGGGCGCCGGCTGGTGCAAGGGGTTGATGGCAGCCGCGTACGCTTCTCCCAGGTGCGAGTAGGGGTCGGTGGACTGCGAGTAAGCCAGCTGCTGGTAGGGAGGTGGAAAGTAGGGTGGTGGCTGGTATTCGGCGACTCCAGTATGGGAGAGGGGCGGCGCGGGGCTGTAGAGATGCTGCCCGGCGGAAGAGAGGTGAGGGAGGCGCGGGTTCCCATTGCTGCTCGCGTCGTGGCGATCCTGGGACAGAGAAAACAGAGACCCGGTTAGTACGAAACCCCGCTGCTGTGAACTGACCGCAGTCGCCGCACTGAGCTTGGTGCCCCCGGGGACCCACCGCACCAGCCAGGACCCGACCCGCCGGGCCTGCCCTCGGGCCAAATTGCCCGGAGGAGCAACGTGCCCCGGGGATTTCGTTGTAAACCGCGAGTTTGCCGAGGAAGAGAAAACTGAAGACCTGGAAGAACGCGCCCTCAGGGTCCGGCGGTGAAGGTCTGGGCGCTCTGACGCCCGAGGCGTTCTGAGGCGCCAAGTCCGAATCCCAGGACTTGGGCCGGGAGAAGCTGGGGCAGGGGTCCGAGGAGAAAGCCTGAACGCAGCGCAGAGCGCGATCGCTCACAAGCCCGCACATGTCGGCGTCACTCGTCTAAAGTGGAGAAGTTGCCGGCGCGGATAATGCGCGCCGCGCAGGAAGTAAGCTTTTTCCCCGCCCCAGGGATCCTCCCTTCCACGCCCTCAGGACAAAAACCTCCGGGCGAGTGACGCTCCCTAGCAGGGCCTGCCACCCAGCGCCGCCCAAGGGACTCGGGAAGGAACCCACCGCAGCCAGGGCTGCCCTCCCTGCTACCTGTGTCCCGACCAAGCAGGGATAGGAACTGACACCGTCCTGCCTAGCCACTGTCAGTCTCCCCACAAATCCGGCACAGGGGGAGAACGAAAGACCCCGAAAATTGGGCAGCCTTGCCTGCGCACTCTCCCTTGTCCCACGGCTGTCCAACTTTATTCTTAAAGGACGTGTCGCCATGTGTTCCCGGGTCACAGGGGTAGCGGGGAACCAGGATAGGACACTGTCGCCCCCTAGCGGAAGTGCCCGGGTCTGCAAACAGGGGCAGCCCCTCGAGGTCCCGCGGGAGCACTGCTCTCCCGCGTCCAAGCAGCCACCGCTCTCCTCTCCCAGGGCCCGGGCGCACGCCTCGCGCCGCCTGCGTCTTCTTCCTCTTCCCGCTCGCCGCCTCCCTCCCTCCCACTCTCCGAAACTCTAGCTCAACCTGTCCGACAGGCTGGAGCACTCCCGAGCACGTATGGCCCCATCTGGCCTCAGCACCCCCCCCCAGCCCCCACTTCTCATGAAAGCCAAACTTCTGTTGTTTTCTTGTTTCCCCGAGGGAGTAGCGGGGCAAGTGACATGCCCGCCTCGAAGGAGAGTCCGCAAAGGTGTCGCCGGCAGGTCACCTCGTCTGACCCTTTTGGACGGAGATGTCGCGCGTAAAAGCCACCTTTGAGTTGTAGACCCGGCGCTCTTCCGAGAAAACGGGAAGAAGGGCTGTTTTGCTTCGCAAGAAACCGGCGGGTAAGCTTTGTGGGTGGGATCTGCCATTCCCTTTCCAAGCCCCGTTCCCGAGGCCGAATATTTAGAAAAGGCCCGATTCAGGGAGGGGACCGCAGAGAAACGCACGAGAGGGTGTCCGGAAAAGTGGACCCTGACCCATCGAGGGGCAAGCAATGTGTGCCTGTTCGCTGCTCCTGTGCCCTCGCCCCCGACCGCGGTCCAGGGGCCCCCGCCTCCCTGACTGTACTCGGGCGGGGCCATGCTGCGCCCCTGTGCCCAGCTCACCTCGCAGTCCTCTTCATACTTGACATTATCGGTTATTTTCCACAACATGGCGTCCGGCGTCCCCCAAAACAGCCGCCAGTTAAATCCAGGTTCCCCCCACCCCCCGAGCGGTAAATCCAAAATTGGAGTCACGGTGGCCAGGCGTCTGCCGCCGCCCCCGCCGCGCGCGCGGGTCTAGCTGTCCGGGTCACTGGACGCGCATCGGTGGCTCTGCGGTTGTGGATGCTGCCGACGCGGGTGTAGAGGCCTCTGCTGGGGACCCGGGAAGCCGCACCCGCACTGTACGTCCCGGCGGTAGCCAGGGGATCGGGGCGCCTTAATGAGAAGGAAATTATCATAACTCCTCCCCTGGGGCCGGCGGGAAGGCCCCGGCGCCGGGCGGGGCGGCCCCCAGCCAGTCCCAGCCTAGCTCCGCCCCGCTACCCGGCCGGGCGCCGAGCTGAGACCACGCTGCAGGGGGCGAGGAGAGGAGGGGCGGCCCCTCGCTGACAGCCGCAGGCCTGCGAGAGCAGGGTCCCCCGTCACTCTTTGCATCAGTCGCCAGGCACACACCTCACCAGTCACATACCTGTGATTGGCAGAACTGGGGACCGGGATCCAAACGCCCAAGAGCCTCCCTCTTTCACCTCCCTCATCCTCCAAAAGACGTTGTCACGGGGTAAAGACCCGGATTTCGGGGATGTCTCACCAGCTGAGGTCCCCTTATCTCCTGAAATGTCCCAACCACCCACTCCAAGGAGACTTAAAGTTTAAGCTGGGATCATGCCGCTGGAGCCCCAATCCTTCCAAAAGACGACCTCCCCCCACCCCAACCCCACCCTACAGTGTGGGCACCGTGTCGTCGCGTTCCTCTGAGGATCTGGGGGAGGGAAAGCCTTCTTGGGAGTCTGCCCCAAGCGCCACCAAGCCGGCTGGCCGCTCCACCAGCCCCGAAGTCTAGAACAACGGCGTTTCGCCGCCATCGCCGAAGCTCCATCACCACAGCTGGGCTGCGGCGGGGGCACCCGCGCGCCCTCTCCCAGCCCTGCCCAGCCCTTCCCTGCCCAGCGTCGGCTTGGCAGCTGCTTCCGACGAACAGACACTTAGAAGCCTCAACTCGACCGAGAGAATAGGTGCGGGGCCGAATACAACCCAAGCGCCCGGGGCGATGGGGAAAGGGAGAATGTGGCGGAAGAATGAGGGGCCAGAGAGGCCCCCGCTAGAGAGGTGAGCACCTCCGTGCCTCAGATGCAGGCAGAAAACGAAACTTACTTCCACATAAACGTTGCCTCTCCCTCCAATATATATTTGCCACCTAAACTTGAAAGCAGAGTGTAATACTGAAAATTTTTAAAGAAACGAAATGCATTGGCCCGATTGTTGTAACTGACCCTTTTGGCTGCTAGAAGAAAGTCGCTAATTCTCAAGGGCGATTTTTGTGGGGGCGTCTCACCTGGCTCCGGGAGCTGAATTTAAATATTATCAGGGCATCAGAGAAGGGAACTATTTCGATTTAATTCTGAATCCGATTTTGCAATAATCAATACCTATCAGTTCAGTGCCCCAGGCCTGGTGTGGACACTGGGATCCGCAGAATGAATGCATTGGCTATTTGCCTGCTCCTGCTAGGGTTTGTTTGAGCTTTAGCATTTCTTTTGACTCAGATGGGCCTAAAATAGAATCACCAAAATAAAAATAGGCGTCCTTCAAGCGAAATGTTCTCCCTTGCCTTAGAGAGCAGACAGATTCGAGGTGATATTCTGACCAGACGTGAGAACAAAACCTGGAAGTGAAACCACTGGGGTTTTTTCGGGCATGTCTGCGGGCTTTGCACTAAGACAGAGCACACACGACCCCTGACACCTCGCTTCCAAAATACCGGGGCCAGGGTGATAAAAGAAAAAACCCGCAGAAGCGGCGCTCCTGGTATTCGGGAGTGGAGGCACCTGAGCAATGCAGAAATCGGACTCGGGCGCGGCAGGCATGCTGGCGCCCTGGGCGTGGAAGATTGGGGTCCCAGGCACTTTCCAGGGAGGCTGCGGCGCCTCCGGGCGCCCCAGACTCCCAGATCGGTGACACAAGGGTCTCCCCTCCACGCCGGGCCTTCTAGCTCCAGGTTTGACTCCGAGAACCTGCCTGGCATGCAGCTCGACTAACTAGTCTCGTCCACTCTGGCGACTTTGCCCCTGGGCAGTTTGGGTCCAGAACTGGTCAGCAAGGTGCCAACCCCCCCCCCCCCCAGGTTCTGGCTGCCCTTCTTTTCCGCAGCACAGCTCGCCGAAGCCACCCGGAGGGACGGAAATTCCTCGCAGCCCCTGGGCGTCTGTGGCGGAGGCAAAGGGAACCGACGGGCCCTGAAGCTATGCACACCTCTGTTCGGGGAGCCCCAGGGGCACAGAGGTTTCGGAACCGCTGAGCAAAGGCCATTCCTTCCCAAGCCAGCTCCCTGGACCTGGACTCTCCAAGGGACACGCTCTCAAGCTTGAGCGCGACTACCGCGCCCTGGATGGGGAAGGCGGCTCAAACGAATCTTCAATCTTCCCGGCCAGGCGGACTCTGCCCAAACACGCACACCTTCGGCTTCAGAGCCGGACCCCAGGCACACACAAACCCTGGCCGACATGCTTCCTTAAGCTCAACTTTTCTCTCAGCCGAGGGCAAAGAGCGGATGGCTCCCGCACTCAAAGCGGACCCCTCGCAAGGCCCCGGCCCCTCGTGGTGTGGAAGACGCGAGACTGCGTGGCCACGCCTCTAGGCAGCCACCGCCAAGGAAGGGTGCCCCTCCTGACCCTCCTTGGCTTCGCAGCCGCCAAACTGTAAACAGAACGTGGGGATTCCAGGGACCAGCCTTGCTACACGCTTCGCACAATCAAGGATAAGGGGCTGAAGGGTTTGAGCGACTTCCCTCTGTCGCCCCCTAGGGAACCTGCACTCAACACACACGCTTGAAGCCCTGGACTCAGGCCCCCAGTCCGCTCGGATGACGCAAGAAATCGGAGATCGGAGGCGACGAGGCGTCTGAGAGGACAGAGGCGCTTCGACAGTGAGCCACCTCCAAAGATGCGCGGGTGGCTGCCTCTGGAAGCAAGGTTCCCAGCCCCAGGCGAGAGCCCTCCGCCGCCCCCACCCCAACCCCCACCGCAAGCCTAGGGAGGGTGGAGCTGGATTAGAGCGGACCTGCTATTCCTCTTCCTGCCCCAGGGAGGGGGAGCCCGAACGGCAGGTGGAGACCCAGGAGCGCCGTCGCGGGCGCCGCTCAGTAAGCAAGGTGTCTGTCCCGCCCCGCGGAACAGCCTGGGCTCCGGCTGGGACCGCAGTAAGAGGCGGGGCCCGGTTAAGCAGAGCCGAAAAGCCGGGGCCTGCAGCAATCCTGGAAGGCGCCCATTCACGCTCTAGCCCACACCCTCCCTTCGCAGCACCGGCACCCACTGGACAGACATGTCGTCAAAGGGCATCCGAACTAAATCCACTGAGGTGCACGCCCGGGACGCCACATGCATCAGTTCACAGCCACCCCAAAATAACAGCAATCGTATAAAAATAGTAATTGTTTTAATGGTGTTCAAAGTGGCCGCTGCACACACACAGGTGCTTCATCCAGGGCCCAACCCAACTTTGTACCGCTCACTTCTAAGCGCGCCGCGCCGCGCCGCGCCGGTCCGGTGCTGGAGGAGTTTTGCAGCCTTTAGCTCTCCCTAGCAAACTTCTGCTTTTTACAAACGGACAGAAGCGAAACGCGGAGCTGAGGGGGCCTGTAGGACCCAAGCTTCCGAGAGGACCCAGGTCTGGTCTGGCCCCCATTTGCGGAGAGCTCGCCAAGCGGGGAGGTCGTCGGCACAGTCTCTAACTTAACAACATCGCCCCATTTCTCAGCAGGCGAAGGTGAATTTTAAGTCGTCCGAATACCTCAAAGCCTGTTATTCAAGGCCACCTTCCTAGCGGCTCTCGGGGATCTATTACAGACAGGCTGGGTCTCGCCTCCTCTGCCCCGAGGGACCCCCGCCCTCAAGAGGCCACGCTTGGCTGCAGAATGCCTGTCACCTCTCCACCCACTAACATCCCCGGGCCCATCCGAGTGCAGCCTAACCGCTCGGAGCGCAGACAGGAGGACTTAAGGCGCGAGCCCAGTGTCCCCGGAGGCCTTCTCGGCTCGGTGTCCTAGAACACCAGGCACCTCTGGGCCAGCTAAGCCCGGCGGCCTCCACGGATTTATCTGGTCGCCGCCAGGCGAGGAGGAGGCCCACTGTGGCCGGGCGCCCGGCGGCGCGGACTCGGCCTCCTGCGCCAGAACTGCGCAGCGCCCAGGGGCCCCCGCGCGCTCCCACCGGCGCCCAGCCCACCACCCAGGGGGCACCCTCGGCTTAGCAGCCAGGCCTCCTGCTCGCCTCCCTGCCGACCCCTGGGGTCGGATCTGCCCTCCACCCAACACCTCACCTTCAGTAACTGGAAATTCATGTTGCCCGCTCTTCAGCCCTCTGAGTTGAGGACTTTAAGAATGGGAGCAACGCAGGGAAAGGTCCCCAAGGGCCGCGCCGTGTGCTGTAAAATGCTCCGAGCGTTTATTTAATTAACGGAAGGGGGATGGGGGGTGGGGGGACAATTCACAGCCAAAACGGGCTATCGCGATTGGAAGACACACCTGAAGGTCCTGGTTACTCCTCCCCTGCCCTCCTCCCCTTGGAAACTGTAAACTCGCCAGTTGAAAAGGGTCTTCCTGGCGTTTTGAGTGATCTTTACGTATGTTTATGACAAGCAGTAAATAAGGCTCCTTCCATCACGAAATTATTCTAAATGTAGTGTAGTCTTGCTGGCAAGAGACACTGTAAACGTGTTTTGTCTCCAAAGATAGATCTATGAACGTTTCCGTGAATTCTCCGCTGTCATTTCTGGCTTTGATCTAACTTGAGGCGCCTTGCAGGTTTCCAGGTCCAGCTAAAATTGGCCGAGGGGCAGTGAATTCCCTGGAGGAGAAGGAGGTGGATGAGTTTGGGGTCTTCCATAAATGCCAGAGAGATTTGTTTACACCTTGGTTATCACATTCTATTTGCCTTAAGGAAAGAGGCAAGGTACCTGGGTAAGAAAAAAGAGAGAAAGAAATGAAGGAAGGAAAGAAAGAGAAAGAAAAAAGGTAGGAAAGAAAGAAAGAAAGAAAGAAAGAAAGAAAGAAAGAAAGAAAGAAAGAAAGAAAGAAGAAAGAAAGAAAGAGAGAGAAAGAGAGAGAGAGAGAGAAAGAAAGAAAGAAAGAAAGAAAGAAAGAAAGAAAGAAAGAAAGAAAGAAAGAAAGAAAGAAAGAAAGAAAGAAAGAAAGAAAGAAAGAAAAAGAAAGAAAGAAAGACAGACAGGCAGCTGAGAGCCCAGTAAAATGCAGTCTTCTTAAGAAAGACCATAAACACAAAAATAAATGCCATTTGTTGACTGTACCATCAGTTTAAACATCAGGGGACCCACTGTGATCACCTAGATCAGCAGGAGGCGAAACTAGATTTGCACAGAAGCTGCCCTTCTTTACCTGGATCCTTGATGATTTTCACACAAAACCTGCCCAGGCAAACCAAACAGCTCTTTTTCCAGAGAGGTGGGTTGAAAACTTACCCAAGATTCCTCCACATATGCTTAAGAAGAAGAAGAAGAAAAAAAAAAGTGGCAGGAAAACTTCAGGTTTCCACCTCACCTACCGGTAAACTCTCTAGAGTGTATAGTTTCTCTGTCCCCTGTAGTCTTCAAAGGCACAGTTTTTTAAACGCACAGAGAAATTTTTATGTTGGAGAACCATCCATGTAGAGAAATGTACATTTTTACATTTCTCAAAACAGACTGTGATGCACAGCCACCGTTTAGCATAAAGAGGCTTAAACAGTCACTCTGAGTCACAGATCTGGGCAAAAAATAGGCAGAATGCAAAACTACAGGGGAAAGAGTTTAGTCGACAGTAAAAGCAGGATTTTGAGTCTCATACTCCTCTATTCTAAGATCAACACATGCTGTGCTTTTTGGTCCCACTATAGGAACAGTTAAAAGGACACAGGCCACATTTTGGGAGGTAGCTACACCCAGGCAGTAGGGTGGGGTTTGGGGGGAAGGGTGTAGAGAGAAAGCTGATTTTTTTACTTCCTTATAGTTAAGAGTTTTGTTCTCTTTGGGGGGGGGGCAGTGGTTGCAATTCATGTGTCTTATGTTAACTATTTTTTAAAATGAACACACTAATCTATGTTAACATCCTGATTTTATTTCAAAAATTAATCCAGAAAGGAAGATGACGTTGTTGTTGTATTTCTGGTCTTCTTTTGTTATTTCTGCTGTAATTACATCTCACTTTTATAACTTGTGTTTTGAAAATGCAATGACCACTGTTAATGCCCAAGTGTATTTCTTTGACTTCAGAAACTGGAGCACCTTACACTGTCACAACATGTAATTATGAAATATTGGCAGCTGGGCAAGGTGTCAACTTGCCCAGGGTCTTTTTACACAGCTTCCACTAGGAGGGTCTGCTGTGAAGCTGGAGAAGACCCCTTGGTGGGGCAAGCTCTCAGCTCCCAGGCGGCCCTCCGTGTCCTCTCTCCTCTGCCCACTCTCTTAAGTCCAACCAGCCAGGCTGCAGTTATCTCCAGCTTACCCCTGGCATCTTCCTCACGTGGCATGCAAGCGTTGGCTTCCATGAACCTGGTGCCAAGCTCCTGAGTTCTGCATGTAAGAACTCATTTCAGTGAGGCCGTCGGCCCGAAAGCAACAACAACATTAAAAAAGCCAAAATGGCACCATGGCAACCCACGGATCTGGAGGGAAAGCCTAGCCAGCAAAAGTCAACACCAAATTAAAGCCAGAACCTAAAAAAAAAGAAAAGATATTATTCTTTAGATTCACTGTATAACATAAGGATCAGTTTCCAAATCCTTTTTAATACCAGGAACACGAACCAAAAATTTTTAGAAACTAATATATGTATATATTTCTCTCACCTGAACAAAATCTTTAGCGTGCAAAAGTAAGAATTGGAAATTTCTTGAACCAGCATTCTCTTTTCATGAGAAGTTTAGATATGCTTGAAGAAGATTTAGAATCCTACCCTGCCCTACTTTATCCTGTTAGGCAATAATGAGTTCTCATTTTGCTGGAAGATGTTCTCCTGCTGCATAAGCAGACCTGCTACGATCAAGGCCAGTTTCACTTATTTGTCAGTTGAAAAGCTGTTATCCCCTCAATCTCGGACACAGCATAAAGCAGTGGTTCCCAAAGTGAAGTCTGGGAGCAGGAGTCTGGGCCCCACCAAGGAACTCCCAGCTCGCAGGCCTCACCCCAGACCCACTGAATCTGGAGGTCCGTGGGTGGGGCCAGCAACCTGTGCCCGGACCAGCCCTCCAGGCGATTCTGGTGCACGCTAAAGCCTGAGACCTGCTGGCTTAAATGATTCCTAAGAAAACAAGTGTGAAATTATTTCTTCCACTGTTTGTATGTGGGACTCTGAAACTGTGTATAATAAGTCACATTTGCATGTCCCCAAACCATAGCTGTATAGATGAAGAGATTCCTCTATTCCTCTTTGTGGTCTAGGTCATAGAAACTCTTTTTGTATTGAAAGGATGCTCTTTAATTTTATCACAAATTGGCCTTTTAAACAACCAATTTATCCTAGTCAAACCACTCATTTAGACTTTGGTTTTTGTTTTGTTTTAAAGAAATCATATATACAATATGTTATAAAAATTCTTTCATTTATATGGATTTGGGGGTAAGGAGAAGAGGAGGCAAGGAAGTTTATCTTAAACATGATCTTTAAAAAATAATTTCATTGCTTGTAATAATCTATAATGAAAATAATACATGTGTATAACTGAATCACTATGCTGTATACCAGAAACTAACACAACATTGTAAATCAATTATGCTTCAATTTTTTAAAATTTGTAACTAAAAAAAGGATTTGATTGTTTCTTCTTGTCTATGTCCCCTCTCCCATCTAAAGACTTAGATTATAAATCTGTTTTTCAATTATACTCAGGAAAATGCTGAGGCCCCAAAAGAGGTGATCATCAGAAACCAGGACTTCCCCAGCCCCATCCTGTCCAAGGAAGCAAGTCACCCCTTCCTCCTTTTGGACCCCTACCCTTAGGACAAGTCAGAATCCACAGGTTCCCCTCACCTGGACCACCAGGCTGCCCTTCTAACTCCTGATGACACCAAAAAGAAGGACAGGTCGGTTACTTGCAAGGTCAGTCACAGGAGGGAAAGGACCGGGGCTGGAATTAGGGTAAGGAAGTGAAATTTAATAAGACACTGCCAAACTCGGTAATCAACACAATATTTTAATGCATGATTTTTTAAAAAAATTTTTTTAAATGGGGGGAAGGTAATTAGGTTTATTATTTATTATTTTATAATTATTTTCAGTGGAGGTACTGGGGATCAAACCCAGGACCTCATGCATGCTAAGCACTCTACCACTGAGCTCTACACTATTACACTATTTTTTAAATAGTAATATTTAATACACTATTTTTTAAAAATCAAAATGAACACACAAAAAATCTTCAGTGGACAAAATATCAAAATTTTAAGTGAAGACAGGCTGCGGTTGTTTGTTTCATGACCCTGTGTAACTGTGCAGTGGAAAGTTATTTTCAGGCAGCCCTGAGTCACAAGCCCCTTGTGTCCCCCACCACATGGGCGGGTGAGAGGTGACAATGGGGGTGAACAGGCTGGTCAAGGAGGGACTTGGATAGAGCTGCAATTTTTTGATTCCGGAGCTTTATTAACTTTCCGATCAGGAGGCTATTTTACAAGTGTATCTAGGGATCCAGGATTTCCTCTGTCTCAGGCTCGTCTGGAAGGGCACCATGGGAGGGCAGTGCCTCACAGGACTGAACACTAGAAAACAGGGCATCAGAATGCCTGCCATTTCCTATCGTGTTTAGGACAGCTGGAAGTCTGGTGGTGTCTGCATTTTCCCAAATGTGCCACATCCTCATCTCTCACTCCTTGGTGAAGACCACAGCCTTGGGAGCCGCTGACTCCACATGCCTGCGGCAAAGTTCTTCAACTCTTAGTGCCTCAGTGTTTGCATCTGTAAAATGGAGATGATCGTGCCTACCTCCTACGGGTGAGGATGAAATGAGATAGCATTTGTAGACTATTAAAAATAATGCCTGGACAAGACATGTGTTACTGTCAGTTACTACTGTCATCACTGAGAGTTTTTTTTACCCTCAGAGCACAGGCTGCCCTCTGTCCATGGCTGAACCTACTTACACAGGCTGACCGGCTGACCCACAGCCGCCCACCCCGCCCACACTCAGCCACCTCCCTGCAACCCTCATTCATCCAAGTTCACCTTCTAAGTGCATCGGCCAAGTGGGTAGCCCTCAGGTTAATCAGCAAGTGAGAGGCACTTGGGGACATTTGTTCCTTCATTCCTCCAACTGATAGTTACCAGCATCTCTGCCAGGCTGTCAACAGGTAAAGAAGTCTGTCCTCTTGTAACCCCTAGTCTCGAGGGGGAGCCATGCCTTCCTCCAACAGTGTTTTGAGGGCCTCCTATGAGCCAAGCTTTATTGTGGGCTCTGGGGATACAGAACATCCACAAAACTGACCAAATCCCCAAACTCATGAAGCTTACACTGGCCAGAGACAAGAGCATTAAATAAGCTATTACACAGGGAGGGAAGGAGGAGGGAAGGGAGAGGGAGGGAGGGAAGGAAGGAAGGAAGGAAGGGAGGAAGGAAGGGTGGAAATGCTGAGAAGAGAAATGCGAGGACAGAAGCCA
Organism: Camelus ferus; assembly: GCF_009834535.1. NCBI lineage: Eukaryota > Metazoa > Chordata > Mammalia > Artiodactyla > Camelidae > Camelus > Camelus ferus. The sequence goes on along the minus strand of NC_045714.1, from coordinate 10,129,769 downwards.
GGGTCCCTAACAGGCTGGGGAGGAGCTGACTAGTCTGTGTGTCGGGCAGGCGGGCAGGCGATGCTAAGGGCTGACTCTGGCACAAAATGAAATAAATAAAATAGAAATCTCCAATTTTCCCATTCCCAGAGACAAACACCATTAAAACACAGAAGTATAATTCTATAATTTTTCTATATAATCCATATTGTATGTGATATAGAAGACATAACATGTTACATTTTATCTCTATTTTAAGCATAAATTTTAATAACAATAGCAGGAGTTGTGCTTTATCTTCTGCAATTTGCTTTTAGCACTTAGCTGCAGAGTGGGCACATCTTTGCATGCAGATATATGTAGGTTCAATTCTTTTTTGCTGTTGTTACTTTAGTCCTTGTTTTTCTTTTATTTCCTTCCATTTTCTTTCTTTTTTGGGGGGGCTGGTTTTATGTTTAATGTTTATGATAGCTGCCACATTAGGATTTTATTTTATTATTTATTTTTATTTGTTTTTGTTTGGGAGGGGAGGTAATTACATTTATTTATTTACTTATTTATTTATTTAATGGAGGTACTGGGGATTGAACCCAGGACCCCATGCATGCTAAGCATGTGCTCTACCACTGAGCTATACCGTCCATCTCCACATTAGGATTTTCTGCTTTTACTTGCCTTTTTCCTGTGCATCCTAGCTAACCTGCATTGACACCTACCACGTGTATCTCACTGTTCCAGAGCTTTCCCATGTATTATCTCATTTAATCTGGTAGGAACCCCATGCGGTGGGAACTATTACTATTTCCATTTTGCACGTGCGGGAACCCAGGAACACAGAGAGGTTCAGCAACATGCCCTACAGAGCCAGGGAGGTGGCAGAAATAGGTAAATAAGACACTAGGTGCTAAGCTGTCTGCTGAAGACTAAACTCACACCCTAACAAGTTGAGTCAAGTTGTCTTTTAAAATAGCCTGTGAGACAAACACGACCACAGGCTCTTTAGGGCTTAGGGGCCACTAGGCGAGGCAAAGGGAGACCTCGAGAGCCAGTAGAAATGCAGGTGTACCTTTTCCGGGTGTGATGCCCAGAAGTGGGATTTGGGCACCAGAGCCTAGGGGAGCAGCGCGAACTACAGTCTCATTTACGTCCGCACCAGCGGTGCAGAGGGCGGGTCCATTTCCTCCCAACTACAAGGTGGAAAGAGGTTATTTTACCACTCCTTCATTTTTGCCAGTCAGCTCACGCAAAAGAAAATGGTACATTCGATTTACATCTTTTCAAATGTTTGTGGGTCATGTGTGTGACCTCTGCCAGCCATTTGTGCTACTTGCCCATTTTTCTATCAAGGTACCGCTTCTTTGATTTTTTTTTTCAATGGTTTTCACACATTTTGTACATGTTTCAGTCTTTAATGCAGCTGGTACAGGGGTGGGGAGGTAAGTGGGAAGGGAGACAATTACCATCTAGGGTAGATAGACCTGATTTTAATTTTTCCCAGATGGAGAGACCACAGCCTACAGCCGTCACAGGACGGACAGGGCTGACCGAAATGCTGCTTTTAATCGTGCAAGTTGACATCTGTGTACGTGTGTTTTCCTGCCCTCCTATCCGTCTCCTTCAATAGTGGATTCTGTGCCAGCGCCAAGGCCCGTTTTGATGACTGTACCTCTCGGCCTTGTTTTCATATCTGCCTCATCTCCTTGATTCAAGTCTTCCAGAAAAGTCTTGGAATCAACGTGTCAGGCTCTTCCCCACCCCCAACACACACACACACTCATCTTGCTTCCATTTTGAGTGGAATTACTCAGAATGTACAGATAGAAGATTTGGTATCTTTATACTAATAGGGCTGAGATTAGGTCTCTTCTAGGTCTTGAAGAGACAGGAAAAGCCAGCCAGAGGCAGAGCTCTTGATTAAAGCTGTGGCTCTCCACGGGGTTAGCTGTCCCCCAGGGGACACGCAGCAAAGTCTGGAGCTACTTCTGGTTTTCACAGCTCAGGGGTGGGTGGTCCTGGCATCTCTTGGGCAGAGGCCGGGGACGCTGCTCACCATCCCACAGTGATGGGCGGTCCCCATGACACAGTTATCTGGTCCCAAACGTCAACAGCATCGAGGCTGAGAAGCCCTGCATTATTTTTGATTTGTTCATCGAAGTCCCGCCAGTGGCCGGAGGACGGCCACAAAGGCAGAAAGTGCTGGGGGACTCCCTGCGGCTCTGGCCCGAGGCTGCTGCTTCCGCCCGCAGGAGGCCGCTCAGCAGCTCAGGGTTGGTCGGCCAGGCTCCAGCCGAGGTCCGGCTGAAGCAGCACCGCAGGCAAGTGCAGGCTCTCTGCACCAGTCTCGGCCCTCTTCAGTGTCCTCCTAGGGCTGGGAGCCACATCGGAATCTGCCAGGCCCAGCGCAAAATAAAAATCCAGGCCCTCGTTCAGAACTTAAGAATCCAATCAATTAACAAAAATTTTTTTTTAAAGTTAAGAATTCCAGGGAGGATATAGCTCAGTGGTAGAGCACATGCTTAGCTCACACAAGCTCCTGGGTTCAATCCCCAGTACCTCCTCTAAAAATAAATATAAATAACTAAACTTAATTACCTCCCCCCCTCAAAAAAGTAAGAAATTTTAAAATTTTTTTAAAAATTAAAAGTTAAGAATTCCAGCATAGTAACAGCAGAGCATTAATCTAAGCATGAGACCCTTCCACGCTCGGGACCCTTGCAGCTGCACAGGTCACACGTCCAGGAAGCCGGTCCCGCTCCCTCCATGGCTCATCAGAACCGCCTTGTTCTGCTTCCGCCTCCCTGTGTTGCTCTCGGTGGAAAGGTGGTGATCAGAGAGCACGCGTTGCCGCCCTTCCTCTAAGGACCACAGTCCTGCAACGCTGGTTGCCTACTGTCAGAAAAGAGTTGTTGCAAACTATTTTACTCACTTTTCTAGTTGTTTGCAGCAGGAAGGCGAGGCCAGTGTTAGATGCTTCATCGTGGCTCGAAGTGGAAGGTCCCTTCTCTTGTATTCGTGTATGTATATTTCATATACCTGCGCCAGGTACTATATTAGGCGATTAATTATTTTTAAAATTGTATTTCACAGTTATACACGAGTATATTTGTCTTCTAAAAATGTGAAATATTACAGATAAGACCACAGTCCTTCCCCTCTGCCTCTCAGGACATAACTAATCTCAGCTTGGATGGTCACCTGGACCTGGACTCTCTCAGCATCTACTTACCTGTCTACGAACCCATAAGAAACACTGTGTCACGAGGTTTCCCTAGGACCCAGCAAGTCTACACCTGGGTGTTTGCCAAAGAAAAATGAAAATGTGTGTCCATAAATGGAGATGCAGAAGAATGCTCTTAGCAGCTCACGTCCTAATAACCCCAAACTGAGAACAACCCAAATGTCCATTAACAGCAGAGTGGATAAAATGTGGCGTGCTATTCAACGGAGTGCTACATGACAGCAAAGAAGAATAAGCTCCCGCTGGAGGAGGCAATCTCATAGACAACGTTAAAGCGAAAGAAGCCAGGCACAGAAGTGTACACTGTGGGGTTCAAGTTCAGGAACAGGTGTAATGCATCAATGGTGGTAGAAGTCCGAGTAGGGGTTAACTCATCTGTGTGGTGGGCAAGGACTGGGAAGGGCAGGAGGGGACCTTGAGGGGTGATGGAAAGTTCTAGATCTTCAGCAGGGCCTTGGCTCCAAGAGCGTCTTCACTCTGTGAATGCTGACTGAGCCGTACACTCAGGTGGGGCACTTTACTGTGCATATGTTATGTCTCAATTTTAAACAGTGAAAACAGTAATACAGCCGACCTCTAGGAAGGAAGTAACTAAACCAGATGTGGAAATCAGGAAGAAATGACCCCACGCGACTGACGTTTTAGAATGGATTTAAGTGTAAGTACAGTGAGAACTTTTGTGACAGAGGTTTTGTAATAATGTATTTTAAATAACACTTCATAAGTCCATTTTAAATTATTTAGGGCCTTTAAGTATACTTGCAATTGATGTTTAGATATATAAGGTAAAAACGCATGGTTTCTTTGTATGAGGGAAATTAGATTTGTAATTCATATCTAAACAATATTTAAGAGAAAAAAGTATATGTGTTTGCATGCTTATAAATGAATGGTACTATATATTCCTATACCATTCTGCAACTTCTTTTTCTACTTAATAACATATCTTGAAGCTCTAGCCACGTTCTAATACCTCACTTTAAAAATCGCTGCATAGAAATTCATAATCTGAACTCTGGTGCTTTACATATGTTATCCAGAGTCAGGCATACAGGACTCACTTGATACCTACTTGTTTCATGAATGAAAATGCCCCTTTTCTCTAAAACGTAGAATCCTTCAGGGTCAGAGATTTGCCTGTTCCATTCCCTGCATACGGAACTTGCCAGCAGAGAGAAGCCACATCGCTACTATGAAATCTCTTTCACTCTACAAACGCTCATCAGGTCTTGGTTTCCTCACCTTGAGGAGGGTGGGGATGAGGGTCAGAGAGGCTCTGTAACTTGCCCAAGGCCACACACCAAATAAAAACCAGAGTGACAGGCTTCAGGTTCTCAAAAGCCTGAGTTTAGCTGAGATACTGGGCCTCCTCAGAGGGTTATCTAGCCAAGCAGAGGAAGGGAAGGGAAGTTTGCAGGGGGATATGGGACAGATGGAAGGAAACAAGGGGAAGAGGCCAAGGGAGGTGGAGAAGGGGGCTGTCATGGCCGCAGGGCGGCTGCAGGCTGCATGGTGGCCCCAGCCCGCATGGTGGCCCCACTGCCCTTGGCCGCTGTGTCCCTGTGGCGGTGGAGGCCATAAGACCCATTCATAGGGTCATGAGGGCTCAACTATTTCATCACAACACAAGATGTCATCTGCCTCTTTTGCTCTGGACAGTGGAATTTTCCAGAGGCTATCGCAACAGACTGAAGGCAGAAGCAGACAGGAGAATCCAGTTGCCTTCTGTTAAGCCAAGCATTAAAGGGAGTTGTAAAACATAAAAGCGGACAAACAAGCAAAAACCCCGACTGTTCTCACTAAATTTTTTTTATTTTTCGAAAATATGGTTATTTTTTCCATAAAATATGTTTTTAGGTTAATATGTAATAGGTATATTATTGTTACTTTCAAATAGATATTTTAAATGTCTCAGTAATTTCTGATACAGTAAGTATTGAGAGCCTACATGATCAAAGCTTTTTGAGAATTTCAATATGTATTTTTTTAAATGTAGAGAGGTCCTTAGGCCAAAACTTTGAGGATCTCTGTCCTTTGGTGTCTTTGGTATCTAACCTCCAAGCAGGTCCTCAATCATTGCATGATTAAATAAATACATGAGGGGACAAATAAGTGGGTAAGTAAATTAACCAAGAATTATGTTTTTGAAATATCTGCACCCCAGTGTTCACTGCAGCATTATTGACAATAGCCAAGATATGGAAACAACCTACATGTCCATCAACAGATGAATGAATAAATACACACACACACATATACATACAATGGAATACTATTCTGCCACAAAAAGGAATGAAATAATGCCATTTGCAACAACATGGCTGGACCTTGAAGGCATTATGCCAAGTGAATAAGTCAGACAGAGAAAGATAAATAGCAGAGGGTCTCACTTATATATGGAATCTTAATAACAAAAGCAAAACATCAAGCTCATCCATACAGAAAACAGACTGATGGTTGCCAGAGGTGCAGGGAGGTGGGGAGAGCAGGCAAAAGGGGTGAAGGGAGTAAAAAAGGTACAACCTTCCAGTTATAAAACAAATAAGCCATGGGGATGGGGTGTACAGCATGGTGACTATAGTTCATAAGCCTGCACTGCATATTTGAAAGTTGCTCAGAGAGTAGATCTTAAAAGTTCTCATCATAAGAAAAAAATAATTCTGTAACTAGGGTGATGGATGTTAACTAGATTTATCGTGGTGGTCGTTTTGCAACGTAAACAATTATCAAACCATTGTGCTGGACACTTGAATACAATGCTGTATGTCAATTGTACCTCAATTTAAAGATTAGTAAACTAAATTTCTAAAAGAGTTATGTTTTTGGATCCATTAGAAGGTACAAGATCTACTGCTCGAAACACCCCCAGAAGGAAGAGAGGGGAGCAGGGACAGCACCGTCCCTCTGGATAGCTATGGTTTCCTCCTTTGTAAGTGGGGCAATACCAGACCACCTGTGAGAAAGTTCTGCGGAGGTTCCCTTAGTGACGGCAGTGAGCGGAGTGCCCGGCACAGGGGAGGGAAGCGCAGGTGATGAATACAATAGAACCTTCCGGATTGTTTGTTATTTTGCATCTACTGTAGTTGGGCAGCCAGAGGTCTCAGACCAGATTCTCCTGTCCCCTCCCACCTCCCCCACCATCCCCCCTCTAGATTGGAGTGTCTCCTTCTCTTTGACTGAAGGGGAACAGAGAGTTCAGGAACAATCTCTGAGGAGACCAAGGGGTCTGTCTCTGCACCTCTGAGAAGGCTGGTGCTGGTGGGAGAAGGGAGTGGGCAAGGCAGGTGGGGTCTGACATCCCAGGTAACCAGCGTCCCAGTGCTAAAAACCAACACTGCAGGGCACTGACCACATGTCTGGGGCCTCCCTCTGGCCTCCCCCTGCCCCCCTCCCTCCACCGTCACTGGCTCCAAAATGTCCCTCCACCCTGCGACTCCCTATCTCAGCCCCGACTGGTCTGTTTTCCATCTTTCAGTCCACAGATATCCACAGAGTGCCTGCAGTGTCCCAGGCCCTGTGCTGGGAAACTCAGAGTCAACAGAAGAGGCCAAAACCCCTCTCTCTGGGTCCTGCCACCACTGGTGGGAGACAGCACAGCATCTTGGCAAACAACTACACAGCTGACCCAACCTTTTCAGAGGTGGTGATGCTACAGAAAAACAGGGGTGCTGTGGGTATGAGGCAGCCTGGTATGTTCTAGGGGTAAGGTGGGCTCCCAGAGGAGGTGACGCTGAGGTCAGGAGGGTCCAGAAGGACAGAGAGCAGATCTTTAGAGGAAGCGGGTTGGGGTGGGAGTGGGAGGGGGAGGGCAAGGCCCTGGGGCATCGCCAGCAGGAGCACAGGAGTTGGGAGCTGAGGTGGGGTCAGGAGCTCAGTCATCCAGTCCTCGACATTCCTCACAGAGCCTCACTGAGCACTGAACTACGGGTGGGTGTTTTGTAAATAAGATGCTGTTCTCAGGCTGCAGGGGTGGTGGAGGAGGTGGTCCCTGTTTCTGCAGCACGTGCACTCTGAGCCCCTCCAGGGAGCCAAGGCTGGATGGGGGGTGGGGGGGGAGGAAAAGCCCTGCCCCCAGAGCGTATCCTGGGGACGCCCACGAACCTCACACCTAAGACGGGTCTGGTATGACTCCCAGGGAAAGGCTGGGGTAGGAAGTGAAGGGGCGTGGCTACCTCGGGGGGGGGGGGTTGGGACGAGCACCTGTTGTGGAGGTGACTCCAGGGCACAAGGGAGGGACCCCAGGCACACAGAGGTCTAAGGCCTGCCTGCAAGGGCCCGGCAGGCAGCTCAGGTGTGAGGCTCTGGCACCAGGTGCCAAACCACTTACCTGATGGAGGCACCTTTTAAAACAGCCGAGGGCCCCAGCAAGAGCCACCCCCAGGCTGTTTAGGGCCTGGGGGCCACAAGGATTTGAGAGGCTCTTCCATGCTTTAGAATTTAATGGAGCAACTGCCCACAGAATCTATGGAATCTGGAGAATCATACAGGTACATTCTGTAGGGAAAATGCAAGAAGAGTCTGTAAGGCTGTGCTTAGCTTCTGAAATGCTGCAACCACTGTAATTACGCACCCCCCAGCGCAGAGAGGGCCCACACCCTCACAAGGTCACATGCGCACGTTAGAATGAGTCTGAACGCCCTAGCTTCACCCCACAAGGCACATGATTCAGCAGTTCGGGGACTGTCCCTTTGAACTCTTTTCTATTTGTTGAAGTCCGTATTCTACACACAGCCTGTAAAGAAGGACTTGTTCTTTGCTCTTTGCATGTATTTTCCACATACAGATACTCTCAGCCATTCTCCTGTGTTATTTATTATCTGTACCTAGATCTCATTTTTCAGCTTCTGCACAAGCCGATGGTGGAGATGGTCTGGTGGTGGCCAACTTTTTCCCTGTTGATTGACCACTTGTGTTTCATGCTATTTCACTACTTTTTTTTTTTTTAACCTCTCTTGTTTCAAGGGTTCTCACAGAATTTGTTTTTCAGGTTTGGATTTTGACCCATATGGAACTGTGATGTGCACACTGGCGTGTGTTTGAGGTTGGAGAGGGAAGACTCATGTGACAGTTTCCAAATGGACAAACTTATCCATCGCCTTTATTTTAAACCCCTCCCACCTGCAGGGCTGCCTTTATCAGCTCCAAGATGCCCTTACAGGCGTGGGGCTGTCGCTGCACTTTAACTGCGTGTTGGTTAAACCCTTTGTTCCTTCGTGGTACCAGGATGGGGCGCAAAAGCTCTCAGCCTCGTTCCCACCTCTGCCTCATCTCACTGCTTCCATCCTCCACGAGAGCCTCAGAATTCTTCTCCTCTTCCCCAGCCCCCAGCCCTACGCTCCTCCCTCCTCCACCTAGAAATCTTGCTTTAACTCCGAGTAGTCTGACTCTGTAGGTAGAGACACATCTTGAGACACCTGAGATCTTTATACTGATGGGGCTGAGATTAGGGCCCTTTGTGTCTAGAAGGGGAAATAAAACTCTGGCCTCTAGATGCAGAGCCCCTGGGTTAAAAAAATAAATATCTAGACAGGTGACCCGGAGGATGGCCACAAGGGCATAGAGTCCTCGGTGACTCACCTGCAGCTCTGGCCTCGGGCTTCCTGGATCTCTTCAGGAAGGACACCACCCAGGGTGGAGCAAGGCACCCAGCCCCGAGGGGAAGCACCCACTCCAGGGTCCAGGGTTGCAAGTTGTTTTTAGTAGGAGCCGTTTGTATCAGCCTCTTTCCTCATAGGAATTCTTCCTGCGGGTAGGAATAAAATGTTGTGTTTTTTTTTTAAATAGCTGGTTCACATATTGATCACTAGTAGTTGCTTCTTTCATTGTTCCAAAAATTTTAGTAGACTTTCATTCAGCAGATATGTATGCTCACATCCTAGCCAAAGAAAAAAGCAATGAACAAAGAAATAGGAAAGATCCAGGTCCAACAACTGGAGGTGAGGACCACTAGCAAAGTGAAGCAAGAGGGAGGCAGGATGCTGGGGTGGTGGGGATGAGGGCTTAGGAGCTGGTATAGTTTAAAAAGGCTGTCCGAAGAGACCTTACCCAGCTGACAGATGAGCAATTATAGCTTGCAATTATTTTATTGAATTATACATTTGCTGTCAGTCCCTTAGAGTAAGAGCCTCAGGACAGTGGGGTCCTCTCTGTCCCCAGGGGCCTGGTTGATGCCTGCTGGATATGGGGCTCTCCCTCTTGGTGCTAGGACTTGAAGGAGACACCTCTTCCAGCCAAGCCAAGAGCCAGGTCTCAGGGAAAAAATGGATCAATCCAGAGTGGACTGGCTGCTACATGCCATGCAGTATAGATAGAAACTATCCAGTATTGAAAGAATCACCCGTGGTTTTCCTTAAAACTTTGGTGGTTTGGTTTCTGGGGGTCTGGGGTAGAGACTTTCCATTTCTAACAAGATCCTCCGGGATACAATGGTGCTAATTCATGGATCTCACTTGCCATTCGTTTAAATGCCATATGGCGTTTGGCGATTTCTCAAAGCTGGTCAAGTCTTCCTCTGGCCTGATTTAAAAATACACATTGTATGTATAGGCATGACGTGACGTTGTGCTGTACACCAGAAATTGTCACATTGCAATGGACTGTACTTCAATTAAAAAAACACAACGTTGAAGATCAACTGGTTATTAGATGGCAAGAAATTATTACTAACTTCCGTTGGGAGTAATAATCATGCAAAAAAGTCTTATCTGTTAGAGACAGACTCTGAAGTAGCTCCGGGTGAAATGAGACAGTCTGGGTTTGTTTTAGAATATTGGTGGGGGGAGAGGAGGAGGGAGCTGGACAAAAAGCAAGTGGCAGAGAGTGGTGGTGGTTGAAACAGGAATGGGTCTGGGGGCAGTGGGGGGTGGAGGGCGGTGTCACTGTGCACGTCTCTTGAATTCTGGATGTGTTTGAAATGTTCCATAACAATAACAAATTAAATGGAAATAAGATGAGAGCTCCATTTTCAAGAGGAGGCGGTTTAGCCAGAGTTGCAACAGGGTCAAACGCACAATGGCTGTTCTTACGATTCTAATTAACATCATTATTATTTAAAAGGCTGGTGGTCGAAGGCTGTGCCTCTGTAACATGCAGAGCTGATCAGATTCAGAAGGCAGTGTTCAGTCTGTGGGTTCTTCCCTTCCTTCTTTTCTTTTCTTTCTTCTGGTGGGAGGTGTCGTTTAATTCCTTTCTCCTCCCGTGGCCGCACCCAGTGCATAACCATCCAACTTCATGGCAGAAAACTGCTATTAACATTTTCTCTTAACACAAATATTTACTCACAAAGGAACAATTACAGATCTAAGGAACCACTGTTTATAGTGGCTACCTGGAAGGGGGAGGGTGGGTAAGTGGGTGGGGGATGGGGCTTTGTATGACTGCCATTTGATAACTTTCTGTTGAGTTCTTTTTTGTTGTTTTAACGTATTTTTTAAATTACCCGCTGATGCATGAATTATATATATATATATATTTTAGTTGAAGTACAGTCAGTTACAATGTGTCAATCGCTGGTGTACATCACCATGTCCCAGTCATGCCTATACATAAATGTATTCATTTTCATATTCTTTTTCAGTAAAGGTTATTACAAAATATTGAATATAGTTCCCTGTGCTGTACAGAAGAAATTTTTTTAATCTATTCTATGAACATATTTTGGTTATAAAATATTCATGAAATATTTGTAAGTGTAGAGCTACAGAACATATAAATGTTCATCTTCCTGGCTTCTTCCTAGAAGCAAACATTCTCCCTGAGTTTAACTCTCAGATGCAGCCACTATTCAGAAGACGGATGCATACCTGGCATCTTTTTTCTATATACTGAAGTCTACATCTCTGCAAACAACTTTTATAAAGATCTTATTCTTTGCTTTTTTACACAGATTTACCACCCAGCAATATTCTTGGCCATGCTTCTGCATTTTTACCTGTCAGTATGTCTCATTAAAAAAAAAAAATACCTGCAGAATAGTCCACTTCATGGAATTCAAATTAATCAGTAAATACTTTCCTCCTGGGGTAGAGGAGCCCTGGAGGATGACCAAGCCTTGAAGGTTCTGTTATTCTGGTAACTGAGAAAATATTTTAGAAAAGTCTAGAACTTTCATCTTATCAGATGGCAGTGAATCTACGAGGCACCCCTGCTCTCCAACCCCGTAAGCGTGGTGGTCAAGGCCCCTGAGCCTGAATGGCCCAGTGGGAGAGAGAACAAAACAGCCTTGGCACATGAACCACGTCTGAGAGAGCCCAGTGGGTGAGCATGACTTCTCTCCACGTCCCGGGGCCAGCTGACTGTGTGAAAGGCGGCTTGTTATCAAAGTTTAGATAAAAGCAGCCAACAGGATGATTGCTCGGTTACTCACTGGCTCAGTGTTACTCAGAGAAGCAGGACTGTTGCACCTGCCCAGGTGGAAACAGGCCTGTCTGTTACTGAAATGCGCTGTGTGGCTAGAAGTTTGAACAGCCTTACGAGATTCTGTACGAGCCACTTGGAGACCATGCCTGTCAGTAGTAGATAAAAGCCCTCTGGCCTGTAATTATTAGCACATCTTAAGCCTTTCCTAGGCTCCAGGCAGGCTAAGCATAACCCTACCAGTCCACAAATACCCACTGACCACCTGCTACACACCTCCCACCGTTACAGGCGTTGGGCATAGAGCAGTGAACCAAACAGACATTGTGTCCACCCCCATGCAGCTTCTGGCCTCAACCCGACATATAAGACTATAAAATGTGAAAGCAGGATGGAGGAGGGGAGGAGTTCCAGGAGGAACAGCACCTGTCCTGCTATGCAGCTCTAACCTACCAACCGGCAGCATGACTTTGGACAAGACAGTTACTGGCTTAGCACCTCATTTCTATCATCAGTAACGTGATCATAATCACAGCTCATCGTATTGCTCACCCCAAAGGTGCACCATTTCCAGTTGATGAATGAGAACCACCGAGAATCTTGGCCAATGACTGGAAATCCCCCTCCCCACACACACCTGCTGATCAAGGGCTGGGAAGGGCTGTCTTTGAAATGCGGGCACCCCTTCTGGGTTCTCATCCCTAATCCTGCCAGGAACCCTAACCCAGACCTTTCTCGCTGGGAGGTGGGATTGGGGATGGTGGGAAATTACCCCGTTCATGTGTTGCTCCAACATCACTTACCATCAACGTTAGTTCTTTTGATAATAATACCAACTTAAGTTTTTATTAAATGATCTGGCATTAGTACAAGGACAATCAGAAAAATTAATGGAACTGAATAAGACACTTGATACCCTATCCACATATACGGGGTTTGGTGAACTGTGCAAGGTATCATTTCACATCAGTGGAGAAAGAACCTATTACTCAATAAGTGACATTAAGGAGAAGGATTTAGGGGAAAATGTAACTCCTTATTCCAAAAAAGAGTATAGTTATAACAAAGAGTTAAGTGTATAAAGTGATAGAGGAGTTAAAAAAAAAGGTTAGTAATGGATGTGAATTGAACAACAAGACATAAAGAAAACAAACTGACAAAATTTAGTACCTAAAAATTTCAAAAGAAACATTTCAGATATTAAAAAATGGAAGCATAACCCCCCATGTGCTCCCATCCTAGTCTAGGAAGTAGAAGTGAACATTCTAGCAAGTTACCACCCCAGGCAAACAGAAGTGGGAGGAGTTCCTTCTTTGCACACTTTGATTCTTTTATTTCCCACGTAGAGATCCATGAATCATATAGTATATGTATATAGTATATAATCTTTTACCCTATAGTATATAACCAGAAGTATACAACTCTGGGGGTGGGGTGGAGGGATAAGTTGGGAGTTTAGCATTTGCAGATACTAAATACTGTATGTTAAATGGATAATCAGCAAGGTCCTACTGTTACACCCAGTACCTTGTAATAGCCTATAATGAAAAGAATATGAAAAGGAATATAAATACATGTATATCTATAACTGAATCACTATACTGGACACCAGAAATTAACACAACACTGTAAATCGACTATACTTCAATTAAAAAAAAAACTCTATCTTTCTGCAACCTGCATTTTTCCCCTCAAGGATGTGTCCTGGAGAGCCACCCACGGGGACACAGGCGGCTGTACCACAGGAAAGCGCGAAGCTGCAGCAGTCGCCGGTGCTGGCGGAGCCGGTGCCCAGCCCTGTGCTGTACCCCTGCGGTGTGACCTTCGTTCTGGCCTCAGCCCGACGGCGACCACGTTGGGAGTTCAGTTCATTCCCCTTTTAACAGACGTGGTAACTGAGGCCATGGTCCAGGCAGTGAGGCTCTGGAGAGCAAGAGGGAAACAAACCCAGAGCGCATGTGGCCCGGATCCTGTCCTCAGCAGCGCCTGGTCCCCAGTGGGAGTGACCCGGGCCACCGCAGCCCAGGGAAGAGCTGAAACGCAGGCCTCGCCTCCAGAAAGGTCCTTCCCCTCCCCCGCTGGGATGTAGCCCAGTTACTGTAGTTGGCCACCCCCCTAAACTCCAGAACAGTGGTTCTCGCAGCCTGGGTCCCCACAGCCAGCATCCGCAGGACCTGAGAAAACATTAGAAATGGAAATCATGGGTCCTAGCCTAGAACTCCTGGATCGGAAGCTGGCCGGGGAGACTCCGGTGTCAGGTCAGGCTGATAGGCCTCTCTCTGCGTCTAAAATGTGACATCGTGGCTTCTTCGCTTTCAGCCTTTGCTCAGCTGAGTGTGGCATCTCCCAGGCTCTGATTAAGTCAGTCATCTTGAGATGAGCCAGCAGTAGGGGCTCAATAAGAATTACTAATAATTCCTTAAACAAACATTTCCCAACCGCCCACTCTGTGCCTGGGTCTTTGTATGGGGCCCCTGCTCCCACGTGGGCCTAGAGGTCATGTCCAGTGGGGACACCTGTAAGCAGAGAAGCCCACTCCGGACCCCAGCTCTGATGGTGGGATCTTGACTCTTGATGAGTCCAACTGAGGTGGAGGGACCAAAAAGTGGGGTTCAGTATGGAACCCCATATCCAGCAGGAGACGTAGGTTTACAGTTCCCACTGGACCGAAGTACCTATTCTAATATATTTACACTTATGCACAATTAAAAAGAACTAGCTTTTAATGATAAAAATAAGACACAGGCATGGCCCAGAAAACAAGTGAGAACAGGACAGAAGGGCAGAAAGCAGAGTTAATTTTTCTATTCTCCTGGCCATTCATCTCTTAATTTTTACATATTATTTTTAAATTTTGAAATACTTTATTAATTTGCAAAACAAACGGCCCACTCATCTGGGTTTCCTTTTCTGTAAATTGCCTGTTCATATCTTTTGTCTGTTTTTCTACTTTCTACTGCTCTTTGCTTGATTTTTTTTTTCTCCTTGATTTCTAGTATTTATATCCTGTATTCTGAAGCACTGCACGTATTATGGCTTTTTCACGTTGAGTATCTTGGTTTTTTGCCATAAGACACCATGCAATTAAATGCATCAACATTTTCTTTGACCTTGTCATTTTTGTCTTGATTAAGAATCCTTCCTCACCCGGATACCATGATATTTTCTGTTTTCTTCTGAAGGTTTTCAGTGCTGCATTTTCCTATTTGGTTTTTTAATCCATCTAAAATTTATTTTATGAAATATCTAATAACAGGAACCTAATTTGTCTTCTTGTGACAGCGACTTTCCCAGAACCAGCTGTCAATTAATCCATTTCTGCCAGATCAAGGTGTCTGTTCACCCTGGTCATGTGCACGCCCTCCTCTCAGCTCCTTCCTAGTACATTCGTCTGACACCACCTGTGGTACTTAGCATACAGCTTCAGGGGAAGTTTAAAATCTTTCAAGATATGCCCTCTCTTGGGTAGTGGTGGAGCACATACTTAGCATACAGAAGGTCCTGGGTTCAACCCCCTGTACCTCCTCTAAAACTAAATAAGTAAACCTAAATATATCCCCCACTAAAAATAGAATTTAAGAAAAAAAGATATGACCTCTCTTGTTTTATTTTGCAAAATTATATTGACCCTTCTTGGTCTTTTACAAAGTAGCAAAATTCCAAAGTCTAAAATCCAGACTAGAGTCTAAAATCCATGGAGAACTCATACATTTAAAGTCATCCTTGCCAAGTTTGGGGACCAATTCTCTAACATATTTTTTATTGGCTTCCCTTGACTTCAGAGACTATTTTGAGGAAAACTGACCTCTATGTTAAATTTCCTTTAGGTTTTTTAGCAAAGGACTATAAATTTCTCCAAAAACTTTTTCATTGTTTTTAATTAGATGTATTCCTAATCATTTTTGTTGCTATTATATATTATATCATTATTTTAACTATATGCCTAATTCTTATTTCCTTGTGTTTGGAAACCCTTATTGATTTTTAAAATATTAATGGTTTTTCCAGTAATCTTACTCAACTGCTTTATTTGTTGTAAAGGTTTGTTGAATCTCTTGGATTTTTGCTGTATTCAGTTATGTTATCACTGAAGAGTGACATTTGTGTTTCTTTCCTTTTATGCCTTTGCTTGTTATGTTTGGTCAAATTTTTAATAAAAATAATTGGTTTTTAATTATTTTAAAAAAAGATACGCTCATGATCCAAATAAATCAATGTAAAACACCACAGAAAGATAGTCCCTGGCCCCTGGCCAGGACCACCGGAGTGGTGTTGAGTACAAGTAGTAATGGGGGAGTTTTGTCTTATTCCTAATTTCAGTGAAACACTGTCACTATTAAGAATGCTTTCCAAGGGGGAGGGTAGAGCTCAGCGGTAGAGTGCATGCTTAGCATGCATGAGGTCCTGGTTCAATCCCCAGTACCTCATCTAAAAATAAAGAAATAAATCTAATTACCTCCCCCACCAAAAAAAAAAAAAAAAAAAGGGTGCTTTCTATAGACTTGTGGTGGATATCCTTCATCAGTTTCAACTGTTCTTACAGAAAAAAAGGTTTTTAGTTTGTTAAACTTGAAAGGATATGGAATTTTATCAAATGTCTTTTTGGCATCTATTGATATAATCAAGGAGCCTAAAAAGATTCACTGAATGAATTCTGTTCTCATCTTTAAAATAATCCAGTGAATCAGGCATTGGTTTCCCATCTGTAAAGTGGGCAGATGAGGCCGAGAGAAGTCAGTTAGCTTCTCTGAGGTCACCCTGCCTGGAGATGTCAATTTCAAAATAGAAAGCGGATCTGTTGGTCTTCAGAGCCTGGGGTCTTTCTCTTAACCCTCCACGCGGCCCCCTGTGGAACTCAACAAAAACCTGGGCATTGGTGGAGCTCCACGTATGCGCAGGGTGGAGAGAGGAAAATTGAAAGGGGCCAGAGACACATCAGGAGTACTCAGAGAACTGCAAGGAACCTGCACTCTCTAGCAGCGCTCAGAGCCCGGAAAAAATATGTATGTTAAAGCGCAAAAATCTAGAACTGGCTGAAATCCTCAGAAAAACTTCATTCAAATACCTTGCAGTGTTTTGTCCATTCCAGTTTTACATTGGTCTTAAGGGAAAGTTGAAAAATACAAGTGGACCATGGAAATAAGAGTGACAGGTGCCCAGATTTCAGTCAAGGTGGCAATTTAGCTGAAGATACTTCTGACTGAGGCTCACAGTTAGCGTCAGTTATGAGTAGATATTTATACCTTCATCACCCAAGGGACTGGACGCCATAACTCAGGGTGATGATGCCCCAAGCATTTCTGGGGGGAGAAGGCTCAGAGTCAGGGTGACCACATGGTTTATCAGACAGAGTGTTTTTGAGGGTGAAAGGGGGAGATGTTAGCAATTCCCCCAGCTCAGGAGATGCCAGTCAGGAAGATCTCAAGATCTGAACAGAGATAAACCTAGTCCAGGAGCTCTCAGCCAGCGCTGGGCCTGGGAGAAATTTTGCCCCCAGGGAACATTGGGCAACGTCTGGAGTCTGGTTGTTACACTGAGGGGAAGGGGAGGGGGCAGTGGTGTTAACTACAGGAACCTGACGGGCAGAGGTCAGGGATGCAGCTAAACATCCGACAGCATATAGGACGCCAGCCCTCGCCCCTCCACCGAGAGGTATCTTGCCCCATATGCCAGCAGTTCCAAGAATGGGAAACTTTGGCCAAGTGAGAACTTTCATCTGAAGCAGAATAGGGTTGTGGTTGATTCTGCAGGTGTTTTTGGAGGAGTCTGGGTGAAATTTTAATTTGCACTTATTGCTCCAGCTGCCCAGCTCTGGCACAGCCATGTAACTTCACCAAGGAAGCATCTGAGTTAACACCAGCATTTATCTCTGATGGAATTGTGTAGGGCTAGGATCCACTGTTTCAGGTTGCAACTTTCTTGTTTGTTTTAATGCCCTGTGTATTTTAAATGCCCAGAGTAATACCTGAATACTGAATACAATCTTTTTTTTTCTTTTTTTTTTTAAATACTGAAGAGGTAACAGACTAAAATCATTTGCACTTCTAGGCTCTCCTCTGAGTATGAATTCACAAGCACATGTAATTTAACACTGGCTTTGTTCTCTCCTCAGTCCCTGACGTCATCTTTCTTCTGCCTCATTATTTTAAGCACCCAGGAGGCATTCCATTGTATGGATGTGCCCTGCTGAACCCCTTCCCCCTTAATGGATCCTTAGGTTATTCCAGTTTTTCCTGTTGTTACAAAGAGATAAAAGGAGCATCCCTGATGAGTGTTTCTGGAGATGAGGTTCCTGGAGCTGAAACTGCTGAGTCATGGGTTCTGCTCAGCTTGACATTTCATTGAAACTCTTCTACAGTGCCTGGACTTTTAATACCAGGACCATATATTCCCTGAGTCTAAATACACGAATACATACAGGTATCTCTTAGTTTCCTCCCCTGTGGGAAAGACCAAGGCAGAAAGCACTCCTTGACATCTGTTACTATTAAGAGGAGATACTTTTATCAGAGCCGAGAAATCCCATCTGATCAGATGCAGTATCTTTGTGAGGGCCAAGCCCAAAGTATGGCAATTAGAGGAAAAAATCCTCTTTCACTGGGGACCTTTGGGGACAGGCTCCAGTCCAGGATATAAACCACACCTAAGGGAGCAAGTGCCTGGGCACAGCTTCTCCCTCTTCCTGTGTGTGTGTGGTCCCCCCACCTGCCCCCCGGCTGTGGAAGGTGGATGGTTATCAGAGTCGTTTTAGGTGGAAGTATGACAAATGCTCTGTTACTCACCAATTCCCGGGTTACTCCCAGGAGGCCCTGATGAACGCTGGGAGCAGGTCTTGTCTGCTCCTGCGTGTAACCTTCCAGCTTGGGTGATGGACCTTTCCAGAACTCTGAAGTGGCTTCTTACAGCCTGGGTCTCAGCAAGAGAAAAGCTGCCTTGCTTCCAGTCACACCCTTTCTGGAACAGAATGTGAGGCAGCAGGCTGATCATTTGCATGTAAATATGGAGGACACACTGTGCATTCCCTGCCATTCTGGGCGCTGATGGTACAGTCATGAATGAGACTGACCTCCATCTGGCTTCCATGGGGCTCCTGATCTGCTAGGGGAGATGGGTGTAATTAAAAAAAAAAATCATACACATACATAGTCACAAAGCATGACATCAGCTTGGAGCTGGGGTGGGGGCGGGACTCCAGGCAGAAGGAACAGCACTTGGCCGGCCATGCACCCCTAACCCAGCGAATTCTGTCTACTTGGCAGTGTAGCCTTCAGCTGATCGCCCAACCTCTCGAAGCCAACCCTTTTCACCGACAGAGTAGAAACAACAACCATAGCTCCACTGTACTGAACGCGTAATTGATCCTCTGCAGGACACTTCCGAGAATAATAAAAGGACACTCTTAATCATGATGCTGGGAGAGCAGGTGTGAACCAGGTCCACCACAGGCGAACAAGGATGCTTGGACGCTGCTCCTGTGGGCACCACGGTGTGCACCGGCCCGAGCCACCGCCTGGGCGTGGGAAGCAGTATCCTGATTTTACAGCCGAAGAAACGATTCATATTCACCTCAGAAGGAGGTGCAGGAGCCAGGATTTTTCTGCAGGACCTTTTGACTCCCACACCCCAGAGGGGATTATTATGCTCTCCTGAGATTAGGCTGAAACACCTGCCTTTAGGGTTGCTGTCGATGCCAAAGTGTATTCAAGTCGTCTGGTTGTAGGAGGGGCTTCAAAAAATGGGAACTATTATTATTGTAACCAGTGAGAACTAAACCCACACAATCCCTGTGTTAAGCAACACTGGAACCAGGTAAAAGTCACCGGCTGCTTGTTCCAAGAAATACCTGCTTCTGGGAGATAAGATTATGCATCAGTTTTCTTTCCAAAACTCCACCTCCCTCGGCCCACCATTCCAAAGCTGTTGTGTCAGAAACTGCCTGATTCCAACCAGTTCCTTGTCTTGCAAAACTACTTTTAAATCACCCAACCAGGGCCCTAAAACCCTATAAATACCATTCCCTAATTCCCCTAATTCGAAACTGTGCTCGGGTTGTCCTTTACTGCAGGAGGCCTGATAAACCGAGCTTTGTTCGACAGGTTTTTCTGGCGGAATTAAACCAGTGCAATTAAGTTCTATGAAGGCATTAAAAATACTTTTTGCTACTATTCTGCAAAATGGAAAAAACTAAGTATGGCAGACACAATAATGGCCTCCAAAAGATGTCCACAACCAAGTCCCTGGCACCTGTGACCATGTCACCTTACATGGCAAAAGGGACTTTGCAGATGTGATTAAGGCTCTTGAGATGAGAAACTCTCCTGGACTGTCCAGGTGGACCCATGTCATCACAAGGATCCTTCTAAGAGGGTGGCAGAGTGAGCAGTAGGAGATGTGAGGGTGGAGGCAGCGGCTGGAGTGATGGCCTTACAGATGGAGGAAGGGGCCCTGGGCCAGGGAACACAGGCAGCCTCCAGAAGCTGGAAATGGCAAAGAATGGATTTCCCCCTACAGCCTCCAGAAGGAACACAGCCCTGCCAACCCATTTTAGATTCTGCCTTCTCCCATGACCTTGACATCTTTGAAGATTATAGAGCAAGATTTGACCTTCGATTTGAGTTCATCCAACTGTTTCCTATGATTAGACCCCAGTTACAAGTTTGCCTGGAATTTCACAGAAGGGAGGCTGTGTTCCTCTCATTGCCTCTGATCAGGTGGCCTCTTCTCACTTATATTATGACTTCTTTTTTTTTTTGCCAGTTAATTCATTTCTTTTTTTTATTGAAGTATAGTTGGTTTATAATATTATACCAGTTTCAGGTGTACAGCATAATGACTCACTATTTTTATAGATTATACTCCATTTAAAGTTATTATAAGACATTGGCTATATTCCCAGTGCTCAATATATCCTTCTGGTTTATTTTATTGATTTATTTTTTTGTATACACAGTCGTTTGGACCTTTTCATCCTTTCTCCTATCTCGTCCCTTCCTCTTTCACTCATGCATTATTTACAGGTTTGTCTTTAAATTTCCAAACATATAGGCTATTTCGGGTTTTCTTTACATAGCACATGATCATAACGCTGCACATAGACATAATGAAATTTGTATCACAAGGATGAAGGGAACAATTTCTTCCTGGCAAAACTCAGCTATTAAATATCTTTTCATTTATACCACAGAAAACACACACACACACACACATATATATATTTAATTGAAGTATATATAGTCAGTTACAAGGTGTCAATCTGTGGCGTGCAGCATAACGCTTCAGTCATACATATACATACATGTATTTGTTTTCATATTCTTTTTCATTATAGGTTACTACAAGATATTGAATATAGCTCCCTTGTGCTATACAGAGGCAATTTGGTTTTTATCTATTTTATATTTAGTAGTTAGTATTTGCAAATCTCGAACTCCCAATTTATTCCTTCCCAGCCCTTCCCCCCCAGTAACTGTAAGTTTGTTTACTATGTCTGTGTCTGTGTCTGTTTCTATTTTGTAGAAAAGTTCATGTGTCTTCTTTTTTCTTTTTTTATTCCTTCTTTTCTTTCTTTCTAAACATTTTTAATTGAGTTATAGTCATTTTACAATGTTGTTTCAAATTCCAGTGTAGAGCACAATTTTTCAGTTATACATGAACATACATATATGTATATATGTTCATTGTCACATTTTTTTTCGCTGTGAGCTGCCACAAGATCTTGTATGTATTTCCCTGTGCTATACAGTATAATCTTGTTTATCTATTCTACATATGCCTGTCAGTATCTACAAATTTTGAACTCCCAGGCTGTCCCTTCCCACCCCCTCCCCCTTGGCAACCATAAGTTTGTATTCTACATCTATGAGTCTGTTTCTGTTTTGTATTTATGCTCCTTTTTTTTTTTTTTTAGATTCCACATATGAGTGATCTCATATGGTATTTTTCTTTCTCTTTCGGGCTTACTTTACTTAGAATGACAATCTCCAGGTCCATCCATGTTGCTGCAAATGGCATTATTTTATTATTTTTATGGCTGAGTGGTATTCCATTGTATGTATATACCACAACTTCTTTATCCAGTCATCTATCGATGGACATTTAGGTTGTTTCCATGTCTTGGCTATTGTAAATAGTGCTGCTATGAACATTGGGGTGCATATATCTTTTCGAATTTGAGTTCCCTCTGAATATATGCCCAGGAGTGGGATTGCTGGATCATATGGTGAATGTATTTTTAGTTATTTGAGGAAGCTCTATACTGTTTTCCATAATGGCTGCAACACCACAGAACATATTTTTAATGTGTGCAGGGGGTGCATTTTAAAGTGGTTTCTAGTTTGTGGGGTGGCACTAAGTGAAATATGAATCCCTGGGCCCTACAAAGACCTCCAGCTGGACCTGAGATGGACAATCGGCCCAAGACAGACACGAAGTGCTGTGGGAAAGAAAAGATGACCTCTGATCCCAAGGAACTTAGAGACCATGGATCCAGAAAGAAAATACCCAGATTCACCATCACGTCATCCCCTCATTTGTTCATCCTTTGAGAAACCTCCTCCCAGGTCCAGTCTGCAATCTGCGAAGGATTCCTGCTATTTCTGATCCCCAGGCTTAGTTAGAAACACATAGAAGGAAACACAGAATCAACGGCAGAGTCAAACTGGGATTTTCCTGTCCATAGGGTGGAGGACACTGTGGCAAGGGTGACCCGAGACCTGGGCTGTGAGTGGACACCAGGTAGCCTGGCTCTGGGAAGGCCAGCCTACCAAACAGCTCAGGTTTGGGACCTGCCTCTGTTGGGGGGTCTGCCCCCAGCCCCACCCACTCCCCAGGCTCTCCCAGGACTCCTGGGGCACACATTTTGTTCTCCATTCAATGATGGGGTGGCTGTCACCCCTCAGGGAGCTGGGGTATTTCCAGCAAGGGATGTCCCTAAGCCTCTTCCCACGGGTATGCTGTTAAGGGAGAAGGAAGACTCCCCAGGGGCATTCACACTCCATTCCTTCCCATCCTTGGAGGAGTCTGGGTGGGGATAGCGAGAAGCTGAGGGCTGGGTGGGACCAGCGGAGAAAGTGCCTTTACTTGGGCCCTGATTGTGTGTCAGGCCAGAGGCAGGAGACTTACGCCTGCCATTTTGTGTCCTTTGCTTCATTTTTCACAAAGCAGTGAGTTGGGGGGAATTGCTTTGCTCCAGGTCACAGAGAAGAGCTAAACTCAAAGATGGCCCTCTTGGGAGACAATGGCCCTCCTCACCACCTCTTTATAAACTCCCCCTGAAGAGCTCAAGGCTTCTTTTCTCCCTGAGTCTCAGTTTCTGCCTCTTTGAAATAAAAAAGTCACATCTAATGACCCCCAGATCCCCTCCAGTGCTAAACATGTGAACCACCCAGGCATCTTACGTTCTTGTTTTAAGGTAACACTGAGGAAAGATGTTTTAATTTCACTCCCTGGAAAGCAATACCTATCAACCACATGCAGGAAAGTTTACAAAAGCCTGTGACAGTGACAATCTCATTTCTCACTAGGGCTTTACCTGGAGAAATGAGAGCGTTGCTGTCTTCACAATTCAGATAAGAAACCTGAATCCTTCTTGGCCATATGGCTGGGAGTGGTCAAACCAGACTTGAACATAGGCTTTGAGACCCCAGACTCTGGTAGGACAACTCACTGGGGTCCGAATCCTGGCCCCATCACCCGCGTGGAGCGCCAGACACTAAAATAGGAGGGTGCAGTTCCTAGGATTGACCACAAGATGGCGTTCTGCCTCTAGGCATTGCCATTGAGGGTGGGGCGGGGCTCATTCGGTGTCACAGTCGTGGGTTTACACTCTCATACCTCCCTTTCTCTATCCAGTCCTGGATCTGGTTTTCCAGAGATTTGCAGTGACCCTTTTTTTTTTTTTTTTTTTTTTTAAAGCAAAGCAAACAAAAAGGAAATCAGATCAGGTGATCAATTCCGCAAGGGCTTCTCACTGTACTGAGAATAAAATCCACAAAGCCAGGTATAAACTGGCCCCTGCACACTCCGCTACGCTTTCTTCCATCCTGCCTGCAGCCTGCCTGCTGGGTTCGATGGCTTAGCCAGCTCAACTGATACATTCGGAGAAGGGCCGTGGGAGCTCCAGGAACCCTGCCATGGCTCCACGATTCCGAGAGTAGAAGCCACGCCTGGTCTTGTGCGTGTGCTGAAATTAACCACTGGAGGCCAATAACGTGAAACCTGGAAACTGGGTTTGAGAGTGATTCATTCATTCGTTTACTTGTTCATTCATCACTATTGATCCAGCTCCTCCTAGGACCCCAACACTTGGAATACAACTAATAGTGAGGCCAAAGGGTGCCAAAATATGCTATAGCCAGCCCCCTCCCCCATTAGAGCTCTTAAGCCATCCTAAGGGACAATAATGATCATTATAACATGAACAGAACAAAATTAGCCGTGGATGTGTTTACAATTCCAGAAGATGGTGTTGTGATTTGACATGTGAAAGGCAGAAGCCAGTTCTATGATCTGCCACTGGAAAAACAGGTCACCCATTTGGATGAAAAAACCTCGCTTTCTATAAAACCTAGTTAAGCATCTTTTTATGTGAGCAAAGTGCACATTTTATTAATCAAGTCTCTGTTTTTATTTAATTTTCTGATGATCTGTCCCAATCAGCTAATCACATCAGTCACATATCAGGTAAAGGCTTGTGTTTATCTAGTGCTATGCAATTGTTTATACTTAGATGCTCTCCTTATCCCATTTCTATTAACCTGTAAGAAAGAAGGCAAGTAAAAGCGGTTATGCAAACACAGCTTTCCTGACCCCTCCTCAGGGAAGAAAGTTGCTTATGACTCAGTTTTTTGGTCTTTGTTTTGTTTGGGGAGGATGAGTCAAGGAGGGCTTCCTGGAGGAAGTGATAGTCTAAGTCAAGCCAAGGACAGAAGAAGTAAGAGCTAGCCAGAAACGGGGAGTAGGGTAGGGAAGGGTAGTCCAAGAAGGCAGCAGCAAGTACAAAGGCCTGGAGTGGAAAGAATATTCCAGAACCTGAGAGCCCATCAGCATATTTGTGACACAGAATGTACCTGGGAGGAGGGGCGGTGTCACGGGTAGGTGGCGGCTCTGGAGTCAGGAGAGGCAGGGAGGGGCCAGGCTCTGAAGGGTTGTGTAAACTGAATTAAGGAGGTTAGACTTTGCCTCAGAGCATGAGGGAGCATGAAATAGTTTCAAGCAGGGGCTGACCTAACTAGAGTTTTGTTTTAGAAAGATCTCAGGGGTAGCTGTGTGAGGAACGATATCTGAGGATTACCTAGGAGACTGTTATGTCATCCGGGAGAGGGTTGATGGTGGCCTGACCTAGGGTGACAAAGTAGGATGAAAAAGTTGGGATCTACAATAACCAAGACATGGAAACAACCTAAATGTTCATCGACAGATGACTGGATAAAGAAGTTGTGGTATATTTATACAATGGAATACTACTCAGTCATAAAAAATAATAAAATAATTCCATTTGCAGTAACAAGGATGGACCTGGAGATTGTCATTCTAAGTGAGGTAAGCCAGAAAGAAAAAAAAAATATCATATGGTATCACTCATATGTGGAATCTAAAAAAAGAAAAGAAAAGAAAAAAAAAGGACACTACTATGAACTCGTCTACAAAACAGAAACAGACTCACAGACGTAGTAAACAATCTTACGGTTACTGGGGAAAGCAGGTGGGAAGGGATAAATTTGGGAGTTTGAGAATTTACAAATGTTAGCCATTATATATAAAAAATAGATTTTAAAAAAGTTTCTTCTGTACAGCACAGGGAACTAGGTTCAATATCTTATAATACCTTTAATGAAAAAGAATACGAAAATGAATCTATGTATGTATATGCATGACTGGGACATTGTGCTGTACACCAGAAATGGACACATTGTAACTAACTGTACTTCAATTTAAAAAAAAGTGGGATCTGAGGGGCATCTGGGGGCAGAATTGACAGTTGGTGGCTGACTTGGGGGGAGGGTTGGGGAAGTGAATGAGAGATGCAAGGAGGAAGCTTGGGCATCTGGGTTGAACAGAGGTACCATTCCTGGAGAGGAAACCGACGGGGAAGACCATGGAAGGTTTCATTTACACATGGTAAGTGTGGAACGCCCAAGAGACATTCACATGGGGTGTCAGGTAGGCGACAGATCTGTGAGGTGACAGCAAGACAGGAGGTGTCAATGAGGGAGTCCTCAGCCCCTAGATCATGTTCAAAGCCACAGCAATGGGTGAGATCATCCCGCGAGAGTCCAGCTGTGAAGAGGACCAGGGCCAGCCTTGCGGAACCCAGCAGTCAGAGGCCAGGAAGGAGAGAGCCCAAGACGAAGGCTCAGAAGGAGTGGTGGGGGGGAGGTGAGAAAACCGCGTGTGTGTCACAGAAGGAAAGCAAGGGGAGTTTTTGGAAGAAGACAGGGATCAGCTGTGTCCAGTGCAGATAGAGGCCTCATAAACGAGGGTGAGATTGGGTCCTTTGTACAGCACGACGTGGTGGCTGGCGCCCTTGGCAAGAGAGAAATCCGGGGGTGGCCAGAGCCGGAGGGAGGGGGGCTGGAGAATGGGTGTGAATTGAGGAAATAGAGACGGAGAGAGTAGAAAAGTTTCTCTAAAGAAAAACATAAACGAGGGTGGACACTGTGTGGGGAAGACAGGCCAGAGATGCAAGAGGGGAGAGAGATGGAAGTTTCAGGAGATGGAGAGGTTAATTAATGACTTGAAATCTTTGATGAGGTCACAAAGAGTGGGACCTGGAGCAAGGGGTGGGGGGGCAGGCCTTACATCAGAAGAGCAGATTGTATGTTTCCTCCGCAAACCAGGAGAAATGGAGGAAACGGGGACCCAGGGAGGGGCGGGCTGGGGTGACCACAGGACCGCACCCTTGGGCACTAGAATTGGGGAGCAGGCGTCTCTTGGCAGGATGAGGCTTGTCTCTGAGGTCTGAAGCAACTGGCCCCAGAGATGAGTCGACCTGGCCCCAGAATGGAGACCCAACCCAGTGTGCACGGCCTGTTCCCCCGCAGCAAAGTTGGCAGCCCGCGCTCCCTCCCCGTGAGGGCTGCTGGCCCCACTGTGGGAGCCCCACCCAGCCAGGGCCATCCAAACGAGGCCCTGGAGAAAGTTGTTTCCAAGGGAATTCTTTAGCAATCCTTCAGGTCTTGTCTCTGCAGAGAAGATGAGAACCTGACAAAGGGCCTTAATCCTCCCTTCCTCCTGCCTGGGCTCACGCTGCCTGACCTGCTTAGTTAGGTTCTTATGAAAAGGCATCAACTGACTGTGAGCATTTAAAGGAAAAAGAGGGAGGGGAGGGAGGAAGAAGCGGGGGGGGGGGGCAGAGAGAAAGGGGAGCAAAGGAGGAAGATTCAGGCGTTTTAAGGGGAGAAGCTTCCAGAGTGACTCATCTGTCCTTCCACATACGGCGGAGCAGAGCACAGGCCGGGGCCCTGGCGGCGGCTCCCTGGCACGGAACCTGGGCCTCCACCCGGCCCAGGCTGGAGAGGCAGCGAAAACCGAATCTCGGCTCCAGCCCTGGGTCAGCAGAACCATCACAACTTTCCTCAGCAGAGCCCCAAAGTCACCTGCTTTCAGCGCTTCCCAACAGCTCTAGCATAGCCCGTGTTCTAGGGCTGGGGAACCAAGAAGGGAGCCGCCCAAGCTCGCCCAGCCAGGGAGCCGCTGGGTCAGACTCCGAGCCTCTCGGGAGGCAGGGAGGCAGGACAGCATCGAGACTATCTGACTCCTGCCATTTGTGCAAGCTCAGGAAGTCTGCAAAGGACCTGCCTCATAAGCTTGTTATGACGCTGAAATGAGTGTCTACATGTGAAGTTCAAAAAAACCATCATACGCGCTGCATCATGTTGGGCTGCTATCAGGGGCTATCTCCCCACCTCCAGTCTCCACCAGCACCCCCATACCCAGGCAGTCCAAGTAAGGGTACAATCAAAATAAAAGCAGTGTGCTTTCTAAGAAGACTCTGCTTCAAGACAGATCCCCCACCTTTCAAACACATCACCAAGCCCCTTCTTCTCAGGACAGAATTTCAGGGACTGCCAGTCTTTTTTTTTTTTTTTTTTCTTTTCTATTACCATTATTTTAATTAAAATCATTTTGGGTCAAAGCAAGAGCTAGTTGAAGATATTCTTTGGGGAAATCTTAACTTCCCAAAAAGAAAAAAAAAGTATTAGGGAGGAAAAATGAAGAGCATCTAAAAGGGAAAAGCATTTTTTTTTTCTCTACTAACTACACTGTACTCGCACCAGGTGTGTGGGGGGACCCACAATTTAATTCATTATGACACTAACAGAGCCCTCAGCCCTACTAAGACTGACCCCACTTCAGATGCCCATCACAAGCCCGGGCCTCCAGTACTTCTGACCAACTGGCTATAAACAGGGGGTTACCATGACCCACTCTTTGGGTTTGAGAATTTGCCAGAAGGCTCACAGAGCTGAGGAGAACCAAGTAATTACTATGACCAGTTTATTATAAAGGATACAACTCAGGCACAGCCAGATGGAGGAGATGCAGAGGTGTGGGGGCAGGGCGCAGAGTTTCCACACCCTCTCCAGGTGCCCTCCACTTCCTGCACCCCTACGTGTGCACCAACCCGGAAGCTCTCGGAATCCTTCGTTCAAGGATTCCTATGGAGGTTGCAGTAAGTAGGTGTGATTGAGTAAAACATCAGCGACTAGCGATCAGCTTAACCTCCAGCCCCTCTCCCCTCCCCAAAGGTCTGGGGGTGGGGCTGAAAATTCCAACCCTCTAAGCAGGTGGTTGGTTCCCCTGGCAACCAGCCAGCATCCAGCCAGGAGTCCCAGTCATCAGCTATCTCATTAGCATACAAAAGACACTTTTCACTCCCGAGATTCCAAGGGTTTTAGGAGCTGTGTGTCTGGAAATGGGGGCCAGTCCACATACACATTTCTTATCATGTCACAGCCTCTTGAACTGAGTAAGGAGGTATTTGGAGAAATCGTTTATGTACCCAGACTCCTCTAGGCAGATGGGCACATTGGGGTTCTCTCTGCTTGTCTCCTCCATATGACTCAAGCTGAACCAATCAGAGCCATTCCCTGGGATTTTCCAACTTGAAATCTTGTAGTTCCTCCCTCCTACCCTTCAAGGAGGGAGGAAGACTTACAAATCTGACTGGGTCAAATTCTAAGACACTTGAGTATGATTTACTAACGGGCCAGCTCACTGTCACTTCCAACGGCGTCTCCTGGCCCCAGCAATTCTCACCTTTAAGTTCTCATCTCTTGGCTTGATTCACCCCTGGTGGCCAGGTGAAGGTCGACTGGCAGTTGGCAGGAGATGAAACGCCACACTTTTTCTCCATCTCCACATCTAAGCCAAGAGGTACAGTCCTATTTATCAGCAGCCTGCGCTAGAGTTCTGCCAAAAGCCCAGTTAATACTGATGAAGCTGACTTTTAATTTGCCTTTGCCTCTTGTGGTGGGTGGCCCTCACAGGGAAGGAGTGGACTGGGCTAAAGCAAAATTCAGGCCTTCCTGGAATGACGTGCCCAGCACAGGCCCTTGCCACTTCCTTTGGGGAAACACTTCTCCCCAAATCCATCATGTGATTCAGCATAGCTGTGAACCACAGTAGTCCATCCTCTTTGTCTTGGAGAAGGGCATAAGTCCCAGATCTGGCCAATCGCAGTGCCTTATTTCACTTGCCATAGTGATTGGGCCAGGAGTGGGACATGTGATCTATGCAGAGCCAATCAGATTCCTTGAAATTGGAGAAAGAGATTCGACCTTGAGGTAGACACTGAAAGGATGGTGAGACGGGATCTTGACACTCCATACTGATTATCCCCAGTCCTGAATACCAGAATTACTTCGTGGGCTTGTTTGACAACACAAATTCCCAACCCTCCTACACTGTTGGTGGGAATGTAGTTTGGTGTAGCCATTATGGAAAACAGTATGGAGATTCCTCAAAAAACTAAAAATAGACAAACCATATGATCCAGCAATCCCACTCCTGGACATATATCCAGAGGGAACTCTAATGTGAAAATACATGCACCCCAATGTTCATAGCAGCACTATTTACAATAGCCAAGACATGGAAACAACCTAAATGTCCATTGATAGATGACTGGATAAAGAAGTTGTGGTATATACATACAATGGAATACCACTCAGCCATAAAAAAGAATGCCATTTGCTGTATCGTGGATGGACCTAGAGATATCATACTAAGTGAAGTAAGTTAGACAGAGAAAGACAAATATCACATGATACCAATTTTATGTGGAATCTAAAAAAATGACACAATGAAGTTATTTACAAAACAGAAGCAGACTCACAGACATAGAAAGCAAATTTGTTGGGGGGAAGAGAGTGGAAAGGGACAAATTGGGAGTTTGAGATTTGCAGATACTAACTACTATATGTATATAAAATAGATAACCAATAAGTTTCTTCTGTATAGCACAGGGAACTATATTCAATATTTTGTAGTAACCCATAATGAAAAGGAATATATGTATGTACATGTATGACTGAGACATTATGCTGTACACCAGAAATTGACACAATATTGTAAAATGACTATACTTAAATTAAAACACACACACACACACACACAGCTTCCCAGGTGAGAGCAACTGAATCAGAATCTCAGGTGACTCTTACGTAGCCTGCCTGGGCCAACCTCAGAATTAGGAATCATTGATTTATGATACAAAGAAGCCTAGATACAAAATAAAGAATTCCAGCACCTGCCAGAATGGCTCTTACAAGATACTAATCATCCACATAGTCCAGGATTGGCTGAATTTCCTTCTTGTTCTTTTTGTGGAACAATTAATTTAAAAAATGTCTGCATGGGGTTGAGTTACGCACGTATCTCTCCATGTACATGCTGTAATGACAAAATACAAGATTTCAGCTGTTTTTAATTTCTCTTGAAAGGCTCTGTGTCTTTGAAAGCCACACTGCATGGAGAATGGATGATATGGGACCAGAGTTCGTTCTACAGAGTAAGTTGTGTTTATCTCCTTGAATGTGGGCTGGTGGCTATGGTCTGTCTGCCCAGTCTAAGATTTCCCAATTCTATAATGACCACGTATCATTTTATAACCACAGATAAAAATTTAAATAAATTTCAAACAAACTCCAAAGCTCCCCCCATTTTTTTTTAAAGCAGTGCTACAAATCTGAAAAATGATCAGAATGGTTGCCTCTTATTTCTTTCTGGCTTTTCTAATCTGTCTAAAAGTTGGCTAGGAGGTGACATGTGCACTTGGGGTGTTTGATGATAAGTGCTGGGGTACAGTCAAGCTTGAGATTGTTGGTTTTTCAAACTGCTGTTGATACAAGCAGCACTCTCCTGGCTCAGGAGGAGAAAAGCTCATATTTTTCAAGTGAAAAATGCTACAAGGAAACTTGGCAGAAGTCCAAGGTTATCAGGCGCAAAGATTCTAATTCCTCTTTTATGAAAAAAAGAAGCGCCTAAGAGGCAACACTTTCCAAACAATTGACTTCCCCGTGGCCCCCGAGGGACCTTGGGGGACAAAGAACCCCATGTCCTTTGCAAATCCAGGTAGGGTTTCTACCGAAGAGAAGTGAACTTTGAGAAGAATCTGGAGAGTGCCTGGGAACCAGGAAACCTGGTTCAAGCTTCTGTCGGAAATCCGCCTCCTTAATTCAGCATGGGGAAGACCCCCAGCCCAGCTTGATGCATCCCAGGCAGGCAAGGGGTCCTTTAGACAAAGCTTAAACTGTAATTAAGGGGGAAGCATTTCAAGGAGCTCCTTGTAAACAGCTTGATGTGATTGGGACCAGGTTGCAGAAAACAGGAGGGGCTGTCCTGGACTATGGGGACAGGGCCAGTGTGACTCCTGAGCAGGTGGCCTAATTGATGGGTTTGCAAAGTAGCAAGATCTTGGGTCAGGAGACGTGACTTAGAAAATGCCCACTTTTCAGCCTTTCAGGGCTTAGCGGCCAGGGCTGGGCTGGGAGACAAGTCAGGTAGGGCTTTGGGGACACCTGTCCCATTGCTTCCCAAATTCAGAAGGTGTCTTCCCTCAGCAAACCCATTTTTGAGAATATTTGCCAGGGAAATGGATGTCCTCAGAGCAGCTCTGGAAATGTCTACAGAAGGGAAGCAAAATGTAGTCATTAAAAACGGCAGCGAAGGAGGGTGTTTACTGACTTGGAAGATGTTCGTCGTGCATGACAGGGTTTGGCAACATTTTCTGTAAAGGACCAGATACGAATTTTAGGCTTGCAGTCCATATGGCCTCAAAAGCAGCCACAGGCAACATGTGAACAACGTGGATGCCGTCGCTACAACAGCGAAGCTGAGCAGGTGTGACAGAGACCAGATGGCCCTCAGAGCCCAAAATGTTTACTATTTCCAGCCAATTACAGAAAAAGTGTGTGGCCTTCTGAGAGTACATTGGGTGGATTGTAAGCCAACGAAGGCAGGGGCGCGGGAGAGGCAGGCTGCTGGGAGAGGCCCCGCTCTTTAATCATTGTCAAGATGAGAGAATTGCCTCGAGGATGGGAGCCACCAGCCGCCACCGCCACCTGCGCCACACGCCCGTGGATGTGACCCGCTGTCTCCGGGGTGCCACTTCACGTCCTCCAGCTGCATCTAAGCTGCAAGAGTCTCCCTTTTGCTTTAGGTAAAGCAACAAACTGCTCAGAGCCTCAGCTTCCTCATCTGTAAAATGGGGATGATAATATAGCAATGGCCACAGCGTAAGTTGTGATGTAAGTGTGTGGTGTGCTCAAAACAGTGGAAGATTTTTAGCTTGTTTTTCATTTGTGTCTTTGAATCATCTAGGGTTCTTTGATTGTAAGTAGAAACGGGCCTTCAGAGAGAGCATGGCTCCTCTGACTCTTGACTTTGGACTTCTGATCTCCAGAACTGGGAGACAATGAACGTCTGTTGTGTTAAGCCGCCCATGTGTGGTACATTGCTACAGCAGTCCTGGGAATCTGATACAAGGGGAGTTAAATAAATCTGGAAAGAATGAATACAGTGGAATCCTAACTCAGATGGGCAGATAAAATTTTCCTTTGCCAGGAAAGAGGGTATACTTGGCAAATTTCCCCAAAGCTGCAAAAAAAATGAAAATAAAATAAAACTCTGGGCAGAGGAGATTACCAGCATCCTCATCACAGATGGGAACCTCCCTCCACAGGATACTTGCTTGATCTGTGTCTCGGCGGAAGCAGCAAGTTTCGGGACTTCATTCCCAGAAAATGATGGCTCCTCCCACCCCCCCCCCATCACCGCCCCCAATGTTACGGAAATGACAGGCCAGCCAAGAAACAAGCACCACTCGGAGGGTTGGAGTACTCAGATTTATTACGCCGGTGGGCTCAGAGGGGCTTCTGCTCTGAAGCTCTGAGCACCTCCAAGACGTGCACATGAGGTTTTATAGGGTTAATTACAAGTAAGGGGCTATTAGCCAATAAGGTTCAACAACAAAAAGCAAGGAGTCAGTACACTGGAACTTATCAATTTGGAACAGATCACATTACTGACACTTGTTGAGCTTGGATATACGAGTTAGCTTGTTAGCCCAGTAAACTGACACTAAACTTCAGATTTATGAGTTAGCCCAGCAGAACTTAGATCAGTAAACCGACACTTACCACACTTAGATTTGTGACTTAGCTCGTTAGCCCAGCTGGGCTTTTCCTTCACACCAACACACCCACTTCCACCACTTGTCCCAACACCTCCCCTTCACATGGAAGAGTCAGAAGATAAAGCTGACTGTGCGGACTCTCCAAGCAGAGATCACTGTGGCCAAGAGGAATGCAGCGTCTCGAGACCACACCAAAGGGTTTTTCCCGCCTGGAAATTATGAGAACTGTCTTCTCCCTCAGCTCACCAAGCTAGAGGCCTGGAGCCGTGGGAGCAGGTCCATTTCCAATCACTCATTCATCCGCCGTGAGCCTGGCACACGGCAGTGACTCAGACAACACGCGGCGCCTACTTGGCACTTAGGGCTCAGTGAGGAAGAGAAAGAACGAACAGATACATGTTGATAAATAGGATGATGGTTGCAATAATCAATATGAAGGAGATAACTAAGAATAAGAGAGATAATAACCCAAAGGTGGGAACAACCCAAATGTCCATCAGTGGGTAAGGGGATAAACAAAACTGGTCCATCCGTACGGGGGAATATTATTCAGCCCTGAGCAGGAAGGAAGCACTGATACATGCTATGGACACAAAAGGCTGCATTTGTAGGACTCAATTTATGAGCAATGTTCAGATGAGGCAAATCCATAAAGACAGAAAGTAGATGAGTGGCTGCCAGGGGCTGGGGCAAGGATGGAGACGGGGTGCTAATGGGTGTGGGGTTTGTTTTGGAGGCGGAAAGCTGGCACCTAGATGAGTTTGCATAAACAACCTAATGTAACCTTATCTTTCATCAGCTTCCCCCATGTAGTTCCTAGTCGCAGCCCCACGATTTGTCATCTCTCAAACCTCAAACCCTCTTTCCTTTGTTAAAATGGTGACCCCCCCAAGTCTAACCATTTCTTTGACTTCCCTTTTTCCCTGTGAACTCCTTTGCACAAAAGTATTAATAAAAAGAGTATTCCTTTTTTCCTGTTAATCTATCTCTTGTTAGTTTAATTCACAGGCTCCCACACATTAAACCTAAGAGGGTGGAAGAGATGTTTTTCCTCTATAACAGGGATCATGCGATATGTGGTGTTTTGTGTTTGGCTTCTTTGACTTCGCAGAATGTTCTCAAGGTCCATCCATTTCATAGCATACGTCAGTCTTCATTCCTTTTCATGGCTGGATAATATTCCACGGTACAGTTATCGCACACTTTTATTAATCCATTTATCACATGATGGACATTTGAGTTGTTTCCATTTTTAGGCCATGATGAATAACACTGCTGTGAATATTCACGAACTAGTTTTGTGTGGACATATGTTTTCATCTCTCTTGGGTAGACACGGTAGCTAGGAATGGAATTTCTGGGTCCTATGGTGACTCTGTAAGTTTGACATTTTGAGGAAATGCCAGATTTTTTTCAAAAGTAACTGCATAGTTTTCCATTTCTGCTAGCGACGTGTGAGGGTTCCGATTTCTCTCCATCCTCCCCAGCAGTTGTCACTGTCTGTCTTTTTGATGACAGCCGTCCCAGTGGGCACAAAGTGCTGCCTCACTGTAGTTTTCATTTGCATTTCCCAGATGACGAGTCATGAGCATCTTTCTGTACACCTTCTCTGAAGAAATGTTGAAGTTCTTTGCCCATTTCAGTTGGGTTCTTTTTCTTTTTCTTTTTTTTTGGTTTGTTTTTGGGGAGAGGCAATTAGGCTTATTTATTTACTTGTTTATTAAACAGAGGTACTAGGAATTGAACCCAGGACCTCGTGCACACTAAGCATGTGCTCTACCCCTGAGCTATGCCCCTGACTTCCACTTTCCTTCCTACTGTTGAGTTGTGAATTCTTCATATATGCTTAATACTAGGTCCTTCGCAGACAGATAATTTATAACTATTTCTCCTTCTCTGACTTGTCCTTTCTCTTTCCTATTGTTTCCTTTGGAGCAGAAAAGCCTTTAATTCTGACGAAGTCTTATTTATCAATTTTTCTTTGGTTACTTGTGCTTTTGGTTGCATTGTTTCTGTAATCAGAAAAAAAAAAAGGAAATATTTTACAGAAAAACAGGCCCAGACATCATGCATTTTTTTTACTTCACAACGTCCCTGCCCTCACGGAGCTACCACTCGCTGACGCTCCCTGGGACTTGCTCTCAGTGGTGAAGCCCGCTTCTGTCTTCCTCTTGGGTGCTTTTCCAGGTTGCTGGGCAAAGTCTTCCGTATCTCACAAACCAGATGGCCCATTCAACAGCTTAGAGTTTAAGTGGGATGAGTCATCACTTAACTGTACTTAGAAATTCTAAAATAAGTCACATGTAAGCCATTGCAGGGTTTTTATTTTCAGTGTCTCGACTGGCTGTGCTTTCAGTGTTTGCTGACTGTGGAATAAACCCAAACACTGGCAGATGGTGGTTATGCTGCCAGGAGTGGGGAGCGTGGAATCCTGCCCCATCTGGGGGAAGAGGTACCATATGTGTTTGTAATAACAAAACACTGGGGAGAACCTAGACGCCCATCAGTGGGGAACTGGTTAGATTATGGTTCATCCAAACTCTAGAAGAGCCAAGGTGCATAAAAAGTAGAGAATTGAAAATGTTGGGGGGGGGGTGTAGATTTTCCTCTACCCTCTTAGGCTCAGTAAATGGGGGTCTATGAATTAAACTAATGAAAGATGAACTGGAGAAAAGACACAAGTTTTACTAATATGTGTGTGCACAGGAGTTCACAGAAAAGAAGTGACGATCGAAGAAGCAGGTAGACTCGGGGACTTATATACCCTTTTAACAAAGGGAAGGGGGTTTAGGGTTCAAGGGTAAGTTGTGGGGAAGGGACTAAGAAATATGTGGGGGAAACGAATGGGAGATAGGACTCTTCTGGTCAGATCTGTTCATGCAAACTCATCTTGGTTTTGACTCCCAGTCTTTGGTAATAAGAGTCTCTGCTCTCCTGGCATGTGGGGGAAGCGGGGGCACCTTCCTCAATGGGAAATGTATGTTCTGTTTTCAGGGAGAAAAGGGGAGGGCAGAGAAATCTTCCTGCTTCAGTTGCCTTCAGCTCAAAATAACCCTTATGCCAAAGTGGCATATTTGGGGACGGCATATCCTGATCCCCTTTGAGGGGATCCGGTTACAACACAAATGAAGGTATGACTGAGGATGGAGGTCAGCCCTCTGAAGGGAGGAGTGGGTTTCCAGGAGAGCCTCAGGGCCTTTGCACCTGCTCTTCTGACTTGCCGGAATGCTCCATCCATTGCTGGGTCCTCACCTCACACAGTTTGCCCCAAGCATCCTTGGAAGGTCTCCCCTGACCATCTGGCACAGTACTCCCCTTCATCTAGAGTATTTTTCTTCACAGCACGTACCCCCTTCTGACATGCTGTTGTATATTTATGTGTTCGTTGCCAACGTCTGTCTTCCCTAATTGTCTGATAGCCCCCAGTGGAACTGTAGGATTTGATACCTTCGCACTCCCAGTGCCCAGAGGGTGCTTGGCTTTTTTAAGGCTGAATAATAGTTAGTGTCTGTATAACCCGCATTCTGTTTTATCTGTCCATCCACGGACACTCGTTGGCTCCCACTTCTTGGCTGTTGTGAACAACACTGCTGTGAGCACGGGTGGTGTGCAGACATCACTTCTAGACCATGCTCTGAACTCCTGGGTACATCCCCAGAAGGGGAGTGGCTGGACCACACAGTAGTTCTATTTTTAAGTTTCCGAGGAACCTCCATACTGTTCTCCACAGCGGCTGCACCGTTTTACAGCCTCTTCTCTGTGAGCAGCCTCTAAGGGGCGAGGGGGGTCGCCCCCGCACCCTCAGCCCGCCCCCGTGTTCACACAGAGGGATGCTCCTGAGGATCGGCTGAATGATGAGCCGATGAACGACAGAAGGAGGAGGGAGTGAGTGAAGGAAGCAGAAATGGTGTTTCTGGAATCACGAAGTCACGGGAGGTGGCTACGATGACACTGGTCCACGCGAGGGGCAGAAGCTCCAGCAGCGCCGGCCCCACGGCTAAGGCCACATACACTGGGGAGGGGAAGGAGCAGCCTCGGGGTCTCCAAGTTCAAGGAATCCAGTTTGCCCAACAAGACAGGCGCTTTCCTAAGAGCGCCAGGAGTGAACTCGGGGCTGGGGGAGCCTCCCTCTCGCCAGGGACCTCGGCCCCCCCAGCATGAGTGAGGGGGTGGGGAGCAGAGCGGGGAGGGGGTGCAGGAGGAGGCGGGGCGCGTGGTGAGACCAGGCTCTGCCCACAGGAGCTTAGCGCCTCCTTGTGCCGCCCGGATTGGGATTTGCGCCCAAGTCTCCCCAGTCCACCCACTTGCGGCGTCTCCCAGGTGCCCGTGACGCCCCAGAGGCCGCGGGACAGCGGGCCGGCCGCAGCCAGCGGCCCTCCCCCTCCTGCCCGCTCCTCTTCATCGCGTTTGCTTTTTAAGGGTTTTCAAAATGGAAGGGACTCTGACCGCTTCGCCTCCCAGCGGGACGCGCTGGAGATGTGTTCCTGTCAGCACTGTCCCTGAGGAAGGCTCGCGGCACCGAGAAGGGGAACTTTCTAACCGCAACTCTCCTGCATTACGAAGTGATAACGTGTCAAAGATGTTACTCAACTCCTTGGTTGAGGAGGAGCCGGGAGGACGTGACAGCCAGACTCCAGCCAGCCAGCCCGCCCGCCCCGCACGACGCACCGCGCCCCCTACAGGCCGACCACCCGCACTTCCATAAACACGAGTGCAATGCCTTGCTTGTTAACCGTTTTGCTAATTAGCTCAAAGACGATGGAGGGCAGAGGTTGCCCAGAAAGGCCCCTAGAAGACGCCCAGTTTCCCCCAGGGAACCTGCTCCTGGGATGTCCTGGCAGCACTGGCGTTCCCCCATCTGTTGTCCCCTGCGGCCCCCAGCCCCGAGGGCCCCCGAGAACAGAGACGAAGTCCTCACACTAGGTCCCGCCCGGGTCGGGTCGTAGATGCCTGGAGAATGGGAGTAGCTCGGGTTTGGGGAGTGGAGGAAGGAAGGATTCCACAGTCTCTCCAGGGCTCTCGTCTCTCCAGGAGGGAAATTCAGGTTCTGCCAGTGGCCTGCAAGGCCTCATGGCTGCACCGGCCCCGCGTCTCCTTCCCTGTCCCCCTACTCACTTGGCCCCAAGTACGTACGGAGCCTTGGTGGTTTCTGTCCAGCCAGGCACCTTCTGCCTCAGGGCCTTTGCACTCCCCTTCTTCACTCCTCCACACTCTGCTCCTGGCTTGTCTTCAGGGCAACTCCCTCCAGTAACCACTTCTCAGGGACCCCTTCCAGGACCACACTGTTTAAGATCATAAACAACCAACCCCTCGCAGACCCCCACACCCTTTTCCCCTTCCTTACTTGACCCTTCTCCTAATACACGTGTCACCTGACAGAAGATATATTGGCCTTGTGTATAAAGTGTATGTGTTTCTTGTCTCGCCCCCAGTAGGATGCAAGCTCTACGCCAGCAAGATGTTTGTTGTTTGTTTTTATTTCCTTGTCCCCAGAGCCTGGAACAGTGCACAAAAAGAACACTTGAATGAACGAATAAATAATCAAATGCCAAATGTTCATTTTTCAAAAAAACTGAAGTACAGTTGATTTACAATGTTGTGTTAGTTTCTGGTGTGCAGCATTGTGATTCAGATATACATACACATTCTTTTCCAGATTCTTTTTCATTAGAGGTTATTACAAGCTATGTGCCACACAGTAGGTCTTTGTTGTTTATCTATTTTGTATTATAGTAGTTTGTAACTACGAATCCCAAGCTCCTAATTTATCCCTCCCCACCCCTTCCCCTCTGGTAACCATAAATTTTTTTCTATGTGAGTCTGTTTCTGTTTTTTAAGTAAGTCCATTTGTGTCATTTTTAGAAAGATTCCACATATAAGTGATATCGGATAATATGGCTCTGACTTACTTCATTTAGTATAATCTCTAGGTCCATCCATGTTATGGCAAATGGCATTATTTCAAATGGTCATTGTTAAAAAAAATGTTATTACTACTAGTGCTATGAATGCCAGTTGCCATCAGTAATAAAAGTACAATGACTACTATTACTTCCACTTCCACATCACTATTGTCAAAGGCCCTTGAAAACAGCATCTTTGGGAGACACGATCTCGCCGTTCCCTGCGATGGGCGTTGTCTGCCACCTGGTGGCCATCTTCAGTAACTGCAACTCACGCAAAGCGTTCTAAGAGGTTTCAGGCAGACGTGCCCAACCAGCTGTCCACACGTTCGTTTAAAAATCTCTATTGGCATGTCTGATGAGAACTCAAGTTGGCACAACTCTTCTAGAAGGAAAATTGGCAATTCCTAAGAAAACAACACGCGCGCTTCCCTTTTTACCCACCAAGCTCACTTCTAGGCGCTTCCCTGAAGATACATCACCAACAGCATAAAAACGTGTGCGCACAAGGTTGTTTCATTGCATCATTATTTGTCATTTCAAACTACTGTAAACTACCTACATGTCTGCATATAGAGGTTGAACAAACTGGTACATCCACAACATAGAGCACTCTGCAGTGGAAAACAGAATGAGAATGTCCTCTAAGAGGCTGTACGAAGTGACTAACATTCTGTTAAGTGGAAAAAGCAAAGCCCCAAAGTATACAGACAACTTGCTTCATGTCAGAAAGAGAGGGTATAAGAAAATACACATGTATCTGGTCATTTGTGCAAGAGAAATACAGGAAGGATAAAACAGAAACCAGAGAGGCTGATCACGTCCCTACAGGGCTTGGAGGGAGGGCAGGAGAGCATGGC
Source organism: Camelus ferus (assembly GCF_009834535.1). NCBI lineage: Eukaryota > Metazoa > Chordata > Mammalia > Artiodactyla > Camelidae > Camelus > Camelus ferus. Next base: position 10,089,797 of record NC_045714.1, on the reverse strand, counting down.
ATCTGGGTACCAGAGATGCAGGAAGACAGCCAGTTCTCTGGGTGCATCTTTTCCTAGACCTTTGACTCTCAGAACCATTGTGATATTTCACATATCTTCACATACTCAGAGAGCAAACCGACAATCAAAACCAGCCAGGACGCTGGAGAACCTGAAATGGAATCAGATACTAACAAACGGGCCTAACACAGGACAGAAGGATCACTGACCACATTGATGGGGGTGGGAAGAGAAGAAATCGCCTAAGGAAACTGAATGTCACGTCTTAACTGGATATTGCGAAGCTAAAGACAAAGGGACTGTCAGCAATGCTGTGACCTCAATGTAATGTGCTTCTCCTGGGGTTTGCATTCAAAACTCGGAAGCTAAGTGTGCACTGGAAACTGAACGAACAAGCAAATGTAGATCATGAGAGCTGGGTCCTCACTGTTGGAGAAAGAAGCTACGAGGGGAAGGAGGATGGCTAGAACGAACCCGACGTACTGGGCTGGAATCAGAGCGATCGGGATTAAGTCCTGGTAATCGACATATATATATATATATATATATATATATATATATATATATATATATACATACACACACAGATAGGCAGATACAGAAATCAGACGGTGGGGGGTGGGTAACATACACACAGATGTTTCCTAGCTCTTTCTGACTGGGGGCGATGACAGTCAGTACAGATGAGCACATGAGTGCCCAGACCCTGTTTGCTAACCATCATTCTCCAATAAAAGGAACCAGGGCTCTTTGGAGAAGTGGTCAATTCCGGGGCTGAGGCAGGGAATAAACAAGATGCTCCTGGAACATGCTGGGTTGCCAGAGAGGCAGAACTTGCTCAGAGGAGGATGCGGGCTTGTTCAAAGTACGCAGGAGCCAACCTAAAGGAGCTGGAAAAGTTTGAGCAGGAAAATAAATAACCAAAATATTGGATTTTAATAAGCTAAAATAAGTATCTAGGAGTCTATACTGATATAAATAAATCATCAAATAAGTGGGGGAGAAAGGACAGCTCTTCCTTTCAGTAGAATTGCAGTTAATAAATGTAGCAGGAAAGAGGAATACTGAAATCAGCATCAGGCAAACACCAACACCACAGAAAACTGTTACAGACAAGACCCGCTGATGGTGCGGAAATCAGTGAGTGAAAATGGGAGGAGGAGCAGAAGCCAGCAGACGCCACCTTCGCCCAGAGCTCAAGGCCACGTCGACAGCAGTGGGGCGCAGACACAACACAGATGCCTGGACGTGGTTTACCGAGAAGGACATGACACCACTTCTCTGGTATTTTTGCCAGAAATGCATTTCTTTCGTGAGAAAACATCATTCATTCAACCCAAACAGAGGGACGTTCTACATAACAGCTGATCACGGTTCTTCTGAAGTGTCAAGGAAGGTCATAAAAGACACACTGGGGAGACGGAGAAGAGACGGCTGAATGCAACGTGGGATGCTGGCTTGGGTGTAGGACAGTGAGAGGACATTCAAGGAGTGAATTTCATTTATGAAATAAAATTCAAATTAGTGAAGTAACAGTACTGTACCCATATTACGTTTTCTGGTTTTCATGATTCTACTATGGTTACGCCAGCATTAGGGGAAGCTGGGTGAGGGGTAAATGGGAACTCTTTGTGCTGTTGTTGCAACTTCCCTGGAAGTCTGAAATGAGTTCCAAGTAGAAGGTTTTAAAAATCTATATGGGGCACCTGTCGTGTGCCAACCCGTTCCAGACACTGAGGACACTGCTGTGACCACAGGAGACTCTGCCCCTGTCCTCATGGAGCTTACACTCCAGGGGAGAAGGGACAAACAGGAAACAGGTCAATACACAGATAACATCACACAGTGACGGTGTGACAAAGCAAACGACTCGGGGGCCTCTGGCAGGCCACTGGGCGTGGGTGGACCCCACATCCTTGCAGCTGTAAGACTGGGCTTCCTGGTTCCTTTTCTAGCTCTTGGCTGCGGACCGTTCTCAGACCCAAGGGGTTGCTCTCACATCCTTGTCCTGAGACCCATGATCTCACACACGGCTGACGGCTTCCTCGGGGCCACCAGGAGCATCTCCTGGCTACGACAGCACAGTGTGACCGAGGGGGTGACTATTCCATCAGTCACAGCTTTCGCCCACACTCGGGAGAGATTATACAAGGCTGTGTGCCATTGGGGGTCACCTTAGGATTTGGCCTCCCACCTGCACCCAGGTGTATGGCAAAGGCTTTGCAGGTGCTCAGGCCACGCAGCATGTCAGCTGTCCTCTCACGGGTCCTCGTTAGCATCACCATGAAGCCCCCATCACTGCAAGCACACAGCCACCCTTTTTGCAGCTGGGTTTCCATCCTCCTGTCCACATCCTGGTGTAACCCCCTCCTCTGGAGTGACTTTCTAGTAAGTAGAACGTGGCCGAGGGGACAGGTGGTCCTGCCTGTGACTCCACACGTTCTGTAAGACTGGGAGCAGACTTGCTCTGGAGCCTTAACCTCCTTGCTGGAGACTGAATTCTGGAAATGAATTCTGCCAACCACCTGTGTGCACCTCCTCTGATGAAGACGGCAGGTGTAGACAACCACCTGTTTGTGAAGATTACTGCTGAATCCATCGGCTCCCAGTGAACACCTTTCCTGGTTGTTCACATATAAATTAAGATGAGCAGCTACTGGGGACTGGCAAACTGGGAAGGGCTACTTACTAAATATTTTCAGCTTTGTGGACCATAATGGTTTCTGTGGAATAATTCAACTCTGCCACCGAGCACAAAAGCAACCAGCGGCAATATGTGAGTGGTGGGTGCAGCTGGGCTCCAAGAAAAAATTCACTTACAGTCATTGGAATTTGAATTTCATGTACTTTTCATGTCATGAAATATGATTTATCTTCTGATTTTTTCAACTATTAAAAAATATAAAAACCATTATTGGCTCATGGGCTGACTGGGCCCTTGAGCTGTGGTTTGGCGACTGTGAGATGATCTCCATTCTAATCTAAAATGTGCCCCGCACTGACATCACAGGGTACCACCAGCATACTTGGTCCTTATCTGCATTTCTTCAGCATGTGCTGTAAAAATAACTCAAATAGTCCCATTTTCTTGAAAACACCCAGAAAGTATTCAGAAGGCACAAGGAAGTGGTCTCAGATCCTTCCTCCCCCAACCCCATCCTGAAAGTTGGAGTTAAGATAGAAGGGGTTCAGGGACTGCTTTTCAAAGACAATGTAACCATGACGAGCAGCGATCTGAGGTCTAGCTCTGCACACACCACACACAGGTGGGACGGATCCTGAAGACTTTGCTCAAGGGATGAGAATTAACTCTTCGTGGCTGGGCAGGAAGTGATGGAGACTCAAGCACACGGTAATTTGGGGACTGAGGGAGTCTCCACGGTCTCGCACAGCTCACGTCCCTGTCCAGGCCTGCACCTCACATCCCTGACACTAGCAGGCTGGCCTAGATGGGGGGTCATAAACACATCTAACAGCTGCAGTAAGTGCAATTTCCACAAGCCGTACGAACAAGCCAAAATGGCCAGATTTTAAATAAATCCTATAAAGAACCTTCATACTGACTGCTTTGGGAAACCCTGGCTGGCTCATCTGTGTCCAAATTATGTTTTAAAACTATGGTTTGACTCTCCGTGCCTCTTAATCCAATGAGACATATGTTAACTGTGAGTTTTGTAGAAGCAAAAGTCAATACAGGGGACCCACCAGACAGAATGAATTAGACGATACTTATGGTGATAAGAAAATGAAATGATCCTAGAATCCACCCTCCCCTTGACACACACACCTTCTCATTCAATCATTTTATCATTTTAAACCTGTAACTGAAGTCATCCTTTGTAATGTAGTTAATTAAAGAGAAAAACCAGTTCCATCTTTTGCAAAAAAATAGCTACTCTAAAGAGAGCTACTATGAAAATAATATCAGCATCTTACCCCAAATTCCCCCAGCCTGACTCTGCAAGGGCCATGGCACGGGGGCCAAGAATGCTCACCTGCCCTCAGGCGGCGGTCCACGCCCTTCTCGCCACCCTCAGCCCTGCAGGGAGTGAGGAAGGCCAAAGCAACTCTGACTGCTGTGGCCACTGGTTTTCACTTTTTTCAAATTTAAAAAAAGAGAAAGGAAAAAGTTCCCAAATTTGAGGATTCTTTTCCTTCAGACTAGTTTTATTAGTTTGGATATGGTTTGTCAACACTCAAATTTTTTCTCTCCTACTTTGACACACAAATCCATTCACTCGGAGTCCTCTTCGCCCCATATCTCGTATATCGTGATGTTATTTTGTGGGTCTGCGGGCACCTCTACGTTCTGAATCTTGAGGTTACTGCCAGTTGCCATGACAACTTTCAGATTCCGCACCTTGGACACAAACTGCACAAGGTCCATCTCGAGCTGGGTTAAGGTACTGAACGCATAGTCTCTGTTGGGGGAAGCGTTTTGATTTTTCTTTACTGGAGTGCGAAATGAACAGCCTCGAAGGCTAGGATTCTGCTCCTGTCAAGAAAGACATTCAGGATGAAAAATACCGTTGACATTGCTGGGTTTGACACCTAAGAGAAGTTGGCTCTAGCACTGATCTAGCCCAGGGATTGACAAACGATGGCCAAATCTGGCCCACTATCTGTTTTTGTAAATAAAGTTTTATTGGAACACAGCCAGGCTCACTCATTTGCATAGTGTCTGCGGCTGCTTTCATGCTAAAATAGTAGGGTTGTCGCTGCAACGGGGACTGAGCTGCAAAGCTGAAAGTATCAATTATCTGGTCTTTTACAGAAAAGGTTTCCCAACCCTGCTTCCATCAGTCTGGACACAATCTCCCGAAGGGTCAGGCCTGCCTAGAGTGAACATGCCATGGTGCCTCTCTCCCTGCCCCTTCTGAGAGTTGCTCAGCCACTTCACGGGCCAGCCATTATTTACGACAGGTCTTTCCCTCCCTTAGGAAAATGATGCCATTTCCATTCAGTTCAGCAACTTGCAATAAGTCAAACACTAGGGAAATTAAAAAGCGGGGTGGTGAATCTGGCTCTGTGAATAATCCTGACCTGAAGCACACCAAGTTCTTAATCTAACCTCCATTTGAAAAAACACTGCTTTAACAGGATAAATATCGAGCCAAGGTTTTATTCCCCCAATAAATGGAAGTGGGTCTTCAACTATTAGTCCCAACCTCTGTGGGTTAAGGTCTACTGTCTTCCCTAAGGATATGTCGGGAACCTTTCTCAGGACCATGACCTAGGGACTCTGTCTCTGAATTCATTATTCATAACAGTCCTGCCTACAACAAGAACATCCTTTCTCTGAGTCCGAGATTTCTGAGATGGAACCAACGTAAACGTGTAAAAAAAACGGAGCCATCCTTACCTTACTCTTCTCACTATCTCCTCGAAACTTCAGTATCACATATAGCACAACAACAAAAAAAAGCCAGAGCCACTTGTTCCCAAGCCAGCCTTGGGCATGCTCTGGTAGATTCTGCCTAATTCGAAAGTGCCCCCCGCAAGGCACCTTCCCCTGGGGTTCTTTGGCTTTATCTCTCAGAGAAGAAAACATAAAGGCACAGCCGCAGGAGAGGCACAGAGGCAAGAACAAGAACCATTTCAGCATCCGCATGGTGAGCACAGATGGGGGAGGAAGCTGCTCATGGTGGGCTTGTTGGCCCTGGCACCTGGAGACGGGGGACCTGGGGCTGGGCTGTTGGTGATGTCACAGAGGCCCCAGCCAGGACCAGCTCGGGCCATTGTGATGACTTCCGGGCTGAGGAAAATGCCGCTCACAGGGGTCACCTGGGAGCAGGACTTAAAGGGAAAGGGAGAAGTTTCCAGCAGGCAATAAAAAAGGAGATGGAGGAGTGATGGAATGCCATCTTCTGGTCAGTATATTCTTTCCGACCCCGCTGCTCTACTGGGAGTCCAGCACTTTTCCCGGTTTTCATTTGTTGAATCCAGACATTGTGGTGAGCAGAGCAGACCAAGCACAGGCCCCTATTAAACCAGAGGCTACAAACTAGGAGCCACGGATGTGTTTTCTTTGGCCTACATTGTTTCTAAAAACTATTATTTGCCAATATTTAAATGTTGTGGGAGGGGCTCACTTAAAAAGGCCAGATTTCCAGTTCCTTTTGAAAATATGGAAGAGATCCAATAAATAACACTAGGCCACTCTATGCTGGAGCCGAGTAGGAACCGCCCCTCTAGGGGACCACGTTCTCTCCACAGTCGCCACCACTCCCTTTTGCCTCACACTTACACTCACTGACCTTACCTGAGTATGTGATGCCCGGGTGAATTAAGAGTATCATTTATTTCACTTAAGTTGTGATAAGAAGAGAGTGAGTGCTTTCAGAGACCAGAACAAGGGGACAGGCTCTCCTGAAAAAGACACTCGGGTAGAATTTGAGGGATGATCAGGAGCTGGGAGGGGGCTGACCTCTAGGCTGGTGTGAAGACTTGGAGGTGAGAGGGACACAGACTGTCTGACAGCCGAGGCCGATGCCAGGAATAAAGCCAGGGCTCACTGGCCAGTACCTTTGAAACCATCACTTTCTAAAAATGACATGAAACAAAAAAGTCCCAATTAACGGAACACATGTATGTAGTTGTTCCGCTGGGTCATCTGATTGACCCTGATTCCCTAGGAATAAAATGTCCTGAATATAATGAAGGGTCCCCTCTAACCATGCTGAGCAACAGAGAAGTTCTGTAAGACGATTTAAAACCAGAAGGGGAGGACAGAGAGCCGAGACCAGGTACAGACACTCCTACAGCTTCGGGGCGGGGGCTCCGTGCTGAGACCATCTGGGCAGCACTAAGGAGGGGCAAGACCAAGGGGTTGACTAGGAAACGGGTACTGCTATTATAACCAGACCTGTCACATGTAAATGGTGATCATTTCACAATATACACCAACTGAAACTTACACAATGTCAATTATATCACAATAAAAAATTTGTAGAAGGAAGAATATAGATAGTTAAACCAATGCACCCATCCTGAGGCGTTACTCTTAAGAGTTGCCCACTGAGGAAGGGGCTGGGGGGGGATGTATCTTTCTTTTTCATATTAAACTTGTAGTTTTATTCAAGTTTGATCTTAACAAATGAGTCAGGGAGAGAGCCCGCAGGAAAGGGGGAAGCCCATGGGGACAGGACCCTCCCAGATGCCTGAGGAGGGTTGGTGGTTGTATCTTGAGCTCTTCAGGGTCTCCTCCTTGAAATCACACTCTGTCCCCAGTCTCCCAGATCAGCCTCACACGGCCCCTGTGGAAGTCGGTCCTGTTGACCTGGGCGACCACTGCAGGGTAATCTGAGGTGCCTCATGTCTGCATGGACCCTGCATTAAGTCCACTCCTCCAAATAGTGCTCTAGAGTTCGGTGGGGACGGTGTGATGCACTCAGGGGCCAACAGACTCCCTTGATTTACATAAGTGACCCCAATCTGACGCTCAGAGAGCTTTGTCCCACCCGGTTTCCCTTACTTGGAAATGCTGGGGTGTGTTTAATGACAGGAGTCCCGACTTCTTGGCTTGCATTGTGTTCAAGTCTAAAACACTTCTCAACAGAAGAGGACCAGCAGAAAAGCAGGTAAGTCTAGGAAGATCTTCAACCTGAAATTCTCTCTGGGTCAAAAGGTAGTAATAGGTCTGTGAGTTGAGTGACAATCTTCTCAGTCCATTTTGGGGAGACTTTCGTTTCTTGGGGATAAAGGACATGATGGCCAGCACGTGGAGATCTCCTGCCAGCTCCGTCACTGCTGGCAGAGCGGGCGGGGGTCCTGGTGGCCCGGAGGAGGGAGGGCGGGCCGCGCTCCTGGAACCCTGGCCTCGGTGTCCTGCGGGGACGCCTCCCACCGCTTCTGGGCTTCATCCACCTGGCAGGTATTTACGGGAGTCAACCCGGAGTCCTGACCGGACACGTGAGCTGCCGGCACATGAGCATCTCACCTACTGCTCTGGGCCTCGGCTGTCACCCCCGTGAGGCAGGACGGCCACCTCAGCCTCCTTGGTGGCTGTGAGGCCTGTGAGAGGAAGCCCCCAGGGCTCAGGTCCTCCGTGGAGCATCAGGCACTGCTAGGAGCCCTTCTCGCCTTGCTCTCCAGCCCTCGCGAGGGGTCGCAGAGCAGACACTGTCCCCCCTTGAGCGGGGTAAGCGCTGCCCCTCACGCCTCAGAGGTCACGATGTCCTGCTAAACATGAGAGGCTGGAAGCACTCTCCAAAGCAAGCCTTTCTCTCCTAGGCTGGAGGGTTCCCTCAGCGGGGAAAGGCTCAGCTGAGTATTTTGGAGAAGCCAGAGGCAGGTGGTAACTGGGTGGGGCACCAGCTGGAAGAGGCACAGGAGAGAGGGAGGGAGGGAGGGAGGGGGAGGGTGCATAGCGTGGATGTGACCTTAAGGGCAGGCAGGGCTGTTGAGATGCTGGACACTGTGGCTGGCTCACAAGAAAAAACTGGACAAAGTCAAAATAACCAATGCAAAAAAATAATAATCAATGCAAGATAAAACTGATTAACGCTAAAATGGAGAGAACTGAAGTTGGTACAAATAACGGCCTTAAAATAACAATAATCACCTCATGATGGCTGAGGGTGTAATTAGTAACATTCGACTAAAAGGACTGATGTATCAAGTTTTCTTCATAAAATTAAAGTAGAAAACTCAGGGTGGTAAAAAATAATGTTAACCAGGTTAAAAAGGCACTAATTGTTACAAAAATAATTCAACAAAAAAGAGGAAGAAAAGCAACAACTAGAAAATGGTTTAACTGAGCTGTAACAGCAAGTTGATTAGGGGAAGAAAACAGATGATTCTGGTTTGTTCTGGACAAGTCCACAACCAAAATGCACTGTTAATGTAGTTCTGATTAAAATGCTTCTATATTCATGTCAGTACACCCTCAGAGCAGGCAGGGCTGACTCTCTGGCCCCCTCCCCGCCTGCCCCCCATCCCCCGTCCTTCCTCCCTCAGCTCCTGTTTCCGCTTTTTAAGGGACACCAGAGCCCCCGGTTCTGATATGAAGAACCAGCCGATCATCTCAGTAATACAAGTGTCTCCAGAAGACAGTCCTGAGGCTTGGATGTTCCTGGTCCTTAATTCACTGTCTCATAGAGAGTTTTGTTAATTATTGATTTCAACACACTTTATGGATAAAACACACCAATTTTATGGACAATCCTATCTCCTGCTGAGAGGACGTTGAACTGACTTGACGTCACAGGATTACTCCTGTCGCTAACAATGTGATGGCTACAATTTTCTCTTTTTTTTGCCAAAACATTAGTGGAAGAAAGAAGAAAAATACAGATAGATGAGAGAAAAGGCAGACTTCAGACTTGCTTTATTTTTGTACCAAATCATCAGGTGCCCCAGTCAATCTCCTCTGTCACCCAGATGACACGGGAAGGGCATCCCTAAGTACTTGACCCAGGCGGCGACCCCTCTCGGGTGCAGACATTCCCTCCCGTGGCCCTGCAGGCAGAGTGTACCTGAAACCCATCCTTTCTCAGTTCAGTTTCACTTGGCTTATTTAATTAATTACCCGTTGGCAGCAAAACCATGAGAATTTTAGTCAAAATGAGCCGACCACACACCATGAGCAATCTGGAGTCTTTAATTATTTTAAGCATAAATAGTGCCGCCAACACGCTTTCGGGGCCACGGGAAGGTCCAAGTGCACCTGCAGGTGGAAGGGAGCGCGGTCCCGCGGGAGAGGGGGACGGGGTGGGGCTGGCACGGCCACCGCGGGCCCCCACCTGCCTCACAGGCAGGACTGACCACAGCGGCAGAGGTTTGGGGGGTTGACCTCGTGCAGACGGAGCTGGAGCAGAGCACACAGAGCACAGCCCAGGCCCACAGCCCCTCCCTCGTGGAGTCGGAGGAGCCGGCGTGGGGGCGCGGCACGGGCTTCAGAAGCAGTAGGACGTGTGGGTGACCCAGTGGGCTGACTCCTCCTTGGAGCGCTTGGCAGAGCTGTGAGTTGTGAAAAGGGACTTGTAAGCTTCCGACTCCTCACTGTCGGCAATGGACCTCTTTGTCGCTCCACACGGAGGCTTCCCGGCTTTTCCAGAAGAGCTCCCATTTGCTGCTAGAAAAAAAATGAAAAGCCAAAAACTTTAAGGTTGGGCCCACAGGTCATTCCAAACATCACTTTCTCCAATGGGAAGAAAAAAGTCTGTTAATCCCAGGAATTTCCCTCCTCCTTTCTGGGGATGAATGTTGAAATATGTGACCTCAATCGTCCACCCCTCCCTAAAAAGAAATGAAGCCACTACACTTATATCTATCATTTAAAATCACACTAAATCACTGCTTGCTCTGTTCTTGGCGCTGGTCCCAGCTCCACGAATGATTACATCAGACCGATCTCCCTGGGGGTGGGGGGTGGTATCAGCCTGCTTACAGGGGTGGAAACAGAGACGCCAGGAGGCTGTGTGACCCACCCCAGGCCAAGCAGTACTACGTGGAGGGGGTACTGGGACCCACAACACTGTGGAGGACGTTTACAGCATAAGATTGCACTTTCCTTTAGCTAATGAATCCGTGTTTCTCTTCTTTGTGAAATAAATTCATTTTCTTTGTTAAAGGTAGTGAGTTCGGGGAGAAATGGACTAAATTCTGGACTAACCGCCAAATGGCTCTCTGATACTTGGTCAAGAGGCAGGTGGAGGGACGGCTGGCTCTGATGCCACATGTGGTGCGCACAGAACCCCAGACTCAGAGGGAACGGGGACGGCCCTGCCCAACGCCCTGAGCCTCAGTCCACCGATCAGCGTCTGCAGGACGTCTTGAGTCCAGGTCTCTGCATGCCTTGTCAGTCTGGCACCAAGTGCAGACGCCACAGGGAAACTGGACAGTTAGCACCCATGACCCCGGCCCTCCTCCCCACAGGGCTTCTGCTCTGCGGCGTATCAGCTGTTTCTCAGTTAGCCCTGAAGCGCACTCACACAACTATTTAGAGGCACAATTAGGATGAGCTTGAGTTTCCGAATTCACTCCAATAAAACGGTGCCCTAACCATCTGCATTTCCAGCCTTCTGCGTCACCCACTGTCGTCTCAACAGGACCCACCTGCACTTTTGAGAGCCGAGTTGGTTTTCTTCTCTCTAGAATCAAGGCTGGTTTCTTCGGGCTTCCCAGTCTTAATTTTTGATGGTCCTGGGGTTTCTGTAAAAGGAACAGAATAAACTAAGCAAAACAAAACCAGGAACTCATTTAGGAAGCAGGCCTATGGCCTTATTTTACTAAAACAAAGAACTCTTTTAGCGTCTTACCTTCACTGACATCTGATTTTGAGACAGACTCCGCTGCCTTTGGTTTCTTTGCTTTCTGTGAAAAGAAAGAGGAGGGCACAGATGTGCTTGGATTCACGGATTTCGGCGTCAGTGTGGCTCCTGCCGTCCCGGGAGCCCAACAAGAGGCCGATCCAGTTCACTCAGGCCAGGGGCTAGGCCTGAAGGAGACTCTGAAACTCATCAGTCCTAAACCCCATCCTTCCCGCGTGTCTCCAGCTGTGCGCTCCTGCCTCATACAACACCCATCTGCAGAGATCTGCTCAGCTGTATACTTACATTCCAGAAACCACAGTTTCAAAAAATGTAAACGAAGATGACAGATTTCAGTGGTAACGGCCAGGGTAAACAGTGACTACCGCATGCAAAAGAGCAGCTGAGTGGAGGGTAACATGAAGTCCAGCCAGGGCAGACGTGTGCTGACTCTCACTCACTCCAGGAAGACGTCTTCAGAGTCCTCAAACTGCTCTTACATTTGTGTATTTAACTATAAGGACTTGAGGCCTGTGCTAAGGAACACGTTAGCCAGTTCTCCTCGACTCTGGATTACCCGTTAGAATTCTGTCACTCAGGATTGTTACACTGGTCAGCAACAATTTAAGAAATAAAACTAACCCATTCTAAAACCACACAGCCATGTTAGAGCTACTTCAGTCACAAGAATAAATAGGCCTACTTTCACTCAGTTTACTTAAACACGCCATCTCCCTAAGTATGCAAAAGGTGGTGCTAAAGACACACACCCTAATGACTTCAGAAGGCTCCGATCGCTAGAAAACACCCAAGACCGTGCTCAGGCAGTGGCCTTGAACTTGTGATATGCACATGCAAACTGATCTGTAATGCTTGTACAAAACACACAGCAAGTACTGCTCATTTCACACACGGAAGATGCACACTCAAGGCGTCTCAGCTTTCAAAACAAGAGAACGCTGCTGATCTGCGAGCCATCCATTCACAGCTGGGCTCATCTGAGTGCAGTAGGGAGTCAGAGAGGAAACGCCATGTCCCGTTTCCAGCTGCGGGTATATTTGGGCAATATTTTGGTTTTCTGGCAGCAGTATCTAAGAGGCGTTCCCAGAAGCTCCAGCGAGGATTTCGCAGAGAGGGGCATGTTGGTTCCACTGGGCTTTGCAAACTTGGCAGGAAGCCTGGGACTGAGGGGCGAACTCACTGAAGAGGGTTAAAGACACACCAGTCTCCAGGAGCCTCCTTTAAAATACAGTTTTTCCCTTCTGTGCTTTTTAAAAACTAAACTTGATCAACAGGAGCAACGAAGAACAAGCAGACCCTTTTGGACACTGTCCTTTGTCAGAAACATCTCAAACTTTTCTTCGCTTGTACGATACTGAGACTGCAGTAACTTAGAAAACCGGCTTAGATGAACACACATAAGTTTGCTTTTAAACGTGAATTTCCCCCTTTAAAACGACAGAGTGGCTCTTTAACTATTTCTCATGAATGTTGTAATAACCTTGTATAAAACTGCTTCAGAGAATATGTCTACTAGCATTTGATCACAAAGTCTGGGCACAATTCCTTGTACTATGGAACCATTCACATGCATTCTTCATTTTCTACCTAGGCACAATGCTAAAAGGAGGAAATGCAAATGCTTTGGCTCCTTCTGAGAATTCTGGACCCCATACATAATAACAGTATGATCTGACATTCTCAAGCATCAGCTTTTTAAAGTCTTACAGGCCATGAATTCTTTCTTATTCTAGGGTGGTATGATCCAGCCCTTTCCTCTATTATGATTTTAAAAAACCTGAAAAATCTTTAATTACTACATCATTGGTAAATGTACACCAGTAGCATAAAAACAGTCAGGCTATTTGTTTTCACAATTTTACGTCCTCAGGACACTGAAACTAATTTTCTAATACTTTAAGCACTCTTTTGTCTTAGTTCTGATTACATGAAGTTTCTCCCACATTTACCCTGAACCTAACATCTTTTTGTTTTTAAGAATGAAAGAAGACCACTGCTATCATCAGTAAACTCAAGAACAATGAAAATTCCTGTTGGATCCAGAATCGATGGCACACTGAATGATTTCTTTGCCAATAAACCCTTTTGAGCCTGCTTATTACAACAGATCATTAAGCACTGACTCCACTGCTTGTGGAACGTGATTCTGAACCTGGAGCACAAAACAGAGCCTTCGCACCTGCACATCCATCCAGAGCTGGCCGCCTGCACCAGGGCGTCTCGCTGGTCTCCCTTCCAGGAGCCCATGGGGGACTCAGGAAGGCCAGGGAGGTGGCTCCCACCAGCAGGAAAGCTGCTTGGCTCCTCACTCTGGGAACAGGGGTGTGTGTGTGGTGTTGCAAACCCGGTCAGCACAGGCTCTTCAGACGTGCTAGGGGGATGGTGACTTCACTCCTCCTCAGTCTTACACATTGTCAACACAGAGAATCAGCAGTCCTGGTGGCCGCCTGCCCTCAGGCTGCGCTCTGGGCCGTGATTTATGGGCGTGAACTTTTCTACCGTCCTAACAGCAGGCGTCCCCTGCACCAGCCCCTCCTCCCTGACAAGGAAGCTGAGCGCAGAAGGGCAGAAGGGCAGAAGGGCAGAAGGGCAGAAGGGCAGAAGGGCAGAAGAGCAGAAGCGCGCGCCCAGCACAGTGAGGTGCAGCCGGGCTGAGACTGGAATCCTTCTAGAGCCCAGGCCCTTCCAGGTCATAAAAACTGCCTCAATCACTGCACACCCCGAAGCAGCCGCCAGTGACGCAGTTGTGTGGTTTGCTATCACTCTGGGGCGGAGGGGCGGCGGGGCAGGACCTGAAGACTTTACTTCCGCGCAGACTCGGGGCAGTAAGGGACAGACACCAGGACCCTGGTACCTTTCCCAGCTTCGCTCGAAGCCTTCTCTCCTCCATCCTTCCCTTCAGCACTTCCACGTCCTCCTTGGTGCCATTGAGCACGATGACGTCATCCTCCTGGAAGGCAGCCCCGCACTGGAGAGGAAAAAAGAGAGAAGAAAGATTCTGTCACCCCATGGAAAGCTGCCACCTCTCAGACTCTCACTCTTGGCCCAACCACAGGTCCTCGAGCTCCTGTGTTCTCGCCTGCATCCTGGACAGCTTCTGAGCCCGAGCTCTGCTTGGGGAAGTTTCCATCTGAGGTTAGCAGGGCAGGCCTGCCTGCAAGTCTGGCCCTGGCTGATGTCTGGGAACTTGGATTCTGGAGGGTTCCTCCCATTTTCTCTGTTGGGCTTCTCTGCTTACAGGTGTCCCCACTGGACATGACCTCTAGGTGCACGCGGGAGCAGGGGCCCCGTGCAAAGACCCAGGCACAGAGTGGGCGGTTAGGAAATGTTTGTTTAAGGAATTATTAGTAATTCTTGTTGAGCCCCTACTGCTGGCTCATCTCAAGATGACTGACTTAACCAGAGCCTGGGAGATGCCACACTCAGCTGAGCAAAGGCTGAAAGCGAAGAAGCCACGATGTCACATTTTAGACGCAGAGAGAGGTCTGTGAGCCTGACCTGACATCAGAGTCTCCCCGGGGGTCTCTGGGACCCACCGCCAGCTTCCGATCCAGGAGTTCTAGGCTAGGACCCATGATTTCCATTTCTAATGTTTTCTCAGGTCCTGCGGATGCTGGCTGTGGGGACCCAGGCTGCGAGAACCACTGTTCTGGAGTTTAGGGGGGTGGCCAACTACAGTAACTGGGCTACATCCCAGCGGGGGAGGGGAAGGACCTTTCTGGAGGCGAGGCCTGCGTTTCAGCTCTTCCCTGGGCTGCGGCGGCCCGGGTCACTCCCACTGGGGACTAGGCGCTGCTGAGGACAGGATCCAGGCCACATGCGCTCTGGGTTTGTTTCCCTCTTGCTCTCCAGAGCCTCACTGCCTGGACCATGGCCTCAGTTACCACGTCTGTTAAAAGGGGAATGAACTGAACTCCCAACGTGGTCGCCGTCGGGCTGAGGCAAGAACGAAGGTCACACCGCAGGGGTACAGCACAGGGCTGGGCACCGGCTCCGCCAGCACCGGCGACTGCTGCATCTTCGCACTTTCCTGTGGTACAGCCGCCTGTGTCCCCGCGGGTGGCTCTCCAGGATGCAGCTCTCAGCACCGTGTCCCTGACTAGCCTCCCTCAGGCAGAAACATGACATACCCTGCATACCTACAAGTTCCTCATCCATGGATTCAACCAATTTCAGATAAAAAATCTTTGGGAGAAAAATTCCAGAAAGTTCCAAAAAGCAAAACTTGAATACTATGTAAATAGCTGCCACTCACTGGTGTGCAGCAACCCTTTACATAAACCAGCAACTATTTACACTGACCAGCAATGGCAACTGTTTACCTGACATTCACATTGTATTTACAACTATGTACCCAGCTTTTACATTACATTGGGTATTCTGAGTAACCTAAAGATTTAAAGTGTACGGGAAGATGTGCGTAGGTTATATGCCAATGCTACACCATTTTATATAGGGGACTTGAGCATCCCCAGATCCGTGAGAGTCCTGGACCAATCCTGACCACCCCCCATACTGAGAGATGACAGTACACGCTGCTGCATCTCCCTTGCTGGGAGAAGTGCGCCCCCTGGCGGACGGGAGAAAACATAAGGGAGTCTCATTGGATTCCTCTCGACTCCACTGGGGCTTTGGCCCTTACCATCTGATGGCTACATATCCCTTGTGGATCACTGGGGCAAATCTGGGCTGTGGGCACAACTGCATGCTGAGACCAGCGAGGCCTCCTTGTCTCCTGTGTCCAGAGCAGTAACAGTAAGAGACCCACTGTGCCTGGGATCTTTGACAGAAAACATCCTCAACACAAGACAAGACATGCAAGTGCTCTTTTTCTTAAAAGCTTTCCCAGCACCTCCCGACACATAAAGACGTCAGTCAGCGTCTGCTGCGGACTTAGCTGGGTTACGTGCTGTGGTTCTGTGTCCAGAACCCACCGCTTCTGGTCAAAGTTGGCTCCTTGTCAAGAGTGGGTTGGGTAAGCCTTCACCACTGAAATGACCTTCCTCTGACCCCCGAGTCCTGAGGCTGGAGCCCCAGAGAGGAGTCAGTTCTAGGAAGGATGAAAGGGGACACGTAGCTGGGGCTGCCTCTGAGGAACAGGAGCTTGTTTTCCAGCGTCACTGCAGGGAGGGCCCCGGGGAAGCTCCAGGATGTGGGAGATTTGGGTAGAGCCTTCCCCGGGGGGGTGTCGTCCTTGGAGAGGGAATGAAAAAGAGTCCGTAGGCACAGACTCAGGTGGATAGGCCCAGTGGGGCTTGGGGCTGGGGCTCTGGCGTAAACAACCCTCCTGAGCACACAGCCAAGAGGGAGAAGGAGCTGCGTCTGCTCCCACTGCCCGATGGCCTCGCTCCCGCTCCTCCCCCGCGGGCTTCCTGTGTCTTCTTCCCACAGTCCTGGCTGCCCCTCATCCTGCCGGGTCGGCAGCCCCTCTCCCCACACAGGCCGGTTTGGTCTACCTCTGACTGTGGACGCTATTCTGCCTACAGCTGTGGTGTGAGGCACCCAGAGCTGTATTTTTAAAAGTTGAATTAGCCACTACCAATAAAAAGTGGGGAACCTCTCACATTAAATCTTGAGATATCTTGCTCTTTGTCACCAAAATTCAAAACATCCACTAATACCAAACCCGCCGCTTCCAGGCCTCAACTGCCTGGACCTGAGCAGACAGCCCCTGGAGACTGGCTGCAGGCTGTCCTCTGTTCTGGGCGCCTGACTTTGGCAGGTGTCTGTTGGACCCCAGGAACCTGGGTGGAGCGGCCCATCCTTGGAGACAAGTGACACTGGGGCAGGAAGCAGGTTTCTGGCCAATGCCAGCTGCACACGGGGCCTTTTCTCCAAGGACTGAAGGCGCGGAGGGTCACTTTAGAAAGGGAACGCAGGGCTGCTGCAGAGGCACAGCTGGCCCACAGGGGCTGACCCTTTCTCTTTCCTTATAAAAGTAACACGTACACAAAGTAAAAAACAACAATATTTTCCTGTGAATGCATTTTTCTAGGTGTACTGTTACTGCAAAGTTGAAATGATGTTTTATTTTCAATTTTGCTTCCTTTGATCACTTGTACCTTAGATGTCAAAAAATGGGGGGAAATGGCTAAATAAATCATAACATAGTCCTAAAAAGGAAGAGTACATAGTTATTTTAGAGTTTTTGACAATATAGAAAATCAATGCTTATCACGTTAAAAGAAAAACCTGACTAGAAATTGTATATTCATGTGATCTCTGGATGTTGATTAAAAAATTTTTTTTCTTGAAAAAGTAAAGGCCAGTAGGAAAGTGCTGAGGGGACAGCGGTAGAATTAAGAGTCATATGCTATTATATTTGTGTATTTATATCACAAAAAAATGGAATAGTGGTTTCTCAATCTTTGTTCTTACAAATAATAATTGTGATGAGTAACTGATCACATGCATCTGACTGGAAAATCCCTCTTCTGAGACTTGCTTGTTCTTTGTCACAGAGCCCTGTCTGCCTCCTGCGTTCATGGCTTGTGATAAGTGGGTGTGTGCCCACGTGTGTGTGCTGACTTTTAAAACAGAGCTTCTCTGTCACACTGCAGGCTCCATGTGGCAGGGATGAATGAATGAAAGAATGAGAACATAGCCAAAGAAGTATTTCAAACCAGGATGAAAGGGAGTGAAATTTTAAAGCCAAACAGCTCCCCTAAAAGGTCTCCCGAACTTGACACTCCCTACAACATGTGAGAATGTCCATCACACCACGCAATTAACATAAAAAAAGTTAAAAGCTAACCTGTAAGGCAGAAGAAGATATCTCCTTTTTGGCTTTGATGAAGAAACATTAAAAAAACACCCACTGCACCCATATTGGTTCTTCTGTAACTTACAGGTTTATGCTCTATGTCCATTTTATTAGGATTTTCATTCTTTAAAATTTTAGTTTAATCAACCTGTATTAAGCAGTTGCTACATTAAGCCTGTTAACCTTTGTCCATTTATTACCCCAGTTCCTCCAGCAGGTTTGGTTTGATTCTGCACTTTCCTGGGAGCCATGGGAGTGTAAACCTGCCTCTTCCCCATCACTTCCTCAGCTGTCTCTCCCACAGCTCTTCTCCAGGTTGAGAAGTGAGCTAATGGGTGAAATCCAGCACCAGTCCTTATTCCCTAGGAACGGGCCGCTGTGAATGGACCCGCTGGTCCGGCTCAGGCACACACAGGATGATTTAAAACAAGCACTTGGGGTCCACGGGGGCAGAGCTGCAGCAACACTTCACAAGCTGTCAGGGTGGTCTTTCTAGACATAAAAGGACCTTTCCTTTCCCGACTCCTGCTAGATCAAATTAGCCCCTCAAGTCATGGAATCCGAACACCTCCAGACAAACATGTACAGGGTCTCCCCACTGAAAGGCTGCATGGATCTGTCTTTATATAAAAGATACACAGTCACACAGTGCTGCAGTCCCTTAAGTTTAGACAGACTAGGTTTTATCTGCCCAAGTAAGAAACCTTCTTAGGGCCACAGCAACATCTGTTCCACAGAAGAGCAACAGGTGCCTTGAGTCGCCCACAGCAGGTGAAGAAACGCTGTACTCATCTGACTAAATACTGAGCTCAGGTGTCTCAGAGTCTCTGGTGTGTGATTCACATCTCTTGGCTTCATTATTCTTAATACATGCATCTGGGGCAAATCTAAAGAGAGGACCGGCAAGCGAGAGGCCCTTCTGACCCAGAAAAAGGAGGCTGTTAAGAGTAAAAGTATCCATCAATGGAGAATAACGAAAGTGGGGAGTCCACTAACGGTGGAGCAGAGATTCCACCTCTGCCACGTGCTACAAACTCACGGGCCAACTCACCCTTGGCAGAGGGAGGGACAGAGGCAGGGCACAGGCTCACCTGCGTCCTTGAAATGAGGTCCTCTGGAGAGCCACGCTGAAACACTCGGACTGTTCCGAATGCTATTTAGGAAGCAAATGAGATTTTTAAACAATTTTTATTTATCCCTTTAATGAAAAAGGGTCCGATGACTAAATTTGGCCTCCTGTCTTTAAAAGGATTTAAAGAACTGGACCCACGACTGTCACGGTCTCTCCCAGCCTTCGGAACTCAAGATGACCCTGCGATGCCCTTCATCTGGGCTGGATGTTTTCTGCCGTCGCCTCATTTTGTCTCACTGATCCAGCCCTGATGATACACTGAGAGAGGCAAAAGTTTCTATTTTTCAACCTACAGGTCAGAATCAACAAGAATAAAATCCTCCAGGGATGAAAGAGTAACAGAACCTGCCAAGCAACTCCGTTTGTGCGATTCAAGCCGGAGCCACAGCAGACGATGCAACTGAGGGAAGAGAAAAACCAGGCTGGGCATGGACACCCCAGGGCTCCCACCCTCGGAGCGTGACGAGCTTCTTTTGGTAAGTGTTTCACTAACTATGCAGAGACCGTGAATGGCGCAGGATGAGCAGGTATCGCTATTAAAATCAAATGTGTTTTTCTTTGCCTCTTCCATGGTTTTGAAAGAGAAACACTGGAACATCAGTAATATTTTTAAAATGCAGAAGTAGCAGGCAACTTTTCCTCTCAAAAACAGTCCTCGTTTTTCATTTAAGCCAAAGAAAATTACAGTGGAATATTTTCAAGGATGAGGCCAATTTGAGTTTTAAATTTTAAATGCTGCCATTTATTCATTCTTCACGTGGAAAATAATAACTAAGCCAGCCTCAAGGCCATGTCTAAACCCTCAGTTCTCAATTTGTGCCCATAATAAAAATGTCATTTTTGTTGTGATTGTTTTGAGAAGATATCTTAAAATGTAGTTTTCCCCTCCACATCAAAGTGGTTGAAGAAATATAATATGCATTTTAGGAATAAGCATGTTGTGATTAAGGCATCTATTTTACTAGACAGCTGGACAGTAAATTCAAAATTAGTCTAATATGATAAAGCTCAAATAGTTCAAGAAAACACTGTTAACTTCAGGGTGCTTTGGACATTGTTCTGAGCCCAGAGCTAACAAAAACGACAAACTCAAAATCTTCATTGTTGCAGCTATAGTGACTTGTTTTTTTTAGGAAAAATACACAGTAAATAGAGACAGAACAAACATTCATGGTCTAAGGGTCACAAGTCCCCCGGCCAGGCTCAGCGGGAAACGCGCACCCATCCGCTCCCACCGCTCTGTCCAGGGGCCCCCGTGAGGCAGGTACTACCACACACCCATCTGCAGTCCAGAAAAAGGAGAATAAATTCTTTAATCTGGTTAAACTAATGCTAATGCTATAAAACAGTAATATTCTGGAGCATAAGGCAAAATGTTATAAGTTCATCTCTAAAGATGCCCATTCATTATCTATTTACTCACAGGAATTACCTTTAAAAAAAGTACAAAAGGTTTAGCAAAAAGAATTAATTAAATGGGATGTTGTCAAACCCCTGGGAAGTCTTTTTATAACAAATCAAATCCCATCAAACAGACTGAAAATGCCTGCCCTTAAAGGCTCTAGTGGCAATACATGAATCAAACACATGCTGCTGCCTTTTGTTTTTGGCTGTTAAGGCTTGTTGGGGGAGAGGGGGGAGGGGGCCTGTAGAAGGATAAAGAAGGAAGGAAAAAAAAAGAAGGAAAACATACTCACTGGCTCTAATAATTAGGATAGCAATGTATCTGGAAACAATTTCTTGGACAAAAACATAAAATGTAAAGTAATGCCATTCTGAGAACTATAATTGGAAATCATCTGTGATTTCCAGCACTGTAAAAAGAAAAAAAAAATTAACACCAGCCTTAACCATAATTTTGGTAATTATTTCTACTGAAAGACATTCTACAAAATCTCTTGGATGTTATACGCCTTCAGTCGACAGAAAATATAATCTTCAAAACGTTACTGTTTGGAAGCTATTTAATTCTACTGTGCACTATATACAGTTTAATGATGCTACTCATTAAAGGCTGCAGGCATGAAGAAGTAAAAGACTATCACAATATGTACATAAGGCCCAGGAAAGAGACTTTAAGAAACGACAGTACGCGAGAAAAGCCTTAAAATGTTCTCACACTCACAGAAAGGAGTAATTTTAGAAATCATTTGTGATTCAGTAGTACGTGAGGGAACAATACTGGAATGGTAAAAAATGGGTCTGGTCTGAAAAAGAACTTCTGCATCTGCTCCACGACACACAAGGATAACTGCCTCTTTTTCTAAAGCCTTTACAATACATAAATATTTTAAATACAACTTTTCACAGAGAAAAATATGGTTCAAACATCAGCCAGACTACACTTTCTTTTACGGGCTGCACATTCCCCTGCTTGGAAAATGCCACTTACATTTCTTGGAAATTAATTTAGTGCTAGAAAGTCACATGTTTAACAACTGCACTTTCATTATAACTACAAGTGTTGACTTCACATTACAGAAACAAAACAACAGGCACCAAGGGCATGGGCTGGGGAACGCCTGCAAAGCTGCGGACGCGCTCAGCGCTATTTAAACAGGAAAACTGCCAGGCCCTCTCTAAGGAGTTGATTCCCGTAGGAGTGTTCACACTCTCCACCAGATGTGGGTTAAAGTAACAGCACAGATGATTAAAATTCAACAGCAGTGGAGTTTCCAAAGGCTTCATTACAAGGCTGCCCTCACCACCTCAAAAAGCTTGTGTAGAAACAATGACAGTAAAGCTGGCGACCCAGGTTCCCACAATGTGGCATCTAACACACACCTATTTATAAATTTCAAAGTGAACCTGAGCCAGAAGATTTAACTGGGCAGCTGTGAACACTGCACCAAGACAAGAGGTGCCTGTCTCTGTGCACGGGAGGGAGAAAAATCAGCCTCGTATTGCCCTCAAGGACAGTGGACTTACACACGGGACGTACCTTCATTTAATTATTATAAAGTACTGAAAATATCCAATCCCCTGGGCTCTGCCACAGAGGTAAGTTTACATGGGGTGCAGTTTGTCAGTGAAGTGGGGCTAGTATTTCTGTGATGAGACCAGGATGTTTTATTTTGACCATAAGCTCAAAAACAACACCAAGACAACAAACCAAAAAATCTCCGAACCCCAATTCCCATGTTAAGCTAAACACAAGAGAAAATTTAACAAACTATGGTACACAGTTTACCTTTAACCAAAATTCTTATTATAAGAGAAGTAGTTAAAAGCTACTTACATTTTAAGAAGTAATTTCTTTCCTACTGAATTTCTACTCTCATGACATAAGTTGTGTTTATTTCAGAGACCAGATATGAAATGTTAATTATGATGATTTTGTGCTTATAAAAATATTATTTAATTTATAATCATGTCTTTAAAATTATGCTGTAACATTTTATGTTTGGGGCAATCAACAAACATTTACTGAACCAGAGTAAAATCTATCATATTTGGGCAGTGGCTGCTTCTTATTTTTGAAGCATAATGGGTAAAAAGAAACCATACAATGAAAACGAATATATTTTTAAAATCCACAATCCACAATCAGCATTTATTTACTGGTTCACAGTTTGAAAGCACAAGGATAACTTAAAATGCTGCCTTGTCCATGTTTTATCCAAAAGGCAAGAGACTAATGTTAAATCTGAGATAAAACACTGGTCAAAAGTAAATGGGCTTTTTAAAAATAGGAAGTAATGGGGAGGGTATAGCTCAGTGGTAGAACATACAGTTAACATGTACAAGGTCCTGGGTTCAATCCCCAGTACCTCCATTAAAAAAATAAATAAACCTAATTACCTCTATCCTAAAAACAAACAAACAAACAAAAAACAGGAAGTAGGAACAGGCAATGATATGACTTTTTATGTAAACCTAGAGACAAGATTCATAAACAAGTAAAAACAATTACTAACAATACAGACACTTCACCTGATCAACCTTCCTCCCTAAATCCTGAAGGATGACTTTTGCATGCCAATAATAACTGATTAATTAAAACCCCTTTGGTCACTTTTGGCCACTGCTACCCCTATTCATGCTGTCTCTGTAGAGCCTGAGAGGCAACGAAATTATTATCAATTTTTTTCAAATGATTTTATTAGAAAAAGATATCTTGTTTAGAATCACTGAGGCCTTCTCTAAAAACAATTCATAAACTCATTTCAACAAGTTGAATTACGTGATTTACTGTTTCCTTTATTGGAAAGATTTATCCTCATACCATGATACAGAATAATGGCATAAAATAAACTCTGACTAATGCAGAACAGAGCAGTATCTATGTCCAACATAAATATCTGAGATTTTTATCAGCCCTGATAAGGGTATTCGCACATAAAAACACGCTCAACATTATTAGTCATCAGGGAAATGTGAAAAAACCACAATGAATTCCACTACACACCTACTAGAGTGGATAAAATTCTTTAAATTGACCACAGCCAGTGTGCTGGTGAGGCTGCAGAGCACATGGAACTCTCATGCGATGCCGGGATGTAATGTAAACTGGTACAACTACTTCGGAAAACCACCTGGCAGTTCCCTAAGAAGTTAAACATAACCTGTACGTAAGCAGCCATTTCACTCCTAGGTATTTACCCTGAGACACAAAAACATAGTCCGTACAAAGACCTGTGCACCAGTGTTTACAGCATCTTGTAATACCCTAGAGCTGGAAACTTCAGTGTCGATCAGCAGGTGCACAGACAGATTGTGGCGTGTCCATTTGCTGGAATACTGCTCAGCAATAAAAAGGGGAAAATGGTGATACATGCAATGATGTGGATGAGATCTCAAAATCATAAGTGAAAAAATTTCAAGCAAAAAAGTATGTAAGTATGACTGTTTACATAAAGTACAGAATATGCTGGCTAACCTGTTGGCAGGGATGGTCCGGAGACAAGGTGGAAGGAGGAGAGTACAGGGCCCGAGGAAACTTCCAGGGGGTGAGAGAGATGCTTGTTATTGTGACTGTGGTGACGGTTTCAAGAGTGCACACATATGTAATAACTGATCAAATTATACACTTTAAATATGTGTACTTCAATAAAGCTGGGGTGGGGGAACAGAGTTACAACACCCTAAGTTCTGTGTGTTGTTCTTTTAGGAAGCTTCAAGGAAAACATTCCATGGTAATAAGAAAGCGCCTGGAACTTAAAACATGAGCCAGCTGCGAGCCACAAAGCCTGGACTCCTCGTGTGCACAGCCATCTGCATCTTCATTTTTCTTTACTTGAGGAATCCAGCTCCTGAGGAACCAGAGGAGGAACCCACCTCCCCAGCAGTAGTGGAATGTGGCTTTTACCCAGATGAACTGTGTTCGGCTTTGTTTGAAGGGAAAGAGGCAGCCCTTCAAATTGCAAAATTTTGTAAAACTCCTCATGGATCTAAAATATTTGCTCACCTACATAGACCTGGAAATTGCTCCAGGCTCTCTCAGGAGCTGCATTTCATAACCAGACCCCTGTCCACAGAAGAGGGCACTTTCTCTCTGGCATATGTGATAACTACTCACAAGGAGCTGGCTATGTTTGTGCAGCTTCTCAGGGCTATTTATGTGCCTCAAAATGTTTACTGTATTCACGTTGATGAAAAGGCCCCAAAGAAGTATAAGACTGCTGTGCAATCCCTGGTTAATTGTTTTGAAAATGTTTTTATTTCATCAAAGAGAGAGAAAGTGGCTCGCACTGGCTTTAGAAGACTAAACGCGGATATTAACTGTATGAAAGACCTAGTCCATCCCAGATTTCAATGGAACTATGTCATTAATCTCTGTGGACAGGACTTTCCAATCAAAACTAACAAAGAAATCATACGCTACATCAGAAGTAAATGGAATGATAAAAATATCACTCCTGGAGTAGTCCAGCCACCAAACAGTAAATCCAAGACAAGTCAGAGTCATCCCGAATTCACCCCTGAAGGAAATATCTACGTATCTCCAAATGAAAGATTCAGAGTTGAACCACCCCATAACTTGACAATTTATTTTGGAAGCGCTTACTATGTACTAACAAGGAAGTCTGTAGAGTTTGTACTGACTGACACCCGCGCAAAAGACATGCTTCGGTGGTCCAAAGACATCCAGGGCCCAGAGCGACATTACTGGGTGACTCTGAACAGACTGAAAGGTAAGAACGATCCGGCAACAGGGCGTGTGTTCAGGCCAGAGGCAGCGACGGGAGATGGGTGCCCCTAACTGAAGTTCTTTCTAGCCCAGCTGTTTCACTCTGGCTTAGCAATAGCTGGGCACTTTGTGAGACGACTTGGCAAGTACGCGGGGCAGGGGAGTGGGTCTGCTTTTAGGGACCTGAGATTTGCCGAGAGCGCCTCACGTTCCCAAACCAAGCTGGCTTTTGTTCCCTCTCCGAAAGGAGTCCCAGCATTCTGCATCTCCTCAAATATAGCCCTTTGAAGATTCTGAGCCCAGACCTTTGAAAAGTTCTTCCTCATTCCCTTCTCAGCTACTGCTGGGCACCCACGAGCACTGGGCCCTTCACTAGGGGCTCTCTGAGAAAGGAAAATATTAAAACTAGCCATTGTTTTGTGGCAAATAGGACTTTCCTTCCATCTTCTCATTGAATGCTTCCATGTTTTCTCCCTTAGATGCTCCGGGCGCCACCCCAAATGCTGGCTGGGAGGGAAATGTTCGAGCCATAAAATGGAGAAACGAGGAGGGAAGTGTTCATGACGGCTGTAAAGGTAAAAACAAAACCCAAACCACAAAAAGCCTTCAAATTCCAGAAAAACTACAGCTGCTGTCTCGGTAATTGGGGAAGAAGACTGATGACCAGGTGAAAGCAACGTGGAATTAGTGATGATCCAACCAGCAGGTGTCAATTTAAAAAAAACTTTCACTTAATTATAATATTCAGGCAGGAAAGTGCACAGATGGTATTTGAGTTTACAAATTTTCACAAAGTGAACACACAACAGACTTATGAACAACACTGGGTGTTTCTGTGCGTGAGCTCCATTCCTTCTTCGTAATATTTCCTTCAGCTGGGTTTTTGGAAGTAGGATTACTGGGTTGGCGAGAGGAGAGAGCCGAGTGGAAAAAAGAGCAAGGTCCCCAAATGAACAGAACTGTCCCTCACACACAAGCCGAGAGCTCCCTTCTCTGCAAACTGCAGGTGATGACAGAAACCACCTCGCAGGGTGGGCGGGAGGATTGAGAGAGAGCAGGAAGGGCCAAGCACAGGGTCAGGCACAGAGAACGTAGGACTGAGTTCCTCCTGAAGGAAGCCAGAACCAGAATTCCAACTTGAATTACTTCTATTGATATCAAACACTTGCTCTGCAAAACCAATAAAAGGCTGAAACAATGACTTGTTAAAACCAACGTAACTCTTATAAGCTACCCACAACCAAGGAAAATACTTGAAAGCTTAAGGAACTTAAAATAGAAGCTATCAGAATTCAGATTTTTGTCAGGAACAAGACTGCTGTTACATCTCCCTTGTGCTCATGACTGGCTAGAATTCCACAGTATTCATCCAAAGTAGCCATTAAACATTTCAGAGATCACTAATCAAAAGAATGTAAACTTCCATCACAGATTCAAAATTCAACATAAAGCCCCTATCAAAGCAAAGCATGCTCAATTTGGGCTTTCGTGAAACAGAGAGGCCTTACAGATGACCTTGGAAGAAGGGCATCGCTCTTCTGCGTGGCTGTAAAGTGACAAGGATACGAAGGCGGCTAAGCTGGGTCTCTGTGTCATTTCTGCAGGCCACTACGCCCAGGACACCTGCGTGTACAGACCAGGAGACCTGCCGTGGATCATTCAGTCGCCTTCTTTGCTTGCCAACCGATTTGACTCCACAGAACCTCTTGTGGTCACGTGCTTGGAGAGGTGGCACAGACTTAAGGCTCTAGGGCAGGCAGAGGCCCCTGTGGAACCACACTGGCATTTCCGAAGGCAGAGTCATTTTAATGTGAAATTGAACCACTGAGCTGGAAGTTATAAAGCGTTTGCTTTCTTACTGGTATCATTCTGTGTCCTTGACTTGAAATCAGAGAACATTCAACCAAAAAAGAATGGGAAAACAATTCCTTAACATATGTTAGTCCTAAAATGAATCTAGAAAGATTCTATCGAAAAAGCATGAGAAAGAAATTACGAGAGAAAAAATAACTCACAGTACTGCTGGGTGAGTGGACTGAGTGGACAGGCGACCTGGAGGGCCAAATGCCTCACTAAACAGGGACTGAAAATCAAAAATCCCCAAGCACTTAGATCCAGGCTCACGTTAGAATAAGAACACATTTTGTCTTAGAGATACGACTGTGTATGAGATTTTAATAAAGAACAAACTCCCACTGAAAATGAAAACGTGCCTATTTCTAACAGTCCTCTTTGGCTGGGAACAACGTAACTTTGTTCTGGAAATCCTAGAAAAGCATGGAAGAGTCTACTTCTTTTGGGTAAAATGAAATTAATCTGGAGTTGAGACACAATTTCTTACAAAGGCTGTCCTAGGTTTCTGTGATGACGGAAATGTTCCACATCTGGGGCGTCCAATACCAGCCACAGCCATGGGGGGGCTCTGAGTACTTCAAACGTGGTTAGAGTGAACTCATTCTGTGGATCTTAATTTTTAAAATTTTAATTAACTGAAATTTAAATAGTCACGTGTGCTTGGCGGTTACCATGCTGAATGGCACAGGTCAAAGACATGGATGGTTTTAATTCTTTCTCACAGATTCAGGTCTGTAAAAAGTCTATGAATTCCTGTTGTGTTGCTGAGGTCTTTATACACATTTCCTGTCTCTAAACTAGCTCAGGGCATCATACGAGACTGGAAATGTGCAACTTAAAACAACTAAAATAAAGGAAAAGCAAGAACCACAGGAGAGAACATTAAAGAAATGTGTAATTCAAAGGCGCAGAGTATAAACCTTCAGTAAACTGAAGCTTCCCAAACACAGACATGAAATCAAATCCACTTAATAGTCAATGAAAACAGCCCCCCAAAAGCACAAAACTAAATAGAAGGAAAAGAGGCTCTGAAAGCAGGTCCCACAAGTCAAACTTGAACTACCCACAAAATAGTAAAATCTCTGTTTAAACAAATGCTTCTTCCCCTTTGATACTTGATTCCAGGGAAAGCACACAGTGAAAGGGTTAAGACCATCAGGGAAGAATGCAAGGGCCCCGGACAGCTGGGCACTGCGTCCACGTGTTCACAGCAGACACAGCGCCCAGGACCCGGCCAGTGCGCCTCGTTCCGGCAGGGCTGTTCAGAAAGCTCGGATTCACCACCCTGTCTTATAGCAACTCGCTTGCAAGAAAGCGCAAACTTTATTAAAATTTGTTTTTAATTAAATAAAATAAAAAATTAAAAGGAGATTGAATCTTTTCAGGTTACTCGAAACACAAGCCTTCCTTCACTTCATTTCAACATCAGTTCACAGACCAGTCATGTTACTGTGACGAGGGGCCTAATAAGACTGTCAACTTAAGAGACTTGCTGTGAGGATGAGGCACCTAGAAAAACACCTGATGCTTTTCGCAGATGAGAGGTGAGGAGATTGCAGGTGATGACAGGACTGGCAGGACCACGCGACCACGAGGAAGGCAGCCTGGCTCCAGGGTCCAAGCCCTCACGGCCTCACCATACCATGTACAGAGAAGTGCAGATTCAAATCCGCCCACCCTCTGAGGGCTCTGGCACCCTAACAGAGGAAACGACCTCAACAAATCCTTCCAGTAAGAGCGAGATAACTAAAATCATAAAGGAACTTACAGGCCCGGTGGAATGAAGCAGCAAGAGATTTGGGGTTGTAGTGGCGTGTCGGGGGAGGCTGAGAGGCCGGCAGCCTGGCAGAGGCCGAGGAGGCCAAGATAAAGCAGCAGCCCGTCGGCATCAGAACCGCTGCTCTCGGCCCGAGTCAGACCCCTACCGCGCTCACTCACAAAGAACAAAATTAAATCACATGTAAAAACTGTCCAAAATGTATTGCCACAACTGTATCTCAAAAGTGATCTTGAGGTTAATAGGGATCTTGAGATAATTTGTCTAACTTTCTGGGAATAGAACCTTCTTGCTAACATGGAGGGTCTACTGTTCAATCTTTCTATTAGATTTTTCTTACCTGTAAAAGTTGAAGGCTGCCTGTGCAGCACATTATACGATTCCCTGAGGCTTAACATTCACAAACATCATAAAGACGGCAGAAAGCTAAAAACCTGGAGGCCAGCCTGAAAAGCAGAATTCGCTGGCTACTGTTGAAGAGACCCCCTTCCTTCATTCATTTTTCTCCCCTTTCCTCTCTACCCTCTCCATGATAAGAACTCAAAAAACAACAACAACAACAACAACAACAACAACAAAAAACCAGTATGAGTGTGAATTTGTTTCACATCTGACTTTAAAACATCCACACACCCCACTCACCTGTCACAAAGCCTAAGTAAACGAAGCCAGAAACCAGCAAGGCAAACACCTCTGCTCACACCTCTAACATCTAGACCAGCTTCTCAAGCTTTACTGTGCATACAGCTCCCCTGGGACTCTTCTGTTAAAATGGTTTCTGATTCCACAGGTTTGGGGAGGGGCCTGGGAGTCTGCATTTCTTAAAAGACAAAACCAAAACCCTCCCAGGTGATGCCAGTATTTGCAGGACCATGGGTAGTGCTTTGAGTGATAAGCATATCATTTATTTTGCAACCTGTAACTACTCCAATGTGTTTCTTCTTACTACAGGGGAAGAACACAGTGGGGAATACAATTAATTTTTTGGCTAGTGCTTTGTTTATAGTGAAAACAAGAAAACCTAGCAACTACATCTCTTTGGACCCTGTTTACTGAAATCAAGTGTGCACGCCATGTGTTTCAGAACACAGAACCAGAGCTATTTCAAACGCCACAGTCTCTTCTAATGAACTGAAAAGTCAAATGCTGACGGAACTACAGAGGGTAAAGTTGAGAAAGCGCATACCCTAAATATCCCTGAGGTTCCTGACTTTGTTCTTATGATACCCCCTCCTCTAAATTTCAGACATTAAAAACATGAAAATATCTGTTTTAGACTTTTCGACACTGTGGCTTTATCTGACTTCATTCACATTTTCACGATGCACCACAGCTCCTGAAACTGCACCATCATTCTTCCTTTTGGTGTCTGGCAGACATGGCTGGTGTCACCTCTTCTTCCTGGGGATCCAGCTAGACTGCCATTCCCAGGCTCCTGCAGGTATGCATGGTCATGTGACTAAGTTCTGGCCAATGGAATGTGAGCAGAAGTGACAAGCCCCACACCAAGGCCTGGCCCATAAAAGCCTCCCCAGTTAGATGCTCCCTGCCCTGACCCCATCAGTCAACTGACTGGAGAATACTCCAAAAACCAGAGTAAGTCAGACCTACGAGACAGAAGAAGTCTGAATCCTTGAGCTTCCCCTAAAAGAAAGCTGCCCAACCAGGAATTCTCCTCTTTTAGCCACTGGAATTGTTACAGAAGGTAGCCAACCTTGACTGATATACTCAGTATCACTAAACTTTAGAGACTTTAAATTGGAAGCACAAGTCTGATTCCTGACAACAGTATACCAATTTGTCATTTAACTTATTTCCTCACTTCAAAATGTTATTGTTTAGAATTTGGGTCTAAAAGGAAAGCATCTGAGAATTTACTGCAATTCCTTCATTTTACATATTAGAATCTGAAGCCCAGAGAGGTGAAGTGATTGACGCTGCCAAGCCAGCGTGCTGGTGTATGAACCAATACCGATACATACCAGGCTCCCAGTATCAGCCGAGTGAGTGAGTGAATGAATGATTCCCATTCAAGTGAGCCAATGACTGCACCATGCTCTGTTGTTCTAAACTGCAGTGTCGTCAGCTGAATTGTGTCCTCCCAAATGTGGAGGCCCTAACCCCCAGTACATTAGAATGTGACCTCCTGTAGATGTAATCAGTTAAGATGCAATTGCTGGGGTGGGCCCTAATCCAATGTGACTGGTGTCCTTATAAAAAGGGTAAATTTGGACACAGAGACACACTGCACAGAGGGAAGACCACGCGAACAGACACTGGGAGAAGCGGCCACCTACAAGCCAGGGAGAGAGATCTAGAACAGATCCTTCCCTCACCGCCCTCAGGAGGAACCAACCCTGCCAATGCTGTGACGGCAGGCTTCTAGCCTCCAGAACTGGGAGACAACAGACCTCTGTCAAATCACCCAGTTTGTGGTGCCCTGTTCCGGCAGCCCTAGCAAACGAACATGCAGGATATTCAATCTGGCTGCATGGGCAAAGGCCATTTGTATGGAGATTATATAAGTGAAAAGTGGGCATTATCTTGCTCTTCTGACAACAGATTTATTTTCAAGAGAATTCTGTCCCAGAGGCGTTCCTGGCTTACAGCCAGCATCCTGTCGTGAGTGCAGGGTGACAGCTCAGCGGCCCCTATCAGAAGGTGGGAGAAGCCAGCGCCCTGGGCCTCCCCTAGTCTCTGCCTCCCCTTGTGCGATCCTGATGCAGTCGGTTCCCCTTTCCTCCCACTTCCTTCCCTTCCCATGAAGTGCTCAACGTAGACTGTCAAAGGTTTACTAGCACTTTGTTCCCAGACACTAACAAAATGATTTCAGCGTTCCCGTGCAATGTGGCATTTCCATGAAATAAAAGCAACCTCTTAAGCCGTGTGCAGACACTCCTATGCGGCTAACAAGTTTGTCAACATGGTTACTAATATGGACGTTTGAGGTCAGCCAACGCAAAGGACAATGGCACTCCAATCCAAGGGATGGTTACCACCGTGGAGGGGAGAGTCTGACTGCTTCAGATCACTGAGTCCCCCAAACCTCGCTGCCCACCAGAATTATTCTGGAAACTTAAACAGAAATAGAAATCCATGGGGCTCTACACCAACCATGAACACTTTGACGTGGGGTCTGAGATGGGGAGGGGGGCTTGACAAACCACTGTGGTGACTGTGCAGCGCAGCCGGGGATCACTGAGTTAGGACCGAGGTGGCCCACCTCGCTCCGGTTCTGCACCCTCTGTGCTTCCTTCCCACGTCTGTCACGGTCGGTACCGCCTTGCTTGGTTATTTGAGTGTCTATCTCTCCTACTGGAGTGTGGGTTCCATGAAGGCAAGGACTGTATCACTCTTATCTGCCAGGTATCCCGTCCCACAGTGCCTAGGACGGGGCTGGCCCTAACAGCTGTTCCACGAAAGCTGTAGAATCAAAGAATAATTCATGACAGGGAGAAACAGCACTTGGAGTCCAAGGAAACCCAAGCAGAGTTACTAGAGGTGAAAATGCAGCCTGGAGTTGTTAGTAGTGATGCCATTAAACTAAATGCCAGGCTTTCCACGGACCCACAGAACACCAAGGACAGAAATGTCCTGGGCTGCAGCAGCAACCCTGTGAAAGCAAATTCCTTGGTATTTCTTTCCTGTGAGCAGAGCAGGCATGTTCTTACATCAAGTATTTGCTCACTCTTGTGAGCATTTACTGAGGATGTGAGACATGCCCTGGGGAGAACATGCCCACAGGTGGAGAGATGGACGAGCCTTGCTCCCGCTTTCAAACACTCACAGACAGAGCCCAGGGGATGTCAGGGCAGCGAAAATACACTGTGATGCTATGTCATTATACATCTGTCCAGACGCACAAATTGTACAATGCCAAGAGTGAGCCCTGATGTGAACTAAGGGACTTGGGTGAGGAGGATGTGTAGGTTCATTTATTATAATGAATACGCTGCTCTGACAGGGACGCTGACAATGGGGCTGTGTGTGTGCGGGCAGAGATACGTGGGGAATTCCTTACTTTCCTCTTAATCCTGCTATGTATCTACAACTGCCCTAAAAGAAATCAAGTCTCACTTAAAATAACCAAAAACTCTCGGAGTCCAGTGGGGAAAGCACATCACCAGTGATCACATTTTGATGAATCAGGGGTTAACAAGGTGCCCAGGGACCGGGGATGCAGGTTTAGCAGCAAGGTTCACAGAGGAAGCAATTGGTAAGGCTCATGGGGAGCAGGACCCCTCCTGGCCGGCAGGTCAGGGTAGAGGGAACAAAGGCACAGGACAGGGGAAGGGGGCTTGTTCTGGAGAGGCCCGAGCTTGGTCTGAGCGGGACAGGAGGGCAGGGGCAGGTCCCAAAAGGCAGTCTGACTCTTACTTCCAGCAAGGACAGGAGTGGAAGGGTTTTAAGCAGAGAAGCAACTAATTAGATCTGAGTTTTAGAAAGAATTGAGAGATGCTGACAGGACACATGGAGGGAGGGACCATAAACCATCTGATTTCTTCAGCTACTGAGAAGGAACACACGATACATGTCAACAACTCACTGTGTGACAAACTTCTGCTTTTATCTCCTTCAGGGCTCGTTCGGAAAACACGCAACCACAGCACCGCAGGAAGCAAAACCTGCAGAAATGATCCAATACGGAGCATGACTTAAAAAATAATTTTAAAATTATTACCCACATTATCAATGAACATTTGTTCACTTTATACAAAGGTCAAGAACCACAAAGAGAAAAATGGTTGCATTTGAGTCCATTAAGAAGAAGAAAAAAATCAGTGTGTCCTAAATAAATTACATACACACACAAAGGTACCCCCTGCTTTTTGAAAGTTCACTTTACACCTCTTTACTTTTACAAAGACCTACATTAGTACCTGTTTTCACTAACTGAAAGAAATTCGAAGTGGATTTCTGCTTCTATGAAAAAAAGGCAAAAAGCAAAAATTGCATTCAGCATCTGTTTTGCAGTGAGATGTTACACAGGCAGCTCGCACCCCAAGCAGCGAGAGCAGCGCCACCACGCTCCTTCCAGGGGAACCACACTCAGCATCTCAGCGCCAGGGCCGTAGCTCTGAACTGTATGAGCGTCTGTGCTTTATCCCTATTTAATCTGTGCATCTGGGAGCAAGATGTGTTCTAAGATAACTGCTTCTTTGACTTTTACCATTTCAGCTTAGGACAGGTTTCTTAGGAACTTAGGAAAAGCTCTACTTTTCAGGTAGAGGAGAAACCTGTATATTGAAATTAAAACCACAAACATAGGCCAGAGTCCCAGTCCTACCCCTGTGCAATAATTCTTTGGAAAAAAGACTCTCCTACAAATAAAATAAATAAATACATTTTAAAAAAAACACCACATAGAAAGCCAACAGACAGAATAGGAACTCAGGGAGAAAATATTTTAAATATACATGATGTTCAGATTTTATGAATATTCAAAGAGGTCTTTAAAAGCAATAATAAACAATATAGAAAAATGGGCAAATGCATTAACATGCAATTGACAAGTAAATTACCAATGGCCAAAACACATGGAAGATGCTCACCTCAACTGTTAATTATAGAAATGCACTGCAAACAACGACATGCAAAGTTTTACTTATCAGGCAAGAAAGAAACGGAATGAAGGTATGCAGCTGGAAATTGTCTGAGGAACAGGCACATTTGTTGGTGGGTGGGTAC
Source organism: Camelus ferus (assembly GCF_009834535.1). Classification (NCBI taxonomy): domain Eukaryota; kingdom Metazoa; phylum Chordata; class Mammalia; order Artiodactyla; family Camelidae; genus Camelus; species Camelus ferus. The sequence goes on along the minus strand of NC_045714.1, from coordinate 10,055,180 downwards.
AACACAGTGCAACATTTCAGGAGGAAAGCTGGCAGCGGCAGGTAAAGCATCACTCTTATCAGAATCTCTCCCACAGAAGCACGCCCGCCAGTGAGCACCTGCACGGGTATGTATTTATGAAGCTGTGCAGGACAGCACTGCTTGTGGAAGGACAGGAAACCACCTAAATGCTCACCGATACAGGGATGGTTAAGCAGGAACACTTATACTCCTATCGAAAAGAAGAAGGTATGATGGCCACGAAAACACGTTTAAATTAGACAGAGAAGTAGTGGACTATGATTCCACAGCTGTGGGGAGAACACACATTTAACACACGTTTATTTATACCTCCTGCAGAGGTACAGGGAAGCGTGGTGTGTGTGCTGGTGCTGGGGAGGTCTGGGGGGGGCATTAAACACCAAACAACTAATAATGCTATCAACTAATAATGCTAGGATGGAAGAAAGGGGCAAAGAGCACTTTCACATTTTACTTTATACGTTCTAAAAATGCCACAATAGAAACTTTCACCAATTACCTTCCTAGAAAAATGGGAAATGCATTAACACGCAATAGACAAGTAAATTATAGCAGAGGCAGACTGCCCTAACAAAAAGCCAAATTAATAACATTATACTTATAATGAAAAAGAATATGAAAACAAATACACGTATGTATATGTATAGCTGAAATATGCTGTACACCAGAAACTGACACAACATTGTAAACTGACTCTACTATAATTAAAAAAAAAAAGTACTAATATTCATTAAATGTTGTTTAGGACTTAAAAAAAATCCTCTGTTATGAATGCTTATTAATTATAAATAATATAGGAAATTGTTTTTTTTAAACAAAGGCTAAATGTTCTTCATCACACTAATAACTTATTTCTATTTTTCAATTCATTTAAGTCTTTATTATACAAACTTTACTAAAATACAAACTAACCCCCAAATCAATTTTCTGGTGCAGAGGACCCATTAACAGCAGGATGGGAAAGCCAAAAAAGCCAATGTTCAGTTAACTGGGAAGAGAAAAAGGAGAAGAGATAAACCAGCAGATGAAAGGGAAAAACTAGGGAGCCACAACCAGAGCAACCAGCTACAGGTAACCCCTGCTCAAGACCCGAGAGTTGAGTCTGTTTCTGTTAAGTTCCTCTTTTGGGGTGAACCGTGGTTTTCTTAAAAAGAAGTGGGAAGCCAGATATAAAAGGTCACATATTGTGTGATTCTATTTAAATGAAATATCCAGAACTGGTAAATCCAGTGAGACAGAGAGCAGGAGGGTGGTTGCCGGGGGCTAAGGGAGCGGGGGGTGGGGAGTGACTGCTAGCGGGTAGGGGATTTTCCTCCAAGGGGATGAAAACGCCGCGGAACTAGAGAGAGGTGATGACTGCACAACACTGAATGCACTAAACACAGAAATGCACACTTTAAAATGATTACTCTTAGGACTTTTCATCCCAAAATAATGTGTATATATACACACACACACATCCACACAAAAACAGGACAAGGTTAGGTACATGCGTCTGGTTCCCCATAATATATCCTTCATGACCCAAATGGTGAATTTTAGCTTTTCATTTTATCTTTTTTTCTTTTCTCAGCTTTATTTAGGTAGAGTCACCAAACATGAACCATCTGTATGTAAAGCGTACAACTCACCGATTCAATGTCTGTACAGAACGAATGTGTACAAGCGAGCCAGAATGCTCCAGATTAAATGTGGTTGTTTATAGCTCATTAACAGTTTTTACACTGGAGATGCTTTCCCCCTTTTCTTAAGTGAAAATAGAAAAAACAAACAAAACAACTACCTTTTAACATGTAATGTGTTAGACGGAAGATTCTAGAGGACAGTGGGCACTAACAGCTAGAAAAGATATTTCTTAACAGTGGGAAGTGAGTTTAAAGCTTGGCACAGTGAGACATATAAAAAAGGCACCTACTAACCCATTCAATGTTCATATATTTTTTCTTTTTTTATTCTATTGTTTTGTTTTTATTTTGGGGGGGACGGTAATTAGGTTTATTTATATATGTATTTATTCATCTTTTTAAATGGAGCTACTGCGGATTGAACCAGGACCTTGTGTATGCCAAGCCCACTCAATGTTCACATCTTTTCAGGGGGAAATACACTGACTTACATTTGCTATATAAATCCCTAACCTTGAGATTTCTGGAGCTCTAGGCAGAGGACTTGTCAGCTACAAATTCAAAGCAAATTATCATAACCAGCTGGCCTTTCACTGATGGATCCACCCCACATTCTGGTGCATTGTGTTTAGCAATTGTAGGAAATGGAGGTTTTTGATGTGAAGTATCTGTCCTTTGCTTTCTTTCCCAGAGGAAAAGATCAAAGAACTCAAGTCTCTAAGTGTCACAGGAGAAATTTTAAAAATTCCTTTACTTTAGGTTCTCCTAACCTCGAGAACAGAAGGCCACAGACAACAGAGGCCTTGGGAGGGAATGAACGTGGTCCTGTGCCAAGCACCGTGGCCTCTGAGGCACTACTCAAACCAAAGGACACCTTAGAGAAGCCTGTGTGATGACCAAGCCCGGCACCGATGCTGACGGCACTGGATTAGCTGCCCAGGCTCCACATCACCCACCCACGTTCACTACTGACCTGTGTCTGCCGTTCATCTCCAAGCCCACGACGGGGCAGATGAAACGCGCCCGCTGGAGGTCATCGTGTTTGTCACCTTTTGTGTTTCCTTTGTCTCCTTCCCAGGCAGGGTTGTCAGAAAGCCTTAGTTCGGTCACATTCTGTGAAAAACCATCAATACTTGAAGAGTTCCTTTGATCAATAGCTCACCTTTAGCATTAACTATTATCCTAGTCCCTTTCCATCCAAATCTCTTCTACTTTCCTTTGGCATCAATCAATATGGATATAAAATTAAACTGTAAGCTGTGATATTAAAAATGCACTGTCTAGCAAATAATTAGTTAATTTCTATCTTATAAACATTGTGCTATATAATAAAAAGTAACTTCTGACATGAGAAATAACCCCACAAGGAGAAGAATGCTTTGTATTAGTTTCATCCAAAAAGGAGTACTTTCTTTCCTGGCTGGTGAAGCCTCACTGAGGCTGTTCACAAGACTAACCACCATTGTTTATTTAATAGTTGAACAGACAGTAAAATCTGTGAGGCCACAGTCTAATGAGGCCAAGGCAGAATATTAGTCAAGACTACTGTCATATTCTAAGATCCAGCCATTCGGGTCTCAAAATTCAATTTTACAAGGAGTGACTTAGCAGCTCCACTTTAGCATTTGAAGCATTTCTTCACATCGAACTGCATCATTTGATTTCAATGCTCTGGAGAGAAGCTGAGTGACTCAAAAGGCAAGCCACCACACACGCAGTCAGCTTTCCGGCTGAAAGCCAGCGTGTGTCTCATCGAGTTCTCTGCTCGGAGTATTTGTACACTATTAATCACTGTAATAATAATCTTTGCATTGTTTTATTTCAATCTTTTTGTCTTTATAGTTGTGATTTCTTGGAAATTCTTTTTTGTGTTAAAATTAACAATGAAACCACATAGATTAAATATTGTGTTTTAAGTATAGATTTATATAAGTTAATCTCAGTGATACTCACATTTTTGAGATAATTATGCTTCCATGGGATTCTCAGAAATGAACCCTCTTCCCAAGGTGTAGATGACAAAAATAGGCATGATTATTTCTATAGCACTACCATTAGCTACACCTCAGAATTACTAACTCGTCTGAAATGAATATATTCTGTATCCTGTAACTACTCCAGGAATTCAAATGAAAAGCCTAAATTAATAATAAAAAGTTAAAAAAAGAAAGAGAAGGGGGAAAAAAGCCTGAGACTGGGAGTCTGGGGGTCTGGACCTGGTTCAAGTGCCTCACTCACTAGCCCCGTGGCCTCAGTGTATCACACACAGTGAGCGTTCTCACCTGTGAGGAGCGTGTTCGACAACCTTGGTGGTTCTCAAATTCTTCACTACTTTTCTGATTTTTCTCCCACTGCCCAGATTTGAAAGATTTTGTCCTCTCAACAAACTTCTTTTACCAAAAAAATTGTTTTTTCATTTTTATGAAAAAACTTTAAGTGCCAATTAGAACTTCCAATCAGCATGAGATAACCACAATGATTTAATAGTGAACTACCTATAAAAATCTCTAATTCTATAAAAGTGGCTTTCAAATAAGAAAATTCAAGTAGCTGAGTTTTAACTATAAAAATAATGCCTCCCAACATTTATAAATACAGCACCTTGAGAGTTTTCAAAGCTCTTTCACACATATTAAGTCACGACAGATTTAAAATCCAGGAAGTACTAGTGTGGGGACTTGGCTTGAGATTTAAGTGGCCTGCCCCAAATCACATCTTCATTAAGTGGCTAGGTGAAGCTGGAATTCCAAATTACCGAGTTCCGTCTGTAATGTACATGAGTTCTGTAAAACACATCCTAACCATTGAGACCCCTGGAGCATTTCAGAATTACCTGTCTTACCTTAATGCTTTTAATGTGAGATGCCGCCTTCCCAAGAGCCTTTTCAGATGATTTGTCCAATAGAAACTCAATGACGGCATCTTTGTTGTAAAGTCTGTAATGATAAGGACCAGTCAAACATTCTGGCAACAATCAACCTTTGCACAAAGGAGGAAGACTAGACTGAGTACAATCCAAAGTCATTTACATCTGAATAAGAAATGCCCTGCACTCCTAGAAAAGTAAATTTAATTCTGTCTCAACTATTTCCAAAGCATACAAAGGAAAAAACTAGTTTAAATAAAGGGCTGCAAACTGGCAGTGGCATCTGACCTAAACAAAGATTTTTACAAGTTGGGAAATTTAACATAAAAGTATACATTTTCAACTTTCCCTGAAAAAAAAAAAAAAAAATCAGACTTTCTGGAATCCCTCAGTCCACATCATTAAACTGGAACAATGGGCTGGAACTGAGTAGCAGCTAACTCTTTAGGCAGGACATGAACTCTCCAGCTTCCCCCAGTCCTCACCGTTCCCTACTGACCCATGTGGGTCCTTCATGCATTTATGTTTATAATTAGCTCCTACTGTCTCCTGAGTTTTCAACCTATGGATTAAATAAACCAAACTGAGTAGGAAAGTGCAGAAGGATGTTCAGAGACATGGAAGGATAACCTAGGCTTCACAAATTTGCTTGAGATAATTCACATTTGATGAATCAAGAACTGCATTTACACATTAAAATTCTTTTTAAGATCCTCTAATAAAAACTCGTCTCCATTAAGTAAAGAAATCATACCTGCCAAGCTCACAGGCAACTATCGGTCGCCTTAATATTTCTTGACTTAGAGCACAGTAGTTCCACTGGGCCACTAATTCAGCATCTTTGTCAACCTGAGAAAAGAAAAAAAAAAATCCTTTCAATTAACTTCCACCTCTGAAGGAGCACGCAGTTCACGGTTCTGCACACAAGGGCTTATTCAGCAATACCACACTGTGATGGTTTCTGTTTTTTAAATCAAAGTGACACAGGAAGTAGGATTTAAAAAGTGACAAGTACTCAATACAATGTTAAATAAAGGCCTCTTTACACCCAACATGTACAAGGAGACAATTTATGTTGTCATTACATTGCTTATGCTAGCTACTTATAAATCCTGATATTTGTATCTTAACCATACGTCAAGGAGGCCTTACAAGAAAAAACAAGCAGTACAGGTTAATTTCTAACAATGGGAAAGGCTCCAAAGTTGTAGCAGAATTTAAGGACTAAGAATTGAGAAGATAGGTATTTTTGTTGAAAGTTCAGTTCGCTATGTCACTGATATCAAACCATTATCCACACTATAAAATAAAAATCCAGACATAGGACCTTCCACAGCCCTCAAATGATATTTTCACCTTTTTTAATATTTCATGTCCCACTCTTCCCCCTTCCTAAAATGTCAAACCTGAGTAATGTAACAGGACAGCACATTTGAGAGAAAATATGGGAAAAAAAATTTTTTTAATTCCCTTTAATTTTTGCAGGAACAACTATTTACGTGTCTACTGTGTGCCATGCACTGTGCTAAGCAGTTTCTGTGACTTAATCTTTTAGCTCTCATGAAAACCCTATGAGGTAGTATTTTTACCTTTGCAGTTGAGGAAACTGAGGTACCAAGAAGTTAGGTTATATGTCAAGGTCACATGGCAAGCAGACAAAGAAGTTAGGATAAAAACCCAGGCAGGCTGGCTCTAAAGACCATGCTTTTGATCACTATTCTCTATTGTATTTCTATTATTTTGTTGTTATTGTTCTATAACTCTAAAAATGTATTTTTTATTGAAGTATAGTTGATTTACAATACTGTATTAGTTTCAGGTTGGGCGTAATTCCTTATGCTGTACAGTAAATCCTTGCTGCTTATCTTATGTATAGTAGTTTATATCTGTTAATCCCATACCAATTTGTCCCTCCCCTCTACTATTTAAAATAAAACCAAACACACAAACGAAAACCCCCATCACACTATTCCAGTTGTTCTATTCATTTCCCAGATTCAAGAACCACACTTTGGCAGCTTAAATAGCTTTTTATCAAAATTCATAGTGTAGAAGGGCCCCAAGAGAGATATGTCACCAGTGAAGTTGATTTACTGTATTTTTTGTACATGTCCAGCAAGTTTAGAATCTACTTTCTAGATCTTCCACCTGCTTCATCAGTGAAAAAAAAAAACAAAAACACACTGATTTAAAAAAAACACTTGGGAGAGTTGGGGAAAGGGAACAAAATGATAAATTACTCTTTGCCCAGGACTTTAAAAATTGGCCCCCAAAAAGCTTCTGAAAACATTTCTTCCAGGGTCATTCTTTTCAGGGGAAGGTCTTAAATTTGAGCGATGTTTTGGGCCAGACCAATCATGCCGCATGAGTGATCAGCAAATGTTATTATGTATCTATTTGAAATATAAGCTCCACAAGGACTGGACTCTGTTCCCTGCTGTATTCCCAGGGCCTAGAACAGTGTGGGGTAAGCACTTAGTAAGTAACTGTAGAGTGAATGAGGATAATAAAAAATCCATCCTGCCTGGGCACTCTAGTTGTTTCAGATCACCCTTTCTTCTTTTCTATCCGCTTCTGACATCTGTTCCTTGCCAAACTTTTCATCAAGCTACTCCTTTTCAGCTCTGGGAACAAGTTAACAAAACCAAGCTGAATACTCTTTGGGCAAAAGCTCTCTCACTCAAGTGGTAACTACGCTGCATTAATCTATGCACATGTAGGTACAACTAGAGGGCACACTCCATCCTCTTGGGTGGAGTTCTCAAATTCCTCACATATTTGTTGGGTATCTACTGTGTGGCAGACACACCACAGGGGCCGCAGAAGCAAGACATACAAGGTCCTGTCCACATAGGAAACAGATAATGAACAAACAAATGAGAAGGGCAGAAGATGAGGTAAAAAGAGAGGCAGGGGTCTGATCACACAGGGTCTGGTGGCATATTTTTATTCTGAATACAATGGGAAGGCACTGGAGTGGTTTAAATACAGTAGTGATATATGGAATTTATCTTAAAAAAAAAAAGACTTCTCTGGTCCTGAAGGGAAATTAATACAGACCACCAACAGTGTGCCAGCCATTTGTACTAGGTGCTTTACACACCTTTCATTATTAAAAAGTAATTGCTAATGCTAACCGTGAAATCCTGAATAACTGGATGGGAATCCTGGCTTCATCACCTACCAGTTGTGTGCTCTTGGTCACGTTCCTGACTCAATTTTCCTGTTAGTGGCATGGCAATTATAGTGCATAATTTGCACAATCACTTGTGAGAATTAGGGATTATTCGCTCACTGTATTTACTGTGCCAGAAACTGTGCTAGCTGTAAAGGGAAAAAAGGCGCAGCCTCTGCCATCAAGAACTTACCGTCCTCTGAGACCAACATAACCAACCATGAACTCAATGTACACGGTGGGAAGACAGTTTTTAAGAGGAGGACATGATTTCTGAAGGAGCGGCTTCAGAAGACTTCACTGAAAACAAAGTTAGTGTGCACAACACTGAAAAAACAGCAGCCATTTGTATCACTGTTACTAGCAGAAACAGACTTCAAATCCTGGCTCTGCCACTAACTAGCTTTGCAACTTTCTCCTCCTGGGCCTCAATTTTCATTTCTGAAAACTGAGGCTAATGACAGTATGTACCCGTAGAGCTGTTGTGAGAACGCCATGAGATACCCCATATTATACGTACTGCCGGGTGAATGGCAATAGCACGCACTCAATAAAGGTCCGTCATGAACACTGTGGTTAATATGGAGTTCTCTGTACCGGATAAACGAGCGCAGCTACGTAGGGAACCCCGCTGCCTCCCCCTTCCCAACTCCCTTCGCTCCCTGGAGGCGTCCGCATGCCCCACCACCCCCGGTCCCTACTGGGCCCAAGTCACTGACCTTCTCAACTTTCTTCGGCCCCTTCACCAGTTCGTGTCTCTTGGGGATTGTTCCCCCGTCGCAACCCATCGCAAGCCTGGAGTCAAAGTCTGCAGTAATCCCCCACAGCAGCCACTTCCGGAGTCTCTGGCGACCGTATCAGTCACTTCCGGCGCGCCGCAGTGACGTAAAACGCCCGTGGTAACGCGGCGGGGCGGGGCGGGGCTTTTGCCCAGCCCAGGTTGCCATGGAGAGCGTCGCAAGGGGCTGGGCGTGGCCCCGCGGCTGGGGTTGCTGCAAAGCGCTGGCGGGTCTTCGCCCTCAAAGTTCTACCACTGCCGAGCCGCGGCGCGTCTCTTCCTCCTTCCCATGGGCGTTGGATTTCTGCTGCACCTGACTAATCGCTCGCCCACGCTCCGGGGGCAGGGGCCGGGGAGCTGAGGGGCTGCAGTGACTCAGGAGCACCCACCGCTCTTGGGACTTGTGCCACCCCAGCCTGTGGGCAGACACCCCTGGGCTGGGAGCGCGCGTGGAGGGAAACGACTGCATTTTATTAGTGCAATTAGTAATGAATATGAATGCATCTATTATTTCAGTTAACATTTATGTGTTCAAAAAGAGAACATATCTTTTTACTGAGCGTTACACTCGTAACAAATCTTTTGAAGAGATGTTATGAGATTGTGGGGGAGTAAGACTCTCTAAAGCCTGAAACTTTCTGATGCTGCCACGTATATTGTATATATATGAAATATTACACAGAGTTTGTACATGTATGTATCTTGTTAACAGCATCCTGAAGCCAAGGCCAAAAAATTTTGTTTTTATTTATTAAAAATCTAGTATAATTAACAGACGCAGATATAATTATAAAAGATATACTGATGTTTCCATGCCTTTTCCAAGAGACAGTCTGGACCATATCTACACTGAGAACACAAATCCCTTGCAAAATCCTGGTAAAAATCCCTGATTGTCTGCTTTCGTGCTCTTGACCCTCTCCATTTTTTCCTTTAATTATTATAAATATTAGGAGAAAGCCTATCCATTGTGAGTAAAGCAGACCTTTGTGATTGGATGTTACCATGTTGACCAAAGTGAAACATAAAAAAGCCAATAATATGCCCCACTTGGGAACAGAAAATACAGTATAAGTGGATATGAAAACTTCAAGGGCTATAAAATGGGGCTAATCGTTACTGTGATGAATGGCAATTAAAAGAAAATAAGTCCTTTAATCAGTTAGTCTCTCATTGGCTTATGATTTATTTTTGCAAATCACAAGAACCGTAAACTCCATAGGGACTTTATTTTATTCCCTGTTGCATCCTCAGTGCTTAGAAGAATCTTTGGTGCACTCAGTATTAATTCCTCAATACACCAAAAGAAAGTATAGACTTAAAGAGAGGTGACAAGCAGACCCTGAAACGAATGAGGACTCATTTACAGGGGAGGAAACAGACGGCTGGACAGTTCAAATCACTTGTCCAAGGTCAGGCAGCTGATGAGAGCTAGCAATGGGTTCTAAGATTAATTTTCTCTCCCAGCAATGGCCAGAAAATCAGATAGAGAATAGCAAAAACCCAGGAATCTTTAGACAGACTCTCAAACCAGTGCTCTTTTCAGGCAAGTAAATCTGCCCCTCACCCAATTCATTTGGGGAAGAGAAAAACCAACCTAACTACAGATGCCATGTTCTTTAACCTCTCCCGGCAAAGCTGCTGATGACACCCAGTGGTGATGACTGTGCGGGCGTTAAAGTTCAGGCAGCTGGATGTTTTTTCTCTTCCTCCTTGATTTCCTTTTTTAGAATATTGGTCTCTAAGCTACTCTGTGTTGGAAAAGCTACAGAGCTAAAATGTTTGTACAATTTATTATAATCATCAACAGCAACTCATTTGTGTTGCGAGCATTGTCTCCTTTGCTTTATTTGATTTGAGACATTTTGTTTCTAGCCACCCTGGGAAGCAGGTGCGTTATCTGATCCTTCTTCCCACTGCTTTTGTTGAGTGAACCAGTAAAGGGTGTTTCTTTACAAGGACCCCTGGTGACAACTTTGCCCCAGTCAAGGTGCGAATGTGAAGGGGAGGAGAGGAATGAAATCATGAAAGAGAAAACCATTATGCTTTAGCAAAACCAGTATTTCTTAACCTTTCTGGGGGTCATTGGACCTGTTGGAGAATTTGATGAAAACTTTAAACTTATTCCCCAGAAAAATATTCATTAGTACACAGGAAATTTTGCTACAGTTCATTACATGTATGTATTTTAGTAATGGCTTCCTGAGGCCCAAGCTAAGAACCTGTCCTTTACCTGCTTTGTCAAGGAAAACAATCAATAAAAAATCAATAATAAAAATAGGAAAGAGTTTTATTTGAGCCAAACTGAAGACTAGCCTGGAAGCCAGCTTCCCGGATGACTCTGAGAAACTGCTCCGGAGAAGCAGGGTTTTCAGCACAGTTTTATATCTTGTCAGAACAGAGAACATTAAACAAGACATGGATACGTTTCTTCAAGGTTTCAGAAAAACTGACCAGCACGTACAGTGAGTAAAGTGTGGCTTTGGCACCTGGGAAGGGGGTTTTATCATCAAAGGGGGACCAGCACTGGCGTCTCCAGGGAGAGGGGCATTTAATCTTTATTTTTAACATGGACATCCTTTACTTCTGGTCAATGTGCCCTTTTCTTTAATAATTAAAGCAGATGTACCATGTATGTTTGCTAGGCCATAAAGAGGCTATTTTAGGTAGCATCAAATTCAAGTTAACTCGTGTATACGCCAGAATGACTTCCCTTTATCTCAACATGTGAACATTTCTTTTATCAGCTTCTACTCCCTGTTACAATGGTTCCCAAATATTTCAGACTTCTAAACTGTTGAGGGTTTCATTTCCTGTTCGTTCTGCCTGTGTGCTCGTCCAGAGCTGCAGTTCAAAATTCTGTCTGGAAAAGGCTGATATGCAGACTCATTTTAAGAGTTAGAGTGAAAAAAAATAAAAACCCAACAATATGTGTTAGGGTTCTTTAAGAATTACACAACCATCATTTAAGGTTACACTTAGAAAGATGTCCCAAAGATAGTTCAAATAAAGTAGAAAATGGAAGTGATTACTGAGATAATTCAAGACAAAAATGACTTTTCATTTGCAGTTTTAGGGAAATATTAAAAAATATTCCAGGATTATATACGGCCTTACATGAACTGGCCTCTGGCTACTCCTCCCAGCACATGTCACTCACTTTTCTTTCCCTCACTCAGCTCCAGCCTCGCTGGCCGTCCTCCTCTCCGCTGGCCTTTCCAGGTGTAATTTTACTCTGGGCACTCGCCTTGCTGTTCCCTCTCCAGAACACTCTTCCCCTATATTTGCCGGGCTGGCTCCCTTCAGTGATTCATCACTCTGCTCCTGGTCCCTTCCTTGGAGCCATCTCCCCAGACCTCTCCTTCTAAAAGAGTACCCCTCGTCCATGGCGCTGCCCCCATCTTGATTTGATTTCTTCATTGCATTTACCACCATGGACATCATGTTACAAATTTAAATCTTGATATCTTATTTACCATGGACTTTTTTTGCATTGGTTTTGATTTTTAAGCATTGCATCAAAAGGTAATGTATCTTAATCACTAAGTTTTGGGTGAGCCCCCTTACATTTTGCACCCAAGGAGAGTCTCTCATGCACTTCCCCCTCATCCTGGCCCTGGTTTCCCATCTCCCTCTGCTGGGATGAAAGCTGCATGCTACGGAGCCTTTGTTTTGTGCCAGCAGTACCTCTAGTGATCATCAGAGATCTGGGCACAGAGGAGGTGCTCAATGAATATTCATTAAATAATGAATGAAAGGAACATGGCATTAGCCAATAATCTACACAAATGGGCGACTTGTGCAAAGGGGCAGCTTCAGAGACCTGGGGTGCATACTCGAGGAGAACATAAGATTTTAAAAGGGTGCTTTGTTAAAAAAAATAGTTGCCACCAAACCAGAAACATGACTCCCCAGTGCTTATCACACTGGAAGATCGCTCATCAAGGCTTCTCACCACTTCCATCTTCCCGATGAAATTTAACTTAATTGAGGTCAAGTTGCTACCACCACCACCACCACCACCACAACAACACCCACCATTTCCTCTTCGTACCTTGCGAGGAAACAGTACAGGCTTCTGGGCATTAAAGAAAAATACTTAGCAAAAAGTTGCTAAAATCTAAAAAAAAAAAATGTGATTTTATCCTGCTTTACAAATGTTTTCAGAAGAAATTATCCTATTGAATTAATCAGTGGAAACTCATCCCATAAATGCTCTTTTTCAAAAAAAAAAAAAAAAAAGGAAGGAAACACATTTAGCTAAGAGCAGCAGTTTTCATCATGTTAAACCCCATGGTTTTGTACTTTGTTGACGAAGGTCTTTGGTTTTGAACTCATCTCAAAAAAATAAATATATATAGATAGCTATATCTCCAGATCTTCCTCCCTCTGTCTCTCTCTCTTTGGGTCTTTCCATCTCTCGATCTCTCTACAAACATACATATGTAGTTTCTGAAACCAACTGGGACCTGTTCATTACCTGTTAGAGACCAGGTCACTTAGGAAGGACTAAATGAGTGAAAACATCTCAAGCATTAGACCAGTGTCTGGAGCACAGTGATCACTCAGCACGTGCTGTTGTTCTCACTAGTGGGTAAAAACTTGTTTTGCTGACTGGAGTAAACGTTTACTGGTGCCTCTCGGCAGCAGCTGCTCCTCCTTGAACCACATTCCTAACTTTGCTAGAGGCTCCTGCTGGGACACAGTTCTTCAGGGCTCTCGTGCATTTCTGCACATCTGCTGAGCGGAGGCACTAATGGCATTTTGTAGCGAACACCCTCGGAAGGCAGAGATAACATCTCCCTCTAAGGCAAAGCTTGGGCAGGTTTGCACAGATCTTTTTACAAAAGATTGGGGTTTCCTTCGTTCGGGGGTTTTTTGGCCTTGACATGAGCGCATTGTGTGCACAACATCACACATGCCCACCTTTGCATTGCCCCTGGGACCTGAGGGGAGTGAGGAAACGATGGAAAGAGAAGCATAAAGTGCTTGCCATGCTGTAAGAAAAGTCCCTTGACTCCGTGCGGGAGAGTTGATGCAATCAGGCCTGACTAATATCCTTAGAAAGACGTCCTTGCAAGGTTGGCTTCGGAATCTGGATTTGGGGAGAGTTCCCACCATCCCCAGTGTCGGTAAGAATGGTCTGGTGCCTAAACTGTTTGTACAAACAATGTGATTCACGCTGGATGCCTGCTCTCCTTCCGAAAGTCTGGAATTTTGGCCATGCCTTGCAGAGGCTGCCTGCTCGATCAGGCCGCCATGGAAACCCTGGGGCCAGGCTCTCACGAGCTTCCCTGCTGGCAACATTTCCCATGTGTTGTCACAACTCATTGCTGGGGAAATTGAGGGTGTCCTGGGTGACCGCTGGGAGGGGACTCTTGGCAACTTGCTCTTGTCTTCCCTGGTACTTCACCCCATGTGCCCTTTCCCTTTGCCAATTTTGCTTTGTCTCCTTTCACTGTGATAGATCACAGCTGTGAGCGTGACTATACGTGGCATCCTGTGAACCCTCTGATTGCATCACTGGAACTCGGGGTGGTCTTGGGGACCCCCAACATAGTCTTTAACCCCAGTATCTCGTGTCTTCCCTCAGCATCCATGAAACTGTGGCAGGCTAACTTGCTAATGTGAAGTAGGGGAAAACCTCAGACACTTCACAGTTCTTGGCAGAGCCATCCCCTTACCACCTCTCTCGGGACACATGGGTGCGCGTGTGTGCGTGCGTGCATGCGTGTGTGCGCACACGCCGAGGAGGGAGTCCAGGCCAAGGTCAACTTGGGTATTACATGTCCCTCTCATCGTGGGCTTTCAAGGGCAGGCAGCTGATCTAAACTAGTCCAAGCAGAAATCAAGACTCTTTCTTCTGCTCTGGCCACAAACCAAGAAGGACACAAGTCAGGGTAACCACCTTGCAGTCCTGAGAGTTAACACAGAGGAAGCGGGCCTGAGAAACTGGGCCTTGATGATTCTGCTGGAGCCCCTCAAGCCAGCTGTCCCTGAAGCCAGCCTTCCCCTGGGTTGTTCTAAGATACTTGAGTCTGTGAATTTCCTTTCTTGCTCAGGAAAGATTGGGTATGGTTTTCGATCCCTTGTGACAGAGGATTCCTATCTGACACAGATCACAGCTGTTCGAAGAATGTGGACTTCTCCATTCTAGTGTAGAGAACCAAGCCTCACAGAGATGGGCCCCTTCTTTAGGGACCCTGACACCATCTCAATGAAAATAACCAGACTTCTGGCAGTCAGCAATTTAAAAGCGCTTACCAAGTGCTGAGTAGCAGATGGGAACTAGACCTGGTACCATTTCAGGAGATGTCCAGCCTGGAGATGCTATTTCCAGGCTCCAAAGGTGTTTAGTGGCTGAGATACCTGTAGGAGACACGGACCTTCACTTGAAGTCAAGTAGGGATGATGTAGCCATAGCAACATGAGCTAAAGCCCCAGCTGCAAAGAGAGGAAGAGGTGGTTTGACTTGGGGGGAAGCTCTGGGCCGCTTACAGATCTGTGCCCAGTGATAGGGATGCTGTTCTTGCCGCACTTCCTGGCTTGGCTTTTCCCGAGCTAGCCTTGCACATGCAAACTTGGCCTCTACTGCATCTCCTGGCACGCTTTGGGGAGAAGCTTTTGACTAACACAAGTAAACGTTTTGCTTTGTAGGGGTCGGGGGTATCGCTCAGTGGTAGAGCGCATGCTTGGTGTGCACAAGTCCTGGGTTCAGTCCCCAGTACCTCTGTTAGGGAGGAAAAAAACCCAAAACACCCCGCCAAACCCCCCCGAAAACATTTTGCTTTGGTACGAGAACCCAGTCACACAGATCAAAGACTTTTTCAAAGAAAGGATTGCTGCATAGAATGTTTCAATTTATGATTATATTTATATAATATTATAAATGGTAACAGATTTGAGGTATAAACCTTTTTTGATTGAGCATCCTGCATTTATCAACACAGAACCTATAATGTACAAAATAAATTAATAGGGAACCCAATAGAACATGTTATGTTGCAACTGTAACATGCCTCTTTAACTTGGGTAAGATAAAACAGCAAGCTATACATAAATATATATATATTTTTTGGTGTAAGGCACAAACACATAATTTGTACCAATCTCACAGAATTAATTCAATCCAAAATGAAAAATTTATTACATTTTCTAGCGGATGCAACAGTGACTAGCCATTTGAAAACAATCTCTCCCCTTTCTCCTACTTTATTTTCTCCCTAGCACCTATCACATTGTATATGCATTTCTTCATTTATTGTCTGTCCCCCCACTAGATTATAAACTCCCTGAGGGCAAAGCCTCTGTCCGATTCAGCGCTCTGTCCCAGCACCTAGAACCTGACACAGAATAGGAACCCAATAAATAAGTACTGAATGAATGAATTTAAAACAGGCACTTACTCAGCCAATATAAAAATTGGTTTCTACAACCGCCTTTCACATGCTGGCCCTACATGATATGCTAAACCCTTCGCAAGGTCCTGACTCTACACCTGACCCTCTTCCCTGACTCCCTGTGGGCTAAGCCAATATCCTGGGGTTGCCCAAACACTTGGTAATGCTGGCTTTGGGCCCCACAGCTGCTGCCACCTGTTGCGTATCCCCAGGCTGACTTTTCCCACAGGGCAGACCTGCACAGGTTGTGGGTGGGAAGCTGATGCTAAGAGGTTAACAGGGGGAAGGAGGGAGGGAAGGAGGCTCATCCCAACGTCCCTCTGAACTGCCGCGTGTGTTGCTCCAGCTTCTCGGCCTCGGCTTGGAGCTGCCCCAGGGCGGCGGGGCTTGGGTACGTGAGCACCGCGTGCTTGGTGGCCAGCGCCAGGTCCTTGAGCAGGCTGCACAGCCGGCTGCTGCCACAGAGAATCTCATTGCGAACGTCCCTCTCCTGGGTCTCCTTACACAGCGTGTCCACCAGCTTCTGCCCCACCGTGATGACCAGCTTGCTCTGCATGATGAAGATCTCGGGGGGCTGGCTGCTGCTGAGGCTTCTATTAAACACGCTGATGGCTTTGAGGAGCGCCCCGAAATAGAGGCGGCAGTGTTCAGAGAGGTGGATTTTCTTCTCAGGACTCTGCTGACTCAAAGGCCGGCGGGTAAGGCAGCTAGGATTCTAGAGGAGCAGGAAAAAAAAAACAGATAAAAGAGAGATTTGATCGGCAGGCTGTGGGTGTCTCCCTTTTCCTGTTTTTGCTCAGTTTGCTAGACTTTTTAAAAGGAAAAAGTACAGTTTTACTTGGGAAGCCCCATAGTGTAATATTTGCCTAATAAATGAATGTTAATACTTTCAAAGCAGTGTTATATATAAATGATCACACTTATATATACAATCTTATATTACATTATATAATCACACATATTATATACATATAAAATCATATTGAATTCTCCCAACAAACCATTAGAAACCCATTCTAAAAAATGCATTGACAATATCTAAATTTATAACTTAAAAAAAAAGGCAGAAAACTTGACGGTGAGATTTTAAAACTTACTCAAAGAACAGATTTTAAAGCATTTAAGAAATTCTTCCTAAAAAAAAAAAAAAAAGGGAAATCCTTCCTAATTCCAGGATCAAGAGGGTAAACCCGACCCCCTGCCCGCCAATTTCAAGAAGAAATCAAAATATACTGACCTATCTGCCTTAATATTAAAATATTTCTCTTACTTGCTAATAAAGTTTCATCTAGAATTTTATGTTTGTGAATTTTATTTACTGGATGTGGAACCAGTTTCCCCCCAAAACCTATTCACTAGTGAAACAGTCTCAGCTAACCCAGGAGTAACCCCTCCAGTTAACAATCCAAAGCCCCTTTGCTAGGTTACAGGTGAGGAAGCTGACGCTCCGTGAAAAGAAGAGGCTGTCTAGGGTCACTCAGCGCACACACACACAAAGTTCGGGAGCCCCAGGCCGAGTAGGCTTGAGGTGGGAAGCCCATGAAAAAGACAGCAGGACCCCCAGGCAGGGCCACTACTCTACTGCGAGCAGCACCTGGTTCCCTGGCCCAGAGGCTCTATCTCACTTTTTGCCTCTGAAATGGCTTACTTTTAGGAAAGTGGAACTTACCCCTAAAATTCTATTCCTTAGCTCACTCCTGATTGGTTATTTCTCTCCCTCCTGATTGGCCCATTTCTACAAAGCTTGTTCCTGATTAGTCAATTTTTATTACACCTTATTTGCATATGATGTTGCAAAGTGTAAACTGGCAGCCTATAAAAGCCTATGTGAACCTACAGCTGGGGTCCAGAGTTTGGAGTGTTAACTCCTCTGGGCTTGGTGGTGTAATAAACCTGAGTTCTCCAACTCTCTGAGTGCTGCTTGATCTCTTGTTGGGATCCAGGTTGCTGTCACAACTGAGCTGTAACACGTTTTTCTGCAACAGGCTAAGTCTGAAGCTCTCATCCTTTCTATTAAACTGCACACTCTTATTGACCTATGAGATCAATCTATCAACAATCTCAAAAGTTACATCTCAGAAGCACTCAGTGTGTGGTCTGACTGTGTGTGTCTCCCAAAAATTCATGATGAAACTTTACCCCTCAATGTGAAGGCATGAGGAGATGGGGCCTGTGAGAGGTGACTAGGATTACATGAGATCTTGTGGGTGGGGCCCCCATGAATGGGATTAATGCCCTTCTAAGGGTCACATGAGGGATTACTTCTCCTCTCTGCTCTCTGCCAAGTGAAGATACAAGAAGTCAGCAGTCTGCAGCCTGGAAGAGAGCTCTCACCAGGACCTGCCCATGCTGGCACCCTGATCTTTGACTTCTAGCCTCCAAAATGGTGAGAAATAAATTTCTGTTGTTTGTAAGTCAGTCAGCCTACAGCACTTTGTTATAGCAGCCCAAATGGACTAAGATAGACAGGTGAAGTGAAGAAAAGATTGGAGTGTTGGTTGAGATAGACTTTCTGGGGGCAGGGAGCATGAGAAGAACGCATCAGAGGCCAGAAATGAGAAGCAATGATCTGGACATCAGAATGTGAGCGTCTCAGCTTGAGACTATCAACCATAGACAAAACATTTACCATGACTTCTTCTCCTGGAGTGTTGGAAATGTGGGGAGATATTTTTGGTTGTCACACTAACCAAGGAGCATTGCAGGCTACCATCAGACAGGGCGCTAGGGATGCTGAACAGTCCATCCCACACAATGGAGAACTGTCCGCCCCGATGGTCAGTGGTGCCCCCAATCCCCACTGAGAAGCACTGTCAGTCCAAGTGTGGTCCTTGGACCACCAGCAGCAGTACCTGGGAACTCTTTAGAAAAGAACATTCTCAAGCCCCCTCCCCAGACTTACTGAACCAGAGACTCTGGGGTGGGGCCCAGCCCTCTGGGTGTTACCGCACCTTATAGAAAACTGTGATGCACTCTCAAGTTTGAGAACCACTGGTCCAAACACACTTCACGTTGAGCAGAATAGCATGATTTTTAGCAATCTGACAGGCCCAAAGTTTGGCATTTGGGGTTTGTGGAACTGATGCTCACATCAGGAGGCCTGGGTTATCATCTTAGTTGGCCTCTGAGAAGGCAAATGATCTGGTCCACATCACTGGACATCTCTGTCCCTCTTTCTCCCACCCTGACCTCCACCCAGCCAGGAAGTTGAACTGGGTCCCTGGCGCCCAGGCTTCAGTTATTCAAAGAAAACCTTCACACATTCTGCCCTTTCTATCTTGCTCTTAATTTCAGTTGGCTTCCTCTTTGTCTTTAAAAGGATCTGCTGTTTTTAACTTAAATTAGTTTTGGTAAATGGAAAATGACTTATCATTTGCCACTGGTAGAAGGTAACCAATAAAAATAAGCACAATGATAACATCTTTGATGTTAAAAAAAAAAAAAGAAGAGCATCAAATGTCAAAGAGGCGTTGAAGATACACAAGCCCCGTGCGAAAATGGTTTTCCTACCGCAATCAGAAACATTAAAAGAGAATGTCTGGTGGGAGGGTAGAGCTCAGTGGTAGAACACATGATTAGCATGCATGAGGTCATGAGTTCGATCCCCAGTACCTCTATTAAATAAATAATAATAATAAATAAACCTAATTACCTCCCCCCCACAATACAAAACAAACAAAAAAATTAAAATGGAAAAAAAAAAAAAAAGAGTGTCAAACAGAAACACACACAGAGGGGAGACCAAGTGAAGACACAGGGAGAAGATGGCCTCATACAAACCAAGGAAAGACACCTCAGAAGAAAGGAACCTTGATCTTGGACTTCTGGCCTTCAGAAATATGAGAAAATAAATTTCTATTGTTTAAACCAAAGCGAGGGGAAAAAAGAATGTAAGTCTGTGTGACTTAGTCCATGGCAGTACCCCTATGATATACTTGCAGAGGATCTAGAATTATCTAACTAATGGTTAAAGGACCATATTCCACCTTTTGGGAGTTCACTGGACTTGTTCACCTCCAGGCTTCCCCCTACTGTAAAAAAGGAAAAATTACTGTAAAAAAAGAAAAACCAGATCTCCTCCCATATGGGGCAGGGTGATAATGCTGGATTATTCACAGCAGGAAACATCTCTGGGGACAAAGCACATTCATCAGAAGTATTGGAGAGTGAGCACTATCTCTTACCTGTGTTTCTAAGTCTTTGTTTTCATCCAACGTTTGCTCTAAGATGGGGTTTTCTTTCTCTTCCAGGTTAGGCAACTTCTGAAAAATAAACTCCCTTTGAGTTACCAACCTGAATGTTTTTTTGACACGGCCGTAGAGCTGTTCACGCGCACTTTAACATGTGACCATTCCTCTCTGCGTTTTTATTGATGGCTCTTCCTGCTGATGCCTTTTTCCCATAAAGGAGCCTTCGGCAGCCCAAAGGCTGAATTTTGCCCACCAGCACGGCCTAATATCGTGGCACGCAGTTTAAATGGGAAATGAAAAACGTTCAAAGTTCTAGCTTCTCTAGAGCGTGTTAAAGCTTTCGCACCGCCAGGCACGTCAGCAGAACGCCGAGACTGGGGCTGAAGGAGCTGAACTCTCTCGCTGACACAGCTCCCGGGTCACCTGCTGCACCTCTTGACAAAGATCTCTTTCTATAGTGTCGTGTCTGGACTCACAGAGCAAAGTGTTTCTAAGAGTAGCTAGAGTCTGGAGGCTGCTAAGGCCATGCACAATTTGCAAGAGTGTTTACACTTCCTCTTCTGTTTCTAAGGAACACACTAAAAATGACTAAACTTACAACTTTCAAAAATGCAAGGAACCTTGATGGTGAGATTAAAATTTTTGCTCAAAGAACAGATTGCAAAAGGTTCTCAAAATCCTTTCTAATCTGAGCATCAGAAGTAAGCTCTGAACCGCCAAATTTCCAGAAGACACCCTTTATGCCTTAATATTAAAATACTTATCTTATTTCTTAATAAGATTTCATCTAGAATTTTACTTTCATGAATTTCATTTTCTGGAAAATGGAACCAGTATCTCCCCAGAGACAATACAAGTATCCACAGAGTCTTGGCATCTCACTTACTGGCGAGCCGTCCAGAGAAAAATGAAGAGCTCCCTGATATGATACCACCTGGAACTCTGAACTCACCTGTTCACAGACATTTGTCTCATTTTTCTTTAATAGTTCAGGGGGGTGTTCATTTTCCTTTTGTTGATTAATAGGTACACTCCTTTGGTAGGATTCAATCTCCCTTCGGGGAAGCTGGATGCATTTTGCAAGCTTAAATTCTGCATTTGGAGTCAACTGCATGGTATCTTCCTTTTCAAAATTTGGCTTGAAAAGGAGCCTCCCGTTGGCAATGACAATGGAGGCGAACCTCTTGACGTCTTCCGGAACCATCCGCGCCACCAGGACAAATCTTTCCAGGTCATCTGGGTTGTTTTGGACTTTGTCGGTCACGAGGACTTCCAGGGACCAACTGCAGCTCTCCAGGCTCTCCTTTGTCTCTAGCAGGATTTGGTAGGAGTTGGAGATAGTCTGTAGCTGATCCCTAATTTTGGCCTGAAGGTTACTGTCAGTGAGGTTAGAGGCGGTCCCACGGACTCCGTGGGCGAAATCCAGAAACTCTCTCAAGGATTCCTCCACGTGGTCGGCAGCCCTGTGGATTGCGTCGATGTTGGCCTCCAGAGAGTCTCTGAACCTCCACTTCCTACTTACAAAGTGCATCAGGCCCGCGACAGAGGTGGCCACCTTGTGCTGCAGGGCTGTTAACGTCTCTTTGGCCAAGTCCAGGTCCAAGGGGAGCTCTTTTGCTGACTCCTCCGAGAAAGAGCTAGATGAAGAGTCAGTGGAGGTAGAGGAGCATGAAGACAGGATGCTGGCTCTGCTGTCGGAACTGGAAATGGATGAGCTGTCTGGTTCAGGAGACAGCGATGCTGCCTGTCTGGAGAACCATGAGGAATTATGGTCCTTGAGACTCTCTGAAGGCCCATGGGCTTTTCCCAGCTCTTTCCAAGCTGGAGGGACACTTGGCATTGCTTTAGGTATGTCGTAAATGTTCGGCTTGGTGTTCTGCTGCTCCATGCGGGGAATCAGAAAGCTTGAAGGAACCTTGTAGCTGACACCTTTATCCAAAGGGAGCACGACCCTGGCTGGTGGAAAGCTATACGATGGAATTTCTGGAAGACTGAGTTTTTTCTGCATGGGCACGTTTCTCTGCGGGTGTGGTGTGTGGGACTCTGCTCTGATGTTTGGAGGACTGTGGAAGCTGGACATATACCTAGGGGGAGCCAAGCGTCCTGACTCTTCCACAAAGCTGGTTAGAGATGTGTTTCTCCCATCAGCCTTTTCCGGAGACACTGGCGTGTCATAAATCCATTCCGACTTCTGAGGGCTGGGCAGCGTGTTGCAGCCGCCTCTCCTTGAGGCGATGGTTGATGTCAGGGGAACACTCTGGCCCTGTGAAGAACCACACAAAGTCACCCAGTTTGGTAGCAATTAAAAAAAAAGGTGTGAGCAACTCATTTGACAAACGGGTAATATACTGAGGACCCACTAAGTGCTGGGCACTGTGCTTCTTAAAAATTAGGTCATCACTGCTAAGCTCAAGCTTCTCCATTGGCTTCCTGGGGCCGTTATCATTCAAGCCAGACACAATCTGGTTCCAGCCTCCTTTTGTGCCTTCTTGCTCTCTGCCTCCACTATGCCTGCCACCACCCTTCTCAAAGGTCCAGCCACCCAGGCTGTTTACCTTCACCTGAACTCAAACTCAAACAGTTTGCCCAAACTGGTTCCTCTGCTCTAAATGTCCTCCCAACCCCTCGCTTTCCGTCTAAGAAACTCCTGTGCATCCCTCATGACCCTGCTGAGCTGCCACCTTGGGGCAGAGTTATGTTTACTGTATGCGTGTGACAGAATCCAATGATAAACATGGATTACAGATTTCAAATTAAGGCCCCTCCCCTATATACACATAAAAACCCACTTTAACACAAGTCTCCAAAGTGTATCATAATAAGAAGCACTCATCTAACGTCTACTGAGCTCTCGCTCTGGGCCAGGCACTGCACTAGGTCCTTTGCAGGGATTATGTCCATACTCACAATAAGTCTGTAATAAGAAACTGAGGCTTATGGGGAAGTCAAACCACGCAGCCTGTCCTGATCCTGAACACCACTGCCTACAATGAAGTAAGTTCTGCTCCGAGGGATCTCATTCCTAATTCTGAGAAGGCTAACGTTTCCCGGAGGCCGCGCAGGTTTGCACAGCGCTGGTTCTCGGCGCCTGTCGTACTTACATTTGTTCGGCTGGCGGGGGGACCGAGTGCTGCCTTCTGGGGGCTGGGGGGGATGTCATACAGCTGCTGCTTCCCTGGCTCCTGGGGACAGACCGCAAAGGAGGATGACTTGGATTTCTCCTTCCTGGTGCCTGCACATCACAAACTCTCCCCACACCAGTGTTCTTGTTTGCTTGTTTGTTTTTTGTTTTTTCCCCAAACAAAACCACAAATCACTGGAAGACTTTGGGACTTTCAGCGTGCTGCTTTTGTGGGTGGAGGTGTGTGCTGCACTGGGTGTATTTTCAACACTGGACTCTGTGTTTTAAAAAAGGCACCTTCTCGATTGAAGGTGGGGACACGCTATAGCGAGAACTAGCTGCTGTTGGCCTGAGTTAAAAATGGCAGTTCATTTCCTTCTGTAAGTTCACCTTAAGAATGAATTAAAGAAGAATAAACATAAGATGGGGACTTAATATGGCTTTTGTCTTTCTTGTTTATCTCGGTGGAGATTTTCCTGTGCTTATAACAACTCATGAACTCATCCTGCAAACATACACTGAGTGCCTACTACCTCCTCAACACTGAGCCAAATGACATCTCTACACCCGGTAATGCGCAGAAGACGTGGTGCCCGTACAGATAATAGGCATTAAAAAAAATGGTGTTGTTTTATGTTGGGAGGGGTGTAATTAGTTTTATTTATTTACTCATTCATTCATTCATCTTTAATGGAGGTACTGGGGATGGAAGCCAGGACCTCGTGCATGCTAAGCACACACTCTTACCACTGAGCTACACCCTCCCCACAAAAGGCATTTTTTTATGCAGCAGTTAGGAAGTACATACACAAGGATGTGATAAACAGATTGCATGTTCCAGAGCGAGGTGAGACAACACCAAAACAGGTTTTGCAAAGACAGAGAGAAAAAGCTGGAATTTGGAGGGGGGGTTTCTTTGGAGGGAGGTGGGCTGTGCTCCTCCTGCAGTCTCCTCCTCAGCTGGCGAAGGAAGAGATGCTTTTCATCCCCTTCAAGCAAAGTGGAAAGTGCCCAATAGACCTCCTGTGACTTGAGTTGTGCCCCCTGAGCTCGGGGGCATCGTGCGCAGGCTCTAACTCCGCTTGAGGGAAGTCAAAGGTGAGAGTCTGATGACAAAGCGCAGGGTGGTGGCTGTGCTATGGAGCCCTGTTCTCAGGGCCGGGACCAGGGCGAGGAAAGAAGAGCGCCCCTCTTGGCACAGCATTTAGAGGGGCACCAAAAACTCAGGCACCAAGGGAAATAATAGTTTATGCAGTATTTTTTTAAAAATCACAAACAATGTGGAAAAAAAAACCCATGGTGAACAAAAGGTCAGAACAAATGAAACAAGAAAAGATCCACAGGGCGGGGACGAGGGTGAGGCCAGTGAAGCGAGTTGTACAAATGGGTCTTTACATCAAACTTAGGTGCCCAAGGTCAGTCCCTCATTCTCATCACCCAGTTCTGCCTGCCTGCGCTCTGGAGTCTATCAGGCCTGAGGGAGCACGCATGTTTCCCACGGACCAGACGTGGACCACACGGGAGCTGGAGCAGGAGCCAGGCCAGAGAGGGTGAGAGCTTCTCAGGAGGGTGAGGCTGGAGATGACCGCCTGCCCCGGAGCTCAGGGAGGAGCCTTCAGCCACCAGCTGGGGAGAAGCATTTGCCCACCTCGTAGTATTTGCAGATAAGAGATGCCCAGCAATCAGGCCGGTGTCAGGGTGTGGGGGTACTGGGGGGGGGTGGGGGGGCACTTGCAGGAATGGCCCAGTAGAGAAAGAGTCATCTTTCAATGCTCACTGCCTCCACAGAGCAACACTGTGACATCCCCCCATCAGAACCAGGCACGCAGCAGGGCCTTTCTACATCTGTGCTTTCTCCTTGCCTGCCTCCCCTCAGCCCTGTAGGAGCCTGAGGCCACCCAGTGAGCAGAAACCAGAGGGAGGGAACTGGCAGCCAATCCTGAGTCCTGCAGCAGGAGCCCAGGCTCTGCCAACAAGCTGGGAGGGCAGGTGCTTTTGCTTAAATGAATACGAAATGTGGGTATTGCCTGGACTGGACATTTAAATTCCTCCACTGAGACTTCTTATTACCTGTGAGTGACCAGGAAGTTACAGATTCAGACTGAATTTTTCTTTAGACTAGAGCAGTGGCTCTCAGTCCTGGCTGCACTGGAGAACTACCTGGGACCTTTAACCTTCCCGCTGCTCGGGGCCCACCCAGACCCCAAACATTGTAGTCTCTGGGTAGGGTTCCAGGAAGCAGGCATGGTTGGGTAAAGCACCCAGGCCACTCTGATATACACTGATGGGCAGGGGAGAATGCAGCCAGGGGCCCATTTTGATGGGCTAAGAAATGAGGGAAGTTGTTTTTTGATTACATGAAGCATGTCTTACAAAATTGATCTACCAGTTACATTCAAATAAGTTTAAAAAAAAATCCTGAGATTTCCTCCCCCCCCCCGAGATAACCAATCTTAAGATAACCAATGACCAGAATAATGTTAAGACTATGATGTATCTCCTTCATGATATTACTTTTAAAAAGTGCACATCTGTGTATGTGTGTGTATGCGCATGTGTGTGTGTATGCATAGATATAAAGTATCTACTGCAAATGAAAAGTAAACATTTTTAAAGTATTCAGAATTCAAATAGTTCTCCTGAGCAGGTCTGGGCCCCCTGGGCACAAAGCTGGCTTCGGAGTGGTGATGTGTCCTTTGAACTCAGGACTGGAGCCCTAGGAGATGTCACAGTGGACAGCTGAAAGGCAATGTCTGCGTAAGGCTGAGACCCCACACTTCGGGCAGAGAAACCTGGGAGGATCAGGACCACAGAGGAGGCTCACCTTCAGGGCTGGAGGGCACCGGCTCTGGGAAGGTATGTCGTACACTTGGGAAGGCAGAGCTGGCAACGAGATCCTAGCAGATCTGGGAATCGTGAAAACGGCCTTGAGGAGAAAAAGAAGAGCCGAAGGAAAGAAACGTCACTGCTGAGTCCATGGAGTGTGCTCAGTTTCCCAGAGGATGCTCATGTTCTCTAGGGCCCCGAATCCTGGGTTATTAACGTGTCTGTCTAACGATGCTGAGGATGCAGCCATGAATGAGACAGGTGGGGGCGCTTTAAGCGTGCTCCCTTATCCTCTGCTCTGTGATCCCCTTCACTGCAGTGGGTCAGTAAACCTGGCTTGGTACCTGCTCATCTTAGGCAGGTCCAAGGACAAACTCCGCAGTGGTTCCCATTATACTCTGGGTTAATTCCAAGTGTCTCGCAGGCCATGCCCTGTCCAACCCCAGGGACCGTGAAAGATGTGTCCCCAGCTCTCAGCCATCCTCCCCCTTCCCTCTTCCCTGCCACCCCCACCCCTTACTCGAGCACACCAAGCTCTCACCCACCGAGAGCCTTTGCGAACACGGCAGCACTGCCTATGTCTCCCCATTTCTCACTCCAGGCCCATTTTACTTATGCAACTGACTTTGTGGGTCACCCCTACCTAGGAGACTACAGTGGGACTTCCCTGTGTTTAGAATTATAGGTGGAAAGAAGCCAGTTCAAAAATACCCAATGTTTCTTGGAAAATGTAGGTTCAAGACAGCAATCAATCAAGGAACATGTTTTGAGAAGCATGGTTTCAAACGATTAAGGAAACTCCAGTGCAGGAACTCAAGGGTCTAAAAGCAATGTCATCAGGAAATCTGACCCTTTTTACTTGAAATACAAAAGATTTCCCTCTCTGAATTTAAACCAAAAATCAAATACCTTCTTTGTACTGTGACTTTTTTTAAAGAGAGGCCAGCATGTTATATTAAGGAAGTTGGAATAAAAAGTAAAACAAAGCTCAAGATAGCGGTTACCCTGGGGGGAAGTGGCTGGGAGACGTGGGAGGGGGCTCCTGGGGCGCTGCTTTTGTTCTGTTTCTGGATCTGAATACTAGACACTGAATGATAGACCCTCAGGATCTATAGGTTAAGCTTCAAAAAAAAGTTAATTGCGGCGGAGGAGGGATACACTGGGCGTTTGGGGCTAGCAGATACACACTACTTCATACAGAACAGATAAACAACAAGGTCCTGCTGTACAGCACAGGGAACTAGATTCAACAGCTTGTAATAACTTATAATGAAAAAGAATATGAAAAAGAAAAAACATATCTATGTATAACTGAAGCACTATGCTGTACGTTAGACACTAACACAACATTGTAAATCAACTATACTTCAATTTTAGAAAAAGTTAATTGCAAAGAATAGATAGTGTCAGCCTCAGAGTCAGGGAAGCAAGGTGAAGGGCACTGCCTTGGCCAGCCTGGCAGCGTAGACAGACAGACAAAACAAAGAATCTTTAGTCTGGTGTTCATCCGCGTGTGACCCTTTCCTTCACCTCCCTGGGAGCCAGCATTCTCATCTGTAAAATGAAGAGTTGTTCTAATCTAAAGAGGCCTCAATCTCTCACCTACAGAGCTGTCTTCCAGCTAGAGACCCAGACTCCCCAGTGAGGACAACCGAGGAAAGTGACACATTTCCACCTCTTGGTTTTTAATATTTTTGACCAAGTTTAATCTAGAGATAGTCAACCCATGTATAAATGGAATCTCTGAAATGGGTTCCCTTGGGCCATGTGCCAGGTCTGTGAAATGCCCATTGGAAAACAGCTCAAAGCCTGTGGCTGGAGTAGCTTCTGCTCAGAAGGTCTTTTCTCAGCAGTCTGAGACTCAAGGCTCACCGCTAGAATACACGAACAGGGAGGAGATGTCTGCCTTTTCTGTGGATCAGAAGATTCTTAACTGCTTATCATCTTGCATTTCTTCTAGCTCCTCCCTTCTTGTAGTAGAGGAAAAAGCAAAATCATTCAGAATCCCCAAAAGATACAACTCGAGATGAACTTAGAAATGACCTTGATACAGAGCAAGCAAGAGACGTGCAGGGGGGTGTTGTGACGTTTCCAACTGCCCGGCCTGGCTGTGGCTGCCCCAGAGGCCGAGGGAGCCTAGACTCCTGATTTCCAAGCCACAGGTGGCATCTATTGCTTTAAAAGACCCCCAAGCATAGAGAAGGCAATAAAAAAAGAAAAGGGGTAGGGAGGAGGCCAAAATAGAGACAGGGTAGTCATGGAGGGGAACCTGAGCAGGAATAAGAGGCGGGAAAGTTTCCCAGGTGTTTTACTGGGGCCACCTCAAGAACCTACTTGAGCGGCGAGGAGCCCCTGGCTCCTGAATTCCCCTTGTGTGGCTGTGGTTTCTGCCGATGGCCGCAGCCTGTACCAGTGGGGGCTCCAAACCGCTGACATGCCTCATGTCAGGACAAATCCTACAGCTAATGCTTTCTGAGTTAAGCTGAGATAGTAAAGTCATGTCTCCTTTTATACCGCTGTCGGTCTAGAAGTTGACAGTGAGTCCAGGGTTATGAAGCCTGATGCTGGACCTGGTGGCTTCATTCATTCCTGCTCTTGTTAACAGAGCTCCGCGGGACACCTGGGGAACGGTGGAACACTGCATCGGTTTTCCTTTTAGGGGGAAGGGAAAATGGCCTTTGCTTTTTTTGTTGTCTTGTTTTCTTTAGTGGCTTTGAAAAGAAACGCAAATTAGCCTCAGCTAAGGACATTTGTCGTTTTTGGAGGAGCCAGTACGGGGGCCCTGCTCTGAGTCAGCTGCTCAGACAACAGCTGAGCCTACCCAGCCTCCATCTGGGCCAGCTGTTCCAGAAAAGCGATGCAGGGCCCACCCTATGGACGGCGGCAGGAGCCCCCCCCCCCCCCCCCCCCCCGCTTCCTCCTGGTGTCAGCAGCCAGGGCCTGAGTGGCAGCTGTTCAGTGCAGCGGCTGCCTGGTTTCCTGCCTGGCAGCCCAAGGAGGGAGAAAATCTGAATTATTCAGAAATCTTTCAAGGCATCAACACCTTCCCGTTTGAAGATGGCGTTGGAAGCTGGTGTGGGGGAGGCCTGTGTGGTAAGCGGGACATCCCCGGGGGCCCAGCACATGCATCAGGAGGAGTGGCCTTTTCTGGGGAGGGACCTCACCAGGATCTCTGTCCAGAGCAGTGGCCGGGTGGGATGTGTCATTTGAGCCAAAAGCAAAATGTGTGATGGTAGGAAATCCACAGTGACTGAAGCCCATGCAAATCTGCTCTGCCTTCTTAACACCTCATGAAGCCAGGACTTCGGGGAAAACTGTGCATTATTTTTCTCTTCTATTAATTCCTTTCCTTCTTTAAAAAAAAAAAAGTTTCAGTCTGTATTTACCAAGTGCTTCCTTTCCTCTATTTAAAAAAAATTATAGAGGTGAGATACACGCTCTATATAACACATATCACCTTCCTAATCTCTTTGTTCATTAAGTATTTATCTATTTATCAAGTACCCACCCCGTGCCAGGCACGGTCCTAGATGCTGGGGACACAGGAATGGATAAAATAAAAGTCCCGGCTTAATGCCTTCTTTCACTTTCTCCTTAACCAACTCCACTTCCTAAGGGTAACCACTGTTGGTGTGTGTTCTTGTCAGTGTGTGAACACGCACACACAGACACAGAACTGGTTTTTGAGTTTTTGTTGTTTGTTTGGCTTTTATTGAAATGGCTCTTCCTCCCCTCTTGTAAATACCTTATAGAACTATTTCATCTTTTTTTCAGAACTGCATAGTCGTTCATTGTAGGGCTATGCCAAAATTCATGTAACCAATGCCCCATGAATACCCATTTAGGCATTTTGGATTTTCCCTACGACAAATAATGCTCTAGTGCCCATGGCTGCCTCATCTAGATATATTTTTGCCTTCTTGTATATTTCTGCAGCAATTCTGGAAGTAAAGTTTCTGGATTGAAAGGAATATCTATTTTAAATCTGATGAGTAATTTCTTGCATCTGAACCCATGGAAATTCAAGTCCTCCATTTACCAGCAGCCACCCTAGTGTTCCTTCCTAGTGTGAAAAAAGACCTCCACAAACAGTGTGATGCTTTCACGCATAGTTCGACTGAGCATTCAGTCTCCTGCGAAGTGTAGAGAGCTGGGAATCACTGGGGTGCAGAGAATATGAATGCCAACCAAAATGGGGACCAAACACAAGCTCACCCAGTCACCCCAACTGTGTGGCTCCCATCTTGCATGTTTGATCTCTAGATGGACACCCATGAGTCAAGGGTAGTTAAGCCTCTGGGTGCTATGTACCCCTTGACCTATTTTTTCTACCTGGAAATAAGCTTACCTGCTTTGGAAAGCTTAGAGTCTTTTCACAGATGATCCTGGCGTTGGCAGGTGGGTCAGGGAACTCATAGACTTGGACTGTGGGAGGCGGGGGCCTCTCCACCCAGCTCTTCATCTGCTCGTACACGGGGCTGGGAGGCGGGGGGTTGAGCATGGTGGGCACCTGGTAGGTCTCCTGGGAGCTGGCGGGAGTGTCTTCCAGACCCCTCGGGAAAGGGGGGCCGGGCTTGTCGGCAGGGCCCTCCCTGAGGATCTGGAGGCGGTTGGCAGGGGCCAGGCCTTGCCTCCCATGGAGTGAACACTTCCACCAGCCCTCACTTTCCGGTACGTTTTGCTCCAAAACGGTCAGGATGTCTCCTCTGCAGAAAGCCAGCTCATCGGAGCAGTCAGGGTGGTTGTCATAAAGTGCCCTGGCCAAGAGTGTCTGGGGGCCGGGGAGAAAGAATTCATGGTTATTACCATTGCCATCCACTGCTACGGTGATACCACTCACTTAGAACACTGTCACAATTGCTCTGTTATCCCTTCCCTCCACCCCAGAGGCCCTTGTCCTTGCTGTCTGCCTGATCGATTTCTACCCATCCTTGGGGCGAGGGTCTCAGGGAGGTCTTACCTGCATCCTGAGACCAGGTCCAGCCTCCCGATTACACTCTTATGGACCTGATTTAATTTGTGGTGACTATGACATATTTACATAGTTGAATGCAGCCTAGCACAGAGTTGGATTGAAATCCTGGTTCTGTGACTTCCTAGCTGTGTGCCCTTGATTAAACTAGCTACTCTCATTAGGCCTTAGTTTCTCTGTCTGTAAAATGGGAATAATAGTACTAACCACCTCATGGAGTTACTGTGAGAATTAAATGGGTTGATACATACAGACAGCTCATAGAACAGTGCCTGGCATGTGGCAAGTGCTCAGCAAAAGCCTGGATGCTACTGTCATAATGATCCTACTGCTCTTTATCTGGTTGTTGTTATTTTTCTCCTGATTTGGGTTGGAAGTTTGTGACTGCAGGGGTCAGATCTTGTCTGAGGTCCTGCTCCTTCCCTAGTATCAAACTCAGACCCAGGTGCATAGGAGATGCTCCATCGTTGTTCTTTAATTCATGAGTGACGAAACAAAGACCCAGGGAGTGAGTGACTTATCTACACAACCAAGATCCAAACCCAGGCAGCCTTTTGATTCTCAGACCCATGTTCTTTCCGTAAGCCACACGCCCTCCAAAAAAACATAACCACCTGTTGTAATGGCAGCAATGGTAAAGCTCTCCCCACCTTTGCCTTCTGTTGGAATTTTCTGCTGTAAATAAATGAAGGCAGTTTGTTTCTGTGGGTTTTAAAGTATTGCCATCCTCCCTCCCTTATTATATCCATGTGTACTTATTACAAAAAAATAAGAAATAAAGAAAAACAAAAAAGAAAATGAAAATTACCCATCATCCCACCACTCAGAGGTAACAATTTCTACCATTTTGATATTCATCATTCCAGTTGGTTTTTCAAAAAAAAATTAAATGTAGTTCATTAAACTTTTTATACCCACTAGCCGCTAGCACGTACAGTTTTATAAATAAAGCAAAAATGACCAACCCTCCCATTACATTTATTGAGAATTGATGCTGCTTTTGGCATAATAATGGCTTTTTTTTTCTGTCACAAAAATGGAATTGGATGACCAACTGCTGAAAAATACCATCTTAAACCCACAGTCAGGTCTGTGTGGATTTAGGGAAACACATGCATGTGATTCTGAGAACCCTAAGCAGAATCAGATCCTTCCTGCAGGCAAACAGGCACTGAAAATCCTCCCCATAAAATCCACAGCAGCTGAGATCCCAGGGGATCACACAGTTCTTGTACTTGAATCTTTTTTCTTTATTACAAAAGTAACAAAAGTTCATTAAAGAAAGAATGCAAAATAAAATGATAAGCAAATAGAAAAAAACAAAAATGAGGGGGAAGAGTATAGCTCTAGTGGTAGAGCACATGCTTAGCATGCAGGAGGTCCTGGGTTGAATCCCCAGTACCTCCTCCAAAAATAAATACATAAATAAGTAAACCTAATTACATCCACCCTCCAAAAATTAAAAAAAATTAAAAATTAAAAAGAATCCCCCAAAACCAACAAATGCCTACAGGGCCACTAATACAACCTTAACTGCGGTTACTTCTCTGTTTTGTGTGTTTCCAGATCTCTTCTTGTGCATGTATGTTCATTTACATACCTAGAGTCAGTTTTATTTTTAAAATATAATAAGATCCTGAGATGAGAAGCCCCATAAAAATGGGAAGCCCCATAAAAAAAGACCAGCAGGACCCACAGGCAGGGCCACTACTCTCCTGTCAGCACCATCCAGTTCCCTGGCACAGTGGCTTTATCTCACTTTTTGCCTCTGAAACGGCTTACTTCTAGGAAAGTGGAACTTACTCCTAAAATTCTATTGATTCCTTGAGCGAGCTCCTGATTGGTCCACTTATAGTGCTTCATTTGCATGAAGCTCACTCCTGATTGGTTATTTCTCTCACTCCTGATTGGTCCATTTCCCTCACTCCTGATTGGCTATTTCTTTCACTCCTGATTGGTCCATTTCTAAAAAGCTTGTTCCTAATTAGTCAACTTTTGTTATACCTTATTTGCATATGATGTAGCAAAGTGTAAACTGGCAGCCTATAAAAGCCTGTGTAAACTTACAGACCTGGTCCAGAGCTTGAAGTGTTAACTCATCTGGGCCTGGTGGCATAATAAACCTGAGTTCTCCAACTCTCTGAGTGCTGCTTGGTCTCTAGCCCAGATCCAGGTTGCTGTCACAACTGAGCTGTAACACTGAGCTGTCAAGCGCTTTTCTGCAACAATCCCATAATACATACAATTTTACAGTCTGCTTTTTCTTTCTTTTTTTCCTATGTCCATAAATAGTTTCCTTCAGTACCTCTTTAATTGTATGGATGTTTCCCAATGTTCCTAGACTAGTCTTTCCTAATTTGGGGACATTTTAGTGAATTCCAGTTTTTAGCGATTACAAACAATGCTGAAATGATCATCTTCAGCGCTATCTGCAGCTCCCCCAATCTATTTCCACAGATGCAGTTCTAGGTAGGAAGTCGGCAGGGTGGAAACCATTAGGGCTGCCCACGGCCCGCCAGCAAAGTCATTTCCAAGTCTGCCCGAGAATGAGATGGCCTGTTTCCTTCCCCCTAACCTACCCTGTGCATTAGCTTTTTGTTAGATGGCACAGCTGGTTTTAAAAATATTTATCAAGAAAACTTGAAATGTTTAACACATTCATGGAAACACCCAGACTACCCCAAACTACAGAACTGGCTGCAGCCTTCACACCACAGAGAGTGGAGAACTTGCGTTGGGAGGAGAGTCACCTCCCTGTGGCATTTCCGCCACAAACTCATTTCTCAAAGAAGGAAAAAGGGCCTGGAGAGTTATGGGCACGTGCATGGTGAGGGCCGTTGCTGCCTGGAGACGCCCTCTCTCATCCTCGGTGAACTAGAGCCCCTCAGCTAGAGGGATGGTATGAGGTCTCACTTGTCTGGTTGAGTGAGTTTATGAGATTAAATTAGAAAGCAGAGAGCTGAGTCAGAGCCAACAGACAGGGATCCCCTGGGGTCAGCCATGTGTTCCTTCACAGTTCAGCCAACCTTTACTGCACTATTCCCAGGGCTGGAGTTCTCAGGAACATGAATTTTGATCGTGTTCCCTTCTCACTCTACGACCCTTTGACAGCTCCCCGGCAACCTTTGGACGAAGCCCCAAGTCTGCCAAACCTTCAGGGCCCCAGGTGATGCTGCTCCTGCCCATGTGTCCAGCCTCACAGCATCACTTCCTTCACCAGCCACACATGGGTGCCAACCTTTTGGGGTCCTCGAGTTTTTTGCACATGCTGTTCCCTCTTCTCAAAACAGCAGCTTTTCACACCGTGAAATTCTACTCATCCTTCCAGACACGTCTTAAATATCCCTTCCTTGGAAAAGGATTCCCTGATGCCTAGATTCCTGCAGACTAAACTAGTCCTCCCCATTTTTTCGCTTAATACCTTTCCATGTCAGGACTTAGGACATTTGTATCTAACTCATTAAGTGGGCAATCATCTTTTTGGCATCTGTCTCCCTGCAGAGCATAAGCTCCAGGAGAGCAGGGATCACATCTGCCCTCACCGTGTCCCCAGGCTCCCATACACAGTATGTGCTCATCAGCTACTTGGTAAGTTAACCAATGGATAAGGACGAGTGATGCGATGCCCTCATGTTCAAGTCTTCGGAAGGTAAAGAGACACACAGCACCAAGATGAGAGCCCCTATTTCTGTCTAGAGTAGCATAAGAAGGAAGCTCTCCGACCCTTCTAGATGGCTTCAGTAAGAATGACCCCTGAGATGTCCAAAAGATGGGCCTCAAGGCCTGGCTAGTCTGCACACACAAGTACTGTCCCTTTGATGTGCTGTGAGCAGGTTTCACAAGAATGTGGGTGCTCAGCTTGGAGAATCCAGCAGAAATGAAGCATTTAGAGGGAACAGAGCTTCAGAATCTTATAAAGAGCATTGATTAAAGGTCTAGACTTAGTACAGTTACTTGCTACCTTGTAGATTATTTTTTGGTTAAAGAGGCCAGTAACTTCTGTTCAGTAAGAAAAGATAACTTGAAAGGTTATGGTTTATTACCTTGTTGGACTTTAACCAGGCAATCATATCCGAATATTCCTGTATTGAATTGCCTACAAATACCTAGATCCTTAAATGCTCTTGGGCCCGATTTTAACCTTTTCCTGATTCCCTCATTAATGAATCAGTCTTTGACATGAGTTCATTTTATATTCACATGAGAGTCATGATTATGCCTTTTGGAAAATAATACTTTAACTGTCCACACTGGGAAGAAAAGGGAAAACAAAACACAATCTCCAATCCATCATCACAATTCCCATGAAATACATCTAACACAGTTGTAAAAGGTAAAGCCCATCATCTGAAGTGTGCTTGCCTTTGTCTAGAAATAACGAAGTGTGTTATGTTCAGACAGAGCAGTTGCTTCTACATGGCAGCTGCTTACAAGTGTCCAGATTGACAGCAGCTCAGCCGGTGGCTTTGCCCATTGTGAAAGGCGGGGGTGCTTGTCCCGAGAACAATGGGCCTCTCTGATCTTCCACCCCAGTGGGCACCCACAGCTGTCCAAGACGGACAGCGGCTGTCTAGTTCTGGAGACATGGCTTACAGCCCGCAGCCTTCAGAGCAGCAGCCCACCCTGAAGGATATAAACTCCCAGCAAAGGGAAGTCCTAACTGTGTTGCCATGATGTGAGTCCCTTCAGAATAGTAGTTCATTGAAATTGGCAAGAGGTGTTTCTGGACACCTTGTGCAGTCAATTAATGTCTCAGTTTTAAGACAAAGACCATCAAAAATCTGTGTTATAAAAGAAGAATTAAACACATGTGAGAAGTCTTGGGGAATTCCTCTCCCAGAAAAAGGAGGTAACTGGACTCTACTGAATGAGGAACTATTTTGTGTTGGGTGCTCTGAAGTCATTATACCACTTAATTCTCAGATGCCTCAGAGGAAGGTTTTCTTATCCTCATTTTACAGATGAGGAAACTGAGGGTCAGAGAGAGCAAATGACTTGCCAAGGTCACTTGGACTCTTAAGTGTTGTCTTCACATCCATCATTGTACCTCTTGCAATTCATTCCCCAGACACCAGCCAGAATGATATTATATATATATATATATATACACACATATACACACACACACATATATATATATATATACACACACACACATATACACACATATATATATACATACACACATATACACACACACACATATATATATATATATATAAAATCAGACTGTGTTGGTCTCTAGTTTAAAGCTTCCAGTTGCTTAGAACCGCGCTTAGAACAAAACAAATTCCCTACTTGATTGCCCCACCTGATCCGCCTCCTGGCCCGCTACTCCTGGGAATTTCCCTCCAGCTGCATTGTTTCCTTACTTTTCTCCGATGCACTAAGGAGGGCATCTCCTTCACCGCAGGACCTGCGCCCTCCCCCTACTCCTCCTGTCCAGAGCACTTTTCCGCCAGGTCGTTTGCATGACTGACTCCTCTTTCAGATCGCACCTCGAGTCACCTCCCTGCCCACGCGTGCGCACGCAAGGCCGGGCGCCGCCTCCTGGTGCAGCCACGCCGGACTTGGAACTGAGGATCCTCTAGACATGCTGAAGAAAGAATCTAGCTGGGGGCAAGCGGGGCTGGGCAGGCTGGCGGTGCGGGGAGAACAAGGAACAGCAGCCGCAGCAAACGTGCGTCGTGCGCCTCCGTGCCTGGCACCGCGCTCGCGCTCTCCAGACAACGGACGGACTCGACCTGCTGGCCACTGCAAAGCATCCTGATAATAATTGCAGTTGTCGCTGAGGCCACACCCAAGTTATTTTGAAGAGGGTGTTTTTTTCTTAAACACTTTTTTGGGGGGTGGATATTAGGTTTGTTTTTTTATTTTAATGGAGGTGCTGGGGATTGAACCCAGGACCTCGTGCGTGCTAAGCACACGCTCTACTGCTGAGCTTTACCCTCCCTCCTAGAATTGGGTGTTAATTTGGAAATGTTTGTGTAGATGTTTAAGAGATGAAGGGGGACATATGTTTATATTTTTATTCTATTTGGGCACAAAGGCAGTTAGATTCGAGGTACAACGGAAGAAACCTTAACCAGTTTCTATCTTCATACAATAGCTGGGAGAAGGGAAAGGAAAACGAATAAGCATTTGGAAGGAAGAAGGGGAAGAGCTTAAGGAAACAAAGGCAAAGAATAAAAGACTCCCTTTCTGGAAGATGCTCACACAAGGGCCAGGTGCAATGTGCTAATAGATACTGAACCAGCAACCAGCCACGGGAGTAATTAGCTAGCTCTATTCATTCATTCATTCATTCATCATTCATTCATTCATCAAGACTGTATTGAGCATCTACTGCATGCTCGGGGCTCTGCTGGAGACAGAACGGTGAACAAAACAGTTCCTGATCTCACGCCAGCGTACGTTCTAGTGAAGGAGACACATTCCAACCAAATCAGAAATAAATATAGGGTTTCTAGTGCGATGAAGGAAAATACAGAAAGTTATGAGAAATTATGAGTGCAGTTGGGAAGTGGTGATGGATGAGGGCTTAGGGAAAGTTCCCCAGAGAAAGGGGCCATGGAAATTGCAACCTAGGGGTGAGTGGAAGTTAGCCAGATCAAGAAAGGGGGAGAAATCATCCAGGCAGAGGAAGAGAAATGTGAGGGCAGGAGGGAAGGAGGGAGTGAATTTGTGTGTCTGTGTGTGAAGTATGTGGGGTTGGGGGAGCTGAAAGACGACCAGGTTGTCTGGAGAGAAGTCAACAAAAACCCAGGGCTTGATTTCTGGATTAATCGATGTTTACATCTGATTGCGGGTAGAAAGGGGATTGGATGGAGCCAGTGTGAAGCCAAAGAAGGTCATCAAAGCCAGTTTTCCCAGTGCAAGTGGGAAATACCTGTGGCTCAGATAAGGGTGGAGATTGGCTGTAGGAAACTGTAGGGAAGAGCTGGTGAAGGATTGCATGTAACACTTGAGGTGAATCTTGAAAGAAAAGCAGGATTATAACTGCCAGACAAGGGAGGAGGAGGCACTATGGACCAGGGAAGTAAGATGCAGAGAGATCTGGTTCTCTTACTTTGTCTTCTGCAGTGACAGAAAGAGCCAGCGGCAGCAGCTACAGTTCTAAGCAGAACCAGATTAATGGGCCTGTGGAAATGCCACCTGCTGAAACTCCTGTTTTGTGCTTCTTCATTATTCCTATGACCAGAATGGCAGTCCCCTCTCTAGACCGGGAGAATGGGCACAGCTCCTCGGTGGCTGCCCCGTGCTGGCTCTCCAGGAGCCTGGCCTGCCTTTCTGCCTTACTTTACATTTTTATTTTCTTCAGTTCACTTGACAGAGTAAAGCAGCAGAAACTGAATGTTCAGGGTGGGTGGGGGGCCTCATCTGCAGTGTTGGCCTCATTTTAAAGCTTTATGGTGCCTGAAATTAGGAGAGGTTAAGGTCATGCAGCAGCAGGCAGTAGGATGGGAATTCAAACTTGAGTCTGTCTGACTTAGGTCTAAGTCAGTTTCCTACTCTAATCTGCTAAATACATGGAAACTTAGAAGGAGCTGATTTAAGGACATTTATAGGCAGGAGCAGCAAACTCATATGATTACAGAAACCAGGCAAGAAATATAGAAAAGTGAGGTGGGCCAGGTGTAAGACATTAGGGAGTGGTGAAGACTGTGGCATGTTCAGGCA
Organism: Camelus ferus; assembly: GCF_009834535.1. Classification (NCBI taxonomy): domain Eukaryota; kingdom Metazoa; phylum Chordata; class Mammalia; order Artiodactyla; family Camelidae; genus Camelus; species Camelus ferus. The sequence goes on along the minus strand of NC_045714.1, from coordinate 10,016,526 downwards.
GATTTTAAAAGATAACTAGTTGGGCCAAATGATGTACTCTGCTGCTGAGTCCAGCCCACTGCTGGGTCTTAGAGGCCTCACCCTCATTTCCTTTGCAAACCGGAGATTAGTAGTTGTGGGTACTGGAGCATTTCTGCTCAATGCAGGACCCCTTTAATGGGCAATCTGCTCTGAAGTGCCCCGTGATGTCATCCAAGACTGAGTGCAAGCCACTCACAGTTTGAGGCTCTCTATCCTCTCCTGCTGACTTCCCTCTTTCCCTTCCCAAGGGTCAGGTCAGCATCATAGCCCAATCCTGCTTCCTCCTCAATTTATCTTTCACAAGTGCTACCCTCGCCTCCCAGACCCTTGTACTCCCAAAATTAGAGAATTACTAGCCAGGGGATAGGAAAATGGAGATCCTGAGATGGTTTCCATCAAAGGAGCTAGAAAACCATCCTTTCCTTGAGAAGGTAAATCATACAACGAGGTCACCAGCTCACAGCAGGAAGTAGTAATTATGTAAGTGCCCCAAACATAAAGAGATAGAGATTGTAAATGTGGAAGGAACTCTGAGCAGCAAGTGGTCGCTGGGCACCTGCTCTGTACAACGTCATGGAACCCCATTAACAAGATGGGCATTTTTCTCCTTCTAAAATCCTTCTTTGAAAAGCGTCCATGTTTCGCATTTTAGCTTCCTTCTCACAGATCCCATGACTTACTTCCAAGAATTCTTAGTTACTTTTAGGGGGAGGTGATGGAAGGGTTCATACCTCCCCTCTGAAGGCCACAATTTTTTTTTTTTTTTGAGGCATACACTGTGAATCTTTCAGATCCTTTGATGTATGGGCAATGTGAATCCCTGAAGTTCATGAAGGCTTTCCTTGGATGGGGGAGGTTTTGAGATCAAGTGAAATATTCTCTTGTACATCTTTGTAAGGTGCCTGAGCCCAGACTCAGAACATCAGGAGGAAATGCGGAATGGAGAAAGCTCTTTGATCGTCTTTACAGGCAACGGTCTCCCCTTCAGTGGACTTGGAAGTACTTTGTATTATGTAAATACACAGATAGGCTTAGGAAGATCAAAGTGGAGAGAAGGGTGCTATCTGTTGGCTTGTGAATGTTTATTTTCCATCGTATTTTAAAGCACATTGTGTTAAAAAAAAAAAAAAAAAGGCTGGGGGTGGGGAGGGTAGGGAGAGAAAGAAAGTTTCCAAGAGTGTAAGAAAAATCCCCTCACCACCTCCATTTTTCCCACCCACATTCTCCAAAAAGGGAAGAAGGACAGAGGAAGAAGGACAACAGCGAGGAAGAAACAAAGTATCCACATGACACTTATTTTGTGAGAGATGTGGAGGGGTGAGGACATTCTGGGAGGTAAACTCTGGAGGATGAGAGGGGGTGGACGTTTTTTAAAGGAGTCACAGCAAAGACGATCTGAGAAGGAGCCCCACGTCGTAACCCTCGTGTAACCCTCATGTAACCATGCAGACTTCTCACACACCAGTGTGTCTCAGCTAATACTAAGTTCTTATAATTAACCAAAGAGAAGTGCTCGGACACCTGGGCCAGACGGGAGGGCCTCCCACAAGGGGACTGTTCGCACGCAAGACCAGGAATCAGGATGAGCAGCCCCTGGACTCCACAGCTGCGTGTTACATGCGTGTTACACCCGGGAAGGCGCTGGATAGCCGTTTGCTATTTCCTTCCACTTGGAGTCATGTTAGGAGGTCTGCATCTGAGATGGGAACACCAGGCCACCAGGCCACCTCCTCTTTCTCTTCTCTAAGTTATCCTAACCTTTCTTTTCTCTTATGAATTTCAGTATTTTTCCATCGCCACGTTTACATCGAAAAATAAAATTCTGCAAGTTCTCGGGAACCGAGAGTCACTTAACATAGAAAAATGGTGCATTTCACCACCAGAATTTGCCCTGAGGTTTGCAACTGTATTAAATTATTTCCTTTTAACGTGTCATGCCTCATGGGGTGAGAGAATTTGTGTGCGGAGCTATTGAGACAGCTCGGCTTCAATGAGCTGCATTTCATTCTCAGAAATATTTAGAATTTTTTTCTTAAAATGAGGTGACAGCTACGTAGCTTCTTGCATCACCCCACAACGTAAAGAAGAGTTGTTTCTCTTGGAGCTCTTTTTTTTTTAAACTTAGCAAAGTAGTTAAATGAGAGGTGCTGAGGGAAAACTGCTGTCTTTTCTGTGGTTAATACTGATTTGCCAGATAGGTTAGGAAAATAACCGACTTTCAGTGTCAGCTCCGCTTTTGAGAAAGTTGAAAAGTTCTGGATTGAAAGGCTCCAGAATGTGTAGAAAGTGACCTGAAGTCATTTGACTGAGATACTGAAACTCTCTTTTCCCAATTACTTTTATAAAGTCACTTTTTTTTTAAGCTTAAAAAAAAAAAAAACTTAACTAAGTAGAATATTAGCTTTCTTTCTTTTTTTTTTTACATTTTCTTTCTTTTTAAAATGTTTTTATTATTTTTAAATTTTATTTCTTGGGGGGAGAATCAGTTTTATTTACTTACTTATTTTTAATGGAGATACTGAGGATTGAACCCAGGACCTTGTGCACGCTAAGCACATACCACTGAGCTATCCCCTCCCCAAATATTAGCTTTCTAAACAAAATGTAAATTCTCTCTTTTTTGTTTCAAAACCTGGGACAGAGAACAACTGTCAGTAATTTCCCCTGGTGGGATCGTTATTTGGGAAGCATCATTACCTACTTCCTCAACTTAGGGGAAAAAATTGAAATAACGAGTCATGGGCCCTTTACACAGCTAACTCCGAGTCCTAAGCAATCAACAGTTTACAGGAAATGATGCCAAAAGAGAGAAACTCAGATACTCACAGTCACCTTCATCTTGATCCTCTAAAGAAATTATTTTTAAAGGTGATTAGTCCATATCCTGGGAAACACCGGCAGAAATCACTTTGGAAGGGAAATCCTCCTGTAATAGTTGGTGCTGGAATGCCATGAGGTTTGGGGTCTAAAACCCTTGTGCCTGACCAGTGCTCTTTCTGCAGCTGTTCTTGCCTGGAGATCCGGGCTGAAACCAACAGCCAGGGCTGGGAAAGGTTGGGGCCGGTTGCATAATACAATGGTTCCCTCCCACCCATCTGAATGCAAACAGCCATGGTTGGCGGGCTTATCTGTAGGCACTGGGGACTGAGAAGTGAATAAACCAGGTGAACTTGGAAATGAGAAAGGATATGAGAGAAAAAGAAAAACTTAAACAAAAGAGGGATTCCTTGTTTTCCCAACACCTCTAAAAGTGAGCCTGACGATGGCATAGTCTGTGAACACAGCACAAACCTTAACTGATTTCTCCATGATAACGTTGAACCCTGATCCCTCCAGCTGTGAATTCTTCCTGATGGTTCAGAGGAAAAGGCCTTTCTTACAGAGACTTTCATAGCCGCAGAAGGCCCTGCCTACTAGTGAGACTTTGAGGAAGAGGCTGTGGCCAGAGAAAAATTCCAAAGCTACCCAATGGAAGAGAAACATTTGCTTCCCTGATGCCTGATTACTGTGTTTTTCCAATAGGTTTGGGTTTTAACCAGATCAAGTCATTTGAATATACTTCCCTGATTCATGGGAATCTTGCTAAAGTTCACTTTTCCTGCTTCATTGATTTGACAAGCATTTATCAAGCACCTACTGTATGTCTGACAACGTGGGCTGTGGGACGAGGTGAGCCGGTTCTCTTGGTCTAAGCTCAGGATTGAAATGATGCAACAATAAAGATCTCCCAGATCTTCTAAGTAATTGATTTTTTTGTTTTTGGAAGTGGCCCAAGATGGGTCCATGTTATACCAAACTGTATTCTGCAGCTTGTAATGCCCTAGAGACCCAGCAGATTTTTTTCATCTGTCCCTCAACCCCTGCTCTCCACCTTCAAGTCCACTCTTTGCTAGTGACAAGTCCCTGAATTCTTAGGATACTTGGTTTGGGGGAAAGAGGAATTGAGAGCAATGTCGGGCCAAGGTGAGTGGTTGAGGACTCAGCCCTGTCTTGGGAGAAACTCACAGAGGGAGGAGGGCCTCAGCATCCACATCCCCAAGTGTCTGGCTCCCTCCAGCTGTGCACTTTTTCTTTTCTTACTCTTCTCTCCTGCTTCCTGAGAGCCAGGAGAGGGATTAAAGAAAATGACAGGTAGGGTCTTTTCCTTTCTCATATCTTTTCCTTCCTTCCTTTTTTCTTGTTTTGAAGGGTAAAGGGGACAAAAGACATGGCGATGAAAAGAAGTGTTTCATGTTCTTTGATTGGTCATAAGCAATTATACCAACGCCAGTTAGGAGACAGTTTTGTCTAAGACTGTGCTTCTTAAACTTCACATGTCTATTAACTGCATGCCTCCTGTCATATCCGTGTGCTGTCTGTATACGTTTTAACTGAAAGTAAAATATTGAATGAAGCCAATTTAAAAAAAACTCTCCCTAAGTAATATGACCTATGAAATTACAAGTTGATGAGCCAGGTTTAGGTTTTTCCGGTGCACATGAAAATATGCACTAAAGTGAAAAAAAAGTCCTGTCTGTGTACCGCACCTAAAATCATCTTGTATAAGTGAGGTCAAGGTCCCTGTAGGGCGTGAGTTTTCCATCTGATTGATGAGGAGGAATTCAAAGCTGGTCCAAGCTGTTTAATAGATCACAGAGAAATGAGTGAAGGTTCATGCTTGTTCACCAAATTCTCCATTTCCCAGGGTGAATTTTAGGGATGTTAAAAAAAAAAACAACAAATGACCCACCCTATTCTTTAAGCCCTTCTCTCATTCTCTTGGTGAGAATTTTTTCCAGTTCACTGGGTACATTCATTTTGTTGTCAATAATGGCCACAGATTAAACCCATCGCAAGCCTTACACGAGGTACCACAGGGAGGTTACAGAGAACACGGTCCGTAACTGTCCCTGTTGATTCTTAAGGGCTGCTGATCCCCTCACTTTGGAAAACATCCCAGGACAGAAGCAACTTGAAGTTCTTGCTGTTGGTAACTGACTCATTCAGCCTCCTGCCAGTTTAAATTCTGAACCAAGTCGAACATTCCACAAGCGCTTTTTACTTGTTGTTAACCAGATGGCAAACATCTCCAAGGGAGAGGCACCCTACTGCTTTCTTACCCCAGTTCTCCACCCTGTCCCCCCACCCCCAAATGACAGGCTGCCTGTGACAAATGTGTAACAAACAAAACGTGCTCTTGAGCTAAGGAGAAGCAAGAGTTTAAAGAAAAAGAACAACAGATTCACTCATTTAGAAAACTCATGGAGAAATGCTGTCCGGAGTGAGTGGGCTGCCCAGAGTTGCCCAGACTTGCCCGTGAATAACATTTCCTAGAGGAGTTTTAAGAGCCAGCAAAGCTCCACGCAGAGAGCAGGGAGATGCCGCCCCAGGCACAGGAGCACCCTGCATTCCGGGTACTAACTCTGTTCTCGCTGTGTACACACGCATCCTCCTCCATTCCAATAAACAAACAGATTATGAGCAATACGTTTGGAAATGGTTCCTAAAATATTTACTTCCCCTTTTTGCAACTCGTGTTGGAGTATTCAAATATCCCTTATAGCGCATATATATATATATATTTTTTTTTTTTAAGCCAGCCTCCCACCTTCCTCCTTTGAAGTTATTTCCCCTCCAGGCTCTTGTCATTTCCTGCCTTAGTCATCACAGTTCCAAAATGACCACACCACGTTTCTATAGCTGCTTCCCCATTTCCATTATCATGCAGGCCACTTTCCTTTGAATTGTCTTGTAGCGGACTTTTTTAACTTTCGGGGTAAGTCATGGTGTTCTGCTTTGCTGTTTTGTTTTTTTTTTTTTTCAAGTGAGCTCTATGGCAAATACTATGTTTAAGAGAATAAAGGTTATCAAATGGGAAAGACTAATACAATGTAGTGGGTCTTTAAAATTTTTTCTTTTTTCTTTTATTTTATTTTGGTGGAGGATATGTGATTAGGTTTGTTTGCTTGTTTGTTTGTTTGTTTTTAATGGAGGTGCCGGGGACTGAACCCAGGACCTCGTACATGCTAGGCATGTGCTCTACCACTGAGCTAGCTCCTCCCCCCACCCGTAATGAATTTTTAATGCTAATGACAATTTATTAAATATTGAAAAAGAGGACTAGGCACTTTCATCCTCTGTGACATTTAGGGCACTGCCTGGCTCAATATTCACGGAATGGATGAAAAGTAGATTATCTCAACAGAAAATGGGAATAAAGTTGGTGGAAAATAGTTTTTTTTTTTCAGTACATAGCACAGGTGGTTCATTAAAAGCTATTTACACCTTTATTTATTCTTTCTGCTCAGGTCTCCTGACAGTCTCAAACACTAAACGTTTTATTTTTTTCAAGAGGCAGAGCAAGCGATTTTTCTCCCCGTCCACTGAGAGCAGCGCGGTACCATCCAAAACGGAAAACGCAGCCGCCTGCTTTGCCCCCGACCCACCTCCCTGCTGCTGCTCTTTCCTACCGACTGTCCCTATGCTGCACAGCAGCCTGAGTGAGAAACGTACATCAGACCGCGTCTGATCTCCTGCGACCAATAGGCCGTGGCTTCCTCTGCAGTTAGAATGCGCTTTGACGTGCTTGCAGGGCCGACGAGGCACAAAGTGAACCAGACCCTGCTCGCCCCTCAGATCTCCCTTCCGACCACTTTCTCTCCCTGTTAGCTCTGCTTCCGTCCCACTGGGCTTTTCACAGTCTCTGCTCCGCTGAATTCATTCCTGCCTTTGCATCTGCTGTTCCCACCATCCGGTTTCCAGAGAGGCCCTTTCTGTCCATTACCTCTTTCTGGTACCCTGTTCAGTTTTCTCCACGGGGTCCACTTACTCATGGACTGACTTTCTGACCCCGCTGGAATATCGGCTCTGTGTTAATCCCCCAAGCTCCCAGGGCCCCATAACGATGTGTTGGGTGAAAGGCTAGACCGTGGAGAGGGAGTTGCGTTTCTGAGCAAGGAGCTGTGTCTGCCTGTTTTGCCTTGTGAGGTGGTTGAAGGGATGAACCTGCCTGACAAGGTCAGAGGGAGACCACAGGTCCTTGTGGCCCTGACTTCAATTGCAAAGGCTCAGGTCTAAGGCAACATCTGAGCACAGGAGAAGGAAGGGTGCAATTCTCAAGTGTCTAGGCTGAGTGTTGGGTCAAGCTGGGGCCAGGTACAGGTTAGAAGAGCTGAGAGTCAGATGCGACCTTTGTTCCCAGACATCTGACAACCAGGAAGTACCATTCCTGACCTCAGACTGTGTTGCAAGATCTCTGTCTGCACTCCGGTAACCTCCCATTCACTCACACACACACCAGCGAAGCGCTGACTGAACTCCTACTATGTGCAGACTCTGCTGCAGGCACTAGAGATGCAGCCCTGGATAAGAAAGCCCAGGTCCGTCCCTCATGGAGCAGGGAGCTGACTTTCCAGAGAGGGAAACGAAGAAAGACAGTTTCTAGTCCTGATAAGTGAGATGTGAATGATGGGGTGGGTGTGGAAAGGGGGGCGATTTAGACAGGGTGGTCCGAGAGGCCGCGGAGTGGGAGAGATGCTGGGGAGAAGGACCCAGTGACCGAGCCACAGGGAGCTAGGAGCACTCCAAGGCCAGGAACAGTAGGGGACAAAGGGGAGGATCTGACGTAGGGAGCCCATGGGAATGGGATCAGGTGCGGGCCATGGTGACTTCTCTGCACATGACACTTTCTTCGACAAAGACTGAGTTTAAAGTGTCTTGCCTGCCCCATCAGAACTTCTAAAGGTACAGTGAGAGCTTGAAATTGCTCCCCACTCAGAAACGAAGCCTCACTGAGTGTTCCTGTAGGTGAGTCTCTCAGTGACAGACACATCTGATACTCCTGCAGCCGGTCAGTGTCTAAACCAACCCCGGAAGCAGTGGTGTTTTATTTTGTTTTTTGCTTTTTTTTTAAATTCTGTCTTCACCTAGATCCTCTCTTGAGTGAATCTAGAACCATTCTACTCAGAGTTGAGATGAAAGCAAACCAAACAATATTTGCTTTTTTTTTTCTCAGGTGGATGTACTGGGGATTGAACCCAGGACCTTATATATGCTAAGCACGCTCTTTACCACTTTACCACTGAGCTACACCCTCCCCACAAAGGATATTTGCTTTTTAATTGAAGCTGAATCTGAAATGTTAAGAACATTTCAGAATGTTTAAATGTTCTCAAAACATAAATATGATCTCGGTTAGTTCTCTGGACCATCTAACCTTCAGTAACACGGTGAAGACACTTGTTTGGAAACTCTCTTCAGAATACCCAGTGAGCACACAGCCTACAGCCCTGTTTGTAAAAGAGAGAAAGTATAGATCATGGAGAAAATACTATGGCAAATAGGTTTTCAAATTTCAGAAATTCTCAGAGAGTGGTGGAAAGCAAACACCATGCTTCATTTGACCCAGGATTCCTCTTTCAATCCCAGGACATTTACTGCAGGGAGGAAAAACGTCTGTGACAAAGATGCTGTTTTCAGTGTCCTCTCTGATGGTGTGGACCCGTATACACACACACACACTCAGAAGTAAACACAATTTGCAACCAACAGGACTGAATCACTAAAGCACAGGCTAACTCTTTCTCATAAATAAGGCACTTTTGAAACTGCCAAAAATCCAAAGCAAGGACTTACCTATAATAAAACCACTGTGTCTTTTAGACCTAATTTTCTGGCATTTCTTGAATGGAGTTGAATATGGAGTCAGTGAGCTACAGTCCAATGAGCCAGCGAACGAGATGTTGGATTTACCACTTTGGCCACGCATAATGGTTTCTACCTTTGTTGCAACTGCACCGTTTGAGGCCAGCATTTCCTATCGCTAATATTATCATGTTTATTTTTCAGTTTTTTCTTTGTTGTATAAGACAGTTAGGGAAAACCTAATAAAAGTCAGACAATTATGCAAAATCTGCTATGCACAAAGGTGAAATTCTACTGACAAGGAATCCTTTGGTTGTTGGGCAGCAACACCCAGGAACAGCTTGAGAGGGTGGTGGCTGTGCACCACCCGACGTACACAGGCTGACTTCAGGGCACAAGAGGTGTCTGGGTGCCCCTGAGTGAAAGTCAGCATTGCTTTAAAGGCAAATGCAACATCGCTGAGAACCACCCACGTGGTCTGACCCCTTCAAGCATGGTGTTACCATTTAATAAAAATCACTTACACAACAATGTAGGCATTAACAATAACAGGGTAGATCAATGGTGCTAAAAGAGATAGAACTCGAATATGTACTGTTCATTGTGAAAGACAAGGGTCTCAACAGTTGTTCAATTACCGCTACTGTTCTTGTAAAATCTTTGAAAAAGTGTATTATTCTATATGTGCCTTGGCTACTCTGTAGGGATGCTCAGGAAGTCGTGCACGGGGGCTGCCCCGGCCTGGGCGTGGAAGACCTGGGCTCTCGCTCTGGTGCTGCCGTGCCTGGGTGGCACCATCTGTGTGGGCTGGGGTGTCTTCCACACCCTGGGTGGCGCCATCTGTGTGAGCTGGGGTGTCTTCCACACGACCAACCCAAGAGTTAAGAATGATTTTATATTTTTAAAGAGTTGTTAAAAAAAAAAAAAGAATATGCACCAGGGATCATAGGTGGCCCACAAAGCGTAAAATACTATTTGGCTTTTTATGAAAAGAGTGCTGACCTCTGGCCCAGGGAGCAGAATACAGTGAAGCAATCTGGTTAAGAGCTGGGGCTCCGGGCCAGTCGGCCTGGGTCTGACTCCTGGCATTCCACTTACTAGCGAACGACCTTGGCAAGTCAATGCAGCCTACTTTCCTCATCTGTAAAATGGGGACAAGAGTAACACATCTACCTTGTGGAGATGTTGTGAGGATGACAGGAGGCAAAGCAAGTAGAGCACCCATCCCCGGGCCTGGCGGATGGACAGTCGGCCAAAGTGTCAGCCATTACTACCTGTGTAATACTGATAATAGAATTTCATGGGGATGCTGGGAATACCAAATATATGTTATACGCACATATACATGTTACTTACACATTGTAAAGTGCTATAGAAATTAGGCAGAATAAGTGGCACATAAATAAAAAGAAGTCTAAATCATAAAAAATCTGAATATTCATAGAAAACGTCAGTGTAATGAAATAAATAAAAAGTAGTGGATTGTTCTAGATTCAGCACAACAGAGACCTAACAAACAGAATCTGTGATCCTTGAATGAGTCCTGGGTTGGAAAAAATAAACACACACACACACACAAAGAAATAATAACAGCCAAAAAAGCTTTCAGATATCTTTGGATTTTTGGAAAATGTGAATGTAGCCTGTGTCTAAATATATACAAATAGATGCACATAAATGTGACAAAGTGCCAGGAACTGGTGAATCTAGGTAAAGGATAAGCACAGGTTTTACTGAATTACTTTTTTTCCCATTTTCCAATGGTTTAAAAATTTCAAAGAAAATACATGGGTACAAAATTCTAGGGTAGCTAAGATATTTACACACAATCTACATAATAGAGGCTGTTGTGGGTTATTCAGCCATAAATTCCACTAGTGACACCTATTATTATTTATTATTATTATTATTAATAACATATTTAATTCATATAAGCAAGCTCCTCATTTCATAATTGTTTCATTTCTTTTTCCTGTTCTGCTTAAAATTTTAAAAAGGTGTAGCAAGATAACCCTGACCTTCACTTTCCTTGGGTCTGAGTAATTTTTTTTAGCAGCCATTTCCACTTAAATAGCAAATCCTTTTTGATTCATGTCATAGACTTGGAAGTCCACTCGAATATCAATACAGAGCTTAATGTGAAGGCTCACTGTGGACTCAGGGCTGGGCAGAGACTCCTGTCTTGCTCAGAAGTTTGTTAGAAGGTGAACAGACACAAAGGGATGGGCTGTGTTATCAACCATGCGGCTGGTTTTTGTTAGAAAGTCATTACAACCATCTCTGAGTCAAACTGGCAAGGAGCTTTATAGCACCTGTATTTTCTGCACTGAAACTCACATGAAACTTTCCCCTCTCAAACTGACATGTTACTAGTACTCATCTTTGACTTCATCAGAAACTCAGCACTGAAATCGGTTGCTGTCCTTAACCAAACAGGTAAACAGATGGTTCTGTGTCCTGCCCGTGCAGACAGCCCCCTCACTCACCTTGGGCGCACCATCCGTGACGCTTGCTCCTTTCATGCTGCTGCTGTGAGACGGCTCCTTTGAGCTCCAGGGCTGATATCTCGGCTTCAGAGGCGGTTACGCAATGTCACTGCATGCCTCTGTCTGGTTCTCAGAAACCGAATTCTATGGAGCTGTCTGACAGCACAGGAAATTCTCAAAATGATTCTCCCGGCAGGCAAACTTTCTAGAAAGAATGAGAGTAAAAGAAAAGAGGTGAAGGAGGGGAGACCAGAAATTCAGGCCACACTCACTCCTCAATGCCTGGTGTCTCACTTTGTCTAGAAGTAGAAATAGTCACACTTTGCTATGAGAAACCGCAAAAGAAGAAGGAAAAAAAAAACTCTTCTGCTTTACGGGATGAAGTTCCTACTTTGAAAAGCCGAGTGCATGAATGCACGGCATTCTCATCCCTTGAACGTCTTGGAACAACTCCCACTGGACAGACCAAGCTCATTTCCCTGATTAGAAGGCTGTCAGGCCAAACTTCCGATAGCGGTCGTCGCTTCTTCCTTCCTGCGCCCTGAGACTTGCCCTGCAACAGCCAGAGAGAACAGGTCAAGAGGGTTCCTGAGGGACCTTGCCCCACCACATCTTTCTGCACCTGGCGCACACTTCCCTCTGCTCTGACCCCCATGCCCACCCCCTGGTTTTTACTCACAACACTTAACAATGAACATTTTCTCTGTGCTGACTCTGTACCAGGGCTCTGCTGAGCACTTACTGATACAATTAGATTAACTCTCAAATCTTACCGCCCCACTGTCTGTACTTGAAACCACACTAGCTCATGCAGTTCAGTGTGACTTGTTAAGTCTTTCCGCTTTCCCTAAATTCCGATTGAACATCCAGGAAGGACCTAGGTTACATTCGCTTTTTTTTCAAATTAAAGTAGAGTCAATTTACAATGTTGTATTAAATTCTGGCGTATAGCAGAGTGATTCATTTATATATATATATATATTCCTTTTCATATTCTTTTTCATTATAGCCCATTACAAGGTATTAAATATAGTTCCTTGTGCTATACAGTAGGACCTTGTGATCTCTTTTGTATATAGTAGTTAGTATCTGCAAATCGTGAACTCCCAATTTGTCTCTTCCCATCCCATTTCCCCCGGTAACCCTAAGTTTGTTTTCTATGTGAATCTGTCTCTGTTTTGTAAATAAGTTCTTTTTTTTTTTTTAACGTTCCACATATAAGTCATATCATATGGTATTTTTCTCTCTTTCTGGCTGACTTCACTTAGTATAACAATCTCCAGGAGGTTTGCATTTTTATTTCATGTAAACAAACTGGTACCCATCCCTCCCTAGCCGGACTCAAGTTCCATCTCCAAGGAGCTATCTCTTTCATTGCGCCCTTCCTGTAATTACAACACTTACTGCCTTGTCTGCTGGTTGTCCTGTGTGTAGCCCCTACAGTCTGAGAACCAGGAAGGATTTACAGATTGGAAATAACTTGTTTCTGGCCGAGACCATCCATATTTTAAATTGTCATCATTGTTAGAAGTTAACTTCCCTGGGGCCAAGTCATGGATGTGTTGCAGATGGGAACAGATAACAGGGAGGGAACAGCGACCCCACAGAGTGAACATAAACCGACTTACTGATGAGTTCAAACTGGAGATCCGGAAAGAGGAAGATGGAGATGTGGGAGGGGGAATAATTTAGGGAAAGCTTCAGGAGGAAGGCAAAGTATGAGAAGCAGAGGCAGGCCAGTACAGAGCCTGGACTAGCAGAGGTATTTTATCCTGTTAGCCTTTACAGATGAGACCAATTGTTAAGGTGGTATTCCTGCAGTGCGTACAACCAGCAACATCTGCGAGGCAAAGGCCACTGCAAAATAGCAGGTGACTTCCCTGTTGTTAAATGTGGACCAGGACGTTTCTCTTGGGTGCAGCTCTCCTCTCCTGCTTTCTTCTGGCTCCACCAGTTCCTCTATGCTGGTGGCCAAGAGCCATGGAGCATCTCAGAAGAGGAAGATGCAAGTACTGTGGAGCTAAGGCTGAGGCTTATGTTTCCAGAGTAGGAATCTATTAAACCTAAATTCCGTGCATCCATAGATTCCATTATATTGAGGTGTAATGATGTTATGGCTGTGTTTTAAAAAGTCCTTACCTCTGAGAGATAGATACTGAAATATTTACAGACAAAATTTGAGATTCACTTCAAAATAACTCAAGAAAGGGGGTAGTAGATAGAAGTATAGATAGATCAATATTGGGTGTGAGTTGGAAATTGAAGAGTCTGAGTAAAGGGTCCACAGGGATTCATGGTATTGTACTGTTGATACTGCATTAAAAAAAAAAAAAACAGCTTTAAGATATAATTCACATACCACAAAACTCAGCCTTTTAAAGGGTACAATTCAGTGTTTTTTTTTAGTATATTCAGAGCTGTTCAACCATCACCACTAATTCCAGAACGTTTTCATCACCCCAGTGTGCCCATCAGCCATCACTCCTTGCTCCCCTCTCCCCAGCCCCCGGCAACCATGGTTTCTACTGTATCATGGACTTTCGTGTACACTTAAAAAAAAGTAAAAAGAAAGGGTGGACAAACTTGCTCAAGATCACACAGTGCTGAACAGAGAGAGAATCTGAACCCAAATCTCTTGGAAAAGAAAACAGAGAAACCTCCCACCAACTCAAGTTTGACATTTTCCATCGCCTTGGCAAACTCCAGACCACTCCGGAAGGGCTGACCTTGAAGGTCCCAATACAGATTAGAATGCTGTAATTTGCATTTTTTTTTAAAGGAAAACAACCAAAACCAAAACACAAGACACAAAAGTTACAGGATTTGGCCCTGAAATGAAATACTCACCCCTACATATTTACTATAGTATTTTGTGAATAAGGGGCTTGACTTCTCATCTATCTAATCCTGCTATGATTTTATCTGAATGAAAGGGTGTAGACATTTTGCTGCAATTCATTTATATTTACTTCTTAAGGCAAGTGAGTCTTTTACGTACGCAAATATCGCAAGTTGATTATTCTAGGAAATTGGGTGGTTTTCGCAATATCCCGCAGGGGAAAAGTTGAAACAGCTAGAATCCAAGAGAACCAAGTTAGGGAGCCTCTACTAAGGTAATTTCACACCCTTCTCTTGAAAAATGTGCCACTTAGAACAGTACTTTGGATTAATTTTCCTTTCAGAACCTAGTGGATCTTATCTGATCACTTCCGTATCTGAAGGCAGATTGCTTTTGTATACCAAACCATTTTTGGCGTGCTTTAGTATTACACTGTTTTCATGTGGATTTTCAGCCGTCCAGTTCCTTAAGCGGTAGAATTCAAACCCTGGGTACTCAGTACCTGACTTACTAGAACACAGCGGAACAACAGACTCAGAATGTCCCAGCAGTAAGGGCCTGGCAGGAAATTTCTGACTGTGCTGCTTTAAGATCATCTGATTATCTTTTAACCTTATGAAGATAACTCAAAAATAGCTCCTTTGGTCAAAACAGAATTTCATAAATTGCCAACAAATTCATCCAAATACCCCGATGCAGGAATGATATGGGGAGGACAGGGATTCTGCAGCTTCTATGATCATCAGTGACAACTGAGCTTAATAGCCTGGATTTTGATCCCGAGGTTGAGAGGGAAAAAGATTCGGAACAAGACGGGAAAAAAAAAACCAAAAACGTGGCGGTGGAGAGGGGGCACAGAGCTGGAGGGAACAGCTGAACGTTAACGGGGAGAATAAGAAAAAACGGGCAGAAAATGATGCCACCGGCCGGTAGTCATTGTGGGGTGAGCAGCTTGGAAGGGAAGAGTCAATTGTCCAGAAAATGACTGGGAAAGGGGCTTCATAGATGAAAACACCCACCAAAGTTGTAGGAAGGCAGAGGTTAACCTCCAGAAAAAGGGCAAAAGCATGAGGTACGGAAAGCTACGGAAATGTGGACTGTTTTCTAAACCTTTGTTGTTGTTGCTCATACCTGCTTGGTTACTTCTGAAGTCTTGATCCCTGGTCCCATTTTAGCTACTGATTTAGCTTTTCAAACGTATTCTATATACATATTGTGCATCTGATAATCCCACTGAGCCTGACTCTTGTTTCTCATCATGGGGGCTGTTCCGTACACTCATTTGTGAACACGTGGTTCTTAGTGTTTTCCCTAGGAGCGAACAATTGAGGTCTGGTGTTGAGGCGTGTTCTTCCTGTAGAGAATTGGTGCTGGCTCCTGCCTGGCACTCGTGGCCACTACCAACAGGAGTTGCTTTAAATTCTCTGCTTACTTTCCTCCAAACCACAAAGGTAGTGCAAATTGGCTCAGGCTTGCTCGGGGAACCACCAGCTTGTGGGTGGGATTCTTGGAGAAGCCCTCCCCTGCGCCAGCACCTCAGACCTGTCCCCGCAAACCTCAGCCAGAGCTGTCAGGCAGGAGCCAGGGTGGGGTTGTTGTCAGGTTCACCCTTTTGCTCAACGGGGCATCTTTTTGCGTTCTGGGTTTTCTTTCTGGGTCTTGATCAAAGGTCCCACCCAGTGAAGACTCAGAGCTCAGAAACCATGAAGCTGCAAGGGATTGCAAAGGTCCTTGGTACAACTGGTCCTCTGTCACTGTTCATCCTCCTGACTTGTGCTTTGTGGTTGTCTTTGCCTCAGGAATTCCCTCACATTATTGTTAGCTCAGCTATCTAGTGATTAAAAAGATTCTATCTGGGTTTGTACTGAGAGGATTCTCAGAGTATCTGGCCTTTCAGAAGCAGAAATCCCCCCGCCCCCAAAAGTAAATGTCTTACCTCTCTTCCCCAAATCTGTTTATATCACGTTTTTTTTTTTTAAAAAAGTGAGCACCACTGATTCAAGTGTATGTTGGGGATGATTTTGACTAAGCCCTTTAATCAGAAAAGGAAGCTGCAGCCCGGAAAAGACGTGTCTTACTACCTACCAAGTCAGTAACAGCTGAGACTAGACTCCTCTGTTACTGCCTTTCCTATGGGAAACCAAAGTTTAAGGCAAAAGGTAGATTTCTCTGAATGATCTGAAGAAACGGAATTTTACTCAAAACTTTAAATTCATAGAGGAGAAGAGCAAAGATACACAGCTAAAGGTGATCAAGATACAAAAATCTGGCTTCAGAACAAAGCACTAAAGAAACAGTATAAAAAGTACCAGCCCGAAGTATTAATTGCTATTTGAGAGCTTATGTTCAAAAACGGGAACATTCAAGGCAAGATCCAAAAAAAAAAAAAAGGAACTAGCTTTAAATGATCATTATATACAAAAAGTTTATTTGAGAAATCACGTATCTTTAAAAAATAACACAGAAGTTATAAGCTCTTATCCCGACTGCAGACCATTCACCATCTGAACGTCAGGGTGTTATGTAGTATAATCAGTGATGCACAGACACCAAGTCCACGTGATATCCCTGGCATTTACATCAGTTTGAAACATTAATGTGATTTTTAAAAGAAAAAAAATTTTTTTTAAAGATCTATTTTGGAAACACATAAAAGCATCTTGATCTTGTAAACAGTAGTCCTGAAACTATAGATCCATTGCTGAGACTACTCCAAAAACTGGAAAAAGTAGCATTATCATTTTAATTCATGAACAGTTAAAAAGGTCCAGTGGAACTTGTGTCAGGAGTGCAGTGCGGTCATTCCAGTGCACACGCCAGAGAGAAGAATGCAGAAAAATTAATTCTCTGCCTTACAGTTTCACAGGTTGAAAGCAAAAGTCAGAAAAAGTGGGTAGTTTTTGTTGGTAATTTTGGGGGTAGATTATCCTTGTTCCTACTTAGCAGGTTCCTTTTAGTCTTGGAAAAGTAGCATCTGCAGACAGCCAAGTTCAAATACTGGCGCATCAGGACACAAAGTAAATTTAAACTCACTATGGACCAAAAAATTAGGCTCTTTGGAAATCTGAACTAAAACCCTGTAACTTAGTATGTTAAGAATGCTTAAAAGGGCTCCATAGACCGAAGAGTTAAAATGATCTTTGAGGGTGATTACCTAATGCAGAACTTTCATGCAATAAACTTTAGAAGACTATAAAAGTCCTATAACATAAAACAATTACTTTAACCTATTTAATATTTTTATCAAATGATCCCAGATTATATTTCTAGGTACTCCTACCCGGATTGAGGTAGTTCTATTTGGGAATAAAGATAAACCAAAGTTTATCTCTGTAAGGGAGGTTCAGGGGCCTCTGACCTAGCCAGAGTCAGATCCAGAGAAACACTGTCGCTGCTGAAAAAGTTTCAAGAATAAGAAAACTTGTATCAGTTGGTTAATTGCAAAAATATTCTGAGAATCCAGACGCTGTATGCCTCCATGATGAGAAGTTACAGTTTGTGCTGAAGGGAACTGAAAAATAAGATTTAAAATTATGTAAGAACAAAGTCAGTCAATAGTAGTCATTTGTGAAAATGAGCAATACCTCAGAGCAGTAGCTCCATCACCTAATTTTGATGAGACTGGACATATGTTCAATATGCTTCCCATCAAATGGTAATAATCTCGTCAGAAATGCACTTGCTGAAGACAGGCATTTTAGGTCCTGAAAGGATAACGTGGGAGGTGTGATGAGCCGTATTTCCTAAAAATCTTCAGGAAAACCCGGCCCTTAATTTTACTAAAGTGAAAAACGTGTTAACACTAAAGTTGCAGATCTGAGCTTTATTGTCAGAATGATGTCATTTGAGGATAGAACTGATAGGTTTTCTAAAATGGTTTTAATATAGCATACAACTCCCGACTCCCAGAGCCATATGCCTACTTACCTGCAAAATGTGTTTTGAAAAGAAATACACAAGCAGGATGCAGAACGGGCACGAAAGCTGACAAAATATCCAAACAAAAATTCCTCGGGACAGATCCACTTGAGATCTAGAAAGCACTTTAATACCCTATCCCTCTTCAAATGATCAAGAGATTCAAGAGAAATAGCAAGTCCTGTATTTACAAAACCGATGAAAATCACACTGTAATAATCAGTGAATGCAGAACAACTGCACAGATCTGCGTTTCCAACTTTTTCCACCATGATTCCCCATCAAGGTAAAAAAAGATTCTTTTGTACAAATCCGAGAAGGATGCAGAGGTGGCCGCACAACTGCCCAAGATGGTACCATGACTTACTACCGAGGCTGGGGACGGGGCCCGAGGGGAAGGAGGGGCAGGGTCCTCGAGAAAAGAACCCTGTTCACGGCAAGCAGCTCTAGTCCGTGGTTGACCTCCGGTACCAAAACCGTGCTCTGAAGTCGTCGCTGCAGGTCATGAAGCCGGGGTTGGTGGGCGAGTGCACGATGCAGCGCACGATGTTGTTGTGGCCCAGGGAGAGCAGGTTCCGGCGCTCGGCCGTCCGCGAGTCCCAGCAGCACAGACTGATGGTCCTCTCGTCGGGCAGCAGCACGTAGTCCTCCGTGTGGTTGAAGACGGCCTGCGTCCGGTGCACCTGCCGCCCGCTCAAGCCAGCGCCTGCACGGAGACCGAGAGGGAAGGGCCTGGGCGTCAGGGCCGGCTCTCCAGGTCCGAGTCTGCACCTTAGACTCCCCACATTGCTCTACTTCTGTTATTAGTCTGTTGATGATAAAACTGCACTTTCCAATTGTTGAAGTAATACACTTATTGTGCAATTTTGGAAACTATAAAGTATGAAAAGGAAAATCACTTCTGAGCCCATTACCTAATGCAACTCTGTTAATGTTCTGATGTATTTCTAGGCATAAAAACACCTTTAAAAAAATACAATAGTGTTGCCACACTCTCTCTGTCTGCTCTATCATAGTTTAAACCAACTTCATGTTGGGTATATTCTTCCATGCTTTTATTGGCTGCAAAGTATCCCACTGTTTGGAAGCACCATCGGTAATTCTTTCCTGCTACACACCGAACTTGTATCAAATTGTAACACCGTAATGAACATTCCTTGTACAGTATTTCTTAGGATTAAATTCCTAGAAAGTGTTATACTTTTTTATGACCACAAATACAAAATACATATTTTGTGTTCAAGGTATTATATAAAGTACTAAGAAAACCTGCCTGATAATTTTACACCCAGAGTCAACATTTTGATGATTATCTTTTCCAAATATCTCCATGTGTTGTTGTACACTCAGCTGCAAATCCTATACATCAGAGCATACATCATATACTTTTCATTCAACAATATGTCGTGGAAATCTATAAAGAGGGAGTATAGTTTAATGGATAAAGATACAAACTTTGGTGCCAGATTTGGGCTTGGTACTAAGTGATGTGACCTTGAACAAATTACTTAACATCCCTAGGTGTTAATTTTCTCCTGTTTCGTAAGCATAATTACATCACCTGCCCAGAAGATGGTGTGGGGATGAAAATGTGGTGTAATGCCCATCCAGTTCTGCAGTGTGCGTGTTCGACAAATATTACTATGAGTACATATTTTTAAAGGCTGCATGCTGTGAAAGGACACATAAAAATTTACTCAGTGCTTTTTGGTGGACATTTGTCTCTACTCCAGATAATGTTGGGATGGATACCTTTTTGTGTGTGTATGTACATGTTTGCCCAAGAATCTTTTGAAGGTTGAATTCCTAAGAGTGGATACAGTAGGTCAAAAAATATGTATGTGTAAAATTTTGATCTATGACATGAAACTGCCCTTCAGAAATATTTTAACAATTGACATTTCTAACAATATGATTTCCTGAAATGTTTATTAATACTAGATAATATCAATCTTAAATTTTGGAAATCTGATGAGCAAAAAAGATATTCCCATTTTCATTTTAGATTTATAGTGAAGTTTTCTCGGGTTCACTGACCAATGTCTGACATATGTTTACTGTATATGCTGTGAATATGCTTTCCGTAATCCAGAATTTTAATTTTGTTTATAGTGTTTTAAATTAACTTAAATTTTTTTTAAATGGAGGTACTAGCGACTGAACCCACTCTACCACTAAGCTGTACCCCCCACCTCCCTTAAATTAACTTTTAACATCAAAATTTCTAACATTTATTTGATAGTTTTTCCTTTCCCTTCATGATTTCATTGAATTCTAACTAAAGCTTAAAACTGGAAATGCAGATCTAAATGTGCTGATATGAAGGAGTCACACTGAATTAGAAGAAAAGGGAATTTGCAAATAAATTCAGTATAATCTCATTTAAAAACCAAATCCCAATTCTCCAGCAAAACAAACCAATTAGTCATATTTAACCATAAAATATCCCATTTAAAAAAGCAAAAATGACTCTTCCCAAGACCTGCCAGCTGTGTCATCTACACCAGAAGCCAGAGAGACGGCAGGAAGTAAGCTCTGGCTAAAATGAAATAAATCTAGGTAGGTTATGCTGCACCCTAGTGGTTCAGATGCCACTTATTCTGCAATTTTCTTCTTAACACCCCTGCAGAGCCCCTTACAATATACAACAGTGTTATTTTCTTGTGAGTGGGCGTGGGCATGGTGATTTTAGTGTATGACACAAACATCTCACAACAGAGGAAACTAGCTGAAGTTTCCTAGAAGTTTCTTACCAAACAGCCTTCGCCACTACAAGGAAAAGAATAATATTTTTTTTTTTAGTGGAGGTACTGGAGATTGAACCACGGACTCACGCGTGCTAAGCACGCACTCTGCCACTGAGATATATCACCTCCCCTCAAGAAGATAATTTTAATACTATCAAATTAGACTTGAACACTGACTACTAGTGATAAATTTAAATAGATCTCATAAAAAGAGCTCAAAGGCACAACTGTTACAATTAGAGACCAACATGGGTTAGAGAATCAGATTAATTTAGTTTTTCTGTCTGAAGGGTCCACTTTATAGGTTCAGGACACTCGTGGCCTCTTTTAAGAGCTACTTCTCTCTTAGGAGGGGCCAAGATCTCCCCGCTTAGCCCTTCTTTCCTAATGTGTACACTTACTGAGGCTTTTCTCTGGACTGCTTTCATTTTTTGTGAGATCACCAGATTCTCAAGTGTTACCTGCATGGAATCAGATCTAGTTTCAGCTGTAATGTATTGAGAAGAGCAAAGTTAAGAAACTGTGGTTCTGTTTCCAGCTCTGCCTCTTGTTTGACTTGCATACATTTATTGTGTGGATCTATTTCAAGGATCTAAGAGTTGCTACAGAAATGTTAAGCAGTATCGATTTCTCACTCACCTGTGTATCTGACCAGCGTTCTCCCTGTTGATATCTCCCAAAGCTTAGCTACAGAGTCTTTTCCACTTGACAGAATGTATTTAGAATTTTTGGAAAAAATGGCAGAACAAACTTCAGCACCGTCGTGTGCTTTCTCAAAAGTTGTGATGCATCGATTTGAAACACCATCCCATAATTTGATGCAGCCGTCCTTGCTACCAGTCACATACATATTGGCACTAGGATTGTAATTGACGGAACATATGGCATCAGTGTGTTGATCTTGAGGATTGCAAGAGACAAAACACTGAAATGTGTTGATATCATACAGTCGAAGAGTAGGATGCTGAGTCCCGACAAGTATAAAGTCTCCGGAAGGATGGAAAGAGATGGAGCGTAACATTTCAGCCTCCTGTTAGGACAGAGACATTAACGTTAAATGACCAACTGCTGAACAATTAAACCCACAGGAAATGTGGGAGACACTTGGCTGATTCAAAGAATCCATAGAACAATGAACAGATATTATACAGGTAAGAGAAGGAACAAAGGACTTTCTGAAAACATGAAAGTATCATTTGAACAAAGGTTTCCGAAACTATTTACTGGTGAGATTATTCCAAAGGCCACAGAATTGAGCTTCATTATTTGCAAATAAACAGTGGCTGAACTCAGAAAGGAATATATCATCAACCTATAATACGTTCACATACAATTAATGAATGAAGCTGCTACTAGAACATTAGTCTTTCTGAACTGCATATTCAAATTAGGGCAGCAAATGTCACTTTTCCAGCAAACACCTGATAGTTTCAACTGATTAATTTTTAAAATTCCCGTAAGTTATACTTTAGGGAAATTGGTTGTTTTGTCTTTAAACAGGAATCTGCACCTTTAAAGAAGGATATGGGTTCTGAACTGTATCTGTGACCAGCAGTCGTCCTGAGTGGCCAGAGGAAGTGGGTGCATGGCAGCCCCCGGGCTGTGGGCCGTCGGTGGCAGGCGTCCTTGCTGCTGTCCCCTCGTTTTACAGGATGTTCACTGACGCTACTTTTAAGAAGAGATACACCATAGCTCATTGTATTTAAGAAAAAAAAATGTATAAAGCTCCTTTCCAAACATTCCTAACCTGGATGTATTTGAAGGCTCTTTTTGCAGATGGTTTGGAATAATCAAATAATTTAAGAGTATAATCCCTTGAACCAGAGGCCAGGATCTGTTCTGTTGGATGGAAAGCAAGACATGTGACCTCATCCACGTGGTCATAAAGAGTTCGAATCACTGGGTGGTTTTCCATATTCTGCTGTGCGGTCTCGTTCATCATGACCTAGGCCAACAAGAAAAGAAAAGATGCTCAAAGTATGAAATCTGTCTGACTCAAAACACATGATCTACAGCTATGCTAAGTTTAAAGCTGGTTTAAACTATTCTCTCATTCCTCCAAGAATGAATAGCAAAAGGCAAACAGTAAGTACATGACTGGGATTTTTACCTCTATTGGCATGGCACTTTTGGCTAGCATTCTTTCTGTGTCAAGTATTTTTATGGACGCGTCAGCAGATCCAGTGGCTATTAACTGCCCATCTCTACTATAGGTAGCTACACGGCACGGTCCTTTATGGGATGTGACATAGCATGTTTCATACTCAGAAGCCTCTGGGGACATAGTTTGGACATCTGCATCAAATTCCAGGTCAATTCCTGTGCCAGGGGCAACTGTGTCTGACCGACCAATTGCATACTGAACTGCTGTGTCATCATTTTCCATTCCTGAAAGAAATGAACATTAGTGGCATGAAAAAAAATGCTATTTTAAAAGGACAGCACAAAGTTCTAGATCCAAATTGCAAAAGGTGTTTGTCAATGTCAGCTTACTACTTCTTGGAGCCACATGACACTTACACCATAGAACATTATCTATCCTGACCTGGGCGCACACAGTGACAACACCGTAAGGCAGCATGGGTTGTGGAAGGTTAGGCTCTAATAGTAAAGTCATCTCCCACATATTGGCCTCCAAAATTTTCTACTTTAACCACAATGACAGAAACTCAAAAACGCAGTTCTATAGTTAAATTGTTTATTTTTCCCCATTCCAGATTTTAGTTTTAGTATTGAGATCTGTTAGTAGCAGCTCCGAAGCTCGTGAAGCCAGATATATTATTACTATTAACACTAGTGAAACATATTTGAAAGAATGCTGAGCTTTAAAGAATCTGAAATTTATCAAGAACATGCATTTTAAACTTAAAAATAACTTGACATATCTTATAAACAATACATTTATTAGTACAGGAAAAATTAGAAATACAGATGAAAAATATAAAGATAACCTTGCATTCTATCATCCAGAGATAATTACTGTTAAACATGGTGGTATGCCAAAAATAAAACCACACTATATGACTTACTTGGTAATTTAATTATGTGGAATGACCATCTGGCCAGCATCACAAAAATTCATCTATATCATGTTACTGGATCCAATTTTATGGATACAAGGACATTTATAATCAATTCCATATTATTGGGCATTTTAAGGGAATTCATTTTATTTCCTCAAGCAAATTTTTACAATTTACATCACCAAATCAGACAGTACAAACATGCTTGGCAGTTCTGTATTTTACTTAATGCTTTCTATGACCCAGGCAAGTACCAGGATATACTGTTGAACAAGACAAGGTTCAAGACCTTCATTAAACTTGCAGTCTGTTTTGGGGGTGGTATGAATTGTGTTGGAAACAAAATAATAAAGAAAATTTCATATAATGATTCTGTTATGAAAGAAATGCGATTGTTGTTTTAGAGCAAGTGAGGAGGTCTGGGGAAGATACTGGGGTTATTTTCAGAGGAGATGAGGAGGACTCTGAGATGACATTTGAGCTGAGACTTGAAGAAAATCAGTAATACAATGGTAGAAAGCTCCAGATAATGCATATAAAGATCCTGAGGCCAGAACAGCTCGAAACCTTCATAACCTGGATTTTGCTTACTCCTTCAGTAAGCAGCATTGTACTTCACACATATTAGGCAGTAAAGCTAAAGGGCAATAATCTTGAAAAATTCTGATGTGAAAACATCTGAAACCTCGTCATGGGATCCATGATTTCGCGTGGACCAGTTACCTAGTTTGATGAGGTGCAGGAGCTGCTCCGACGGTGCACAGACAGACTGAGGCTTGATTTCGTTGATGAGGCCGTTAGCAATGCTGATGTAGCCATCATAGAGCAGCTGGCTAATGATCAGCTTGTAGAGCTGCTGGCGGTCCTTCAAGCCCACTTTGGTTCTGTACATCCTGAAGAAGAGGAAGGTAATTTCCCTGCCAGCTGCAAGAAGGGGAAACAGGTGGATGGTAAAGGGCAGAGGCACCAGTAGTCACAGAAGCAACACAGGAACCTGGTCAGACTTTCAGGACTTAAATCTCAGCTCTGCTAGCTGCAGTATTTGGTCAGCAACCTCGTTTCTCTGAGATTAGGTTCCTTGGCTGTTAAATAAGTTAGTAAAGGTTAAACAAGGTACTGCCTGTAGAGTATTGAGCATAGAGGCACAGAGAAATGGCTCAAATCACGCTAGCCAACAGTAGAACTTCTCCTTATCAGCTGTTCTTCTCTGCCAAACTACCCACCTGAGATTTTTATTCTTTATTGCTATACCAGAATCTTCCATTTCTTCTGTTAATAAAACACTGGCTAATGTTTGCAATAGGTAAGACAGCTGCTATTGTCAGATGTCTAGAGACCACTGTTCCCACCAGCTGAACTGTTACATTTACTAATGTCAGCTACGTTCATTCTTAAAACATATCTTAAGGCAACTGAGCTTGTTAAAGTATCTAATTTAATTAGACAGTAAGTCAAAATATGAGGGCAAAAGAGCTACTGTTGCAATGAAAACTAAATAAGTTGAATGCTTTGGAAAGATTCAAAGATGAACTCCTTAATAAAATATTGACAAACAGAATACGGCCAAAATGATAAAAGTCAAGAAAATGGAAAAATCTCAAGGATTATGCAGTTAGATTGATTTACAAGTGTCTAAGTTCTCCCTCGGTCTTACAAAGCAAAAGATGACAGTTTCTGGTTTACGCAAAAAAAAAAAGAACTCCAATTGGTGGACATGATTAGATAAGTTGATTATCAAAAATCAGTATCTGTATGTATGTGTAAGACTGTATTGATACTGGAAGGCTGCAGGAGCCGGGGAACAGGTATAAAGAATAAAAGGCACAGACAGACAGGTAGTTGTGGCAGAGGAGAAAACTGGAGGGAGAGCACAGGAGAGATAAGTGAACACGAGAACGAAGAGCATTGAGTGACCAGTGAACACCAGTACCTCCTGGTACTGCCCCACTTCACAGGGGTGATTCTGAAGTGGGACACATTGTAGGAAAGGGGTGAGGAACAATGTGTTCTCACTACACAGCGCCCTCTGGAGAATTACTGAGGCCACTGATCGTAAGAATAGCTAACATTAACTGGTGTTTACCATGTTTCATCTCCCTCTAACCCTCAACAACATCTTATAAAGGAGGTCCAGTCATCTTGTTTACAGATGAGCAGGGGAAATAACTTGCCCAAAGTCTCACTAGTGCCCAGAGGAACCAGGACTAGAACGCTGGCGATCTGACTGTGTTGTTCCTAATCACTACCTTAAAAACTTAACAATAAACTAGCTAAGGATCCATCAGGCATTCAATACAGTATATAATACACATGATGTAAACAACTAATACACATTGCCTCATTCAATCCACATCTAATCCTATTTTAAAGATGGGCAACCTGATGCCCGGGGAGGTTAACTCACCCAGGATCAAACAGTTGGAAATGGCAGAGCCTGGATTCTAACCCAGGCTATTTGACCCCAGAGCCTGCGTTCTTAATGGGCTGTACTGATGGATGTTAATTACAACAGCCAACATTTATTAAGAAGTTGCCAGACATCGTGCTAAGCACTTTATAATGTATTTAAGTATATGGAGAAGCAAATACATATAAACTCATGCTTGCATGTACAACACTAGGACGCAACATCGATGATGAAACCGACTCAAAGAGCTTAGGAAACACTGCAAGTAAAATGTGGCTGCGTAACTCGTCCAAGGTTAAAGTGGCCACTAGGATTACCCATACCAGAGCCCAGAACTTAACCGCCTCTCCATCGTGTCTCTCCACTCACGCCAGGAGCGTACCAAGAGGTTAAAAAAAGAAAAGAGAGAACGAGCCTTGTTTCTCAGCTCCCGTAGAAAATTCGCTCCCTGGGCTAGTACGCGCCTAATTACTACCCACAATTTGCACCCCCAAGGACAGGAAGAACCCGACCCAGGCCTGGTTGTACCCGGAGCTGGAAGGAGGACCAGGGCGAGAACACAGACACCCCTCACTGTACGTTCGGCTATCACCCTGACCTAGAGACCAGCTAAGGATGGAGCGAGGGTGGGAGCGAGGCCTTCGAGGAAGAGGAGGGGCAGAGCAGGCCCAGCCTGGCAACTCAGGGCGCATGCCGCCCCGCTCACTATCGGCCCGTCCCGCCTCGCCCCGGTCCCTTCTGTAGTCCCCCTAAGGCCTCAGCTGACCGCATCAGCCACTCTCCACGCATCCCGGTCCCCCCATACCCGCTAGTCCTGCTCTCTCGGTCTCCCGCTCTCTCCTAGAAAAATGGAGTCGCGAATCCTGCCCAATCGATCGCTCCGAGTGCACGTTCACTGTGCACACGCAAAGGACGTCGCGCCGAGCGCTGCGCTACGGATCGGCCCCACTCGCTCCTGCCCTTCTCGCCATCTTACTTACGGGCGCGTTGGAGAGGTTCGTTCACCTCCTCCGATTTTATCTCCTACGCGACAACTCTGATGCCAAGGGCCTGCTGTCTCACGGGCAAAGGTCAGATCCGGAGAGCACCGCCGGCGCTAGAACGGCCACGGGTGTGGCGGGCCGTTGGCTCCACCACTTCCGGGGTCTTACGGAGCAAGTGCGCCTGCGCTTCGTCTCTGCCTTGCCTGTGACGCAAGCCGTCGAGTTGGCCTTGAACCAATGAAAAGTCAGCGCCTCTCTAGCTCGGGCCAATCAACTTTCGGATTAGAGGGTTTAACTCCTTTTAAAATGAAAACTGAATCCTAACGGCTGAGCTCTCGGGAGGACTCGGCGGCCTCGGGTCACAGGCGAGAGCCTACAGGTGCGTGGATCTGGGGCAACTCAGTGAGGCGGGCGGACCCTGGGTGGCCTTTGAGCGGGTGGTGGAAGTGGGGCGGGCGGTGGGGCCGCGGGGCCGGCGAGGGAAGCGTCTTGGCGAGAAAGCCCCCCCTTCCGTCCCCTGCCCCCCGTTCCCCTCTGTGCCCCCCTCCCCCCCGCTTTCCCAGCGCCCTCCTATCTGCTCCTGGGTACCGGGGTGCCCAGTAAGATTCCTCTTGGTGTTTATCAAACACTTGGAGTGAATAGGGTTGTTGAATGGCGTGGGTAGGGTGGGGGGGGCGTGGGGGTGGGGGTGCTTTCTTATGAGATTCAGTGAGGTACTCAGCACAGGTTTTTTGCTCTTTGGGGATTTACGTTCTAATGGGGGTGGGAAAACAGACGACGAACTAGCAAGATAAGTTCCAGCAGTAATGAGCATTAGGAACCGGCGGCTACTTTGGATGGACTGGGCAGGAAAGGCCCTTGTCCGGGCTGGATGGGTGAGTGGGTGGGTGAATAACCTGGAAGAGGCCTTCCTGGGCCAGTGCTTCTCAAATCGTAGACCTTGGACTACCTTTATCGGAATTACTTGAGCGTCCGTGTTAAAAATATAGACCCACTTAACGGAGCAGAAGGGCTGGGGCGTAGGACTCAGGTGTCTGTATTTTCATCAAGCTCTGCAGGTGATTCTGTTTCGTTGAAGAAACTATAAGTCTAGCCCAGCGCATGCTAGCCATCTGCGGGTGTTGATGCAATGCAGGGTCTGATTTGTTAGGCCTGGGGTTGGGCCTGAAAGTCTCCATTTCTAACAAAAGCCCTCCTGCTGTAGATGGAGTTACTGCCCTTGGCTTTTACTGTCTCCATATCCTTAACCTTCCTTGTTCTTTGAATTAAAGGCTTTTCAGCAACATACTCACTTCCTCTCCACTCTCCTTCATCTGGGTGGACATTATTAGAAGGTTTGACAAAGGAAGGAAACATCTAAAACCTCGATGCTATGAAATCTCAGTTTTCCTATTTAGACTAGTTTGAACTGCAGGGATCTTGTGCAGGTCATCTGGATGCGTGACTTCTGAACTTGGCTGTAGGCCAGAATCACCTGAGAATCTTCCTGTGACTCCAGAATTTCTGGGTCAGAGTCTTCTTCTATTCTGGTTATTATTCTTCCTGAGAAGGAAGTATTACATTTGAGCAAACGTCTGTATCTTCTGTTGAAGACTTTTGAATAAATGTCCATAGGCCTACATGATCTCAGTCTGCTGCTTGTAATTGCTAGGAAAAGTGAAGAAAGCATTAGAGTCTGTGAAATTAATGTTTGTAAAATATGGGAATATATTTATTTTCCCTTTTTGTCTATTATTTCTAAATGATTGTTTGGAATAAGGACTCCAGCCTCTTTAGCCTGGACGCATCTTCAAGGTGGGGTTATCTGCTTGTTTGTAAAATGGATGTGAGAGTGTGGGGCTGAGACTGCTTTCTGGTTGGATTCTAGAATGTAGGGAGCACCTGAGTAAGAGAAATACAGAGAGCTTTCTCCTTTCTTGGAGTTTATGTTCTACTTGATACGTTGTTATGCCAGACTCACAGGAAGTGATTCTAACTCGTGCGAGGTGACTTCTGAGGAGGCAACAGTGAAAAAAAATGGGACTAAGCCCTTCCTCCCCAGGAGCTTGCTTTCTTTAGAGATACCAAGCAGGTAGCTGAGTGTCTGAATCTGGAGAATCAGACTGTAAACAAGTACAAATAACATTATGTAAGGTGTTAAGGGCCATGAAGAAAAATAAAGGAGAGATGACCTGAAAGGGTACAGACATCTCAGCATGAATGAAATGAAGGAGATGAAGGAGCAAGCCACACTTCTGTTATGGGGAAGAGCCTCACAGGGAGAGGGAACAGGAAGTGCAAAGGCCCTGTGGCAGGGGACTTCTCTGCCAGGGAAAGGGAGGGGCCCTGTGTGGCTGGTGTGCCTTAGACAAGATGAGGAGGTAAGGTCAGAGGGGTGGTCAGGGTCTACATTCTATGAGACTTTGTAGGCCTGTCTGCAAGTAGGATTTTGAATTTGAGTTGAGGAACCATGAGGGGCCTCTGGACCAAGGACCACTATATCTGACTTGTTAATGGGATCACTGGGCACAGTGTTGCAAATGGACCATAATGGGGCAAGGGTGGAAGCTGAGTGACCCTTGGGGGCCTTTTGCAAATAATTGAGGGGAGAGAGAATTGTGGTTTGGCCAGCTGGGAGCAGTGAAGGTTGTGAGCAGTGATTTTGAAGATAGAGCCTATAAGGTATGCTGATGGATGAGATATGGGGTTTGAGGCAGAGCCGAGTAAAAGACTTTGCTAAGACCTCGGACTTCAACAACTGGCAGGATGGGTTTTCCATCAGCTGAGAGGGGACAGCCTGAGAGAAGAGGTTTGGGGAGATTGCGGTACGGAGGGAGCAGGACCACAGTTTGGGACTTATTACATGTGAGATGCCCCTCAGATTACCAGTGGTAGGAGTTTAGAGAAGCCCAGGCTAGAGATGGAAATTTGGGGGTCCTCAGCCTGTGCGTGGTACTGAAAGCCGGGAGACTGGATGAACTCTCTTAGGGAGTGAATGTAGTTGGAAAAGTGATTCTGGGCCTGAGCTCAGTGTCCCCATGGCAGAGGGGAAAAGGAGTGTGGAGGAAAGAGGTTTATTTGGTGTTGTGTTTGGGCTGCGATGACTGGCAGGCCTTTTTAGGGGATTCCGAACAGGTTGTTAGGTAGCCAGTCTGGTAGTCAGAGGACCAGGTAGGGCAGAAGATGCAAATTCAGGTTATCTTAAGACGTTTAGACCCTGGTGCTGGGTGTGGGGCCTTAGGAAGGTGTAGATGAAGTGGATGTGTGTGGGGGGTCCAAGGACCGATTCTGGCATCACCCCAGGCACTCAGATTGGTGGAAAACTGATCCAGCAAAGGAGGGAGGTTGGGATGGGACAGCTAGTAAGGTGGGAGACAAATCTTCCAGCTCATTGAAGAAAGGAGTGGGAGAGAGTGAGTGACCACGGAATGCCAGGAATGCAAGAAGAAGGGGGGAGAATTGGACTTCGGATTTGGCAACTTCAGGGGCCAGGCGTGAGCCTGACCTGTTGTGAGGATAAAAGCCCCGCGGGAGTGAGCTTGAGGCAGGGTGAGGGAGGCAGTAGAGGTGACTGTTCAGAGCTTTGCTGTTGAAAGGGAAGGTGGGAAGTGTGGTTATAGACTGAGTCAGTTGAGGGTAAAGAGGCAGCAGGTATGGAAGCAGGCTTGGTACACTGATGGAAGTGATCGTCAGAGAGATGGTAGAGCGGAGGCCGAGGCAGCTCCAGAGCGCAGTTTGAGTGGCCGGGAAAGCGGGGTATGCAGTGTACCAGGGGAGAAGTTGATGATGTGGGGAGGCCCCACACCTGAACTTGGTATCACAGGAAAACACTGCTCCCTTCTCAGACTCATTTGGTTGACAAAATGTGTAAAATCCTTTGTGATGTTGAGGTTTTTAAATCAGAATTTCTAACCGTGATCCAGCATGATACTTTGAAGCAAATGAATTTTTATAAATTAAAGGTGGTTCTTGTTTCTTTCCAGGCATCATGGACAAATGTAAAGAAAACTGCATTTTGGGGCCTAAGGTAAATTGAATAATCTGTAATCTCAAATTACATCCATAAAACCCAAAAGGAGATTGGTTCTATATCTGGAAATTCTTTTCACCTTTACTTTGGGTTGTAACTTTAGATCCCTCTGCCACAGTCCCAAATAGGAATTAGTCATTTTTCTCAGCATTCAGTAACACCTGATTCTCTCAATGTAACTTTTATTTTGCTCTGCTTTGTTTTATAGTTAGCCGTTTAAGTATCTGTATTACCCATAGCATGCAGGATAATAATATATACAATAGGGGCCTAATACCTGCCTGTACTTCTTGCTTGGCAGAAGTTAATTTCTTTGCCTTAGTTGGTTTGGTCATGATTCGGAGGACTGTCAAGCAGCATTTTAGCGAGCATTCCCTGGGAGTCCACTCTGAGCCGGGTTCTGGGTCAGGTACAGGAATCCAGTGGTGAAAAGCACATGGCCTTTGACTTTAAAGAACTTGGAGCCCTTTTGGGGGAGGTGTGTGAGCCAGTACCATGCTGTATATACACAACCTGAGTAATTCTGAGGTGGGTGCTCAGTTCAGGTTTGGATGGCTTGGAACCCAGGAAGGCTTCACCGAGGAAAGACCCTCTGGCTCCTAGCATTTGATGAATATTTGTGGAGCAGATGGATAGATGAGTCTCTTATATAAAAAGATCCTTTAATATAAGTAATCCCCAGGTGTTTTTCCTTGTAGGAAATTGGAAGAATATAAATACTGCTTTTTTTTTTTTGAGGGGAGGGGCTTGTTTTTAGAAATCTTCATCTTGGAATAAATGGATACTTACTGACCCCCCCCCCTTTTTTTTTTACTGGTTAAAAGTATAAAAATGACCAACTAGAAAAAGGCCAACTATTCACTGTATTTGATTCTCAATTTCTATGATAAAGATCATTTTTAAAAATTGCTCTGTTTTTAACGTGCTTGTCACTGCCTGAATGCCTGTGTTGCAGATGCTACTAATTTCAGAAGTAATTTTTTTTTTTTACTCGAAAGTTGGAAACCCTCTCTTGTAAAGCAGTCCTACCAGTGAGCTGGTGATGGATTCTGAGATTTCTCTTCCAGCATTGTTTCCTCATTTAGGGGAGATTTCCTCCATTGTTGTAAGAAGTCACCCCCTTTGATTAGCTCAGGGTGTTAGAACTAACTTTTTTTTTTGGTAGCGGGTAGGTAATTAGGTTTGTTTATTTATTAAATGGAGGTAGTGAGGATTGAACCCAGGACCTCACGCATGCTAGGCATGTATTCTACCACTGAGCTGTACTCTCTCCCCGTGAATTAACTATTTTTAAAACGTGTGATATCCGATTTACAGGCATAGAAATAAGATATTTTGGTAGTCATTTTTTGAAGCACCTACATTTGTTTTCTCTTTTGCCTCGGATCCATTTTGTAAGCACATGAAAATGGATACACTACTAAATCAGTAGTAATTAGTTTTTTGTGGAAAAACTGGCAAATACAAATATTTAGACTGTCTTCCAAAACTTCTTCACTCAAATATTTTGATGTATTTCTTTCAGTTTTTTTCCCTAAACATTACATATTGTCAAAAAAATTTCAATGGAATTGAGATTTTCGTATAAAGTTTATGAATTGCAGCTTTTTACTAAATAATTTGCAAGTCATTGAGAATTCTTAGAAAATGTTTAACGCCTCCATTTTTTAGATGAAAGCTTAGTTAATGAACATTGTTTATGGGAGCATGGTTTTTAGGGGTGGGGTGTCGGGGATGGGTAGGAGGTGGAGGTACCATTCAGGTGTAGTAGCTGCATAAATAAATAAAGATCCCCTTCCATCTTTATTATTACCAGTGAATGACATTATTTTATTTTGCTGGTGAATAAACTTTTGAAATAAATTCAAAATATTCAGCTTTTGTTCATGAAGACCATAAAGTTCATTTTTCCTTCCCATCTAGACTACAGTTCCACTTGGTGATGGTCCAAAACGTGTTCCGGTGACTCAACAATTTCCTTCTCAGAATCCGGTATCTGCAAACAGTGGCCAGGCTCAGCGGGTCTTATGTCCTTCAAATTCTGCCCAGCGTGTTCCTTCACAAGCTCAGAAGCTTGTGTCCAGCCATAAACCAGGACAGAATCTGAAGCAGAAGCAGTCGCAGGCAGCCAGTGTCCCTCGTCCCGTCTCCAGGCCGCTGGGTAGTACCCAAAAGAGTGAGCAGCCCCAGGCACCAGCACCTGGTAAGTCAGCGTTTTAAGACTTGCTGGATAGCCCTTCTTTTTAGTTGCTATAAAAGCAAATGTAGACATGTTTGTTGTTTGGAACCCTAACTTTTGCATCATTTCTATTGAGGATGGGGAGAAAATTTGATGTCCGGATAAAGTAACAATGTCTTCCGCGGGCCAGGCCTGATTCCCACCCTCAGGGAAGAGTTGGGCGGGCAGGGAGGACACAGCACCTACCCTGCCTTCTTTGATTGCTTACTGCGGGGTGGTGGGGGGGTAGGGTGCTTGTAGCAGGTGTACTTGGAACTGAAAAATCCCATGGTTCTGAAGTGTGGACGCAACGGCTGGGGGCTGGGGGAGTAGATGGACTGAGGCAGGCTGGGCAAGGTCCTGGTGGACGCTGCTGGCTGTGTTGAGCGGGGCTTCATTCCCTGTGTGTTGAAGCTACCGAAAAGTTTTTGAGCAGAGGAGGGAGTGACTTGCCTTTTACAGAAAGCTTACCTCGGTGTGTGGAATGAACTGGAGAGGAGCCGTGCTGGACCCAGGGGTACCAGATGGGAGGGAGACCATTGTAGTTCAGGTTAAATACGGCAGTGATCTGAACTAGGTGGAGCAGGGTGGATGGTAACAGTTGCTATTTACCAGCTCACACGCAGCAGGCTCCCTTCATCCACATTGTCTCATACTGTCCTAGTAACCCCTCTATGAAGGCAGCCATAGTTTTTAACTCAGTTTTGCAGAGGAGGAAGCTAAGACTCAGAAGCATTAACTTGTTCAAAGATGTAGCCAGAACGGAGAGGTGCAGACAAATTTGAGTGCTCACTTAGGATGCTGACTTGACAGAACTGGATGGTAAAGTGAACATAGGGATGGTGGTTATATGATGGCATTGAATGAGATACTGAACCACGGGGGGAGGATGTAGGCCTGAATTCAAATACTTGAGCAGAGCAAACTGTGCTGCTGCTGTTAGAGTTTGAAGTGCTGGACATAGACAAGTGGAAATGTCCCATATAATTTCTTCTCGGTAACTAATACAGTGGCGGGATAGTGATGGTTGGCTCATGTAGCAGGTGGACAGTGGGCTGGCCTACCTACTGGGGAGAAGGTGACCGGGTGGGAGTTTGTGATGGATGGGAAGATTGTACGTCTCCCTTAGAAGATCTTCTTTAGAAACTGAGGCTTCAGGGACAATCTGTGTAGTCTCGAGTCTTTAAATTACCTGAGAGCCTTTAAATCACCTGAGGGCCTAAATGTATGTATCTGCTTGTCTTTACTCTTGAAATTCTATAAATTCACATAGGCAGGAGTCAGGTTACCCGTATGATAGTCATTTTCTTTTTCTTTTTTTTTTAATAAACTGAAAATAGCCCAGATCTGTCATTCTAGACATACCATTACTATTTTGGTGACCATTCTTTGATTCACCTCTATTCAAAGGTTTTTAACTTATTCTGTATAGTTATTCTAAAAACAGGTTTTTAACTTCTTCTGTCTAGGAACTAATCCTGAAAAGGAAGTGGCATCAAAACAGAAAAATGAAGAATCAAAAAAGTAAGCGTTATTTTATTTACAAAGTTCTGTACCATCGTCTTACTGGAAGACACCATTTAGTTGCAAATTTAGTTATGAGAACATTAAAAAAAATAGGCCTCTGTATTTTCACTTAGAAAATATACTTGTTTCAAATTACCAGTTTTTAAAAAAGTGAGTTTTATTGATGGATGTTTACTAAGGACTCTAATTTTTCTTCTTGCTTTTCAAATTTAGAAAAGGCTATTACAGAAATGGGTAAAGTGGCAGTTCCTCTCTATCCTTGGAAGTAACTACTCCATATGGTTTATGTATGCTTCTATACATTATTCTATTCTAATAAAGTGCAAGTTTTGTTTAAAAAAAAACAAAATGCAGTCATTTGCTATAGACACATGCATGACTATGAGCATTTTGAAAGTATTAATAGAATTATTGTACTTGTTCTTCATAGTAAAGCTTGGCTATAGTATTTTCCCCAGAAATGTTCTGGGTGCCTGCTTTCGGTCTCTGAACTGTGTGGACTCTAAGATGCAGCCGGTGGAGCCAGGAGGGAACCCACAGCCTTTTCTGCTCTCGCTTCCTGACAGAGGCCGTCTGAGAGTCTGTATCCTACAGTTCTCGCCCCAGTGCCCGTGGGGTCCAGCCCACTTGCTTTACCAGAGTGGTTCTCCACCCCAGAGAGTGTTGGCATCTCTGGAGGAGGCTGTGATAAGTCTGAAAGAGGCTCACAGAGGGCGCTGAAGCGTTCTTCCCTCTCCAGTTTCTTGGCTAATCCTTGGTGTTGTCCTAAGTGTTGTTCCGAGGTCTGGGCTCCAGAGCATAGTGGTGTCTTGGGACGCTTCCCAGTGAGGGCTTCCGCTCTAAACGTCCAGATCATTCCTTGTTACAGATTCATTCAGCTGACGGCCGTGGGGGGACAGAGGGCTTCATGTCTGCGGTGACGCGTTAAT
Organism: Camelus ferus; assembly: GCF_009834535.1. Lineage (NCBI taxonomy): Eukaryota > Metazoa > Chordata > Mammalia > Artiodactyla > Camelidae > Camelus > Camelus ferus. The sequence goes on along the minus strand of NC_045714.1, from coordinate 9,980,797 downwards.
TGTGGCTATTGGCTTGGGTTTTGCAGAGGGGACGTACGGAATACAACTTTAAATATAAAATTACAGGACGTTTACTACTTACTAATACAAATATACTAGGTCTTAGAAAAGATGTGTTTTCTTCACATTTTAAAATGTTCAATTCTTTTCTAGGAGGCAGTGGGCTTTGGAAGATTTTGAAATTGGTCGCCCACTGGGTAAAGGAAAGTTTGGTAATGTTTATTTGGCAAGAGAAAAACAAAGCAAGTTTATCCTGGCTCTGAAAGTATTATTTAAAGCTCAACTAGAGAAAGCAGGAGTTGAGCATCAGCTGAGAAGAGAAGTAGAAATACAGTCCCACCTTAGGTAAGTCTCAGACTGACAGTCGAGAAGAGTGGTGTACAGAACTTAGCTACTGAGAGTTGGACCATCACAAACGCCTTTGTAGAAGGCTGGCCTCATAGTCCTGCAAAGAGTGATTAAGTTTGTATGCTGTGGTCCTGAAAGATTGCTTTAAGGTTTGCTTTGTTAGTGGAGTAATTTACAGGACGTGTTTTTGCTTTCTTTTGGTGGATAGTTAAAGGGAACAGTCCCTCTTAATCTGAGTTCAGGTTACAAACTTCTTGCAGGTTGACTTTGGCCAGTGGGTCTTTTTTTTTTTTCCCTCCCCCACCATCTCAGGCTGTGCCCAGCTGCCCGGTCCTCCGCAGCACACCCACTGCCGTTGCCGTTCCTTCTGTGTCTGTGTCAGGTGTTTGGGTGTCAAACTACCATGGGAATGCCGTGTCTTTTTTTTTTTTTTTTTTTTTCAATTTACAGAGACTTAATATTTAGCTGAACTCTTTCCCCCTAAGAATAAAGATGGCCTAAAGGAAGGAAATAGTCTTAACTAAACTTGAGTTCCATTAATACTTTGAAATGCATGTTAATTGATACATGATGTATGCCTTTTTCTTACAGTGAATCTATAGTTTCAAATTCTCAGGTGGGTTTTGGGGTGGGGAGTCTGTGACCAGAACCAGTTTTCACCACTGGGTTCACATGAAGGGTTTGTCTGATACTCAGTACACATTCTTGTATCGGCTGCAAAACCAGGCGTCAAGAGTGTTCATCCTTCGTTGCAGGCATCCGAATATTCTCAGACTGTATGGTTATTTCCATGATGCTACCAGAGTTTACCTAATTCTGGAATATGCACCGCTTGGAGCTGTCTATAGAGAACTTCAGAAACTGTCAAAGTTTGATGAGCAGAGAACTGCTACTGTAAGTTTTCACTTACTGTCCAGACGGATTCTGTCTCCTCTATGCTTGTCCTACACAGCAATGCACCTTTCACTATAATAGAGGGAGTTTTGTATTATGGAAGGATAGCTTAATAGGATCAGATATGAAATGGAAACATCACAATAGCTTAGGTGTACCTTTATAAACAGATAAAATCCGGTACCGAGTGGAATATTGTGGTTGGTTACCACAGCTGTTTGTGGAAATATAGAGAGTTGGCCTCTTTTAAAAACAAAATTATTTTGGATGAGTTTTAGATTTACAGAATAACTGAAGATAGTACAGACTTTCTCCTATTAATACACACCTCATTTCTCCTATTAACGTCTTACATTAGCACAGTACAGTTGTCATAACTAATGAACCAATATTGGTACATAGCTATGAACTGAAAGTCCATTCTTCATTCAGGTTTCCTTAGTTTTTCTCATGATTAAATTAGGGTTGTGGGTTTTTGAGAGGAAGATCGGAGGTCAAGTGCATTCTCACATCAGGGGTTCATACTGTTAACCTGACTCATCAAGGTGGGTGTTGGCCTTGATCATTGACTGAGATGGTGTTGGTCGGGTTTCTCCAATGTGAAGTTATTCTTTTCTTCTCCCTTTTCATACTGTGTCCTTTCAAAGGAACAGCCCAAGGGAGATTATATTCCATCTCCAGTAGGGCGGAGTATCCACATAAATTATTTGGAATTCTGTACCAGAGATTTATCTCTTCTCCATTATTTATTTACTCAATCATCTATTAATGTACTTTGGGTATAATCTAAGGCTGCTTCGCTCTCGTTGGACCAGCTTTGGTCATTGGGAGCTCTTTTCACATGGTTCCTGTGTCCTTTGGGCATGTCCCCATCATTGTGGGAGTGTGTGTGTGTTTAAAAGCACTTTCTGGTTTCCTGGTGCTGTAAGGTGTCCCGGCTTCCTCTTGTACATTTCCCGTCCCAGTCCTAGAATTGGTTGTTTTCTCCAAGGCACGTTTTTTCTTTTTATTGGAAAATGTTATTAGAAACTAAGATTTGGTAACTCAATATGCTCATTTCTACTGAAGTAGTATTACTTATAGGCTTTCAGCTGACAAAGAGCAAGCACATACATGTGTATAGTAATCTATGTATGTGCATGTATCGAAAAAATTTCTAGGATTTATGCATCTGTATCTATATTAAGCAAAACATGAGTGCACTCTTACATGAATCATTCTGCCCTCCTCCCTTGCTCACCTGTAACCTCCCATGCCACTACTGAGAAACTTGGATTCCACCATCCGCCATCTATTTATTTATTCAATTCAGGGTGCATGTATAGTGGTATCAGAATTGTTTACTGATTGTTAAATTGTTAACCCCTGTGGGAAACAGCTATATGCATTTGAGATTCATCTGTACCTTTTCAGGGCTTGATAGCTCATTTTTAAAATTGGTGAATACTATTCCATTGTATGGCTGTACCTTGGTTTATCTCTTCATCCTACTGAAGTGCATCTTGGTTGCTTCTGGGTTTTGGTCATTAGAGTAAAGCTGCTATGAACAATTGCACGCAGGTTTTTGTGGGACCTAAGTTTTCAAATCTGGGGGGGAAATACCTAGGGATGTGATTGCTGGCTTGTGTGGTAAGACTAAATTTAGCTTTGTAAGCAGCTGGTAAGCTGTCTTCCAAAGTGGGTGTGCCGTCCTTGCATTCCCACCAATGAATGAGCGCTCCTGTTGCTCCTCACTAACTATTGGTGTTGTCCATCTTTTTGGATTTGTCATTCTGAAAGGTGTATAATGGTGCCTCATTGTTTTAATTTGCAGCTCTCTAATAACATACAATGTTGAGCATCTTTTCAGGTTTTATTTGCCATCTGTGTATCATCCTTGAGGTATCTGTTCAGATCTTTGGCCCATTAAAACATTTTTGTTGTTGTCTTATTGAGCTTTAAGAGTTCTTGTGTATTTGTGATACATGCCCTTTATTTATTTAAAAAAATTTAAAATTATGACTTTTTATTTTGGGGGGGGAGGTAATTTGATTTATTTATTTTTATTGGAGGCACTGGGGATTGAACAGAGGACCTCGTGCACGCTGAACACGCACTCTACCTCTGAGCTATATCCTCCCCGCCGTGATACATGTCCTTTATCACACGTGTTTTACAAAAAAAAGTTTTCTCCCAGTCTGGCTTGTGTTTTCATTCTTTAACTGTGTCTGTCACAGGGCAGAAGTTTTTAATCTTAGCACAGCATGGCAGGTTTTTGTTTGCGTTTTTGTTTTCTCGTGGATTGTGCCCTCCTCTGTTATGTGAATGAAGTTGCTGAGGAAGTTGAGTCTTAGTTTGGGCTGTTTTTGTGGAACTGGCAAATGATGGGCCTGTTGAATGGTGGTTACTTTGTTCTGTTCCTTGGTGGAGGTCTCTGGGTAGTGTGTACACTAATTTTCTTTTTGGCATTGATTTAAACGGCATTAAATTCTGGTGGTTTTACTTTTATCTTATGAAAACCCAGCACTATTGGTGAATGTGCAATAAGGCATACTATTTTAAACTTCAGTATTTGCCCTCTGGATAAGTAGAAATCTATTTTGTTTGCTTTTTAAATATTAGCTAACTGAATTTGCTACCTTATTTAATTGGCAATTAATATTTGTAGTACTCAGTTTTCTCCAATCCAGATGGAGTTTACTTTGGTGTAAATAGCTATTTGAAAGAAAATGAAAATAAGATTAGTTCTTTCTAGATTCTTTAGTACTTTGGAGCTATATGCACCTGTTTTTCTTTCCTGATTGATTAAAATAAAACTAATTCTGATATGGGAAGTGTGGAGGGAGTGGGTGCCCGAGAGCTCTGGTTTAACCAGTAGCTTCCTGTCTTGGTTTGAGCAGGGGCAGCCCGTTGCCCCCTGGAATTCTAATGTCTGTTTTTGGAGCACCGGCACCTTGACTTTGGTGTAGTAGACGAGCTTTTTCTTTGCCTGCACGTTCAGTTTATTGTGGTCTAAACTTTAGTTTCTGCCTTTTGGCTGAAAAAAATGAAGAATGTCCTTTCTGAGGATAACTTGCTTAGTAAACTTTTTTGGTGTAAAATAATGTTCAGTTCTGTATGTAATTACTTTTAGAAAACAACTGCTTCTCAAACTTTAGCCAGAGCTGAATATATTCTTCCAGAGTCCTAAAAACCAATTTTTATTTACATGTTAAAGCAAATCCTGGACTTGCTAGGTAGATCTTTTAGTTGAAATGGAAACAAAACTAACAGAAGGACTGACTTGCGTGCTTTGAAGCTGACTGTGGGTCACTGTGTGGTGCACCCCCAAAGGTAGCATGCTGTCTCATGTGCCAGGACGCCTGCTTTTAGTTTATTCAGGATTATTTTCTGTTGATGCTCTTAAAGTAAATTTTCAGTTTCAAACAAATCCTTTTGTTGTATATTGGCCTTGGTTTTAAAAATGGGAATGGATTGTACGTTAAAGTTTTTTAAAAAATGTTAAAAATTGTTTACAGAGCTGACTCCCTAATTTGTACCAGTTTTTAAATATTAATTCATTGCTGCTGGGCCATAAATTGCCATGTGGGGATGTAGTGGTACCCTGTGTTTCCTGTCTTCCAGTATCGCATCTGCTGTATTAGCATGTAATTTAGCACAGAATAACTTGTACTTTATGCTGACCACTAAATTGGTTTGTTTTTTGTAGAGTCACTCATTGTATCTAGTTTTTGCTTTAAAATCTACAGAACATGTTAAAATCTATGTTGGGTTTTTTTTCAGAAAAGATGTGTAAAATTGTGTCATGTAAAATCTAAAACACAGACTTTCAATACTTTTTTTTTTTTAAATAGTATATCACAGAATTGGCAAATGCCCTGTCTTACTGTCATTCAAAGAGAGTTATTCATAGAGACATTAAGCCAGAAAACCTGCTCCTTGGATCAGCTGGAGAGCTTAAGATTGCAGATTTTGGGTGGTCGGTACATGCCCCATCCTCCAGGTATGTAACTTTAGAGGTGGAACTGGTTTGGTTTAGCAAAATCCCTGGGGGCTAATCGTAAGCTACATAGTAAACTGTAAGTGCAGATGTCGTGCTGAACTGGGGCAGGTAACTGACACACATACTTCAGAGAGATTTAGGCCTGACAGGGAACTAGTGTCTTCAAGAACACTTTTGTCCTTAGGGGCTAATGAAGGGGACAAATAAGTGAAATATATGACAAGTATATGACAGAGGTGAAGTCTAGCAGGTGTAGAGGGGGAGTGACACCTGACTGAAGTGTGGGGTGGGGACTCCACTGCTTCCTGGGCCACAAGACAAGTCCCTGAGGGTGGCACTTGCGAAGGTCTGCAGCTGAGAGCACAGTTCTTCAGGCCACTTAAAGGAACCAAAGTGGTTTGGCTGGAACTTTCAGGGTGGTGGTTAAAGAGTCTTTGGTTTGCTGTTGTCAACAGAATGGTCCTTTCCTATCTCCTCTTAAAGCTAAGGCAGAGAGAGCAACCTAAGAAATAATTTAAGTGAACTTTCCAAGCAGAGCTAAAACATTTCCTCCTGTTTTTAAGTTGGGTTTAAAAGAGCTTTTGAAACCATGTATGAAGTAGGGCACTTAAAAGCATACATCTATTGATGAGAATATCAACTTTGGGGTTGGTCTTTAAAACAAAAAATTATAGCCAGATTACTTAAAAAAAAAAAAAAGCCAGTTAAAAAAAATTGTGTAGCTTAAAACAGATCTCACTGAGTGGGGGGACCTTCGTTTTTGTACCAGACCGCTCCTGATTGCTTCCAGCAATGCGGTGGATCTGCTGTTGCCATCTTTCTCTTTTCTTTAAAAAAAAAAAAGTCTCATCTGTCATGAGTAGGAGCTGTTGGCACCTGGTGAGGCCAACAACAATGGCTTTATGGTATCACAGGGCTAAATTGTACCTTAACCTGTCCAGGGGTGTCATTCTGAGGGGAAAAATCGCTTAGCCTTTTCTGGAGAGGACATTTATGTAAACGTTGGTCCCTTCACCCCGCCTCTCACACATTAACTGTAAGAGCTCCCAGGGTATTGTGCCGTCGTCTGAGAACCCCTGATACGGTCTGCCTCCTGAATCTCTGTGGTGAAGTAGAGGCTGGATGTCTGGAGAGGTAGCTCCTTAACCCTATGTCCCCATGCACAGCTGATGTAAAACAGCAAAACCTACATAGTCTTAGCTCCTGGTTTGATGTCTGCTACCCGGAGCGTATTTCCCACCTGCTACAAAAAACAACACACAGAGAGGCTGAATTGGTAGCTGATCGCTGTCTATCCAGTGCCTACACTCAAAGAGTTGTTACCATTTTGCTGTATTGGCTGTGTCAACTTTTTTGGTGAACCTTCAAAAATAAGTCACAGGTATCATGCTTCGTCCTTCAGCATGCATGTCCTAAAAACAAGGACACTGTCATCCTACATAATCACAATCATTATCACGCCTAAGGAAATCAACAACCTTGTTAATATCTAATATCTAGTCCATGTTCAAATTTTCCCAGTTGTCCACAAAATTTTACAGTAGTAATACTTTAAATCTCTTAGATCATTTAAGGAAGTTCTGGAGTTGGACAGATTTGGGGTACAGCTTGACTGCTAGCTGTGAGACCTTGCGCATCTCCCTGTCTAAAACGGGGATTTATCACAGCGCCTGCTTCACGACACAGTCTAGCCTAGGAGAAGCGGCCAGTCAGTGTTAGTGTGATGCTTGGTGATTTTTTAGCAGCTGAGGTAATAGAAGCAGAAGCATGTCAACCTGAGCCTGCCTCCATTTTTAGGAGAACCACCCTCTGTGGCACCCTGGACTACCTGCCCCCCGAGATGATCGAAGGCCGGATGCATGATGAGAAGGTGGATCTCTGGAGCCTGGGGGTGCTTTGCTATGAGTTTCTAGTTGGGAAGCCTCCTTTTGAGGCAAGCACATACCAAGAGACCTACCGAAGGATATCGAGGGTAAGACATGACTGGAAAGGATCCATCATTCTGGTAGAATTCCTTCCTTGCCAGCCTTACCTTTAGGCCGCAATCCGAATACTCACACTGTTCTCTCTAAGCTACGTTTTGTGCCCCTGTCACTTATCGCACTCCAGGTTGAATTCACGTTCCCTGACTTTGTACCAGAGGGAGCCAGGGATCTCATCTCGAGACTGTTGAAGCATAATCCCAGCCAGAGGCCCACCCTCAGAGAAGTACTTGAACACCCCTGGGTCACAGCGAATTCAAAACCGTCAAGTAGTCAAAAAAAAGAATCAACCAGCAAACAACCATGAGAATCTTTTGGGGCAGAGACCCCTGCGCAGGGCTGCTGTGTGCTCTGTCCAGAGCAGCTGCTGGCACCTGTCTTCCTGCTGCCTGCCTGTCTGTCCCCGAGACGCTACAGGGAACGTTGTTACTGAGCAGGCAGTGCCTCGACCTTCCCGCCCAGAGTCCCAGCTCGGCAGATGTGACACCCCGGAGCCAGAGGAGCCTCAGGAATCATGCTTGGCACCTCACTGGCTGTATAATCAGTCTGGAGGCAGTGTGCAAGTGCAGCCACCCTACAGCGTCTGTGGAGTAAGGTGACCTTGGAAGATGGACCCGGAGCCTGGCTGTGGGGAGGTGGCCACTGGTTCCGACCTGTTGAAAAGCTGTGCAATAACCTCCCCAGTCCCTGTGTGCATGTAACTTATCGGGTGGCCCGTCTGGTAAAGCTGTTGGAATGAACATGGGATTCTTTTAAATGTTAAAATAAAGACTTTGTGTAGACTTGCATATTTAATTCCATGGCATCCCTTTAGGACCACTCTCGGTGTCTGTCCAGCACCCCTGCCAAGCCTGGTTATCGCGTCCTCCTCCTCCACTGACCTCCTGGCCGAGAGACTGAGATGGCACACGTGCTCTGTCTCCACTCGGGGACATGGGTGAGATGTGGGTCTTGGCTGTTTCTACATGTTCGGGGCTTAGGTTTTCCATGGTTTTGATGTTTTGTTAATGTACTTTACAAAAGCTATATATATAAAGACATATAGAAAACAATTACGCTTTTTAAAAGTTCTCATGTGTGCAACCTTGTAATGACAGTGTGTTTCCCAGGAGTTCACATTCCACCCTTTGGGCGATGCTGGGCCGAGCCTGGGACTAGGTGGGGAGGAAGGCCCCCGGGGTGGTGCTGTTGGGGCTGGCCTGGCCGGTGCACACCATCCATCCTCTGCTTCACGTCACCCATCTGTACAGCCTGGTTTGGGTGGTCACTGGCTGGGGGGTGGGTGATAAGAGTTCAGCAAGCAGGCAAATTGTGATGAGTAATCAGGAGGTGGAACCAGCAGCTGAGTTAGGCCTGAAGGACGGGAAGGATTTAAAGGTTGGAGGCCAGTGTGGCAAGAGTTCCTCGCAGCCTGAGGAGGGACAGCAGGAAATGTGGCACAGAAACGGGGAGCTGTGGCTATGTGACTGGAGATGGAGGTGCCCCAGGAGGGGGGGTGAGGGCAATCAGCACCCGCCCTCCATCCTGCAAACTGTCCCACGTGCCCACTGAGCTCTAGTCCCTGTTCTTGGCAGGGGACGTTCAGTGTCATGCACAACCACAGCCCAGCCTGTGGAACGGGTCCTCATCCTGGGGAATGAGCTGATCAACTAGCAATACTGCCCAGAAGTGCGTGCTCCTGGCATGGCGTGGGAGCCGAGTGGGGACTCGGGGTGTCCATGAGGGCTGCAGGTGGTCAGGCCAGACAAAGAGGAGGAGTTGGGCATCCACACTCACACCTGCCCACCCCTGGGCTCTGACCGTGCTCTCGACAGGATGGCAAAGAGCCACACAGGTGTGGGGTACCAGTTCTCTGCAAACTGATGGAAAATTTTCCAAGTGTGGCCTTGGTCTTGATTCTCTGGTGAAGGAATGTTGGCTTAACTGGAACTCCTCCTCCCCAGCCGTACCAGGATCTGGGGCAACTAGTGTTGCCGTGGCTTATAAAGAAGACTGAGGCCCCTTCAGTACAGCTGGCAGAGGCCTCCCTTCCTCCCTGTCACCTGGCTCCTGTGGGACACAGTGGAGTTGTGGTATTTGAGTAAACTTTAAACCTGAGTCCACAAGTCCACCTGGCTGGGGTACAGGGGTGATTCTTTTTACCATCTGCTCACTCGACCTAGATGGGAGCAGGTGCCATGGGGGAGTAGGTCTGTCCCTATGTGCTCCTATTGTGTAAACCTGCCTATTTGTTTCTAGCTGTCAACATCTCATCAACCAAAGATGGTGAACCTGACAATGGTGAAGGCAAAGGTAGAAGTGTTGACCTTACTGAGAACTCACAGAGGAAGACATGGCCGACTTTCAATACAAGAGGCAGATAGATAACAGAAATGTTTAAATATAAGGACGTGGCTATAAACTCCCATGGCAAAGTTGATGAAATAGTCACGGAAATTTCAAGACACAACTGAGTAAAACTGCAGGGTCCAGATGGCTCCCTTTTGGTTCCCACAGCCTTGCGTATTCACATCCCAAAGTAGCAGTATTTCATGTCCTATCCAGCCCAGCTATGGTCAACACGACGTAGCTAACGTCACCAGTGATACTAGCAAAATGTCATTTCCCCAAACAGAATCCCACACGAGCAGAGAAGGGAGCTCGCTGTGCTGCCACAACATTAATAAACTGGTCACACACTGTCCTGCTTCAGAATCAGCAACAGTGACGGCTTACCAGAAGAGTAAAAAGATTCTGTTCTGCAGAATTTACGCTGCTCAGTTTGTCAGATAAAAAATTAGAGGTGAACAATGGCTTACATTTTTAAAATAGATCAGTTTTATTCCCCTAGTTCCATAAAAACAACGTAAATAAAAGCAATTTGTACATCTTGCTGGTGAATTCACATAAATGCTCTCTCATTCCCTGAACCTTTGATTTCCTCATCCTCTCCAGTTTCTCTGTCCTGCTTTGACCACAGGCCACGGGAGCGGAGTGGAGGTGGGGCCTAGAAGAGAATGCTATGGCTATTTGGTATCATCTGTCTTATTGCTTGCCCTTTCAGTCCACTCACATTACTCTGAACATAGAATCAAAGTTTAAGATTTAAGCCCTAAACTTGTAGGAATCCCTGTCGGCTTCTTTGCATAGGCGTTACTTGGGATCTGAATGGTAGGGGGATCGGTGTGCAAAGTGGTTAGGAGCCCAAAGCCAACTGTTTATATAGAGACAGCCAACCCGAGAGTGCCGGGCCTGCCCACGCGAGGAATTACCTTAGCACTGGGGTCAGCATCTTGCTCCGCTGTGTACGCATCCTTGGAATCAGATCTCAGAAAGGCAGTTTCAACTTTAACTCACTGAAACCTTTTGGCAATGGGCTAATTGCTTTAAAAGAGGGAAAAATACGGTTCCACTTGAAAGATCTTGCAAGTGGAGAATTTGTCCACAGGTTCTCATAAAAGCTAACTGAAATAACTGACTGATATGGGTTACTAAGAGCCACCTAGGCAGCTGTCAACAGACAGATCTCAGCAAGACCAGGCCCATCAGTTTATAGTTCCTGTAGTTTTGTGATTGTCGCAAATGTAATTAATCAAAAAAAAAAAAAAAAAAAAAAAAAAGGACCGGGAGCCAGAAAGATGAAACAGCCCCCCATCCCTGGCCGCAGGGCCTAGCTGGTTACGTGGAGGGGATGGCCTAGGACGCAGAGCCAGCGCTCTGCGGGGGCACAGCCCGGAGGGCAGCAGTCAGGGGTGCTGAATGCCCCAGGAAGGCTGCCTGCTCCTGGCTACTTCAAGAAGAAAGTCTTCATTTGGGTCTGTGTGTTTGATTTTCTATTATAGCTAGAGTCCCCGACAGAACAAGGGGCCTCAGGTCACACAAGCTTTATCTGGAAGACTGGCTCCGTCCCTCCCCAGCTTGTATCACTAGGCATTTGCTTCCCATTCACAGCAAGTGCGCCAGATTTTTACTTTTCAGGAAGTGATACAAATTTTTTTTACATACATAATTTTAACTCAGTTAAAAAAAATATAAGTAGCAACACAATGTAAACATTGTGACAGCAGTTCTGGAATGTCTTAAGTCTGAGATCCAAAGATTGTCTCAGCTTCCCGTATGCAAGGCTCCAGCCAGTGTCATTACTGTGGGACAGAGTTTTCACATTTTACCTCAACAGAGACAAATGACTCCGACCTAGTTTAATGAGGTTTGGGAAAAACCAGCTGAGGTAGGCGCCATCATGTCCAGATTTGAAGATGTTTTGGGATCAATGAAACACACCAATGATACTTGTTTTCTGTTTTGGGTGTGATGAATGTCGAAGCGCTGATGCTGACTCAGATCCTGATTCCGCACTGTCACGTATTAAATTCTGCTTCCTTAATTGAGCGCTAGCAGCTGTTTTGCAGAATATTGCATATTAAACCGCAGGCAGCCTGACAATAAATATTGGAGGAAGGGGAATTTTAAAAACCTAAAAGCTTAATGAATTGTTGCCCTTTAAGAACTTGAACAAAGATTAGCTCCTGAGGCTTTTGCAGGCAGACCTCCCTCACCAAGATGATCTTCCCATTTCCTGGCTGACAGCTTTGAGATGACACCTCACTGGTGATGTTTTGCTGACATCTCAGATTATGCAGACAAGCCCTATGATGAATAGCATTAGTAAAAGTTAAAACCAGAAAGATTGCAATTAATTGAAACCCTGAATTTTTCCTGGCAAAAGTAAAACCAAAGTTCTCTCTCCATGAGAACGAAGCAATTAGCCCCTGTCCCCACCCACCAAAAAACCTACACCCTAACACCAATCTAAAGCGTGTAATTTAAAAGAAATAGGTTTTCAGGCCCACAGTTGAACAGTTCATCAAGGCTTTGCAGCTGGAGGTTTAAAAAATCCCACTTTCCGAAAATATCTGACAATCAAGGGCACAGAAACCAAGGTGATGCTGATTCTCACGGGTGCGAACAGCTTGTGGATGGCGTAGGCCACCAAGAAGGTGCTTGTGCCCGCCGCCATCTTCGACTGTACCAGGGACTCTTTGAACCCGAGTTTAAGCAGGATGGCTGACATGTCCACACCACTGGAGTGGGGAGGCAAACAGACAAAGACAAAAAATGTTTACTACAACAAAGGATTAAGTTAAGCAATCAGTTTGGCTTTAAGAGTTACAGTATTTTTCAAAATGTGATGAAAGTAGCTAGATAAAGTCTCAGGAAAAAAAGTTCTTATTTACAAACAAAAACCAAGTATCTGTTACTGCCAGCAGTCTTACCTTGAAACCACCATGTAAAACATGCCCAAGGAGATTAACGAGAGGCCGATGTGCAGCGACACGCCAACAGCACCATATTCTTGAAAAATCTTTTTCAGCTGCTGCGACTTGCTTAACTTTTTCCCCTCTGTACTGCTGATGTCTCCGCCTGTTGTCACAGTGATTTTTCTGGGGTCCTGCACACAAACCAAAGAAGGGGAGACACACTGGGGAAGGAGCGAGGGGGTAGTGGTCACCAGTGGCTTTCAGATGCACGCGGTGTCCTACTCTCTCCTGTCCTCCTCATCAGCTGGGGCTAATGCCCGCTTAGCCACTAAGGGCAGTGAAAGACTGGGTACCAGGTGTGATAGGCAGATCATGGCCCCAAAGATGTCTAGGTCCTAGGCTCCCGAACCTGTAAACATGCTACTTTACGTGGCAAAAGGATTTTGTAGGCGTGATTAAGGATCTTGAGATGGGCAAGTCATCCTGGATTTTCCGAGTGGGGCCAACATAATCACAAGGGTCCTTGTAAGAGGAGAGAGGGAGGCAGGAGGGTCAGAGAAGCAGATGTGAGAACAGAGGCAGTCAGGTTTGCAGTAACTTGTGCTCTGAGGCAGAGGAAAGGGCCACGGACCAAGGAATGCAGGTGCTTCTAGAAGCCAGAAGGACAGGAAATGGATTCTCCCCGACAGCCACTGGAAGGAACCTGCCGTGCCGACACACTGACTTTAGCCCTGGGAGACCCACTTTGGGCTTCTGGCTTCCAGGACTGTAAGATAATAAATGTGTGTTGTTTTATGCCACCAGGTTTGTGGTAACCTGTTGCAGTAGCCATCGGAACAAAACCCCAGGGCTCCTGCCCTTAGGGGCAACGATGATGCATGCTGAGCACGTTCTCTGAGCCAGGCATTGCTCAGTGCTTCTCTGTCTGCCTTCATCCTCACAACGACCTCTAGGTAGACGCAGCCACTCTTCCCCCTCCACAGAGGAGAGGAGTAGCGCGGGCTCAGAGGGGCCGAGGATTTGGCCCAAAGGCACTAAGACTAGAACCCTGGTGGCCTGGGTCCTCAGCCTGAGCACATGACAGCCCTGCAAGACTCGGTAAAACAAGGCAGTGGGTGCAAAATAAAACGGAGCACAAGCTATATTTACTTCTGGAAGCAAGGTTTATCCCTGAGAGCAGGGCGGGTAAAGGGAGGGTGAGTCCCCGAGCCATCAATACTGCGGCCGGGGTGAGTACAGAAATGATTAGTTGCGTGTGGCGTCTGTTAACATTTATGGAGCACCTACAAGGTCAGGAAAGCTTGGGAGCAACAAAAACAACAACGTTGGATTAAAAAGACAAAACACAACTCCTAAACATGGAGAGTGCCCTTTTAGTCAGAAGAGTTCTTCAGCTCTAACGACAAGCCCCAGGGCCTCTCGCAGGCGATATCTGGGTCAGTCGGCTCCGGGGACTGACTCTGCAGTGGGAAGGCTTCTTGTATTTTTAGCACATGCTGCAGTGAGCCACACTCCAAAGGCCAGAGCAGGGAGCACGCGGCCCGGATTCCCCAGGAGAAAGGGGGAGGACTCCCCAGGAATGAAAATGAAGTGACAGAGGCGCCCAGAGCAGCAGACTCCAAACTCAACAAGGGAGGGGGTCCTTCCAGACCCCTGCTTCAGGAGCCCCTGCTGAGTGGGTGGTAGCTGGGACCAGGCTCATCTGGGGGGGGGGAGGCCCCAGATGCTGCCTTTCTCAGGAGCTCCCAGGGGGCCTGGATGCTGCTGGTCCATTTGTCTAGGTCTAGGCACCCAGCCTCTGATCATACAGATCTGGGGTGAAGCCTGGGCACTGGGATTCGATATCCGTTCCACAGGCGCTTCGAAGTGATCAGCCAGGGTTGCCAGGTAAAGCCCCGCTCGCTCGGTACTCCTGCCTCCCCTGCCCTGCTCCTTCTGCCTTTTGCAGACTCTCCAGGTGGCCTTCCCTTCTCAGATGCACATGCCCTGCAACAGACTGAAGGGACTCCTGCCAGCACTTCCTAAGCTGGAAACACAAACTTCACCTCCAAGAGGCCCTCCTGGACCGCCTCACAGCTGCCTGCCCTCCGCTCTCACATCACCCACTTCCCTCTCTGAGGTTTCCATCTTCAGGACCGTCCTGCTTATAATGCAACAAGTATAACAAATACACATAACAGATAATATAAGCGTTCTTTGCTTGTTTGCTGTTGGCCAGAGGCCTGGAACATGTGCTTCCCGGGAGCAGGAACCTGCTCCCTCTCGCCTGGTTCTCAGCACTCGGAGGGTGAAGGGACAGTCTCTGGCAAGTGTCTTGAGGGGGAGGCATCCAGAAGTGTCGAGATGGAGTGCATGTACTAGGATGTGATGAACAGTTTTAAGTGCAGCATGTCCCTTTCCTCCCCAGGGCATACTTCCACTGCCTCCCGTCCTGCCTACCCGCGTCTCATCCCCCCATTGTATGCCAGGCCCACACCATATCCTTCATCCCTTGTGCTCATCTGCATTGTCCCCGGAGCCAGCGGCCCTGGTGGCCCACCCGTGCCCCGCAATCCTCAGGCCTTGGGCGGACACCCCGTCAGAGCCTGCTGCCCCTCCTTCCATGTGGGCGAGCGGCTACTGCTGTCTGCCTCCTGCCTCCTTTACCCCCTAATGTGACTGTTTTCTTTTTTGACAACACTTGGACCAGAACTCCCAAGCGACTCTTGCCCAAGCTGTGGGCGGGAACGTGAGACCCCATCCAAGGGCCTGGGCCGGTCCTCGTCGAGGGGCTGACCCTACAGAGCAGGAGACAGGTCTACCGACCAGAGGGGTGTGCCTGAGGGAGGCTGGGCTGAGCAGGTTTGGGGGAAGCTGCCTCAGGACAGAACCAGCGAGCAGGTGGCTGCTGGGTTTCCTCTCTGGTCACCCCACGTGTCCACACAGGGAAGACACTGGGAGCAAGAAGGGGTCTAAACCCTGGCATGACCTCAGCTGGGGCCCTGCTGACGTCCCACTCTGGCTGGTGACTCCCAGACGTGTATCCCCTGGAAATGTACACGGCAAGAAGACGCTGGCTGTGAACCAGGAGGCGGGCCCTCAGCAGACACTGGATCTGCAGGTGTCCCCATCGTGGACTTCCGGCCTCCAGGACTGTAAGAAATGAGTGTTTGTTGTTTAAGCTGCCCAGTCTATGGTATTTTTGTAATAGCGGCCTGCAGACTACAGCAACTTTTTTCATTCATCATCATGTTTTCAAGGTTCATCCACAGTGCAGTAGGTATCAAACGTCATTCCTCTTTATGAAGCAGAATTTGATTCAACTGAAATACAAGGTACAGATTCTAAAATTCACTTTGCAGGGCAAGCTGGGAGCCACGGCACATTTCGCCCGACAAAGAATGTCTGCTCTGTCTGGGAGCATGGCTGTTCCTGGTAACCCCCGGGCCAGCGTCTCAGCTGGTTCCATGCAGGACTAGGGCCCGGCTCTGGACTAGCTGTCAGAGTGATGAAGACGCACTGTGGGAGCTGCATGTACGCAGAAGACAAGGCACAAGAGCAGACTATCCGGTTGTCCCCAGAGAAGCTGGGGGTCCCTGAGGGGCCACATTCCGGGCATGGCGAGGAGGGGGTGGAACTCAGTCTTGGATTAAAATTTGCCCAGGATCATCCTTGATTTTTAATCATACACAACAGCTACTCATTTGCCCCTCCTCCCCAAAAAGTTGGCACAAAACTCAGATTTATTACTTAAAAAGAGTCTTTTCATTACTTCTGAACTGAAAGAGCATCTCTTTTGTTCCCAAACTGCAGCTGAGACTGAAAAACAAACAAAACCCCAGGACACCTAGAAGCCTTGGTCCTGGAATTAAATCTCAGTTTCATTAAAGGCTGCTCAGTCTCTTGGAATTAAGTGTTAAGGCCCCGGAGCTAGGGACAAACTCTAGTTCCTCACTGCCTTTAGCTTTGACTTCTGTGGGGTTTTTTTGAATTATGAAAACAAATGCTTAAAAAGGGGGAGAGGTTACTGAAACCCAGTACTGGGGTACCAGGTACCTGAGGCTGATTCTGATAGGCAGGAAAGATTTTTGGAAAGATTTTAGGAAAACCACCGGCGTCCTCAGGAGAGGCCCCTTCTGTTTAGCCGGGCACTGGGCTGAGCGCTTTAAAGGTGTCATCTCAGAAGAACCCTCTCAGCCCGTGATGTGGGCACCTCTGTCGCTCGCACTTTGACAGACGGGAGACTGAGGCTCCGGGAGGAGCTGTGAGCTGGCAGCGCCCAGACGGGGCTCTGTGCTGACCACCTAGACTGCGAAATCATGATGTCCCCCAAGAGCTGAAAGTCCCTAAAGGAAGAGCCTGCTCCAGAACTGCGAGGCTCCCGATGGGGGAAGGGAAGCTAATCAGTCTCCTTTTGCTGGGTCAGCACCCACGCCCTCCCCGCCCACCAGCCAGAGGGCCGCTGGGAGCCGAGGTTCTTTCTGATAAACAGGCCCCGCCCACCTTTTGGCCCCGGAGGCGGCGGTGCAGATGGGAGAACTGCCAGGCGCCGATGCGAGGACAGTCTATCCACCAAGGGCCAAACAACGCCCTGGGGCCGATGATGGGTGACCCCACCCTTGACGATGGCCCAGACAAACTTCATTTCCCCCATCGGTCCCCTCAGCAGGACTGGGTGTAGCTGCCTCTCTCTCGAGAGCCCTTTTCTGTATGGCCTCTATTTCGGCAAAAGGCCTTTGGCCAAAAAGAGAAAAATAAAAAGGCTGCCAGGCTTCCAGCTACAGAATAACCAGTATCTGATTTCAAAACAATGGGAGGGACAAAATACTCAAACACAATGGACAATTTCCTGTCTGCTGGTGCCTCAGTTGGTTTTTAACTTTCTAGAGTTAGAATCTTACATGGACAATTTCTTCTTTTCATCTTGGTAAAAGGAAATCTCTTTAGGCATTGTGAGTCATGCATTTTTCTTCCTAACCCTGGAGGAGACTAATAAGGCAAAAATAAAGGAATTTTGAGGGGGGTGACTTACAATGAATGGAAACTTTTCAGACATTCATTTCTTCATGAAATATCGCCTTACGTACATACCTGTGATGTATGCTTAGGCACTTCCCTGAATGCATATCACATCGCACCTGCTCTAGTGTCTCCACTAGATCTATAGAGTACTTTCATATGCTTCTGTGTGCGTGCATGTGTGTGATGCCTATCCCCATATTTATTAAGGTACAGAAGGGGCAGGAAGGTTTGAGGAATGAGCCAAAAATCTTGCTCACAAGTTGCTCAGATTGTTTGAAGTGACATCTATTTTCATTCATTCAATAAATAATAATAAACACTATATTGTGTTTACTTTGCACCACTGTTCTGAGTACTTTGAAAATTTGTATTAATATTTATATAATCCTCACAACAACCCTGTGAAGTAGGCAATACTGTTATGTCTACTTAAGCTCAGAGAGGTTAAGTAACTTTCTGAGAATCACACAGGGGTTACTGATCAGAACTGGGATCCAAACCAGTCGAGTGTGGTTCCAAGGCTTTTGTTCATAACAGCTGTGCTGTGTTCCTCACTTATTCATGTCTGCTCTGTGCTGGGCACTGCTCGAAATGTGGGGGACAGAGCAGTGAACCAAACAGACAAAACCCACTCTCGGGGAGACTATGTCTAGTGGGAGGGGAGGGGCAATAAACAAACGAGGAAGACATAAGGGCTGCTGATGTGACAAGTGCTGTGGGCAAATGCCAAGGATGGGGCGGGAGGCAGGGTGGAGGTGGACTGGGAGGGCTGCTGCCAGTTTAATCAATAAGGTCATCAGGGAAGAGTTCCCTGAAAAGGCAGCGAGTGAGTGAGAACTGGTGGAGATGGGGAGGGCGCTGGGGCTGAGAGAGCAAGCCGTCTGCTATTTCCCTTCTGGAAGTGGTAAGTGTAGGCAGGTTAGGCTGCTTTGCCAGGTGACCTGACACTGAATCAGGTTAAGTGAAAAAGGCACACAGGTTTCTCCTGTGTCTTTACCTCCTCCCTCCTCTCTGTTAGAGCAGAAACTCCTTGGTGGGTGTGTCTCTCTGGCACTTAATTAAATGCCTAGTACATTTGGGGACTCCAGCTGGGCACTGTACTTCCTCCCCCTAAAGACCAAAAATGAGGTGCCTGAGGGTAGCCAGGAACAGCCAGCAGCGGAGACAGCGCTCCACCTGCTGCCAGGCCCCATGGGGGAAGTGTTTTCTCAGAGAGATGAGTATCTTTTGTCCTAACTTCCTGTAGGATAGTGATCCCGCAGGGGTCCCACCCGTCTGACAGAGAAGAGGAGAAACAGCACAGCCCTGGGGCCCTAGGACTATGTATTCCCTGTGATGACAATACTGACTGATGCCGGGTATGCACATTATCTCATTTTACGCTCACGCCCTGGTATGTGAATTATTAACATCCCATTTTACAGATGAGGAAACTGAGATGCAGAGAAGTGAGGAATTTGATAGAGACACAGAACTAGTGAGTAGAGAGAGGGATGTGGGGAATCTGAGACCACACTCATCACCACTGGATAATACACTACCACTCGCACATGCACACACCTGTCAGTGCCAGGCTGACAGGGCAGACAGGCAAGTCAGGAGAACATTCCAGATGATGAGCACAGAGAAAATCCATACCCCTGGGGCTGAGCGGGCCAGTGGAGGCACCCAAGGTATCCCTGGTAGTCAGGGAAAGCTTCTGGAAGGAAGGGACAGCTGGGCTGATCCACGAAGAATCACCAGGAGACAACCAGGTGTGGGCGGAGAGTGCTGGACCCCTGAGGGTCCCTAAACTGGGCTCAGGAGGTAGAGACAAGATCTACCACCTGTCAGATGGGGTAGTCGAAGGCAGGGAAGAAGCTTCTCCATCGTGGGGGAGACATGGTAAGAGCATGGGTCAAAAGCCTATGGAATATTCAGGAAGCACTGGCTCCCGCTGGCGTTGTGCTAAGGCCCAAATCAGCTCATGGAATTGTCCCCCAAACTACTGTGGGGAAGGTGCTGTTTTTAGCCCTCTTAAAGGTCAGCACACAGGCTCAGAGGCCTTCAGCACTTGGAGTGATGTCACACTGCTGGTGAGTGGATGGTCGCAGGCAAAAGGACGAAAGGGTGCAAAGCTCGAGGCACTGCTTGTCTCAACTTGTTAGTCCTGGATCTCCAGACTTCACTGCTCACTGCTGTTTTCCTTTAAGGAGGCCCACTTAAAAGCAAAACAAAACTGTAACCGCTATTTTTAAAAAGGATAGTCTGCATGACCATTCTGAATGGCAACCCATTTTCACTTACCATACATAGAAGGAAACCGAAGTGAAACACAATGAAATAACACTGCGTTTCTTATGCGAGTCTTGCCTGAAGTCTGACGGGAAGGCCCGCTCTTCGGGTTACATAAAAGGGAGTGGCAGCGAGTGCTGGGAAGTATTAAAGACAGCAGCACCCACGGAGCCTCTCCTCCGCGCAGCATGACTTCAAAAGGGAACAACTCTAACGGCCAGTCGAGAACGCTGATACCGAGCCCAGGCCCCACCTCCTATTCTCTCGGCTACCACCACAGTACTGGCCGGACCCCTTGGGAACCTGGGGACCTGCCGGAGACTGTGACCTTGGCCAGATCGCCGTACCTCCCTGAGCCTCAGTTTCCCAGGCTGTCAACTGGGAGGATCGCTTCCTTGGTTTGTAGAGATATGGGGTATGCGGACCATGAAGATGTTCGGTCTCGGGCAGCTGCGCGTGCAAAATTCTCCTTCGGTGGAGGTAGACGGGCGATTGGGGCGCCCAGGGATCGGGGCTCCGGGGGAATCGGTGCGGCCCGGGGATCGGGGTGGGGGTGGGGAGGCTTACCTGGCGGCCGTCACTGTTCCCGCGGGCCGCGCGCTGCAGCGGGGAGTGTGGCCCTGGCCCGAGCAGCGGCAGGAACACGGGCGGCGAAGCGCAGGGGGCGGCGGCGCCCAGGAGCCAGGAGGCGCGAGGCCGGACCCGGGCGCCCACTCTGCCAGCGGGGCCCAGGAGCGCCAGCAACCCGGCCATGGTGCGCAGCCCAGCGATGCCGCCCGCGCAGCCGACCACAGAGGGAACCAGCGCGGTGGGCGGGGCCCTCGGGAGCCCTAGCCCGGAGCGGCGGGGGCGGGGCCGGAGCCGGAGCGGAGCCGGGCACCGTTCTCGGCCCCGCCCACCGACCCCGCCCCTCCGGAGCCTGAGCAGCTAGGGCGGGGCCGGAGCTAATGGACGCGCTCCTATTCCGATTTAGCCTGAGAGTTGCTGGGTGGATTCTGACTGACGCATCCTGTTAGTTACAGGAGAGTCAAGCCAGCCCAGATTCTAGAGTGAAGGATGTAGATTCCTCCGACTTGATGGGAAATGACAAGGTCACCTGTGGAAGGGCTTGTGGGATGGGAAACATCTATGAGAAATGCAATCTACTACAGTATTCAACTATTAACTATAATGATGATAATAATCTTTGGTCTCCATGCTGCAGAAGAAGAAACTGAGGTGCAAAGAAATAAAGCCTTCTCTGAGGCTTCTTATCCTCATAAACTTCTCATGCCTGACCCTCTGTAGCATTTTGGTTGAAACTAGAGGATTCAAAGTGTTTCTAGATCTTTTGCAATTTTAGGTAGAAAAGAATTTAACACAAGGAATTGTTGCTTGGAAAACCATTGAAAAAGCTGGAGGAGTGGGCGTTAGGCTGGGCCCCCAGGAAAGACTCTCTGGACAGAGCAACATTAGCCTGCCAGAGGAGCTGTCCCCTCAGCCACCGCCCGGATGGTGGGCATCAGGAGTGGGCCAATGGAAGGAATGAATTCTGGAGGAACTGTCGGAGCTGTGACCCCAGGATAAAAAAACTGCGCCATTGCAGCTGCCTTTCAGCTTCCACAAAACAGGTCACTGGACACTGGAAAGCTGGGTCAGGCTGCTGCCTCTGTCATAACTAACTATCCACACCCACGGGCTGTTGACAACTGAATTCTGCAGAAAATCCCCCCATCTCTGCAAACTTGTTGACCAGCAGCACACAACCCAAACTGCAGGAGAATGCCTCCGCCCCATGTCTTCCTTCAAAACACGGCACAATTGCATCCAATGGCAGAGACAAATTCATATCCAGAAACCTAGCTGCAAAGAGGAGTTTTAGCCTTTCTGCCAGGAAGTTACCTCAAGACTCCTCACCCTGCTCCCACCTGGAGAAGCCCCATATGTCTCACTGGCTGGAACCAAGTCATGTGACACTCTTAGCTGCAAGGGAGTCTGGAATTTGAGGATCTGGCAGAAGAAACAGACTTGGCTTGGATCAGAGGAGGCACAGCGTCTTCCCGAACACAATCAGGGTTTTGCTGGCAGGGAGGTAGAGGAGGATGGCTGCTGGGGGGTGGTGGGTAACTCGCAAGACAGTGTGACAGCACTGTGTGCTCACGCATGGCAGTGAGTATAACACGGAGAATGCATGCGACGGGGGAAGTGGCACAGGTCAGCGTGTGTATGTGAGGGGGTTAAAACCGAAAGGGGCTGAGGTACTGGAGGAAGAATAAAGGATTTTCCTTTCTGGCGGGGGAACTACTTCTTCCCAGTTTCCAAGGGAACACATGGTTAATCTGCTCAGGAGTCCGGGGCCTCGAGGCTACTCACTGTGGCTTGTTTCTCTAAGAATGTGAGACACTAGATTCTGGAGCACAGGCAGACTATTAAAATAAAAAGTGTACCGTGCTGGAGACAAATTGCTATGTTTTCTCCCAGTACATATTCTCTGATTGTACCTGAGTCTTCCTGAGGACAAGAGGGCTTTTATTCCAATTCTCTTTCTCTGTCAGATTCTTCAGTGACTGTTCTAAACGTTTTCTGCCCACCTGGAGTCCTCCCTCCCGCCCTGATGCCTTCCCTCTGAGCACATATTCCCCCTTCCGCCCACGCCTCCTACTTCTCAGGGGAAGCCTACATGGTAACTGATGGTTCGAGCCCCCTCCTTGTTTCCCTCCACCATTCCCCACCTCCTGTCCCTTTTCCCAAAGCAAATCCCACCTCCCACACTCCTGTATCACTTCTTGCCTCTGCTCTGTTCATTTACAGTCGGCATTCATTATTCTGAACACCTGCTGTGTTCCGGGTGCTGTGCTGGCAGCGGGTGACACAGTGAAGGTAAGGCTTTGTTGCTTCACGATCTGGGGGTTAGCATCATGGCTTTGGTGTGATACAGGCCTGGTATAGAATCTTGGCTAAGTGAATCCAACTATCTAAGTCTCTGCTTCCTCACTTGTTAAGAAGTGGGAGTAATAACACCTGTCTCCAAGGGTTCCTGTGCAGGTTAAAGGAGGTAACATGCTTCAGTGCTTGCAGGACTGGGCCTGGTGCAGAGTGCTCAGGAAATGGAAGTGTGGCTGGTGTTTCTTTCTCTTTTGTCTGCCCAGCTCCCTCCTTCTCCTGAAGATGCCCCTTCCTCCCTCGTGTAGTTTATACGAAGCTGTCAAATCTCAGTGCTCCACCTGCCCTCTGGTCAGGAGATGGATGTGAGATCCAGATATTGCCAAAGTACCCCATGTCCCTGGTATTGGTAATAATGAGGTCATGTGGTGTATGTGCATTATAACAAGACTTCTTCACCTGCTCTATCATTAATGTCTTTCCTATTGAAACCATAATTGTGGAGCAGTATTTTATTTCTTTCTTTCTTTAAATGTCATAGGTCTTTTATTTTTATTTATTTATTTATTTTAATTTTTAAATTTAAGTACAGTCAGTTACAGTGTGTCAATTTCTGGTGTATAGCACAGTGTCCTAGACATGAATATACATACATATATTTGTTTTCATATTCTGTTTCTATAAAGGTTATTACAAGATATTGAATGTAGTTCCCTGTGCTATACAGAAGAAACTTTTTAAAAATCTATTTTATTTTACATTTTTTGTTGAGTTATATTCATTTTACAATGTTGTGTCAAATTCCAGTGAAGAGCACAATTTTTCAGTTATACATGAACATACATATATTCATTGTCACATTTTTTTTTCGCTGTGAATAAAATCTATTTTTATATATAGTGGCTAACATTTGCAAATCTCAAACTCCCAAATTTATCCCTTCCCATCCCCTTTCCCTGGTAACCGTAAGATTGTTTACTATGTCTGGGAGTCTGTTTCGGTTTTGTAGATGAGTTCATAGTATCCTTTTTTTTCTGGAATGTTATTTAAAAGCTGCAGAGCACTCTATGGTATAGATACTCCATGATTTATTTAATCCAATGTCTTGGTGAGGGATGTTATAGACTGAATGGTTGTGTCTTCAGAGGCAGACAGGTAAGGGTTGAGCGTGGGGCCCTGATAAAGGCATGTAATCTCCATGAACCTCAGCTTTCTTTTTCTGTGATGTGGGAGTAACCACGGGTGCCTCCCTGGCTTTCTGAAAGAATGGAGATCAATCCCAGGTGTGCCCCACAAGGGTGGTATCATTTCCCACATAATGCCCTGGGCACAGAGACCGGCACACACGCTTCCTTCCCGAAGCTATCGTAGTGAGCACGGTGGCCATTATTGTTTGTCTTCATTCACTCATTCCGAGAAGAGGGTGAACAGTGTGGGCTGGAGACAAAGGCTTCGGAGTTGGGGGAGCAGGGCGTAGGGCCTGAGCTGTCCAGTCTACTGAGGCCACTCAGGGAGAGAGATGCTGAGAAAAGCAGTAGTTTGTTGAGGATGGAGGTGCTGACATGGTTTTCCAAGAGTCTCCTCTCCACTGCCTCCAAGGTGGGAACAGGTCACTTAGATCTTAGGAAGGCTCTGGATTAGCTGGCACTATGATGTCTCAGGATTTTTTTTTGTCTGTCTGATGTCTGAAATGGTTGCTAATGAGAATGTCTGAAGTAGTTGCTAATAACGATTCAAAGACTACTGACTCATGTCTCAGAAGCATGGGGATTAACAGGAAATAAAATCAATATCCGTAAAGCAGACCAGTGGCTGCCTGTTCAGTGGGCAACTGTGGAGTTTTTAAAAGCTTAATTGTTTTTTAAAGTTACTGTAATAGGTAACACTTGCTCATTGTAAAAAATAAAATCCAAACGACATAGCCAGTAACTTGGTTTATTCATTCAACAAACACATTTTGAGCATCTACTCAGTGCCAGGCACACAGTCATAAACTAGGAAGGCAAGGTCCCACGGAGCTTATGTTCTATTGAGGAAGAGATGCCAGGGGTGGGGTGGTGGGAAGAATTCAAAACATAATCTCCTGCCAACCCAGAAAAACTTTACACAAAAGGAGAAGAGAAAGAAAACAGTTTTTTAATTTTATAAATTGAAGTATAGTTGATTTACAATATTGTATTAGTTTCAGATGTACAGCAAAGTGATTCGTTTATATATAGATGTAGAAAACAGTTTTATTATTGAATAAACATCAAGCTAGAATGTGATGTAGATCAAGGGCGATTCACTAAAGAGATTGCAAAGACAGAAAACTGAGCAGATGCTACATCCAAAGACAAAAAATAACTAGTTCTCATGTTAAAGGACTTGATGGCACTGTTTGTCACACATTAGATTCATCCTAAATCCACTGGTAATTGGGGAGGCCATTTGTGCTGGTTAATTCTCTTCACCCAAAGGAATAACACACTTCCCATGTCGCCATGACAAGCATGTAATTATAACACAGAGCTAGCCACCTAAGTTAAACCTCACCTGGCTGGGAGGTAGGGCTACCATCTTCCTTGATGTTTACATTTCAAAGAAACAGCTCTCAGACTCTGGACTAACACATTCCTGGGTTGTAAAAACTGACAAGTGGCTTATTTCACCTTTAAAAATGTTTACATACATCTCAAAGGGGCAGAGAAAGAATTTACAAGATTTCTAAAGGAAATGCCCTAAGAAGAGGAGAGCGGGGGTGGCAGGGTTCTCTTCTTTTTTTGCACCAGAGAAAAATCAACTTTTTACTTTTCCAATTTATTTTCAACCTTAGAGAGAAAGCCATTAAACAAATGAGTGTACCCTATGACACCTGGCAGCAGTCAGTCCCACGTGGAAGCCAAGTAAGGGACTGGGGAGCTGGGGAGTGTGACTTTCTATCAGGCAGTCTGGTAGGTCTCCAGGAAGAGGTCTGTGTGCCCAGAGCCTGCAGCCAAGAGAACAGGGAAGCCCCCCAGCAGGAGCCAGCGTCAGCCGCATTTTGTGTGTCCTTCCAGGCAGGTTTCTGTGTGTGAACAGTCACATCTTGTTGTTCTTCTGCTTACTGTTTTTTTTAAAAAATGGGATTATAACATGTGTTCTTCACGTGCTTTTTTTCACCCACTGTCCCATCAAGGACATCTGCCCTTGTCGGTAAATACAGAGCAGCCTAACCTTCCTTTAAATGGCTGTGATGTATTCCCTGTGGAGGTTGTGCAGATGTGGCTTACCCCTTCCCCTATGGGATGGACGTGCGGGGCCTCCTTAGTGGGGTGAAGCCCAGGTTCAAGCTCGAGGTGCACTGCTTGCTTCCTGTGGACACTGGGCAAATTTCTTAACCTGTGCTTCTGTTTCTGCACATGCAATACAGGGACACTCATACAGGGTACATGAGGTGAGGACTGCACCTGTTAACATGTGTGAAGTGCGTGGAACAGCCCTGGCTCCGAGCAGGTCTATCCAGGTGTCGGCTATTATCCTTACAAACTGCATTAATAATTACCGGTTGTTCTCCCATAAGGGTGTATCTGTCCTCTCATTTCCGTCCCCCTCTTCTCCCTCCCTCCTCCTCCTTCCTTCCTCTTCAAATATTTATTGAACATCTATGATCTGCCCTCTACTTTGCCAGGCACTGGGTTATGTGAGTGGACGGCCTGGAATGGTCCCTACTCATAGGAGCTTAGAGTCGGGTTGGGCTGATGAACACGTAGTGAACAAGTAGCCAGGAAAGGACAGCTCATGAATCGTGCTGGGCCTGGGGTAATCAGGAAGGCTTCCTGGAGAAGGAGGCACTGGACATCTGAAGGATGCCAAGGAGCAGACATGGAACTTCCAGGGAGAAGAGGCCGCCAAGCAGAGGCACAGCTGGGTGCAGGTCCAAAGGAGGAAGAAAGCTGTGTTGGGGGCGGGGAGTCAGAGGAGGCTGGAGCAGCTGGGGTGCAAGGGGTGAGGGGCATGAGGAAGCTTGGAAAAAGTTGCCGGGGGCCAGATGATCCGATTTGGTCTTAGCTACAGCGGGTAAGCACTGAAGGGTTTTAATCAGGGGAGCGGTGCAATCTCACGACCACATTACACAGGCCCCTCTGCTTGTGCCGGGTGAAGGAGGCAGGACGCCAAGCAGGGGGCCCCGCTGGGAGGCGTTTGAAGAACTTGGGGCGAGACAGGATGTGCGCTGGGGGCTCGTGGGAGGACCTGGGAGACTCCATGCAACATATGGAGGTGGGGGGAGGAGAGGGAGGACTCGGGGTGGTTGGAGGAGGTCACGGAGAGGATGTGACTTATTCAGAGGAGATCCAGGCCTAACATGAACAGCTGCTACTTGATGCACACTCTGCTGCCAGGCGTGCTCTGGACTGTCATCTTTGCATCTAACAGCCACCCCACCCCACGGGGACAGCATTATCCTCATTTACATTTGCAAATGACGGAACTGAAGCTTAGGGGGCAAGTGGTCTGGGGCTCTGACGGTGACAGAGGCTGCAGAGCTGGGTCTCGGAAGTGGGTGTTAGAGGACCCCAGCTCCACTGGTTAGCATCTCGGTGATGCCTGCTGATCACTCCGACTTAACCACGATGAACTTGCCCCGGCACCGGATAGTCCTGTCCTAGGTGCCCTTGTCCAGCAGGTGGCGCTGCAGACTCTCCCAAGGCTCCCACTCAGAAAAGGAAGGCATTGCCCGCGATTCTTGAGGTTTGGGGCAAGTTGCAGTTTGCAAATGCAAAGACCTAAAACAGCCCCCTGGGCCATTAAGGCTCTGGACCTTTCAGCAAATCTCTTTTGCACATGAGTTGCAATTTGCCTTTTGTAGGAAGCCTGGCGTACCCTCAGAGCTGAGTGGGGAAATAACCACTCATTTCTCTGATTGCTTTTCTGGGTGATGGTTGTTGCTTTTGTCTTTTTTTTTTTTTTTTTTGCCTAATTTTTTGTTACACCAAGGTGGGGCCACATTTATGCGAATGTATGAACCAACTAACATAATTAATCTTCAAGGAGAAGTATGCAAACATAGCAGGTACAGTTTTATAGATGAGAAATAGGCTTAGACGAAGTGAATGGGGTCATGGAGCCACAAGAACCCAAGACTGTAGGTGTCAAGGCTGCTCTTTTTCTTTTTCTTTTAATTGAAGTATAGTCAGTTACAATGTGTCAATTTCTGGGGTACAGCACAATGTCCCAGTCATGTATATATGTACATATATTCATTTTCATACCTTTTTGATTAAAGGTTATTACAAGATATTGAATATAGTTCCCTGTGCTATACAGAAGAAAAAAATTTTAAATCTGTTTTTATATATAGTGGCTAACATTTACAAATCTCAAACTCCCAAATTTATCTCTTTCCACTCCCTTTCCCCTGGTAACCATAAGATTGTTTACTATGTCTGCGAGTCTCTTTCTATTTTGTAAATGAGTTCATAGTGTCCTTTTTTCCCCCTTTTTTTAGATTCCACGTATGAGTGATATCATATGGTATTTTTCTTTCTCTTTCTGGCTTACTTCACTTAGAATGATGATCTCTAGGTCCATGTTGCTGCAAATGGCATTATTTTATTGTTTTTTTATGGCTGAGTAGTATTTCATTCTATATATACATACCACAACTTCTTTATCCAGTCATCTGTTGGTGGACATTTAGGTTGCTTCCATGTCTTGGCTATTTAAATAGTGCTGCTATGAACATTGGGGTGCATGTGTCTTTTCGAATTAGAGTTTCCTCCAGATATATAACCAGGAGTGGGATTGCTGGATCATAGGGTAAGTCTATTTTTATTTTTTTAAGGAACCTCCATACTGTCCTCCACAGTGACTGCACCAAACTACATTCCCACTAGCAGTGTAGGAAGGTTCCCTTTTCTCCACACCCTCTCCAGCATTTATTGTTTGTGGACTTTTTAATCATGGCCATTCTGACTGGTGTGAGGTGATACCTCATTGTAGTTTTGATTTGCATTCCTCTAATAAATAGTGCTATTGAGCATCTTTTCATGTGCCCTTTGGCCTGGACTTTCAGCTTTTGAATCTATGGACTTCTCCGTTCAAGATGATCTCTGATTCCACTTAAGAACAGAATCTTTATGCTTCGGTGACATCTAAAGTCCTCATCCTTTTACTGTCTGCAGTGAACCTGGACACCAGCCAAGCTCTGGCTTCTGCATGTCAACCTGCTTTAATAACTGCAGTGGTGAATAATCAGTGGGGAGTGACTGGGGCCAGGGAATGAGGATTTTGAATCAGCGTCCCCGAGAGAGGTAAGGGAGGCAGCAGGAAGAAACCAGACTCTTCTTTCACACCCCGGATTTTCAGGTTTCCCAGGGTGTTTTGCCTGCATTGTCTGTGAGACTTTAAAGAGCCATTAAAAACAATCTTGGTCCCGAACACCTGACATAATGAAGCAGATGTAATTCCCTCAGATTTGCAAAATGGGAAAAGAAACTAGAAAGCCTGTGGGAGGTAGGAGTGGCCATTGACTGTTCCAGGGGAATTTTTCTCTGAGTTACTCCGAGGCGGATCTTTTCTGAGACAGAGAAAGGACTGTGATTGTCCGTATTTTACATGATGGGGCTCAGCTTGTTGCCCTCTGACTTCAGCCTCGGAGAAGGCTGGCTCATTGGTGCTGGCAAATGCTTTCCACGTTATTCCCATCTCACAAGCCGTGATCATGTCAGCTAATGGATCAGGTGGCGAGGAGACACTCATCTTTAGAGCATCTTTTCTCTGAGTGTGGATGCGGGGACCACCTGGGGGATGGCTTCCTTATAAAGCAGATTTCTGGGTCCAGACTAAAACCACTGATTCCGAATCCCTGGGGATAGGATCCAGGGATCTATAGTTTAACAAGCTACTTGGGTGATTTTCTGCAGTGCATTAGAGGTGGGGGTGGGGGGAGCAGGCTGTGTGGTGCAAGGGAGAGCTCTGGAAGGCCTTCCCCTTTGTTAAGATGTCTAAGCTGAAAGCACTCAGGGAGATGCTGACCTGTAGCCTAGATTCTATGGAGAATTGGCTTTGATTTTTGCCACTAGGATCAAGAGAGAATTTTGTAGATAATTTAAGCTGTGTCTTAGCACAGATTAAAAGGACCACCTCTGGTTGAGAGAGACATATCTTTTAATCTTACTTAGAATAATGCTGTTTGGAACTAGTCACGTACTATGATATATGGCTCTTCAATAGGATGGTTGACTCTACGGTAAACTGTAGTAGTTGTCTATTGCTGCATAACAAATTTCCCTAACATTTAGTGGCTTAAAGCAATAGTAAACATTTATTATTGCTTACAATTTCTATGGGTAAGGAATTCATAACTTGGTGGTTCTGGCTCAAAAATTTTCATGAGGTTGCAGTCAACACGTGGGCCAGGGCTGCCATCATCTGAAGATTAGATTGGGGCTGGATGATCCACTTCCAAAGTAGCTCACTCCCATGGCAAGCCTGTTGGTGTTGACTGCTGGCAGTGCCTCTCCACGTGGGCCTCTCCATAGTGCAGCCTGAGTGTCCTTGCACTCCAGCCCAGGCCATCCCAAGAGAACAAGGTGGAAGTTATGATGCTCCTTATAGCCTAGCTTTGGAAATTACACACTGTCACTTCTGCAGTGTCCCATTTGTCAAACGGGTCAGCCCTATTCAGTGTAGGAAGTGAGGATCTCTGGGGACCACTTTGGAGGTTAGCTACCAAATGAACAATACTCACTTTGTCATAGAAATAATAATCAACTGCTGTTGATGGAGAGCTGACTATGTGCTAGACACCGTACCATGCTCTTTATACACGTAGTCTCATAATTATATAAAGGCTATTCACTGGTGCTCAGTATTCAGACTTAGCTTATGAGTTCAGCGTTCAGAAGGAAGTGTAAATATGAACTGTTTAGGAACATGAAAGCATAGGGGTTTTGGGCAGAGGTTGTGAAGTGGATTGGAGGGAGGAGGAGTGGAGATAAGGGGTTGGGAACTAACGAGCATTTCACAAAGGCAGGGGGTCAGGAGACCCTGCAGAAAGTTGATGGAATAAGAAATAGAGGTTTGAGTGCACCATCTAAAATTCTAAAGAGTCACAGAGGGTCTAAAAAAATAGAGCTAAAAATGTCAAAAATTGAGATGGAGTGGGGAAGTTATGGGCTAAATCCTCTTGGTGGAGAGATGATGTGTGTATCTAAACCTGGAATAATGGTACAAACATATTATTTAGAGCTCTGGAGGTGAACAATGGAAGTGAATATACAGGACAGCAGATCATAATGCAGCTCTGGAGAGGAGAGAAAGCAGGAAGAGGGAGGGCGGGTGTCATGGATGAGACCTGGAGAGCCAGGGAACATGGGGAATGTCACAGGTGGGGACATTTGATCAGAGATCTGAGCAGACTGTGGGAGTGAGCCATGGGGCTTCCTGCGGGCAAAGCATTCTATGTAGAGGGAACAGTAACTACAAAGGCCTGAGGCCAAAGTGTGTCTGGAATTTGTCATCAATGGGAAGAAAAGGGGAATAAGAAGAAAAAAATTGTAGTTTTTCAGACCCATCTGTGCTTCCTCAGTCTCTGGCTTACTGACTCATTTTTTTTCCTTCTCCACTCCATCCTCTGAATTCTTAAAAAAAAAAAAAAAAGACATTTATTGTTTCTATCACAATAACTTGTGTAAGAAAAAGAAAAAAGAAAACACATAAAACATAATTGCCTTTTAATCAGGGTGGAATCTTGTTAAATGAAAACTGGATAGATGGATCCTTGGTTTGGATACACAAAAACAAGCATGGGACTGGATTGGCAAGAAGGACATCAGGAAAGCAGAAAGAGGGAAATTTGGAGTAGGAAGGGAGCCAACGGGGAGGGAAGGGATAGGAGAAGATACGGGAAAGTGGGGAAGAGGATGAAGGCTCCGCAGGATTGAAGATTCTGAAAAATCTCATGTGGTGGGGTGGCCGAAGGATTGGATGAATAAAGATTTTAAAATCTGAAGTAATAATTTCTTGTTTTTGCAGTTTATTTTAATTTATCTAATGAACACTTCCTTTGCACTTAGCCAAGCATCATTCTAAATGCTGTTCAGAATATTTTTTTGAGATATAATTCATTTGCCATAAAATTTACCCTTTTAAGGTGAACAATTCAATGGTTTTCATCTGTTCCAAAAGTTGGTACAATCATTACCGCTATCGAATTTCAGAACATTTCCATCACCCTGAAAAGAAACCTCATACCTATGAGCAGTCATTCCCTAGGTATACAAAAGGTTTACTTGTTTAATAGTCATTATAACTCTTTAATGTAAAGACCATAATTCTCCATCTCTTTCTGAGAAGGAACTGGGATCTGCGTTCATAGGAGGTGGAATTTGGGTTTGAACCCAGGTCATCTGGCCCCAGACCCCATGACCTTAACCACTCTGTTTCCCCACCATAGATAGAATTAATTTATCAATAAGAAGGGAGAACATTTTCACATACCACAGGGGGAGGAGATTCAATATGGTCCAAAGCAACACTAGTCAGTAAATAAGAAAACAAACAAGCTCAGAATTTTTTTTTTTTTTTTGCACATGCTGTTTGCACTGCCTGGAATGCCCTTCCTCCTTTGTCCACTTGATAAGCTCTTTCTTTACTTCTAAGATTCCTCCGTGGTTTCCCCTGAACACACTTGACGGCAGAGGCTGTGGTGGTTCACAGCGCACCTCAGCCCGGCTGATTTCAGCACCGTGGTGGCGGACAGTTCACTGGACACGATGTGGCCCATCTCTGCTTTGTTGCTTCAGATCTTTCTCCAAAGGCCCAGGAGGCGGTTTCAGTAAGACCTAAAAGTGCTGGAAATATAGTGCCCCCAGGAGCACAGCCCCACTTCTCTCTCCTTCAGGAGGAAAATTCTGAGGCATATTCTACATTATACGACTTTATTAAAATTAAAAACCTCTGTACTTCAAAGGACACCATCAAGAAAGTGAGAAGACAAGCTACAAAATGGGGGAAAATATTTGCAAGTCATATATCTCATGAGGAACTTGAGAATATATAAAGTACTCATAACTCAATAATACTTAAAGAACAACCTAATTTTAAAAATGGGGAGGGATTTGAAATAGATGGTTCTCCAGAGAAGATATGCCAATGGCCAATAAACATGTGGAAAGATGCTTAACATCTTTAGTCTTTAGAGGAATGCAAATCAAGTCCAAAATTGGTTATCACTTCACACCTGCTAGGATGACTACAGAAAGAAAGATGAGCAGTAACAAGCATTGACAAGGATGTGGGGAAACTGGAACCCTCAGGCATTGCTGGTGGGGATGTAAATTGGTGCAGTCACTGTGGAAAGCAGTTTGGCAGTTCCTCAAAATTTAAACATAGCTTCATCATATAATCCAGCAATTCCACACCTAGACGTATTTCCAGGAGAAATGGAAAAAGATGTCCACACTACAACTTGTACTTAAATGTTTCTAGCAACTTTATTCATAATAGTAAAAAAGTGAAACAACCCAAATGTCCATCAACTGATGAATGGATTAAAAAATGTGCTATATCCATACAATTATTCAGCCTAAAAAAGGAATTAAGTACTGACACATGTTACAACATGGCTGAATATTGAAACTATTATGGCAAGTGAAAGTAGCAAGACACAAAAGGGCAAATGTTGTATGATTCCATTTATGGAAATGTCTAGAATAGGCTACTCTATAGAGACAGAAAGTAGACTAGTGGTTGCCAGGAACTGGGTAAAGGTGAGGATGAGGAGTGACTGCTAATGAGATTTCTTTTTGAGGTGATGAGAATATTCTGGAATTAGTCCTAGCGGTTACACAATTTGGGAATATGCTAAAATCTACAGAATTGTATAAATTTATTTTATTTATTTATTTTTAATTGAAGTATAGTCAGTTTACAATGTTGTGTTAATTTGTGGTGTACAGCATAGTGCTTCAGCTATACATATATATTCTTTTTTATTATAGGCTATTACAAGGTATTGAATATAGTTCCCTGTGCTATTCAGTAGGGCCTTGCTGTTTATCTGTTTTATATATAGCAGTTAGTATCTGCAAATCCTGAACTTCCAATTTATTCCTTCACGTCTCATTTCCCCCAAGTAACCATAAGTTTGTTCACAGACATGTGAGTTTGTTTCTGTTTTGTAAAGAAGTTCATTTGTGTCATTTTTTAAAGATTTCGCATATAAGTAATATCATATTGTATTTTCCTTTCTCTTTCTGGCTTACTTCATCTAGTATGACAATCTGTAGGTTCATCCATGTTACTGCAAGTGGCATTATTTTATTATTTTTATGGCTGAGTAGTATTCCATTATCTATCTGTCTGTCTGTCTATCTATCTATCTATCTATCTATCTCACAGCTTCTTTATCCAGTCGTCTGTCGATGCACATTTAGGTTGCTTCTGTGTCTTGTCTATTGTAAACAGTGCTGCTATGAACTTTGAGGTTCATATATCTTTTCTCACTAGAGTTCCCTCCAGATATATGCCCAGGAGTAGAAATAGGGTAAATCTATTTTTTATCATATGGTAAGTATATTTTTAATTTTTAAAGGAATCTCCATACTGTTTTCCATAATGGCTTCACCAAACCACATTCCCACCAACAGTGTAGGCAGGTTCCCTTTTCTCCACACCATCTCCAGCATTTATTGTTTGTGGACTTTTTAATGATGGCCATTCTGACTGGTGTGATGTGATACTTCTTTGTAGTTTTTATTTGTATTTCTCTGATAATTTGTGATACTGAGCATTTTTTCATGTGCCTAGTGGCCATTTGTACTGAATTGTACACTTTAAAAAGGTGAATTTTATGCTATGTGAATTATACCCAATTAAAAAAAATCAGTTCCCTTTCTTGCCTTGTCTGCTTTGACCCCTGTTGGTGTATTTCATTTTCCTGAATTGGTGAGGTTCCTGTTCACCTGAGTTCCCCAGAGGCGCTGGTGTTGGAGTGGGCCCACTGGCAATAACTTCAACTACGCTGACCTCTTAGCTCCTTTCTGCAGAGAAGAGCCTTTGTCCCAGTGGAGGTAAGCTCTAAGACATGGAGATGTGTTGTGCTTAGACAGAGAGGTGCCGGCCATCATCTCAATGAAGGGCGCGTGCCACTCGGTCCCCACCACCCTAAGTGATAACTGTGCTAAGTAACTAGTGGTATTTCTCTCTGTGGACCCAGAGGGTGAGAAGTGAAGCTTGCTCAGAGTCCACAGTAACTGAGAAATTGGGGGGAGAAAAATGACATCGGCCTCAACATGCGGACACTGCCACAGCGAAGCCCCAGATAACTCACGGCTCAAGCGCAGGAGACTGTGTGCTCTGGTGGAAGGAGCTCAGGCTCCAAACTGTAGCTCTCCTAAGTGACTTCACTTATCTGGAAGCCTCAGTTTTTCCACTGGGAATAATGCTGCTCACCTTGGGGTTTGGGGAGGATTAGAGACAATGAATAGAACATGCCTAGCACGACCCTAGTGTTCAGCTAAGAGTGATCAGGCTTATTGTAAAAAGAATAGTCATGGTGACTCGGAGATCTGATCTGTTAAACCCTGGGTGGCATTAATTTGGAATTTAGTAGAAGTCACAGCAAGAAATTGATACAAATGAAATCCGTCCCTTACACTTTCTAAAGAGCTTTCTGGTGAAAGAGAACTTCCTAACCTGTGAAACTGTGAGGCCTGGGGAACTCCGTGCCGGGTAAATAGGCTTTTTGCAGAAAAATGTCTGAGCCCTCTTAACGTTTCAATGGTACAAAGCAGTGCATTTTGTCTCTCAGGCAACCAACAAACTAGATTCCATTTCCAGGTACAAAAATATGAATGTTCTTCAGGGAAGGATCGAACTTAAGGCACATTCATATCAGGGACCACGTTTCTCAATCCCAAATTCAAACCAGGCTGTCTGAAATGGAAACAGACTCAGAAAATCAGGGTTCCATAGCCAGAGTTCAAAAACTGCCCGAGCTGTCTAATCTTGGGAGCCTGTGGGGGAGTAATGTCCTACCTGCTCTCCTCCTGCCCTTGGAACCCCTGCGGGTGCCTCCCACAGCGAGGGAACTTGGGCAAGTCAGTCCCTAGAATCAGCTCCCCGGCCACCTAGCAGGGTGGAGAAGGCAAGATGAGGCTGGGAGCACCGGCCAGAGTAATGAGCTCAAGGTGCAAGGATAGTTCATCGAAAATCCATGGAGCAACCCAATGCCAAGGAGACAACCCCGTCCCCCAGCGCCAGTCACGGTGAGGTTTTGGGGCAGCTGCCACGTGGCTTGTTGGCTGGGGTGGATTTCTAGACCTTCCATTTCTCTGAAAAAGGCTCTTCTTATGTCTGCTTTTTATTGAGATCCTCCTTAAGATTTTGTAGGAAGGAAACATCCTATGTACTAGAAGCCTACTGCAAAAACCACCCTCTAGAGCCCTCTAGCCCCCGCCTGCTCCCTGGTCTATGAGTGATAGGTCATATTTCAGCCAAACGCTCTGTGAACTCCACCCTGAGCTTCCCTTTCACAGCCTGGAGCAGAAAGCCCTCCTGTGATTGGCCTTTCCTCTGATGCTCTGCTAAGGGGCGGTCCCCACGGAGAAGGCCTGACATTTAGGATGAAAACGTCTTCAATCCTCTTTACGTTCGAAAGCGTGGAGGAAGGGCGGGTGGGAAAGTGTGTCTGGGACTCAAATTCTGTGCTGCTCCTCACAGTTCTTGAGGAAGGTGGCCTCCGTTCTGCCAGACAAGTGCATGTAAAAATTCAGAGAAGAAACCCTCTCGGGTGAATGAGATTCTAAGTGTAGAGCTTTCATGGTGCCACTTAGAAACTTCTTTGATTAATGCATGTTTTCTGTGCTGCATTTTTCTAAAAAGATCACACACCCAAAGTAAGAAAAACCTTGCTCTTATTTTTCTTTAACTTGGCAGCATTTTGGATGGAGGAAGTATCCTTCCCTCATTGCCTTTTTGTGGTTCGTGGTTAGGCTGATCCCTGCTGTTCCCAAATCTCTCATTTTAAGTGTGAAATATTCTGATTTAGGCTGAAAAAAAACTTTTTTAATCCCAAGGTGAAAGAAGGCAGTGAAACCTCATTTCAGATTAAGTCTAGACAGTACCTAGCCATGCACTTGGAAATTTAACATGACAGCCTCCCTAGGAATCAACGTGACTGCAGCTCCAGGCCCCCCGCCAGCCCCAGCGGTGCCTGGCATCAGAATTGCAGAATCTTCCCGATGCCTTCCCCTTCTTTCTTCTGAAAAAGAATTTATCAATTTTATACAAGAAAGGAAGACAAGCCGAGCATCCTGATAGCTTATTTCCTTGTTCTGGCAAAAATCTCTGCAGCTCTGAGCCCGTGTTTCCAGAAGGATTAGGTTCAGCTGCCTATAACTCAGTGGTTCTCACCAGCCAGGAAGGTGATTTTGCCCTCTGAGGGGACATTTGGGAATGTCTGCAGACACTGGTGGTTGTTACAACGTGGAGGGGGAGGTGTGCTGGCATCTGAAGTAGAGGCCGGGATGCTGCTACCTTCCTACAGGGCACAGGGCAGCCCCCACCACAGAGTATGATCCGATCCAGCCCCAAACGTCCACAGTGCCAAGGGTGAGAAGCCCCAGTGTAACTGAACCGCTGGGCAAGCCTGCCCCATGTGTTGAGATTCTACTCAAGTTGAGCCCCTTGTTGTGTACCTACCTAGGAACTCATGACATTTTTATATTAGCATTTTAATTCTTTCAACAATATTTATTGGATGCCCACCCCTTACCAGGCACTATTAGCTCTGAAAATGCAGCCGTGAACAAGACCAAGGTGATGTCTGCATGGAGCCCACAGTCTGCAGGGAGCACTTCTCTCTAGTGGGGACTCCTCCTCTGCCTATGGCTTTGTAACCTGCCTCAAATTCCTTTTAGCTAGAGTTCTCTGACCCTTCTCTCCTCCACCTGGGATTGGGCATGGACTGGTTGCTGTGAGTACTCAGGATGTTAGGATTTGCCAAGAAGCCTTCCCTGGAAGTCTGGAGACAACAGATGTCAGTGGGAGGAATGTGGATTTTGGAGCCAGGTGGAAGTGGGTCCAAATCTTGGCTCTGCTCTTTCAGATGCTGTGTGGTCTCTCTCTTAATATCTCAGAGTCTCTTTTTCTTCCTCTGTAAAATGGGGCTAATAAATAGTTCTACCTTGGTGAGCAATCACCAAGACTAATGTAGCATATGTAGGGTATCAGAAAGCAGAACTGAAGTGTCTGTGCCTTGCTGCTCTTATGACGGGAGGGTGCATGGGTGGCAGGGAAGCACTTCTGCTCAGGTAGGAAGCAGTCTTCATCCACTTACAATGATCAAGTACCTTCTCGGGTCAGGAACTCTTCTAGATGCTGGGGAGGCAGAGATTTAACAGACTTGATGCCAGCCACCACAAGTGTGGACATCCTGGTGATGAAGACAGATGATGTGTAAACAAACAACCAAATACATACTCAAAGAGTGTATAGTAGAGAGAAACAAGGTGCAGGGGTAGAGTATGAGATGGAGGGACTGCCTTCAGATCGAGCATTTCGAGAAGGCTTCTTGAAAAGCCTTCTAATGAAAGAAGGGACATTTCTGTTGGATCTGACTCAGGAGCCACTGAAGGCAAGAGCCAAGGGAAGAGCATTCCAGGCAGAGGGAACACAGATTGCAAAGGCCTCGGGGTGGGAAGAGATTGGTATGTTCCGGGCAGAAAGTTGATGAGACAGGATGTGTTTGTTAAGGGGGAGAGCGGAGAGGAGGGAGGCCAGGGGGGTCAGCGGGGGTAAGACTCAGCTGGGGCTGGTGGGCCTCATATGGAATTTTGCCTTAGAATAAACTATAGGCAAAGGAAGGGCAGGGGAGGATCTGGATCTCTAGCCCCTGCAGGACATCTGAGCTTCCAGTTTTCCTTGTGTCACCTGCCCAGCTGTGTAGCTCCGTGGCCACAGTTTTCATCCTGTTTGTGGTGGCTGCCTTTCAGCTCATGTCCATTCTGTGCTGAGCTCAG
This sequence comes from Camelus ferus, assembly GCF_009834535.1. Classification (NCBI taxonomy): domain Eukaryota; kingdom Metazoa; phylum Chordata; class Mammalia; order Artiodactyla; family Camelidae; genus Camelus; species Camelus ferus. Next base: position 9,942,231 of record NC_045714.1, on the reverse strand, counting down.
TAATGGAAGGGAGGCTGAATTTCTCCCAGGCTCATCCTAATCAACAGACGCCCCTCCTCCTCAGCGAACTGGGAACTCAGGGGTGCACAGAGCCACCAGGAAACCTCTCCTGCTTCTCACAGGCTCGCTTCCCATTGCTGTGTGACATTCCCACCAGCTCAGCGGCACTCAGTAGCCCTAATCATGGGTACATGCAAATCACAGCCACAGTGAGCTATCACCTCACACCAGTTAGAGTGGCTGGTACCAAAAAGACAGGAGATAACAAGTGTTGATAAGGATGTTGGAAAAAAAGAGCCCTAGTGTGCTGTTGGTGGGAAGGTAAATTGATGCCGCTATTATGGAAAACAGTGTGGGGGTTCTCAAAAAATTAAAATCAGAACTACAATATGATCCAGCAATCCCACTTATGGGTATTTATCCAAAGGGAATGAAATCACTATCTCGAAGAGATAGCTGCACTCCCGTGTCCACGGCAGCATTGTTCACAACAGCCAGATATGGAAACAACCTAAATGTCCATCAACAGATGAATGGATAAAGATGTGGTGTGTGTATGTGTACACACACACATACACACACGCAATGTGGACAACTGGACGTATGGACTGGTGCCAGTCTCTGGCCTGGAGGAGACTGAAGGCCTGGGCTTCCTAGAGCAGCTCCCAGCTCTGGATACTGGGTCAAGAAGGGGCTGTGGAAGGTAGCTGAGTGTGTTCCATTGGGATGGCACGAGGGGCAAGGGGTCCCAAGGAAGTAACCCTGGGACAAGAGTTGGGAGAGCGTCATGAGGTGTTGGCCAGGAAGTCATAAACCCCATTAGGGAATGGTGCAATGTCAGAGGCCCTTAAGGGAGGGTGAAGGGGACATTCTCTTTCTGAATTTTTTACTTTTTCTCCTGAAGCCAGTTTGAGCTTCAGTCCCTTGTACCTCATGGATGTATATCCAACTTCAAGTTTATTTTTCTTCCCCATACATGTACTTTAATAAAACGTCTTGTTCATTTTTAAATGTACTTGGTACCACGAGTCCAATTCTGAGAGCATGGGATGTTCCATTTGGAATGAAGGGAAAAGTGACAGGACTGGGTCTTCTCTCCATTTGCCTTAATGAGCAATTTCTTTCGCAGTGTTGGCAACTCTGATTCAGTAGTCCTTTGCTGGAACTAATTGAAATGAGAATGGATTTTGGCCTTGACATTTCTTATTTCCCTGGGGATTTTGATCTTTTAGATTTTTCTCTCTGTTCTGGGTTGTTCATATGAGGTTCCTTTGGAATTGAAACAAGCTGATTCTGATAAGACATCAGTTCTGTCTATCCATTAATTATGGGACAGGAAGGTTGTTATCAAGGAAAAGTCCTTCAATCTAAAAAAAATGATACAGATGAACTTATTTACAAAACAGAAATAGACTCAAAGACACAGACAACAAATTTATGGTCACCGGGGGGAAGGGGGCTGGAAGGATAAAGTAGGAGTTTGGAATGAACATATTTACACTGCTATAGACAAAATAGATAAACAACAAGGACTTACTGTGTAGCACAGAGAACTATATTCAATATCTTGTGATAACCTATAATTGAAAAGAATCTGAAAAATAATATGTGTGTATGTATAGATAGATAGATAGATAGATAGATAGATAGATAGATAGATAGATAGATAGTAATGTATGAATGTAGTTTAGACAGCCATTGTGGAAAACAGCATTGAGATTCCTTAGAAAACTGAAAATAGACTTACTATATGATCCAACAATTCAACTCCTGGTCATATATATGGAGGAATTCTAATTTGAAAAGATATATGCACCCCAATATTCATAGCAGCACTATTTACAGTAGCCAACATACGGAAACAACCTGGAAATGTCCGTCAACAGATGACTGGATAAAGAAGTTGTGGTATATATATATAATGGAATACTACTCAGCCATAAAAATAATAAAATAATGCCATTTGCAGCGACATGGATGGACCTAGAGATTGCTGTATTAGGTGAAGTAAGTCAGAAAAAGAAAGAAATATACCATATGATATCACTTATATCTTGAATCTAAAAAAAGACAGAAATGAACTTATCTACAAAACAGAGACAAACTCACAGACTTAGAAAACAAACTCATGGTTACTGGGGGGAGGGAAGGGATAAATTGGGAGTTTGAGATGTGCAGATATTAACTACTATACATAAAATAGATAAACAACAAGTTTCTACAGTATAGCACAGGGAACTATATTGAATATCTTGTAGTAATGAAAAAGAATATGAAAAGGAATATAGGTATATATATGGATGACTGACATATGTTGTACATCAGAAACTGACACAATATTGTAAACCGACTATAATAAAAATATATAATAACCCCCCACCAAAAGGACAAAACAAAACAAAAAGGATATATATATATATGTATAACTAAATCACCTTGCTGTACACTTGAAACTAACATAACACTGTAAATCAATTATATTTCAATAAAAAAAGGAAGAGTCCATCATTAACAGAAAAGCATTCTGAAGACTTATCTGTGTCTTGCCTTTGCTTTTTGGCCTGAGCTAAATGTGAAAGTATGAGTTAGACTACTTGTCTTCATTTATGAGAATACTTTGTAAGAATAACTTGGACTAGTCAAGAGAAGCCAGAAAGCATTTCATGCAATAGATTTCTTTTTTTAAATTAAAAATATGAATACTTCCAGTCCTGGGGAAAATGTGGCAGTGTTATTAAAATACTTGGTGATTTTGTTGGTGAGAATGTGAATTGGTAGAACCTTGTTGGAGGGCAATTTGGAAAATCTATTAAATGTAAAATGCATATGTCCTTGGACCCTCAGTCCCACTTCTGGGAGCTCCTGCTCAGGGATACTCCCAAACGAGCAAACGGGGATGCTCAAGGTTATCCAGTGCAGTATTTTCTTTATGGCAAAAGATTAAAAAATTCCGAAGTGTTCCTCAATAAGAGTCAACTTTACAAGGGCAGGAGGGTAGGGCAACATTAAAGAGTGTAAGGCATCTCTAGATTCTGTTCAGAAATGACCTCAACGATGGGGTATTAAGTGAGATAAACCAAGAAACAGAATGTGTGGAGTATGCCAACTTCTGTGTGCGCCACACACACACACACACACCCCATCTCTGGATGTCTGTAGGAGAATGTGGTAGGTGTGGCTGCATCTGGTCAGGGGAACTGAGATGCTGAAAGATAAGAGTAGGAGAGAGACCATCCCAGGCCCTCTTGTATTCTTGTATTTCAGTACTTCCTCAGGTATATCTCTCACCTATTCACAATAATTAAAAGTATCTTGGTAATAATTTAGTTATTTTCAACTTCGCTTCTGGGGGAGGGATTTGTAGCCCAGGGTTCCCCAGTAGGTTTACAGATGAGCTTTAAGGGTCTGTGAACCTCCAGAAGTTGTCTACACTGCTGTGTATGCCTGGCTTTTCCCCCAGGGAATGGGATCCATCATTTTCATCAGATTTTCAGAGTGGTCCAGGATTGCTAGAAGGTGAAGAACTTCTGCTTTAGAGATGAAGCTTCATTTAGGTCAAGCAGGATGAGTTTGTACAAATCGAAAACTCCAATTCTGACTTGCTATGGGGCCCTGGGCAAATCACTTCAATCTTGCTGAGTCCAGAAATTAATGCTGAGTGGGAAGTGTCCTCAGAGCTTGCTGTTGGCTGACTTACTAGCCTGGGCATGGAGTCCAGGCTTAATTGCCGGACAATGAGGGGACGATGGTATAAAGGACCAAAGTGCACCGGTTTTGGCATTAGGTGAGAGTCCAGATCAAGGCCTGGAAGCTTTCACTATAGACAGATAATAAGGAACAGGCTGCTGACTCACTGACCTGGGAAAGGGCAACACCATCCTTTTACTTACTCAAGACAAAAACCTCAGAATCCTCCCAACTCCTCTTTCTCTCTCATTTCAAATTTAAATAATTTGCTCAAGGTCATTTAGTTAGTAAGTGGGAGAGCTAGGATTTGATGTGGGTACTCTGGCCTCGGACCCAGAGGGAAGTGCAGAGACTCTTGGTGATTTGCCCAAAGGCATGAAGAGAGTTAGGAAAGTTACACAACTAGCATTTTGTCGCTAGCAGTTGTTCAGGCTGTGTAACTAGAGTCGCCCCAGGCTTACACAGATCACTGGTTATACCTGGTACAAAGTTATTGGCCACAAGAAATGCAAACCCTCCAATATTTAATATTGGATTATATATTATGTGTATCGGATTAATATTGGATTGTATATTGATATTGATAGCCATCTTCTATTTTGCATTTTAGTGTCGAGTTTTGATCAGTATTTTGGTTTTTGAAAACTCCCCCTTTGCTTTGGAGGGGAAAAGATCAAGCGAAACTTTCTAGAGGCACCTGTGTCCTGCAGCACCCACAGCACTGCATTCAGGTTTAACTAGATTTTCATCAGATTTTGACCCAGGCTTGGGGACAAACATTGAACCAAGTATTGAATCACTTTTAATAAATTTGGAGCAGCCGTTTCTTTGAAGAAAAATCATTTCCATTTTGTAAGAGCTGTCCTTTTCCTGAAGGGCAGTAGACATTACATAAAGGTACAGACCTCCTCATGAAAATAAATGAAGATTTTTTTTCTTTTTGAGTGTGTGGTGAAAACATTCAGCATTTTTCCCTCTTGTTTTATTCTTATTTTTTTTTTATTGAAGTGTATTCGATTTACAATGCTAGTTTCAGGTGTACAGCAAAGCGATGCAGCTCTACATATACATACACACATATATACATATTTTTTTCAGTTTCTTTTCCATTACAGTTCATTACAAGAAACTGAATATAGTTCCCTGCGCTCTACAGTAGGTCCTTGTTGTTTATCAATTTTATACGTAGTAATGTGTACCTGTTAATCTCAAGCTCCTAATCTATCCCTGCCCCTCCCCCCTTTCCCCCAGGTAACCACAGTTTGGAAAACATTCAGCTTTGAAATGACTTCTTTGGCAAATTTCTTGCTAGAAATATATAAATAAGCAAGTAAATATATAGGTAAATGAATACAAATCTCCCAGGCCATGATTAGATGGATTTTCAGAAAGAATTCGCATGTGTAGTTATTTGAAAACATCAGTGTGCATACTCAGTATTGCAGAGGTAAATTGATTATATGGGCTAATTAATAATCCTGCTATAGGGAACATTTGTTGAGCATTTATATGTTCCAGAATATATGTCTCTTAATGTAATCTTCCGAAAAGCTCTGTGACAGAGGTGCTATTGTTACCCTAATTTTACAGGTGGGCTGTGCTGGATTTTCTGTGTGTACCCTTCATAGCCTCCTCACCCCCCTCGTTGCTGCATCCATCATGCTTCTCTGTCCTCTGGATTCCAGTTGGGTTTGTCCAATGGGACCATCAGGAGATTAAAGGTTAATTCATAAAGTCATAGGAGGGCAAAGACTGAACTCCTCACCCAAGGCCACAGCTCGTGGCAAACGGCCCCTCCTCCAGCTCAGGGTCTCACCAGATTCTGGGCCCCCTCACTTTCCCTTGCCCCTTCCGCTCCAGGCTGCTGATGGCTTTCTGCTATTACCAGCTCTGGGGAATTTTCCCATTTCTTGTTAGTTTCTCTTAGTCATGCCTATGTCTTTGTAAGTTGATCCTTTATTAAATTCTCTTCGATGGTCTCTCTTGAGTGTGCCATTTATTTCATCCTGGACCTTGAGTGACACACAAGGGAGCTAACGCACAGAAAGTTTAGGAAAATTGGTCAAGGTTACCCAGCTTGTAGGAGACCACATGGGGATTAGAACATAAACAGTTTGAGTCAAGAGCTAAGTACAAGTTTTACTAAAATCTAAAACAAAAACTGGTATTTTTTTCTCAAAAAATTGAAACTGATAAAATGTCCTTGATTTAAAAGGCCAGTGTTTAAAAATAAATTGGTCACATAGTTCTTATCTTAAAATAGTTTTGCAAACCATGAGAAAGAAGAAAAAAATGGAAAAAGAGGAAGGGTAGTTAATGCCACAAATCCTACCTTTGTAAAAGAAGGGCATAAGAGCATAATGTTTTCCCTAAAACAGAAAGATAGGGTACCAGTTTGCTTGTTTAAACCAGAAGTGGTGTAAACTTTGCTCAAAGGACACACACAGACACACAGGTTGGTGGGAAACTTTGGGAGGGAGATGAGATGGGAGTGAAGTGGGGTGTTAGGAATAGCTGTAATGTTTTGTTACTAAAAAGTGGAAGCTAATATGGCAAAATATGAAATTTTGCCAAATGTGTGTGGTTGGTGCACCATTTGTGATTGTCTGCATGCAGAATGTATTTCATAACAACAAAATGGCGGAACCATTCCCAGCACTAATAGTAAGAGAATGATGTCAGCCACATGCACGAGCCTCCTCCCAGGCATCCCCAGATCACAGCACGCAGCAGTCAGGATAGGCGAGGCTCTGCTGAGGTAACAAGCAACTACACGTTTCAGTGGCTCAACACCATAGACGCTGACTTTTCTGTAGCTCCACGTGTTCAACACAGGTTGATATGGAGCCTTTGCTTCTTGTAGTTACTAGTGACTCAGGCTGAAAGGCTTCACGGTGTTGTTGCTGCATCATCCGGACGGTCAGACGCCAGCTTGTACGTGTTTTGGCTCTGGAGTGACACATGCTACTTGTGCTCCCCGTCTGTTGTCCAGAACCGGTCACATTGCTCCAATCTACTGCAAGGGGGCTGGGAAATGTGGAAAAGCACTCGGCTCTTGGATGGAGAATGAAGGTCTCTTCTACAGCGTAGAAATACAGGAGGCTGGGTTTATGGTTCCCTTTAGGGACTCTTGCTGTCATGTGACCATTTTCCCATTTGAGGAAGCGTGTTTGAATGCAAGTGAGAACGGAAGATTCTCTTATAAGGAAAATCTTGCATCTAATTGTAAGTCAAACACAAACTTTGGAGCCATTTCTTACGATCTACCTGACAGCTGATCAAGGCACATCAGTGTGTCCCGCCCTAAGCACTGACTGTCGAAGTGTTGCACATTGGTACATGCACGAATCTCTCCACTGGTCCTGAGATGTGTTCATCTTTTCTTTAATCCATCCATCCATCCTTCCCTCCATCCATCCATCCATTCATCTATCCATCCATCCATCCAAGAAATATCCATTGAATGCCTACCACGCAGCAAGCATTGTGTTAGGCAAAGGAGATGTGAAAGTTAAAAAGGCAAACATTGTTCCTGTCCTTGTAGTCTACAGAGGCAAAGGAAGATAATACTAAAAATAGCACTAACTATGACAATTATTAGAGCAAAGGGCACTAAGAAAAGATATAACAGTGGACTTCCCCCCTTTAGCTACTTCTGCCAAGTGTCATTTATACCTCAACATTAATTTAATGATTTCATATTAATTGTTACCTGAGAATCCCTTGAAGTGGGAGCTACCTTAATAACAAAGATCCTTCTCTTAGAAACTGGCAAAAGAGTGGCATTTAATATTTATATTTTATTTATTAAATTGAACTATCCACATACTAATGATGTAAACAATAAACACCTTCTCTGCAAATGCCAGTCTGCACAAGATCTTTGACTGTTTTAGTTTTTTTTCAGCCAGCTCTTTTGCAGCCTTCTCCTGGGGCATCTGCAGTTCATCACTCACCCCCCCAACTCCCAGACTTGGTAATAATTGAGAGACCAGTGCCAGGCTCAGTTTATCTCCCAGTCATTAAGTGGAATACACAGAATAAACCTGAGCCAGATGCCTGTTTAAGCGCTTTGAAAACCTTACCTCATTTACTTCTCTTGAAGTGGCCACTACTATTATTATTTAAAAATATTTTTTTGGTGGTGGGAGGTAATTAGGTTATTTATTTACTTATTTATTTATTAACGGAGGTACCGGGGATTGAACCCAGGACCTCGTGCATGCTGCGCATGTGCTCTAGCACTGAGCTAGACCCTACATCCCATGTGAGCACTATTAGTATCCCCATTTACAGGAGAGGACATTAAGAAACAGGGAGGCTGAGAAACTCTTCCAGGGTCACAGAGCTCGCGGGCAGGCCACAAGCCTGCGCTGCTGTCTTCTTAGTCTCTTTCACGCCATCAGCTCACTGAACCCAAGCACCGTGCCTTGGAGATTCTGAGCCCTTTGAGGCGAGGCAGGTTCTGGGTCTTACGCATCCTCACAGCGCACTCAGCACATAGTAGGACCAAAGGAATGTTTATCAAACTCACTCTTGTCCCCACAGGAATTTTTCACACAGGTCAGATTGCCTGGCCCAGCTACTTACACGTGATGTTCAAAGTAAAACCTTTCTAGAAAAGTGCCTGCTGCCAAAAGCCCTTGGCATCAGCCCTCCCTTCTCAAGCCCATTTCCCATTATTCTGGTGAGTCTGATCAGGAAGCTGTTTGAATTCTATAATTTTTTCCTCCAGAACACATGATGTTTTTCTGATTAGGAGACACAACTGGAACTCTTCAAAGGGGGACATCGTGAATCTGCATCCCGGGGGGTTAACCCAGCAGGAAGGAGTGAGAGAAAGCCTCCAAGGGGCTGAGCAGGTACAAATGCCCCAAACGGTATGTTCCCTGACCCCTGGAATGTCCGGGGCTCAAAAAGCAAATCGCCATCCTTTCCAAAACTGAAATGCTCAATCTGCTCTCCATCAATGTGGGGAAATTGCCTTAAGGTTATAGATTGTTGAAATTAGCTGATTGAAGTAATCCATGTAACAATTTATGAGTCACATTCTCCTTGAGGAAACAAAAAGGAGCATTGGCTGCATAATTTAATAAAAGCTGCTCTCCACTCAGCTGTAGAAATAGCTATGTTATCCAGCAAGGCTCTGGTTTAACTTTTACATTTTGTTTAATGATTTTTGAGGAAATTCAGCCTTGCCAGACCTCCAAATTATGACCACGTCATAGAAACGGAGGGGCGTCGGGTGGGGTCATAGGGAGCACGAACTTTGGATGTTTCCGAGGGAAATTAGGGAAGAATTGGCTGAAAAAGTATTAAAAAAATTTTTAGTGTAAATATATATATATATATTATATTTTTTTGGTTAGGTTTGTTTCAATTCCGCTGTACAAAATGGTTTCAAGTCCCAGTCCCAAAGGGTGTCATATCTCAGTGCTAGAGTTTGAGGTGGAAGTGGGGCAGGGCGAGCCTGGATGTGTGGGGGCCTCAAGGAGACAGTACGGAAGGGCCCTGGGAGAGGTCTCCGTCCTCTCCCGCGTGCCGTGACTGTCCCAGGGCTACCCCAGGTGAGCAGAGGTGGTGGGGCGCACAGGGAAGGGCCTGTTCCCTCCCGGAAGTCTGGCTTCATGAAGTGCAGTGACCCTGGGGGACTTACAGCCAAAGAAGGACTCTTTGGAGGCTAGTATTTGCAAAGGAATTGTTTTCTATTTGTTTAACCAAGTGTTTGTTAATTTAAAAAAGAAGAGGGGAAGAGAAGGAAATTATTATTTGTCATCTGCCACGTTAGGGCTAGGTGTTTAGGCACATACTTTATTTATCACAGTGAGATTTTACCTGGATGGGGGAAGGGAAAGATTTCTTGAATGAGGAGGGATTGGAGGTGGGTTTTGAGAGGGGATTAGGGTGTGGGACCCCGTGCTGGGGGACAGGGTCCATTGCACTGGTAGTGGCTTTCATACAGGAAAGAGAAGGCACGCAGAGGTGACTGATGGGGAAGCCTGGAGACAATGTCTGCTGCCACCTCTCTGGCGGCTGTGCCACGGATGCTGGGGTATTGCTCAGAGCAGTGGGGCAAAGGAGAAACCACCATGCCTGTATTTTTACAGCACGCCACCCAGAGCTGACATAATCCAAGTTGCTTGATCAGAGTGGGCACACTCAGAGGACAAAATGAATCACCCCTCTCCCTCCCACACTCACCCACCTTGGCTGCTTTTCCATCAGTTTTTTTTTTGTTGTTGTCCTGAAAATACCAGGAGCTTTTAAGAGACATTTGAGAAGTAAAGGAAAGTGAAAAAAATACACCAAATGCTACCATTCAAACACAAACATGCTCACATTTTGGCGTATTCTCTTCCAAGCATAGATTGTTTTTACACACTCAGAATCATAACATCTGAGCTATTTGGTGCCATTTTTCACTTATATTAGATCATAAACATTTCCAACATCATGCATACTTTAGAACCATTATTTTTAGGGGGAGAATAATATTCTACCCAGTGACTGTGTGAGAATGGACTTTATTATTCCTTCTCCTACTCTGGGGAGATCAGTTGTCTCCTACTTTTCCCCCTAAATATAACAACTCTTGCCAATTAAAACCTTTGCTCATTTTCTCGTAAATTGTTTCTTGGGATTTTGATTCCACTTATCAAATGGTAGAGTTGAAAGTCAGAGAAAATGGGCAAATAGGAAGTCAGCTCAGTAGGAAGAAGAGCTTACTGGGCTCAAGATGGCCAGGCACTGAGAACAGTTGATCAGTTTCCCTTCTAAAAACCACGTCTTGCAAAAACACGGCTGTGTAAGGTGTCAACGTGTATGACGTTACAGGGTGATAGACCCAATAAGTAAGAGAAATAGCTGGCATTTTCAGCGTGTTACTTTTCTTCTGGACTTCTCAGAGCCTTTAACATGGCAGTGTGCCTTATGAATTCTCTAGAACAGTGCTTCCCAGGAGACCTTTGTGATGATGGACGTGTCCTCTGCCCTGTCCAATACAGATGCCACTAGCCGGGTAGAACTACTGAGCACTTGAAGCGTGGGGAGACCAAGAAACTGAGTTTTAAGTTTTATTTTAATTATCGTAAATCTAAGTTGCCACATGTGGTTGGTGCTTCCATACTGGGCAGGGGAGGCCTGGGGGAAGGTGTGATGTGATGTGATGTGATGTCTGTTTCAAATTTACCCGATCACAGACTCTGCAGTTGTTTTCCCTGAGGTGAAAAAAGGAGAAGAGTATGTTTCACAGAACACATGTGGGCCAAACTGGAGCAGAGTATTCCTCCTTAAGGGTCTCTGAGAATAGGAGACCTTTAAGAAAAGTAGGAGAAGCAAGTGTGAGCTCTTTATGAGGAACTTGATGCGTTAATCTTTGTCTATTAATTGCTGCATTCTTTTTGTATTTCATAGTTAAATTTCTTGAGAGAGGTCTTTGGTTGGCCCATTTCATTTCCTCATGCCAGACTGTAGTGTGGACTGCTGGCCAGCTGATGAGCTGGCTGCCCTTGTGGATGCTGCTCGCCAGTGGTCCAGTCAACTGTGGCTGTGGGTGTCTTGTGATACAAAACATGGCTGCTTGCGGGCTGCCTTGATCAAGATTCTTCTGTTCAGGACACGACTGCCTAGGTCTGACTGTGGGTGTCGCAGCAAGATACTTGGCTGATATGCAGTGTATGGAAAACCAGTGCCTCGTCTTGACATTTCTGAATCTTAGTTACCTCATCTGTAAAATGATGATGGTGATGGGGAATTAGAAAGCTATTATAAAGATTACATGATATATTTACATAAATATATGCATTTTTTGTATGTGTTGCTGCTACTTTTCTTTATAAATTCATACATATATGTATTGGATATTTTCTGTCTGACCTTCCAGATCCCCCTCCACTCTCACCACCTTGCTCTCTCCCCCTGGAAACACAGTGGGCGCTCTTCCCTTGGCCTCATGTAGGGTTTGTCCAATGGGACTCCATAGCAGGAGGGTGGAGGGAGAGAGGAGAGTGAGGAAAGCGGTCAGGTGCCTGTTTCCCTGCTTCAGTCCCGGCAGGTCTGACTTGGGATGGTTGCATTCCTTGGCTAAAGGACATGACTCCAATCATGCATTGGGCAGCCCTCTCCACGGGAAGCTCTCTCCTTCCAGGTCTTGATAAGCATCCTTTCCCCATGTTCCTTTGAGCCTAAAGGCGTTATCTGCACACCTCTGTAGAGCTGGGGTACTTCCCTGTCTCTTGTGATTTCCCAAACCTTTGCATATAGGTATTTTATTAATGCCTCTTCAAATGACCCAGCTTGAGTGTGCCTGGATCCTGATGAAATATGATAGATACCCTTATCTTCAGTTTTGATGAAAATCCCCGCCCACCCCTGCAAAAAAAAAAAAAAAGCCTTGTAAATTTATAAATGGGATGGCTTTCTTGTGTGACAGTTCAATGTTTTAGTTATTCTTCTGGGCTGCTGCGTTTCACTGAAGACTACAAGCAATAGGCTTCAGAGGAACCTACCTCTCCAGCAGCCACTTAATTAGAAAATAACCTCATTTCCCGCCCATAGTCAGCCAGCTCTGGTAGAAATAGTTTTCCCTTCCTTTTCATTTGTCCAAAAGGATGAGCAGAACTCGTTGGAGAAGAGAGTGTTGCTCCTTTCCATGACTGGTGGCGATTGTACCTGGCTGGGACTTGGTACTCATATCCACCCAATAAAAGTAGCTATCATTTATTGATGTCCTGGTTGCCGGATACCATGCTAACCTGTCACAAGCATTCATCTCAATTGATCCACACAACAACTTGTGGAGTTGGTGACATTATCATCCCCCATTTTACAGCTATTAATGTTATTAGCGATAATTTGGATAATCTTCAGTATGAGCTACCCTATCAAAGAGGACCCCCTTCCCCGCCCCCAATAGGGCAGAGATCTTGAACTTGAATTTGTCTTCTGACTACAATGATAGTCCCATATGTCCTTCCACAAATATGGGGGTCTCTCCACTGTGGAAGCTGCTCACAATGTCTCCGTGGGAGACATGATCTGGACCTGCTGGTCTCTGCTCACACTAACCTTAGCTTGGGGCAGAAAATTCAGCTTTTGGACCTTGCAGAGTTCCAGGCTGTATAGATTTCAAATGGCAGGCAGAGCGGGCCTCTACCAGTCAGTCAGGAGACAGAAGTCCTACCAGTTACTTGAACAGAGAGAATTAAAAATAAACCAAAAAACTACCCAGGTATAAAATTACTAACTAGGTACCTGGAAGAGTAAAGGGGATATTGAGGTGCCACACAGGTAGCAACTACAGGGGGCAGTTACACCTCCAGGCCTAGTTCATGAAACAGCCCCATGTTGGTCCAGTCATGGACCATTTTTATTTGTTTATTAGTTATTTTGGTAGTTTTTAACTTTATAAAGGGATATCATGCCTTATGTAGTCTCTTTGGGCTTCTTCCACTTGGCTATGGCGCTGTGTGCATATTACTTTGTGTCGCTGTAATGAAGAGATTTTTACTTTCATCTCATACCTGACTGTGTGAACGTGCCACAGTTTACTCGACCACTCTCTAGTCGGTGGCCAGTTATTTGGGTTGCTCCCAGGTCTTTGCTGTTGAGACTGGGGTTGGCTTTTGTATATTAATCTTTTATTTAGTTTCCTTGCTAATCCATCATCTCACATTTCAGAATCTCTGAAAACATGTGTCTTTTTTGTTTTGGAGGGGGCAGTAATTAGGTTTATCTATTTTTTTAATGGAGGTCCTGGGGATTGAACCTGGGGCCTTGTGCATGCTAGGCACACACTCTACCACTGATCTATACCCGCTTCTCCCCAAACCATGAGCCTTGCAGTCTCGAGCTGGTGTTTTATGATTGCTGGCAGCCCGGCAACAGGTGCAATGCAGTTGTCATTGTCCCAACATGTGTGAACTTAGTCTTAACTCTTTATATTGTTGTCACCTGAATGATGGGCATTAAGTTATGGCATTGTTATTACCACAGCTTTAACTGCCGTTTAAAATATCTTCAAAACAATCCACAATCTACAATTTGACACGGAAATGAAAAGTTTCTGAATCCACAGGAAGGCTTGGACACAGAGCAGCAGATAAATCTCTCTTAGTAGTGAGGCAAATAGTCACCATTGGAGTGATGACTGTGACACCATGTCTTCTGGCAAAACACTGAGTAAGTGCATCGCAGGACCAAAGAGGGACAATTTCCTTAACTGACGATGCTGTTGTGGAGCTTTGTATTCAGGTTATGCAGGAAGGGTCTTACTTTGGGGCCTTCACACTGGCTGTCCTTTCCGTCCAAGTCACTCCTTTCCCAGGTAACCACGCAGCTCCCTCCCTCATTTCCTTCAAGTCTGACCCACAGGTAACTTCTCAGCGAGGTCTTCCCTGACCTCACAAGGTCAGATTGCAACACACATGCTCCCAATCTGTACCCTTCCCGGCTTTATTTTTGTCCTTGTCTCTTTTTGCTATTGGATATACAATACATTTTATTTATCTTGTTTATTATCTGTGCCCTACTAGGATTTTTGTCTCTGGTTCACTGCTGTATCTCTGGTACCGAGAGCAGTGCCTGGCAAGGAGGAGCCAGTGCCCTGCAGTGTGGGAGCCCACTGGTTCCTTCCAGGCCTTGTACGGCTGTGGCCTGGGGAGGCCCACGGTCCTGGCCTCGGAGGCAGCTGGCTGCAGTGTAACCAGCTCTGATGCTTCAGTCTAACAAGGATTGGCAGCTTCCCAACTCATCCTGGGGGCTCCTTACCTCCTTCTCTCCTGTGGTTTCTGTATTGATGAGAACCAAGACTTGAATTACAGTAAAGCCCAGTGCGTGAGTCCTTCTGAACTCTGTGTGCACATAGTGAGGCCCTTTGGGAGGGACCGGACTGCCCAGCTCTTCACCATCAGGACAGAGAACTGGACTTACACTGAGAAGTGGGAGATGCGGTGTTGAAGCCCGAGCCCTGACTCTCACCTGTGGATGCGGCTGTGGGCCTGAGGACCAGTCCCGGAACCAGAGCAGCTTCACCTCCTCGAAACGCAAAGTGGCGTGTCATCTTTTTTTTCCGGGTGGATTGGAATGACTGCCTAGATTCTTCCCCGGCCATACTACTGAGTCACTCTGCTGCTCTCATCTGCCTTCCCTGGGCTTCCTGGAATGAGAGGTCTCTTCATCAATAAAACAAGCCCATTGTGCTGCAGAAGCAGCAGGCAGGGCAGCGATTCTGCCCCAGGCAAATCCTTGAGACAAACTCCCCGAAGACAGCTGGGAAACAGTGCCTGCGTGCAGCTCTGGGGAGGGGAGTCACAGGAAGCACGGAGATGCTGCAGAGCGCGTCTGCAGTCACATGGAGACTTTTCTTGGCTTCCCTTTTGGAATGAGGGAGGGTGAGGCAGTGCGTTTGTAGTGTCCTTTCTCCTGGTACCCTCGTCCCAGCCCCCGTACTCTCTAGGCCAGTGCTGGAGGAAGTCTGAGTTTCTGGAACAGAGGGCTCTACCAAGAGATCTCTGAAGTCCCCAGAGGAAGTTGTCATCAAAAGCTCAATAATCAATACACCCAGCACTCAGGAACCAATAATCAAACATTACAGAAGGAAAGTAGCCTCACAGACTAATTTATGGTGGCTTAGAGAGCTGTGGGTTTTGTGAAGGAATTTGAGGCCATATTTGTTTGGCTCATTGGGTAAGGCAGATGGAAGTTCACTAGTTTGAGGGCGTGATGATAGTCAGGGACATCGATTTTTGGGGGGAGAGGTTTTTGCTATTTTATTTTAGGGGAGTTTTGTGAGCTCAGAACAAGCAGAAAGGTGGCAAGGTAATACTTGAAAGGAGTTAAACTAGGAGGAAAAATGATCCCATTTGAGCCTTGTGAAAATCCTGCAACATGGAGCCAGTAGGTATGTGACATTGACCCTATCTTACAGATGAGAAAGTTAAGACCCAGCGGGGCTTATGAAGTGATTTTGGAACATGTGCAACAGCCCATAACTGTGAGATTTCAACTCACTTCTTCACTTGTGATTTACAAGAGGGCAGATCAGGAGACACTGGAGTCAGGGCTTGGGTTTATTCTATACTTTGCCAACAGGAACAGGGACACAAAAGTCCAGTTGGGGAGATAAGGCTGCCTTGAAGATTTTCAAACAATACAGCAGCCAAACAGCTATTCAAACCAAAGCTTGTCCCAATGTGGTGGGGAATGGAGACCGAGTAAATGATACAGGCCAGGCAGCCATAATAGTTTTTTGCTTGCATAATACCCAAAAGTATTTTGAAAAACTGTGAATTCCCCTCACACATTTTGAGGTTGACATTCGTAATTTTTCTTTGTAAGTTTAAATCATTGCAAACAATACTACTTCTGACATGTTATATATATTAATGGTCTAAAATAGGAATGTTACATGTTTTAAAAAATTGTATCTAATGGAATCTAAACACCATAACAATTTGATACTCACTACTATTCATTTAAAAATGGATGAAAAAAATTCTTCTTTAAAGTTTTAAATTGTTCCCCTTTTCTCCTTGAATTTACCATATATATATATGTTTTATTTCCACAGAGGATTTAATTCTAATGAAGTATATTTTTATGCTTCAGAAATTTTTTATTGATTGTTGTATCATGGTTCCCTGCAAGCAAATACGTATATATTGAAGCAAAATTGTGGTTTTGTGGCACCTGTAAGGCTTTTAGGGCTTAAATTTTTTTTCTAGATTGAATTTGCAACTTAATTAGTTCTAATCTAATTGATCCACATAACACAGGTTCCTTTTAAAATATGAAAAATAATTATTGCACGTAAAAAGTAACATTTTATTGGACTGCATCTGTTAATGAGATGGATGGGGCTTTAAAAAAACGGCTGTTCAGAAGGAGGAAATTACTTATTACCATAATGGTACAGGGTTCAGGACTAATGCTGTTCTTGTTTTTCATTCTTTATAGATGGAAGTTCTGGGAAACCTTGCTCACATGTGAATAAACTAATAGAAATGGAAGTTTTGTGACAGCAATGCCACTTAATTATTTAAACTCTTTCTGAGTTATGTGCCAAGAATCCCATGGTGGTTGGTCAGAAAATTTATTTTTAATGATCTATGAGCTGACAACTCAATTAAGTCCTGCTGTAATATTGTTGAAAGCAGAGAATTAGAAGGATTTTCCCCTGGACCTTTGGGTCATTCGTTTTCTCAACACTTGCTCCCAGATTTAGAATGATCCTCTTGTGTGATGCCCCTGACCTGGGGATGCTGCACCGGAGTGAAATCCAGGGTGCAGAGGGGTGGGGTTTTCATTTGTGGAGCGGGAGAAGAAAGGGGAGGGAGGAAAGGAGGGTGAGCGGGCTGCTCAGAGCACTGCTGGGTGGGCACCAGGACTGTACTCAGATCGAGTTTAGAAAGACAACACTTGAGATTTGAGAACTTAGAAGTTGATTTCTTTAAAAACCCTTTAAAACTCTAAGGCATACCCGAGAATTTTTGAGGTGCTTAGATCCTAGTTTGATCACTGTTAGAGACAAGGTGGGGTCAGGGCTGCGTGGATCATGGTCAATGGGAGGTGTAGGGCATTTGTCAAGGCAGCTGGGCTTTGCAGAGATCCATGTAAAACGGGCACCATTTGGACCATGGGGAGAGGGAGGAAATGGAAGGAGTAGGTTAAAAATGTGGGCTTCAGAGTTAGTGCTCAGTTCAAATCCTGACCCCAGCCAGTGGATGCAGACTCTTTGGAGTTCTCTGCATCTCTGTTTCTTGCTCATGTGCAAAATAGGGAAAATAATGGTATTTATGACCGTAGGCTCCGACAGAGAGTGAGAGACACAATTGCAGGTTAGCATAGTCCTTAGAGCTGGGCAAGGGTGGCCCCTGTCCCCAACAACATCCTTCCACCGCAGGGTAGAGGGCTTTTGGCTGCACTGTGGTAAGAGGTCCATAAAGCCAAGGGGGCAGGCCCACCCTAGCCCACGCTCTCTCTGCTGCACTGCCCTTGGGTACCCGCACCCTGGCGCTACTCAGTATGCTGAATTACAGTTACTTTCTGTGGCTGAGTTGTGCTGTGCCTGGTGAGGAAAACAGGACTAAATGATTTTCTTAGAACTTGGACTTTTTGACTGTTGCAATGGCCTTTTGAACAACTGCTGACTAGCTGTGTTGCCAGGTGTTAATTAATCTCTCTGTACCTCAGCTTGCCCATCTATACAATGGGCATAATAATGGTTTCTTTCCTTTTAGAGTTGTCCTGGAGATTAATAAGAGAATTCATAAAATGTTTAGAAGAGTTGCTGGCATTGAGCAAGAGCTACCTAGGTGCCTTATAAATAAGAGACAATTTGTTCCAAAGGCACTCAACGTGAGTCATTTCTTTGTGGGCAGCCGGTCAGTAATAGATCCCCAGGGCCTTGATTCATGGACCCAGGCTCCTTTAGCACAGCGACACAAGGTGGCTTGATTTATTTCTGGACATTTCTCTGTGAGAAAACAAAGAGGCGGCACAGCTCAATCTGTACCAACTCGATGATGCTGGATATGAAATTCGCTTTAGGGAGCAGAGCAGCGTGTAATTAGCCAGGCAGGCAATGCTGCTGGGTTCAGCATCGACTGTTACAGACCTTTTCTTTTCCTGTCTATTTGACAACCTGGTTTAAACTACTACTTTTTTGGGAGTCTGTTGTTTTGGGTGGTGATGAAATACAGATGGATGGGGTTGAAATATCCAGAATAATACAGGGAATGTCTGTGTCGACGTGAGGAATGCCGTGTCTCCTGAAGTCAGGGCCAGCTTCCTGGGCAGCTGCCCGGGTCTGGTGCTCAGAGGGGCTCTGCCCTCAGTTTCGTGCCTTGCTGTCACCATCAGGAAACTCCTAACAGTTCTGACTTTGAGCTTGTGTTTTGCCAGTTGAAGTCTGCTGGGAGAATGGCTCGAGTGTGAGAAGTAGAGGAGACACACGTAACGCGTGGATCAGCTGCAGTTCCTGTCTCCCACGTTCCCCAGCGCGGCCCCGCCATTCATGGCAGTTCAGCACGACTCAGTACAAGATAAGCATCTTACTTCTGAATAAGCAGGGACACTGAGAGGCCAATTTTTCTGTTCAAATCAGAACCTGCTTTGAAGGCAGAGGGAAGGCAATGTTGTTCTAAGAAACACAAATGACCAAGGGACCCTGGCTCATCCTTTTTCACTTCCCTGTATGAGCCGACCATTTATGGTGAAAATGATGCCACAGAAGAGAAGGATGAGGGCACCCCAGGGATCCTTTCCTTTCAGTCTTCCTTGACCATCAGTAGCTGAAGGTAGACAGTGTTGGTAGAATGTGCATGTATCAAAAAAGCGAAATTAAAACAGCCAAGCTGGTTTTGTGCAGGGTTTCTGCCATTCTGGGAAGAATGAATCGCATATGCATGTATGAAACACAAAATACAAACTGTAATTTCGATGATTCTGCAGAAGCGTTAAATGCCCTTATATCTGAATTTAAACTGGCATTACGTAATGCAAAGGTATGAAACGCAATGCCCTGCGAGGGTTTCTGCCCTTTCCCCCCTCACCCAATAATTGTTTTGGATCAGTTACTCCTGCCTGCACAAGTTTTAGCCAAGTTGTCTTAGGTAATTTTTACATAACATTTATAAAACCTTCCTGTAACTGTGACTCATGGTCATGCTTCTGCTCAGAATTTTGTTAAAGCTGAGCATTTCAGGGAGAAAAATGCTGGAGTGATGCTGAAGGCTTTCAGAGAATTCAGCTCAGAGAGGCAGGGTGGCCAAGGCCACGGCTGCTGCAAATGCCCTTCGTCACTGAAACCCCAGCGGAAAGAGACACCAATTGCATTTTTACATTTCCCCTTTGTTTTTTGGAATTAAAAAGCAATAACATGTACATGCTTGTCAAAATATTCAAATGTTACCCACATATACAAAGCAAAACCTGCTTTTTTACCTTTTACAATTATGTTTTTCCTAAAGTAATACATAGTCAATATGGAAAATACAGAGAAGCATTTTTAAAAACAGATATATTCTCAACTCTTTGTCCCTGTATAGCTTAAAAAAAAGTGGGATCATAAAATGGCCCTGTGGATGCGGACTACTTTTATCACCATTTTCCAGGTACAGGCATTTGGGCTTCACTTACCCGGACAAGTGACTGAACTGGAATTTGAACCCAGGTTTGTCTGATTTCAAAGTCCATGTCCCTGATGAGTAGCCAAACTGTCCCCCTTTCCATGTCAACAGACAGATCCAGCCCATGTTTAAAGGCGGCAGTGAATCGTCTGGTATAAGAAATGCCAATCAAAACTGCAATGATGCTACCTCTCACCTGTCAGAATGGCTGTCGTCAAAAAGACGACAAATAACAAGTGTTGGTGAAGATGTGGAGGGAAGGGAGCCCTTTTGCACTGTTCTGGAAATATGAATTGGTACAGTCATTATGGAAAACAGTATAGAGTTTCCTCAAAAAATCATAACTAGACCCCCGTGTGAGCCAGCAGCCCCACTTCTAGATATTGATTCAAAGGAGCTGAAATCAAAATCTCAAAGAGGGACTACCTTCCCGTGTTCACTGCAGCCTTATTCACAGTAGCCAAGACAGGGAAACAACCTAGATGTCCACTGACAGATGACTGGATAAGGAGAATGAAGAAAATGTGATACATTTGCACATTCAATTATTTATTATATACATAATATACATATTCATGTGTTATATGGAATTTTATTAATAAAATATTTTGTATGTAATATATTAATTATATAGAATATTGGAAAGTGGAATATCATTCAGCCTTTAAAAAGAAGAAAGTCCTAACATTTCCCGTACCATGGATAGTCCTGGAGGACATTATACTGAGTGAAATAAGCCAGACACAGAAAGACAAATACTGTATGATCTTATTTCTGTGTGGGAGCTATGGTATCGAACTGATAGAAGCAAGAGAGTAGAATGGTGTTTGCCAGGGGCTGATGGGGGAGGAAGTGGAGAGATAACAGTAAAGGTAGACATTTTCAGTTAGACAGGAGTAAGTTCTGGAGATCTAATGCGCAGCACAGTGCCTCACTTGTTGATAGTTTTTAGATTAACTGAAAAGCGAATGTTCGAAGAGTCACTATGTTCTGATACCAAGTGTTCGAGACAAGACGTCATCCCGGTGCCCACTAATGCCTGGGCTCAGCTATCCTGCAGAGCCTCGTGGGCGCAGCGGCAGTGACGACCTGCGGCATGAGATTCGTGTTGGAGAGTGTGGCTAGTGACCCCCGACCCTGACGTTTGGTTTTCTCTCCACTAGGCTCTGTGTTCCTCTCTCTTCCTTCAACCCCGCTGCCCCTACTTCTTCAGCCTTTCTCTGTCTTGAAAATACTGACTTTTTGAACAAATTGGTGCCTCCTACATCCATAAACTGGTCCCCTTTCTCGGTTTGTTGGGATTTCCTCATGGTTGCATTCAGGTTCTGAATTAGTCGATTAGTCCACCAGTGTCCTTCCCATGGTGTCCCCTCTGCAGGCACAAGATGTTCACCTGCCCTCATTAGAGATTCTATTTTTTTGTTTGTTTGTTTATTTATTTATTGAAGTATAGTCAGTTTACCATGTTGTGTTAGTCTCTGGTGTACAGCATAGTGACTCCGTTTTACATACACACACATACTTTTTTTCAGCTTCTTTTCCATGATAGGTTACTACAAGATACTGAATACAGTTCCCTGTGCTGTACAGTAGGCCTTTGTTGTTTATTTATTTTATATATAGTAGTTTGTATCTGCTAATCTCAAACTCCCAATTTATCCCTTCCCCTCTTTCCCCCCCGGTAACCGTAAGTTTGTTTTCTATGTCTGTGAGTCTGTTTTTGTTTTGTAAATAAGTTCATTTATGTCATTTTTTAAGATTCCACAAATAAATGATACATGGTATTTTTCTTTCTCGTTCTGGCTTACTTCACTTAGTATGACTAGATCCTTCCATGTTGCTTTAGATGGCATTATTTCATTCTTTTTATGGCTGAGTAGTATTCCATTGTGTGTGTGTGTGTTATATATATATTTGGTAAAATTTCATTCTTTTTTGAGTGAGTAGTATTCCATGGTGTATCTATATTTATATACACCACAACTTCTTTATCCAGTCATTTGTTGATGGACATTTAGGTTTTTTCCATGTCTTAGCTATTGTAAATGGTGCTGCTATGAACATTGGGGTGCAGGTGTCTTTTTGAATCCCTCTGGGCATGTGCTCTTCCCTGGAGTAGGTTTTCCAATGCTGCACATCTCTTCTAAAGCTCATGTTCCATGATGTCATGTTGGTAGCTTGAAATCAGCCACGGTGGGAGTATTTACACAAAAGAAACGGGCAAATGCTCTCTTTCGCGGCATTCCTTCCCAGAGAGAGCTGGTTGCTAAACACTTCCCAGCACACCGCTGCCCTCACGCCACTCACTGTCAGTGATATCAACTGGTTCATTTCCATCATAACTCTTATCACAATACCCTGTTTATTTATTTGGTGATATAAGACCCATGAGAACAGGGCCCCTCTCTCTCTTCTATATGCTCTGCTCCCTGTACCTACCGTAGTAACCGCGGTGGGTAGGAGCTCAAAAAATTGTTTGATGAAAGAACTAAAGGCTAAAAGCATCCAGGAGACATTGACCCACCAGCGCCTGGTGAAGTCTGCAGGCTTCCTGTTGAAGGGGACTTTTCAACCGCAAAGTTAATTTTAATTAAGAAGGAGAAGGGAGCCATTCACAGTCCAAAACCACCTCCAGAACTTCAGGGAAACTTGGGTTCTGGAAATTCAGACTGTTTGAAAAGGCAGTTTGGTTTTCAAGGGAGATTTGATTTTTTTTACCACCTCTCTCTAGAGAAATTCGGTGTGGTAAACAGTAGGGTTTTCATCTTCCATTAAAGCACAAATGCCAATAATTATAAATAGAAATGCTTTTTAAAATATGGCCTTTTAATGTACCTGCTGTACTGCCATTTTCTTCTATAGTACATGAAAACACTTTGTCCATTTCATTTTAAATGTTAAGGAACACCGTGGGGGTTACTCAGTGAGTCATTTAACTTGCTTCTTGCAGGGTCTGTAGCCATGAATGTGGCACCTAATAGATGTTTTTATCAGTAGTTATAAAAGAAAACATGTTGATAGCCATTGTGATATATCAGCAGAGTGGAGGCATTTTTGCCTTTAAACTAGGAAGTTATTCTCAATTGTATTCGCCCTGGTGCTGTCACCCACAGTGGAGTTTACCCCATGCCCTGCCATGTGGGAAAACCACAGGCTTAGGATCCAGATAGATCTGGATTCAAATCCTGCCTCTGATTTACTGTGTGGCCATGGGAAACTCACCTGAGTTCTCAGCACCTCGGTTTTCTCACCTACTGAGGGTGGGAAATAGCAACTATCATGCAGAATTGTGGGGATTTGCTGAGACAGACACTGGAAGCTTCCAACCCAGGGGCTCAAAGACCTCCTCTCAGCTTTCCCTCGTCTCTTTCTGGTCATCAGCTCTTGCTGCATTACGAGTCTTTTGCTATGTCTGGTGACCAGGAAATGTGTGTCATGAAAGCACCTTGCTTCTGTGCTCCTCGAGGGCCCTGAGGAAGACAGCCAGGCAGAGGGGTTCTGAGTTTTCTCCTGCTGGGTAGGAGTCTGCCTTGGTTCCGCTGGTCCTTTATTCATTTCAGCAGTTTCTTCTGAGTGCCTGTTCTGGGCCAGGCTCTGCCCCAGGCTCTGGGCTGCAGTTGGGAACAGGGCACCCAGGCCGGTACTCGGGGTGGGTGTGTCAGCCAGGGTTCCTGTTGCTGGGCTGGGTATATTCCATTTCCTAGATCCATCTTCACCTCTCTCCACCTGCCATGGAAGGCCGACCACATCACAGGCTCCCTTGCCGTCTGGTGTCTGGTTGGACTGACTGGGCCACTGGTGAGAGGTCAGAGGGAGGGAGATGGGTGAGGCTGGGGGCATGCCTTCTTCTGGCTCCCCACACACCCAACCCTGGCCCCCATGGAAGGCCACAGCTCTTTCTAAATCATCCTTCTCTAACTTCCTGCCTCCACTGTTAGCCGTTCGCATCGCCTCTTTGGGTTTAGGGCCTGAGTTCCTGCGCCATCCCTTGTGTTTCCCTTACATCTACACTCTCGACTGAAACCTCTTCAAATACGTCCTATCTGAGTCTTCTTAATTCGAATGGTCCATCTCTCTTCTGCTGGGAGCCTGACATAGTTGCGAATAACAGCCATCCACTCCCGCTCTGAAGAGAATTCCCCACATTCAACATGTCCATCGGGTTTCTTTTCCGGATGGAGTCCATGGTGGTGTCTGTTGAGGGATGAACTAACAGCTAAAGCTTTCTCCACATCAGTTACACCCGCAGGATTTCCCCCCATATGAGGCCTCTGACGTCCGTCAAGTGTGTATTTTTGAAGGGTTGCCTGCGGCGATTGCTTTCATTAGGCTTCTCCCCTGTACGAATTTTTGTGACACCTGGTGAGATGTGACTTCTGGCTCCAGCCCTTC
Organism: Camelus ferus; assembly: GCF_009834535.1. Taxonomy (NCBI): domain Eukaryota; kingdom Metazoa; phylum Chordata; class Mammalia; order Artiodactyla; family Camelidae; genus Camelus; species Camelus ferus. The sequence goes on along the minus strand of NC_045714.1, from coordinate 9,918,025 downwards.
CACTTAGATGGTGTTCACAGGGCTTCTCTCTCTGTCTGGATTCCGGTTTTGGGTGAGAGGTAAGCTATCATTGATTTTTTTTTTCCCCCTCAAATTCATTACTTTTGGAGTCGTTGTCTCCACTAGGAATTCTAAAGTGTCTGATGAAGTTTGACTTTTGATCGGAAGCTTCACACAGTGTTACATTCAAGGGGTTTTGCTCCAGCACAGGTGAGCTGGGCACCATCCCTGCGGCAGCCAGACGCCGTCGTCCGTGAGCCACTTCCCTCCTGAGCCAAGTCTAGATTACAGTTCAGATTTGTTCTAAGTGCATCACCTTGACAAGGGTTTTGTTTCTTGGAGAAGGAAGTGTGGGGGTTAAACTGACACGTTTTCCAACTCTGGTACCTTGGTCTGGGTCCTCCTCTAAGGGGAAGTCGCTCGTGTGAGAAGGTCACCTGTTTTCCAGTTGCCACTCTGATAGGTCATTGTGTTTCCATTGTCTTTGGAAAAAAAGAATGTAATAAGCTGCTCTTTGTGGATCTTTCCAGGAATAAACACATCTCCGCAAATGCTTTGCCGTGCGGTTGCCTCTGTAGTTGCAGCCTACTGTTTAGCAGGACAGAAATCTCAAAGGCAGGCCTGCTCCCTCCCTCTCTCTCTCTCTGGCTCTGGGAGGACACCTGCTGGTTGGCTCCTGCGGGGCATTTCTCCCTCCTCTGGCTCTCCTCGTGGTTCCAGCTTATGGGTCACATCTGGTGTGCTGTCCTGACGCCCTGTGGAGACTAGGATCCCTAAGTCTCAGGATCGTGTCCCTGTCGTGGGCCGCCTGAGAGGCTCCCGCGGCCCCAGGCAGAGCCCAGAGCCGTTCGTGAAAGTGGCTGACGCCACCTACGTGGTCCTTTCAGGCTTCCTGGGGAAGCGCAGAGCAGGTGGGCTATTCTGCAACTTGTTATTTTTTTTCACTTATCTCGATAACCAACCTCACCTTTGTGGACCCTGGAACACCCCAGAACTCAGTGTAAAAGCCGATGTCGGAGTTCAGCTTTTTCCCTTTACAGACAGGGAAACTGGGACCATGTGAAGGTCCTCCAGCTGCCCGAGGTCATATGGCCTGATCCCGCCCGACCCAGGACAAGAACCCAGTCTCCCCTCCCTAGTTCTTCATCTTAACCCCCTGCATTCCTGAGCCCCTCAACTCAGCCCGTTTTGTTTGTGGCTAAATCCCAGGAGAGGAACCCTGGCAGTCTGAGAAATGGAAAATTTCAGTAAGTATTTTCAGAGAAAAGCACAAAAATAGGGATTTGCTAAACGAAAGCCCTGGGACCCACAACAGTGCCTCCCAAACAGACTATGAGCAGATCCCGAGTGGCATTCACGTTTTCAGTCGAGCATCTCTTTGGGCATCTGACAAGAGGGAGAAGCTGTAGATTCCAAATGACAGAGGGACCGTGTGTCTCAGATTTAGCATCTTTGCTGTCAGAGGACTCGCCTGCTCAGTTGCTTTGTACCTGCCTAGGTCTGTTCCTTGTACCGCATGTACTGGATGTGGGAGAGGAAGGCGGGGGTTCAGAGCAGCTTTTGAAATGGATCAAAACACTGAAGACAGAACTTCTCTGGCTTAATGGCTAATGGCTCATGTGACAGTTTCCCAGGGTAGGACAGCCTGACCTTTTGTTTTTGTAGAGAATGTGTAATTACCTGGATTTTTCCCCCGGGCAGCAACAATCACGTCTTGTCCCATTTAATTTAATTCATTAATTTTTTGGGTGTGAACATCTAATATTATCTAGTCAGAGAACCGTGAAGTCAGACAGACTTGGGTCTTTTTCCTTTCAGAAGTTTAGATTCATCTGTTAAAGAGGTGCCCGTCTTACCAAAATCACTTGTGGATATTAGGCAAACATTTTAGACTCTGAGGCAATTTTCTTTTTTGAGCAAGTGATAGCTTTTCCTTTTAAAAATGGTTTAAATGTTTGAATTCTCCAGTAGTTTTTTTTTTAAATTATGAGATGATTGAGACACTTTTGCCCAGCCCCATCTTACGAGTCGCATTCTTGGGCCATTAGTAGAAACAGTTCAGGTTTCTTGCTACAACCTGGGGGGTCATCTTGGCTTTGCCACTTACTAGCTGTGTGACTGTGGCTTAGTTGCTTACCTCTCTGAGCCTCGCTGTCAGTATTGATGAACTGAGGATGATTTTGATGTTGTTTTGAAGACGAAATAAAATTAAAGGAGAAGGGAACATCCTTGTTTCAGATCTGTGTAGGTGCCTTTAGTGTCGTGGCTCGCAGGTTTAGTCCCCAGTAGGCACTGAGGCTTACTGCATCTGTCTTGGATGATGTCTTGGGTGATGCCCAGTTAGTGGGCAGTAGACTAAAGGTCTAAACGCTTTATAATTTGATTCTATAACACAAGCTCTTTACTAAGGATGAAGTGTGCTTCCTGGACCAGTTTCCAGTCAAGCAGCAGTTGTTTCTTAGAACGTGTGTCATTAAGTCATGGCCACTCACTGGTTGCCTGTCTATGGTATGGTTGCTTACCCATTTTGTGCCTCAGTTTTCTTATCTGTAAAAGGGGGATAATAAACAGTTTCTACTTCCAAGGGTGTGAAGGGAATGAAATAAGCATTAAAATACTTAGTACATTTAAAGCACTTGTAATGGTACCTGGTCCACAGTAAGCTGTCAGTGAATATGAATTCTCTTTCTTGCTGTGATGGTGACTGTGCACTGTGGCCCCTGACTTCACAGCCTGGTACAGTGTAGGTGCTTGGGAAATTGTAGCTATCAGCACTGACAGATACTTTCCCAGGGCAAAGACAAAGCATATGCTAATATTTCTTTTTAGCGAAAGAACCTGTCAGTGGGTCTCTACATGGATAAAAAGTTAGAAATGCTCTTTTTTCTTTGAAGTTCCTCTGGGTTATACCAAGGCAAGATAGGGAGGTGTCACTTGCTCTGGAGAAAAGCAGGAAGTGTAGTTTTTTTGGACTTAGCAAGTCTGCGCCCAGCTTTGCAATGCAGAGCTTGGGGGAAGGTGGACCAGTTGCGTAAGAAGCCCTGGACCCTTCTGTAAGGGAAAAGGTTGATAACACAATTGTTTTTCCTGGGATTTAAGTTAGGGAGACCTGCCATGTGTATGGGTTGGGGCTCCCACTAAGAGCCAGGAGCAGGGAAGAGAAAGAGTCCCTGGAAATAGCTGTAGGGGTAGGGTTGCCAGATTTAGCAAACAATATATCTCACTCATTTCCTATGCAGGGTTGCAAGATAAAATAAATGATGAGGAATTTTTATGATAAATATATCCCTTTCAATATTTGAGATATACTTACATTGAAAAGCTATAGGTTGTTTCTCTGAAATTGAAATTGAACTTGACATCCTCTGTTTTATCTGGCAACCTATGTAGTGGAGTGAAAGGACCCCGGGGGTGCGGTCTGACATGAAACTGGGAGGAGACTGAAGCAGTGGGGTCGGGAGGCCAAGCTGTGGAAGCCTGTGCCCTGGGAATTTGCAGCTGAGTAAGGATGAGGGGTTAAGGAGTCTGGGCCAGGAGGTAGTGGAGGTCTGGGCAGCTTTGGGGTGGGCGTAGTGTTGGGGGACTGGGGTTCTGCATGGTCCGTGGTCTTAAAGAGCTTGCATCTGAGATATTCTTTTTTTTTTTTTTTTCAATTGAAGTACAGTCAGTTTACAATGTTGAGTCAATTTCTGGTGTACAGCACAATGCTTCAATCATACATACACATACATACATTCCTTTTCATATTCTTTTTCATTGTAGGTTACTGCAAGATATTGAGTATAGTTCCCTCTGCTATAAAGTAGAAACTTGTTTATCCATCCTGCATATAGTAGTTAGCATCTGCAAATCTCGAACTCTCACTTCATCCCTTCCCACCTCCGTTTCCCCCACTGGTAGCAGTGTTTGTTTTCTGTGTGGCATATTCTTGGAGATGGGCATATGTGGGACTGACCCATTCCTCCTTGACACCAGTGAAAGTGTGGGTCCTGGAGTGCCTTCTGGGAGTGGTGTGGACTCCTGCTCAGACACGAAGCTGGGCCTGGGAACACAGCATTCGGGGCAGCGGGCATAACTTTTTATTTACTTGTTTGTTCCTTCTGCAAGTCTGCCTTTAAAAAAACTTGATTGAGATATAAATGCCATACTGTAAAACCCATCCATTTGAAATGTACAGTCAACGACTTTTGGTACTTTTGCTGAGCTGTGCAATGAGCTGTCTGTATTCTCCCAACATTTTCGATGCCAAGTACATGGCTTTTCTCCCCACACTAACCAGTTCTCCAACTCTCCAGACAACGACAAGGGTCTTACAACTCAGTTTAGTTCTGACACTAACCCCCTGGAGTTAGTGCAGACCCCCGACGTGTCAGGGCTCAGTCTCACAAGGCTGCCCTCAGATAAGACACCAGTCACAGGTCCCACGCTGTCGCCTGTACTTCTGACTGACCAGGTGTAAACTGGGGCTTCCCGGAACACCCCCCTCAATTTGATAGTTCGTTTGAAGGACTCACAAAATGCAGGAAAACACTTTACTTACTATTATTGGTTTGTTGTAAAGGATACAACTCAGGAACAGCCAAATGGAAGAGATGTACAGGGCAAGGTGTGTGGAAAGGGGTGCAGGGCATCCACCCCGACCCCTGCCCCAGCACCTTGATGTGTTCACAAACCCAGAAGCTCCCGGAACCCTGTCAGTTAGGAGTTTTGGGGGAGGTTCCATTACAGAGGCATGACTGAGTAAATCACTTGCCACAGGTGATATAACTCAGTCTCCAGCCCCTCTCTTCTCTCTGGGGCTGAGAGTTCCAACGCTCTAACCGTGCCGTAGTGTCTTTGGCCACCAGCCCCCTTCCTGAAGCCATCCAGGGCCCCCGCCAGGAGTCAGCCATGAACGTACAAAGACCACTCTTACCACCCTAGAGATTCCAACAGTTTTTAGGAGCCATGTGCCAGGAACCAGGGACAAAGACCAAATTTTGATTTTTTTATTATATCACAGACAATGACACCACCATCCAGTTTCAGGGTATTTCTGTCAGCCCACTGAGATCTCTCATGCCTGTTTACAGTTAATCCTCAGTCCCACCCCCAGATCCAGGCAACCACTAATCTAATTCCTGTCTCTGTGAATTTGCCTTTTCTAGATATTTTGTGTAGACGGAACTATACAAAATGTGTCTGGCTTCCTTCACCGAGCCTAACGGTTTTGAGGTCATCCGTGTTGCAAATCCTCTTTTATGGCTAGTATTTCATTGTTTGGATGTGCCACATGTTCTTTGTCACTCCATCAGTTAAGGGTCATTTGGGTTTTTCCACTTTTTTGGCTATACTGAATAATGCTGCTAGAACATTTGGGTAAATATAACTCATTTATTGTTAATGATAATCTGTGTATGTGAGTCGGGGTGAGGAGGAGAGTTTCAAAATGGAAGTGATACTTGAAGAAATGATCCACTGATTTTTTACTTTATAGTACTGTCTTAGAAGTGAAGATGCTGTTTACTTATATTTCCATCTCCTTTATAACCCATGTCCACTTGAGTTCTGAGGAGCACCACGGCCCAGAACATTCAAAGGTGATCATATTGTGAACCAAGGCCAAGCCCAGGGATGAGAAACAAACACTGCAGCAAACCAGCTGAAGTAAAGCCCTTGAATGTTGGAAACAAAGAACTAGAAAAGCAAACTTCAGGCCAACGCAACTCCAGATGAAGTCCCTTTTCTATCTGTATATTTGTGTTTTTGCCTTGCCTCTTTTAAGGGTATTTCAGAAGTTTAGAATGAGCTGTTACAGAGTTACCTAGAAATCACCAGGTCTATTTTTTTTTTTTTTTTTTTTGATGGAGGTACTGGGGGTCGAACCCAGGACCTTGTGCAGGCTAAACGTGCCCTCTACCACTGATCTGTCTCTCTCCCCACCACCAGGTGGACCAGAAGAGAAGGAAAAGAGCCCTTGAAGAGAATGAGTGGGTTTTGCAAATCGAGCCACACAAGCTTTTGGGACAGGGCTGGAGACTGAGAGGGAGGTGGTCAGTGCCTGATTTTGGGAACAGCACCCACTTCTCTTGTGTGGGACCTCCTCCCCACCTCTCACGGTCCGTGTGGCTGATGGACCCCAGCTCCAAGGTGGGAGTTTTATCCGGGCCTGAGTGAATGCACTGGCCGTGGTGATTGGTTTAGAGATGGGCCTATGATTTAACGTAGTTGATCTGAAGTTTGTTTTCTTTTGTGGGTGGTGGAACATGGGTGGGGAGACAGTTGGGAAAGAGAAGCTGGTTTCTACTGGAGTTGGTGAGCTGTTTGAAGGCTTGTGCAATTGAGTCCACCATGTGAAAAAAAGCTGCCCAAGAAAGAAGCCAAAGGAGAGGAAATTAGTCTCAAGAGACAGAGATTTCTTTTCAAAGAAAATTTGTGTGTGTCTGTTGGGGAGGTCATTAGGTTTATTTATGTATTTGTTTAAATGGAGGCACTGGGGGTTGAACCCAGCACCTCCTGCATGCTGAGCACGCGCTGTACCGCGAAGCCACACCCTCCCTGCTAGACAGAGATCTCTGCTGACGTCATTTCAGTACTTGGATGTAGCAGGGCCTGAGTAAATTACGTCCGCCTTCTTTCTTTCTTTTTTTTTTTTTTTCTCATAAACCAGTTGGAGATGGGTTTTTGTTGTTTGCAATTGAGAGTCTTGACTCTGCTCTTGCTGGGAATAAACGGAGGTCGTCAGAATTTGATTTAAAAACATGAGAGTGCCACGCTGCCTTGTTCCTGAGGGTGGTGGGGCAAATTCTTACCCGTCTGAGTGCTTCTGGCTGAGCTGTAGAGCACATAAAGCGACTTGTTTGCCTTTTCCCTGGATCGTTGCTTCCTTCTGTCTTACCCTGCGGGGGAAGCGATCTGAGATTGGGAGGGAAGTCTTGAGCAATTTAAAATCTACTTGGTGAAGTGTTCCTTACGCCTTCTTGGCCTGTTTACCCACTCAGGGAAGCTGGTAAGAACAAGAGCCGCTCATGTTACAAAGACGAGAAAACTGAGGCTTGGAGTGGCTAAGCGATTGGGTCAAGGAGACACAGTGGAGCGATCACCCTGCCTGGAGCGGTCTGTTCCTCTCCCTGCAAACTTTCAGTTTGAAAGGGAATCCAGACCTTGCTTATCCAAGGGCGGGCTCTTCACCTGCCAGTAGGCTTCCTGAGGACTAGACTGTCTTGTTCAACGTTCCCTCCCCTGCACCTGACACAGTGTCTTGTCCCTGTTAAACACTCAGCAGACACTTGGGATGACAGAAGAGAAGACTCAGACGTGGAGAAGAAAGACGGGTAAACTCTGAAGAGAGCATACATTTTACGTGCTGAGAGGGGATATTTGAAACCTAACATCTTCTGCAAGGAATTAAGCCATCGTGAAGTCGATGACTAGTAAACTGGCTTGGGATTTTAGGTAAGGTATCAGCTAGAAAAGATGAGGTCTTTTCTGACAAGAAAATGCACGGGAGCGGCTGCCGCCGGCGGAGCAGGTTGTCGGTGCGGTTCACCTGCGGCGCTTGTCCCCAAGCTAGAGCCTGTTCCCGCCGCACAGACGGGAACCTCTGAGGGCTGAGCGTGACCCAGCGCTGACGGCGTTCTCATTCCGACCTGAAACCGGTTCCACAACATCATGTTGAAGCTTTAAAAAAAATATCCCTGCAATGAGCTGCACTTGTACCATTTAAATCAAGTTCTATGAAGAATAGGACCTGACATCAGGTTTTTTTTTTTTTTTTTTTTTTTTTTTTAAGTCTTGCAGCCACCTCCAAATTTGAGTTCACGGCTCGAAGTGTTTCTGGTTCACCTAGAACCAGTGATGATGCTTCTAGAAGCCTCCAGCGCCCCCACTAAGCTTCTCACTGCCGGGACTCTGTCTTGATGGAATCATCACAGTGGTGGTGACTCAGAGCGTGGACTGTCTGCTGGGCGACTCAGGCCCACGGCTGCAATACCGATAATTCACCTCCTCGTTTCATTTCATCTCAAACAGTGGCTGCCATGTGGCGGGCCCACCTGAGACAGCAGTGGGGGAATGGAAAGTGATTCCTGAAGAAGAAAAATGGGAGATGATTTCACTTAATTATGGCCCCTTTTGATTTCCCCAGGCTTTTCCTTTGGGGTCAATGCGATCACTGTCAAGAAGCCGCCTCAGCTGGGACTTTCAGCTGTGGAAAATGGACTGGTCCTGAGCTCTGATGTCGTGGCTGTGGGTGGCCTCTGCCCATCAAGTGTGGTTCTCAGACCAGCAGCACAGGCGCCAACTCGGCGCCTGTTAGGAACACAGAGTTCCAGCCCTGCCCCCAGCCCTGTGACTCCGAATCTGCATTTTCACAAGGTCTCCAGGAGATTTTGAGTGCATGTTCCTGTTTGAGAAGCCCCAGGGGGTGTGCCCAGAATATAATAAGGTGACCCACTCGTATTTTTTAATGGTAATATCGGTAGTAAGAATAATGTTGAGGGGCCCCAGCGACCATGCTAACAAGTCTTTGATGAATTACTTCATTGAAACGTCTCAACAACACGTGATGTAGGTGCTAACATTATCCCCCCTTTTCCTGGCAAGGAAACAGAAATAAACTGCCGATGTCGGTGAGAGGCAGTGAGAAGCAGGACCCTGGACTGAATTCAGGTCTTGTCTGCCTCTGAAGTTCAGGACCATGCGCTCTATGCTACTGAGTTACCTGCGGGAATGAATTACAGATGTCCCAAGTTGCTCACATGCTTTCATTCGCTCCCTCCTCAGACGTCTTCTGAGAGCCCGCCTTGGACCAGGCACTCGGGTGGACTTGGAGAAAAATAAGGTGGAGCCGCCTCTCCATGGCATTCCCAGCACGGAGGGGTCATGGGGAGAGGGGTGAGGCATGGCAGACGTGACCAAATATTCATATCCCTACAGGCACCCCGAGTTTGTGTCCTGGGCCAACATTGAGGGGGGAACTCAACACTCTGCTGCTCCCCCAAAGGTAAATCCATTGCTCCGAGCAGCGGTGACCACATGCACTTAAGATTTTGTCCCCACTGGACTTCCAGACCTGCCTTGTTCCTTCTGCAGACACCCAGCCTCTGCCTGCTGGTCCACAGGCACAGGAGATCCAGTCGCTTCTGAGTTTCTCAGCATCTGCCTGGCAAAGACATGTCTTCCCCTGAGATCTGGCTGCCAAGAAAACCAGACTGCGTTGCGTTAGCGCCGTTATATTCCCAGCTACAGTGGCGCCCAAGAGGTGCTGGATGCGGGTCCATCTAGAGACCAAAGGGTCACAAAGGAGGCGGCAGGGCTCACCTCGCTGGGAGGGTCGGTAGTGTTGCCTAGGTTTCTCTTTCCTTTTCACCCTTGAACTAGAAACGTTTCTATGGAGTTCTGCTTGCCTTACCCTCAGGAGAACAGGATGGCAGGTCAGAAGTTTCCCTGCATCATCTGCTCTAGTGGCTTGTTTTCACAGGCGACTGCTGCCTCACGCTGCAGCTCAGGTAACAGAGACCCCCCTCAACACCAGCCTCCAGGGAGGTGCCTGGCCTGTGGGTCCTCCACGTCTTGGGCACAGCAGCCAGATCTGTGACCCAAGGCAGCCCAGGGGGACTCAGTACCTGTGCTTGAGCTACTGAGAAAGAAAAGTCCTCCTTCGCCTGGACTTCTGGGTACCAAGCTTCCTGGGCCTGCAGAAGTGAGGATCCAGTCCATCCAAGGATGAAGCCAGCAGCATCAAAGAGAGTAGGCAGAAGAAAGAGACAGGGGATCCCTGCTGTTATCACCCGCGTGCCTGCCTCCCGCTATGCCTGAGGCTAGTCCTAAACCCAGGCTTTCTGTTACCGAGCTACTGTCACTTGTAAGCAACAGCATTCTGACAAATACAGAAGCCAGTAGGGGTGGGGCAAGAATGGAGCAAGAGGGGAAGGCAGATGAGGGGAGGGGAGAAGAGGGGGGCCGAGACCAAGAAGAGGGAAGGGCTCCGAGCTCAGCGAGACGGGCTCTCCTGTGATCTGCTCTGCATATCGGGTTTACACGAAAGATTAGATTTGCAAACCCAACTGACTAAAAATGAAAATGAAAACAGACTCATAGATACAGAGAACAAATTGTTGCCAGAGGGGTGGGGGTGGGGAAGGTAAAATAAACTAAGGGGATTAAAAGATACAAATTTCCAGTTTTTAGTATACATAAGCCACTAGGATATAATACACAGCATAAAGAATGTGCTCAATAATACTGTAGTTACTTTGTATGGGGACTTATGGTGATCATTTCATGATGGATGCAAATGTCAAAAGACTATGTAATACACCTGAAACTAATATATTGTACATCAATTATATTTCAGTTAAAAGAAGAAAAAGTATTTTCATAAACGGGTTGAGTAATCGAATGCTTCCAACACCCCAGAGAGACCCCCTCATGCCAAGAAAGAATAATTTCATTTAATTAGAAAATAAAATCCCTGTTTGGCAGCTGTCAGATTGCTACTTAGTTTATGAGAATTTACTTTGATCATGCAGCAAGTAGAAGATGCCAGATTCCATAACAGGTCTGTTTGACCTCAGAGCCTAGAAAACAAAATCAGCCTGGAAACAAAGACCCCTGTGCCGCAGGTCCACACTTACCTTGTTGAATTTCCTGGTGCTCTGTCAGCCTGGCTGTGTTCAGTGTAGCTAGCAGCCTAGTAGAAAAGAGAGAAAAGTTAACAGAAAAATTAAACAGTGTGGGATGTTCTCTGTCGGGAAGTCTACGGGGCTGAGAGCTGTGCTGAAGCCCGTTCAAGCCTGGGGAGCATCTCTGGGCCATGTGCCACAGCACATGGTGGGATAGCACTGCGGGCCCTGTGTGGACCTGGCACCTGACTGTGGCTTAGCGCCAGCGCTGCTCCTCGCAGTATGAGTAGCCTGGATCAAGGTGTTCAACCTTCGTGATCCCAGGCTTCCGTTTCTATAGGACGGGACGTTAGTGCTTAACCTCATAGGGTTTTGGTGAGAATTCAATGGGTTAACATGTCTAAGTTTTCTGGCACATAACAATACCATGTAATGTCTTTTATGATTATCATTTTTTAAATTGATTTGGCTCCCAAATAACTGTTCTTATGGGAGAAAGGTTGAGTTCTTCATTTGAAGGGTTTGCTTTTTTTCCCCCTGTGTTTTGTCATCTGTTTCTTCCTGGTTTCTAGATTTCTCTTGGTTCTTGAGTGGCCCAATATCAGTTGTGGGCACTTGACATCCTGACAGGAAATGGTGATGGGAAAGAAATTTAAGCTCCTGGGCTGATGGTTTTTGTTAGTCTTAAGAAATCAGTGGTGCTTGTTGGTTTAGGTGATTCTCCAAGTGTGGTGTGCATTGTAATCACTTGTGGTTCTTGAAATTTTCAGATGCCTAACGTTACCTCTGATCTGAGTCACAGGTTTCAGAGAACAGTCTTATTTTCTCAGATTCCCCATTGGTACTGATATTCACCAAATCTGAGGATCACTGGTGTTACATTCTCTTTGGGTAGACTTGGACTCGTATTTAAGTGTATTAATGAAGTCACTTATTCATTCAACATATTTTTTATTGACCAGTTTTAACATGCTAATTACTGCTTTCTAGTTGGAGAGGTTGATGATAATTAAACAAATAAATTAACAAGAAAATATAAAGTAGGAATAAGATCTGTGATAAAACAATACTTCATGTGAGTGACCAGGGTCTTCTTTAGAAAGAGAGCAGGGAAGGCATCTCTGAGAATTGGTCTGGAGCCTGAATGATAAGAAGTTTATGATCATGGGACTATGTGGAGAAAAAGACTTCCAATAGGGGAAACAGCTGGTGCAAAGGCCCTGGGGCAGGAATGAGTACCATGAGTTTGAGTCCAGTGAGGGGTGAGTACAGGTACGAGTGAGGGCAGGGGGCTTACTGGAGGAGATCAGATCATTAGGGCTTTGTAGGGCAGGGTAAGGAAGTGGAATTTTATTTAAAGCCACTGAGGAGTTTTGAGCAGGAGTGCGATGTGATCTGATTTAGATTTTTTAAATGATTGCACTGGCTGCTGTGTAGAGAACGGACTTTAGTGGAGGCAAGAGTGGATAATGTTTTCAGCCAAGGAGGCTTGAGTGTGTTATAGCCCCTAGCCCTACAGAAGAACATCACAATTAAGCTCAAAAGTTCAACTTAAATGAGGACAATAGGCAGTGATTTTTTAGGAGCTCAGGGAGTCAACCACTGCAGTGATTCTGCCTTGGAAGTAGTGCGTGAAAGTGAACATGAATTAAAATCACAATGTGCTTTTATTTCCCCAAATTAAACATTTTCAAACCTGACTGTCCCACTGCTTCAAATGTACAGTGGGTTCCCACATGAAGATCTGGGAAAGCGGGACAGTGACAGCCCAAGGTCCAGGGTTGTTCACCCCAGAAATGGATGTACTCCCAGGGCTACCCACGGGCTTTGGAAAAGTGTAGCAAGTAAAATGATCAATTGTCTTTCAGGTTTTTATGACAGCTCTGTGGAAGCTGTTATGAACATCTGGACTCGTGGTTGTAAAATCTGTATTAAAGTTTCCCTCCGTGGCAGCACGTGCCTCTGATGTCACTGGGTCATGGCTCAACTGTGCGTACTGTTTCCGGGTGTTAGGGTGTCCAGGTTGGACTTGGGGGTGTGGGTTGGGCAGCCCGAGTTTGAATCTTCACTTCTCCACTTGTAGCTGAGTTTTTATAGACAAGCTTCTTGACCTGAGTTTCAGATGCCCCATCTATAAAATAAGGATGATTCTAGATTTTGCCTCCAGGGGTTATTATTGCAGAGGCCAAAGAAATGAGCGCCTGTAAGGGACTTAGCACGGTTGCTGGCGTGAGTCAGCACTTCATGCAGACATGTATTTTTGCCTCTGGGTTATGGTCATGTGAAAGTCCTCTATGCCCTTGCTACTTAAAAGGTGGTTCCCCAGACCAGCTGCCGCATCCCCTGGGAGCTTGCCAGAGTCAGAAATGCAGGATTTTAGGCTCCATTCAAGACCTGCTGAATTAGCTTTTACCCTTGAACAAGATCCTGAGTGATTCCAGCAAGCGTTTCTGTTTGGAAACATTGCTCTCAGCTAAAATGTATATAGGATGGACCACTGTATCTGTTTTGATTATGGAAACCTGTTGGCAGCATCGTGTTGGTGCAAAAAGACAGCAGCAGCAGGGCATAAAATACATGGTGACCCTAACTTAGCCGGGCTCTCCTGGGCGACCCGGTAACCCTTCTGGGACTCACTTTCTTCATCTGTAAAAGGACTCACCTTTTTAGAGGTTTGTTGAGAGGATAAATGAAATAACGTGAAAGCTGGCATAAAAGAGTGAAAAGTACCTTATTTTAATCTTGTTTACATAGAAAAAGGACACCATGATTCCTGCAGCTGTTAAAACAATTTTCAAAGACTTTGACTCCCCATTTTCCACATTAACTTGCTGAGTAGCAATGGATGAGACTATTATTTGGAGTCTCGATTAAGATAATGGAGAGTGACAGTGGCCCAGGAATTTCAGCCGGTATTTTTGGAAACTAAATGGGAGAGTTTTGTAGTTTGGCTAAAAAGCATTGCCCTAGAAAAGACTAGCACTTTGGTCAGTGGGGATGTTTATACCATTTACAAAATAGTCATGGAATTGCAGCACAACATAGGATGGTCGTCAGAAGTCACCAGGATACTTCCAGGTGGTGTATTTTAATGTGACACACGTTTATCAGCCACAGAAGCCTTTTATTATTTCCAAACATTACAATCAAAACAAGAAGCAATTAATGTTATTCACATTAGCATATATCAACTACAACCCCCCCCCAATATTCCAGCACAAGAAAAATATGCAGTTGTACACCAAAGACACAGCATAATATAAGAATTCATGCGAGGGGTCCATGAGGACAGCTGGAAAGCACAGCCTGAAGTCATCTGGGGCAGGAAGGGGTCTGACGGATGCATGCAGCCCCCAGCGATGTCAGCAAATCTCCTCCTACGCTCACAGGAATGAGTTGCTTTACTTGAGAAAGTACAGACCTGGATAACAGGGTCATCCAACTTGAACACCATGTTGAGGAAAAGGAGCAACGGAGCAAAAACCATTCTCCTTCACAGATCGCATCACATAGAGAACATGTGATGAGACATAGTTACTATGAGCAAGCTTCCGAGAAAGCCACAGGCAGCTCACAGCCTCCAACCCTCTGACACTACAGGAAAGCAGTGTCTCGAGACACAAGCCCTCCCACCCACGATTTCCTCTCCTGTTTTAAAGACAGAAAAGGAATAATCAGAAAACATATCTTTTTTAAAAATAAGGAAATGGATACCTTAAAATGTCAAAGTTTCAAAATACTTTGTACACAGATACGTTCTGATTTTTTAAAGCACTTTCTCTCTCTTTCATTAGAGTTTTGAAAGCTGCCCTATGGTGAATGCATAAAACCCCAGCAACACCACCACCACCCACCAGTAATAATAACAGCAAAAATAGAAGTGGGTTAGAATCCCGAGCTATTTTCTGAGGGGGAGGCTGGTGTGGGGTAGGGGTCAAGAAGAGGGCAAACAGCATAGCATTACTTTTTCCACAAAGAGATAATTGTTTTGGGGAAATTGTTTTACTGTGAATAGAGTAATAGACTAGAAACTCAGTCGCTTATGAAATGCGGGAAAAGCCATCCAAGCAGCTTGCAGCCAGAGGTTGGGAGCTGTAACGGGTTTGCTTGGGAGAGATTCAACACCCCCTTGCTGTTAATGGGAATCTGACCTGAAGCCTGAAGGTGTGGATGGGGAGCAGGTGCGCAGGCAGGCATCCCAGACCCTGGGTGCATGGAAAGGAGCGCTCGGCACCCAGAGCAGCCTCCACTGATCCCCCCACTGACTATAGGGCAGATCAGAGTGTGTGACTTACCCACATCGTCATCCTTCCAGAGAGCCTGCTAAGTACCATTTTTTCCCCTTTCAACAGGCTTCACAAGCTTAAAAACAAAAGACACATATGATCATGACCGTTAGCCCACTTTTACATCTTTTCAGTGTTTTTCTCCCTTCTTTCTAAACACCTTGGCTGGATGAAGGGCCAGAAGTGAGCAGACCCGTGTCTGGCTTCCATGGCCCTGCAGCCTACCCCACGTTCATGCCGCTGCAGCTGCAGAGGATCTCCTTAAACGTGTTGCGCAGTTCCAGGCTCCGGAAGGCGTAGATCAGGGGGTCTATGACAGAGTTGCACATGATGAGGACCAGGTAGGTGTTGAAGTGGGCGGTGTAGCAGACACAGTAGGGGTTGGCGGGGCAGGTGATGATGAGGACGAGGTGGAGAAAGAAGGGAGCCCAGCAGAAGATAAATACCCCCAGCAGGATGGTGATGGTGACGGCCCCCTTCATGCACGAGTGCTGCTGCGGGGCCACCCCGCCGGCGGGCGGCAGCGCGGCGATGCGCTTGACGTGCAGCCGGGCGAAGAGGAACATGTGCACGTAGAGGGTGCCCATGAGGAGCAGCATGGCGAGGAACATGGTGATGAGGCACACGATGACCATCTTGCTCTCGGAGTAGACGATGAACACCACGCCGCAGACGCCGCAGCACACCCAGATGGCCACGATCAGCGCCAGGGCCTTCCGCACCGTCATGATGCTGTGGTAGCGCAGCGCGTAGAAGATGGTGACGTACCTGTCCACCGCGATGGCCAGGAGGTTGCAGATGGAGGCCACCAGGGAGATGCAGATCATGGAGTCGAAGACGTTGTCCATGTGCTGGACGAACTGGTCCTCGAAGGTTAGGTAGTCGCTGTTGACCACGGCGATCATGATGGTCTCCAGGGCGTTGGACACGCTCACTAGCATGTCGGCCACCGCCAGGCTGCAGAGGAAGAAGTACATGGGCGAGTGCAGGTTGCCGTTCCTGACCACAGCCAGGATGACCAGGATGTTCTCCATCAGGCTGATGATGCCCAGGGCCAGGAAGACCTCCGGCTTGATGAAGACCTGCTCGCAGAACCCGCCGCTGCTCTGGTTGCTGACGGAAGGGGCTGCGGGGTGCCCCGGGCCATTAGGCAGCGTGGGTTGAGCAGAGAGCGGGCAACCAGAAGCGTTCATTGCACACAGACGGCTGAGCTGAGCTGGGGCCCCAGCAGGGTCCAGAGGCGGCTGCTGCTGTTGCTGCTTACAGAAAAGAAGAAAACCTCCTTCCAGGTACTTTTTGGGGATGCTTGTCCATTTTAGATTTTGATTTTGTTCTTTCCCAAAATCCAAGGATGGAGAGAGAGGGAGAGAGAGAAAGAAAGAAAGTCAGCTTGGAGGCATACAGGGAACTCTGCTTCTTCAG
Organism: Camelus ferus; assembly: GCF_009834535.1. Taxonomy (NCBI): domain Eukaryota; kingdom Metazoa; phylum Chordata; class Mammalia; order Artiodactyla; family Camelidae; genus Camelus; species Camelus ferus. The sequence goes on along the minus strand of NC_045714.1, from coordinate 9,901,713 downwards.
GACAAGCAGTTTTACAGACCCTCTTAGCTCTCTCCCTTATTACCTTCCTCTCTTCTCTCTTCCACGTATCCCCTCTCTCATCCCCACCTGGGAATAGAAAACCAGCTACTGGTTGCTACAGTTACGGCTGCTTTCATAGCAAGACAGGGGATGTGGTACCTGTTGTTAGGAGTGAGGGGTGAACATTCAGTTTTTATACATTGGCTGGAGGCGAACAACTCCTACTTAATCTTCAGCGCAGCGGAATGACCACTGAGCGTCAGGCGCGTCTCTGACTGACAGCAGGACCGGCTCCCCGGGCTTGGACCAGGAGATTACAAAGCAGCCTGGCGCCCTCTGCAGGCCAGTCGGCTCATCTGTTCGCTGGCTTGACAGCAATTTTTATTTGACATGAAAACCGTCACAGCCATCCTTTGGTCCAATTATCTGTTCATTTGTACCTCCCCCAACTTTTTTTTTTTTTGGTAGCAAACATTTCTTGAGTATCTACCATGTGTCAGGTCTCTGCCAAGCGCAGGAAATATAATGGTGGGCAAGACAGACACACCATTCCTATTTCCCCCAGACTTGGAGTCTGGGGTGGAAGATGAGAAATCAGGCAGTTATATTACAATATGATGAATGTTTGGAGGAGCATGGTGGGGGAGCCCTAACCTGGACGATCAAGGAAAGCTCCTGGAGGAAGGAGCATCCAAGCTTTGACTTCAAGGAAGCAGAGGCTCTAGCCGGTGGTGAGGGGGCTGTGGTTGAAGGAGGTAGAAGAGGATTCCGGGCAAAGGGGATAGCATGCTTACAATCTGGAGGCAAAAGGAAGTGGTTCCCCACCCTGGCCACGGGAATCATCTGTAGGATGTGGGCTCGGGGATCCCAATGGACCTCCTGAGTCAGGATCACCCAGGAGTAGGACCTGGGCAAGTGTGTTTTCAATTTTGACAGGTGTAGGGGTGGCGGGGGTGCTGCCAGGGTTGAGATCTACTGAAAAGCAAGCTTGGTGTTTTTGAAGAACTTTACATAGTTTTCTCTGGCAAGAGTGTGGCACTGGGAGACACAATTTGAGAAATGAGCCTGCAGGTTTTGTTTTTGTTTTGTTTTGTTTTTTAAGGCGAGAGACGGCTGGATGCTGAAGGATGGTCTCAGCTGTATGTGGCAGTTTGGATTGTATCCTGAAGGCAGTGGGGGGGGCGGTGTGTGGAAGAGATGAGATGGGGTTTGCATTCTAGATAGATTCCTAGTTGCACAGTGGAGGCTGGATTGGGGGGAGGGGTGAGCCAGGAGCCTGGGAGGCCAGGGGTGCAGAGATTCAGGGAGAGATGATGCTGACCTGAAGCAAGGAGGTGACCATGGGGCCGTGGGAGGAGTGGACAGAGATATTTAGGATGCAGAGTCATGGAGATTCAAGAGCAATGGGATGCGGGACTGTGGGAGAGGGGAAGACCAGGGAATATCTCCACTTCCTTCTTAATTAACAGGAAGATGGAGATGCCATTTGAGCTGGAAAATATAAAAGGTAGAATTTAGCAGTTGACTTTAATACTTGGTTCATGTTGAATATGATGTTGTACCAGGAGGGGTCATGTAAACTCTGGACACACCGAGTCACCCCCACCATGTCACCACACAGAAATCCCGGATGGATTAATGATCTATCTAACTGTCTTCTAACTGTATCTGAGTGTGAGCATGACGGTGCCTGTGTGAATGAGATAGAAGAAATATGATATGAAATAGAAGAAAATTTAGAATATTTATACAACTTTGGGTTAGAAAGATCTTCTTAACAAGATGGGCAACCTGAAATTTAGTATGCAAAAAGTCACCATGAACAAAGTCAGAAGACAAACAGGAAGAAAACACTTGCCTTTGGCAAAAGTTACTGTCAATTCTAAGCAAAGAATACTTTCACATTAATAAGAAAAAGATGATTTACTTCTTAGAAAATTAGGTGAAAGATATGAATAGAAATTCACTGAAGAGAAAATGCAAATGGCTAATAAACATATGAAAAGATTGCAGCCTTCTGAGAAGTCAGAGAAATGCAGATCAAAATGAGACTTCAGATTGACAGGAATTAAAAAGATACCAAATTCAGCAGAAAGGATTGGGAGGAGCACATGCTCATGTATTCCTAGTGTTTGCGGGTCGTCTCATCATTTGACAATTTCTACTAGAAGGAAAAAATGCATCTGAGTCTGTGAACCGAGAGGCATGAGAAATACTGCTATTTATTTTCAACAGTGTGACTTCATTTCTGATGCTAAACCACCCATGCCCCAGGTTGGGGAAAACACAATCCTCATTCTTTTGGGGACTTCTCTTCCTCACCCTCAGGGTCACACCCAGAGGTGTGTTTCTGCTCTCCTGTTCTGTGGTTTCAGGGGCACTCATCTTACCTGCAAAGCTAAGGCTGCTTGCTCTTTTCTCTGCTCTGTGCTTGGCCTGGGCTGAACACTGACCGTTCTTCTCTAGTTCTGTCCTCTGATTATGTGCATCCTTGAGAGAGAGCGAGCAGATGGGCCTGGCACTTCAAACCTGCACCCTCAGAGGAACCCTCACTGCTGATGAGTGTTGGTTTGGTCTTCTCTCAACTCTGCCCTCCACTTTCCTGGGGGAGCAGCACAGATACAGCCTTACCTTTTAATTGAGTCTTCCATAAAGACTTTATTAACAATTATGAGACACGAAAGTCTCTGTCAGTGTTTCCATATGTTGTTGGCACATGTTGGGTGCCTGTTTTCAGTTTGTTATAATAAACTATAACAAGAAGATTCTTATTGTAAGAGATAACCCACCTAGGTGTTCTCTCTGTCCAAGCTCTGCCCGAATTTTGTGCCTGACTTATTTCTCTTACTGAAGACTCGTAAGTAAATGTCAACTATTTTTTGCCAGTTTCCTTAAATTTCGTGCATTAGTTTATTTGCCCTTAAACCACTCTGTTCCCTTCTCCTTGCCCCACCCCAAACCGTCAGAGTACACCACTCCGTCTCTCTCATGACATGCAGAATGTTACTTTGTTAGAAATCAAATCCCATGCCGCTGACGTGGGACAGCGATGGCCAAAGGTCATATCTGAACCAATGATTAGATGTTATCGTTGAGCCTAATTGTTTCTGAGCAGGAGGTTCCTCTGACGCCTGCTTCTCCACTTCACACCTCAGCCCACTTCTCATTTCAGCCGCCTCTTGCTGGACAGTTCCCTGCAAGTTCGGTTTCAGATTGCCCAGCCAGGCCCCAGGCAGAGGGCTCTACCCACCTCCTGCCCCAGGATCTTCCCTCATTTAGGGGTGGGTGGTGGCCCTCCTAGTCTGATTAAGTTCAGCTTGAGAGTGAGGGGGAGTGAACACCACCTGGGGCAACCCTCAACCAACAAGAGATGGAGCCAATGAGTAACTTCTCCAGCCTCCCACCCTTCAGGTGACGTCTGCAGATGCCTTGTGAGCTGCCCAGATGTCCCCATGACAGTGAGCCTTCATCACCCACAGCAACAACCTTGATAATCTGTCTTTTTGTTGGCTTTTCCTCCTCCTTAATCTCATTCTCTCTTCTCCCACACGCCTGTTTCTTGGGAATCATCTCCCGGATGATTGTCCTTGTCACAGGTTCAGCTGGGGGCAAGGGTGGGGTGAGCACCCAAACTAAGGCACAGAGAAGACCTTCTGGGTGCCAGCTGTCTCTGGGACACTCCTTCCCTTGCTTGATTATCACTCCAGGAAGACAGGGCTGTGGGTGGCCACCCAACACCTATTCTCTCCTTCTTCCTCACGAACGGACTCCTGATTTATTGGGACAGTGGCATGCCCAACTAAAACAGTCTTTTCTCGGAGTCCCTTGTAGACAACATGACCCAATTCTGGCCAATGGAATGTGAAGGAAGGTGACTCAACTAGTACAAACTCTTTTGCTCTTGGCTGTTTTTCCCTTTTGCTGACTGGAATGATGACATGAATGCTGAAGCTCTAGCTTCCATTTTGTAAGTCCGAGGACAAGGGCCAGATACTATGAATGGGGGAGCCCAAGCCTGGAGGGGATCTGAATCCCTGATGACTCTATGGAGAGGCAGTCAGGCCCTGAATTACTTGCCTCCAGGCTTCTAGTTATGTGAGAGAAAAAGAACCCTTTCTTTCACCTCTCAGGGGTTTTCTGTTTTGTGCAGTTGAACTCAGTCCCTGAAACAAGACTATATTTAATCATTTCTTTTCTTTTAACATTTTTTTATTGAGTTATAGTCACTTTACAATGTTGTGTCAAATTCCAATGTAGAGCACAATTTTTCAGTTCTACATGAACATGTATATGTTCATTGTCACATTTTTTTTTGCTGTGAGCTACCGTAAGATCTTGTATATATTTCCCCGTGCTGTACAGTATAACCTTGTTTGTCTATTCTACATTTTGAAATCCCAGTCTGTCCCTTCCCAGCCCCCACCCACTTGGCAACCACGAGTTTGTATTCTATGTCTATGAGTCTGTTTCTGTTTTGTATTTATTTATTTATTTTTTTAGATTCCACATATGAGCGATCTCATATGGTATTTTTCTTTCTCTTTCTGGCTTACTTCACTTGGAATGACATTCTCCAGGAACATCCACATTGCTGCAAATGGCGTTATGTTGTTGGTTTTTATGGCTGAGTAGTATTCCATTGTATAAATATACTGCAGCTTCTTTATCCAGTCATCTGTTGACGGACATTTAGGCTGTTTCCATGTCTTGGCTCTTGTAAACAGTGCTGCTATGAACATTGGGGTAGTCATTTCTTAACTCTATCAGAATCATATCAGGTGCTCAATAAATGTTTGAAAGCAAAAAGACCATAGCTTTCTCTTTTTCCATTCCAGACAATCTTAATAGTATAAAACCCTGATAGAACCTACTTTTTAGATACTATCAGGAAGTGATTCCATTTGTAATTTTATCTATAATTTTTTCTCCTGTTGGACCATATGCTGCTTGTGGGTAGGAACTGTCTTTGTTCCTCTTTATATACCAGCATCGAGCACAATTGACAGCCTCAAATATTACTGAGGTAGAGCCACTCTGGAAACCAGTTACCAAATTTTTAAAAGGCTGAACATAAATTTACCTTATGACTCTCAGTAATTGCTCTCCTAAATATCTACTGGAGAGAAATGAAAACATATGACCACACAGATTCTGGAATGTGAATGTTCATGGCAACATTGTTCATAATAGCCAAACTGTGGAAACAGTGTCATGTCCATCAGCTGGTGAAGACAGACAAGGTGTCGTACGTCCATACAGTGGAAGGAACACTGTTCATCAACAAAAAGGAATGAAATACTGATACACGCACAACAGGAATGAACCTCAAAAACATTATGCTAAGTGAAAGAAGTCAGACATAAAAGACTACATTTTGTATGTTTCCACTTATATGAAGTGTCCAGAAAAGGCAAGTCTATAAAGACAGACAGTAGATGAGTAATTGCCTAGAACTGGGGTTTAACTCTAAATAGGTGAAATTGGGGTGATGAAGATATTTGAAACTGGATTACAGTGATGGCCGCACAGCTCAATAAACTTACTAAAAATCATTCATTTGCACTCTTAAAAGGGATGAATTTTATGGTATATAAGTACACGCTAATCAGTTAAAAATATGATTGCAACAGCGTTCCCTGTGTCGTGAATGGTGTATAGTCACATAAAGACTCACTAATGATGTGTGATTATTGTAGTGAGTGACATCCTCTCTGAAAGACGTAACACTTGTGCAGGTACATTACGTGCAGCCCATTTTCGGCTCCCAGGCTCTTCCTTTGTCCCCGAGAAGTTCTAAGAACCACCCGAAGCTAATGGCTCTTGTGTATCTAGGTTGCCAACTTGACACCCGTGACTGAGCTCCTTTGTGGCTTTCTTGGGCATCCTTAATTGCTTCCTTAATCTGGACTGAAGTTTTATTCTTATCAACACCAGCTTTGACGTTATTCCCTCTTCTTGAAGCCTCCCTTAGAACTTTTATTCCATTGCTTGCTCTTACCACCCATCAGAGAAGAGTTTCCATTTTCCTTTTTTTTCTTTTTCTGCTAAAATCCAGAGACTTTAATTAAAATGTGTTTTAAAATTTTATCCCTTTATCTTTTTGAGGATACCTTCTTGAAATTACTGGAAGAGGTGAGTGTATCATAGTTTTGGGAGACTTTCTGATAAGCTGTGTCCATCCTAAGTGAACCTTAATCAAGCAAACCATTGGCAAAGTTCAAGCCCCTTAATGGATTTCCCCCTGAATCATTGAATGGATTAGTTGTGCCCTTAAAACACTGCTCTCTCGGAATGAGACCTTGATCTGCAAATGCTTATGTCTCTCTCGTAAAAAACCCTCGAGCCTTTTTTTTTTTTTTTGGTTTTATCATTCTTTTTTTAAATTGAAGTATAGTTGATGTATAATGTTGTGTTAGTTTCAGGTATTCAGCAAAGTGATTCAGTTATAAATATACATATATTCTTTTTCAGATTCTTTTCTGTTATAGGTTATTATAAGGTATTGAATCTAGCTCCCTGTGCTATACAGTAGGACCTTGGTGTTTATCTAAGTTACATATAGTAGTTTATATCTGTTAATCCCAAACTCCTAATTTATCCCTCCTCCCACTTTCCCCCTTGGTAACTATAAGTTTGTTTTCTATGTCTGTGAGTCTATTTCTGGTTTGTAAATAAGCTCATTTGTATCATTTTTTAAGATCCCACGTATAAGTGATATCGTATGATATTTGTCTTTCTCTGTCTGACTTCATTTAGTCTGATAATCTTCAGGTCCATCCATGTTGCTGCAAATTTCATTAGTTTTTATGGCTGAGTAGTATTCCATCACATATATACACCACAGTTTCTTTAGCCAACCATCTGTCGGTGGGCATGTAGGTTGCTTCCATGTCTTGGCAGCTTCATCTAATCTTGCAACCCCCCCCCCCTTAACTCTCCCTCTGCTCACAGCTAATGTTCTTGAAAGAATTGTGGATCCCTGCTTCCTCCGTTCTTTTCTGTCTTATTCCTCAATCCATTCACTCTTGGCTTCTGCCTAGGTCACTCCATAGAAATAGGTTTTGCCAAGGGCACTAGTGACTTCCTTGTCATTGTAACCCTTGTCTGAGCTGACTTAACTGCATCTAGTCCTGTCGACCCCGCCTTCCTTCTAGATTCTTCTCTTCTCTTGGCTCCAATTGCCCCACATTCTCCTGGTGTCCTTCGTATTCCTGCAGCCTCTCCCCTTGCTCTTCCAGCTCCTTCTCCTCTACGACACCACTAAATATTGGGCTGACTCACAGCTGACCTCGAGTCTGCCTTTTCTTCTATGTCTTCACTTCCTATGCTGTCTCACTCCACCCACCAGCTTAACAAACAAACACACGTACCCCACGAACTATACATTGCCCTGTTTAAAATTCAATATAAAAGCTTTAAGAACATTCAAAACAGCAAAAACAAAAATCTCTTCTCCTTACTCTCTTGGATTTCAAGATCTTATGAATAGTGAGTCAGTTATTTTGCTTTCTGAACACTTCAGCATAAGGAAAAGGTCAAGGAACTTTTTGTGGTTTATTTTTTGTTGTGTTTTTAAAAGAACATTCTTTTTTTGCACTCTGCTAGAACCTCTTTTGGAAACTCAGGGTAAATTTTTGCTTCTCCAAGTCCATTTCCTATGGTGGATTGACAAATTGTAGCAACAGAGTCAGATTAATGATAGAAGGCAGTTTTCTGAATTCAGAAGACAAGTGATCTGCTTGCTCCCCATTCTTCTAGACGCTGCCACATCTGGTCGAAGGACCAGATGTGATGGATCAAAAAACCCTCCATGGTGTACAAACATCATCTCTCTCTATTGCCTGGTTTTAAAAAAATCCGTCTTAGCACTTTAGAATTGTATTCTTTTCTTCAATCACCAAATTGAGTGCCCTTACCTTTCCTCAACTCCTCTTGTTGATGTTGCTTGTTGGACACTGAGTCCTGTGTTCTGAGTGATGTGTCTCTGGGGCATCACCTTGGAGATGCCGGGGGGCAAGGTCTGCACCACTGGATCGCCTCACCCTGGGGGGATGGTCTCACCCTAGAGCTGCTTAACCTTCACCGTGCATCTGCGGCACCCAGGGATCCTGCCAAAAGGCAGATTCTGGTTCTGTAGGTCCAGGTGATGCTGATGCCACTGGTCCACAAGGGAAGAGACTTGGCTGTTTTCTGTTGTTGACTGAGGAGCAGTGCGAGGAGGGGCAAGCCCAGTGTGGAATTCACTCCCGTGACGGAGGGAGAGGAGCCCCCGGTGCTCAAAGTCAGCAGCAGATGTTTCAGCCGTTGCATTCACACGAGAGCCTCCATGTATGACCAGTGATGGTGGCCGGTGGTTCCACATGGGGCTGCCCGGAAGGGTAATTCGGGCATCCTTCCTGTGGTTTGGCCTCTAAGCTCAATGTTCTCATTTTCCCAGAGAGGCTGTGAGCCACCCAATATCACTGAGTAAATTCCTTTTCTGTTTAAATTAGCCAGAGTGGGTTTTGTTATTTATAATCAAGAATCTGACCCACTCTTGCATGCCAATTTGGGTCAATAGGCATTGGCTATGTGGAGAGCTGGGTGGTGAAGAATCTCAAGGCTTCATCAACTTGGAGGAGTTCTGGGACACACTAGCAATGCCAGCATGGATACAGGACTAGAGATTGGAAGCCTGCACATTATGCCTCTGACATTCCTGTATCATAGTCTGTGTTAGCTTCCTTTTGCTGCTGTAACAAATACTGCACATTTAGCAGCTTAAAACAGCAGAAGTTTATTTTCTTACCATTCTGGAGGTGAGAAATCCAAGCTGGGTTGGCAGGGCTGCATTCTTTCCAGAGGCTGCAGGAGAGCATCTGCTTCCTCACGTGTCTCAGCTTCACGGCCCCATCCTCCAGTTTCAAAGCCAGCAGCGTAGAATCTTTAAGTCTGTCGCTGACTCTGACCTCTGTTTGTATCATCATATCTCCTCTTCTAACTCTGACTCTGCTGCCTCCCCCATGTAAGCACCTTGGTGATGACATTGGGTCCATTACGGTAATCTAGGATCATCTCCCGTCTCTAGACCCATAGACTTAATGACATCTGCAGAGCCCCTTTGGCCATGTGAGGCAACATGTTCACAGGTTCTAGGGCTTAGGATGTGGGCCTCTTTGGGGGCATGATCCCATCTAACACCTCCCATTAGTCAGTATTTCAGACCCTCTAGTGAACACTCTCAGCATCCCCACAGATGCTCAGTTCTTTGGTGACTGACTCATTCTAACTCAAGATTAATATATTCATTTATAATGCTGATTCCTCTTTTTCAGAGACCAGAATGCTTAAGCATTTGTGTGTAGAGGATCCTCTCTGCCTGGAATTCCTGAGAAAACAAATTATTACCCAGGGGTTATATGATGAATTAGGCATCAGAAAAAAGAAAGTAGGATGGTTGGGAGAGGGGCATCTAGTTCTGTGAAAGCCAACTAAAATATCTTTATCCTTAAAACCAACCTCCCTTCTGGAGCCTAGGGAGCTCATTTCCTTCAGACAGAGCAGGGATTGGCAAACACGCCATACAGTGAACACTGTAGACTAGAAGATGCTTGCCAACCCAGAGACTTACTAGACCAGTGATTCTTGAACTCTAGCATGTGTCATAATCACTTGGAAGGCTTATTAAAATGCAAATCCCACTCCCCTGGCCCCCCTCAGGTCCGACTCAGTGGGTCTGGGATGGGGTCCCAGAATTTGCCTTCCTGTCAAGTCTCCAGGTGATGCTGATGATGCTGTCTGAGGACCACACTTTGGGGACCACTGCTACTCGACTGTAAGCTCCATGAGGGCAGGGACCCTGTCTAATTGATTCACTGCTACCTGCAGCATCCAGCCCAGCAGTTACAACATGGGAGGCACTTAACGCACATAATAATAACTAAATACGTTGCTGAACCGACCATCCTTTAGAGCTAGATAATCACTCATACACTAAATACACTTTTGTGTGTGTGTAGTAGGCAAAATAACATCCCCTCTCCCAAAGATGTCCATATCCCAGTCCCAGGAACCTGTGAATGTGCTACTTCACATTGCAGAAGGGACTTTTTGTGATTCAAGTTTTGGACATTGGGATGGGGACATCATCTTAGATTATCTGGGTGAACCTAATCTAGTTACACTAGTCCTTAAAAGCAGACAGGCTTTCCCTGCCGCCGTGAAGAAGATGCATTAGGAGAAAAGGCAGGAGTGAGCAGACGTGAGGAGGAGGACACCCGCAGTTGCTGGTTAGGCGACAAACAGCCTCATGAGCCAAGGAACGTGCACAACCTCTCCCAGTCTTCTCATCAGTCACCCTTGTGAGCTCTGGTCTGGAGGAGCCAAGAAGTGGTGGATGTTGTGGCTGGGGGTGCAGGGAGGTGGACATAAATAAGTGTAATAGAGCGTGGCAAGTGCTGTAAAAATGTCACAGGCGAGACCAGGGAAGAGGAATTAATTTTGACCACTTGACTTGGATTCTCTGTCACTGTGCTTTATTTTACTCTTTTGGAAGATATTGTACATGGTAGGGACAGCCATGGAAGTTTTCTCGTATTGGGTGAGAGATAAAAATCGAAACATGGCATATCCTTCAGTCCCACATGGTCGACCATGAAGGTGCTCTCATTTTGCTGAATTCGTCATTCAAAAGAACATTGATTGACAAAAATAGATACCAACGTCATATAGAGCGGGAGGGAGAGAAGGCACTCAAGGCTCCAAGGACAGCGGGGTGACTGTTTAGCCCTCAGAACCTTTCTCCCTGGGGCAGAGGGAGAAAATAGCTTGCCGATGTGATTCGAACCATGGTAACACGAGTGTTTTCTTTGCTAGAAATGGCTTTTTTTTTTTTTAAAAAAAGCCAAGGTTTTTATGGAAAACATTCCTTTCAAAGAAAAAAAAAATTAGACTGAGTTCCTGGCTGATGATGAATAGTCTGGGTTTTGTCTCTGATGTGCCCACACTTTTCTGAGAACTGAGATTTGCCGGGTGATGAGTCCTCACGCGGCAGCTCTAATGTGAGAGGCTTGACTTAATGTCCAGGGTGCTGCATTCAGTGCGACCATGTGCTGACTGAGAACAGTGTGTGAGGCTCCAAGTGCCGTCCTGCCCTCCAGGTGTTGTGGGGACCAGCATCCGCAGGATGCTTGCTCCCAGCGTTTGCTTCCCTGGTGCTTCTACGCTCACCCGCGCTCTTTGGCGACCAGTGGCATGTTTTGCTGGGTAACACATCACAAGCTGAGTGTGATGCAATGCCAAGTGCTACCCGTTCAGTCACAGTCCCAAAGGAAGGAAGTACATTTCCAGGAGGTTTTGCAGAAGTCAAACTTCAGCACGTATTTTGGCTCTATATTAAATTGTAAACTATTGCCTTTGTTTGTACTGAAATATTATCTAACGAACCCCTGCTGCCATTCATTTACTTGGTCCCAACTGTATTCATCCATCCATCCATCCATCCATCCATTCAGTCTTGCACACACTCATTCATTGGACCATTCCATCCTTCATTGGGTCATTTGTTTGGTCACTTCTTTATTCATTTGGTCTCTACTATGAACTGAGTTGTGTCTTCCCAAAATTCTTATGTTGAAGCCCTAATTCCCCAATGTGACTGTGTCTGGCGCTAGAGTCTTTAGGAGCTAATTAAGGTTAAATGAGGTCATAAGAGTGGAGCTCCAATCCTACAGGAATGTGCCCTTATAAGAAGAAGAAATCTCTCTCTCTTTCCCCACAACAAGAAGGTGGCCATCTGCAAGCCAGAAGAGGTTTCTTACTAGAACAAATTATGCGGGCACCCTGACCTTGGACTCCAGCCTCCAGAACTGTGAGAAAATAAACGTCTGTGGCTTAAGTCACCCAGACTACGGGACTATGATACTTTGTTGTAGCAGCCCAAGCTGACTAATATAATCTCTTATTCACTCAACAAATGTTTACTCAGTGTGTCCAGGCACCATTTGAGATACTGGAGATGAAATGACAGACATGGTCATTGGGACATTCCCTATGGTCTGCCTACCAACAGCAATCCCCTCTTGTTTCTGGTGGCGTAACCCTAAGTCTCTTGGTGGCAATGTGCTCAATCCCAGGAAATAAATCATGATTGTTCTGAGCCTGTCATGGCAATCCTACTCTCCCTTCTTCATTCATGGTTAAGGGGTCATCATGTGACTCAGTTCTAGTTCATGAGACATAAGGGGAAGTTGCCTAGGAGCTGCTGATAATTATTTTTCTTCTTGAAAAGAGAAAAGCACATAAGAAGAAAGACTTTTGCCCCTTTTAACTTGCTTTCTACTTGAGATACATTTTGGTGAAGATACAATGTCTGGAGCTAGGGCAGCCATGTTGCAACCATGAGACAAGAGAAATTGTTAAACCCTCAATTGTTAAACCACTGAACCTACAATCTTTTGTTAAGTAACATAATTGCCTTTTTCATCTGAGCCACTATTAGTAGGATATTATGTTATTTGTAGCTAAAAGCATCCTTCTTGGTACAGTCTCTGTGCTCAAGGAGCTTATAGTGTGATGAGGCAAATAGACTCTTAGACCCTGACAATATACCATCGTAAGTAATTTAGCAGAGGGATATACAAAATGATATTAAACACATTGTATCATAAAACCAAAAGGTTCTTTCACCTATTAGCCTCTTCTGAGGGGTGATGTTCAAAGGTATGCCACTTCTTATTTCTAATGTCACCTCCTCAAGGTGACCAAGATTCTCTTTTTAAAGAAAGACAGACCACATCCTACCTGGGCAGCAAAAGAGGAGGTTAGTACTGTGTAATGTTTAAGGAAGACTGGGTTCCAGTCCTGACTCTCCTTTGTACTACCTGTGGGATCTTGACCAAATTACTGAAACCCCAGTTTCATCGTCTGTAAAATGGTGGGATAATGCTAGGGCCTAGCAGAGGCACCTGGAACACAGGAGTCTCTCGGTAAATACTGGTGGTGAAAATATTGAACTGAAAGAATACAGTGGTCTCTGAATAAAACCTGAATCCACAGTTACCAACTTTGGGTCTCTTTCAAAATTCCCAAAGAAGATCAAGACCAGTGGTTCTTACCTGGAGTCTGCTTCTCACCCAGGGGACATGTGTCATTGTTTAAACACATTTGTGGTTGTCACAACTAGGAGAGTGTGTTACTGGCATCTGGGGGTAGAGTTCAGGGACGCTGGGAAACTTCCTGCAACACACAAGGACAGCCCCCACCACAAAGAATCATCCTGCTCCAAGTGTCAGTAGTGCTGAGGTTGAGAAACCCAGGTCTAGGCATGGAATTATTTCTGGTCCATTAGGGTTTATCAAGTAGTCAGACCGTCTGGTGTTGGGTAAGGTAATCTGAGCCGGAAGTTCCTGGTGGTAACTAGCCATTTCTCAAACTGTAAAGCAGGAAGCTGATGCCTATGCGTCCCCAAAGATGGTGTGTTTCCTCTTCGACTTGCAAATTTTCTAGATGCACTGTTGGTAATTTACTAGCTCAGCTGCTCTTCGGATCAGATATTTCGTAGGCATAGGATTTGCTGTAATTAAAATCCAAGGAGACTGAAGCTGTTCCCTTTGAGAAAAAACTCATGAGATGAGTGAGTCACACTTTCCAATGAACCATCGACTCCCTGTGATTTTTCTTTTTGCTGCGGCTAACTTTGCTATTCTATTCCCTCTTATTCGCTGCTTCCTTGCCCCTTGATTTCCCAGTCCTGAGCTAAATTGTTGAAGAGCAGCAGGGGAGGCTCTTCACGGCCTAGAGAATCCCTCAGGCTGGGGAACTTCAAGAGGATGTGTCTGTTGAAGGTGCCAGTGAGTGACACCATCAATAAAGCTCCTTACACCAGGGATTAGGGAGGAAACAGGATGTGAGAAGTCTCCTTTAAATTTTAAATGATACTCAGAATGCAGGGAATAAAGTAACCAGCATGTTTTAATTCATCAAATACTTTCTCAACAGTAGTCTAAGATCAAACAGACACATGGCAGAGACTGCTAGTTTGCCTTCCTCCACCATCCCATAATAATAGCACTATGACCCATGGCCTCCCAGAGCAAATACTCTGTTCTCAAACTCAGCCCTCCTTGCAGCTAGATGTGTCCATATGGCTAAATTCTGGTAAAGAGGATGGGAATGGAAGTTTGTGTGGCAGCTTCCAACAACACTCTGGAAAGGAGAGCTGCTGAATGCCCTTACCTCTGTTCTTTATTCCTTCTTCCATCCTGCTCCCTGAAGATAAGTGTGATGGCTGGAGCTCCGGCCAGCATCTTGGGCCATGAGGACAAGGGCTGCAGTTCAGGGATAATAATCTGGAAAGAACTTGGTGCCTGAGAGCTTATTGGCATAGAGCCGCCTTACCCGCTCTGCACTGGCTGCCTCTATACTTTTACTTGAGAGTGAGAACAATTCCATTTTTTCAAAGCCACCATCAGTCACCTGCAGTAAAATGTCACTCTCACTGACACCAGGACCAGGAGAATGCAGCTGTAGCTCTCATCTTGACTTCTGTACTTGGGAATGTGTTTTCTTTCACAAAAAGTCTTCTGACTTTGTGAAGTGGGTTTCAGAGGCTTGGGAACGTGCCTGGGAGATGGCAGAGAATGGGGAGATGGTAAGCGCTAGATGTTGTAGTGATCCAAAAAAGTGTTCGTTCAGTGAATGACATGGGGTGATGAAACTAAATATTTATAAGGTATCTGCCATGAAGCTGGAACTCTGCTAGGCTCAGGCAGGGTGGCAGTAAACAAAAGTACAAATCCAATGGCTTTAAGAACACAGTCAAGTGGACAGTTAAATGGGACAGACAGAAGAACTTGTAAACACAGAACCGCAGTTTGGAATGCCAGGCATAGCAGGACATTTGAGATCTTTTTTCTTCCCAGTTTTATTGAGATGTAATTGACTAAGTTTATTTATCCCTTCCCACCCCTTCTCCTCCCTGGTAACCATAAGTTTGTTTTCTATGTCTGTGAGTCTGTTTCTGTTTTGTAAATAAGTTCGTCTTTTTCTTTCTTCTATTTTGGATTCCACATATAAGTGATATCATACGGTATTT
Organism: Camelus ferus; assembly: GCF_009834535.1. Classification (NCBI taxonomy): domain Eukaryota; kingdom Metazoa; phylum Chordata; class Mammalia; order Artiodactyla; family Camelidae; genus Camelus; species Camelus ferus. The sequence continues at coordinate 9,886,640 of NC_045714.1, read as the reverse complement.
TTCTTTCTCTTTCTGACTCACTTCACTTAGAATGACAGTCTCCAGGTCACATTTTCTTTTCCACTCGTCTGTCGATGGACCTTGGGTTGTTCAGGATATTTCAAATATTTCAAAACAGCTCCTCTGTTGCCCATCTCTCCTGTATTCCAACAAATGTGGTGTCACTGCTTCTGGGGTTCTCCAATGTCCATTCTCCCTTCTTACAGGACAGAAAGCTTTGTCGTTGGACCTAGAGCTTCCCAGCTGAAGATGTTTTCTGGCCTCCCCGGCAATTCCCAGAGGCCACGTGACTCTATTCTAGCAGCAGGATGAGAGGGGAAACGCCCGCCTCCCACTCTGGACCTTTGAGAGGAGTGTCTTCCCCTTCCCCTTTCCTCCTTCCTGGGCACTGGAATGAGGAAGGGGTAGTGGGAGCTCCCAAAACCACCTTGAACATCAAGTTGAAAACTGTGCGTTGAGGTTGGCAAAACGACAAAGTAGAAACCATCTGAGCTCTTCTGGGCTGCGGTGGAGTTACCACACCAGCCCCGAAGGCTGTTTATTTATCTTTCATTTAGATATTTCTGCCTCTTTCCCCAAAAGGATTGCAGGCTGAGCCACCAGACACTTGTGTTGGTCTGCCTGGGCCGCTAAAACAAAATACTGCAGATGGCAGGGAGGGTCGTGCTTAAAGAACAGAAATTTCTCACAGTTCTGGAGGGCAAAGTTCCAAGATCAAAGTGTCAGTGGTTCCGGTTTCCTCCGGGGCCTCTCTCCTGGGCTTGCGGACGGCCACCTTCTTGCTGCATCCTCACGTGGCCTTCCCTCTGGGCATGCGTCTCCCGCTGCTTCTCTGTGTGTCCAGACTCTCTCTTCTTGTCAGGACATCAGTCACGCTGTGTTAAGATCCCACCCCAAGGGCCTCATTTTAACTTCATCACCACTTTAAGGCCTCATCTGCAGATACAGCCACATTCTGAATTTGGAGGGGGAGGGACACAATTCAACTCATAACAGCACTTCTGCAACAATATTACATACATGTGATTTTCTGTCCTATCAAGTTCCAGCAGAGTCTCCAAAGATGGGGCCAGACGCCAAGATCACCTTGGACACAGTGAACTGCTTCTCCGCCAGTGGCCCTTTGTCCACCTCCCCTCTTGAAGGAGATGATAAGAATTCCTTGGGAGGTGCAGGGACAGGCAGCAGGAATGTACTTGGAGAGAGTTGTTGTGCTTCCATCTTACGTGAGGTCAAGGGAAGCATTTTGGGAGACTGACATAAGTCCTCAGGAGTTTGAAGGATACCGGGACTGGTGTCTGAATCCTGCGTTGAAAGTCTATGGGCCCACGGCTGTGGCGGGCTGGGAGGTGGGGTGGAGGGCTGGGCTCGGGCCTGTACGTGGAGGTGTGAAGGACTGTGAGTTTCTTGTTCATGACCTGGACGTCCCGGGGCCTCTCGGTCTCAGCACCATGACATTTGTGCCTGGATAATTCTTTGTGTTGGGGGGGCTGTCCCGTGCACTGTAGGATGTTTAGCATCATCCCTGACCTTGACCTTCTCATTGCCAGCATCCCACCTACCTCCACCTTATGACAGCCCAAAACATCTCCAGACATTGCCAAATGTCCAGTAGGGGCAGAACTACCCTGACTTGAGAACCACTGGTGTATCTCTTGGAAGTGAGCTTGACAGGTGAACTTGTGATGGACTTTGGCCAAGAAGACCACTTGGAGATGGTGGTGAGGTGACTCTCCAAAGGGTAGGACCATTAGAGTCCATGAAAGTCCAGGAGGAGAGCTATGTGCTCAATGAAAGGATGGGGGAGGCACCACCCGTGTGGAGGGTGGTGCAGGGGAGAGACCCCCACTGATGGATAGAGTAGGAGGAATCTCTGAGGAACCCACTCTATGAGTGAGGGACTCAGCCCCTGGCACCTGCCTCCCCCTACAGGCACCCAGGCCAGAATGCACTATAATAGCCCTGGGGGAGGTCTCTGCCCGTGTGCAGTTCTGAGGCGGGCAGACTGAGCCAACAGTGAGGAGCCGAATATGGTCATTTCATTTCCCCCTAACCATGGGCTTCCATGCAGCAGGGAGGCCCAGCTGAGAGGGGAGACATTTTTATTGGCTTAAATTATCATTTGGGATTTGGACAACCTGGGCCTTTTATTATTTAAGAGGGAATCTGCTTTAAGCTTCACTTAGGGGCAGAGAGAACTTAGTCAACAGAAGGAATTTAAGAAGTAAAGGAGGGAGGTGGTGGGTATAGCTCAGTGGTAGAAAGCGTGCTTAGCGTGCATAAAAAATACATGAAATCAAGAAATAAGGGAAAATTGACACAACACTGTAAACTGACTATACTTCAATAAAAAAACAAAAATAAGTATAGGAAAATACATTTGCTTCACTGTTGAGTTTCATCCCAGTCAATAAATGGGTCGGCTTGTGGGAAGAGGGTTTAGCTCAGTGGTAGAATGAGTGCTTGGCAGGCATGGGGTCCTGGGTTCAATCCCCAGCACCTCTATTAAAATCAATAACTAACTAAATAAACCTAATTACTTCCCCCCAAACAACAAAAAATAAATAAATAAAATATTAAAAAAATTAAAGTGGGTCAGGAAAAATTGTGAAAGTTTCTGAAGTGGATTAAAACAGAAAAAGGCCAGAAGTCCTCCTGGGTTATCTGTGCCTTTCATTGCCTTTGAGCTATTTTATTTTATTTTATTTTATTTTATTTTTATTCACAAGATCATATTTTGTATTTATTTTTATTTATTGAAGTATAGTTAGTTACAATGTGTCAATCTCTGGTGTATAGCACAATGTCCCAGTCACACATATACACACATATATTCATTTTAATATTCTTTTTCTTTAAAGGTTATTATAAGATGTTGAATATAGTTCCCTGTGCTATACAGAAGAAACTTGTTTTTTTATCTATTTTTGTATACATTAGTTAATATTATCTCGGACGCCTTTGAGCTATTTTACATAAACACTGTAAGTTGCAGAGAATTGAGAGAAATATAGATGAATTCTGTCCAGTGGAACACAATGAATTATCTCCCTTGGGATATTGACCACTTTTACACCTAGTTGTAAATTCATTTCCGCATTCCTGGTGGCATCTGTGTGTGCGTTCTTTATATTTTCCTTTGAAATAGTGGTAATATCTTACTGATTCCCTCATTAATTTATGAGTTAAAGAAAATCTTTTTCACACATTCATCTTATATTTGTATGAAAGTCACACTCTCACTTTTTTTTTTATTGAAGTATAGTTGATTTACAATGTTGTGTTAGTTTCTGATGTACACCATAGTGATTAAATTATACATTTATATCTATTCTTTTTCAGATTCTTTTCCATTATAGGTTATTACAAGGTATTTAAATATAGTTCTCTGTGCTCTACAGTAGGACCCTGTTGTTTATCTATTTTATATGTAGTGGTGTGTATGTGTTAATTCCAAGCTCCTAATTTATCCCTCCCCACCTTTCCCCTTTAGTAACTGTAAGTTTGTTTTCAATGTCTGTGAGTCTATTTTGTAAATAAGTTCATTGTATCATTTTTCTAAGATTCCACATATAAGTGGTATCATGTAGTATTTGTCTTTGTCTGGTACTATCTTAGTTTTGAAACAATGATCATTTAACACCTGGTGACACTTTAGGTTAATGTGGGCCCTAAAATTCCTGTCTCCACATTCATTGCCTTGGGCTGGGATTTGAGATCCCTCAGTGTCTATGCTAATGTAGCTCTTTGACCTACATAGTTCAAAAAAGCCATTGTCCTTGAGAAGAAGGTGTCTTGGTGAGGGTCTTCTAGGCAACCCCACTTGACTTACTCAACAATGACTTGCATAATGGAAGGATGAATTGGCCAATTGCACCAGGACTTGCTTTGGTCTTTGCCAACTTTTCCTTGAAATAAACATCGGTGCACATTTGCTTGCCTGTTCATTCATTTAAGTCAATCTGTTCTCTTCAGCTCTTCCCAGGGTAGACTTCTGACATAAGGATGAGGAGGTGGGTCTCAGAAAATTGAGACAGAGCCTCTTAGGAAAAGTCCATCCAGCGTTCCACTGGTGCCTCACGTTGACCTCAGTGAGACCCCCGCCGTTAGCGAGCTTCATGAAAGCCCAGGAGCTCAGCACAAGGGCCTATAACTGGCATCGGGGAGTTTTGTTCTAAGTAGCCCCTTATCTCAGGGGTTCACGCTAAGAGTCCTTTGAAACAACAGCCTCAATTTTATTGGAATGGCCTATAATTTGTGCATTATTTTTAAAAGGAGAGACACACACAGGTTGGCAGATTTCTCCCTCTTTCAATTACCGTGTGACCCTCTTCTTTTTCTTTAAAATCTCGAAAACCGTAACAGGAAATAGGAGTAAATGAATACATTCCAAGGCACTGAGAAGATGCTGGATATCCCCTCTGAGCAGCTGGGCCAGGCTGTCGGTGAATGAAATCAACCCGCACCCTCTGTGAAAAACGTGGTTTTTCAGTTCTATTCTGAGTCATCCAATTTTTCATCTTCTTTCTGGTTCATTTTGCATCTCTATGCCTTGTCCACATGAGTATGCTCTATGAAAGGATGTTTAATTTTTTTTTTGGTAAATTGAATTATAGTCACTGTGGGAAAACAACAGTACAGAAGTTTAAAGAAGAGCTAAATAAGTGGTAGTGCTGCTCCCTAGAGCTTCATTATGATGTTTTCTTCTTCGTCTTGATTTTGATGAAAAACGAGATACGTTTGTGACTAGAACTTACACTCCCTCCTTGAGTTTTTCTCCTGCTTTTCCCTCGTTAAAGGAGGTTTCGGCCCCTGATCTTCTGTAACTGGGGGAAGGGGCCAGGGCCAGGGGGCAGGGCAGCAGGCTGAAGCTGCTGTCCAAAACCCTCCCTTTGCTGAATCTATTTCCACGTCAGTGCTCGTTGGTGGAAGTAAAAAGGGGCTTCTTCAGACTAGTGAGTGATTGTTCAGCATGTGGTAGAGGCTCAGGAACTATTTGTTGATTCACTCAAGGATGGACATACCTGATGAATGATTTCTCTTAGATTGCTTTCAGTTTTATGAATAACGCTGTGGTGGACATTCTTGGTGGAAAACTTTGTCCACACTCTTGACTGTAGAAGTCAGTGAATTCACTGGTCAGTGAATATGCACAATGCAAATATTCTGGATTTTGCTGAAAAATTGCTGTTTAGAAATATTCTACCAGTTTACACTTCATCAGCAGTGCCTGAGACTGCCCATCCTTATCCTGCTCTTGCTAATGCCTGGACATCATTCAGAAAAAATATCTTTCTAGACCTAAATTACATCTTGTTTTTGTTTTAATGAACATTTCTTTGATTACAGGTGAAGCTGAGCGGTGTTTTTTCAATGTGCGCATTTCACTGATCTTTGTGCCTCTTCTATAGTGAATTGAGCTGATTGGGGGTCTTCGTCGGTTTTCCCGTTGGCTACACCAGCAAATTGTAACGGGAGGTGAATTTAGTCCTTATTGCGCTGCTAAAAGCCGCAGAATACAGGCGTGAACGTCACTTAGTATGATGTAGGTTATTCTTAAAATTTACTCAAAGGGTTAAACCACTGGAATACTTGAACTACAGCTCTTAAGTTCCTCTCAGGCTAGCCCCCCCGCACACTAACAGAAGGAAACTTAAGTGGGACGATGAATAATTTTTGTCTGTAAGGTGGCGTCATCTAGTGGTTGTTAAAGACAGTGCAGGAGCAAAAACGGATTTAAACGGACCTCTTTTAATTTTGCCATTTCTAGTCCAGGCTACCCTTATTTTAACGTGATTATTGATACAGCCTCCTAACTGGACTCCCCGACTTCATTCTTTCCCTCCATATAACATCCTTTACTTTGCAGAGTGATTGTTATAAAGTTGTAAAATCGGTGTCAGTTCTAAATCATCCAATACCTCATCATTGTCCTAATGATAAAGCTTAACCCTTTAATCTGGTTTATGAAGTCATCTGATCTAGGTCAGGGTTTGGCAAATATTTTCTGTAGAGGGTCACATAGTAAGTGTTCTGGATTTTCAGGGCACGGTCTGCTGTGACTTCTCAGCTCTGTCTGGGGACTCTGGATTGCCCTATAGGCCACCAGCGTTCCCTCTCAACCTCTATATTCTGTGCTGTCTGATTGCTCTGAAGTTCATGGTGCTTCCTGCCCAGGCATTAAAAGACCTAGTGTCCTTGGTCTCTTACAGGCCAAAGAGGGGGCCAACGAGCTGGTCTGGGGATAAGGGCTAGAAAAAAGGATGCAGTCTTTGGAGGCTTACCTAGATTACAAATAAAATAGATTTCCTCAAATGGCAAGCTTTGCCCACTATTCCTCTGCATGTTTGTGTGCAGACCCACTAACACACTAACGGGGTCCAGGCCAAGAGTTCAAATGGAGATCCAGCTGCTAGATGTCTCAACACTGCAAGGGCAGAAATCAAGCTAATGACTGCTAACTGCAGTGAGCTCTGTCCTGCCACCTGGACACATACACCTTAACAGCAATAATTAAAAACAAATATAAAACTGCCTTTTGATAATTAAACCCCCCCCCCCCACAATTCAGGTTTTATATGACTGAGTTGGAAAATTATTAAAGATGATGACATATTATTATGATAATGATTGGATATTCTCACCATGAGCTGGCAATGCTTGAGGACTGAGTTATAAAATAAAGATGGATGGGAGGAGGGTATAGCTCAGTGGTAGAGCACATGCATGAGGTCCTAGGTTCAATCCCCAGTACCTCCATGTAAATAAATAAATAAATAAATAAATAAATAAATACCCTAATTATCCCCCAGATAAATTAAAAAAAATAAAGATGGATATAACTCATATATTTACTCCACGAAGGTTACTTTTGCCTTCTTTTTAGCCAAATTATTATGTTGTTGAAATTAAGATTTCCACATAACTTATATTTTGTTGACAGTGATGACATGCAGTGCTATTCAAAGTGTGGTTCCAGGCCCCCAGTGGAAGAGACATATCCTTGGACGGTTTCCAGTGGATGTCGGTGTAAGAGAAATAAGATAAATGCTCACTCTCAATTTCTTTGCCAGTCTTCCATACCCACTAGTAACAAACAGTACAGACTAGCTGAACCCACACTTTGAGAATCATGGAAAGGGATTTTAAAAAGTACTTATAAACCAAAGTGAAGCAGAGTATATTTTCATGAAACTCTAAATTAAAATAATTAAAACCTAAGAATTTCGTCTCTACTCAAAAGTTATTTTCTGTCCAAAATATTAACACTATCTACTCAAACTAAAAGCAGCTAAAAATAAAAATTCATGAATATGATCATTTTAAACAAAATTATTTAAATAAAGCTGCCATTTTAAATGTGAGCACTTAATAACATTTAAGTGAATGTAAGTTTTAAACAGATATTTTTACATAAGTAAATCTATTGGTACCTCTACGTTAGGTGTCCATATAGTTGCCAGGATTAAGGAGAGGACTAGCCGTTCCCCCATATTTGGTCTAGACACGCACGCGCACACGCGCAAACACGTGTAAGAGCCTGTGAGGTGGCCCATGTTGCCAATTCTTCCGCCTCTGTGAGCAACTGTGTGGTCACCATACTCACTGAGAAGTTTACCTGGATTCACAGGTTGGAAGACAGAGAGATGCAAAAAACGGATGCTTGAGACTCCCACGAAGCGACACGTTAGTGTTTCCTTCTGCAGAGACATATGGAGGAGAAGGCCTGGACAGGTTGGCTCATTTCCCTTTTGTCTTACCTAAACCTTTCTGTTGCTCAGACCCTCTCTACACACCATCTCCAAGGCTGCCCGACCCCCAAATCTTCACGGTGTTTGGATGCAGTTTCCTTTTGAATTAAGGACCACGGCAAGACACACGGAGAAGCGTTTCCCCGGGGCCTGAACAGCATTAGTCGTGAGAGCATATGTCCAGGGTGGTGGGTGGGATGTCAGTATGAGCTCCAGATTCCGAGGGACATGGTTCCCCCCTGGGCACCCACGTGGTGATGACCGTTATTGACTTACTACTCAGCTTCGGAAGAAGAGGAGTGATCTAGAGCCTCCCTAAAGAGAGGAGAAAGACAGGGAGGAGGACAATGGAAGAGGTGGCTTGGGAGCAGTCTCTTGTCTGGCCTTGTCCCTTGGACTAATTTGCAACCCAGATGCAGAAGAGCATGGCCAGGAGCTGAGTGAGCCCTTTCCCTGAGATTTCCCGAGACGTGGGGCTCGACAGAGCTGCTCTGGGCTTCCTTCCGACGACCAGGGGAAGCACTGAGTAGGGAGAGGGATTGCGTCCTTTTTGTACTTGCAGGGCTGCCCCGGTCCACCAAGAATAGGGAGTGTTGACGATCCCACTGTAAGGACAGTGGCCTTTTTTCGGAGGACTCCAGCCTCTGCGAAGAAGCTCTTCACCAAGGGAGAGCCAGTCCTCAAACCCAAACTCGGCACTGGCTTCATCACCAGCATCATCTCAGCCTGCCACATTGGAATCTGATGTCCCAAAGGGCAGCTTGGTGGCCTGACTCATCAGCCAGCTGCCAGCTGGCCCTCTGCCAATCACCGTGTTCCTGTCTCCTTTGTGCCTTGCAGACCTGGCTGGGAAGCTACCCTCCAGTTTATGGAAAGGTCTTTTGAGAGGCATCAATTTCCTTTACTTGAAAGTGGCTCTATATACTTCACTGAGTTTTCTTTTGAGCTTTGGGATTCCTCTTAAATGTAGAAAAATAATTTAATGTCTGGCTGGAAAACAAACCCACCCCATTTAGATTTCCTCCGAGTTGATGAAATCTGTCCTCGGGGAGCTGAGCTTTCTCTGTGCCTGGCATCACATTGAGAGAGAATTTAGTGCCACCGTCTGGCCTGGTCACTTCTTTGACTCTCTAAGAATCATGACGAATCCTGGGAGAGGACAGCTTTTTTATTATTTATGAGGCAGGGGTGCTGGTGCATTTGGGCAATTAGTGGAGACGGTAGGTTGCACACTTGGCTGGACCCTGGCTCCAATGTGTTTAAGTTATGCAGGTGTGCTTCTTAATTAAGAAGGGATTTTTTTCCCAGAAGGGAAACACCAACCTCATTTCTGGGGTGCGCCTTCTGCCTCAAGGGGTGACCTGTAGCCTTTTAGACTAAGGAGGTTGGCCTCTAAAGGCTTCTTACAAAAAAAATGGAAAAAGTTTTTGTTGATCCTTTATCAGTGGAAGAGAGGAAATGAGATGGTTGTATCACAGAAGGATGACGGGGAGATAACTTTCATTTTTCACATTCTAATGGCTTCATGGTCAGGCTCCTCATTAAAGTGTGAAAGCCAAGAGCCGCGGCTGGGGAGTTAATTACTGATCGGAGATAGTTTCAGAAAACATTGTGAAGAACTCGCCTAGCTACAGATAATGACAGTAATTGATCGCTGGGAGAAGGTGATTTTGTACAACGAAAATTCTGGCTGTAAACAATCACATCCATCTATTTCCAGACTGGGAAAGGATTCAGGAGACCTGGCATAGATTATCCTGTTGCAGGCAGAGGTGCCTCCAGGAGTCAGTCACAGCGCTGCAAGGTGAAGAGAGGGACAGAGATTCAAGCCCCAAATCCCACTCGAGTCTCCTTTAAGCTCAGTTATTTGACTAACCCTCCCTGGATAACTTAAGCAATTCTTCAATTCATCTTTCTGGTATAAATACAATGTCAAATTTAAGTAGAAACATAATTAGAGAGTAATAAAAAAAAAGGTTAAAACTGTGAGTGGGATTTTAGGGGCTTATCTTGAAAAGCTCAAAGAAGATGAAAGCAGGGTGCTGTGTCTGGGTGTGCAGGTTGTGTACTGCCTAACTTTGGGAGGTGCCATGTACCTTATGAACATCTCAGCTTTTTATATTTGTTAGGACAATTGTTCTGGCCAATGGCAATAAAATATCTCTGAGAAAAGGATACCTTTATCGAATTTGCATAACTGTAGAGTGTGGGCTAGGTTTGTAACCACAGAGACTGCAAACTAACATCCCCAGGGCAAAATGTAGCTCGTGTTTGCTTGTCTGCTTGTCTGTTTGAACTGCAGACGGAGCTGCCTGGCATTAAAAAAATGAAGTTTTGAATTACTTGCTAACGTTTAAACATCAGATACATTTACATAAAAATCTGGATTCCTGGTTTTGGTTGGAAAAGGGACTTTAAGGAACCTGATTTCCTGCATAACAATAAATAGTCATAGCTCGTGTTAAAGGTTCCCTTTAGATGAAGACAGGGCTCTCCAGTTTGTCATAACCCCATCCCCTGTTACTAGACCCTTGACAGTGAAGGCCAATGTCAGTTGCTATTTTTAATTACACTTACCCTTTAGTTTTTCCTTAGAATTAAGAGGCAAGTAATATAATTCTCACGTCCATGTCTCTGTCAATTGTTTGAAAACCAAAAATAGAAGAAGAGGGCATAGTTTTTCAATAAAACAAATGGCAGAGAGCATATTTTTTATTGCAGGGAAGAATATTCCCACGTATTTAATATACAAAATACGACTGTGTTGAATGAATACAATATCTGGCCCCAGGAGGCATTTGAGTTTGTAACCTCTGCAGTGAAAAGACCTATGAAAATGTAGTTTAAGGGACTGTGGATGGAAAAACCCGAGAAAAAGGAACAGAAGACTTCAATGAGAAAAAGCGTTCCAGCAGTGTTCTGCAGCCACACTCTGTGTCCTAACCTTTCATTCCAGACTCTGGGGAAGAGTCTAGAGAATGGGGGCCGCTCACTTCCAGGTGCCACGACTCCCCATACTTCTTTCATCAGAGCATGGATCATTCTGGTCATGGCTCCGTCGGTGACCGCGTGGGCATCTGCAGTGTCTACCGCTGCAACCACAGCCTGGAATGGGGCTCGGCACCTTGAGGCGTCCCTTAAAAAACACCGAATGTGACACCTGCTTGGGAGAAGCAGGAAGGGGGCCGCTGGTGGTGGCTGGAGCCGCAGCACAGGCAGCGGAGAGAAGGGAATCATACCATTTGGAATTTTGGGGTGGCAAAAAAAGAGACTCAATCTCGTTTAATTTAGGCATAAAAGGAATGTATTGGAGGGTTAGGGGGGCATTCCTAGATTAAAAGGAAACTCTGTAGGACCTTTCCTTTGGACAAGATGAGGCCGCAGGCAGCTCTGGGCATCCAGATGGCCAATCCCAGCGCTTCAGGACACGTGTCCGCATTCTCCCGCTCTGTTTTCTGTGGTCTGGTTACTTGATACAAGAGCGGGACGAACAGAATCTGATTGGCTTCAGTTTGTGTCACTCTCCAGGGGTGGGCGGAGAAACATGATTGACAGTCTCGGCCAGACCGGAAGCTTTGGGGGCAGGGGTCTCAGGAAGGACCGGATCTGCAGGGCGGTGAAGCTCCAGCCTCAGTGCCGGGCAGGTATGCGCTCCATGTGTGGCGCCCTGTCCCCAGCCCTGTCCCCGGGGCTGGCGGACTCTGCTCCTGTCCCCGCCTCACCTCCAGCCGCAGTTACCCCCAGGTAGGTGGTGACCTGACCTGGTCATACATGGAACTTTCTAGGGGTCGGTGTTGCCTGGCGCTGAGCGCCCTGCCCACTCCACCTTGGTTAGCGCGCCGGCTTTCCAGCTGGAGAAGAATCATAAACTCTGGAAATTTGGCTTCAGGAATGAAAGTCTAGTCCCAATAGCAGTTTCTGCTGCTTCCCACGAGCTGGGTACTGGCTGTGTGATTCACCCATGTTGCTCCATTTGAGCCTCACGTCTCCGGCAAGACACTCGTTTTACTTATGAGTATGAGATTATGATACTAAAAAATTAGAGGCTACAGGCCAGTAGCTGGTAGAGTTCGATTCAAATCTAAATCAGAGTGGTCCAGAGCTCAGGGTTCTACCCGCCACCCAGAACTCTCCCACATCCGAGCTGACATAGAGAAGCCTTTGGACTCTGGATAAACTTTAGGCGTTCTTAGACTCTGAGTTACAGGACTTCTGGTAAATTCCAGTTCACTGAGGGCTCGGAATTTTGGTTGTCAAATATTATTGGTGGTTAACATTTTTTTTTGGCAGTGGAGTTTTCCCCTAGTTCAAACAGAGGAGAGAATGCGAAAGTCTGAACTCTGCCCAACAATGCATCACGTTCTAATGCTCCCTGTCCTGAGCAGGGTGGCTTGATAAACACCTCAACCACCAGAATTTAGTTTTTTTCCTCAAATGCCAAGGTTTTACTGGTTGTTCAGATGGTATAGTGACTCTTCATAAATCTAAATTTATTCTGTGTAAGAGACTGTTCCATATTCTGGGATTATATGCATTAATCTGTACTTTTTGGTGATACAGTATACTTTCTTGTGTGAAAAGATGATGCTAGTAAATAATGTAAAATAATTTTTTTATTAAGTATAGTTGACTTACAATGTTGTGTTAGTTTCTGGTATATGGCTTAGTGATTCAGTTATGCAGATATATATATTCTTTTTCATTATCGTTTATTACAAGATATTGAATCTAGTTCCCTGAGCTATACAGTAGGACTTTGTTGTTTATCTATTTTATATATATAGTAGTTTGTATCTGTTAATTCCAAACTCCCAATTTATCCCTCCTCCTGCCTTTTCCTTTTCATAACCATAAATTTGTTTTTAATGTCTGTGATTCCACTTCTGTTTTGTTAATAAGTTCATTTGTATCATTTTTTAGATTCCACATATAAGTGATATCATATGATATTTGTCTTTCTCTGTCTGACTTACTTCACATAGTATGATAGTCTCTAGGTCCATCCATGATACTGTAAATGGCATTGTTTCGTTCTTTTTTATGGCTGAGTAATATTCTATTGTATATATGTACCACAACTTCTTTATACAATCATCTGTTGATGGATAGTTAGGTTGCTTCCATGTCTTGGCTATTGTAACTAGCACTGCTATGAACATTGAGGTGCATGTATCTTTTCAAATTAGTTTTCTCTGGATATATGCCTAGGAGTGGGATTGCTAGATCATAGAGTATGTCTACTTTTAGTTTTTTAAGGAACCTCTATACTGTTTTCCATAGTGGCTGCACCAAACTACATTCCTACCAACAGTGTAGGAAGGTTCCCCATTCTCCACATCCTCTCCAGCAGCTAGTAAATAATGTTTTGCTTTTTACATAGTAAAGTAAAAAATTTATGCCATTTCCAACAGTCCTTGTGCCATTTTAGGGGCTTTGAAGTTTTGAAATGTTACCAGTTCATGAAATTCAACTTTTGAACCACTAACCTGGATAGCCTTATCTGATAAAGGCATAGTAAATATATGCATCTATAGGGTGCCAAAATCTAAGACTCTGGTGAGGAGTAAAAGAAAATATAAAAAAAACCCGTTAGAAATAAGTATACATAAGAGTAGGAAAATATCTGTCGTTTTTACAGCTTCCTAGTACTTCATAGTACTAAGTATTCTGTCTTTTTCATCTTAGCCAATCTGGTGGGAGTCCAGTGAAAAGTCTGTTTATTAAGGTCAATTTTTTATCTTTTCTGGTTTTGAAAGACGTTGAGGTTGCTTCTGCTTTTTTGCCATGATGAGCAGTTTCATGTTGAACATTCTTGTGCAAATCATCTTTTTTTCCTATTATTATTTTTTATTTTAGTAAATTTCAAACCCAGGAAAGCAGAGAGCATGGTGTAAATAAACCTATATTCACATCTCCTAGGCTTAATAATTGTTAATATTTTGCTGTATTTGTTTAAGCTGTTTTTTTCCAAATTTAAGGTGAATTAGACACCAAAACATTTTATCCCTGAATATCTCAGTGTGAATCTCTTAAAAATGAGGATTGTTTTCCTACATTACTGCAATTCTGTATCACCCCTAACGACCTTAACAGTAACTCCTGAATATCACCTAGTATCTTGTTCACATTCAGGTTTTTCCTAGTAGTGTCCCAGATGTTTCTCACATCATAATCCAATCAAAGATTCCAAATTATACATTACATTTGGTTGTTATGTTTTGTCCTTAAAGTCTCTTCTGATTAAGGATAGTAACATCCCCCACCCACATTACCTTTTTTTCAGTAACACTGTTTTGAAGATGTAAGACCAGCGTCCTACAGAACGTAAGCGTTTAGGATTTGAGGTTGCTTCCTTATGATGATGCTTCACTTGTTCATCTCTCACCTAAATTTTCTGCAAACTGGAAGTTGTATCTAAAGGCTTGAATAGATTCAAGATAAACGTTTTGGCAAGAATATTTGGTAGGGGTACCAAATGTGTACTCCACGTTGCGTCACAACAGAAAACATACTGTCTAGCTGTCCCCCCATTCGAGCTGCTAATGTTGATTATTGGGTTAAGATTAGGGGAGTCACATCTCTGCTTTGCACAGTTACATATTTCCCCTTGAAAACAGAAAGTAATCTGTGGAAGTCTACACTGGCCTCGTGCAATGTCCACTCCCCACCATTTGCCCTAATTGCTGGTTCTTGTCTCAATCAAGTATTTCATTTTGGCTTGCAAAATTTGATTTGCAAATTCTACCATCTCTTCTACATTAAATAGCTGACATTCTTCTGTAAAGAAGAGATTTCTTTCGTCTACTGGGATTATAAGGTTATAGTTCCTGCTAGAAATGTAGGACAAATGCTTAATTCTTTCCCATTAATTACCATTTTTAGAGTAAGGAGATGGTATTAAGTTCTCTCCAGTGATGGCAGGTACGTTTCAGTTTGTTCTGTTGTCACCCTTCTTATGGATCAGTATGGATTCATGGATTTTTATGTATTTGCTGTGTTTCAATCAGTTACAGCCATGACTTTCATTCTCAGCTTGTCTCAACTTTGGCCATTGGGCTCCCCTTCCTTCAGACGTGAACCCATTACTACTCACTTTATGTTTTCTTGCTTTCCTGGCACAACAGTATGTCCTAGATTGTATTATATTCTTGTGCAAAAATGAAAATGATTGCCTAGGCTTAATTCTGAAAATTGAAACTGTTGGGTTATGTGCATTTAATATTTTGAAAAAGAACATCAAATTGCCCTCCAAAATACAGAGATAATTTATTGTTCCACCTGCACTGTGAGAGTCCTTGGGATCCCCATCGTCCTTCGCTTTCGCCAGCTCTTGAGATCATTAAACTTAAGTAAATGTTCCAATTAGATGGCTGAAAATGGTAGTTTTTTAGGAAAGGGGAGGTAATTAGGTTTATTCACTTATTTATTAATTTACTGATTTATTTAATTGAGGTAGTGGGGATTGAACCCAGGACCTTGTGCATGCTGGATGTGTACTCTACCACTGAACTATTTCCTCCTCCTGAAAATAGTGTTTTAATTTTCCTGTTTAATTTTAATTTTCCAGTTGCTAGTAACATTTAGCATATTTTAATATGTATTTATTTACTTTTTGAAAATATTATTCTTTCATTTCCTTCCTTATATTCTTTACCCATTTTTAAATGGGTCACTGTCATTTGTTTTTTAAATGTTTTTTAACCTACTAAGTCATTTAGCGTGAAAGCAAGCCTAGGATTTTTATTAGTAGCGGTTACCAGAGGTTGCGTGTTCTCCTTCGCTTCCACTGGGTGTCACTGTTCACCTGTTTAGAGAATAGAGACCAGTCCTGGGGAACACGGAAGGATGTCTGTGGTTAAAATTTATAGATGGCTACCTGGCCTTCTACTTGCTTGGGCATGAGGTGCTCGGGAGACAGCCTCTTTCTATAGGGAAATCAGCTACCTATACATAAATGGGCTTTTTTTTTTTTTTTGAATTAAGCTTAGTTCAAAGTCAGGTCGAATGGCAGTATGCCCCTCTCTTGGCCCTTTAAGAAAATGTCTTTCATTTAAAATGAGGGCATAGGAATGAACACGAGCCATATTTAAAGGCCTTCGAATAGATCTGCACAGAGATTAAGACGCTTTTGCCTTTTGGAGGATGAAATATTTCCTCCTGCTGAGAAACCCTTTGATGATAAAATACGCACCTAGTGTTTGGCAAGACTGTGGGCGTGGCATGCAGTCTGATTTCCCTCTTTTCCTCTCTAAGCTGTTTTCACCCTGCAGGGGCTCTGCTTTTGCTCCTTCACTATTAACTGGAAAAGAGGTCACCAAGTGAATTACATTGATTAAAACCTAATCCTTCGTAGGAGTTGATATCTATTTTAAAAAACTTTTTGGACTGTAATATGCAAATAACAGTGTCCAAATCATAAATGTACACCTTAGATTTTCACATGCTGAACACACTCATGGAAGGAGCTCTGATGTCAGGAAATGGACGGTGACGAGCCACCCCATAGCTCCCTGCCTGCCTCTCTCTAGTCACCCCTCCTCTGGTTCCCCCCCAAAGTAACCACTGTCCTGACCTGGCTCTCCAGAGATTAATATGTGATGTTAATGGACTCAAACAGTGTGCACTTTTGTGTGTCTGGCTCCTCTCCCTTAATAGTATGTTTGTGAGATTGATTCGTGTTGTAGAGTGTAGTTGTAATATCTTTTCGTTGCGCTATAGTATTACGTTGTGTGAACATGCAGTGATTTATTCTACTCCTGATGAGCATTTGGGAAGTTTTTAGTTTTGGGCTATTGTGACTCATACTGCAGTGACCATTCAAGTGCACATCTTTTGGGGGACATATGTGGAATTATTGGGACCTAAGGTGGCATGTGCTCAGCTGTGGATACTGCTAAAGACAGCTTTCTGAAGCAGCTTGCATCCACTGACACATCCTTGTTTGAGAGTTTCAGAACTTCCAATCCCCACTAGTGTCTAGAATTTCTGTCTTGTTCATCTTAGCCACTCCGGTGGGAGTGTAGTGTGAGCCTATTTATTAAGGTCAGTTATTTAGTATGGGGATTTTGAGGGTTAAGTTCTTTGCTCACCTGAGAAATCAAGGAAATAGAATATTTGTAAAAGAAAGCAGAGGTTCAGAAAAGGATTACTAGGGCTTAAAACATTTACTAGCTCACGGATTGCTATTCTGGAAAAACTGTTAAGTGAATTTACTTTGGTGGAAGCTCCCCGCTCCCCGCCGCTGCCCGCCACATACACATTAGCATAAAAGCAGAAAAGGAATGCAGTGTAGTTTCCTTCCTTCTTAACTTTCAAAATGATAATTGCTGTTCTATCCTGATTATAAGAAAGGTCCACGATCATTATAGTTTCAAATAATATCATACCACAGAAACTTGAGAAAAGGAATCCTGAAATATCATGAATGGTGATATAACCCAGCTGCTGAGTGACTCTCTGTTCTTCTACTCGACTGTCAGGTGGAGTTGAGCTAAAGAGTGTAGCTTTTTTAAGGAAGGAGGGAAATACGGAGGATGCAAGGCAAGTCTGTGGAAAGGGCAGGTGACCCCATCTCAAGCTATCCCATGTCGGGAAGCAGGGAGACAGAGGGAGGGACCCAGTGTCACTGGCGTTCTCCTGGCTCTGTTTCCCTGGATCAGGCTGGTGAAGTGGGTGCCAGCTAACAGCGGGATTCCTTACTCCTGGCAGAACAGGCACGCGGGCCAAAGCCCAGACTCCGCCCTAGTCATTTCATCCGGAGCGGGCTCCTGCCACCAGGGGTGCCCTCTGCCAGCCGGCGCTGGGTGGCTTTGGAGCCTGGACCTGACTGTGGGACTCCGGGTGGGCTGGCACCAAATCCCCTTGGTCATTCGTTACATTCACTTTGTGATAACTCCAACCCGCATTTTATGTGGTTAGATTTTAGGGTCCCGTTCATCACATTACAGCGAGGTTTCAGTATATTAATCAGAAAGTGCCGTCTGAAACTGTAGCCTCGTTAGCCTCACGTGATCCCACTGCCACCCTTTAGGTGAGTGTGATCTCAGAAGTCTCTCTGGACATAGAAGGAGCTGGTTTTCTGTGAGCGCACCTGACTCGGGAGAGTGTTGGTCTGGAATGGAGAGAACTGGGGTTGGTAGGTGGATAGAGAGTTGTCAGCAACCAGGACGGATTGGTGAGCACTTACCAGGGGAGCGGGACGGGTGGACTTCCTAAGGGACACAGACTGTATGATGTAAAGCAGATCCCGGAGCTTGCAGTGTCTCTGAGACACGTGATATACATACAAAATGTAAATAGGTCATGGGTTTATCATTTCAGTGTTGAAAACACCAGTGAACACTCGGTTCTAAGGGTTGGGCCAATCTAGGAAGACTTCTTGGAGGAGGCAGGCCTTAACAGCTGCGAATCCAAAGTCTTAGACCCAGTTTGGAATAGATACCATAGGACCAAGTGGCCACACAGAGCTGGGTTCACACCCCTCTGGGTTTGGTTGAGTCTCCTACCACCTTCTGAGTCACACTGCGACAACAGCTTCCTTCTCTCCTTCTGGGTTCTCTTCTCTCTGAGTTGCTGAGGGGCAGTCAGACTGAGTTCCCAGTGCCCGTCCCTAAGTATAACCCAAATAAATCCCAGGTGTCTCTGGCTCAGTTTAAACATAGGAATGGAATTCTAGAAATGTATTCCAGACCAAATTAAAGAGACTTTAATATGTAAGTTCATTTCTAAGAGAGAATAAAAGGGGCTTTAATTTATAGCTCATGCTCATGGGGAGACTTCTAGCAAGTTCTTTCCTCCATCTGTTGCTTTTCTCATTGCGCGTGATTCCCCCAGGGCCTCCTGTCGCCCGCACCCCAAGATGCGCTCTCCTGGACTGGCCAGCCTTGGTCTATTCCTCCAGGGCTCCTCTTCCTTTTCTCCCAGATGTTACGGGATAAATTCCCATCCAGTCTTTACCTCCTTCCTTGGGGGCTGGATGGGAGAACGAAGGGGGTTTAAACTGCTTTGGGATCTCTGTCATTGGAGAGATGTTGGTAAAGAATGGAGTTTGTATCAACTACACCTTGATGCCAGCCTGTGCTTCTGGAACTTGGTATTGCTCTGAGGCTGAACCTGTGCGCCCTAAGATGGCTTCTCTCACAGGTTCCCTCCTAAGTTCCCTGTGAGTAACTCTCACTGTCCGCTACACCCCCCCACCATGCTCCCTTGCTTCCCCCAGGGGTCCCTGGTATTGTCTCTTCAGGTCAAGGGAGGGAAAGAAAGATGGAGGAGTAACCAAGGGAAAGAATCTGATGAGAATACAGTCTGATGAGACCTGTGTTTGATCATCTCACCAACATGTATGCATGTATGAAGGGTGTGCATTGTGGGGTCCTCTGACCCCGTGAGGCCACTGGGCTCCACAGGGGAGAGGCCTGGGTGTCAGTGTTCAGGCAAGCCTCACGTTGGTGTTACTTTAAGCATTTGCACTGGCCCCTGTCTTTGGGCCCATGGAGCAGTCTGTGAGGACAGGGACAGCCTTTTCCTTCAGTCCCCTTAGCCCAGAGCTCTCTGTAGTCTGTTCTCAGATAACTGATGAGTAACTGATCAGGATGAGGAGCAAGGGAAGCAGAGCCCCCATATGGTTGGAAACCACGTGCTCCAGCAAGTCCCTCCACTTGGGCCACCAGAGAAGGATTCAGAGGAGGCGGCTGTTGAGTAAACCTGACAAAGGGCAGGAGAGGATGGCCCAGCTTGGGGTGAGGGATGACTTTGGGGTGTTTGCATGCGGATGGGTGAGCAGATCACTTCGACTGAAAGGACAGTAGTAAGCATCAAATGGGCACAGGTTGAACGTGACCTTGAGTGCCAAGGGCATGATCCTGAACTTTGACCTGAGCGCAGTGGGGACCACTGTTGCTTTGCAAATAAAGAAGAGGCAGAATCAAAGCAGTTCTCTCGTGAGATAAACTTCTTCCTGAAATACAGTGCAGCAGAGCAAGAGGCAGAGGAGCATGCCAGAGTTGGGATCATGGACCCAGCGTTCAGAATGTCTGTTTCCTAGTCCCAGTCTCTGCTGCTCGCTGTGAGCGTGACTCAGTTTTCTCATCTGCAGAATGGGGACACTCTTAGTACCTACCTCATAGGGTTACAGTGTGGAGTAAGTCGAGTGCTTATAAAATGGTAAACATTATACACTGCTTCCAGCAGTGCCTGGCACCTGCTGTATTCCTGGTAACTCCTTGCTGCCATTTTTGTTATATTGAATGGAGGAGCCTGCCTCTCTCCTCTGTTTCTCTTTCCTCCTCTGCAGTTCTCCCTGTGTTGGGGGGACATTTGCTTTGCTCTTTCACTGTCTGTCTGATATTTCCTAGGAGAACTTTGCTTCCTCATCTTTAGGCCCTGGAGTGTGTTTCCTAGACCTCAGCTGGCAGCAACCAGCCAGCAGAAACTGCTGACTTACTTCACTTCCATTGCATCATGTCCTTGGATGTTAACCTTTATCTTCCCAAACCTGCTTCTTCCTTAAAATATAGGATAGTAATAGCATCCTTTTCTCCAGGTGGTTTTGAGGATTGAACAAGTGCCTGTACATGAAGAGCCTAATGCAGTGTCTGCAGCCAAGTGTTCAGTGAAGGGCCGGCTGCTGCCTTTCTGTCCCTCTTCAGAACCACGGCTCAGGCCAACTCTGCACCCAGGATGCCATCCTCCTGACTCTCTCACATCCTTACCTATTGAATTACCGCCTGTCTTTTAACCAGAAAATGTCTTCTCCAAGAAGTTTGGTTTCTCCTCTCTCTAAGTAGATCTTTAGCTTTTATTTTCTCTACCACTGTATTAGTCTGCTACAGCTCCTATGACAAAACACCGTAGACTGGATGGACTAAACAATAGAAATGTATTTCCTCACAGTTTTGGAGGCCGAGAGTCCAAGTTGCAGGCGTCAGCAGCGTTGGTTTCCCCTGAGGCCGCTCCTTGGCTTGCGGACGGCCACCTTCACATCGTGTCCTCTCGTGGCCTTCTCCTGTGCGTGCACATCCCTGATGTCTCTGCCTCTTCCTATGAGGACACCGGTTCTGTTGGGTTCGGGCCCTAGTCTTATCACCTTATTTAACCATAATTACCTTAATTAAAGGCCCTAAGCTTAAACATAGTCACATTGGAGGATGGGGCTTCAACATACGAATTGGGGGCACACAGTTCAGTCCATTAATAAACACACATTTCACACTCATCATATCTTAGCTTGCTTTGCAATAATTTGTGTGCTCGTCACATGTAAATAGGATGGTTATGCGCGGTCAGATAACATTTGGAAAGTAGAATTTCTTCCCAACCACCTCCGTGGGTGGAGTATATTCCTCTGCCCTTGACTTTGGTTTTGGCTGTGGGACTTTCCTTGACCAGTGGGAAGTTAGCAGATGTGAGCGGAGTCTTGGGATGTGCTTCCAGGGTTAGAGCTGCCCCCTTCAGCTGTTCCATTTCTCCACAAACAGAACATGCCTCAGTAGCTGCCGATCCAAGGAGGATGAGAGACACGCAGAGACACCTGGGCTCAACCTGCCTCCTGAAACCAAGCCCAGGTGAATTATAGCTAACCTGCAGACATGTGTGCAGGAAATAAATGCCTGTTGTTAGATGCCCCTGAGGTTTGGAAGGATGCCTCTGGTTTGTTATGCAACATTGTTAGGGTAACAGCTGACCAATACAATGAATAATTTATTAATTTCTTACCATGTCCAAGAACCAGTGCTGAACAGTTTAGATGCATTAGCCCATTTAATTGTCAAAGGACCCCTACAATATAGATATGTATATTTTATCCATTTAATTGATGGGGGAGCCGAGAGTCAGAGGTTTTACCTGGGGCCGTGCAGCTCATCAGTAGCAGTGCTAGGATGTGAGCCCAGGTCAGTCTGATGCCTGTTAGAGGGTCCTGCACTGTGAGATTCAGGAGGACAGAAGCAGTTACTTCTTTCAAAGCCTGGACTGGAATTTCCTGGTTTCTGGCTTCTGCTCTGTTGTCTTCTCTTCCCCACAGAAAGCTGCTATTTGCAGCATCTTCCCAAACCACCTTGGGGAGGGGAGTGTGGATCTAGTAGCTCTTTTTAAATTGTCTGGATCAAGCGCTGTGGAATTGCTTTCTCTTAGAGATGCTGCAGCAGCAGGCTGCTTCCTGCTAGCGTTGTGGATGCTGTGTGCGGCCATGCAGGCTTGTTTGGTCTATGGGATGAAGCTCCCAAATCTCCTAACAGCCGGTTTCCAGTAACTCTTCCACACTAGTCTTCTGTACCCCGCCTGCCCAGCAGACAACATGGCATGTCTTTATCTTTTTCTTTTTTCCCCCACTGCTGCTTCTTTCTTGGTCTTTTTCTACCTGTTTGCTGATTCTTGGTTTGGGGGCATACGGTTGAATCAATTAATAGAGGATTTGCAGAATCACAAGTGCAGTTATTAAAGGATGGTGTAATTAACTTCTTCAGACTAATTGAAAATTTTCATTTAGAAGGAGAAGCAAGTGCCTTCTTGCTTAAATGACTTTCTCACATAAAACAACTCTCATGAAAAGATCCTTTAATGTGTATCCATAAACTGGAGACCTCTCGGCTGCCGCAAAACTTTGAGAAAAGAATTAAGTCATTTCTCTCTCTTCCTCCTCCCCCCTCTCTAAAACTGTCCTCAGGGTTATACAGCTTCCTGCACTGCATTGTGCTGCTTCTCACGTCACCCAACAAGGTCAGGACAAATGGGCCAGAGGAAGGAGCTTCAGGCACCATGTGCCTTTTGACTGGGAGAGCGGAGAAAAGAGGAGGAAGTGGTGGGTGTCTGCATCTCTTGTTTGGCATCTCACACTGCGTCTTCCGGTGCTAGTGGCTCCTTGATTTACACTGGGGGACTGGACCTCGCGCTCTTTCTTGGGTGGGGCTTTCCCATCCTCAGGCTTCAGGGATGCTCACATGAAACCAGGTCTCTCCAATCAAATGATAGCACTTCCTCATCCCAGGAAGTCATTGGTGGAGGAGTTAGCATGTGACCACTGGAATGTACCAATGAAGCACAGTCTGAGATCACTGCTGGAACTACAGAGCCAGAGAAGCTTAGTTCCAACTAGGATTCTAAACTGCCGGGACGTCTGCCTGCACGTCTTGGTGCCATTTTGCCATCGGGAAGGGAAAGCGCACCTGAGAATAGAGCTGGCACCTAGGAAGGCAGGGTCAAGGAGTAGATGTCACAGGAACCGTCTGAGGACTTGGATCCTTCTCGCCTGAATTAGCCTTTGCCCCTGAACTTCCCAGTTGTATGTGCCAACATATTTACAGGATTTTTTTTCTTTTAACCCAGATTGGATTGGGTTCTGATGGTCCCAACTCACAGAGACTGTCTAATACAGCATTAGAGAATAAAGTGCCGACTGTGGGTAACAACAAAGGGCAGGTTATGCTCATCATCACAGGTGGTGACAAGCACGAGGCAGGCCTCTTGAGCTGGGGGCGTAGCTGGTCTTGGAAACCTAGAGGGTGTGGACCACTACTCTGGGGCTTTTGGTCTGGCCTCAGGCATTCTTGGGGTGAGTTCCACTCTTTATGAAGGCTAGTGGGGGGCAGCAGCCAAGGACCTACGCAGTCATGGACCTTCAGTCCTGCAGACAGACTCTGGGCTCCAGCAGAGAGGCTGTGATCCTGGGCTCTGTGGCCAGCGGACTTTGGTTTGAAGCCCCATTCTGTTGCCTGCAGGGGGCGTGGCTTGGGGACAAGCGATGGCCCTTTCTGAGCTGCAGTGTCTTCACGTGTGAAGTGGGAATCGTAACTGTTTCTACTCCATGGTGACTCGCCGGAGGTTCTATGGGCTCTTGCTTGTGGGGTGCTTAACCCAACGCTTGGCACTGGTGAGGTGCTAAACGTGTCAACTGTTACTGCCGATGGCGGGCTTTGCACCAGCTACCATATTTAATGGAGAATTGGGACAGCCAGAAGTAACTTGGCCACAGGTGGTCTCTGCCCATCAGTGGGAAGAGTTCTTAGTAAGAGAAAGTTCTGTCAATATGCCTCTATTCCTCACTCACTTATTCAGACTCCTAAGAAGGAAATCAATTGGGATTTCACAATGAAAATAATATCAACTGATGCTCTCTACATGCCTGCAGTGTGCGCAGAACTTCAGCGTGCTTCATTCAAGCCAACCGTTTGGAGCAGATGGTTTTTGGTTCCACCAGAGGGCACAGGATGCAATGAGATTTCAGTGGGTGGCCACAGGGATTCTTGAGGTTCAGGAACACTTGGGTGATGAAAAAACTGTGTCTGACAGTTAAGAGCAGCAGGGGAGCTGTCCACAGCCTGAGTCCTGCAGGCAGACTCGGAACTTCAGCTGAATGATAAAGATCTCTGTTTAATCCTTACAGGAACCCCAAGTGGTAGATGTGACTATTTTCTCCATTTTATACTAAGAGGGAAGATGTTTGGAGAGAGTGTGTCGCTTTCCTGCAGTCGCTTTCCTTACCTGTCACGTGAGAGGAGAGACTGGGAGTTAAACCGAGATCTCTCTAGGGCTTAACCCCTGAACCACACCGTCTCCATGGTTGAATTGGTTTTAGTAGCCAGAAGAGGAAACACTGGATCTCCAACTGAGTTCCTGTCTCAGCCTTTGCTTCAGAGTAGCCTGATTTCCCTCTGCCAGGGTGTGTAGAAGCCTGTTTTGCAAGGAAGCAAGGGAAGGTTCTAGGTGGTTTGGTAGCACCCACGTCATCATAGCTAACGACTGGCAGCTCATAAATACTTGTCAGACAAGTAACTGATTAACTGGAGAGGTATCTTCAATCTGGGAAACGCCCTGTCCCTGCGCCCGGGTCCAGGAGGTAATTTAGCATCATGCCCAAGTTCGTAGGATTTAGAGCCAGGCTGATTGCTTTCAGATCCTGGCCTCTCCCTGTCCCAGTTACTTGACCTCTCTTAGCCTCAGTCTTCTCATCTGTAAAGTGGAGGTTCTGAAGACGTCTGTGTTTATATGGGGTCATTGTTGGCACTGAATGAAGTACTGCAGCGTGTCTGGATATGCTGACCGTTCAGTGAGTGTTCGTTCTTTCCGTGATCTCAGCTGCCTTTCTTTAACCTCCGCAGGAATGGATTCCTCCTACTTGGTGGAGTTTTCCATCATAACTGCCTATCACTTTCTGCCATTATCCTTGTCCCATTCTCTCAGACATACCGTGAGAGAGCAATTTAATTTTAAAATTAGCACTTATCTTTGCCTCTCTACCTAGGCCCTGTGTCATTATAGCAGCTGTTTGGTGTTTATCTGAAAAAGCTCTTTGGTTAATAATATGCTACTGGATTGCTGTGGAGCGCCGATTGTGAGGCAGTCGGGAAAACAGCACCAAGCAAAGTAAACACAGCCATAACCTTTTCTTTTCTTTGCCTCTTGTGCTCTCTGAAAGGAGCACACAGCTTCTCTTTCTGTGGCTAACTCATAAATGGAGGGAGCAGGTAATAAATATCATGAAGCTGATGGATTTCCAGGGAGCCCGAGAAAGGGAGAGGGAGGCTGCGGGAAAAGCCAGAGCAGTGTGTGGGTGAACCTCAGAACCGACCCCCTCACCCCTCTGGAGGCACGGGAGTAGGATGAACACCCCGATGGAGGAGAGTGAGGTTCTGAATTCCCATAATGGCTGGGGAGGTTTTCTATCTGGGGAGGCTGGCATGTCCTAGTGGATGGAAAATTTATGAAATCAACTAGTGCTGGGTTCTGGGTTGTATTCCCATCTGTTGGGGATGATGAAATTTAAAGAGGAATGGAATCTTCAGATGGGTTCATGCTGCAGTGAAAGCCACACTGGGGCCAGAGCACATGGGCTCTTCCATCCTGCATTTGGCACAGAAGGGAGATTTCCTTTCCAGACTTTGGTTTCTCCTTTCGTAAAAATGAGTAGCTTGTATTAGTTCTCAAAAACAATACATGGCGCTTGTTAAGTGCTTAGTTAGTCTGTCTCAGGCATGATTGAAAACCTTTGATATGTATTAACTCATTTAATTCTCACTGCAAACCATTTCCCTTTGCAGACAAAAGCAAAACACAGAAGATAAGTATGGCCCGGTGTCAGTGGGAGAGCTGGGTGTGTAACGGACACTGTGAAGTTCCACCCATATCCCCTAGGATCCCTTCAGCTGCTCTGAGGGCCCTTCCCTGGCTTTGTGGGCTTCTGTCCTCCACCTCGTGCACTGGCACCTCTGCGCTGAAGGACTTCCCTTGGGCTAACAGCCAGAGAGACCCAGGAACATCTGGTTTTTGTCTCCCAGGGTGACCCTTTGCTGAGTACTGATGACAAGGGGGAGTTTGAAACTCTGGCTCATTGACCTCAGGTTGAGACAACTATGAGCCATAACTTGTACTCCCGAGGCCTCTGTGGGATCCGGCTGAAGCTGCCTCCTTCATGACCTTGCAGGAGGTTGCCCCTCTGCTTGGCCCCCTCCCCTTCCCTTCCCTCTCCTGCTTCTGTCTTCCACTGTCTTGCTGGTGGGGAAGTGATACATCACTTTCACATCAAGACACCCCACCTCAAACTCCCTTAACTGCTGTTCTAATACTGTGGACTCCTTTGCAGTCCTTATCAGAACTTTAATGTAAACAATTATTTATTGCCAGTCTCCTCCAATAAAATATACCTTCCATGAAGATAAAGATCATTGTCTTCTTGATCATTGAATCACCAGGGCCTAGGATAGGAAGTGCATTATTATTATTTTATTAATAGTTACCTAACTACTAGTCCTAGCTCTCTTATTACTAGATAGTAAGTATTTTGAAATCAGGACCCATGTCTGAGAAACTTTATATTCTCTGCTTCATCTCTCACCAGGCTTTGCAGCTAAGAGACCAGTCAGTGTTATCAAATGAATAACTAACTGATATTGAATGCTGACGTTTATTGAGCACTTTCTCTGTGTCTGGACTGGTGCCAGGCTCCTCCAATGTGATATCTCATAGGGTCCTTACTAGCAGTCTGTGACCTAGGAACAATGACCGTCCTCGTTTTATAGGTTAGAACTGAGGTGCAGAGAGCTTAGCACACAGCTGGTACATGGCAGAGCGAGATTATCAATTTGAGTTCTGCCTGATGCCAAAACTCCCCTAGCTTTGCTAGTTTCCTTAGCTGGAAGGAATTCTAAGATGTATGTTGCTTTGAGTCATTCATTCTCTTAAACTTTTTGCTGTGACTCAACTCTTGAAGTGAGTGGGGCTTTGGATAAACCAGGTTGGAGAAAGTGACATCATAGCTCAAGTTTCTGGCGACTCTGTTGCCCACTCTAGAATCTTACCTTCACCCCTAGGACATCGCTGTCAGAGGGGATTTGTTCTTTTTGACAGAACTTACTATTCTCAGAACAATGCCTTTGAAGTATTGATTGATTTGTGATGTTAACTCAGTAGGTAAGAGTGTGAAACTAAAGAGAGCAAGATTGTGCAACTGTTGATATGGTTAGTCCTCAGTCCTAAGAAGGACCGGGGAGAAGGTGGTAAGGGGGTCAGCATGGACCATCCTTCTCACTGGACAGCTGGCTCAGTGTTGCTGATAACCAGTTAAGTGCATATTAGTCAGGATTCTTTTGCATGCAAGTGACAGACAGACATAAATTCAAAATGACCCAGGAACATGGGGGGAACTTATTGGTTCAAATAAACAAAAAGACCAGGGATCGGTCCTAACATTAGGTTTAGCTGGATTTATGAGTTCAAACTACTCTGAGGATCCCATTTCTCTCCATCTTTTGGCTCTGCATTTCTCCGTGTTGGCTTTGCCCTCCATTGTCTTCACCCTCCAGATTCTACATGGCAGCAGACAAGGGCATTCGCAGCTCTAGGCTTAAGTATCTTCAGTGCCTGGCAATCTCAGTAGGAATGAGAGCCTTTCCTTTCTTTCCTGGAATACTGGATGCTGATTGGCCCTGTTTGGGTCATGTGTTCTACCATGGGCCAATCACTGTGTTCAAAGTCAGAGAGTTCCTATTGGCCAGCCTGAGTCACATGATCAACCTGTGAGAGGAAGGTGCGCCTGTGATTGAGCTGTGTCTGCCAGATGATGGCAGTTTTTTAGGGTGAAAAGGATATTGTCATGGAGGTGACGGGGAGGGAGTAAAGCTTTCTAGGCAGAAAACAGTGCCACCATCTTTCTCCGTAGATTTCTTGTTAAAGACATTAGGTTCATTGATTTATAACTGATGGGAATCCCCTTTTTAGTGCTGATAAATTTGGGCATCATGTAAGGAATTTTAAGATTTTTGGATACCATATCAAGTCTCATATGATGGCTAGTAACCACTGATACGGTTCTTTGTGGACTAGGATGTTGAATGATTCAGTCTCTAGTCTCCCCATTTAATTGTTTTTTCCAGTTTTTTCTCAGTCACCCTTTCAGGAAGTATTGATTGGCAAATGTAGTTAATGTACAGTGTTTTATCTGACACAGATTCTTCTTATGAACATTATATTTTAAATTTTTTTTAGATATTAATGGGACTCTGTAAGTAATTCTGATGAGTTCTATTTAGTCCTTAAAACAAGTTTATCTCTGAACACACTTTGATAATATTTATCTGTGTTATAACAGTTGAAAAGTATTAAGCTATACTCTTTTAAGAATATTATAAAATTCAATCATTTCTATATTTCAGAACAGTATTTAAGCCTAACTTTTCTAGACTTTTTAGTGTCTTTTTTCATTTTTTCATGTTAGGTTATAGGCTTCAGATTATCCTCTTTTTTAAAATTTGAGATATAGTTGACATATAAGATTATATTAGTTTCAGGTATACAACATAATAATTCAGTATTTGTATACATTGTGAAACGATCACCACAACTCTAGTTAACATCCATCACCAGGCATAATTACAGGATTTTTTTTCTTGTGATGAGAACTTTTAAGATTTATTCTGTTAGCAACTTTCAAATCTTCAGTACAGCATTAACTATAATCACTATGCTGTGCATTCCATATTCATGACTTAATTTATTTTATAACTGGAAGTTTGTACCTTTTGGTTCCCTTCACCCATTTTGCCCTGACTCGCCTGCCGTTGGTAACCACCAGTTTGTTCTCTATATCTAAGAGCTTGGTTTTTTTCTCTGAATTCCACATGTATGAGGTTGTACAATATTTGTCTTTCTCTTTCTGACTTGTTTTACTTAGCATAATGTCCTCAAGGTTCATCCGCAAATGGCAGGATTTTCTTCTCTTTTATAGCTGAATAATATTCCATTGTGTAAACTTTCCTTTTCCGTTCATTTGTTGATGGACACTTAGGTTGTTTCCATGTGTTAGCAATTGTAAATGATGCTGCAGTGAACATGGGGGTGCAATTTTCTTTTTCTTTTTTCTTTCGTTTTTTTGGATAAATTCCCAGAAGTGGAATTGCTGGATCATTTGGTAGTTCTAGTTTTATTTTTTTGAGGAATCTCCATACTGTTTTCCATGTGGCTGCACCAATTTACATTCCCACCAACAGTGCACAAGGGTTCCCTTTTCTCCATGTCCTCTCTGAAACTAATTTCTTGTCTTTTTGGTAACAGCCATTCTAACAGGTGTGGGGTGACACTTCATTGTGGTTTTGATTTGCATTTCTCTGGTGGTTAGTGATGTTGAACACCTTTTTGTGGACCTGTTGGCCTTTTGTGTGTTTTCTTTAGAAAAATGTCTATTCAGATTCTCTGCCCATTTTTTAATTTGATTTTTTTTTTTGCTATTGAGTTGTATGAAAGTGTGAAGTGGAAATACACACACATTTCTGTACCTGGCATTATGTTCATAATTTTGTATTTTTCTTGAAGAGGGTCTCAAATTGTATACAGTACCACAAAAGTTACTCTACTGAGTAGTTACTCTACTCTACTTACATCTAATGATGTCCTAATTTTTGAAAACATAGATTTCAGGAGTTAATAAGCAGCCAAAGCCCTTCCCCCCTCCCTGCCTCCCTGCTCTCCTCCTCTCCTCCCGCTCTGTTCCAGCCCCCGTTCTTTCACAAGCATGCTGTTCCTGATGCTGTTCTAACTGCCAGAAATGTCAAACCCCTGCCTTCATGGATCTTATATTATAGCTGAGGTAACAGGTAAGGACACAAAGTGTAAGTAATAGATCTTGCATGGCAGTGAGTTCTGGGAAGCAAAACAGAACTGGGAGATGGAGAGAGCAGGTTGCGGGCAGGGGATACTTTAGGTCAAGCGATCTGTAACAGCCTTTTTAAAGTGGTGACATTTCAGCTGAGACCTGATTGGTGAGCAGGAACCAGTCCTGGAGATTAGAGGGTGTTTGTTCCAGGCAGAGGAAAGAACAAGCACAAGGTCCCGAGGTGAGAGGAGGCTTGGCATGTGTGAGAGACAGGTGGCAGCTTGGGCACCCTGAAGTGGGAAGAGGAAGGGAAGGAGGAGGAAGAGAGAGAGGAGAGGAAGGAGAGGGGAGGAGGAAGGGTGTGTGATGAAGTCAGAGCTTTAGGCAGTGGTCATTTAATGGGGGAACAGGAAAGAACTCGTTTGCCATGGTCGGAAGTTTGAATTTGATTCCAGACATTATGGGACACCATTGCAGGATCTAAATTGTAGGAC
Organism: Camelus ferus; assembly: GCF_009834535.1. Lineage (NCBI taxonomy): Eukaryota > Metazoa > Chordata > Mammalia > Artiodactyla > Camelidae > Camelus > Camelus ferus. The sequence goes on along the minus strand of NC_045714.1, from coordinate 9,856,317 downwards.
AGACATTTATATAGAGCATTTATAAGCACATTAAGAAGAAAACAGTTGTTTGCAGGGTTCCCATGGGTTCCCCGTGAACAAAGTGTGCCAAGTAACTGTTTCCTTTCTTGTGATACTTATGAAATTAAAAGATTAAAGAAATTCTGTAGACATCATGGATCATGTTTATGAAAGCATTTAATGAAATAACTGCTGATAGGACAATAAAATATTGGGTAGACAGTAATGCTTTGCAGCAAATTTGCACCTGTTTGGTCAATAGATTGAGGTTGAGTTCAGAGAATCTCTGCTCATCAAAGTTCTAGAGGGCCAGTGCCGGGGAGGAGAGTGAACAAATTTGATGGCGGGATCAGAATGATGAAATAAAAACATGTGCACATATTACCCTTTAAAACAAGTATTAATACAGTGTAGCTTTTAAAATTTCTCTTTGTGGGACTGTGCATATTTAGTCAATTTCTACCCTACCTGGCATCTTAAAATAGCTATTGAGATTTTTTTAAGGGAAAGTAGGAACAAAATTGCTTTAAAAATATTCTTACAAAAGAGACCTCAATTGAGACTGAAATGGCACTGATTGAAGGCAATTTGTTTTTCAAGACAGCATGTCTGGCATTGTGAAAATTAGTGTTGGCTGGTTAGAAGCAAGAGAAACCAGTTTGGTTAACTTATGCAGAATGGAGATTTATTGGGAGGCCGTGAGGCAGTTTACATGACGGAGGGGAGGCTGGAGCCTGGCTGGGCAGGTACCAGAAGTTGGCCACTGCAGAGTCTTGCTACCAAGGTCCATGAAGAGTCCTGCTTGGGAAGCCCCTCCTTTTGGAGTTCCCAGGCTGGCTCTGAGAAAGCTGGCTAGGAGTGTGGCCTGCCGTAGGCCAGGAGAGGGCAGAGCACATTCCGGGTTCAATTCATTAGACTGACCAGTAGGGGCAGGGTGACTCCCATGAAGGAAATTAGGGTACTCTCCCCAACAACAGGCAGAATGGATTCTGGGTGCTCCAAGATAATGTCCTTCATAAGCATCAGTGAACAACTTCAATATAGCAGTGTCATCTCCATCCTCTTTCTCAGTATCTATCTATCTATTAATCAGTCATCTATCCATCCATCCATCCATCCATCTAACTACTACCCACTTTATCTATCTATATATCTATCTGTCTGGTGTGTATTTTAGTCTGGGAACCCTGAGTACTTTAAGAAGTTCTCATGCGATGAAGGAGAGAAGCACGTGTCTTTGCAGAGCCCTTCACAGTACCTCCATCTGTGTTGAACTGAATGTCCATTACGATGGGGCCGAGAGGCAGTCTTGATGTCTACAGGGACCACTGGGCAGCTCCGTCTGAGGTTCGCAGAGAACTGGAGGTCTACTCTGTGGCCCGCAGACGTTCTTTAGTTAGCAAATCCAGTTTTTGTTACATCTCCAAGATTACTCTTTACTCATCTTAGCTCATCAAGTTCTGGAAAGCTGTTGCAAGGCCAAGTCCCAGGGAGACAAGCATCTAGTGGTCTGCTCGGGAGCCCACTTCCCAGCACCACCTCCTGCGAGCTGGGTAACCTCACGTAATTCCGCTCTCCTGAGCTTTGGTTTCCTGGTCTGTGAAATGGGTATGATAGTACTACCTTTCTCTTTATGGGTCCCTTTTCAGGATTAAAAGAACAGTGCCTGGCATATAAGCAGACGTGTCAGCTGTTACTATCAGCAGCGAAGGTGGGGCCTGAGCACAGGCCTCCTGGGAGGCAGAGTAGTTAAGACAGGATTTGGAACCAAACAGAATTTGGTTTTCAAAATTTCCACTGTCCCGTACCAACAGTGTAAGATAGGCATTCTAGCAGACTCTACTCCGTGGTGTTATGGATAGTAAAACGAGATAACGGGGATGAAGCACTAGCCCAGTGCGTGGCCCTTAGGCACTCCTTGGAGGTAGGTCCTGTCCATGGTGCTGACTGCATTGTTTTCGTGACTGTTAGATAGTCTAGGAGTGTTTACCAGGATGTTATTATGAAGTCTGAAAAATTAATATGGGCTATTTTCCTCCAGAGAAGATGCTTGGGGAGATTTTTTGGCAGCCTTTTCATTGCTTCCATAAAGACTAGAATAAATAGTACAATGGCGAGAATTTGAGAATTCCGAATGCCTCAGATTTGTTTGTCCCTTCTTTTCCTGAAGGAATAAAACAGAAGGCAGAAGAAAGAATAACTTTTTGGAGCAAAGGTCAGCAAATGTTTTCCGTGAAGGGTCAGAGAGTAAATGTTTTCAGCTTTTTTAGATCAGATGATCTGTGTTCCAGTGCTCCACTCTGACGTCCCAGAGCGAACACAGCCACAGAGTATGTTAACATGGGAGCACGGCTGTGTTCCAATAAAACTTTATTTGCAGAACAGGCATCAGTCCAGCTTTGGCCTGCTGTAGAAATTAAAGAAGAGCAGCTAGACACCTACTTGGACAAGGCTTGGGTGGAATTTCACTCGTTAAAGATCACCTCCCTTGACAGATTATTCATGGGAAAACCTCCTAGGGTTTCAAAGCATCACCATTTCATCAGAATGTCTGGTTGTTCAAGCCAAACGTGATATGCGAGCTTCTGGCTTCTCTAATTTTAGACCTGGTCTTTGTATCAGCTGAATCACTCCAGCCAGTTTGGGGAACTTCAATTCTAGGCCCTCACAATGAATTTCTGGCCCACTTCAGGGTCTTCCCAGGTCTCTTTCCATCTCCCTGGCCCCGTGCGCCCTCCCTTCTCAGATGTCAGCAGATGTGATCCACTGCCGCTTTCCTGTGCGGAGCTGTGCTGTGCTGGCAATCCCCACACTTTGGTGTTTTATCCTCTCATTTTGCAGGGAGGAGGAGTCCTACCAATCTTGAGATGGTTACCTTTAAAAGGAGAGCACTTTCTGAGCTCTCCCGGGCCAGTGGTGTCCAGACAATAGCTTACTAGTCACAGGCTCTATTGTGTTTGCTTAACATTTGGGTTTCTGCCAGGTAATTTGCTTATAAGCTATGCATAGAAGAAAAAAGAAACCATCCATCTAAAGTATTCAGATTCTGGCCTTAATTAAAATGCAGAATAAATATGTAAAGGCTAAAGAGCGTGAATTATAGATACTGGGGCTTCTATGTTAAAATCGGTTTTCATCTGTAGAGGCGCGTGTGTGTTTACGGCTGGGAGGAGGAGTGTGTACAAGTCGGGGGAAGGCAATATCATTACGGCTCTGTGTGCTTAGCAAGATGGGAAACGGATCTATTGTGAGAGAATGAATCCTCGTCTACCTTTCTCATTTCACTGCCTCCGCGGATTTTTTTTTTTCACCTTGATTCTGTAGAGGGCTAATCCTGACCCTTGTTATTTAAATTGCTCCACCATGGCTAGAAAAGCCTTCTTCAGCCTCTTAAAAACCCTCGCTCACCTGGTTGCAGGAGCAAAGCCCTCTCTATTCAGTGCTCCTGTGTGAAACGTGGCCTGCTCTCTGAGGGGTGGGGGTGGGGGAGCTTTCAGAGGCTGAGTGACAAGTTTTGGGTCTTAAACAAGGCCAGGCCATAGCTCATTCACTCTGAAAGTTGGAGGCTCTGGGCTTTTCTGTTAAGGTCCCAGGAAGAGGGAGCAAGAAACCCAAAAGAGCTGAAATCAAGCATCCAGGTGCGTGGATATCCTATTAATGGCCAGGAGGGATCAAGAGAAAGAACGTTGAAGGATCAAAGGAAAGACCAGGGGGGTTACCTGTATTCCAGTTTCATGATTGGAATTTTTTTTAACATTCAAATTTTACAAATTGGTATTAATTAGAGATTACATTAACACATTGTTTTAAAGCATAGCATTGGGAAGAATCATGCGGAGAATTCATTCACATTACTCAAGAACTTTGGAAAGCAAATGAATTAAATGTGGAACCAGCAATTATGTTTTAATCAATATGGGTGGAGGGAAGGTGGCTTTCTGTAACAGACAAACAGAACCAGCTCTTCTAGAAAGCATCAGAAGTTTGGAGGGATTTCGTTTTTAGAGAAAAATGATGCTTTAGGAAAATTCCCAACCCCTTGGGGGAAAAAAAAGGAATTATCAGCCCGTGAAATGGAGTCCCTGATTCTGCTTGGGTGATTCTGCTTGGATGATCCCTAGGGGGTGTGTTGGGTGTAAGGCCTGAGAGCTGATGCTGCTTTGGATCCCTCTGGCCAGAGGCAGAGCTGGTGGGTTTCCTGGGGTTGGAAAGGGATGGAGGGGCTGAGAAGCGGCCACATTCCCTTAGTCTCTCACCAGACCTGCCACAGCGGCCGTAAAGACAGAGGGCTAGTGTTCTCTCATTTTGTGTCATTCCAGGCAACTCTTCCATGAAATGTACTGGAAAGTATCTGGATTTGTATGAAAGAGGAAGATGAAGTCTCCAATGTGAAAATAATAAGTAAATAAAGCTCTGTTGTTGTAGTTTTTTTTTCTTCTGTTTGAACCAAAATTTCACAGTTGTCATGTCAAGAGATTTCCCCCAAACTTCCGAGGCCAGTAGCATCTCTGAAGCTCTCAAGGTGTATGGAGTCTGCCCAACTGCTAGTCCAGGGGTCAGCAAACCCTGGCCCACGGACCACGTCTGGCTTGCTACCTGTCTTTGTGAGACAAAGTGTTACTGGAGCACGCTCGTTCGTTGTAAGTGCTGTGGCTGCTCTAGGAGTATCAGGGCAGAGTCGTGCAGTTGCAGTAGAGACTGCACCACTGCAAAGCCTGAGATCTGGCCTTGTACAGAAAATGTTTGCTGCCCCTGCACTACACTATGGAAAAAAAAAATCACATCCAACTTATTTTTGGAAAAAAAATCTGGAAATTTCATCTTCTGTAATCATAGATACAGGAAATCCTTCCTCTGCCCACCAAGTCCCCCAGTCAACTCTTAGTTCTGGGGTCCAGACTGGGTTCCAGGCTATAGGTCCTTATAACACAGATTGTCTTGGTGATGTTTCAGTGGGGAAATAGAAGAATGTGGTTTTAGTTCTCCCTTTTTTTTCTTCCTCTTTTGCTTTTTGAAGCCATGTAACTGAAATGATGGTGTGACAGGCAGATTCTTTACTGTTTATGAAATGATAAAGGTCAAACTGCTCAAATCATCTTTGCAAGTAAAATACCTGGCTAACTGAACTGTGTCAGAAACCTCACCCAGGTGTCTGGCTGACAGATAACATGGCAGATCTCACAAGTAGGGCTGTTTTTATTTACCTGTTCTGTTTCACAGGTAACACCTTCTCCATTTGTCTCTCCAGCTCTTTGGCTGCTCCGGTGGCTCAGTTCTTAAACTATTGCAGCCCCGAGGATTGAGACACTTGAAAGGCTGTCATCAACTGTCCCTCTCATTGTTTCCTTTTCTTCCCGGGGAAGCACCGAATGTCAGGATTCTCGCAGGGTAATTACCACATCTGCAAACGTACAAGATGCTCACCCATATGGGGCACCCCATCATTTTGCAGCAACAGAAACAAACAACCACTTCTTGATTACGCCTCATGCGAACTGTGCTTACCTCATCTGAAACTTCAAAAGCGTTGAAAATTGCAACATCTCATAAGCAAATCTGTTCGGCAGGTTTTTTCCAACTGTCTGTGAACAAACCTGTTAGTTCTTTTGCTGCAAGCTTTCCTGATTACACAGCTTTGTGTTTTCTGTTTGCAATTTAGAATTATGTGATCTTTTAAAACTCTCCCTCCTGGTTGATGATTTAAAAAAAAAACTTGTAAGATGAAATATACTGAAAAATAATATCCTGTAGAGGTATGTGCAAAATATATTGCATGTTTAGCATCTAGTAGAAACTACAATTTTGATAACTTTAATTAGGTCCCTGAAGCAAAATTATTCTTGGAATAATCAAGGCATATTTCTTAAAACGTGGCAGAATTTGGCCCTAGGAAATTTATTTTAATTCTAATATATCAAAATTACTGGCTGTTTACGTAAGAACTGTTCTATGGAGGATTAGCTACTTAAGATAAAGCTGTGTACTAAGAATGATTCGCAAATACAGAACAAGCTTAAAATTCAGACATAACACGTAGAGGTCATTCAAGCTCTCTAGAGACTTATTCATTGATTTTATTTTATGTTTATATTTGCTTTCCTTCCTTCCTTCTTCCCTCCTTGTTTGAATGATCTTAAAGCTATTTGTTTGGGTGGGACCAGGCTTGAAAGTTTCTAAGAGCTTCCAAATTCTGAGGTTTGTAGTCAGCATCTTTAGTGGTGTCCAGGTGGAAAAGAAAAATTCCAAGCCCTGGTGGCAGAGCTGGATTTGCCACAAATTGCTGGAATCCCGAACCCGTGGCAGTCACATGGTGCAGATTCAACGTGACCGGAGAACAGTTCTGCTCTCTTGGTTGGTAAAGAGCTAACTGTGGTCCCACTCCTCCCTGACTAGAAGGATTTCCAAATGCTGTCAGTCAGCCCCTGGAATTCCAGCAAGGGAGCCGGGGTATTTAGACTGGACAGTCCCTCACTGGACCTGCCATTTCTCTTTGCTGGGGATTTGGAGAGCTTACTTATGGGCAGCTTCAGACGACCCGGAGAGGAGGCAGTGACAGATGACCTGAAGGGCTCCGGGAGCCCTTCCCCTGCCCAGCTTACCGTGACCGAGAACCTTTGCTGCTTGAAGCTTGAGGTGATGGAGCTAGTCCTTAGTGGAATTTTTGCTTTCCGTTGTTCATTACCTCCATGGCCATTGATTTCATTTTGGAGGAATGATTGTTTTGAGCGTTGAGGGCATTTGTAGGCACCTGCTTCTGCTGTGGACACTGAGGGCCTGGACCCTGCCCCCACCCAGGACAGCCAGGCTATGTCTGAAGTGGAGCTAGCTCACTGGTTCTCATATGGGGGCAGTTTTGCTCACAGGAAACATTTAGAAGTGTCTGGAGACATTTTGGGTTGTCATGTAGTGGGTAGAAGCCAAGAATTCTGCTAAACATCCTGCCACACACAGGACAGCCCCTCACAGCGACAGTTATCCAGCCCCAGATGTCAGTGGTGTTGGGCTAGCTGGACATGTTTTCCTGGGACTTAGAATTCTGAGCAAATCAAGTCAGGAGGGGGCCATCGTGGGAAGCTGTTCATTCCAGCCATGGCCACAGCCGTGGCTGTAGGGTAGCATCCAAGCTCTTTGGCCAAGGGATGGTCACTTTACTTCCTCCTGCTTGCTTCTCGGTTCCTGTCTGCACTGAAGCCTGGCCATCTGGGCTCCCAAACTGTCCACAGGTGCCTCTTCCCTTTCCCATGTTGCTTCCCATGTACTCAGTCAGTGGGAGTCAGTTTCCTCTCCTTGCAACAAGAGCCGTAAATGCTACATCATGGCTTCTAACACTGAGACATTTTTTCTTAAAAGTGGTAGAATCATCCCACAGCCCCGGAGGATACGTTTTGGAAGCAGAAAGGTTCAGGGCATAGGGCCCAGCCTTTGGAGGAGACCTTGTTCAGGATGGCCAAGGAGCAGGGTCAAGCGGAGCAAGTCTTGGCAAGAAGGTCCAAGTCCCAGGAAGGTTATGAACCGGGGGTCACAGCCTCAAATGCCCACAGTGCCAGGTTGGTACGCAGAGTGAATCAGGCAGAGGTTTGCATATGAAAGATGTAAGAATATTCTTCATTTGCTCACAGAAAGGATTTGCCTCTCTTTGCCTTGAAATTTGTGTCCCTCTTGGTCTGTGTTTGATGTTTCGTTTTATGATAGATACTAAGTTACAGGAAGTCATTTTCTACTCCAAGCAAAGAAAGAGTGCACGTGTAATGATAAATGGCAGCTTGACTTCAGTGTTGAGGTGCAATAGGGAGTGGTGGGGACTGTGGCAGACTGAAAGGGGAATGCCCTGTTCAAAGGGAACGGCTGCTATTCAGATTAGATACATGTTGCTGGGGGAAATGTGAGTACAGGGTGGCTGGGTCTCCTGAGTTTTAAAAAGAAGCTAGAAATCTGAATTTTCACACGAACTCTTCATATTAAAAAAAATTAAAGCAAAGAAAACATGTCTTGTCAGTTTTGTTTGGTTTGTTGAACACCAGCTTGAGGCGCCTGGTTTTTCTTTTTTAAACCAAAGAAAGAGATGTTGTTAAGTAAGTTCAGCGCTGGGCTCACTGGCTTCCCTGCTCACTCTCTCTCTTTCTCCCTCTCTCTTTCTCTCTCTGTCTTAGTCTGTTCAGAAATTTGTTCCCAGATCTATCTCTCTGAGGATACTTCTGCCATTGCCTTCTTTGCTCTAGTTCACAGCCTGTCACTGGCCTGTCAGAGATTCACCCGTAGATGCGAGCAGTGGACAGACAGCAGTCGTTAAAGGATGGGAGAAGGATGAGTAGTCTTGAAAGGAGCAGGGAAGGCATTCTGGGAATGTGCTGGTGAGAGCACATGTGAGGAGGAGAGAGTATAGATGGCCTGTGTGGTGGTCCAGGGGTCACGGGGGTGACTGGACGTGTGGTTTCATGTGGGGTCACAGGCCGTTTGGAGCAGTCCAGCTGACAGTGGGCGCACCAGGGTTTGGGATTCACCCTGCAAGCAAAAGGGAGCTGTTGAAGGGGTTTGAGTAGGTTGGTCAGTCAGAAGGCAGTGTTTTAGGAAAGTCGACTTTGTAGCGACGTACAGGGTGGATCAGAGCAAGGGGAAACCAGAATTTTCTAAGGTGATGGCAGTGGAATGGAAAGGTAGAATTGAGTGAAATGCATCAAAGAAAGGAAAAATCAGCTGGATTTGGAGTTTGCTTGGAATGAGGAATTAAAATAATGAAATAACGAACATTTCTTGATGGCTGAGTGCGGTGGTTAGATGGATTCTGGAGCCAGTGCGGGTCTGAGTCTTGCCCCGTCATTGAGTCAGTGGGATCCTGGGCACATCCCTTATTGTCTCTATGTCTCAGTTTCCTTACCCGTGAGACAGAGAGAAATGGAGTATCACCCTCAGAGGGTTACTTGCACGATTAAACGGGTTCATATTTTTCAACAGCTTAGAAAAACACCTAACATAAAAACCCACTAAATACATGGTAGATAAACAAAATATGAGCTTCTTACTCTGCCCACGTCTTCCCATATATTATCACATTTAATCCATACAGAAGATTCCAGAATCAGAGTGGGAGGTTATGATCTTTTACTCTTGTTTTGCAGAGGAAAACACTAAGGCTCAGAGAGGTTAGGTAACTTGCCTGATACCACACAGTAACTGGCAGATCTGAAACTAGTATGGAATCTAAGATCAGAGGACAGCACCATTACTTAACACCTCTGGCTGGAGGGCCAGGACAGTTCTCGAGGAGCCTGTCTTGGGATCAGGAAGTGGATAACTCCCAGGAGTTGTTGGAAATGAGGCTACCTGTCTACAGACTGGGGCTGAATAAATGCTTTAGACCAGAATTGGATCTGGAATTTCCTTCCTGTTGACTCCAGCAACTGCTGAGCAAGAAGGGCGCCATGGGAGCCGGTCTTGAGCTGCAGTGATGTGACGGCGACCTCTTTAAGCTGAGCAGCTCTCCTCTCAGTGAGCCGTGGCCTTGGTCTGGGGTAAAACTTTGTGACCGCTGGTGTAGTTCCATGTGGGAGGGGCTCTGGGCAGGCTTACCTACACCATGTTTCCTTTCCCCCGGTGCTGTCTCTGAAACAGCCACAGTTTTGTTTTGAGCAATCCATGATGTCGTTGCAAACCTATTAACAGCTCTGGGCTTTGTTTCTGTGTATCAGAGAGAAGTGTGATGCTGTGCGCTGTCATTAGCACGCGTTGACAAGTGATGATGGTAGCCCACAAAGGGATCCGCTGCTCCGTTTTACACTCAGGAGTGTGTGTGTGTGTGTGTTAGAGAGAGGGTGCCCTGCCCACTTTATTGGTATTTTCTCTGTCCTCCCATTGTGACACATGCACACACACACCCTCCCCATACGTTGACATTCTCTGCTCGTGCTAAGCTGGATAAGGAACAAAGATTTTCTCCTGGAAACTTCAATTCCAACCAGAGGCACCGTGTATTTTGAAACTGTACAAAAGCCCTGTGTATTTGATATCGTGCAGGCTCTTGGTGAGTTTCAAAGGTGGATTCAATTCCCCAGCTAGGTTGTCAGTGGAACATAAAATATGAATGAGATTGTAATTTTGTGATGGGTCTTGGAGATGGAACTCCATTGCACGCAGCCTTCGTTTCCCTGGGTGGCTTGAGGCCTGGCCCCTTCCTAGTGTGTTTTGCTGTCTGTTTCAGATCAGCTGGGGGAAAAGCAAGAGAATTATGAATATGGTGCAAAATAAAAATCTGGGAATCAAGAGGCCATAGATTTGGTGGAAAACTAAAAATGCTGAGAGGTGGGTGGGATGGGATGGAGATACCTTACTGTGAAGCTTGGGTTTGGGATCGGTGCACAAAAATGAAAGCCTGAGTTTCCAGAAAGCCTGAGCACCCCCTTTGCCACTGGGAGTTGAGGAGCTTGGCCACCACGGTGGGTCTGGTGACTCTCCACGTGACACCTGGGAAACATTCCTGGCCTCCCCACACCTGACTTCATTTTCATAAACAATCCTTCACCTTGTCCTGGGGATTTTACTTCCTAAAAATGCCCTGACCTTCTTGCCCCCGTCCACCGCTGTGACTCCAGACCAGGCTGTTCCCTCTTCTCTGCACTCTGCTGTGCTCGTGGCCTCCCCGCCCGACTCCCGTGCCCACTCTGGTCCACTCCGACCTGCAGCCGGAGTGCTCTTTTCACAAGGCCAAGCTGATCCTGTTTCAATACCCACCAGCCTCCCTCCCAGCTTGGATTACTTCATTAGCTCCCTGTTACTTTTAGGGTAAAGATCAAACTTAACTGTCACAGTTTTATTTGGAGTAATCCCAGACATCACCCCGCCGCCTCCTCCAGCCTGGTCCCCGCCCAGGCATCTCACGCTCGCTGGCCCTCTTCCTTCCTCCCTCGCTTGTGACACTGGTTGTGGGTCTCCTTTCCTCTGGTTACTGCCTAGTGGGTCTTCAGAAATCAGCACAATGGATTCCTTCATTCAACAAACAAATATTTATTGAGCACCTACTATGTGCTGGGCACTGTTCTAGCTGCTGCTAGTAGAACAAAGACAGAATCTCACTAATGCAACTTATGTAATATCTATCATTGCCAACATTAAAGAAAGCAGTACAGCCTGCCCCCACTCTCCGCCCCACCCAAGCCTCTGAAAAACACTTGCTCTTTCATATTCTGACAGAATCCCTTCCTCCACGGAGGTGTGTTCTAGCAAAGGGAGGCAGGTGGGAGTGCCTTGTGATTCCAGGTGGTGACAGGTGAGGTGAGGAAGCTGAGGCAGAGGGAGGGGCAGGGAGTAGGGAGAGGTGGGCTGAGGGGGGGCTACTGTAGACCGTCAGGGACGAGCTTTTGGAGGAGATGACAGTTGAGCAAGATCGGAACGAGCTGAGGGCGTGAGCGCTGGGGTGAAGTCCCGGGGGAGGCCTTCGCTGCGGGGTCCGCTCCTGCGGTCACTCCCGCACGCAGTGCTGTGCTTCTTTGTGCTGCTCATCATAGTTGGATATTCCACGCACAGTTTTTGCAATCTGTGACCAACATTTGTCTCTTGAGTAGATTTTTAGCTCCATGAGGGCATGAACTGTCATTTCTTTCTCTTTCCTTTACTCCCTTTTATTCTCAGTGCTCTGTCCGGCAGATAGAACACACCCAAGAAATACCTGTTGAGTGAATGACGGGTCTTGTAAGGGGAGTCTCGAGTCCTGGCAGTTCCCTCTCTCACCTGATCCTTGGAGGGCCTGTCCTGTAAGGTTGCAGGGCTCAAGGTAGCAGACCCTCTCCGAGCATCCTGGTGGTTTTGCATCGTGGGATGAAGAGGGGGATGGCTTGAGGCAGGAGGGAAGGCAAGGAGCAAGCATGAGGGGAAGTCCAGCCAGAGCCACGGATGGGGATTTATGACTTTTCCAGGAGGTAGATGTTGGAAAACCAGCAATGCAATCTCATTCCCAAATCGGTTGGTGTTGAAATATACTCATCACCTTCAGACAGGAAGGGGACCCTGCAGCGTATCACCGCCCACTCTCCCAACCCGTCCTTGTCAGAAAACCTAGCAGACGGATGAGAATGTGAAAGAACGAGTGTTTTTCAGAGGCTTGGGTGGGGCGGAGGGTGGGGGCAGGCTGTACTGCTTTCTTTAACGTTGGCAATGATAAGTTGCATTAGTGAGATCAGACCTGACTGGTGAGACCCAGCGTATCTTTCACGTGAAATAAACTGAGAAAACAGTGAGTCATTAACTGTTGGGAGCCTTTTGTTTTCTGAGGGGTCCAAGGTGAAGAGAGGGAAGAGAGGCACACCTCACCCGCTCATCACATGCTCCAAGATAACACCTGTATTTTGAGACGCATTGGTAACATTTCAGAGCAATTACCATAAGTAGAGCATCTACTGGGTTTTGATACATTTACCTGTGACATTACACTGAGTGAATCTGTTGGAAGTGGGAGGATTATGCCTCATTCCAGATGCATTTTGGCACTCGGGACAAAAAGCAGCTGGGTTGCTGGTTTAAAAAATAGAATGGAGGCTATAGACAGCATGAGCCTAGAAGCTTCGAGGCCACCTTCCTGAGACTTTTGTTGAGTGTCCTTTGCCCCTGCCTGCAGTTTTAATCTCGGCACGGACTGATAACCTGGTAGGATCCATCCTGGAGGCTGGAAGACATGATCAGAACAGAAACCAGAATCTCAAATTAATGGGGGCATAAAAATGTAGTTTTCTAGTTTATTTAAAAAATAAATGTATCAGAGTTTGGGAAGAGGGGGAGGGTTGAATAGGTGGAGCACAGAGGATTTTTTAGGGCAGTGAAACTATTCTGTGTGGTTCTAAAATGGTAGATACATATAATTAGACATTTGTCTAAACCCATAGAACATATAACACCAAGAATGAACCTTAATGTAACTGTGGACTTTGGGTGATAATGATGTGTCAACATAAGTTCATTGATTGTAACAAATGTGCCCCTCTGGTGTGGATGTTGATAATCAAGGAGGCTGTGCTTGTGGGTGGGAAGAGGATAAATGCAAAGTCTCTGTACTTTCCACTCAATTTTGCTGTGAACCTAGCACTGCTCTAACAAATAAGGTATATTAAAAAATAAATTTATGGAGCACCCATTATGTGCCAACATAGAACTCCCAGGGGAGGCAGCTGTTAAAAGATTAATTGCATAATTTAACTGCAGTTGTGTTTAGAGCCATGAAGGAAAAGCACTGGGGGTTGTGAATGGGTATAAGGAAGGTCTAGTCTTGTGGATGGTCAGCACCAATTTCTCTGAAGAAAGGATATTTGAGTTGAAGTTATTTAACCAGCAAAAAGCAAGCAAACAATATAAAAGGAAATTATTGGCTCCTGGAATTGAAAAATTCAGCAGTATTCTAGCTTCAGGTGTGGCTTGATCCAGGTGCTTCATCAGTGCCACTAGCTCTCTCTCCTTCAGTTCTCAGCACTGTTTTCTTCTGTGTGGGTTTCACTCTTAGGCAGGCTCTCTCTCCTATGGTGGCACCCCCTGGACTGGCACCTTCTTGAGGGCAAGAATAGAACCTTATTCACTGGGGAACTCTCAGTGCTAAGAGAGGGCTGGTGTGAGGAAGAAATTAAGTAAATGTTTGTTGAACAAATGAAGGCACTTTTCTGCATACATGACCTTCTGTGGGTGACACTGATTGAGCACCTAATCAAGCCATACCTGAAGCTACACCTACTCCTGGAATTTTCAATTCCATGATCCAATAAATGCTCTTTGTTTTGTTTGTTTGATTGCTTGATGGTTTCCTTAAGCAACTTCAGTGGAAATATCACTTCAGAGGAAGGTCCCTAACCATCCAATGTAAAATCTGTCCTACTTATATAGACATTAATAATCCCCTGTTCTTAAAGAAAACTTTTTCTTCCTTCCTCTCTTCACCTGTTGAAATCTACTCCATTTGTTCAGGGCTGAATTGTGTCCCCCCAACTTCATATATTGAAGTTCTAACTTCAGCACCTCAGAATGTGACTGTATTTGGAGACAGGGTCTTTGAGGAGATAATCAGGTTAAAATGAGGTCATTAGTGTGGGCTCTGATCCAAAATGACTGATGTCCTCATATAAAAGAAGAGGACTGGGACACAGACACCCACAGAGAAGACCATGTGAAGACACAGGGAGAAGACGGCTGTCTACAAGCAGGGAAGGAGAGAGGCCTTAGAAAGAGCCAACCCTACTGACACCCTCATCTCAGACTTGTAGCCTCGAAAACTGTGAGAAAATACATTTCTGTTGTCACCCCAGTCCGTGGTGCTTTGTTCTGGCAGCCCTAGCTGAGTAATGCCCAGGCCTCAGCAGACTCAGTGCAGATCTGTTCTCCTCCGCAAAGGAGCAGAGCAGGGGTTGTCAGACTGTTGGCCCTTGGGCCAAACCTAGCTGCTGACCTGTTTTTGTAATAAAGTTTCACTGGCACGCAGCCTTGCCCACTTGTTCGCTAACTTGGCTGGTTTTGTGCTACAAAAACAGATTGAGAGGAGTTCCAGCAGAGACCTCATGGCGCACAAAGCTGAAAGGATCGGCTGCCTGGCATTTTGTGAAAGCGTGTGCTGCCCTTTGGTCCAGAAGAGTGGTTGGAGGCCTGGGCTGTGGATTCAGACAGGCTTGGGTGCAGGCCCCTACTGTGTTGCTGACAAACCTGGTAAGCCACTTAACCCCTTTGACCCTCAGGTTCCGCACCTGTGCGGTGGGGATACCGGTAGCTCGTGTTTCATAGGATTACGAGGATAGCAGATGTGGCTGTGTGCATAAGTGACTTTGCACAAGGCTTGGCACCACAGCAAAAAAAGTTTTAGTTATTATAATTGTGAATATTAACAGCAGTTTGTTAGTGGAGGTTATAATGCTGAATCGATCCTAGAGGCCTTGTTGAATTGGTTTCTTGTCTAACTGGCAATTTTTTCTTGAGTAGAAAATAATTGCTTGATGATTCAGGAAACTACGTTAACTCTGACTTTGAATCAGTTGTTGGAACGAGCACTGAAAATATCACCAGCCTCCTCCCTTGTTTTGTTTGTTTTTTTCTTCTCTATTCATTTTTCTTTCTTCTTGAAACACAAGACAAAAAAGTCTCCTCTCAGCTCTCAGGGTGGGCTGTGTCAGACCCCCACAGTGTTAGCAGAGAGATCCGAAAACCTTACAAAGTGGGGAAAGCGATGGTGGTGGAGGGGGAGGGGGCCGAGGGGGTGGCGCGGAGGGGCGTGTGTCGTCCTGCTCGGAGGCTTTGTCCGAGTGGCTTCACCGTGTGCTTCTGGATCCTGATCAAACAGTCTTATGAAGAGCTCTGTTTTGGCGAATCTGATTTAAAAGCAAAAAAGAAACGCAAAACCTCAAATAGCACGTTGAGATTAGGCCAGTAGAGTTCAGCCTGCTTCTCCCAGATGTAAAGCCTCCAGATGGTGGGTGACCTAAAGCCCAGACCAGGGGCAGTCTGGTGAGAGTTCAAATCCTGACTCCATTGCTGTGTTACCTTGAACAGTTTACTTAACCTGTCTGAGTTCCAGTTCCGTGACCAAAAAAGAGAGGTGATAATAACAGCTACTCCACATGTTAGGGTGAGGATGAAATGAGATGATATATGTGAAGTACTTGGCTTAGTATCAGTCCACAGGGATTCTGTCAAGAATTTGTGTTGTATTTTATCAAGAATACAACACAAATCTTTGACTCGAAAGAAAGAACAAGATTGTGTTTCAACAAATGGTGATGAAACAGCTGGATATTTATATGCAAAAAGTGAACTTTAATCCTCACCTCATTTCATACACAAAAATTAAAGTGAGGTAGATCATAGACCTAAATGTAAGATCTGATGATATAAAATTTGTAGAAAAATAGGAGAAAATGTTTTTGATCTTGGATTAGGCAAGAAGTTGTTAGGGCACAGAAATGATAACCACCAAAGAAGTAATTGTTAAATTTGATTTTGTCAAAATCAAACCTTTTCCTCCTCAAAAGATACCATTAGGAAAATGAAAAGTTTAGCCACAGAGAGAAAGTATTTGCAAAAGAAATATCTAATTTGTTTGAACTTGTATCCCAAGTATATAAAGAAGTCTTACAACCCAATGAAAGACAATGGATACCATTTCACATCTTCTAGAATGGCTGAAATTAAAGACTGACAGTAGTAAGTACTGACAAGGATGGGAAGGCCAAATGATACAGCTTCTTTAGAGAACACTTGGGCGGTTCTTGTAAATGTGAACATTTGTCGTGTGGCCAACCAGTCTCCTATGTATTTTCCCAAAAGAAGTACAAGTGTATGTTCACCCAAAGACTTGTACTTGGATTTTCATAGTACCTTTATCACACTAGCAGCAAGCTGGACTCAACCCCTGCATCCAAGGTAAACAAACTGTGGCGTATCCACACAATGGAATACTATTCAGCAACAAAAAGTGCTGACTGGCAAACAAACACTACAGGCGTGAAGGAACCTCAGAAGCATTATTATAAGTGAAATACGCCAGGGACAAGAGTCCTACTGTGAAATTCTAGAAAAGGCAAGAATTATATTGCCAGAAAGTACATTGGTGGGTCTGGGGTGGGGGTGGGGGTGGGTATTGACTGCAAAGGGACCTGAGGGATCTTTTGGGGTGATGAAAGTTTCTGTATCATGATTCTGGTAGTGACTTTGTGACTGTACACATTTGTCAAAATGTATCACATTGCATTTTTAAAATGAGTTAATTGTATATAAATTATATCTCAGAAAGGAAGATTTAAAAAAAATCATTTTGGGAAGTCAGGTGTGCCATGGTTCCTGCTCTGGTGAAATGATTTACACCAACTGGCAGGTTCAGGATTCCTGCATCATCCAGCAGGCATTTCTTTTAAGCAGCAACATTTTCATAACTGCATCCATAAAAACCCAGAGTTACATATTTGCTGTCAGGACTGGTGATTCTCTTTATGTTAACTCATCAAGGGGAAGTGTCTTGCCAGGAGCATCCTGGGCCTTCTGTCTGCATGAGGAGAGTTAGTGGTAAGCTATGCAGTCAGGAGGTCTGAACGACTGCCTCTGACTTGGAATCTTGTCTTTCCTGGTTCATGAAGGATTCCGAGGAGCTGGGAGTGGGGTGGGAATTTTCCCTTGACATTACCCGGCACGCCCAGTATTTGAAACAGTGTCAGAGTTGTTCTTTCTTTTAATTCTCTCCTTTCATCCTCCCACCTCATCCCCCCTGCCTCCACCCCCTGACATGGCTTTAATTCCATTTTCCTACCATCATCAGTCACCAGTCTCTACGCAGAATATTCCGATGTGTAGGTAACAATTCTGAGATGCTTTGCTCTCTTGAACTGGGACCTTATTTTCCCCCTTCAATTTACCTTTTGCATAGTTTGATACACATCAGTGGCACTAAATAAATAAGCCATAATTAATACACATTTGGCTCTTGTTCTGTCGATTTCCCTCTTCTGAAACTCAGATTAGAAGTGCATCCCACAGCTTGAATGTTTAAATACTAAACCAAAGGGACTTTTACACCCCTTCCTTCTCTTGTCTTATATTAAACTAATTGTTTTAACTAGGGGAATGGCATTGTCCCAGATCCCTTCCATTTGGACTCTAAATAATTAGATGACCAAAAAGAATATACTTGTAGAAGTGAGTGATGAGTAAACAAACTACGGTTATATGCTGAAGGAAAGAGGGGGAAGTACCTGGGGATATTAATTTGCATTTAGAAAAGTAGCCCGGACAGGCAGCAACGTGCTGTAGATCCACACCAGCAATCGTGAAGCGCCATACCCAGAAAAAACACTTACATCAGTGTCCTTCATGAGCTTCACTAACATGCCTCACTGACCATATGCTAAGGGAAGAAGCAGGTCTGGTGTGGAAATATTTCTGCAGTGCTGTCCAGGGAGGCATCATGAAATAACCTTCCAGGTGTCTGGTGTGTGGAAGGGCCTTGTGCAGTCGGTATGGTTTATCAGAACAGAAATAATTGTTTAATGCTTCCCGTGGCCAAGAGCTAAATACACATTATGCTATCTGATCTTCATGATAATCTTACAATGTAGGAACTAATATTGTCTCCATTTTATAGACGAGGGAGCTGGGGCCCACAGAGGTTAAATAACTTGCTCAAAGTAAGTGCAGAGTTTGAATCCAGGCCTGCCTGATTGCGAGTCTGGGTTCTTAACCACGGCTGTCCTATTTGCCCACGAGTGATTCTGTAGGAATTTGACGCCATTATCCAACAGTCACATTGGTGCTTCACCGTTGGGGCTGGCAAAGAATTTTATTTCCAGCAGCCAACAATCAGAGTGGCAGTCAGATAATTAACTTGTCTTCCCTGAAGGAGCTTTGTTCATGGGACAGTCTTCAAATGGGGCATGAAAAGGCATTTGGCAAATTGCAAAAGGAAATAACGCTTCAGAATGAAAAATTGATGCACATTTATCAACTGTGGGTAACAAAAGAGCAGGCACCATCCTTCTGGGGCCATCGCTGAAATCAGTTACAAAGAGTTCTACCGATGATGAAAATGGTTGCATTCCTTGATTCTAATCTACCAAGGCAGAGACGATTTCCTAATCATTGCATTACTCAGGCCCCGCATGGGCTCCCTCTTTGTTTTATTTTATTTATTTATTTTTGGTAGCTGTTTTAATAATGGTGAAATACACCAGGGGGTCCTAGCAGCCATTTGCAACGTGCAGTGACAGGCTTTTAAAATGATTTCGTCCAGATCGATCTGAATGTAAAGCCATTTTGAACAACCGAGAGAGAGATCATCAAGAAGCAGTTTGCATTTTTTTCCAAATTAAATCTCGTGATGGGGCGTAATGGCGTCCTGGGTGCTGTGGGTGCCAGGATCATGAAATAAAGGTGACATCCCTGGGCAGCAAAAGAAAAGTAAGTTTGAGGAGTTGGTGGTGACCGTTATTTTCCTGTGTGATTTATCTGGATTATCAGCTGAACAAACTGAGTAGTTTATCCTTTTCTTTCCTTACCTCCTGCAAACAGGCCTTCCCACCTTGTGTGTTCAGGACCTATGTGTGACATGAACAGATCCCAGTCCATGAAACTCCGTTGCACAGAACAGTGGGTTGTTGGGGGTGGTGACACGACACACGTGCCTCTGCCATCTCTTATTTAAACAGAGTCAGAGGAAAGGGTATTTTGTGCACATTTGAATTAAAGGAAGTAAAAATTGGCTTTAACAATGAAAAAATGAAACTGAACCCTTTTCCCTTAGTAATTAAGTTAACCGGTTCAACTTTTTTTTTTTTTTTTTTTTAAAACAGCAGCACTTTTTCAGGGACTTGGAAGAATTCACCTGTGTCCCTTCCTTCGCCCTTAGCTGGGGCTCGTTGACTGCCTACTCGGTGGCCCACTCTGTGCTTTTGTTTGTTTTTGTTTTTCATTCCCGCCTCGACTCTGAGGCCGGTCTGAGTTTCCCACTTGATTGCAGTAACTTCCTTCTTGAATTTTCAAACGCTGGAGCCTCCGCTGCTGAGAGTTTCTGGCCCAGCCCTTCCCTTGGTACTGTGTTGAGTGTAAACAGCTCTGCCACCAGCTGCTCTGGTCGGAAGACAATAGCACAGTTTTAAGTCTCCACACAGAAATACATCTTGAAAAGACATACACATGTGTGAATACCTGGGATGAAAGAGATTAATTTATATTTTTTTCCATCTTTCCTGTGCCCTTTTGTGTTCCAGAAACAGTGATTTTTGCTGGGGGCACCAGGCCTCAGCTTCCCTTGATGAAGCAGAATCTGAGTAATGGGATGAGGAGAACAAAAAGGAAAGACGTCAGGCCCAAGGAAGCTGCATAAGGGGGCAAACAATCAAATAAACAAACAAAACATGGAGCCAGGAGGAAGGGGAGGAAGAGTCATCAGAAGAACCGTGCAGGCTGGGTTTCCAGAAAGGATTTCAGAGGAAGTGAGATTTTGGGGAGCAATTCTTTTTCATGTGGAGGATGATGAGTGACAGAACTGGGTACAGAGTAGTTTTAAAGATGTTTGATGTATATGAACAACATTCTCTTTTATCAGGACTCATGAGAATGGTTCTCTGTTTTGTTACACGGTGGCTTATGGTGACTGACCGGGATACCGAGTTTCAGCCAGAACCACGTGGGGCCTGTAGTGATATCCACATACTCATTCATTCATTCATTCACTCATTGTTTTGGTTTCTTCAGCTGCTTTCTGTGTCTGTTGTGTGTAGTATGTAAATGTCTTGGATTCTTAGACGTGTAGTTTTTTTTAAGTAGGATCATCAATTATGTAACCTCAGGTGATACCCAGACCTTCCACAGGCCCTGTGTGAACTCTCTCCTGTTCTGCAGTGAACTTACATTCTGAATAAAGGGGGAGGGGAGACAGCTGGCAAAGCTTTTCAGTTTAGACTCCCAGTCATGGGCTGGTATCTGAAGACTTGCTGGAGCAGGACCCTGACCAGAGGATTGTGTCAGGGGGGCTGCTTTTCCCTGGAAGTTTCCCTTGGAGTCTTTTTAGAATCCAGTTTCCTGTGTTGTAGTTTGTGGTGTCCATTCAGTGATGGGAGAGCCATTGACATTTCTGGGTCTGGGTTAGACTGAATGTCCTCCTTTTTAAGTCTTTTTCAACTTAAAAAATGTCATGACTCTACAATAGAACGATTTTTTTATTTGCAGATTTAATGAATTCCTGAGATTAATGGAGAGAGGATGGGCAAAAAGTGAGTAAACTCCTGTTAGCTCCATCTGCCAGCGCAGGGGAGTTGACACATCTGATGTTACTGTGGAGTGTGCTTCTGTATTTGTGGATCATCATAATGATTTGTGCTTCCTCTGACATTTTATTCATATAGTCAGGATGGTAGATGTTAAGGGAAGTTTTGAACTTCCTTCCTTATCACTGTGAAAAGTGAGGACATTTCTCTGTCGTGCAGATGTTCCAGCATTCTCTTGATTCAGTCTGACACATCACAGTAAGAGCAGGAGACAGAACTCGATCACTACGGCAGTTTGAACTGCAGAGCAGAACGTGGTCAACTGGTAAAGTAACCTGAGTGACCTGGAGACCAACTTAAAACAAAATCAAATAGGAAACCATCTCTGATTTGGTCATGCTAACTTGGCACGTTAAGCTTGGGTGTTATTATTTTGTGTTTTGTGGCTAATCTGTGACATGCCACTTTGGTCATTGGTTTGACCTTTCTAAACTTTAGTTTCTTCATTTGAAAAGAACAGAGTAATGCTGTCTCTTTTATAGAAGGATGGTGATGACCAAATCATTGACTGAAAGCATTTATCACCATACCTGGTACAGGATACCTGTTCACCTGTGATGATGTGATGGTGATGATGGTGTACATCAGCACCCTTTCTTCCAGATACATTCTTAAAAATATCTAGGGTAGTGGCTGGATGGTTTGGCATAGACTTGGGGTTGAATCCTGAATGTGCCACGTAGCAGTGTGGTAGTGTACTCATTGCTTAGTCTCTGCAAGGCTCAGTTTCCTTATGTTTGTCCACATAAGGAAGATGATAACAGAAGCCTCGTCACAGAGTTTTTGTGAGGATTAAGTGGGTTAGTAGAAAAAGTCATAGTTGAGTATCTGGCACAGAGAAAGTGCTCAGTAAATGGAAGCAGCAGCTGGAAGCCCTGCCTGAGTGACCTGAGCAGATTCCCCTCATGCGTTCTCATCTCTTGGCACACCTGAGAGCAGTGCTGAGGGAGGTCTGTCCAGCCAGGAGGGAGCATTTTATTACCAAAAGCGTTTAGAATTTCCAGCATATGGTGACAATAAAAAGCAGACTGAGTTACCTTTAAAACCCTCCCCACCCCAGACAAAGCCCCCACTTCTTTCAGCACTTGAAGGGGCACCACTCCCGCTGCCCAGCTGGGCCCACCATGGTTCTTACCCAATAGCAACGCAGTCAGTTTACCGCGATCTGTGCAGTCATCTGATTCTTGGCCGTCTCTCCCGTCCCCCTGTAGGATCTGCTCACACTTGTGTCTGCCGAGCCCAGTGCACTGCCTCGCCCACCAGACGTGCTCGGCACGTCCTCGTTGACTAAATGAAAAACTGAGTAGTGGGGTTAGATTCTTTTCTGAGAAGTTACGCGCATCATTGGCCAAGTAGATCTGGAAACAAAGTTTCTGAATAGCGATGTTCCTCCTGAAGAAGATGGGCTGTATCAGGGCAAATTCCTACTTTCTCCTCCAGAGGTAATTAGAAATTAGGAGGGAAATTTGCACCTTGAATCAATATATGGCAAATTTTCAGCCCAATAACCTTAAAACGCAAGCAATTAGCTTTGTTTGAAAAGGTCAGCGATGGTTGTGCTCCTGTCCTCTGAGAAGACGAGCTGTCCAGGGAACTCAGTTTAAATTAGAAGTATCTCTGGCAGCGTTACTCACAGCCTTGTTTATACTGTCACTGCAGGGGAGGTGGAGCTGTCGCGACTCCAGGCAGCTCTGGGGGAGCAGCTGGGCTTTTCCCTTGCCGTTCTGAGTCTTGGGAATCTTGCCACCACCTATCAAGGGACCTATCAGTAAAAGCAGCTGTGGTTTTGTTTTGTTTTGTTTGTTTTTTTTGGTGTCTACTCTGGGCCAGATGCAGTAAATCCCCTTTTGTAAATTTCTTCCAAACTTTGCATCACCTGTGAGGCTAATAGCACTGATGCCCTAATTTCAGACAGGTGAAACTGAGGCTCAGAGAGGTAAAGCCACTTATCCAAAGTCACACAGAAGCGATGGCATCTTTTCCTGATAAAACCTGGAGAGTTTGGTTCCTCTACCCGCAGTCTCTTGAATTCTGGGATGAGGGAAATGGACCTTGGGTTCCAGAGGGAAAGCTGGACCATTTTGTCAGGTCAGGGTTATGCCAGCCCCTCCCTTGGCCGTGTGGGACCCTTGCTTGGTTGTTGGACAGGAAGTGACTTTTTAACTTCAGAGACCCCAGGCTGTGTGTGGGGAAGGCGTGGGCTGTACGGGAGAAGAGCAAGGTGTGGCTTAAAAACAAGCGCATCCGAGTGGCCAGCGCTTTCCCAGCCTCCTCCTCACCCTGGTCTTTGCACCTTGGTACTTGTCTCCTTAATTTCCTGCACATTTGTGGCTTCAGGAGGAAGTCCCACTGTAGCCAGTCTGGACCAAAGACACTCACAGGTGCTCAAGACAATTGAGGGGGTAGGAATGGAAGACTCTTTAGTGGGTGTCACTGTAAAAAAAGATCTATTAATATTAAAACCCTGTCTCCGTTAGTAGACAGGAGAGACAGCAGGTCATGGGAGGGAAAAACATGGACTTAGGAACCAACTGCGACTTAAGTTCAGATCTCAGTTTTTCCACTTCTAAGCTGGGCGACCTTGGGCAAGTCACATAACCTCTCTGAGTCTCAGTTGCTCATTCCACAGAAAGAGGCTGTTCATCTCCCTCGCAGGGTTGTTGTGAAGGTAGAGACACTGTTGAGGAGCCTGTAAAGTGCTGACTGCGCTTGTACCGTGTGCTGGGCATACAAACTCTGACAGTGCAGATGGTCCCTGCTGTCGGGGACTTATCATTTGTGGGGAGAAAGACCCCAAAGAGACAATTACAGTAAGATATGCTCAGTGCTGTAATGGGGGAGATACTGGAGGCTGTGTGGATGTAGCGGGTGGGAGAGACCTGCAGGGAGAGCAGGCGTGACTCCAGACACGGGAGGTTGGATGGCAGCGGGGCGATTCAGAGGCTGGGCGCTCGAGAGGTGGTGTGGATTTATAGTCGTGATTAACATCCAGCTGAATGGACATCTCCACTTGGGTGTCTTTTAGGTGTCTCAGAGTTAACATGCCCGGTACTCAGTTCTTGGTTTTCCTCCAGTCAAGTTGCTCCATCTCAGTAAATGGCAACCCCATTTTCTCGCTGCTCATGCTGGAAACCTTGGTGTCACCCTAGATTCCTGCCCTATAGTCCATTTCCAAATCCTCAGTGACCTCTTCAACCTGTGACCATCTCTCACCGCCTCCACTGCTGCTGCCCAGTGCCACAGTGCCATCCTTTCTTTCTGAACCATTTTCCGACGGACTCCTGCTGGGTCTCCCAGCCTCTGCCCAGCCCCCTGTGGCTCATTCTGTGCCGCTGCCAGGGTGGTGTTTCTGCTCCAGCCTACCTAGGGGCTAACCAACTCCTTCCAAGTTGTTGCCAACGCTCTCACCCTCTGTCTCCTGCCACCCCCTCCCCCCACCTCCAGCCAAACCGGCTTCCTCCCTGCTCCTCAAACACATGCACAGGCCCCGGCTGCAGGCTGCTGCCGTCATTGGTCCTGCTGTTTGCCACAGTTTCCTCCCTGACAGACAGATGGGCTCACTCTCATTTTATCCAGGCCTTTCTTCAGACGTCCTCTCCATCTAAAGGCCCTGCTGGACTCCCGGTATCGATGGCCCCTTCCCACTGTGTTTTACCCTCTGTCTCTTGGTGTTTGTGACCCTGACTTGTCACACCTTTGCTTATTACCTGTCTTCCCGCATCACAGTGCACACACCATAGGAGCAGAGAACGTGCCCATTTTCTTCTCCGTTGCATCTTCAGCACAAAGAATAATACCTGGCACGTGGTAGGGACATGAGGAACGTATGTGAGACGGACCTACGAGTGAATCACGCCACACTGGTCCCTCCAGTGGACCATGGATTTGCCATGTTCTGGCCAGGTCAGCTGGCTGGTACCCTGGTGGGTCGGTACTGTGGGCTCTGCCAGAACCATCCGGCCTTTAGCCACAACCGCAGGAGGTGTGGTGGGGCACCAGCTCGTCTGAGCCCAGGCCTCCGCGAGCAGCACTGGGCAGAGACCGTGCTGGCCTGCTGGTTGCAGGTCCTCTGAGGAGCCTTTGGGTGTGGTTTCCATTTTTCAAGTCTGTCCCCAAGCCCAGGGAGATGCTCACCAGGATGAGAGCCCAGATGTTCTCCAGCTTCCTATCTCCAGACTCTTCAGAGGGTGATGTCTCTGACATTGTTCCAGCCGTGAAGACCTTTCTAGCAACACAAAGGGTAGAATCTGGGATGTGTTTCTGCACAGCAAGGAGGGGATTTCCATGTGCTCTTCGACCAAGGGACCTGAAGGTCAGCATATCGTGGTGCTTCCCAAAGGGTGGTGGCATCTGTACCCTGGAGAGTAGACGAGATGGTTTCAGGTGGTACTTGGAAGAGATTAATTGCAATAGTTGTTTCTTTTAATGTGCGTCAGCCCCACAAACCATGATGTATGGCTTTATTGCTTAGGGCCAGACGTCAGCAGGGCAGAGGAGCACACTGAATCCCAGATGGGTAATCATGGGTTATGTAACAAAATGATTGTGAACACATTACTAGGGGATTTTAGCATAAAACAAAATTGACTACACAGTCAGAAAGTTACTCTCTTTTCTGTTCTCTTTACTGTTTCTGATTATAGGACAACAAAAATCTGGCTTGTTGCTGGACCACTTGCCAATCCTCTTTTTGTATCAGGAGGCAGAAGGGCAGACCCGACCTCTCCGCAGGAAACACTGTCTAGCTGGAGTCTAGTACTATGCTTGTTTCCTTGCAGTTATTTGACTTGTTGCATTCTGTCGATGGCGGGTGATGCTGGCTTCCCCTGTGGTTGTGATATAAAATTTCAACTAAGTGAATTTATTTAAGTAAGACATTGAGTTGACTTAAAGTAAGAAAACCAGTAATAATAGAAGGGCTGGATGTGAGCGTGCAAAACTGATGGCGGAGCACAGAGGATGGACTTGGAGTAGCCTTGGTCCCGCCTGTCTGATCGCAGGGACCGTGGAGATGGCCAGACTGAGCTGCGCTCCTGGTTGGGTTGTGCTATCCATCCGGGAACTGTCTGGCTCCTGGCCCTGTTTCCAGCCAACTGTCACTTTCCAATGACTTTGAATCGGGTCCACCAGCCACGACTCTGCCAGTGATTCAGACCTCACAGCCTGTCCCCTGTCCTTGGGAAACTGCGGTGACACAATTCCTCACGTCTCAGTGGCCCCCTTGTCAGCATTCAGGGACTCATTAAAACACTGTTGGAACGGCTGTAAATGTGGCATACAGTGCTGCCCTTTCTAAGAACCGTAATCTGAAGTCAAAACGTGTTTCTGGTAATGTCACCGAAGGCAGGTTCCCATCTTCTTTCCCTCCCTCATGCTCTTGCACATTCAGAAACCTGTCTGGGCGACGTGTGACCCCAGGAGGAGAAAATCTTATGTGACAGGACTCCAGGACCAGTTCCCTCCTCTGAGTGCCGCTGAGATGCTGCTGAGCAGTGGCCTCACGTGAACAGCCCAGTGGTACCTCTGAACCAAGAAGTCGCACCCGAAGTCGGTAAGTGATGCTCGCTGCAGTTGCTATGCGGGGCTGAGGCGCATAGAAAGTGGGTTAGATGCCGCCTCTATGGATGTTTCTGGTACCCTCCTGTGGGTCTGCCTATTGAACTGATGATTCCTGTAACCCTGGGGGCTGTTGTTGGCAGTACAGAATGGCATTTTGGGTCAGGTTGGTTTAGCAAAATGAGGTATTTTGCTGATAGAGTCCTAGCAGTGATCATTTCCTGGTCCCTTACTGTGTGCCATGTGTCTTACACACGTGCCCACATTCAATTCTAAGGACAGTTTTATGTAGTAAAAACTGGGAGGTATGGTTTCCATTTTGCTGGTGAGGAAACAGACTCAGTGATGTTAAGTCACTTTCCACAGAGTTTGGGCGCTGGACCCCTGTTGGCCTGCAGTCGACGGACATCTCCAGTCTCTGCGCTGACGCTGCCTGGGGTGGGGGGAGGGGAGGTGGTATTGTTAGTCTGGTTTTTTGAAGAATGACTTTAAGGTTCTGAAACTTAATGTCCCAGCTCCACCACTTTCTAGCTGAGTTGTATCTGTCCGCCAGTGTCAGATGGGGACACGCAGAGAGGGTGACTAGACAGAGTCAGTGGAAAGGATTGCTTACAAAGTTGTGGGCAGGAGTGAGCCAGGACACCATCAAAGGTTGGCGAGGGCCCCCGGGGCCAGTAACAGCAACAGACCAGTTACGCCTCTAGACCTGAAGAAGGGGAGAGGGAGAGAGGGAGAATTCTTGAACCCAGAGAGACCTGAGGCTTTGGGGGAGGACCTCTCACTAGGAGCTGTGGCCCTGGGTAGAGAAGTGCGGTCAGTGTCAGACTCATCCCAGCTGAGCTGAGAGGAGAGATCGGCTGACCTCCCCTGTCTCCACCCTCTGACTTTCATTTGGAGCTGCCCATTGACCAAACCCAAGAAAAGCCAGTGGGCCTCCCAGCCTCAGTTCTCTGAGGGGTCCCAGACCGAACACTGGTTTTCAGTTTGTTGAGCTTTTTCTTATTAAAAGAATGGAAGTGACAACTTTCAAACTCTCTATGTGGGAGACTGAAACCAGAAGTCATACACATTTAAACAAATAAAGCCACAGTATGATTCTGTTTCTCCTCCACCATCCAGTGGCCCTCATCCTTCCTAGGAGTTCTTCGATGTTCCTAGAAAGGTGGGGAACCTTGATTAGATTGTAAGAAGCTTGTCTTCTCAAGTGTAATCTCACATTCTGAGCCCTGGGCTTAACCAGGCTCTGCCAAAATCTTCAGATTTTGTGCCAGTGTTTGGGAGGTGCAGGGGATGGGGGGGGGGTGTTCTGCACTGAACTTTGCTTCCCTTGGTAACAGGGACCCAGAGAAACTCTCAGCTAGAAATATAGCAGAGTAAGTCGATTTGCATCAAAATTAGACCACATTAAATTTGCTGCAGAGTGAGTTTGAATTTTGACTCCGAGCTAGCAACTAGTTCATTGCGAAATGGGTCCACTTGGAGGTGTAGAGCAGGTCACTGGGTGCAGAGAATGAACAGGGTTCTTTGTGAACATCTGGGTGCTGGCAGATGGTTCCTCAGTCGGCTACTCGCTGGCCTTCTCCGCAGTCCCGGGAATCGCTCGTGAAGTTCTTTGAATGGTCTCCTAAAGGCCCCACACCAGCACGTCGCAGGGTCAGGAACTGTCCCCTCAGCCCCTCCCAAATGGACTAGCCTTATCCACGGGCATTGTTTAGCATATCTGGATGTCAGGCTGTGAGCAGCGGGGACCACCCGGGCCTGACTCCTTTCAAATAGCAGATCAGAGGAAGTCTCACCTTGAGGCCTCCTGTGAGTGACCAACTACTTGTCAGTCCCATGGAAGCCCAAATGGGGTCTTGAGCTGGGATGAACTCCCCCAGCTCAATAAAATGGCTCTGCGGTGCCCTGTTGACCTGGCGTGTTCCGTGGTGGAAGCTCTTTCAATTATTCGGAGAGTAGCTGTTAAAAGGGTGTGAAATCATCTGCATAAAATGTTGGCTTTAATTTCTCTAAAGGAGATGATTTGCCAAAGAGCCTTTGACTATTTAAAGGCTGTTACCTGAGCAAGACATTTGGGTAATTGGGCATGTGATGTTGATCTGGTGTCACCTTTTCGCCTTTCGATGATCACATGCATATAGAGACCTTGTTTCGCTTTAATTGGAACCTCTGCATGGGCGGGGCCCGCGGGAGCTCTGGCTGCCAGCCGAATTTCTCTTCCAGGACCACTAGATAAAGAGAGGTATCTCTGGCATTCTTTTTCCTCCTGTGTTTAGTTAAGGTACTTCTGGTTGTCAGGAAGAGAAACAGACTTAAGGTGCATTTGGTGAAAGAAAAAAAAAAAGGAGAGGGAGGTAGTAGTATTCTATTTTAAAATGAGGCTGTAGTAATAGCTTAGGGAAGTTAAATATCGGAAAGCAGTCGGATCGCAGAGGAGCCAGTTTAAGAGGCAGAATATCCTCAGGACTCTGGGAGCGACCCTGACCTGCGCGCCTCACTCTTTCATGTCTGCTGACCAGCTTCCTTGGTTTTCCTGCGTGAACATGGCCTGAGAAGGCTGTGCCTAAAGTTGGCAAGTTTACACCATTTCCTGTTGAGCCCCCCTCAGTGGTGTGACCAGCTATGCCTAGATGCTGACTGCAGACCCCTGAGAGAGAGAATCTGATTGGAAAAAGTGGACACCCTGGTCGGGAAGAGGACCCTGTGGGAGGGAGAATTCTCAGAGAAGAGAGGTGTCCTCTTGAAACACCCCTGCAATATGAGTGCTCCATTTCTGCATTATCCCCATTTTACAGATGAGGAAACTGAGACCCCTCTTTCTTTGCCTGAGTCGCACTTATCTTTTCTTCTAGAATGAAGATGGTTGTGAGGAAATAGTTTTACTTTGGAATAAAAATGGGTGCTCTTCCTATCCCAGCTGTTCGTAAGAAAGGGATTTATCTTTTCACTGGAATGCGTTGTTTAACCTTTTTTTTTTTTTAGTTTGTAATTTTGTCAGAGGAGATGCACTTTTTCAGAATAAAGTGAAAGTGAATGAGAGTAAATGAGAGTGAAAGTTTAGTAGCAAAGAGAACGATTCCTAAAATAGTCCAGGCCAGTTATGTAATCAGGAAGTTCTCTGGTATCTCCACGTTTCATACAAGAAATAAGTGCAAGAAATGAACATGAAAGGAGTAAGAATTCTCTTCAAGAATCAAAGCCACACCATTGGCTAAGAGGCCGAAGTATCCCAAGACTTTTTATAAGAAATAAATTGCTTTGAAACAAACTGAAAATCAGCCAAGCATGGAATTGGACTGTCGAGGAGAAGGTAGAAGGTGAGAGAGAGGCCAGGAATTCCAGAAGCTGTTGTGAATTCAGAGCAGACTTTTGAGTCCAGCGTCAGGCATTTGCAAAGTGACAAAAGATGGAGGATCAAGTTCATGGCCAGAGAACATGGTGGTGGTGGAAGGAGTAGTCTGTTCCTTCCAGCGAGGTCTGCGCTCTGGGGCGGCATTTTGAATCAAACCTGTGTGTCTGTGTATAAAATTTTCCCTAAAGTTCACTCTGGAAATCTAAGGCAAGGAGAAAAAAATAGCTCTCCTCATTTTGTCTCATTCCTCCCAACTTCTGATCTGACTTTTCTTATAATTTTGCAGTTTTCTCCTTCTTAAATTACTCCACCTGCTTTTTGCCCCTAAAGTCCAGCCGTGGAATCTCCCAGACCTCAAGTCTGGACTAGACCATATTTTGATTCCTTTAAATACAAAGGAAGCTACCAATGAGATGGCAGTTTTAATACCACACAAGATAATAAGGGTTTAAAAGATTTCTCGTGTCTCTTCATTCCTTGCAGATGAATGTGTGAGCCACGGCCAGACGTTGCCCTGTCCGCCGTCAGCCGTCCATCTGGAATAGTCTCAGGAGTCCTGTGCTCCCTGGTTGACTGGCTTCTAGTATGGAGAGGTTGCTGGTGGCCTTGTGGCCCATTCTCTGTAGATCCTGCCAGGTTCCCCTTCCAGCAAGTGGGAAAGAGTGACTTAGGTGACGTTCCTTAGGGCAGGTGGGGCCAGGGGAAAATGCATCAAAACAGTGGCTTGTTTGCTGGCGGCTCCTGGGCCCCCAGCATCAGGGTGTGCGGGAGCCGGGCAGGTGCTGGCGCTGGGCTGCAGCGCTTCTTCTGGCGGGGCCACTGCTGCCCCCTCGGCTGCCCTCCCGGCCTAGACACCGCCCTCCAGGCTCTGCCCTGAGCTGTGTCCCATAAGGTCTGGCTGGTTGGTGGGAGATCTCTCAAAGTAATCCTGAATATCCGAGTGCCCGCAGCCTCCCTCCGTGTGACGGGCGCGTTTACTCTCCTGCAGCTGGTGTCTACACAGGTCTGCCAGGCACCCTGTCCCGGAGCAAATGACGAGGGATGCTGGTTGTGATGGAATCAGATCAGGCCACCTACGTGGGAGCAACAGCACGATGGTGAGACGGACAAAAGGCATCCTTCTGGCCAGAACACCCACTGGGCATGTTGGCAAAAAGGCCAGACCCTACGCATCCTGGGAACTTTGAAGGTTTTCCTTCTTTTAACAAAAATGAAAAGTTAAAGTGAATGTGTCCAATTCAGATGAAAATCTTGTTTCCAAAGTTCAAACAGTTTGGTTCTTTCTCCTCTTTCCCTTCCATGGTTCATGAGGCTCTGAACCTACAGTTCTAAGGAATATGAGAAGAGAAAGTTGAATTTGGTTTGCATTTCCTTTTTTAAGTTGTTAGGAACTATCCAGCTTAACTTTTTTAAGTATTGATGAAAATAATAAAGGAATCCCGGGATACCCCTCATCACAGGAAACTGTGCTTTGGTTTTGTCTCACTTCAATCCTTTTCTCTTGGATACATTTTTATTACCTAAATTACTGTTCTGTGTGCCTTTTTCATAAATTACGATGAAGGATTTTGCTTCCAGTGAGTCCACACTGACAGCACATTTTGCTTACCAGCCTGTCTCAATTTGCCATACAAGGCAGACCTTGCTTAAAATAACTTTTTTTTTTGCATGACTATTGGTGCTTTGAAGTCAATTAAAAATACATAACTTATAAATACATAAGAAAGAACAATCTATTAACTTCACAAGAACCACAGAAAATTTTCATACAAACACTGTAGATTTCAATTCTGAGAGCCCTCAAATCTGAAAAATGTTTAAACTGGTAGCACTTTGTATGCGTTTGTTAAATGATGCAGTAAAGCTTATTTTCATCACCATCCCTCCAAAATCCAATGAGACTTTCATTTTACATAAATAGAGATGTTTCTCCTTGGTCAGTGTGTGGAGATACATATAAAAAAGTGAAGTGAAAGGGTCCTGGATCCCTCTGCCCTGTGGGCATCATATGATACTTCCAGAAAAGAGCAGGTGTGGGTGTGGCACACGGGTTCCTAAGTGTCTCAGCTGGGAGGTGAAGTGTGTGTCATTCTGCTCACACTCCTGGAGCTAAGACTAGTCACATCGTCACGTTCCGCCCCTTCAAATCTTCCAACTTCCCATCTCATGCGGAAGAGCGTCCAAAGTCATTATCAAGCCGCATTAAATCCATAGGATGGGGCTGTGCTGACCGTCCGACCTCCTCCCCTACCTCTCCTCTGATCACTGCCAGTCCAGCGTCCTGCTTCTCTGTGGGCCAGACAAGTCCACTCCCACCACAGGGCCTGGGTGCCTTCCGTGGGCTCTGCCCTGCTTGCTCTCTGTCCGTCCCACTGCTCGGCTGACTTTCTTCCTTCAGGTCTTTCATGAAATGTCACCTCATCAGAGGACTCATCTTTGACCACCCTATAGAACTGGAAACCCCGTCAAACTAGCACTTTATGTCATTCCTACCTTTCTTTAGTTTGGGACAGTCATGAAAACGTTGAGACCATTTTCTTGAAGCTAGAGGCTCAAAAAACAAATTATGATTGTCAAAGGCTAAACATGGGCTTCCTCCTTCCCTTCCCCCTCTTCCTTCTTTCCTTCCTTCCATCTTTTTTGGGGCAGTTCATTTGTAAGATACCTAGTCTCCAGGGAAGCAAATGGCTGACTTTAGCAGGATGGGTGTGGGAGGGGCTGAGGTGGGGAAAGGCGGTAGGAGGGACAGCTCATTAACATATTTCAAAAAAAATTACCCACTTTATATCATTAAAAAAGAAATAGGAGTCTCACTGCTGCTGGTGAAAATGGCGTCACGAGCTTGCGTCTCTGGGACGCCTGCCGATGCTTTGCTGCGTGTCCTTTCCTGTTTACTGGGAAACGCCTTTTCATAGCCTTTGTCCGTTTTTTTCAGTGGAGTGTTTGCCTTTTTCTCATCGATTTGCAAGTGTTTTATGCATCGCACGGGATTAGTGCTGCACAATATATTCTTTCATAGATACAGTTTGCCTTTCAACCTTGTTCATTGTGTTTCCTGGCACTGAATGTTTACAGGTCTCACCTAATCAGGTTTATCAGACCTCCCTTACACTCTGATGCTTGGATATCACATGTAGAAGGCTCTCTCCACTCCAGGTTACAGGAGATACTGACCTTCAGGCAGTGCCTGGCCAGCCTTGGGTTTGCTTTCCAGCGACCACCGTCCATACCCACTAGCCCCGTGATCTTGGGTATGTTACTCGAATCTTCTCGAATCTCCACTTTCTATTAGTAGAATGGGATGGAAGTTGTACTTACCTCAAAGCATTGCTGTGAAGATTAAATGTGAAAGTGTTAAGCATTTAACTCAGGATCTAACTCATAGCAAATCCTTAACTCGGTGGTCACATTGTCATTGTTCTTCTTCTGTCTTTGTTTGCAATTCATTCCGTAGTAATTTTGAAACTTACTTCAGTATATGTGGTGAGGTTGGTTTCCTCTTAAAAACAGCATTCATTTCTGTAGCAGGTGGGGTGGCCAAATCACGGCTTATTCTCCCAAAGGCTCTGTGAAGACCTGGGAGCAGACCTTAGGAGCTTGTAAAAATGTTTTAATGTTAATTTCTTTTAAAATTAGAAGAAAAAAATGATCGTAATAATAATGCATTTATGATAATGAATCTAGCCTAGTTTTTTTGTCTTTATAGTCATGCAGTAAGGAAACATAATTGTTAATATGCTGTAGTGGAGAACAGGGCCCACAAAGGCTGAAGTGCCCAGGGCCCAGACAGTGCTGTTGTGGCCCTGCTCACGACAGCCATCCCACTGTCACTCGGACCACACTGTGTTCCCTGACTAAGGGGGCAGCTGGAACTACTATCCCTCAGAGTCATTTTATGCTCCTTGACTTGGGTGGCATGTGGGGTCACCTGAAAGGTTTGCAGTGTCGTTTCTTTTCTTCTTACCTTGGGTGAGAGTATTTGCATGTGTCTCAGTTAAATGAAGTTATTGGGCTATTTTACTCCACTTTCTGGTGTTTTGTATACTAGGACTGGGAAGAAGGGCACTGAACTTTCTCTTGTGTGAAAGGGGGGTTGGGGAGGAATGTGATGAAGATGTCGAAAGACTGTTTACACTGTTTTGGGCATAATTATGTTTTTACATGGGTAAATGCAAACAGTGACTAACATTGCTTTAGAATCTTATAAGAGCAGCACCTTTTGTGGCTTGGTTATAGCGTATAAACGTACTTTCTTCCTAATTTAGACAGGTTTTCTCCTGCAATCCAATTAATACAAGTTATTTCATTAATATTGAAACATAAATGCTCTTTACTGGAAAGACAGAAGTAGGGGTGTGTGTGTATGTGTGTGCGTGTGTGTGTGCGTGTGTGTGTGTGCATGTGTGTGTGGTGGGGACTGAGGGTTGGGATGCTGAGGAGGAAGCGCCTTGTCACAGTGCTTCTGCTTCCTTGTAACATTGTGTTATTCCCATAATTCTTGGGCTCCTGGTTTTATTTAGCTTAATTTAAAAAAATTAAAATGTTTTAATAGCTTTTATAATTGCACAGATAATGCATGTTTATTGTGATCTCAGGCCCGAGTCCACTTCCTTAGAAGTTCTCACTTAGAGTAGTTTGACATGTGTCCTTGAATCAGTCTTCAGTATACATATAAACACGCACGTATTGATTAAATTTCTTTTTAAAATGAGAACTGTCCCACGACGTGCTTTTCCTTACCCGTGTAGCACAGCCGCCTTTCCATGTGTCTGTCATTCTACCACATTCTTTCACATCTGCATGAAATTCCAGTTTATGTATGAACTCATTCTTCTATTGATGTACATTTAAGATGCTGCCTCTTTAAAGAAAAGAAACAGGGCTGTCTTAACGGACTGTGTAACATACATCTTTATATTGAATTTTTTGTGTCTTTCCCGTCCTTCTGTGTAAATGAGAATTTTCACATTCCTAGGATTATCCAGGGCCCCCAGTAGTTCCAGCGGTTGTTCGTGATAGCAATGGATACTCTCCGAATTCTATTCCCCTCGTTTTGCTTGTTAAGCCAGCAAAACGTAGAGTTTATTGCTTAAGTGGAGTGGGCATCGTGTGAAACGTTCCCTTGCTTAATTACCTCCGAATCACTTGTCAGAGTCCTAATAAAAATGTACACCCATCGCTGTGAATGCTTAATCACATTAGCTGTGAGGAGAGTATGCTGCTGCAAGAAAAAAATATGAGAAGATGTTAAATGCCGGGTCTTGTTTAGAATTCAAAACGTTTTCCCCACCCTGGAAACGGAGCCCCCCCCGCCTGCAAGCTGGGGGTTGAGAGTTACAGAGTGCTTGCTGGTGGTTGCCAGACGCATCCCCTGGCCCTTGTCTGAACATGCAGCGGGTGGGGTTTGAGGCTGGAAGGGAAGGCAGTGTTTTTAATTTTGCAAAAGTATTCTGCTTCTTATAAAATCTCAGGCTCCAGCCGCCTTTTAGGTAACCTGGTTGTCTTAAGTTCAGCACATAGTCACTAAAACCCTACAGCATGCCAGGCCCCTTCTTGGTACTGAGATCAAGCAGTTATCCGAGCAGAAGCAGAATTTGCCTTCATGAAGCTTGCCTTCTGGTGGTAGGAGACAGACTGTCACAAATAGAAATGTGAAGTCAGTGATAATTGCTGTGCCGAGAAGTAAAGCTGAGGAAGAGAGAGGTTGGGAGGGGAGGAATGGTCAGTGGCCAGAGAATGATTTCTCCAGAGGGACTTAAATGAGGGGAGGAGGGGGCTGGCCGGGTATCTTGGGGCGGGTCATCAGTTTCAGACCAAGATGCAAGATGTTAGCTTTCCTGGTGGAGGTGCTGCCACCACAGACTTGATCCTTGGAAATGTCTTTCCTTTGCGAGCGTGCAAAATTTTTGTGAGATTCCCCAATCAGTGATTCCCGTTGTTGGTGCTGCAGATTGAATGTTTGTGTTCCCGTCTCCCTCCAGTTCGTAGGTTGAAGCACAATCTCCAGTGTGAGTGGAGGAATACCACTTAGGAAGTGATCATTAGACTCCATCCTCATAAATAGGATTAGTGCTCTTATGAAAGAGGCCCCAAAGAGCTCCCTTGCCCCTTCTACCATGTGAGGACACAGGGAGAAGACACCTGTTTGTGAACCAGGAAGCGTCTACCAGACAATCTGCTGGTGCCTCAATCTTGGACTATTAGCTTCCAGAACTGTGAGAAGTAATTTCTTTCGTTTCTGACTCACCCAATCCATGGTATTCTCTTATGGCAGCCCGAACAGACTGAGGCAGTTGAATTCTCTATAGTTTGCTATCCAGTGCAGGCGCTCAGTATCTGTATGTGATGGTGGCTACCATATTGGACAACAAAGATACAGAACTTACCGGTCATCATGGAAAATCCTGTTCGACAGTGATGTCCTGGAGGATTTTTAGTGGTTAGATGTACTATTGCCAGTAACAGCACTACGCTGAAGATGATGATGATGATAACAGTAATGATGTAATTTACCACTTACTGGGCATGCACTATATACAGGGCACTTTACATATATTATCTCATGCCAACCTCGCATAAACTTTTTTCTAAAGCAGGTGTATTCATTCTCATTTGACAAATGAAAGTCCACAGGGGGTCAAATAAGTTCCCCAAGATAGCACTACTAGTAAGTAAATAGTGGAACTGGGATTGGATCACAGTCTTGGCTGATATGAACACCCATGTTCTTAGCCACTAAAATACACTGCTTCTAGATTCATGGAGTATTGCCCAAGCCTGAGAAAAATTCCTAGAAAGAGTAGCCAAGCTGGCTTCCAGTGGGGAGGTGAATATATATTCCATTATGAAGTTAGTGGAATACTCAGTTGACCTATTTCAACTACTTTTAACTTTTCTGTAGCCAAAAGTCTACTTACGGAAAGTAGCAAAAGGTGTCCCTTCTCAGTATCTTTTGCTGCTACCTGTCAGAACTTGTCACAACTTGATAAATGTCTAGTGTTTGTAGGGTGATGGGTGCCCCATGGAATTGTGCAGAAGACAGAAGAACAGTCATAGGTGGTGGCCCAGGTGTATCTGGTCTTTTGTCAAATGTAGGGAGACTCTATTTTAAATCTTAAAAGTGAATGACTGAGGATTGTCTAAGAAAAGTAAAATATTTAACAGGTGTTCGTCAGTGATTCCTGCAGAAACCACCCACACACCCCGATGTTTCAGGGCTGGGACTCATTCCCACGCTACAGACTTGACGGCATGACTCAGCTGTCATGGGGCTTGATACTTAAGTGTAATTTGTCACTGCAGCCCACAGTCATCAAATATTAGGGCTGAACAGATCCAGAGAAAGGAAGGTGGAGGCAGGGAAGAAGAGGGGGCCGAGGGAATAAGCTGGAACAGGAAGTCTAGTAATAGCAATGACACCCATCGTTTACTGAGTCCCTGTGATTTACCAGTCACTGGAGAAGTTACTTTACTGGTGACGACATCTAATCTTTCCAACGATCCTGCGAACTAGATTTTGTTACTTCAGTTTATAGATGGGTAAATTAACTAGTATGGTTAGTAAATGCAGTGGCCAGCACTGAAACCTAGATGTTCCAGGTCCCAAGGCCATAGTTTTTCTTTGAGCCAATCTAGAGAGAAAAAAGGTGATAAAAAGTGAGTGCAAAAGCATAGAGCTCAGCTGGTGGGGAAACAGGAATAGCCATCATTAGAAAGCAGAGTTGAGGAGTGAAAGTTAAAACAGAGACCTCAACTTCCAATTAAGATAGAAGATTTAACCTTCTTCCTGAACTAATCAGAGAATGGGTATCTAAAACAATGGGTTTCAAGATGCTGGACTCCAGACATTGAAGGATAGTGATCACTGAGAGATGGGAAACAAAAAAAAGGTGAACCCCACATTTGCCTCAGTTTATAATCTTGAGAGAGTTTCCGGACTGTGGCACAGAGGGAAGGAACCCAGGTGGGGCCCAGTAGATTCCCTGAGATGGGGAAATAGAGATGTAAGTTCAGGGACTTGAGGGTAGGTAGAGGTTGCAGGTGGAGGTCCAGGAAGGAAAGACACCTGCAGAGATCTGCTGAAGGGCCCTTTGAGTGGTTAGCTGACTGCTGTTTAACAGATGCAAGTTCAGAATGGAAGGAACTTCCTCAGTCTGTTATAGGACATCTACTAACATCATACTTAATGGTGAAAGACTTAAAATCAGGAACAAGACAAAGATGTGTGCTCCCACCTCTTCCATTCAACATTGTACTAAAGCTTCTATCCAGTGGAATAAGGCAAGAAAAAGAAACAAGAAGTGTTCAGATTGGAGAGGAAGACGTCAGATTGCCTTTATTTCAGGTGACATGATCTATGTAGAGTCCTTACAGAATCTTCAAAAAAGCTGCAGAAACTAACAGATACTTTCAGCAAGTTTGCAGGTTTGAGACCAATATACAAAAATCAACTGTATTTTTATATCCTTGCTACATATAATTGGAAATTGCAATTAAAAAACCAATACAATTTAAATAGTATCACAAATATGAAACCCTTAGGGATAAATCTGATAAAATGTGAAAGTCCTATGAGTTGAAACTGCATGCATGAAAGGCCTGTGCATGACAACTGTAAACATGGCTGATTAAATCAAGCTCTGAGTCAATGGAGAGATATACTATGTTCATTGTTGACAGATTTGATTTTGTTAAGATATGAATTCTCCCAAAATTCATCTAGGTGCTCAATGTAATTCCAATCAAAATGTCAGTCAGAATTTTTGCAGAAATCAATAAGCTCTTTGTAACATTCACATGGATGTGCAAAGGACCTAGAATAGCCAAAACAACTTTGAAAAAGAGAAGCAAAGTTGGAATATTAATATTACTTGATTTCAAGGCTTGTTACAGACCGATAGTAATCAATACAGTGTGAAAAGCTAATCAAGCCCAGAAGGAAGGTAGATAAATGTATCAAAGGAAGAGAACAGAGGATCTGGAAATAGACCCCTTCAGTAATGACAACTGATTTTGGACAAAAGTACAAAGCCAGTTTATTGGAGAAAGGATAGTCTTTTCAACAAATGGTGTGAAAATAATTGGCTATCCATATGTAAATAAATTAACTTTGGTTCATACCTCTGCCCATATATGAAAATTCACTTAAACTGGATCAAAGAGCTAAGTGAAAAACCTAACACTATAAAAATTCTAGGGGGAAATACCCCAGGAGAAACCCTGTGAGGCCTGGGTTAGGCAGGGATTTCTTAGATACTAGACCAAAAGTATGATCCATTAAAAAAAAAAACAAATTGATACTTTAAACTTAATCAAAATGAGAAATGTATCCTTTAAAAAACACACTGGTAAGAGAATGAAAAAACAAGCCCCACATTGGAAGTCAATATTTGCAGTCGTGTGTCTCATAAAGAACTTACGTCCAGGTTACATAAAGAACCCTCAAAACTCACTAATGAGAAATCAAACAACCCAATTTAAAAAATGGGCTAAAGATTTGAAAAGAACCTTCACCAAAGAAGATGTATGTATGGCAAGTAAGCGCACAAGAAGATACTTAGCATCATTGGTCAACAGGGATAATGCAAGTCAAAACCATACTTTGATATCACTGCACACCTATGGTTAAAATTAAACAGACTAACCAAGCAAAGGGTTGGTGAGGATGTGGAGAAACTGAAACCCTCACATACCACTGGAGGGAGTATAAAATGGCACAATCACTTTGGAAAACAATTTGAGGGCTTCTTAAAATTGAAAAATACACACACTCAGTGATTGAGCCATTTCTAGCTATTTACCCAAGAGAAAGGAAAGTGTGCATTCATAAAAAGACTCGCACAGGAATGTTTATAGCAGCTTTATTTATAACAGCCCCAAGCTAGAAACAGCCCAAAATGTCTGTCAACAGGTGAATGAATAAATAACCAAAATATTAATCATTGATAAAAAGGAATGAACTGCTGATACACACTACAACAGGAATGAATCTCAAGCAAGTTACGCTGAGTGAAAGAAGCCAGACAAAAAGCGAATGCATGCTGGGTGGTTCCATTTTTATAAAAGTCTATAAAATGCAAAATAATCTATAGTGAGAACATAGATCAGTGGTTGCTTGGGGCTGGGGTAGGGAAGGGAGTGACTTGGGGAGAAATTACAAGGTAACTTTTTATAAATTATGGTGATGGATTTATGTGTATACATATGTCAGAGCTTTCGAATTTTACACTTTAAATACGTGCAGTTTATTGTATGTAACTTATAACTCCTAAAACTGTTCAAAAAAGAGTGTTGGGATGGTCAGTAGGTTTGCAGACCAAACTGCCACTTCTGATCCTAGGGACACTGTCATTTAAAAGAAAAAAGCAGTCATCACCATCACTGTTTATATGGGGCTTATACTATGCCAGACACTGTTCTTAATGCTTAACAGGCATTTATTTATTTAATCCTCATAATCACCCTCTAGGTAAGCACTATTTTGGTCCCTGTTTTATCTAGGAGGAAATTGAGTCACCTCAAGCTTAAGTAACTTATCCGAGGTTTCTGAACCAGTGAGTGGCAAAGCCAGGGTTTAACCCTGGCTGTCTTGCATCCATTTCCATACTCTTAACCATTGGTGGTATCACCTGGGGTCAGAACTAGGACAGAGGCCTGAAGATACAGTATATACTTGGATAAAGTTGGAGCAGGAAGGATCAGCTTATCTTGTAGGTATGGTTCTCAGAGTTAGTCTCCACGCCCACTCCCTGGCTTTATTGAGGTAAGGCTGACAAATAAAAATTGTATATATTTAGGTTGTATGATGTGATTTTTAAAAGAAGTACAATATGATGGTTTTATATATATATACACACTGTGAAATGATTGCCACAATCATGGTAATTAACACATGCATCACCTCACATAGTACCATCTTTGTGTGTGTGCGGTGAGAACACTTAAGATCTGCTCTCTGAGCAAATTTCAAGTGTTTAGTCTTGAGAAAAGGATTGAGCAGTAGAGAAAACCTTCATTCTTAAGGCAGAAGTGGAAATATGTAGA
The DNA here is from genome assembly GCF_009834535.1 of Camelus ferus. NCBI lineage: Eukaryota > Metazoa > Chordata > Mammalia > Artiodactyla > Camelidae > Camelus > Camelus ferus. Next base: position 9,815,601 of record NC_045714.1, on the reverse strand, counting down.
GAGGTGCTGGATATCAATTGGGTTTTTCTTTCTTTTTTTCTTAAAAAAAATTCAATTAGGTTTCATCTCTTACTGAAAATCTTTCCTTATGCCAGCCTGACTTCCTTCCCTCCCACTCAGGTCATCCTCTGCACTCTCAAAGCTCCTGTGCTCATCAGTTTCACAGCATTCACCCCATGAGGTTAGAATTATTGTTCTGGCTTCTTTTCGTAGTCTGAGGCCTCTTAGAAAAATAACAGGAAAGCTCACATTATGGAGAGTTGACTGTGTAGTCAGCCACTATTCTAAGTATTTTACATATATTAACACTTAGAATGTTTGCCTGACTCTGTGATAGTAGATTGTTATCTTCCATCTTTTGCAAACCAGGGAAGTTACCTGATGTCGCAGAGTAGGAAGGTGGCAGGACCCTGACCTTCTGGCTCCAGAGTTGGATTCCTAATCGTTGCTGGGACTTGTGTCTTCCTCATCTTCATATTGTCAGCGCCTAGCGCATAGCAGGCGCTCAATGGTTGCTTACTGAACTGAACAGAGTCCCCAGAGTCACAGGTCACCACTAGTGTGAGACAATCAGTTTTTGTTGTTGGTGTCTGAAATTTGACACCGGCGCCATTCAGTTAAATGGAACACAGGGCTGCAGGGATGGAAGGACAAGAGAAACAGGGAAATTAAGTATTGATGAGCACTCTGAATAGAAGGGTTGGGGTTTGGAGAGAACATGGATGGGGTCTCTGGGCGGGGTTTTTTATTTTCTACTTGTGTGCTCTCCCCTTCCCCTGAATAGGATCTCTTTAGCTGAGAATAATTCATGCCTTATTTAAAACCCACTCTGTGCGTGCTGGCCCCGGCAGTAATTCTCTCATTATATTCTCGGTTTCTTTTTAATCATATTCTGGGTAGATGAGTAAAATTCTTCACTTGGGCCAAAGGTTGGACCTCCTCTAATGATAAGAAGATTTCCAGGGTATATGAATGATCTCTAGCTTGTAAGTAGCAGCTGCGCTTACTTTTTGTTCCTTTGTAATTGAAATCCATCAATTAGATACTATTAAGGAGCCCAATGCAAACTGTAAAAAATCCTCTATAGGAAATGAGCCTTTCCCTGGGAGGGAAAAAAAAAGTCTACAACTTTAATATTGCTTCTTCGTACTGTAATGATCCAGCTTTAGCTTCAAGATGCCATTTGCTGCATTATTCAGAGGCAGTTTACAAAAGGGTTTTGATCTCTGGCTCACAGTTCTTAAAGCCAAGGAAATCCTAAGGAGCATGAGACTCACTTAGAGATGGGCTGATTTGAATCTGCCCGTCTCTCTGCTTCTGGATTCAGCATTTGCTCTGGGATACAGCTGCTTATTCTTATCACATAGGAATGTTGTCATATTCACTCCCCTTCTGTCACCACCGGGCAGAAGCCTCTGGTTACCCCCAGCCTGCCTTGAAGCTCTACTAATGCAGATTTATCATAAAGGGTCTCAGCCACGGAGAAGAGGAAAGAGACCGAAAACCAACAACAGACAGAGCAGCCATCCAGCCAGAAGCCAAACAGGGACGTCAGCAGAAATAGTTGCTGGGCTGGGTCTGACCCAAACAGGCTTACTATTGTTTCCCACAATACAGTTTGACATCCTCGACGACGTGATTTTAGACCACCGTCGTGTTGAAATGATCGATTATGCAGGTGTTCTGATGCAATTAGGACTTATTTATTTTTATACTTTACTTTCATTCACTAGAGTTGAGGCTGTCTAAACCCCAAAGACAAAGGATCATTTTAGATATTTATAATTTCTGTAAACATCTCCTTTGAGAATATTGTGGAACCCTAGATGTATAGAACTGTTTAAAACCTGCTTGTTTACTTCAGCTGGGAAATTTTCTTCATGATTAAAGGATTCATTTTATTCAAGGCTTATGACTGAACTTAACTAAGATTTCTGTGTTCGAGCTATTAAAGCAGAAAATGCAACTGTGCAAACGGCTGAAACCCAGCCAGGCATTTGTAGCAGTATTAGAATATCCTGTCGCCATCAGTAACTACTTAAATGAGAAGCTGGGGAAGAAGAATGCCCACGGATTCTGATTATCTTGCCTTTGCAGAGGGAGGTGAAATTTTCCTTCCTCTGCACTGGGGAGCTGAGGGGTCTCCCAGAACCCACCATCCTGTCACACTCTTAGCTTTGCCCCGGTGCTGACGGAGCAGCTATTAGAGAAAAAGGTCTGCTTTCAGAAGCCAGGAAATGATGTCCTGTTAGAGGCGAAGACAAGCCAGACTCTGAGATTCCCTCCGGGACTCTTACAGCTGCTCAGCACTGCTTCTTGTTTCTGCTGCTGGTCTCCCTCCTCTTCCTCCATCCTTTCCTCCTCCTCTCTCTTCCTGCACCTCACTCTCTTATCTTTTTCACCCTTTTCCCATCTTCTTCGTTGCCTCCAGATTCCATTCATTCTGTACGCATTCGTTAAGTATCTACTATGTGCTGGGAACTCTTTAAGCTCTGGGGATGCGGTTAGTGAATAAAAAGTCTGCCCTTGTGAAGGTGACAGTGAAGTCAGGGAGACACATAATAAGCAAACAAACAAAGCAGTATATGGTAGAATGTTAGATGCTTGGAAGAGTGAAGAGGTTACAAAAAAAGCATGAGAAAGGGATGGAACGACAGTGTTCTTTTGGTTCTTGGAGGAGGCATCTCTGATGAGGTGAATTTTGGATAAAATGAAGGGAATGACCTATTTTGATGTCTAAAGAAGAACATTTTAGGTGGATGGAGCAGTGAATACAAAAGCCCTGAGATGGGAGTGGGCGTGGTGTGTTTGGGGAAGAGCCAGGAGCCCAGCAGAGCTGACGGTGAGTGCGGGCATGCGTGGTAGGGAGTAGGTCCAGGAGGTAGCAGTGGTCAGGTCATGGGGCTTCCTTGTAGGTCTTGGGAAGAACTTCGGCTATTCTAAGCGTGATGGAAAGTCGTCAAAGAGTGGAGGAAGAGGAGTGAAATGGTCAGATTGGCAAGAATGGTCTCACGTGCCTTTGGGTCATTCATTCAGGATTTACTCAGTTAATGATATGCCAAGTCAGACAGCTGGTCAGTGAATAGAATATGATCTGCAGTGAGTAGAATACAGTTTCTTCCTTCAGGAAGCTCAGAGCAGAGAAGACCTCAGGTATTTGAGTGTATTCTTGAGGTCTTCTGTTCACATGATGATTTCTCTGTTTTCATCCTGTACCAGCTGAGACACTGACTCTGGAACTTCTTTGCATTCCCCCAAACAATCCATTTGCAGCAGAGACCTTTGTAAATAATGAGCATTTACTGACGATTTCACTGGGTAGATTTAAGAGAGGGTTTATATCACACACTGTCAAGATTTGTGAAGGATCTAAGATTTTACTCTGCGTGCAAGCTAACAGGTGGCTTGCCTGAGTTTCATGGATGCTGGCAAAAGGCATGAGACTCTCGGGTCAGAGACAAAAGGGTGTATTATTACTCATCACAATGTCAATAACCAGAGTATCAGCATTTGCCTTGGTTCCCTGAGCCTCAGTTCCTACAGGGTGACACAAAGAGGGCCAGATGACACCTGCATGTGCAGTGGATAGGTTACAGGAGAGCAACCCCAAACTGGGAGACTGGAATATTTTCCAGTGGCAGGAAGCCTGCCTGAGGTTTGCCTCGGAGGGAGGCACTGTCTTCATTATACTGGAAATGAACAGCTGTGCCATTTGCTCTGAAGGGAGACACTTTCTCTGTTTACCGAAGCTCCTTGCTGTACAAGTATCCTCGAAAGGATGGTTTAAAACAAAGGTCAGTGCAGAAACACAGAAGACCAGTGGAGAATTTGTCTTCCAGCATGGACCTGATAATAAACTCTCCTCTCATTTGATTGGGTTCCTTCATTCCTCTCTCCTGCACCCCCCTGGCATTGTCCTTCCTTTCTCCCCTCCGTCCTTCCTCTATGGAACATTCAGTCTTTCCCCCCCTATTATCTGTACGATCTAGCTCTACCATACGCAAACTTGAATTCTTGTATGCCTCGGAAAGCAAAAGGTTCTCAAGTTAACGGGGTTCGTTATCCTTATGAAGTAGCTTAAGCAGTGTTTTTTGATTAATCTCAAAGGCTCTTGGGGGTTCATTGTTCATCCAAGTGGGTTATGAAAGTGTCTCTTCCAAACCTATAAATTCCCCCATAAGAGGAGAATCTCAGAATGTGAAGGATACTCTGATGACAAGTCTGTCTGGGGCACAGTAGGGCCCAAGTAGGGAGAAGTCAGTTCTCCCAGCCTGAAGAGGGTAGGAACTGGGGTCACTGATTTTCAAGAGGAGAAGACCTTATAGTGTTTGTCATGATTGTGTAAATGCTTTGTGGTTCCCCACCTCCTGTTGTGCCCTAATTTGCTTATCTGTTCTTCAGTGGCTGGGCATTCAGATTGATTCTAGTGTCTCATGGTTGTAGAGAACACTGGGGTGACATTTGCAGTATTACCGGAGACATCACTGAAGACGTGCTGGGAGCCAGGCTGGGCATGATCCTGGAACCGATGAGGTGAATTAGGCATTGTCCTGGTCCTCATGGCGCTTACAGTCTTGTAAGGGAGACACATTTATGTATGTGTGATAAGATCACCATCATTGAGGGGACTTAACAGTGTTTGTTTTATTAGTGATTGCTCCATGACTGGGGCCAGATGAGTACTGCTTAGGTTGAGGACGGGGGTGGGCTTCCATGGGAAGGTGGGCTTCAGGTACTTGCTGGGTCTGGAGGGTCAGGGAGGGGAAGGGAAGGCATACTAGGTAGGGTGAACGGCAGGAGCCAGGTGAGCATGTCGGGGTGGATTTGAGGAGCAGTGAGTGGTTTGGTTGGATAGTGGATGGAAGGATGGTTGGAGAGTGGGGTTTGAGATCAGATAGTGGTAGACTTTGAATAATAAACTTTATTCTTTTGAATGAGGCCAGGAGCCCCTGCAGGTTATTTTTTAGAAAGTGCATATTTTCTTAGCAATGATGCATATTCAGGATTGAGAACCGCTGATGTAACGTGTCAAAATACTGATAGGAAATTGTTGGTGGGGTTGTGATTTAAACAATGTAGGGGAAGTTCAAATTATATGCTTCTAAATCTAGCTGGGAAGCAAAATAATAAGTCAGAAATAACCACAAAGTCCTTCTTCCGGGGCAAAATCACAAAAAAGTTTCACTTAACTTGGTGCAAGGGGAACCTCTGTGTTCTGTGGAAACACTGGCAGGAGAAGATAATTGGGAAGAGTCAGGGGGGCAGCTCTTTCCTCGCTGGCTTTTATTTTATTTATTTATTTATTTTAACATTTTTTTTATTGAGTTATAGTTGTTTTACAACGTTGTGTCAAATTCCAGTGTAGAGCACAACTCGCTGGCTTTATGTGCTCACTGTTGGGTATTTTTATTTTGGTGCGATCTAGAATTAGTGAAGATTTGCTCATTAGTCAACAAGTCCCTTTGGGTTTCATAACCATGTTCGAGTCTTACTAAAGTTCTATTTCAAACCAGCAAACCAGTGCATCACCACTTTCGTATGCTGGCTTATGAAACCAAGAATGAGTTCAGCAGAGGAATGAATCTCTAATATGATATTCCATGGTGTGACCAAGCTTTAAAAAAACGAAATTTGTATTCACACAGACTGGGTTCCAATTCCAGCCCTTTTATTTACTGGTACTGAAACTGAAGCCAAGTTACATAAAGCTTTGAGCCTCATGATTTCCTTGGTTACAGACTGTATCAAACACAACCCAATTCAGGATTGTGAGAATTAACTGGGATGAAGGTTTCAGTACATACTGGTCTCCATCCCTCCCTTTTCTGTAGTCCTTTTCCCTTCTTTTCCTTTTAGAAGTTGTGTTGGGTGACACAGTGATGAAGAATCCTCTAGAACACTGACAGATGGGCATGAGCCCTGGTACCACCAGATGATGGTTTTCCTTCTTAGAAGAGTGGAAGGTATGTTCTTTGAGTGGCTCATGACTGCTGTTCTTCCTTCTGCTCTGGCCACTGCAGTGTTCCCTACAGGATAGCTGAAGGTCTTCACTGAGGAAAATGCGGAATGCTCACATTCCTCTGGTCAGAGCGACCACCCCCCCATATTTTAAAGAGAAATGTGAAGCTCTTGTATCTCTGTAAATAATAGAGCTGCGTCTTAAGTAATGCAAATGAGGCAGGTTTCAGAATTGACTCTGGGCTTGCAATTCTATGAGTAATAAAGATAAGATCATCACTTTCTTGGCTGGAGGACTGGCCTGGTTAGCTTGAGACCAGGGCTTCTCCACATCGACACTGTTGACATTGGAGGCTGGATTGGGGTGGAGAGGGCTGCCCTGTGCGTTGTAGAATGTTTAGAAGCAGCGTCCCTGGTCTCCGCTCACTTCTGAAGCCTGTTAACCCCCCCCCCACCCCCAAGTTGTGACAACCAGATGTTGTCAAGTGTCCCCTGGAGAGCAGAACCACTCTGGGTGAGGACCTCTGCTTTCGAGTCTTGGCTGCAGATTGTGGGACATTCCCTCATCATTACCCACTACCCTACCTCCATGAGTGAGCCACATCAGGGTGTCAGATCATAAAGAATCCCACCGTTGTGAGGAGGGCTAAAAGCAGGGTGCTGTGAATTTAGGTATTTGCTTTTGCTAGGGAAAAAAGGGTGAGTGTAACTCCATCACCGGTCTTTGTCTCCCCCTGCCATCGCTATACTGTTGTGCTAAAAACATCCAACATCCAACGTGGTTTAGAGAGAGAGGGCATCCTTGAATTTGTAGTACGCCAAATTTGGGCCTTCTCAGCGCAACTGAAACCATAGCACGTAGTTAGACATTCCAGCTGCCTGTAAAGGCAGACAGAGGTAGAGCAGCACACGTGCAGGCTTCCACGTGTGTAAAATAAACTGCGTTAGTGGCACGGAGTTGCTTCTCCGGTATGTAATTGATTAATTCTTAATTAATCCCATTACCAGCTTATCTTGCAAATGGCAGTGGGTTTTTCGACCCTCCATCTCTTAGAAGCACAGTCTTTTCCTTTCACAGCAGGATTTACGGCAGAAAATGTTAACTCACTGCTCGCTGCCTGGCCCTGCCTTCCCGTCTCAGCAGTAATGGAATGTGATCTCCTGATCCTGACGGAAACACTGAATACAGATTCTCTAAGCTGCCTTGAACCTTTAAGAATAATACCAAATTATACCTAGTCTGTAAATAGGAGATGAGGGTCCCCCCCTTTCCTTCAGTTGCTTTCCACAGACTTTAATATACGAGTGAGTGATTTATAACGCTAGTGACAAAGCGGCAACGCAGCTTGAAATTTTTTATAACAGCTGTAATACCACATCTATCATAATGAAAAATGTCTACGAAATCACTTTCTGCCAAAGAACATCTTCCCAGATTCTATTAAGAACTTGCTATCTACATGAACATCACACATTGCTGAAACACATTGCTTTAAAATGGCCCTCGGGGGTGGAGCCCCAGTGTAGCCGTTGGAGTGACTAAAATCCCAATCAGTCTCCATCAGTTAAGATACTGGAGGTGAGAATCTCCAGAGGAGAAAATTAGGAGGGTAGCGGAGATGGCGAGAAAATGTATTCTTTTGTGAAAAGCTAATTTCGTTGGAATATTACCGAGTTTGGCAGTTGGACGGATGTGATCTATTGTGTTTTCAGTTCTTGTCACATTCACCCAGGAGCTATCAACTTCCTGCTGGTGCCAATTTTTAAAAGAATGTAATAGTCCCACCTGCCTATTATCACTCTATTCTATTTGTAGTTACCTCTGCTTCCAGGAAAGAAGTTTCACCTTGATTTGCGCCCTTGTTCAACAGGATCTTTTGCATTAGCCAGAGTGTGCTGTGTTTCCTCAAATAAGAGAATTTGAAGCTGCCGTTCAGTGTTAGACACGAGTAAGCCCCACACTCTGATCCCTGGAGAAAGTTATTATAGAGGGCTTTTTTTTTTTAAACTTAGTTTTTATTTGGGGCAAATAGTATCGTGATGTTTTTCACATTTGTATGCATCTTACCTTAGAAATTTTGGAAGTTCTGTTTCTAGTAGATTCAGATTTTGGTTTCCTGTCTGGATATTCAGAGGCATGTACATTCCTCTTTGTCTCTCCCCAGTCCTTGCTGGTATGTGCTGAGAGTTGTCACTGAGTGTCATTAATTAGGGAAGTTCATGGAACTCGAAGTCAGTATAAAGAGGGAGAGTGAGTATGCACCAGTGCCTCATACATGCCAGGGGTGCATCATATTTGGTCTCATTTATACCTAATTCCAACCCTGGGAGGAGTTCTTACCACCCACATTCAACAATGGATATAACTTCCAGGTTCAGCGAAATTAAATAGTGCATCATTTGTCACTTCGCTGGAAATTGAACTTAGGTCTCTCTGGCTTCATCCTCCTCATGGTCTTTCTGTTAACCAGTCCCATTAGGGTCAGGTTTGGGGACGGGGGCCCTGAAATCAGTCTATTCACCTCTGTCATGTGGTCACAACTCTCTTGACTGCTGTCTGGGGGTGGACGCTCTGCTAGCTTGTTTACCCTTTGAGCTCCAAAGATTCCCTGCTTACTTCCTATTGAAACACTTAAATGCATTTAAATTTAACTTTAAATCAGAGATATAGTCAAGCAGCTGCTAATTGGTTTTTTTTGTTTTTAATTTTTTTATTGAAGTGTAGTTGATTTACAATGTTAGTTTCAGGTTTATAGCGAAGCGATTCAGTTATACATATACATACTATATATATTTTCTTTTCAAATTCTTTTCCATTGTAGGTCATTACAAGAAATTAAATACAGTTCCCTGTGCGATACAGTAGGTTATTGTTGTTTATCTGTTTTATATATGGTAATGTGTATCTGTTAATCCCAAACTCCTAATTTATCCACCCACTCCCCTTTAGTAACCATAGTTTGTTTTCTATGCCTGTGAGTCTGTTTTTGGTTTGTAAATAGAATTTGTATCTTTGTTTTTTAGATTCCATGTACAAGTGATATCATATGATATTTTCTGTCTCTATGTGACTTATTTCACTTACTATGATAATCTCTAGGTCCATCCATTGTTGCTGCAAATGGCATTATGTCATTCTTTAAGCAGCTGCTGGTTGTTAGTGGCCCAAAAGTCACAGTAATAAAACTACCTCACTTTGGACTTGTGACTTGTAAATTAAAATTCCTTTTACATATGTCGACTCATTTGATTTTTGCCATACCCTTGAGAGGCAGGCACAGTTCCATGTTCTCTAGATGAGGAGGCTGAGCTGTGGCTCTGTGACTTGCTCCGGTGTCTGTAAATCATCCGTGCTCCTCCCAGTGAAACTACACCGCCTCTCGGCGTGAGGATCGTTCACGTCCTCAAGGCCACAAGTCCCCAAAATATGCCTTCAAGTCCATTCGGAAATATTTGCATTTTGTCTAGTTTCAACGTTCTGTCTATTTTGTTGGGCTGCATATGAGCCCAGTGTAAATGGTACTGAGGGCATGGCTCAGCCTGTAACTATAACAACCAGATCCTCAGGCACACAAGGCGCCCAGGGCCCCGGACAAGCTGGGTAATCAAGTTTACTTTGCATGACCTTGGTTCAGATGACAAATTCCTTTCAAGTGCCAGTGCTGGGAAGTTCTTCAGCATTTTTCACATTGTTAAGGGAGCGCTGCCCTATTTTAGAACAAAGAAATCGCACAATGCTCTGCATGTATTCATACACATATTGTATATATAAACACGGTTAGGAGTATATGAATATAAAGTATTCGCTGCTGCTTTTGTATTTTATATTGTGTCATGAATATTTCCATGTGTCATTAAATGTTGTATGAAAATGTGATTTTTATTGGCTACATTCATAATATTCCCTTAAAGGGATGTACCATCATTTGTTTATTTCTGCATCATTAGATATTTTGATCATTTCTAACTTTTTATGAAGTTCTTTAACTCTAGTATTTTGGGTACATTTAAAAATTAATTCTTTAGGACAGATTCCAGAAAATTAAAAAAAAAGAAGACAGATGAGAAGGAAATACATTAAAAAAAGATTAACAAGATTGCAAACACATAGTTGTGAGGCCCTTACCACAGTCACGACACAGAACATTCCTCTCACTGCTCAAGGTTCCCTTTGCCCCTTTGAAAGTAATCTCCCTCACCCTCAGCCCCAGGGAATCACTGATCTGCTTTCTGTCAGTCTAGTTTTGCCTTTTCTAGAATTTTCTGAGAAATGGAATCGTACAGTCTACAGTCTTTTGCAGTCTGGCCGCTTTCAGTCAGTATCATGGTTTTGAAACTCACGCGTGTTGGTGCGAGTCTGAGTCGCTGGTGTTTTGTGTTAGTGAGTAGAGCTCAGTGGAGTGGCTCTCACAATTTGCCCATTTGCCTGTCGCTGGACATCTGGGTTGTGTTCAGTTCACAGTTACTATGAATGAAGCTGCCATGACTCTTAGGGGTCCTCTTCTCTTTGTGAATGTGTGTCTTCTTCGTCTTGGGCAAATGCCTAGGGACTACTGGGTGATATGGGTAGTTTCTTTTTGAGAACCCGCCAAGCTGTTTCCCAGAGTGACCATAATATTACATTCCGTTAATGCTGTTTGACAGTTCTAGTTGCTTCCTATTCTTATTAACACTTGGTATTGTTAGTCTTTTTAATTTCAGCCTGAAATTTTATTTGCTTTGTAGTGATGGCTCATTTATAATGTTACTGCTTTTAATTTACATATAGGAGTATTAAAATTTTTTAACAATATTAACTTTCTCCAGGGTACAATTGGATGAGTTTTAGCACATTTCCTTAGTCGGTAATGATACTGAACATCTTTGTATGTTCACATTTTTCATTTGCATGTTTTCTGTGATGTGGGTAACTATTCAAATCTTGTGCTCATTTTTGATCTTTTTTTGGTTCTCCTATTGTTAAGTTGTAAGAGTTCTTTATATATTCTGGATATAACTCCTTTTTCAGGTATATGTTTTACAAATATTTACTCTTAGTTTGTGGCTTGCTTTTTCATTTTATTAATAATATGTAGAGTGAAAGTTTTAAATTCTGATGAAGTTCAGTCTATCAATTTTTTTCTTCATGCTTCCATGTCTCATTTAAGAAATCTTCACCTAAATCAACGTCAGAAAGATTGTTTCTGTATTTTCTAATAGTAGTTTTATCATTCTCATTCTTACCTTTAGGGCCATGATCAACTTTGAGTTAATTTTTGTGTGCGTTGTGAGGTAATGAATGAAGTTCTTTTTTTTTTGAATGTGAATATCTGATTGTTCCAGCAACATTTCTTTTCTCTATTAAATTGAACATTTGCTGATAATCAATTGATTATACATATGTGAGTCAGTTCCAGGAATACCTTATTCTGCTTCATTGGTCTGTATGTCTACTGTGAACTTAACATCATACTGTTTTGATTACTGCAAATTTATAGTAAATTCTACAAATCCTCTATTATTGTTCTTTTGAAAAATTATTTTGGCTATTCTAGGTTCTTTGCATTTCCATATAAATTTTAGAGTCAGCTTGTTCATTTATATAAAAATTCCTGCAAGGAATGTGATTGGGAATACACTGAATGTATAGATCAGTTGGCTGATAATTGACAGCTTAACAATATTGAGTCTTCAATCAATGAGCATGCTATGTCCTTCTGTTTATTTAGGCATCCTTTAATTTATCTCAGAAATGTTTTATTCTTAATTTGTTTCAAAGTATTTAATAATTTTGATTCTATTTTAATTAGTACTTTTAAGATTTTCGATTTCTAATTCTTCAGTGGTAGTATCTAGAACTCGGAAGGACTTTTGTGCATTGACCTTGAATCTTGAAACCTTTCTAAACTCTTACTATTATTATTATTATTTTTAGTAATTTTTGGTAGATTTGATAGGATTTTCTACCATGTTGTCTATCAATAAATAGAGTTTCACTTCTCTCTTTACAATCCATATGCATTTTATTTGTTTTTGTTGGGTTAGAATGGCAGGAACCTCTAGCACAGTGTTGACTAGGATCAGTAAGAGCAGAGATCCTTGCCTTATTCTTAATATTAAGATTAAAGGTTTAATCTTTCAACATTTCAGTGAGTTGTTGGCCATAGGTTTTCCATAGGTGCATTTTATCAGGCTGAAGAGATTCTCCTCTATTTCATGTTTGCTGAGAGTTTTTATCATGAATAGCAGGGGTGGGATTTTGTTAAATGTTTTTCTGCATCTTTTGAGAAGATCATGTTTTTTCATCGTTAGTCTGCTAATATATTGAATTACACTGATTGCTTTTCAAAAGTTAAATCAACCGTGCATTATTGGAATGAAGCCCACTTGACTTACATGTTGTTGGATTCAATTTTCTAAGATTTTAAAGGATTTTTGGCATGCACGTACATGAGGTGTGTATGTTCTTGGTAGTTTTCTTTTTAAAATAGTGTCCTTGCTGGTTTTGTTGACAGAATAATGCTGGTTTTTTAAAATGACTTGGAATGTGTTGCCTTCTCTCATTTCTTTTTTAACTTTTTTTTATTGAGTTATAGTCAGTTTACAGTGTTGTTTCAATTTCCAGTGTAGAGCACAATTTTTCAGTTCTACATGAACATACATATATTCATTGTCACATTCTTTTTTACTTTGAGCTACCACAAGATCTTGTATATATTTGCCTGTGCTATACAGTATAGTCTTGTTTATCTATTCTACATATGCCTGTCAGTATCTACAAATTTCGAACTCCCAGTCTGTCCCTTCCCACCTTCCTCCCCTTTGGCAACCACAAGTTTGTATTCTATGTCTATGAGTCTGTTTCTGTTTTGTATTTAAGTTCTTTTTCTTTCTTTCTTTTTTTTTTTTTTTAAGATTCTACATATGAGCGATCTCATGTGGTATTTTTCTTTCTCTTTCTGGCTTACTTCACTTAGAATGACATTCTCTAGGGACATCCATGTTGCTGCAAATGGCTCTCATATTTTTTGAAGAGTGTAGAATTCACCAGTGAAGGCATCTGGCCTGGAGTTTTCCTTGTGGAAGGGTTTTAAACTATGAATTCAGCTTCTTTAGTAGACGTAGGGCTATTCAGGGCTATTCACTTTATTTTTGAGTAATATCTGGTATTGTGTCTTTCAGTGTACTTGGCCGTTTCGTCTAAGCTGTCAAATCTAATGACATGATACTGTGCATAACATTCCCTTATTATCCACTTAGCTCTTTGGAGCTGTAGGGGTGCCACCTGCTTTATGCCTGCTCTCAGTAATTCGTGCTTAAAGTCAAGGCAGAGGTTTTTCAATTTTTAAAAGTCATTCAAAGAACCAGATTTGATTTCACTGATGTTTTCTTTTTCTGTTTCCAGTTTCATTGCTTTCTGTCTTTCCTTCTGCTTTTTTGGAGGGAGGGGGGTTAAAGTTGTTATTTTTCTAGTTTTTTAGAGGAGGAAATTTAGATGATTGTTTTGAGACCTTTGTTCTTTTTCATATCATCAGTTTAATGTTATAAATGTCCCTCTACTCACTGCTTTAGCTGCATTGAACAAGCTTTCACATGTTCTTTTGTCATTTTTATTTTGTTCAAAAGAGTTTCCAATTTTTATTATGACTTCTTCTTAGACACTTAGAAGTGTGCGGTTTAATTACCACATATTTGGGGAGATGTTTTAGTTGTTGTTTTCTAATTTATTTCTGTTGTTCTCAGTCTGCTGTTGTCAGGCAGAGTGTTCCGTGAATATCGATTATGCCAACTTGCTCAACGCTCCTGGATGTTTGTTGATTTTCTGTCTAATTATTTCATCAATTACTGAAATATGACTATTGGAATATCCACCTGTAATTGTGTGTGTGTCTTTCCTTTAAAATCTAGAAGTTCTTGTCTCATATATTTTGAAAATTTGGGAAATATTTCATCAAAAAAGTATTTTTTGCGGGAACTGCTTAATGTTGTTCTACAGGTCACTGTCCTGTTTTCCTTTTTATCTGTCTTTTTTTCTTACTCTCTTTCATTTTGATTGTTTCCATTGTTATGTTCTCACGTCTGCACTGTATACATTAATTCCACCCAGTGTGTATTTCATTTCAGATGTAATTTTTATCTCTAGATGTTCCATTTGTAACTTTTATGTATCTTCCATTTCTTTTATTCGCTTATGATCATGCTTTCCTTTACTTTCTTGAACATATGGAGCATACTTATAATAGCTGCTGTAACTCCATTCTTTGCTAGTTCCATCATCTCTTTAAACTTTTTTTTTTTCTAATTTTATTAAATTGAAGTATGGCTGACTTACAATGTTGTGTTAATTTCTGGTGTACAGCATAGTGAGTGACTAGTTTACACACACACACACATACACATATATATTCATTTTCATATTCTTTTTCATTATAGACCATTCCAAGGTATTGAGTATAGTTCCCTGTGCAATACACTAGGACCTTGTTGTTCATCTGTGTTATATACAGTAGTTAGTATCTGCAAATCCTGAACTCCCAATTTATCCCTCCCCACCCCCTTTGCACCCCTGGTAATCACAAGTTTGTTTTCTATGTCTGTGGGTCTGTCTTTGTTTTATAAACAAGTTCATTTGTGTTCTTTTTTTTTTTATTCCACATATAAGTGATACCATATGGAATTTTTCTTTCTCCTTCTGGCTTACTTCACTTAGTATGATGATCTGTAGTTCTATTCATGTTACTGCAAATGGCATTATTTTATTCTTTTTATGGCTGAGTAGTATTCCATTGTATATATGCACCACAACTTCTTTATCCAGTCATCTGTCAATGGACATTTAGGTTGCTTCCATGTCTTGGCTGTTGTAAATAGTGCTGCTATGTAGCTCCATCATCTATTTCATTTCTGATTTTATTTCTGTTGATTGATACATCTCCTTTTGGGGTCTTATTTTCTTGCTTCTTTTCCTGCCTTGTAACTACTTATTGGATGCTGGATATTTTATGTTGGTGGTTGCCTGGAGTTGATTTTTATATTCCTTTATATAGTGTTGGATTTTTGTTCTGGAATGCTATTTAGTTACTTAGAATCAGTTGAGTACTTTTGAGACTTGTTGTTTAGTTAGGACCAGAGTATCTGTTAGTCTAGGGCTAGTTTAGTTTCACCACTGGTGTAATAGCCTTCTGAGGATTCTACCCAGCATCCTCTGTACTCTGAAGTCTTTTCTCTCTGTTGGAAACATAAACTTCCCAGCCCTGTGTAAGCTCTGGAAATATTTCCTTTTTTGGCCTTGGCTAGTGTCTTCTCATGCAGGTGCGTATCAGTATTCAGTTGAAGACCCTTCTGTAAATCCCTGGAGCTGTCTTGCTGTGCAGCTCCCTCCATTCTGCCAGTCTGATACCTAATTTCTAGCCACCTTGACCCCTGCAGCTTTGGTTTTTCTTTTCTCATTTCTGTGGGATCACCAGGCTCTGCTTGGGCTCCTTCTCCCAGCACTGCAGCCTGAAGTTGCTTCCAGGGGCTCAGCTGGTGCTTTTGAAGGGCTTCCTTTTCTTAGTCTTGTGCTGCCGTTATCTGCAAACCTTTTTTTTTTTTTTCATATATTTTGCTTGGCTTTCTAGGTTTTTAGTGTTGGAGGGTACATCTGGTCCTTTTTAATCTCTCTTAGCTAGAAGTAGAAGTCCTTATTATTGTTTTTTTCTTAATTAAAAGGAAGAAATGCATGCTCTTTTAGCTTGCAGGCTTATGAGTGATCATTGCCTTTTGTTGCTGGCACATAAGCAGAGAAGACCACTCTTGGAGCCCAGGACTGGGAACTAAAATCTCTCAGAGGTTTTGCACTGGTGGCCAAACCCTGCCATGTTTGAAGATGGGCCTTGCTTAGAAATTAGGATATTTTGCTTTCTGGGCTTTTTCATGGTTTGCTTTGCCAAAGCCCCCACTCTTCCCTAAAGTGCTCCCCAGCCTGCTCTCCTTTTGTAAATTACCCCCCTGTGCCCTGTAGATGTTTGACTGTTCTTTACAGGCTGGCGCATCACACAGCATGCAGTACCCTCACTGCCTGGCTGCCCTGCCGCTGGAGGCCCAGTTCTGCCCATGTCTGACCTCAAATTTGTTCTGTCTTTTTACGTTAATCTTCTTAAAGATTTTTCCTTATGTATGTACTGTCATAGCACCTACATGAACACCTGCTGTTAAGTCAGATGTAAATACCTAGGATACAAATGAATAATATAAAAATTAAAAAGAATATACCAAATGAGATAAATGCAGTGACTGAGAAATGCTTAGGGCACTTTGAGATGACACAGAAGGGATGTCTATGCCTCTTCCACTCTGAGTTAAGGAAATCAGGGAGGGCTCCGTAGAGGAAGGACACCTGGACTTTCTTGGAGGATGAATAGGAGTTTGCCAGATGATGAAAGGAGAACTCCGCACGTGTGACTCATCACAGATTGTCGGTAAATGCGTGTTGAATTGTGTGTGACTCTGGTGTAATTTTTGTTGCTTGGACTTCCTGCCTCAAGGCAACCCTCAAAGCTCTTGGGACTTTTTCAGAGTCCTGAGGTTGAAAAATATATTAGCAGAAGGGACCCAAGGTTTATTTTGGTGAGTTTGAGAATTCAGCCCAGTGATGTCAGAAAAAGTGCTGGAGACTAGAGCCGCACATACAGGAGCTTGCTAGGGTGAAATATCATCCCAGACACTTTAATAACTGGAAAATCCTTCTTTCACCCAACGTTCAGCTTTCCTCAGATCTTTGAGCATTATTGGAACACATGCCCAAGCTCACTGTCTATTAATATTACTGCTTAATTATGAGCTTACTGCTGGGGGTTTTGGTCGTGGAATAAACCTATCTCAAGTCAAGATTGTGCATTTATTACAGGATCTAATTTAGAATAAGTGTGGAGGAGACCTTTCTTAGTTGTCAAAAAGATGTGATGAATGAAGAAATTCTGTGGTGACATTCTAGTAAATGTTGTATTTAAAAAATAATTCAGATCAATCTTAAGAAAATCTATAAAGTCTTTGAACTTAAAAATTTCCGACATTGTTTCAATATGTTAGAGTCACATTAAAAATGTGAATAGCATTGGAGGATTTTAATGTAGATGAAGAATTCCAGATCTCATTTTTATTTAATATATGGGGAATGAAAGGGTTTCAATTAGCACTTGGATCCTTCTTAGAAAGTATTATTTAGAACAAATGGAGTTCAGAGACCTTTTAAAAGAAGAAAGACCAAATCTTTTCCACTGATTCAGAAGCATAAAAACGGTTAGCTCTGAGAACCTGTATCTTTCTATGATGCAATTGAACTGACTGAGAATTTGATGAGGTTAGGATGACCCCAGGTGACCTCTGTCGGAACGAAACCAGAAGATTAAAGGGGTCTGCAATCAGAGAAACTTAATAATGTTTGACTAAAAATATTCATGAGATAAAGTAAGGAGTACAAAGGTCTTCTGATGTCTCTAAATGATTAAAGAAACAGATTTTGAGTCTAACACAAAATGAAAAGTAATGGCAACAATAACAGCTATTTTGTGAAGGGTTTTCACCAGTGCCAGGCATTGTGCTGTATGTTTTCCATACGTTATCCCCTTCCATTCCCCACAAGCTCTCCCTTGCTTTGCAGATAAAGACATTTTGAAGTGTTAAGATGCTTACCCCACATTACTCAGCTCATCAGTGGTGGAGCTGAGATTCAAACTCAGATTTGCTCATGACCACATGCTCTTCTCCGCCTCCAGCTCACGTTTCACTATGCCAGGCACTATCCTAGTGCTTTGTGTGTATTAACACACTTAATTCTCACCATGACCATGAGGTAGCGGCTCTTATTTCCCTACATTTTAGATAAGAAAACCAAGCACAGAGAGGTTAAGTAACTTGCTTAAGTCACACAGCTGATGAGCAGTGGAATTGGGGTCAGAACCCAGGCAGTCTGGTTCCAGAGTTAGTCCATGTGCTTTCTTCTACCCTGCATGGCCTCTGAGGCTAGAAGAGAATCACGTGACCAGAGTTCTCTTACGTGTAAAGGAAAATGACGACATGGTGCAGCTGTTGAAAGAACTGGCTGGGAATTCCACTCAGTGGCTGGTAACAGACTGGAAATCACAGTGGCGTAAACGAAACAGGTGGTCATTGTTGGGAGGTGGTTCTGTGTGGGTCTTTCTCTTTTCTGCACATCTTGTGAGCCGAGGTGCCGGCAGCTTCTTTGTTCTGGAGAGTCTTCTGCAAGCTGTTTGTTGCAAACAGCTTTGGAAGCTAGAGCTAGTGTCTCCCGCTGGGGCAGAGGGAAGATCTGTTTATTGTGTGCAGGTTAATAAAGATAACATCTCTTTACAGGGTAAGGTTTGGATAGGTTTGTTCCCAGCCAGTTATAAAAAAATGGGGTATCCTAAGTTCGGGGTTCCTCAGCTGTGTTGCAGAGCTACTGTGTGCACAGAATCCACATGGGCTGGCCCTCCCACTACCTCCGGGGCAGAGGGCAAAGGAAACTGACCAGGAAGCTCGTGCCACCTGCTGTGCTGGGAGTAATCAGGTCCTTTGTCTCTGACCCGAGAGTCTCATTTCTCCCGCCAAAATCCGAGAAACTGTGGGAGGCTAACTTGTTGTCTTGTGAGTGGGGTGAAATGTTGGACCCTTGGCAGTTCTGGACTGTTCTTTTCTCTCACATATAAAAGAGGTCTGGATGTAGGCAGGTGAGGAAAGTCAGCAGGCACCCCAGCTCCTTTTGCTTTTGGCTCCACCATCTTTAACATTTCCTAAGGCCATGAGCTGCTTTCTGGTGCCCAGGTAGGGAGCTGGAAAAGGTGGCACCAGAGCTTTCCCAGATGTCCCACGAGGTGACTTCTGCTTCCATCTCAGTAGCTACCGCAGCTACAAGGAGGGCTGCGAAATGTGGCCGTTGGGCTGAGTAGTTTCGCTCAGCGTATAATTGGTGTTCTGTTACAAAGAAGAAAAGACAATGGATTTGGGCCAAGCAGTAAGCCATCTCCGCTGTGGCGACGCAGATGTTGTACTGGGTATAAGCAGAACAGGGTTGTTTTGTGTGAAGATTTCCCACATAAATAAATATTTGATTCCAATACCAAGTCCCTCTCTCCTTGCTTTGAAAAATGCAAAGTGGGGCGTAGGAAGGCAGCCCTTGTTATTGTCTGCACATCCCAACTGCTAATGGAGACCCTTGTGTGCACGAAGCATTTGGCCGTTGAAACTGTGGGCTAACAACCAGCTGAGAGGAGTCTGTAGCCCCTTGAAGAGCCTTTGCACCGGTAATGACCCTTGTGAGCCATTAATCTGCAAGTGATGCCCCATCTCTGCTTTATAAACAGAATATCAATAAAGTCTGCCAGGGGCATGTTAATTATTTCTAGGGAGGGAGCCATTGCAGTTGGTCTGTGTGAGAAACTGATGAGAAAATGCATTGGTTCAGTGAGTCTGTGAGAAGCAAACTCCCTTAAACGGGAAGGGTTGAACCACCCAGGGGCTCCTGACAAGTGGTCAGCACAGTGTACCCTGGGGGTACTGGGTGGCTCCTTTCCCGGGGTCTGGCTGGAGAGTTTTATCTTTGTTTTCTCTGCGATATGTTAGTAGCTCAGAAGGTTTGTTCCTCTGATAATAAAATGATGCTATTGGTAATATTAAAAGCAGTTACCATTATTGGGTGTCTAGTAGGTATCACCCTCAGTGCTTTGCATATATTATCTTATGTAATTGTCACAATATTCCCAAGAGGTTGGTGCTGTTGTTGGCTTTACTTTATATCTGTGTCTTAGGTTTAAGAGAAATTACGTAATTTGTCCAACGTGTTCAGGTAGGCAGATGTTGGGAGTGGGGCTGAGATTCAAATACAAGTTCCTATGATCCAAGATCTCAGTTCCAAAATTTACGTTATGGTGGCTTTCTGTGTCACAAAAGAGGAGCCTTGAGTCCATCCTTCCTCCCTCCCTTTCTGATCCCTCCCTCTTTCCCCTCCTTCCTTCCTTCCTTCTACTCTCTTTGCTTCCTGCCTACCTTTCTTCTTCACTCCCTGCTTTTTAACTGCAGAAGCAATGAAAAAAAAACCCTCTTAATGCTTGAATTGTTTTCCATCTGGCTTTCCAAATCTGGTCCTTTGTTTTCGTAGTCCATTCCATCCACATTCTCCTAGTGCTCAGTCCGTACACAGGGCTGGCTAGGCGGTGTGAATGACACCAGCGCAATCCCAGTTATCATGCAATAGGCGTGACATTTTGTATTCTGTTTCTCTTGCATAACATTAGACAAAAAACCATTTCCACGTCACCGTGCTGTTTTCATAATTATCATTTTTAGTGTCCTCATTTTGGTGTACTGTAATTACTTCCAATATTATGTAACTGTTGAGCAGTTAGGTTGTCTCCAGTTATTTGCTGTTATAGATAATAAACATCTCTAATCCTTTTCTAAAAAAACACACAAATACAGGTGATCCTGAAAGGAATATCTTTGTGTCTATAGTTTTATTCTTTTGTTAATTGTTCTTAGGAAACATTCCCTTGAGTTCAATTACTGGGTAAGAGGGGAAGTCCATTTCTGTGACTTTGCAGAAATGTTAATAATTAAGTGTGACCATGTGCAGACCCCCAGCAGTTACTTTACACATGTTATCTCCTGTAATCTTCACAACAAATTTGAAAGGCAGGTAAGATCACCCTTACTTTACAGATGAGGAAACTGAATCATGGAGAGGGAAAGTAATTATCCTACAGTCATGATGGTACATGAAGGAGGACTCTAAGCCAGAGTTCATGAGACTAAAGTTCACGTGACTAGCATGGTATCCAGCCAGCTTCTGCTTCTAAGAGCCACTCACTCGTCTTTCTTCACGAGTCAAAGGTAGAGTTTCTTTAAAACTCCGAAGTTGAGAAGCAACGAAGAACGTCCGCCTCGTAGTTTTTTCCAACTATACACTAACCAGCTCATGTGTTCCGTGGTTGAAGTCGTGCAAGGCTTACAGGACATTGTAAACATTCAATAAGTGTTTCATTTGTCACCACCACCATCATCACCAGCACCAGCACCACCATCCTCATCAGCATCGACATGCTGGAAGACTTAGGCTCATGTCCTTCTACTGAGATGTCCATTTTTCACTTAGATCTTTTCACTGAACATCATGAACCAGATTATTTGGGAACAGGTTTGATGGAGTTGCCAAGGGGGTAGCCCATTTGCTAAGACTGATTTTTCTCCCTGCTTGCCTGCCTGCCTGCCTTCCATTCTTCCTTCCTTCCTTCCTTCCCTCCTTCCTTCCTTCCTTCCTTGCTTCCTTCATTACTGAATGCTTCCTTTGGTCAAACAGTGTTCTAAGTATTTTTACATGTACTAGAACCCTTTATTCCCCATGACAGCCCTATAAGGTAGGTACAGTTGTAGTCCCCACTTTATAGATGAGAAAACCAAGGTGCAGAGAAGTTAGTTCTCGGCAGGGGCAGATTTACCCTGAAACTAATGAAGCTTACATATCAAGGCTCCTCTCTTGCACGGGCCTCTTGATTCTGGGAGTTGCTGTGAGTTTGTAGCATGTTCTAGGGAGAAAGGGAAGCTGGGATGCAATCAGGAGGTGTTTCTGATCCTGCTAAAGAGATCTTAGAGGAAAGGGTCATGAATCTCTTAAGTCTCCAGTAAACTATTTCTCAATCAAGGTAAATACTTTTGTCTCCAGTTTTGTATTTGCAATTTTGTCTTCTTTTTCATAAAAAGTCCCCAACTGAATAAATTTCAAGCTCCCACAAAATTTCCTCTCCTGGAGTCTGGTTATGCCAGTTGGCATCACCAGTCCTATTTGCCTTTCCTCTAAAATGGGGATAAAAATAAGACCTACCTCAGGTTGCTGTGAACATTGAGTACATGGAAAGCATCCAGAAGATACTAGACATTCGAGAACTGGTCACTTTCATCATTGCTCATGTACTCCTCCAAGCAAGCTTGGCCAGATGGCTAGGGAGATCTTCCAAGGGCTGTGGACATTTTCATTTATAGCTAAAAAAAAAAAAAAAAAAAAAAGAGCTTAATTAATTATTATGTTCAATGATTGACTCACTACATATTACTGAGCATCTTATATTCCAGACCCTCTTCTGTGTTCTGGGGCAAAACAGTGAGGAACATATCCTCACACAAACATCAGATGCTCTGTCTTGGAGAAGTGTTATGAACAACTTCCCTGTCTGAGTCATTTGGCTAAATGCATATTGATGTGTTGCTGCGGGTTGGGTCTGGTGACTCCAGACAGCGTTAGGCAATTAATATCAGGGACCAGTTGGGGCCAGGGAATGCCTTGAGTTTCTCTGGTGCTGAATGTTGAGAATATCTCTGATTGACACGTGTTTTCTTTTGACCAAATTAATGAAACCTCCTTCCCCACCAAGTAAGCACGAGTCTGACACGGTCACAGTGCAAAGCGTTTTTTGTATTAATTCTCCGATGGTGAAAGCTGCCAGAACATTGAAAGAGACGTTCTTGGAAACGCAGCCCTGCATTTCCAAAAAATTTACAAGCTTGAAAATACCTGCCAGGGTAAAACAGTAAAGAGATTTTGTTTTCGGTCATTCTCAGGAACAGTCTGAGGGACAGCCTGACCGAGGTTCCCAAGGGCTGTTAGGCTGGATTTCAGCTTTTGTCTGTGAGCTCAGGGAAGCCCCGGCAGGCATAGCCATTAACTTGGCAATGCGGTTGTCCAGTCTTGTTCCTGATGCCTGGCAATTTAACTGTAGCTTACCATCCACTGGGATTTTTGTAGAATCTGGTTTTATTTAAGCGAATTTTTGAAATGGTGCTAGATGACCATCCAGTGCTGATGTTCTCATCTACCTTGAATCAGAGAAGCGACCCCATAGAGGTCAAAGGTCACCCTTTGGGAAGTACTTTGAGGCATCTGCATAACATTGGATGTAAAGAAAAATAACTATATTTGAGACTTTACTAAGATAAGATATGAGAAGTGATTAAAAGTTCAGACTCCAGAATCCCATGGGCCAAGGACCATGTGCTGGATCTGACATTAGCAGCCACGTGGCCTTATATATGTCCTGAGTCTTTGTTTTTTCCTTGATATGGAGTTGCTGGAATCATTAGGTTAGAGGGAAAGAATGTAAGACTGTGGGAGCACAGAGAAAGACTTCAAACATTTATTTTTTTGAGTGAATGAATGAAAAGAATGAAAGAAATAGGAATGAATGAAAGAATGAATGAATAAATAAAAACAGTCCCTGGGTGCCTCTCACCAAATTGCATTGAGGAGACTAGAACTGGATTATATTCAGTGACTCTTACATTCAGTACTGGCTACATAATTGGGGGGCCTAGCACCAAGTGAAAATGTGGAGCCCCGTGTTCAAAAAGTATTAAGGATTTCAGGATGGTGACAGCTGAGCATTAGGCCAAGGGCAGGGCTCTTATGTGTGTGGGGCCTTTGTGTGTAGAGCGCGGGGTCTTGGGTGACTGCGTGGGTCACATGCTAGTGAAGCCAGCCCTGTGTGTATTTTAAGCAGTGTCTTCACTGGTTCAGCCACTTCACAAATATTTCCTAAACACCATTGTAATCAGTGTAAAGACCTCCAAACAACAGGTGTAATTAAAGTCTTTGAAATGCCTGGTTTTCTGCTTTCATTTTAGGAGATTGCTTCCAAAAAATAACAGTTGGTTTTTTTTTAATCTACACTGATGACATGGTTGGAGGAAGAAAAAAATTCAGAGGGTTATGAATTCCTGTGCTTTCTGTTCATTTCCCCATATTACATAGTTTGGAAATGATTTCCGTTTTTTTTACTAAACAGTGCATTATTGGCCTTGTAAAGGAGATAACGGTGACTTGTGTTTATTCAAGGTGTGGCATGCGTGGGTTTCATTAATCCACAGCCCCTGAGGCAGGGGAGCTGAGGGTGTCTAATGACGAGAGGTTAAGCTGGGACAGACACAAACTCTTCATTCTTCTAATGATCATTTTCCCAGTGTGAGTTGCCACCATTTCAAAAGAACAAGGACGTTATTTTTTTCTGCTTTTCCAGCAGCCTGATCTGTAGCAAGATATTTCAGCTGGTTAAGGCTGGTGCTAATGATGCCAAGGTCATGAGCTTGATCCCTATCTAGGGCAATTAGTTAACCTCAAAAGAAACCCAGACTACACCTTCCACCCCAGGCAGCGAGTTCACGGTTCCTGACCCAGGGGACATGTGAGGGCATGTGGCTGAAATGACAAACTGGTCAGCTTGCAGGAATAGTGGATGTGTGGCTTATGTGCTGTGACCCTTCTTTCCCAAGCCTTTGGCAGACCTCACTAATTGACTGGACAGTCTTTTCTACTGACCTCAGAATCCTTCTCAACATGGGGATCTAGGTCAGGGGTCAGCAAATTATGGCGTGTGGGGGCTAAATCTGGCCCACTGCATGTTCTTATAAATAAAGTTTTATTGGAACTCAGCCCCGTTCATTAGCTGACATACTGTCCGTGGCTGCTTTTGCACCACAGAGGCAGAGATGAGTAGTTGTGCCAGAGACTGGCTCACAAAGCTGATATTTGTTATCTAGCCTTTCACAGAATAAGCTGGCTGGCCTTTGCTCTAGGTGGTCACTGGATCAAGAAGAGTTAGCATGTATCTGTTCTTTGTCCCAGGATTTGAGAGAGGTTATTCACATTACCAAATGATTCTTTGTTAGAGAAAGACTGTACCCCACAGATGGGAACTTCTTTAATACACTTTTTCTTCTTTTTTTCTTAATACACTTTCTATTCATTTGGAGATCATCACCTGTATATTCTTTGTTTAATTAATGTTTAGGAGCAAAAGTGCTGTGAGAAGTTGGGAAACTTCAGGCCAGTATTTAAAGGACCATGATTTCTAAAAGAAATGAGAGGTCTTTGAAGTTTTATGGTGAGTTTCACCAATGGTAAACTTATCCACTAATATTTAATTAAGGAAAAGGAATGTCTGCAAAATATGGAAGCATATGTCCTACTGAAGAAGAATGAACTCTGTTTTATGTGTAAAAAGGACAGCAACTCATTTCTTTGGATTTTATATAGCCTTTTAATGTTCCTTTACTATTATTCCCCACAAACTTAAAGTTCTGTGTGGCTGGAGATTCTCCATTACTTTCTTCACGGTGCCTTCCAAAAGTCTTATTATTTGGTATAACACTGAGTACTGCATAATTTCTAGTTAATTGATACGGTCTCAAAGGTGTTGGTTTAGTTGCCTATGGCAGAGAGGAAAAATCATTTACAAAATTCAGAATCTTTATTTTGTTTTTTTTTGGAAGAAAAGGAGTCCATCTAATGGTGGGCCCTGGATGGTGGTGTCTGTGGCTTGATTTTTAAATGGGCTAGAAGTGCATGGGATTGCCAGCAGAAAAAAGGCACGGAAGGAGGAGGGTCAGGAAAACTAAGAAAGATGCTTTCTTTGTTCACTTGTGAACAACTGTTTGCTTCTGGCCTTGATGGAAGCTGAATTGCCCTTTTTAATAGCTGTTTTCTGTGTCTGTGAAGGAGGCATTTACTCTTCTCCTCCTAAGGGTGTCCTGCATTTCCTCTAAGGAAGCAGCGCCTCCTCCACTAGAGGGAGCTCTGTTCTCTACTCCATGGGTGGATCCAGTGAGCCAGATCTGGCCAATCAGGGACTCCCCCTCCTCTGGCCATGGTGAGTGGTCCAGGAGAGACACATGATCCATATTGTCATATTGAGAGAGCATGGTAGGACTTGTGATGGAAGTACAAGCAAGAGGGCCTATTCCCTGTCATTTTTAACCTGGGATGATACAAATCTGGAGCCACTGGGAACCACCGTGTGAACCTGAGGATGAAACCAATGCAGTGGGAGGCAGAGCTGAAAGGCAGAGAGAAACCATTGGAGTCCTTGACATAGCCATGCCTGCAGTCTCTCCTGGATTCTTCAGTTACGTCATAAACTGTCTTTTCTACTTAAACCAGTTTGAACTGGGGTTTCTGTTACTTACAATTAATAGCAATGCTGAATTCTCTAAGCAAAGAAGGACAGCTTTGTAAAGGTCGTGATCCTGGAATTATCTTCCAGGATCATTTCACCTTAGATTTGCACTCTCTGCTGAGTTTCCAGAGTATTTTTGTTAAGTGCATCAGTCCTTTGGTGTCCTTTGTCAAGAGATCACACTGAAAAAGATGTGGAAATCCAATACAGTAATCAACACTATAGGGTTTTTTAACTTGCTGGCAATTTTCTGTGGATCATTAAATTCCCCAAATATGAAACTTCTTCATTGATATGTGGATCATGTAAAATAGCCTTGCATACAATTGCTATTTCCATGGTATCCAGATCCCTGAGGCCTTGAACAGAATTTGTATTGTTCATAATAATTTTTTCTGTTTCTACCTTTGGCTTAACTCTTTAGCACTGGGTGGTCTACTGCATTTAACTAAACTGTTTCTGTAAAACTGTGTGCGCGCATGCAAATATGCAAATTTTTTGTTGTCCTTTTTTTGTGACTTGGTGGCGATCAGAAAGTGTTCTGCTTCAGTTGTCAGCACCGGAGTCTGCAGTGATATACCACTAGGTTGCTCAGGAGGGTACCTCATTTATGGAAGCCATTGCTGCTTGGGGTCCTGGAAAAACCTAGAAGATAGATGATAAAGATGAATTGCTTTTGTACTAGCTTGAGAAATTTTATCATGTTCCAGGACTGAGAGAGCCACAGGGAAGGTGGGCAGGACTGCACCGTAAGTCTGCTTCAAAAGCTGTACCATTTTAGACCAGGAGTTACAGCGCTCATAAGGAACTCTGTGTCCCACCACCAGCCTGTATTCCTCCTCCAGTTTATGTCTCTGGTGTGCACATCAGAGTGATGTCCGTGTTATGTGGTTGGACATGGTCATCAGGAGAGATGGGATAAATCCTTTTACAATGCATCTCTAACTTCTAACTCTGCAGCTTCCTTGAAACCTCTTGTCATTTCTTGGTATCTCGTGAGACCCTGTCCATCAGCGCTGTGGCAACTTCCTTCTGTTCTCATCTGCCCAGGGTTTGTTTTCTCTAGTTTTGGCAACAACATCTTAGAGACCACTCTTCTAACACCCCATCCACATGGGCACTGGATGACTCTGTCCCACCCCTGGGGTGGTGACATGATCAGGTCCTGGTACATTAGCATATTTTATTCCCTGGGCCACACTGGTTGGTTTTTTTCCCCCTGCCTTAATTGAGGTGAGGTTGATTTCAATGTTGTGTTAGTTTCATGTATACAGCAAGGGAATTTGATTATACATATGCCATGGTGATTGTTTCAGGGATTGACCAGTGTTCCAGGTCAGTCTATTGGAGGTAAATCCAGGACTTCTCCTGAAACCATTGGGAAAATGATGTACATTTTGATAGGAATGTAAATGTAGAGCTCCTGTGGGCCATCTTGCCACCATCAGAAGACATCTGAGAATTAAGCCAGTGCAGAGGAAAGCAGAACTGAGAGATGAGAGAGACTAGGTCCTGATGACATTGTTTGAACCCCTGGGTCTAGCTGTTCCTGAAGTCAGATCATCACCATAGATTTCTTAGGTGGGTGAGTCAATAAATACCCCCCTCCCCTAAACTAGTTTGAATTGGATTTCTGTCACTTGTGGCAAAAAGAGCCCAGAGTTATACAAACAATCAGAGAACCGAGCTTTATTTGCTAGAGTCTCTCACCTGTGTCCACCATCAGTAAGTCAGCAAATGAAATACTCAGGATTACATAGCAGGAACCAGAGGAAATGTGAAAAGCAATTTAACACAACAGGAGTGGAATAATTCCACAAAGGTGTCTCCCTTCAATAGGTAAGGAAATTCAGGCAGAGTGCTTTGAATTTCTTGCTTCTTTCTACAGCAACTGGGATTTTACAGAATAACTGTGGACCTCAGCATATACATAGATTCTTCTCAAGGACATGCTAACACTCAGATCTTGACTGCAAATCTGTGTAAGTGGATGCCTCTTTGATGGAGTTTTCTAGTTCTTTCAGAGTAATTGGGGTGATTCTGCCTGTTGGTGGTACACCTCAGATTGTCCTCAGATAGCCTCCCACAGGGGGCTGGGGGCTCCTCTAAGGTAGGGACCACACCTCACTCTACTTCACCTGCCATATGCTCAAGACCTTTTATTAATGATTAAGAGCAAGAGCTTGAGAACTCTGAGAGCTGAGTTCAAGTCCCTCCTTTGTCACCTGTGGGCCATGAAATCTTGGAGAAGTTAATGAATCTGAGCCTCAGTTTCCTTCTTTGTGAGATGCAGGTGGTGTTAGTGCTTCCTTCAGGGGTCATGGTAATAATTAAATGAGATGATTTCCTTTTTCAGTCACAGAAGTGATGCACGTTAAGTTCTCAAGCCATGACTTGCACAGAAAGATGCTCAATAAAGGAACAGAAGAACCTCATTTGACGGCTTTTGGGATCCCACCCACATCTTTGACTTCACCTCTAGCCTCTTTTCCATTTTGTCTCAGTCTTTTTAGATAATAATAATTACGAATATTAACACAATAATATGCATTTTTATTGGGATGAATTCCTGCTCTTTTCCAGACACTGCAGGGCCATCTATGGCTTCTGTCTTATCAGGCAAATTTGACAAACGAGGAATCGGAGGCTCAGAGAAGATAAAGATTTGCTCAAGGTCATATAGTGAAGCAGTGGCAGAGATGGGGTATAATTCCAAGTCTATCTAATTTTAAAGCCTGTGATTTTTAAAGCACAACGTAAGCTTCATATTCAAAGTGTGACCCATCACCTGGGAGGTTGTTAGGAATGTAAAATTTTAGGCTCCAAAACAGACTTACTGAATTAGAGCTTGTGTTTTAACAAACTTCTGCCTCTTGCCCCGCAGGGGATGCATGTGCACACTGATTTTGTGATGCACTTTGCTCCCTGACCTTTCAACTGTGTCGTAATACCAACAACGTGTAGAGCATTTCAGTTTTGCTTTTCACCGGGACATGGGAGTTTGCTGGCAGTTTCCAGTCTTTTCAAGTGGCAGTGGGACTGTGCTTAAAAGCGTGTTTAGAGACATGGGCTTGATGGTTTATCCCTGTGACCGACACCTCTGGGTCCCCCAAAAGCCTTTCTTCTAATTGTTGTCACAAATGAGTTGAGTTACTCTGGAGGGTGCTTGTCAATTACTGTCCAGTTGATGAAGTGGATTGAAAAATGAGATTTTTGGCCAGTCCGTGGCTGATCCAGTTCCAACATATAGACGTGGTTTGTGGGTCGGAATTCTTGACAGGTTCAGAATTACTTTAATAATGTGAAATTTGAGGCTATTGATTGACTCTAAATCCCCCACAAATATAAAAGCTGGTTGTTTGGAAAACTCCATGCCAATTGGAAATGCTCAGATGAAGGGGGAAAACAACCCCTTGATTTATGGGAACCGTTTCTCTTCCCTACTCCCCTATTATTTTTTACTGTTGTAAGTTTTAAAGAGTATTCATGGCTTAAAGGCTTCTTGCACTGCACAGTCTGTCCCTTGAGCTTTTTAGATGAAAAAAAGAAAAACTAAAAAGTCACCATGAAGTATGGCATCCTAACAAGCAGCTCCAGTCTGTTAAGGATGAAGCAGTGGGCAAGGGGGTGAATTCTTTATCCAGCTGCTCGGGGATGACTCCTCGTTCTCCTTCTTGCCAGCCTGGCAAACTTGGAGAGATGATTTCTCCTTTTTCTTTCTTTCTTTTTTTTTTTTTGCCTCTGTTGCCCTAAAGATGAAATGAGCCTAATACCACCTGCCTTGTAGAGCGAATGGGGGAGACCAAAGGCTTTATGAAATGCATAAGCACGTAGAGAGGCACCAAGTAAGTAGTCAGTCTCAAGATGCATCTCACATTGACTCACTGGGCATCAGGCTTCTAAGTCTGTCTGCTCAGCTCTGTCTGCATCTGTGACTTCCTGAAAGGTGACTGCACTGAATCCGAGGGACAAACGGCTGGTAGCAGCGTCCAGATGTTCCAGTGACATTACAGAGTAGCAGTTTAGCTCAGACTGCCTGGGTTCAAATCCTTTCTCCACCACTTATTTATCAACAAGTTTTTCCAAGTTTTCCAGCTCCTGCGCTTGGCCTGCTCACCTGTGAGAATAGAAGCGCTTACGTGATAGGACGGCTCTAAGGATTATCCGAAAACACCTATAAAGCACATACAATGCTGCCTTGCCGTAGTGTGTGCTCATTAAATGCCAGCTATCATCCTTATCACCATTGTCGTTATTAATTCCATCCCCTTGTGAAATTTTGGTCACAGCCAGACTCATGCTCCTATACTCCATCAATTCTCATTGAATGCAGAGTTAAAACAAATGCCTAAGAAAATTTACTGGGAAGGACATAAAGATGATAAATGAAAAACAAGGCTTAGGGAACATACCACATTTTAATATTTTTGTGGAATTAATTTTTAGTTAACTTTGGGGTGGAAAATGGTGCTGATAGCAATAAAAGAAGAAACAGAAAATAATAAATGTCCACCAATCAAAAAGAATGCTGTAAGATGTTCCACAAGGATGGGGATACTGTTCAGACGCCTTCAAACAGGCATCTTCTGTTATCTGCCTAAACCAAATCATTGGTAAATGGGAAAATGTCACATGCAAACAAAAAACAAATGGGGGGGAAAACCCAATAGCTACAAAATTAGGTCATCTGAAGCCAGTCAGCAGGTATCTTGAATTCTAAGATTTTAGGAAATAGTTGAACTCAAGATGTATTGCATAATGTAACTTACTGACAGGTAGCGATAAGTGCTATGACAGGACATAAAGCAACACAGAGGAACAGAAAGCGGCCGGGGAAGAAGACATTTTGAATTGAGTGATCAGGACTAGCTTCTTCAAAGAAATGATATTGAGAAGTGGATGACAAGAAGAAGTGAGTATATAGATAACTGGGGAAAACAGCCTTCTAGACACAAGGAAGATGGGGTGCAAAGGCCCTGTGGTAGGCCAATCGTTCCAGTGTCTGACAGACATTCCTGTTGCCAGGTTAACAGCAACAGAATGAGCGATGGACTGAACATGGGAGAGTGGAAAGAGCTTGAGCTTGGCAGTCAGCACGTTTTCTTGGATGCTGGGCAAGTTACTGAATTCCTCAAAGCGACTGCTTTTTCATTTGCAAAATGGAGACAGTATCACCAGCATGATTCTCATGAGTGATCATAGAGGCAGTTTGTGCAGAAACAGACTCACAGACATAGAAAACAAACTTATGGTTACTGGGAAGAAAGAGGGTGGGGAGGGATAAATTGGGAGTTCAGGATATGCAGATACTACCTCGTGTAATGACGAACAACAAGGTCCAACTGTAGAGCACAGGGAACTATATTCAGTACTTTGTAATAACCTATAATTAAAAAAATATGAAAAGGAATATTTATATAAAATAAATGAATCACTGTGCTGTACACCAGAAATTAACACAACATTGTAAATTGACTATGCTTCAATAACAACAAAAAAGGAACGGTTTGCGGAGCATGCCTGGTAAAGTCCCTGCAGGGTAGTAGGCACCCCCAAAATTAAAGCTGAAAAATAAAACAAAACTGAAAAGCCACAGATTCAGCAAGGCCAAGTAGCCAAGCCAGTCTCACCATTCAGTTCCTTTGTGTTCATTTCATAAGCACTACATGCAAAGTGTGCGGTCACAAAGGTTGGTTCATGGACGCCTTTGTCCTCACGAAGCTCTCTGTCTAGTGGAGGTGACGAATGGAGGGGGCTTGCCTAGGATAGTAAGGTTTGGGGTCCACATGAGGACTGCAGACTCTTTGAGTCTACTCTTTGTTTCACAGTATCCCTTTAATTTCTGGACCAGCCAGTCTTGCCAAAGCTGCTATTGTCACAGGAAACTGAATTTAGGTCTTAATAGAATTTGTATTGATGGCTTGATGATTTGATAAGTAACCTTTTCATTTTCCTACCAGCAAAGTCGGGGAGGAACATCTACCAATACTTCCCAGGCTTATTGTGGAGTTATGTAGAAAAGTCAGAGGCATCGTAATACGACTCAGTGAATAAACAAAAAGGAGGTTTGAGTGACACCAGAGGAGGGAGCCAGCAAAAGGCATTCTGCAGAGCAATAGTTAGTATTCATGACTTTCTCTGGTGATCGGCTGATGCTCTTAAAAAAAAAAAAAAACACATTTTTTTATAGCACATGTTAATTGAGGCTGGGAAATACATTCAGTTCTTTAAAACAGCATTGCCTGGGAACATGCAAAGGATGAAAATATGCTCTGAAAATAAACATTCTCGGGAGGTTTAAGCGTAGAATCCATGTTGTCTCCACTGTTCTCAAATGGATCACCACTGTGGGAATAAGATGAGACTATGAAGCAGTATGGCTGGTTTTAAACAAACATCCCCAAATTCATAAATGAGAAAAAATGTTGTGTCTACCAGGATAATCTTTGGGAAAACGGAACACCTACTCTTCGCCTCTCCCGTAATGTGATGACTGCATTTGGAGAAGAAATGGGCTCTTGGCTCAGGGTGAATTAATGTTACTTGTAAGTGCATTTTTTCTGAGAGGAGAAGTCTAAGTTTTCTAAGTTATCAAGGATAATTTAAAAATATCAGGAACCACTAATTTAGAAGCTGAATATTGTCAGTGGTAGCATTTTTTTTTCCTTTAAAAGTGGATTTGATGTTTGGAAAGGTCCAGAAGCCATTTAGGATCTTGTCTGATGACCTGAATGCCTGGCAAGCATCCCAAACTCCCACATCCAAATGGTACTCTGACCCTGCCCGCCTCACCTGTTCCTCATCTCTTAAAAGGGGAGCCCCGTCCGCCTGGTGGTTAAAGCTCAAAACTGGAAGCAGGTAGATAGAGGTTTGAGGGGTCTGAGGGATATGTAATCTAAGGACACTCCATTTAAAAAAGTACAATAAACCTCCTAGAGGAAAACATAGGCAAAACATTATCTGACATACATTTCAAAAATTTTCTCCTAGAAGAAATAAAAGCAAGAATAAACAAATGGGACCTAATGAAACTTACAAGCTTCTGCACAGCAAAGGAAACCAGAAGTAAAACAAGAAGAAAACCTACGGAATGGGAGAAAATTTTTGCAAGTGAAACCAACAAAGGCTTGATCTCCAGAATATATAAGCAGCTCATACGACTCAATAAGAAAAAAATAAACAACCCAATCCAAAAATGGGCAGAAGACCTAAACAAGCAATTCTCCAAGGAAGACATACAAATGATCAAAAAGCACATGAAAAAATGCTCAATATCACTAATTATCAGAGAAATGCAAATCAAAACTACAATGAGGTATCACCTCACACCAGTCAGAATAGTCATCATTCAAAAATCCACAAATGACAAATGCTGGAGAGGCTGTGGAGAAAGGGGAACCCTCCTACACTGCTGGTGGGAATGCAGTTTGGTGTAGCCACTATGGAAAACAGTGTGGAGATTCCTCAAAAGACTAGGAATAGACTTACCATATAACCCAGGAATCCCACTCCTGGACTTGTATCCAGAAGGAAATCTACTTCAGGATGACACCTGCACCCCAATGTTCATAGCAGCACTATTTACAATAGCCAAAACATGGAAACAGCCTAAATGTCCATCAACAGGTGACTGGATAAAGAAGAAGTGGTATATTTATACAATGGAATACTACTCAGCCATGAAAACAGACAACATAATGCCATTTGCAGCAACATGGATGCTCCTGGAGAATGTCATTCTAAGTGAAGTAAGCCAGAAAGAGAGAGAAAAATGCCATATGAGATTGCTCATATGTGGAATCTAAAAAACAAAAACAAAAGTAAACAAACAAACAAAAACAAAGCGTAAATACAGGACAGAAATAGACTCACAGCAGAGAATACAGACTTGTGGTTACCAGGGGGGTGGAGGGTGGGAAGGGATAGACTGGGATTTCAAAATTGTAGAATAGATAAACAAGATTACACTGTATAGCACAGGGAAGTATACACAAAATGTTATGATAACTCATAGAGAAAAAAATGTGACAATGAGTGTGTATATGTCCATGAATGACTGAAAAATTGTGCTGAACACTGGAATTTGACACAACATTGTAAAATGATTATAAATCAATAAAAAATGTTAAAAAAAGTATACACACATACCTTACTTTTGAGAATATTAACAACAAAATGATCATATGAACTTAGTTCTAAGACACCCACTAAAGCCTTGGGTGGGGTTCTGTCTAAGGAGGAAACTGAGGCTTAATCTCCACGGCTTCACGGCAAAGTCCGCCTCTGCCTGCCAGTGGCCTGGATGCTTGCTTCCCCACTCCCCACCCTCAGCATCCAATTCTGTCGTTTCTGTTTCAGAAATATCCCTCAAGGGCGTACACTTCTCTCTATGGCTACTAGTAGGGTTCTTCTCGTCCTCGCTATGATCATCTCTTTCTGGATATCCATCACTGGTCTCCTTACTGGTTTTCTCACATGCTTGTTTGTGCTTTGTTTATTTTTCAGCCGAGCTGTCTGAGTGCCTATTTGAAAATGTAAATCCAGGTTTGTCACTCCCTAGCTTAAAACTGTAGTCATCTCTCTGTGCACTTAAGAGATCATCCTTCACTGCAGTCTAAGTAGGAGCATGCCCAGCAATGACTCTCAACACTACTGTGTCAAATTTGTTTTCTTCAAAGCATTTGTCACAATGTATAATTATATATTTATCTGTTTGTTTGCTTGAGTACTTGTTTATTGTTTATCTCTACTGTATTGTAAGTCAGGGACCATACCTATTTTATTTGAATACATACTCAGTTGAACATAACTCTTCACACATAGTAAGTGTTCAATTAAATATTAGTTGAATGAAGAAGGGATTTAACAAGTTGAGTGTGGCTATGTTGGTAAAAAAATAAAAAACAAGGGGTGCCTATAAAAACAAGTTTTCCTAGGTGAATGGTTGAGCTGAACTGAACTGGGTGAAGTTTCAAGAATGATTTGTCAGATGGTCCCACCCTTTGGAGGAAGTGTGTAACCTGCACGTGTAACTGCATGAAAGGAAAAAAAACCCAACACACTTGCTAGTGGGTAGGCAAGTTTGATGTGTGCTAAAAGTCAGTTTCGTGTCTCTGCAGTCACACCAGTTTTTGTTTGAAAGGTTTTGAAAAGGGATGTAAAACATGAGACCTGATACAGGGCCTAGGGGAGGGTTTGTGGGACATGATGAAGTGCGGTTGCGTTGAGAAGAATACGCCGTGTTTCTGAATGCTAGCTATGTGGTGGGTCCCGTGCTAGGTGCTATATCCCATCCTCCCACCGGCCCTAGGAGGCAAGTAGTATGATCTCCATTTTGTAGATGAGGATGCCGGGGCTTAGATCGCTAAAGATCTTGTCTAAAGTCACAGAGCTTGGAAGAGATGGAGCCTGAATTTGACCTGCAACTCCCTATAAATACTTCACTTTCTATTAAGAAGTTTGTATCAGCTAGGTTTAAAAAAAATGAAGAAATAATAAGCATGGTTTATCTTTGCTCCTTTCAATTTTTTGAAGAGTTCAGACAAATCTTTCTCCCCAGGGAGTTCAGGAACATGTGGCCGATGAACCTAATTTCTAAAGTCTGCAATTTCCGAGTTATCTTCTTGGCAGCTTATCGCGAGCATAAAAATATCATGCTCACCAAAATACTGCTGCTCTCTTATTTCCAATGCTGTTAACAAGAAAAATTGCTGCTATTTTAAGAATTCTCTTATAATACTGTCAAGAATTGCTGCCTTCCCCTTCAACATTCAATTTTCTCATTATAAACATCCTTTGATTCTTCTCTTTCAAGTTTTCTTTTTTCTGCTCTTGGAATGACACATCACTGATGCTGGTGGTAATGACGACATAAACAGATTGTGTCAGTGCTTCAAAGAAGCACAAAAGAAGGCTAAGGCTAAAGCAGGTATATCCGGTTATACGTTGCCCTCATGAACTCTGTCAGAGAATGGGGGTCATCTTGATTTAAGGCTCTCCAAGGGACCACGTCTCTGTTCATGCCATTAGTCCAAGGAACCCGTGGGCTCTGAAGCATTTGAATTTCTTTTAAGATCCTTTTATATGAGCGATAGTGTTGTGGGTTGGATACAGGCTTGATTTCTCATCTGGCTATCTGAATTCAAAAACTCAAGTGGCAACAAGAAAAAAGACAACAAAGCAAAAGATCCTTTTTTATTCTGGAACTTCCATTGCTAGAGTTCACGTATCAAAAGAGAGAATGAAGTTGTTATTTTTGAATTGCAGCAGGTCTCATAGTCAAGGAAGCCTCAACCCAATAGTCTGGCTTATAGAAAATAAATGTCAGTTCAGTTAGCACCTCCAGAGGTTCTCTCAAGACTCTTGTCTCTGTGTTTGTTTTATTGAGAGTCATGGCTATTTTTGAAATTGGGAGATTGTGTTTAAGGCCACAGTTTGTGTCTAAGTACATCCCGTAACTTCTGTAGTAAGGCTGACCATCCAACCTACCTGTGATTGGTACCTTCTTAGTTATTTTAAGAATTGCCTTTTTCCTTCATCAAACGTTGGCTGATTATATTTATTTGAGTCTGTTTCTGGGTACTCCATTCCGTTTCATTGATCTATATGTCTGTTCTTTCACCAGTGAGACACTATCTTGATTACTGTAGCTTTGAAGTAAGTCTTGAAACTGGGTAGAATGATTCTTCCAAATTTGTTTTTCATCTTCAGGATTGTGTTGGTTAAACTTTTGTTTTTCTATATAAACTTTAGAATCAGCTTTTTATTGTCCATAGAATTGCTGGAATTTTGATTGGAATTACATTGAATCTATAGATCAAGTTGTAGAGAATTAACATTTTAGTAATATTTAATTTTCCAATCCATGAGCATGGAATATGTCTCCATTTGTCAAGTTTTTCTTTGATTTCCTTTATCAGAATATTATAGTGTTTTACATACAGATCCTGTTTATATTTGGTTATATTCCCCTAAGTAGTTCATTTATTTTGAGTGCCATTGTAAATGGTATTATTTTTATAACTTTAAATTTCAGTTGTTTATTGTGGATGTATAGAAAAGAAATTGACCTCTGTGTATTCACCTTGTAACATGAAACCTTCTATTTCTATACTTGCCTATTACTTCCAGGAGATATGCTTTTGTGTGTGTCAATCCTTTCAGATTTTCTACATAGATAACCATGTCATTTATGAATAAAGATGATTTTATTTATTTATTTTCAATCTGTATACCTTTTGTTTCCTTTTCTTGTCTTGCACTAACTAGGACTTGTAGTATGATATTGAATAAAAGTGGCAAGAGAGGCCAATTTTGCTTTGTTCTCAGTGTTAGGGGAACAAGTCCACTCTTACATCATTAAGTATGATTTTAGCAGTAGATACTTCGTAGATTTTTAAAATTTAAATTGAGAAATTGAAACGTTTCTTCTCTATCCCTAGTTTGCTGAGAGTGTTTATCGTGAATGGCTGTTGGACTTTCCCAAGTGCTTTGTTTGTGTCAGCTGATATGATTATATGAGATTTCTTTAGCCTGCTGATGTGGTGGATTACACTGATTGATTTTCAGACGTTAAGCCAGCCTTATAGATCTGGAATAAATCTCATTTAGTTGTGGGATTCTTTTTATACATTGGTGAATATGATTTGCTAACTTTTCTTGAGGATTTTTCATTTATGTACATGAGAGATGCTGGTCTGTGGTTTTCCATCTTTATTATTTATTTATCTAGTTTTTGTATTAGGGTAGTTCTATTCTCATAGGATGAGGTAGAAGTGTTCCTTCTGCTTCTATTTTCTTGGGCAGATTGTGGACATTTGGTGTCATTTCTTCCTTCAGAGGTTGGTAGAATTCACCAGTGAAACCTTCTGGGCCTGGTGCTTTCTTTCTTAGAATATTATTAGTTTGTGATTCAATTAATAGATGTAGGCTTATCCAGTTTATTGACTTTCCGATTTTGCGAATTCTGATAGTTTGTACCTTTCAAGGATTTGGTCCATTTCATCTCAGTTATCAAGTTTGTGGGCAAAACTAGTTGTTCACAATAGGAAATCATATTTTTACTACATTTAATTTTAGGTTGATGTTCAAATGTATTCTCTAGTCTACATGCATACCTTTTGTTTAAATTTTTTTTTCTTTACTTCAACTAGTCATCTTGAAAAGGAATATAGCTTGAATAAATGCAGATACAGGTAGTAGAGGATGAAGAAACTATTCAGCAAAGATATTCAAAATCCAAAGTGGTGAGTTTGATAAAGGAAATCTCTCTTAATATAAAACCCTGTATTTGGAAATTAGTCAGCTTTTGCCCATAATCTTCTCTGATTTTGTTGTTCTCAATTAAAGTAGAGGAATTTCCCTTCATTTAGAATATTTTTGAAAGAAAAGGCCATAGAAAAAGTGCCCTGTTAATAACCTAGTTGTTCTACAAGCTATAAATTTAGATTAGATTAACTGCTGTTCGGTACTAATACAGAATACCAATGAAAAATGCAAATAAAGCCAGATGGAAAAGCAGTGCATTTATTTTCAAATCCATCCAGTTCTTGTTTTTGACATCTTTGTAGTTGCACTTTGAACTCTGTCTTTCCCTTTTTGGGTACCCATTTATGAAATTCTTATTTTGGCATAAAATAACTTATGAAAGTGTCTACTCATCAAGAAATGGCTTAGGCCCAAGAGAATTGGGCTTGAGGAAATAGGATGAAAGGGCATTTATCTCTCACTTCTGAGTACACAGTCATGTTGTGTTCATCAGTGCCCACCTGCAGTCGTGGATCCATGAAGTCTTACCATGTGCAAGAGGGAGTTTGTAAGTAATATCAATAAGAAATAACAGCTAGTATGTGCTGAGTATATTTTGGGCATTGTGATATGCATTTTGTATGTTGCCTCATTTAATACTTGCAACAGTGTTGTAAGTTTTGTATTATTATTATCTATTTCATAAATTGAGAAAATTGGGGACCAGATTAAGTCATTACATTATTATGGTCAAATAGCCAGCCAGTGTTTGAATAGAATGGTTATTAGTCTTCATCATTGTGATAGATTACAAAAATGACTCCACACATTCCTTTCTGTATGCATGACACTTGCCTTGTGACTTTGAAGCTCCTACGATCACGGAGAGGAGTCTGTTTCTCCACTGTGAATCAGGGTTTGCTCTGTGACTTGCCTTAGCTAATAGAATGATGGATGTGACTACATGCCAGTTTAAGCTTAGGATGCAAGAGGCATTAAACACTTCCAGCTCAGTCTCCTGGACCCCTGCCTCTGCCGTAAGAACCAGGTCCAGGCTAGCCTACTGGAAAATAAATATCCATATGGAGGAGAGTCCAGTTAAGTCATCCTAGACTAGGTATGCATGACAGAGCCCAGCCAAGCAGTGCCACCCCCCTGAAGTTCAGCTGATCTCAGAGTGTGAGTAAGCACAGCAGAGATCAGACAAACTTCCCAGCTGACCCTTAGGTTTGTGAGTGATAGTAAATGCTTCTATTAAGGTACTGAGATTTGGGGCAATCTGTTATGCAGCAGTAGCTAACGGATACAACAGGTCTCTTAAGATAATGTTATTAATTAATGGGGAATACAGGTGAAACAGATCGTATTTCTCAAGGTAATTTCACAAATCGTCACAGATAGATGGTCCTAAAGTGACCATATCTCTGTGCTTTAAAAACTTTTTTTTTTTTTACTATCCCCAAATCTTATGTTATATGGTCTCTAGGAAGTAAATTGTGTGAATGCTATTAGAATCATGCTTTTGATAAAATAAAGCCCTTAAATTGCTTGACTTAATTTTAAGCATTGTCTTAATATTTAATCAGACCCTGAGGTTTCGTATACCTTTTTCAGTTTCTACTTCTTGCTAAACTGAAATAAAACTAAAAGGACTCTTTAAGTGAACAGTGCATGTGCTATGCTAATCTTTGAACTGTATACCCAAACCATGCAAGTTTGAATTCCTACTATTTCTTAGAAATTACGTACAGCTAATAGGTAGAAAATCCTACAGGCACTCAGAGAATGTTTAGTTGCAAGGAGCAGAGACCCAGTCAGGTAAGTTTATTGAAAGTGAATTATTTTGAAGACACAGAGGATACTTACAGGGAAGAACTGGGAAAGCAGACGATATGTCTGTGTCTCTGTGTCTGGTTCTTTCTCTCACTTGAGCTACGTGGGCTCTAGCTTTTGTGATGCTCTGCTTACTTCTGTCTCAGCAAACTGCCCTCAGGCCTTTGAAACAGATTCTGTTGTGGCTGTGCTGGTGTGTCACCCAGACCCCCCTTTCAGGACTGAGGCGTTCTTTCTCCAGCAGCTGGGAGTGCTGGTGGTTGATGGCTCTCAGAGAAGTTGCCCTCTGGGTTTCCTTTAGCTAAAGAGAGCCTGATGGCCCTGGCAGTAGCCTTATCCAATGCCTGTTGTCAAGGAGGTGTAAAGACTTGGCTCCCTCTTCTCAAGGAGGTAAGCTGAATGGCTGTCATAACTTCAGAACTTACAGCAGTGAGTAGGGCCGAGAGCAGAAGAAGGCCCCGCACAGGCCCAGGCTGTGTGCAGTTGTCCAGCAGCTTGGGCCACTTGACCTGACGGCCCATATGGCTTTGGAAGTATCTGTGGTGGGAAAAGCTGTAAAATGGAGTTTATAGCGAACTCCAGTAGGAAAATAATAATGCAAAGTCATGCTATCTGCAGCAGAGATTTATGCACAGTGAGAACAGAGCAGCTCCTGGCATGCTGCTGACCCCGGTAGAGATGGAGACCCTGCAATGGCACCCCAAGTAACCACGTGGCCACGGCTACTCATACTGATCTAGGATGTCAGGCCCAGCACGGCGTTTGTAAAATACACGTGGCATATCTGGGATGGGGAAGGAGCAGGGCCAAAGGGTGCGAGTGAACTCTGTGAGCAGGTGGCTCAGTCCCCCATGCCATTCACCACGGTTGTACCATTGCTTCTCCATCAGTTCATACTGTGGCCACAGGAAGGTTCTCCTGTGACTAGGTGACAAAGGATGAAGGGACCGAACTTGTTGCATGGATGGGTTGGCTCAGTATGTGTGAGTAACTTGTGCACTCAGGGATGTCCCAGGAACAGCAGTGAAGAGAGATCCTCCCAATGGCAGAGCTTTGGACTGCACACCCAGGTACCCACTGTTTAGAAAGAGATGGGCCCTCAGAATGGAATATGGACTCTTGGCTTGGATGGTTGGTTAGGGGCCTAGAAGGAGAAAGATTGGAAGAATGGGATCAAGATGGCATGTGGGTGAACTGTGGGAATGGGCGCAAAGCGTGAAAATCCTTGCATTGCATGTCAGTGTCTGCCAGACAGCAACCACCAAGGAAGAAGCACTAAATAATCAAGGAGACAGAATGACTCAGTAAGTAACTGCCATCAACCACCCAGTGCTGCCGTGAGTGTGTGATGAAGAAGCTATGGTGGCAGGGATGGAAAACATACGTGGGTCCAATGGGAAGGACTCTTTAATCGCCGGGGCTGCTCCAGCTGTCACTGCTGCTGGACATCTAATCTGCCAGCAGTGGAGTGTGCTCTGAGTAAGCCCCTGGTAAGATACCATTCTGGGAGGAGTCCAGCTAGCCACTTGGTGATGAATTGATCCCATGAGGGAGAGAAGAGGGGAGGGCCTTAGCGTGGCAAATATCAAAGGAAGGATAGATTTTAAACTAGGTCCAGAGGATGATATGACGTATCTACATTCTGAATCCTGACAGTAGACAGTTAGCTAGTATTGTATACAAGACCTTTGCCAAGTTAAAGTTCATTATAAACTTTCAATCTCAGAGTAAACCCTCCATCATTGGATTTTTTATATAATTTATTTTACAACTTGGCCAAATGAGCCCTTCTGCACTTTTGGTGTGGTTGACTTTGTTCTGAAAGAAGAGTGTGTGATGAGAAAGCCACAAAAGTTATTACCAAAAGTAATAAGAAGTAAAAGATAATTATAAATTGATATTAAATCTCCCTGATCCATATTTTATTAGTTGCGAGGTTGCATAAATCAGAGGTGGAATGATTACCGAGAGTGTCTCTCATATTTCAAGGCCCCGGATTTTAACTTTCAGTCTGAAATGCTTTCCAGTCCTGGCAGAGACAAGTGGTCACCCCAGTGAATTGTTTTAGTAGTCAAATATGGAGTGCACAGATTTTGTGTGCCTTAATGAAGTGGCAGAAATGTGCCCTGAAAAAAATTTCAGACCGTATTTGGTCTTTGAGCTATAAATTGCTGTCATTTTCTGCAATGCTTTAGGAAAAGTCATTGTGGAGACAAAATGGTCTCAAGTAATATCTAGAACTTCACACCAAGTGCTACATTTCTGTAATTTACTATTTAGAGGTGATCTACAAAGTTCTTAAGTTTAAAGGGACCTATAGATTTTTAGATGAAATCGAAGCTTAGAAATGTGCAGTGAGTTTCTGCAGTCATATAGTCATAGAATCACATTGATTGATTGACTCGTTCATTCATAAATATCATTGTCTGCTCTATGCTAGGCCCTTGTACTAGGTCTTAGGGATCAACATGGAACAAAACAGACCTGACCTTTGATGTCATGGAAATCACTGACAAGTGGGGAAAATTGAAGATAAACAAATAATATACTAATAACATGTGGAATTTCTGTGGGAAAATTTGTGATTAAAAGGTACAGGTTAACATACGTATCTGCCTGAAGCTGGAGGGTGATGAAAGTTATTTTCACTTGAATTTCCTCCAGCTGAATTCTAGAGCTGGGCTGTCTGAAGTGGTAGCCACTAGCCACATGTGACTGTTTAAACTTCAATTAATTAAAGTGGAATTCCATAAAAAAAATTAAGTTCCTCTATCGCATTGGTCACGTTTCAAGTGCTCAACAGCTACTGCCGCCATATTGGACAGTGCGGATCCAGACGTTCCCACTGGAGGAAGTTCTGTGGAATAGTGGTCCTTGGAAAAATGAATGTGATTTAACCAAGCGGCGTGGGAGCTGGTTGTTCTTGGATTAGGGACTATTTCATGTGAAGCGGCTGTGATGAGAAGGAGTGTGGTCCACACGGGAACCTGAGAGAAGGCTGTGGTATCTCAGCACAAGGATGGGGAGGGGGTGGGTGTTAGAGCCTGCAAAGCCTTTCAGTAATGGGGTCTTTCTTCTGCAAGCAATGCAGGAACCATTGTGTGGCTCTAAGCATGAATACTTGTTGTTTTATTTTTAAATCATTTTGTTATCCTGTAACTTATGTAATATTGTACATAACTATATCATGATAAAAAAATCACTTTGTTTGGAGTGAGGAGAATGGATTGGAGGGTACTAGAGTGCAGAAAGTACCTGTTAATTGTAGATAAATGTAGGATGATTGTTGACTAAATGCCATTTAATGAATAGATGCTCTATTACAAATTATATGGGCTCTAAACCATTTCTACCACTATTTTATTCAGCTTTATCAATCATTTTCCATTGTATCAGTATTAATTATAATAATTAAATGATTATGATCAATATAATCAGCATCACCAGTTGGATTTAATTATTGAGTCCCAGATCTCAGCCTTTTCATTCACCACGTTGTCAAGCAACATTATGAGCAACCATCCGTCACTATTTCCCTTAGTTTTCCTAACATTTTAGGAAAGTGTAACACACAGAATCTCTGAGCTCCCTCTTATGAGTGGTTGGTCAGGACAATCCAGTGCAGGTGTTTTGCATATCTCCATTAATAGTTCACACCGTGGACAATCAGTGCACTTCTTACTAGTGGAAATAGAGTCCTTAAATTTAATCATATTAGAGAGCCAATTCAGAAACATCAGAACCAAATCAGAAAACTCATCTTTAAAATTCTTTTCCTCTGGAGCCACTCCTGGTACCAAAATCTCTTGGTCGCCAGAGTTCTCCTGAGAATCAGAAAAAGAAGTGTATATGTGTATTTATTGTAGGAACTAGGTCATGTGATTACAGAGGCTGAGAAGTCCCCTGATCCGCCCTCTGCCAGTCGGAGACCCAGGAAAGTGGACTGTGTAATTCAGTCTGAGTCCAGAGGCCTGAGAACCAATGGGCCTCATGGTGTAAGTCCTTGTCTGATTCCAAAGGCCCAGCAATCAGGGCATCAGTGTCAAAAGGCAGGAGAGGATCTACATTCCAGCTCAAGCAGAGAGAGAAATTCACCTTTCCTCACCTTTTTGCTCTCTGTAGGCTCCCAGAGGACTGGATGATGTCCCGGCATTGGTAAGGGAGACCCCGTTTACCGGGTCCACTGATTCACATGCTAATCTCTGCCAGAAACATCCTCACAGACACACCCAGAATGTTTTACAAGCTGTCTGAGCATCCCTTAGCTCAGTCAGGTTGATACATAAAATTAACCATCACAGTGCCCTAACATGAATTATGTGGGCCTAAACCACTCACATCGCTGTTCTCATCAGCATTATAATGTGATCATCATTCAAGCATTGATGTTGGTTATGTGCCCACCAGAATGAGAATACCTCCAGAACATTAATATCATATATAATAAAGTACCTGTTGGAGGTGAGATTTTACTTTTTTTATGAAGTTGGAGAACCAATTATTAAAAAGGGAGGTAGACTCTTTTTCTAGAGGTAGAGGCCTTAGTTCACCTGGGGTCACCCTTTGTTTTTTGAAAAACAGTCGAATTCTTTCATTATACAAGTGAAAAACAAGCACCGAGCCGTTGTCCTGAGATGAAGGTTTTGTGAAACATGTGGAGCTTAACTATACTGGTATTGCACCGAGGAGGTTGGTGGGGAGGTGTTAGAAGCAATGTGAAGAAGACCACAGGGGCATCTTAAGAGGGGTTGATAAAGAATTTGACCCCTTTCCTTGTGGTTCAAAATTACT
The DNA here is from genome assembly GCF_009834535.1 of Camelus ferus. Classification (NCBI taxonomy): domain Eukaryota; kingdom Metazoa; phylum Chordata; class Mammalia; order Artiodactyla; family Camelidae; genus Camelus; species Camelus ferus. The sequence continues at coordinate 9,770,818 of NC_045714.1, read as the reverse complement.
GAAACATTTCCCATAAAATTGTGTGGCCTTGAGCCCGGGTGTCAGGTGAGGATGGAGAGCCTCAGAAGCTCATCACTAGGGAGGAGGGAGTTTGAAATGGTGACCTTGACCAAACCAAAGCCTAAGCTGTTGGAGAGGAGGCTGTTTTTGGAGACAGTATGTGGATGATGCTAAAACTCTTTTTGTGCATGTGTCTTGCAGGAAATAGCTCTATGTATCCAAACAGAACAGATGAATAAGAGTTAAGTTTGGGGGTCTAAGCCATTTTTGGCAAAGATTATCCATGGTCATACAGAGAACTATAAGAAAGGAGCCCCTTCCTTCACACCTGAAAGCCACCATGGGGATCAACCACAGTGGCGCCAGCAGCACAGGATGGGGCAGTGGTTCCAGTTAACAGATGCCACAGATGCCTTGGGCTTTTGAGTCTCCAGACTGTCCAGTCCTGGAAGCTTGTGAGAGCCATTAGGATGGACCCTTGAACTGGACAAGTCCTCCTGGGATCCTGGAATGTTCCATAGCAGAGCCTCCAAGAGAGAAAGACGACTTCTTTCTCATCTCAACATGCGGGAATTTGAATGTTAAATAATATGCAGCCTTGGGACATAGAAGTAATACGTGTATTTGTAGAGCGTTTATAATTTATGAATTTATTTGTGCATGATTTATCTTTTACAACCCTTAGTTCTGGGAACTAAGTGAATATTGTGCCCCAGTTTGAATGCCCCACTGCTGGATTTAGTTCTGAACCGCGTATTGCAAAGCTCTTCTCCACTTGCTGAGGGGCTCAGTGTGCTGCTCATTCTCCCACATCATGCTTGATCTTATATTGGGGTTGTGCCTTGTGATCCTTTTGCCTTGACCTTAACTGTCTTTGCCAAGGTCAAGTCTACTTCAAGCCGTCTTGCCCAACATCTGTGCTGATGTGGCCTCTGGAATCTTTTACTCTTGGTTCTTAAGTCCACCTCCAAAGACAACATTTCCTCCTGTTTATTCCCTGTGCCCGCTCTCTCTTGTCCCCTTCTTGAGGGCAGAGGTCTGGATAATATTAACTCGGGGCCTAATGGACACTTACATTTTGGATAAGTGGGTATCTGGTTCTGGACATTTTTTTTGTGATGCAGATTTATGCTTGTACACCATACTGTACAACACGACAGGCTGAAACACCAGGAGTTACCCCTAAAGGGATTTACAGCTGGAGAGTCAATTTCCAGAATCTATTCATTAATTCACTCGTTTGTTCAGTAAAAAAATTATTGAATTCCTACTGCATGCTAGGCATTGTGCAGGGTATTCTGAACAAGACAGATACGATCGTAGGTCTCATGGAATTTATAAACTATCAGAAAGTAAAATACACTGAGCAGTGTAATTGTGACAGTTAACAAGGAAACCAAATCGGTGTCTGGGAGGTGTGGGCATTCAGGACTGGATGGGGGAGGGCACCACAGGAGGTGGCATGTAAGCGGTCCTCAGTAGAAGTGAACCCAGTGGCGGGTAGAGGTGGCCATGGGGAGAAATCGTTTTGGGCAGAGGGACCTGTGTGCACAGAGGCCTGAGATGAAAGGGTCACAGAGGGATGTGAAGAGTAACACTCAGCTTCTGTTGTGGACGTGGGGCATGAAGGCGAAGAGGGGGGCATGGTACTGAGGCTGGGGGCTGGTGAGTGGACGTCGGACAGGTGAGGACTTGGGGTTCTCTCTTACAGGTAATGGGAAGTGAACGAAACATTGTCAGGAAGGGATGATAGGGTCAAACCTCAGTTTTTGAAATCCCTCTGGCATCAGTGAGGAGACTGGAAGAGGGAGGCCACCCTGGACTCAGGGTGAACAGGAAGCCTTTCACTACCCAGTTGGGAGATGCTGGCAGCTTAGCCAGAGTGATGGTCGTGAAGATGGAGCCGAGGTGGAGGGCCATCTCCTAGAAGAAATTCTAGGGGACCATTAGAGATGAAGTGCCCACTCCCCCTTCCAGACAAGGCCAATGCTCTGTCTCTGCCCACTTTACATCATAGAGTCAGATACTCTGATGTGGAACTCGAATACTGGTGCCTTATTTGTTCCCAAGAAAGTCACATTTTCAGAACTTTCTGACTAAAGGAGAAATGAAGGAGAGGGGACTTCAAGCACTTGAGCGGGCGGGGGTGTTCAGGGCAGTGAACTGAAAAGCCAGGAAGTGAACTGGGAGGGGTTCCTCCCTGGAAGAGTAGAGGAAGCTTTATGGAACTTTTCTCTTTCATATTTCATCGATCAAACAGGAACCCCTACCCCCGGACCAAAGCAAAATCACTTCTGTAGATCCCCTTTATGAAGATATTTCCAGCCATTTCCTTTTGGAAAAGGCTATTTAACGTAGATCTGCGGTTCAGAGGATGAGCGTTTGCAGGCTGCTTCCGGGACGTACGTGGGATGTGAGTGTGTGTGCGCGTGCGTGTGCACACGTGCTTGCACACCTACAGATTCAACAGTTTGTACAGAACTTGAGAATAACTCCTGTGGGCTTTTTTTTTTTTTTTTTTCGACATGAGAATGTTTCCATAGCAGTGTGAGCAATGAGCTTGAGTTTTGGGGAGGCTGTCTAGTGGGGTTTGGCCAGCCAGGTCACGTCACCAAGTGCACACGCGTCCGGCTTCCCTGGCTCCCGCTTGTTGTGAAGGAAGCTCTCGGGATCTTGGTGTCCCCACGTGCATCTGGAAACAGTGGTCCTCCTTCCCTTCAGTGTCTGTGGCTCGCCGTCTGCTCTGCACTGCCCACACCAGCCACAGAGCAACTGGAGGTCCAGGCAGCAAGGATTCGCCTCTTTGGTCAAAGACTTGGGAAATAAAGGTTCTTCCAGGGCTTCTTCTCGATTACATCTCGTCACTTCCGTTGCCTTTGTTAAGACTGTTCTCTTTCCTGCTCATTTGGGCTGAAGTCTTCGCTGGGTTGTCCTCAGGGGTCTTGGACCCACACAGCCCTTTCTTGTCACTGCAGCGAGTCAGACTGGTTTCTCTGTTGACACTTTCTTGTAGACATAATCGAAGCATCTTCTCGGACAGAGCTAAGAATAGTGAAAAGTTAGTAGGCAAATGTTCATTTCATGTTGATTACCAGAGTGCAGAAAATTCCTTTGCCCCTGTCCTTTTACTGTTTTCTGTTGAAAGCAAAAGACCACCCTGTTACTTCAGAGGTTTTGGTTGGCAGAAGCAGAACTTCAACGTGGTCTCCTTTAAATATAAGAAAGATATTTGGGCTCTGTTAACCAAGTGGCATCTGCCCGCCGCATCTTGGTATCACAATCGCCAAGGAAAACGCAGTGCAGTCAAGCATGAGATGGAGCAACGCTGGATGGAGCCATTGGCCTGTATGTACCCCTGTGGTGCCGCAGCAGAAGGACCCTGTTCCCTCCCTGCAGGGGACAGAGATAGCAGTATGGCTGGCCAGGTGCCACATGCCACATTCTTGAACAGAAGAAAGAGCACACGTCAAGGCTGAAACAGGAAACGATATTCCCACCCAAGATGATAAACCCAGCACCAGCCGTGAGGACTCCTCTGTCTCTTGGGAACGAAGTGTTCCGGGCCCATCCTTATGTGGCCAAGAGCGGGCCGAAAGGCTACGCACATGGGAGTGCCTTTCCCGAGGGGCTCCATTTGGCTCAAGTCCTGATACAGTGGACGGGGCCTCACTTATGAGGGAACGACACTGGTAAGAAAATGTTCATCTCCATCTTTGCTTCTTGTCTACGCTTCCGTATCCTGGCATGGTTCTCTAACACTGCTGTCAAAGAAAACAGCCGTCAGCTGGCCCCCTGCCCGTCCAGGTTGCTGACTCAGAAGGCAAAGGCAGGGTCCTTTCTCTTCTGCTTCCAAATTTAAAATCTTCCTGGAACAATTCTGATTGGTGATGCCTGGGTGACAGGCTCATCTCTGGGTCAACCACCGTGGCTAAGAGCATGGGGTGTGTTATGAGTGGCTGGGCCGGGGTCACAGGCCTGTTCCTGGGACAGGGAGGAGGGGATTATGATCAGCATTGCCCTCGTCAGTCAGGACACTGAAGTGGAGGGGTAGCAGCTTTCCAACGGAAAGGCACGTGCTTGCATGAAAGAACGAGATGCCCACCACACTCGGCAACCTCAGTTTAATCCAAGGGAACCTCCCCTGTCTTCAAAACCAAGATATTCACACCGGGCTGAACCTGGTGAACCGCCAAGGAAGCGTTAAAATACAGAGTCCCTGGACCCCATCCTTAGCGTATTTAATTCAGTGGGTCTGGGCTTGCCCTCTGAATCTGTAACATTTTTCATTTTTTCTTGGTGATCCTCATAAAGATGTTGCTTTGGCAAACACTGGTGAGCCCAGTTGTAATAGACAGAGTGTAGACTCTTCAAAGAAAGATTAAATTGAGCCAAGGGTACTTTGAGAATCTGATATTTAATTGCACTTAAATTCTTTGGAAATCGCAGTCTGTATTGGTAGATAACATCTGTTCCTTCCTCTGCTGTCGGAGAGGCAGGAAGGGAATCAGGCTTGAGGATGGAAAGCAGAACCCTGTCTGAAGGAGGACACTGTGAAGACCCCAGGGGTGCAAGGCCAGGGGGAGTGGGGAGGATGGGCAGTACATTGTGGCCACCAGCATCTGAACCCCTTTCAGTGCTTGGGGAACTACACATCTTAAGAGCCTTGGTGAGACGAAGGATTACCTTCTGCTTTAGAAGCTCCAAATGCCAGGAACGTATTGTCCAGCCTCCCTTGCAGCTTAGATGCAGGTCCCACCAATGGGATGCATCGTCCTGAGACTTTGTGGTTAAGGTGAGCGCAAGGCATCCTAGTTGGCGCAGGGACGTCAGCAGGTGATTTGGATGCTTCTCTGAGACGGAGGCGATGTCTGGGGCTGGAGATGTTGTAAGATTCAGACATTTTGATGGGCTAGGTGGGTTTGATCAGGATGAGCAGTTGTGATAGTTTGGAAATAGCATATATTATTTCCCATTCAGGCCACCTGACTCCCCAACAATTTTCTATCTACATCTATGGGTTAGCGGAGTTCCTGTAAATTGTAGAGTTCAAATGAGGAATAAGAAAGTTACTACAAAGAAGTGTCTCTATCACAGGTGTCCTGAAATGCTTCTTAAAAGTAAAAAAAAAAAAGGGTGGGGGAAGAGTATAGCTCAAGTGGTAGAGTGCATGCTTAGCATACTGGGCTCAATCCCCAGCACCTCCTCCAAAAATAAATAATAAACCTAATTACACCCCCCCCCAAAAAACTTTAAAAACGTAAAAATAATTAAAATAAAACCAAACCAAAACAAAAACCCAAACACCAAAAATCCCTGCAAAAGTAAAAAGTACAGAGGAAAGAAAGTGAAAAACAGAGGCTGCAGACTGGCTGTTCTGGAGCTATGCGTAGCCCAGTCATGTTTTGGGTACCCCTCAGTTTTGAACTAGTTGCTAACATCTAAAAATGGAAGTTTCACAAAAAAATCTGAATTTATCTTTTTACTGAAAAATCAAATAGCTGGTGTTGTACAGGGTTAACGAGCAGCTGCCTGCCAGAGACGGGGCATAGATGAGCCACCTTTTCACAGTTATCTCCTGCTGATGTCACGCATTTATGGTCCCTGATTAGCCCTGGCATCCATCTGGACTCAGATTTGCAAGCAACCAAAGCTGACTGTGACTCATTTCAGGAGAAAGGGAATTTATTGAAGTATATTGGGTGGTTCACAGAATTTCTTAGAGGACTGGAGAGCTGGGTCAGAGGTGATGCAGCCAGGAGTGAAACCCTGGCTAACAGCTCGTGCTGCAGCCCTGGGGCCACCAAGACAGGACAGCCTGCGGCTGCTGAGCACAGACCCGCAGCCTGCTGCCCACGCGTCACCTGCTCTGCGTGGTTTCTGCCCCAGAACCCTTGCAGCTGCTGCCGCTTTCCCTAGAAGAGGCTCTGCGAGGTCCCTGCTCCCTCTCACTGACTTCTCATTCAGCGTCGGGGGTGGGTGAGTTGGATTTGCAGAGTTTGGCTCACACGCTTGCACCCTAGCTGCACGGGAAGCTGGACATGAATATTTGGTGCTTTCAGCTTCTGTGGTGGGAGACAGGCTCTGCTTCATAAGAAGGAAGGGGCCCCAGATGTAGGAAGAGGTTTCTAATACTGAGTAACCGAAAAGAACCGCAAGTGTCCACCACAGTTTGCTGCCCTCCCCTAGTACACGCTAAGCCCTAATTATATGTTGGTTGAACAGAGTGTAAGGCTTGGAACTGGAGAAAAACATTACAGCACGAGGGTTAGGAAAGAAGAAAAGCAGAGGAAACGTGGAAAGGCGAAAGGGAGAGAGAATGCAATGCAGCCACAAAAGGGGAAATTCAAAGTGACTCATCCTTACAAAGCTTTGCTCTAAGGTACAGTCCATCTATTTCCTCATTCACTTTGCTTTTCTTATCTGTGTTCCTTTATAAAGACTCTACAAAGCTCATTCAAAGCCCTGTGAAATTCTTTTTTTTTTTTTTTGTGGTCAGGAAATACTGGACCCAGCCCAGAAGTTGTTCAGTTCAGTCAATCGCCAGAACACCAGCTGCCTAAGTGATGAGTCGGTCTATCCAAGAGGTAGTTATTTAGCCAACAGACAGATGGCCAAGAAAGTCAAGTTAGTTGGTGTATTGTTTGTCATTCGGGATGCTCACAGCCAGCCGAAACAGCCAGAAGCCAACAGGTTCAGAGGCCAGAACCCATCTCCTTGGATTTGTTCCTAGACTCCTGAAGGTACCCAATTAGCAGGGAAAGGACAGAGCAGGGCAGATTTTGCTCCACTGAGCCCACAACTTAGCAAAGAAGGGGCATTCTCATAACCCTCGTGGCAGATAAGAAAGTGGCTGAGCTGGTAGCAGGGCCGAAAGCAAGATACAGCCCGGCATGAGGAATAGAAAACAAGAACAGCTGTGAAAACGGGTGTCCAGGGAAGGGAAGGGCTGCTTAACAGCACGTTTCCAGAAACATACTAAATTTCCAGGTACAGAAGGATGGTTTATTATGCTTCACGAATAATGTGTGAGAATTAGAGAAAACAGACGTGAATTTTTGAAGCAGTCTAGTGTTATCATTGGAAATACACTCAGAGAGAAGAGAAGGCAGAGAGAAGAGAAGGCAGCCAAAGTTAGACTCTATGCCACACCACTTTATTAACTTCAAAAAAATCTGCTAACGTGCCTGTACTACGTTGCCAGGAACTGTTGTGGGGAATCAGTTATGATGAGCAAAAGGCAGCCCACCTCCGCCCTTGTGAAACCTGCAGCAGGGGAGGGGAGACGGTCTGAGTCCAGTAACAAGATGGTGAATTTAAAATTGCAACTCGGTGAGCGCTGTAAATGAAAAGCACATAAAGCTATGAGAAGGTCGTAAGGTGCTCTAACCACTTATCTGATTATATATATGATACACATTTTATTTCATAATAAACTTAATATATTATATATTTGAATGTATATACATATGTGTATATATGTACACATACATATATTTCCCCACCCTGAGTTTACAGTCAATAGCCTTTATTAGAAATTCTGTGGTTTGAAACCTTTCTTCTTCTTCTGCCATTAGTTTCATTTCTGCTTGCCCTCTACTGATAATAATAATTCTAGGAATACAGTCAGTTTCTCTGCTGAATTGTTTCATCAGCTGACAAAAATACAGTTCTGAACATACTCGAAGCCCCTTTTTTTTTTGTTTCAACCTTTCTCGTGTGGTCTGGGGAAAGACCTTTGGACATGAAGACAGGTGTCCTGCAATCACATGCAACCCTCTGGCAGCAGTCTCTCAGACCCCCTCATTCCTCATCTGTGAAATGGGAGTAATAAGATCTCTCTCTCGGAGGAGTGGTGGCAGTTAAGTGGGAGAAATTATCAGCAATTGAGGTTTCCCAAAACAAAAGAAAAAAAAACAATGGAGTTGCATTGTATTTGAGGGTTAGGTTCTAAAATTAGTGCACAAGGGAAACACTGCTCAGCATCAGACTTGCCCTTGAAAATCCTCTTGGCATTGTCACCGTGGTGGCTGACACACCTGCTCTCAGGGAGCCCACCGCAGTTAGCTCTCGTTCAGAGTCAAAACAGATTGCTGTTTCTTCAGCCTGAGAGCCAGATAAAGTGGTTGGCTTGCTTTTAGTGGCCATGGTGTAGGAAAGTACTTCTCTTTCAACACTATAGAGTCACACTCAACCACGCCAGATGCTCGTGTCAGAGAGACAGTGGAAGCTGAGACCGTCAGCTGCCTCAGCAGGTTGCCGTCCCGTCTCACTCTCATTCTGGGCAGGTGCCATGGAGGATGGTGGAGAGGAGGGTTACCTTGTGGACTGAAGCTGTTTCTTTCTCTCTCCCCAAAATACACACTGTTAAACTCAGGAAAATTGAAAGTGTCTAGGACCCCCAGCTGCCGAATAAATAGTCGGACTCCCAGCTCCTTGGGATCCCTCTGTCTGGTCCTAGGTATTCTCGGGCATTTTTCTCCCATCCCCATGTGGCTTTCTGATTCCTCTGTTGCTGCGATGACTGTTTCTGGCCACCTGTTCTCGACTTTCTGTATAATTTTCACTTGGGAGAGTCTATTTCTGTTAAATGTGTCTTTTCAGATATTCTGAGTGATGAGACCCAATGATCAAGAGAATGGGGAAGAATGAAACAAAGAGAAAACAAAACTCTTTGTCCATCCTTTGCAGGAAACTCACACACCTGCCTGGAGCTTTACTTAGCTGCATGTCAGAGCCTTAGCCAGGCAGAGTGACTGCAGATTTACTTGCTTTAGCCTCGTCACTCGAGAACCGAGGCACTCATCCGATGGCAGTGGCTTGCCTCAAACTTGTTTTTGGTTATTGTCTCCTCCCTGGGCACCTGGACCTTGAGTCTCTCTTACACTTGGGCACACTGTGTTCTGCCCCGTTATAATGTCTGTGAGGTTAAGTTGTGGCCAGTGCTCGCCCAGAGTGGATGGGTCTTGGCCCAGGGTACCGTGGTGCACCCTCGCCTTTGGTCATGGGTAGATTCCATACATTGATGATGATGATAATATTCACTGCCTTCCAGTAAGCACCTCCTGGGTGCCTAATACTGTGCTAAGCTCCTTGCTGACGTTTCCTTGTTCAATCCCCACAGTGAGCTTTGGGCTGGTGCTACCTTTATGATTGCAATTTTCCTGGCTGAAGGACAGTCTGTAACGTCTCCCATGGTCATGAAACCAGTAGGAGATGAAGCTGAGTCTAAATGCCCTGTTTTCAACCAAAGGTCATGAAACCAGTAGGAGATGAAGCTGACTCTAAATGCCCTGTTTTCAACCAAAGGGCTGATCAACCTGACTGCAGATGGACCCTTGGTGGCTGCACCCCATCAGTGGCATCTACAGAGTCAAAGCACCTTCTGCTTCAGACTCACCTAGGTGCTAGTTAATAAACAAATTCCCAGTTCATGGGCAGAACCATCATCTCAGACTAGGGCCCGAGGCTCTGCCTTGATAAAAGCCTCCCAGCAGATTCTTAAAGTGGAAGCCATGAGTTTAGACACTACATCCAGAGCCTTCTTATGTGTGCAACAGAAAGTATTGTGGCCGGGCACATGTCATAGGCCAGGCAGGCACTGAGCTAGGCCTTTCCCACGTGCTACCACGTTATATAAAGAGCTGAGTTGAATTTAAAATGTAATCAGGTATTTTGATACTACTCATGAGCTTTACCAGTTTCAATGTAATTTTTTCCTTAAATATAGACTGAGAGGCTTTATATGTCTGAACATCTTAAATTTTGAGTGAATGATTTTTTTTTAGAGCTGGATCAATATAACAAAAGAAAGGAAATTGCTGTTCAACCAGTGCCGCTTATGAGAAAGAATGTTAGTTCCTTTTCTCTCCAAACTTTAATTAAGTTCAAGTTATGAAAAAAAAAGTCAATGTAGTAGGTTCCTATTGGATGGTCTTTCTAGCACCCTTTTCCTTTAAAAAAACTATTAAATGTGAATCACAATGTAAAGATTGCTTGGGCCATTCAAATAATAAACAGCTGAAGTAAAATTAATAGTGTTTCCTTTCCTTTTATTCCATTCCTCTGATGTTGATAATTTTCTGTCTAGCTTTTCATATTTTCCCCCTGCTTATTCAAATATATCGTATCTGTGTACACTTATAGCCTGTTAACATGGAAACGCATATTACAAAGTGTACATGGAATTGCACATTACAAATTAATCTGTATCTTGCCCCTTTCCCTTCACCACATATTATTTGCAGCATTTTTTAAGGAACTGTCCTCTCCTCTCAACCCTGTTTCAATTTTCCACATACCTAGTTGTTGAAATTATTATGCGTGTGTTGCAAAGTGTGGATGTGTGATCCCAGAGGGGGCGGTGAGTCTGTCTCTTCCCTGGAATTTTGGGGTATCTTCTGGGTGGACGATTCTGTTATGTGTAAAACTTGGTAGTGTCACTTGCTGTTGTCCGTCATGTAGGATTCAGAGAAAGCTAGACTGCAGTGAGCAAAAGAATAATGCAGATGTGCCAGAGAGAGAGAGAGAGAGAGAGAGAGATGGAAGTAGACATACAGACAGTTGATAGGTGATTGATAGATATATTGTTAGACAGATAGGTAGAAAAGGCAACATTTTAGGTGATCCACAAGGCTTCATTACATTCCCAAGGTTCAGCTCTGCCCCTGGACTCAGTGAGATAGGGTCCTTCCAATAAATCCTGTTTGCCTCATTGGCCTCCCATTGTTAGTACCTAAGCATGGACTCAACATTTCAAGCCCCCTATCAAAAAAACAAACAACTCAATTTTAAAAAATGGGCAGAAGACCTAAATAGACATTTCTCCAAAGAAGACATCCAGATGGCCAACAGGCACATGAAAAGATGCTCAATATCACTAATAATTAGAGAAATGCAAATCAAAACTACAATGAGGTATCACTTCACACTGTTCAGAATGTCCATCATCAAAAAGTCTACAAATAACATGCTGGAGAGGATGTGGAAAGAAGGGAACCCTCCTACACAGCTGGTGGGAATGTAATGTGGTGCAGCCACTGTGGAAGACAGTATGGAGATTCCTCAAAAACCTAAAAATAGATTTACCATAATGATTCAGCAGTCCCACTCCTGGCCATATGTCCAGGAAAGATGAAAACCCTAATTTGAAAAGATAACATGAAGCTCAGTGTTCATAGCAGCACTATTTACAATAGCCAAGACATGGAAGCAACCTAAATATCCATTGACAGGGTGACTGGATAAAGAAGATGTGGTGTATATACACAATGGAATACTATTTAACCATAAAAAGAATGAAATAATGTCATTTGCAGCAACATAGGTGAAACTAGAGATGATCATACTAAGTGAAGTAAATTTGAAAGAGAAAGACAAATATCATATGATATTATTTATATATGGAACCTAAAAAAAATTATTGTTGGCCAGTGTAGCATTTGGGGAACCATCCCAAACAGTTTTTAAATTATGAAATCAATTAAAAATGATGTTTAAATCATCCTTATGTTTCCCCCCACAAGTACAGTCTTCATACAAAACAAGTCAGTAATTTGGCTGTCTCCAAGGGGAGTCCTGAGGATTTACTCAACACTGCGCTGAAGCATTCAAGACTCACATATTGGTTGCTAACAAAGCCTTTTCCTCCTAAAGCTACTTATTCTTCCTTGAAGAATAGAGTTTGCTTGGGTTGATAACTGTCACTGCAGAGAGCAAAGGGTAATTAAGTGACCTAGTGGGGCTTTGTCTGGCTATGATGTGAGTCTCTCTGCTCCCCCCAACTTCTCTTTCTCACTTTCCCACCTTCTGCATGACTAACCAGAGGCTCTGTCTGCTGCCTGATGCATGGAGCCTTCTTTCATGCAACCATGGGGCTGTTTTTCAGGCGAGGTCCTTAGTGTCCATCTTTGCCTTCTTCAAGATATTTTCTTTAGAAACAGAAAATTGCTCATGGATCCTTATGGTCTAGGGCTTGCTTGGAACTTGGTTTCTCTAAGGGATGGTCAGACAGGCAGACATGGAATTCACTGACCACAGAAGTACTGCTTTCCTATGCACGACTGGTTCATATTTTAATTTAATTTTACTAATTTGTTTTAAGTTGAGCCCAAGTGCAGAAAAATAAATCGCTAAAGATCCAGCAACAGAATTCCCGGGCATCAAATACAATCTGGGAATCTCAGAAAAAGGGAAATACTTGGATCACAACTAGATTTTCTAATAGTACATCTGCAACTTGAGAAAAAAAAAAGAAGAGAAAAGAAAAAAGAAAAGGAAAGAAAAATGAGAAGAAGTGGATCTGTGCTGTGGTTGGAAGAAACTTGTACTTGATCACGTTTCTTTCCTCCTGGGGGTGCTGGAGCTGGAGTAGGGGTGGGGAGCAGGTGATGCTTCCTTTCCCCAAATGTTAGGAAAACATTTCCTACAGGCAAGGGATTGGATTTGTTAATGTCTTTTGGCAGGAGAGATATGGGCTTATGTGGTATGATTTCTGGGAGGTGGTTCTAATGAGGATTATGGCAAGCAACAGTAGTAGATTACTAAAACTAGCTCAAGTGAAATGAGTTTTATTATAAGGATGCAGGAGGCTTCAAAGAAACTCAAGTTTAGAAGAAGTTGCTGGACCTCTTGTGAACAGGACTTAATAAACTGGAAATTCACTGTCCATTCCGTCACTCCCTCCATCTCAGAAATGCAGTCTCCAGAATCTGCTTTTGTCTACAAGTGTGGTCAGTCCTCCTGTTTCTTCTGTTTAAACTTGCACTTCTTCCTTAAATGGCCAGTTTGGGAGACTGTAGACCTCTCCTCTGCAGCACCCCGTGCTTACTGGAACATCTCAGCATCTTGTTCAGATCCTAGGGAGAGGAAATCTAGCAGCCTTTCTTTAGTAAGGAACCAAGACTTTCATCTTCAATCACCTAGGAGGCCTTGAATTTAAATTTTACTGAGAGAGTCATTTAAATCAGTTTATACTACTATAAGGTGAATGTGTGATAATGACATTCTATCTGGAGCATCCAGGCATTTTACAGTCAATTATGGAGTCCCTAATATGGTTGCTCTGCTGGATTTGGGGGCTTCAAAATGAATACTTTTGGAGAGGGAAAGAGGAGAGAGGGAAGGAGTTTCTTTAAATCTGAGTTCTTATAGGAAGAAAGATGCCTAAAGAGGGAAAGGATACAGACAGATTATATTGGCCTTTGTAGACAAGATACCTATTGACTATTTAGCAGTTCTGCCATCAACAGAGCTTTTTTCTTAAACTTCTCCCAGCCTGAAATTGAACAGCCCAGTTATTAGTTACTAAACAGCTTTTTGAACAAGGAAGGTGGAGTACTTACCCTTACAGGAGAAAAAGGGGAACCAAATTAGATCCAGCCCCTGTCTTCAAAAGACATCATCAAATGAGAAGAAATTGCAGCTGCTATCCAGGCAGACTGTGGTAGGATCCGGGAGAGAGTTACAAAGTGCGGCAAGGGTTCAGGTAAAAAGCTATGCTAGGCTTGGGGTGGGGGAAACGAGGTACCAGTTCACCCTATTAGATTGTAGGTTAGATTCATTCAACTCTATTACAAATACCAGGGTAGGAGCAGCAGCCAGTCAGTACTGATACTGCCCCCCAACCCCGAGCAGAATCTGGGGGCTCCTATGGCTCCAGGCACCAACTCTTTAGTTGCAAAATTATAGGGAGGTGGGGGCCTGGAAAATACCAACCAATAGGAGTATTTCCAGTGTTAACAGCTGGAGCTTCAGGTAGTGCTTATGGCTCAACACCCAGCCCTCCCAAAGGACCTTTTGAGGGGACAGGACTGGAGATGCAGGCCTGGCTTCTACTGTGGAAGGGCTTGAATCCATGCTAAGGAGGGGGTTCTTTCAGGAGGAAGTAGGGAGCTATCCATCTGGGGAACATTGCTCAACAAACATCCCTTCAGTTAATAATGCGTCAGTATATTTTTAGGAGCTCCGAAAGGCTGATGGGGGTGCCGTTTTGATTAAAGATGTGGTGCCTGCCCTCTGGCAGCTGGAAATCTAGAAGGAATTTGGGAAAGGAGTGACAGGACCCCAGAGCGTCACAGAACTGGAGGGCTGACGGGACCTTAGGGGAGTCCCGCCGGCTCAGAAAGGGTAAGTGACTGGGCCAAGTTCACGCAGCCAGTCACAGACAGAAACAAGCCTTTCCGTCCCAGAGGTGGCTGCGGAGGAGGACGAGAAACCTTGCGGATCAGAGGCCAAGATGGCAATGGGGCGGCACAGAGGGGAGTGCGGCACATCAAGAGGGAGAAAGGTGCTGTGTTCTTGGGGTGGGTAGCTTTCTTTAGGGGTAAAATTTAGGAGGACTTATTCTTGCTGAGTTAAATCCCTCTCTCTCACTCTTTCCCTGGCTTTGCCTGGGGTGTATTCGCGGTGTGGATGGGAAGGCGCGCCCTGAGGTTTCGGAGGCTCGTCTTCCCGGAGAAGGCCTCAGGCACCTCCTCCCAGCGGCCCCCACCGGCTTTGGTCCGCCCCAAGGCTTCCCGGAGCTCGCCAGGCCCCAGAGCTCGGAGAGGCAGGCTCTGGGCCAGGCGCGGTCGGGACGCCCGCGGGTCCCCAGGTCCCCAGCAGCGTGCCGCGGGAGGCCGCTGCCGCCCATCCAGCTCCGCATTCGGGGCTGGCAGCGCCGCTCTCCGCCCGGAGGGCCCTCGGCGGCAGCGTCCCGTGCTCGGGAGGGGCGAGGGGAGCCGCAGCCCCCTCCGCCGGCCCCGACCGAGGAGGGGGCGAGGAGACGCCGAGCTGGGGCAGACGCAGGGCGGTGGGCGCCTCTCTCTGGGCTCTCTCTCCGCACCCCGCGCTCACCGGGTCTGGGTGGTCTCGGACCTTGGCAGCCAGCATCGCTGGGCGCCCGGCTCATTCCAGGGTGCGTTAAACGCCAGGTAGGAGATGCTCAGCTGGGGTCACCAGACTCCTTCCCCTTTCCCGAGAGCCGGCGGGTTGAGCTAGAAGCCAACCCCAGCCGGACGTGCGCTCCTATAAATAGCGCGCGTGTGCCCGCCTCGCGCTCTCCTGGCTGCGCGAGGACAGAGAAAGTTGTGCGCAGGGACTCGGGGCGTGCGACAGAGGCAGGAGAGGACCTCGCCGGCCGAGCCGTCCTGCACCCTGGAACTGATCCTGAGAATTTTTGCTTTCCACTTTGGGGACCCGGCTAACCGCTGCCCACCTGCCGACGTCTGGGAGACACTACGCTTTGAGGAATTTTTGACCAAGCGAAAGTGGGAGTCGCTAGAGTCCTGGCCGTGAACACAGCCTCGCGTTCTTCCCAGTCCGGGAAACACCTTCTGCCTCTGTAATTCGTCCCTGCAGCAAGCCAGACGCGTACAGGACCGACACGGCACCGCTCGCCATCCACCACCCGCGTGGCTTCTCTGAGTCCTCTTCGTTTTTTCCTGCTCCGTGGTTCACCTGGGGGTGCTTGGGTTTAGGGTGAGAATTTATTATCATTTTCTCCTCTGAGGTGTGAAAGTGAGGGTTTGGTGACTTTAAATGTCTAGGAACAAGAGTGGGTGCAAGGGCCCCAGGCAGGGCTGATTCTTGAGCGGAGGAGGGTGGGGTAGGGGGTTCTGCATGAGCTCCTTAAAGGACAAAGGTAACAGAACCAGCAAGAGAGCGCGAGGGGAGACTTTGCCTTCAAACCGTAGAATTGGTGGAAGTGTGCGCGCCGCCGCCGCCGCTGTTCCTGCAGCGCTTTCGATCTAGCCACCGGCATCTTCCCGAGCTCCGGGGTCCCGGGGTAGGAGGCTTCGCGGGCGAGCAGAAGCGCCAGTCGGCTGCGGCTGCCCCCTCGGCTCATCATGAGCTCCGGGCGCCGGGCGCTGTCCGTGGTGCCGGCCGTGCTGCTGGCTCTCACCCTGCCTGGGCTGCCCGTCTGGGCGCAGAACGACACGGAGCCCATCGTGCTGGAGGGCAAGTGCCTGGTGGTGTGCGACTCGAACCCGGCCACGGACTCCAAGGGCTCCTCTTCCTCCCCTCTGGGCATCTCGGTCCGGGCGGCCAACTCCAAGGTCGCCTTCTCTGCGGTGCGGAGCACCAACCACGAGCCGTCCGAGATGAGCAACAAGACGCGCATCATTTACTTCGATCAGGTCAGACCTCCAGGGATGCGGAGTACCGACGGGGGTCGGGGGTGGGGGAGCCGACCTCTAGGCAGCGCCGATCCAGGCTGGCTGTTCAGGCTGAGCGGGTCTTAGTGGAATGTGGGGGGTCGTTTCGGCACTCCCTTCCCCAGATATGTCTGTCTGAAACTTCTAATGTCTCCCCCACCCCCGTCCCCGCCCCCAGTCCCTCTTGGCCTCCGGAAGAGCTGCTGGGGGCGGTGGGAAAGCGATTGGGAGCACAGAGCTGGCGGCGAGAGCTCAAGACAAGTTTAACAGCAACAGGTCCGTAGGAGCCGGCGAGATTCTGGTCCCTGGACCTCGCAATCTCTTGGCCAGAGCTTGGCCCCCTGACTCAGACTCTCCTGCAGGTGCCGCGGAGGCATCCTCACGCGCTGTACCCTTGCGGAAGCTGGATAAATGATTTGTTTCTCCCAGATGGAGAAGCGTCTCCCCAAAGAGAGCTGGGGAGGTGGGATTCCCACACTCTCTGCAGAGATCTCGCAGATGGCCGAAGAGGGTGGGGAGCTTTGGCCCTGGTCAGATCTCGTTCACCTTTCCGCTGCCAGGATCCCCATACACGTCTCAGGCACCACCGCAGCGGAAAACCCTTCTCTGGTACTTGGGGAAAAGTTGCAGAGGAGGAGAGGACAAGGAATTGGGCAGCTGCGCTGAGCTCCCGAAGGGAAGCGCTGGGGAGCCATTCTCCCTTTCCCTGCTTCTGTCCTTTAGGAGAAATGCAAATTAGTGGGGAAAGACAGACTTTGGGGTTGAGGTTAGGGGATAGGGGAGGAACTGATGAAAGCTGTGGCTTCGTTTTAGTGACCAGGAGCTCTGGGGTTTGGCTGATGAGAAACCCCAGGATATCAGTTTAGCAAGGAATCTGAAAACAGACTCCAGGGTTATCATTTCAACCCTAACAGCATCCAGAGTCTTTTAAATGCCAAAGTCGTATGCTGGGATCACAGTTGTATGCCACACGTGCAGGAGCACAGGTTAAGTGGTGCTGCAGGATGTGCCAGGGAAGGGACGAGGTGACATTTCTATTCCTTACTTAATTCCTAAGTAATGCACTCTCCAGCTGGCCAAAGACAGGGAATGCCTCTCTGGGGCTAACTATTGAATAGCCATCATTTTAAAAGAATTAAGCAGCCCCTGTGGGGTTTTGGTGCAGTATTTTCCATCTTGATGGAAATAAAGTCTAGCATGACCCCTGGCTTGTATTTCAATGCATTAATTAAATGCTGTGGACATTGCACTATGCTGTGTACAGTGCATTCTTTTCAGTGACCTTTCGGTCAATTAGAAGAGGAGAAGGGTTTGTTCTTCTGTTCTGGGAGGGTCATGCATCTTAGAGGCAACAAGATATACTTAGTTATAAATCTCTTTGTGCCTGGATACTCTAACTACTGTGTAGAGTCAACATCCAGCCTTATGTGTAGTCAACACTAATCAGCTGTTTCCATTATTGTTAATGAATTATGCTACTTGTATCTGATTCAGGAAGTCCCTGCTAAGTACCTCGAATTCTGTTAAATGTGCTTAAACGAATCTTTGTAAAACCTCTGTTGGGATAATTGCATAGCTGGTGACTTGTTGAAAGATCGTATCATAGGGCCAGAGAAAGAAATCTGAGGCTTACTTGGAAAAAGGTATAATCTCAGAATAAAGTGATACACGTCGTACATCTGCCTGACCATCGCTATATTCTGGTGCATCACTCAGAGGTAATAGTATGTCTTTAGGAAACTATACGAAAGGCTTAATATTGTCATTAATGTAGTGTATAAAAGAGATAGTAGCAGATTGTCATTGATATAGGGTAAATGTCTTTATAAGGATATCCGATATTTTGGAATGCCACTTACAGATTTATTTCTTGGAGAGAAATGGAAGACACCCAGTTATATTGCCCACCTCCTTACACACGCATCTCTTGATCTTTTTCATAGGAAAGGATGTACCTATGTGACATTTAGTTTAGGAGTCCACTTACTGAAATTCAGAGCTAATTTCATCACCAGTAGAACCAGATCGAACCTCTTGGAATACAGAATGCATTGTTATTTTCTTGGGAACTGGTGCTTTATTTCATCATTTTGGCCCCTTGAACTTTAAATAAAGAGCAGGTGATTGATAAGGGGAATAACTGATAGAATTGAGAGGAACACAAGAAGGCCACCTATTTCAGTCTCTCCTCTTTGGCAGCCTGCAAAGGCTGAGTCATTGCCAAAATATAAGTAAGGCCTAGATGATAGCAGTGAAACCAATGGCCATGGATCTTAGCAGAGGCTTGGCAGAGGCTCAGAGGAGGGCCAGGCATTCAGATCACTTTGTGCACTGACTCTTCAGTGTCACGGATTATGTCACATGGTGGAGGGGGTGCCCAGGCCTCTGCACGATGTGTCCAGGAATGACTGCAGAGAGCCCCTGGGTGCCGATTGGCTGGCTTGGAAACGTCACCTCTGGACACTGGGAAGGCTCGTAGAGGCTGGGCGTGTAAATACGTGGCAGACGCCTTTTATCTGACTCTCAAGGTAAAGCTAATATTTCTGAGCCTTCACATGTTCCTAGATGTTTCCAGAGCCATTAGGCCTTGCTGGAAATTGAGGCATGAGTACAAAGCAGTTGACCTTATTTTTTTCCCATAACATTTAAAAAAGAGAGAAAACTTCCAATATACAAATCCATTTTCTAAGTCACTAAAGACAAAAGGAAGAGAACTTAATGTTTTATTTTCTATTTTTAAAAGCTAGTTTTCTTTCTTAAGAAAAAAAGGAAGAAAAGAAAATGGAAGGAAGAAAACTTATTTTACTTACAGAAGAGAATATTGTAGTAATTTACTGTTATTCTTTTTATTTGTAGATCCTAGTAAATGTGGGTAATTTTTTCACGCTGGAGTCTGTCTTTGTAGCACCAAGAAAAGGAATTTACAGTTTCAGTTTTCACGTAATTAAAGTCTACCAGAGCCAAACAATCCAGGTATGTCTTTAGACCTGTTCCCTCTCTACCCCCAGACAACAGGGTTTATTGGTAGTAGGTTATGTATTTAAATATTTTTCCACCTTTATAGTAGTTTATTTTTTAAAGCGCTTAATTTCCAGTAACATCCATTAAGACGTGACAGAAAGCACAAGGAAATATAAACAATTGAACTTATTACCTTAATAACAACCAATCACTTAAAAAACAGTAAAAATCCAGGGACACAAATCTCCTTATCAGATCTTGACTGCTTTCAGTGCATGTGCAAAAATTACTTGAACTTGTAAGGAAAAAAATAACTAGTAAGACTGTCAGAGCTTTACAAGTATCTACTGAATAAATAAACTTGCTGTCATCTTGAGATACAGTCAACCGCTGAGAGTAAATCTGTGAAGGAACAATTATTCAATACACTCTTCAAAAAAATTTTAACATCATTCTCAAGAGTATTCATTTAATCCTCACAACAGTCGTTTCCAATATACTTTTCAAGAAAGGGTGTTCTATGCTTTTGCTTTCAGTGGTTTATCCTCAGTTCCTCTGATGTTGGTGAATTCTCACCAGCTGCAGTTCCTCAGTTAATATATCTCGTGTTTTCCTTTCTAAGGAGTGGGCTTGAACTTAACACTGAAGGACAGTGATGAGGCCAGTCAAATATGCTAACACTCAGTAACACCAGTCCCTGTCTGTGGAGTTCTAGGATAACTTGTTATCCCACGTTTAATGTTTGTATTGTGTATTATGCCAGTGGCAATGACAGGTGACACATTCACTGACCACTTTTATGTATCCCAGTGAATGCATAAATTAATCAGCCTCAGATTTAATTTATTCAATATTACTTTTAACATAAAAAACGATGACCGTCTGGCAAATAAATTTACTTCCGTGGAAAAGCTTTTCCCAAGCCCCAATATTTAGGAATTGATGTAATGTTTAACACAGTATAATCAAAATTGTAGTATAGAGATAAGTGAATAAATTTGAGTTGATTCTTTGCTAATTATCCATCATGAAAATCCTCAATAGTCATGGTGATTATTATTTTAAATACACATTTCTTAGGGAAAACAGAGGAAGGAATCACAACACATGCACATATTCCATAATTTCAGCTGATTTTCAGCACTCTCTATGTCTCAGCTGTACCTTAAACTTGCAAGGATGCGGGTAGAATCTTGCTGTATCTGGGTTTATCAGGGCAAAGGGCACTGGGGCTCTTTTGACTAATGTGCTGGAAAGCCTCAGGCTAGCTTCATTACCAAAAAACAAGTTTTGAACAGAGAGGTAAGTAAAATAGTAAGCTTAATTTACGTGCTGAAGGGAAGCCAGTTTTCACATGGCTAGATTACTCTCCAGAGATGGTATTCTTTTGTGAGCATTTGATTTCCATGGGAGAAATTAAAAAAAATTTTTTTTAATTAAAAAAGATCAGCTCAGTAAGATCACACTAAGTCTAGCCGCTGGCCTTGGCTAATTTGAAAGGAAGAGGGTATGTTTACTGAACATCAGCTATATTACCAGGTTGGTTATCTGAAACATTGTTGCCCCCACTCCTCCCCTTGTAGATGTTTTGACTTTATAGCTGATTAACAATATTATATTGGTTTCAGGTGCACAACATAGTGATTCAATATTTTTATAGCTTATATTCCATTTACAGTTATTAGAAAATAATGGCTGTATTACCCTGTGGTGAACAATAGATCCTTGTAGCTTAGATATTTGACACAGAATCGTTTGTACCTCTTAATCCCCTCCCGCCAGCTTCCCCCTCCCCGCTGGTCACCCTAGTTTTTTCTAACTGTGAGTTTCTGGTTTGTTTTATTCATTTGCGTGTTTGGACTTTAGAGAGCACTTCTCAGTGTGGTGTTTTTTTTTTTTTTTTTCCCTGTAGGTTAACCTGATGTTAAACGGAAAACCGGTAATATCTGCCTTCGCTGGGGATAAAGACGTTACTCGTGAAGCTGCCACCAACGGGGTCCTGCTGTACCTCGATAAAGAGGATAAGGTTTACCTGAAACTGGAGAAAGGTAACTTGGTCGGAGGCTGGCAGTATTCCACGTTTTCCGGCTTTCTGGTGTTCCCCCTATAGAATTTGATTTCTCCGTGATGTTCATCCAGGTGAGGGGCGGCCCACCCCTGAGTTCCTGGAAGATCACTTCCTCATCGTCGGATTGATGTCTTTTATTGGTTTCTCATGGGTGAATATGGATTCTCTTTAAGGATTCTAGGCCTTGTCTGAACCAGTACCAAGCTGCACAGATGATTTTTGTGTGTGTGTGCATTTCAGTATATTTGGATCCGGACTCACAACAGTCGAAAACTATCTATGCTTAAGTGTAACAATTAAAAGCTGTCTGCAAGGTTCACTTGTTCACTCTGAATTTAATTCCCTGGAATTACTGAATTCGTTGCAGATGTGCCATTTTATTTATTTAGTTTTTAAAGACTGGCAACCAGGTCTAAGAATTAGAGAACTCCCAAGTTCCGACTTCAGCAGCGATTAGTGTGATACTGCCAAAGAGTCGTGTGTTGTGTTGATATGCTGGTTACACTTGCTTTTTTTCCCCCTTGGAATTAGTTTGTTTCGTTCTCTTGAGGTAACCACTGGCTTTTGTGTCTTCTCTACAAATAGGGTAAATGGCTTGCCCGCAAACTTACTCTCCGAGATCACCAACATGACTTCCCTTAAAAAACAACAACAAAAGAATGCTTCATAGTTGTATTTTAATTATATATGTGAAAGAGTCATATTTTCCAAATTATATTTTCTAATAGGAAGAATAGATCATAAATCTAACAAGGAGAAAGTTGCTTTCCCGAATTCTAAGTGCTCAATCCTCAAACCTCTGCCAAACAGCTCTGCTCCACGGGAAACCTTATACTTTATTGCTCACTTTAATTAACATGATTGATAATAACCACTTTATTAAAAACCTAAGGGATTTTTTTTCCTTAGACATGACCACTTCATTAACTGGAGATGGGATACCCTTGTTTTTAATTATACCTATTTTTCAAACCTTCTATTGTGTTTGAAGTATCATCTGGTTTTGCCTTAACTCCTTAAATTGTATATATTTATCTGTTAAGATAATATTAAATCCAGATATCCCATATTGAAACTTAGTGCAATATCTTATTTTGTCTTTTGTACGGGTCATATGAATTCATAAAATTATTTATGTCTCTGTTATGGAATAAAGGTTACTATATGTTAGTTGAATTGTTTTGTCCTTTCGGTTTTGGAAATATGTATTTTACATGACTTATCTCCTCTCTCTCACCAACCCTCCCTCCTTCCCTCCCCCCTGTCCTGCCTGCCTTCCTTCCTCTCACTGCTTTGTCTTGTGGTTTAAGAAAAGCTTTCTGAACTTTCAGGGAATGTCCTCCTCTGAATTGGCATAGGAAATCTTTACTGTGTTTAATTTGTCCAGATCCAGGAGTTTTGAGCTCGCCAAGAGAGAATCAATGAACTTAGTCAACTTTTCTTTCAGAAGGACTTACTGTCAGGAAGTTAAGTTTAAAAAGATCCCCTAAAATATCATGAGGGGCTCAGTGAATGAAGGAGTGGCTATATTTTCAAACTACAGACTTTGGGGGAAAGGTCTGCCTTTTTCTCAACACTAAAGGACAAAGAGAAGAAGGCAGGTTTCTTTTTAGGAGGAGCTGTTATTATGGATGTCACATCTGGAGATTTGGTTCACTTTCCTGGTCTGTTGTCAGTGAAAACAATTTGGGTGGGGGCCCTTTTGTAGCTCGTGGCATCGAGGAAGCCGTTACAGGGTTCTGTGGGAGGAAACATGCAGGCAGGTCTTCCAGTATAATTGTGATTTATCACCAAGTCAAAATATTCATTCATCACAGGAAGACTCTCTCCTTTTCCCAAGAAGAATTACCTGGAAATACTGGCAGTGGATTCTTAATGTTTGGCTTGGCAAGTTATCCCCTACTTGGCATTCAGTCAAAAAACTTTCCTCGTTTGTGACTGCATAATGTAAAAAAACACTATTGCACAAGGGGCTTCTATCCAAATGGCATCCTCTGCAAAGGTACCTGCTCTTCTGTACCTTCCCCAGCGTTCTCTGTGTTAAGAGTTTGCGTCTTTACATTGCAACAGAGTGAATCATCCCTGAGTAAATATACTATTAGTTATTGCTTTGGCAAAATGGCTCAAGAGTATTGGAATTTCTAATAGACACCTATGACAGGACAGAGAAAGTCTGGTGCTTAACAAAGTAGACCAGTGTAGAGTATCTTTTATAAAAGATGCTTGTGGCCATCCTTTGGGACTTGCTTTTGTTTTTCTGAACATAAAAGAAGATTGGCAAAGGGCTTGACTTTAATTCCTAAGCTCCAGTGTTTATATTTTGGAATGCAAATCCATTCAAAACCTTCAAGAGAAAATCTATATGAAAAAGCACTGAAGCCGTGGCTGTCAGATGTGTGTGTTGGACAGAGGGGAGTGGGGTACCTGCAACAGGGGAGGACCCCAGTGAAGAGATAAGACTTCTGACTAATGAGGTCAGAATGAAAGCCGCAGGTACTGATTCCTAACTAGTTCTGAAAAGTAAGAGCTACGCAGAACTTTGTGGCTGGAAAGACAGTATCAAAGTCAGGGAGTAAAAGCTGCAAGGGACAGAGGAGCATGGACTTTGGACAGACATAGGATGGAATTCTACAAACTTCACTTACCAGCTCTGTGACCTTGGGCAGGTTTCCTCACCTCTCTGGGCTTCAGATATTTTGTTTGTAAACAAGAAATGGTTGTGAGGATTAAATAAGACACATGAAGTGCCTGGCACACAGTAGGAGCTCAACTAAGAGCCCACTGTTGTTCATCAAATGTAAAGCCCTAACTCAGGCCAATATTAAGGGTATTAAGATCAGAATGATGAAAGGAAGAAAACTGAGTTTGAGTGGGCCAGGTCAAGGAGCAGGAGGAAGTATTTCCACAAATGGAGCCAGATGCTCCTGGCGTGTTCTATGAGTTGAAAATAGTTTTCAGAAATTGCTCGGTCCACAGAAATGCTGATTGAACATAGTGTTTGCATTGGCCCTGTCTGCATTCATTACTGCCAGAGCCTGCCTGTCTCTAGGTGTTCCCTGTCTCCTTTGACTGTTCCTTGATCTATTGATCAACAACTGCAGGCAGTTGTCTGTAGCAAGCGTTTCCCCTGACGGAAGCCCAGGGGCTTCTGGGCTGGAAATAAGGGGCTTGTCCATAGGACCTCACTGATTCCAAATGCTCTTGAGGGCTCCCCATGATTGCAGGTTCTGTTAGAGCCTGATTGAGTACTTAGAATTTTGTACCCCTACATCCCTCCTTCTCTCCCTTCCATCTTCCTTTGTCTCTTTCCCTCTCCCTGTCTCTTGGCTGTTTTTCCCTTCCTTTGTGGTTTCTAGAAACCTGGATAGCTGATTGCCTTCTTTTGGCTTTCATTCTTGCACTCTTGCACTCTTACTGCTTTGACTCTTGGAGTAAACATCTTCAGCCAACATTACTTACATCATCCTGATCATGTGTTTCTGTACCGAAAGTGGTGATGCTGCCCCGTGGAGCGTCCCAGATGGAACACAGCTTGAATCTTCCCAGGGAGCAGAGGGGTCTAACATTGTGGGTCTGTTCCGCCTTCTGACTGGGGGTGCTGGGCTTTACCGGTTCACCTTTACTATTTAAACCACCTGTCTCCAGAAGGGCAGTAAAGTCCATTGGTCCTCAAATTGGTTGACCTAATCACCATAGAGAAGTAATGAGAACAGGGAGAGGTTAGAGCATGTGATATCCCTTTACATTCAGGGCTGCAGAGCTCAAGTTGAATTCTGTGGCTTCCTGTGGTGGGGAGGGAGGTGGGGTGTAAGAAGTTGGTTTCCAAGTATGTTACTCTGTCCCTGCTAATACAAGCCTTCCCTTAATCTGGGTTTCAAATGGTATAAAATAAAAAATATGTGGGTTTTTTTTTTTTTTGGTTAGCATATTTTTTTTGCCTTCTCTGACCTTTATACAGAAAACAACTTCTTTGTGAATTTGATCCTAAAGTTCTCCAATGCCATCTTCTCAAATTAACATGTGCGAATCACCTGAGAATCTTGATGAAATGCAGATTCCAGTGCAGCAGGTCTGGAATGGGACCTGGAAGCCTGCATCTCTAGTAGTCTCCCAGAGGATGTCAGTGATGCCGGCCTGGGCATCCCGCGTTGAACAGCGAGACTTCCCACCGCACAGTGTGGTCTGTGGACCAGGAGCGTCCACATCATGGGGCTTGTTAGAAGCCCAGGTGGGGTTTAGACTCACCCCCGACCTACTGAGTCCGAATCTGCATTTCAACAAGCTCTTCTGACCCCTCTCCCTTCATGCTCCTTAGATGCAAGAAAATTTCTACAACTCTGCCTTCAGAATCACCTGCGCCGGGCTTCAGACGAGCGCGGCTTAGCAGGGTCCGCAGGTGACTCCTGTAACCGCAGGCCGCCCAGGTGCGGGGCGTTTGCTCCGCCCCACCCAGAAGTCCCAGCGCTGCTGTTGCCCCTCCAGCTTTACACTCAGGAGCCGAAGGCGGCTCGCTCGAGGCGCTCGCGCGAGGAAGCGCGAGACTCTCGTGCTGCGAGGAGAGCGGGCTGGAGGGGGACGCGGTCCGTGCGGAGGAAGGGCCGCGCGGGAGGAGCTGCCCCGGAGGGAGACGGAGGTGAGTCCCCCGCAGCCAGGGCACCCTCGGTGACAGTCCTCGTTTTGTTGGCACTTGTTCTGCGATAAGGACGTCGTTCCATCTTGCTTTTCTTTCTGACTGAAGTGATCCTTCTCCAGGGCCTCCGTCTAAGGGTGTTTGGCGTTTGGCCTCAGGAGAAATTGTTCAGCTTAATAATGTGTGTGTGTGAGAGAGAGGGAGGGAGGGAGAGAAAATGGGAGAACATTTTCAAAAAGACCCACGGAGCCAGCAGTTTCCGGTGAGCTTTGTCAGTATGTTTAAAATTCATCGAAGGGCAGAGGCCTTTCTCAACAACTCTTAGGTCCAATGGGTGACATTTACAAAGAGAAAATGTATTGTCACAGGCCCTGAGCTAAGGAAGTCTTTCCTTCCCGTGGGGTTACCTTGAGAACATAAATCTTGACCTTCAGACTTTCCAGGAACTGGAGTCTTTGAGGAAACCTTAGCGTCCATCAGTCAGCTAGTTCCCAGGGAGGAGGAGAGACTCTGTCAAGTCGCCGCTGTTTTGGCTCAGAGTTTAGGGTGGAGAAACGGGCTCTGTCTCCGTCTCCTGTTGGGTAGTTTTGGTTTGTTTTGGTTGGTTGTTTTGTCGTGTTTCAGCTTTGATGTCAAGGTACAATCAAACCGAGGAAGAAAATGCCGGGAAGTGAATGCAGGCTGAGTGGATGTTTTCACGTTACTTTTTTTTCCCTTCAGGATAAGAGGAAAACATGGCTTTACATGACTTGTCCTTTCAGTGGCGTCTTTCAGGGCCTTCCAGAGAGAAGGGAATTGGAAAAACAAGAGCAGGCCTGGGGCCTGTTTGGGGGTGGGGGGTACCTGTGCGTTGAGTGCAGCTGAAGGTCATTAAGTTGTAAACAGGTTCCAGTGGGTGTGGGAATAAGGCTTTATCTCCCAGCCTCAGGTGTCCTCACGTAGGAAAGAGGGCTGTCACCATCAGCCAGAGAATTTAAGGAGCGCGTCTACACTGGATACTCAGGTTGGAAAGTACCTCTATGCCCAAAAAGTGACAACAGAACCTCTTTATTTGCTACTCTGTAGCCACTGTTTTGACCAGTTATCTTGTTAAACCAACAACAATGTCCAGTCTGTGTGATTCAGGTCTCAAGATGGGGTTGGGGGCTTTGATCATTTTCTGTGTTTACAGAATGGACCCAGCTTCCTTTATAAGTTACCTACGACTGTTTTCTTCTAAGTTCCTTAGCTGCTTAGAAACTTGCAGTCATGAGTGTTTCATTTAAAGTAACCTCGCTTTCACTTTGAATGTGAGCATTTTGAAAACACCACAGTGAAAAAGTGGCATGCTTTTTGCCCCCAGTGTGAAAAAACAGGGCAGCTCCAGGCATTAGAAGCATTCAATCCAAGAAGTAACGTACAAAGATTAAAAACAAATTCAACAGAAAGCAAAGGAAAAGCGAACGATAAAATTTCATTGCCATTTGAGGTGACAATCAAGTGAAGGGAGTGAAGGAGAACCTGGTTTCTGTTCCAGGCTGGTGTCGTTCCTCCTTCAGAAAGGAACTCTGCATGTGAATCCTCCTTCCCTCTGGTGTGAAGGCTGCTTCTCTGCAGGTGAAAGGGTGCTGTTTTACAAGCAGAGGTTTCAGCTTTTCTTCATTAGCGTGACTTTCTGAACCGTGGGCAGAGGCAGAAAGTGCTCGATTCTGCCCTTCCACTTCCCGGCTACTCTGACGGGAAGGAGCCATGCTGCTGAAATGGTCCAGTAACTTCTCTCTGGGGAGGAACACCCCACATTTCCGTAACTCAAGGAGGCTGTTTTCGGGCTGGGAAGGGAGCTGCATCCAGCTCTCTGCCCAAGGATGGGAGGCCTCGGGAGGCTTCAAGATTCAGGAACAACTTCAGAATCACCTGGGACTGGTCTCTAGGAAGATGAGACTTTGCCCTTTTCCCTTCTAATGAGAAGATAAGACAGTATCTCTTAAGTATCCATAAAGGGAACTCTGGAGTCCATAAGAGCCATTAAAAAAGTCCTGTTTTGCAAGATTTCCTTTTTTTTTTTTTTTTGATTGAATTGGTTGTTAAAAACTAAAGAAAAAAAATACCAAGTTCTCCTTTCTTACTAGAAATTGGTACAGTGCCATGAGCTGAAGTTGGCAAGAGTCATCCATGATTTTCTGGGAGTTAGAGGCCAAGTTTGTTAGAAGGGAAATAAGGCAAGAGCCTTCTCTTGGGGTTTGGGCACATCCATTTTTTACTGAATAAACAATCACACGCTCCTACTGTGTGCACCGTGTTCTGTAAACTTTGAATCTGCTGCTTCATCACTCCTGCAAGTTGCAAACCTTTTCACAAATACTGCTTCACTTTATGGATGGAAATCCTGCAGTCTGGAAAACAGAGGGTTTATTATTGTTGGTGTTTATTGAGTCTGACAATCTGGGAGTTTTGAAACAGAAACCTGCTGGAAGTGACCCCCTCTCGTTGCTTTCACCATAATATTCTTTCAAGGTCAAGCCTTGTAGAAAATGATAAAGAATGAAATAGGGCTGCCACGTACAGTTGTGAGGGTTGTACACTGCTTTATCCCAGGGCTGTGCCACTTCAGTCAGAGACATCGTAGAATTATTTGTATATTGCTGTAATTTTCTAGCGGAAGGCAGTGAAGTGGCATACTCTTAAAAATAAGCATACTGCAACAATCTTCTGACAGGCGGGAGTATCTTTAATAAAGAAATTATTTTGCATGAAAGTGCCTCAAAGTTTAAGGGTAGCCTGAAGAGAAGACAGGCTTGCTGTCCTAAATCCTGTCTATCATGTCTTATTTCTAAAGAATGCCTTCGGTGATGGGAAGTTAGATGATTCAGCCCCTTCAGAGCTCACCTGAGTCAGTTTGGAGCTCAGGTGTCTGGTCTGATCCAGTTCCTGATCATTTACCCTGGAGTTGGAAGGTTAAGGGAAACTCTCCTTGAGAGTCAACCTACTTCTTGTGAACCAATAAACACAGCTTCTTGAAGAGCTTATTAGCAGCTTAAATGTGAATCTATCCATTTAGGTGTTCTAGGAAAACAATTCTTCAAAAATGTTTTATAACCCAACTTTATTTCCACCTCTCAGACCCCACCTCCACCCCCACATGTGGACTGGCCGGTAGAAAATTTCACCTCCGTTTTTCTGGCTCCCAACCCCTCCTACCACGGACCCAGACAGTGGGTCTGAGGGCTTGTGACTTGTGGGTGGGGAGCGCGCCCTTGGTCATGGATTCAAGTCAGTTGTGGCTGAGGCGCTGAAAGTGTCACAGGCTGTCTGGTTTCTGTCACGCGTTTCTCCTGAGGAAATGAGGAAGCGAGCTGCCTGCTTGAAAGGTGGTGAGGCGGGGGGTTGGGGGTGGGGCAGGACTAGGTCCCTTTGTCCAGATACTCTCCCACCTCACTGGGACCAACCCACGGAGCTGCGTGCTGGGTGCAGGTGGTCCCACCTGAGTTCCCCGCCACCACGCACCATGTCCCCAACTTCCCAACCCCATTTCTGGGCTTTGAGGCTTGCTGCCTGCCTCCCACCGTGTGCACGTCCATCCTGTCTTACTGCTGAGTCTGGGCTCACAGAGCCGCCCTGAGGGGTGGTTAAGGCCCCTTGGATAACCCGCCTTTCAGAAAGCGGTTCCCCTGGTGCATCTGGGGGGACTTCCCTCGTAACCCAAGGGGAACATAACTTCTGTAAGAACCCGGCTCATGCTGCATGAGGGAGAGTTAGCTTCCGTATCTTCCTCCTCAGCTGTCGGGTCTGCGTCACTTGGATGAAGCTGCCGGGAGGGCTTGGGGGACTCTCCGGGACTTGCGTCCAGCATGTTCACAAGGAATGCGCTGCTCTGTAGCTTTGCGGGTTCTTGGAAAGTGGGGTGGAGTGAAGGATCCCCCACTTCCCCCCTAAGTGACCTTGGGGAAGTGAGCTGTGTGCCTCGTCTGCTAAGAGCG
Source organism: Camelus ferus (assembly GCF_009834535.1). Classification (NCBI taxonomy): domain Eukaryota; kingdom Metazoa; phylum Chordata; class Mammalia; order Artiodactyla; family Camelidae; genus Camelus; species Camelus ferus. Next base: position 9,741,070 of record NC_045714.1, on the reverse strand, counting down.
TTGCTCTTCAGTTGTTCTTGGACTTCGCTGTGCCTTAGAGCCCCCCCGGGATGTGTGTTTAAAATGTTACAGTATCTTCCCTGTCCCCAGGATTTCTGCTTCCATAAGGCTGGGGTGGGGCCCAGGAGATCTGCATTTTTGACCAGCACCGCAGGGGATTCTGATGCTGGCTGTTTCTGTACTTCCTGTTGAGTATCATTATTTAAATAAAAACACACACTGGGGCTTTACAAACTGTCAAGTGATGTGCCAACTGGAAGAAGAGGGTTCCTGATACTAGAATTAGGAATGACTGACCTGAATTTTTGATGCAGCCACTAAGTTTGAGCCAAATAAGTTGAGCCTCAAGAGTGTGAGATTGCTCTTTAAACTTCCCACCTAAAAAGTCAAATCTGTTGGAATAATTCTCAGGGTGGTTCATTTTTTCCTCCTTAGGTTTTCTGAGTTACCAAATTAATGCCCGTTTGCTTAAAAACATGACAAGTGATGCTGCCGTGTGTAGGGTGAAACCAGAAAGATCATTCCCATTCTCCCTGCCAGTTCCACTGGCATCTCTGACTTATTGGGGTCCACACGGTGGGCATTGAAGCCCACAAATCTGTCCTGTTTTTCAGTTTCTCTAGGTGACTCCAGTAATCCGCTGAATATTAGAGACACTCTGCAGTGACTTTTTGATATTGCCATCAGTCAGTCCCAAACAAGAATTTGACTTTATCTGTTTATTTAAAATTCATGAAAATATCTGCTCCCGGTTCCAGATAGGCTTCATTAAACGCTCGTCACAGTGCTGTCAGCAGAAGCCCCTTGGTGCCGACAGAGGCCCTGATGTGTGTGGACCAGGCAGTGCCGCTGCTTATTTGGGCGGCTTTGGGGGAGCAGCCCGTCCCCCCAGCCCCTCTCTGGGCGAGAGCGATAGGAAAGAGGGGAGGCTTGTTAACAGTCCCCAGCCTTCCGCCCTGGAGAATACACTCAGTGGAGGTCCTGAGAGAGCATCCAGCCCCTTGGCTTCCTATGCACTGGAAGTTCTTGTTGAGTGTGTACAGGCCCTAAATTGCCCTGAGGCTGGCCGGGAAGGCTGCGCTGGGATGCCAGTGATTAATGCTGGCAATATGCAGCCGCCTGCTAATGGTGAGGGTGAAGCATCACGAGGGCTTCTCCTGGTGTGATTGTAGAGATACCTTCTGTGCAGCAGACAAAAGTAGGCAAACCGCTAGATGTGCGGAGTCACACTCTGTCCTGTAGGTTACTGTGTCCTAATTTGCTGCCTGTGGGAAGCCTTGTGCTCTGCAAAGCTGTGGCTGAAGAATGAAGATGCTGGGAGAAACCAAAAAAGCACTGAGAACAGCCAAGCCGGTCAACCCTTTTTGCGACACTCTCATCACAAAAGGAGGAACCTGCTCGCGGCAGTGAACTTTAGATGACTCAGAGGAGCAACAACGACGACAAGTTCTGGACCCAGATCCAGCCACCCAGAGATGATCACCATTGATGCTGCAGGCGTGTGTGTGTGCATTTCTTTTTAAAACACAAAACTGGCCATTGTCATCTTTGGGAAAATGTTCATCTCCTCTGCCCATTTTTTAATTGGGTTGTTTGTTTTTATTTTTGTTTTGGGTTTTATAGATTCTCTCTATATTTTGGATATTAACCACTTATTGGATATATGATTTGCAAATATCTTCTAAAATATGTTTTCACTCATATGTGGAATGTGAAAAACAAAGCAAATAAATGAGTATAACAAACCAAACAGATACAAACATGTAGATACAGAGAACAGAGTAGAGGTTACCAAAGAGGAAGGGGGTGTTGCGTAACATAGGTAAGGGGGTGGTCAACTGTGTGGTGATGGAAACTAAACCTTTGGTGACAGGCATGCTGTAGGGCCTACGGAAGAAGAGATGTAATGTACATATGAAACTTATGCAATGTTGGAAACCCATGTTACCACAATAAAAATTTTTTAAAAATTGGGGTTATACCATTCCATTTTGTAACTTTCTTATTCTCTTAACAGAGCAGTATCTTTTCATTCTTTTTAATGTAACTGTGCATTTGTTTTTGTTATTTTCAAGCAATAAAAACTTATAAAATTTGCACACACAGTACTGAATTCTTTTTTCCTGAACCATTTGTGGGTAAGTGTGTCCCCTCACCCTCCATGTACTTTAACATGTATTTCTCAACATAGCTATTATATACCACAAAAGTCAGGAAATCAAAGCTGATGTATCACTACCAGCTAATAGTCCTCAGATTCTGTTCAGATTTCACCGGTTGTCCTAACTCTGCCCTTTATAGGGAAAGGTTCCAGGGCAGAGTTGTCTGTTGTGTCCTGCTGTCACGACCCTTCAGTCTCCGTTAGTCCAGGGCATTGCCTCTGTCTGTGGCTGACTCTTGTGACCTCCACACTTTTGAGGATGACCAGCCAGTGTTTTGTTTTGTAGTACATCCCTCACTTTGGGTTCGTCTGATGTCTGTTCATAACTGGATTCAGATCAAGCATCGTCATCACCAGGGATATCCCAGAAGTGATGCCGCCCGGCGTCCTGGCAGGTGGCACGCAGTCGTGTCCCGTCACTGATGATGTTCCCTGATTTTCCTGCCTTGTGGTGGTGCCTGTCCGGCTTGTCCACTGTAGTTACTCTGTTCCCCTTTGGAATTAAGAGGTACTTTAAAGGGAGGAGTTTTGAGACTGTAAATATCCCGTTTATCACCAGACTGTGTGCCTGTCTGTCTGTACCTGTGTGGACTCCTGGTTTCCTACTTTATTCATTGGGTTATAATCCATTACTGTCGTCATTTACTTAAATGCTGAAATCGTCCTCAATTTGTTCTGAGGGAGCCATTTCAGTTTGGTTTCAGGTTTTTTTCAGCATGTTGCTATCACTCTTGGAGCACATTTGCACACAGAGATGTTCCAGGGTCTTGTACTTTTTCTTCCCCAGCACAGGAAGCAGCTTTCTCCAAAGCTCTGGTTTCTCTTAGTGGACGCTGGTAACTGAGAAGCCAAGGTCTGGGAGTTAGGTCTGCTCATTGCTGGTGTTTCTGCTCCTCAGATTCTCAGTGGACGAACTAGGGAACACATATATGTCCAGCACACACACCAATCTGTTTGTCTATCCATTCATCCTTTATCAGGAACTGGGTTTACCCTAGTAACCTCTAATTCCAGTCTAGCAACACAAGTTCCTTTTCATTCTATCCCTTTCCACATGTATACCTCCCTTCTCTGAAACTGAAACACCGGGCTCCCATGGTTCTCAATGACCCATCGGTCCCTCTGTACGTAACTGACCTCTGGTTTCCACCATCGCCTCTCCCCCTGCGTGGCTGCCCCCATTACCTCACTTGGGAGCTGACGTCTCATGCTGAGCTGCCCTCCCCACCTGCCCGCACCAGTGTGGAAGCCTCCCTCACCCCGCCTGGGCGCCACACCTGGCGTGGGGTCACTTCCCCGTTTGAACTCCGTCTTCCCCCACTTGGGCTCTGACATCTCAAGGCAGGTTGCTGCATCTACGTGGATTCCTTCCTCACCCTGCTTGGGCATCAGTAATTCGCTGGTCCATCACAGACACACACACCCCCTTACACACCTGTCTTGTGTATGTGCTTCGTAATATTTTCATTGTGTGGTTTAGCTACTGACTTGTGTTTTTTTCTTGGCCTTTCTCTTTTGAATGTAACAACCATCAGTGAGTGACATTCTCTGGTCACTGCAAGTCTTGACATAGCAGGGACTCGATACCCACTGACTGGCGTATGGGAAGGCATTTGCCCACTTTCCTAGAGCCGTGTTCCTGTCCGGTGGCTATCGGGAGTGAGGTGGACTACTTAGCGCTGGCAGATTTCTTTATTGTGGCCATGATTCTCACCGCCCACGAAATGTTTCTAGTCTCCTCCCTTCCAGGCATGTGGGTGGGCTTACGTGGTAAGTATGTGACTAAATGACCTGCCAATAAAATGAGAGCAGAAGTGATGCGAGTCACCTCCATGAAGACACTCAAAGCTCATGTGCAGTCCGCTTTCCTCCCATCTCTGGTGACCGTGGAAGAACACACTGAAATGGCTCCATCCATCTGGGATCTGAATCACGGTAAACATCCTCTCCCTGCTGACCTGAGCTGGGCGTGTCCTGTGGGCACAAAATAAACACCTAATCTGTTGAGCTTTGAGATTTATATCTTCTTATCACTGTTGCATGGGCTAAACTATCCCGAGGAAACATTGTTTAGATAAAACAAAGAAAGATTATGACATCTTACTTCGTGCTAGCACTCTGCTTCTGCTTGCAAGAAACAGCTTGCAGGTGGGAGAAGCAGGAGCTGGGTGATGACCTTTGTAGGAGGGAAGGGCAGAGGGGTGAGTGCGAACTGACCCCCAATTTTCTCTAGTCACGAAACTCACTTCCACGAGGCTGTGTCATCAGACCCTACGAAATATACACTGGAAACCTGTTCAGTACAGGCAGGTGATGGACTGCATGACCGGCCAAGCCTCTCATTTCCTCTAATTTCTGTGATTATCAGAATGATGAAGTACAGCCAGTTCATTAAAATCTCTCTTTGAAGGCTGACCTGAGGCTCCTCACGTGTCTGTCCCCAGGCTATGTCTAAGTGATAAACGCCGAAATCATCCTTCACACGACTTGGCTCAGAGGCCAAATGGCCACACCTCGTGCTGGTGGCTTATTTGACCAGCTCTCTGGCTTTGAATCTCATCTTCTCTGAGTTCTTTAATTTATTTACTTAATTATATGACAGACATTTAAAGGACCTGTGGGGGACAGCTGATGGCAGGGATGCTGTGTGTAGTGGGGGTAGGGAGGCGGGGGGGCAGGAAAATTGTGGTGGAATGAGAAGCTGCTCCGGGATGACACCCTTGGCAGCTGGGCAGAGCTGCCATTTTCTCTCTTTGAGTACCATCTTTTCTCCAGAATGAAAGGTTCCCATTTTCTAACCAAATAGGCTCCATTCTCTTCCTCAAGCTTTCCTCTTCCACATCTAAGGTGAACTCACTCAGCAGGGCCGGGTCTTCCCCTCTTCCCCTACGTAGGCTCAGCCATGTCCGGGTGGTCGTAGGTAGGCACCAAACAGGAGAACCCTGTTTATCAACTTCTGTGCTCCTGTTAACATTTCAAATTCTTAGCCAGTGGGTCTAGGGTGGGGCCTGAGATTCTGTACCATTAATAAGGTGATAACTGCTGTTGCTGATCCTCAGACCACATTTTGAGTATTAAAAAAAAAAAAAAATCACAGGATACGGTCCCTGCTCTGACTGTCCTGAAGAGGAGACAGTCGAGCCAGAAGGCTGGAGATAGAACCATGTCCGTACATAGAAACAGAAATGGAAGTAAAGGCCGTGCTGGGCATCTTTATATGTCATCCTAGGAATCACATTTTCAGTAGGGCCTCCCCAACAGTGCTATCACAGCCTGGGTGTGCAGGAAGTGGATGCTGAGACAGTTTGGGGTATAAAATATTTATGAGGCCAACATATGGAAAGGAAGGGAGAGGAAGCAGGGATGGGCAGAAGGAAAAAACCTGAGATCAGGCCATGGAAGCTCATGTTCCCCTGAGAGCGGGGAGCTCGGGGGCTAGCAGCAGCCATCAGGGTATCCTGCCTTGGGCCCAATAGCCGGGCCCTCTGCACACCCGTGCCACCGTGCCCAGCTGCCGGGAAGGGTGTGGCCTCCAGCAAGGCCATTCTCTGCAGTGAGGCAGACCCTGAAGGCATCGGCAGCTGCAGTCTGACAGCAAAGCCTTCCCTGGAGAAGGGGTCTGGCTGGTGCATTTCTGTATCTCCCCCCTCAACGGTGGCATTTGAAGAGCTTAGGCAGAGCTCCTCCCATGAGGAGAAACTGAAATACCGAATGGGTAGCTTTGTGTGGCTGCCGAGAGCTGATTGGTATAGTGATTGATAAGTGAATTTCCAAAGTGGGGTTTTCCCACCTGATGTGGCTCCTCATAGCCTCCATCGTGCAGACGTGTGGGGGAGGAAGGCTTCTGTTCATCGGTAGTAAGCAGAGGGGCACCCAGGCAGGCAGACCGCGTGGAGAAGGGGGCTTCTGCCTGCGGGGGGTTGATCTGCAGAAGAGGCGGTGGCCGCCATGAGGGCTGAAGCACCTTAGCTAGGACGGACTAGCGGCTTAAATAAAATCCGGGAAAATAAGGGTGTCCATGAGGTCTTCACAGGAAGAGAATTCCAAGGCAATGGATCTTGGTTGTTTGGAGTTTCTCAGAACTTCAGTAAGATAGCAGAGGCCCAGCGAGTGGTTACCAGTGCTTCATTTTGTGGGATTCAACTGCCACGTGTCTGCTGTTCAGAATCTCTCAGTGAGATGAAGGGAAATGAGTTTCCTTTGGACTTAATGCTGATTAATAAAACCATCAGCAGATAGAGGTCAAATGCCTCACATCAGGCTACTGATCCACCAGACGTGGGGGTGATGAACACGTCAGAAGGATCTTAATTTCCAAGTGTATTCGTCACCCTAGGCCACACAGCAAATGACCCCCAAACTTGGTTAAAACACTTTTTTTTTTTTAACTGACAGTTTCTGTAGGTCAGGAATTTGAGCACAGCTTAGCTGGGTGTCTCTGGCTCAGAGTCTCACAAGGGGCCACTCAAGGTGCCAGCTGAGCCTGAGATCTCATCTGAAGGCTTCGCTGGGGAAGAACCCAGTTCTGAGCTCGCCCGCATGGTTGCGGGAAGGATTCATTTCCTGGAGGGCTGGTGGACTAGAAGCCTCGGCTCTTTGCTGGAAGTTGGCTGAAGGCTGCCTTTTGTTCTTGGTCACGTGGGCCTTGTCAACAAGGCAGCTGGTGTCATCAAAGTGCAGGCTGAGATGGAAGTGGGGAGACAGGCTGGCAGGATGAGAGTCACCGTGTTTCACAGTCTCTTTTGCCATATCCTCATTAAAAGCAAGATCTGTAGATCCAGCCTGCCCTCAATGGATGGGATCACACAGGTGAGTGGGAGTTACTGGGGGACATTAATAAAGAAAAAATAATTGGTTCATGAAGAAAATAATATAGAAAAGCAGAGATTTTAGGAAACTGTCTACTTTCAAGGTAAACCATCAAAAGAGAATTCTGATGAATTCAAGGGTAGTGGCAACTGGCATAATAAAAGTGGTCCTCAGGGTTAACCAGTTTTGAGAATGCAGGTCACTGAGGCATCCTTACCCTCTGGGGAGGCTGAGTTTGAACGATAAAACTTAAGGTTTCCAATTGATAGTGTTTCATTTAATTTACCAGACTCTCACTCAGATGTTTGGAAGAAGTATTTTGATAAGCCATTGGCATGAGGGGTTAAACTCAGGGTGGTCAGTGGCTCATGAACTGCCTTTGGGTCCTTGCTTCTCAGGTTATTTTGTTTTGATGCCGGCTAGGATGCAAGTTTGGGTGCAGAGTGGAATTGTTCTGGGTAACACCGGTGAAGGGAAGTGGTGCATTTGCTTGTTGGCAGGGAAAACCGTCCAAAGAGGGGCTATGCTGTGGAGAAGTGGGGCTGGGGAGAAGATCCACATGCAGTGTCTCTCTGCTTTATAAAACCTTGAGGAAAATTCTCAAGTATTCACTAATGCTTTGTGGAAAAGGAATCCTATGGGGGATGTCAAGAGGAGGCTGAGAGGGAAGCTTCTGAGCAATGCTGTGTGTTTCTAAGACAGAAAATAGTGGAAATTGAGTGTTTTGCCTCCTGTTTATTCATCTATCCTCTCATTCAACAAGTATAATATTATTCACCAACCTGTTGCGTGCTGGGGATACAGAGACAGGCCAATATAGCTGCTGCCCAGAGTGAACGAAAGTGTAAATACAAAGGAGACAAGGAAAACGTCTCCAGAGTCTCTGATAAGTCATGTATCCCTGGAGAAGGTACCATTAAGCCATGTGAGTGCATTTGTGTGTATACATGTGTGCACGTAAGTAACGGGAAGGGTTATTTGTGCTGCAGACTGGTTTATCAGACACCGGAAGTGGCAGATCGGGCGCCCAAGATGAAACCATCGGAGTGGCTCGGGGCTGGGGAAGGTGACTTTGGATCTGCCCCGCCCTCCGTGCAGAATTAGTGTGTGCTGTTTCTAGACCTCAGTTGGCAAGTGAGGTAATGAGATGCCTCAGTTCACTTCTGCTGCCTCAAGTGTCTGTACAACCCCGCAGTGACTTTTCGCCCCTCCTCTCCAGAAGACGGAAGTCATACATTTTTAATTGGGGTTTCTCAGCCAAAGAGCAGACTGGCTTGCTGCCCGACTTACGGGTGAAGATGTCGAGAGAGAAACCCTCACCTTCTGTCCTGCTGGCAGCAAATGAAAACAAGCCTCTCTTCTCCCGCTCCCAGCTGCTTCCTCTCCTCTGCAGGCTGACTCTGTTTAAAGCACCGACTCCTTCCCAGGTTTGAGGCCAAGGGGTGGAGATCTCCTGGCTTCGGCTTTGTCTTTCTGGTGACTTTGGCCGGGACCGCTCATGGAACTTACTCTCCTCCTCTACTTCCCAGCTCCTTTCCCCGGCCAGTTCAGCTGAAGTTTGCCGTTCTTACAGCGTGTGCCTGTGTGTGTGTGTGTTGGTGAGGGGGTGTTAAGGCTCCCCTAAAACAATAAGTCAGCATCATTTGAAACCATAGTTGATAACATTTATTTCTAATTCTTTAAAGTCTTTCAAAGAAAGTAAAGCCTGCAACCTACACAGCACCCCCATAGGGACCACCTTTATTTGGCTCCGGTTGGTAATTCAGTTGTGATGGGTGAACTTGTGCAGTCGTAGCAAAAGAAAGAGGAGGAAGAAAAGCAGAAAGGAGAGAGGGAAGACAGCCTGCCAGCAGCTGTCATCTGTCTTGTGGAAAGTAAAAAGTGCTTACCCGTGTCCAGATAGTAAATCCTACCTGCTTTATTAAATAAATGTTGTATTTCACTCAGGGAAGGAGACCTTTGGAATATCTGGAAAATCTTGCAGGCTTTGAAATGGAATAAAGATTGATTTATGTGGAGGTTCACTTGTACGTGTGTTTCTCTTCCCCCGACACAAAGAATGGTAACTGAGATGCAGGCTTCATTTTAAAAGACCAAGAGAAGGAGTTGGGTGTTGGGAATTTGGATGTTTTATTTCTGTTGCTTGAAATAGAAGGATCATAAGGTTTATTGGAGAGCTAGAAGTTTTCTATTGCATGGGCACTGCAGTGTATATCAAAGGTCTGGCCTGGAGGCTGTTACATAGGACGTGTTCAAAATGGTAACTATTTTGTATAATTAAGGATTTGCATCCATGGTTTTGACTTTGTTTTGCACCCAGCCTTGAACTAAAGGTAATTTAAGTCTTCCCTGTTAGTCAGGATCATTTCAATTGCAAGTGATAGAGACCCCAAATCAAATTGGTTAAATTAAAATAAAAAAAGTTAGCTCAAGAAACTGACAAGTTCACAGGGTAACGACCTCAGGTATGGCTGGATCCAGGTTCTTAAATAGTGGTAATGGGATTCTTTCTTCATCCCTTGTCTCTAATTGCATATTATTTGCTTGAAGCTAATAGGCGCCTCTCTGATGGTGGCCCCAGACGATTTCAGGCTTCATCCTGCAACTTTACACCTTCAGTGGTCCATCCCCAGCAGAGAGAGAGACTTTCTCCTTTAATGAGCACCCACAAAGTTTAGGGGTTGACTTTAATTGGATCAGCTAAGCTCATGAACACAGCTTGAACAAGTCGTTTTGGCTAGTGGGATGGGATTGTGCTGACCGGCGCATTTCCCCCTCCTCCCAGCTGTGGAGTCAGCCCTGCCAAGCTTCGTGGGCTGACAGTTGGGGAGGGGGATTCCCCAGGGAAAGTGGGGGAGTGATCACCCCAAAAAGGGGGACAAAAGCAATAGAGATCAACTTCAGTGGCTGAAACAAATTCTGGGAACTTAACTTCATCTGTCCCCTTCTCTTGCCACTTTCCACCTTTTCCTTTCTTTTCATTTATTTAATAACCATTTGAAAGCTTTCCATTTGTCAGTTCCCATGTTTGGACCAGAAATACAACAGACTGTTTCAGAAACTGACATCTTATTTCCTCAATGATTTCATAACAGTACACATTTATAGTAAATACTTGCCTTACCCACACTTTCAATGTTCACCCCTTTGGTACCCAAAAGGGCCGTGTGAAGTCCTGACACTCATTTGACACATGCTGTGGCTGGAAAGCAGCTGCAGAGAGTGCCTTCAGTAGCCAGGGCACGGTGTCTCCTGATCGTAGACTGGACAGGCAAATGGTACCCACTGGTGGTGTGGTGGTGAGAGCTGCCTCCTGTGGGATGGTTGGCTGGCTGGCTCCCGTAGCATCTCCCCATCGGTGTCTCTTGCATTTCCTGGGGGGCAGTTCCGCCCTTGGACCTGGCACTCTGGCTTCCTCGGCATCTCCTCTCAGCCTCTTTGTGCTTACATCCCCCTCCATTATCCCTCCACATCAAAGAGCCCCGCTTCACTCTCAGGACTGGACACAAGGCACCAGGTGCCGAGGGCGCGTGCGTGAGGAGGCTCTCGTTGCAGGCCCTGACCTTGGCTTGCACCGCCCTGAGAGGGAGTGCCTCCTTCAGTTCGCACCTTAGGTGCCTCGCTCGCCTCGGCTCACCCAGACCCTGTGTCTTTCTTTTTCCTCGTAATTGTACTACAGAGCTGATCACAGAGGGCTTTGACGGCCCATTAAACCTGGACTTCTAACCATTAACAACAAATAGCTTTTCCTTGAGGACAGGCAGAGTTCAGTCTGGAGAAAACACCGTGGCCTGACCTCTCTCTTCCTTTTCATTTTCATTCTGTCCTAGAGAAGCAGAGCACCATGGAGGCTTCACTGTGGTTGAGAACAGGAACACGTTTTCTTTACATCAAAACATGCCGCATGTTTGTATCCTCCTATCCTTGCGTTGTGAGTCACTGTTGAGATGGTTGAAAACGTAGGATTGGGGGTCACACGCTTGATTTGAATCCCGGCCCAGCCAGTTATTGGCAACATGACTTTGATAAATTAATTGAGACCCCCCAACTGTCAGTTTCTCATTCTGACTGGTTATATCCACTTTACAGAGCTGTTGAGGGGATCAAATGGAATTTGGTGATGTTCACAGAGGATGTCAAATAATGCAGTCCGTTGAACACAAAGTACCAATAAACCATCGTTCCCTGCAACACACTTGCCGTGAATCAGCGCATGGCGGGCTTCGCTCTGCGCTCTAGAATCACAGCTGATGCAAGGGTGCATCCAGTCCCCCACCCCCGGGACAGCCTGCAGGCTGGTCGGGGAGGGAGGAGGGTTAAACTGGCAAGAATAGAGCTGGGTAAGTGTCCTGTAAGGGGAAGTGCTGATGACCAGGTGGTATGAGGTGGGGTCTCCCATCAAGCCTGGGGAGCTGGAGGCAGCTTCCTGTTTAATCTGATTCCTGGGGTCTCAGCTGGGAGTAGGGGGCTCAGGAGGAGAAAGATGAGCAGTGGGGCCGATCCAGGCAGAGAGGGGAGAGTGGGATGAGTCCAGGGAGCTGTCCTCATTGGCTTTTGCCACTTGAACCTGTAGAGATGTTTCCTTTTAGTTTCTCTTTAAGTAAAGCTGCTAGTCACAGGTGATTTCCAAGTGTATCTTCTGTTAGGCCCTTTTAGTGGCACTATTTGACGTGAGGCTTTAGAGAAACAGAGTGACATTAGCATATCTAAGAGAAATTCCTTTGGGAGAAGGTCTGGAAAAGTCATTAATATAACAAGAGGAAGTAAAAGGCATTTCTGAGCAATTTCCAATTTCAGATCCCCATTTCTGCTAGCGGTATTTTGACCTTTCTGTTCTATTTATTTAAAAAATTAAATTTTCGGCTGAATTCAGTCCTTCACAATGGGGAACTCTATTATTGCTGACCTGAGTCAAAGCAGTATTCAGGCTTTGGTTCCTCATTCTCTGCGAAGTTTATGTGATAGAAATGTGGAGCCTGCTTCTGTAGATGCTCCAAAAGTACACCCCAGCAGCTCTGAGACACCCCAGATCCAGACTGGAATACTCAGTCTGTGGTTGGTGGTTCTCCCCACTTTGAAGTAACAATAATGGTATTAACAAAAACGAGCGGTAACCTACTCTCTTGTTTCCAACATCTTCCAGCCCATTCACTCAGTACCCAGTGTGACCCTTACAGCATCCCACTTTTGTTCACATGATCACCCTGCTTAAAACTCTTCAGTGGCTTCCTGTTGCTCCTGGGACCAAGAATCAGTTCTTTAATACGGCACAAAAGCTTCCTGAAGACAACTTTCCTGCCTCATCTTACACTGATTTCTGTGTACCAGCCCTCTTTTTGTTCCTAAAATGGGACATAGCTCGCTTCTGCCTCAGGGCCTTGCACATACAATTCCCCTGACCTAGGGTGACCAGCTGTCTCAGTTTGCTGGGCCTGCAGGGCTTCCCATGCTGTGGGATGTTCAGTACTAAAACCAGGAAACCTGGACAGAGCAGCACAGATTGACCACCCCACCTGCAAGGAGAACTATTTCCCCTGCTTTCCCATCGCCCTTTACTCAGTTACCTAGTGCTCTTCCTTTAGCTCCCAGCTCAAGTGACACCTCCTCCAGGAAGCCTTCCCTGACTACTTGAGCTAGGTTGGAACAGGCAGTCTACCAGAACACCATCACTTTTCTCCAGAGCATTTATTTGAGTTTTAAATCTCATGGACACACAAATACTTGTAAAATTAAGGTTTGTCTTCTCTGACGAAGGGAAGCTCCAGGAGGATTGGGGCAGTCTGCACGTGCCCTAACAGCAAATGAAACAGCACAGTGCTTAGTATATGCTGGGTGCTCAGTAAATATGTGTGCAGTGAGTGGGCCCCAGTTGTGAGCTGGATGCAATGCTATGTATCTTATGTAAATTATTCTATTTTAATCCTGTTTCATTGCTTTGGGGTAGATACTGTTACTGCCCCATTTTGTAGGTGTGGAAAGTGAGGCTTAGTGATGGTAATGATGTTTTTATGGCCACCCAACTGGAAAGTGACAGACTGGATTTGAACCATGTGCTGCTAACTCCAGAGCTCAAAGGACACTTAACAAGAAGCCACGTGGTTAATGTTGTAGTTAAAGTTTTCTGAGAGCACAGATCACTATGGAGAAAGGCATTACTTATATTTTTATGATGCTTCTGTCCACTTGCATGAATGTGCATGCACATGATTGGTTGTCAGGGGCTAGGGGGAGGAGGAAAGGGGTGGGAGGTTTAATGGGTACAGGATAATGGATGAAAATGTTTTGGACCTGAACAGACGTGATGGTTGCACAGCATTGTGATGTACTACATACCACTGAACTGTACACTTTAAAATGGTTAATTTTACGTTATGTGACTGTTACTTCGTTAAAAAAAACAACTCAGTAAGTCATTGTTATCAAGTGTAGATTTTTAAGTACTATGAAGGAAATAAATAAGATGATATCATAGTAAGAGGGATGGGGAGGGTAGCCAGCCAAGGCATCCAGGGTACGTTGTCATGTGAGAAAAACAAAGGGAAGAAATAGGTCTTGTATGTTTCCATTTACAAATGGAAACATTCATTTCTATACAAGTGAAAAATTTCTAGACAAATAGACCAGAAACAACAGTGGTTGTTTTGGAGGGAGATAAGGATCGGACCTGGGGTCAGAGGAGGAAAATTTGCTTTTTATTTCAGTGGGACTCTATTTTATTTTCAGAGAACTGTTTATCATGGACAAATACAAACACATACAAAAAAGAACAGAGTACGGTGAATCCTGATGTAACAACTGCTCAGCTTAGGCGACATTCGTTCATTGGCAATCTTGTTTCATCTATGTCCGCATTAAATCACTTTGAAGCAAATCCTATTTTGTTTTAAACATTCTAGTCTCTCTAAGAGGTAAGGATTTGTTTTTAAAATGTAATATTTCAGGTTGGATGATAGTGTGGTTAACAGCAGTAGTTTTACCTTTTATTGTGTGTATGTGCAGTTTTACTGTTTGATTACATTTTTAAATTTAATTGTTTTGAAGGAGACGTAGGATCCTTTTCGGTTCTTTGGCTCTTCTTTTCCACATGTGATCTGCTAAGGCGACATACCTTACCGCACACCTCACCACTGTGACGAAGAACAGAGGATCTGGCATCAGATAACGCCAGGTTCAGATCTCACCCTTCCTGCTTGTTCTCTATCTGATCTTGGACAAAATCTTTAACCTCTTTGAGTTGTGCTTTCCTCACGTGAAGTGAGTAAAATGAGCCTCTGGCTCATTGTGAGAATTAAATGAAATTTTGCGAGAAGGGAGGACAGCCTTTAGCATGGTGGTGACACATGATACACACTTCTAAAGACTTACTTTGTTTTACAGCAATTGTCCTGTAATATTTTGATTGCAAGGATGCATTCTGGAGCCCATATCCCTATCTGCTAGCTGGGTGACTTTTATTTTAAGGGATTAAAAGGTGCATTTGATATGTTCAACTCAAAAGAGGATAGCTAGAATGATTACTTTATTCTTAACACGTCACGATTTTGTATCACAAAAGTAGCTGCACCCTAGTTCAGGATGGAAGGGCATAACGTTCCCCCAAAATGCTGAGGTTCAGTTCCCACAAATAGCACTGTCAGATTGAAAAATAAGGACACACATTCACTCTTGACTGGAATCTATGCTTGAACTTGTAGTGCAACGAGAGAAGAGGGGGTCAGCCCGACTCCTACAGCATCCTAACCAGCTCCCTTTTCCCTTGGCGCGAACGGTCGGCTCAGGCAGTAAATGGAAGGACCTTTTTCTGCAGCTTTGATGCGCAAAGAGTGGAGAAATGTTATAAGGGCTAAAACTTCTGGAATTCTGTTCAAGTCTAAACTTCAGAAAAAAGTTTATCTTTTTCCTTTCTTCAAGTGTCATCCCATTTTTGTCCACGTATGGGGGTTGCTCGTCAGTTTGGAGGAATCATAACACGACTGCCCATCAGAGGCGTGGCTTAAGTGAAAAGACACGTGAAAGCACTTAGCCCTTTTCTTCTCATGCAGAAGAGGGAGTTGTTATAACTGTCACTGGGATCGTGTTGTGTACGTAGGTGACCATGACACGAGCAGAGAGTAAGCACTTTACGAGATGAGAATGGGGTGGGCATTTAGAGAAGGAAGGGTTTGCTTCCGACTTCCATGTGGACGACAGGGGCCTTGAGGAAAGGAGATTAACAATGATTCTAAGAGGAGGGGGAATTTCAAATGACCCTTGAATGATGGGAAGTGTTTGGACATGTGACGATGGGGGAAGGTGGATGGAACCAGTGTGAGCAGAGACATCACGGGTGTGTGTAACAAGTTTGGCTTCCATGAAGAGGGGATTGTAAGAATTAAGGTGGGGATTACAGATCATGACTGAGTCATGGAGGGCCTTGAATGCAAGGCTGAGAGATAGAATTTAATCTCTGGGTCAGTGGTTCATAAATTTCTTCTGTCTTGACACACCTGATGGATGGTATTCATCTATGTGACTCGCCCCTGTGGGGAGATCCAGGGTTTTGCACAAGCCAATGCAATTCCATTCTGTCCTCTTCCATTTAAGGGAATGTGCAAGTGAAGGAGAATGACGTTTTCATAGGAATGGAGCCCATCTGATTCATTTTGCACAAGTCAATCATTCCCAAACTTTGGGATTCTAATTATAATTTAGAGGCAGTAGATTACAGAGCAGTTAAGAAAATGATCTCAGGGGCCAGACGGCCTGGGTTTGATTTCCTTCCCTTCTACCTGGATGACTGTGGGCGTAATACTTAATCCCTCTGTGCCTTTATGTCCTCATCTTGTCAAATGGGAAAAAGATAATTATCTACATCTCAGGGCTGTTGGGAAGATTAAATGAAGTGCAGCATGTGACGTGCTGGGCACAGAGTAAGTGCTTTGAAAGTGTTCAGTGTCACGGTTTGTAAGGCCCCGGTGCCTCACAGGTGGTGGACGCCACTGCCGCCAACTGTAGGATTTTGAGCAGAATGAAGGCAAGATCCAAGGTGCAGAATGGCCAGGCAGGCAGCACAGAGCGGAGGGAGTGTGGGCTCTGGGGTCAGCCTGTCTTTGAACCCTGAGTTTACCACCCACTGGCTGTGTGGCCTTGAGTGAGAAGAATGCATTCTCTAAGCTTCAGGCGCCTGCCTTTTCTATAAGATGAACACAGTAATAATACTGTGTTGCAATCAAGGTGTTGGCAAGGACTGGGGCTCAATGGAGAAAGATACACTTCCACATTTACATGGTTGTTGGCAGAATTCCGTTTCTTGCTGACCGTCAGTTGGAGACCACCTTCAGCTCCGAGCTAACTGTTGACCAGAGGCCACCCTCAGTGCCTTGGTTCATGGACCTCCCTTGAAGTCACCACATGCCTCACCAAAGTCATGAAGAGAGAGAGTCTTCCAAGGTGGGCATTGAATTCTTACCTGATGTGATCACATACATGTGGTCACATCATTTTGTCACCTTTGCCATATTCTATGGGTTAAAAGCAGTTCCCAGATCTTGCCTGCACACTAAGATAAAGATCGCACAAGGTTGTGAACCTCAGATGGTTAGGAGTATGGCAGCCGCCTAAGAGTCTTGCCACCACTGACATAATGAATATCTAATACCGTCTTACTTTAAGAAATGAGTTTGGCAAGCAGAAAGCAGCAGGAAGACAGGAATTTATCTTTGTTATCCCAAAGCATATGCTAGGTTTTCATTAAATAGCATTTGG
This sequence comes from Camelus ferus, assembly GCF_009834535.1. Taxonomy (NCBI): domain Eukaryota; kingdom Metazoa; phylum Chordata; class Mammalia; order Artiodactyla; family Camelidae; genus Camelus; species Camelus ferus. The sequence goes on along the minus strand of NC_045714.1, from coordinate 9,724,356 downwards.
ATAAAAGACAAAAATGTAAATTTCCTGGAGTGCCTTCCCTGCTCCAGAAGTAGGCTAGTGTGGTCCAGGTAGGGCCGCATTAGTATCCGCTTGGTGTGATGTAGTAACGGGGCAGCCTCCAGACCTCGATGGTTTGTTTCTTGTTTGTTCTGTGTATCCACTGAGGGTGGCTGGGGGGCTTACTTGTTGTCTGCACTCAGGGACCCCCTTCTGGTGGAGTAGCCATTATCTGAAATAGTGATGGCAGAAGAAAAGGGAGTTTTGAAAGGTCTTGACCCTGTAAATAAGTAATTTGTCCCAAAGTGCCTCACGTTACTTCCATCCAAACTCACTGGCTGGAAATAATCCCACGGGCCCACTCACCCCAGGGGTCAAGGCAGTGCAATCATTCCATGCACTCTAGAGGCAGAGTCAGGAGTATTTGGTAACCATCACTGTTGACCACACCGGGTGGATAATGAACAGAGGAATCAGAACAGTGGCTCCAGCTGCTTAGAACTTCGCATCCATGGCCTGGACACCGTGTGTCCGACATTCTACATCAGTTCTCCACTCTTCTCCGTTGGTTCTGTGCCCTGGGATGATGGCCTTCACAGACTGCATCCCCTGCACTCCCTCTAACCTCTGGTTCCTGGTTAGGTTCAGCCAAAGTGGGTACCTGTAGGAGTTTGGAGGATGAAGAAAAGATACTTAGGTTCTTTCTTTTCCTGGTTTCCTTTCCCCTCCATCTCTATCCACAGCACAAGTCAGGCAGCCCCCCTCCCACAACTAGAGCTTTTGGCGGGTTCTGCTCACAGCTCCATTTATTTGCAACTTCCATCTTAAGGTGGCCTAGTCCTACCCTCCTCACGAGTGTCTGGGTGCCTCCCTGTCCTCTGTTGCTTCTGAAAATTCTGCCGACAGCTTGGAAATCATCTTTTCCCTGAACTCTCTTCCGATAGCCCTTTGAATAGGCTGTTCTCCCCAGAATCCCACTGGGAAGTCTGACTTGTTGCCTTTGACGACAACGGAATAATGGAAACGCATCATGTTTCCTCTGGTTGGATTTTAGGTGTGTGAATTGCTGTAGTTACGTGGAAGCTACTCAAAAATGAGTAGGCTGAAGATGTTCTAGAAAACAGAGTGGCCGGAAGCTATGGCTCAGTCAGGCTCAGGTCTGGTTTTTGGGGGGAAGACCTTGTTGAGCAATCTCTCACCTGCCAGCTCCTCTGATTGTTTTCATGAGGCACCTGTTTTCTTGACAGTAAACTCCAGATGTTTAATATCCGGACTGTGTGTCTAACTCTTCTGGGCTTGACCTCAATTGGAAAGAACTAAGAAGGTTGAAGAGGTGTTGTCCATTGCCCGAATGGCCTCAGTGCTTCATTTCTCCCTGGGTTCATGCTTTTTGCAGCAACTTTGCAAGTTATTTCCTCTAAAGCGGCAGAACTGCATTTTCCTTGGGTCTGTCTGTGTTATTTGCTTTGGAAACAAAATGTTAGCAGCCATGGCGCAGAGTCCTAGAAAATGCTTATGTGATTTGCTGGCCCTCCCACACCTCAGCCCTCGCCATGACAACACATCTGGGCTGCCCTGCTGTCCCAGGAGGAGGAGGAACGGAAGACGTGTGGAAGAGGGTCAGCGTGCCCCCATTGGTTCCAGTCTTGTTCCACTGACTCACGGAGATCAACAGAGTCACGTGGCAGAGCCATGACCCATGTGACTGAGAATACATGATCAGTGGCTTGCTGTGCACGATGACTGGCTGTGGTGACCTGATCCAAGTGTTGAGATGCACACTGGTGTTTCACAGCGTATTCTGTTTGTTCCACTCACAGGATTAAGTACTGACTCGGTGGGAGGCCCTGGGGGTGGCGGTAATGGTCCCTAATCTCAGTCTACCCCTCCTCCGCTCACTCGCCACCACTCTTTCTCTAGAGTTTCCCACAACCATAGGCAAGACCTAATCTTGTGTTACATCATTTTATGTCATCCTGCACTTCCTCCTTGTGTCTGTCTCTCTTCAGTGTGTTTTTGAGTGCAAGTGACAGGAACTCAGTCAAATTGACTTAAGCAAAAAAAAGGAAAAAGTGCTTACTGACTCAGGTAACTGAGGAAGTTAAGGAGGATGACTCAAGGCACAGGTGGACTTAGGTTGTGAGGACTCCATCTAGGTTCCTAGTCCCAGCCTGGCTCTGGTTTCAGAGGGGCTCCTGGCTGGGTCTCTGCACAGTACCTCCCACTCTAGAAATGTGTTACCTGCTCATCTTGGAACGAATCACAGAGGCGATGGCCGTGCCTGGAACAGTGTGTATCCCTAGAGCCCAGAATACCTAAGAGGGAGTGAAGGGGGTTTCCAAAATTAAAGAAAAAGGAGGTGTTTCTGTTCGTAAAAGAGAGAATGGAGGCTTGAGATGCAGAACCAACAGAGTGGAGCTATTGCAGATTTCATTGTGTCATGATTTATGTGTTCCCCTCTTATAATATCAGTCTCTTCCACGGGATGCCCGGCTCCATGAAAGACGGAATGTGCATCCGTTATGCTCACCTCTAGATTTCCAGTGTCCTCTGTAGTCTGGTACATAATAGGAGATAAATGTTTCTCTTTTTTCATCTATACCATTTTTATTTTCTCAAAGAGCCGTTTTCTTTAAATATGCTGTGCCTTCCTTTTATTTTTTCCTTCCAGCTTTATTGCAATATTCTTGACATACAGCACTGTGTAAGGTACACAGCATAGTGATTTGACTTACATACATCATGAAATGATGACTGCAGTAAATTTAGTGAACATCCATCATCTCATATAGGCACAAAATAAGAGAAAAAGAAACAAAAAGATTTTTTTTTACTTGTGATGAGGGCTCTTAGGATTTGCTCTCTTAACAACTTTCAAATATGCCATACAGCAAGGTTAATTTTATTAATCATGTTGTACCTTCAAGAAATAAATATTTCCAGCCCCTCTGCCTCTTTGCTCTACCAAGAACATATAAGACATGCTGCCCCAGGACCTTTGCAGCGGCTCTTTCTTCTGCTTGTACACTCTTTCCTCAAGTATCATGATGATGATTCCTCATCCATGTTAGATCTTATCCCTGAAGCGTCTCCTGACCACCTATAACCTCAGTCCTGCCAGGTACTAGCTGTGCACTCTTCAAAGGAGGGAGACTGAGGGAGGTTGAAATCCAGCCCATACTCAACCTTTCATGCACTCCTGATGGAAGTGGGAGAGACGTCTTTTTCTAATTGATCCACCTGGTGGTGGGGGGGAGTCCTTTATATGATTCAAAGACGCTGTTTGTGCTGGTTGCAGCCCTGCAACTTATCTAAACAGTGATGTGCTATACTTGCTCCTTGTTCATTACCTTGCCCTGCAGAGCGTAAGCTTCTGGACGGCAGAGATTTTTGTCTGTTTCCTTCACTGCTGTATCCTCGCATTATGAGTAGGACCTGACATAAAGTAGGTGCTACAAAAAGAGTTGTTCAATGAATGAATGGATTCACGTGTTTAAAAAGCAGCAGAAACAAAGGCAAGCTTTAGTCCTTGGGTTTGCAGTCTCATTTCTCCTTGTTGAGTTTAGTTTTTATTTGTGGTTTAGCTGCTCAACCCTGGAGATCAGTTCACCAGGATCCTGGGAGTTATTTGCAACATTATGGTTTTTATTCCACTTCACTTTTATTTAGAGATAGGAAAATAGACTGCTGCTTTTTTCAATTCTTTTATTGAGATCCCTCTTTTTCCCCTGCATCAGATTTAATGAAAACCCTAATAATGGGATGAAAATACTTCCAGGTTATATTAATGTAACACATAAGCAACATAAAAGCCTCACACCTCCATGTAACTAAGATAAACCTGAAATTCCATCCTGATGCCCCCCCGCCCCCGAAAGCCATCGCTTCTCTGAGGCTTCCTGAGGACTCCCTCTTAAATATAAGTTTGCCAGGAGCATCATAGCTTAAGAATAAATATTTCTCAAGCAGCTTTTGGGGCTGACTTGGTTGACTTTTCCAAATCTGCAGTACTCTCAAAAAAAAAAAAAAGTCCTTGAATAAATCTTATGCAACATTTTAAGCTTGGCATTAACATTTTTGTTTTTGCATAATTTATAGCAACTCATGTGTTTCAGTAGCCCGGTGTCCACTGGTGCTGGCGAGTTGGATGCCTCTTTAATTACAGGGATTCAGCCTTCCTGAGACTGATAAAACTATTGAGACTGAAATTCAATGCTGGCCTGGAATGATGCTACTAAAATTGAAAGATAATTCCCTACTCTGTCAGCCTTACTGTCACTACTGAATTTCCTCCCAATGAAAAAAGGTGTAATTTGCAAGCCCTGCCGGCTGGAGACTCATGGTTGCCTTGCAGAACCCATCTGGAGCCCATGTGGCCCAAATCCCCCTAAAAGGATTACCTTGGTGTCTTTTAAGGTTTTGGCACTAATTTAATGGACTGCTGTGTGCCACCCCAGGAAAGGGGGCAAGAATCCATTCAAATCCTTACTGTTAAATAAAACTCTCTAAGGAATTACTGGCAACTGAGAAGTTTGCAGAGGAAGGAACACTGGCAAAGACCTCATTCAAAGTTGTTGCACCCCGTTCCCTTGATAAAATGAGTACTTTTTTAGCTTCCTCACTGGGTTACCCAGTTATCATGTTTGGCTGTGAAACACACACAGTCATTTTTATACGTTTTATTTCGAAAGCGTGTTTTGCAGCAGTCAGATCTGTAATGCATTTGTATGTGGCTGCCTTTATTGGACTCAATCAATACCATCGATTTCCCTTTAAATGCAAAGATTGCACAGTTCAGTTTTAATTGTGAATTTAGTGGCAAGGGCTCTCTCGGAGGCAGGCTGTTCTGTTTTTCCCTAATAGATCACTTTTTTTTATGAACATTGGCTGGGTTGGACCTTCCTTGGTTAGCGTTTCCCTCTTCATGTCGGGCACTGAGGTCTGTGGACTTGCAAGGGAGAAGGTGTACACGAGTGGTCCGCTGAGGGAGGAGGCGTCTTTGCACATCTTGAACATCTAGGTGAGGTGTTTTATTAGGTCTTAATAAAGGTGTGGAAGAGAAGGTTAAGCTAAAGTGCCCTGGGGATCATTAGAAGGGTGTAACCATGCTGAGTTTGTTATATAAAACCTCCTGTCTTGAGGAAGGGGGTGCCTTTCAGCTCATATATGGAGACCCCTTCTCCCTTCAGGGCCCTTCCTCCTAGTTGATCCATGCTTTGGTGCTCTGTTTGGGTCTTTTCATTCACTGAGTCGTTGTCGTAAAGGCAAATGGGCTACATGTTGGCTTATTAGCTGTGTGACCTTGGGCAGATCAGTTTTCCGTATTTAGGCAACCCCAAATCTTTTATAATGAGCAGTATCTGCCCTCTTCCCCAGAGGGAGACATTATCTGTATTATTGTGGACAGTAAACAAACCTTCCCATTGCTCCGTCAGGTGACATCCTGTCTGCCTTCCAAGGCTGCTTGTTATGCAAAATTCTTGAATGAATAGCCTGTTGCAAGGGCAGGCAGTGCCCCTGCTCACAGGACGTGAAGAAATGCAAGAGCCTCATGGAGAATTGTCTTCCAACAGCAAAGTTCGTATTTTGCATTTTAATTCGGTTCAAAACCGAAAGCAAAAAGAACTCTGTTGTAATGGTGGTGTTTCTAGCCGCTGTGAGCAGCAGGCACTGTGCTCCTTTGAAGAACCAGCTCCTCCCCGGAGCCCTGGCATGAGCCCCCTTAAAGTCCACTGTGTCTGCTTTGACCTGGGGCTGACTGCTTGGAGCCTCCGTCTGCTTGCTTTCGTGGTTAGAATTAGTTTTATCGTCTTAAGGGCTGTTTTCTCACATCCTAAGTTTGGAGAGAGACCTTTGTTGTAAACACACTTGATAAATGATCCCCAAACATGCCAAAGAGTTCCCACCAAGAATGAATCACTTTTGAAAAATGCTTCTGTGAGATATTTCGGGGAAAATAGCCTTTCTTTTCAGACCAGGGTGTTAAACCATTACAGAGTTATCATGAGTTATGGGGACCTTTGACTGGACATCAGGTAGTCGGGCTGTTGCGCGGTTACCATGACTTTCACAGCTTCAGTGACATGGCTGGGCCGTTTTATCATGAGCCATTAACAAATCATGATTTTTAGGTGAGTGTGAAAGATAAAACTCGATGAAATCAGTAATTTTTTTCTTTTGGAAAGGTGAGATTCTCTTCAAGGGAATTCTCCCTTGAAATTTTAACAGATTCCTGAGTTGGAAATAAGCTAGGTTTGGAGTACTTGAAGGCATAGAGTGAATTTGGTTATTTTTACATTTTCACTGTCTGTGCCAGGCATGGGTATATTTATTGGTATACTGGAGGTGCTCAGTAAGTGGCTGATGCAGTTGATGGGTTCTTGTTTGGCCGTAAACAAACACGTATTAAGTTCCTACTAACTGCAAGCCACCAGGAGCATGGGGCTTGGGGACATCACTTCTGATGTGTGTTAATTGAAGCTATTTATCTGATAGGAGTTGAGATCTGTTGAGCCCTTCCTTACTCGGTGTACCCTGTACTTTAATTGCGCGCGGTCCTGTAATCCTCAGAAGAACCCTACAGGGGTGATACTACCAGTATCGCTATTTTGTAGATAGGAAAACTGGGGTTGAGGGGTTAATTGCCAACCAAGTTGTCACAACTAGTTAGTGGCGAAGGCTGGATTTAAGCCACACAGGCTGCCCCCAGACTGATGGTGCTTCCCTGTAACTCAAGGTTTTCCTTTGGTACTAAAACGTGGTGTGTGAAGAATGCGCTAGATATTCTCTATCTCCCTTGAAAATGGATCAGCAGTAAAAGAAGTAAATCTTACCATACTCAATCCCAGTAGGGTTCGGGGTTATTGAAATTGTCCCAGTGATGATGGCTGAAGGCATACACCTCCTTCGTGAGAGCCTTGTTGTAAAATAGAGTGTGTTAATAGAAAATTTGGGACATAGTAAAGGTCAACAGCTCTAGAGACTATTGCCATTGAAAAGACTGTTCCTCACAGTTCCCAAGGGGAGGGCCCCACCACCACCACACCACGGGGGCCACACTGGGCAGATGGGCTGATCAGAGGCAGAAGGAGAAGGAACCGTGGCGAGAGCCTTTGTTGTGGTTTCCGAGGGGAGGAACAGGCCAGGCAAGAGAGACAGGTTAGGACTGGCTAGCCTGAGTAATTTCGCTGGGCTCTGGGGACACGGGAGCCGTGCCTGGTTGTCTGGTACCTGGCCCGGGGGTGATTAAGGCAGGTGGGGAGTGGCCTAGAGTATGAGAGCCTGGTAAGAGAGGGGGTTAGAAACTCTAGATTGGTTGGTTTGCATTTAAAGTTTTTTTCATATTATTCTGCAGCATATTAATTCTTTTTTTAAATTGATGTGTAGTTGATTTACAATATTGTATTAGTTTCAGGTGTAAAAGAGTGGTTCCGTATTTCTATGGCTTGTACTCCATTTAAAGTTATCAGAAGTTATTGGCTATACCCCTGTACTGTGTAGTAAATACATCCTTGTAGCCAACTTGTTTTATACATAGTAGTTTGTAGCTCTTACTCCCCTACCCCTGTATTGCCCCTCTCCCCACTGGTAACCACTAGTTAGTCCTCTATATTTGTGAGTCTGTTTCTCTTTTGTTATATTCATTCATTCGTTTTATTCTTTAGATTCCACATATAAGAGAGAACATGCAGTATTTGTCTTTCTCTGTCTGACTTATTTCACTAAGCATAATACCCTCCAGGTCCATCCATGCTGTTGCCAATGGTAAAATTTCATTCTTTTTTGAGTGAGTAATATCCCATTGTGCATCTGTGTTTATATACACCACATCGTCTTTATCGAGTCACCTGCTGATGGACACTTAGGTTGCTTCCATATCTTGGCTACTGTAAATAATGCTGCTGTGAACACTGGGGTGCAGACATCTTTCCAAATGAGTGTTTTCATTTTCTTCAGATGTAGGCCCAGGAGTAGAATTGCTGGATCGTATGGTAGTTCTGTTTTTAGTTTTATGAGGAATCTCCATACTGTTTTCGACAGTGGCTGTACCGATTTACATTCCCAGCACCAGGGGCACGAGGGTTCCCTTTTCTCCACATCCTTGCCAACATTTTTGTTATCTGGTGTCTATTTGATAACAACCATTTGGACAGGTGTGAGGTGATACTTCATTGTGGTTTTGATTTGCACTGTAAAAGTGCCCCAGAGAATGGTGGTCATGAGGCCAAGGCAAGGTGACTCAGGCCTATTTATAGGGTTCAGAACAAGGTGTGTCCAACACCTGGGCAGGTAGGGCAGATGTTAAAGCATAAAGTGTACGGAGGGTGGAGATATGGTTAATACAAGCCTTGAGGAAAGACGTGTAGCATGGTGAAGGAGTGGGTGAGGCACAGAATGAGAAAACTGGCCTCTTCTACTGGTTTATCTGTGAGCTTGTATGCACGTCCTTTTATCTTGCTTTACCAGGACTCAGTCTCTCCATTTGTAAAGTTGGGACATTTTACTAAATCAGTAGTTTTCAAAACGTAAGACATAGTGCCAGTGTTAAATTAGATGACTTCGGGTGCGAAGACATGGCATCAAATGACATTAAATCACAAAAAGTTACTTACTTTTCAGCTCCTTTTCCTTTTTCTGATTGCCCCAAGGAGAAAGTCTCCGTTGGTGCTATTATGCCACCAGCCTCTTTCTAACCCTTGCTACTTTCATTTTAACCAAAAATGAAGCTCTGGCTTAGACACTTTCTACCTGGTTCTTGGTTGCAGACAACAGAAGCCACTTAGGAAAATAAATTGGGTAGCTCTCAGAAGCAAGATCACAAGGCCAGAAAAATGTTAATTACTAACAGGATGCATGGATGTTCTGATCCAAGGCATAACTCAGACATAGGTAGGTTCGAAACATCAGAAGGGACATCCCCAAACCCAGTGTATTACTGTAACACATGACCACAAACTTGGTCAACAACAACAGAAGTGTATCCTCTCACAGTTGTGGGGACTGGAAGTCTGAAGTCCAGGTGCCAGCAGGGCCACACTCTTGGCAGAGCCTCTAGGGAAGAATCTTTCCTTGCCTCTTCCAGCTTCTAGTGGCTCCTGACGTTCCTTGGCTTGTCAGTGCACCACTTCAGTCTGTCTCCGTCTTCACAGCAGCTTCTCCTCTGTGTGTCTGTGTTCTTCTCTCTTCTTATAAGGACACCCATCATTGGGTTTAGGGCTCACCCCAAATCTAGGATCTCATCTTGTGATCCTTAACAAATTACACCTGCAAGGCCATATTATTCTCAAATAACGTTACCTTCTGAGGTTCCAAGTGGACCTGAATTTTCAAGGAATACTTTTCAACCCACTGTATCAACAACCAAAGGAGATTTTAGAAATCTGAGAAGTCACAGTGGGAAACTTGTCATGAGAATGGGCTCCATGGCCACCATGGGTGGTGTCTGGCAGTGTCCCACACACCCCTGCCTGGGTCCCTCAGGGGTGGTTTACTATGACTGTCCCTCTGTCCTCGATTCTTTCCTTTTAAGTTTCAAAGTCATGAGCCAGCGCATATGATTGGTTAAGTCTAAGTCATCTGCCAGGAGATGAGGAGAGAGCTGTGTATCCTTCTTCAGCATCTGTCTCAGACGTTAGGACCCGACAGTTTGGACTTCCCCATAAAGGAAGGACTTTCACAGGCTGAGTATGCGAAAAATGATGAATGTCTACAACAGCTAGTGGGCAGCTTCCTCCGTTAGCTCTGGTTTCACAATTGTATGCTATTTATAACAAGTGATGCTGTTTTTTCACTTATAATAGGACTACTTTGTAAATTAAATTTATTTAAATAAAAACCTCGGCTACTGATAGTATAGAGGTGCCGCATTGCCATGCATAGGTATGTAGTGGTACCCAGATATGGTAAGAATCATAAATGTAGGAGTAAATGTTCAAGATCCACGCTGAACTGCAGAGTTTCCAGACCCTGCAATTCTCTTCACTCAGAGCTATTTGTTTAGGAAGAATTAGGTATCCTGAGCCTTGGCGGGCATATATCTTTAAGTCAAGGCCTCACAAAGAACTGAGGTCAGACAATTCGTAAGCTTCAGAGGATTCAGCAGAGCACTGCAGTGCCTGTGTGTTTTAGGTGGGTTTTCCAGCCCTGGCTGTTCTAACATATCCTCTTTTTGGACCTGGCTCCTGTATTTCCAATAACCCACTGGGCATTTTCAACTGTATATCCCACTGTTGCCTTAAATTTGTTGGGTTGAGAAACAAATTCATCGTTATTGACCCCCCTTCCCCTACCTCAGCACCAACTCGTATCTCCTGCTGACTTCCCCGTGGTACGCTCTCAGCCCGCCATGCCTGCAACCTTGGAGGACTTCTGCGTACTCCTCCCCATCACCTCCTAAGTGCGTCCAGTCGCTGCATCTTACTGATGCTCCCTCCCCGTTACCATCGCATTCTAGGCTTTCACCTGCCCGTGTCCTCTAGCTGGGGTCTCCGACCCTCCCTTCCCATGACTGCAGTGTCCATCTTCAGCTTGGTTACAACTGTCTTTTGTCTGTTCATCATCGGCCGTGCCAAGAGATGGCTGGGGTGAAATTTACCCCCTCTGTAGCTTCCAGCAGTCCTACAAGACTAGGTAGGCGAATGGTCTGAGTCACAACAGTGTGCTTGTCATGCTGGGGCAGCTGCCGTCCAGTTCTCTCACACAACCTTCCAAACAAATTGCCACTCTCCCGGTTTACCTGTCGGGAGCCAGCTTTGCCCTTTATTGCCTTTTGAGCACACCGCACTTAGGGCTTTCTCCCTTGGTCCAAATTTTCTCCCTCTCTTCATTTGGAATACCCTTCAGTTTCTTGATTTGTACTCTTATTAATTACCAGAAGGTCTAGTGTGTAAAGAACATGAGCCATGAACTCGGAACTGACAGGGCATGTTGGAACTCTCCTCTTTCCCCCATTAGCTCCTGGAGTGTGTTACTAAGATAGAGTAATTTTACTGGCTAACCGTTTGCATTTCTTTCTTGTTTATTTTCCCCCATTCCTTCCACGTTCATTTGCATTAGGGTGCATCTGTTAAGCAAATGTGCCCAAGACCTTGGACCAGTTACAGCCTTAGGTAAGCAAGGTACGAATGGTGAGGAACATCTGTTTGCTCCTAGCTAGTAAGATTTCTGAGGTTTAGTGTGGGGCACCGGCTGTCTTGATTTGTCCCTGATTATGGAAAGATGCTAATGATCCAAAAATGACTGGAGCTGGCAAGGACAAGGTGGGAGAGGAGAGCCCTTTGGACAAAGGACAGAGATGGTACCAGCACGTTTCTCAGAAAAAACTTCCCTCCCCTCCCCCCATCTCATTCCACTTCTGAATTGTCCTGGGAAATTGCCAGAACTCCTTGGTATGGGAGATAGTAGAGAGATAATAAAATGCCCTGCTATTTGGCAAGCAAGGGGACTCCTTATTTTTTACATTGCTTTATGACCGTAAGGCCATCTCTCTAGGTGGTTTTGAGTAGTTTTCACTAGTTCTTAGGTTAGTATACATCCATCCTCCAACATAGAGCTGTTTGTGAATACTCCAGATCTCATCAGTTCTCATGTCTCCAACTTCTGTACTTTTATCCATTTCATCCATAAGTAAGCCATTTGTTTGGTCTGTCCCACCAGAAGTTCATCTGGTCAACTCAACCTGACCAAAAGCATGAAATCCCATACTTAAGTTGAATCCTCAAGCATCTGCTGGCTTATGTTACTAGTTTTATCTTTTCATTGTGTTGATTCTGTCTTTTCAAATAGAAAACATCATCCTTAATGGCAAAGACTGTGGCATTTAATTCCTTGTCTCTTGTAAAGTATCTGTCCCCCTGCCCCCATCCAAAGTGGTGAACATGTAGCACAGAACTCCGTAAGTGTGTTTCTAATGTATTTATGCTACAAATAATGGTTTGTGTCTCCACTGTGTGTCAGGCCTTGAGGTTGGCAGGGAGTCTACAGCAATAAGCAAGATAGAGAAGATGTCCTGCTCTCCTGGAAGAGATGGATAATGAGCAAGTGGATGGTATAAGGAGAGTCCGTGATTGGTGCTATGAAGGATATAAAGCGGTTGCTCCAACAGGCAGAGCCTGGTCTGGGAGGGGTGGTCAAGGAAGGCGCCAGGTGGAGGTGGCACTGAAGCCAAGGATGCAGAATCCACAGCAAAGGCAGCATGATGGGGAAGGGGGTTGTTTTCTAGGACAGTAGAGAAGGTGCATGAGCTGATGGTGGGAGAAGGGGGAACGATAAGATTAGGGAGCTACTCAGGCTCTAGTCTTGCTAATGCCAGTGAGGAGCTGGGATTTTGATCTAGGTGTGGTGGTAGCCATTGAAAGATGAAAAGCAGGGATGTAACGTTGTGAAAAATAGGGGGGTGAGGATGAAATGGGGGGACAGGTGAGGAGGGCACTGCCACAGAGCCGGTGAGCAGTGATGGTGGCTCCTCTCAGTCTGGGGACAGTGTAGATGAAGGAAAGTGGGTAACTTTGAGAGAAACTTTGGAGGTCAATCCAATAGGGCCTATGAATGTGGAGAGTGAGCAGGGACAACGTGGAGCCAGGGATGACTTCCGCATCACTGCCTTTTGAATGTTGGCGGTCGCTTACTAAGACAGAGGAAGCTAGAGGAGAGATTTAAGAGAGAGAAACCAGTTTTCATTCTGGACACAAATCTGAGATGAAGATGAGTCATCAAAGGAGAGACGTCAAAGGGGATGTTGATTTTTATGAATTGAGAGCTCAAAAAGAGATCTGGACTAAAGAAATCTGTATAGCCAGAAGAGTATCTGAAAGCCGCAAGAATGGGCAGAAGTCAGCCAAGGGATTAGAATAAGCTGCCATGTGGATTTGAAGCCACTTATTTATCTACACTCTGGTCCACGTTCTACAGGGCTGCAGAAGCAGGGTCTAGGGAAGCTGAGGCCCAGCTGGCACACATACACTGCAGGGGTTAGAAGGAGAGATGTCAGGGCTGAGGCAGCTGAAAGCACGTTGGCTGGGGTGATGAGAGGGAATCTGCAGCTGTCCACGTGGGTTGAGTCCAGCAGAATCCTATTTTGGATACAGCCTTCTACCTCCTAAGAATATTTCCACCGTTAAATGTCACACTTCAAGGACGTGATGCAGACTACGGATTTAAACTGGGTTAGGGTATGAGATGAAAAACAACAGAACTCATCAGTGTCATTGTGAAATGTTCTTTCCTTTTTTTTTGGAAGAGAAAAGAAAGTTGATGATAATTTCCCAACAACATGCAACGATTGTGACAAACCTGTTTCTCATGTGGCAGGATCATTCCACTGAGGGTATTTTGAGGGAGGATAATTGCACTTTGTATATGGGGCACAGCCAGTTAAAAGTGAAAAAAAAAAATGTTTAAGGTAAAAAAAGAAACAAAAAATTCAATCAGTTATCTCACCCTTTTGTTTTACACCTCAGGAAGTGGTTGAATGTGTCTTTTCTTATTTATTCCTGTTTATTTTATCACTGAGACGATTAAGCGGGTTACTTTTAGCTAAAAGCAATCTCAGGTTACTCTCAACTGCCTTAACTATTTCCTTATTGTTAATTCGTAATCAGGTAAGGAATTCATGACCAAATTTTCATTAAAAATTAAAACCTACTAGACTTGGCTAGTTTCTTTTTTGACCCCTACATTCAGTTCAGTTCTTAACCACGAGTTTCATGGGTGTCCTCTCAAGCCTTTTTAAAAAGTGCATTCCCATGTGTATTCTTTGGAAGGAGACACATGTGTCCTTTGGAAATACATATTGGTTTATTCTTTTACACATATAATTGTCACTTTTTTCCTGCTCAAAAATGTCTTACAGACTTTGTTTTGTCAGGGCATATGGAGTTGTATAACTTTTTTAAATTGTTAGGTAGAATTCTATATTGTGGGCATGTGCTTTCCTTTGCCATGCCTGTCTCTTGCCAGCTCTTTAGATTGTTTCTGACTTTTTGCTCATACAGACAGGCCGCCTGGAGCATCCTTGACATGCCCCGCACTCCTTGCAAGTCTTGCAGGAGAAACTTTCCAGTCAGTACTCGTTCTCAGAAGAGTTTGGTGCCTGCAGATTCAAACTTAACAAACATTTGTCAGACTCTCCCTTTGTTCCAGGCTTGGTGTTAGGTGTGCCTGAATCCATCATCTCATTTAACCCTTTGGTCATCAGTGAAGTGGGGGTCTGTTATCATGCTTACGTTAGAGGTGAAGGAGAAGAGAGCCCCAAAGACTCAGTTACAGTTGTCTCAAGGGGAGATGGTGAGCAGCACTGAAGCCAGGTGACCAGAATTGACCCCTGCTCCACGTGCCCCCGCGACATAGTTCTGTGACAGCCACGTACAGTTATGGAGAAGAAGAGTCTTGGAAGTCATACTCCCTAGATTCTGAACTCGGATCCCTGCTCTTCCCTGCAGGACGCGGCATGAGACTTTGTCATGGAGCTTGGAGTAGCACCTTGATCCGATGTTGCATGACCTGTGGGTTATCGCTGATCCAGCAACATGAGTGAGCTGTGAAAGGCAGAAGAAATACCTCGTATTTAGAGCTTTATCCTTTGGTGACGTGAATGAACAAAGCGCCTGTCCTCAAGGAGATTAAATTCTGTACCAGCCAATGGTTAAGCACATCACTGGGACAGAATGGCCTCCAGGTCACCAGGCATCTGACCAAAAGCCCGGAGTCCTTTGTTTCTCTCCCCCACACTCCCTCGGAATTGCTTCTGCTTTAAACACCTCTGAGCCTTTTTATTAGTTCAGAGAGATCAAAATCAGAAACATTTGTTTTACTTTGAACTGCATCAGAAACTAGGAAATGGATCCTCTTTTCCTGCATTTCCTATAATTTGGTAAATAAACATGGCTTGAGAATTGGAGCCTTCAGTAATAAGTAGGTTTTAAGTTCCTTTTTGTAAAAACAAAGTGTGTTAAAGCTTTACTTAAAATACTAGGACTCTTTAGGTTGCAAGATCCAAAAGGCTAGCCTAAACTTTCATAAGCAAAAAAGTCATTTATTGGTCATGAAACAAATCATTCCAGCATAATCTAGCTCCAGACATGGTTAAATCCAGGAGCTCAAACAGTATTGTAAGGACCCAGTCTTCTTTTTTAGCACTTTGGTCTGTGTTCCTCCGGTTGGCCTCCTTCTTAGCTAGGTTCTCCTCTTGTGGTGGTAGTACGGCAGCCATCTGTTCTGAGCTGTTGTCCCATTCTTTCAGTAATTTACACTGAGCACCCCTCTTTCCCTGAAAAGTAAAATAAGTAACTTAAGCTGGGACTTCTGTGGCCCGGTTGGTCTGGGCTGGGTAACGTGTCCATCCTTAAACTGATTAACTATGGTCGGGACATGAGTTACTTTGATTGGCCAGTCCCAGGTCAGGTGTCTGTCCTTGAAGCCAGAGACGGGTAGTCGTTACCCATTCAGATCACTTGGGCTGGAAGAAGACGCAGCCGTGTAGGAGAAAACGAGGGGGTGTGGGAATGGGTCTTCGATGCCTCCTGTCAGTTGAGGATCACATTTAGTTCTCACAGAAAGTCTGCAGTGTGGTACTGATAGTCCTTGGTTAGGTGAAGAGGCAGATGCTTTGAGTGGTGGTAACTCACTTGCTCAAGGCCACTCAGCTGGTAATTGGAGAAGCCGGGTTTTGAGTCTGGATTTGACTGCGTTCTCAGCCGTTTCACTCTAACTGTTCTAGCATCACCACCCTGCCCGCTTTCTTCAACCTCCCCACCTCCCCGCAGTGCAGAGGGTGAACAGAGCTAACAACGGCTGCTCTGGGACTCATCCGGTCGCATTAGCCTTGCTGGTTTCTCTGAACGGCACCCTCGGCAGTGGAAGCAAAAGCTGGTCAGCTCACAGTCCTATTAAGGGAAATCTTTACTAAGCCAATACACGGTGTCTGCGAAACCACTGGCCTTTCCAACTTCCCATCAAGTGGCTTGTGCTCAAGGGTATAAAGCAAAGGGCTATAAATCACAGGAAGGGTTCCCCTTGGCACATTTCCACAGCTGGAACGGGAAACAAAGTGTTGTTTACTTTGTTTAACACCACAATTAGTAAAAATCAAAATGTCTGCAGATGCATTCGCTGGAGTAAATTATTAGGTAATTACCCTTAATGCTCCCTGCTCTGAATCACCAACTAACTTTTGCTCTGGAGCCTTTGAGAATATTTCGCAGGCGTTGTTATATATGCTTGCACCACAGCTTAAAGTGGAGCACCACAAAGTTTGAACACGGGGGAAGGGATAGAAGATGGAGCAAATTCCAGAAGCGGGAGGGGAAGAGCTTTGTGTACTGTTGACGGGAAACTACAGACTCACATCATAAACTCCGAAATACACAAAATGGGGAGGAGAGATGTTCTTTTTAAGCAATCTCAAACTCAGACTTTCTTTCTTTCTGCTAGCGAGTTTAAGCCCTTATCACGTCATGCTTGGTCTGTTTTAATAGAGAACTTCCAAATGGTCTCTTTTTCTCTCTCTCTCTCTCCTCTCCAAACCATTGTACCAGATTAATCTTCTTGAAGCGCAGGATTTATAACACTGCCCGATTCATACATCTTTAGTGGCTCCGTCTTGCTAATAAACAACATACAAACACCTTACTGTAAATTTTTTATTCCTCCTCAATCTATCTTTTTCTTTTTTTTTTAAAAAAAATCTGTCTTCCAAACCCCCTCTCCTGTCATGGCTCACTGTGATGCCTTTGAGCATCTGACCTCTGCCCTGCACACCCCTCCTGGGTGTTCTTATTCCTAGCCGACGCTTCTTCCTGGGGCTGGGGAGATGTGAAATGGTGATGGTTAAGAGCAAAGACTCTGGCGTGAGACTGCATGGATTTTTTTTTTTTTTTTGGTGTTTATTACCTTCTTTTTTATTGAAGTATAGTACATCTATAATGTGTTCTAGTAGATTTATAATGTTACAATTTCTGGTGTACAGCATAGTGATTCATTTATATATATGTGTGTGTATATATATATATTCCTTTTCATATTATTTTTCAATATAGGCCACTGCAAGGTACTGAGTATAGTTCCCTGTGCTACACAGTAGGACCTGTTTTATATATAGGAGTGTGTTTCTGCAGGTCGATTCTGTCTCCTTGGGCCTGTTAGTGAGCCTTCCTGTGGTCAGTTTCCTCATCTACGAAGCAGGAATGCTCATAGGAATGACCTCAGAGGACTGTGGTAAAGATTAAGTGAGAGAATGCGTGAACGTATCTAGAAAATTACTCAGTGCTTTTTATATTTTAGCAAGTCACCCATCCTCATATTTTAATCTCATCATTGTTTACCGTGTCATTAGAACTACACTGCCCCTCAGATCAGCAGTTTCCAGGAGCTATACCAGGGTTGGGTGCTGGGATCCTGGGCGTGGGTGCAGGCTGGGCAGAGAGATAGGGGGCGGGGGCTGCATGAGTCTGTGGGGTGGGAATGAGAGACACCCAATCAGAGCAAGAGGCCAGGAAAGAATGAGTGACCAGGAGGAAGAGCTTGGAGAGACTCCTAGAAAGCTGAGCACAGAGACAGGGGCTTTTTATCGGCAGCTCTGCCTTTGCCTGTTGATGGCAAGGCCGCTGATCGCAGAGCTGAATGAGAGAGACCTGTGTCATCATCATATTCGATGCTTTTTAAAACGTGGTTGTAATTGCATGAGAAAGACCTATATTCTCTGTATAACAAATAAAATGTTGCATCTAAAGTTAAATTTCCCTTGACTCACTCTCCCCCCTCTTTTGAGATAACTTACTGTGATATACTTCTGGACATTCTGTGTACATATGCATATCCACAGAAATCACATAAAATTAAAATTTGTTTCTGTATGTGACATCGTGATATTTATATTTTCCTGGAACATTTTTCCCCACTCAATAATAGAGCTAGGAGAAGTAATAATATACATGCATATATGCGTTATTTTCTCCCAGTGCTCTACTATCAACGTAGACCTATTACGTATCTCCCATTTCTTAAAAATAGCTACTCAGCGTTCTATACTGTGATCATGTGACCTTGGATTCAGCCATTGCCTGACTAATGGGAATTAGAGTTGATCGGTGTTCTCTTTGCATTTTAGCTCTTAAGCCAAAGCATCCATTTTGCTTCCTACCACATTCGTTTCTTGAATCAGTATTTATTGAACACCTGTTATGTGCCAGGCACTGTAGTAGCTGTTGGGGATATCGTACTGTCCTGCTGTTACCGTCTCTAGAGTCTCGTGGGCAGCTGATTCGAGGAGCAAGGGTGTTCTCAGGACAGGTATAGCCGGATTTGCCCTTACACTGGGCGGGGGGTGTTCTGCAGCTGGTAATGCAAATGGCCAAGAGCAAGTACCGTCAGAATTATTCTTGACAATCTGAATGGTTTGTAAGGTAGAGTGTTCAGGGTTTTTATGTGCAGTTCTCCATGATGATGGAAGAGGTAAGTGGAGACTTCTGAAATATTTCTCTTGCCTCAGGGTCTGTTTTCTTTTTTTTTAAATGCTGGCCTTCCATAACATTAATTCAGGGGTGTGTGTGTGTGTGTGTGTGTGCGCGCGCGCGTGTGCATGTGTGTGTGTGCGCACGCATAAAAGAAACCGTGAGATGACTTTGGCAGGTGTCGAGGTGAGAGATGGCTCATGGCTGGTTGTCAGGTTCTCGGATTACCTATAACTCAGACTTGCATACATTGTATGAGCCCATGCTATAGAAGTGCTGACAGGAGCCAAGGACAAGTTCGGAAACTTAGAGAACTACCCCGTTAGTCACTGGAACCAGCACCCAACTTGTCCCTGTGATGTTTCTTCTTGAAAACAGAGATTTTAGTATTTTTTGGCTGTGAATCTTTCAAAATTAGGACTTCTTACTTGTTGTTCCCAATAGCAAAAACTAGTTTTCTGATGCCCAGAGACACAACTTTCTCCCATGTCAATTTTTTTAGACAGTGTTCTCTGGCTTTCTGGAATTCTTATAAATCATTAAACTGGAATAGAAATAAGAAGGTAAAAATTGGGTTTTTCTTCCAGAATGGTTTGAGTCCAATTATTTCCTCCTTTCCTTAAATATCAGTGGCTAAAAAGGAAGGGCATGGTATTGTTTCAAGATGTACAGTGAAGATGTGAGGGCTTCTGGAAATAAATCATTTATGAAGTCAATAATTTACACTTCAAGAGAAAACCAAAAGGGGGGAAGTTGGGACAAGAGAGGAGTGTGTAACCCCCAAACCAAAGGCTGTAGGAGTTTCAAGGGGAAGGCTGAAGGAGGTTGGTTGAATAGTAACAACAGCATAATGTCTGTAAATTTACAGCAGGTCTCAAATAGAATGATTCGTCATTGAACCACGTGCAAGTATTGAGTTACATGCTTACCACACGTGACTAGACTCTTGATTGCTTAGCTGCTCTGGTGTGCCTTGGAATACTGTGTGGTATGCACGCACCTAGAGGGGATAAGATTGATGTGATTGCTGCAAAGGCATGGTCATCCGGGGAAGGCAGTGGGGGATGTGCAGGCCTCCCCAGCCTCCGAGAGGTTGGCAGGCCCGTGCAGGTGAGTTGCTTGCACGCTCAGTCATGCTGGGCCAGGTAGCTGACCTGACGCTGTTCTGCAGGAGTTCCATTTCCATGTCTCAGCAGTCTCCCCAGGACAGACAGGCCTGCCTGTTATCCTCGTCATCCTAGCATAAACCAGGTCACTTGAATGTTGTAACAAACAAAAGCAAAACAGCAGGAAAGCTGGAATCAAGGGTCCACCAATAAACTCACTGAAAATGAGAGGGTACGTTCGTTGTATTTACCTTTCATATGGACACTACTCGAGTCTTGCCCTTTGTTGCTAAAGCCAGTGATCAAAAGTAAGTTTCAAACAGAATGGAGAAGATGATATTTGTGTGGGGTTTCCACAGTCAGAGCAAAGCTACAATGTGGGTATTAGGAAAATGGAGATAGGTCCAAACGTGTTAAATATTGATGGATTATCTGTGATGTGCCAAACCTCTCCTGGGCACGTGGACCTGTGTTCTCTCATTTCATCTTCACGAAGAGTCACCTCTTTGACTTCAGATTACTAATATCACCATTAGTTTTCTGAAAAACTGATTCTCTCCAAGACTTCCTAGCTGTTATTTTTGGCAAGGGGAAAAGAAATCCTCTGACTCCTTCTCCTACCTCACTTAATGCATTGACCTTAGCGTTGAATATGAATGATTTGGCGAAAAGAATAAAGATAAAGAAAAGATTTGGAAAATAAGAATCTACAGCAATATGGCTCATATAACTCTTTCTTGCAAATGCCATGAATTCTGCCACATTTTAAAATTGTATGAAAGTTGTTGATTTTCGCTGCCCCATCACACACTGTGCATGTCTGTGTGTGCACCTCTTTGTCAACATGTCTGAATATTACTCTAGGTTAATTAGCAAGCAGTGGTTTTGCTGGGACATAGAATGTATAAATTTAAAATTTTAATGGATACCATCAAAATGCCCTCCTGTCTAATCGGCAGTCTGTGAAAGAACATGCCTGTGGTCTCACTGGTGCTTTGTATTTCAGACTTTGATGTCTTTTCCAATCTGTTGAAGGTGGTTTGTGGGATGGATCAAGGAATTGTGGTTAAAGTGCTTTAGCTTCATCTGCCATGTTTGAACTTTTATAAGCAGCATGAACTCATGCATGACTTGTGAAACTTAAACTTCTTTAAAAACACACCGAAAAACACATGCATGTAATTGATGTTCAGTGTTGGTGTTCATGGTGGAGTGGTGGCCATCTGAGATGTCAGACCAGGATGGGGAGGAAGAGGGCAAGTCGGGAACAAGAGGGTTCTTGGGCTGGTGACCAAAGCCTGGTGCATAGACTGAAATTGGACTCAGGGCCCTGGTGACTTGAGATACTGAGTCAGTAGCAGAAAAGATACCAAATTGGAGAAGCCAAGAGAGGAAATAGAAGTCTGAGAGCAAATCACCAAATCACCCGTCTTAGAGTTTGGTGAGAAAGCATGGGGCCAGACGTTAGGGAAGGTGCAGGGGGTTCAGACAGATTGTGTGGTTGACGTTCCCCTGGTGCAGTGGGGAGAGGAGACATCTTTTGAAAGAAAGTCTAAAGCCTCCCTTCTGAGGGATGCCCTCACTGGCCTTAAAAACACAGATCTCTGCAGTAAACAAGCGGTATTACTGATGTCTTAATAATTTCTCATAATGTCTTTTTATATTCTTTTTATAGAACTGAAGCCAATTGTAATTATACATTTATGTCTTCTCTTCTGAGCCTCATATGTCTAGTCTAGGGGTTGGAAAACCTTTCAGTAAAGGGCCATCTAATAAATACTTAAGACTTTGTGAGCCAGATGGTATTCAACTCTGTCATCAGCCTGGGAAAGCAGGTAGGAGCAGTACATAAGTGAATGGGCATGGCTGTGTTACAATAAAGTTTTATTTAAAAAAAATCAGGTGGTGGGCCTGATTCAGAGCATGGGCTGTGGTTTTCTGACCCCTGGTCTTATCCCCATTGTTACATACGGCTAAAAAAAATTAGGTGGTGGGCCTGATTCAGAGCACGGGCTGTGGTTTTCTGACCCCTGGTCTTATCCCCATTGATACATACGGCTAATAATGGTACTGATCTCCTCTGCTGATTTGAGGATTGAGTGGAAGGAAACATGTGGGTAAACTACTGATGAAATAAAATTCATATTTTATGGCAACACAAGAAAAATTTACACATAATTGTTTTCTCTGCCTGTTTGGCCTCCTCCCTCCCCTTTAGTGTGTATTGTTCATCTGCATTAACCAGACCTCCTAGGAGATAACATTGCTTCTTTTTTAAAAAAATTTTTTTATTTTTATTTTTTTGGCAGGGGTAGGTAATTAAGTTTACTTATTTATTTTTGGAGGAGATGCCAGGGATTGAACCCAGAACCTTGTGCATGCTAAGCATGTGCTCTACCGCTTGAGCTACACCCTCCCCCCTGCAACATTACTTCTTAATCTCATGAAGGGTCAGAACTCCTTAGAAGACAGCTTTCCTTCTTAATCTTGTAATAAGGTGTCATGAAGACTCGTGACCCACTAAGTGCGTATCTGGATAGTGTAAACTAATATGACACTTGACATGTAATCCTTTGTCTCAAAACTTATATATAACTGTGTATATACTGTGCTTTGACCTCGAATGGGTGGAACTCAGAGCTTTCTCAAAGATTGTCTCCCGGGTTATAATCATCAAGTTGGCGCAAATGAAATTTTCCATATCTTTCTTAGATTGACTGTTGAGTTTTTTTCCCTCTGGTTCAGTGCTTTTTTCTTCTTTAATTTTGTTATGACCACTGTCATTGTTCTCTGTAAGCCTGTGTAATGTATCTGCTCATGAAAATACTGGTTTGGTCTGGTTCCTCGTCATGATCTCTACCTGTGGGTCACTCGTTCTTTTGGAATTCTAAGCGCCTAGAATACCCACCCTCAGGTGTCCAGGTGGTGCTGACACGGACTGAACATACCCCTTAAAGCCAGTGCTTCTCTCTGGTAAGTGGTACAAAAGAACGGAGGTTGCTGGTCGTTCTTGGCTGAGGACGGTACCTGTCATTTGCTCTTTAGACCGGCCTCGTGCAGTAAATGGATTTCAGGTTCAGCTGGGAAGCTCGGTGATCTCATGGAAGCATCATAAAGACACCGCTTGCCCGGAACCCCAGAGCTTAGAGTGTCCTCAGACTGATTGAAAGCTGTTTCACTGAGTGTTACTCTTCAAAGCGAATGAATATTCTGATGAGTACGGCTGTTTGAACTGAACTACTTTGTAAGTGGTAGCTTGATTTGCTGTTTTGATAGGTCTGATGAAGTGTGTTTGAACATTAGCAGAGATTTAGCACACATTCCGATTTGTTTGTACTATTTCCCCCCAATTGTAGGAATTATCCTCTCATTAATACCGTTGTTTGCTGTTTGGGCTGAGGCATGGAGCGAGTGCATTGCAATTCAGATAAAACTGGAAATGAAGTTTTGGTGTCATTTTTACACCACGTCAAAACGTAGGGAAGCAGTTGAGGGTGGCTGAGTACCATGAGTGAGTCTAATTGCATTTGATTTTGATACTTCTGTTGTGATAAATCTGTATTTGCAACACTTGGTATCTTTTGTGAACACAGCAGAGTGTTGTCATGCCATTGGCTCCGGAGAAGGGAGGTTGAGAATCAGACAAAAGGATATAATCCTTCTGATGAAAAGAAATGTCAAAATTCTTTTAAGTCCAAAGTGAAAAACTGGGAAAATTTCCCAGTTGTAATTCTTCTCTGGAACAAAAGATTCAGTGTCTAGTTAGGGTGGTGGCCAAGAGTTCAAGTTTGGGAGACCCCATTTTTATGATTACAAACTAACGATCAGCTCTAATGGTGTGGCATGTAGAGGCTGTAGGACTTGAAAGATGTCAGATGGGACTTTTGGACTGCTTTTCATTAACTCATCTTGGGCATCTAGAAAATAAAAGCAAATAGAATGGCCAATTTGTCCTGCTTTGCCCAGGTGTCTCTTAGCACTGAAAGTGCCACGTGCTGGAAACCAAGCAAACCAGGATGATCGGTCACACTATCTGAAAATGAGGCTAGAAACACAAAGAACTGTTAAGAGAATGAAGGATAATCATGGCTCAGTGAGGGTCTCGCTTGGTGCTGTTGGGTGAGTTACTTAACCTCTCTGAGCTTTCATTGCCTCGTCTAGGAAATGGGACACTAGCATCCACTTTGTACTGCAGTTGTAAGACCTCCAGATAGGGTATGAAATGGGCTGTCGGGGACACGACAATAACTTGTAGCTGTTTTGCTGTCAATAAAAAACAAAAAGAACTTACTGTGAGCCCTAAGGAAGGAACTTCAGCTGAACGAGGGAGGGTGGTAGGTATTTGCATGTATGTAATTTTAATTAATCCATTACTTTCAATAAACATTTGTGTGTCAAACACTGGTTTTCTTTACGAAGCCTATAGTCTCCTGGGGAGGGTAGATACTACCAAAAAATCACACGCACAGATGGAAAATGACAGTTTTGTGATAAGGCTGCCAAGGAGACTGGCTGATGCTATGGGAGCTGGTCGGGGGAAGACTTGCCTCATCAGGAGGAGGTCAGAGCTGGTTGCTCTTAAGGAGCTGAGAGGTGAGGCCAAACGGAAGACCCTTCTGAGCAGGGAAAAAACTGTGTGCTGTCAGGAGCCTGGTGAAAGAAGAAAGAAAAGAATACCAGAGGTATCAGGAGAGCGAGAAGGAGAGGAAGGGTGCAGCGGTGGTGGTGGGGGGGAGGCAGAGCCAGACCCTGGGGAGGAGGGGTTGGTAGTAACCTTCACAGAGCAGTAGGAGGGCATTTAAATAGCATGAGGTGGACCAACAAATCCAAACAAAATAACTAACTTGAATCGAATTGAGCCTCTAGATCAAACTACTAGGAAGTAAGAGGGAGAGGGGAACAGGCTAAATGTCACCACAAGGGGCAACCAGCCAGATCTATACTGTGGGCCATTCTGCGGGGTGGATGAGCTGGTCCAGACCTCTAACAAATCCATGACTCAAAAAATCAATAAGCAGAGGGGGAAATTAATCTAGAATAAAAGAGCCTTAAGCATCATAACAACCAAATGCACTTTGTTATTCAAACAAACCAACTGCAGAAAGATATCTTTGAGTTAATTGAGGGGAAATTTGGTTATGGGCTCGTAGGTGATATTAAGATATTGCTAATATTGATGGGGTGACAAGAACATGGTGATTATGCCTTTATACTTCCTTATTAGAGAGTCATACTGAAGTCTTATGAGAAATAAAATGACACTGGGGATTTGCCTAAAATTCTCTGGGAAAAAAAAATGCAGAAGATGAGGTTTTAGATAAACTAAATATAATAAAATTAAGTTGGCAAATGGTTATCATTGTTGAAGCATAGACTTATAGAGGTTCTTTATATTATTTCCTCTACTTTGTGCATGTTTCAATATCACCACAAGAAAAAGTTAGATGGTAACGTGATCAGATCTGTGTTTTAAAAAAAAAAAATTTCTCTGGCCAAATTTTTAAAGCATGGTTTGGCTAAAATGCATAGACTTGACTGAGTGACAGAAGGACTCATTGTAGGATAAGGAATAACCAAGCAGAGATGGGAACTCTTACTGAATTAAGGTGCAGGGGCAGAGGAGTAGAGAATGGGGGCAAAGTTTTATTAGTTGCCTGTTCATCCAGAGATCATTTGGCATCCGGCATCTCTCCCTGTGTCTTCTGGAAGCAACAGCTTGGTTTTCCTTTGGGAACCTCACCCCCTCTATATTTGTGCATGACTCCACCCTACCTCCCTAGGAAGGTGTATGACTCTGATCTGGCCAATTAGAGCACAGCATTACCCTGGTTACCATAGAGATTGGTATCCTTTGTGTCAGTGAGATTCAGACCTGGGACTTTTGTTGAAGCTCTTGGGAAAGAAGCTCACATCTTCCATTAGGTGTCCTCAGCTTAGAGAATGAGCATCTCCTGTCCCTGGCAGCCATTGCCCACCATGTGGAGAGGTCTTGGCCAAGAAAAAGATGACCACAGAGGAAAGCAGCGTTGGGGGCTGGAGAGAGCAAAAAGTTAAACCCTGATGATAGTGTTTCAGACCCTGGATGCAGCCAGACCTGCAGTAAAGCTATTCTTAAACTTTTTTTTTGTTTTGACTTATGAATGAGTGAATGAATCGATCTCTGTGTCTCTTTTTCCCTTGGCTAATTTGGATATGTTTCTTTGACTTGCAAATAGACCAGTTCTGAGAGATACAAAGTTCTGGAAAAGTTTTGTAGCTTTGCCACATTCACAGCTATGTGGAATCCCTCCCCATAAACAGCTTAGAGCTTGTTTTTAAAACTTTCTTCATATTCACCAATAGCTCAGTTTCTAGTAGATGATCAGCCAGTGTTTTCTTGCTTCGCACTATCAATCTTTCACAATTTCAAACTTACACGCTCATAGACTACTTTTTAATGTCAACCCAGGTATTCTATTGAAATCATTGTATATGGTAATTAGTAATCTGCAAGATAATTTTAGTTAATTTTAAATTTAAAATCCATCATGCAAAACGAGTTGGATCAGAGTGGAGCTCCCGACAAAAGAAATGAGTCAGAGTGTAAGAGGAGCCTCACGCAACCCTGGCGATAAAAATGTGCAGATTTCTCGGGGAATAATCATTGTCTCGATTTTTACTTGTAATTATAATTTAATTATGAACCTACTTTTGCAACATTTTAAAAGTACATAGTTAGCATTTAAGTACTTTCCATATAATTATCTGCTATTGAACCTGTTCATTATGGAGTGGTTCCTGCATAAATTACTGTGCGTGGTGTAAAAATATTTTTTCACTGCAAGTTGACTTGTGAAATAAAATAAAACAAATCATTTGAATGGTATTTAGTGGCTCCCCGATATTGCATAGCGGCTTTGAACCCAGTCATCTTAAAGGATGGGTTATAGATGAACTCTGGCTTGTGCTAACGTTGGTAAAGATCAATTCTGGAAACCCAGGAGATTTTTCTTTCTTTCCTTCCTAAGAATTTACTTCTTTCTTCACTGTTCCTCTTGAGACGTTCCTAGAGAATACATGAAAATCCCGGTTCCAACACCTCCATAGACCCTTCAGCCTCATGGAAGAAAGAGACAGTGAATATTTGATTAAAAGTCTACTGTGTCCTCAAAAGGCCCGTGCTGGGCCCTGGTGGAATGTGGGTGGGGAAACGAGGAAGCGCAGACATTTGAGCACTGTCCTTACATGTCTTTTCTGATTCAGACCTCCTGCCAACCCTGAAGGAATGCAATAACAGCATATTTTCTAATACTGTCCCATTTTGCAGGCCAGGAAACTGAGGCACAGAGGTCGGCAACTTGCACAATGTTGCATGGCTGGGGGAGCTGGACCAGGTTCCAAACCTAAGCAGTGTGTCCCCAGGGACCGCACTCCTAACAGCTGTAGTGCCTTGGCCCCGGGGGTTGATGGAGGATGCGGGGGCCACCCCGGGGTGGGGAGCGCTGCCAAGAATGGAAGGCCCTGAGTACCACACAGAGCGCAGCAGTGCTCCAGCTTGGCATGTGTGTTACCTGTTTTCCAAAAAGGAGCCGTGAGCCAAATGGAGGAGGAGATTGTTAGAGAACAGCCCTTGGCCTCGTGGGTCTCCTCCTGCTCTCCCGGGGTGGGAGGCAGGCATTGGGCAGGATGTGTTTTGCAAATTGTTAGCGCCGTAGGAGAACACGGGGTCAGTGGTGCTGCTGCCTGTATCCGCGTGCTCTGTTTTTTGGAATCCCCAGGACTGGTGAATCTGCCCAGGTATGGAACATCCAATTAAGTTCAAACTGCTTTTATAGTTAAATTTCATTTATTCATGTCCATAGATCAAGGGAGATTAAATGCTGTCATAATATCTACATGTTATCTTATAAATGATGATTGCATCTCGAGTTCTGAAAGAAAGGGGTGCCGTCTTTCTGTTACGTCCAGGCCCATGGAATCTCTGCAGCTTCTTGGTGCTGGATTTAAAGGCCATGGAAATGTGAAAGGGAAATAATCACTAACATTTATCAAGTGCCTACTGTGTGCTAGACGTTGTGATGGGTGCTTACCAAATATGAGCTCATTTTGAACAGACACGCAAAGATTAATTTTTATTCCCATCTTTTGAGTGGGAACACTGAGGGTTTTTAACTAACTCACCCAGCTCATTGGTGGGGCTGGGATTCCGGGTGAGGGTTCTGGTTTGAATGTGCTTCCTCATCAGTACTAAAGCAGAGGGCTGTGCCTCTCCAGGTGTGCAGTCTGGATGCGGATGGCACCGGGGTCCCCCTCTTCTGTGAGACACAGGGCTACCCCCTCCTTGTCTACTCTGGATGCAGGTGAGGCTGAGAGCAAACAAGAGGACACCCCAGGCTGTTCATTTCTGGGACAGTTACCAAGGAGAGGTCACGTGGCAAATGAGCAGAGGCAGCCTGAGAAGCCCAGATTGTTGAGGAGGAAATGAGCTGTGGGAGCTGGAAGACCTGGTGATGGATGCGAGTGGCCTCCCAAAGTGGGACGGGACCAAAGCAAGACCAGGAGCCAGGTGGAAGAAGTCCCAAAAGCAGACAGGGGTGGTGGGGAGGTGAGGGGTGTGCTCTGTAGCACGAGGGCTCCTTCCTTTCTTCGCTCCCATGAGGTCCCCCTTCCCTGCTGCCAACCCCAGACACAGTGCCCCTGGGGTCCAGTTCAAAGTGTCCCCTTCTCTGAAGCCTTTTCTGCCTTCCTGTATTCCTCTACCATCTTCTTCCAAAGATTCCAGCTCAAGACATTTATTGTAGCCCTCAGCACGTGTGATCATAATTGTGTGTCTGAGCTTTCCCAGGAGACCTGAGCAGACAACAGGTATGTTCTGTTGCTTCTCCATTCATGTCTGTCCAATACTGGTGAGGTGCCTGCATGTGGCAAGTACTCAGTAGAGGGTTGAATAAGTGAATTTTCGTCTTTCCTGATTTGTTCATTTCCTGTGTCCTCCCACTGGAATGAAATATCCCTGAGAGGAGGGGCCTGGTTTTATCATTGCATCCCTAGAACTTAACACAGAGCCCTAAAAATGACATACATCGGGTGCTTAATGAATATATGATGAATAAAGGAATCAATTATTTACTTCAGACATCAGTTAGGCTGGAAAGTTTTAGTTTTTTTATACCATGAAGGGGCTCAGCCCACGCAATCCCATCCGGGGACAAACTCACCAATCAGAACCAAGGGGAAGTGGAAACAACCCAAATGTCCATCAACCGATGAATGAATAAGCAAGTGTGGTCCATCCATACAACGGAATTATCACTCAGCCCTAAAAAGGAAGGAAGTACAATTCAGGCTACAACATGGATGAGCCTTGAAAACATTATGCTGAATGAAAGAAGCCAGACACAAAAGACCGCAAATTGTATATTTCCATTTATATAAAATGTCTAGAATTGGCAAATCTATAGAGATAGAACATAGATTAGTGGTTGCCAGGGGCTGGGGGAGAGGAGTGAGGGGAGTTAGGTTTCTTTTTAGGGTGATAAAAATGTTCTGGAATTAGAGAGTGGTGATGGATGCACAGCCTTGTGGACATACTAAAACCCATTGAATTGTATACTTTGAAAGGATGAATTTTATGATACGTGAATTACATCTCAATAAAGCTATTATTAAAAAGAACCAAAGGGAAGATCATGCTTGATCTGAGCCTATGAAATTCTTTTTCCTGGGAGCTGTGTTCTGGGACTCTTCATTCTAGGTCCTGCTGCCCTGGCGAATCGTGCCCTTTGGCGTGAGCTGCCCTGTGGCTGAAGAAATGATAGCGGTGGTTGTTGCTCATTGCCAAGTAAAGAGTAAATGAGGAATAAGGCAGATTAGGGGAAGAAAGCTCTTGATCACCTCTTGGATAACGACTCTAGAGCTTAAAAAAAATAGCACTTGATTACAAAGTTGATATTTTTTTTTTTGAAAACATAGAGTTAAGCAATTAGTCCTGTTAATTCCACCTTTCCATACCTCTGCGTTCAGTCCAGTTTTCTCTAACTCAGACCTCAGCCAGGGCAGTTTGTCCCTGGAGGATGTTTGGCAAAGTCTGAAGACCGTTTTGGCTGTCATTCCTTGGGGAGGTGCACTGGCATCTGATAAGTGGAGGCCAGGAAAGCTGCTTACCTTACCCTGCAAAGTACAGGACAGACCCCACAACCACAACCACAAGAATAAAATTCTTTTAAGTGTGTATAGTGCCAAGACTGAGAAACCCTGCTGTGAACCCATTACTGATTTCCTGGTCCAAACTACCATCCTCTCATAACCAAGCTGCTTTAGTACTGTGCGAACACATTTCTCTGTCTCCGCTCAAACCACTGCTAGAGAAATCTCCCCCAAACACAAATCTGATCATTTTTCCTGTGGCCATTGTAGTGGTTCCCTGCTGCTGCTGTGACAATTTACCACACTCTTGGTGGCTTTAAAGAATAGAAAGGTGTTACTTACTATTTATCCACCCACATAGTAGAAAGACAACAACATATGGTTCTAGGAAGGACAAATAATGAATGGTCAGGACCCTCAACTCCTCATTGTCAGAATGTGGATAAAGTAGGCATAAGCCATGTTTAAGTGGCTCCCCCGCCCCCAACCACACCACCTGAGATTCTTCAGCCATAATGGTTACCAGTGAAATCTGGAACAGTAAGCCTGACACATCTGACTTCTTTGTATCTATCTGCAGTGGTGTGGGTTTAAGTATGCAAGTCCTGGCATTGGCTGCATTTTTCAACTTTATGACGGAACAAAGGTTCACTGCAGATTGATGTATTGAATCAGTATCTGTCGGTGGTATGAGAACAAGCTGAGATTTCCTCTCTCCCTTCCCATTCTTCCAAGAAGGAGGAAAGTTTTAGGCAAAGATAAATAGAAATTACCCAGTAATTTCAAATATAGTACTCCCCAGATCTCCTGTCTGGGTAAATCAGGGATACTCACAACTATAGATAATGAGATAATTAAAAACTAGTAAATATAAATGTGAGGTGCCTTCTACCATTAAGCCCAGGACATGTATCTGATTATGAAACAGCAACTCTGTAGTTTGAAATGTCATATCAATTATATGAGACACTTTTACAGAGCTCCCTGAGAAATACTTACATAAAACTGTATTTTTATATACTATGTAAAGTACTGAAGTATAGATTTAATCAAAACTGTAAATAAGACTAAAGGTGTGCTGTAAGTGTGAAATATGCAAGCATAAAAAGTTTCAGCAAAATTTTAAATCAATTTCACTCTGAATTATGTTGGCTTCCCTATTGCGTATCCCTCAGCCCTCAACCTTCTCTTCCCCTACTTCAACTTAATACTCTTTCTTTGGAGAGAAGGCATTTAGGAAAGAAAAAAATCACCATATTTTTATATTTCTGTATTTGTGGGGAAAGGGATGTAAATTTAGAGAATGTATTTCTGTCTACATTCTGAATTCCATTTTCAGTCCCTCCGAAGAGGCCATGGGGTAAACTGTATGAAGTCAGGCTTCAGTGTTGAGCAGAGACGAGTTTGAATCCTGCCTCTGACCTGGAACTGTCAGAGCTGTGTGCTCTGGACAAATGACCTCCTCTGTGTCTGACTTTCCTCATCTGTAAGGTGGGATTAATGGTACCCACCTCTTGGGACCTGGTCAGGATGAAAGGAGAGGATACAGGGCAGTCTGTGATACATCTTATGTGCTCGGTTATTTCTCCCACAGAATGGCCACATCCACCTCACCTCCTCCAATTTCCTGGGATAGCTGAGGTGCTGACTCTCTCTCAGCACTATGGCTGGATAGTGATGGATTATGTGTGCAGGGCATCAGAGAACCAGGTCATCGTTGTGTCCCAGTGATTTAACTGAGACCATCAATTATTTCGGAATCAGAAGGAGCTTCTTGCTTCATTGCTGTATTCTCTTCAAATCAGAATGTTTTACAGACTGTGATTTCTAGGGGTTCTCCTTCTGCAAGATGTCTTTGCCCTGACTCATCAAATCAGGCTACTCCAGTAGGCAGAGGTGAAATGAAACATGAGATGGGGAAGGGGGACTGGAAAAGTTTGGTTTATAGAGAACAGTATGGTCGAGTAACCAGCTTGTCCTGGTTTCCCTGAGACTGTCTGGTTTAGCACTGAACATCCCCTGCCCTGGAAATCCCTCAGTCCTGGTGAAACCAGCATGCTTGGTCACCCTGCACTGTAGTCAGCAACTTAAATTCTGCGATAGGCGGTCAGAAACAGGAAAGTTCATGGTTATATAGGGCTAGGGGTCAGAATATGGAGTGGCTGTAAATGAGCACAAGGTTTCTTTTTAGGGTGATGGAAATGTTCTAAAGTAGGTGGTGATGATGGCTGACAACTCCATGGATATACTAAAATTCATCAATTTGTATGCTTGAAACAGGTGACTTGTGATATGTACAGTATATTTCCATAAAGCTGTTTAAAATTTGATTATGAAATATTTTCATAAGAAAACGTTGGATTTTTTGATAGAAGAATAATACCTTGTTCCCCAAATGAGTGTATGCCTTAAGAATTTAAACTGAATTGCCCATTGAATTGGAAAAATTTATGAAGGCTGGCAAAACTCAGATTTAACAAGGAAATGGGGAAACAGTCTCATGTTCAAATGATCAAAAGGGTGAATAAATACAATGTATAAACAGGACAGTTTTGCAGTGTGGACCGAGATGTGGTGTGTACATCCTCTTTGATTGAGCAGCTTCATTTCTAGAGATGTGTCCCAAGCAGATAATTGCCAAGTGTGCAGAGATATATGGGCAGGGATGCTCATCACAGATGGTTCGCGATAGAAACAATGGCTTGTAATTAGAAGCAATCTAAATTTTCATTAGTGATGGACTGTTTAGATGAGTTACGGCAAATCCATACAGTGAAACACTTACAATGATAGCACTGAGGTGGTAATATGAATCCATACCCACATCTAGGGTAACCAACTGTTCTAGTTTGCTGGGGACAGTCCCTGTTTTAGTGCTTCAAGGCCCGTGTCCAGGGAAACCTCTCAGTCCCAGCTGAACAGGTGGCTGGTTGTGGACACACCTATTAAAAAAAAAAAGATGCCACCAAAAAGTTAACAGGTGTTGTCTTGGGATGGTGGCATTTCAAGTCAGGTCAGCTTGGTTTTGGAGTTGGTTAGGATAATATTTGCATTTTTGGTAGTATTTGCATTTTTTTATTGAGTAATTTTACATTTGAGGAAAAATTAAAATATTTGCATTAAAAAAGAACCTCTGCTGACACATGAACAAAAATGTAGGCATATTACATACGTCCTTCAGTTTTTTGTAGTTTGCTTGCCGTTTGCGGGAGATGGGTCTAACTAAATCCGTAAATACCTATGCACACATCGCCCAGGTACGTGAATTCAGGGAAATAGCATTCATAGTTTCTTTGACTTTGAGTATTTCTACAGAAACTCCCACTTGAGGCAGATGCAGGTCTCTTAGGGACTTCCTCTTGCACTGAGAGGCAGTGTTTTGGGGCAAAATGCTCAGAGGTTTATTCAACCAGGCTGACATGGGGTCAGATCCCTGTTTTATCTCTTGCTTATTGAGTGCTCTTGAGCAGGTCTGTGACCGTCTCTGTGCCTTTGTTTCCTTATGTCATAGATGGAGAAAATAATGCCTGGCTTCCAGGGCTCTTGTGCAGACTCCATGAGGTAATAACGTGTATGAAGCTCCCCAGGAAGTACCTGCCATGGTGCTTAACTGCTAATTTATGTTCCTCATCACCCTCCTTGCCTTCCACTCTGTCTAGGCCACTGAAAGCTTATTTAACATTAACATCTTTATCATCCATGCATGTTTTAATACACGTAAACCCTCAGTAGGTGATATGACTTGTAAGAATAAAATCTGCTTTAAATTTGGAGATGACTATTTTTGCCATAGCTTGACTTACCGGGATAGAGTCAAGGCACGATACAGTAGTTTTAAAATATCTTGAATCTGTGAAAGTCTGCTAGTTTTCACACAAAGAAAACTTATGATAATAAAATATTACTCCGGTGCCTTAGAAATCTACATCAAAAAAAGCCTCTATGATTATATAAATCATCTCTGCCTAGCTGCTCTTTTTTTGGCCAAAAGCAAACATGGAGCTCAATTACAGAACTGGGGTGCGAGGCATTGAAATTACACGTTTGTTGCCTGCCACTCACAGGGCAAAATAATCAACTATTCAGAGCTTCTCTGTGGTTCTCAAGCTCTCTATTGTCTTGCAGGTTGTCCTGCTCACAACTTAGGTTTATGTGACTAGTGTGTTTCATCCAAGAACTCCTATTTCCAGACAAGTCTGTAATCATTTCTTAAGAGCTTCATTATTTTTACTAAATGTTTCCAATATAGGCAAAAGTCACAGTTGGAGGATAAAAGTGCTTTCACCAGTGATTTCATTCATCCATCCTTCCTCTGTCCATCTTCCTTCCTTCCGTCTATCCTTCCATCCATCCAGCAATATTTATTGCACTCCAACTATTCCTTCATTCATTTGGCCAATTTTTATTAAGTGCCTACCATATGTTTAGGATGTTGCATTTGTTGAGTGCTCGTGGTAAAACAGTGAGAGAAGACAGTCTTTGTTCTTAATCTCATAGGGCTTATGGTCAGGAAGGACAGAGACATTAACAAAATAGCCCTATGTATGCGTATTAATGTAGGTAGTGGCACATGTGATAAATGCAGTGAAGGAAAGGCCCCAGAGTCATGGACACTTACAGTGGTAATCAGGGGAAATGTAACTTAGTTCACGGGGCATCGAAGTTTTCCCAAGGGAGTGAAGGCTGTAATAAGGTCTAAGAACAAATACGAGTTAATTAGGAAGAGAAGGGAAGAGTGAATATTAAGGGAAAAGGAAGAGCTTGTCCTGTCCTGTGATGGGGGAGCAGGGGTGGGTTGGAGGGATTGAAAGTCTCGAGTATGAGTGGAGCAGAGGGAAGGCAGGGGAGGGAAAGGCAGGTGGACGGCAGGACAGAGACCCTGCAGAGCTTGGAGGCCATTTTAAGGAGTTTGGATATAATCCTTAGTGCATCCAAAATGCACTGAAGGGTTTTTAGGGGTGTCCATCACATGAGGGGAAGGACAGTGTGGGGATGGATGGTTCAGTCACAAGCCTGTAGCAGCAGCCCGCATGAGAGATCCTTTAGGCTTCAGCTGAACATTGTGCTACAACCACGGAGACTGATGGAGAAATGTGTTATTCTAGGATCCAGTAAGGTAACTGGGGGCATGACTTGTAGACAGACGAACTGGCAAGTAAACAGCATGGGATAGTGTGACGAGTGGTGTGGTGGACATTTGATTTAGGAGTTAGAACAGATCAGAAAGGCTTTTTGAGGTTGGGACTTAACATGAGCTATGAAAGAGATAAGGAAAGAGGAACTCAGAGGGTGTTTCAGATTGGTGGGAGCCAGTGAACAAAGCCATAGAGAAAAGAATTTGCATAGTTTGTATAGAGGAAGTGGAGGAGGCAAAAGAAAAAAAATGCTGACTGTTGGTGCAGGCCAGCTGTGACAGTCTTTCCAGACAAAGTGATTAGTCATGACTCTTTTGATTTCGTGGCAGAAAACCAGCTAAAACTGGCTCAAGGCAATAAATTTATTTGCTGATACAAATGAAAGTTACATGTGTAAATGGCATCAGGTAAAGCTGGATCCAGGTGCTCAAATAATGGTACCAAGACTTTGTCTCTGTCCATATCTTGACTTTGCTTTTCCCTGTATTGGCTTCATGTATAGGAAAGCTTTTTCTTCTTGGAGGGAAGATGATGCCAGCTGATTCAGAGTTACTTACCAGTTGGATAACCCAGGTGGTAAACTTCCACTTGCCAATGAATTGAGAGAAGGGAAGGAAGTTCCTCCATTTGAAAATAGAATACTGTTATGGGAAGAAGAGGAAGTGTACACTGGGAAGATGAATTAACAACCAAATAATGCAGACATACATGATGTCATATGATGCTAAAATGGATACTTTGGTGAACTTGGGAGGAGTGCAAATTCCCTCTTGACTCAAGAAGATGAACTGTGATAACCTCTTGGGACACATACCTAATCTTAAAATTTTTATTTTAAAAACAGAAGGGACTTTCCTTTATGGAGCAACCACATCTGTATTTTATCCTTGAGTTTGGTGCTGTTTCCTAGAAGCTAGAGAATCTTCAAATGTCTGACTTAGGTTCCCAGGACTGAGGTCAAATACCAGGTCCAGAGCGATGCTCTCTTTTTGTAAGTTGACATTAATTTGTTCATCTAGGTTTTTTTTGTAAAAACAGAATGAAAGTTGTCATAGAATTTGTAATTGAGTCATACTTGGAAGGTGAAATAGAACTTGAGTCATTCCTATTTTTTATCAGAGGGAGATTGATATGTGTTTTTGACCATAATTCAAGTATGATATGTCCTTGACAGTGATTCAAGAGAGGCAGCTAATTTAGAGCTCCTATTCTTCCATAAGTTACTTTATTCATGTTCTTCTCTTTGTTCATGTTCATCTTTAAGCAGATTTTTTTTAAATTTAATTTTATGTCTTTTCATTTTATCTTGATTAAGCTTTGAAAGGCCTTTTTGAGGATCTTATTCTGGCTGATAATTAATTTTAAGGTATTCTTTCCTGGTTCACAATAGTTTTTGTTATGGTATAATTAAAAACAAAATTAAAATATTTCTTCCCCCTCACTTGTGTGAAGCCTGTAATCCCGCTCCCAGGGACGACTGGGATGTCACAGGCAGATGCAGAGCATGGGGCCTTCACTACCTACTGCGACTAAGTTAAAGCCCCAGGAAGAGGAAACAAAGTAAATATTACATCCTTTCATAGGAATGATGACACCTGATCCTAAGTGAATTCCCTCCACCATTCAACACCCTTATCTTTAGTCGTTTCCGGCTTCCAGGACAAATGGCCATAAGGATTAAATTATCCTTACCTCGCACAGCACTCACCACCCTCTTGTGGCTTGCAGGTCCCCACTGAAGTGAAATGGTGCCCAGCCTCAGGCAAAGGTCACCTGAAACCAGGGTGCAGTTGATGTCATGTGTGTCTCTACTTGTTCAGCAAGAGTATTTATTTTTGGGGGGAGGTAATTAGGCTTGTTTATTTATTTTTAATGGAGGTACAAGGCATTGAACCCAGGACCTCATGCATGCTAAACACGCACTCTACCAATGCGCTATACCCTCTCCACCCCAGGAGTTTTTAAAATGTATTTTTTCAATGAAGAGATAAAAGAAAAAATACAACCTAAGAGTACTCTCTATTCAAATAACCTCTCTAAATATTTTAGTAACAGTCTGTCCGTGTGATCAAGAACAGAGCAGTAGGAAAAAGGAAATCTAAACTCTCGAATACAAGTTCCAAAATGGTAGGAATGTGTCCGTCTAATCTTTTTATGTCCCCAGCGAAAATGTTCACTGAGTGAACAAGGTGAAGGAGACATTTGTCAACGTCTGGAGACTTTTTGGGTTGTCACATCTGGGAGGGGATGCTACTGGCATCTGGTGGGCAGAGACTAGGAATGCTGCGGGACAGTCCAGATGCACAGGACAGCACCCCTCACACCCCAAACCCACACACATACACCCCAGAGGATTATCTGGCTGAAAATACCAACAGTGCTGAGTTTGAGAGAGCCTGAATTAGAGCATTTTTATTTCTAAGTGGGGTGGGCTTCTTTTTTCCTACTTCCCTGTCATAGTCCTTCTGGTTTTCACAGGTAAGAAGTTCTGGATGGTTTTTCGCAATATTTAATCATCTGCCTCAATTTCAGCCTTTGAAATCCATCTGATTCCTTAGATTCTATGCATTTACTAGAGTATTTGACCCATTCTTTCCCCACCTGGCTCTGGATGCTCATAACAGTTACCGTGGATGGGCACCCACTCCATGCCAGGAGCTGTACTGAGTGATGGGTATTACTGATCCATTGCGTCCTCATGGAGACTCTGCAGTACAAATTCTGTTGTCCCCATTTCACAGATGGGGAAGCTGGAAGACCAAAGAGAGTAGGCAATATGCCTAAGATCATAAGGCTAGTGAACGGTCAAGCTGTGTCCTGACTCCAAATCCTGTAGTCCTAATAATAGTGCTTATCTGCCTTCTCCTTTGCCCAATGTGACCGTACTTGCTTTGACTTTTAGTTTTGGAAAATGCCATAATGTTTTGTTTGTCTTGCCCTTTGATTCTCATCCTATCTGCTGATAACGCGTGTCTTTCCTTCCATTATTTCCAGCTTGCTGCCAGTCACTCCATAGCCTATCTGATTATTTTGGTACATCCTTATCAAAAATAGTACAGAGCCAACTGGGCAAAAAGGAAAATGGAAAACTGGAGAAACTGACCACTCCACAGAGCAACTGGGGCTATCTTTTAAAAGTATATATTTGATCACGTCTCGCCCACTGTTTTCATAAAACCCTCCAGTGGTTCCCCGTTTCTTAGGATAAACTCGAGCATCTTGAATGTGGCCTACTAGGCCCTGTATGAGCTTGTCCACACCTTTCTCTCTCTCAGGGTAGACTAGGTTTAAAGAATACATAGATTCAAAAGTATATAATGATTCAATGGGAGTTTATTTTTCACTCACACGGCAGCCCACACAAACATTACAGGTAGGCTGGTGGTTCTCCCTGGGGAACCCAGGCTCCTTCCATCCTTGGGCTCCTCTTTCCCTGGGGTCTTATCAATATCTTTGTCCTGTGGCCGCCTGGGAAAGAGAATTGGAAGGACAGCTGCCTTTTTAGGGTTAAGTGTCCCTCACTTCCTTCACATCCCACTAGCTGGACCTCTGCTCCTTGGCCACGCACAACTGCAAGGGCAGCTGGAGAGGTAGTCTGGCTATTTGCTTCCAGAACAGGAGAGTATGGGCTTTGGTGGCTCTTTCTGAATAATGTTTCATCACTTTATTGTCTCTGTATGTGCCGCAGCTATGCTGTTCACCTTGCCTTTAAAGGCACCATGCTTATTTTTCCCCAGGGCCTTTGCACGCACTTCCTGTAGACAGAGAGATGGAGGCCATCCCCTTGACCTACGTCACTCTATCTTCAGCTCCAGTCCATGTGTCACCTCCCCAAGGGAGACTCTCCTGACAATTACCTCCAGACACACTGCCATCAACCAGACTCTTCTTTATTAACTGTGCTCATAGAACCATGTCCACTTCCTTCTCTCCCCTTATCTCCATTTGACAAAAAATGCCCTCATTTGTGTGATAGTTTCTTTCTTGTCTGACTCACTCATGAGACCACAAGTTCCAAGACAAAAAAGGAAATGTCTGCTTTGCTCAGATTCCCAAATACCTAGCACAGTTCCCATGGTCACTTAACAAATATTTATCCAATTGAAAAAAAATGAGTTAGAATCCCATCAGTGGATTCAAGCCGTGATTCATTGATCACATTCTTATCCTGGGACTGTTATTATAAACTAAGTCATTGAGCTACTCAGAAGACAATTGACAAGTGGAGTTGTGAGTCTTTCTCTCAACATGTCAACTAGATTTTTTTTCGTAGACCTCTCTCATTTTGTTCCTTTGCTCCCACCCTGTTTGTTTATTCATCAAACATATACTGAATCTCCCTCAGCCATTGTAGGGAGTCCTGAGTGTATGCAGATACATAAGGCACATTTTATGCCTTCAAAGCATTCTGGATAGCAAAGGAAATTGACATATTCAACAAACTAGACCATGGTATTATTCTCGCTGTAATAGAGGTATGAATGAGAGGTGATATTTTGAGGCTGGATGGTAGAAAATGACTTGTGTTCCTAGAACAAATGCTTCACATTGTCTTTTGCCAATAGGCTCTAAGTACAAAAAAAAAAAAGAAATGATGTTAATTATCTTTTGTCGGCCTAGAGCTTTCTGTTTTGCTGAGTGCTTTTAGATACGTTACCTCCTTTCATTCTGCAACAAACCCAGGGCCAGGTAGGCCAAATATTACTGACAGTGTTTCTCTGATGAACAAAGAGAAACTCAGGGACGTTGTGAGCTTTGCTGAGAACTTAGAGTTGCTGAATCATGGGGAATTTGGGGAGAGCATGGTCCCTAAGGAGGAGCAGGATGGCCAGGCTGACAGGGGACACTTCCAGGTATTCAGAGCAAGGGTTATTTATCAATTGGTCTAAATACATTTCAGCATTTTTGTAACTAGCAAAACGGGTTATATCACCTGACCATCTGCCCAACTTAAAAATCAGGTATGTCATTAACCGCTGCTGTCTCACTGCATGCATTTTATTCATTTTCTTTTTTAAAAATAGCTTTTTATAGTTAAAAAATTACCTATACACATGGTCAAAAAATCAACAGTGCAAAGTATAAAAAGGGAGGTGAATTTTTCTGTTTCCCCAGAAAGCCAGTGCCTCAGTCCCCTCCTGAAAGGCAATGGCTCTTTCTTCTGAATCATTTACAAAATGTTGCATAAAACGTATAAACTGTTAACTACAGATGGGAGCATGCGTTTTTATGGGTCTGGTCCTTACATTTTCTGCTTAATATATCTTGGAGGTTTTCTGTATCATAATACATAGATTTCCTCATTCTTTTTCATAGCTATCTTGTAGGGACCACGTATTTATTTACTCATACATATTATATAATATATTATGGAACACATATGACATTTACAATTTAATGTATATTATATGCTTTATTCTACAATATCTATTCATATACAGAAGCACAATTTATATATCCATATTCATACATGCATAAATAAATCAGATTATTTATTTACCCATAAATAAAGCCATTCAATCAAGGATGGGAAAAACTAGGGACCGAATGCCAGATCCAGCCTACCACCTGATTTTATGAATAAAGTTTTAGTGAAACACAGGCACGCTTATTTGTGTATAGAATGGCAGAGTTGAGTAATTGTGATGGAGGCCATATTTAGGCATGAAAAGCCTAAAATATTTACTCTCTGGCCTTTTGCAGCAAATTTTTGGCAACCCCTGCATTATATAGGGTTTATTTAATTATTTAAACTCTGTATGGATTAAGTAACTAAATTTTCTATGGATTGTTTTTGGTTTAACTAGTTTCTTTCTGGGAGGACATTTAGATTGCTTTCAGTCTTTTACAATAAATGCTGCAACGAACATTCTTGTACATAAGTTTTTTGGCAATAAAGGGTTTGTGTCTATAGGGTGAATACTTAGCAGTAGAATTGCTGGAACCATTTATTAAGTGCATTTTACATTTTTTGTATATGTTGCTTCTCTAAAGCTCTCTGGAGAGCTGGCATTAATCTTCACTTACCTAACAGGATTTGAAAATATATGCTTATTCATATGCTCACCAAGCACTATGTATTGATCTTTGCTATTTTCTTGAAAATTACATGTGTGGGCGAATGTCTTTATATTTGTTGAAAAGTTACATTGTTCTCTCTATAAACAACGTATTAAAGCTTTTTCCTACTTTTATAAATTGGGATAATGCTCTTTTAAATTAAATATTCTTTTGTCATAGAGAAATTAGTATTTTGTCGCATGGATTTTTAAATACTTTGTAAGACATTTGTATTTTGATAATAAAAGGGGAAAGATTGAATAGTAAGATTTGTAACCCATTTCTTAGAAAGATTGCTCCTCCTTCAAGACTAGCGAGATCTTGCTTAGAAAGTAAGATTAATTTTTTAAACTTTCATGTTTTCTTCTAGTGCTTTTAAGGTTTCATTTCTTCCTGTTCATATCACTCACTGGCCCATTTGAGATGATTTTTGATGAAAGAAATGATGTAGAGACCCAATTTTATTTTATTTTATAATTAGAAAACTTCACAGGTGTCCCAAATCCATTCACTGAATAATCTATCTTTCTCCTACTCATTTAAAATGGAAACTTTATCATAAATTAAATCTCCATCTGTATTTGTGTCTGTTTTTTCATTCAGTTTTGTTCCATTAATCTTTCTCTCCATTCCTGTGTCAGGCATTGTGCTAAGCAATTTACATTCATTATCTCATTAAATTACTCTAACTTTATAATGTTTTATCTTTCAAGGCTAACCCCACCACCTACTTGCTCTGCCTTTTCAGGGTTTTTCTGGTTATTTTTGTATCATTATTTCCCCTGAGACTTTAATTAACTTGTTTCCGTCCTAAAAAACATCTCAACCCGTCAATGAAATACATTTCTTAGGATTTTAATAGGGATCACATTACATTCATACTTCAGGGGAAATTTGATTTTTTTTTTATGAGGTTGACCTATCTTAGAAAAGGGTGGCAGATATCTTTTTATTAATTTATTAATGAATTTTATTAATTTATTAATATCTATATTCTAATAGGTATGTTTTATAGGTTTTTAAAGATCTTTTATATTTATTACATTTATTTGCTGGTATTTAAAAATCTTTTTTCTTGCTTTTGAAATGAGGTCCATTCTTCCTTTATAATTTCTAGCTGTTTTTATTTATATTATTTATTTCTATACAAAATTGTTATTAAAGTATCTACTATTATTAAAATAACAAATAAGTGTAGAATTTAGTCAAATATTTTTTAATAATCTTTAGAACACTCACCACCTAATAGGTTAAATTACGTCAACAGGTTGTGGACTGTGTTTGGGCATGGGAAATCTGCCTGTTAATATGTTAATTTTGTTTAATATTTCATTTAAAACTTTTTGCACTAATATTTATAGGTTAGATCAGTTGGCTTTTTTCCTCTGCTTTGTCAAAGGTTAGTATCAGTGGTGTCAGGGCTTCATAACATGATTTAGGATGTGTTTTTTTTTTTTCCCCCTTCTGTATGTTCAGGAGCAGTTTGAATGGTTTGGAGTTGTCTGTTCATTGAGGGCCTGTTGAATTCATTTGTGAAGATTCTCGGGCCCCATTGGGTCGGGGGCAATGGGTTGCGTTCCCTAGAAGCAGAGCCTGAGACAAGGATGCTGGTGAAAGAGATTAATTGAGGGGGCGCTCCCAGGAGAAGGGAAGAAAGGAAGCAGGACGGGGCAGGGGGCAGGGAAGGATTTAAGCAAGGATGTGGTCTCAGCGGGAGTGACGCCTCAGCCTGACCCTGTGGGGGATGTCTGCAGCATAAAAAGCATCGCTGAGGTAGTCTTCTAGGCGTTCAAGCCCCAGTAGTCAGGCATTGGCTGCCAGCTGCTCCCCAGAGTAGCTCCTACCTCTCCAGGGAACAGGACATAGGTATAACCTCCCTGGAAAGGCAGGAGGCTCCCACTGCACAGAGAACAATTCTCTGGAAAAGGAAGCAACTATGAGCTACTAGCAGCCAACACTTTCGGCCACTATCTGAAGGATGGGTGTCCTGAACCTGCAGCATCCACCGTAGGGGTCAGAAGCTGTTTGACGACTGGGCTTCTTAGATTTCCTATCTTCCTGAAGACAGTTTTCCCTATTACAAAATTTGGCACATAGTCAACCAAATTCCTCCCAACCAATCCTTATTCTCTATACTACTGATTATTCTACTTTATTAAAAGTAACTTTAAAACATAGGTATATTTGCTACAGACGAGAAAGATTGGTGTTCTAATCTTCCCCAAATCACGCTGTCCTCCTA
The DNA here is from genome assembly GCF_009834535.1 of Camelus ferus. Taxonomy (NCBI): domain Eukaryota; kingdom Metazoa; phylum Chordata; class Mammalia; order Artiodactyla; family Camelidae; genus Camelus; species Camelus ferus. The sequence goes on along the minus strand of NC_045714.1, from coordinate 9,681,245 downwards.
GAACTAATCACTGTTCGCAGGTTGTGTGTGTGTGTGTGTGCACGCGCGCGCATGTGTATGTATATGTGTGTGCTAAACATTTGTGAAAGTACTTGTTTTTAGGAGAGCTAGAAAGTTGACTTACAGAGATGGCACAGCGTCCCAGTCATTGTCACACTCCGCAATATGGGCTTTGAGTACCTCCGGTGAGAAGTGATGAACGTTTTGGCTGAGGCTTACAGCCTTAACGTGGAAAATAAGGGTCTGGGTGTTTGAGAAGAAAATGTGAATTATCATCCAGGTTCCGTGAAGCCCAGGACATTGAGAATGGGAGTTAAGACAATGGAGGTGAAGTTGAACAACAAGTGTCTCATGTCTCAGGGGCTAAAATGGTCTCTTCTCACTTTAGAAAAGTCTTTTTTTTTTTTTTTTTTGAAGTCCTGTTCTTTATGTTTCTTATTTTACTATGTTAATCTGGTGAGTATTTTCTCTTTAGCTTAGGAATCCAATAACCTGCTTTCTCAGCACTTTCTCCGTGGCATCTCAGACCCCCAGTTTCCTCACCTGTCATTTGGGAATAATAATGTGCACCTTATGGTTTCCTGCAGGTTTAAATGAGATGATGTTTATACAGCGCTTGGCATAGCACCTCCCATATAGTACGCAGTGAATTCCTATCCTCCCAGCTGCTCAGGGATAACTTCACACTTCACTCAGGATTTCCTTCTTGGCCGTTAAGAGAGGCTATATTGTTTACACAAACAAACACTGACTATCTTACTCAAAAATAAAATAGAAAAAAATCCTGTCTGCTGTAACCCAAGCACCCCAGCATTGTGCTGGTGGACCATCCATGTCTGAAGGAAGCAATTTCTTTTTGTAAATGAATAACCCAGAACAGTCAGCCAGTGCCTTGAGCTGTTCCTGCCTTCTGGATACGGGGAAGATGAGTATTGATTGAGAATCGCAGGCCAGAATGGCAAATGAAAAATATCCAGCCATCGGAGGCCAACCAGTTCCTTTGATTAAAAAACAAACAAGCAAACCAAACCTTTAAAGCAGCTAAACAGCATATAACGTGGCTTCCTCTTCGTCCACTTGATCGTGCCTCTTTGTGTTGGGGAGCAGTAGGGAGCCAGAGATTCAGGGGTTAATTTTCTTCTCCGCCTGTCCTCTCAGGGGGCTTCTTTGAGTCAGGTGGCAGGCTTGCAGGGGAAGGAACTGTTTGTGGGCACAAATGCCCCTGGCACCCAATTCCAGCTTCCACTAATAAGCGGTTCCATCTCTGATCCTTTTGAGGATAAGGTCTTTGAAGTGCGTGTTTTTTCAAGATTGTTAATCGTGTGTGCCCCTTCCTCGGGGAGATGCCAGTAGCCAGGACTCACCTGCTGCTTCTCAGTATAGAGGGAACCCTACTGGACGTGTAGAATAGGGGAGACCTCTCAAGGGTTGGGGCAAGTAGAATTTGTTCCCTCCTCCTGCTTGCCAGGAAGGGAGAGCCACAGAAGTGCCTTCGGTACCTCCTGGCGGCTGTGTCACTTGGAGAGACCCCAAAATGTGCCCAAGGAGTGTGCCAGTTGCCACTCACAAAGGCTTCGCATAGAGCTGGTGGTCTTGACTTGAATTACAATTGTGCCTCCGTTCTGGGTCTGGCTTCGAAAGCTCCTAGCGGATCTTTTGATGTGTGTGTGCATTTTCCCAGCTTGGAGATTTTGCTGGCAACTGCATGGTTGGCAGGAGGGAGGCTCAGCGCCGGCCCTCTGTGGAGCTGGCAGGGAATAGGGCAATGTACTCAGCACCCGCAGAGCCCAAAGTCACTTGAAAGAGACAATGATGGTCTCTAGATGAAGTTGGTGAGAAGATAAAAAGGATACAGGGCCTCCGTCTTGACCACGTTGTTTGGTTTCAGTGGATTATGCCAGTAAACATTCAATCAGTTTTCAGTCTTCGAGATGAAAATGTCTTTCCTGGCCACGTGGGGGAAGATGTGAAAAGACAGGGGAAAGGGCCGTGAGAAAGGGAAAGAGCGGGGGATGCACATGGACAGACTGTTACGGCTGAATGTCTGTGTCCTTCCAAAATTCGTGTGTTGAAATATTGATGCCCGAAGTGATAGTATTTGACAGTGGAGACTCTGGACGGTGCTTAAGTCATTAGGGTGGAGGCTTCATGAATGAGATTAGTGTTCTTGTAAAAGAGGCCCCACAGAGCTCCTCCCCCTCCCCCTACGTGAGGACACAACAAGAAGGTACCAGCTAAGAACCAGGAAGTGGACCCTCGCTGGAATTGCTGGTACCTTGATCGGGGGCTCCAGTTTCCAGAATGGTGAGAAGTCGATTTCCGTTGTTCATAAACCACCCAGTCTGTGCTATTTCATTGTAGCAACCTGAACGAATGAAGACACAGACCTATTTTCCAGCCTCCTTACCACGGGAATTCCCATTTTATTGACCTGAGAGCCCAGAAGCCTTTGCTTGAGCCCTTCTGCTGACTGTAAGCTTGGTCTTTGCAAGGCCGTCTCCAGCCGTTAGCTGGGCAGCAGTTGTGTTCAAAACCTGTCATCGAGCTTCTCTTTGCAAACCTTCTTTTCCCACGCAGGGCGCTGCCCTGACTTGCAGTGATGGGTGTCGTCTTCTGGAAAAGGAATCGCAGGTCCTCAGAGGATCCTCCACGCCCCATCCCTTCAACTAGGTTGTACGATCGCCTCCATACGCAAGAGGGTTTTTAACAGAGAAAGCTGCACGTGTTCCCCCTGAGTCCTGTGTGCCTGGCATAGGGCCAGGTGTTATTACTTATCAATACAGACAGCCCCCGATGTACCATTCTTTGACTTGAGGGTGCTGAGAAAGCAAGACACATTCAGTAGACACTGTACTTTGAACTTTGAATTCTCATCTTTTCCCGGGCTAGCGATGTGGGGTGGCTGGCAGTCCTCAGCTTGGGGCTTCATAGCTGTGGACTCTGCCTCCATCTTTTTACATGGGCTTCTCTCTGTGTTCCCGTGTCTTCTTTTTTGTCTCCTACAATGACCATTGTTACTGAATTTAGGGCCCCCCACTAATCCAGAATGATCTCGTCTTGAGAGTCTGACCTTGATTACATCTGCAAGGATCCTCACTCCACACAGTTATATTCTGAGGTTCTGGATGGACAACCTTTTTTTGGGGGATACAGTTCAGCCCACTACAATGACCTTGATGCTTTTGAAGTGTCCTGACCAGCTGTTTGTCCTCAACTTGGGATATTCTGATCTTTCCTCATGATGAGATTCAGACTATGCATTTTTGGAAAAACACCACATACGTGATCTCATGTCTCTGGTGCTTTGAATTGGGAGTTGTATGATAGCAGTTTGTTCCATTACTGGTATATTAACTTTGGCTCCTTAGTTGAGGTGTTGCTCTGTAGGTTTCTCCACTGTAGTTACTAATTTTCTTTTGTAATCAATAATCTTGTGGTGAGATCCTTTGAGACTATATAAATACCCTACTCCTTATTCTTTTATCCACCAATTATTTTTTATTGACACATAATCCATGAAATGTATCCTTTAACATACACAGTTCAGGGGTTTTTGTTATATTCACAAGGTTGTGCAATCATCAGTGTCTAATTCCAGAACATTTTCGTCACCCCAGAAAAAGTCTTGTACCTATTAGCAGTCACTCTCTATTACTCCTTCCCCGCAGGCTCTGGAAACCACGAATTTACTTTCTGTCTCTGTGGGTGTGCTTATTCCATTGCCTACTAACTTTAGCATCTGTTGGTAATTCTTGCCTGCAACAAGTTTCACTGTGGTGTTTGCCACATGGTGATATTTCTAAGTGATACACTTTTGAAGACTAGAAGTTATGGTGACCCGTCCATAGGGGTTGAATTATAACTACTTTCATTATATGACGTGACTGCCGTTTATCTGGTGTCCCCTGACGTTTATCATTTGTCTCACACAAAAGCATCCTGTTTGGATGATAAATTACATGGTCATTCCAGTGACCCAGGTTGTTTAGGATAAACCCACTTCTCTGATCGCATTTAGAAAGATTTGTAGGAATCCCATTCCCTTTTTCCTCAGATTGAGTAGACATTCTTGCTGCCCTGAACATACTCTCTTACATAATCAGGCAGCGGAGTGCCCTTTGTATCTCCATGGGATTTTTAGGCGGGGGTTGGATATTTGTGCATGACATTAAGGCGGCATCTCTTGCTTGTCTACTTTCAGCAAACTATACCCTACCCTATGTCGGGCCAGACGGCCCACCAAGCGCATTTCTATTTTATGGATTTCTTTGTAGTTCATGAATGAAACTTCATTTGTAGTAAAGATATAATGTACACAGTGAATAAGATTTTGTATGCTTTGGTGGTTCATGTTCCCCTACATTAATATGTTGAAATCTACAGATGTAGAGGAATGTAGCCATTGATAGCTTTCCTTTTATTTTCCGCCGTGTTCCCTGTCTTCCCCCATTGGTCCATAGGGATGCTTGAGTCTTCTTTCCATTAATCATTGCAAAACTGGGCCTCTGGGATCTTATGTTGCTACAACTGATAATTGAACAGTATGTGAAGAGTTGACATTTATTTCTAATAAACATTATCCTTTTAGTTTGCCCAGATATTTCCAGATCTTAGAGATATATTTAGCTAGAGTTCTTAACTGATGAATTTCCTAAATTTGTGCATTCTGTAAGTTAGGTGACCAGTGTGATGCTTGGATAAATGACCATTTATTAAACATTTATCTATATACAGGGAGTCATGTTACTCTACTCTAAATAAGTTATTCCATTTATGTAAAGTTTCTTATCTCTCTGTTACGCTGTTCTATAACATTGACTAGTTTGATACACATGAAAGTTGGAAGTGTCTTAGGGGTGGTTGTACTTTTAGGGATGTGTCGTGGAACAGGGTGACCACTTTCACGGAACTCTGGGAGAGAGGACCAAGACAAGGGCAGTTGTCCTCCAGTTCAGTGCAAGGGTTGGTTTATAACGGAGCAACTTGGTATAAGACCATGCAGTGCTCTGTGTAAAAAGCAGCATGTAGATTTACTTATTACTATCCTAAGCTATGTTACGGAGATCCGTTAAATAAAATAGGAAGATAAAATAATCTTTAATTTTTTAAATTCTTACTGCAATAGTAGGGCTTGGTGCTATGATTATCCATAGTTCATGGTTAAGGAAATTGAGTCTTAAAGTGGGTAAGTAAGGTTGTTAAGATCACATACTTATAATATGGTATTGCGGGGGTCTAATGAGGGATCTGACTCCAGAATCCTTGCTTTCAGCCTCTGCTCACCATGGCTGCGTGTGTTAGCACTACAGTAAGCATACAGCTTGTTTAGCCAGGACGATGGCATTTGTCATTTGTCTCAGACAAGTTCACTTTGTGTGGATGACAGTTGGTCACTCCAGTTATCATCCAGGTTGCTTGTAATAAGGTTAAAACCACTCCACCACCTCTGTGTCCTGTGTGGGTCTCGCTGGGAAGGGAGAATTGTAGGGGGACCATTCAGCTCAATTTTACCTTATTCTTCGGCCACATTTGGTAGCTCAGAAATAGGATCCAAGCAAGCAGATGATGCAAGTTGCTCGTGGCTGGAAACTGGGCTCAGGAGGTTGCTCACGGCAGGGGTTTACTGTCCTGGGAGCTGCAGAGCAGTGTCATCATTGGAAGCTGCTCACCGAGATCACCGGCTCCAGGCTTGGCTGGGAAGCGGATCAGTCAGCACAGGACGAGGGACTAGGAAGCCTGGAAAGCTTTCCAGGGTCTAGATGTCGACATATTTGAAGACTAGCATCAATAGACACGAGTGAATGAGAAAGGGAAAGATAGGTCATTGTGGACAGAAGTATTTCAGATGTCAGGTCCCAGAGTTCGGGCAGTTTGCAGAATAGTGCATGGGGGCTTAATGTGTGGACCTTGCAGGCACTCACACCTGGGTTGTTGGAATCCTGAGCCTGGCGTGACTTTCACAGTGGAGGTAACAATCATGACTACCTCTGTTTGTGTATTATCTCCCTCTAGCTCTCGAGTTACATTACCCTCCATGTTGTTCTGGAAGCATATTTGTTGTTTGTGTTGAGTTTGAACTCAGTCTACACAGCTGGAGATCCGTGGCCTGGGTTACAGCTTTTAAGGACCAAGTTATACTGAACTTGGCAAGGCTCCTCCTGGTGCCGTGGGAGCTCTGCCTATTCACACTACGTCAGCAAACTCCACTGGAGGCAGGCAGTGCTTCCCCAAGCCCCCAGATGCGTGTCCCTCGCTTAACACTTCCCCTGTGGGACACAGGGACAACTCTTGCATATCTGGATGGAAAGGCAGCAGAGAAAGCCGAATGGGCTTAGAAATATTAGTGTAATTTAGCCAACAACATTTTTTTTTATGTTCAAAGATAGAATTATAAATCTTTTACTTATTCATATGCAAATGTTGAAAGGCTCCCATGCTCCTGTAATGGGTGACAGTCCATAGTGACTTGTGTCCTATTCAAGTTTAATGGAGGAGAAATAGATACATACACACACACACCCAGAGCTGCTTTTGGGCCGATTACACCACACAGAGGTAAAAGGTGTTGGTGGAAGACGTACATCTCTCAGAGAATATGCAGCAGGGTCTACTCTAAAGGTTTACTAGCAGCATAGCTGTTTACAGTCCACCGTTCTCGATTATTAATGCACCTTGCCGTGCTGACTCCTGCCACTCAGTCATCTTGCTTCTTGTCCGCGTTGGACAGCAGGCGGGGAAAGGAGCACGGCAGCAGCATCGCTTCAGTTTGCACTTTTGTTTTGTATAGTGTATTTATACATTTCAAATTACTGTCTGAGACTTGTCTTAATTATTTCTCTCAGCAGCCTTGGCAATAAATGAGTTTTTATGTGGTTGCCAAGACTAAGTGGCTTACTCCACAGCAAGTAAGTTCAAGAAGTAGGACCCCAAACTGCTCGTTTAATTCTCAGCCCTAGTGAGTCCTCTTTCAGTTGTTGATGACCGAGCAGAAGCTCAGGGCTCAGACTCTTTCATCTTTCATTTTTGTGCACTTTGATGCTGACTCCTTTTCAAGCAGACTCTCCTTCACGGGGGCAGGATGGAAGCGGTAGCTCCATGCCTGCATCCTAACTGCTCAACAAACTTCCAGGTGGGGAAAGGTCGTCCTGTCCTTGGTCTTCCCAGTAAAAGCCCAGGCTTCTCTCTGATTGGGTCACATGCTCATCCCTGAGCCAATCACAGTGGCTGGGAGCATGTGATGCTCTGATTGGACTGGCCTTCATCACATGTGACCTTGGGGGTTGGCTGGGGGGAAAACTCATCTCAAGCTGTGGCCTGAGAGATGGAGAAAAGTGGTTCCTCAAGGATCATTAGGAAGTTGTCATCAGAAGGTGAGAGAGTGATGCTGGTCAGGCAGATCACACTTGTCCACTACACTGGATCAGTGGGTGGGAGACAGGGCAAGCAAATTTATCATCTCAAAGAAGCTGTGGAGGGAGTTGGACTAATCACCTGAGCTGAAAAGAACAAACTCCATCAGTCCCAAAGGTTTCCTCTAGGCACCCTCTGTATTATTTTCCTGTGGTTCCAATGGTTTTAAAGACAATTTCAAACAAAGTACGTTTCCTAAACAGCCATTGATTTCCCTACTTTTATTACTTGCTTCCTGGTTAGTATGATTTGGACCCCACAGAGTGGTTATAAAGTGACCCCAATCAGATAGTCAGTCACCAATGCAGCATTCTACTTCTCTGTAAAATTCCCGAAATGATTTTTGAAATACTGAAAGTAGTTTACCTGAGTGATCCCGTGACCTTTTAGGCATCTAGGAACCCAAGGCTGGAATGCCCGGTCCAGGTAACTTTCTCACCTTGGTAACTTTCTGCTCTGCCTGCTGACTCAGCCCCCAGCCTCTTGTGACTTTATTCTTGTATAGGGTTGTTGAAAGAGTTGATGGGCAAAGGAGGTTGAAAATAACCGTGTAGGTATCTATCACTTGAGGACCTGACTTGATTTTAATTATCCAGGCCTTTTCTTTCCTTGTTATAAATAATCTTGTAAATTGTTCAAATGGATCCTGAAAGCGCGCGTCTCAGGGAGAATAGTTAGGCTGCCTGGGGCTTAGGATTACAGAAAGTGAGGAAGGAAAAGAAATCACTGTGGGTGGTTGCTCGCTCCCTGGGTAACTTTCATTCCTACCAGAAGTCAGAAAATTCTGTCCGTCCTGCCTTGAAAACAGATTTCAGGGTCAGTCACCTCCTCTTGGATGGAGGTCCAAGTGACTATAATTTCTTGCCTGAATTATTGCAGAAGTTTCTCACTGCTTCTTCACTTGCGTCTTCTGCGATCTCTTCTCAATCTTACAACCAAGATGCTCTTTGTAAAACACATCTAGAGACCCACCACTTCTTCCTGCCTTAGTCCAAGTCATCATTACCTCTCACCTGAATTATTAGATGAGCTTTCTAACTGGTGTCCCGCTTCTGCCTTTGCCCCCAAAAATCTTACATCAGCAGCCACTGGAATAATCCTATATATATATTTATATTTATAAAATAATCCTCCATTTATAGCATAATTCTATACTATATTTATATTTAAAAATATAAATTCCATCATGTCACCTCTCTGCTTGAAAACACTTTAATGACTCTCCATCTCACTCACGGTAAAAGCCAGAGCCCTCACGACCACCCAGCCTGACTGACTTGCCTCCATCCCCTCTGCCAGCCAACCCTGACTTCACCTCCTGCTACACCCCCTCCCCCTGACTGCTCAGCTGCATGGGCCGGACATGCTCCTGCCTCAGGGAATTTGCACGTGTGGTTTCCCTGCCTGGAACGTGCATCCCTCAGATGATCCACGTGACTCGCCCCTCCCCTCCTTAGATCTTTGTCCAAATGTCAAATTTTTAATAAAACCGTCCATGGCTCCCATGTTTATTTCCTCTTCTGATACAGTCATCACAAACGAGTGACCTAAACAACACAGATTTACCAGCTTACAGTTCCGGAGGTCAGAGTCCAAAATGTTTTTCACTGGGCTAAAATCAAGGTGTTGGCAGATCTTTGTTCTGGAGGCTCCAGGGGAGAATCCATTTCCTTGCCTTTTCCAGTTTCTAGAGGCTGCCCCTTCCTTGGCTCACGGCCCCCTTCCAGCCAGTAATCACATTGGTCCAACATCTGCTTCCATCTCCACATCTCCTCTGCCTCACTCTTACAAGGACACCCGTGGTTACATAAAGCCCCCAGATAGTCCAGGGCAGTCTCCCAATCACAGAATCCTTAATCGCATCTGCAAAATCTTTTTTGCCACATCAGGTAAAGTAGTCGCAGATTTCTGGGATTAGGACACGGGCATCTTTGGGGGAGCATTATTATACCCCCAACAGCCACTCTCTGTAAATTAGCCTGCCTCCACCAACACACTCAGTCCCTCCATCTGACATACTTTTACTTATTTGCCTATTGTTCTTTTACTTATCAATTCATTGACTGTCAAATAGCTTAGAAAGGAAACAGCTTGAGGCCAGGGACTTTATCTGCTATATCTCCAGGGCCTGGAACAGGAACTCAACAAAGCAAGCATTTAATATATTTTTTTCAAATAATTTATTCATAAGTATGTCGTTTCCCCCAAAGATAAACAGTACGTAAAAGACAGGTTCACAAGGTTCCTGTTGTGGGCTCCTGTAAATGCTGACGAAGACCAAAACTTCAAAAGCCATTTCTCACCCACTGTTCCGCTTTTTCTGCTTTGTACAGACAACGGGAAGGGGAGAACCGGGTGTCACATGCCTGGGAGTGTCGCTCCTGCAGCCCTGCTGTGCACAGTTGGACCTGGGGGTTCACTGTGGACCATCCGACGCTTGTCTCATTATTTCCTCCACCTGTCATATGATTCCTCTACCTGGGAATGAACGTCAGTTTTTAAAGACAGGTTTATTATTTGCCTTTGAAACAAAACCAGGGCTTTGTACTTTATGATTATAATTAATACTTGCCTTCAATTACTTTTTCATTGTTACATTTGCTCTGAGGAGAACCACCTGGAATAGGGTGTCTGAACTTGGCTGCTGACGGGTATTAGGAGTGTGCAATCCTAGTCATAGTTCCTGATGAAAAATGGGGAAGTCCTTCTGAGCTTTCCAATACAAATTATAAAAAAAAATTTAAAAATTATCACTTTAAAAATTTAAAATGTATAATGATTTTAATTGTTGAATAAATAATACATGCATAGCATACAAAATTTAAAAGGTCAAAAGAGTATATTACAGCCTTTCCCCCAGTGCTATTGAGTAGAGCTTTCTACAGTGATGGAAAGGTTCTATTTTTGTGCTGTTCAGTACAGTAACTGCTGGCCACATGAGACAGCTGGATACTTGGAATGTGGGTAACCCAACTAAAGACTTTTAATTAATTTTAATTTACAACTAAATATGGCTATAGTTTTGGTGTATAATCTTTTTTTATATGTTGTTGGATTCTGTTTGCTAATATCTTGAGGATTTTTGCATCTATGTTCATCAGCAGTACTGGCCTGCAGTTTTCTTTGTCGGTAGAGTCTTTGTCTGGCTTTGGTATCAGGGTGATGCTGGCTTCACAGAATGAGTTTGGGAGTGCTCCCTCCTCTTTAGTCTTTTGGAAGAGTTTGAGAAGGATCAGCATGAGCTCTTCTTTGTGTGTTTGACAGAATTCCCCAGTGAAGCCGTCTGGTCCTGGACTTCTGTTTGCAGGGAGGTTTTTTATTGCTGGTTCTATTTCACTTCTAGTGATTGGTCTGTTCAAATGATCTATTTCTTCTTGATTCAGAGGCTATAGTTTTGGATAAAACAATTCTTGCCACTGAGCCTCTCATTTACCAAACTCCTTGAGTGTCCAGGTTTTCTTGCTCAGGTATTCTGTACATTTGCACAAATGTACACATATTTTAATTTTTCTGAAAAGCTGTTGTTTCTGGGGTTTTTTGGTTGGTATGTCTTGTTTTCTATGGTGTGATCCTGGTGTATGAAAGGCATGTAATTAATATGGGTCAACTGCGATGACGCTGCTCCACTGACTGTCCCCATAAACTTCGCTTTTGCTCTTGGGAGATCATTGACACAGAGCAAAGGGACATGAAGCCTCAGGTGGTGGCCAGCTCCTTCCTTTTCACAGACCAGGAAATGCCAGCCCTTCTTGGTCAGTATTTTCCCTAAAGCCCTCCTGGATTGGTCCTAAGGATGCTTCCAAACAAAATCCACAGCCAAAAGAGACTCGCCTGGGGTGTTTCACCATCATCTGAATTTTAACGAATTACTTTGCGTACATGAGGATGGTGCACCTGAGGCTTCCCCATGGACCTGTCAGTGGAGATGATGGATCTTTCCTACGTCATCCAATCGCATTTGTGAATTCCCTTTGCGAATAAGCTGGTTGGCGAAAGAGCGCAGTTTGACAAGAATCCAAAGAGGTACTGCTCCCCCCTCATTTTCCTTGTTTAAGTTTCTCCAGCCCTGTAGTAGCAGAGGCTCTCTGAGAGGTCATTTGAAATGTGCAATGAACTTTTCTTTATTCCGTGGGAAGTCTCAAAGACACTCTTCAAAAGACAGTTGTGTGGCCGCGCGGAATCGCTGAGACAATTTCCTTTGTGCCCAGAGGAGCAGGGAGACCACTCCTTGGTCTCTTTTACCTTTGGGAAGGGTCTCTAAAGGGAAACTGTGCCCGATGTCCTTTTCTCCCTAATCTTTCTCCACATGAGATGTCAGCCTCATCTCCCGACGATTTGGATAAATGTTGAAGCCTGTCTAGTTGGGTATTGATTTTATGTACAACTTAATAGTTTCTGTACGATGGCATATAAAGAAAAATACAAAGCAAAGAGCGATAAGCACTTGGAAATACCATGGCAGAAAACTAACAATTGTTTTCATTTTCAAAACACCCTTCTGTATAGCTCGTGTGTACAAAGCCATGTCAAGAAGCGTGCAGGGGACTCATGGAAATGAGAGTATATTTTATATGTGGTTCTGAAAACTGATTTTTTTTAAACTCGTCCGTAGCATGTATATATTTCTAACTCAAAAATTATTATGATAAGAAAAAACCATCTATTAAGGATTTGCTTATTTATTTTTTGCTCATTTATTTAGTAAGGTTTTTTGAGCAACCGTCAGGTTCTATGATGAGCATTTTAAATGCGTCACCTCATGTGACTTTAACGATGACTCTCTGAGGTGGCTACTTCTGGGGAGATGAAATAACATCCCAAGGTAATAGAGTTAGTAAGTGGTACGACGGGGACTTGAACTTTGGTTTATCTGATACCAGTGCCTGTGACCTCAGAAATGATGTTTTACTGTCTACAGGATGACTTTTAATGACTGGTTTGCAGTTTGCAGTCCATTGTGTTATGTCTCATAATTTACTTAGCAGGGCTGGTAAAAACCTTGATCACATTCAGTTACCTAACTGTGGAGACAGGGTTCCACCTAGAACAATGACTGTTCTGTTCCTTGGCGTCCAATTCCTCTGCTTTGTCTCAGCTGGCAGGTTTTAAACTTTCTGGCTTTTCTGTTGCACCAAGAATTTGATAGAAAGATTCTTGGGATGATATGAAAGAGAATGGTTACCTTAAGCTGAGACAGGATTTTTCCGTGCCTTTGGCATTTGCCTTTACATCTATAGAGGTAAAATGACTAATAACAATAATAATACCCTTAACACAATAACTTGTAACTCTCCAGGCTCCCTGCCTCTGAGCGTTCAGAACAGGCTTCCCAAAGGAGAAACTGCCGACTCATCACTGAGAGATGCGCAAAGCTTCTTTGAGTCCAGATAAAGCTGTGCATCACCCATTTTTCATTCTCCAGTGGTCCCCAATTGTTTCATTAGCTGACAGGCGAAAATGCCAGTTCATTTCCTATTAAAATACAGGGCCATTGTGAAACTGCACATTTTTACTCAGACACATAAGCCCGTTATTTTATGGATGACGTCTTAGATGAAAATGAAAGCAAAATCTCTGCTGTCATTGTGCCCTCTTCCCCAGTTCTGGTGAATAACAGGAGAAAAAAGTCCCACGGTGACTTCTTTGTTAAACAACCACAAATATCACATTTTATTTAGTATGTAAGGTTGATTTTGAGGATAAATTACATCTGGACTATTGAATACTTGTCAAGGCTTCATCCAAACACTTCCATAAAATAATTGCACTTTTTAACTTGGTATTTTGTATAATATCTATAATAATGTCTGAAAATGCTTTATGTGTATTTTCACCTGTGTTTTACAGTTGAAGGACGAGTTTATTGCATTTCACATGAATTGAGCCAAAAAAACTGCAGACCTTAGAGAATAAAAAAGGATATAATTGAATTTCAAAGTAGGTCACACACTCCCATTGGCAAAACCATAATACAGTTCAAGTTCATAAGAATGAGAAAAGTGGAAATTTATTTGTATGTATGCATTTCAGCCAGGGAATAAACTGGCCTCAATGTAAATATAATGGGTCTTAATTAAAAGCCTAAAGTTAAAATGCCCCCTCCTCTTTCAATAAGGAGAGAGTCAATACATTTCCTTCCAGCTGAGTCCTTACTTCTAGGTATCTTAGCCATAGGCTGAGAAGGCTGTTTGGATATCAGCAACACACCTTAAGCCATGACTAAAGATGACTTCAAATAAGGTCCTAAATATGGACCTAACTAATCACAGTCAGTCACTATCTTGGTGTTTCCTTGCTTCGCTTTTCTCACTCTTCCGAGCCTCTTCCCTGATCAGTTTTCCTTTTCTTCAGGGATGTGTTAAAGGACAGAAACAAATCCAAAATGAAACAATAGGTACAAATGTGCATCACCTATGACGTTTTTTTTTCCACCTGAAATTCTCTAGGGCTGGGAGCGATCACTTTGGTGTTTCCTTTGTCTCTTGGAACCTGACATGTTACCCATTGTAGAAAGGCAGGAGGGCAGGCAACAGGCAGAGATCACGGAAAACTCTGAACCTAGTCCTGCTGTTCGCTGATGTATTGTTGCTGCTTTTCTGTTTTCCGAGGGTGGTGCCCCCACATGCAAAATAGCTCGCATTGCAGGAGTTGATGTTTCATAAACCAACTCTAGACTCCTGAAACTGAGCTACATCCCCTTAATAATGTCTAATTTTTTTAACTTAGGACTTTATAAAAGGCTAAAAAGGATGTGTTGAGAAGATACAAAGGATGTGTTGGTGTAAGCCATGAGCTCTGTGCCATGTGCTACACAGTGACTCTTACAATTGCACATACACCCATATGGAGACACAGGTATGAACGCACACGTTCATTTCAACTTTGACTAGAATATCTATATGTTAATGAATATTGTATATCTAGTTGTGTCTAGGTAAAGAGATAATGCACACCGATTCAGTTCTAGAAGTATAGCTATACCGAGGGGCTCCCCTCGTCAGAGAAGAGGTTCTTGCCTCACGCAGGAAAGAATTCAGCAGCAAGGCAGGGTAGAGTGAAAGCGAGTTTGTTTAGAGAGAGAGACTCCACAGAGTGCGGTCTGTCCCACTCAGAAGGGAAAAGGGCTTAGGAGACACACACTCCAGAGGCAGAATGTGGGCCAGCTCAGAAAGGTGAGAGGGAGAGAGGCCAAGGGCGTGGGGGCGTTTAAAGAAAAGCTGATGCAGGCTCCATGGACACCATAGACAAGAGAGCGGGCCGTCTCAAAGGGCAAGAGAGAGAGCGACCTTGAGGGGCAGTGGTTAGGTTTTGTGGGCTCGGCAGTTTTATATGCTAATGAGTAGGAGGCTTATTCCAACTCCTTGGGGGGAGGAGTGAGGCTTTCCAGGACACAGCCCCCACCCCGTGCCTGCTTGGACCTTTCCTGCTCAGCCTGGGAGCTGTCCTGGCGCCTGTGGCTGTGCTGGGGGTCCACTGAAGTCGGATCTTCTGCCTTCTTGGGTCTAACCAGTTTGTCCTGTCCTCAGTGGCTGTGTCGTTCCTTCAAGGCCTGATTGAGGCGATCTTCAGTGGGCCCTCTTTGTTCCTGCCTCCTCCCTAGAGAAAGAAGAGGCAATCTGCATAATTCCCCACAAAAAGGGGATCTCCTGGCCCAAAATAGCCCTTTCTTTTCTTTTGCTAATGACATCCTTGCCTCACCCTTCTCTCTATAAAAGGCTTCTATTTTGTATTGCTCCTAAGGGCACCCTTATATTTACTGGATGGCATGCTGCCTGATTCATGAATCGTTGAATAAAGCCTATTAGAGCTTCAAATTTACTCAATTGAAATTTGTTTTTCAATAATGTTTCTCTCCCTCTCCTTCTGTTCAAGGAGGCATTTTCCTATGGTGGTTGTGTTTTCCACGATCCCAGCTTGTGTCTGGAAAGCTCTCTCTCCATGGTCATAGCATTCCTGTCACCATCCTGCTATGGTTCTGATTTTTGTCTAATGGTTCTAGCTTCCAAGTTATGGTACCACCACCTCCTCCCACGTCCATCCGGGCCTTTGTGTGTAAGTAAGTAGCTTCCTGCTGTTGAAAAAACCTCTAGGTGGTTTCCACTGTTTGTCATCCCACCCCTCCCACCTTTTAGGTGAGTGGTGTGTTACCAGAACTCTTGGCCTTTGCCCCTTCTGGATGGTAGTAGCGCCCAGTTGTGGCAAGCAGCAGTGTCTCCAGACATTGTCGAATGCCCCAGGGGGCAGAATTGTCCCTGTGGAGAACTGCTGCCCTAGATAAATCCTACTGCACATTACGTCGCAATCCAAAATTATAAAATATTTGAGAAAACAAGCCGTCATCAGCAAGAATCAGAATGACACCCTTGATACAGTTAGATAGTGCAATTAATGGGAAAAGATGATAAAACAATGTTTAAACAACTGAAAGACATTTAAGAGAAAAGTGAAGGAACAAAATGTTCTCCAGAAAGATCAGACGATGATGCTGATCATCATAATTGGGAGGAGGAAGAGGAGGAGAGTTGAAGAGACGTGAGGATAAAAAAGCAGAGAAGAGAAAGCAGAGAGGAAGTGTGGAGGAGGGTAGTGACACCAGCTGAGGCTTTCAAGGGTTGACAAAGAACACACATTCTTACAGACTTTATGATATTTCAAAACAGATCTTGGCACAGGGCGAAGTTAACTCAGCAATGTTAACAGTGATTATTACACTGCACTGTTTCACGTAAACACATGCTACTGTAAGGAACAATACAATTTTAGCATTTCAGGACATGTGGCTTTGCTTCAGTGCATGCTTTGAAAAATGCTCTCTTCTTTTCTCGTCTCTCCCTTTCTTGTGGACTGCAGCAATGAAGGATTTTAATAAGCTTATCATAGGGAAAAGTCTACCTCACAGACAGAGGCGTCTCACAATTTACAATAATGTATGTTCTGGGACTTTCTGGGTCCTCACAGATCCCATAATCTTGGCGTCTCTATAAAGATTTTGCTTTTTATTTAATTTGGGATTGCTGCTGTGTTTATTGGATAAATATATAGTGGTTGTTCCTGAAATATAAAATTATGATCCATCATCTGTCATCTTCTGGGCAACATACGACAAAAGAAATTTAATTCCAGTTCTTCTAGAGTCTTCTGGATCTGACTGAAGATAAAACCAGGAACATTGTTGGAACTTAGGCAAAGGCCCTACCTATGTCTGATGTTTTGAATACTTTCAGCTGCATAGAGTCCAAACAAAATGAATTTAAATATTTGAGAGAATTATATTATAATTTCCAGGAAATAAGTAGATAAGAATCATACAGTACCTGAAGGGGTTCAGGACAAGCCCTCCCAAAATTTGTCACTTTGGCACGTGGATTATTTTGAGCTGAAGACAACCAAGGTTCAAAAGGCTCGTGGAGGGCTTTTTAGCTCCCCCTTAATTACCTAAAAGAATTTGGGGAGGGAGGGCTGGATCTGAGAGAGAGAGAGAGAGCTATTAGCAGAGATAACTTTATTCCAGTGACCTATCTGGATGGCAGGGCAAACATCTAATTCCCAAAGATCTGCTCTTTTCATTATTCTGCAGATGACCCTCCTCCCCTTTGTAGCCCGGGCCCCTTCCCCGTTCCTTGGCTCAGGTTGGCAGATAAGCCTCAATTGCCCGCCTTGTCCTTGGATCTCATATTTTCATGGGGCTCCCTAAAGTACGTAATTACATTTGTTTTTCTCCTGTTAATCTGTCTTATGTCAATTTGATTGTTAGACGAGCAAAGAACCTAGAAGGGTAGAAGGAAAATTTTTCCTCCCCAACAAATTACAGGTCTTTCCTTCAGAAGGTGTGGGTGGACAAGAAAAGAACCTGCAGATACACAGCACTAAGAGCTGGTACAGGAAAAATTTTTCGTAAGGGTACACGAGGTCTTCCATAGTTCTAAGTAATGAAAACCCCTGAAGAATCAGAGGGGAAGCCCTTTTAAGACATGGCTACAAAAAATAGAGGAAAATTTGGAAAAAATGTTTGCGTTGTTAAGATTTACTGGAATACTGCACTTACAGTTGCAACAAGCAAGGGGAGGATGCTCTCCACTGGGAAGGTCCGCGTGGGCGTTTGAGTGATGATTGAATTTGATGGAGATGAGGAACTGCAGAGTGGGCACTGTGAAAAGCAGAATTTGTCTCAGAGAAGGAAAATCACGAAATTCACCGTAATTCTGAATAGAAGGAAGCGTTAAAGATGATGAGTGGGGAAAGTGAGAGATGTGAGGATAGTTCCGGGAAATCTGCATGACAGGAATTGTGGGAAGAGAGAACTCAGGCATAGGGAGCATAAACATCAGACAGAAACGACTTCAGTGAAGCTATAAAATGGCAAAATCTGCAACTCAAAAAAAGCATCGGCAGTTATCGTGCTGGATTAAATGAGGCCATTTAGGCAAATACTAATAAAATGTTTGAATTTCAAGGATAAAGAAATAATTTTTCAAGATTGAAGACTTTCAAATAAACAGGTTGCCACAAACTAAAGTCCTTTCAATAAGCTGAAGAGGTTAGACAAAGTAACAACAATAAAACAGGTAATTTAAGGGGACATGGCTGAAGCTATTTTTAGAGAACAATTTATTTCTTTGAATTCTTTTATTATTGAGAAAGATGAACAGACATTGTGAACTAATAGATAAGTAATTTAAAAAAAAACTTCTAAGGACAAAAGCAATGTATAGCCTTGTGCGCGCGCGCACACACACGCACGCAGTGTATCCTTTTTATATTTTTGGCGGTGCATCTGAGATAGATTCTAAAAAGTAGGATTTCTGGGTTAAAGGGTGAATTTGTATGTATCCTTGCTGGTTATTGCCAAATTCCTCTCTAAGGATTGAATCACTTGCAATCTCACCATCAACATTTGAAAGAGCCTCTTTCCCGCAGCTGCACCAACAAAATGTGTTGCCAACTTTTGAATTTTTGCCTCTCCAGTAGGTGGAGAGTGGATGGCAGCAGAACAGATGAGCTCATTGTCATGAGCAAAATTGACCTTTTTAGTCCCCAGATCTTTAGGGGTCATTTGTGTTCTTTTCGGTGAACTAGATACTTTTATCTCTTAGTACAACTAAAAGAAATTAGATTAATTATTATTGTTTGCAGACAGTAAGTCTGTCTAACTGGAGAACTTCGAAGAATTAGCTGAAAATTACTGAAAGAATTAGGAACATTTAGTAAAAAGGATTATATATAAAGTAATTACATATAGGTCAATATCTTTATAACAGCCGTATCTAATAAAACATTAAATTTATATTAGCAATGAACTGTTCCCCTCCAAAAAAACTCTTAAGAGAAATGTGTACTTCTAAAGTAAAGAAAATGGAAAAAATTTTGCAGACATAAACACTTAATCTTATGAGATATAAATAGCAAGCTGTATTTCTGAGTGGTAAATTTTAGTTTTCTAAAGGTGTGACAACTCAAATTAATTTGTGGCTTTAAACAATTTTAATTAAAATCCCAGAGGAATTCATTTTTTTCTTTTTTAGTTGACAAAGTAGAATCCGACATTCATTTAAAAGAATAAATGATGCAGAAGCTTGATGAGGCTTTTTTTTTTTAAAGAGGTATAGTTGGGTGGGACTTGGTTTCCAGTTATTTAAATATTTTTAAAGGTACAGCAGTTTACACATTGTGCTTGTGAACCAAGAAGATACGTAGAGATGAACGGACAAGCAAAAAAGTCAGAAAAATAGACCTAAGTATTAGATATGTGATGGAGGGGCCATTTCAAATCAGAAGACAATATTTTTGGCTATGCTCTTTTAAGTATGATTATTTTTTTTTTTTTTTTTTTTTTTTGCTTGAAAGTAGAAAAACAACCTTAAGCATCAGACTGGGTACATCTATGGAGTTAGGAACATCCAGATATCAAATAATTCAGGTGTTGAAATATGTAGCATTCTTTTTTTCTTCCTAAAAGATACTTAGGCAACTCTTAAGCAGAAAACTTATGTCTTGACAGCAGAAAACTTAACCTTGCCAAATTGAAGGAACTCCTTCTCTTCTGGGGTAAACTTAGTCACGGTCAGTTACCTCCTCTCTGGGATGATCTGAGGTCAAGGGTGTGTGTGGGAGGGGACGTGGGTGTACAGGTGTATCTGCTACCTGGTCTCTGGGATGGGGCGTGTGATCCTTGTCAGAGCTCTCCTCGTCCAGGTCTTGTCGCCACTGGACTCACCACTGGTGTCTAGAGTCCTCTGGTGCTTTTCTGTTTTGGGGTCAATGCTGGACCCTTTGAAGTAACCACTTGTCATAGCTGAAAGTCACCTGGTTCTCCCACTCCCTCATCCATTTCTTCACCCATCCTTAGGCATTAGAAGCGTTCAGATGTTTTCCTCTGCCCAGCTGAGGTCTGCAGCAGGGACTGGCAAAGCATGGCCCGCTGGCCATAGTTTTTGTCTGGCCTGTGAGTTGGGGATGGCGTTTATATTTTTCAATGGTTGAAAAAGACTCAAAAGAAGCTTGTTTGGTATACAGATATCATAAAAAATTCAAATGTCGTAAGTTTGAAACTCAGATTTCAAATAAAGTGTTACTGGAACACAGCCATGCCCACCGGTGCACGTGTTGTCCAGGGCTGCTTTCCTGTGACAGGCACAGCGCTGAGCAGTGACAGAGACCACACGGCCTGTAAAGTCGAAGCTGTTTACTCTTTGACCCTTTGCAGAATAAGTGTGACAAGCCTTGGTGGACGGGATCGTGTGAGACCACGCTTGGGCTCTCTGCCGTTGGCTTTTCACTCAACCACTGCAGCTCTGCCACTTGGCGCCTGGGTGGGTGAGGGCAGGGGAGCCCGTGAAGGCTCCTCAGGCGTCCTGGGCTCCATGTGGGGAAAGAGGCCAAACCCCTCCACTTTGTACGACCTCTCTGTGATTTCTGCCGTCTTCCTGCCAAGGCTGTGGTCTCGTCGGGAAGCAAGACACACGTAGGGTAGGGACCCCACATCCGCCTCTGAGTTATCTTTTCCTCTTGACCCCCTACCCCAGCCCAGTAAGGGTAGTCGCTTCCACCCTGTGTGGTGGAAAAATTCTATGATCTGTTATAAGCCCATCTTTGAGATACAACTAAGCCTCTGAAATTGTTTTTTAAAAAGAGAGAAATCTTTTCTAGTGCTCAGTTCTTGGAATCAAAGGACAAGGTTTTCCAGACTTCATTTTTGTTGGGTTCTTTGATGTCCTGCCTGTTTTGGAGAAATCTAGTACTCCAGACAGGGTCCAGTTTTAACAGTGGGATGGCCTTCAGGTTAAAAAAAAAAGTTAAAAGGAGGAAATACAACAACCACTGGTTCAAAATATTTCTCTGACACATATTGATCATATGCATTCATGTTTAGATCCAGTAGATACTAGTAATCCTGTTGTACTAATAAAAATCTTGAAATAACCTGTTAACAGTTGCAGCACGAACATGTGACATTTTGTCAGTATTTGAAGTATTTGAAGGTTGTGCAAATGAATTCCAAGTGGCAACCTCTAAAAATGTATTTGGGAAGGAGACATTTTTTTCCTAAGAAAACTTGTTGTTCTTTTTAAGTTAAAAATATATGTTAATGCATGTTAAAGGGACATGACACTAAATCAGGTTAAGGTCTGTTTCCAACTAGTGCTGATCAGGAAAAACAGGATAAGGGAATGAGCATCAGTCACCTCTGAATATTTTCAATTCCTAATCTTAATCCATATGACAAAATGACAAGATGGTTATAATGGTTAGAGAAGGCTGTGCCATATAATAGCAAGAAACAGTTAAAAAAAGAAAGAAAGAAAAGATATTCAGCAAAACCAACAACTCTTGAAAAATGAATTTATTTCCTATATCATATATGAAAATAAATTCCAGATAGTTTAAAGAGTTTAAGTAAAAAGAAAAAACAAACACCAATACAAACAATGAAAGCAACAAAAACCCAGCAAACAATGACATTGAAAACCAGAAGGAAGATACGATGAATGCTTAACAAAAGATACATAGGCCTAACTACATAAACAGCCAGAACTTCTGTAGGACAAGAAATAAACATCATAAAATTAAACTCAAACAATAAACTGGAAAACATATTTTTAGCCAAGGAGTAATTTTAACATAGAATTATTACAAATGAGTAAGGAAAAGAAAATCTTAATAAAAAATGAGCAAAGGTGATGAAAAATATAGAAATTTACAAAAGAATATACAAAATGACCAGAAAACATAAAAACCTTCCTCTTGCAGTAGCAATCAAAGACATTCTAAATTAAAGAGCAACACATACCATTAATTGCTTATCAAATCAGCACAGAACTTTAAAAGATAGTCTTAATAGGTGTGACTGTATACTGCCTCAGGAAATAAAAGTTATCTTTCTGACAGACTGCCAACGTATGTGTGTGAGAATTTTCAAAAGGCTAATACCAGTTTCTAAAGTAGAAGTTATGAATCATTTGCATAAGAATTGCCTGTGATGCTTACCAAAATATGCATATTATCTGGCCCCACATCAGACCTAATGAATCAAAACTCTTGGAGGGGAGTGGCAGGTGGGTCTGAGATTTGTAGGTGCATCAGGAACACAGTGATGAGGTTTACAGGAAATAGTGTTGGAATGGGTGGTTTCCCCATACCCAGTCATTCTGTATAACAATAATTACACAGACACACATACACACGTTCTTATATTCTTATAAAAGTAAAAAATTGAAGTCAACTTAAATGTACAAAGATGGGTATAGTTAAATAAAAAGTGTAGACTTAAATAATGGATACTATACGCACAGTAGAAGTTTCTCAAATTATATGAAGACTTCCAGTTATAAGAAAATAAGAGCTAGGGATGTAATGTACCACATAATAAATATAATTAACACTGTTGTATGTTATATAGAAAAGTTGTTAAGAGAGTAAATCCTAAGAGTACTTACCACAAGGAAATTTTTTTTTTGTTTAATTTTCTATCTACATGAGATGATGTTCACTAAACTTGTGATAATCATTTTATAGTGTATGTAAGTCAAATCATTACACTCTACACCTTAAATGTATACAGTGCCGTATGTCAGTTATATCTCAATAAAGCTACAGGAAAAAAATAGATGATGAAATAGGAATGACACCATTTAAATTTATTTTTTTAAAGGTATAAAACTTCATGTACTGTGTTGACCTAAACTCATAAAGCATGCGCTTTCACAGAGAAGGGAATTAACTGAAGTATCTACATTGTATCAGTACTATATTTTTTAACTTTATGTTTTTCTGTATTTTCTATTTTTTCTGCCTTCAGTAGCTTAGTTTTCAGTATAAAAATATAAATTAACTTTTTCAGCAAAGCATCATTTAAAACAGATTAGAGCTTTCTTTTTAGGAGAAGTGGGATACAGAACCTTTTAGTTGACCCTGCAGTGCAAGCAGTCCTCACTAATAAGCCTTTTATTATTTGCAATATATGCTTGATTCACCCACACACTCTGCTACCTTTAAGTGGAGCTCTTTTTTCATCAACCTTGCTAGTCATAAGTATTATAATTATAGTGTTTATGCATTTATAAATTCATATGCTGAGATGTCTGATGATTACATTTTGATCTGTAATGCACCACCTCATCTATTCTAAGTTCATCTTGCAGGACCAGGTGTGCAATTAAATGTAGATCCAATATATCACTGTGTACCCTGGAGAGCTAAATAGCACACTGCATGTTTGCTAACAACTCACCTTATTAAATAGTTCAGTCTGATGACATCACTGATAGAAAACTGTGTATCTTTCAGCGTCTTCTTGGCTTCCTCCTTTCGGATCAGTGGATCTCAATCTGGGTTTCACGATAGATTCACCTGGAAACTTTAGACAAACAAATGTCTGGACATCGTCTTAGACCCGTTGGGTCAAAATCTTTGGGGACAGAGCCTTCAACGGGTGTTTGTTTTTAATAATCTCTCCCAAATGATTGCAGCCAAGGTAGAAAGCCTCTCATTTGCATAAATATACTGATGACCCAGAATTTGAGTTTGGATAAATGGAAGTCACAAAGGGTTATTTGCCCAGTTCAGTGGCAAGTTACATATTGGGTTAGTGTAGAAAGCCTAAGATGATACTACTTCATTAGGATTTTTTTAAGCCTCATGTATGGGAATCAAAGTTTTGAGGAACAATTAGCAGTTAGTCAGAGTGGTGAGAGTGCTGAGAGCATCTCTGACAGAGACAAGTGCCTGTGGGAAGATTTGGGAAGGAAAGAAACCAAGGAGGCCATGGAGACAGGCAAGGTGGTCTGAGAGGCTTAGGCAGGGGCCAGATCAACATGTGGGTTATGTTACGGTGTCTGGCTCTTATCCCAGTGGCAATGGGAAACTGCTGGAACGTTTCAAATAGGAATTCTATTTTTAAAAGATGACCCCAGTGACAGTATGGAGATCAGGTTTGGCGGAGACAGGAATGGAATCACCGAGACCAGTTATGAGGCTGTGGCACACGGCAAGTGAGAGGTGATGAGAGGTTTGATGATTAGGTAGGTAACGGTGCAGATGGAGAGAAGAGACAGAATTAAGAATTATTTCCCAAATGATTTTTCAGATCCAGATTTTCATTTTGGAGCCATTCTCTGCCCATCTAGGGCAAACAAGGGCTAGAGTAATAAATTATGTTTGACAGATGCATAACCAAAAACATCAGGACGGGGCGCTGCATGGCCCACTCAAGGTCGTGGAGTGAATTTGGCCAAGGAAAATGCAAAGCCTGGCAAGAGTCTATCAAGGGATCACCTTTCACCTGCCCCCGGCCAGCAGTATAAACATCTAACTGTCAACGTTATTCAATTCATTTGCCTTCATAACTTCAAATGTGTTTGATTTAAAGTCCTGTCTTAAGCAGAATATACATCTCTCCCCTTTCTGCAAAGGTGTACTCGAGGTGTTTACTTTTCCCAAGGCAGCACTATAAGGTTAGTTACCAAGTAGTTCAGAGGAAGTCGATTCCATTGTTTTACTATTTTTGGTGAACAGTTGAAAAAAAAAAATCCTACTTCATGTCCTTAATTTCTCATTTTACTTCTTTATCCAAGTACAAACATTTTCAAATGAGAATGTGGGGGTAGTTGATCTAAGAGTTATAAATTGGTATCATAAATCAGATGTTATAAATTGGTGGCGAAGAAGATCTAACTTGCTCAGGTCAAGCCACAGATGCACTTCATAACTGTGAGTTTGGGCAAGTCAGTTAACTGGGGTCCTGAAATTTATCTGCAAAATGAAACTTCCTGCTGTGAAGAGTAGATGAGATGATGCCTGTCAGGTTGTACTGCATTTTGCCTAACACCATCCGTGCCCAGTAAAGGGTGAATTTTTATTATCATTAGTAATGATAGAAGACATCAGAGAGGCGAGGTTTTCATGTAAATCCCATTAGTAGTCAGGCAAATGACTTGGTCTAGAAACTTGTCCTCAGTGTGGAAGCATGCTTCAGTTGGAAGAAAACACTTTTGCTGAGACATGTTTTAGGGGAGAATGGCTTTGGTTAAATGGAATGAGCCAAACTTTGGCACCAGGGAAGGTTTCTTCTTGCTTTTCTGTCTCCTGACAGTATATTGCCCTCCCTTGTGGAGCATCACCAGGATTTCTTCTGACCACAGAGGCAACATATAGTCCTTGATTTGCTTAGTCAATGCTTGACATTTACTTGTTTGGAAGGTGGAATAAGCCGTTGGGTCACTGTGTGCTATAACAGACACACAGAGAGTCTCAGCGGGGATTAGGGCACGGTCTTAATTCATCACGACCCAAACTGAGTCTACAGACCCCAGCAGGGGAGCTTATAATTTTAATGATTGTGTCCTCCTTGGCTAGAGCTAGATAAGAATTACTTCATGTTTTTCCTTGCGTGCTTTCTTCTTTCCCCCTTCAATTATTTCACGGTCTTGCCTCTTTATAATTCCGTATTCTTCCTTTCTCTTCTGTCTTTTTTTCTTTCTCTGTGTGTCTGTCTTTCCCTCATTATGTTTGTGCCACTCATCCTCTTCCTTTCATTATGCAGAGTTGTCCTTACATTTATCATCTCTTGTTTTCATTTCACCCAAGAATCTTAAGCCTTTGTTCAGAGCTATGAAACAATAAGTAAAGCCTGCCTTTCTTTGTGAATGGTAGAAATTTATTGCAGATTTATTGCAGAAAATTCCACTTTATTAAGCGGACAGATTTTGCCTGAAGGCATACTACCCTGTGAAATTCTAAATTTGATTTAAAGGTCAGAGGAAAAGCCTGGCACCTACAATCTGCCTTCGAATTGTTTTTGTAACACTAAATAGAGTTTACAAGGAGAGGAAATTGCAATTGGTCAGCAGAAGGCTTGCCAAGCCTAGCTTTTCTCAATAAACTCTTTGCCTTTAACCAAGCTAGGAGATGAAGAAAAGTACCAGATTAACATGATCCTGCAAAACATAGGAACCTTCAGGTTCAATTAGGTGTCCAGTCGGATGAACCACTTTGTGAGAAGAGAGGGCAAGTGCTACCTCTCTGAAAGCTGGGGGGGGGGGCATTTCTCCGTCACCATTATCACTGACAAGCGTAGTCATTTCTATGAGTAAAATAATGACTCTAAAAGGACACACATATTTAAAATAAGCTCTAGTTTTGTTTGTCCCTGAAGACATAATAGCTCAGTTTGGTACTGGTGATGGACATAGGAAACTATTTCCAAATGATTTTTATTACCACTGCAAAAATATATTGTGAACTAAAATTATTTTCTCTATAATCAGGCTTTTTTTTTTTTTTTTTAGCAGTAAGGAAGTTTAATGGAATTTTCAAATTTACTGTATTAAACTCTTAAAAGGTGCAAACTTTAGTTATCTGATAATGGATTCTCGGTAATGGTGAGAGAGAGAGAGAAAAGCACACAGACTCCTAAATCTGTCAACTTGGGGCTTGTCAGAATCAGGAATAAGTCTCAAATAGGAATGCAAAATCTAACACCATTTTGATGGCTGCAGAACAACCATTTTGCATCTAAGCATCTTTCTGATGAAGGGCGACTCATCAAAGTTTGCTTGGGGTTGAAAAACAGCAAGGACACAGTAGGAGCCATGTAGAACATGGGCTGTACAAACAAAATGAGAGCGTGTCAGAATTGGTTTTTACCTTATTCTGATTTTATGACAGTAATCAGTCCCGAGGAAAAGAAAGTCAAAAAGTGAACTTCCACTGATGATGTAAAAGGGCAGACCTCTGGGCTTTCACGGTGATGGCAGCTTCAACCATAATGGTAGCAAACACCTCGTTCTTTTGACTGATGCCCCCGGCTGTTGGTGGAAACTTCTGCAGTCTTTAAGTATCGTTACTGATGCCATCTGCAGCCTCTGGGTGTTGTTTTCCTTCCAGTTTTATTGAGATACACTTGACATACAGCCCTGTGTGAGTGTAAGGTGTGCAGCAGTGATGTGACGTACATACGTCATGAAATTATTACCACAGTCAGTTTAATGAACATCCATGGTCTCATGTACACAATGGAAGAAATATTTTTTCTGGTGATGAGAACTCTTAGGATTTACTCTCCTAACAACTTTCATATGTAACATACAGCAGTGTTAATTGTATTTATCACGTTGTACATTATACCCTAGCAGTTATTTATCTTATAACTGGAAGTTTGTACCTTTTGACTGCCTTCCTCCAGTTCCCCTCTCTCCCCGCCCCTGCCTCTGGTCAGTGCATTTTTCTGAGTTTGTTCTTGATGTATCACTGACCTACAACACTATGTTAGGTCCTGTTACACAACATAGTGATCCGATATTTCTATACATTTCAAAATGATCACCGAGTCTTGTTACAGTGTCTCCATACGAAGATACCAGAGAATTGTTGACTGTTCCCCACACTGCACATGACTCATGTATTTTGCACCTGGAAGTTTGTACCTCTTGCTCCCCCCCACCTATTGTTGGTTTTGAAATGTTTGACTGACTGACTGTAACAATAGTACATGCTCATTGTTGAATCTTTGGGGAATTTGTGGTAAGTTCAGGAGAAATGGACATGTCGCCTGTAATCTTACCACTGAGATGTGAGCATTGTGAATTTTTGGGACTGTTTTCCTCTTGCTCTTCTGTGTGCTTATGTACCCGACTGTGTGTGTGTGCTCCAGGTGTGTGTGTCCATGTGCAAAGTTGCAACAGTGGTAGCATAGAACGTGTGAAATTTTATATTCTGCCTTTTAAAATGTAACATTACATTGTGATCATTTTCCATATTATTGACAGTTCTTGAAAAAGTGGCTTATAATTGCTGGGTAATATTTCATTCTAAGGAAGAAGCATAATTTGTTCATTTGTGTTGGATGTTAAATTTGTCTCTAATTTTTCGCTCAGAAATTGTCCTGTGGTAAAACCCATTGTACCTAAGTCTGTGTATCTGATGATTTTGGGGGGGAACTTTTCCTGAGAGAGTAATGCCAACTTCAAAGTCTAGGAACAGCCCTGAGGTTCTGGATATGCATGGCCGTAACGTAACTGCGTCCATGCTGTGGGTAAGTGTGGGACCTTCTCTCTCCCTTTTGGATGTGTGTGGCATTCACCGTCAGAAAGTGTTCCTCCCGGGAGAAGCTGAGTGTCATTGGAGCAGGCTTCCTCTGTGTTCCTGCCTCCTGTGAAGATTCCAGTCACATCTTCTGAATTTGCTGACAAAATACATTTGGATTCTTGTTACTTTCTCAGAAACAAGTTAAAGAAGACTTGGTCTGAGTCTGGAATTTTATATACATACATCTACATAGGTAAACAATTAAAAATGGGCCAACACATTTATGTCTTTATGACAATATATTCATGAAGCCAGTGAAATCACTCTTGAAGATTTCTTTTTTATTGTGATTATTTTGAAAGGATGGTTGGCCCTAAGTTAGAAGCTCAGGAATGGGGTCCAAGGAGTCCATGGGAATTTTCAGGCAATCACAGTTTTCTGAGATTATGCCTAAACAACACATTACTCTCTTTGAAAACCTGTTTGGGAATACTTCAAATCATAAACACAATAAATAATATTACTAGAAGTATATAGTAATTATTCTTTCACAACAAAACCCACAGGGTAGGTATCCTTATACACATTTTACACGACTGGGAATGAAACCAGGAAAATGTAAATAATTCACCCAAGAATTTACACAGGTAGCGAAGAGCAAACCTGGAATTAGAAACCAGGTGTACGTGGCCCCCACGTCTGCCTTCCCTCGGTGGCGCCACTTCACGGGGCCGGATCCTGGTGCCGCTTCAGAGCGGTAGGCCGAGGCAGTGCTGCACGGCGCGCCTTCACGGCGCTGCTCCCCTGCCCTGCTTCGCAGCGCCGGCCCCAGGCTGCGTCCTGGGGCTGCTTTGTAAGCGTGCTCCGCGGGAGGGCTTTGTGGTCGTGTGTCAGAGTGGTACTTCTTGATACTGCTTGACGCTACTCCATCGCCGCATTACGTCCTCGTACTACGTCATGGTATCGCTTCATAAGATGGGTTCCTGGTGCCATTTCAGAGCAGTGCTTTGAGGTGCTGCTTTATGGTTCTGCTCCGTGGTACCACGTCGCAGTACTGTGTCACCGGATGACTTCGTGGTCCCACCTTACACTATTCCTTCACGGCGGTGCTTCGTGGGAGTGTCTCACGGTAGTGCCACAGAACTGCCTCGTGGTACCATGTCACGGTTGTCCTTCACAGTAGTATTTAAAAAATGTGATTTCACAGCAGTATTTCAGGGAAGTACTTTACCACTTTATTGCACCATAATTTGGGAGTTTATCTACAGTGGTTAAATCTTAAGATATTTTTCAAAAAAATGTAAACCAAGATTCTCAGAAAATGAACAAGTGTTAGAGACTTTAACTCAATCAATGTGGAAACCAGGTGGATCTTAGTGCAGCAGAGAAATCTGAAAATCACACATTCAGATGGAATAAAGGGATGTTCAGGTGGATGTGCAAACAGAGGCAAAAGCAGCTTCTACAGTGTGGTAGGGAAGTCAGGTGAACTTCTGCTGGACAGGATGGAATTTATCTGTAGACAAGAATTATTTTACTTTGCTATCAGTTATCTATAGTTTACAGAGCTGCAGAGTAGCTCTCATGGAATAGATAACCCCCTGGTCTGCCCAGTGCATAGGTTTCCACTGAACCACAGGTTTGGTGTGTACTCTTGGGACACCATAGTACAGACTCGTGACATCTGGGACACCTAGGCTCAGTTCTTCACATTCCTCCAACTTCAGTTACCCAGGTGACTGAAATAGATGGGATTCACATGCACTGTCTGCACATTTAACTTTGTTGGTGGAGACTTGACCAGACCCATACTGTGCAGTGACTTTGCCAAAGTCGTTTCAGGAGGAGATAAGAGAGAGAAGGTTTATACTAATTCTCTGACTTTCCTGCCACACATTTTCTTGGTTTATGAAGTCACAAGATAATTTTTCTAAGTGCCAGCCTTGCAAATTCAAGCTGGGAATGAAATTCAAGCTCTAGTTTTTTCTGCTGCTTATAGTCCATCATTGCTAGTGATAAAGAGCCTGCAAACTTGTCGGCCAAGTTCTGGCAGTAAAATCTTTATTACTGGTGATGATGTAAGAGGCAAAAGGAACACGGCTTGGGTTTTAGATCCCAGGTTGAATATAGAAAGCGGTGTCTAGGGGGAAAAAGATCACTTACACCAAACAGATTTGATCATTCTGGCAAGATAAATGTGGAATCCAACAAGGCCAATTTTATAGTCATGGAACCAACCATGACCACTGTTAATTGTTGTTCCCAAGGTGATGAAATTAGTGTAAGGATTAACTAGCTCAACAGGAAAAAAAAAAACTAGAAAAAAAGAAAATTATTTAAAGCAACAGCTAGTGATACAAGTCAGCCTCAGTGTACAGCTGCAGGGAAAAATTGATAAAGCAATTTCTCAGAAAATCTATAAAGTTCTACAAAACTGCCCTGTGATAAGAATTGCAGAAGAAACAGACATTTAGACTGTTGAGAGTTGGAGGATTGTTTAATTAAAATTAAGCCAGATCCAAAGGGTAGGTTAATGACCACAGGTCTTGATCAAGTAGCATTAATAAAAAAGCAAGAACTAAATTGGGAAACAAAACAAAGCCATGCAATATTTAAAAAAAAAAAAAAAAGGCAAAAAACCCGTAAACACATTTTACCTGTAACCTCTCTAGCAAGGAAGTGGAAGTTTGTTATAACTATGCTGTTAATTCACCATGTTAAACAGTAGACTGACGTAGATCTGAGACTTCCCCCCTCCCCAGCCACCACCACACCCTGGCCCAGGGAAGCTTATGGAAGCCCCACTGTACTGGAACTTCTTATCATTGCATTACTGCATTGCTCAGAGCTGCTGAAGGTGCCTTGTTTTCCTTCATTCTCAATATATTTAGCTTTGCCAGAATCAATTTCTGTTGCTTGCAACTGAAGACTCTAATATATATGACAATTATTGGAATAATTCTAGGATTTTGGTTCTGAATTTTCTGACCTCTCTATATCTGAAAGTCAAAAGGGGTGTCTAGCAAGAGCCTGGATGAGAAAAGTAAGAGATAGCATGGAAGGAAACATAGAGGAGGAGAGACAGGAGAAGGGGGTTAGAAGGAGGGATGTGTTGTGTGCCTTTCAGAGTTAAACAAGGTACCACAATTTGTTTTTCTATCATCAAATCGTCTGAATTTTCCTCTTTTTTTTTTCTTTTGGCAGAGTCCATTGATCTTCTCTTTCATAATATCAGGCATTGAGTATGGATTTCAGTGAAGTGGTCCGAAAGTCTTACCAAGTTGACTTTCAGAAATATCTTTGCAGTGTTTGCGTTACCCTGATACCAGGACGGCTCCTTGGCCTCAGCGCAGGGCCTTCACACTTGTAGTAGGCTTTGTGTAAATATTTGTTGAAGGCTGTGAGGATAAGATGGGTATATAAATATTTGCAAGGATATGGCCCGTGAAATTGACACCCTGAAAGGAAACCGCCTTCAAGGTAGTGATTCCATTCGCAGTGCCAGGGACAGATGCCTCGTATGTCCCCATCCCTGCCTCCTGGTGCTCCTGAGCCGGGCAATCTCCTCCCCGTCAGTGTGGGTGGGTCCTGTGAGTTGCTTCTAATCAATACAGGGCAGCAGAGGTGATGCAAATGCACATAATTAGATTGACATCAGGTGGTTGTGCCTGTCCTGCTGGGGTCTCGCTCTTGCTAGCTTTGAGTAGTCGTGTTGGGGGATCCCACGTGACCCAGACCTGGGGGGGGGCAAACTCTAGGAGCTGAAAACAGCCTCCGGCTGGTGGCTAGGAAAAAAACAAACAACTGTAGCCTCGGTCCTACAGCTGCAAGAAAATACATTCTGACAACAAGCTGACCGAGGTTGAAGGCCCATCCTTCTCAAGTGAGCCTCAGATGGTACCCCAACCCCAGGTGACACCTGAATTACAGCCTTGTGAGATCCCAGGCAGAGGACCCAGCTAAGCTTTATACCAACTTCTGACCCACAAAACCTGGTGGAGCCCACCTTTGCCCTCTTAAAATTGAAGTATAGTTGATTTACAATATTGTGTTAGATTCAGGTGTACAGGAAAGTGATTCTGTAACATATATATATATATAGTTTTCAGATTCTTTTCCATTGTAGGTTATTACAAGACTTTGAATACAATTCCTTGTGTTATGCAGTGAATCCTTGTTATTTATCTATTTTATATATAGTGGTGCGTATCTATTAATCCCATACTCCTAATTTATCCCTCCTCACTTTGCCCTTTAATACTTGTGTCCTTGGACAAGTTAGCTCACAAAGACTTAGTTTTCTAACTTGTAAAGCAAGGTTTCTCAGCCTTGGCACTTGACATCTGGAGCTAGGAGGCTGTCCTGGGCATTGCAGGACATTCAACTGCATCCCTGGCCTCTACCCACTAAAAGCCAGTAGCTCCATCCTCTATTTGTGACAACCAGGAATGTCTCCAGACATTGTCAAATGTCCCCTGAGGGGGGACAGAATCACCCCCAGTTGAGAACCACTGGTGTAGGGGTTAGTGGGAATGACAACAGTAGTGTTACCTACTTGGTGGGGTTGTTGGAAGCTTTAAATCACATGGTTGGACAAAGACCTGATAACCTTCATAAAAAGAACTTAGAGTGACATCTGTCCTGACTGTCATGAGTCAGGGCATTCTTAGTCTCTCCGTTGCAGCCATTGGCTCAAGGTAGGGCTTGGCCACGTGCTTCGTGGAGCTTCTGAGTTCACCAGAGGTTGCTCCTTACTCTGGAGCTGGAGCAGGACAGCAGAATCCCACAGGCATTGGCAGTCATGTGGGGGCAACAAGGGTTCCCCCAGGCTGTCATTTGGGTTTGGGACAATCCTGCCTAGATCTTGAGGAATGGGGACCCCGGGTGCACCTGGATTGCACTGATGTTATTACCATCCTCATTATTTTTTTCTCTTTATATATTTAAAAATATTAAAAATTATTTTTTGATTTACAACGTATCAGTTTGTGATGTACAGCATAGTGATACAGTTATACATATGTATGTATATTCTTTTTCATTACAGGTTACTATGAACCATTGAATGTAGTTTTCAGTGCTGTACAGTAGGATCTTATCTTTTCTGCATGTCAGTGCTGTACAGTAGGATCTTATCTTTTCTGCGTGTAATATTTGTATTAGCCAGTCCCAAACTCCCAATTTATCCCTCCCTCCCACCTTTCCCCCCTGGTAACCATAAGTTTGTTTTCTGTGTTTATGAGTATCTTTCTATTTTGTAAATAAGTTCATTTATGTCATTTTTTTAGATTCCACATATAAGTGATATCATATGGTATTTGTCTTTCTCTGACTGACTTCACTTAGAATAATAATCTCTAGGTCCATCCATGTTGCTGCAAATGACATTATTTCATTCCTTTTAGTACCTTCCTCATTATTATTACTCTTTGGCATGCTTCCAGGTGAGGACAGGTACCAGCTAGGATCCCTTCCTCAAATCCAGACACTTCCAGCTTCCTCCCCACTGAACGCAAAGGTGTTGCAGTTTTATCTAAAAGTGAGTGAACGAGCACCTTGGGCCTCCTGGTAATTAGTTTAAACCAGGGCATCACTGGCCAAAAATAATAAAAAGAGACTCTCCTATCTCTTTATTAAGCTTGGTTATAGTGATTGGACACAGTTTAAACCAGCCGAAAGGGATGGAAATTTCCCCGAAGGAGAAGCACCGGGAAAGCAGAGAAAAGTGCCCTTACTGACGAGTCACACGATAGTGCAGGAAGCGTCTTCCTACTGACTTCCTTTTCTTTCTTTTTTCCCTTTATCCTCATTTCCATATCTGACCCCACCACCCCGCACAATATTTGGCCCTGTAAATAGGGTCCAAAATAGGGTCAGTGTTAAGACTGTCTTTACAGCAGCGCCTCCAGGAGATGAGGTAGTGGCAGGTCACGGGATGCCCTGCTTAGTGGACACGCTGCCCTCGTAATAACTCATCACGGAGGTGCCGTCATGCGAGCACAAGGCTCGTCCCCGTGTTAGAGGTGATAATGAGACTTCCTAGAAACACCCGTAGAGTGGCAAGCTCTGGTCTGAGGACTCTACACCCGTTGCCTCAATTTAATCCTTAAGTAACGATGTTCTGAAGTTGTTATCCCATTTTAAAGCCGAGGAAACTGTGGCACAGAGGTGAAGTGGCTTCCCACGATTTCTCAGGCAGCCTGGTCCTGGCGTATGTGCTTGTTGCTGCATTAACTCTCCCATCTGGCAGACCGTTCCATGCAAACCTGGGAAGTTTTAGATATTTCTAGAGCTAACTCGGCACAAAGCAAGGATTAGAAGCTGTGTGTGTGTGTGTGTGTGTGTGTGTGTGTGTGTGTGTGTGTTCGTGTTCCCAAGGAATGAAAGATGAATGCCCAGGTAACACTGCCTTCCATTTATTTTGAGGTGCACCTCCACCCCAGATAGAATTGCTTATTGCATTGTTTGCATACTATAGGGGCAGATCTTGAAGTTTATTCCCGGTAATAAAATGCTGCAGTTATAAATACTATGAGGTAAGTCACAAACCAAGAGATAAACATTCCTGTTTAGGTATTGACAAAAAGATGTGACTGCTAGAAGCAAAGCTTCTATTTCAGCCTCGTCTAATTAAGCCTGGAATGTGTGTAAGATCATTAGCACAGAGTCTTCGAGTCTCTGGTTTGAGCTACACTTTGGCAGCTTGTGGCACCCAAAGACAATTCTGTGATATTTGTATTGTTAAATGTGATCTCCAGCAGCATCTGTAAAATGAGGCAATAAATAGCTCACAGTCTTTTGCTGGAGGCAGCAAATGCCACTTTACACGGGTAGTAAAATCACAAAAGTTGCAGGTACATCAGAAAGCAGCAGTGGTGTCAGATGGAAGGGAGTCATACCTGAATGAGCAATTAGCATCCAGCTCATCTGAGGGGCGATGACATATGTGCACACTTTCTTCTGAAGAAGCAGAATTTTTTTCCCCATCTCTAAAGATCTCTCCTAATCAGGAACTCTTTTTTTTTTTTTTTAATTGATGTATAGTCAGTTTACAATGTTGGGTCAATTTCTGGTGTACGGCACGATGTTTCAGTCACACATATACATACATATTTCTCCTTTCATATTCTTTTTCATTATAGGTTACTACAGGATGTTGAATATAGTTCCTTGTGCTACACGGTAGAAACGTGTTTATTTTATATATAGTAGTTGGTATCTGCGTATCTGGAACTTAGTATCTGCAAATCTCAAACAGGAATTCTAAACCTTTCTAGAGGACACCAAATCTTCTGAGATTTCCATGAAGAGTGTGAACCCACACTCAGAAGAATCACCGTGGGCATCTGGCACTGAATGAGATTTTTGACCTCCCTTCCACTTCTTTATGGCTCTTTAAAAAAAAAAATCACTTCAAGTGTGTAGCTGTGGTCTGTGCGGCTACTACCCTCCTGGAAGCCTTTATTTCCAAAGGGCTCAGGGCATAGGAAGAGGGACAGTGTTCACGGGGAAGGAAGTGTCTTAGAGTTTGCCCGACTCAAGGACGTCCCTGCCCTTTGCATCAGACTGTATCTTGACAGAATTTCAGAGGTGAGTGGTAGATACAGGTTCCGGGAGACAGACCGTTACAAGATGCCACATTTACCTTTTTTCCACTTACAAGTTACATACAGACATCAGGGTGCTCTGCGGCCTGAGTTTCTTCAGAGGTCGGCAGAGCCCTGCCCACCGCGCTAGGGCGGCTTGCTTGTCCACGGGAGTGGGCACGAAGTGCCCATCTGTGTCCGGGGACGGGCGTCAAGACTGCTGGAGCCAAGGGAACAGGGTGGGTGGAGTGTTCTGCCTGCTGGTGTCGCTCATGTAGCACATCGTGACATCTAATCTCCGGTCGTTTATCTCTCGGGGACTATGAGGAGCCACTTTCTCTCTATCCTTTGGTACAAATTTAAAATGAAAGAAACAGAGATAATTCCTCAACAAAGAGGGACTTCATAAGCAGGCATGTTAGAGATTGCCCTCTCCAGCCCTGCAAACGTGCTCTCCGGGAAGGAACCCGCAGACCCTAGCATGCTTTATTTTGGCAATGATCCTGGTCTCTTCATCCCGTCTGCTTCTCTTCAGAAGGGAAAAGGGGGTACAGTGATGGCGGAGGGCATGGAGGACCAGGAGCGTGGTGTCCTGGGTCTTCCTCGGCAAGGGGGAGCATGGGAGGAGGGCTTTGTGGGATGATGCCGAGTCCTCTGCAAGAAACAAGGCAGGAGAGGAGCCTTTCAGAGGATGCTGCACACATACTCCCTTGCCCCACCCAGATCACACACACAACACACCACATACACCCAATACAACACAACACACACTCACCATACACATAAACTCACAACACAGGACGCATATGCATACATTTGCAGCGCATGCACAAAACACACATACACTTACAACACACACACATGCACAGAGAGAGAGAGAGAGTGAGAGAGAGAGTGAGAGAGACACTGCGTGGGCCTATTGGTTCCCAGAACTCATCATGAACTTCCGGGCAGCACCCTGGGGCTTTGGTGATGGCTTATTCTCGCGTTTAAGCATACTCACGTATTCATGCGTATAAGCAGACACGGCCAGTCTTCTTAGCCACGGTTTGCTTTAGATACTGAACTATGTATAATTCTAGAATTCTTCCTGCTAGTTTAAGCTCCACGTGTATCATTCCCTGTGCCTACAGTGTCTGTCCCCCAACCCTTAGGCCCTATCAGTTCTTCATCTGGCGAATTCCCTCCATCCTTCGCACCTCGGCTCAGGCCGCAGCACTGGCTTCAGGGACCCCATCCCTCAGCCCAGCGCAAGCTGGCTAAGCCTCCGTTAGGGCCCTGCTGCCACACGCTGACAGCTCAGGCTGGGCTGTGCTCGTTAATTTAGCTGTTGCTTCCTCTTCTGAATTACGAGTTTCTAGAGGGCAGGGGCCATAGTTCACTCAACTTCACGTTGCACAGTGTCCGTCATGGTCTCTGCACACGTGTGGTGAAGGGTGGCTGACTGAAGAAAACCTGAGGGACGATGAATATTGGATGAAGGGTGTGGATACAGTGGAGATTCAGTAATAGCCGGCTTTGAAAAGAGAATCTTTCAACACAAATGCCTGATTAAACTAACAGGGATAGGGGAAGTAAACATGTGAATCAGGGGGTTGCACTTGGTTCTAGCGTCGCTGGTTAAGCACTGCCCGAGGTTACCAAGGGTTACCAAGGTTCGGAGCTTAGGATTTAGAACAAATAGTTAAGGGCTCACACCCAAGCACCAACACTTACTGGCCTCGTGCTCACGAGCCTAGACAGTGAACCTTCCTGCATCTACGTGTAACAGCAGAGTGTAAGTACCTCCCTCCTTTGGTTGTTGTGAAGATTAAGTGGAAAGCTTGCCTGCACAGTGGTAAGTTGGGTGCCTGGCACATGGTTAGTGATCAAAAGATGTTCACAGTGTGGGGCCAGAATGTAGGCTACCATGGCCAGGGGGAGCTCAGGACTGCATTTGCAGAGAACCCTACCCCACGTCCCCCCACCCCCAGCTGGGATTCCAGGACAGTACCGGAATATCAGTCCATGATGGGGAAGTGTCACTTACCCTTTGTTCTGTTTAATAAATTAATGTTATGGTCTAAATTTTGAGTAAATGCATGCAATTTTCATTCGTTAGCATTCATAACGTTGTCCATAGTGCTAACATTTCATGAACATCAAAGCGCTCTAGCACATGCTGGTTCTCCGTGCACATACATACACATAAAGAAGGCTTTGGTGGTTAATTGTCACTGGCAGTATCTTCTACCTGTTACGAATTTTTCAGCAACGGTCATCAAACTTGCTTGAAAAGAAGCATGCCTAGAACATCTCATGCTTTTCTCTTCTGAAATTTATGACCAAAGTCAGGGGTCTGAATCCTTATTTGTTTGCACTTTGCATGCCACAGGAGGTCCAGCGCGTGCTTGTTAATTTACCTTGTGAGCTGGAAATGAGTCTAAAACAACTGAATTATGGCAATGGTAGCATATTCGTAGTATGACACTAGCAGGGAATTAATCTGGGAGCAGCTGTTTGGGGCGTTCAGAAAACGCGAGTCAACCCCTTGGTTTTCAGTGTTGTCTGAGCTAGGCTCAGCCAACTCCACTGATAGGTTTGGAAGATCAGAGAGGCCTGACAGAGTCCAGAAATGATGATGTCAAAATTATTTTAGGCTGGATTGAATAAAAATATGGTCAGAGAGTTGGTCAGAATTCCCAAATTCTTATCTTGGCTTGGACCTCAAAAGGTGTATGACTTTGGGGCCTCAGTTCCTTCAGTGTCTACCTTGGCCATGCAGCTTAGGAGGCAGGGCATTCACAACTTGGGGGTCCATGCATTCAGCCACAGGGTTGTGAGTCCGTGTTGCTTTGTGTGTCAGTGCATCTCTCTGGGATGAGGGTGTGCTGTTTTCATCAGATTCTCAAAGGGGTTCATGAATACAACATAATCAAGAATCACTCCTGCTTCTAATACTTAAGATTCCCTCCCAGATCCAAGATTCTCTGATCCTCTCAAAGTTACACCTAATAGTATAACAGTATATAGATTACACCTTACTTCCAATTCTCTTTTTTTTTCACCTTCCTTCAAATAGGAAAATATCTAGGTGTCATATTCAAGGCTTACTTGATCTGGAACTTGTGTCTTAAATGGAGTTTTTAATAATCATGATGATATATTAAGAGCTGTACCTTGGAGCATTGATTCTGTGTTAAATACATTTTGGGAGGATTTCACACTAGACCTCTTTTGGAGATTCATGGAAGACCTCAGCTTATAGGAGGCTCTAAGCAATTCTGTGTTTAAGAACCTGTTTAAATTTTTTTAAACACAGTGTTTTCTAAATTATTTGACGATAAAGCTCCTTAAGCACCCGTTCACATTGTAAAGGATAATTCTTCTGAGGAACGCACTATTAGAAATGCTGACCTCGTCATCTCAGCTTTAATACTTTGGGGCACATTGGTGGCCTTCATTGAGTTCAAGGTCCAATAATATTTAATGAAGCACCACCTACATTTAGGACAGTGTTTTAGGAAGACTTAAATAAGTGTAAGTAAAAGTGACTCTTTTTATTTAGAGAAGAGAGGTATAGTTAGAAAATGTTGGTATTATGGTAGATAAAGGTTAAAAAAAACATGGTTGAGGAAGAGCATGTAGAGAGTTGTAGATATTCATCATGAATAATTATTGAGAACCTTCCAAGCACTGGGGACCATGAGGGTATCTGATCACCCAAAGGAAGCTGGGAGACGATGTCTGACCTTAACATAGTCAAAATCAAATGACGCTGGGAGGCAGGTAGTAGATAACTTCAGCACAGAGTGAGGCGTGCTACAGTAGACGTAGATACTAGTGCTGTATTAGTGTATGCAGATCTCAAACTCCCAGTCTATCCACCCCCCTGTAACCACATATTTGTATAAAACAGAAAAGGAGGCAATGACTTTGCAAATCTGAAGTCATCAAGGAGGCGATGATATTTGAATTGATTTTAATTCGCAGTTCAGTATGCTAAGTCTGTGCTCTCACTGGGAGTCTAAAAAGAGTGTAGGAAAAACAGAGTAAGAAGATGCTGGTTAATAAACTGAGAATTGCACTTAAAGTTTAGTTGGCTCAGGGCACTTTGGTGTAAATATCAGAAACCCCAACTCAAACCAGCTTAAACAATAAAGAAATGTGTTATTTTACTTAACTGTGATTTCAGAGGTAGAGAGGCCCTCAGGATCATGAACTCGTTTCTTGTCCTTGCTCCATTTGGCCGTCTCCCACTCTGGATTTACTCCCACCCTGTCAGCAGGATGGCTGCTGAAGTTGCAGTCATTATGTCTAGATAAGCAATGTCTAGGAGAGGAAAGACCTTTCCCCATCTAATTCCTTGTTAGGAACAAGAAAATCCTTCTCAGAAGCATCTCAAGAGATGCAACTTCATGTCTTATTGGCTATATGCGTCACATGCCAATTCCTAAGTGAATCTTGGATGAGGGACCCTTACATCAATCAAGTCCACCTGGAAGGCCAAGTGTTATCACCTATCCCTGAAGCACAGGGGCTGCGTGGAGGAGAGGTGGACACCTGAACAAAGGCAGGGTCTTACCAGGAAAGCAGAAGATGCGAGGGATGCTTAAGCGGTAACCCACAATGCCTGCTTCAGAAAGTCAGTATAAGAGGACATTGCCATCAGCCAGACACTTGAGCAGTAGCTGACAATGTCTTTTCCCCGTCTCCATGACCCAGACTGACAACCTGGGTACAGGTAGTTGCCTCAGGTGTCTCTCCATACTCTCATCCATATTTTAATCTGAAAGATGATGCAACACAGTAATGTTAATCATCACGCTTTAAGATATCTCCCCCTCTGGCATGTTTCGGAACCGCTGAAATCTTCCCCACCCTTGAGACTGTCCTCCACTAGCACTTAACACGAACTCTAATCTTAGACAGGCTCAGAGTCTCTCACGGTGCTACGCAAAGTGAGGTTTGTAGAAGAATTATCAGATAATGATGAAGGTGATTGGACAGTCATTGTCATTTCAGTTAAATGACACATCTCAAAGGCTGATGAACTAACTCAAATAAATAGAGCTTCAGCATCTTCATTGAATGGAGGAAGAAAAAGCCCGGCCACATCAGTCTTTTGGCTTTCATATTGACTAACATTAATTGCTTAAAACTCTGAGGCCAGCAATATCATACTGATTTATGGCTTATGAAAGCTATTGACATATATGGGGACGCAGTGAGGAATCTTTTATAGGCATGACTACAATAGATTGCTGTAGGGCTTATCTAATTATTGAGTAAGCACCAGTGATGAACTCCAGCAATAAAAATACCGTATGCTCACCAGGGGGCTGTGGGACAGAAATAATGGCTAACTCTGACAGCACAAAGTGGCTTTTCTTTTTCTTCCCCCTTAAATAGAAATTCTCACTAGTGTCCTTTTGGAAGCAAAGAATGGATGACTTGAACAACTGTTACCCCACTCTTCACCCCAACTGTCCTTCTTTTAATTACAGGTCCTTTGAATTCCCAACTGAATTGTTATTGTTTCGCTTTCCTTACTTTCTAAAGAATTCTCTTCTAGGCATCCAACAATAGAAATGAAAAAAACCCTTCAATTTAAAGGTACAGTGTCTTTAGTTTTGTGTGTGTGTGTGTGTGTGTGTGTGTGTGTGTGTGTGTGTTCATTGCTTACAGTTTTTGAGCACTGCCTAGAGCAGGACCTTGACAATTGTATTATCATCAACAAGACCTAGTGGATCTGGAGTATAATCCATTCCCCGTGATAAATCCCTGCAGTGGGGGTACCTAGTCTGCCTTCTGTCTTTCTGACTGGCTCCTGACTGATACATTAGCTATTATTTCTCTTCTCCTTTCAGGTAAAGAGACAAAATTAGAAAGGGAAAATACAGCTAACGGATGAAGACCGTGTTGGAGCTAAGGCTGTTTGACTCTAGCATCAAACTCCCTTTGCCCCATTGCTCTTTGGAATCTTAAGTTTAGAAGTCTGAGTTGGGAGGGACCATGGAAAACATTCAGTTCTACGTCTTACTTTGTAGAAGGAAGCCAAAATTTCCGAGAATTGAAATATTTAACAAACGAGATCACCTCAGAGAGAAGTGCTTTCATTCATTCATTCATTCATTCATTTCATGGAACAAATACATAGTTTTTTAAATTGTATTTTTTATGGAAGCAGAGTTGATTTACAATGTTAGTTTCAGGTATACAGTGAAGCGATTCAGTTATACATATACATATATATATACACACACATGTATATTTTCAGATTCTTTTCCATTATAGCTTATTACAAAATATTGAATACAGTTCCCTATGCCATACAGCAGGTCCTTGTTTATCTATTTTATATATAGTCATGTGTATCTGTTAATCCCAAACTCCTAATTTTATCCCTCCCCCACCTTCCCCTTTGGTGACTACAGTTTGTTTTCTATGCCCAAGAGTCTATTTCTGGTTG
The DNA here is from genome assembly GCF_009834535.1 of Camelus ferus. Taxonomy (NCBI): domain Eukaryota; kingdom Metazoa; phylum Chordata; class Mammalia; order Artiodactyla; family Camelidae; genus Camelus; species Camelus ferus. Next base: position 9,639,278 of record NC_045714.1, on the reverse strand, counting down.
TAAATAAAATTTATATCTTTTTGTAGGTTCTACATACGAGTGATATCATATGATATTTGTCTTCCTCTGAGTTGCTTCACTTAATATGATAATCTCTAGGTCCATCCATGTTGCTGCAAATGGCATTATTTCATCCTTTTTATGGCTGAGTAATATTCTATTATATATCTATGTGCCGCATCTTCTTTTCCATTCATCCTTTGATGGACATTTAGGTTGTTTCATGGAACAAATCTTGTCCAGTGTTTCCTATCCTAGGCACTGGCAACACAGTGGGACAGCCAACCAAATCCCTCCCCTTATGGAGTTAAGAGCTTTATAAGGGAAGAAATAGACAACAGGTGGATGATGGAGGCTAGTGAGAGGGTGTGATAAGTGCTTTGGGAGGTTTGCAGACTTGGATGGAGTGATTTGCGTAGACCTCACTGAGAAGGTGATGTGACAGCAAAGACTTAAAATTGTTGATGGGTGAGGTAGGAGGCTATCTGGGGAGAGAACATGCCAGGAACACGGCGGACCAAGCTGAGACACGTGTGGGAGGCCTGTGTGCCTGGGAGGAGACGAGCTCAGAGAGGAACCAGGCTCTGGAGGCCACTGGAAGGACTCAGAATTCCCTCTAGATGGGCAGCCGTGCCAAGCAGAGCTGAAAAGTGGGAGGATGTGATCTATATTTATAGAATTTCCTTATGTATTATTTTAATTTATTTGAAAAGTCATTTTCTGTCCCAAGCTCTAATTTGTCCCCAGAGTCCCAGATTTATCTGCCCAGTTGCCTTCTAGACATCGTAGGCGTCTCAGACTCGACACAGCCAAATCCGTACCTTTGATTCCCTACCAAATACTTACCCAGACACCCTCTTTGGCAGCTCCTCTTGTTCCGTGGCTCAGGCCCAAACCTTGAGGGTATTCTTTGTTCTAGCCCCCCCAGCCCCATTCCTCATAGCCCGTCCATCAGCCAGTCTCCCTGGCTCTACGTTCAGAACTAGTTCAAAGCCCCACTACTTGCCACGTGTGCTGCTCCCAGCCTGCCAACCTCCTCTCTCTCCTGGGCGATTGCCATCATCTGACAGGTCTCCCTGCTTGTTTTGCCCACCTACAGTCTAATTTTCATCATAGTACTGGAGTGAAACTTCTAAAGCATAAGTCAGGTAACATTATTACTCTGCTTAAAATCCTACACTGGCTTCTTACTTCAGACAAAATAATATATTTACAGCGGCCGTGACCTTGCTCTGTGCTGTTTCTCTGACCACGTGATCTACCAGCCTCCCTTTTATCGATGCTACTTCTGTCACACTTGTCATCTTGCTGTTCCTTAAATACACCTGGAGCAGCTCTTCCTCGGGTCCTTTGTTTCCATCATTGCTTCTGCCCGGAACACTTGTCTCCCACATAGCCACTTGTTTGTTATGTCTTATGTTACTGGCAGGAAAAAAAAGCATCTCATCTGATTTAGACTTGATCATTTCTTCCTGTACAGCACTTACAACAGTGCTGAAATATAGAAGTGGGGCCCAGTAAATTGTTGAATGGATAGTGAGATGGGTGGGTGAGTGGATAGATGGATGGAGAATGGTAAACATATAATGTTTACCTGGTTCATCTGGATACCATCCATGTGAAGAAAATTGTTGGAGATTATGAGATGAAGAGAGAGAGACAGACAGATGGACTCCCAGGGGTGTTTTAAACATATTCTGCCAGTTGACCCCCTCCCATGACACTCTCACAGTTGCTAAAGAAGCCAATATCTATGCCATTTATTTACTTATTTTCGGCCTGAATTAGTTCAAATTTAATTTTGTCATTTGCTACCTAAAGAATGCTGATACTAGGTGACCTCATAGGGTTGTCTTTATTCACTTGACAAATATTTATGGAAGGCCTACTATGTGCCAAGCACCATTACAGGCATTGGGAGCAGAGCAGTAGATAAAACAAGGTATTTGCTTTATGGAACTCACATCCTAGAGAGGAAGACACAAATACATAAGTAGTAGTTTCATGTAATATTTCCTGTTAAGGAAAAGCAGTGAGTGTTGGAGATTAGGGCAGAATGAGGGTGGTTCTCTGGGGGTCTTTAGAGAAAGCCAGCAAAGGGGAAGGTGTTCTGGAATAGGCAGACTCATAGGGACAGGGGACACATCGGTGGTTTGCCGGGATAAGGGCAGGGAAGAATGATTGACTACTGGATGGGCACCAGGTTTCCTTTTAAGGTGATGAAAATGTTTTGGAGCTAGACAGATGTGGTGGTTGCACAGCGTTGTGAATGTACTTTACTAAATGTCACTGAATTATTCACTTTAAAGTGGTTAATTTTATGTTACGTGAATTTCATCTCAGTTAAGAGAAAAAGGAAGGATGTTGAAGCAGAGACCCAAAGAATGAGAGGCTGGGGGAGGAGCCTGGGAATGCTGGAACACTCTAGGCAGCAGGAACAGGGAATAGATTCTTTGAGACCAGCTTGGGATGCTTGAGTTACTCGCGAAGACTGGGGGCAGGGGCAGCCAGAATGTAGAGAGCGAGGCAGGAGAGAAGCCCAAAGAGGTAGCCGTGCTCAGATGGTCAGGTCCACGTGCAGAGGGGGACCGAAGTGATGTTGTGGCTTTGCCAGCCAAGTACAAGACAGTGGCAAGTGACTGAGCTTAGGTGTGAGAGGGGCAATTGAGGCTAAGCTAGGGAGAGAAGTGAGGACATGAAGGTGGATGATGACAAAGTACAGAGTGGATGGATGAACATCCCAGTGGGGATGGAGAACTGTTGTAGTGGGGACACTAGGGAGAAACTGAACTGGAAAAACACAGGTGGTGGTCAGAAAAGGACCCACAGAATTAAGGTTTTTTTGAGGTGGTGCAGTTGTTGGCGATGCAAAGTTAAGTGTGACTATACCAGTGTGTGACCACGGTGGGCTAGAGGAAAATGCTGGGTTCCGTGTGAACTCAGGCCATTGGATGGAGAGGTGGGTGGGTTACACAGATGCCAAGGAAGTTGCTGAAGGTATCAGGGGAATTGATGGGAAAAATGAAGATGCAGGCCAGAGGCCACATCCGCATTGACTGATGGAGATGATGTCTGTGTCTGGGAGATGGCATCATTTGAGGGTCTGCACTTCAAAGAGGAGGGTCGGGAAATGGTTTTGAAGGCCTTGAAGAGCCAGAAGGTCACCTACCTTGCTCACAAGTCTGATGGGCGCAGGGTGTGGAGGGGAAAGTCATATTTACTTACAGTCAGGCTTTAGTTAGAGCCAGAAGGAGAGGATATTCAGTGAAGAGCCAGAGGGACAAAAAATTTTTCTGGTGACAGATGGTGAATTCAGAGGCCCCAGATGGGGGCTGGAAGTCACAGACGAGGCCAGGTTAGGGGGTGTACTGATTTTCTTGGGATGAGACTAAGGAACCCGGGGACGCTTGGGCTTCTGTTAGCAACTGGCTTGAAAAAAGATGTGAAATCTAAGGCACGATGGGCCTGTGTTATTATCGCCCCTGTTTTGGGGTTGGTTCTGTGACAGTTCATGGCACTGAGGCTGATGGTGTGTGCTCGGCGGGGGGAGCTGCAGGGAGACATGAATGTTTCTAAACTGCTGTCTGAATAAACAAGCAACTTTCAGCTAAAACTTGGTAGAAATCTTCAGGTGTTCTTAAAATATACCATCTGGTACTAGTTGATGGTGAACCTTAAATGGTTCCAAGAAACAAAATTTTGGTAAATTGATTCATTTGGGAAAGGATAACTTGATTTCTGGCAAACGGGCCCTCAGGGAATTGATGCTTGATGAACTGGGCTGCTTTCCACCATTGTGTCCCGTAGAGGAGAGAGGGCGTAGCTGAAACATTCCTTAGACACTGTCCCTCATCCTTTCTCGCTACTTTGAAAATCCTGGAGAAGGTCTCTGGCGAGTCCTGGTCACGTGATGTCTCTGTGGCCAGAGGTGGGGTTTTAGGAGGAGAGGCCCCTTGAGAACTTGGGCGGGAGGAGGAGGCATTTCTCCAGGACAGAGTCGTGGGGTGGGTACTCTTTCTTTAAGAAGGGAGAGGTGCTGGACAAACAGAGCAATATTCCACTCCAGTTATTTATTTATTTTTTCCTTATGGTTGTTCCTCCATCTGACGCCAGAGAAGGGGAGATTTTGGGAGTTAAAAATGGCTCAGACTCTCAGAATCAGGGGTTGCTTCTGGGTAAGAACCCGCAGCCCCTGGACTTTTATCCTCTGGTGTTTCCTGCCTTAGATGGGTCTGCAAACATCTGCTGAACTCCCACTCATAAATTATCAATTTGTGTGCTCGTATTTCCTCCTGAAGTTCACACAAATCCATTTTATAAATTCACCCGCACGACTCAGTGGCCAGAATTACTTCTGCGTAGGTCCCCGGATGTCTGTGTAGCTGTCGAGCCTGAAAGCCGCACTCCGGCGGGGAGCTGGAGCAGCCTGGGGACTGGGGGTTGGGCACCCGGGGTAATTAGCCGGGGCTCCCTGTCTGCGCGGTGCCGGGGGTGGATTTAAAAACACGGACAGGATCTCTGACCTCGGTGCTCTGCTGGTTCAGTTTGTCCCTTTTCTCGGGGGAGGAGACACTATCAGCAGTGTATAATTTATTTTCCCATTGTCTGAGCCAGCTGTTACGGGAGTGGATGACTCGACCGTGTTTTAAATAGGAAGGAATTGATGTTATTTACTTTCTTGATATCATTTAATATGTGAGTGGTTGGGTTCATTCCAAGCCTTCTAGCTTATCATACAGTGTGCTTTGCCCTTCATCCCACCTGAAATACATGTATAAATTGATTCTGTTTATCTAGAATCTTCTATTTATCTAGCCTGTAGCCTTGCTCAGGCAACAGATACTAATTTAAGATCTCTCATACCATCTCTTCAGGTGTGATGCAGATGAAAAACATGCTTTCCAAGCGGGTTGAATGAACCCAAGATTACACTGAAAACAACCATTAGCTTTGACGCCGGCTGTTTTCATTTCTTAAAACAATTCTTGTCAACTAGGGCCAGCCCCAGTATCAAGTAGCGGCTTACAGAGGCGTGGGAAAAAGTCCTCCTTTCTAAGTGAGTGCAGTCGATCATGGCCCACTAACAGCGATATTTAGTAAGATTAATTTGAACCGCTTTTTCCTCTGGCTACATTTCACAACACTCAGTATTTATCTTCTGAAGGTTTCCCAATCATCCGAAAGAGATGGATTAGACTGAATTAGTTTCACAGGCAGAAATGTAAAAACAGAAATATAAATTGGAGTCTAATGACCTTGGTTTGAGCAACATTGTGTGCAGTGCTCTGCAGACAACTGGAATAAATGCTTTCTGTGTCGGGCGGGGCTTGACTCTACACCCTGACGATTGTTTTTGAAAACAAGGAGGGTGAACCAGTGTATGTGGCAACCTTGATGTCACAGTGGAATGATGATCTGAGTGAAATGATTTTGACTAGTATTTGGCATAATTTAAGAGAGAAGGATTAGAAATTCAAGCCCCAGTGGCAGGCTTGATGGTGGGCTTATACTCTTGAAATCTAAGAGCAATAATCTTCCATGATCATCTTTTATGCTTTTTATTCTCAGTAGGTATTGGCATCTTGTTTGGCGTACTGGAGTTTCGTGTTATAAAGACCAGTGCTCACACAGTGTTGTCAGGGTTTAGTATCGCGGTAGAGAGTTCGTCTCCTTAAATGACTTCAGTTTGTTGGCATGCACTGATTGCCTCGCCGGGGGGTGGTCCTCTATCTCCTTTTTCCAAACAGCACTAATATTTTTCTCTATTCCTTCTCTATTCTCTGTCCTGCAGTTTGGGGAGGACTGACCTCCCCCTCAGTCCCAGGGGTGCGGGTATATCCCTGTGATCTCTGTAGTTGGCCCAGGCGTTGGCGTGCCGTAATTCAAGTGGACGTCTGGGAGGTGACGACTCTTGGGGACTCTGGGAGAGATGCTTCTTCTCTTTCGAGAAGGGTTACTAGGAGTAACACTTTCTCTCCTGCCACCTGTAAGTGCTGAGTCCTGGGAGCTACTGGTGAGCTTCAGAAGGAGCAGCAATGGGATGGAGCAGGTACAAGACAAAGCAGAGTGGAAGCCACGAAGGGTAAGGTCCTGGGTGATTGAAGCCTTGGCTGAAAGCTCTCCAGTTATGTGAGCACAGAATGTATTCCCGGAGCTTGGAGGAGCAGCCCAAAGAGAATAGTTGCTCACTAAATATTCTGATCCATTGACTTTGTTGATGACCAAATGTATCCCATGTTAGTGAAGCTGGGAAGTTGAGAATTCATGTAGAAAATAATTGTTCTCCAAAAAGAAAGAGGAAAAAATGATTCACCAGTATTTGTCTTTAAATGAGGAATTGTTCCCGAAGTATTTTAAATTTAAATACAATACACGAATATGCGAGTCGCATATAGATTTTCTGGAACCTGCCAGTGAGCTAAGAGGAGCTCAACTTTTTTTTGAAACAAATATCTTATTTGTGAACATTCACATTTTTTGCACATGCCAGGTGCTGTAGGGAAACTGATAGCTGTGAGAGTCTTTAGTCCTGTTTGTTAAATACAGCTTGTCCCATTTTCTGAGCACGTGGTGGGAGTCTTCCTGGCCCCGGTGTAGTTGAGCGGGACAATTGGCTGGCTGTTGCCAATGAGTTGCAGGCAGAAGGGGGTTTGTGTCACATCTGGGATAAATGGCTTCACTACAAGTGCAAAAGTATCCAAAGTTCTTTGTCCTCGAGGCGTGGAGGTGGCTACACCGTCAACCTGGACCTTGAGTGACAGACACGAGGAGAGCTTCCCTGCCAACCCGCCGTGCCCATGTAGTTGTGATAAACCACTTGGGGGAGACTGGGGGGCTGTTTTTCACTTCAGTGTTGTCCATCTGGATTGATCCAATACCATGATTGAGTTACAGACCAAGAGACTAAAGTTGAATTCCCTGTAATCTGTCAGAGAAACTGGCTTGGCAAAATTTCACAGGCTTTGCAGTGGAATGACAAGTTGGATGTTTATTTTTCTGAACCAGGTTTTGGCACTGAAAAGATAAAACCGTGCCCCTGGTTTCTCAGTCTCCAGCACAGGAATAAATCAGAGAGTTTCTGTAAGAGTACTAGAGGAGAAGAAAGAGGAAGAGACACTCACAAAAAATGCCATGTGGGTTAAGTGAAGGGACAGTTCTTTTTTTTTTTTTTTTAAATGGGGGAGAAGGAAATCAGAAAGAAAAGGAAAGGGAAGGAGATTTTATAAAGTGTTGTGGGATAAAAATTAGATTGCCATGGATTTTCCTCGAGTGATACCAATAGATGGACCAATGATGTGGTTACTTTTGGTTACCATTTGGTGCTTTGGTTTTTTCCTTCTTTGCATAATTTGGTTGCAAGGCAGGTCCATGTAGGTTCTAAAGCTTTATTAGGGTGATACATGTAATACTAAGTATGATTTGCTTGGAATGAAGACTTGATTTAATTTTAGGATAACTCATTTCGTTTTGGAGATTTCTACTTATGGAAAAAAAATGGGCCCACAGTAAGTGTCTTAATTTGTATTTAGTAAAATTTGAGGATGTTTACAAAATGACCCAAAAATTCCACTTTGAAAGAGAAGTGACAACATACGTCCACAGAAAAACTTGTACCCAAATGTTTATAGCAGCATGACTCATAATACTCAACAAATATAAACAATACAAATGCCCATAACTGATGGATAAACAAAATGTGGTCTAGCCTTACAATGGAATACTATCCAGCAGTAAAGAGGAAGGAAATATGAATACCTGCTACAACATTTCTGAAGGTGAATCCCAAACCACTTGCCAAGTGAGAGACTAGATGCAGAAGACCGTAGATTACATGATTTCATCTGTATGAAATGTCCAGAAAAGGAAATCTATAAAGACAGAAATTAGGTTTGCTAGATGGTGCTTGGGACGAGGAGGGTGAAGGTGGCTTAACGTAAACGGGCGTGAGGGACCTTTCTGGGTGGTAAGACTGTTCTGAAACTGGATCCTGGCCATGGTTGCATGACTTTGTATGAAAATGATCCCTCAGTAAAGCTGTTTAAAACTTTTAGGGGTTCACCATGGAATATATTGCTTCTTTTAATAACGTGAATAATTTAGAATCAGGGACCGTACACATGATTATAGTGAACATATTCTGTTTTATAGCCACACACCCCCCATTACCTTTGCTTTGGCTGCCATATCTGAAATTTCTTTGGGGGCAACACCCCTTTCTACTCTCAGTCCATTTGGTTTGAGTGGGGCTGACTCTGCCGTTGGGACCTGGGATGGATGGTTGGCTAAAAACTCAAGCGGATCAGTGAGTCCCAGCCTCCCTGAGCACTGTGATGGGTCTGGGATGGACATGCTCCTTGCTGGTCCTTTGAGAGTCAGGCTCTGGACCTTGGTTCACATTTCAGGAAAGAGAGACCCTTTCCTTGTGGACTTGGCCCCTGGAGAACCTAGTACTGAGAGCTTTTGGCAGGTGTTCCTTCATCATGTGAAGTTGGAGAAGGAGGGAGAGGACAGCACTGCCAAGAAGGTGGAGAGAGCTGGATCCTGGTGGCATCCTCTGAGTCCCTGCAGTCAGCCTTCCCTGGGGGTTCCACAAGCCAGGGACCGCCCTTTCTCCTCGGGTCAGCCTGGATTGTGTCTTCAGTCAGTTGCAACCAGATCCCTGAAACACCAGATCGCTTACCGCCTGGAATGAGGAAAGGGCTGGGGATATAAAGGCCCCGCAGTGCATGTGCCTCTCTATTTTTAGATATGCATACCAAGCAGTGGCTGGGAGGGAGCAGATGCATTCAAATCTGAAATCCTTGTCGCTTTGAAGCCGGAACCAGGGCGGGTCACCCATTATTTGTATTCATGGTAATAATTACAGCTGCCGTTGACTGGGTGCTTAACCTGTGCCAAATCCTGTTTCAGGCAGACACTGTGCTGAGGGTTTACCTGCTTCATTTCACTCAGTCATTTCAGCAAGTTTGTGAGTTGGTGCAACCATTGTCCCCATTTTATGCGGGAAGAAACTGAGGCTAACTTGCTGAACGTAATAGTAGGCAACGCTCCTCATTCTGTACCAGGCACTGTTTTAAACACTTTCTGTATTTTAAGTCATTTAATCTTCAGACAATCTTAGGAGGCAGATACTAGTATTATCCCCATTTAACAGATGAGGAACTTGAGGCCCTGATAAGTCAGTTACTCACAGCTACACAGCTGGTGAGGGCTGAAGCTGGCCTGGGATGGAGGTCCAGGATCCCAACTGAGAGCCACCTGACTTAAAATTCATGCTTATAAATATTAGGTCATACTGCCATGAAGGGTCAGCTCCATTTCTTCTTTATTCTTGATACTAGCTCATCAGTGTATTGATGGAAGCCACACTATTCATTACACCTGCGGGAAGGAGGAGGGCAGCAACAAAAGAGGATTTTAGGATGTGCTAGCTGCCTGAGTATGGGGTGGGGGTACCGAATCTGCTTGCCCTGCACTTCTCAGGTTCTCCGTGCCCCATAGAGTGAAAACGTCTCTCCACTCCAGGTGTGCTGCTAATATATGAGAGTCAGCTGCCGCATCTGGTGCTCAGCCCATGAAACAACGATCTTGTTTACCACTGGACGGAAAATAAGCTAGTTCAGACTTTTGAGATGTTAACATTCCATCCTTTATTCCCCCCTCCCCCCCAAAAAAAAACCCAAGGGATTTTTCAAAAGTAATTATGACTAGATAACATTTTAGAACCCAGTTCATGACAAAGAAATAAATTCACTGGACTTAAGACAAATCTTCTCTGGAAAGTATCCATCTTACGTGTACATCCACCTATACATGTATTACTTAGAAGTGAGATATATGTATGTGTACATATATATATTTCTACACTAAGCACCTAAACATTATTACCTCGTATAAACCTGGTGACCGTCTTTTGAGACAGGTTAATTTTATTCTCCCCAGTGGCAGGTGTGTCTCTCAGACTCAGGGAGGTGAAGCCGCTTGGTCGAGCTCACCAAGCTAGAGTCCCAGAGGTGTGATGTTCAGCCAGAGTCTGTGCTCACAGCTGCGGTGTGTATGCATCCTTGTCCGAGAGGGTGTGAGGACCAGTGTGTGGGTTGATGAAACGGTGGACCCTCCTGGGGGCCCTTCCCACGCTGGCCACACTGGATTGCTTGTTTGTGCCAACTCTCAAGACGTGGCGAGTCAACAGAAGTACAGATGATGCAGCACTGCCCAGGCAATGGTAGATGAACTGAAAAATGGAATTATCCACCGCTGGTAACTAATAATGAGGGTAATAAGGTTAGGCCTGCTTGCAAGTGTCTCCAAATGAGAGAGAACATGACGAGGGCAGAACACTGCAATGAGGTTGTGCAGAGACCAGGGCGACGGCTCAAGATACATGGAGCTTGCTTCCCCTGTGGCTCTCCTGCACGCCTCCCCAGCTCCCGGGCTGCCGCTAACTGCACGCCCAGGCTTCTCAGCCCAGATCTTCACAGGGGTGCGGCTCTTGCAAAGGACCTGGTTTTTGTTTTACTTGCAAAATAGTCATCCTTCTCGAGGAACTGTAAATAGGACTTGTTTTTGTCTTAGCTACTGCTTCCTCCTTTAAAGACCTACTAAGATACTGCCATACACATTGACTCACATATCTGTGGCTGTAGAAACAAGACCATGATGAGTTCTGGGCTGCTGTGGGGAGCACACCCCCCACAAAACAAATGTGAATGTCTCCTGGGTTTTTGCTCCCCTCGGTTGATTTACACGGGCTGCACGCCACATGTTATCCAGCTCGCCCTCGCGCCCCTGTGGTACAGGGGCTAGACAGACGGTAATGGATGGTGCCTCTGCCTGCAAGCCTTACCCCTTCCTGTACCAGGTACCATTACTGTGAGAAGTGGCATCATTCATTTCCTCCTAGGAAGCTTGTCAAAAAGCAACTGGTAATATTTTCTGATACACTGAGCTCTGCTCTGCCTGGCTTCTTCTTAAGGGAATATTCCTCAACACATTTGAATGAATTTACAAGCAGGAAAAATACTTTAATATCCTGATGAAAAATAAAACTGTAAACAATGTTTCATTACCACCCAAAGGATAGGAAACATTAAATGGGTGGAAATAATTATCATTAAATTGGTGAGAGACATTTGAAGTCTTTTTAAAATCACCTTTTTTTTTCAAAACCTATAATTAAAACACACGATTCTGGTAGGCAATTTAGAAGATGCGGAAAAGTTTAAAGAAGAACTTTATTTCACCAGATAGATGATGATACAGACACTTGGGGCCCATGTTTTAATGTGTTTTTCTTTCTGGGTGGACGTGGCCTTTTTTCTCTTTTTTTTTTAAATTAACTGCCCACTGTTTGAACTCTTTACGCTTTTGAAGATTTCAATTGCCAAATTTTGGTTTTTCCATTCGCTTGTACAGGTGGGTGGCAGAGCAGTGAAACTGGCTAACCCAATCCTATGAAGCTTTCCCTGCTTTGAATTTCGAGCCACGATGGGAAGGAGCAGGGACCCTCAGAGAGTTCCTGGTGGCCCGAGGCAGCCGTCGCTGTCACCCGCTGGAGCATGTGGCATTTCCAGGAACACGGGGGCGGTGGTGGGCGCTCCACCATTGTGAGGAGAGCTGGTGGAGCTCAGGGCTGCTGCTGCCACCACAGGGCTATCGGTTGGGCCTGAGAATTAAGGGACATAAGACAGATTAACAGGAGAAAGGCATCCAGATTGGTTTAATAGAAGTTTTACATGGCACAGGAGCCCTCCTAGGGAAATGAAGACCCAAAGAAGCCATTAGAGTTGGACACTCGAGCACTGAATTGGGCAAAGTGTATCATTACACTATGACCAGACCGAGGGGCTTGGGCTAGAGCAGTCCATGGTGGAAAAGTGACTAGGAAGATAGAGTGAACTTGACCAGGTCTGCCTGGACTGAGTTTCCTTGGCCTCGAATTCTTGCCTCCTGTGATGAGAGCGTTACTCTCCTCCTGGGAGAGAGGACATCTTCCATGCGGGGGTTTTAGCTCCTGCTTTCAGGAAGGGTGGGGGGCAGAGTGCCTTTCTTGCCCCTGCTGTGTTTGTTAAGTGCCTTTAGCTTAAAATAATCCTTATGCCAAAGCGGTGTATTTTGGGGTGACATTCTGCCACCCTTCACACCTGCGTCATTCAGTGTCCCGAGGCCGACGGGCTGTGTGGCGTGGTTTTGCTGCGAGTCTTCCTTCTGCCTCTCCCCCTTACCGAGGCTCAGGCTGCTGTGACAGAGTACTGTAGACTGGGTGGCTTACACAACAGGCATTTCTCTCTCATGGTCCTGGGGGCTGGGAAGTCCACGATCCAGGTGCTGGCAGCTTGGATGTCTGGTGAGAGCCCATTTCTTTCTTTCTTTTTTTTTTTTTTTTAACATTTTTTTATTGATTTAAAATCATTTTATAATGTTGTGTCAAATTCCAGTGTTCAGCACAATTTTTCAGTTATTCATGGACATATACACACTCATTGTCACATTTTTTTCTCTGTGAGTTATCATAACATTTTGGGTATATTTCCCTGTGCTATACAGTGTAGTCTATTCTACAATTTTGAAATCCCAGTCTGTCCCTTCCCACCCTCCACCCCCCTGGTAACCACAAGTCTGTATTCTCTGTCTGTGAGTCTATTTCTGTCCTTTATTTATGCTTTGTTTTTGTTTGTTTGTTTGTTTTTGTTTTTGTTTTTTAGATTCCACATATGAGCGATCTCACATGGTATTTTTCTTTCTCTTTCTGGCTTACTTCACTTAGAATGACATTCTCCAGGAGCATCCATGTTGCTGCAAATGGCATTATGTTGTCGGTTTTTATGGCTGAGTAGTATTCCATTGTATAAATATACCACTTCTTCTTTATCCAGTCACCTGTTGATGGACATTTAGGCTGTTTCCATGTTTTGGCTATTGTAAATAGTGCTGCTATGAACATTGGAGTGCAGGTGTCATCCTGAAGTAGACTTCCTTCTGGATACAAGCCCAGGAGTGGGATTCCTGGGTCATATGGTAAGTCTATTCCTAGTCTTTTGAGGAATCTCCACACTGTTTTCCATAGTGGCTGCACCAAACTGCATTCCTACCAGCAGTGTAGGAGGGTTCCCCTTTCTCCACAGCCTCTCCAGCATTTGTCATTTGTGGATTTTTGAATGATGGCCATTCTGACTGGTGTGAGGGGATACCTCATTGTAGTTTTGATTTGCATTTCTCTGATAATTAGTGATATTGAGCATTTTTTCATGTGCTTTTTGATCATTTGTATGTCTTCCTTGGAGAATTGCTTGTTTAGGTCTTCTGCCCATTTTTGGATTGGGTTGTTTATTTTTTTCTTATTGAGTCGTATGAGCTGCTTATATATTCTGGAGATCAAGCCTTTGTTGGTTTCACTTGCAAAAATTTTCTCCCATTCCGTAGGTTTTCTTCTTGTTTTACTTCTGGTTTCCTTTGCTGTGCAGAAGCTTGTAAGTTTCATTAGGTCCCATTTGTTTATTCTTGCTTTTATTTCTTCTAGGATAAAATTTTTGAGATGTATGTCAGATAATGTTTTGCCTATGTTTTCCTCTAGGAGGTTTATTGTATCTTGTCTTATGTTTAAGTCTTTAATCCATTTTGAGTTGATTTTTGTATATGGTGTAAGGGAGTGTTCTAGCTTCATTGTTTTACTTGCTGCTGTCCAGTTTTCCCAACACCATTTGCTGAAGAGACTGTCTTTATTCCAATGTATTTTCTTGCCTCCTTTGTCAAAGATGAGTTGACCAAAAGTTTGTGGGTTCATTTCTGGGCTCTCTATTCTGTTCCATTGGTCTATATGTCTGTTTTAGTACCAGTACCATGCTGTCTTGATGACTGTAGCTCTGTAGTATTGTCTGAAGTCTGGGAGAGTTATTCCTCCAGCCTCTTTCTTTCTCTTCAGTAATGCTTTGGCAATTCTAGGTCTTTGATGGTTCCATATGAATTTTATTATGATTTTTTCTAGTTCTGTGAAATATGTCCTGGGTAATTGGATAGGGATTGCATTAAATCTGTAGATTGCCTTGGGCAGTGTGACCATTTTAACAATATTGATTCTTCCAATCCAAGAGCATGGAATATCTTTCCATTTTTTAAAGTCTTTAATTTCCTTCATCAATGGTTTATAGTTTTCTGTGTATAATTCTTTCACCTCCTTGGTTAGATTTATTCCCAGATATTTTATTACTTTGGGTGCTATTTTAAAGGGGATTGTTTCTTTACTTTCTTCTTCTGTTGATTTATCGTCAGTGTAAAGAAATGCAACTGATTTTTGAACGTTAATTTTGTAACCTGCTACCTTGCTGAATTCTTCAATCAGCTCTAGTAGCTTTTGTGTGGACCTTTTAGGGTTTTCTATATATAGTAACATGTCATCAGCATATAATGACACTTTTACCTCTTCTTTTCCAATTTGGATCCCTTTTATTTCTTTCTCTTGCCTGACTGCTGTGGCTAGGACTTCCAGGACTATGTTGAATAGGAGTGGTGATAGTGGGCATCCTTGTCTTGTCCCAGATTTTAGTGGGAAGCTTTTGATTTTTTCACCGTTGAGTACTATGCTGGCTGTAGGTTTGTCATATATAGCTTTTATTATGTTGAGATATGTTCCCTCTATACCCACTTTGAGAGCCCATTTCTTAGTGCACAGATGGCTGTCTTCTTGCTGTGTCTTGGTGGAAGGGAGCCCTCTGGGGTCTTTTTAAAAATAAGGGCACTAATCCCATTCACGACCTAATCCCATCCCCAAGACCCCACCTCTCAATACTATCACCTTGGGAATTAGGTCTCAACATACGAATTTGGGGGGGGGGGGTCCAAAGGTTCCATCCACAGCACTTGGTTCTGCCTGTTTTCTAAGCCTGGTTCCAGTAACCCTCCCAAGAATTCCCTGTGCTTCTCAGTTGCCTTTGATTTCTTTTTTTCCACTTAAATCAGCCAATTTCTGTTGCTTGCAACCAGGAACCCTGACTGATACATTTGTAGTTTTTCATATTTGAATATAGCTGGCTTTTTTGTTTGTTTGTTTTTTAACTTGCAAGTTAATAAAAAAAATTGCAAGTTCTCACTTTAAATGTTTGGTAATCAAGAATTAGATCATATGTTTTGATCTTTTTTGTACCAGCTGCTTCTATTTCAATACCTGGGGTGTCCTTTAAGGTCATTAGAATAACGAATTAGACATTCTCTACGGTCCTCCCCTACTTGTTTTAGGGCGTCAGAAACTGATCCTCTTTTAATGATCTGAGGTATCTTTTCATGGGCCTGAATACTTGGCTTATGGCTACTTAGAACTTTCCACTGATAATATTATCTGGTTTAGGGTTGTTAGGTTGAGCAAATAAAAATACAGGATACCCAGTGAAATTAGAATTTCAGATGAACAATGAATCATCCTTAGTATAAGTACGTCCCGAATGCTGCCCAGGAAACACCTGTCCTATTGGTCTGGCAGCTTATGCTGATGGTGGCCTCCAGCCTTCTGGCCTGTTGTCACTCCATGGGGTAGTGAGGACTGTGCTGGGACCACTGCTACCATCTTACGGTACCCACAACTCTCGTACAGTTTGATGGAGTTGAGCCACCACTTTCTTCCTTTTTCAACTTGGTTCCAGCTGTGTAGTCTGGGGTGGGAACTCCTTAAAGTTTCTGGTGTGTGGATGATATTCTGTTTTCTCAGACTGTTAGGCTGTTTCTGACTTTTTTTATTCTATTGGCCAGTTTTTCTTGCAGATTCTTGCTGATGGTGCCATTTTACTTGGAAGTTCAAATTATCTAATACTTAAATATTTCATGAGATATATGTGATATGTGTACACACACGCGCGCACGCGCTGAGTTCTCATTTAACCCGCAGGCATTTGTGTGGTGGGTGTTTCCCCTCTTCTCTCATCTACGTGGAAGCCCCACCTTGGACTTTAAGCAGCATGACTGTTTCCCTGGTGCCTCAGCTGCAAACCCAGCTCCCAAGTCACTGAGTCCACCTGACTCCTTCCACCGCCTGCACCCTCTGCACTAACTAAGCCCAAACTCAAACCCAAACCCACCAACATTGCTTTTGTCAACATTCCAACAGGCGCCAATAATACGAGAGAAAAAGAAACCCAACCTCCATTTGGAAATGCTCTGCAATTTCTCTTATTTACAAAATTAAATAAAAGGCATGTTCTTCGGGAAGTCTGACACTAAATTTTTTTTTTGACATATTCTGCCTTTCTAATAGGAAAAAAAATATGGCTGAACGTAACTCTTACAGACAGATGGAATACATTCTTTGTTTATTTGAAAAGTCAGTAAAACGTTCTCTTCTTCAGAAATGTATTCCTGTCATTTGAATAACTTACAGATACTGAGCAGAAACTCCAAAGACCTGTGTGGTGTTGGGTGACTCTCTGACCCAGGGAGAACGTTGCTATTTCTCTTTTTCTTGGAAGTGCTGCCTGAGGGCTTTCGATGGAGGTACTAGAAGATTTGAAGAGCTGTTTGTGTTTGATTATATCTGAGAACTTTGGATGTAGATGGAAAGAAAAGAGTCAAAGGAAAATAAACCCACTATTTTTGTCATGAAAAAGCAGAAAAGTTAGTTCTCAGTAAAGCAAATACAGGTGAAAAATCCTGAAACCTCTTAAGTATTCAAATCCAGGAAAGTTTAGTCACAGCAGTTTAGAACAAATGTTCAGCATCAGCCATTTTTAGGGAACACATCAGTGACAGGGTAACAGACAAGAGTTGAAACAGACGAAAACGGTCTGATCCCTGTTGCCCCACACCTCAGGGTGCATCAGGGGTTTACGTTGGCCACTGGCGGGCTTCCTGTTCCAATCCACACTCTAACAGTATCCCTGCTCATTGCTAACAAGGATGTGTTTGTTTAGGGTAGCAGTGTGTCTGGAAGAAAATCGCCTTTCAGATTCCCTTGCAGCTTGGGATAAGCATGGGAGGAAATTTTCCACAATGAGGTGGCAGCCAGAGTCCCTAAGGAAGGTCTTCCCAAAGGAAAAGGCAGACTCATCAGAAGGCTTCCATTGTCCTTGGCCTTTCCCACAACCCCAGGATAAGAGGTGACAGGAGCAGCGAAGTGGATGCTGGAGCAAAGCGTTAGAAGGAGCCAGGGTCCTAAAAGATTGCTGAGCCGGGACTGGACCTGCTTGTCTTCCTGCGAAATGACAGGTCTCTGTTTGTTTAAGCCATCTTTAGTCAGGGGTTCTGGTCTCTTAAATCTCTGATCTGCCTCAGATCTTCCTGGATTCTCCTTTTGCCCAAGAGCCGAGAAAACCCTTAGAGCTCCTGTGACTGGGCGAGGCCCACTTGGAAATCTCTCCTTTGCCGAATGGCATCACCCAGTCACTGCAGGGACATTTCATCCTGTTCACATGTTCCAGCCACACTGAAGGGCAGGGTGTTAGACAAGGGGGACGGTCATGGGGCCGGGGGTCGGGGAGAGGCCGTTTTTAGAATTCTGCCCGCCACACCCGCTGAGGAAAAGAACACTACCAGTGAGACTGTGGAGCAATGTACTTTTAAAAGCTGGTCACTTGTATGACGTATCCCCATTTCAGAGACATTAAAACGTGAAAAATATGCATTTTATTATCAGTGAAGTATATCCTTCCCGGTTTATTACCAGGATTACATATATAATAATTTGAGGAATTCACACTCAGAAAGTAACTTATCTAAAGACAGAAAGCTGATCAGAATTTGGCCCCAGCTACTGATGCTGAAGCCTCGCACTTCATCTTTGGTACCAGGCAGCCAGCCGGAAAAATCAGACACTGGGCAGCATCGTGGGGAGGGCTGCCGTTTTCTGCCGCGTCCTCCCTTCTCTTCCTTAGCTCCTCACCCAGTGCCTCTCTGCCTGCCAAGGTGCATCACAGGGGGTTTCCATGCAGGAGCATCGCCCCCGCCAAAGGTCATGAATACCACAGAGAAGAGTCCGCAGGACATTTAGAGGTGTGGCTGATACGACCCTGTGAGCAGCCACGACGGTGCCCACGGCCGAGTCCGTGGTCAATGGGAATAACCAGTAGAAATGCTTATGAGAGTGTATAGGTGAAACATTTCTGGAAAATAACTTAGCACCTGGCAAAACCCTTGAAACAATCATGATTATTAAGCAATCATCCCTAAGAATTAATTCTTAGGAAAAAGTCATCATGGCAGGTGAAACAAATGATGAAGAGATGTTCCTCACAGCACTGTTTATAACAGCAGGAAGCCTGGCGTCAACCTCTCTGTTCCATGTAGCGTTAAGTTAATCATGCTGCGCATATTAAAATGATGCAGAATATTTTTTTATAGAAATGAGATGTTTTAATATGTTGTTAAATTTAAAACCCTATCACAAAATAGCCTATACAAGCCTCTGTATGTGTTAGGAGGCCAACAGTATAGTTTAAAAGCATAGCTCCAGAGCCAGGCTGTGTGTGTTTAAGCCAATTTGTGCCATTTACTAGCCTCATAAACTTGGACAAATCACTTAACTGGGCAGCCCTGCTTCTTACACCTGCGTGTCAGGGAGTCAGTTTTTATCCGTTAACCCACATATGCCGTCACGTCCATGGTAATATTACGTGACTCTATGACAATAATAGCTAATAATCTGACTCCTTATTATGTGCTTGGCACTGTTCTAAACACTTTATAAAACACTCTTGTTTTTCTTTCTAGCTCCTCTCCCACCTTGTAGTTACAGTATCCATCTGGGTGTTTGTCTGTCACCACACTGGGCCAGCCAGCAAGGTTCATGTTTGTTTTGTTCACCATTTTAATTAACTCAGTGCCTACCACGTGCTTTGCTTCTAGTTGGCATTTAATAAAAGCGTGTTGCATGGGTGGATGGAGGGATGCGTGAACGGATGAATGAGGACGACAGCTTGAATGTAGGTTTCTTCTATGTGGAAGCATTCATACTCCTATCTTTGTTCACCATAGATTGGGTGGCTTCAACAACAAGCATTTATTCCTCACAGCTCTGGAGGCTGGGAAGTCCAAGGTCAGGGTGTCGGTAGGTTTGATGTCTGGTGAGAACACACGTCATGGTTCTTGGACAGCCCTTTTCTCATCTTCTTTCTGTGTCATTACAATGAGGCTCCCACCCTCCTAACCTGGTCACCTCCCCAGAGCCCCACCTCCTGATCCCATCACTCTGAGGGTTAGGATTTCAACCTGTGGGCTCTGGGGGACACAAACAGCCCATAACAACTCTTATCCCATCGAAGTGTGTGTGCACAGCTGTTCCATACCCAGCGGTGTTCCTTCTGTTGTTGTGTGTACATTCGTTCATGTCTGTGGTTGCCCCTGATTTGTGAGACCCTCGCAGTTGAGGATCAGCTTTTACTCAACTCTGTTCCTCCCCAGCTCTTGGCACCGTCTCTTACAGTAGTGTTTAGCAGAAGTCTGTTGAATTGTTACAGAAATCTACTAGTTGACTGGGATAACTAATTTGATAAACTCATTGCTCCTAATGAGTGAAAATGGCTTGATGAGCCATTCTTCCTAGTTAGCATTTGTGCATTTATATAGGAGACTTCTGTCAGGGGATTCGAGTGATGGGAATCTGGGGTACTCGGAGAGATGAGAGAATTTTTGAGATAGGCACTTTGGGGTAGCCCTTGTATCAGGCAGGTGAATGTCTGTCTGGGCATAAAATGTAGTCTAAATGTGCAAGCGAGAAATAACAAAAGCTGCCCTTTGCTGAGTATATACTGTGTGCCAAGCACTGGGCAAAGCATGTCGTATATGCACTAGCTCCCTTTGACCCTTAGAAGACTCCCAGCTAGTCAGTAGCATTCTCCCCTTTTAATACCGAGGAGGGAATAAAAACAGAGAAGACAGGTCATTCCCCACAAGCCCTGACTCAGCTAATAAGCACTGTTGGTATTTGAACCCAATCTGTCCAGCTGCACATCCTCTGAAGTGATTCCTGTACTTACTGCCCCCCAAGAGGATGTGGGGTGGCTCTGCTGTGTTTTGTGGTTAAGGGGCTGAATGGCAATATTGCACAGTTTGGGGAGGTATGTGATAAAGGCTGACACAGACTGAGCCTGCTGGGCTCCCTAACCGTGCGGGACTTGCTGGAAAAATGCCAACAGCAGGAGGAAACGAAGCCAGCTGGGGAGCCCAAGTGGACTGTCACCGAGACAGAACAAAGGCAGGATGGGGCGGACTTAGAATATTTGTGCTGCTGGAAGAATTGGAAGGGCTGTTTTCTGTCCAGATGGGCTGGAGTAAATGCGGGGACCCCACGGCCCTCTCTCTCTGCACCCTGGCCTCGGGTTTAGGTGATCGGGGTGATTTGCAGAGACTTTTTTCTACCTTAATCTGATTTTCACTCTTATAAATAATATTTAAAAACAAAAGAGTAGGGCATTTCCTCTTTAGTTCTTAAAAGCAAACAATTAAAAGCATTTGACAGTTTTTGTCCTTGGCATTCATGGAAATCCATGGAAGGGTGAGTCTGGAAATGAAGAGTTTATCTGAAACACTGAGTGTTTAAACATCCTTTAATTCTCTAAAGAGATGCATTTTGTGTGTGTGTGTGAGACAAAATATTATACTATAGTTCTCAGTTTAACTTCCTGTTGTTGCATCCGTAAGTTAATTTTATTATTTTGAGTGATCTGAAAATGTGCTAAAATACCAACTAGCCACACTGGGGAGGAGTGATGGTTTGGGATGCATGTTGACGAGTGTTTGCCCAGGGCGAAGCGGTTCTTGAAAGGAAGCTACACGTTAATTAAAAGCTTTGCCTTTTATATCTCAACATTTGATTGTTTGTCTTTAATGAAAGTTTAGATAGAGGGGCTTGTTAATTATATATCTGTCTCCCAACGTGCTCCCTTTCCATTTGCTTTTGTTATCACGGCTTTTTCCAATTTCACTTAACTGATGGGGACATATCAAATATTCGAAGTTACTAAGGACTACAGCAGCGAACCTTTAGTAGTTAGTAGAAATACTTTACTAATTAATGCAACTATCTGACCTCAGAATTGAAGTGTCTTGAGGTTGTATGGTGAGGTGGTTTGTAAGTCAAAGTGGGTAAGAACAGTAGGGTTGTTCAACCCCTCTCATGCTGTTCTTTTTGATTTTGGGCGAGTAGAATGAATCTTTGGTTCAGCTGTTAGTAAAGCACTAAGTGTTTGACAGATAGAACATGAAGTAGCGCATTGTCATAAGTAACAGCCACGGGCATGTCAGGTATGTTATTAAACAATAAGGCTTTTAAAATCATAAAGTGAATATATCTGTACGTAAAACACAAGAGAATAGTAATATATGGAAAAATACAGAAAAGCAGTACAGAAAATATCTTGATACAGGTCATCTGTGATGTCACATCCCAGCTACAGCTGCCTTTTGGTATTTAGTTATAACCTCTCACATGTATCTGTCTGGATGACCATATATTTATAGGTGATCAGATATATAAATGGGGATCATAATACACAGGTGATCACATAACATATAGTTACATATTCAGTTTCAGATTGTGTTTGTACTTTTCTGTTTTCTTATTTTCTATCCTTTTAAGGCTCTATTGGTAACTGACAATGATGATGCTTCTGTGGCAAACAAGAGAAACCTACTCTAACTAATGTGACCAGAACCAGAAGTTATTTGAAGGGTTATTGGTTGCTCAAGGGTTGAAGGAACTAGATTGAGAAAGGACAGGAACTTAGAAAGTTCCAGAAAGTGTTGATTGCAGGAACTGCTTGACAGTTACATTTAGCCATCGCTTCTGCAGTGAATGAATTCTGGTGAACTTGAGTCTCTTCTGTCACTCCTGAGAAAAATGCCAGGGAGGATGTGGGTGTGTTCCGCTGGCTAGGTTTAGGTGATGAGTGTTTCCCTTAGCAGGAACAAGGAAGATTCAAAATACATTGGTCAAGAGTCCTAACAGACAGTGTCCAAAAGAAAAATGGTAGTCTCCCTTGAAAGTCTGAGACTTGTTTGTGAAGGAAGAAGGAATGGATATGGTGCTGAAACACAGCAAATCTCTACCACCATGATGTCATTATTTTTTGAATCATTTTGATATCTTCAGGGAGATTTCTGAATTCTTTCAGGGCAGTGATTTCCAGCCTGTGGTGATTTTGTGCCCCAGGGAACATTTGCCAACATCTAGAGACACTTCTGGTTGTCCAAACTGGGGCATTACTACTGGCCTCTAGTGAGTAGAGGCCAAGGATGCTGCTGTAAAACATCCTACAAAGCCAGGTCTACCCCCCAGGACAAAGGGTTATCTGGCCCTAAGTGTCAACAGTCTTGAAATTGAGAAACTTCAGTCTAAGACAGAGTTTGTGTGTTTTATTCCTTTCAACCCCTGAGTATCCTAGTGGAGAGCTGGGCACAGCAGGCCTTGACCCACAGGGGAGTTTACAGACCCCTTGTCTGCCTCATTACCATTCCTATCTTCACTTTCAAAGAAATGAAAACCTAAAAGAAAATGGCATATCATTATCTATAGAATCCAGAATTCTTAACTGAAAAAGAAATTCCAGAGACCAACATCAACCAAAGTAATCTGAAGATTTTCTGAATATGGTGGTTACAAGCCAGCTCCTAAAAGCTCAGATGAATTCAGAGAAGTGGGAAGGAAAGGGGGAGGGAACAAATGAAATTCCACTCTCTCAGGATAGGCTGTGACTAAAGACATGGTAGAGAGGATGATTGTAGGATGACTCAGGATGGCGTGGGCAAATTAATCTATTGAGAGAAAGCTCTGACTAAGGCAGAGGATGGAATTGTGACTTGAGGGGAAAGACAGGTGACATAAGTGAACACAGCTGTGCAGAGTGTGACGCCCAGAGTGATGAGAACAATGAGGGCACGTGACCTGTCTGCAGGGGGCGGCCCTGGCTCAGCCCTCCCAGTGTTGTAGGAACATGAGCTCTGGGTTTCTGGATCTGAGTTTTTCCAGGGAAGAAGCTGGAAATCTGGATTTCACATGCTCTCTCCCAATCTGTAAATGCTACAAATTATACGTTTTTCATTCACATTTTGCAGGATGAATAAAACATACCGATGAGCCAAATTTGGCCCCACAAATAAGTTCTGTCCAGATTGTAAAGGCCCCTGAGTATCAAAGGGAGAATTGACACGCACAGGCTCATGGAATTTTAGGGCCTGTAGAAGCCTAATGCCAACAAACATTTTTTCCCCCTTTGTCTCCCTTAATTTCATGGCAACCCCTTCAAGGCAGAACTTCTTTTGGAATAGAAAAGGGGTTGCAGAGTCACTGCTGGGTCAGTTTGTGCTGTGACCTGCTTCTCTGCCTTTGCCTGGCTCAGGACCATCCCCTTGGTCCGTGTGACCATCCTTCTGCATGGCTATACCCCATGCAGAGCCCGCCTCTTTCCTCTTACCTCTCCCTTCATTCTTCTCAAAGCAGCACCAAGTCAGGCTGTCGGGGAGAGAAGACCATGGAGGAAAGTTCATTGGACACAAAAGATACTTTCAGCCAAAGCGCTCAAACACATCCTAATGTGTTAAGAGAATGGAGTCTGGAGCCAGGCTGCCTGGTTTTGGAACTCAGCCTGACCTCTTACGCTCTGATGCTGGATGCCTCGTACAGGTTTTCGTGAGGGTTAAATTGAGTTAATGCATGGAAAGTGCTCAGAGCAATGCCTTCACTGTTACTGAAAATATATCAGCCCATTTCCACTAAAGGCCATTTCTTAATGACCATATTCCCCACAAGTATCTGACTTTTGTCATAAACTTTCTTCTCTTTCTTTCTCAAATATTCCTTTTCTTTCCCTCATCTCACCTCCCCACCCCGTCTACATTCTCCTCACCCTTAGCCAAGCAGCAACACCACGTCCCCTATTGCTCTTAGGGCAGGGCTTTATTCTCTTGGTGTTGTATTTCATTTTCTCTTTCTAGACCAGGGTGCAAGGAGTCCTCACTTCTCACACTCAAAGTGGGTGTCAGAGTTAGGGCACTTAGTTCCCGGTGATAAGAGACCTGGTTCAAAAAATAAATACAGTTTATTGGCTTTTGACACAGAAGAGAGAAAGCTGTGGTGAACTGACAACAAGCAAGGCCTGGTCATGCAGCATCACCAAAGCCTCAGTTTCCTGCTGTCTCCCGCCCTCCTTCTGTGGTGTCTGGTTCATCGTAAGCCTGATTCCCTTTATGGTCCCCAGCTAGCTGTTGCCCACAACACTTCCTCACAGGGAGTGTCGCTGTCCCAGCCAGAGTTCTGAAACTCTCTTTGTTTGGATCTGATTAGGTTATGTGGCCACCCTGCACCAGTTGCTGTAGCCAGAAGAATGGAGTGCACTGATTAGCTTAGCAAAGTCACGGGAATCTGTCCTTAGAGACAGATGGACTCAGAGTCTCTGGGACCCTGGGGACCGTAGATGGAAATGAGAGTGGTCAGATGTAGGCAGGACTACAAACATCTGTTCATTACAGGGCCCGTCAAAGGACAGACCAGTGGTTCTCAAATATGAGCATGCGTCAGAACCGCCTACAGGGCTTGTTACGGTACAGAATTCTGGGTCATATCCCCAGAGTTTCTGATTCAGTAGGTCCGAGACGAGGCCTGAGAATTTTTATTTGCAGTGAGGTCCCTGAGATGAAGCTGATGCTGCCAGTCTAGGGACGGCATTTTGAGAGTCACCGAGTTAGATCAAAACAAAACAAACTAAACAAAACACAAGCAAAAAATTGTTACTAAAATAATTCAGGGAACTCCCTTAAAAGTCAGAAGGAGTGATCTTTAATCGTAATCGAATCATGGTTTTAATCTTTTTCTCTTCCCAAGGCACATAAAGTCATCTGACCCAGTGGAGAAAACAGACCCAAGGAAGTGATTTGACTTGTCCAAGATCCCATAGTGACTCTGTGACCCGACTCAGTGTCGTTCCCTCTTTTCGCTGTATCAGGCCGTCTCCACGGAACAGGCGACAGGGAGCCATTCCAGGGCGTTTCACAGAAAGCCTCCTAAGAGAAGTGTGGTGTTACAGGAACACAGCAGATGTTTAGAGTGTAAATGCAGCAGTTTTGGTGCTTTCTCCGGCAGCCAAGCTTTAGATGGAAATGGGATTTGTACCCCATCTCTGAGATGTGACTTTCCTCTTATGGGCAAAAATGGCGCCCTTGGGCTGCCGGGGACAAGTTCCACTGCCTCCTCATAAACACCAGGTAGACAGCAGAGGTTGAATGTCCTGCTTTTGAATAGCAGTTGAGGCTGAAACAGGGGACCTTAGAGAGACTGATTCCAAGGTAGAAGTTCACCTTTCACCAAGGTGAGTATTAAAGGAAAAAAAAAAATAAAAAGATTTGTCTTTGAGAGGCACCCTTTAATAAGGCAGACCATCTGGTTCCCTGATTTAAAAGATCTTTCCTCTGGGCTCTTGGGAAAGCATGTCTCTCACTTGCTTAGCTTTGGCTTCCCATGGTTTAGGAGCTGCCTGGGAGAGAATTCTCCAAAACCACCTTCCACACTCCCCCAGACACTTGACAGCTCTCTCTGCTCTGAATTAATACTGAGAGCAGAGTCCTGACGGCTGCGAGCCGCAGCAGCAGACTTGTGGTCGCCTGCTTCAGTGTGTTGCTACAGGAAAAATCATTGCCCATCAGGTGACAGATCCTTCTTTCCCTCCCTTTCTTTCCTCCTCTTTCTTCTCTGCCCCTCCCTCCCTCCCTTCCTGCAGACATTTAGCAAATTTCCCTCAACAGTGGGTTCTGCGGGGAAATGAGGGATCTAAAAGGCAGAACTCTTAGCCTCAAGGAGCTCTTGGTCTGTTAGAGCTCGGCATTAAACTTGATCCTGAATACTTAAAAGGCAAGGCAGAAGTACGAACATTAAGCAGAATCCAATGCCGTTTGTACCATATGACCTTCACAGTTGTAGGTTCTCACTGGGTCTTCTGTTAGTTCAGCCTATAGTCTATTGAGTGCCAGAGGTGCCTTAGTGAACAGGACCAAAAAGGTCCTCCTGTCGGGAGTGGATGAGAAAATAAATAGGTAAAGAAACTAATGAGCCAGGCTTGCAGATCCTGAGAAGTGGTATAAAGAAAACAGATTGACAGAGAGAGTGCCTGGGCAGGGATGCTTCAGGTACCGTGCGTTGGGAAGGGTTCTCTGAGGAGGTGATAGGTGAGTTGAGGCCTGAAGGCCAGGGCCGCCTGCATCTTGCTCTCCAGGCCCTGGAAATAGCAAATGCACAATTCCTGGAGACAGACATGTTGGCAAGCTGAAGGAACCGAGAGAAATCGCATGAGGCTGGAGAATCGTAAACTTTGGGGGAAAATGGGTGATAAAGGAGCAGACTGACAGGAGTGGGGGCCGGATCAGTCGGTCTCCTGTACCTCAGAAAAGGACTTGGATTTTATTCTAAGTGTAAAGAGAAGGAGCCATTGGAGAAGTTTTGAGCTGGGGAGGTGACTCTAGCTAAATACATTAGCAAAGTTCAAGGTCCTGGGACCTTCCACATACCATTATGCCTGCATAACCTAGAATGGGCTCAAGCATACCAGCTGAAGTGACTGTGTCCTTTATATAAACAGGGTATGACTGCCAACTCTTTCTCTCAGTTGAACCTACTTTGATTTCATTCCTTTTAATAGAGGTTATAGAATTTTCTCCCAAAAGGATTCTTAAAAAAAATAGACTAGGGCCATTGGCAGTTTTATCTGATAGTTGGGTTTTAGACTGTGTGTCTTCTCTGGGCATCAGATGTGAAAAAAGAAAAATTAAAATTGCCTTGAATTATCTATCTTGTTTCCTAATAGAGAGGCCTTTTTCATGCCTTCCTCAAACTCCCAGTTCATCTAGCTCCTGTAAGTTATGACTTATGTTTTTCTGCGTTATCCTTAAAATATCCTGAAACCCCCCTTTCCTGTCTCATTAGCTAGTTGTTTGACATTCAGTGTCAGTGGGTATAGTACCACTTACCCTACTGATACTTCATTACTTGGTTTGAATTACCTGGTTTTGCAGATGAGGGGAGGATTGGAGCATGAGGACCAGATCTGGAGGAAAAACAGGTTGCGTCTTGTATTGTAATATTCCCATAGCAGGCAGGAAATAAGCTAGTTGAAAACAGTCCCAATAAATGTTAAAGTATTTCCCCTTTGTGGCCAACTGCTCTTTATTGATCTCTCTTATTTCTGCACTACTAGCAGGAAAGAGAGAGAGTGAGAGAGGGGGAGAGAGCTTCCTGTTTCGCTTTGTGGGCCAGTGTTTGCAGGGTGTAGCTTCATGACCTTGAGAAAGCGTTTCCACATATCTACCCAGCGTAGGTAGGAGTCAAGTTTCCCTAAGGGGCTTTTGCTGCCTAAATTCCAAATCTTGCCTAGTTGTGAGCTCCAGCTTAAGTTCTCCTGCAAAATGATTATGGAGTGAAGGTGGTATTTGCACCAATCCTTCTCTAAAGGCAAGCAAAATACAGTTTAGAATTAGGATGGCAGGATTGATTAAGAAGTGACAGCAGAGATTTGCGATAATGAAGGGAGGGACGGTGGTGGTTTGGAGACGTGCCAGGTTCTGGCAATTAATTTTGCTCAGAAGTCGGCAGGATGCCCTGCCGTGGCTTGCAGGCTGAGTGGGCATTTTGCTTCCCAAATTGGCTGAGACTTGGTTTGGTTTTTGAATTTAGGAGTTTTTCCTCACTTGCTTTGCCCAGCCCTTCTAAAGCAACCATAGTTTCATATGGACGGAGAATCCAAGCAAGGTCACGTGTCTTCCTGTGCAGGGAGTGAACTAGGAAAGGGGAAATATGTCAGGATAATCGTGTCTTCTGTGTCCTCATCACTCAGGTGTACAGTCTGAATGTGGGCTGTTCTTCAGATCCTCACGTGTTAACATGGAAAGGGAGTAGTTTCGGGGTTTTGGTTTTTTCCCTGTAATCCTGTGTGGTTTTTTTTTTTTTTTCATTTTTCATTTTTATTAGGTAGAATTGTTACAATCGGACTGCACACAAACTATGTATTGCATGTAAATACATGTATACAATATACTATGCATATTTTTTAGTTAACATATATGGACTGGTGATTGTTTCTAAGAACAGTTTAGAGCTTTAGCTTTTTAAATTTACATAGTTATCAAAGGAATAAATCCAACCACAAAATAAGAATCAACAGAATGCAGTAATCCAATCATAAAGGACAGTCAAATGTGCTTACACATATTCACAAAATCAGTCATATAAGTTATAAAAGTTATAAATAATACGTAGTTCATTTGTACCTTTTTTTTTTTTTTTTTTTTTTTTTTTTTAGAAAGGGGGTAGTTTTTAAATGAATGGAAAGGCTCACAGCATGCAATAAACTGACAGGACATACCAGCTCAGGGCTGGCATGGCCTGAGCATGTAATTAAATTCCAGAACTTTTTAGAGGAACTACCTGGCTGTCATTACAAACAAAAATAATCAAAGGGGTTTGTGCAAAAATCACTGGGTGAGTTTGTTGGGGAACAGAATATTTGTACAATATCAGTGTACCTCCCCAGAGATTATTTTACAAAATGGAAACAGATAACTTTAAAGCAGTCTTTCCCAGAAATGGCCTCACCTGTGTAATCAAAGTTCAATGCAAGGTAGAGGGCAGGTAGAGCTCAGTGGCTAAGCACATGTGTAGCATGCATGCGGTCCTGGGTTCAATCCCTGGTACCTCCATTAAATCAATCAATCAAGTTACCTCCCCCCCAAAAACAACAACAACAAAAGTTCAAACAGGTGTCCTGAGAGTGACACACAATCACTTATATAGTGTACATGTGTAACTTGAATCTATCATGAGGAAACAGTCAGACCTAAATTGAGGGTCTGCAAAACAGCTGTCCTGTGTCCTTCAAAAGACGTCGGTGTTGTGAAAGTCTGTTCCAGATTGAGGGCACTTAAGAGATAAGGCAGTTGAATGCAGTCCATGACCCTGGATTGGATCAGGAAAAAAAAAAGTGCCATATGTTACTGAGACAATGAGTGAAATTTGAATATGGAATGTCCATTAAGTAATAGTATCAATATTAATTTCCTGAATTCAACAACTGAATTGGGGTTATGTGAGATTATATCCTATTCTTAGGAGATACTCACTGACGTAGCTAGGATGAAAGAACAAATTGTTCAGCAAGATGATGGTAGTGGTATGCATGCATATTTCCCGTGCATATTGCATGTGTACGCGCACACATGCATGGAGAGAAAAGAAAGGTGACAAAGTTAGTGAGTCAGGTGAGCAGGAGATGGAATTCATTTTAGTATATGTGGTACTAGTTTTGCAACTTTCCTGTAGGTTTGCATTTTTTCAAAATGAAGAGTTAAAAAAGGAGCAGAAGAGGAGGGGGATGGAGGAGAAGAGGAAGAAAGAGAGGGGCGTGGAGACACTTGAGGCCCATCTGTAAACTTCCATGTGGAAACTGCAGCCTCCACCAGCTGTCCCTGGAGAGCTTACCTGGCCTGGATGACCCCATTGGCTGTTTGTTATGTTCACATCACCTATATTTTCTTCAAATCCATTGAGACGAAACAGTAGGCAGGAAAAGGGCGTGCTCCGCCGTCCCCTTGTGAATTTAGAAGGCTATGCGTGTGAAGCCCCAGAGCAAGCTGCTGTGTTATTTGAGTGGTTCCCCATTCATTCATTCAGTCTAGACTCCATTCATGATGCCTTGCAGGCTCTTCTAAGGAACTTGTTATTCCTTTGGAAATATCTCTTTGGCTGCTTTTTCCCTCAGATATTTCTGTTCAGTGTTGCAGGGTCCAATTAACTAACTACCCCGGTTATTTTTTCTTTTTTTATGGCCAAAGCCCACCTATCCATCATCCTAAACTAGCCTTTGATTTGTGAGAGGAGTATTCTTCCCATGCCCATCCCTCGGGGGAAAAAAAAAAAGGAATAATGAAGAAACACAAAATTCCTGTCTTTAAAAATCTTAAAAGAAAATTAACCTTTCTTTCTTTCACGATATTCGTGCTGGGGCGGAGGTGGGCGACCAGCAGTTGCAAAGTGGTCCCGGAGACAGAAAGCTCTCCAAGTAGTTTCCAGCTCTAGGAATTTTCTCAAGTCTGAGAAGGGAGGAAAGGTAATTATTCGTTAAATGTTACTGCATGCAGTTTTCTGTTGAGCCATTGTATTTTTCACTTACATTGATCTTGCTTTGAAGATTTTCAGGGCATACGGTCATTTAAAAATGTTTTAGCTGTGTCGTTCTGTTCAAGGGAGCTACTCAGATAGCTCTGCTTACTGGTCTCTCATTTGCAAATGAGCAACTAGCAACCACTAGACTGTCTCCTACTACCGAGGTTCTGCTAACGGGAATTTGATTCTTGAGTAGAGGGTAGAGTTTGAGCTCTGGAGTCAGGCAGGTTGTGTTTTGGGGAGTGAGTAACAGAAACTCCCACGAGGCAGCTTCGGTGTCTTCTCCAGGTCTGGTCCTTGAACCAGCGCTGGTCTGCTGACCGATTCCACTCGTGAAGGACAGAGACTGAAAGTGTTCAGACACTTAGAGCAGTTTGTTAGAAGAATTCTACTTGTTAAATTCAGTAATAAAAAAATTGGAGCCTTGTTTTTTCTGTTTTTTTTTCATTTTGTTTCCTAGTATTTAATTTTTACTCCCTTTTATAAAAAAGGATTGGTTTGTGATGAATTGGGGTTGAGAGGGAATCTGTCTCTTTATCATAGACAGTTTGAGAAGCACTGTCTTTGAGAACCCATGGC
This sequence comes from Camelus ferus, assembly GCF_009834535.1. NCBI lineage: Eukaryota > Metazoa > Chordata > Mammalia > Artiodactyla > Camelidae > Camelus > Camelus ferus. Next base: position 9,608,584 of record NC_045714.1, on the reverse strand, counting down.
TTAGCCTCTGTTAAATGTTTTGAAAATTCTGTCTCCATCTCTCAATTCTGCTGCTTTCTGGAAATATGTACCTAATTCTCCCTTCTTGGTAGACTTCTCACTTCCCAAAGCAGAAAACTGCTTCTGGACAACCCGAACACTGAGTCACAGCCCTGCCGCCCATTGCTGGGTGACCTTGGGGAGGGTGCTTTACATCTTGAGCTTCACATTTCTCTGTGATACAGAGATAATACTAACACCTAATTCAGAGAGCTGTTTCAATGATTAAATGAAGTAATGTGTGTTTAACATTTAGCACACGATGTGCGCTCAGTAATTATTAGCTGTTATCCCCATTCAGAAGTTAGTTGCCTTATTTTCTAAAGGGTCTAGACTTTAGAGCAGGTCAGTTAAAATGACTGTTATCAAACACTTATTTCTGGTACGTCTGTGAGCGTCTCCCCTCCACTGCCATGTAGAGCGTCACAGACTGGACACTGCTCAACTCCACGGGGCACTGTTCATGTGGATTATGATATGGTCAAGATGGAGGTGATACACAGAACACAGGTCCTCATTCTGTTACTCTGTCAATAATACCACTCATTAAATAAAAGGAGAATATATGGTGGGATTAGAAACAAGTACTTTAATGGTTTTGAGATTCATTTTCTTGATCATTATTACAAAGATAAAATAAAATAATGAATATGGAAGTAAGTGGTTTAAACACTTTCGTATTATTTCCAGTATTAGATAGGTGTCATCATTATGATTACTTAATTAAGAAGAACATTTATCTAATTTAGGTGGCTTCACAGATTCCAGAATCTAATTTTAAATCGTGTTGCAAATAGAAGGCACTTACTGAAAGACTTGGATGGTCAGATGTTGGCATGAGCACGTGGTTCCTCGATCCACATTTCTCTCTTTCTCTTGGATTTCTAGTCTAATCTATTAGAACTCTTGAAGAGGAAGATTCATCAGGACTAAACTAGATGGGAAAGGGATAAATGAAAACATATCAAAGAATGTGAGAATCTATTTATTTATCAGATAACAGGGAGTACCATTTAATCTCTTGCGTGTGACAATGAAGAGATCAGAGTTTGGGTGCAAATAAAATGGGATAAATAACATGACAGTTTTATGAAGTTAAGCTTAGATCACATTCATTCTCTATCTTCCGGACATGCACTAGATGTTTTGCAACCAAATTACTGTTTTAGTCCCACTTCAGGGGTGATGATTAGCATATTTATTGGGTAATGATGAGCTATCAAATAATCAACCACTGGTCAGAAACATGCTACTTGCCGGGTCCATGGTGAATAGCCTGCAGCCAAACAGATGGCTCTTGGCTCTGGAATGCCAAAAGGCTTGTTGGAAGGCTCTGCCTTTCCCCTTGACCTGGAGCAGCTGGAGATGAGGATTTAGGGAAAAAAACAACCTTAGAACAGAAAAATCAATTTGCATAAACAAGATGGACTTCTTGTTTGGGAGAATTAGGGAAAAAGCAAAATCACTGAAAATACATTAATAAGTCATCGGATACAGAAGAAAAAAATCCCGTAATTCTAAGTTGGAGAGGTGTGTTTCAGCACCTGACACGACAACGTATAGCAACTAAATGCACAACATCTGGAATCAGACAGTCTTGGGTTTCAGTCTAAGAAGTAACCACCCCAAAACTTAGTGGCTGGAAACAAGAGCATTTATTATTGATCACATGTCTGTAGGTTGGCCGGTGATTGTTCTCATCGGGGTGGGGCTTGGCGGGGCTCAGCGGCTCTCCACTGGGCTCTTCGTGCTCCTGCAGTCACCGGGCACATCAGTTGGTCGTGGCTGTCTAGGGTGACCTCCCCGCTAAGGTTCTTCCCGTGGCTCTCATTCTCCAGCAGGCTGGTTTGGGCTTGTTCACATAGTGATCTCAGGGGTCTGAGAGACACAACAGAAGCTTTAGGGGCTTTTGAGGCTGAGGCTGGGAACGGGTGCGCTGCCACTTGGCTGTATTCAGTTGGCCAAGGTAAGTCGCAAGGCCAGCAAGACTCAAAGGGTGGAGAAACAGACCTCGCCTCTTGGCTAGGATTACATTGCAGGGTTACATGGCCAAGGGCGTGACTTTAGGGAGGAATTGTGGCCATTTTTGCAAATACTCTGCTGGATATGCTCATCAGCTGTGGGACCTTGGATGCCTAATCTTTAGCTTCCTTGCATGTGAAATGGAGATAATAGTTCTATCATTCTCAGAGTACTGCTGAAGAGGAAGTTATATAATAATGAGTGTAACAGGCTTACTTAGCTCATTGATGGGGCACACCACAGGCCCTCAAGTAAATGTTGTTATTAACACTCTGTATTATTATTGTTACCAAACCCCAGATTATTCAGGAAGGCAAACAACTCCTGCTGGGGTTATTCTGTCTTGTGATGGTCGAAGCTACACAGCCATTTCAGTTAGTTCTAGTCATCCAGAATCATTTGAAATCCAACTTTGTTCCAGGCACACTGATATTCTTTTTATTTATCAGAACAGTACATAGTAGGTGCTGAATAAAACTTGGTTGAATGAATGAATGAATGAATGAGTGTCCTTCCCTGAAGGAGCAAAGGTGTTTGATTTGCACCAGCCTCTGACATCTGTTTCACAGTGTCTGTTCCTTGTGTATCTGACAACCACGAGTTGATACCTGCTAACTGCATGGTTTATACTTGCCAAATTAAAATTTTCTCCTCCACTGTATAGGATTTGATTATCTCTGTCCCTCAAAGAACACCCCCACATATACGTCCCCTGTCCCCCAGGACAGAATTCTAACGTTCACATCCAGTTTTCTGTCAAGAGAGTGTTAAACCTTTGGGATTTCTTAAGAAGATTAGTGAAGACACTTAAAATTTTGCCAGAACTTTACTATTTAAACTGAGTGTACCTTCCAGGAAAAATGAAGGGGGTCTCTCTCTCTCTCCATATATAATAAACGTATATACATACATATGTGAGCATCTACATGCACATGCAATTTATATGTATATTTTATACGTATATTTCTATACAATATATACAGTGTATAATATATATTATACTATTTTCCTGTCTAAACTATATCTAACTGACTGGATTTATCCAGATGTCTATTTTTAAATCTCAAATTAAATTATATCTTTAAAAATACAGTGTCATTTGTATGCTATCAGACCATCCTTTGAGCATTCAGTTTCGTGTTGGAGCTTTTTTCTTTAAGGCAATGGTTTGAAATAATGTTAAAAGGACTTTGGCCATTGCAAAACCATGTGAATTGAAAAAAAAAAAAAACAAGAAACAAAAATCAAACCAGATGTAGGCACTGAGGCTGTTTAACCTCTTTAGCAAAGACTTTGGGGAAGTGCAGTCCCTGAGTTCTCATGTTGAAGGGTGGTCCTGCCCAGAAAGGGGGCAGCCGTACTCTGTCATAAGGGAGCTCTGGGACCTGTGGGTAAAAATTACAAGAAGGCAGGTTTGAAAGCCAGTTAAGAAACGTCCCCTTCTTTTTCTGTCTCAAAATTACCTGAAAGGCAGTTAGATGGCTTTGGAGAGGTAAGGGGTTGCTTACAAATAGAGAACTTTAAGCAAAGACCGGATAATCGGCAGAGAATACACTGTGGGGGTTAGAGTAGATGCCTCCCGAAATCTTGGGGTTCTAAGCCGTGTCCGACGCTGCTTACATCTCTTCTTGTCGCTGTGAAATAGTTTATTGTGGATAGATCTTTGATATTTCCCCAGATTCATTTCAAAACCTTGGTATTATTGAAATCATTCATTTCAACAGTTCCCTAACAGTGCTTTGTAATTGATGTAAGCAATTACAATTAAAAGCTTGTTGCTTGTCCTCGTGTTTAGTTTGCTTAAGCCCAAAACATTCCGTGCAAATTTTTCAGTTACCGCGAAGCACAGACTGTTAACTTCCAGTGCCAGACGAGAGCAACACTTAGGTCTTCTCTTAATCTGCCACGTACTTATTTATCACTGCAATATATAAATATATATTTTGGGTCCAAATAGACCTTGGGGCAGAGAACTTTTTTTTTTTTTTTACACAAACTTATTTACTGAGAAATGAGTCTGATCGGTGTCTCAACGCCACAGGCCCAGAAGGTAAAAATGTAAGCTGAAGTTAAGTAGCTAACGTGATAATCCATCAAATTAATGCACTGTGCATCCAATACCAAGTATAATTAAGTTATATTAAAATAATACAGCAGCAGGGCACAGTTATATAAATATCTGCAGATCAATGTGTGAAAAAAACCACATTTTAAGGCAGAAAGTTTATCTTTCTTTAAAAGCTCGGTGTCTCTGATTTTAATAGCTGTATTTTATGGTGGTTCGTTTGTTTTCTCAGTGCTCTGGAATCTTTGAGGAATCCTTGGCTCTTTTGTTGTTTTTGATGAAATGTATTGTTCTCATTCGGCCACTGTTATAACTTCCAAAGAGAAAGCAGGTCACCCTGTGATGTAAAGGAAACAAAGTTAATACAATCCAGCGCCGGGGGAAAGTGTCTCAGACCTGCAATTGCTGTCCGTTGATGGGCCTGGTGGCGGTTTCCTCGAGTGGTACCCAGGGCCTGAGCTAGCCTGCTGGAAGCATTTCAGAACTCTAATCTAACATGAAGATCAGGAAGATGCGGGCTAGGGTCCAGGGGATGCAGCAGGGGCAGGTCTCGGGATTTAAAATGTGGGTACCTTTTCCCTTTTAGGTAGAAAATACGAAAACACCAGGAGCCCTCCCGCAATCCAGACAGGAAGAGGAAAGTCATCTTAAATTGCACCTTCAACCTATGGCATTTCCTGAAATGCCTAAATCCTCAATATTTATACTCTGAATATTAGACCATGAGTTTTAGTGAACTGATGAGATTTGTAGATTTACTCTGAAAGATACAGGCTGTATTTCAAGCTCAAAGTGACTTTTGGACATAAGAACCCATGTGTTCCTGCCCACGTGGGGGACAGAGTTTAGCATAGAGGGTGACTGTTTATTTTTCACTCCTTCCTTTATTTGGGGGAATATTACAGGCTTTTCTTTTCTTTTTGAGTAATTTTAAACGTTCAAAAAATAATAGCTGTTTTCTTACAATTCAGAATTTACCATTGTTAAGAATTTATTATATTATTTCATCTTTTTTTTTCTAGAAATTAGACATTTCAGGTAAGTCTGAAGTTCCTTTGGCTACCAACCTCAGTTCCACTTTTCTCTTCATTCCCTTAGTGGTAACCATAATTATAAATTTTTTGGGGGTATATTTTTATGCTCTGAAAAACATACATGTGACTTGGCATGTCTGGTTACTTGTATGTACATATGAAATTGTATATTGTCACATGATGCTTTGTGATTATCTCCAGATGTTAATATCGATTTAGCTTATTAATTTTAATAGTTTCATAGTGTTCTATCACGTGAATATATCATATTTTGTTTCTTAATCCCAGTGAATGGACATATAGGTTGTTTCCAGTTTTTCACTATTGACAAAAAAATGCTTCATAAGCTTTCCTGTATAGGGTACGTGCAGGTGCGTTTTCCTTTTTAGAAGATACATTTAAGAAAGGAATTATGTCCAAGCATATGTGCATTTCAATTGTCCTCCAAATGACTTTAGCAGTTGAGGGTATCCCTCTCTGCATACTTAAAAGCACTTCATAGACCAGGAGTTTAGTTTCCTTGCCATTAACAGGAGGTAGATGAGTAAGAAAATCACCGATTTCCTCTCCAGATATGATGTTCTATGACAGGACGCCTCACTTAGGACCAAGGCCCTCCCCTCCCCACTCTTCCTCTCCCCTTGTTTCCCCTCTCCCTCCCCTCTCTTCTCTCCTCTTCCATCTCTTACGTTCTCATCCATACCCATGGCTCAGTTGCTAACTACATGCTGAAGACAACCCGAATTCAAGAGAAGACAGTATTTCATTGAGAAGGTAGTCAACTCTAGGTTGTGAGTCATGGAGAACAGAGGCAGTGGCATCTCCTCCGGTTGACCAGCACTGTTTGTCACAGAGTAGATGGTCAATAAAGTAGTCTGAAATAGATCAACCTTAGATAGCTAAAGGTAGAATTAAAAGATACGTTGTAAGATTTTATAACCTCCTCAACTGGTAGGAAAGAACAATTAAAAGTGACTCTTAGGTCAAAAATACACGAGGTACAGAGGTCTCGTGAGTCTTAACCTCTTTGTTTCAGGTCTCCTATTTGCTAGCTGTTTTTTTGTTTGTTTGTTTGTCCTGTCCTTAACCAAACTGGTTAGTAGAAAATGTCCCAAGTTTTTGTTCTCTGGGTAAAGTTGATTATGCCTAGTCTTTTTTTTTTTTTTTTTTTTTAAATGAAGAGAGATGTTTTTTCAACTTTGAAGTATTCTCAGAATGACTCGAATTTAAATTTGAATAGATCTGAGCCACAGTGACACCCAAAGCACAAGAAAAACTATTCTGAAGCTCTGGAATAAATGGGTTCCGTCTGGCTTCCTTTACAACACACTTGAACATTTGAATGTGCAATTGACCAGAGCTTGGTGGGCTGGTTCATTCCTTTTCCTGAATGCCTGGTATATTACCAGCCCCTTATGAGTTACTTTGAGGGGTAGCAAAGGATGTTAATTTATTTTCCATGGAAAATAGTGGAAAGAAGGCTGACATTTCTTCCAGGTTTAGAGATAAAATAATTGTAGGGGGTATTTCTGTGTTTATTTGTTTTGGCTTTTGTTTATTTCCTGAAGTAATTGACTTATTTATATGACTTGTTATTTTATTTCCATTAACCCTTCTTGTAGTTGTAGACCAAATTTGATTGAGAGAAACCAGTCTTTTCGGTTAATGAAGTTTCATTGGGGTTGACCCCACTCTCAGCTCCAGGGATGCCCGTGGGACTTGGGCCTCTCTTGTCTTCCTCCTTGTCACAGGGGCTGGTTTATGTTAGGCACATGAAGTCCAGGACATCTCACAATGTGGAATGAGAGGAACTCTCTTTTCTGCTTGTCTTAAATCTAAGAGCCCATATGTCCGTTGGTGGTCATCTTCCACCAGGTGCAACCTGAAGATGGGGCCACCCTGGAGGAGAACAGAAAAGCCAGAGCCTCCAGGTCCTGGTGACAGCATTTGACCCTCTAGATTAAGACACTTGGTGAGCCTCTTCGGATCCTGCACTTTTCAGTTACGTGAATAAAGAAATACTTTCGTAGCTTAGGCAGATTTGAAATGTTTGTGTCATTTGCAATCAAAGGAGCTTAAACAGATCTGCTGTGTCTAGCAGAGGATTCTAAAACAATATGTGTATTCTAACGTGGTTCTCTAGAATCTCGAGAATCTAGAATCCAGAAAAATCTAGAATCTACAGTCTAGACGGTTATATGGTAAGGACTGCAGAGAGTGGTACAGAGTTAGAAATTAGCCTTTGAATCCAATCAGAGAACAAAGAACCACTATAGATAAAAAACTGAGGCTCAGGCTTATCTTTCTTTGATACTAGTTAGAACATTTAGATAAGTGGTTTATCCTGATAGTAGCCCACTGTTTATATAGTCCCTCTTTACCTGGTCATGAGAAACCCTCCTCTCCTGTTGAAATGGGCACATAAGTTATGAAGGAAAGACCCCAGGTAGGCCTAGCCATCTGCCTCTGTTGTATGAAGTTCCTGAGAATTTAAACACATGATAAATATGAGTCCTATTAGTCAATAAGACTCATGGTGATCCGATGGCCATAAAAATGGAAGCTATTTAGGGAAAGATATACTGTTAGTAGAATGAGATTTGAAAAGCATTAAACACTGGATCATTTTCTTTACAAAAACATCCTGTCTCCATCTCTTGTCTCCTCGGAACATTAAACACAAATGAGTCCAAGCGAAGTATGAAGTCTTTTGATGATTTATGGTTAATAGTAAATTCAGAGAAAAATACACCAATTTGAGGCATTATTGTTATTAGGGGACAGTCAGTGCTTTTATCTTTTGCAGTCAGCCTGTTCGCTCATATTCTCTCTTTTGCATATTCACAGTCATGGCCATTTTAGAGGCAGTATACATAACTGAATTTTTTAAACAATTTCTTCACCATGGCGTCTTCTGGTTGGAAAGATTTCATAATTTAATCTCTTCCCCAGCAGACAAGTTTTAAGACTTTATTTTAGTTTCAGAGAAAAGCTATGAGGTGATGCTCATGCAAATGAGAAAGCAGTCTGGGATGCTGGGTTATCGAGATCTGGCCCCCAGCGGAGTTTTCTTTTACAATGTCCCCCTGTGCCATTTAGCACATGCATTTGTATTCTGCAGCTGTTTTGTCCTGGTGTTTTCCTTTGTCCACCACATCTCTCATCAGACTGGAAAGCATTTCTTATCTTTTCTCATCCTGTTTCAGCAAAAATGCGCTATTTGTACCAAGTCAACAAAACCTTACAAACTACGATAGGACTGAAAACATCTAAAACTGAAAAACGGTTGGTGGTATTCTCTGACATATTGAACCATTTGAGGAAGACAGGAAACTTACCAGATCCCTATTCCAGACACACAAGCCGAAGTGGTCTTGTTCATTCAAACTCTTCCACTGTTGAACTCTGGGTGATGATTAAGAAAGGGAAACAGCAATTCTGAACAACCCCAAACAAAGAAACTTCCCTTTTTCTGCATATCAGTAGCAAAAGAGAATGTTTTAAAACTTATCTGGGTAAGCAGTCCCCAGACAGCCACCATGAGTCACAGAAGTAACTGACTGACGAGGTTGATTTCCTTGCCAAAGGGTGACCCATCTAGTTCAGATAATTCTTAACAATTCCCAGTGAGCTTATTAGAATAGTTAGTGTTTATGTGAGAAGAATACACACTAGTTTTGGAATCAGTTGAAGGATTAGCAATCATACGAAGTCTTAACATCAAAGTATAAATGTAGTGAACTTAGAGGGGCAGAACACTTCCCAGCTTCCTCCTCAAAGAAGTTATCCCCAAGTTGTCCCCAAAAGAATCTCTTGTTTCCTGTCCTCAGACCGCAGTCTTCCTCTCATTAAAAGCACTTTCAAGGTTGAGATTTTTTTGTGTGTCAGGGGGGAGGTAATTAGGTGTATCTGTTCTTAGAGGAGGTACTAGGGATTGAACCCAGGATCTCATACATGGTAAGCATGCACTCTACCACTTGAGCTATACCTTCCCCACCAAGGTTGAAATTTTTAAATACAGTTGTATAAATCCTCAAGGTCAGGGACTTTAATTTTTTTTTTCTCACCATTGAACTCCTAGAGTCTAATGCTGCTTGATATGCATAGAGACACAAATATTTGTGAATGAAAAAAAAATTTGTGCAAAAGAATGTCCACCAAATACTGTTTTTTTACAGTGGCTTTGAAGGGAACCTAAGTGTTCAACAATAGGGAGCTGTTTTGAATACATTTTGTTCCATCGGTAATGGGATGGCGTGAAACCCCTCAGATGAATGTTTTCAAAGAATTTGTAAGAGTATTGGCAAATGGGCATGGTACTTAGTGAAGAAAGGCAGGACAAAAGTCTGAGCAACTTTGAATAACTATTCTAAGAAATTTACACAATTATTTCTTTTATCTTTCCTTTTCTGTTGCTTCAATTCATTGCTTTAGAATAATTTTTGTTACTCTTCACGCTGCTCAGATAGGAAGCTAATCCCACGATATGTAAAAGTGGGGCTTAAAAACTCTTTGTGAAACCCTTATTCCTATTTCAGGGTTGGCCCTAAGCATTATTTGACTTCCAGTGTGTCACGTACATCCTGTTAGATAAATACTTCCCCCAGGATTCTTCAAGGCACTAAATTTCCACGTGAGACATCTCAGAATTCCAAAAACACAACCTGTAAAGAGGGAACTTTGTTGTATGGGCGCAGAACAGAATTAACAATACATGCCCTTTACTGATAGGCAAATTTAATTAACACGCCTATAGACTACATAACTGGAACTCATCGTGGGGGTAACCTGATGTTATTATACAGTAGACTGCTGTTTCTCAGACCAGGTGCTGGAGAACACTAATTCCTAGCGATCCTTATCCAGTAGTCCAAGGAGAAAGAGTTTTCTGCTCAATTAAACTTGGAAAATTCCACACACTGAGTTCCCTTGAAATCCACAAATTGTATTTGCATATTAAAGGTTCAGAGAAACTTCCCAGCCAATAAAAGAAACTGATTAACATCATTCACAGTTAAACAAATACACATATTTGCAGCAGATAATACTGTTTCCTAGGTGTATCTATTAAAAGATACCATTAGCGCTACCAACCATTTTCTCTTGTAGCAAGTTAATTATATCCCTACACCTTTATCTTTCTGAAGGATAAAGCCCCAAGCCCTTCTTGAAGCTTCTAGATTCTGGAATGTCACCATCACATATTATTTTGTTAACAATACTAGATTTAGTAATTTTAGACTTACTAAAATCTGGTAAGACATAATTTTGCAAGCATCATGGCATACAATTTGAGTGGAGGATAACAAAGTGCTGTTGAATTCGCACGGACTCACATCGGTGGGGTTTACTCGTCTGCTGAGGAACTTATCTCCCCCATGCAGCAGTGTCACAGATCCCGCAATTCAAATTAACGAAGGAGCAAAATTGAAAATTACGAAGTACAGTGAACATGTGGTGGGTATTTCAGACCACTGTGGACGAGGGGGCTTAGTGCTGGGAATCCTGCAGTATACAAGGTAGATGTAGGTAATAAATTGCTTAACTTTTCTAAATTGTTTTAATCACCTTAAACCGTCTTGTGTACAGCTATCACACTTAGGTTAACACTGCATATTTTAATAAGTATTAGGGAAAAAAACCCACCAGCATACCGAACCTGTGATTTTCCAGATGCTGTGGCTTAGAACACAGCTAAAGTTGGTCTAAGGTTTTAGAAAATGGGCTGATTTAAACAAAAATATTATAAACATTCATAGCATGGGTAATAACACGACAAAAATCTCTAAAGGGCTATTTGGGTGACTGAGGGTTGGGGGACCCTGAGTTAGTGATTGGTTTTCCATACCAAGTGGGAAGTGGTTAGATTAGTGGTTCTTAAACTTGACTGTGCGTTGGAATCATTTGGGAAGCTTTTAAAATACCCATGCAGCCTCCATCCTGGACCAATTAAATGTGAATCTCTGGATGTGGGATATGGGCATCAGTAAACCTTTTAAACTCCCGGGTGACCTCAGCAGGGATTGGAGAACTGCTGGGTTAAGATACCATCCTAATCCTGCTGTTGCTCTGGATTCGTTTCATTCTTCCAACTGCCTCTGGACCTTTCACTGACCTGATCTGTCTCCATCTACCCCATCCAGGCCACCCAGCCTGTGCTGGCCAGTCATTTCTTTGAAACAGAGCTGAAATACTAGCTGCAGGGAGTTCTGGATCTTTCTATTGACATGGCTTGAGTTCCAGCATTCATACTGGTTTCCTGACTCAATGACATAGATCTTACCATTGAACTTTTAATGTTTTAGCTATTTGTGTTCTACATATTACTGTGCAAATCCTATGCAAAAGTTGCAGATTTAGCTTTTCTCTAGTGCAGAAGAACTGCAACAAAATTCATAAAATACCTGAGGATGCTTTCTGCAAGATGTTTTCTCTACAAGTTTTCTGTAACTGTGCTGATCAGGTTGTTTTGCAGATCTTCTTTGTTTTAGGAGATGAAGAAGATGTTTCTGGACTGAAAAATTTCAAAATTCTCTCCCCTACACTTTTTCCACGTACCTTACACCCTCCCCAGACTCCCCCTCTCAAACTCCTCTCTGCTACAGCAGGTGAGGTTAAAGATGATCTACTTGCATAAATATTATTTGCTTTAGTTTGAGTCTATAAAAATTACCAAGTGTCCACTTCATTCATATGACATGTGGAAGTCACACATGCAGAAATAGATTTTGTCTGATATATCCAGGTTGCATGCTCAAATACTTTAGTTCATGATCTTGGGTCTGAGACATAGCATATCAACCCTTCAAACTATAGAAAGTTAAAAGAGATAGAAAGTTGTTTCCTGCCTCACCATTGATCTGTTTATTCTCTTATACTTGACATTCATTTGTTCTTTTTTAAGTGCGTGCAAATGTAAAACATGATTTGGGTCTTCTCTTTGGATTCATTCAAATTTTTAAGCAGCATTTTCCCTGTGGTTCTCTCCCATGAATCTTTGCCTACCTTCTACTCCTGTCTTTATTAACCCCTTCCTTTTGTGAACCTCCAAGTTGACATGAGATTCTTGGTGTTCATAAGGGATCCAGGATGAGCCTTTGTGAACTTCTGAACTTGAGAACATCTCTGTAGCAGGTGTTGGCAAATCTTTTTCATAAAGAGCCAGATAGAAAATATTTTCAGCTTTGTGGATCGTACGGTGTCTGTTGCAACTACTCCACTCTGCTATTGTAGCCCCAAAACAGCCACAGATAATCTGTGAAGGAAAGGGTATTACTGTGTTCCAGTAAAACTTTATTTATAAAAACAGGTGGAGGGCCAGACTGAGTTTGCTAACCCTGCTTTGCAGCATACAGATTTTCCCACAAAGCAGAGGAGAGTATAGCTGAGACCTCTTAGTGACTTCCTCATTCACTTATGACTCCATAAAGACTAAAGCCGCTTATAAAACTATTAAAGTTAATTCTGCCCTTAAAATGAACCCTGTAGTTTGCACATTATATCAGGGTAATTTGACTATTGGCCATGCAACCACCTGAATCTGGGATGTTTTATACCTTCCCCAGGATGACTGCACAGAGGAAGACAAGCAAAGAATGATGACAGTGTGCTGAGATGCAGAGGCCAGATTGTAGACCCAGCCCCAGCTCAAGGGATTCACTTCCAAGCACCGGCCCTTTAGAAGGGCCAGGCCATTGACCTTCTGCGCCACTCATGACGAGTGGAAAGTGCAGAGCTTAAACCTGTGTCTGCTAAGGCTCCTGAGCGAGGAGCAGTGTGGCACTAGGTTATACACACGTCCTTACACCTTCACTTTTCTGCTCCGTTTGTAGGATCTGGTTGTGTCTGCCTGACCAGATCACCAGCTCCCGTCTGTCTCCACTGGCCACGACATTTAGCAGAGGGCCAAACACAGCCAATAAATGAAGAGATTTTGATTATACAACCACTAGACTAAGACATTGACCTAGTGCAGGCGTTGCCTCTGATTCTAAATACATTCGTAAATGAATGCATTTTGATTACATGAGTTAAGCTAGAGTGATGGGGTTGGTGATAATACAGAGCAGGTCCCTGGCTTTACATGACATGATAATCGTTGGTAATCTTGCCCTGATTCTCAAATAGTGTCACCAGTCTTGGGACTCTTTGGAAGTTCAAATTATCCACGTAGTGTTTGTACAGACGGCAATTCTTTCCCAGGGTACTGGCATTTACTCTACAGAGTGCTCTGTGCCAAAGGTTGGAGCAATAGGAAACAAGGTGTGGTCTCTGCTCTGGAGGAATTCTAGCAAGCGCGACAGCTGGGGACTCCAACAGGTAATGGTAACCCAGTCCTGCTGTCAGAACAGTTCAAGGTATTGAGAAGGAGAGGAAGGCTACTTGACCACCTTGGTGAGGTCTGGGATGGCTTTCTGGAGAGAGTGACATCGGAGCTGAAACCAAGGGTGGATGCTTGGGGGCCAGCCAGATGAAAGACAAAGCTGAAGGTGAAAGGCGAGGTTTCAAGAAGAGAAGATTGCTTTACAAAGCCCTTGAGCACCGTCAGAAGGTCTCAGTATCTGCGGAAAAATATGCCCAGTAACTGCCTCAGGCCCTGGATATGTGCCTTTTGTGTGATGTGCCCCGAACTTGCAGCTGCCTGAGAAAGGTGGCGAATCTGGGTCACTGTGTTGATGGATTTAACAAATGCCAACAGGTACTTGAAAAATTGGAGCAAATGCGTTAGGAGTAATCTCCCCAATGAAGTTAAAACTGGGAGTTGATTGTGAGGGGAATTTGTGGCGTCTCCTTCTTTGATGCCTGTTAGGACATGATAGATTGTGACGGACCTTGGAGTGTTTGCAATGACATAATTCTCACTTTGTCAACAGAGCCGACCTCATTGTATCATAGAAATAAGGCGACTGTCAAAAGGCAGTTTATCCTCAGCTAACACTTCACCTCTAAACACACATCACACGTCTCTTGATCAACCAACACCTTTACCCCATCCGTCCTTCCCTGCTCCAACTCTCCCTTTCTATGGGCGAGTCACAGAGTGACACTGACTTGTTATAAGGTGCTCTCACTTTCTGAATTTTCATTCAGAAAGCCTGTCCTTTTCTGTTTTGGTAGCACATGCAGCTCTGAGAGCACACACACACAGAGGCACACGCACCCCCCACTTGTATTCATTTTAGTTTATGTTTGAATTAGAAAGTAGGTTGTTCAGATAAGTAGTGTAGGTGGTGCTGAAGTATTTTGGTAACTGCAAATGACTGACATACAGGAAATATTATTTTGGTAAATGGAATATGCATTTTTGGAGTCTGATCGAAAGTTTGAATCTCAGATTTACCAGGCAACAACATGGGAGAGATAATCCATCTCCCTGAAACTTAGTTTTTAAATCTATGAAATGGATTAATGAAACTTACAGCACTGGTTTGTGGTTTGGGAACCTGCTGATTTACAACTTGATAGAAAACACTGAGCAGAGTGTCTAGAATGTGACGCAGGATGTAAAGGTTAGTCCCCTCCATCGCTGCCTCCCGTCTCTTCCTTCCTGCTGTATTTCAGTGGTTCTCCTTCAGGAAGGTCTGGATCTACTCATTGCTGTGTATCTAGCATCACCTACCACACTGTTTTTGCCTAAGTTTACAGCAGCCCTTTTTTTCATTCAGGTCCCCAGCTCTTCATGTCACTTTCAAAATTATCCAGCAAAAAGGCAAATTACTTTGTCTTTTAGGACCATTTCTGGGTGTGCAGTCAGCACTCCGGCAAAGGAGACCGACCACAGCCTCATGTTTCTATTTTCCAACTGCCATGTTTACAGTGATGGTGTTCAGATATTTTTATCGTGGGCCTGGTATGACAACAAAGCATGCGTGATAAAACTTAGCGGCAGTGGGACGGGACTCATGCCTCATATCCCCCAGAAGTGATGAGGTTTTAGTTAGTAGCAAAACCACAATTTCCTACTGATAAACCCATTTTTAACAAAATTCTAAATTCCAGGCTTTATCTGGATTTCATCTTTTTTTTTTTTTTCCCATTGATGTTCTCGCTCTGTTCTAGAATCCAATCCAGGGCATCGCCACCTTGCGTTTAGTTGCTGTGTCTCCTCTGTTCCCTCTGGTATGTGACAGTCTTTTTCGTGAGGGTGAGAGCCTGAGGACTGCTGACTCCGTATCCTGTGCAGGGGCCCTCAGCCGGAGTCTGTCTGATGTTTTTCTCATGATTTGACTGAGGTCAGTGGATTTGGGGGAAGAAAAGCAAGAGATGAAGTGTCCTTCTTGGCACATCATATGAGGTTCACATGACACCCACAAGACATCTCTGGTGGTGTTGACCTTCGCCACTTGGTAAAGGTGGCATCTGCCAGGTTTCTCTGCTGTGGTTGCTGTTTTTAGCCTTCCATACTCCATACTCCACTATTTGGAAACAGTCACTAAGTCTAACCACTATCAAGGGGGTGAGGGGTGGAGCTTCTACGGCCTGGAGGTGGAAATATCTGCAGATATTAATATACTGCTTCCATAAGGAAAATTTATAAGCTCATAAAAAAAATCTGGTTTTGGGTAGCTCTCTATAAATCAGCCTCCATGCAATATAATAAAATCTACACCTAATGAAGTCTCGACATTCCCTCTGGTCCTTGTGATTTGAAGTATTTAGATAATGAAGTACCATTGAAGTGTATTCCTGATTTTCATCTGTTAAACAGAAAGGCTGGTCTCAAATACTAGTCTGTTTTCTTTTGGAAAAAAAAAATCCCCATATTAAAATGTTGGAAGACACACGACCCCACAGGGATTTAGCAGGAAGAACAAAAGATGGATTGCTGGCAAGTCTAGAAAGCATTTCTGCCAATACTCACAGAGCATTTTCACAACGCACATTTTACTTATGTAATTTCCTCAGTACTGTTTGCACATCAGCTACAGCAGTTCGCATCTCCTGCTACTTTGGTTCAAAGCGGTGGGCAGTTCCAGAGACAGTCTCTACATTGGTAACATGTAACCTCTGCAAAGGCATAACCAGTTTAAATCATCTGCAAGCATTAGTCAATCAGAAAAGAAAAACTTACTGAATACACATTTTATATATTATAGTGTGATTGGCCTGGAGATACACTGAAAAATGTACCTATCATCATGAAGAGATGCCTGTAGCTCGTTGCTCCAAAAATATTTCTTTGGAAATAGCAGGTTGAAAAGATATATGATTTCTTAGTGTAGTTACTGACTTTCCCCTCTTTGCTTAGGGAACTCACAATGACAAAAACTGTGTGGTTGAATCTAATTTGGTGCTTCGTTTTACGAAGTCAGAGGCCCAGATATTGCTTTGAGAGCTTCAGTGGGAACCAAATCATAGCCGAAAAGACAGCAAGCTCACTTTGGCTGGATCCTGGAGAGGATGCAGATCCATGTCCTCAGGGCTCATGCAGCGCCTGCTACCAGGAAGGAGAGTGAGTTGATAGAGGTTATTAGCCTTCATATAAAAAGGAGGGAAAAATCCAGTACATTTGCACATTAAAAATGTGGAGAACATATTTTTTTAAAACATGTAGAACACAAAGAGCCCAAAATTTAATTGATAAATTGTACTTCATCAAAATTAAAATTTTTGCTTTTCGAAAGACATTACTAAGAAAACCAAAGGCAAGTCCTGAATTGGCAGAAGATATTTGCAAACCACGCATCTGACAAAGGAGTTGCACGTAGAATGTATAAAGAGCACCTTACAGCACAATAAATAGACAGATAACTCCAATAAATGGGCCAAAGACTTGAACAGACGTTTTGCAAGCTAAGCTGTCTGAACTATCAAGAGCCAAAAGAAAGTGGCCCAACATCAAGAGGCAACAGAGAAATGCAAACTGAAACCACATCTATTAGATTGGTGAAAAATTAATGATAATAAAAAAATAATAAAAATGATTATGCCCAATGTTGGAGAAATTGTTGAGTAGCCGGGAGCCTTGGGCTCTGTCAGTGGGGATGGAAGATGGTACATTCGCTTTGCAAAAAATTTGATGGTTTTTTAGAAAGTTAAACATGTGCTTATCATAAGACCCAGCAGTCCCATCCCTTCCTAGGTATTTACCTAAGAGAAAAGAAAAAAATATGTCACACCAGAACTTCTATGTGAATATTCATAGCAGCTGTATTTATAATAGCCCCAAACCGTAAATTACCCAAATGTTCATCAACAGCTGAGTGGGAAAAAAGTTGCAGTACACGCATATAGTGGGTATGACTCCGTAATAAAAATGAACTATTGATACATGCAGCATGGTGAAACCTCAGAATAATTATGCCGAATGAAAGAAAACAGGCGAAAAATGCATGGTGTATGATTCCATTTCCATAAAAGTTCTAGAGCGTGTAAACAAATCCCTGGAGACAAAAAGGTAGCGGTTTCTGCGGGTGGAGTGGAGGGAAGGACGGATCATGGTGGGGAATGAACACATTTTAGGGAATGATGAAAATATTGGTTACCTTGATTGCAGTGATGGCTTTATATACACATATATGTCAAAATGTATGTATTTTAGCCAAATGGTATAATTAAAACGTATGCAATTTATTTACTTCAGTCATCCTTTAGTACGGTTGTTAAAACTTTAAAATGGCTTAACGCTATGTCCAAATGATCTGATTATTTGTGGTATAGTTCAGTGGATATTATTGGAATGTAAATCTTTCTAGAGGAGAAAAAGGACATCCTAAATAACACTGGAGATTCAAAGCAAGAATAGTATGAAAACCCAGTCATCTCAAAATAATAGTGATTTGTCTCACAAGCTAACCAGCCATTCTAGCCATCATAGGTACAGTGGTTTAAAATATTCTGAAATTACAGTCGATCCTTGGCATTTGTACTTTCCACCGTCTCAGTTTCAGGAGCTCCCGAGACACGTCCCAGGCCCAGGGTGGGCGGCAGTTGGTGTTTTGCTGAGGCAGAGGCTTGACTGGTGCAGAAGCAAGCCCCGTGGTCCCCCGGCGGCATCCGCCAGCCGACTGGTACTTCTCATCGCAGCTCTGCTCTTCTCTAATCCTCACTGTGTATGCACAGTGGCTGGGAATGGAGGGACTGTGTGATACATATGTGGGTGTGCCTGCCTATTACAGGTAACTCATCACAGAACCGGGGACAGGTGGTTCACCTGGGGTGTGAGGACAGGCATAGGAAGCAGGCCACTTAGTCTTAAAGGAAGTGTGCCTTCTGTATTCACTGATTCAAGAACTAGTCATTGAACTTGGACCAGGTGCCTGGTACTGAGGATATATACCAGGCTTTTTCCTCCTCGGTTCATTGTCTACCAAGTGAGACAGACATTGACCAAATAATCATCACAGCCCACAATTTAAAACATGATCAATGCAAGGGAGGGCCATGAAGGGCGCTGTGGGAGTGTTCGACGTGGGAAGTCCAAGCAGGCTTGCCTGAGAGACAGAGGTCTGAGCTGATTAGAAAAATAAAACAGCCCGAAAGAAGGTGTAGGAGACAGTGGGCTTGGGGTGGGGGAGGGGAGGGTTCTAGTCAGAGGGAACAGCATGTGCTAAACTAAAGGTGCTTGAGGGGAAAAGGAAACAGACAAGACAATTGTTCCTATAAGTTTCAATGTAAGGATAGTTTAAGAACCATCACTCATAAATGTCTAGTCTGATTCTTTATACATAAAGAAAAGTTGGGTCATCTTGCCTGCAGAGTCCTAGGTTACATTCATAGACTAATTTACTGTGGATTTTGTTTTCCGGTTTTCAGGCATTTAGCTTGTGGGCACGTCAGGATTAGAAATGTGAGTAATACACAGTTCTTGATTTTTCATTGTAGTTGATTTTACAAGGTAACTTTATCAGGCAGATTTAAAGTCCTTGAAGGGAAGGTCAAACCGTGTTGGGCAAAGATAATCATTAATCCATTCACAAATTTGATCATGAATTATTAGTGTAGAAGTCACGGTTGAGGTCTGCCCCCACCAAAGACATAATAAAATGATCACTATCAATACAGTTGACAAAGGACATTATCATTGGAAAAAAAAAATTAGAGATACTTTCAGTCCCAACTGTTCATAATAAAACTAATAGCATTTTTTAAAATTCTAATGGATCATTAATTATAAAACATACCTTAAATTTAAGGAGTTGTTCATTTTACAGGAGAAAAAATATACAACAGAATCACATTAAATAAGTATAAATAAATCACAAAAAGTTATGTTGATTGTCAAATGTCACTTAATTTTGAAAATGTTATAAAACTTAAATATCAAAGAAAAGTGGCTTATAAAAAGAAAATCACCAAGAACAAAATCATTTTAAGAGGCTGACTATGCGCTCAGTGCTTTACTGGGCTCCCTCACTGTGTCCCCCGGGGAAGTCCTAGGTGACTGAGGGCTGTTTCTGTGCTGTTGGTACCAAGCGAGCAACCTGAGGTCATGCAGCTCAGCAGCTGAGTCAAAGCTAGAAAGGCTGACATGAATTAAATTTCCTTTACCAGCTCGCACAGAAGGTCAGCAGGAGAGATGGGAATCAATGCAGATTCCCTTCGTCTCAGGGCAGAATTTTGCAACACATCTGCCTCCCAGCAAGTCACTGCCATGGCAAGCAGTTTCCCAAAGAGATGAACCTGAACAGAAAAAAAGAAAATTGTCAACTAGCAGTCCTGTGTCCCCCAACAAACCTCAGTTCAAACTAAAGTTCTGAGTGCCATGTTTTCGGTCTGCCAAATTACATGTCTTTGTGATATGTTAATCAGAACGATTCATCTCTTGAAAGCCCCACCTGCTACAAAGCTTCTCCATCAGCTAATAAGAACTCTCAGATGGGGACTGAATGAGGATGGCTCATTTGTACAGTTTCACTGTGTTTTAAAATACCAGTTGTTTTATGCAATTTAGATAAAGGGAAAAATAAAAGTAACTACTTGGAATTTTAAAAAATGTGGTAGGCTTGTGTGGGAACAGAGAGAAAGAACGACAGAAAAAAAGTAAGTTAAAAAAATAAGGGGGAAATATTTTTGATTTTTTTGTTTATTTGTTTTGTTTTCAAATACAGCCTCCAGTAGAAAGCCTTGGCTTAAGGCTAGGGGCAAGAAATGGTTGTGCACCCATTTAGAATATGCAAAGGATAAAATTCAAGAAATGGTTGCATTTAAACACATTCAGAGCACACAGAACAGGCGCGATTAGCCCTGCTTTGCCTATGGAGACGTTCAAACGAAGCAGAGCAGGAAGAACGTTTTTTCAGCAGCAAAGGGCCGTCCAGAAGTACGAGATTATTTTCACGATGGTTATCAGTGTCTACCCCTGAGGCCAGAACAAGCTTGGTATGCATTTTAATGGAATACTGTGTATCACTGAGTGTCTGTGTTCCTGAGCACAAAAATAGCCAGTGCCGTGGCTTGGAGAGCCCATCACGCGGCTTTTGTTGGCTCGGGTCTCTAAATCTTCTCGCTAGAGGTAGTCTGAGCCCTAGGTATTACCTCTCGGGTTCCCCCATCATGATTCTAGTTGTCAGAGGAGAAGCTAATGAACACCTGGATCAATAGCAAACAGTCTTTGGATGTTTTATTGCCCTTTGCCCTTGTGATACACATAGTTAATACAGGAGATGACAAGGTAACATTCCAACGCTGAGTCGTGGAATCCCCATTAGACCCGCCTTGCTTCCCTGTGTAACTCGGAGCGTACTTACAAAACACCCCATAAATATCAGTGCAGTGAATGAACAAATACGTATCTGGAGGTGCTTACAAGACCTGAACCCTTCATCAAAGGCAACATTTAGAAGAAGGCAGCTTGGCTCTTGATTAAGGAAATGGGGTAATAGGTTCAAATTCTGACTCAGAATTTGTGTGCGTGCCCTGGGAAAGGCTGTGGTGCGTCTTCCTCTCTCTCCATCTCTCTCTCCCTCTCATTCTTCTCATCTTTAAAAACTCTGCACTAGTCATATTCCTCAGCTGATGGCGTGTTATTATCCCTGGCCCTTACAAGGCTCTTCTTTTGTTATTCTACCATCCATTCTTTCGTTCATTCCTCATTTACCTCCACAGTTCCCTCCTACTTGACTATTCAACTCAGCAGCCATTCAATGGCATTTAACTTTAATCTTTTTGTTTACATGTGTCCTTGCAAAACTAGTACGGGTGAGCATGCCTGCATTTTTACTTGATGTAAATAGATTGTGATCTACCTATCTAATACAGGTGGCTAATACATAATAAGACACATGGATCAATATGATTCTTTTTCTCTGAATTAACCTTTGTTCCTTCCACGCTAGGGATTTACACCCCATCTCTGTTGTTTTCTTACCCGTACGTTTTACCTTTTATCTCTCCCAGTGATGAACACACAGAGCAATTCTCAACCTCCTACAAGTGAAAATGATTATACGTGTCTCCTCTGGACCCGTGTGAGAATTCTGCGACCCCCTCCACCCAGGAGCTGAATTGCTGGTACATCACTAGGCGCATGGCAAGTGACCTGGCAGCCACAGTCGGCTTATGACCCGGATACTGTAGCCAGGTAACAGCCTATAGATGATGGTGCCCTGTGGCCACCCTCAGCCCAGCAGAGGTTCTGGTATCTGGTTCTCAGCCATTCCTGAGCATCAAGATCCCTCGAGGGAGACGTGTTGCAGAGGCTCTGGGATCCTAACCCCAGAGCTTCTCATTTAGTAGCCCTGAGATGGAGCCTGCAAATGTGCATTTCCAACAAGTGCAGATGCACATGCAGCTGCTGTGGATTCTAGGCCCAGAGTTTGAGAGCCCCTGCTGTA
Source organism: Camelus ferus (assembly GCF_009834535.1). Taxonomy (NCBI): domain Eukaryota; kingdom Metazoa; phylum Chordata; class Mammalia; order Artiodactyla; family Camelidae; genus Camelus; species Camelus ferus. Next base: position 9,586,649 of record NC_045714.1, on the reverse strand, counting down.
GGCTGGGGTCGGGGGAGGGGGAGAGATGTGCTTAAGGCATCACGGTGGCCGTTGTACACACAGATGATGACTGCTCAGGGCTGATCGGCGGCAGAAGCAGGACCTCTCTCGGGTATCAGCAAAATAAGGGTGACAAACTAGAGAGCACTTTGAGGGTTAGATGCGTGAAACTTCCAGAAATCGCATCTAACTAGAGATCTGGGGGAAACCAGTTTGGTTTTCCTTTGCTTGCTTTTAATTAGTCTCCATTTCTCTGTCCCCTCTTCCTTTCTCACACTGGGGATTTCTCCCTTCAGCATTTGCCATGGCACCTGCTCTCACTCACTTGGTAATGGGGGGATCACTTTCACAGCAATGCTGTTTGGCTCAGAAACATATCAAGTCAAAGGGGCTGATCGTGGCGAAGGGCGATAATCACAGGCTTGTCCACAGCGGTTATGACTCGGTGCGTCATGTATGTGTGCCTTTCGGATTGCTTGCTCTGGTGCCTGCTAACTAGACAGGGCATGCATTTCAGCATCGCTCATGGCTTTTAGACAATTGCAGATGCGACTCTTGGTCATCTGTTGGGCGTTATTTCTAAGATTTATCTTAAGAATAGGGAACTTCGATCTGTTTAAGTCAGAGGTTTTCTGGTAGTTTGGCAATGTGCCCACGCCTGATGGAGAATTTCTTGGTTATTGTTCCTCATTCAACCTACAGAGCCAGACATTTTCCTTTGGGGATTCTATAGCCGTGTCTCAGCCACCCACTGCCCATCTGCCCTCTTTTCCTTATTACACTTGCTAGTTCGTGGAACAATGATTCGCAATTGAGGGCAGGTGTGTTCTATCTGTGCTCTACATACATCCTCGTCTCCTCACAGTTAGGGTTAGGTCAGTGCAGTGATTCCTGGAGAGCTGGGGTATCACATTCTCAGAGTGTCAGCACGCTCCCTGACACACAGCGGGGGCCCCAACCAATGCTTGTTGAATAGATGGGTAAATACTGATTAATTGTTATTTTTGATTGGTTAATAAGTCTTGTATTAAAGCACTGCTATTAAAACAAAACAATTTTTTTTTCCATTTGTAATTGAAATGGCCACCTATTCCTTTCTGACGTGGGGCTCAGGGAACGAGTACATTGTAGGCAAATTTTGTGCCTGAGAGATCTTTCCACGTAAGCATTTAGCTAAAAAGAAGGCATGGTGCCTGGAAATAAACTCAACTCTAGTGAATTCCTGATTAAATTCCTGAAATCTCTGAAAATTAGGTGGCAGTTAAACAAATGCATATAAACGGAATTTCAATTATCTACAGTGGTTAAAAATGAGATACTCTGTTATAAGTTTTGTCATTATTACAATGTTGTTATTAACTGAGTTTTCTCATTAATAGAGTTTTATGTTCCATACGGTATTTTCCAGTTTTCCCTTGATAATTTTTAGTTTTGGCTGTGATTATAAAAAGCAATCAAAGCCCACTGTAGAAAATATTGGAAAAAAATAAAAGAACCATATAAAAGAAAAATACCTACACCACCCAAATAAAACTGCTGTTAATTTCTTGATAAACTTTGTACAGACGTGTAAGTAAATTTCAAATTCTTTTTGTGTTTTATAACGATTACATTGCATTTTGAGCCCTGCTTTTATTTTGCTCAACATTAGGTAAGAATTACTTCCCCAGGCCAATAACTATTATTTGAAGATACTTTTATTTTCATGATGGTCTAACATGACATTACATGGATATACTAACATTTATTTGAGCAATCCCTTTTTGTTGACATATAGATCGAATATCGTTGCACACACATGTGCCTTTGTTTTCCTGTGTCATCGTTTAATAAGAATAGATTTCTACATATAAGTGGTTAGAGGTGAAGGCTATCTTAAGACACTTGAACTACATTAGTATACTTTTCAAAGTGTTGCCAATTTTCACTAGCTCCAGCAGTTCTCATTGTATTATTTTGTTGTCGTTGCTATACATTACAATCTTTTTAAAAAGATGACTAATTTGATTAATTTTATCAGCTTCCAGTGCTATAAAACAGAACGCCTCCTAAAATAATGCAGACCGTAGTCATGTTAAATTTTCAGAAGCCTGAAAGACATATATTTTATTGTAAAGGACAGTCAGTAGAGGTATTATAGGATGCTAGAAGGAATAGATCCTCATTGCAAGACAGCATTTTGACTTTTTTTCCCCCCCAGATTAATGGTCCTTGTTTCCCTGTTTTTAATTTCTCAGAAAATAGGGGATAGAGGACCTTTCCACTGATATGGTCCTTTCCGCCCACCCTCCATCCCATCCCCAGTAAGCTACCTTCTTAGAAATATGTTTAAGATTTTTTTTTCTCTTAAAATTTGCTTACTCAACTTATGTCTGCTTAAAACATAGGAACCAGGTCATCTGGGCTTTATTATAGGTTTGTGGCATCTAGCGATAATTGAACATCAGTATTTTAGAGTCATTTTTATGTTATTCATCCAAAAAAAAAAAAAAAAAAACCAAGGGACTTATTTTCCAAGTTAACTGATTAAGTGTAATTCCCCTGAGGTAAGGACTCAGAGTGGTTTTGTTCATGATTATAGAACCTTGCTTACAGAAGGTGCTCAAAACACACCTGATGTACAGACAGAAACCGTCATCCTTCTGCGCAGATGACAGAATACCGAGAGAGGTTTAGATCTGCATGGAAATTCTCTGAACTTAGCAGATGTATTGCACGTGAGGGGTGATGAATAAAGCAGGTGGGAGGGGTTCAAACTTCAGTTCTGCTTAAAGGAAGTACTTTCCAACTGGAGAATTGATATGCCCTCACTCCCCTTTCCAGTCCATCTCAGTTTTTTTCCAAGCATAGAATAGGGAAAATAAGTGAAACCTAGCTCTCTGCTGATGACTGACCATTGGTGATTTATAGGCTTGTGTTCCATTCTTAGCCTAATGGGGCCACCACGGTTGGGCACAGGCTCTTGAGAATACCTGGCTGTTATAGACTCTCTGCTGTGTAATGCACATCAGTACAAATCCTTTGCCTTAATTTCCTTCTTGTCCTGGGAGCAAGTGGTGAGCCTGGTGTCATGGCTCCAGTGTGGGATATCCATCCTTGAAAACTCATGGAAAAGATCCATTATCAGCATTATCATTTTCTCTCTTCCACTCCCCCTCTCTTTTTTTATTGGTGCATAGCCTTCAACATCACTTTACACATAAATTACTTACCAGCAGTTAGTTGGATGTCACCGAGTAATTTTATTTATTCCATTTCTTGGACCATTCAGTATTTAAGCACCTTCTTACGAGTAAGGTACTAGAACAAAACCACCTCAGGTCCCTCCTGGGAGTTACACATTAATAAATGTGTAATAATAAATGTTTAATAGGATTGCTTGATGCAGTAGGAAAAAGAAGGTAGAAAGGACCTGGCAGAAGGAAGAACATGCAAAGGCCCTGAGACAGCAGGGGAATGGAAAGCCTTCGCAGGTGAAGCACAGAGAGAAGGAAGGCGGGGTGTACTGAGGCTGGAGTGGCAATCAAGGACTAGATTATTCAGAACCTTGTAGGTTGGATTAGTATTTTGGTCTTTTATCCTAAAAGCAATGAAAAGTCACTGAAATATTTTTAAGTACAAGGTACATGATTTGATTTTTAAAAAATACTATCATGGAAAATTTCAAATATATAAAAAACAGAAAAATATAATGAAGCCCTTTGCACCTACCAAATAAGAGTTTTCAACTCATAGTTAACCATGTTTCATCTGTAACCCACATTCCTCTGCCTCTCAGCACATTTATTTTGAAGTAAACCCCAGACATCCTATCATGACATCATTAAGCGTATCTCTCGAAGTTAAGGACTCTTTTACCAAAAATAACCACAAATACCTAGAAAAATAACAATAATTTGTATTTCATAATATCATCAAATATCCAGTGTTCAGAGTTTCCCAATTATGTCGTGTGTGTGCATGTGTGTGTTTGTGTGTGTGTTTGTTGTGTGTCTACACAGTTTCTTCAAATCAAGTTCCAAATAAAATTTACACATTGCAATTATTATATCTCTTAGGTCTGTTTTAATATATATATTCTTCTACCATCTCTCTCTGCTTTTATCCTTTGCAATTTATCTCTAAGGAATTCGTGTTATTTATGGTGTTGGGTTTCCCGCTGTCGGAATGTTGATTAGCGCCTCTTCATGGTGGCTTTCTCATGTTCCTCCGCCTTCGGTATTTCTTGCAAATTGATAGTTTTATCTCCAGAGGCTTGTTCCTTTGTAGATTCAGTTTTGACAAAGTGACTTTGTAGGTGGTGTTCTGGCCTTCAGAAGGCACATAATTGTCTGTTTCTGCCCCTTCTTTTCATGATGTTAGCAGCCGTTGATGATCATTGTCTACTTTGTTAATTTACTGGAGTTTTAAAAAGTGGTGTGTGGATCCTGCCATTCTTTCTTCATTTAGTAGGTGGGATATTCTATGTACAGAAATTTCCTCACCAGCCTTTTGGTTACCCTGAGGTCCAGTCCACGTAAGAGAGGCAGAATGAATGCTTTCTTCTTTCTCTTTACTTAACATTCTTAAAATAATGAGTTGGTCCCCTAAAGCCCTGAAAAGATAAACAATGAAGATTTTTGTTTGTTTGACATTGTTTTTAGAATCACTATAAATGCATGGGTTTAAATTTATTTGGTTGTTTTAATTCATCATGTTTATTGTCCTCACTGATGCTCCATAGACCAAAAGAGCAGTCAGCACTAGGCCTTAGGACTTTTGAGGATTCTCATCTCCATCCTCAGCGGAGGGCTGGAAGTAGGGCATAAATTAGCAGAGCACTGGGTTAGGAGGAGTGAAATATGCCTGAAACCCTTTGGTTTTCTCTGTGAATGTGTGCCCTGAAATAGCCATTCATCCCAATCAAAGAATCTAAGAATGGTCTGGCCCGGAGAGGAGGGGAGAGGAAGCTCTAAGTGCGGCAGAATCATGGAACAAGGTTGTTGTATTTGTTTTTTATGATGTGTAGCTTACCTACACTAACTTAGTAGCTTAAAAGAAAACCTATTTTTAAAAAATTACATTTTTTCCATGACTTAGGAGTCTGGGTATCTTAGCTGGGCCCTTTGTTCAGGGTCTCAAGCTGAAATCAAGGTATTGATTATGGCTGTGTTGTCATCTGAGAGTCGGGGTCCTTTTCCAAGCCCCCTGGTTGGTGGAACAGCTTAGTTCCTTATGGTTGTAGGACTGAAGCCCCCAGTTCCTAGGGACTGCCCACTGTTCCTGCCTTGTGCCTTCTCCACAGCATGGAGGTGTTCTGCTCCAAGGCCAACAAGAGAGAGCCCGTTGCTCTGAGTCTCTGACCTCTAGACCCTCTCTGAAAGAGCCTGCCTTATTAGGTCAAGCCCACCCAGGACAGTCTCCCTTTTTGATTAACTTAAAGCCAGTCAGAGTTTTCTGTTACCCGTCTGCAAAATCCTTTCACCTTTGCCATGAAGCATAAACTAATTGGGGGATGGTATCATTTCACATTCACAGAGGAGGGGGTTGGACAAGAGCATAACTCACTGGGAATCACCTTAGAATTCTGCTACCACAGCTGTTTGTGACTTTCCCACGAATCTCCTGACTTGCTGGGTCCAAGACATGGCCCATCTCTGGGTCTCAATCTCCCTGCCTATACAAGGAAAGAACTAAACCAGACAGCTGCTAAGGCCCTCCCAGCCTTAACTAACCTTCAAGGAGCATCCTAGTCTGCCTACTCACAATTGAATGAAGGTTGGCTTCTTGCTTAACAAGAACGCTTCCCCACAAAGAAGGAAATACAAGTCCCCAGAGCAGCTGCTATAAAGAAACAGACTTGCAAGTAAATAATCAAGTAAGCTCTGTGGATTCGATGGGGGTTTTTACCGAGATCCTAAGTCAGTCATTGAGTTTAGAGGACTTGATGGGCTTAAACCTAGATTTAAGGAATCTGTAAATTTGCCTTTTCAAGATAAAATTCTTGTTTTACTGGGACATGTTCTCTTTGTCACACAGTTCATTCTAAGAATAAAAATGTGTGAACAAACCTTTTCATTGTTTTACAGAAATTGGAACAGATGTAGTAGTGAGTAATTTTTAATAAGAGCAACAGTATAATTAGTAGGAACCCCAGTTGATAAAATATCTGTTTAATTTAAGCAATTGGTATGATACTTTTAAAATAAGCAACTTAAAGTTAAATACAGTACTTAGAATTATTTTTATGTGTAATTTAGGGCTCTGTAAAATACGAAAATATAATATTCAAGCAGTCACAACAGAATCCTGGGGAGGTTGCCCAAATCTAGTAACTAGATAACAGGATGTATGCCATTTTCCCGACTTCTCCCCCTTTCCGCTTTTAGTGATTTGAAACAATGATAGCATAAAGCAGGGCAAGGCATAGTCCAGGAGGGGAAAGGGTAATTTGTAGCAGGTCATGTATGTTGACCTAAGACAATTTGGTTACTTAAAAAAAAAAAAAAGGTATTTGTTGGTAGTTTTCAACAGTGAGAGGTAGGAAACAGTTACACGTCTCCATCACACTTTTGCTACAGGTGGCTTATTAAGCTATTTCAGTCTGAATACATGTATAAATTATTAGTAAAGCAGACACAAAACCAGGCCTATAACCTGTCCCATCAACTCAGCTCTCTCCCTCTAGACCGTGGTCTCTCACCCTGGGCACTGCTGACACTGTGCACTGGGTCATTCTGTGCTGGGGGCCTGTCCTGAGCACTGGGTCACTCTGGGCTGGGGGCCTGTCCTGAGCACTGGGTCACTCTGGGCTGGGGGCCTGTCCTGAGCACTGGGTCACTCTGGGCTGGGGGCCTGTCCTGAGCACTGGGTCACTCTGGGCTGGGGGCCTGTCCTGAGCACTGTAGGGTGTTTAGCATCTTCCCTGGCTTTTACCTACTAGATGCCACTCCCTGGTCCCCCAGGTCATGACAACCAAAACACTATAGATAGTAAGAGGTCAATGGATCCTTGCAGAAGGAATAAATGATTGTGGAAGGTAAGGAAGGAACAGCTGGGGTTGGAAATCAACAATTATGCTCTGTGATATTGGGAAGAAATACATATATTTGGTCATTCAGATGACCAAAATCTCTTTCTCATATAGTCAGTCTTGGTCCACAGTTCCTGGCTTACAGCTCCCAAGACCATTGGAATTTCCTGAGCAATAAGAACAATGGGGACATTTTTTGTTGTAATACAGTCTGACCCCCATATCCTCGGGTTCTGTATCCATGGGCTTTGCATCCTTGGATACAACTGAAATTTCCCTCCGCAGTTGATTGAATCCGAGGATGTGAAACCTTCGGATGTGGAGGACTGACTTTAGTGTACTATGGCTTTTTATATAAGGGACTTGAGCATCTGTGAATCTGGGTATCACTGGGGTCTCTTGAAATCAACTCTTGGGATACCCAGGGATGACTCTATTTAGTCTCTCATCTTCACTTCCTGAAAACACTTCAGAGCCAAGTGGTCGTCTTGTTGTTCATAGCAAGTCCCTTTCTACCACACCTGGGTTCATGTTAATCAAGATGACTTTTGGAAAGCACCTAAGGATGGGGGCTGGTTGCCAAGGGAACCAACTCTGAATAGAGGATTGGAAGTTTCAGTCACGCCTCCTAATTTCTGGGGAGGGGAATGGCTGAATCAATCACCAGTGGCTAGTGTGTTAATCGATTAAGCCTAAATGATGAAAGTTCACACCTCTGCCACATTCATCCCAGCGTAGGAAGCGTGGGGCACAGGGACAGGGACTGAGAGCAACAGAGAGACTAAGAAAGTGTAGTCTTTTCCCTTCGAGGTGCTTAAATCTGAGATTGATACTTAAGAGCAAATTATGGTCAAATACTTAGGTCCTAAGATCAGGGCTTTTGTGTGCATCATCTTGTTTATTCAGTCTTCACAATAATTCTTCAGGGTGTTTGTGATGATGATAATTACTGTTTTTTGGGTGAAACTGCATCACACTTAGAATGCTTGTTAGTCTATTTGTACAAAGTCACAAAGCCAGAAAGTGGTAAAACCAGGATTTTTTGGGTATATATATATATATATATATATATATATATATTATTGAAGTATAGTCAGTTTACAATGTTGTGTCAATTTCTGGTGCAGTGTAATGCTTCAGTCATATATGAACATACAAATATTCATTTTCATGTTCTTTTTCACCATAAGTTACTACAAGATATTGAATATAGTTCCCTGAGTTGTACAGTACAAATTTGTTGTTTATCTGTTTTATATACATTAATTAGTATTTGCAAATCTTGAACTCCCAGTTTATCCCTTCCCAGCCCTTTGCCCCCAGTAACCAGGAGTTTGTTTATGTCTGTGAGTCTGTTTCTGTTTTGTAAATAAGTTTGTTTGTATTTTTTTTATTCTATATGTAAGTGATATCGTACGGTATTTTTCTTTCTCTTTCTGGCTTACTTCATTTAGAATGATGATCTCTAGGTCCATCCATGTTGCTGCAATGGCTGAGTCCATTACATCTTTACTTTTGGAAAATGTACGTACAAGAAAAACAAATGACCAAAAAAGTCAACCCGCTGGCATTGTGCTTAGGTTCAATGATACTGGGCCATCCCTCTGGTTCTCTAGGACCCAGATTGACTGTGTCCTTGGCTCTCTCCCCCTCCCACACACCTGCCACAGCCCTCTAAAATCGAGAGGAACAGAGATGAGCAGGATTTCAGGAGGATGCCAAAGCCCTTGGGGACAGTGTGGGCAGGTGTGGGCGTCAGCAGTGGCTCAGAGCTGGGGGTGGGGGTCACCTGAGTGCACTGGGCTCAAAGATTGAATGATCAACACTAAGCTAAAGATCTCGTGGTGGGGCAGAGGGCAATGGTATCAGATAAATTGGGCTCAAATTAGAAAATTCTTGAAAGCCAGAGTGAGGAATTTGTACTGAATTTTATAGGCACTGGGGAACCATTTTGAGCACAGGACTGTCAGCAGAACGACCCTTGAAGACAAATAATTTGGCAGAAAACTCTGTATTAAGAGGAGGGATGGAAGGTCTGATTTCACTTCTCTTTGGAAGAATTTCCTGGGTTCTTTTTCCTTATGGTGTGTGTGTGTGTGTGTGTGTGTGTGTGTGTGTAATGGACCTAAAACCAGCTGCTTTGCAGGTTTTAAGCGTAATTAACCTCACTGTGTTCAGACCTTTAAGTGTGTTATATTCTAGACCTTAAGCCAAGGCACAAATAAACCCAATTAGGCTAGTAATAGCTTTGGATTAAATTATATTAACTATTAAAAGAACACAATTTATACCTAGTCAGCACATTCATCTCTTCTTGTGGAGAAAAGCCCACGACGCTAACTTGATATTAAAACCTGTGAGGAAACCAATCTGCATAATATAATCAAATTGCTTTTACTCTGAGATTGGAATGGGCGGTGGGTAGTGGAATTATTATCGAAACAAACTGTGCCAGAGACATTTCAAATCAGCACGTGTAAATCAGGGGAAAATCAGTTCCTTGGTTTGGAGGCAACAAGCATGTTTCATAATAAACTGTAGTTAGAAACGAATACATGTCCACTTTTGTCTCAGAGATGGAAGAACAGTGTGGGAAAGACTCAAACTAGATACTTCACCTGGAGACAGTCACGTTTCAAGAAGAGTGAGTGAAATTTTAAGGGAAAAAAAGAACTGAGAATGTTTTCTACATTTGCTTATTTTTTTCATAGTCTTTGTTCTGAATCGGCCTGTTGAGTGATAGGAACTTGAAGTCAAATGTCAACTCTATTTGTCATCATTGTCATTATGTCTGTGATCATGTACGTTTGAGTGTTGTTCTCATGTCCTTTGTTGTAGGAATAACAATGAAATATAAGATGCATCGCAAATATAAATATAAGATGCAGGGTTCAAATATGAATATATACCTGGAAAAATAATGCAAGATAGCATAGTATAAATATTAAATACCTTCTACAGAGACCATGTGCATTTCAGGAAAAATGGATGAGGTATTTCCTCAGCAGGATTCGGGAGGTACGGTGACCAGAGACCGTAGGAAACAGTATCATATCTAGAGATCAGAACTCAGCAGGTTTTAATAAAACATCCAGCTTTGATGGATGAGGGTTATTCAAGGTGTAAGGTAAGAAATTTAATTAGTGCTTTTTATACTAGACGGTTTTTCTTCTTGGTCAAGAGGCAGTGCAGAGTGTTGCTTTGAGGTCAGACTGACTTTGTCAGAGTCCTGGCTGCCCTACCCTCGGCAAGCTGCTTAATCTTTCTGAACGCTGGTTTCCTCATCTGTGAACAAGGAATAGTAATGGTGCCATCATGGGATCCTGTGACACACACATGAGACAATGAAGAATTAGCAAGGTGCCCAGCACAAAGTAAGCCCTCAATAAACGTGTTTCTTCATCATCATCACTGTGACCCCAAGAATTTGTCAATGTTAAACTTTGTCAGGTGTGACAAGCTTGGAGATATTTCATCTACGTACGAGTGATGTCCAGTTAGGCAGGACATGTTTATAACTTACCCACAGGCATTTAGATTTGTCCAGCTTTTTACCATGACAAATAATGGTATCATGACTATCTCTGTAAATATTTTAACCTATCACAAGGCACATTTCTGTAGGAATAGTTTCATGACCTCAAAATTGGGTGCCAAATATTTATTGACACTATATTAGTCTTTTTGTTTTAGGTGCAGATGAGAAACTCTTTTTAAATTAGCTTAAATTAAAATATTTGTATGTATTTTTTCTGCATCAGTTATCACACTTTCAATATACTGGGGCTTTTGATAGTATGTGATGATTCTAGATAGGTAAGCTCTTTTTCTTTATCAAAATAATTTTGCTGCTTTTCCTGTAAGTCCTCTTTCAGATGAACTTTAGAATCAATCTCTCAAGTTCTAAAAAGCATACCATGGGGGCTTTATGGGAATTTTATTGAATTAATATTGGTAAAATTAATTATTAATTTTGGAAGACTGTGTTGATTTGCAATATTGAACTTTTTTTCTTTTTAAGCTTTCTTCAGTAAAGCTTTATAGTTTCTTCTTATATAGCCTTGGATTTTTAAAATTAAGTTCATTCCAAGATATTTGATATACAAATATAATCTTCTCCATAATAAAATTTAATTGACTGAAAAGAATACATAGGAATTTTTAATATTAACCTTTAAGTCAAAACAATATAAAACAATAAAACTACCAAACAATCAAATAAAATTTGCAGTGTCTAAGAATATTGTAATCAATATCTCATTTAATCCTCACAGATATTTTGTCAGATATAATTATTTATAATTTTATATTTTGCCAATAAAAGATGTGAAGCTTAAAGAGATGATCAAATGCCCAGCCACACAGCCAGGGGCTAGGGTGTGGACCATGTTTTAAACCACTGGTCTATATTATCTCCTTTTATTTAGGACATAAAGATCATTTCTAAGAAATCTAACTAGATTAGCATCCATTCACTGAGATTTTCTAACAAACTGGTAGTTTATCCTTAGAAATGGTTAATATGATCAATGTTGTGAGTTTCCACTTTTTCACCCTTGTTGCCATTGTGTTGAGATGTGGACAGGACCCAGCACGTTCCTCTTGACCACAGGTTAAGTGGGGATTACCAGACACTCATTTCGCTGCTATTTTGAAGTTCTCATGGATTAAAAACAGCTCTTTTCCAAAACCCATAGCCCCTGCGAGAAGTGTTGGTGATATGCAAAGTAAAAAATGTTCCTATGCAGAAGTGTATCTACAAATGGTTGAAATTTATGGAGGAGAACATGTTAAGTCAGTGGAGTGTATGTAATGGTGTATAGAATTTTAAAGGAAGCGAGGGAGAGTACTCAGAAAACACTTCATCTCTAGGAAGGATGAGTTACAGCAACCCTGTGAAACAAACAGAAACCTACACCTGCTGTAGCCCGTGCCCCTCTCAGAGGTGCTCTGTGATCCTCAGTGTTACATTGCATATGGAGTCACTGGATCTAGCTGAACCGTCTGGTGTTTCCTTGAATTCAGCTGAGGGTTTTAAAAGGCTTCTGAGTCCCGTCTCAGATCTGGACTCAGGATCTCTGGGAAATGGCTCCCATGCTAATGTTGAAAACCCATTGGCTTTAGAATTGTTAGCTCAGCTTAGATTAGAAAACCACGTGGCACTTAACTGCCACTTAGAGTAGAGAGTTCTCACCTTCTGTTTATGATGTTTAGTTAAACAGCTTTTTTTTCCCCCTGAAAAATGTCCCACCTCTTAGTCAACTCTATAAAAATGTATTACGCATGGATTAAGGTACAAGATGCCGAAACTAGAGAGATTTCTACCACTTGGCAAACAGAATGTAGGGCTTTTACCTGTCTTGTAGCAAATAATGAAAAAACTCACACCTTGATTTTCCTGTTACAAGTGCCAATACCTGCCTTCAGTACTCTCACAGTGGACAACTCTGCAGAATGAAACTCAGTCTGAACCTAGCCCTGGACCCAGGGCAAAAGGGCTGTGTTTGCATGGCTTTACTGAAAATTCTGAGATGAGTAATCATGGACAACAAATGCCTATTCTGATCTTAGTTAAAAAATGGCTTTACAGTTTGAGAGAAACAGGCTGGGAATTGGCTGTTTAGCAATCCCTTCCTAAAGGTGGTGAATAATTCTTAGCAACACACCTACTGTAAAAAAAAAAAAAAAATTCCATGGGGGTCATGCATCACCCATGCAGTTTGCTAGAAGGGGCTCCAATCTGCTTTAATTTACTCATTTAAGAGGCACTAGTTTAAATCTCCCTAATATTACTCAAATCGGTTCAGTTCTCTCCAGATCTGTGGCTACCACTCTGTCCAGGCTACCAGCATCTCTCACCTGACCAGCTGGTCATTAACTTCCAACTAATTTTACTTCTGTGAAGCACACTCTGTCCTCTCCCCACTCTGGACCCAGTCTCCAAACTGCAGCCAGAATGATCTTTTCCAAAGATAGCCTTTAAAAACTCCTCCATGACTTCCAGTCTTTGGCCAAAGGTCAAAACCCTTAATCTAATCTGTAAATCATTGCTTGGACTGGAATTCCAACAGCTTTATTTTTCGGCATTCATACTCCACCTCCCAACATCGCCCCCGACTCTTAGTCCTTCTCCTAGTTAACCTGTAGTTATTCTCATGATCTCCACCTAAAAATCGCTTTCTCCAGGAAGCCTGAGACAGAGGCCAGACTCTTTTGCCGCGTGCGATCAGAGACAGACTGTTTTCTCCCAGTACCGTACTTCAGCTTGTATTTAAACACTTACTCGTGTGACAGTTTTTATTAATCACTGTCTTTTGTGATGCACTATAAATCAACATCATTTAAAAAAATAATGTATCCTGGCATCTAACTGTGTAAGTCCCTCAATACATACTGGGTAAATAAAGCAGTCTTCTACCCAAATAAAAATACCTTATTTTTCTCCCAAAGACCACTTTCTTAGGGGAAAAAAAAAAAAAAAAAAAGAATTTGTCTCGGTTGACTTTCAACTTACCTGGAATCCTAAAGTTAATTTCTGCGTATAAAATACCTTTCATCATATCTCCTTGTAAAGGTAAAACTAGGTTCAGGTCATTTCACCTCCCAGGTGCTGATCTGATGACTCATTTTCTTTCTCTCGTGATGACAAAGGTAATGATATCTCTGATTTTGAGTGTTCGGTGTATATCCTTCGTGGTTTAAAATTCAGAATGTTTAATTGACTCCGAACATTTTTCATGCTCACACTTGTGTTTCTCTTTCTTTGAGCCAAAGCTCTGCCTGCCCTATTACTTAATGGGAGGACTCACTGCAAGCTAATATAGAATAAATATTTTACCAAGCCACTTGCAATCACTGGCACGTTTCTGACTGTGCACTTAGGCTCCACACGTGGCTGGAATACAAATCCTAAGATGGGCTCCCTGGCAAAGCAGATCTGTGACCGTCAGTGACAACCCAAGATGTTTCATCCTCTGCCTGCCTCTGGACATACAGAGCCCAGAGGCCGAGAAAAGCTGTTGTATGGCCCTTGGCTTCTCTGTTAGCGAAGGCCTCCGACAACTTGGCCTGGGAGATTTCTGTGGAATAAAGTACACTCAAAAATGGAGAACGGCTCTTACCTGTTGATATTTCTGCTCGGTCTGTTCTGTGGAGCACAGATGGAAAGATGGGGGACAGTCCACAAAGCACAGATCCCACACAGACCTGAAGATCTGGGGTTGGCCCCTAGTTTGCAGATTAATTACTGAGCTGTCATGCAGTTGTCATCTGCATCATGGAGCTGGGGTTTTGTTGCTGAGGATTAAAAAAAAAATTTGTTTTTCAATTTTCTTCTTCCCTCCCTTGTCAAAGAGAAATTGTACTAGATTGAATTAAACAGGTAAGGAAGACTTTATTCAAGACTGTCATGCTAGGGGAGAGAGGCTGAACTCAACTCTATCAAAACAAGAAACGGGGAGGGAAGGGTGTAGCTTAAGTGGTAGAGCACATGCCTAGCATGCCTGAGGTCCTGGGTTCAATCACTAGCGCCTCCACTGAGAAATCAAATAAATAAATAAACCTAACTACCTCCTCCCTGCAAAACAAAAGGCAGGAGGGTTTTTAAGCGGTGGGGTGAGGTGTGGCCCTGTGATCAGGCCATCTGTGTTCACTGATTGGTCCTTGTCAATCCTTAGGCTCCTACCTTCTCATGAAGACTGAGAGAAAGGGGTCCTATCTTTTTTTCCTTTTTCCTTTCTTTTTCTCCTTTTCAAAAAAAAAAAAAAAATCTGGGAAGAGCACTTAATTTGAGGTTTCTTGACAAAATTCTAAGGGCACAAAACAGGATTTTAAACTCCAGGCACAGCGTTGTACAACTGATCTCTAATTCATTGTATGTAACCAAAACTATACCTGTTGCACAGCAACCCCTACCCCACCCCATTAGCCCAGGCAACTTCCATTTTCCTGTCTGTTTCTGTGAGTTCGACCACCCCAGACGCCTCCTGTAAGTGGAATTACACAGTATTTGTCCTATGTCTGGCTCATCCCATTCCACTTAGCTTTCTGGATAGTTATACTTCAAAAAGGATGGCTCCCAGGTCCTTGAGAAAGTTATTCCTGGGCTGTAAACTGGCAAGAGGCTGGGAGAAGACAGACATCTCAAAGGTGCAGAGAAAGATTTACAATTGCAAGTTTTCTGAAGCAAATGCTCTTAAGAAAAGGGAGGCTTGAGTAAGGGGGCGGAGTAGGAAGGGGTCTGTGGTCAAAAAGAAGGCCGTCTAAAGTGTGGGCAAGCCGAAGGGAACATTAAGAGACTGTCTTGAGCTCCCTCCTTCCCTCACCCCTGCCTTTCCTTCCATTTTTAATCCCAATCATGTAACAGAATTAGACCTTGTTAGAGGATAATTTTATTTATTATTTTTTCTATTTTTATTGTGATATAATTGACCTATATCATTGTGTAAGTTTACGATGTACAACATAATGATTTGATCTATGTATAGATTGTGTAATGACCACCACCGTAAGTTTAGTGAACATCCAGCACCTCACATACTTACATAGTTTTTTCTTATGATAAGAACTTTGAAGATAGACTTTCTTAGCAACTGTTAACTATACAATACAGTACTGTTAACCATAGTCACCATGCTGCACATCACAGCCCCAGAGCTTATTTGTTTTATAACCAGAAGTTTGTCCTTTTTACTACCTTAACCCAATTCCCCTATCCCCAACCCCCACCTCTGGCAACCACCAGCTGGTTCTCTGCTTCTATGAGTTCATGTTTTTCAAAGTTTCCATCTTAGAAGATAATTTTTTAAAAGGTAGAAATCATGATTTTCATACAGATGTAAAAAAAAAAAAAAAAGGTATGCATGTTAAACATTTTATCGAGCTCAGTAATTGAATGAGGGAGCCAGGCAGCTGTTACAACTGATTCCAAGGGAAATAGAAGTACCAGACGTTTGTAGAGCAGGAATACTAAAATGAGCACAAACGGAGGTAGCACTGGCTTTTCCTGCAGTGAGCGTGGGAGGTCAGTCTGACTGGTGCATGGACAGGATTTGTGTGTCTGTACCTAAGGATTATTGTGCACTGCTAGCAGTCCCCTCCGGTTTACAGAGTTGTAACTAATTCCCATAGAATCAGCTGTGTGACCCAGATGGGTTTGCTATGGACATTACATTATTTTCCGTGGAAGTACCCATTTTTTTCCCTGTAAGTGTTTACTACCATGATATCATTTCTCTTCATTCCTCCTTAAACATCCTTCACACCTGCGTATTGAGTACCCATTGTGGGTCTGGTGTTCTGAGAAGGGGGCAGACCCATGATATAGGTCTTCTGCCCTCAGGGTGCTCAGCCACGTTCACATATGCTCACCAATAAATCAACTCTGAGAAAGGCGGTGATGCCTGAAAAAGGTGGGACCAAGTGAAAAGCTTTGGAGTCTTCTTAAAGTGATTTCCTATCCTTGGGGCTACTCTGGAGGGATTCCCAAAGGAGGTGGCAGCTTGTCCGTGGTTGGCTCCCCGAATGTCACCAGTACAACCTGTTGATAAAACAAAACTGAGTTAATGGCTTACCCTGGTCCCAAACTTGGGCAACATCCCAGAGAGGGGAAGTTAAGGTCAGCCTTCCTAATGCCCTGCTATTCCCATGTGGAAAGTCTTAATGATTTTGAACAAGGGGCCCCACTTTTTTTTTTTTTTTTGGACCAGGTCCTGCAAATGTAGCCAGTCCTAACTATGACCATGGGTTCTATTCCCGATATGGCTACAGTTTAGAAGATTACAGCTGAAGGGTTCATTGTTTCTGGGAGGGAAAGGGTGATAGAGATGGTCTATCAGGTGAGCCAGAGCTGTTTGCAGAGTGAGTACAAGTTCATAAGGCAGAGAAGAGGAGTCACTTGGTGGAGGACACTACATGGTGGAGGAGACACACAAGTCGCCTGCTAAGTTTGGAAATGATGGGTCCTTTGTGTAGCTCTGTGTACCAAGGGCACTGCTGTGCCATAGAATGGAATAAGCCAGATGCCAAAGGACTTTGAATGCTTCAAAATGAGCGGTTTGGACCCTTCTTTTACAGTAATGGGGGGAACCTTGAACGTCATTTGAGGCAAGTACTGACAGGCTCAGAAGGAGATTTTGGACAGCCACTCAAAATTGGTTAAATTGGGATTTTGAAGGGTAATATTTTAGTTCAACCATGGCAGATGAATGTATATGCAAATTATGTTCAATCCTGTCATTTTTATGCAAAAAGAACACAAATGGTCTTCACAATTACTCTCCAGGGGGGAATATGCTAATGCAGACCACCAAGGGAGGAATCTATAGACTTGCTGAGAGTATGTTCAGAGTTTCAAGTATAAGAATTAGCCTCAAGAACCAGAAAGGAAAATCCAGAAGTAAATAGGTGAAATTCAAGTTTCAAGTTCAAAGCCGTATCATGCAGGTGTCACAGTCATCCCTAAACAGTGTGTGTGACTGGAAAGAGGGAAGAAGCAGGTGTGACAACATATTTTATTGAGCTATTAACTTGTGTCTCTCTTCCCTTAATTTTCCTCTTGCTGCTGATGTGTTTCAAGCAGGCGACCAGGTGTTAAAGGATAATTTTTTTAAAAAAAGGTAAAATCATGACTTCCATACATATATAAAATGAACACCTGCCAGCAATTTTACTTAACTCATTAATGAGAGGACCAATGAGCTTTTATAACTGCTTCAAAGGAGAATTCAAGGTACTAGACTTTTCCAGATTAGGAGTGAGAAATAAATTTACAAATACGTGAAAATGATTTCCACAGTGGGGAGGGGAGTTTTCCTCTGCCCTGTGTTTGCATGTGTGTGAACATGGTACTTGCATTACTGTCAGTTTTCTCTAAGTTAGCTTCCATTCCTACAGATTTATAAAGTAATCTAGTTAAAGCAAAGGCATGCACTCCCACAGGCTGGAATAATCTCTGGAGAGGCTCTAGCTCCTTTCCATTGTAAGGACATCTGATAATCTCCTTTACACATTCCAAAGCCTTAATTCTTTTCTATACAGAGGTCTTTTTGTTTCCCTTTGCCTCAGTGGAAGCTTTGGTTTCCCAGGGTCCAAACTAATAGCCACCTGCCATTTTCTTCCTTTCTTCCAGATGTTTAAACATTAACCCTTGGAAGAGGTTCTACTTGGTGGTCAGGAGGAGGAGAGAAGGGTGAGAAGGAATTCTGCCAGGCAGCCAGGAAAGCAGAGCCCTTTAGGGTTTGGTGGCAGAGTCTTGTGTAGGCATTGAGGCCTCTGGGGAGATGGATTTCCCCGGGAGTGGACAAAGCCCTTATACCTGGGAGGCCCAGGCGGACGGGGAGGAGGCGTCAAGTCACAGCCGTGTGGACTGATGACCAGGATGAATGTGCAATTCATCATCCAAACCAGGACATGTTAGTGGATGAAAGGGGACACAACATAGGCAGCAGGGTAAACAGGGACAATACTTGACGGCTCTGAATGGTCACATGACAGCTGCATGTCCCTGAAACAGGAAGGTCATATCTAAGTTGATTTTCAGGGGACAACACTGGACAATTTCAATCTCTGAAAGGGAGTTTCATTGTAACTTCCCGCAAGTGCTGGTTTGAGGCCATTAGCATGCTTGATGGTCACGAATAAAATTGTTTCAAAGGGATTTTGGATTCATACTGAGAGAATTTGAATATTTAGGAATAATGAGTAAAATTGATTCTGAAAAGGTGTTTTTTTTTTTAGAGATGATGTCATAGCAACAGAAGAAGTAGGCTTTGGTCCTTGAAGTGTGTGTGGAGAATTTTATTTGTTCATCAGGAGTTTTTCTTTAATTGAAGTAGAGTTGATTTACAGTGTTGAGTTAGTTTCTGGTGTACAGCAAAGTGATTCAGTTATAAATACACACATATATTCTTTTTCAAATTCTTTTCCATTATAAGTTATTACAAGATATTGAATCTGGTTCCCTGTGCTACACAGTAGGACCTTGTTTATCTATTTTATGTATATAGTAGTTTGTATCTGCTAATTCCAAACTCCTAATTTATCCCTCCTCCCGCCTTTCCCCTGCGGTAACCATAAGTTTGTTTTCTGTCTGTTAAGTCTGTTTCTGTTTTGTAAATAAGTCCATTTATGTCATATTTTAGATTCTACATATAAGTGGAATCTAAGTGATATCATATAATATTTGTCTTTCTCTGGCTGAGTTTCTTCACTTAGTGTGATCATCTCTAGGTCCATCTATGTTGTTGCAAATGGCATTATTTCATTCTTTTTTATGGCTGAGTAGTATTCCATTTGTGTGTGTGTGTGTGTGTGTGTGTGTGTGGTGTGTGTGTGTGTCTATCTCACATCTTCTTTATCCAGTCATCTGTTGATGGACATTTAGGTTGCTTCCATGTCTTGGCTATTGTATATAGTGCTGCTATGAACAATGGGGTGCATGCATCTTTTTAAATTAGAGTTTTCTCCAGATACATGCCCAGGAATGGAATTCTTGGATCATATAGTAAATTTATTTTTAGTTTTTTAAGGAACCATACTGTTTTCCATAGCGGCTGTACCAGTTTACATTCCTGCCAGCAGTGGACGTAAAGAATTTTAAATGGTATTTGAGTTTTCTTGGTTGGGAGCATGTACATTTGAAACTGGTTCTCTGTAACCCCCTGCGGCATGTCTTTCTGATGAAAGGCCTTGGGTAACACCCGTAGGTAACACTATACAGGGGTGGCCATTTCACTGGATGTGGTCAGTCCCCACGGGATAAACCACAATCTCCTGTCTTTTAAGACATTTCATGTTACTTTCCTAAATTAGTCGGGGGTCTGTCCATATTCTCTCGACCTCAGAATACAAGACCCTCATCTCATTATTCACCTTTTCACTTGCTTGTCACTGCTGCCCTCCACACCCACAATCAGTTTTGAAATTGAGGGCTGTTTAGAGTGAATCTTCTGTGAGTACAACTATGTTACCAGCTACTGCACATTCCTGTCCCCCACCTCTGTGACCTTAGGGGACCTCCTCCTCCAGGCTGCATACAAAACTCTCTAAATCTGCGTACAAAACTCCCTCTGCAGATTTGGGCTGTAGCTGACCTCAGTATTTGATTCAAAGAAAACAAAGAAAAGTACTAAATTCTTCTCTACTTGTATGGTGGGCTGAAAACTGTGCCTGCTGCTAAGTAATGCTGGGGCACCGTGACCCCAGCTGCAGGAGTAGAGGGCCCGGCTCTTACCAGTGTGTGTTCCTTGGACCCCTTAGGTAGACTGGTGAAATAAAAAAATAGCTTCTCAGAATAAAGGTTTTAAGTGCATACCATAAATACCTAGGGTTACAAACAACAGTCAGTCGTACTAAAACATCATTATCAAAATATTTAAACCACCACATTCACAATATAGTGGTATATTTATAAACACACGGAAAAACAAGACCCAGTATTAAGTCCAATAACTATTATAACAGAAACATAGTGATGAGAGAAAAAGATATGTTGAGGTGTCAGCAAGGACTGCATTACGATGTGAACAGATCGGTGATTTCCATGGGCGATCGTGTTATAGGTGCCTTTATTGTACTCTGGTGTTTTGCCCACATCCTTGACTACAAGGAATGATAAATTTAAGTCACAGATCATGAAAATAAAGGCATGGGGTGTTTTTGGCATCTGAGTTTACGGACTCCCTGAATTCTACTTCGGAATTCCTTGCGAGGTCTGTGCACCCGGGATTGGAACCCCTACTGTGGGGACGCTGCTCCCCACCCGCCTCCTCCTGGGTTGTTAGCCACCATCGGTGGGGTGACTTACCCACACCCACAGCCAGGGTCTGGGAGAGGCCGATCGTCCTGTTTTCCAGCCCACTTGTGAGTGGGCTCTGCCTGTGGTGCGCGTCCGAGCGCTGGGGAAATTGCTCTCCCTGGGCCCACATGCCCTGGAGTCTTTTCCCTCCGCTTCTTCACCCTTGGCCCTCTGTCTCCTCCTGGGAATTTAAAGCCTTTATTCCCTTTCCTCTTAAGGTGCAGAGCCTTTGTGTCATGTTTACATCTCCGCTGATACTGAACTGTTTCCACTTCGTCTTTGCATCAGCATAGTGGTCGTGAGAGCCACTGCGGCACTGACAGTCACTAGGAGACATGTGGAGGCAATTGGGGGCCGCAGAAGCAGCAGTGCCCGGGTGAACCCCGAAACAAAGGCAGCAACAAGGCCCCAGTCCTGGGCGAAGTTATTTTCTTTTTGAGAGACCTGTGCCTAGATCTTTTGAGGGAAGAGATTTGGGGCTTCTTAGTAAGTTCTGAGGCTTGGTGTGCACGTATATTTTGAGTAACCTGCCTCCCAGAGCACTTAGAACAAAATCCAGTCTCTGTACTCTGGCTTACGATTGAGTGAATTTATATCTCAGTTTATTTGGGACACTCTTGATAAGTGCCTCCTTCCCCTGCTTAATTATGAATAAAGCCCTGCATATAAGGTGAACTCTGGTAACGCATGTGTTTGACCTGCGTGTTGACACACACGTGTATCCGAGCATCACTGCAGTTAGGACCTCGGGTTCCAGGGTGAAACGGGCCTAGAAGAGGGTCTCACCTTTGTTACTTCTTCCCCCTCCTGCTGCCTGACACCCTCTGACTTACCCTGGGTGTAAATTATGTGTTTAATTTCTCCAGTCCTGTGTCCTTATTTGGAAATGGATTGGCAGAAGAATTAAGTGAATCTGCAAGTCTGTTTCTGTTCTGTAGACAAGTTCATTAGTGTCCTCTATTTTCCTTTTTTTTTTTTTTTTTTTTTAGATTCCACATATGAGTGATATCAGATGGTGTTTTTCTTTCTTTTCTGGCTTACTATGTATAAAAATAAAAAACAGATTTCTTCTGTATAGCACAGGGAACTATATTCAATATCTTGTAATAACTTTCAATGAAAGAGAGTATGAGAATGACTTATGCTGTACACCAGAAACTGACACATTGTAACTGGCTATACTTCAGTGAAAAAAAAAAAAAAAGTGAAATACTGCCTACTTAGTATACAATTCACCCTCTGGCAACCCATGTATTATTATTATTAATAATGATTCTCAATAGTATTAATAATTATCCTCTTTTTAATTTAATTACTTGGTTATATTTTACTATGGAAGTTTTGAGTAAGCTTCCTATCATTACAAATACAGAACCATTCTGTATATGTGAGGCACCCTGAAAAATAAAACTGAAATTTTGGCATTTTAGCAACTGGCTCAAAAAAACCCCACAAAACTTGACTAAAATATTTTACTTGATTTTGACCAAATATAGCTTTGTCAAACTGTATTAGTTACTTATAAAATAAAAACTAATTCAGTTATACGCAAACTTAATAGTCATATCATGTTCACAATTGATTTAAGGGTTTAAAATTATGTAGTGAATCCACTGAGTCCACTTCTGTTCCTTGATTCACCAAGATGCCCTAGCCTTTCATTGTCGTTACTGTGTGTTTATTTTATACATGACTTATCAGAAATTAAAGTCATCATCTTTCTGGAATGAATGAATGAATGAATGAATGAATACCAAACCATGAAATCTTAGCATTAAAGGGATGAAAAATGTGAATGCCATGAGGGCAGGCCCAGTGGCCTCAACCCCAACCTCGACCCTAACCTCCATCCTGTAACTAAGGCTTAGAGCAGCGGTGGGTCCGCTGGAGCTGCGTCATAGGCACATGCTGGGGGCCTGATGCCTCCCACTGCCCAGTGGGCCCTCTTACTCTGTTTGGAACCCCTGGCGCTGAATTTATTCCTTTCAGAGTGGTCTCTCCACATAGTCATCTACTTTGTCTGGCTATTTGAGGTAATCTGGGACATCTCCAATTTACTGGGATCTTAGTTTAATCATCTTTAATGAGAAATAGTCTTAGAATTCCAGAATAATAGGGTTGAAGGTGACCTGCCTTATCTTTATATCTTGCAGAGGAAGCCTAACTCCAAGAGATAGGATCCATTCCCGCTCCATTCACAAATGTATTCAAACAAACAAACAAAAAACCCAGCAACCAAAAAAACCCTAGTTTTTGAGAAATCAGAGCAATTCACAATTCAGATCCTTATTCGAGTTTGCTGTTGCATTAAGTAGAGTGTCTCCCGAAATAGGAATTCCGAGAGGATGTTCCTAGTGCTGGAGTTGGGATGTAAAATTATGAGGGCTATTCTCTAATCTGGAAGGAAGACAGCTGACAAGGACGTAAGAAAGATTCTTTGTCCCATTTGTCTTCAACTTAAAAGATCATTATATCGGCCTTTTA
This sequence comes from Camelus ferus, assembly GCF_009834535.1. NCBI lineage: Eukaryota > Metazoa > Chordata > Mammalia > Artiodactyla > Camelidae > Camelus > Camelus ferus. Next base: position 9,563,358 of record NC_045714.1, on the reverse strand, counting down.
TCTGAGAAATGGCCTCGAACAGGATTCTCCTCTGCTGCTGGGGGAATTCTCGCTGACACACTCCTGAAAGCCGGAGCAACTTGCTGGCGTAATTGGCAGGGATGTTGCATCTTATTCCATGTAACATGATTAAATCTGATTCTATATAATTACTCCCTTCCTCGGGAAAATTTCCTTGAAAGGTTAAAAAATTGATTGCTGAGAGTGGAGATTTCAGTTTTACACATTGCCCATCCGTAGAAATAATCATCTGTTGAATCGCCCTTATTCAGTGTGTTTTATTCAAATATACATTCCTTTTCCCCCATCAGGTGCGTTTAACTTCTCACCAAAGAACAATAATCAAGATTGACCCCAATGCATGAGTTCAAAAACAGAACCACATTTTCCTCTTAAAAACCTCACCGTGTTTTTCTCGTTTTTATCATCCTATGCTCTTAACATGCAAACTCTCTTGATTGCTAATAAAGAAGTAAAAGGAAGTGATTAAACTCACTAAAAACTTTGGCATTGAATTTTCATTGGGGAAAAGTAGGAAAAATAGCAAAGCAACAATTAAGCTGTCAGGACCACGCTGTCCTGACTTCCCTCTATCCTTTTCCGTGTTCTTCTCCTTCCTTCAGTCTCTCACTCAGAGTTGTGTTTGCTTTCCTGACTATGAAGTAGGTGGAATAATCTTTAGGGTCTTAAACAGTAGCTTTCCATCTTAGAGAAAACGCCAGGGCCCTTACAGTGGCTCACAGTCCACTCTGCCTTTTTTTTTTTTTTTCCCCCAACCTACTGCCTTCCTATTCCTTCATTCCGTTCCCCTCACTGGTCTCCCCACTGCTTCTAGGACATACCAGTTAGGTTCCTATAAAAACAACAACAACAAAAAAGCCATTGCTTTATTCTTCCTGAGCTACATGGCTTTCTCTTTCCTTTTTAACTTCTATGCTTTATTTCATCTTCTCCAAGGAATAAAGGAAGCAGGTTGCCCACTGCTTATTTCTGTCCTCCCCTACTACTGATGGCACTTAGATTGTCCTGTAATTCCATACTATGTCCTCAGAAAGCCATATGGACTAGAAACAAGTTAATATTTAGATTTTTGGATGACTACCTCTTTTCACCATTACCACGAAATTAATTTTTAACTTCACAAGAAGCCAGAACATAGGCCAGAACTAAATGATTGAAAACAACACCTCTGGGTTACGGAACAGGCCAGTTTTGTAGGTTAGTCCATGTCTCAACTCTGCATTCTAGAATAACAGGGCTGTGGGGGGGCCTTCCTGATCTTCTTTTGCTTACAGATGAAGCCTTTTAGATGACGCATTCTGGAAGTTAACTTTTGACATTTATCAAAGATTCCCATGTAAGGTGGTGACTGTGAAAGTCATGGAATCCAAGCGCCCTCCGTGCACACTCATCCAGTTCCCCAGTGCTTCAATGAGTTCTACAGACTCACTGTCACTTTCTTGTCTTGCTGCTTCTTGAATCCTTCTGGGATTGTGGAGTCCTTCGTCAGTTATCTAATTAATTGATCAAATATTTGTTGAGGGCCAGCTGTGTTCTTGGTTTTGTGTTATGTGCTGGGTACACAAAGGAAAATAAGACATTCAGTGAATCTCACCTGTGGTGCTGGCCCAGCGGATGTGATTACTACTGGAAGGTTTAAATTTGCTCTAAACCAAGTGCCAGGTGGGCACTGCCAGAGTCCCGCTGTCTGTCAGAGTGAAACCAGTGATGGAGATTCGTAGGTGAAGTGTGATTGGGTGTGAGCAGCTTCCTGTGAGTCATCCCACTAGAGTGACTCAAACTCTCCTTCCAGGCCTTGCAGACATTCAAAGTCTTGTCTGCGTATCTTTGAACTCAATCATCAGTAGAGATCAGGACTGGCTGGGGACAGACTCATGGGCAGCTCTCTGAGCTCTGACTTCCATGCCTCTAACCCAGATGGTAAAAGCAGCCCTGCCTTCGAGTTTCAGCAAAAAAATCCAAATCATACTACTTGTGACACAAGAGTTTTTCTGAAGATTTGAGGGCCTTGTGGTGGTGAGGAGTTAAGTGGCAATGATACAAACAAATTCATGTGTTTGGAAATTAGTGTTTTAGTTAGGGTACACACTATGCTGCTATAACAAAGAGGACCCCCCCCCCCAAACACGTGGATTAGTGAAGATAGAAGGTGATTTCTCACTCATGAAACCATATAGGCAGGGCAAGCAGAGGTGATCCAGGGCTGACGGGATGGGTGGATGGTTGGATGGATAGATAGATATATCAGTGTGTGCATTGAGGGCATGTCTGTGCTCATACCTACACATCTACATAAAATTGTGGTGTTTGTGACAGTTGCAAATGCAGACTGACTCAGCTGGGTTGTATAGGCCACTTAATATCCCCAGTGTGGTCTCGTTTTAACATGATTTTCTAAAATGGTGAATAACTAACTTTTGGTAAAATGCTGAACAAAATACGTACCTCCATGACAAAATTAAGGAAAACCACTTGCCTTGATTTACATGATAACTGCATTCCTGGAAAATTCACTATTATTAATATTAACCCACAATACAGTATTTCTCTACGTTAAATTGGGGTCTTTCAGAAGTCGTGTGGATATGGAGTGACCTTTTGTTAGGTCAGGACTGTCCGAGGTTTCAGAGCACTCCCAGCCTCCTTTACCCACCCACCAAGTGCTAGTAGTGCCCCTAAATGTTATGGCAATAAAAGTGCCCCCACAACTTCCAAAATGCCCCCTAGGAGATGGCATTGCCTTTACTGACAACCGCTGCTCTAAAGGAACGTGGGTGGAGTGTTCTTTCCCTGACTTTGGGGCCAAGGTTCATCCTGAGCAAAAGTGCAGTCGTCACCATTTGTGTCTCCTTCCAAAGGTTTAAGTCGTAGGAAAGCTAAGTTCTTGCCCTCAGTAACCCACGCAGGTTGAGGTAAATGTGCACCTGCGTGCAGACACATTTAACAGAACCGCCCGTGCTTTTTCTAATGCCCACTCAGACTGTATGGGCGTGATTTTCCCCATGCGGAATTTAGTGAGGAAAAAAAATTAAGGGAGAAAAGGCAAAAGCAATCTTCTTTTGCTACAAATGTCTTAGACCCATTATTGTACGATGTGTGAAAGTACTAAATTTACAGAAAGGTCTAAGTAATAGCAAACAAGGTGAGGAAATTTACTTCCAATAGGCAAGGTATAATCTCCCTAAAAGGAACCCTGAAGTAGACTTATTCAGCTGTACATTTAGGTTACTTTACTGTCAAGGGAAATTGGAGGAGGATTTGAGGGCAGATGTTAACCTGAAATGCACACACAGCTGCATGCATATATCTAGGGCACACTTTTGCTTTAGTTAAGTAGAAGACCTTAATCATTCTTGGCAAGTTTTAGCTCCTGGTAATAAACAAGTTTCTTTCTTAATGATCAGATTCTCCTTCCTTAGTCTTTTCATTACTTTAGTTAGTTTTTTTTTTCTTTTCTTTTAAACATTCTTGGCTACCGAATCCTTGTTTTCCAGGCAGGAAGAAGATTAATGATTATCTGTGACTGTAACAAGCTATCACTACTTGGCGCCCAGACTGTTCATCTATAATGTAGTGGAAGAAGGTTGAGCTGGACTCTTTAATGGCCTTTCCAGTTCAAGATCTTTGGTTTCAGGGACCTTGGCTGTAGCTGAATGACCCTGTATTTATTAGCCAGGATATTCTTCTAATAAATGGGTAAAGGGACTGATTTTTTTTCCAGTAGGAAATTAGGAGACCCCACACATTCAAATTACTCTCACTCTCATGTTTTACCTCAGTTTAGTATTACATCTCTGCAGCACACAGCCTGGGTTTGAATCTCAGTTATGTTACTCATTAGCTGGGTGACCTTGAGGCTACTGCTTAACATCTCAGTGCCTCAGTTTCTTCAGGTGTAAAATGGAGATCGTGTTAGTCTCTGTAGAGTTCTGGTGAATAGTAAATCAGTCTGCACACTACCTGCTTACAGTGGTTCTCAGCACATGGTAGCCTCTGGGCATTCTTTGACCTGTTATATGAATCCCTGGTTCCCAACACGTGATGGACATTTGGTCAATAGTCGCTGAACTGAATGAGGCCATTTCACTTCTGAACATTTCTCCAAACTCACTTTTTCCTATTGCCAGGGCTTGATGCAAAAAATCTTGTCTTCAGCACTTCAGAGATTTGGGTTTGTAATGAACTTCGGAAATCATGTTGGACCTGGCAGGGCCTGGCCTCCCGCAAATACTGTGGAGCGTTTCTCCAGCCTGTCATCTGTGGCTCTGCAGTGTTTCCACGGGCACATTCCGGGAGTTACCCCCTCGTGAAGGTTTACAGCACAATAATGTCACTTTGTCTGTAACCTTGAGAGAGCTGTGCTTGGGGCTTCTGTTATAATGTGACTCATGAAGGTTCCAGCCTTCCCATTCTCATCAAACAGATGGATTTTGAATCCTGGGAGGATTTTATTTTTCTGTTGTAAAAATGATGAGTATTATGGGCTTCAATTTTCCCTAAATTGATAGAGTTCTGCTATATCCTTCCAACGCAAAGGGCTGCTCTCTTTGTTCATTCCCAGAACAAGTTCTTCAGTCCTTATGGGAGTGTTGAGCAGGAATCCAAGGTAGCACGCTGGGATTAGAGGTATAGACTGAATATGTGTGTGCCCTCAGAATTTATATGTTGACCCCTAACCCCCACTGGGATGGTGTCGGGAGGGTGGAGCCCCCACAAAGATTAGTGCCCTTATAAAACAGATGCTGGAGTGCTCCCCCGCCTTTTGCCATGGGAGGACACGGTGAAAATATGGCAGCCTATGGACCAGGAAGCAGGACCCCATGAGACACCGAATCTGCCCATGACTTGACCTTGGACTTCCCAGTCTCCAGAATTGTGAGAAACAATGTGTGTTATTATAGCAGACCAAATGGGGAAAGAGAGTGTGGCACTCGTCTGAGAAACAAAACTTAAGGGCTCACCAAAAAACTCAGTCATAATATTTTAATGCAATATTTTAAAAAGCCAAAATTTATTTAAAATTAATTTTAAAAATCCCATGAAAAGTGAAAAATCAAAATATTAAAGAAAGACTGGGTCGAGGTAAAGTTAAAGTGAGCTGTGGGCCAAAAATCATGAATGATACTAGTCCTGTGTTGGTTTTTTTTGTTTTTTTAATTGTGATATTTTGTTCATCATGGATGTTTTGGTATTACTTTTGATTTTAAAAAATATTGCATTCTAACATGATTTACCTGGATAATTGAATGTTTTGGCGTCCCCTCTGCCACCCTCAGACTTTGTGCCTGAGGCTTGCGCCTCCCTCCTCTTGCGTTAGTTTCTGCCTTGAGAGAGAGCCACGGTCATCCTTTTAGTCTTCACATCAAGTTCAGGACTCTTACGTGCTTCACATCAAGTTTAAGACTCAAGTTAGGCCTCTTGCGGAGGGATGAGGTCCACCTGAGCACAGGCGTGTGTGAGAACGAATGTCCGAGGGCAGGGAGGGAACTCAGGAGGAGTTATATTTTGTCTAAGATCAGTCTCAGAGCCTCCAGGGAGCTCTGTATCCTTCCTGGTCCTCAGGCTTGCTAACTGTGACACCCAGGAGTCCACGGGTAGCCAGCCACAGAATAGCCTCCTTCTGGGGACCATTAAAGGCAAGGGTGTGAGCCGAGAGAGACCCCAGGATGAGGAATCTGCTGGTAGACACTTGACTGGGACATGCGGTTTAAAGTGTTAGGATTCCATGAACTGTAGTTTTTTCACTACCATCTCAAAAGTCAGTGGATTCTCTAAGCTGAGGGGTGGCAAGCTTTCTCAGTAAAGGGTCGGTTAGGAAACATTTCAGGCCTACACACTGTACAGCCTCTGTCATAAGGACTCAACTCTGCCATCGTGGTGTGGAAGCGGCCACAGAAGACAGGTGGGTGGCCGTGGTGGGGGCGTTCCAGGAGAGCTTGATGCAGGGACACAAATTTGCATTTCATGCAGTTTCCACAGTTGCAAAATCTTCTTTTCTTGATTATTTTTCAAATGTTAAAAATGTTTCCTTGAGGTTTTTTTTTGTTTTTTTTTTTTTTTTTAACTCTTGGTCCATACAAAGACAGGCAGCAGCAGCATCTGGCCTGCGGGCTGCGGGCGTTGGCTGACCTCTGCTCGAGGCCAAAGCAGAGAAACCCTGCAGCTCTTAGCTCTGAGACAATCCAAGAATGTCTCTGAGCAGTGCTGCAGAGTCTTCGAGGAGGTAATTTAAAAATGTGTTTAAGTACTGAGATGAGAGTCACAGTCTTTTGAGAGGGAGGGGATTGAAGAGAACCACAGATTTGTTGTTCCAAACAGCTAAGCTGCCTTTCGGTGACCCCCAGCAGAGCCCCTAACACTTAGCAATGATCTGTGTCAAACAATTCAAATTGCCTGCAGTGATGTCTGTTTTCTTGTCTGAACTGGCAGTTCTGTGAGGGCAGAGGTGCTGTCTGTCTCGTACCCCTGACTCCCAGGACAAATTTGGCACAAAGGAGGGTTACAATAAATGTTTGATGAATACAGAAACACATTTACATCCCAAGAAAAATAGCTGAATATTCCCGTATTTCAGGCTCACCGACAAATACCGTGTTTGTCAACACAGGCATACTTTTGCAGAGATTTATGAAGACATTAATCCACTAGAAAAAAAAGTTTCCTTCTTCAGAGGAAAGATCCTCTAACATCAGTAGACAGTAATAAATTACCCTTTTGTCTGATGTAAGTTATTAACTACCCACCATAAAATAAAAAATAAAATTAAAAAAAAGACTTAAATGGTTATATCTTGGTTTTAAATGGATAAAGTATTTCCTTACTTTCAAAATAAACCAGGAATCCCAAAGTATCTAAATGTACCAATGGGCTGGTTTTCAACAGGAAATCAGTCACTCTTTGTTAACATAAGGGAAGTGTCCTGGGTCTGGTAATTCAATTTTAAGATCAATGTTGTTCAATTATTTAGTAATAAATCCTCCTAGAGCAACATTACACAAGCACTGTGCATTTTTTTTTTTTTTTAAATAGGATTGGGGGGAGATGAGATGGCAAATTATTGATCAGATGAGACTATGGGGAACTGGTACATTTCTGCAAATGCTAGAGCATGTCCAACAGCACTGAATGCTGCTTAGAAATGATTCTAATGTTTTATCCATGCATTTAGTGCTAAACTGCAAAGCACTGGCATCTTTTCAATGCAAAAGTCATCTCAGGGGAATCCTCATTTCATCTGAGGTAAAGTTCTAAGGTCAGTACATCAGGCAGGAACCATCTGCAAAGTAAACTATCTTTGCAGATCTCTCAGGGGGGTGTCCTGTTGGAAACTGACATACACTAGGTCGATGATTTCAGTCTGGGCACTTTTACTCTCGGGTAGGAGGAGATCTCTGTTTTCCTGGGTATGCGTACCATGTGAAATGGTTGGTTTGTGTTTTTCGGCTATGGGAGTTGTGCATCTTTAAGCCCCACTAGGTCTGATGGTTATACCATGGAAGACAATTGAGGAGGAAGATGGGAGAAATAGTGAATTTGTGTTTCCTGTATGACACTCATTCTGGAAGGATTTGTTCATTGACTGGATGGAGGGGACAGTTGCTCGCGCTGTTGAAGGCATAGCTGACACTCTGTTAATTGACCAGCCGCCTTGTTGGATGAATTACCTCCTCTGTTCCCTCTGCTGACTACCTCTGCCTTCATGCTGAATACACTTGGCTGGCAGAATACTTTTGAGTTCCCCTGCACACTTCTGTTCAGGCTCTGTGCTTACCAAGTGTTAGCTTTGTTGTCTCAAATCTGTTCATGGTAATTGTACTTGCTATTATAATTATACAATTTAATTAAGTATTATATAAACTGATAAATTGTAAGTGCAAAAGAGAATTATCTCTATAAAACTAAATTGAACGCCTTGGAAAAAATTGATAAAGGCAATTAGCTAAAAAATGCTATCAGATTAGTTGTGAGGGAAACAAATGTTAAGATAGTGAAAATATAAAAATGTAGTGGTCTGAATTCAAATGACGTAAAACGTGCTTTGAGGTCTTGCAGCGTTTTCAAGAAAGTGCCAGTGGAATTTAGGGTGATGCATTCTGTTTCACGTGAGGAAGAAAATATGGAACCCCAGTCAGCAGGTCTATATTCAGGATGGCCTTCTTCATCAAAAAATGGGGAAATTGTAGATTCATATGTTTTAGAAGTGGAAATAAACTGGTTAGGGCAGAGACTGTGCATTGTTCATTATTGGTATTTTAATTCTTGACTTCTTTAATAATAGAAACCCTGAATACTAGCTGGGTCACAACATCCCAACTAGACAATAGATTTCTAAGGTGCCCTTTCAAGCTCAGTATGGCCATGTGGTTAAGCTCTGGCCAAAAGGATGTGAACAGAAGTGGTGTGTCCCGTTTCCGTCACACCCTTAAGAGAAGCAGGCAGGCACTAACTTCCATCTTCCCCTTCGGATTGTGTGGGACACCAATGTAGTAGTAGGAGCTGGAGCCACTTCCGTGGACCCAGAGATGATGGAAGCTTTGGGCTGAGACAGACCTGTCCCATCAGCCCTGGACCACCTCTGCCCGTACTGTTTCATGGGTGAGAAATCAACCTCTGTCTTCATTAATTGACTGTATTGTTGGAGTTTCTTCATTACAGTAGCATAGAGTGTACTGTAAATAAAACACACTTTATCTTTCTATAAATATATATAATTTATATTTTTATATATGGCATATAATACATACATTTGTGTAATCGTATGTATAATGATTTTCTGATTTTCACTTTAAATGACCTTTTCAACTAACTGAGCAATCTGCCAGTTCAGATAACAAGGCTTCTACTGTATTATTTTTTCCTCTTCTTTTATACTGAGCATATAAGTTGAGTTTGTTATCAGTTAAAAGTGCTCTTGGTGAGAGCAGATTTTGCACCTTTATCTAGTGAAGTTCTGTAAATAGCACAGGATTGGTCAGCTGGCAGTTGTCAGCATCGATACCAGAGGAAGAAGAGGGCAAAGGCTTAGAGACCATCTCCTGCCCCTCTAAGTGTGGCCACTTTGGAGGACCCAATGGCTGCCATTCATCCTGGAGCTTATCTGAATGGCATTCCCAGGGTTGAGCAGTGCACAGCCTGAGCAGCTGTAGGTGGAGCTCCTGCTGATGCTTGCCGAAAGGGCTTTTCTCCCTCAAACTCAAAACTACCTCATGAATCAATCATTGAAACATGATGCTGGCAAGCATGTAGCAAAGCAGATACTCAAACATTGCTGGTGGAAGTGAACATTGGTAACTTTCTTGAGGAGGGTGGTATTCATCAAAAAGGAAACACTGCATATGCTTCAACCAACATTTTCTTCTAGGAGGTAATTTTTAAGAAATCCTCACATGTGGATGGAGATATGTGTTCAAGTGCGTCGTCTATAGCGGCAGAGAAAAATCTAAACATCCCTCTTCTGTTTCTTTATTCCACTGTTACCTGAGCACAGCCAAAGTCTGCAGCTTATGGAAATTCAGACTGGAAATGACGCATAGTGACCCTGACCTCAGGGAGCTTACCTTCCTGTGAGGTGTCAGGTTCCCAGCAAACAGATGAACAAGTGAATATGTATCACGGTGTCACAAAGTCTATAAGGCAATGGAGACGTTATTTATGAATCAGTACGGAATGCTGTTAAGCCACTACAACAGAATGACATACACCAATGCTCCCTGATACGAAAAGTTATCAAAACTTTTTCAATTCTTTCAAAGAAAAAAAATAATCATATTGGAATACAATGTGAGTGGTAAGATCACAGCCACATAAAGTGTGTGTCTATGGGCATGTAAATGACTCTGACTGTACAAAAAACATCTGAAAGCATGTGCATCCGAATACATGGTGGCTGTGTCTGGGGTGAGTGTCTGAGTGCCAGGTGAGGGTGAGTGTGTACACATGGGCCAGGGCTGGGGGAGTAAGAATAAGAGGAGGTTTAATGCTTTATTCTGCAGTATTGCATCTTCTGCACTGAGACTATGTTCCCGTTCTCCTTTTGCATTTAGTAAGAAACCTACAAGAACTAATCAGTGCTTCTCTAAAGCTGGTAAGGGACTAGGGCAATAGAGAGAGATACTCTCCTGTCCTGTTGCTAGGACTGGACTGCAAATTTGGCTGACCTTTCTAGAAGGTAATTCCAACAGTTTTAAAAAGCTCAAGCTTTTGAAGCAGCGGTTTCACATCTAGGAATTTAGCCTAGAGAAATAATCCATGATGTGCGGAAGGCATTTAAATAGAAGAATGTTCATTTCAGGTTTGCTTATAAAAATTTTAAAAATGATGCCCAACAAAGGGAACTGACTCAATGAAATGAAATACATTATTGCCGTTTCCCTGTGATAAGACTTTGCACAATTCGAAATCTTTTGGTGACTGCGAACATGTAAACGTTCACAGCATGGCCATTTGTGGGGAAAAACAGTAGAAAACAAAAACTGACTGCATCATACCATCCAGCGCTGTAATAAAAATCATCTGGGTATCTACCTATGCGTTTATGCACCTGTCTCTCTCTCTGTGTGTGTGTGTGTGTGTGTGTGTGTGTGTGTGTGTGTGTATGTATCTATCCATTTATCCATCTACCTAACAAAAAACTGGAATGAAAACCAAAGTTTTTAAAGCAGTAGTGTTAATATGTAATCATGTTTGCTTTAAAATTTAATTTTGTAAAATGTTCTTGGTGTCTGCAGCGCAGAGGTATTACTTTTATGAACACACATGCACGTGCGTAGTGGTATTAGGTATCTTAGTGAAAATATCGAACACAGAGACAACCCACGTGTTGCAGCTGTCAGCATCATCTCTTCTCCTTTTCCGTGTGCCAACTCAAAAGGTGATTAATCCTGAGGAAAACGTATTCCCATCACAGTTACTATGAATTAGGTCGAACCATAGGCAATTGCTGTTTGTAGGGAAAAAATACTGTCAGTTTTCTATGGTTCCTCCTATTATCTCTGGTGTATCCTTTAGTCTGAATGAAATTACTCAGTCTCTCCTGACTGTCATTCTTTCCAGCAAAGACCAGTCTTTCCGGGAGACTTTGTGATGAAGGTGGTCAGGTTCTTTATCTTTGTGAGATGGGGGCTTCAGAAGCTGCAAAGGGCCCCCCACTTGGTGTAATACTGTACTTGTCCCTGTTGTGAAATTCTTAATAATTTTTGCACAGTGGGCCTCTTGTTTTCCATTTGCACTGGGCCCTGCCAGTTCTATAGTGGCCCTAGCTGGGAACATTCTGGAAATCAATGGCCTGTGATTTCAAGTATGTATATAAAGAAGATAGTATTTTTGGGAACCCTAAGGGAGCAGTCAAATAAAATTGCCCTCATTTTCTAAGCCATAGACTTAGGCACATTAACACTAGCCTCTGTGTCACTGGGACCATCTCGGGGACACGGTAGGTGTCCATGTGTAGGAGGTAATGGAAGGTATCCCTGGGTTCTTCTAGGTTTAAAAAAAAAGTGATGAAGTTATATAATACCCTAGGGTCCAAATGGGCACATACAGTTCTCATTATTGCTTTCATAAGCTTTCCATATGCCTATCAAGAAGAGAAGGCATTCTATTTCGCTTGCTTTTGGAATGAAACTGGCAAGAAATAAAACAGCTCTAACCTTTGCGTCTCTCCCACATACAGCAGATATGATGCCTGTTAGGTTGGATTCCTGCCTTATTAAAACTGTGCTCTCCACCTGAAACTAATAGAATTTTGTAAGTCAACTATACTTCAATTAAAAAAACTGAAAACCAAAAATCTGTGCTCTCAGCAGAAGGTACTCAACTCCACCCCTGTTTCCTGCCAGAATGACACTCTTACTTAATGGAGAAAAGAGGGAGATGCAGAGGATGGAACTTAAATTCATCACCTTGCTCTCCTGGACAGCCATGCGAACTACCAGTGCACTTGGCCTATCATATTTCTGAGGGGTTGTTGTTCTGCCTCTCACTCTAAAATAATAACGTTGACAAAAGGAATCTTCTGTGGGCCCTTGCTTGTGTGTTATCATCCCTATATCTCTATCTCTCACATAGATCTTTCAAACCAAGTGATATTCTGTTGTCTAGTCTATCCCAGTATGGAGTTTTTCTCTGAAAAATTCAATTCCTTAACCTGGTGTTTCCACACCTAAGAATACATCCCAGATAAGTAATTAGTGATGTTCACAAACGTGTAAGTTATAAAAACACTCATTTTAGGATTGCTTGAAATGATTTTTATTTTTAATTTTTATTGAAGTATAGTCAATTGCAATGTGTCAATTTCTGGTGTACAACACAATGTCCCAGTCTTGCATATATATATATACATATATTCAGTTTTCATATTTTTTTCCATGAAAGATTATTACAAGATATTGAGTATAGTTTCCTGTGCTATACAAAAGAAACATTTTTAAAAAAATCTATTTTTATATATAGTGGCTAACTAAAATTCTTTTAAAACACAATGCCTGGCAATAGGGTAGTTATTTTAGAAAATTATGGTAATTCCATGTGATAGACAATCATGCAACCATTAGAAACCTTACTTATAAAAAATTGCTAATGACATGAGGTGGAGTTACAGCTCAGTGTATTAATCTTCTTGTTGCCTGTGTTATTTGGCAACTCAAAACCACACCAAAGGAAAATAGCCAAAGAAGGCTAACTATGAGAAAAGCGAGGGATCCTCTCTTGGAGAGACAGTTTTTCTTCTCTCGGAAACCAGAGGAGGGGAAGACACAAGATGGACAGAGACTCAAAGGAGAGGCTGGATGGCTGGGGAGACCATGTGTCCTAGAAATGGGGGGAAGAAGGGAAGAATATTCCACTGGGAGACACAGGGAGGAAAGTGAAGACTCTGAGTTACTAGTATTAGTCATCGCGTGAAGAGCCACCATTCAGCAGCCTTGTGTGGTCTTCAGCATCCCAGAAAGAGAGGACTGGGGAGATGGGCTCACGGTGAGGGGCCGAGAAGAGGGGAACCTGGCCGTCCTGGTCAAGGTAGAATTTGGTACAACTAGTAGGATATAGATGCAAATATGGTGGCAGTGGACGAATCACATAGTAAAACCCTTTTGTTTTTCACAAAAGGGTTCTGAGATGTATTCATTCATTCAGTAACTATTACACAAGGATCTGTTCTTTGCAAGGTACCCTGCTAGGTACGGGCTGTACGCTGTGGAACATGACAGGTTTCTCCCCTACTGAGGTTGTGCATTTTTCTTGAAGGAACGCTCGGGTCAGAGCAAACAGAACACAGTAGGAGAGCATGAGAGTATGATGGAGGATAATGTTTTCCTTGATAGAAATATAATTCCATTAACACGAATGATTTCATGAAGAATTTTGAGTTTTGCTGGTCAAGCACATAAGTCATTCTTCAGTCAATGCTGGGAGAGGGGAGTGATGGATGGGTTCTGATTCAATTTCTTTCAAAAATTGGTTTTGAAACTTGGGGAAAGTATTCTTTCATAAAGTCTCAGAGTGAGTGGTTCTCAGCGATGACATACTGATATCTGGTATGTTGAAGTCAGTTTTGAGATGTATTACCAATAATTAGTAACTGATACAGGATACCAAAGACTTTTTTAAAGCACTTTAAAAAATATAGTCCATCATATTTCAAGTAAGTCAGTGACTTGCATCATGATTCCTAGGAGACGGAAGACTGGACTTATAACCAGAGAGCTGGGAATTGTCATGAAACTTACATCCAATTTTATCTCTGTCTCAGCTCAGTGTGAATCACCGATATGGTGCTGTAATTTGTCTGAATTTTTTTTTTCAAAATTGGATACGTCTATGAGAGTTAGTAGATTGCTTAATATTTATTTTGTGACTGGTAAAGCTTCATCTTGAAACCACTGGTTTTGTTTTTGTTTGTAAACAATTATCCATATAGAAGATCCCATCAAGAAACATTCAGTTCTATTTTTGCTAGCAGGCAATATAAATTTCTAAGTCAGGGTTAGCAAGCAAAGCCATACAGGGTTACCTCTCTGGCCTGAATTGAAATAGTCCACATGTAAGGCAAGTACGAGTGAGGACTGTGGTGAATTTCAGGATGCATGCTGGATTTGAAGAAATTCATTTAGAAAGTTGTGTGCAGAGAAGAAATGACAATTTCTGGTCACATTTGACCCACCGGCTCTTTCCTTAAATACCACGTCATCTAACTTGCTTTCAGTGTCTCTTCTTGTATTGATATGGTTCTCATCACTGGATTTCTTTTAAAGCTTTACTTCTTCCTAAGTTATTTATATACATGAACAGGAATTCATAACCAGTAATCTATAGTCAGTAGAGAAACATTTAGTCCTGTTACAGCAAAACCCTGAAAGACATAAGGTAGAATTTCCCTAAGGCAAGTGAGCCTAGGATCACAGATGTTGCCACTTCTCTTCAGTCTTCTCTAGCCTGCTATTCTCAAGGAGCTAGCCTGATGTCTCCATTAGTGAAGGTTTTGATTGCCAGTAATAGAAATTCTCCTTCTAAATGACTTAAGCAGAAAAGAGAAAATCTAGTTTTGGGTGTGTATAATGCAAAACACCCCAAAGTAGAGTTGGTTTTCAGGGAATCGAACGATGTTGGTGGGGCCAGGCCTCTCCACTTTTGTCTGTACTCCCTCCCGTGTTGACTGTGTTCTCAGAGTCCATGTTCTGGGCAAGATGGATGCCCAGAAGCCCTTAACCTACATTATTCCAGCTTTAAGTCCAGTGGAGAAAAACGTGTGCTTCTCTTTCAATATTTTTCTCAATAAACTTGTGCCTGAATCCCTGACTCAGGCTCTGCCATCTATGCGGTCCAACCTTAGAGAGCAAGCAAGGAAAAAAAGACCCCAAAACTGTGTCTGGGAGGGTCACTTCTCATGGTGTGATCTCTGATAATAGAGAACAAAGGTTTCCACTTTTTGAACGCTAAACCAGTTGATGGATAAGGATTCCGCAGTTACTCCTGCTGGTCCCTGTCCGAACAAAGAGCACTCACAGGGCTTATATGATTATTATTATTTTACTGTTTTTTTTTTTTCTTTTGGATGAAGACTCAAGTCAAATTCAGGTGGTTATTTGTGAGACACTTACATTGTCAAGACATCCAAGGCCCCCCTTGGATGACCTTGGGATTCAATATTCTGGGAAGAAAGGGGGCCTGAATTTTAGGAACTCTGTAATTGTTCTTTATTTTGAGTGGGTCAGGGGTACTTTGGGTAAAAGCCTAAGAATTAGTTAATGCTGTGCCATTCGATGTGATTCTACCAAAAAAAAAAAAAAGACGAGAGTGAGTAGAAATTTTATGGCTCTAAAAAAATTCATCTAAATTTCATGTATTTTGGAGGTGACCTCTTTGGAGCTTTCTGGCTCTCTGATTTCGCATTCCAAAGACCAGGAATGAAAGAGGAAGGGTTATAATTTAGGGCCACAGTATAAACACAGTTGATTGCAAAGAACAATAAATTGCCATCAGAAATCAATACATTATTTTCCAAAGCTTGTCTGGGGAAGAATCATTCCATCTTTACAGACACAGTGGATGTTTGCTAGATTTATAGTTGTTTGTTGGGGGTTTATACAGCATCATATTTCCAATGGAATCCATAAGGAAGAGAAGCTTGGCCATTCAGCCTCCCTTTGGGGAATGCATGACTGCAGAGAAATCTCAAGAGAGGGTGCATGCAGAGTTATAAAGGAGCAATCTTTTTCATGTACAATTAATTGTCCAATTAAAGATTCCTGGGCTAGTCCATTTAACTCTCTACTTTTTAGTGCTGTATTTGGCACATGGGGGCCCAAATTAGATAAGTTTATTTTTATTAATGTGGATAATATTAAAAATTTAGACGTCCTGATATCTGATGCTTAGTTGTGTATATTTAAAAGGGAAATTTAACTTGTATTAGGACACTGAAAATCTATAAATATGTTGATCGTGGCCACAGAATGTCCCAAACCCTAGATTATAATTTACCCAGAGCAGGGAAGTAGAATTTGAAGATTTTGGACTCAGGCACAAATAATTTGGGGACATATACTGAATACTGAGTTTCTTCCCCTAGAATCCTTACTTACAGTTATTGGGAATTTGAGATGCACAGTATAAGCTGATTTATTTGCAATTCACTAATTTGGAGTCCGTGATGCTATGACTTAGCCAGACTAACATCTCCTTGTGCCTTCTAGTCAAAAAGAATTAGCTATGCTATGCAAAAGGACTTTGCCAGGGAGCAGCTTATCTATTTATTAAAGTACTTGACAGACTGGAAATTGCATTTATTGAAATTGTTTTGTAATTTACCTGGACTCCAATTAGTCCAAAACTGTGATGTTTGACTATATTTCACTTTATCCCACAAGAACATCTAGTCCAAATTTTAAACATCACATTTGTTTCTAATAAATTTTTTTTATAAAATTAGATATTTTTCTCCTTTAAAAATCCTTCTTTTCATTTTATACCATAAATAATAATGGAGTGTCATGACTGTATAATAAAACATTCACCTTCCTGGGTAAACTGCTCTGCTCTTATTATCTGTGTCCTGAAACAGAGCCATTCTGTTAACTGAAATCATGAACTGTCTTAGGTCTAAGTATGAATTAAGCAGAACCAGTAAAATGTTAGCTGGCCATTTTCAACCAATGCCATGGAGAAGCTTAGATGTTTCCAAAGTCCCATATTAGACAAAATGCTCAGTGTCCGAGGGTCTTGTGTCAGGTGAATGCGTAGCAAGGTGATTTCTAAGACAGACTTGAATAAAACCAAGGACATTCAAAGGCTGACTTTCCTGACTGTCTCCCCAGTCTAAATGCACAAAGAGGTGGAAACTGCTCCATCTGTGACTGTCTCAATCTGGAGCATATAATCCCCTTTTTCGGACAGGGTTCAGGGAAAATGGGGGTTTTCTCATTGCCCCAGGGACCTTGTCTGACCCAGCAGGACTTCTAGTGAATAACCACGAGGCCCCTGAAGCAGCATGGTCTTTAAGTTCAGTCCAAAACGATGCTCAGTCTCGGGGTGGCTCACTTCTGACAAGTCCTGTCGCTAGAACCAAAGAATAGGTAGAGAAGGTTGAAGGGGAAACTGTGCTTTGTGTTCTGTTTCTACTAAAAATTACAAGGATGTCAGGAGCACTGATTTTAATCAGCCTCCCACACGTCGTGAGGATGGAAATCCTAGCAAGTTCCAAAACCTGTAAGTTTCCATTAGACACAGAGTCATCTAGAACTGCCGTCTCAGGGGATGCGCTCACCACCTTTAATGGTCCACAAATTCTTCTGTTTATCTGCATCTCCCCTTCTCACTCTACAGTTTGCCCTTTGTCTTAAAATTACTGATGTGTAAGATAACGCAACATTTGGTCACTTACCAAATACTTATTATTCTGTATCAGGCATTGTGGGTGGGCACTGGAGATACAGAAATTAACATGGTACCCAAAATCCTTGTCGCCAGAGAACTTATATTCCTGGGGGTGGATGTGGGGCCACAATAGACAAGTCTTCTGTGTAAAAACTGGGAGCTGTAAGTACTCCATATACTTATACAGAAAGATATAAGTATTATAAAAAACAAAGCAAGGGGGAGGTGTTGCAGTGATGTGGTCAAGCTGTTTTAGTTAGGAAATCAGAAAGCAGTTCTTGTGTTTTAATGTTCAGCTTCTCGAAGTGTTCCATCAAAAGGCAGATATATTTTCGTAAGGTGGTGGTTTTAGGATCCTCCAGAGACACAGAACCAATAGGATATCAATGTAGATACAGGTACATAGTAATAGATACAGGGAGAAGTACAGATATAAGAGGAGATTTATGGTGGTAATTGTTTCATGCATTTGTGGAGGCTGAGATGTTCCACAGTCTGCTCTCTGCAAGCTGGAGGACCAGGAAAGCCAGTGGTATAGTTCAGTCCAAGTTCAAAATCCTGAGAGCTGGCAGACCACTGGGTTAAGTCCTAGAGTCTGAAGGTCTGAGAATGGGGGCTTCCATGTCCAAGGGCAGGAGAAGATGGGCATTCCAGCTCAAGAAGAGAGAGAACTCACCCTTCCATCACTTTTCTGTCCCATTCAGGCACTGAATGGACTGGACGATGCTGCCCCCCTTGCTGAGAGTGGGTCTTTCCTCAGTCTACCAGATCAAATGCTAATCATTTCCAGATACACCCTCACAGACTCACCCAGAACTAGTGTTTTACCAGCTATCTGGGCATCCCTCAGGGCAGCCAAGTTGACATATAAAATGAACCGTGACAGTGGTGTGAGACTAATCTTTATTTCAGCTTGTTAATCATCGATGTCTTGCTTACATGTGGATAAATGTTGGATATTCATGGTCATTTGGAAGACCCATGAGTTGGAAGCTTGAATTTGTACAGCTTTGCTGTTTCCTTTGAAAAAGAATGTCTCATCAGTTACATGTTAGAAGGGGAAGGATGGGTGCCTGACTCTGTAGTCAGACCTGCGGCATGGAGTCCTTCTGTGAGAGGTGGGGTACCTGTGGCACCCCTGTTACTATTGGAGGTGTGCTCCTTAAGTCAGCAGAATTCTTGTGGATTTCAAAGGTGTTCTAGGAGGATAAGGTTGCACACCGACTGATGGGTCAGAGCTGAAGAGATTCCACATCAGCAGCCTTTCTCCTTAAATATGCACTTTTAACTTGCAAGTCTTTCGAACAATAGAGTTGTCAATAATTTAGTAAATCATCTCCAATGTGTTAAAACTTTTATAGCACTTTGGGGTAGCAGTCTGGCAATGTTTTACATCCTGGATGCTACTGCAAATCAAAAATCTTTATTATAGAACCAAGTACGTACACAGAGCTCTCCTAAAAAAGAGGGGAAAGGGACAAATGTTTGTAGATAAATATTTGCATAATAAAAATGTTTTAAGGAGAAAATTTTGTTGTAGTGAGGCTAGAATGAATGCCTAACTTGGAACACAAAATCGAGTAACCTTCATCTCATTCGCCTGGTTTATGATGAGATCTTCAAGTCTGGTTTGATTACAGTCAGGTGAGATCTGAAAGTGAGGAAAACAGGCTTTGCTTATTACTCTGAATAATATCTTGCACTTAGTAGATGTTCAATGAACTTGTGTTAAATTGATACCACCCTGATTTATGGGGACACGTCGTACAGTCCTGAAAACAAGTTTTATTCTTCCAATCAGGAGGAACTCACATACAGCTCATATGTGTCAGGAATTATTAGAGAAATACATGGAAATGCATGGGATATTGGTGCTTTTATGGATATTATGTATATATGTGTATATATATACACACATACACACAACTTTTTTTCTACATCAGTGGTTCTTAACTCTATTCAAACCAATGTCAATTTTTATAACAAATATTTTATACCATATCTTTTTATAAAGTAAAGTAAAATTTGTAGGTAATATGACCTACTTACCATATAATTTTAAAACATCATGTCCTAATCATTATATAAATGAGAAATAGGAGAACCTACTGTGATTTATAGCAATAATAATGTGTATTTCAATACAGGAACATTTAGCACTGACCATGCAAGAAGACAAAATGTGATCGTCAAGTGTTTGCCCTTAGGTATAGAATTGCCTGTTTCTACACATCTTCACAACTAATGCAGATATATTGTGCTGGTTGTT
The DNA here is from genome assembly GCF_009834535.1 of Camelus ferus. NCBI lineage: Eukaryota > Metazoa > Chordata > Mammalia > Artiodactyla > Camelidae > Camelus > Camelus ferus. The sequence continues at coordinate 9,543,695 of NC_045714.1, read as the reverse complement.
GCATTTAGAAAGTACTAAGCTTTTCCAAAACGGTGAATGAATGACTCCATAAAGTTATGAACCAAAGTAAAAGCTTATGTCCATTTACACAGATATTGTGCTTCTGGAAAACCAAGTTTTTAAAACTGTGGAAAAGATGTTTTAGATTGGTATGTGAAGAGCAGTTAGAATCTGGGCTCATCAGATTATGAACACATTTGTCACCTACACAGACATCCACGGAAACATTTCAAAGTCATTCAGACACAGGAGCATCCTTTGTTCTTTGAGACAGAGATGTCTGGTATCCCTGGATCTCATTTTCCAAATCATTGTTGTGCCCCCCCCATTCATGTGACAACCAAAGGAAATGTCCCTCCATCTTTCCAAAATATTCCCTATGAGGCCGCACCATGCCTTTTGAGACCCACTGGATTATGTCATGAAGGCAAGGCGGAGATTGTGTCTCTCTCCCCTGGCTTATCCTGAGATGTCTTTTTGTCACTGTTTCCCAAGTTCCCGGTAATTTTTGAGACAGTAACACCACATGGCAGTCTCACCACCATGAGACAATATAGTTTTCCTGTTTCCTAGTGATCTAAAATGGAAATGAATGGAAATAAAATGAACCCTGCATGTTTAAAAATAGTTCTGGTTTACATAACTGTAGAACCAGAAAAAAAAATTGCTACAAGGAGGGAACGGCCCATCACACAGAAGACAAAGATGAATGAAAAGCAGGACTATTTTTCATCTTTAAATATGAAGAAGACAATGTAGCAGAAATGGAAATAATGCAACAAGGAGAAAAGCAGACAAATGATTGTTGAGTTCAGCCAATTTTGAATGTCTGAAAGCGTTGAGAAACGGGTGCATAAATGTAGTTTTGATCATCGTAATACTTCAGATTTTAAGCAAAGCTCAGAAAAAGTGGTTGGTCGGTTAAATTACTACTGTCCTTGGGTGGTTTGGGTTGTAATGTTAAGGATTTTAAGTAATTGGGTCATAAACACAATTGACCATTAAACTCCAATTGACCAAAATATTGAAGCCATTTGAGAGGGGGGAAGAAAATGTCTAAATTACAATTAACAGAGTGATTCAATTAAGTTTAGCAAATACTTACTGAAAATCTAGCACGTGTCAAACACTGGGAGGAAACAGGATTTATTAAGCTCTTACCAGAAGCTACACATATTGTTTCCTACAGTTTTCTCGGTAACTCTCTATGTGAGTTTTTTGTCCCCACTTTACAGAGAGAGCACTGAGGTTCAACAAAGCTCAGGACCAATCCTAGAACCTTGGATGTGACCATCCATCTCTTCCATCCTTAGGGAGAAGGGGGGTGTATCATCCAGGTCCTAGGTCCTCTGCTAGGAAATGCGCATGCTCTGTGTCCTTTATTGTTCAAAGAACCAAATGACACAGGGGTGGGTATTTCTTCAGTTTTAAAGCTCAGTCAGTAAAGGCTCAGAAAGTTAAGTGACTTGGTTCAGATCACACCACCAAGGAACAGTGCAGCAGGACGTACAGTTGGGCTGGTGTGATCTCGAAGGGCTTGTTCTTTCCCCCGTGGTCACCTGCGCTTTGTGGCACCGTCTCACTTCCTCATGTCTCTCCTCATCGTTATTCCTTACACTAAGCTCTTGGGTGATACCTCATTAATTACAAAGATCGAAGAGTAATTTTTTTTTTCATGTAAGAAAACCCTTATACTAGCTAAATGATCTCATTCCCCAAAGAAATCTTGAGAAGTGTGTCATGAAAGAAAGAGCACGGTGGGCAGTGGGAAAAGCACGCCCCCCTCCCCTCTGGGAGCATCGTACGTGCCCGGGATGGGCATAGCAAGGTTCCTGAGAAGCACTGTAGTGAAGACATGGTTTAACTTGGTGAGCACGCTTAATAAGCTCAGGTTTTTCCCAAACTTATTTGACCAAAGCATCCTATTCGCCAGGAATATCTATTGAATTCCTCAGAATCTGTTTTATCTGAGACATTTGGGAACAAAAAAGATCATCTAATTAGTTTGGGAGACAAGATAGCTTTTTGCATATTTGCCCTACCTTTTGCAAAATTGAAGGGAGCCCAAGGTTCTGCCCCTGCTTTGAGCACCTCCTGTTCCCTGTCTTCCAAAGTCCCTTCCTCGACTTCATTCACAATCTTTTCTCAAATATTCCCCCAAGGATCTTGAGTATCAGAGGCTTTGGTGACACTGAGGCCCTGGGACAATGTTGGATACCAGGGGTGGGGGAGGGTGATGGCTAGGGACATGTCTGGGGTCCTTTAAATCATATCAGGAGTCCTTTGCTGTTTGGTTTTTTTTTTTTCAGTTTATCCCTTCCCATCCCCTTCCCTCCTGGTAACCATAAGTTTGTTTCCTAGAGTCTTTGGAATGACAGATTAAAACAAGATTCTTGTTAAAAAGTGCTTTATCTGGATGACTTCAAAATCTGTGGACTTGGCTCTAAGTCCAGCATTCTTGCTCTGTTGCGTCCCACTGCCAGCCAGTTCTGAATGTTTCATCAAGGCACAGCATGAAGAAGTCTGGTCAGATCAGGAAAACGAAATGAATTTTTGCAGCTTAACTTCAAACTGGGGGTGGCGTTTCTTTTCTTGACTCAAGAGGGCTTGACTAAATCCTCCATCTTGAAACTAGTTAAAGTGAAGGTAGGTTCCCCCAAGCTACCAATCAAAAGTAACGCCTCTTTTCTCAGAATTCTTTTTTTGTGTTTTATTTCATGATCCTCTAATGACCGTTGGCACGTCTGCCACAGGTCATCATCATAGAGGACTCTGTTCTTTAAACTCCTAGGTAAAAAGTCCTCCATAGCCAAGATCTACATCATTTCTTGTAAATCACTGACCACAGCATCCTGCATTCAGTAGGTGCTCAATGACTTGCTGGCATGAGCAATGGCCTGGTTGCTATGTTAGCAGGAGCGACAGCTATGAACCTCGAATGTGGGTTCACTTCCAGACCGTTCCAATGCACTGTAGCATTTCTGATTCTAATTTTGCTTCTAGAGTTTTCTGATTTTAGTAGCATACAGAGGCCATGGAGAATGGAAGGGCATACGTCTTGGAGTCAGATGACCAGAGCTCTGTCATTTACTGGTGTACACTCGGCTGGTTGGCTTTTTATGCGTCTATTTCCTCACCTGTAAAATATGTACTAATTTCTTTTTATTGAAGTACAGTCAGTTACAAGTGTCAATTTCTGGTGTCCAGCACCATGTCCCAGTCATGCATATACACACACTAATTCGTTTTCATATTCCTCACTTGTAAAATATGGATAACAGTGAGCCTTTCTTCGTGCATTTGCTGTGAGGATTAAATGAGGTTTATTCCATATGAAGTGCTTGGAACAGTGCTCAGCGAACAAGAAAGCTACCAGGGACACGTAAGGGAGATCCACAGAAGAAAAGCCTTAAGTCATGTGTCACGTTTGTAAGGGACGGAGAGGCAGGAGAGAGATCTAGTATGATGGCACATGTGACTCAAAAATACAATATACGTTTGAACTAAGAGGTGCTGGGATGTTTTGGAAAGAATAGCGGGATGGAAATCAAAAGATCTGAGATAGATTCCTCATCTGAGCAATGAGATGATCACAGTCTATAAATAATAATCAGTTCAAGATTTGCAGTTACTAACTGCTATATACAAAATAGATAAACAACAAGGTCCCACTGTAGAGCACATGGAAGTATTCAATAACTTGTAGTGACCTAGAATGGAATAGAAAAGGAAGATATGTATGTGTATATATATGACTAAACATAATGCTGTACCCCAGAAATTGACACAACATTGTAAACTGACTGTACTTCAATAAAAAAAAATCTAAAAAAATAATAATTATGAAGTAATACATGTTGAACTTGGCCATGTGTGAGGCCAAGTGTGCTCTGAGAGCTTTCCCCTTCTTACAACAGTGCTGTAGGAACTGTATCAGGTTTACATTTCCAGCGTATCTTCTTTCGGATTTAATTGAGACTATTATCGCCCTCCTTGGGCAGAGAGCTTGGGAGTTCAGCTTCATCTGTCAGCCCCTAAATTAAGGTCACTCTCTCTCTCTCATAATCTGACTCCAAGTCTCACGCCCTACGAGGCTCTCTCACCCTGACCACATGCAGCTAAACCATGCCATCAGGCACATTACCTACAGCCATTCTGAAACAAACACATAAGTGGTTGATGAAAAGGGTGCTTGGGACCACAGCATCAGTCTCCAACACATACCTGTAGACCCAGCCTACTCCCGACTTCTCTTTCCCCGGGACAATTAGTGTAATCTGATGACTCCGAGATCTGTTTTGAATTTATTCTTTATAATTTAAGCAGAAAGAGGGGGCCAATAGGTAACATTGCAAAATGCTGCATAATTTTGTGAACTGAGAGCAGCATAATGAAGACTATTTAGTACATATTTGAAAAGCTGTGTGGAAAGCATGGAAGGTGTGTGGAGATAATTGTTGGATTGTCATGGTAATTCATGAGATTGATCCTTGTGGAAGGTGTTTGGTATTTCAAACCTCGTGGAGAGAATTTTCACCATCTAGTCAACATTAATTTGTGAGTATTCAGAAATAGGGTCTGGAGAGGGAGTGCAAGAATGCATGTGGGGAAAAAAAAAACCAAACAAACAAAAAAAAATGACACATGACACCCAACACCCAAATGGGATGAATGCTCAATTTGAGTGAGAAATGCAGTGATCTGTGTTGTCAGATAAAAGCCCAGGTTATCACTCATTTTGTTAAGCAAAAATACAGCGTGAGGAGGATATCATCTTTAATTATTTCATTTCATCCCAAGGATAGATTCAAGTGATGCAAATCTTAAAAAAAAAAATATGTTCACTTGGGTGAGATTTAAATCTTTCAGCTTACACGTGCTAGGGAAATCCTGATTTCACAGTATAATTTTGAGCTTTCTCTTCTCTATCTTCACAATATACTGTTGAGCTTGAAAAGGCTCTTGCCTGCCAACCTTCTCTCTTTCTCCCTGTGGCCCGGGTCTCCAATCTATACAAGCTCCTTGTGCTACACCAAAGGTAGAATTTCCTTCTTGCATCTGACAGCTGTGGCTAATGGGCTTTATTTTCAAATTGAAGAAGTTAGCATCCAGAAGAGATTCCAGAAATTTCTAACCACCTAATGAATGACACAAATCCCTGAAAGGTTATTGATGAAAAGGTGGCAGCTGATTAGATATTTGAAGGCAGAATTTTAACGGAGCCTTACAGACTTCTTCATTTGAAGGTGTAAGGGGCAAACGCACTATTAGGGTCCCAAGGAGTTTGTATCTGGCGGAAGGTAATAAATCATAAATGTGAAAGAACATGCAAGTGCGTTTACATTTATAAGGGCCATTCGGTGTAATGAGCCATTATTGCCAGTCTTACTAGGAGAAGCCCACATTTCCAATTTTGGAATTTATGTGTTTTCAACAACTAGTTTTTTTTTCTTTCTTTCAGAATCTATACAGTATAGGTATATCGTCATAAGGGGGCATCTGAAAACATCCTATAGAAGGACGCTGTTTCATATGTTTATAAAACTTCACAAGCCTTTACTAGAATTGAAGAATTTATAGAATTCTTAAAGAATTAATAGAATTGAACTATTTACACACCCATACGCACAACTTTCCTCTCTTTTTTTTTCCATTCTTTTTTATTGAAGAATAGTCAGTTTACAATGCTGTGTCAATTTCTGGTGTGCAGCATAATGTCTCAGTCATCCATATACATACATATATTCCTTTTCATATTCTTTTCCATTCTAGGTTACTACAAGGTATTGAATATAGTTCTCTGTGCTATAGAGTAGAAACCTGTTTACCTATTTTATATATAATAGTATCTGCAAATCTTGAACTCCCAATTTATTCCTTCCCACCCTCCATTCCCCCTGGTAACCATATTTAACTTTCCTCTCTTGAATCTTAAATTTGTTCAACAGACATTTAATGAATGCATGTCCTGTGTACTGGAGATACAGAGACCTCATTTAACTGAGCACGTACTTTTAAACAATATTAAACGGATCCATTACATAAGTAACACAGACTCACTTAAGAAAATCTGGACAACTGAGAATTTTTGAAGATGCTGGTGCACCTCCTTGTGACTTTGGTTCACCAGTTTCATTCTCTCCACTTTGTATTTTATGTGAAACGGGATTGTATTATGCATCCTGTCTCATAGACTCTCTTTCTTCACTTAATATTGTTAACATGTCCCCAGACCAGTGACTATCCTTGGACAGCAGGATGTTGAACAAGCACTTGCTAACTCATCATCTGGTTGTACCATGTTTTACTTAGCCTAATGTAACTGCTCAAGAGGGACATTCACAGCTTTGTTGCTCTGGTAAATAACACTGTAACAACTGTCCTGGTGAATACACACTGCAGTACATTTCTGTCCCCGTAGGACACATTTTTAGCAGTGCCATTTCTAGATTAAATGAATGAACATTTTGAGGGGTTTAATACAGTTGAGAAAATTGCTCAAGAAAGTTTGTACCAACAACCCCTATGTTACTCGATTTCATGCTATCTCGTCCGTCTCCTGGGCAGAATTTATCACAGTTGCAAATGAATGCTTAATTTGTTGCTTTATGTCCACATCTTCCATGGGAATGTAAGTCCTATGAGGACAGGGGGCTGCAGACTCCGACACTGCTGTAACTTCGGCACCTGGCGCTGTGGCTGGCACAAACAGACGCTCAATAGATGTTTCTGAGTGAAAGGAGGGAAGAGGGGAAAGATGAGCCAAGTGGGAGGGAAAGAAGAAGAAATTTGAAGTGAAGGGAGAAAGAATGGAAAGATAGAATCATTCTGGCTCAGTTTCTTTTGTTTGTTGTTGTTGTTGTTGTTGTTGTTGTTGTTTTCAGTTTGTCAGTTAAGGGGGAGTGGTTAATAGGTAGGTCTTGCGTTGTTTTCAATCTGACATTTTTCAGCACTGGAAATTATAAATAATATAAATAGTATCTATCCAGGTCAGTGAAAATGGCTTTTAGAAATGAGAAGGATTTAATGGAAGAGAACAGGTAGAAATGTGTAGATTAATGCCTGATTGCACAATGTGATACAGGTTACTTCCTACTGGGGAAACAGAAACCAAGGACTGCCTTCCAGTGTGGATGCAACACCTGGTGATAGAACACTGGACATAGCGGGCTTACCTCGGGCACAAGGGACATGAATGGAGGGAGGATGGCAGGGAGATAAGAGGGAAAAAATAACAAGTAGACAAATATTTGCACTTATGCTGCAAACACAGATTGGCAAAGCATTAAAGAAAATGAATGTCTTCCCTCCAGTGACTGCTGGAGAGGACACGGAGAAGTAGAGCCTTTAAGGGAAGCAGAGGAAGAAATATTGGTACAGATAAGAAGGGCCTGCTGTTTAAAAGACTAGAACACAGATTCTTAAACTAACGTGTATGTACTGGGTTGAAGACCGTTCAACTTAGAAAAAGGAAATTGTTTTTCTTATGTAACTTATTTCATAGACTTTCTTGAAAAAACTTTTTTTTTCCCCTGCCTCAGGAGGAAAGGATCTGGCCCCTTTGAGAGGATTTTGGAGCTAATACTAGGCTGTGTGCCAAGTATGGTAAATACATTGACATGGGAGAAAATCTGACCATAATATCACGAGATTGGGACTATCCAAGAGGGAACCGTGTGCATCAGTGGAAGCTAATGCAGAATTGTATATTTGGCTGGTGCACAACAGATATTAAATGTTAATAAAACAAATTCCACTGTTTTCAACTCTGGGGAGTGGAGGCTGTGCTCAGGGACTTTTGTTTTGAATCCCGTAACTAAAATTAGTGTTTTAAAAAAGTACTGTTCCTCTATGAAACTACAGAAATTTAAATCCTCTCTGTTAGGTTTATGCTGGGTTTAAGAAATGCAAAGGTGAGACTTCAGGAGAGGAGGTTAAGATAAGATTAGAAGGAAAAAATCAAACAGAGGGTATTTAAATACCATACTACGAATGAGTAATATATTCAGCCTTGTAAGAAGGCTTGCGAGATCTAAAGGAATAAGCGGAGCTGTGGATAAAAAGGAATTTAAAGCAGGATAGGCGCGTTGGAGACGGCGGTGATTAAAGGGTACCATTCAGAGTCATAACAACGTGAGGCAAATAGCTTATACTCAGTGTGGTGGCTCTTAGATGAATTCATTCAATATTTCCCGTTTCTTTAAGAGGATGTAAGAAAGTCATTTACTCTGTACTGGGCAGGAGACACCGTGTTCCAAAATGGGGCTCTTAGCGCTCCAGCTCTAGGAAGGGAGGGCTCTCCGTCAAGGGGATGCTTTATTTAACTTTGTCTCCTTACCTGCCTCTAAATTCTGGATCCCTCCAGGGAAGCCAGGTTGCTCCTGGGGCTGTTCATGCCTTGAGATGTTAACTGAAGTAGAGAGCGTGATGGCTCAAGGAAGTCTCATGATTCTGCCAGTCGTTTGACGGTGGAGAAGAGAAGGGGGAGAGGGACACAGAGCCTGCAAAGTTGCAAAGGGGCTTCATTCCACAGGGTTTTGAGTTAGGTAGACCTGAGCTTAAACTGCAGCTGTCTTTTGTTGGTCAAAACTCTAGGCAAGTTACTGAAATTCTCTGAGCTTTATTCCTCCCCAGAGAATAATATTTGTGCATTATAGATTGAAGACAGAATTTAAAATAATTCTGTATGCAGTGACCTTAATAGAGCCTGACACAGTAGAAACATTTAGGAAGTGGTAGTTTAAAACCAAAGTAACAGGAATAGAACAGTGGCTGCTTCATGATCGATGGTCACACGATTTGGCCTTCTAAGAAACATAAATTTTGAGTTCAATTTTTGTTTTTACATTTAACTAGGCAGTGGAAAAGAGGAGAAAGAATCTTGCAGTGAAGTTAGAAGGCTGGGTTTCTCTGCATGACCTTGAGCAAGTCATTAAACCTTGTGGGCTTTGGTGTTCCTGTATTAGCTTCTTATTGCTGCTGTAACAAGTTGCCTCCAACTTAGTATCTGAAAACAAAGTTAGTTTATTGTGGGACAGTTCTGTAGTTCAGAAGTCTGGCACAGGCCTCGTTAGGCTACAGTGTTAGCAAGCCTGTGTTCCTTCTGGAGGGTCTAGGAGAGAATCCACCTCCTGGCCGTTTCCAGCTTCTGGAGGCTGCCCACATTCCTTGTCTTGTGCCTCTTTCTTCATCTTCAAAGCCAGCAACTGCTGGTGGAATCCTGTCCCCATCACATGCCTTTGAGCCCCCTCTCCTGCCTCCCTCTTCCACTTTTAAGGAGACCAAGGTAACCTGGGAACATTGCTCCATCTCAAGGGCAACTGATTAGCAACCTCAGTTCTGCAAGTCTAATTGCCCCTTGCCGTATAAGGTGCCTGTATTCACGTGTTCTGGGCATCAGGACATGGATATTTTTGGGTGGCTGTCATTCTGCCTACTACATTTATATCTGTTAAACAGAAGTAATGGCTAGTATTGTAGAAGTTATTTTAAACTAGAACATGTTGCCTTTCCATTCATTGGCTAAGCCTGTTTAGCACAAGGGCTTTTTTCTTTTATTCTGCATCTTTCTTACGTAAACCATGTGATTAACCCGTGTTGATCGTCCCCAGCTTCTTTTTTTTAATTAAGAGGGAATAAAAAAATACTGTGAAGCAATGTGTGTAGACTATTTTTAGATACTTTAATGATTTTTCTCATTTTATATGGTTTTCTCACTCAAGCCTAGGTCAACTACCTTTCCAATTTCCAATTTAATTTTCATTGAAAAATTATTTTTCACTAATATTCACCAATTTATGTAACATATGTATGCCTTCAATAACATGGCATAAGCAATTACACTTGATCTTGGTTTGCATAGAATTTACCCAGCAGAAGCACAGGTGTTTAGGCAATCAGGCGATCCAGGGACTAGTAAGCATCCGTCACAGTGTTTTACTGAAGCCATGGAGATTGTTGAGTTCGTTAAGCGGAGATTAATTAAAAGAGCTTCTAAGATAATAGACACTAATGTTATTGAATGCTTATTACGTACCAGGCACCATGTGATATGTTTACCTGCACTGTATCTTTTAATTTTTATTACAACCCTTTGAGGAAAGTTGAACCTGATAAGAGAAGTAATTTCCCCAAAGCCAAGTAACGAGTAGGAATAAAGTTAGGATCTGAAGTCTGACTCTGCAGTTAATCACACAGTCTTACTCCCAGTCTGTTACCCACTCTGCTGTACAAACCTCACGGGCCGCATGAAGGATTAAGGAGCACTCATGCAGAAATGCCTGGAGGACCCAAGGCTTGGTCATGGTTGGTGTTTTATCCCATTTGGCTGATTCAAATCTAAGGATTTAGCTTAATAATTATCAACCAGAAGCAATCAATTGTGCAGCACGGGCTGTCAGTGAAGTCCTGTGCCTGGAAGTGTTAAGATTTATAAAAAGACATAATAGACTACATATAATAATAGCTATGAGGTATTGAGCACTCATTCTGTCCCAGACCCTGGGTTAAGCTCTAGCATATGTTATCTCCTTCAATCCATGCCCATAACTCTATAAGTTGATACTATTACTATCCCATTTTACAGTTAAGATTACTAAGCAAAGGGAAGTGAAATTGTTTGCTCCAGGTCAGAGAGGTGGCAGGTGGTAAGGCTCTAAGGGGATCTGATGCAGTTTATCAGATTCTAAAATTCAGTCCTGGAAATCTTTCTCTGAGGAGAAAGGTAGGTGGAATAATACAATAAAGAAACAACTGACAAAATTTAGCCAATTGTCAAATTGGCTTAGTAACTTTTGGTTTCCATTTTATTATCTCCCCGAAGTCCTGTTACACCTGCAGACATTGACGTAATCTAAGCGTAATCTGTATAATTGATCAAAAGCCAACAATAATAGGATGCACACATGTTTTGTAGATTTATCGGTTATGTTAAAAATTTTTAGAATTAGGAACTACTTGAATGTAACACCAATTATGATAGCCATGTTGAGATGAAAATCTGATTGGGTAGAATACTGAGTCCCAGAATTCTTGGCCAGTTACCAACAGCCTTCCCATTTTTGAAGGAGATGCAAAAAGAGAATACTCTTGAAAAAATGCTCAGCCTGCATTTTTACAGAGAAATTCTGACCCTGGACTGTGAAGCTGAACCATGATGACTCTGTTGGCTACACTGGCCAAAGGTCTTCCTGAAAAACAGGTTGACCAGATATTTTTGCTCTGCTCCCTAGCTGGGTCTACAACCTAATCAAAGTTGTAAATGGTTTCCATCTAGGCTCTTTCGAGCCTTCAGAGTTCCATGGACCTCTGAACCATGCTACCACCCAAGAGCCCTTGCAAAATGGAAACAGAACAAGTGGATTGAACTCCCACTTCTCCTCTCTAGTTAATCTGGGTGGCTGTCTATCTGGTGTGTTTATTTAAACTCGGGATTCCATTTTGTTTGATTAAATAGTTCTGAGGCTTTTTTTCTCTCTCTTTCTTCACTGTTCTAGGTATTGGTCCTTTGAAGATAGAGACCAAAAAAGATGAAGCAAAGGAAACAGGTAATAAGAAGTGTTACCCTCGAGGCCTTTCCTGGACCGCTGAAAGCAATGTGTCCTGATCACGTGACCCCTTTGCCCTTTGTCCAAGGATGTGTCGGCCCTTTCTCATTTCCATCACATGTATCTCTCTTTTCTCAGGAGAATACAAGCTCCAGAAGCAGGACCGTTGTCCACCTTCAGCACTTTGGTCCCCGTTCTCAGAGGAGCATCTGGTTATTGGTAAGCATTTATATATTTGTTTGAATGAATGAATAAAACCCAGGTGCATAAATTAATGAATGAAGAGTCGTTGGGGAGGAGCAGACTTGACAAAGGAGGGCAAATTAGGGCAGGGAACGGCGACATTTAACATGATCAAATGAAATGACTGACACAGGAGTGGAAGTGCTTTCTGCTTGGTTTGTATCGTGATTTTCAAGGTCAGTATCAAGATCATGTCAGCTTGGGAAAGTGGACATTTCTTCTCCCCTTTCAACATACCACCAGTGGGTCCACTTTAAAGGAGACTATTTCCGGGTGTAGTGTGGCTGGAATATCTCTTGGAGTTGAAAGGGCAGAGTTCTGTCCCCTCACAGTAATTTTCTAGCTATGGGATTTGGGAGCAAATCACGTAAACCTACCTGTGTAATGAGGTTTGTAACGCTTTTGCCTCCTACTGTGAAATCAGAAAGGTAAGTCCCCTTTTCGAGAAGGGAAATGTGAAATAGATCTCTCTTTCTGTCTTCCTCCATCTCCATTTCCCATCTCTTCTGGCCCAGCCTTGATGAAAGGAATCATAAGTTAGGCGAGGGATTTTGCAAAGAGAGGAAACAATCCTAAGGACCTAAAAATACCTTTTTGTTCAGGTGCTCCGATGGGCAGCATTTTTCTCTATAAACAAGACAGAGGAGGATACAGAATATTTAAAACTTGTGAATGAAATATGGGGCAATGGTTCCAGGTAAAATTAAATTTGATTGTGATCAGTTCTTTTTCATAAGCTCGATAATCTCCCCACGTTTTCTCATATTCAATGTAAAGAAGATAAACCTCAGAACCATCAAATATTTAGAGTGTACAGACTTTCTTAATTTTAATTTAGGACTCCAACCTTTATCCCAGGACTTGAGTGAATGCTAGAGCTCCAGTTTTAGAGAAAATGTGTCATAAAGCTACGTTGTAGAAAGAGTGTTCATAAAACTTTGTCTTATCACTTCTACTAATTGTCAACAGCCTCACAAGTTCCCCCTCCCCACTACCCCCTTTTTCAAAAAATCTGTGAAGGAGAAAGCAGTTCAGCTTGTGTTTAAAAATTGACTCTCACGTGTCGTTAGAAATCCAATAATTGCCAGAGCCTCTTGGTCTTGGTTATCTTACAGGCTTGTTGTGAAAAACCAAGTGAAACGATGGCCTCCCAAACTGTTAACTGTACAAGATGGAAAATGCGCGTCTAAGACATTGGGTGGTGCTGTGGGTGGTCTGAGCTTCAAGTGTGGGCCACGTGTGAACATCTGTCAACCATGGGCTTTGGAATAAACCAAGACACTTTCCATACATTATCACTGTCTCCTTGGAACAACCATTAGAGATTGAGCCTCTTAGATGCCCTGAATATTAGGAAGATTATGACCTAAGTTCCTACTTCATGTGAAGTTCAAAATAATCAGTAAACAATACACATATGAATGAAAGTCCTACAAATTTCTGCTTTCCCCCTCAATTACTGTTTAGACTTTTAACTTGTAAAATATCCATTTCTTATCCCCCCCAAATTAATGCCTTTGCCGGTGCCCCAATCATGTACTGCATTTGCCTACAGGGGACTCAGGCACGGGATTTATATCGTCTTCCAGATGGTGAAAATTAAATAGTAAAATCCATCCCGAACTAGTTGCTAACCACCTTAATCCAACATTTTTTTTCAAAAGAACTTTGGCATCTTCTAAGATTGATTTTTTTCCCTGGTCCCAAGTTTGGCTAAGTGAACCATTAAGAGAGAAACAAATGGAACCACGTAACAAATTAAGACCCGCCTCAGGCACCAGCACACTTTTTTTTTTTTTAACTCCCATCTGCCGAGCTCAGGTTTCTGAAGTGCAATGCGGCAGAATGTGGGTGTGCGCTTTTCTGCCCTTGTCTTCTCTCCCTGGAGATCCCTGTCCTTCCTATTTGAAGGCATGATGTGACATGAGGACCCAGTGCCCAAGGGCGACCAGAACATTGTGCAGTCCTGGTGGCCGGGAGCCTTGTGCGCAGACCTCATCTGGGGGGCAGGTCCCCTTGATGGATGTATCTTTCTTTCCATCTCATACACCTGTTCTCAGCCGCTCCCCGCACACAGCCTGTGTCTGCGGGCCCCGCCTGGCAGCGAGTATTGATGGCGGGGGCTGGAGGACTACTTTGAGGAAGACTTAGGGAAAAGGAGTCCCTTCGTTTCTGTGGGGTAATAAAGAATCCGGTAAGGGTCCTGTTTCTGGAACACAGGTGCATCCTGAATTTATTCAGCACCTGCCCTTGCAAAGCAGTGCACGTTTTCTCTCAAGTCTGTGCGTGATGTGTCGGGGGATGTGCTGCCTTCTCTATGCCAGGAGGATGCTGGGATCCATCCTGGGGCGGGGGCGGGGGGTCTCTCTCCTCCAGCTCTGACACCTGTGAGATTCGCATTCATGGTAAATCCCTTGCACTTTCCCTCCTCAGTGTCTGGGAGAGAAGTGCTCCCTGCTGTTGACCTGGATAGGTGGCTCCAGTCAGAGCTGTCTTTGAAGGTGTGGGTTAAAGGATGCTATCCCCAAGTTTGTATGATTCCAGTGGCTCCCCATTATGGTTGGGAGAAACCCATCCAGCTCGTCTCTGGGACCTCACCCCTGATCCTTCTCCCCAAGCTCAGTGGGCTCTGGTCCCTTTAACAAGCCGACACGTGCTGGAGTGAGATCCTTGCCTTTGTTCTTCTCTCTGTGTGGATCACTTCCTTCTAACTCTTCCCCTGGCCAGACAAGTGTCATCCCCAGTGTCACCTCCACAGGGAGGCTTCTCTGATTCCCCTGATCTAAGAGCCCAAGGATGCATCCTCTCCCATCAACTCTTTTCATTTTTGTCACAACCATTAATGGAAGCTGAAATTACCTTGTTTATCTGTTGTTTGTCTGTTTTTCCTAGAAGGATGTATGGTGATGGTTAGCAGCCTTGTCTCATGTATTGCTGTATCCTTCGCAGCTTGAAGAGAGTACAGCAGGTGTCCAATGAATGTGTGTGTAATGACTGCATAACAGCAAAACAACATGGCGGCCGATACTTAACTTACTGTGTCCGGTTACTGGTCCAGGTGTTTTTATATTGACTAGTTGAATTCTCACATTGGCTTTATGAGATGGATACAATTAGGACCCCCATTAACAGCCTAGGAAACTGAGGAACGGAGAGAATGACTAATTTGCCAAGTGTGTTGATGACATGACCGAATGGACTCTTCTCTGGCTTTGTGCTTTCTGGGTGGAGCGTAAAAGATCAGCCACAGACATCTTTGAATACTGTGATCTGAAAACTTGGAGCTTTTACTGTGTCGTGATGGTCCCCACTCAAGTGAGAAAGCTCACAGTTCCTTTGTAGGTAATTAACAAAGCTTATTTAAGAAGTAGCATTTTTTTTAAAGAAAGAATTCTCTACGTCTTCAGCACTGGAGAATCAGAGCAGGAGTTACACAGGGACACAGCACTGGGTCATCTGGCAGGTACCTGAGACTCTCAGGGACTGAAACAGTTTTCATTTTCTTTTCATTTTTTTTTTCATCACACCCTTAAACCCTGTACAATTAAGAAAATCCCCTCAATATGTTCAGATTAATAAAGCAAATATTTTACAAGCTGGTTTTCTTTCCTGAGTATTAGAATGAGCAATTCAGAGCAACGTGAACCCTACTGGCTTTATTGAAATATTAAAACATATAAATAATTTATATAGAGAAACTCACAGAAGATATGAAATCTTCAGAACATTACATGTATAAATTATATACACTGTTTGATTCAAGAAGTTTAATATATTAGGAAATATCCCTCTCTCCCTCCCATGCTCAGCCTACTCTGAATAGGATTTGAGGGGAGAGAGGTTAAAATGAATATGGAGAAAGGATATTCGGATTCCAGACTACCGGTTTTCGCAAAGAGCAAAACCAACCATTGTTCCCAAATCAGCCAGACGTGTTCCTTGGGAAAACAGATGCCTGTTCATGAGAGGCCATAGTACAAGTGTTATTGCTGGAATAAAAATATCCAAGCTAGGTTGGGTCTCATTCCCTTCCCCCACTCGACTCCTTTGTAATGGTTGTAATGCCTGCAATTCCTCCTTCAATGCTTTATTCTCCCCTAGACCTGAAGCTCAAGGAGGATGTTGCCTGGCTCACTGCCGTGTCCCAGTAGCCAGAGCTGTGTGATTGGAGGCTCATTACTCAACCTCTCTGTGCCTCAGGAGCCTCATTTGTCAATTGCAGGTAGTAAAAGTAGTTAACTCAAGGGTTATTACGGGGAATACACATGTCAAGGCAAGTAATACAGAATAGTCTAGACGTCCAGAGTAAAACCCAATTTCAGTTGTTATTATTTTCAATAGAATGTTGGTTACTCGGGAGACGGGACTTCATATCTTTTGTCCGCTGATTCCCTAGTACCTATAACAATGCCTTGGACCTAACTGGCACCTTATTAGTAATTCTTGAATAAATTAATTATGAAATTAATATTTTAGACCCTTAATGATTAGATTCTAATGCGGGGCTGCAGTATGGTGAAGGAGCACCACGGCGCACACACGCACACACGCACACACTTTTATTTTTACGGTTCACAGTGTAAACGTCTGTCCAGCTATTGGGAGGATAACCGAACAGCACGAGGTGTCCTCACAGCTTGGGACATCTGGGACGGCGGGTCATTTGCCGTCAGCTCTCAGCTGTCTTTGAACTTCTGCCTCTGGCCAGTTCCCCAGATGTTTCCTGATGCTCTGAATCAAAGCCATAGCTTGCTTTCATTTTGCAGAGGGGCAGTGCAACTTCTCACATGCATTGTAGCAGGGAGGTAAATAGCCTCTCACCTTAAATGCCAATTTATTGTCCCCACTCTGTCACACTTGATTAAAATACAGAGTTTGCCTCCAAGGCTGAAATTAGCTTTTCATTTTGACTGACTGCCATCCAGGTCTGAAAAATAGCAGCTCGTTTGTTTCAATATTTACCACATCTCTTCAGAAGAGGTTTACATTATGGCCAATTAGGACTTAATTGTTACCCATAACTCAAACATTTGCTGGCTGTTAACAGAGTAAAAGCCATCTTTTTTTTTTTTTTTTTTTACTATCCTGACTTCCACAACCCTTGGACCCTTGGAACACAGACTGGAGGATAACCTCTCTCCCTTAAGATGGGACTGGTGGAGAACGTAATGGTCCTTTCCGCTCTTTGCTTCAGGAAGTGGCTGGAGGCAGGCGTTAATTGTCCAGTTCAATGGAAGATGGGTGAGCCCGGGTGTCAGGCATCTGTTGTTTTTACCTCCCTGATCTGCATTTCCCAGTGTCCTGCCAGCAGAAATCTCATTTGGTTTTGGAGACATTCTCTGCTGCTTGGATTACACCCTCCTCCCAGCTGGGCTTCCGGCTTCCTCCACTGGCCCCCCAGCTTCCTCCCAGCTGGGCCTCCACTTCCTCCACGTATCCTCAACACAGCAAAGCAGAGCGATCCTTTTAAAATATGTCCAATCACGTGATTCCTCAGTTGCAAAGCCTGCAACACCTGCTTGTCTCACTCAGGATTAGGGCCAGTGCAGTGACTCGTGGGGCCCTGTGAGCCTCCATGCCCGGCACATCCCGTGACACTTGCTTGATTTGACATATTATATATTTATTTGTTTATTGTCTGTCTCCTTTTTTGAAGATATAAGTTCCAGGGCGACAGGGATGTGTTTGTTTATTTCTGTAGCCTAGTGTCATTATTATTTCTCTCTTACTTTATTGGCCACTGTCTTCAGGTACCTGGTACCTGGTACCCAATTGCCCTGCCGGCCCCGGCTTCCCAGTGCCTCTGAGCAACTTCCCCCTTCTCATGACGCTGCAGGTGGCAGAATAACCCATCCTTTATTATTATCGTTATCCCACATCACTCTCTTCCCCTCGGTGCGTGGTGCAGAGAACTAATTGACTCTGAGGTAAGAGAGGACTTTCACACTAGAAAGTTTTTACTGCATCCAAATGCATGTCTAATTGCAGGAATTTTAGGCAGCACGTTAAAGTTTTGTGTTTGCAGCAGATGCCTGAGAAAGGGACATTGAGGAAAGCTTTCCAGGAGTAGTTTAGATGACGGCACCCAGGAGGTCTGTGGGCCAGGAGATGTCCCACAAATGACAGGAACCAGAGGGACGTTTCTTTTAGCCTGACCCGTGTTTAAAAGGAAAAAGGACCAATATTGAAAAAACGAGAGATTTCATAGAGAAATCCACTTACCAGCTTTTCCTGAAAAACTGGACAATCTTGCAGATTTCTTCCCGGCACCGCTGTCTGGAGCTGGGGCTCGTGTGGCCGTTTTGGTGTCTGCGTTCACCATGGCCCCGCCCCCCAACCCCCTGGGGCCTCTTCGCTCATTTACGTGGTTGGGCCTGTGTTCACGTCAGTGACCACGTCTTCAAGCCTCAACTGAACATGTCCCAGGCTTGGTTTCTGAGTGAGTTGGAATCTCTTATCTCAGTCTTAGGAAATGCACCCCAATCTAGTGCTGGCAGGCGTGGTTACACGTGTCCCTTCGGTGTGTCTGGCGGGTGTGTCCGTGAGCCCAGCAAGCCTGCGTGGTCTTCCTGCTCTGATACTCTTGAAACCACTTGCTCTGCAGCATTTAAAAAAATCACTGATGCCTGTGTCCAACCCCAGACCAACTGAGTAGAAGTTCCTGGGATCGGAGCCCAGTCTTGGCAATTCTTTAACCTCGCCAGGCAATTCTAAACGTGTAGCCAGGGATGAGGTCTGTTATGAAAACACTCTTTGGCTGATTCCCGTCCCAGGGGAAAGTGTAATTCAGTTAGGGTGGCCTGGGGTGGATGTGGCCCAAGGACAAAGCCCAGGATGACTCCGGTGACCAAAAGGGAGCCTCTCCAACCTTCACACCATCTCTCCAGGTGTGGGCGTGGCATCCTCGCCCCCCAGGTGAAGTAGCAGCTCTAATTGGCTGAGGTTTCCCTTGGCTGGCTTCTGTCTTTATTGGAACAATAAAAGGATAAGAAACACGAGGAGTGGAAAACAAAATTGACTAGCGCGGCCAGTTCCTGACCTGAAGACAGTCTCCTTTGTCTAATGGAGTTCTAAGAGAATGTAACTTTTGGGCGTCACTATTTTTGCATTCGATTCTGGACTGGGTTTGAAAGGCTTTATTTAGAGCTCAACCTTGCTGTCCCTCACCAGACTTGACTGATAATTGAACACAGTGATTCTCTTTTTCTCTCTCTGAGTTGAAATTTATAGCATCCTCCAAAAATGACCCCAGACTATCAGATACGTGCCAGAAAACACAGTTAGAGACAAGTCCTTACTGCCTCAGGACTGCAAGGGAGATGGCTAATCTGCAGGGACCTGAGAGGTGGCGGGGGGTCCACAGGTCGCGCCCACCTGGCCTTCTGTCTTAAGCAGGTGCTTTATTGCAGGAAAATTTCAGAGTGCTGTCCTTCTGAGATTGTTGTCATGGCTTTGAAGTGCTTCAGCTTGCTCTGGGGCCGTGGAAGAGAAAACTTTCAAATACCTTTATGTGAACACATTTTTCCAGCAGACCGCAATCCGCAGAAGAAGCCTGCTTACAGACCAAGCCTGGAGTGCGATCAGTGGGACGAGGTGGAGAAAAGTTACCTTAACTCAGTTAGCCGTGAGCTTGTGCCGGGCTGAAAGGGCGACTGTGAACGTGGTGCAGCTGCTTAATTTCAGACTGTTTTATGCTCCAGCATCACTCTTCCCTCCAAAACTCTGCCAAGATTGTTTTACCAAGAGCACTTGCTTGAAAGCCTTTTTTGGGGAGAAAAAGGCAGATAATGTGTTCCATCTGTCAGTGAAGCAGCTACTTAGAGACAGCGCTTTGATGATATTCCTTGAAAGAAAGAGAGATTGGGGTTTTAACCACTATCCGGAATCTCTCACCTCAGGAAAAGAACACCGCACCCCCCTTGTTCCTACTGCACATTTGGACAAAGCTGAATTAAAGTAGGGTTATTCATCAAAAATGGCTCGCTCTTTTCGTTAGAGCAGGCGCTGTGTGATTTGCTAACACGGAGAGGAGTTTCCCAGGCGTGTTTATCCGATTTGGCCTGAGATGTTCTCCTAATGATTTAGGCAACAGCAGTGTCCCTGGACCCACTCCTTCTGTTGGTCTCCTTGAATAAAGCAAATGAGCTTTAGAAGAAGGATTTCAAGTGGAGCCCCGGCCGCCTTCCCCGAATCCACAAGTCATTTTTACTGAAGACTTTGCCGGTCAGTTGGAAAGCCTTTGAATAATTTTCTGAATTTATTTGTGTCCCTGGTTTACTGGTATAAAACCCCATAAAGAGAAAATACAGTTACATTTTAATCCAAATAAATCTCATTCATTCTTTGCTAAAGTAAAGTGTGCGGGTGAGCAGAGGGGCTTCGGAGTTGAATGACATCACCTCGGCCTCAAGAAAATCCTAGTCTAGTGGGAGAGATGAATGTAACGAACTTTTTTTTTCTTGTTGTGGTTTGTTTACTCAGTGCCTTTTCTGGAAATGGTACCTCCCCCCACGAACACAGCTAACGGTCAGTAGACCAGCTCCTCGTTACCACATGCTGCTGCTACCTTTGGTTCATTGCTCAGGCATGAGGACCTTGTTCTGGCTGGGCAAGTGAATCATTTTCCAAGAATTTTGGATTTGGGACAAAAACAAGAAATTGTCTAATAAGTCACGCGTCTGTTACTTCAACACACATTCAGTGGTGAAGGTATCTAGGTGTCAACAGTGCAACAGGAAAGAAATCTCTGCTTTCATGAAACCTGTGATGTGCTGGGGAACCAACTGGCGGGAAAAAATTTTAAAGTCCTGGTTTGTTGCATTTGTTAATTTCCATCATGTAACTATTCTTGCCATGACCAATTTCAAGCTACCAACCGTTTAACAACCGGCTCCCTAAATTCCTGGTTATTTGACAGTTGGCTGTCATGAGCCCATGTGAGCTGGCCCTGGCGCACAGCCGCACGGAGCTCCCGTTGTAAGTGATTAGACAGAAATGACATGGTAAACTAAGAGGTAAACACAATACTTTCAGATTTGGAGTAAATAAGCAATGGATGGGAGTCAGTTGTCGAATGTTCAGGGATTCTGTGAGCCACAATCGCGTATGGCAAGTGCCCAGCAAGTATTAGCTCGGGAAGTCCTCTTGTAGGAGTTGGTGTTTGAGCTGAGTTATAAGGAGGGAGAACGATGCTGTCAGGTGAAATGCTTTCCAGGCAGGGCACAGCAAATCCTGAGGACCAGGAGCAGGAGAGAGTTCAGTTCTGTGTGTGTGGCGGGGTGGGGTAGGGTGGGGGCTGTAAGTGGAATGAATGGGAAGTTTCTGGTTCCTTGCAGACCAGAGAAGTATGGAAATTCACCTTGCAGAGAAAGAGAGGGAGAGGAAGGGAGAGCGGGAGGAAGCAGGTCCCACAGAAAGATAGAAAGACCTAGATAAACAAAGACAGGAAAGTCTTCCCTGCAGCTGAGCCCCTCACTCGAGACGTCTCGGGGAACCGGGCGATTTCCTGCCTTGGGTCTGAAAGTATCCAGCAGCCCTTACAGTAAATTCCGCCCCTGTTAGAATTTTGTGACTTGTGACCAAAACAGTTGTGAAATAACTTTTGTGTGCTGGTACGCACACGCATACGCACACTTCATTCCCACCCCACCCCCCAAGCCTTGAAGAATTCAGTCTCTTGGCAGATGATGCATTTACAGTCTAAGCCCAGAAAATGTACTGCGGTGCTGGAAGGTGTTGCTTACATGCCAGTGTTTGCCACCGTGCTTAGCGCGGCTCACGGCACCCCAAAGCCTCAGAAAACAGTTAATGGAGGAAAGAATAAGGCACTCAGCTATGTTTTGGGGAATGGTTGTCAAGTTTGAGGACGCATCAGAGACAGCCTTGTTAAAAATGCAGGTGGAAGGACTCTGCCTCCTAGGATTCTGTACTTTTAACAATCACCCTGGTGACCTAGGATCCAGGGAACCTAGGCCAGGCTTCAATAAGCTTGGGTGTAGCAGAAGGACTTGCTGGAACAGCATAGACAGCAGACTTGCAAATTATTCTCACGTTATCATTCAGGAGGTGGCAAGAGCTGGCAGAAATATAGCCTGGGGCTCCATGTTACAGCTTAACTCTTAGATTCCGGGACGCCATTTTCCCTTGGGTTCTGAGACTCGTGAAATGAGAGGATTCGATGATCTCAGCTCCTCCTCCTACTTGCTCCGACCTTCTGTGACCTGCTTGGTAACGCGCCTGCCTTCCCCTTGCAGTGATTTCTGCCTTGACAGTACAGCACCATCCCGCAAGCCCCTTGCTTCCTCTAGGTGATGGTTCTCAGGGTACTGATGAGAAAACACCTCCTCAGAAGTGGCTATTCTGTCTTAGAACTTGGACCAGGTTCTCATTCCCTTTCAGTCACTGTTTTCCCATCTGTACAGTGAAGTTGTTGAGCTGTATCTCTGTAATCAAAGGGGAGAACATGAGTCTGAAATCATCTTAGATGAGAAGAGGATGTGATATTAAACAAATTGTATTCAAGAACGTTGGCACTCTTTTAAATTATTTTTCAATCTTTCTGAAAAAAATTAAAGGCTCACTTTGGGGTTACTGTGGCTATAACACTTTAACCGCTGATAATTATCCCTTTTTTGAGAAAAAGATAACTTCCAGTTTTGGGTTTTGTATACCTGTATCTTAAAATACGTCAGAACTGCCTCTGAACAGCACACCTGTAGCCCCGCGTTGTTTCTGTGGGGCTGGCAGCCTGGGCTGGCTTCTCTGGCTCAGGATCTCTCTCAAAGTGTCGATCAAGGTGTCAGCCCGGGCTGGGTTACATCTGAAGTCTCAACGGGGGAAGGTCCCACTTCCACGCTCCCTCAGTGCCTACTGGCAGGACTCAGTTCCTCGTGGGTTGTTGGGCTGAGCTCATGACATTCATTCTGGATGTTGGCTGGAGGTCACCCTCAGTTCCTTGCCCTGGGGGCTTCTCTGTCGTGGCAGCTGGCTTCATTAATGCCAGCAAGAAAGAGAGACTGTTAGCAAAAGGAAAATTGCTATCTTTTGTAACCTAATCACAGAAGTGATTTCCAATCACCTGCGCTGTATCCTATAGTTAAACACAAGTCAAGGGTTCCCTACACTCAAGAGCAGGTGACTCTACAAGAGTGTGAGTCCCAGGATTTGGGGCTCGTTGTGGCCGTCTCAGAAATCTGACCGCCACTCTCAAGCTCGCCTCCTTAATCCTGTTTTTCTTAGAACATCCACTACCACTCCCTGCATGATAAGTGGATGCATAGCTCAAGGTCATATCAAAACTAATCTCATCTGTAATAGATTTGCCATTACAACAACGTTGTAACAGGTTCACAACATCAATTCAATAAGAAAAGATTTTCCGACTATGAAATTAAAGAAAATATAGTTGAACTGAACTCACGGTGGAAGCATTGGACTATTGGTCATGCCTTCTACTATTGCATTCTTTCCACCATCACAGATTTATCAGGGATTTGCTATCAGAGACTTGAATAGTTTCTCTGGGTCTTTTGTCTCCTAAATCCTTTTTTTAAAAAATAAATGTGCATTTCAGAATGTTGCCTTGATCTTCTCTACTTAGTGGCAGGTGAAGTAAGGGGCTAGTCAGGAAGCGGCCATCAATCAAGCGAGTTCCACACCAATTTGCTATAAATTATTAGTACAACATGTCAGCCCTTGGGATCATAGACCTTTTAATGTAGGTGCCTTAATTGTATGCATCTTGCTTGTATTAGATGAAAGGAGTGTAGAATTTTAATGCAAGTGGTTAAACATGATCTTCCAAAGAGAATACTGTCACTCGGGGATAATTAATTAGCCTTTACACAAAGGAAAGTTTAGTTAAACAAGTTAAACAGCACTACAAGATGTAATTTGTGAATTCTGGACTCTGATAATTACACAATTAAAGCGAAGTCTTCCTGTCATAAGAGCATTTTCCTTCAGTTTTGCTCTGCACTTCAAAATTTCTTCTAGGGATTAATTCAGGAATGGGGACATTGCAAGTGTTAAAAATAGAGAAAATGTGAAATAGCCAGAGAGTTGATTTACCATTTCTTTTGTGCCAGAATATGTGTAGTTCATTTTGTCCATGCATGGGAATCATTTAATTTAACAGCACAATAAACATTTAGAAAAACATTAATATTTGATTACAAAGTTGTATTATCACTGTTTTGTCATTTCTTTTCAAAATATATTGGCTTTAACCTCTCATGGAATTACCATTTTGAGAACAAAAGGAGAAGTAAATTCTCAGCATATGTCCCAACCTAGAAAGCAGGTATCAGTCATCCTTAGAGCTTTAGAGCTAAGAAAAAAAACAAAACAAAACAAAACAAACAAAAAAACACCTCTGATTATTTAGGACTTTGGAACAATTAACATACTTTTATAATGAAAGAAAATGTTCGTGCCTCAATTCTGTCAAATATTTATTTCAGTCATTGAACTCAACTCACTGAGACCAGTTGCTTGAGTGAGTTGAAAGAGATTGTAACTGAACTGACAAATAAGGGCTGTCAACTTCCATAGTGTAGCTTGAATGAATAAATTTTGAAAAAAAAAAAAACATTTAAAATAAAATACTCCATGTTAGATTTTTATCTATTACTTATACTATATTTGCTTTTTATAGTTGGTCATAAATTACTTATATAAGAAGATAAGCCACAGTTAATCAGAAATCTTGGGAAAGTAGTTTCTGCTAACTGAAATACTTGCTTAGCTCAAGATGCCACCAGCAAAGACATCTTGGTTTCATATTCTGTTGTGCAAAATATGACCCCAATTCATTTCTTCAGAACTTCTGTACTGAGCATCGACATATCCCAGGCCTTGGTTCAGGTACTTAGGATACACTGGGAAGCAAAACAGGCGAGAGTCCTTGTCCTTGGGGAGCTGCTGCGCCGGAGGGGAGGGCAGACAATGAATGTAACAAACTAGTAAATTAAGTGTTTTTCTCTTGAGGGGGTGATAGGTTACTGGGGCAAAAAGAAAAAATGTGTGCATGGTAAGGGGACTCACCCGTGGCGAGGGTGGGCAAGCACTGACTGCTGTGTTAAATATTGTGACCGGGGTGAGCCTCCCTGAGTTGCTGCCCATAGAACAGAGCACTTGCCAGTGGAGGAGATGGAAATGTGGGGGAAGAGCGCTTCAGCCAAGGGAGAGGCAAGGCCAACAGCTCCAAGTGGAAGTGTGCGGGGATTTGGAGCATTTGTTTGCTGGGCTTATCTGTATTACATTGTATATAACGGCCAGGATGGAACTGTGATGTAATGAGAGCTTTAGGGCAACTTAAATGTTCATAGTTCAGTCCTATTCACTGGAAAGGTCACAGAGTCGGGGGTGAGTTTGTACTGACTCCAGGTACTTAGAACACGTGAGGAATTTTAGAGCATCCAAAAAAAAAAAAAAAAAAAGAATTTGACATCACCTTTGCCCTCAAGGTGACTGGACTAGCTTTTGTGAAAGAAAAATACTGGAGAACGACATTGCTCTAGCAACGAGGTGTGAACCGTGCCGTCAGCACTCGTAGCGGGAAGGTGATTGGAAACACATCTGCTTGTTAAGGAAACGACAGGCCAGCCGAGAAACAAGCACCACTCGGAGGGTTGGAGTACTCAGATGTATTACGCCGGCGGGCTCAGAGGGGCTTCTGCTCCGAAGCTCTGAGCACCTCCAAGACGTGCGTGTGAGGTTTTATAGGGTAAAGTACAAGCTTGGGGTATTCGGCCAATAGGCATGGAACAGCTTTAGCAGCATCATTATCACAAAAGTGGAGGCAGGGAGGCAGCAAACCAACATTCCAAAGCCAGATATGTCTCTTTGAAAATCCAGCTGGCTAGCAAAAATACATGAACAGCAAACCAACACTAATTGACTTAGATTTATGAGTTAGTCCAGCAGAACTCAGATCAGTATTCCAATATTTAGATTTGTGAGTTATCTTGTTAGTCCAGCCTGGCTTTTCTTGTCAGCCCGGCTTTTCTTTCACATTCTTAGACTTGTGCATTATCTTGTTAGCCCAGTTTGGCTTTTCCTTCACATGCTCAGGGAAGCTTTCTGGAAGCGGGAGAAGTTAAGCTGGATATTTAAGTAACAGTGAGAGCATGAATTAACGTGGCAGCTGGTGCTGCTCTCCATCCCACCCTCACTTATCACACTCACCCACTTTAGTATAAATTACTGGGCCAGGCACTGTGGTAGCCCCCAGCGTGTCCCCCGGTGGTCCCTGCTTCCTGGTGTTCACACCCTCTGTGTGAGTGCCTCCCTCAGTATACCAGGTTGGTCTGTGTGACCCAGGGGAAATGATGGTATGTCACATCTATAATTATCCCCCTCAGTGTCTCTCTCTCTGGTTGCTTGTTCAAGCCAACAGCTGTGTGAGTGAACCAGCTTAGAAGCTGATTCCCCAGCCCCAGTCAAGCCTTTGGATGACAGCAGCCTGGCTGACAACTTGGCGGCAGTCTCATGAGAGACTCCAAGCCACAGCCACCTGGCTGTGCTGTTCCCGGATACCTGACCCCCAGAAATCATGTGTCCTAAATGTTTTTTCTTTTAAGCCACCAAGTTTGGGATAGTTTTCTTTTCACAGCAATAAATACTTCATACTAGTCCACATACAGCATTTGATTTATTTGGCTATAAAATAAAACTGATGAGAAAAATTGAAATCTCTCTTCCTAAAACTCTTGAGGCATAAGAAGCATTTGAGGAGTGGTAGTGCTAGTTACGGGCGCTAACCAGAAAGACACTCTTGGCTGCTGGGATCCGTGGCGAAGCTGCTGCGATCGCTGTCCACCTAAGCCGGGAGCCAGTGAACATCTGCGGGCAAGTGTTTTAAAACAGTGCAGATAATTGAGTAGAGCTGGAGATCACTCAGGACTCTCTGGGTCCCCAGATGCTTTTCCAGATTAACAATACCGATAAAACGGTAACAACCCAATAATAACTACCATTTATTTAGAAGTTAGAACGTTGTACAGATAACACACTGTCTTATTTCAGCCTCAGGTAAGTCTACCAAGCAAGGGCTTTTCCTCTTCTTTATGAGTGAGGCAAACAAGACCCAGCTCAGCGCGTCTCCAACTCAGATTCATCTTCAGCATCTCCCTGAAAAGGCAGAGCTTACTGTCTCCATTTTGCAAGTGAAACAAACTGAGTGTCACAGAGAAGACGTACTTTTAAAGGCATTTTAAATAATTTTCTCAAGGGTGCACAGTTATGTAATAAGCTGCTAGGCTGGAATCTGAATCCAAGAATCTGTGTAATTCAGAAACTATGTAACTGCATGTCTCACATACCTTCACTATGTCTCATGGAGCCAAAGCAACTGACCCTCCATAAAATAGTTGTTGAAATAAACATACATCACAGAAAAAAGGATGGGGTAAAAATAATACCAACATGATCATGGTGATACTTGCCTGACGCCCAGCCCTGTTTCTATGCAGGTATGTGGTCTTGGAGCCTCAAAGACCTACTTTGATAAGAATATTCTGGCGATTGCATTCCCTGCTCCCATTTCTATGTATTTTGGTATTGGGGATGGGGGAATGAAGACTTTTTCTCAAAATGACAGAAAACGGATCAGGATCATTTGCATGGGGAAGGCCAGCTGGGGAGAAGGGAACATACGCTTGCATTCAGGAAAAGTTTCACAGGATGTAAAAAGAAACCATCTGCTTTTTCTTTTTGTTCTTGTTTAAGAACAGCTTGTGTTTGCAACTCACAATTTAAAACATGGTAATAACCTACAGGACTTTGTGAAGCATGAATCGTACTCCTTTTTTTTTTTTTTCCCCTTCCTCCTCATTTTTTTTTCCTACTTATTTTTTCACTCTGTGTTTGCAGAAAGCAGAATGCAAAGAAGATATTTGCATGCTGCAACTTGGATAATAAAATCCTTCTGATCACGGCTGAGTTTGCTTTTTTCTCTGTGTTTTCTGGGCACTCCAGGATCCTGCAATGAAATCCAGACAATATG
Source organism: Camelus ferus (assembly GCF_009834535.1). Lineage (NCBI taxonomy): Eukaryota > Metazoa > Chordata > Mammalia > Artiodactyla > Camelidae > Camelus > Camelus ferus. The sequence continues at coordinate 9,515,900 of NC_045714.1, read as the reverse complement.
AATCAAAAGTCATGCTTGACTTTGCTGCAAGAAACACCCTGGGCTAAGACCGTGGCTCCGTGCACCTCCTGTTCATCCTGCGCAGAGAAATACTCCTGCCACCCTGCTTTATCTGCAGCAGCACCTGGTAAGGACTTGGAAATAGGTTTTGAAAAAAAACAGCGGTTTTATATGTTTACTCTTCTCATTAGCATTCATCTCAACGGCTTTGATGTGTGCCTTCTCTCCCTCCTGAAGTTTTCTTAATGACTCAGACTTGGCCCCAGCTTAAGTGCATGAGCTTACCATTGGTGGGAAGAAAGATGGAGGGGCTAGTGGAGTTCCCAGTGGAAAGGGTCTTAAAGGACTTTGGAGTCCGCAATCAGACAACATTGCGAAGTGGTTAAGATCAGAAAAACGACTCTCTGAGTGAGAACCTTGGATCCTCCAACCTTCCAGCTCTGTGACCTCAAGCAAGCTACTTAACCTCTCTGGTCTTAGTTCTCTTATCTGCAATATGGGAATAATAATATTACCCACCAATATCTAATTAATATATTATTAATATAATAATAATAATAATAATAATAATAATAATAATAATAATAATAATAATAATAATAATAATAATATTATGGTTGTTACAAAGGTTCAGGGAGTGAGTTGGAAAGTGCTCAGGATGGTATCGTGAACACAGGGAGCAGTGGTGGAAGAATCAGGACCTGTGACCGGAAGTCCCCCAAACTGAGTAATCCCCTGTCATGTTTCCCTGTCGGATGTAACACTCCCGCATGTGGACACACAGGGATGTGGCATATATAACTTTAAAAATACGTGCATTCATATTTACATAATTGCACATCAAATGTATTAAACAGCTCTCAAATAAGGACTGTAAAGTCTACCCTGGGGCTTCTTGGCCTCTGCCCCACTGCAATTCTGAGCCAGCTCACCCTCTGTTGTGGGGCTGTCCTGAGCACTGTAGCGTGTTGAGCAGCACCCCTGGCCTCCACCCACGGATGCCGATCGCCCCTCCCTCCCCTGTTATGATGACCAGAATGTCTCCAGAGATTGTCAAAGGTACCCGGGAGTCAGAATCGCCTCCGTTAACCGCCAATCTAATTGTTCTTGCCCAACCTTAAAATCTCCAGTAAACACGGTCCTAAATTCTGATGAGGAAAAAGCAAGGAATTTACAAGGCGTCGTTGGGGGGGCATCTCAGTGGGAAAATGTCCTCTGGTCCTGTTTGTACTAAGGCTTCAAGGAACAAATTCAAATTTCACTCTTTGTATGTATGCCCAGCAAGTGCAGATGTGCTAAATTTATTTCAGAGGAATCACTGCAGACTCATTAAGCACTCAATTTCCTGTCTCTTTGTATGAACCTCCTTTAAATTAAGATGTTATCTTAACGCGTGGTGGATGGGGTACTCAGGCATGTACACCAGACTAGTGAGTTTTTCCTTTAGAACTGGAAGGTTCAGGATGGGGGGGAATGTAAGGGTTAAAACTATTTTTGGAGTGATTTTTGAATTTTTTAATGTTTTGATATTGCATTTTTGGAAGGGGCAGCAAAGCCCTTATCAGTTGATGGATATTAGTTGCAGCATTCGTTAGCCTTTCCCAGAGGTTTTAAAAAATTAATTACCAAGCTCCCATTCATCAAATAGTTTAAATTATTCCTGTTTATTCGCAGCTTTCCAAGTAGCTAATTGACTCTTGTCGAATTCGAGTGATCGATGCAAAATTTTATTTTCTTTTGTTTTAAAATATATAAATGAATGATTTTATGCAGTGTGAACAATGAACGCAGCTGCAGTTGGGATGATATGATGTTTTCATACTTGGGTTCTCATCTGCAAAGGCATAGTGATGAGAGATGAAATCACAAATAAGAAAGGCCCAGAAAGACAGGGCTACACGTGGGAGCAGAATACACATCTTCTCAAGCTGGGCTCCTGGTCCGGAAGCAGGCAGCCGGGCTGGGCTGGTAGGACATTGTCTGCATATAACTGAGTCAAAGATGCTGCAGGGGAGGTGGGAAGCCAGAGAGCTATCTGTTGCATGGAGGCAATGCCAGGTGGAGACTACTCTGGAAGGGATCTAGAAAAGACATTCCACAGGTTGATGCCAGGGGCTGTGGCTTCCACAAGGTTGAAGACCTGGGGAGGTATGAGGCCACGGTCTCAGCCTTGAAATCAAGAATTGAACAAAATCATCCCTAACTCCGTGGTTGGATATGGAATCTCCTCTCTGTCTCCACAGACATGGAGTCTCAAATCATTAAAAGACCATTGTTGGGCAGGTGAGGGTGTAGCTCAGTGGTAGAGCACACGCTTAGCATGTATGAGGTCCTGGGTTCAAGCCCCAGTACCTCCATTAAAATAAAAAGCAAATAAAACAAATTACCCTCCCCCCAACACTGTGATATCACAGGAAAAAAGTGAAAAATATAAAAATAAAATAATCCATCCCACTTAGAGGTTTTGTCTGCATGTCCAGTAAGTGCAGATGTGCTAAGTCAGAACAGTTTTGTGAATCACGCACATGAAGTTACCTAGTGCCAAGAAAACTGTGAAATAAACAATTAGAGCAATTAAACTCATCTGGAAAAACCTAGTTTAAGGCAACAAGAAGTCCTTGAGTGTGTAACATAGTGCGTTCATAGTGCCTTGCTGTCACAGCACCTATGTTCTCATGGCACGTTTAAGAAACTCAAAATACAGAAATTGCATCCACAAGGAAATACAAATCCATAAAAAACTGTAAAACAAAAGCAAGCAGCAATGGAATGAGAAACATGGCGATCAAACAGAAATCTTAGCCATGATTCAAAGAGGCATTCATTACATGGCTGAATTCTAGAATAGACATTGTCAAAAAGAATTTGTGTGGCCAAAATAAAATTGAGATTTCAAAACACAGAACAAAAGTATGAAAGACCAGTAAGATGTCACAGAGACTGAGAAGTTCCAATATATGTATGTTAAAGAGTAATTTTTTAAAAAAGAGGAAACCATGATTTTCAAACAGATATAAGATGAACACAAGTGAAAGATTTGATTTAACTCATTATTAATGAGGGAATCTATAAGACGTTACAACTGGTTTGGAGAAGAAGCCAAGGAAGGGCAAATTTGCCCTGAGTTAAAGGAATGCTGACATGAATTTCCAAATAGGATGATGCCCCGCAGGCTTTGTCCATGCAGAGCTGAGGTTCGTGCATGAGTGAACTGAGACTCTGTGGGTCACAGTTTTCGTATCTATGGATGTTCTGTTCTGGGGGGTGGCAAATTATTATGCTCAGAGACCGAGACTGTCTTGCCAATAGCTTTTTTAACATAAATTCACTGCTATTTAACATAAGCTAATAGCATATAGAATAATGTCTCTTCGTGAGCCAACGAAGAATAACATTCTCCAAACAAAGGATAAATTGATTACCCTGTTGTTCCAGGCAAGAGAGGATGAAAGAAATAAAGTCCAAATTTAGTTTGAAGTATTCCTTTGTAGGAGTTGGTACCAGGGAGAGAGGGCTTGACCAAAAGAGCTGACTTGTGCAAAAAGGAAGGTCCCCTGTTGCTAGATGTTGGTTGCTAGGGAACCAAGGCGCCATGCTGGCCGCAGGCTAGGCTGCTCCGAGGGTTATCACTCCAGGGATGTTGAGCTTTGTGCCACAGCCTTTGAGGATTCCTCCCCGAGGCAGGAGCAGGTGTCCCTTCTCTCCTTGAGACTGATGCACATTTAACAACACTGCCTGCCAAGAGTAGCCTGGCCAGGACAGAAACAAGTGTCTCAAGGTCTCTGAAGACCTACATCAGCAAAGGGTAGCTTCTGCCCAGAACAAAACTCTCGGATACTCCCCACAGGCTCCCGGCGTTTGTTTTCTAAATGTCCCCCCGCCACAGCTGCCTCCTCGCCGATTCTTATCAGTAAGCCGCCAGCAGCTGAGCTACTAAGTGCTCATCAGCCCCAACAGATGAGGTGACATTCTGACACAAATCGCCTTATTCTTTTTTTTTCTTTCAATTTTTTAAATTGAAGTACAGTTAATTACAATGTGTCAATTTCTGGTGCACAGCACAACGTCCCAGTCATGCATATACATACATGTACTTGTTTTCGTATTTTTTTGTTAAAGGTTATTACAAGATATTGAACATAGTTCCCTGTTTTATACAGAAGAAACCTTTTTAAAATCTATTTTTATATATAGTGGCTAACATTTTTAAATCTCAAACTCCCAAATTTATCCCTTCCTACCGCCTTTCCCTGATAACCATAAGATTATGTCTGCAAGTCTGTTTCTGTTTTGTATATGAGTTAGTTCATAGTTTCCTTTTTTTTTTTTTTTTAGATTCCACATATGAATGATATCATATGTTTTTTTTTTCTCTTTTTAGCTTCATTTAGAATGACGATCTCTAGGTCTGTCCATGTTGCTGCAAATGGAATTATTTTATTCTTTTTTTATGGCTGAGTACATTCTTATATCAAATCAACTGTACTTCAGAAAACAACTTTTTTGGTTTGATTTTTGTTGTCTTTGTCATGAACAAGTAGATTAAAACTTCACTTCAGTCATAAACAAATGGATTTGAAAATGTATCAAACCAGTACACAAGGGACAAGGATTCTTTCCCATTGCTGTTAGTTACTTGCCATTCGTAGAGTTTGGAAGCAGCTCAAAGGCAAGGAAAGACCAGAATCAGATAACACAGAAGGGTACACTCAAAGCCAGGGGTTGGCAAACTGTGGTCTTGGGCCAAATCCAGCCTCCAGTTTCACTGGAACATGGCCAGGAACCTGTTTGCCTGTTGTCTCTGGCGGATTGTACACTGGGTGGCAGAATCAAGTGGCTGCAACAGAGACCATGTGACCTGCAAAGCCTGAAACACAGTTACTATCTGGATCTTCACAGGAAAAGTTAGCCCCTCCTATTCTCAACAGGGCACAGAGTTCCACTGAAGAACAACATTTCTCAACATGAATAATAGAATTCTAAAAGAAAATAATGGAGAAAATGGTAAAGAAACAATATATTTTTAAAAAATTGACATTTATTTTCCTAGATTTGAAGCAAGACATTAATCCTTAAACCAATATTTCACTCTGAGAACAGAGAGATACATAAAATTAGATTCACCTGGTCACATTGTAGAAAAAGCTGCAAACATTAACAGAAGCAGGAAAAAAAAAAACTAAGAGAAGAAAGTGTGGACAAGGGGAAAAAATGTTCAATGAGAGAATAAATTCCGAATCAGAAATTTAATGGAAAAGTATTTTGCATGTGTTATCTGATCTGATCATTGTAATTAGTCTAGGAGCAGGGACTGAAATTGCCACCAGTCTTGAGCAATAAAGAAATTGAGATCAAAGACACACACTGGCAGAGCTAAGGTTGGAACTTCGGTCTTCTGGCTCAAGAAACATGAGATTTGGCCATTCTGCTCTGCTACCTTGTTCTTATAAAGACATAGATTTTTTCATTTTAAGGGTGAGTAACACATGATCCTCAGTCAGGAAACACAGGCTGAGAAGTCAACTAGCTAATGGTGTTAGTATAGAGACTTCTGCAGCCAAGAAACAGCATATGCAAGGACTTCTGGCTGGAGGTGATACAGGAAAGACAAATGTGGGGTGAGAGCAGGGCAGTGTACCAGGTCTCGGTTAAGCCCCTGGGACGTGTCCCGCCAAGTATGGGTCCTTGGCTTTGCGCAGGAAAGAATTCAAAATTGAGCCACAGTTGAGTAAAGGTAGATTTATTTAGAGAGATGCATAGGCTGTTTCAGAAGGGAAGAGAAAGTCCACAAGCTGTGGGGGATGGGTGCTCAGGTTAAAGTAAAAGTAGGTACACACTCCATAGACAGAGTGCAGGCTGCCTCCAAAGACAAGGGAGCAAGTGAGGCGCCACGAGGCACCACGTTGCCAGTTTTTATCGGCTTGGTAGCTTCATAGGCTAACAAGTGGGAGGACCATTCCAACTGCCCTGGGGAAGGGGCTGGCATTCCCAGGAATTGGGTCACTCTGACCTTTTCTGGTCAGCCTTGGAACAGTCATGGCGCCTGTGGGCATGTTATTCACCATGCTAATAAATTACAATGAGCGTATAATGAAGCTCAAGGTCTAGTGGAAGTCAAGTCTCCATCTTGAGCCTCAAGGCCTACTGGGAGTTGAATCTTCCACCATCCTGGTGTTGACAGCTGTGTCATTCCTTGAATGGCTATGCCCTGCCCCCTCCCCTCCTGTCTCGCAGGGAGGCTGCCACCCATCCAAGAACTGGAGGAAGAGTTACAGGTGGAGAGGGAGGGGTGAGGGGCAGACGGGGCTGGAGACCCGGTGAGGCTCTGCAGGCTTTCAGGTTGTGCCAAAGATTTCACATGATTCTAAGAGCAATGAGAAGACACTGAAGTTTTAAAAACAATGTGAGCAGTGGGTGACTCGATCGCATTTGCCTTTTGAAAAGAGCCTTTGGGTTGCAGTGTGATGACTACTGGAATCCAGCCAGAACGGATGTGGGGAGACCAATTAGAAAGCTGCTGACACATAACAGCCACGATTATTACATGCCCAAAGGGAGCTGCGAACCAAATAAATCTAGGAACTTGCGGTATTCGGGACTGGAAGTCGTGAAGGCTAGGACGCGGGCGTGATTATTTCCATATGGAATCTCGGTCCCTTTCCCTGGCTGGCGTGTACTTTCATTTAGATTCTTCAGGATTTGGCCTTACTCACAGATGGAATAAACTTCCCTTGTTCGGGTGCCTGAATTCCCAGGGCGAGCAAACACGGTGCTGTGGCTGATTCTCCTTTTGCTTTTCACGCCTGCGCGCTTTGCGCGTCTCGTCCCCAGTCCAGCACTTCTCACGTTGGGTTATAATGTCCAGTCACCTCCGCCTTCCTGCCTAAAGTGAACCCCTCCAGAAGGAAGACTGTGGTTTACCTCTGCCTCCCCACTGCCTAAAAGGGCCGACCAAAAATAGTCGCTCCACTCAAGTTGTCGACTAAATGAGAGACTCCGTTCTGTGCAACAGATCGTTTCTTCTGCCAGTTTTAGCAGCTCTCATCAGTTACACGTTTCTAGACTCACACTGATTCCCAGGCTCCTTAGGAATTGAAAATCTGTAATAACCCTATTATTCATTTAAATCAATACTGTTTCTTACATAGAATATATAGACCATTATGTTGTGGGCGTAACGCGGTGGGCTGGTGACTCGGGTTGGAAAAGTATTACCAGAGCCCGCAAGGAGTTTAGGAAAGTTTAATAGGGGTGCTGCTTTAGGTAACAGTGGGGCCACGGTGAGGGGTGCCTGCGTGAGCCCTGAGGGTGGACGTTCAGGGTCTTTTATTGCGGTGGGGGTGCTGTGTATACAAGGAGTAGGGGCTGCATGACTAATTTGTGCACAGGTCCCTAATTGGTTGTAAGATCTGCCAGGGACTTCTCTGAACAATAGGTTTTACTTTGGTAAGGGCAGGATGTGGCCTAGGGTATTGTGAACCGGGCTGTCTCCTGGGGCGATGGGTTTTGTTAGGGTAAACACACAGCCAGAGAAGATGCTTTACAGCTTGCAGAAATGCAGCTATGCGCAGGCTCCTGCGAGTGGGGGTGAAGGTGTCAGTAGGCTCCAGGCTCATAGAGAGCCCAGGGGTGGGGGGTTTATGGCCAGGGGCTCTGCACATCACAGATGTTTTGAATGACACTTCCAGAGGCAACTGAATTCTTCTGCCTCAGTGATAAACTAATCCTTTCTGTAGAAACGTGTGTTGTTTGTTTTTATTTTCCTGCACAACTTGCTCTTTGTGTGAGCTGGTACCTCTGATGCAGGAAAAACAGATGTGGAGCATTAGGAGGGCTGTGTCCCAGGTCTTGGTTGAGCCCTGGGGACGTGCCCCGCCAAGTATGGGTCCTTGGCTTCGCACAGGAAAGAATTCAAAGCTGAGTAAAGGTAGATTTATTTAGAGAGATACACAGGCTGTCTCAGAAGGCAAGAGAAAGGCCAGGAGGTGTAGGGGATGGGTGCTCAGGTTAGAGTTAAAGTAGGTACACACTCCATAGACACGGTGTGGGCTGTCTGCAAAGATGAAGGAGCAAAAAGGGCCATGAGGGGCAGTGTTGCCAGTTTTTATGGGCTTCGTAGCTTCATATGCTAATAAGTGGAACGACCAGTCTAACTACCCTGGGGAAGGGGCTGGGACTCTCAGGAAGCTGGCCATTGCCCACTCTTTGACCTTTTACAGTCAGCCTTGGAACTGTCATGGCGCCTGTGGGCATGTTATTTACCATGCTGATACATTGCAATGGGCGTGTTACAAAGCTCAGGGTCTACTGGAAGTCAAATCTCCATCTTGATGCTCAAGGCCTACTGGGGGATTGGGTTTTCCACCTTCCTAGTGTTAACGGCTGTGACTTCTTGAGTGGCTGTGCCCTGCCCCCTCCCCTCCTGTCTCACCTCTGTGGGTCTCAATTTTCTCACCTACAAAACAGAGATAATATTTATCCACTGTGCCCGTTTTCATAAGGACAAGTGAGATCATATGAAGTATGTTGAACACATGGTCGGTACAAAGGCATTAAATTCCCTTCTATTATTTTTGTAACTCTGCCTGTTATTCTTGTTTTGTTTTGTTTTTTTGTCCTCCACGTCCCTGTCACACCATGGATTATCTAACTGGCTGGGTGTCCTTTTTAAAATTCTCTGAACTTGCATTACTGAATCTCCTCCAATATTTGCTCAGATTTTGCCTTTTATGCCTCTAGACAGAATAAATCAGAAGGCCTCTATCCCCTACATCATGAATATTTTGATTTCAAAAACGCCCCCCAAAGTTTCCCCTGCGAGAGGACAATTCAAAGTTTTCTCATCTCTCCGTTATTACCTCTTTTCTGCATGGCGTGAAAACCTGCAGACGGTATAGCGCTCCTCGGTTCCTCCACCCCGTTACAGCAGATGCACTGTTATCCAGGGAAACTGGGCAGTGCCAGCTTGGGCAGTGAATAGCCGGAAACAGTGAAGCCTTTTATTCCAGGCAGCGCTTTGTAGGGTCTGTGCATCTGAATTCAGGATCTGCAGATGCATCTGTTATCCCCTCCTCATCCACCCCCATCCCGCCTCCCCCACCCCAGGTTCCGGACTTTCTTTAACCGTCTGTTTTGCCTGAGTTTCCACTCTCCCAGTGTATTTTGATAGGCTATTATTTTGAGTCCCAGGTGAGAGTTTCTTACATTCGAATATCCCACAGCAATTCTGTGCACCTTTGTTGCTTTCAGTTGTCAGATGAAGCCCCTTTTAAGATAAACATTTTAAGCAACACACTCTTTTCACCCGGGTGGTCAAACTAAGTTGAAATGAATGCATTAGCAACCCCTGCCTTTCTTTGCGGGTCTCAGACAGCCCATTTGGTGCGTTACTTAGCTTTGTTCTCAAGGTGTCATGTCACGAAGTTGGAAGGGCCCTCACCCTCTGAGTCAGAATTTGCACGTCTTTATGTTCTGAAGTCTCCTGGAATTTGTGTTTCCGCTAACATTATTTCATAAACTTGGGCAAGACAGAAACGGAACACTTCTTATGTCCTGGTAACACAAGCACTGGGATCAGGAAGACACTGCTAAGGGTGCTAATTGAATTGTCTAGGGCAGAGATTCTCACGCTTTAATCTGTACATGAATCACTTAGAGATCTTGTTAAAATGCAGTTTCTGACTCAGTGGGTCTGGGGCTTCAGATTGTCCACTTCTAACACATTTTAAAGAAGCTCCCAGGTGGTGTCGGTGCTGCTGGTCTGTGGCTGTAGCTGCGGCTGTAGAGGCTTCTCCCAGCTCTCCTGTCCACTTCCTGTGATGCTCACCATCCAATACGCCGCCCGGGTAAGGCTCACTGACAGCCGTGTTTGGGAACTGCATTGGTGCTCCAGGGCTGCCGTAACAAACGACCTCAAACTGGGTGGCTTATCACAACACAGATTTGTTCTCCAATAGTTCTGGAGACCAGAGGTCCAAAGTTAAGGTGGCAGCAGGGCTGTGTTCCCTCCAGAGGCTCTAAAGGAGATTACGTTCCTTGCCTCTCCCAGCTACTGATGGCTGTTTGCATCCCGTGCCTTGTGGCTGCGCTCTCCAGTCTCTGCCTCTGTCTTCCCATGGCCTCCTCCTCCTCGCCTTGTCTCTCCTCTGTGTCTCCTTTAAGGACACCTGTCACCTGTCATTGGATTCAGGATTGTATTAGGGTTCTCTAGAGAAACAGAACAAATATGATATCTATCTATCTATCTATCTATCTATCTATCTATCTATCTATCTATCTATCTATCTTATCTGTCTGTGTTAAATACATCAGCAAAGACCTTTTTCCACTTAAAGTCACATTAACAAGCTCTGGGGGTAGGATATGGACATATCTTTTGAGAGCCAGCATTTAGCCAACTCCAGGAACCATGTGACTACACGACACCTTCACAATGTCCCATTCAAGCCAGAGAGCCTGCAGTTCCAGGTAGGTAGGCCCTTCATTTGAATTGCAATCTACTGGGGAAATGAGGGTGTTCTGCCTGGTGTGCTGTCCGCGCCCTCTGGATGTCTGCAGACGGCAGGGGGAGATGGGAGAGGACGAGACTGTATCAATACCAGTGTTCCAGTCAAGGAACAAAGTAAGTGAAGGAGGAAAGTGTGGGTGAGAGTAAAATAAAAACCAAAGACAGCAGAAGCCAAGGCAACCCTAAAGAAACTGAGTATCTGGCTCCCATCCTGAGGCCCCACTGGCAAGTCTCTAAAAGGCACGTGGACCAGCTGAGGATCCTGTTAAGGTGCAGCAGGTCGGGGGTGGGGTCTGAGATTCTGCACATCTGATGTGCTCATGCGCATGGCTCATCCATGGACCACGCGAGCAGCAAGAGCTTAGGCTGCAGAGTAAAAGGCATTAACTGAACCGGGGACCCCTCGCTAGGGAGCAGACCCTTCGAGTCTATGAAGATCTGGACAAAGTGTGTGTCTTCTTTTCAGCCTCCTTAAAAAATTCAAGTCTCGTGTTGCCAAACTTCTGACTTGTCAAAAGTTATATAAAACTCTACATGTTTATCAGCATTGGCAACATACTCAAAAATTTCAAAAATAGCTAGTGAGACAAATAAATCAAAAATATATTTTTAAAAAGGACTGCCAGTGTTTAACCTCTGTCCGGTGGATCTTTTATGCCCCATTTGTCAATCAAGCAGATTTGTGACTCCTTTTGTATAAAATTGTAATGATTAAAAACATTGACAATGATAAAGGAGAAAAAAAAAAGACCAGCAATTTACCATTAAGTGTTGAACTAGCGTGTTTTCTGTTTTGTTTTACACAGCTCTCCAAGTGGGTTGCTGTTCAGAATACACCATGTCAAGAAGGCAATGAGATATTCCAAGGGCTATTAACTACTCCACCAGAGATCTAGGAAGATCACTGCGGTGTTATTTAGTGTTGGTATTTATTTAATTCTGGTGCAGAAGGGCAAATTTACCATGCTCAATGGTCCTCAAACTCACACTGGCTTACATGAGTGTGGCTTAGTGGCCCATTGACAGTAGACTATGGAGTTACCTTATAAAACAAATAATGACAGGAGAGAGGACAGCCTGGAGTAGTTGATTTTAATATATTATACATCTGAAGAATTTTTGTTGTTGTTGATAGAACTCAGAGTTACCATGGTTTTATCAGCTGATTTGTTTGATAGTTGAAGTTAAGCTGGTTGTGGTCACTGACAACCCCCCACCTCTCTGTGGTCTTAACTCCATTGTAAATTTAGATGAATGAATCAATCCTAAGCAAGTCTTTAATCTTTTGCACAAGTGCTAGGGGATCTGAAACAGGCTAACTGGTATACCTTAGGCATCCCCAGAAGAACACTGCTAATCCTTTGCATATATAATCTAGATCTTGAGGTTTTAAAAACTATGAACATTGATGTAAATGCAGTGTCCCAAGGGATGTATAATGAAGTTGCTGGAGGTGCAAGAAATACAGCAACTGTTTGCAACTCTCCACGTGAAGTTAGAGAGCCGTATCGCAGTATTTCACTGTAATGGAGTACAGAGAATATGACTTAACTAGCAGAAGAACCAGCCTCATAATCTAGGCAGATATTTCACAATATAGCTTTATTGTATAAAACTTAGAGCCATTCCTGGAAAACCTTGCAAAAGCATCCTATCACTGCAAAGAAAAGCGTGTACTCTGCAGAGCTCAGAAGTGACCAGTTCAGGATCTGTGGCTGAATTAAAGCCTTTGGGAACAAGATGTTTGAGGAACTGAAGTACAGAAAAGGATTTGGGGGCTTTATTTTTTGTTTGTTTGTTTCATATTCTTTTTCATTAAAGGTTATTACAAAAAGTGGAATATAGTTCCCTGTGCTCTACAGAAGAAATCTGTTTTTTTTCTCTTTTAATCTATGTTTATATATAGTGGCTAACATTTCCAAATCTCAAACTCCCAAATTTATCCCTTCCTACCCCCTTTTCCCCAGTAACCATGAGATTGTTTACTATGTCTGCAAGTCTGTTTCTGTTTTGTAGATGAGTCCATAGTGTGCTCTTTTTTTCTTTTTCATTCCACATATGAGTGATATCATGTGGTATTTTTCTTTTGCTTTCTGGCTTCACTTAGAACGATAATCTCTAGGTCCATCCATGTTGCTGCAAATGGCATTATTTTATTCTTTTTTATGACTGAGTAGTATTCTATTGTGTAAACAGACCACAACTTCTATATCCAGTTCTCTATTGATGGACGTTTAGGTTGCTTCTACGTCTTGGCTATTGTATATAGTGATATTATGGGGGGCTTTATTTTTTACCCTACTTGGTTGTTTCCAAGAAGTTTTGTTTTTTTTTTTTTCCTTTAAGTAAGATGAAAAAAAAAAAAAACCTCAGTATGCAATCTATGAAGTTTAACATTAAAAAACTACATAAAATTAGGAAAGATAGGCCAAACACATGGTCCTGTTTACCTGAGGAGCTCACTGTGAGTTACCAACATTAAAAGCCTGCTACCTTCACTTGATGGATAGCAGCTTCCTGGAACTCTGTCTTAGGAGAAATTCTGAGGCTGGTTGTTAATACATTGGGAAAGAGTGCCACAATCGATTAACAATGTCTGCCTTGGGCATGGGAAAGGAGTAGAAGTAAAGTATATGCCATCTATTTGCATGGATTATTTGTATTGATACTTAAAGGGATTCTTTTACTTGAAACTTTATAGAGAATACAAGGGTCAATTGAGAATGTCTGAACCCTCTCTACTGAAAGAGAACTGAATATAATTTATTAGACAAATTACCATAAATAAGATATAGACAGACCACGTGGAAAATAACAAAATCTGATTCTTGACCTTGGCAATGGATAAATCTCAGACCTTGGCAAATCCTTTGTGAAAATCCCGTGGGAGCAGTTAATGGGCGTTGCTACCAAAGCAGCAGCAGTAAGACAATACTGAATGGTGTGGGTGTGAGGATGCTGAGTGGCTGACTGGGACCACCCACTAGTCAGGTGACTTCTCCAGCATATCAGTGATCATGATGTAGTGGGCCTCTGACAGCTCACAACTTACTTCAGTAATGAAACCTTAATGTCACACTCTGTGGTAGACAGAATGACAGCAAAGATGCTCACACCCTCATCCCTGTGAACCTATGAACATGCATGTTACTTGGCACAAAAAAAAAAAATGCAGGTTTTAAGGTTCTAAACCTTAAAAGTGGGAGATTATCTTGGATTGTACAGGTAGGCTCAGTCTAGTCACACAAGCCTGTGAGAGCAGAGATTTTTTTCCTGGTTGGAGGCAGAGAGATGCCACGGAAGAGAAATTGGAGAGATGTGGAGTGAGAGGGGCACGACCTGCCACTGCTAGAAGGGGCCCCTTAGAAAGCGTGAGAAGAGAAGTGTCAGCCTCGGGGCTGACAGATACCAGCCCCCACCGGACAGCCAGCAGGGAATGGGGAACCTCAGTCCTACCACCACAGAGAACTAAATTCAGCCAATAACTGAATAAGCCTGAATGTGGAACCTTCCCCGTAGCCTCCAGGTGAGAGTCCAGCCTGACTGACAATTTGGTTTGACTTTGTGAAACCCAAGTAGAAGACCTACTCAAACCGTTTTGTGCCTGGACTTCAGACCCACGGGAACTATGAGTAATAAATGGGTGTCATGTTAAGCTGCTAATTTGTTACAACAATAGAAAGTGAATCTACTCTCAAACAGTTGAGACTGATATGTCAAAGTTCTTGAATATCAAAGATCTTAAATTAGGGCATATTAACACCTGTAATAGATAAACCTTGACTCTTTGTGGCTTCACACAGTACATTTTCCCATTCATGTCATGGCCAAGTGCAGGTCAGTAGATTCTTCCAGGTGGCTGTCCTCAAAGGGTGAATCCAAAGAGTAAGGCCACCTTCTCCAGCACTTAGAATTCCTTGTTGCTGCAGAGGGAGAAAGATTCTCTGCCCAGTCACCCAGGGGCATTGAACAAATCAGTCGCTTGACTCTAACCAGCAAAGGAGAATGCGAGGTTTTGTGTGTGTGTGTGTGTACAGGAAGAAGAAATGTGATCGGCACCCATTAAGCCATTTACTGCCATAAGTACATTCTTTTTAGATTCTGGCTCTTTCATTAATTAACGAGCTTTCTTTACTAGAACATTGAGAAATATATGTGTATTTATTTATTTGAAAAAAGGAATTACTTTTCTTCCAGTTTGTTGGAAGTCATTGATTTTGCATCACTCTGATCATCCACTATTTGCTAATTCTTGCAACGTCCCAGGATAGCCTGTGTCCTCCACTCCCCTATGAGTGTGTAGACTGTCACTGATTCCTTAGTGCTGTAGTCTTGCTGAAGAGCGTTCTTAGTTTCCTTGCCCACAATTGCTCCGCAGTTTTTAGACCACTTTAAGTTTACAGTAAAATTGAAACAAATACAGAAATTTCTAGGCTCTGTGAGCTGCATGCGACCAGGAGGGAGAGAAGCACAGTGAGGGCCAAAGAGCACTCAGAGCTGGCTGTGGGCAGGTCAGCATCCAAGCAGTTTGCTAACGAGGTCCCAAAGGCCCACTGTGGGTACCACACTGGCAGCAGCACACGTCCCCCCGCCGAAGCTCTGTGAGAAGCCCAGCAGCTCTGGGCGGCTCTGGCCAGCAAGAGGACCCGAGCACAGCCCGGAGTCAGGCTGCAGGCCAGCGTGGAGAGAACCGGGCACGGGCATCCTGTGGTCAGGCAGGCAGGGAGGTGGCTGATGGATGCAGTGAAATGAAGAGCTGCCACTCCCAGCATTAATTTCCTGCTCTTTTGGATAAATACAAAGGAGCATGATTGCTGGATCAAGATAGCAGCTATTCCCAACCTGATCTATGGATACTATACAATCCAGTCAAAATTCCAGGCAAACTGTTTTGTGGATTCTAGAGTTTGTAGGGAGAAGAAAAAGATCCAGAATATTCAACACAGTGTTGAGGGACTGACATTACCCGACTTCAAGGCTTACGATAAAGTACAACAGTCCTTACGGTGTGGTATTGGTGACAGAACAGACAAATAGGGCAGTGGACCAGAACAGAACGCCCGGGAACAGACCCACATAAATGCAGTCAACTGATCTTTTACAAAAGAGCAAAGGCAATACCATGGAGCAGAGATAGTTTTTTAATCAATGATGCTGGAACAACTAAACATCCACATGCAAAAAAACAAAAAAAAAAAACAAAACCCAAAAAACAAAAAACCATCAAATCCAAAACCAAACCAAACCAAACCAGTCTAGACACACACGCTGCACCTTTCACAAAGATTAACTCAAGATGTAGGAGACCTAAACATAAAACGCAAAAGTATAAAACTCCTAGAAGATAACATAGGAGAAAACCTAGACGACCTTGGGTGTGGTGATACCTTTAGGTATAACACCAAAGACATCATTCACGAAAGAAATGCTTGACAGACCGAATTGCATTGAAATTAAAAACTTCCCTGTGAAGGACAATGTCAAGAGAAGAAGGAGATAAGCCACAGCTGGGAGAAAAATATTTGCAAAAGACACATCTGATAAAGGTCTGTTATCCAAAATATACAAAGAATTCTTAAAACTCAATAAGAAAAAAAAAAGCCAAGCTGATCAAAAAATAGACTAAAGCCCTTAACAGACACCTCATCCGAGAAGAAATACAGACAGTAAGTAAGCATATGAAATGTTACTCTGCATCATATGTTATCAGGGAAATGCAAATTGAAACAACAACGAGATACCACGACACACCTATTAAAATGGCCAAAGTCCAGAACACTGACAACACCAAATGCTGGTGAGGACGTGAAGCACCAGGAACTCTCATTCATTGCTGGTGGGAATGCAGAATGGTGCAGCCACTTTGGAAGACAGTTTGGCTGCTTCTTACAAAACTAAACATACATTTATTGTCATTTTTTCCAATGGTAGTTTTTAAAATTGAAATATAGTCAGTTTACAATACTGTGTCAATTTCTGCTGTACAGCATAATGTTTCAGTCATACCCACATTTACTTTTAACTGTTAGCCTTCACCAGTTGCTTTTTCCACAAGATGCTCTCCATGGTTGACACGTCTCTTTTCGCTTGTCTCTCTGAATCTGCGCAATGATGAAGGGGAGAGATGGTGAATGTGACATTTCTTTAACCCTGCACTTCCCTCTCTCCCAGCTTTTGATGTGAAGAGAACAACTTCCTGGCTGGTAGGACATGAAACAGCATCTGATACTGGAGAGAAGTCATCGCTTCTGCTGTGACTCCTCTGTCGCAGCTCTCTTCTCCTTCTGGGTACTGTCCTGCTCCTTATGCAGCTGCCCGGGCTGTTTGCATTTAATTGCATATCCTTTCGCGGGGTAATCTACAGGAACACCAGGGGACTGGTTTCTCTGATCCTGCCCTTCCCTGAGTTTTCAGTAATTTAATCGATCCAGCAGGTTCCTTGTCTGTTGCAGAATTTCTCATCCTTGGCACTAATGACATCGTTTGGACTGAGTAGTTATCTGTTGTGTGCTTGTACGTGGCGGGGGGGTGGGGTGGTGTCCTGGTCATGGCAGGATGCTTTCCAGCATCCCTGGAGTCTACCTGCTGGATGCCAACTAGCAGTCCTGAGTGGTGACAACCCAAAGTACCCAACATTGCCAAATATCCTCTGGGGGATAAAATCACCCCGATTTGAGAACCACTGGCCTAGAGTAAAGCCACCAGTCCTGATGGGCTTGTTTGACTCATCTGCAGACCATGGTTCTACATAGACCACCATTCCCTCTTCAGGGGAGCCTCTTAAAGCAAAGCCTGTCCTAGCCCAGGTCAGTTTCATGATGACAGCAAAAATGTATGCTTTTTAAGGGGAAGTCCTACGTGTAGTCGGCAGATTGGCACCCAGTGAAGTCTCCTCTCCAATTCTGAAAAGCCTAATTAAATGAGCAAATTCAGTTGGAGGATTCACAGTTGTTGGTGATCACTCCCAACTCTGCTGCACTCACAGCCAAAAGGGTCCTGGACAAAGAACTCCTCATCCTGCCCACAGGACCAAGTTCTGAAAGTCACGACGTGGCCTCTCTCTTCCCGGGCCCCGTTTCCCACAGTGTGATCCTCGCACGCTTCGGTACACTAGGTGATCCCAGGCGGTGTGATGCATAGACCTTGACATTTCATTAGAAACATATTCACCTTAATTACATATGTTGTGTGTGTTGGGAGGGGGAGTGCAGCACCAGCACACCAAACTCACAGTGCACCTTCTTTAGAATAAACGTGGGTATGTACACAAAGTGGGCTGATTTACTGAACGTTAATAGGGCAGAGTATCAAAGTGTGTACATACATATAGTTTCCTGTAGCTGCTGTAGCAAATTATCACAAACGTAGTGCCTGAACAAGCACAGATTTACTATCTTGCAGTTTGGGAGATAAATAGTCCAAAATGGGTCATGTGGGCTTAAGTCAAGGTATTGGCAGAGCTGTGTTCTTCTGGGGGGCCCCTGGCCTTGTCCAGCTCTAGAGGCTGCCCACGTCCCTTGCCTTCTGGCCCCTTCCTCCATCGCTCTAACCTCTCTGGCTTCACATCTCCTTTTTCTGACTTCAAACCTCTTGTCTCTTTCTTATAAGGACCTTTGTGATTATACTGGTTCTTCCTGGAAAATCTAGGATAATCTTCCAATCTCAAGATCCTCAGTTTAATCACATCCGCAGAGTCCCACTTGCCACATAAGATGACATATTCACAAGTTCCTGAGATCAAGATGTAGGCACCTTTGTGGGGAGAAGCATTGTCACAACATATAGGGAAGAAGCTGTCAAGGTGATACATGACTGAGTAAGTGATGTTGAGGAAATCTTGTTTTAGTTATTTATTACTGTGTGGCAAATTACCCCAAAACTTAGTGGCTAAAATAACACACACTTAGCTCATGGCTTCTAGGGCTCCAGAATGGGTAGCAGCCTAGCTGGGTTCTCTGTCTTGGGGTCTCTCGAGGCTGCAGTCAGGGTGACAGCCGGGGCCACAGGCATCTCAAGGTTCCCCTGGGTCAGGATCTGCTTCCAAGTTCACTCATGGTTGAACTGAGGTCCCAGCTCCTCATTTAGCCTTGGGCTGGAGGCCCCCTCTCTGCCAGGTGGGGCAGCGCACAGCTTCCGTATTCATGGAAGCGATGGAGTGAAAGAGTGAGAGTGTGAGCCAGAGGGGAGTCGCCAGCCTGTCGGGAGCAGGATGTGACTGCACACGGCGTGAGTCCAGGAAGCAGGAGCACTGGGCGGGTGGGAGGGGAGTCGTTTCAAAATCTGAAACATTTGTCTCAGGTGCTCAGGCTTCTGCTACGTGACATGCAGTTCCGCCCTTTAGCAGAAAAGTGACTGACTACTCGATAGATCTGCTTTCTTCCAGGAATCTGGGCGTCCCCACCCCCTCTGTTTCCAGTGTCCCCACTGTAAAAGCTGGCCCTCTTGGTTTCCCTTGGGGTCACCAGTCCTGTCCCTGTTTACCCCGCTCTGTTTTCAAATGTCCTCTTCGTGTTCCCACTAGATCCCTAAACTATTGATGATTTAAAATTTTTTTATGTAATTTTAATTATTTTAAAATTTAGAGAATTCAGTGTAAAAATACTATATTTTTAAAATTTATGTAATGTTATACATTTAAGAAGCATCAGTACAAGAAGAAAGAAACCTATAAATATATTTGCTTAAATTAAGTTAAACCAGTATCTGAGCTCCTGCTCTTTAAAGTATTGGGAAATTCAGTTCCAGAAATTTTGAGGGCAGGAATAGAGCTTCTCCACTTCCAATTAATGAATCAAAATTTTAATTATCTGTGTCTTTCTCTCTTACTTTGTCTTTCTCTCCTTTAGCCTCCCAAACCCCCTTCCTCACAACTCTTTGGGTTTCATTCTGATAATCAAGGTCTTTTTTTTTTTTAGTGCATGTTTTACAACTGGCTAATTTATACTCTGATTTTTTTGTGGTGTGTAAAGTAGTCAGAGAAGCCTGGCTCTTTTATGAAACCAGATGGTGAAAAGGATTGGAGGGTGTTCCTTACAAAGTGTGA
The DNA here is from genome assembly GCF_009834535.1 of Camelus ferus. Taxonomy (NCBI): domain Eukaryota; kingdom Metazoa; phylum Chordata; class Mammalia; order Artiodactyla; family Camelidae; genus Camelus; species Camelus ferus. The sequence continues at coordinate 9,496,350 of NC_045714.1, read as the reverse complement.
GGGTCAGTTAATTTCTCTCTCTGTGTGTATTATGATGCACTGGAGATAACCCTTATGAATTTCATTTGGTGACCTTTCGCAGCTGTCAGGCCTCAATAATTTTTACCTGTTTTGATATTCCCCCAAACTGCTGAGGACATTATAACATAAAAAGAGCTGGTGAATAGGCATAAATCTGTGGGATCTTGAGCAGTGGTGAATGTGGGCGGAGGGGGTACAGAAGGCAGGTCGTGTCCTCTGCCCCCTGGAGGGACTGCATTCTTGGGAGATAAAGCGGCATTTGAAAATAAAGTGTTTTTATCCCCTTTGCTTTCATTCATATTTAATAATAACCAATTATCCAGAAAATCCAGAAAGCTTTATAAGAAGAGCATATAATGTTTTCTATTTATCAAAGGGGAACGTGGCTTTAAAAAATAACTGGGAATCTCTGTCCTTGCTAGTTGTCTTTGAAGCCAGTACTAGGCATGTTTAAGCTTCTTGTAAATTTTGGGATGGGGGTGGTGGGGGTAGGCGGCCAAAATGGCAGAGCCACCCTACAGCCGTCTGCGTGCTTCACTGTCTGCGCCCTACCCCTTCTTGTGAAGGATTTCATGTTTCAAACTACTCAGTATTCCTTCATGTAAAAATAAATGTAGAAATTAGTATGGAAGGCAACCAAAGCACTGCATTTGTATTGCACTCTAAATATTTCGCAGTTTTGTTTTATAATCTTGTAGAATGGCTCCGTAGATCATTTGATAAAAATGACATTCCTGGCAAATTTCTGATCAAGATGGGAGAGTGTCTTCTTTCTAAAGTGATCATTTGTATCTAGATTATTCTACTGTGTTAAACAGCCCTAGTAAAAAAAATGACATGACTATTTTATACTAATAAATGCTGTTTTTTTCTGAGCAAGACATTTTAAAAAAGGAAACTGAAAAGTCCTGCCCTGGAGTGGGAATATCATTTTCTTGAAATACTGGCTTCTTGTTTTTATGCTTAACAGTTAATATATTACTCCCAGATCAGTGGCCAAACTCCCCCTGATTAAATCATCTTGAATTTATTCCACATTCAGGCCAAAAGACCAAACAAAGCGACGACAACCAAAAAAAAAAAATCTCTAAATGTAAATCATTTTAGAAAACAGGAAGTCAAAATCTGCTGCCTTAAGGGAACCCGTGCTCCGCACGGAAACTGAGGTACTCAGTTCTCCAACCTTCAAATTGTCCTGCAGGGATTTTGCCGCGCGTGAATACGCCCCGTTGGAGGCGGTCAGTCACAGTCCTGGGGTAGGTGATGTTCTGCTGTCTAAGGACCAACGACTGCGTCTGTTCATTTCGGGGCATCTACTGAAGCCAGTGGGAAAGGGCTATGGGAACGGACGTTCTGGATGGAGTGTCCCAGCTTCTCTCTGACTTCTCCCTTACTTGCCCTCTTTTTTACGTTGTAGTGTTTTCTATTTTTATTTTATTTTTTCTTTTCTGATTTCCTTCTTTTCCCTCCCCACATCTTTCTTCAGCCTGTGAGCCCTCATTATCTTCTCACAAGGCTTGCAAACACAGTTCTCTGGGATGACCATTCTGATGGTTTTTGGAATTGTGCCCACGCTGTCCATCCATCATGGAGACACACAAAAAACAGGCGTCATCTCCCGCCTACAAGTTCCTGTCCATTCAAGGCCCCAGCTGCTCCTCTGCTTAAGCCTCAAGGGCGTGCACACAAACTTCCCTCCCCTACGAAACCTGGTCCTGCTTTAATGGAGAGTCACCTGGTCTTCAGCTGCCCCCTTAGTTACAGAAGCTGAAGAGAGAATTTAACCTGAACTAGGTTCACTTAATTCAGTTCTTCTGATACTGTTACTTCTCCTTTTGAGTCTCTGATCTTAGTTCCAGCTCTCCAATCTATTATCCTTTCATTTCTACATGAGTTTAGAAGTAAACATGACTCTAAAACAATGATGACATCTTTCTCAAATACAATTTAATTCCATCTATTGAGTTTCTTGCTCATTTACAAATTAATTTATCCATGTCACATTTCATTCTTAACTTTGACATTTCATTTCCAACTTAGGTGTAGCTGCATCTTTCCTGAGTTATCTATTATTTCTGCTTCCAAGTCATCTCTAAAATACTTGTCATCCTCCATCATTTGATTATTTTATTTTTAATTAAATTTGTTATTTATGTTTAAAAAAAGGAGTCAGTATGAATGAGTCTACAGTGAATAAGTTAAATCATGTTTTAAAACTCATTTAAACCCACTGGACTTCAGATGTTGCAGTAACTTTGCTATTTGTATTTATAATTATTTGTACACCACATTCCTCTCTTCCTGAGGAAAGAGACCATAGTTTTTGTCTTCGCATCTTCTGTATTTGGCATTCAACAGGCATTTTATTAAATGGATAGCTAAAAGTAATATCTAAAATGAACATGAGAACATTCTTACACAGGAATCATTAACAGCCCTGAATCTAAGAAGATGTTTATTCTGTGCTTACTATGTGTCAGATACATTTTCAAGTACTTTGCGTGAATTAATTTATTTATCCGCCAACAGATTCATGAGGTAGAGCTGTAATTATCCCTATGTACTAAAGGGTAAGTCACAGCTAATAAGTGGCAGAGCCAGGATTAATTGGATCTTAACTGCTGTGCTCTATTCTTTCTAAATAAAATGGGAAATGGTTGTTTCCATTTTCTGGTAGCAGACTCTGACCAGGGGTGTCGCATGCTCAACGAGAAATTCACTTGGGGTGTTTATGTGCAGACTCAGGTTTCTGACATTCTAACCCTCTCCAAACTTCAGAAGCATCTTGAGTTTTTCTCTTTTATGAAGGAGAGGGGAAGACTGGATGGGGGTGGGGCAGGTTGGACAGGGTGAGAGGGAGGAAGATTGAGAGTAAGAGAGAGAGAGAATATTCGTTTGTGTCTCTAATACCAGCAATCCAGGCGCCGCCACTTACCATGGATATATAGTCCATCATCATGAGGTTCTTTCTGTTACATATGTTTGAGCAGAGTAGCAGCTTCATTGGATTTGTATTTTAAAACGGATCCCTCTGCCTCCCTTTGTGTGTGGGCTTTTCAAAAACAGGGTGGATAAAGATTAATTTAAATTTTTGTTTAAACTGAAAAGATGGATTGTGTTTAATGAAGGGATACTAGATAAGTATTTGTTGAATTTCATTGCCTGAAACACACACATACAACAAAAGTTGAGGATGGTTCCAGCCACGTAAGTGTGCTAGTCTTTTGCACCTCGGTGTGGAAAACAAACACAGAAACTGGAGGACTCTTAATGAGGAACCCTTCTCATCATTTGTGATGCTTTCAAGATGTGTCAGAATGTTTTCCTTATCAATTTTTTTTTCTGAAATGATGAATGCATTTTTTCCCTTATAAAAAGTCACGTTAAAAACTACTAGAGGTTTTAAACATTTGTGCAGTAGAAAAGAATAGCCCGGGTCCTCAGGCACAAACGATTTTCAATTCTATACAGAGAAGTCTTTTCACATCCTGACACTTAGAAAGTGAATGATTCCAAAGAGCACACGGAATTGTGCTGCAGGCTTTCCTGAAACTCCTTGGAACTTGTAACGAACCCAAACATTTTTATCAGCCCCATAACAATGCACAAGTCAATAATAAAGGGGTGATTCAGGAGCCAATCCAAATCCAAATGACAGTGGCCTTAAAAACAAACAGCCCAATCAAAGTGACACTGATGCTGCTTTGAAACAATAAATACCACCTCTGTCACTGCTTAACTGCTCCAACCGCCGCCGCACTCTCGCTGGCTGTCACCTTAGAAAACCCCTGGAGGAAGAAGAGAAAAGCACCTCAACAGATTTCACTTCCGCTGCAGCCGTAACTTCAAGTTGCCTTGAACTTCAAGTCAGTCTCTGCGTGCGATTTTGTAGATGCTGGTTGTTCTAAACTGAAAGAGGGTTTTCATTTCACTGCCATATCACCCTGATTCTCTACGTTTGTAAATTGAAAGGGTGGGGCGTATTGTGTAAAACAAAAGGAACACCTAGTTTATCTATCTACCGCAACTATAGTATCCTCTAGTTTTGACCTCCAAGTTCAAGGAGAACACTTCGGAATGCTTTTCCTCTTTTCAGTAAAGGGCTATTGCAAATGCCTGGGTGGTAATGTTAAACCTGGGTCAGAGTCATCGCAGTGACTAAACTGGTTTACTAATAAAAAGAAAATTATATAAAAGTATATGATTAAAAATGAAAAGAAATATATTGTTATATATATGCACACATTTTTGTAGGGGTGGGGCGATAACTGCCATCTTGCATAAATTAAGACTCCATGGTCTTAGCCGTGAAGCTCTTTTAGTATCTCCCAGGTGTTTTTAATACTTGTAAAGGAAATCATTAATCCATTCCTAAATCATAACAGTGAAATATCTGCAATAATTTAGGAATGTTAATGTCAGTCTGGCAGACTACGTCCCTTCCCCTCTCTCACCCCGAGATTCTTTCATTCGCTCCTCGAGCATCCATGTCTTTCTCTCATCACTGAGTTCAGATAGTATTTTAATTACTGGGGATAGGAAATGTCTAAAAGATGTCCTCTGCGGTATAGTTAAGCTTTAAGAGGCAGGCTAGACATGCATATCTGGCTATAGAACCAGGCAAAATATATTCTTAAAAGCATGTAAGCAGCAATGTTCATTGTTGAAGAAAAGGAAACTAATGGTGATTACCTTCCTGGTCGTGGGAAACCCCAACAATAGGACAACTTTACGTAATTTTCTTTGCCAGAATAGAAACAGCCCCGGCATCTGACTCCATTAGCAATAGCGACCCACAGGAAGGGTATTCAATTTCCCTGACTGTCCTTCCTTCCTTCCTTCCTTCCTTCCTTCCTTCCTTCCTTCCTTCCTTCCTTCCTTCCTTCCTTCCTTCCTTCCCTTTCTTTTTAAATCAGCCTAACCTGAGTCAAATAACTGCTTGACATTTGAAGCCTGAATCTTCTAAATCCTTTTAAACCCACAGTCACAATGGAAACACACAGCCATAGGCATTTCACAAATAAACAAAACATGATTATCGAAGGGCCTAGTGGTGACCACGTGACACAAGGAGAAATGCGAACAGCACGTTGGATGTGGGTGGTCTTGTGGCTCCCGGCCTAGGAGGACACCATGAGGATGCTCTCTCCAGCATTCACTCCGTGCATCTGTTATGAAGATGGATTTTGTTGTCAGAGAACGTGTTATAAGTCTCTTCCGTGAACTTATTTACTTTATTTCATGAGGAAGAAGAGGAAATGTTAAGCATTGACTTAAGAGTCAAGTCTCATATATTTCAAGACTATATATACAATCGTTACAGATGTGGACACCCGCCTCTTTGCTCAGTTTTCATTGTTCCTTGCTATCTTCCGTCTCTGCTTTTACCAAACAACGTAGTCAGCCCTTAAGCTACTGCTTAAACAAGACTTGATTTTAGACTGTTCTTAAAAGAAGAATCCTCACTATGTCTAGAGTCAGAACCGCATGATAATGTGGATTTCCACCCCCAAATGGAGTAAGGAGCCTCAGGGTGTGTAACAAGCAAGCTGCCCTTTAACATTCATGGCAATCACAGAGGCGAAGTGGATGGTGTGGGGTAAATCCTCTCTGACTGCAGCTCCTCTCTAATTACATTCTCCCAGACGCCAAGCCATCCTTCCCATGGCACACCACCGAAATAAGGAGAGGTCCATGTTTCAAACCAACAATTTAATTACACTGAAAGCTTGTCCGATGATAAGATCTACTGCCAATTCAAAAGACCATTATACTTTTTCAATGATGTGTTTATTTTGGAAAATAAATAAACTAAATAGTGACTTTTGGAACAGAGGATTAGGGGAAGGTGAAGATGGAGGAACTGCAAAATGGAAAACTTTTAGGAGGCCTAAATTCCTCAATTAAATAGACAAATGCTCTTTAGAGACGGTAAATGTTATATGCAAGGGTTGTTTGGAATGCTTGTAAATCCAGCGTAATCTGCTTGAAGCCACCCCCACCTCAAGCCACCTAATGCAAAACTAAAATCCAAGCATCATGTGACTTGTAAAATGCAGTTTCATAACCATGCAAGCAAATATAATTTAGAGTTAGCCCAGAGAAGGGGGAACAGGAAACAACTGTAAGGTAAGGAAGGACAGGTCAAATGAAGGAAGAGCCAGAGTTCAGAGCACCTCCGTGGTTTTAACCGCCACTGTGGCCAGTTTTCTTTGGTGTGAATGCTGAGTCGGTGGAAAGGACTGGCTTTCAAACATTGGTGTTAGTGCTCAGTGACGTGCAGTTAATTAAGCACTTCCTCCTCGTAGACCTTATGCTATTTGCGCTCACACAAACAAAGGTTGTAGTGTTATTTTCCTGCTTAAAAGATGAGGAAAGGGGCTTTAGTGGTATTAATAAGTAACCCAAGCACGTTATTAGTGATGAATAAAGACAAAAATCAAACCCACGCCTCTCCTTCCAGCTCCATACGCTGTCTCAGCACTGAGAGCACTGCGCATCTGCTGTGTTAGTGAAGGGGCTTTGGGTAGTTATGCCAGTACACCTCCTTGGGATGGGTCAGGATGTCTGCCTCATTTTAAATTCTTTTAAATTCTACTTACCAGCTTTCTTAAACAAGATTTGGGGAAGGGCAGGAGATAATTTTACATTAATCCATTCTTAGGGAAGAAACTTCACTATGTCTTGAGCCAACAGGACCCAAAGAGACAATTTTCCCTCTCAAAATGGAATATACTAAATGGAGCTGTAGTGAGATCCTAGTCGTAGTATTAATGTGATTGTGAAAAACTGCAATAATTGTTTAGCAAGTAAACAGAATGCCTTTCGTGTGCCCCAAGAATATTTAGAGGTATTTGCGGTTCCTTTCCTGCTTGGTATTCATTGCTACCATCCGCTCACCACTTTTTGGTGGGATAACTTACAGTGCAACTTCCTTTTGGAGAATTATTGGTGAAATTAGAAATAAAGATGTCTTGATCTTCCCTACCCAGCAGAGAGCACATGACCCCAGCTTGCACTCTTAGACTCTTGATCTGAGCATCTTGAGTCTTGAATGGAATGGAATCTAACAAGGATGGAGAAAACAAACAATGGGGTTAATTCCACCCAGGAGCCCATGCCCGGATGTGATGACTGATTGACATCTGCTACCTGGACATCATTTGTTGCAGCGTTTGTACCCCTTTCAAGCTAGGTCTTTGAGCTCTTTAATGAGTCTGATTATGTCCCTACCTGAAGTTCACAATCTCTCCCTTTTTTTATAAATCCAGTCAGTTACAACGTGTCAGTTTCCAGTGTACAGAACAATGTCCCAGCCATGCATAAATGTACATATATTAGTTTTCATTTTTTTTATTAAAGGTTATTACATGGTATTGAATATAGTTTCCTGTGCTGTACAGAAGAAACTTGGTTTTTTAAAATCTATTTTTATATATACTGGCTAACATTTGCAAATTTCAAACTCCCAAATTTATCCCTTCCCATCCCCTTTCTCCAGTAACCATAAGATTGTTTACTAGTCTGCGAGTCTGTTTCTGTTTTGTAGATGAGTTCATAGTGTCCTTTTTTTTTTTTTTTCAGATTCCACATATGAGGGATATCATACGGTATTTTTCTTTCTCTTTCTGGCTTACTTTCACTTAGAGTGACAATCCTAAGGTCCATCCATGTTGCTGCAAATGGCATTATTTTATTATTTTTTATGGCTTAGTAGTATTCCATTGTATAAATATACCACATCTTCTTGATCTAGTCATCCGTCGATGGACATTTAGGTTGCTTCCAAGTCTTGGCTATTGTACATAGTGCTGCTATGAACATTGGGGTGCATGTATCTTTTCAAATTAGAGTTCCCTCCAGATATATGCCCAGGAGTTGGATTGCTGGATCATATAGTAAATCTATTTATAGTCTTTTGAGGAATCTCCATACTGTTTTCCATAATGGCTGTACCAAATTACATTCCCACCAACAGTACAGGAGGGCTCCCTTTTCTCCACAGCCTCTCCAGCACTTATCATTCATGGACTTTTGAATGATGGCCATTCTGACTGGTGTGAGTGGTATCTCATTATAGTTTTGATGTGCATTTCTCTGATAATTAATGATATTGAGCATTTTTTCATGTGCCTATTGGCCATTTGTATGTTTTCATAAGAGAATTGCTTGTTTAGGTCTTCTGCCCATGTTTGGATTGGGTTGTTTTGTTGTTGTTATTGTTGTTATTGAGTTGTATGAGCTATTTATATATTCTGGAAATTAAGCCTTTGTCAGTCGCATCATTTGCAAATATTTTCTCCCATTCCTTAGGTTGTCATTTTGTTTTGCTTATGGTTTCCTTTGCTGTGCAAAAGCTTACAAGTTTAATTCTGTCCCATTTGTTAATTTTTGCTTTTATTTCTTTTGCCTGGGTAGACTGCCCTAGAAGAACATTGCTAAGATTTATGTCAGAGAATGTTTTGCCTATGTTTTCTTCTAGGAAGTTTATAGTATCTTGTCTTAGATTTAAGCGTGTAAGCCATTTTGGATGTATTTTTGTGTATGGTGTGAGGGAGTGTTCTAACTTCATTGATTGACATGCAGCTGTTCAGTCTTCCCAGCACCACTTGTCTTTTCTCCATTGTATATTCTTGCCTCCTTTGTTGAAGATTAATTGACCATAAGTCTGTGGGCTTATTTCTGGGCTCTGTATTCTGTTCCATTGATCCATATGTCTGTTTTTGTGCCAGTACCATGCTCTTTTGGTTACTGTAGCTCTGTAGTATTGTCTGAAGTCTGGGAGGGTTATTCCTCTAGCTTTATTCTTTTTCTTCAGCATTGCTTTGGCAGTTCTGGGTCTTTTGTGATTCCATATACATTTTAGGATTATTTGCTCTAGTTCTGTGAAAAATGTCCTGGGTAATTTGATAGGGGTTGCATTAAAGCTGTAGATTGCCTTGGGCAGTGTGGCCAGGGATCACATTCTTGTGATGGAGACAGTGACAGGCAGTTTAGCTTACATGGCACCACTTCCAAGAAGCCATCCTTGACTGGCCCTTTGAAGTAGGGGCCCTACCCCAGTCACTCCCTATTATAATATTGAGTTTTAATATCCTTCCCAGCAGTTCTTATTGTCTGAACGTATCTTGTTCACTGGGTATCTTTATAACATATTTGAGCAGTTTGTCCTCATAGAGTTTTCTGCCAGCCACAGCAGCACAAGACATGGAAGATGTTTTCCATATGTCTGGGAGCAGGAAAAAAACTTGGTTTTAGGATATCCAGAGGGTGCGAAGAGGCCTCATAGTCAGGAAGAGGAAGGTGCAGCTGGTTCCATGGACCAGCATGTAAAAGCCAGACAGAAACGAGGGTGTCTATAGACTCCAAGGTGAAAAGAAGAAAATGGAAAACTCCAGATTGTAGCCCCACTCTCCAGTTGGCTGCTTCAACACTAGGTGCGTTCTCCTGCAGAAATAAAACACAGTCTGAGAAAAGATGTTTTGTATGCTTGAGTTTGTAGACTGAGACTTACACCTAATAAAGACGATTGTGAATTCCTCAGAAAATACAGACATGCAAAATGTAAAATGAGTCTCTTCTAACCCTATCCTCCAGAGATAACCACCAGCATCTCTTCTTATAATTACGTCAGCAGTGAGAAAGAAGGCGTACATACATGCCTAGTTAGAGATGGACAGAGACCTCTAGACAGAGCTACCGGCATCTTTGAGTAAACAAATAGCATAATACCATATGTGCTATTCAGAATCAACTTTTAGACATGAGGAAGCAGCTTTTTTGAATTTGAGAAAATGAAATATGTTCATCATTGATAGGTTGACAGCTGACAATGCCAATTAGGAGTAAATGTGTATTTTCTTTTTCCATATAAAAATGAGCTGTGGGACTTCAGATCCAAATTGCTCAGCATAATCAAGAGGCCACCAGGGCAAGATGAACTGTTCCTGCGAGAGTGGGTTCCAATTCCATGACAAGAAGGATGAACTCCCACTGGCAAACTCATGAAAAATCAGACACTTAGTGCATGACTTTGGAAATGGAAATTGTGTACGAGAAGTTTATTCTCTGATTAATTACAGTTAGAGCACTCTAACCCAGAATAGTCATCAAAACCCCCAAATTAATTTTTCTCTGAGACCTTTGGATATGAAGAGGCAGAAAAAAATGCTTTATTTATTATTATTATTATTATTATTATTATTATTATTATTATTATTATTATTATTATTTTCCTCTCAGAAACTGTCTTCTAAAATAATCTAAATCTCTGTGAAATATGCACAGACACTTCTTTCAGTGGTGAAGCACCAGGTATTTAAAAGTTTACCCAGTCCTTTCAGAGAGGTTGTGACTGCCAGATACGTTTCTGAGGGTATCAGAGTTAATAATGTAATTATCCCAGTGTTTATTTGGCCAGATTTTTTAGGTTATCATTCATGGGTTTATTTATTTATTTTTTTCCATGATCAAATGTAATTGACTGAAGCTTTCAGGGTTGAGAGGAAAAAAAAGTCACCGTGTGTACTTTCTTGAATAAGCACTGTGTTTCAGGTTTAGGGCTGTTCGCCTCTATCCTGGGTGTAACTAACTGGCTTGAGTGTTTACATAAACCAACGTGTAGCAAGCATGTGTGCGCGTCTTAGTCCGTTCCGGCTGCTATAACAAGCCAGCACAGACTGAGTGGCTTACAAAACAGAAATTTCCCATGGTTCTGGGGGCTGGGAAGTCCTAGATCAGGGAACTGGCAGATTCATTGTCTGGTGAGAGCCCACTTCGTAGATGACTGTCTCTTTGCTGAAACCTCACATGGTGGAAAAGGAAGGGAGATTTCTTGGACTGCTTTTATAAAGGCATTAATTCATTCATGAAGGCTCTGCCTCTGACTCCCAAAGGCCCCAGCTCCTAATACCACCTCCTTGGAAGTTAGGTTTCAAAGTACGAAATTTGAAGGGACACAGACGTTCAGGTCCTGGTCATGTGTGCACATATATACACAGAAATAAATGTCCTATTTTTGTTAAGCTAGATATTTATAGGAATGCAAAATGGTGACAAATACTTAAATGACATTCTCCATTTCTCCTGTCTAGATATGATGATAAAATTAATGTTAATTTATGCTGTTACAGTTAGCCAAGTGTCTAAGGCTTTAGTGACTATCAGATGCAGCCTATAATACGTGAATATCAAAGCAAGACTGAGGAAGTAGAGTGTGTACATGCCCCATCTTTACACTGGGGAGGAAAACAGATTTGATGCATTTTCTCTTTTTCCTACATAACCTAAAGCATCAGCACAGATCAACCAAGAGATGCCAAAGGGGAAGGGAGTGATGGTTGAACTCACAATTCATCTCAGGTCCTGGGGATGAGACCACAGTGCAATAGAAGACGATCTGCTGACCTAATCTCAGATTCTGCCGGAAGAAGTAAAAGTCTGACTTCCAAGGCAATCAACAGACAGAACTGAGCCTCCCTTCGGAGCAGGGATGCAAGACTAATTATGGAAGGAGGCATTTTTCCAACAACCAAGGGAGGGAACTGGTGGCAGGAACAGGCTGGGTGGACTCGACAAGTGTCAGCTCGGTTTTCCAGAAGCCTAGCATTTTGGATGAAGTGATTGAGCTTGATGCTCTTACAAAGAACTTACTCTTTTAGAGTTTCCATCAGATATTAGGGGAAAAAAGATTCCCACTCCAGTCCATCTGGAAGCATTTCTCGAGTGGGCTACAGGGAATCCAGCCTGGTGGGACGCACAATGGTAGAGCCAAAGATTCATAAAAAATAGTCTGTTGTGAGGACCTTGATTCCATTTTCTGAGGTCTGACTGCTGGCAGATTTTAAGCCTCAGCCCTCTCTCTTCCCCTTCCGTCCACATCTGTACAAGCTAAGAAGAAAGCCTGCTGTTGTCTCCTTTGGCACCAACGGGGCATTCAGACCACAGCAGCCCCTGCCCGGGAGGGAGCGCTCACGCTGGCGGCATCCTTACCCGTAATGCAGACCCAGGGCGGCCGCTTTCCTTTGCTCGCTCTCAAGCCGCTTCTGACCTGCCTGAGAGCCCTGCCCTGCTCTCCCAGAGACCTCAGCTGCACAAGTAATAAACCTTTGCACATCATCTTTTGGTGTGTGTGGCATCTGCCCCAACACCCGAACCAAACTTTGGGTGGGGTCCACCCTGATTTCTGCAAGATGACCGTGACATGGACGCCATCGTTGGCAAAAGCAGGTTAGAAAGAGCTAAAAGGTAAATATGTCCGAAATGACCTTATTTCATTAATTTGAGGTTCAAATACAGGCAAACTAATGTATGGGGTAAGAAGGCAGGGTAAAGATTATCTCTGGGGCGGGGAGAGAGGGCAGTAACTTCGAGAGACATGGTGGGGGTCTAAGATACTGGTCAGCTTCTATTTCCTGATATGGGTGCTGGGCATCCAAGTGCTTACTATTACTAGCAGCAGTGGTGGTAAAAATGTATCGAACTGCGTCAGTATGATTTATGCTGTTTCTTCATGTTTGCATTTATCAATAGTTTATTTTTTAAAAAAAGAATACAGGACAAAAAGGCATTTTCAGGTATATTCAAATTAAGAAAGCCTCACCAAAATTACTCTGTGAGAACAATTAAATGATATACTTTGGTGGGAAAAAAAAAAAACCTGAATCCATGAAGTTTGTACATTTTGACCAAAATATACGCTAAATGCAAAGGTTATACTTCATGTGTTATTGTCAAGATTAAATAAAATAATGCATATACAACATTTAACATAGCAAGTAGACAATGCTCAGAAATGTCCATTACTTTTCTTACTTGCCAGGAAAACATGGTCCAAGAAATTTGACTAGTGTTCCTTTACTTTCTTTCTACTTTCCCTAATAAAGTAAGTAAATACATAGCCTTTTAAGGCATAGTCCGAGCTAGTTAATCAGATGGAGACAATGATATTAACTAAAACAGATTAGAAAAAAGAAGTCATTGCCACCAGGGTCACCTTTTCAAACCCGAAGCTGAAAATCCATAATCCGCCTACAAAGGATCTCTGCCATGCATGAGAGGGCAGAGCAGTGGTTTCTCCTGCCTCTGGAGGAAGATCTATCCGCTGCAGGTGTCAGTTCGGCCACGGAGAATAATTTAATCATACTTGTAAATGACATTCCAACAAAAGGTCATCAGATCTATCAGGCCCTCATCAACTTAGGAAAATGAGACCTGCTTTATTGATGCTGGAAAGTGATACACTGCCTGACGCTGCTTCGGGGAGTCAAGCAAATGTGTGTGAGCCGAGCAGTGGGAGCTCCAGAGCCCAGGCGAGCAGAACAGAGAAGCAACCGTGAGCCTCTCCAGTTGCAGATTCCCACACCAGCTGCGGGGTTTCTTCTATCCTTTTCTTTTTTGGTTGTTCTTACTGTAACTAAGTAAACATGTTACAAAGTGATAGCATAAACAAAATCACTTCCAGAAACCAGAAATCGGGATCCCACTAAAGAAGGCATGGAGAGGGGAAAAAAAGAGAGAGAAAAGAAGGAATTGTCAGCATCTGTTGTTCAGTAAGGCAAGAGGCATTTGCTGTGATGATGGATTTACTTTCCGGGTTAAGAGTGGGTGGTTGCAGGAGAGTGAGGCACAGCCTGTCGCTCATAAATGGAGCTGGAGAAGCAGGTGGATGCAGGGGTTTAGATCCAGTCTCTACCTCTTAGTAACCATGTGCCCCTCGGCAGGTTACTTGACTTTTTCTAAACTTCAGTTTCATCATCCATAAATTGGGATCATACATCTCCCAGCTTATAGGGTTGTTGGGACAGTTAAATAACAAAATGTAGTGAAGGGCGAGTTGCAATGAACAGAGCAAGAAACCAGTAACGTGGGTTACCTTGATGTTATTCAGATAACAGTTCTAGGAGCTAACTGCTATGATGTTCCTAGTCTTTAGTTAAGAGACTCAACCCAAAGAAATGATCTCAGTTTGAATATTAGTCTTAAACTGTTAAAACAGATCACTGGGGATGGTTTTTGCATTTATATTGTACTCAGATCAGCAGGCTTTGGATACATCACGATCAAAGTTGCAATGGAGGAAGAAGAAATAGTTCACCTAAATGAATTAAGAAAACAGAAGGAAAGTAAGGATGGTGTATTGTTTTCTGCTGCTGCATTAAAAAATTATTTTTCACTTAGCAGGTTAAAGCAACACACATTTATTATCTCCTGGTTTTCTTAGGTTTGGAATCTGATATGTTATAGTTGGTTCTTCTGCTCAGGGTGTCACAAGCCAGTGATCAAGGTGTCAGCCAGGGCTGGGGTCTCATCTGAGGTTGGGGTCCTTTTCCAGGCTCACTGGCTGCTGTTGGAATTCAGTTCATTGTGGTTGTAGGACTGAGGTCCTCAGCTCCAACGTTCCCCACCATGTGGTCCACTCCACAGTGTGGCAGTTTTCTTACTCAAGGCCAACAGGAGAGCATCTGCTGCTTCTTCAGATCTCTCTTTCCTCTATCTCTGTCTTTACAGCCTCTTTTAGAAGGACCCACCTGCTTCTGTCAGGACCACCCACACATAAGGAGAGGGTATTATGCTGGGCACGCACACCAAGGCATGGGGACTTTCGGAGCCATCCTAGAATTTGGCCTAAAGCAGATGGAGAAGGGAAAATGCCATAAAATTACTGGAAGTTTGCTTAGTTATTAAAGCAATATTAGACAGCTGTGTCTCCACTGGCAAAAAGTCATGGTTAGTCTCTAAACCTGCTTTCTCTCTCATTCTGAGGATATGATCTCTCTGGCTGCAGCTCTATGAGGAGAAATAACACACTCAAACTGCATCTGCGAGAAAATGAGGAAGCAATCACTATGGCCACGTATGCCAAAGTATCTTTGCACAAGATCTCTCTTTCCTGATTGTGCATGAACCCCTCTTTGCAACCCTACTTCTAACACATCCAGAAGGAGCACCGTTTTGGTCTCACCTAGAAGGGAAAATTAGAACTGGCCTAGTTTAGCAGGCAAGTCTCCAGTTGTGTGATCTGAGTCATCATGCCCGAGTTCAGAACCTGATTCCTCTTCTCACTTTTCCTGGAGTTTAAAAGGAATCTGTGTTTTCCCTGTTGTTTGAATGGTGGCTTCAACTCAACCGCAGTCTGAATTATCACCAAACCTCCAGCCTGACATGTTGACTTATCCAGACTCCTTGCCACTCCTCTTCCTACTAGGGGACCCAATGGTAACAGGGAGTAAGTCACGTCTCCTTCCCTCCGCCGAAACCATGGCATCTGAGCCAGTGCATATCCAGGGCTTGCCAGATTTATCTTTCATATTCGAGGGGAAAATGTGTGAACGGTATGAGCACAGAGGAAAACTCTTAAGTCCGTGGGAGGTGCGCCCTTCAGGGTCTCAGCCAGTTACCCAGGATTCATTATGCAGTGGTTCAGTGTCTTTCTTCAATATTAGTTTTGAGGAGTTTTCAGTCCCTTCAGGTATTTCTACATATTTTCTCCTATCATTTCCTTTTCTTAGTTTTGGTGCATTGATTTGAGATGTTGGAGCTGGTGACAGCACACAATATACGACACAACCCACACACACACACACAGACATACACACACACACCTCAGCAGGCATATATATATTATGATCAGATAATAATTTAAAATGTTAATACCAGTGTGGGCTTCCTGCCATGGGGCTCTCATGGCACCGTCTCTCTCCTTTGGTGCACTTACGGGTTGTACTGATACATGTATTTGGGTGGTTCCTTGGTTGGTTTCCCTTTTCCCTCCTGAGCGCCATGAAGGCAGGGACTCAGTTTGTTTTGCTCACTATTACATCGTGATCCTCTACAGCGATTACCATAGAGTAAAAGGGTAGTATGTATGTGTTGAATGAATTAACGTGGAGTGATTAGTGAATGGATTTCAAGCCCCCAACGTATTATCTAGCTAAGATTCTCTACATAATGGCTTTACTTAGCTTCTCAATATTGTGAGAGACCCTGACTTCAGTCAGTGCGTGTTCATTTAAAAAACTGTAAATTGCTAAAACCACGAATAAACCTTTTCCCTATTGTGCTATTACCAAGAAATAATCATGATTGAAGTCTGATGTATAGGCTTCCACCCCCGTTAGTTATTGCACAAAATCGAATGTGCATGATATTTATTAACTCGCTCTTTCTCTTGATGTATTGTGAACGTTTTAAATGAAATGTGGTCCTTAACTCAGGGCTTCGTGAGTATCTGGGATCCCATCACAGAGATGAACAGTAATTCATTTAACTGACCCTCTGTTTTCTTGCACGTGAAATTTCCTTCTAAAATCCTAGGGACGTTGAGCTATGCGGATGCACTGCCAGGAAGACAGGCTCATGACATGTGGTCCCCAGGGATCGTCTTCCACCTCACCCTCCTGTTAACACGGAGTCTTAATAAATTATACACAGTCTTAAAATATTAGGTGAAAACAATGGATTTTTCAATTTAGTGTTTCTTTCCTAGATTAGTAGTGTGATTGAACATTTTGATGGTCTGTTTGATGCATCAACTTGGCTGAGCTCTGGTCCCCAATTATTCAAACACTCATCTGGGTTGTGGTGAAGGTGACACAAGTCTGTAATCAGTTTATTTTACGTAAGAAGTGTTATCCTGGATAACCTGGTGTGCCTGAGCCAGTCTGCTGAAGGGCCTTAAAGGGCAGGGCTGGGGCTCCCTGGTCAAGAAATTTTGTCTGTGGACGGCAACCGATCGGCCAGCCCCACAGTTATCTAAGCCAACTCCTTGCGATAAAACCCTTAACATGTATCTCCTACAGGTTCTGTTTCTCTGGTTGGACCTTGACTGATACAAGCAGTTTTTTGTGCTTTAATTTTATGAATCGTCCATTTATTTCACTCGCCCGCCCACATCTCTGCTGGCCTATGCTTCATTCATTAATAGTGATGCTCGTTCCTTTAGCGTGTAAGGTGGTCTTTTCCCTGTGTTTGTACTTGGCAGCGCCGGCCCTCTCTTGTTATTCTTTTTCAGGACTAATTCATACATAAAATTTTCACTAATTTCAGAAACAATGGGAAATTGATTGGAATGAAAGTAAATCTAGAAGTAAAATTGGAAGATGTCGTATCTTTAGAATATTGCCTCCCCATCCAGCAAGAAGAATGTGGTAGAATAATGTTCCTTCAACCGTGTTCATGCTTTAGTCTTGGAAGTCGGTGGCTACTGTGGCCTTACACGGGGAAAAGAAGTCTGCAAATGTGATTAAGTTAGGGATCCTGAGATGGGGAGATTACCTTGGATTATCCAGGTGGGCCTAATGCAGTCGAGAATCCTTGTAAGGAAGAATCTATTGTCAGTTGGGTTTTCTGTGTCTGGAAATTAAATACCCCTCATAGACACAGTTCTTAATGTGGATTTATGCAGCATTTCAATTTTAGCTGAGCAACCTATAGAATAATATATATATATTTTAAAATGGCTCATCAACTACTCTCAAGTTGATGGTTAGCTTTATCACTTATTTCTTCTTAATCTGAAATCCACACAATTCAAGGTGCTTTATTCTGAACACAAAACGTTGGGTCCTTAATTCAAGGATCGTGACACACCAGGAAGACAGAAAGTGAACAGCTGAAATACCTGGAGGAAAATAATTTTAAAAGATCGGGAGAGAAGAGAATAACTCTAAGAAGGTCAAAGATTTTGCCACTTTGCCTTTCCTTGTAAGGAATCTGGAGGCAGTAAGTAAGACATGTGTCATAATCAGGACGCAGCGGCCAGGAGGGATGAGAGAAACTGGAAAGTTATGCCTTGTTCTTCTGGCCGGGAAGCAGACATGCTGAAATAAAATCCTAGAAACTGACACAGAGGCAGCTGAGAATAAACAACTTGAACTGTTTTCACATTAATTAAAGGCTGCGGAGCACAGATGAAGGGAAGGGGAGCCGCCCTCCTCCCACCGGTGAGCTGGGCTCTGCACAGATGCTCCTGTCTGAGGGGGGAAGACAGTATTCTGAGGACAGTAACCAGCGAGACGTGTGGGGCCCTGCATTTCTGATTGAATGGCAATTGCCTATGTTTAAGAGATAGTCTAGGTGTCCCCTCCTTTTAAATAGCACACACTCTAAGGAAGGAAAGGCATTACAGAAATTTTAGAATAAGAGTGAGAAAAAACAAAATAAGGAAAGCAAAAAAAATCCTCGTCACTTAGAATCTTATCACCTTGCCTTCATCCTCACTGGTGTGCTCGTCTGGTTTTGCCGCGGGCACGATCATGGTACTATATGACCACTTCGCTTTACAGTATTGGTAACAACGGTAATGATAGTAGCTAGTATTCATTGGAAGCTCACAATATGAAAAGTGTTCTGGGTTGAATCGAGGACTCCCCCCACTAAATTCATATGCTGGGGTCCCTCCCCTCCAGTGCTCCTGAAAACTTATTTGGAGAAAGGGTCTGCACAGAGGTAATCAACATAATAGGAGGTCATTAGGATGGGCATAATCTAGTGTGACTGGCATCCTTAAAAAAGTGAGAATCTGGAGAGAGACACGCACACAGGGAGAACATCGCATGAAGATGCAGGTAGAGACGGGGGGTGATGCTTCCAGTAGCCAAGGCTGCCAAAGACGGCCAGCAACCACCAGACTCAAGGGGGAGGCACGGACGCTCTCACAGCCCTCTGTCAGAAGGAGTCAACTCTGCCAACATCTTGATCTTGGACTTCTGGCCTCCAGGACTGTGAGACGATAGATGTCCCTGGTACTTTGTTATGGTTGCCTGAGCAAACGAATCCACCAAGCACTGTGTTAAACAGATTGCACGTAATGATGTATGGAAGCCCTCCGTGAGACAGTTACTTGTCTTATTCCCATCTTGCAGGTGAGAAAGAAACAGACTGTAAGAGATTAAGTATCTCAAGATGATGCACACAGCTCCTCTAAGTGGGGAGTTCCATGTCCCTGTATAGTCTTCATGATTTCTGTGTTTCTCGGCTGTACAAAATCCCGTCAGTTTCATGTTACTGTAATTTATTTGGTCCTTGTCCTATTGTTGGGCTTTAATGCTGGTTTTAATATTTTTTTATTACAAATAACACCACAATGCACACACATCTTTGTGCCTGGAAATTTTTCCAAGTCTTTTAGATGGAGTGTTTCTTCTTTCCTGTGGTAAATCATCAAGTTTATAAACATTTCTATAGTTATTGTAAAATGTATTTCAAATTTTCTTACAAAAGACTCCTAACAGTGAACTTTACTGATAGGCATGCATAACTGTAGATATTTTACAACATTTACATCAATATTGGGTTAAAAGTCACAGTAATTTTTAAATCCAGTTAGGTTATCATTTTCTGTTTTGAATTTTGTCTTTTTGATTTAAAATCTACTTTAACAAGTATCCTAATTGTGTTCTTTCTCAGTCTTTTATTAGAAATGTATTAACTTTGGAATCCCAGTGACAAAGCTAGTCTTAAATCCTGAGGTTATACAGAAAAATGAAAACACCAACTATCTGAGATAATCAACTGAGAAAATTGATGAAACTGAAGTCTTACTGAAGTGGCATACCGATTTGGTCAAAAGGCTTGGCCCGATTAATGTAAATGGATACAAGTCAAATGTATATGTCACAAATTGATCAAATGACAGTACTGAGCGTTCAGCTGTAATTTCACAAAACTAACCAAGATAAGTGGTAATGCGTTTCATTATTACAGTATCAAAACCACATACATACAGCCTTATGGTTAAGTTTAAAACCGTTAAATACTTAAAATGTGGAAGCTGATTACTTGGAAAAGGGAAAGTAGCCCAAAGATGTAATATTTTTTTCTGACCTCTAAGACATGGAGGGAAGAATTCAGTTTGCAGTTGGAAAGTAAAAAAAGCTGAGTGATTCTCGGATACACCAAATTCTCTGCTAGGCTCTATTACGGTCAGTGCAAGAAACAGAGCAGCTTAGATGTGTGGGGCTTGTGCTGTGGTTTATCTGAGTGAATGTGCTAAGGGAAGAAATATCCTTTCTTATCTGTGGGGCTCTTACTAAGTGGCCACTGAGGGGCATGACGTGGGAGGGAGGAGAAGAGAAGAGGAGAAAAAGAAAGAAAAAGCAAGAGAGAGAGAAAAGGAAGGAAGACGACAGAGGGAGGGAGGAAAGAAAGAAGGGATGAGAAGGGAGAGGGAGAGGAAAGAGAAGCAGGCTGGAAGGAAAGAAGGATAAAGACAGACAGAAGCCACTAGTTTGTTCTCTACATCTGTGAATCTGTTTCGTTATATACATTCATTTATTTTACTTTTTAAGATTCCACATACCAGTGATAACACAGAGTGTTTGTCTTTCTCTGCCTGACTTATTTCACTAAGCGTAATACTCTCTAGGTCCATCTATGTTGTTGCAGATGGCAGGATTTCATTCTTTTTGTGGCTGTGTAATATTCCATCGTGTGTATATGTGTATATATACATATACATCTCACATTTTCTTTCTCCCTGAGAGAAGTGGGGAGGGGTAAGATGGGGTATAGAGTTAAGAGATACAAACTACTATGTATGAAATAGATAAGCAGCAAGGATATATCGTGCTGCACAGGGAAGTACGGCACAGGGAAATACAGCCATCATTTTGTAATAGCTTTAAATGGAGTGTAATCTATAAAAATATCGAACCATTATGCTGTACAACTGAGACTAATTAACATTGAAAATCAATTTTAATTCAACAAAAAAACATAGGGAGGGAGAGAGGAAGGGAGGAGAAAAGAAAACGATTCATGACATATGGATAAATGCGTGAAGATTGTCAGCACACGCACAAAAAGAAACTTGCTTCCATATAAACTCTTTGATTATTTTTAAAAGCCCAATATTTTAATTGAATTAATGGATAGCGCATTATGAATAGAAATTAATTAAAACAATAATCACATTCAAAGCAGATATTCATTTTGTTAAAAATGTTTAATACGATAAGGAATTTTTAAGCAGTAATTTCATTTAGACGTTCTAAGCCAGGGATTTCTCTGAATTAGTCAGTGGCATCAAAAATGTGCAGAGCACTCAGCGCCACTGTGACGGCGGAGAGGAGACGAAGGCAGCAACAAACTGCCTTCAGGATGGAAAGGCAGAGACCAGGGCAGCCCTGAATCCATCAAACAACGTTTCAAACGCTCCTAATATTATTTATACTTAGCTAGTTTAAGAGAGATTATCCTTAAAAAATGAAAACCCGTATTTTCCCTCTCCTGCTGTGATAATGAAAAACACTAAACTGATTTTTGGTCAGAGTTTTCCCAGATTTATTTTCTTCCCTTCGGCATTACAATAAATGATTAGGCAGAAACAAAACAGGGGCATCTTCCTTCTAGATGAGCGAGCAGTAGCTCAAAGGGAAGTGGGAAACCACGGCTGTCTCTTAGCTGTAATCGGCTTCAGCTAATACCAATAAAGCCTGTCTGGGCGGGCGTATTTATAGACTCTGCAGAGAGAGAGAATGGATATAAATACTTGAATACCTTTTATATAGCAGCAGTGTCTATTCTAATGTGGGTTTTTGTCGTTTCCAGTAATTGGTGTGGATGCCCAGAAGAACTGAATTAATTGCATGAGCAAACTTATTATAGTGTTTAGGTTTGTTCTAGACCAAGTGGGGAAAACGTCCTCGGGCTAGTGTATAAAGAGGTATTGGTTAGTTCACTTCTTCATTCTTCCAAACATTTACCAATTATTTTTCTTTATCCAAATATTTTCCTATGGATCAAGCACAACTCTTGGTTCTTGGAACAGGGCAGTAAATCTATTGTCTGTTGACAAAAATGCTGCAAATCATCGACAGTAGCTGAAAGCTGTCTAAAACAAGAAGCATCTGTCATTTTTCATACATGTACAGGGCGTCTGGGTTGCTTGCAGCCCTCCCCCGGGCTCACTCCTGTACCGGAAGTCAGCCCCAGAGAGGGGAGGCAGCCCCTAATCTTGGTTGGACTCTCTGTTTGGGGTTGGGTGGCTTCTGGCTGGTCTAGGCTGGCCTCGCCTGGGACGGCCGGGCACTTGTGTGTGCGATCGTTCACCCTCAGTGCAGCAGGGCTTGCTCTCCTGGTGGAGCCAGAGTTCTGAGAGAGAGAGCGGTAAACCCTTGAGCCTGTTCTCAGAAGTGAGCCACTGTCATTCCTCTGCGTTGTGCTGCCTACAGCAAATCCAGGCCAGCCTGCATTCAAGGGTGGGGGCGTAGACTTCTGCCTCTTTTGGGGGAGGAGGCGCAAAGCCACACTGCAAGGGACATGGACCCAGGAAGGGACACCACTGGGGACATTTTTGTAATCCATCTCCCATAAGTGATAACTGAAACCTACCAAACTGGAGGTGGAGAACATAAGTAAATAACCAAGGTAATCTCAGGGAGTGATTAAGTGCTCTGAAGAAAACAGGGTGACGGAATAAAGCAAGGAAGGTGCCTGGGGGTTCAGAATTTAAGGAGGCAGTCACTCTCAGAGATAAAGTGGATAGATGGTATACATGGCAGTTGAACATACACATATTATTTATAAGTATATGTATATTTTATATATATATATATATATATATATATATTTTATTATATATAAAATTGTGAGTGCTTGGAAGTGAGGAGCACGGTGACTCCTAGCCCTGTTTGGTCCCACTGCCTTGATTTAGTGCCACTGCATTGATTCAGTGCTTTTGTACTATCTGTGCAAATGTCAACCCAGTGGAAAAAAGCAGACAGCATCTTGACATTATTATGAATGTGGTTTTGACTTCATGCACTTCCTAAAAGGCCGACCTCTAGGAGTCTACAGGTCATACTCTGAGAAACCTGCTATGGTTCTTTTCTGATCTGGTTTTCTCTCAAAAAATCCACCTGCCTCTTCTTGCTCATTCTTATGAGCCAGCTCTGTGTCAGAGCTAGTCCTGTGTTCAGCAGAGGGTCGGGTGAGCCCATTTGTAGACACTGCTCTAACTCTGGAGGGCTGGCAGACACCTGGTCTACCTGATGAAGTGCCTCGTCCTGCACCCATGGTGGCCCTTGATAGGGGGTCCCTGTGCTGTCTCCTGCTTGGCTTCACTCCAACCTCACAGTTATCATCATTCTCACTTCAGCACTTGGCAGCCACTACCAACCCTCTGGAGCTGATAAAACATGTCATCCTATCTTCAGCCAAATAAAGGGCTCTAATTTCGTGCCCGTGGGATGGATGTTTTTGAAAAGATATCTTGTGGCCCCTCAGAAGAAACTTCTCCTCCTTTTTTCTTTATCTGTGGGACTAGTTTCTTCTTGGTCTCAGGACAGTAGTTTTAAACCGTGAAAGTCCCCGGGGAACACTTAACAGTGATGTTGGACACCTTCCCAGGCAAGCTGAACCCCAATCTCTGGGGCTGGCCCGGGCATCAGCGCTCTGAGCCCTTTCAAGCTCCCAGCTGAGTCTAACCTAAACGGTTGCGTTACCGGTTCTGGATGCCACCTGGAGTCTGTCACTGAGGGCTGCCAGTCGGTTCTCTGTGCTGGGAACGCCCTCTCTGCCCGCGTGCTCTGGGGAGAGCTGACCCCACCCTTAGTCTCAGGAGGGGCTATGTGACTTTGGCCTGGCCAATCCCAGAATATCACATTTCTCTGGGATGATTTTATGGGGTTAATTCCCAGAGACCTAAGAAAGATCAAAAATGTCTATAAAAACCATGGCTCTTATGTTTGGCCACAATTGCAATCAGGCTGGTTATCTGAATTTAAGAGAATCCCTGTCTAGTCTGTT
This sequence comes from Camelus ferus, assembly GCF_009834535.1. Lineage (NCBI taxonomy): Eukaryota > Metazoa > Chordata > Mammalia > Artiodactyla > Camelidae > Camelus > Camelus ferus. The sequence goes on along the minus strand of NC_045714.1, from coordinate 9,472,581 downwards.
CCCTTGGAAGACTGGTTTGCATGAACGCTTGCATTCTACACAACAAGGATGTCTTTGAACATGCGGTTGTGTCTCCGTTGGAAACAGTGGTCTTAGTTCAATAGTGGAACAATAGTCTGATAACACTTGAACGTGGACTGCAAAGCCAATCCACTACTAACTAGTAAATCTCTTTGCATGACAGCCTGTGGTGCACGTAGGTTGTCTCTGTCATACCCATTTAATGTTTTTTCTGTGCTTTGACAATATAATTGACTACAATTAAAATAAAGTTTTTGGACCCCTTTCATGGTTTTCTAGTTGAAGGGGAATATAATTAGATTTAATTGAGGTTGATTCTCCAAATGACACTGTAGGTACAGCGGACAGCGGACACACATCTTCTCTTGCAGAGAACATATGCATAAAATCATTTAATAAAAGAAATTACACATCGAAAGCTTTCAAAACAAAGTTGATAAAAATAGGATGTGACAGATTCTTCCCTTTATTTCTTAGAGCTCCTGCAGTTACGTCTGATTCTCCAGGACATGAACTGATAAATGATGTTTTACAGAGGTTGGAGCGGGGCAAGGGAAGCATGAAAAAAAAAAAAAAAAACTTACAACTTTAATGTTTCTCATATGTTCCCATAAGATAATGCAGTTGGGCTCAGGAAGTTTTATAACTTGAATATACAAGGTTTGTCCAAAGGTTGAGCTGTAGGTGGCCTCAGCCCGTACCAGTTATGCTGTTTATTAGAGAATGAAAGACCAACATCAGAATGATGCTTTTAAAATTACCTGCTCTTCGTAAAGTGTGTTTCCCAAATTAGCCAGGAAAAAGCGGTGGGGAACAGCTCTGCGAACATACTAATGGAAGGAAATTAGGCAGCTAAACAAGGACAATAATGGGTTTTTAAGCAACAGTCTTGTGTTTAACTGCAGCCAACTTTAACCATAGGCAACAGAAAATCTTGAACAGGAGACATAAGAATTCACTTGTGTTACTTGCCACCGAGGAACTCAAATGTACCGTTGAGTTGTCTGCATTGATGGACTTGACTACAAAGTTGTCCAACTTTCACTTCACTTTTTGTTAGACTGGTAAATAATGAAGCTTTCCCCCAGGGCACTGGGCAGGATTCCGTACCAGCCGTTGTATCTGTGGTCCTTCCTACTTGATAATGGCTATGACTGAACTACCATTAAGAGGAATTTACCTCTGATTTGCTTGTGAGCATGGAAACAGTTTTCACTGATCCAGCTGAATGTCTGATGATACGGTTTACACACATTAACAGACTAGCACATACGTAAGACTTTTGATTAAGCAACAGATGGTGCCAGTTTTGATGTTAAAAAATGAATGGGTAACTAAAATTACATGTGAAATGAGGTTTTCAAATTAAGTGATTTAAACTCTCCATTGAAGACTTTTCCATTGAAGACTTCAAAGTTCTATCTTAAAATTTTATTTAAAAGGTGCAATTCCAAGTATGATCCAAAGCAGAGAAGGATATGTGTCAAAATGTAATGATGCCTACGAGAGAGAATGGAGAGACTTTAATTCTATAGTGTGTATTTTCATTTTTTCCCCAGTTTTTCCTAAATAAGCAAGAATTATGATGGGAAAATACTGTAGCCTGTTACATTTTCTCTCTCAATAGAGAGTGGAGTGGGTGAGGGTCTTTTAAGGAAATACTTCCTGTGTAAGCTCAGATTCAAATGCAAATTGTATACGTTGTTAGTACAACAGCTAGCAACAAGGAAGCTGAAGGGAGAAGTTATTGAGCACCTACTGTGTACTGACTACTCTGCATACATTATCTATAATCCTCAAAGTGACCTGGCAAGATCGGATTTATTGTCCTCATGTTGCTCTTAGAAAACTCTGGGACTTGGGCAGATAATATAATTGGTTGTGGTCACCAGGCTGATTGCTGGTGGAACCCTCTTTGCACCTGTGTTTGTCAACATCTCAAGTCCACACTTTCCTAATCAGACTTCTATTTTCCTTCCTTCTCTCCTGTCAAAACTGAAAACTGTTGAAATGGAAACAAATCATCATGATTCATTCTTTAGTAATTGATTGAAAGTCTAATTTATTTGTATCATGTTAAAATTTTAGCAGCTATATCTAACTTTGTGGAAATGACATTATGTTTTTAGAAGAATTTAGTAGAATTGGCTGCTGAATTCCATCAGATCAGTTTTTGGCACTTAATCATAGAACCGTATTATTTTATTACTTTGTTTTCTGCCTACTTATATGCTGAATTAAAATGGTATTTTTCTAATATTGAATTATTTTTTAATACCTGAAACTAAAATCCACTTAGTTCAGTGTGTTCTTTTTAAAAATGTGATGTGGATTGTCTTTGCTGGAACTTTGTGACTCTTGAGTCAATATTCATGGGTTTGGTTTATAGGTTTTGTTTTCAGTGCTATCCCTGTCAAGCTCAGGTATTTAAACCATAGCGGTTTTGTGAAAAGAATTAGGAAGCGTTAATTCTAACTTTATGCTTCAGGACAATTTAAAAAGCTCATGAATTATCTGTTTCTTGAAGGTTTGAATGAATTCATGCATGAAATTGTCTGGAACTTTATTGAGAAGCAGATCTTTGACAACTTTCTCAATTTCTTCCTTGGTTTTGGGTCTATTCAAGTATTCTATCTTCTGTTGAGTCAATTTGCAATACAGTACTTTTGTATTTCTAGAAAATGGTTTATTCACAGTCCCAAATTTATTAGCATATATTTGAGAAATTATTCTTTTAGAATCCCTTTAATCAGTTCCATTTTTCACATCCTTAAGTTTGGATGTTAATGTATTCTTTTTATTAAGAAAGTAGTTTATCTATTTTTTATTCAAAGACATATTTTTATGTATTTATCATTTTTACTTTTTCTATTTTCCAGTACATGAATGTATGCTTTTAGGTGTATTAACTGCATTTTTCTTCTTTTCAATTCTTTTTGTGCACTTGTCATTTCTACTTTTTCTCCTTTCCTGTAAATAAATTTGTTTTTATATTTATTAATTCTATTGTTCTGCTTTTCTTAGCTTTTTCTTTGAGTTCTTTTTCTTGTATTTTTATCTCGAACACACTATCCATTTTTGTCCTTTCTTTTCTGGGCTAAGGAAAACGTTTATGATGCTGCCTTTTTTTTCCCTCTTTTTTTAAAGCAACTCTTTGGCGTCATTCTACACTTTATATAGAGAGCTTTCAGTATCACTGTTCTAGTCAGCAATGTACTTTTGATTATCATTGTGGCCTAAGAGTTATTTAATATTAAAGAATACTTTCTTTTAAATTTCCAGGGGTCAAAAGGTTTGGTTCTTCATCTGTACTGTGTTTCTGGGTGCACAGCATTATTACTGGGAACTGTGGATGACTATGTCTTATTTCTAGTCTTTGGAATTTTGAATTTGCTTTGAGTCTAACTTAGATTAGTATTTATAAATACCTATGTAGGCTTAAGAAGCAGCTACATTCTGTAGCTGTCTATAGCAATATTTATGTTCTATACCCATGGACTGTGTTATTATGTAACTTTTATTTTCTATCTTTCTGATTTGTCACAGATGTAACATTATGACATGCTTCCAAGAACTAGTGTATTTATATGATTTTTGTGCTCTTGCTATTTTTTTTAATTGAGTTATATTAAGTTTACAATCTTGTGTCAATTTCTGATGTAAAGCATAACTTTTCAGTTATACATGAATATACATATATTCATTGTCACATTGTTTCACTGTGAGCGAACCACAAGATCTTGTATATATTTCCCTGTGCTACACAGTATAAACTTGTTTATCTACTCTATATATACCTGCCAGTATCTATGAATTTCGAACTCCCAGTCTGTCCCTCCCTCCCCTCCTCCCCTCACTGGCAACCACAAGTTTGTGTTCTATGTCTGTTTCTGTTTTATATTTAAGTTCGTCTTCTATTTTTTTTAAAGCTTAATACATATTCCGAAGTGTGGGATTCTTATAAAGGTGATGGTAAGATGGTTTAAAGAGTAAGCTGTTTTAAAAGGCATAGAATTAGTATCATTGGATAACATGGTGAGGAAGTTCTTTCCTTCTCATTTGTCTTCAGGTTTTCACTGTGACAGAAGAAAATCCCAGCTTGGTGGTGGTAGCGTATGTTTCTGACTTCGCTAACTCTGCTCATTCCATGTGATAACAGAAAAGATCCCCTCAGGTGAGAATATTAAGCAGAATATAGAGATGCTCTGTGCATCTGGTTTGCCCTGACACACAAATTCTCCAACCCTCTTCCCTCTGCCCTCTGCCCTAGGAGGTGACCAGGATGTTCTGAATGATCTGACTTCCTTGTCCTCTGGGTTTCTGTTGGATCCCACCAACAAGGCAGTGGCAAGAGACTGGAGAGTCGTGAGGTAAGGGTCTTCACTTCCCTGGCTCCTTCTCTGCGGGTTGCTTCAGGTCGGCTGCACTCCATCACCAGATGCAGTAGATCCTCTCTGCTGGTCCTCCCCATACTGCTGTTCACTCTGTGTCTAGTTACCACTCCATTTCTTTGCAACTTCTGATCAAGGGCCGTGACTGCTCCCAGCTGTTGCTCCCTCCACGGCACTGCACTATTACTTGTTGATTTCTAAACTTGCCCCCTACCAGCCCACAGCTTTATAAACAGTCTTTTTTCAAAACTCCTTTATTATCCAGTTTGAAGGTGCTATTTCCTCCTATTTCTTCAGTGACAATAGCATCTGGGGAAATCTACTAATGTATTTTTTTAGGGGTTTGTGTAATAATTACCTTGTTTTTTGTTTTTTGGGTTTTTTTTTACAGCAGTAGAAATTGGTTTTGTATTTGTGATAATGATGTAGAACTTCTCTTCAAATGTTTTTACTTAATTAAAAAAATTAAATTTAAGGAAATCATATTAAGAATTATAAATTTTGTGAAGACACAGCCTGGAACTAAAATGTGAATCATGGAAATTTGGAGAACACTGCCTTCTACATTCCAGTACTCCTGAATTTAGTAGGTGGAGTTTTTTCTGTTTTAAATCACCCTGAAGCCTGACTTCTCCCTTTGTTTAGGGCTTCCCTTCTTTAAACTGCAGTCAGTAATACCAGGCATGACGATATGATCCCAAGTGTTTTGCTTCGTTTTTTCCTATTTCTCTGGTATATTTCTGCCCATCCTTTTGTTTCAAAAAAATTCGAGTGTGGGCTTTGTAGTACCGTATATTATGATTTTTTGACTAAATCTGAAAGTCTCCTTAATTTACATGAAATTCAATTTATTGTGGTTGAGACATTCCTTGCTCCTATTTTATCATCACTACAGGCTCAGTGTGTCTCCTCGCTGTCTCCTTTTTTGTGGTCTATTCTCATGTCAATATTTTCCTGCGTGTTTCGCCTCCTGCATTTTGGCAGAATCTTAATGTTACTTTTATGTCTTTAATTAGCATATTTGAATCCTACATGTCTCAGTAACTTCAGAATAAAACAACGTTCACTGACTCCTTTTGTAATAAGATGAGGTAATTAGTGCATTTCCCTTCCATCTCTCTCCCACCTCCTAGTTTTGTTCTGAGAGTCTGGTCTCACTGGGACCTTGGACAGGTACTAACCTTCCCTTTTCTTATGTTCTTCACATGATAAGCAGGTTGCTATACGCATAGTATAATTGTGAAGAGTAAATAAATTCATACCTGTGAAGTGCTTAGACCAGAATGCATAATAAGACCATAGCAGTGATGGCCATTGTTACTACTACTGCTATTCTTATATTATTTTTTTAGCAGATGAAGATTTTTTTAATTGATGTATAGTCAGTTACAATGTGTCAATTTCTGCTGTACAGCACAGTGTCCAGTCATGCATATACGTGCGTATATTCATTTTCATATTCTTTTTCATTAAAGGTTATTACAAGATATTGAATATAGTTCCCTGTGCTATACGGAAGAAATTTGTTTTCTTTAATCTATGTATAGTGGCTAACATTTGCAAATCTCAAACTCCCAAATTTATCCCTTCCCACCCCTTTCCCCAGAAACCATTAGATTGTTTGCTATGTCTGTGAGTCTGTTTCTGTCTTGTAGATGAGTTCATTGGTGTCCTATTTTTTTCTTTAGATTCCACATATGAGTGATATCATATGGTCTTTTTCTTTCTCTTTCTGGCTTACTTCATTTAGAATGACAATCTCCAGGTCCATCCATTGCTGCAAATGGCATTATTTTATTATTTTTTATGGCTGAGTAGTATTTCATTGTATAAATACACCACTGCTTTATCCAGTCATCTGTTGATGGACATTTAGGTTGCTTCCATGTATTGGCTATTGTATACAGTGCTGCTATGAACATTGGAGTGCATGTATCTTTTTGAATTAGAGCTCCCTCCAGATGTATGCCCAGGAGTGGGATTGCTGGATCATAGGGTAAGTCTGTTTCAAGTTTTTTTGAGGAATCTCCATACTGTTTTCCATAATGGCTGTACCAAACTACATTCCCATCAGCAGTGTAGGAAGGTTCCCTTTTCTCCCCACCCTCTCCAGCATTTATTGTTTGTGTACTTTTTAATGATGGCCATTCTGACTGGTGTGACGTGATACTTCATTGTAGTTTTGATTTGCATTCCTCTGATAATTGGTGATATTGAGCATTTTTTCATGCACTTACTATTTGTATGTCTTCATTGGAGAATTGCTTGTTTACGTCTTCAGCCCATTTTTGGATTGGGTTGTTTGTTTTTTTGTTATTAAGTTGTATGAACTGTTTATATATTCTGGAAATTAAACCTTCATCAGTTGTATCATTTGCAAATATTTTCTGCCATTATGTAGGTTGTCCTTTTGTTTTACTTACCATATCCTTCACTGTGCTATCCTTCACTATGCAAAAGCTTATACGTTTAATTAGGTTTCACTTGTTTATTTTTGCTTTTATTTCTATTGCTTGGGTAAACTGCCCTAGGAGAACACTGCTAAGATTTATGTCAGAGAGTGTTTTGCCTGTGTTTTCTTCTAGGAACTTTATAGTGTCTTGTTTTATATTTAAGTCTTTAAGCCATTTTGAATTTATTTCTGTATATGTTGTGAGGGAGTATGCTAACTTCACTGATTTACATACTGCTGTCCAGTTTTCCCAACATTGCTTGCTGAAGACTGTCTTTTCTCAATTGTATATTCTTGCCTCCTTTGTCAAAGATTAATTGACCATAAGTCTGGGTTTATTTCTGGGCTTGATCCATATGTCTGTTTTTATGCCAGTACCATGCTGTTTTGGTTGCTGTAGCTCTGTAGTATTGTCTGAAGTCTAGAGGGGCGGTTATTCCTCCAGCTTTGTTCTAGTTCTGTGAAAAATGTCCTGAGTAATTGAATAGGGATCACATTAAATCTGTAGATTGCCATGGGCAGTATGGCCATTTTAACAATATTGGTTCTTCTAATCCAAGAGCATGAGATATATTTCCATTTCTTTAAGTCATCTTTAATTCCTTTAATCATTGTTTTGTAGTTCTCCATGTATAAGTCTTTAATCTCCTTGATCAGATTTATTCCTAAATATTTTATTGTTTTGGATGTGATTTTAAAAGGGATTGTTTCTTTCCTTTTGTGATATTTCACTGTTAGTGTAAAGAAATGCTACTGATTTCTGTATGTTAACCTCCTATCCTGCTACCTTGCTGAATTCTTTTATCAGCTCTGGTAGTTTTTTGTGTGGAGCTTTTAGAATTTTCTATATCTAGTATCTTGTCATCCACCTATAGTGATAGTTTTACCTTTCCAATTTGGATCCCTTTTATTTTTCTGGCCTGACTGCTGTGGCCAGGACATCCAGTACTGTATTGAATAGAAGTGGAGAGAGTGAGCATCCTTGTCTTGTTCTAGATTCTGGTGGGAAGGCTTTCGCCTTTTCACCGTGGAATGTTTTGCTGGTTGTGGGTCTGTCATAAATCACTTTTATTATGTTGAGATATGTTCTCTTTATACCCACTTCGGTAAGAGTTTTTATCATCAGTGGGTGTTGAATTTTATTAAGTGTTTTTTCCGCATCTATTGAGATGATCATGTGATTTTTGCCCTATCCTGCAAGAGTATCCTTTAGAAATAGGAGAGGGAAAGAACTTCACAGACAAGCAAAAAGTAAAAGAATCCATCAGTAGTAAAGCTATGCTGAAAGAAATAGTGAAAGGTCTAAATAGAAAAGAAGCAGGACACTAAAGAAACAAGAAAACCCTGAGTGGAAATGTGACAACTGCATTAGATGGTTCTTTCAGGGGACTGCTCTTCTTCTTTTAATTGGGAGTGGCTCCTCTGCTGCTTCTTTTTACTTCTCTCTCTCTGGCACTATGGGTTACGGAGTATCAGTTATCTACTGTGGTCTTGAAGGGCTGTTTTTTCTTGTTATTGTTTGTTTGTTTTAAGAGGATGCGTTCCTGTGTAGACTGTGTGTCTGATCTCGTGAGGGCTGTTTTTAGTATGGATGGTTGCCAGGTCTGTCTTCCATGTGTGTTGGCTGCTAGCCTAGCCCTTTGCTTGGGGATGTGGCTGGTGTGGTGATCAGAGCCTGCCCTGGCTGTTGAGTGGGGCCTCCTTTTAGTTCTGTGGCTGTCACAGCCCTGACAGGGGCAGGGTCTGTTCCCCTTTTGTTGGAACGGAAGCTTCCTGACCCATTTCTGAGCTGTGGTGCGTGGTAGGTGGGGTTGCAGCGCTTCAAGTCCTCTTTGTTGACGCTGCCCTTGTCCCTGCAGGAATGTCAGTACTCTGCTCCCTCAGAGCTACCAGTGCGGATCTGCTGACATCTAGGTCACACACTTGAACTGGGGTGCACCATCGGGTCAGAGCTGTCCCCTACACCGTACGAGGTCTGCTGCACACTACACCTGCACTGGCCCTGCTGTGCCCTGGAACTCCACTCTTTGCTCATCCGTCTTAGAGGCACCGGTCCACAAAGGCACCCATGGAGCAAATCGGTCCCCTCTGCTCTGAGCCTCTGGGTATGGATTGAGGTTTCGATCCCACCTGGGAGCTGCGCACCAGTGACCATGGTGGCTGTGCCCACGCCCTGCCTGTCTTCTGGTGAGAACACGCCAGTGATGGGGCCGCGGGGACAGTGGCTACAGCCCAGCCGCATTGCACCTCTCCCCCCAGCGCACACCAGCAGTGTTGCTTGTTTATGGGGGACCCTGGCTATTCTGTGTACACTCCAGCCCCCTGGGGCTGCCCCTGAGCCGTCGGCCCCAGCCCTCTGCCCGGCTGCCGTCCAGAGCTAGGCTCTCAGGGACCCTTGGTGCTGGTGTCTCTCAGCTCTGTCGGTGGCCAAGGCGGCTGCTCTGCACTCCTTGGAGGCTCCCCCTCCGTCCCCGCTGACCTCTCCGTTGGAGAGGGGACGTCCCAGCGTAGGAGCACTATTCTTCCTTTGCTACTTCCTCCCTGCGGGACAGGTCCTGCAGTAAGTTCCTCCTTTTCATTTTTTCTCTTCTACAAGATTTTGTGAGGAATTTTGTCTTTTGAAGCAGGCGATGTCCTGTCAAAGTCGAGCAGGAGTTCTGAGTGGCTGGGTGGGTCCGTGGATGTGTCTCTCTCGGTGTATTCGTGGGAGAGGATGAGCTGAGAGCATCCTTCCACCCCGCCACCGTGCCCCTCGATGAAGCTTTTCTTTCAGGCATGATGACCTAGGGTTACTTACACCTGTCTTGTCTGCTATGCTAGTTTCTAGCCCATGTGGCTATGGAGCATTTAAAATGTCGTTAGTCTGAACTAAGAGGTACTCTGAGTATAAAATATACATCAACTTTTGAATTTAATTTGAAAATCAGAATGTAAAACATCTCACGAGTAAAGTTTCAGGTGCGGTTCGTTTGTCTGTGCCGTCTTCCTTTCGCAGGGGCTCAGTGCTGCCGAGTCGGGGGTACAGTCTGCTCCGCGGGGTGCCCCCTTCCCTGGGAGATGCACTGCAGGGTGCAGCCCAGAGACTGTATGACTGACATCTTGTCAACGTGTTAATCAGAACTAACCAGCCCCTGCTCTCACCTTGGCACATCGAGTTCCTGTCCATGAGATCGTGCATTTCCGACTTCCGTGTCCAGTGTTCTCAAGCCCCTTTTCTTCAGTACGTTTCCTTTCCAGCAAGATCACCAGAGTGCGTGTGTATAATGCAGCTGCTGAAACCCTAATACCGCGTTTCCAAATCTGAGTATATTTCACCTTGTTCCAAAAATCACATTTACGCAGGACAAGGCCTTGTCATTATATTTATTTCAGATCAAATCACAAGAGCAACCGAAGAGCATGTTTCGTCCATCGTTGGCTGGAACTACTCTGAGGTAAGAACAGTCTTGTCAAATTGCAAAGAAGAAGTAGTAACACAAACACCCGTGCCTTGATCAGACCACCTGTGTGCGGCAATCCATTACATGAAATTCATGGAAAGGCATGCCATGTATCAGAAATCATTTCCCATCTATTTACAAAAATTCCGTAAGTGAATTTCTAAGATCAAACCTGGTGCTCCTCGAATCAGTGGGATGTTCCATACATTATTTATCAGCTAATTCCCAAGAACGATCTCAGAAGCCTTGATCTCGTAGCCCTCCCAGCCCAGCTGGGTGCCCGCCAGCTTCCAAGCAAGTCACAGGCACTTACATGCTACATGCCTAAGCCGTGATTAATTATGAAAGAAAACATGCTTTCCTGTGCAAGCTGAGAAGATGGCAGTACCTGAGATGGCCTGGTAGCTTTGTCTTTGACTTTGGGTTCTGATGTCAAGATACCTGTTCAGTGTTGTCAGTTTAACCAAGCTGACCTCCTTCTTTCCTTCCATCCATCTTTAAACCCTGAGGTTCCTTGTGTCTGCAAGACAGTTGGACAGGGTATCATTTCTATGTCAATGATGCCTATATTTAAAATCATCTTACCCAAACATAAGGACACATAAATACAGAAGATTTTTAATTGGCTCTCTTGATGAAGGATGTGCCAAGACAACTATTGCTAAAGGGCAAGAAAGAAAATCACGCTGAATCCTTAAGCACCAACTTATTAGAATAAATACAACCCTAAGCTTTTGTTCTTCATGGTTTTTTAAAATTTTCCTTTTTTGAGTGCTCGTGTGAAAAACCTGATGGCCAGTGTTCCTTGTATGAGAGGCAGTTTCTTAAAGACACCTGTTCAAAGAGAGGAACAAATGGGTACTAGGTTATGTGAAGTACCTCAGAAAATTTCTGAAGAAAGAGTTGCAGTGAAACAAATATTGTTTAAATTGTGAAACAAACAGATGCTTATTGGCCAGACTGTGTGTCTCCCTTGCTGGGACAAGTATTGCTCTCATTTTCTTGGATGTGTTTGCAGTGTTGGCAGAAATGCACCAGGAGTAGGAAGTCTCTGAGGGCAGAGAGGGTTCAGTCATGCCGTGGAGCCATGGTGTCAGGCTCCCACCTGCAAAGCCTCCAGCCTCCAGGTACCATTTGTAGACGATGCTCTTGGTGTCTCTGGCGTATCTTTGGCCCACATTTGGTTTCAGCTGCAGGTCGGGTGACCACTTCCAACTCGCCTCCCACTGAGTGCCCCAGCTCACGTGCGCCCTGCTAGTCTCTGTAACTTACGCTGTAGGACTGACCTGAGAGTCCCCGAGTGCAAGTATGGGGATGAAGGCCCCACGACCAACCCTCAACCAATGGGAGGCAAGAGGCAGAGGATAACCGAGCCAGCCTCCTGGCTACTGGCTAGACGATGTTGGGAAGCATGACGGATTCCTGACGTGGGAGCGGGCGCAGAACTGAGCAGCTAGAAGCTGAGGAGTCCAGGGAAGTATAGGAATTCTACTTGATGATGATGATGATGGTAATGATAATTTGCATTGTAGACAATGTTTCTTTATGTAACAATAGTTGCATTCTGATCATTATTGCTAACTTTTTTTTTTTAATGTCAGACACTATGCTAAACATTTCCGACGCTTGGGTAGACTGTGAAATGGCCACAATCATTGCCACACCTTGGATAGTCCCCTCTCACATTCATTCTGGGATGAGACAGGTGCCTCACTTTGACAAATGAGACAACAGCCCATGCGATGCAGGCAGAGGCTTGGAAAGTGCTTCACATCTGGGTGTTCACTCTCCTGCTTCACCTGGACACCAGGGCCACCAAGAGAACGAGCCTGAGCTAGCCTGTTGGGAAAGCCACGCAGAGCAGAGACCCTGCACACAAGCCCACAGCCTGCCAAGCGTCAGACAGGTGAGTGAGGCCAGCTGAGAGCAGCTGACTCCAAGTCATGAGAAATAATAGACTTTTATGATTTTAAGGTGTCAATCTAGGGGTGGTTCATTATCAATCAGAAGCATCAAAAGCTAACCAATATAGACCCATTATTTCCTATAATCCTTTCAGTGTTTATGTGAAGTAGGTGCTGTTACCACCCCTGTTTCACAGGTGGAAAATGGGGGGACTTAGGTTGTTCTCCCCAGAGTCATACACACATGGTAAAATAAATGACAGAGCATTGTCAAACAGTAGTTTTGCTTGATCCCAAAGCTAACTGCCTCCCTGAGGTTGTCATATGAATCAAATATTTTTGAAGTCATTGATTAGTTAATTCATTGGCTCCCAAAATTCTTTTGAATACCTACTTTGTGTTAGGTACTCTGTAAGAGACAGGTGGTGCATCAATGAATAAACCTTCAAAATAATCTCAGAACTGATTAAAGGAAACAGACACGTGACCAAATCAGGGCAGTGCAGGGCAATAATACAGGTATCTACAAAGGCTAGTAGGGTGTCCTGATAGCACTGGGAGGCAGAAAGTGGATGACAAACAGAATTTAACAGTGTATTAGAATTTTGCTGGAAAAGTATTTCTCTGCCAGGCTCCATTGCTGCTGAACATTGCTGCTGAACATTTCAGATGTATCTCTGGGGCCCAAACACGAAAGTGATCTAAATGCTTTTCACTAAATCTTATTTCAGCTAGTAATCGTGGTCTTCCCTATACTCACCTATATATTTTCATTTTAAGAATTAATTCCTTTTTAAAACTTTAAGTCTGACAGCTGCATGCAGTTCCTAACTTGCATGACGCAGGGCAACAGAAACTTACACAACATTGTAAATCAACTATAAATCAAAAATAAAAAAAACCCCCAGCTTGTAAACACACTCTCAGAACTATTTCCCCTGCTCCAACTGTCTTAGTTGCCCACAGCCATGGGGGTCATTGCAACAGAAGCTTGAAGTGCTTTGGGAACACCAAGCATTCATCAGTTTATCGTGGAATATTATATAGTGGTTAAAAAGAATGAGGAGGCTATCTAAGATTACAAAATAACACATTGCTATGTGGAAACACTGGAGCAGAATTATACACCCAGCAGGTAACATTTATGCTATTATTAATATTATTAGCCAAATACACCCTGCCCCCCCCCCGGCACACCAATTTGAATCTAATCCTATGCTTTAAACCACTTCTCAGTATAGTGTTTTTTTCTTAGCCATTGCAGCACTTTTTCTATCATTTTTCTGAAGGTCACCACCTGCCACAATTCTATGTATGCATGCTTTATGCCATTTAATTGTAAAATCCTTGAGTTCCTATTTGCTAGATGAAATCATACATTCATGGGGGCCTGGGAGGGGCGGAATAAGAGTCAGGTGGAAGAGACTGACCAGGAGAAGATAAGCTTTTGATCTGTTTTTAAAAATGCCCGTGGTGTCTGCTTTTCAGCTGAGAAAGGAGACATCAGAAACTTCTCTTTTGTGCTGAATGCCTGCCTTTCCCTGTAACTAAGATGATGAACGTCTTTTTAATTAAACAGACTTTGAGAGTTGGCGTGGCATTTAGCCACCAGGCATGACACTGATGCTATAGAAACACAGTCTGGGTTCTAATAAGCCAACTTCTGAAATAAAACTTGACCTGAGCCCAGGTGCCCCCTGTCCTTAACTAGAGTCGGGCAGGTAGCTGAATCCTTCTGAACAACAGCTTGATCATATGTCTGTTTCTATGGCTGTAAATATGTTTTAACTCCATGTAGTTCTGTATCTGTATACATGGGTGGTTCTCCAAAGAGTATTTCTCATTTTAAACAGGGAAGAGCTTTTCTGGAGTAAGTTAGAGAGAAGATCTCTGCTGTAGTTTATCTTCTGCTGAATTTCTTCCAGGTTGATTGTTCCTTATACGAGCACCTGCTCTGTGACAGATCGCCTGCTGGACCCTGGACATGCAGGGATGAATGAGTAGCTATCAACCCTCCCGACATGGAGCTCCATTCAAGGGCTGGAGACACAGAAAGTCCATAAACGCAGGTCAAGAAAGGAAGTTAGGACCACTTAGCTGGGGTGCGCAGTGAGTCCCCTCAGGGAAATGACATGTGAAATGAGGACGGAAAGATGAGCAGGAGTCCCTGCAGGAGACACAGGGACTTCAGGTCAGGGGAACAGCATGTGGAGAGGATTAAGCCCGAGAAAAAGCACTGGCTTGATCCTGGGGCAGAGAGGAGGTCACTATGACCAGAGCAGGGACTGATAAGCCGTTTTGGTGAAAAGCCAGATGATAAATGTATTAATCTTTCCAGGCCGTGCAGTAGTCCCGTCTATCTCAACCACTCACCTCGAGTTACAGAGCAAACGCAGCCGTGGACAATATGGAGATGGATGAGGTGGCTGTGGGCCAATAAAACTTGACTTACAAGGACAGACAGGAGGCTGGCCTGAGCCTGAGTTTGCCAGTCCTTGGACGAGAACTATGAGTAGAAGGCAGTGGGGGTTCCACGTTGAGGCAAGTGATGGCCAGAGCACGCAACGTCCTGGATCTGGAGCCCCCAGGGAAGAAAAAGGTAAGTCCTGGGCAAGCCCACCTGGATGGAAGGTTTCCTCCCATTCGGCACCTTTGTGATCTCAGGAAGTAGCTTAGCCTCCCTGGATGTTTGTATCCTCCTGGAGCAAATCCCGCCTGCCTGGTAAGGCAGTTACGAGGACTAACTGAAACAACATACATGTCCGCTAAGTAATACACACATTCAATTAAGTCACTAAATCTCAGTTCCCTCCATCCCATGTGAGGCATCTGTTATGGCCTGGAATAAAAGAGGAGGGTACTCGGCTTGTGGAGGGGCTTGGCTGTAAAGCTCCGCCCCCTACGGGGCCCTCACAGGGTTCCCACAACCCAGCCTTTGGAGACTGGCCCCTAATTCCATGGGGCGTCTTTACAGATGGAAGGAGGGCCCTGCTGCAGATTTAACTTCTCAGTAACTCTGGAGAAATGATGTGAAAACATTTTTTACTTAATTGCACAGCACAGGTTTAATTTAGTTTCTTTTCCTATGATAATTTTGTGATATAAAAAAAATTTGTTTTTAATTAAGAGCAAAGGGCATTTTACATTCTGTGTCAGGTTGGGGTAAACATTATTGCTTCTAATAAGCAAAAACGAGGGAAACCTTCCTACCCCTTAATGTCATTAAAAGAATTACTTCTGTTCCAAACTTTGGGGCCCTGGGGACTGGCTGGATAAAATAAGAAGGAGCTGTAAAATTGTCTTTTTTTTCAAGTATATACAATCATATGACTTAATTATACTATATAATTACTAATATATATTTTTAAAATTTTATGATTGGACATCTCAACGTTGTGTGTCTGTGCAGTTTCACAAGCACGTGGGTTTTCAACACACTTAAAAGATTTTACCATGCTTGCCTAGTGATTTGCTTAAATGATGACAAGCAGACTCAGGAATTTTATTTCTAATCCCATTTTCTAAATGACTGAGCCAAGGACCGTGAATACATGAGAAATAAGAGGAGAAAACTACTACCAGGGGGGAAGAAAAGCTTCTGACTCCCCTGGTGCCCAGCAGGTTCGACGCTCCACGCCGTACACCTTGCTACAGCCCGGAGCGTCTTCCCAACTGAGAGCTGGCGCAGGGAGAGAGCCTGAGACCCTGCATGCGAGGGGAAGGGATGTATTTAGAAAAGGATCTGAGCGATTCTGAGTTGAAATCTAGCCAAACACTGATTTTTAAAAAACTGAATAATCAGAAAAGATCTGCACATTTGGCGGTAATGTCTACTCTACTTTGTGCTTCAAAACCAGTGAGTGTAATTTAATGTGCATTAGTCTCATTTGGGTTCTTTTTAGAAATGAAGATTCAGGGCCCCGCGCATTAGTCTCATTTGGGTTCTTTTTAGAAATGAAGATTCAGGGCCCCGCGCACAAAGATTCCAACTTAGCACATCCGAGGCAAGACCTGGAATCCGCATCTTCATTAAGGGCCCTGGATGAATTTTGCAAAGGTGAGCTGCATGCCGTGCTTTGAGAAGCCCTATAAGCAATGAACTGGCTCTTGAAAAACGGCCAGCTTTTTAAAAGCCAACTTATTTACAGTATATTTCTCTCCCTCTTTTTTTTTTTTTTGCCTAATGATCAGAACATCCCAATATGCACTCATAGACGCCAACCTGCAAATTTTCAAGAGTTAGGCCCAAGTCATTTTTCTCACAAACTCAAAAGGTCTTTTTTAGAGTTAATTGGCCAAGAAGGAGGAGAGTGCAAACGGCTGCTTTGATGTAACTGCCGCCCACTGCTGGTTCTTGCCACCTCTGAGCAGGTGTGGGAGTCATGAATCATCCCTCCTGATCACTCCTGGCATTTCGCACCTGATTGTTTTAGAGGCCAAACTGTTGTGTGAAAAATTTAACTTGTCACTGCTGTCAGGAAGTTTTCAGGAGGATGTTCGACATTTAAACATTTCTTTTTTCAAGTCAATAATCTAGGAGACTCTACGCCCATTTCTTTGGCTATTTCAAACATGCTTATCCTGGAAGGAAACAATTTTCAATGGAGATTAAATAAATACCTACACACATAATCCCAGAAAACCTAGTCTCAAATGCAATCATCATGTAAGTGCTGTGGGTTTTTCTCTATCAACTTGTCTATTATCATGAGCTAATTTAAGAGACTATTTTTTACTAGAGACATAGAATTATTTTCATTTCTCTGTACAAAATGCTCACACTAGGGACCATACACATAGGTTGCTGGCTATAGAAACTGCATTGCATACAAAATTCCAGAATGAGAATGAAAAGAATAACTAATACTAAAAGCTACACTTACCTCAATGGTTTTATAATTACCATTTCTGAGAACTTAGTACTAGAATCAATGCCCTACACATATTAACTCATTTACTCCTTGGCAGGCCTCTATAATCATTCGTGAAGGTGGAAACTGAGTCTTAGAATGTTAGGTAACATTCTGCAGACCACACAGGTGGAGCCCAACTCCCAAAAGCACTCTTAATCATGACACAAAACTGACTCCATATTGCTTTTGCCTGGCTGGCTTCCTGCCTTCTTAAAAGCTGTGCAAACCTACATTCAATCTCGATGAACTACTCAATTCAACCTCACCAAACTACAATTTCCATCTCCAAGAAAATGAACACAATGAACAACTTGAATGGGTTATTTTAAAGCATGAATGACAAGGTAGGAGTTAAGTGTTTCATGAAGTTCTGTGTACATACAGAGTATTAAGAACACCACCAAAACCATCCTGATATTGTCACATTAATATGGGAGCATCCAGTATCAATTCCTGCCTTAAGTCTGTTTATCCACTTGACATTCACCCACAGCTACACAAAACCTAGCTTAATTGGAGGTGCCTGGTGGTGCAGGCAATGGGGATTTTCAAAGGTCAACGCCATGAGCCCAAGCTGGTCATTGATATGACTGACACAGACAGCCACAGTCAACTTGCCTTGCCTCCTCTTCCCTCCAGAGCATTTGCTTAACATTTGCATGCAAGCATTTATGACCAAATTTACAGTTGTAAGTTAAGAGTAGGGACAAAGGTCATAGTCGCGTGGGTGTCAGGAAACTTAATTCTGACTGTGACTTCTATTTTTCTTGAGAACAAAGCCCAATGAAGCTGATCTTTAGAGTCAAAGAGGGATTAAATTAAAAAGAGGCTATGTTTCTAATTTCCCAGAGGTGCTGAATTGGCGTGCTCCGAATCTAGGCTTCTGCATTTTCTGTGGCTGTGGTTTATATGTTTGTTTCCATTCTGAGCATTGTCCTGCAGACTGGGGAGAGCTCAGGCAATTCAGGGTACAAGGCTGATTTCTCTTTTTGCCAAGTGCAAAGTTTGTTTGCAAGAAAGGCATTATTTTCTAAAAGCATTCTAGTGAGCAATTAGCACTGTGGTCCAATAGCCAGATGTGGGGGCTTCACACACACCAACCTGTGATGGCTTCTTTTGTGCTTATTGACCTGAATGCAGTGTGGGAAAGTCTGCATCTATCCTTCCTTGGGTCTCAGAGGAACACCAGCTAAGAGGAGGCCTGGACAGGGTGGAAGGAGCAAAGAAAGAGCATTCACTGATCACTTACTCAGTGTGAGGGGCTGTGTCCATCAGCTGTGGATGCTGATAACAACCGCCGCCTGAAACATCGCTGAGCATGGATTCTTGCTCATTTCTGTGCATCGTCCCTCATTCTCCCAACAACCCTGTGAGGTGAGTATTCTTTTTTATCCCTACTTTATAAATGGAGAAAAAGGATCATGGCCCCAAGAGGTTGATTAACTTGTCCAAGTCTAGGAAGGTGGCAGAGCTGTGATCTGAACCCAGATCAGGCCGCTTCCTGTTCCAGAAGCGTGATAGGGAGAAGGGTGCAGCAAAGTAGCATAACTGAAAGGTATTTAACCAGAAAGGGTAACAGGTTAGTTGATCAATTATAAGTTTTCATATTTGCAATGTAATCACTGCTTACCCTATGCTTTAGTTAAGAAAAGTAAGAAAAAAAAAAAGACCCTGGGGTTGTCAGCAGGGGTCAGACAAGGGCGTCTGTCTCTCGTAACTTTGCAGTGGATGGGTATCTGCTCTTCTGAGGATCTTCCATCCATCATCCTCTTTGCAAGCATCCTCAGCCTTTTAGGGGACCAGTCCTCCATTTTCAGTTTCCCTGGTTCGGACGGAGTCCTAGCTCTGGCTAGCCTGCACAGTTTCACCTCCTTGGCCAATGTGACTGGTGCGGGGGCAGGTACGTCACCCAGTCTCAGCAGGAAGCGTGTCCGCTCCCTGCCCTGGACTGGCTGGGCACCCCTGCTCTGAACCTGAGACTAACGCCAGTAAAGCCAGGGGCAGGGCTGAAAGATGGGGAGAAATTCATGTGTGATGATAGCATTTCTGCCTCCGACCAACTTCAGTCTGTGTTAGAGCAGTCTCACCTGTGGCCTCTAAAATCACTTAGGGCATTGACTCTCACTTCTGGCTTCAGCCGGGTTGGGCTAGCTTTTTCTGTCACTTGTAATTGGATGTGTCCCGTTTGTTACTGTATCTACCCCATCTAAAGTGGGAGGGAGACTGGGGGCACAAAATGAGCTGTGGACTTCCACTCTGAATACCTCCACCTGACTCTCAGTTCCAACGTTGATCAGCTATGTGACCCTGAGTGAACCCCTTCATCATGCAGAATGTCAGTTTCTATTTCTATAAAACATGGACATAAAAATCCATTTCTCTGATGTTGAACGTGGGACCACAGGATGATAAGAAAGAACTTTGAGAAGAGCAGAGAACTGCATGGATGGAAGGATTCTTATCATCTAGGCCAGCTAGAACTGTAGGATAGTCACTGCATGTCTCAATCCAAGCATTTTCCTTAATTGAAGTGCTGATGGATTTACTTCTGGTCACTTTAGGTGCTATAATTTTCCCTGCACTTTCCAGGGAAACAGGAGAAGCATGATGATGTTTGTCTTATTCTGAGACTAATCAACATTTCCTGTTTCCATTATTCAGTTTACAGGAAGCATATCATGTATTTTGCACATACAATTAGGAGGCTTAAAAACCAAGCCTCAAAATTATGCTCTATTACAATGAATGTCAACCTGTATGTAGAGGAAGGAAGACAAGGAAAGTTTTCTTAATCACTGATGAGTAACTAATCACGTTACAACTCGTTTTGAGAAATGGCACCTGTGTGGTTTGCAAACAATATAAAAATAACACACAATCTGGATTGAAATTAAGGTGGTGTCATTCAATTTAAATATTTCTCATATATGAAAAAAAAATCTGCCACTCATTAGATTGTTCTCCTTTGAGGGGAGAATGGAGTGCGTTTCCCTGATAGACGACTGTTCAGCTGACTGACTAGAGAAACGCTGCAGACGAGCGCTTGTCAGAGTTGATCTGAAATCTTAGCACCCACTCAAAAGTCTATGCAGATTAAGGGACGCAAGTCCTAGTAAAATGACCACCTGTAGTAGGATGTGTGCGCAGTTGTTAACTGGTATGTTCCAAAGTAGATTTATATGTTTCAGCCCCTGTCCACGTAGTCCCCGGAGCAGACTTGCTGTCTGACGTGCACTTGGGGGCGTACTAATTACTCAGACACAGACACAGCCTCTCACATCACTCACTGTCATCAGCACTCTGTCTAGAGCTCAACCCCCCCGACTCTCCCCCTGCTGTGCACTTACGTACTCTCAGAATTAATATGTTAAAATTCTAACCCCCTATCGGATGGTATTTGGCAGTGAGGCCATTGGGGCATAATTAGGTCATGAGGGCAGAGCCCATGAGAATGGGGTCAGTGCGCTTACAAGAGAAGATTCCAAAGCTTACTTCTGCTCTCTGCTTCCCGCTGGGTGAGGATGTAATAAAAACATGGGCTCTCACCAGACTCTTCACCTGCTGCCGCCTTCATCCTAGACTTCCCAGCCTCCGGGTACGAGGCAGGGTTTGCCAGAGAAACACAACCACAAGGACACATACGGATCTCTACGAGGAGACCTATAGGAATTGCTTCACTCAGTACGGTGGCTGCAGAGTCCCACAGTCTGCTGTCTGCAGGGAACCAGGAAAGCTGATGGTGCAATTCAGTCTGAAGCCAAAGCCTTTTGATTCTATTCTGACTCCCAGTGGATTGGCTGATGTCCACCTGCAACGGTGAGGGTCATGCTCTCTGCTCCGTCTACTGATTCACACGCTGATCTCTTCCAGAAACACCCCAGACAGTGTTTCACTCGCCGTCTGGGCGTCCCTTAGAGAAAACTGGCAGGAAGCTCAGTCAAGTCAGGTCACCATTAATCTAAGTTCTCTAGGAGACTGCATGTGCCCTCAGAGTCAGCATCTGATTTAAAGTGCTGTTTCTCTGACAGTTAGGATCCTGGGTTCCAGGAATCAAGGGGCAGAAGTGAGAGTGGCGCCACTATGTAGTGACCAGCTAGCAGAAGTTCTGCTTCCTGTTCTCAGGAGTTTATGCTCTGCTGGCCTCGAGGTAGAGCAGTTCCAGAAGGAGGAATGCTTCTACCAGGAGACCCAACAATGACTCCTCCTTGAACTGGACGTTTAAACTGCCACCCGGCTACTTTTGGACCCTCGTGTCGTTCATAGGCAAAGAATGGAGTTACAGTGTTGGCTGGAGTGACTGTCCTGAACTGCCAAGGGGAACCTGGACTACTGTTCCACAGTGGAGGCAAGGAAGGGTAGGTCTGGAACAGAGGAGATCCTTAGGGCTTCTCGTAGTATTACGTTGCCCTGTGATTAAGGTCAGTGGAAAACTACAACCACTCTAACCAGGCAGAACTACTAATGGCCCAGATCCTTCAGGAATGAAGATTTGGGTCAGTCCTCTAGGTAGAGAACTATGACCAACTATGACCAACTATGACTTGCTGAAGGCAAAGGGGACACAAAATCGCTAGTAGAAGGAGGTACTTAAAAATACCAGTTATGACCACATAACTGTTTAGAGAAATTAGGACTGATGGCCATGAATACTTCTGCTTTACTTTATTATGAATATATGTCTTTACACATATATTAAGCAAATATCTGTTTTCTTTCCTCATTCTTTTATCATATAAGATGTATCAGCTTCATATCAATATTTAAATACTGTTAATTTAAAATCATAATGTTTAAGTTATGGAACATCAGGAGAAGAGTAGCCATCGCTCAAGGACTTCCCCTCCCCTTCTGGGAAGGGGCTTAGCGCAGTGTCAGTTGTGTGCACTCTGACTGTATCGTGGTAGGTGGGGTTACAGCCTTGCCATTATCTGTATTTGATGATTAAGTATGGTTTTAGGAGATGCATGTGGGTGACAAGAGAGGATCTGTGATGGTTAATTTTGTGTGTCAACTTGACTGCACTAAGAGATGTCCAGACAGCTGGTAAAACATTATTTCTGGGTGTGTGCAGTGTGTGTGTTGAGGATGTTTCTGGAAGAAATTAGCATTTGAAATTGGTGGACTGAGTAAAGCAGATGACCCTCGCCAATCAACTGAGGGTCTGAACAGAATGAAAACGAGGAGGAAGGGTGAATTCAGTCTTTGCACTGGAACATCCATCTTCTCCTGCCCTCTGCTATTTGTACTCCTGGTTCTCGGACCTTCAGACTGGGATGAATTACGTCACAAGATTTCCTTGTTCTCCAGCTTACAGATGGCAGACCATCAGACTTCTCAGCCTTCATACTCATGTGAGCCGATTTCTATAATACATTTCTCCTTCTCCCTGGAGAACCCTGACTAATACAATTCATAAGGACTTGCTTTTGGTTCTTACAGGTCTGAGTTAAAGTTCTGGCTCTGTTACATATTAGCTGCATGATCTTGAGCAAGTTACTTAATCTCAGCCTTAGTTTTCTCAAGTATAAAATGTGTATGTAGTATCTACTCCATGGTAGGCTTAAACAACATAAGCATGGAAAGCATTTAGGACATTGTCCAGCACAAAATAAGTATACCCACATACACAAGCACACTCAGGATTAGCTCTTATTTTTGTCCTATGATTAATTCTAGAAAACTAAAAAAAGTGTAATAATAAAAATCACTCAGAATTCCATATCCAGAGATTTCCAACACATATTTTTGCTCTTAGTAATATTTAAAATATTTCTTTTTAAGAAGTAACAAAACAGGGATCATAGTGAAGAGTGTGTTCATAGTGTATCCACTGTATCATGAATATTTTCCAATCTTATGAAATATTTCTTTGAAGTATGTTTCTATGTGGCTACGTGCGTTTTCATCATAGCAATATATGAAAATAAGTGATTTTTTAAAAAGGCATCCATTTATGATAACAGCTCTCACCAAAGCGAGTATAGAGGGGATATATAATCAACATAATAGAAGCTGTTTATGACAAACCCCCAGCCAGCATAATACTTAATGAAGAAAAACTGAAAGCCTTCCCACTAAAATCTAGAACAAGACAAGGATGCCCACTCTCATCACTTCTATTCAACATAGTTTTGGAAGTCTAGCCGCAGAAATCAGACCAGAAGAGAAATAAAAGGGAACCAAATTGGAAGAGAAGAGGCAAAATTATCACTATATGTGGATGACAAGATACTAGATATAGAAAACTCTAAAAGCTCCACACAAAAAACTACCAGAGCTGATAAAAGAAGGTTAACATACAGAAATCAGTAGCATTTCTTTACGCTGACAATGAAATATCAGAAAAGGAAAGTAAAGGAACAATCCCTTTTAAAACCACATCCAAAACAATAAAATACTTAGGAATAAATCTGATCAAGAAGGTGAAAGACTCTGGGGAATTCTAGAAACATACAAAGAAGAACTCATACCAGTCCTTCTCAAACTCTTCCAGAAGACTGAAAAGGAGGGAATACATCACCCTGATACCAAAACCAGGCAAAGACACTACCAAAAAAGAGAATTATAGGCCAATATCACTGATGAACATAGATGCCAAAATCCTCACCAAAATATTAGCAAATAGAATTCAACAGCACATAAAAAAGATTATACATCATGTCCAAGTGGGGTTCATCCCAGGGACACAAGGGTGGTTCAACATATGCAAATGTATCAATGTAATACATCACATCAACAAGACAAAAACCTTTTGTCCTTTCAACAAAAACCACATGATCATCCCAACAGATGCAGAGAAAACATTTGATAAAATTCAACACCCATTTATGATAAAAACTCTCGCCAAAGTGGGTATAGAGGAAACGTATCTCAACATAATAAAGCTATATATGACAAACCTACAGCCAGCATAGTACGCAACGGTGAAAAACTCAAAAGCTTCCCACTAAAATCTGGGACAAGATAAAGATGCCCACTATCACCACTCCTATTCAACATAGTCTTGGAAGTCCTAGCCACAGCACTCAGGCAAGAGAGAGAAATAAAAGGGATCCAAATTGGAAAAGAAGAGGTAAAAGTGTCACTATATGCCGACGACATGTTACTGTATATAGAAAACCCTAAAAGGTCCGCACAAAAACTACTAGAGCTGATCGAAGAATTCAACAAGGTAGCAGGTTACAAGATTAACGTTCAAAAATCAGTTGCATTTCTTTACACTAATGATGAATCAACAGAAAAAGAAAATAAAGAAACAATCCCCTTTAAAATAGCACCCAAAGTAATAAAATACCTAGGAATAAATCTAACCAAGGAGGTGAAAGAATTATACACAGAAAACTATAAACCATTGATGAAGGAAATTAAAGAAGACTTTAAAAAATGGAAACATATCCCATGCTCTTGGATTGGAAGAATCAATATTGTTAAAATGGTCACACTGCCCAAGGCAATCTACAGATTTAATGCAATCCCTATCCAATTACCCAGGACACACTTCACAGAACTAGAACAAATCATAATAAAATTTATATGGAAGCATCAAAGACCTAGAATTGCCAAAGCATTCCTGAAGAAAAAGAAAGAGGATGGAGGAATAACTCTCCCAGACTTCAGACAATACTATAGAGCTACAGTCATCAAGACAGCATGGTATTGGTACAAAAACAGACATATAGACCAATGGAACAGCACAGAGAGCCCAGAAATGAACCCACAAACTTTTGGTCAACTAATCTTCGACAAAGGAGGCAAGAATATACAATGGAATAAAGACAGTCTCTTCAGCAAATGGTGTTGGGAAAACTGGACAGCAGCATGTAAAGCAATGAAGCTAGAACACTCCCTTATACCATATACAAAAATCAACTCAAAATGGATCAAAGACTTAAACATAAGACAAGATACAATAAACCTCATAGAAGAAAATACAGGCAAAACATTATCTGACATACATCTCAAAAATGTTCTCCTAGAACAATCTACTCAAGCAATAGAAATAAAAGCAAGAATAAACAAATGGGGCCTAATGAAACTTACAACCTTCTGCACAGCAAAGGAAACCATAAGTAAAACAAAACGACAACCTACGGAATGGGAGAAAATTTTTGCAAATGAAACTGACAAAGGCTTGATCTCCAGAATATATAAGCAGCTCATATGACTTAATAAGAAAAAACCAAACAACTCAATCCAAAAATGGGCAGAAGATCTGAACAAGCAATTCTCCAAGGAAGAAATACAAATGATCAATAGGCACATGAAAAAATGCTCAATATCACTAATTATCAGAGAAATGCAAAGCAAAACTATGATGAGGTATCACCTCACACCAGTCAGAATGGCCATCATTCAAAAATCCAGAAATGACAAATGGAGAGGTTGTGGAGAAAAGGGAACCCTCCTACACTGCTGGTGGGAATGCAGTTCAGTGCAGCCACTGTGGAAAACAGTATGGAGATTCCTCAAAAGACTAGGAATAGACTTACCATATAACCCAGGAATCTCACTCCTGGACATATATATATAGGAACCCTACTTCAAAAAGACACCTGCACCCCAATGTTCATAGCAGCACTATTTACAATAGCCAAGACATGGAAGCAGCCTAAATGTCCACCAACAGATGACTGGATAAAGTGGTGGTACATTTATACAATGGAATACCACTCAGCCATAAAAACTGACAACAACGCCATTTGCAGCAACATGGGTGCTCCTGGAGAATGTCATTCTAAGTGAAGTAAGCCAGAAAGAGAAAGAAAAATATCATATGAGATCGCTCATATGTGGAATCTAAAAAAACCAAAAACAAACAAAACATAAATACAAAACAGAAACAGACTCATAGAACAGAAACTTGTGGCTGCCAAGGGGGTGGGGGGTGGGAAGGGACAGACTGGGATTTCAAAATGTAGAACAGATAAACAAGATTATACTGTATAGCACAGGGAAATATATACAAAATCTTATGGTAGCTCACAGCGAAAAAAATGTGACAATGAATATATATATGTATGTTCATGTATAATTGAAAAATTGTGCTCTACACTGGAATTTGACACAACATTGTAAAATTATTAAAAATCAATATAAAATGTTTAAAAAAAAAGATAAAAATAAGGTGAAAGACTTATACATGGGGAACTACATAGTAGCACTATATACAATAGCCAAGACATAGAAACAACCTAAATGTCCATTGACAGATGACTGGATAAAGAAGCTGTGGTATATTTAGACAATGGAATACTTCTCAGCAATAGAAAAGATTAAAATAATGCCATTTGCAGGAACATGGATAGACCTGGAGGTTGTCATCCTAAGTGAAGTAAGCCAGAAAGAGAAACAGAAATACCATAGGGTATCAGTCATATGTGGAATCTAAAAAGAAACAAAAAAGAGGATGCTAATGAACTCGTCTACAAAATAGAAAGACTTGCAGACATTGTAAACAGTCTTACGGTTACTGGGGGAAAGTAGGTGGGAAGGGATAAATTTGGGAGTTTGAGATTTGCAAATGTTAACCACTATATATAAAAAGAAAAAACATCTCTTCCGTATAACACAGGGAACTATATTCAATATCTTGTAATAACCTTTAATGAAAATGAAACTAGGTCTGTATGCACGACTGGGACACCAGAGACTGACACGTTGTAACTGACTGTACTTCAACAGAAAAAGAAAAATGGGTTTCCTATGTACACATGTTTATTTTTAAAATAGTTTAAAAGATAATACCCTAACCCCTCACTGAGAAAAAAATAATCGTTCACGTTTTTATAAACAGCTTGTATTTTTTTCTGAGTACACACACCTTGGCATTTTTTAAGAAAAATGCTATCAGAATATACATTCTTTTTGCAACCTATTTCTTTTCCAAAGATTATACCTTGTCTCTCTTTCATCTAAATAATCATACTTCTATAACACTACTTTTTATAACTGTACATGTTCCCTTGTGTGGCTATACTGTAATTTACTTTAAAAATTATCTGTAATTGAAGATTTAAGCAATGGAGCATAGAGATTAAAAACAGAGGCTTTGGAATTAGAGAAACCAGCCTTCAAATCCCAGATCCATTACTTGCATTTTGGTACCATGTAGAGTTTCCTACCTCTGCTGTAAAAAAATCAGACTTGCAGCTAATTCTTTCTACCTCACAGATGTGTTGTGAAAATTAAAAGAGAAACTGTATGAAAAGCACTTAGCAGAGTGAATGACATAGTAAATGCAGTTTACATGTTGTTAGTGTTATTACTAAATTATTACTGTCATTATCATTATTTTTGGTGTAGAATGTGTGGGCACAAGAGAGAACAAAAGAACACATATGGGAAAGAAATGCTCCTCCACCGGGGGAAGTGACGGCTAACATGGTGAAGTGTCTGTCTTGTCCCACATACAGTTTTAAGTTCTCTATACACATTAACGCGTTCAGTCTTCATGCAAAGCATACTATTACTAAACTCATTTTACAGATGAGAAAACGGAGGCATGGTGACCCTAAGTAACTTGTTGCACTCAATCTTTCTTTGGAGCCCATGTTCTCAAAGACTAGGTTCTGTTGGCCACCTAAACAAACTTTCCAATTACTTCCCAAACCTGAAACTGGTCTGGTCTAGTAGGTTGAGAACGCCAATGTGGCCCCTAAATTTTTTTTGCCAGTATTGGTGTAAAACTGTATTATATTAAAAAAAAAAGAAAAAGAAGAAAATTGGAAAGGACAGCGGGAGAAAATAAAAGCTGCATTTTGATGATGACCACGTTTATTCCTGTTCAACATACTGGTTGTGCAGAGACTAACACATTACATCCTCACAGGGACCAGCTGCAGGTTTTGTTACTTTCTCCAGTAGGTGGGAGAGGCCAAGAAACTTTCTCAAACCAGCACAGCCAATGTAATGGAGCTGTGATTTGAACCAGGACCAAATAGGACACCAGCACTGACCCTTAATTGCTACCCTGGACGGTTTCCATGGAGTAGCCCCCAGCATAGGGCGGCTGCAGGACTCGTACAGCTGGAAGGTGGGAAGCCCTGAATGCCAGCTAGAGAGTTAAAACCCCTTCTCCATCGTCAGTGACTCTTCGGATGAGTGAGAAACTTTCTCAACAGGCCGAAAGAGCTGCAAAGTGGAGATGGTGGTATGCGGCCACTATTCGTTTATTTAGTCAGTGAATATGTTTTGAATACCTACAGGGTGCAAAATAGCGGACAGAAGGATGAATAAAGTGGACAGGGTCCCTGAAGGCAGTCAGTGTGCACTCCAGGGAGGGAAGTGTCGCTAGATACCCGGGTTCAACCAGGTGAAATCTGCAGAATTTAATACCCTGTGTACTGAGTATATTAGCTTTATTTTAGGAAGCGTGAACAACACTGAGAACCCAAAGATGAGGGTTGATGCCAGTGGCTGACAGATTCCCACAAATGAACTGACATACGAGAGGAGAAAGCCATTTTCTGTGTTTTAAATATTCCCTTCCTGTCACATTCCTGCTGCTGTGCCTCCAATATCATGAACAACAGAAGGAAATAGAAAGAAATGAACACAGCAATATTAGTTTTGCAGCTTGGGCTGTGTAAGGCATCAAGACATTCTCATTTCCTCACCAGCAATGCTGTTCACACAGCTGGGTCTGCAGGATGCACACATCAACAATTTGTCAGGGAATTATTTGATGTTTAATACCACCACCAAATCATTTGCTTTTGGAAGAAGGTGGGAATTTAACTCCAAAATGTATTTTGGGAATAATTTCCAAACACCACCAAAACACAAAGGAACCTTGGACAGTTACAGTCCCTAGTTTATTTTTAATAGACTCCTAGATTACAAAACCATGCCAGATTTGTGAGTTTTCATGTTAGAAGCTTCCAGAGGGTCTCTCACTGGAGCATCATCAGCAAACAGAAGAAATTTATGAGAATGCAGGACAGGTCACTGGCAGGTCACACCTATTAAACCCGAGTATCCTCTGGTCCACTCCAGGGTGGCAACCTGTTCCCTGCTGCCCAGCCAAGTGCCTAGAGTAACCGTGCGCCAGAGGACTTGAGTCTTACCCATGAGAATAAGTTACTTTTGTTCTAAGCCAATGAATTTGGTTGCGTGTGTATGTCTGTGTGTAGCATTATTCTGCCAATAACTAACTGATACAGTTTTAATTCATAATTCCCTTCATTTGTGTTCCCTTGTTGGGGGCAAGGGAGACATATGTTTACACTCTTTGAAACTTAAAGGAGGAATCAGGGAGGATTTTCTTTCATTAAGACAATAAATTAACCTACAAAACACTGAAAAGTAGTAACAATGACATGACGTTATTTGAAAATCATGTTTTTCTTCCCTCACTGCTAGGGTGATTTAAGTTGATTTCTTTGCTGCATTGGAATAAATCCCTGGTCCTTCCCTAGGAATTGTTGACTATCTGTAAGAGTTAAGGCCAGGGCAAAGTGAGTAGCTGCGATTAATCAAAAGTCCTTGGCCAGGTAAAGCTTTGGTTTCTTTTTTGCTTGGACTATGAGATATTCAAGGGTGGGGCTGTGATTTTTGCCTAATGTGCAGCCAGCGTGGTCTTTGTGAAACACTAAACTCATACCCTCCTCGCTGTCTCCATCAGCTTTTGTTTCTTTTAAAAAATGTTCCTTTCTCTACATTGAGATACCATCTCATACTCATTAGGACAATCACTATAACACACACACACACACACACACACACACACACACACACACACACAAAAGCAGTGCCAAGATGGCAAAACAGAAGGACACACTCTCGCATGAATACACCAAGAATTGTATCTACAGACCCATCCATTCGCACAGAACACCTACTGAATTTAGGCAGATAATCTCTTACTTCAAAATATAAGGAGATTCTTCACAAAAACCAGTAGGAGAAAAAACAAGGAAATCGGTCCGGGACCTATCCTGTGGGGAGGGAGTGGCAAAGGAGGAAAAGCACTCTCACGCAGTGATGCCCCCTCTTCAGCCGGGAGGTTGGTGGGGACAGGAAGGGATTCACAATGGCAGGTTTGGCTATACATTACGGCACAGTACGGCCCATGTACTGCACACAGACATGGGGCTGAAGTCTGCGATGACCCTGCAGCACACCATGGATCCAGGTGTGTGACTGCACACTCACTGCAGTGGGTCATGGTGCCTGATGCTGGCAGACCTATGCTAATGGCCCCGCGGGTGCAGAGCCTGGGGGACACCAGAGCGGGCTGCCAACACTCCCCCAGCTGAGGCAGGGACAGGCAACATCAACAGAGTACTTTGTAAGCCCACATAACACATGACGGACACTGCCATGGAGGGCACTGCCCCGTGACCGTATCCTGCAGAGGTATTCTTGGTGGCTTTTCTTCCTGGCTGAAGCGCTCCAACCCCACGCACTGCACACTGCAGCTCAGAAATGGGTCTGGAAGCCTCTTTTCCAACAACAGAGGAGAAGACCTGGCCCCCATCAGGGCTCTGACAACCACAGAACAAAAAGGAACCACCACGCTCAGCAACCACCACCAGGGCAGGCTCTGGTCACAACACAAGCCACTCCCCCAGTCAGGGGGCTAATAGCCAACACACACATAAGAAAGACATGGCAACCATCAATTCTAAAAACAGCCCTTGTGACAAAATTATCAGATGTGCACAGGAACATACCCAACTCAAAAAAAACCCAGCTCTTCAAGACCAGGTAGATAACTGATGCTCCTAAATTCATAGAGTCAGAGAAATACAAGTAAAATGAAGAAGCAGAGGAACCACTCCCAATCAAAAGAACAAGAGAAGTCTCCTGAAAGAACAGAAAATGAAATAGACCTCGACAGTCTACTAGATCACGACTTCAAAAAGGGGGAGATAAAAGCACTGACGGGAACAAGAGAGACTATGAATAGAAATGCAGAATACTATAAAAAGGAACTAGAAACTATAAAGAGGAGCCAATTAAAAGGAGAAAATTCAATGGCTGAGCTAAGAGCCAAGCGAAAAGTAGTCAGGAGCAGACTAGATGATGCAGAGGAATGAATAAGCGACTTAGAAGACAGGACAACAGAAGTCACCCAATCAGAACAGCAGACAGAAAGCAAGTGAAAACCAATGAAAGCAATACAAGGGACATAGGAGATAATATAAAGCGTGCCAATCTATGCATAATAGGGGCCCAGAAGGGAAAGAAAGAGAAAAGGGGATTGAAAAGATATCTGAAGAAATCATGACTGAAAACGTCCCAAACCTAAAGAAAAAAAACACCTATCCAAGTACAGGAAGCACAGAGGGTCCCAAACAAGAAGAATCCAAACAGACCTACACCAAACCACATTATAATTAAGATGGCCAAAGTTAAAGATCAAGAAATGATTCTAAAGGCAGCAAGAGAAAAACAGTTACAAAGGAACCCTCATAAAGGTTCTCAGCTGATTTCTCTACACAAACACTACTGGCCAGAAGGCAGTGGCGAGATATGTTCAAAGTTCTGAATGAGAAAAAGCTGCAACCTAGGATACTCTAACCGGTAAGACTATCTTATAGAATCGAAGGAGAGAGAAAGAACTTCACAGACAAGCAAAAACTAAAAGAATTCAGCAATACTAAACCTACCCTAAAAGAAATGTTGAAAGTTCTACTCTAAATAGAAGAGAAGCAGGACCCTATAGAAATGAGAAAACCCAAATGGGAAGTGCAGTAGCTACAATGAGTTGCAAGAGAATAAACATGAAGATGTGAAAGAGGACATGAAAATCATTAAAGGTGGGTGAAGGGAGCACAAAAATGTAGACTGTTTTCCTTTTTTGCTCTTTTTAGGATGTGTCTGAGCTTATATGACTATCAGTTTAAAGCAAAGAGATAAGCAGAAGACCTAAACAAGCAATTCTTCAATGAAGATCTACAAATGGCCAATACGCACATGAAAAAATGCTCAATATCGCTAATTACCGGAAATGCAAATCAAAACTACAATGACCTATCACCTCATACCAGTCAGAATGACTATCATTAAAAAGTCCACAAACAATAAATGCTGGAGAGGGTGTGGAGAAAAGGAAACCCTCCTACACTGCTGGTGAGACTATAGTTTGGTGCAGCCATTATGGAAAACAGTAAAAAAATTAAAAATACACTTATCCTATGATCCAACAATCCCACTGCTGGGCATATATCTGGAGGGAACTCTAATTTGAAAAGATACATGCACCCCAATATTCACAGCAGCAATAGTATGCAATACCCAAGACATGGAAGCAACTTAAATGTCCATTAACAGATGACTGGATAAAGAAGTTGTGGTATGTTTATACAATGGAATACTATTCAGCCATACAAAAGAATAAGATAATGTCATTTGCAGCAACATGGATGGACCTGGAGATTGTCATTCTAAGTGAAATATGCCAGAAAGAGAAAAATACCATATGATATCACTCATATATGGAATCAAAAAGAAAAGAAAATAAAGAAGACACTAATGAAGTTATCTACAAACTGAAACATATTCACAGACATAGTAAACAAATTTATGGTTACAGAGGGGAATGGGGTGGGGAAGGAAAAATTGTGAGTTCGAGATGTGCAAATACTACTATATATAAAATAGATTAAAAAACACATTTCTTCTGTATAGCACCAGGAACTATATTCAAAATCTTGTAATAACCTACCTGTAATAATGAAAAAGAATATGAAAACAAATATATGTATGTATATGTATGGCTGAAACATTATGCTGTATAACAGAGATAGACACAGTGTAACTGACTATGCTTCAATAATAAAAAAAATTTAAAAATACAAATGTTGGTGAGGATGTGAGGAAAGTGGAACCCTTGTGCTTCGTTGGTGGGAATGTAAAATGTTGCAGCTCATATAGAAAGCAGTTTGGTAATCCCTCTAGAAATTAAAAACGTAGGACCACCACCTGATTCAGCAGCCTCCCTTTTGGGTGTTTATTCAAATTATCGAAAGTAGAGTCTCAAAGAGAGATTTATACACCCATGTTCATATCAGCATTATTTACAATAGCTAAACCGTGGAAGCAACAGAAATGTCTGTTGATGGGTGAATGGATAAACCAAATGCGGTATATACATCTGATAAAATATTACTCAGCCTTAAAAAGGAAGGAAATTCTGATACCCGCTACAACACAGATGAACCTTGAAGATACTACGCTAAGTAAAAAAACCCAGTAACAAAGAGAAACACTGCAGAATCCACCTGTGTGAGGTCCCTAGAGCCGTCAGGTCTATAGAAGCAGAAAGTAAACATGGTGGTTTCCAGGGTCCAAGGGGAGGGGAGATGAGATGCTGTTGAATGGTTACCACGTTTTAGTTTTGCTGAATGAAAAGGGTTCTGGAGATTGGTTGCACAACAATGTGAATGTACTTAACACTATTACACGGTGCACTTCAGTTGGTTAAGATGGTTAATTTTTTTATGTTATATATATTTTACCACAATTTAAAATATGTTTCTTTCCAACATACGATTAAAGCCGAGGTGGTCTGAAGGTATAGCCAGACAACTTTTTCCTAGTCATTTTTTAAAGTATTGACAGAAGGGCAAGGACCCTTGTCCCAGCCGCACTCCCGATTAATGGCAGATGCGTTGCCGTGTGTCTGTGTGGACAACCGTTACATCCTGATGACTTGAAGGTTCCTCGACTATTTCATTTTTGGCAGCTGAATAAAGAATGACATCGTGTGAATGAATATTTTATGAAGGAGACGTGGCAGCTGTGGAACACGAATACCTGCTTGACTTTTACCGCAGCGAGCAGTGTAATGTCAGACTGTCACCTTGTTTTAGCCGACAAGTTCAGTGGCTACGAGGTGTCTGGGTCCGGCTGTCTAACAGGGAAATCAGAGTTTTTATTCCCATCTGAAGGCATCTGATCCAATAAGGTGAGCTAGGAATTAAAAGACTTGACTAAACAGTAATTAAGAAATGGCTGTTCTAACTAATCCCTTCAAAGGCAGGAGAGTCAAGATTTTGTTGCATTAGTTCAAGTTATATATTGCAGGTTTGGACCGGAGGAAATTTCTTTCATTCAACAGAAGGGAAATAGTTGTTAGAAGCTGATGCCAATTATATAGTTTGAAGGATCTGTGTTTTTAAAAGTGGCTTTAAAGTTTTTCTGGTTCAGCACCTGTGGGAAAATAGAGGCACCCTGGAAGTTTCTTCAGATGCATCACTGATGAATGTTTTGCACCAACATGATCAAATGACTTAGCATTATATGCAATGAATGTTGCACCAGAGTCCAAGTGACCAGGGTTCACCTTGACTCTCCCCTAATTTTCTTCACCTGTTTAATGGATCTGGGTAAGCAGTCGACGGGCTCTTAGATCCTGGGTTCACAGGATCTAAGATCCGAAGCTGAGTCCACAGACTAGCAGCATAGCATCACCTGGGTGTTAGCTAACGACACAACATCTTGGCCCACCCCAGACCTGCTGGATCAGAACCTGTACTTTAACAGGCTCTTTAGGTAAACTGAATGCATATGAATTCTTGGGAGGTGCTACCCTAGACCAATGGTCCTCCAACTTCAGTCTTCTTACTTACCACTTTCACAGTGTCTTACATAACTGTATACTATTATTTAATTGATACCTCTTAACTGATTTTTAAACTCAAATACATTTATTGAAAACTAAGAAGTATCATTTGCTGGATGTACAATGTGATTGCATAAAAATTTACAATGAAATAAAATGATAGTACTGTATTTCTACAGGTTACTTGACACAGTTGTGAAGATTAAATGAGTTATTAAGTGTTAAGTGTGGGAACAATACCTGGCATATAATAAAGGTCCTCATCAGTTGTCCTTCTAAACGTTAAGTCATACTAAGTCACTACTTCATTAACCCCCTCATGGCTTCCCATCTCACACACAAGGCGATGCAGACGCCTTTGTAACTTGGCCTCCAGCAACCATTCTGACCAGACCTCCTATCATTCTCTCTTCTGCCCACTTCACTGCAGTCACCTCAGCCTCCTTGCTTTCCCTGGGATATACCAGACACATGCTGCCTCAGGACATTTGCACTTGCTTCCCTTCTGCCGGGAACACTCTGGTTCCAGATATCAACTTGACTTGCTCCTTGATTTCACTGAGGTCTCTGATCCAGTCTCTACCCAGTACCCTTTTTATTTTCCTTTCCAGCATTAGACATCAGTATTTATGTTTTATACTCTTTCTCTCTCTCTCCACTACAGTACAACCTCCAAGAGAAAAATGTTTTCCTCGCAGCTAAATACCCGGCAACTAGAACAACCCTGACACTTAGCAGGTGCTTTGCTTAATAAATAACTGAAAAATGGATGAATAAATAAATGATAAAAATTATGTTAGTTTAATTGTTTTAGTTAATTCTTGCTGGATAACAAACCACCACCCCAAAACTAGTGGCTTAAATCAAAGACAACCTCCTTTGCTGAAGCCTGTGAGGTTGGGCAAGGCTTGGAAGGGAACATTTGTCTCTGTGTCACTCTTTGCCAGCTGGGTCAGCTCAAAAGCTGGGGCAGAAATTAATACATTACTTAATCCTGGTCTAATCAGGAAGCTTCTGTTGGGCTTTTATACAAAGTACACAGCTCCAAGAGTCAGATCTCAGTTCAATGTGAAAATCATCAAGTTAAAGCATTCTGAAGACACAATAGATGCCTGGGCAGGAAATGAAGTGATTTCCACTGATTCTTTTTAAAATATGCTGCGTGACCACAGGACACAAGTATTATGGGGGATTCCGACACTGGAAAACATGTCCATTCTATTTCCTTCGACTCCCAAGGGCTCCAGCTTCTAAGAATCGACAGTATAGTCCACTGCTTCCCCAGACTTCACAGCTAACCATGCTGATAAAGGTTTTTTCTTTTCTATTTGGAGCCCTAATATTCTTATCACACAGAAGAGTGGTTGAGGACCTAATTAGTCTGCAAGGGAGATACATATCCTGGTTCAATTAAATTACACAGCCCTGCAAAAAACAATTACTTATTTTTTAATAGGTACAGTAATATGTCTGGAAACAGCATTAATTGAAGTAGAGAGTTAAAGCCGGAGACAGAGGTAGAAGGTCGTGTGTTGTTTCATGATCAATGGCTCAGCTCCTGGATGTGCTTGTGGGAGCTGAGGATTTCACCAGGCATCTCTGATGCTGCGCGAGTAACTGAGAAGCACAAATAAATGAGGGGAGAGATTTATTATCACGGCTCTCAGTCTTTATCAAATTAAAACTTTGGAGTCTTATTTTTTAATGCCTTGAGAAAGGTTATCATGACAGAAAGAGTACTCTATGCTCAGCAATGCTTTTCACATTTGTATGTTTAATAATTGCAGATATATTTATGGACAGCAGGTCGGTGAAGAACTCAGGACTGAGACACATGGATGCAGACCTGCTTCTTAGCAGCACTGTGACCCGGAGGAAGTCGCCAAGCTCTCTCAGCCAGCCCCGTGTTTCTCATCTTCAAGGTGGTGATAACCTAGTGTCAGCCTACTGGAGACGTTATGAAATAACCTGATGCATTTAAAGTTCTTAGGACATAGCTGTTGCTCAGTACGTGATGATGACAGGCAACTCGTTCTGACTACTGAACAGCTGTTTCTGACGCATGTATACCGAAGACCCCTTTCAAATACTCTGCAGACCTTAGGATGTTCAGCCCTTATGCACATTTATACTTCCATCCACTTACGTGTCTCCCTATCATTTAAGAAAATTTAAAGAGTTTCATCGTCTACCATCTGTTCTAGGCGAACTATCCACTTCCTAAAATTAGCATAAGAGCTAGACATTAATAAGACAGATAAAACACAAAATGTTACCTATACATTCAGAGCTTAATAAGTAGTAGGTAACTGTCCTAAAATGATATGCAGGTGTTTGGCCAAATAAAACTGGGGATACATTAATAATTTCAATTCCATTTGTTAATCTAACAAAACTCTTTGTTGGTCAAT
Organism: Camelus ferus; assembly: GCF_009834535.1. Taxonomy (NCBI): domain Eukaryota; kingdom Metazoa; phylum Chordata; class Mammalia; order Artiodactyla; family Camelidae; genus Camelus; species Camelus ferus. The sequence goes on along the minus strand of NC_045714.1, from coordinate 9,435,480 downwards.
TAGCCAATCATTCGTTTATGACGAAACCAAGATTAAATATCTTGCTCACCAACAATTTCACTCCAGTGAGACTCACAAGACTGTGCTGAATGGAGACAGTTGAGTTTCCTAATTGGCTTATAAGGAATATCCAGGCAACTCAACTTCAACCAGTCACTGGCATTCTGATAAATCAGTATTGCCAGGTTGCTCACAGTCCCCAAGAGTTAGCTAATATTACCAGCCATTTTGCAACTGTAGTAAAAGGAATCTTTCATGAGCTACTTGAAATTTGAAGATAATATAAATACACAGGAAATTTAAAACCGCTACTTGAAGGTATGGCTTAGTGTGAACAGGGGCAAAATTATTCAGCCCCGTGTTTTGAACCCGATTTCTTAATCTTGGTGCTACTGACATTTGGGCCGGACCATTCTCTGCTGCGGGGCCTGTCCTGTGCGTTGTAGGGTGGCCTCCACCCACCAGATGCCAGTGATGCCTCCTCCTCAGTGTGACAACCAAAGTGTCTCCACACATTGCTAAGTGTCCCCTGGGAGGGAGGGAAAAAATCACCCCCTGTTGAAAACCACTGTCCTAAACCAATGATTCCAGTAATTTTTTTTTCTTTCTTACAGAACCTCCCTTCTTTTTTTTTAAATTGAAGTACAGTCAGTTACAATATGTTAATTTCTGGTATACAGAATAATGTCCCAGTCGTGCATATATATATGTGTGTATATATATGTATGTGTATGTATATGTGTGTGTGTGTGTATATATGGATACACACACACATATATGAAAACATATATATATATTCCAAAATTTTTGAAAGCAATAAAGATCCCTGCTAGTCCCTGTAATTTGATTGCATCACAGAAGAAAAGCAAAATCTTGTACTCATGACCCTTACTATATTCCTGAATCCTACCTCATCTTTCTCTTTTTCCTCATTCCTGCCTTATACTAGGATTTTTTTAAGTTTAAAATTTCCCCTGGATTGAAAAGTTAATGGCAATAGCATAGTTTATTCAGCGAGGTATGTCCCCTGCTGAATAATAGGTGGGTGCAATTTATTGATCGGCCGTAAAAGTCATGCATTATAAAGTGCCCAGCATTTGAGAAAATGGTTATAAAAATCTAAATCCCTACTGCAGTACAATGAGCAATAATAAGGTTTGAGTTGTGAGATAAGAGGAGTGAAATACGTTGGGAGCATCTGTATTAACTACGTGGTCTGCAAAGCTTGTGGAAGCGGAATAGGAAAATGCAGTACGGATGGTGAACGTCCCACCAGCCGAGCGGTAACAACAGTCTCAGGGAGCAAGGCTCCCGCCTTTCGGGCGCAGCCTCTTGTCCCTCGGGACCTACATGCCATGGTCCACCGTGCGGGATGTGTTCTGTGTCTTTGATGCCGACGTACTTCAAGGACTGTGTGACAGAGTGCCAGTGCTTTCTGCTTGGGGTCGGAAACCCAGGAAACAATAAACGTTTATGGAAGGCGGTAAAACTTTAGGGCTCCATTCACAACAAACGTTAAACACATGACGTCCTGCTGAAGCACAGGCATCGCTGGGGCCCTGCGCGGCCACGCTCCCCCTGCGCGGCCGAGGCTCCGGCTGGGGCTCCGGCTGGAGGGGACAGGCTTCAGGTAGAAGAAGGTTCTTTTCCCTCTTTGACAACAGGCAGCCCCCATGGCCCAGGGGCTGTTACTGTTGGAAAGGCCTTTGAGCCCAAATGTTTTACATAGGGTTCCTAATTTTCTCTTGTTTTAGGGGCTTCGCTCTGGCCCCCCCCCCCCCAGGTTCTCTAACTTTCCCGACCACCCTCGCGGTGCCGTCCCGTGTCCCGAGCCCTCTCCTGAGTTCCAGGCGTCCGTCTTCAACCATCTTGAAGGCATATCCACGGAGACATTTACTGGGAATCTTTCTCAACCTTACATGTTCAAAACTGCACCAAACCAGCTTTCTTCTGAGTATTCCCACTTCTCAGCTGTTACCGACTCAGCTGGTCAAGTAAGAAACCCTGGGATCTTCCCTGATTCTGCTCTGTTGCCCAATCCTCCTTCCCACACGGTTAGCGCTCTCATCTCTGCTTCCAGAACAGAGCCTGTATCTGCCCACTTCTCTGCATTTTCACTGCTCCCCACCTTGTTGAAGAAACCTGTATGTCCCCAGTGAGGACTGCTGGCCCGTCTGCTTCCAGCCCTGCCTTCTGACAGCCCATTATGTCTTTACACAGCAGAGTCATAAGAAAGCAAAAAGAAATCAAAGTCAGATCACATCATTTTCCTGCTTAAAAAGAAAAACCAGGGGGAGGTGCCAAGATGGCAGAGCAGAGACTCACAGCTCGCCCTCTCGCACAAACACACCGAGAGTTACATCTACAACCCACTGCACCACACAGAACGCCGACTGAACTCTGGCAGTGTCTCTCACTTCGAAATATAGGAGAATTCTCACAAAATCCAATCAACAAGTTCATACTGTAGAACACAGGGAACTGTATTCAATACCTTGTAGTAACTTATGGTGAAAAGGAATATGAAAATGAGTATGTGTGTGCTCATGTATGACTGAAGCCTTACGCTGTGCACCAGAAACTGACACACTGTAAACTGACTATACTTCAATTAAAAAAAACATATATGTGTATATATATGAAAAAAGAAAGAAAAACCAAACTCACAGAAAAAGAGATCATATTTGTGATTCCCAGGGGTACGGGGAGGGGAGGGGGAGTGGGTGAGTGTGGTCAAAAGGTGCGAACGCAGTCCATAAGATACTTAAGTACTAGGGATGTAATACTACATAAGGGTGACTACAGTTACCACTTCTCTATTGTCTGAAAGTTGTTAAGAGTTGATCCCAAGAGTTCTCATCACAAGGACAAAATTTTTTTTTCTTTTCTTTTTGTATTTATATGAGATTTGGGATGTTAACTAAATTATCGCAGTAATCATTTCACAATATATGTAAGTCAAACCCTTATGCTGTACACCTGAGACATCCACAGTGCTGTACGTCAATTATATTGCAAATAAAACTAGAATAAAAGCTAGAGAACTAGAAAAAAATAATTTTAGGCTATTTCAATAAAATTCTGATGGGTAAGGGCCGGGAATAGATTCTTTCAATATATTTTACGATCAGCAGGCCTTTTTAAAGCTTAGGTCTTCTATTTTGTCCTCCGAATGATGACAAAGGGAGAAGAAAAAGAAAGGTGGTTAAAGGGACAGAAAATAGGTCATTTGGAAGAGAGTTTTTAAAAAAAATTTCTACCTTGAAAAAGAAAAAGTTAAAAAGAAAAAGCAAAACCTTTGTTGTGATCTGACAGGGGCCTATTAAATCACCCCTGCTTACCCTCAAACCCCCCTCCTAACCCTCTCCTCTCATTCAATCCATCCTTGCCCCACAGTTCTTTCTGCTTCTCCAATAGTTGAGGATTGGCCGCCCTCCCACCAACCCCAGTGCTTTCCCTTCTGCCTGGAATCATCTTCCCCAAGATGAAGGTGTCACCAGTGCCACCCCCATCATTCAAGTTCTGTCCTAAAGCGGTCCCTTCAGAGAGGGCCTCCCCACAGGTGGTCCTATGTCAGGTCATTCTGTATCCTTCCACACAAACACACCGAGAATTACATCTACAAACACACTGAACCACACAGAGCACCAATTGAACTCTGGCAGAGTGTTTCTTGCTTTGAAATACAGGAGGATTCTCGCAAAATCCGACAAACAAGCTCATACTGGCTGCACAAGGGAACTACATTCAGTATCTTGTAGTAACTTAGGGTGAAAACTTACTGCCTTTTGTATTATACTAGTTATTAGTCTTATTTAGAAAAGTTTTCACTGAAATACCCTAACGCATCCATTGGTTGACTGTTTGGGGTCTGTTCAAGGCAAGAATGTGACCGTTCCCATGTGTGGGGACACCGGTCTCTTCACTCTGTGACCCCTGCACCTCTGTAACCTTGGTGCCCAACGTGGCGCCTGGCACCCCACGTGGCAGACAACGCGTAAGTCCTCATGACAGAAAAGCCTTCCTGGATTCCTGCCTCAGTACTCTATTCGGAATTAATGATGCCTTTCTAGCATTTTCACAGAAACGTAGATCAAGGGAGAAGTGATTTTAATAATATTAGTAACTGTCAGTCATGAGTGCATGGTCCTAGAAGGGACCATCTGAAGTAGCCAAAATTTAAAAAAAATAAGTGATACGGAACTGAAAGAGGACACTGAGGTTAAAAAAATAACATTGGAAATAATTGCTGGAATGGATAATCTGATAATTTGAAAATTACAGAAGACTAAAGATAAAATTCATTAGAACCCTGTAGCCTGACAGACTCCCCTCAGCAGCCGAGAAGCAGCGCGTTGTAAGAGTCACGCACGGGAGAGCACACCCTCGTATGAGGCAAGAGAAGAGCTTTTCTGTGAGCTTCTGGTCACCCAAGGGCAGCGGGAAGGCAGATCCTAAAGGCGGACGTGGTGACGGACACGAGGCCGGCGTCCTCCGCGTGCGGCTGGAGTTCCCCAGACACGACTCCTTTGAAGGATCCAAGCCGTTCCGGAGTTCAGTCTGCCGAAGTAGAAGATGCTCCCTAGGAAGCCCAAGGACTTGGGGGACCTGCCTGGCAACTGCTACCCGCCAGACTGTGTGTGGAATTTATCTACAAGCCGCACTTTCACAAACTCTAAGTGAGAGCTTTAAATTGCAAGGTCACTAAGGCCTGGCAGACGCGAAGCTGCGTGACATTTACCTAGCCTCTGAATTCCTGAAACTTCTCATAATGCCTGTGACGTAGCAGACACTCGATAAATATTCACCGAAAGGATGAACGCAAACACGCAAGCATGGGAGCCGTTAGACTTTGACACGGTTTATATTTTCGAGACACCACCTCCCCCAGAAGGTTCCTCCGCTCAACAGGCTGTATTAGTTCCTTCTCTGGACTTTCAGGACCCTCCGTGTCACTTACTTGAAGAGCTCACGTCTCTACTCTGACCGCTAGACTGTGACAGCAGAGAGGCAGGCGTTCTTGGCTGACCGATACATACACTGTCTCACACGGAGCGGGCTTCAGTAGATGTCTGCATAATAAGTGATCTGTACTTTGTAGTACATTCATGCCCACAAACTCCAGGATCTAGCAGAGTGTTTGGTACATGATAGGCACTGAAAATTATTCTTATGAAAGAATGGGTCAAAAGCCCTCTGTCTTTAGAATCAGTCTGAACACTGAGATAACTGGACCCAAAACTCTGGAGACTAGATCTGACATCCCTCACAACCGAGAGTTAGATGAAGACCTTTTGAAATCTTAAACACTGAAAAGACTCTGCAATTTAAAGTGAAAATAAGACATATGAATAGTGAAATAAATTTTAAAAAAAAACCCTTGTTTCTAGAATGTGAGGTTATGAAGTCCATCAAAGGTAGAAGCTCTTTTGGGCTCCTTTGGGTACCTGCAGCCTAAGAACATGCTGTCTGCTCTGTGATTTATCTTATATCGAAAGAGACTTGCCCAAGGTCATGCAGCTAGTTAACGGGAGAACCCAGCACAGGCTCATGACCTTGCCTTGAGGATGCCCTGCTCTTAATCCTCACCACCAGGTTATTTCTGGACGTGTGTCTGGGAATGCCACCAGCCAGTGTCACCTCAGAAAGCTGGAGTCAATCCAACTAAGGCAATCTTGAACAGACTGGCTGGCTGGCTCTGGGCAGGGCTCCCTGAATTCTCACAGCACAGCCGAAAGTCCCTCCTGTTCACCCCCAGGGAACCAGCCAGCTCGGCTACTGCCCGGAGGTTAGTTCAGGGCTGGAGAGAACAGCCTCAGGGGAAGCAGTAAACTCGGAAAGGCGAGGTGGTGCACTGGCTGCCGCAGCTGAAGGATGCTAACGGATTTCATCTCCAAAGGGTACGTGGGCTTGGAGCTGGGGGAGCTTTCAAAGGAAGGTGGGAAGTCACAGAACAGGGAATACAAGAGGAACTACAACCATCTGTGAGGGGTGACGGGGCCTGGGTGGGAGGTGACAGAAGGGATGTTGTTTTGTAACAGTGTATTTCCTCAATCAGATTCAGTGTCAAGTTGGACCTCGGACCAGTGGTTCTCCTGGGATAAAGACAGCAGCTGAAGTATGTAATTTTAGTTTCTGCTTCTTTAATTCAGAATTTCTCAACCTCGCGTTACTGACATTTGGGGTGGGATGACTGTCCATTACAGGGTGGGGGGCTGCCCTCCCCATGTGGGTGGTTAGCAGCATCCTGGCTTCTACGAATTAGATGCTCTCAGGTCATCCCCACGCCAGTCATGATGGCCAAAAATGTCTCCAGATCCTGCCAGATGTTCTCAGGGCAGGGGTGGGGGCTGCAAAATCACCCCCACTTGAGAATGACTGCTTTGAATTAACTGACACTATTCATGGTAAATGAAATCCTCAGACGCTTCCAACATCTGCACATCATCCCTCAATATCTCATGTTTGGGGCTCGAAGAATCTGTCTCTCTCTTCCTATATGTACAAGGACATGGGGGAGAATGGAAAAAAAAACTGGCTTCAGTGGGATTTTGAGTCTCATAAAGGGAACAACTCAACTTAACATGCAAAACTAGGAGAAGGAGAGAGAGAGAGAGAGAGAGAGAGAGAGAGAGAGATGTTTGAATATTGCCAGCCGCCATCAACTACACTGTTACGATGTAATTGACCTATTAACTTCCCAGGAAGATAGTAACTAGGAGGTGAATTCAGTTTGTTGTAAGAGGTCTCAGAGACATAGTTAATTACTGTTGTCAATCCAAATGACAGTATCATTCTGCGTGGAAAGTGTAAAATAGAAATTTTCTTACTGCTATTTAACAGTCCATGCTGTATGTGAACTCAATTTTCTCCATTTGGAAAAGGGCCCTGGTATTTGTAGAAACAACCTAACTGTCCCTTGAGTGAAAAGTGAAGAAGTGGATTGTAGTCTATTTATAGAGCATCTTTCTGTAGATAGAATGAATGAACCAGATGTACGTAATCAACCTGGGTGACTCTCCAAAGCACCATGTTGTGTAACAGAAGGCAGACTACAGAAAGATACTTTACTGAGATACTATTACGTACATTTTTCAAATCCACAGAACAAAATTGGATATTGTTTGTGGACATATACCTGTGTAGTAAAAGCAAAAAAATGCATGCAAATGTTAAACACATAAAAGATCATCTTTTTTTTCTGAAGAGAGGAAGACGAAGGGGGAAGTTAAGAAACGGCTCTATTAGTGTATACATAATGGCTACTGAGAGAGAATGAGAGAGAGAAGGCGGGACAGCAGCCTTTGGCAACACAGTAACATGTAAAATCTAGATGACAGTAACATGGGTGTTATTTATTTTCCTTTTTGGGGGGTTAAATTTCATTTTAAAAAATTAATAAGATTGAGAACAACTGGACATCCACATGCAAAAAATAAAAATCTAGGCACAGACCTTACACTCACCACAAAAAAATTACTAAAAAGGAATCACAGACCTTGTGCAAAACACAAAATGATACAAATCCTAGAAGATGACACAGGAGAAAATCTTGATGACTTTGGGTTTGGCAATGACTTTTTAGATGTGACACCAAAGGCACAATCCAAGAAAGAACTGACATGCTGGACTTCATTAGAATCAAAGACTTCTGCTCTGAGAAAGACACTGTCAAGAGAATAAAGCATCAATGCACAGACTGGGAGAAAATATGTGCAAAAGATGTGTCTCATAAAAGAACTAAATCTCAACAGGAAGGAAACAGACAACCTGGTTAAAAAAATGAGCCACAGACCTTGACAGACATCTCACCAAAGAAGAAACTCAGATGGCAGATAAGCTGTGAAAAGATACTCCACATCATGTTGTCGGGGAAATGCAGGTTAAAAACAACACCGCACACCCGTCAGAATGGCCAAAACCCACAACACTGACACCTCCAAATGCTGGTGAGGACGCGGAGCAACAGGAGCGCTCATTCACTGCCGGTGCGAATGCAAAACAGTGCAGCCACTTTGGAAGACAATTTGCTATCAGGGAACACGAAACTCCTGGGTCAGAGATAAAACCAACTTATTATTACTCGTAGCAGTAGCAGTAGCAGCAGCCAGTGTATCCGGAAGCCTCACCCGCCGGACCTTGTCTTACTGCCCTGGCTGGAACGTCCAGAACAACCCTATAGAATAGCGGTCCTCTGGTTTGCTTCTAAGTTTAGTGGTCATGCCCAAATGTTTCAACACTGAGTTTGAAACTGCTTGTCCTGTTTAGGATGTCTCTATTTATTCCTATTTTTAAATATTGATAATGGTAAATTTTACCAAATGTCTTTTATTCATCAGTAGATTTCATTACAGTTTTCCTTTCATTCTTCCTTCACCACCCCACCCCACCCCACACACTTTCTTCCTAAGGATGCGTTCTTATAAAAAGAGCACCTCTAGCTTGCCCTCGCTGGTGGGCACCTTTTCTTTAATTCTAGTTACTTTTCTATATATTTTTTTTTCTGGCAGAAACTCTTCACAATTTCTCACTTGTTGATCGCACCTTTGAAGTCTCCAGCTATAAATGCGGTTCCCCCTCAACTTAATGTGTCTTTTTAGGCGTGTCAATCAATTAATTGGTTTAAGAGATATTATAACACCGAGGATCTTAATGTTCTTGAAATCAACCTTACTTCATGGTATAAAATTGCCCTTATACAGTAATGGGCTGAATTGGCTGATATTTTATTTTTGTGTCAATAGTAACACATGAGATTGATATCTTGTAGCTTCTCACATAAAGCTTTGTTAAGCTTTGATTTCAAAGTTATGCTTCATAAAATTAACTAGAAATATTTTATTCTTTTGCTCTGCTCTAGAGCAGACCGCAGAGCACTGGGGATTTGAACAAATCAGTCACGAGCTCCTCTAGAGATGTATTCATTTAACAACCGTTTTTACCACCCACTGCTCTCCTTTTTGTTTTTCACTATATATTTTTTTCCTTGAATAAATTTCAGAAATTTATATTTTATAAGAATTAAACGCTTAACTAAGAGTTTTCAGCTCATTAGTGTAGAGTAAGGCCAGCAATTTGTGCGACGGCCCAGTTATTTTCCAAGTTAGGTGATGGGAACAGGGTTTGCCGCGGTCCGCTGTGCTTCCGCCGGAAGCTATTTCATAGAGTTGGTAGATTAGTGCAGCTGGCGTTTGCCTGCCGTGTCTCCTTCTCTTAATCTGTATCCTGTAATTTTCCTGAGAAAAATACAAAATCCCTTGCCTGCCGAGGCCCTCCCCTTCCGAAGTCCCAGGCTCTCAGGTGGTTTCCCCATGTTTCAACACGCCTTCCGTGTTTCAGTGGAGAGACGGGGGAGGCAATCTCTGTACTTGTTTCTGGTTTCAGACTTAGTCAGAAATCCCTCAATTGCCACCTATTAACTTCTTCTCAAGATGTTAGCTTTTCCAGCTCAAGCACGAGCTGATCTCTTTATGTCTTGGTCTCTTCCTCCCGGTCCCTCGTCCTCAAAGCCTGTGTCCTCCACGCGGTTGAATGGATCAGGCTTTGGTCTGTTTCATGTCCGTCCCCTGTTCCTTCCTTACGGACCCCGATTTGCCTTTGAACTCCTTTTGATCGCACTCACAGAATTGTCTAACTTGGCTCTGGCAGATATCCTCCTTCTCAATCTATCTGTGGGGTGCCTGTGGACATTAAAATAGGACTTCTAAAGGCACACATCTGAAAGGAAAAATGTTCTTTTGCCAGAGAATAATGCATCACTAACTCTCCACTGTCCACCCAGCTCCACGTCAGGGGAAATTTTGGAAGAGGAATGAACAGAAGGGGGAAAGAAATCTAGAGGAAGAAGAGAACAAAACAAAGACCATGCAGTTCCATCCTTTCTTGTCGCCTCTATTTATCCCATTGCCTCTCTCTGCAGTTTGACCTTGTAAGAGCCAGTGTCCGAGAGAACTGTGGACACTGATCCCACGAAAAGGAAAAGAACCAGGCGGCTTCCTGCGAGCAGTGACTCAGCAAACTCCTTCCGCTGCAGCCTGCTCGTCCCTCCCAAAGTGCAACTGAGGAAGTGGTTCTCTGGGCTTCAAGGCTGCCTTCGATGCTGAGCTGGAGCTGGGAGTTGCAATAACACTGGTTCAAGTGTAGCATGACGTTCAGCTTTGAGAGGGAACTTCACCTCCTTAGAAGCAGAGCAGCTGCTGGGAGATACAACTGGACCTTGGAGAGATGAAGGGGCTGGAAGACATTCAAGTCTGTGTTTGTAAAAAGCCTGGAGAAGGCAGAAGGCAGCAGTGAACACAAAGGGAAGACACAAAGGTCAGCGAGCCTCCAGCGGGGCTGGGAAAATGCCTCTTCACCACGTCGGGGGGAACGCGACTGCTCCGCACTCTGGAGGTGGCTTTGGCATGGTTCCATGATGAGGAGATCATCCATTTTCATTTGAAGTCATAGCATTTCCAGGTTCAAAGTAGAAAGTTGCTGACATAGAATTCTCGCCTCTATGGAACTTGACAGATAATTTTTATTATTTTTTTAAATTAAAATGACTTCTAATTGTGATTCGTCCTCTCTCTGGATGTCTGGCCAACTTCCTGGCTTCAGTCCCTCCAAACTCTCTGTTGAAACATTTCCACCTTTGTTTGGAGGATCCCACTCCATCCTTGTCCTTATCCTGAAGTGCCCGGACTTTCGAGCTCTGCCTCCTGTGGCTCCTCCTCATCTTTCTTCCCCAACGTCTGTATCTGAGGTACCACCATCTCTCCAGGTCCCCCACGGCTCTCAACCATTCTGTTTGCAGCTTTTTTTTAATGGACATATAGTTGGTTACAATGTGTTAATCTCTGGTGCAGAGCACAATGTCCCAGTCATGCGTATACACACATACATTCACTTTGATATTCTTTCTCATTAAAGGCTATTAGAAGATACTGAACATAGCTCCCTGTGCTGCACAGAAGACATTTGGGTTTTCTGTGTTTGCAGCTGCTGCTGTGACGCAGATGACCCTGAACTTCACCTGCAGCTACCTTGCAACTACATAGCTCTTTACAGCACGTTTGCACATGTTTTTTAATATAATTATTTTACGTAATCCTCCCCACTCTCATTTGTCTTAGAGGACGTCTTCCAAGCACCTCTTCTGAATGGAACATAAATCCTTGAAATTAAATTGCTCAAAATGGGAGCTCTGTTTGCCTGTGAAACACGTTCATCAATATAGCATCATCAAACCTTACGGCTGGACTTTCTTTGGTGAATCTGAGATTAATATTAGAGTTGGCTCCTCATTTGACTTTAAGCTTCGGTATCTTCATGTGGTCCCTGTGATTACTGCCTTAACACGTACCCTTGTCAGGTTCTGGCTTTCTACTGCTCAGTCTTATCAAAACTCACTATTCAGCATCCCATTTTCCAAGTCTCTACTGGGGCATTCACTTCTAAGTTCCCGTATATGGCTTGGCAGTTCATAATGAAAAAGCTGAGGACCTGGGTTAACATCCAAGCTCTATCATATTCTGTGTGTCCTCGGGGGAAACCTCTTTACCTTCTGCAAGTGGAGATGATGGAAACCCACTTGAAGTTGTTGTATAAATCAATCTGGACTCTTGGCATATAGGCATCACCCGCAAAGGACTGGTTTAAAAGGGGATCATGGCAATTAAAGAATTATGTGTGGAAATGTTCGCATTGTAAGAGAGACTGAAAATAAAAATGCATCAACTCACTGGTGAAATTTCACCCACGTTAACAGTCATATTGCAGGCGGTACTGGGAGGCTTCTAACTGAAACCTTCAAATCGTTGTTTCAGTAACACAAGCTGTTTCAGCACAACAGAGAGACTAGCGGTGGTGTTAGGAGACACTAAATGCAGCCAAGAGGCATAAGGTGGCAGGACCTCACTTTGTTCTATTCAGACTACTGGGTCTGTCCTCTGGCGTGATTCCCTGCCATCTTCACCTGCCACATTTACCAGAAGCGGCCTCTTCTCTTTGTTCCAGACTTAAATTCACCAGTTTACGTGATGGTCCTAAGTCTGAGTCTTCCGCATCTTGCCTTCTTTGACCTGCTACCCAGAGCCACAATGAGTACAGCCCTGTAACTGAGAATTCAGACTTTAGACCCAGGCAGATCTGCATCTGGATTTTTGTTCTGCCAAGGGTTTGCCTGTGATGCTGGGCAAGAGGCTTAACTGTCCCAAGCATTCCTGTCCCGTTCAGGACTCCCCTCACTGCAGCGCCACCAGGTTGGTGGGAGGGGTACATAAGTTAATCTTATCCATCACTTAGCACCTAAGATGTGCTCAACGAAAAGAAGGAAGCCAAAACTCCATCAGCTGTTTTTAAAATTAAACTAAAAAAAGATTTTTGGTGTTGAATTTCTTTAAGGCAATTTTTCATTGAAAAGTGAGCATTTCTGGGGTGAAAGGATACTTTAAATCAGCAGTTCTTTTCCTGCCACTGTGACCATGGGTATCACGCTCCCCATTTAGTCAGTTCTTTGTCATCACGTTTTAACAGCAGACTAGCCTCGTCTTTCTAATGCTCAAGAAATTAGAGGTAATTCAGACTGACAACATACATGCCGTACGACCAGAAATGAAGATCTGCAGAAATACTAATCGGCTCCAGGAGCAGGAGGAGGAATGCGAGGGCAGAAGGCAGATGGAGGCGATGGAGAGGAACGAGGTATCCTCCAGAGCTTAATTCTTTCAAAAGAACATTTCTTCCCCAGACTTGATCTGGTTTCCGAGGCTCCGAAACACGAGACCCCCGTGATCATGCTGATGCTCATTTTTACTGTCTCCATTAATCATATTAACTGGATAATTGCTGACTACTGAGTCTGAGGACCTGCAACATGTGGTCATCTGAGCCATGAAATCAGCCGCACCCATCATTCAGCTAATAAAATCACAGGAGTGAAGAGAAAATAGTTCCGTTAATTTGTCTCTGTGGATTCCCAGTCTTGGCTTCAGTTTGCATCCTACTGAGCTGCACTTTTCCAAAGCAAGTGCACAGCCTTTCGGGACTGTGTGCTGAGAAAATGGGAAGCCAAAGGAAAAACATGGCGTATTAATTATGTAATTCTTTCATTCACTCAGCAAACATTTGTCAAGTGTTTACTTCTATGCCAGGTACTGCCTCAGCCCTGGAGAATCAGCAATGAAGACACAAGTCACAAGGCCAGTTCTCTGGGTGCCTATGGAATAACGTTGCGAAACAGATACTAAAGCAATCGTCTCACAGAGCCGGCTGCAGCATGGGTTTGTCCTCAAAGACGTGGTGGAAAAGTCAGTTAACTGGAATCGACTCAAATATTTTTAAAGTTTATTCTACATTAAGGAAGGCATTTTTTTTCTACTGTATAACAATAATATATAAATTACTTTTTCCAGCTTTATTGAGGTGCAGTTGACAAATGAAAATGCATATATTTAAGGTGTACGTGTAGGTTATTTTTTAGGATAAAATATAAAGTTTAAAGAACACATCATCACGTTGGGCTGAGCTGCACAAGCTTGGGGACATGAGTTTGCTCTTCTCCGTCCTTACAAGCTTGTTAGTGGAAATGTTTGAAAAGGACTGAAATAGACAAGGCCAGATGATGTTTGGGAGGAAGATGACTTATGACCGGATCAATGACACCTTCTGGAGGCCTTTCTTTGTGAAACTGTCCTGGACCACTCATACATGTAATGACAGCAAAAGGGTGATCTTGGCTAACTGCCTCCTATTTGAATATCTCATCTGGCAGGTTTTGTTCTTTCAGGAAGTGTACATTGTAGCCTTTGCTAAACTAAGTGAGTTTTTTCCTTCTATCCTTGGTTCTATCAAAACCTGCATAGGGACAGGATTTGGTGCTGTCCACACATATGTCTTGCAATAGTCTTTAATACCTACGTGAACCAGTTTTGATGAGGAAACACAGCAAAGAATTGTTACAAGACTTATTTTTTTTAGCAGCCCCAAAGCTGAATGGCATTCTGTAATCTCATTTTTGTCAGCATGTTGAAAACAAATGCTATCCGTGGGGAAATTTAATATCAACTATTGAAGAATTTATATTTGCTTTTAGATCTCTTCTATCTCCTCAAATAACAACTGAATATTGTCAACAGGTAGCTTCCTCAGGTCGGCATGCCAATCCATTTATCTTTGTGAGGTTATTGCAATGGCAAAACACATCAGAGCGGACACCTCTGGGGAAATATGGAGACGTAGGGTGAAGGGAAGGAAAGCAACAGATTGAATATTTATTCTTCTTTGATATTATCTATACAAATGGTAACTCTACCATAGTGTTACCTCTTGTGTTAAGTGTAAACAGAAAGGAGAAGAGTAAAATGCTATTTGCATCAAAGCATAAAGAATCATTGTTTTCTCCTTCCTTTATCTACTTATATCAAGTGACAAAATTACCAGCCCATTCCTAGCATTAAAGGTGTACACAGTTTTAAAACGAAAATAGACCAAGAATGGAATTCCCTTCAGTGGTATTTTTCAATTTCATTTTATGAAAAAACACAGCTGTTGAATTAAAAATGATTTAATATAATTGAACCCAAATCAATAGACACTAAATTGTATTATTTAATTGTATGAATAATCAACTAAATTTTAATAGTAAAATATTAAACTCAAATAATTTAAATTTAAATGATAATTCTAGTACTAATAGACTAACATTTTAGTGGAGAGTATGCTCCTAACCTTTTAAAGAATAAAACAAAAAGATCCAGACTCTGTGATTTACATTTCCTCATCTGTTTCTTTGAAAAATCCCTATATTACCATCCCATTTAGAGAAGAGAAAACAGGGGCCCATGCAGTAATATTGCCCAAGCTCTCTCAGCTGGTACATGGCAGAGCCAAAATTTTGTAACCAGTTCGGTCTGACTTCGGAGCCAGTTCATTTCCCACTATACTCTGACATTTCACTCATGTGTTCATTTATTTGACATTTGCTCTAGTTTAAGACGTGGACTGTAACGAGTAGATGCTGTAGGGAAGGGGTGAGGGGTGCAGTATGAGGCAGGATGACAGCTGGGCATAGTCCTGCTCTGTAAGGTATGTGTTGACTTCATCTGCCCCTGATTCATTCCTCTTTCTTCCAAAAAAAACCATCTTTTCCTTTCTGAAGACATTTTTAGTTTAATTCTCATTCTCTGTGTTTCCAGTAGAACCATTCAGAGCATCACATTCTTCAGCCACAATTACTGGTTCATGGATGAGTCTGTGACCCAAGCTGAGCCAATGGGAGTCCTAGTGGAGACCTGAGGTGCTCATTGAAACTATTAAGAGAAAGGTACCATCTGTTTGGTTGATAAGCTGGTGGAATATAAGCCTGGGGTAATATGTAGCCTTCTTACTACAGATGGAGAAAAGCTACTTAGGAATTAAGTCAAATGTGATGAAAGCTGATCTGAGACAGAGAGGAACAGGTTAATATTGTTCTGATCTGAACTTCTGGATCTAGCCCTACCTGAAGCAGGTTTACTCCTGGCATTCCAGTTATATGAGCCAATAGATTCCCTATTTCAGTCAGTGGAACTGGGTTTCTGTCACTTGCAGCTGTAAGAGTCCCTTCAAATTCATGTCCTTATGGTAGACAAGATGCAAAGTAAACAAAAATAATTCATGATAAAAGGGATAAGTACCTCAAAATGATACAGGTATGTTAGATGTGTGATGAGGATTCTTATCAGCTGTGATGATTAAGAACACCTTCTTGAACCCATATAAATGAATTAATATGTAGCTATTCTAGGAATTTAAAAGTTGACTTCAAAAATTGTCAAAGGAATTGGTTGAAACTCAATTAAAAGCAACACTTAAAAGGAATAGATTTTTAAAGTAATGAAAGGTGCTAGATTATATATTACAATATTTCCAAGTGATGGATTCCAGGATGGAGAATTATTTTTCCTCTAGTCTACTGCAGTAAAATTTCTTTTCTTCAGTGTCCAGTTACTTAAGTTGTCCTTGCACAAAAAAGTGGATTATTAGTATAAAAGCAACTGTTTAAATGGAGAAGTTCTGCAAACAGTGTTTTATTATTCATTTTGCTAATATTGGTATGTCCCTAACGTTCTCTGTTTTGTAGTTCCTAAACATGATTCTGCCTGTGACTTCCAAACAGAAAACAATGGAGAACACTGGCAACTTCCTGGTGAAATTGATCAGACTGCCACATTGGATAATTAACACATTTTAACACAGTTTATTCATATTATCTATCTATAGCCATCAAATTAAAGAGGTACTTGCCAAAGTCTCCCTTTTAGACTTTCTGTGGTCATGAAAACCACAGGTCCTGGCAAAATTAATATGCAAAGAAGAATTTGTATGCAAAAGAATGAGAGAAGCCAACCAACAAAAACATAAAAACAGCACGTGTCCCAGGCATTTTACCCACCAGAAATGTACCAGAAATGTTACGTCAGTTTTTGAGGGCTCTATAAATTCATAGCTTTATTTCTAACTTTTGAGGTCAGCCCAACTCATCAGGCTAATAAAGATGAGTTACCAGGTGTGATTTACAAAATCTATCCTGGGATGGGCAGCAGTGACAAGGCAAGGAGGCTTGGGCCAGGCTTCAGACACATTAAAAACACACAAAAAAACCCCAAGTTTAGGTTTCTATCGTCAGGTATAAATGAGATTATGCACTCAGTTACAAAGGAACACTGACAGGACTGAAAGAAGGCAGCATTAAACTTTAAACCTGGTTCCTCAAACCAGCTCGTGCTCCAGAAATTAGCGTGAGTGTATTTTTTATTCAGAAATT
Source organism: Camelus ferus (assembly GCF_009834535.1). Taxonomy (NCBI): domain Eukaryota; kingdom Metazoa; phylum Chordata; class Mammalia; order Artiodactyla; family Camelidae; genus Camelus; species Camelus ferus. The sequence goes on along the minus strand of NC_045714.1, from coordinate 9,418,694 downwards.
TTATAATTGTCTTCTGTGTAGCATGCATATTTCATCATAAAGCTTTTGTTAAAAGCATTACTTTGTTGAAAGGGAACATCAAACGACACCACAACCTTTATACTTCTGATGGGAAATTTATGATGGCGTTTAAAACACTGCACTATTCCAAAGATGGGAATTACCCAGATCTTCATTCCTCTCTGAGATGCCCTGGTATGTAAGGGCATGTCTAGAAGATATGACCCTTGTTCATCTTTCTACTCTTCTTTCCCCTGAGTTCTCAGTTCTTGGCTTTGTAATTTCTGCCTTAACCCCCTTTCCTGGCTCCCAGCTGATCTGGGGGTTTTACGTGCTTTCCTTGGTCCTAGGGCCTCGGTTTTCCTTATGCTTCCCTGTATTTTCTTCTCCACTAGAGCTTTTGGTATTACCTAAGGTAGGAAGTTCCTGCTCTACAGCTGAAGACCCACTAAACTTTCCTTTTGCCTCTAAAACACGGGCAACTCTAGTTTTCCATGAAGGTGGGTCCCACACATACTCATCATCACAGCACAGAGTAGCTCCCACTTCCTCTTGGATACCCACGATGCGGATAAGAATTAGTTCTCTATTTCAATATGCCTCACTAAGAGCATGTTATCGCAGTCTTCCCTTACCCATCGTTTCGGTTTTCTGAGATTTCAGTTACCCACAGTCAACCCTGTTTTGAAAATATTACATGGAAAATTCTAGAAGTAAACTATCCATAAGTTTTAAATGGAGGGATGAAATCTCGGGCCATCCTCAACCATCAACATGGTCCGCCCCTGACATCCAGCCATCGACATCACCAAGGCTCCATGATCCAAGATCGCCCAGCAGATGCAGTGTGTCCTGATGCATCCAGGAGGTCAGCAGTGGCCCAATGCTCCATCACAGGGCCTGCGTCATTCACGTCCCTTTGCCTCGTCATGCAGACCTTTCATCACGTCCCATCATCATCATAAGGGCCAGTGCAGCAGCATCAGGCATTTCGAGAGAGAGAAGGACCAACCTCAGTCACACAGCTTTTATTACAGCATATTGTTATAGTTGTCTTATTTCACTATTAGTTGTTGCTACTACTCTCTCACTGTGCCTAATTCATAAGTTAAACTTCATCACCGGTACGTATGTACGTGTAGGGAAATACACGGTATATACAGGGTTCAGCACCATCTGTGGTTTCTGGCATCCACTGGGGGTCTTGGACAGGGACGGGGACTAACTGTAAAGTGACTTCTGTATGCTATGTATTGTTTCTAGACACCAGCAATTCTGGTCCTTTTGCAGGCCCACCTGAGATATGATGGAAATCAGTTTTCATATGATAAAAGCCAACGTTAAAGATTAAAAGTTTCTGACAATTAAAACTGATGATAAAGATAGAAAAGGCTACTGGGCTCTCTGGGACCATGAGAGAGGAGGCTCGTCCAGCCCCGAGTCCCTTATGATTGCTGGAAAAAAGCCTTTCCAGGAGCAGCTTTATAATTTTTTTTTTCAAAGAAAGACTTTAAGAAAGGCTCCCAGCAAACTAAAACATAAAGAATATGTATGAAACGAAGTAACACACAAAAATACAAATAAAACACGACCCCAGGGAAAGCTACCACGAGAGATGCGCTGGGGATGTGAAGTCACATTTTCAGAAAAATGCGATTGCAAGCATTTCTAGGGCTGTTCGTGCTGTCATATCATCACAGAAGAAACTGACCCATAAAAGCAAAGAAAAGAGAGAAACAGAGAAAGAGGATTTTATGTAAGTGACTGAGGAGAGAACTGGAGGTAAAAAACCAGAGTGGGGAGATGTCAGAAACCACAGAAGAGAGCATTTCAGGAAGGAAATCTGGTGGCTTTTTAAAGAGGTTCTTTGCTTTGGACTTAAGAAGAGTTCACCTTGAACGAGACGAGGACGGAAGACCGCCTGGTACAAACAAGGCAGGCATGGTCCCTGGTACGTGGCAGCTGCTTAATAAACACACATTTCCTTCATTCTTTCATTTGCTTCTTACCAATGCTTGGAGCCAGGGGAAGCCCACGGGGAGAACGCTAGTGCTCCGTGACCTCAGCTTTCCCACATGTCACCCCACCCTCCCCAGACTGTGACGCCAGGAGCGGAAGGTACGCGCTATTTTCCTTGGTCAGGGCCTGGTTTATTTTTTGCTAGAGGACCAGCTGGTTATTGACCATGATGGTTCAGCTACTGAACACTCGCTCCAAGCTGGACAAGCACGGAGCTAAGAATCGCGCATGTGTGATGCTATTCGCTGATTTCAGGCACAATTTGGGAGGTAGGACGATGAACCAGCCATGTAATTACAATTATATGCTTCGTTAATTCAAAATGTCATTCACCCCGTGCTGTCTAACATATGAAATAAGTTACACCGCCTCCCGCCCACCCTGCCAGTCCCCACTCCGCCTCCTCTCGTGTTCATAAACTCTTTGATAGAATGTTTAGTGTGAATTTTTTATTCTGTGTAACTCCAAGTGACTGATAGCCCCCAAATGTCAGATCTTTGCCGGGAGAGGCCTGTGTGAGAATCTCTGAAGCCTAATTGATGCTTCAGTCACACTGTGCCCTGAGAGATGGCACAGGATGACTTAATCAGTGCTGAAAAGAGGACCAAAAATCACTGTACTGGAACAAAGACAACCCTTTTCAAAACTTCCTTCCTTAAAATAAAATAAAGTGAGATCCAGACCAAGAGCATCTCACTGCTTGGAAGAAGAGAGCGACGGGCCATCCTCAGGCTCTGGGCCACCAGGGACGTCACACACGACGCCTGGGTGCTTAGTGCAGAGTGTACGGGAGCCCGGAGAGCCCTTCCTCCCCACGTCTCACTGAGAAGGGCCGCTCCCACTTCCAAGCGGCTGTCATCGGCTATATCATTGCTTGAAAATTGAATGAATATCTGATGAGATCCAAAGGAAATCCAAAGGCGGCGTGTGCAACTCCCAAGAGTCTCTGGGGAGAAAAGCAGGAGTAAGAGCAAGATGCCAAGCTGAGCGCAGAGCCGTCTTCGTCTTAGGCATCTTGTGCTGGGAGACAAAATGCCACACCAGGAAATGGGTCATTTCGCATCTCATTGGGTTAATCCGCCCAGATAGTCACAATCCAAGTGACTACTCAGTTACTCGGAAATCAGTTCTTTTAGTTAAAGGCTGAAGTTTTTCTTGTGTTAAATATGTTCCGCGGGTGGGGACAGGGTGCCAGGACCAAAGGCAGGGACCCACGAAGCCCACATTTGATGAGCGTGGGGAACGCGCCAGCCATCCCGCTAGTGAGTGTCACCAGAGGCAAAAGACGCCGGCAGACTTGGCGGAGCTTTGAACACTGTCTCTCGGCAGCTTTACTGTTTCTGTGAACATGGACGGGGAGCCGTGGGGCAGAAGGCGGATCAGGGCAACTTGCACAAATTTCTGGGCCCATGGTCTGGAAGGGAGCAACTCTTGGGTCACATTCTCAAGGCAAACAAAATAAAGCAAAACTGTAAATAATCATTTTCTCATGAGGTTTTTTTTTTTCCCCCATGGTAATTGTTACTGATTTTGTGTCCGCTTTTAAATATTGTTCTTTTCCTTGTATCCAACGCAGCAGGGACACACTCTATAAAAGCAGTTTCCACAAATCTGATGTGAAATAAATGATGCATTTTCAGGTTTTCATCCCTGAAACCTTCCTGACTTCCTCTCCAACATCATGTTACCATTCTCTCTCTTGTATTCTCCCTGTGTTTTGTGCAAAATAGACTGTCAACCTGCTGGAGTCAGGCACCATGTCTGCTTATTCACTACTGTTACCTCCAATGCCTATATTATGTTGCACAGAAAGTACCTCACACAATATTCATTGAATGCATGCATGGAGGGATGGGTGCATTAAGCTTTTATAATTTTAATTATTTGTTTCACTACTTTCTTGCCCCCTCAACTGTGTATTTCTGAGGCTGAGGGACATCTCATTTTCCTTGGTCTTTCCAAAACATTGAAGGTTCACACTGATCTTTAAAGTTTTATGTTTGCTCTTCTTTTATTGGGGATATTATCCATCACCAATAAACAAGGTATCCTGTTTTATCATTTACTGGTTTTTCTTCTTGAATTCTACTTCATCCATCCCAATTAGTATTGAAACCTCTGCTTTCTTTGCTTCTACAATAAACTGGCATTTCTTTGCCCTTTATTTTATTTAGAAACTTTGGGATCATTTAATTTACCTCTTGTAAATATCTTAGTAAATAAAGTCCATTTTAACTCTTTATTATAACACTTATCTATCATCTAATTTTGTACTTTCTATCACTTTGTCTCCAACTCAAATGAGTTTGAGTTGTTCATGAAGATTATTTACAACATATTTCTTAAATTCTATTCATAGCATCATAAGTATATATATGTATGTGCGTTCTTCAACCTTTATTTCTGTCACTGGTAACGACAATATTGTGATACTTGAAATTTAGACCAACCCTTTCATCCATGGGGTTAATTGCATGCTTTTTTTCCCCCCTTTTATTGCATATCTCCTTTCACTCAGATAATTATTGTCTGGGTTTTTTTTGCTACTATATACTTTTCATTCAAGAGTAATTTCTGACATATGTCTCTAATCTTGTGTCTAGATTTATAAAATTATGTAGTCTCAATACTGTGCTTGGCTGCCTTAAAAGTTTGCCTCAGATACTTTTATATTAAGATTTCCTTGTTCTCAAGCTCTTAATTTTGTTTCATCCCTTATAAGTAAGGTGTATATTCACCCATCATTATTTCTTCTCCAAGAAAGCTCCATTTCCTGAGCCCTTGATGACCCAAACACTGCCTTTACCCACGAGCAGCTACACGGCAAGGCATTCATTCTTGGGCCGACCACAAATCCCTTCCCTTTCAAAGCTCCGCAGCTGCCCTCTGGTTGTAGAACTCCCGGTGTGGGTAATAATTCTGAAGCCGGCCTGCTCTCTGTTGCTTTATTAGGGGGATTTCTCTTTTTGTCACTAGGATTCTTGAGGCTGTTTTACTTCCCTCACCTAATCTAAAAATTATGACCATGGGTACCTAGTCGTAGTCCCCGTCTCCCTGATTTTGCTGAGGACACAGCACACTTTCTCAGATTTCCTTTTCGTGTGTTGCTAAAATCAGAGAGATTCCTGTTGCTGTTGTCATCATGAGCAGATTCCATACTTCTTGTTAGTTCGGTTTCGGTTTTTCCTTTTGGAACCCTGAGCACAGGTCTCCTAAATCTTCAGTCCATGTCTCTAAATCGAGTTCACGTCGCTCCTTTCTCTGTGTGCTCCGAAAGCTTTCTGCCTGGATCCTCTACTGCAGGGCTGAGGGGGTTCGGCTCCTCGGCGTCTCGAGTCTGGGTGACGGTTCCACGCCTCCCTTTTTAATTTCCCTGAAGCATCCCTAATCTCCTCCGTCTCCTCCAATGTAAACGAAGTGCTCGGTGCCCTCTTCCCTGCGACTCTCTGCTTCTGTTTCAGAGAATGTCCGTTTCGCACTTTGTTGAGGCCGATAAACACACTTGCACCAACTCCTGCTGGTGGCCGCACAAGCAATTTCCAGAGGTGTCTCTGTGATGCTTGGGGGTCATGTTCCCCTTCTAGATTCTCTTCTTCTAGAAAACACTTTGTTTTCCTCTTTGCTTCTATTTGAGCGGAGACCTCTTCAGAGTGGATGGGGATGGTCTTTGACCAAGTTCTGCAGCCACTTCAAAAGGGGCCCAACAGGCTCTTTTACGGGTCAGGAGAGACCCAGACCACTTCCATTTTTCAGGCTTCCAGTATATTTAAAGTGAAAAAACAAATCCTTTTACAATATTAAAAACGTTGTGGTATATTTAAAATACTCAGACTAAAAACTACTTACTTTTTTAATATGTCCACACAGAAAAGTGACTGCATTTAGAAAAATACCTAAATACTGGGTTTTTTGTGAATTTTATCTAAATGTCCATCTGCATGTCCTTCCTCGGCAGCTTCCTGGTCAAGTCCCTTTTCCAGGAATACAGCTGGAGGTGAGTCATGGACCAAGCATGGTAACCAAATATATTCATTTTAACCTAATTATCCACTTTCAATGTTCATTCCTCTCCCGTATCTTGTTGTGCTCTTTGATGCATCAGCCTTCTTTTCTGTTCAAGTTTTAAAATCAGTGTGAGACTGAAATAAAACAGTCACCAGCTGGAGAACCAAACATGACTTTTACTACTGCAAACATCTAGGCTGGGGGACAGAGCTGTGCGAGGGCGGAAACGGACCTGAACCCGCAGAGCACAGTGACGTCCCTTCTCTCCTCCTCTAGTTCTCAGGCTGGAGAGGGACACAGGGTATGACGGCATCACTTGATTCAAGATCTTGTTAGACTAGCTCCACCCAGTCAAGGACCAGAGACACCCCCTCCTCCACTGCCTTCCATCAGTTGGCCTCCCCTCTACGGGGAAGAGGCCAGGAATGTTTTGAGAAAAGGGGAAAAATGATTATCCTCGAAGGTAAAATCTTCCTCTACCCACAGTGCTTAGACCTCTGATTATCTGAATGAGTGAAACTCTTAAAAGAGAAAAAAAAAACCTACCATGTCCAGCAAGCTGCGACTGCCGTTTCCTGTTAGTAGCACGGTCCTTTTGGGACATGGCTCCCTTCTTGGGACACCTGCGCCCCTAACCTACCCCCTCCCCCGCTTTCTGCTCTGTTGTTTCCTGGGAGTTGGTGTCTATAAATAGAGAAAGGGGCAGGGTCAGAGAACTGCCTCACCTTCTGCTTTTTTGCAACTAAGACCTAGTCTTAAAACATAAATGCAAGGAAAAGATTAGCTAGGCCCCCCTCCTCCCCAGTCCTGTTACGTACGCTGCATATACTGCGGTACCCCGTGGTTGAGCTTTTTCTCAAAGCCTGGCACTAGGTTCTTTGGGTGCTAATTATCATTTTCAGTTGTTTCAATTTTCTGGTTTTTTCTGTCTCTTCATAGATATTTCAATGGAATGATGTTGGCTGGGATAAATTTGATGCCAACTGAAATACAGTAACTTCCATTTTTGTTTCTTTCCAAAAACGCAGAACATGAGAGTTTCACACTGGCTTCCGCTTTTAAAGAGATACAGAGTTTATTTTTTCTTTGTGAGGCTTACCTTCGATGCACTGCACCTAACTGAACCAACAAAGATAACTTGATTTAAAAAAAAAGAAACATCTGTTTGGGGGCAGACACACTATTTCACATTTTATATCTTTTCTGTTTCCTGATTTTCAGAAATGGGATGCTTTGGAATTAAGCGGTTTTCCTACACTCAGGAGAGGAAAACCAATGATGGTAGGTGGATGGGGAAATGATGTTTGCTCATTGGAAGAGCGTCCTCACCCCCCGTTTACAAGACTGGGCTTTGCTGATGCAGAAAAGCTAAGCAGTGGGGCCAGCACGCGCGGCTGTCAGGTACGGTCCAGACCGCACTGGCACACGTGTCATTTTTCATCAGCTAATTGGTGACAGTTACGTCATGCTTTTTAAGATATGTTCCCACTGACGACTTAAAAAGAATGATGGCATAAAGAAAAAGAGTGACAAGTTACATTATGTTCCAATTAGCACATCTTCCTCTGATGCCATCACAATGGGCACCAAAGACAGATTTGAACACACATTTGGTCCATTTCATTATGGGAAATGGGGGCTCTTCTCCATCCTTAAGGCTCCAATTTTATTGCTAACGTAATTGTCATAAAGCTTCTAGGGGAGTACAGCTCAAACTCTAATATGAACACAAATCACCTGAAGATCTTGTTAAAATGCAGATTCTGTGCTTTGGAGTAGGGCGGGAGATGCTGTGTTTGTAACAAGTTCCCAGGGGCATCCCACCCTACTGGCCCACAGACCACACTCTGAATAGCCAGGAGCTAAGATATATCTCCCATGTGTGTATTAACACACAGGTAAAGATGCTTCTTAAAAGGCCATGGACAACCCAGGCAGTTGATAACATCCTTTTTTAATGCAGCAGTTAACCTGAAGAAGCAGGATTTTTTGGTTTGTTTTGATATGTTGCTTCCAATGTGTAAAGTAATAACACTAAATGGATTGAAAAACATCATCAACCACTCATGTTAAATATTGGCCTTAAAAATGGCAAAGGCAGGAAATAGTTACCAACATGTAAAACTTTGTAGGAGGCGAGAGTGATAAATGATTAGCTTGTGAAGAGGCAGTAATTTAGAAAACCAACCAGGGCACTGAAGGAGCTACAATATTCAAACTCCCATCAGTCACTCCCTAAATTCCAGTTTTAGCTCTCCCCTGAAAGAGGAGAGAAAAGTTGACGAACACACTTAAGAAAAAGAACTCTGCTGTAAGCCCAGCCATCTCCCTTCGTTATAAGTGAAACAAATCAGGCATATTTATGGCGTGCCTCAAAAGTGAGTCACGCTTGGACTTGCTTTATTTTTCACACCAATAAATCTACGCATAGCCCTCAACATTCTTTCTTCCTCGTAAATCATCTCCGTCCACACCCTGCATCCCCAGGTCCAAATTAAATGGAGATGCTCACCTCTGTGAAGAAAGTGAACCAGGGAACTTCCCGGAGAAAGTGATACTGACTGGTACTGATAAAAGACACCACGCGTTATAGCAGAAGCCATCTCCCCTGATGTCTCTCCTGGGGAGGCAACGTGATTGAGAAGAGGCAGAGAATGTCCATCGACAGTGACTGGATAAAGAAGATGTGATGCAATACACACACACACACACACACACAATGGAATACTACTCAGCCATAAAAAGAATGAAATATTGCCATTTGCAGCAACATGGATGGACCTAGAGATGATCATACTAAGAGAAGAAAGTCAGGAGGAGAAAGACAAATATCACAGGATACCACTTACATGTGGAATCTAAAAAGTGATACCAATGAACTTATTTACAAAACAGACTCACAGACCGAAAACAAACTTGTGGTTACCGAAGGGGAAGGGGGTGGGGAGGGGTAAGGTAGGAGTTTGGGATTTGCAGATACACACTGCTATATATAAAACAGATAAACAGCAAGGTCCTACTGTGGAGCACAGGGAAATATATTTAGTTTCTTGTAATACATGTAATGAAAAAGATTATGAAAAAGAGTATATATATGTATGTATGTATGTATAACTGAATCACTGTGCTGTACACCAGAATTTAACACATATTGTAAATCAACTATACTTCAATTAAAAAGAAAAAAAAACATAGGAAGAGGCAGAGAAGGCAAGCTGGCAGAGAGTGTGCTTCTCCAGATGCCTCCACATCCACAGGATTTCAACTGTGACCAGCGTTTGATCGGATTGGAGCCTTCTGGGGTTTGTATAAAATCACATGGGAACTTATGCATGGAATTTAATGAGGAGAAGGCCTCTGAGATTAGATACAAAAACCATTAAAAATTTACAAAAGAATGATACAAGATCCCTAGGCTGGATGGTTTTGTTTCCCATCCTGAGTTTGATTAGAAATGGCCCAAAGAAAGCAGACGGGGGCTGACTGAGAGCTCCGACTCCTACGGCTCCCATTTTTCTCCAGGTGTGTGAACAGTGGCAGTTTATACTCGCATCCAGAGTTTTACAGGCCTGCTATGCATGAAAGCATATTCAGTTTTGATCCCACAGTTCTGTGAGGTAGGTACACTTGATCCCAATAGTTTCTCAAATACGGAAGAGGAAGCTAAGGCACTGAGGGGTAGAAGTTACACCAACAGCTCACAGAGAAGTCAGGGGCCGACTCCCAGGCTCCCTGGTTGGCTGATAACCTGCTGCCCCCTCTGAATACGCCTCCCCTCCACCACTGCGACCGCATCACAGTGATCTCAGGCCAGACTGAAGTAAACGGAAGATTCATCATTTCTGAAACATATCATGCCTAAGAACACAGGGTCAGCTGAAAGAAATAAGGAATGCGTTCTCAGACACAGAAGTCTTTCAACAACTAAAGTCAGGCAACACAAAAATAAAGAAAAAAGTTTTTTTTTTCCTACAGAAAAATAATCAGATTATATCAACGCTTAAAATTGATGGAGAAAATTAAATGCCACTGATCAGAGTAAAAGAAGTAATTATTTACTGGAAAACCGTTGAAGTGAGTGGAGGATAGGGTGGCAAGTAGGTGCTGTCACCACTGGTACTTTTCACCTTGCTCTATCCACCTGTCAGTTACTCATTTGTCAAAGAAATTAGGCTAAATCCCACCACGAACCTAACTGCCTAAGAAACTGCCTGTGGATTCCAGACCCGAAATTCATTCTTAGCTCCCTATGACTCACCTGTCTAACTCTTCCTGAGCGAATGCACTGCCTAACTCACTAATTGATTTGTATTTCATTTTATGGCCTCAGTGTCTACAAATTTGTGTGCTTTTTAGCTTACTCCAAATCAATATAAAAGCACTGTGAATTAAATGTGTATGCTCAATAAATAATTTTTAAACATGAACCCTCTAAAACCCCAAAACGATAGACATTGCTCTCAAATTACCATCCTACACTGCAAAAAAAAAAAAAAAAAGCTCTGAAATATTTTTAGCCTCCAAATTAAAACTGAGTCAGCAATTAGGGTGTCTGAACAAATCACAGATAAAGATCCTAAAGTTCTCGGTCACTTTCTGATAAATTTAATTACATAGACCTTCAGGACCATGGTATCAGCTGTGAAATAGGGGACTAATCCTTGGGGCACCCACAAACTTCATACAGACATTTTCCCACATGTGTTACAAAAAAGTTCAGTGATGAAGGAGCCTTCTAAATCATCTCTCTGTTACACTTATAAACATGAGAATATTTTTGACAGATCCATGACAGGCAGTGTGTTTCGTTACTCATCTTTCATTTACAAGCCTAATCCAAACTGCCATAAACTGAAGGGAGATTAAGTAGATTGTAAAACTAAAATGATCAGAGCTATTAAGCTTCAGGTACAGCTTGATCAAGGGTTTAAATTATGTCACTAGTATATTCTCTCTCACACACACACATTCTTTGTCTCCTTTTTCTCACTTACACTCCCACATATTGGTTCCAAACTCAGATGTTTTCCTCAGGGTTGCATGGAGGCTGCAGCAGCTCCAACCCTTACATCCTCTCCTGTTCCCATCTGGAAGAAAGAGTGCTCTCTTTTGGAAAACTCAGCAAATTCTCATAGCATCTTAATGACTCTTGATAGGTCACATATTCAACTCTAAACCAATCTCTACGGCCAGAGGAAGTAGTCTCAGGTTAGTTAAGAATGTGACACATTTGAGACTGGGAGTAGAGTCAGCTGCACAGAAACAACATGAACCCAGCGTAGGCTGGGTAGACCATAAAATTCAGGATGATTGCCTCAAGATAACTTGAATCTGAGGTCAACCAGGGGGAACAGCATAGCTAAGAGAGAGACTCATTCTCAGGACAGTATTTGGAGCTTCATCTGAAATTAAATCTACTCTTGCATATTTGTTTCATGTTTTCTTTTGCTTCAGCCATTTGTGTTGGTTTTTTTGTCACTCATCATAAAGGAGCTCTGAGAATCATATGGGGCCATGTGATGCTGAGACATTGGACAGAATTTCAAATCTTTTAAGTTGTATTTTTCCAAAAGCTGCCACAATTGAACATTTGATCTAATCTCTAGATTCTTTCACTGATTGGCCTTAGAGATAAATACACACGCTGGTATTGTGGGCAAAATATTTTAAGAGTGTGCTTGTGTATGTGTTCTGTCAAGTATTTTTCTTGGCAGAATGTCCAGAGTTTTCAAGAGAATCCTAAAAGGGGTCAACAGTGACAACATCCATTATGGACCTGTTACGGTGTAAGCGTTTTTTTCTGACCTTGGTCTGACCGTTCAAGCTCTCTCTCCATCACAGAGCAACAGCCCCTCTTCTCTCTGGGGAAGGCTGCCTAACGCATTACTAAGTCTAACCTTTGCTCTGATTCATGCACCTTCTTGTGTTTCAAATGTTCTTTCTTTCCTTACACAGCAACTCCCCACCCTCCCAACACACACACCAAACGTCATGTGTCTGATTATCTAAACCTAAAAGCTTATCTAACTTAAGACTAATTTGAAATATCAGTTCAAGTAGATCTCAGAGAGACTGCAGGTTTGGTTCTGGACCACCACAACAAAACAAATTTCTCAATAAAGCTAGTCACAGAAAGTTTTTGGTTTCCCAGTACACACAAACGTTACATTCATACTATACTGTAGTCTATGTAAAGTGTGAAATTGAATTATGTCTAAAAAAATGTACATACCTTAATTAAAAATACTTTATTGCTAAAAAGGCTAACCATCATCTGAACCTTCAGCGAGTCTTAGTAGTAACATCAAAGTCCACTGATCACTGATCACCATAATAATAATGAAAAAGTTTGAAATAGTGCAAGGATTACCAAAATGGGACACAATGTAAGCAAATGCTGTTGGAAGAACGGTGCCGATAGACTTGCTCAATGCAGGGCTGCCACGAACCTTCAATGTGTAAAAAAATTTAATAAAGGGAAGCACAATAAAGCCATTTCTAAGTTTGGGTGACTTGAGGCCCCTCATTCTTTTGACTCTCACTTCCTTGAATGCCTTTAATGGGAGACAAAAATAAGGAGAGAGAACTTAGGTTTAGAGTCAAGCTCAGCACAGGTTCCATGGTGGACCCGGGCCATCCTGGCCGAACTCTGAGTCAGAGTGCTCGGTGCCGCCTTGCCGGGATGACATTCTAAGGGTTACACTGTGAACAGGGAGCTCTTCTGTGCGAGGGGCATTAACTGATTTATTCAGATAGCCTTGTGGGTTGGACTAATTGAGTAATTAAGAATTTGATTGCTAATTACCTGCACTGGGGAAAAAGCACAGGCAGAAGCCTGAGGTAAGAAAGTGAGAAATTTTGTCAGAGTCAACCATCAGCTGCCGCGAGAACTGGGTCTCCCTTGCTGTGAAACTGTCCAACTCCTGCCCCTTTGGAAATTATTCTTTCTTTAGCAAACTCTTTATGCTGTTGGTAAGCTGAGTAACTTGGTACTCTTGTTTTTTGATTTAAAAAAATGCATTTCTTTGTTTTTATACATGTGGGCTTATATATGAACATTTAACGTTAAGTAGAAGTACTTAAATTCACCATAATTAATAAAATTTGATAATAATGGCAAAGCTTAATCTTGTTTGTACTGCATAGTAAGTGCTAAGTATTTCACATTTATTAGTAACTCATTTAATCTTCCCAACAACCCAATGACATGGATTCATTTTCACATTGCCAGTTAAAAGGGTAATGTATTGAGAGACGGAACTATCAAATAGCTTGTCCAAGGCTACAGACACTGAGTGGTGGAGATAAGATTTTGAATCATGTTGTCTGAAGCTACAACCACACTGCCAGATACTAACGCTGCTGTCTACCGTGTTCTGGCCTCCGTTGATTCAAGAAGGGTGCGGATTGACAGATCTTTGTTCCTCTTACCTAATCATTTTTTCCGGCTGCTTTCAAGATTCTCTTTTTATTTTTGGTTTTCATCAATTTAACTAAACTGTGATATGTCTCGATGTGGTTTTATTTGTACTAGTCCTGTCTTATGTTTGCTGAGTTTCTTGAATTTATAAATTAATGTCTCTCATCAAATTTGGGAAATACCTGACCATTATTTTGTTGTTGTCTACATTCCATTGTTTCTCTTCTTCTGAGACTTCAATTACATACACGTCAGACCTCTGGATACTGTCCCACAGGTCTCTGAGAATTTTTCTTTAACCTTTTTTCTCTGTTGTTCAGATTGGATAATTTCTATGTCTTCAGGTCCACTGGCTCTTTTCTTTGTTGCCCCTTTTATGTCATGAAGCCCATGCAGTGAATTTTTTTTTAATTTCCAATGTTATATTCTTAAATTTTAGAATTTTATTTTTGAAGTAATTTCCCTTTATCTGCTAAGAGTTCCAATCATTTAATTTATTTCAAGCATATTTTTTTTCTTTATGTTTTCAGCTTAGTTATAAGAACTGTTTAAAACCTTTGTTTCCAATATCTGGGTCAACTCAGGACTGGTCTTCATTGATTATCATTTCTCTGGTGCGTAAGTCATATTTCCCTGTTTTTTGGAATAATGAATAATTTTGACTATATCCTCAACATTGTGACTAGTGTGCTAGAGAAATTTTAGATTCCGTTATACCCCTCTGGAGAGTTTTTTTTTTTTTTAAGCAGTTAGTTAACTTGGTTGAACTCAAATCACAGAATCCCGTCTCTCCTGCTTCAGGAGGCAGCTCACACGTCGTCCAGTCCGCCTAGGCTTAGACTGGTTTGGGAGCCAGCCAGCGGTCTGGGCAGGGTTGATAGCATTTGGTGCTTCCTCCCTCTATGTCTTTTCTGGTATTTCCCCCACTTCACTTCCCCGCAGCTGTGACGGCCTCGCGTACTCCCGTTGTCCCAGCCGGCCAGGCTGTGGGTTTCAGACCGTAGTTGTAACTGCCCCGCCTCGTGCAGACAGGGCACGCCCTAAGGGTAAAAGCCACTAAAAAAGAGAAGCTCACCCAGCGCCGCTTCTTTCTTGTGTGTTTCCTTCGCTCTAGTCTCAGCCCGCTGTGACCGACCCTCTAGCGTCTTTGGTTGGCAGTCTTTCTCTCTTTTCCACAATGCAGAGTTGCTGTCTGAGGAGTAGCTGGACTGGAAGGAGCGTCGTGGACACACCAGCAGGTCCTACCACTCAGGCTGCTCATCGCTTCTCCTCTGTCACATGCAGTTGATACTCGTAAGGATTAACCCAACCAGCTGTGCTGAAAATGACGTTTCCCAAACCACTGTGGTAATCTTCCTGTGATCTCTAATTAGCGGGTGGAATGGATTCACTTTTGTTTACTCTATAGGCCCATCATTTTTACTGTCTTCTCAGCTTCTCATAGGATATAGCAGAAAAAAAAAACCCCAAAACCCAAAGTCGAACCTTTATGTAAAACTTTACTGCGATGCTACATATGATCAGTTATCTCATTTTTTTCCCCAACAGCTGCCTGAGTTAGGCTTTCTGTCGTGCCCGTTTAATCCATGAGCACCAAAGGACCCCAAGGTGGGGGAGCTTCTGGCTTGTTCAAGACACAAGAAAGCCAAACCCTTCGACAACTGTGATGTACAGACTCCCAGGTGACCCCTGATAATCCTCTCCCCCTAGATCCCGTGCCTCTGTGTGATTCCCTCCCCTGGAATGTAGGTGAGACTGGTGACTTGTTTCTAATCAACACCTATGGCAAAGGCGATGAACTATCACTTCTCTGATTAGATTTCCTTCCGTGACAAAGGTAATGGAAATTACTACCTTGATTAGAATACATTACATAAGACTAACTTGCCAGACTGGAGCAAGATTCTCTTTGCTAGCTTGATCAAGTGAGTAATCAAATGGGGGAAGCCCGCGTAGCGAGAAACCACGGGTGGCCCCTAAGAGCTACAGATCTGAGGGTGCGCAAGAAAATGGGGACCTTTTTCCTACAGCCACGATGCCAACACTTCTGCCAACAACCTGAGGGAGCTTGGAAGCAGATCGTTCCTCGGTCAAGCCTCTGATGAGGCCGCAGCCCTGGCTGACACCTGGGTTGCAGAGCGGTGAGATCCTGGAACAGAGGACCCAGCTAAGCTGTACAGGAACTATGGAGGCAAAGAAACCGTGAGATGATAAATGAGTGTTATCTTAAGCCACTAATTTTGCAGTAATTTGTTACACAGCATAGAAAACGTATACAGCTATGAAATCAGTTTTCCTTCCACAGTACCCTTGCAGACTTTCACAGAAACATGTACAGCCTTGTTAAGGACTCAACCCTTCTGCACAGGAAACAAGGAAGAGCCACCTCATCTTGTAGAGCTGGCAAAAAATGTCTGCTGATTCTGGATGTTCAGCAAAAACAGAGGCACACACAGGCTAAAGCAATAAAATAAGATGGGGGGGAGCCATTTTATCCAATACAACTTCATTAATCATTGTTGACTGTTTACAAATCAGTGTAAAACACTCTGTCTACAGAAATAAAATTGTCTTGCCTGTCTTAGCTCATTATCTCACTGAGAAACAAAGAAATAAACAAGAAACAGTCCAGTGTGCATTTTCACTGTATTTGGTAGGTATATTTGCAATATAGGGTTGTGGCACCCCCAAACATATTTGGTGGGACACGGTGGGCATGTCAAGGCCATAGCAGTCACCCTGCAGAGCAAATCCAAGGGTGGTCCACTAAGACTACCCAGATGGTCTGCACTGCAGCTGCATCGGCAAAATTTTGAAGTTTGTTTGAAATGCAAAACTGTGGGCTCTGCTCAAAATTACTGAATCAGGACCCGCAGAAATGAGCACAATCCCTTGCTGATCTGTGTTGACATTACATTTTGAGAAGCCCTGCACTGAGAGCCCGTGTGATGCCCATCAGTGGAGATTCGCTAAATCCATTAAGATGCTCCAGGCACTTTAACAGTGGTTTGAAAAATCAGCCCCAAGTTGGTTATTTGGTTAGAGTTGATCATTTGCTATTGACCTGCTTCTTTATGCAGCGTGTTCCAGGGAGAGAGGCAGGACCAAAGGTAAATGAGACTCTTGAGCAATCAAGAGGAAGCCAATTTGTATGAAATAGAGCAAATCACAGAGATTAGCCTTTGGTGAGTGCTGAGTGAGTCTCTGAACCTGTCCTCTGACCCTGAGACAACCAGCACCCAGGTTCCCAGGCCTGGGAAGCCGGCAGTAAACAGATGCTCAGGCCCCACTGCACACAAGTGAGACCAGAGTCTCTGGGTGTGGGTGTTGGACATGGGTATTTTTCAGAGCTCCTCACATGGTTACTCAGGTTTGGGTACAGTGATTGGGTGTCAGGTGTGTCACATGTGTGTCTGTCAATCCAAGGTAGTGATCCTGCAACTATAGTCAACAGGCTAAATCCAGCCCCATGCCTATGTTTGTAAATAAAGCTTTATTGGGACACAGCCACGCTCATTTGTTTATATATTGCCTACATCTGCCTTCATGCTACAATGGCATGGGCACCAGGCCTGAAATATTTACTATCTGGCCCTTAAAGGAAAATGTTTACAGCTCTGCTCTAAGATAAGTTCATATAGTGACTGTTAAGAAGGATTAGCTGAAAAACCCCCATCCAAGGGAGACTGAATTTTTGCTTTCTTGGTCTTCACAGGTAGAGCATTGAGAATTTTAGCAAGTTTTTGTGTGAGTTCACATATTGAGATTAAGGTATAATTTTTTTTTTTTTGCCAGGAATTCTAGTGAATACAGCCTACCCTGTGAAGAAAAAAAAAGAGTGATATTCTATCCAGCAACTAATCATAAGTCCTACCTACTTATTTCAAACAAAGCATTTAAAAATAAAAATAGGGTTTTTTTTTTAATAGCCATGGTTGGTTTCTACGTTTTTAAGGCAAGAAGAAAACACATTGCATGGAACGTTGCAGCAACACTTCACCTCTTGAAACCATACGACCTCAGGAGGAGCCAGGCAAGAGCATCATGTAACGAGTGGTGCTCGAGGGGCGGTCCCTCATCCAGCACCGTCGCGTCAACTGGGAGTTGCTGGGAACTCAAATTATCAGGCCCTACCCCGGACCGAGTGAATCAGTAGCTCTGGGGGTGAGACCCAGAAATTCACATTCTATCCAGGTGACTCTGACGCACATAAAGTTCAGGAACCAGTGATCTAACAATTAGCAGATTTAATAATCTAATATTGTGATTATTCATAATTACTTCCTTTCAATGACTAATCACAATACTTTTATACGAACCAACAGTTTTGGTTCAGCAATGAATTCATTCCATACAAAGTAATAACAATGATAATAATTACAAAAAACCCTGCAAACTCTTTTCAGAGTTAAGGCATCTACTTCCACGGCGCAGATCAGCTTTGGACTCTCTAGGGAGAAAGCGGGGGAGTGTCCAGCGACTGTCCCCCAGGGCAGCCTCACCACTGCTTTAGGGCGGGGGTCCTTTTCTGACTGCTACAGGGGATTAACCATGATGAAGGGTTTAGCTCGTGGCTGAGTATTCTGGCTGCATCCCTGCATGGACTGTTTCTCCTCTGTGTCTCTGTCTCGAGCTGCTTCTCCTCTGACCTCACCCAGCACCCCGCAGCGGGGGTCGGGGGACACAGGAGGAGTCAGGAAAGGTCTTCCCTGAGGTCCCGCCGAGGAGACCCAGTGTTGCATTCTCCTCACTGCACTTCTTGTCAGGGTGGAGGCTGCCTCTCCCTCCAAAGGGGCAGCGCAAGGTCATCACACCCATACTCGTGGTCAGCTCAGGATGCCTCTGGCAGCCTCAGCTTTCTGAGCAGGCTGCCTCATCCATCCAGGAAACCCTTCTGGTCAGGATATAAGACAACTCAAGATCCTTCTCTTTGTCTATGGTGGTGCCCATGTTGGCCATGAACATTCACACACCCTCTACAGTGACAGCCCGAGGGACTGAAGGTCACCACGCCCGCTCCATCTGGCCAAGTGGTTAGCTACGTATAGACATGGGGCTTTTAGATACAGCTATGACACCTGTCCCCTTTGTCCCAGAAACTCAGGAAAATATGCAGCTTTCCCTCTTCCAACCTTCGCTGGGATTGCAACGAGGAAAAGAACTCCAGTGCCTTGCTCACAGCAGTCCTATGACTGTCTCCAAAAACCTTCCCCTCCTCTCCCGCTCTTCTCTCAGTCACTCAACCTTTCATTACGGCTGGAAGAGGGGGCACAATGGCAGGTCACAAAAGTGGTCCCCGTCTACCTCCTTTGTAAGTTCAGCTTTGGCATATCATGGCTTTAGAATATAAGGGTAGCTTCCACACTATTTCATTGCTTCAGCCAAACTAGACATAGGAAGAATCCTATTCCAATATATTTTCATAGAAAAAGTGGGGGGTTTTTTTTGTGCTATGCAAATCAAGTTCTTTTTTTTTTTTTTCTTTCTTATTGACTCCCCTCTTCCATAACTTGACCCGGGGTCTATCTTTGAATATTCATCTGTTCTATCAAGGTAATTTTCTTTGCAAAGAGAGTGCCTTCCTTAAGAGGAATTTGGGGGCCAGCGTTATGAGTACAACCACGCTGATTTTCTGTCCTCTCTTTCCTTCTGAAGAGTCAAGTGACACTGGATAATTCGCTTAACCTCTTCAAGATTCCCTTTCTCCTTAAGCAGATACTAATAATGACCTCTTGGGGAATTAATCATAAAGGTCATGAATAATCAATTACAATGCTGGGTGCAATGACAGCTTTTGCTATTTTTAGGGAGAGAATTTCTTTATTATTCCTCCTTTTTGATTGTCTCTCAACTTCTCCCCTATTGACACCAAGGGTGAGATAACTGTGGTGGCTGCTGTCCTGGGCATCGTAGGGTGGTGACCAGTACTCCTACCCTCTACCCACCTGATGCCAACGACACCTCCCCCCGCTCAGTTGTGACAAACAAAAACCTCTTCATGTCCATGTTACAATGTCAAATGTCCTGGGGGCGGGGGGGAGGGAGTCCTTCCCCACTGAGGACCTCTGCTCTCGGGAGAGAGACCTAACATGTCTCTGTGGGTGTGTATGTGTGTGTGCGTGTGCGTGCGTGTGTGTGTGTGTGTGTACAGGCTGTCAGAGGGAGTGATCTTAGTTGTATCTTTTTTTAAGTTCACTTCAATAAATGTACGAGGACGCATGCTTTGCAGGCCCTGTTTTTATTCTGTATTTTCTTTTACGAAAGGTTAGGTGGGCCTCACCTAGTTTCTTAACCTCAGGCAGCGACACCGATTGTCTGCCTGTCCTTCACCTTTAGAAAGCACTGTATTGCAAGTTGGGCTCTTCCCATTTCTGACTCAATTCATCTGCTCTTGATTTGCAACATTAGGAAGCAGCTGACGTGGTGAGAATGTCTTCAGGATGATTTTCAATAAAACTTTATAGATTCAAGACTGTTCCCCACCCATCGATACATCCATCCGGCAAAAGTCATTTCGGTGGAAATGACAAGAAAGCAGGGGAAGCAACACTCGTATCAGACAAAACAGACTCTAAAACAAAGACCACAAAGAAAGCTAAAGAAGGTCACTATGAAGTGACCCAAGGGGCGGTACAAGGTATTACACTTATCAACATACATGCACCGACACAGGGGCACCTAAACACATAAAGCACATACTAACAGACGCAGACACTTCAATCCAGAAGCGAGCTGGAAGCGGCTCGAATTCTGCAGCCCAAGACCCTACAACAGGAACTCTAAAGCACTATCCAGTCCTGCAGTCCTGGGACTTCGTGATTCCAGCACCTATATTCATAGCCACAGACCCCCACTCCTGTCTTCCTCTCACAGTGCTTTCCTACATGCCACCCACTGGGACCCCAGGAAACTCAAAATATTCCAAAATAGCCTCTGGATCAAAGGGAAATTATCCGGGAGGCCGGGGCTCTCTTTGGCTGAGTGGTGGGGTCTTTTTATTTCAACAATATTAGAACACGCTCTCGTTTGTACATGCTTTTCTTTACACCCGTCTCCCACTTTAAACTTCCCTTAAGTTTTTTTTGTTTTTTTTTTTTCTGGACAGGAAGACTCGTTTCCCAGCCCCACACTATTCCTTAACTAGAACTTGTACTCCTGCCTTCTACGGTGGACACACCTGTCTTTCCGTCTCCCTCCCCCCTCCTCCTCCTCCCCTCCTCCTCTGCCCCTCCATCCAAGCAGGCACTCACACGCTCCCTCCCATTTTTTGCCCTTGTTACCTCCAGCAGGCACAGTGGACTCCACCACCAAATTAAACGCAATGCTGCAGATGTTACAGCTCGTGAGGTTTAGGGCAACAATTTATCTTTCCTTCCCCCCTGGTGTTGTCACCGCTGCCCTCCAATTCTCCACCCTTCAGAATGAGGGACGGAGAAGATGAGCAGCTGCTTTTCCTGCTGCTCTGAATAATTCATGCCAGTTTAGCTTCGGCTTGGTAATATCATCGGCCTTGTTTAATACCAAGGGGACCGAAGGGCCTCTTGAGATTTCCCAAAGCATAAATTTAAAAGGAGTAACATAAATAAAAACCCTCTAGATTCTTCTGACATTTTCTCCAAAAACAAAGAAAATACAACAAAAATTAAATAGACGATGGAACTTTCGTCCTTTTCAAGACTCTTCCTGAAGATGAAATTAACGGAACACATTTTCGCACGTTTAGTTTGGGAACGATGCCGTCCAGTCAGTAACACTGCACCTCTGCTATGCCACAGGCGCTCTCCTGGGCAGCTGGGGGTGGCTGGCGGGGAGACACACACGTCCTACCCGCAGGGAGCGTACATGCTAGAGGAGACTGCTGAATAACCATTTAAAAGGCTCCACATACACCCTCTGCTACAGCAGTGGGACTCGCTACATTAATTTGTCTTACAGGTGCTTGTATTTAAGGGCTGTGCCCCAGACTGCTGGATGGTGAGAAAACAGCCCTGAGTGCGCAGGACCAAAACAGGGGCTGCCTTTTTGGAGATACGGTCAAAGGCAGGATTCTAGACATTAATCAAATGTTCACATGCACATAAAACCACAATCAAAGATGAGTGCCACGAAAGAGGCTCTCCCAGCATGAGTACCTTCTGGAGTTCTCGTACGCCATTTACCCTTTCATTTGTTTATTTAGGTGCTGTGCCCTCCCTTCCTTCTCCATGCCAGGCACTTAGATGTCAGTGTCAGCTCGGTTATACGTGCTCACTGTTCTCATGGAATTGCAGTCACGTGGAGGAGTGAATAATTACAGAAGCAGAGACATACAAGCTTCCATACTTGAAACTGTGATAAGTTCTGGGTCAAGATCAATGAATAGGAAATGCGCTAGGCTTTTTACACAAATCGTCTTATTCACTCTCACAATTGCCCTTTCTGTACCTTTGTACACATGCAAAACCTGAGTTACCCAGTCAGAGGGATGTTTTAAAGACACAAGACTGATCAAGTCATATCTGGACACCACCATCCACAGCTTCCCATTGCTTTAGGGTAAAACTCAACCCCTAGTCATTTACAAAGCCCAGAATGAGCCGCCCTTGTGTTGAAAAGGGACGGATAGGATAAGGAAGAGACATTTGGCCATCACACCTGAGGCCAAGACTGAAATCAAACACCTATGTTAAACTGTCTCCTTGAAGCAATCTAAATGTCCATTGATAGATGACTGGATAAAGAAGTTGTGGTATATTTATGCAATGGACTACTACTCAGCCATAAAAAAGAATAAAACAATGCCATTTGCAGCAACATGGTTGGACCTAGAGATCATCATTCCAAGTAAAGTAAACCAGAAAGAGAAAGAAAAATACCATATGATATCACTCATAGGTGGAATCTTAAGAGAAAAAAAAAAGGACACCACGGACTCATCTATAAAACAGAAACAGACTTGCAGACATAGTAAACAATCATGGTTACCAGAGAAAGAGGTTGGGAAGGGATAAATTTGGGAGTTTGAGATTTACAAATGTTAGCCACTATATATAAAAATATATTTTAAAAAGTTTCTGTATAGCACAGGAAACTATATTCAATATCTTATAATAACCTTTAATGAAAAAGATATGAAAATGAATATATTTATGTATATGCATGACTGGGACATTGTGCTGTACACCAGAAATTGACATATTGTAATTGACTGTACTTCAGTTTAAAAAAAAAGATATCAAAAAAAAACTCAACCTAAATAAACTTTTATAAAATGCAAAAAAAAATTGTCTCCTTGACCGACTTAATTCTGCGCCTGTTAAAAGACCCTGTTTAGCTCTAAATGCCTGCAAAGCTTACTTCTAGCGTACTATGACTTACTGCATTTTTTCATGTTTTCATCTTTAGCTCAGATTTTCTCATTTTCATCTCTAGTTTAGCAACAGTGCTCTTGAACAGCTGCCAGATGTTGTTCCACAGCCTTGGCCAGATTTCACTCTAAGCAGTGTCAATGCCGCATATAAAGGAGCCCAGAAATTAAGATTTGCTTTCCTGCCAAGAATCCCTAGAAATCCTGATCCCAAAACATCGTAGCCAGGTTAGCTTCTGAAGCACTTGCTTGCTTAATGAGTGGTGGGGCTCCACGCTACAAAAATCAAAACAGAACACCATGCTTTCAGAATAAAAATGGACAAATTTCATCTAGATGAGGAAAAAAAATTAAGTTGGGCGTATTTTTTGTTCTTACCAATACTGAGTGTGACTTATTAAGCTCAACTAGAGAAGTAGCATGTGCCTGGAACTAGACACAAAATTTCTCCCATGAGATATATTTCAATTCATTTACTCTAATGTCCAGTTACAGTGTTGGACAGTAATGTTTCATGGGTCTCTATCACATCAGTGATGTTAGGGAAGTTGACATGAAACATGACAGTTAGTTTCAGGACCTGTGATTCTGAGTTTTTTATAGTGCCTACAGTGTCCTTAAAACTGATTTTTTGAGGGTGTGATTACTTCTATACTCTCTTTTAGTTAGAGATAGGTTTTTAAAAGGCTTTATTGTATAAATGTAACTCTTTATCCTTTAATTCTTGAGTTATAGTCTCATTTAATAGAGCAAAGGCTGAAAAGACCCTCCAGGTAATATATAAATGTTAACTATAATTCTATATATAAATCTATATCTACCTTCAGTGGAGATACTGTAGCAAAATGTTTGTTTTGAACCAAACCAAATTCAAAATATACCCTTAAATTTATTCACAAGTATGTGTTGAGGACCTATTATAAGTCACATTTTTGCTCATTTTTCTGTTTTTTGAGTAGAAAAAAAATTAAAACAAAAATTTTGCTCTAAAGGTGACCATGGTATATTGGGAGAAAAATTTAAGCAGATAATTAAAATCTGCTATGATTACTTTTGTTCTGGATTTTTTTTTTCTATAAAGAAAATCTCTGTAAAGAAAAAACCAATTTAAAAGCAACAACAACAACACACTTTGTTAAGATGGAATCCTAAAACCCTTTAACCCCAACTTGATATTTTTCCTTGAAAATAAATTTTTTTCTAATACTCTTTTTGGCCAATTCAGCTCTCAGATGGAGAGGAACGCAGTGTCGTAGTTAAGCGCATGGACTCAGAGACTCCTGTCTGGCTTCAATTCCATTTCTGCCACCTCTAGCTGTGACTTTGGACAAGTTAGACATTCTGTGCCCCAGTTTTTCCATCTGTAAAATGAGATAATCATAGTAGCTGTCACCATAAAGTTACTATGAGGGTGAAATGATCTCCTAATTGTGAAGTGCTTAGAGCAATGTTCTGCGTATCAAATACATTCAGAAAGGGTTCTGTATCCTTATTCTTCTTAATATTATCATTTCACAGCATGACAGACCACTGCATTTTATATTGCTTTTAATTTTATACTATACTTCTGCATTCCTTATCCAGATTGACCCTAAAGCCATCTGGTAGGTTGGGGAAGAGGACATTGCCCATGAAACACCAGGAGCTGCATCTGGGAAGCTGAGCCCCTCCCTGGCTTATTTCCTGCAACAGGATCCCTTGTTCTTCCTCCGTGCGTGGCTGGAAGTCCAAATGGGCTTGACCGTTGTGGGTCGCTTGGTCCTCCATTTACACCTCTCAGCAGTGCTTTCTCAGGAACGAGACTGAGCAATGATTCTGAGGGAAGTTCCAAAACCACCTCGTAGGAAGCAAACTGGAGAAAGCATTTCAATGCATATATCCAGAGGGGACAGCTCGACCTGGCTCTGAAGCAACTAGGTGACACTTGTGACATTGCCAAATTAGAATGAAGTCTGACATGTCAAATCTGGGCCACCCTCAGGTAATTTTCATTGATAAGTTATTCCTTCTTGGAAACCTGCCAACCCCGAGTCCTGGAGGAACAGCGCTCACAGGAAGGCTGCGAGTCTTCCAGGACGGCCAGCGGGCTGCACCGGTGAGACGGGAACGATGCCTAACCCTCTCTGCCGCCCCCTCGGCCAGGACAGTGTCCTGTCCGCACTGAGTGAATTAATCACAGCCCTGCCTTAGGACTTGAATTCACTGATTTAACCAAATGTTATGTGTTAAAATGCCCGGAATATAGGTGCTAAAAATGTCCATTTCTTCCTTCCTTTGCAAATAAAGATAATAGTACTGTACCATTTCAATAATAAAGGATAATTTTGTTCACTGAATAACTAAAACTCCTTGCTCATCCAGTTTATGACCTAGAGAAATGGTTAGATTTAGGTGCATATGGAAACTGAGTGAACTTGTAATTAATATTGTTTTCTACCAACTGAATCAGGAAGTTGCGCTGGGTTAGTGATTAATAACCAAATGCAGGGCCACACTGCTCCAGCCTGTTCCTTTACGCAGGAATATGGTCACTGTGTGGCCAGGTGATTTTCAAGGGAATCCCAATATGTAGTTTATAATGTGAAGTCTCCAGATTGTCAAATATTGGCCATAAAATAAATTTGAGGTAACACCAGGCATCTGCTTCTTTTAAAATGAAATAATAGGAACTAGATTTACTATCCCCCTTGAAACAAACAAACAAAAAAAAGCCATAATACTTAAAATACTGTTTTTAAGAGCAATGGACACAGGTAATGGAGGATAATGAACTCAAGAGATGGGAAACATAGGAGAAAATCCATACAAGAAAGAATTGGTAAGTTTGACTTCATCACACTTTAAAACTTCTGCTCTTCAAAAGACAATGTTAAGAGAATGAAAAGACTATAAGAAAATATTTGCAGAGCACATATCTGGTAAAGTACTTGTGTTCAGAATATGTAAAGAACTCTCGAAACTCAATAGTAAGAAAGCAACTCAATAAAAAACAGAAGAAAAGATTTGAACAGACTTCAGCAAAGAAGATACACAGATGACAAACCACCCCATCAAAAGAAGCTCAACATTATTAGTCACTAGGAAAATGCAAATTAAAACTCCAGTGAGATAGCATTACAACTCTCCAAAATGGCTTAAATTCAAAAGATGGTCAATACCAAATGATGGTAGGTATGTGAAGGAATTAGAATGCTCATAAACTGATGGTTGTAAATTAAAAGATTACGACCACTTTAGAGCCATAGTTTGGTAATTTCTTAAAAACCTAAATATACACTTATCTTATGAGCTAGCCACTGCTAGATATGTACCCAAGAGAGAAAAATGCTTTGCCCATACAAAAACTTACACTTCAGTATTCCTAGAAACTTTATTTGCAGTAGCCCCAAACTGAAAATAACCCAAATATCCATCAACAGGTGTATGGAGAAGCAAATTGTGGTATATCCATGCAATGGATACCGCTCCACAGAGGAAAAGGAGCGAATTATTAAATATCTGCTACATGATGGATCTCAAAATAATTGTGCTCGGTGAAGGAGAACAAAAAGGGAATATTCGGTACAAATCTTTTATCTCCAGAAAATGTAAACTCATCTGTTTCAGTCCATCTGGGCTGCTGTAAGAGAAAAATACCACCAACTGGGTAGCTTAGAAACAGTAGAAGTTTCTTTCTCCCCATTCTGGAGGCTGAGAAGTCCAAGATTTCAGATTTGGAGCCTGGTGAGAACCCACTTCCTGGTTCACAGACACTGTGTTCTCACACGGTAGAAAGGGTGAGGGAGCTCTCTGGGGCCTCTTTTAGAAGGGCACTAATCCCATTCACAAGGGCTGCACCCTCATGACATAATCACCTCCAGAAGGCCCCATCTCCTAACACCATCATGTTGGGAGCTAGGTGTCAACCTATGAATTTTGAGGGAACATAAACATTCAGTCTTCTGCATGATTCACAGCGACAGAAAGCAGACTGGGGGGTGGCACAGGAATGGGATAGGGCAGAGGGTTGCAGGAAGGAGGGAATACAGAAGGATCTGAGGATATATTTAGGGATAATGGATACATTCACTCTCTTGAGTGTGGTGATCATTTGGTGGGTGTATATGTACACAAAATTCTATCAAAGTGTACTTTTTAAATGTGTATAGAATTAAATGCGAATTATACCTCACTAAAGCTCTTAGAAAACAACAAAACAATAACATGGATTTTAAAAGGTAAACACCAGGCTAGCAACACACACGGACACCCAGGCTCTGAGTCGGCGCACTCTGGCCTATGTGTATGGCTTACTTTCAAGGAAAGGCGCGTAGCCACAAACACCTGTACTAAAATACAGAATGAGATGCTTGCTAAATGGGGGCTCTCTTGTTGGCTACCTTCAAATAAATCAAATACCATTTCCAACTCTTCCTTGAATGGCCCCAAACCAACTCTTTCTGAAGGGTTTGATGGCCTCTGCTGCAAAAGTTTTGATTAAAGTCCAGAATCTCTTAACAGCGAGTGATGGCATGTGAGGCAGAACTCATTTCCTTTTGATGCTCACACATAATTCCATTCCTAGTGGCAGAAATCACGGGTTTAATAGTGCCCTGAGTCTCTGCTGACAAAGTCGCTTCCCTAATACGACTTTCCCTGTAGAAGGGACTCTCTCAATGACATCGAGCTATTGTTCACCAAAGGACCAGGAAGACATCTTTCTGAAAGATTCCACAACACGTGAAAGGAAGGAAGATTTTCATCAGAGTGGTTTTCATAAATGTATGAAGTAGAGTAAAAAATTTTAAATCAGCGTTTAGGAACTTACCTAAAGCAGCAATGTATGACTGTGGATCCAACACGCTGGTCTTGGCAGAGTGTGGACAGAGCATTTTACTCCTTCCCCCTCTGCTCCTTTAAACTCCTTCTCTGTGCAGCTCCCTTTCCTACCCTGGATGAAGCCTTTAGCAACACACATGCTTTTTCATGGTCTTTCATTCAGAGGAACAGTCATTTTGGTAATTAGAAAATCCAGCCAAGCTACACGAACCACCATTCTTTCAACCACTCTAATGCTGTCTCTCTCTCTCTACTGGCTCCATCTCCCCTCTTTTTTGCCATCACTTCCTCCTCAGCCAGCAGCTGCACACAACTGCTATAGGGTTCGGTATGTGGATGAGAGAGCAGTAAGAAGAGAAAAAGTCTTACCTGGGTGGACCAGTTGATAGCTGGCTTTGGAGCTTCTCAGTGGAGCAGAGGACCCTTCTGGCTCTGTCTCTCACATGGGGAACATTCTTGGGTTCCTAAGAGAGTCCCAGCAGGAGTCTCCAACATGTTCCCTTAAAAAGAGCAATACGTTCTCTCTCAGCAACTGGATGTCTAGATGTCCACCTCTCTGTGACTGCACAAGATCTGTGGGTCTTTTTGGGTGGGTCTCTTTAAGACAACCTTAGCTTTCCAGGAGAACATAAGTCTAGTTTTCAGTGTGGTTCTTTTAAAAATTCTCCCTCGCACTTGGCTACAGGTCAGAAACACCTTATTTATTTTACATTGTGAAGCACAATTATAGAATACACCTCACAGCTACTGCCCTGCCCCAAACAGCACCAAACACTGACAGGTCCTCCCGGTCCTAATCTCTTGGCTAATCCTGTGCAGCTGGTTGAACCCTGACTTGAGGTGGGAGAAAATTTGATTCCTCTTGTCCTTTTCTGAGCTTTGGGAAACAACACAAGGAGGCAGAAAAAAGTCATGTTTAATTCCGCAAGTTTACGCAGAAAAAAGACGACACAAAAATGAATGTTATAATTGTAAACAGCCAATCTCTCTTCTCTCTTTCCTCTGTGCTCCAATGATGAGGTCAAACTCCAGCTTTCAACTTAAAATTAGTTCCATGTAAATCTACTTTATGAGCATGTTTTGAAAATTTCCTTGAATTATCATCAATAAGTGAAAACGTGCGGAAACATGGCTCTGAATGTTAATCTTAGTATCTCAATGATTATAGGTTTATTTTAAATAGTCCATAGCGTGCAAATTAATCATTTAAATCATCTAAAATTCTCTGTGCTAAAATATCCAAATGTTTAAAGGGAAAGTAGGCTGGGGGTGGCACTGTTTTGTTTTATTTAAACCAAACAAATAATTGACCAAATTACCTCCTTTAAGATTTGGGGAGTTTGGGCTAAATTCCATTTTCACTGCCTGTTTAACATGGGATATATTCAAAGAATATGGAATTAGACTGGATATTTGCTAAGCTGCCATTTATCTCTACTGCCTTATGGTTGTATCCTTGCTTTTTTTTTTTTTTTTTTTTTTTTTTTGCTGGGAGGAAGTAATTAAGTTTATTTATTTAATTAATTAATTTATTTTTAGAGGAAGGACTGGGGATGGAACCCAGGACCTTGTGCATGCTAAGCACACACTCTGCCACTGAGCTCCACCATCCACTCCACCCTCTCTACTATTTTAATGACAATAGACAGGCGTAACTTAGGTATAAAAATGAGTATAAGCAAAAGGCACTCCTCTCCCCATCACGGTGAGGCCTCGATACCACTTCTCAAAGGGAACTACTGGAAACAGCTTAGTTCTTTCACCTGTGGTCCTCTTTAATCCACACACACACACACACACACACATCCAGTGGCACAGAAGCATACACAGTGCTTGCTTTTGGAAAAAAAAAAAAAAGAAGGAGGTTCCTCTAAGTATAATTCTGCAACTGGCTTTCTGGTTTTTGTTTGGTTTTGTCATGTTCTTTCCCTCCCATAAATCATGGCCCCCCTGTAGCAGAAGTATACATGGTCCACACTCCTTTTTAACATGGTTCCTATGGCTGATATTTATTAGGTGAATTTTTTAATAATCTATTCTTGCTGGTCTTTCGGGCCATTTTTAGGTTTTTTCCAAGGCTGCCATAATGTCAATAATAAGATTAAAAAAAGTATACAAGACATTTTCTTAAAGTTCCCATCACTCTTGCTTGTATTTTGGTACTTAAAAAAATATAAAATGTAGATGTTAAGAAGGGTAGTTAATTCAAGGGTGAAGAAAGGGAGCTGTACAAAAAGAGTGTTGTTTTTGTTTTTAATAGTATCTTTGGTGGCGATCAGGCAAGTGAACTAGAATGAAATTTAACCGAAACTCTCTCCCAGTGTGGGTAACAGCCTGCCCTTTGCTCAGACTTATCTGTAGACACTGTGCTGAAAGGAGCAGATGGTCTATGATGCTTTGGATTTATTTTATGATTTTCAAAGGTTAGAAAGAACCCGACATTCCAGGCGGCTTCTCTGCTGGACATGAAAGACGTTACAAACTTCCCATGGTCCCGGTGAGGGCCAACTGAACTTTGGTCCCTCTGAAAGTCCTAGAGGGATATCTCTGTCCTTGGGAGAGGGCCAGTTTGCCTTTCTATGTTCATTTGGGAAAATATTCTCTTTTATTAATCCAGACACGGTACTCAAGCAAATGGAATGAGCAAAAAGGGACCACCAGGTCCATTATAACCAGGATCTTCTGTGTATGTAGATAAGATAAAATGGATTACAATATCTACATGTGTACATTAAATGTTCATTTTTCATACAAATAGTCCAATTTAATAAGTGATGGCACCTTAGCCCATTAAGTTTCATGGCTAACACATCCCTCCTCCCTCTGAATCTTGTTTAAAGAAAAACATTTGGTTGGGTAATGTGCAAGATGTACCTTGGGGGTAGCAATTTACAGTACTTTCTTATCAGAAACTGCTTCCAAATGCCTCATATCCACATTTGAAATTCTGCAGGCAACGATTTTGCTAAATCTCACTTGTGGAGCTATATGGCAGATTTCTTCAATTGACGAATATTGAGGATTGGGTAAAGAGTACACAGAAAAAATAGAGGAAAACCAAATAGAAACAATATGACTATCAATTTTGGCAAGATTTCTTATTACACAGAATTTTACCTAAAATTTAACAATTTAACTAGCATATTTAAAGCCAGATTTTATTTACTAATATTATAATTCCTAGCATACTGGCTAGAACTACCATTTTTAAAATAAGGTTTATACACAGATGTTATATAAATGTCTTTGGATTGTCTGCTCCTTCTGGTTTTATTCCTGGAAGCCTCTTTAATGTGGCCGTCGGCCTCACCATTTAGTTGTTGGTCAAAGTCTTTTTTTTTTGTTAGAAAAGTCTTATGTTAGAAAAAATACTTCTGGGCCAGCTGGCAAATTTAAAATTTGGGCAGTATTTTACACTCTAGTTTTATATAAATGTTAAATGTCTTCAATATGATATTGTTCCACGGTCATTTCTAGAACGGTACTGTTCTTAGGAGATACACGCTGAGGTACTTATGAGTGAAGGGTCAAGATGCCTGAAACCCTTAATTGGGTCAGAATAACATCGAGATAAATGCATAGCAAATACGGCAAAGTGTCAGCTACTGGTTAGGAAGACTGAAGGAAATAGAGTTAATTATACTATTTTTGCAACATTTTGTAGATCTGATGTGTTTTCAAGATAAACAGTTACAGAAAAACAAAATTAGCTTCTTAGAGAGACTGTCCCACTGTGACTGAAGTCGCCCCTGCCCCATACCATCTATGCTATTATTTACTTATAGAACCTTAACACAGTATCGTTGGTACATTTGTTTATAACTTTATCTGCCATCCTTCTGGATAGAACACATGCAGGGTCTTTAATAACCTCTGTACCCTGAACATCTAGAATGCTAAAAGACGCACAGTGAATATTTTTTGAAAATCTTAATTTGTGCCAAATTCCTGTCACCCATCATATTTTTTGATATTTTTGTCCCTACAATAGTTTCCAGATTCTCAGAAAATGCGAATTTTTGATGTGAACAAAAAGTCTATTGAGTATACACGCAGACATGGTTGAGCCAACAAACATGGCAGAGGGCGTGGAGCCTTACAGAACCCAAAGTTATTTTTAATTTCATCCACTGTTTTGGATTATCTAGGCCATTCAATCCATCTACTGGCAAAAAATCAATCGTAATTGACTGTATTTCCTTTAACATGGGCACATTAAATGCCAACATTTAGTATCATTGGCAAAACCATTAGGAGATGAACGCAGTGTTACTAACTAAACATATATGTGGATTTACTGAAAGTTTCTGAAAAAAAAATTACACATATTCACAAACCTCTGTGCCCAGAACAAGCATTCGTGCAAAACACATCCCTTTGTCTCATCAAAGCCAACCAGCACAGCTTTGTCTATGCCTTCCTTTTACAGGAATTTGTGGCCAATGCCCAACCTCTTTCTGTCTAATCTTAACTGATTTTCCAGCATGAATGATACAATAGAATCCAATTTGTGTTGATTTTATTATCTGGGTTATTTCTGGAGTCCTAAAGTGTGCACCTTTCCTTTAGACCAGGAATATGTATTTTTCGCCTGGATAATGGATGCAAATGACCTGGCTGGAGTTAGTGATCAAGTCAGGTTTACATAACACATGGGGGGCATGCTTTTAGGCTTTGAGGGGTTTTGATTTTTGTTGGGCAAAACAGGCATCTGGCATATCAAAGAAAAACAATTCTAGTAAACTAAAAGGATCCCTCAACCTAAAAATAATGAGCTTCATGTGTGTAGCTCATTTTTTGGTTAATTGCCCTTAATTTATTCAGCTGAAACACCTCGCAGCTTTCCATGATTAAAGGGCGCCATGTTTGACTTGTCACTGGATTAGTTTGATATTGATATAAATGAGCTATAAAGTATCTCCATGATTACTTCCTGAATAATATAAATGAATTTTCTTTTGTTATTTGCTCAATAAAGAATGAAGTATACCTGATCTTTGGGCTTTGAAGCAAATCTTCTGCAGTTTGAAGATGAAGGAAAGATGGGGTGAATCAGCAAGAGACGTATTTCCACAAAGAAATTAAAACTCCCGTTGGTGATGAAGCTTATTTAGTGTGATGAAAATGAATAATGATACAAGTTCCCATTACCATCTTGAACCCGGAAGAAAGAAATCTCCATCAAAAAAGAAAAAAAGATAAAAGAAAACCAGCTAGACAAACAGATACCCTACCTTAACCTCTCTGTTGAACAATGGTCTAATTTCTAGTAGCATATTGACTGCATCTACTGTTGGCTACAAAATTGTGTATTCCAAACATATATAAAAAGTACACTCATTGCAGGACAATTTAAGAAAATAGATAAAAAAGGAAAATATACTTTTGCCAGGCATTTCTCAGATAAAAATAACATACTCCCACTACAACTTTCTCCAGGAGTCACCCTGGTACCTGTATGTTGATGATCGTAAGTAGCACACAGTTCAGGGGTTATAATCTACACGCAACACATCTTTTCCCCCGTAGAACAATAAAGACACATTGAAGGGAGAACAGCTGGTAGCCGATAAATGTTATGTTTTGCTCCCCCCACCACAAAATGAGTAAGACACTCCCATTTTCTTTCACTGAGTGACTTTTCCATCTTTCTAGAAGATGAGCCATTTGAAAAACACATCCAGAATTCTGAACCTGACTGCACAGATCTGATCTGAACCCTCTTTATTCTATGAAGCTTTTCTCCCTTTATTTCTGACCATGTCCTTGCGACTTTTAAACGACTGTGAATCTTTTTATTTATTTATTTATTTATTTACTTATTTATTTATTATTTATTTAACTTTTTTTTTTGACTGTGAATCTTTTAAATTGGTTCCTTTAACTTGCCTTGGTGCAGGGGATCTGAGACGGAGCTGCCCATCGGAAATAAAATGTAAGTCACATACATAATTTTAGATTTTCTCATAGCTACAGTTTAAAAAATAAAAAGAAATCAATTTAATAATATATTTTATTTAATCCAGTATATCCCCAATGTTATCATTTCAACAGGTAATCGGCATAACAATATTGTGCTTTATTTTTTCATATTAAGTCTTTAAAATTGATGTGTATGTTACACTTACAGCACGCGCAGTGGACTGAATGTTATGTCCCCCCTGAAGTTCATGTGTCAAAATCCTATCTCCCAATGTGATGATAGGAAGAGATGGGACCTTTGGAAGGAGATTACATCATGAGGGGGGCACCCTCATGAATGGGATTAGTGCCCTTATAAAAGGACACCAAAGAGCTCTCTCACTCTATTTTTGCCACATGAGGAATACAATGAGAAGGCAGCACTTTGCGACCCAGAAGAGGGCTCCCAGTAGCCGACATGCTGACACCCTGACCTCAGACTTCCCAGCCTCCAGAGCCATGAGAAATAAACTACTGTTGTTTATAAGCTACCTTGTCTATGGTACTTTTTATGGCAGCCCAAATGGGCTAAGATAGCACATCTCAACTCAAACTAGCCACATTTAAAGACTACAAAAACCACAGGTGGCTTGGGGCTGCTGGTTCGGGAAGCACAGTTCTAAGAGAAATACAAAGGGGACGGGAATTGACACCAGCAAGCCTACGGGCTTGGGACTGCCTTCCATCAACTGTCTAGAGTCACGTAACCAAGGCACTGAACCTGCGTGCTGTGGATTTTAAATCTTTAAAATAAACAGGTCAGGGTAGACGGCCTTAAGTCTTTAAACCCTAAGACTATGATAGTATTATCATAATGAAGAAACTTTTGCTTTCCGGCTTCCCGGGGGTTGCTCTGAAAAACCATTATCCATGGTTAAGTAAGTTACATTCCCACTGAGACCCACCGTGGAGCAGCTACACAGGCTTGTCCTGCAAGGAGCAGCCAGCTTGCAGATCAGAGCCTGCAACTGAGTGAGCCGGCTCTGGGATTCTTTCAGTGGAGGCTCATATTTGATACTGCTGTCTTTGAAATTTATTTTTTACTTTTTAATAGCATCTTAATAAATATGATGTGCCTGCTCCAATGCATTCACAAAGGTTTCTTAATTACCCAGTTTCAGGTGAGCTGGGTGTTGACTCTTGGAGTGTCTCTGTGGGGCTCATATAATGCATTTTTGCATCTCTCATTGTCTGCATTTTAAGTGATACCATCCCCAAAGCATCCTCTAAATCACAAATAGTCAGTCATTTTCCTGTGATGACGCTGGATGCAGAACCTTGGTTGCACTGACGGGCACCTTAGCTGCACTGCACGCTCTTAATCTTTGGTTGGGAAGCGCCTGACGTCTGCTATTTCATCTTCAGTGAGGAAATGGAGGGCTGGAAAGATTCAGTGGTTTTCTCAAAATTACACAGTTATTTACGAGGGAAGCTAGAACTTGAATGAGACTTTCTGGAGGGATGGAGGAAGTCCTCGGCCACTAGGTTTCTCTTCCTGGCTGTCCCTTTCTCAGGGGATTCAGGCCTGTGGACAGCCCAAGCACTGATCACTCCTCCAGGTCAGGGGTCCTCAAGGCTGGCTGCAAATGAGAGTCACCTGGGGGGATTTTTAAACCCCTCAACATGGCACCCAGACCTACTCAATCAGAGTCTCTAAGCCTCATCTGGTCTGTATTGAGGCTGGAGGTGGGTGCTACTTCAAAATTTTCCCGTATACTCTGATACTGCAAACCAAAGTTGGGAACTATTATTTCAGTCAAAAGTAGAAATGAAACCTTAACCTAAGGAAAGGATATTTCCCTTTTACTCATTAAATATATAGGCCAGCACACATAAAGAGAAGATGGGGGCAGGGAGGGTATAGCTCAGTGGGAGAGTGTGTGCCTAGCATGCAGAATGTCCTGGGTTCAATCCTCAGCACCTCATTAAAAAAAAAATTAAAAAAACCTAATTACTCCTAAAAATAGAATAAATAAATAAATAAATGTATTTTAAAATCTTATAAAAAAGAGAAGTAGATGACTAAAATTGTGTGAATATGGGTGTTGTGCCAAATATACTATCTTTTTACTAAAAATTTTAAAAGTGCAAGGATTGTGTGTGCTTGTATTTTTAGACTTCAGTTTGTTTTTCTTAAGCATTTGTTCCTATTGACAAAACCAACCAACTTCAGATAACTTGGTACTTCTGTGCTTAATTCTATTCCAATCCTTCCACCTCTGTTCCCAAGCAAGTTCTCAGCACTCACGTCCTACCCTTAATCAGCCTGAAAACCTGACTAATACACATTTTAAAATAAATTTTGTACATTTCTTGTCATGCAATGGGAAGCCCATGGATGGGAACCCAGATTCCTGTTGTCTCTGCACTCATGCTTCGGGCCTCCCAGTGCCCACGTGAGCACGCTCCTCCGGGATTTTGTCCACGTTCCTGATGGAGAGAAGAATGCTCCTGAGGGTACAGGTGCCTTCAGAAGTAAACCTCCTTTTATCTGATTGGCTGGGTCTCTGTTACAGGGTCACTCCAGGTGAACAGGATTCGGGGAAAAGTAGTTCTTTTAAGCAGGGCATACTGTCACCAGGTCCGCTCCCCCCAAAAATACCACCACCACCATCAGCAAAAACTATTGTTTCATTGCTAAGGACAAAAGGGGAAACTGGACATGCGGGCGGTGACACACAGCACGCCATCCTCTCGTTGTGGTACCACTGTTTCTCATTCCTGCGCTTCAGCACTCAGTACAACTTATAAATGAATGAATGAATATATAATTACCAGTCTCTTTGTTTATTGCCCATACATTGCCCTCTGTTTCTATAGGGTCAACATCTGCTTTTCTCGCCAGTGTCTCTGTGCCACCTACCCTATTGTTTGGTGTCTGGAAGAAGCTTGGCAAATACATGGTCACTGAAAGTTGATGAGATGACGGGTGAGAAGAACGAACAAGAGGGAGCAGTCTTTTCCTTACCTAGTCACAATCTACTCTATTTAGTTAATTGATTTTTTTAATCAAAATATCTTTAGTGTTGCAACGCCACTGCGTTTGAAAGAGTGTTTTTCCTGATGTTTGCTTTCAATATAAGTTTTGGCATAAAGTACCAAACCCTGAATTATAAGGAGGACTAACAATGCTTGATAGAAGTAAAGGTTTGTTTTCAGAGTTCATATAGGATTCAGAGCACCGCATTAAGAATTCCATAAAACAGCACAAAATTTAACGCAATATGTTAGACACATATACTACAATGTTATCACCGAAATGAAATTTACATAAACCAAAAACATTAATCAGACATATTGAAGCCAGCTTTAAAATACTGACTTGCACTGTTCTGGAAAGCAGTGACTGTTGCATCAAGGTACATAACTTCATTTCACAAAAATCTAAGTATCATGAAATCCTTTTTACACACCTCTGGCGCTGCTGAGTCCGCTGGCTGAAACCCACTGCGTGGCTCACCTGTTCCCTCTAAGCCCCACGTCCCCTCGGCTCTAATCTCTCTCCTGACCCTTTTCCCCAGCTTGCAGGTCATCAGCTAATGCCTTAGCAGTCGGCATGGATGGAACATACGCCGACTCAGCAAAGACATGGGTAAAAGATACACTTGGAAGAAAAATAAGGAAAAGCATTACACTTGTGCCTTTTTGAAAGAAGAGTTTTCGCTTACTTTGCAAAGCGCATTGAAAAAAAAATCACAGCACCAATTTTAAAAAGGTCCCCTTTCCCCTCCATCAACTATTAAACACAGAGAATTCTGGTTGAGAGGCAGCCAATTCTCACTTGCCATGCGGTAAAATCCTCAGTTTTTCCTTTTACCCAAATAACCTTGGAAAAAGCAGATATCCGCTCTGAGCATCCGTTGCATTCTTGTAAGATGCAGTGCTAAAAGCTCAGAGTCCAGGTTTGGTGAGGATGGACAAGTGAGATATAGATAAGCTGGACACTGTTTATTAGAAAACAAACACTCTTATAATGAGATCATGTCATTCTCACATTTCATATCCTTCAAAGGCTTCCCATCGCTCTCAGAATAAAATTCAACTCTTCACCAATACCTCCCGCTTCTCTGACTCACCCTGCATGTGTCTCTGTTTCCTGGACCCCATTCGATGCACTGCCCTCACCTTTACATCTCTTCAGCCTCATCCTTATCACAGTGCTCCTCTGTCTATGTGACTTGACTGCCAAATTATCCAGTGGCTAATTCTCATCCTTCATGCCTCAGCCCCAAGTCCTCTGTTAAGTGGCTTCCTTATCTAACACCCATCAAGACCCTCCCTAACCAAACACCCTCTTTAATACTCTTCATAGCACTCTATGGAATTATTACGTTTGTCACATGTGTATATTCTGTGTTCCCTGCCTAACATGAAAGACCCATGAGGCCGGCATTGTCTACCTGGAACAGAGCATGCAAATCTAAGTATTGAAGAAAAAATACACTGAATAAATAGTGTTTGGGTAAAATGAATACATTTCAGGTAGCCTGCTTCAACACATAAATTCTCATTCAGCTACAGAAACCAGCTAAAGAACTATGAATGCCTGAACACTCTGCGGTAAATACTACTTACACACACAATGCCTGAGACGTGTGTAACCCAGATGTCAGCTGCGATCTCATTCATTCATTCGTTCATTCATTTTTCCTATGCAAGGTCCCGGACTGGGCACAGAGACATGGTGGTAAGATCTCATAAAGGTGGGTATGCGTCTTCTATCCCATGACTTGTGGACATCTGAAACAGCCAACGTTTTTTTCCCTACAACTTTGTGTTGGGTAAGAAATGCGGCAAGATGGGTAGGAAGGGGGTGCTTCCGATTTCCTTTTCCTGGGCATGTGCCTTTTTCCCCCACAACCCATCACCCAGGCAGGATTTTCACTTTCCGTTACGAAAGTGAAAGGCCCCACAGGCCCAGCGTAGCCATGAGTGAGATAGACTTCCACCTGCTAAGGGTGGGGCTGGGGATTGCGGGAAAGGAGGAGGAGCTCCAGTAAAGCAAACACACACTATGTGAACATGCTTACTCTCAGAACGTGTTCACCCGACCCTGCGTCGGTCCCCACCCTGCGCTCCCACACACTATCTGACAACCGGTTCTTCATTCTTCTCTCCCACCTTGGCCCTTCCAGGGACATTCTCCATAATCTCTTAAACAAGGCTTGTTGCTTGAGGTCTGTTAGTCAAGGTCTTAATCTTTCACCCAACAATCCATGGGGCTTTAAAAAAAACTTTACAACGAAAGCAACATCCTTTCTAAGATACATCCAGTGCCCCCTGTTGCCATATTGGTATTGTTTTCATCTTATGACAGCCAGGTATACGGGGACATTTTCTGAAGGAAAGGTAGAGAAAAAAGACTGATGGTTAATGACGAGGCTACCAGAATACCAGGGAGCTGAGTATACGACACACGATAATTTTTTACACTGATAATAACTTAAGACATAATAATAAAGTCAGTGTTTTCTATGCACCAGTCATTGTTTTAGACACTTTACATACATTATCTTCTTCGACCCCCATATTTGCCTTATATGGTAGGTACCGTATCATCCCCCTTTTACAGAGAAATAACTGAGGCCGAGATGGGTTAAACAATTTGCCCAAGATCACAAAGCCCTCCAAATGTTTCTCCACATCACCGCTCCGACTAGAACTATGGTTTCTAGATGAAGAGAGGTCAGAGGAAGTATTTTCACTCTCAATGAGCTGAGATCGTACCTATGAGCACTGGGGCCTTCCCTCAGAGCAGGGAGTGACAGGAGAAGCCTGGGCAGGAAATCTGACGGAGACAGTCAAGATCACGTTGTTCC
The DNA here is from genome assembly GCF_009834535.1 of Camelus ferus. NCBI lineage: Eukaryota > Metazoa > Chordata > Mammalia > Artiodactyla > Camelidae > Camelus > Camelus ferus. The sequence continues at coordinate 9,379,306 of NC_045714.1, read as the reverse complement.
CAACTCATTAAAACAAGAAGCCAATGCTGATCGCTGCTTAGTACGCGCCAGACTCTGCTAAGCACTTTCAAAGCTTAATCACATTTGAACCCCTCAAGTCTCTAAGGCAAGTGTTATACATATATTTTTTTAAATGATTCTCTAACAGCTTAAAACCCTTAGGTCACAAATCTGGTGAGCAGAGGAGCTGGGCTTCTGCTTTGATGACAAGAATTTTTAACTGCTGCACTGTCCTACCTCCCCCCACGCTGAGCTCTGGGGTTCCCGGGGAGGGGGTTCAAGCATTCGTCACCTCCATGCTGAGCTCTGGGGTTCCCTGGGAGGGGGTTCAGACATTCGTCACCCTGCGGGCTTACGACTTGTTCCCAAGCTTATGTTATGCATCACCTCACCTCTTCCCTTGGGTTCCGGGTGCAAATCACACATGACTGTAATTCTCCCCTACTCAAAAGAAACTTAAAGAGAAGACATCGATAAATTCATTCTCACTAAGCAACACTTTCCCATTTAGACTGTGTTTCATAATAACCTAATAATAACAAACTCATGGAGGCAGACAAAATAACTTGTTGAGACTGTAACTGCTACTCAAGATTTTAAGACATGATGGGAGTCTTGGCATATTTACAACAAATCTTCTATAGAAAAGAAATTTTAGAAATGCCATCTTGCTTCTGAAGTCGAGTATCAGTAATCTATTAAATATACTAATCGAAGTATTAAAGCGTTCATAGTTGGCGAGGACCAGGTGGATGGTTTTTCGGTTCACACTGGCTCAGGCATGATGGTTTTGTAAGTTCACTTCCTCTCATATACTCCCACTAGCTGTATCTCTGAAGCAACTGAGAAGCAGCAGCAGGGACTCTTTAAGTAGTAAGTAATCCTTTATAAGATATAAATCTTTTGGCTTGGTGGCTCCTTCAAGACAGGTTGCAATGGCTCATTGAGAAATGCTCTCTTTCTGCCGAGGGCTATCGCGAGGGCGTGAAGCTGCAGGGGCTGGACTGTGCCTTGCAAAGCACACAGTGTGTGTGTGCTTTTGTGCGGTTGTTTGTTTGTACATGAAACGGTCCTAGAAAACTGAGTTTGAAACTGCGACATTTAACTGACTGTTGTACTTATCTTTATGGCTGTAAAATAAACCGCCCCAAATCTCAGTGCTTTAAAATACCATTTATCGTTACCCCTCATGGTTCTGCAGCCTGACTGGATATGCCATCGGTTGGCGTCTATGTCCCTTTGACATACTCCCATCAATGATTTTATGGTGTGGGGGCTGGGGAGGGGGTTTCTGTACTTTCTGGAAATTCAAGTCTCTTCAGGCTCATTTTGATTTCCTGCCCCAGTCCTAGAATTAGCTTTTTTTCTGAGAAGCCATGGTTCCTTTTATTGAGAGTGGAATTAGAAACCAAAATCTGGGCCCTTGGTGTGTTCTTTGTGGCAAGTACATTGTTGATTCCAACACATGTATATACACAAATTATAAATATACATGCATCTATAAAAACTTCTATGTATATTTATCTGTATCTATCTTAAGCTAAACGAAAGTCCACGCTCAATGACTCCAACTCTAATTCATTACCACACGGATCACCTGAGCCTTCTCCCTTGCTTGTCTGTAACTTCCTACTCCAACGAGAAACCTGGTTTCCCCCATCTGCCACCCATTTACTTAAGTGTTCAGTTCCAGTATACATGCCTAGTGGTTTCAGAAATATTAACTGCCACCCCTACGGGAAACACCTTTGTCAATCACAGTGCTGATGTGAAATTTATTTTGCCTTTAGTCTTACAGACCCTACTCATTTCCAGAGTTACTTCGATCAGCACCTTTTCCCCCTACCTCCTTCATCGAGTTTGTTTCCTATATTTGTAACACAGTTGGATTCTGCTGTTATGGTCTGTATTCCATCCTGGGATCCCTCGATCTCTTAAATGCTTTCTTTTCAACTTGGATACATTAAGGTTCACTTCTTGTGCTCTAAAGTCCTATGGGTTTTTGACAAACACATGATATCCTGTGTCTACCAGAAAAGCATCATACAGAAGAGTTTCACGTCCCTGAAACCAAACTGAACTGAAACAAAAACCTGTGCTTCATCTATTTCATCAGCCTCCTGCCAGTCCAACCTCTGGCCGTCACTGATCTGCTTACCACCCCTCTACAGTTTTACCTGTTCCAGAATGTCATATAAATGGAATCATACAGTATGCAGCTTTTAAAGACTAGTTGGCTCGGGAATTTTGAAAATAGAAATTAAGAAAACAAGGAAAACGGAGAGCTGAGTACTCTTAAAAATATATGAAGCAAAAAATGGTGAAATAAATGAATTTTTAAGGAAAAAGTAACATTTGACTTTCCAATAAAATGTAATTTACATGTAGAAAGGCGCCAAATGACAAGGGTAATGGGTATGGTATTAGAGAAAGCAGACAGTCAGATCAACAGAACAGATTAGAAAGTCCAGAAATAGACTCACACATCGTGGTGGATAGATGTTTAAAAAGGTGCAAAGGCAGCTAAATAGAGACAAGATGGTCTTTTTGACAAATTATGCTAGAACACGGAAAACAAAATATTTGAGCCTGATTCCTATCATGCACCCTATATAAAAATTAACTCACACTGGAGCATAGACTTAAAAACCTAGAACTATAGCACTTCTCGAAAAAAAAAAAAAAAACCACAGAAGAAATCTATGCGACCCTGAGTTAGGCAAAGATTTCTTAGATATAACACCAAAAGCGTGATCCATAAAAATTTAAAAAAATTGATAAGCTGGACTTCACCAACACTGAGTATGTTTGCTCTTCAAAAGGCAAAGTTAAGAAAATGAAAAGACAAGTCATAGGCTATAGGGAAATATTTGCAAAAATTATATCTGATAAAGAACTTTTGTGTAGAATATACAACAAACTTTCAAAGTCCAACAGTAAGAAAACAATTCAGTTAGAAAGTGGGCAAAATAATAGACATTTCACTAAGGAAGATTTAAGGATGGCAAAACATGCATGAAAACTGCTCAGTGTCATCAGCGATTAGAGAGATGCAAATTAAATCCACAATATGGCACTACTCCACACCTAACACAATGGGAAAAAAGAAAAAAGCCCAATCTGAAATCTGACACTTCCAAGACGCAGAGCAATTGGAACACGTACTCATTGCTGGTGTGACTACAGAACAGCAGAGACACCACCACTTTGGAAAACTTCTGACAGTTTCTTATAGTGTTAAACATACACTTGCCACTCGACCCAGCAATTCCGATCCTAGGGATTTATCAAAGTGATACAAACATTTATGCTCACACCAAAACCTATGCCGAAATTTTTATGGTGGTTTTTTTCGTAATCTCTAAAAAGTGGAGAACGTCCCTCAACTGGAGAATGGAGAGAAAGCTATGGTACCTTTATACAATGGAGTAACACTCAGGGATTTAAAAAAAAAAATTAGAGCCAACTATTGATCCAGGCAACAGCATGGATGAGTATCAAATGCCCTGTGAAAGAAGCCAGACGCCAAAGGCTGCACATGTCGATGCCATTTACACAACACATTTATAAGGGAAAAACTATAGGGTGGGAAACAGATTACTGGCTGCCATGGCTTGATGGTGGAAGAAAGGAATGCCATGGGTTGATGGTGGACAACGGAGAAACAGAAATACATTTTAGGAATAAAAAAATTTTCTGTGCCATGGCTGTGGGGCGGGATATGTGATTCTATGCGTTCGTCAAAACCCATAGAACTCTATGCCGCAGAATGACTCTTACTGTGTTTGTGTGTAATCAACCAACAACAACGCTGTCACAGAGTCTAAACAGTACACCACCAGGATGACACATGACTTCAGATCCCTGCCTCCCAGTTCCAAGATCTTTGTTAAATATCTTTTAAGGCCTTATCTATATGGGGCCAGTGGAGGTTGAGGTGAGTTTTGGGGGGAACAGCCAGTATCTAAGCTGATGGTCATATAACAGTTCTAGGCCAAAGATTTTGCAAATCAACCCAAACCCACTCTATCTATGGATTCTCCTTTTTTTTCTGTAGAGCATAAATCTTCACTTTTCTGCCCTCTGTATTTGTGATAAATTCCCTCTTTATCCCTCAAGACTTCTGCCTAGAGGATATTGCCTGTGCCTGGATCCCAAATGGTGACTCTCAAAACATCTTCAGGAAACGCACTGTCTAATTGTTGGGACCCTGATGAAATTTTGTCAGGCAGAGTCACGTGAACATCTGGACTTTCTGAGACTCAGTGTATCCGAAATAAAAGCAGACACACAGCCCTGAGAGTGCCAGCCTTCCTACCGGGTACTATTTCAGCATCCCTTGACAGACGGATGGATGACAGTCCCGGCAACCAGCACACACTACAGTCCACACCCTTCCCTGGTACTCCTGGTACGCCTTGGAAATCCGAGCTATGGAAGAGAGGAGGTGCTCCCTCCCTCCTCACCAAAGGGCTGTGTGAGTTGATGTTATGATACAGACTTTTCTTGGATCAATATTTCACAGAGCAAATTCAAATCTGGTATAAATATAGTTTCAAACATCTCAACTCCAGCTCCATTCCCCTGAGTTTCAGGAAATCCTGAAAGCAGCTTCTGAAGTCCTTTCATTCCATGCCAGTACACACACCAGCACGACTGGTGGCCCCATGCTTAGAAGAAAAGAGTCTCCAGTTCCCACATCGTAAGCAGTGTCAATATGTCACAGACACTGTCCATGCATACAACATAAGAGTGTGTTCAGGGCTGGCCGCGGCTGTGAACCACAGGAGTGGAATGAAAGTCAGGACAGAGACAAAGCCAAGTTGTCCTTTTAAGTGAGGACAGAAGTGCCAGGGAACACGGAGAGGCATCTAGCATCTCCTAATTGCAACCCGTCTGCCCTGGTGATGCCACCTCCCAAGGCTTTGTCCAGCCAACACCATCCCTGAATGAACAACGGGGACTTTTACTTTATATACGTTTCCCCCGTCAATGCTGCAGATTCATTTCGACAGAAACATGGCGGGGTGATAGTGTCCAAAAGACAATTCGACAGTGTTATACACAGACTTTCTCTGTAGCTTGCTGTCCACTAGAATGATTTAGGGGAAAAGGGGAAAATAAGGTGATTTGTAGAGAGAAACCAAACTAATAAATTAGTATCTTTTCAGAGGGATGTAGTAAGAAAGCTACTAGAAAAGTAACTGTGTGGCTTCTAAGTCCTGCCTCTTTTTCTTTCTAGCACCATGACCTTGGGTAGGATACTTAACCTCAAGGGACCGCAGTTACCATGTAGATAGAAACAACTGCATCCTTAATTTACCTGTAGTGCGCATGACATTTTTTTCCAAAATAAATCAAAGGAGTTTTTTTTTAATCTTTTCTGATTTCAGAAGGAGCTATAACATTGTATGTTTGTAATAGCTTTAAAAAAATTTTTTAAATACAATTTATTTTTATTTATTTATTTTGGGGGAAGGGAATGAAGTTTATTTAACTATTTAGTTTTTAATGGAGGTGCTGGGGATTGAACCCAGGACCTCATGTATGCTGAGCATGTGCTCTACCACTGAGCTAGACCCTCCCCCTGCAACAGCTTTCATCCCTGGATTGCAAGACGATTTACAGGTAGGTACCACTGATGTCCAAGATTTCAATGAGAGATGGGAAGGAAATAAAGAACTTGATCAGATAACTGATATTTACAGAATGCCTGCTCTGCCCTATTCAGTCTGCATCATCTCATTCGGTCTTCATCATGAATCTGTACGGTAGGTGTCCTAATTCCCATTTTACAGACAGGAAAGTTGAGATTCGAAGAGATTAAATAACCTATTCCACATATCACGTCTTTCTCCAACACCCACAGCTAACTTTCCATCGCAGGACAGAGGAAATGTCTGCCTCAAGTCAGAGTTTTGGTCACTCTAAGCAGATCACCTTCTTGACTTCAAGTAAATGTTTTCCTCGTTAGCTTTCTTATGTTATCACAGTTCTTAGAATAATAAAGAGCATAGGATCCTTGGTCAGACTGCCTCAATTCAGTTTCAGTTCAACCACTCTTCAGCTGTGTGACTTAAGCCAACATGTTACACTTTTCCTGAGCTTCAGTTTCCTTCTATATAAAATGGCATAGCTGTAAAATCTTCTTTACAGAATCACAGTAAAGACTAAACAAGACAGTATACATACAGCGCTTAGAACTCTGCCTGGCAGTAATATCATAACAAAGACACTTTAAAACTATAATTAAACCTGTGGTCACGCGCTCACTGACTTCTATACGTGATATCAGTTTGATTTGATCATTGACAAAAAATGCATATGGTTATTCGGCCTATTTCCTGTTAATTATGACTCGGATTAAGCTCTTAGGTGTGCGTTTAATGAAGTCTGGAGCTTGGCAATCCTTCCTTCTTTAAAAGGAAATACAAAGATAGAAAAAGAACATTACAACAAATATTTATATATTAATTCTGTACTCTATAAATACATTCTGGCAAAATCCTTTGCAAAAGTCAGAAAATGAAAACAAAACAAAGAAAAAATAGGAAAAAAATGATTATAGCAGAGAAAAAGCAACCAAGGAGGTAGAGAGTATACAGAAAGACATCCTCAGAGGACTTACGACATCTGCTGTTTTCTTTTTTATTTTTTTCACCCTCAAATCCACAAAATATGTTTAGTTGGTTTTCTCATGTCATCTTATAGTTGATGCAGGGTGAGGGGGTAGGACCTTAGCAGATCATGCAAATTTTTAGAGATTTCGGTTTGAGAGTTGAAGAATTATGGCAATGTTGTGGATCATCAGTAACTGAGAGATCACATAATTTTCCTGCTGTCCAGGGGCTGTTCACTACTTTTGTTCACAAATCCTCACTTGACCCTGGCCTACAAAGCCCAGTATTATCAGGTCCTGGCCTGCATCTCTAACCGTAGCCTCTACTACTAGTCATTCCCTGAATTAGTCAGGGTCAGTTAGGCTGTGCTGCTTTAATGAACCACTCCACTATCTCAGTGGCTTAACTAGAATTTCTTTCTTTTTCATTTAGTTTCTTTCTGAGATGATTGACTCCCTGACATCTATCGTCCTTTCAATGAATGAGCCATCTCGACACAAGACCTTTCATATTCACTTTTACAGGAAAAGAGACTTGAGAATCACAAGTGGCTTTTCACTGCTCCACCGAAGAAGAACACACATCATTGTTGTTTGCATTGTTGGACAGAAAACTCAGATGTCTCTCAAGGAAACCAAATGATGTAGTGTCTGTGTGCCCAGAGGAAAAGGAGAGATGGATATTGGTTGGTATCACGTCTGCTCTTTCTCTGAGCTCTGATTCCATGGACCTTTTTTATTTCTGGAACACTCCATACTTATTTCTATCTTAGGGATCTTTGCACCAGCTCTTCTGTGGTGCAAATCAATAGAGCATTCCATGTACTGAGAATGGTCAGAGCAACCACCCCCATCACAGAAAAACACTCTTACCTACGTTCCTCACAAAGCTGGTCCCTGCTTCTCACTCTTGGTCAAATGCCACCTCCACAGAGAGGCCTTCCCAGTCACACTCTTGTCACTTTATTCTTTAATTTTAAGTAGAGCAGTTACCACTAGCTAATGTTTTCTTGCTTTTTAAGGTTTATTTCTTATCTCTTCTCCTTCCTTGAAATACAAGCTCTAAGAGACTAAGGATTTATTTTATCTCCTTTACCAGCAGGAATTCTAGCCCCTCCAGCCTGGTCCTTGCATGTAACTGCAGTCAGTAAATATTCTGGGGGACAAATGAATAAACCAAAGGATAAGCAAATTAAAGTCAGTTCATATGTGTTCAAAATTTACTTGACCAAACAATCTAAGGCCACCTCCAACTCGACACTGGAATCCCCTCTGCAGTGTTTCAGGCAGAACATCCAGACTCCACTTGAACACACCTGTGAAGCTCACCACTCATCAAAGGCAACATGAACGTATTTGCTGAGTGTGAGCGCTGTTCTAAGAACAGCTCATTATATTTTTATCTCTGTAACAACATTTATGAGGGTTATTGTTATCCTCACATTGAAAATTTAGAATTAGTGGCTCAGAGAAGTTTAGTAATGTGCCCCAGGTTCACAGTTAGTGATTCAAAAGAAAGCTATTTTAACCTCAAAATTAAGCTCTTAAGTAAAATGATCTACTATTTTTCAGAAGGTAGACTATTCAGTTTGGGGACACCTCTAATTGTTAGAAGGACATCTCTTTCTAAACTAGTATGAAATATAAATTATATTACTTGATATAAACCAAAAAAAAATGCCTCCCTATCATTCACATATTTTTCTGCTGATTAAAGTCACTTATAATATTGTTCCCTTTTGCATCTGGAAGCCACAACAAAATGTGAAAACAGTCTTCAACAATATGACTTTATTTCTAGACAATTCTCCATCCTGGCTGCCATCTTTTTGGTGTAGAGGAACTTATCAACAGCCCTTCCAGACTGTGGTCCCCGGCTGGGAGTGGTTCTTCCCAGGATGATCTGTGTCCTGCACTGGGTCACGGGCCCTTCATTCTTGCTGGTTTGTACACTGTGTTCCATTTCTGTAGCCTGTTTGTTGCCTTAACTTATTTAGCAAAGGAGCCTTACCTACCAGATTCTACTAAGCATCATCTAAAATATCACAGATGATGAAGAACGACCAGCTCCTGTGTAATGTATTCAGTTCTAGCCTAAATGTTCCCCTAGATTCATCCCTATTAAACATGAAGAAGGGACAGAGAACAAATGTCCACCCACCTTGATGCCTACAAAGGGCCTCTTACTCCAAACACCAAAGGCCATTTGCCAGAATAAATGCCGTTACGATCACATGAAAGGAAACGCATCCACCCAGCCGATAAGGAGTTCTTCCTAGAAGCTAACAAGGGTTCCTGGACCCAATTCCCACACATTTGGGTGGATGCTGACCCGCCCCACTGTCCGCAACAAGCAATTGCCAGACACGAGCAGGTTGTCTGAGAATTCAACTCAATCCTACACCATCTACTGAAGATAGGATCAGTTTCCAGAGGTAAAAGGCTCAGCCCCACATAACCAAGGCTCCGTTTCAGACGCCAGTCACAAGCCCAGGGGCTGTCACCCATGCTTCCGACCGACCATCTACAAACTGGAGGTTCCAACAACCCCTTCCAACTCAGGATGCCAGTACCAAGTCCAAGTTGTTACCTGCGGTTCTGATTGGCTAGAAATCAGAGGTGCGTAAGACCCCTCTTTGGGTTTGATTAATTTGTTAAAACAGCTAGATTATCAACTTATTATCAAAGGATATTAATGAGTATGAATCAATAGGCAGATGAAGAGAGTCGGGAGGCGGGGTCCTGAACGAAGGAGCTTCTGTCCTCCGGAGCCTGGGGCCAAGCAGGGTAGCACACGGAGGGTCAAAAAGCTATCCATTTGGGGATTAGATGGAGGCTTCATTACATAATCAGGATTGACTAAATCATTGCCAGTGGCCATTGATTCAAACTGAAGCCCTTCTCCCTCCCCTGGAAATCAGGGTCTGGACTGAAAGTTTCAACCCTATAATCGTGTGGTTCTCCAGGCAACCAGCCTCCATTCCTAGGTGCTCTCCAAAAGCCACCTCATTAGCATCACAAAGACAGCTTCATCACTCCCAACACTTAGAAAATCCCTAGGGTTTTGGGAATGGTGAGAGCCAGGAGCTGTGGATGAAGAGCAAATATATATGAGAAATATATTTTGGCCATCCGAATGACCAAATATATATTTCTTATAAATTGCAATATCACAGAAGCATGCAATTTTCATGGCAGTGAAGACTCAGAGGAATTTCAACCATTAGCAGAGAGGGTGAGGGTCAGGAGTGTTCTGAGTGCATACATCACAACCCCCTCAGCCACACATGCATGCGCACACACACATGCACACACATAGACACACACATGCGCACACACACAGGGCCCATTTTCCTACGACAGCATCCAGGGCAGAGCTGGCAGGGGGCGTGGGCAGTGCACTGAGTTCACCTGCTGCAGGAGGGAACCCAGAGGCCTTTAGAAGGAAAGTCTGCCTGGGGTTTTAAGTGGGACCCACCCCCTTTGTCGAGGGAGTGCCACAAGGGTTTCCAGAAATGACAAATCCGGATAATCGTATGAACGCTGGATTAAAAGTCAGAAGCAATCCCAACAAATGAAACAGCTTTTCTTTAAAATAACAGCTCTACAAAGGTGAATATTATTCTTAATGACATTCAAGAAGGTGCAAGAAGATGCTGTGTCATTAAGACAAGGCAGGATGCTAAGAAGTAAGAGGGGCTAAGAATTAGGTATTTTGGAAATGAAAAAAATGGTTTTTGAATGAAAGGATCAGTAGAGGCAATGAACCACATTCTTGCACAGTGTGTAGCTAAGATAAAAGCATGATCCGAGCTCGTCTGTTTTGTTCTAGACAGAAGTGTTGAGAGAGCACTAAGCTACGGAGAGATAAAGGACAGACTGAGAACGCCCAACGTCTACATCGTTTCCAGGGGACGAGAGGCGACTGCAAGGGTCAGCAAACTTTTTCTGTAAAGGGTCAGACAGTAAATATTTTAGGGCTCTGCAGACCATGTGGTCATGGTCACAACCACTCAAGTCTGCCCTTGTAGCATGAAAGTAACAATAAGTGATCGTGTGGCTGTGTTACAATAAAACTTTATTTACGAGATCAGGTGGCAGGCCAGAGTTGGCCTGAGAAATGTGGTTTGCTGACCCCTGAACTATGGGATAGAGAGGAAATAAGAATCAACAGCAACTTAGCATCATGTTAAACACAGGTCTGGACTCGAGCAGACCTGGCTTAAAATTCCAGTTCCATTGTGTACTTGCTGTGTGGTTTCAAACAGGTTCATTTCTCTACATTGCAATTTCATCCTTGGCTAAGCGCATACCTTGCCTAGTGTATGGCAAGAAAAAAAAGCATGACAACAGATGTATTATTAAAGTGGGAAAATTAAATGGTATGTGAAGAACTTACCATTGTTCTGGGCGTAATAAATAACAATGTCTATAATCTGAGTTTCTGTCATCAACAAAGGAACACATTTGATACATAAAGGATTATTATGAGTCAATAAGAAAATGATAGGCCCCCAAATATTTTAAAGGCATTAGAATCAAGGAACCAGCAATTCATAAGAAAAGAAGTGTGTTAAATTATTTCTAAGGTGAAAAAAAGAGTCTTACTTGGAATGAAAAAAATATATACATAAAACAGTGACACCTCTGATTTGATAAGAAAAGAGATATTAAAACTTTTACCCCTGTTTCTTGGTGGTGGTTACTGCATAAAGAAATAAGTACTTTAATCTACTTTTAATGGTGGTCAAAACTGATTGAGGGCAATTTGGCTCTGTCACTGCAAAAGCCACAAATACGTATACCGTTTGAGTCTGCTGTTCCGCCTTCAGTAACATGCCTAAAGGAAATAATCACGGTGGGGAAAATTTGCCTCAAAGATGTTTCTTTCAATTTTGTTCGCAGCCATTACCAACAACAATGACAAATTTTTAAAATGCACAACAGCAGAGTTTGGTTCGATAAGTAAGCCATATTACCGAATACTCAGAAAAATTATTAAAATGATGTCCTAAGATTTACTTTTTTCCTCTTTGCCTCTGTGTTTTCCAAATTTTCTATAATCTTATGTAGTGAGAAAGCAAAATAGATTTTATTTTTTTAAAACAAATGTTATTAAGAGGACATGTCAGAACTTGGGGTTGCAAAGGGCAAATACAATATATTCTTTATTTAATCAAAAAGAGAATGTAATGTTTTGCCTTACCAAAAAACGGAGGAGTGGATTCAACAGCTTCCTTACTAAATGTCTTTCTAATGTCTTATTAAAAAAAATAGAGGCATGGTTGGGTTCAGGGTCTGCAAGAAGGTTACCTGAACCAATTTCTCCCCCTCTGCTTTCTTCTGCGTTGGCTTTACTTTTTGGCAGAATGTGAAGCTTAAGTGAACAGAGACTTCCCAACTAACCAGAGGGGGCCCATCCAAAGCTCCAACTTGCCAGCTATCAAGTCAACCCAGTTTAAAATAAGAGCTTCTCTCCCACACTTTATCCCTGGCCCCTGCTTCAGTCTTCTCCGCGGTGCTCATCGTTCCTTGCATCCTAACTCCCAAGGCAGTTCTTTCTTCTTTGTCCCCTTTGCTCCCTTGATGGTACCATTATTTTTGTTGTTGTTTTTTTACCAGTAAATCTCCAGCACCTACAACTGCCTTGCACATGGTAAGTGATCAAGAGATACTTGCTTAACAAATGACCGAATGAATCAGAGGCTAAAAACCATCAGGAAAGCAGACACAAGGTAACATTGGAAGGACGTATCTCTTGTTAGTCCCTGCAGCTTGCTCAGGTTCCACCAACAGCTATTACTACTACTAAGGCCCACAGGAGTCAGCAGTGGAATGAAAAAGGAGTGTTTCTGCTTTAGAATCCCTGGGGAGACTAATAAAAATTCAAATGCCTGAACCCTACCACCATCTAATTATGGAATTAAAATCTAACCATGGGGCCCAGGAACATGCATTCCATTACACTCCGCAGGGACCCTTGTGTGACTCTAGAGAAAGCATCTCGGTCGCTGCAGGCTGGCCCTGGTAACATGCATAGCTTGACGATGGCTCAGGAGTTCGTCTGTATCTTCAGTAGAACAGAAAGGGTGATAATGTGCTCCTGTGGGTTCAGATCTTGGTGAAAACCAACGCTTCATTTGCTTTGCTTAGAATCCTTCCCTGACACTGCACATCTCAGGAAGGGCAACACTGGCTGAGATGGTGAAAAGTAGGAAAATTAAATAAGTTTATGGAAATTCAAATAGGTTTGTAGTTACTCCTGAGTCTGACTTTCATCAAAGTGTTTACCTTGGCAATGAAAGATTAAATGGAACACTAATTAAGGAATTTTCTGATTATTCCTCCTTGTTGGGGCTATCAGCAGCAGCAGCAGGAGATGGGTTTTTAGCCCTGACAAGATCAGCTGTGCTCCAGACCAAGCTGAGTGGCTGACTGACTACAAGAGGGACTCTACCACTGCTGTTCATTGTGCATCTGAAAGCATCTCGGACTTTCTCCCAGCGTTTCCCCCAACTCTTCCTTTTTTCATTCGCAATTCCAAATCTTGTAGAAATCAAACCATCCAAAACATCAGGATAACTCTAGGGACAGGGTAGTGTATGTAACTGATTCAAGAACTCTTGACAACCTCTCCTTACTGAACTTGTTCTAATAAAGAACTTGAAAGTCACGTTTAACACGAGAAGATTTTGGAGATGTCTCAGCTGTTTTGCGACAGTGCATGGGGAAAGAATTTTAGGACGATGTGGAAAACAACATGCATGTATCTCCACTGTTCCAAACTGTGTGTGTGTTTAGTATAAATATATCATGTAGGGACAACGTAACAAATTTAAGCCAATACAATTCAGCTACGTGTGCTTAGCTGCTAATTTGAAAATAATTCAGATGACATAAGTCCAGCTACTGTGCTCCTGGCAGACTAGAAGTGAGAGGCATGCATCTTGTTTTCCCTCCTCTGCTCTCAACCTTGCACCGCTCGCATTCTAATCCTAATGATTCTAATGTTGAAGTGAGTTGTTTGTTCATTCTTTTGGTCCCTAAACACAAGTTACCTCCTTTGCCTGGTGTTCAACCAAAGAAATAGCAACTGTTCCAATGCTGGAGGAAAAGCTGGCTATGGTGGATATTCTAAGATAAATTTTCAGGGGTAATTTTGATTGTACAAGATGTTTTTCGTATCTACGGACTAGAACTTAACCACTTAACACACACACACACCTGTAAAAATCAAAATAAACTGTGCTCTTCAGCACTAGCTTTCAAGATGAAGCTACTTTCGTTTTCTCCAACAAGATTCACGGGAAATAGTGCGTGTTTGTCAGCCCAAGTAGGGAGGCGGGGAGCTAAATTTTAATCTATAGATACTAGGAATATATAGAAAGGGGTTGACATCTGGGGGAAACATAAGAAAGACAAGAATAAAAAGAAGACATTTGTTTTTTACATCTTTCCCCATCCTCAAACCCAAGCATTTGTTAAATTCCAGACTATGAATGTACCAACAAAAGTTAGTTTTCCTTCCCAAACTGGAAGCATGCCGGGGCACGAGGACCACATCTATTCACTCTGCTCAAGACTAGGAAGCCAACTGAACCCCCTGCTGCAGGGGGAGCATCCTCTGAAGAGCCCTCCCTGATGGGTCATCACAGGGCAGCTGGGAAATACTCTGACTCTTATATGATTGTTATTCAGAGAATCTTATTTAGCTTCAGAGCAGAACCACTCACTTCTTTCAGTATAATCATTAAAAAAAAGAAAAATTCTTCTACACATGTTGACCTCCTGGCAAAGAAAAGGAACTTCTGGTTGACTTTAAAGGACAGCATAGCTCAGATACAGTCCAAGAAAGAGAGCATGTTTTTCACCTTGTCTATACACACAACTGTGCTCAATTTGGTAAAAGAAGAGAAGACACTCAAGCGAAATGATTTTAGACCCTCCCATTTGCCTTTTGAATGCCCCGGGAAATGGAGATGTAATTCTGCCGGAAGGTCATTGCTGTTTCAGTCCACACCAAGCCCGCGCTGCCTCCCGGCTGTTAGCAACACCCCTGACAGCGGGAGCGTGGATGCGATACCAGGTGGCCTGCGTCCTTCTGCTGGCAGGCAGCTGCCCACATCACAGCTGGAGCCTTTGAGAAGTCTCAAATCAACCCCCAAGCCCCGCTTCCGATGTCCCAAGGAAACGGACATGTTGTCCTTCTGGACTGCATTCCAGAACGACTTCTACTTCCTTCTCATTGAAAGTAAAGGAGTTACAGAGAATTTTCCAACCACTCTCTTGCTCCTGGCATGAAGCATTCCCCTAAGTTAGCCTTTCGGATAGGTCTTCAAAAATTACATTTGGGCTGGAATTGGTGTCTGGTTTGCATTCTCACACTTGGAGTCTTGAACCAAGTTCAGCATACTCAGATCACAGGGGTTCTCAGACAGAAACAGCTCTCGGTCATCAGTGCGTGTGAACTAAAGGAAGCAGACGCTTAATTTCACTGCGGAGTTTCCTCTAGGATCTCCCTAATTTCTTTAGTCAAGAGCTCCCTTTCACAGGAAAAAGAAAACATATGTTTTAGAGAAGGCAACACTCCTTCATTGAAAGTACTCCGTTACAGTATGAAATGAGCCGGGTGCATTTCTGAAATGCTGACTCATACAATAA
Source organism: Camelus ferus (assembly GCF_009834535.1). NCBI lineage: Eukaryota > Metazoa > Chordata > Mammalia > Artiodactyla > Camelidae > Camelus > Camelus ferus. The sequence goes on along the minus strand of NC_045714.1, from coordinate 9,364,026 downwards.
GCCCCCCAATCTAGGTTTATTCATTAAGGTTCTCTGCTTTTAAGCAACCCAGACTGGCTCTAACCTAATTTTGGGGAGAAAATAAGAACTCACAGATTCTAAAAGAAGTCTCCAAAAGCTGAACCACAGCCAAGCGAGGAGATGGGCAAATTCTCTTCCCAAAGAGCAACTAAGAGATGGACAGAGAAACACAACCACGTGAGCACTCTGGAGGTCAACGCCATACAGCAATCTGAGAAGCAGTTACTCCTGTAAAATCTGCTCGATTCTGGGTAGGAAGACGGGGGATCTATGGCATTCAGGAATGGGCCTGTGCCAGCCTACCCCGGCTGGGCAGCCATGCTGGTTTTGCCAGATGAGACAGGCCACAGGGACTGGCAGCTTCCCTCCCTGTTGGAAGGCGCTCCCGTGGTTTGGAGCAGTGGGCGGCGACCACACCCAGCAGCCTTGCTATTCACAGTGACTGCAGCAGCTGGTCAAGAGGGGCAGGCCAATGGGTACAGGGGCCTGAGCTTTCACGGTCAGCGCAGCACAGCGCAGGCTGGGGTCGCAAACACAGAGAGGGCCCACACCGGCCACCCGCTCCCGGGTAGCCCTGAGGCTGCAACATTTGCATAGGAGACGTGAAAGGGCCCAGGGGAAGGTGAGGCCTAGGGAAGAGTCCAAACCTTCTGAACCTGGAATGTGCTCCTACAAACAACTGCACTGGTAGCGACGGCAGTCTTGCCGACTCCAGCTGACGCGAGCGTAACCTCCGTGCAACCGCTGGCTGACACAAGTCCGTGCAGACACGGGGGCACCCCAGGTCAGTGCTACTGATTTGGTACCTGTAGTTCAGGGATACACAACTTATTTGGGAAAATCCTTTGGCAGCTTGCCAGGACCCCAATTTGCATAGCTATTTGCATAATAATAACTTTTCTATTTCTAAAAAAAAGCAAAATTAGGAGTTTTTAAAAGTGAGCAAAGGCATCAGCAGCCACACATAAAGAGAACTAATAGATTCACCTACGCAAGTTATTTTATGGTAGAGAAAAAGGAAGGAAGGAAGGAAAGAAGGAACAACTACAACCTTCAGAGGCAAAAACATTTGAATCCAGAATTTTTCTAACATATTTCTAACATTTCCAGTTTCTAAATGAGCTTGTAGGTGGATTCTGCCCCAGAGCCTCCAGATGAGAGCTCCTCCCAGCCAACACCTTGACATCGGCCTGGGGAGCCCCACACTTAGAGGGCCCAGTGGGGCCCACCTGGACTTCTGATGGATAGAACCAATAACAAATGGGTCCTGTGTCAAGCTGCTCAATTTGCTATGCACAGAAAGCTAATAGAGATGGCACAAACATACCTAGCACCACAGCTAGGATTTGTTCCTAGAAATGGCAAAGAGGTCTGGAGCAATGAGGTGGAAATGCCACGTGCCAAGGCAGACGGAGCAGGAGGGGAATAAAAGGCCCAGGGCAGTGGGCAGCTGTGGTGGGTCTGGAAAACCCACCCGATGCCTATGCTCCACGGGAGGCCCAGACAGACAAGCTCTTTACCGAAGCTATAGCGGGTGTGTTGTGGGAGAGACACCCGCACCACCACGCTCAGTAGCGTCTCTTCTCGGGAGACCAAGGCTAATGGTATAGGAGAGGCCGTTACTCAGCTGGGTTAATGATGATAGGAAAAATGGAAACCCCAAACCACAGAAGCCAGGTGGTAGAACTTAACCATCAGAGGCCAGGTAAACACGAGCACCGTGATAAGTGGCAAGGCCAACGTGGCAGCCAAAGGGCCAGGTCCAGAGAGTTCGGGAGAGAATAGAACTTGTCCCTGCAGCCAAATTGATGGAGAGTGGGTAAGTGTATGGCTGCTGTGTTCAATCAAAAGAAATCCAGCATGGGGGATCAGGAGGCTGAGGGAAGTTGCCTCAGTACAATGTTACAATCTTTTTCCCAGGTTCTGCAAGAAAACCAATGCTCAGATCAGGAGTCATTTGACTGAAGAAGAGGCCAGGTGCCTGGGAGGAAGAACCCTACACCAACCACCCGTGGTCACGGCTCCTCCAGTCATCCTCCCAAGGACCTGTGGCCCGGTGCTTGGGTACACAGACGCCGGGGAGGGGAGAGGGCGATACCCCAATATTTAATGGCTGTTGGGCATGCCTCAGCTGAAATGACTTACTTCTCCCGAGGTCACCCCTCTTCCTGGGGCAGCGCACATGCAATGATTTGTCAACAGAGACATATAAAAGCCCAGCCACCTCGCCCTAACTCCGGGCACCTGAAAAGGGCCTCCCAGCTTCAGAGTTCCGCACAGGGGTGGCCCAGACCTTCATCGTGGCTGCATCACAGCCACCGCTCCCCCTTCTCAGTCCAGTTATGGTCTTCCTTCCCAAGGGCGCGCCGTGCTGTTTCTCAGAATCTGCCTGCCAGGGGGCCCACCCTGAGACCACTATCGAGCACTCGCACCTATAAATTACCACATTTCAGCTAGTGAGCTGTTTTATGTTGTCTTCTTAACCACCTAGCCAACAAAAATCTATCAGAAACATGAAATCAGTTGTGAAGAAGTGTTCAGGATTCTACTACTTAAAAAAAAAAATCCTCTTTAGGATAAACAGAACCACAGCACAAGACTATCTTTTAAAACCCAGAAGTGAAAGAACAGTCATCCATTGTGCATCTCATTAATATTTTATGTGAATAATTAATGCCAAAATATCCCCCAGTCTTTACTGCCACTATAAAGAGGCCATGCGGACCCCAACGTGGTGTTCTTTGGTGATTAATTGTGTATTTGCAGCCATCTAATCATTCATGCTTGCACATTATGATACCTAAGGCCTTTTTCTTCTACAGTTTTAGTAAAAAAGCAAAATATAAAAAATAAACGAAATAAGCTAGGATGTCGCTTACTTTTTCATGTTAAATGAGCCAGTGATTAGAAAAAAATAAGACTAGTTAATATTCTGCTTCTCCAAGATTTAGAGCGTCTGAATGTTTATGAAAATAAGCCTGTGACAAGAAAGAGGGTAAATGAGCAATTGGGTTTTGTGAAAGCTCAGATTATTTTTCCCCAGCTTTATTGAGGAATGATTGACAAGTACGAAATTGTATATACCTTGGGTGTGGGCCACAAAACAGAAGGCTTCCACGTTCCTTTCCCTGGGGCGTGTCAGGTGGGTTTTGTTCTTGTAAATGAAAAATGACCGTATTTATGACACTGGAGTTACAGGGAAATAAGACGCCAGTTATTTCACACTACCAATAAAAGTTTTAATATAAATGTTTGCTCTCTTTTGAATAAACTAATTGTCTAGCATTTGGGACAGTCAGTTCCTCTGGAATCATGTGGATATATAAAATCCTATGAAAACAAACGTATGTATGTATATGCATGACTGGGACATTGTGCTGTACACCAGAAACTGACACATTGTAATGGACTGCACTTTGATAAAAAAAAAAAAAACCAGTAAAGATAATCAAGATGTGTATTATCTTTGGTGCCTAACTCAAGTGGCCACAGATCCCGGCAGGTATTTAAAAAAACTCCCCAAATCTATGTGAATTAGATTGGTTTTAAGCAACAGGGGATGGTGGGGTCTGTGGCTAACTGTGACTAACACTGACCTGTTAAAGGCATCAGAATTCCGTATTTGTATGAAATCACACATACAAACAAAACATGGCTGAGGAGTGAAGACTAGAGCAATCGTGTGCTCCCTCTGCTTTATATTATACACAAAGCTTTCACTGTAAGAGAACAACTTTAGTTTCACTTGGTTGGAAGGACGGGGAAGAGATTTTTAAGTTGTTTATGGATCTTCCAAAGTGTGGCAAACTATTTTCAGGATGGCGGAGTCACTGCTGTTTTTACAGCACGCTTTTGTAGGCATCGAGGATTCTATGTTTTTATATTCCAGAACTGATCTTGGTTCTTCTGCTAGTTGTCAATTTCTTTTTCACTGATTTATCTATCTATTTTAACGTGGACAGTTTATTTAACCTCCCTCTTGCTGGGAAATATGCTGCTGGAAAACAAGCCGCGCCTAAATTTCCATGAGCTTAAAATATTACATTCACACTTACTTGCTTAAAATGCACATGCTTGGTTTTAACGTTTTACGCAGTAGATGACCTATAACACATATGCTAAAGAAAATTTGTGAGGGGCAATCCTGAGATTGACCATAAGGGCACAAAGGAGGGCAGATATTTCCTTAGGGTAAAACAGCGGACGGTCCTGGAAAGCCAGATCACCCATTAACAGCACTTTGTTCTGGCATGAAAGCATGTGGTTTAACCCAGGGGGAATATCTGGTATCTCGAGATGTCCTGGAGGCAATGACAGGATAGACTCAGAAATTTTGCATACCCCGAGGAGGGTGATTGTTCCTGGAAGGGATAGGCCTGAAATTGATCAGTTAACCAGCAAGCAGAACTTAGTGCTTGTGGCATGGAGTATCTAAAGCCCCACCTCTTTGATCTTTTATCTTCTGAGCGGTGTACTCCTAATAAATATGTCGACCAGGCTTTCGGCGCTCTCAATCCACAAGATCTTGAGTCCCCTGGTCCCATCTTTGCTCTTCACTTTGTCTCTGTTTCTTAAGTCTTGCATCACCCATTCTCAGAAACGGTCCCAAGCTGCGCTGGACGCAGCACCCTCTACCTAATCTGCTCTGTCTCTTAGCCCAGACAGACAGAGGAACACAGATCTGAGAAGCTTCTTTCAGTAGTGGGACAGGGCTTGAGGGAGACGAGCAGGAAACAGCACATACTGCATTAGCTACCCTGTATTAGTTACACTCGGAAAGTTGCTTTTAAAGTACCTTAACTCATTTCCATAACAGAAGTAGGTAATATCATGACTCCATTTTACCGATGGAAAAAATGTAGAACAGAAAGGCTAAGCAATTTGTCCAGCCTCACCGACCCGGTAAGAAATGAAGCCAGGGTTCCACCCAGGCAGCCTGACCCGACGGCCTGTGCTCTTAACCAACAGAAACCGACACAAACAGGATGATGCTGAAGAGGAGCCAGTAAGCCTCCCTCAGTCCATCGGACGGGATATGAAAGAAAATTACTGAGCCCAGAAGGTAGGAGCATTTGAGGACAAACAGAGAGCACACTGTCTCTTTATTTCTTTCTCCATGTCTCTATGTCTTTGTAGATATATATTCCAAACACATATCTCATTAGAGCATTTGAAACTATAGCAAAATCAATCGTTATCTGCAACCTCTTAACTTCCATAATACTTCACTGTCCGGACTTCCTTTAACTCAGCACTAACAGTGACTCCAATAATAACCAACATTTTATTAAACACATTTACTCCGAAAATGCACCGCACTGAATCCTTTCCACACATTAACATGTCTGACTCTACGTTCATGCTTCTTAATCTTCCTACTCCTCCTCTTCCTATGTGTGTGTTCATCCAAGTTTCATTTTCTGCGTGAGATTCAATGATCTCTCTCCTAGATCTTTCCCGAATTTACCTCCTGGCTCCACCCCCTGCACTGGGATCCAGCTTCCCATGTGTGACCATCTGCTCCTCAAGTTCATCTTAATGTCAGGCTGGCAGAAGTTATAAGTTGTTTTCTTCTCCAAACTGTTCCTTCCAATGACTTCCAAATGACCATCAGTGCCACCTCCATCCTTCCCTTCTGCCATCTGGAATCGCCTTGGACACATTCCTCCAAGTCCTGCCTCTCCAGACAGCCTCTCAGGTCCCACAGAATCATAACTCTCTCCATTGCTTTCTCGTTGCACGTGCTGTGTTACACATTTGTGCAGACTCTTAACGATCCCACCAACAGCTTTCCTTTTCAACCTTTTAATCATACTGCCAAATTAATGTTCCTAAAGTTCAAGGCTTTTTTCCTCAAGGGCTTATATACTGATGACAGTTTCATGCACACTAAGAAAGTTATGAACTCACTATTGGTTTTTATTTTTACTTATTTTTCTGATATGTGCCTATTTCTGTTTTCCCTCCTGTTTTACTGAGACATAACTGATCTGTAACACTAAGGTGTATGGCATAATGATTTCATATATGTATATACTGCAAGATGATTAGCACAAGTTTAGAGCTAACATTCATCACCTCACAGTTAAGAAAGATTTTTCTCCTCGTGATGAGAACTTTTAGGATCTACTCTTTCAGCAACTTCCAAGTATATAAAACAGTATTGTTAACTGTAACCCTTATGCTGCACATTACCTCCCAGGAGTCATTCCTCTTATAACGAGAAGTGTGCGCTTTTTGACTACCGTCACCAGTTCTCCCATCCCCAAGCCCACCTCTGGCAACCTGAAACCTAATCTGTTTCTATGAGTTTGGTGTTTTTTAGGTTCCACATATAATGAGATCATACAGTGTCTCTCTCCACCTGACTTATTTCATTCAGCACGACGCGCTCAAGATTCCTCCAGGTTGTCACAAATAGCAGGATTTTCTTCTTTTTCATGGCTGAATAGTATTCTATTACAAATAAGCACAATTTCTTTATTCCCCCTTGGATGGAGACATAGGCTGTTTCCATGCCTTGGCTGTTATAAATAATGCTGAAATGAACGTGGGGTGGGGGGTGTGCAGGTATTTCTCCAGGATAGTGATTCCATTTTCTTCAGCTATAAACTCAGAAATGGAATTCCTGAATCATATGATAATTCCATTTTTAATTTTTTAAGGAATCTCTATATAGTTTCCCATAGTGGTTGTGCCAACTTATATTCCCAGCAAGAGTACAGAAGGGAACTCTTTTCTCTACATCCTCACCCATATTTGTTATCTTGTTTTTTTTTTGATGATAGCCATTCTAAAAAGTGTGAGGTGGTATCCCTTTGTGGTTTTTATTTGAATTTCCCTAATGATGAGTGAGTGAGGCAGAGCACCTTTTTCATGCACCTGTTGGCACCACTGATTTTAACGTATCTACCAAATTTCTAACCACTCCAACATTTGAGTTCAACTCATCCTGGCCCACTTATTTTTAATCTCCTTTTAATTCTCTCTGTATATTCTATACACCAATAAAACTTAATTACAGTTCCCCAAATAAGCCAAGCCAGAAACATGCTCAGTTTCACACTATTTCTTTCACCTGAAAATGTAATTTTCCCTACTGAAATAGTGACTGCCTTTCAAGGTCCCATTTAAATGTCTTACATGACATCTTCCCTGATTGCCCAAGAAGTAAACACTTTGTTAGTGGTTTTCATATGGCCCTTGCTGCTTTTAAATTGCACTGTATCTATCTGTGTGTGTCTTACTTTTATACATGACCGTATGCGACTCTATAGGAGTAAGTATCATATTTGGTAAACCGTTACTGCCAATTCAGCGGGGACCCTGGGCTGGGGGCACAGATGGCATTCACAAATTAAGAGATCTCGGAAAAGCGCGGGCAAGGTACACAGAAGCCACAGGGAGGCTGGCGTATCCCTGGCTGCTAACACAGAGCTCTTACTACCTCCAAGCTTTGAGGAAAGGAGTGGTTTTGGGAAGGACTGATCTGTGAAGTTACGGCAGCTCTGAGAGGCGGGGCGCTCTTTAATGGAGTTCCCCCGGCCTGAGACAATCTTCCGGGAAGGGGGGCTAGATGCAGTAAATGCCACACTCCCACCCTCCTCCTCTTCCACAACCTCCTGTTGGTGCTCTGACTGGCCAAAGATAATTCAGGGCCAAAGGATAAAGGAGTCTACTGACTCCACGTCTCCTGTGGCTGCAAATTGGGTGGAGAAAGGTGGAGTGGGGTTCTGACACCATCACTACAATTTGACACTTAATAAATTAATTTAATTTAATGAAACATTTAATAAATACTTATGAAGCACTCCTTTAAGTTGCAAATACAACTCCACGACATTTGGAGGTTGAGGTATTCTAAAGGTTGTAAGGTCTAGCTGATTTCCTCTACTTTTTTTTTTAAATTCTTTTGTTTTTTGTTTAACCCTTGTGTTGAGGACTGACTTTCCTTTACTGTTTATCTCTAAGCATGCTTTTTGCACTCTGCTCATCTTGTGATAAAGGAAAAGCCTTTTTCCTTCCCCAAAGTGTGTACTTTTATGATATCTCTTGAGAATGAGACGACTTTTCAATAAACTGATACTGACATAGGGAGTGTCTCTCAAGTGTGGATTTTAAAAATGACAGTTTTCTGTGGGGGAGGGGAAGAAGTCCAGGGGAAAATGCTCTACCTGGTCCCTAATTTCACATGCTTCCTACCAAAGATTATTTTAAAAGATCAAGATTTCTTTTCCGTTTGAACTTGCTACTCACCTTGAACCCTCACCCTGGCTATTTTTGTTGACCTCGATATGCACTAAGTCAGAGAAAGAGCAACGTGACGCCGAAAGCACAAGGGATTCAGTTCTTCACGCTGAGTAGATTCACTGAGTCCAATATTCTGACTCATTTGCATTGTTCTTAGTTCAGATACTATGTTTTTAAATAAAGAATTCACTAACACCCAAAAATGAAAAACACAAGCTTAATGCTGTTTAATATACACATATTATACACCATATGCATTTATATATGCGTTGATATAGACTGAAGAATTCACAAGATAATTCAAAGAAATATCTCTATATGAAGAGCGTGTGATGTGATTAAAATGTCAAAATGAAGAAAACACTTAGTATTTATATATTACAATTATGATGAGGAATGATCATCTCCCTAGTCTTCACCCACATTTGATTTCAGTGGCTGTCCCAGGACATTTTTCTTCCCGCTATTACTCTTTTGAATGGCACTGATGTCGACAATTCCTAATCATTGCCGCTAGTCACTAATGTGATCTTATAAAAAAAAAAAAAAAAAAAAGGAAAGCAATAAATGCCTCGTGGTCCAAATATATAATTGGTGTTAGATGTGAGGTATAGGTTATGACAAGATTCACGGTTTGTTTTCAGATTTCCAGGCTGATACATGCCCTGAGACAGAAAACTGCCCAACCTTCTCACTTCATTGATATTCAGAGGGCTCTAATTTATCAAAGATTAAGTCCTATTAGAAGATTCTTATGTCTTCCCTTTGCTTTTCTCTATTTAGAAGAACTCTAAATTCTTTCAATTATCAGGTAGGCAAAGAAGTACCACATAGCGATATGATTGCCTTTGACCTTGAAACACTCGTTCCCTGCAGCAGGTAGCTGGCTGGTTTCCTCACACAGTAAAGAGTTGTGCTGCAAGGGGCTGGGGTGAGAACACGTGGCTGCCGTCCCCAGGCTTTCTGGCGTCAAAGAGATGCCACACAACTAGTCCTCGCCTACAGACCAAGCAGAAGGGATGTGTCACTTCCAGGCCAAGGTTGTTAAGAAGACAGGACTTCTCCAAGACCCTAAAAGAAGGCAAAGTCTTGAGAGGGAAGAAGCCTGGGATCCTGAACAATCGGGTTAAACCATCTTCTGACATTTGCAACAGTCACACGACTGAGCAAATTTTCCTTTTGTATGATGCCTCTGAGATGATAATATTTAATAGAAGCGAGTACTATGACACTGAAACATACAATATGTCATATACAATTGATAACATACAAATTTACAAAACACAAGACACAGATACAAAAAAATTACAAAATGCAAAATATTATATATTGATATATATTTGCCAAATGGTGTCTGTGTACGTAAATATGTTTTATATTATAATATATAAATGTAAACATGTATATATAAAAATATGTGTATATATAAATATATACTCTATTATAATATATACAATGTATATATATAACACACATATATACACACCTTTGGCAAATGTATATATAAAGTATGTAGTATTTTGTAATATTTTATTTGTATTTTGCTAATATAATTGTATATATATTTATATAATATATATACACACATACATATATATACATATATGATGTATTTTTATTTCCCTTCATTAAGAAAAAAGTTCTGAAAGACAAATGAAAAGAAAAAAAGCTCTGTTGTTTTTACTTCTACTTTCAGTTAATACACATCAATCTAAAACCGAGGACAGTCGAGGCTACAGGAAATTGTCTCGCACCCATTCCCTTAAAGAGCTCTCTCTACTGATTCTTAATTACAGCCAGAATGTGAAGAGCTTGTAAGCACGGGAGCAAGAAAGCCTATCAGTTTAGTATTTAAGTATCAGTATTAATTACTCGTGCGAAGAAATGTGTGATTGCACAAATTGCTCAATGATGATTACAAAGGAGTCTGCATTTGCAAACACATGCCTGTGCAATTTGCCTGGTAAGCACCACTTAAAGAATTTTAAAAATGTAGTCCCCGAAATCAGACAAGCAAGCCACACAGCATGTCCTGTTCCCTTTCCAGGGTATTCTCTGTTGTAACTGTGTTCGCCTCTAACAGCTCCATGACTTAGTCGCCCAAATTTTCTCACTTGAAATAAGGACCAGCTGGGAGTGCGTCTTCCCTCTTTATGACCTGTACTATGACTTACTTGATGTTTTCCTCAAAAGAAACTCTTACAATTTACATAAAATAGTTCCCTTTGCCCCACTTCTGCCACCAGCAATTGCCCCATATATTTGCTGTCCTGTGATATAAACTCCTTAAGAGACTTGTTCTTGTTCCCTGTCTCCAATTCACCTCCGGCCAGGCTCTTTTACACTCACTTCCATAGGACTTGGCCTCTGCCGTTCCACACAACATTACGTCATTTGCTGCTTGTCAGTGAGCTCTCCATTTCTAAATCCAAAGGTCTCAGTCCTCCTTGTACATGACCATCAGCAGCATCTCACACATTTGAGGAGTTCTTTCTCCCTGACACACTTCCTTCACTTGGTTCCAAAACCCCGCACCCTAATGACTATCATCTCGTCCCATTGGTTCTTCCCTCTCAATCTCCTTTGCCAATTTCTCCTCTTCTCCCATACCTTCTTCATGTCAAGTATCTTAGATCTCAGTCTATAGTTCTTGTCTCTGTACCCTTTCCTTTGGTAATCTCATCCAGTTTTCTGGCCTTACATGTATTTATTTTCAACCATTCTCGTATTTATGTCTCCGACAAACCCTGCAACTGCATATTCAACATCTTGAGACACTTGGATGCCTACCGGACAAGTATGACTTCACATGTCCCAAACATCTCATGACCACGTAATCTGCTCCACCCATAGCCTGCAGGTCTGCGGAGTACAAGGTACACCTTACACCCAACATGTCAGGAAATCCTATTGATTCTGCCTTACAAATACACCTAGAGCCTGACCACTTCCCACCTTTTCCATTCCTACCATCCTGGTTGGATCCACCATCATCTTTCACCTGGTTGCTGCAATAGCCTTATAATCCTTTAAAATATAAGTAAAGCCATGCCAGTCCTCTTTTCAAACTTTTGAGGGCTCCTATCTCACTCAGAGTGAAAAACTAAATCCTCACAGTGGCCTGCTTGGACAGAAATGGCTTCTTTGTCTTCACCTATTCACTTTTCTCTTGTTTCCTCTCTTTCTGCCACATTGGCCTCCACGCTGCTTCTCAAATGCTCCAGATAGATGCCAACACAGGACCTCTGCACTGGCTACTTGGCCAGTTACCTCCCCTTGGCCCATTCCCTCTCCAGATATCCACATGGCTAACTTGCCCTCCTTCGTGTCTTGGTTGAAATGTCTTTTTCTTATCTAGAAGCTCAGTCTGAACACCATATTTGAAACTTGCCCTCCTTCTACGCCTTGCTATATGTCTCTTTATTTTTCTATAGCACCTTTCAATATCAAATAGAGCATACCATTTACTGATTAATTACATCTGTTCGGTCTCAACTATAGCCCCTGATGGTATACAAACCCCCGGTAGGTGGGGATCTTTGTAATTTTCATTCACTTGCATGTCCTCAACAGGATACGCAACCACGTGCAGAATAAAGCTAATGCGGAACAAATATTTGCAGCTGCATGAACAGAGCAGAGGAATGGCACAAGTCTGGGTATTACCTCATCTGTTCACTCTTCCACAATATTGAACTTTATCGATCATTCACCCTGTGCAATAGTTCCAGTGAGTAGGCGTGGATTATCTAAATATTTTCGTTATTTTTCAATAGTTCATGTGAATGGTTCCTGGTGTACCCAGTTATTTAATAATGACATAATCCATCAAATGTTGAGAAAACCAAAATGAAGATAGGCTAGCAATTTGCTTAAAACGATAAACCTTATAAGAAATGCTACTAAGGCTGCCTCTGCAAGTCCAATTCATTGATCTGCAAACTGTCCGTGATGAGATTCCCAACCCATCTCAGAACTTTCATAAAGCAAAGTAAAAATGAGTGACCAGGAAAATGCAAATTTTAAAAAGCACAAGTAACACAAAGTCCATTTGTTTGGTATTAGGCTCAACAAATCTGTCAAATGGTTAAACATCTCCAAATGCTTCCTCTCAATTTCTGCATTTATCTTATCATGAACAGTAAGGAAGTGCTGGCATATTACCATGGGTCCAAGAACCACACTTGGTGCAGGGCCACCCTAAGCTCTATGCCTCCCTGTTCTCTTCTCTATGTGTAATGGCTTTTAAATTTAATTTTTTTATTGAAGTGTAGTTGATTTATAACCTACATGGACTCTTGACATGAGCCTGCAAACTTCATGTACATAACTACTCTGTTACCTCCGTATCACCTGTCTCATCCACACTAAATACAGCATACAGTATGTGCCTTAACCTATTACAGGTCGTGTGGCCACCGAGAATACAGCATAAAGAGCTAAAAACTTTATATAAATTTGTCTCCCAGGGTGAAGATGACTTGTCATTATGCTCACCTTGCCCCTTCTAGAAAACGCTCCAACAGCATTAGCAACTGTGTGCGTTTGAACCTGCAGACTGAAGGCGGCCAGGAGGGTAGGGCTTTTTTCTCATCTCCTTGGTCACTTTTTTTGCTAAGACGCTCAACACACTGGCAACAGAAACAGCAGTTTTCCTGTCAGACTTGTCACCGGGAGAGCGAGCATCTCAGTATAAATGACTGTGTCCAGTGGTCGTCCAGGAAACAGTTCTGCAATCTGTGTTTAATCAAATTCATTGAGTTTTCGCAGCATCACTAGCAGTTCATTACTGTCATTTTCCCCACAGACGACTGTGCTCCTCGGCACCACTCACCCACTCAACACCTCCTGGCTGTGGCCAGTGCCAGCCACCCGCCTCTACGGCGCCGAAAGTAGTAACTTCCGAGGCAGAGTGTGAACATTACGTTATTATATTTTATCTTTCCTCTGTGTGTTATCATTCAGCATAACCACCCTCCTGGATCACAGAAAATTACATGGCAAATCATACTGCTTCCATATTGTTTTCTCCTCCCAGTTTCTGTGGTCTGCTGCCAACAATCAGCCACTCTATGGGCCCAAGGCAAACCGAGAGCTACTGTTTCAGTGCCTGATCACTGCTCGAAAGCTCACCGGGTTGGACGACGTGGCAGGTGCACCAGCACTGCGTCTGCTGCTGTGTCTCCCTACAGTGAGTCTGTGAGGTTTTCAGCAGGGAACACCTCCTAGAGCATGGCTCATACAACATGGTTTCGATTCTCTCCATCACTATGGGGTATCTGTTGTCCATTCCCAAACTCCTGTGTGGATGGAAGTGTGGGATGAATTGAACATGCTGAGCATAACACCCTAGTGATCCCACCGTGAAATCTTGGGCAGATGAGCTGTGGCCGATCACGATCTCTCACACACACACACACACACACACACACACACACACACACACACACACACACTCTCAAGTCAGCATAGGGGAAAAAACAAGAACAACAAAACCCATCAAAATTGGTACGTAGCATCTTACAAGCAAAATCTAGTTGCCTGACCTAGGATTTTTATTTTTCAACTTTAATGCAGGTGTCTTGTAGAACTCTGGTTCCCCAAAATTTGATTTAATGGGCGTCCCTAACTCTCAAAAGTGACTCCTCATTCATTCATTGAATGTTCTGTCAATAAATACGTATTAAGTGCCCATTAGGCGTTTCATTTTAGTATTTCCATTTGCCTAACGCAGTATTCGTCTGACATGAGTTCAGTGGGACATGAGGTTCATGGGTGTCGTGAAAAGGAATTATTCTACAGTCAATAGAGCTTGCAAAAAAAAAAAAACTGCATTAAACAAAGATAATCATGCCTATTTGTAGAACGGTTTCTTAGAGCTGACACTGAGAATTTCCAAGTGGGGAATTTAAAGGGCCATATTGGCAATGGTGTTCTGGTTAACTGGATGCCCCTGCCCTTTTGTATTCTCCTACAGAATATCGGATTGCCAGGATCTAATTTGGTCATTGCAGAATGAGTTGTGTTTCTTACTAAAAGATTTCTAGCAGGGGCTGCCTATGACAAAGAGTGTGCTAGGCCTAAGAACGCCCCAAGTCTGACAGGGGAGTCTTTCTTTGCCTCAGATAGGATTTTTTTTCACTTAATTCATGTGTCTGGGTAAAAACATAACTTCCCTTCACTTTCAAGGAAAGCCTTTGGTCCTAAAGTGATCGCCTGAAGAAAGCAGCCATGGTATTGGAAACTTAAGTGTCTTCATGACAGCATCAACCACATTTATTATGCCTACTGGTTGGCAGGACACTCTCCTGAGCTCCCTAAAAATTTACGTAATTTGGCCCCTCGGATTTTTACATTCAAAAGAAGTGGCACGTAACATCCCCCACCCCTCCTGAGCATACACGATGAATGACGTTCACACGAAAGATACACTTGCATGTTCAAACCCATGGTTATGCACCCTTTCCAGGAAAAAGTTGGTCATCCTTCTTTTTTCTTCCAGTCAAAGAGACATATCATCATGCAATTCAGTAAGAGACACATTCAAGGGATAGCCTTGAATGTGTCCTATTTGTTTAAAGAAATATTTTGTAAAACTGGCATTTTAATTCCATAAGTGAAAAGTTAACTGGATTTGCAAAATAACTGATCATTACACGATGATGACGATGATGGTTAACATCTATGGGCTGTTTTCTATATACAAAGCAGCACTCCAAACTATGTAAATATAGAGGTACAGTTGTTTTTATATCAATTTACTTAATCCTTAGTCTTCACCACAATCATCTGAAAGGGCATTATTATTTCCATCCATTTTGCAGAAGACGACACTGAGGCAGAAAGGAGGAAGTGACTTATACAATGTTATGCAGCTGGTAATTAGTAGAATACATACTACATCATCTGCCAAATGACTTCAAAGCTCACATCCTTTTCTACAACACTAAAATATAAAATAGTATCATAAAATAGTATATTACGTTTTCAGCTGAGAACCACTAACCATCCTTAGACTGCTCTTAGTTTACCACTAGATCTTGGAAATCACATTTTCCCTTTCTCTGGAGGGGCTGGGAAGATTTCCTATAAATTCCATTTCAACCACTGGAAGTCACAGACCATTTAAGAATCAAAGGCTGGCTATGGCCACCGCATTGAGGGAATGGCAGAAAGGAAAGCGGCACATGGGTTGTTCTTCCATTCCATATCAGAGGGCAATTCTGGAGTCGGGGCTCTGGGATTCAAAGTGCAGCTCAGCACAAGCTCTGACTCTCCCTCTCCCTCGCCTAGTTGTTGACCGAGCACCCCCCAGGCCTTCCAGAGACAGCGCTGGACAGGGCACGCCAGGCCCTTGCCCTCGCGGTACTTACATTTCAGTGGGAGGAGGCAGGTAACGCACCAGGCCACAAGCTCACTGGAGCACTGGTTTCAGAGAATGATGAACTACCTAAAGGGAACAGTACAGAGCGACATGAGCCCCAGTAACTGCAGAGAGGCTAAAAACAAGTCACTGAATAGAAAGAGAACCCTGGACACAAATGTCAATGGAAAGTATAGAATCCAACGTTCTAGCTACACTTTTTTATGACACGACATTGAAGCTGCACATAAATAAAACATGGATGCTTTCAGAATGACATTCGTGGGTAACTCCCTTCTTTTGTTGATACTGTCTTCAAACTGGTAGGTAATAAAACAATACATTTAAAATGTTTTCCCTTCAAAAACCAATGTAAAGGCTTCTGCAATTTTTTAATAAAAAATTAGGAAAAATACAAAAATGAACAATCGTGCAATGTTGATATGGCCTACTTAGTTATCACAAAAAATGAGAATAAAGGAAAATAGCAACCTGAGAATGTTTGTGACACAATAAAAAATACACATACAAAATTACTTGATAGCTATCATAACTATATACTATTTTACATGCATAAACTATGTATTTTATAACTATATAATAGTTTACATGCATAAAACAAAGAGATGAACATTGCCCAGACGACAAATTCAGTTTAGTAGGGAAACTGGACTGTAGACCATATTTTCTTTTTTGACAGCATTTTCTTATTTTTGTTATTTATGAAATAATTTTTAAACTCTTCACCTGATTCTAAGACAAAGCAAGCAATCTAAGGATTTGAATCCCTGCTGACTGCATTGAGGGGAAGCAAAAGTTTTCATCATTTGACTTTCATATAAAGTGTTATTCTGTAAAAGTTTTAATATATGTTGCTCTTGCAAATGGGTGTCCTGAACTATCCATAAATTTGTTTTCAATTCAGTAGTTAATCATCACTAGACAGGCACATCCTCTAGGTAGGCTACTTAATCTATCAAAGAGTTGATCTCTCCAAGGTTAGTTACAAGTGGTGCTTGACTTTGTTCTTTCTTGCTAATTTTTTTTGTCTAGGTTGAGGTTACTTCCCTATAAATCTAATTTACAAGTTTTCTCCTCACTGCAGTGTCTGGTAAGATGGCTAATTTTCTCCCCTAAGCTTGTGACAATTATAATATTAGAATCTTTTCTAATTCCAGTCTCCCTTTTCCTTTTCATTTCTCTGTGCACCCGGCAGCTTTTGTACTAAATTTTGATACCAAGTCATTAGCATTTTACCATCTCCATTTACCATGCAGAATACAATAGGCTTTCTACTTGGAACAGGGAATCTTTTATTCTCAGAGTCGGTGGTCACCACTGTGCGATCTTACAAATCTTCCTACCTTGCGACTCACGACACCCTATTTGGGGAGTTGTCGGGTCATGGCATTTTAAATATGAATATTTCATTCTGCTATTTTTGTCATATGTATGGAATACGGTCAAGTTTGTGTGAATGTCTGTACCTCATCTGGTATTTATTTACTTCTGATGGTCAAAGTATAACCCAGGTGAGGCAGCAGCCGTGACTCCAGACCTAGAACAAGTTACTGTCAGGCCTGAAACGGATGTTCTTACCAAGAGATCCCAAGGCGTCCTCTCAGGATCCCACCAGAACAGGAGGGAAACGCGTCAGTGTCAAACCCCCGCTGTGAAGACTGTGTCTTTCCCGCCTGGCTTCTGTTGTATTGCATGTGCCATATGTGGGTGACAGTAATCCCTTTTTTCTCTCTTCAATCATTATTGATTCAAGTGTTTATTAAGAGGTCAACAGTGCCAAGCAATGGTTTATTCATTAGCTTGAACCAGTCGTTAACCCTCTGTCTCGGGGACCTTCACCCAGAGGTGCAGACAGGAAATCACTGAAGCAAATACATTTTGCGATACTGCAGAGAGTGGGAAGACCTATCGGAGATGGCTGAGCTGGGGGCTGGGCACCCAGGATGATCTAAGTGAGCCTCCCTAAGAAACTGACATTTGAGCCCAGGTTAAGTGCTGTGACTGGCCAGGTGAAGAGCTGGGGGCTGTGTACCTGACAGAGGCAACAGCAAACATAAAGACCGGCAGCCCGGGAGACTCAGGGTGCTCCAGGGATGGAGAGAGAGCCACTGTGTCTTGAGCAGAGTGAACGGGGAGTGGATGGCTGGGGCGAAGTTGGAGGGGGAGGCACGGGCCAGGTCAGGGGTTGGCAAGCTATGGCCCAGGGGCAAAATCCCTGTAGCTACCTGTTGTAAATGAACTCATACTGTTTTTTAACAGGTGTACCTTCGCAGTCACTATGATGACAGGAGACACTAACTTTGAATAAAAATTAAGCAAAATGCTATTCCTCCTATAAACAGGAATTTCATTCTTATAATTATTAGTTGCGTTACAAAAATTACACATCTATATTTTATAGTAACTTTTGTCATTTAATAAGAATAAAACCATTTTTTTATATTTTGAAATTTACCAAAGACTTTGGTCAAAATCTGTTTTCTCTCTTTTGATAAAATTGATTAATATTAGCCTTGATTTTACCTCTTGGCCCCAGAAGCCATATTTACTTACCATTCTTACAGAAAACATTTGATAACCCCTGGTTTGTATCATGCCAATTACTGTAGGAATACACTTTGCTTAAAAAATCATCCCAAGTTTGTTTTTTTTTTTCTTAATGATATCTGGTCCCTTTTTATCTTATAATAATAACGCTCATTAAATGCCTACATGTGATATTATTAGGAAATAGTACAAAGTGGAAAAAAAAAAAGCCTCTCAGATTTTCGATGACACTGAAATTCTGAAGTTGATATTCCTACTTCTATCTCTGTTTTTCTCTCAGTCCTGTCACTCCAATTTCCAGAACCGCATATAGATGCATCCCTCTGGATAGAACTGACACATAACATTGCACTAGTTTAAGGTGTACTAGAAAATAATTTGATATATGTGTACATTGTGAAACAGTCACCACAATAAATTTGGTTAACATCTATCACTCCACAGTTACAATTTTTCTTCTGGTGGTAAGGCCTTTTAAGATCTACTCTCTCAGCAACTTTCAAATATAGAAGACAGTTGTTAATTATAGTCATTCCGCTGTACATGACATCCCCAGGGCTTATTTATCTTACTAATTTAT
Organism: Camelus ferus; assembly: GCF_009834535.1. Lineage (NCBI taxonomy): Eukaryota > Metazoa > Chordata > Mammalia > Artiodactyla > Camelidae > Camelus > Camelus ferus. The sequence continues at coordinate 9,345,244 of NC_045714.1, read as the reverse complement.
ACATTTTTTCTTTGACAGTGAGAAACCTGACTACATCACCCTACAATCTATTTACTTATTTTTTTATCCTCATATACCCCAAAAATTACTTCACAATTGCTCACCCATTCTTCTATGAGAACCAGATTTACAACGTAAAACGCAGCATTTAAAATAGTTCTTATTTGCCTTTGGCCTTAGAGCATCCAGTCAAAATTCTGTTTCCCAAAGTTCTTTAGGTTACTTTTTTCTTATTCTACCCCTTCATTTGTGATACAATCACATTTGTTTATTACCATTTCTATTCCACATTGGGTTTCCCTCACATCCTGGTTGGTTTAGCTCATATATGTGTGTGTATATATGTATATATATTTTGTTTTTTGTGTATCTTTTCATTACCCTGGTTCTCAAAGTCAAAGCACTACCAAAGGCATACTCAGGCAAGCATCTCTCCTTGCTCTCCTGCCACCCTGTTCCCATTTTCAACTTCTCTCCACCCTTTTCTCACCCATCCGATGAAGGTAATGGATCTATTTAGTCTCTTGTTTCTCCAGCCTGCATTTCTTTTACACAAATGAGCAGATACGTGCCTATTTTTATAGCTTCTTTTTCTTACATGAAGGGTAACGTGCTGTAGATATTTTTCTATACTTGGCCATTTTCACTTAACAGCACATTCTGGAAATCACTCCAGATCAGTGTGATGGGTAGTGAATTCTGTGTTTTAATTTTCATATCTCTAATTATGAGTGATTGGTTCTTCATATATTTAGGGACAATTTTTGTATTTTTATACTATATATTATATTGAATATAAACATTAAATTACATATTTTATATTATACATAAATATGTATTTACATATTTTGTGTGTGTGTGTGAATTGTCTTTTGCCATATTTAAATATCAGCTTTTTGGTCCTTTTCAATCTTTAGGAAATTTTTATCTATTGGAGACATGATTATTGTGGTATGTTTTATACATACTTTCTCCCAGTTTTCAGCCATCTTTTGACTTCATTTATGTTATTGGTCCCCCCCCCCCGCCATGGAACTTTCTAGTGTAGTAAATTTGTCAATCTTTTTTTGCATTGCTGTTGGTGGTCGGAAGGCTTTCTCTGCACTATGGTTAGAGTTCACTCATGTTTTCTTCAAGTACTTGTATAACTTCATACCTTTCCATATAGCTCCCTCATCCATTTGGAGTGCACTCTTCTACATGCTGTAAACATGGATCCCGTTTAATCATTTTCCAGATGGCTGCCCAGCTGTCCCAACACCACTGATTAAAAAGCCCTGTACCTCGGTGTGTCGAGATGCTGCCTTCACTACGCACCACATTTCCTGTAAGTGCCTCTGACTGTCCTAGGCTTTCCCTGCTATCCTCACTGGTCTGTGAGTCTAGACGTGGCCCACACTGCTTTAATTATAGAGGCTTTATAGAATGTTTTCATGCTTGCTAGGACTAGACCTCCTCAGAGCTTTTCTTTTCCAAGTTTATTTTTTCCTGGCCCTTCTTACCTGTTTGTTTTTCCATATGAACTTTAGTATCAGTTTCCCTAATCCATAAAATAGCCCGTCAGTGAGGAACTTAGGCGCACCGTTAGAAGGAAATAAAGATGAGGAAGGAAGGACTAGGAAAGGACAGCCTCCTCCCCGGGACTCTCACCTCCCAGCTCAGAGCACGGCCCATCTGCTCTAACAGACTTGTTATTGGGCACCTACTGTAAGCCCACACGGCAGACGCTGGGAGTGGAGTGGTGGGCCTCGCAGAAAGAGCAGCCCTTGCCGTGAAGATGTGCTGAAAACTCTGGCAACTGGGAAGCGCAACTTGGAAGTGGTCCTTGTACATACATGCTTTTCTCTTATTGTTACAAATTCCCAGGAAACAAAACAGGGAATTTTGAAATCACGTTATAAAATCCAAAACAGAACTCACGGTCTCCCCAGTTTGCCAAGTTATTCACCCGACAGTCTCCTCTATTTACGGCAACATCTCATCAGTCACTCTCGTCTGCGTGTCTCAGTTCCACAGCGGCTCCCAAGTCCACCCATTTCTCTCCAGCTCGCCTTCACTCTCCTGAGCCAGGCCTCTGGGCCAACATCATCTTTATTTGGACAGTTGCATGTATGTCCTAAACCCTCCCTCTCCTCCTCTCTCTCCCCATTTCTCACTCAGCAGCCGGAATGATCATGATCTTTATAAACATGGCTCAGATCATGTCTCTCCCCAGCTTCACGCCCTCCAGTGGCTCGTGACCATTCCTGGGCAAATTTTCAAGTTTTTTGTTATCATGGTTTACTAGTCCCTGCAGGAGCTGGCTTCTGCCCATCTCAGGTTGCTCTCCCTCTCAGTCACTCTGCTGTCACCACCCTGGCTCTCTCCAGCTTCTAGAAAGTGCCCTGCTTCCTCCATGGGGTCCCCCCTTTCTGCCAGGTAACCTCCTCTGGGTCCCCTTCATCAGGTTCAAGCACTCCATCTTGGAGGAAGCCATCCTTCTTCAAGGCTCTCATCGAACCGTGTGCTCCGCCCTCAGATCCCTTATGACAACTCTAATACCGACTGATTGCAAGAAAACAGGGAAGAACAAAGAAACAACTGAATCCCAGACAAACTTTTTAACATCTGAGCAGTGCAGTGCCGTATTCTGGGTGATGGCCTTGGTGGGGAGTTACTGTGGAAAATTGAATAAAGTTTACTTACTTGCAGATAGACTCATTTAGATTTATGAATTTAAAATGTATACCTTTTTTCTACAGTCTTCTATAATTACTGTGGTTTGGATTACAACTTGCCATTTGAGGTTTTTATTTCAAGCACTCAAATAACAAAAGGCGACCGTTTCTTACATTATCTCCAGCACTGCCAGGTGTTCTTCCATCATCAAATTGTTAAAGAAAACACACAAAACATATGTTTTCCATTGTTCCCTGCATAATCTGTAGCTATAGAAATGCAGGATGCTTACAGTCTCAGCAGAAATGAGTGAGCATGAAATATTCATAAGCTCTGTGTTTGTGATTATTAAGTAATGGCCAATTCTGGTGAGTTTGTCATTTTTTAAAAAATGTGTAGTTATTTATTAAACAACTGAATATTCATTATGGAAGAAATTTCATTAAAATAGAAGCGGAGACAGATTTCTCAAGGGGTACAGTGAAGACTCTTGAAAATAAAGGATGGGAAAAGACACATTTGGGATTCAGCACAACCCATTCATATTATCTCTAAGGTCTTAAAAGGTATCTATGTCCTATTTATTTTAACTTCTAGTACAGAAGTAGCGTTTAAGGCTTTTGGGCTCTGGAGACAGTCCCATCTGGAGGTGGGTCTTTATCACTTACTAGTCCCTGTGATATTAGGCAAGTTACTAAACTTTGTTTAGCTTCATTTTCTTTTTCTAATCTGCAAAATGGCAACAGCAATAGACTGAGTCCTAGGGTGACTGCCCACAGCAGGGGAGATAACGCCACGCTCACTCTCTGTCTCACTGTGGCCCACAGTAACAAGCATTGATGGCATGTTAGGCATCAGGTTTCCTGAATATTGTATCTAATACTGCCTACTGCACGTTGGCACTCAGCCCATACACCTGGAAACAAATCGGAGCTTTCCCTGAATCAAATGCTGCTGAGGTGGGACCTGGAGGAAACAATGTCTAGATTTGGGTTCCAAAGAGCTGAAAAGTTCAGAGATCACACTGCTCCTTCTTGTCTTTGAGACTTTATGTCTCCCTTCCTGATCTTTCAAATGAGGATAATGGTTGATTTGTTTCTATAAATTTAATGAGAGCAGGTGAATCGGAATATTTTGTAAATTGTGTCTAATTCAAAACAAGACAGCCTTCATCTGTTTAATTCTTTCATTTAGCACAGTTAGTGAGCCCTCGGACTTCCACGGGGCACTTGGAATTGGCTACAAGCATAGAGACACACGAAATACCTGCTTCCATAGCCCTCTCCATTTCTCGGTACGAAAATCAGTGTTTGGTGTTCCAAAAACAGCTGTTATAACTTGATTAATTGATATTACAAGTATGTACACAAAGCACAAGTTCAAAGGTATGTAGTGAAATACTGAAAGATCAAAACACTGCTTGCAATAGCAGAAAAAAAAAAAAACAAACCCTAAGACATCATTAACAGCACACACATTACTGAAGTGGAATATTTCAAAGATAATATTATTAAATAAAAACTCAAGACGCTTAATTATGTGCACACACTACTGCCTGTGTATAAAAACATACACCAGAAGATGGTAAATGCAGGTTACATGCACAGCACAGATTTCTGGAAGAAGTTTGAAGCAATTCACCATGTTGTTATCTCCTTGGAGGGTAAATGGACCACTGAGGGTCATGGGAGAGAAGGAGAGAGAATTATTCCTAATTAGAAAAAGTAATTTAATCTGTTGGGAATATTCACCCATAGACACTTACCATCTCTTAAAAAAAAAAAAAAAACCAAGCTAGATAAAATAAATAAATACATACAATCACTAAGCACCAGTTTTCTATATTCCAACCTCTCTCCTATCTGAGCCACAGCAGCGAGCCTAACATTTGTCTCTGTGTGTATGTGTGATTGTTGCATGGTGGCATCTCAGGCCTCCAGCGTCCATTTTCATCAAGGTGAAGCAAGGTAAAACCTCTAAGCACTGCCCAGTTCTTCAGTAGGACCTTGAATGCTTTGAATAATCAAACATCCTGGAGTGACCTGCCGCGTCTCGGGGCCCAGGAAGCATGAGTCACAGAGAACGGGCTCCTGGGCGACGCCAAGCCCTGGGCCTGCCGGCGCCCACACGGTGGACGTGGGAGGCCCCAGAGAGCTGCCTGAAATCGGGTCAATGGGAGTCTGTCTCAATACCTTTCCAAGTGGGTTTTATTAAAAGGAGTTGCCTCTTCGAGGCCTCTGCAGCTATTAAAACTGAAAGGAAGAGAAAGTTAAAAAAAAAAAAAAATTAAAACCACTCTCTCTACCCTCCTCCGACAACACATCAATTTACGTAAATTGTTTCATCTAAGTAGCCGCAGAGTCACTTACTTAATCCGCGTGGGCGAAGCCTCAAGGTTTCAAGCTTTTGTGCTGGTGCTTGAAAAGGAATGGAAGCTTCTCAGAGCCGCGTGGCTTCCAGAAGGTGCTTACGAGCTCTTGCAGGAGGAACTGTGGGCAGCCAGCTCCCCAGAGCCAGGGGTCTCAGGCCTGGAGCCAGGAGGCCGGCCCCGCGCACCTGCAGTTTTACCAGCAGGACAGGCGATTTTGAGGGGCCCTGTTTCAAAGCCCGGCACCCCCTTGCGACCAGCCGGGACGCGGGGCTCTCCTCCCTAGGACGGCGCGGAAACGCCGAGCCGCGGCTTATGGGGGAACGCGCATGAGCCGACAGCCGCGCGGCAGGTGTTGCCCATCAGGGGCCTGCGGACCGCGCGGCGTGCGCCTGCGTGCGTTCCGATTGGAGGGCAAGGCATCCTAGAGACAGAGAGCTGGGTTCTCACGGCGGCTGCGCCTCTGACTAGCTCCGTGGCTCGGAGGAGACGACCTAACCTCGTGTCTGTTTATTGGTAATAGACAGGTGTGTTCAGGTGACATCTGAGTTGCTGGTCTTTGCAGGACTTCTGTTTTTGCAGAATCTCTAGGCACTGGCTGGCGAGGAACCAAAGAGGGGCTCAGGGAACCTCTGTGGGAAAGGAATAGAGGGAAAGTTTTATCTCTGCCCTTCTAGGTTTTCAGCTGAGACCGCTTGGTAATGAAAGATTAACAGGAGAAAAACAAGCAGAAGTTGAATAACACGTATGCCTCCTGTATACACGGGAGAGACCCAGGAAAACTTAATTAACTCCTCCAAATGGCCCCGCCCATTATTAAATACCACCTCCAGCTTGGGGTGGGGAGGGGCAGCTATGGGAGGTTATCAGGCAAAGCCCAGTAAACAAGGGTATGGTTGTGAACGCAGATTTAAGTCATTTAAGTCCTCGCCTTCTCTATTGGTATGTTTCTAGAGATTTAGTCATCCTGGTACAGGGAAGGAGACACCCTCACAGATGGAGATTTTTTTTTTCTATAGGTGTAAGTGCCTCTTGCAAAAGAGTAATTTCTGTTCAGTTTTCAGAGTTTTCCCTGTGTTTGCTGTTTCTCAAAAATAATCAGCCTGAAAGAATCTTTATGTCCAAGAGGCATCTTTGGGGTGACAAATTCTGCTCCCCTTCACCTCCATTTGAGGGGATCTTAATGGAATAGTCTTCCTTAGGTTATTGATGATGATGGAACATCCCCTCCCCACCCCCTGAGATTGTAAGTAATGATGGGAGACTCTTCCCACAGTAAAGAGGGTTGTAAAGGATAACGCCTACCTCCAAAATTTGGTACGTGAGAGTTAATCAAGAAGATGCAAGTAAAGCTGTTGGCAGCGCCCAGCACAGATTAAGCCCTAAACAAGCATGAATAGTATTCACCTGAGGCCAGTTTTCCATTTCTCAGGGGAGTCACCCAACTGGTTCAGATCTTCCCATTATTTGCTTTTGGAAATCCTGGTCCCTCTCCTTCATGGCATCATTGCATTGGTGATGTTTGATTTGTTTCTGACTCTACCACTGGACTGTGAGCTCCATCAGGGCAGGAACACTGGATTTCTGTTGTTGCTTTTCTGCACTGTCTTCTGAGGGCATTGCCCAGTGCCTGGGAAACGCTCTGATTTTTAATGAACAAATGACTGTATTGAGCAACCTCTGTCTCTCTTTCAGCTTAGACAATCAGTACAAGTATTTCCCTTGTGTACCCAAGCCAAGATCTAAATATCTAAGTCTAAATATCTAACTATCCAGCTTTAGTACAAGATAACTCGCTGTGGGCCGCCTGCAGGACAGGAACGGCACTGGACACCCCGAGCGTCTCGGGGCAAAGCTGACATTTCCCCTGCCCTGGAACCACTGGCTGACCTTTCTGGGATCCTTGGTTTCTCCTGCATCATCTGTGCTGTTAACCACATTGTGAGTCCATTTAGCTCCATGACTGGCTTCTGCTGGTCTTAAGGGGCTTTCTAAGAGGTCTTGTGATGGAAAAATTGCCCCCGAATTCTTTTGGTTCCCGCTTAATCCCCCCAAACCCCACACACTCTTTCATAACACCTACCTGGCAGATGCACTGGCCATACAGTGCGTTCAGCAATAATTACCTCTGAAATCCTAAACCACATACTGTTTCAGCACCTGGGAGGGATTTAGCTGAATGCCCACGTTAGCTTGAAGCTCAGACTGCAGAAAAAAGAAACACCTGCTTTTGACATTTTAACAGCATTTGTGCAAATCCGCGGGCATCCTCGCCGTGTGCCGTGGTGGGGCTCAGCCCTGCCTTGCTACCCCCGCATTCTGCTCCTCCCCTTTCCTCTGTGAGTTATTGTCTTCCCTGGGACTTACCCACAGTCAGTTTTTTTGTCACTTCAAACAGCATGTTCATTGTGGGTCTATGGGAGACCAAGGTCGTGTCAAAGAATAAAAAATAAACCAAATTAACAGAGGGTCAGACGTTCAGGACAGCCGAGGCCAGGCGTACATGTGAAATCATTAATGAATGGGCAACCTTTAAAGGTTTCTGTAAACAGAAGGAAGAAAAATGCAGATGAGGACAGGCTCAAGGACTGGCTGGCCAAACCCCGAGTGTCCTTAAGGGGCATGCTGGCACATAGTAGGTACTCAAAACTGTGTCTGAATGATGTTGCAGGGGGGCCAACCATCCCAGTTTGCCTGGGATAAGTGATTTCCAGTGTTAAAACTGGGACAAGCTGGTCACCTTAGGTTAGCACGCACTGCTTTTGGAGTGACCTGATAGCCCAGACTCCCCCACAAGCCCCTGTGGTAACCGACGCCTCGTCTAGGCGCATGCCCCCTCCACTCCTCTCCTTCCTATTGTCAGGTTCAAAGCACACACCCGTCCTGTGTCCCTGGGGACAGTGCACTTGGAGCCAGGATGGATGGCTGATGGCGAGGGAAGAAAGGAATGTTGTCCTTTGATATACCCGACATATTCTTTCTTTCCTTTTATTCCCTTTCCGGCAGAGCGATGTGGACCCAGACATCTAAGAGCTTTTAAAATACAATTTCAAAGGCAGAGTTGCTTCTCTGAAAAGCCATCACATGCACTGTCCCAGAGCAGTTCATGCCCAGCAAATGAACGAGATGCCGAGGCTCCACCATCGTCTGCCGACTGTGTCACCCTGGGCCTGGAGATGTAAAGGGTCGCGCAGGGAAGCGACACAATGAAACTCAAAATAGAGAAAAAAACACGCAGCCCTGGACACTAGTCTCTGGAGTATATTTTTTAGTCTTGCAATTAGGAAACATTTGATCCACGAAAGAGAAAGAAAAACTGAGAAAAGCAAAGAATGGAGGTCGGGGTCTAAGAGGTAAGGGCTGGAGTCGCTGAACGAATCGTCCAGAAGGTAGAAGACAAAAAGAGGAAAAAGCTTCAAGGCACGGATAGGAAACCGATCAGAGTTAGAAGGCCCTCCAGGGCATCAGGAAAAGGAAGTAAGAGATCCTCAGGCAGGACGGTAGTACTGACCGCAGTGGCCGGGAGCCAACAAAGAAGAGTTCTGGCCTGCTATCAAGGAGTTATTAAGCAGGTGAAAAAAAAAAAAAAAAAGGAAGAAAACCCCGGGATCAGATCCTGCAGACAGGCTGCTCCCCCCACTCCAGGAATTCAGAACAAAGAGGACGTTCGGGAGGGAGCTGGAAACAGAGCACGCCGCGGTCTTGCACAAGCAAACAAGGTTTCCACGGCTGGCACTGTCTCTGGGCTCACCTCTTACTCTTTGCTTAGTTGAGTTTTAATTGGATCTCAGCAGCAGAACAGGAAAAGCTAAACTGGCCCTGCGTCCAGGAACACCGCTGCCCACAACAAACCCAGCCGTGCGCCCCCAGGCTGCAGCGGGTAGGAAGTCAGAAACCACTTCCATCAGGGAAGAACGACAGGGCTTTCCTAGGAAACAGCCATACACGCCTGAGAAACAGGATATGCATCCAATCCTTGTATCTCAGCCAGCGCAGGCATAACCTGAGCATTTACAATGCTGCTTTAAGATATCTATCTGATGTGTCCTAGAGGAGTTCATGTATGCCTGGTGTGTTGTGCCTGGTTATCGTGGAACATTCTTCCACACCCAGACACACCATTTGCCGTATTGAGTACCTACTGTATGCATTTCCTACTGCAAGCATTGAACACGTACTGTATATATGTTGCACTATCCTAGGTGCTAGCACTAGGATAGAGCGATGAACAAAGCAAAGTTCCTGCCTTCATGGAACTTAACATTTCCATTGTCAAGACAGCTTAAAAACAAACACTTAAATATAGAATAGACATTTTATACGAGTACTTCAATAAAAAAGAACAAAGCAGGATAAATTAGGAGCTTGGATGCGAGCGATATTTTAGACACGGTGGCCGGGCACAACGTCTCAGGGAGGGACTGAGCCATGATCCGTGTACCGTGATACACAAGGATTTTCTCAGGCAGAGGATATAGTGAGTACAGAAGCCCCTGTGCTTGTCATACTGGAGGAACTCCTGGGAGGCCACGATCCAGAAGCTTGGACCAGAGTGCCGTTCATGGAAATGGTGACAAGTGTTTCATGCTACGTAAAATGTATTTTGAAGGTAGCGCTGTCACGGTGAGACATTCTAACACAGAAAACCCAGACACCAGATTTCTCCTCTCATGCAGACAGACTCTCTAAATTGCACCCCCTCGGTGATAAACAGAAAATGACTTTGATGCTTAAAGGACAGAAAGCAGAATTGCCTCATGATGTCATGCCTCTATTTCATGCAGCCATGCATTCCTTCCTCCACCCGTTCACTTTATAAGCATTTATTTAACATCTAATACCTCTCCAGCACTGGGCTGGATCCTGGGAGAGAAAAAGGAATAAGGCACAATTTCTGTGTTCAAGGGTGGAATCTTGCTGACGAAGACAAACACGACTACAGGACAGTGTGGCCAGTGCCTTCCTCGTGGTTTATGCTGAGTGAGCCACAGGTGTTGAACAATGAAGGTTGGCCCAGGGGCCCTATCACAGGAGGTGAGAGGCAGAATCAAATGATGTCAACTGAAGCATGAGGAGGTGCTTGCCAGGAAAAGTCAGGGAGGGCATGAGAGTGGGGAGAGGGAATTCTAGGCAGAGGGGGCCTGCTTGGAAGCACAGATGGTGAGATGAGGGGAATTAGCGAGCACGAGACATGGCAACAGTTTGGTGCTGCTGGAGTGACATTTCTCACAATTCCCTGCTGACTGTATTCTGTGCTAAATGTGCAGACTTTCAGACCCCTCCCTGAGGGATGCTGACTCAGTATGTGTATAGTGGGAAGGGGGTTTGTGAATCTTCTTAAGGACCCCGAGGAATTGTGACTTTTAGGAAGTTTAGGATTCACTATTGGGGGTAGGTTTGCATTTCTCTGATAATTAGTGATATGGAGCATTTTTTTCATGTGCCTATTCACCATTTGTATGTCTTCATTGAAGAACTGCTTGTTTAGGTCTTCTGCCCATTTTTGGATTGAGTTTTTTGTTTTTGTTTTTGTTTTTGTTTTTGTTTTTGTTTTTGTTTTGTAACCGGGGGATAGGGGCTGGGAAGGGATAAATTGGGAGTTCGAGATTTGTAGACACTAACTACTATATATAAAATAGATAAACAGCAAGTCTCTACTGTATAACACAGGGAAGTGTACTCAATATCTTGTAGTAACCTATAATGAAAAAGAATATGAAAAGGAAAAAAAAAAGAGTCAGGGGTGGAAATGTGCATCTGGAGAGATGGACAGGACAGGAAAGGCCCTCCAGGAAATGGATGTATGAACATTACACGTGGACTTTGGATGCCAGCAGTTAGGTTTCATGACATTTTGAGAAAGGAAGGAAGAAGAGGGGAGGAAGAGGTGGAGGGCAGAAAGGACAGCAGAGGGAGATTAGAGGACTAACAAAAGGTGGTTATATTTTATTTTGGCAAGTAAGAAAATAAACCCTTTCACACAGAGACACGCACAGTGCCATTTTCTATTGTTTCATAGGAAAAAAAGAACATTTTAAATTTAAAAATGCCAAAAGTCATGATCTCACAAAAAATAATAAAAATACGGGATTGGTTTTTGGTTATTGCTGTAACACATTTCCACAAACCTGGTGGCTTTACCTAACACAGCTTTATCATCGTACGGTTCTGTAGTTCAGAGATCAGATGTGGGTCTCGTCTCGCTGGGCTAAAGAGGAGGTGTCGGCAGGGCTGCTCTCCTTTCTGAAAGCTCCACAGGCAAGTCTGCTTCCTGGCCTTTTCCAGCTTCTAGAGGCTGCTCGCAATCATTGGCTCCTGGTCCCTTTCTCCATCTTCAAGCCAGCAATGACGGATTGAGTCTTTTCCACATCACATCTCTCTGATGCTCCTTCCATCAACACGTCCCTTTCTCTGACTAAAACTGAGAGAGGCTGTTCACTTTTAAGAATTCAGGTGACTCAGGATAACTCAGGATGAACTCCTAGTCTCAGTGTCTTATTCGTGCTTGCAAAGCCCTCTCTGCCATGTAAAGGAACTGAGTCACAGGTTCTAGGATTAAGAAGTGGGCATTTAAGGGAGGGGGCATTATTCTGGAGACCAGACACATTAAATTGAAAAAAAAAAAACAAAACCCTAGCTTCATGAGAACCTCGTTCCACGGTTCGTAGTCTCCCCACCTCACTCTGGATCATCAGTGGCCCCATTTGGAAGGAACCCACCCAGGTCTACAGGAGGGTATTTAAAACCAGGGGTCATCGGCATCCGGCAAAGAATTTTAAACTTGGGAGTCACAGGGTCATATCAGTGAAGAAGATTCCATGAGTATCCAGTTAACTCAGATACTTCACAGTTATTAACCAAAAGAGGTGACCCAATTCTCTCTTAAATTCCCAGTTAAAATGGACACCTCCTTCACTTATTTTATACTCGTTATAAATTGCTGTCCTTAAGAAAGAAGGCTCTCAGTGGTTCTGCCCCAAACTTGGTTGCTAGAACCTCTGCTTTGGACAGCGTACGGAGCTCAAGTTTGTAATATGCAGGAATTTTGTGTGGAGATATCTTATCTGTAGATTCTGCCTTTTTCACGAGAAACCCTTGGTGAGTTTGCATTGATGCAGACAAATAAACCCAGTTAGCACAAAAGCTGGTCTGTGCAATCATATTCGTCACTTCTTCCAAAGGATTTGTTTTTTTTAAATAGCATCTCACTGCATAATAAGTGAATCTAAAGGGAGCGAAGGAAGTTCATTTAGAGGCAGGGAAAAGAACACAGAGATACATGACAATATTTAATAGCCAAGAGAAATGACTGAGCTCAGCATAAAGTCTGATGTCTCTCAGTCACCTCAGAGTTTGCAAGCTTTGTTTTATTCCTCTGTGACAGATGAAGTTCAATAAAGTGTATTTACTTTAACGGATTTCTCTGACTTTGGTTTCAAGTCACTTTCCTCCAACTCTGTATTTTTTCTTAGACTCCACGAGACTCTCACTGAAGCCCAAAGTCAAGGAGGGAGCAGAGTCACAGAGAACAGCCGGTTGCCCAAGGTGCCAACCGAGAGCGAACTGTGGTGGATTCAGCCAGAGAGGAGGTGAGAGGGGCTGGAGGTCCGTGTTCTGTGATTCCTCAGTGTTTTCTATTCTTCAGTTCACCTTTTGGATGCATCACAGAAGTCTCTCCTGCCTTTCCACATATAAATTGTAGAATGATCTACTGAAGAATTTTTCTCCTCTTGAAAAGTTTAACTTTTTAAGGTAAAATAGAGTATGAGGGGGAAATAGATCATTCAAACCCCTACTACCCATAACTAACCACTGTTAATGTTTTCTCCTATCTGATGTTCAAAATCTCCTTAAGACGTGATAGGGCTCCAGTTGTGGGTAAGATGGCGTAAACTCACACCACTGTGCCTCCCCCGCTGAACGCAGGCAGGAAACCCAGACAGAACCCGCGGCGCGGCTGTTTAGGGACTGGAAGCATTGGAATTTAAATTATATGTAAATACATATATTTTCCTTCAGGTATGTCTAGGACTCATAAGACAGTAGCCCAAAGCCCAGGACTGAGTTCTGGCTTCAGTCTCCAGAAAAGGGCTTCATGTGTAGCCCCGAGATCTGGCTTGAGGATGGGAAGAGGGTCTCAACACTGGAAAGCAGGTCGCCCTCCCTAAAGTGGGTGGTCCTCATCAATCAGCTGAAGAAGAAAGAGGGTGAGCCTTCTATAGGGAAGCGGGGACTACCCCTCCTGAGTGCCTTGAGCTGGGACACTAGCCCTCCTCTGCCTTCTGGCTGGAGCTACACCACCAGGTCCGAGATCTCCAGCTGGCCAGCTGCAGCTCATGGGTTCGCTGGCTCTCAGCCTCCAGAATCATGGGAACCAATTCCTGACGACACATACACATCCTACTGGTTCTGTTCCCTGGAGAGCCCTGATTAAAGACTATGTAATTCCATGTATAAGACAGCTGCAAAAAGACAAGACTGTAGTGATAAAGAATGGGTCTGCAGTTGAGAGGGCTTAGGGACTGGGGGAGGGTGTCACTGCAGAGGGATAACGTGAGGAAGTTTCTGGGAGTTGTGGCGTTGTATACCTTGATTGTGATGGTGGTCACACACATCTACATATATGCTGACATTCATAGAATTATGCACCAAAGAAAAAAACAACTCTTCCTGTATGTAACGAGCAAAGTTCTGACACACAGCACTCTACAAATTTAAAGTGTACAGCCCAATGATATAATGCATGCCAATTATATCTCAATAAAACTGGGGGGGAGTTAATTTTTAGAAAAAAAGGAGTGTTGGTCCACTGTTTTTGCTAAAATAATACTGATTATTATAAAAAATAAAATGGGAGTTTGAGATTTGCAGGTACTAACTACTGTACATAAAATAGATAAACAAGTGTATATATATATATAACACAGGCAAATATATTCAATAACTTGTAGTAATCTACAGTGAAAAAAGAATATGAAAAGAAAAAAATAAATAAAAATACTTGATGAAGAAAAATAAAAATATGAAATTTTAAACAGGCTCCCAAGACAACCATACAGACATTGTATAAGTAACACTTTCTAAACACCATTCCAGGCATCTTCCTACAAACCTGCATGAGTAGATGGATGAATGGACAGACAGGGAGGTGGATGGGAGAAGAAAACAGAAACACTCTAGGGAAATGTTGTAGAGGGTTTTAAAATTAAAAATATTAAATCTTTTGTTAAATTTAACAGAAGAAATAAACTGAAAAAAATATATAAATCATTAAAAGGCAAGTAAATCATTCTCCCCCAAAAAGGGAACCTCCCAATATTCCTAAAATTTAGAAAAAATATAAATAACATTAAAAATCGAGTCTTTTTTTTAACCTACAGTTTTAGCTGTGATCTGCTCACTTGTATGAATAAGGATCTAACACTTCTTTCAAAACCCTCTGCCACCTTCTAATTTGTTCCTCACTCATTATAGTATTTTTACCTTTTCAAGTTTACTATATACACACTCTAAACAATTTCCGTAGTTGATCATCAGTTTGGTATTTATATTTGAGTAAACACACAATATACATATACATTTACACACACATAATCTATGTGTATGTTGAATATATATTCACATACATACACATATATTCAGTGCTTGTCACCAGTCAGTCCTTTTGCCAGTCCTCTGTATGAAGTCTGTTATTTGCTTTAAACTCTTAAATGATTGGATGATATTGACAAGTTTTTTTTTTCTTTAAGGAGGAATTCATAGGCATTTCAGATTGAGAAGGTTGGCCATTTTCTTTATACTTGGATAACTTCTTAATTGTATTAAGAATACATGTGTATTCTGGTTCTTGCTTGACACGTTCTTTCAAAACTTTGTTCACGTCTCAGTTTTCTTCCCGACAGTCTAAACCACCTGTTCCACTATACCTCGCCTGCCTGCTAATGCCACAATCTTCCCTTAAGCCCGGGACTAACTCATTCTGAAGCACACCTTCTTTAAATGTAGAGTTTCCTCGGTGCTCCTTTTAGAGGCAATACCCTATTATGAAGATCTCATGAAATCATTCATTTGAGAAACTTTTATCGAGTGTGTACTACACACCACACACTCACCGCCGGGCACATAGAGACGGACATGATCTCGGCCAGGCTCTCAGTGAGATACCACCTCACGAAGGAGGACTGTCAAGTGAAAAGGAAATTACAACGTCAAGGATATTACAGACAGCCTGCCGCAGAGGTACCTGCTGAAGGCTCGAAAGAGACAGTGTTGAGTCTCAAATCCATTTTTCTTACCAGCTTTTACTATTCCACATGGAAAAAGGAAAGGAGACTGGTGGAGGCTTGGTAAGTTATGATGCCAAACAAGCAAATCAAACGTCCCTAAAAGGGTTTCTCAACCTTGGTGCCACTGACGTGTTGGGACAGCCGAGTCTCTGTTCTGTGCCTTGTAGGACGTTTAGCAGCATCCCTGGCTTCTGCTCACAGGATAACAGTCATATTTCTCCTTCTATTCGTGATAATCAAACATGTCCCCAACATTGCCAGATGTCACCTCGAGATGCAAATCACCCCCAGACGAGAACCTCTGCCCTAAATCAACCCTCCTTTTGAGTCTCCTTTTGTTTTGTTGTTTTGTTTTGTTAATTGCCTTACAAAGTGGGGACATCTGCTGGTGAGTTCTTGTTATCTTTTTGAGTCACTATTCACATCTTATTATTCCTTTGAAATTTTATGAGGGGAAGATTAATGAATTCATTATCTTTAAGCATCCATTTTGCTGTCACTCTGAGAAATGACATTGTTCTAAGGAGTAAAGGGTCCAAATTTTCTGGTTATCAACTGTGCTGTTCAGCAAATCGCCAGCACAAATGTCATATTGAGAGCCGTGAGTAACTGTGTGTATTATTATTTTCTGTATCTTTATCCCATTTCCATGGTTAAATGCAACACATTTGATACTTCGATTGATATGCCCCAGGGAGTTTACTGGTCCAAAAAACGGTGCAAGGATGAGGGTCCAGGCACATAAGGGATGATGCTCAACAGATAAATCAAATCTAAGCATCTGCATTCTTGACACTGACAAAATAATTACAATAAAATATAGCCTGCAGGGTTTCATCTTGAAACTAGAAAAACAAAACAAAATTGCTAAATGTTTAAAACAACAACATTTGGACAAATTGAAGCATTCAAATCACGTTTTAAGGGATGTATTATTTTACCTTCATTTTTTTCTTATAAGAGTATTCAAAGTCTTTGTGATCATTTACAACTAGGTGTATACATCTGTAAGCGTATCCGCCGAGAAGTCACAAAAAAGTGAGAGTGAATTTCTTTTCACTTCATAAACTAGAGTCAGAAGAAACTACACAAGAAATTCGGAGTGCATTTATTTTACAGACACTGTGGAGAGCATTGTTCTGCGTGCTTTACAGATATTAAGTCATTCAATGTCGACTCTCCGAAGTAAGAATTATTTCTATTCTATGTTACAAATGAGGAAAGAAAAGGACAGAGAGTGTCGGTATCCTGTTCAGCATCACACAGCTAGTGATGAGCTCCGCTGGGATCTGAAGCAGTCCCTCTGGGCCCAGACGGGTCTCTGTTGTTAATCACTTCTGGCTATTTCTCAGCAAAAAGGAGCTAAAGTTCACACACCCTTAATAAATTAACTGGAAGTTATAATTCTGTATCTATACCTACGTCTGTCTTGGGGAGAGCTGTAAAACGTCATTTCTATTTCAAGGATGTGATCCAGAGTTATCTGCAAGCACCCAGAAATCTAAAGAAAATCTCTATGGAAGTCCCTCTGTCAGTGAGGTTGATTCTCCAACTGGGGCTGAGGAAAAGACGAGCGTTCTCCCTGCCTTCACCACCGAGTCAGTTCCATGGGTCTTCTCTCTGATAACTTTGTAGCAGACAAATCACACACATACACATATCGGGTCCCCTGCAGTACCTAACTGTACTTAAAAATAGTGTCAATGAATGCCAGCGGATTTAAATTAATTTAATTGCACAAATGATGTATTAAGATTCAAGCTAGTATAATTGTTTTTAAATTTTAACTTTCTTTGGAGATTATTGTAGATGTGTAAGAAATAATACAAAGATATTTCCTGTACTCATAACCCAGTTTCTCCTGTGGTTACACCTTGCAGAACTGTAGTACAGATGGTCTCAATGATTTGTTTGACTTTACGACTTTATGATGGTGTGGAAGTGATGTGCATTCATTAGAAACCGTACTTCGAAATTTAAATTTATATATTTTCCTGGGCTCATGATATGTTGGAGATACTTCTCCATGATGCTGAGCAGGGCAGGGAGCTGCAGCTTCCAGCCAGCCGTGCGATCACAAGGTGAATCACCCACCTGTAAACCTACAGCCAGTCTGTACCCAGGTAACCATTCTGTCCTTCACTTTCAGTACAGTGTTCAATGGATTACATGTGACATTCAACACTGTATTATAAAATAGGCTTTGTGTTAGATAATTCTGCCCAACTATAGGCTAATGTAAATATTCTGAGCACATTTAAGGTAGGCGAGGCTAAGCTATGCTGTTCAGTAGGTTAGGTGTACTAAAATGGATTTTCCACTCACATACTTTCAACTTATGATGGGCTTATCAGGACGTTAACTCCATAGTAAGTTGAGGAAGATCTGTACAGCATCACAACCAGGATGCTGACACAGATACAGTTAAGATACAGAACATCCCACGTCCCTCCATCACCACAAGGACCACTCCTATTGCCCTTTTATAGCCACACCCACTTCTCTCCCAAACCACAACCCTCTGTAAACTCCTGGGAACCACTAACCTGCTGTCTATTTCTACAACCTGTCACTCATTTCAAGAATATTATATAACTGAAATCATACACTCTGTACCCTGTTAGGACTGGCATTTTTCACTCAGCACTTTTCTCTGGAATTCATCTAGGCGGTGCGTGTATCAATAGCTCATTCCTTTGCATTGCTGAGTAGTGTTTCATGGATGTCCCACAGTTTAACTGTTTCCCCATTGAAGGACATCTGGGTTAGATTTGGTTTGAGGCCGTCATGAATAAAGCAGTTATAAACATTCACGTGCAGGTTCCTGTGTGAACATAGATTTTCTTTTCTCTGGGATAAATGCTCAGAGGTGTAATTGTTGGGTTGTATGACAGTCCCATGCTTAGTTATTTAAGAAACACCCCACCAGCAATATATGAGTGATTCAATTTCTCTGTATCCTTGCCAGCATTTGGTTTTGTCATTTTTTTTACCTTAGCCATTCTAATATGTGTGTAGTGATAGCAGATTGTGGTTTTAACTTTTTTTTTCATGGTTAATAATGTCAAACAGCATTTTATGTGCTTCTTTGCTACTTGGATATCCTCTTTGGTAAAATGTCTCTTTATGTCTTTTGTCTGTTTTATAAATGAGTTTTTAATGTTGAGTTTTGAACATTCATTATCTGTTTCTTCAGCACTCGTTAGGTATGGAGCTTGCAGATATCTTCTCCCAGTCTGATGCTTGGCTTTTCACTCTCTCAAAAGAGACCTTTCAAGAACAGAAGTTTTTACTTTAGGTGAGGTCTAATGTATTGGTTCTCCCTTTTATGGACTGTGAAGTCTAACAAGTTTTTGCCTGGCTCTAGATCCTGAATATTTTCTTTTTTTTTTTTTTTTTTGAGTGTTTTATGGTTTCAAGTTTTACATTTACAACTGTAATCTATTTTGAGTTAATGTTTGTATAAGGTTGAAGGTTGATTTTTGTGTGTGTGTGTGGCTATTTAGTTACTTTGGCACCGTGTATTGAAAAGGCTATTTTTCCTTCATTGAATTGATTTTGTTCTTTTGTTCACAATCATTAGGGAACACGTATGTGAGCCTGTTGCTGAAATCTGTTCTCTTCCATTGATCTGTGTCTGTCTGTTTGCCAATCCCATACAGTCTTGATCACTGTTGCTATATTATAATTCCTGAAATCATGTAGGCTGGTTCATCTCCCCTTCCTTTTCTCTTTCAAGATTGTTTTAGCTATTCTAATTCCTGTGCCTTTCCATACACATTTTAGAATAATTTTGTCTCTCTCTACAGAAAATCTTGCTGGGATTTGGGTAGGAATTTGATCAAGCCTGCATATGAATCTAGAGCGCATTAGCTTCTTTACTAAGCTGAACCTTCCCGTACGCGCACGTGGTATGAATCTCCATTTTCGTATTCAATTCTTTCACTAGCATTTGTATTTCTCAGTGTACAAGTCCTACACATGTTTTGTTAGATTTATACCCACGTGTTTGATTTTGGAACAATTATAATGGCATCATATTTTAAATTTCAGGATACACATGCTCATTGCTGGAATAAAGAAATGCAGTGATTTTGTGGGGATAGATTTATCTTGCCTTCTGTGCCCTTGCCGAACTTGCTTATATGTTCAAGAAGGCTTTTTTTTTTCTTTTTTTTTTTTAGATACTTTGTGATGTTTCACATAGGCAGTCATGTTATCCACAGATTTTGACTGCTAATTCTTTCTTTCTTTTTTAGATGGATGCTTTTTAGTTCCTTTTCTTGTCTCTTTGACCAGCACTGTGTTGAATCAGCGTGATTAGAGCAGACATCCCAGGGAACCAGCGGAAAGACACCGTCTCGGTTCTGAAGGTGGAAAAGTCAAATGATGGGAGAGACCCTGGCTATTTAGTGGCCGTGTTGACTTCTAGGACATTCCCATACCTGTTTCTTCTAGACTTCTTGTAAAGTAGATAACATTTTAATTTTATAAGCCATTTTACTTGCAAGCAGACTCACCAGGCCTTGTATATTTGTATATGCATTAAGTTTGAGTATCATGTGTATGTATGTGAGATAGACCCATATCAGCGACATGGTCTCTAAAAGCTGGTTGAGTCAAGTTTTCAAGTTGTATGAACTGGAGGAGGGAGGAGAAGAAGGAAGAGAAAGTGGAGAAAGAGACTGCACTATGTTCATCCTACTACGTCCCTCGTGTTGTGCCAACATTTTTTAAAATGCATTTTTAAAATTTTAGATTAGTTGTAGATTTCTAGAAAATTTGCAGAGATGGCACTGAGAGCTTCCTACCTCCCACATCTATTTTCCTCTGTTGCTCACATCTTACATGGTTCTGGTACACTTGTCACAACGAATGAACCAACATTGTTACATTATTATTAAGTAAATTCTATACTTTATTGGGGATTTTGTTAGTATCTAATGTAGGTCCTTCTTTTTCTCCCTTCCTTCGTTTTGTATCAGGATCCCATGCAGACACCATATGACATTTATTACTGTTGTCACGTCTCCTTAAGCTTCTCTTGGCTGTGACAGTCACTCAGACTTTCCTTGTTGTTGATGCCCATGGGAGTTTTGAGAAATACTCATGAGGTATTTTGCAGAATACCCTCAATCTGGGTCTGTCTGTTGTTCTTACAATTAGACTGGGTTTACAGACTTTGGGGGAGGGAACACCAAAGATGTAAAGCGTCATGCTTATCCCCTCCTACCAAGGGCACATATTATCCGTGTGACTCGTCACTGCTGGCACTGACCTTGGCCATCTGGCCGACGTCCTGTCTGCCAGTGTAAAGTCCCTTTTAAGCCCCGGCTTTCTGCGCTGCCCCCCTCGCAGAGAGGTCATTGTGGGCGGTCCAGTCAGAGGGTGGGAGTTGTGTTCCGCCTCCTTGGTGGGGGGTGGGGGGACAGCGGATCCGCACACATTATTTGCAAGTCTTCGGTGCGCGTGCCACACATTACAACTTCAGTGTCTCATGTCCTCCTCACCGCAACTACTATCCCCGTTTAACATACGAGAGAGTGCAGGCTCTGAGGGGTTCGGTTACTCATCCACAGTCACAAAGCAAGCAGGATTCCCAGTGTAGTCTGGGGCACCAATTTCCATTCTGTCACATCTCTGTGCCTGAGTGAATTATCCCACGGAGCATCTGGTTTGGTTCGTTACCTCCGTTAACTTGTCTGATTTCTCTCAGCTGAACAATGTCCCACCCCTGGAAATGGCAGGGCTGTGGTTACTTAATCTAAGGCTGGCATTTCCCCTGTTTATTTCATCTGAGCCCCTCCGGACGTTGCATATTCCTTTATGGTATTAGCCCAACCTCGTAAAGATCTAGTTACACAGTCTGATGTTATGATGAACCAAGGGTAGGATCAATGTTACCTAAATGACTAGTCAGTTTGGTTCTTGCACGTTGAAAGTTAGAGGTCTAACTGTGACAGTGAAAACCATAGCTCTGTGAAGCTGCCGGACACTTACTTTTTCAAACTTCTGTGTTTTCATTGGCAAGAAATATTCATCATCTGACCCCCCAGGTCTGCGACGGAGCATACAGCGTGATGTGATGTATTTGTTTGCACCCACTGTCCGATTCATGACTGCCAGTACCTATTTCTTTTGGCAAGTAGCCAGACCTTTCCCCTTCATTCCCTGGTTTGTCCTCCTCACCTGGCATTCCCTCCAACTCTCATAAACATCAATCCTTACACACCATTAGGGTTCACATTGAGGTACCAACCCTCTTAAATGGAAAACGGAAAAGCTGTCGATAAACAGTGTAAGAGGCATATCACTATGGCTAAAGGGACACGAACGTCGATCTTGGTGAGAAATATGAGTAATCTCCTAAATTTATGGTCATATCAAGGGCTCATCTGTTTTAATACCCTGAGTACAATTCTTATTTGATGATCATTGAGGGCTGTTGTATACACACAACACTCTGACTGTGTAAAGCATTTTTTACTTTTCAAAGGCTTTTTACAAGCCTCGTTTTATTTGCTCACCACAACAGCCCTGTAAACATGAGATTCGGGGCTTTGCAAGAGCGTCTCAACCCTGAACGAACATCCAAGTCACCTGCAGGGTTTAAACTTCTTCCTTGGCCCCACCTACCGAGGGTTTGATTCCACAGGACTCCGCATTTCTTTTCCAGGCATGGTCTCCCCCTTCCCTGCCTCATTGATTTGCACCTCCTTTGCCTCCTCCCTGACCTCTCAGTCCACCTTTCACTTCCTCCAGGAATCGGCCCTTTTCATCAGTTGGTTGCCACTATTATAAGCCCTCCTTTGACATATTTAGTTTTCTTATGGTGACTACTTGTCATGTTTGTCTCCCCTAATATCCTCGTGAGGACATTTAATTTTTGCTCCCCAAGTCCTAGCACAGTGTTCAGCACAATGAGGTGCTTACTCAGCATGTGCTCGAGAAATACGCTGAATTCATCAGTGGACACATAACACACCTGAGACAGGTTTTTGTGGGGTTTTTTTTGCCAGCTCTGCATGGAGATTCTGAGCTGAGATGTTCTATATACCGTGTTTCCATTGTACAGATGAGAAAAATAAGGTGCGAAGGGAAAGAAAGTTTGGGTTTAAGTCACAGGGACAGGCAGAGGGGAAGATGAAGCTCAGATCCAGCTCTCTCTCCTGGGACCCATCACTGGATCGCCCTCTGTCTCTACGCCATCCTTTGCACCATGACTCAGTCTTCACATTCTGTATTGCTCCTCTCTAGTCCCCGAAGGCAGACGGGGAAGACCCTCTTCTGTGTTCTTGGAGAATCCCTTACCTGCCACTGTTACACGCCGCAGTACGTTAGGCTGATGAACTCATCTGAGGTTCCGGAGAATGAAGACCAGGTGCGCTACCCATTTCTGGATCCCCAGCAGCCAAAGCAGTGCCTGTGATGAAGGAGAGCCTTAAGCAATGTTTATTGCATGGATGGATAGACAAGGGAATGCAGGGATGGATAAACACAGCAAGTTGCAAAAGTTAAAAAAGAAGCCCTTGATTACAAGTGAGTGTTTTGGATCTCTTTAGTGGTCACTTATTTTCTATGAGAATAGAAATTTAGTGGAAATACAGACTTAGGAGAAAGCATACAAATTCACCTTCCGTGGGCAACAGCGTGTTTATGTGCCTGGTGGCCTGTCAGTCTTCAGCTTCCATCAGATCCATGACGAGCCCACAGTGCCTTAGCAAAGGCAGGATGGCTGGGCCATGTGTACGCACTTGACAGGAAGATGAAGCACTGAGATGGTTTTGCCCATTTAGAATATGATGTTCCCATTACAATTTTTTAATTGAAGTATAGTTGATGTGCAGTATTATACAAGTCACAGGCATGCAATATAGTGATTCACAATTTTTAAAGGTTGTACTCCACTTATAGTTATGGAATATTGGCTATATTTCCTGTGTTGCACAATATATCCTTGTAGTTTATTTTATACGTAATAGTTTGTATCCCTTAACCCCCTACCCCTATATTGTGCCCCCCCTCAACTGGTAACCACTAATCTGTTCTCTATGTCTGAGAGTCTGTTTCTTTTTTTGTTACAGTCACTAGTTTGTTGTATCTTTTAGGTTCCATGTATAAGTGATATCATACAGTGTTTGTCTTTCTCTGTCTGACTTATTTCCCTTAGTGTAATACCCTCCAAGTCCATCCGTGTTGTTGCAAATAGCAAAATTCCATTCTTTTTTATGGCTGAGTACTATTTCAGTGTGTGTGTGTGTGTGTGTGTGTGTGTGTGTGTGTGTGTGTGTGTGTGTATAAAACATCTTCTTTATCCCTTCATCTGTTGATGGACACTTAGGTTGCTTCTGTATCTTGACAATTGTAAATAATTCTGCTGTGATCACTGAGGTGCATGTATCTTTTTGAAAGAGTGCCTCTGTTTTATTTGGATATATACCCAGGGGTGGAATTGCTGGGTCATATGGTAGTTCCATTTTCAGTTTTTTGTTTTCCACATACTGTTTTCCACAGTGGCTGCACCAATTTACATTCCCACCAACAGTGCAGAAGGGCTCCCTTTTCTCCACATCCTGCTAACACCTGTGCCTTGTGCTCTTCTTGCTGACCGCCACGCTGGCAGGTGTGATGTGGTATCTCTTTGTGGCGTGATTTGCATTTCCTTGATGATGAGCGATGTTGAGCATCTTTTCATGTGCCTGTTGGTCATCTGCACGTCCTCTTTGGAAAATGTCTGTTTAGGTCTTCTGCCCTAAATTTTTCAATCAAGATATTTGTTTTTTTTGATGTTGAGTTGCACGAGCTGTTTATATAGTTTGGATATTAACCCTTTATCAGTCATATCATTTGCGAATATTTTCTCCCATTCTGTAGGTTGTCTTTTTCTTTTGTCTACAGTTTCCTTTGCTCTGCAAAAGCTTTCAAATTTAAGTAGGTCCCACTTGTTTATTTTTGTTTTTATTTCCTTTGCTTTAGGAGACAGAGCCAAAAAATTTTGCTGTGATTTATGTCAGAGTGTTCTGCCTATGTTTTCCTTGAGGAGTTTCTGGTCTTAAATTTAGGTCTTTTATCCATCTTGAGTTGATTTTTGTATATGGCTTATGTGGTGTATATGGTACACTATCTAGTTCAATCTGATTTTTAGAGGTCATGGCCTGATAAAGCAAACCACTGAGAGGATTGTGTGACTCACACTATCCCAGGCTTCCATTAGGCCAAATTGGGTTCTATTTTAAGTGAGCAGGTGAATCTCGGAGGATTTCCCAGAACACTGTCGGGTGGCCACAAATGTTACAGTTAGAGACTGTAATGGGTAACAAGGATAGTTTGCATTCAAAGACTGCTTACTGACATGATCTCAGTTAATTCTCCCAACAGACCTATGAGGCAGGTACCATAGCCAATATCACTATATTGTAGAGAAGACATTGTGATGCCAAGAATTTAAAGATCTTTCCCATGGTCATCAGCTTGAAGAGGTGGAGTTGGGCTTAAATGAAGCCAGTTTGATTCTGAAGCCCACAATCTTAGCCACTACGTTAACCAATATGGTTCTGTGTGGTTATAACCAATAGCCAAAGGCACCATGCCTTTCTGAATGTTGACCAATAAACTAGCAACTAAAAATATGAGAAAATAAAAGCCCAAGATTACATCAGACATATAGAAGATATTAAATATTCTTTACATATAAATAACCTAGTTAGTACCTAGCGAATCGCATATGAGGTAACAAAAACAGGATTAAATCCAAGTCCACTATTTCTTGAAGTCTACATACTTCTTTTCCCAATACAGGCTTCATACAAGAATGGCCCTGAGATACTTATTTCTCCCACGCATATCAAGTTGCCCCCCCTTAACTGATCTGTTGGAGCAACAGTGCAGAAACGGGCAACGTCAATTACAGGCTTGCCCCTACCCAAAACCACACATGAGATTCTAAATGTTTGCCTTCCCTCAACAGGTCAACTCCTGCTGCCCTGCTCAGGGCTGATACTGTGTCAGACTGGCACCGCCATAAACGCAGAAACTGCCAAATTTATAGACCAGCAAAGAGGGCCAGTATTCCAATTACCAGTGAACCAAAGAAACCATCTCCAATAAAAAAGATATAATGAAAGTGGCTGGTGGAGCGAAAGGGTGGGAGCAGTGGTTGAACAACAGGATAAACACCCCAGTGGTTTTGCCCTCTTCTGGCCAAATTCAATATAACGGGGCATCTACAAACGGCCAGGCTCTCAGTCTAACCTGGCCTGCCTTTGGGTGTACTCAGTTCACAGTGTCATGCTTCTGAATCTTTGAGAATAAGCCCTATAAAACAAGCACTTTTTACCCTTTCTTTCCCCTTAGAAATTGTGATAAGAATTTAAGAATCTTTATTGGCTAAAGTCTTGCTCCTTTGATCCCAGTGATCTTTCCTCTGTGGCAGCTATAAAAGGGGCGCCATGGAAGACATCGTGGCCATTCCTCAGCCTCAACTGTAAGATTAAGGTTGCGCCCCAGATAGCCCTTAGAATTGTCTTATTGATCAAGGTCTGAGATAGTCACTAAACTGTTTCTCAGCCTGTTGACACTTGGAAGTAACTTTACTTTTTGAAGTGATGAGCTCTGGAAGTGTAGTACTTTTGTTTAACAAGGTTCTTGGGCTTATGTCTCAGCAGAACAGCCCTTTCAGGCTTCAAGGGATAGTCCCTGGGACGCAGTGAACAATTCCAAGACTCCCCTCTCAACGCTCAGCCTCCCTAGGGAGCCCGTCTCTCTCACAAAGACCCCCTAACGGGTTCCCTCACAAAGTGGGGGCCGGAGGGGCAGCCATTGCATTTCGCGTGAAAGAGCCCCCCCGGCCCATCAGTAGGGTCAGGGGTCAAGGGGCAAGGGTCTTTCCCAAGGAACTGGAAACAGTGAGAAGGCGGGAAAAACAGAAGAGAAAGAACAGTAGGAAGACAGGGGAAGAGAAAGTGTGTGTCAGTTAGGATTAAGTTAAGAAGTTAATACAGAAAAAAATCAAGAGTAGTTGACAAAAGAGGGGACTTAAGCCTCACATCAATTTCCAGGCACTGGCACTGCAGGACTGTTACAGCGCTGCCTGGGGCCGGGCTCCAGGCTCCTACTCTCTTGTTCATTTACTGGCTTACTCCATGGTGTGTGTTAGTTTTTACCATCTTTCCCACGGTCCTTTTTACCCCGTGGTGGCTTCAGTTCCAGTTATCAATCCTGCAGCAAGATGGACTAAAAAGGGTAATGGCTCTCGTCCATGCGGTTCCCTTTAAGAGGACTTCTTGCAAATGGCACTTGTCCTTTCTTCTTCTACCTCACTTGACCGTCATGCCACAGGCAGCTGCGGCAGAGGCCGGGGTGTGTAGACGCCTGCACTGGGCATGCAGCTTGGTAACATTTGGGGGGATCTATTACTGGCGGAAAAGGGGAGAACAGATTATTTTAGGTGCAGCAGCAGAGAGAGGGAGACAGAGACAGAGAACCAGAGAGAGACAGAGAGAGAGAAAGACAGAGTCAGAGAGAGAGACCGCCTCAAAGAGAGCGTAGGGTGTCAGTCTGTACTCAGCACGTGGAGCAGGGAAGGGAAACACACGTGAATTAAGTCACTGTGAGAAAAGGATCCGAGATGAAGAAAGAGAAGGCCGTCTCTGCGGCTGCTTCCTGATTCTATCATCGACTTGACCCCAGGCGTCTTCCTGCCCTGGTTCCTTGAGATATCCCTGTGGCCACAAAGAAAATCCTCCTTTTCAGCGGCAGCTAGCTGAAGGGGGTTTTGTTGCTTGCAATCGGAAATCTGCAAGACAGGCTTTATGATCTGAGAGACGTCCGTTATTCCCTTTCAGATGCTAAAGAAAACCAGTGCTGCCCTCTGACCGCAGAGCACAGTGGCTGGCTTGTTCCTGGGAGGGGCGGAAGGGAAGCTGTGGAGATCCTGACCTAGCCCTGGGAGCGACCTGCCAGCACAGCTCTGGTCTTCATCCCTGGGGAAAAGTCTGCGCGCTCGGGCAGCCACCACGATGACTGTGTGGGCCTCAGATCCTGTCAGGAAGGGGCTGGCCACAATAATTCCTCAAGATTCTATTTGGGCTGGATAAACAGAATGACATTTATACAAGTGCTATACAGTTTTTGAAAATCATGAGGAGAATTTATGTTTACAGTGACCCAATTTGGAAGAGAAATTCAAGTCTGATGTTTTATTTCCAAGATGTCCTAACTACTTGTTTCTTTGTGTGAATACCATGCTAGGCATTACTTATTCAGTGTCTTTAGATATAACTTGATAAGGCCACTTAATGCCAATCACATATCTACCTTATTCCTGAGGTATCACCAGCTGTTAGAGTAGTATGTCATTCATGGAAACAACCCAGATGTCCATCAACAGATGACTGGATAAAGAAGAAGTGGTACATACACACACACGTGCGTGCGCGCGCGTGCGTGCATACACAATGGAATACTACTCAGCCACAAAAAGAATAAAATAATTCCATTTGCAGCAACAGGAATAGACCTGGAGATTGTCTTTCTAAGTGAAGTAAGCCAGAAAGAGAAAGAAAAATACCATACGATACCACTTACATGTGGAATCTTTAAAAAAGGACACAAATTATTTATTATTTATAACTCAGATGATTGATACCTTGAATATATGTAAGCACATTTGACTGTCCTTTATGTTTGGGTTACTATGTTCTGTTGATTCTTATTTTGTGTTTGGCTTTATTCCTTTGATAACTATCTAAGTTTAAAAAGCTAAAGCTCTAAACCGTTCTTAGAAACAATGAACAGGACATACATGTAAATTTTAAAACAGTTTTATCTCTCAATGAGTTGCTCTTCCTAGAATAAACTTTTGTAAAAAAAAAAAAAAAAGAATAGCATGTCATTCCTTGGTGCTTAACAGTTTAAATATTTTTTGTGTGTTGTATGACTGTTGAATCAAGACATTTGCCCTAAAGTACGTTAGCAAAGGATAATATCACTTGCATGAGAATTCTAAGAAACTAAACCAATATATAAAAATAAGTTAAAGTATTCATTTTATAGCTGCTGAGTTTGTATTTGGTACCAGGCAATGAAAATCCAATGAAGACAAAAACATAGCCCCTCTACAATGAAATCTGTGGTCACACTTCTTCCCTGCTCCTCAACCAGTAACATTTCTGGCTCTAATCCTAGGTGCATATACTTCCCACATGTAGTCTCTTGTTTTAAAAGGTAAACCTGAACAAGAGTTCAAATAGATATCTTTATGATGGACATTAAAAATGTCTTATTTAGTCTTGAGAAACCATGCAAATATGTACACAATATACTTTATATGTTCAATATTTATGGTGATTTGCATAGTCTGATGCTTATTCATATTATCATTTACAAAACCCATTCGTTCAGCTAATATTTGAGGTTCTGCTGGGTGCCAGGCACCAGGAATATTAAGGAGAATAAGACAAGCCCACACCCACCAAAGGCACACCCCCCACAGGGAAGTCAAGCATAAAAGTGAGTAACAGATGATAAAGTGTCAAAGACGCTAAGGGTAAAAGTTGTTCATAGGTGTTATAATGAAGAAGGGGTGTCCATTTATTTGGTTTTGTTCGAAGATAAAGCTAGGGCCAAATCTAGATGATTTAGTACTTAATGAATGATTTTTGGCGGTGACAGTAGACTTGACTCGGAAAGCACAAGATAGGTATTGCTTCGTCCGGAGGTCTCAGGACTGTCAAGGGCAGAGAGAGTGTCCCCCGCAAGAGCAAGATGCAGTTGAAGAAAATCATTGTTCCGTGAACTGTTGCTCAAACTTGACCCACAAGCTTGCAGCTGGGATAGATGCACTTCAGTGTCAGATAGGGAGCGTCTTACACAAGAAGAGGAAAAAATAAACCTTTGGCAGGGTGAGTGTTTGCTGTATGAACCCAAGGAGAGAATTTGACCGTATTTCTTAAAACAAAATTATTTTGTGCAACTGGAAAGAACTAGTCAGATTCGTACCACTGAAAACATGTGCAAGTTGGTGAGGCATGGTGGTTGGTCACTATTCTAGTTCGCACCGACTCAAAACATATCTTGCAGTTTCGATGCCGGTTGCCCTTAGGCTTTTCTCACAACCCAGGACGCCCCTCCTCTCTGTGCATCTCAAATCCAGCCTCCATTCAAGTCCAGAGGCAATGACACCTCCGTTTCCTAGCCTTTCCTCATTTTCCAAGGAAGAAGTATAAAATGTCACACCTTATCGCTGACTTTTTTTATAAAGTAATATTCTATTATTAATTGATAATTAATTAATTCTCTCAACATTAAACATATTTACTGAGCAACTACCGTATTCTAGTTTGGAAGGAGACAGTGGTGACTAAAAAAGGCCATGTCGTAAGCCTCACGGAGCTAGCAATTTAGGCCACCAAAACACAATTTAACAATGAAAGAAACAAGGTAACTTGGGTAGCTCATTGTGACAAGTGCAGCCAAGTAAATAGAATAATGTGATAGTAAATGGGTGGGTGGAGAACGGGGTCAGGGTTGAGCTGACTTATCAAAGGAGAGTCAAGAATGGCCCTGCTACATGCACCCCAATGTTCGTAGCAGCGCTATTTACAACAGCCAAGGACATGGAAACAACCGAAACGTCCATCAACAGATGACTGGATAAAGAAGATGTGGTATATATTTATACAATGGAATACTACTGCATAAAAAGAATAAAATAATGCCATTTGCAGCAACATGGAAGGACCTAGAGATGATCATACTAAGTCAGACAGAGAAAGAAAAATATCATATATCACTTATATGTGGACTCTAAAAAAAGGATACAAATGGACTTATTTCCAAAACAAAGACAGACTCACAGACATAGAAAACAAACTTACGGTTACCAAAGGGGAAAGAGGGGGAAGGGATACATTAGAAGTTTGGGATTAACAGATACACATTCTTAAATATAAAATAGATAAACAACAAGGTCCTACTGTACAGCACAAGGAACTATGTTCAACACCTTAGAATAACCTATAATGGAGAAGAATCTAAAAAAGAATATACATATATAAAGCTGAGTCACTTTGCTGTACACCTGAAACTAACACAAGATTGTAAATCAATTATATTTCAATTGAAAAAAAAAGAATGGTCCTGCTGCAAAGCTGAAATGGATTCTGGGTCACTCACATAGATTGGAGCTCCCCTACTGAACTGTAAGATTTTCAGATCCCGAAAGCACCCAGAGTAAGACTTGGCCCATGGAAGTGACTCGGTAGCTGCTGCTGAGACGAATCCTGAGATGAGCCACTTTCTCAGTGGACCAGAGGGTGGGGGGCAAGGCAGGGAACGAGGACTGCTTTAGGCCTGGGACTTTCTCCTCTTAGTGCTACAGTACCACTCTTTTATCGATTTGTGTTGTGCGTTGAGATTCGGGGGATGGCAAGTCTCGTCTCTATCTGCAGCCGTTGCCAGGCTCTGCAGAGCTTCACGAGCTGAATCCGTGGTCCATCCCAAGAAGATCTTGAGTTTCAAGAGCAGAGCGGACACGACCTGGATGCCCAGAGTCAGTTCCTTATGCTCTCGGGTGCTGGCAGCGGGCACACACAGGCCTGATCCTTTTCCCAAGGGTGCTTACAACACGGAAGCACGAACAATCAAACGTACAGGCGTGTCCGAGGGAGAAAAAAACACCCATGCTCAGATCCAAGTGGCACCAATCCAGTGAGTGTGGAATTGGATAACAGACCAGGTACTGAAATTCCCACTACTTCTAAAAGGGGAGACGTTCCTACTTAGGGCAAAACTGGGAACATGGGAAAAAGGGAAACACGCTTCTCTCACAGAATATTTAGTAGCACCAGTCACTAATCATCCATGATAAAGTTCCAGCTGTCTTGGTCACTCCCCAGGGTTTTCAAAGGGTATTATTTTTTCTAGCTTTGTAGTTGTGCTCTACGGGGAGGAGGTGGCGCTGGGGGAGGGGGAGAAGGGTCTCCCAGAAACATTCTGCCATAGCCAGAAGTAAGACTCTCAGACCTGTGTGATTTTGTTTGCTTTTAATTTTTTTAAGATTACAATTCATTATTTAATAATAAAACTCTGTAAAACAGAATCCCAATATGCTAGAGTCATTAAAAAAATAAATCAGGAGCTTCAGTTCAACTGGGGTGGGAGCACTCCAGGTTTTCCCATTCAGCGCTCTCCCACTCCTCGGCATAAGCCTCTGGGGCCCCGCTTAAGAACTTTAAACATGGCGGGGAACACTTGCAGTATCAGAGATCTAGGTGGTATGTGAGGATCATTTACCTTTTTTTTTTTTAAATCACAGCTATTAAATTCTAGCTCAATTGAGTGTTAAGTCCTCAATGCAGAACTTAAAAATATATATTTCCCTGTTCCTACGTTTCCACTCATTTCCATTCAATCTCATTTTCCTTATAAGCTCTAAGTGTATCTACCAGTCTATTGCCTGACTTTACGAGGTGATTTTAGCCTTCGCCCATGATAATTCGACTTCATGTCTTTCTTTCTTATCTGCTTAAGAAGCTCTGAAATATCATCAAGGCTTCCCGAATCTCCACTATATGTCTCTGCTCCCAGTCTTCCTAATGAACTACTTCTAAACTCCAGTGAAGCACTTATCATTACAATGACTGTTCAGTTTCTATTATATTGTTTTTTCAAAAAAGGAATGGACTATCACCATCTCAAATCCTCTCCTCAAACTCTTTTTAGACTTGGGCTCCTTCTCATCATTCAGATCCAGCAAGACTTCCTCGGGGATGCCTTCCTGACTGTCACTTGGAGAGCAGCACTCCTCGGCTCTCCATCATGTAGCCTGCTTCTTTGCCTTCATTGTATTTATTACCTTCTGGAAAGTACTCATCAATTTATATGTCAATTTCCCACAAACGCCATGAGAACAGAAACTTTGTTTTCCTGGTTCAGTGTCATTCCCCAGCACCAAGAATAATTCCTATCACATAGTAACTACTCAGTAAAGAACTGTGAATAAATATATGAATCTCTGAATTATCATCTTTTTACTCTTGCTGATGGGATAGAAAAGAATTATTGGTGTTTGTCGACTGAATGAATGAATGGATGAATGACTGACTTCTTTGTGCAAAGATAAAAATAACGCAGCAGGACTTAGCACTGGATAGGACACATTTATGGTGGGGACTTCAGGGTCAAATGTTTGCCTTTGTTGATAAACAAAGCCTAGGAGATGAGTCAGAGAGGCACACTTCTTCCCCATGAATCATGCATTTCCTCCATCAGGCATTCCCGCAAACCGACAGTCTTTTAAAATCCACTACTGAGCAACTTGACATGTCTCAGCTACGTGCATCTAAATCCCCATGACAGAATTTAGAGGGAATTTGTATCTGGCATCAGAAAATAAAATAGAGTAGGCTGTTAAGGAAATTGACATTTCCATCATCGATTTTTGTTGTTAGATGTGTTTAGTTTAAGGTCTTCTGCAAATTCTATTAAATCTAGCAGTTTTATCTTTTCTTAGGTATTTATTTGTTCTCCAAGTCAGACTGAGGTAGAATACAAACTAAGCCCTGGTAAGAACAGTTTCTGTTTCTAGACATCAATTTTCCCCCTTCACACCTTTGATGCAGTTTTTTCTTCTGATGACATTTATCATAGTCTTTCCTGAGATACAGTCATTGACTTATTAGCTTTTTTGCTTGAGTACAGTCCTTCATGTTTTTGGTTAAATAACTGTAACATATATTTTTACAACCCCTTCACTTTCTTGCGCCTTTTCCCAGACAACATGCTTAGCACAGAAGCCCCTAAACAGAAGGTCCCTGTAGTCACGGGCTAGGTGAGAATGGCACAAGAGTGACGCTGGTCTCCAAAAGGCCCGAAGAGGGACACTGGGCTGACCAACGATTTTCAATTAAAAGAGGCTGGATGTGGTTGTAAATGAAATGATCCTGAAATAAAATACATTCAGCAGAACGATTTCACTGTGGGATCACTAAATCCATTAATTAAAAACCAACCAACCAACCAACCTTAATGCCTACATTCCTCCTTTTCTTCCTTTCTTTTTTTTTTTTTTTTTTTTTTTTTTTCACTCAGTCTGGTGGCTGTTGTGGTCCATCTGAGGAGGGTGCTGAAGTGGAATAAGATGATAGTCCAGTGAGGTTTCTCACTTTTAGAGAAGGGAGGCAAAGATGGAAAGGAGAAAAGCTGGAATGAGTTTTTTATTGTTGGGTCAGACTTGGAGATACTGATGTGACTTCTCCACCCTGAGATCCTAAGATCACTGACACCCTAGTGGCCATCAACACAACTAGTGTCCAGATCTTGGTTTCTAAATACCATTTCTCTATTGCAAGGAAGCAGGGCTCATCAGAGAAATGGCAGATTCCCAGGTCTGGGTCTGGAAGACAACAAGATAGCCTGGAGCACTTTGTTTTACCAGAAAGAAAGAAAATTCTCAAAAAAAAAAAAAAATGATGAGGACGTGTCAAAAGGATGCACAGACAGCTTGCAGGGGCTCCCACTGGTTAAAATCAGGGAAAATTTGAGCCTAAAAATTAAAAGATAGTAAGAGATTACAACTCACTAAATTAAACTGAATCTACAAGTTCATACTAATATAAACAAACAGAAGTATTAATAAAAGGGAGGATGTTTTTCCATACAAAATGCAAACTGATAACATACTAGAAATGATGTACTTAGAAGATCTCCACTTCACTGTAATAATGATACTAATAATTAATTCAGGCAAGGCATACCAGTGGTGCCAAAAATCAGTGGAAAGGGGGGAAGAATGAAATTTTAAGTACTGTCAAATTATCTCTCTATAAAATATTACTAATTACCAAGGGGAGGAGAGCTATTTGCAGGGGAGCTAGTACCAGCAGACACCACTTTAATCAAGTGGTCAGGGTCAGCACCACCAGCAGTGAAACACAAGCTGTGGGATGCGTGCGGGTAGAGGAACAAAAGTCACGTATGTGATAATCTGGTCAAAAAAGCAGCAAAGCATACCTTCGTCAAATTATGAAGAAATACTAGAGAAACCCCATTCCATGAAATAACTGGTTTGTAAGCTTTGAAAATGAATGTCAGGGGACGATTAGGATCCTGTCCCAGACTAGAGGAGACCAGAGTGCTGACAGCTGGTGCCATGCAATCCTGGACGGCATCCTTTTACTTCAAAGGACATCAGCGGGAAAATTAGAGAAACATGAAAGACGCCTCTAGGCAAAGGATATAGGGGAGTTCAATGCACTATTCTTTCAACTTTTCTGTAAATTTGAAATTGCTTCTGTATCCCATATGGTTTCCTATAAGATTTCTATTATCTCCTGTTCTTCTAATCCATTATACAACACATAGTTATTGGATATATTATAATCAGCCATTAATACTAGTTTTAATCAAAGGGAATTTATCAAATCTGCTACCATGTCTTAAGGCACACGTCATCTCGCCCCCTTTCCTTACTTCCCATTTTGCTTCATTACCCTTCACCCACCCTTGTCTCCTTTCCAAACCATTCTTCATGTAACAGGACCTTTGCACATACTGTTCCTTAGCCTGCAATATTCTTTTCCCTGTCTTTTCATACATCTTGTCCCCATCTTCCAGTTCCTTCTGTTCTCAGGTGACATGTTACCTTTTCAGAGGTCTTCTCTAACTATCCTGTCTGCTAAAAATCACCACCAACTGCTTTCTATCACATTACTCCATGCATGGCCCTCATAGAAATTATTGATCTATTGTATTTATTTACTTGTCTATTCAGGTGTTCGGTGGCTGACTCACTATCCTTTAAGTTCTGTAAGGACAGCATTTCTGTCTTTCTTTTTTGCAGCACTATCTCCAGACCATAACAGGATACTTGATAATTAGCAGAGGCTTAATAAATATTTGTTGAATTAATCCAGTTGGCACCAGCATGCTTGGGATCTGATGTCCTCTCTGCATTGGTTTCATTCAACTCTACATCTCTAGTACCTAATCTCATGCTCAGTGCATATGCTGTTGAATGAAGAAAGGAATGAATAAACAGATAAATGAAAGAAGATGGGGCTGAAATGAAGAGGCAGTGTTTAACTTGAAGAAATCATTGTCTGTGGTTATAATTTTGGTCAATTAAGAACTCAAAATGTTGGACATTTTGAGACAAATTTTATGGCAAATGCTGCCCCTTATTTTTCCTCAAATTATTGCCCATGAGTGGTATACAACCCTCTCCTGAAGGAGAAAGAATGCAGTGAAAATGCACCTTTTAGATACCTTAGAGTTCAGGCATACAAAAATACCATGACTTAAAAGTTCTGAGAAACTTCAATGTTCTCACTTTTAAAATGAGGCCAGGATGTCCAAAGCATCTGATCGAAAAGGCTGAGAATGTATTTTTTATTTTGTTCGGTACTTCTCCAATGAAGAATAAGTTCCCAGGGCTTAACAGAATGTATTTTAACAAAAGAAAGAGAAGTCATTTTGTAAAGTATAAAAAAAAATCTAGATTGACGTCTTATCCAGAATTTGAAATATTCATGCTCTTTAGAAAATATGTCAGGAGACATGCAGAGTAGACTAGGCTGTCACTCAGCGATTGTTCACTGAGCTCTTACTACACTGAAGACATCGCGTAGGCGCTCTGGGTGTGGGGGGGGGGGGATACGGAAGAGACACGGCAACATGCCCTGAGTTTCCGGATCCAACTTCTGGACTCCCCAGCTATGTAAGCTTGTGTGTGTGTGTGTGTGTGTGTGTGTGTGTGTGTGTGTGTGTGTGTAGTTTGTTTGAAATGGGTTCCTATTATGGATATTTTGAAACCATCATAAGACAGCCTGGGTTTTCAGCTGATTTCCACAGCCTGGGGTGGGAGTGTCATCCTGTGAAAAATAAAA
Organism: Camelus ferus; assembly: GCF_009834535.1. Lineage (NCBI taxonomy): Eukaryota > Metazoa > Chordata > Mammalia > Artiodactyla > Camelidae > Camelus > Camelus ferus. The sequence continues at coordinate 9,309,047 of NC_045714.1, read as the reverse complement.
TATCCTAACATTTTTCAGCAAGTTTTTTTCCCTAGAAGCTAAGGTTCACAACTACAGAGTGAAAGGGTCTTAAGCTCCCTAGCACAGAGGTCTGCTTGGTCACCCGTGCTGGTGTTTGGCGAGCACATCACTGAGGCTGGAACGTCACGGAGAAAGTAACCATTGCCCGAATCTTCATAGCCCTTTCGATCTTATTCTCTTTCAAGATTCACAGTAGTTTGGAGAGGAGGCAGAACAGAAAGGATGGAAAGAAGGTCAAGGTTTTCACTCAAGTTTGCCCACCGTGGAAGGGACGTTTCCAGGATTCTGACAGGCAGATCAGTCTACAGGTGGACTGTTCGGTTCTGCCGCCACATGGCCCTCTTGCTGATTTGCATGATGCAGATAATCTCTACCTCGTCAAGTGCTGAATATAGTTGGATTAACCTTGGCATTATTTTCTGACAGTCAGCTATGACTCTGGAACCCAGGTCCTGCGAGTCAGACTGAAGGTTGCACGTACTGAATGCTACCAGGTGGCTTTAATGACATGTTCTCCAACTGGCAAAGCCAGTCGGGATAACTGAATGTGAAAAAAATGGCAGGTGCCTGGGTCCCACCCTTCACTACATTATCCCTTCCATAGGTGGGGCGTAGGCATGTGGACTTTCCAGAACTCTCTGGATGATTCCACACAAGCACCTAAGCTTGAGGACCTCTGGTGTAGAGTTTCCACACTTGCTGCATCATAAAAATACCTGGTTGATTGGAGAGAGAAGCATGAGAATCATTAAAGATATGCACTCCTATCGCCCTGCCTAGACTCCCTGGATCACAGCTTCTGAGGCAAGGCCCTGAGGACGCCTGTTTTCAGCAGGCACTCCCAGGTGACTCTCGGGACTGGGCAAGTCATAGGACTACACGATTAAACCGGAATAAAATGAACTCAGGGGCCAGACCTGGGTTCAACAATGACAGGCAACACTTAGAGCTCATTGTGTGTCACGTACTGTTCCCAGCACTCCGCAAGCATACACTGCACCTACTTCTCATAGTAACCTTAGGAACCCCACTTTACAGATGAGGGAACCCAGGCATGGAGAGGTTCAGAACTTGCCCAAAGTCGCAAAGACAATAAATAGCAGTGCTGGGATTTGATTCGAGACTATTTGGTTACAGAGTCCAAGCATTTAATCATGATGTTGAACAGTCCCTGCTATTTATCAGATCTGTAACTAAAGACAATTTATTTAAAATGTGGGGGCTTTTATTCTTCTTTCATTCATACTACTGCAGAGGTTTTGAGGTTTAAATGTGGGCATGATTAGCGCATATTAATGAAATAGTGGCTAAAATATTGCTTGTAATAACTAGACATCTGCTGGCATTTTAATATATTTTCTTATTTAACCCTTAATATAACTCCATGAGGTAGATATTATTACATTTCAATTTTAAATATTAGGAAATTGAGGCACAGAGAAGTCAATAGGGCCAAGCTGGTAAGCGTTGGATCTGGGTTAGGGGTGCCCAATGACTGGTAAAAGGCCCCATATGAGTTATTTAAGTGACTTTTAAAACATTAAATCCAGAGACGTGCGCCCAGAGTCTCACTGTTTTTCGCTTGCTATATTTTACATCAACTCTAAAAGTGAAACAGTAACTCGTTTAACTCCCAGCCCGGGCCTGAGTGCAGTGACGAGCTGTGTCCACTGTCTGTGTGGCTCTCTCCACATCTGCTTTAATCTCTGAGTTTTCACACACATTATAACTTCAAAAAGTCAAAGGAATAAGTGTGAGTTTTGTTAGTGGACGATGGCTGTACGAGCTAAAAAGTGAGACACTGCAGCTGGATTTGGACTTTGGGGAGCCGCCCGGGCCTGCAGGGAGCCGACACCAGCGGCGTGTGTGTGAGTCTGCGTCATCCTGTGAAATGTGCAGTCGCTCCCTTCACACCAACAACAGGCATATTCTTAGCGTGTGGATTTTGTCTCTTAAGTTAAGGGTGGGGGATGGGCGCTTTATTTGCAACTGGAGCTGCAGTGATCATGGCATTGGAACACATCTCTTTTGTTTTACCCAAGGGCCAGCTGCTCCCTACAGAGGGGCCCTAGTGGAGAGTCAGCGTTCATTGATACTTCTATTGTTTTAATTGAAGTAGAGTTGACTTACAGTACTCTGTGAGTTCCAGGAATACCACATCATGATTTTTTTTATAGATGACACCCCATATAAAGTTATGATAAAATACTGGCTTTGTTCTCTGTGCTGTACATTACATCCTTGGATCTCATTTATTTTAGACCTAGTAGACTGTGCCTCTCAATCCGCTCACCCATCTTGCCTCTCCCATGACCCCCACCCCTGCTGGTAACCACCAGTCCGTCGGCATTTTGGAGTAGAAGCCAGGCAACCCTGGACCCCTGACCTGCAGTGACCACTGCAGCCTCTCCGGCCTTGACTGACGGTTTCCTCATCCGTAGACTCTGTTGTTTCCTGAGGCCTCTTTGCGGTTGAGGGGAAGGTCTCGACTCCCCTTAGATCAGAAATGCACTTACGTGTCCAACTTTATGGGCACGTCTCATTTTCATTACAGTTGCTAGTTACTATTTTCAAAAATATATTTCTAAAACGTATAAAGAACTAAGAAGTTGTTTTGCATCTATATTAAATTATCTATTGTATATATTTGCATACGTATACTAAATTAAGTGCCCCAAATGCCAAATATATATTTATATTTGATATCATAGCATATATGATATTTTGGGCATTTAATTTCATTGAGGGTTCTTTTTTAACTTTATTTATTTATTTACTTTTTTTTTTTTTAATTGAAGTACCATCGGTTACAACTTGTCCATTTCTGGTGCACAGCACCATGTTCCAGTCGCACGTATACATACACAGATTCGTCATCAAGCTTCTTGTGGTTGGAATGATCCTATCAAAGGCTATCTCAGGAACCTCTGTTTGTGCTCAGCTTCCCAACATCAGGTAGCACATTGCTTTACTCAACTTGTAATAAATTATTACTACCCCTGACTCAACATGTCATTAATGAGAACTTTACTAGGGATTAAATACCTTAATGGGGCATTTTTACTTTTTTCCTATGAATTAATTTTCTACATGTGCTTGAAATATGGTCATGGATTTTGTTCATTTGGAGAAATTTAATGATTAAGAGTAGTTTTACAAGATGGAAAGAGAGGAGGTTCTAAGCCAAAAAAAGCTCAGACCTTATGTGTACTGATAATTTTTAAGTCCTCAATCAAGCTCTATTTTCACTCTTACTTTCTTAAACACATTCTTTTTTTTCATGCCAACTTCCTGATGAAGGTGGTACTAAAGCAACGTGCACATGGTTTCCATGCGCTGGTGTCTTTGAAATTTAAAATCCTGTGCAGCAACAAAGAATTCCCCAGCTCAAGTTGTCCTTGAACTTGCATTAGGGATTTATTAAGGAAGCAGCCACCTGAATATAAGAGCTCCATGTCGAATCTTTTGAGAAACAAGTAAGTTTTAGCTTTCTAGAACTTTAGATTCAAATCTTTTGTCCCGATTTTTTTTTTAATCTAACAAAGGTGGGAAAAGATGGAAAGAGATAGTGCCTTAAAAGGGGAGTGAGGAAGTAGAATTGGGAACACGTTTGTCAGAAGAATGAGTTTTACCTTTGTTAAAATGGTCTCTTCAAATCTGAAGAGTGAGGGAAATATATCTTTAAAAGCCTCACTGAAAGGTAATATTGCCAGGGGTGCCCAGGTAACCACCACAGTCTTAAATCCAGGGGCCAGGTGAGAGCGAATCGGTAAGGATTCAGTCAGAGAAGCAGAACTCTAGATGGATGGATGTGGATTTATTACAAAGTTGCCTGTATGTAACTGGAAGTTGGGTTTGGGGGAGGAAAACTCATGTAAAGTGGGTAGAAGTGAGAACAAGCTGGAACCTACAAGGATGGACAGGAACCCGCTTTCAGCTCTGACCATAATGAGTAAGGAGTCCTACAGAAGCTGGACCCTTCATGAAGGAGCTGAACAGACACCAGGGAAAGTGGATCATGAGCTGACCCAGCTGCGGGCTCAGGCAGATGAGTGGTGACAATGTGTGTCAGCCTCCAAATCTCACACAAGAATGTCTGTGGCCCTCCCTGACCACACACCTGCAAAGAAAGGGATTCTGGGAGGCGTGGTCCAGCCTGGCCGTCTCAGCACATACAAAGCCAACACAGGCATCCACAGCCTAATTTTTGTACTGGAGAATTTCCAGGAAGTTCAAACATGTACATCAACTTGAGATAAGGCATACGTTTCCTTTAACATAAATCTGTTTTGTTTCCTCCAACCTCAAAAATATCTGATCTATGCTCAGATCACTCAATTAGAATAACTATTAAAGTCCATATAAATTGTATCACCAGACGGTGTCAGTTCTCTAGCTGAAGTTATGCAGTCGGGGCACAGTTTACTTTTATACTCAGATTAAATGCCTTGCACCCCTCATCCCACTAAGTCTGCTCTTTGTTTTTCCAAGTCTCGCTCCCAAGATCTGCTGGCTTTGATGTGCTGAAGGTCATCACAGAAAGGAAGGTGAGACTTCATTCTCCATTGCTGCTGCTACTGCCTCTGGGTGTCACCGTTCCTAGTCAGGAGGGCCAGCAGTTTAAGACGTAAAAAAGATCGTACAGGGGACCTTCTCCCAACCACACCCACGGTGCCTGAGTAAGCGGGCCAGGAAGGGAGCAAGTGTAACTCACCTGTCCTACAATCTGACATAAGAATTGTAGGCTGGTGTTGCGTCTAATTCCTCTTTCCATTACAGCTGTCTCCCTTTAGAGATTCACAGGTCCCAGTCATAGCTCCAGGTCCTTCAGACATGTTTTAAAAACATGGAAACTCAACCCAAAGGAGTCTGGATCATTATCCTTTCATTTCCAACAAGTATCTAGACTCCAAATGCAAATATGTCCACTTTCACAGCAAACTATAAGGTGGGGGAAAAAAAAGAAACTTTACCCTAAGATAAATGGACAGCACTCTCTCTAGAAATAGAAGCAAGTAAGCGATTTTGATGCGCAAGCTCCCTTATTTAAATATATACATGCATACTTAGAAATTAAAAGTTCTACCTCACTGGGCATCATGTTTCAAATGGTACCAGGAAAAAAGCGGCACCACTTGAAAAGGTTATTTTGTTAGTAATTCCAACTGAGCATTTTGTAGTCAAGGTTTACTGCAAGCAAGCAAGATTGCAGTGGGATGAAAATTACTCATTGCAAGCAGGAATTATAAAATACCTTTCTGTTAGCACATATATAACACGCCCTCACCTATCATTATCGAATCTGGGCACTGCCAGAGATATCTAAATTTAACATGACAAACAACAGATGGAGAGAAACATCACCCCACCTAGGCTCTCCTGGTGTGAACCGTGAGTTGTTAAGGGGGAAATTAAGGGTCATGAACAAATTGGTAGCATAGTACTAGGTTATGCTGAAGATTCGAAGAAGGAAGGAAAGGAGGGAGGGAGGGAGGAAGATAGGGAGGAAGGAGGAAGGGAGGGAGGGAGGGAAGAAAGTTATTAAATCACCAGTGTATTGTCATAAGGAAATACATAATGGAATTTTGTAGAATTAGAATTCAGATGACAGGGAGGAGGTAGACACTGAATGAACAAAACTGAAATAAGATTTCTCTTTGGAAAATTCTTAACCTATTTGTGGGACTTTTTAGCATGTAAAGGATTAAACTGGTCTCAGGGACAGTAGAGAAGAAAGGAGAAGCTAGCTTGTTATTTCAGGTTTGTATTTTAGAATTTGTTCATTCAATTGACAGAAAACCAGGAGATGGGACCAGAAAAGTTAGTATCATCTGCCCTCACCACTTATCTTTCCAGGCAGTGTGGAGACTGTGGGGCAATCTTTTTGCATTTAAAAATTTTCCATTGGTGACTAAATCATATTTTGTGAAGTTTCTATTCAGTTCTATTCTTTTTATTTCCTTTTGTTTCATTGAAAAATATTTGTAGCAACTTATTATCTTGAAAATTAACTCAGAAAATGTTGCTATAACATATTACTCATTGTACTTTTGTTATTACTTATCGCACTTTTTTAGTAGTTTAATTCACAAACTTTGGGATTATTGGAGAATTCTTCCTGCACTTTCAAATACAATGTGGTGCTGTGTTTGTATCACCACTGGCAATTCAAGAAGAAAACGATGATTCAAGCAAACATTAAAAGTGGTTTCAATACATGAGAAGCTTAATTCTTCACACATAACTGGAAATCTCTTTGGAATTGTAAATGAATTTAAGAGGACTCTTACAGGTTTCTCTTATTTATTTAAATAAAACAGCCATAACTAATAAATCATAGTTCTTCATATTGTACTTCTTCAGGAAACTTTGAGTCTGACACTGTGATGATCTACACCATAATGGTTATGAAATACAGTAATTTTATTAATTTTGGGGAAATCAATAAAGTGATGAGCCAATGACAATAAGAGAAAAATCAAATCAAAATTATTACTGTCGTTAATTGTCACTGACGAGTCTAGGAACTGTAGCAAAAAGTAGCAAGTTGTTGGGGGGCAGAGAGCCTTTCTCCTCCAGATCCAAATCCCCCAACTTTACTCTTAAGGAATTTATTTATTTTCTTTATATTTTCCTCCAGAAACTGGGCATGGAAGGGAGCAGATTAGACTGTGAACTTTTGTGCATCAACAAAATGCACAAAGTCCATTCATTTAACAAATTTAGCAAGTATTTACTAAGAACGTACTTTGTACAAGGTACTGTGTCCAAGAATACAAGGAAGACAGGGTGCCCGCTCATGGTGTTTACACACTTCGTGGTGAAGACAGACTTGTACATGGTCAGTGGCGATGTTCTGTAGAAATAAGGGACGTGTGAGATGGAGCAGTTATGGGATGTCGCAGCATCACTGAGGTGGGGCGCCCAGGCCATGTTAGGGGCTCACTCAACACTTCCAGGGGGAAGAAATATCTACCCTGAGGCTTTAAAGAAGAAAGGGAGATGGATGGTAATGAAAACGTATTCTAGACATAAGGACGAGCCAGAGATAAAAGAAAGCATGATACACTGGGAGAAATAAAAGAAATTTACAGCCAGAGCTTATGCAGAGAGGTTGGGAAGCTTTGAGGAATTAGACCAGTGAAGCACATTAGACCAAAGAACCTGGTCAGCCCTGAACTGGGGTTTCGGCTTTACTGAAATGTTTAAGCAATAATGAGAAAAAAAAAAACAAAAACAAACAAACCTTAAACCAACTAACACTTACATAGCAATTCTACAGCATGCTTTTCATGCAGTTACTCTCCTAATCACCCCATAAGGTTATTACTATTAGCGTCCTTATTTTACAAAAAAGAAAATTGATGCATAGAGAAGCTAAGTAATTTCCCAATGTCGTAAACGACAGAGCCAGGATCAAGCCCCCCAGGCAGGCTTTAAATCACGTAGCACCACATCAGGAACGGGGTTCACATTTTCATTTTTGAATGCTCGCCTCCTATTACAGCACGGAGCTTGGATCGAAGGAGTGGACAAGAAAAGAAACAGAAACCCCCTTTAGAAAGCCAGTGGGTTGCTTCCTGAGAACAGATGCCAGAGACGGAGCAACATTAGCAGCAAGAGTAGTGGGGAAAAGGACGACTATTTGAGAACTACATAGAATGTACAGTCAAGTGAGTCCTGGCGGCTGATCAGCTGCACGGACTGAGCAGCAGTCAGAGGTGGGGCTCTGGAGTCCGGGTGGCCGCCGGACGGCTGGTGGGGCCCTCCAGTGAAAAGTGGAACACGGAATGTGAAAGTGGAGCTTCCTTCCCTCCTCCCCTCCTTCCATCCAATTTCCTTTTTATTCCTTCTTCATCTCATTTATAATGTCTATTTTGCAGAGAGGTGACTGAGTTCAGTTTTGGACTTGTTGAATTCAAGACGCCGCTGAAATTTCTAAATGAAGAAGAAACAGTTGGACTTGAGGATCTGGGGCACAATGAAGACGTTCAGGCTGGGGAGTGAGACTTGAAAGCAAGCAGCATGAACGGAATAATTCAGCCCATGGACATGCATGAGATCAGCCAGGAAAAGCAGATCGAGGGGGAAGCTAGGGACTAGGTGGGGATCTTGATGTTCAACGATCCAGTTAAAGTGTGATGGCAAGGTCTGTTATTAACAGCTTCTACTTTAACAGCAGGATTTTTCAACTCATGGGATGGAAGCTGAGTAGACAAAGCTGGGGAGTAAAACATGGTAGGGGGGAAGCAGACCTAACAACGTTGGCTCCCAGGGGCACATTTCATTCTCCTTTCCCTGATTAAGAATAATATTCTATGAGGAAGAGTAGAAGGCTAACAGGTTGATGTCCAGTCATTCTTAAGCTTATGAGCAAACGAGCCATCAAGTGAGTTTTGATGAAATACTTCAAACAGCTGAATGTGCACACACAAGGGATACAGGGTCAAAACGACCAAGTTCAAAGCCCAGTTTCACCTCTTAGCATCTGAGTCATTTTGTGCAGATAATATCACCTCACTGAGCCACAAGTATCTGTGATAATGGTAACACTCCCAGTACCAGTGCAAGGATGAATCAGGTAGTGTTTGCAAAATGCCTGATGATTAATGATTGTTTGTGGGTTTTTTCCCCTTCCCTTCCCCTTCCTCTTCCCTTCCCTCCCCTTCCCTTCCTCCCACCCTCTCTTTCTTTTCCTTTCCTTTCCTTTTTCTTTCTCTCTTTACTTTCTTCTTTCTTCCTCTCTTTTTTTTCTTTCTTCCTTCCTTCATTTCCAGTGTTACCAATATTTTACTCATTCTGCTTTTTCTGTTATTTCAAAAGAATTTTCCTATCATCATTTGGGAAAAAGAAAACAGGTGTTTACCCTCTCAGGAATGCTGTAAAGGGCTGTTTAGGGTCATAATTTGAACCCAGAAAACTAGTAAACTTTTGTAATTGTTTGGCTTTAGAAAGGAAAGCATCATTTTTATCACTTCGGATGCTGAAGTCATAGGGAACAATGGCTTAATCCTCTTTCTGAAGGAGGGAGGCATAAGGGAGAGGACAACTCAGTGGCTAAGATTATTCATCCAGCAAACAATACCTTCCCCAAGGTTAGACTTAGGCGTTAACATTTTAATAAGAAGGGAGGGGAAAAGCACTAAGGAACTTTTATGTAACATCTTCCCATTGATGTTGAGTGCTTAAATGTACCCATCTATTCAAGGTACAAGAGGGTGAAACAAAGGAACCTGGCATTGTAAGGAAGTTTTGGCCACAACGATATGACATTTGTTAACAATGTCAACAATGTTAACAACACTCAGAGAGTGGAAGCGCGGGCCCTTCTGAATTTATGACTCTAACTCTCTGCTTTTCAGAGAGTCAAGAACACACCTCTCCTTCCACGCAGACAGGCCTTGGGCAACAACAATCTACGTATCCTTAAAATACTCCTAAATTGGACCAGCTCATTTAGCCTGCAGTCAGAACCACTCAGAAAATAAAAGCAGGTACTGAGGACCAGCTCTAAGTCATGAATTCAGTCTCTACACAGCCTAGGGGTTAAGGGCCTCTGTTTCCTCATCTGCGAAATGGGAGGAGGGGAGGTAATAGTGCAGATTCACAGGACTATTAGCCAATGAAACACCAAGAGTATTGCCTGGCGCTTATAAATACAAGTTAATAAAAGCATATTTGGGCACATTTAACAGTAAACTTTATGTTATCATGGAAAATTAATTTAGATAAAAGAACTCTTACTGTATATAGTATTTCTGGGTAAATATTTAAAATATTTGTTAAGGTGTGTCTGTTAGTATTTCTATGAAGTCCATCACACTGGAAGTATTTGAATTTAGTTTTTCTTAGAGAACATAGTGGCACAGGATCAATGGAACGAACTCCCACAGAAGGTTGTCCTGTATTTTCATGGCAAAAACAAATGCGAATAATAACTAAACTTAGGTGTAAAGTTTGCCCTTTTAACAGAATACCTGAATTCTAAAGCCATCTGAAAGCCAGGATTAACTATAAAACGTAAATCTAACTGCCATCCTCTCTGTGGACAACACTACTGAATTTCAGGATAGTCTATAAAATGTCTTTTGGGGGTTAAATAATAATGTCTTAAGTATGACACTTTCTCGACTATTTTTAGGTGCACATTTACACAGAGTAGAGCACACAAATCTTAAGTTTATAATTCTAAGGGGTTCTGAACTCAATTCCAGCATATGGGTGTGGGGAGCTCTTCCCTTCTACCTTCAAAAATTCTCCAGACACCAGCTACAATTCAACTCAGTTCTAACACTATCTACCAGGGGATAGCATCAGATTCCCCCCACCCCCCACCCCGGGTCAGGGCTCAGCTCTACAAGACTGCCCTCTACCACCCCCGCTTCAGATGCCAGTAACAAGTCCAGGCACTTCTGATGGATGAGCTATAGGTAGGAGATTCCAACAACACCCCCCTCTTGCCTTGGGTTTGATTAATTTGTTTGAGTGGCTCATAGAACTCGGAGTAACATTTTACTCACTAGATTACCAATTTACTATAAAAGCATATAATCTGGGAGCTTCCAGATGGAGGAGATACACAAAGCAAGGTACAGGATATTTTTGAGACATATCTATGTTGTGGATATACCACATTAAAAATGTCATTCTTATGATGATAGCTAAATGGATTATTCCTAATTTGGGTGTATGAGTAAAGTTATTATGAACATTCTTGAGAGAGAAGTTGCAGGGTCACAGAATTGGTGTATGGTTTACTTCAGAAGAAAATGCCATCTGTTTTCAAAGTAGCTGCACAATTTTACACTCCCGCCAGTAATGTGTGAAAGGGTCAGCTGTTTTGTATTCTTGCCAGCATCTAGTGGTGGTTAGGCAGTTTGTTTATTTATTTTAGTCATTCTCCTTTATATGCAGTGACGTCTCACTGTGGCTTTTATTTGCATTTCCCTGATGGTTAATGATATTGAGCATGTTTTTCATGTGTATATTGGCCATTTTTCATATCTTCCTTTCTGAAATACAAATGCAACCTGGTTGCATTTATTACTGGTTTGTTTGCCTCTTTACATTGTTGTAGGACTTCTTCATTTCCTCTGGATATAGTCTCCTAGTCATGGCATGCATGTTAATTTTCTTAATAATGTCTAAGGAACAGAAGTCAAATTTATCAAATTTTTGCTCTTGTAGTTAGTGTTTCTGTGTCCTAAGAAATCTTGGCTAACCCAAAGTCACATAGATCTTTTCTAATGCTTTATTTTAAAAACGTTTTAGTTTTAGCTCCTATGTTTAAGTCTATGTTTATCTTGATTTAAATTTCACATTGCAAATGAAGTAGACATCGAGGTTCATCTTGTGTCTCATACATACATCCAATTGTCCCAGCATTATTTGTTCAATAGACTTTCCTCTCCCCACTGAAATGTTTTGGTATCTTTGCCAAAAAAGATCAATTGACCGTAGACACATATGTGTCTGTATTTGAATTCTCTATTCAGATCCATTGATTCATTTGCCTAATTTTGTGCCAATGCCACACTAGCTTGATAAGTGTAAAATTATGGCAAGTCTTAAAATCAGATAGGGGAAAGTTTCTTGCTATTTTTAAGAAAGAATACTGTTCTCAATATTTTAAAAAAATATTCTTTTAAAATAGGGCAAAGTCTAGACCTTTTTCATTTCTATATAAATTTTAGAATCTGTCAAGTTAACAAGAATAACAAATAACACTCATTGGGATTAAAATTAGGATTGCATTGATTCTGTCGATGCATTTAACAATTAACAATATGGAATCTTACCAAACATACATAGAGAATTATATTTCTTAATTTATTTAGTTCCTCTTAATTTTTTCTCAGCAAAACTTTGTAGTTTTCAGCATGTGGCTCCTGCACACCTTTCATAAAGTTATTTCATGTATGTTGATGCTACTGTAATTAGTATTTTAAAAATATCTTTCAATTTTTGCAAAGTATAGAGAAATACAATTTCTTTTCATATACTGACATTGGATCTTACAATCTTATTCAATTTTCTTATTAGATTTAACAGTCTTAGAAATACCTATATAAACAATTTCACCTACAAATGAAGACTTTTTACTTACCTATTTCTAATTTTTATAGCTTTTATTTTTAAATCTTATTTCCTTATTTTCTAAGTATTTGCATATGTATTTATTTATTTTGGCCGGTGCCTCCAGTACAACGTTGAATAAAAGGGCTGAGAACAGATACTTCTGCAGCATTCCCAATCTTAAGGGAAACTTGTTCCATCTTTCACAACTAGATATTAAGGTACCTGTGTGTTTTTCGTAGATTTCTATCATGAAATCTTACAGATTGAGGAAGTCTCTGACTTTGTTAAATGCTTTTCTTCATCTAGTGTGATGATTATATAACTTTCCCTTCTTCTGTAACGAGCTGAACTGAATTGACAGCATCACATATTTTACCCAGTTTTATGGCTCTGTTCAGTTTTGGGGGGAGGTCTGATATATGTTACCCATCATTCTGTTACAGTTGAACTGGAAGTCCTTTACCTACTCTTCTGTTCTGCGTGGACATATAATGTTCTGATTGAACTAGTAAATATTTAATAATAACAACAATAGCAGAACCAACAAGTAACGTCCATGGAATTCTTACTATGCGCTTACACTCATTCTCTAATGCAATGTTAAGAGCCCCACAAAGGGCTTAACTTTTAGTGGAGATGTGAACCCTGATACTTCACTCAGGGAGAATAAGCATCTTCTCAAGGAAACATTACTTGGAAATGGCACAGTGCGAAGCTGAGTTAAAGCATACTTGTTTTAACGGTACATAATATTGCCCTTTCTTATCTTTGTCGCCAAAATCCTTTGCATCTCTCGACTGCTGAGGTCCGTAGTCAGGATTACTCAGCCAACTTCAAAGGCTCCCTACCGTGTGCAAGACACTGCTGAGTTACGGACTTTCTTTCTGAAGGTGTCTTTGAGCTGTTGCTGTGTCTCCTTCACTCTGGGCACATTCATTCTCTGTGTCGACAGATTTTGTATCAAAATGTCTGCCCCAATTCTGAGGTTGACAGTGCAATCTTCATTTTTCACCTCTAAGCCTTGGCTTACATAACATGAAATATGTGTGGGTATTTTATACAACTCAGCTGTGGCCCTGTTTATAAGTAGACGCATTCTATCAAAAACACAGTCTCACTCAGATAGATACAAAATCTACACATGACAAGCTACAGCCTCCCTTTCGCCCTGAGGCTTCTCATTCATAAAATGCAAAAAAAAAAAAAAAAATCATGATTTAATTGGAAGGGGCCTTGAAGAGACTGTCACCTAACTGAGAATACATAAGAAAGGCCATACCATCCACGAACCACAGGTCACTGGAAATCAGAAGGTAAATGGTTCAGCTAAGTAATTCATCAAACACTTACTGAGCACCTGCTTTCTTCCTTATATTAATTTAACAAATATGTATTGATTCCCAATTATGTGCAAAAATCTTGGCCCAGCATTGAGAAAGACAGTTGTGAAAGGTTACAAATGGTCCCTGCTACCCTCAAAATAACTTAGATCTTGCAAGTACTATGTGCAGACTCTCTGATGCGGTAGATTCCATCAGGGTGATGATGGTGGTCGTGGTGCTATTATAAAAATTACTAACGTTTAACGTGTTTGTTAGGTTTGGGGCTCCGAAGTAATGATTTAGTAAAGCCTCATTTTAATTAATAATTAATTAATTAATGAAAAAGGGACGATTATTTTTAAATGGTATTGGGATAACTAGGTAACTCTGTGGACAGGAAAGAGGAAGCAAGACAATGTGTAAAATAAACACATCAATGCGTAAAATCAAGTCCCAAAATAGAGTTACGTTAAGTAGCTGTTAAATCATTTAAAAATTAGCAGAAAACCAAACAGGTCTTCGGAAGAGGGATGATAATATGTTTCTCAGATCTGACACTACAGAAGAAATACGAAAGAAAAGATAACTAGATCAAATAAAAGAAAATATTTAAATTTTTATACAATAAAAAATTCAAGAGCTGAGGATCATCAGGATGAATGTCAAATAAGGGGTGTTATAAATATCTCATCTCAAGTTTTAAAAAAACAAAACCCCCCAAACCAAAAAGACACACAATGGAAATAGCTAAGCCACACAAAAGAAAATGAAAATCATAAAACAGCACTTGGTGGTGGTTAAGGAAGTAAAAACGCATCCAACTGACAACAGTAAGAATGATGAACGCTTACTACGTGCTAGGCACTGGGCTGAAAACACTCTACCAGTGCTATGTCACTTAATCTTAACAATAAACTTGGAGAATATACATTCTCCTTCCCATTTTACAGGTAAGAGACTGAAGAGTAAAACCTCATCTTAGAGACGGGGAACCTGCAGCTGAAGTGTAGGCACCTTGCCCAAGGCCGTGCTCCCTGTCAGGGCAGAGGCGAGGTTAGCACCTGCTCCTGGGGGCCAGGGGCTGGCCTCTTTGCCACCTTCACAAATAATGTATGTTAGAGACATGCAGGCAACTGAATTGTTTGAAAATACTTAATTTATAAGAATTTATAAGCTTAAGTCTCCCTAGAAGGGCATCTTCTTGGAATTTTGATTTTTTTTCCCACCCCTTAGGCTCTTTTTCTCCTTTTGTTCACCCCAAACCATCCAAATTCCTCTTCACTGCATGAAGAAGCCTGTGTCAGACGACCTCCTGGGCCTTTCACAATCCTCGCTAGCGCTGAGCGGATCACGTGCTGCTCTGCCGGCTGCTTCCTGGACTGAAGTCACAGTGGCCCCTGTCTGTCCTCCCAGGTGCCAGGCTCCTTTTCTTCCTGGCAACGGCTGTTCCCCTGCCTGGGACACTTGGCCTCCGGATCTTAAGCACAGCTCACAAGTCACCTCTTCAGAGGGTTGGGACTTCAACGTATCTTTTGAGAGGAGCACAGTCAGCCCAGAACACACTCATTCACTAACAGCCCTACCTCGCAGATGAGGAAGCTGAGAATTAGAGTAGCTTGCCTAAAATTATACACCCAGCAAATGGGGCAGCCTACCTTCGAATGCGGTCTGTCTGCATGAAGAGTTGGCTCTTCCACAGTGGGGTTCACAGTTTTTTTTTGCAGTCACATGAAATTGGGAAGGAAGTGGAGACAACAACACACATTCAGCTTCCAAACATCAGAAAATACATTGTAGGGTCTTGGCAGCTCTCAGCTGGGGTGCTGTCACTCTAGGGAGCACCTGGGAGCATATGGGCAGTTCCTAGTTGTAATGGCTGGGTGTTATTCAGGGTCATGGAGAAACAGAATAAACAGATAAAAATCACTAGCACCAGTGTCTTGAAAGGGTCTATGGCCTGTGTACAACTGCCCTTGCTGAGAATGGGTGCTTCTGCCACCTGGGGTTGGGGGCCAAAGGTACGAAAAGTTCTGTTAATGTCTGGAACATTTCTACTTAACGAAGAATTGTCCCTCCCAGGATGCCAGCTGTATCTCTGTTGGGAGGTGGTCCTTATATCTCTCTATTCCAATGTGATCAGCATCTTTGATGCCTCCGACCTGTGCTCAGCTTCTCCTTTTGTGCCTTTATTCACAGTATTTGCCTTTTCTCCCCGCTTTGGGATGCCCTTTCCCATTCTCCTTTTCTCTGAGCCTTTATTTTATCCTTGATGACTTAAGTCTCATCTTCTCCAGTGAACTAATTCTTTGATCTGTCTCCTCCACGAACTCCTAAATTATGGTCCATGGCACACAGTTTAACATCTCATTATATACAGTGTTTCATTTTGTTTTGACAGTGCCCTGTATATAGGTCTCATTTTCCCATTTAGATTTTAAACTTGCAAGCAGTGCGATTCTGAACTTTTTCCTAGATCTCCGTGGTACCCAGGACAATACTGGGCACATAGTGACTTTTAGAAACAGGGGCATTATCTAGAGCAGTTTTCTCAGAACACAGTTAATTCCCCTCAGGTCAGAAATCGAGTGTGTTTAGAGCTCCTTGTTGTGCAGAATTTAGAATTATGAAAGTACTTTCTCTGGTGTGTTTGGCCTACTCTGCTCTTCAGTACGTCTTCTGTAAACTAACAACCAAATTTTCCATAATAAAAATATTCCACATAATAAAGTATAATTAAATATAAGAAAATAAAAAGTCTGCAATCCTGCCACCAAGTATAGCCACAATTTTTGCATATTCTTCAAGATGTATATTGTTTCTTACCACAGAGAAGGAATAAATTAGACATACTTTTTGTAATTGGCTTTTTTCACTTACTAGTTCATGAGCACCTAACCATATTAAAAAACACATTAAACTCCTTGTTTTTACACAGCTGGATAATATTCTATTTTGCATATAGAGCATCATTTGTGTTGGACATTTCAGTCATTCATCAGGTTCACAAATAGTGACCGAGTACTTGCTACATGGCAGGCACTGCTCTAGGAGTCAGGCATGTGGTCTGAACGAGACAAACTCCTTGCCCACAAGATGCTTATGTTCTAAACAGAGGCACCAAGCAGATGTGTTTCCAGCCCATGTTTCTTATCAAGCCCGCTTCAGTGATTCTCTAATGGAGTGATTTGCTTTCTAGGGCAATCTGTCCTCAGTGGCCATGAGGGAATGTCTGGAGAGATTTTCTGTCATCACAACTTGCTAGAGGTGGGAAGGAGGGGTGCCACTGGTGTCTGGTGAGTAGAGGCCAGGGATGCTGGGGACCTCCTCTAATACACAGGAGAATACCCCACCCCCCAAGATAAAAAACTATCTGGTCCCGAATGTCTGTAGGGCCAAGGCGGAAGAGCATGGCTCTACTCTGAGACAAAACACTTCTAGTCAAACAAATACACTGATAACGTAGTCTTACTGTGGAGAAGCTTTAATATTTTTAGTTATTTTGCTAAGAACTCTATTTCTCATTACTACCTTTATCAACCTTTTGAAGTCCAGAGGCTGCCAGTTAGAACCTACGTTTGAATTGAAAACATGAATATCAAATGACAGAATTTCAGGCACCAAAGAATAAATGAGGGGTGGAGAGTGGGCAGAGGAATTCACGAGAACTCCAGTTATCTGAGTATTCATCATTGGATTTATGTTAATTCTCCAGATTGTGACCCTGACATGGGGCTGTGGTTGGAGGACTGAGGTGGGCTAAGTAAAGTCTCATTACAATAAAACAAACTTAAGTCCTCTTTCTTCTATTGCTGTGACTCAAAAAAAATTTCCTTCAGAAAAGGAGCAAGTATTGACCTGCAGGTTGGAAAAAAAAAAAAAAATCAATGCTTCAAATTCCTTTCTTTTATGAAGAAAAGTGAATTATTTCATATATACTTTGAAAATATATTTTGTTTGACCTAGAAAGGGAATGAATAATTTACAGAAGACATGGTGAAAAATTATACAAGTGGCCATCTAACTGTATGTGTGTGTGTGTATGTATGTGTGTATATGTGTGTGTGTATATATATATATATATATATATATATATATATATCTTATGAACACAGATTTGGTGCCAGGAGTGAATCATTTATTTCACATATAGCTTGGTAGACATCTGTACCCAAACATCACCCTGAGAATTCTTTTTTGGTGGGGAAAGGATTGGGAAAGGGTAGGAAAAAAAACATTAACACACGAAAACAAAATTTTAATACAATCTCTCAAATACATGCCTTTGAGAAATTAATCAGTTTTGTTTACTTTGCTGTCACAAGTGGTAGTTTCTTAAATTGGTTTTAATAATTTTAAAACATTTCATCGTATACCATTTAGATGTATGGAAATTGTTAAAAGGGGATTGCTATAAACATAGGAGGTTACCATCAAAATTTAATAATGGGCTATTGTTGGGGACGGGAGGAGTTCTATAGTATGTTATTTGTGTTAAACAAAAGAAATTTTTAAATGGTTAATGATTCCACTAAATTATGGGCTTGAAAATATAGAATTCATAAAATTACATATATACAGCCAATTTGAACATTTCATAGATTGAAATAGTCGAGTAATATTCTCCATTTCCCACTTTGTGTAGTAAAATTGCTGGGATGGAGTTCTTACATGCCATCTACAACAACAGGGGCTTTCTGATTTTTTAAATCTAAAAACTTCAGTGTGTGCAATGGGAATCTCTACTACTCAGCCACATTAAATCAATTCTGTTTCATAGAAAAATAGAAACATTTATTTTTTTTAACATTTTTTATTGATTTATAATCATTTTACAATGTGTCAAATTCCAGTGTTCAGCACAATTTTTCAGTCATTCATGGACATATACACACTCATTGTCACATTTTTTTCTCTGTGAGTTATCATAACATTTTGTGTATATTTCCCTGTGCTATACAGTGTAATCTTGTTTATCTATTCTACAATTTTGAAATCCCAGTCTATCCCTTCCCACCCTCCACCCCCCGGTAACCACAAGTCTGTATTCTCTGTCTGTGAGTCTATTTCTGTCCTGTATTTACGCTTTGTTTTTGTTTGTTTGTTTTTGTTTTTGTTTTTTAGATTCCACATATGAGCGATCTCATATGGTATTTTTCTTTCTCTTTCTGGCTTACTTCACTTAGAATGACATTCTCCAGGAGCATCCATGTTGCTGCAAATGGCATTATGTTGTTGGTTTTTATGGCTGAGTAGTATTCCATTGTATAAATATACCACATCTTCTTTATCCAGTCACCTGTTGATGGACATTTAGGCTGTTTCCATGTTTTGGCTATTGTAAATAGTGCTTCTATACCAAACCACAAAAGGAAGAAGAAAGGAACAAAGAGGATATACCAATTCAACTGCAAAGATAAGTTCAAAATGGCAATAAACACACATCTATCATTAATTACTGTAAATGTTAATGGACTA
This sequence comes from Camelus ferus, assembly GCF_009834535.1. Classification (NCBI taxonomy): domain Eukaryota; kingdom Metazoa; phylum Chordata; class Mammalia; order Artiodactyla; family Camelidae; genus Camelus; species Camelus ferus. The sequence continues at coordinate 9,290,151 of NC_045714.1, read as the reverse complement.
AATGCTCCAGTCAAAAGACATAGAGTGGCAGACTGGATAATAAAGCAAGAACCTTCAATATGCTGCATACAAGAGACCCACTTTAGGGAGAAGGACACATATAGATTGAGAGTGAAAGGATGGAAAAGGATATTCCATGCAAATGGAAAAGCCAAAAAAGCAGGTGTTGCAGTACTGATTTCAGACAAAATAGACTTTAAAACAAAGGCCATAAAGAAAGATAAAGAAGGACATTTTATAATGATTAAAGGAGTGATACAAGATGAGGATATTACACTCGTTAATATATATGCACCCAATATAGGAGCACCTAAGTACATACAAGAATTACTAACAGAGATAAAGGGGGATATTGATGGGAATACAATCATAGCTGAAAAATAGAAACATTTATATAGTGCATTTTATACCTAATAAAACAGCACACACTTATCCTTTAAATTGAGTATATTCTCGAATATTTGCACTTGAATTTTTGCTTGGCATTACAGAGTACGATCCTCGCCAGTTGCTTATATTCTCTAAGACTCATTTTCCCCAAATATGCAAGAAAAGAAAAGAAAATAGGAACGATAACATCGATTTCTTAAGTTTATTGTAAGTCTATATACACTAGAAAAAGTAAAAGGGCTTAGCACAGGGATGGGTATATTGATGGGGGTGCAGACACAGTGATGATTCTTTTTCTTAAAGTCATAGGTTGTTTAAATTAAAGCTGCATGTATTCACATCAATGAACCCTGGAAACACTATGTTGAATCTTAAGAAGAGCAAGGTGTGATCAGAGAGGACAACCCAGGCCGATTTATTCAGGTGGGCAATGAAGAAAGACGGTAGGTCCGTAAGTACTTGTTGTTCTTTATACTTTGTTGCATGACTTTATTAAAACTATAATTGAGTATAGAACTGAGCCTACTCCATATTTATTGATCACCAGAAAACGTGGTTAACGTTGGCCATATCTCATGTTCTTTGTTCCTGTGCTGCATAGCATCACTCGTGTTACCCATACCCCAGTGAGCAAAATTTTAGCTCAGTATATGCATTTCTGCAGCACACTGGATGAAGCCTGGAATAGCCTTTACATACTGTCCCCTGTGGGTGTTTACTCAGTGACTTTTATACCCAACAAGGTGGGTTTCTTTGCTGACTGCCAGTGTAAGGTTCTTTCCCCTGCACTAATCTCTGGAGCCAGGTGCTTATCTACTTGCCTTTTATGGCTGTCCACCAAAGCTCACATCAAACAGGAGAAATATTATGTATTTTTAATATTTTTAATATAGCTACAGGGAACGATGAGATTTGTTGCCAGTTGACAACAACTGGTGGTGTGTTTCTGGCATTCCAAGCCCATCAGCTACCTTAAATTTGCATATGCTCAGAAACCTTTACTAGACTTTCAGAAAGGTCTGTTTTAGGTTTGCCACAGAATTGCTTTAAAAAGCAAGATTTTCCTAAGATCTAAGTATAATGCTCAGAATGTAAGAAAGGCTTGACTTTAAGTTAGTATTTTTAATCTCTGTTTTTTTTCCCTTACCAGATCCTCAAATAAACATTTGACTGACTGACAGGTAGTAGGTGTTACTTCTAATTGGAAAACAAATTTTAATTTAACGTTCACATTGTTGAAGAAAAGTATTACTATTCACTCAATAATTTGACTTAATTGGTCTGAGGATTTAAATGCTGCCTTGACACCAAATATTTCAAGCTGTGTGTATTTCACACCTTTAAATGGACTCCTGAGGCCACAGCTACCAGATATATTTTATCAGCTCGTGGTTACGCGTTTGTAAGCAAGCAATTAAAAGCCCAATTTCTGATACTTAAAAATAAAAATCAAAACCAAAGGTAAATAATATGCTTTCTATTCTGATTTCTGGACTCAGTGTGATTTTTTTTCATGTCAGAGACTGACTGTTCATATTGCTTTCTTATTTGGCTTTTAATTAGCAGCATCATTAAGCAGCTGCCAATCAATCTAGTAACAAAAGCACAAGCAACAAAGTCAAAACGAGACAAATGGGACTACATCACACTGAAAGCCTCCTGCACAGCAAAGAAGACAGTCCGCAGAGCAAAAAGGCAACGTACAGACTATTGTTAAAAATGGGGAAAGGACGTGTACAGTCAAAAAAGAAATACAAATGGCCCAACTGGTACAAGAAACGGTGCTCAACATCACTGATCATCAGAGAAACACAAACCAAAACCGCAATGAGGTATCACCTCATGCCTGTTAAAATGTCTACTTTCGAAGCAAAACAAAGCAAAACACGCTGATGAGGTTGCGGAGAAATTGGAACTCTCGTACACTGTTGGTGGGAATGTGAAATGGTGCAGCCACTATGGAAAACAGTATGGAGATGCCTCAAAAACTTAAAAAAAAATAGAATTACCATATGATCCAGCCATCGTTCTTCTGGGTATATATATCCAAATGCACTGAAATAAGGATCTATAGGAAATAGACACACTCCCATGTTCATTGCAGCTTTGTTCACAATTTCCAAGATATGGACACAACCTAAATGTCCACTGATAGATGAATGGATAAAGAAAATGTGGTATATACATACAATGTAACATTACTCAGCCTTAAAAAAAGGAAGTTCTGCCATATATGACCACATGGATGGACCTGGAGGACACTGTGTGAAGTGGAATAATCTGAACGCAGAAGGACACAACACAAAAGGCAGGCCAGGGCCCAGAATGTGAGGGGTAAAGAGTGACGTGTCCCCTGCATGTGGAGATGTTGACAGAAACCTGACCACGCTGAAGTTTGCAGGCCCCTTTCTTGAGGAGGTTTATCTGCATCTGGAGAGAAGTGGGGAATTACGATGCACTCTCTAGTTCAGAGAGTTTGAACATTTTCCCCCAAAGGCAACCAAAGAGAGTTAATGAAAAGAATAACCTGACCCATGATGACTTAGCGAAATCTCTCTGCCATGCGGAGAGTAAATGACTGTGGGGTAAGATTGCAGGCAAGGCAACCTGCTAGGATCACAATAGAAGTGATAAGAGTTTACAATAAACCAGGGGCAATAAGAATGGATGAAATAGAGTGATTTGAGAAGTGCTGATGCAGAAGACTGTACATTGCTACTCCATTTATCGTTGCCATTTTTAACCACTTTGGTAGACCATTATAATCTCAAAGACCATATAGTTTTGTTTTGTTTTGTTTTTTATGCCAGTGAGCCAAATTCTACAGAAAAGTAATGAACAATAAGTATGGCTTGCTTAGGATCCGGCCTCACTAGAAGAAGAAATCTCTTTAAGAAATGTTTCTAGAAGCCAATTCTACTTGCTCCAAATAGACTTGATATTATCCATTAAACATAAAAATACTAGTATATCCTACCCTGATAGTTTGATACAGAGGCCCATGCCTGTGTTGAGGCCCTGTGTGCAGTTTTCTTAGTGAATTTTCAAGTGGAAAGTATCAAGCTGCTCCTTGCTCCCCCGGTGTTAAAACCATTGGGGTTGTCATGGGCATCTTTGGATCAGATACCTTCTGGCTCTTGCCGTCTTTGTTGCCTGCATGCTGGAAGATAAGGATTTGGCCAACCAGCCAGGGCTTGCACAGGGGAGCTCGCAGGGTCTCACTCATGCCTGGCAGTACCTGAACGCTCAGTGTCATTGTGCAAGTTATCATCAATCAGCAGGCAGCTGCTTTTAGGATTTCCAGCAGGCAAGACAAACATTTGCCCTCGTGGCTTCCTCTCCCAGCTTGCTGGACCCACAGCCCATCAGACAAGCGAACTGCACACACACACTGCCTGCTGCTCCGGACCACCTGAACAGCTCTTCCAGGCCAGTGTCAGGATGCTTACCTGGCAGCCTAGCTGGAGCTCAGAGGAAGATGTGCAGGTTAGAGTCTGTTTGCTCAACACAAAGAGCTTTCTGTGAAAGAACCAGAGGGAGGCCAGGGAGGGAGAAGGGAAGCTGAGGATAAATCTAACAAAACATTTCTTAATAAAATGGACCTGACGATGTAGACACAGGATTGCACAAGACCAGCCTAAAACAAAATGCCAAAAAAAAAAAAAAAAAAAGACAAATAAGAACCATTTGGATTCTGATGGAATGACAGTGAGGCTGGCCAGCTGGGTTAAAGGAAGAGGAAAAAGAACACTGATTCCATAACCAACGGATAAATACTTACTCAGCACATGCCATGCGCCCAGCCATTTGACAGATACAAGATGAGACGCTAGGACCCAACAGCCCAGGGAACTGGCAATCTTCTTAGGCAGACGAGACAACCCCATGGGAACAAGACAGGCATAAACAGCGCTTGCTGTCAAAAGCTGCATATCACCATATGGAACTCGTAGGAATGTGGGAGTCAGGGTATCCCAAGCAGGTGATTTTCTGGGAGTGAAGTCGTTTATGACTCTCAGCGGATGTAGGTGTGCAACACCCCTGGTTTAAAAAGGAGGAGTCACAGTGAATCCAAATAAACAGGAAATGCTCCAGAGTTTTAGAGTATGTGCACCAGAATTTTCCAGGAACTCTTACAGTTTTCATTACACAGAATCACACAAATACGGTTGTTAAAATGCAGAGTCTTGGACCCCACACTAGAGCAATCTTGTGTTTTAGGTCTGAGATTGGGCCCCGGGAATCTGCATTGTACGCAAACATCCCAGGTAGTTCTAATGCAGCTGGCTCACAGCCTTGACTTTGAGAAAAATGGCTTTAAAGGTGAAGGTGAACTCAGGGAACTCAGACTAAAGTTTTCGTAAGTTTTCAATCTGTACCTGCTATCGGGCCTCCTGTCATCTCCTTGGAATTATATTTGTAAAAACTGTTTATGGGCATAATTTTCTCAGTGAGAAATCCAAACATTTCATTATATTCTTCAAAGGGTCTGCCCACAACTTCACCCCCGGAGCTAATAAGCCCTAAAGGTGTCTGTTTGCTTGTTGTTGTTGAATTATTTAGAAAACCACTTTACTCAACTCCTTCACCCCCAAGCTAGGCATGGAAATCTCATGCTACTTAACTTTTATGGTTTCCACCTTCATCAAGTCCTCTCCAAAACTGAGTGCAACAAATCACTCCAACATTCAGGCTTTCCAGCACTTGGTATTTACCTGTACTGTAGGACTCGTCACATCTCATCACGGTTATCTGTCTGAGCGTCTGTTCTGTTCCCCCAGTGGAAATGTGAGGCAGCTGACAGCAGGGACCATGCCCCTGCATTGCCCTGGGCACTGTGCAAAACCATCTCCTAACAGGCGTCTGGTGTACAGAAAGAATTCAATTCATAATTTCTATTAATTGAATGAATGAATATGTGTGTATAAGCTGAAAGTTGAGAAAGCGAGATGAAGAGAATAGAAGAAATTTGTTCCTGTTTCTTCTTTCTGCTTGAAGCTATAATTCAAGAACAGTTTGGGGCTGAAAACAATCCAAGATGAAGAGATTTCAGTAACCCAGCTAAGGTCCTTATGTCTTTGGATATTCAACCAGAATCCTGGCACCTCCAGGACCAATGGCCCGTGTCAGGTAAGACAGAGCCCTTACGTCAAATATGATACAATTACCGATTACAGCCACGGTCAACCTAGGGAGGGTTTTTTTGGCAATGGCATAACTAATCCCATCTCACGTTGAGAGGAACAGTTACATCTCAGTGCCCCCAGCCTCGGTCTTTGTCAGGCCAGGATCTCCCTGGTTTGAGGAAACTGCTCGTTATCACCCCCTATGCCTTCTCCAGGCCGGTAAGCCATGTTCCCTGCCACAAGGTCTGCCTACATTTCCTTCAAAACTCATTTATTTTCAGCTGTGGAAGAAATTTACTTTCCTTCAAACAGAGAGCTGCTTCTGGCCAGAGGCTTTTAGCGGATGAGCAAGAGCTATAAACAACTCTTCATCCCCTTCTGCCTGTAATCGGGAATTTTCAATCACTCGACCTCAGCATCCAAAGACTTCAGCTTGGCAGGAGCAGCAACTTCAAACCATGTTTGCAGTAAGCAAATAACGAGGCTGTTTGTAAGGCTGACAAGAATAGACTATTGGCACGGCTTCTACTGTGTGCCCGAGACCGCGCTCACGTCTCTGGAAGGTGGTGGCGGCGGGGAGGGGGGAGATGCCATCTTGGAAGTGTTGGGGCCCTTGTGAGAAGACAGCTGTTCCTCTTACCATTGGGAGGAAAATGGCTGCACTACCTGCCTGTCACCGACATTTCTACTGGAAGCCTGTGGTGGCGCAGTTCTGGGGACAGCACTGCTCTGGGTGGAAGAAACTGCTAAATGGACCACCTGAGAAAAGAGAGTGGGGGCCGAAAGAGCTGAAGACGGCCCTCAGTCTAGGAAATACTTGGGTCTTGCAACAGGAAGGAGCAAGCAGTAAATCAGATAGTCAGCGGTTATTGATCTTTTGGTGTTTATTTGTTGATGAGCATTTTTTTTTTGGTGTATTCCTTTGCAGTGTAGTTAAAATACTTTCAATTGTTAATTTGTCTGTTTTTTGTTTGATTTTTGGTTTTACTGTACGTTGTTTATTTAGCCAACAAGTGATACAGGAGAAATTCCTTCAGGGTTAAGGATCTGGAAGCGCCCATCTATCTCAGTTTCCTGTTCTTTATTTCATTAAAACAGAAAATCCAGCACATAGTTACTGAGCACCTACTCTGTCGTGGGTCTTCTTCTAGATTCTGAGGATTATAGGTAAGAATGAGATGGGCGGGACCTCCCCCCCAAAGAGATCACACTGTAGTCAGCAAAGGCAGACAAACACGTAAATTATCATTGTAATACTGGGAAGAAAATAAATCAGGAGAGGTGACAGGGACTAGAGCTGGAAGACATTTTAGACCAGGTTGTCAAGGAAGATTTCTGTAGCAGAGCTGAGTTCTGAAAGATAAGAAGGCAGCCATGTCATGACCTAAAATATTTAAAATCAAAGAAATCAGAGCAAACTCAAAGTCTGTAAGATGGTTATGAACTTGAAGCACTCAGGGAAGAGTAAGGCGCCCAGTATGCGCACAGCAGGAAGATCTGAAGAGTAAGTGGTCCGGGATAAGGCAGAGAGGGAGGCAGGGGCTGGATCATACAGGCTTTATGGGGCACGACAAGGGGCTTGAGTTGTGCAACGGTGTAAGGAAAAGCCAAGGAAACCAAGGGAGGTTTTTATGTGGGAAATTGCATAATCAAATTTAAGCATAATTGCACAACTGCAAATCAAATTCACCTTAAGATTATTCTTACAATTTTGTGGGAAAAGACTGTGGAGCGACAGGCCAGGAAAGCAGGTGGATCACGGAGGACACACCCATAGTTGTCCCCGCTGGAGGTGAGGGCGGCTTGAATGAGGATGGGTATGGTATAGATGAGAAGCAGATTCAGGGTACATCTGAGGGTTCGTCTAAGAGGACTTGTCAATGGACTCGATGTTGAAGTAAGAGAGAAGAATCAAAGATAAATCTTAGATTTCTAAGCCTTTAGATACCAAACTTGCATATTGCAAATTTATTTTTTTTCTTGGTCATCATTTCTAGGATGCTGTTCAGTGTGTTTGGAGGTAACTGGGGGTAATCCTGGTGATCCAATCATTTCAAATATATACAGCTTATGGATGTGAAGGACAGGAGCGGTATAAGCAGATGAATGACTGATGCATGCAGAATGGGCAGAAAATCACTTACACCAAAATGCAGGTGGAAATAGGGATTGGGAGACAACGTGTCCACATACACTACTTCTCCGTCCATTCACTGAGAACCAGGAACGAGTGATTCTAAGGGTTTCTTCACCTTGAATAGGTCATGATTTCATGAACATTGAGAAGGGTGCCATCAAGTAGAGCCTTGCAGGACAAGAGTAAATCAGTTAGTTAATGATATGTTCAGCTGCATCCCAGAATTCAAAATGCCAGTGGCTTAAGCAAGAAACTATTTCTCCCACATATAATAGTACAAGAGGAAGCGATCTAAAGATGAGATGGTACTTCCTGTCAGGGAACCAGGCTCCTTCTGTCCTAGGGTTTTACCCTCATGCTCATAAGCCACTAGGTCCACCTCCCCGATCACAAGAAGAGAAGACATTTTCCCTTTGAAGCAATGACGAGTGGCAGGATCCCTGATGATGGGAGCTCCAGTGGCCACACCTAAATGCAAGCGAGGCTGGGGCTGGTGTTCTTATTTAATTAATTAATTTATATTCTAGTTCAAGCTTTAAGGGGGGAAAAAACAAAGTATTCCCTGGAAGGAATCAAGTGGATGATGACAGGGTTTAAGCAGGACTCCACCTTTGGATATGGGAAACCTCCTTTCCTTGCAGGCAGAGAAATCAGCCCGGACCGCCCTGTTTATTGTTTACAATTCAGTGTCTCTCTCTCTCTCTCCCTGTTAGCCTGCAAAGTGATGGAAGGTGCTGTTTTGTATTCCCATCCTTTTGGGCAGTGTGTGTTCATGCTACACACTCAGTGAAAATGCTTTTTGAAACTGTGGAAGAATGGATGAACAAACGATTATTTTTCAGTCTATGAAAGATCAAAATAAGAGTGGAAAATGGCTGGGGATTTATCTATTTATACATTTCTTCTCTTGCTTGTGTTTTCTTCTCTTTTTTCCCCCCACCAATTAGAGCTCAATCCTCAGGCTACAGGAAGGAGGGTGAAGAAGACACACTTCTATGTGTAGAATATCCGGGAGATGAGAAAAATCATTCCTCCTTAAAGAGAGGTGGGAAGCAATGGTCATAGAAAAGAGAAGGTACCCAAGACATGCTTGTTGGCTATTTAAGGGAGCAATATGTCATACAAAAAGAAATTGAAGGCCAGAGGGGCTTCTATGACCTCACTAAATAAGGCATAGATAAGAATTTCCTTCCTTCTCAGCTGTACGTATATCTACTCAAAGAATAATTCCTCTTCCTTTTCTGGGTCCCAAAGTCTTTCCCCACCCACTACTCCAGTGCTTCCTTTCCTTTCTCTACTATTTTGGGGCTCAGAAGCCTGAGATGCTCCTGTGGGAAGGCAAAGTCATTATCTGTGGCTGAGCTTTGCCTAGTTCACAATACAAATGGAATTGAGGAGATGCGATGACAAGGTTAACAGTACTAACTAAGCATCTTTGTGCCAGACTTCCATCGCATTAAGAAAATAAACGTGTTCAGAAAAAGCTCTTCGTCTCTCTCATTTATTCCAACCCTGGCATGAAGCAAGATTAACCACAGAATTCGTTGTATGAACTGGCTGCCTTCAGACTGCACATCTTCACCAGCTCTTCCCTGTGCTGGCTCTGAATCATCTGTGGTCTCCATGAGCTGCTCTATCTTTCCGTTCCTTATCATTTTCTACTGGAGCAGTTGCCCTAAAACGCACATTAAATTCTCAATGAGGAATGGCAAACTGCTCATGCTTTGAATAGGAAAGGAACCGGCCCGCTGTCTTGCTTCCTGCCTGTGAACAGCCAACAGATGGGTGGCATAGGTGAGTGCCAAATAAGGCCCACTGTCAGAACAGCAGTGTCTGACGCTGACAATTGTGTCCCAGCACAATGCTGAGACTTTTACTTTCAGTGTGCATTGGGGTCCCTCCCACTGCTTTTTTGTTAACTGTTATCTGATGAGTGTCTATGTCTAAAGATGCAAGAAGTGAATTTCAGCTGTTGTGGGAAACTGCTCCCCTACCGGCACCTGCTCGCACACCCTGCAGTGCTACAGACCGTGGGAGCACGCTGGCTTTCTTTCCTCCTCCCCCCTTTCAAAGTCAAGGTGCAGGCTCCCGACCTGTGCGGTACTTTTGTCATTATTATTGCAATCATTAGCAATAACAGGTAGGTGTTGTAGAGCGCCTTTCTTAACAGCTTGAATCTCTTCCCTTTGATATTAACTCAGTTACTCTCTTTAGTTATTTTTTTTTTATTGAAAAAGATATCCTAATGGTGGGGTGGGCAGTGGAGGTGATAGAAGCTGCATAAATAGGTTCCCTGAAATTTTGAAATTACATTATTTACAATAAAGTCCATTCTTCCTTCTGCACTGCCATTCCATAGCCAGTTTTCTCTTTCAATCAGATTCTAGTCATCTCTTTACACGTTTCAAGAGCTGTTAATGTAAAATGTTAGGTATGGGAGTAAACATCCCTGTCTCAGCCCGATTGTACATGTTTTCTTGCCACTTCCATGTAAGTGGGGATTATCTTCTTTTCACTTAATAGTCTCAATTTTGGAAATGATCTTCTGTGATAATGCTTTCTCAGGGTTTACCGGACACCTTTAGATAATGGTTATTTTCACTTATCCTTTTTAGACTTCGGGGATCCAGCAGAGATCTCACTCAGAACATTTTAACCTTCATTCTGATCTTCACTATGAATGTCTTCCTTTGTTTTCCTAAGATTCATAGTCACCGTGACTTTATCCTCCCGTGATTTGACTGTTCTCAGTCTCAGTCTTCTTACTGTTTTCATCTACTCAGTATTCTTTTCTAGACAAACTGGACCGTATACCTGTTCCTAGTACTCAACTTCTTGTCTTTCCCCTTCACTAGAATATTCTTTGTCGCAACTCCATGCCTAATTTGTTTATTCATCTCTGAATAGAATTCACCCTTTTTTGCTTAATTCTTTTGGGATGCCCACAATCATGGAAAACACCATCCTTCCATGAACTTCCATATCACTTTATTTGTAGCTCTCACCGATTATACTCTGCTTAGTGTGACACTCACTTATACTGTTGATGTGGACATAACTACACTAGACTAAATGCACCTTGAGAGCAGAAAAAAAGTCCAAGTCACTGTTGTATCTGAAACATGGCGATGATGAGTGATATGTGGTGAATGTATTAGTGCCTAGCACACTCTACTTAGTTAATAAGTGTTTGCTGAATTTGGGATGAGTTAATGAAGAGTTTAACGAAGAAAGGTCTCAAAGTTAAATGTTGTCCAGAAATGTGTTAGTTGACTAGGAAAGAGAATGACACGGTGGAGAGGGGTAGCTGAGTCTTGCTGCCCCCAAGTCTTGTTGTTGAAGTTTCATCACATTTGTGGCTATACCGCCCGACGCTGGCCCTGGTGGCGCTAATCCAGTCTAAGTTCAGCATCATAAACATCCTCTTGTTTTCAGAACAAGGCTGAGTTGTAGCATCAGCTCTTTTTAAGGGTTTCCATTATGATGAAAAAACATACAGTAAATCTTTTTTTTTTTTTTTTTTTTGAGACTACATTTTCAGTAAACTTTCAAGTTCACATACAATGGAGGAGGAGGTACAGAGATTTCCCTTGTGCCCCTCACCTCCACAATGCATGGCCTCCACCATCAGCAGCAGCCGTCCACCAGAACGCGAGGATATTTGTTACAACTGATGAACCTACATTGACACATCATCACCACCCAAAGTCTATGGTTTACACCAGGGTTCACTCTTGGCGTTGTACATCCTATGGACTTTGACAAATGTATAATGACATTGAAGCATCATACAGATAGTGTCTCTACCCTAAAAATCCTCTGTACTCTATTTATTCCACCTTTCTCCACTCCCTGGCAACCACTGATGGTTTTACTGTCTTCATAATTTTGCCTTTTCCAGGGTATCTTTTAGTTGAAATTATACAGTACGTGCCTTTTCAGATTGGCTTCTTTCACTTAATTGTGTTCATTTAGTTTCCTCCATGTCTATTTATGGCTTGATAGCTCATTTCTTTTTAGCATTTAATAATATTCCACTGTCTGGAGGTCGCAGTGTATTTATTCATTCACCTCCTGAAGGGCATCATGTTTGCTTTCAAATGTTGGCAATTATGAATAAAGCTGCTATAAACATCTTTGTATGTGTTTCTGTGTGGACTTAAGTTTTCACCTCCTTTGACTAAATGCTAAGGAGCATGATTGCTGGATAACATGGTTAAGAGCATGTTTAGTCTTGTAAGAAACTTCTGAACTCTTCCCAAGTGGCTGTACCGTTCAGCATCACCCCCACTCACCGCCCCCACACGCACCCCGCCGCCCTGGCAACGAATGTGAATTCCTATGGCTCTAGCCAGTGGTCTGGAATTTGGCTGCTCTGATAGGTATGTAGTCATATCTCATTGTTGTTTTAATTCGCATTTCTCTGATGACACGAAGCATCTTTTCATATGTTTATTTGCCATCTATGTATCTTCTTTGCGACGTGTCTGATGAGGTCTTGGGCCTATTTTTTAAAAATCAGGTTGTTTATTTTCTTTATTGTTGAATTTTAACAATTCTTTGTGTATTTTGTCCTTTACCAGATATGTCTTTTGCAAATACTGTTTCCTAGTCCGTGGCTCATCTTCTTATTCTTTTGATACCATCTTTCACAGAGATGAACTTTTTAATTTTAATAGTATCCACATTTCAGTTATTTATTTCATGAATTGTGCCTTTGGTGATGTAACTAAAAAGGGTTACCGCACCTAAAGTCACCGAGGTCTTCCTCTGTATCTTCTAGGAGACTGACAGTTTTGCACGTTACATTCAGGTCTGTGATTCACTTTGAGCTAATTTTTGTGAAGATGTAAGGTCTACCTCTAGATTTCCTAGATTTCCTCTTTTTTTTTTTTTGGTCCAGTTATTCTAGCACCGTCTGTTGAAATGACTATCTTTTCTAAACTGTGTTGCCTCTGCTCCTTTGTCAAAGATCAGTTGACTATCTTTGTGTGGATCTAGCTCTGGACTCTCTTCTCTTTCACTGATGCATTTGGTATCACACTGTCCTGATTACGGCAGCTCTATAGTAAGTCTTGAAGTCGGGGGTATCAGTCCTCCAACTTGGTTCTTCCTCAATATTGTATCAGCCATTCTGGGTTTTTTTACCTCTCCATATAAACTTTAGAATTAGTTTGTTGAGATCCACAAAATAATGTGCTGGGATTTTGACTGGGATTGCACTGAATCTATAGATTAAGTTGGGAAGAACTCACATCTTAACAGTATTGAGTCTTCCTTCTTATCCATGAACATGAAATATTTCCTCATTTCTTTTAGTTCTTCTTTGATTTCTTTCACCAAAGCTTTGTCATTTTCCTCACATAGCTCTTGCGCATACTTTGATAGATTCTGTACCTCAGTGTTTCATTTTTGGGAGTGCTAGTGTAAACAGCATTGTATTTTTAAATTCAGATTCCACTTGTTCCTTGCTGATATATAATAAAGTGGCTGACTTTCATGTATTAACCTAGTATCCTGCACCCTTGATATAATTGCTTATTTATTCCAGGAGTTATTTGGTGGATTTTTTTCAGATATCCTACACAGATGATTATAATCTGTGAACAGAGACAGTCTTTTTTCTCCTTTCTTAATCAGTATAACTTCTATTTTCTTTCTTGTCCTATTGTATGAGCTAAGACTTGCAGAACAACGTTAGACAGGAGTGGTGAGAGGAGCTTCCGGTATCTTAGTGGGAAAGCTTCCAGTATGGTGATAGCTGTAGTTTTTGTTTGTTTGTTTGTTTGTTTGTTTTAATCAAGTTAAGGAAGTCTTCCTCTACTCCCAGTTTACTAAGAGTTTTAATCACGGATGTTAGATTTTGTCAAATGCTTTCTCTGCATCTATTGATGTGATCATGTGTTTTTTTTCTTCTGTTGATGTGATAGAGTACATTAATTAACCTTGACTGTTGATCCAGCCTTGCACACCTGGGATAAATCCCAGTTGGCCATGATGTTTAATTTTTCTGTACATTGTTAGATTTGATTTATTAATATTATTTGAGGCTTTTTGCATCTATGTTCATAAGAGATATTGGTTTGTAGTTTTCTTATAATGTCTTTGTCTTATTTTGGTATTAGGGTAAAGCTGGCCTCTTACAGTGAATTAGGAAATGTCTCCTCTGCTTCTGTCCGCTGAAAGATTTTAGAAAATCGGTATAATTTCTTCCTTAAATGTTTGCTAGAATTCACTAGGGAACCCATCTGGCCTTGGTGCTTTCTGTTTTAGAAGGTTATTAATTATTGATTTAATTTTTAATAGAAATGGCCTATTTAGGTTGTTTATATCTTCTTGGGTAAGTTCTGGCAGAAGGCATCTTTCAGGAACTGGTCCATTTTATGTAGATCACCAAACTGTGTGGACAGTGCTGTTCTTAGTGTTCCTTTCTTCTCTCTTTTAACATCCATGAGACCTGCAGTAATGTCCCTTCTTTCATTTCTGATATCAGTAATTTGTGTCCCCTCTCTTTTTTTCTTAGTTAGGCTGGCTAAGGCTTATCAATTTTATTACTCTTCTCAAAGAACCAGCTTTTGGTTTCATTGATTTTCTCTGTTGAATTCCCGCTTTCAATTTCATTGATTTCTGTTTTAACGGTTTATCTTTTTTTAAGCTCACAGTCAGAGAGTCCTGTCTCCCTGCCTAGCTCCCCACCTAAGGGCATGTCCTGCTATCTCGTGGGAATAGTTCACAAAGTGCAGACCCAGGAGAACAAACCCATCAGAAAAAGGCTTACTTTCAAGTTCCACTGTCTACTCTGAGGCCAGAACTTTCCCCCTCCAGGAGCCTGATAGTGGAAACTGTTCCCTCTCTGCACGGAAGGTGTCATCTGCTCCTCACAGGGGTATCCAGGCCTTTTATTTTGGGGAAGACAGCCACATCAGAACATAACAATGTATTAACCATAGAAAAAATGTTCACAGATAGAAATGAAAATTTATCCAATTTTTAATTATTCTTCTATAATATTAATTATTTAATGGAGATATTCAATTATCATTAATTGATTAAAGGAATGGATAAATGATTGAGACTTTGTATAGATTCCCCACACTTTACATTATTTGTTTTTAATTTGCAACTAAACTTTATCTGAGAAATCCCACCCCCACCATTGCCTCTGACCTATTCACACAATTCTGGTTCTCTCTTCAGGCATTATAATATTGTGAAAATAATCTCCATCATTTCCTTCCCTCTTGCCTCTCCTGAATAGCATTTATAATCTACCCTCTTAAGGAGAAGGAAACATTGCATTCATCTAAGCACTGGAAAGGTTCAGGAATAAAGAATGGACTGTGTTGGTCTACAGAGAACGTCCTTCATTCAGCTCCCAGCTCAGTATTTTTCCTAAACAGGTGAACTGTGTTGCCTTTCCTATCCCTGATGTCACCTTTTCAGCTTTGAATGTCTCCACATCTGGGGCATGAGTGGTATGTGAAGACCCAAGGCTAATAGAGGAGGGATGATCAAATTAATACATCCAGTCTGATGGTTACTAGAAGAGTTTCCAAAATGCTACCAGTGTTACCGGTAGTTCTGGATGACTGAGGACTGCCTGCAAAGAAAGGTGGAAATACAGACATCCAAGGACTAGAGAAAGAACTGAAATAAGTGAGTGAGGAAGGTGAACTGACAACTACCAGAGGCTCACCCTGGGATTTAAGTGCTTAGAACTTCCTAGAAGAGAAGCTCTTGGTGTCACCAGGATGTAGGTCTTATATTCATTCCACTTTCTTTTATTTCCAGAGCTATTTATTCTGTTGCCATTTCTAGAACATAAATGCCTCCTGAAAATTGCTCCTTCAATACAAAGGCTATTATGGTTGTTGAATGGTTCACTTCTGATTAAATAAGTAAACAAACAACCCATACCCACATGTTTGTATTCATATATGATATAAATTGGTATTTTCTGTAGAAAAGTCATCCAAAATACTATGTGGCTTTTGAGATTTCCAAATTTTATTTATTAAAAGCAAACCCCATAACTTCCTAAGTCAATATATTCCTTTCATTTTTAAGGGGAAGTCTCTAGTATTCTCACATCAAACTTTCAAAAGTGAAAAAGTAGATATTTATGTAGAAACTTCAAAACTAATAAAAGGAAGTTAAATTATTCAGTTTACAAAACGAATAGACATTGTCAAGCCAGTCCTAAGCCTATCCACAGGAAATAAGATGACTCTCTCATAAAACACTATATTTATATTTTTAAATCATAAAATGTTATACGCAACATAATTTTAAAAGCAAAATAAGACATCACATCTAGTTATCTCTCCCTGCTCCCTAGGACACAGACCATGAGACAGACACACCAAATTTGTTGCCATCCTCCAGTGCTTGCTACTATGAGTGTACTTTTGTACACTCCCCACTTCTGCCCTGCCTCCTCTTCCTTTCCCCCCAACCAATAGCTCAGCCACCTCACAATAATCTTTAAAGATGATGTATATATTAAATGCAGCCTCACAGTGATTCCAGAAATTTTTTAGGAGATATGTACAATCACATGCTTCACCTTAAGATTCAACAGAAGGATTCTAATGCGAATTGTATGTACATCAGGGCGGGGTGGGGTAGACAAGGAGAATCCGTGCAATTTCCAATTTGCAAACACTTCTCTTAGAGGCAGACATGAAGAAGCAAGATAAAGGTGACACAGGGACTCTAAAAACAATTTGACACACTTAGGTCAATAAACTTATAAGGAAATACTTATCCTTTCAAGTTACTCGAGACATAAGAATGAAAAGAATAAGGAGATTTCATTTTCAACTTTCAAATAGGAAACAACAATTTGTCCTCAGTGTTAGCTAAAGTTTAAGATAAAGAACATCCTGACACCACTTGGCAAAGATTAATTGGAAACCCCTTTCTAGAGGGCCATTTTGCATGTGTATCATTTGTCTTAAAATACGTGTGCATATTAAGTCAATAAATATCCTCCCACCAAGGTATACGAGGGAAACAATCAAGTACATAAATATGTATGTATTTTATGTCTGTAATTATTAACCACACAGGTGAAAAAACTCGGAAAACAGCATATACATTGAATGATAAAAAGAGTTTTAAATGGTAGACTATTCATATCAGAATATGATATAGAGATATTAATGGACGTTACCTACCCATTTATATCATATTAAAATAAATTTTAATGACTTAGGGAATGCTTATACATACTCATTAGTTTAATTTAAAAAATTTAATATAGTATGATCCAAACTTGAAAAATAGAAGCCATATCTCTAGGTACAGAGAATGCAATAATATAAACCATGATGAACAGTTAGAGGTCATATATTTTTTGTTATCTTAATTATTCCCTCCCTCAGTCATATACTTCTTTAATTATTCAACAAACGTCCATTGAGCTGTTGCTTTGTTGCACAGAGCTCACTAGACACAGGCAATCATCATCCATGAACAAGGGATTTATATTTTAGGTCTTCATAGAACTTAAAATTTTACAGCATTTTCAGCCCATATTTATTCTCTTAGATGCTCTGGTATTTCCTTGGAGCATGCCCGCTTTGCAGAGAAATTTTAAGAAGTCATATGTACATGCATTTGTGGGTATTTTTTGTGTGATTCACCATCACATTCTTATCAACTGAGAGGTAAGTAACTAAAACATCTGAAAATGTTTTAAATGTATTTATTCATTCCTCCAAGAGATTCGTAGTGCCTACTATATATTAGTAGTAGGCACCTATTGTGGGTCAGTGAAAGAGACCCTGTATATTTGGAGCTTGTGTTTAGAACAATAGATTCTGAACACCTGTCCTTGTATGACATTTTATCTGCAAAATGGGGAATGTAAGAAAAAATTCATACATTTTCAAAGAGCTATGTGTATGATTAATACTCGGTGCTAAAACATTTTTGTTACCATTTGCAATCACTCCCCAAAGCATAAAAGAATACTAGACATAAATCTAAGAAATATGTACAGGATCTCTAAGCTGAAAACTATAAAATGCTAATGAAAGAAATCAATGAAGACCTAAATAGATGGAGACATTCTGTGTTCACAGAATGGAAGACTCAACATAGTAAAGACGTTAATTCTCTACAAATTGATCTACAGCTTTAACACAATTACGTCAAAATCCCAGGAGGATTTCTTGTAGATACAGATAAATTGATTCCAAAATTTATATGGAAAGGCAAAGGGATTACAATAGCAAAAATAATTTTGAAAAATAAGGATACATTTGGAGGAATCAGACTACCTGAGTTTTAGACTTGCTATATAGCTGTATAATCAAGACAGTGTGGTATCAGCAAAAGAACAGACACACAGATCAAGGCAACAGAGTAGAGAACTCAGAAATAGCCCCACATAAAGTATGATTCTTTACCCAGGTGCAAAGGTGATTCAACAGAGGAAGCATAGCCTTTTCAAAACATGGTGCTTGGACATTTATAGGCAAAATAAGCAAACAAACAGATAAACAAACAGGAACCATAAAAAGATGAACCTGAATAGATTATAGGTCTAAATATAAAAGTTAAAATTATCAAACATCTAGAGGAAAATATTGAAGAAAATCTTTATGATGTAGGACTAAGCAAAGCATTCTTAGATATGGAACAAATATCATGATCCATAAAAGGGAAAATTAATAAACTGGTTCGTATCAAAATTCAAAACTTCTTTTATGCAAAAGACTTCATTACAATGATGAAAAGGAAGGCCATAGATGGGGAGAAAATATTTGCAAATCTCACATCCATAATATATAAAGAACCCTCTAGACTAAACAGTAAGAAAACAAACAATCCAGTTAGAAATGGGCAACTGACTTGAACAGACACTTCACTGAAGATGATATATCAATAGCAAATAAGTACACAAAAAAATATATGTATTCAGAATTTTTGATGATTTATTTTGTGTCAACTTGACTGGACTAACAGATGCCCAGACAGCTGGCAACACATTATTTCTGCGTGTGTCTATGCAGATGTGTCAGGAAGAGATTAGCATTTGAATCCGTAGATTGAATAAAGAAGACACACCAGCAGTGTGGGTGAGTGTCATCTAATTCACTGAGAGCCTGAGTAGAAAAAAAGGTGGGGGGGAGGACAAAGTTGCTCTCTTTTGAGTTGGGAGCATCTATCTTCTCCTGTCCTTGAACATTGGTGCTCTGGGTTCCAGAGCCCTCAGGCTCAGAATGGGACTTACATCACTGCTTGTCCTGGTTCTCAGGCCTTTGGGTCTGTACTGAAACTACATCACCAGCTTTCCTGGGGCCTCCAACTGGCCGAGAGCAGACTGTGGCAGTTCTCAGATTCCATAATCACAGGAGCCAGTTCTTCATAATACATCTCTATGTATCTTACTACAACATGTTAGACTGGCACTGATGCTCTGGAGAACCCTGACTAAAACACATACCTTTCTAAAAAAGCTGTGAAGAAAATTCCAAAGTCTGAGATCCGGTGTAATGGATGTTGATGGTTCCAGCCAAATCCCGAAGTCCATTTTCCAGCCCTCGTCTTTCTGAAATGCTTGAAATGTGATGATCCCAACAAAGTAACTCTAAGATGATCTTATAAGGGCAGGAGCCATATCTAGTTTTCCAACCATCTATTTTTTGACTAGTACCTGGAGCATAGTAGATGCTCACTTGTGTAATAGATGCATGAATGAATGAATGAGTTAAGACTTAATGGCTTCATGTGTAATTAAGACAAAAGGAGAGTTATCAAGGCAGTGTTTCCTTTCTTTGGGGATTTTCAGACCTGAAACTCCTCCGTGGACACACCGTAATGACCATAATTAACAATGCTGTATTGTATACTTGAAGTTTGTGAAGAGAGTCGATATTAAGTGTTCTCACTATATAAAAAGAAAAAAAGTTTACTGTATGAGATGATGAATATATTAATTGCCTTGATTGTGGTAATCATTTCATAATGGATATGTATACTATGTATATTGTCATGTTTTATACCTGAAATATACATATAATTTTTATTTATCAATTATATCTCAATAAATCTTAATTACACATGAAATATTTTTTTAAAAATCTCTGCTCAAGCATTAAGTATAACTGCTAGTAGAATTTTGGATAAAATATATTTAAATGGTATCAAAATAAAAATACTTTGGATATTTTAAAATAAAAATCTTTTTCTTAAAAGAGGAATCTTTTCCTTATTTTTATTTTTATTTTCTCCCTTTGAATTGTCTTTCTTTTAAAAAATGCTAGATCTACAATTATTGTTGCAAGAAGGAGGGCACAATTCTAAAATCTAATCAGAAATGCTCCCATCTTCTCTAATCTCCATGGTGTTTACAAGGTATTTTAACCTGTAACAGTCTTCAAATCATGTACAGACTGTAATTAGCTAATTGAGAGCATTAAGAGCATTTGACAGTAACTGAAGTTGTAGATACTCTGCTGTTACTGTACCACATTTCTAGTATATTTTCATGAGGGTTGATATTAATATAAAAAGAGCCAATTACAGATAGACAGAGCCTGGGGGGAGTCATGCTGCCTTTCCAATTAGGAATCAATTTGGAATTCTAGAGCTGCAGGTAAAATAGAGCCAAACCTTTTCAACAAGGCACAAGAAACAGATGGAAAGAGGAAATCAAAAGTGAGAGATGTGGGCTCTTATGTTCGCAGGCTGGACAATTCTCAGCTGCCTTTCTGGGTAGGCGGAATGGACAGGAGGGGTGTCTGGGACTGAGCACGGCTGGGCAGGAGGTGGGCCTCGTCCTCCTGACCCTTTTCCACCCAGCTCTACATGGCTCATCTGTTATACTGTAGCTTCTCTGTTCAAGACAGATGTACAAACTCAGAAATACTGACATCATTTTTATACACATTTGTCATCCTGAGATTGTTTATAAGGTTCAGGCAGCTGCTATGATAGTGACACAGTTTAAGAAAATCGAAAGCACAAAAACATGAATATATACAACACACAAATTGGGTGTGAATACTACAAGAGAAAACTTAACCAGATAGATTTGTCAAAGAAGTGTCTCTAAAAACATAGCCTGTGATTCCCTGCATCACAATTTCTTACTGTACTTTTCAAAGTAAGAATTCTGGACCTCATGCTGGAGCTATGGAAACAGAATGTACGGGACTGAGGTGCAGCCATTCACTTATCTGGAATGATTTCTCAGCATCCTAACACTGAGTGTTACTGATTAAAAGAACTAATCTCTTGCTATGTCAAAGGTATTATTCAATATATCAAAATTTACTATGCTTTCATCTTCAAACAATCAACAAATATAGACACAAGCACCTACTATTGTTTGGCAATAATAATTATCAGAAGAATATGGAAGGACTCATTACCCTCTCTATCCTCATTCATTCTCTAGGTTTTTAGATCTCATTCAGTTGCATGGCTTTAAATATCATTATTAAGTAACAATCCAAATTTATACATCTACACCGAACTTTTCCGTTCGGACACCAGATTCCTTCATCTAACTGCCTACTCAAATCTCCACTTGTGTGTCTAATAGATATCTCAAATTTTAACAGACCTCAAATTGAATTTATGATTTTTTCCTCCCATACCTATTCCTTCTGTGGTCTTCCTCATCTCATAAATGGTTCACTCTATTTATTCCACACTTTAGGCCAAAATCTTATTAGAGTCATTGTTAATTCTTCTCTATCTTTCATATTTTTATGTTCAGTCCATCTGTCAGTGCACTAATTATACACCCTAGATTCTACCTGTTTCACTGTGTTGTTATTAATAGCACTCCCTTGCAGTGTGGAAAATGTTCCTGGTGTGGGCCACACAATCCAATGTCAAATACAGTTTATTTACCTACAAAACATAACTGAATCTGACCACATCTTGCATCTCCATCACCACTGTCTTCATTTATGTCACCATTGTCTTCTGTCAGACAATGTAATAGCCCCCTGCTTCCACACCTGTCTTCTACAGTCTTCCCATCACAGGGCTGCCATAACAAATGGCCACAAACTAGGTGGTTTAAAATAATAGAAATGTGTTCTCTCAGAGTTTTGGAGTCCAGACGTCCCAAATTAAGGTGTTGGCAGGGCCACGGTCCCTCTGAAGGCTCTAAGGAAGAATTCTTCCTTGCTCTGTCAGCTTCTGGAGGTTACCAGCAGTCCTCAGTGTTCCTTCGCTTGCAGATGCATCGTCCCAGTCCCTCCCTGATTCTTCACATAGTCTTTGTCTCTGCATTCAGGTTTCCTATTTTCACATACTGGGGATTAGGACTCGAACATATCTTGTTGGGTGACAGAGCTCAACACACAACAGTGACTCATTTAAGACAAAGAAGTAACAAATCACTTCTCTGCATCAAAGTCTACAATGTTTTTTATCTCCCTAAGAGTAAATCTCCAACTCTGACGTTGGTCTAGTCCTTGACCACCTCTTTGATCTCATCCTTCTCACTCTCAGCTCACTTACTCTGTTCCAGCCACACTGACCTTCTGATTTTTCTTCAAACATGTCAAGAACACAACCACTCAGGTCCATTGGTTTTGTTGTTTCTTCCTTGTGGAACTCTCTTCTCTCACACACCTACAAGACCCACAATCCCATTTTGTCAGTGAATGTGCTCTCTCTCTTCCCATTTCAGCAAAAACTGAGTTTTCTTATGGTTACATCCGCAGAACACAGACAGAGCCTAGCAAATGTTATTCATTTAAAAAACCAAGAAGAGAAAAAAAAAGCTGAAGGAATCAAGAGGAGAAAGAATCCACATTCATTAACCACTTACTGTATTACAGACATAGTTATGTTAGGGTGTGAGAAAAATATGTTGTCTCCTTTGATCTCAAAGCAACCTTGAAAACTGGGTACTACTATCCCTTTTTTAAAGAGAAAGAAGCTGAGATTCAGAAATATTATAAAACGTTGCAAAGATTACACAGCCCAGAAGTGACAGAGTCAGTCTCCCTTCCAGATTTACCTGACTCTACAAAGGTGTTCCAAATATAACACTATGTGCTAAAGAAGCAGAACAGGTAACCAAGATTTTTTACTTTTTTTGTAAAAGTGAGTGGGGAAAAGTCATATAAAGGACTCAAAACTGTAAAAACTGGGTTCTACCCCTAAATCTAGCAAGTGTTAGGACAATTCCTTTAACCTGTTGGCTTCCATTCACTCATATGTCAAATGGACTAAGAATATGTGTGCTCACTTGACACAAGTTATTGGGTGGATGAAAGAGGAAACAGATACTAGAAACAGAATATGTACCATTGTCTCAAAAAAATTTCTCCCCAAATTACTTAATTATAAACAGAAAGGAAAATTAAATTTACAATGAAGAACTCTGATGAACACTTTCTTAACCTTGACACAATCTTAATCAGTGTTAAGGAAGTGATCAATATTGCTATCAATATTGGGAAACACCAATATCATGGGCATCCTAATATGATGCAGTAAAAAAGACAAAAGAAGATGCACAAAAAAGTGTATAACTTGAATTTCATCAAAGAAAAATTAGAGAAACCCAAATCAAGGGGCATTCTACAAAACAGCTAGTTTTATACACTACAAAATAGCTAGTTTTTTACTCTTCAAAAATGTCAACATCTGAAATTTCAGAGAAAGACAATGCTACTGTTCAATAAAGAATTCCAAAAGGAAGAGACAACTAAATCCAGTGCATGATACTGGATGTAACCTAAACCAGGGAGAAAACAGTTTAAAAATAACATTATTGGAGCAATTAAAAAAAATTAAACTGTTGATTACATACTAGCATTGTTCTAATGTCAAATTTCCTGATTTTGATCATTGTACTATAGATATGTAAGAAAAATCCTTGTTTTGGGGATATATACATTGTAGAATCTAAGGGAAAAGGCACAATGTCTTCGACTTAACTCTATAAAGAGAGAATGATAGATCTAGTGGAGCAAAATTGATGAATCTGGGAAAGGGATAAAGGGAAGTTGCTTGCACTATTCTTGAGACTTAGTGCAAGTTTGAAATGATATCAAAATAATGATCATACAAATGATCAATAGGCACATGAAAAAATGCTCAATATCACTAATTATCAGAGAAATGCAAATCAAAACTATGATGAGGTATCACCTCATGCCAACCAGAATGGCCATCATTCAAAAGTCCACAAATGACAAATGCTGGAGAGGCTGTGGAGAAAAGGGAACCCTCCTACACTGCTGGTGGGAATGTAGTTTGGTGCAGCCACTATGGAAAACAGTATGGAGATTCCTCAAAAGACTAAGAATAGACTTATCGTATGACCCAGGAATCTCGCTCCTGGGCATATATCCAGAAGGAACCCTACTTCAAAATGACACCTGCACCCCAGTGTTCCTAGCAGCACTATTTAAAATAGCCAAGACATGGAAACAGCCTAAATGTCCATCAACAGATGACTGGATAAAGAAGAGGTGGTATATTTATACAATGGAATATTATTCAGCCATAAAAAACAACAACATAATGCTATTTGCAGCAACATGGATGCTCCTGGAGAATGTCATTCTAAGTGAAGTAAGCCAGAAAGAGAAAGAAAAATACCATATGAGATCACTCATATGCGGAATCTAAAAGAAAAGAAAAGAGCATAAACACAAAACAGAAACAGATTCATCTACATGGAATACAAACTTGTGGTTGCCAAGGGGGCGGGGGGTGGGAAGGGAGAGACTGGGATTTCAAAATTTGTAGAAACTGACAGGCATATGCAGAGCAGATAAACAAGATTATACTGTATAGCACAGGGAAATGTATACAAGATCTTGTGGTAGCTCACAGTGAAAAAAAATTGTGACAATCAATATATGTATGTTCATGTATAACTGAAAAATTGTGCTCTACACTGGAATTTGACACAACATTGTAAAATGACTATAACTCAATAAAAAAATGTAAAAAAAAGATCATGTTTCAGAAACTGATTTTGAACTTGTTGCAATACAAAAAGTGTGAAGTCTCAGCTGACAAACGTCAGCAGTGTGGTTTGCACAATTTGTGAAAGAAAACCAAGACTCTGATAATATGGAAATCGAGGAAGTGTTTTCTGCTTACCATATTGATTTTAAAGAGCTTAACTCATTACACTTGGAAATTCTAGAGAAAGTCCTAATAAGTGGCTATTTAAACACTTGCAATCGATACATATGCTGAGATTTCTGAGGTTTTTCCTAATTAAATCAAGAAAGAGTAATTATTAATGGACTGCTACCTAATCAAAAAGCAAATGAAGACAATTCAGTTAAATAAGGTGTCAATGAAAGGAAATGGTCCTCGTGAAAAGACAGTGATAAGAATTAGAAAGTCAGAAGGGCAAAATCTTGCGACGGTCACCCAGAACTCACTGCGGGCGTGGAAAGGAGAGGGTGGATGAGCCTAGCTGAATGACAGCCTTCTAGGCATGTGTGCCACGACTTCCGGAATGCATTTACTGAGCAATGCTAGTCACATGTCACAGCGTGTCCTTACATAACTAGTCCCCAAGTCGGATTTCATGCTCCACGAGTATCCTACTGGTTTTAGTTTATCTTCTCTTGTAGCTTTATACAAGAAGCTGGTCAGTGTTGCTCAAATTTTTCTGGTCAACTAAGAAGTTAGATTTCGTAGGGACAATTAAAAAGCCAGAGTTCTAGTTTGTGTATCAGTCTCTATGAGTTGGGTTGGCTCAGTCATTATTTCAGAGACCAAATGTCTCCTGCTGCAAAAACAAATGAGGTTCCTAGATCTGCAAATCTAATGATCAGACTCTGGGCCACAGTGGCTTTATTTAGGGCAAAGTCACCATGAAGCCCTAATTAGGCAGCAAGGAAATCTCCTCCTGTTTACATCCTACACTGGAAAACTGTGTGGGTATTTTTGCTTCTGTCTGTTTTCTGGTAACAACAATCAGGTTTTCTTTGGGGAACTACTCATCTCCCATCTTTATTTTGCAGCTTAGATGGGGATGACATAACACCTGACTTCAAACCTAGCCGATTCTACTGTTGGTTAAGTGAATGGACAACTACCCCAGTGCAGTCCAGTGAGCATCCGCTCCCTGACTTCTGTTATAACCACTGGGAGAGACTTATTCTCTTTTCCTGGGGGCTGCCTATAGCTGCTGGTAGCTGTCTTGTCACAACTTATGGACCATCTGTTTGAGAATGAAGCCTGCAAATGGAAAACAGGGCTGGTAGAGGGTAAGGCACAAATTCATGACAATATCATTTATGCACCTGGATCCAGCCATGCCAAGATCTTTCAACTGCATGAGCCAATAAAATCCCTTTGTTGGCTCACGACTGTTCAAATTAGATTTCTCTCATTTGTGACCAAGAAATTCCTCTCTTATGCATGACTTCAAAGTACAGCCTCTGAAACCAGGATATGCTTGAAAATAAAGTCACTTTTTAAAAAATCATATAATACCAGTTTCTTTAAAACATTACATTCTAATTACTTTCCAGTTAGCTCTTAGTGTTTATTAAAGTTATGTTTGAATGAGAGAGGGTTCAAGGTCTTCTAGGGCATTATGAGAGAAGAGAGAAAGAGACGCCTTGTGGCTGAGGCAATGCTGTGTGTTTACCACATTCTATTTCCATCTCCTCCTAAGGACACATTTAGTTCACATGTGGAAGATATGGATGGTGACCACCATGTCTGGTTATCCTCTCCAGCCTGGGTTCACATGGAGGCTTCCTTCCAAGCCCCTGTGAAGTTAGGTAAGGTCATGTAACTATTTCTAGGCCAAAAATGTGGGCAGAGTGAAGTGTGTTGCTTCTCAGTTTGAGGCACTTAAACCTGGTGCGTATCTTTATGATTTCTCCTTCCCTTTGGGAGTAACCAAAGTACATCGTGGTCCACAAGATAAAAGCATCCTGGATCACTGCATGGAGGTGAACTAAACTAGAGGTTTGTTCAAACTGTTTTTAGGCTGGTCCTACTGCATTAGAATTCCTGCAAATGGGAAATAAACTTCTCTTATGTCAAGAATCTGTGAATTTATTGGTCACCACACATAGCCTGCCTAGTTTAATCAAATTATTTGACACTGTTTCTTAGTGTCCCTTGAAGCTAAGTGAGTGGAATGTGGTAGAAATGCCTCTTGTCACTTTCAGGGTCTCAGCTCTAGACAACAGCATGTGTGATTCCCCGCTTTCTTTCCTTTCGTCACTGGCTCGATAGAGGGGATCTGGTGGATGACCCTGAGACCCTGGAAGATACCAACACTCTTTGGGTGAAAGGGCTTGGTTCTCTGAATGACTCTGTGGAGTAGAGGCTCCCCCTCCAACACATCCCACCATCCTCTATTGAACTGTGATGTGAACAATAATTAAACGAATTTGGTGTTATTTGTTAAGCCAGCTAACGCACTGTAAGTGATAAAGGCTGAAGATTCTTGAGTGTAAGACCAAAGTTTAAAAGGACATAAGATTGTGGCAGCTGAGGCTCTGGATGGAATTTCCAGAGACTGGATATGTCCTAAAACGAAGTCAACAGGTGCTGCTGCTGATGGTGCCTGCTGGGGTCCAAGTGAAGAAGCCCTGAGTGATCTGATGGGGCTTTGCATCTATGGGCACCATGAACACTTAGTTATGGATGCAGATCAGTGGGCCCATCCAAGGAGAAGGAGCAGACCTAGCAAACTCTAAGCAAGGACAACAAACAGATTTCATCTCTCAGCTCAGTACTGACTGATTCATGTGGCTGTCTGGACCAGCATATTGAGAATGGGTCAAAGGCAGTGCTGAAGCTCAGGGATGAAGAGTATGTTAAACTATCACCAATGTCTATGATGGACAATGGAGTAGAGACTGGAGGTGCCCTTGATCCATGCCTGATGTTTCTGTTTTAACGACCCCTGAGCCTTGCTACCCCAAGCACTTCTGTGCTGCAGGGTCCCCAGAGTCCCCAGAGGTTGGAGAAAGGGTTGTAAATATCTTCAAAAAACACAGACAAAGGCTTGAATGAGCTCATGTCTGCAGAATTTGAGAGACTAGATGTAGACTGGGCCTCAAAAGGTGTGCTCACAAAAAGCTTTCACCTCTTCAGGAAAAAAGAAGTGGTCAGCCTTGCTTGAAAAGAGCTCCTTGGAGGGAGGGGTGTCTGAGTTCCCTGGGATGTACTTGTGAGCACGCTGCTCCTCTGCTCTGGGAGGGCGCCTTGTCTGTTTTATCTTCATACATTCTGCATCTCTACATCTCTATCAATACGTACAGGATACCGGACCTCAATGAATATTCCTTGAATACGTGAATGAGCACATTAAGAAGGGCAGGGAACTGACATGACAATGGGTGGTTGGAAACCTAAGTCTGCCTTCAGAGATCATATTTTGAGAACAATAAAAGATCAATGGCAGGGGCGCATAATTAAAGAAACTGATGAAAACCTAAGGGATCCTTTGCGAATCCTGGTGAGTTTGTGACTTCCCCAGCTCAGGAAGGAAAGACCCAGTGGCTGCCAGCCAAGCCCGGCAGCAGCGGCAGAAGCAGAACGCCAGATGTGTCGCTTTGCCCGAGGCATTGGTGACTGCAGCTGTAGGGCACTTAGCGCTGAAACAGACTCTTCTCTGTGTTACTGAACCCCACCCCAGAGACCCTCCTCCCTCTTCATTCTCAATCAAAAAATGTAGCTGTAACTCTAGTTCCTGGATCAGATGACATTTTCACATCTCTGTCTTCTAACGCACGAGGCTGAGAAAGCTGTGCCTTTTAAAACTGGAACCGAACAATCAGAAGGGCTTTCACTGTGCTGTTCTGATGCGGCAGGCGGAGGAGAGGATGCCTACGTGTTTGCTGTGGCTTTGATTATTTATCTGCTTGGCCTGGCTTTGTAAGTATGGTTTATCAGACTTGAGCAGCAATAACTGACTTGGAAATAAGGGTAAACACACCATCTACTTTGGCTTTACTTTAATATAGAACTTCTAACATCGAAAGACAGATGTTATAAAAGAGCATTTGCGGCTGTGGTTTCCAAACCCTAGGAATACCAGGCAGTGCCGCATGGATCTTACGTGAGTGAAGCTACTTCTGCGTGTAAGGAGCATGACCCGACTTAGACAGCTGCTCGGACAGATGTGTTTCCATACACACCAGATGCGGTGATTTTAAGCTCTACCTAAAAAACTGCAGTGCCCTTCAGAGGCTGATGCTTTCCTTGCCCCCTTTGAAATGAGATGTTAGGCTGCAGTTCAAAAGACAATTCCCAGAGGAAGGATTCAGAACAAATAAACTATTGGGCTGTTTACACAAACCGGAGCCCATCTAAATAAGACATCGGCAGTGACTGTGAAGTCACAAAGGAAGACGTAATTCAGGTAATTTCAATGAGCAAGATTTCCAACACTGTGGGTCACAGAAGGAGCAGTGAAAATGGCTGGAAATGGACAGCTGCCAACTCCCAAAGAACGTCCACAGGAACGGTTCAATGGCACTTTTTTGTTTGAAAGAGTGTTCTTGTGTCTACTAGTCCCCTTCGTAACCTCACAACAGTGTGGGAAAAAGTGGGGCAAACACTACCCTCAGTAACTACAAAATAAACTCAAGAGGTGACTCTGACTCAAGGACATGTTTTGAGGAGTCTATACTTGAATATATTCATCTTGACCCACTACAGTGTTCTGCCGTCAAAGGACATCGTAAGAAGGGTAAGGAAGAAGATGAAAAAATATGTTATTTAAAATATAGATGCTTTCGGTCTGTAATGACAAAAATGAACACAAAAGTTATAGGTTATAAAAAAAAATACTGAATGGCCTATGTAGAGGAAGTGAGATGCATTCATTAAGAAGCCCAAAGAAAGATGTAAGTAACGAGGTACAGAACACATAAAGGGATGTGTCATGTTTATACCTGTGTTAGATGTTGCTATTCCAACCGTGGTCCAAGGACCATCAGAATGAGTATCATGGGGCAGCTTGTGAGAAGTGCAGGAACTCAGCCCCAACCCATAATTACTGAATCAGATTCTGCATTTTAGCAAGATACTGAGGTGATTCACATGCCCATCAAAATGTAAGAAGCACTGGGTTAGAAAATGTATAATGCTGGTCATCCTAAGAAAACATTGTGGATTGAAAAAACAACACTATGATAGCTTTGGTTCAACTCAGTGACAATGGATATATAATTTGCTACAAACGGAATATGAGCAATTGATAAGACCAATCATTGAATTTAAGTGGTGTTGTATAGGCGTATTTTGATGTGGACTGGAGATGCTGACTAAGCAATCAGTGTCTCCAACTCTGGAGAAGAGGAGTTGGGAAACCCTGAATTGTTTGAAATTAAGTTTTTGCAGTCTGGTAGGAATGGTCCTCAAAACAATGTAATTTTAGGTATAGGAACAAAATCCATAAAGTTGTATCTCTTTTCAATTCTGAATTGGTAAATGAGTAATTTTACCCACTAAAGATGGGTGTGTCTCCCGGTACCACGAGGAAGAAATAGAAGGGATGAAGTGAAAAGCAGGGATTCCAAGTTCTCAGGGTTTCTCCTCCCATAGGTGCTCTTCCCATTCTATTTTTAAAATTCTTTTTTGTTTCATATAGACTTTCTCTGGCCCCTACTCCAAATCTAGAGATTAGAAAATATGGTTATCAGAGGCTTCCCAGTTCTCCAGCAGAAACAATTCGCAGACAAGTGAGTGTCTGGCCCCTTTGGGTCTATGGCCCACTATTGGTCCTGTCAACTCTGTCAACAGGAATCTCAATCTGTAACTATAAACATTCCTGCTGTGTCCTTGGAGGTGGCGGGAAAAGAGGAAGGAAGTGCCAGAAAGAAAAGACGAGTGCAGATGTAACAAGTGTTAGCTATACATACTGAGAATTTCCTTTTAGCCACCAGCTTTTTTTTTTTTTTTTTTTTTTTTTAGTATGTATAAGTATTGGGAATAGTGGCATGGAATTCAAAATCGAAATCAGCAATGGCTTAAATCCACATGGTTTTAACCTGCTATGCTAAAAAAATACAAAGAAAGCCTGAAAGTCTGAGATCAATAGTTCAGAGCCAGCATAGCAATCCCTGCTGAGAATCCAAGAAGCTGACAGATTTCTACTCCATTTTCCTGATGGTAGGTTCTTCGTCAGCAAGGTCCAGGAAGGTTGCTGGACTCACCATCATATCCATGTTCTCCATGGTCCAACCAGTTAAAAAAAATGATGGCCATTCTGATTGGCCTTGTAGTTTTGATTTGCATTTCTCTGATAATTAGTGATATTGAGCATTTTTTCATGTGCCTATTGATCATTTGTATTTCTTCCTTGAAGAATTGCTTGTTTAGGTCTTTTGCCCATTTTTGGATGGGGTTGTTTGTTTTTTTCTTATTAAGTCGTATGAGCTGCTTATATATTCTGGAGATCAAGCCTTTGTTGGATTCATTTGCAAAAATTTTCTCCCATTCCGTAGGCTGTCGTTTTGTTTTACTAATGGTCTCCTTTGCTGTGCAGAAGCTTGTAAGTTTCATTAGGTCCCATTTGTTTATTCTTGCTTTTATTTCTATTGCTTGGGTACACTGTCTTAGGAGAACACTTTTGAGATGTATGTGAGATAATGTTTTGCCTATATTTTCTTCTAGGAGGTTTATTGTATCTTCTCTCATGTTTAAGTCTTTGATCCATTTTTTAATTTTTGTGTATGGTGTAAGGGAGTGTTCTAGCTTCATTGATTAACATGCTGCTGTCCAGTTTTCCCAACACCATTTGCTGAAGAGACTGTCTTTATTTCATTGTATATTCTTGCCTCCTCTGTCGAAGATTAGTTGACAAAAGTTTGTGGGTTCATTTCTGGGCTCTCTATTCTGTTCCACTGGTCCATATGTCTGTTTTTGTACCAATACCATGCTGTCTTGATTACTGTAGCTCTATAGTATTGAAATGACAAATGCTGGAGAGGCTGTGGAGAAAAGGGAACGCTCCTACATTGCTGGTGGGAATGCAGTTTGGTGCAGCCACTGTGGAAAACAGTATGGAGATTCCTCAAAAGACTAGGAATAGACTTACCATATGACCCAGGAATCCTGCTCCTGGGCATATATCCAGAAGGAACCCTACTTCAAAATGACACCTGCACCCCAATGTTCATAGCAGCATTATTTACAATAGCCAAGACATGGAAACAGCCTAAATGTCCATCAACAGATGACTGGATAAAGAAGAGGTGGTATATTTATACAATGGAATACTACTCAGCCATAAAAACCGACAACATAATGCCATTTGCAGCAACATGGATGCTCCTGGAGAATGTCATTCTAAGTGAAGTAAGCCAGAAAGAGAAAGAAAAATACCATATGAGATCGCTCATATGTGGAATCTAAAAAAAACAAAACATAAATACAAAACAGAAACAGACTTATAGACATAGAATACAAACTTGTATTGCCAAGGGGGTGGGGGTGGGACGGGATAGACTGGGATTTCAAAATGTAGAATAGATAAACAAGATTATACTGTATATAGCACAGGGAAATATATACAAGATCTTATGGTAGCTCACAGAGAAAAAAAAATGTGACAATGAATATATATATGTTCATGTATAACTGAAAAATTGTGCTCTACACTGGAATTTGACACAACATTGTAAAATGACTATAATTCAATAAAAAATGTTAAAAAAATAAATTAAATAACTCATTACATCTGTGAGAAAAAAATAACTGCAAGGAAAAGAAAAAGGCATGTACCAAACTGAGCAGAAACTCCATTCATAACTTGTGCATGTATCTGTCGTCAGAGTTGATCAGCTGGTCAAATGGAGCTGAAAGGCAGGTTGGGAATTGAGTCTTTATTCCCAACTAAAACTGTGTGTGCAGGGAAGGTGTAATTTTTATTGATGCAGATAGGGAGCTAGAACACTGGGAAACCTATGTGTCTGAAGTAATGGTCCCCCTACAATAGATACAATGTACTGTTGACCCTTGAACAACCCAGGAGTTAATCTGAGTATAACTTACAGGTGGCCCTCCTATATCTGTACTTTTTGCACACCTGTGGATTCAACCAACCGTGGACTATGTAGTACTGCGGTATTTACTATTGAAAAATATCCACCTGTAAGTGGACCCGCATGGTTCAAACCCATGTTGATCAAAGGTCAGAGGTATTTATTTTGATATAAACATTCCTTTCTGAAGACAGTTTCTTGTACACCTTCATAGGAAGGTATTACTGGAATATAATCCACCTAAAGGGGAAATGTTATCACTCTACACCAAGAGTCAATAAACTTTTTCTGCAAAGGGATGGTTAGTAAATCTTTTAGAGTTGTGGGCCTGAGGAGCTTTCTTGCAACTCTCCAACTCTGCTCTTGTAGCATAAAAGAAGCCTCAAACAGTAAGTGAATGAATGGTCATGGCTACATTCCAATAAAACTTTATTAACAAAAAACACATGGCTGGGCGGCCAGATTTGTCCTGGGGGTGGGTGGGGTCACAGTGTAGGGTGCCCCACACAGTAACATCCTTTATCCCTCTCTGACCTACCAGCTGACTGGCCAGTTAGTGATGTCAGGAGAATGAGTAGGTGCAGAGTAGTGAGAAAGAGACCTACAAAATGCAACCGCTCATTGATCCGTAGCTAAACTGATGGCCAAACAGCATCTAAATACACACTGAAAAAATGGCATTAAAATGTCCTAAGTTGACTGTGATGGCTTATCATCTTTGGACTGTAAAACGCATCTGTTCTGCGACTGTGTCGTTACTGAGCTTTTATTAATTTCACTCTAACATGTTTAGGAACGTTGAGATGGTCTGCTCTACCCTCTACCAAGAAAACAACAGATGAAAACAGACTGGAACACAACCAACCTATCTTGCTTTAGCTTAAGCCTCTTTCAGTACATGTTATGATGCTGATTAAAAAGTCTCATGAAAGACTTCGGATCTTGTACTGCAGGGAGCGTCCTCTGCCTGCTAGGCGTGGCTCAGTGCTGACTGACAGGGTCGGCTGTTCCAAGGGAGATTTATCATAGCCAATGCCAGTTGTAAAATGGTATTACTATGTAGAGGGGGCAGCCCTCTGGAGTTGTAGTGAGTAATTTTCTTCCAACCATGTGCCCAAAGCAGGATGACAGTAAGTTTGACGTGAGAAAAACAGAGTGTCCAGGAGGACTGTGAACATGTTTTTTGTTTTGTATATATGAAGCCAATGCTGAAATGTATGATTTTACAAATTACTACTTTAACGTCTGGAAAGACTTGTGCGTAATGGTTGCTGACCACAGCTTAAGTTAATACCTTCCTTTTTCTTTATGCCTTTGAATTGTGAGAGCATTATCTTAGTTGTGAGGTTAAAAACGTACTTATAACAATAGAAGTCTCCAATGACCCCTTAACGCTCCCACTTCAGAGGCTGCATCTATTTGTTCCACGAGGATGAACGAACCAGGCTCTGGTTTCTTGTTATCTGAGTATACTTTTCATGTGCTATCTCAGGTTCTTGAAAGGAGATGGCCACGTACCGATCTGACAGACTGGGTTTCCTGACATTCTTCCTCAGTCTCTTGTCTCTATAATGAAAAGTGTAATGTGCCCACTCCAGGAACATATCCAGCAATGTGTTTATTATAAATTGGTTTTCACATGAAATTTTCACTGAATATTACTATTTATGTACATTTTTAGTTGGTGAGTAAAGCAAACCAGGTATTTTATCAAAACCACATGTAGATTCTGCTTCTTAAACCAAGTTCAAATTCCTTAAAATCAGTAGTAGCAAAAAGTAAAATGTTAACAGTCTAATATTACTTAAATAGGACATTATCATAAATGATTTGGGGTTTCTATCTTTCACACTTAAAATCTATAAAATCATATGTGTTGATTAATATCAATATTATTCTCCAGAAGTACAGTAAATTAACTTTTAATGAAAACTAGCTTAGTTTAGTCAATAGAGAAAAAGGTATTTATCACCTTATATAATTATTTTTAAACACACGTCATAAATAACTTTCTCCTTGACTGCTTGGTATTACATAAACAAACTTCCCTCAATACTGACTGACAGGTAACTGTTCTAAGGCAAAATTATTATGGCAACTGAGGTTTCTGTGGGTAAACTTTTTGAATAGTCATTTCATAAAAAAAGATGTATGAATGGCCCATACGCATGTGAAAAAGTACTCAGTATCAACAGTTATTGAGGGAAATGCAAATAAAAATCACAATGCAATATCACTCACTGCATCCCCAGCAGAACAGCTAAAATTGAAAAGGCTGATAACTTCAAGTACCGGTAAGGATGTGGAACAACCAGAACTCCCCCACATTTTGAGTGGAAATGTAAAGTAGTACCATCGCTTTGGAAAAAACTCTGTCAGTTTCTTATTAAACTAACTGTATGCCTATATAACCCACGAGCCAGTAATTCAACTGGGGATTTTCCCAAAAGAAACAAAAATATATGTTCACAAAGAGGTATGTACAGAAATGCTTACAGCAGCTTTTTTCATTAGAGCCCCAAATTGGAAACAGCTTAGATGTCCACCAATAGGAGAATGGATAAAGAAATGGTGGTTTATTTACACAATGAAACACTCTCCAGCAATAAAAAGTCATAAACTACTGACAAACTCAGTGAATCGTAAAGCCTCACCCATGAATCCCAGAAATATACTGAGGGAAAGATGCCTTCCAGAAAAGACTACCAACTATATGATGCAATTTATATGAAATTATAGAACAGTCAAAAATAATCTACGGTGGGGGAAAACATGGAACAGTGGGTAATTCTGGAAGTGGGGTTTTTGACAAATGTGTACATCTGGTAACCCAAACCCATGTCAAGACATACACAAAGAACATTATTATCATCCCAGAAATATATGAATGGACACCATCTCATGGAACTGGTACTCCACAAAACAGTGAGCTTGAAATAACGCACCGTACAGCATCTACTTTGTGTGTATATCATGTTAAATTAAAAAGTGTATTTACAACACCATGGACAGTTTGTAGAACAGATTTGAGAACAAAAACACCTGCATATATAATTCTGACACAGGATGGGGTGCTGAGAAGTGCACTAGATTGCCAAAACTAGTTTATGAATCCCGCATTTATTATGTGTTGAATGCTTTACAAAGGATATCACAAGAATCAATTAATCAGTTAATCCTGCTTAAGTGGTAAAATGGTAAAAGAGGATTTACAACTTTTTTGAGCTTGTTGTGTTTTCTTGGCCCTAGGACAATGTTAGCAAACAAATTTTTTATTCCCTAATACCATAACCCTTCATAATATGTGCTTTACTAATGCAAGTATATTTGAAATGCATAATCTTTTAAACCAAAATCTTATAATTGAGTAGATATCTGAAGCCCGTTATAGGTTTCAATAACCATACAGTTAAGGGTTTTCTACCAGTACACACCTCTGGAGTGGTTTGCAAATATGTGGGGCTGCATTTGCTGTCACAATAATGGGGAGGTGACACTGGTGTCTGGTAGGTAGATCCAGGGATGCTGAACATCCTATAATCTTCATATCTGTCTTGAAGGGCAATGTATTATTCAGCCCCAAATGCTAACCCCCCCCACCACTACATCTAAGTGACCTCTAAATTTTGGTTTTTTAACAAATACAAAGCTTACTCTTAAACTCCCTTTCTTCTCCACTTACATTAACGCCATAATTTCATGGCTTAAATACTATCTATGTATATTGATGATTCCCAAATTCCATATTTCCAGTCTTGAAATCTTCCCTTAAACCTGATTCTCTGTGATTCAAGTGCTTATTTGACATCCCTCTTTGGGTGTCTAAGAGGCAATTCAAACTTAATATGTCCAGAACTAATCCCTAATCCCTCAGCACCTACACCTGCTACTTCCCGAGTGTTCATCACCCTAATAACTGGTGTCTCCATTGGTACCATTGAGTCATCATACCAATGTAGTCATTTTGGAATCTTGCCTTTCTCTCACAACCCACCAGTTAAGCAAATTCTGCCGACTCTCAACCTTCAAAGACATGTCCTGAATCCAACCACTTCTCAGTCCAACCACTTCTCACCTCCACCACCCCTACCAACTTGGTGTAAGTCTTCATAACGCACCTGGACGACTACTGAGCCATGTACTTGGCAGCCCTATTTCTACAGCCAGAGTGAGACTTTAAAATAAAATCTGATCACATCATTTCTCTACTTTAAACCTTCAATGTCTTTCCATTATCCATGGGGTAAAATCCAAGCTTGTTTTTACAGTCTGCAGGGTCCTGGGTGTCTGATCCATGAAGGCCTCTCAGACCTCATCTTCCACCCTCTCCTTTCTTATTCATTGCCTCCCCAGCCACGCTGGCCTTCCCGCTCTGCCATGAACCTTCCTGAAATCCATTCCTGCTTCAGGGTGCTGGGAACGTTCTCTGGGTCTGGACTGCTCTTTTTAATCTGGCCTCATCTCAGGGGCTTCCGTTACCACCGTACTTAAAATAGCATCCATTTTCCCCCACCAGGCATGCGCCCTCCTTCTTGTTTTATTTTCCCTTATAGCATGTATCACTATTTGTCGTATTATTTCATTTTTATTTTGTTTATTCATTTGGTTGTTTTCCTCTCTCTCTCTCCATTAGAATGAATGTTTATGAGAGCTGGAAACTGAAAAAAAAAAACTAGAATTTTTTCATATATTTTTCGTAAGCTTTCTGGCATTTGTTGAATCAGTGTATAAATAAATAAGTGTGACTATATCCCCAAGTACGTCCTATTAGAATTTCCTAGGGAGACTTAAAATACAGATTCCCAGATCTAAATGCCAGGAGAGTTCACTTTGATATATCTCTTGGGGCTGATATTTCAGTAAAGTTTGAAACCACTAAACTAGTATAATACCCTACTCGACACCACCACCATATGTGCAGGGCTCAGATAAGTGACCAGACTTACGCTGATGTGTCTAAGATATTTCTATCTTCCTCATAGCTGTTGGTTACTTTGTTCATCTTAGGATAACCACTGGCTTTAATTCTTGACCATAAGATACCTGATTATCGGTTCTGCTATTTAGATTTTGTTAATACACTGTCTTTTGATAAATGCCTTCTCTTTCCCCATCATAGATAATTCATCTTGTGGATATTCAATTACTTCGGATGCAGCTTCCTATCTGATGTTGCTGAATTGGATTCCTCCACCTTCATACACTTATTTCTTGCTCTGAGAAAGGTTCACTAAGTTGATAGTCAAAGAAGAAAAGAAAGTACCTTACCCTCACTGAAATCCTCCCTTCCAAGCCCAAAGGGCATTGCTATCTTTCCAGGAAATGTAACACAGGCCGTGGGAAAGGGGGCTTTATTAACAAGCTGCATATCTGGCATATTTCTAACCCTCTCGGAAAGAATGTAGTGGAGCAAAGAGGTCTGTTCAGGCCTCTCCAGGCTGAAGAGCGCACATCTCTGGGGAACCCGTCATTAGTGAATATCCCAAATTTTCAAATAGTTAAAGCAGGCTTGGCTGCTTTGAGAAACTGAAATTAAATTTTCAATATTTTATGAAAGCTTTGAGTGGTAATGTTTACCTGATCTGATGTGTTCTCAGTGCAGAGAAAAATGAGAGGGGTGAAGGGGAGAGAACAGCGCAGCAGTGACTCACAAGACCCTTCCCCTGGCACTTCACTATGTAGATGCCACTTCAGAGGACGGATAAGACCTTCCCTCTAGGAGACTATTGCTGAGGTGAAACCTGCCACAGCATGACCATCATGACAGCATTACCCCCAGCAAACCTCCAGGGAGGTGTGGTCATGTTTAGCAAATAAAAATATTATATAATGTACATTTAACTTTAGGACTCAGTTTCCCATGGCCATGCATCAATTCACTGACAAAACAACAACAACAATCCCACAAAAACACAAACAAAATCCCCAAACTGAGACTATACAAAAAAGAGGAGGAAGGAGCTATCCAGAGATATGTCCACATTGCCTTCCCTTACTTCCACTGCAGACTGTCACCTCCAGTGGCCACTGTGGATGTGAGTTTGGGTTTTAGGAGGGTAGAAATGAGATGTTAAGTACTGGGGATGAAGAGAGAATTTGTGTTTAAGTTATAAGATGAATGATGATCCCAGGCTGGATAATTTCTGATTTCTTTCCTAGATTAGATGTTACAAAAAGAGGCTCGAGAAAGACCTTATCTTTATCATAATCTCTTCTGGTGTCTGAGGCTCCATTTTTAACGTGGGGTGGGGTCAGGGGTGTCCTCCCCTCACACCAACAATTTCCAGACCCCAGCAGACATCCAAGAATTCAACTCAGTTCTGACACTGTCTCTCTGGAGAGACCATCAGATGCTACAGGTCAGAGGTTCAGTCCTACAGAATTCCCCCTCCCCCGACCTCTTCCGAGACCAGCTGCAGGCCTAGGTCAGTTACCCGCGTTTCTGACCCACCAGCTACAAATCAGAGGTTCCAACAACCCTCCTTGGCTCAGGACGCCAAGCACAAGTTTAGGTTGTTAGCTGTACTTCTGACCAACTGGCCATAAATCAGATGCTCCTGAGACTCTCTCCTTGGGTTCTGATAATTTGCTAGAATGGCTCATAGAACTCAGAGAAATGTTTTACTTTCTAGATCACCAGTTTATTACCAAAGGATATAATTGAGAAACAACTGGAAGAAGAGATACACGGGGTTCTAGGAGCTCTGTGTCAGAAATCGGATGGACAGCAAGAATATTTCCTATGATAACCACGATATCACATCAAATTCTACAATGTCTGACGCCAAAGCACCACACGCACACGTGGAAAAGGTACAGCTTTGCTGGAAAATTATTATAGGGAGATGAAGGAAACACTTGAGCAAGGAACAATGACAGAACATAAAAACTGAAGTCTTTGGGAGAGATTCGAGAGATAGCCGAAGGGGAGAAAAGAAGAAAAGGAAATGAAGAACTATGGCCAGTTATGAATGAAAATGTAGCTCTTTGAAAGATAATTCCTTGAGACTGTCGGTCTAGCTACCCACAGGGAACCAGTAAGGAACACTGTGAAACTGAGTGTATTAGCATGAAAATGAGAGCAGTTTACAGGTGAATGCATACTTCTGTATACAGTATGAGAATTAACATCTGCACGTGGGGAAAAATGAGGAAACTGATGACATGGACAGATATCAGCGTCTGGAAGATTTTATGTGGGATACAGATTTGAGAAGGAGCAGAATATATGACCCGAAATGTGCCACTTTGGCATGTGAATTATTTTGAGCTGAAGGCAATCAAGGACTAATAGAGTTCCCTTCCCTTCCCTTCCCTTCCCTTCCCTTCCCTTCCCTTCCCTTCCCTTCCCTTCCCTTCCCTTCCCTTCCCTTCCCTTCCCTTCCCTTCCCTTCCCTTCCCTTTTCTTCCCTTCCCTTCCCTTCCCCTCCCTTCTCTTCTCTTTCTTTTACCTCTCCCTTAACTGCCTAAAATAATTTAGACAGGGAGCCCTACCGGGCAGAGAGCTATTACCAGACATAACTTTTCACATCAAAAAGACTTCTGTGTATGGCTTGGCAAACTTTGTTTACCAAACATTTGCTCTTCACATCTTCCTGTGAATTGTCTTCCTCCCCTTTGAAGTCCCAGACCCCGACTGCTTCTTAGTTCCGGATGGCGTCTAAGTAAGCCTCAACTGGCTGGCTGTCGGGGAGGCTCACATGTCGGGGGCTTCCCACACGGACAAAATCAGGTTTTTCACTCCTGTTATTCTGTCTTATATAAATTTAATTTTTAGGCCAGCCAAAGAACCTAGAAGGAAGAAGTTTTCCAAGCCTACAGGTTGAATTGTTCCCCCCACCCCCCAAAAAAGTTATGTTAAGCTCCCAACCCTGGAACCTCAGATTATTACTTACTTGGAAACAGGGTCATTCCTGATGGAACCGGCTAAGAGGAAGACATACAGGAGTGGGCTAGGCCCCTAATCCCACTGGACTGGCGTCTTTATAAAAAGAGGGAGGGACATAGAGACAGAGAGCACCACGTGAGGACAGAGGCAGAAACTGCATTTATGCAGCTGCAAACTAAGCTCCCCCCAACTCCCAGGATGGGCTGTAACCACCGGCACCTGGAAGAGGCTGGAAGAGGCTGGGAGGCTCTTCACCTAGGGCCTGAGCCTGCCAACACCTTGACTGCAGACTTCTGTCCTCCAGAACTGTGAGAAGATAGATTCATGCTGCTTTAAGCCACCCAGTTTGTGGTTCTTTGTTACAGCAGCCACAGGAAACTCATACAACGTGCCTTATTGAATTCCTCTGCTCATCAAGCCAAACCTGAAGCATTTTCATATTTATTTGATAGCAATGAATTAAGAAGGAAAAAGGCCCAAGGATGTCTGCATATCTGGGAGGACCAGAGTAAGCTCTGGGTGAGGGCACCGGTGGAGTTTGCTGAAGAGAAAGTTTCCACCAGCTGCTCTGTTTCCATCTGTTCTGATCACCGCATCCTCTGCTTAGGTTAAAGGTACCAAAGTGAGAAAAACTACAGAACCATGAAATAAACTCTAATCAAGACAAAACAGCATGTGGGCTAGTCAGCTCAATTTTGGTGAAAGGATTGGAAAGAGTTTGGCAAGGATTCATTCCATAGACCAATGATGCAATTACAAGAGTGCGGAGTTAGCTGGAAAAGAAATCTACTGGGCCTGTCTGCTCAAGAGACTCCAAGGAACTGTCCGTGGGTCATCTAAGTCAGGGTTAGTCTGTCTTTTCCCACTCCCAGTGATGCATGCATTTTGCCTGGGGACTCTCACCCGGCAGACAGATTTCCTTCTCTCGATAGCCAGTGTGTATTCACTAGGAATATTTGATATTTTTTTTTTTACAAGACTACTGCTTAAATTACTTTCTCTGACCTTGCTACAACCAAGGAGTTTGAGCCTATCTCAAGGAGTTAAGGAAATAGAATAAAATAAAAGCAGGAAAAGATTGCATGCTAGGCACTAACTATTTTCAATGACATTAATTCTAGTGATATATAACATTTGAGGGACTGGGTTATTAAACATCAAGTACCAAGTGCTGTTAATAAATTGCTTTGTAAATAACTTAATGTCTTCTAAGTAGATTTTGATGGTTCCCCTGATATCAATTTTATATATTTGGGGCCCACACATTAACTTTTTAAACACTCAATAACATTCTACTTTAAGATTTTTATGGGATATTTTTTTCACCAAAATAACCATTTTGTTTTATGATGTTTAGAAGTTTCAGAATCCTGAAGCCATTGTGAGAATGTCATGTCAATATCAAAAGGATGGTGCCGGATGGTGCTGGAAGCTTAAACTACTTAGAAGACAACTTTATATCATTAGCCATTAGTGGGTACTTGAGAGATTGTAGAAATTCAAAGTTAAAAGCAAATACTAGTTATAACTAAGTTAAAAGATAAAACGCATCATCATTTCAAGCCTCTGGTCAAAGGTCATATCACTTTTATTTCCAGGGACGTGGGGTGATGATGACAAGACTTATTGATCCTATGAGAAAGCTTGACAAAATATAGAAGAAGCCACTGTTTAAGGACACTGGACAACAGAAAGCACAGGACTGTGATCCCTGAGAGAAGTGAAACAGAGGAGGTGAGCTCGACGATTATCTAAACTTTCTATCTGGAGAAGGTTTTCTGACCACAGATACTGAGCGGAGGAGAACCAAACAGAAATGGGCAAGAAATCCATTTTAAGTATGAAGACACCAATGGGACATAAATCAAAGGATAAAAACAAGTTACAACATCTATATACCGACCAAAAGGAAAGAAATAGCTATGTTAATACCAAACAAAGCAGACTTCAGAACAAGGAGTACTACCAGAAGTTAACAAGTAATATTTCATAGCGATAAGAGACTGACTGCGCTACGTATCCCGGTAATCACTTTCTATAGCTTACGTCTTCGTCTTCACAGCCACCATATTGGAGAAGTTACTTTTATTCCCATTTTATAGATAAGAACAATAAAGTTCTAACTGGTTAAGCCAATTGACCAAAGGGATTTACAGTAGCGACAAATGGAAACCCAAATCTCTGTCATTGGTTACCTGGCCTACGCTAGGGCCAACAAGCGTTTTTTCTTTGCATATGCCCCTGCTTTCTTCACATGTATTCTTTATCACGCAGCTAGAGAGATCTTTTAAAATGCAAGTCTGATCTTCTTCTTTCCCTGTTTAAAATCTTCCAGGGCTTTTTAGTGCTCTCATGATCTCTCCCCCCGCCTCCCTCCCCAGACTCATCTTAGCTCACGCTTCCTCTCATGCCCTAACTTCCAGTCATCCTGCCTTCTTTCTGGCCCTCAAAGGAAGTTTGCTCTCCTTGGCATCAGCATCTTCATACATGCCGTTCCCTCTGTCTGGAATGCTCTTCCATGTCCTCCACACATGAGAGCATCCCACCTGCCTACTTAACTCCTCTTCATACTTCGGGTCTCAGCAAAATGCCACCTCCTCAGCTAGCCTTCCTGGTGCCCCAGTCTGGATTAGGTGCCCAAGTTACTGCCTCACCACAAACTGTATTTTTTTGTGATAGTGATATTTGCACCTGTGTGTGCATTTGGCGTTTGATCAATGTCTTTCTCCTCCCAACTAGACTATAAGCCCATGGGAACAGACATTATTG
The DNA here is from genome assembly GCF_009834535.1 of Camelus ferus. Lineage (NCBI taxonomy): Eukaryota > Metazoa > Chordata > Mammalia > Artiodactyla > Camelidae > Camelus > Camelus ferus. The sequence goes on along the minus strand of NC_045714.1, from coordinate 9,246,870 downwards.
ACAGGTTGCGCACTATTCTATTTCCAACGCCCAGAACAGTCATACATAAACATTTGTTACATGAATACGTAAGTAAAAGACAATGGGGAAAAGAAAATAGAGAGAGAAGGATAAGAAAAGAAGGGGAGAGTGTAATGTATTTGAAAGAACGGACCATCAAACTCAAATAAGTATTCAAAAACTCACTTAATTAGAGGCTGGTCATTTGTATATGATTATTTTTATTTTTTTATCAGCAGTGCCTCTGGCATATTTTAAATATCCTGACTTACATAGATCTTTTGAGACACCAGTCTGACATATAAAATGATTTCAAGTGGGTATTTAAGGTCACCAAAATATAGCAATTATTTTCAGCTTTAAATCTCTGAACTCTGGAAGCAGCCAGATCTCACCGACTAGTTCTTTTTTATTTAAGGACTGTCTGGTCTGAGGATTGAAAAAATACAGCGGGGAAATCAGACTTTTTAAATGTTTTATTTTATTTAATTTTGATGTGCCTTTGCTTTTCTAAGCCCTGCAGTTTCAGGATGTGACTGCTGCAGAGTCTTTCCAGCTCCCTGTGCTCTGGACCAGCTTTGCTTATCTTGATCTGCCGAGGTGATTTTTACATAACGCCATCACTGGCGTTCATGCATTCAGTTGCAAGGGATCGTGGGAACCGGGGAATGGTAGACACTCTCATTGCCTGTGTTTAGGAAGCTCCAAGAAGTCTGACAGTTAGGGAAGCTTCCAACATGTATTAGTATGTCTGTCACCCCAAGGTAAAGTTAAATACATAAATACTATTATGTTCAACACAATAGTTCTGAGGATGTATCTGTGTAACACAAACAGTATGATAACTGCAAATAATTTCAGCCCAACCATTGACCTGCCTGATTTTTGTTACAAACATGGCTATTCTAGGGCTCAAAGGGGCAGGAACTGTGCAGGGAAGATGCGGCTTTTCAGGAGGCTGAGAACTTGGAGGAGTTGTTTAGTGTTCCTTCCTTTAGTTAACACCCCATCCTTTGTTCCACGTGGATCCAATGAGTTGGAAACACTTGGACCAGTACTCCCGTATCATGAGGGTAGACACAGACTCCAGACAAGGCCCATGACACTTTTGTCTATTTCTGGGAAGCGATGGAGTGGTGGCGGCAGGACTGAAAAGAACCTGACCATGTGATTCCACTTCTGAGGTCCCCTGATTTGACTGATTCTTTTCTCTCATGACACCTGCTTTTTCAGCACTCCAATTCTGTGAACTGTTTAGTAGCTTTCTAATAAATGATTTTGCGGGGTTCCTTTCATTAGGAAGATGAGGTTAAATTAGTCAGCTGGATTCTGCTGCTTGTAAAAAACCCCAAGTGAAAGAGACATGAAACCAAGCAGGGCTGGCTTCCCAGAGGTATAACCTACTGGGGCCCTGAGTCCTTAATTTCTAAACTATGGTCAAAACTACTTCTCTCTTTCTCCTCGTTTTAAATAGCTTTATTGCGATATAATTGACATACCACAAAACTCACCTAGTTAAAACATACAATTCAATGGTTTCTGGCATATTTACAGAGCTGCATCACCATAATCTAATCTTAGAACACTTTTCTTACCCTAAAAAGAAACCTTGTGCTCACTAGCAGTCACTCCCCACCTTCCCATCACTCCCTAACCTCCACCAGCCTTAGGTAACTACTAATCTACTTTCTATCTGTATAGATTTGCCTAATCTGGACATCACATCAATGGAATCATACCATATGTGTTTTTTTTTCACCTATCAGAGTGTTTTTGAGGTTCATCTACATTGTAGCACGTACTACCTTTTCACTGATAAATAGTATTCAACTGCATGACAGTTCCACATTCATTTATCCATTCCTCAGTTGATGGGCATTTAGGTTTCCATATTTTGTTGTTATGACTTATTGTGCCATGATCATCAATATACAAGTTTTGGCATGGGTGTATGTATTTTTATTTCTCTTGACTATATATCCAGGCGTGGAATTCTTGGGTCAGAGGGTGACATTATGTTTAACCTTTTGAGATGTCAAACTGTTCTCCAAAGTGACTGCACCATTTTACATCCCCACCAACAATATATGAGGGTCCCAATTTCTCTCCATCCTCACCAACACTTTTGATTATCTGTCTTTTTGATTATAGCCTTTGTGGTAGGAGTGAAATAGCATCTCATTTTGGTTTTGCTTATTTGAATTTCCCTAATGACTAATAACATTAACTGTCTTTTCATGTGCATATTGGCCATTCATATACTGTCTTTGGAGAAATGTCCATTCAAAATTATTTGTCCATTTAAACATATTAAACTATTTGTCTTATTAATATGGTTATAAGAGGTTTTGTGTGTGGTTTTTTTTTTTTTTTTGGTGGGGGGAGGTAATTAGGTTTTTTAATTTATTCTTAGAGGAGGTACTGGGGATTGAACCCAGGACCTCATGCGTGCCAAGCACACACTCTACCACTTGAGCTCACCTCTCCCCCAAGAGTTTTTAATGTAGGCTAGATACAAGTCCCTTATCAGCTATATGATTTGCAAACATTTTTCCTCAGTCTGTAAGTTCAATTTCTTGATTTTAGAAGCACAAAAACATTTCAGTTTCAGTGAAGTCTAATTTATTTTTTCTTTTATTAATTGTACTTTTGGTATATCATCATAGAAATCGTACTTAAACTAATGTGATGAAAATTTAACTCCTAGTTTTCTTCCAAGGGTTTTACACTTTCAGCTTTTACATGTAGGTCTGTGATATATTTTGAGTTAATTCTGATATATGGGGTATGAAGTATAAGGCTGGTGTTCAACCTCATCCTTTTGTTTGTGGATATCCAATTGTCCCAGCACTGTCTGTTGAAAAGACTCCTCTTTCCTCATTGAATTGTCTTGGCACCCTTGTTTAAAATCAATTGCCCATAATTGTGAGTTTGTATTTGGATTCTCAGTTCTGTTCCATTGATCTGTAGGCCCACCCTTGTGCCAGCACCACACTGCCTTTATTACCGCAGTCTTCTAGTAGGTCTTGACACTGAGAAATAAAAGTCCTCCAACACTGTACTTCTCTATCAAGATCACTTTAGCTCTTCTGGGTCCCTTCCATTTCCACGTTAATTTTAAACCAACTTGTTGTACTATACAAACAAGACATCTAGGATTCTGATAAGGATTCTGTTTTATCTGTCAGTAATTTGAGGCATAACATCATCTTAATATTTTCTTCCTATACATGTGCATTGGATGTATTTTATTTACTTTTTATTTAATTTCTTTCAATGATGCTCTGTAGTTTTCAATATATAAGTCTTGACCTTTATAAAAAAAGTTTATTTCAAAGTATTTTATTCATTTGGGTGATACTGTAAGTGAACTTGTTTCGCTAATTTCATTTCTGAATTATTCAGGACTCGGATGTAGAAATATAACTGATTCTCGTAATTTGGATCATAGATCATATCCTGTAACCTTGTTGAACTTACTTATTCTTTCTAGTAATCTTTAGTGGATTCCTTAGGATTTTCTATATCGAAGCTCACACTACCTGTGAGTAAAAATAATTTTAGTTCTTACTTTCCAATATGCATGACTCTTATCTCTTCCTCGCCAATTTCCCTGGCTAGAACCTCCAGAAAACACTGAATAGAAGAGTGACAGCAGCCATTCTCATCGTGTTCCTTGGCCAAGTGGGAAGGTAAGGGGGTGAGGGGTGGAATATCCAGTCTTTCATCATTAAGTATGATGTTAGTTATAATAACTCTCTAAGTTTCCAAAAAGAATAAATGGTATAACATATGTAAATCGTCTATTATGCTTTTGTTTGTTTGTTTGTTTCAAATACAGTATGTAGTAGTCACTGAAATCCAGGTTGTTAAGACTGGCATCCAATACCCCCTTTGCCCATAGAGGCTACATTTTACCATCTTCTCCATCAACCAAATCTCTATTCTAAGTAAGTTGCTTTCTAGAACAAGCTGATCCCTTCTTAAGTGAATAAAACAAGTGACTACATTAAACAATTATCTTTGAGCATCTACCACATTCCAGAAACTGAGTTAGGCAAACAGGTCATGGCGAGGCAGGAAAGATACCAAAATAGACTTGCTCCTACCTTCATGAAGGTGACGGTCTGGTGGGGGAGACAGTTGATAGGCAAATAAGTAAAATCAAATAATAATTACAAGTTTTTGTAAGAATTATTTAAAAAAAATAGTCATAACAATGAGAAGAGGACTCACATGAGATTCAAGGCTCAGGGAAGATCTATAGAGAAAATTAGACGTAAAGCAAATGGATAAGAAGTTGGCAACTGTCAAAAGGGAGGGTAAGCCAGGTCCAGCCAGAGGGGTCTGAATGTGGGAAAAGCTGAAAGCAGAGAGAGCTCCTCCATGAGGAACTGAGAAATGATGGAGTAATTGCAGGAAAATGAGCAAGGAAGTGGTGAAAGGGGAAGTCTGATAGGTAACCAGTGAAACCATAATACAGGGTCTTGCAGGCCACGAAAGAAACTGCAATTTGATTTAAAGTAAATAAGGAATCCTAAGTATTCAAGCTGAAGACTAGTGTGACTCTATGTGCGTTAAAATCGTCCTCTCTTCTATGGATAACTGTGTGCTCAGGTTGGAGGCCATTACAAGCATCCAGGTAAGAGATGACGTTTTCACAGGCTAGAATGATGGCAGTGGAATTGGAAAGAAGCTGGTGGGTCTGGAGACTTACTGATGGATGAGACAGAGATGAAGAGAATGGAACAGAGGGTAATTACTCCATCTCTGGCTGGAGAAACTTGTAGATAATGGTGACATCTACTGAGACGGGGAAGATGGCAGGTGGGACACATTTGAAGTAGACTTGTCCTTTAGATCTTCTCTCTCAAGCAGAAATCACATCTTACTCATTTTTGTATTTTGTCCCATGTTAGTATTACTTAGCTCTCTAATTTGCAATTTACTAAAGTCCAGCATAAACTAGCTTAAGTTGAAATGGGAATTTATTAGAGGGATGTGTAAAAAGGAGTTTTAAATGCACCTCATGGTGATTTGTTCTTCATTATTGTTAACGATAATATTTGAGATTGCATATTATATGGCAAATACTTGCAATATCCAATCAGTACGCATTAGCTTCTATTTTTTCATGCCGTTATTTTATCTAATTGCTCTATGACATAGACATATGACATATGGAATAGTCAGAGTAAAAGTTTCTATAAAAATGCATTTAGTTGAATAATGGATATATTATCTAATCGATATGTTTTTGGATTCCCTCATTTTGTGGTGGACCCACGGAAAGAAGGAGACAATTCATCTTTGTATCCCCAATACCTAAATTAGTGCCATAATATATATGTCTCTTGGATCAATAAATGGATGGAATGATGAATGGATAAATAATAGGTCATAACTCATATTTTTGAATGCTTATCTATGCCAGGAACTGAGCTAGATTTTTAAAGAATATTATTTTATTTAATATTAAATTTAGAAATCTCATTTCATAGGGGAGGAAAACAGAGCCTTCAGTTGTCCTATTACTTGTCACCCACCAGTGACTGGGACAGCCAGACCCCATCCCATCCTCCCCTCACCCTTCCTACTGAATCCAAAGCCCAGGATTTGCTAAGATGATTTATAAACCTCTCATAGGTGATGATAATATTTTAAACTATTTCTTCACCCACAGCTTCTAGCCAGACTAAGCACACAATAAATATTTATTTACTTATTTACTGGCTCAGCTTGCACTGACATGTCTACAAACTGAAGAAAGTATGAGTTGACTGAACTGGAGTCATGAAACAAGGGTTAACCAAAACCAGCGGAAGAAAACTTTTGAGTTCGGCATTAGAAATACTAATTTTTAAATAAACAAGCTATAAAAATAGCCTAGTGTGCTGCTATTATTCAACCTAAAGCCTAAGGAAAAAAATGACTAATATTTCTCACTATGTTACATTCACGCATGTTTTTACACCTAAATCCACTCTTTTTCTTCTAAATAATAAATGGCCAGTGACTTTTAAAAGCACCAATATGTCAGTATAATTATCTAAAATCTAACAAAAAATTGTATTCTTTGTAGACTAGAAGGGCATATTTTAAATGCAAATGGAATATTTTTAGAACCTGTACATCATTTTACCCTTTGAAAAAGTTCCCATATTTCTTATTCTTCACTGTTGAAAATCCCCAGCTCCTCTTTCCTTGTCACCATAGTGGGATAAAAGAATTCTGGCTGTGAACTGGTCTTTCTTGAAGAATCCATTAAAGTTTAAGCTTGTGCATTGCATCAAGCAAGTAACGTGTTCATTTCCTCAGAGCAGATCACAACTCTTTTGTGTCACTTAATACAAGAGGGGAAAAAAGAGTAAAAGAAAGAAAGAAACAAAATGGTGTTTGCAGTGAGAAGCTGCTCATAAAGGGTTTGGCCGTTAGATTTCACAACAGCATGAAGGATGCTAAAGGTAAAGATAATAGGTATGTTTTAAGTTCACTAATTGGAAAATAGTGCTTCAGAATTCCAAGAAATAATCCATAGGAAACCAAAACACAGAAAAATCAGACAGAAATATTCATGAACTCTCTTATGAACACATCCGCTGTTTTTTGGAAATGAATCTTGGGGGTTATCCTGGGACCAAGGCACAGACTCTGTGTTAAGTCTTTCAATCTCTTTTTTGCATGTGTTTGTTTTGGAGGGAGAAAAAAAAAAAAAACCCTCTTGAAAGACTTCTTGAAATATCCCAAAGGTTTACTTTGGGAACATGTATAAACTGATTCCTGATTTGAATAATATAGATATCCAAAGCATTGTGCACCCAGCAGAATGAGTGCTTCTGACTAGTCTCTCTGACTAGAGAAGGCTACTTGGCTGTCCAGAATGCTGAATTCAACCCAGTCCAGGGTCTGTCCTTCAGCCTTCCAGGCTCAGACACATGCTCATGTCACTGTCCTGGAGCTGATCTGATTTGAATCACACTAATAAACCTCAAAGAGACTGATGGGCTTTGCCAGAATGACAGCTACTAAATTCAAATGAGAATAAAAATACCCAGTAAACAGGATGCTAGCATCAGCTTGACTGCACATTCCTTCCCTGTAGGCAAGCTGCGCCCACAGCAAAATGATCAGAGGGTTATTTGGTTTTGTAGTCTCAGAGGAAGGGTAGTTGATAATATCTATTTGCATGTTCAGTGGCTCACAAAGCCTGATGGCTCACACACCTACACAATGGGGACACAGCTAGGACAGAAGGATCCACCCATTCCCTCCTTGGGATGGACACCTGACATTTTCTTTGTGATTGTCCTTATTTTGTTCATTTCATGTCCATTTCTCCTTTCACTGACCCTTTCTTTCTTTATACATATTACTCTCTTCAATCATATTTCATATGATCTAGGTGCCACTTTATTATTTTTTTAATTATGGGGGGTTAAAGTACAGGCCAGACATTCATAACCTTGCATAATGATTGACAGAATATTGATTTTGCCCAATATCTCAGAGATAGGAGCTTCTTCACCTTCTGTATTGTTCTTTATGTAACTCCGTTTTGTTCATCATTCTTCCAGCAATTCTGGTAAACATATAGAAGGCAGTGTTCTCACATTTGTGGACCACACACATTGAGTAACAGTATAAAATTTTATCTAATAAGGAGTAATGTGCTGAGAAGGGCCATTCATTTATTCAGCAATGTTTCTTGAATGCCTACTATGTGCTTGGCACTAGAGATACAACAGGGAACAAAATCAAGTCCCTGACCTCAAGGAGTTCACATTCTAGCGGGAAAGCAGTAATACACTAATAAGCCAAAATGAATACAATAAAATGTAAGGAAATGAGAAATACTATGAAAAAAAAAAAAAAAAAAAGCCCTGAAACAGGTAAGGAGTAGAAAATGGTGGGGGAATGTTCTACCAGACAGAATGATCGTGGATGCGACCCACAGGTAGGATTAAGGCAGATTTTGCCTCAACATAAGAAAGAACTCATTAACAATCCCAGCAAGAGTGGTTCGGCCACAAGCCACCTTAGCCCCATCAGGCAGCGAGCTTGACTCTGAGAAGTGTTCCGGAGTGGAGGACTTGCCAAGGCTAAGGTCTGTTTCAAAAAAGATCCTGTGATTCTAAACAGAGAGAACCTGATAAGCAGCCTCATATCAGCCTATTCCCAAATCACATGAGCTATGGATAAAAATTTGGAAACATAAATTTGCAATTTCAACCAAAGCTAAAATTTTACTATAGTGAGTACACAGGATTTTTAATGACTTCAGATGAATGAAACATTTTTGGAACAGATTTATTGTGTAAGGTTTCCAACATACTTAACCATTTGATGAAGAAAACTTATGCAAGACGCTATCTTCTCTCCGGTGTGGAAATACACAGTATGGGAAAAAGAAGAGCTCCCCGCTATCCTCTACACAGATTGCTTCTTCTCATGCCAGGGCACCATTCCATTTCTTCCCAGCCCATACCTACAGATTATTTATCATCAGATGGGAATACTAATATCACATTGGCCTTACATATGGTGGTGATTAAATTAAATATGGAGGCATTCTTACCATAGAGCCTGCCACAGGGTAAGTTATGGTAGAATGATGGTATAAATGGCCTCAGTTCAACACCCTCCCTGTATCTGTACCCTTTGCCATGTGACTCTGTAGCTCCTTCCATCAACAGGTGGAAGCTATTTCTTCCCCCTGTGAATCTGGCGTGGCCTTTTGCCTTGTTTTGACCAACAGAATAAGGCAAAAGTAAAGGTATACTCATTCCAAGCCTACAGCCCAAGAGGTCCTGAATGCTTTTGTTTTCTCTTGGAAACATGCCTCCACCATGAATATAAACCCAACCTATGAGCGGCCACATAGAAGAGAAATGAGTAGATCCCAGCAAGGCTTCACTTAGCCTGCAGTTGGATTACCTTCAGGTGACTCTGAACACACCCATACGAATAAAGCAGCCAATTTTTAACTCTATTGTTTCAGTTTTGCTGGTAATGAGAAAAACATATACAAAATTAACTATATTTTTGCCCAGAAAATATTCAATTATTTATAAATCTACAAATAGCCATGCACAGTCTAGATGAAGCTCTGGAAATGACAGGACACCCAGCTATGAGGAGAGCATGGAATGGTACCACTCATTTGGATGGGAATCTGAGTGTGTTTATAAAAAGCTCTAAAAGTCATTATCTCTACTGTTCTGGCGACTCTAATTCTAGATATTTACCTAAAGGGAATAATTAGAAATGTGTGCAAAGATGTGTGTGTGCACAAGGGTATTTATAACAGCACTAATCATAACACTGAAAAACTGGAAGCAAGCTGTCTCATAATAAAGAATTGCATTAGTAAATTCATGTGTGTACTCATAGCAGTTTTTGTGCTACTGCCATTTTGAGCCATAATTCTCTGCTGGGGGGCTGTCCTGTGTGTTGTACAATGTTTAGCAACATCCCTGATCTCTGCCCACTGGTGTCAATAACAGCCCCCCAGCTGTGACAACCAAAAATGAAATATTCAGCATCTGAAGAGTGAACCTCCTATGCATGAGCCTACACACACATCTACAGCTTTGTATCTGAGGGGCAAAAAAACCAAATAAATAAACATATATATGCATATATATATATATACACACATATATACACACACATTCACTTTGCACTTCTAAGAAAGGAGGTAGGCCCTTCCTCCCAGCAAAATCTTCATAGAAAGACATTCTAGAACAAGTTGGGGGGTTGTAACCAAAATAAAAAGGGTGTAGATGTCTTTTTTAAAGTGATATTTTCGTCTTCGTACAGGTCTGCATGTGCATACAATGTTTGCTTTTAACGTTAATTTAATTCAGTGGTCACCCTGACACTGGAGACAAAAGACTTGCTCCTCACGGTGGATGACCACAAAGTGCAGGATGTTGTCCGGCACAGTGAGTATTGTCAGTGAAGACGGCCAAAGGAATCACCTTTTGTTTCTCTTTCAAAAAGAGCTACGTGAAGCCATTCTGTAAATCAGGTGACCCCGATTAAAAAGAAAATAGTCTTCCCCTCTCCTGAAGAGACTTCAAATCTCCTGAAGCCCTGCCTCCCCAAGCCAGTAACAGGACTTATTTCCAGACGAAAACATACACCGTTAACTTAATCCAAGGCAAGGGAAGTTGTCAGTCTTCTTTCAAGTGGATTAAGTTTGTGGCAGCACTTTTCACGTTTCTAGTCCTTGCCTTCAGGGGTTTGTTTTCTGTGAGATGTAATAGGTTTCAAAGCCCATGAAAAAAATCAGTTTTTTTTTTTTTTGAAAAGGGAATTAAAGAGCTTTATGCAACACCTTTACTTCTGGCCACTAGAAAGAACACTCTGTATTGAATGGAGTGACAAGAAACTAAAATCCACAGATGGTAACACACAGCCGGGTCTGCGCTCAGTTTGACCCTGCACCACCCCTGCTCTCATTGTTGTACCATCTGAAAGTGTCCTTGAAAAAGGGAAAACCTTCCAGGTTTAAGCTTTATCAACTTTTCTGTATACTTTTCATCCCTTCTGAAAATGACAGCCGGGAAGCAGGAATGAGGATGAAACTCTGGGATCTGGAGGAGGACGTGCAGGAGGGGAGGGGCTTGGAGCAGTGTCCTGTGTGGTGAGGACTGTGAGCCTGAGTCAAAGGCTTTACATTTTATTATCTGAAAATGGAAAGTGCTGAGTATAGCCAGTGGGACCTGAGACCCGGTAGGTTTTAACTGTTATTCTATTATTTTCATTACATCTCTTTCTACTCCTATCTATGGGTAGCAAAAGGACAGGGGGGCTGACAGGTACAAGAGACTTTCCTCATTCACTATTAAATGAACATCAACAATCCCCAAATTTTGGCCCAGGGAAGGAAATGTGTGTAAGTCACCATTAACTCACTTTCTAATGACTTTCAAAATGGAAGTATTTCCAGTAATGGGAAGTAAGTTCAAGTATCAAGCTGGTTAAGACCGATGATGTGAGCTCATAATTGCGTCCTCCAGATAATGGTGAACGCTGCCATTACACTGATGACACGTAACAGTCCTGCAGCAGCTGGGATGCTGGTAGCAGCTGCAAGGGCCGTTCGCCATCTTCACTGATTTGTGCAGCTGGTCTGGAGGTGGTGATGCTTCTACTGTACTGAGAAGCCATTTCTGTGCTAAATGTGACTTTTTAACATCAAATGATATTCAATATAAGCACGCTGGCTATTGGAACATACTAAAGGGAATCTATGTAAAGGAACGCTAAGTATGGAAAGTGCCGTGGAAACCATGATCTACGTGCCACTAACAAACAGGGCTGAGGCTTCCACGTGGGCAACGTCCACGTCCAGCTGCTCACTCAAGCTCTTGTTTTGAATATGTAAGAGGTGTCTCAAAAATCAAGTTAAAACTGAGTTCCTGATATGGCTCTTCTATAGTGCCCTCCCCAACTTGTCAAATGCTGACTCCATACTTCCCAGTTGCTGAAGCCTCTTTCTTTCACACTCACATCCAACTGATCAGAAGATCCCATCAGCTTTACTTTTAAATGTGTATCCAGAATCTTACCACTTATTTCTAGTGTGGCCCAAATTGCCGCCACCTTTTGTCTGCACAACTACAATAATGATGACAATATCAACAGATAGGTGAGGCTGTGACAGGTGCCAGGCACGGTTCTATGTATTTTATGTATAAAACTTCAGTTAATGCTCACACCAGCCCTATGAAGTAGGTACTACTGTCCACAATTTGTGGACAAAGGAATGGAGGCACAGGGAGGTTAAGTCAGTTTTTTGAAAATAGCAGATCTGGTGTCCTGGCTCCCACCGCTGTCTGCCCCCTCCACCCAGGGTCTATTCTCAGCACAGCAGCATTCATTTCAGTCCCATCAAGTCATCCCTATGCTCAAAACTTCCCAATAGCTTCCTATGTCACTCAAAAAAAAAAAAAAAAAAGCCCCACGGAAGACCCACAGCATTCAAAACGACCTCATCATTCTCTTGTATTCCATCTCTTTGGGCATTTTAACTACATTGCAATTACTTCAACATCCTATTTCTAGCCAGGAAGTGGCCTCCACTAGCATGATTTTCTTTAAAATATACTCAAGTTAAAATCTAATTTGAAAAGATATGTGCACCCCAGTTTTCATAGAAGCACTATTTACAATAGCCAAGACATGGAAGCAACCTAAATGTCCATTGACAGATGACTGGATAAAGAAGTTGTGGTATATTTATATAATAGAATAGTACTCAGCCATAAAAAAGAATAAAGTAATGTCATTTGCAGCAACATGGATGGACCTAGAGATTGTCATTCTAAGTGAAGTAGGCCAGAAAGAGAAAGAAAAATACCATACGATATCACTCATAAGTGGAATCTAAAAAAAAAAAGAAAAAAGAAAGAAAGAAAAAAGAGGACACTAAGGAACTCATTTATAAAACAGAAACAGACTTGCAGACATAATAAACAATCTTACGGTTACCAGAGAAAAGGTAGTGGGAAGGGATAAACTTGGGAGTTTGAGATTTGCACACGTTAGCCACTATATACAAAAATAGATAAAAAATCAAATTTCTTCTGTATAGCAGAGGGAACTATATTCAATATCTTGTAATAACCTTTAGTGAAAAAGAATATGAAAATGAATATATGTATATATATGCATGACTGGGACGTTGTGCTGTACACCAGAAATTGGAACATTGTAACTGACTATACTTCAATTAAAAACAAGAAGAAAAAAAATCATACAGAACATCTGAATGCAGGTTTTCATTTTCAAAGACTAATTCATAAATTTGCTTTATATTATAAGCTTGCAGCATTGTTGTGTGATAAAAATACCTCACACATTTGAATTTAAGGCTTGTTATAACTCTAAGAAATCTTACATTCAGAAGACACAAGCTCCACAGAACAAATCAACATTAAGGTTCTCTTGCTTTTGTTTAAATGTCTACACGCCACTTAAAGCTTAGACTTTTACTCATTTATTTATGTCTTATTCATAAAAGAACGCATAAAGATCAGCTTTCTACGCTACAGCTAATGGTCTTTTCAAGTAAAATTAAACTAAGCTACAACACAATGCCCTAAAGTCTGCAAATGTTTTAATTTACTGGAGTTATTGTAAGAGACTCGTTTCTCACATATCAATGTATCTTAAGGGCAGACAGCTTTGTATTAAATCCACTTCCATTTGCATTTTAACACCATATTAAGTGAAGAACTTTGATTGTTACTCTTAGAGAGGTTTTTTCCTGTTTGGGATATAATAAAATCCCAATATATAAAATGCTAAGTACAACTTTTAGAAGTTGTGTCTAATACTTTATATTAACTCATGCTATCCATTAAAATTTTTGTTTATATCAGAATAGAGAATCCTATATACCATAATGATTAAGGTGATACTTGAAAAAAGATTTTTAAAAAAAGATTCTATTTTTATGAAAAATTTAACCCCTGACTTTAAAAAAAATACTGTTTTTACTATATGCAATATTTACAAATTATTTAACTAAGGACAACCCAACAAATGAAAAGAAACTGAGATCAAATCAGGATATTTAAGATATATTAACAGCATTCAATTGGTTTAACTGTTCCCACCACCACCTCATAAAAATCACCCAGGTCTAATTAGAAATAAATGACACAAAGAATAGTGTTAAATTTGTTAGATAGAGAATGTCATAAACAGGAAGATAGGCTTAGGTTTTAGGACGCACAAAATAATCCAGCTGCCACTGCTTGTCTAAATCCGTTCATTCATTGTAAAATGATATATAATTCTATCGTTCCTTATTCATTCATTAGCCAAAACACTCTTCCTTCATCAATCATCTGGGTACCTGGAAACAGCTTAAGATAGAGATCCCCCTCATTTTTTGCACGTGTTTAGGACTCCATTCTTTAGATATACCACAAGTTATTTACCAAGCTCCCTATTCAGGGATATTTGGACCATTTTCATTCATTTGTTATTAAAAATAATGCTGCAATAAACAACCTTGTGCTAACTACTTTTTGTGTCTTCATCACTGGGCTAAGTTCATAATAGTACTTCAAAAGGTATACGCATCATGATTTTCCTAAATATTGTCAACCTCCTCCCCACGTGAATGGTACCATTGTGTATTTCAGGTGGGACGAGTCTAAATGCAATAGTGTCTGTGTGAAGGGTTCTGAAACAAAGGAACAGCGAGGCAGAGAAGAACGGGCTGGGAAGGATGATGAAAGAGGAAATTGGGAGAGTTTGAGGATGGCCACAAAGAGAAAGGTTTGCCAAAGAAATTCTTAAGAAATTGCCTTGGAGATAATTAAAATATCAGAAACAGCCAAACAGGAAGGAGTAGAAACTCAACTGAACAAGATGATTTAGTTACTCAGGAGCAGTTTAGCCCTTTAACTGCATCCACTAATCACATCTTCAGAACAATTACTGGAGGCTGAAGGAGCAAGATAAAGAGGGAGATGAGTGATTTACTAAAATCCACACAAACAACTGCGAAGGGTCTTAACTGCCAGGATAATCATGATTCAACAGACCAGTTTGTGAGAGAGTTTAATTTTTTTTAAATCAAAAATGCTGACTTTTGTCATTTAGATTGCAGGCGCTGTTTGCCTTCTCAGATTGTGCTCTTGGATTAGCTGCCTGGAGTGCGATACTCAAACTCACTTGTCAGCACAGGGGAACTTCCCACAGTCACTGTTGAACAAAATGAAACCCCTTCCGGAGCTCTTACAAGCAAAATATATACTCACGGGACCAGCAGTGCAGCCTCATAATTATATTAGTAAAACATGGTTCACTTCAATAATTCCTATAACCAGTCTTTGGTTATTGAATAAATAATAGGATATGCAGAGGCTGGAAGCCTCTCCTGTTTAGGATGTTACTATTTTGTTATCCCTTCTCTTTACATACAGATTGCTTACAGATTGTGATGGTGCTTATCTGAGGACAAAGAGTAAAATTTAAAATAAAAAACAACCCTGTATTAATTTTCCACGCTGCTGTCACAGATGACCAGGAACTTAGTTTGGAACAACACCTACTACTACCTCATTGTTCTGTAGGTCAGACTTGGCTTTGCTGGGTAACCCAGGATGGTCTCCTCAAGGTTCATAACCTTCATTCCACCTGCAAAGCTCCTTCTTTAGTAGCATCTGAATTAGCTGTGACTGAATAACAGGGTGGTAATCTTGCTGGGGAGGAAGGTTGGAGTCTTGAGAATTCCATCTACTGCCACCAATAAGCATGCTCCATTCCAAATTTTTATTTTTTCTTTTATCTTAGGCGTTATAGGACACAAAAGAGGATCTCTTTATCTGAGCAAATTTGGCCAAAATGTAAACGCTCCGGTCAGCAAGTATTTATCGGCACCTGGCGTAGGCCACACCGTTGTAGGTACCAGACTCACAGAGAACGGCCGCAGGAGGAAGGTCCTGTGTCCCAGAGCTTACATTTTAACAGTGAGACAGACAAGAAACCAAATAACAGATAGACAAACAATATGAGAAATGATGAAAAGAATGTGGAACAAAATAAAATGTGCAAGGTGGGGAGAAATGGCAGGGAGGGGGGAATCCCTGTTTACATGAGGTCTTTTGAGAAGGTCTTGCTGAGAAGATAACAAAGGAGCAGAGACATGGCAGAATGAGGGGGGGGGGGTTCCATCAGAAAACCGGGGATATGCTTTCTAGCAAGAGCACAGAGTCAGATTCAAAGTCCCTAGTCAGGAGGGCACCTGGAGGGCTTGATGTGGAGCAAAGCTGACATGGAGCAAATGCAGGAAATGATGTCGGAAGTGCTGTGGACAGACCAGTCACGACCCCTGCAGAAAGTTCGAAGGATGCTGGCTTCTGCTCTAGGTGAGATGGGGCACTCGTGGAGTTTGGAGCAGAGAAGTGACATGACCTGCCGTAAATTTTAAGATATTCTAGCATAAACTAGAAGTAGGGCAAAGGCAAAAACAGGACAATTAGTAATCAATAAGAATGCTGCTTAATCCAAATTAGAGGGGATGGTGGTGCCAGTAAAGATGGTATCAGTGGAGGTGGTAAGAAAAAAAAAAAGATCACATTCTGGGTGTATTTTGACGGCAGAACTGGGATGGAATATAGAGAGAGAAGTGAAGGATAATGTCAGGGTTTCTAGTGTGAAGAGCTGAGAGGATGGTGTCCTGGATGCTCTGATACACTGCCTAGTTCACTCTGCTGGACGGGTCGATTTTATTTCTTTACTTCTTTATTTCTGCCAGCAGGTAGCCCTCAACTCCCAGGCTAGAAATTGACTTCAGCTGCAGAGAATTCCCTTGCTCGAGGTCACGTCCCCTTTGCTGGCAACGTGCATCCGCTGGCGGGTAGACTTGGGGGTTGGGAGGTACAAGCCTAGCACACCTAGTCCTTCTAAGGATGTCTCAGAAGATGCGTTCCAGCTTCAGAATCCCCTGTGCAGTCAGCTGAGACCTTTGCTCAGACTGCATCTTTGCCCCACTTCTCCCTTTGCTCCGTCCTACTCCCTTCCCTTTCCCCGCAGTCACTGATCTTGAGAGCACTCTCTGATTAAACGTCCTGCACAGTAATTCCCATCTCAGAGTCTGCTCCCCACAAAACACTCAGGCTGCACCAGATGGAGTCGCCATTGACTGAAAGAACTGGAAGAGCTGGTCTGGGTGACAGATTCAGGAGTGCACTACTGGAACTATTTTGAGCAGACGTTATCAACAAATCTAACATTTATTGAACACTTACTACTTTACAGATGCTTTTTCTAGTACTTTACATGAGTTAACTAAAAAAGAACACTGAATAAGGGAAAATATTATTTACTTGCTATTCTGCATTTTCTGAAAGCATCCTTGGCAATTTAACGCATGTTACATGCAAACTATCTTTTGATAAAACCTACTCCACCTTTCTGTAGGTCATCTGGGTACACATGTCCATGACATCAATTAGAAAACTCACTCCACATATAAATATGCAGTTTATATTCATCTTTCTGAACCGAATCTTTCCTGTTTAATAAATGTTTGTTGGATGGCTAAATGGATGGATGGAGGGATAAAATGACAGGTAAATTAATAACTATATGTATATATATATAATGAGGGTACCACTTATGCAAAGGCAGGAAGGTATCAGAACACAACAAACTATGGAAGCTTCAGTAAGTTTGGTATGACAGGACGAGACAGTGAGGATTAAAGAGTAACAAGAGTTGGGTTAAACAACCAAGTAATAATCTGATCATAATGGGCCAAGTTTCAAAGATCCTAGTTTCTCACTTACAGGTATCTGGGGAAAAAAAAATGCTAAAAACCAAACAAATAGGAGTAGGCACCTAATCATTAATGATTCTTTACAATGATGTGCCAGCTTCATTGAGTATCTTTAGTAGATACACAGAAGGCTCACAACCAACTAATAGAGAAGAAATGAAAGCACAAAATCAGGGAAAAGCCAAAAGTCTAGAGCTTAGCTGTCTAATAGATGCCTACTAACCACACAGGGTATTTAAATTAAATTAAAATAAAACAAAAATTTTCTTAATTTCATTGCCTATCTTTCAAATGCCCAATGTCTGCATCTGGTTAGTGGTTACTGCACCGGACAGAGCAGTTTTTATAGAATATTTCCATCATTGCAGAAAGTTCTATTAGACAGTGGTGGAATAGAACTATATGTACCCACCACATTATTGCTGGTTAAAAAGCATCATTTGTTGTTCAATGGATCATTTAGGACTCTTTTAGTTGCAGGTAAAAGAAACCAATTTTAGCTAACAAATAAAAGTGGAGGATTTTATTTTAAAGATACAGTGATAACTCTGTTTCATGGAGAAATGGGGCCAAGTTTTGGGAAGGGGTTGCAATCTAGAAGTGCTCTCTTGTGTTTCAATCTCTGCCTTCTGTTTCCTTCATTCTTCCATTTCTCAGGTAATTAATCCCACAGCTCAGTAAACGACCTTTTGCAGTCCACATCCCAAGTTTCCAGGAAAAGGACATGACTGACCCTTATCAGGTCATGTGACTACCCTTGGTCATACTATCTAAGTTTGGATATGGGATAAGCAGACTGTGGGAAGTTATTATGTAGAGACACCTGCCTAAAACACATTCCTGTGCACTGGGGACTGGTGCCTCTAGAAGGAAGGTCATAGTGAATTGGAAAGATGCCTCTAACAATGACTACAATTTGAATTAGCTTCTGTCCATCCATCAGCGTCTTTCTAATGCATTTTACTTTGTCTCTATAGCTTCTGGTTTTTAATTCTTGATTTGAGGTACCAGTGTGAGTTGGCTGTGGTACGTGTTACCGTATGTGGATCAGGGACCCATAGAGAACTAACGTAGTTCTATAAGGGGCCATATACAAAGATGGGGACTGAGTGCAAAGAGGCTACAAGGGATAATGGAAAACTTTGGGGCTGGCAACAGAAGGGGTTATATTATCATTCTACAGGCTTGAAAGGGCAAAAAAAAAAAAAAAAGAAAAAAAGAAAAAAAGAACAAGGAAGCAGAATCCAACCGTGGAGACAGACAGCCATGGGAGGAGTACTGATCTGTGACAAAGAAATGCATCCCCCACAAGAACCCAGAGAACAGGCGACTGGAGTGCCTCAACGTAACTCCCTTCTCTGTCTCTTATGTTCTAGGCACTTCTCATAGCTGACTCCAACTCAGAAGGCGAGGGAGCTTGTTGGTGATTTCCATGCCAATTAGCCTCCTGAGACACTGAGTAGAGTTAAAAAAAAAAAAAAGGCTAAAGAGAAACCTACAGGGAATAATGGACACTAGTATACACACTGGAAGCCACTTCACATAGCGGATAATGGCTGAACTGGCCAATTGGACAATACTCTGTTTTTCCTCCACTGACCTAACATTTCCATTTTTACGCTTAATCCTCTGCTATGAAAACAGTTGCAGGTTTTAGTTATGTTTATTTAGAAAATAAAATAATAAAAAAGAACCATATTCTTCAGCTTATCTGCAAGAGAGCAGATGTGCCATAGATTTAATCTGCTGAGTATTGTTTGCCATGAATTGCAGCTTCGCCACTTCATTTATTTGCAATGAGCAAAGTGGACAGTGAGAAAGGAAGCTGGTCTGTCTCTGCTGACAGGGTGAGACACAGGCAAGGTTGCTCAAGGACAGCTGTATCTTGTAACTGGAAAAGGGGACAGATCAATCCCAATCACCCATTTGAACTAGAGATACTCTTATTTTGTTCTTGTTGTTTTTGGATTTCTTCTCCTTTGCAGCCTCGGGCTGCCGTGCATTTCAAATGACATGTTTGTTCAGACGCCTGTGTGCTCTCAAAGAGAATTTAGTAAGCTCACTCTTGGGTTCTTTGGGTCTCATAGATGACCTAGGAGCCATACTTTATTTAGAGTTTTCAATTACATTCTTCAGAGGTGTCTTAGGATTCTTGGAAAATGACTGGTCAGAGATTGATCATCACTGGACACGCAGTGTCTGAGGTGCGGTTGATGTGCTGCTCATGGTGCTTGGTGAGAAATCTGTTTTTCAGCAAGATTCTGGAAAAGGGAAGTGTTAAAAGGGAACAAAGAGAAGATGAACAATTTTGTTTTCTGTTTAAAATGTTCCCTTTGCTTTAGGAATGAAACAAATTCTCTCTCTCACTTCAGAGAGTTCCTTTTCCAAACA
Source organism: Camelus ferus (assembly GCF_009834535.1). NCBI lineage: Eukaryota > Metazoa > Chordata > Mammalia > Artiodactyla > Camelidae > Camelus > Camelus ferus. Next base: position 9,227,174 of record NC_045714.1, on the reverse strand, counting down.
AAAAGTGAAAGGAAAGGAACCTGTGTTCGACAATTTTGCCAGATGCTGATCCTGGCCAGCTATCAACTAAGAACACCATTTGTTCAACTCATTAATGAACAAGTAACACTCTACTGAGGCTTATCTATCAAGTCACCAAATGTTGGGAGTCCTCGAGGCTATTTCTGTGTCTTCTTATTTCACGTTGTATCCTTTTAGGTAAACATCACCCACTCTCATAGCTTCAATGACCGATGTTAACCCAGAGTTTTATTTTAGTCTTGCTATGCTACTGCCTTCTTGTCCTCTTGTTTCGTTTCCTCAAAAACACCTCAAATTCAACATGTTTAGAACCAAACTCATGATCTTCCCAGAAAACTTGGTCTTCATCCAATGTTTCTTTTCTCAATAAATGGCATGACTCTTCTTATAGTTACATAAGTAAGAAACCAGGGATAAACTTCAGCATGTTTTGGAAAACCATCCAACCCATTACCAATTCCTATCAACTTTCTGACAAAAATCTTTCTAGAATACTTTAACTACTATTTATCTTCATCAATAGCACTCTAGTCAAAGTCACAGTCAGCATTCAGCCTGGTCTACCTGCAATAGCTCATAATTTGTATTTTCACTCTGCCCTCCTCACAATCCACTCCTCATTCTAAAACTGGAAGGCTCCTTTAAAAAGCAACACTAACCATATCAGGCAAATACACACTCTTGCCCTTAATCTTACTTGAAAAAATTAATGGTTTTCCAGAAACAGGCTCACAGACACAGAAGACAAGCTTATGGTTACCAAAGGGTGAAGGGGGTGGAGGGATAAATTAGGAGTTTGGTATTAACATATATAAAATAGATAACCAACAAGGGCCTACTGGATAGTACGGGGAACTATATTCAATATCTTGGTGGAGTGAGGGAGGAGACTGTGTCCACGGCATCTTTAGCAATTTTCACTTAATAGGAACTCCTTGTGCTTCAGTTGCTTCTTCTATAAAACAAGAGTAAGAAATGCATACTTCACAAGAGTTTCTTTAATGATGAAATGTGACAAAGCACCTTCTCAGGACAGTGCCTGAATCATCCAGAAACCATCATCAAGTGGTAGTCATGGCCGCTGTCATGTCTTTCGGTTTCTAACCCCTAGGCTCCAGGGTGCTGCAGTTTGTAAACAGCTGTTGATCCACTTGGCTTAAGCAGATTGGAAGACTGAGTGGCTTTCTAACTCAGAGGCCAAGTGGGACATCCTTAAATTAGACTTTCACAGCTGACTTGAAAGTCTGAGTCTACGCATCGCGTCTCATTGTCCACCCCTTCAGAGAGTTTGCCGTTGGTTTGCTTTCTACGTACCATCTAGTAGCACATGCATTTCCCCTAGAGGCCGGCAGGAAGGAATTCAGCTGAAGCATGAAACTTTAAATCAGCATTTTGTTCCTTAATGGGAGATTCTTCACTGCTATTTTAAGGTCCTCTTAACTGACAAACACAATGTGCCATTTCAGGGTATCGTGACCAACCCTGCAGAAAATAAATTGTCAATGACATCTTCAGCCTCAGTAATTATGCCTGTTGTTTGGAGCTTCTTGATGCTTCGAGCTCAAGCTGAGCCATTTCAGGAGTAAATTAAAAAGAATCAATTACAAAGTGGTAACGGTTTGCTCTGAAGGGAAAATTGCTTTGGAAACATGGCAGGCTGGGCTTCACAGCCCAGGATGGCCAATGGCATGAAAAATAAAACAACAACAACAACGCAGGCAACATGTCAAGCTGTGCAGAAGATACAGTTGATGCCTTGCGTGGATGCCCTTTGCCAGACAGATGCACCCGACTCCAAGTCACTAGGATTGTTGGGAGCTCTCCGCTCATAACTACACTCTTCCTGGGACAACTTCCCTGGTCCTGATAGTAACCACCTCACCTAGCGACGCCTGACAGACAGTAACCCTCCTCCCTCAGGAAGGGCCCATAGCCAGTGACTGGCTGCTACAGTGGTATAAAAACCCAATCCTCTTTTCTCAAGTTCAGACAACTTTGTGGGGCGATGTATGCTCCGATGGGACTAGGCTGAGGCTAGACCTCACCTAGAACCAAATCTTTACTTAGCGCTCTCTGCTGCCCTATCCTGTTTCTTTCACATCCTTACAGGTTTCTCCTGAGAGCACTGCGTTAATAAATCAGAATCTGTCTCAGATACCATATCAAGAAAACCTGATGTAAGTCCCACTGTGATTATTTCAGTCCACCACCCAGGCATATCTAAGCACAGAGACTAGAAGGTCTGAGTCCCACACTGGAGAGTTTTGGAAGGAGCCATGACAAACACAAATGAAAAAACAGAAAGTAGAGTCTTAGTCTGCATAAGGCACCAATCTCCTGATATTGTGTCTGCATGATCTGGCCCCGGTGATATGAACCAGAAAATCTCTTTGAACTCTAAGATCTAAAAATCCATTACTGTCTAGCAGAGGACTGCCTGAAGGAAAACCCAACTGAAGCTATTTTTGGTTGTTCAGATCCTCTGTGCTTAGACTGGAGAAACAGGAAGTCCCCTTGAGTAATAAAACAAGTAAGAAGACTATAAAGGAGGCTATGAGGGACTGTCTCAGCAAAAGGGATTTTCCCAGATTGAATCACAGAAAATGATCATTCATAAAATCCGGCAAATATGAAGAAGCCCTTGTTAAAAGAGTACCAGTAGCTTTCAGAATACATCAAATACAGCAGGTGAAAAAAAATCAATGAAGAGTTATTTTTCAGGCCTGTATGTGTGTAGATGTTTAAAGACTCTGTTGCCATGATGATGCCTTTGAGCAACTTTTAATAAAAGCAAACATCTCTCCCCAGTTGTATTCTGGAGTACATTTTTCATGTTCTGAGCATGTGAGGATCCATTTAGCATAGCTTTTTCATTTTTTTGAAATGATGATTGAGTGTCAACTGCTGAATATTTTTCTGTTGTTTGTTTATTTGTTTGTTTTTCCAGGTATTTTTGGTATCTTGAACCTGGAGAAATGTAAAACTAACTTTGAAAAACGCAGTATCTTTTGCCCTAAAGGCAGAAGTTGAAAAAAAAAATCAAGTATTATCTCCCGAGCACTGTCAACAACTACCCTGAATTAGAAAGTAGAAAAACGATCAAAAGTTTTTAACCACATGGGAAGCATTTCTGTGTAGGGGGAAAACTTGTAGGTTTTGTTTTCTGGTTTTTTTTTTTTTTTTTTTTTTTGCTTATATGTTTTCAGAACCATAGAGATTTAGGAAGAACAGATGAAAATAATATGAATTCAAAGAGGGAGGAATGCAGGTTATAAACATCAGTATGGCACTAAGGATAATAGTAATTAATTATTTAATTAATTATATATATATAATTATTTAATTAAATAATTATATTTAAATGTTTGTTGAATATTTAATCAGCCTGGGATTCTCCACACCCAGGACGTTCTTCCTGGCTGATTCACTTTCGTCCTGCAGGTCTCTCAGCTTCCAAGTTCTCCCTTCTGGGATGCCTCTCCTGGCTCCCAGGCTACGTGGTCATTCAGTCATGCTCTGTAACACCGTTCTGTTCTACCTCCCTGCACGGTTCTACTCCAGAAACCACCTATCTGTTTATCTCCCTAATAAGCAGCTCGGTTACCTTCTATTCCATTCTTGCAGTCAGTACCACCTCCAATGTCTAGCACAGAGGTGGCTCTTGGAAGGTGCTCACTAAGTGCTTGTTTGCTGAATAAATGAAGAAATATCCCAGCTAAACTCATAGTTCTAATAAAAGAAAAGATTAGGTCTCTTTTGTTCAATGCCTTATCGCATCCTCAGTGCCTGGCATGAAGTAGGTGCTCAATAAATATTTGTTGAATAAATAAATTAACATGGATACTGAGGACAGAGTGGGAAGCAGATAAGAAAAGGTCCTCAGCCTTGTGGATGTCGTTAAAAAAATCAATAAATAATGCTTGGAGTGGCTCATTAACACTTGACTTAATGGAAGCAGAAAAAAAGAAAAAAGAGAAAGCAATGTTTAGAATGAATGGAATGAGGCTGAAATCTGTTTGGCTGTAAATGGCTTAAAGACTGAGTGTGCATAATTGTAAATACTATATAGGAATATCTGCTGTTAATTTCTGTTTTCTTCTCACAAAAATCTGGGATAAGAAAGGTGGGACTAGTTCAGTGGTAGAGTGCATGCTTAGCATGCATGAGGTTCTGGGTTCAATCCCCAGTACCTCTTCCAGGTATTTCTGCAACACAGATATTCCCAACTTGATTTTACAATTGATGAAACCAAGGCTTAGAAAAGTTAAGTAAACTTTCTATGATGACATGGTGTGCGTGTATCAGAGCTCAATTAACACCTAGGTCTGTCTACTTAAAGTTCTAGAGACTCTCTCGTCAGGCTCTGTCTGCAGTTACATTCAAATATCTGATGTTGGGTTATTTGGCTCGCAAGAAGAATAGAAGGGGACGGAAGAGAATGGAAGGACACAGGTAGGAAAGGGAGGGGAGCAGAGCGGGGAGGATATGGCTGGAGAAGAGGGAAATGTGACAGAGAAGGAAGAGTCCCCGAGGCTCTATGCTATCGTGCTAACGCGAGTCTGCTAACTCTGGTTTTGGAAATAGCATGCCCGTGGTGGACTAACTAGGAAACAGGTTTTGACACATCTAGTCATGTTCAGAGGCCGGGTTGGTTCCTTCAGTCCTACTTGCACCATGAGAGCCCTGGCTTATGGAGCGAGGCCATCAGGAGTAAGCAAACCAACCAACGCGCAGACATCATCACCGTCCATCATCCAACCAACCAGAAAGCAAAAACGACTGGTTCTCATCTTCCTCCAGCACATTCCTGTTTCCACTTTCCTAAGGGATACTAGGTATGAGGCTGGACAGGTCAGGACGTATGTTACAAAACCACCGCCCTTTGCAGGCTCTCCGTTCTTCAGTGCTCATCCCGCTGGGTCTGCCATTGCCCTGCCCTGACAACGCAGACGCTCACTGCTCTGTCCTCTTCTGGATTCATCCGCCACCACTTTTGCCTGTATCACCTCTTCTAGTGCACCAGTAGCTTTTTGTTTTCTTCTCGATTGTTTCAAGCAGTCAGATTTCGCCCTCCTCCTCAACACTCTTGTAAGCTTCTTCAGTCGAGGGGCTATACTTTGCTTATTTGCTATTCTCAACTATGGTTATAGGGTGATGGGACGTACTAGGTATGCTTATATTCTCAGTGAGTTAAATTATAAAATTATAAAGCCAGTTCTGACACCAGAAAAAAATAAAATAATGTTCAGAGCAATGGCTAGAAGACACTGACGTATTTTGAAATCTTGGCCACATGATTAATGACTAATAGGATTGTATTTGCAATTATTTTGCTGTCAGTCTTGGAGGCTGCTCCTTTCTGTACTGATGATCGGTATGTAGCACACTTTAGGAAACCAATTAAAATGTAGTCATTACTGATATCATCATCTTACAGAACATAGAAGAGCATCTATTTAATCTCCTGCATTTATTCATGTATTTTTTCAATAAAAAATATTAAGCATCTATATGCCAAGTTATAGACATATAAGGCAACGTAGTCTCTGTCCTCAACTTCTCATAACAGATGGCATGAAGACAGACACAGAACTGAAAATAGACAAGTGTGCTTATATCTCTGGCCACTCTGGGTAACGGGAAGCTTACTGCTTCTGAACTTTGACGTACCTACAATATGTATGCTTTTCGGACATATTAACTTAGGAGAATGCATCTTTTCCCATGCTGTTTGACTCCAAACCAGTTCCATTTCTGCAGTAACGCCAGGGAAAAAGAAAGCACTATTGTCAATGTTTTATTAAAGGTGCCGGCATTGCTGTTTTTCATTACACAAAGCACTTGGGGGTACCTGGAGGAGGAATGCCCACAAAGAGAAGGCAATTCTATTCTCCGTCCCATTGATCTGCAAGGAAAATCATTCCAAAGCTGTGCTGGTTGGGGAGAGAAATTGCACTTCCTGGGTTAGCTTTATAACAGTATTTTTAAACAGAGCCATCTGCATAAGCACCGTTCCCCAGGATGGACTGGCTCCTATGCCCATGAGGAAGTACAGTTTCTCTGAGAGTGAGAATACGGTCTGGAAATCCACTCAGAGAGCAAAACAGTTGTTAGAGGCTGTAACCTGATTGTCAGATTTCCTTGTCTCCTTGAACAAAAATCACATTTCATGCAGCACAGACAGCTATTATTTCTCCTATTTCTACTGAAACTTCACCTTGTAACTTGAAATTTTATAAAAACTGGTAAACAATTAGAAAATGTTTCTTTGATTTTTTTTGAACACATACACCAACAAAGATAGTATTAACATTTAAATATCGTGACTATATAAAAATATACATCATGAATATAAAATTCAGTTGTGTTTTTACAGTCTTGAATAATCTTAAGATAAATTAATATAGCGTTATAGCTTCACAAAACAGCACCTATCAGGTACTATGGTAGCCTCTTAGAAGGCATATTTTTTTAAAATGATGTTTGCACATAACACCTTAGGATTTAGCTATAGGAAATTTTATTTGTCTTGATCCTTTAGTCCACACCCAGACAGGGAGCTATACAAGGCAAAGTTTGATAAGGAAACTACAAAACAGACAAATAACTCCCTTACTGTTACCACGGCACTGCTGGTGGGGCCCAAAATTGGCACCACTGTTCCGGAAAATGACATGGCATTGTCTGATGAAACTGAAGATGCATGCAACAGTCTGAAAAAAACTTGTATACCAAAGGGCTGGCCCAAGAGTCTTTAGACTATAGTGTTTGTAATAGAAAACAAATGGAAACAATCAAATGGCCTTCAACTTGAGACTAGATACTAAAAAAAAAAATCTTACAATGAAATTAATGACCTGATGGTCCAGAGCATGGGTCAGATGAGTCAGCAAACTTTTTCTTAAAGAGCCAAAAAGTGAATGTTTTAGGCTTTGTGGGCTAAGAAGCAAAATTGAGGATATTCTGTAGGGACCTGTGTAGATATTACATTTATGTAACTATTTAAAATATAACCACTTAAAAATGTGAGAAGGGAAAAAAAAAACATTTTTAACTAGCTGGCTGTCAAAAAAATAAATAACGTAAAATGAAATGAAATGAAATGAAATATAAAATAAAATGATGAAACAAAATATAGGTCATGAGCTAGATTTGGCCCCTAGGCTGCCACGCCCACCCCAGACAGTTTCACACCAACAGAGGTAAAGCTGAAATATGCAACGCTGAGTAGGGGGAAAAAGTAGTTGAAGGATTCATCATGCATAATTCCGCTTAGAGAAATTCCCAAAGCCTGCAAAACTAAGTAATCTGTTGCTTAGGACTGTTCACACAAGCAGGGCAGCTATAAAGAGAAAAAGAGGATGGTGAATTACAGCACTCACAGCAGTCGCGGCTGCTTGCGAGGAGGACAATGAATGGGTCTGTGAGGACCTCGGCGGGGTGGGGAGGGCGTGTATTAGTAAAACTTTCTTTCTTAAGCTAGAGGGTGAGCATAGGGGTGTTTATATTTTTTTCCCTCCTGTCTTACATGTGACATAAGTATACTTTTGTACATATTCAATGATTAATAACAATCTAAAAGTAAAGATTAAATATCGCTTTATGAATATCATGCTAATATTAAGTGACAAAGAAAATAAAATGCAGCTGGGTCAAAAGTCAGAGACACTGCAGACAAGAATTTTATATAAAGACTTATTAAAATAAATCCAGGTGGGAGGGAAAAAACACCTGCTTCACCTCATGTCTGAAGCTCTTCCCTAAACTTCCAAATGAGGAAAATGAACCCCTTCCCCGTGACCACACCCACTTGGCTGAATCGCCCACGTGACGCAAGCTGCATAAACCTCTTGGTCCGCTTTTGTGTTTCTTTGTTCCCATGAGAACTCTGAAATTGTCTGAGTATGAAGTTCTGGGAACATTTCCACAGGTGAAAAAACAACATAAACAGAAGAGAGTGCGTCGCTTTGGTCCACAGAATGGCACCCGTGGTGATTTCAATCAGGGCTCCCATGAACTTAAGGAGGCCATTGTACCTTTATCATCCCTTTATCTCTGCTCTCTGACGTTTGTTCATAAATAGTGACACAAACAATCAGGAGAGGCTTTGTGGTTCAGGGGAATGGGGGGGACAGCCCGGGACAGCGCACTTGATCAATGTCACTACTGGTGGCAAGAGATGGTCATTACTGCCCGGCAGATTTATTGCCTGGGTCAAAGCAAATTACTTTCTCCTCCTCTAGCCCTCACTGCTGAGGTTTTTAATCTTCCTCCTATGCCTTGTCCTTCTTTCTTGTTTGGGTTCAGACTATGGGCATCTCCAGCACTTTTTTTTTTTTTTTTAAATGGAGGGGGTCCATTAGCATGATAATTGACATATTAGAAATTGTGAGTTTACGGAGGTGGAGTACAATTATTGAATTAAAAGATTAAAGTTCATAAAACAAACAAACAAAACCCACCTTCTTCTATGCAATCACCTCTCCATAATTTGCATCAACTTCCTTCCTGGGTATTCACCTGCCATGATCATGTCTGCTTCTGCCACCTCCATTCAAATCATAACCATTCATACTAATTATACATATTTTTCAATCAGTTTAAAAAAATGGATTTGTTCTAAGTTCATCTACTTCAGCCCTGTTGGTCTTCAGTAGCAAGTTCCTAACATACAGAGACTCTACGTGTTCATTACTTGCCCCTCTAGGAGTCATGCTGTAAATGCCCCTTTCACAGTGATGCAGGCATCTGATGTGCTCTGGGACCTTCCAAACCAGGGTGGACGGACTCAGTGACTAGGCAAAGCTTTTCTGTAAATGAGCGATGTGGTGGGGGGCGGGGGAAGGGGGTTAATAGGAGACTGGATAAAAGGGAACACAAACCATATTCATCTAAAGGGGACAGCTACCACTCCACACCAGCGGTCGGGTCAGAGTTACCACATCTTCTTATGCTTTAAGAGAAGGCAGAGGTTTATATTTGTAAGTAAAATTTCCCATTTTTAAAAACCTCAGGAGAGGCATATGAGTTAGCCCAACTTAGCTAAAAGCAGCTGTTTTTCAACTTCTGACCTATTATCTGTTTCTACTCTTTTCTTGAGCCTTCTTATAACTCTTGAATTCACTCCCTGACTTCCTCTACACTTGAAATCCACTCTCAAACCCTGCTCAAAGGTCACCTCCCAGCCATTTCCTCTCCTCTGTACTATTTCTGAAGTGCAGCACAGTCCACTTTTGGTACATGTCTTATCAATGCTTCCTTCACAGTTCCATGCTTATCTGCCTGGACCCTCCCTCCACTAGACGGCTCAGCCTTGGATCCAGCATTATTTATCTCCTTAGCGCCATGAACCTGGCTCTGGGTCATGCACATTAGAATCCACTCGTGTTCAACACGTGTGACATGGGGCTCCCACTATGGGCCAGGTACTTTTTTGGTGCTTCTGATGCAGCAGGGAGCAGATCAAAGTCCATGAACTCATGAAGCTCACATTCAAGCAATGGAGAGGAAATAAAAGTAGCCAACTAAAAGAGAAGACAGGGCTCCTAACCTAGTCCATAATAACCAGACATTGTCTTTAAAGTATTTCATTTTTTATACACATGGGCAATGTTCAGAAAGAGGATCTGTCTGTAATTATATTCTCAAAGGTATCCATGACCTCAAATAAATACAAACAAACTACCTAAAAGCAATATTGTTCTAAAACTAAAAGTAAGATGCCTGATTCCTCACTTCAATCTTATTATCCTTAATTGAAGTATAGTCAATTGACAGTGCTGTGTTAATTTCTGGTGTACAGCATAATGTTTCAGTCATACATGTACACACAGATATTTTCACATCCTTTTTCATTATAGGTTACTACAAGATATTGAATATAGTTCTCTGCGCTCTACAGAAGAAACTTGTTTATCTATTTTATATTTAGTAGTTGGTATCTGCAAATCTCAAACTCCCAGTTTATCCCTTCTCACCACCCCCCAGCTCCGGTATCCATACGTTTATTTTCAATGTCTGTGAGTCTGTTTCTGTAAGTTCATTTGTAGTTTATTTTTTAAATTCTAGATTCCACATATGAGTGATATCATGTGGTATTTTTCTTTCACTTTCTGGCCTACTTCACTTAGAATGACGATCTCCAGATTCACCCATGTTGCTGCAAATGGCATTATTTTATTCTCTTTTATGGCTGAGTAGTATCCTATTGTATAAATACAGCACAACTTCTTGATCCACTTCAGTCTTCTTTAACGTCAATCAGTCCTTATAACCAGCTAGTTCTTAGTAGTAAGAATTTGAATTTCTATAACTTATTTTCCGTTTTCAAAGCACATTTCATTGCCTGATTTATTCTTGTTTCCACAAAAATACTATAAAAGAGTTATTATCATCACAGGGCTTGCAGATGGGAAATCGAGGTTCAGAGATGTTAAGTGGCTTGCTCAGAGTCAGGTGGCTTGTCTGCGGCTACACCAATTCCTACATCGCAACCCAACATCTCACTGCGACATTGCATTACCTCACGCTGCCTTTGCGACTAATCCAAAGAACTTCCCACCCCACGTGTGTCTTTGTGTGGGAGTCACTGTGAATGAAAGACATAATCTCAGTACAATAAATTTCTCTACTCATTAGGAATCTACCCTTATTTGTTTCTTCTAATGTCCAAGTCTTATTTCTTACATGTTTTTCCCCTGGATAGGCTCCATGATCTGAACTAATTATTATTATTATTTTTCACCTCAAAAGTAACTTTTAAGAATATTGGAAGGAAGCACTTTAGATAACCTAGAAAGCTTTAAAAGAAATTGTATGAGTTCCAGAACACGATCCAGATCTATTAAATGATGATGCCTGGCAGACAGTTCCTGGGAATCTGTATTTTAAGTAGTTTTTTCAAAATGATGCTACTGTAGCCATCTCAAGGACAGACCTTTGAGAAACCACGCTTGAACCATTTATTCACATGCTCCATCCTTTTCCCCAAATTCTAGGCACCGCAAAGCGAGAAACCTATTCTAGTGAGGTTGTGCGTAAACTTCTGTAAATTTGTGACTGAAATGCTCACCTCTAAAAATTAAGCATGATATGTATAATATACATATGTATGTGTGTATATGAAATGCACATATATGAAATATACATTTTACTTTAGTGAGGCAAAGGCGGTTCTGGATGCTTATGATACTTAATGCAAAATAACTTACACAGAAAGTGAGTTTTGAGAGGTGAATGACAGGAAAGAATAATTGCCTAAGTAATATTTTTCTGTTTAGGAGGTAAAGGAGTGGGGGTAAATTTCATGAGACAGTAGGCCAGAGGGAGGTCAGTGTCTCTTCCCCTTTCCTGGTCCTCTCCCGCGGACAAAGCAGGAGGTGTGAAAGGCCAGGCGGAGGGAAGATGGTCCTCTCACTGTTCAGAGGCACAGTGATGTTGGGCAGATGCCAAGACACACTATTATCCATTAACCCCTAACTACCTCAACAAGATCGTTTTCACTAGGGGGACGAGAAATCAGCCTTGAACAACTCAGGTTTGAACTGCATGGGTCCACCTACATGCCGATTCTTTTCAGCAGCAAACCCTTCAGCACTACACAGTCGGAGCTTGGTTGAATCCAAGGATGTGGAGCCGGGGATATGGAGGAACCAGGAATGAGGAGGGTACTATATGTTACACTTGGATTTTTGACTGCACAGAGGGTTGTTGCCCCTCACAACCCTGTATTTATATGTATAAATTTCCCCTCCCTTTTAGCTCTGCTTTTTTGGATCAATCGGTTCAGCTTTCTCCTAATGGGGCCTTTTTCCACTTTTCTGCAAAGATGGCCATGACAACCCCAAGCACACATGCTTACACTTCATGATGCAAAAGCGAGAATGATTTAACTCTCAAATTGCAGTTTGTAATGTTCTGGATAAAGAAAGATTGGCCTGGCCTGAGTTACTTCCCTAAAAAATGTAGTTCTATGCCAACCTAGCCTGTAGGTCACTGACCAACCCCTGTGGGCATCACAGTATGGAGTGAGGAAGGAGTTTGCATAAAGAAAGGATACACAGCAGATAAAAACGAGAGGCAGTAGCAATAAGGTTCTTGTCTACATTGCCTGGTTAAGAATACCAAATTTACGGTAAAGATCGATAGCAACAGATATAAATAGACAGAAAGTTAATGTGCACACGACTTAAACTGCCCTCGTGTTTGTATCTTTTAAATTCATGGTATAAGTAACATCCAGCAATTGATGTATATAAATCGAAGACTTATGAATAATAAGGACATTGTTTTAAAGACTTTCTGCAAGTGTATTTTAAAGCTTGATGCATCCAACAGCTGGGAAGAGCTGGTCACAGTTTTCAGTGCTTTTAGAAAAGTGCCCAGAGAGGGTGGAGGTGCCCAGCATCACCACACTGATCTGAAAGGGACAGTTCTCACCCACTGATGAATGCATGCATTCATTCCTTGGATGCACATGACAGGCGGCATGAACAACTGTGGCCGGACTTAATTTCTTACTTTTAGTATATGAGTCATTCAGAACCTTGAGAACTTTAACAAGAATGAACAATATATTTATATTTCTAGTGGCAGCCAAAGTCAAGCCTTATAGATCCACAGCCTTCCAAAGGCGCTGGGCGCTGGCTCTCACCACAATGCCATTTTCGCTAATTCAGGCAGTCCGTTTGGCCTCCCTTTTACAACATCCTCTTACTGACTTACGTCTGGATCAGCGTTTACAATGTCCCAATTTGTCTTCTGGTTTTTCTTAGGGGGGAAGAAAACTACATTCTGCAGTGGCCCATTTTTACCAGCTTCTGTTTATCCCCATGTAGGATTATTCTTCCTAGAAAAGGACTGAGGAGGTCGGAATAATTCCCTGAATAATAAACCCGAGCAGCCTTTTCCTCTGACAATACCTACAGAGCAGAGGTGTGGAGAAGCTACTGCCAGGCGGAGCCAAAAGATAAGGTCAGACACTGGCATTTATTCATGAAAATAGTAGCAAGATGGTTAGGATTTATTATTTTGTAAGGTCCCTTGGAAATGTAGGACAATGCTTTTAACAAGCAATCTACACAAGAATGTCAGCGCAGCACTGCACAGGGAACCGGGGCTGCTGTCTCAGAAAGTGTCTGGGGGAGTCCATAAAGCTAATGGCTTAAGTGCAAATCATCATCGTCTGAGAAGCTGCTGGCCCTGCTTAACAAAACTCAAGCTCCAGGAGAGAAGCGTCTGTTCAAAGAACACGTTCCCTTCTCCTGTTATTATAAATACACACACAGGCGTTTGAGAGCAAAGGATAATCTATGGAGTTTTGCAATGCTAAAAAAGAGCAGGTTTCCAACTGGAAATATTATGTGAAAGGCACGGACATTTCAACAAGAATTTGTTCTCATGCAAGAGAATAATTGTCCTACCTATCTCACATTTTTTGGTGTGTGTGTGTGTGTGTGAATGTGTGTGTGTGTGCGTGTGTAAAACTTTTTGGTGAATATTTTAAAAAATACGAACTTTGGGAATTTAATCATAATGAAGCCTTGTACATGTCTTTTAGGTCTTGCTCATATTTTGGTGATGTGTTGACTAATGGATATCACATTTTTGAGAAACTCAGCTCCAAACAGCCCATAAATGTTGAGCTATTAAAAAAAAAAATCATGGAACCTGAGGGGAAGGACAAGAAGGACTTTACGTGGATTGCTTAAAGAAAGAAAAGAAAGAAAAATCCTGACTTACAGGTAACTAGAAAGCAATGTTTGAAAAACAGTCCCATTTTCATGAAGGCGAACAAAGTGCCAGATCAACTTAAAATAATTCCTACCTAAAGTATGTTTAGGAGTAAAGGAAGCAGTGTTACCATCCTAGGAACCTCAAAACGATCGCCTGCCAAACGTAAGGAATCATCGTGTACTTCTTGACATTATCAAGCAGTTCATTTGTCGGACTTTCAACTCAAAAATGAGAGGAAAAAAAGTAATTTTCTGAGCTGATGACTACTAACAATCAAAAGCTCCCAACAAGGCTCTGCTGGAATCTCAGGCGTTTTTAACAAAGGCAAAACTGTGATGCAAGTCGAAGTGGCACTGGCTGCTGGAGATAAGCAAATGTAATTGTTGAGTCCCAAGGTGAAGAAATGGATTTGGTTGGTCTCTTGAAAGGAGACACAACGGTTTAGAGCAATATTACGGAAGAGCAGGATCTGTTGGAAAACAAAACCCACAAAACCCTCTTAATCTTTCTGTTATTGGGTCTGCTCCCCACCCTTTTTCTCTTAGGTTTATTAATTTACAAAGCTCCCTCCTTAAAAAGCAGCATCACCATGGAGACAATGCATGGAAACCGTTTTTATCAGAGTCACCAAGACTATGTGGTTCTGTCAATTTGGAGTTGTGCTGTTTGCCAGCAGACGTGAGTATGTGTGTGTGTGCGCGCGTGCATACAAGTCCAGCCTTTTTAGCTAGAGACAGATATCCCCAGATTCTATCCTGTTGACATTTCATTCAGACTCTAAAAGTTCACGTGCAGCCTTTAACACCAGGCTCACTTGCTTTATGGAATTAGAGAGTCTGTCAAGGTGCCCTGAAATAGCAGCGCCCCCACTGGGCACAATGAAGTAGATCAAAAGTGAGCAAACCCAGGGTCTACAGGACCCAGGTAGATAATACAAACCAGCACCGTGTGTCTGGTGGGGACCAAGGAGACCGCAACTCCACGTTCTGCAGACAGAAGGCAGTCCCTACTCAGTGCAATCATCTGTTGGCTTGTGTCTTCCAGGAATGTGAGAACTGATTCTTTAGGATTATAGTAAAAAAAAAAATCAGAATCTCTATATGGAACTTTCTGAGTTTTCCTTGTTGATTATTAATTCAAATGTTTAAACAGCTGTCACATCTTCCGAGTGGGTTTTGGAACTTTGGGTTGGTCTACAAGTCCCAACAAATCAAGTTCCCATCTCATCAGAGAAAGAAGGGTAACATCATGCTTGGTCTCTGGTGAGTAAATCCCGCTCCACTTCCAGTTGGCAACTAGGTTGAAGATCTTAATGAAATAAAACAAAGACACAGGAGCAACACAGACTCACTTTTAGGCCAAATGCTAGAAAACATTTTCCCAAATTCATACATTGACTTTTGTTTCATTCATTCATTTCCCAACGGTGCAGTGGGGTTGGGGGTGACACTGCTGAGGAAATACTTGTTTGTTTGTTTGTTTGTTTTTGGTTAATGAGGGAAGGTTTCATTTCATGTTTGCAAGCAGATGGAAATGACCTAATCGGACTGAAAACAAAACTATGACTTTGGCCAGCAGACACTGAGAGACCACATATTACTACTAAGTGAGAAGCACAGCTTTCCCCTGCAGACAAACGTCCCAGGGTGCCCTGTTTTCTAGGATGCGGTGTGGTTCCCCTTCTGAGGTCTCCTGTGGTGGGGGACCTAAGGCTTAGATTTCAAAGTATCTTTTCCTTCTTCTAGAGTCTTCATTCTTGATCTCTCTATTATTCCATGGTTGGTTAAGTCATTTTTGCCCAGATAATTGGAGTTAATAGAGTTTGATGTACCAATTTTAGGTTAAAAGGACACATTTACTGTCCCACACAAAGCAAGCAGATCAATTTTCCCCAGCAGCAGCCTGCTGATGAAACAGTTTCTCTTTTCACTAAATGCACATAAATACTCACACTTCTTCACCAGTAAAAGGTTTAACCCTTCACCCTATTTAAGGTCTGGGAATTGGGCGGAGGGTAGGGGAGAGTAGAAGGGAGATGTGAAATTGATATGAAAAGTTCCAAAGAGGGTGGCTTTCTTCAAAAATTAATTTAACATAAGCCTGGCTTTTCCAGTCTCTCCTGCCTTCCTTCTCTTTCTTTCTGTCCTCTTCACATGCCTAAGGGATTTTTTATTAGAAGTGGCAGAAGGGAAGTGGAAGCTTTTACCAGAACAGAGATAAACAGCCGCTGAACACAGAAGCAGACATTTTGACTTTGTGGCAACTGAGGTCTCCGACCCAGGCTGCACTCCCTTCACAGTACCGGTTTGGAGATGTTAGCTTCTCCCATATTTATGCAAAAGATGTGGCATGAAGCTCACAGCCTACGAAGAACACAGTCAGAAGAAAAAGACACTAGGTGGTTGTCAGTTCAATTGCCTTTACCCTTTATACTTATTAAGTAGACACCGTATGCTAACAGAGAGGTAAAGAAGCATGAACCCAGACAGGTGCAGGCACTGTGAAATATCGAGATATTTTGGACCTGGAAGGCACGTGGGAGACTCCCTAGTCACCTTCATTTTAGAGACCAGGAGATTAAGGTCCCAAAGACCACGGGTCACATTGCAAGCTAATAATAGACCTTGGAATGGAATCCAGATTTTCAAAATTCCCACTTTGTAAAACCTGTGCCTAAGTTAAGTACCAAACAGGAAAGAACACAATAAAAGCACTAGGAAGAGCCGCCTCGTGCTAACCTGGATGTGCCCCCTGGGTACTCGGCACCAGGCACCACGCTCAGCGCCTTGTGCCTTCTCTCTTCCAGCCTTCGCAAGGTACGGCTGTGATCCCGGCCTCAAGGCTCAGAAAACGCATCTCAGGTGGCTAACCGAATTGCCAGGGCTCCACGCAGTTTCCTGTTACTCCTGAGAGGAGGGTCTTCACTAGTTAATAGGACATACTGGCCTGGGTCCATCCTTTAGATTCAGAAGTATGCAAAAGTTCAAATCCCTTTAAACCTACCCAATTCAGAATGAAATGATGTATTGTTAAAAGGGCTATTACTTAAAACTATTTAGCAATGATTGACAGGTCTGGCAAAATTACTTATTTTAAAACATTTTTTAACTTCTCACTTTCCTTCCTCAATGAAATCAAATAATTGTTAAGGTCATATTTATACCCAAAAAAAGGGAAATTAAAAGGTTTTTATTGTGCAATATTGGTTCAGTTCATTTTCCAACGAAATGGCATGAGCCCTTCCTGTGAGTATGAGGGAACGTTTACACGGTCCCCAACATGGCAGCAGAGCACAGAACATCTGACATATTACAGAAGGCGTGTCTGTCCACTCTCTCCTCAGGCCAGAGGAAATCTCTTCTTTCTCCAGTTACCACGCAAAGCCATGTCACTTGACCCTTCTCTTCCTACCAAGAATCTTCTCTTTTTACATTTTTCTCTTCCCCAAGTTTTTCAGTTTCCAAATTCCTATCTCCCCTATCCACTAAGGAGAAGATTCAAAATTCCATCCACTTTAAATACGCACAGAGTTCTCATTTGCAAGTGACAAAACACCCAAATCACATGAACCTAAGCAAAAAAAAAAAAAAAAAGGAATAAATTGCGTCACATAACCAAGAAGTTCCAGGACAGAGCTGGTGTCAAGCAGAACCGAGCACAAAGGTTCCAGCAGTGACTAGGACCGGGCGTCCTTCCCCACTGCTTGGTCTGGTTCCCCTGTGTTGGTTCCATATTTAGGTGGCGTGTGGTAGACAGCAGTGTCAGACCCTACAATGGTATGTTCAAGTATGGTGGGAAGGAAAGGACGCCTTTTCCAAAAGCCCGAGAAGAATCCTAGTTTTCTTATTGGACTGCCCACGGCCAACTCAAACAATGACGCTGGCCGTGGCGTAAGCCAGAGTCAGTGCTTCAACCCTAGGGAGACAACAGCAGGATCACAGGAATGAATAGCTAAGAGGAGCGCCAAATAAAACTTGGGGATATTGTCAGAAAAATGAGGGATGATCTATTGAGGCAAAGAGCAATAGACTACTACATGATTTTTGTATACATTTCTCCTATATTACAGTAGCCTCAGAATACGGCTCATTTTTCATACCAACATTTCCAGTAAGGTATTTTTCCCCCAACAAAAAATTCTTATACTAAGTGGACACCTGTATCACTTTTAGCCT
Source organism: Camelus ferus (assembly GCF_009834535.1). Classification (NCBI taxonomy): domain Eukaryota; kingdom Metazoa; phylum Chordata; class Mammalia; order Artiodactyla; family Camelidae; genus Camelus; species Camelus ferus. Next base: position 9,209,244 of record NC_045714.1, on the reverse strand, counting down.
CATCTGCAACTCAAGCTTCAGCTAGCTCTTAAAAAATAATTTCTTTCCTCCCATTATATTGAGAAACTTTCTAAACTAATATAGACAGATTTATTTCTATGATTCTTTAATGTTCAAGTACGTGGACAAACTGAATGAAAGCAGACCAAGCGTTGCCTAATGGAGGGTCTGTTTTAATGGGTTGATAAAAATGATTTGCAATTGAAGCACAGCTTCTTTGCAGAGATAGAAGAGGCTGGAAAGGGCCGCTGCCATTATTTACGGGGGCCCGTAAATTAAGATTCAAACCTGTTTGAGAATTAGGTCCTTGTTTTATGCTGTGTTTAAAAATTGTGGTATTTATCAGCAAAATGGATGACTGTTTATTGCAGGTTGAATTTGGAAGGTTTAATAAGCTATAAATAGTGATTATGTATTTATAGCTGGCATATCAAAAGGCTTTACCGTTATTTTCCTTTATAACTATGGTGAGACTCTTTGGGTGCAACACATAAGAAATGCACTGAGTAATTAAATGACAGAATGAATATAAAACGCATTACACGGAGTTCTTGACTCTCAATAAGCTTTAGACCAATTTTTGCTATTATTATTATTATTAACAAAATGATGATTATGGTGGTGGTGATGATGATGGTTATATAGCTTGGACATAGAGGTCCTTTATAGAATCATTAAAGATTAGGTAATACTAGACACCGCTTAAGAGACCAATGGAAAAATGACACGAGCATGGCCCCATCACATTTTTTTCTGGCATACAGTTTACAAACTTAAGTGTATACGTGTGTGTGTACACCCCTAATACAATAAAACACACATCCCCTGTGTTCAAATTACCAATGGAACATCTAATCCCAAGACATAAAATGATGGTTTCGGAGCCTATCCTGTGTGGCAGAGCACAAGACTAAATGGTAACGACAAGGTAGTTACAACTTCACAGTGGTTTTCTTAACAAAAATTAGAAGCCATAGGCAATACAGCTAGTAAAAGGAAGAATTGGGCTGACCAGAACTCCAGCATTTTAGAACGCAAGTGTGCTGTTAAGTTCCACCAGTGTTCCCTTGTGCCAGATAATTCTTTTCTTGCTGTCATTGCATATTTTCCCAAGGGTGGCAGAAATTACTGCCAATCTTTCGCTCCTGATTTCCTATCATATTCCAGCATATATAAAGTACTTTTAAATCATTCTAAAACATGTATGATAAGGATTTTAATATTATTTTTTCAAAGAAGAGCCCTCTTCATGATACACATACGTGTCTTATAGGCTGACGAATACAGTGCTTAGCAGCTTCCAGTCTTGGTTTTGCCATCTGTGAAATGGAGTGACTTCGACTTAACCTTTCTAGGTGGTGGTGAGATCAGGTGTAGGGCTCCTGGCAGAGGCATGATGGAGACTCGATGACACTTGGCGTAACCTCGAGTCTTCAGATCCTCTGAGTTTTCTGCTTGTGTATCCACCCTTCATCCTCTTTAAGTCAACGGCCCTTCCCCATCCAGCACTCTAAAAGCACTATTTCAGCCAGCAACAAAATGGCTTAAGGAGACGATGTTGCCTCTTCTTTCTTCCACCAGGCTCGTTCTCCACATAACTAATGGGACATCCAGAGAGTTAATCTTCCATGCGCCGTTCTCAGGATGCGAGTGTCAGCTGACTCAGCACGTCCTAAACTGGAGCAATGTCTCCCCACGAATGAACACAAAGCGGGAACCAGAACCGCCAAGGGCTGTGAATCCTGGGTACCCACTTTCATTCCTCTCATCTGCTGGCTGATCGCACAGGAGGATTTTTCATCGGTAGTGACTTTCCCTTGAAATTTCAAAGATCTATGCACTTGTCTTGGGCAAGAGTCTTATCCACATAATGATTATTTCCCTTTGTTTTTCTCTGTTTGCACTCTTTCTCTGTGAAGCCTTCAACAAAAGCTCCTACATCTAGACTCTATTTTACTTTGTTGCACAGGGATCAGATGTGTGGTCATTTTTGTAGAGATTCTATCCCTGAAACTTACTGCTTGTTTCCAAACCCATGTCAATGGGAAGAAAGAATAAAAGCAGGGAGGGATGAAAGAGGAAAAAATGGAAGTAGGGAGGGGGGAGAGGCAGAGGAAAGAGGGACTGTCACATGTAGAAGAATTTAGGCTCTGAATTTAGAATGTGTTTTAAGTCTTGGCTCTACAACTTTACTTGCTGTGCAAATCCAATAAATAAGTTCTCAAAGCCTCAATTTCCTCCTCTGCACGATGGATATGCTATTATAATCGACTCCATGATGATATTAAAGAGATTAAATAATGTAATACACAAAGAACACCATGCCACCTGCCTCACAGAGTACACAGTCATTTTAATTTAGCTACCAATTGTTAGCATATTTATAAAACAGTCATTGGTTGCTGCTCGTGACTAATTCAGATACTATTTACATCTGTACCAAACAGCTAAAGTTCAGAACAGAATATCCTACTATACCAAACAGGGACGCTAGAAATGGACACTTAAAATGGAGACTTACACAATTAAAAGTCTACCTGGAATGCAATTTATGATCAAAGGGATCTTCTAGACCTTTTCTACGATATGAGAAATGAAAAAAAAAAAAAAAAAGACCTCAGTGTCTCCATGACCAAAGTACCAGCTATTCAGGAAGGTGAAGGATTACCATTGAGACAACTGGGGTTGCCTCTCAGCCCCTCTAAGACGCAGAACAGGTTTATACAAAAAGGCAGATGGAAGAAGAGAGGAAAGGGGAGCGGTTTTGATTACATTATAAAGCTTGTGTAACACTAGAAAAAAGTCAAATGCACATATGTAGTCTGTGGTAAGCACGAAAGCCACGTGGACACAAAGCCAAAAGACACTTGTACCAACCACAGAGGTGGATGAAGGCAAAGATGCACTTCTTAGTTACAACCTTAAATGTTTCAATATATATACTGTGGGATCAACTTCTTTTTCCCCCCCCAATACAATACTGTTGGTGCCACAGACACAACCTTTGGATCATTTAAAGCTGGTTGCCCAGACCCTGGAAGTCATGAGGAAGGACCTGACTGAGGTTTGCCCAAGCATGTTAATTCCTTAGAGAGGCTGAAGAATGAGGTGTTAGACACAGGGATTCACTAGCTTTACTGGCTTTCTGTGACAGATTTTAATTCTGGGGGGGTTCTTTTGAAGGAACAGATTGCAAACCCTTTTCTTCAGATACCAATAATAATCAATGGCTGCGAGGCAGCGTGGTGTCCGACGGAACAAACAGCCCTCAGTCACTGTAACACCGAGTGAAAATGGAATTGATACACCAGCTAAAACTTTTACTACTGTAAGGTGTTTTAGATTCAATTAGATAAATGAAGCAAGCAAACAAACAAAAACCTCAGAAGTGCCTTTAATTCCTGATTTGAACCGTGAAGTTTTAATATAAGTAATGGTGGGAACCAGACCCCACTGAAGATACACACATGCAAGTTAGCTTTTGATTATCTATTATCTGGAGTGGGCAGCTGGTTATTTTACATTACTCTTTATAAAGAAATAAAGCCCCCTACCTCATTTCAAAGTGGCTGTACTACCCAGAACTCGGTTCCTGGCGCCTAGTAACTTCTTATTGCTAAATTTAAAGAAAGTGATATTCAATGTCTTCTTCTCCTTCCTGTCTGTCCTGGAAACGTGCCACCCTCAACTGCATCCTGATCCTGTATTAGGTTGTAGCTTACTTGGTACAACAGTCTTATTTTTTTCCAAATACTCTGTTTCCAGGAATGTCTTCTGCTTCCCTTTATTTTAATGGTTGCAGCCTCTTCTCTTCTCACTCTCCAAGCTCTCCAAGGAGAATCTCAGCGGCTTTCATGGTTACGACCACATTTTACAACCTGCTGGCTTCCCGAGGCTGCACCTTCTAACCAGATCACTCCCCCGAGCATCGGTGCTTCCTATCTAACTGCCAGCAGACTGGCTCTCTTTGGAAGGCCCCCAGGCCTCTGAACCCCAATGTGCACAAAAAATCAATTTCTTCATTTTATTCACTGAACATCCTTTACACCGGCTCCTCTCCCCTGGCATCCTTTCTAACAGTGGAGACTAGTACCCAGCTGCTAGAGTGGACATCATCCCATATTCCAGTTTCCCCATTATCAGCATCATCTCTGCTGTGTGTTAAACACGAACTCCCAGGCCCCTCTCCGAAATTCCGACTCAGGAAACCTGGGGTTGGGCTGAGGATCTGTGTATTAAATACTCAAGCCAAGAAATTCTTACATTTTGCACTTTCCTCTCTCTCCCCAGTTGATAACTAAAATCCTATGCATTCTGATGTGTGAGTGGCTCTTGAACCCATCCACATTTCCATGTCTGTGAAACGAACAGAGATGAGGCCCCCACCCTCTGTCCCCTTAAGTCCCACCTAACTGGTGTCTCTTGTGATCCACTCCCACCAGCCTTCCTCAACTGCCACCTCTTTCATGTTCCCCACCTGACTAACTTCTACTCACCAGTCAGATGTCAGTTCAGGTATTAAGTCTTCTAAAAACCCTGTACTGACTTTCCAGTTCTGGAACAAATATTCAAGTATGGTAAGTGCTTCCACTGGAAATGGTGAGACTTATCTTTTGTGTACAGACGACTTCCACCATCAGATTTGAAACTCTGTGAAGGTGAAGCCACAGCATTCCTGATGCCCACACATACTAACTGAATTAATCCATGACAACGTGAACTAGGATGACTAATATGCAAAACTATGATTTTGGCCTCACTGTGTTGGCTGACTAATGACTACAGGCTAGAGCTGCAAATTTAAAAGACAAATCAGAAAAAAAAAAAACAAAAAACCCGAAAACAGAGGAGTTTGGGCTAGATACATAGAAATGACAAGTCCTCTAGGGCTGTCATATATGGGTCCTATTTCAAAAAGATAAAACATTAACCCCCCAAACAGTATAAAACCTGTTTTAAACATATGTGTAAAGTATCTTTGATAACGTCCCAGAAGGGCATCTAACACACTCATAAATTTGTTTAAATTATGATAATTGCTATTAAAATAAAATTAATCAAACGTGCTATGTAAATGCCCCTTAAACATATTTAGATTTTGAAAATTGCCATTAAACAGATGAGAACACAATGGCAGTGCACATTCAGCATAACTGTCATTAACCTCATTGTCTGTATTCATCTAAACCCTAAGGGTGTAGCTACTCACTTCCAGCACAGTCATTCCCACTCAGACCAAAGGCGGCCTTGCTACCATGGAATAAAGAAATAGGTAAATTAATGTAATGATATGAATGTGGGGACAACAAAAACTTGTCTAGAAAAGGCTTTTCCAGATGAAAATGCTGGAGCACCCTGCCACCTTCCCCATGTGTCTTCCCAAACATTCAGTTAAATGTACGAAGGTGTGCGAAGTTGCAGCAGTGTTTGGGGCAGTGGGTAAGAATTAACTGACACGCAAGTACCCTGGGCACTGTTTCCATTTTGAAAACGGGGTGAAAAAAAAAGAGCCCGAGCGCGCATGCGCGCACGCACACGTCACTTGGTGCGCGCTTTCATCTCCGCGCCAGGCAGAGCCTTTCTCGGCAGGATGCCAGCAGCCACTCTACTACATGGAACCTCCTACAGAGGGTTTAAAATCAATTTTCCTCCTTCACTTCCCCCCACCCCACCCAATGCAGGCCTACAGACCTTATGTCTAAATATTTTTCAGTTACGAATCCAGCTAACACTGTATTAAATAACATATATTCTCCTCTTCATATTTTGGCAAGTATATAGTCATAATGACAAATTTTTAAACTATGTAAATTGAAAGATTTATACCACCAAAAAGTACATATATCACAAACTATTAAATAGTACTAAATTTAATGATTATTTTAGATGTCTGTGTGTTTTATTTGAAAAAGTAATAAACTACATTATTCATAAAATGCTTTACATTTATAACATGTAATATACTTTCTGTGTTCATTTCAGCAAAATCATAAGTTACTGTGTTATAGTCAAGACGTCCACAGAATGTGTGCTATTGACAACAATGGACTAAAGGACTTTGAAAAAGTAAAATGCAACTACAAAGTAAAGTAGATTAAGTAAATCACAAAAATAAAAAGAAATAAAGTTAATTTTCCACTTTTTAAAAGTTATTTGTTTTAAATTATTAAAATGATCTCTTAAAATTCAAAGACGCAACACGAATGGAAATAACTGAATTTCAACATTTTAATCCAAATTATTTACCTAAAACTGAACAAGTAGGACAATTACTACTCCTCCTATTACTGCTACCACTGACTTCTTTTCTAACTATGCCAGGGAGCTGTTCAGAAAGCCAGTAAACAAAATTAATGAGAAGGGATGCTCATTAAGACAAATCTGGGTGAAATTCCTGAATTTCAAGATTAATAACAACAGGCAGAACACTGGGAAAAACAGCAGACAACCCAGAGTGCTTATTTTGGGGTGCTGGAATTAAAAATAAAATGTTTTCCGTCTTTTCCAAATTCTTCACCAAGCTCACACACTGTGTTTTCATCACAGTAAGAAAATACATGCCATGTTTTTGTAAAATTACACCAGCATGTAACTATTAGCCACTTGCACCCAAGTTTTCCCTTAACTGTTATGCTATTATATTAGAGCTATTTGTTAACAACATTTCATTGTGAGAAGAACACATGAATAGGCATTTAATTGCATAGGGGATTTGTACGGAAACCGTTTTAATAAATCAAGCTTGGAACATCTGCAAACACTTGTACCTAAACTACATATTTGAAGGAACAACAACCAAAAAGCACAAAAGCCCTGAATCAAAATGAAGATGAAGTATTTCAGCACAAACCTGCTGCCAAAACCATAGCAGAAAATCACTGTTGTTTTATACACAATTCTGATTTGCTTAATGAAGTTTCAGTTGTCTTGATGCAAAATAGCAAAGCTCTCCAAATAGAAAAACAAAGTTGTCTTTAACACATACTCAACAAGAAAAATTACAGACAGTAAGGAAAATATCAAACACGTGTTTGGCTTTCTTACTCCAAGAAGGATTTGGTTTTCTTTCCAAACAAAAGCACTTTGCCACCATTCTCAAAAACAGCACAATACAATTGGGCTGTCACACCCAAAGAACAGCACAAGAAGACATACACTGCCTGTAATTGATAGAAAATAGGTCATGGAACTTCTTGTTCACAGAAACTAATATGAAAAATGGGGGTGCAATTATTAAGTCTCCTGCGTTCATCAATGTATGTGTGTTCTGTAAAACACATGATGCCTAGTGAGTTTTTAGCATTTCTTTCTGCAATTCTGTTTCTTGAGCATTTGTTGAGTAAATTTAAAGAAATAAATTGTGGGTAGAAAGAATGGCAATTTGCATGTTCAACATAAACTGCCCTGGTTTCCACATTCCCATGCACTTGAAATATTAGTTGGTAATGTCAGTACAGCAAAATATAATAACCAATACCACTTCTCAAAAGTTTAAACATGGAGTTACCATATGATCCAGCAAGTCCACTCCTATGTGTATATCCAAGAGAATTGAAAATCTATGTCCACACTCACACACATAAACTTTTATACAAATGTTCACAGCAACACTGTTCATAATAGACAAAAAGTAGAAAGAACCCAATGTCCATTAACTGATGAAGCAATAAACCAAAGTGGTGTATCCACACAATAAAATTTTATTCAGCCCTATCACGGAATTTAGTACTGCTCCATGAACGAACCTTGAATATGTGAAAAGTCAAAAAGCCAGACTCTAAAGACCATGTACTGTATGGTTCCATCTACATGAATTGTCAAGAAAAGGCACATTCACAGAGACAGAAGCAGATCAGTGGTTTCCAGAGGCTGGTGGGGATGGGAGGGTTGGCAGGGATAGCATGTGGACATGAAGTTTGTTTTGGGAATGATGAAAATATTCTGGAACTAGAGAGCTGGAGAGCTGTGATAACTGCACAGCTGTGTTAATACACTAAGAACCACTGAATTGTACACTTTAAAGTAATGAGTTTTATGATATATGGGTTACACTGCAACAAAAAAGGGAAAGAAAAAGAAAGCAATGCCTTGTCAGAAAACTCCACATAGCACGTTCCATTCGAAACCATATGCAATGTGATGTGGTATTATTGCAATATTTATTCTGTTACAAAATAAAAGGTCTCATTGTCAAAAAGATTTGAGAAACACTAAATTAAGTAGATTTAATTTCTGAAATGCTTCACAGAGTTGTTAGTTTGCTAATGTGCTCTGCAAGTTTCCATATTTCCTAACTATGTTTTTTTGTCTTCTGCTTATGGAAACTCTCAGGGGACATGTGTTCTCTGAACACACTTTGAGAACTACAGCCTAGAAGAATGGTCTTGGAGAATGCACTGATAAAAATAGCTTAAATTTTCTTTTGATCAAAATGCAATTCATTATTCATTCAGATGTTGTGTATTGCTAACAAAGCTGCCAGTCACACATTGCTTCATTACTGTAAGTTTTTTTCTTTAAACCCAACAGTCATAGAGTTTAAGGAGCTTCAATACTTCATGGGAAGTATGACAAACTACATTGGGTTAAAATAATCCAATAAAGTTAAAAGACTGGAAATTTAAGCAAGGCTACTCATTATGAAGTGAGTAAGTTGGACCCCCATGGAGAGCATTTGGGCAGTGCCCAACAAAATTACAAATGCACAAACCATTTGATGTAGCAATAACATGTCTAGGAACATAGCCTCATATATGAGTGAAAGGATTTACATAGTTGGATACATACATCGATAGGAAACACATCTAGCAATAGGTAAAGAGGTCTAGATATAGATATAGAAGACGACATGAATTTTATTTTCGGCAGCCTCAGACATGAGTGTCACTTCATGGTACTTAGTCCCTTGTGGAGTCTCCTCCTGCACTGAATGGTGCTGACCCAGTAAGCCAACGGTGCATTGTAGAAGCGATGAAGTGCAACTTCCAAGTTCAGTTCATAAAAGGCATCGTGGGTTTCCCTGTGCGCTCTCTCTCTGGGATCACTCACTTTGGGGAAAGCCTGCTGTCATGTCATGAAGACACTAAAGCAGCCCTAAGAAAAGATCAAGGTAGCATGGGACTGAGAACCGGCTCCCACCCCGCCCCTAATAGTGAAGAACCGCCTGTGTCCATCACTATGTAAAGGAGCCACCTTGGAAGTAGATTCTCCATCCCTGGTCAAGCCTTCAGTGGACCTCAGCCCCTTGGCTGCTCACCCTAGAGATTCTGAGCCGGAACCACCCAAATAGCTCCCAAGTTTCTGATGTGCAGAAACTGTTTTAAGCTGCTAAATCTGGATACACTGTTACATGGGAATACATAGTTATCTATTATTTTACTTACAGTTATCTATCAGTATAGTTAACTATAGTTAGGTGTTAGTACAGTTATCTATTATTTTACAAATTGCAGCATCTTTATAATAACAAAACTTAAAAAAACCTAAATATTTGAAAGTATTGAATATACAAAATATAATATATATATCCTGAGTAAAATAGATAGGCATAAAATTAAGGAATATCTTTACATGTGAACATAAAATAGTCTACTAAGAAAAGAAATATGCAAAGAAATTTGTACAAACAGAAAATTAATATATGTCCACACCTGCTAGTACATTCATAAAATATCTCTAGGAGGATACACAATAATTTACTGGCATTTACTGGTTCCCTTCCAAGATGACCAGGGGAGACCGATTTGAAAAGGAGACTTTTCACTGTAATCTGCAAGTTTATTGTATTTTCAACTATGTGACGGCATTAATTTTTCACTTTCAGGTATTCATTCCTGCTACCGGTATGGCCGCATGAGAAGTTCAGGTAGTTCTCCTCCACGGAAAACAGGCATGAAACTGCACAAAATTGTTTTAAAAACAACTGAAAGATGACCAAACACAAATACCAGCTTGAGACGCGTTTACTTGTGGGCAACTGAATTGTATCAAGTCAGAATGGTGAATTCATCAGCTTTTTGCTTAGAGGCCTGTCCACTTCTCCCAGCTTAAGCAATAAAAACCCAAAGTTTTACTAGCCAGAAACGGTGGACTTGGTTTGGGGCAGGTAGCTGTGCAGCTGGAAGTTTAAATGGGAGGTAATGAGAATGGGAGAGCTATATATTCCACACATGCTCCTAGCTGACTTCTAAACTGTGTGTGCAGGGGAGGGGGAGATCTGGCAAAAAAGGGAAAGTCCTGGGAAACCACTGAATCAACGGCACGTCTGGATGAGTTCCTTAACCTGCACGAAACTCATGCAGCAGGTAATGAAAGACAGACTGCCTTGAGGCTGCTGAGTGTAACCTCTGCCCAAATCCTTGGCTGGCTGCTAATTACACAAGCAACAGGGCGGCAACCGGGAAGCCCCAAAACAAACAAGCAGACAAACAAATGACTTATTATAAAGCCGTAGTAATGAAAACAGTATCCATGAAAAGATGGTATTGTAGGTCAGCGGAGCAGGAAAGAGAAGCACATAGATAATTTACACGTATGTGACTGATTAATTTTGACAAAGGTGCCCAACCAGTTTAGCTGAGGAAGAAAAAATGTTTTAAACAAATGGTGCTGGACCCCCTAGATACTCCACGAGGAAAACAACGGAGCGTGGCTGACCTTTCCCTCACGTCATACACAAAAATTAATCCAGAATGTAAAAACTAACACTGGAAAACTTCTGCATGAAAATATAGGAGAAAATCTTAGCAACCCTGGGGCAGACAAAAGTTTTTTTAGAACACAAAATGTATTAAAAAATAAAATAATAAATGGGACATCATCATGTCTGACACAGGAAGGTGAGGTATGATGATGAAATTCGTTGCCTGTAGTTCCTTGCTCTGAAACTGTTTAATATAGAGGGACAGCTGGGGTATATGAAGGGGCACAGCAGGGCCAGGCACCCCTTGATTTATTACACTTTCTTTACTGTGCTTCACAGATACTGACTTTTTTTTTTTTTTAACAAATTGAAGGTCTGTGGCACCCTGGGGTTGTCAGATGATGACTAGCATTTTTAGCAATAAAGTATTTTTACTTAAAGTATGTACATTTTTTTAGACATAATGCTATTTCATCTTTAATAGACTACAGTATAGTGTAATTACAGCTCTTACAAGCACTAGGAAACAAAAAAATTCAAGTGACTCACTTTATTGCAGTATTTGCTTTATTACAGTGGTCTGGAAATGAACCTGTAATATCTCCTACATGTGCCTGTATTTAAAGACTATCTTAGAGGAAACTAGTTGATAGAATGAAATAGAATGGAATAACCCCGAAATTTCAATGGCTTAACAGTAGTTGTTTGTTTGTATTTTTTAAATTTCTCACTCCCATAACATCCAATTGAGTGTGTGTGTGTGTGGGGGGGGGTCTGTTTCACTCAGGAATCCAGGTAGACAGATGACACTACATCTTCAACCTGCAGCTTCTAAGGTGAAACTTGTGCTTAACAACCAGACGGCACACAGGGAGAAGTGTGAGAGCCTCCAATAAAAGGTTTATATGGACCATGCGGAAAGGTTGTGACATCACCTATGCCCACATTCCATTGGCTGCAATGCAGTCACATGGCCATACCTAACTGCAAAGCAGGCTGGGAGATGTAGTCTAGTTATGTGGCTCAAAAGAAAATGACACGGGTTTGGTGAACAGTTAGACACTATCTGTTACAAAAGATACAGTGAATGGTTGTTGGTTTTGCCTGCCCAGAATCTATTTTACCTTTTATCTGGTTAGAGCAATCTGATTTTACTTGAGGTGCCACAGTAAAAAATCTGTACTTTGGGTGGGGTCTCAAGGTATTATTTAATCAAGGCAGTTAGGGCCAGTGATAGTTTAGCTTGGAATTTTGTTGGAACTAGCGGGAATCACTAAGTTGGCAGGATGCACGCAGGCAGCTGATGGTGGTCAACTCCACCACCATTTATGGAGCACCTGATTCAGACAGGGCCAGAAGAATAAAGGAAGAGTAATGGGAGAGAGAGAGTAGAGAGTCCTAATGGCATTGTTCGTGGTGTTGGATTGAGTTGTGCCTGCAGCAAATACTACATCTGAAACTTCAAGTTATGTAAACCAATAAATTTCCTGTTTTTGATTAAAACAACTTGAAATAGTTGTCTGTCATTGACACTAAGAGTTCTTATTGATACAAGGAGTTATTGGAGCAAGAATCCAGATAGAGAGAGGGATGAGGGAAAACCCAACCCATTGACTGGGCCAAGGTAGCTAGTGGTCAGATTGGGTTCAAGGTCATGCTCTTTTTCCAAGGGGTTAATGGCATAAGCACTTGGGCAGAGAGCCAGCCTGAGAGACAGACAGAAGCAACTGAACTGAGCTTCCACTCATGGCAACATCTGGTGATACACTCCCTCCACAGTCATGAATCAGAACACTCTGATTCCTCTCCCTTAATGGTAAGTCACTAGGGCATAATCTCCACTTGTCCCATGATGAAGCAGGGCTGGAACCACATTCTTTCAAGCAAGTGAAGTCATTCTCCCTTTTGAGTAACTTATGGGCAATTGCACAGCCTGGAGGAAATCCCACAACTTTCAAACAAATTATTCTTACAGGAAGGCACTTGCTGGGGAATTTGAAATTAGCATGTGTTTATTGTGAGAGAAGTTAACTTACCAACCACCACAATTTGCCACTCTTGATCTAACAACACGTGGCATAATACCTGATCAGAAGGGTTTAAATCTGAAACTACACTCTGCCTGACAATACCTATGTCAGAAGGCAGGGAAAAGCAATTTAAAAGAACCAACTGTTCAGTCTTCCTGTATAACAAGGAAAGAACGCCCATTCATACCTGGATTGGCAACTGACCATGCTGGATATCACTTTTTTTTTTCCTTTTTAATGACACAATGAACAACTCATTAGTCAGTGTTTTAACCACCAATATGACATGATTTAGTCTGCTGATCCATTGGTGTCATTTCGATGGCACTTAATCAGACTTTACTTTGTGTACATCGAGTTTCCATTTGCCGCAGTAGCGCTATCATTATGCCGCTGCAAAGATCATTTATCAGCTGAAGTCTACCCTGCCTGAAAATATTAATATGATGTGGTCACTGTGTGAAGGTCTGTTTTGCTGCTTCTTACTGCCTCTCGTTCATTTCATATTACAAATCTGTACTGGGGTCAAATTCAATTAGTTTCTGAAACAGGGATACTCATTATGATTCATAAATTAAATGCTACCTGTTACAACTCAATGGGAAATATGCTTTATTACTATTTTGGAGACTGAGCCTTCTTTTAGTTGATTCGTGTTTTTAAAAAATCACATCAACATGCTTCAAATAGTAAATTATGCTTTTTTCAAGAGCGTCATATCCCTTTCAAGCTGTTAAAATAATTTCTACTCACAGAAAATGTAGAGGCTTTCTCTGTCCCACAAGTGGCTTCTCAAGTCTCTGAAATTAATCAAGTTAGGAAATTAAAAATAAAGATGCATTTGCACTCATTGGACAAATATTTATTAAGCAAGTCATGTGTGCTAGGCATCGTGTTGCCTGCTAAGAAGAGGAATTGGAGAAACAGCACAAACACTGTCTCTGTCGGGATAATTGTGAAAGGCCCATAGGAATTTTCTCCGAAAGGATTATTGCTATGTTCTCGAGAATAAGGAAATTAAACCCACGTTATAGAATAGGAAAGGCCTAATGAAATAGCTGTACCTTCCATACTGGTAATGAGGGGGGACACTTTTCCCCTTTCAATATCAATTTTGTATCATTTTGTGTATGAAAAAATACATGACTGGATTTGAAATTTTTGCATGGAGTGTCACTCACTGATGTTGAAGCCTAATGTATTGAGTTAATTCGTTCAATGAGCCCAAAGTATGCACCTACTGTTTGCCAAGGGAGCCACAGGGGAAATGAAAAGTACAGATTCTATTGTTCTATTGTTGGGAACGTACCATTCCCGTTTAAAAACAACAAAAAACTGCAGAGTCAGCATGTTTTTCAGTACGCCTTGTTCATTAAATAGAACTGTCTTTTCAAATTATCAAACAATCATTTGATCACTTTTTTTTTTCCTCATGGAGGCATTCAAGAGACTGTCTTGAGAACTCATCTTGGAGAATATTGGATATTCCTGAAAAATTCATATCAAAGGAAAAGTGACATATTAGTAACCTCTGGAAATGACAGAAGAATGCTGAAAGTCAACATTCTGCCCGTGTCTGGGAGGAAGTAGCACCCCCAGTCCAGGGAGAATGTCAATTTCCTGGGACTGTTCTGCGAGACATTAAAGGACAGATTAAGGATATTTAGAAGAAACACTATTGGCAGAATCAGTGGGTTTCCTTCCATATTACGACCTAGAAGTAATATTGCCTCCTTTTGTGCAGCTCCACTTCTGAGACAATGTCAAAGCTAGAGCATGGAGGGCAAAGGAAGAGGAGATTTATATAAAGCAATCTTTTTCTTATGTCAACCAGAGCTACAGCCTGGCAACCGACAGGTGCCTCAGTGCAACGCCATTCGGCTTAGCTGAAAAATATTACATGGAGAATAGAATGCTTCAAAGCACAGCATTTCTCCTTTCTCTGCAGTCATGCTTGAGTCTGACAGTGACGGCTGTTGAGTCTCAGTTTTGGAAAGTGAAAACATTGGTAGTGGGTGAATCTTATATTCTGCTCACCCAGCATCCACCCATCCCCACTCCTGGCACCAGGGTTTTCTTCCCAGAGCCCACGACTGACATAGCTTCCATCCTTATGATTCAGTGAGGCTAACACTTCCCTCATACAGCTCAGGATGGAGCGGGCTCCCAGGCTCAGGTACAGAGTATGAAGTGCCCACTGGTCACTGGGACCCTGGGCAGACGGCCCAAGCTGGTAACAGAGAGCTTCCAACTTATGACTTCTACTGGAATTTCTAGGAAGTATGATGCCTTTCCAATGGGGCTTCTGAGCAGGTAAGGTCTGGGCTTTAGCTGTTGTCTTATTACCACAAGGGGGGTGCTTGCCTTAGAACAAAGCTAATCAAGTGAAGAGCAGAGTTCAGAGGTGGAGAGGGAAGCCTTAATTTGAAGCCTGGTATAATATATATATGGACTTTCCATCTATCTAAACTAATAATGTTAGTTAATTAATTACATTTTATTTATTTACTTGCTAAGCTGGATGCAAATGACCTTCTGTTTTTCCTCCTGAAGAATAATCTGTCAATCTATATCCATATCCCTAGCTATATATCTATAGGTGTGCAGATACCAGAATCAAGTGAAAGAAACTTAAAGCATGATTAAAGGGGCACTGCTTATTGAATCTGGTTGCCTCATGCTCAAATTCCAAGGCTGCCATTTACCCTAAGACCTTAAGCAATGGATTTAACCATTCTGAATTTTAGGTCCTTCAATAGAAAGCATAAAGCCCCGAATCTTACCTTGCAGATCCTATGGGTATTTAATTAGGGCATTGAGAGAGGTTGAGTTGCACACTTTAACCCATGTGAACAGCTCCCCCTGTAAAGTCCTCCAGAAGACACCATTTATGCAGAACACAGTGTCAGGAGTGTTGACACCAGGAACTGCATAATGGGGAGGCTTAAAGATGGATAGAAGGTCACCTAGAGCCATGCACAAACAAACATTTTCCTCCATGTGATTGCCAGACCCAGAAACAATCCAAAACATCCCTTCACTTAACTACTTCATCATATGAAAGAGAACCCTGAGGTCAGCAAAGGGGAAGGGAGAAGTCATAGTCATGTGGCCAGTTCCTGGCAGAGATGAACCTAGGTTTCAAGTTCCTTGTCTCCTTATAGAGGTTCTTCCTATTAGATCCCTTTAGTTGCCACAATAGGGAAGACAGCAGTGCTGTACATAAAACTCAAGCTGAGCAGCTTTGTTTAGAAAGCCACCAGCTGGCTTGCTTATTTCTAGAATCAAAAAAAAAAAAAAAAATTAGGAGAAAAAGATGTTTGACTAACCTTTTGCAGGTGAGGTTGAGTGGCAGTTGCTATGCAACCCAACAGGGAGGATGTACGGTCTGCAGGAGTTGAGTAGGAAGCCAGTGACTCTGACTGCAAGTTGAGGTCTGAGTGAATAGTAGAAGCGGGGTGGAGGACGACCAGGTCTGCCTTTGTGTGTGCATTTATCATGAAATGAGTGGTCAAAAAAACTTAGAGTTTCAGAGTTTGAAACCAGGGGAGACCAATTGTTTAGCTGAAATATTTAGATAACTGCTCTTTTCTTTTTTTGAAAAATTGACTATGGTGACATAGCCCATCACAGATAAAAACTGCACTACCTTTATGAGAGTCTCAATTTTCCATTTTGAAATCCAATCCCACACTCAGATTGAAAATAGGATCAACATATTTCCAAAGCAGTGGCTTGTACGTTTTCTTCTAAAAACAAACAAATCAGAACCACACAACTAATGAAAAAAAAAAGTGAGTCAAATCAATTTTTGTGATTCAAACAAAGAAGAGACAGAATTTTACAATTTTAAATAATTGTCTTTTACAGACAAACAAATTTTGGTATTATTGAAAAAGAACGTGTTTTTAAAATGCTTAATACAGATATTTGCACAGTCAGCCACCTTCACATTTGGAAATATGCAATTGCTATCATCTTCCACCGTCCCCTTTTCATGTTTCCCCTATTCTCTTGAAAATAGAATTTATTCTCTCTTGAAAAGAACGAGGAGTTCTTTATGACTTTGTTAGCTTTCCAAAGCCCCAGTGTCCTTCCCCTACTGTGTCTCACTTTTGAAGCTGAAGAGCCTCATTAATTGAACTTTGTTTTTCTCCAGCATTACATCAAAACCCATCAGCAGAAAATCTAATTCCCACAGGAATGTGCTCTCATCCTAGGATCTCACTGAAAAATAAGCAAACAACCAAGAAGCAAAAATCCAGCTCTTGAGAAGATGACAGGTAGTTCTCCTCTGTCTCCTGGTTTTCCCTTTGCAGTGTGAGGTCACTTCTAAGTACGGCTGACAATTAATTAGTTTCAGAACTTAATGTTTGACTTAGGTTGTAATATAGGTGGGACGTGACCTCCATTTCTAAGAATGTAGTAGTAGACCACACAGTCTAAAATCCCCTTGCTACAAAATGCCTGAAACGTTGAATAAAACGTGTATTAAAATGGCCCTTTAAACACGAAGTGGGGCCACAGCTCAAAGGGCACTGAGACAGGAAGCTGCCCTGAGAGCTTCTGCCAATCTCATGAGTCACACGAAGCTCTTGGGCGAGAGCCCCTGAGGAAGATGGGAGCCTAGTCTGGGTTCCTTGGAAGGCAAGGACTTAGAGCAGAGATCTCTGTGTTACCTAGCTTCTCCAGCGATTACACCGTCGGTGATTCTTCAGTTACAATGAAGACGAATCCACCCCATTTCACAAAAGCTGCAGTCAAGTCTCTTGTCCGAATAAGCCTTGACTCTACCTGCGGGGCAAGGTGTGTTCCTCTTGAAATGTGCAATCTACAACTGGCCCTTACATGAACTTAGGGTTTGAATTCACTTCATCTGTGTGATAGAAAACATTTTCAATCCCAGGAGTTTTTTTTTAAGTGGTCTTGGTGTAACAGACCCTCCAGATGTCCAGAGGGACAAATGCAAATCCTCACTGGGTAGCACGTTGTTAAACCAAGTCTCACAGGATCCAGAGGTCAAGTTTCAGCAAATATGAGATCATGTCCGACGTCACAAAACATAGGGAAACGAGGTAAAATGACGGAGAATTAGCAGAAGTAACAAATGCATTACCAAGTCCACAATGTATTAGATATTAAAAGTATCATATAGAGTATAAAATAAGTGTATTGTATATGTTGAAATAAATAAAAGAACAAATGAAACTATTAACTAGAAATAAGAAACCTGACTGTACATATGTTTTTAAATGGAAGAAAAGAATACATCTCAAATGAAACATAGATTTCATTGTAATTTAAAGTGAAAAATGCGTGGGTTAATAGCAAGTATGACAGATGAAGAGGGAATTAGGGAACTGAAAGATAGGTATAAATACACTACTGATGCCCAGAAAGCAATAGAAAAAATATGACAAAACAGAAGCAAGCAGGACAGACAGTTTTACATGTTTAACCAGAGTCCCAGAAGGAGAAAACAGAAGGCAGTAGAGAAGGAATATACGAAGAGAAGATGGCTGGGAATTTTTCAGATGTTATGACAGACCTAAATCAGTAGACCATTATACTAAAACTGCAGAAAACCAAACACTGAAAGATTAGAAGAACAGTCAGAATGAATAGAAAAACTGCCTACAAAACAAGGTTGAGCAGATCAACAAGTGACTTTTCCACAGCTATAATGGAAGCCAGATGAAACATAAATAATACCTTCAAATGATGAGCAAAAACGATCCCTATCAGTTTAGAATTTATACTCAGTGAAATAGTATTTGAAGGATGGGGGTAAAATAAGAACATTCTCAAATAAAAACTGGAAGAATTACTAACACAGACCATCACTTCCAGAGGATATCCTTTACTAAGAAAGAATGCCATCTGAGTAGAAAGATCTGAGGTGCAAATGGGTGGAGTGGAAAAAAGATGTTGGCAAACCTTTCGGCAAATCCACACAAAAGTGAAAATGTCTGCATATAACAACACTAATAACGTGAGATTTGTAAGAAAAAATACAGAACTAAAATATTGCACAGCAGTTTATGCTCTGAGAAGAGAGTGGTCAGAATTACTGAATTCCAGGCTACTTCAAGAGAACAGGAAGGAAAGTAATTTTAAAATTAAGTGTGCACGTTAAAATTTTTAGAAATTTTAGAGAGTGGTTAATTTCTAAACCAGTAGAAGAGAACGTGCTAGAATAAGCAAGAAAAATAAATAATCCAATATAATGAAATGAGGAAAGAATCAAAAATTTTAAATGGGAAAATTAAAATAATAGAATGAGATTGAAAAGTAAATCCATATGTATCAGTAATCATATGTAAACTTCTTACCTGATTAAAAGGCAATGATTGTGAAACTGAAATAAAATATCTAAGTACATAAAGTTAACATAAAATAGATTAGAACATAACAGTACATTAGAAAGAAAAATATTGAGAAGAGATAAAACAATAAATAATAACCAAAAAACTTGATGGCAGTATACTAAATGAAGTAGACCTTCAGGCAAAAGTATTAAGACAAATGACACCAATAGACTATGACACAAATTTCCAATTTGCTAAGAACATATAAGAATTATATGTCTTGAACATGGTTTCAAAATATATAAAGCAAAAAAAAAAAAAAAAAAAAGACCTACAAAAATAAATTGATACATTTAAATTAAATTTGATCTCATGGACATGTATTGAACCCTGGGCCCCAAAACTAAACAATATACATTATTTTTTCAAGTCTATAGAGAATATTTACAAAAGCAAAAGCAACAACAGTAAAACAGAACTTACGGGATGTAGCAAAGAAGTTAGAAGAAAATATATAGCTTTAAATTGCTTAAATAATAAAAAAGAAAGGATGCAAATTAATGGAGAAAAGAGGCTAAGTTAATTAAATAGATATTATAATAAAGAGGATCAGCAATGTCTACTGGAAACAGCAATAGCATTAGGCGATTTAGATGAAGGAAAAATGTCCAGGAGGCTGCAACGGAATTTCGTAATTAATCAGGCGATGGAGAAGGAGGTGCTCATTTTGTTATTCTGTATATAGTGGTACGTACTGAGCATTCAATAACAAAACAAAATTTAAAACAAGAAATACCCCTAAAATGCCACAAGGTCCTTCTTCCTTCCTTCTTTCCTTCCATCCTTCCATCCATCCATCCATCCATCCATCCATCCATGCATCAGTTATTCTCTTAATGACACAACACTTTCTACAAATAGCTTTACACTAGAGCTAGCTTGTCAAGTAGTGAATGATTTTTTTGTTTCTGTAACTCCTCTTTGAGCTTCTGTGACAAGTTCTCCAACCTTTACTCCCTCCTCACTCCTTTCAGTCTCCATTACTCTTTGCTCCTCTTCTCCTTTACCTGTAAATTTGGGGTGCGGTGCGGGGGCAGGGGGGTTTCAGGTCTTCCTCCTAAACGTCTTCTCATTTCTTTTCTCTCTACGTGCTCTTATTAAGTACCATGAACTGAACGTCATCTTTAATTTGATGGCTCTGCATTGTCTGTTTTTATTCCCAATGCCATCTCTGATTTTCTGGCATATTCCAATTACCTTCAAGAAGGAGGCAAAGGTTTTTAAAAATCCACCGATACCTTGACATGTACTAAAGATGTTTCTGAAATCTTAGAAAAAAAGGGGAAAAATGCTACTGATCTGATCAAAGAAAAAAATACTATCAATAAAAGAAAGGGGGGAGAGGTAGAAAAAGAGGGAGAGGGAGAGGGAGAGTGAGAGAGAGAGACATTCTACATTCTTATATGTTAAAAGTAATACCCAAGGGTCTTCGAGTATTTTTATAGAATAATTTTAAGCCCACAAATTCAATCTACAAATTCAGCTGAGATCTATTTCTGATGTGAAAGTTCTCAGAAAGTGTTACATTTATCATCCTTCCTGTAAAAAAACCTCTCAAATAATTATTTTAGTGAAAAATAAAGAAATAAAAATTTCAGAAAATGGAATTAGAAGACATGTAACAACAAAGCAAATCATGAAAAACAGATCACTTCAGTTATTGCTCATAAGGTTATAAAATTCACTAAAATGTTAAAATAATTATTGAAAGAAGTTTCAAAAAACTGTAATAATATGTTGTGACATAATATACAATAAAATATTTTAAATATGCCGTCTTTCAAAAAAGCTAATAGATAATGGTTTAATCTTGATTATTTTATTTTGTTTTATCTTGAACAGAAAAGGATTATTAGAACAGAAATAGGGTAACATCTTCCCAGAAAAGATACAGAAAGCTTTTGGCAACAAAAATGGGAAAGATGAAGAAAAAAGGGAAAACTTAAACGTTCACATAAACAGAGTCATACAAAATGTACCCCTTAATAAGATTTCTTTCTTATGTTTTTAGATTCCATCATAGTATTGTGTGTATCTCTAGTTCTTTTTTTAAATTGCTGAATAGTATTCACTTGTATGAATATCACAACGTTTATTCTTTCTTCTGTAGATGGGCACCTGGTATATTTCCAGGTTTAGACTATTTTGAATAAAGGTTCTGTAAATATTCTTGGACAAGTATTTTTGTGAACATGTGTCTTCTTTTCAGTCTTGGGTAAGTTCCTGAGAATAGCATTGCTGGTTCTTAGAGAAACGTATGCTTAATTTTATTAGACATTGCCAAAACTTTTCTCAAAGGGGTTGCACCATTTTACATTCTCAATGATGCCCCATATGCTCACCAAGTTTTGTTGATGACTCTTTTTTTTGAAAAACTGCGATTCAGGGGGTGTAAAATGTTATCAGCCTCTTGATGAAGAATGAATATTACCTGTGAAGTATGCTTGCCAGAAATGGACAGATAGACTGACAGGCATGATTGATTGATAGGTAGGTATATAGGTAGATAGATAGATAGATAGACAGACAGACAGACAGACAGACTGATAGACTGATTGATCGATAGATCGATAAGATAGATGACAGAACAGAGAAACATGTTAAACTACATCACGGGAATGTAATGATCAAAATCCACACTGTGGGAAATTCCACAGGAGAAATGATTTTGTTTCTTCAGCAAACAGATTGAAGGCAAGAATTGGAGAATTTGGAGAAGGGAATCTATAGATGAAAAGGACAGACGATAAAGTTTATCACCTGACACAGGTAGCAGTTTCAAGAGTAGTCACCTCATAATCATATTTGTTTTCTGTATTTGTTTTCTATTTGACAATGAACATATTTTTTGAGAATAATCATATCCTAAGTAACAACAAAAGAATATTTCAATAAATTCTCTGAACACAGTGCAACAAATCTGTAAATGAAAAGCAAAAGGAAAATAAATCAAACCAACTGAGAAACTCTAAAAGATGAAAACTCTATGGTCAGAAAGAAACCTAAACAGCTGTAACCACCTACTGAGAAAATAATTTTGATGACACTGTCAGTATATATTAATGTCTAAAGCTTATAGACAAAGATATGTTCAAAGAAAATGTAATTTCAATGTGTAACCAACTGTTAACATAAACTATATATAGTGAAAATTTTAAATCTCCTAAACATGGGAAACTTTCCAGAAAAAATATGAACTGTTATTTGACTCACCAGGGGAAGGAAACAAATAAATCAACCAACATAAATATACTGAAATTGTATATAACTAAGCCCATAAAAGATACTACATTTGGATATTTTTATTGCTGTGAAATATATATAATCTTACAAAAGAGTACATATATATATACAAATTTTAAAGAAAAAAATTAACATCCACTTGCCCATCAATAAGCTTAAGAAATATAAAGTTGACAGTGTGTTTGAAACCTTCAATGCGTTCTTCCTTAAATGCTATTTCTCAGAGGAAATGACTGTCCTGATTCTTGTATGTCATTTCCATTGAAAATCATTCCTTGCCTTTTAAAAAATAGTTCTATCACATTCACACATATCTTTAACAATATATTGTATCAATTTGCCATGTGTTTTGTGTGTGTGTGTGTGTGTGTGTGTGTGTGTAAATGGAATTACATTCTAAGAATTCTGTGAACTTCTCTCTCTTTCTCTCTCCCCTCTCTCTCTGGGTAAACATGAACATTTTAACCTCCATCTCACTTTCATTAATTTTCAAGCTTCCACAGTGTTCCACTGTCTAAATATTAAAAGTCTATCTACCATTCTATATCCATTCTACTGCTGATGGGCATTTGGGTTGTTCCCAAATTTTTAACTATTATGGAAATTCTACAAAAAATATGCTTTCATTTGTATCCTTATGAACAGATGCAAGAGGTTCTCTAAGTAGATCTGTAGGAGTTGAAATTTTTAAATGTTCACATGCGCATCTCTAACTTCACTAAGCAATGCCACCTTGTTTCCTAAAGTAGCAGTGGCAATCTGTACTCCCAAGGAAGGAAATCACCTCTTGGCTTCGTCTGACTCTTTAATTTTTGCCAATATAATACGTGTCACATGGTATCTCTTGTAGTTTTGATTTGCATCCATAACTACCAGTGATTTTGAGAATATATTCTTGTGTTCACTCACTATTCCTATTTTCTTTCCTAATGCCTTTAGTGGGATGGGTTGTTTTTCTTTTTATTATTGATTTGTAGGTGCTGTTTATATTTTCTGGGTGCTAATTCCTGTTGTTTATATAGCTTGAAAATATCTTCTTCCATTATGTGGGTTTGTCTTTTCAGCTTTATAATATTTTTTGGTTAAAAAGTCATCTTTAATATAATCCAACATATTAATATTTTTCTTTATAGTTTCTCATTTTTCTTATATTTATAATTTAAAATTTCTTATTCCAATGCTGTAAGATATTCTTCTAAGCTTTCTTTTAAAGATTAAAGTATTATCTTTCATATTTAAACCATAAATTCATCTGGAATTGATTTTTTGTCTAGCATGAGCCTGAGATTTAACTTTATATGTTTCTATACAGAATTGACCCAGCAAAATTTATTAAATAGCACATTATTCCTGCAGGAATCTGCAATGAAGACTGTGTAATGCATAAAGTTTCACATATGTGTGGTTATGTTTTGTGGCTTTCTATTTTGTTCCATTACTTTATTTTTATTAGGCCAACTATAGATACACTTACAGGATGAAGTGAAGAAACAGAGCATCATGATTTTTTTCTATGTTATTCCAGAAAACAGGGGGAAAAACCACTAGAGAGAGAGAATTATTCCTATGTTATATTTCAAAAATTAGTACAACTTTTAGAGCAAATCCTGAAAAAATACATACAAATGCACACACACACAGAGATCAAAGTAATTTCTATCTCTTTTATACCTACAGAAGAAAAACTTTTGGGTAAATATTAGCCTACAGAATCAGTACAACTGAACAGAAATCACCTACATTACCATCTCTCTCTTTCTTTCTCCCCATCTATATCATTACCAAGTTAGGTTAACTCACGGACTGCAAGTATAGGTTATAATTATGAAGTCTGTAAATGTATTTTATCACATTAGAAAGTTACACTATAAAATCCATAGAGTATATATGTATGGGAAAAAAAAGAATTTGGTAACATTTAACATCTACCTCTAATAAATTATATTAGTAAGCCAGGAATTTAAGAATGATTTGACCAAAAAAAAAAAAATCCATGTGAAATCAAAGACAAACATTATACAATGAAAAGTAAAACACAGAGAGGCACCAACTAAAGTATGAATATCCAATCGTTGTTATTACCCCTCTGATTTAATAACATTTTGTAGTGCTAGTCAATGGAAATATAAAATGCCATCAAGAAAAATTAGGAAGTGAAATTATTACCAAGGATGAGACAAAACTCTCATTATTTATAGAAGATATTATTAGTCTAGATAAAAATAAAACGTAAGAAAGACTCAACTGAAAAAAACTGGATTTTTAGATCCCATTTTGTAAATGGAACTTCAATAACTCAAAAATAAATAGGAAGTAGCAATAACATCTCTGTATGTTAATAACCCAAGAAGAGTTTATGATGGGGGGAACCTTCCCTTTAAACAATACCAACACACAGGAAATACTTAGGGATTATATTGACCCTACATATGCTGAGCTACATATGTATAAACTTAACAAAATCTTTACCATGGAGAGTACACAAAAAATTGAACAAATGACAAAAGATGGCCCCATTCAACTCTGAACATCAGTGAACAGTGAGAATCAGGAAACATTTTAATTAATGAAGGAAAGAAAAATTTTTTTACCTATGAAATTGTAGGAAATCTTTTGAAATCAGAATAATGAGCAAAAGTGTAAGAAAATATTCTGCTGATCGCAGCCTACTTGACATAGCATTTCTGAAGAGGAGTTCAGAAATAAAATATTTATATAATGTATTTATATAAAGATAATGTTTATGAATTTTGATCCTGCTTTTTCACTTATAATATTTTATCACATGGAAATAATCATAGATGAGGAAAATACTACCTAATAGGTTATCATCAAATGTCTGTGAATAATAACAAAGTGGTGGCTTGCTGTGTACACACCTGGAGGGGGGCACATATAAAACTGATTTTCTAGGGGAAAAAAATGACCAAAGAGACTCAGGATGTAGATAACCTAATCCAACAGTAAGTGTAATGAAAACCTCAAAAAATTATTGAAGAATTACTCCCTCAAAAAAAGAAAAAACTTTATACTCTACTCCTTTTCCTGATTCTTTTATTCAATTTATAATTCAAAAAACATATTTTATTGAGGACCTGTGAATGCTGTCTGTTGCCAGAGCCAAGGAATACAACTATAAGCCTCACTCTGATCAGACAGACAAAAACCTTAGATCTAAAATGTTGGCGACAACTGCTACATAGGAACAAATTAGGGTGAGGAGTCAGAGTAAAGGAAAGAATTAAGAGTCTGTGAATGCATCTGCCTATCTGGGCTCAGGTCCCCACTACAGCACCTAGTAGCTGTGTACCTTGGGCAAGTTACTACAAATATTTCTGCCTTATTCTTCTCATCTGCAAAATGGGACTGATAGTACTTTCCCTGCATTATTAGGAGGATTGAGTGAGTTAACATGGGAAGACTTTTACATATGATAAATCCTAGATACGTTAGCTTAAGGAAAATGAGGGGAGGGTTTTTTTGTTTTTTTTTTTTTTACCTAGTATGCCAGGAAAGATTTTGTGATAAGATACCATAGGATACCCGAAGGAAGCAAGGGAAGACACCTGGTGGCAATCTGGGTTAAGTTCCAGGATAAAGGAGATTTGGTAGAAAGTCTCTGAGATGAGAGAGGACTTGGCATATGACAGAAACAACAAAAGGAACCCAAAGGGGCAGGAGAGTGAGTGGGATGGGAGAAGAAGGTGGGGAAAGGCTCACCTTTTGGGTGAGACAGCAAGCTCTGGAGAGTTTTCAGCAGAAGAAGAATGTTCTGATACATGTTGTCAGGTCCATTTTCGCTGCTGATAGAGAATAAACCACAGGGGACTAGGGGTGGAATGTGGAACATCAGTTAGGTCCAGTCAAGAGAGGATGGTGCTTGGACAAGGATCAGAGCAGTAGCCATTTATTAATACTTTCTAAGAAAAGAAAATTTCCAGGCTACTTAAACTTTTTTAAAGCCCAGGTGGAAATTATAAATGTTTCAATTCAATTAGAAAGGCTAGTATTTCCATGTCATCAGCATGCTGAAATAGTATGCACGTGCCTGCACACGTGTGCACTGACACACACAGACTCCCAAGCTCAGAGTCCTTTCTCACTTAAAATTTGAGAGCAAATTAGAACAGATTTATGAATTAAATATTAGCACATTAATACCAGATGGACCAAAATACTATGGTTACATTACTTAAAAATTAATAATACTCGTAAAATATCACAATCTCATCTAGCACTTAATGAAAAGAATAATGCACCAGACACTACTCTTCAGAAGTAATGAATAAAATAGGTGTGGTCATAATTAGCATATTACTTAACATTGTTCATCAGCTTTTAGCCAAGGCAAAAGATGAGAAGGAGGAAGGGAAGGAAGGAAGGAAAGGAGGGAGGGAGGGTGGGAGGGAGGAAGAAGGAAGAAGGAAGGAAAGAAGGAAGGAAGAAAAAGGATCTCAATATACTGACCAAGAAAAACAGAGTTAAATGAATGTAGAAAACAGTTTGTGAAGCATATTGAAGTTTTTATTACATAAATGTCTTGAAAAAAACTAAAGACACTTGTATCAAAATACAAAGAGAAAAAAAACTCAACTCATTCTTTTTTTATACTGTTACATATTTTCTACTGAATCTATAATACATATTTTACAGTAAAATATTATTACAGTGAATATTTAATTATTTCTATCATCCAGAAACTAGGAAAATAATAAACACCCAAAAGAGTAAAATTACTAAGTATACAGTGTTATATTTCTACATTGGATAGCATTTTTGTATTGCCTATTCTGATAACAACGTTTACATAAGAAAAAGAATGGGAAGCTGATGAAACCAGTGAATAACACAAGATCTGTTTCCACTAAAGCAAAGTAGTCTGTCTCTGAAGCAGACATACCACTTTGTAAGCCAGTAACAAGCAAACTGAAAATACCATTTCCAGCTGGGGTCAGTGACACAGGAACTAAAATTCTCACATCTGCCTCTATATGGAATCATAAATTCCCAAATGCTGAGGTCTATAATAGTAAAATCAGGAAAATCTTAAGGCCAAGATGGACTTTGCCCAGTTGGAAGTTTAAAAGGATTACTTAAAGTCAGGCCTCTTAGAGTCAGAAACATACAAATAATTTTTTAAAAAATTCTTTAAAAATGCAGTTTTTCTAACAATCATAAGGTATTATAGTGTATTCACTCACTGAGCTACCAAATATTTATTAATCAGAGATTTGAAGTAAGAGATTGAGGTGGGTGTTACTGATGCAGAATACATAAATGTGTCTCTGTCCTCACGAGTTTATGATTTAACGGGGGGAAGGAGCTAATATTCACACAGTACATTATGTTTACACAGGAATCCACGAACGTATCAAGGCTATGTACTTCCCAATCACCCGATCTTGCAGAAGTCTTCCAAGCTATTAAATTTGTCCACCCACTTCAGTCCTTATTTTGCTTGGCCCCATTGATCACCTTCTACTCTCCACCCCCTTGAAATACTCTTTTTTCTTTGCTTCTGTGACATTGTGTCCTCTTGGTTTTCCTTCTAGTTACCTCACTGACTCTGCTGGCTTCTTCTCCTCTGCCCGTCTGCAGAGTTCTGTCCTGGGTGCTGAATCCCTTTGATTCTGTATTTCTTTATTTACCCCAGTTACCCCCAAGTCTGATGATTCCCATCCTCAGTCCAAACCTCTTCAGGTCTGGACATTAACTACTTACTTGATTATCCCATTAATTATCTCACAGACACCTAAGAGTTTAACCATCCAAATATAAAATTACTATTTTCTACCTAAAATTTACTTAACAAACAAACAAGCCCAACATCCGTCAAGTGGTGACAGTCAGAAACTTGGCTCATTCTTGACAATTCTTTATGCCCCTGACTTGATTCAAGTTACCAGTTCCTGCCAAGTCGAAGTCCTAAGTATCTCTCAAGCATATCTCTTCTGCCCACCCCCATTGCAATGGCCTTGACTCAAGCCACCATGATCTCTTAGCTGGAATTACTGAAAGAACCACACAACTGTGTCAGCTGTTTTCTGTAATCCATACCCCATACCACACACCATGCTCTGTACCACACCAATTCAGAACTCATATCCAGCTACCAAGAAAGTGAGAAGAACAAACCTGCATCTAATCTGGGCACCCAGAGGGGAGAAAGGATTGAAAATGGATGTTTGATTAATAAACCAACAAGGTCTCATTCAAGGTCATAATGAGACTTCTTATCATACGAATTCTTTCCTTACCTAAATCTTTTATAGAGTCTAAAGCACTGGTTCTCAAACTTGGGTACACTTTGGAACCACCTAGGTTTTAAAAATGCTGGAATTTGAATCCCATCCTCAAATACTCTGATTTCATTGATAAAAGAGAGCACGTGAGAATGACCTTCCAAGGCCCTAATTAGGGATTTGTCAGCAAAAGAGAAAAGAATGAAAGGTTTTCATTACATGTAAAAGTTGCAACTCAGGTCTCCACACCAACTTCAGCCAATGTTAAAAAAAAAAAAAGAAGGAACACTTCCATTAGTATCAATCATTAATACTGATTACTACATTTTAACGCTACATTAGCCTGTCTGTCGTATTTTCACTTTCACATGAAATAAAACTAACTAAAAGAAGTACTGCTGGTTCAATATAATATGAAACAATGCTCACTTATTTATAAATCATAGGCTATTTGGGAAAAATGTTTCAAAAACTATGTTTAATATACACCCTCTCTCTGAATTCAAATAGGAGCGTAAGATTATATTCATGGCACTCCGGTAGGGTTTTAACAACATAACTTATTCACGCATGCTCTTGGCCATTTTCTATCCTACTCTTCCCCAAAGACGAAGAAATGTGAAGAAAGCTCTTGAAGAGGATCAGGTCATATTAAACAAAATGTCTTACGCTGCTGACGGAGAATCTTTAAAGTTGTAACACGGCAATGAAAGAATCATCACGGCGACAGCAGACATAACAGAGGAGACTTTGACAAGCTCCAAAATTAGTTGGTTATATTCAAACAGAAACCTGAATATAAATGGGTAATATTAAAATTCACAAAAGAACAAATGAATATGATGACAAAGGGCAGATAGTTCAGAGTCATAAGCTCACCGGAGAATGACAGGAGAAACAACCTTGTCTGTAAACAGTCTGCAAAACATTTGCTCTAAGACCAGCCTGTAACAGCACATCCCATCCAGAATGTAACACATTCTCCCCATAAGCAATGGGATTTTATGAAGAACAACATCTCCTTAGACTCCAAGAACACACAAAAGCACTCTTTATTGAAATAATAAATGAGATTCAGCTATGCTCATACAATTCAACATGAATAAGAAACAGATACCTTTCCAAGTAATGTAAGTCAGCAGGATAATTTAAATCCAATTGATCTGCTTCAGTAAAATGAACCATTTTACTTAAAGTGGCAGAACCATTGTTCAGAGAAACCGAGTTACTGAAAAATTCTCTCTTCCTTTTCATCCAAGGCCCCATCCTCAGCACAGCTTAAGAAGATCGTCTGCCCACCTTGTCTGGTGCTAGTGTGAGACACAACATTGACTCAACTGCAGTCCTTGTGGGCATTCCACTCTGATCTTCTTAGAAAAGTGAACTAAATCTCTTAAATCAGTACTTCTACCAGAGGCCATAAGTAGGCTTCAACCTCTGAGCTAACGTGGGACTGAGAAGTATGCCTTCCCCAGGTCAGTAGCAAAGAGCGTCCAATTGATTAGCAATGCCTGCCATGAGCAAAGGAAGTGTAAACATGGTTTCCTAAACTTGCTATCATTTAACAACCTGGATTGTGGATTTCTTGGACCACGGATTTTCTTTTGAACCTTTATGAATACCGCTGACCCTTGAACAATTTAGGCACTAGGGACACTGACTCCTATAAAGTCTAAAAACCACAAATAACTTTTGTCTCACCCAAACTGAACTACTAATAACCTACTGTTGACCAGAAGCCTTCCTGATAACATAAAAACAGTCAACACATATTATGTGTGTTATATGTATTAAGTACTGTATTCTTAACAATAAAGTAAGCTAGGGAAAAGAAAATCTTATTAGGAAAACCACAAGGAAAGGAAAATACATTTACAGTACTGTACTATGAGTTTATGTCATCTGTTTCCAAGATGAATTGTCTGTCAGTGCCTACATCGATATTATCTGATATGATTCAAACCACTGTTGATGTTATCTGTATTACTAACATTAGACATCCAAAATGAAGAGACAACGTGAAAAAGAAATTCACATTTATTTACAGGTATAATGGTTCCTGCGTTGATAAGGAAGAAGCAGTTTCTTCAAGATTGCTTCATGATCACCTAGTGTAACTGATGTGATTGCTTCACAATAGCCAATCCTATACACTAATGAGTGAATGTTGTAACATTTTTATGGTGTATAGTACTACAGTCATAACCATAATACAGTCTTGGAAACACTGTTATACTAAAAAAAAACTGATATACAATTTCTCCAATTACAAGGTAACTGTAATTGGAAAAGTACATTTCTGAGGTTCATCTGAGAGTTTTTTCAAACTGTCAAAAATCTCTCCAAAATTTTCCAACATATTTATTGAAAAAAATCCACCTATAAGTGGACCTGCACAGTTCAAATCTACATTGTTCAAGAGTCAACGGTATTGGGCTTCTGACCTGCTATTCAAGTTTTTATCAGCGGATCAAGAACTCGACCATCAATGAGGTCTCTCTGCCTCAGCATTCTAGTTACCCATGGCATAATTATCTTTGTTATTCTTCTCCCAAAAAGTATCATTTCTCAGAAGGAAATAGAGGGGAAAGATGTCTCCAAAACTGAACATAGCTGTCAATCGTTGTGGATAATTCACATTACTCCTTTCATGCCAACTAGCTTTCACCTGCACAGATGATGTTGACTCTGTTCTGACTTATGTTATACGAAGCTCAAGCACTTTGAACAGCTGTTGATATTTTTACATCCAGCTGTCCCAGATAATATCCCAAGACTCTGGGAATTTTTCCTGTATGAATCACTGAACAGATTTGTGACTTAAATTCTAGATAAATAGTCTCAATTTACCAACACAAATTGTGCCAACCTGGGAAAACAATAGACTCCAAAAACTAAAGGGAGAGGCTATCACAAAATCTGTTTTCAATCTTAGTCCCAAAGGTACCTCATCTCAGCCAAGCTCTGCATCACTCAGAACAATAATTCAAGTAAGAAGGTGCCCAGAATCCCACAGTAGAGTGTTCAAATTCAAGCTCATGCCACTACCACCAGACCAGACTCGCTTCCTGGACTAGACAGATGTTGGCATGAATACTGTGAGATTTTCAAGTCTGAATTACCTTAATAGAGATGCTGAGTTGCTATATTTTGAAAATTTTTATCCCAAAATGTTCACATACTTCCTATAGCAGCCAAATAAAATGACAAGTAAATTACATTATTTCTGCACACTAAAAAGAAAGTAGTACCAGATTGAGTCTAAAATTGTCTTACAAATGCAATAATTATTATACAAATGACAATATGAATTAGTTCCTCTGGCATAGAACTGGCTGGGCAAAAGGTGTGCTCAGATGTTACCCTCAACAGAAATAGTTTAAAATCACATTTAAACACCGTTTTCATGGGTATCTGCAGACTAATCCAGTAATGACTACAAATAGTGGTTGGTGAGAAATTATTGTTGAATAACACTGAATTTTATTTTTCAGTTTTAGGGGTATGTAGTTTTAATAAACTGGACAATATTAAATGGGGATTCCCTTATTTCCACATTCCTTGATGTATATATAACTCTTTTAACTAATTTGCCCTAGATAGTCTTTTATTTTACTTTGTATTGTTATTTCAAATGGCTGGGAAGGCTAGGATTTGAGCACTGGTTTTAGCACAGACCCTGGATGGTAATATCACAACTTTCAGGTTTTCTTGTCTCTGTCTCCTGGTGGGCAACACTCTCAAAATTGTCATCACTCTTCGCTGTGATGGCTTGTGGACATTCCCACTTGCCCATTTGAGCTGTTTGACAGTAAGAACCTTATATCTTCAGGACTTCAGAATCCTTTATTTAAAGTATATTTCCCCTCAGCCCACTCTGTGCCAGGCTGTTCTGGGTGCTGAAGAAAGAGCAGAGAGCAAATTTGCCCTCATGGGACTTACACTCCTGCACCTAGCAGATGCTTGATTACATGAGTCATTGTGTTGCTGTTTTCAGTGTCTCAAACTCAGGTGTCCATGGAGATAGGCAGGCAACAAGTGGAAGGAGCCCTTCTTTGGCAACTAGAATCATAAGCCTCACCTAAAGAGGTGCTTAGTCCTTGATGATTGCAAAACATGTGAGGATGTAACACTTAGTATTGCATATGCTTCTAAACTTTTTATAAGAATAGCTGAATAATCCAGGTTTTTATAAGAAATCTCCTCTTTAGAGAAATTTACAACTACCTAGGGTTATAATGAAACATTGGGCAAGCAAACCAAACAAAATACAGCTAAGGACAGATTTGGTCCATGGTCAATTAGTGTGGCAATTTGGAGTAAATGAAATTTAATTGCAAGTTTCCTTCCACTTCCAGCACACTATACAAGTCACAGATCCAAAACTACGCATGGGAACTCCTCCTCCTCCATCAGGCAGCAGAATGGTTTAAACATTCTGCCGATTAAATCGAGCAAATTGAATTGGATCACCTCCAAATTCTCTTACAATCTAGAAACCAACAAATTAATCTTAACAACAACAACAAAAAAAAAAAATGACCAGTGAATTAGCAATAAATGCAAACCACAGGAGAAAAACAAACATAAACAAAACTTGATGTTATCTCTGATGTGGCTTTCTCTGGAATCCCTGCTCATCACCAGGCAACTTTAAATTTTTTAAAATAATATTTTGGTGCTCTACTGCAGTTGAATTAGTGAATAATGTAAATAATTTCTTTGAAATCGGAAAGACAGAAATACATCACTTTCAATACACTGGCAAGCTGTCTTGCCAATTGAAAGTATTCAAAACATTGTAAGTAGTTCATCTATCTTTAGAATGTTATCAAATCCAACTAGCAAGTAAACACGACCAAACCGGGAGTCCAGGAGATGACTCAGAATATTCCTCTACCTTTCCTGCAGGCCCTCTTTAAGAACTTGCCAAGTCTGCCTCATACACAAGAGATAAAAAGTTGAATCGTTCTGGTGATAGTTAGGAAGACAGAAAGACAAAAGAGTCCTATTCACTCAGCCTACTATGAAATATAGCTTGTAAAAGCAGTAGACAAAATAATTTTCTGGTCCAGACCCTCATGATCACCTAGGATTCCATTCGTGACCTACAGTTCTTTTCAGTTCATGTGTTTACTCTGGCTAGGTCGTCTACTCCCATGGTTTCAACTACCAGGTCAACAATTCTTAAATAAAGGCTTGTATCTGGAGTCTTTTGGGATATTCCCAGTGGCCTGCTAAGACCAGGATGCCACCGGGATGGCCCACAGGTACCTGGACTTACTATCTCTCCCCTTAGAATAGGCCCTGCTGGATCCTCTACCTCAGCTGCTGGAATCATCACAAAGCCACTCACTGAGGCCAGAATCTTGGGCTTCATCAATGATTCTTCCCTCACAGTAATTTGTCACATTCACTCCATCATCAGCTCTGCCCATTTTACAGAACGAAAGCATCTGTTTTCCATTCTTGCTGCAAAGTCCCTACTTGCAATCATCATCATCTCTCGTCTTAAATATTTCACTAACTTTTCACTTGGTCCTCTTGTCTCCAGAAGTGCCCCTCTCAACACAAACTGCCTTCTCTCCCCTCCCTGACCACCCAACAGAAATGATCAGTCTCCCGTGTGATGAATCTGAAAAATAAAGCTGATTAGGTGACAATTTGGCTAAAAAGTTTCAAAATATCCTAATCACAGACAGAAGAAAGATCTACATTTAAAATTTGACACACGAGACCCTCCCTCCTTCTCTTTGCTGCTGTCCACCTCTCCTGTAGCTACTGCAAACAAATTCCAAACACTCCATACACAGCACACTGTTTTCATCTCCGCGGCAGACTTTTCTCAGGCTATCACCACAGAGATTTGAAATAGCCAACTTTTGTCATCCTGCAGCTGTCCCTCAGGCCACCTATCCCAGTATGCCTTCTCTGACTCTAAAATACACTACCTTTTTATGATGATTTAAAAAAAAAAAACAACATTTTTGAGCTATAATTTACAAACCATGAGATTTACTCACTCTGAGTGTGCAGTTCAGTGGTTGTTGATAAATTTCCGGGACTATCACCACGATGTAGGTTTTGAGTATTTTCATCATCCCCAAAAAGGAATGTCCAGCTCAAATGAAGTCACTCCCTGTTCCCATCCCCAGACCCAGGCACCTGCTGGTCTACTTTTTATCTCTACCAATTTGCCATTTACTGGAAATATCATAAAACCGGTATCACACAGCATGTAGTCTGTTGTGTTGGCTGTTCTTTCACTGAACACCATGCTCTTGAGGTTCATTCATGATGTGGTGTGTGTATCAGTACTGAGTCCTTTTAACTGCTGAACGTCATGTCATTGTATGGATATATCACATTTTGTTTATCCATTCACCAGTCGGGGGACATCTGAGTTGTTTCCACTTTTGGCTGCTATAAATAATGCTACTGATATTGTCATGCAAGTTCTCATCCGGTCTTTGTGTGGCCATGTTTCCATTTCTCTTGGGTTGATATTTGTCTCAAAATGCTTAGCATTTTAAGAAACTGCCAAACTGTTTTACAGAGTTGCCACATCATTCTACACCTGTGAGATAATAGAGAAAAATGTACGTTGGTGTGTGCCCCTAGTTTCTGCCACAGAGCTCTTAAAGTCCCGTGGTTTCCCAAGTGGTAAGCGCACCAAGAGCATCTCCTGTTCCAATGAGGGGACTCTGCATGGGCTCTTGGATGGCTCCTGGATGAGGGCTGGTCACCAGAAAGACTAAGCCACGGTTAAAACCTTGGAATTTTCAACCCCATCTCCCCCCAACCCCATTCTCCTGGAAGAGAAAGGAGCTGGAAATGGAGTTAGTCATTGATCATGCCTACATGAGGAAGCCTCCATAAAAATCCCAATAGTATGGTGTTCAGAGAGCTTCTAGGTTGGTGAACACATCCATGTACCAGGAGGGCGATGCACCCCAACCTCACAGGGACAGAAGGACTTGGGACCCTGCCAGACCTCATCCTATGTACGTGCTCATCTGGTTGTATGTCTGTATCTTTAGCATATCCTTTAATAAACTGATAAACATACATAAGTGGTTCCTAAATTCTCTGAGCTGCTCTGACAGATTAATCAAACTCTAGGAGAGGGTCACGGGATGCTCCAGTATGCAGCCAAATGGGACAGACATCGTGGGTAAGGCTGGGGATCTACCACTTGCGATTGGCTGGGGGAGGGTGTAGCTCAAATAGTAGGATGCATGCTTAGCATGCATGAGGTCCTGGGTTCAATCCCCAGTACTTCCTCTAAGAATAAATAAATAAGTAAACCTAATTGACTCCCCCCACCAAAACAAAAACAAACGAACAAAAACCACTTGCGACTGGCATCTGAAGTGGGGGCAGTCTCCTGGGACTGAGCCTGTAACCTGCAGGATCTGATGCCACCTGCAGGTAAATAATGTCAGAATTGAGTTAAATTATATGACACCCCGCTGGTGTCACAGAATTGCTTGGTGTGGGGAAAGCCCCCACATCTGGTGTCATAAGGGTCGTGGTAGTCATGTGAGAGTAAAGGAGAAATACAGGAGTGGTATGGGGTTGTCTTAAACAACATCTCAACAGTGACACATGTAAACGGTCACTTCAGTTACTACATTTATTACCACTTCAATACTGTGGGCTGCATGGTTACAAAAACTATTCACTATTCCTATTCATATCTGTTAGACTTCTCACAGTGCCTGGGTTCACAATATGGACTCAATAATGTTTACTGAATAAATTAGTAAGTGATGTTATATATGGCGCCTAACTTAAGAACTTACTGTAAATTACCATTCGGGGACAAATCTTATCTCACCAAGAGCCAAGTTGTTAATGCTTCACTATTTGCTTAAACCTCTGGTAAGAAAAATACTGAAGATCATTACACTCGAGGAGTTTAAGACACAATCCCAAGACAGGGAGGGATTCTGTTCTTAAGACACGTACGGTCTTGCGGCAGAGATCACGTGTGAAACCATTTAATTAAAACTACGTTCCTTTTAGCAGAGGTATTTCAAGGACTGTGTAAATGTTTTATATGAATTTTATTAAAGTATTATTAAATTATCTTAAAACTATAATAAATGATTCTGCCCCACCAAGTCTTATATACTAAGTGATAACACTCTGTAACCCAAACTGTGCTAACTCATCGTCAGGTTAATCCATTTGATGCAGCACTGGGGGTAAAGCTACTTTCGCTGAATCTGTGACTATATATCGTGGTTGCATTCTAGCAGAAACTGAATTATGCAATTAAGTAAAAAACTCTGACCTTATGGAAAATTGGAAATATTTCTAATCACCCTAAACTACCTTTTATTCAGAATCACACAGAATCAAAGCTTGTCTTGAACTGCGGGAATTTTGAATCAGACGTAGTTGTCAAGACCAATCTCTCACCTAAAAGGTGTCCTCCATCCAGTCGGCAGAAGCAGGACTGTGGCAGTCCTACAGTCTCCTCTGATTTAATAGCCAGGCTTATGCCAGGCCACATAGGGCGTGTAAGCAAATTCACAACAGGTAACACAAAGGAGCATGAGAAGGTAAACAACACGTGGCTGCCATGCTCACTGAAAACCCATCGCGTGCAGGTTTGACATGAGTGGAGTAGCATACACTAGACCAACCAATGTGGACACAACAGATCATTGACATAACACATGAGATTTTTTAAAAAAAGGTAGATAGAAACAGAAGATAAACCCTTGAAAGAAGGAACCCTACAGGGTGAGATCTACATTTATAGGATCTGACAGAACTGTCTAGTCCACTCTATGACTGGGGGATGAAACTCCATCAGAAAGTGACTGAGAAGTTAGCAATAAGAGTGTGAGATGCCACCATGGCTGGAAATTGCAGGAGGAGGATCTCAAAGAGGATCAATCTGTTTTAGTGAAAGCTTTTGGTTGCAAGTGACAGACTGTAACTCTGGCTGATCTGCTTGAAGAGTAAGATGAGGGTGACATGTTGGGAGAAAAGGCCAAGGGCCAGGTTTGGAACAGACAGGACTCAGATGTCAGTAACAGAAGTCATTCAGTGGTCTTGCCTGTGGAATTACCAGTGGAACACTAAACTCAACCGTGTATTCATTCATTGCATTTCCTCTAAACAAGATTCAGAGTCTAGCAAAGAACCTAATTGCCTCAGATCAGGTCACCTAACCTTCCCTGGGCCCATCTGAGATGATAAGGCTAAGGATCTGGCTAAATGAATCTTTAAGGATCTCTCCAGCTTTCGTAATGGGAGAAAAGACACATGAATTTATCTCAATGAAAGAGGCAGTTCCTCTAAAAGAAACTCAGGTTTGGTAGTCCAAACGTCCTCTACAACCATGTTTCTCCACCAGGAGGGGTTCTGTCTGCAGGGGACATCTGGCAATGCCTGGAGACATACTTGGTGGTCACGACACGCAGGTGGGATGCTCCTGGTATCTCGTGGGTAGAGACCAGCAGTGCTGCTAAGGGCCCTCCCCCACCCTGTGGGCCTAAGAATTAACCATCCCAAAACATTATAGCTGAGAATGAACATCTGTCTCTGTATATGCTTACTAGAATATAGATAAAGTACAAAGTTCTCTCAATTAGAAGACATTTAATGGATTCAGGCAATACCACTATGGTGAAAATAATCATTTTCTTGAACACCAGGAAACTCAATCCTCCCAACACAGAACATAGAAGCTGGTCATTTGGCATTTCTCTGCCTTAAATGATTCTTCATTTTTATCTCTATTTACATTTGCCTTTGGATTCTTCTACAGTGAGGGAGGCAGTATATTATCACATCACACACAGGCTCATCTTTTGAGATGAAGTTTGCTTTAGGAAAAGATTTCCAAATCCCATAATATATCCTGCTAGAGCTTCCGTTAACACTATCCATGGCAAAGTGTTTGATTGATTAATAATGGAATAAGATAATTTTGAACTGCTTAAGGTTTCTCCCAATGCTTTTTCTAGGAGGAGAAAAAAAAATTGGAAGCAGAAAACAGAGGTCTATTTTTATGTGCAAATGAAAGTCATGAAATTCAAATTCTAATCTGGATAATTACATTTTTGCCTATTACATATTACCTATGTAATTCAGGCAAAGCTGCAGATAGGTTTGGGCAGGTAACCATCCCGCTTCTTTTGCTTGT
This sequence comes from Camelus ferus, assembly GCF_009834535.1. Taxonomy (NCBI): domain Eukaryota; kingdom Metazoa; phylum Chordata; class Mammalia; order Artiodactyla; family Camelidae; genus Camelus; species Camelus ferus. The sequence continues at coordinate 9,170,554 of NC_045714.1, read as the reverse complement.
GTAGAAACAGCCTTTGTTCTTGAGCCATCTCAAGTATGACATTTTCAAACTGTGCCTGAATGGTAGAGAGGTTGAGGGGGCTTCACACGGACCAAACCTTTGTTTCCTTTGTTCTTTGAGCTCATTTCATGCACAAGTTGGTCTAAAGGGATATTTTTAAAACTCCAACTGTATGAAGCCATTTTTGTGACCCAGGGAACTTTTTTGCTTCTAATCTCACAGGGAGATAAAATAGCCCTCCTGCTATAACTGGCCTATTCCATGTCATGGATAAAGCTGGGCTGAACATACACTTGAGAAATAAAGTAGTGTGGAGAGAAAATGCCTATAAGAAACACATCCAGAACTCAGATACAGGAGACAGAAACCCATCCCATGCAAACATACATTTATGTGATATACCATAATATGGCAAATTATATACATTATATGCATAATGTTCTGTACGCATACCATGCATGACATTCCATTCCTAACACACCCACTGTCATCACCCTAATCCAAGCTGGATCTCAACTGGATCCACTTTGTCTCTCCTTCAATCCACAGAAGGAGTTTTAAAAAGCTTAAATCAGACTTCATTGGACATTTCTTTAAAACCTGTCAGTGATTTCCTGATGCACTTAATGTAATATGTGAATTCTCCACATGAGAAGGTTAGAAGGTCCCACACAATGGAGCTCCTGTCAAATTCTCCAACCTCATTCAATCTCTCTCTTTCTCTCTTAATCAGCTCCTCCTCCTCCTCCTCTTCTTCCACCTCTTTTTCTTCCCCTTTGGGACATTCTTCAGACTCTTGCATTTGCTAAACTCTTCCTCGCCTTAGGTCTTCTTCTGACATCTCCTTTGTCTAGCAAAGACTTCCTTCTCCCCCGACACACCCTGATTTTCACCTGGCTGGCTCCTACTTGGCCTTCAAGTCTCATCTCCTGCTCCCGACCTGAAGGTGGAATCCTCCCACTGTCTATTGGGTCTGGGCGCCAGAACTAACCAGCTTGCTCAGTCACTAAGAGTGTATTATGAGTACAACAGCTCACCTGACTCCAGTTCCCAGCCCTGCAGATTCTCGCCTGCACACCCAGGGGAGGGGGAAGGGCCCTGTCTCACCTGTAAAGCACTGCAGACACTTTAGGAAGGGCTTTGGTTGACTTTGCTTGGGTCACGTGCCCACTCTGACCGGTTCCTTCACCATGGCTCTAAGAAAGAAGTGCTCTTCTAGGACTAGTCTGTGTCACACCACCAACACGGCCAAGACGGGGAAGGAAGGGGGCGCAGGCCAAGTTTCCAGAATCAAGGGGAAGGAGGGCTTGCAGAACAAAGGAAAAAGTTAGCCTCCACGGAGGTTAACATAAGGCTGAGCGTCTGATGGGCATTTACAGAGAATCTGCCCTGGGCCACAGGCTTGTATCATGGGCCCCACAGGTCACGGACTGCTGGGATGTGTGTGAAAAGACCAAGCTCGTTCTAGATATAACTCACTTACATCTCGTAAGTGCTAATTTTGAGCTTGGTACATAATTTGGGGTGGGCAACAGTATGACTTTTTTTTTTTTTTTTTTTTGCCTCTGGGTTGAATTTGATGGGAATAAAAGGGGAAAAAGCCTCCCAGTGAAGGAAGAGGCTGCTTGGTCCTGATCGAGGCTCAAAAGGCCGGCATCTCAGAGCACACAGCCACTTTACAGGGCAATAATGAGCTCGGCCTTCTGCTAGTGAATGGGAGGCAGAGATTAGCTATCTGGCTTTGGTTTTGAGCCAAAACATAACTCCATGGCACATTAATTTGACACAGAGAGCAGCTTTTCACTACTCATCACCGTAAGGTCCACATTGTAGAACGGCGGCAGTGTATTAACCTGAACTGCCATGCCTCCCGCGTGCCACAGACCACATGACTGAGCATGGCACTGGCATTTCTGATGAAGAGGTGGAATCAACATGAGGGCTACTTGCCTGTAAATTGGCTGCGTGTCCAAGAAAGTGTATGAGTTAAAGGTGATTAAATCTAGAATGGCAATGGCCGAATGCATTCTGGTGTAGCAACTACAAAAATACGTTTTTCCCCATATACTTAATGCAAGCAGAGTGTCTGTTACTTTCGCAGAGGCCTGTAGAATTCCTCTTCTAAAACCATAAGGAGGCTTCTTAGAGTTTTCAGAACAGGTGTCTTCCTGGCAGACATTCAATAACTTGAAAAAGGTTTATTTTAACAAGCAAGCTCCACTTCATTCTACAGGACCCTGAGAAGGTTGATTTTCAAAAGCCTTTTGAACTAAATTACAGCCATGCCCTGGCAGTCAGAATATGCAGAGTTTTTGCCTGTCTTTCTATTTGCCTGCCTGTGCCCAAATTAGGCAGAGTAAGGCTTACATATGTTGGCGATACCTGGGTTTAAAAAATTGAAAATTCACCTTCAGACACGTATGCTAAATTTGCTTATCCTCATGAACTCCAGCTGATGGGTGTGAGCAAGAAAGAACAGAGGGAGGAGGGAAGGAGACTGGGTGGCAAGTCAGATGCCCCAGGGGCCAGGAGTAAGATGATGGGTGGTTGCAGCATGTGGCCTCCAGATGGAGAACACAGAAGAAGGCTGCAGGGATGCTCATTACTGGGCGGCCCACAACCCGTGGACCTACTCTTACTCTGTAGAAATCAGTGTTTCACATCTTGAAGAGACATTAGAAACGCAGATTTTCATTGAGAACTACTGAGTTAAACTTTGTCAACTTAATTTACATTTTTCAAAGTGTGTGGACTTAAAACTCTGAGCTCTAAAATGCAAGATGGCAGTAATTTTCCATTTCTGGCATATACAGTGGAAGATGAGAGAATGGAGAGTTGTGACAGGTGTAACCATGGCTCCCCCCTAAAAACACCCACATGCTCACTCCTGAAACCTATGAGCATGTCGTTACCTTATATGCAGAAGGAACTTGGCAGATTTGACTAAGTTAAGGCTCTTGGGATGAGAAGATTAGTCTGTATTACTTAAGTGGGTCCAGTGCGGTCACGAGGGTTCTTCTAAGAGGGAAACAGACCAAATATTTATTTTTTATGATACCACAGTTATTCCCCACTTGACCCCATTCCAGGCACTTCCTCTGCCCTCTGACCTTCCTCTGACCCTCAGAACCTGACTGCATGGGCTCCATCCCTCATGCTCTGCAGCTGACTGTTTTCCAGGTGGGTTTGCCAAAGGAAGGCACCGGAGAGCAGAGGGTTAAAAGGGAAAGAGGTCAGGATACGTCTCTCCCAGTTTCTCACTGCCCAGTGCAAGTAGTTTGTTTATTATAAAGTCTCTGAGACTCTCTTACTGGCAGGATGAGCTACAGAATTTGCAGATCCTACTACAAAATAAAAATGCAGAGTCCCTTATTCATAAAGCCGTAATATGTGCTACCAAAGGTACTAAAATACAAAGCTTTTTCCTTTGTTTATGGTCTCTTTCATGACTTCTCATAGAGTTTCTTGGGTTGGGTTTGGTTTGGTTTTCGCTACTTAATGTCATTCTATATAAAAATAAAACAATAAAGTTTTAAATTACTAGCATGAATTTTAACAGTCCTTTTAATGCTATCCAATGCCAATTTTAGATAAAAATAAAGAAGCATTTAACTCACACATAGAATTATCAAAATTACACAATTGTTAGTTTGTGGTTCATACGTGCATGTGTGTTTTATTCTTACCAGCACAGTGAAAACACTGTAGAAAACTGACTCTGCTCTTTATTTCACGTGCTCTCTGTCCTGTACCTTCAGCTCACTGATGAGCAAGGAAGGGATGAAAGGAAAAGAAACTCTGGCTTTCCCCATCTTTTCCTTTCAGGTCATGTCCTCATTCTCAGCAGAAGTGGTTGTCTAGTTCAGGAAAGAAACACGAACAAGAAAGAATATGACAGCATTCCTCGATTATCCGTGTTTCTTTAGGATGCCACTGTCGTCTTTCTGAATTCAAAGCAAGTTCTGGTTCAAATGGAAAACAGGACTTTCTACGGCTGCCTGTGCTCCAGCTTAATTAGTGACGGATGTAACACACTCACCCTGTACTTACTTTGAGTCTTGTTCAGTTTCTACACACTGTGTGTCCACCAGAATTCTGTGCCCGTGGGGCATGACCGGTGTTATATACAAATGGGGTGGCAAGGAGCGCTGGACACTCGTGTTGTGTGTACCTCTCTGCTCAAGCCATGCTCCGCTGTCCCACTGGAGTTAGAAACTGAAGTTCAGAGATAAAAGTATTAAGAATATCATGATGGCAACGGCACAGTGTGGGTCCTGTGGGTGCAGGAAGCTGTCTGATGCAGGAAGTAAAGGTAGGAGTTACTCATTACTGACATGCAGCTCAGGCCCCCACAGATGGTTGCACTGATCATGTCCAACACAAGGACACAAAGCGTTAAGTCTTATGAGTGTGGACTGAGATTTCTCCCTCCTCCAGTCCTAGTAAAGGGGGCAGGGGTCAAATCTTTGAGGCACTTTGAGAACCCCTGCTCTGCTATATTACATTCCTTCTCACACTCCTCTGCTTAATTTTTTTCATGGGCTTTATATGAAATTATTCCATGTATTTTGTTTGCTTGTTTGCTGTCTCCCTTCCTAGATAGAATGCACATTTCTTGAGAGGAGGAATTCCATCTATCTTATTCACTGCTCTACCCCCTGTACTACCCAGTTCCCCAGAGAAACAGAGTTAATAGGATGGATAGAGAGATAAACAGAGATGTGTAGACATATAGAAATACGAATATAAGATACAGAGATACAGACGTGCACAAGAGGGGATTTATTATAGGAATTGACTCATAAGGTTATGCAAGTCGACAAGCCCCACAATCTGTTGTCTACAAGCTAGAGGGCCAGGAAAGCCAGTGGTCCAATTCAGGCTGAGTCCAAGGGCCTGAGAACCAAGGGACCCAATGGTGACAGCACCAGTATCTGAAGGGCCCAGAACCAGGAGCTTGGATGTCTGAGGAAAGGAGAAGACGGACGTCCTAGCCCAAGAAAAAGAAATTTGCTCTTCCTTCACGTATTTGTTCCATCCGGGCCCCCAACAGGTTGGATGCTGCTGCCGATGCTGGTGAGGGTGAATCTCTTTACGCAGCCCACCAAATCCAGTGCGAATCTCCTCCAGAAACACCCCCCCAGACACACTCAGATAGAACACGTGCCAACTCTCTAAGCATCCCTTAGATCAGTCAGGCTGACACATAAAATCAACCACCATGCTCCCACACAGAGAAAAATCACCTGGCACAGGTAATGTTTCTTTAGGGAATTCATGAATAGTAGCAAGTTGGCACTGCTAATTGCTGTGAGCATTCTTTGAATCACCCTCTTTGTGGAAGACCCAAGACTGATAGTTTTTGTTATTTTTAAGTTGATTTCTAAAAGAGACTAAAGACTCATGCAATAAAAAAGTCCAACCTAAAGCAAATAAATCTCTGGAGAGACTCAAACAAAGACTGAGGGTGATATTTTGTAAGTGATGACTCCTAGTCAACAGATTTACAAAGACCCTTTTTTTTTTTCCTTCCTGTAACTTGTGAATGGCCTGAAGAATAACCCACGTCACTAGAGTGAGGAGGAGCTGGTAAATTACATCATTCACCACAGTTTTCCCAAATAGAGAAATACTCAAGAAAGCCATGTACTCATTGGATCTCCTGTTTCCAATTTAGAAGGTGAAGAGTTAGTGTGACTGTGTTTGTTGGTTGAGAACTTCTGAATTATTTACTATATAGCACAGGCTTGCTAATGGGAATAAACTGATATGCTAATTAAATACGCTATTGCAAGCTGGACTACAGCCAGTTTGCAAAAACTCAGGCATCAGCAAGCAGCAGATAATTATTGCTGATTAGAACCATAAACATTTTTAAGCTTTGGCTTCGATAGGTAAAATACCAAATTATTTCCTCTGTCCTGCACCCTCCTCCTGTGCATGTGAAAACCTCCCGACATAGGGCAATAGGTGAATTGGACAGTACTGGTTAAATCATAAGCCAATATTTACATCATACTTGTATTGTTAACAATCTAAGAAATGAGATGAAATATTTATTTTTAAACTTAGTGTCACTCTCTCTTGGTTTTAACAGATTTTCTCTTTTTTATTACAATAAGAACATATACTTGTACAAATACTGCAAAATAGAAACCGGCAAAAAGAAAATAGTAATCTGTATCATCACTACTCAAAGATAATTACTTTAAAAATGGTGTGTAGCTTTTCAGTCTTCATTCTGCATGCATTTAAAACAAAGTATCATAGTTAACAATATGTTTCATAACCTGCTTTTCTCAACCAACTAACGTAATATAAACGTATCTCATTTCATCACATATTATTCTATGGGTTTTTTAATAGCTACCTATTATTACATGCAACAAACATGTATTTTTTAAAGTCAATTCTTTATGACTAGATGTTTAGCATGTTTTCATAATTTTCCATTATAAATAATTCTGCAAATCAAATGTAGGAGAAGTACACTTCATGACTCGAGATAAGCAAAGAGTTTTAAAAGCAGGCAAGAGTTTTGAATGAAGTATCCCTGTCTGTGTAACCTATTTAGTGCAATTTTCTTTGACAGTTCTCTCAGTGGAAGCTGGTGTCCCAAAATCTGGATTACGTGGGTAGGAAAGTCATGTTGGAGTGTGTATCAGGGAAGGGTGGGCGTGGGGGAGTAGCAAGAAGAAATGCAAATAATTTATTTAGAATGGATTGTTCCAGAATATCACTAAATTAACAGTGGGGTGGTGGGGGCTGACCTCCAAAAAATTGATTCTAAGAAGAGGTCCTCATTGTCTCAGAATCTGGCAAGGAGGAGATCAGGGGAGAAGGGAAAGATACAGGGATGTGCACAGATGGGACAGAGATGGAAGAATTGGAGATGGTAGGGCAAAGAGCAAAAGGGCCTTGGAAAGAAGTGACGTATCTTTCTCATCTGAGCCTTGCTGCTCACTGTTCATCTTCTCCAGGGTGGCAGGAGAGACTTGGGAACTTGACTCAGCAGTGAGGCAGGTGAGCACCAGGTCCACTGGGGGCACCAGAACAGGGGGAGAAGAGGAGGTGGGGCCAGTCATTCTATTTAAGAGGTAAACACTCATCAGAGTTTGCCTCTAAGTAACCATTAGTACCCCAGCCCAGAGAGGAGCCGTATTAACCTCTGGTTCCTCTTTGCTGCACCTCCACCTCATTGAGGTAAAGCCCAGTAGTGTTTTACACTATTTAAAGCGGCTGAACACACCCCCAGCACATGCAGAAGTGTTCTGACTCGCCTTAAGGTTTCCTCTTCGAGAATATTGCTTTTTTCTCGATACTCATTTTTAATTGCTCCTTTGAGGATTCTGAAACTCTTTCCTTGGATTTCTCATTATTCATCTCAAAGTACTATCTGATTTGCTATATTCAAGCTTTTATTTATATTTTTTAGGAGCCTTGACTCCATAACTTGAAAGATCAGGTTCTCTACCAGAGAAAGGCTGCCACATTTACAAAGCCCAGCAGGCTAGAGACTGGAACACAGAGGGGGTTGCACAGGAGTATAACCGAGGCAAGCAGACCAGCCACCAAGCGGCTCTGGGAAAGACGGCAGGTGTCCTGGTCCACCGGGACTGCAGGGCTGTGTGCGCTTACACACCAGTGTCCGACATTCCCTAAGGAGCCAGATCTTTGGCTTCCTGCCCATAGGCACCCTGACCTAGTGACCTTCAAGATGGAAAAGGACAAGCAGGGACAAGACGGGATGGAGAAAATCAGAGGCAATTCATTATGTTTAGCTTGGGGAATCTATGGAGGTAAGAGAGAGAAAGAGAGAGTCACAGACAGACGGGAGATTTACACAAACCAGTGGTTATCAACTAAGGGTTATCAACACCACTCCCCTCCCAGATAAGGGATTTTTGACAACGCCTGGAGATATTTTGGTTGTTGTCACTACACTGGAGGGAGGGTGGGCAGAAGGGTTACTGGCGTTGAATGAGTAGAGGCCAGGGATGCCACTAAACATTCTACAATGCACAGGACATTCCCCTCCCCATGGTAAAGAATAAGTCACTGCAAAATGTAAATAATACTGAGGTTTTGAAACTTTGATGTAGATTAAGTTGGCATGTAATTTCCCCCAAATTTAAAAAGCTGCATAAATATTCGCACTCCCAAATTGACTGGGACATCTGGTGGAAATAAGAACCACCAACATAATAATAATAATAGTAATTAGCATTTATGAAGCACTTACTGCGTGCCAAGCATTTTATAGGCATTGCATATTTAATAGTTTATTTCCTGTCCATGCACTAAATGATAGGTACTATTTAATATCTTTGAGGTACAGAGAGATAACTAAACAAATCTAAATTTCTGAGATTTTGTATAATTTCCTCCAAGTATCAGACAGCAATCACATTTCAGAGTGAGGATTCCCGCCCCCTTCTCCACTGTCCCGTTCTTTTCCCAAAGCCAGTGCTTTGCACTGTTCTGGTGGGAGGAGAGAGCAGGGAATGACAGGGGGAGGCAGGGATCATAGATAGATTTTGTCATAAACACAGACACAGGACTTTGGCAAGGCTGCTGCACGGGTGATCTCTGTGAAAAACCCCACATACCAGCAATAACCAGAAAATAAAATGTAAAAAGGTAACATTTAAAATAGCCAACTAAATCATGAACATCCAGGAAAAACACTAATGAGTGCAGGATTCTTAGGTAACATTGTAAACAGTTATTGGCAAATTTGGTAGAAAGCCTAAATAAATGGAGAGAGACACCCCGTGTGCTTGTGGACAGGAAGACTCATTAGCATAAAATGTTACACGTCTCCAAATTAATCAAAATTTAACTCAGTTTCAAGACCAATCCCAACAGGTTTTTTTCGTTGTAATCTGGCAAACTGATTAAAGGATTTTTACAGAAGAATAAATTACCAAAGCAGACTTTACCAAAGACAATCCAGAAGGAGACCAAGAAAGTGAAGTGATTTTTTTTTTTTTTCCTGAGCATCCATCCAACTATGGGAATTAAGAGTGGGCAGTACAGCCCTGGGGAGTGATTAGTGGAGAAGAACAGAGAACCCCAAGCAGCATATTTTGAAGTTCAGTATCTGGGGCTGAAGTGTTTTGCAGCAAACAGTATTTAGACCATTAGTTATTATTTAAAAAAATAAATAAAATTAAATAAACACACATACAGGGAAATTGAATACCAAGGTGTGAAAAAAATTTTAAATACCTTAGAAGGAAATATTAATATGTACATATATATGTACATACATATACATGTATACATATATATATGATTTGGGTTCAAAGAAGAGTTTTTAAAGTAAAATGTAATAAAACACAAATCATCACATATTTTGATTATTTGACTATACTAAAATATAATTGTCCATCAAAAGACATTTTTAAAGTCTAAAAACACACTGTCAATTGGAGGAATTTATTTGTATGCAATAAAAAAGGGTTAGAGAATTAATATGCAGAAATTTAAAACCTTCTAAATTTCAGGAGGAAAAATAAATACAATCCAAAAGAAAAACTGATAGAAGTTACATATAGGAAATTCACAAAGAAGGAACTGGTAATGAATAATGAACATGTAACAAACAGCTTCAACTCAGAGTAAGCAGAGAAATGCAAAGTAAAATTGAAATGAGATACTATTTTATATCCAACACATGAACAAAACTCTTAGAAAAATCTGAATACCATCTTTAGGTAAGGCTGTGGCACAAAGGGAATCCAGATACACTGCTGGTGGGACTGCAAGTTGATACAACTACAGTGGACATCGTATTGGCAGTAACTAGTAAAGCCAATGATGTGAGTATCCACAGCTCAGCATTTGCCCTTTGAGTTGTAACCGTGTATGAAGAGACATGCTCGATAATGTTTGCAGCAACATTTGCATAATAGGAAAGAGGAGGAGAAATGAAAAGACTATCAATAGGAGAACAGGTAAGTTAGGAGTAGCCACATAATGGAATATTATATAAAAGGTAAAAATAAATGAGCCAGAGCTACACGTATCAACAGTACACCTTTCATAATGCCAATGGGAAGGGAAAAAAGCAAGCTGTTGAAGAATATGTACAAATTAGGCCATAGATATATTTTAAACTATGCAAACCTCTCTTATTGCTAAAGAAGCCTACTGATCATTGGCAGAAGTTTAACAGCAAATATGAATCCAAGACAATGGTTAACCCTTGACGTGGTGGGAGGAAGAGAAAAGTGGTCAAAAGAGAGGCTTCAAATTATGGGAAATAAGTTACTTTTTAAGTCAGGTAAACACAAAGACATTATTATTTACATCTTAATAAAACATATAAAATATAAACAATTACAACTTTAAAAATATAAGTGACTACCCCTGCCCCTTATCCAGTGAACCACTAAGTATGCCTGGTCACTGATGTGTGTTGTGCGGTGATGCTGGAGAGGGAGATGCATCCAGAAAACTCTTATTCCAACTTTCTTTGCTTTTAGGAAAACTGGCTGCTTTAGGTAATAGGCTTTGCTTGACTTTACTGCCCCTTTAGTGGATGAAGTTGGCCAAGCAGGTGGATTCCTTGTGTCCTCTCACTCCTAGCCTGGATCTTGTCCTTGGATCAAACCCTGGGTCATGAGATTCAAGCAAACCAGCTGTCTGTCCTTCACTTCTTATAACATGATATCTAATGGATATTTCCAAGGACAGTGTCCTACCAAACAATATTGGATCTCTATATACAGTTATGAAATATCCTCTCATATTTTGAAACGAGTGAAAATAAGTTAATAAAAACTCTACGATTAAAAAAAAAAAGCATGACCACATACAAAGCACTGTACTGCCTAATCTGTTCATGGGTCACTGTCAACACTCATAAGCCCACCTGGGGTGGGGGTGGGGGGTGGATACAACCCGCACCCAAGAACCCACTAACCACAGGCTGATTGGAAGTGATTATTCCCATTGCACAATACTGCAGGGCTGTGAAACAACAGAGGCTTGTCTTTATTTAAACTTTTAATAGTTTGTTCATTACAAATGTTTTCATTAGTTTAGATTTTTAAAAACACTTGCTTTATATATTATTTATCTTAATTACTGGGTATTTAGTGTCTCTTAAATTTTGTGCTCCAGAGTGAGTGACTCATGTCCTTCACCCTAACCCTGACCTTATCCAAGGCTCCCAGTTTGGTTGTTTGTTTTCATAGGAGACAGTCTCTAGCAGCAACTGAAAAGTCAAGTATAGTCTTCCCTGTTCTGACCTAAAACACATTCTGTCTGAACCCAGTGGCTAAAGTCACCTTTATTGTCAGTGATTCAGGCTAAATTTGCAAAGGGCATATCAAAGCAAACAATTGGGTAGATATAAAATTCAAACAAATCAAATTCAATTAGAGTGGCATTTATAGAGTGTCTTCTGTGTATAAGGCACAGGAGTAGGATCTCTGGGCAGCAGGAAGGGCTTACAAGGTTATACTAGGACATTCTGGCACTGTCACAAATATTCCCCTTTCCTCTGCAAGATGCTTAGATACTCATATTATGGTGGAGAAAAATTCTATAAATATATAGGAAAACAAATCTCTTACTCTCTGCCTTCCAATTAGCCAGGTCTTTGTTTAAAATCTGTTTATTCACTCCAGAGATCATATACAATTTGTGTGATATAAAAATAAAGCAAAGTAAAATCAAATAAATTACTCAACAAATATTTGTGGAGCACCCAGTATTTTCCAAGAGTAGTTCTGGACATGGGATGCAGTAATGAAGACCATACAGCATCTGGTCAGGTAAGGGACACAGACCAATCAGCACGAAATACACTAGAACATGTTAGTGCTTTGATGGAGGAGAAAGTGGGCTCAATGCCTAGGCTGGAACTTAACCCAGACTTGTGAATGGGTGTCAGAGAAAGCCTCCCACAGGAGACAGCATCCAAAACCTGAAAAGTAAGTAGGAGTTAATCACTGGGATGGATGCTGGGCAGGAAGCTGCATGAAAAAAGGACAATCAATAAATGTCAAAGCCAAGATGACTGAATGTTAGAATTATTTCACAGAGATATTAAAGCAGCCATCATAAAAATGCTTCCATCAGCAATTATTAGCACATTAGAAACATTGTTAAATAAAAGTCTCCGCAAAGAAACAGACATAGTATAAGAGAAACAGAGCATATCAAGAGGAATCAAATGAACGTTTTTGAATTGAAAAGTTCAAGAACCAAAAACTTTAAAAACTCAATGAATGAACTTATTTAGCATCAGAGTAGAGAGGGAAGAGCAAAGAAATACTGAACTTAAAGAAAGAACAACAGAAATTACTCAATCTGAACAACAGAAACAGAGTAGACAGGGGCAGAAGGGGGCGGAAAGGGGGTTGAGGGGTCCTGTGGAACCAAATAAAATATTTAACCTTCATGCCCTTAGAGTTTCAGAAAGAGAGGGAAAAAAGGGCAGGGATCAAGAAATATTTGAAGAAACAATGGCTGAAAATTTTTCAAATTTGGCAAAAGATAAAAATCTACAGTGGCAAACAGCTCAGTTAACTCCAAAGAGGATAAACCAAAAGAAGTCCATGCCATGACATATGATAGTCAAATTTCTGAAAACTAAAGGCAAAGAAAAAATTTTAAAAGTAGTGAAAGAGAAATAACATGTCACATACGGTGGAAACCACTACTTTCTCATGAGAAATCATGGAGGCCAAAAGGAAATGACACAGTATAGTTCAAGTACTGAAAGAAAATAACAGACAACACAGGGTCCTTTACCCAACACAACTATCCTGCAGGAATAAAGGAGAAATGGGCATTCTCAGATGAAGGGCAGCTAAGAGAATTTGCCATCAGCAGACCTGCCCTAGAAGAATAGCTGAAGGAAGTGATCTAATCAGAAAGGAAATGATAAAAGAAGGAAACTTGGACTATGAGGAAGGAAGAAGGAATACTCTAAGCAAAAATGTGGATAAATGGAATACCCTTTACTACTCTAGAGTTTTCTATATTATGTTGATGGTGGAAGCAAAAATCATACATACTTGTCTAGTGTGGTTCTGAATGTATGTAGAGAAGATATTCAAGATGGTTATATTATAAATAGGGGAGGGTAAAGGGACTTCATAGGAGATTAGGTTTTTATGCTTCAGTTGGACTGGCCGAATGACAAGTCCAGGAGGCGGTGGAATTCTAGGTGTGCTTTCCTTTTTAAGTTAAGTAGAAAGTATTCACCCTCTGGTCTCCATTACTTCTGACTGTTGTCACCATGATGTTCACATCATTGATTAGAGTCTTCATCTCTTCTTTACCTCACATAGTTAATAAGTCATGACTGACTAGAGCAGAGAATTTCTCTTCTGATAGTTCTCCATCTTTTCCTACACAAGATCCTTGGGCTATCCACCCCTCTCTCCTCTCCAAGGAAAACAGAAGCCGTTATCTTTGTCACTGACCTTTGGGAATGAAGAGAGCTCAGGAGTTTACATTGTTCTCTTTTGCTAGAAAGACCCCTCCCTCTTGGCAAGCTGTCGAGTCCTAAATGCGGGAATTGCAGGTGAGATGGGCCACGGTGGTCCTGGACACCGTCCTCCATCTCCCGCGGAGAGAGCAGTTGGTTCCAAAAGAATCTTTTCTCTTTCCTGGATTCCCCGGGTTAATTTAACAGAACCCATCCCTCATGTCAGAATACCAACTGTCTGTTCCAAGGAACTTCACCGCTTTAACTGTGAATGTTGAATGTTGTTTTAGGTCAATTACATTAGTAAGGTTAATCAGTTCCAGGCTGGAAGTTCTGAGTCACCAAATCTACACTAATCATAATTCATAAAAAGTTCAAAGCTCACACAGGAGGGTACGCACTGCATGTCAGCTCCACCGCAGAAGGTTACCACACAATGATAATAATAATGATGATGATCATGATGATGGTAGTAATAATCCCTTATATTTACATTGTTCTTTATATTTTTTCAAATACTTCCCAATGCATTATCTCATTTGTGCTGCACCATCAATCACCTATACTATCATGCTTCCTTTCAGGAGAGATAAAGTCAACAAACTGTAAAAAATGACAAATCTCCAAATTCACCTGATACTTAGTTCCTGAGCCCATGTGGGATAAAGAAATTGATTTTAGTCCACAGGCAAAAGATGAATCACTTAGCGTGAATCAAACGTTGAAAGAACATATTCACGGAATACATGATTTACTAAGACAGATGCTTAGAAATCATCAGTGCCCACCTCCCCCTCTTGCTTGCTCAGTGTCAACCACTTATTTTACTGCTTGAATATTTTTACATTTGTTTAGTCCCTACTTCTCTGGGTGCATTTCCCATTCTTCCCAACTACTCACTCTTACAGTCAACTCCAGCCAGAAGGTTAGTTCTTTAAGCTGTTCCTCCTTCCTTTTAATCCGATTTCCTTTGCCAGGAATGCCAAACTATGTCTATATCTATATCTACATTTGTCCCTACAGATTGATATGGAGATATATGCATATGTATCACCTTGCAGATGTACAGATATGTACATATATATACATACATAACACCTCCAGTCACCTCAGAATTCCTCCTCTGCAATTCCAAACAGCACGTGATCGTCTTACTTAGTCACTCTTTTCTTATGAATTCATTGCCCAAATCCAGAACGTCTCTGCCCTGTGGGAAGGCCACAAGTACACTCAAAGGTCAGCTATTTTGAGACTATTCAAGAATATCTTTCAGGACGGTCTCAAATCTTCAGTATTACTTTTCTGCGAGTGTTGGCAGATGGTGCTGACTTCACAGTCTGTGGGCCAGAGATCTTCACAGTTTTCAAACAGACAGACACACACACACACACACCCCTAAATCACTTGCCTCTTACATCAAACTTTTCTAATATCTTTTATCTCTGGTCTCTAGGCCTTCAGATGACCTAGCTGATTTATGTATTTTTTTTCCTTTGACCACAGGTCTATTGAGATTGTATATAACCCAAGGGAAAGTGAAAAGTAAATTTTTCAGTAAATAGCCAGGTGGGAAATCGGTTAGACTTTGACGACTCCACAGTTTCCATCACAACTACCCAACTGCCTCCTGGCATGGACGCAGACACACGCATCATGTAAATAAATGAATGTGGCTGTGTTCCAATAAAACTTTATTGATGGACAGTACATTTTGAATTGCATGTAATTCTCATGTGTCAAAGAATACTTTTTCAACCCTTTACAGATTGTAAAAACCATTCATGTGAAAAGCTCGCAGCTCTTCACACACAGGCGGCAGGACGACGTGGCTCACCAGTTAATATTTTGCCGATCCCTGCTGCAACCACGCATCTGACTCCTTTTACGTGCAGAAAAATGATTTTGAGACTATAGAGTAATGGACTGGATGTGTTCCTATCTTCCCCAAATTCATATGTTAACCGTTCCTTCCCAATGTGATGGTATTTGGAGGTGGGGGCCTTTGCGGGGTGATTAGGTCACATGGGCAGAGCCCCCATGAGTGGGGTTAGTGCTCTTATAAAATAGATACGGAGAGTTTCCTTGGCTCTTCCACCACGTGAGAACACAGTGAGAAGTCAGCAATCTGTGACCCAAGAGAGGTTCCCTTAACAAACACAAAATCTGGCGGTGCCTTAATCTTGGATTTCCCAGCCTCCATAACTGTGAGAAGTAAACTCATGTTTATAAACCATCACGTAGTTTGTTAAAGAAGCCCTAACAGATGAAGACGTACAGGAACCAAGATTTAAACCCAAACCTCCACTCTTTTCTTATCTAGATTTTTCAGGTGAAAGGTATGGTTTTATGCTGGGGACTCCATAGAAATATTTTATTTAACTCCTTGTTAAATAATTGTGTGTACTGACAACTTGAATGTGATTTACCTCTAGAAGATCCCCTGAGAGAAATGGACATTCTTATCACGTGCATGTGAGTGCATACATTTGATATACATCCATGTCATTTGGTCCAGTAATTTGTTCTACAGAGTTGGAATTTAGGATTTAAAAAAGATACATGATTTCCCCAATGTGACAGAGATAACTGGTGTTGAAAATGGAAATGGAATGGAATGTAATTACCACTCGACTTCTAGGGTCCAGATATCACTGTTTATGATGGTGACACAGATGAGAGACCACCAGTGTTGGTGGATATGGAGGGATGGCTCACCCACATTAGGCTTCCGCCTCAAGTGCTAGTGCAGTGACTACAGGATGGAAGAAATGTAGCTAAACAGTACATCGTGGTTCAGCAATAATGTCATTGCTATTATTTATCTGTCTGTTTGTTTTTACTAACATACAATGTGCCTGTGGGAAGAATTCCTGAAAGACTTAATACAAATCGCTAATGAGGAAATGACAGCGAAGCACACGGACACTACACGGGCTATAGGGTAGTCTCCATCGGCCCCTCCAGGTCAGCTCTGAATTCTGGGAGCTGACTTCTCTGATCTGCATTACCAGCCTCTCGTCAGATTTGTCCACAGGAGTCACAAAATGTAGAGTGGTTTTTCTCTCTCTGTCCTTCATGCTAACGTCAGTGTGGCAAGGTTCGTTTTTCTTCCACTCAAGGCTATAGCCCCTTTCTCAAGATTTATCAGGTTCTGGAAATATCTCCCCTCCGGCCCCTCACATCTAAAGGTGAAGAGGTGAACTGGTGTGATTAGCTCTTGAATATTTCTATTTGACATCATTTCCCATCATTTCCCTTAACTCTACCTACATCTTTGTAAGCTGTCCATTCATTAACACCTTTCCAATGGCCTCTTCTGACTAGCCATCCGTTTCCCATCAAGACCCTGACTGAAATACAACATATGTCAAATTTTAGGTTCAGAATGCACTCCCATCGTAAAAAACTGAAAAATGAGCTATAACTCCTACTTTAATAAAAAGATTTCAAACTCCATCTTAATCTTTTAACTTCATTTTATAGCTTCTGCTGGAATCTTCCTATTAAAGATAACCTTGAGAATTAAAAATAGATATATTCTCTTTCCATATCTATGCATATGCAAATCTATAAAGTTTGGGGTATTACAACACATGATATTAAATATGGATTAAGACTCTAGATATTAATTATTATACAGTAAAGACAAAAGTAAGGAAACAATTATTTAAGTTCTAGTAACTCCTTCTTTCTAATGGGCAAGATGTGATGTCTGACTTTTAAATAAACAAGCATTATTTCTCCCCAAAAGTTAAATAATCTCCTACTGCACTTTGACACTTTCATTACAATCAAGAACAAAAACAAAGAAATTCTCTTGCACTACGCTACCTCATGGAAAACCAAGTGAAATCCTTTTTAAAAAATGATATTCAGTAACTTTTATTTTGAAAGTTAAACCAAGAAATTACAGAAAAGTTAGTTATAGACAACATTGTTTTATCCAGGACTAAGTTTACAGTTTCTAATACTATCCAGGCCTATGGAGTGTTGGTGGGGAGGAAAAAAAAAAAACCAAATTAAGATGATTTCAGGCAGGATCAAGATGGTGGAGTAGGAAGACCCTGAGCTTACCTCCTCCCATGGATACAACAAAACTACAACTACATAGAGAACGACTGTCTCAGAGAATGACCTAAAAACTAGCAGAACAGCTCTTCCCAGCTAAGGACATAGAGGAAAGAAAAAAAAAGAACACCTCAGGATGGGTAGGAGAGGAAGAGACGCAATCCAGGCAGGACTCACACCGCCGGTGGCAACAAAGATGAAGGGGTATCACAACCCCAAAGCCCTCCCTCAGGAGTGAGGGCTTGGAGCCCCCACACTGGGCGCCCCAGCCCTGGGGCTGGCACTGGGGAGATGAGCCCCACTGGTGAGTTTTGAAACCCAGCAAGGCTTACGACCCCGGGGGGGCTGGAGGGCTGCAGAAAATCGAGACTCCACTCTTACAGGGCTCATGCACAAACTCACTTTTCTCTGAGTCCAGCACAGAGGTAGCGGACTGAAAAATGTCCGGCTCTCTAACCAACTTGCCAAGACGACCCTAGCACGTTCCCAGCTCGCACCAGTAATTTTCCATGATAGAAATTAATAAAGATCAGAGTGGAAATAAATAAAATAGAGACTATCGGTGTTATTGCATGCTTCCATTGGGATGCATCTAATTAATATATTAGTGGCCATTGATGATCACCGCCTATATTTATTATTGTGCTAAGGACATGTAAAATGTTAGTATTATAATTCTATAGTTTCCTCTTCCTTTATTAGATTGATATGTCTACAGAGAGAAGCATTTATCAGAGACTGAGTTACTATTTGAACAAAAAAGGCCGGTCAAATTTTTCATTTTCCCCTTTAATTACCTATTTTTAGAATAATAAATTGGCTCCCCAATAGCCTCTAAAACAAACAAGTGAGTTTTAAAGTATCATTATGAATTCATGGGCTTTTAATATATGTAATATATTTCAATTTATTACGTTTATTATTCATATTGGCATGCAAGTTAGTACACCTGTGGTCTCTTAAGATGGCTTGCAAATACCCAAATACCTTCTTTTTAAGATTTTTTTTTTCGTAATTTGTTTTAAAAATTTTAAAGCAACTTTGTTTAGATATAATCCACATACTGTACCTTTTACCATGTAAAGTGTACAATTAAGTGGGTTTTAGTATATTTACAGACTTGTACAACCATTATCACAATCTAATTGTTTGTCACTGCAAAAAGAAACTCCATTTCAATTAGCAGTCTCTCTTCAATCTCCCTTTGCCCACAGTCCCATGCGTACATTAATCTATTTTCTGTCTCTAAAAGTTTGCTTATTCCAGAAAATTCATATCCATGAAAACATACAATATGTGGTCTTCTCTCTCTGGTTTCCTTCACTTAACCTAATATTTTCAAGGTTCATCTATGCTTAGCATGCACCAATACTTCATTTCTTTTTATTTCCAAGCACTGTTCTATTATGTGAATGTATCACATTTTATTCATCTGGTCACTGGCTGATGGAGACTGGGGCTGTTTCCAGTTTGAACTGTTAGGAATAATGCTGCTATAAGCTTTTGTGTAGGTGTGTTTATGTTAGTGTGTGTTTTTGTTTCTTTTGGGTATGTACATAGGGATGGAATTGCTGAGTACTGCCAAACTGTTTTCCAAAGTTTCGACTGTACCATTTTACATCACTACCAGCTGCATGTGAGGGTTCCAACTTCTCAACATCTTCACCAACACTTATTTTTATCTCTCTTTTCAATTACAGCCATCCTATTGGGTACGATGTGGTATTTGTGATATTTGTGGTTTTTGAAGATCCTACTTCTTTGTTTAAATATTTCATTTAGTGAATATTTACTATAACATCCAGATAATCAGATACTGCTCTAGGACGGCACACTCTGCAGGCTAGAAATATGAGACCCCTCTACGATTGCTGCATAGTGAAAGTTCTTGGTATTTTTAACTTACAATAAAAAAAGAAATAAAATCATCTTTGTTTTAATCTGAGTTTTGATTACTTTGCAATCTTGGAATTTTTTTTATACCTCAATATATATGTAGCTATTCAATAAGGCATTAACTATAGCAATTCTTATAATTTAAAAGACACTTATATCAGGTAGTAAAGATACAATATTAAAAAGTTCAATTAGGTCTGAGGTTTTATAGACCATGAGTTAACGGCATCAGGGGCTCCACAAAGCTAATTAATTTGCTTAAGGTAGTTAAACAAGAATATGGTCAAGTCAGAACTACCTCTAAAATGACTAAAGATGCCAGTGTGACAGGTCAGCGTGATTACACAGCCAACATGCCCAGAATGCAGCTGTTGGGATGAGAGCTCAGGTTTGCCCTGCACTGACAGATCTGGGAACAGGAACCCCGCAAATCAGAAACAAACGTATCTGGCTGAAGGTCAATAATAGAGGCCCAACTGGCGCTTCCTCTTATGAAGTTTTATGTAAAAGACATTTGTGTTATAGTTAATTTTTTATCAGTTATTTTGAGTCAGACCCTATCTACACATTTTGCAGATGTTGCTTCAAGTCACTGTCACAACAACCGTATTTTGTAGGCACTATTCCCATTTTACAGATTTGAGGACTATTGAGACTTAGAGGAGTTACGTGACCAATAAGTGGAAGAACCAGAGATAAAGTCTAGATCTAGCCTTCCTCGAGCTTGGTGCCGCCTGCCTGTGGCCACGTCCTAGAAACCTATGTCCTAGATGGGTGTTTAGGGACCCCACCCCAGCAGGTGGGCACAGTAATGTGACAAAGTTCATGCTTGTCCCCAAACCACATCTCTTGCTTGAGAAAGACACAGGCTCAGGAGGAGGGAGAGGGAGACATCAAGCCGGCTTGCTGTCCAGACCTGCTCCCCTGCCCTCATGACTTTACACTACGCATTAGCACCACGTTGAGAACTTCACAGAAGAATTTCAATTAATCTTTGCCATTAGGGAGGTACTATTAGGATTTCCATTGTAGAGATGAGTAAATGAAAGCTCGGAGGTAGCATGAAACCGACGAATTCCTGCAGGTACTACCTTAAGTAGTAACACCGTTACTTAGATGAACGCCTGGTTCCGACTGTCTCCGACCTTCCAAACACAGGTATAAATGCAACCCTCAAACTGAAATGTAAAGAAGCATGATGCCACTTAGCTTTTTGTGGGTTCTCAGTTTCCTCCCCTGTAAAGGGAGGTTAATAGCCTCCTCACTGGCAGAAATCTTGGGAAGCTTAAATGATACAATGTAAGCAATTAACATACCAGCCAATCAGGTTCCCTGATCCTGAAATAAATGTTCTCTGTGAAAGCATGCCATTGCAGCCAGTCATTCATACACCAACAAACACTCATTCAGGGCCTACAGCTAAAACAGACCACAATTCACGGGGTTGGCGAATGAAACCTATGTGGATAATTGAAAAATTTGTATTCCAGTTCCTCTCTGCTCACCTTAGAAGAGGTCAGGCTAAAGGGAATTCTTAGGTTTTGTCAAGTAGACGAATGAATGTTACCCTGAAACCGGCAGCTTGGGAGGCAATACAGCGTAAACAGCACCGACACGGAACCAGCCGATCTGGGGCAAGTTGCTGACTCTTTCTGCCTTGAATTCCTCAACTCTCAAACCGGAATTTAAAAATAATCGTGCAACAATAGTAACTGGACAACAAAAATAACTGTATAATAAAATAACTGTACGGCAATAATAACTGTGGTGTGGATTATCTGAATTAACATATCTCAAGTACTGCTTTAAGGGACAGTAAGTGGCACAAAGTTAATTTACTCTGACAGGGTTACCTATTAATAGCTTGGCCTGGGTTTCAGACACATCTCTGCCACTTGCATAATGACAGCAAGTGACTTCTTTTTTTGGAGCTACAGTGTCTCTAGCTTTAAAAAATTTTTTTTGATTACCTTGAAATAGTACTTACTAAGCAATTTCTCTTTGCCAGAAAGCCTTCTAAGCTCTGCAGATAAAGAAGTGAGTAAGACAGCAAGACCCCCGCCCTCGCAGACTGGCATCTTAGCGGAAAGAGCAAAAACCTAAGAAGCAACAGGCATAGAAACAGCAAAGTACTTTCTTGTTACAGAATGTGCACAAACACAACAGCAACAAACCCAGGGTGATGCAACAGAGAGAGGCTCCCCGGGGCGCCGGGGAGGCAACTTTCCTTAGGGAAGAGCCCTCCCCTCCCCCAAGGAACCTGCACTGGGTGAATGATGAGCTGACGCCAGTCACGCAGAGTCTGGGCCAAGACCATCCCAACCAGAGGGCACAACAGACATAAAGCACGAACCAGCAGGTCTTTGGGAGAGAGAGTCAACCCATGAAGCAAGTCTAAATTTTCCTCATCTTTCTTCCACTTCTCGTTTTTCACATTTTAACATGTGGACAACCGCGACCCCCTTGCAGTATTTTTTTTAAGATAAAGTGACACGACTTAAGAAGAACATCAGAGTGATGTTTTAGATACAGTAAGCACTCAATGTATGTTTATTTCCTGCCCCTAACTTGGGCCACTGTTGGGTCCTCATCATCTACCCCTGAAATGGCACTTAAATCACAAACGTCTTACAGAGAACAGGCTGTGTGATGTGCTTTTTATTCTGTGAGTACCACTTATTAACGTGCTGGGAGGGACGCTAAATGACTGAAATCTCTTTGTGATTTGTCTTTCCAATCCCATTCTGATTTAAAGGTTTAATTCCCAACCCTGTCATCATCCCGATTTTAAAGCTTCATGCTTAAACTGGCACAAAGTCAAGAAATGCTTCCGAAAAATGAATAGGTACCAGAGATAATAAAATTAGATGTCAGTGCATTAAACCTTTTTCTCCCCATGGCTGGCCATCACAAAATATCATAAAATCTGTCATAATAAAGGGCAATACCTTATAAATGAGCTGATGGGGCATAAAAAGGATGTAGATGATTTATATTCTATCAACCAATGAGATGGGCAAGCTGTTCCTTTGACGGCACCCAACTTTTTAATATTTACGGACAGGTGAGTATAACACAGAGACAACCTGGGAGGGAAAAATCTAAATAAGAGTTAACTAACTGTTGAAAATAAACTAAATAACTAAATGATTATTCCAAATTGTCCGATGATCTAGGAAGAATTAATACTTTATCTCTTGAGGTTCAAAAAATTCATCCTCTATTATTTCCATTAATCTCCACACATTTCAACACCTCTTAAAAAGTTATCCTGGGCACTCCAAATTATAGCATCAATCCCAAAGTGCCCCAAAACAGGTGACAAAATTCTGTTGATGCTTTGGTTGCGATTAGGCTGACAATGGCCATAGCAACTACATACTGAATGGTAACCACACGTCAGGAATCTTACGAAAGACCTTCGCATCTGCGGCAGAGAAAGCAGCGGTCACCCAGCATCTTATTTATTTTGCATTTTCAGCGTCCTTACAGTTACGCAAAGTCATCTGAGCACTTCGGACCAACGTCTGGGGCTTGGGTCACATTCAGATTAGGCAGTGAAAATACATGACTCTCCAGCTGTCCCCTCTTTCACTGCAGGGCAGGTGATGCCACAGCCATGAAACCCTCCATGAGCCTGGATCCGGGAACCACCGGACGGACCAGAAGCCTGGCAGGCTGAGCTGGGCAGGAGGCATACTGAAAAAAAAATCTCTGTAGTCTTAAACCACTGAGGTTTGGAAATTAATTTGTTACTGAATCATAACCCAGCCTGTCCTGACAATAACATCTCATTAAATTCCTCCAAACAGCCGTGAGGAAAGCAGTGTGATATCTCTTTTACAGATGAAGACAGTGAGGCATAGCCAGTAACCTACTCAGGGCTAAGCAGCTATTTAGTGGAAAAGCTCAGGAATGGCAATCAAAGCTGAGATGACAGAAACTCAGCTCCTTGAAAAGTGGGAAAAGCATAATATTGGGTCTAGGCTGCCGTGGTCCAAATTCTGGCTTCATGCCAGGATGAAGTAACCTCAGCCTTTTCTGCATCTCACACTTTCCCGGCTAGAAAATAAAGGTAACCTCTGCATATGTCTAACCAGTTTCGATAAGAGGATTAAGGGAGTTGATACATGTTAAATGCTTAGAACTGTGCCTGGTACATAAGGTTAATTATTGCCATTACTGCTAACCTTGGCTATCCAAGAACCAGAGAAAAATAAATAAATTCACAAAGGAGAGCATTCTTGTATACTGGGTGCCCAAACCTCCCTCGTTTTACAAGTCAGGAAACTGAGGCCCAAGAAGTTTACTAACTTGTCCAAGGGCACAAAGCAGAAGAAAACCCAGACCTTTCTTCACAGCCCAGTGGGTTTCCACTCACTTTGCTGATTCTGGCTCTAATGAGGTCAAGACCGGGGAAGGAAACAGCAAAGACAATTCTTTGTCACTTTCAAACCAGTCTGCATGTGCTTGGTTTCTTCCCCCTCCAAAAGTGCTGAGGAAAGCCTTGCTCATCATTTAAATAATGCAGTTCTTATGAAATATAGCAGGTAAGGGGAAAGCTACCCTCAGTCTAACAAAAGAATTCATTGCTGCAGGCCTGATGACAATATTCCTTCCTCTGTTTGTCTTTAATGTGGCATTTCTGATGCCTGGAGATTTTGTCAGGTGTGTTAAGAGAGTGATAAGGTACAGGCAGGGGTAGCTGAGCATTCCAAACAAATAATTCAGTCTTCCTAATGAGAAGAGATGAGAAGGGGGGGAAGGAGGGAGAGAAGGGAGAGGAGAAAGAAAGAAAGAGAAAGAAACCAAGAAACCAAGAAATAAATCAAGAAAGAAAGGAGAGAGAGAGAGAGAGAAAGGGAGGGAGGGAGGGAGGGAGAGAGAGAGAGGAAAGAAAGAAGGAAGGAAGGAAGGAAGGAAGGAAGGAAGGAAGGAAGGAAGGAAGGAAGAAAGAAAAAGAAAGAAAGAAAGAAAGAAGAAAGAAAGAAAGAAAGAAAGAAAGAAAGAAAGAAAGAAAGAAAGAAAGAAAGAAAGAAAGAAGGAAAGAAAGGAAAATTAAACCCTCTCTGTTGCTCTTCCACAGCCACCATGGATCTTCTAGTTGGAAGCTGGAGCCACATCTCTAACTGCAGCTGCTGAATAGCTGTTATGGGCATTTGAACACTTCAAAAACACATTAAACCTTCGCTACACCTGTAGGTATAGAAGTGACATAAATTAGACACAACCGTCCATTGCAAGTGCTATGATGGTGCCTGCTTTTATTTTCGTCCTCTCCTGGGATTTGCTACACAACAGACTGCAAAGGATTTACTTAGTAAGATGGTGTTTTACCTTGTTTTTTTTTTTTTTTTTTCCTTCCAAAATTAGTCTACCACCTGTTTTGTCACTTTGGTATCCTGTGTCGTCATGTCTGGGAGTCTTCCCTAAAACTCTCATCACCTACTCCCTGTTTGGATTCTTGTAAATGGAGAGACGGCTATTTGACAGCTGAAATGAAGGAGACCTTGGCTGAACCGCATCCAATCTTTGTTTTTCTCCCAGCTGCTCTCCCAGATGACACCCACCACTAGTGAAGTTGACATTTTGGGGGAAAATAAACTTGATTCCAAAATTATGGCAACATCTCCAATGGGATGTCTGGTATATACTAGGATCTATTCTGGGAAGATTTTTGAAAAAATAATGAAAAATGTTCAGAAGACTTGAGCCTCCTAAAATAGTCAGAATGACAGCTAATTAGTTGTTTAACAACGTTTTAAACTTTTCTCCCAAGCACCCTGCTGTGGCGTAAATACAAAGAATTCCTTGATTCGAGTATGTGGATCCACTCACTCACCAGGTATCCATGGGACCCCTACTAGTTTAGGCATAGAGCTAGTTTCTACAGATGTAAAAGTGAGACAGGCCTGATCTGATCAAGTGAAGCTTTTGTTCTAGAAGAGGAGAGAGACAAGAGAGAAATCAAGGTAATGTAAAGGAGGTAACTATGATGGGGGAAATACACAGAGAATGACCAGGGTCATTAGGAGAAGACTCTATAGTGAAAAGGATAAGCCCAGTGAAGGACCTTGTGAATAAGTAAGCATTTTAGCTTCAAGGACTAGTCTAGGCTGAGCCCTGAGGAGGGAGACGACGTAGAATGAACAGGAATCAGTGACATGGTTGGTAACTACACTTATTATTCTATACGTATTATACACTGTACTGACCGTATTTATTATAGTATACTTACAGAATACTTACTGACTACTGTATTTAGTATATTTATTATGCCATATTAGAGTGTAACAATATAAGTATGTTACTATATTATACTATATTATATTACTGTATTACTATTTATCAGGGAATTCCAGATGAGCTCAAGTCAAAATCCAGATCCTGGTTGTTTATAGAACTGTGGGTTATTTGCTAGAGATTATACCTGGATAATCTGTCTATTCATTTATTCCCTGAGCAAGTAATTCTGACTTTGCACCTGCACCAGATCCTGGGGCAGTTTCTCTCATAGTTGTGTGCAGGGACTCTTATGGGGTGCACTAAAGTGAAGATTCTGGGCCTGCAGAGGGCGACCCAGGGAGCAAAAGCCTCTTCAGATGGAACGTGGGGAGTGGAATCATCGAAAGAGATCCCTAGTTCAGGTGATTCCTCCGGACACAGAAGCCCGGGAGATTCTGCACCAGAACACACGTCTGAGTCCTGGTGGCTCTGCCTGGGTTCCACACTCACACTGGAATGAGGAGAGTCATTAATAGCCTTCCCACGACCTCTTATAACACTAGACGGTGGTTACCCCTCGAAAGCAGGGAAACAATTACCCAAACAACAGAGAAGAAATGAGGGAAGGGAATTCAAGATGAGATGCTCCTATCACAAAATAAGACATGTCTCAGGTAGAGAAACTGGAACATAGGCACTGTTTCATTTGGCTCATGTCACACAGGTTGGAGGCAGCCAGGGCAGGGATGAAACTCGCCTCTATCTGATTTTAAAAATAACTGTGCTTAACTGGTAAATGTACAGATTTTCCCCCATATACTGGCTGCGTACACATTAGTACTTTGTGGCAGCTTGGATTTTCTAATGATGGCTCTGTGCGTGTGTGTGTGTGCGCGCACGTGCGCACACACACACGTGAGCTTCAACCCTCTTGGTCTTCCTACAGTGCGACTGACAATCATCCAACCAAGGGTAAATACTTCCCTTCAATTTGTTCAGGGGCTTGTTACTCCGCCGGCCAGCAGAGTGGGACAGAAATGATGCTGTATGACTTTGAGGGTAGGTCACATTGTGGTGATAGCTTTGTGCCCCCTCTCTGTTTCTCTGTCTCTTGTCTCTTTCTTTTCATGTTTCTCTCTCATTCCTCTCTCTCTTTGTCTCTGACTGTCTCTCTTTCTGTCTCTATCTTTCTTTGTCTCTTTGCCTTTCTCCGTCTCTTTTTCTCTTTCTCCCTCCTTCTCTCTTCCTGGCGCACTTACCCTCACAACCAGCCACCACAACATCGTGAGGAATCCAGCATACGTGGCGAGGTCACGAGTGAGCGTTTCCATCAAGCGCTGCAAAGGCCCCCGGGTGCGTGCGTGAATGAGCCTTCAGCTGATCTGAGCAGAGCAGAGGTGGGCCATGTCCACTGAGCCTTGCCCAAAGCACAGGCTCTTCAGCGAAGTAAATGCTGTCATTGTTTTAGGCCCCTGAGCTTTGAGGTAACGTGTTTCTCAGCCACAGGAACTAGAACAGATTTGGTAGCTGGAAGTGAGCTGCTGCCGTCACAAATGAACACATGTGGAGACGGCTTCAAGGCAGGAAAGTGAGAGGAAGCATGAAGTGCTGTGAAGAGGCTGTTAGCAGAAGCCCTTCCATGTGTCAGTTGGCTCTCAGTGAAGGTTTAGGAGAAAGTGAGATATTCAAATAAAATGAAGAAAATACTATTGAAAGATAGAGAAGAGGGGACAGTTGTTAGTGGCAACAAATGTTGCATTGCCTATGTTAACGGAGAAGTCAGAAAATGTGCCTAACAAGCTGGATGGTGCAGCTAACGAGAGCCCCGGGCAGACAGCTGCAGACGCCACCTGCTTCCTCCCACCGCCCACAGTAGAATCTGAAAGGGCGGAGACAAGCTTAAGGAAAAGAATGTTCAATGTAAAGAAACTAGACATTTTGGGGTTCACCAATAGCAAACTATTTCTCATTTCCAGCCTGCTTGGATGGAAAACAGTGCTTAAACTAAGAAATGGCTTCTGGGCAAAGATAAATCCAAGATACTGGGAGGTAAGCAGGCCTAAAGGTGAAACTAAGAATGTAACTATAAAACTGTTTATTAAGGCCTCAGAAGGATTCAAGAAGGCGCCCAAAGTAAACAGGGACCTTGAAAGAAGGCTTTATAGATTCTCTCCATCAGACGACAGGGCTTCTAAGCATCAGAGAGGTGCGTTGCCACAGCAGGCGTAAAGGAAGGTCAAGTTCGAGTAGGGTTGATCTTGATGAGATCGGTAAGGGTGGGTTTCCTACCATAGAGTGTACCTAATGCAAATCACAGGAGATTCAGAGACATCTAATGAGAGTGGCATCTGCAAACGCAATACCAGGTGGAACTAAAGGTGACAGAGACAATACAAAACGAAAAGATAATTAGGAGCAAGGAAGCTACCATAGGCAGAAAGCAGTCCAAGTAAACTATTGTTGTACAGGTGCCAGACCTTCCTTATGCAAAGGGAGGGACACTCATTGTGAGAAATCAAGAGCCTTCAAGGAGAACCCAAGAGCCCTGGAAAACTGTTTCTAGGCAAGAGGATTATACGTTAGTCACAAAACTATCAATACATCCTAGCTAGATTTCAGAATTACTAAGGACCACTCCTGCCTTCCTTCTATTTTTCCCCTTTTTGGACGGGAGGACCTATAGCTGTTACTCTTTGAACACCCCAACGTTTTGTATTTGGCATATAGGGGGTGGGTGGTAAATTCTCCGTTTAGTTCACGAAGATGAAGAGCAAGAGGAACTGGACTCAAATAGTTGTGATGAGTCACAGCTGAACCCAACTTAGGTAACACTGTCTTGGACTCTGAGCTCAAGGCTGATGCCAGAAGGGAAGTCTTGGCAGAAATGAAAAGCACATTTTGCATAAGCGAGGGATGTGAAGCGTTGCTGCCAGAACGCAGAATGTGGCAGGAGGCAGTTTCCAGATGTAGCCATAATTGCATCACGTTTCCTACGTTCTTTCCCCGCTGTGAATGGAATTTCTTCCACTGAGAGGAGGGGTAGGACTTTCCTCTCCTTGAATCAGGGTTTTGTGGGTTCTCTGACCAAGAGTCTGGTGGACGAGACAGCATGTGACTTCTGAGGTTAGGGCATAAAAGTGAGAGAGATTCTCTCCCATTGTCTCTTGGTCTTTCTCCCTGACTCCCTCCTTTGGAACCCAGCCATTCTTCTTTGTGGAAGCCTTGGCCCTGGACACTGATAATTCCAACTAAAGTTTCAGCCAGGAGCCAGCATCACCACCAGATGTGTGAATGAGCTTGCCTCCAGATGATTCCAGCCCCCAGCCTTTGAGTCACCCAAGTTCATGCTGATTGGAACAGAGACACACTCTCAAGGCTGAGTCCTACTGAAACTACACACCCACAAGCAAAATACATTTTTGCTATTAATTATGTAGCTACAATAAGATGGGAATTCTGCTTATATGAGCATCACCTTACTTTACCCAAAGTGAATATTTTTCAAAACACAGAAAGTAGATGTGTTATAGTTAAAGGAATCTTAAGACATCATCTTATTAATGCCCTAAGTTTACTTGATTTCAGACTTTAAATCATTTATGGTCTTAGGTAGATTTAATTGTTTGTCCCTTTCTCATGAATTTTCCGTACTGTTACTATAGCACCAATCATCTTGTATCTTACTTGGTGTTTACACTTCAGTTTATTCCCTTTTGAATGCACTCCACAAGGATAACAGCTTAACTTTTAGTTCTATGCCCACCATCAAGCATAATACCTAGCATATATCAAATGCACAGATTTTTGAGTTGCTTACTGAATGCTGGTAGGACTAAAACTGAAACCTCTTAACTAGAGCAGAAGGTCTGAAAAGCAAAGTGCTGAAAAGAGTATGCTAAAGAGTGAGACAGGTATATAGATGGTCAAATTCCAGTTTTGCATCTCGGCAGCTGTGTGGCCTCGAGAGTGTAACTTAAACCCTCTAAGCCTCAGTTTGCTCATCTGTTAAATGGGGTCATTAATTACATCTGATAAATTGACTGTGAGAATAATATGAGGCAAGGCATTTACAGCTCTGTGTAAATTAACTGAATCCTATCAATGAAAGAATATATTATAAGCAGTGCATCAATATCCATATGAAAGCAATTTGTGAATCCCATAGAAGCCACGGGATTGATAATAGTTATTGAAAAAAATTAAATGATCTTGTATATTTAAATCTGCATAGCACAATACCTGACACATAGTAAGAACTCTGTAAGTATTAGTTATCACATCTTTAAGACACTGATACTTGCCTATCTAATTTTCATTCTTGCCTTCTTTCTTGATAATAGGATTCTAATTTTTGTTTGGGGAGACAATGTGCTCAGATAAAAAGGACATATTCCAGCCTCCCTACTGTTAACAGTGGCCATTGTGATTCAGTTCTCTGCAGTGCACATGATTCCTGGGCAATTTTTCTGAAAAGTAAGATAATCTTATATACTGTTTAGAAAAGCAATGTATCCAGCCCAAAGTGTATGCGATCAGTCCTACTTATAGCTATGGTGCCCATGAAATACAATTCTGTCAATTAGAACACATCACATTTCTCCTGGGTGTTTGAGGTAAATTTGACCTTTGTAACACAGGCACCCACTTTTTCCTATTATATCAAGATTATCTCTACTCAAAATGTATAAAACTTGGGCTACTCAGGCAGAAGACTCTGAAACAGAGATTAGTCTGCAGAAACATGATTAGGAGTTCTCATAGGATCCAAACTTGCAGAAGGAAGGGAAGGAAGCAGGGTGGGATAGAGGAGGAAGAGCAGCTACAAGGTAGACAAAGATACAAGGAGCTCTGAGGACAAGAATACCCTGCAGAATCATTCCGCGTTGCACAAAAAGACTGAGCTCTGTGTCAATGGTTACTGGACGAGTGCCACCTCAGAAAGGGGGCATAAGTTTGAGCTGAGGCAGTTCCTGAAGGGGACTGTCAGCTGAGGGCTGCAGGCCTGCTGCACTCCAGTCCTCCCATCCTGAAGCGGGAGCTAAGCAGTGCTCACAACATCCACAACAATCAAAATATAAGGCTGGAGTTGTAGCAGCCATTTTGAGGGTACGAGGCAAAGAAAAGATTTTGGATGAAAACCACACGTTAAGCAGAAAGACAGAAGGATCTTGGGACACTGATAACATTGTGCAATCCTAGACTGACCTTCTCTAGACTTTTATTATGTCCTAAAAATAATTTCCCGTTTGCTTAAACCACTATATACAAAACTTTGATATAGTCTCATCATTTGCCAAAAATGCAAGTATAATAATACAAATAAAAATTATTAATGCATTTTCCATTATTTTAATTTATTTTCTAAGAACCACGCTATATCTTTCCCCTTGTAGGTAATAGTTTATTATTGTTGCTGCTGTTATTATTATTATTATTCCTCTAGGAAGTCTACCATAATTCAAGCCCTCAAAGGTTTCTTCCCATTGTGACTGCCAGGTAGCACTCATGTTGTGCTGTGTTCATTTTAAAAAACAGTGTATGTTTCGTTTCATGTTTTTTTCTATATTCAGTCTTGTGTTACCTGATTGTTTCATGTGTGTCATCAGGTCTTCCCCCAGTTCTTCCACGGTAAGCCATTTGAGAACAGGTTTTACAGATTACACGTGCATCCTCCTCAGTTTGAATGTATAGTAATACGGGGCACATAAAAGTGATGGATCAATACTTGCTGAAATGAACGAGAGCTCTAACACCACAATTTTAAATATATGTTAGCGCTCCAATAACATGATAAACTAATAAGGCACTCTGTCTCTTAAAATAAACAGAATAAAAGGGCTATAAAATCAGATCGCTTAATTCCCTAGCAGTGAACTTTCATTTCATGAAAAGCAGTCTGTGTCTGAGAACACTGCTCTCCTCTCCCAAAGCATCCGCGTGCAGCCTGCATATTGACCTTTGTTTTAAATGCCCTCTGAGAGTCAAAGGGAATCAGAAGCAATGACCTGATACCCTCCATAAAGGGTAAGTGCAGAGTTCTCATCAATAGTAAATAATGCACAAACAAGGAGTGGTGGGGAACCATCCACCTCCTACATATGTATGGAGAGCGCTGCTCTGTGAGGGTCCAAGGACAAAGTACAAGGACCTTGAGACGGTGCCCTGAGCCTGCCTTTCCTCCACTGCTCCTTCCAAAGTATAGCTGAGAACTCACTACATTACTCTGAGCATCAAAGGGTCTTAAGAGAAGGCAGAAGACAGTGAAGAGAAGGGTACACATGTCAGTTCACGAGCAGTCTGATACCAAATAGGATACAGCTCTGGATTGTGACGTTATCAACTGCAGCAAAACAACATTCTTCATCAAAAACCCACTCACCAATTTTATTAGCCGAGTTCTGCAGAAAAATGGGCTGAATCAACACCTGCAGGCTGAAGGATTTATTGGGAGTTATGATCTCAGAGGAACAAGAAGGTTGGAAGGAAGAAATGCAGTGGGGGAGAGAAAGCAAATACAAACTGGCAAGTGAGTTTTCAAGAGCAAAATGTATCAGATGTAGAAATCAAGCAAAATGGGTCAGGTGAGGAAATTAAGGAGTACTGTAGCTTTTTAGAATGTCTTGTCATAGTTTTAAAATGTTAACCCTCCTGCTCTTCAAGAGTTATAAAGAGAATATTTAGCAAGCAGTGTCTAGTTTAGAGTTAAGGAAGCCTTTCCTGAGAAATTCAAGTTGATCGATAGGAGAAGGAATTAGTGACAAATCTGGGAGGGGAAGAATAAACTAGGAAGAATGTCACTTTTCTGAATTCTGGAACTTAATACTGAATTCCTTTTGCAAAAAAATTGCATATATATGTATATGAGATAGATAGATAGATAGATAGATAGATAGATAGATAGGGAGAAAGATAGATGAAGACATTGGTTTGCTGCAGTTAGTAATGTAACCTAAAGCCTTCCGCTACTTGGCATAGTGTGTTTAAAGTGTAGGAAGAAATTAACTATCAATTTAGCTATTCCACAAGCAAGACACCCCTCAAACAGAAAGATACACACGTTTACTTTTACCAATTATACATTCACTAATTCAGACCAGCTTTCCTACTGGGATGATAAGTTATACAACAAAGGACTTGTATCTAGAATATAAACTCTAAATCAAAAGTAAGAAAGCAAACAATCCAGTTAAAAAATGGGCATAAGACTGGAACAGATGCTTCATCAAGAAGAATATACGGATGACAAATAAGCCCAGGAAAATTTGTTTTCAACATTATCAGCCATTCGGGAACTATAAATTAAAGCCACATTAAGATACTATCATGTATCTACAAGAATTGCTAAAATAAAAAAAAAAAAATTTAAGCAATATTAAATCCTGTCAAGGCTGGGAAAATTTTTAATTTAACTATTTTCAAATTCATATTTATTAAATACTATTTCAAATTCAATGTTTCTTTCCCTTTCATCTCCATTCTACTGTTAAGCCAACACGATCAATTTTTCATTTCAGATTGTATTTTTCAGCTTTAGAATTTCCACATGGTTGTTTTTTATAGCTTTGTTTCTCTGCTAACCTTTCCAATTTTTTTTTTTTACTCATCACCAGCATATTTTACTTTCTTCTGTTAAACAAAGCTATAATAGCTTTAATTACCCTTTTCAAAAAACCACTTCGGGGTCAGCTTAGGGTTGATATCACTAGAATGTCTCTACTTTTATTTCTCTGGTTCTCGGTGCGTCAAGCAATTCTGAATTGCATACAGAACACCGTTAGATTCTGGACTTTGCTGTTTTTCTGGAAAGGGTGCTGATGTTTTGTTTTTACAGAGAATTAAACTGGTAGAATTCAAACTGCAAGCCTTGTCTCTGAAGAAGCAGCTTCCTTTTTAGTTTAATTCTTTTATCTTTATGTATTCTTCTTGTGTACGTGTGTTCCAAGGATTAGCCAGCAATCTGGGAAGAATTTATGCACAGCTTGAGGTCTGTCTTCTCTGGCTCTTTCCTTTCTGAGATTCCCTCCTCACCTTCCAGTGGCCCCAGGCTCTGTTCTTTCTTCAACTGATTGTAAAACTGAGTAAGTTGACAATAAATCCATAGAGGGATATACCCTATAAACATACTATTAAAAATCGAATCTTAAATCGTTTCCGGCAGTTCTGTAATTGGGAGAATAGTACTATTTTTCCTATTTCATGACTTCAATTGGAGTTTCAACAATGTTTGTCTTTCAGTGATTCATGGAGCTGTATATTATTCTCTCAACTGCTGTCCGCTTGTGTGATATTGTTCACAATACTAAAAATTTGATGCACAAGACTGAGCAAATATATCTTCCTTTTAGGTTTACGCTGAAATGACTAATGCCACTGTTTCAGTGGGAGCGAGCTTTGGGATAACAAAGATTATTTGGAATAAAAATTACATGGTAATTTAATGTCTAAAAATATGATCTAGTTACATAGTTGATGATAATGACTTGCCTGTATGTTTTATTACATTGTCAGTTCTGGAAAGGGAAAATAAGGATGTTTATCTTCTCCACCATCTGTTAACCTGCTTATTTGTTATTTGGTCAATAGTCAGATATTTATGAAGTGCTTGTTTATCGAGTTCATACTATTCTTGGCACTGGGGATATACAGGTAAATAATGCAGAGAGAGGGATCACGACTTCACAAAGCTTATGTGGACATGGAACACAAGGAAGTCTTTTAAAATATTAACCTATTATAATGTCAGGTGATGACCGTGCAATTAATAAATCTGGCAGAAGTGACAGATCGTTGAAGAGCGTAATCATTTATATTGAACAATCAGAGAAGGTCTTTCAATAGTCGATTTT
Source organism: Camelus ferus (assembly GCF_009834535.1). Classification (NCBI taxonomy): domain Eukaryota; kingdom Metazoa; phylum Chordata; class Mammalia; order Artiodactyla; family Camelidae; genus Camelus; species Camelus ferus. The sequence goes on along the minus strand of NC_045714.1, from coordinate 9,136,069 downwards.
GCCCTTGTCCCGTCTTCAGGATGAATCTGGTCTGTTCTTGGAAGAGGAGAAGGAAAGTATAATGATAAAAAATAACACTGGGGTGTTATTTTCAGGATGGTGTTCCTAAAATAAATGTTTTAATGTTTATATTAAAATAGTGCAGTTTTTTTAGCTTAGGAATCTGCTTTGAAGGCAAAGAATTCATTTTCTTGATGCACTAATTTATTTTAACACCAACTTTAAATTTGATTTTGAACACTTTGCCTATAATTAGCCTAACATCCTTAAATGGCTACCAAAAAGAGTATTTAGGCCAATATAGCTGGGATTTTTATTTCAACGCAGTACCAAGTAATTAAGTTCCCAAGTTAATTCTCCCTTTGTTTTTAGCCTGACTATACAGGGACAGAAGGAAACGTAATTCTCTTTGATACTTGAAACAAATTTACTTGGCTTGGATCCTGACAAAGCCTTCATTAAGATCTGCGATTTTAAAGATGCCACAAGCCTCTTGACAAGTGTTAGCTGATTTACAGCATCCTATCCAATTATACTGCAACTTAAGGTGCATTATTATCATTTTAGAGGAAATACTGAGATGCTCAGATACACTTGACAGTTTATTTCCTTGGGAGTCATCTATAATTAAAACTCTCTTAGGTAGCTCCCCGCACGTAGCACTGCTGCTTTGAGATTTCCGAGACAAAAAGACAACACATTGAAAAGCCTGCTCTTCACAAAGGTCCTTTTTGGCATCACAAACCCTAGAGTCAGAGGTTCAGTTGCTCCACATGAGCCAGTGAGAAAGAACCTTGGGCTAAGTTCAGAAACGGCAATGTGGCATCCTTAAACGGCGATGCTCTGCATTTCCCTGAGTCTAGGAAATTTTGATCCTTTTTCTTTCTAATGCATAGATTCGACAATGTGAGTATAAATATACTCCCTTTTGGACACTGTCTGCACAAAAACATAAATGAAGTCAAAAGTGTTTAACAGGAAATACATTTTAAGTAACAATGTCTACTAATGAGACATCTTCCCTTGAGTGATGCACTCAAGGGCAGCCGTTCTCACTCAGCGAACTGACTGGCGCTCCTATTGTTTGGGTGCTGTATCATCAGCCTAAAGTCAGGGATTTCTTCACTCTGTTCAAACTGCAATATTCTCCATGCAGCTTAGGCCTCTTACTCATCATCCATGTAGGTGGAAAAATAAATTTATTCTCCTAGGTACCTCATATTGAAATCAATAATCTTTTGGAGAATACATTTGGACTCCATGTAAAACAGCAAGAAAATACAACAGCTTCCTAGGATTGACTATAACAAGCGATGACCATACCGCTTTGAAGAAATCATAGAACTTTACGGAGGGTCATAAAGCAAAATTTGAACAAATGGATGAATATATCATAGTCCTGAGTGTAAAGACCAAATGTTTCAAAAGTGATGATTCTTCCTAAATTAATGTGTGGATTTAATGTGATCCAATTCAAATGAGTGGAATATTTTCTTAACTTGTTAACGTAACTCGTAAGTTTATTTATCAGAGTAAATGAGCAAGAATAGTCAAGGAAATTGTGGAAAAGAATGATACTAGATCAGGCCAAGTTCCTTGTGTTACCAGTATGTGTTACAAAATACAGAAATGAACACAGTGTGGTGTACCTGAAATGTTAACAACTTGTAGAAGCTTAAGCTCAGAAACAGAAGAAATTGATAAATAATAAATTTAGCCTCAGATTAGCTGGAAATAAATGTTTATTTCATATATTGTAGAGAAGTTAAATAAATTTGGGGGAAAAAAACTCAAATAGAGTTTCATGTCAATTCTTAACCAAATCAAGGCAAAATGGATATTTGAAACATAGATATATTAAATATCTAAGTAAGTGCAGTCTTGATATTTTAGAAGCTCTAAAGCAACATTTTTCTGATTTTCATAAAAAAACAACATAAAGAATCACAAGGAAAAATCAGGATAATTCATTGCACCAAAAATGAAATCTTCTCTAATCAAAATATATATATATCGTGTAATGTTTGAAAGGCAAAGAGCAGCTTTATGGCTTCTGATCGTCCTTGGCCAGCAGTCTATCACTCAGATTCTCCCAATTTCACCATATAAAACCTTCACAGCCGTAGAAAATCACACCAAAAACCATGACTGACAGTCAACGCATTACCAGATCCTGGAGGGTTTTTTACTAGTTTATTTAACTTCTGAAGCTGAAAGACAAAATGACTAGCAGCTGACCCTGAATGCTTTTTCAAAGAACAAATTTTTTTCAAAGAACAGATTTGCGAGCCCAGCTGATGGTAGCAGGTACTCTGCACCTCTCCAGTGCCTGCTGTGTGCTCAGAAATCCAAAGTTAGCTCCAACGATATCGGGCACTGACCCCACCCTGATCCCCTGGACCCCCTGAGAACCACAGGAGATGAGAGACACTGTCCATGGCCTTTGCATTCTAGGAAATTCTTAAGTAGTGCTACTGAGGACTTACATTCTTATGTGAGGAGGTCTTCATATCCCATGATAACTGTTATCAGAAAAAGGTCACCATTTAAAATAAGTTAATGGATAACGGGAACCACATTTTTACAGTGTACAATAACAGAACAATTTGATAGGGAGTTATGTTGTGAAATATGACTATTTATCAAGATACTGGATATATAATTATTGTAATAGAAAAAATAGAATGTTTTGGGTCATAGTTTAATTTTCAGACAGAATTCTATGATAATTACAGACTTATGTTTATATTTGACATTCACAGTAATATCTTAATGGTAGTCAAATAGCTATAGAAGTCTCTAAATACTTATTCTCAATTTCTATCCTTTTCTCATCTCAGGCTGGTGACAAACATTTCACGGACTAGTATGGACTTATGTGAGCCTTTGAGGAGCACTGCATTAAGAAACATTTTAAAGGGGGTGGGTATAACTCAGTGGTAGATCCCATGCTTGCCATGCACAAGGTCCTAGGTTCAAACCCTAGTACCTCCATTTAAAAAAAGAAAAGAAAAGAAAAGAAAAGAAAAGAAAAGAAAAGAAAAGAAAAGAAAAGAAAAGAAAAGAAAAGAAAAGAAAAGGAGGATTGGCCAAGATGGCGGAGTAGAAGGACACTCATAGCGCACCCTCTCCCACAAATACACCAAAACTCACATCCACAGACCCACCCAGCCAACCAGAGCACCTGCTGAACTCCAGCAGAACAATGCCCTCTTCAAAAGACAAAGACACGTTTTAATTCTATGACTTTAATTTTCTTCTGCAACTTCTATGGTGACTGGAATTTTGAATTCTTGTATTATAGGGGCCCATTCATACTACTTCAAAATGGTAAAGTGCTGATGGTATTTGGTGAAAATTTTACTCCAGCCCAACAGATCTAGATTTCTCTCTAGATGATTTTGATGGTTATCTCCAAAGTGGGAACATCCCCATGAATGTAGAGACGAGGAAATTCCGCACCATTTTCTGAATGCTGTTTGTCCAGATGCACCTAGTATTTGAGATTTCCTAGTATTTGAAATTGCTGTTCGGAAGGATGAGACCTGAAGCGGGAGCACTATGACTCACTCCAGGTGCTACTCCACTCACTCGCTGCTGTCGCAGCAGGCAATACACTGCCCCAACGTTCCTGGAACTGTTTTGTAATCCTGCACGTTACACAGTGAACTGAATCAAGAGTAATCCAACCACTTTGTTGATACACAATGAATCTGGACAAAAGAGCTCCTTGCCCATCAGTGAGTAAAGAGAAGAAAAAGGTAAAACAAGGTAAATAAATAACAGCCTGATCACTCTGGGAAAAAAACTTTTAACATATTAAAGTAAACAAATAAAATCCAAGATTTTCAGAAATATCTAAAAATAAGTTCTCCCTGATAAAAGTAGTTTAGAACACGGTTAGGCCAATGATAAAAAAAAAATTAGTTTTTTAAAATTGTAAACAGGCCAAATCTCATTTCGAATCAAAGAAATAAATGTAAACACAACAACATTACATCTTGTCTATCAAACTGTCAAATTTTTATTGGAATTAAATGTACTGTTTGCAATAATACACATAAGCATTTTAATTGTTAATGCTGAACACTGAAAAAAATCCTAGTTAGTGGGGAATTATCCAGTATATAGAGAGTCTTATTCATGATTGTACCTTTGGCCAATGATATCCATTGTTGAATTCTATCCTGAGAGAATAATCAAAGATATACAAAGATTTATGTATAATATTGTTCATATTTAACTTATTTATGTATTATTAATAAATTGGAAACAATGTAAATTTTCACATATAAAATTTAATGTACATCTTCACATTCATATCATGAAATATTATATGATCATTAAATGCCAGTTTTTAATTGTGTTTTATGAATTGTTATAATGTATATAATGAATTCAAGTAAAAATCAGGATAATAAACTTTAGTATGATCTCAATTTCAAAATAAATTTATATGTAAAGAAATTTTATGTACAATTGTAATTGCTGATTGCAATGATGAAAAGTGAAAAAAAAAAACTGCTAAATTTCCAACGAAAGCACTGTGCTATAACATAACTGTAGTATGTAATATTATGCATCCATTCAAGATTATGTTAAAAGAAAATTTAATGAATTGACAAAGTGCTCATAATATACTAAGTGAAAAAAGGCAGCATAATAAATTGTACATAAAGAATGTTTCTTATGATACAAAACAAATACAGAAATGCATGTATGCTTTTTACTGTAGAAATATGTACATAGAATAAATACTAAGAAAATACAACACATGGCCAACAATCTTTTTTGCTCAGTAGTTAGATTAATTTCATGTGCTGTTTGCTATTTTGTATTGTATTATTTTGCCTTTTTAAAATTTTGACAGTGAGCATGTATTAGCTTAATAATCGAGAAGATAAGCTGTTGATGAGTGAGCACTTCTAGGGTGTGTGTGTTCTCCAGAATATGTATTTGTATATACACATATACATTTTATTTATATTCATTTTATCTATCTATCTGCCTACCTACCTGCCTTCCTTTCTATTAGTTTCAGAAGATGAACACACACACGCACACACGCATTTTATTGGTTACAAAATTGGTATGTTTTTCTTTATAATTTTCTCTAAGTAAAATCTCTTGCATTTCTTTGTGGGTTTTTTTTTTTTTCCATGTTCTATGAAAAGATACTGCTTTGTGTTCCAAGAATGTTTTCTTAAAAAAAAATCAATTAGTTCTAAAACACAAACAGTTGTGGAAGTACTACTGGGTAATTAATAACAATATGAACATAGGCAAGCACTGGATTCCAATTAATTTATGCCATAACATGAAATTGTTTGCTAATTTCAACTACAGTACATGCACTTTGTGTTGAAATTTCTTTTTGATTTGCAATTTTAACCAGAAAACTTTGTTGGGAGGTATTGCATTTTTATTAACTCGAGACTCAAAAGCTTTGCATTTGCCATCTGTAAAAAAAAATTAATAAACAGAAACCTCAATTAAATAGAGTTGGAAGACCAGAAGGGGGCGCTCTCATGTTCTGTGCCAATAGAAGAGAAAGAAAGTCCTGGTGAGGACTTAGCCAATGAAAATTCGTGGACTCTTTGTTCACTATGTGCGCCAACTTCTTGTTTCTCTCTATAAAAGTTCTCCTTCCCTTGTTTGGGGGGGCCCTTGCACATGGCGCTTCATGATTGCAGACCCTAAGATTGCAACTCTCTGCTAATTCCAAATAAGCCCATGTTTCCTGGAGAAATATCTGGCAGTCTATTTTTTCCAGGTCAACACTACTCACCAGCTGACATGATTTTCTAAGGACACTAGAAGACTAATTAGCAAGGAGCACATATTAAATGAGTCCGAAGCAAAGGAGTGGATGTGAATCAAAACAAAGACTCTCTAGGACTACATGGCCAGTGCAATGAATTTAATGCAAAGTCTGTATGCAATGAGCACTTGTTTTCATGATTTTGCATTTGGCTGTAGGAAATGAATACAGGCAGCATTACTTGTGAAACTATTAATAAGACAAAATGATTTTGTTTAGCAAATATTGGCATCCTCAGTTCTAACACATTAGACAATGTGGATAAAAAAGATTTCTGCAGATACTACCACTGTTTTCTTTATGCTTCAGTTTACTTTAAATGATATAAAGACACTTACGATGCTGAATATTCCAAAATTCCCAAATTATGGAATTACTCTTTTCTTTCTTAAAGAACAAATGAAAAGTTTAGGAACAAAAAGAGTGAGATAAATTGTATTCTTGGGTTCTGTGTATTAAAGCTACGTTTCATTTTTCCTCATGGCATAAAAAACACATAGATTTATTATTGAAGTACGGAGAACACTCATTCATTCAGTTAGCCCTAGGTTCCTCAGCCTCCACACTATTAATCGTTTGTTGGGGGGCTGTCTGCACATTGTAGGTTACATAGCAACATCTCAGGTCTCTACCTGTTTAACCATATTCAAGAAGAAACTAAGGCATACTTGGATTATAGGAAGTCAAATCCAGAAGGGAGCAGTGATAACAGCGGTTCAGTATAGAGGAATAAACGTAATTGGGCACCGTGACCCTTACACTAAACGATACACACAGTCTATGCATCCAGTTTTCCTAAAAGTACTAAAGTTCTGCTAATCAGCTTAATATTTAAAATTCCATCACATCTGGATTAGAAACAAAGCTCTTACTTTGAATAACATCTTCTAAACCCTACCTTGCAAGTTTGTTACTGAACAGTTTTAATGTTTTGTTTGTAATATTTTATTTGGGACATTACATGTAAATTCAAGTCAGGTGCTTCATCTGACTCATTTTCACATACACACACAATTCCACCTTTTATTTATGTTTTAGAGAATTTTATCTGAGTTATGTGATCCTTGAAAGGCTTTAAAATGCAACTATAAAATCATTTGGTCCTGGAGAAGAGCTGAAGCTTGATAACCTAAATATCTTCCATAAATGTCCATTAAGTTTTCTAATACTTAGAGTCATTTCTTTCCATTCTAGGGATAAGTCATTTTTAAAAAAGTGTTTTCACTCATGTTTTTACATTTCTTTATAGACACCCACTATGCTCTTTACTCCCAGTCTCATTTTTCCACTAAACTAAAAGCTGGATTCGTTTTCCTCATTGGCTGGGCTGGGGCAGAACTCCTGGGAGCTGAGGCTGTGAGGACACAGCGAGATTTTAGTCCAGCCCCGCACAGCTGGAAGGGGCAGGCAGGATTGTCCCTCCACCTAGGCTTGAGGGCTCTGGAAAAGATCTGAACAGACACCTCTCTACAAAATACCAATGCACATATGGAAAGATGCTCAACAAATCAAAACAACAATGAGATACCCTAACAATGACAAAACCCAAAACCAAACCAAAACCCCTGACAGTCCCAAGTGCTGACAAAGATTCAGACCAATAGGAACTCTCATTCATTGCTGGTTGGAGCACAAAATGGTACAGCCACTGTTGAAGTTCATTCTGCAGCTTTTTCACAAAGCTAAACACAGTCTTACCATATCACCTAGCAACTGCACCCCTAGGCATTTGTTCAATTGAGTGGAAAACTTATGTCCCCACAAACACCTGTACATAAATGTTTATTGGAATTTTATTCATAATTTTCAAAAACCCAAAGCAACCAAAATGTCCTTCAATAGGCGAATGAATAAAACAAACTGTTATAAATACGTATAATGGAATGATATTCAGTGATTAAAAATAAATAAGCTATCAAGCCATGAAAAGACATGAAGTAACCATAAATGCATATTACTAAGTGCAAAAGGCCCATCTGAAAAGGCTTCCTCCTGTGTGACTTCAGCTGTGTGATATTCTGGGAAAGACTAAAACCATAGAGGTGTTGGGTGGTGCACAGCTGATGTCTGTCAGCGAAGCCTTCTGCATGATTCTGTAACAGTGGGGGTCTAACCTGCATATGTCCGACCCCGCAGAACAGCACAGCACAAAGTGAATGCAAATGTAAACTGTGGACTTAGGTTTATAATAATGTATCAATATTGGTTCATTAACCATAACAATTGTACCACATGTGTATAATATATTAACAATAGGGGAAACAGTGTGTGGGAAAGGTGGCTTTAGAGGCCTTCTCTGTATTCTCAATTTTTCTGTGAACCTTAAACTGTTCTTAAAAAATAAAATCTACTGACTTAAAAAAAAAAAGGAGCTCCACAGAGTGGGAGAGAATATTTGCAAGACATATAACTGACAAAAAACTCACATGTAGGAATGTATGTGTACATGTATATACGAACAACCTAACAGAACATAAGCAAAAGACTTGAAGAAGGAATTCACAAAAGAGGGAAAAGATAAGCAAAAGGGCAATAAACATACAAAGATGCTAAACTTTATAACGCTCAGGGGAACGAACGCAAATTAAAATAACAATGAGAGTCAACTATCTCCATCAACATAGTTGAAATCTTCAAAAGATTTTTAAAAGCCAAGTAATTGCAATGCTAGGTATCAGCTGAAACCCTTGCATATTGCCAATGAAAACATAAATTACCAGGAACTTGGGCAAAGTGATGGGTGGCGTCCACTCAGCTGAACATATGGGAACCTGTGACAGGTATCCTCTGTGGTTGTGCCCAGTAACCCGCACATCCTGAAATCCATTCCTTTGTATAATTGTGTGAAATTACCCCTTGGATGTGCGCTGTAACTTGTGGCTTGCTTCTAAGTAACACAATAAAGCAGAAGTGATAGAATGTCACTTCCAATGTTCCATTACAAGTCTGGAATTTCCACTTCTGGGAGGATGGAGCAGACATACGTTTCCCTGTATGTCCCACTAAGTACCATAAAAATTTTTTTAAAACCCAGGATAGTGTTTATAAAATAAACGTAAGAAGGCTCTGAAAGGCAGAGAAAAGAAAGCGGACAGGTTTCTGGAGCTAAGAACCCTGGGACCCAAGGAACAGCATGGTCACGAGTTCTCTGGGTTTTCTTTTTTCCTCATGTTTCCCAGACTCGGAGCTGAAGAGCCAGCATCCCAGCAATGCCCCAGGCACAGACAAAGAGGCCTGACCTCTCCAGCCAAAAGGCAAGAACAGGGCAGCCTACAAGAGACAGAACTTCTAGACAGCAACTCCTTTTCTGCAGTCAAATAGCACAGAGAAAGCCAGTGGCTCACCCCAACCCCCAACCGCAAATACTGAGTATGGAGGCCAGATTTTACCCTTGGTTTGCTGTAATGAGTCACCCAACCTCCCCACTGGGGTGGTGTCAGAGAAGGCCAGGACTTTCATTTCCCCCAGGAGGTATCAAGGCCCCACCTCACAGTGCCAGTGGAGACCACATGGGCTTCCACTTCCACAGGAACCTAGACTTCTACCCCAGCATGGCAGTAATAAGTCACCACTCCCTTCCCCTGGTGAAGCATGGTCAGAAGTAGCCAGATGAAACAGTTTAAGTACGATCCAGGGTCTCGCAACACAATGCACAGAATGTCCACTTTTCCACCAAAAATCAAGCATCATGCCAAGAGCCAGCACTATCTCCAGCTGAAGGAAAAAAAAAAAGAGCAACCAATAGATGCCAACCCCAAGAAAACACTGATGTTTGAATTAAATCATCTGACAGATTTTAAAGCAGCCATCGTAAAATGCTTCAAAAGGCAATCACAAACATGATTGAAACCAATAAAAATCAGAAAGTTTCAGAGAAGAAATAGAAGATATACAGAAAATCCAATGAAATTTTTTAAATAAAAAAATACAATAACCAATTTAAAAGTCAGTAGATAGAACAATAGAAAGTATCCATCCTTAACAAAACAGAGAAAATATATTAAAAAAAAAAACAAAAAAAACAGAGTGCCAGGGACTGCTGGAACTGTAATAAAAGATGTTACATTTGTGTAATCAGAGTTACAGAAGAAGAGAAGGAGGGCAGGGCAGGCAAAGGACTCAAAGAAATAAGCATCTTCATTCTGAAAATTCCCCAAGTTTGGCAAAAGACATTAACCTAGAGATTCAAGAAGCTGAAAAACTCCAAACAGGCTAAATGAAAAGAAACCCATATGAAGACACATTACAACCAAACTTCAGAAAAAACAATAAAAGAAAAAATCTTGAAAACAATAAAGAGAAAAATCCCTTACTTATAGGAAAAAAACAATTTCAATGGATATACAAAAAGAACTCTCAAAACACAATAGTAAAAAAAAAAAAAAAAGAAGAAGAAGAAAAACTCAAAAATTCAAAAAGAAAATAAGGAAAAGATAACAAAAGACATTTAACTATGGATGCTATGCAGATAACAAACACTTGGAAAGATGCTCAACATAATTGCCCACTAGAGAAATGCAGATTAAAACCACAATGGGATATCATGACATACCTACCAGAATGGCTAAAACTAAATGTGTATATATATTATATACCCACACACACCATCAAATACTGGAAAGATGGAGAGAAACTGATCACTCTGAAAAACAGCCCAGTGGTTTCTTTAAAAGACTAAACATGGAACTACCATATAAATCAGCAAGTGCACTGCTGGGCATTTATCCCAGAGAAATAAAAAAATCATGTTCACACAAAAACCAGAGTATAAATGTTTACAGCAGCTTTATTTGCAATAGCCAGAAATTGGAAGCAAACTGCATGGGTTCCCTGTTGCTGCTATTAACTAATTAGGACCCACCCAGGGACTTAAAGTAACACAAATGTATCATCTCGCAGTCCTGGAGGTCAGAAGCCCTACAATCAAAGTACCAGCAGGTCTCTGTTCCTTCTGGAGACTTTAGAGAAGATTCCATTTCCTAGCCCTTTTCCAGTTTCTGGTGCTGCCTGTATTTCCTGGCTCCATGGCTCCAACCTCTCCTTGCATCATCACATCTTCTCTGTCTCTGCTTTCACTGTTGCATCTCCTTTTTCCCCCCTCTTCTATTTCTTACCTTCTTGCTTCTCTCTTACAAAGATCATGATTAAATTTGTCTCACCCCCAAAATCCAGGATAATCTCCTCATCTCAAGATTTTTAATTATCTCTGCAAAGTCCCTTTTGCCATGTAAGGTAACTTATTTAGAGATTCCAGGGTTTAGGACATAGATATCACCAAGTGATCACTATTCAACCTACCCCAAAGACAGCTGCTCTTCAGTGGATGAGGGGTAAAATAAAGTGTGGTATAACCACACCACAGAATGCTACTCAGTAATAAATAGAAACAAATTGTAATTGCATGCAATCACCTGGATGAATATCTGAAGAATTATGCTGAACGAAAAAGAAAAAAAAAAAAAAAACAATACCAAAACGTTGTATACTATATAATTCCATTTAAATAACTTCCTTGAAATGAAAAAAAAAATTATAGAACTAGAAAAGAGAGCAGCAGTTGCCAGGGATGAAGGAGGGAATGTTTCCCTACCTTTAGTACATATTATTCAGTGCATTCAGTGATGGAACATATGAATTCAAAAGTAAATAAAAGAACTAGTAATTGTATAATTCCAGATTAGCGCTTAGTGAGATTCGTCTTTCCATAAAGTTTACTTTTAAGAAAACAAAATTAGTAGCATGCACCGCAGCTGCTGACATTTTCCCCTGCTTCTCGGCGCCCTGTTATCTCAGCTGGTCTAGGCGTATCTCTGCAATTACCACAGTGGTGCGGGCGGCCCTCGGGCCACTTAGGCTGACACTTTGAAATATTAGTGGGGAAACGCTGCAGGTGCAGCGGCTGGCAGAGGCCCAGCGGCAAGTTTGCATCAGCCCAGAATGTTAAAAAGTTTCGTGCACTACCCCTTATGTGATTAAGCTGTTTCAATTAGAGGCCGAAAATCCCATTTTCTTTGGCAGGCACCTTGTTTTTCATCTGGAAAGCACCATCACTCCTCCAATGAAAAGAAAACCCTCATTTTCGAGGATTGTGTTGTGGATGTGATCATCGCTGCCCCGCCGTCAGGAAGCACAGCCGGCGCTGAGTGTGACAGGTTGACAGGACAGAGGATACCTCCGCTCCCCACCGAGACAGCCCGCTCGGCTTTCTCGCTTCCCGGAACGCTGCCGACGCGCTCAGACTCTACCCACAGCCTGACACCGTCTCCGCGGTCACGTGTCCTGCCCAGCGCTTTCATCCCTGTCACCCGCACTTCCCTCATTAGATCTGGATCATCTCATACACGCCTGGCTGTCAGGTGAGATGATTAGCTGAGATGAGATAAAAATCATGTATAATCGAAATCACTTTTTAAACCCTCTTCATATTGGATCATATTAAGGATTTATTATAAATGTTAGATGTGAGGGGGAAATGGAAGCTGTGTAGCGGGGGGAGCTGCTTTATCAGTTAGGGATGCATCCTGGAGAGCTCGTGCACAAAGCGACACAATGTCTGGGATTTGATTTAAAGGAACACAGCAAGGGGGGAGGGCACAGCGCAGTGGCAGAGCGCATGCTGAGCACGCACGAGGTCCTGGGTGCAACCCCCAGTACCTCCTCCAAAAATAAATAAAATAAGCAAACCTAATTACCACCCCCCCAAAAAAAACCCAAAAACAAAACAAAACAAAAAATCCAAAAACAAAAACAAAAAGTAATACAGCAGCAACTAAAAGTGTGGTGGGTAGATAAACCAAGATTGAAAAAATGTGGATAATGATTGAAGCTGGGTAGTGAATATGAAAAGATTTATTATACTTTTCTCTGTACCACTGTTTATATTTGAAATTTTATATGTTCAGAATGTTAAAAATACTTTAAGTGGTGCGTTAAGAACAGTGTATATATATGTGTATATACACACATGTACATATCCTCTCTGTTGACTGCGGTGTTGGCTTCATTAATAGGCGGGTTATTCCTTTTTGTCAGCAAATAGTCCCCAGCAGGTCCAGCACTGCCCCACACCATCTCAGCCACCCCAATGGGAAAGAAGGCTTCTGTTTTCTAAGAGCTCTAAGTTAAGTCCACACGCTGCGTGGCATCAGCCTGGCTGGAGTCGTAGGACACTTCTAATCCAGTCACTAATGGGCCAAACCTGGGTTCTGTGTCAACCACTGGACCTCGTAGTCTGCTGGCAGGGCCAGGGGTGTTCTGGTCAGCCTTCCCTGAATCATGTGTGCCCAGAAGTGGGAGGACTATTTCCTAAAAAGGAAACTGAGGCGCTATTATCGTATTAGAAAGGAGACAGAAACGGTATTCGTCAGCAGGGCTCTGTGGCTTTACAAGTTCCCCCTAACCCTCCTGGGCTCCTGTTTCTTCATCAGTTTGAGAGGTCAGGCTATTCGACTTCCAAGTCCCTATCCGTCCTGAAAGTTGAATGATGCACAACGATGCAGGTGAAACCTATTATTGTGATCGCAGGAGGAAAACCACTTTTGACACCATCATTGTGATGAATTCTGCTGCTGAAGGCTGTCAAAACCAGGGGCGGGGGTGGCTTAAGTATAAAATAAAGACAAAAAAGAAAAATCCAAAGCTCTTTATCGCCCTCTCTCTACTTCCCTCACTCTCCCAAGCCACCATACAAGATACAGCACTTACTGGGACTGTGGGTCAGGCAAAGTGTTCCAGGACTGGTGGGATTCTAGCCGTCATCGGATTTGGGGAGTAAAGCCTGGGAAGAATTCTCTTTTGTTTTCCCTGTTGCCTAACCTTCCGCTTGCTAAGGAAGCCTGTGTTGATGGACAGCCTCAAGCATTTCGATGTCTACTATGACTCAAGGCCCGCAAATTCTGCCCGGCTGATTGAATGAGGCCCTGGGTTGGAAGAGATTACCTGGCTGGTACCAGTGCCACGGGATGCCAGGTCACTCAGAGTGCTGCCTGCCACCAGGAGTCTTTGGGGCGCGTGTGAGGGAAGCTGCTGGATGCTGTCAACGTGGACAAGCAGAAGGAAGGTGGTCGGAAGGCAGCTCCTCTGGAAATGCAATTAGCCTTTCATGGCTCCTGCCACCACTGAATTCCTCAGTCCCTTGTTTCATTCACACTTCTGCTCACCCCTAGGAGCCCGCACCTAGCCGTGGAACAAGTTCACACACCCTGCGCTTTGCAGGTGCTGAGCAAACCATTTGCACTTGTCACTAGCACTTTTGCCCATGACTCACTGAAGCACAGGACAGAATGCAACCTCTCACATTTCTCTTAGAGGCACAGATACAGCTTCTTCATTTGCCTCCAACACTGGAGTCTCCTTGGGCCTCTCATCCACGTCTCTGACCTGTAATTATCCACCAGAAAGTACGATATTTTGCCAAGCTCTGTCGGAACTCTCAAGTTACTTCTTATTTTTCTTTTGCCTCGTGTTACCCCCTCGCGGTGGCAATGACAACATCGACAACGGCCAAAAAATGGCTTTCGTGTGCTCTGTAACCACTAGGCACTGCTCTGGACGCTTCCCGTGCCTGATCGGATTTAACTTTCATGGCAACTACTTTCCCTATTTTATCGACAACAAAAGTAAGAATTCGATGGTTAGGAAATGAGCCCAAGATCATGCCAGGGACTCAAACACAAGTCTATTTGATGCCACAATACATATTTCACTCAGCACGTGGTATTTGTTCACACCGCATTAGTACAGCACAGAGGAGGGAAACATTCTGGCTGGATGGGACAAGCTTAAGTCAGTAGACTCAGCATTGGTAGCTCGAAGCTCAGCAACCATACGGCCAGTGAGGTTGGCAAGCTGAGGGCTTCCGTGTCCTTGGGAAGTCTGCCTGGACAATTATGGCCTTGACACTGAGAGCCCAGAGAGACTGCTGTCTGGGAGAGCGGGAGGTTTTGTGCGCATCCCACGCCAAGAGCAGAGCTGGCTGTGACTGGCACAGCCCTTGCCAGTGTTCAGGCCGCGGCCTGCCTCTCCCTCTGAGAGCCTCGCGGACCAGCAGGAAGAGCACAAGGCAGAGGCCGTGGCCCAGAGAGTGCGATCAGTTCTGTGAGGCAGGAAGTGGTACCACAGGGACGCGCTCAGAATCTCCGTGGTGTTGATCAGTCCCCAGGGTATTTCCAGGGACTTCCGTCTTACTCAGCTCCACCTTCCTACTCTCAGGCCATTTCAGGAGTTTAAAAAATTAATACAGTTCGGTGAACACTAGCCCCAGTTCAGTGCTTTTGCTAAGTTATTTTTTGTTTAACTTATGGAAAAACTTATGTGTTGTGTATTTTATTATTTATGGATATCATACAAAACAGTTTTTTTTTTCTCCTCCTCTCTGCCTTTACAAAGGCTGCCCATCCTTAAATCATGGCTCCAGTTCAAAGCCTGCTACAAAATCATGCTGGTTACTCCAGGATGTACGTTCATCTCAGCTGTCAAGTTTCTCTGCCACCTACTGCCTGCGTCACAGTCTAGCACGACTGCATCCTGCCCGGATCTGTATTCACTTCTGAGCCATCACCCCCTAATTTGAGAGGCTCTGCAGTATGTAACCCGATGTAGCTTCTCTCCAGAGGCCTCAGACTGAAATGACTGCAGGCTCAGAGCTGGTGCAGCAGGCGGGCAAATGCTGTGGCTACCTGGAGTTACCAGACTGCCACTCAGCACCAGGCAGTTCTTTCTAGGCCAAAATATGGAACCAGAATGGCTACTTCCTATATTTTTTTTCCCAAAAGAAGTCATAAATTCAGATTATGTGTTGGTGCTGGTTATGGATTCTCCCAGTTTAAAATGATGTCCCCCTAATTTGCAATAAAAACAAGCTTGTGAAAGCCAAATAAAATGTCCATGGAACAGTTATGGCTAGAGGGCTACCATTTTGTCTTTGCCAGATAATGCAGTATAAACTAAAGTTCACCAGTCAGTTGGCAAATATTTATTAAGCAACTTGAATGTTCCAGGGACTCCTTGCCTTCACCACTTGAGCAAAATATTCAACTTTCTTCTTCTAGAATTTTCTCATCTAGAAAGTAGGGCTATTCATAGAAGCAAAGTCACAGAGTAAAAGTGAAGATTAAATAAGGTAAATGCATACAGAAGTCTGGGTACAACGGGGCATGTAGAAAACACTGAATAAGTAGCAGCAGGAATTAGTAAAACAGGTATAGACATGTTTGTCGTTGCTGTCATGGCCATAGTAGGAAAAATGATTGTTAGCCTTCACTGCACACTCACTAATCCTTACAAAAACTCTACAAGAAAGGTCATGGGAGTAATTGTGGTGCTGATCTTGGTAGGAGGGGTTGAAGAAGCCGCAGCCAGGGTAGTAGTAACAGCAGCAATACAAGAAGGAGCCAGCCAGAAATCCATTTCGTGACACTGGAAACAGTATTAATAGCCAAAGAAACAGACGGCTCATTTCTTGTATTTTCCTTGCATTCCCCTCACCACTGTGAGGGGTCCATATGGCATTTCTGGGCACAAAGCATGTTACTAAGTACTTGCTCAACTGGTTATTTGTCCCTAGAAACCGACTGGCACCTAGTTCTCATCTATTCTATTTATTTATATCCAGGAAGGATTTACAGTACGTGGCTCTTTTTGTATGCTTTCTGATACACCATCCAGCTACACCCTTGAAATCGTCAGCTAGGAAGCAATTTTCTCGGCGCTCAAGAACAGAGAGGTGAAGTTTTCCTTCACCTCTATGGCAGTGGAATGGTATCCTGTTGGGGAAAAATGAGAACGCCAACAACTGATTAAAGAAAAAAACAGCTGAGTAGTGCAGACTGTGTCTTCTAATGCCAGGAGCTGTCAGAGAGATGCACCAGAGAAATCTTTCACACATTCTGTCCACACAGCAAGATCATTTGCTTGGCTGTCTCTTGCCCCAGCTGTGAGATCCCTCATTTCCACCCTGCTGAGGCCACAGCCAGATGGTGGGGGCAACTCATCACGCCCCCATGACCTCCCTTGCACAGAAAAAGTCACCAACCATGTCCTCCCCTTTTTAATGCCTCATGGTGGGGTTCTTGACCTTGTCTTGGTGGTCATAGAGTTTGAGGTAATGCATGCTTCTTTTAACATGTATATCCTGGGGGAGCACCCCCCTAACACATTTATGTGTTAAATGGATGCCCCAACTTACTGGAATCAGAAACCATGTAAAGAGCAGACATCCAAAAGCTTTCCAAAACCAGTGAAAAAAGGACTCACATTTCAGTTTTGCAAAGACTTTGGTGTCATTGGAAAATTCAATTTTATGAGTTAACCTTGGAGGCTATTCTTGATAAGAAAACTGTTGAAAAAATGTATTTGTAAACCTGATTATTTATGTCAACAAAGTAGCCTCTCATTTGGACCTCTCTCCATTTTTCCTCAAACTTAGGTATCTAAACTAAAATATTCATCTTCTCCTTTCACACCCGTGTTCATTATTAATTCACAATGCTTTCACACCCCCACCTGCCAAATAAGAATTCTGAGAACCATTATCATCCTTCAGTTTAGGCCCTACATCCAATCAATCATGGAAGTCTGTTGAATCTACCACCTACATTTCCCTCAATATTTTCCATTTCTCTCCATTCCAAACCATCAGAATTGCCTATGGCTTCTAGTCCATTCTTTACACAGCAGTCAAAGTGCAAATCTAACTTTTACAGAAAGAAATATGAGCTCCACCATCCAGCTGGCTTCTCGTTGCCCTTGGGTGAAGAGTCTAATCTTGACACAGCTCACAAGATTCGCAGGGACCTGAGCCATATCTACCTCTCCATCCTCATCTCTCCTCACATTCTATGTTCTAATTAAATGGGATCAGTTATTTTTAGTTCTTAGGAAAATATATCTAGATAGGAAGATAGATGTAAACATAGATCGAGTTATAGCTTATTGCCAAAGCTCTTAGGGTAGCCAGTCTCCAAGA
Source organism: Camelus ferus (assembly GCF_009834535.1). NCBI lineage: Eukaryota > Metazoa > Chordata > Mammalia > Artiodactyla > Camelidae > Camelus > Camelus ferus. The sequence continues at coordinate 9,118,283 of NC_045714.1, read as the reverse complement.
TGGCTCTGGAAGATCCTTGCCTCCTGGTATTCATGTCCTCATGTAGTCCCTATCACATTGTATTAGGTTTGGTCTGTCTGACCTATAAAATACGCTGGACGTAATGATGTGATTCTGAAGTTAAGTCATAAATGGCATTTGTCACTTCTTTCTTGCGTCCTTTCATTCTGATGGAAACCAGCTGCCATTACATGTGGACTCTTAAGCACATAAGGGCAGCCTCACGACAACCAGCACCAGCTTGCCAGCCCTGAGTGTGCAACATATTGAAAGTGGATCCTCCAGCCCCAGTCAAGCTTTCAGATGACTGCAGCCCCAGCAGGCATCTTGACTACAATGTTTTGAGATCCTGAGCCAAAACCATCCACCTGAGCCCCTCTTGAACTCCTGACCTTCAGGCACTGTGAGGTTTATTTTATATATATACATACATATATTTGCTTATATATATATATATAAGCAAAGACCTGAGTCTTGAGGGAATTTGTTAAGCAGCAATAAATAACTAATTCAAGTTGTATAACACTTGCCTGTGAAATGCTATTCTAAATATTCTACAAATAAAAACAAAGAAATTAAAAATAAATAAAAAAACAAAATCTCAATAATTAAAACCTTAATAGATAACCAGACCAATGAAGACAAAAACTCCAGAAACAGAACCAATAGACATGTGAATTCAGAATTTAATACAGGTGGCCCATGAATAGATGGGCCAGTGAAACAGGAAAAAAAGAATATATATAATGACTATGAGAAGTTAACATATGATGAAGGTGGCCTCCTAAATCCATGGAGAGAGAAGACAAACATCATTCAATAAAGGATGCTGGAGTAACTAGTTAGGCCAAATGGGAAAAACTGAGTTGGACCCATACTAGGACAAATCCCAAACAGACCAAAGATTTAAACTTGAAAAAATAATCAGTATAAAACTATTAGACCAAAATATGAGAGAATTCCTCTATAATCTGGGAGACTTTTAATGGGATATTTAATTTATATGATTATCTCCTGTCACCTCTTTACAGAGGCCCTTCTGAGCAGAATCCAGACCCAACGACTCCTTTACTGTCGGCTATTGGAGGACCTTTGTTTTGTTTCATCAGCACCATATCCCGCCACCCCACTCATCCCTGTCAGTTAAAAACTACCTGTGAAACTGCAACCCGAGACGTTGACAAGCCAACCTGCAGTTAAGGTCAAAGCCAAACAGGGAAAAAAAAAAGAAAGAAAGAGGAAACGTTCCTTGTGTCATCTGGCAAATTCAGTGATGGCTTATACTATTAACAATCCTTCCAGATAATTCCCAATTAACAAAATCACCTTGTATAATGACCCAATAAGCTCCCGGAACTTTGAAAAAGACCTGAAGAGTCATTAAGGGACCATTATCAACCCTGGAACAAGGTCATCTATGGTGGGGATTCAGCCTCCCACAAACAATCTGGAGCAAAGCTCCTTGCCTGGATAGCTAAGAGCAACAAATGAATTGCTTAAACGCTTAAGAAATCTGCAGAAGTATAGGGACCTTCGTCTTGGGGCTAGTATTGCCAATATCTGAGTATTTTTCATTGGAAGATTTCTTATTTCCTTGAAAGGTACAACAGTTTTTTTTTTTAATGGAAATTCTGCTCTATTTTTTTTAAAGCCACATTTGACTGATTTATGGACATTATTTTCAGTTTCCAACTTATTAAATAGACTCTAAATAATCTCTGGAAAAAATAGAAATTCATTTCTATGTGGATATCCTCACACTTAGACACTATAATGCAGGAACTTCCATACACAAACATGATCTGTACTTAGGTCAGATAGTTTTGGAGCACTTGAGAGAGCTCAGTAAGAAATGAGAGAGAGAGCAGGGGTAGGTGCCTGGCATGATTTCTCTCCTTCCCACCCAAGTGCCAAGGCAGACTGAATAAAGCTCATTCCTTCATTCACTCGTTAAATACATTATTCACTTAACAAAGTGAATTAGAGTCCTATGTTCTACCAAGTCCTGTTCTGGTTGATTGGGAATCATGTAGTAAAAAGACAAGTCCCTGCCTTCATGGAATATACTGTCTGGTCCTAAGGGAAACAAAAACAAACAACAACAGCAAAGGCAAGTAAAAGTAAATCAATACATAAATTTGGAGGTGACTAAGTCCTACAGGGAAAAGTAAGGCAGAGTAAGTGTTGAAGAGAGACTGGATAGGAGGGCTATGGTGCAGGGACTGGTCAGGGAAGGGCTTCAGATGAGGCAGCATTTAAGCAAAGACCTAAATGAAGCAACTAAACAATGCAGCATTTAGGGGGAAAGTGTGCCAGGCAGAGGGCAGTTGCTCAGTTGTGGGAGGGATGTTGATGTGAAACAAATAACATGAAGAGTGATGAGACTGGAGGGAAGAGGATGGGATGGGAGTGGGAGGGAAGGACCACGATCCCTTCTTCTATCCTGCCTTGTGCGGATGGTAAAGTCACCTGGCTAATATTTGTCCCAACTTTGTTATCTGCTGTGTGAGACATTAGTTAAAATTGACTGAACGACTGCCATGTACCAGGTATTTCATATGCTACCTTGTTGCACAGACGTCCTTATCCACATTTTACAAGTGAAAAATCTTGGGCTCAAGGAGCTTAAGTAACCTGACAAAGAATATATACCAGAATTCAAACCCATGGCTCTTTGCTATCAAGGTCAATGATACATACATACAGAGAGAAAATGGATATTATAACCAACTGTGGACCATGAACAAAATCTGGACGTTCTCTACGAAGCCTTTATAACTATAGTCCTCTGGTTCAAAGGAAAAGAGATGGTGGTCTTACCTTGAAAGCTTAACCTAAGCAAATTTCTTTAACAAAACTCCAGTGGATCAGTAGACACAAGGGACCAAGCAAAATGACTTACTAAAAAAAAATTCCTATAAAATGTAAATTAGGGAGTTTATATATATACATATATACATATTTATATCCATTTATATATACTTAATAATACTATTATATATTATTAATATATAATACTATATATTAATAATATATAATAGTATATATACTTATATAATAAATGTACAAATATTTATAGGAAGACATGTAAATTGTGTATACATATAAAACAGAGAGAGAGAGACTCAACTGAGACCACGAAGAGAAAGCCACCAGCAGCCCAGCAGAACACTTCTTCTCACGGTGACACTGAGCGCCAGCAGAGAGGATGGCATCGATGTCTAGCCAGTCCTAAAAATCCCAGGTTAACACCGACCTCTGTGATGGCCAGTGAAGGCTTTGAAAGAAGAACTAATTAAGCACTTGGGGAATAAACACCACAGAGTAGTCAGAAGAGAAACTAGACTTGGACAGCTCCGAATGAGTCTGCTCTCTACAGGGCGGGCCACGCATCTCAAACTCACAGTCGGCTTCGAGATTAACCAGAGGTGGGGCAGGAGGCCTTCAAAGCTATAGGAGGAGCATGGCATTTCTTGATGGAGCTTGCATTTTACTTAATTTTACTTAATGATTTGGAATAGAACTTGTTTTTTCATTAAAAAAGGTAACTTTAGACATATTTTTATATTCAAGCAAGCAATGGTACAAAACACTTCCTCCATGGATTTTAAACAAATCACTTGTTTCCAAGAACCTCTCTGTGCTATGCCCTGGCATCCCCAGTCAATTTCTGTCACTTAACAACTAACATTTGTTAAATACACGCCGGGCCGATGCTATCATTATGTTAGGACAATGGCAATCATTTTCAGACTATCCCATGGAATCCCCTGCAGGTCTTGTTAAGACACAGATTCCTGGGCCCCAGCCCCAGAATTTCTGATTTATTAAGTCTGTATTGGGACCTGAAAATTGGCTTCTCACAAGTTCTCAGGTAATGCTGCAGCTGCTGGTCCAGGAATCACACTTTGAGAACCATCACCCCAAGGAGAAATTCAAGAGGCTTAGATTTCTAGGTAATTAAGGCATGTTTACATCACTTCACAGATATAAAACCTAAATCGCCACGAGGATAAATAATTTACCTACGACACGCAGCTAGTTAAGGACCAAGAGTTATTATTTTGATCCTACGTGTCTTGCTTTGCTTCAAGATTCTCAGAGCACCAAACTGAGACTGGATTATTTACAGTGAGGGAAATTACAGACCATGCGGGTCCTGCTCTCTCTGTGGTGGTAGCCCTCTGGCTGCCGAACTTTCCTTCTTCTATAAAACTTTAAAAAATAGCCTTTAGTTCAGTAAAACCAAAGCTGTGTGACGCCGAAGGACAAGCATTTCTTGACCCTATATTCTGGTTCTTCTCTGTAGTAACTGTCACGACCAGAGGCAGAATTCAAAGACACACTTGTCAGAAATGAGCAGCTCACGGCTCAAGTGAACAATGAAAGAGCAGCTACCGAGAAGCAAATGTAAAATCCACTGTTACTCCCATTTCAGGAAACACGGGAATTTCACAAACAAGCAACACGCCTCTGTCAGTTCTCATCACCCAAATCACTCCAGTGACATTTAACAATGGCCCTCGGTCTGCAAATCATTAACACCACTGCGAAAACAGTTTCAAAAAGTGGACAACTGACAAAAAGTTAAAGCAGGCAGTTCTACCTAATGATTAGTGTGGAAAAGGAAAACGCACTTCATCAAAAACTCTTTAGAAAACAAAGCATCAAGGCCACTAAAAGAAGAAGAAACATGACGGAAATACGGTAAAGATAAAAATTTTATCTAGGTGAAGATGATGATTGAAAAAGTGCATCTGAATTGAGTCTTCTGTCACTGTGTAAGAGAGTCACCACACATTTTGTGGCTTGAAACAATACCCACTATGACCTCACATCTCTGTAGGTCAGAAGCCCAGGTGGCTTCATTGGGTCTCACGAGGCCAAAATCAAGGCACTGGCAGAGGTGTGTTCTCTTCTGCAGACTCTAGAGAAGAAGCTACTTCCAAGACCATTCGGGCTGTTGGCAGAATTTAGTTCCTTCGGTTACAGGACTGAGAGCCCATTTTCTGCTGGTTGTCGGTGGGGGCACCTACTCTATCAAGCCCTTACTCCCTGGGCCTCCTCCGTCTAAGCAGTGAAGAAACTTCCTCCCGTGCTGAGTCCCTCTCATGTCTTCAATCTGTCTTTCTTTTTGCTGCCAGTTGGAGAAAATACCCTGCATTTATAGGATTTATGTGATGAAATTGAGCCGGCATTGATAATCTCCCTATCTTAAGCTCAACTGATTAATTACATTTGCAAAATCCCCTTGCAAAGATAATCATGGAAGTAAAGGAGCAAAGGGAGCGAAGGCCATCAGGGCCGTGCCTCCCACCGTATCTAATATCTACAAGCCTCAGTGTGAGCACATGTGCATTCGTGGCCACATACATCGGTGCTTCCAGATTTCCATTATAAAGAACAAGAAATATAAAAATAGGGGAAAACTTATACCCTCAGTGGGAACCACGGAAGTGTCAGTTCATATGTGAGAAAGCTTCAAACAAAGATTTACAGCCGTGCCTGGGCTGAGAAAGACCCAACATGACACAGAAAAGCAAATCATGAGAATGAAGACCCTACTAATGCCCCTAACTCAGGGGTAAAACCTGGAGAAACAGGGGTCATGGACATGGGGACTCTACCTCTGGAGATGCTGGCTGAGTCAGGTGAAGTCAGCTCCATTGAGTGGGACGCTCCTGACAGTGCTGACTCTCAAAGTGTGCTGATGGGGAAAATCCAGTTAGACACAGTGAGGGGACATGGCTGCGACTGTGCCCCGGCAAGGCTCCTGGCTCCAAGCAAATGGCTGTGCAATCAACAAATATTGAGTGAGTGCCAAACATGGTTCTAGACACTGAAAATGCAATCAGGAGTGAGACATACGCATTCCCTCCTTTCACAGAGATTCCAAGCTAAAAGATAAGAATAATAAATAAATAAATAAAAATTGGATAAACTAGGCGATTAATGATTGTGATATAAGTGCTCTGGAGAAAGTATAAAATGGAGACGCAGTTGACACTGATGGGGACAAGCATGGCCAAAGAAGACATTTGAGTTGAGAAGTGTGCAATTGGAAAAGGGCAAGCAAGAGAATCCAAAGAAAAAAGAAAAAGGGTGTTTTAGGCAAAGGGCATTTCCAGAGTAAGGAGGCAACAACAAGCCTGGTAAGAAAGAGAGCTACGCTGGCCTAAGTTAAGGAAGAACCAGAGATTCATAGGTGATGGGACTACCAGGAGCACGAAGTGCCACACTGCAGAGAGCTGCATGAGCAATGGTAAGGAATGCGGATTTTATGTCCAGCTGGTGAGTAAAATAATCTCATTTATGTCTTTAAGAAATCTCTCTACTTACTGTGTGAACAGGGTCAGGGAGCCACGAAGGAGTCTACTGCAACGGTGTAGGCAAAAGGTGATGTTGGCTTGGACTAGTATGACAGATGGAGAGAAGTGGTTAGATTCACGTGTGTTTTGCAAATAAGGCTGAGAGGACAACCTACCACATTAAATGTTAAAGGAAACTTCTATGAATTACAGTAAAAGGTTTCAAGACCGTTGCTGGCTGTGCCCTCACCTTTGCCCCCAGACTCTTCCCAGGCTGTTTGAAATTCTAAACAGGCAAAAATACAATAAACAAAAGCTTTCTCATTTTCCTCTACCTAAACCTAAAAAAAGAAAATTAAGATAAGGCCCACGTAATTGCTGAGAGACTTTACCTCAGTAGCAAATGATGGAAATGCATAAACTTCCACCAGGCGAAAACAAAGAAACAGAAAGACCATCATGCACTTGCATCTGAAGGGTCATGGCAGAATTATTCATAATATTCCTAAAGTGGAAACAATCCAAGTATCAGCTGGTGAATGGGTAACAGAAGATAGTCTATCCCTACAACAGAATACTATTCAGCAATAAAAAAAACAAAGTGCTAACAACTTGCTACAGCAGAGATGAGCCTCAAAATCATTAACACAAGGAGAAGAAACCAGAAGCAAAAGACCATATCTTTTATGATTTCACTTATATGAATGATCAAAAAAGGCAAATCTGCAGACACAATGTACACTCAGGAGCTGGATGTTGGCAGAAATGAGGGAAATGATTGCAAATGAGCCTGGAGGATTTTTTTTTTTTTTAATATTGGTAATCTTCTAAATGTCTATGGTGATGATAGCTGTACCAGTCTATAAAGTTACTACAAATTATTGAATCATATACTTAAAAAATCGTTAGGTAAATGAAAACTTACTGGTAGTTCAAAGAAAGTTCAGAGAAAAGGTCGTTGGAATAAGAGGTACTATTCAAGCAAGAGAAATTTTAGATAATTATTAACTCATGTTTGAAACCAGTTTCAGGAAGACACTGTCCTGATATAACTAAAGACAGAACTTATGTTATGATATAACTAAAGACAAAATGGGAGTCAGGAAAACATTCTATAAAAGAAAAAAAAAAAGGAAAAAAAAATTGTCAAAAGGCCTTCCCTAGGTGACTGTATAAACACACTGGGGTATAGCTACACTCCTACTCAGCAATAAAAACCACAAATATATGCACTAATCTTAAATGCACATTGGTAAGTGAAAGAAGCCAGTCTTAAAAGGCCACATAACTGGATGATTCCATGTATATGACATTCTGTGAAAGGCAAACTCCAGTGACAGTAAAAAGGCCAAATGAGATCAGAAACAGGAGATTAAATGCTAAAAGTGATTCAATTCCATAACAAAGGAAGTAAGATCAAAAAGATATCCCATAATATAGGGAAGAAGAATAAAGACACTGAAATAAGAAAAATGATATTAAAGGGTAGAAGCAAGACTTTTCAAGGAATATATAATAATGAATACAAGGTGGAGCAAGTACAGCATACAAACAGTAAAGCGATAATTAAAGAAGATATAGAAGAAAACTATATAAACTGAAAGTCTGTAATAGCGATCATAGGATGGTTTTTTGAGCTGCACCTAATTTTAAAGATACAGAGATCTTACATGATACAGCTTTTCAGTTTTCTCCAAAATTCCTAAGATTTGGCAAACCTAAGGAGGTTTGTAATTCTTGTTACATATTTATAGGATAGAAAGAAGCCTGAGGAAAGGAGGGAAGCAAGGGAAAAACAGAGGAGTTAAAAGCAAGAAGGAATCAAAGACAAGGAAGTTATCAGCAGTATGGCCCTGTTTTACGGGAAAGAAATGATTTTAAATGTTTTACCTTAATTTCTTATTGTGGTAAATGCAACAAGATCTCGTATTGCCCTGAGAATCATCAATAAAGATTTGGATTGCTGTTTACTGTATTTGAAATCAGGTGTGTTTGTGTGTGTGTACATAAGCAGTTGTGTGGCAGATGCAATACGTAACGCAAAATCTCGTTTAAAGGTGAGCACTTGACAGACCGTTTACATTTAGATTACACAGGACAGTGAGTAAAGCACTTTTTTTCATTTTTATTTATTTATTTTAACATTTTTTATTGATTTATAATAATTTTACAATGTTGTGTCAAATTCCAGTGTAGAGCACAATTTTTCAGTTATACATGAACATATATATATTCTTTGTCACATTTTTTTTCTCCGTGAGCTACCATAAGATCTTGTATATATTTCCTGAAAGCACATTTTAAAGTAGTTAAATCACAAGCCGATATCATGATACTAATAGCCAAAAACAAAAAAAACAAAAAAAAACCCACAATAGAAGGATATATATTTTACAGTTAACTATTTATCAGAGATGAGAATACAGGTGCTATTTGCTTTTATCTGTTTTAAATTTGATTCAGAAAACATTTATTACATTTATAATAAAAAATACTAGTAGAGGTAGCTGAGCTTAGAATGTTTCCTCCATGCCAGGACAATAAGAGAACTCCACTGAATTATTTCAAGCAACATAGTTGTTAGAAAGAAAACCAACCTCCAGAAAAGCTGGTGAGAGCCAGGGTGACACAGCCCTCACTTTTAGAAGAGCTGATGTCCTCTTTAGTCTGGCATGATGATATATATGCCGTGGACAACTGGGGTCCTGTGAGACCACTCCTCCACGGGGAGGGGCATTCTGTGTGAACTCCTGCTTCGTGTAACTTCCTGCTGGAAGTTTCCACATCCACGGCTTGTGAAGGAACTTCATGACCTCTGTCTGTGCCTCTTGGTGTCCCTTTCTGACAGTCGAGCACTTCCACTGCACTGAGACAAAGAGGCAGCGTTTTCCAGGGTTTTAGAAGATCTGCAGTCTCTTCCATGACCCTCTCCATCACTCTCTAAGGTCCTGCCACACTTGGTTATCTCTCTGTTCTAACAGAGGTTCTCTGAACACTTCAAACACTGGTTCCTTCCTTAGAAAAGAATTTCCTCCACCTGAATCCCTCTTAGCCTTGCTGACTCCTTTTCTTCTCCCAACTCTCAGTTCAAACGTCACTTTCTAAAAAATTCCTTCTCCAGGTACCCTAATGTGTGTACCTCACCCTCTTTATCTAATATACATTTTTTTTTATTCCTTTACAAATAAGGGCACAGGCCACATACCTCTAGTCCACTATCGTATCCACAAGCCTTGTAAAGTGCCAGACACTGACCAGAGCTCAATAAAAAAAAGAGCACAGCTTTAACATGTGGACTAAGACAAACTGGGCTGCAGAGAGACTGGCCCTGGGATGGTAGCCTTGTTTTCTGTACAGCAGTGCTTTAACAAAGCAAGTTTAAGAATCACCTTCTTAACAAGGTCGGATTTGCCATGTGTTATCATCTGACACTGACCACAAACTCCCAAAACTCTTCCTCTATGAAGAAAGTATAAATTCACATAGCTCATTTTTACCACAGTGTTTCCCAGCATTTTTCAGATGCGTTGAGAAAAAATTAGAAAACACATTAAAAAGATGTCCTGTAAAATCCTGCCCACAAAGGAAAATAACTGTTAACATTAGATATATTTTCTTCAGGTGCTCAGGCAAGATGGCTATATGGATAGATGGCTCGCTGTCTTTCCATTGGTCTGTCTGCCCATCCACTCGTCTATCCCTATCTATGTTCCCCAACGATAAGACACACACACAAATGCACACACACACACACGTGCATGTGTACATTTGTACTAATGACAGCATACTGCTCATACAGTTTTATAGACTTTTTAAACCTAAGAATATACTACTTTTTATCCACTCATTCTATTTAATTATTCAACAAATATTTTAACGAACATAGTGAATGTTATGCATTATTCCAGATACTGAAAAGTAATACACAAAACAGCTTCTTGTCCTCAAGGTGATTATATTCTGATAAGGAAAGAAAGATAAAGAAGATCAACATACAATAAAACAGGATTATGGGATAAAGAGTGACTAGGGGTGGAGGCCGTGGCTTAGGTAATAAGGGCCAGGTTCTCAGAAGAGGTGAAATTTGAATTGAAAGCTGAATAATTAGGAGAAGACAGTAACTGAAAGAACAGAGGGGAAAGAATGCCAGCCAGCAAGGGAGCAGTATGGCGTGAAACTTTCAACAACCTGTCAATCAATATTCACCTATAAACAGGATATTAACTATAAACTGTTTCATTATATGGATGTCATAATACACACTGGTAAACATTTAGGTTGCTCTAATTTTCTTTTTCACAATTATTGATATAAAAGATGTTCATGCTTTATAAGCTAAAGAACATGTATATCGTTTTGCAAATACTAAAATGGCATAAAATGTTTATTGATATGGTAAGATGCTTATAATGGAATGTTAAATTTAAAAAAATATTATCAAGTAGCATAAAAACCTGACTGTATATCTGTGAAAACAGATATGTAAAAATGTTCATTCACAACAGAAAGATAACTTTGGATGGGATGAACAACAAAATAACAAACTAACATTTTAACATTGCTTATCTCTGGCTGCTGGCCAGGCAATGTATTGTATCTTCTTTTCTATATTCTGAATTTTCTCAAATGGAAATGTATAACTTGTAACAAAACATAACTATTTTTAAGGGGAAAAAAGCAGATTACAAACAGCACCTGAGTTGTTACTCCATTTTTTAAAGAAAATATATGTGTATTTGTTTATTCCTTTCTAGGAACTAGATGTGACTATTTGGGTACATACTGAAATTGTTATCTGTAAGTTGTGAGACCGTGAATGACCTCCTCTTTCTTATTTTACCATCTGTATTTTCTACAGTTTAATAATATATCAATTTTATGTTAGAAAATGTTTATAAATTTTTCTCAGTGGAAAGAGAAAATACCATATTTGTAGAAGTGTTTCAAAATGCTGAAAACATAAAGAAGCAATTAAAATTAGCCCTATCTCTAATGATGGTCAAAACTAATATTAATATTATATGTAAATACACATAGCTATTCATATACGAAATTGCACCTAGTTGCAAAAGTACTTCACAGTGTATTATACAAAGTTTGCTCAGGTGATGGAAACAGCATGAACATCAGATTTGTAATATACATCAGGGGTCCAGCATTTTCTATAAAGGGTCCGATGGTGGACATCCTATGATTTGCAGGTCATGTGGTTTCTCCTGCAACTGCTCAGCTCCCCTGTAACACAAAAGTACCCACAGACTTATGCTGTGATGAATCTTTATTTATGGACACTGACATTTGAATATCATATAATTTTCACATCATTCATATTATTTTTTAATTCAATCTTTGTTAGTGGAAAAAAAATATTCTCAGCTTACAAGCTGTATAAAATCAGACGGTCAGCTGGATTTGGGCCCCAGGTCACAGTTTAGGAGTTCATCTATTTGCGTTTTCCAACCTCTTTTAAATATGGCCTGACTCATGCATAAACATTCAGACCCTGTTAACTTCAGGTGGCGACACCATGCCACTTTCCTTGCGGATCTGAAAATAAACTGCAGATTCTGTTACAGACTTGTAACAGTGAATTTTCCACAGGCATTAAACTTAAATGTCCTCTTCAGAGTATCAAACCAGTTTTCGATTTCATCCTGAAGAAATATTGCTCTGGCAGGGAACAGAGTCCCTAAATTTTCCAAGCAGTACCTGAGGGGCAGCTTTTAAACTAACATTAATGTCAATGAGAACTGCCTAGAACAATCTGTGTTCTTGGGTGAAAAACTGTGGGCAGCAGGTTGAATGAAACAGCTCAAGGTATAAAAAGAGACAAACTGCAGGTAAGACTTCCACCAAATCCAAAGATCATTGTGAAAAAACCTGATGATTTTTCAAACTGTCCACTTTGAAAACTATTTTTGATGAGATAATTCAAATAAATATATGATGATAACATTCAGCAATGCACAGAAAGATCATCTGACACTTTTGAGACTGGTTTGAAATGCTCAGTTTCACATGTACTATAGTGTAGGCAATGTTCAATAACTGAAGTTTAGCAAATGCCATATAAATAACCACTACCCTGATTTACAAAACCGTGCATTCAGATCGACACGGTAAAATATGGCAGAGAGATAGCCACACGTCTCAGGGAAAAATACTTTTACAGCCAGTGAAGTCAGTTATAATTCAGGACATTTAATTAAGTTCCAAAGGCTCTAATAGATAGTTACTCATTGCAATGAAAATGCTTTATACACCATGAGCATTTTAAGAGTCAGTACCAATTTTGTCCCAGAGAAGTTTTGTTCAAAAGAAGTTAGTAAGTGCTCAGATTGCAGTAGTTCGCCCTTTCCCATTTAATTTAAAAAAAAAAAAGAGAGAGAGAGAGAGAGACCATGAACATCTCTAAGTCTACAAGAGCCCTGGGAATAAAAAATTTCAATATACATTCCCACTCTTGCTTTCAGAATTTTTTCTGAAGTTATTTGACAGACAAAACACTGAGTTCTAGAGTGATTTAAAAATTGAGTATTTTCTTCTAATTCTATTCAGTACACATTAGGTAGCAGAGGCTACAAGGTCTTCTATTTCAATCATCCATAACTGATCTGAATGAGCATGCCCTAGTACTATGCAATTTTACCAAGATACAAAGTGTCGTGGTGAAGACGAACCTGCTGGGAAGGATCCTATTACTTAAATATAAGCACATTGTATCTCATGTCAGCATCACTTTTGAGCTTTGTTATTTTTTTTTCTGCATCATATGCATATCAACTTTCTAAAGCAGTAATCATAATCTTCGTAAAATTTGTTTCCTTCGAAACATGATCATTTGAAAAATGATCTTCAAGTGAGATGTACAATTATAATAAAAAATTTTAAAATGGTTACTTTGTACCAATGGTGACATATTACGGAAGAATATGAGGCTGATGCACAGAAAATTTTGGAACAAACATAAGAAATTCTACAATCACTTCTGTATTTGTGGACTTGAGAGGTGAGAGGTGACCACAGGGAATATTATTGGGGAATCTCAATGATCTACTGCATAACGGAGAATGTGATGATGGATGACTGATGGACATTTGGATTCAATCTCATATATACAGCAGACAATTTTAATGAGGATGGTGTTGACGATGATAGTAATAATGGTGATGGTGATACTGTGAATACATCAAAAGTGCTACAACTGTCAGGTTACTCAAGAGTTATACTGACCAGAAGATATTTCTTGCAAGAAGCAAGGTTTTAAAGTAATCCACCCCGACTCCTAAATTGTACTGTTATTTTTTGTAAATAAAATTCAGATGTCCATATAGATTTCAGATTATATATACCATGTATATATCCCTAAATATATATTGAACTTCTTCATGTAAATATATATATATGATAAATACCAGACTATGACAAGTATTTAAAGATGCAATTCTAGCTGAATATTCAAAAATCAACCAATGTAATTCATCATATTAACAGGCTACAAAAGAAAAACCACATAATCGTATCAATCAATGCAGAGAAAAAAACTGACAAAATTAAACATCCATTTACGAAAAATCTCTCAGAGAAACAGAATAGATGGGAACTTCCTCAACCTTTTAACAAGCATCTTAAAAACCTACAGGTAATATCATCCTTAGATGAAAAACTTAGAGTTCCCCCTAAAATAAGAAACAAGGCAAGGATGTCCACTCTCACCACTATCACTGAACATAGTTCTAGAAGGTTTAGCCATCACATTGAGACAAGAAAATGAAGTACAATGCATAAAGATCAGAAATAATGAGGTAAAACTGTCCATATATGCAAATAGCATGATTATCTATATAGAAAATCCTAAGGAATCTACAAAAAAAAAAAAAAAACCTTAGCATTAATAAACAAGCTCAGCAAGGTTGCAGATACAAGATGAATAAACAAAAATTACTCCTGCATATCAGAAAGGAACTCATTGCTCCTTTAAATTAAATTAAATTAATACCAATTACAATTAAATTTAAATCAAATTTAAATTCACAATTAAATTCACAATCAAAATTAAATTAATACCAATTGTAGCTACTAAATATATAAAATACTTATGATAAATCTAATAAAATATATAAAGTTATATGCTGAAAACTGTAATACTGATGAAAGAAATCAAAGAATATCTAAATAAATGGACAGACCTATGAGGTTCATGAGCTGGAAGCCTCAACAGAGTAAAGATCAATCCTCAAGTTCACATTCAAGTTTGATACGATCCCTATCAAAATTCCAGCAAGAATTTTTTGTAGATATGTAAAATATTAATCCAAAATTTATATGGGAAGGCAAAGCAATAAGAATAGCTAAAGTAATCTTGGAAACAAAGAAAAAGTAGAAAGAATGAGTCCATCCAATTCTAGAACTTTTTATATAGTTACAGGAATGAAGACTATGTGCCCTGGCAGAGGAACAGAATAGAGAACTCAAAAACAGACCTACATAAATATGTCCAGCTGATTTTTAATGAATGTGCAAGAGCAATTCAATGAAGGAAAGATTATGTTTTCAATGAATGATGCTAGGGTGACTGGGCATTCATTGACAGAAAAAATGAGCCTCTTAGGTATTACACAAGAATTATTATTATTGTCAAATTGTAAAATGGTACAACTACTCTGGAACAATGATTTATCAATTTCTTAAAAAAAAAAAAAATGAAACTAGTATATGACTCAGTACTTATCCTCCCAGAAATTTATCTCAGAGAAATGAAAGTTTATGTTCATTTAAAAATCTATACACCCATGTTTATAGAAGATTTATTTGTAAATACATCTGTATTACGGAGTATCACTCAACAAAAAGGTGCTGACATATGCAGTGACCTTAATGAATCTTAAGGGAATTATGCTGAATATTTTAAAAGTCCCCAAATATTACATATGATACAATTTTATTTATGTAACACCTTGAAATAATTCAACCACAGAAATGGAGAACATTAGTCATTGGTTGCCAGAGGTTATAAATGGAGGTGCAGGTGGGAGAAAAGTGTGTGGGGCTACAAAAGGGCACGAGGAGGGACTCCTGTAGTGATGTGAACACTTTGAATTTTGATTTTAATTAATTGATTTGATTGTAATTAATGCCAATATCTTGATTATGTTATTGTCTTATGGCTTTGCAAGAGCTTACTTTTTGGGGAAACTGAAAAGAGAGTACACGGCATCTCAGTATTACTCCTTACAACTACATGATAATATCTACTTATCTTAAAATCAAAGCTTACTTTATAGTAAATAAATAACAAATGAATAAATAAGAGTCTACTGCTTAACTGCTCACACAGCATTTTCCCATCTACTATTCTCTAGATCCTTTCTATGTCTCTCCAAGTTAGGACTCCATACAATCACCTTATTTAATAAATTTGGAAACTGAGGAGATTTAAGTGACTCACTCACAGTCCCCAAAATTGACACCCCAACTCATGATTCCTAACTTCCTACAGCGTACATTTTCTATTTTCCTTCCTCAAAGTTGCCAGCAAGATATAGCTTCTGAAAGAAATATTAAAACTTAGCAAACTTTCCAAATATGCCAACCACTTAGTTTTAGGGACCTTGTGACTCTTTCTTATGTGATCAAGGCAAAAGAAATACTTAAACAAAATCTTATGAAATGAATTATACCTAAACTGAAGAATGACCATAACTGGGAGAAATAAATGTAACTTTGTTTTTAATTTACTGAATTTTTGTCACTTACTTTTTCTCTCTTATAAATAGCTTTTCAAATCAACTATATATTTGAATCAGAAAAAGTTCTCACATTTACATTTAAATTTTTCTTTAAAGGTTTATGGAGAGAGGACATTTTTGGCTTAATTAAGATAATATGAGTTGAAAAAAATACTGTCATTATGTTTGTTGGCGTACTTTCATAATAGCAAGACATAGAAATCAATAAACAAGTCTAATAAAATAAACATTGATTTATATATCAACCATAATACTACCATTATTGACAAGGGGAAATGTTATTAAATGTTCATGGAAAGTATCATTTCTAATACGGTTTATAAAAGGGTATACACAGAATAATCTGCACTATGCAAATCTGAGAAAAAATTTTGTAGGCATAGTCATACATACACAAAGAGAAAAAAGCCAGACAAATCTATATCAAATGTTACAACAGTTGACTGAAGAAAGTTTTATCCACTGCTTTACACTTTTCTAATTTTTCCATTTTATTCTCCAAATCAACAAACATAGATTACCATTAGATGGTGAGGAAAGTTATTTTAAAATATTACTAAGGGATGGAACATGTGAAAATACAAACAACCAAAAACAACATGAGTTCAATTTCCTATTAATTATGTACCTGCTGATATTTCATAATGAATTACGATCACACATTTTAGGCCCGAGAGAAAATGGAAATAAAATTCCTCTTGAACTTTACACAACCTGGTTGAACAGATGGGACTGAAAAGCCTTTAAAAATGACAGGTATTGGGAGTAGGGTACACGATGAGGGCTTCCCAGCATCACCCTGCTTAAACTTCCTTATCAAAGGACTCAACTTCCCTGTTTCAGAGGAAGATACCCCTTTTTGGCAAGCAAATCCATTTCAACAATATCACTAGCACAGCAATGTTTCTGATGAGCAATTTTCAGCTGATGAACGTTCTAGGTTTTTACATCGATATTGCTTTCATTTTTTCCTAAAACTGCTCAACAGGAGAGCAGCAAAGTGTACCAATCAACCCCAACTACTGATAATCAGGACGTATTTTGACATGATTGAAGAATCTTGTAATGGTGGACCAGCAATTTGTTTCCTGTGGGAATGAACCATGTGCACCTAATTATATTAAACCACTTTCTTTTTTGATTGCAGTGCATCAGAGTTTCTTCTGGTCCTTTTATTTCATCTTTCCCTATTCCACCCGTAAATATGAATATTCTCCATCAAACTCAAAATTTCAGAAAAATTAATGTACTCAATTGAAATCTCCAATGTGAAATCCCCATAGTCAGAAAAACGCCACCAAAGGACTGAAACATAAATCAAATGACAGCTTCCTAGCTGGAAAATAGAAGACAGTCTCTACTTCAACGTTTCACTTCAGGGAAATCCCAAGGAAGAGATATTCATAGGACTTTGTCTGAGTCATCACCTGAGATACTGAGAGCTCTCATGTTTTCATGACTCATTTTCATTGTTACCATCTTATTCATTTGTGCATAACTTTCTATTCTTATTATCCAATTCAAAGACATGGTGGAATGTGAAGCCAAGTGGGAGCACCTGGGACAGAGAAGTTATATGGAGGATATAACAGGAACGAGAGAGAGGACATCTATTGTTATCCACAAACCGTATCATGGGGAGACAGCTTTCAACTTGACCTACAACTTGAATGTTGATGATAATTTTTTAAAAAAGAAAGAAAGAAAAGCACTTGTCTTAAAATCATATTATTCTTAAGCAAAGGCCTAGATCCTTCTAGACTGAAGCCAATCTACACTGACATCATGCCCCTCTAGCTTCAAGTTTCCCACCTGTCCTCCATGGTCAATTTCTATCTCTCTCATTCAATCTCTATTCCCCGGGGTTAGGGAAATTCTGCCTTCCACATGTTCCTGTTAATAAAGTTTTATTTTAATGCAGCCACACCCATTTGTTTACACATTGCCCAAAGTGACTTCTCAGCTACAACAGTACAGTTGAGCAGCAAAGACCATCTGGTCTACAAAGCCATGAATGTCTACAAAATTAGCTAACTCTTTCCCTAAGTGCTGACCAAACTTTTGTTTCTTGAAAAATCTAGGCTCAGTCCTTCTGAGAATATTTTCCCCTGAAATACTCCTCTCCTGGCTTTCTACATGTCCAGTTTCTTCTCATCCTTCAGACTAAGCTTTAATATCTCTCTTTTTTCCTTACACTGGGCCTTACCTGTTATTTCAAGGTACCTGTCACAACTATAATTATTTTATTAATTAATTGTCTTTCTTACCCCTCTAGAATATGCTATCTGTAATTTTATTTCCAGGGCTCAGCAGCATACTTGGAAGGTAAACTGTTCACCAAATACATGTTGAATCAAAGCTAAGCACAGAACAAATTCTCAATAAAGGCTTGGAGAAAGAAGGCTTGGATTACAGTAGATCTCCAATGAACATGCACTGAAGGAAATGAGGACAGAAAGACAAAGAAAGGGAGAATATTCACTCCAAGATACGATATAATAGCTATGTCTCAATCTGTAAGTGTGCACATTATCTTTAGACAATGTGGTAAAAATATGAAGTCCTGGGTCCCTTTCCTGCCTCCATCATTCACTGTGAAACTCTAGACACGCCTCTGAAGTCCCTTCTGGTTCAGAACTCACATCTGCGAGGAAAGAAGTTTGATATAGAAGATCCAAAAGCCCTATGATTCTTAATATTTGGTGACTCCATAAAAACTCAAGATGATTTTTACAGGCTAATTTTTAAGCACAAATGCAGTAGACAGTTCTTGTTTTTGGCTGGCCTGTTTGTCTTGGAATAGAATTTTAACTTTTCCTGTGGGGTGCTGTGCAATTCCTATGGATTAACCTTACCCCCTAGCTCTGGTTGTGGGTACATGGAGCATATCTGGTTATTCAGAGGGTTCCATCTCCCAAGCATATTAGTTGGGTCTTTCATGTGTATAATACCCAAGACAAGCCAACAAGACTTAACTCTAGGACTTCAGAGAAAGGAATCAAAAAGAATCCACCTTCCACTAGGATTATGAGCTTCAAGAGAATATTATCTCAATAGCTACTAGGGAGCCCCACATACAGAGAGAAAGAGAGACAACTTATGAAGGGGCCAACAGATAGAGACGCAAACCCACGACATAGAAGAAAGATCCACTCTCAAAATCTTTAGATCCCCTAGAACCAGCCATACCTGAAGCTTAGGCCACATTAGACTTTAAGGTCATATGAGTTAATAAATCCCTTCTTTGCTTAAGTCCTTATGAATTCAGTTTCTTTGACTTTCAACCAAGAGTCTTGGACATCACATTTAAATTATCTCTGCTTTTATGTACAAATTTCTTTTTAAAAGAAAACTTCTTTCTGCTTGATCTTTAAATCTCTACTCATTGTCTATTTTTTTCTCATTCTCCTTGAAATTTCTCAGTCTCTGATATCTGATCATTGGCACAAACTTCAATCAATAAAAGACATAAAACTAGACATGGAAATGAGTATTTCCTTGCTCTAAGGATCTGGATATCTATCAACAGTAATTATCTTGTGTAAATCCTTAAAAATAATTGAGTTGCCAGGAAAAAAACTTATTATCACCGTGCCACAAATCTCATACAAAAATGAGATGACACTGGCCTTATTAAGTTTAAAGCTGAGACAAAAAAAGTCACCCAGAATGTTTACCTGTCTAACATTAAAGAGACCCAGTGGGAAGAAATCAAATCATACTGTGATTATTGAACATTTCAGACACTCCAAACCACAGGCTTGCTGGGCTCTGAATGCTCTGAGTTGGAAACTTACCAGCACTTAACTAGTAGAAGTAGAGATTGACATATAATTAAAGTTAGACGGCCTGGTCATGATATAGAAAAGCAGAGATACTGTGAGACCTTTCTTTGTATAGTTTAAATTTTTACACATCTTTTTTTCGTATTTCCATCTCATCAATTCCTACAATTCTCTGAGTTAAAGACTAATAATCCCATCATACAGATACGGAAACTGAAACACAAAAGTCACGTCGTTTACACAACATCCCACTGTTACTTACGAACAGAGACGAGAGCGGTAGCCCCTAACCTGCTTTGCTTGTTTCATATTAAGAAAACCATCCAAAGCTTAAAAGTTAGATTAAGATTACTAATAGACTGACAAAAATCTATGAATCTTCCCCCAAGACAACACATGTACTGTACATATACCTAAAAGTAGAATGCAGAATCAGAAGCGTGGATCCCTAAAGCTATTCATTAAACTCCTTGGAGATCCTAGACTGACATTAAGAATGACTGACCAGAAAGAAACCACAACTATCAGCTCCCCTTCTTGTAGTGTCTGCATCCCACAATGATGGCCGTTGTTGATTAACCTGAACACGTTTTCTCACTGAGATAAAAAAAAAAAAAAAAAAGCTGCACATTGACATCAGCCAAATGCAAAGTTTATCATCATCTGTAAAAGATGCAGCCCATATTTCGTTATTACTCCTTTTTAAATGAAAATTGCACTTGTTCCTTAGCCCAGTGTCTAGCCACGGAGCATCTCTGTGTCTCTCAAAGATTTTAACCTTCAAGTACCTAGATGTTAAAGAAAAGAAGAAAGGAAGGAATTTAAAAAGAGAGAGGGAGGGAGAAAGTGAAGGGGCAAAACCCACAAAAGAACCAGCAAGACCTCCCAGGCACGGCCATTGCCATCCTGCTTTTGCACGTCTGTAAAAGGCTTGCCTCTAGGAAAGCGAAACTTACCCCTAAAATTCCATTGGTTCCTGAAAGCTCACTCCTGATTGGTCCATTTCTAACACCTCACTTGCATATGGCGCGAACTTAATCTAAACCTAAAACCCTATAAAAGTCTGTGTAAACCTACAGATGGGGTCCAGAGCTTGGAGTGTTAAATCCTCTGGGCCCATTGGTGTAATAAACCTGAGTTCTCCAACCCTCCGATTGTCACGTATTCTCCTGACAGGATTCAGGTTTCTGTACCAAAAGGAGGGAGGAAGGGAGGGAAAAAGGAAGGAAAGAAGGAAGGAAGGAAGGAAGGAAGGAAGGAAGGAAGGAAGGAAGGAAGGAAGGAAGGAAAGAATAGAAGGCAGGCAGTCTTTGGTTCCTCTTATTATTATTACTTACCTTACTTAAAACATCATCAACTTTTTTTAACTTTTGACAGTTTTTCTTAAAATTATCCCTGGGATTCTACTGAGGATTTCTCAGATACCCTTACAGAAAAGTCCCATTAGCTGGGTTGTGCACTTTCCCTTTGATTATTTTGCATTCTGCTGAGTCTTCTCACAGAGCCCACAGATAATTCACAACCTCCTTATGCCCTTGTCTGCACATGCTGCCACCCTCTCTCAGTGGCATCACCACACCACGGAGAAACTGGGTCCCGCATCAGATGTCCTCTACCACCCTCAGCAAGTCACTGCCTCAGACGTTCCATCCACTGATCTATTTGTTCTGCCCCCTTTCAGTTAGGCTTTCTCGTATAGGTATTAAAATATTTTCTCACAATCAGACAGATGTCTTCAGAGATGATTTTTTTTTAACCTATTGAACTTCCTCCAAGAACTAAAACAAGGACAAAAGTCCACAGTGGGGGTGAGCCATCCCCCCTCCACCTGTCAACAAGACTCTATCTGAAATGTTTGGCTGGATCTTTCATGACAAATTTCTCATAAAACTGTTTCCAGTGCCCCAGTCTTCCCTGTATCCATGTCCTTCTACAGTGTAAATTTGCAGCTCTTCCCATCAACGATGGAGGGTATTCCCCACTCCTTACAACCAAGATGATTCTCTCTTGAATTAGGGCAACAGAATGTGGTAGCAGCGGCTAAATGCTAGTTCTGATTCTGGTTTTCTAGCGTTCTGAACACTTCTGCTTGTGTCTGGACCTCTGAGACTATCATATGAGCATCTCCAACATGTGGAACCAAGTCTGAGTCTGCTGAGTCATCCTAATGAAGGATCTGGACCTGTGAAAGGGCCCAGCCAACCTGCAGCTAACAAAGGAGGAAGAGTGAAGCTCCTGTAGACCAGCTATCCCCATCGACTTGTGGACATGAGAACTGAATGCTGGTTTCAGGTCACTGAGGTCTGGAGTGATTTGTTATTCAGGAAAAGCTAACTGGTATATCTTTCTTTACTCAGAATGGTTTTCTCTTAGGAGGCCTCCATCTGCTGAATGCAAGTCTGTCGAGAGAGTCTAATCCATTCATTTGGCAAATAAGCCTAGAGGTCTCTGAATCTCATCAAGTTGATTCAAGTTGTGATAATCCTGTTATGCTTAATTCTGGATTCATGTGTTTTCTCTTTTAATTGGGGTATGTCTGAGTCTCTAGTAATTGGCTTACCCATATAATGTTTTATACTTATTTTTTAAATAGTATATGCTGAATGATTTTACAAATTATTCACATTTCCTTTTCCCCATATTTTTGTGAGGTTATCACATGGATGTGGATGAAGCTTTTCCTTACTTAAAAATATTTTCTTTCAGATTCTATAAGACCCCACCATCTGTCTGAGGTTGCTCCACCAATTATCTTATTTTTCAATTCTTAAAAAAAAAAAATCTGTGATATCTTTGGCAGAGATTGATCTACTAGGAAAGAATTGTCAAATGTAACCATATTTTTCTTACCAAGTAAAAGTACTGAATAGCTAACATTTCTCGATCTCTTACTGTGCACTAGACATGGCGCTACCTGCTTTAGGGACATACTCTCATTTAATCTTAACAACAACTGAAAGAAGCAGGTATTAATGCTCCCCACATTAGAGGGTTTAACAAACGTGGTCAAGATTACTAAGCAAATTATGCACAAAGCACATTATGATTCAAATTTATGTCACAAAAGATCTATGGAAGATGTCTCTCTGACGTGTACCTTCCAACATGACTTCTCCAGAACCGGACTGGGTTGTTTAGTTACCAATGGATACAAATCATCCCTATGGACGACTTTTGATTATGGCGAGACCTCTGGACACCTCTGAGATATGAATAGGGTAATAGGGTTTGCTTCTTCCAAAGCACATGGCTTTTTAAAACACGGAGATTCTTAGTGGGAGTTTTTCTCCCCCTAGGGAGGGTAAATTTTTCTGTAATACTGTTATACTATAAACAGCTTCACAATTTCATGGGTTTACAAAAACAAGGGCTTTTCTCACTTATAGATCTGCAGGTCAGTGGAGGTTGGCTCATGTGACTGGGCTGAGCTGCACTCTAGGCTGTGGGTTGGGTTCAGACCTTCTCTGAGTGTCTTCATTTTTTAAGGTCTAGCATGGACCCAGGGCATGGTTTTATTTTTGTTTTATTTTATTTTTTATAAAGACTTTATTTTTATTTTTGAAATTATTTTTGTATTTTATTTTAAAAATTAGTTATTTATAGAGCCGTTAGGTTCACAGTGAAATGGAAAGGAAGGTACAGAAAGTTCACAAAGACCCCTTGCCCCCCATTCGTGCACACCTTCCCCCATTATCAACATCCCGCAGCAGAGTGGTCCATTTGTGACGACTGATGACCCTGCACTGACACATCAGAGTCACCCAAAGTCTCTAGTCCACATGAGGGTTCGCGCTTGGAGTTGTACATTCTGTGGGTGTGGACAAATGTATTATGACATGTATCCATCGTGATAATATCAAACATAGTATTTTCACTGCCTTAAAAACCCTCTGTTCTCCACCTATTCATCCCTGCCCCCTTCCCAACTGCTGGCAACTGCCGATCTTTTTACTGGCTCCATAGTTGTGCCTTTTCCAGAATGTCGTGTACTCGGGATCGAGCACTAAGTGGTCTTTTAAAAATAGCTTGTTTAACTTAGCAATATGGATTTAAGCTTCCTTCATGTCTTTCATGATGAGATAGCTCATTTCTTTTTAGCACTGAGTAACAGTTCAGTGTCTGGAAGAACCACAGTTTAGTTATCCATTCCCCTACTGAAGGACACCTTGATTACTGCCAAGTTTTGGCAACGATAGGTAAAGCTGCTATAAACATCTAGGTACAGGCTTTTGTGCGGACATAAGTTTTCATCTTCTTTGGGTAAATACCGAAAAGCACAATTGCTAGACTGTGTGGCAGGAGTGTGTTTATTTTTGCAGGAAACTGCCAAACTGTCTTCCAAAGTGGCTGTACCACTTTGCATTCGCACCAGTGACTCATTAAGGCATGTTCATTTCATGGTAGCTCATGGGGACACAGGAGAAAAAGCCATACTGCGTAAATGTATTTACACCTTGGTTTGCACCATTAACGTTAACATTCCCAGGGTCAAAGCAAGTTCCTTGGCCACGCCCAGTGTTAAGGAACATGAGACACACCCCATTCACCACAGAGCCATGGCAAGGGTAAGGAAATACAATCCTATAATAAGAAAAGAGTGAAAACCTTAATAACAGGAAAGGAGTGAAATCATAATGCAATCTACTACGGGAAGCCTAGGAAGCATTTTTGAAGATTTCCATGTTTCTCCAGAACAATTTTGCTAATTTAACTGGAACAAAATCTCTTGAAGGGCTGACTTTTCAACAGCCCTCCTGAATATTTCCAGAGCTTAACACTACTACCTTTTTAATAAAAGCTCTCTGACAAATAACGTAACTTCCAGCTTACTATAAAATGATTTGCACACTGAGGAAGGCACTTTGAGGCAGGAGGGACTAATAATAACGCCCATCTATATTGTAAATTATTCACTTTTAAATCGTATGGTATAGAGTGCTTTAAAAACTGGCTTCTGGAGACAACAGCCTTCAAATCCCGGCTCTGTCGTTTACTAGCTGTGTTACCTCTGGCAGGTTACTTAACCATCCTGCATTAATGCCTTCTCCTACAAAATGGAAGTAATGACATTATCCATCTTTGGTGGGTCCCACAGAAGAGTCCACCCACTAATGCCTGGAACCTGTGAGTACGGCATGACACATGGCAGAATACACTTCGCTGATGTAATTAAGGTTACTGATCCATGACCTTGAGATAGTGAGATTACCCTGGGTTAGCAGGGTGAGCCCAATCCTGTGCCCTTACAAGCAGAGAACTTTCTCCAGCGGAAGGCAGAAGAGGTCAGAGAGATTCCAAGTGGGAGAAGGTTTTGCCAGCTCAGAGATGCTGAGGGGCCCCTGCACAAGGGCTAAAGACAGGGAATTTAGGGCAGCCCCTGATGACAGCCAGGATGGAAACAAGGAGCTTCCGTTCTGGAACCACAAAGAACTGGATTCCCCCAACAACCTCACTGAGCGTGAAACCAGATTTCGTCCCCAGAGTGTCCCCTAAGGAACACTGCCCCGCACACAGCCTGCTTTTAGCTCAGTGAGACCTGTGTTGGTCTTCAGACCTACAGACTATGAGCTGATAAATGAGTGTTGTTTCAAGCCACTAAGTTTGTGCTAATTTGTTGTGGCAGCAACTGAAAACAGATACACTGCCTCGTAGTGTTGTGGTAAGAATTCAATGTTGTAAAAGGTCACATCTTCAATCCCTGTTACCTCTTTTATTTGTAACTTCTGGTGATTCCTGCTGTTTTAAAACATCCAAACTGAAGTGCAATTTCTCAAACTCTCTTGGCATAAAAATATCATTAGTGGAAGTTTTGTGGGTTCTGGCTAATTAGATGTGGTACCTAACAAGCAGTGTGCTTTCTGTGTTTGTGTGTACAAAGCCTTCTGCTTTCTGGCGACTGCAGAAAACAAGTCGTTACAAATCCAACCACTGTAACTTCTCGTTAAGTTTCCCTGGTTACTGGACATCAGTAAAAGCCTTTGTCTACCTTGAAATGCAAATGTTACATTTCTCATCAACCAACCGTGCAAGATGAAAAGATCCTAAAATATGGTTACAGAATTCGGGAGAGAGGAAGACAATTTTCTACACTTCTCTTTCTCTTCCCATATGATTCCTTTATTTTCTTTTGCTTTCTTCTCCAGAAAACAGCTTTCTTACTAGAAGCTGATTCGAAGAATGACATATGAGAGGTGAAAAAATGGATTTGAAAAGTCCAGAGTTAGAGCAATCTGATCAAGAAACAGAAAAACCTAAAACATCGAGTCAGGAAAGGCAAATTTAAGAGCCAAGGATACTCACAAACTAGATTATTCTTGCCTTTCTGCAAACAGGTGCCTTTCTTTCAAACGATGCAGTAAGCATCACTTCCCTCTCAGATGGGTGATCACGTGGGAGAAATGGCTACGGACAGTCACGCGTCGAGAAGAAAACTACTGGCGTGATGCTCTTCCGAACCAGCATTTTGCAACCCTGAACCTCCCCCCGCAAAATTCCCACCACTGTGAACTTTTAATAGAAGAAAATTGCTTACTGTTCCAAGGCATGTGGGGTTGGAACAACTGTGCCAGCCCACATCACTTCACCTCGAAAAGTTTGGTGTGTTCAGCAAGCACCGAGGATGTCAGAAAACTCCCCGCTGCTCTGGGTGGGACTCAGGCAAATCGCCCTCCCCCTTCGTTTAGCAAATTATGATTGTGTTGGGGCTTCCACAGGACCAGGAAGGGATATTTAGTCATGCTACCCAAGCCCGCAGCAGGAACGAAATCATAGTGGAGAAGGTCTACTAAGGACTTTTATTTTCAATTACTCTTACCTGAGTTACCACAGTTTGGGTTCTGGACAAACAATTGCCATGGCAACCATTATCTCCAGCAATTTGTATTCTCTGCTCATTTTTTTGTGCCTTTTTTTGCAAAGCATTAGTGTTTCTGTGTTCAATTTATTATTTTTTTTAACCACTCAGTTTTACTCATACCTGCAGCCATGCTTAAAATCCCCTAGCACGTTCATACTATTTTTTAATGGCCTGGTATTTGGCCATCATAGTGAAGATGGTTTCCTTTGTTAACTGTGAATTAAAACATACCTGCTCACAGATCTGTTTTTATCACAGAATTTTCCTTCAAAATGACTGAAAAAGATGGGCTGTCTCGAGGTACCATCTCCCAACGCTTTGTAGTTGAGAACTGGTGAACAGGGCTGGTCTGATCCGCACAACTTTTAAGGATGAAATTGAAAGAGAAAAGGAGGGATGCCTAACTAGATTCCAGTAGCCCTTCCTCTAATCAAAGTGCCGGCCTCACGGATCATTGCCTTCCCAGCTCCATACCTGTCTCTCCATCACTTTCATACATAAAAGCGCAACGTGCTGAGATTTGTCCCTTTAAAGGTCTTTAATATCAGCTTTCCTGTACTTTTATGAGAAATAATTACGCATCCTTTTAATCCTTCACCTTACCAAAAACTTACTTTGGTCTTTGGAGCAATGATTAGAGCACACAAGAATAAATGCGTAGTTCTTTTCCTGCTGGATGAGTTATGGTTCCTCTGCACGTATTTCTCCTCCTGGCAGCACAAGGAATTCAGTTCTACTCATTACCAAAGGCTGTGGCATAGATAGCTGTGGGTTTTTTGGGGTTTTTTTTTTGGGGGGGGGGTTCTTTGCCAAAAAATATAAAGTGCTATTACTATGTGCTAATTGCAATGCTACGATGTGCTTTGTCTAATTTAATCCTTGCAATCTTCACTTTAAATAGGAGGAAAATGATATTTAGAAATATTAAATAAGTACTGCTACTAGTTTTTCTCAAACTGTCGCCTGTCTCAGAATCATCCGGGTGGCTTGTTAAAACTCAGGTTCAGCATGTCTTAGGTGGAGGCTGAGAGTCTGCATCTCTGGTTAAGTTTCCGAGAGACGCTGATGCATCCGGTCAAGGTGCCACATATTTAGAAAAACTGAGCCATAGTTTACTGGATTAAAATATTTAATTTGGCTCAAGTGTAATAAGGGTCACATTTCTTTTTAAGATTCAAACATACTAGGGAGGAAGGAGCCTGCAGACCCTCCCAGGAGAAATGTCTCCCTGCAGAAACAAAAAGTCGTGATCAATGGGCTTCAGAATGAACAGCTCACAAAGGAAGAATAAGCTTGAGAAGGGAAGTGGTATCGCTTGAGCTTGACTTCTGGCCCAGCCCCCAGTGGGCTGATGTCTGTATCCTAGGGAAAGTAGGAAGCTCCAAGGAAAATCTGCAAGAGAGTGCATTGGGCCCCAAGAATCTCTTTTTTGGTGTCCTTCCAAATTGCAGTGAGTAGAAGGGAGAAAGAGCTCTCTCTCCCAGCGCTCCCTCTTCCTGAGGCCACTCTGTAGTTTTGAGATTTAAAGGCAGTGCCTTTCAGGGTGTTGGTGCATCATCGAGGGCCATCAGCAAAGAGGCAGGAGGTGCCCAGCAGGAGATAGAAACGCCCAACAGTGGCTGATACAGTCACACCCCATGGATGCTCGGCAAACATGGTGGAACTCAGCAAATATTCAGAAAGAGACAGTGTTGCCCAATGGACACAGAGACACCTGCTGATCATCCAGGATAATTCTGAGAACTCTGGGAAGAAATAGTGCTTATGAGCATGAATGAAAAAAATCCTGAGACTAACTCACAGTCATTTTACGTTCATTTAACACTCAGCAAATAATCATTGAGTATCTCTAATATTTCAGACATTGTGCTAAGCGGTATACAAAGCAATACAAATATGGGTCTGTCTTTATGAAACCTAAAAGACAGACATTAATAAAATAAGTATGGTATATATACTGTACATAGGATGCTACTGGTTGTTCAAGATCAGGAATAGCTGGAAAATCAGGAGCGCAGTAGATGGTGAAAGAAATTCTGGTTGGAATGCCTTGTAAAGAAAAGAGGATAGAAACTTGGTTATGGAGTGAGGGAAGCGTACATTGGAACATTCTGTGTCCAAATGACATGTCCCAGTGGGATGCTGGGTTCTTTGTTTAAGAGATCGTTCCTTTACAGTGGTGATGTCTGAAGGTGACGGAACAGGGTTGGATGGAGATCGATGGACTATTTGAATTAAAAATACCAACAGCTAAATTTGAATTAACCTCCTGACTTCAGGAAATGGTTCCCAAAGTCTCACCCGGGACAGGGTAAGAGGCTCCCAAGTAGGAAGGGTAGGTGCAGCGTGCTTTGACTGCAGAATGGTTGCTTTGTCTTCATACTGGAGTTTCTCAGGCTCTTCTTTTTCTACGTAATTTCCCTGAATGACCTCATCTCCTCCCATGAATGATGACACCTGTTAGTGGAAGTGATGCCAGTGGCCACCACAGACATGACGCCAGGTTATTTGTTATTCACACGAAGCCTGATGCCAGTCTGTTGAACTACCTCCATCCTGTAACCACACCATTAGGAGCACGTGGCTGCCAGGTTCGCTGTGAAGGAAAGTTACTGAAGAGTCTGCAGGGATTTTTTTTTTTAAGAGTCAGGCCTGGCAATGGCTTTCATCATTTCTTCCCCATTAACGAGAACCCAGTTACATGATCCCAGGCCAGCTGCAAGGGAACCTGAGAAAATATACTTTTAATGATTGCTGACAGTCTCTACCAGAACGCCTGATCTACGTCTCCACCCTTCACAGCTCACCTTGGCTTCAAAACCACAGATCTGACAGCCAAATGGACATCATCTTCTCAGAAACCAGCCCTTTCTTTACCTCCCATTTCTGAATATATGATACTACTTCAGTCTCCATTTAGAAATCCTTGATTCTTCCTTCCTCCTCCCCAAGTCCAACCTTTTTTATGTTCTTAGTCTGTCTGCTTCTTTCCAACTTTATCACCCCGATGCCAGGACATCACCACACAGACCTCCTAACTGGCCTCCCTGCCTCTGACGACAACCTCCCTGCCTCCTTGCCTTCCTGCTCCTCACACTCAAGCTAAGTTTTATATTGTGAACGTCGTCCATCTGAGCATTTCTCTCTGGTGCATATTTTTTATTAGCTTCTGTTGGTCCTCAGGAAAAATCCAGCTTCTCGCACATGGATCATGAATGATTAAATTCTTCCTCTCTTCCCAGAAGAGAGAACAATTATTAAAGTAGCAATTTTTAAATGATCATTGTTGTTTAATTATGACTTCAAGAAATGTTACAGAAAAGTAGTGGTTTTAGGACAGTGACAGCGATATTTAACCTAAACTAGGATGAGGGGGGCCGGGCCTGGATAGGCTTCCTTGAAGAATTAACATTTAAGCTGAGAGTGGGAGAAACCAAGGGAAACTGGGGACAGGCAGGCAGCCCGGGGTCACAGACTCACAGGACTCCAGGACAAGGGGAAGGGTGCCCAGTACACGACACCGCTTTCCACGTGAACAGTGCTTCCTGAGTTCTGCCGCGCTGTGGCCCTTCGAGGAGAACGGATATTTCAGCTAAGAGATCAGGGTACAGAAAGGGCGCAAAAAGCTGAAAGAAGATGTGCTGGTCCTGAAGTCTTGACTCAATGGGCCATTCGTCCGTTTATTCACTAAAAGGGTGTTTTCTAAACCTGAGCACTTTGGAATCACCTTGGAAACTCTTAAGAAGTTGACTTTCTACTAAACACCTCTTCCGCAATACACACACACGGACCAAGAGAGCAAGGCTCCAAGGAATAGGGCGGAGGAGTTCGCTCAGAAATTTTTTTTTTTTAAAATTCAGAATCCTCAGAAGATTCTGGTATGTACAATTCATGGACCGAAATCTGAGGAAATACTTTCTAAAATATCAGTAAACCTGGAGCAGTGCCTGCAGGGGCACCGGTCGTGCTGGAAAAGAGGGGAGGGGTTGTCCAAAAGAAAGAGAGGGGGAATAGTGGCACCATTAAACTTACTTTTCATTTTGGTGTTCAAAGAGGTTCCATTTACTAAAAACGTAAAAACGTTAAAAAACTTTCAAACAACTAAGGCTGTTTATCAAGAATGGTTTTTTCCTTCTTACCAGAGTGGCAGTTACTAGGCTAAAATGTGTAAGTGACAGGCAAGCTGGATAATCCCGAGGGTCTCCTCTTTTTAGAACAAAATCAATCATTATGTAAATTAGCTAGAACTTCCTGTTGTAGCTGTTTGTATATTCATGTTATCTCTTTCAGTGAACTGCGAGTTTCTGGAAGCCTATAGCCATTTATTTATTCAGCAAAATCCCTCTTTTTTATTGTAAAAAACCTTGCTTATAATAGATTAAATGGATGGATAGTGAAGAAAACTAATCACTGCCCATTTCAAATTGAATACCATCCAAGTTGTATCACAAATGGCTACAAAACCCCACCGGGACCCTGCCAGTGCTTAGATCTCAGTCCCTACCTCCATTTTCCTTAGTCAATATGATGAATTGACTTTGGCTTTCCGGTGCTCAAACACTCCAAATTCTTCCCCCAGGTCTCTGCATGACTAGATTTTTTACATAATTCAGGGCTCAGTTCAAATGTTACCTGCTCAGAGAGGTAAGTAAACACACACCATGGTATCAAAGCAGACCTCATCTATAGTTGCTTCCTATTCCGTCACAAAGTTGGACTCCCTGTGTGTCCCTCTGTGAAGTCAAGTTCATCACACCTGGATTTCCTTCTCTTTCCGCTATAACGTAAAGCCCACCTGCTATATGGTATGTACACACATGGCCACAGGTACGTACACACATGCACGTGGACACTGAAACGTCACACAGCTCCCCACATCCTACAGCTATATGAGTCCACACACCAGAAGGAAACACGCAGCTCTCTCAGATTAAGATAATTTCAGGAGAGTTTAATAATGATTTCTTTACTAAGCTGCGGGCAGTGTATAAGAAAACTGCACTAGTATCCCAGGGCTAGGCAGAACAGGTGAGACCCAAAGGTCAGCGTAAATGGATGAAGGGAGGAAGTGGCTATCCAAGCCCAGACTGGAGAGAATTACGGAAACAAGACGGCCTTGACAGGAATACAGGCTGACAGGACAACGCAGGGAAGTTAGGGAGAGAAGTACGCTGACCTCCCACTGGAGCTCCCTCTCTGTTACCATCGTTTAGGCTCCCTATTAGCTGAAATAAAGAGAAGGTAGAAGATAAGAAAGATGTACTTTGTAACTTCTTATTTTGAGGTAATTCTAGACTCACAAACAGTTGTAAGAAATACTACAGAGATACCATGGACACTTGACCCAGTTTCCCCAATGGTAAAATTTTGAAAACCTCTAGTACAGTATCAAAAATTGTATATTGTGTTGATATAGTCAAGATTCAGCACATTGCCATCACCACAAAGATGCCAAATGTTGCTTTTTTATATTTGTATCCATTTCCCTCCCACCCAAACCAATGCATTAGCTCCTGGCAACTGCTAATCTAGTCTCTATTTCTGTTAAGTTTTGTTATTTCAAGAATGATATATAAATGGAATCACACAGTATCCAACCACTTGGAATTGGCTTCTTCACTCAGCATAATTCTCTGGGGAGTCATCTAGGTTACTGGGTGTAACAATAGTCAATTTCTTTTTATTACTGCGTATTCCACGTTATGGAAGTCTGTTTAACCATTCATCCATTGAAGGACATCTGTGCTGTTTCTAGTTTTAGGCTATTATAAATAAAACTCTCATGAACATTTGTGTACAGATTTTTGTGTGAACATAAGTGCTCATGTCTCTGGGACAGCTACCAAGAGTAGAGTGGTTGGGTTGTATGATTCTTTTATACTTCGTATTTTTTAAGCAACTGCCAGACATTTTCTTCTAGAATGGCTGTACCAAGTACATCTCACCAGCAGTAAGTGAATAACATCCTCACCAGCATTTAGTGTTTTATTTTATTTTGTTCTGATATCTGTGTAGTGATATTTCACTAGGATAATAGTTGGTGTTACCTTAATGGCTAATAAAGTTGAACATGTGTCCATATGCTTTTTGTCATCTGTATATTCTCTTTAGAGAAAAATCTCTATGCCTCTCCACTTTCTAATTGGTTTGTTGTTTTTCACTCTTGAGTTTTGGGAGTTCCTTATGTATTCCAGATACTAGTGTTTGTCAATATGTAATTTATCACAGTCAATAAATATTTTCTCACACCTTGCCTTTTTATCCTCTTAATAGGAGATTTCACAAGATAAGTTTTTAATTTTTAACAAAATCCAAATTGTTATTTTTTTCCTTTCAGGAAGGGTACTTTTGGTGTTGACTAAAATATCTTCACCTAATCCTATTCCCAAAGATTTTCTCCTATTTTATTTTTCTAAAACAATACTGGCTATAATTCTCTGGGATACATGAGGCAAAAGGAATCCCACGGAACTTACTACCTTGCTGCTTCTCCTGGCCAAGGTCGTTACTGTGCTTTCTTTTTCCACTTTTCAGATTCTTCTTACATTTGTGTTACATATAATGTTCAGGGTTTTTAGTTTCCTTAGCCTGAGAAATAGGAAGAAGTATGTCTATTCCATCATCCTAGAAGTGGAAGTCCAAGAAAGATGTTTATGCAACCAAATGTTTTCTCTTTAAGGACAAAGCAAAGCTGAGAGTAAATACGGAAGAAAAATGGGGGGTTAACTAAGAGAGAACACAAATCTGTTTACGTTCCCTGAACTTTCACTTACTCATTTTTCTAAAGAAAAACAAAGACACACACTCTAAATATATTTTCCTAATTAAAAACACTTTGGTCATAGTTATACAAACTATAATTGTGTAAAGTCTCTGTGCTTTGTATTCTATTCTATGATGCTATTTGTTAAAAAAAAATCCTTTTGGTAGTTTCTGCATCATTTGGAGGTGTTTATACAGTTTTCCAAAGAAAAGAAACAACATAAATTATGGCTGAAAATGCTTATTTATTATGAAATTCTGTCAGAAAATAACTATATCCTTGTAAAAAGGTCTTTATTTTTCCGGTCCTTATATCCTTATATATTGGTAGAATATCCAATGTAGTTGCTTGCAGAAGTTTTGGACCCAAGAGAGCTAGGGACAAAATTATTTGAAGCAGGTGAATTGTTGTTGGATTCTACCCAAATATCTGTTTTCTCATTGATTTTCTTTCTGAAAGCTTCGATTCTTATTACAATGTCTATTTTCACTTTGTCCCTTAAATATATTTTGTGCCTAAGGAATAATATCAGAAGTCATGGACAAGCGAGAATTGGAAGTTGGGTCCTCTTACACAAATTGGAAAGTATGCAAGGTCCTTCTCAAAGAAGGGAAGGGACAGAATTATGTCTTTGGATGGTCCTTTTGACAATACCCTTGACTGTGACAATAGAGGGATACATCATAAACTGTAATTTATTGCTTGCACTTCCACACACTGTATATGTATGTGCACATCTTTGCACAAAGTATGTATTTTCCATCATCAATAAGTGTGGAAAAAGATCTTTTTTAAACAGTGGTTTGTATTCTCAATGACAAGTCATGTTCAAAACCATTCTCTTTTAATAAATTTCACTGGGCTAACAAAGAAGTAATGGAAAAAGCCAGCTGCAGTAACTAAGTTCTTATTATCCTATCTGATCCTTCTCAGAGATTACATTGATGTGGGCTAGAAAAAATTCAGTAATGAGGTAAGATGTAAACTTCTAATTTGCTCTTATCATTATAAAATGACCACTTAAAGAAAATAATGGACTTTTTTGTTTTAGCTAAAATATATTTCCAACCATCATCACTGGCTGAACTGAAATCATAAAAGCATGAAATAATTTATTTAGGACATATCTTCAAGCTGACAGACTTTAGGGATGATAGTGGTTTTTTGAACAAGAGAAAATTGAACTGTATCATTACTTTTTTTCTTTTTTAAACATAGCTTTATTGAGGTATAACTGACAGACAATAAGCTACACCTATTTAAAGTATATAATTTGGTAAGTTTTGACATGTGTCCACAACTGTACATACAGAAGATGGACATTTCTGTCTTATCTAAAAGTCAACCTGAACCTCTTTATAATCCATCTCTCCTATGCCTCTTACAGCCTGTCCATACACAACTACTGATCTACTTTCTAACACTATCGATCAGTTTATCCATTGTAATACTTGATATAATGGAAACATTCAGTATGTATTCTTTTCATCTGACTTATTTAGTTGGGAATTATTATTTGAGCTCCATCCCCACTGTAGCAACGTCAACAGTTCATCCTTTTTTATGGTTGAGCAATACTCCTTTGCGTAGACATGCCATGGTTTGTTTAGCTATTTGCCTATCGATGGACGTTTGGTTTGTTTTCAGTTTTTCACAATTAAAGTAAAGCTGCTACAAAAACATTTGTGTACAAGTATTTGTACCATCAAATGACTTCATTTCTCTTGCTTCACACATGGGAGTAGCATGGCTGGGCCATATGATAGGTGTTTTCCAAAACTGTTGTACTATTTTATATTCTCATCACCAGTTCCTTGTGAAGTTAGATGCAAAGATTCTAAATAAAATATTACTGAATCAAAGCCAACAACAGACAAAAAGGATAATACATCATGTCCAAAGTGAGTTCATCCCAGAAATGCAAGTTTGGCTTAGCAATGGAATCAATCAACATAATTCACCTAGTAGACTTTGGAAATACAGCAGTAAAACATTATAAAAATATATGCTTTTGCAGAGGCCAAGATATAATGGAATCAGACATATATTAACCAGTGAAATAGATAGTATGTCAAATGATAAATGCTATGGATATAAATATGGCAAGGATAGAAGATGGAGAGATTGGTTGATCATTAAAACAGAGTGGTCAGGAAAGTCTTCATAGGGAAGATAATATTTGAGCAAAGACTTGAAAGAGATATGGAAGCAGGTCAGGCGCCATCTGGAGAAAGTGTGTTCTAGGCAGAAGGAAAAGCTAGTTTAAAATCTCTCAGGCAGCAGTGTGCCCTCTTCAGTTTTGCTGGTGTAAATTGAGCCAGGAAGAGATGATATTAGATAAATGGCAGTGATTAAAATCATTTAGTCCTGTGTGATTCCTATTTTCAGGATTTTGATGCTTACTCTTTCATTGTAAGCCTTGCAGATGTGCTGAGCAGAGGACTGGCATGATCTGATGAGTGTTACAAAGACATCATTCTCCTCTCGCACTGAGAAAAGACTAGGAGGCTAAGGGCAGAAAGTCAGGAAGAATTCCTAAGAGGCAATCGCAAGAATCCAAATAAAATATGACTATGGCTTGCACCAGAGTCTTGGCAGTAGAATTAATAAGATATGGTGAGATTTTAGGTATATTTTAAAGATACAGCCAGAAAAATATTTGTTTTCACACTGAATGTAAGTTGTGACAGAAAAAGAAATTCAAGGATAACATAACACCTAGGTTTTGGTTTTTGTTTTATTTTGTTTGAACATCTAGAAGAACTGATTTCTTATTTATTGAAACAGGGAAGGATGGACAGATTTGAGGGAAGACTGAGAGTTCACTTTTGGATTTGTTAAGTTGTAGATGAATTTGAGAGTTTTAGGCAGAGATGTTAAGTAGAATATTGGATATCCAAATACAAAGAAGTTTAATTTGGAATACAAACTTGTGGTATTCTGTGTATTGTTGGTATTAAAAGCCATGAGACCAAATAAAATCATTTAGGGAATGAGTGTTCATAGAGTCAAGATGAGAGAAACGGGCAGCCACATGGCAGAAATAAACAGAAAAGGGAAGGTGGCTTTGGGGTATGAGCTCACAAGTAACCCCTGAGATCTACAACAAGGGAAAGTGTGATAGGTGAAAAAAAGAGGAGTGTATACTGTCTCTGAACCCGAATTTTTAAAAGTGTGTCAATAAGTTGGGAATGATCACTTTCCATTAGACATATTATTAAATGTACTGAAAACCTAATTAAACCATTTAACCTAGCAAGGTACCAAACAGATGGAAATTAGCCTATTTCACCATCTGCGGCAGACAGACTCGTATGATTCGTATGATTGCTGCCCCACACCTTTTCTTTAATACTGCAATCCTCTCTCCTTGATTGTGTATGGGACCTGTGGCTTGTTTCTCACTAACAGAATATGGCAAAGGCGACAGGATGTCACTCCTGCGATTATGTTAAATTAGAGAAGACTGTCTTGCCAGAAGACTTTCTCCTGAGCTCCTGCTGGCCTTGAAGAAGCAAGCTATCATGTTGTAAACTGCCATGGTGAACGCCACAGGACAGGAACTGTGAGTCTCCTGTAGGAGCAGAAAGAGGTGTGTGGCCAACAGCCAGGAAAACCTGAGGTTCTCTGTGCTACAGCACCAAGGAAATTCACTCTGGAACAAGTTGAGTGAGTTTGGAAGTTGGCATTGCTCCAGGAAAGCCTGCAGAAGAGAATGCAGCCCAACTGACCCACTGCTGCTTGGTGTAACCTTATATAAAAAGCACACCTAAGCTGTGCCTGGACCCTTGACCCACAGAAACTATGAGATAATTAATGGGTGCTGCTTTAAGGCACTAAATCTGTGGTACTTTGCTACACTGCAATAAAAATCCGACCCTAATAAACTGCCAATGCACCATCCATTTGGGTTTAGGTATAAGCGATGTTCCCCACACCTAAGGCTCTTATCCAGTCCAGTTGCCTTGTGAATCGCACTGACCCTAGTGCAGGACTGGATCCCTAACCAAAGTCTATCCCTATTTCTAAATGACTCCTCTGCCAAGCATACGCCACTTCTTACCTCTTAGAAACACAGCTGACTTGGCCTAGACCTGGTTGTGCTTTTCAGCACTAACCCATCTGCTTCTGTTGGACTGGATTTCATCTTTACACCCACTCACATTCAGCAGCTTCGATCCAGATGCATTTGGGCTGATCATGCAGATTGTGGCTAGGACTTGCCTAGTTCTTAAGAGTTCGGCGCACGTTCTAAAACCCTTGGATGTTATCCTCCGCCTCCTAACTAGGTACTCGCCCAAGATCACCCAAAGTAGAAGATCTTAAACAACACGGAAAATTACAAAGAATATTGGCTTTGAGCAGATACAACTCTTCACCCATTACTAACTGAGTGACCAGGGGTAAGTCATGTCATCAACCCACACTCTAGTTTCCACGTCCATAAAATGAAGCTACTTTCTTTCTGTTCACTCTAAGGCCTAAGTAAGAAATATCAATGAAAGAACTATGAGATTAACTGGTAGTAAATAATGAACAAAACTGTAGTTTAATTGACCCTCCTGTCTTTTTAGAATTAACCCCCCTGGAGTTTATTTTGAAATTTCCCAGCTTTTACTGGACAAAAATGTAGTTTATTGTTTCAAATATATCTACTAAGATATTGACTTGTTTTCATACTATCCATTAAATTCTGTAAAAAAATTATTCTGAGCAAAGTTTAAAATTATTAGACGCTTGAGAAATATATCATTTGCATATAGAACCAAGAACCATCATCACATCAGCAGGTTTCACTTGATACTTAGTTCCCAAAAACCTCAGTGGGTTTAAAAGAAGTTCAAGGGCAGAAATATGCTTAAAATGATCTGAGGCAAGCTTTGATCAAGAAGGCAAAAAAAAAAGTGTATTGAAATGGTTTTTGGATAATTGATACAAATTAAACTAAGCTTTCAGTCAATACTGTAATTACCAGGGTAATGAACAGTGAAAAAAAGATTATCAGTTGGCACACATAAATTCAAGTGAAGTTTCATAGTGCAGCTCAGCACTACATCTATTCAACAGTCAGAGGAAACGGAGATGGAACATTTTACCTTATCAGTCTTTTGCATCTTAGCTCTTCTGAGGTAGGAATCCCAATCCTCTTTTATCTAATTTTTATCATTCTTCAACTTTTGGTAAAAAGGGCTCAGTTGACCAAAAATATGCCCTTGTTATGGTTTAAAATTTTTTAATTAAAAAATTGTATACGGTTTGTACTATTCTTTATAATAATGGTCAATTTAACTTAAAAATACATGTGGAAATTTCCATTTGTACTGCTTGTATTAACATTTTCCCCTGTGACTTTTGAATCTTTAAATTCTCCTTTATCAATATCATGTCCTTGCCATTTTAAAATTTTCCTTTAGAATATATAGATTTCTTCTGACCAATACATAATAGTATATACAAAGGATAAAAAAAAAACTTTTTTGTAACATATGATAGAAATATTCTCCCTGCCTTTTTGTCTCTCAAACTCCATGAGACGGAAAGGCACATGAAGGAAGGGCTTTTGGTTTGCTTAATCTGTGTTATACTCCCTGCACACAGAAAAATTCCTGGCAATTGTTTTAAAAGATTTAAAGATTCTTCTGATGGAGGGGCACAGCACATGGACGCTTGGGGAGGTGAAAAGCAGGACCCTGTTACCCACAGCTCTGAAGGAAAGAAGACTGTGAGGCAGGACATGCAGCGGGCTCCCCCGGGGACTGGGTAACAGCACGCTGGAGCTGTGGCGGCAGCAGCTTTATGACAAGCAGGGTGAGGTTAGACTGTTTCGTGGGTCCCCCGTGCACTGGCTAACCTGAGTAACTTTGAGGGCGTAGGGCCTGTCCCTAGTCGTTGCCCTGGGGAGATTAAGGCTGATGCCTATTGACCAGGGAGTGTGGAAGCCTGAATGGAGAAGTGGGTGTAATGTGTCCTTAATCAGCTGCTCAGGAAAGAAAGTCGACCAGCCTCTTAGCCAGAGCCTCCAAACTGGGTCAAGATTATGCTTTTTCAAATTTTAGTATGATTATATTACAGTAGTAGATGCTCAATATGTATTTGTTGAATGGACTGTTTAATGTTGAATGTTATTTAGGGTACATTTTTGAAGTTGAAAATTCTTTCATGTTTTATATGTTTTACTATGTAAATACAGCTTTATCCATATGATTAGAATGAACATCAATATAACTACTGGATATTAGATCACATGTTTGTCTATGTCCATATCTAGCAATATTCGAAACCGTAATGACAAAACTGCATTCATATACAGTTTTTTTTTTTTTACATTAAGAAAAAAAGGAAAGCAAAGCAAATCTACGTTAAATGTTGGTGTCTTTTTCATATACCTTACCCTCTAAGCCTAAATCCGTGTTTGCAAAGATTCTGAAGAGGCTGCACTTCAATGGTGCAATCTGTTCTTCCAAACATGGAATTCAGAGCCTTTCATGTTTATGTCTCCAGTCTTTGAAGTAAACTCTGACTTTCAGAGCAACCAAGGAATGAAGTAACAAGACAGAACATTGCTCCTCTTTGCTCACCTCTTTCCCTACATCTGTGAGTTAGAAAAGGGGGTGGGGGGAAGCATAGAAGTATGGGAGTCATGTGATCCAGATTCTCCAGTAGCAAAGTTCCTCTCTGCTACTGTACCATCTGTCAGTCTGTTACTATAACATCTGTCAAGGCATGAGCTTTCGTGGACTTCTCAAAAATGATCGTTCCTGTTTACAAACGACATACTTTTACCGCTCACCCGTGGGCCTTCTGTCCCTGCTTATGCATTGTTCCAGCTCACAAACTATGAATCTAAAAGGCAACTACCCACAAAGAAATACAATACAGTTACCTTTCCTCTAGTTCTCTCTCTGTGGGGAAGGGTATTTCCACCACACACTTTACAACAACTGTGACAAGCCAGTCCAGGAGGTTATCTTGGAAATAAATAGTCTTGAGAATTTTCTGAGGTTGGCTCCCCAGAGCAGGGCATTTTGAACAAAGTTAAGCAAAAGACTGGAACAGACGTTAAGTTGGTTTCATTACAATAGTATGTATGCAATTGTGAAACGAATAGGAAAAATTTGAAATTGTGTAGAAAAGCGAGGAAATAAACATAAAAAGGTCCAAGAGCCTTCCTTATGATGTATCTGCTATCATGCAAGGAAAGGAGAGGGAATTGGAGCTGGAAGGCAGGTGCTGCATTTTAAGGACTATTATTTTCCATGTTTATAAGCTAGTAAACGCCACATTAACTGACATAAATAGGCATGCCGCCTGCAACTTCCATCTGAGCAGATCCTGACTCCTTTCATGCCGACACCCTCGTCCTCCTGATGAACGGTCAGCAAGAGCCGGAGAAGAGCATCTTCCTGAAATAAAGGCCAAGAAAGAAGGGGCACAAAGTCCACAGAGAACGTCCCAGAAGCAATCGTGTTACCTTACATGTTACCTAAACTGGATTTAAAATCCGAAGATGCAACTTGAAGATTCGGGTGTCTATTTCTACCAGAGGAAAAGAAACAAAGTACACTCAGAAATGATTCAAAACAAAAATCAGATCTTACTGTCTTACTTAACCTTTAATCAATGTCAATGGAAATGCATGTTATATATATATAATACACACACACATATATATACATACATATTTATTTATATATATACACACACGCACATACATAAATGTGTGTTATGTGTGGTATGTGTTAGTTGTCTGGCTAGATAGGCAGATAGATAAGGTCTGACAGGGAAAAGGAAAAACAGAAAGATATACACAAAATTATGAGCCAAGGAAAGGATCTACTTTCATTCTTTTAAAAATATATACCCCTAAAAATAGAATTATGAATGCTTTCTCACTTTTGCTGTGCTTTTTTGTATTTCCTACATTTTAACAATGAACTAGAGTGATTTCTCTTACTAGCAAAGAACACTTTAAACACCTTCACAAGTGATCTTTCCTCCAATGAACCATTTTTCTAGCCGGGATACTAACTAATCATACTTTCTGTTCATGATTATACTCACAAAAATCCCATGATCCTGAAAAGCTGTATGAAAATCAATTTCTCAAAATTTTATTTCTCTGAAGTACTCAAAAGCAGCTTTCTTTTTAAAGAAAAACTGTTGTGAATATTCTTATCAAATTTTATAATACTCAACTTGATTAAATAATTGTCTTGTTAAATCAGCAATGATATACCCAGTATTGGTAAAGGTCCAGGGGAACATTGCCAGTGGGTGGAAACTGGTAAACCCCTTCTGGACGGCAAGCTGGCAAAAAAGATTAAAATTGGAAATGCCCTT
Source organism: Camelus ferus (assembly GCF_009834535.1). NCBI lineage: Eukaryota > Metazoa > Chordata > Mammalia > Artiodactyla > Camelidae > Camelus > Camelus ferus. Next base: position 9,076,482 of record NC_045714.1, on the reverse strand, counting down.
TATCTTACTATTCAACAATTCTACTGATTAAAATTATCATCAATAAATCTCACAAGGATGTGCTTTGTAGCACTGCTTTAAAAGCAAATATCTGGGAAATCATTTGAAATGAAATATTCAACAGAAAACTTATATAAACTAGAGCTTACATTCCTAAAATAATAACTTGTTGAACAGAACAAGCTGTATTTATGGTTGTTGATGTGGAAAATGTTTAAGTAAAAAGAAAACAAGGCTCAAAATAATGTGTGTGATATGATCTCATTTATGAGTATTTAAAGTAATAAATGAGATAATACATATAACACTATATAATGGTTTGAACACTTTTTTTCCTGAATGAATCCTAAGAAATGATTAATAGTGGTTTTCTTTGTGGAGAGAAATGTCAAGGAAAGAAATTAGGAAGAAAATTCTAAGTATTTTTTTTAATTAACCTTTTACATTCTACTTACGTCTTTTTTTTTTTGTATATGCCTTTTATTTAATTTCTAACAACTACAAATATTTAAGCATTTAAAAATAAAGGTGGATGAAACTGAGGGAGTATATGTGGCTTTGATGAGTCTATATGAATATATGTTCATTTACATGCATAAATGTGTGAATAACATGTGTGTGGACATATGTATACATATAAATTAGGTACAGGTAATCACATTCATAGAAGGGTGTGTGCATATGCATATTTATGAAATACAGAGTTCATATCTATCTCAGCATATTTACTGCTTAAAATTTCCCTGCAAAGAACTTGTTTTCTCCCTGAGAGAAAAAGCAATGTCTAGCCCTGCAATGAAAGTATTTGGACGAATGTGCCAAGGGTTAACTATAACAGAAATTAATTATTATCTCCCTTACATTTTATTAATCTGGACATTTTCTCACTTGAGAACACACAGTGTGCTGAATTTATGGTATACCATCCTGTTTCAGAGAAATGAAGCATCTCAGATTATATTCTTTTTAATTCATTGAAGTATAACGGATAATAAATTATTTAGTTTAATTAAAACCTCTTTATCAGATGGGCATTTATCCATGACATTGTTATGCACAACTGGTGTTCTACAGAAGGCATCATTTCCAGATCTCTTCTCATTTCATTCACGGATTCTTTTAATTGCATTTGAAATTACATCTATTTCCACGAAGTCATACTGTAAACCTGTCAGACACCAGTGCCTACTCCTTTACCTTAGGCATTGACAATCCCTCTCTTCTGTTTGCTTTAAAATTCACCCTTTCCCCCTGATGTTTTAATGGAGAAACCAAGAAACACTAAAATATGATCTTTAAGGGGTTTGGAATAGACTGGCCTGGCTTGAATCCCAGCTGTATGTTTGGGAAAATTAAGAAGTCCTAAGACTCAGTTTCTCTTCTCGCCTATAATATGGGGATGATAATAGCGTTTAAATACAATGACGTAACACTAAAACTGCAAGCTGAGAGTTTGGGGATTCTCCAGGGTTCCGCCTCCCCTTTCTGCTCCCTCTTCTTACAAGCTCATAGTCTCATTCTTAATACTATTATAAATTGCCTTAATTTTAAAATGTTGCCTTAATTTTAAAATGTTCAATATTCTTTATTGAAGTATCATAGGAAAGACAAGGAAATTCATGGGATCAAGGTGTGTAAGAATTTATAAGTTGCCAGAAATGAGTATTTTACTAAAGATTTTGTGGGAAGGCAGGGGAAAAAATTATAATACATACAAGGCAAAAATTCATCATAGAATTCCTCATAAAATTATGCCAGTTCCCCCAAAGGTTTTCTTCTCTTTAACAGCCTCTCTCCTCTCCCTTCCTAACATGGCCTTCAGGGTTGCGGTGGGGAGGTGGGGAGGGGGGCAGAATATCCACCTCTTAATCTTAGCTCTTTGGTTCCCTATTCAGCGAAAAAAAATTTGGTAATTGGCTAAAAGCATGTCATCTGCTTTTCCTCAAGCACAATGATTTGGAGCTTCAACCATAATAATAATCCTGGGCATCGCTGTCCTTCTACCTCAGGGTGCAGAACTGACATGTCTTTATTCTTTACTCTTTACTCTTTAAGGAAAATCCATCCTCGGTGTCTTTTCTTTGGTTCACAAAAATTTGAACACTTAAAAAAAAAAAAAAAAGACTCTCACTCACAGTCAAATACTATCATAGTCAAATACAACCACTTGTATACAAAGAGAGGAGTTATTAAGTCTAGAAAATACGGTGTAAGTAAGAATGGCAGTGATGACTGGGGTGGTGCTGATGGTAAGTAAAAAAGAAAGATAAAAAGACCAAGAAAGTCTGCACGAGGCAGGAACTGTCTCTCTTCAACGTCACAGCTGTGTAAGTAGGTACCATTGCTGCAGCTACCGAGAGGGAAAGAAGGCTTAGAGACAGGAAATCTCTTACACTAACTCACACACCAATGTTGTATTAAGGTGTGTCCCAGTCCAAAGCCAGGCTCCTAAGAAAATTGCATGTTAAACTGACTCTGTAAAATGCAAATACAATTAAAAAAATAAAGTAAAATAAAAGATGTCCACTGGAAATGCTCTATATTTGTCCCCCTTCTGACTCTGCTCAATAAACAAATTGCGTGTGCCTATAACACGCCAGATGCTAAGCTAAGAGTTGGAAATTTTAAAAGAAAAAACAAAAACCTGGATCTGATTTATATTTTTTTCCTTCTATCTTGCTCACCTGTCTTGTTTAAGCAACACGTTACTCCATGTTGTTTCTTATGTTGAATTAATTCTTTATTTTGTTGTTCTTGTCGCTATTTTGGTTGCAGGAAGAAATGGAGATGATAAAAATCAGGTATCAATGATAATTTCTTGTCTTAGATTATCTTAACCGCATCCATTTATCTTTAAGGCTCCCTCTCCTTTCTCTACTCAATTTGCAATTTCAAGTGGACCCGCTGGTTCTGATGGGATTTCTGAGTCACTGTAACTGTTACAAGGAAACTCCATGCTCTCCTTGCTCTGGTTTGCTGGAGACGGCAGAGGTGAGTTGGACCCGAGTACTTACCTGTGAAATTCTCAAGCATGGAGAAAAAATAAAGGGATATCACCTGCCTTGTGTGCCATCACATGAAACCTCATTATTTATGCAATTCTTTCCTTGCATCAACCCCGTAATAGGTATTTTTACCTTCATTGTTTAGACATGAACATCGAACCAGAGAGATTAAGGGATGGACTAAAGATCTCAGAGCCAGAAAGTGGAAGATGGGGGACTCAAGCCAGATTTTCTCATTTCACCTTATCACTTAAGGCCTCTCTTCAAAATAACGTTATAGGACCTTGTCTCTATACCATAAAATTCTGCACAAATGGTGCAGATTATTACTTATAGGCATAGTAGGAATTCTTTACATAATGAAACTGCAAATTAAGCCTTGCCCATTTCCCGACGGGACGCTCTTTTAGCTCACGGCCTGCAATCCACCTCCCTGTACAACAGGGCACATCTGTTCTGTCTGCCACTGTATATCCTGCACCCAAGTTAGTGTCTGCTGCAAAGGAGATACTCAGCAAATATTTATGGAAAGCATGAATGAAAGAATGACGGATGAGTAGTAAATGTTTAAGTTATTAGCTGTGTTCACTTTAGCATAAATTAATTCCAAGTTTTTCCTTGACTCTCTTTCCATTTTTAGGTTTTAAAATCAAAAGCAGAGAGAGAAAACAAAACAAAAAGATGAGCTAGAGTCGTGCTGACAGAGAAGATCACTGGAGGCTCCTCTCGATAGCAAAGTTATATATTCTCAGAACAAAAACCGTAAGCTGAAACCAAACAAACAAACAAAAATCATAAATAAAGACATGCAGAGGGCATTGCGGGAAAAATGTGAACAGAAATGCCATAATTGGGACACTGGACATTTGACCAATACCAATGTGATAAAACTATACAGAAACTTCACAATTTAGCTGGGGGCTCTGAAAGGATTTGTTTGTTTTTAAAATTCCAACTGAGTAAAGACTCCTGTCTTCTGCTAAGAAAAAAAATGTAAATCCTCTATGGAAAAATACATCCTCCATTTAAGCCCAAAGTTTCCCACAGTTTAAAATCAAATATGTATGAGTTGACAAACTATGAAAAGAAACAAACCACAGGAATAAATGTCAGTACAAGCAACAGACAGCAGATTCAGGCTCTAAGAATTTCACGTAATAGAATTATGAAATGTATCGTAACAATAACTTCGCAAAAAGCTTGAAGATATGGAATAACAGAAAGACAAGGGGCATTTAGTAAGAGAATCAAACATAGCTAAGCAGATTCAGAAGAGAAAGGAAGAAAATCATGCCTCTAAAAATTGAAAAAAAAAGATTGAAATTGAGGGGAAAAAAGAGTGGTTACACAGCAAATTAGGCATAACTGAAAAAATGGATTATTGAACAGGAAAATCTGAAATAATTACTCAAGAGGCAGGCTAGAGGTGAATATTACAAAGCAGAAATTAGAAGATGTGGAAGAGAGAATGAGAGCCCAAGGTACACTTAACCAAAGTCCCAAAAGGACAGAGCAGAGGGAAGTTATACAAAAATATTTTGAGAGATATTCACTATATTCTTATGAAAGATACTGGAGCAAAATAAATGAAAAGAAATCCCACACAGACACAATGCAGGGAACCTGGAGAAGACTGAAAGATAGGGAGAAGATGTTATTAGCAGTCAGAGTAAAAAGACAGATCCAAATCAAGGAAAGAATTATTCTGACAGCTTCTCTACAGCAACAAGAATCTTACAAAGAACTAAAAGAAACTAATCTCCACTGGGACAGCTCATCCCACTGAAATTATATTTCAAGAACAGAAGTCAAAATAATGTCATTTTTATGGAAACAAAAATAAGAAACTTTCACTACAAATAGGCTTTTATTAAAGGAAATGGTAAAGAGTATACTTTAAAATACTATACTATGCTTTAAATTATCGCCCTGAAGGATGACCTGAGGTCCAAGAAAAATTAATGGAAAAAATTGACAAAGGTAGATATATCTAAGCAAATATTGTCAATATAAAATAATAATAATGTCTACTTTATTGGGTTAGATGATAAAAAATGATGCACCAAACAAACGCATATTTTTATAAGGTTGTAATCAGGATTTAAATATTGTAAATTCCTTTCATTATTTGCAAAGGACTATGATACTAAATTTAGAATAGGAATAGAGTCTATAACTTTCAGTATGGAAGACACAAAAAGCACTGGAATAATAACATAAAGGAATAATAAAACATTTTGGTAAAGGTAGAAACAAGGAAAAAGTAGAAGCTTATAAAAACTGGGACCAGAGCAATGCAAAAAAATCACTATGATAGCAACAAGTCCTAATACATTAATATCAGAATGTTCAGGAAATAGTTGTAAATGCCAACAAACCCCAACAGCTATTACTGAAACTCAATTCTGCCAAGGGCTCACAGCACCTAAGGAGAAATTCTTTTGAAGTGTTTATTGATGGCACAAAATGAAAATTGTGGTTCAAGTTCCAAACAACAACAGAAAGTAACATTGATTGGACATCTATTATGGAATGATAAAGAATTACAGAATGATATGAATAGGCACTGTTCTTCCTGCCTGATTGAAACATCCATCTCTCAGCATGCGCGTGTTACACATAAGACAACCAAGATACAGAACAGTCGGGAAACTTACCCAAGGCTCCACCTCCAGGGAGCGGAGGAGCCAGTTTGAAAGCCGCAGTCTGACTGCAGAGGCTGTGGGTGAACCACCTCTGCTCTCCTGCCTCCATTTTTATTTTATGCAGTTGCTAGGAGTTCAAACCCAGCTCCCACACACAGGGAAGGATGAGTGGGACGGAATCAGTAATTACCCTTCTTGATTCAATTCAGAAGCTCCACATCGAGAAAGAAACTCAAAGAAACCAGCTCACTCAGGGGCAGCAGTAAGTTACACAGCTGCACATACCCACCACAGGGCCCAGAGCCGTGTGATGGGCGGTAAACACGCGCATCACCTCCAGACTACCCAAGAGTCTACCTCAACTCACATTTTTCTGCGTTTAAGGTGATTCCCTAGTGTGGTTGGCAGAAATCCACCTTGTCTCTCTCTTTCTCCTCCTGAGCCCCATTATCAGTAGCTCAGACCCTGCTGTGTATAAGGGGATAGTAAACCTGGGTAATCCAAAGGTGGCCCCATCCTGGTCACCAAGCCTGAGCGGAGACCGACAGAGGCTAAGAATCATCGTCCTTAAAATTCCAGACCGTCCCCCGTCACACTGGCTTCTAGGTGATCATTACAGGAAAGGGGGGTGGTGTTGAAACAGGGCAGCTTAACCAAGTCCATTTTCAGAGCACTGCCAGGTCTCGCCTTGATCTTGGACAAGCCTGACAGGGTACCACCAGTGGGGAAATTGTTTTCAACGACGCATGCGAATTTATCAGTGTGTTTTCCAGGACAAGCATGTTTTTGCAAGTAGCCTTCAGACAGGGTGGGGCAAAAGGTGGAGGGTTCAGAACATGGAGAGGAAAAGAATCAAACAAAAAACCAAGATCATTTACAATTTTTCCCCCAAAATCACTAATTTACTTCTTCATCTCGGAGAAAAGGAACTGAATAGTGTCCCCATTGCAGAGGTGGTTTTGGTTTGGGATTTGTTTTTTTCAACCTGCGTCGACATAAAATTCAAACAGAATTAGAGATGACCAGGATGAGTGGGTAGCTTTTCTGTACACTCTCTCTCCGGGCAGCCCACAAATGTCTCTAGAGTGCTGTGTGGTCTTTAACAAAATTCTCTATTCACATCGTTTCCCTCCTCTTTTGTCTTTGTATTTCCCCAGGGAACAGTCACTATTTCTCTCTGCTTCCCTTTGTCTCCTGCCGTATCGTACATGCTTATGGCTTGTGGTCCAAGTCTGGTTTTCCTGTCCATGCTTTCCCCACAAATTAGCCAAATTATTGCTTTCTTAAAGGGAGCCCTCTGCTCCACATAGAGAGAGCACTTTCTAAACTAGCACGTTGGGGAGAGACAGAGAAGAATAAAAGAAATCCTGGGCGTGAGTGAGCTTCTCAAAGCAAATTTTTCAATATTCTTGGGCAGCAACCCACACTTATCTTAATAATGGCTAATTTCTTTAGTAGTTTTCACTGAATAATAAGGACTTAGTAAAAATAAAAAAATTTTTTTAGTATTTTTTTTTCATTTACTAAGTGCCTGGCATCATGTGAGGGGCCTCTGATACGATGTTATTACTGCACAGAATTACTATTACAAGCTTACAGGAGGGAGAAATTATTGTATCCATGTTTAATACACAAGCAAATTATGGCTGAGAAATGCTAAGGAACTTCACCAAATCACATAGCTCATCAGCACTAGACACAGAACTAAACCCAAGTCTGTCTGATTCTAATGCTTATCTCTCACTAGTGCGTGGAGTAGGCAGCCTCTAAAACGGTCCCCAGGGATCTCCCATCTCCTGGTATTCACATCCTCGTGTAATTCTCCTGTCTTCAGTGTGGACTGGACCTGCTGATTCACTTCTGACAAATAAAGCCTGGAAAAAGTCATGGGATGTCCCTGCAAAAACTAGCTGACTACAAGATGACGACTTCCATCTCCCCCTGCCTCTCTCTCTCTCTCTCTCTCTGAGTCCTCACCCTGGGGAAAGCAAGTGTCCATGCTGTGGGTAGCCCTATGAAGAGGCTCACATGGCTGGAACGGATGACTCCAGCTAACAAAGACAACTTGAGACCTGCCTAGAGCCACAAGAGTCAGCTTGGTGATGAATTTTCAAAGGCCTGCCAAGTGCGTGAACTTGGAAGCAGATCTGCTCCTACCCCAGCCTTGAGATATCTGTAGCCCCAACCTACACCTTGATTACTGCCTTAGGAGACACTAAAGTAGAGACAGACAGTGCAGCTGTGTCTAAAGTCTTGACCCAGAGAAACTGTTGTGTTAAGTTGCTACACTGTAACACACAGCAATAGCTAATACAAGAGGGGTAGACGAGTGAAAAAGAGCTGGCACAGGCAATATGTTCTAGAAGGTGTCCATCCTTTCTGTTGGAAGCTCTGTATTAAGTCCCTCTGGAGCGAGACCAGTTTTTAATGACTAAGACTCCCATAATCAAATGAATAAATAAATATTGTGTATTTATTTGGATTCTCTAGTTTTCCATTAGAATTCTTATACCTCTGAAGGAGTTAAGGTCAGTCACTTTAATCAATTTTGTATGTTAGCTGAACTTAGCCTCAGAGAATAGACGTTCTGAATTTTGGAGGGGAGATTTTAAAGTTAATAAGTGAGAAATTTAAAGTTAATAAATTGATTTGAAGTACTGCGAGATAGATTCCATGTTATGTAACTAATGCTTAATATTTATTGAGCAAATTTACCATAAATAATTTACAATTCACTCAATACCAGGCTAGAAGTAAACTATTCAAAAATTAAAATTATATTTGATTTCTTCACTTATTTATTTATTTTTTTAAATGTATGATTGTGGTCCTGTCCTGCTTTGCCATTGCAGTGTCTCTGTGAGCTGGATCTGAAACTAGTCAGACTTTTCACATAATCAAGACAAGTTTGCTGTGAACTTCTGTGGGAAAGTGACAAATAATAAGCCAGTTAACCAAGAATGTCTTTCAGGTGATGTCAAGGAGATAATCAAGATCTATTTTTAAAGAAAGAAGACATTAATATGCTACTGTTTGGAGTGTTACCTTAATAAAAGGAAGGGAAACCTTGGTGCAGGTATAAAAATATTGATCCTATGAACTGCTCAATCCAGTTCCTCTCAACTCTTATCCAGAGCATATAGTCATGTGGAATTCTAGGTAATCGCATCGAAGAGCATTTTATGTATTTTTGTAGATATACAAAGGGACCCCCAGACAACGAAATCAGCCAGCCGCCCTGACCTCTCTGAGACTACACTGGGGTGGGGCAGAGGGACACAGCCCTTTGAGACATCCATTACTCAGAGGAACCGTAAAGGCTCTTCCAGAGAAAACGCGTGGAGGTGAGAAGTGGTGAGCGGTGCCAGATTACAAATACTAGGTGGAGACCAGCCTTAGAAAACTACAGAAATTCTAAGATACAGACCATTCGGCAGCCCTGAACACCAGCAGAATCACGTTCATTTATCTTCCCAGCCACCCTCCATGTTTCCTTTCAAGTCAAAAGCTAGAGTAAGACACACATTTGGGGGAAGGTTGTCAAAATTCATTTTATGGAAATGTGGTACTCACGGGTGTCCTTTGATCAGCGGCAGCATCTTTTGAAATTGAAATTGAATAGATTACACGGTGATCTGCCTCTCCTCTCCTTTGGAGTTCACCTAGAAATAAATTGGAAACACACGTGAAAATACAAACTCCTTTTTTGGTTTGAGCTTCCCAAATATTGGTTTCACCCCATCTTTGAACAGGAAATGTCACAAAGCTCCTGGCAAATGTGGCTCCTAGAATCTTCTTTAGAAAGTATAGACACGCTTAGTTATAAGGAATTGTATTCATAAATTGATTTTATAAAGTTGGTAATTAAACTAAAAAGCTCGGATCTCTGGGACACATGAAGTCTAGGGTGAACTCACACCAAACTTCTAAAGAACCAGACAGCTTTCTTTGGGCTGAGTAAGTCCAAACCTACCAGTTAGCAATTTGGAGTGGGGCGGGGGAGGTGGGTTTCAAATGACAGGAATATAAGTCAAACTAGATTAAGCAAAAAATAAAATAATTGAAAAAGTCAAGGAGGGTGGGCCTACCACTCAGTGGGGGTAGATAATTCAATCACTCGTATCAGAAGTTGATCTCAGCTTTTCTTCTTCTCTCTCCCTCTCTGCATCTTTAACTCTCCCTTCTGTTCTGTTGTATTTGCTTTCAAGCCAGTTCCTTCTATCTTATGGCTACCAGTGCCCCTGACTTACCCCCTCACAGCTCCCAGTCTAATAAAATGAGTGTGCCTTTCTTTTTTCTTAGTAGCTTCTGCAAAAACAAGCTCACTGGACCAGATGGAGTTGCTTGCCCATCCCTGAACCAAAAGTGGTAGACTGGATGAGAACGTGCTGATTGGCCAGCCTTGGTCGCATACCCGCCCCCTGAGATTGAGGAGGGGACAGGAGAGTCAGTTACACCTCAAGCACATGGAGTGGGACTGTGGACAGATGGACCTACAAGGGGTAACTGAGGGATGTTCCAGAACAGGAAACAAAAAGGGAGCAGGAAAAGGCAGCAGATGCCCGTGACACTGCCCCCAACCAAAACTTCTGTTAAGCAGTGTGCGTTTTGTTTGTTTGTTTGTTTTTGGGGGGAGTGTAATTCACTTTATTTATTTTATCTTATTATCATTATTTTTTTTAATGGAGGTACTGGGGGTGGAACTCAGGATCTCGTGAATGCTAAGCACACACTCTACCACTGAGCTATACCCTCCCCGAGCAGTGTTTATTTGTTGATAAAGCCAGAGTGTGTTTTAAACTCATTAGGCTCGAAAATTTTGTGATGACCTCCCATTTGTCAAAAGTGATGACAAACCCCAAACTAAGAAAAATAACTTTCAGACATGTGTCACAGATGGCAAATTCTAAGTGTAGCCTGGCATGACTTTTATTGCCAACATTCATAATGCCAAAAACTGGACAGATCACTTAATCTGATTCCTATCACCCATCTGATTGGCACTGAGAAACAATTTGACCAAAACCTGTGATGTACCTGAGGAATCATTCAGTGAAAAGTAGTCAAATGAATTTTCTGCAACCATAGGTAGGCAGCCTAGAACACTGCCATAGGGTGTAAATTGAACACATAAATTCCCCCTTTCCAGAAATATTCTTGTATAATCTCTAGTGCTTGGCTCCAAGGTACCTGGGCCTGATCGCACAGGGGACACGTAGGTTTCCTCAAAGCTAAAAGACAGTTCACATTCTGAGACTAAACCTCCCTGGCATAACAAAACTGCTTGGAAACAGCCATCGTAGACAATTTGATTTATGTGGGGGCTTCCAAGCTGAGTAATTGGTCCGGTCTCTAAGTGAAAGCTAAAAAGCCCATTGGCAAAGGATGGTAACGAGTTCTGCCATGTCTTCTTGGTCGTGTCTATAATTTAACACCCATCTGTGGACACAATTACAACTGCAAATTAACAGATGGCCCTGACCATGTATAGAGAAAGGAGTGATTCATACTGAAAAACAACAGTCTTGTAAAATAATTGGGTGCAAAAACATTAACTTCAAAAAAGTTACTATGTGTCATCTTTTTCAACTTCTAAATCCATCCTGCCATGCACCATTATTTGTTGAGCACCTACTGTGCACCAAGCCCTGAAGTCCTAGCAGTTAATAAGACAAAGACTCAGAATAAACCAATGACCAGATACAAGTCACAGTGACTTCAGACAGCGATCAGTGCTTTGAAGACAAAGACGCACAGGTTAGTGTAAAAGAAAGGTGGTGTGTAGAGGAGTGGCAGCTGCGGTTGGGGAACGATTGCCTAGTGCAGGACTGGTGAGTGGGGAAGGGCTCTCCGAAGGGATGACTGGGACAAAAGGAAGCAGCAAATCAGAAGGTTTGGAAAATCATTTTAAGGAGAGGAGAGAACAAATGCCACGGCCTGGGGGCATGTTGAAGGAAGTAAATATGCTTTATCTCTTCAACTGCCTTTATTTTGAAATAAGAAGAAACATTTTTACTGGATATTATTTTTAACCTAAAGCTTTAAAATGAATTTTGTCCCTTTCTTTGCGCATATAAGGGTCATACTGGTCCGTCCGTAAATGGTTTAATTTCTGCATCAGAATGTAAACTTCTTGAGCTCAGGGATTTTTCTTTCTTGTTGTTAATGTGTTTGTTAGCTGCATTATTTCCAGAACTTAACAGGGCTCAGCACACAGTGGGCATTCAGGTACCTACTGATTGAATAGATTTTTGGCATCCAGTACCACAAAGCGGTTAAAAAAAAAACTAACACCTGGTTTTGTGGTGCACATTCAAGACTGTTTAACAAAGGGAAAAAAGGATAAAGTCAGTGCTGTAGGCTTTATTTAGTTACACTTTGTAGGGTTTTAGACCCCATTTCTGATGCCCGCCAGAGCACTGAAGTTGACTACAGGTGAGCAGAAAAGGCCACACATGCACTTAATACAAATTCCCAATGATATAACTTTCCAACCCTTGAGCACTCACCACCGAAAAATGGCTTCTGTTTTTTAAACACGTTTCACTGTTTGATATGTCAGAGTGTGTTCATTCCACAGATATTTGAGTGCCTTCTATGTGCTGGGCCTTTCTAAGCTCTAAATGTGTAACAGTTAACAAAACAGTGAAAAAGAATCCCCCAGGAGTTTTACATTCTGACACAAAAATGGGATCATTTGCAGATGGGTGAATGTGACCCCCACGTGCATGAGAGGAGCCGAAGCAGAGGCGGCCTTTCTGTGTGTAGCTGTTCAGTTGCCCTGGGTCCCCCACGAGGACCCCCACTGCCACTGCCCCCGACTCCTGTGGCTGAGCTGGGGAGAAGGAATAACTCTCGCCGTGTCTCTCCCTTTAATACCAGGGCTTACTCCACCCAGAAAAATGGACATGAACATTGATGCTCTGAAGTCTCAGGTTGGGTTCTCTAAAGACCTGGGAGAAAGTAAGCTATCTGCTAGGAAACTGCTCCAGGAAAACGCCAACTAGAGGAGAGAGGATGCTGAACTGGGAACAGAGGAGCCAAGAAACGAGGTGATATCAAGCTAAGTCCCGTGGAAGGGAACCTTTGCTCAATCCCACAGGGTCATCTGGACTCAGTGCAGGTACCACCTGAGTCAGGGAGTCGGGGCAAGGAGGACAAGGCAGCCCAACCTCGATGTCATCGGTCTTGGGGTGGGGGCTGGCCCCAGGGGTTCCAGCTCTCCCCGTATTCAGGCAGAGCAGGTGCTCGGTGGTGGGAACTGGTGAGCAGAAGCATGGTTAAGAGATCCATGGGGCTATGTGCAGAGCACAGACAGAGCCCCTCCAGCAGTGGTTCTCAAGTGTGGTCCCAGATCAACAACCTGTAGTATCACTCGTTAGAAATACAAATTCGGCCCAGACCTACAGAATCAGAAACTTTGGGAGTGAGGAACAGTCACTGTACTAACCAGCCCTTAGGGTGACTCTGAAGCACGCTCAAGTTTAAGAGCTACCTAGATACGGGAATCCATCCATCAGTCTCTTCTTGCTCGCAAAACAAACTTAGCTCCAGCAGGGTGTGGGGAGACCAAGCAGAACTCTACCAAAATGAACCTGAGCAATATGTCCCCCTCAAGCTTCCAGGCAAACCCGTCTCTCCAAGTCAACCCTGTCTCTAATTTAACACCTTTTTACCTGGGTGTTTCTAATGCAAAGTGTAGTCAGAAGATCGTGATGGGAACTCCATTTCCCCCTCGGTGAAAAAAGCATCTCTGTGAGTACTGATCCGTCTCTCCTGCTCATTACAATAAAATGCCGTGCTTGCGCCCAACGCCAGAAATCAAAATGGTGATTCTTTAAGAAATAATGGAATCCCCCTGCATTCCCCTTCTGAAATGTCGGGCGTCCTCAAATAGCTCTGGGGGTTGGGGTTTTAAATCTATCGTCAGTTGAAAATACAGGAGGGAAGTTTCCATTTCCTTGACGTGTCTGCCACCCATACAGATATTTTCACTTTTTGTCATGAAAACCACATTGCAAAGCAGATTAACACAGGAATTAGTTCCAAGGACTTATTCTCAGACAACTTGGGTTTGATTCATGTCTGCCACTTTCCCGCTGCAGCGTCTTGGGCTACTTAACTTCTTCAGACCCCATTTTCCTCACGTAAGGGAATAATTGGAAGGCCTACCTGAGAGGGTTGTTAGAAAAACGTGGGAGACGATATTTAAATGCTTGACACCTAGATCATGATAAATATTCCAAACATACTTGTTGTCATTATTATTATCATGAATATTGCCATTTGACAGGTAAATTAAAGCTACCTTCACACAAGTGAAATGTATTAACATTTGTCCCCCGGATGTTGATGAAATGACGATTCTGAGTCTTTTAACTGTGATGACTAAGCTACCCGGCTTAGGGACTACTTTCTGCCCTTTCCTACAATCAACATGGTATAGAAAAAAAGGGGAAAATTTTGCAGTAGGTCAATTCGGATAACTAATTCCTTCCAGTCATCTGTGGTTATTTTGTTAGGCTGTGCATCCCAAAGTTTTACAATCTTAGAAACCAGAAGAGCAATAATCATCTGCCCTTGGTCGAGTCAGGTGGGGACAGTCATTGACAAAAGGTACCACATTCAGTGTCCAACTCAAAGTGGGGTTAAGTTCACTCCTCCTCCCCCGCCAACAGTTCTGAGTCCTCAAGGAGGTGCAAATGGGGATAAACTGGGTGCACTCCATTTGTTACAACTGGAAAGATTCTTGAGCTCTGTCCAGATGTCAGATGTGGTAATGAAGGAGAAAAGCTCATTTTGACTTTTCCCTCCTGGAGGCAGCAGGAAATGGGGCCCGGGTCTTTGAGTGGCATCCTCGCATCAGCTGACGCTCTGCTCTGGTCCCTGTGGGTTTCTCTGTTAATGGGCTTGCTGTTACTAAGGCTTTGATCTACGCTGGGCGTCCCACTGATCTTCAGAATAAGAAGCTCCCTGGCTTTATTACAGTCCAGCCCATCCGTGATGCGTTTAATACTCTTTCACCATCCACATCTCTCCCCATATTGTACTTTCACAGAGAGGTGATTTTCCTTCTCCAAAAATAAGGCACCACACTTAGAATTACACTTTTAAGATGACAGTAATCCAGTAATCACTTCTGGGAACCGAGATTTGTAGGGCAACATAATATAATAATTATTATACACTTAGATACGGGGATGATGAGAGGAAATGCAAATTTCGTTATTCCTGCTAGTTCAGTTCCAATGAAAGTTGACATAAATTAAAGGTGAGTCTGAAAAGAAAGCAATTTGTCTTTTATCTCAGATCAAGTTTTTCTCCAGTAGGAAAGAAAAAAATTACCCAAAAGCTTCAAAAATTAAGAAAATCTTATTTAATATATATTGCATCAAAGTTCCTTTTCCCCCATCATTTCAGTTAAAAATAAAAATAACCCAGATGAATCATTTTCCCATATTATAAAATATAAATGACTTCAAAGAAGGCAGTGATTTTCTCTTTTTTCTCCCTTCCACCTCTGTTTTATGTAAGCTAGTGTTCATCATAAGGTGCTTTTTTTTTTTGAAATCTCTTTGAGGAAGAAAAAAGGAAGGTCTTTTCTTTATTATTATATTTGTTTCTATTCTTTTTTTTCCCCCCGCTTCTTTATAACACACAGTTTTCTTTGCCTGGAGGAGGTGGGAATGCTAAATGCCCATGCGTGTTTGGTATCTGTTAAGTTGTACGTGTTTATCAGTCAGAGAAAGCACAGGCATCACTCATCAAGATGAAAAGTTTCACGCCAAGAAATTCCTTTCATTTAAGTTGCTGAGAGACAGCATGAGAGAGACAGAGAGAGAGAGAGAGAGAACTGTTAAAGCATAAAATATATTTGACTAAGACACAATGCAATGTTTTACGTGACAGTAAAATTATATCCTGGACCGCTTCCCTGAGGACAACTAGTGTTGCAAAGTCAGTCAGTAGGAAAAATATTTCCATCTTCATTTGAAAGATTAGCACCTTGTTCCTTTTTGTTACCAAATTGAAAATAAAACCAGTTTCCTTGGTTTGAAGAAGGCAGGAAGGAGGAGAAATGTGACTTGATACGCCGTATCCTTCTGGCACTGGCTGTGTCTCTAATGTCAAACCAGCTCCCTCCACTGGGCTAAAAATGACCAGAATTGTTTGCATGGTAGGTTTGCTCTTTGTGATGTCCCCAATATGCTCCGACCTGGTTAGACTCAGCCTATGACATCTCAAGGCTAACAGTGTTACCAGGTTCTGGCATGTGTGTGTATGTTTGAACAGCAAAATGCATTAAGCAGTGCACAGCAAAACATCTCCATGCAGGAAGGTGTGCATTCCACAACACATTTTTGAGCCCTCCCCCATCTTGGTTTGTGCTACTGATAAATATGAAAGTTAAACAGAATATTGGAAAAGGGATTTTAAGATCAAGACATAAGAATGTATCAATGAAAAGAACAGAACAGCCAGGCAAAAAGAGAACAGTGGTATAGGAAAGCTTTGAAATACTGTCTTCATGTGTAATCACGCTTACTACATGGGATTGTTG
This sequence comes from Camelus ferus, assembly GCF_009834535.1. Lineage (NCBI taxonomy): Eukaryota > Metazoa > Chordata > Mammalia > Artiodactyla > Camelidae > Camelus > Camelus ferus. The sequence continues at coordinate 9,060,271 of NC_045714.1, read as the reverse complement.
TCAAATCTAAAAATACAGCATTTGGGTGAATTGCTGATAAGAAAATAACCAGCATAGGGCCTGTTACAAAGTAGGCACTTGGATAAATTTGTATTCCTTCAGCTGTAAGTGGCAGAAACCTAACTGAACACGATTCAAGTTACTGAAAAATACATGGGGTACTTTCAGGCACCACTGGATACAAGATTCCAGCTATTCCTCCACCTCCTGACTCTGTTTCTCTCTGTGAGGGCTTCCTTCTCAGACGGGTTGTCTTAATTTGGTGCAAAGTTGCTCACCAGCAGCTGCAGCCTTATATTCCATGGGGTCAGCAAAGCCTTTTTTCAGGTGGGGAGTGAAGCTAGGTGGGGACGTTCTCTCTCCCTGTAATTCCAGGAAAAGCCATGGAGGCTAATTCTCATTGGGTCAGAAGCACCCTCTGTTAGACCAAACCAATCCTAGTGACTCTGGCTGGCCAAGTGTCACCCTGTGAATACTTCCCGAACTGGCCACCGACTGCTCTCCCACAACACAGTGGACAAAGGATGAGAAAGGGAGGCCACCTTCAAAGAAAACTGGGCCACTAGGATGGGAATGAAGAGGACGAAACACTGGACAGTCGCTGCAGAAACAAGGAGAAAGCTCTCCATGGGCCACGCAGCACGCCAGCGGTCAGTAGGATGTCTGAAGTAGGAAGAACAACAGTGACGAACACTGGGGGTCAAGAACTGGCAATGTGTAGGCGAGAGGTGAACAGAGCAGACTGAAGTGCTCTGTTTGGGAAAATAATGAGAAATGAGGTTGATTAGTTGAAGGGCAAAAGGGAGAACTAATCAAGCGTCGGGACATACAGGTGCGGTTGTGGAGTCTGGATGTAACACAATGAGCTCTCGGGAGCATCTGTGCGTTCTCAGGTGAAAGGGAGAGGCAGGACCAAGAACTGAGGCTGTGTTTGAGAAGAGTCCCCAGCAGTGAGGACGCGACTGCAGCTAAGCTTGTGGGGGCAGATGATGGATGAATTTTAAAGATGGCAGGGGGGCGCATGACAAAGTATCAGGAGGGGGCGGTAACCGGCGTAAAGGAGATTTGACCTGGTCTGGTGCTGAGATCCATCTAACGTGGACTCTGGGACCCCAAGCCTCCCCAGATGTCCACCACCCTACAACAGTCCCTAAACCCAGAGAGTCTTGGGGCCCGTGTGTACTGCTGGTCTAAAAACACACGGAAGAGAAGCCTCATTTTAGCCGAGGCTGAGAGTGGTATATGCACTCCTCTTTATCAACCTTCATTCTCTCCGTTGGTGGAACTTGCTGGATATTCACTGTTCTGTTGTGTTCATTTGAGAAGGCAAGATCGGATATGGAACATTTATTTTGAACGCTTAGGACACTCTTAGAAATTATGATTTAAAAATTCTATTGAAGCTTTTCAATGGCTCAACTTTTAAGTCAATGGCTCATATTGTTTAAAATGTCTAAATGTTTTAGGTAGCTATTGGCCATGGAAAGGTACTTCTCTATCTGAGCCAAGACAGGAATGACAAGCCTTAAAAACATTGTAATGGGATTAATTTCAGTGTTTCACCTAAATTCTAGAAACGTGTTTTGCAAAGGCTGTTGTGCAAGATACTACTTCTAAAGGATATGTTATGATCATAGAACTCTAGGGTCAAATACTAGATCAATTCAACTGTAAAGGTTTCTCTAGAATTTTTGCAAATATGAATATCCAAGTGAGGGACATGGTCTGCAGCATTTTCCAAATGCATTTGTCACCAGAATCCTTGTCTTCGGTAGAGCATCTTGTGTAACTAGTGTTCCACAGAACACACTTTGGGAAACACTTTTCTAGAATATTGTCACTGCCATATGCGACAATGAATATGAAAATTACACAGAGTTCAAGCATATAGGAAAACATTTTTGTGAGTCTTTGGGCAAGTAAAACTAAGAAAATCTCAGACTAGTCTAAGGTCACAATTTTTTTTAATGTTATAATGGAGTAGAGAATCTAAATTTTCTGTCTTTAAAGGAGTCATCTCTAGGCTAGTTAGATAATACGGCAAATGTCTAGGCAAACTAGAGTTTCAATGTCTGAATCCGAGGGTATTAATCTTTAGATGACCATGGCCATAGTCAAATTATGGACAGTCCAAAATACCAAAACAAGCTACTAGTCCCTGGGTTGGTGTCCCAGGCTTCAGGACAGCTGAATATACAATAATTATGACTGAACATTGGAGAGGAGACATTATGTCTTCAAAATTTCTTAAAAATAATCTCAACAGAGAATTACTTTTTTGGTGAAAAGAAAGCAGAGCAACCCTTTTCCATCCATTTCAAATTATTTGACACTATTTCCTTCCTTAAAAAACACATGTGTTTAGGGAGGGAACTGGAAACATTACAACTTGGGACTGAACATGATTGATGGGTCCCTTCAGGTAATATGACAAGTTCCTCTTGGCTCCTTCTCCCACCCCCCCCCAGACTCAGAAAATTCGTTGTGACTTTCCTCTAAAAGAAAAATGGAGTTCCACCAAGGATCAGTTTGTAAGTCAACACTCACAAAGACTGAACAGTGGCTCTCTGCCCTGTAACCCCATTATCCCATTGGTTTAATAACTTTATTCTCCAACTCATAAGTCAAAGACTCAGTGGCCATATAGTACAGGAAGACATTTTATGAGGGGAAAACAGAAAAGACTTCCTTCTTTTCATAGAAATATCATGATCTCTTTTGCTTGTGGTTTTGTGGGTCAGACTGAGATCATCCATATGATCTTTTGGGAATAAAGCCACTCTTCCTAAAAATAGGTGCCTTTTCAGCATAATTGTCTTCTTCAGAGGCTGATGAATTAAGGTTTGAAAAAGTCATGAAGAGACAGAGCTGGTAGGCAGAACAAGACATGAAAATGAGAATTGGGTATAGATGAGGGGAAGGGTTAGGATAACGTAGGAATCAGAAGTCATGCTGACGCAATTCAAAACACCTTTCTGGACTTGATATGTGCACAAGGGTTAGATCTCACCCTTTGCACAGTCAAAGGAGTATGTTATAATAAATAGTTGTCTTTTTAGCTACTTTACAAACACTGTAATAAAGTTCTCGTTGTATTTATATTCATTTAAATTAAAGAATGAGTGTTAGCATACTATCAGTTGAAATAAAGGAGGATCCTGTTTTCCTCTTCAAGCATGAGGGGTTGAGCACAGCAGTAATTCCAGGATTAAGAGCATAACAACCCACATGTTGTCTGCCTCGCTGATATGCCATAGTGTGCAACCATTGCTAGCTGCCAACTTAATGTTCATTTCTATCTTTTTAAAAACTAACAGAACTCCAGTTTTGTTTAAGTGAGCACTGTATTCATCTACCAAAAAAAAAAAAAAAAAAAAAAAGATTCCTTCATCTTTTTTTGATGTGTTGATGTACCACAATCCTCTCCCGTGAAATGTAGGCAGAAGCGCCTGTGAATGAAAACCTTTCCCACACAAAAAGGTAGACCTCATTTTGTCTTGTTCTCTTCTCCTTTCCTGAATCGTGGAAGACTCTTGAGTTTCTGAATTGGAATTAGAAGTGTTAGTGTGAACTGACAGTTTCACATATATATGTGCAGGTATATGTAAAACAGTCTGCGCTTATATTATGTTTAGCATCTGTCAGTACACACAGAAATGGTTGACTTCATGGCTAGAACAGGGAAAACATAAGGCAACTGTTGAACATATTTCTGTGCCAAGATGTAAAAAAGTGTTTTAAAAAACTGATGAGAACACGTCAAAAAGGCATAAGAAACAGCTTGATGCCAATTCTGGAAATTTTCAAGCACTGCAATAAACAATGACAGCAGTTGATTTTAACATACTGAATAAAAATAAACCCATAGATCAATACTAGTACAAATACATATATCTATATATGTACATTCATGAGGGAGGGAGGTTTTTAAAATTTTTGCTTTTTATTTGTTTGTTTTTCAGTAGAATACTCACCCCACTAACAAGTGTTGAAATAATGAGAAAGTTAAAAATTCACTCTTTTGCAAGGACCATTATTGTTAATAGTAATTGATTCAGGCAAAAAATCAGCAGTTGAGGTTGGTTTAAATCCTTGCTGTTAACAATTTAAAGCATCTTCCTGTAGTTTACTTAGCAACTACGAATAAAAGGGGGAGGTAACTTTATAGTGCAGAAATCTGCCAGACATAACCTAGAAGTGGGCAAATGTAGGCTAGTCAAATGACAGAAATTATCATCGTATACCTCCTGATGTAATGCACTGAGAAAGACACATCACTTACACAGTATCCCTGCTAAAAACGCACTATGTGAATCCCATCACAAGAATCAGAAAAACCCAAATTGAGGGACTTCTTCAAAACAGCTGATCTGTACTCCTCAACATGACCAATATCAAGAAAAACAAAGAAATGTTGAAATTGTTATCAATTAAAGGAAACTAAAGAGACACAACACTTAGAGGAAATGTATGACCCTAGAATAGATCCTGGAGCTAGAAAAAATATTTCCTATAGAAAATCATAGAAAAATATAATATACAACTTTGTGATCTGGGACATTATCTTAAATATATGAATATGGAGTGTGTGCTAGATAGTGAAATTCAAACAATGGTAAATTTCCTGAATTTGATAAATGTACTTAGATTTGTGTAGAGAATGTCCTTTACTTAGTAAATACAAGTTGATGATATAGGTCTAGAATGGTCATGATGTGTGGAAATCACTCACAAAAATTCAGCAAAAATGAGAGAAACAGAGAGGCAATAAGTTGGTGAATCTGTATTAAGGGTACATGATATTCATTGGATTGAGCTTTAAAATAAAACTGAGAAAAAAAAGCATTTTCTAAATTTGATGAACAGGCTATTCAGAGGCATATTATAGCTTTAAATGACATTATTATAAACAAAGGAAGAATTTTAAAAGAATGAACTATCTAAAGAAAATAAGAAAAAGGAATTAAAACAATGGTTGATTAGTGCATTAGATAAAGAAGCACATGACATAAATGTAAGAGATGATGGCAAAACAAACATTAAAGAAGTTCTCTTTCTACCCACACACCTATAGTCAATTAATCTTCAACAAAGGAGGCAAGAATACACAATGGAAAAAAAACAGTCTCTTCGACAAGTGGTGTTGGGAAAACTGGACAGCCTTGTGTAAATCAATGAAGTTAGAACACTTCCTCACGCCATACACAAAAATAAACTCAAAATGGCTTAAAGGATTATAAACATAAGACGGGACACTATAAATCTCCTAGAAGAGAATATAGACAGAATGTTCTCCAACATAAATTGTAGCAATGTTTTCCTAGATCAGTCTACCAAGGCAATAGAAATAAAGGCAAAAATAAATAAATGGGACCTAATTAAACTTATAAGCTTTTACACAGCAAAGGAAACTATAAACAAAATGAAAAGACAACCTATGGACTGGGAGAACATATTTGCAAACAATGCAACAGACAAGGGCTTAACTTCCATAATATACAAACAGCTCATACAACTCAATAACAAAATCAAACAAATTTAAAAATGGGCAGAAGACCTAAACAGACATTTCTCCAGTGAAAACATACAGATGGTCAATAGGCACTTGAAAAGAAGCTCAATATCGCTAATTATCAGAAAAATGAAAATAAAAACTACAATGAGGTATCATCTCACACTAGTCAGAATGGCCATCATTCAGAAGTCCACAAATGATAAATGCTGGAGAGGGTGTGGAGAAAAGGGAACCCTCCTACACTGTTGGTGGGAATGTAGTTTGGTGCAGTCACTATGGAAGTTCCTTAAAAAACTAAAAATAGAGTTACCATATGTCCAGCAGTCCCACTCCTGGGCATATATCTGGAGAAAACTCTAATTTGAAAAGATACCTGCACCCCAATGTTCATAGCAGCACTACTTACAATAGCCAAGACATGGAAGCAACCTAAATGTCCACTGACTGGATAAAGAAGACCTGTTATGTATATACAATGGAATATTACTCAGCCATTAAAAAGAATGAAATAATGCCATTGCAGCAACATGGATGGACCTAGAGATTATCATACTAAGTGAAGTAAGCCAGAGAAAGACAAATATCATATGATACAACTTTTATGTGGAATCTAAAAAAAAAAAGACACAACTGAACTTACTTACGATACAGAAACAGACTCACAGACATAGAAAACAAACTTATGGTTACCAGGGAGGGAAAGTCTAAGGGAAGGGATAAATTAGGAGTTTTGGATTAGCAGATACAAACCATTATATATAAAACAGATAAACAACAAGGCGCTACTGCATAGCACAAGGAATAGAGCTATTTGATAGCTTATAATGACCTATAATGAAAAAGAACATTTATGTGTATAACTGAATCACTATACTGTACACCAGGGACTAACACAGTATTGTAAATCAACTATACTTCGATTAAAAAAAAAAGAAGTTATCTTTCTGGTCAAAAAAGAGGAATAGAGAAATGAGAGAAACTTAAATTGGAAGTAAATTAAACATACAAGAGCTTACAAAAGTTGTAGAAAATACAACACAAAACTTTGTGCTGATGAATTTGAACATAGTGGTTTCATTCATTAATAAGAAAATACAAATTACTAAACTTCACACACATTTATTAAAACACAATTTTGGAAATTAAAAAAAATTTTTTCCTTCACGCACTGCTTGTTGAGATTTTACACACACACATACATGTGATTTGTACATACATGCACACACAGTAATTCTGCACCTATGTGAGTTTTTTAAATTTTAATTTGTAGTTCTTTCCTAAATTGATCCTTCTCATATGGCTATTACAGAAATTTTTTTAAAGATTCTCTAGTCATACTTAAACATAATTCTTACATAAAACCTGACAATAATAAAATAAGAAATACATAGATCCAATTCACTCATAAATACAGCTGCAAAAATCCTAATAAAAACTTGGCAGACTATATTTAGTAGTGTATTAGAAGGTAATAAATCATCACCAAAAGGACTACTTTAAAGGAATCAAGAATGGTTTAGTATTAAAAATAAGTACATCTTATGTCACATAAATTACACCTCAAAAAAGCAGGTTATTTTTTAAGTATGATATAATCTAATATTTACAAGGTATATAATCACATCAAATATGTATATATATAATAAAGTTATGTACATTAATTTGGCATGGACAAATAGACTACATGAAATATAACAAAATATCTGGTGATAGATTTATGTATGGGTGCTATCTAGCTTTCTTTGTGCTTTTTTTTTTTTTTTTTGTATTTTTCAAGCTATATCCAACAATATAAGACATCATAATACCATGAAGAAAAATGTGTGTATCACTGTTCAGATCCTCAATAGGAAATAAACAAACATGTGTGGTTTACAAAAAGAAAGAGCCAATAATTTTTAGTAATTTTGTTTTTGAGGCATTTCAGTATATAAGCTTCTTTGGGAATGCTTGTTAAGCCCTGGAAATGCTACCCTATCATCATTAGCTGCAAAACCATAAAATCAAGTAGAAACCTCAAAACTGTCTCCAAATCTTGACTTACACATTGCTTTTGACTTAGTAATTTTTAATCTTTCATACTCTTTTTTTAGTGATAGTCAGCTGATTGCAAGCTGATTTAAATAGAAAAAAATGTCAGTGATTTTTTTTCTCCCCAAACCTCCCCAAGTATTTTTGGAATGAGTAAATAACTTAACATGTTGATTTTTCCAATAAAATTTTCTGTCTTTTACCAAAAATGTATTTTTAATAAATTTTGGACTACATTATTCAGCCTGAAACAAGTCCAATAAAATTTGACGGTTTAATTTTATAATCTTATTTTGTAATGAAGATGACATTCTCTCCATTTAAATTTATAGACACTTCACACCAAGTATCAATTCCGATGAGTAACTAACATGGGGAAATGATTTTGTTCTCTTTGAGAACCATATTTTAGTGGCTTAGTGTTATTCATACATTTCTATTGAAATCTCTTTAGAGCGTATGTGTAAACAGCATCAATGTGTTTTTCCTTCATTATGATGAAAAGAAAAAGAGGTAAATTTTAGAATTATGAAATTACTTTTTAAATATTTCTGGTGTATGAATATGAAAACCTTGTTTGGAAATTAACTGAATTGGAATTAATTAGTATTCTGATTCCATTCCTAATGTGCTGCCGCTCAATTATTTGAAAATAAATGAAGAGAACAGAAACTGAGCTTTTAAGACTGAATGATCTATTGACTGGCTAATTAACATGTGGGGGGCCATTTCATTAGCATTCAGAGGTTTTATGTAGATAGACAAAGCGCCTGTCATTTTGTAATCTACTGAAAGGTTGGGGATTTAGATGACCACCCTGGCAAAGAGTCCAGAACAGTGTCTGAAGGTGCAAGATTTTGAGGGTCCTAGGGAACTGTGACTCCTGGAATCTGAGTATCTCACACAGAAGGCAGATGTCAGTTACCCGAAAGTACACACAGGACAGACAGTGGTCCTTTCTTTTTCTTTTTTTTTCTTTTATTGTTTTTGAAGTATAAGCAGTTTACAATGTTGCATCAATTTCTGGTGCACAGCATCATGTTTCAGTCATCCATATACATACATATATTCCTTTTCATATTCTTTTTCATTATAGGTTACTGCAAGGTATTGAATATAGTTCCCTGTGGCCCTTTCTTAAGGCAAATAAGTTTTGGTCTTATTAAGCATTATTTAGCATTTTTGGTGCTTTGTGGTAAAAAAGTGAAGGGATTTCTGGTTAGTGCCATCTTAAAAGGATACCTGGAAAGAAATGACTGGACTTATCTCACACACAACGATATTATACATTGGAGACACAAACTTGTATCACTCACTACGTGACACCGGCGGAGTCAGCTTTCAGCTCTCCCCTTCACCCCATGTATACATGGCAAATGCATAAGATGTGATTCTAATTCATCTTCCTTTTTCTCTCCTTTAGACCTCCTCCTCCTCCTCTCCTCACCAAAACCTCCCACCACAAAGAAACAATCTCGCCTCTCTGATCCTCAGTTTTCTTCTGCACTATGTAGTCTCTGAGGCATCTTCCAGCTTTAACAGTCTCTCATTCAAAACAGGACTTAATAATCATGGAGGCATTATCTATTCCACATAACCACTTTGGCAGACAACATGCTTGTTCTGAAAGTGGGGTCGGTTTTCAGTATGGTATTTTTGTGTATGTAGAAAGAGGATATAAAAACAAAAAGTAATTGCTTAGCACCACTTCATGAACCAGAGAAGAAAATGTCTAATTATTTAATAGTTAATATTCCTCAAATAGGTCATTAAATAGGCTCTCTTCCCAAAATCCAGTCTACTCATTTTCTTCCTGTAATGGTAAGCCAAGCATACTGTGTGCCAAACCCTAGAATCAAAATGGTAAACAAACAAACAACAAACAAACAAGCAAAAAAGATCTCTGCCTTCCTAGGACCTCCAATAAAGTTGGGAATATAGTCAGCAAATGAGTAAGTAACACCTAAAGAGTCACAGACTGTGCTAGGTCCAAAGGAGGAAACAAACAGAGGTATATCCTCTGTATACCAGAGGATACAGGGTAGACCCTTTATATAGGACCTCTTCTTTGAGGAGATGACATTTTAACCTGAGACTTAGGATGGGATGAAGCTCACCAAACAAAAGCCAGGGGAAATTTTTCTTTAAGAGGGATCAGCAGGTAAAGAGGTTGGGAGAGAGTAGAGTGCTTGCTTTGTCCAAGGAACTGGCAGAAAGCAGGTGAGTTCAGAGTGGTTAACAAGCAGCAAAGGACTGTGAGATGAGTTTGCAAAGGAGTCCAGACAGCTCCTCCAGAGTCTTGTCAGACACAAGAAGGTGTTTAGATTTCATTCTACACACAATGGTTTCATTCAGGGAGGTCCTTTATATATTTAATATTTGTATTTTTTCTAAAATGTAATGCATATGTGGAAAGTTACACGAAGCATCAATGCAGAGATGTATTAATTATTATAAGGTGTGCAATTGTGAAAAACAAATGCAAAGCAAGCAATAGAACCTTGCCAGCACCCTGGAACCCTGCTGCCTGTCCCTAGTCACTCAAAACTGCCTTCCCTCCCTCCATGGGTAACTGCTATTTTAGCTTTGGACAGTAACAGTTTTCTTACTTTTCTTTATACTCTTCCCACCCAAGTATGAATTGATAAACACTTACAGCTTTTAAAACTTTACAAAAATGAAATTGTTGTTTGTATCAATTTGTGTCTGGCTTCTTTTGATAAGTATTCTTGATACAAGTTCAATATAATTTTGGGAATCCATCTGTGTTGTTGCATAAAGCAGTAATTTATTCATTTGTATTGCTCTGTAGTGACACATTGCACATCCACCCCTTCGTTTAATGTTCACATCCATCCTACTGTGGCTGCGCCTTAGGTTGTTTTGGAGGTCTACGGTGAGCATTGCTGATATGAGTGCTACTGTCCATGTCTCTGCTGCATGTATCCTTGATGGGATGCCTTGAGGAAGAGAACTGTGGCATATCTTCAACTCTAATAGGCAATGCCTCTTCTTTTCAAAGTCATTTTACCAATTAAAACTTGTGCTAACAGAGTGAGACCTCATGGCTCCACAGACTCATCACCGATTGGTGGTGTCATTCTTTTCAGTTTTAGCTTTCACAGTGGCTTCTTTCATTTTTAAAAGGATTATTATGGATGTTGTGTGATGGAACAAAGTAAAGCAGGTGTACAAGACAGATTCTGAAGATGGAATGACAGGGTTTTGCCAATGGATTGAACACTGAAGATTAAGAAAAGGGAAATGTGAAGTATGACTTTCATATTTCTGGCTTTAATAATTGGGTGATGACGGTGCTACTTTTTAAGACAGAGAAGACTGGAACCAAAGAGAGTTGGAGGAGGGGAGCATGACTTATTTGGTCCTGTTATATGTGAGATGTCTGTTAGAGTTCCACTTGATATCAAATGGGTATTTCAGTATATGGGTCTGGAGCTCAGAGGAGAGATGATCAGGAGATATACATTTTTTACTATTTGGAGAATAGTATTATTTGTGGAGAAATATAGATAAACAAGAAAGATGGTCCAAAACATAGCCTTGAGAATTCTAACATTTTAGAGATGTTATGGGAAGAGAAAAGACAGAAAGCAGCAGCTAGTAAGGGAGGAGGCAAAGCCAAAAATATAGTGTTAAAAAAAAAAACAAGGAAGAATTTCAAGGAATGATTAGTAAACTGTACCAAATACTATCAATGGCTTAAAAAAAATACTGTCCTATGGATTTATCTACACAGAGGTTGCTGACTGGGAGAAGACTGGTTTCGGTGTCCTAGTACAAATGGAAGTAGAGTTGTAACGGGTTGAAAAAGGACTCTAGAAAATGGAGATATTCTATAAAATGTTTTCAAGTTCTTTTACTGGAAAGAGCAGGAAAATGGGTCAGAAGCGAAAGGAAGGAGAAGATCAAGGCAAGTTTTCATAAAGATGGAAAGCGCTAGAATATTTTATGTTCTTATAATGATCCAGTAGTGACAGACAAATTGAAGATGCAGAAGGAAAAGGAGGGAAAAAGAGGAGCAACATCATGGTGAGGGGCAGAGCTGAAGCAGGTCCGGAGCAAAAATGGAAGGATTGCCTTTGAGAAAAGTGAGGGCACATCTTTTCCTGTGGACGATTAAACATGATGAGTAGTGAGGCAGAAGGAGGGCAGATGTGGTGGAGGATCAGGAAAAAATGTTTGGGAGGGCTTCCATTTTCTGAATAAAGTTTAAGTGAGTTTTCAGGTGGTAGAGGGGAGATGGTGACTATAAGGTCTATGAAGAAAAGAAAAGAGATGAAACTTACCCTTATCAGGAAAGTTTAATAGGATTGAAAGCTGTGACTCTATGTATTATACAAGCATGACTTAAAAGAGAGCCCAGTCACAAGGCTGATTTTCTCTAGCAACGTCCAGCTAGTAATGTGCTTGTAAAAATGTGGTTAGCTAAGTGAGCTGCAAGAAACAGAATAACTGATGCAGGGTGGGTTAAACAAATAGGGATTCACTTTTTCTCTTTCATAATAAGAAGTCTGATGATAATATACTTGCTGGTACTGATCCAGCAGCTGCTAAACAATGTCATCAGGGATGCTGGCTTTTTCTTTCTTTGCTGCCACGCTCAGCGTGTTGGCCTTTATCTTCATTACCTCAGCAATCATAGCAAGAAAAAGAAGACAGAGGCTTCACCAGCCTCAGTAATTTTATTTTAGGAAAAACAAAGGATTTCCAAGAAACATCCACTGGATTTCTAGTCACACATCAGTGGCTAGACCTGTGTGGCACATAGTCAAGGGAGCCTAGCTGCAAGGGAACCGGGAAAAGTGAGTCTCTAGCCATACATTGTTGCGCTGAATGAAACCATCGTTCTGTTAGTAAGGAAGAGTGGGAGAATGAATATACTTGCATAAATAACTATGCCTGCCACACGTAAAGATGGTGGATGTTTGAGTTCAACCACATTGGGGGAAGAGAGAGAGAAAGGATTGATGATCTCTGCAAGAGAGAGGGATTATCTGTGCTAAAAGAATAAAACTGGCCACCACAGAGGGTACTGAAAATAAAATTAAGGCATATTGTGGGGGTTGAGATCAATTTGCAAAGAAAAACTTAAAGACAATTTTTAGTTAATGCCTCCATTTTGGACAACAATATATTTACTTGCACATGTAATTTCTAGTATTTACTTGTTTTTAAATAACAATAAGTCTCCCAGAACATATGTTTATCTAAAACAAAATGATAATCAATGCAGCCAATTACAGAGGTAGGCTAAATTTTAAATGCACTCATTCCAAAATATTAAAATATTTGTCACCATGCTGTGATTTATTTTAATTAGTCAAAATGAAATATGGTACTTAGCTATCTCCTAATTGCCACTTTTCTTTGGGCTGTTTTTATGACTGAGGCTGGATTTTCACATATCAAATAACAGTAAAGTTCTAAATTCCATCTAGATTATAACAATACTACCTGTAGATAAGAAGAACATTTAATTAAATAAAAGTAAAAAGAATGGCACTTGATTGTCTTTAGTGAGTTAACCAATTGTTTGGAATCATCCACAAACAGACATAGATTCTTACCTCTGTCATTCACAACAATGGTATCACCTAAGCAAATTCTGAGATGCTCTTTAATCCTGTGAGTACTTCTGTTTGACCTATAATGATGATCACTATTTCATGTATAATTTGCTGCTAAATTGGCTTTCAACAACAGAAACTCACATGCAAATTGTTCCCCCTCAGAGCTTGATTGCAGGGTAATGCACCCCCAGTCAGATACACATACACACAAAGTGGTGAAGAAATTCTACGTTTCAGATAAATGATATGAGTTTGTCATCCTTAGTACCCACATTCCAAAGGGTAGTTTTGACTGTCCTGGAAGAATAAACACATCCTGCCACAGCCTAGACCTACAGATGGTGTAATAATATAGTGATAACGATGAAAGCCAACGTGTATCAAGAGTTTGCTATGTGCCAGGTCCTTTATTAGGGGCAATATGTGCCTTGTCTCATCCAATCCTCACCACAATCTTTTAAGGTTCATATGAGAATCATCCCTGTTCTACAGAGGGAGCTGAGACTGGCACAGATTTAGCATTATTCCTAAAATGACATACCTACAACAAGACAAAGTCAAGATTAGAAGTCAGGCAGTCATATTTTAGAACCTAGGACTCCAATCCTAATTTTGCTCCCCTACCCAATGACACACCTCAGGATCATTTTCCTAACTGACATATGTCCCCCCAAAATACAGTAAGTGGGGTTCATGCAACTAAAAACCCCAATTCCCAAACTCCCAACTGTCCAACTAGAATACAATTCTAAAATTCCTGAATGAATTGCCTACACAGATAAAGTCCGCCAGTAACTGTCAGAGTCCTGTATCTCTGCAAAGCTGAGAAATAAATTCTTAGAAATTTCTTCAAGGGAGAGAGGAAACAACAATGACAATAACAACAGGGACAGACTGGGAGTTCAAAGTTTGTGGATACTGACAGGTGTATATAGAACAGATAAACAAGTGTATACTGTACAGCACAGGGAAACATATTCAAGACCTTGTCGTAGCTCACGGTGAAAAGGAATGTGAAAACGAATATATGTATATTCATGTATGACTGAAAAATTGTGCTCTACATCAGAAATTGACACAACATTGTAAACTGATCATAATTTAATTTTAAAAAGTAACAAAAATCTTGCTGAACCTTAAACTGACACAGATTTGTGAATTTAACTTACGCAGCATTGTGTCACAGAACTAACTTAATTCCAAGAGGAAAATGCTAGCATTCCAAGTTACATGTAACTTCTTGGCAATCATACTCTCCTTTTAATTTTTCTAACTTCTCTTTATTTGTATTTCTGCAGGTTCTGTGCAATTTCTCCCTCTAAGGGGAAAGGACACAAAAATAATATCACAGAACCACCATATAGTCATAAAGTGCTAAGTGCCACTAGTAAATCTTAGTGCTTAGTTTGTAATATTAGATTGAATAGCCAAATGCAAGGCAGGCATATATTTCAGTAGTTTCTCAATCCTTTGGTCATTTATTTCCAAATTGGATATGCCATTTACATTTAGACTAGGCGCCCACGTTCATTTTTCTTCAAGTGCTGTTAATGCAACAGCCCATATAATACAGTAACTCAGATTTTTCCTGAAGATCAATCTTTACTTGTTAGAAATTTGCCAAAACCTAGTGCATTCTAAACTATTATCTGAGATCTCATGACACACCTACACAAGCTGCAACTGTTTTACTTCCTGTTACTTATTTTAACAATGTTTTGATGTAAGTATAGCAGTGTGAAACACTCAGAAAGCCCCACTGTTAACAGCTCAGGTTTTAAGAAAAATAGTTATCCACTCCTGACCTGGTTCATCAATTCACATTCAGTCTGAAACAGACAAATCATATCAATGGAGTTTTTTGAAACCAGAAAACACAGTAGTTTCCATTATGAAAAAACACCCTCACTTTACTAATTGCCAAACACCAGTGACCTATCCCTGAGTAGAGCGTCTATATGTAGATTTGTAAATGACAAATAGAATACCACACAAGGAAACACAAACAAGGTAGTTTAAATTATGAGTTACATGTGTATAAACAAAGGCAATCTTTGTTTATTCAAAGTTTCTAAAATGTTTTGGAAAGGTGGTTGACTTGGTGCCCTAAAGCACCCACACATATGTCAGATTAAAAGAACAGTCTGTTCTTCTGTAATACGTGCTTCAGTACGTAAATTAGCTCACGTGCAAATAGTAAACTAAAGATGATGTCAGCATAACGTTCACAGCACGGCTGCAACTCACACTAGCACAGCTGCACAGGGCGAGCTGCAGAGAGAGACGAGATGACGCCCAGCCATTCCGAGTTCTCTGCACTTGACTGACCTGGAGGTCTGTCTTGGAAATGATTTTTGCATGATTCTTTCCACTCTGTGCATTTCTTTACCTATTAATTTTGCAGCCTCAATCTGCCTTACACTCTTTTCTTCACTATTTAAAGTTTTTTCACTTTTTATCAAAGATACAAAGTCCCATACTTACTACAATGTTTCTTTATTAAGAAGCAACATCTTTATCTATCTGTGCTTATATTTGGTTCTTCTAGGGTTATTGTTTGTACTGTTGTTCTGATTACACACCGGCATGATTTGAGGGCTTTATCCCAACCTTATTTTCCCTATAAGTTCCATTATTTTTACAAGTAGTTCACTGAGGTTTTTCAGGAACAATGGAGAAGAATCTGTGAGCAATATATATTACATCTAGATCACAGAAAAGCTCTCATGAGATATCTGTCTTTCCTTTAATTCAAGAATGTTAGTACCCTTCATAATAGTTCGTCTTTATCTTAGCACTATAAACTAGGTAATTTCCCTTTTTATATTAGATGCCTGTAGAGATATTCAGGCCTCACCCTATCTAGCAAGCGCACAGAACTTGACAATGTGCACTTTTGCATTAAACTCATTATGGGCTCCACTCCTTTTGTGTTGATGATGGCAGGTATTGGTATTTCACATTTCTTCTTCTATTTCTTTTATAATCCTGTTGCTTTATATATGTATATCCTTCTAAAGTTCCATTAATATTAAGGAGGGAGGTTTTTATACATGCACACATATTATGTTTACACACTCACATATACACATATAAATAGCACACACATATGTAAACAGATGTCCTCTGTATTTAAAATTACTTGGTAATTTAAATGGAATTTGACTGTAAGTAGCAGATAGAAGGAGCTCAAAATAAGTCATTTGGAATTAAATAGAAAAGACCAACTGACTCTCTGCCTCTTTACAACTCTTCCACTGTTGTTTTTGAAATGTAGAAAGAATGTCTCTATCACCCCACCAGGATGTCATTTGTCACACTGGAATAGAACCAACATTTCCTACAAGGCATTCTGGATTCATTAAGAAGTTAGTGCATTCTCTCAAAGTCCCTAACTTACCCCCAGTGTGTATTAACAGACTGAGGGAATCTGAGTCAGCAAGTCATAAACTTTGTATACACACAAACAAGAGAGGAGAATTGGAGGCACAGGGTGTTCTGGTTGTAAAAAGTAAGCTATTACTGAGACTATGATAAAGGAGCTTGAGGAATTCACATTATCTCAGTTACACAAAAGCCCAAAATGCAAACCAGACAAGGTTGGGCCACTTTGATTAACATGGGATGAGACTGCCAGTTTCATGTATTTTATCCATACGTTGAACAAATACTTAGCAGATGCTGTGATAATGGATGTGTTACTCAGTTGTGCCTCACCTAGACTCTCTTTTCCAGGAGGTACACCAGTCCTCTACATGCTGTGAGTATGGGCTGCTAATAGCTCACTGCTGTACCCTTTTCTGAGACTTGCTCTCAGCTGATGAGATGCACCTCTCACAGCAGTGACTGACTCATACTAGGGAAGTGGGGTGAGAACCCAGTCCACTGGCATCAAAGTGGGACAACTGATGCAATGCATGCTCCAGAGCTCCCCCCACCCACAGGATTCAGCTGAGGCTAAGTGACAAACAGTTCTGGTTTTCCTGGAACTGTGATGGTTTTAGTACTGAAAGTCTTGGGAAACCCCTCAGTTGCAGGCAGACTGAGATGGTTGATCACTTGAAAACTAAAGCCATATCTTGTTTACTAGCTTCATCCTCTGCACCACCCTGTTTCTCCCTTCTCTCCAGAGCACCACCTCAATGAAGCCCTTGCACAAGAAAACTCACCACCAGCTGCACATCTGGAAAACCCAACCTAAGACACCTGTTTACTGTATGGCAGGGTCAGTTCGAGGTGCTCAACAGACAGGCAAGCTTACTGCATTAAAGAACTTACCTTCTATTGATAACATAATTTTAGATGCACATTCCATGTATTAAAGCAAACAAGATGTGCCTGGAACAGGTGGACAACTTTAGGTAGAGTGATCAAAGGAAAGCTTCCTTTAAGAGCAACAACTGAGCTTTGATTAAAATGTCAAGAAGCACCCAGCTGTGTGAAGACATCAAGGAAGAATATTTTAGGCAGAGAGACAACAGATGCAAATGTCCTGGGGTAGAATATGCCTTGTCTATGCTAGGGGGGAATCCTTCCTCTTCATTCCTGATATTCCACACTTCAAAGGCAGCTTAACTAGTATAATTTCTGGCATTTCTCCATCCTCAATTCTTTTTGCCTCAAGTAAGTGCAGGGATATCTGAGTGGTAAATGTAGGCAGAATAACTGTTTGTGTTCAACTCATTTGCACCCTTCTTCTCGGGAGCAAAGTGCATGCCCTAAGGGAGAAAGAAGCCTTCTGCTCTACTTTCCGAGAGGCAGTTCTGCTCTGTTGTGGGGGGGGGATAGAGTGTTTCCTACAATCTGTGGGGTTTAGTCTACACAACTTTGCAATTCAGAATCAATAAACCTTCTCAACCATCCTTCTTAATTTAATTAACCTTAACGCAAGCCAAGTCCTCCAACCTGGCCTGTAAAGGAATCAAAGTGATGTTCCGACCTCCATCCACCGCTGCATCATTTCATCAGTTTACTCTCAATCTGTTCAGAACTTAGAAGGACAAGGGGAACTATGCTCTTTCTTGCCCCCTCAGGGGCCACATTAACTTCGAATTCACTTCACAAAAAAATTCCTTAAAACCATCACGTGGAAAAGAGAATTTGTCAAACATGGTAATTCTCTAAACTGAAAATGAGATAAATAAAGGAGCAGATTTTGAGAATAGTATCAAAGATGTCACTCCCAATGAGAGTCAGGAAAGTAAAATTATAATAAGTTCTGTTATTAGTATAACAAGATATCTAAAACTATATTAATGTTATGAGGTTCTTATACTCCTAATTTTCAATTATTCAATATATTTGTAACCACTTTAAAGTTTTTGAAAAAAAAGTATTAAACAATACAGAAAAACGTGTATACGGGTGGTTATTTTTCCTTTTGCCTCAGGCTCCAGTATGGCTTGGCAGGACACTAGTTTCATTTAAGATTTTGATATTGTGTTCATCATGGATATTTCTGCATTAATTTTTATTTTTTAAATTTTGCATTACAATTTTCTTAATCACTGAGTTTTTGTCCCCCTGCCTTAAATTTTGTTCTTGAAGTAAGTGCCTTACTGGGGCACAGAACTTAAGGCTGGGGGAGGAGGTGAGGTGTGGGGGGAGGGGGAAGGAACAAAAATTTAAGGTGATTCTGAAGTACAAAAAACAACCGTGTTTGCCTGCCCCAAATTTTTCCTCTTGTGACAGCATGTTCATTTCCTTGCCTTTTTAGGCCATTAAAAAATACCTTATCACAAATAATTAGTCATTCAGGGAATACAGCTACAGAATGATACTTTATTTCATCTATGAAATAGATGACAAGAAAAAAGGATACTGAAGTTTTCAATTCCTAAAATACTGACATATTAGTAAAATTGTAAAAATACTTATAGTATTTTCAGTCATGTTATCATTTTAAATATCCATGGAACAGAATTTAAAGTTTTGTTAATGTCTCTGGGAATATCAAAATTAAATGTCCTGGGATTAAGCAAGTAACATAAAAATATGCTGGGTGAAAAAGGCAAGAAGGAGTGGTGGGGACTGTGGCAAAAATGAAGAGTATTCACTTCCTTTTTAAAAGGTGCTGCCCAAAAATACTGTTATATAAAAGCTAAGAATTTTCACAATAAAAATCCTGTCTTCCTATTTCTGGATGTTGACAACTAAGTCATTTTCTAATGTCGCACAAGGCAAACAAAATATCTTTCAGAGTATTTACAACTGCTGGCAAGGGTAATCAGTCTGAACATGCATCTTTGTGCTGAGTTTAATCACAGGACTGCTTTTAAAGGGATGCAAAGGTCCAAAGAAGCAATTGCATCTCACAGCTCTGCTCTTCCTCCCTCACTTCTATTTATTACATGCTTTTCAATGCCTATTGTAAATGGAAAGTGAGTAAGGGAGCTTGTTAAACAGTGATTTTATTTTTACCAAAATCTTAATCGAATATATTTTGGGTTGCAGGCAAAGGCTGGCTTCAGAATTCTCATGTGAAGGAAAGAGCATATAACTGCTGCTTCCTTCTCCATTCAAAGAGGTGCTTTTACCTCCTGGATAGTTATCTCAGCATTGGATTTTCTATTACAGTCACCGTCATTATTCAAATCAAGACCACCTTCTCTGTCCCAGCTTTCCCTACCCCCAGAAACCAGAGAAATCGTCTTCCAATACACCTCATTCATAGTTCTTAGTTGCAAGATACTAACTTGAGCAGAAAAAATGACTTGAGGGATGTTGAGCAGCTCACCAGACTGACAAAAAGCCTGGGGAGCCAGGATGGAGAAACAGAGAAGGAACAAGGGAGGACAAGCTGCAGGACCCACTGAAGGCCACGCACAGGAGCAGCTGCTTGGTTAGGACCACCCTGTTGGAAGTCATTCCCTACTACCCCTCCCCCATCCTGGGCAAAGGTCTTGGGGAGGAGCATGTGACTGGCCAAGTCACAGTCCTGTCCACACTCCTATAAATGACAGCAGATGGAGACAGCAAGGACTCTGCTGGGGGACGAGGGCAGGTGGTGAGTACAAATCACCGAGACCCACACGATGGAGAATCCCCCCGAATACAGGAAGGTGGATGAGAAACCAGGCAGCCAAAACATGACAAATACCTATTAAGTCACTTTGCTACATAAAATCTTTCCATGACTTTCCACGTCTTTAAAAATAAAATCTAAATTCCTAATCAAAGCCCTATGAGAACTGGCCTCTTCCCTACCTCTACAACCTCTCCTCTGATCCTTGATAAATATGTCCCAGTCACGGCAGCCTCTTTAATTTCTCGAAAACGCTCCCTGCTCTTTCCTCTCTCGGGGCCTCTATGCCTGCCTTCCCCTCTGCCTGAAATCATGCTGCAACTACTGTCCCCGATTCTGATGCCTGGATCCACATTGTTTAGGGCTCAGCTGCAAATACCATCAGGCTTTAGGGAGGGCTCTCCAGACCATGCTATTATAAAATGCCCACCTTTTGCCACGGTGCTCTCCAGCAGGCTGGTAGGTTTCCCTCATATTTCTTACAACAGTCCAGAGATGTCTTGGTGCCTGTTTTCCTGGTGTTGGTTGCTTGTACATGGTCTCCGTTCCCTAGCAGTCAGCGAGATGACAGGGAACCTTTCTGCGCTTTGTTTTTTCTCTAGCACCTAGTATAGTACTGGGCATGGAAAGGATGCTGGGGAGCTAGCTGCTGAACGCACAAAAGAATGCAGCTTTTCAGGAGATTCAGGAGGGAAAAGTATGGCATTTACGTAGACCAGGAGTTTCAAACTGTGTTGGGCAGAGTTGTTCCATGCGTTGCACTGGAAGGAAAAAAAAACATAGGCAAAGCTTCCTGGACCCCACCCACTCTTCAAACAGAGCATCTCCTTTTATTCCTCGTTTACAATTAGGCTTCCAGGCAAGATTTCACTTAAAGGATTTGCATATAAATGAAGTTTGACAATGAAGATTTAAATAGAGTAAAGGAAAATTATTAAAACAGGTTAGTACTCTGATAATTCTGATAAATATTCTAGGTGGTGCTGAATCAGATTATAGATCATGATTATTCTAACTGACCTAAATCCTTTCCAAAACATCTTTATTCTTGGAAAATCCTTACTCACATTGATTTAAGTTTGAATCTGTTTATGTTTCTAGGTATGTTAGTCTTTAACTCCACTATGGCTTATGACTGTCTGGTGAAGTTTTGTGTCTACTAGGAAAAAATTAAAAATTAAAAAACTTACGTATTACAAAGCTACAGTAATTCAAACGGCACAGTATTGGCATAAAAACAGACACACAGATCAATGGAACAGAGAAAGACAAATACCAAATTATCTCTTATATGTGGAATCCGGAGGAAAAAAAAAGCTCATAGATACAGAGAACAGATTGGTGGTCACCAGAGGTGAGGGATGAGGTTGGGAGAGATGGGTGAAGGGGGACAAAAGGTTGAAAAAAATTTTTTTACACAAACAGACTCACAGACATAGTAAACAATCTTATGGTTACTGGGGAAAGTGGGTGAGAAGGGATAAATTTGGGAATTTGAGATTTACAAATGTTAGCCACTATACATAAAAATAGATTTTTTACAAAGTTTCTTCTGTATAGCACAGGGAACTATGTTCATTATCTTGTAATAACCTTTAATGAAAAAAATAGGAAAACAAATATATGCGTGTATATGCAAATCTGGGACATTGTGCTGTACACCAGAAATTGACACAGTGTAATTGACTGTACTTCAATAAAAAGATAAAAGAAAATAAAATAAAATGAAGGGAAAAAAAATTTTAATTTCTTAATTAATTAGTGCCTTCCAACTAGAAGTCAGGTTCCATGCAAGCAGGAACCAGGTTTATTTTGCTCATTATCCCCTGTTTTGGGACAGTGAGTGCCTCATAGAATGCAGTTCACAAATATTTGATGAGCAAGCGCTTGAGAGGGGTGAAAAGGATGACCGGGGGTGAGGGTGGCAGTGGTGGCCTGGCACAAAGCCTCAGACAGCAAGTGAGATAAGGATGGACATCCTGAACAGGGAGGGCAACGATGGAAGGTTAGTTCCATAAAGAGGGTACTAATCCAATGAATAAACACATTAAGGGCAACAGCAGCCAGTTTTCCAGAAAGGGATTATCCACATAAAAAAGGAGAAAGTAGACTGAATCATACATACATACATGTGTAGTAATGTATTCCCTAGCTCTGTCCTCTGAAAGGACCAGGAAGCATTAACAACTCCAAAGCAATCAGCACCTCCACTGCCCAGATCTTAGTTTCTAAACATCATTCTCTACTAAAAGGAAGCTAAGGTCCTTGATGGAAAGGCTGATTCAAGGGCTGGAGCAGGAGCAGAACTGGATGAGCCTGGATCATCCTGTGCTAGAAAGCAAGAAAGTATTCAGAGAAGAGGAGAGACATAGAGGAAACAGAGTCAGCTTTGAAAGGGTTCCCACTGGCCAAATCTGGTACAACTTAATAATCGAAATAAATAATCACAGTAACAGATTATACTTATGGAATAAAGTAGGAATCCAAGAGATAGCACTGACATATAAACAGTGGGAAAACAGAAATCTTCTTTTTGCAAGAATGTCAACTAATGAATGCAGAGAGAATGATGGAATCCATCACCATTTGACTAATCATTATAGTAATAATTTAGGCAAGGGATATCAACGGATATAGACCTAATTAGTCAAAGTTTGATGAGGAATTGGATATTTATGTCATCCTAAGATACCTTCCCAGAAAATACACATAAATCACAAAAGGAAAAGAGCAATTTTCCATTAGAAAAAGCCTGGAAGTGACCAAAGGGAATACGAGGAGGACTGGGACAAACTGCAGTCATGCACCACTCGATGAGGGACCAAGAGAAGAACACAGCGTCACCCTTGCGTCATTATACTGTACATCCTCACTCAACATGCACAACCTTGAACTACGAGGAAATAGCAGACAAATCAAAGTCAAAACACATTCTAAAAAAATGCCTCATTTGTAAAATTCCAGGTTGTCAAATCAATGCCATGAAAGTCGAGGAAAGACTTTGGAAATGTTCTAGATTGAAGAAGACTAAAGAAAGATGAACATTCAATGCAATGTGTGAATTCTGGATTGGACTCTTTTGCTATAATGAAGAAATCTGAATAGGATGAGTGAATTAAATGGTAGTAGTATATCAATGTGAATGACCTGAATTTGATGGCTAGATTGCAGTTATGCAGAATGATGTAGGAACATACACTACTGTATTAGGTGGTGATGTGGCATCTCTCAAACAGTTTAGAGGAAAAATAAAGGTCTTATCCTAGGCTTTCTGTAAGTTTGAAATTATTTCTGAAAAAAAAAAAGCATATTGATATTGTCCCACATTCTGTAAACAATATAGCCTGTATATTGGTTAATAAAAATCCAGACAAGTTAAAAAGACATAGGGCTGTTCTGACAGGGGTCACAAGAGGCTTCTTAACTGACCCGCTCTTTCTCCTTCTGCCTGAAAAAAAATCAACCTGTCATTTAGCAAGTATTTATGCACCATGTGCTATGTGCCACTCACTGATCCAAAGGTGAACCAATGGACCTGGTTCCTGCTTACATGGAGCCTGCCTTTTTCTTGGAAAGTTGAACACTGAACACATTTCTATCAGGGACGGTGGAGACAGAGACAGAGAGCTGTGTGTGTGTGGGGTTTCCTTGTGTTAGAGTCTGTTGAAGTCACACATAATTTTACATGAAAAATGAATGAGTAAGGGAGGTGTGATTTCCCTTCTTCACTAACCACTTCTACTTTCTTATTATGTCACCTGCCTTCATATCCTGCTAATGACAAACACGCTAATAATAAATACAAAAGCTAAAGGAAAAATCTCCTAACTAACACATTCCTGAGGTTTTAAAATGTGGATAAATCTCTGATCATTTTGGGTGGGTTTGGAGGAAGTCTTTTACACACAGAAAGTGCCATCTGAGAAAACTGTCACCATGACCATATTCCAGGATGCCTAGGGGGAAAAAGTCAGATAAAGGAAAATATATTTAATTAGTTTTCCGTCCAGGTAAGGGGAAAATACAAAGCAAAGGACATGGACTTAATATCCTCTTACTATTTTTGGTGGAAATAAGGCATCATGGAAAAGGTAACATTACTGAAGAGGAAATTCCTTTGGGAAAGGGGGATGACAGTTTCAAACGAATGGCAAGTTACAAATGACGCCACACAATCTTGGGGTCTATTCTGAGCTCCTCGAACAGAATAATGCACCTTACAGTACTGATTACACGCCATGATAGACATGTATCTAGTTTGTTCCAATGCTTTGTTTTGGTTTTAAGGAATAAAATGACCCAAAGTCTTTATTCATTTCATTATAAGAAGGAAATTCCAAGACCACCATATCGGAAAAGGGCATTAGGCTGCTTTCTGTTAGATTTTAACTAATATGGTTTTCACCGGTTTTCTGATTACACAAATAGTACACGTTCATTGCAGAAAATTTGGAAAAATACAGAAAACCACTACAGAGAAAGGAAATACTGATCCAAACTATAACTCTATTTCTGTAATATTTTATATACATTGTATATATATATATATATGTAATACATATTATGTATATGTATATTTATATGTGTGTCTCATTATAAAATTGAATTCATAAAATTATCATCACACTCTTGCATGCACTGTTAGGCAATGTTCTTTTTAAAATACAGAGTAGTTTACTGAATAGATGTACTGTAATTATTTCAACTAAGCCTTTATATTTTGGACATTAAAATCACTTCAATTTCTTATTGTAAATAATGTTGTAATAAATATGTTAATATATAATAATTGAGAACATCATTGTTTACAATCTTATGACAAAATCCCTGAAATGGAATTTCTGGGTCACAAGATAGATTTCTTTTTATGTGTGTGTTTCTCCATTTTATTTCCCACTTTTTAGAAAGGAATCAGTAGAATGCTAAGCATTTTGGAATTCTGAGTAATTTCAAAGTGTCTCCTCACTATCTATTTCTCAGTGGCCTGATCTAAAGCCATGGAAGACTGTTAAGTTCCACAACTAACATGGAGTCTCAAAGAAACATGTAATGTTACCTAGAGGAAAAATACAAAAGTGGGAGATAAATTTTAACTTCTCTGTGGTGGTATCTGTATAGGGCAGGCATTTATAGGAGTTTTAGGAATGAGATGGAAACCACCAGCTAAGTGCTGACTATCCTATGAGACAGATTAAAAAAAATAAATTAAGATGACAGGGGTTGTCAAAATTTTCTAGGCATGAATTGATATATTTAGGTGGAAAATTAAGTTTTTTGACCAGATCCATTTTCAAAATGAAATAAAGGTCAAATATCAATTATATTTAAGTTCTTAAGAAGTCTTCTTTCCAGACTTTTTAAAAGGCTTAGGTCTAAATTCACAGATTTTTGTAAAGGCTGTTTTTTTTCAGAGCCATTTTAAGTTTACAACAGAACTGAGAGGGAGGTACAGAGATGCTGCGTACGCACCCTGCCCTGCACACATGCAGAGCCGTCCGTCCCCATTATCACCATCACTCACCAGAATGGTACATTTCTTTCCCAAGAGCGAACCTGTGCTGACACATCATAGTCATCCAGAGTCTACAGTTCACTTTCAGGCTCACTCCTGGTCTTGCACATCCTACGGGCATGGCTCAAATGGACAGTGAGTGACACGTCATTCCTGTAATATCATGGAGTGTTCTCACTGCCCTGAAAATCCTCTGTGCTCTGCCTGTTCACCCTCTCCCCAGTCCACCCCTGGCAACCACTGTCACCCCACTCGTCATCAACCCACAGCATGACTGCATTTGCTGCTGCAGTGGACGCTCGGGCCAAGCCAGGTCTATCAGACTAGAGCCTGGTTTCCTGAACAGAGAAGACACAACACGTGAGGTCCGAGGCAGCCCCCCCCCGTTCTGCAGTGTGGACAGGCCGGCAGCTGGAGAGCAGAGCTGTTGCCCGAGGGCAGAGGGAAACAGAGGTGGAGAGCGGGGAGCCAGTGCCCCACAGCCTGGGTTCAGTGCCTGCTTTCGTTATTCTACCTGCAGCCACCGCAAGAAAACCCTGAATCCTGCAGAGGACTTCTCTCTTTTATTTAAATCATTTCAAAGTTCTGAGCCATTTAAGAAAAACTAATAAAAAGAAACATGACCATCTCCACTCCACAGCTGAGACAGCCCTGGGTTCTCCGCTCACTGGAAAGCAAATGGGCTCTGATGTCAGTGGTTGTCTGTGGCGTCTGCATGCTCACCAGAGCTTGCAAAGTAGTGGCCTAAAAACCAGATCAATTCTCACATACCTTTTATTTTGACTGCATGGTTTTGTACACAGCAGTTTATTTGGAGAACTTCCGGTTATAAGTTGGCCCTGGACCCAGGCGGACTCAGCCACACGCATCTATTCCAAGAATAAGTGCTTTAAACGTTTGGAACCCTTCAAGCTTGCCTCAGGCATAGCTCGTGTCCTCAACCCCTGTGGAGCCATCTAATGTTGCATTTAAATAGTACATGTGAAATAAACACCGATCGCCCAGGGATTGTAACAAAGGGAAAAAACACAGCATGGGCTACTTCACGTCTGTCCTTTTAATGTTACTACTTGGAGTTTTTGTGCTTAAGTTTTCAAAAACTTGTTTAACAAACAGAAGCCGTCATGTTATTATTTGTTACTACAAAAGACAAATAGGAAGGCACAGGTTTCCTCCTTTTAAAAATGTACTGATGTAATTAAAAACTATTACTATGTTACATTTTCCTTTTTCATAGTTATTTTATTCATTATTACGCGTCTATTTATTTACTTATTTTTTTCCACTGGCTGTTTATATATTGAAACCATAATAAAAGAAGAAGTTTTCCTGTCTCTAGTTCTTTTCTGTCATTATTTTATTTGCTTCATTTCACAATAGCTGCTGAAAATGTTTCTGTCGTACAGGGAAGAAGTGATAAAGTGTGACCCATCCCAAGTATCAAATCTACCAGTTATGCCACCAGCCCCAGCGAGAGAGGGAGGGAGGGAGGGAGGGAGTGGGGAAATACTAAAGGGTTCTAAAAGGTAAAAAAATGCCGTGCCAGTGGGAAATATGTTCCTTCATTCATTTGATGAAAGATTTTAAGAACTGATTGTGTGTTAGACAGTTTTCCAGGTACCTGTTGCTACATAGCAGTGTGTTTGCATCTTATTAGATGGAAGACCCTCTGGCTCATGTGTATGCTTGAGGAGAATGGTCCGGAGAAGGGAGCAGAGACACAAATGGAGGAGAAAGTGGGCATACTTGCTGGACAGAGATCATTAAATTAAGAGCAGGATAAAACTGACTGTACAAGTGATGGGGCGTGTTCTTAGACAGCAGACAGGACAGCCATGCTGCTCTTAGATCTAGGCTCCTGGACGCCCAGCCTGGGTCTCACGGTTTGAGACTGTTTCCCACTGGCCCTCCCCAGGCCCTGCCCCTCCCCAGATGTCCCCCAGGAACCAGTGCCCCCAC
The DNA here is from genome assembly GCF_009834535.1 of Camelus ferus. Lineage (NCBI taxonomy): Eukaryota > Metazoa > Chordata > Mammalia > Artiodactyla > Camelidae > Camelus > Camelus ferus. The sequence goes on along the minus strand of NC_045714.1, from coordinate 9,032,639 downwards.
TTCCATAGTGCATTAAGTGTGATCGGGGGCCTGGACTTTTCAGCTCAGAGGGGCTGCACTCACTTCTAGGACCTGAGAGATCCTCTCCCCAGGTCAGATTTCCTGAGGATGGACCACACTTCTGGGGCTGCTCTTTGCTTGGAAGAGAAGAATGAACCTTGAAAAAGAAGGGGTGTGGCCCTGAGCTAGGCGCTAAGCATACTTGCTCTCCAGACCCTGGCGGCGTCAGCAGGATTGCCAGATGGTTCATCTCCCGCAGCCGGCTGAAAGGCTGGGCACACGACTGTGGAGCCTGTCAGCTGACAGATGACTGACTGCAACTGGTGTGTGAAAGCTCTCTGACGGTTGCTATTTTATCAATAAAATAAAGAGCAGCATCATCAGCCAAGCTGGGGTGGGGTGTTGAGGTTTGAGAGGGAAGAAGAGAGTCCAAGGGGAATGGGGAGTGAATGGGCTAAGGGGAGCCAGCACCGCAGAGGGTCCACCTGCCTTAGGAAGCATGTGTTTGTGGTCAGACCAGTTAGTGGACTGTGTTGGACACAAGCAAAATTTGGATTTAACCTGTGATGGGGTTTTCTCTGATGAGTACGGTGAAGGCCAAGAAAGTTGAGGACCTATTAGACGGAAGATTTTAACAACGGTCTTTGAAATCTCAGCCTGATAAGAGGCGGAGTAAAGATTTGAGGGATTAAGGGACTAGCCATGGTGTTGGACTCAATGGCCTGCAGGTCCTGGTGGGGCTGAAGCATTGTTGGAAGCAGAGAATAAGGGGGACGGACGTGAGGTGCAGAGGTGGTGACTGGAGAGTGGGATTCATAAAACCAAGAATAACGTGGAGTCCTGTTCATTGGCAATGACAGTCTAGACTAGAATCTGATCAGGAAGACAGGAGGCTGGAGACCACTGAAGGAGAGTCTGTGGCACTGAGAGCTCAGGGTGGTGGATGGTTTATTTACGTGAATATTGAAACTGCCAAGGATCATGAAATAATAGCTAAGCTAACTGAGGGGAAAAAGCAGCGTACATGATGGGAATATAGGAAGCCCTCATCTGAGCTAAAAAAAAATGACAGATACGCTATATAGTCTCTGTGCATCTGAATATATAATCTATACATAAGCTCGTGTATACATGCATAGACTAATTCTGGAATGAAAAACAAGCAATCATGATGGGGCCCCGGGGAACTGGCGTTTCAAGGATAAGAACAGTCTTATTTTTCAGAATATAACCTTTTGCACTGTCAGATGTTTTATAATATATCTGCAGTATTTCTTAGTTCAAAAATGAAAGAAAACAGCTAGTTAATAAAAAACTGTTTTAAATAACATTGGCTCTTAGCTGGCCTCACTCAGCTAGGCTTACTTTCCTTCCCAGTCTCAGGAAGTGCTCAGCCCTTCAAATGGAACCAAGTTTTTGAGAATAAAACTCTCAGAGTAATCAGGACAATTAAGATGTATTTAAACATCTCTCGGTTGGGAAGAATGGATTTTTCTTGCTGCTGGCAATGTGAATAACAAAAGTCCTATTCTCCAATCGCCTTCCTTGAGAAAGCTTGTCTTGATCAAAGACCAAAGAGTGGCAATTTAGTCACCCAGTATATTCTTGCTGATTTAATTAACGTAATGTTCCCTTAACAAAATGAAACAACATTATTAAGATGAATTAATGAAATGCAGGCCAAATCCTCACAGAAAGGCTGCCAAAGGACTTGGGCTTGGAAATATTTCCCCATTTCATCTTGTTTCTTAACAGCAGGAACTGCTCAAATGGGTGCTCTCGAATGCTCCGCATTTTAATAACTGGGGGGACTCCTGCAGAAAGGTGAGGGGGGCAGCCCAGCCCTTTATTCGGAATGCTCTTCCAAACAAGATCACAATCTCCAGCTGCCAAATTCTTACCCAGCCTTGAGTTTCAACTTAAATTTCCTGCTCACAGGGCTTTCCCCAAATCCTTATTTTCATGCAGTTGCCACCTTTATGCCCTCTCCCAGGGCACAGCGTCCTGACCTAATGCTCACCACAATTTGGGTGCTAACGTACTTGATGTCCAGCCCTTTCACTAAAGCACAAGGTCTATTAAGACACAGAACATTTCTGTTTTGCTCACTCTCCAGTCCAAAGCTGGTGTCTGACACACAGAAGATTCTCAATAAACAGCTGATGAATACATGATTAACAAGAATTTATGGACACTGACCACGTGCCAGGTACTGTGCTGGACAGGGAAACAAAAATGAAGCAGACGCGAGTCGTGCTCACTTAGACCACAAACAGCCGGGATGTAAGGACCATGCTGCTGCTTGCTTTGGGCTGTCTGGTTTACGAAAAACTACTGAGAGGCCTGGCATTTCAATTCTATGAACCAACACACAAAGCTGAGAAAATTAACCCAGGCCTATGGGTGTGATTTATTCTAGAGCTGAACAAAGGAGTATTTCTTTCCTTCCCGGACGCGCCTCTAGACTGAGACGGCCAACGCCTGTCATGAGCAAGCAGATTCTCCTTCCTACTCCCAAGGCCAGAACTGATTGTGTGATTACAGCACTCTTCATGCCGGGAAGTCACTTCTGATTCCCTTCCAACACCGTGCAGGCAGCCACCACCAACTGATGACAGGTGGCACGAAAGACAGACTGGTTCTCCGTTCCCCTTTCTAGTCCTTAAGGCCTTTGGAAAAGAGCTGTGCTGAGGGCTGACAGCTTCAAGTGAGACTGTCTTCCTCTGGCCTCTGAGGTTCAGACTGGCACAGCCCCTTCTGACGGACCGTTCCTGGTCACGCGCTGCAGCCAGGTCACTCAGATCCTGTCCTGGCCCCGTTCTTAAGCCCATTCAGATACTCTCTTTAAGTGGATCGTTTCCTCAGTCTGTTTGTTGACTCTCTTGAGTCTTTCTTGAGAATTTGGAGAAAGATGGACAGAATTTTTCCCAAAAAAATTTATTTTAAAAAGTAATTCTCATATTTTTATTGGACATAGGAAGGTCAGGTCTTAGAGGGTTAGTGCATCCCTTAATTTTTAATTCTGGGAGGGTGATCACAATTTCAGCTTGTTTATGGTGCACATCAATTCATAAGTCTTCATTATTTTGAATTACTTATTCATGAACCTAATTATTCCCTAACACAAATGTGTATAACTTGGCTCGATACACATCCTTCATTAAAGGATTTCAAGGCCATTAACTGAATATCCATAAAAAAAATTAAGTCTGGACTCTGACTTCATGTGTTTCATTTGTTAGTACTTATATTGTAAAGCAAGTACCCTGAATGACAATGCAGTTGTGTGAGCCTGTGTGTGTGTGTGTGTGTGTATGTGTGTGTGTATGCACACACTCTTTGTTTAGCAGTAAAGTCTAAGCTGTAACGTCTGGAGATTTGCAGTTCATAATGTATTCAATAAATAAAAATCTAAGTTAATATTTAATGGATTATTAAAAAGCTTTTTCTTCCCCAGAGGAATCAACATCTTTTCCCATTAAGTATGAAACATAATATTAAAATAAAGTGTTGGCTGTAAATAAGGATTTTTCGAAGGCTCCATCATAGCTCCTAAAGTGCAAGGAGATATTTATGTTGCATCTACAAAAACGCAAATTACATAATTGCATTAATAATATTAATAATAATAAATATTTATCATGCTTAGTATGTTAAGCATTTCACATACATTAAATTATTTTATCTTTCAAACAATTATGCTATTGTCCCCATTTTATCCGTGAGTAAACTGAGGCACGGAGAAGTTAAGTAACTTGCTCAAAGCCTCCCAGCTAGCAGGACTCACAGCTAGCTGTTCCCTGCCCAAGATCACACGGTCAGTAGATTCTGGCTCCAGAGTTCACACTTTTAGTCCCTCTACTGCACTGTTCTAGTATTTAGCATAACTCCTTTTCTTTTTTTAAGTAGCAACCACTAGGCATCATTACCATCTTTAGTCATTTATGATTCCTTATCACCAAAGACCAACAGAGTTCTTGCCTGCAAAAATTGGTCAAGTAGTTCCTTATTTCATGTTTTACATTGGAATCTTAAATTCTAGGACTTTTGATGATTTACTGAGTCTAAAAATGTACTGTCTGTTGATTCCTCCGGGCACATTTGTACCCACTGGGATAGTCTGTCTGATGTCACAGGACAACTGACACGTGGCTTGAGTGAACTTTCCAGGGCCAGAGCCCCCCTTACATTGCTTATTGTGGGTGGTGGGGGTTCTACCATTTTTCTGGATCAAGTCAGGTAAGCCGAACAGAAAATTCCACCCAAAAGATACCAGTGTGAGCTATTAACAACCAATATTGTTCTAGAAAATCCGAAGCTGCCAACCAGGCAGTCAGCCACGTGGTCCAAGGCAGAGAAAATCTCATCATGCAGTGGCTCCAGAAGCCACGATTCTTTAATGCATCACCCTAGCTGGGGCACAAATCCATTTGGGAGAGGGAGGAAGTGGGTGCTAAGGTAACTTAGGGTAAGAAAATCTCGATCATTTTGCAATTGGAAAGTTAGCAGCTTCAGCTCACAAATGTTTAGACTCTTTTCTTGCCAAGGGTAAAAATGAAATCCATGAAAAAATAAGAGCATGGGGAAAATGTGGGATAAAACTGAAAAATACAGAAATAATAGATGCTTAAGAAGGTTAGAGCAGAATGAAAATTGGAAATTAAAATAAATATGAGACAAAACCTGAAATATTTAAATCAAGAGATGTAAAAGGGTAAGAGAAACAGAAGAAAGTAAAATTAATCCTAGAGACAGAAATCGTCAAGTCTGCGGTTAGGATTTAGAGATTAAGATGGAATAAATTATTTAGAAGGCCATTTGAAGAGGCTCTGCACTAAGGAGATAAAAAAGGAAACCAAGCAAGTGAAGAGATATAAAATTGAGGTACTCTGAGAAAAAGATTTAATAAGCAAGGTAAGCTGAGGCAAGGATGAACAAGCCAATTCCTAGTATATACCTGATTCTCGAGAGAACATGAGAATCACCTAAAAACCCAGACTGCTGGGACCTCCCTGCAGAGTTCTAATTCAGTAGATCTGGTTTGGACCTTGAGAATCTGCATTTCCACCGAATTTTCAGGTAATGCTAACACTAGTTTCTGGTTTGAGGAGCCCCCTTTGAGACCCACTGCCCTAGAGAATCTCCAAAACAAACCCACAGAAGCCTAGTTGCAATAGCATCTGCCATAAAGCAGAAAGGCATAAACAATTCTACTATCCACTGGAAAGACGCTGGACAGCTATAATACTATGTCATAATCACCCAGTGGAATTTCATAGCCCATGAAAATGAACGAACGGCAGCTACACACGATGACACAGATGAATCCTGGAAGCAGCATGCTGAGTAGAAAGAAGCGAGTCGCAGAGGACTACACACGGAGCATAACTATTGTTAAGGCTCAAAAACAAACAAGAGTTATTTAAAGGTACATGCATATGTGGCAGAAAGAGTTTTGTTAATGTGAGAGAGTAGTAAATTCACAACGCAGAGAGAGACAGGGGAATGGGACCAGGGAAGAGTGTCGGCGGGCTGACCAGCATCCGTTGTGTCACTGTGCTTAGCGTGGGCAGTGAATTCACAGGTTTCGTTTCATTACCATTCTTTTCAATTAATAAATTATATATGTATTGATTTATACACACACACACACACACACACAAACAACACGGATTTACCCTTGGTTCTTTTTTTAAAGTAAATACTACAGTAGCACTTGTACAATCCTTGGTATGGTTGAATCCATGGATGAGGAATCATCAGATAGAGGGCTGACTGTGAAGTTATACATGGATTTTCAACAGGCAGTCAGCATCATTAACCCCTGTGTTGTTCAAGGGTCAACTATACGTATATATATACACACACACACACACGCACACACACACACACACACACACACACACACACATTTATTTATTTTATTCCATGTTTTCAAATATCAAATTTTAAAATTGATGTACCATGATGGTCAATTTTATCAGCCAGTTTGACGAGGCCACAGTACTCAAATATTTGGTCAAACACTAGACCTCTAGGAAGATATTTTTAAATGAGATTAACATTTAAATCAGTAGACTTTCAGAAAAGCAGATTACCCTCTATAACGTGAGTGGGCCTCATCCAATCAGTTGAAGGTCTTAAGAAAAAGACTGATTCCCACAAGGAAAAGGAAATTCTACCAACAGACTGTCTTTGGACTCAAGCTGCATCAAGTCTTCCCTGGGTCTCTAGCCTGCCAGCCAACCCTGCAGATTTTGGACATGGACAGCCCCCCCAAGTCATGTGAATACACACACGCGTGCACACACACACACACACAAACACACACACACACACACACACTATTGATTCTGTTTCTCTAGAGAATGCTGATTAATACATTCACATTTCCCCCCAAAATATTTAACTCTTAAGTCTGGACTTTGAAAGAGAATGAAACCAGAGGTCTGAGAAGCAGAGTCATGTGTAGCCCTCAACATCTCTCACTGGATCAGTTTCAACCACTCAGGTGAACAGGGTGAACAGGTCTGAACTCACAGCTCCGAGTTATAGAAACAGCTCAAACTAGCTGAAGCAGGAAAAACGAACGCTTTGATTCTTAAAACTTCCAAGAAGAGGTCTGATACCAGTGCTCAACTCCTAACAACCCCAAACATATATAGCCCCTCAATGCCATCAGGGGAGCAAGTGTTTCTCCTGCCTGATAGTTGCAACACACATGCTCAAACGGAGTTTCATTGTCCTGGGGCGGCGGGTCACGGCTGGGACGTGGAATGCGATGATAAAACAAAGCTCCAATTCTAAAGCTAACTCCTGTGCCCACCTCCAGCTATCAAATCACATGGAGGGACTGTTCCTTAGTAGAAAATCAACTCAAATGTTGTTATTAAAGGAGGGAATGGATGCTGAGCAGATTAAAAATAATGGTAATAACAACAACCACCATGACACAATAGGTAGACACTCCACTGGGAGAATGTTTTCTCCGTAGACATAAGCAGCAACTTGGCTGACTGGGGGGTAACTACAGCATGGCTGGCTGTAAAAAAATGTCTCTCATGGTCCAGAAACATCCAGGATTATAGAAGTCTAGCACTAAACCAGCCTTTAGACCTTAGAGTACAATGTCATCCATCTTAGAGATTAAGAACTTAAAGACCAAGGACGTTAAAAATTGGTTTAAGGTCAATCAGATAAGTAAGCGGTAAACCGGCATATGAAGTTAAAAAGTCTAACATTTTCTTAATTTGTGAAGAGCAGAAGGAAAAGGAAAAACAGATTGAAGAGAGGTGTTACAAAGACGGTGCGATCTTGAAGTATTTGTTGAACACATCTGAGAACTGCTGTTTTAAAACTCTGAGTGTTAAGTACTCTTCAGAAGCTTGAATTTGTAATTCTTCTAAAATTTATTCACTTAATGCATTTTCAGCTTCCATTTAGTTAAGGCTTATTCACAACAGAACTGTTTATTTTGTCAGCTAAGGTCATAATAAATCCAGCTGAATAGCATATGCACCTAAATTTCTACAGCAGATAATTCATGTTCATACAGTGTAAACTTACCTTAAAAAGAAAAAAGCTATCATATTCAACTTCTTTATGCCAAAAGTCAAATTTTCATGTTTTCATATGCTAAATATCAACTTCATTTATATTTCAAAACTACTTTTAGTTTAACTACTCAGAGGAAGGATACAGTGTCTAAAGAACTGATTTTTGTTATGATTTTCCCAGAAAATCTTCTGGATTTTATTTACGTCTCTCACTTGGGCATTAAGCATGAGAAGTATTACTTATCCATTCCAAGATGTGGACAATGGAGCCAATTTGCAAAAGGTGCTAACTCATTAACAATCAGAGTGGAGCTTATAGAAATGTCAACTCAACTCTTTATCTCTGGGGTAGCTGCAAAATATTATAGACCATGGGCATTTCAAAAGATGTGTCTGGCGATCTTCTCCAGGCTCGTATTCCACATTTCACGTGGCTTCCTCCATAAGCATCGTAATGACAAACTGCAGCGTGAATGCCTGTTAATGCACGTGAGGTGGTAACAGGAAGCAACTGTGTCCTAGGGGAGTGACACCACCAGGAAACTGACTACGCTCAGGCCCTGACTTAGTGACAGGCAGCTCCACACCTCATCACAGCATAGGGAATCTCATTTTGTTTCTTGACATTTTTTATTAGGAAAGATTTCAAACAGTAAATTATAATAGTTTAACAAATGTATTACTGTGGCATAGGATGTTGATTGTTGGGGGCAGGGGGTACATTCCACGCAATTTCGCTGTGAATCTAAAACTGCTCTAAAATCTATTACAATGGGGAAAAATTAACCTTGACCTCTACTCACACGACACACAAAACTTGATATGTTTAGCAGTGGGGAAGGTGGTGGTCAGGGAGGTAAAGAGTACTTTCTGTTCAATGTTGCTGTAATCTAAAATTGCTCTAAAAAAAAAATACCATTAAAACTGAAAAAAAAATATAATAGAAGTAATATATTAAGTACTCATTTATCCTCTACCCAGATTAACCCATAACAGTTTACAATATTTGCCTTCATTTCTTTTCTAATAATACATTACAGGTACAGCTCAAGTCCCTTTGTGCTGCAAATAGCAGATAAGCAAATCAGGAGTGAACATGGCCCCAGGTAAAGTGCCCTATTTGGTGCCAACATCCTGGATTTGAATTTCAACTTGCCAACTCACTGGCTGTGTGACCTTAGGCAAGTTACTTAACCCCTCTGTGCATCAGGTTACTCGTCTATTAAAATGGGGATAATGATAATAATAGTACTGGCCACCTAGAATTGTTGTGAGGATTAAACAAATTCATTCATGTAAAACACTTTAAGTATGTCTGGCATCAGTGAACACGCCTGCTGTTCTTCCCATGGAGTTCGTGTTACTTGCATTTTCCACTAGTTTTAAGGCAAAATAGAAGTTTTTGCCAACATGCTTTACAAATGTCCACCTTATTTCATCAATCTGATCTTTAAGTACCTTATTTCCAAATATGAATTAAAATTGTGACTTACACAAAACGTATCATTTAACAAAATATTCCACAGTATATCAGACAGAACTATATCAAATCATCAATGGTGGGAGGCTTTAAATAAGTCTACAACAAAACATCAAACTTTAAATGGAAATGGCTACAGAATACTCTTCCTCCATAACCCTGAGGCTTAGAAAAAGATACAAAAATATTTGTTTTGTTTTATGTAAAGTTTTACATTTGACACTCAGTAATAAATAGAGGAAGTAAACAAGAGGTTTTTTCTTAAAGATATTTAAATACCTTGCTGATAAATTAGAAAAATATGCCTGCGATTATCATCCATTTCACCAGCATAGTTTATTACATTCAGAGAGACAAATTCATTTAACATGCTGACAAATTCAATTTCCCTACAGCTTTATTACCCAAATTACTTATAACCTGGGAAAATGTCAAGTGTCAAGTCTCTTAAAGGGTAGGCATCGCTTTTAAGCACATTTGTGAAGTCTTAAGAGGAAGGCCTCGTAGCTTTCTCTGGCATTCTCTGATTGGTTCTCTAGAAAAACAGTTTTTTTCAGGGTCGTCATTTTTATGAAGTTCACTCTTTTGTTCATTTTCTGTCTTTCCAATCATTAATTTGTCTAACTGATCAGGCCACTGAAGTTGAAATTCACAGATAATTATTCATTTAAACAACTTAGTAGAAAAAAAATATTATGTAATTTAACTGTGGATTTAGTGTATACTTTAGGATTATCCAATTCTTATTTTAAAAAATCATCTCATTGACTATAATATACATTAGAAAATGCATACACAGTATAAAATATTGTGAGATGAAAACTTGAAACTTAGCGTTTGTTCAATAAATGACTCTTCAATATATAAACATTGTATACCTATACTAAATTATATCTTATATTAATAGTCATAGTTGTCTTAAGAAAAAGGAATTATTTTGCTGTTAATGATTGGCATACTAAGGCACAAACAAACCATCCAAGATTATAGACATCAAGTAAGTGATGAAGATATAATTTGAAATCTGATTGTCTGAAGTCAATGTCTGCTTTCTTAACAACCCTGAGGTAATGTTTGAGTCAAGTACACTTTTGCAAACCACGTACACTGACACAGATGACATTTGATTATAACAGCACTGTAGCTACTCAGAACGGGACTAGTAGGCATCTATACCTAATCAAGGTTTTCTGACCAAAAAAATGGTCACTGATCATTTTGAAACAGCTTAATATGGAATGTAGGAAATACCGTGACTGAGCACTCTAGTGCAATTATCTTTAAACGCAGTTTCTCTTCCTTCTGTGAACCATATGTATATTTCTCTGATGAATTCAAAAGGTCATAAATACTGCTATTTAACTATAATTTATCCAGTTAATTAATTCTCTTCTAACAATAGAAATATTAAAAATACCAGCTCCCTTTCCTCAGCAATCTAAACTTGTGATTACAGTTTCCAAAACAAAAAATGACAAAGAAAAGTAAGTGCTCATAATTGACGGAAATATAATAAGTTTAACACTGATGAGAGAGAGAAAGTGAGTGAGGCTGAGACGAAGAAAGGACATTGTAAACGAATTCATCCTTAGGCATGTCAAAGGTGGAGAGATTGGAAAGGAATGCCTTTCTCATCATTGTACCTTATGTCACTAAAGAAAAAAAATTTGAGATAAAATGACAAGATATTAGCAATTGATCTTGGTTTTCTTTATTTCTTTATGTAGATCCTATGCAATTTTTACTAAATGATCATTTGCTAAGCAATCAAAGGTGACATAATATAATATATCGATATATTATACTCGAAGTCACTATCAATTTATATTTAATTTAATTTAATGGAATATGATAAAGTATAACATGCTTCTACCACATCTGGTACATGTTGATAAGGTGTGGCTATATATGTATGTGACAGTAAGTAGGTTCCATATTGTTGAAATTAATTATTTATGGATATTCAATTTTCCAGAAAAATGTATATCTTCATCTATTTATGTTAAGTAGAAGTACACAAGATATTATAACATTTTTCCCCAAAATACAGAACCAGAGATTCTCAAAATATCAAAATCCCAACTAATGCATAGGTTCTTTTTCTAGAGGAAAATATACTACAAGGGCTCCTGAGGCAAATGGAATAAAACAACAAGAGCCCAAGTGCTATTACATAGTTAGCACTGAACTCACTATGTTAATCGAAATATAAATGTCTACTCACCAGGCTGAGAGAGAAATTAAATGAAACATTTTACATTGCAAGTGCTCCTCAAAGCTTGGCCTTCAGAAAGGATTTTTCAACATGGGAAGACTGAAAAAAAATCTTCAAATTACTCATGTATGTGTTTAATTACCTCTCAGGAGGATGAAATACTCATGAACCTCACCATCCACTAAAATGTGTGTGTGTGTGAGAGAGAGAGAGAGAGATTATGAAAACAAACTAAATCCTGGTCCTTCCTTTTATACAATCAATCTGCAAATTTACTGATTTATGCATCTATTGTCAAAAACGCACACATAACTTATGCTTACGTGTGCAGATTTATCTGGTAGTATCACATAATGGGCAGCAGTGTAACCTGTAGACCCAGACTTCCTGTGAATGTAGCCTTAATTCCTTGAAGTCATTGTGTGAATTTGGGAAAGTTACTTATTCTCCATAGTATGTCCAACTGTATAATATGGGAAAACAACCTTATACGTATTAACTTTGAGTTCACACGCATAAATGGCTTAGAAAAGCACCTGCCACACAGTAGACTCGATAAGTATGGTCTTTCTCTTGCTAGAAACATTGAGTTATTAGTGATGCAAAAAAAATTGTTTATTAAATAAAATGGTTCATCATAAGAATGACTATTTGGGGAAATCTGACGGCCTTTTCAAATTGCTTCCATTTAAAATGATGTATTTGCTGTACAAGTGTATTAGTCAACTTTGCTGTGTTAATGTCACATAACAAACAATCCCAAAACACCAGTGGCTACAACAATCTACATTTCCTCCTCATAGGTGAGGTGAGTGTGCTGTGTTTGCTCTGCTCCAGGCTTGAGTTGGAGCTTTGGGTTGTCTCATTTGTCTTCTCATCCCAGAACTCAAGCCAAAAAGTCTTTGGTTACCCAGGTGTTGATATTCTTGTCACAGAAGCCAAGAGCTGAAGAGGAGTGGAAACTCGTGGTGGTTCTTAAAGCCTCTGCTAGAAATGTTCACACTCTGACTTATGCCCATAACCCACTGGACAAAGCAAGTCATTTGTGCAAGCCCAAAGCTGACCAGAGCAGGTTTCAAAAATAACACAACCTACTGCAATGACCTGTTTTTAATAACATCATTTCAAAAAACAAGACACACCTATACTCAAGGCAGTTTCCTTTCCACCACTGAACAAGCAGCTTCCAGAGTCTACATCACAGTGAAGAACATATATATCCAGAGGCTCCTTGTATCCAATCCTGGCTCTTCTGCCTACAAGATGGGAGAAGTTGGACAAAGTGTTTACCTTCCTAAGCCTCCAGCCCCTCACCTGTAAAATGGAATCAACAGTAATCAGAACTCTGTAGGGCTGTTAGGAAGATTAATGCGTACAAAATGCACATAAGGCATTTAGCACATCACCTCGTATGTAGAACTCAACACTCTTTTCACTTACAGGACAAGAAGCAGGGTCGACAAGGAGAAAAGCCACATCTGGCAAAATCTGGAGGACACCAGATGTGAGCGTCTAAGAGTCTCTCCCAGCGGAGTTGCACAAGACACACTTAACCCTCCAGCAATGAACAGCAGCAACACGTATGAAGTGTTTTCTGCCAGGGAAGATTGCTCGGGCCTGTAAGTCCAGGGTTTTTACTGAAATGTGTCATGCAGAAACACACTGCCTTCGTGACTGACCACAGTTATCAAAATTCCAAACCCCCAGAAGGAAAGTCATGTTCACCATACACCACATTGTTTGTACACACTACCTAGACCAGTTTGCACAGGGTAGTACAAGGCTTCAAGCATACAGGACACTCTCATCAGGAGTAAAGGGAACACTCTAGGAGCTCAGTTTCCAGTTACCCTCCCCTAGTAGCTATGGTCCCATTCATTACTCCATCATAATTTTTTTTTAATGGAAGCACTGAAGACTGAACCCAGGACCTCGTGCCGTGCTAAGCATGCTCTCTAACACTGGGCTATATATCCTACCTTCCACCATAAAATTCTTTGCACTTGGGCACGGTCTACTAAAATATAGACTTAAATCCATGTGATTTACTCATGAACAATAGTATATGAGTGGAAACACGTCCTTTAGAGGAGAGAAACAAGTATCTATGATGTTTAACTTACTATGGCTTTTATTTTTCACTTTCAGTGGAGCAGGGAGGGGAATCATCTCCTCTGAGCATGTGAACTAATTCCTAGCCAAACAGAACTCAACTAATACTTGTAAATAGATGAGTTCCCTGCCTGTTTCCCCTGGGAGTTCTGGGAACCCCACCTTCACACGATGTGCTCACTATGCATCTGTGTATTGTGTGGGGCACAGACCTAAAATGTCTGTGCAGAATCATGATTTCCAGGAGAGAAAGCAAAAAGGGAATGTCGTGGATTCGCAGTACAAGCTAACGACTCATTCTCAGAAGTGCTGACGAGCAGCTTCTTTACATAATGCTGTTTTATGCTGCCTTTTGATGAGCGTCCTAGTGCCTCCTGGTGCCCACATTTTTCTCAAATGTTGACATCACAAATTCCTCTAAGCTGCTCTCTCTCCTGTAAGTCTGTCCTCTTACTCCACCCCACCTCATCCACAATGATACAGATACAAATCAAAATGTAGGAACTCATCAAGGACCCTATCCATTTCTGTGACAAGTCGGCGTATGTTCCCTCTTTAACCGAGAGAAGCAAATGCTTGTATCTGCTTGGCTGCTATTAGCATTAACACTCTGCTTCTCTTCTGGGGCAATTTCCTTGAGAATCTACATGAGCAATGTGAAAGTTGAATATATATGTGAGGAGACCTGATGTGTCTATAACTTTTCTTATTAGTTCTCCTCCGAGAATAAGAAATCTGTTTGAATGTGCACACCAATGCACTGTAAACAAGCATGAATTTCTGCTCCACACAGGAAATACTCTAACCCTTTCTGATGGAATTCCACTATTATTTCCAAAATAGGCCTCATGGAAGTCTCCCATAATTTGACTGATGTATAAAAAGCCTTCATGGCCTTCATGACTAAAGACTGAGTAGGGTCTTAGATAAAAGGGGTACGAGTAGTTCTGCCGGGAATGTTTTTCCCCCAGATGTAAACATAGCTCACCTCTCCCAGGCCCAGGTTCAAATGTTCACCTTCTCAGTGAGGTTTCTCCTGGTCATTTTATTTAAACTTGCAACACCTCACCCAGCACTCCCAATTTCCCTCATCTGTTATTTTTGTTTGCTATAATATGTATCACTTTTAGATACATACATATATATATGTATCTAATATACATATAGGGGGAAATACATAATGATTAATATACTATGTAATATATAATTATATACAAATTATGTATAAATAAATAATTTTACTGCTTGCCTTCTTCCCCACTAAAATATAAACTCGATGAGAGAAGCATTTTTTTCTCTTAATAACATAATCCCAGAACAGAAGCTCAATACATATTTGTTGAGGGAAGAAAATAGAAACGTATCTCTTAATTGTGTTTCTGCAGGACTAACTGCAGGAAAATATCTGTAAGATCCACAGGGTACATTTCACTCCTCAGTTATTTTTAGAACCTGACATGTAAAAAGAAAATTTTTTATTTAAAATTTTTAAAAACTAAAGAAAAGCCTTGGAGATTTTGTGCTGAGAACCTCTGGAGGACAACGATGGCTGCCTGAACAGGCTCTGCCCCCTCTCCTCCCCTCCAAAGGTGCTCTGGTGTCTTATCCACATGTCGGTGCCTGTAGTGGGCAAAATTCTCACGCTGTTCCCCCAAGGCTCTCATCTCACGGCTACTCAATCAAACACTAATCCAGGAACTGCTCTGAAGGGGGGTTGCAGATGGAATTAAAGTTACTACTAATGGGTTTAGATAGGTAGATTATCCTATTTTCAGCATTTCCCAGGTGGTGCAAATGAACCAGGCAGCTTCAAATACTATCTATGAATGTATACAAAGCAGTGATCTTTCTGTAGGCTCTCTCAGCTACAGGTTTTTGAATGCAATTCACGTATACCCTCTGATCCAACAATTTCACTTTTGGAATTCTTTCCTAAAGAAATAAAATGACAGTTCACAAAGATGCACATCTGAGGATCTACACTGTATACTTGTGTAAAAGAGAAAAAAATATCCATCGGTAAAACCACTGGTTTAATAATTATTTTAAGTGAATGTAACACCTGGTATGCTGTCATTAATATGAGCCCATACTTACGGAATTGGAAACATGAAGTGGTTAAATTGTTAAAAAATTAATTAATGTAGCATATAGACTATATCTTGTTATCACAATTTACATATGTGTGTATATGTATAAACAGAGAAGTTTGAAAGGGCAGTATTTGTCTTAGGTGATGGTGATGGTATGTTCAATAACTGTTTTTTTACCCATATTTGTCATAATTGATTAAATCTTTTATAATGAGCACACACACATATTTTGATCAGGAAAGTACTGCAGCTTTTCCTTTCAAAAGAAAAAACCAGAGTGGACAAAATCAAATTTGCAGTTGAAAAAGGAAAACAGCTCTAGAATGTTTATCTGCTAAAGGTATAGAGTTTCAGAAATAATTTTTTTTAATCAAAAATTGTTTACTTGGCAGCCACATTCCAGGCTGCAATGCTCTGCATGCAGTTCGCAGGGCAGTAGTTACGTGGCAACACTGCAGCAGCCTTCAGACCACCATTGCCTTGCCCATTGCCCCTACACTCTTGATGGACATTTCCACAAAACTGGTTTTAAAGCGTAAATTGGCACAGCAACACTTCAGATGTACACTTCAGGGTAACACTGGCAAGAAAACCATTAATGTTAAGTGTCAGAACACTAGAGAATGTTTACCTTTTTCTGAGCTGAGCCAGTGCTTTAAGGAAAAAAAGTAATAATCCAGTTTGGGAACATGGCTTTGAATCAAGTATAAACCCATCATAGTCAATAGGGGGTGAACTATGTCCCATAAGAAAATGACTTATGACAGGTGACTTTCCTGACACCTGCAGGGTTGCCTTTATGAGCCACTTACAGTTCATTTAATTTCCTTCATCAGATCTCCCCTCGCTCCGTCTGTCTCTCATATCACAGGTTTCTACATCTCCATTTCCCTTACCCTCCCTGCGTCTTTAACCAGTCCAGTGAGTGCCTGCATTTGAAACACTGATTTGAGAAGGAAATTTCTTCCAGCTGTCATGTACCAAAGACAGCTTGGCAGTTGCTTTTGGATCAACAGATGAATTTTCCCCACGGTTGATATGAATTTCCTCTGTAACATGCCTGGTCGGGAACCCAGAGAAACTGTCAGTGCTCAGACCGGCCTCTCTTCTGCAAAGACTCCTCTAATGTGCTTTGATTTAATGCCAGCCGCGGTATGTAGATTGCATCCCGTGTGTTTTCCTTAGCTTTAAACCTCCCACACTGAGCTGCAGATGACACTTCCTTTGACACAGTGTGACAAACCTTCATTGCTACACATATCTTTGTATCACTCGTGGGGCCCCCTGGAAAACTGGAGGGAGCTGGTGTCCATCACAGGCCTCCTTTTGTGTCTCCAGTTTCCTTTGTCTTTATTACTGCTAACACCGCTTATAAGGAGCCAGCCTTCCCCCTGCCCAGGCCTGCTGCCTCTGCTTTCACACAGAAATGGTTTGCTTACCTTAGGGGATCGCCCAAGATCTCAAGCCAAGAAAGTGTTAGCTATGTAGTAAGAGAGTCAATTTGTTACTAACTAGTATATGCAGTGAGGTTGTAGATTTATCCATGCTACCAATCAGTTCTGCAAGGGTAATGCTCATTCTCTGGTGATAATTTCTTGGTCTCTCCTAATCCCAGCCCCGCCCCTCCTCTGTGCAGCTCCTTTCTAAGATGGTACAGTAGATTATACTGCATGAAGACATTTTACATGAGGTCAGGAAGTTAGTTTCAGGTTTAAATCATTCTAACGTGGAAACTGAGATCAAAAGACAACACCTCGCTCTCAGCACCTCCAGGGAAAAACCAGGACAGACTGTCCTGTGTTGAGCTGTACACCCATCCCTGAGCCAGTCATTGTGAGCAAGATCGTCAAGGCCGGGCGTGGATATTACAGACGCTGTTCACGCACTAGCACATAGGCTGACTGAGTGAATAAAAAAAATAAACAGATGATTGTCTGATGAACAGTCATCCAAAACTCACTTTAGTGGTTTGGGAAGAAACAAAACAACCTTTGAGTTGATTGGAGGGAGAAGGTCTCTGTTAGAAACAGGAATTGATCAGTTGTCCAGCAGTAAAGGGAAAGCGCGTGTGAATAGATTCTGGCTCAAGGAGGGCCAGGGTGCAGGCACCAAACCACCTAGACTTGATTTTGGCTCCAATTCGCTTGCAAAATGACAGCCATCTGGGACTTAGTTTCCCCATGTGTAGAATGAACATAACAGTCCATCTATGGGTGTCTGGGGGACGAGATGAGGTAATGCAATTAAAAGACTGTAAAACAAGTCCCTGGCACATTGTACCTCTCAATAAGTGGCGGCAGTAATTACTACTATTTATGAGAAATAAAGAAAATGAATAGCTATCCAGAGTAAAAGAACTTGCACCAGCCTCCGGAGGAAAATCCGGGTGTGCTCAGTTGCATGGATCATTTACTGACTTATTGAAGACTGCCCCCCTAAATAAACTGTTAGCCCCAAGTTGGGGGAGGGGTGTTGAGATCACCATAACTGACGGCTTTCATCCAGCTGTAATAGGTGCTCAATACTTACTGGATGAATAAATATTTGTGTGTAAGAGTAAGGGAGCCAGGCAGAACAGCTGTGCTGAGTGGTCATGATCACGCAAACGAGAGAAAAATAGGAAATAAAGCTGCAATCCCCCAGGAAGTCTCAAAAAACAGGCTTACCATTTACTCAGGCATTACAAGCTCATTGCTCCTATCTTGTAAGTTTAAGAATTATACAGAAAAGGGTATATTTTCAATTTTTTGATAAAAACCTTTTATGTTTATCTGACACGTAGTTATATATACTTCAGAAATATAAAGTTAGGAGTGCCAGGAGGAGAGAAGACAAGAGGCCAGCCCTGTAGCAGTCTACAGGAGGGTAAAATTACCTGCAGGAAGTCCTGAAAGGAGACATTGATGAGAATATTATAATTGTGCCTTTAAGTCCTCATGTTGCCTCATCAATTTATCAGAAAAGTGAAAAAAGTCACTTTTTAAAAGTCATTAATTTGAGGGTTGGGGGAGGCATAGTAAGAGAGATTAGCTGTGAGTAAAAAAGCAGAAGGGAAAAATTAAACTTCAAGAAGTAAGGAATAAAAGAAATTCACTATGAGGAGTACACACATCAGCTCACTTCCTTGGGGGCTTGAGGGGGGAATTAGTCATTTTGGGGACAAATGATAAGAAAAATCAACTTCGGTATTATAATGAAAGAGAAGACAAATTCACTGTTGTGGGAGATAAAAGAGAAAAACAAATCTCCTACACATAGAAAGAAAAGAAAAAGAGTAAGAAAGAAACCAGTGTTTTATGTTAGGGAAGAACACAGGGCATTTTGAGGGGAATATGTGATTTTTTTAAAAAACTGATCCGTGATTATGCCTTATTATATAATGGATACTGAACAGAATGTCAAAAACTAGTATTTCTTGGAAAACCCAATATGATGATCAAGGAATATCTTCACTTCTTTCAGACTAATCAAAATGCAAACAAAAAACACAAAATTTCAGGCATGCAAAATGGTTACCCCATGCCTTCAAACGTGCACTTCAGTTATGTTTGTATTTCAGAATTCACCAGTCACCTGAGAACCCAGTTTGTCCTTTGCAATGTGTTGCATTAGTATTAATTCAACCCAACTGTTGACAATCTTATTTTCATCACAAATTAACCTTGAACTACAGAGGTCTTGGGTTAAAAATTAGGAGTCAGGGAAAAGGTAATAATTATATTCCCACATCAATTAAATTTAGCATCCTCAGAGTTTCATGGCACATAAACCTAATTTGGCCAATAATCATGCCCCACCATGCCCACCCCAAACTCTGGTCTTGTAATTCACTACCATTTAAATATGTTGCTGTTTGACCACCACACTCCCAACTACACCGCCAGCCCTCTCACCCTCTCCAACTCTGCCTGTAAAGTATCAACTTTCTGATTACAATGAAAGCTCTTTGAGGACTAGCACAATTGAGTACACAGACAGCAGTCAACATAGAACCCTGCAACAGTAACATAAAATGCTGATTTGATTTTTTTGATCCTTAAAACAAAATCTCCAAAGGAACGCACAGAGATTTAAAATATCTCCCGAGGGAAATATATGACACATAACTGATAAGAGGAAATCGGGAAAAAAAAAAAAAAACTATGTAAAGCAAGAAAAAATAAGCTATCACCTCCAACTTCTCAGAAAACATAATTTGAAGTTGCCTGTGAAAACTAGTAAGGACTTCATCATAAGTTATTTAAAGGAGTGACTTTTTCTTAAGTAATCAGAAATTAGTCACGAGCTCTCACAAGTCCCTGCAGGAAAATGGACCCAGAGTACTTTTTCAAATAACAATCATTTCTGTTCTTACAGTGGTTGCCTTACTCCCCCAAATAAGTAGGTGGGAAAAATACACAAATGTGTTTTTGAAAACTGACTTCCCAAAGGAATGGAGATTATTTTAGTGAAAATGTTTTTAGTTGTCATTACCCAACTCTGAAAAAAATGGATTTAAGCTTAAAAGTTCAATACAATTTTAAATTGATGTACAGTTAAAATTACAGCAATGTCTCAAAGTAAAAGGTCTGTGTCAAATGAACTTTAATCTCCACTTCCCTTTGCAACTCTCTTCCTTCCTTCCTTCCTTCTTTCCTTCCTTCCATTCTTCCTTTATTCCCAACAACAAAATTATTCAGTCTGAAAAGCTAAACAATGATTGATAACCTCTACTTTAAAGCATCAAATATTAGCACAAGACCAATTGTATTAGATAGTACCAATCCTCAAAAATACATTTACAGTATCTATTTTTAGTTATTTTTCTGTACTATACTGAGACAGGAGGGAAGAGGGCAGGACACAATCATTAAAAATACGACACAGCAATTACCACCAAGACGGAGATCAACTCCCTATAGACCTTGAGGCCCAAGATGGCAGGAGATTTGACTCCTAGCAGACCTTGAGCTTTATCATACACTCACCGTAACTTATTAGCTTGGTAAATGACACACCCACAGGCACCATGACAGTTCTGAGGCTCACCATATAAAGTCAAAACTGGGTAGTGGCCCAGTTCCTGGGAATCTCTGTCACTTCCCCAAAGTAGATGAAATAATCCTCCCACTTGTTAGCATATGAAGTTACCGAGACCATTAAAAACTAACAAACTTGCACCTCGTGGTCGCTCTCTCTTGCCTCCTGAGAGAGCCTGCACTCCATGCATGGAGGATGTCGCCATCTGAATGAATCTGCCTTCACTCTACTATGGCTCACTCTTGAACCCTTTCCTGAGTGAAGCCAGGGACCCTCACTTTATGGCACGCATCCCAGGGACTCACCCAAGACCTGGGACAGGGCCGTCCTCTTGTGCCCCATTTTTTTCCTGATTCAGTACCACAGACTCTACACCACCACATTAGAAGGAGATAATGCCCCAGTATTTACTGTGGCTGATCATTCACAGCCCAGCAACACCGTTTCCTCTGTGATACAAACTGATCGTTTCCATTGCTTTTTTTATTTCTTATTCTGGTGTCTTGAAGACTGTAGAGCACACTATGCATTCAGACAAATCAAGACCAAAATTTCTCAAGCTTTCGGTACCTACATGCTCACTAGATGTATAAAATCCAAACTGTTAAATGAGATGGTCTTTTTTTTTTTCAGGAAGGCAGCCCCACATGTATAAAGATCAATTTTTAAAACAGCTGTTTACACTGAAATAACAAGTGAACTAAGCTCAGTGAACAACCCTGACTCAGGCAGGAGCAGGGTCGAGAAGATCAGCAGGATTGCGTATCAGTGAGAGAGTAAATCTCTGTATGGCTCCCTCTTCCCTTACTGAGACTAATGAGAAGGTGTACATAAGCCTATGGTAATGCTAGTGGAAAGTCTCCCAATTTATTACCCCGTAGCAGATGGACTCCTTTCAGCAGAATAGACGGGTGGGTCACAGGAAGGGCTGCAGGATAGAGGCTGCATCATTCACAGGTCCCCAGAGAAACAGAACCAATATGATGTGTGCGTGTGTTCTTATATATAAGAGGCTTATTATAAGGAATTGTCTCATGGAACTAGGTAGGCTGGTAAATCCAAAATTTGCAGGGTGAGCCAATGGTGTAAGAGACAAAAGAGAGCTGATTCAGTTCAAAGGTCACCAGGTAGGAAGAGACAGTGTTGCAAATAAAGTCCAAAAGCAATTGGCTGGGGAAAAATATCTATCTTACCCGGGATGGGGGTGGGGGGTGGTCTCTGTTTCATCCAGACCTTCTTCAGGTGACTGGATGAGGTCTGCTTACATTATGGAGGGCAATCTACTCTACTGATTAAAGTATTGAATTTGGGGAAACGACAGTCACAAAAGAGGAAAGGTTGACAGCTACATTAACATTGTCTGTGAATTTGCAAGTCAGTGCTAAGGTTTTAACTATAATTAATATGGTTTTAACTACTTCTTGGAAATAGACTATCTAAAATGAGACAAATTCTGTTTAGAATTAAATCAAATACTTCTTTTTATCTTCTAATCTCTTTAAAAGCCTGCTCCTTCATAGTGCTTGCTACTACACGACAGTAATTGAATTCATTAAAAATTAATTGTTTAGTAATACCATAAATGCAACACACAGTCACAATGCTTATGTATATGTGTGAATATACACATATATAAATTGATTTTTAGAGTCAGCCTCTGTCCATGTGCAGTGAAAAAATTAATAAAAACCCGTGTCAAATACATAGCCTGTATCATGGCATCCTATTAACATATTACTGAATATAAGTTGCCTCTCTAAATATGTTGACTTAATGGATGATGTCACCTCAGTACACACACATACACAGCATAATCACATTTAATGCAGCAAAAATGGATTATGTAAATTTGAAATGGTGTGATATTAAAATATTAATAAATTTTCACTTAGGCTCAAAATTTTCAGTAATGCAGATATCCCAGGAAACATTAGCACTATATGACTTCAGAGCTGACTGAGTGAATTACAAACTTGGCTTTCATATTTGCTTCACGGGACCCCATTCTCTAGCTGGTAACTAGAAATGATTGCCAACCCTTTGCAAATATTGTATGAAACATACTTATTAAAGAATCTCCAAGAATGAATCTGGGACTTTCTTGCTATCATTAAACATATGCTGTTATAATTTAAATTCTTTTCAGAGTCTGTAACAATGCGTTCCAAGCATCCATTAAGGGATGGTTATTTAGTGCTAACACTGGAAACGAAACCTGAAAATCAGTGTTAGGCATGCTAACGTGCCATGAGGAAGTTTAAGTAACCACCGTGATATGCTGTGTTATTAATTCAGAGAATATCATTATGCGAACTATTAGTGCTTATGCTATGGAAATTTAAAGCAACATCAAAAAAAAAAAGTATGCTACAATAGTTGTAGATTTGCCTAATCTGAGAATATACTCCTGTACATTTTACCTTTATTCCTACTAGAAAAATAATCTTGAATTGCATGAGTTGGAATCATGCCAGGTCTTTAGGAGAAGATCTTTTCCATAAAATTTCACTAGTAGCATATAAGCTAAGAAAAATGTGATTGACTTTTTTTTTAGAAGTCTGCAACATATCCTATGAGTAACAATTACATGCTTGGTCTTCATTATTTCCTTTTTTAACCCAAATCTCAACTTTTTTATTTGCAAAGGTGTTCACTGTAACATTATTTGTGAAAAATTGGCAATTATCTAAATAGCCATCAATAGTGAATTTTTAATAAGTTATGGTAGATCAAACCAATGGAATCATATGCAGTAATTCAAGAAATTGAGGTAGGCTTATATGTATCATTAAGAAAAGTGAATAAAACCATGTAACAATGCAAAAATTAATCAATCCAGACCAAGACGTAGCAATCTAAGGAGCAGAACTTGGTTGGGGATGAGGTGGAAGGCAGTACAATAGAGAAACTTGTAATGTTCTTTTAAAACACTTTAATGATTTAAATATGTATTTCTTTTATAATCAGCAAAAAAATCTCATTCTACAAAATCTCATACTTTGCTCATAATTAAACTGACACATATCTTAAAATTGGCTTTTGACTTCTAATTAGACATAAGTGAATTCAATGCAGGCATTTAACTCCGCTCTCTCCTAACAATCCCACTACAACAGCAATGAAATCAATTTAAAAGGCAGAGATTCACACCAACAAGGAGAAAGAGAAGAAGATGAGAGAAGAAGAAATGTATGAATCAGATTTGGAACGTGGAAAGCTGGTGAGCAAGTGGCAGTGACCATCACTTCTAAGCGGCTACGACGGAAGGGTACCTGGTGTTTCTGAAAGCCAGGGGCATGGATAGGGCTAATCACAAAAAGGTTGATCATAAATCCAATTAAGAGACAAGTAACTATCTTAGTGTTCCTCATCCCAGCAGGTAATGGATGCTTACTGGATATAAATTTCTAGGTTTAACCTTATACCAAGAATGAGCAGGGTAAGCATACTATTCAGAGATACTGAAGTAAACACACACACACACACACACACACACACACACACGCACGAACCCTTACAAGTTGAATATGGCTTTTCTCTGGAGAGCAGATATCAAGAATGCAGGATAGTGAGGCAGGGACTGCTGCACTTTGTTACCTCTAACAAAAATTTTAGTTTATGTTACTTTCAAGTTCTTTTTAAACCATATACATGAATTCCATTAGTTAACATAAATATTAAAACAAAACATTTTACTTCTTATTGACTCACTGCCAATACATTACGTTCTTTGATTTACAGATGAACCACAGGACAAGAATTTCTTTCTATACTGACATTTGACGCACAAGCTGAAATACATAGATACTTATTAAAAGAGTTTTAATATTAGACATTCTGAAACCACTATACATGTAAACTGGAATTGGACAACTAATTAAATGGGTGATGGGTGATGGGGGCCAGGTTTCTCACAATTGGAGTAGAATATACAGGATAAGCAATGAGAGGAGGCGAGAATGAACAACATAGGAATAAGTTATAGTTGGAGATGTCAGTATGAATGCACGCTTAGCCTCATCTATATACAGATATTATATACAGGGATACCTATATGTGTATAAACCCAGGTTAGCATACAAACATAGATTTCCTTGCTGTCTGCTGAGATCACCTAGAAGAAATGACAACCCACTAGCAATGAACACATCTAGCAACCAGATCTTGGTTTTTAACACCATTATAAAAAAAAAAAGGAGCCAGGTATTCTTGGAGAAATTACTAATTCTAAGTGCTGGAGGGTAAATACTCAACACAAGCCTGAGACCAGATGGTGCCAAAAAGTAACAGAGTGCTCAACATTCACACACACACACACGCACACACACGCACATGCACATGTACACGCACACGCACACGCACATGCACACTGATGGAGGCTGTCAAAGGGACACAGGGGCCAACTGAAAGAGCTCCTGATAGCAAAGATGAGACAAGTTCAGCAATAAAATAAATAAAGCAGCACTGTTTCACAACCCAGAGTACACACCATGTCCATGATTCTGCACTGATATAAATTATTGACTAAGTGAATGAACAAACAGGAGAGAAGAGATAAATCTGCTACACAGAAGAATTCCGAGTAATCCGTGGAGAAACTCTGCCCTCAGCGAGGCAGAGCATAAATCCCTACTAATTAAGTCTGGGCTGAGAATAGTGACTTCCTTACAAAAAGCACAGTATGAAAAAGCGAAAAAGAGTAACGACACAGTGGAAAACCAGACAAACACTGCCTTAGCCGAGACCAAGTTTAACGCCAACTGTGCAGGTCATGTGCCAATACGTACCCTTTACATGACAGGACGAGAATGATAGTTTTCCTTTTCCTCCCTCAAATCTAAAACCCCAGTGTAATTATGAGAAAAACTACCTACAAACCTAAATTGAGGGACATGCTACCTAATACCAGAACAGTATACCTCAAAAATGTCGACGT
Source organism: Camelus ferus (assembly GCF_009834535.1). Lineage (NCBI taxonomy): Eukaryota > Metazoa > Chordata > Mammalia > Artiodactyla > Camelidae > Camelus > Camelus ferus. The sequence continues at coordinate 9,007,228 of NC_045714.1, read as the reverse complement.
CATCAAAACCATGGAAAACCTGAGAAACTACCATAGCCAAGAAGAACCTAAAGAGACAGGACAAGTCAGTGTCTCCTAAATGGGATATTCTGGGACAGAAAAGGGATATTAGACGAAAAACTAACAAAATAGGAATAAACAGTGGATTTTCTTTAACAATAATCTATCAATAATATTGGTTCATTAATTGTAACGAATGTACCATGGTATAAGGAGTCAATAATGGGAGAACCTGTTTGGGTACACAGATACTGTACTATCTTCACAATTTTCTGCAAATCTGAAACTATTCTAAAACAAAGAGTTTATTAGAAAATACACATTAAAGACTTTTCATAAACCCAGAACAGTAAGTTTTTTACTCTCCAAATATCCCCAAGATATGGTGGATGTTCTTTGGAAAAAAGCACCATGTCTGAAACATTTACCTCCCCAGAACAAAGAACGTGGATAAATCCCTCAATTCCTGATGACAATATCTGTATTTCAGTTCATAATAAGGAATATCTCATATTTAGACAAACCTAAAACCCTTAGAGAATGGTCAGTAAAAAATTCAGCATAATTAGCCAAACTCAGAATACTAAGCGCGGTCAATTTTCAAAAGGAAATCATTCTTCTTGACATTTGAAGACTCTTGTAAACATATGCAGACCAAAAATTAAGGTCCTGTCTACATAAGATAATAAATAGTTTTGATGTAATGCAAGTCTGGGTTTTAATAATGTAATTTTATCATTTTTACCAAATAATTTCAGAATTTATTAATTTAAAATGTGCCATTGAGAGCATTTTAAAAACATAAAGCTGTAAATATTCCTCATCTTATAGTAACACTTGAACTGTAAAGGAGAGGAAAGCTAGATAAAGGAAAGCATGGTCAAAGTTAATATTTAGCATTACTAACTCTGGAAAGGTTATACACTCTCATCCAAGGAATAAACCAACATTAACAGCTGACAAAAGTCTAGAGTATCACCAATGACCTACATCTTGCAAAATCCAAGGTCAATACTCTTTCTCCATCAAATGCAACTGTTTTTTTCACTGAAGTATAGTCAGTTACAATGTGTCGATTTCTGGTGTACTGCACAATGCAACTTCTTAATTGCATGTTGCCTAGTTAGCCAAGCCCTCCCTCTTCACACTCCTGGCCTTTGTGATGTCTGACTTAACTAGCTGCCATTTATTATGCTAGCTCCTCTTTTGTAGACCCCTAGGCTGGATCCTCCTCCTCTGCCAAGGTTCATTTCTAGTGTCTTCAAGAATCTTTTCTCTTTATTCTCTCACTCGTCTAGTCCCATGACTTTAACTACCACCTGTGGATGACTCTCAAAGCAATATCATAGGCTCTCACGCATTTTTTACTGAGGTCAGATTTCCTTATTCAATCATGTGCTTAATCATCTCATTTGGAAGTCTACTAGCCATGTGGCCAGTAATGAAGTCATGATCGTGACCTTCCAAAATACCTTTTTCCATCTTAGTAAAGGTACCACCATCCTCCCATGTTCAAAGCAAAGCCTAGAATTCACTCTTCTCTCTCCCTCACCCTTGCATCTCATTTGTCAGTGACCCCTTCCCGTTCTTCTTCCAATGACACTTAAAATCTGGTCAATTATCTCCATCATAATAACACCGGCATAGTCCGCTGACATATCTCACCCGCATGACAGTGATCAACTCCTGTTTGTCTCCCTGCTTGCACTCTTTTCAACTAGTTCTGTACTAGTTCTGTTCAAGGATTCTAAGAAGTACATTTCTTTTTCATATTTCAACACCTCTGAAATTGGAATGCATCTTACAATCAGTTGATGGCACTTTAAAATTTCACTGGCTCTGTTTTCCTTTTTTTTTCTTTCAAATTTTAACATCTCAGAATTATAATCAACGGCATCTCAACTCTGATGGAATATGTGGCATATATTCTCCACACAACCCCAAGAATAAAATTTTTAAAATTCAAATCAGATCAGATTACTCTCCTGACAAAACTGTGCCAATGGCTTCTACTGCTCTGAGATAGACAGATAGATAAATAGATAGATAGATAGATAGATAGATAGATAGATAGATAGATAGATAGATAGATAGACAGACAGACAGACAGACAGACAGACAGATAAAATATAACCTCCTTAACATGCCATAGGGGGCCCTTTATTATCTGGCCTCTCCCTAAATCTCTGACTTCATATTTCTCCGTGTAACACCTCAGCCTCCATGACTCATTCACAACAGTCTTTGTTCAGTTTCACAGAACAGCCAAGTCCACTCTGGCCTTGAGGACTGCCCTCTTTATGCTGCTGTTCCGTTCACACCTGGCTCCTTCATCTCGGCCCATCCTGGCGCACCACGGCCTCCTCTTCATCATTCATCCTCCAGCACGTTTTATTTTCTGCACAGCACTTCAACTCTCTGAAATTATTTATTTACTTACTTTCTCACTTATTTATTGCCCTTCTTCTTCATGATGCTGTGAACCAAATGAATACCAGGAACTTTCCTGCCCTGTTGCCTGATTCCCGGTACTTTGTGTACTGTCCAGCCAGTAGGTAGAGATAAATAATTTTTGTTGACTCACTGAGTGAATAAATAATAATAATAGTAACAGTAATAATAATACTTGGAATCAGATCTTTAAAAAATATCCCTCAGGAAGGCGAAATGTTGGGATGGAAAAAGGGAGAGAGCTAGGAAATACAGCTTCAAGTTCTGTCTCTGTCACTCCCAGGTTATGTGATCTATGCAAGGACCTGGGTCATCCAAGTCTCCACTTCCTTATGCATAAAGTGGGGAGTTGTGGAAGAATGAGATGATCTACAGACAAACTTGACATCATTCACAAAGCACATTTCATGCTGTTACACTGTAACTCTCCACTGATAATCATTTTCATTATTTTATAGAAATGTGTCATATTTAGCTGACATTTATAAAATGCAATGTGCACCCAGGGGTTTTAATACCCCTATAAAAGGAGAGATGGCTGATTGTAGGGCTGAGCTGAGGAGAACACAAGATGAGCCAGCAGAATCCTATAGTGACAGAAATTAAGGAAATGCCTAAAAACAGAAAGGATGGGAGCATGTGGGAAGTTCACAGGTGCCAGCTGAAAGCTCCCAATGCCCAAAGCTGGAAGGATTTGAACAGCAAAGTAAATAATGTTGTGTTGGCTACAATCCAAGTATAAGATAAATATACATTAAGTCCACACCATATAAATAAATGGTTCAATACCTAAGTAAGGGAGGAGAGAGAAATCTTTTTTTTTACTGAAGAATTCCAAATAATGCATGTAAATAAAAATGGAGTTTAATCCCCTCCATCTGTCTGTCTGTCACACACACACACACATACACACACACTTGAATATGGTGTGGACTCAAAGACCCACTTCCAAATAACAGTGTATGGATAAGGGAAAACATTAGAAACCCAAGAAACACCTCCTTGCCAAGTCAGTGATCAAGGTGAACTTCACGGTGATGTCAGGTGCATTTCATGTGCCCTCAAAGGAAGTGACAGGGAAAGTCGGCGGTTTCTTCCCAAAAACTTTAATCATGGGAAAACATCAGAAAAATCTACATTGAGACATAGCCTCTGAAATAACTGACAGTCCTCCTCAAAACTATCAAGGTCATTAAAAAGAAAAAAGGAAAATTTGAGAAACTGTCACAGACCAGAGGGGACTAAAGGCATTCAAAGACTCACTGCAATGAGGGGCCCTGAAAGAGAAAACCGCGTGAGTGGAGTAGCTGGTGAACTTCCGGTGAAGTCTGGAGTTTGGTGAATAGTCCTGCACCAATGCCAGCTCCTCTAGTTTTGATAAAGGTCCTCAGACCCTGTGACATAACAGTGGGGGGAAGGGAGGCTGGGGGAGGGGAACAAGGAACTCTCTTTATTGTCTCTAGCTTTTATGTAAATCTAAAGTTGTTCTAAAGTTAAAAGTGTACTCAGTCAAAAACTCAATGTGAGTTTTAAAAAATACATGACAATGTGTTTTTAATAAATACATGACATTTCTAGAAAAAAGAGTCACTGGGCTAGGTAACTGGCATCTAAAGAAGTGACTTTCTCTCCTCACCAAACTGCTATCGCGTTAGGGTTGGCACTGAGCTTAGCAAAAAGACTGTATCTCCCATTCTCCCTTGTGGCTCCTAACCCACTAATAATTTCGAGAGTATGTGAAAAGATATAATCAAAAGTTATTTGGAGGAACTTTCAGGAAGTTTTTTAAATGAGGGGCAGTCAGCTGAGGAAAGCCACTTTTTAGGCTTTTTCCCATGTCCCCTCCCAGCTGCCTGTGACATGGATAAAAGGGTGAGGGTCCAGGAGCCATGAAAACTCAAATGATCTTGATTCTGAAGAAGGAAGGGTGACGTGGAGGACGGAACAGCAGAAAGACAGAAGGAAGCTCCCCCACATCTCACTGCGTGGACCCACCACACCAGGTCTCAACTGGCAACCTCAGAGTTTCACATGTTGTAATGGTGAGTCCGATTCCACATTTTGATGTTTGATGCCTCACCCATCCCACGTCCCTCTGTGCCCACAACCAGACAAGCTGATAAGAAAGCCTGGGTGCCCCCAGCTTTGGTGCTGGCTAGAGATTCAAACCACAAACCACACCAGCCCGTCTGCGTGGGAGTCATCGCTCCAGTCCTACCCCGTAACCATGACAAAAACCAAGGTCTGTCTTTTACTTTCTGTGCTCTCTCAAACCACTTCAGACCTGCTTGAGAGCCCTTCCTTCCTCTCCTGGAGACCTGAATTACATAAATAATAAAAACATCCTATGCCCTCTTGGTATATACGTGGTGTCCTCAGCCTTGAAATCTGAACCAGTGTGGTGAGGGTTCGTCTGCCTCTGCAGGTGACCACATAGCATATTTTAAAGCTGCTGCTACTTTAGAGATAGGCTGCCTGTCCAAATCCTAAGTAACACACCTATTGCCTCATCTGAGTCCAAAGAAACCAACAGTGAAGTTAACACTTGTAGGAGGCAGAATTCTAAGGTGCACTCTGTGATTCCTGGCCTCATGAAGACCCTTGGCCCTGAATGTGGGGAAGACCTGCCCCTTGCTAACCAACAGACTATGACACAGGGGAAGGGCTTTTTGCAGATATGATTAAAATTCCTAATCAGTTGACTTCAAGTTAATCAAAAGGAGATTATTAGATGATTCCTTTAAAAGAGAGTCTAGAGATCAGAGAGCCTCCTATTGGCTTTGAAAGTATAAGCTGCCATGTTCCAAGGGGGTCGGGGAGAGCCACGTAGCCAGGGACCGTGGGGGCCTCCAGTCGCTGAGTACAGGCCTCAGCTGGCAGCTGTCCATAAAGCAGGTCCTCAGTCCTACAGCTGCAAGGAACTAATTCTGCCAATAACCACGTCCCCTTGGAAGAGGACCCCCAAGCTTCAGAAAGGAGCGCAGCCCAGCTGGCAACTGGATTTCAGCCTTTTGGGAGCCTAAGCAGAGGACCTAGCCAAGCAATGCCCAGAATCCTGACCCACTGACATTATGAGCTAAAAATACATGTCATTTTAAGCTACTACATGTGTGATTATTTGTTGTGCAGGGTGGAAAACCAACACTACATTAATATAATTATCATTAAAGAGACGGCAAAATTGAGAATAACTGGAAAGGCCTATAATGTCCTTCTAGCCACTAGTGTTAAGTGAAAGGATTGGGGTTTGAACCCAGGGATGTCTGACTTCAAAGTTCATATTCATTACCCATTCGAACTTTGTGTTCTGCATCACAGTAGCTTCTGAGAACTTCTGGAAATAAGCCAAGTCTTATGCAACACTGAATCATCCATGACACCTACCCTGTGCTGGATTCTCAGTAGACGTTTGCTAAATCCAATGCACAGTTTTGAAATATTGAGCATCACAGACAAGCAGACTAATTTCCAAGGGCCCAACAGTAGGACATCATTCATCTTATCAGAACCTACAGGAAAGTTTTCAGATACAGATTTGCTAAGGTTAAGCACTTTTTATCTGTTCTCAGAGTGGGCGGATGTTTTACGTGCAAAATTAGACTATGACATGAGATTTGTACAAAGCCTTTAATTTCTGCTTAGCTCTGTTGCCTGACTGCACAATCTGAAATTAGAATTTGTTCCCTTTGTGTGCATCCCAGGCTGTCATTTTCATGACAATTATTCACTGTTTCACTCTTTGAAGATTCATCCACTCCATATTATCAGAAGCTGGTTCTATTTGCATTTCTATCCTCCAAGCAACACCATTTGGAAACAACCACAAATCTGAACACTCAGGTAGACAAGAAAACACTCTTCTCCTTAAATGAATACTGTGTGGGTAGCATATAGACTAACAGGGAAATATGAAGCCATAATCTGATGCATTTTTGCGGATAATTCAGATCCATATATCTCCCTACCTTGCTTCAATTCCTCAGACAGCAGTGCTCAAGCTATTGCAACAGTCTCCTTCCTCCTGGCATTCCACCCTTGTTCTCCCCCATTGTGTTGTTTACACTGTCACCATAAAATCATCTAACACACAGATCTGATGCATTTCCCCAGTCAGCTAGGAGTGCCATGAGATCAGGAACCATCACTGGGTTTGCTCACCATTTATAGCCCAAGCCCCTAGCACCCCGCCTGGTATAAAGTAGGTAGCCAGTCAACATAAACTAAATAAATACATGAGTGTGTAAGTGAATATTGCTCTCTCCCCAGTTAAAAACCCCTCAGTAATTTCTGTTTATGTTTAACTCTTATTCAGATATCATCTTCACTTTGGCGTCTTCCCAGATGTCAAATACTTTCACTGCTGTGTATATGTCATTTCATATCATTTATTAGTTCATTCATGAATGGATCTATGGATAGATGGATGGATTGGTGTGGCTGCTTTTGCTCCCTGAATACAAACTCATTGACAATGAAGACTATCTTTGCCCCAATCACTGTTGACACACATTTATCAAACAGAACAAAACTGTTTCATTTCAAAGTATAAATGTTGAAAATACAGACAAATTATTCAGGGACTAAATTATTTTTAAAATGATTCAACTCTGTACTTCAGTCTGCATTTAACACATGTAGCATCATAATCACAATTATCCCTGTTTCTCGGATGCAAATCACTATCATGGTGAAGGAGTCATATCTGTGCCGCAAACACAGAGCATCCATGCACTGCCAGAACCTGACAAGGTGATAACAGGGTAACTCCAACAATGATGATTACACTATTCCTTATCAAGACCTTAGAGCCCTTTGCAAATTTCTTTGCAAATCTTATCTCATTGAAATCCTCACAATGACCCTATAAAGTGGTGGTAATTGTGTCCATTTTGGAGATGTGGAAATCAAGGCTAAGAGGGATTTACATAGCTGGCCATCTAGATGACAGAGCAGAGGCAAGATTTTACCTCCATCAACCTGATGCAGCTCCCAGTCTTCACCATAAGTCTTTCTTGCCCTGATAAATGAGGGGAGAATGGTGATCTTTGAGATGAAATACAGATAACGACAAAATATGCATCAACGATATTTCCCTCACACCAGGAGAAGGATTTCAGTATCTCTGTGGCATGTTGATTGCCAGCTCCCCTCTTATCTGGACCTACCTGCTTCCTGCCTGGGCAAATGTTGTAAACATTCCTGTATCAGAAACTGGCCTCTGGTCTGCTCCGTTCCATCCTCATACCAGAAGGAAAAGGGTCAAGTGTTAGCACATGTTGCAATTAAATCAACGTAGCATGTTGTTGACAGCTTGAGCTCTGGAGTCAGATTCCTGGGATAAAAGCCCATCTCTGCTACCTTGGTCAAGCCAGTTGACCTCTCTGGACTTACTGTTTCCTTACAGGTCAAGGAGTATAGTAAACATATCTAAATCAAAAGGTCATTTTGAGTAGTAAGTTTATGTATACATGTGACACGCTTCATGGAGTGCATGGTATACAGAAGGACGCAATCAAGGCGAACTGTTTTTTTAAGACAGATGACCTCACTGATCCTGTCTATTTATGGTGGAGTTCAACTCCATTTTTCTTGGAATCCATTTGCATAAAGTGATACATCTGTCAACAATATCCATTTGAAATCTTCTTGGCTACAGATGAAAGAAGATGGAGTTCAATAATTACCTGTGAGAGCAGTACCTCTGTTGACAGATGCTCAGATTCATCGCTTATTGCAGGCCATGTGTGCCCTGGCAACCATCTCCTTCCCCCATGCCACGCACCCAGAATTAAAGCAATGAACATGATAAACGGAAGCTCAGTTTGTTTGTGTAATGACAGAAAGTTCCAAATGAGACTTTGTCTCTTATTAAAAGCAGCAGATTTTGCCCCAGAGCATTAAAAGTTTTAATTCAACATTCTGTTTGCCTGCAGGCAAGGCATTCTGTTAGGTAAAATAAAAACACAACATTTCAAGTTCAGCTCAGAACGTGATAAATCAAGATTTTAAACAAAAATGACAAATGTTGTTCTTTTTCACAAAAGTAATTTTGAAGCCCAACTTTGTAATTGCCTCTAGATATCTTATTTCTTCACGTACACTTCCTAAGAAACTTCAGGATATTTATTTCATTATTAATAAGCTCTAAATGCAAGCTCAGATCTCCTCTCATAAAATACAGACTTGTCTCGTCTTGGGTGAAGGGGATTGTAGGAGCTGGATTTCTTATTTACTAAAAACCTCAGTGGAGAAAATTCCACTTGTTTATTCCCAATTAAAATTAATAGGATGCATCTTCAAATCGTTTTCTTACAATTCTTCCTTGAAAGTTTAAAATCTCCCAGATAGTTGGTCAGTTGAGAAAGTTAAAATGTTGGCACTGGAAAGCCAACTGAATAATCCAGAAAACACCCCTCATTTCCCTTTGAAATACGTCATATATTCACATTTTGTGATATACATTTCTGAATACTTGGGAATTGATAAAAACATAATAAAGGAGCCCAACTGGTAATGTTCCAATGGAAGCAACTGGGAAAATATCCAACTTCCCCATTTTCAACATCACCCTTAGCACTCACTCCCTCATTCCCGGTACCCAGGGTATCCTTGCCGACTGCTCCCTATAATAAGCCACAGCCTTTAAGTCCAGCATTAGGCAGGGTAGTCCTCACGTCCTGATATTTTGTTTAAGGGTCATTTCTGCAATGAAATGAAGAAACTAACACAATGTGTGCATCATTAAAGCAAATAAAGTGGGGACATCAGCACACAGTATCTTCTCCCATTAACATCAGGACCTGTGTGTGGGGCCATGGGTAGGATTCTGTCCAAGATGATAATATTGTGGGACCACTGAAGAACTATAAAATCTTCAGCCTTTGTACCTTGTGTCCCCTCAAACTTCACCAGAGGCCTGCCAACTCCAACTGGATATTTGTATCCTTAACACACCAGTAAGTCTGGGGGCATCCTATGATTTTTACTTTATTCTAAGCAGCGCATGTGTATGGTAAAAAATAATGATGATGATAGAGAAGAAGAAAATATAGAGAAACAGGAAGAAGAAAACAAAATTCTCCCTTAATCTTGTTACTCAGAGATAACCATTGTTAGTCTCTTCCTTCCTTCCTTCCTTCTTTCCCTCTCCCCTTCCTTTCTTTCTTCTTCCACCTTTAATAATTTGTCTCTGCATCCCAGGGTCAGAGCTCAAAACCTGTGACCTTGGGCAAGTTACATTCTTCTATACAGACAGTGCCTGCCACACAGCGTTATTATGCAGATTAAGTAAGCTGCCGTGAATAAATTTTAGGATAACTCCCAACAAATAGGAAGTACTTGGTAAGTGTTGGTTATATGTCAGTATTTGCATATAATTTAATCACACCATACATGGTACTCTGCTAAATAGTTGCCTCGGAACAATATATCATCAATACTTTCCAACTCCAATTAATACACTTCTACACTTGAAGTGTGTGAGTGGTACTCCATCACACACACACACACACACACCCCACTCTACTCACTTAATTTCCTGTTTTTGATTATTTAGTTCGATTCCAATTTTTTCAATATGTATGGCCTTCTAATTACTGTCTAATCAGAAATCATAGGAGATCTGATTGATTCATGCTTTTTTTTTTCAGTCTCACCCCATTCCTCTTTCCCACTGGATGGAAGCGTTTGTGCAAACAGAGACTAATGAAGTCAGCAATAAAAATGATGAAGGCTTGAAGGCTGACCAGGTGGCCAAAGCCTAGAGTTAGAGGGGATCCGTGGGAAATTATAATACACTTGAAACTAGATCTGTTACATAGGTTCTCACTCTGTTGGCATGCCACCTTGGTCAAATCACTAAAACCTCAGCTTCCTAATCTCTTCAGCAAGGAGAATACAGAAATGAATTGACAGAATTAACATGAGGAGTAAGTGCAAAGGTATGTAAGCAGACACTTTATAAACAAGGACATGTGAGCCGTACCCGAGTTCCTGACATCATGACGTACCGAGCAAGTAAAGCACTATCTCGTGTTTTATAAAGTTGAGGTAGACGGTTCTCTTTCATTTTAATTTTCATTGGCTTTTTCTTTAAAATATTCTTTATTAGAAAAAGGATGTTTGCCACTTAGATAACTAAGGTATATATTTTAATACATAAAGAGCTTCTATAATAAATAATAAAAATACCAACAATCTGATAGAAAACTTAGGCAAAGGGTATGATCAGGCCCTCATAGGCCATGAGATTCAAATGGTCTTTAAACATGAAAAGTCACTCTACCTCATACTGTAAAAAGCAGCAAAATAAAAATTTCCACGAGCTATCACTTTTCATTGATTAGACTGGCATATATTTTTAAACTTTGACAACACATTGTGTGGTCTAGGGTGTGGGAGAGGGTACTTCCACACCTTGATGACAGATGTATAAATGAGTACAATTTGGGGAGGAACTATAGCTATTAAAGTTTTAATATAAATGTAACTTTTGAACCAGTGTTTCAAGTTCTGAGCTTTATCACGTGCATATGCAGAGAAAACATGGTTTCTACGGGAAAAATACTAAAATCAGTCTTACGGCCAGCCCATCAATAGATGATCAGTTAGATAAAACATGGAGCATTCTTTCTTGGGGTATCATGCAGCCATTACAAAGATGAGACGACATCAAGGAAATAAAATTTGAAACCACAATGAGAAACAACTACCTGTTCACCAGAGTTGCTAAACTGTAAAAAGGCTGATAATACCAAGTGCTGGCAATAAAGCAGAACAACCAGAACTCCTAAACATTGCTGGTCGGAGTGTATTTCATACTTTCATGTGGAATGTATCCCACACCATTTTTGAAGATTGCATGGTAATATCTATTACAGCAAAACATACGTCTACTCCACTCCCAGGTCTACAGCCAAGGGAAATTAGTGCTTACGTCCACCAAAAGGTAAGAACAAGGATGCTTCTAACAGCTACATTCATAATAGCAAAAAGCTGGAAACAACTCCAATAACCACAGATAATAAAGTGGACAAATTGTGGTACATTCTTACAATGGACCACCACACAGAAATTAAAACAAAAACTGAATCCATGCAACAAGATGAATGACTCATAGACATAATGATAAGTAAATGAAACTGGGCATAACCAAGTCCATAGTGATGATTCAGTTTATATGAAGTTCCAAACAAGCTAATGTCTGGTAATAGAAGTCAGAAAGATAGCTGCTTCTGATTACACCATGCAGAAGTTCTAATTCAATTTTCCAAAACGAACTGATAGGAATAGATAAATTTTTGGCAAAAGCAGCTGGACCATTCAATTCTGGACCACTGCAACATATAATTGCAGGAATTCCCTGGTGGATGTAGAAACTCAGGGATGGAAGGAGAAGCTAAATCCATAAAAAGAAAATGGAAGGGCAAAATCAACCATTGTAGAGTTGGATGAGACAGAATACATGTGTAGATCTAAATGCACATCAGAGGCACCTGCTGAGCTTACTAAGCACACACATTTGTATGTTTCACTCTAGAACCACCGAAACAAAATATCTGGGTGAATCCAGGGTGTGTTGTATGTGCATGTACGTGTGTGTGTGTGTGTGTGTGTGTGTGTGTGTGTCTGTGTATCAGCGTGAATGCACACGGTGCAACTGTCTTTGTTTCTCACCCCAAGAACCATTCCAGTGGATCCAATGTGGTCAGTGGAACACGGACAGTCTTGGCTCAAAGAGCCACTGTTTAGATTTTTCCCTCCATTTCTATTTGCATGCCACCTTTGTACTAGGAAACAACAAGTGTGAGGAGAAACTAAGTTTTGATTCCTGGTTATTTCTCCTGATATTGAAAAGCAAACTGCATTCTGTCATTTTAGAAGACACCAGAGGCATCTGGGGGTGGCAGGAGGTGTTAGTGCCTTGGAGTAAGACTTTGGCTTAAAACCAGACCCGTCAACCTTGTTCATGACTCTGTTTTCTCATCTGGAAAATGAGAACAATGTTGCAAGAATTAGAAAATAATGTTTCCAAAGCACCCAGCACATAACAAATGCTCATGGAAAGCCCACTATTATTATTGCATCATTACACATTCTAGTAACACATACTGAAGCATTTTTATTCAGATAATTTGAAGGGGAATAGGATGTCAGTCGGTTTCAGATAGGAATCTTAACATCAAAAGTGTTATGTTACACTTCTTGTTTTTCTATATATAGTCTTCAAGTCTTCATTTCACTTCGCTTGTATCAACCTTGTAATGGAAAGTGATTTCTAAAGGGAAGCTTTGTAATAGATTGAGCAATATTCCTCATGAGTGACTGAGCCCAGGACTTTGTCCCCCATGCCAGCACAGCCTAATACAAAGAAATGGCTCAATAAATATTTGTTGAATGCACAAGTAAACAAAATGATCCATCAAGGCATTACAAGTATTTTCAATGAATAGGACATGTGAGCCACTTTATTTTCCCTTATAAACCTAATAAGAAAAAAACTTTTTTTCAAGGACAGTTAGGAAGGTCAGGTTGTTAGTATGTAAGGTTAGAAGGAGAACGCAGTAGAATGTGTCTTAGGTCACATCTAATTACACGGTTGAGTTTATGAGTATTGTCACGTTTTCCTCCTCTGACAAAAGAAAGATGGCATAAAGTACAGTCAATCTGAAGCTCCCTGTCATAAGATTTATCAGTTGCAAAACTGAAGATAAAAAACCATCAGTAAGAGCATCTAATAAATATTCCATAAACAGAACTCTCATTGCTGAATTAAATATTTAATAGTGTCTATTGTCTGGAAAAAATACCTTGGAAAGCAATAAAATTAAGCAAATGGATATAATTTTAGGTCAGTTAATCAGCAAGATGAACTGAGTTGCACAAAGCCAGGCTCCCCAAATTTCTTACTGTGGGATGAGAGTCACATCTGGCATTCAGCTGATGTCACAAGCTTAGATTCCCTCACAAGCACACCTCTGCAAAGGTGTGCGTGTGAAACCCCTGAGATAAGGTAACTCCCGAAGTGACAAAGGAAAGATTCATGTATAATTCTGATGGGCTGCACTACCAATCACTTGTTATCCAGAAATCTTCAAACCAAGTATCTCAGGAAACTAATTGAGAAATTCACTTCCTAAGAAGCAGTTTAGTCTAGCACCATCCCCCACCAGCAGCACACACACATGTAGCCCCAAGGCAGTTCTAAGTGTGATCAGAGCACGAGCAGCACTGCCCTCAGAAACACATCCAAGACGGCTGGGCTCCCATTCTAGCTCTTTCGGTCAATACCCGGTGAGAAAAACGCTCTTCAGACCTCAGGGATAACGGGGAGAAAGAGACAGACAGATCTCCACTCTTGTAAAACTGCATACTAGTGCGGGGAAAAAGGTACACAAACAACGTAATTTCAGAAATGAAAAATGTGTCCCCGAGTAGACACAAGAAAATACAGTAGGAACTGGAAGTGCAGGCAGGCTGCCGGCGCAGAAGCTAACTGAGATTGGGTTTCCCGGGACAGGAAAGGCTCCTTGAAGAGCCCTGCGGAGGCGACTTCTAAACTGGGATCTGAATGACAGTAGCGCCAGTAAACTGAGTGAAGACTGAGAAGGTTGTTCCTGACACAAAGAACAAAAGGAATCAAGATCCTTGGGTTGCACAGAATGAGAGGAAGTACTTGCAATGATGTGACTGACAAGGGCTTAATTTCCAGAATATACAAACAGCTCGCTCGACTCAGTAACAACAAAAGCAACCCATCCAGTCACAAAATGGGCAGAAGACCTAAACAAACTTGTCTCCAGTGAAGACATACGAATGGCCAATAGACATATGAAAAAATGCTCCATATTGCTAATTATCAGAAATGTGCAAATCAAAACTACAATGAGGTATCACCTCACATGGGTCAAAAAGGCCATCGTTAAAAAGTCCACAAGCAATAAATGCTGGAGAGGGTGTGGAGAAAAGGGAACCCTCCTACACTGTCACTGGGAATGTCATTTGGTGCAGCCATTATGGAAAACAGAATGGAGATTCCTTAAAAAAAACTGAAAATAGACTTACCCTATAATCTAGCAATCCCACTTCCGGGCATATATCCAGAGGAAACTCTAATTTGAAAAGATAGATTCATCCCAATGTCCATAGCAGCACTATTTACAACAGCCAAGACATGGAAACAACCTAAATGTCCATCAACAGATGAGTGGGTAAAGGAGCTGTGGTATATAAATACAATGGAATACTACTCAGCCATAAAAAATAAAATAATGCCATTTGCAGCAACGTGGATGAACCTCGAGGCTGTCATACCAAGGAAGCCAGAAAGAGAAAGAGAAGTACTAGAGATATCATTTGTATGTGGAATCTACAAAAAGGACACAAACTTATTTACAAAACAGGGACAGACCCAAGACATAGAAAACAAACTTATGGTCACCAGAGGAAAAGGGTGTGGGGAGGAATAAATTGGGAGTTTGGGATTTGCAGATACTAACTACTACTATATATAAAATAGATAAACAAGGTCCCACTGTTATACCACAGGGAACTATATTCAAAACCCTTTAATAGCCTATAATGAAGAAGAATATGAAAAAAATACATATATATGAATAACAATCACTAGTCTGTACACCAGAAATTAACACAACATTTAAAACTGACTATACTTCAATCAAAAAAAAAAAGATCCTTGGGTTGGAGCAAACTTGTGATCCAATTCCAAAGATCAGCAAACTTTCTCTGTAAAGGGTCAGAAAATAAGTATTTTTGGCTTTCCATGCAATATAACCTCCCATTGTAGTTTGAAAGCAGCCATAGAAAATATGTAAATGAAGGGTCTGGGCTGTGTTCCAATAAAACTTTATTTATAAAACCAGGCAGCAGGCCCTATTTAGCCCTCAGTCCATTACTTGCCAACCCCTGCATTATTCCTAATGATAATGTGCTATTCATACTTCTCTCTCCTTAAAGTTCTAGCCATAAGCGTCCACTTGTGTAACAATTTAGTAAGCTCTAATCCTCACACTTGGATGTATTAATTTTAACTCAGTTTTATTTTAGTGTTTCCTTTTTGCATTGACGCCAGAAACTAACATTTTATGTCATGCATTAATAGAAAAAACCATCTTTATTTATATGCAAAATACTACCATCCATGGATAATTAATATAGCAATAATTTAAAGCCACTATACTGCTTTATGCATTATAAAACAGAAATAAAATAATCCATAGTGATATTACAGCTCAGAAAAAAACTACATGGCTAGAGTTTTCTAAATGATATTTTTGTCTTTTATAGGCAATTCACTGATTCACATTTTAATTGTTCTATAAATCAGTCTAGTTCCCTTCTTAGCTCCTCTTCACATATCCTCCCTTTAGGAGATAGGGGCAAGTCAGGAGAAAAAAAAATAGAAACAGAAATACTTGGAGATCAGCAAAAGCACACAAACACACAAAATTAGCTATAAAATTATTTAAAATATTGGCAGTTTGTCCGAAAGATAAAGCATTAATTTACTGAAATTGACCTGGATTTTAGAAACTGTACGTCTCTGTTAGCATCATCTTTCTTGACCAGCACAGCCAAGTTAGGCATCGTAATGATTATGATACATTTGCTTTTCCACCCTAGACTTTAAACACCTTGAGAGTAGGGAATTTTGTCTAATTCATTCCTTTATCAGCCACAGAGCACAGGAGAATATCTTGCTCATAGCTCAAGAAATATTTGTTCGATTGTTCAAAATATAATAATTGTTCATAAATAATTGTTTGCAATGAGGGAAATGGAGAGGTGTGCACAGCAGAATAAAACAAAGATGGAGAAGAGGAAGAGACACTACTAGCAGGTCTGCAGTGAACATTTGAAACATTCTGCTGAGCCGTCCATGGACAATGTGTATTCATGAGAGGTCTTTGTGGGTCAAAGACTTCTGAGGTTGACACCTCTTGGATCTTTGGAATATTTACCCATGTGTTAATTTTTGAATTCAAATTGCAAAATCAATGCTTTGACATACATTAATTCATTTATTTTTCAAAGTAACCAGTGAAGTAAACATTTTTATTAAACATTAATATTATTAGTACAGCCAGTAATGATTTTTCTGCTACTGCAATTGCTATCACTACTAATCCCAATTTAAGCAATTTGTGGCAGGATCACAGCTATTTAGTGGAGACAACAGGACTTCAAATCAAATAGAGCAGAATATTGACTGAATATTGAATAGAGCAGAATAAAGTTAGAGCTGTCCCTGAAAATGACAAAATTTATGATTGCAAAAACTCTTTCCATTTCTTCTCATTAATTACCTTAGTCTCTTTCTCTATTTTATTCTTCAGGAGAAAAACAATCCTGCATTTTCCATTGAATGTTCTTTATTATGTACTGAAAAATAACCTGTAGCTATTTAAGAGATACAAAGACAATAAAGTTAATATTTAAAGCTTTATCTAGAGGGTTTTTAAATTATGGTTTGGGTTGGCACATTTCCAAGGGAATCAGAAACTTTTAATGCATTACTTTTGTTGCAGAGTGCTGGTTGCTCGCCCATCAATATTTATTCCTCTCCCTCCATATTAGAGGAATCTCTAAATCTTTTTAATGTGTCCCTTGTAAGTAGTTTTAACCATGTGAGCAAATTATGAATAAATACAATGTCATGACAAGTATCATACAGAATATTCTGGGAATCTTCCTAAATTATAGCTGATACAAATTCTTTGTCCTTTTTCTTCTTTCCTTTTTCTGCTGTGTGGAATGTAGATGCAATGGTGGGAATTCTAGCCACAGTTTTGTACCCTGAAGACCATGGCCACCCCCTAAAAATGATGAGTGCTCAGACTTAGGTCCCTGAGAATTCAAGAATCAGGAATATGACACCAGCCTTTACCTGACTACCTCTTGACTTTTACATGAGAAAAGAAAACTTCTATTTTAGCCACTGCTATTGTGGATCTCTATTACTCATGGCCAAAACTCATCCCAAGTAATACAGATATGCAACAGGTATTAACTTAATCCTATTTTAATAGCAGATTTTTCCTGTACGACATGGTGTTTTGAAAGGATAAAGAAAATATTTCATGATCCCTATCCACATGAAATATATTAAATAGATATATGTGTACAGACAACACTACAAGATGTAAAAGTTTTAAATCAACAGCTGTGGCCTTGTGGTGAATTACCACAGGTAAACAGATTTAATTAGAATTTGAAAAATTGTCTCCTAAATTAATCTTCCACTGACACTCATTATACTTTATAATTATAATAATAGAAATTCAAGGCTATTTGAGAAGACAAATCAATAGAAAACAGTAAGACATTCAAGGCATAACAAAATACTACCTTGCCAAATAAGACTAGATAAAATAATCATCAGACTTTGAATTAAAATTCTCATGCTTCTGAATTTAATGGCAAATGCAGCTATTTGCGAGTTGAAAGTTGGACGTATCCTTGGGAGGATTCCCTGAGTTCCTTTGTGAGGACCTGGTCAGTCCTGACTCGGGAAGGCATGAGGGTTCTGGGTCGGTCGGAGGGCCAGGTGAGACAGTAAGTGAGACTGCAAGGAGGCTGGCTGTTCTTGTGGCTTCTCTGGAGGGCCTCACACACGTGACCACCACCCATCTACAACCGTCATCTCCTATCGCCGTCTTCCCTCTCCTGCGCACTCCAGGCTTGATGATGTCTTTACTCGAACACCCCAGGTTTATTCCTGCTTCACAGCCCTTACATTTGTGTGTTTCTCTGCCTGGGGTGTTCTACCCCCACACCTTTACGTGACTACTTCCTTCAGATCATTCAGGACTCAACTCAAATAGCAATCCCTCAAAAGTAACTCCATGGACTTCCTAAAATAATGCCACCTCTCTACTCTCATCATTTTCTGAGCCATTACACTCTGTTTTATAGTGCACATAAATTTTCTGAATGTATCTTTTTCTTAAAACCTGTTTATTGCTTATCATCTATATGCTGCCATTTGTCCACATCTGTCTGATTTACGTGATATTCTCGGGCAGAGCACTTGGTATACAACAAGCCACCAATGATTATTTGCTGAATGAACAAATGAATCAGTAAATGAACCACTCATTTAAAAAAAAAACCTCCAGTATTTTGAATGCAGCATTTTCAGACTCTAAAAGAAAATCTAATAATATGAAAAATAGTAGGAAAATTATCAGGAATTTATAAATGAAGTCTTCAAGTAGAAATCTTACTATTTCATCTATAAATGCCATCTATATAATTTGTAAATGGGTTACAAGATAAAGTCACCTTTTTATCTCATGCACCTGGCAAAGGCTGTCTTTAGATCACTTAACTGGTTGGCTCCTTCTAAATAACTTCACTATTTATTTTTGTCTTTCCTTTGGATGCCAGAGAGGTATCTACACTCTCGCAAAACATTTCTGTTGCTTGCAACCAGAGAGCTTTAAATGATCTATCACCGACAGCGAGCTGAAGAGATGGCAAGCAAGTTGCAGAATCTCCTTCTGAGACAAGTCTTCACAATTTAGACCACTCTTTATTTTGAAAGGCCTTCGTTGAAATTTGGACAACTACAAATTGTAACGCTGAATTTGCAAAGTAGATGACAATATAATCCTACAGCAACTTTTAGGAAGATCTTTGAGTCTAACACTGAAACTACAAAGAAAACAATGGGAACCCTTACTCATCAGCATTGAGATGGAGATTCACCCTGAATACTTGTCTAATTTATTTGGCCTGAAAGCTTTTAACTTTTAAACTGAATCCAAGTGTGAACACTTGCAATTTAGTGCCTCTTTTAAAACTTATCTGTTCAGAATGCATGAATATTCCTCCAGCGGAAGGGATAATAGGAAAGTAAATTAATTATATTTTAACTTTCCAATCTCATTTTCACTTTGCAAGAACTGTGCAGGATAACTATTAACCTTTCATTTTAAATGAAAAATTTAAAGAATTACCGTGAGGTAATTTCAAACTACAACAAAAAGCGACCACATATCACAGATCCCTTCTTGCCAAAAATATCATCCTGAAATGTAGATCGACTTAGCATCCTCCAGAAATACTTTTAATGGCCTTTTTTCAGTTTTATTCACAAGTATTCAAGCAAGGGTGCTCATAAAATTGGCAGTTATCAAAGTAGAGGACTGTCAAAAAATAAAGCTTTTTTGAATCAACTTTCATTTTTTCCCCAGTGAATGCTGCAGAATTACATTTATATATGTCTGATCTCAAAATCCTTTCATTAGAAAATAAACACAGATTTACTTCTTTTATTTAAAGCTGTTTACTATTTTTTTGGATTCCAAATACTAAAATTTTTTTTTTTTTTTTTTTTTTTTACCCAGCGTAGTTTAGGATATACAGATCTGAACTTCTCTGATTTATACTCCAGGAGGATCAGATCATGCCATTTTCCAGCTTAAAACACTTCAAGGATTCCTTCTGTCTGGGGGATAAAGCTTATAATCTTCAGCAAGCCTGATCAAACAGCTGTTGTCTTCTTGGCTTCATCTCTCTCTGTTCACCACTTTGCAAGCTTCATTCCAGGGAGGCAAGTCATGGATATTCAGTGTGCTCGTCTCTGGACATTTAAGCTGTTTTGTTTTATTTTCCTTTTATGCTATGTGACTGGGGAGGCAGAACACCTCCACCACTCAGAGATTAACCTTCTCTTGCCTTAGGCTCCAAGACATCTTAACACAGACCTTCTTCATTTAAAATCTGGATATTTTGTCCATCATAGATTTTGGGGGGCATTAATTTTTATTTTTTAAAAATACTGTATTAAAATGTTATTTATCTTCATTACTGGTTTTTCGGTGTACCCTTAAATTTTGGTTCCAAGGAGAGGGAGGCGCTCTAGACCCTGCCCTGCCCACTCCTCTCATTGCCCCCTATACCCAGCCCCAAACAGAATGCCAGTCATCTCCCTCCCTCTCCAGGAGTGTCTGAAGACTTAGAAGCCACTGTCCTGTAGGAAAGGGGAACCAGGTTTTTAGTCAATGATGGTATAAACATAACTCACACATGTACAACATTTGCCATGAGCCAGTTTCTAAGTGTATTAACAGTTTTGCCTTGAGATGACTCAAGGTTAAACACTGAGAAATACAGAGGTTAAGTGACTTGCTCAACCACACAGCTTTCAGCTTTGAACTTCAGAATTCACACTCTTAATCACAACACTATACTGTCTCTCAATAATTCCAGCTCCAGCATTAATGGACAAGTGAAGTCTCTTAAGAAAGGAGAAGGACTAAGGTTTAGAGGTGTGGCAATGAACGTTTGGGAGGAAAAGCATCCAGATTTTTGGGCGGATGAGACCCAAGTAAAAGGACTGGGACTGGACCTCAGAGACGTTTCCTCCAGAGTGGAGGGTGGGAGACAGAGGCAGCACACACAACCTAAGAGGTGGTGAGAGAGCTGCAGACTGTGTTCTGGAACCTCCCATCATCTACCCAGGTCTGGCCCAGTTCATGCTGCTATTCACTTAAGATGGAGAAACATGGCCAGCACCAGACTCACCAGTCTTCTCTCAACACCAGTCTGACCACCCTGTGGATCCTTCCCTGCCAAGCTCCCAAAATTCCTAAAAGTCCATAATGGGGCTTGCCCTGGACATTTATGGGTTAGTGGTGATAGGAAATCCCACCTTTATCCTTGGAAGTCGATAAAAATTACAAGGTCTCTGAGCTGGCATTTTATAATTTTTTTTTTTTTTTGGAAATCTATTAGAGTAGCTAAGTATAAACCCTAAAAGCAGACAGATCTGTGTTCATACTGTGCGTCCTTAGGAAAACAGCTTCTCTGAGTCTTAGTTTGCTCATCTATAAGATGGGAATAATATTATCTCCCTTTAAGGTTGTTGTAAAGATTAAGTGGCACCATTTATATGAAATATTATTATACATGAGAATCCAACATTTCATACTGTCCACCAACAACAGTGAACTGTGCCCAATAAAGAAGGAAAAGTTTGAGAGAGAGGAGAGAGAGGAAGGAAGGAAGGAAGGAAGGAAGGACGGAAGGAATGAAGGAAAGAAAGAAGAAGAAGAAAGAACGTACGAAACGAAAGAAAGAAGAAAGATTAAGAAGAAAGAAGAAAGAAAGAAGATGAAAAAGAAGTCCGAAGAAAAAAGAAAGAAGGAGAGAGGAAGAAGGAAGAAAGAAGAGGAGAAGAAAGAGAAAAAGAAGAAACGGGAAGCAGGAAGAAAAGAAAGAGAAAAACGGTACCACTTCACTGGCATGACTGAATCCATCTGAGTTTCCCTACTGAGTTGTACTGATGCTGACATGTCTGCTCTCAGTACCTAAATGATTACTTATGAGACTTTGCATCTCCAAATCACCAAGGTAAACACTTCACCACTGCTGAGAAAAATCAACCCTCACTTTGTGTTTAAGCATAAATAGAGGACACTCCTTCCAGGTGGCTTAAAGGACTTTTTTCCATCACAAACGCACTTTTCATCTTTAATACCCGAGACGACGATTATGAACAGTAATGTGAAGAACCATCCAAGAGTGAGAAAAGCCACTGCTGGGAAGGTAGAAGCAACGTGAAATTTAACTTTTTACATTCAAAATGGGTAGGGATGGCTTTCATCGAATTGAAGCATGGCATAAAAGGTAAAGTGAAAGGTTTTTAATTTTATGTTTTCGTGTAAAACAATCATTCGAATCTTAATTACATTGTGAGTTTACACTGATCTTTTCAGCAATGGCCTGAAAACATACGCTTTTACATTTAAATTGCAGAATCAAAAATTGAAAAGGTAAAATGTAGGCAAGATTTTCAAATAGCATTTTGTTGTTGTTTTTTTTTATTGTATTCTAGTATTTAACAAGCATTCAGTGCTGTGTGTAGCCCTATGCATTTTAGGAGATGCTTAATAAAAATGTGTTGAATTTGCATAGAAAATAAAAATAAGACATTATGTCCATCTTCTAGGTGCTTATAATCGAAACAGAAAAACAATGAGGGTTCACATGAAAAAGTTAGGTTTCGTTTGTTACTGCTACACAACACTAATCGAACTGCCTGTGAGTAATAGCAACACGCTGTACATAACACAAGTGAATGTTATATTTCAGTGTCTACATTTGGCTTTGTTCTAGTCTCTCCACAGCAATATATTCATCTATTCATCCACCTCTCCATTCATCCCCCCACCCATCCAATTGTTTCTATAAGAATGCACTCTGCACGTTTGTAATTATGACCGCTGAGTCCTGGAATCATTTAAAAGAACATAAAGCTTAGTAGGTGATAAAGAGAAAAACTTACATGAAAAACAATCAGTACAATGACTTGGCCTTATCTTCAACCTACCAATACTTTCATGACTCCCAACAAAACTGTTCCCCCCAAAAAAGTATTATGCAGTTATTTTGCAGGCTCAGCTTCCTTCAAACACCACCGCAGAGAACTTAAAAACACTGGGCAGGAGATGAGAACTTAGGGGCTTACTGAACTTGGGGACTCAATGCCTAAGCTAAAAACTAGAATTCCAGAAATAACGATTTAGTCCAACTCTCTCCCATCACTCACTGTAAGAAGACACATACACCCAGAAGTTTAAGTAGAGACAGGAAAACAAAATCTCTGCTTTAATTTCCTGAGCTCAATCAAATTCATGGACCCTTAAGGAAAGTGGAATGTTCTCCCTATCAAGGAACACCTTTCACCAAACTTTATGGTCTTTTCTCTCTGGTGGATTTGAGACAAGCTCCAAACTGAAACACACTTGAAATTAACTCACCTCCTTCTGAAAGCAGCTTGATCATCAAATTCACTATTTTGTTTGCTGGGGTGATGAGATGTTCTTGGCTTCTACTGCTTGAACTCAGATTTGTCAGTGTCAAGCAGGACGCTCACAAGCACTCTACCTTTTCTACCTATTCACTCCCGGAGTCATTCTTCACTCCTGCTTTGATTTACAGATGCAGAATGTGAGGTTCAGAGAAGGTATATATAATCTACCTAAGATCACAGCTAACTAAAAGACAACAATCAAGAAATTTAAGCTCATGTCTGTCCTTAAAATCAGGGCTTCTAAAAACAATTTTATACCTGAAGGAGCCCCTAGAGTTCTTCAGGATCCCCTCGATCTAGGGACAGGGAGTGTGTGGGGCATCAGAGCCCTCCCCACATCTGCTACAACCAGAGGAGCCTGCCTGTCTTCTGCTTTATATACTGGATGAGTGCGTAAGAGCTTTTTGAGAAAAAATGCCCATGCCTAGAGATACATTTGGAACCCAAGGATTGACTTCATCCTTCTCACTTTTTAGGTGGGAAAAGTGAAAGCCAGAGAAATAAAAGTCTATAGCGTCATGCGTGATTGATACATGAGTGTGATGTTAAGAACACGTAATGCTTAACGAGTGCTTACTCTGTAAAAGCATTATCCTTGGGGACATCAATACATTAATTCACATATTCTTAATGAACTAGTTATTATTTTGATTTCTTGAATATGTGTAAGCACATCTGACTGTCCTTCATGATTGGGATTACCGCATTCTGTTGATTTTTATTTTGTAGTTGGCTTTATTCCTTTGATAACTATGTAAGTTTAAAAAGCTAAAGATCTAATCTGTTCTTAGAAACAATAATTAGTACATATATGAAAACTAAAAAAAGTGCAGTATATTGTTTATATGTATTTACATGCAATATAATGTGTATGTGCAGTCGAACTGTGATAATTCTACATAATAAAACTGGAAAAAAATTTTAAATAGATTAATTCACATATTTTTCATAAAACCCCCTGAGATATTTATTTTTCTAGAGTAGAGGCTCACCATCACTTCCATTTAATAGCTGAAGATACAGAAGCTCAGAAATTTTAAATAGCTTGACGAGGATGACACAGCCAGGGAGAAACAGAGTTGAGTTTCAAACTAAGAAAGTTTGGCTTGAGCTTTTAAGCCCTTACCAGCAGCTCAATACAGCCTCTAAAACCTAGACTTACGGTTTCCACAGCAGTGTTATTTTCTATTTTTTTTCTTTACAACACGCTGCTTTTTTATTTGTTTATTATATTTGAGTTGATTGATGAAAGGTGCCCACAGAAGTCAGCTAATCAATATCACACCCCTCCCAGTGGAAAAAAAGGCTTCCCCTCCTTCTCGAACCACACAAGTAGCTTCTGAAGCTCAAGAACACATCCAATCATTTTGTTATTTAAAGTTGCACAGTGAGTGAGACCACAGAAGAGTCAATCATTCGT
Organism: Camelus ferus; assembly: GCF_009834535.1. NCBI lineage: Eukaryota > Metazoa > Chordata > Mammalia > Artiodactyla > Camelidae > Camelus > Camelus ferus. The sequence continues at coordinate 8,982,518 of NC_045714.1, read as the reverse complement.
GTGTTCAGCCTGTGGCTCTTTGTACACTTGAATGGCACCTCATTGCCCATAATTTTTCTAAGCCCTCTTTTTAAAAAACGGTAGCTAGCATCTCATCAGCTGAAGTGTTCTAGCCCTGATTCCCTATGAGGCCTGTTATTCAAAGATTATTTGTACCTAGCAACGCATGTTTAATAGTCAGTAGTTTGAAAAGCAACTGTTTTGCATGCAAAGACTGGATCAAATGAATGCCAGTAAACTCCCCAATCACATAATTTATGTACAGTATTTAGAAGTAAAAGTTTCAGATCAGTGGGCATGATTCACCTGGCAAGAACCTAAAAAGGGCTTTATTTTAGCAAAAAAAGAAGCCAAAGAGTATTTTATAGGAAAGTACTTTGTGTTTCATCTTTTCTCATTCTAGCCTATTTGCTAATAGGAAAAGATTTCTATGCATCTTACCTTTTATCCTTTCTGAAGAATGTAGAGAAATTGAATCTAGTGGTTTAAGGGGCCCAACTCAAGTCAGTATTTACCATCAAAATAAAAGAATCATAAAATACTATGCAAAACACACTCACTGATCGATCATGAATCCGTGTGAGATCACTAACTTTATCAGATGTGCAAGTGGTGCTACATAATGTTTTGCCGTCACTCAAAATCTTTAATAAAACTATAAATTTAACCTGGACATTGGTTGTCTGCATAATTCCCAGGAAATGGCCAAGTGAATCAACTCAGTGAGAGAAGTAAAAATTTGACTCTTCCCCACCTCACCTTGAATTGGCAAAATGTTCAACTGATTAAAGAGTCTTTTCTGATAAAACATTTGACCCACTCAGTTTGCAGGATGCTTTCCATTCCTTTAATACCATTTATAGGAAGCCATTTCTAATGGTTGAAATGTAAATTTGGCTAAATCTTTTCCCAATAAAATGCCTTACTTTACATATTTCAAAAGAAAATGAGATTGAATTTTCTCTTTTAATTTTTCCAATCATAACCACGCACTTGCCCAGAATAACTCTCTTTCCCTCTTCAGCATGTCTCCTGATATTAGAGGAAGATTTTTATGAGCATTGCCTTTTGTTCATTAATGGCAGGGTATCTCCCTGTCACCTCAGCAGACCTGAGCTTCAGAATCCTATTAATGTAGTATTTTTGGATTTCTGAATCTACAGACACGGGAAAATGTGATTAAATCCCGGAATGTATAGCATGTCAGCTTTATGATGTTTCAAGTTCTTTTCATACTAATTAAGGATAAAATTTCCTACTTTGATCCACACAAGAGCATTTTAATTCACAGTGGACAACAATTCAGGCTGGAGGAAATCAGTAAGAAAGCCAAACACAGCGCCTAATGAAGATGAACTCTGTAGTGAGCTTTTGAAAGTGAGGATCTGTGAATTCCCGGAAGTTTTGAGGGCAGGAGAGTTCCTTCCCAGGTCAGAGCTGCTCACGACCCCCTCCATCCCTACCTCTTATATTATCTACTTTTAAATATGGCAAATGACTCTCCAAAGGCACGAGAATCTGTAGGGACATCAAATAATAAAGCACATTTGACATATTCGCAGTTTCCTGATAGTAGGTTAATTTACACAGACTTCATAGCTGCAGGGCATTCAATGTCAGATGCAAAAATTAAAACATTCAAATGATAATTGGAGCTCCATGTTTTGGAGGGTTTTTGTTTGTCTTTTTTTTTATTATAGTAAAATATGCATAATATAAATTTTACCGTTTTAGCCGTTTTTAAGAGTACAAATTCAGTGGCATTCAGTACGTTCACAATGTTGTACAACTAACTCATCACCACTATCCAGTTCCTCCAGAACTTTTCATCAACAAAAATTCTGTACCCATTAAACAGTAACTCCCTACTCCCCACTTCCCTCAGCCCCTGACAACTACCATTCAACGTTCTGTCTCTATGAATTTGTCCATTCTAGGTACTTCATATCAGTGGAATCAGACAGTATTTGTCTTCTTGTGTCTGGTTTACTTCATTTAGCACAATGTTTTTTCAAGGTTCATCCATGTTGTAGACTATATCAGAACTTCATTCCTTCATAAGACTGAGTAATATTTCTTTGTGTGTATATACCACACTTTGTTTATCCATTCATCTGTTAATGGACATTTGGGTTACTTCCACCTTCTGGCTACTGTGCACAGTGCTGGTATGGACATTGGTGTACAAGTATTGGTGACTATTATGTTATAGTTTTGTTTTTTAATTTTTTGGGGGGGTGGTAGTAATTAGGTTTATTTATTAGTTAGTTTGTTTGTTTATTCTAACAGAGGGGATTGAACCCAGGACCTCGTACATGCTAATCATGCACTCTGCCACTAAGTTATTCCCTCTCCTTACTATGTTTTTAATCAGTGGTAATATTTAATATTTGATCTTATCAGAAAAAATTAACTATTTTTTGCAAAGCATTAAAGCTTTATGATTCTCTTCACTTTTCAATTACTACTCAACAAAGCAATAAATTGATAATTATAGATAACAATATGGGATAAAAATGTCATTAAGACTTAATACATGTCAGTACATCTTTGAGACTTTGTATGCATTTTCTCATTTAATGCTCCTCAAACCTTATTAAGAGGTACCATTTTAATATGCATTTTACCAATGGGAGAACAAGCAGTAGGAGTTCGGTTTTTTTGCTCAAGGTAAAATCACTAGTGGCTGAGCTGGGATTGGAACCCAATTTTCTGATCCCTGAGGTTGCACTCTTAAGCTGGATGCTTTCATGCCATATCAACTGCTAAAATACAGACTGCTTTAGATGCTGATTTCCTATCTACTGGAGAGCAGATTAAAGATGACAAACAAACAAGTCTGTGAGAAAGAAGGCAAGCCTGTGAAATTCTAGCAGAGCTCAGGGGAAATTTAAAAGGGGATGGAATTTAAAGAGAAAGATCAAAAAGCATAGGGGCAGATCCAACAAATTCTTCCACCCTCTCCTCTGCCACTTTTCTGCTCCCTACCCCCCTCCCCTCCCCTCTTCTCTGTCCTCTGTGTCTGTCTTCATACACACACACACACACACACACACACACACACACACACACACACAATGGCAAGAGGTTGTAAGAAAGAATAAGAAGATGAAATTTTAAAATAGGAAAAACAGAAGATAACGTTTTAGAATGAAAGGAACTTATGTTTGTAATGCATAGCTGCTCCATCTCATGTGCATTTCAGAAAAAAATGAGGAAAGAAGCGGCCAGGACCAAAAGACTGTACACAGACTAGGAAAGAACAGTTGTCTACAAGACCCAGCCAACATCGGGCTTATATTTTTTGGCCTGGTATTTACCACAAAGCCACCCCAAAGTTCAAGGGATGCTGGGAATTACAGAGGCTGTTTGTTTTGTTTTTGTTTTTGTTTTTCCATTCAGAATGAACCCATTTCCTTCCCAAAGAAAACTGGCATTCTACTAGGAGGAAAAAAGAAGACAATAGACGTGATATAGGCAACTTACAACGATGAACACAGGTGGGAGACAATAACAAAATATGTTCATGAAATTTTGATAGGAAATCATAAAACATCAACATAGATAAAGAATTTTAGAATACAGGAGAAATGGTCTGAAATAATTTAATACTCAGAAGCTGTGAGTTTTGACAAGTAAGAAAGCAGGTAAAATATTAATAAGATCTTGATGATTTAAATCATATAATTAATAACGTTTCAAGGGTTGCAATTGCAGCCTACAAAGAATATAGCTGAGGATGGTAAAAAGAAACGTATACAGCCATGAAGGAAGTCTCAAAATATTTAAAAAACAAAAAGGCACATCAACTATCATTGATATCTGACCAAAATACAATAAACATCATTCTTTTTAAAAGAAGGTTAAATTGAAATTCAACAGAGAAAGAATCATCTTTCAATAAATAGCTTTATGTCTATACACAGAAAAACCTAGACACTGACCTTAAATTTTATGAAAAAATTAACTCAAAAGTGGATCATAGACCAAAATATAAAATGTAAAACTATTACAACAGTTAGAAGAAAACAAGAGAAAATCTGTGTGACCTAGGATTTAATGATGTTTTCAGATACAACACCAAAAGCATGATCCATGAAAAAAAAAATGTGATGAATTGGACTTTATTAAAATTTAAAACTTTTGTGCTATGAATGCTATTAAGAGGATGAAGAGACAAGCCACAGACTAGGAGACAGCTTTTGCAAGATACATATCTAACAAAAGACAGATGCCAAATATACAAAGAACTCAAACTCAATTATGAAAAAACAAACAACCCAATTAATAAATGTGCAAAAGACCTGAACAGACAATAAAGATGATGATAAATATATAGGTGATAGCTAGGCAGGTGCTGAGATAGCTCAATAGATAGACTGATAGATGGAAAATAAGGTATGAAAAGATATCACTAGGGATAAATGAACATTCAAAGAATGAGATACACCAAACACCTACTAGAATGGCAAAAAAAAGACAGCAAAAAAGCCCTGACTATTTTCCAACAGCTCATCAACCCAGCCTAATTGTGAGAAAAAAAATCAGACAAATTCCAGTTGAGAGATATTCTCCACGATCAGTACTTTTCAAAATGTTCACAGTCATTAAAAACAAGGAAAGTATGAGAAATTATTAAACTAATAGAAGCCTAAGGAAGTATGACTTAATCTAATGTAAGATCCTATCTGGGGTCCTGGAACAGAGAAGGGACATTTTTAAACCAAGGAAATCTGAATAGACTTTTAAATAATACCGTGTCCATACTGTTTCATCAATTGTGACAAATACACTACACTAACTTAAGACAAAATAACAGAGAAACTGGATGTGGGGTGTGTAGGATCCCTGAAGAATCTTCACATCTTTTCTATAAATCAAAAACTGTGCTAAAATATAAAGTTTTTTTTAAGTTTAAAAGATTAAGTCTAAAAAACCAACCATGTTTTCCCCCTAAAAAATATTTCTGTATTAAAAGAGAATATCAAAACCGTAATTGTGGACCATTTAATATAATTTCAGTAAAAATAAAGCACATAAAATTTATACCATTTGACCAAAACTGAAATCAAGTCAAAGCCATGGCTCTAAATGTTACCACTAATAACCAAAATGAATATACAGGGAACTGATAGCTCAACTTGAGAATCTGGGAGATGATAATGAAACAAACCAAGAAAAGTAGGAAAAATACATAAACATAACATCCACTGAAAAAAATTTTTTTAAAAAGGGTTTAATAAATCTATTCAAAAGCAGATTTTAAAATGTACTAACATTAAAAAATGTTGACAGATTATTTCTAGAAGAAAAGAAAATATAACCTACTTTAGTACAAATGCAAGCATATATAACATATATGTACATTTGCATATATATATGTGTAAGAATTCCCCTCATACAGAAATCAGACTGAAAGGAAATGCAATTGGTTGTTAATAAGAATTATCTTCAGATGAAAGGAGTTACATATTTTTTAATATCTTTTCTATATTTTCTATGTGTTCCAGATTACCTCCAACAGTTGTCTGTCTTTTACAGACAAAAGCAACACACATTTCTATAAAAGAAGAAAAAAAATTATGCATCAGTGCAACCCACAGAATGTTTCCCATGAGGTGATTCAACAAGAATAATCCAAATAACTGTTGCCTAAGATACGCTTAAAGGCAAGGCAAAGGTTTTTTCTAGAACCTCCATAATGCTGAGTTTCCATGAAATCATTTTCACGTTGGCATCCCAAACAGAAATAGGTGTTTTTCCCACCACTGGAGTGAAGCAATTCCTTCCCTCCTCCCAGCGCGCAGCGTAAAATCAACTGGTGGTCACTGCGGCACAGGAGGCACTCATGAATGAACAAAGACATCCCTCCCACGGGTTCATGATCTAGAGAAAAGGCGGCAGCAAGAGACAGCTGTTCCCAAAGCCAAGAAAGAGAAGCTTCCACGACTTCCATGACTGTGTCCCTATCAAGGGCAGAGAAAAGAGTCCACCTCATTCCCAGAAAGCCTCAGTGGAAAAACGGGCAACGCAGCACAGACAAGCCCAGGACAAACCCAGCACACAGGATGCAAAGAAGTAAATCAGGGCAGGTCTTGAATTATGCCTTGGGCACATGTAACAATGATCTCAACTGTGTCTCGCACGCAATCCGGAGCAGAAAGTGCACGCAGGTCGGAGCCCGCTGGGAAGAGAAATGCAACAACTTCTGGCAAAGCTCCTATGTAGGCCACCCAGGGACGGTCCCCACTCTGTCCCTTGTTAATTCCGTGACTGTGGGCAAAGCACTGAATGAATGGTTCTTGTCTCAATTTCCTCGTCTGTGAAAAGTAATAATAGCTCTGATTTCATAGGTTTTCTGTTAGGATCAAACTTATTAAAAATGCAAGACCGTTTAGGACATGCTTGGAACACATGAAGCCTTCATATATTAGCAATTACTGTTCTATTTATACTTAGACTTTTAGCACATCCTTTAAACTTAGTTTTACACATTTCCCAATGTACATAATACATCAGTTTCGTAATGCATACATAAGATTTATACATGAATGAACATGTACTGAAGTCATGCTCGTTGTATATGGGACGTGCAATCAAACACTTTGGAGACTGAAGATTGTAGAGGTTAAGGGAATTTTTTTCATGAGGTCCTTCACACAGAGAATCAGGACACTTAGATCCTATCTGCTATATTTTTCTTAGTCTCTGTTACTTCTAAAATGAATGAGCATGTTTAAATTGTGAAAAGTTTAAATGATAAGTGTGAACTTAGTCACTTTTAACCGTTTCACAGATGACTTTATGAACTCTTACTTTAAGATTCCTCCCAAGGGAAAAGAGACATATCTTCCTTACAGCAGGATTCCAAAACATTATGTGTAGATACTCCCCCATCCAGGGGATAAGCTTAATTCCACAACCTCCCCTCCTATTACCACCATCACCTCTAGTGTAGGCAGGACTTAGTAACTCACTTCCTAAAAGCAGAGTAAGGACAGAGAAAACAGGAACGTTACACCTGAGAAACCTAGCAGGTACCATCCTATCCAAGCCATCAAGGTCGACACAGCCATTGATAAGTCATGTTCTTATCATGCACCCCGGATATGATGTCACGAGGACACACTGCCTCTATGGAATTCATCCCAAAACATCATAATCCCAGCCTAACACATAAGGAATGTCGGAGAAGCCAAACTGAGAGAGTCTTCAAAATTCCTGACCAACACTGCCCCAAACTGTCAAGGTCATGAAAAACAAAGAAAATGGAAAACTGCACAGACCAGAAAAGACAAAAGAGACATGCTGATTAAGTGCAATGTGGGATCCTGGACTGGATCCTGGAACAGAACAAGCATATGAGTGGAAAAGTTGGTGAAATCAGTATGAAGTCCAGAATTTAGTTAATAGCCATGTACCAAAATTCATCTCTCAGTTTTGACAAGCTAACAATAGCTACTTGAGATGTTAACATCAGGGGAAGCTGGTGAAGGGTATGCAGGAAATGTCCGTACTCCCCTTTCAATTTTTCTGCAAATTTAGAATTATTCCCAAATAAAAGCTTCTTCAAAACAACAAATGTTTTAAAATATAATAAAAAGTCTTCTAGGTCTGGATAATATTACAGTGTGTAGATCAGGTTTCAATTGTGTGCCAACAGCAGGATAAACTATTAAACATCCCACATCTAAATTGGACAAAACTAGATAATTAATGTTAAGGTGGCTTATTTATGCCTGAATTCACTTATGTACAAGTACAAGCTGGTTTGAATAAATGGTTTTAAAAAAAATCTTTCGATTAGGTAAATCCAATTAGCCAGTTAAGATCATTTAAAATAATCTGGGACTTTGGGTGACAAATAACCATTTCAATTGAATATTCAACTTGTTTTAGCTTTACATTAGGACTTCCTGTAGTCTTATGGTCCTCTGACTTTACTATAAAACTGCCTCCGAATTTTAATGTGTGTGTTAATAGAATGGTGAGGCATTTAAAAGTAAATTTTAAAATGCCCTATGTCCAGCAGTGTAAACTTTCAGTAGAAATAGCAGGATCCTCAGAGTCATGGAAAAATTTTATGACACGACAAGTGAAAATTAGAATTTTCCCTATTAATAGTTATACTTAAAGGACAGATACACTCTGATACTCGAGACTTAGCGGAAAAAAAAAAAACTGTGACATTTTTAACTAGAAAATTTGAACTTTTTGAGAAGAAATAAATACTTTAGTGTGATTCAATCTTCCTGCCTAGATTTAAGAGGGCTACATTCTATTAAAAAGTAATAATAGCCGTTTTCCCCTTTCATCCATTTCTCCCTTTCCTCCGTCTGTGACTCTCCTTAACCAACTGTATTTCAATGTAGCTTTCAGGTTTTGTTCTTTATCTGCTGGCAGGTATATGCAGCGCGTAAAAACAATATTACAACTCCAATGAAATCTTTTTATAGTCAACTTAGCTGAAATCGTTTAGAATTGGGTAGTAGGACCTGGAATCGCAGTTGATTTATTCAAAGTCTTATAATGCTCTACGCCCTTTCTCAGCACGTGCTTGGTATTCAGTGGCTGTCCTCAATCTAAAACATCGTGGTGGGTTTAGTGGGTATGAATTCTACTCTGTCATACTTGGTGTAAGAAAGGTCACATTACTTTTATTTTACTAAGTGGAATTCAGTCTGACTCCAAGCATCTCCTGATCAGATAGGTACATATTCCAAGGTTAGAGCTGCTGAGTCCTTTTCTTCTTCTTCAAAAAAGAAGGCTTGTGATTCTTTAGGGAGAAGGCAGGTTATATACAGGCCAGATTCAAACTCAGGAAAGATCTCTGGTTTTCACTGATCCTAGTTACTGCTGTCAGGGAAGGAGAAAATGTTCCTCTATCCTTCTAGCCTCTCCTGACTGGTCTAAAAGTTAAATTGACATGAGATAAATTAACAGGAGGATATCAAATTGAATTTCGTATGTACAGGAACCCCATGTACATGAGAGGTTCAGAGACAGAAAGGTAAAACGAGGTATATATGCCCGTCTGAGCTCAGGGACGGGGGCTGGGAAGTGGCGTGCCGGAACTGGCTTGAATAAGCTGGCAAGAGCTGGTGATTAGCTTTCCAGGAATTTCGCAAGCTGGTTGTTAAGCATGAACATGATTAAAAAGTAAATAATATAATCTTTGTGTTAAAAACAAAGGTAGCAAATATACAAAGATCATCATTACCTAATATTTCACTGCACTCTGCTATCGTTGATGCTGAGTTTACTTATGCCTATTTCATCTGTATGATGCAAATACCATATGACTGTGGGCTACTTCACTTCTCTTCCCAACTCCTCATTCAGTGTCCCCACATCCAAGGCTTGAAGGCAAAGACAGTGGGAGGATTTACAAATGCTACAAATCAGATATCCATAAATCTGTGGGTCTCTAGACTTAAGAAAGTGATGGAGAAGGAACATGTTCACAGTGCAGATTAAACTTAAGTGTACCGTGCCTACAGCCATGACACTGTGAAGAACACACACAGAGTAAAAACTGAGGAATTGCCCTTCCAGTTTCCAAAACTATCATCCAATTCAGCAAAGAAATTTCTCACATCATTGATGAATAAGTGAAGTTATAACATGATGTCTTCAATTTTTCACTTCCATCTTTTGAAAAAAAAAAGCAATCAACATTCATATCAAAATTATGCTTCTTGGTCAATTACAATCATAAGTTGACGACAGATATACGGGTTCAGCAAAAACTAATGAAAATGTTCTGTAAGAATCATATGGGAGTTTACAATAAAGTAGATTGTATATTTTCTTATCATTAGTACACTGTCTGCTACACATCTTCTATATCAGTAAAATTTATGATTTTATCTATTCCTGTATTTGCATACACGATTTTTCAAGGAGCCAGTGGTTAAACATCTACCAGCAGATTACTGGACGTGAGACGTCTCGACACAAAAGACCAGCTAACTCTCTCCTAGCCTCCCTTGACCCTAGTCATGTGGAATTTTTCTAAAACACCCTGATTCCAGCAATTTTCTACTCAACCCCTAAAAAGTCCTCTCCCCTAGATCCCCCTTAAGAATCATTCTGCATAACTTCCCCTCAGTGGAAACTTAGACACCAAAACCCTGATCTTCCTTCTTGGAGGTAAAGATGGGGAAATGGATGCTCACACTTGTCAGGTTCCCTTGATTTTGATTTTTGAGTTTTTTGGCCTTCATTTTTTTATCCTAAATAACCCTGTTTATACAAGATATTAAAGAGTTTTCTAATCTTAAAATTCTAATCGTCTAGCATGGTCAGCTAAGATTTCAGAAGGCATGGCTAATTTCTCTCTTCCGCTCTATCTCCATCTTCCCCTTCTCCCATTGATCCGTAGACTTACTGGTATCCCAATTAAACTGTTGAAACCGTAATATATATCCCCTGGGTGCCTCAACAGAAAGGTTAGATCGTCAGCCATAATGACTTGAGAAAACTGAGCCCTGATCACCCAAATACCACATCAATATAGTGTGGGAGCTAAGACAACATCTATTAAAAATTACAAATCTGTGCCTTTGGAAAAATGGTACAGGGTAACCTATTTCAAAATGGCGGATTAAAACATCAGTAAAGTTGACACTGAAGTCATTCCCTCTATGGGCATATGTTAAATGTAATCAACCAATCCTTTATAGATGCTGGTAAAACAGCTGAGCAATTGCAAAGTAATAAGTGGGGTTGCCCTCCAAGAGTGCTGAAGTCACCCCCAGAATGAGTATATAACAGAATAAATCCAAAAATGGTTCTGGAGTAGGACCCAGCACACACCACTACTAAAATTCTACATGATGTCAACATGCCAATGTACCGAAAATTTAAATCAAACCAGTATCTTGATAGTCCTGTAAGCAAAACCAACCCAATAAATCCATGAATTACTTTTTTGCGTTGTCAACCAGCCACTGTGTCTTGGAATTCCAGTCTGTACAAGTGGATGTTTTTGTGGACATTTCTAAAGGGGATAATTCTGAAGGTGAACATTTCATGATGATACCAGAATAATGGGTTTATTCTGTTGATTAAAAGAGTATATTAAACCAATTGTATAGATAATGTTTAAAAAAAAAACCAGATGATTGTGTTGGCAACAAAATTGCAACAGTAGCTCTCTATTTCATAGAAGCAAATTAAAAATTTAAACAATAGGTGCTTGTGAATTGAATATAACTCGGTGTGTAGCTTCATTTTATCTCTGGGTGGTGAATCAAGAAAGGAGAAGAAGAGGGGTTTTAAGAGCTTGTGCTTACACGCATATATGTGTTTTCCTATCACATCAGCAACTGCATTTTCTCCACATGATTCCAAGCCTCATTAACTCTGATTTTCTCATGCATCTCAAATTGCTATATTTATTATAACAGCTTAACCCAGCTGAGGTATTCTCCTTATGGGAAAAAAAAGTCCCTGATCTTTGTCACTGCCATGTGTCACAGTATAAGATGCATGCTGTATAACTCAATTTCTGAGTCAGCTGCCTACCATAAGACGGCTCGGCAACATGAACAAAGCTGATTGGGACAACGCCAGTTATGCACCCAAACTGTTTATTTAGACAGGATCAGAGCAGATGCACTGCACGTTAAGAATGGTTAGACAAGGATTGCTTCTCAAAAGTCTCTGTTTGGCAACAAAAGAATCACTGGGTTAGGCCAGAGAATATTTCTCATCCCCAAATCTTATCAGTATACATTAGCAGCACACCACAGCTGGGTAGCGAGTTCCATTTTCTGCCACGGCTGAATTAAATTTTTTAATATTCAAACTTGATTTTTCATTACACAGAGTTAGGCTTCACAATAGAGACCGTGCCCTCCCTAACACACACATATCAATTCCTTTCAAATAGCTTAGATACCTGGAACCTTGGAGAGAATGTTTCAAGTTTAATATTCTTGGAAAATTACCAGAATGCACAAGACCAGACATTAATTTCTCCCTAAAAGTGTTGAATTTTGGAACCAACCTTTAGTTTGTAGATATTTACACCTTCGGTTCATCAAACAGATAATAAATACAAGGTTGAAACAAAAATCTAAGTCCTATGCTCCACTCTTTTGTTATATACCCTGAATACAGGTAGATGCCTGCTCAGATAATAGGTCTGTCATAAGGGCTGTGAAAGGCAAGGTGAAAATTACACCATTTTAAAATACTTTCAATCAGAAGAGACCTGAACATTATGTACAATTTTGGGGGGGGGGGGGGAGGAGGGGAGAGTTGCAGGAATCTCATCAAAACTCATTTGCACGCAGAGCTTCTAGACCTCAAAGCAGGGATGTTATCAGCTGTCAATCAACAGGTATTTATTGAATCCCTCATAGGCTCTTAGAAAAGCTGCTAGGTTCTGTGGAAAGCACAGGAGCAATGAAAACAAATAGCATTTACTCACAAAGAACTGATAGGCTGGTTATGAGAGATACGACACATAAAATCGTCCATAAAGAAAACTGCATATTATCAGCTTATCAGCAACAGAGTTCATCACCCTGGTTGCTATAGCTCACAGGGTCCTGAAATTACACAGGACATGTGGAGGTAGTGAGAACTTTGGGAGATGATGTCAGTAATTTGGCATCAGCCAAATCATGGGCTTTTAACAGCACCTCGTGCCTGGTTGAAACCTGAGTTGACAGAAGAATTCACAAGAGTTGTCTAAGCCCCACTATTTCAATAGCTTATCCATCTTCTCCACGGTTCAGTCTCTTTCAATGATAACAAGAGAAAGAGTCACAATTATCTCCTCTGGGACCTCATTCTTCTCATTTTATAAGTTTGGGATGCACCTTGAGATTCGAAGTTTTCCAAACTTTATACAGAATGAAGACTGAGTTCTTGTAAGAGGAATTTGAGGACATGGGGGGATATTCAAAATCAATTAGTTGAGTCTAGAGAAATAACAAAAGATAAAACAGGAAAGTCACCACCCGATGTACTGTCCTTAGAAGCTACGGAGGGTAGACTGTTAGAGAAGAGGAAAAGAAGCAGACTCAAAAGTTGTCTGCCCTTCTCTCCAAATCTCTTTGAATATAAGACACTTTTAAGATTAAGCTTTTGTAACATTAGCCCCCTGCAGCTTTAAATCATTAAAATTCCACAGCTGTGCTAAATATTAAAGAACAGACTCAGGAGAGAGTAACGCATGCAACAGGAGGAGAGGTGGGGGGATGGAGAAGGACACCAACATTTATTGAGCAATCATTTTTCTAGGGATAAACCTATGAGTCGGGCACACTCAGTATTACATCCACTGCATCCAGCACATGAGGTGCCAACGTCATTCCTACTAGCAGATGAAAAAATGTGACTCTCGGAGAAGATGAAGTCACCTGCCAAAGCTCAGCCAGAGAAGTTTCCAGTCTGGGAGCTAAAAACATGCAAGATGAGGGAAGGGGAGGTCAGCCCTCCAAAGCAAGGAGACAGCGACAGGGTGATGGAGGGTTTGCAAGGTGTGAGGACGGTCAGCACTGAGCCCGCGGTAGCCTTCTGTTTACTTCTGCTGGGACTGGTCCTCATACTCACGTCGTGCGTATGTCCCTGATCATGAGGCTCACAGACGGCCCAGAGGAGAGAGGCTCTGTCTTGCTTTGGTTTTGTCTTTTAATGTACAGCTGTGTTTATTCTATTCTGAAGGGGGATGACCCCTGCTTTTCTCTTTGTGTCTATTACTCTCTTCTCTCATTAAAAAAACAAAATTCGACTAAGTAAATATGAGGATCTAATTGGCTTTGTTCAACAATGTCTGAGTTGAGCAGCCTCGCATCTAGCAAGGAGAAAGGTGTTCCAAGGGGCTGTACAAAATGAAAGGCTTTTGCTTTGTTTGGATTTTTGTTTCTTTACTCAAAATTTACTTGGTAATTGGGATGGCCACCTGTGTTATTAATGTCCTTTAAAATAAATAATTCTATCACATCTCTACGACCGGAAGTAGTTTGCCGCTTGCGGTCCCATCTTCCCAGGAAACTGGAGGATGGGGCACATTCTTCCTCGATGATTACATTTCAAAGAAGTGGTTCTCAGGTCCTTAAGGAAACATTCCTGAGTTGTAAAACCGGCAAGAGGCTTATTTTAGCTTTTAAAAAGATTTACATACCAAAATGGAAGATTTTTAAAGACCGCAAGGAGGGGAACAAGAAAATTACAAACAAAAGAAAGGATTATTTTAGACAAAGTCCACTTCCTTTCCGGGAAGCATGGGGGTGTCAATCATGACCTCGTCAGTGTTGATCAGGAAACTCCAGACCTATTGCTTTAAAATCCTACTCCTAGGAGAGGCTGAAACTGCAGTTAGGTTAGGTGTTAAGTTTTGGTTTGCTGACCGTGGGATGACACGAATGACTCCATTTGGGGCCTGTTGTCTCTGTTGACCTAAAATAAGGAGACAGCCAGATACCTCTTCCAGGAAAGATGGGTTTATCCGGGATCAGCAGAGAATTGCAGTTTAGGATCTGCAGCCAAGGTGAGCCCTGGTCAAGTCCCCCCACAGCAAAGAAACGAGAAAGCTTTCACAGGGAGCAAGGAAGTCGGGAGCGCATAGTAAACAAAGCGTCCATGGTGTTCACTGGCTGAGTCTTTGCCAGGAAAGAAGAGGATTCTCTCTTCCTCCTGTTGGCTCTGCTATCCTTGCAGGGCATGAGCGCTCCTCCTTCTGGTCTCCTGGCTCTATTTAATCAAGGTGTCTTGATTTTTTTTGCATCCCTTTTTTAATACTCTGTATCCTCCCCAGTATATGCTTCCTTCTTCTCTCCTTGGCTCATTCACCCCATCCTTCCTCCCCTCTGTCGACCCCCACTTCTCTTTCTGCCCCTCCTTCCTTTTCCTGCATCTTCTCTTTCCTTTGTCCTTCTCTCTCCTATTTGTGTCTCTGTTTTCTCTCATTTTGCCTTGCTCTACCTAACTCTGAGTCTGTGTGTCAGTGTGTGTGCCTGTCTGTCTGCCGGCTGCCTCCTCTTCCCTCTTTTAAGCCAGAACCACCTCTTTCCTGGCATCACTAAACACGAGAGAGAACAACAGGAGAATGAGGTCAGGGTGCCGGAAGTGAGTTTACCATCAATTGTCATCGAGGACATGTCCCTTGAAGGGGACCAGACTTAGTCACCCCAAAATATACCTCTTTGGCATAAAGATTATTTTAGGCTGGTTATTTTAAGAAACAACAGACACAGGTGAAACTCTGAAAACCCAGTAGAAGTTACCCTTTTGTAAGAGATATTTGCATTTCTAAGGGATATCTCCATTTGTAAGGGTCTCTCTCTCTTTCTCTCTTTCCCCCGCCCCCACCCCCCCAGAAAGAGGAGGATGATTCTAAATGTCTAGAAACTTTTATCAATGGAAAAGGCAAGGACTTAAATCTGCACTACAGCCTTACCCTTGTTTACCAGGCTTTTCCTTGTCACCTCCCATAACTGGCTGCCCCCAACCCCAGCACCTTTTGTCTTTAGCTGGAGATGATATTTAAGGTAGTGGCTTAGGTCATTTTAGGGAGTTACTCACTTTTCCTGGTTCTCTCCCGTGTATACAGGACATAAACACATTATTAAACTTCTGTTTGTTTTTCTCCTGTTAATCTGGCTTTTATTATGGGGTGGGGGTGGGGGGACCTCAGCCAAGAACCTGGAAGGGTAGAGGGAGGTATTTTTCCTCCCCTGCACCCTACTGAGGTTACTGCCTTGCACCATCCTGAGCTCCATCTTCTCATCTCCAATATCCCTGGGTGGGGGGTAGGGGTGGGAGTACAATTTGAAAGAAAAACACTGGCATTGAGACAGGATAGAAGGGACCAGGGCATAGCCACTCCAGGAATGACAGCAATTTAACACCAAAATGGTGGAAGATTCAACTCCCAGTTGGCCTTGAGGATTAAGTTAGTGGGAGTTTTGACTTCTAGTAGACCTTGAGATTCATTATATGCGCATTGTAACAGGGTATAAATAACATGCCTGCCGGTGCCATGACAGCCCCAAGGCTAACCGCAAAAGGCCAAAGAATGGGCGGTGGCCCAGTTCCTGGGAATCCCAGCCCCTTCCCCAGGGCAGTTGGAATGGTCCCACTTGTAGGCCTGTGAAGCTACTGAGCCCATAAAAACTGGCAACACCACACCTAGCAGCCCTTTTGCTCCCTCCCCTTTGGAGACGGCCCGCACTCTGTCTATGGAGTGTATACCTACTTTTACTTTAACCTGAGCACGCACACCTCTTTCCTTGCCTTTCTCTTGCCTTACACTATATGCAGTATGTACGTCTCTAAATAAACCTACCTTTACCCAACTGTGGCTCACCGTTGAATTATTTCCTCTTGAAGCCAAGGACCCACACCTGGCGGGGCACATCCCAGGGGCTCAACTGAGACCTGGGACACGGCCCTCGTCACACCCCACACATCCATTTTCCTGCATCAGCATGAAGATCATTTAAAAACTAAATGAAGGTTAAAATATCTACCACTTTCTAGATTGAAAAAAATTATTATGACAAAGGGCAAATTTCAACCAAGCTTCTACATCTTTCCTGTCTGTGCCATGAGAATCTTGAACTTTAAAAAAAAAAACTGTGCAGTTCTTATTTTAAACTTTTCAGGCCAGATACCCTAAGCAAATACACACGTTTGCAATTCATTAAGAGGAAACAATTTGGAAAGATAGGCTAGTTTTACATAATGTGTTTAATTACATATGCAAGTTTTATTTGTTTGCACCATGATAAAAATCTCCCTTTCAAAGAAACAAATTAAAAAGGGAACCATCATTTGCATTGTATCTAATTTCTGATTTTTAATCTGTTGTTATCTAAAAGCTAATATTTCCATTTCTCATATTTAATTCAAACAGACAGGCAGAGTCCTTGCTACAAAGCATCCTCAAAGATTAAGAAAAGTTCCTGCAAATATCAGATCAATTATGAGAAGAATAGTCTGATTAGATGTCATTTGAATTGCATTACCATTCACCAAAGGGTATTTGGGGCAAGTATTTGCAGTAGGGTAGAAAATGAATTGGAATTGCTGAAGACTGACATCCCTTTGAAAACAAGCCAATATGGTCTTTGAAGCCCATGGTGAGAGCTGCTACTCTAGGTGAGGAGGTTTGTTCCCAGCCATTACCTTATTTGCATTGGTCCAAACTAAACAGAAAGGTTAGGACTTCAGACTGGCACCAATACAGAGTCAAGGCTAGTCCTGCAATATTAAAATGACAACTCATCTTTAAATAAAACGTCAACATTTCTAGACCAGACTTAGAATATTTTTCTAAGCAGGGTACCAATATATTGTCTTTATGAAAAAATTTTACCTGTAGCCCAAGTCTTTGAGAAGTTTTTTTTTTTAAAAAAAAGCATCTTTGCAGTCCTTTGAAGTCTACAACCTGAATTTTGAAGCAGTTTTAAATGGAGGCACATATCCCAGGCTTTCTGCATCTATTAGAGAATTTAACACAAGTTCATTCTCCTCCTTCCCTTCCCACCTGCCTCTCTTCTTGTCTTCCCTTCCTTTCTTCCACAAAACTGTACTGAGCTCAAAATAGGAAAACCGATGTACTGTTTATGTAATTTTCTGTGTATTATGACGTTTTGACTCCCTTCCACACCCCACACCCCCCAGTTTTTAACACCTGGAAAACCCTTTCTGGCCCCTCCCAGGGCTGATCAATTCTTAGGGCAAAGGGTAATCTCGGGTTGTTCCTTTTATATGTAAACTAACCCAGAGCCACACCTCCTCTATGTGCCCTACACACCCAGGGAGGCAATATTCCTGAGCCTAATCCATCCCAGGCCGGGCAACAGGGACCACCCCTACAGCCCCAAGCCCACGGAAATGACTCGCTCCAGCCAGTCGTAGGCTGTTTACTTTGCCCTGCTTTGCCTTTCCTGCAGAAACCCCAATAAAGGCTCCAGCCTTGGCTTTCTACTCCGGTTTCCTGAAACCTGACTGAAAACTGGCATTTCCCCTGTGACCCTAAGTGGCCTGTGGTGACACCTCCTCTGGAAACTTCCCTGGAGTATCATGAACTTTGTTTTTCTGAGCCTCCTGTGTCCCCTCTTGTGGCCACATGTGAGTGACCATCACACAAAAGAGCACAGAACGAGTAGCCATTGAAAGTATATGTTTGGGGACAGGGCAACAATCTTGCTGCCACAGGAGTCAACTGGCGGCACGATGAAATCGCCTGGAAGCAAAGAAGAGGCAAAATGGAGAGGGAGGAGATTCAACGAAGATGAAACACGGGCACCCGGGAATGGAACTGAGCCTGGACTTTTAAAGTTATGTGTCAACGGATCCTCATCACAGCCAAACTTTGGTCAGGCTCTTCTGAGCTTTTCTTAATTAGGCCTGACTTGGGCTCACATTCCTCTCTGCATTTTCCAATTTTAGCAAGACTCCTGCTAAGCCGGTGTAGCCAGAATTCCCCATCCTCCCTGCCGAATCACCCCCGTTATCACTGGAACCTCTAATCAGGCCCTCAGCCGCCACCACCCCCCAGGTGATGTCTGATCATCCTGGCCTGCTTTCAGCAAGAACCCTCTTAGGTCAGTTTAGCCAGAATCCACCCCCCCCTTAATGCCTCCTCCCAGTAATTTTCCATCCGCTGACCCCACCCTGCTCCTTGGCTAGAAATTCCCACTTATTTACACTGTGTTCAGGGCGGAGTCCAGCCTCTCTCCCCAGCTCCAAGACCTCATGACTGGGGTCCCCACCTCCATCCCAATCAACGTCTCCCTTATTGTCTCTAACGAGCGTCATGAATGTTATTTTTTTTCTTGGACAGCGTGCTCACAAATTCCCCTCTTAACTTCTAAACACACTTTAAGTTGTGTTTATATCACTGGCAATTGAATCCTAATTAGCAAAGCATTTTGCTTTTACCAGAGAATTTAATATGAGTATTGCATCATTTAGTCAATAAACAGATATGGCACCCTTCATACATTTTAGGTCCTATGTGGCAGAAAATTACAAGATTAATAAGCTGTAGTCCCTGGACGGGGGACACAGACAAATACTTGCTTCTGAAGTGTTAAGTGCTGCTAATATTATAGATTTACGTCAGGAAGGATTCTACTGGGAATATCGAATTTTTTCCTCGTGTTCAGTGGCTTAGTACTCCGAAGTAAGTAAAGAGATAAGAAAGAAATTGCAGTAACTCTGATCTATCGAATGGCCCCCTCAGTGAAACAGTCTCATCAGCACTGGGGCAGAGAGGTTCTTTAAACTCGCATGTTATTTCCTTCATTTTGCAAGTCCATCCCACTGCATCTACTACCGATTTCATCTTCTGCGTCCAGTGTAACTACAGCTCGGTCAGCTCTCTCAGGCTCCTTCTAGGTCCCCCTTTCTCACTCACAGTCTTTTGAACGGTGTTCTGTGCCATTAAAAGAAAATTTTATAGAACAGGTAAGCTGAATCTCATAGAGATATAAAATCAGCCTGCATTAAAGTTTTTGTTTAATAGTCATTGATTAAATGAGGAAACCAGGCAGATATCGTAACCAGTTCAAAGGAGAAGTCAAAGAAGCCCAATATATAAGGAATAAAATATTGAAATGAACTATCCAATGGGCACCAAAACTAGCTTTTATTGGAAGCGGAGCAAAATTCATTTACACGTCTATGGACAAGAATTACTGTGTTATGTACAACTTACAGAGTCATGGACTAGATCCCATAAAATCAGAATCAGATAACACAAAGGGTGTGCTCTACATAATTTTTGTTAAAGAACAAATTTTTCCTATGGTACTTTCTAAATGATCAACATCCATTTTGATGAAAATAACAAAACCCATCATTTAGTAAGTGTTACATTGGCCAGGGCCAGTGCTAAACACTTGACAAGCATTGCCTCATTGGATCTCTACAACTATACTCTGTGGAAGAAATTATGCCCACTTTACAGATGGAGAAATCAAGGCTTGAGTTTTCTACTCAAGGTCACATAGTTAATGAAGGTCAGTGTTAGGAACCTCCCTGTCCTTAGCCTGAAACTGGCCAGCAAGCATGCATCGTGGAGGTAAGAGGGCATTTTGTTCAGCCCCCACTGTGCTTAAAAGATGAAGTCACTTTGCCATTTGGAGTATATTTTCTCATATCTGACTGCTTCTTTTACTTAAGGTAAATATGGGCTCTCCTGAAAGTGTTCACTATCATTCAAACATATATGCACCACATATTCATCAAAAAATCAGAAAAGAAAGGCTTGAGGGGCGGGGAGGGGATGCATGCTGGTTGAACAATGATTTCCAAAGAGCAAAAGCTACAAGTATCCTTGATTCTTCCCTTTTCCTCTACTCCATATGCAGTGGACACTGTAGCTCTGCACAACAGTATGACAGTTACAACAATATGGACCAAATCAAATTCCAGGCACCTCTACTTCTGCCATGCCTTTTGTCACAGTCCGATTCCAGCAGAACCAAAAAAATTCATGCTCTTACTCAGAGCAGTTTGTAGTGGCATCTGACTTCCACTTAGCTTTGACTTAAAGAAAACCTTCGGGAGCAAACATACATCATTTCCCTAAGCAGGCACAGAAAGGTAGCTTAGCAAACTAAAGACTGGATTTAATGGATTAAGCACCTGGCTTAAGGAGGTTTAAATCTGACTTAATGATATTGGCAGTCCCGGGAGCCACTGGTTCAAATCCTGACTAAGGCTTCTGCTCTTCATCAGAAAGTGCCAGCAAATTTGCTTTATTCTGTAGATCAGGGGTAAACCTCAGAAATGTATTTCCATGTCTCCTCTTCACAAGATAAATATGAATTTTCTAATGACAAGCCACTTCCCCACAGAGGATCTTATTAATGCCATTCAGGGCAGAGTTTAGCTTGGAGCCCATCCTGTTCCCAAGAGAGAATTTCAATAACACTGGACTAAGAGTTTTTGTCTTCCCCACCCCCCACCTCTCTCTCTCTCAGTCCTTCTGGATCTTTGCTCAAATGTCATCTTCACAGTGAAGCTTTACTTAAAACCTTTTTTTAAAAACCTGGCACCATCACCTCCATTTCCCTATTTTCCTTACCTGCTTTGTCTTCACTGCTCTTACTACCATCTAATAGGTTACATATTTTATGTATTTTAGAATCTGTTTCCCCATCTAGAATTAAAGCTCAGTGAAGACTAGGACTGCATATGTTCAGCTATAGAACCAGGGCCCAGAACAAGGGCTGGTATGTGTGCAGAGAGGTTCGGTATATTCTTGCTGAGCAAATGGCTTCATCTTTCTAAGGCCCCCAAGGTACCTCCCACCTCGGCTCCAGTCCCTATATTTATTCCATCCCCATCTCTTCATCTTGCTTGTGGTCCTACACAGCCCCGCAGCCCATGCAACTGCAACTTTTCAATCCTAAGCCCTTTCACTTCCTTGATTACTGACTCAGTATCACTTTGCTCAAATTCTCAAACAGGGGAATCTGATTGCTCATTGATTATCCGATGGATTGGCTAGTTCTGGGCCACGTGTCTCTTCCTTGTATGTCTAACACAGAGCACAGATACCGTGGGCTGCATCAGTTCAACAGGAATGCTGGGCTCTCCCCATTCTTCCCAAGGACACATAGTTTCCTTGCTCGGCACTGGCTTGTGCACCAGGCACCATCTACCGGCCGGCCAGGACTTCCACCCACGGCCTGCTATCAACAGGGCCTGCTGTTTCACCTACTTATTTAGATTTCCTTATTATGTTCATTTATCCATTTACTCAGTAAGTAATTATTGAGGGTTAACTCTCTGCTAAACCCTCTGCTAGCTGCAGGGGACAAAGCAGTGTCTGTCTTTATGAAGCTCACTGCCCAGTGAAAGATAAAATAAGTAGCTTTCCCTTTACATCCTGTAGATAAATCTACGAACTATGGAAACACATAAGTACCTAATTTAAACCCTGCTGAAGGGCACAGGCACTGGGGAACTTAAGATAGAAATCTTACCCAAAGAAAATGAAATCTCACTGGGGGCCTGAATAAAAAAAATGGTGGGGCATTATCCAGGCAAAGAAAAATAGGAGTTGAAAGAAGATTCCAGACAATAAGAAGAGCATGGTCCAAGTGCAGAGGTGAAATGTGCAGTGTTCCTCTTGGGGAACTAAAAGAAATTCAGTTTGGCTGCCATGAAGACAATATAGTAGCTCCCCCCACCCATGGGGGAAATGTTCCAAGACCCCCAGTGGATCCCTGAAACCACAGAGAGTACCAAACCCCATACATCCAAGTACTATGATTTTCCCTACACCAATGGGTGGGCTGTGTATACGGCGTGGATACACTGAACACGGGGATGACTCATGCCGTGGGTTGGATGGGGTGGGGCAGCG
Organism: Camelus ferus; assembly: GCF_009834535.1. Classification (NCBI taxonomy): domain Eukaryota; kingdom Metazoa; phylum Chordata; class Mammalia; order Artiodactyla; family Camelidae; genus Camelus; species Camelus ferus. The sequence continues at coordinate 8,960,173 of NC_045714.1, read as the reverse complement.
TGAGACTGCATCACGCTTCTCAGAATGGCGTGCACTTTTAAATTTATTGTTCATTTCTGGAATTTTCCATTTAATATTTTCAGACCATGGTTGACCTGGGGTAACTGAAATCACAGAAATAGAAACTGCAGATAAGGAGAGACTACTGTACAGGACACAGTGTTGAAGAAATAAATAGGTGGCAGCTGTCAGCAGGACTTATGAGCCCACTGAAGAACCTGGGTTTTGTTGTAAGAAAACCAAGGGACATTAGGGTCCCAGTCAGGTTAGCCATACCAGCACGTCACCACCTGCTTCTGCATCCCTCGCCGTGCATGAGCTCCACGCCCAGTCTCTGTTCTTAGTGCTGGTGAACACTCGGTGCCCTGCAGCCAACTCTAACACTCTCTAAGGTCTTCCTTCCCGCCGTGTTTGAAGACTTGACACTGAGCTGAAGGAGCATAGGCTCAATTTTTCAAAATATTACCCTACTTTTTTCTGAGCTTCAGTCTCCTCGCTGGGAAAATGAGGATAAAAAAACTTCCCTCATGGTGTTATCATGGTAATTAAATGAGACAACCTATGCCTAGAACAGTATCTGGCACATAAAGATCCTCAATAAATGAGCATCGTCCATCAGCCTACATTATTTCTGACGGCTGTTACTGTTATCACATGCTCATGGAACCAAAACAATTATTAAAATCATCCGTTTAGTTCTGGGAGCATAATAAAGTCAGTAAAGTTATAGCTACTCTTGCACCAACAAGTGTGTGAAATCAATAATCAATAATACACAGTCAATAATCGGTGCACTCCCTTGGCCTTAATCCAAATTGCAAAAGCAAAAAATAAGTGGGAAATAAATGTTATTAACATAGGTAATTCATGAGTCATCTTTCAATAGAAATCAAAGGAATCAAAAACAACCTTCCCAATTATTATGTTCAGTTTTCTCTGAATTATCCACCAGTTCATACCAAAGTCTTATTTTGTCTTAAGCAATTATCTCAATTCTTGCTAATGTAAATGTATAGAAAAACGTAGCTGGAAGGTATCTCTAGCCAATGTTCAGCAGGAGCTCAACAGTACCCAAATTATGTTAAACTAACCCGGATCCTTCCAATGATTGTTTTGTATTCAGTTAATTTATTCCTTCCTGTGTCTCTGCTTAAGCATAACACCCTACTGCTTCATTAACAACGGCAGCTGTATTACTGCCCGAGTACATTAACTTAATGGGAGAATCTATGAAAAATTGAACGCTTTCGGGTTGGTCTGGAAAAGTGAGGAGGTATCTCTGAAATTCATTCATTCATTTGTTCATTCATGGCACAGAAATTATGCTAGCAAGAGAGTCTAACTTGATACCTCCAAAAGTAAACCCAAAGCCAACAAGGATTTGAGCTCAGGCAGATTATGTGGGAGGTGCTTTCAGGAAGCACAGTGAGAGGGGGAGGAAAGTGAAGAAGGCAAATCAGGGAAAGGAAAAGAAATACAATAAAGCAGGAGGCAACACGCAAGCCCCAGTCACAGGCACTCAAGCTGAAATCCCTGGAGACCTTCTATGAAATCATGTAGACGTGCCTTGGAATCATCCCATTAGGGGCTACAGAAGCTGTGCCATTTACCCAGTATCTCCCATTTGCCATTGGTTGAGGGTTGTGCATCCTCCTGGTCCAGCAAGCTACCCGGGGGGAGAAACCAGAGAGACAGGCAGAGCTGCAGTTGCCAGGGGCTGGAGGTGGGAAGCTGCTTATTGCAGCTGCCAGTGAATTCATGTGGGCAGGCATGGGCAGCGCATCCGCTGCAATGAAGCAGCGTCCAAGGAGGAGTGAGCACATGCACGGCACAGAAGAAGTGTTGCATAATCTTGACTCCTGTTATCTTGTTCAATGTGCCTACTCTAGACACTTGGGATCAAGAGAAGAATGACCAGGTTCCTGCCCTGGATAAACACATAGCTATACTCAATCTCAAAAGCAAAAACTGGCTCTCAGAGAACAGTGTCCACATAACGTATATTCACTGCAATTCTAGAACTACACTCTTAAAATTTAGGATTCTTTGGATGTCCCATTAATTTCTGACTTTTATTATATTCGTTGCACAAGGGAGACAAAGTTCAAATGAAGAAGAGAAAGGACCAGAGGTTGTGTATTATTCCTTCTTGTGCATCAAGAAAAAAATAAACAAAGGAAAAACTTCTGAACTTTCAGACCTCTGTTTCCTGCTTACAGTGTTTCAGAATGCAAAAGTTACATCTCTAGGTTTTGGATATGAGTGAATCTGAATCCCTTTGAAAGATGCTATAAATTTTTTTCTATAAGAACACATTTCCGTAATTCCACTGGGCATTATCTTCAAATTCATAACCCTGGAAATATGATGGGGAAGAGAAAAGCAAAACAAACATAAAATATTCACTTCTATCTGACACCTGCTGTCTATTCAGTGGGTTCGTATCTGATCAGAATTAATGCGGCAGATGGAGCCAAATGAATAGTGACTGCTACCTTCCTGGAATTATTTCAGGTTATTCTATATCTCCAGCCATATATCAGGAAGAATAAAATGGGACAGACACACACACACTTACACACAGTGATCATGTATGAAAAAAAAAAGATAAGTTAGGGAAGTCATGACTACATCTAGCAGACCCAAAGTCCTTTAATTTATTCACTTTCTGTTTCTGGTTAAAACATAATTGCTGAGTGGTTTGTAAACTGCCCCAATATAATTGCCTGTGTGTATTAGCCTTCAATGACCTTCCACAAAATGTGGAGTAATCTTTTCTGGTCTCTGATATATTTAATGGCCCTCTCTGCATCAAGAAAACCATGTCTGTGTAGCTGGGGTAAGATGTGCTGGGGAGGCATTGTTCAGACGTGTTGGTAAAGACTTAAAAATGGATAAGCTGGATTTTCCATCCTCCAGAAGACCTTTCAGTGTGCAGTGTATTTTGATTTTCAGATATTCAGTTGACATTCTTGCTTTCAAATACATTGTTGATCTCTGGGTATCTTTTAAGTAGCACCCTGTAAGTTTTCTGGTTAGAACCAAAGTCCATTTTTGAATAATCAGCCTCTTGTGAAATTGGCTGTTAATACAGATTAACTTTTTTTGAATAGCTGAAAAGGTGAAGTGTCCAATGGGTGAAAAAAATGGAAGCATCTAAGGTTATGGATCTCAATAATGAGCCATAGACTTCAAGTGTTTTAATTGAAAAACATCTGACAGTAGAGTTTCAAATGAAGTTCTTAAAGAAGCCGGAATTAAATCTCAACTTGATTCTAGGAATGTTCTAGTTTAAAAGTAAAGAAAATATTCTCAAAACTTTCACCAATCTGAAATAAACAAAGAAACATGATTTACAGATTATGATGAACAAATCTGTTTTCTTTGTTGATGTTTTAAGTGTTTGTTTTTTAAATCAGGAAAAATTAAAGCAAGAACTAGTCCAAATGTGGGGTTTTTTCCATAACATTAGAATTATTTGTTATTCATTTATTCCAGACAGACATTCTTTAAGAATTTCCACCTCTCACTCAGCTTCCCTCTCCAGCCTTGGCAAGATCCAATTCACCAGGGAGAAAAGACTTTCTAATGTTTGGGACAATTGAGCCTTCTTTCCTGAACAATTACTGTCATTAATTTTCCTTGTGATAAAGCCATCTTAATACAGCTTAATACAGCTCACTGAGACCTCTTTTTATCTTTGAACAACCAAAAGAGAGTAAGTTAGCTATCTCTCTGTCATGAGCCTTCACCTTGCATAATTGCTTTATAGCACTTATTTCTACAAAGTATATAATCATTATTTAGATACAGCACATATATTTAGACATAGGATGTCTCTGAGTCCACCTTTAGACTGCACATGCCATGAAGATAAGGATAGTATTTTCTCACTTCCCAGTATTTGGAAAAGTTAGTAGTAAACAAATACTGGTTGAATGAATGCTAGCTGAAAGGTTACTGGGCTTTAAGACTCACTTGGGAATTAAAAGAAAGGATGCACTTGGCTTCTAAATCATAATGGTAGACAACTAATCTCTCTGTGATTAAGCTTCTTCTTCTGTAAATGAAAGTCATATTTATACCTACCTCATACTGCTTTGAGAATTGAATGAGTTGTTAGATATTAAACACTTAGAAAAGTACCTGGCACATTGCAGTGAGACTTCAATAACTGTTAGACATCAGTGTTATTATTTTTAATTATTATTATGAGTTTCTTCCAAGCAGCCATTCCTCTGGGTTCCAGTAATAGTTCCTCTCCCCGTCCCCCTTGCAGTCCTTGCGTTTTAGGTGGGGCTCTAGTCTAACTCTCCCCTCAGCTTCAAGGAGGTAGGAGACCCAAGTGCACCAAAGATGCACACTGTACCTAAGGGCACAAGGTTCGCTGGGGTCAGTATGAGCCAAGTTTTTCAATTTAAACAAGGCCAACAGAGAGTAAAGCTGTACATAAGATGGTTGGTAATATGGAGAGAGAAAAAGAAAAGGGAGGGGCAAGGAGAAGAGGGGAAGGGAGGGAAGGGAAGAAGACAGAGGTGACCAATGACATCACTTGAGCCCCTGAATCTATCAATCTGTCACCTGGACTTAGATGAGCCAGTAGATTACTTAAATTCCCTTTTTTCAGTTGTAGCCAGTCTGATGTAGATATAGACTCAGATGTAGGTTTCTGTTATCTGCAAACAGTACGAAGCCCTGACAAATACAACCATTGATTCTTTGTCGGCCACAGGAAAGAGTTCGACAAAACCAACCCCACCGAAATTTTAAGATCCCATGTTGATGGGCAGCCATCTCACCCTCAGTAACTCAGGAGCGTCTGTTCAGTTGACCACAACTGGCTTGCAGAGCCAGTAATAAGTTCACCATCCTTTACTCCTTAAGGGTGGCCGTGGTTGCCAGGAGGGGATTCTCCCACAACAAGGGTGACTTGACTTAGAACATCATTTCAAACGCCAAGTCCTCTTCCCAGGTAGAAAAGGGGAAATCATGGATAAAATGGCTGCATTTCCTATTGGAAAAAAAGTACGTTTCCTAGTGAATGCAGCAGGAAGGCAAGACATCAAGAAGAAAATGCAAAAGGCTTAACATGCTGCAGTGTTTCATAAAGGGAAGGTTTTCAAACCTATTGAGGAAAAGTAGACATTTGTGAACCATGGGGCCATTGACTTCCTTCAAAGTCCAACGACCCCCTTCTCTGGGCTCTCAGATGTCTGCCCGTGATCCCTCAACAGACGAAGCACATTCGTTACTGGGCGTGTTTGCCCTAACGAACAAACAGCCCCAGGGAATGTCTAACCTCACAATAGCTCAGGCAGGCTCGTTTCAGCCCACCTTACAGGAGTCGTAGACCCTTCCGTCCTTCACAGACCCGAAACCTCTCACCTCACCTACATCCAATCAGAGACTTGTGCACAAGCCGATCAGGCCCCTTGTCACCCGAACTTATAAAAGACCCAACAGCCGGCCCTGGGTGCTCACGCAGGCACCTCTCCTCTGTGTGGCCCGCCGCGGTCTATGCAGCGTACCCCTAATAAACTATCCTCCTCCTTTATTTCTGGTAAATTCTTCTATCAACCTGCGTGTAACCTGAGTCACCGCTGCATCACTGTGTCACCGACCGGCCCGCTACGTCCTCAACATGAACCAGAACTACAGAAGTCCGTCAAGGGATGGCTTTTTTAATTTTCCGAATTTAGAAAAAGAGTCTATCTGCTCTGGGGTAGCCAAGAGCATGGCAGCCAGCCTGAGCTCTTAACTTGGCACAGCCACTCAGAAGCTAAAAGTAAGTTCAGGGAAATCACCTGAAGCGTGAACTTCAGCTTCCTTACCTGGAATATATGAGGGTTGGAAAAGGTGATAGCCTGGCTCTTTAGTTCCACAATTCTATGAGATCCTAGAAGGTGCTATGGCTAGGCAGAACCCCATCACGAGGAGGAAATCTTGTGAGATGAGAGCTGTAAGAAGGAAAACACGTGCTATCATTTTACACGTGAACACTGGAAACAGGACACGACAAGGGATCGTGGATGGGCGAACCAGCACCGTCAAGGAGGGACAGCTTCTCAGAGAGGAGTTGTTTAAAGATCTTTCTAGAAAAATGACCCATAGGAAACCATCAAAGCCTGGAGATTGAAACTTATAATATTCCTTGGCAAAGTGTCATTTTATTTTTTAAGTGTTTTAAAGGGTTTTTTTCCTTCTCAGTTTCTAAAGATGTGTATTAGCAAAAGACAATGTTTACATAAGAGGCAAAGAAAAAAAAAAGGGTGAACAGTTTCCTCTTTCTGCCACCACCCTTTCCAGGCCTCGAGGGTTTTTTGGTTCTGTTTTGTTTTCTCTGTTAAACTGAGATAAAGGTTGGGGGGGAGGTATAGAGGAGAGTGAAAAGGTGCTGGAAAAGTTCCTCTTTCAATTAGAATCTTTATCAGGAGCTCTGGCCACATTTAGTCCGGTAATGTTCCTTGACTCTAATGCAGCCGACACAGCAGTGCGGAGGGATCTGGAGGTAATGACTCCTGAGTCGGCCCGGCTTACATCTCCTGACTCCCAGGCCCAGCCTCGCCCTGGCGTCCTCAGTCTTGGAGAGTCAAACAACTAACCTCAATATTTGCTCTTTACAGAGGCTCAGGTTTTAAATTTTATTCGCTCCATGTGCGAGTTCGTCCCTGTGGCGCAGATGGTTGGGGACCTCATTTAGTGAGCATGCCCCACGGAAATGGAGACTAGGAACTGTGATTTCTCTTGGCTGTAAAAGCCAAGAATGTCAATATTCATTATCCTCGTTTAGCAGGATGCTATGTTTCATCAATTGCCCCAACGATCCACCTTAACAAACACACAACACCACAAGAAAAATTTAAGTAGAGTAATTAACATATTTAATCGATTAAGTCAGGAGAAATTAAAAGGAAGGTCCTCTTTCTGTCTTATCATAAATCAGTTGCCCTGAAGAGCTGGATAAAATGATTTTCAGTAGTTATCAAACATCTCTTATCAAGGACTCTGAGGAGAACTGGAAGAAATTAAACCACGGCTTTGTTTTTCCTCTGTGTCCTGACTCCCTATCTGCTTCCATGCACTTGGGCATAAAATTTACATCCAACTCAGTTTTGCTTAAAAATGCACTTATTTGGATATTTCTCATCATTTCAGATCTAGTATCTTTGAGGAAATCAGTTTCCTAGGCACCCTGTAAGATTCCGTAAAGATTCACTGCAACCAGAAATCAAACTGACCATCTACGAAATCTCCTAAAGGTCAGAGGAACCACCCTTCCTACTCTGTAACGTGAAACACTTAGGTTGCAATGAGGGTATTAGCAATTTGTCTCCTGCGCGGTGACGTGATCCGATCATTCTGTGGCTGGAGAAAACATTTTGCAGCGCCTTTAAATCTCATCACGTCGATACCCATAGTTACTTTTTTGTAAGTTGCAGATAGCTTGATTGATTAGAGTATCAGTTCTTGATATATCCTTTCATTCAAATACGCACCGAGGGTTATATTAATGAGATGGAGACAAGCTGTACCACTTATTCCTACATAGGCTTTTATTTTTCAACAAAAAATACAAGCAGCACCCACAAATCCATCTGCCTGGAAAAAAAAGAAGAATCTTTACACGCGTAAGATAGGCAACATCTGGTGGCCAAATGTTTATGAGAAAAGCACAGCTGTCCTTGAATAGCTGCTGGTCTGGAATGACTCAATAAAATAACTTCTAGGAGCTAAAAGTCCTTAATTATTTGTGGATAACAGTTTCAATCTTTTTCGGTGACTGTTACTAGCTCATGTTTTATGGTCACAGTAGTAAGTAGTACTAGTAATAAAAACAGCAACAAGAACCTAAGTTGAATATTTTATAGGGCTTTTTTTTTTAGACATTATCTCATTTGATCTTTACAATGACTTCAAGAGGCAAGTATTACTATTCGTATTATTTCACAAATGCAGAAACAGATTCTGAAGGCTTAGGTGAAACACCTAAAGGTGTTCATAGTAACCTGTGCAACTAATCCAACCTTGTGTTTTCTGATTCCCAAGCTCCTTTTCTGTGTACAAGACCACGTGGCCACTCAAGGTCAGCAGAGCCTGGGCCACAGTCACTTGCCCGAAGCACAGGGCAGGAGCGAAGTTCAGCAGAGGATGCTGGTCCAAGCAGGGCTTACGAGTCTCAAAAAACTGGGCTGAGGCTTAGCTCTGCAACTGACTAGCTGGAGTGGTCCTGAGAGGTACTTAACTCTTCTGTGCCTCTGTTTGTTCATCTCAAAAATGGACTTGTTAGGATTAAATCAGACAAAGCCTGTAGAAATCTTGGCCTAGGAATGGCTGAATAATTTGTAACCATTTCAGAACAGTTCTATCAATTTTTATAGTCACATAGTCTCTATAGTTATTAAATGTATTAATTATTAAAAAATAGTCCTGTAGTCTTTATAATGATTACTATCACTGATAGAAAATGGCAATAAAAAGGATGAAGTCAGTTCTAGAAAAAACTTTGAATGGCAGGCAAAGGAGTGTCTGTATTGTTGCTCATCTTCAAGGTCATCCCTGCTGTTACTGATTCTGTGAAACGTCCCCTGATTGCAGCCAACTGAGTTGGTGGGCACTTCCCCTAATGTGACACAGCTCTTTTTTCTTCCTCTTCTTACAGCCTTTAATATGCTCTATTACAATATTATAGTGGCCTTTTAACAAAACCTTTTTAGACTAAGAGCTTTCCATAGTCAAGGATCCCCCAAATTGCAGCACAGCACCTGGCACATGACAGGCGCTCAGCTAATGAATGTTTGTCAAATTCAGTTCATTACAGATGGCTTCATGGCACCAATTACAATTGATCTCTGTGGGAGTGGCCCGATGATGGTTTGAACATTACAAAGATTTTCGACAAGGCAGTTTACAGGGGGTTGGTAAAGAAAGGAGAATCCAGAGAAGCATAGAGTGTAAATAGGAAGGAGGAGGCTACAATTGGCAAAGTGACATGGAATTCAAAACTAGCCTCATGGGCAAAGAATTCAACACACCAAAGGTGAAGCTGTAGGCTTGGAGAAGGTCAGACTATGGTGACTAGGGGAACAAGGATACTGGTGCTGTTAGCAACACAACTAGGGGTCAAGAGGAGAAGTTTGCAATGGGTAATTGATTCTTACAATTTTAAACATTATCATTATTTCTTTAATGATATGAATAACCTACACTCCATTTTTCAGAATCACTGTGAAAATTCTTATCAGCTTAAACATACTCAATAATATGATAAAAGTAAATGCTCATCCTGTCTAAAAGCACAATATACAAGAAGCTATGTTTTTTTTTTAACTTTTTAGATTATCTTCAAAACCCAAATGTACTTTTACTCATTGTATCCTTGAAGTCTGGAATTATTTAAAGCCTTTAATAATTATTTTTTTTAACTAATGAAACAGTAAAACCATTATCTAGACATTTGAGATATCCCTTCCTGACTCAGTTCTCCACCCCTCAAGTCTTATTGCTTGAAACAATAAAGACTGATTGAAGGACTTTATTTGGAAATACAAATATATAAGTTTTACTATGGTCTAAGGGAGATAAGATAGCTTTAAAACATTGTCTATCTATGATGAACTATACAGAAAAAAATAATTGTAATACTGCCAAAAACTAACACGCTAGAAAAGGAAAAGTATTGCTAGCCAGACTACAGAGGGTTTGTTAAAAATGTCATGAGTAACTTATTACGCGATTAAACAAAATCATTCTCAGTTTAGTGGTTGAGTAGAGACCTAGCCGTTGAGCCACTGGGAAATCACTCACAGTATACTCCATGTGTGAAGTTAAAAAGAAAACATTTGTTTTCAAATGCAAAAAACAGTAAGAATTAGAAAACAATTATTAAGCATTAGAAAAAGCAGTGCAGAAAACTGACCGATCTCTTTTATCAGCATCCATGAGCCAACCGGGGAAAGAGGACTTTAACTGCTCTTCCTTCCTGCTCTCCATGAAAGAGAAAGTACATTTCAGAGCTGCCTAAAAACGTGTTTCCTCAAAGTTTCTGAGTGATGAGATTGTCTGGGCAAGCAAAATAGAACATCATGCTTTAGCAAGAAAAATTAATCAAGTAACCGAAACCATCGCCAATCCTGTTCTTTCCTACCCTCAGCAGGTCTCAGCCAAAGCAAGACGGGACATCCATAATTAAACACCAGCCTCTACCCGCTACTTAGCACAATGAGAACAGTCCGGACATTAATGATTTAAGGCACGGAGGAAAATGTCATTTGACCTCTACCCACCTGACAGGGAAGTTACTGATGGAAGAGTCACCTAAGAAACTTCCATCTTAGGGAAGCCAGAAGCTACCAGGCAGAATCTGCCAAAGCTGCCTCCACCTGGCTCTCTTTTAAGTCTTGCAAAGAAGGAAGCCGCTTCTTCCTCTGAAAGTGGTATTACAGCTCATCTACTTAAGTCCCTGAAGCATACTCTGCTTGAAACAGAGTAATAAGCACATACACATATATGAATACAGAAATACACAAATCCATACTGCATATATAAACACCTATATATATATATACACACACATATGTGCATATGTGCACACATACACATTTGCACATGCATGAATGCACACATATACATGAATATCTATAACACACATGCATAGATACATATACACATATACAGTTATATACATATAGATATACATATTTGCATATATAGGTAAGTATGAATATACACACACATGCATACATTTACATATATAATCATGCATACAAATGTACACATACTTAAATAAACAAAGGCATCTATGTAAACACATGTATATATTTTATATATGCATATATGTAGTATCTAATGCAAATACATTTTAAATAAATCTATATATACACATATGCATAGATATAAGCAATATAAAGTTCATAGTAACCAGTGTGGTTTACAAAACCCATGAAGAAAAATTGTTTTTCTTCTCTTGGAAGCACAAATTTGTATACCTCTACCTTAAACAGGTATTGCCCTGGATGGAGCAGACAATGAAATCAGGAAATGGAAAACCATCATGGAAATCATGCAAAATATTTTAAAGAAAATGGGGAGTAGAGGTTTATGAGTTGTGAATGATTTAAGTAGTAAATCTTTTTTTTTTTCTTTAACATAGACCTCTTGGTAATCCAATGAAAGTACAGGCCTTTTGCCCAGGAAAAAAAAAAAAAAAGTAATACACTCATAACTACGTATAGGAACTCAGTCTGCTCCAAATCCCCCAAAAGTTAAGAATACTATGGCCTGGAGATTTTTAAGTAGATTCTTCTAAGGTCAATTTCCCTTCCCAAAATAGCACAAATTTATCAGGAAAAAACTGCTCATAGTACAAACCCTCCCCTCAACTGTATTCTTGAAAGTCTCTGAATTTTATTTGCTGTAATGGTCTATTATTAAAATACATTAAATACACTCAGAAATATTACATAGGCTAGCAATTTTTTTAAAATCTAAAACTAGAAACTATGGCAACATTTCTAACTCAACTTTCTAACTTTTTTATGTACTTGGTGAAAAAGAGAAAAAAGAAGTCAAATGTTAATATGAGATGCTTACACAGAATCTATATGTTAGGAGGTATTTTCTCAATATTAAATTACAACGGCAAAACATACATTTAAACTAATCTGTGTGGGCGAATCCTTCGTTTTGTAAAGGGCACTAGGTAAATATTAGTATTTGCAAACGCAATTCCTTTCTTGAGATCAGTAAAACGCATCTCTTTACTTTTGAAATTTGGATCTGATTGTACTTCAAAGCCTTTCTCTAGAAGACCTCTAACTTGAAAGAAAAATCAAACCATTCAGGCACAAGAGAAAAAGATTTTGTAATGAGATTTAAAAAGAGCCAGAGGCAGAACCACACTTTTGAGACGAGAAATAACTAAAGGGCACCTACTTCTGTCTTTACTGCCGACACCATCCATGATTGCCAATTTCAGAAGGTGACAACAAAAATCTCTAACCTTCTAAAGCAACTGCCGTTCTTTTGTCTAGCTACGCAGTAAACTACACGAGGAGTAGGAACAACAGAGGAACAGAACATCTTTGACTTGACTACTTGAGAAGGGAGGTGCAGACAGACAAGGGGAAATGCTTTTGTCCTGGTGAATGAGGAGATTCACAGGCACCAGCTGTTCGGGTGGAGAATTTGGGAATATGTTAACTTGATGTCACCATATCAGTCTCCCATCCTCCTCCACTCTAGCCAGACAGGTATCTGGAAAGCAAATATGTATCCGCTACCCAGATGGAATGAAATGCAATTAAGAATTTATCTTTCTCTGACAATTGTAAGAGCAATCTTCAGAGGAAACCATCTAAACTTACAAGGATCCTTTTTTATCTTAGAGTTCCACTTTAACTAATGGTTTCTAAATTACTTGAGTGGAAAATTAAGAATGCAAAACTTCACTTAAGGATGCATTAGAAACAAAGTGCTTTTGCAGTAAAACTTTCATTAAGGAAGCTGTGGATACATGCATTTAAAAATACACGTCTATTTCTTCAGAATGTAGGTAATCAAATTCAAAAGTAATCTGTTTGAATTACGATCTCTGGGACCATGACTGTGTTTAGACCACCAAAATGGATAAATTTCAGATTTTTAAAAATCATTGTTATCCAACACTGAGTTCCAAATGCAACCACTTTCTCCCCCACTTTCCCGTTTAAAAATCTAAATGATTTCTGCTTTGAAAACTATTCTGAATTTTTTGAGAGTGAGTTCCTACTTTGTCAAAAAATTGCATTGGAAAATTAGCAAATAAAAGGCAAAATGTAAAAAAAAAAATCAAATGCCTTCTACACAAGTGCTTCTTAAACTTTAACATATGATATGCATTTGAAATACCTGGAGATCTTGCTAAAATGCAGGTTCCGGTTCAGTAGGTTTGGGGGAGGGCACAAGATTCTACATTTCTAAGAAGACCCATAGGGATATCAATACTGCCTACACTCCCAGGACTGAAGGACCTAGAAAAATAGCTCTTGGCCTGCCCTCTGTCACACAACACATGAAGAACATGCATAAATACGGAGGAAATACTTTCCAAAGCATACCCAGGAGCTCCAAGTTCCCAAGAGAGTTGGTGAAATTTCACCCCATGCACTCAGAGCACATTAAACAGGACATCGCAACCATGAAGTAATTATAAGTAAAATCTTGAGTTGGCACTAATGTATAACAACAGAAGTAAATAATCTGCACAACGTACTACTTTATTATCACCATACTGCTTCGCCTCCTGGCTATTACTGTTCCTTGGGAGACTTAAGAGCCACTATTAAATAAGTAGATACATTTCTGCGGCCATTTAACCTGGAGCAATTCTACAGAGTCGCCCATAGGAGAAACAGCTCGTTAGTCAATCAGTTTTTGAAATCTGGACGCCAATACCCATGTGACTATTAATTTGAGTCTCCTGTAAATGTTAGTGATTCTTTTCCTTCCCCGGAGTCAGTAAGCATGACCTGCCTCTTCTGACCAGAAGACATGCAGGTCCTTCCCATCTTGGTTTCAGCTCATCTGGAGGATGACAATTTCACTGAAGAACCTCCCTTCCAAGACACACCCACCCGCAACAACTTGTCCTTATACTAGACTATTATAAAAATTATCCCAAAATTGTTCTCCAAAATCGGTTACAAAATTCCTTGAGCCATGTAATATGGAAACAGACATAGACATTTAATTTCACTTATTTCTCAACTCAGTTCCTAAGTGTTATTCAATTTTTGTGACAGTAAGAACTACTGTTCTAAACAAGAAAATAAGACATCCCAATGCAGTTATATTAACAGGATTAAGCCCTTAATAATAGAATGTTGGTCCAATATTAATATGCCTACGCCTGGCACACAGTAACCACACACAAAAAGGTTTGATTGTTAAATAAATTGGAGACTCAAACGGTATTGCTGTAGGAAGTATGAGCAGCCTAGAACACACTCGCACCTCATGACAGGTACGCGTCACTATAACTTACTGACTTAATCAGGATTTCCCCCTTAGATTCATCATTCTTAATGCAAGAAGCTAGGAGCAAGAAATTAAAACAGCCTCCTCCACATCCTTTGTTCCAACAGCCTGTAACTAAAAGAATGACACAATTTACTCAAGATACATTTATCCCCATCACAACACCACATACCATGGCTTATGTCAGTGGTTGCATGCCATTCCTCATTTTCAAGTCAGTGTTGTGCTACATTAAAGTTTAAAATAAGACAGATGGACCATAATTTGAGGAAATGAGGATGCCCTGAACGGTATCTTCCTGTTGGTTTGCAAACTGGCCCCTGAACACGGAGAGCAGGGAGAGACCAAAGAAAGAGGCAGATCGCTCTGGATGGGCAGGTGGAGGTTTTAGCGAACAAGGGAACTTACACACGAGGCTTGTCTTGGGATCCGGAAGATGAATAGATACTCTGCATGCACCCGCCAGGATCTTCAGAGTTTATACAGAGGCCTTACAAGGGTTCTGGGACACAGTCAGTCCAGATGGTATCAGCAACACCTGAGCATCTCAGAGCCGTGTAGTGACAGCTTCTGCTGCGGGAACAGTGGGCAGAGTGTAGATTCCGAGGACAGAGGAGGGGTGAGGAGCCTCCAATGCCTGGGTGCAGCTCGAGGATGAACTGGCGGTCACGCCCGCTCCATGACCTCCTCCAACACTTCCGTCCGCTTACAGCAAAGGCGCGGTGCTATAAAGGTTACAGCAAAGGCTTTCTGGGGCAGAGTCAACTGCAAGTCATGAGGGTTCCACAAAAAATCACCCAAGGGTCACTGAATGGTGGCGAGCCATGTGGGAGACAAATAACAGAGGTAAGAAGAAACAAATACAATAAAACCCAGAAATGGCCATTTTAAAAAGATCGAGGCTAGACTGGTCGTTAATCACACTGTGTATTTTTTGTTCTGTGTCCAGGTGAAACCAAAATGACGAGTCAGCTGCAAGTGACAACTATAATAACAGCAAACAGGAGCAGGCATGACCCTTCCCTCTGCTTCCAAGGATGGATTCGTGTTCCCACTCGTCAGGGTGACATAGTCTGGGCACAGCTTGCGCTGCCCCTTCAAACAGTCACACAAATAAAATGGAAACAGGTGCAGGGACTTGACACGAGGATGACCTTGGAACCCCCCCCCCCCCCTTTCTGCCTAGCGTTTTCCATTTTCATTCTGAGGCACTTTTCAAACCGTTTCTCCTGCTCCGGTCTCCCTTCTGCAGCTTCTGGAAGAGGAGAATTCTGACCCGCGCTTCTCCTTAAAGAATCCAGGTGGCTCTCGGGGTAAAATGGACACTTTGCAGACCTCAAGTCCACGGCAAATCCATTTTCCTAAAGGACCAGCACTCTCTGGAGGTCAGGAATGACGCAAGGAAAGGGTAAACGTGCTTCTTTGCCATTCTGTCAGTTTGGCCTCTGGTCCTTGAGGAAATAAAAGCCCACTCTGAAGAAACACTTCAGAAAACCTCTTGTTCAAGAAATAAGCTCTCCTTTTTTTTCTTCTTTTTTTTTCATTTTGTTTTTGTAGTTGTCCACAGAGGTACCATCATTTTATTAAAAAAAAAAAATTGAGAAACAAAATCATGGAGCAAACTTCTGAGATCTGGGCTGGACAGGAAAGGCGCTGAGATACTGAGCAACGGGGGCTCATTTTCTGTGGAAACCCACCCACTCGTTACGGACCCTTTCATGTCGGACCGGAGCCTTCGCGAGTGTTCTCCCGCCGGGTGTCGGCGTCGCTGGTGCCTAAAACGAGACTGTGCTCGGTTCAGGAGCAAAGGAAAGCTTCCTTCTTTGAGGAAAGGAAGGAGAGGCGTGAGCTCCCCCACAGGCGGCCGGCGGGCCGCTTTCCGGGGACTCCTGGGGGGAGGGGCGGAGTTCTCGCGGGGCTGGCGGGGCCGCGCTGGGGCCGCGCGCGCTCTCTGCACACGGCACCCCCCCCCCCCGCCCCCGCGCACGCCATCTTGAATGGAGTGTCCTGTGCAGCTTTTGCACACAGCACTGCCCCCAGCGTTAGGGGGTCGGCGCAGCCACTTAGCACCACAGACCTGGGGCAAGGCCTTTGCATGACCCCCCCCACCCACCAAACCCCCATCGCCCAACCCCCCACCCCCACCCTTACCCTCACCCCCACCCCCTACCCTCCCCACCCTCTCAGCCCCTACCCCCACCCCCACTAAGCACAAAGGGAAAATGGGAAAAAAAAAGAAAAGAGGATAGACTTTATTTTCTTACCCAGATTCTATTTTTATTTCCCGGGAATTGTTAATGAGCTTTGCTGGTGACATATTGAGGTATCTTATTAAATTAAATGCTTGGATTGGTTAAAATGTAGTGCTTTTTAAATGTTTAGTAGCTCAAGATGTTTCCCTGTCAGTAAACAACTGGGATGACGCATTGGCGCAGTCGGGAGCAGATAAATGCCTGGCCGGGCGGGCCTGGTTTGTCACTTGCGCTCACAGGGGTTATGAGCTGAATTGTGTCCCTCAAAGATGTATAGGATCTTCCCCCCCCCCCCCCAGAAACCTGTGAGTGTGACCTTATTTGGAAATAGGGTCTTTGCAGATGTGATCAAGTTAAGAAGAGGTCAGACTGGAGTACCATGAGCGTCTGGTGTCCTAAAAGTGAATTTTGGACACGGGAGCACGTGAAGACAGAGGTGGAGATCGGGTGATGCAACCACAGCCCGGGAACATCAAGGATTGCCAACTACCGGCAGGAGCTGGGGGAGGAGAGCAGGCCGAGTGTGTAAGAGGAAGGAGTCGTTGCCATGGGAGCTTTTTCATCTCCAGCTGCCCGTCCTCAGGTGACGAGCCGGCCCACAGGTGAGTTTCTTTTCTCACTTAACATCATCAGTGTGAAATTTGGCCACGGGGATGTTGCCTGTTCTGGATTTGCCCATTTGCTGTGTGCAGTTCAGCTCAGGCAGGAAGAGCTAGGGAAACTGTCACGGCCGGTGCTGAAACTACGCATCTGTGGCTTCCAGACAGAGTTATCCTTTAACATCAACAGGACGGGATAGAAATCAAAGAAAGTTGATTCTCACTTGGTTTGAGGAGGAGTATTTTAGCAGTATTCTGAAATGTATTGAAAATTTTCTTGTAATCAAAACCAATAATCATTATATAGCATGTAAGCATCTTGTTTTAAACTATGAGCTGTTTTGAATTTTAATTCAAAATAACCTCATATCGAAATCTTTATTATGTGATGTCCTGAGATCAAGTCAGAAACTTGGGAATTTTCTGTCCCTCGTGTTCCTTCTTACATCAAGTCCATGTCCCACTGATTTTTTTTTTTTTTTTTTAATCGTATTTGTCTTTTCTTCATTCTCTATCTGCCACTGCCTGGGTTCAGGCTTTCATCACTCCTTGTCTAGGGCTAGGGCAACCACCTCCTACCTGCATCCCCCATTCCACCTCTCTGGGCTGCTCATTGTGCAGGCTTTGCCTGCCAAGGGGGAACAGGGGGTGCTATCCAGTTATGACTTTCTCCCCCTCCTCCCAAATCAGGAATCCAGGCATCAGGTTTTGAAGTCTCCCTGGAAGAATGGCAACACTTTCAAAATGTGTCAGTCTCTCAGTGTGTGCTAGTATCAGCCCTACTATCCATCAAAGTGAATTTCCTAAGATGACCACCTGGTGTTAGTCCCTCGCTGAAAACCTTTCTTTTCAAAGGCTTTGAGGATAAAGTGAATAAAGTCCACAGTCTTATTAACATGAATTACAAAGCTTTTGATACCATTTGCCCACTGCATCTCCTCGCATTCATTCTACGATTCATGCTGTGGTCATATGACACTAACTGTAGGTACCCAACCCAACTTGAACGTGCACCCATCAGTGCATTTACTGGCTGGACACAATCCACGCTGAATTCATCTCAGAGCCCCTATTGTCTGGCATGGACTTTGGTACCCAGGAAACATTCAGTGAACAGTTACTAAATTGTTTTAATTGGACATCAAAAGTTACACTTTTTTTTTCCCCCCTCTGCTGATGTTCCCAAGCCTTGAAGGTGCTGGAGGGGAGACAGTTGACTGGAGAGGTGGTAGAACGGATTTGGAAGATTCAGGCTCTGACACTTATATTAAAAATCTGTCAGTGGGAGGGAATGAGAAGCGTATTAGTTGCATTTACTCCGTTGTGACTTTCAGTGATATCCTTGTCAAGGGAAAGCATGTGGGGAATTACTTAGGATAAAATGATAAAAAAAAAAAAAAAAAAAAGATTCAACCATTAGCAGGAAGTTTAATGTTGCCTTCAAATCCTTGGTTAACTTTTGAATTCATTTTCATACGTTCATTTGTATCTCTCTTTTGTAGTAAAACTTCAAAAGACGTATGAAAGGTATGGCAATTGTAAAAGAAAGCTATATGGTGGAATACGGGGGTCTTCGTGTGACACGTGTGTGTAGAAGCGCACGTGCACACGCGCACACACACACACAGTAAATAAAACTTCTTGGTAAGGTCATTTTGGTCTTATGAACCTTAGCATTAGCCTTACCTACCCAGCACACTGTAGGCACTCATATAATGAGAAATCATTTCCACTTGTGCTGAAAATTCTCCCATGGCTCCCCACCAAACCCTGAGCATGGCTTACCAGTCGTTACCCAAGTCCTTCCCACCCCTCCAGTCACACCAAGCACCATCCTTTGCTCTGTCACAAGAAGCTCCTTACAATCCCCAAACAGGCTGTGATCTTCCCCACATCCTTGGCTTTATCCTGTTCCCTCAAACAGTCCCTTTCTCAGTATCTCTGTCTGAGATGCTCCTGTCTTTCAAAATGCCACTCCAATATTATCCCTCCCGTAAAATCTCACCATCGTGAACATGTCTTCATTTTGTTTGCCCAGCAAAGTCATATGTCAATTACATCTCAATAAAGCTAGAAACGAATTAAAATAAAATGCTTTATTTCCCCACTGGGAATCCTTGTATTTCTCCAGCCTGAAGTTGTACTGAACCCAGCTCCTGGGCCACAGCGTAACCCACCCAGATCCTTAGGCTCAGCTGAATGATCTCACATTAGGGATTCATGGGCTAAAAGGGACCAAGAAGGGCTTCACATAGAGGGGCACAGCACAGCATGACAGAAAAAGAGTAGGTCTGGAACTTTTCAGCTTTGTTACCGTGAGATACCTGGGTTTTCTGAGCCTCAGTTTGCCCATGCTTAAATGGGGACAAGGATGTTGACCTATCAGCACTTCTGTAAAAATTGAAGCATGGTTGTGTCTCCGTAAATCCTAGGTTTCATGATTATAGTCTTTAAGGAAGGGTTTCTGATGGTGCAGCCTGCCCAGGTACCTATTAAAAACACCAATTCTTGGGCCCCACGACCAACCTGCTGAATCCACTGAACCAAAGCTGACGCCCCCAAATGTGCATTTTAGCACACTTCCCAGATTATCCTCAGATAAGCATCATACACCTGAAAGTCCCTGAAATAAGGTGGAGGCCACAGAGTGTAAGACAACACAGTGAAGCATGATGGGCAGGACACACAGCAGGGGCCTGCGGTCGACGGTCATAGCAGTAATAGTAACACGGCGAGCAGCACTAGCAACCGCGGCTAACACTGGGACAGTAGTAAAAGCAGCTGCTGCAAAGCACTGCTTGCCAGATTGTTCTCAATGCTGCACGTATATTCATATTTTAATCCCCACAACAACCCCATGAAATATGTCCTATCCTTATGCCCGCGTTTCAGATGAAGACGCTGAAGTTCAAAGCGATCAAGTAATGTCGCCAGGATCTCAAAAGCAAGTGGATGGTGAAGCTGCAAATCAAACCCAGGCAGGCTCTTTCCAGGGGACAGGCCCTCAGCCATTGTGCTACAACAGGAAGACATGCCCCAGCGCTGCACTAATGCTCTGGTCAGCCCCCCAGACCTGTCACTGTGAACCCAAGCATCAGCACCCGCACCTCGTCTTACCCACACAAACACGACTGCTCACCCAGGTCTGGCCCAGGGTGGCGGCACCCACCCCTCCCCTGTGACTCTGCTGCCTGCCAGGCACTGCCTCTGTTTTCACCCACCTATCCTCCCCGGGGTCCTTAGGACAGGATGTCACACATAGGGAGGCACTCAAACAAATAATGTGTTGAATAAACGGATCCTCCAGGGTGGGCTCTGAACTCCACTGACTACAAGTTCTTCAAACTGCAGGAATAAACATTTGCAACTCTATTTTTCACTCACGGAATTTCTTTCAATTCCCTTATATAAATACCATCTAACCTATAAACCCACCCCACCTTTCCCAGGAAGATCTGCAGAGGCTCCCCTTTGGGGGAGGAGGAATAGAAATTCAACTGAGACAATTGATCAAAAAAAAAGAGGAATAGCTTTTTGTGAACTAAGCTTGAAATACGAGTTAAATAGGCTTGCTTCACAACATTTCCTTCTCTGTACCACCTGCAGACTACATTTGTAGGGCCTCTGTGCATTTCTTTATCATTCTTGGCATGCAGTATTAATCTCTTTTTGGTAATTAATTACCCTTACATTACTCTCAAAGTTATAAAATTTCCTCGGGGGAAAACTCTACGCACACTGAAGAAATGGATGATTATTTATGTAACTGGACCGCATGGAAACATTTGCATTTTCTCTTTATGATGATTAAAGTCAAATGCAAATAGAGTGTTTAACATAGGTTCCAAACACATTTTAATGTGTATCATTGGAAGTTTGACACTTACCTGAGTGTTAGTTCGGAAGCAAAGCAGATTTTTTAATTAAAGAATAAATTCATTACTGCCTTAAAAATGTTATAACAAAAAGAAGGAAAGGAAAAATACCAACACAGTCTTTTGACTTGGGCTGCATTTTGCTTATGTATTTGTTTGTCTTTGGGGCAAAAGATTTAAGCAATGACTGTCATGATATGGTTAGCCACAGTCTTAAGAGTGAGAAATTTTATTATTATTATTTTAATAGCAAGTAGATCCCCTGCTGTCTTTCTTCCTTCTCCTCCTCCTTCTTTCTCCCTCTTCTCTTCTTCCTCCTTGTCCTGCTCCCCATCTCTCATTTTGTAATAGCACTTGTAAGTATATGGCCCAAGACTATCCCATTAACCTCAGATGAGATGGAGCCTGTCTCCTTGTGACACGCATCCCAAGCACAGGGTAAGAATGTGGGCTGCAGAGCACGGAGTCAGCTCTGTTAGCTTGCACCCCAGCTGTGATGTCTGCATGCTGTGTGCCCATGCATGCTCCAACCTCATGGGGAATCTATGCAGATTAAATTAAACAACATGGACGAGAGTACTGGAAGAAAGCCAGATGCCTGATAAGAGCCCATATAACAAGGGCTCTGACTTTATTATAACTCAGTCCATGCCTCAGAGGAGTCTAGCCACAAGCTCTGGGGTAGGAAGTGGTGGTGGAGGTGTTGGGACACATGGGTTCCTCTACGGAGGTCTTACAGCTGCCTTGTACATAGATTACTCCCCACCATCTGCATCAATAATGTTAAGCCCCCATTGTCAAGCATTCATTGCACACACTTCCAAAGAAATGGAAGTGTGTGTATTTACTGTGAACTAGGAAATCTGGGTCTTGCATGAATTCCTCAACTTTTATTAGCCCTGAAATAGGTTGTGCTTCCCTTTCCCTTGGTTGATTCAGAAGATACTCTTTCCTCGTTCACCTGCTGTGATGGTTGACTGTGAGGATACTGAAATTAAGCCGCATCTTACTTGTCCTTTCATGGTGGTCTAATGGGGGGTGAGGAAGGAGAAAAGATACTCTATTCGTGTAGTCTAATTTGATTATCTTTAGAGCAAAATCTCAGAAGAAGGCTGAGACTCCAGAAGCTCCAAAGCTAAGTCAGAAGGATATGCATCCTCTTCTCTCGCCCTGGGTCACCCAGTTGTCAATGTGCATAATGTCGCATACCCTCAGCTTGTCTTTAGATCAACTAGTCAGTCTGTGAATGCACGATTATAAAACCCTTGGTGGGATTAATGGAGAAAGAAAGCCCAAAGGAAAGATGAAGATATTCCAAAAAGGAAGATAAAAGCCAGAGAATTCAGAAAGAGAGGGACAGAGACAGATCCAGTGATGCTCGGTAGGAAAAAGACCAGCAGAATGATTAGTTTCGGATACAGCATGTCAGATTTAGCTAATAAGAAAAGAAAGCTTTAAGCTAGTGGATTTAGGCAAACATATGCTTAGGAAAACAGCCAAGGGAACAGGTAAGACCTTATGATGTTAGGACCACTGATGTTAGGTGTGCCAAGAACACGGTTCCAATTCAGCTAGAAGTGGAGAATGTAACTAACCCTGAAGGCACCCACCCGACTCCTGGTGGCCTCAGCCACCTGATCTCCTCTTCATGCAAATAACATAGAGATTACAAAAGGCACGGGTAAATAAAATAAGCATTCTTCCCAGGAAGACCCGGCACCATGTGGGGAACTTAGTCCAAAACTCGTTCTCTTAGCTTCTCTGCTACACTCCCAACCAAGTTAATCCTGCTAAATAAATGTGTTGGTGCAATCCGTAGTGAGAATCTAACCTACCTGTATCAGAGCGTCTGCAATGAATGATCCTGAAAGACTTGGGGGTGTGATATTAGAACATTCCCCATCAGCGAAACTAGTTACCTGGAGACAAGTGATCAGAGTGTTGTTTTGGAAAGAAAACAAAGAGGAAAGGGGGAAGCAGAGACAAAGGACTATTTATTTTGGGGGGAGCATGTCAATCTGTGAGGATGTAAAAGAATCATGTTATGCTCCCTCAGGTCATCTCCTTTCGGAGACCTTCCAGAAGCATATATCTATATTTTATTTTATAAGAAAGAAGAACAGCAGGGCCCTTGATGGAGAGATTAAAAAGAGGGCCCTGCTGAAGGAGCACACTCTGAAGGGCGGCATCCACGAGGCAGGAGCAAAAGGAGATCATTTTAAAGTACATTTTCTTTCAATACAGAGCCCACTGCCAAGATAAACCAGATTCTACTTCCAAAGAATAAATTCAATCGAAGGAAATCAAAGTTGTTTTCTTTCTCCTTTTTTGAAGTCACGCCTGTGTTGACTTCCAGACAGCTTCACGAGATATATGCCAAATGCAAAGTATATGCTGAACTATGATCACATAAGGGTCTGGCTTTCTCTTACAATCATGTGAACCACAGGAATTGCTTATTTTCTTAGCTAAAGAAAATGTAAAGCACAATACTCACGCAGGCTTTGCTGTCATTAAGGGAAAAAAAAAAAAAAAAAAACAGAGAACAAGGAGCAACAGTATTTTTGAAAGAACTGTGCCACAGTGTGTTTCCAGCTCCAAGTGGCAATGTGAGCGTACCCATCTACCTGCGCTCCGTACCCAAATTCCCATTCAAATGACCAAAACTATAAAAGAAAGAAAGAAAGTAATCTGTTCCGTAACAGAAGCTGTAAAGGAATCAGCCAACTGTTTGCAAGACAATTTACCATTATAGAGTTAATATAATCATACATTATAGAGTCAATATGTGAGTATAGAAGAGAGATACAAACTGTGAGCAGCCGCAGCATATGGAAGCAAAGTCCTCCAAGTGGAAGAGACTAAGAAAAATCCATGTAAAGACACAACTGAGGGAGGCCAAGTGGCGGGAACCAGGGAAAACCAGCCATGTTGTTTGGGGCATGTTCTAACCTTCTTAGTGCAGAAGTCAAGGAATTCAGATCACGTTTGGTATGGGCGGTATGATTCGTACAGGATCAGGAGATTTTTGAATAGAGAAACACAAAAACATTTATGCACAACAAAAGTACAGACAAAGATGCTAAAGTAAGCCCAAATAACTTGTGAATAATGAAAATAAACAGCCTTATTAAAAGACAAAAGATTGTAGGTTATAATTCTTAAAAAGAGGTTTAACCAAATGTTGATTACAGGAAACACAACTCAAATAAATGGTAGAGGAGAGAAAAAGAAAGGAAGATTTGTCTTTTATGGAGCATTTAATACTTGGCAGCCACTGTTCTAAGCACTGTACAGATTTTTATCTTATTTTATGTTAATAGCAACTATACAAGGTAGCGCTATTTTATTACTGTGTTACAAGTGAGGAAATAGAATCACAAAGAAGGTAACTAACTTTCTCAAAGCCACACAGTTAACTCAGTGGTAGATCCAGGAAATTTCTGCCTTAGAGGCAAAAAAAGGGCAAAATATAGTTGGCAGTAAATGTGATGAGTTTTGCATGAGGAATCTTCCTAGAAAGAGCAGGGACCAACCGCGCATCATTTGCCCATAAATAAATGAAAGAATACATGAATGAATGAACACCTGTTTGTTTTTGACAGTCCAAGTTGATAAAAAAAAAATTATTTCCTAAGTGTAATACATATATTTTGTTAATTTAAGAAAACACACATACACACACACACACAATTAAATCCTAAAGGCAAAAACTAAAAGAAATTTCTTGAGCCTAATGTAACAAATACTTTTAACTAGAAATAAATCACAAAATAAACCACTTACTTAAGCATGTATAGTATGATATCATAGGAGGTAGGGGAAAAAAAGATGTACGTAACTGTATATAAATGCAATGAGAAGAAGAAGTGAGAATTGGTGGGTATTAAGAACATATGAGTGAGTTTTTACTGTCATAGGTGTTTTTATGCTACATGCATTTTTATGTATATGCATTACATAGTTGGTAAAAATCTATTAAATATATCAATTTTTTTATAATCCCTTGAATGTTATTTCTTGTTTTCTCTACTACTACATATACTGTTTCTTTATAAAGTCTTCAAATTATTCTCATAAGAAAAAGACAACCTTGTCATATAATTAAAGATACCCTCCTTCCCGCTTCAAAAAAAATCTCACCACATGTTAATATTTCAAGAAATTTTAAAATTGTGAAATTAATTTTATAAGTAAAGGGTGAGTCTTTTAACCAGGAGTTATTGAAATAAAATCATTGCTCCATGATTGCCTTTAAGAGACTTTTTTTTTTTAAAGACAAAGTATGACAGATACATCCATTTTTATATCCTAATATATTCCTTTAAGAAAAAAATGACAATTTTTGCCTAATTTAAAAGTTAATTACTGTGCTGTAATTGTGAAATTGGCTTTTTTTGTTAAAGAAATCTATCTCTTATCATCTTTAACTTTAAAATAACTTGGTAACAGTACATCATTACATTCTTCCAGTGTCAGAGTCCCAGATGGCATGCTAAAAAAATGAATAATCAATAACAATTCAGTTCTTGTTACGTGTATAAAAAATTATAATGATTAGATTCAACTTTTGCACATATTTTCCAAAGATGCATTTATGCATAAAATTATATTTTGTTTAAATTACATGTTACAATCTTTTAAACGTAATTATCAAGGTATATTCTTTGGTTCCATAAATTACTACATGAATAAAACAACAATTCAAAGTACTATTAAAAAGGTACAAATGAAAGTACATATGATCCAAAGAAAGAAAGTCTTTTAAAGGCTTCATGAAGATGGTAATTACTATGCCAGATGAATAATGACCAGGGTTTCCAAGAATAAAGTTAGGGATGAAGACAATGATGTGACCTGTAGATCCCTGGGGTTAGCAGGGGAGAAGGATGTATTCTGTCCACAGTAAGTTAGCACTTTTACTGGAATGATTTGAAAAAAAATTAGAAAATAAATAAATACTATGACTAAGACAATATTTTCAACAACTTTGAATAACTGACTCAGATGCTTTTACTTAGCACATTAGGTGATAGGGAGCCATGACAGTTGTTTTAACAGAAAAGGAACAATATATATATAACTTCACTCGAGGGATATTTGATGTTATACTATTAAAAGGTCAAGGAAAGAAAGCCCTTTCTTCCAAGGAAAGAAAGCAATTGAATCATCACCCTATTCCAGATTCTCAACTTTAGGGTGTGCATCAGAATCACCTGGAAGATTTGTCAAAATATAGTTTGCTGGGACCCGTCCCCTGCGTGTCAGATTCAGTAGGTCTTGCCTTTCCGTGTGTTCACACGTGGAGCTGATGCTGCCACCCTGGGGACCACACCTGGGGAACAGTGATGTAGGAGTTTAGTGAGAGCTAAAGATGCCAGAACTAAGGTAGTTCATTGGGCTCATCTTGAACTAGAAATGACAGAAAATCTAACTGTAGCTAAGTTAGAGGGAATTTATTTTTCTCCCTTAAAAACTTTAAAGGAACATCTCCATGGATCACGCAGTTGCTCAAGAATGTCACTAAAAACCCAGGCTCCTTACTACATTTCAGATCAGTATCATGCGTGGCTTTTATCCTCATGGCTTCAGCATGGCTGCTGTACCTCCAGACATTGTGTCCCTGTTCAAGGCATTAACAAGGCAAAGCCTCCTAAAGAGACCTTCTTTGTTTGTTTGTTTGTTTGTTTAGAAGTGCTGTCTTACCCAGGGATGTATACCAACATCTCAATAACCTAGTATGTTATAGGACTTTCTTTCTTCAGCTCTAAAGCTGATTACTGGCTGACACATTAGTCTTTTAACAAAATCAGGATTCTTCTAACAAAGAAGTGGTCATGGGTGTTAGGTAGGGGACCAGCAGTGTTTGCCACACTGAGGAGTAGAATGTGAATACAGACATGGCCAGAGGGAGAAGATGTAGATCTTGAAAATTGATTTCTAGATCTTTCACATCCTTCCAACCTCATTTTAAATACAATTCCTCCAGAAAGCCTTATTTGACCCACAACTCTCAGGTTAAATTAAAGACTTCTATCATTTAACCCTTGGCAATTGCAATAGTTAATCACCGGGTAATTCATTTAAGAACAGCATTCAGAACTTCTGGGGCTGAGAGGGCTCCCACCCATAGATGGAAGGGTTATAGCAGCAGCCTCTGGCCTTAGTAAAACTACTTTTTAAGAAACGTGGTGATCTTCCCAGGGAAAGAATCCTTGTGAGAGTGTTGGAGCCTGGGAGAGAGGTGGTGTAAGGCTCTGTGGCTGGGTGTGGAGGGAAAAAAACTAGAAGGAAGCTCTGCCCATGAGTGAAAGTCATCCATTTATCCAGGAGAAATACTGCATTCTTAAAAAAAAAAAAAAAAAAAAAGGCTATATTAAAAGGGAGCAATGAGAACATTTTTAAAAGGAGAGTTTGGAAGTAGAAAATATGATGCAGGAATAAAAAATTCTATGGAGAGACTAAGAAATAAAAAGGGTAGAGCTCAGAGACCCATTAATGTGCTTGAAAAAGCTGGATAAAGTTGAGCAAGTTTTCTACTTGGAAGATCGAAGAGGGAAAAAAAATTGAAAATTAAAGAGAAAAGTTTAAGACATGAATAAAAAGATCCAAGAGGCCCAGAATTCAGCTAATAGGAGTTAGAAAAAGTAGAGAACAGAATAATGAGGAAGAGAAAATAATCAAAAAAAAAAAAAAAATGATAGACTAGAATGTCCCTGACCGGAGAAAAGCATAAATCCTTAGATTGAAAGGCATTTTAAAGTACTGAGGAGAAAGAAATACAACAACATTCAGAATGGTAATGATGAAGAAAAAGATTTCAAAATATTTACAGGAAAGGGAAAGCAAACGAAAATAAAATACAAAAAAAAGATTTTCTACCTGAGACTGAGTAACAAAATTCACTCAGAAGTGTAGGTGCTGGAAGACAACAGAATTCAATGACAACACAGTTCAGAACTTTGAAGTTCTGAGAAGAAAGAAAGATTTTGAACTCAGAATTCTGTAATCGTATAAATTGATAATAGAATTTTATAAACATCAGGAGCGAGAGCAAAGGAAAGAGGACATTAGACATGTAAGAACTCAAAAAGTTTACTTTCAATGAACTGTATGTCTTTTTTCCAGTTTTATTCAGTTGTAATCGACATAAAGCATTGCATTAGCCCCAGGTGTGCAAGGTATTGATTGGATTATATGTATGTATTGCAAAATGATCACCACAATAAGTCAACATCTATCACCTCATATAGTTACAATTTATTTTCTTGTGATGAGAATGTTTAAGATGTAATCTCTTAGCAGCTTTAAAATGTACAACACTGTATTGTTAACTCCGTCACCAAGCTGTCCATTGCATCCTCAGAGTGAAGACAGTTTGTATGACACTCTCCACACTGCACCGTGGTTAGATTTCAAATATCTTTTCCATACTTCTTTCTTGAGCTCATTGAGACAGGAGCAATATTTAGTTCATTTTGCATATGTGCATCTTGCAGAGCCTGATAAACAACAATTTACTAACATTTGGTAAAGAAAAGAAGGGAAATTTTCCAGGGGATCAGTTCCACCCCAGGCACCTTGGACCAGCCTAATTGAAACTGGCAATACATGTCTGCAAGTTGGATTGATTCCACCATCTCTAGAATTGTCTGTTTCAGCCAAGTCTCTGCTGGGAGCAAACACCATACCGAAATGCCTCACTACAATCTCTATACGGCAATGAAGCCAGAACGCAGAGAGGGCTGGGAAGAGAGTAGAATGGAAGGGGATGGCTCCATAAGAACTGCTAGCAGACTCAGAAGTAGGAGAGGCAGCCCCACGAGGGGATGACTGCTGTCAGAGGGGCCCTTTCAGCCTAGGAATCCCAGTGTGGAGAAGGTTCAATCTGATGCCATGACTGAATGAGTGATCATTCCAGTGAGTGGCCAGAAGGGCATGGAGCCCACAAATCAAGAGGAGGTTGAGGAACAGTGTGACCCATATTGAGGGATGGTCACCAGCATGCGTGCTGAAACTCTGTGGTTGAAAGCCATCTGAGTTTCCCATGTGAGGTGAGGAGGACAGAGCATGCCTGATCATAGCATTCCTTTGTTTAAAACCCCTCAGTGGCTCCCCATGATCTTAAAATAAAATCTAAAGTTGTTAATATGGCTACACAGCTTGGCAGAGGGTCCTGCAAGCCCCATGCCCACTTTTTTTGCAGCAACTCAAGTTAAGAAACCAACCTCCGCTGATTCTCAAACACAGTAGCTCCTTTTCACTCCCCAGGACCTGTGCACCTGGTGTGTCTCTGCTTATAACACCCACCACCCTCCCCTCGACACTCTGCTTGCAAACTCCACTCATTCTCCTATCTCAGTTTAAATGTTTCTTTCTCCAAGAGGTCTTCCCAGTCGCACTGGCAGATAGATCTCCCTGGTGCACACGCTCCGCAGTTCACTTGTCTTCACTGTGCCTACTGCAATCATAATTAGAGTTGTCTGCTCATAAGTTGATAGTTTCCTATCTCCTCTGGGTTTTAGTCCTTTGAGGGTAGAGGCAGGCCTGTCTTCGTCCCTAACTCAGGGCAGAACAGTGTCCAGCACATGCATTCAAAATGGGAGCTACGTCACCCCCCAGAGGAGCAAAAGCTGGTTCTTCGGGGACATAAAAACAATCTCAGTCCTTTTATGTGCAAAGCCCAGATCTACATACAGAACAAAAACAGATAAACTGTGTTTTTCTTGGTATCAAAATTTCATGAGGTGAAAGAAGGCAATTAGGAGAAAATGTCTAAAAAGTTTCCTAGGGTAGATGATAATGAAAACAAAACAACACAAAACGCGGATGCCCTGTGCTCTAGCACAGTGCCTGGATACAGCTGACCCCCAACTATATAAATATTGAGTGGGAAAAATAAGTGAAGATGGAAGGAAATCAGGGTCAGAAGGCAGATTAACCTTGCACATCCCCTGGTGAAGCATTCAGACTTCCCTCTTCTCCCCTGACTCTGAGCCTACGGGAGATCGCAGGGCAGGACAGAATCTTTTGGGGAGATTGGTATTGCCTCACTTGTTTTAAATTCATATAATTATAGACATTGCTTTAAAAAAAACACACACACACTTATAAACAGAGCAAAGAGGAACTGAATTCCGGAAAATGTATGTAAATGGCTACACAGCGCATGTTTGCAAATTTAGCCAACGTACTGGGTTATAGTTAAGGTAGCTTTTTGGTTTGGACGCTGGATGCCCACAATGCTCTATTTTCCTCTCACTTGAGTTTCCACACTTAATACTATTACCACGTACTCTTGCAGTCGTCACAGTGATGGGAAGTGTGCCCCGGTGCACCTGGGAGACCTGATCTACTAAACACGAAACTGTCCGTCTACTGAGCAGGGCCCCTTGCTCACTGAGTCTGGCACTTACTAAACGTGACCATTACTAGCTGTCACTGTCGTTGTAATAGTAGTCGGAGTCATATTTCAGTGCTGCTGCTTCCTCTGTCCTGTCAGCACACGCAGCCCAGCATTAACGTAACGCTTCATTAATACCTGGCAAATCATGAAGCACGATTCTAGCCAGGGATTCTCTTTCCTCTCTATTTTGACCCTTTCACCTTTTTTTGACACCGCTAAAAATAAAACACCCATGGCACTTCTATGTGACGTTTTTAAAACCACGTGACGCACCTGGGACAGAGTTTGAGTTTGTCTTCACTTGATCTCAGATTATGCTGGGCATGTTTATGATCCTCAAAATTAGCACGGAACTTATTACCATATTGTCTCATTTTTATCCAATGAGCCCATTGCTTCCCAAATCACAGCCCTTCCTATTTAGACGCCGCAGCTGATCAAGTCCACACCTGACCCAGAATAATCATTGACACTTATTCACTGTGAGGCTGCCACAATACAGGCCACCAAATGTTAACGAGCAGAGATGCAGGCTTGTGGCGGCCTCTGAAACGCTCAGGACAGAAAATCAATCTCAGAGCGAGCGGCGTCGGGGCAAGAGGATGCGGCCGGGCTGCGTGCAGGGCCGGCTAAGCCGCGGAAACTCAGTACATTTTACTCACCAGAGATGACAAATGAGCCTCGGATGAAACACGTCTGTGAGACGTGTGCAGCTCGACACTGAGCACCCAGCTCTGAAATGTGATAATTATCCATCAGTGTTGAGCACAATCTGGAGTCCCAGAAACAGACAGTCATTTGCAGATTATGGTCGACATACGAAATTCCTGGGTGTCAGTTGTTTGTACAAATACACGACGTACATATATGTGTCCTTTTCTCGAAAGATTCATGTGCTTCAGATGGAAAGGTCAGACCTTCAGACAGAAGAATCCTGTGCCCCTGGCCCTGCTCCCTCATAAAAATCACTGCTTCTTTCAGTGGTGTCTGTTTACATATACGACAGTGGGAAAATCCAATAAAATCAACAGAGCCGTTCCTTGAGTATTCACCATGAGCTAAATGCTCTGTCAACCTATTTTATCACATTAAAGCCTTCCAAAAATCCTACGAGGCAGGAATTTCTATCTCCGTTTGGTAGATGGACAAACAGCGGAGGCAGGGAAAGATTACCGACTCTGGACAGGAATGGCGGACTAGGGCCTGGATTTGTCAGCCTTAAAGCTCATGGTTTTAATCATTGCATTATATGGAATCGCTAAGCTATCTTCTAGAACAAAAAGCCACTTTTCCATGGCAATAAGCAACACAAAGCAAAGAACATGTTGAAATGCCTGTCCCATAAACACCTTAAATTTAGTCATATAATCTAAAACAATGTACATCTGTTTCATCTTTGAAATTTTCTTTCTCTTTAGTATATTATCACACGTCATTAAGTGGATGCAAAGCCGGTAAATAGTAGGGTCAGGTCAAGAAATACAGTTTGAAGTGAAAATGTTCCCTTAGCACCACTGGACCTCAGATAGGGCTTCATCTGGAAACATGCTGGGATTGAGGCAAAAGATACTGAAATTCTGCATTTAACATAACCATTCTTGGAGTTGGCCAGAGGAGCTGTGAGTCCCTTCTGCCTAACTGCTCTGTCTAGCACTGGCATCTCGTCATTTATTTGCAACAAAAATCTATAGCACCTCTGTTCCCACTTCATTTGAGCCTCCCTGGGGTAACACAGGGGACTGAAAAAATACTAATATCTGGCCCCACTAGTAGATATTCTGATTTGATTGGCTTGAGATGGGATCTAAGCACTAGTATATTTTTAAAGCTCCCCCAAGTGATTCTAATGCACATTCTAGGTTGACCCCTACAGATAGTAAATGAAAGAAAAGGAAGAAGGATAAAATGTAGATAGCGGGTGGAAACCATCCTTGCTGCTGTCTCTCTGGGTGTGAGGACAGCATTTTGCAAACTGTTCATCGTTTACTTTTCCCTGGTGGTTTTCTTTTCTCCTTTGTCCTTAATCTTTGCGCACAACTACACTTTTCTCTGCTAACTGCCTCTGGGAAGGGAGGTGATGGCAGAAAGCAAGAACAAAAGGGGCCTCCACTGGTTTCTTTTTCTTCTTCTTTTTTTTTTTAATGGGGAGCATAACTTGTCTATCTTTGCCTAGCAGAAAAATTTCTCAGTGCAGACAGAAAGGTGAAAACTGCAGGTTGAATCATTTGAGTACAGACTCTCCGTGGGTGCCAGGGCAGAGAGTGATGGACAATATTCCTGCAGATTGAAGACTGGCCAACTCCGGAAAGATGGGAAGTATCCAAGAGCAGAGGTGTCCTGGGCCTCGTTCTTAGGTGAGGTCCCATGGAGGCAGAATGACATGGGAGGAGGATACCAATTGCAGCGACAGTGTATGTATTTAGCCTGGGGGTTTAAACAGCACCCTGTATGTACTTCATACCAACAGCATGAGGTGGAACCAGTGGAGAGACTCCATCAGCCCAAGGGGTGCTGAGACAGCAGAGGCTCACCGTCCTCGGAAGGAACTGGAGCGTCTCTATGGTTACCGGTGTAGACAGGCGACTGACAGCTAACCCAAGCCGGGAGTGTCTCAGCAGACACTAAGGACAAGATGTCCATCCCTCCCTCCACGCCTCCCCTGGCATTTTATAATCCAGGTTTTAGACGCAATCCAAGAAAGAAGGTTAAGAGTGTCCAAATTGTCTCAGATTAAATTTCTACTACCTAGGCAACATGAGGAATTTTAATAAAAATTATAGTATTTCGGAAAACATTAGCTCTGCATTTATGGACTGACATTGGTACCCACTCCACTGGGGCACTCTGCTGATATTTCCTCTGCTGTATTCACCACCCCTGTCCAGCTTCGTGCTTTTGCCTACAAACATCTGCCCTCAAATCTTTCTTCTAAAGGCGCTTCGCCCACTGAAGCAGACAGCCAGGAGGTTAAATGTCTTTACAAGGGCAGTCTTTAGCCAATGACTGATGGGTGTGAGGGTTTAAAAGCTTAGCATCCTTTGCTGAGGTTGGGATGACTCGAGATATAACTACACTCCCAAGTCCCCTGCAGAATCAGGCCAAGGATGCTCCCCACGGGCTTTAGATTCCCCTCCAAACCCCTTTGCTGTTCTGCTTCCTTCATTTCCTTACCAGTTTCTCCTGGGAGCACCTCTTCTAAATGATTGTCTCCTGAATCCTCATCTCAAGATCACCTTCTGGGGAACTGGAACCTAAGAGAAAGCCCCTCTCTGTCCCATGCGAATTCTCTTTCTTCAGTGTGCCTATTTCCACACCCCACATTTCCCTCCCACACACCACCCGCTTTAGCTTGGGATATAAGGCCTTTATTAACTTGATCTGTAGCCATCGCTCTGGTTTCTCCCCTCATCAACCCCTGCCTCACCCTTAGATTCCAGCAACACCAAACTCTGGTCCTTGAAGACATGGACTAGTTTCCACGTCTGTGTTTCCCTTTGTGTTGATTACTCTGTCTGAAGTGTCCTTCCCTCTCTTGTCCACATGGAAAACTCCTATTTCCACTGTAAAACACAAGCTTCTCAAGAAACCTGTCTTGAGTCCTTTAAATCATCACCTCTTTACCCCTAAAAGAAAAAAAATCTCTTATTACAAAGATTTAATCCCTCCATCTCTATGCTTTGTTTCACTTGTACACAGTTCTACTCTGTTTTTAATGCACTTGATTTTAATTTGTTTACCTGCCTTTGCTATTGAATAAGAAATTCTTTGTTAACAAAGATGAACTTGCCCCTCACTGTCCTTGGTGCTTATCAGATAATTAATAACATGGGAAATGTTATATTTTTTCCTCTTTAAGACTTTTTTCATCATCTTCCAACCTGACCAAATCCTAATAATTATCCTTCAGTTCACACCCTCCAATATTAATACATTTTCCTAAACATTTAAATATATGCAGGTTTTTCTCTTCTGTATGAACTTAAAATTCTGGAATTCTTGTCATCTTCAATGCTCATTTTGCCATTTCCCCTCTGCTCTTCCAGTTCACTCCATATCAGTTTCACATAATTTGCATCTATGCTTATCCCTTCCTCGAGAAGGCCAAGGACTATATCATATTCATCTCCTTCGTTCTCTCTGAAACGCCCTTGTTAAGCATGTGTCAAATGAATGAACAAAATCAGTGAACAAAATGCAATTCTTGCTTTCCTGATACTTCAAATTTCTTTACATACAAACTTATGACTTAAACTTTCTTATGTCTCCAGCAGGGAACAGTGCCTTATAGATGTTCAATAAATATCTTTTGAATTATTAAGTGTTTTAACAGTCAATTTTCCCATGAGTTAATTCCACATTACCTTATTTTACAGGAAGCAGAATGTAAATTACAGGGATTTGTCCAGAATTTCAAAAAGCTTCAGTGAGAAACTAAAGATTAGAGATCACGGCTTTTGATTCATGACCACGAATTTACTCCAAAAAGTCAGTTAGTCCCTTTAAATTATATATAGTCAGCTCCCCATTGTATCTTACAATATTAATCTAATGTGTTATTCAAGAGAACTTTGACTTACTCTCCATCATCGCCTCCCAGCTGGTTATCATATTGTCAACATCAAGGTTGCTAGTAAAGAGCCCGACTACAGAAAGAGTAGGAATGTGTCTGAGTCATGTCGTCAAAAAGAACAGTATGTTTAACACCTGCTATTTGCTAGGCATTGTGTGGGGTGGTTTATTTACATAAGCTTGTTTCATCTTCAACAAGCCTCTGGAAAAAGATCCCAGTATTATAATTAAGGATATCATTAGATAACTAGACTTAAAAGGAATAAGACAGTGTCCATCTTGTCCAGTGTTCCACCCCCAGTGCCTGGAATACTGCACTGCAGATAGTAAGTGCTGAGTGAATGAACTTGCCTGAGGTTATCAGGTTAGTAATGGAGGAGCTGCATGTAAACCAAGCTCCTGCTCCACCATGACGTGCTGTGTCTTCTGTGGTTTTCCACCTCAAGCAGCATTCCCTAGGATGCTTATTAAAAATAATCTCAGCCCATCTGCCCCAGAACTACTGAATCAGAGTCTCCATTTAATAAGAATCCCAGGTGATTCTTGTGCATATTGAAGTCTGAGATGCACTGTCCTAGGATGTGTTTTACAGCATATATCCAAGTTCTGCAAAAATAATTCTCTTGATTTATTGGCATTTTTCTTTCTTCCAACAGAAGTAGAAATCAAGAATCAATTGCTTAAAATCAAAAAGTTACATGATTGAAATAACAGCCCATTATGGGACACCTTCAACTATGCCAGGTGCTGTATCAGGGACCAGAGACACAAATATCAACAAGAATAGTTCCTGCCTTTAAGGATCCCAGAGGTCAGTGCAGGGCCTGCCTGGGACTGAAGTGAAGCGCCTGGGACCCAAGGACTGGCTCCCCCACTACCATCAACCTGCCTTGTTGTCACACACAGTGCAAAATGTATGTGTGTGTGTGAACAAATGCACATTTTTCATGTGCAGTTCAAATTAAAGGTCCCTAACTCTCATCATATTTATAGGGGTAACTAAAACTCACTTCTTTGGTGTCAGAAATAAAAATTAAAATTAAACCACTAATGCTAGCATGGAGAAAAATCACTTTAAGAATTTTACTTGAGTTTAATGTAATTATATATTACATATATACACAAGCATACACATGTATATAATATATACTAGACATATATACATAATATATATGCATATATGAACATTTAACTGTGTGTTATATTTCTATTTGGCCATGAGTCCTTACAAATAACAACACAACAGCAGTAACAGCTAATACTCATCGAGATGCTACTGTGTGCCAAGCATGATTTTGAGCCCTAATTTAATTTATTTAAGTTAATGACAATTAGGAATGACATGACAACTAGGAATTATTCTTATGTTACAAATTAGTGATCTGAGGCTGCAGAGGTAAGTGAATTGCCCAGGGCACCCAGCTGGAAAATACAAGTGTCAGGACTCAGTCATGAACAGTCTGGCTCCAGAGTCTAGACCCTTAGCCATTACTCACCTTGTGAATAAATGGGAGTGTGCTGATCGTCCTCAGTGGGGTTAAGCCAAGTGATGCTGCTGAAGAAGAGGAACAGTTTAGAAGTGGTGCCCACTCAGCCCCCTAGCGCTGTTATAAGCCTGGCTTAGGTTCTTTAAATTTGTCACTTCAATGCGACAGACACAAGTGCAGGAATCAAATATGTATTTGCATGCATGTGTAAGACAATTCTAACTACATATACATATAGATAAGTGTACACGTGCATATATGCACGCACACACACAAATTAGTGGTCTCAATCCAGAAATAGAATCATTTCAATTTCTACTTCTGTTTCTTTTGCTACACTTGTCTTCACATTCCACAGTAACCATCTCCCTTGTTCTACAGTGGTTCTCAACCACGTGCATCTAAATTACTGGAGGGGTTTTGTTACTAATTCAAACACCTGAAACCCTCCCTGATCTACTGAATAACTATCTTCAGGGTTAGGGGTCACGTAACTATAAATTTTAACAAGCTTTGGGAATATGTATTTTTAAAATGAGCCCCTCAGGTGATTAAGTGTGGGAACAAATGCTCTTTATTGACCCTTAAAGGATTTGCAAATTACCTGGTCATCTTATTAAAACACAGCTTCGGGTTCGGCCAACCTGGGCTCAAGCCTGAGAGTTTGCACTTCTGCCCAGCCGATGCAGATGCTGCCGGTCCGTGCGCCACACTTTGAGTAGAGAGGTGATGTATTACTGGTTTAACATTTATGTTCAGCATAGCTTTTGGCCTCAGTTTTAGTGCTCTGTATACTAGAAACAACACACCCCACCATGGTTTGAGGACTAAACCCTCTTTGTAGGAAAGGAGCATCTTGGACTTCTGAGGAGCAGGTGGAGAGTTTTTGCTTTGGTGGGTGTTTGATATGAACCAAGTGAGAACGTGTTATTCATTCCAGGCAGGAGGACTGCTCCGTGTCTTCAATACCAGCGATCCTTTTGTAGCCAGCCAGCATGGCTACTTGTTAGAACACAAAGTGATAATCTAAATGTTAACATGTTGTCATTAAAGAATGATGACCACTTTCAAAGTACAAGTAATCCCTGACATCCTATAAAGAGGTGATGGAAGACGTAATATTTTATTCATCCCAAGGCTTCATTAACAATTCTTCTTTAAGGCAGCTGGGACTCTAGCATCTTATCCAAAGAGCTTTGACTGGTGTAGTAATTAGTTGAGCCTAAAAATCGTGAGGATGAATTGGCAAGAGGTGGGTTTCGTGTGAAGCAAAGAAGCACCTTGTCAATGGAAGCACGCACAATTTCTTTTGCCGACTGTACACAGAAGGTCTGAAACCACATTCCTGGAGGCATGCTGACATGAGAAGCCGCCTGCTCATCGTGCTGAGGGGGAGAGCAGCAGAGGGCAGGAAAGCAATCTAGTTACCAAAGTGTGCCGCCAGCATTTCCAGTAATTACATAATAACAATTATTATAATAACAAAAATAACAGCCATCATGACCATCATTGTCACCATGCCATAGAAGCTATAAGGGATAAAAACCCAACTCAAACTGGCTTAAGGATCAAAAAAAGAATAATTCATTGGCTTAATTTTTAAATATGCAAGTGGATTGAGGAGCCTTAAAGAATGATGTGGTGTTTCACTTTCTCTCCTACCATTTTTATTTTCTTTCTTTGTCCTACTTACTGGTGTGGTGTCTCTCACTCTGCACATGAAGGCCCTATAGGAGCTCTGTATGTGTGCAGACAGCTCTCCCAGAAGAATTCCCAATAACTATATCAAAATTCCTGGGCGTTGGGTCTTATTGGACCAGCCTCGATCCTACGTTCATTCTTGAAGCAATCAGTTTGACTGTGGGATGGACTGTGCCATGGGGCCTGCGTCACGTGACCAGCCTGTGCCTATTAGCAGGTGGAAGTGGGGTTGGGGGAACCTAAATTGACTACAAGACAGAAAGTAAAAGAAGGAACTGTTATCATGAGGGTAATTTCTAGAGCAGACTATGTCCCACTTGACCCTTCCAACACTAGGAGACATAGATGGAGGTACGTTAGAGATACGTTATATCTACAAAGGAGACACATCCTGTTTTTAACATACGGGAAATGAAGCTTAGAGATATGTATTAGCAAGATTCCTTTTGTTTCAAAAGATGGAATCTTTATTTAAAACAAG
Source organism: Camelus ferus (assembly GCF_009834535.1). Taxonomy (NCBI): domain Eukaryota; kingdom Metazoa; phylum Chordata; class Mammalia; order Artiodactyla; family Camelidae; genus Camelus; species Camelus ferus. Next base: position 8,921,790 of record NC_045714.1, on the reverse strand, counting down.
AGGGGGAAAATAGGAGGAGAGAAATATGTATTGGTTTACACAACTGAACAATTGGAAGTTAACTTCTGTCTCCTAGCACAGCTGAGCCCGTAAGGACTATGTTTTTTTCCCTAAGCATCTCAGTACTTGCGTGATGCTTAGACTAGATTTTCCCTTAAGAAGGGAAAGTTAATCCCAGTAACTCCATGACAATACTGTCCTTCTGGTGATACCAGAGATAAGATTGGTGGTTTTCTTAACAAAATTTTAGCACCTTTTCCTGGAATGACTAGGATTTGTGTAGCTTGTAATCTATAATCATATTTACACCAACCACTGTGGACATGGGTTATACTGGCCTGCCAGCCTGGATTGCTTTTGTCATAGAAAACACAGGTATGTAATTGTCAGTTTCATCAGGTGAGCACACGGCAGTTAGGGGAAAAAAATGCATAACCAAAAACAAAACAAAACAAAACAAAAAAGCCCTCATGTCTATTCCAAGGGATTAATTAATTTATCCACAGTCAAAGCACAAGGAAGCACCTCTTCTAGGTAACAGGACCAGTCTGACTGTCTCTCCTAAAACCACAACTACAACCATGACAGTAAAACAGATAAAATAGATGAAAGTAGTTTGCAAGACACTGGACTTGGCAACAAAGGACAGTGATTCTCAGAAAATGGGAAACGAAGTGAGCCCTGTGATTTCCCCCAGTCAACTCAACTGAGAATTTTCCAGCCTTGGAAAAGGGAGAGGTAACCCGGCGGAGGCGGGCAGACTCCCTGAGTTGAGGAAACAGAGGTAAGAGTCAAGGAGACGGGGTCGGCGGAGTCCCCAAGGCAGAACACCAGAGACGAGACGTGGAGAGAATTCCAGACATCTGCAGAGGATGAGCATCCACCTGAGAACTGCATGTTTGTAAGGGAACCACTGAAGGCTGTGGTCAGGACCACATGGAAGACTTGGAGGGAACAGTAAACAGGACTGACCCAGGGTCAGAAGTAGTGCCCATCCTCATTATAAAAACCTTGTTCACGGGGCCTTTGGTACAATACTCAGAAGGGTCTTGAACCCGGAGTTGTAAATAATGACTCCTAGGCAAAATCTACTCTGGTCCAACCTTGCAAATCTTAAAAACAAGACTTGAAAGGATCAAAGTATTTACAAGTAATTCAACTTAATCCCAGGACAAAGCTCAAGACTATACAGAGAAATACAAAATTATGCAGCACCCAAAAAGAAAAATTCATCTGATAGAATTTTTTCTTTCTCAATGGCACATAAGCTAAGGTTGTATATTTTAATAAGTGGCATTGTAGAGCTGATGAAATATGGTTTAATTCAACGCTGGTCTTCCCCTACATTTCCCAGTTTCCAAGTCATGCTGTCCCACTGAGTGTCTCACAGCATCCAAAGAAAAAACGTTTCCACTCACAGTTCTCCCTCCTTGTCTTAGCTCCATATCTGACACCCAGCCCGTGCCTCCTGACATGACAGAAAGTTCAAATTTGTTCTTTTATCAACCACTTCATAACCTCAGCTCAGATGCCTACATACCATATGTCTTAAAATCAAAGGGAAAAAAATGTATCGAGAGAAAAAAATTAATAGGAAAAATTAATGGAGAAAAATTAATTTAGAAAAAAAGTGAGTGGCAGACGCCATTTGTTGACCTTAGCCCTAATTCTGCTGATTCAGCACGTGGTCTCCATCTCCTTTATCGAAAAATAGTAAATCCCTAATTACGTTCTACAGACAGCTTCTCAAGAGGCCTTTTAAAAAGACTGGCGATAATTAGTCGGTCTCGTTTCTACCACATTTCACACAGAAGAGTGGGTTGAAGCCCTTCAAATGTGCATTGTGTGTATGTGTGTGTCTGTGTGTACGTGTGTGTATGAAACACTTCACCCCTAAAGAAATGCTGGCAAACACCCATCTCTGTTTTTTTTTAAGTATATATATACATAGATTGTTCTCTCCACCCCATCCCTTCTGTATTTCTTTAATTGATTTTTGCATTTCAGTGCCTGGTGGAAGGGCTGTCAAGTGATAAAAACTACGTTGAAAACAATTAGTTAAAACCCAAACATTTCCTTGGTGACACTGTAACTCAGCTTCAAGTACTCTCTTTTACACAAATATTGGCAAAATATTCCAACCAGAAGTGAATTCATAAAACGTGCAGGATGAAGTGGCTAATTAGCAGAATAACGGAGGTGGGGAGGGAGTGGGCGTGGCTGGGGCGGCTTTGCTTACAGAGCTAAGGTTCTGGAAGTAACTGAGGGTACAGTATGTTCTCAGACATAAATGCTTATCACGGGTTTGACAACACACGAGGAACAGGCCTGCGTAACAACACGCCGCCCGTCAGAGAAAATGAGCAGACCGGGACTCATCGGATGGAATCACTGCTTCTGACTTTGCAAATTTTGTGCTCCTGGAAACCGTTTATAATAGGTGTCAGCCACTGGCATCTCATCAAGTCCACCCCAGCACAGGCAAATTTGATCCCCTTTCCCTCCAAATTATGGGGTAGACTGGCAGGAATTTAAGTTTGCCGTTCCCAGCAAATGGTTTGCAAAAGAAAAGTCTGTCCATATAGCACAATTCTTTCCAGGCTTCCCTGACATTTAGAAATAACAAACAGCACAACCGTATTCTTGAAAAAATGTTTTTTTTTTTAATTTTATTTTATATTTGAGTTCTTTCAAATATCCAAACTTGGAGAATCTTTCCATAAGGCATGGAAGTTAGTAACTGGCTCAAGTTCCACAAGCTAGTTACAGACCAAAGTCAGAATTTGAACCCAGGCATCTGACCCCAGAACCCCTGATATAAACCACATGCTATGCTACTTGTCACGAAGATCAGCATCCAAGTTGGAATGGCCTGTGGTCCTCAAAGGAGTCCACCTCTGGCCTTTCTCAAGTGTCTACGATATTTTAGTGAACCTCTTGAGGTGTTGCATACAGGCTTTGGACATAAGCTACTTAAGCTTCCTTGGTGACAGCCCTGAGGCAGGCAGAATTCTGAAAGATCCCCTGAGATCTCTCACCCACCTGGCATACAAGCCCTGCACCCTGCCTTGACTCATTCTACTCTGTGATGAGGTTGCATTATATATGAGAAACAGCACACTTTATCTCAAGACGTGGAGATGACCCGGTGGGTCTGACCTCATCAGGCAAGCCCTTTAAAAGCAAGGAATTTCTCCAGGTGGTGGCAGGGGAGGAGGCTGGAATATGGAAGGGGACACGGGGATAGGGGCTGAGCCCCACCTCTAGTTGCTGAGAATGACCCCCAGCAAACAGAAAACAAATGAGAGCTCAGCCCTACCGCTGCAGGGACCCGAACGCTGACACCAACCTTGGTGATCCTGGAAGTGGACTCTATTTCATCTGGAGATGAAAGCCAGCCAGTCCAACACCTTGATTTCAGCCCCAGGAGATCCTAAGCAGAAAATCTATCAGGCCAACCCAGACGTCCCCCCTGTGGAGCCGTGACACGCGAACGGTCGCTGGGTGAAGCTCTAAGCTGTGGTGGTTTGTTTTGCAGCAGAGAAAATGGATAGAGTCCCTGAGGCATCGTCACCTGAGGGAGGGGCTCACCCCCACCACCACTGTGGAAACACCCCCCTTGAGGACAGGACTATGTCATCTCTCGTCAAGGTGGCAAGCCAGGCCAGCTCCCTGCAGGGCTCCCTGGGGCACAGTCTCGCAGGGCTCCTCACAGAACTGGGGAGAACCTTCTCATCACAACTCTGAATCCCTCTGCTGCCAGGGCCAGAGCCACACTGTCTCTGCCAAGAAGCAGCCAGACTCCTGGGGAAAACAGACCTGGCCACCTTCACTGTCAGCTCTCTCCTTCCATGCGGCTCAGACCTCAGCCCTGAGACGGGCTGGGGACCTTGGAGCATCACCTACTCCTCTCCTTTTGCTTTCCCTGGCCTTAGTACCAAGGCCTCAGAGCCACAGACCCAGTCCCCAGATTTCTGTGGAGCTATTTGAGTGAGAGGATGCCATGCACTGCATGTTTGTGTCCTTCCCAAATTCCTATGCTGAAGCCCTGAGCCCCCAGTGTGAAGGTACTTGGAGGTGGGTCCTGGGGAGGTGGTTAGGTTTCAGTGAGGTCCATGATGGGGGTAGGGCTTCATGGGAAGAGGAAGAGACCAGAGCCCTGTCTCCCTCTGTCCTGTGAGCACTCAGCAAGGGGGCTTCTGCCTGCAAATCAGGCAGCAGGTTCTCACCAGCCACCGAACACACTGGGACCTGGATCCTGCATTTCCCAGCCTCCTGAGCTGGGAGAAATAAATGATTGTTGTTGAAGCCACCCAGTCAGCGGTGTTCTGTGAGAGTCTTCTGAATTCAATAAGACAATCTATTTTTTCCCACCCTGGGGCTGCTGGGAGCATCCAGGGGAGGCCTAAGAGCTTGATAGCTCATTGTCATCACCTCCAGGAGACTCTGCCTGAGAAGGAAGCCAGTGCGAGGAAAGAAGAGCCAAGAATGAGAGCGGGAGGGACAGGGCCCCTTGATCTAATCGTCTAGACAGGGGTCAGTGCATTTTCTGTCCTCGGTCCTCTTTGACTTGGGTTTTTGTCATTTACGCTGAAAAAGTTCTGACAAAATAATACGATTCAATCCTGTAGAATGCCTGCTGGCCTCCTCACCCAGTCTGGGCTGCAGTTCTGTCTTATGCACCGTCCCTTCACTACCCTTACCCCATTTGGACTTGTTGGAAGGGCTGGCTCACTAATGGGACACTATTTTCAGTCTCTACTGAATGCTTTCTCTCTAACTGATGGGGGTTTTTGCTTCTTTTTTTTTTAATTCATTTTTTGAAATACTCAGTAGTTATTTAAATATAATCTCTCCATTATCCTGGACAAATCTCAACCAGACTGAAGTTTCCCAAAACCTTTAATTAAATTTCATGAACTACTCCCTCTGCGAGAACTTCAACCAGCCACCACGGTCAAATATTTTATGATCTTTCCAGGGCAAGAAGTGCAGGAGAAAAGAAGATGGAGAGGTGCCATAAACAAACAATGGCCCGTGGCACTCGACTTGGGAGATGAGACTGTCAAGGGAGAAATAGTGCATATAAACGTGAAAAACGACCTTGACGCCGGTGCAAGGGTGTTTGTGTTGAACTTACAGCGGCGATTTGGAAAAGCTCTCCAAAAGTTTTAAGTGAAGAAGAAATGCTACCACGTCCAAAAAGTTACCACTGCAGATGTGCTTTTCTTTTTGCATGAAAGGAGAGTTCCTACACCATGGGTGACCCTGAGAAAGCTGCTAAGAACCTTAGCTCATTGTTTTATTCCATCCATTGAGGCAAAGTCCAGACTACTCTAGGGCTGTGCATTCCTGCTAGCAACCTCAGGATACAGCATCATGATGAAAACTGTCATTGCCCCGTCTTCATATTGGGCCCTCTCCCACTTCTGTGGCGGAAACTGGGCTAGACACTTTACAGTTAAGTCTCACAAAAATCTACAAGGGTGCGTAATATTAGTGTCTCCATTTCGCAAGTTTCAGGCAAGTTAAAGTACTTAAGTCAATTAGCTAGTCAGTGCTTGCATTGTGATTTAGCCTAAGTCCTGACTTCAAAATCCCTTTTAGGGGGATAAGACCCATTCATACATTAAATGTATAGGACAAGACTCTTGTTTTCTAACTCAAACCAACATCTTTCACACACACCCACATACACACCACACACACACATACATACACAAACTTCCCTGTGGCAAGAACTCCGATTTTGTTTATCTACATTCCTAGGACTTAGTGTTCTTAGAAGGAGACCCAGCCCAAGCCCCAGGGGTAAGTCTTGATCCATCTGAGTTAATTAAGGCAATTTCCTCCCCCTTCCTTGATTGGCTTGGGAAGTGGTCTATGATCCAATTCTATCAAATAAGATACTGTGAGAATCCATTGCCAGAGCTTCATGGAGATGTTTCTTAGCTCTCAGAAAAAGAAGAGATGGGCCATTTTTTCCTGCTCCTGAACAATGATGTGTGCTCAGGAGCCACTGCAGCTATTTTGTGATCGCGAGGAAAGTGAGGTGGCATTCCAAGGATGACAAAGCAGAAATTCAGAAAGGAACTGGGTTCTTAATAGCATTATTGAACCTCTGCATGGGTCAAGCTGGAAGCTGCCCCAACTTGGGATTTCATATTCGAAAAATAAATCCCTTTATTTATTGAATCATCATGACTCGTAGTCAGACGCTTTTAAAGATAACCCAATGTTTCACTGCACATTTGTGAGGATTCTAGTAAACGAAATGCCCATTGATTTACATTCTCTGTCCTCTTCTCACTTTTGGCTCTTCCTGTCCTCATGGCCACCATGGTCTGCTAGTCACTAAAATCAATTTCATTTTCCTACAAAAATAAACACAACTCAACCTCACACACAATTATGTTATTATATTACACAAGCTTACAGCCCCCATCTTGCTGGACTTTCTTGTTCCTGTAATGGCTTTGAGGAAGCAAGCAACCACGCTGGGGAACCTCAGATGACAAGGAACTCTGAGAGGTTTCCAGGGGCCCAGGGTGACCTCCAGCAGTCAGCCCAGGTAACTGAAGCCCTCGGAACTCAGCTGCAAGAAGATGAATCCTGCCAACTGCACGCGTTTGGAAGTAGATTCTTCCATATTGGACCTTCCAGATGAGTCCTCAGCCCTGGCTGACACCTTACATGCAGTCTTACAGAGGACCTAGCTAACGTGTCCTGGGACTCCTGACCCAGAGAAACTGGGGGGAAATGGACACGTGTTATTTTAAACCACTACTCTTATTGTCATTTTTTGTGCAGCAATGGAAACCTGACACAGATTTGGCACTGGCATAACCTTAAGAGTAAGAATCTCCTTAAATTTAGTCTTCTGGCTGCCTTGCTTGTCTCACCTCAGTCCCAGTCCTGAGATAACACAGGTTTTTCAGCTGTAGAGTTTGGGGGGAGGATTAAACAAAACTGGCTCATGTGTTAGCTTGCCTATTCTGTTCCATTCAGCTGGCATTATTGTTTTTTTTCCCCCTCTAGAAAGTGTTAAACAAAATGATTCAGAACATTTAGTGCTTTCTAGCATTAAATAATTACATTTTATAAAAAGTGCAATTTTCTTTAAAATACCAGTCATTCCAGAGTTTTGCCTATATCCATTTCATAACCCACTCATATACACAGCCTAAGAAAGGACCTAGGCTTTATTTCTTACCATCTCTGCCAGGTCACAGTAAAAACCAGTGTTCAGGGAGAGAATTCGGCAGTGATCAGGATGGAAGTCAGGATTTCCAAGGTTTCTTTTTTAATGTAAGAATTTCAGAAGATCTGCAGTCAGAGAAACTTGGGTTTAATTCCAGCTGCTCTATACATAAGGTACATGACTTGAGAAAATTATTCTCTCTTAGCCTCATGTCCCTTATGTGAAAAATGGAGAGATTAATAATACCTACCACACAGGCATGCTTTAAGGAAATAATGCCAGTAAAATTCTTAACCCAGTACTTGGCACAGAATATGCAGTCAATGAATAAATAACAGTGATAGAAAAAAATTTAATGATCATTAATTGTGTGTTAGATACTGAACCAAAACTTTACTTACATTAGTCCTTTAAACATTTTTACAAACGTGTAGTTCTATTATGCCCATCTTACAGATAGGAACACTGATTCCCTAGAGAGAGCAAGTAACTTCCCCAAGGTTGCACAGGTCATAAGTGACTCAAATACCAAGCAGCCCAAAACCAGAGTCAACCCCACCAGGCTCCCCTTTTGTCCCCACTACCCACTGTTAACTACTGCTCTTTGGCAAAAATTTTATTTTCCTGCATTTTATTTTTGGAAGATTGGGCATATTTGCTAACATTAAGTGCCCTGTACTATATCAGGTTGATACAAGTAAGATGTGTGTCAGATTCTCTTTTGAGATTATGCCTTGCTATAAGTAATACAGAAGTTCTCTTAGCTTTAAAAAAAAAAAATTCCTGTTCTTTTTAAAGGGAGAGATTTGGGCTTCTCAATTCTAGTCACTGTTCATCTCATCTGATAAACTCTTCAAAACAGAAGTCACAAAATAACAAAATATAAGTTCCTGGAGTCATGGGGCACTTATGACAAATAACTTCCTTAGGCAGACTCCCTCCTCTTTTTCCACCCACAACCACCCACTCTGATTCACTAACAGCAGGAATCCTGTGGACCTCACCCCCATCCTATATTTGCATTTGAATAAACAGATTACTCCTAAGTGAACTTTGAAGAAAAAAATGCAAACCACTGAAGTCAGAAAGACTAGAATACAGTGACTATGAATGGCAATAGGAAGAGAGTCTGGTTTAGGCAAATATAGATGAGTCGTGAGTTTCATTTATATCAGAAATATTTCCTTCTACTGCTCTGGCCCACCGAGGTGGAAAATTGATTCCCCTGCTCCAGGAAGGCACCTTGTGTCTGTCCTCCATAATCCACTGGCCTTCTTAATTGATTGTAGCACTGCCTGTCCCCAGTTGGACATATAATCACCACCTCAGCCCTATAAAGTATTTTCCGCCTTCGGAGGGTGAGAAAAACAATCTACAGGTGTTACATTGAAGAACTTCATTAAATTATCTATCCAGCCTGCCCTCAAACCAGTTCAGTGGTTTATTAATTTTGTAAACCTAGATGTTGCTCTGTAAAGGGAGGACATTCAGGTAGAAAATTCCACCGATCACACAGGATGGAATTGTTTGCAAGAGAGCTGGATTGTTTTCCCACAGATGTTAAATTCAGAATTTGCAAGGAATATTTGCAGCTTGCCTCCTCAACATCCACTTCCCTTTTTTTCCAGCTATCCATGGGTATCTAAGGGCATCCTCCCATTGCCCGTTCTCAGCATACACCGTCGGAGAAGAGCTCTGTTCTCAGTCTCCTAGGACTGAACCAACCAGCCAGACAGCTTGTCCTGAGCATGTTCAGCGATGGATATATTATCTAAGCTGGACTAGTCAGTAAAAGTGAACAGCGGGGCCTTTGCTAGAAATACTGGGAAAAAGAGCCTCACTCTTTGCCACTGGATTTGACCTTGGAAGAGTTTAGCCTGAGATTGTCCTGGCAGCCACGTTGCAAATACAGAAGGAAAGACGGTCTGGGAATAGAATCAACAGACAAGATACAGGGCTGAGTGATGGAGAAACGGAAGCAAGTGACTTTTGACAGTTTCAGCCTCCGCTTGCAGCTGGATCTGCCGTGTTCTATTCGGTGCTGCTTTCTTCCTGCCTAGGGCAAATTGGGATAGATATTTTGACACACAAAAGAAAGCTAAAAGATATAGTTCCTAATAGTTGCTAGATAGATGTGGATAATTACCTAGTTCGTTTTGATTATAACAAAGAGAGGCCCCATCACACGTCTGGTAGGCATGGCTGGAAGCACCTCCCGTCATCGTCTCCCTACCCACAGTGCCGACTGTTTCGTCCATGTATGATCAGGCAGAGCATGATCTAAGAGCTCAGTCTATGCAGCCAGACTGGCTAGATTCAAAACCTCTTCACTTACCCACCAGCTGTATGACACTCGCCAGCCCCCTTACCTCCCCGTGCTCCAGTCTCCCCATCTATAATAATGACACGGAGCTCCTGGGGATATGATAAGGCTATAATCAGTGTCTGGCATGCTCTTAATGTAAATGAATAAAATGTCAGTGTTAAAATCTTATTCACCTGAGAGTTGTCATAGTTATAATAAATGTTCTCTATAAATTGATATGAATATATGTCAACCATGGGTATCCATTTTTAAATCGTTAAAAATTTACTTCCCTCTTTAATATCACCTCTTCTCTGCGAGGTACCCACTGCCATTTTGCTACCGGGATTCCCCACCCTAAATTTACATCCAAAAGAAGCACATTGAAACTGCTTCCCTGCTTCTCCCCATCCATCCCAAACAAATTAAATATTTTGTAAAAAGCACTTGTAAACTGATTCACATGCATGTGAAAATGATTGGTTATAATTAATGCACTGACTCCACTTGATTTTATGTGTGTGTGTGTGTGTGTGTGTCTCCATCTGTTTATAAATGAAGAACACGCCCTAACACAGAACAGGTCAGGAACAGGAGACTCTGAGGGACCTGAAATCGGTTCATAGAGCAGCTGTCATGTGACAGAGGAAAATTACCAGGATTCAAGAAATAATTCTCCTTACACAGTCACTTCTTTAAAGGTCTACTTGGATACTTGATCCCAGGAGAAATGTTTCTAGTTAAGGGTCTCAACTGGCATGGCCTTTCATTAATCATTTGATACCACAAACCTCTATTAACATCTATTTGCATGACAGACACTCTGATGGAGGGTGGAGATAAAAAAACTGATAATGTATGGGTCTCTGTGATGAAGTTGTACTCAGTCTAGTAGGAGAGACAAACCAAGATAATACAAAAGCAATGCAATGAATTATTTCAATAAATATATTCTGATTCTCACCCAAGAGCTATGTTAAATGCTGGTGATACACAGGTGAAATTGCACATAAATCCTGTCCTTGAAGAACTCACAGCCATACACTTGTGACACATGTCATACTGTAAAACCCAACGTAGTATATTATTGCAGCACAAAGGAGAAGGGAGCAATTAATGATGTCTCTGAAGAGGAGGCTGGTTAAAGGAACACCATATTCTGTAATAGATTTTAATACAATGCTCCCTGGGGCCAGGTGGTTTAAGAAGCTTGTGAGTATTCTTGGAATAATAACCAATGTTTAGAGCACAACTGTATTTCTTCTCTCCCTGTGCGTGCAAATTGTATTGGCTGAGATGCCATCATTAAATAACTTGGTGAGAAAACTCACTCACGTGGGCGGATGTCAACTTTCCTCCAGAGAAGGCAGCCTCAGTGAGTGGAAAGGCAGGACCACGAGACTTCTAGGGGCCAAGGATTGCAGAAGGCTAAAAGTTCTGTGAAATCTAAGAACTCTGGGCAGTTTAAATTCCATACACAAAAGGTTCGCCACAAGGTAGGGTTATGTGTTTGCAGAAAAGGGCTGGGTATCCTTATAAATCTAGGAGCAAAAAGGAGCATTCCCAGAATACAAGTTCCGTGAGAAGAGGGCCTGAGTCTGACTCACTGTGTGTCATCTGTCCTGACCCAGAAGACCGGCCCAGAGTAGGTGTTCAAGAAACAATCCCTGAATAGACCCCTGATTTTTAATCCAAATTGTTATTGCTTTACAAACTATGATTTCCGGAGTGAATGGGGGAGAATGGCCTCTCATAAGCCATGGTGAAAATGTAATTTGATGCAAGCTTCATGGAGGACAGCCTGGTGATCTGTACCAGCACCTCTGAGCGTGTCCTTCATCATCATCTTCATCTAATCATCATCATCTCCATCTCATCATCATCATCTCCATCCTCATCATCATCATAGAAACTCAACACCTTTTAGCTGATATGCTAGGCGCTGTGCCAAGTACTTGATCTGCATGCTTCCATTTAATCCTCCTCACAGCCTTCTGTGCTAGATAATCACATTAACTCCAGGCTCACGTACGAGAAAGCATTCTTGGAGAGATCCATGTGCCAACTTACCCAGCAAGCAAGTGGCAGAACCAAAATTCTAACACAGCCATTTCTGATGCCAGACGCAAGGTCCTGACGGCTATGGCACATGGTTTCTGAACAGATAATATAACACATTGGGTGTTTTTTTTTTCAATCATGCAGTACTGCTTCTACTAATTATACTGGAGGAGATAATTGCGTGCTTCAAAATTTTAGTCAAAGTATAAGGGCTTTTTTGTTTAACATTTTGCCTTTTCTTTTTGTGTTTTGCTAAAATTATGTAATTTGAGCCTCTGGTTCACATCTCTTTGCAAAAATGTCATTTCCCACTCAACAGTTTGGACAATTTGAAGCAACAAAACAGCTTGGAATTAAACATCAGGTACCATATCTATTAAAATCTACCGGTGTCCCACTCTGCAGGCCCCTCCTGGTCACCTCTGTCCTGGGATCACCATGCCACCATGTTTCTAGAATGAGTTTCCATATCAAGTCACTCCTCACATTTCTTCTTATATTCACATCCATAGACCTCCCTTCCCACTTCTGGGGAATAGATCATCAGATGAATTGGCTTTCTGTGAACTAGCCCACATTTTCTACTCTGGGGCCACCGAGGGAAAAACATACTCAGTTTCTTCATTATGCAGAACAACTGACTTCCTTCAACGCAGTCACTCCATTTTAGATTAGACTCCGGGGTTGGTTAAGTAATTTACGGCACAGTAACACAATAGAAGACTACAGCGCAAATGAAAAATATATTATACAGAAAGTTATGACTGGCAAGACATTGAAAATATACTGAGTGAATAAACATATCGAGGCTACAAAAAGGATAAACTATGTTATGCCATTTCAGAGGAAACATTTAAGTTGCATTTATGTTTGCAATGATCTACATCGCAGTTTTTAATAGTAGCAATTTTTACATTGTGGGATTATAGGCATTTTTTTAAACCGATAAAAATATACACATAAATTTGTACAATTGAGCACATAGATTAAACCCTGGAAGAAAGTTCAAAACACTTTTCTACATTATCTAGTCATTCTGAAATAAACATAACAGGCCATGAATCCATGGGGCAGGAATTTTTGTCCATTTTGTGTACTGTCTGTGTCCTAGTCTCTATAATGGTCACTGAAATGTAATAGACTCTTATTATATATTTTTGAATGAATGAAAGAATATTCTTTTCTAATAGAATTCAAAACAAAATAGGCTTTTTTTTTTAAATTAAATGATGCTGAGAAAATTAATCATCTGGAAGGTAAAAACACTAATGGCTATCTGTAGCATCCCATATACCAAAAAGAAATTGCAAATAGATCCAAGGGTTGGATGTAAAATATCTCAGTCTGTTCCTGATACAGCCAGAGTGACGCTTCTACAACACAGGTTTTGATCTCATCACTCCTCTACTTAAAAACTTTCCCACCGCATTGGTATTAGAGTTTAAAATGTTAAAAACACTGAGCATGGCCTGGAGGCCCAGCATGGGACATGCCCACCACTCTTCAGTGAAGACACAGACATTTCCCATCACCACAAGTCTCCTTCATTGACCTTTGATAGCCACACCCTTCGCCACTCACAGCCCCTCTCGAACCCCCACCAACCAGTAATCTGTTGTCCATATCTGCAAGGTACTTATTTCAAGAATCTCATATAAATGGAAACATACAGTTTTTCAGCTTTTGGGATTAGCTTTTTCCACTTACCACAATTCTCCGGAGACTCCCCTGAGTTGTGGTGGCTATCAACAGCATGTACCTTTCTGTTTCTGAGGAGTAGTCCATGGTATGGAGGTACCAGCTTGTTTAGCCATTGAAAAACATTTGGTCATTTCCAATTTAGGAATAAGGCTGCTCTAAACATAAATGTACAGATTTTTAATTGCACATAGGCCTTCATGGATCTGAGCTAAATGCGTAGGACTGTGCACTGCTGTGTCTTATATTAGTTGCAGGGTTAGTTTTTTAAGAAACTGCCAAACTGTTTTCCACAGTGGCTGTGCCATTTTACATTCCTCTCAGCAATGTATATTCATCTTCATATTATTTTTCATTAAAGGTTATTACCAGGTATTGAATATAGTTCCCCATGCTACATAGAAGAAATAAAGTGAAATTCTTTAAAAGAAAAAATAAACACCTACAGTATAGAAGAATAAAAGAGATGAATTACAGCAGACTTATCAGAGGCCATGCAAGCAGGCAGAGATTTCAGGGAAATATTTAAAATGTTGAAAGAAAAAAAACTCCACCTGCCTAGAGTTCTAGATCCAATGAAATTATTGTACAAAAGCGAAGAAGAGTGATTTTCTTAGATAAAGAGGAATTGAAGGGATTTCAGTAGCAGCAGAGCTGTGTGAAAGGAACGTGAAAAGATCTTCTTCAGGGAGAAATAAAATTGTGCAGGTCAGAAGCTCAGATCTATACAAAGAAATGAAGAGCATCAGAAAAGGAGTAAATGAAGTTTTAATCAAATATTTTATTTTCTTATTCAGAATTTTTAAATAACTTAGGGAATATTTTGTTATAAAGTACCTACCGTACACATGAAGTGGTGTAGGATTATTTGAAGGTACACTTAGATCAGATTAAAGTGTGTGTTTCAAACTCGAGGGCAACCTCTAAAAGTTCAAATAGGAAAAATAATTGATGTGCTAACAGAGGAAATAAAATGGAAACATACGAAATGCCCAATAAAACCATAGAAGGCAGGAAAAGAGGGGGGAAAAAGAAGCAAAGAACAAATGGAACAAAATAGTGACAAACATGGTCAATATTAATCCAGTTATATCAGTAATCACTTTGAGTGGGATACCTAATTAAAAGACAGATTTCCGAGTGGGACCCATTTTAAATATAAAGAGTCATGTTAAAAGTAAAAGGATACCTCAGTAACTCCTCCAAAAATAAATACTCCCTCTCACCAAGAAAGGAAAACTACAAGACAAATGGAAAGACGTTTTTAAAAAGGTAAAAAGAAAGAGTAAGATATACCACACTGTCACTAATCAAAACACAGCACAGAAATCTATCACATTGTAAGGATAATTATGCTTTGTCCAAACAGATTTCCCTTTATATAGCTCAATCTGGATTTCTCTTTCTCAGAGATATTTATAATATAAATAAATGTAAACAACCAAAAAAAAATTAAGACGAATGAAATACCACTAAGACACAAAACGTTAATGAATCTCACAAACATGATATTGAGTAAATGAAGCCAGAAGTAAGATCATATACTATATGAATCTATTTATATGAAGTTCAATAGCAGGCAAAATTAATCTATCATAATAGAGCTCAGAATAGCTCACTGAATCTTTTTATTCCCTTTTCAATTTTAGTTATTCTAGTGCATGTGAAGTGGCATTTCTCTGTGGTTTTAATTTGCATTTTCCTTATGACCTGTGATGTTGAGCATACTTTCGTGTGCTTAGTGGTCATTCAGATATCTTCTTTGGAGATTTATCAGTTCAAATCCTTCGCTCATTTTTAAAGTCAGTTTCCTGTCTTGCTATTACAGAGTTGTAAGTGTTCTTTGTATATTCTGGATATTCCTTTAGATATTTGATTTGCAAATATTTTCTGTCGGTGGGTTGTTTTATTTCACTCTCTCGATTTTTTGTCTTATGAAGGGCAAATGTTTTGAAATTTTATAAAATTCACAAGTATTTTTAATAGAAAAAATATATAATTTAGAAAATAACTATTGGGGGAAATACACTTATATAAAAATATGTGTTTGTCATGTACTCGGCTTAGGATCACAGACATGAAGGAAGTAAACACAACATACAGTTACGAGGGAAGCGGTCATAAAGAACATCCACGTGGAGGTATCCGTTCTGTGTCTTATTACAGAACAGGAGGCTTTGCTATTTATGTGCACATATCCCGGAGTCTGACTTAATGCCATTGTCCTACCAGTTAACATGAGGTTTAACCCAGTTAAAATGTTAATCTTCTTAAGTTGATCATAAGGCGTAGCATTGATGATGACTGCTTGAGAGACCACTAAGCTGGTGCCATGATGACAGATGTCCACTGAGACTTTCTTATTAAAACCTGAGCTTTTATCACACCAGGGAGCTTTTCACTATTCACTAGGTCATCTTTTGAAAAGGCTCTGTATGAAATGGAAAAAAAAAAAATCTCCACACTTTTCCCATCAAAATATTTACATTAATTCATCCCAGGTTTTTTTGGTTTTTGTTGTTGTTGTTTGTTTGTTTGTTTGCTATTCCTGCTCTAGATTATTTAAAAATTTATCTGAGATGGAAAAACACCTATCACAAATGAATGCCTGATCAATAAGAAAACATTGAATTTCAAGTCCAATTTATGAAAGTCTCTAGAGAGACAATGTTATTTAGTTTTTTAAAGGAGTAACAAACGGATGCTTCAACTACTTCACTTATTTTCAGAAAAAAAAATATATTTAAGAATTTGAACATTGAAAGTGAAGTGGGTGTTTAAAAAAACACATTTAGAAAATTAGCCTTTAAAACTACTTTTCCTCAGAGGAATCATCTTGAATCATCAGCTAAGAAGCAGTACTGCAGCCCATCTTTTGGGGGGAACACAGAACTGGTCCAATGTTAGTTACATGTAAGAGACACAAAAAGTCAGTGGTGAGAGGAGAAATTGACTACCTAGAGATGGTTTTTGTCTTGAATAAGGATCTTGTGCCCTAAAAATGAAAATCAGAATAGAATTCCACTAGGAAACTGTTAAAATGATTCCATCAATAATTTATACACTAAGATGTTGAACGAAATATTTTATTTTAATGAAGAACATTTGGTGTCGCAGTTTTAATAAGGAGTGAGCATATTTGGATAGGTTATAAAGTGCTATCCTACACTGCCTTGCTTTTTCCTCTTCAAATAGTTACTAATAAATTATTACGCTCAGTTAAACTGATCACCAGTTTATAGAATCATAATTATCAAAGTAATTATTCTGGGATAATCCTCAGATATTTGCTGACCTGGAGATTCAGTATTTGTTCAGAGAGGCAAAGTGGTATGTCCTAGGGTATGTCATTTAAACATCTGTGCTTTGAGAGGAAGCCAAACATGACTGAGTATTTGATGAGCAAATCCCATGTTAAGCATTAGACCTGGGCTTGCCCCCTTCTCATTCGTGTATTCAACAAACCTGTGAAACACTATGTGCCCTGAAGTGTCCCTCTTGCTGGCACTTGCTAAGGACTTACCAAAGTTTCACCATGAGCACTATGTGTATATTCACACAATAAGCCTGTGTGAATAAGAATTAGGTGCTGTTATTCACCTTATTTTACAGAGGAGCATCTTGAAGCATAAAGAGAATCAGTATCTTTCTAAAGGAGTCACAGCTAGAAAATGGTTACATAGGTTTTTGTCTTTGGATCGCAACTCTTAACAGCCACGCCAGACTGTCTCCTCATTAAAAATTTAAGTGCTTTCGAAGTGAATACAAGCCTGCAATCCTTTATCTGAAACCCAAGGGGCAGAATTTGATTCTGTATTGAGAACTTTCCCATTCTATAAAAGTAATATAGTTGCCCCAGGAGTCAATCATCCTACCATTTCTGCAGCCCTGCCTAAGAATGAGGGCTACTGCTTGCCTTGGCTCTGTTAAGGTAATGTTTTATTACCGTATTAATTTGGGCTATAATTTTACCAAAAACAAAAAAGATTGACATTTAGAACACTTTGTACTTGAGAATTACAAATAAGGGATTTGTGGGTCTGTTTTTCAAGTCAGAGCTGGTGCCAACTTAGTCACATGGAGTCCACCTGGAAGCTCAGGACACATGATCTGATCCTTTCTGACTGTCGGTGTTGACCCTCCTGCAAACCTCCAGCTGTCCAGAGAGGCTGCTGCTGTACAAACTCAGAGTCTGAGTTTCCACAGACCTTGAGACAGCCCAGGTCTAATACCCTCGGATTTGAAGTATCTGCAGTAACGTGAATTCAGTGCAAAAAATCTCATTATCAGATGATTCTTTTTAAAGTCTTCAAAACTCTTTTTTTTAAACTGCTTAGAAGTAAAGAAAGTTACTTACACTCTTATGTGTAAAGAATTAATTTCATCCAAGTCTAAAAGTATATCCACAGTAAAAAACATAGCAGGAAAGTATAGTAAATTGTTAGCAGGGTGTTATTAACAATGATTTCTCATTTTTCCTTTTCATATAATTTTTTTTAGGTTCTATACACATTTTCACTCATTTACTCCATAAACATTGTGTGAACACTGTCTCTGTCTTACTTGTTGCTCAGTGAATGCACGATTGAATGTATACTGTGTGTTTGGGTTACAATCAAAGGTTTCTGATTTTCTGATATCCACAGCCTAGTGGAAAGCAAAGAATGAATTTTATTAAGAAAATATACACGGAAAAATGCAAATAGCATTTTTAAATGGACATACTAAAATCTCCCTGAACTAGCTATGTTTGGAGGGAAGTAGAGACGAATAGGAATTAATTTACATTTATATGTTCCTTAAAACTTGAAAGATTTTTATAATTTTATAACTTTCCACTCTCTCTACTAACACTACTAAAGAAATGGGGTAACAAAAGCACAACATTTTAAGTGAACCCTGTAAAAGTTTTAGTACATTCCAGGAATAAAAAAAAAAAAACTAATTGC
This sequence comes from Camelus ferus, assembly GCF_009834535.1. NCBI lineage: Eukaryota > Metazoa > Chordata > Mammalia > Artiodactyla > Camelidae > Camelus > Camelus ferus. The sequence goes on along the minus strand of NC_045714.1, from coordinate 8,903,576 downwards.
ATTGGAAAGTTGATTAAAATTTACTTTTACCAACTGACTATACTTCAATTTAAAAAAAGAAAAATATTTACTTTTAGTTCTTTATCTCATTTGACTACTCATTTCTTTCCAAATCCTTTTTTAAAAACTGCACAGAAATATATTTTACCACAGAAGGCCCAAGACATGGCAATTTTCAAAAGAATGAACTCAGTATCCTCGATCTGCCTAACACCCAGTAAGTGACTGGCACCCACTGAATAAACCAGAGTGTAGCTCCAGAATTCCGTGCATAGATATTGTAGATATTGGAGATCTTGGAGCACACACAGTTCAGCATGGATCATGTATGGTAAGAATACTGTGGTGTAGCTAAAGTGACATCTTCAACAAAACAAATCTCAGTAACTAACCCTCTGGCCTAACCTAAAACCAGGCTGTTTATCGCTTCAATTACTGCATGGAAAAACTCAGTCAAAACTCCATCTTTGGTCTCAACAAACAAAAAATACTTAGAGTGATTGATCATTTTTCTCACTGGACTGACTGTTTGTTTACCCTTGTGGTAAATTGCACAGTAGAAACAATTGTCTCAGATGATGAATTGACTGGGAACGCAGGTACGATTTCTTTTTTTCCTGAGCAGTTATTATATGCCAGAAACAATTCTAATACTACAGCGGATTATTCTGTTCAACCTACAGTTAATTTAATTTAATTAATCAATTTATTAAATTGTATTTAACCCAATTATAGAGCAGACACTATTGTAAACTCTGTTTTACAATAAAGGAAACTGCGCTACAGAGAGCTTAAATGACTTGCCCAGTTCAGAATACTAATAAATAGTGGAGCTGGGATTAGAGTCTAAAGAGAATGATTCAAGTAAATTATTTACTTATTTTGTAAAACAGTTGAGAAGAATTAAAGACAGAAAATTAAAATGAGGTCAGTGGAATCACTGAAGAGGGCTGTCCAGATATCCCCACTACAATTGCCCAAAGATCTGCTATTCTTGTTTCCCAAGATGATCAGACCTTGAGACAGACTTAACACTGTTAAAATTTCCAAATGACCAAGGTAGATAGCAGAATGCCAATTTGTTAATTTCAGAGAAAATCCAGCTATCAAATGAACGATGAATACTCAGGTTGGCAAGTCGAGCATCCATTCCCTTCATTGTCATGTAAACATCAACTTTCAGGCAAAATCAAGTCTTAAGCAGGAGACAGTTGATGAATGCGCCCTGCAAAACTGTTCTTATATACACTGGAATTACTCAAAGTGCATTTGTTGAGTCTTTCAAGAGATTACACAGAAGTCATAATATTGTTGATAAATATGCAACAGATAAGTAAACCAAGCTGAACCCAAAATGCATTTGCATCAGCTAAGGTTCATTTATTAATACAATAATCACTGCTTGACGTCCAACAATATGCCATAGACTGGGGCTAGAATGGGGAATAGGATATACTAAATCTGATAAAGACATAACCTGGTGTCTGACGAAGATGTTAACAATGAATTCCTTTCACAATATAGATGTTTTTACTTATTTAATAACCACTTATGTAAAAGGCACTGTATTAAATGCTTTGCAAATACTAACTTATTATAAGCATCCCCCGAGGCTGTGTAAAAGAGGAAAATTATTCATGATACTTGTTAAAACTATGAGACTTTATTCAGGGAGACTACTATGGTGGGGTTTGCAGCAGGGGAGAGAGATTGCACTCAGGTTTTAATACGACAAGGGAAAATGAGGATTTATAGCCAAGGACCAGAAGGGGATGGGAGATTAGTAGATGGAAAATTACTAAGGGGTTAGCGTTATTCTTGCTAATTAACCTAACAGGTGAAGGCAGGCCAGGGTGATAAGATGTTAAGACGTTACTTGGGGGATGAGAAATTTGGTTGGAGATGGAGGGAGATCATGTACTGAGGGTGGGAGATTCTGGATAAACCGACTTAGCAGGATTCTTGCCGAAACTGGACTCTACAGGGATGGAGACTGGTGCTTAAGTTTGGACCTAGTTGAGCTGGGGACTCACAGGAACCTGATGAAAGTTTAGTCAATAAGATAATCTTAAGGAAAAAAAAGGACACTATGAACTCATCTACAAAACAGAAACAGACTCGCAGACTAAGTAAATAATCTCATGGTTACCAGGGAAAGGGGGTGGGAAGGGATAAATCTGAGAGTTTGAGATTTACAAATTTTAGCCACTATATATAAAAATAGATTTTTAAAAAAGTTTCTGCTATATAGCACAGGGCACTGTGTTCAATATCTTGTAATAACCCTTAATGAAAAAAATATGAAAATGATTATATGTATGTATATGCATGACTGGGACACTGAATTGTACACCAGAAATTGACACATTGTAACTGATGGTACTTCAATTTCAAAAAATTAAAAAATAAAAAAGAAGATAATCTTTGTCAGTAGACATTACTAAAATCCCCATTTTACAGATGAAGAAACCAAGGCAACATGTGGTTAAGTAACTAGATTAACATTATACAGCCAGCAGATAGTTGAGCCAGGAAATCACTATCGATACCGCTTTAAGCAGAGCTGGGTATTATCTTGGCTCTCTTTCATCCAAGACACACACACACACACACACACACTCTCTGCATCATCTTTATATAAAGGCACAAAGCCCTTTAACTCAGATTTCCTCCCCTGGGCAGTACTTGGGGTGGGAACTGCCAACATTTCTCATGAACATGCTTTTATGAGTTTCCTCTACTTGTTGACATTTTCTTTACTAAATAAAATAAATCAGGAACCTAATCTGAAGTCAGTTGGCATTTTTTTCTGCCCTGACCAACATCATGTTAATTTTATATGTTAAGCAAGCACTGTTAGTTATGCACAAGTGTCTTCTCACTGAATTTGTTCTAAGTAGCAACATACTCAGATACAAGGTTCACATCTGCACACTTCCTGACGGTAATGGGTGGACCTGTGACCGAGATCTTATCTATAAAACGTAAGTGGGAATCTATTGCATGGAAAGTTATTATTTCCCTGAAAAAGCTGATAGACCTGGCTGGCACTTGTCTTATGCCCTTTGCCCATCCCCTTCCTCCTGCCTGGAATGTACATATGATGGCAATAGCTTCTGCAGCCACGTTGAGACCATGGGTAGAAGCCACATGACTTAGGAAAGCAAAGCAGAACTACAGATGCAGCCTGGATCCACACCAGCATCACAGAGCTACTTTTTCATGGATTTCTTTTTCAGCCCACTTGATACGTGAGAAAAATAAATGCTCATTTGGTTAAGCCACTATAGTAGAGTTTTTATCTCATACACCTGAAAACACATAAGTAATAAACAGACTAACTTTCAAAGGGAAGTTATTGATGTTATTTCCTCATACTGAGTGACCATCTCACTGTAAGTATTAACGATCTATAATAACTATTATCACTGACAAAACTTTATTGAGTGAAGCATTAGGTACATATTTTAAGCAATAACAGGCACAAAAAGATTACTCAGAAATTGCTTTTCCTATTGTTTCTAGTACTCTCTCTTTATCTGGTTCTTTTTCTACTCATCACATTTTATCAAATGGTTGCTAGAGTAATAAAAGTTGCCCTTTGAATTTAGGTACTTTTTACTATTGGTCAGCTATTTGGAACAATAGTGACCCTAGAAATAAAAATAGAGGTGGTAGAAATTAGTATTTGGAAATATCCATGGAATAAAAAACAAATTGTGTAACCAAAATGTCAGATGTAATCTGATCTGAATTCAAAGAACTTGAACTGGTACTTCAATTCAAGTATATTCTCAGTTTTCCCGAAAACCCACTTATTACTTTCCAAGCATCTTTGGCTCAAAACCAGCCACTTCCAGAAGTGCAATCTTTATTTGTAAGTGGTTTTGCAGGGATGATCAAAGAAAGAAGATCGGAAAACCTGATGATCCAGATTATCTGCGGGGAGAGGCAGTGTGAAAAAACGGTCACTGGTATTATCATTTCACTTTTGAGAAAAAGAAAACCTAGAGGGCAAAAAACACAGATGCTAAGGTCTCTGAAGTGCCTCGGAAAGAGGAAAAACAGTTTAGATTGCTCTGCTGCCGGAACAAGCAGCCGAGTTCATTGTTCTGTTTGCAGACTGAGGTCTGCGGAAAACAGACACCTGCCGCTGAGGGCATCTGGAACTAACACGCACCCAGAAGTGCAACTACACCCCGAGGCTTCTGGGGGATCATCTCACTGACAGAAAGAAAGAGAGAAAGTGGCAGGGAAGGATTTTAGCAGGGGGGAAACAAAGGAGAGGCTACGAGAGAGATCAGTAGACTGGCAAGGAGCAGAATTCCACTCCCAATCAGCAGCCGCAGCCATTCAGGGCTTATTCAAGAGCAGGAGTCACTTAGTTTGGGCTGGATGGCCTTTAGCACGGAATACGAATCAGCCAGGGAAATGGTCACAGCGCCCCCAAGTTGAGCTGTGTCCTCTTTCATTCCCTTCCAGCAGCTGCATCCCCTCGCAGGGGGCACAGCGAGCCCCTCATACTCAGCAAGTCTGAATCACATTCGTTTCAAGAAAATGCTTCAAATGAATGGTAGAGAAAAGTCAGAACCAGAAAACTCAAGACAGCGAGTTAATTTCTCTTCTCTTTTTATGAATTACCTACGTATCACTCTGCCAAATGGTAACAACACAGTGATTTGTTGGAGCTTCTGTTTGTTTTCAGTTCCTGTCTTGGGTCCTAGATTATTTCTACATCAGGTCCATTTGACACAAATAGCAAGTAGACAAAACTTAGCTGAAAATAAAGCAACGTGGTTCAATTCTCCTCAGGCCTTTTTGGTTGCTTGAGGTCTGCTGTCAAATGTTAAAAATGGAGATTAATGAGAGTTCGAGAGGGATTGATACCTCCTGGAACCGAACCAAGGGTTTCTCCCTGATGCAACGCAGGAGAAGGAACTGGAAGAAAAGAAAACCAATGTCTCATCATTGAACACTGTTTAGTGTTACATCTGAGTTCCACAAAAATGCAGCTCATATTTACCAAAGATGTAAGCAGCACACGTGGGAAAAATCAACCTACAGAGGTAGCAAGGCTTGGATTTAAATTAAGCTCCACAATAAAATGACTAACAATTCTATGTGTTAAACTTTCCTGAAAAGATTTCTCTAGATGAGAGAGAGAGAGACAGACAGACAGGCAGGCAGGCAGGCAGACAAACAGATGGACAGACAGATAGATAGACAGGTAGAGATATGTAACAGATATATATTTACCGCTGACCCTTAAACAACATGGATTTGAACCACGAGAGCCTACTTATACATGGATTTCTTTTCTGTAGTAAATACTACAGTACTACACAATCCAGGGTGCATCCCTGGATGTGGAATCATGGAACTTTGGGTACAGAGGAACCCCGTATATGGAGAAACCATGTAGACAAAGGGCTGGCTGTAAGTTATATTCAGATTTTCAACTGTACAGAGTCAGTATCCCCATCCACACATTATTCAAGGGTCAACAGTATAAAAAAATCTGTATCATATGTATGTATATGTAACATATATATGTAGAATATGTGTCATATGTATGAACATATAAATATTTATGTATCCAGGGATATATATATAGAGAGAGAGAGAAAATGGCAGAGAGACATCTAAATGTACTTTTACATCTATATCTGTCATTCTATGTCTTATTTATAGACATATAAACAAATATATATAAGAAGAGACATAGAAATAGGTTCAAACGTACAGCTGTCTATTTATCTTCAGAGACAGACAGAGACAGACAGGCATGCAATGAGTGTGGCAATCATAAAAACAAAGCTGGGTAAAAGTTTGGGATCAAAGTATGCAACTTCAGGCCAGACATGACTAGAAGTACGTATTTCTGAGGAGAAAAAGGTACATCATAACACTCGTATAGTGTCAGAAACACAAGCAAAACAACACAAATGATCTCTTTTAGTGCTAAAATGTCAGCTGAATTCCAAACACATGAAGATTCAAATTTAAGGGCTAATCAAGACACAGGGCTATATATACAGATATATACAAATTTATTTTGATTTCAGGAGATTTTTCAAATAGGTCATATAGTTCTTATCCAAAACCTTAAGTCATGTTCTAAGATTTTTTCAGGTGAAGAGAGAAAAATTCAAGTAACCAGCGGTCAGCTACACACCTCATCAAGCAAAAAGCCTGTCCTTTTAGGGGGAGGGTGCTCCCCAAGAGACTGTCCTGACCTCTGTTTTTGTTTGGTAAAACAACTAACTATTTGAGTATTCCAGCAAAAGAACATAAATGACTCCTGCTTACAGTCGAGCCTCATTATCCACATGCAAATGCTTTTCGTTGTGTTCGATATCCCAGTCTGCCATTCCCCTCCTGCCAAGCGGAATTTTCTAGGCCAATTTTCCCCACTGCTGATCGGGATAGGCTTAGGAAATTCACAGTTGTTTCAGCAAGAGCCTCAGCAAACCATAATTAGGTGAGTCTGTGGAAACAAAACACAGTCAAGCTAAATAATGCGTTCCAAGACCAAGTATCAATTATAGTACATGATATAAGCCTCCAGGCTGCTGTCCATGGGCACGGATAAATGAAAACTGCATTTTATCTTCATTTCGTGCTTGAGTTTATATGAAAATGGATGAATAAAGCACTCGATTCTCATATCAGCCCTTCCCACCCTAAGTATTCATGTAAAAAAGATAGTTAAAGAAATATTTGTGGATCCAGAGGAAGTGTTTCTGTAATGTTGATAAATCTGATTCACCATTCCTGTCTTTCTTTGTCACCTAATTAGGAAAATGATACCATTCTTGACTTCCATTCTCCATCACCTCTTTCCCAGGGGAAAAAAAAAGCAAAAGGACACATCCTACTGTGATGATATGAGTTCATGGCTCACAGGTTAATCAGTAGTCAGTTTGTCCATCTAGTAATTCTGATTGAAGACAAGTTGATGATACGCTTAATTGGAAGAGTGTCTAGTACGCTGATTGTAGCAACTTTCATTTTCTGAGTATTGTCTGAATGTTTAGCATGTGCCAGGCACTTTGCTAAGCACGGGTAAAATGAACTGTGTCACATAACACAGCAAACAGCACTGGGAGGCAGGACCCATAGAAATCTTCACTTTACAAATAAGGAAATAGATTTTAGTATGTTAAGTCCGTTGCCCAAAGACACAGCGAGACAGTGGCAGAAACATGACTTGAGCCCTGGAATGCCTGACCCCAGTGTCCGAGTGACTTCTTAGTCATTTCACTCTCCTACCTCCTTTCCCATGGCCGGATCCACGGACACTCTAACAACAGACTATCAGAAGCTGGAAACACTCACTAAGATCAGTAACAGTCAAACTCAGAAGCTTTCATCCTCAAATGTTATTGAAGCTTGGAGTGCTCACAAAGCAGAGAAACGGAAGCTGGAAATGATCTGGTGGCCGGAGGACAACGCAGTGAAGGCCAGGAGGCTGCAGGCCATCTAATCTCCCAGGCAGACTTCTGTGCTGGCTCTGTCAAGGATGCAGCTCAATTTTGTTGTCTTTTCTAATTTATTTAGTCAAAAAAGGTCATTTCAACCTCAGTGTCTTCTTGGTGATGACACACTGGTTTTTATCAGAATTTCCAACTGGATTGACTGACGAAAGCCTGAGAAGGTCAGTGGCAATGAGTCGAAGGCTCCGACCACACGGGAGCTGAAATTGCATTTGGCTCACTGCTTTTTGGTCTTTGACTAACCAGTCCTCCTATTTGTTTAACAGTGTGATTCATCAGATAAAATTCCTTGTATCAGGCTTAAGACTCAAAGACCCCATACCAGTTCCCATCCACTGTCTGCTCTAATCAAGTTTCAATTAAGTAAAATGCATTGGGAAAGCAGGAAACTGTATTTTATGTAAGAAGAATTTCATGTTTTAAATTCAGTTTAAAGAGTGCCAACGTATGTGCCGGGTGCTGTATTACAACGAACCAGAGAGACAGAGGGATTTTCTGCTCACGTGGAGATTACATTCCGGAGAACATCTCTTGTTTATATCCAGGCCTCTTTACTCCTTCTTCTGGTTACTAAAAATGGATTATCCTTTGAGGAAACACTGTTCTGTCTCTCTGAGTCCATGTGGTTTGGGTAGATTTGTTCCAACCATGGCTGCCAAGAGGATATTGAAGGAGGAAGCACATGACCCAGCCCTGGCCAATCAGCATTGTCCATTTCATTAGTCATACTGATGGGTTCTAAGATGGGCATATGACCCAAGTGAGGCAAATGAGACTCAACTTTAAGATTTTTTTCTGGAATTTTGGAAAAGTGGCTTCCTGACAGGATGGTAGGATGTAATCCTGGAGCAACTGGTATTCATCTTGCCTCCGTATGGAAAGAGACTGCCTGAGAAAGAAAGAATACAACACACACACCACAACACACACACATACACACACACACACACACACACACACACACACACATACAGAGTAAAAAGAAGCAGAAAATTTCCTGTGATGCTCTTTGAGCCCATAGACTCAGCTGAAGTTCTGTCTACCTCTGAATCTTTTATGTTATAAGAGATAATGAATCTTTCTTCCTTTTCCTTTCCTTCTTCTTGGTCTAGGTTGAGGAAGGTTCTGTTCAGCTACAAGCAGAAGAGTTCTGGTTAACTCTTCTCCAAGAATAATTCTGCTTTTCTCTTTTAAAAAATATCTCTAAAATGAAGAGTTCCACTTTCCTGCTATAATAAATATAGGTTGCATAAGCTTTCCTTGCCATGTTGGGGTCTTATGCAGAATATCAGTTCTCAATCTTATAGATGGAGGAGGAGGAGGAGGAGATTGGCACTAATGATTTTTGGCTCTGAAGCCACCCTGGAAATAAGGGATTTTGAAATAAATAGCTGACATCCGTTCGTTTCTAGTCATTTTCCATTTTCTATAAAAATCAAAGGGAGTACTGTAAAAATGTTCACACACACACATATATATCATTGACAAATTACTTTTCTGATGGGTAAGGACAGAGGTAATTTTGTTAATAGGTCTTGAAAGCCTGTCTTCTGGTGTGACTAGCTTATATCCAGCCTGCTTTGTCATTCTGAGCAAAATGCTTCCCTCAATAACTGGACTTCCTAAAAGCTAGAGTGGCTAGTGTCATGTCTAGTTTGGCGAAAAGGAAATTGGAGGAAGATAAAACACCAGAGAGTCACCTGAGGTCTTAGAAAAGGATCTGTAATTGGTTCCCTCTAGTCAACCAAGCCAACAATCGAAAGCCAGATGATCAGCAAGACAAAAAGAAGAAACCAGTTGTCTGAGGCGATCGTGTAGATGTTTGGTCATAGAAAGGTTATGGAGTCATAGGCTGGCTAATCCTCAAAGGCCTCAGGGCCACCTAGCTCAATGGCTTCATGCCACGTTTGCTCTCTACAGTCCATTTTCATTCAGCAGCAGAGATTTCTAAAATTAAAATAAAATAAAATAAAATAAAATAAAATAAAATAAAATAAAATAAAATAAAATATAAAAATCATGAGCTGCTCCTGTTGAAAAACCACCAACACGTTCCCACTATACTTAGAATAAAATTAAAAATCCTTAACCAGGTCTATTAGATCACAAGTTTTCTGATTCATGCCTCCTAGTCTCTTCATCTGTCTACACTGCCTGACTCTCTGGGTTTTCTCATTTTCTAACACACCAGGTTCTTTCCGGATTTAGAGCTGTTTACTTCCTGTTTACTTTGCTTCTTTTGTCTTTAATTCTATTTAACCACTTTTCACCCAAGTAATTCCAACTCCTTCCACCATCCCTGCTTACATTTATTTAGAAACTTTCTTTGGCATTACCAAAATAATTAAGACCTCTCATTTAAAATTAATTTAATACTTTATATGTTCTTTACAACATTTCTTATAATCTTTAATTATATACCTAATGTGTACATTTCTTTAAATATTTGCTTTCCCACTAGTCTTGAAGCTATGAGGTCAAGGGACATGCTTGTTTTATAACAATTTAATGGTTATAAACTGACATATAGTAGGTATTCAACAAATGCTTCAAAGAATTCGTAAAATAAATGGGAATGTCTAGAGGAATGAAATAACTTGCCCTTAGAACTAAAAAGAATTTAGATGTTTCCATATTTGTGACCCATAGATTCCAATAAGTTTTTAGCATTTGTTTTTAATAGTAATGAGATATTAGCATATATGTATAAATCATGGATATTTATATACACGGTAATTTCTTTTCAAGTTTCTGCTAACGTATTAATGTTAAACTGTAAGTTGTAACAGTATCATGTTGTGAAATAAAATATAAATAAAACAACTGGAAGTGTCAGAATGTACTGTATACAGTAAGGTGGAAGTTATTTCGTGTACTAGTGCTTATATAAAACATACGTGTTTTATATAACATACACCATATCCACACATACAAATATCCACACATATCCACACATGCACACCCATACACACACATCTGGGTGCAGTAAGTCTCAATGCAAAACGCATTTCTCACTATGACTTGCAATCAGAATGCTTGAAAATTACTACATCTGTCTTTCAGTGATAGTCCCTTATTAGTTCCTATTTCTAATTCTACAGTAGCAACTTCTTCCCTCGCTCACTGCCATACTTTAAAAAGTTACCATTGGTATTTTATTTTGTATTTCATTGTCCTTTGTTACCTAAACAGTAGAATGAACTCGGGATTCATAGCCAATTAATTTTCCTGGAGGAAAAAGCCTGCATCTTAATTGTCTGAAAGTACATTTCAAATATCCCAATACCACAACAAGATAAATCATTGAAAGCCCACATTCCCATATCCATCCAAAGGCTTATATTCACGTATATCTACTCCCCACCTCACCCATCACGTGTACACACACACCTCTAAATATTTCTTTTCCCTCAGGCCCTCAGGGAGAGGCTACCCGTAGAGAAACCAGTTCATAGCTTAACCAAAAATACATGGACATGTAAGTCAGGAAACAAGTATTTCTTAGGTGAGCTTTGGGGAGACTGAAAAAGGAATTATAAATGAAAGAACAAAAGCTGGTGCTTGAAAATCCATTAGGAATCCAGCTCCTATTTCCAACTCATCTTATGCTACTGTGGTCTCCAAATATCACTACTCCGGAATCTGTCAGATCTTAGTTCATAAACTTTAACTGGATCTTTAGTAGAGGCCAATATATGATGAAAATGAAAAAAAAATTAGCAGTGAAGAAGGCATTTTCTAAGATCAAACTGCCTGGCTTCAGGTTCCAGTTCTGACACTCACCACAAATGGGTCTTAGACAGAGCTCTTGAGCTCAGGTGGCCTCAGGTCTGTCATCTGTGAAAGGGACACTAGCATTGCCCTGAAGTAAGGGCAAAATGAGGGGATCCAGGCAAAGTTATAAGCTTAGCAGCTGGTGCATAGAAAGATTCAACGTGTCTGTTATATTTACAATTATCCTTATTAACCCTTCCCTTCAATTCTAATTAATCTGAAGTATTACAGTATCAACTGAGTGTTTTCTAATGATATTAAAATCTGTTGTAATTGAGGCTGTGTCTGCTCATGTATGCCAAAGACAGAAAAAAAGTGTGATTTTCTAGAGAATAAGTTAAATGTAGCAAACTAATGATACTCATTCCAAGGGGTCGGCTGTCTTTCTCCACGTATAATGCATGTGAATTATGCGGACACTGTAGAATTCCCACTAATTTCCCATGAATTCTTCGTTTTGCCTTTGGGGTCAAAACCTGGATGTGGTTCCTGGTACCACCACTCTCTTGCTCTGTGACCAGGAGAAACTTCACAAACTTCTCTGAGCTCCAAGGTCCTCAACAAACAAAACTGGGATAATGGTAATATCTTCCTTTCTGTTCCCCCAAAAGCAGACCTTGAGGCACAGCTTTGAGTGCAGTTTACAGGCAAAGAGTCAGGAGCACAAAGAGCGAAGTGGAAAGGTGGTGAGGGACGGGGAGGTGGCCAGCCCCAGAGAGGCTGCAAAACTGCTACCACAGCGGGGAACAGGGGCTTCACCCCCCAGAGGAAGAAGGGGTGCCAGTGCGAAACACACGCCGCAGCCAAGTGGCCAGGGAGCTGGGATATTTGTATACCAACTCACGGGGGTCAATAGCTGAAGGAGGGCTGCTATTCAGCGCTGCTAAATCCCAGCCACATCTGGCCTAATGTGTGCTCGCGCGGCAGCAAGACATTCTGCAGCTGGGTGTGAGGACTGGAGGCGGGAGAGGAACTCGAGCACAGGGACTCCTAGAACACACTGAAAGTTCCTAGAGTTACAGGCGTGGGTCTGAGAGCTTGTGCCCCAAGAGGGAACAATCTAATGAGGGTTTAGAGATGAACAAATGAGATGAGGTGTAAGAAGTATTTAGCATTTTAAGTCAGTAAAGTGCCCGGCACACAGTGAGCCTCACAGTGTGTCAGCTTCACTAAGAGAGCAAAGGAGGAAATGCTCAGGTTTTTGGACCCCTTTGAACATGCACCAACATCATTCCTCTCCTGCGTGCCCACAATGAGGTCATTCTCTCTTGCAAATCACACCCAGCGAAAACACTAAGAAAGCGTTCCAAGCTTTTCATCAATAACCCTATAGAAGAGGTCTTCAAATCTGTAACAAAACATTTCAAATAGTACAGCCTTTCCTAACATGTAGCTCCTCTCATTTGTCATGCCTAAATTCAATTTACTATTTCAGTTTTAGTGTGTTGGAAGATCTAATTTCCAATTTCAATCAGTTCAACATTATACACATTTGCTGAGCACCTACCATGTGCAAGGCCATACACTAGGTATCAGGGATGTAAACACGCAGAAGACACAAGGCCTGTGTCCTTAAAGGCTCTCTTCAACACTGTGTCTTTACAAACTTCTCGTCCGTGCTCTGTCCACAGTTTCTTCTCTTGCGGAAAGACTGACTTTTAGAAAACACTGTAATTTTAACCATATAGCAACAGTATAATAATATTTAATTCAAAAAGTAAACCATTGCTTCGCTGCATTTTCAGCAAAGCTTTACCAAGCACAGAACTAAGCACGTTCTGTTAGCAAAGCTTATATCCTCAGAATCATTAAAGCCAAATGAACAGAAACATGTTTAAGGTGTCGTTTGCTTTTATCAGATTTTAAAAAGATAAAACTTGACATCAGAATCAATTCTACTGAGAAAGAGGATGTCTGTAGGTAACATTGCCCATTATTTGATTTCACAGAAATAATGCAGAATCTATTTCTGCTACTAGTTTAAGTACTTTTTAAGAAACAACACCCTACACAAAGTTATTTTTTTGTTGAGTCATCTGAACTGACCGAGGGTTTCAATATCATGGGGCCAACCTGCAATGTTAAAAGAATAAGAATAACTGAGGATGGCAAAAAAAAAAAAAAAAAAAAAATAGGATTAAATACATCACTTGATTCTAGCAAGGATCAGAAATCAATTCTGCTTCAGTAATTCTCTTAACAAATCGGAGAAGTCAAAATAGGGAGAAACGTGGTATGTTCTGCTCAGATTCAGAACAGAGATGCTCATATTCAAACACACTTCACTCACGTTACTCCCAAGACTGCATGTGGTATAACTGAGCCGAGTGTTCTCCAGATGGAGGATGGGAGGACTAACACCTTAGCAACACCTGCCCTGCACCAGATTCCACAGATATTATCTCACATTGTCAGTGACACCGCTTGACAGAATAAAAATGGTGGCCACCTCTTTAAACATAAAATGCCCCAAATGTTTGGCTCTCATTTTTATTTAAAACAATCCATTGCTTTCACAGTTGCAATAGTAGGATATTCTATACTCCTTAGCAGAGCTTGAACCCGCCTTGGGAGCAGCCAGGAGCAAGGAGGGGAATTAATTAAGGTAGAAGTGGCCACAGGACAGTAAGATACAGAGGTGCACCATCTTGCGTGCCAGGATTTCCCCCTCCAGCTGCAACAGAAGAAGCAACACATCCGAACAAAGCTTGTATTTACAACTAAACCTCTTCCTTCTTGATCTCATCCTGTGTCTTTCACCCAAACCTCTTTCAAACTTCTCCCAGCCCTCTTCCAGGGCAGTGTTAGCCAGGAAACACATTGCTCTACCTTATTACAAGTTACTTAATTTGCATGTGGCTTTTCTCATGATCACATGGACATGAGGGGATGAGGGGAGAGGTGTCCCATGGCCCAGGCAAACGGGGAACAGGAAATAAACAGTGTAAGCTTAACTGGACCTTTTGTTCCTCTCTCGTCATCACAAGATGGTAATTATTCTGCAGTGTCTTTTTCATCTTGCTCATTTTTCTCTCAGTGTTTAAGTCCCACATATTCTCTTTAATACCCTGATCTTTATTTCAATCAATTAATATGTAAGAATCCCTAAGCATATTTAATCTCATAATTACAAAATCTCATAATTTACAAAATCTCTTGCCAAAAAAAAAAAAACTCTGTTGAGAACCCTACATGGCAGGAACTATCTTAAGAGCACCCACATATTCAAATAATTATTTCTGACAAAAGTCCCAAGGGTAGTTACTAACATCATTCTTGTTTCAGGAAAGGAATAGGACAGAAGGGCCAAGGTCTCACAGCTAGTAAGCTTTGGTGTTAGGATACAAATGTAAGCCTTTTTAATGCAAAATCCACACCTTTAATTATCATACTTACATTCCACACATTAAATTCCCCAATTGTAATAGAAGGGAAAATTCTTAGCAGCATTATTCATCAAACAATAGGGAATCATGCAGAAAGCAAGTTCTGGTTGTACATTAGATGACCTACAAGCCAAGGTCATGCAAGACAATGTCTAGGCAGGTGGACTGGAGGCTGCCAAAATCTCCTGCCCTAATCCCCAGCCCCTCTTTGCTTCCTCCATGTAGAGAGCTTTTCCCACCCTCTCATACGTCTATTTCCAGAAGGCCCTGATGCGTGCATAGAAGCCCCTCTGGTCTCGCTGCCCCAGGATCACCCAGGATCCGTTAGGCCCGTCAGATTCTCTACCCCAGAGATTTCGGAATTGGGTTTGAGACTCACTTGGGTTCTGAACTTGAAAAGGGATGTACTGGTAGTTGGGGTGATCTACATAAGAGACAGAGAAGAACAAATCACATCTACAGAGACTGGCAGAAATGAGATTCTGTTAGACCCTTGAGAGAGAAAAAAAATAACTTTGGTTTTTTAACTTTAGAGTTTCCAGGTCCAGCCCCTCAAACCTGTGTATATTTCACGCTCCTGAGTTCTTAATACACCCTGATCCTCCCAACATAGTTTCTCACACACACACACACACACACACACACAGGGTATTCTAAAACTTAATCAAGTCACACTAGGTTTCTGTTACTTGGAGTCAAAAATGACTGAAAACAAGAATCAAAATTATTACAAATGTATCAACAAAGCTCGCTTCTCGAGTCTGTTTATCACACATAAAATGCTAACACTCCTGTGCTACCAGTTCAGTCAATAAAGATCACGCACATGAGAATCAGACACCCTGTGATTTACTTTGGTGCCAAAGCCGGCCACACAGCCTACTGAGCCCTGTTTCATCAAACAGACAGATGCTTGTGTTCTGCTTGTGCTGGCCCACTGGGGCAGAGGTCCTGGGGTGGCTTCAGAGTCACAGATTAGGGCTAGATGACACTGGGTCTAGCAGACCGTGTAAGAGGGTCAAGATCCAATAAGTCAGAATCCTGAAGCCAGGGATCCAAGTTAGCCGCAAGAGTTCTATGGCCCCAAACCCTGTGAGGCCCTGCATGTGCCTGGTTCCTAAAATGTTACTCACAGGTCACCAAGGGACCTCTCAAGAGACATGTGGTTTCCCCAGGTAGAAGTGCAAACTTCTCTTAGGAGCCCCGTGTTGTTCTTTTAATCATTAAATGCTTCAGACCCTTGACTGAGTATTTATTTCCGTATCAAATAATGTGTTATTAAAATGTAAGGTAATGATGATTATTTGGTGGCTAAGAATGTAGTTCTCTGGAGTCACACAGATGAGGTACCCATAATGTCCCCTCTTAGTAGCTGCATGAACTTCAGCAAGCTGCTTGACTGCTCTGCGCCTCAGGCTCACGGCTGTAAAAGGAACGCAGTGACAGCACGCTTTCATACACTGCGTTGTGAAAGTTAAAGGAGCTGATGCTTTGGACGTTCCTGGAGAAGCACCCCCCGACCCCACGCAGAGAAGGTGCTCACAAATGTACTCACCATCACCATCTGCCCTCTTAGGAAGCACCCACCACTTTTCAGGTCATAACAAGTGTCCCCCTCCTGCTGTTAACCCACTTGTATTCACTTCTCTATATAGACGATGCTTTATTATACAATAGTTAAATGATGGTTTTTCTCAATCTAAACATTTAAGAACAAAAGCTCTCTTTTTCTTCAGTTCCCTTTTTATACAGAACCTACTTCCTACCCCCTCAAATCCTAGATTCCTAGCAGTTTGGGTCTCTCAAGTTCAGGAAATCCTAGAGGACTGATGTGGAGCTAAATGGTCATTCTCCTTGTGTCTCCTGTTAAGAATGATTCATGCCATTAAATGAGTGGATGGGCCACAGATCATCTCCTAAGCAAATGCTGTCTGATTAGGTAAACATACTGACTGTATGAGGTATAAGTTTCGGGACCTGAAAGCAGGAAACCTAAAACCCCTTTTCTACATAAGAGACCAACACTGACACTTGGTTCAGTTTGCCCTTAGGATTTACAAAACTGACCTAGGACAGGGACTCCCAGAGCAGAGAAAGCACCTCCTTTTAGAGACTGTAACCTCCAGATGGTGTTGACCATGAAACTTTATGTTACAAAATAGCCCGCCTGCATTTCCCTGTGTGACTCACTCGTATCCTGTGGTTGGCACTTGTATGGTTGCAGTTGTTACTCTGAAAATGAGGGATGAGGTTATGTGACAGACAGGCAATGACATTCTGCTGCCTCCATCTCTAGCATATTCTCTAATTAACATGCAATGTTGGGTGCGTGAGAGGACATGGTCTAAACCAAACCAGTGACAATCACACTCTGAAGTGCATTTGCTGTATCTCTTTCGAATTTACTATTTGCTTTTTCTTCCCATATGATTTCTCAACAAAATGCATCTCTTGGGTTTGGTGCAGTCACGTATGTGTTCTCAACATGAAAGCTCCACTGCTTATAAGCTGCATACAGATTAACATCATCTCCTTGGAGTCCTCGCCATCCAGCCTTCATCTGCCTGCAACCGTTTAATCACAGGTGCCTTCAGAAAGGTGGGCAGTTAGGCGACCAAATGGACCAACAAGGGTAGAGCTCCAATGGAATAATTCCATTTCCGAAAAACAAATGACACAACTCTTATCTCATCCCTCACTTCCATTTCCATTTGGACATAAATAGGAAACTGCTAAATTCTACGTCCACTCAAAAGCAGTTTGTGCTTATGCAGAAAAATAAACAAACGGAAGATTTACATCCAGGAACCAGGACAGACGGAGCTGTGATTCTTGCTAAGTATTTCTTTCGAGCATATTAGTGGGCTTGGTATCTCATACGATTAAACAGAGTGAGTCCAAGGTGCTACTTAGAGAGCAAATTCACTGAAATCAGAATTTAGGGGTTGGTGACAAGCTCCGTGAAGAACTTGAGCTGGAAGCTAGGGCTAAACTTTGCCTGGAAATGTTAAAGAGGAACAAAAATTTTATCTCAAATGTGAAGAAAATGAAAGTATGTACCAAAGATGATCGCCATTAATTTTATTGTTGTTGACATTGAAGCTATAGGTCAAGGTTTTTTTAATGGCTTTACCCATGCACCCCTCATTATTTCATGTTTATTTTCAATTGTAGTGAATCCTTGCATGATGCATGGGGAGGAAAGTGTCTGTGGAACAGTATACTTGCAATCTTTCCTCTCCTTTATTGAGAAGGTCTCAGAAAAGAAAATGAAGTGGCCCAGATAAATCTCCTTGAAAATACGCTAATGACAGACCAACTGGCAAACTCATGAATGGCGTTCGCTAGGAGAATCTTCATCTATGAAATGCTTCCAGTAGGATATACCTGGTCTGCCTGGGGTTGTCCGTGGTAAACAAGTCTGGACTCTGGATCAATGGGACATGGGTCCCTGGAAAATGCTATGTGAGCTTTGTAAATATCAGAGTATAAAATGGAGGTGTTTGTATAAGTTGTGCACAGCAGACATTTCTTAGACACTTTGCATGCTAAATTTTGCTAGAACTTGCCCACAGAGACCAAGAAAGTGCTGGCCTGGGGAGCTATATTGTCAGTCCTCAGCTTTTCCCTGCTTTACCCTCACCTGGTGATCATCTGTATCCTTAAATTAATTACCCATCTTGATACTGGTTAATAGCTTAGCTTCTGTGCTCTTAACAATTTGATCAATGCCTCAATTTGCAAACAGTTTGATCAATGCCAACAATTTGATCAAGTTGCAAAATGATGATGTAGCATTTAATATTATAAACACAAGTATTATACTTTAATTAGTTATTATTTTACATATAAATGCAAAGTGAAACTGATTCAAATTATTCAGTTACAGAATTGCATCTATATTAAAGTGATATTTGTTAAAAGGTAGACATTCACACTCACACAAACATTTGTAAATATTTAAGAAATAATCTGGAAGATGATGTATGCAAAAATGTTATCTGTAGATTAAAACTGAGTGGAGGAGACTCGAGAGTCTCTTCTTTCTACACTTTTCAAATATAATCAGGTATTATTAAAATAAAAATCTAATATAGACACATTAAAAGTAAAAAGTATTTTATAAGCAATACAATGGCTTTGAAGAGAACACCATAGTCACAATGAGGACTAGAAGTGATAGCAGTCTCCTACGATTCTCATCAGCCAGTTTATTTCTGTTGTTTGCTTTGTGTGCCATAGTGTCAAGTAAATCCTGGGTCACTCAGATAAGCCGATCCCAATGCTAAGCATTTTTCAGTTTTCCCTGCAAACACTAGTTTTCAGTCGCCTCATTTAAAAAGTGACAGTGAAGGAGTAATTACAGCTGACCTTTGAACAATGCAGGGGTGAAGGGCACTGTACAACTGTACGACGTTATAGTCTGCCCTCCTTATCTGGGGGTTAGGACCCAACCTCCTTATCCAAGGATTCAACCAACCGCTGATCATGTAGTACCGTTGTAGGTATTTACTGAAAAAAATCTGCATATAAGTGGACCTGTGCACGTCAACCCTCCTGTTTAAGTCAACTGTATATTTGTTTCAAAGTTGAAAATTAAGAATATCTAAAGAATGCTTGATTTTTAAAATAAATATAAAAAGTGAGACAAGAGACTATAGCTGGGCAATTCCGTTCTTACCTACATGCCCTGGAGAAGCTCTCACAGATTTGCACAAGGATATGATTTACACAACCATAAACACTACATCATTTTTATAAGAAAGGAAGATTGTAAACAACTCTTACACGCATCAGTTGAGAGATGGATAAATTCACTGCGATATATTCTTACAATTGTGTATTACTGCATGGCAGTCAAATAAATGAAATAGGGAAGATTTACCAGCATGAATAAATTTCAAAAAAGGTGAATAAATAGAGGGAGTTGTGGAAGATTACACGTAGTAAAACAGTATTTACTTTGATTTTTACCAACAAAAACACTGTATTGTATCTTAAATATCAGCCTGTGGAACATACAGGTATGTTAAAATATTAAAATCATGGCTGTATAAGATACATGGCAGCGCCAGAATAGCACTGAGTAGAGGTGGGGAGAGGAGGGGGAGGGAGGGAACTGCAACAGAGAAGGGGTCGCTGTACCCCTAGCGATTTATTTCTTTAAAAAGTTCAGTAAAAGATTAAAAGTTGATATCCGTTATATTTGGTTAGGAGATACACAGGTGTTCATTATGCCTTTCTCTAGTTTTGAGATACTTTATATCTCAAATGATATAAATTGTTTTATATAATATACACATATATGAAATGTGTCTCTAAAGATACTAATAAATGATATATTATAAAACTAATAATATATTATTGATGTTCTTTTATACATACATACAAGGTATACGTATGTATAAAATATGTAGTTATTTATGAAAACTAGTTTACATACAAAAATGTATAATGGGTATCCTATAAATATACATACATAATTCAAAGAGAGAACATTGCAGAATATATTATAGATGTGCATTACAATCAGATAAGAAGCAATACGAAACACCCCAAAATGGTATCACAGAATCCCTATATGATGTTACGCATGTCTGTGTTGTTGCCTGTCTGTGCATAGTAGCTAATGCGATCGTACACATATGGACGAGGCACAGCTTCAAACCTTCCAAATCAATGACCATTCACCAAAAGTTCATATAAATGAATGAGATGACGGAAGATTAATTAATTCTGAGCTCTGCACGGAGGCAGCAACATTGACAAATAAGAACTGACCCTTATGTTGTGATTTCTGTGTGCCGTACCTACTGGTCTAACTGCTTTACCTATTTAAGCTCATTCACTTCCTACATAGCTAAACAAGTTAGGTACTATTATAGTACCCATTACACAGATGAGGGCATGCACCACAAAGAATGCAAGCGACCTGTTGCACAGCTAGGAAGTGCTGAAGGCAGCGTTTGAACTAAACCCCCTGGCTGCCAAGTCTGTGTTCAGAACTAAAGTTACTTAACTTCTGTGTGCCTCCTACCTTCGCCCATCTTATACATATTTACTTTTGGATCAGACAACAACCTCAGATTCAAATTGAGATGACTGGGTGTCAGGGCCCCAGGGCTCAAAGTCTGGCAGACTGTGACCAGGCACCTCTGCAGGCTATGTTGTGGATAAGGACCACCGTGGGTGTGACAGACCCTCCACAGGTCACAGGCTCCTCTCTGTGACACCTGAGCAGTACACACCACTAACACCAATCCTTAAAGGACAAGCATTTTCCATAAAGAAGAAACAAAACTGCATTTAGCCCATGGGACATATAACTTAGGACCTTTAATTTTATTTATTTTTAAACTTTAAACCTTTTTGTTAACACCAAAAATAGGTTGCCTCGGTTTCTCTTGGTTGAGCTGGAAAACTGTAAACTATGGCTGTGCTCTCTTTTTCTAACAATTAGCTCCAGCTCTTCCCAAGGCAGAGCTAAGATCCAGATGACCTTTCTCCTAGCCCGGGGTTTCTGCGGGCTGAGCATGTAAAAAAATCAAAGGCAGAGGAGAAAATGGAACTTGACAGTCTCCACGCAGAAGGCTGAGGGGTACTCCGAGATGCTGCTCAACCATTAAGGGCTCCAGGATTCCAAATGGCCAGATCTGTGCCAGGCAGTCTCGGTCAACACTTCGCTTGCTGTGGTCTTTTAGGGTCAAAGGAAGGTTCCAGAGAAAGATGAGCAAAATCAGTACCTTCATGCCAAATCCAAGACATCAGGGTGAATAGTACCATCTGTACCTCTCATTGAACTGGGGGAAGTGGCAGAATGAGGACCTGGCAGCTACATCCTTTGTCTAGAGTTTACTGAGCTGGCGTAAAGCTACGCCGAGCCTTGGAGTTTATGTTTCTTCCCGATGACCAACGCGTGCTGTAACGACAGCCTGCATTTAACGGAACACAACAGCAGTGTAGACGTATACCAGGAATGAATTTCATGAACCAGACAGATGTCTGAGGTGGGGAGAAGAGACAAGACATAGAAGCAAGTATTCAGCAGCTAAAAGAGCTGCTCAAATAATTGAAACGGGATATTTTTATGGGTCTTGAAAGAAGTATTGAAAACACCATGCATTATTTACTTTTTAAATGGTAGGTTTTCTATTGTGTCAGCTAAAAACCCCTTCTTCTTACTGGGGATAAAAACAATCACCACAACAAAAATGGTCCTTCGTTGACTCAAAGACAGGTGTTCACAGAGAGGTCTGATTATGGGGTCTCGCTTTCAAATTCTCACCCAGAGACTTCACTCTGTGGCTTACTCGCGTGATCTCAGTTCAAATGAACAGAAACCAAATGTGAAGAATGGGGAAAACTGACTTTCAACTATTTGATTTTGTGACTTTGAGATTCAGCCCTTTTCTGTGTTCATTGTACAGGCCTTGAAGAATTCAAACGAATTGTGTCTTTGAGGGGGAGATTTAAAAGAATGACAAGATCTTAATATGAAAGGCAAGATGCTTAACGAGGAGGTGATTGCTGCACTGTTTGGGATATTTATTTAAGTTCCTGGAAAATAGCAGTGGCTTAAACACTTGGTTATTTATTTCTCTCTTTATGTGTCTATATTTCCTCTTCTAAGGACACCAGTCACATTGGATTAGGGTCCACCCTAATAATCGTATTGTAACTTAATCCCTGCCTCAAATACAGTCACATTCTGAGGTCCTGGGGGTTAGGACTTCAACATTTGTATTTTGGAGGGACACAGTTCAGCCCCTACCAGTTACAGTATAAGCACTAAATATGTACTGTTGGCCTCTTTTGTTCTTCAACAAAAGAACTGCTTTTTGTTTGGAGTCTGCTTTCTCCCACTCTGGGTCCGCCTGGACGGAGGAGAGGTCCAATGCTGGGATCAGCACACCACATTCTCCAGGCCTGGTAGTAGGTTCAGGAACCAATGCAGTCAGAGTGGATCTCAGGGATTCTGCAGGGATAAGCGGAGTGGGGCTTTCTGCCTCTGGCTAGGTTTTCATCCAAGAGGTTGTGCTGCAGCCAATTTACCATCATTGGGAGAGATTCTGGAATGGAGTGATGGGGGGGGGGGCGGCGGCGTGGTGCACCACAGCATCAATCCCACTGAATGAAGCAACAAGAATTGGAGAGAAAGAAAGTTCGAT
Organism: Camelus ferus; assembly: GCF_009834535.1. Taxonomy (NCBI): domain Eukaryota; kingdom Metazoa; phylum Chordata; class Mammalia; order Artiodactyla; family Camelidae; genus Camelus; species Camelus ferus. Next base: position 8,880,752 of record NC_045714.1, on the reverse strand, counting down.
TGACATCATGTGAATCCCAGATCTAGCCACATGCCTGAAGCCAGCACGACCCTCAGATTTTTCAGCTGTATTTTTTAAAGTAAATTGATGCCCTACATCGTAGGGATGTTGAAACATCCTCAGTTGTTGCACTGACATATCCTTTCTTAGAAACAAGAGGGGGAAAAGTTGATAACATGTCATTGAACAAGTCTATGCAACAGGAGTGCTATTAGAAGTTCATTGTAAAAGTCACCTTGACTTCTTTGAAGCCGTGTGAGACTAAGACCGTCTTTCTAGGAAGTAGCAAGCATCCCACTCATTAAACATTAAGACATCCATACTTCACGGCATTAAAACATTCTTAGGATCATTTTTGTCCCTGCTTAAATGGTCAGTGTTTCTTCATTCTCCTTGAAGCAGTCTACAATTTATCATGTCATTCTCTTACCCAAGGTAATATTCGGGGCAAGGGGCTTCAATTAAAGCCACCATCCCAGAAACCTCAGAATCAAGGTTGCCTCCCTTAAAAATACATAGGCAATATTGTGCCCACATCTGTATACCATGGCTTTGGAAACTTAATGGAGATAAATGTCATTGGCTTCTCATTGTTGCACTCAACTGGCAGGACAAACCATTCCTGGACGTGCCAAGCCCTGAGTATCTATTACGGGAGGATGATTATTTACGATGCACTTCAGCCCTGCCAGAATGCTACCTTGGCATCACTAGAATTTCCAGGAGAAGGAGACCCCCAAAGCAGTTGGCTTCTATAGACTTAAAAACCCTAGGGTCTCTGCATAATGTATGTGTGTTAGAGAGAAAACACACCATTAAACTGCAGCCTTTCAGAGCATGATGTCACAAGTCAGATCCTATTAAAGGAAGCAGAAGATGAATGTTTGCTCCCAGCAGCTGGAAGGAGTCAGAAAGGAAATACATTGTAAATCTTTCCTCTGCGTGCCTAAATTGTAAAAGATGACTTTCTGCTTCACGCAGACTTCTTCCAGTGAATAACTTCTTCCCAAGGAAGACATTCTAGGCATTCAGTAAATGTGATATATGGGGAGGCTGATTAGCAGAGGGGGGTTTGTGTGTGTGGCACAGTTTATTCTCCCAAATTAAAACCTAACTGGATTTTCAGGAAGAAGATGGTATCTGGGGAGTGACCAGGGAGGTGCTGGAACCCCCACCAGGCAAAGGGGATGGGTAGACAATTCAAAAGAATAAGTTGATTCACAAAATACCCCTAGCTGAACGCTTCATTTTCTTTAAGCATGAAGATGCCCTTGCGGTACTTCCCACAGACCGGACCACGTGTACGATGACCCCATCTCTCCACAGCGTTTAGGCACCTCCTGGACCCAGAGCTTTGGCTTCATTATCTATAAATGATGCTAATGGCATTTTACTTGGTAAAGCCTTAAACAGATTAAAATTAAGAATAGCATGGGGCCCGCCCTCCAGCACCATTTCATAGGCACATATGGAGGCAAGCCCTGCGCCCTATACGGTAGTAGATTTTGCAAGAGCAAGGGGCCAGCTGGGGAGGACAGAAGGGCCTCCCATAGCCCGATATATAGAGGAGGGAGATCCTCTTTGGAAGAGGACCAAGAACCCAAAATCAAAGCTACCATATAATTTTAAAGTATTGCTAAATGTTTCTCATATATGGTACACACGGACATCTGCATACATCTGGCCAGACAGCCACAGCTTATGTCTTTACTTCTGTGAGTGCACCACAGTGATATATGCCACCAAGCAGCTTAGGTGAAGGCTAAGCAAAATGAACACAAAAAGAGGAGGGGCAGGAAGAAGAGGAACACAACGGAACAAGGTGAAAAGGACACACACACAGAATGGAAAAGCTGGGAAAAGGATACGGATGGAAAAAGGTTGTCAGTAGGTTTATTATTAAGTGTTGTTCCCATGTCTCCAAATTAGAAACACACATTCTGTTGAGCTGAACTTAATGAATGGCTGCCATATTGAATTGTGGAGATACTGGATATTGGACAGAAGGTTAGTTTGAATTTAGAGTGCGAAATTCATGTTCCAATTTGTCATTCTAAAATAACAGAATTAACCTTATCCCCTCGATATATCGATTGACCTCAACATTTTGGGGGAGGAGGAATTCTGCAATTCAGATATTCGTAAAACATTGATTACAACAACATTCTAGATAACAGCCTTCAGATTTTAGAAGGGCTGTTACAAAATAAGATATAGAGGGACTAGTTCTTGTAAAACTCCCAAAGTTTATTCTAGCAAGTCCAGAAGTATATTAAAAATAATAATAATATTAAAATGTTGACAAACTATAAGGATTTGTTGTACAATATTTGATTCTAAAAAGAGTGACATGTGGAGAGATTTCAAAAAACAAAAGAGCAATGATAAAACATTCAAACCCCAAAATTTAGAGATCATCCTGAGAGCCAAGGGGAAAGGAACTCTACACATCATCCCCCTACAAACCAGGCGTGACAAATATTCTTCAAACTCTGTGTCAAATCTGAGTCCAAGTCATTACCTGTGTTGAGAAAATTTCTGAGGCTAAAACGGAAAACAGTTGTTTTCTATTCACATTTCTATTTCTTTATTTTCACCACTTCTGTTTATCCCCACATTGGCCAACACTCCAACACCAGCTGGGTGACCTACAATTCTATTGAATTCTGACAGTATCCACCCTGGAATTCGCATCAGATCCCACAGCTTAATGGCTTAATCCCAAAGACTGCCCCCACTTCAGATATCAACTGCATGTGACAGACCAGCCATAAACTTCCAATGCCGGAACTTGAATAGCCACACAGGAAGAGAAGACACCTCGGGAGGAAGAATTCACATGGGCAAGATGATAGATCATTGAGACGGCCCACGTTGGGGGGGCAGTGAGGAGACTGAACAACCGTAGAAGGAGGCAAGTTTAGTAGGTAGGGAGGCGTAAGGTACACAGGCTGCACTGGCCCCCAAAGCTTTATGTAACAGAGAGACTGTGTGTTGAGTTTTGTTTGTCTTGGTTTTATAAGCAGGTGACGTAACATTTGGTCTTGTGCAAAGATGACTTGGTTGAAACGGGGAAGACATATTAGCAAATTTGCATGGAGTGACTCAAAGCAGGAAACCAATAATTCCGTTTAATGTGTAAAAATATTCCCCAGACAACTTTTCTCACTTGAGCACTGGCAGGACAACTGATAACCACTTAGAACTTGGGGAGAATGTTCATTTCCCTAAAATGTGTTACTCTGCCTTGCCATCAGTAAATGGAATATTGAATGATTGATTATAAATTTATAAATTATTCTGCCATTGTGCAGCCATCAGAAGGCACTTCTGAAGCATCTTCCCATATGGGGCCTCATAACAAATTATTAATATGTCCACATGCTGTGGAAGCCACTTTGCCCCCAAGCTCCAGAGAAATTCATGTGAGCAACATGTGCTTCCCCTTTCCTTAATGATCAGTGACAAATACCAGGGGAAAAATCCAACATGAAAATGTAAGACAGTTTAGAAAATAATTTCAAAATAATTCAATTAGCATCTCCCATTTGCCTTCTGCACCCAGAAATTTTTTTTTGATATGAAAACTTACATAAGTAAGTAATGAAAGTATAAATTACAACTTAGCAGTATCAGCCCCTACAGAGACACGGGGGCAAGGGCTTATATCTCAAGGGCCACCCTAGTCCCCCTGGACTGTGCCACCCTGAGCTGTGACATGGAAAACAGAATGCATGCTATGGAATGCAGTCAGTCTCCAATTGTCTGCTCTAGCGGAAAGGATGATACCCTTTCGTGTTGTAACTTATAGCTTACATTCTGTCCTAACTAGACCATAGGCAGCCCACGGTGAGAAAAGAAAATGCTCATGAAGTGAAAAGAGCATGAATTTTGAGGATAACATTTAAAGACTTTCTTTACCACTCTAAAGGTTATCTGTTGTGTCTGCTAATCTTTGCCACCCCTCTTCTGGCAACATCACTCCAATTTTTATGTGCTTAACAATCTCTCATTTACTCTCTGTCCCTGCAGAGGGTTCAGGTCCATTCTCCCCTTTCCACTTTCCCAACTCCAATTCCACGGATGGTCATACAACTCAGACACGATCAGTGTTTCTGCTACCATGCTTGCGTAACAAACCCCCTCAAAACATAGTGGCTTAAGACAGCGGCAGCCTCCTCTTTGCCCCGGACACGCAATTTGGGCAGAGCTCAGCAAGGACAGCGCTCCTCGGCTCCACTCAGTGTCGGCTGGGGTCGCCTGAAGGCGGGGGCTGGAATCATCTGAAGTCCTTCTCATGTGTCTGGGGGTTGATGCCGGCTGTCAGCTGAGGTCTTAACTTTGTAGCCCCTCCATGTGGCCTGGGCTTCCCCCCAGCGTGGTGGGGGCTTCAAAGGGGAGTGCCCTGGGACAGAGACCCAGGTGAAAGCATTCTGTTTCTGAGCTTGCCTTGGAAGTCCTGCAGAATCCCTTCCACGACATTTTCTTCATTAAGGTGATCACAAAAACCCACCTGACTTCCAGGAGAAACGCAACAAGCTGCTTTTCCATCAAGAGTGGCAAGGTTCTGGAAGAGCATTCCAGACCCGCTTACCACTGTGGTTATTTCTGGAAAAAACAGTCTTCCACATCATCGTCTTGCACCTCTCTGACGTTGGTTCAGGCTCTGGAATTCCACTCCAACAAGACTGGATCTTAAGAATTTTCATGGGACTATTATATAGTCTTTCTCTATTTGAGATATGCAGAGAGGCTGGGCGGGATATTGGAGCTTCTGATAAGATGCGTGTGCTGAATCAAGCTAACCCAGAAGAACCAAGAAATACAGAAAGGCAGATACAGTCACACAGTCTCTGGGCCAATTTCTGAGATTTTCAATTTCACAAACTACCAAATTCATCTTATTTTCTCAATCTGAAATGAGGATATTCCCCTCCCAGTTGCTTCTAAAACTTCTTGACCCCTCAGACCATTTACCAGGTGAGTAACCTCAAACAAGATATTTAATTTGAGTTTTTATTACTTTCCTGCAAATGGAGTGCACACCACACGGAGTTCTTCTGAAGATACGATGGGAAAGCAAACATCGCTTATGTGAGTCAGTCACGGACAATGGCCTTCACTTACAGGTGAGTCTGCAAGAACCATTTCACCTTCGTTCAGTTCAAGGAACCTGGTCTGAAACCCAATAGAAATCCTAAAGACATCATGATTAAGTTGAGAACTCTTCCCCACATAACCACAAAACCTCAATTAATCAAGACACTACTAGGTGTAAGATGCATTGTGACTGGGAACCTGGCACGTTTCCTTCATTGCTAGACCATCGGCTGCATGGGAGGGGATATCAAATTTGCCTTGTTTATTCCCGTATCACCAGCCCCTGGCACAGCGCTCGCTGCAGTGTAAGTACTCACATATCAATAGAAAGGCTAACGATGGGCTAAACCCTCAATGAACTTCTTTTTTTAAAGTTTATTTTAGAAAAACAAGATACCTGACATAATCAAGTTGGACTTGGTGGTTTACTCGAACTTAACCTTCCAAAGGTACTTCTGAACGTTGTATGTCTCCATCACTGTGTGTTCTGTCTTGTCTACCTATAATCCTGTTAAAGTTTCCATCATTCACTGCTTGAATAAATATTCATTGGGTATCTGTCATGAGTCAGGCTCTGGAGAGGACTCTACTGGGTTATGTCTTAAAATACACCAGGTTGATGAAGTTTACAAAATCGTGGTTTAGCTGAATGCACCAACTCCGTGATTTGGGTGTGTTATGACCTCAGTCGCTACCCAGGTCACCCACTGGGTCTTGGAGCAAGAACAGCAGTGTTCCAGAGGTTTCCAACTTGCTTCCCGTGGACCATTTCCACACTGGAGGCATGTTGGTTCAGGGGGCACGATGACAGGTATTAGATATCTGTACCCTGATTGTAATGGGTAGCTGTAAATGTGCTAGAATTCCACGTGAAAATCCATACTTTCCAGCTTCTTTTGGAAAATTAAAAAATACAGCACAATTGTTCCCACAATCACAAGAGGCAACGCTCAGCTGGAAGTGGGTGGTGGTTTCCCCTCTTCAGACAGGCAGTCCCGTCCTCCTCCAGCTCACTTTCCTCCTTTAGCTTCGCTGCCCGGCCCCGGCAGGGATTTCGGTCCACAGCCCCTCCCTACAGGACCTAATACACGCAGCAGCTCAGCCCAGGGCAGGCTGACTTCATCGAGACGCACACTTGCTTCCCAACTCTTCCCTGCACTAGTTACATGTTGTGTTACTTCTCTAAGCCTCAGGTAGCCTGTCTCCAAAGTGGCAGGAATAACAGAACTGTCTTCAAGGATGCTGAGGCGATTGAATGAGCTACATAAAAATGTCCTCATTAGGGGCTGTATCAGTCAGGCAGAGACACTGTAACAAAGTGTCACAGACCTTGAGGCTGAAACGACACATTTATTTCTGCATAGTTCTAGGAGCTAGACTGGCCAGGACCAACATGCCAGCTGGTTTGGCTCCAAATGAGACCCCTTTCCTGGGCTTGAAAATGCTCCACTCTCTCGTAGACTTTTCTCTGCACACACACACTCCTCCTCGCGTGAGCACACGAGTTCTGTTGGATGGGGGCCCAACCCTGTGACCTCATTTCACTTTAATTACCTCCTGAAAGGCCCTAGCTCCAAATACAGCCACAGTGCGGGGAGTGGGGGGTCCAGGCATCAGCCTGCGGATCTGGGGGAAGAGAGAATTCAGTCCACAACTGGCATTTCCACAAATGAGCTTAAGACAATATGGGGGACATTTTACTACACATTTTGCAGAAGAACAAACAGAGACAAGGGCAGCAAGATTGCCTGACTAACTTGACGCAGGCAGCAAACGGAGGAAATTGGGTTAGAGCTAGGTCGGGCTCCAAATTCTGCTGCACATCCCCTCCACGTGGCCGTCCAGTCAACTCTCGCCTTGGGGTTTTCCATGCCCCACACATCCACTTTCCCTTTCTACATGCACAGGACTCTGCACAAACTTGGCTATGGCTCCCATTTGGAAAACAGTGTTAGAAAAAAAGATCCCCTTTAAAAGGAAAAGAAAAGAAAAGCAGCAGCATGGGTTAACCAAGACAGATCCCAGCACCGTCACTGTCACACCACGCCTTCCAGGCCCCGCTGGCTTAATTAACAAGGTAAGTGACCAGTTACTTGTGGGAATGAGACACTCAGTCGGAAAGACATGAGGAAAACGTGTCACTCTTACAGTTACTCTAGAGCCGTGAGTGAAAGCCGGGGCAGCAGCAGCGGCATGCTGGGGCGATTTTCACTTTACGTAGCCACTCTCAGTCATACCCCCATCAGTCGCATCTCTGCCATCACAAACGGCCACAGACTTAACGGCTCAAAGCAGCACATGTTTATCACCCCAGTTTTATTGGTCAGAAGTCTGAGCAGCCTCAACTGGGTTCTCTCTCGCTCAGGGTCTCCCCAGGCTGAAGGGGAGGTTCGGCCAGTCCGGGATCTTATCTGGAGGCTCTGGGGGAGAATCCATCTCCAGGCTCCTCAGATTGCTGGCAGAACTCAGTTCCATGGGGTTGCATGACTGAGGTCCCCACTTCCTTGCTGGCTGCTGGCCAGGAATAATTCTCAACTTCCAGGGGATTTCCACATCCCTAGGCTCTTCGCCTCCTTCATCTTCAGAATCAGCAAGAGCATATCCAGTCCTTCTGTTGCTTCCAGTCCCTCCTGAATTCTTGGAGGAAGCAGTGCCGTAAAGACCCCTGTGATTATTTTCAGACCGGCCTTGAGAGTCCAAGATCATCTTCCCAGTTTAAGGTCAAATGATTAGCAACCTTAATTACATCTGTAAAGTCCCTTTAACCGTGTAACATAACACACTCACAGGCATGAAACTGGGGGGTGGAAATCGTGGGGACTGAAATTCTGCCGATCCAACCCACCCAACCAGCGTGCCCTAGCACGGACCTTCATGAGTCGTGCTGATTCCCAGCTTACCGAGTTGATGATACGCTTTGAAAAGCACAGAAAACTGGAGGGAATGCATCACTTCCACTTCTCCCCTAGAATTATGCTGGGATAAAGGGGAAGACGGGGGGCGGTGGGAGGCTGGGAGAGGCTGAAGGGTCATGTGTGCAGTGATCACTCATCCAAGAGGGAGGCAGGTGGGCATCGCAGAGACTGAAGTCATCCACCTGAACCAAGGAGAGAAGGCTGCTAGGACATGAATAATGAGGCAAAAAGGATTCTAGATAACCTGATGACCATAAAAGGTAGCTTTAAAGAAACCAGAAGAAAGGAATGTATACACACACACACACACACACACACATATCACACACGTATATATACACATATATACACACACATACACACATATTTTACGTTTTAGACTGGGTTAAAAAAGAAAGAAGTGTTCTAAAAAGTTTTTCTACTGTGTCCAGTTTCTGCTAAAGGTAGCCGTGGTTTGTCAGTGACACTAGTAAGTGTCCATATTTACCAAGCCTCCATGTGTGGCAGTCACATCGCATTCAATCCATAAACCTTACAGCTGAATGCTGTGGGGTCATCATAGTCAGCATTATTTACAGGTAAAAAAAAAATGAAGCATAGGTACAGTTAAGACATTTGCCCAAAGTCACACGGCTAAGAAAGCTGGAAGCTGGATTAAAACCCCAGTAGCCTAACTCTGGGACTCACGCTCATAAGCATCTCTGTTCTTTTCAGGAAAACATTCTCCAGATTCAGTATGAGGCGTCCTGAAGATGTAAACATTGTAGTAACAACAGGCTGCAGAAATAATGAAGTCAGTTGTGGCCTGTTGAGCCCGACAGAGCCAGGAAATGGGAGCAAATAACTCAAAAAAAGAAAAAAAAAAAAAAAGAAAAAAGAAAAAAGCAGTGGAATTATTTCTGCATCTTAAGACACGCGAGATAAAGTGGGCCGGTGACAGTGCCTCTAAGCAGTGTCTGCATCTCCACAAACTGAAGGTCCCGATGGTCCAGGGACCTGCAGTTGTCCTCAGATACCTGCTTCTAACTCAGGTCAACTGTGAATAAGTGAGCTGAGTTGAACGGCTTTGAAACTGGAAACTGAAATTTGCAGATTATTCAACAGGGGGAAAGAAATCCTATGACTGAGACCGATTCTTAATTTTAGAATAATTCTGCACGGTTCTAGAGATTTTCACAGTGTGTGGACCACAGACTATTCTGTCCAGTGACAGCCACAAAAGTAAGGTTGCTTCTCTTTCCAGAACTCTAACTGCTGTGGCCCTGGTAGGATGGGCTGAATGATGGCTCCTGAAGATGTCCACATCCCAGTCCCCAGAACCTGTGAACTTGTTACCTTACGTGGCAGAAGGGACTTTGCAGATGTAATTAAGTTAATGGATAATCTTGAGGTCCTGGATTATCCTGGTGGGTCCAACAGAGGGTCAGAGGGAGATAAGCAACAGAGCACAGGTCAGAGATAGAAAGATTTGAAGATTCCAGGCTGCTGGCTATGAAGATGGAGGAAGTGGCTTTATGCAAGCCAAGGAGGGCAGGTGGGTGAGAGATGCTGCAACGGCCAAGGAAACAGACTCCCCTCTAGAGCCCCCGAAGGAACAGAGCCCTGCTCACACACTGATCTTAGGACATCTCACTTCCGGAACTTGAGATGATAAACCTTTGTTGTTTCAAATCACTCAGTGTGTGGCGATGCTACAGGTGCCTCAGGGAACTGCCGCGTCTGGTGTAGATGTTTTAGCTGTGCAAGCTTCTCAGCCTCTCCTAGCCTCAGTTTTTTTCCTCTGTTTAAATGGGGGAGAGTGTCTTCCCCTGCTGAATAATAGTGAAGATAAAATATTACAAGGTGGACATGAGACAGAAGTTAATTCCCTTATCTGATTGTCACAGTCAGCATTCAGTTAAAAAAAAAAAAAAAAAAAAAAAGGACTCTTGCCTCTCCAGGCAACATTTCTTTTTTTTTTTTCTCTACATCTTTTCTAGAGAAAGTACAAGGGATGAGAGGGAGAGAACAGAGACTCCTGAATTGTGTCTCATGTACTGGAACTGCTTCCATGGATTCTACCCTTGTATTTATTTACTTACTCATGTTTTGCGATCAGAGCAGTCGTAAATCGGGGTTATCAATACAAATCAGCTAGAAACAGATTTGTGCAAATAACAGAATGGGAAGGTAACATTTTATTCAGCCTAAGAGCAACCTAGCGCCACATGAAAACTGCCACCGGAGCACAAATTCTCTGGGCAAAGTCACCGGACGTAACTCAATGGGTGGACACCAGGCAGCTTGCGATTGCCAAGTTTGGGAGCTGAAGCTAGAAAAAGGAACCATTCTGCCCGTACAGTTCTGTTGCAGCAGGCTGAAACGTCTTCCTGGACCCTCTGGTCCTAAAAAGTCTTTCATGAGTTTTGGGGATCCGTTTAGATTTCATTGCTTTTTGTCCCAGCCTCCAATTTATGATCCCCTCGTGGCAGAAGCGTAAGTGACAAGCTCAGCTTGAGCTCCTGCACCTTCACACCCGGTGACAGCTGATAAACAACGGCTGAAACTTTCTTACCACCAAGTTTATTCTCTCCTGATGGCTCAATTGCGCTTTAACGCACACCGAGCTGAAATTACAAATAGGAACGTAGCCCAGGTTCTGCAGAATGACATCTTATTCTTTGGCTCTTCTCTCTGATAACTGTTTTTGTTATCCTATTAGCCAGATGCAGACAGACTCTGAAGTCATCTACACAATGCTTATATCCTTGCATCTTCTTCTATGAAAACGGTCTTTCACGCTCTTCCTCTGTGTGAGTAGAAAGATGTACATTAACAATGTCAGACACCTCTGCAGCAGGAGTGCAAAAGAGGCCACGCTTAAACTTCAGTCAAGGATAATAACCTGGAAGTTGCAAATAAAAATTAACATACGATATAATGGACAAAGCAATGGAGAGGCAAAAAGGCTTCAGAAAGTTGCATTCTCTGTAGCGTGGGCCAGACCAAAGCTATGACTCAGTCCTCATCTGGTGTATTTCTTTTTGCTTTGATTTTGGCTGTCTGGCTCACAGTTGTAGAGATAACAAAAGCCTTGCAATTTAAAAGCAATGAAATTCTCAGCTGATAGGGATTGAGAAGCTATACCCAGCGAATCTGATTGTGTTACCAAAAAAGTTCGCTCTCAAAAAAAGGCAGCAGGAAACCCAGATGCTGCAGCTGCCCACCCACCAAGCAAATCACCACCAAACTCCACATCTGCAAAGATAATTAAACTGTAATTAGACGCTCTGTCCCACTTTAAGCCATGGATCACGCAATTTAAGCACTTTTCTGCTGGGACTGGGCAGTCACGTGTCCTGGGCAGAAAATGACTTTGGATTGATCTTGCGTCACTGTGTAAACAAGTAAATGAAATAATCCATTTGAGAAGCAAATGGCAGAAGTAACAGGCCCGCTCTGCCCCAAACCTGGTCTAAATGAAATTTGCATTGCATATGGCCACTTAAGTCCACCTCCAAAAAATAGAGGATGGGATACAGCAGAGGAAAACAGCCCCCACCAAGGAAGAGCTGCGGTTGGCCCTGAGAACAGGACCTTGGTTTCTCAAGAAATTGATGGTAAAGGAATACTTGAAAAGTAGAGACGTAGGGTTGTGGCAGTGTTCTCCTCTGACAATGCATGAACACGTGTGTGCAAGTGTGCACACACGCACAGGACACTCAGCGTTCTTTCCCTTGGGTCTCCGAGAGGCTCAGAAGATGCTGGGATTTGCCTGGAATCATGGTGCCTCGCTGTGGAAATCCAAGTTCTCATCCCTGACCTCTGCAGTTTGGCTGTCCTTGTCCCTCGGCCTGCTTCTCCCAGTTCCCAAAACTCCAGGGTTTATTGAAAGGCTGTGTGAATGGATTAGTGTCATTAATTATGAAAGAGCATCAAAAAAGAGAGAAAATAGGAGAGACCATTCGAAGCATATGCAGGTAGGTTCTACTCTAAAGACTCTGTGCTCAGTGAACCCTCATAACAGCCTTGCCAAGCAGGCTGTGTCTCCCTTACGTCCCGGAAGAGGCCTCCTCTGAACATCCTCTCCGACACCCTCCCCACTCAGCGCTCGCTGGGCACCGGGTTACAGGAAGGCATTTCTCTTTATCATCTTTCTCTGCCAGGGATGCCTAAGTTCCTTGAAGTCCCAGACTTATTTTATTTGCCAAGTATTTGTCAACCCCTCTAATGAACTATGATCCTGTGGCTCACACTTGAATGGCAACTTACCAAAGTGGGGAGGGCTCAAAGCAGACCTAGGATCCAAATGTGAGTCGATCTTAATCAAGGCTTGAGTCTTCAGGCGATGCTTTAAATTAAAGGCCCGGCAGAGGCCTTCTCACCTTAAACACAGCCTGGCACTGCTCTGCATAGTTATGCTTTTAATAAATGTGGTTGTAAAACAATCAAGAAGCAAGATTTCAAAAGCCTGGAGATCCAAGTTCCATATTCAACTTGTGGTCTTCTCAATCTCATAGATAGACTGATAGATTGATAGACTGATAGAGATAGACAGATAAGAAAGAAAGAAAGAGAAAGAGAAAAAGAGGAAGGAAGAAAGAAAAAGAAAGGGAGAGAAGGAAGGAAGGAAAGAAAAGAAAGAAGAAGGAAGGAAGAAAGAGAAAGAGAGAAAAAGAGAAAGGAAGGAAGAACGAAAAGAGAAGGAAGGAAGGAAAGAAAGAAAGAAAAAGAGAAAGGAAGGAAGGAAGAAAGAAAAAGAAAGAAAGAAAAAAAAGAAAACATAGATATATATATGCTGTCTTCACCACCTTCCCATATAAAACCCAAATCAGTGAATCATAAATTGTCAGAAGACTAAGAAAGTCCACCGCCACTGCATTAGGCTTGTCTCTCCTCAGGTTCAGCCTAGGACAATTATTCCAGAGATGATTAATAAGCAGAATGGTTCCATAAACTCACTGCAGAATCCCTTCTGGGACTCTGAGGGATTACCATGAAAGAGGGGGGAAAACTGAGTTGGAAAAAAATGGAAATAGATAAACAATGCTTAATGTGTGTTCAGAAATTCAAGATCCTTTGATGGAAAGAAGGGCTTCTCAATATCGCTGAATACAAATGCATTTCAAAGCCAGTCTTAAAAATACCACAGAAGGGCTCCTCAATACAGTTTGCATGTAAGGGGGATATAATCACATAGACAGTGGTACCTATCAGAGCACAGACCCCATCATGAGACATGTGAGGCCTGAGAGAATCAGAACTGGGACACTTAATGTTGGTCAAGAAGAGCTTATACCCACATGTTTATGATGATGCTCAAGATACTTCACCTCCTGATAATAATGGGCCAACAATCACAGGATCTGTTCAGTAAATTTAGAGCTGTTTTCTGGACACTAAGTGAAGTAATTTACATGTATTGTTCCATTAAATAATCACCAGTAGTAAACAAAATAAGTTTTCTTTTACAGAGAAGACTGAGGTTTAGAGAGGTTGAGCGCTCCCCCTCCAGTCACACAATCAGTTGCTGAGCTCAAATCAAGTCAGATCTGCCTCTTGACCTCCTCAGCGCTAGTCTACACACCTAGACCTAGGTTCTAGGTTCTAGCACCTAGAACCTAGAAATCAACTTCAGCCAGCTAACTGCAGACGGGAGGAGCCTTCCAGACAAAGCCCGCGGCAAAGTGATACGGCCCAGCGGCCGCCTTTGAAGCTCGCAGGGCAGAATGTGGCCGAGAGGAGGTCGTGCCAGCCACCTGGGCCCGGACTGTGTCTGCCCCACTGGGGCCTCCCGGGAAGAGGGCAGCAGGCACGCGCTGCTTCCTCTGAGCCTGACGCGGAAAGCCAGCCTCGCCGTCTGCGTCTCTTGCTTTTGTCCCCCATGTTCTACCCCACCCTTGCCCCAGCCCAGCCAGGGCTGAGTCCGCCTCAAAGAGATGTGCCTCCCCCACTTTTCACAGCGGGAGGTCCAGCAGATCTGCAGACAACAACGCACAGCATCACCTTTCCACAAGCTAGAGGAGCTGGTGGGCAGCAAGTGCCAACGGGGAAGGGACAGAAACGCACCAAGAAAGAGGAGGGCAGGGTTTATTCCCATCAGGGGAAGAGGGGCAGATCCTGAACATATGAGCATAAGAAGCAGAACTGGACACAAAGGAGGAAAGAGACAGAGCTGGGGGGAAGCGGGGTGATCTCAGCCACCCCAGCACCTGGTGCAGAAGAGGAACGAAGTCAGTCTGAGCAGGACAAACAGATTCATCACATTAACAGGCCGTCCTGACCTCAGAGGAGACGCGATAACGCCCACCGAGCTCTGGGTAGGTGCCGGCCTCAGACAAGCACCTCTAGGCATTTCTGGTTTCACTGGTCTGTGAACCGTCTCCTGTCAATCAAGCTCCCCTCTGGCCGTGAGGGCTGACATGTCACCTCCTCCCAGTGAAGGGTCCTGATTCAACACTGCCATTCGTGGGTGGAGGAAATCTGCGTGGGGCGCCATCCATGGAGTCAAAGACATAAATCAGAAAATTTAAACCCTGCCCAGCATTTGCCCCTCCTTCACCTCCCACCCCTCCCAGTCCCTCGCTGCCCCGGTATCTGCCCCCTGCCGACTGTCGTTCAGAAACACCCAAAATGACTATTCACCTCTCCTTGAGGGCTCTGGCCCTGAGCTTCTCCAGATAGACAGGCTGAAAAGAAAGATCTTTTCGAAATGGCTTCATATTCTGTTTCTTAAAACAGGTTTTTTGGCCCCAGGTCTTCTGTCTAAACCCACATGTCTTGGAAAGCTGGAGTGAAGACACAGCTTTTTTTTTTTTCTCTCCTGACCCTCAAGCAAGTTCTCCAACCACCGATGCACCCCTGCATCTGTTCTGCTCTCCCTCTTCTGTGGCTCTGCTTCCAGAGGGGGGTGCCCGGAATAATACAGTTGTTCCCCTTGTGTACAGTTTACATAGCGATCTCTGCAAAAATAAATATTCTGGGCTTGGCGTGGCAGGGTCTACGGAAAACGCCATAAGATAAATAAAAAAGGAAAACTGTGTAAGCTGTTTTTACTTTATTAGCTATAAACCCAGGCTTAGGCAGGGATCAGAAAACCCAGCAGACATCATTCAACAAAAAGTTCCTCTCTCTTTCACGCCCTCTTCGAAGTTTTTATTTTTCCAAATGAGAACATCGCCACCTGGTGGCAAGTCTCCAAATCACCACCAGCAAATGCCTGAAACAACTCAGAGACAGAATTAAATCCAAACCTGACCTCAGAGGTCAGCGGCTGGCAGAAAGGGGGAACTGCAGGTAATAGAAAGCAGATTTCAAATTACTTGCCGACCTTGTAGAGTCCCTCATGTACGACTTGCTCCCAGGAGACCAGATCTCCTGCAAACCTTTCTTTGTTCTTCTGCAACTCTCGTCTTCCCTGATGGTGGCTTTCTGGGTCTTCCAGCTCGCCCGGCTGTTAATTAGACAGTATCCATCATTTAACGCCTAGTACACCACATATCTCCTCCAAGAGTCCACGGAGACCACGCCAGCCACCTTGGATCTCTCCCCACTCCCAATGCACCTTTGCGTCTTACGATACGCAACTTGATGAAACTGCCTGCTCATTGCTCCTGGGCTGTTTGAACCTTCTTCTCAGCTAAGGTCTGAGCTCCTGGACCTCTTAAACATCCGAGCCACCATCTCCAACTGGAGGCCACAGAGGCCACCCAGCCTGGAGACAGGTTGAGTTTTGACATGCATGCTGTGAAATCAAAATAAAAGCCACTGTTTCAACATTGGGAGATTTCACATAAAAAAAGTGAATCTCTAGAATTTCTTTAAAAAAAAAAAATCTTAACATCTGCTGGAGCTGGGTCCACAGGAAACAGGCACGTTTCAGTTTTTCCACAGTCCCCACCACACTCTATTGTACCAATGATACCAGGTCTGAATTTCAGTTGCCACTTACTATTATGCTTGCTGTGGGTTTTTTTTTTATATATATTTGAGAAATATTTGGATATATTTGTGTCTAGTAAAAGCAGGGAAATAGGCAGTAGCCCAAGCAGAACGTATATTCGAACTACAGATGACAGGGAGCATATTTCTTTGGGATCTTTTCTATGTAATACACAAACATATGACCTCCTTCGTTTATTTCTGTTATTTGTCTGAACTTTTTGTGAGATTTGAGTTTGTAAATCCTTGGTTTTTGCTGTAAGAAGCTCCAGATCTCCCACCAGGTTTGGGCTGAAGCAAAAACGCTCTCCTCTCCCTGTGCCTACAGAACAGAGGTTATAACTCAGCTCCGCTGTGATAGCACAAAAGCCGCCATAGATGACGTGGGAAATATAACAGGCATAGCCGTGTGCCAATAAAACTTTATTTACATAAGCAGACAACGGCTTTGATTCTAGAGCACGTTTTTTTCAAAACAAAGGTGAAGTATCTGGAAGTGACGATGAGATTCTGCCACCATTTTTCTTTACTCATTTGTGTGTTAAATAAGTTAGTTCTCAATAAAGATTAGTTATTGCTACAATTCTGAGCATGCCCCTACTTCAGAATTCTGCACTGTTGCTGCCTGGGGTGTTCAAGACCTCACGTGACTCCCCTTCCCCCAACACACAAGCAAACAGTCCTCCTCCCTTCTCTCCCGCGTATTGTGACTTTTTTACATAGAAACTATTACCATCCGGCATTTCTATTTGTTTATTTGCTTATCATCTGTCTTCGAGTGTAAGCTCCCTGAGGACAGGAAAGGTCTGGTGCTTAGTAGGCCTTCAATAAATACTGGTCAATAAATGAATGACTTTTGTCATTATTTCACAATGAGGAAGATGAGAGGATTCTCACTTCCATAGAATTTACACAGAAAATTTAACATCTGAGGCCCAAAGTCACTCTGACAGTCCTGGTTTGCTAAGATTCTAGCAAGAAAAGGAATAACCTTGCTCAGGTCACGGTCACTACCCTGCAGTAGAAATCTGCTTCTTATAACTTTCTCCTCTGCTAAGGTGTGCGCAGCTGGAGTCCAGATCAATGCCTTAATCATCACACGTGCACTAGAGAACCATGAGCGCAACGTTTAATGACGACACATGTATTAATTCACATGCTGTCTTTCCAGAAAGGATATTAGCAGAATGTTGATTGAATTAAAATAAATAAAATCCCAGTTAGAGATTAATTCCTTTGACTTAAACTACGTCCCTTTTTTAATGAGTACCACCTCCACATCATCTGTTTCAAACCGGGACTTCCAGCCCTGCCAAAATTTTCTATTCCCTAAATGTAGAATCAGTAGAACTGCTGGGCCTCAAAGGACAACAAGAAGTGAAGCAGAAGGATATTTCAGAGATAACCAGTCATCCCTTCTTAGTCCTTCAGCAAAAGGCCCCAGGACCTTTGCACAACCCAGGTGAGGAAGGAGCCCTGAGAGTAGCTGAGATAGATTTGCCCACTAACTCAGCTGGATGGGAACCAAAGAGGAATTTAATTGAAGTGGAAAGAGATACAGAACTGTAGTACCTGGCCTTCCTGAGCTGTAGACTGAGATTCATGCCTACTGTACAATCTGGCCAGGGAAGGAGGTCCATGGAAACTTACCTCCTGTACCAGACTCAGCACCAGCTCATTCCTCTGTCATGCCAACAGAGAGTAGTGCCGGGACCAGGGACACCTGCATCTCCCTCAGGGAACCCCGTCTTTCTGTCTGAGAGCAGCGGAGCTGTGATGCTGGGCTGAAGACAAACTTGTCAAGCAACCATCACTTGGAAGATCAGAGTGGTCTCCTCATTGATTTCCATGCCACCTTCCTTCTTCCCTAGAATCTCCTCATCAACAAACAGAAATCCCTTTAAAATGGGACCATCTCACTCCCCTTCTTAAGCCCTCCAATGGCTCCCATCAGACCTGGGGGAAATTACTCCCTTACGGTGACCTTCGAGGTCTATGACAGGTGACCCCTGGCCCTCTCCTATCTGCAGCCACCCTGGCCTTCCTGCCCCAGGGCCTTTGATCTTGCTGCTGCTTCTACTTGAAAAGCCTGTCCACTCAAAACTTCTCCCGGCTCTCTCCCTCACTTTATTCAGAACTCAGGAAGGCCTTTGTTGACTGCACTGTTTGGAATAGCCTTTCCTTCCCATCCCTGCCACACTACCTTCCCTGCTTTACCTCCTCCAAGGCAATAATCATACCTCCCTGCTAATTGCTTATTTGAATATTGTCTGCCTTCTCTCTTAGAGAACAGGGGCTTGGTTTTGTTTGCCCTTGTTTCCCTAGAAAATGGCCTGGCACAGTGGTAGTCCTCAGTAAAACTGTCCAGTGAGTGAAACCACCCACCCACCTGCCCACCTTCCAACGCTGTAAGTTGCCTCAGTGGGACCTTCAAGGAGGCACTGAGCTCAGCATCACTGGGGACAGACAAAAGGTGCCTGAACTGCACTTGGCAGATCTGTAGTGGAAATGAAGGTATCCGATGTGTCAGAGCCCCGAGAGGTGGTCTTATGTCCTGAGAGCCATGGACATCTGCTTGCATAACCTCAGGGAGTCCGGGGTCTTATAGACTATCTCAGACTTCCATGTACATGGTGGATTTTTCCAAAGAGATAATCCTAGAAAGGTTTGCTGACTATTCCTCAGATATGGTTGGAAATGCAGAGGATTCAGAGATGAACAAGGCAGACACAGTCCCTGTCCTCCCTTACGAAGGTCCACGTCTAAGAGGGACAACAGGTAGGACAGAGTCCAGAAAGCTGGCTGAGGCCACTAATGAGGAGCACAGGGGCCACGACAAGGGCCCTAGAACCAGCGGCGGGGGGGGGGGGGGGGGGGGGCGGTGTCAAGGAAGAGACTTGAGTGACCGGAGTCAAGGAAGTAACAAGAATGATTTAGACTAGGTCAGGTGAGGTTGAAGATCAAAAAAGTTAAGAACCAGTGGTCTAGAAGATTCCTTCCAGGAAGGGCGGAGGAACACACACGGCATAGGGAACGCCCAGAACTGCCCAGTTCAGCAGATGCAACCCGAAGTCTTAGCAGCAAACCCTCCACGCTCTGGGAGATGGGAGTATCGTTTCCCCGATAAGCTGAAGCTTGACCATGGTCAAGGCAGCAAATACGGCTACCAGACCAGAGCCCGTGGAAGAGCACCGTTAGTGCTCAGCGCCCCAGAAGATCAGTCTGTCCTCGTGCAAGTTAATAAGGACATGAAAATATCACAGGGTGACCGAGCTCTGAGTGCATGGAGCGGCTCATTAATAGTAATATTCATTCATAGCAAGGAGACAGTCGAATAGGCACAACTAAAAACAACGGGAAGAGTGCAAATTTGTTCAATTGTTTTTGGAAATGACCTGGCAATAGGCACTCTTGACTCATCAGTCCCCCTTCTAGGATTCACAGCCGAAGATGAATATTCATAAATGCTCATTACAGCATCACTAGTAGTAAGAAACTTACTGGAAACAACTTCAGTGTTCAAGTGAAGAGCAATAATTAACTTATGGAAAATTAATAGCTTGGTATATAATGAAACTGATAAAAAGCATGTGTTGGTTAAGTTTCTTTCATGGTCCCCAAATTCCTACAATATTATTTTAAGTGAAAAAAAAATCAACTGTTTGAGGTATAGTTATATATATTGAAATAAAAACGGAGTCTACATATGTGCACAGAAAGGACAAAGACCAAAATGTTAAAAGTGGTCATTTGCAGTGGGTAAGATTACAGCTCATTATATCGTCTTCTGGACTCTCACACACATCCATACTGTCGAAAATGCACTGTTTGGATTTTTACATAAGGAAACGAGAAAGTAGTTTAAATGAACAACAATACAAAACTAGAGTTTATAATTTCAGGCAAGTTGAATTGTGGGCTTTTCAGCTGAAAGGGAATTAGGAGCCAACTAATAATTATTCAGGCTGGTGTTCAGAGGGTTTCCATGTCAGGAAGAAGCTGCTGAATTCGATAATGTTGCTGCTTAAAAGAGCAGCTGTATCCTCACTGACTGAAAGTCCCCCGAACGGGGGGCCCGGCGTAGCCCTGCAGACCTGACCGACCAGACTTCATCACGGAGACGCGCAACAGACACGCAATTACCCGTCTCAAGGAAGCCAATTACACTTCCAGTGTCAACCATCCTGCCTGGTACAATCGAAGTCAGATTAAACACCCCAGAAAAAAAATGAAGAACCTACATTTTATAGACTTTATGATAATTTTTTTTCCGGATTATAAAAGCGTTCTTTATACCCTGCATAAATCAGATAGTATACACTGACATTCGCAAAAAATACATTTAAATTTACCCCAGATCCCTCAACTTAGACGTTAATACTTAACCCTCAGGCTGTCTGACACGCTGCTGCCTTCTGCGAGCTGTGTGAACACACACACACTTTTATCTGTGTAAATGTGTGTGCATATGCAAATCCACAATTTACCCCAAACATGGTGCTATTTATGTGCACCGTTCTGTAACTTTCCCACTTCGGAACACACCATTTACCCAACAAATGTTTGCTGAGCACCTCCCATGTGCCAAATCCTCTCCTGGGTGCCCAGGATAGATCAGAGAGCAAAACAAAGATCTTTGCCCTCGTGGAACGTACACTATGAGGAGGGAGAGCACAATGAACAAAAATCATTAAAAAAATTAAATTTTATGATGCTAAAATTACAGAAAGTGTAGAATATTGGGGATCAGAGGAACGGCTGGGGGCCGAGAGGTCATCATCTTTCATTAGAGTGGTCAGGGTATGACACTGAGAAAGATTCACTTGGAGCGAAGATCTTGACAAAAGTAAATAAAATGAGGGGCGGGGCTTGCTGGTGGAAGAGCAGCCAGGGCACAGGCCGCGGGCCAGGGCACAGCTGGAGGGTTCAGGAGGAGCCAAGGGACCAAGGCGGAGAGGAGGAGGTGAGGAAATGAGAAAACCTGGGAATGCTGGGGTGGCAGATTGTGTGGGACTTTTTGAGAACTTGCGCCTTTCCTCCAAGCTCGGCAGGAAGGGATGTGTGACTGATCGGCAATCACTGCTGTGGATCCGTAAGTAAAGGCAACCTCTGGGCTTCGAGGTAAGGGCGGCGGCACTCGTGCACACACCACCAGGCCACCCCTGCCAACCCACTAATTCACAGGAAGACGAGTCTGGGGGGTGAGCAGGCAGCACGCCCTTTCTATTTCACATCTGGAACAGCGTCATCGCAATACTTGATTCAAACATATACCAGTAAAAAGTATTGATCTAGCTGTTTTTTTCGCAGTGACGGAAAAGGTGCGTCTGTGCACGTGTCACACACACGGAGACAAGGCAACGTGTTTCCTCCGGACCCAAGACAACTGCTGGAGATGAACTGATTGGCCCAAAGGGTCTGAGTAGCAAGGGTAAACCCTTCGGCTGTCAGGGGCCAGAAATCGACCTCTGCCACAGATGTCTCCTCCCCCACAATTCTGGACCTCGTCCAGGACAACCAAGATGCCACCTGGATGTCCCCCAGAAGTCTTCCCGGGCCATTGCCCAAACCTGGATGGTCCCCAGCACCCTGACCTGCTCTCGCATGGCTCCCCCCAACAAACCCACTCCTCCCCAGCAAGACTGTGCCCCCCAACTTATGGCTCCCCAGACAGCCCCGCCTCGAGGCTTTCGCCCTCCCCTTAGAATATTCCTAGACGCCGCGAGCCTGAACCACTCGGTCCTTCCCCAAAACACCTCCATGTTGGGATCTTCCTTGACCACCCTACTTAAAATTCCAGCGCCCCACTCAGAACTCCCCGCCCTGCTGGGTCTTCTCAGCATCACCCATCAGCAGGTGGCAGAACACAAACATCACCTAGTATTTAATTCCCTCCACTTGACTATCTGCACCACGAGGGCAGAGGATTCTATTGTATTCAGCACTGTATCTCCAGTGTCTCAAGCACATAATAACAATAATAGCACTTGTTATTCGACCTTTGTTGGACTGGGTGAACGAGCGAGCAAGTGAATGGCTGCAAGCGATCTGCCTCGTACAACGTCACCTCTTCTGCACCCCAGCCCAGCATCCGTTCTCAAGCAGGAAACTACAGAGAGGGGTCTGTTCAATAGTTCCTGTTCCCTGTTCCTTGCAGGGGCTCCCACGCAAGAGATGATACAGGCAGGCTTCGGGCGTGCCCCGCCAGGGAGGGGCCCATCGGGAACACTGACCTGGCCCCTCCGCCCTCTTAAGCTCTCCCACACGGTGTTAGGCTACTGGGGAAAAATCACTTCAGTTTATTACTTCGTCATATTTCCTGGCATCTAACATGAGGCTGGGCACAGGCCGAGGTCGTCAGTCACATTGGAGACGTGCATAAATGAACGCGAATGCAGGAATGTATGTATATGGGTTACTCTGGGCTTTTTTTGACTGAGAGAATAGGATCATTTAATAAATGATCATTCCTTGCTCCCCGGGAGACGTTCGGCTTTAAGTGAAAGAGGATGTGGAGAAGAGATGAAATGGAAGACAAGAAGGGAGCGTATCTGAGGGATCTGGGCAACCTTAGCTTCCCTGAATTAATTGGATGCACAGTTGAAATCATGTGTTAGGTACGTTTGAAGCCTCAGACTATCAGATTTCTTAAAGCAAGCGCCCTGTGCCCTGCTGGGCACATCCCAAGTACCGCCTGATCACAGGCCACGTAAAAGGGAGCACGCAGTCACCAGGACGGCCCTCGGAGGGAGTCCCCAGGCTGCTGCCTCTCCCCGTGCCAGGGCAGTGGAGATTGGGCAGTTACTGAGCTAACGTGCCACACGCCCACAAGGCTTCCAAGGGAATTGTTCCTGCACCTCCGCCCAGCCCCGTGGAACACACTGGCACACTTTTCTCAGGTGCCTCTCTGGGACTCCCGAACCAGGCAAGGAGCAAACAGGCTGAAAATGCGCACATTTGAAAGGAGGAAAGAAAGCCTGAGTGTCCGTCTCCTGGAGAAAAGCAGCACTGCTCTTTCTTCCACAGAATCTGAATAAGTTAACAGAGGGACGTTTCCCCTTCTCTACAGGCAGGTCTGCAGGAGGATGTTTTCCTATCACAGCGGGGTCTACGCTGTGCTTGTCTCAAATTCACATCGTGTGTTTTTCTGCCTGTAATCAAAAAAAAAAAAATCCTTTGCATAAGATATTTGCATACCAATTACATTTGGCACTTTTATAGCCACACTGCAGACTCTTCAAGGTGCTCTGATGTGGTACAGTGTATTATAATGGGGAAATACACATTTTTCTAATAACCAATTGCTTTTTTTCACAGATGGATCTGTAAGGGACTTAGAAGGTGGCAAAAGAAAAAAACCTACAACAACAACAAAATAAGCCGGGTCTGAGACTGACAGCTTCTTCCAGCGAAAGGCGGTTAAGAGGGTCTTTGAATTACCCTATCCTACGCAGCTGCCTGACGGTCGTGCTCAGAGAATGAGTTTTACAGACACTTAACACAGAACAAAATCATTGCAGATGAGATGCTAGGACTTCACGGTAATGACTGTGGGCAGGAGCACTGGGCCTTAATTAAATTCAGGCAAAAAGCATTGTTCTTTTGCAAAAGGTAGATGGATGCCATCTTGAGAAGCCACTTCCATAAGCCCGGTGTTCCGCATGGCAAGAGACGAGGGAACAGCAGACTGGGCGCTAGGCTTGGAGCTCACAGCCAAGGGCAGGAGAGTTAAACGCAACCCTGAGTGCCAGGTACCGGGTTTCCTATGCATCGATTCCTACAATCCTCAAAAGATAACTACCCTCCAGACAGTGCCTGCTGCATTGGGGGCCTTCGAATCATTGCTGAATAAATACACGAATCAATCAATTTTATAGAACTGAAACCAGGGGAGGTTAAGAAATTTGCCTAAAGTCACGCTGGGGTTCAAACCCAGTCCTGCTGAGCACAGAAGGCTTTCTAGTTCCCCCTGTTTCCTCTGTTGCATGGAGGCATGTTCCTGAGTCCACAGAAGGAAGGTTTTGGAAGGGAAAGTAAGCAAGAAGAAAAGGACCCGTTCCTTTTTTGCGATGAGGAGGTACCCCGGGCCACAAAATGACTTTCATGGGCCAATAAATACTTTTGCCTTCACGGGCCCCTTCCTCCACAAAATGGTATTAAAAACTGTATTACATGACTGGGTTTGTATAAAGACCAATGTAATCCAAGTTGGGTTTTTCTTCCGATTTTATAGTAAGTAAAAGATTTTTATGGGCCTCTAAAAGAATCATGGGTCCCCAGCACTGTACCCGCCATGCTTCACGGAGAAGGCTGCCCTGGCAGTGAACTGGAAACACGGCACATGCAACAATGTGATAGAGAGTCCACATTCCTGCAAGGTTTTGATGCTGACCACATTTGCCAAACAGTGTTGAAATAAATACCTAACAGCTGAGTTCAGGATTATGGTTGGCACAAAGTAGACACTCATCTATCATAGCTTACTCAAGTAGGAATTTTTCATGTGTAATAAATCCAGGCAAGGGCAGCCCAGGGCTGGCAGAGCTACTCATGGGGGAGTCATAAAGGACCCTGCTCCCTCTAGTTTCCTCTCTGACGTCCTTATCAAGTGTTTTTGCTCCTCAAGGAAACAAGATGGCTACTCCACCTCCAGCCATCCCGTCTACATTCCAGGCAAGAGGAAGAAGCAAGGGCCAAGGATGAGGGATAAGAGTCTTCACCTTAGAAGCTTTGTTTGACTTAGGAAAGGATGCCTTCTGCAGGCTAGAACTGGATCCCATGACATTCCACAGGATCTGGAAAAGTATTTTCAAGTAGAATCATTGCTTCCCCCGAAGAAAATCAGGTTTGTTTGTAAGGAAAGGGGTGAGTAAGGAGGAAAAAAAAATGGATCTTGAGTGGAGTGTCAGCAGTGTCTGCTTCAACAGCCTATAACAAAACAACCCCCTAGACCCAGTGCATGACCAAACCTTTGAAAATATGACCCAGTACAGGAAAACTTCAGCCCAGCAGGAAGCTGGGAGAACTCTTTTGTTTTCACCAGAATGAGGTAATCCAGGCCACTCTGCCCTCCTTCAGCACCTGAGCAAAACAGATGTGATGTCATACTGCTGACTTGCTAAGCTGCCTGCGGTAACCACCTCCCCAGGCTGTGTTTATTTTTATAAACCTCTTATTTCCTAGTACAAGACACTGGAGTTGTCTTTCTAGGCCAATAAAAATAGGTGTGTCTTTTGCATCTACTTCTGCCTGGCTGAATCTTACCTGCTTGCTAATTTTTACCTCAAGTGCTATTCTCTCGATAGAAACACTGCTGCTTGCATCCCAGGAGGCTGGAAATGCCCCTCGGAGTTCTCCTGGCCTTGCGATCCAAAATTCAGCCTATTGGCGCCTTTCCTAGTGGACGGGGAGATACACTGAACACCCACTGTCGAGCACAATTCTTGGTAATTAACGAACATGGTCAGTGTCTGTGACCCGAACCTCGAACGTGACTCAACAAAACATTCAGCTGTCCTGCTGGGGCCTGATTAGGGTGACCGACTGCCTGGGTTTGCCTGGGACTCAGGGACGTCCCTGGACATTGGGCTTCCCGTGTTAACATCCAGGAAGTCTGGGCCAGCCAGGAGGTGTTGGCCTTGGTGGGTACAATGGCCATGCAGCATCGGCTTAGAACCAATGGGACATCGTAACATCATTAACGAAAACTAACATTTACTGAGGGATAACTCTGTACCAGGCCCTCTCAACACTTTTCACGTTATTTTGTCCTCACAGGAACTCTAAGAAGAGGGGACTGTGGTTATCCCCATTTTACAAGTAAGGAAGCAGAGGTGCACACGGCTTAAATCGCTGACCCTTGGGTACACAGTTGGCAGCGCTGAGCTGGCCCCCAGCCCAGGCGGCCTGGCTCTGAACCAGCTCTTGCCGCGACTCGCCCCTGCCTCCCTGGGATCCACCCCGCTGAGCACGTTTCCCTGTGCGCAGAGGCCTGTTGACTTGCTCAGTCTGCGGCATCTCCGACATGCGGGAGGGCTCCCACTGCGTCACCGGGGCAGGAGGAAGGGATCTGTGGGCAGGGACGTTCTACCCACGCTTCTTTGAGTGCTTCTCAACTGGAGGCAGTTTTGCGCCCTTCCCCGCCCTGGGGACACTTGGCAATGACTCTAAAAGCACCTCACATTTGAATCATCGTTAACAGTTTCCAAAGGAATTTTCACACCTACAACTCCACGTGGTCTTAACCAAGTGGACAGGAGAGCAGGGGCTGTTATTCTGCACACGAGGATACGCGGCGCCGCCGCACTCCAGCTGCCTCTGGAAACTTCCCAGGGCTTACTCCCTTCTGTAGGGGCCCACGAGGCATTTTTTTTTTTTTAAACTTTATACTTTTATCTCTTCCTCAAAAATCAGAGCATCAGTCGAGGTTGAGTGACTTGTGCAGAGTAACACAACAACACAATGACTGACAGAGGCCCCCCCATCAAAATTCTTTCCTCTGCACGTCAGTTCCCAAAGTGGGGCCCCTGGAACCCCAACCCTGAAGGATGTTCCAGGGGAAAGAGTCCTAAGTTGCAGAAGCGACTGCCTCCAATCACTGGAAGCTACTAACTCAAAAACCACCGCCAGCCAAACTGGTTTAAGTCAGGCTGCAATGAAAACTCGACACCCTCGAGCCCTGCCCTTGGCTGTGACATTACGTTTACTAAAATCTGAGTTTCCAAAAAGTCTGCAAAGTAAAGAAACTGATTGGATGCAATGTTTACCAAAAATTGACTTAGGTGATAAAGCTTTATTTTTCCCCCTCCAGGAAGGTGAACTGGCATCTCACAGCCGCACCCGGGGAAATTCAGGTCCCGCCCGTCTGACCCCTTCACTGTCACTGACATCTCTTCTGGGCAAGGAGAGGGCCAGAATTAGACATCTGGGCTTTTATGCCTTCAGAGCCCAGTGCTTCCCATTGTTCTCTGCTCTTTTCTTCCTTCTCCAAGTAAATCACGGGATCATCAGAAACCCCACTGAAGCCTGTCTAGGCCTGCACTGTGATCTGTATCTTCAAAGCCATCCTGCGAGGCCTCTGGCTCGGAATTTGCATGACAGCTAAAGGAAAGTAAATTGGGGGGCTGGCTTCCTTTGACAACCAAATGTTTCTCTTCTTTGTTCTGAAGGTACAACTTTAAAAGGAACTCAGTGATGGGGAAAATGATTCGACAGTATTTAGCTCTGTGCAGTCACTGTGACTGGCTTGGGGCCTTTGCTTAAAATAGGACCTTGTGTGGCTTCTTTTCAATAGAGGTCAATTATTAAGTCACTGGACTGGGAGGTTGAAAAGGTGGGCAGCGGTCCTGCGTGGAAGCCACGTGTGGAAGCGGGAAGGAGGCAGCCCCACTCAGCTTGCCTTCTCTTCAGGAAGCATCTTCTGTGCAGGACCGGCCACAGATCTGGGGAGACCCAGCGTACAACTACGATGCGGGACTCTGCGTGCAGAAGGCGAGAAGGAAGTGGCATTTAAGGCACTGAAATGTGAAGTGTCTTCCTTTCTTCCTTACTCTGTCTCTGTCATTGTGTTTCTTATCTGCTATGAATATCTCAAGTCAGGAAAAATGAGTATCTTAAATTAGCACAAATTTTACTGGTCCTCTTCCCATTGTGCCATGTCTATTTTAAATATCAATGTAAGAGTATTTAATCCATGTGCCAAATCACCAAAATTACACACTTCCTATTTCAAATTCGTGTGTGTATGTGCGTTTGGTTCTTCTCAGGACAAAAGCTGCACAAAACACACACAACTGCTTACACAGCTTTCTGCCAGCACCCCTGGCGTGGGCTTCCGGATGAGTAAGACAGCGATGCAAGGAGAAGGAACCACGGCTGCCCCGTCTGTCCTTTTCCTTCTGTGTCACATAGGGAAGGACTGTGCATGAGAAAAGCTTTGATGGGCCCCCTTGGTTTTGTGTTTTGGAGACCCCCACTACCTTCCTTCTGCATCTGAAGCAAGTTCTGGTTCGGGGGGAAGCCTCTCGGGCTGTCAAGGTCCCTGCTGGGTACCCCAGGATGGCCATGACACACTTATGTCGTACTTGCTTTGGGGATCCCTGAATTCTCACGCATCTTGGGGCCTCTGGAATGTTTCACGGGGCGTGATGAATGCTCCACACAGACAAGGCCTCAAGGAACACGGAGTGGACACCCGCAGGCCTGCCCGTGTCACACCCAAGCTCCACTGTCCCATCAGACTTCACTTACAAACACAAGTTCTGAGATAAAAGTGTTTGGGATTCCAAGATGGCACCGGCATAGCGTCAAACCAAACACGGGGCTTGTGAGCCTGGAGTCCTGTGTGACGGCACGGCTGTACCCAGGTGCGCAGCCCTGCTCTGGGTAGCAGACTGTGGGGCCGGGGCTCAGACTCATGTCTGAGGGCTGTTGCAAGGCATCACAACACAACGGGAAGTGGAGCTTCTCCCACGTACTCCGTTCCCAGTGCTCTTGGTACCTCAGCAAGTTTTCCATCTAACACCCTTCGGCCAAAAGAAATACCGAGCAGTTCCATTTATTAAGTTGTTGGGTCCAAGTTATTCAATATATCCTAACAGATTAGGAACCATTAAAAAATACACCTAAATCAAAAGAAAGTATATTTTTAATTCTATTCTTGACTAATCACAATTACTTGCTGCGGGGATGTGTGGGTCTGCTGGGCACCAAAGTTCTTCAAATCTGGGAATCACACTGGACACCCACGGCTGCCCTCATTTCCTGGTCTGCACCAACTTTCACACAGTACTTTTTCATGGCTGAAAACCCACTTCACAAAAATTGTATTAGAGAAAGAAATTTAATGTGATCTGAACAGCCTCCAGCCAGCAGTTCCCAAGGGTCCAGGAGATGCTGAATATCACTGTTTCCTGCAAAAATGTAATATATCTCACAGCACCTCCGTGAATTCACTGTGGCACCCTGGGGCCCCTTGGCACACAGTTTGGGAACCACAAATGCAGAAGTAAAGCGTGTGGACTCGGGTGTCATCAGCCTCACAGGGATGATGTCAGGACTATGCCCGGCACACACAGGAGTTCCGGAAGAGTTAGGGCTCCTTGGCACTTATCTCTCTACTGCTCATCTGAGATGGTATTAGGTATTTTGCCTAATACTGCGGCTTAATGATGGATCTGTGGCTGTCTCACTCTCCATTTCATTATGAAATAACATTTATTGAGCACCTGCTAAGTTAACGAGGTATTTTATCTGGTGCTGGGGGTACAAAGCTTAGCCAGTTACATGTAGTACTTGCCTTCAGGGAGCTTGAGAAGTGCAGGCAAGGGAGACAATGAGACAATCCAATGTCCACATGAAAATGCCACTCTAACTAGTATTGAATGTAATGCAAGAACCCTTCTGAGTACTTTGAAAGCCTAAAGCTTTTAAACGCTTTTACAATTTTTGTGTTGTTTGTTTACTTCTTTGGGGGAAGGGGGAGGGCAAGCTCGGGTAGGAAAGAGAGCATATATGAATGTGACCTTGAGGTAAAGAGGTATATGAATAGCCTTTGCAATGTACAAAACAAAACAAAACAGAGCAAGTGAAACCAGAAATGATGCTCTCGGTGTTTTCCTATAATGTAGTCCTGATAGCTTTTTTGTTACTGAAACAATGTTGATCTCGAACTGTACCAAAATACATGGAGACTAGCAAACAGAACGACATGGAGCTTTCCAACTGAAAAAAAATTTTTTTAATCTCCAAAGCTTTGTTGTCATAGTTGGGTGTAGATGGTAATTGAATACACTCCTTTGAAAATATTTCTTCAAGTATGTTTCCTGCTTACTGTGATACAGTAAAAAAAAAAAAAAAAAGTAACAGGAATAAGAAAAAGAAAGTAAATGGTTAAACCAAAAAGAGTCGAAACTTTTTAAAAAGCTTTAAACTTTAAACGCACTGAGAAGGTTCTCGCATCACGCTAATTACTGGTTATAATGGCATTTTCCTGTGCTCACTGAATTGCCTGCCTTCTCCGTGCTTCTCAGGCTCCCCGAGGGCAGGTACTGTGCCCAACCCGCTAACTGGTGGCTTCAACTGGCCTGGGGCTCTCAGGAAGGAGCGCACAGCCGGGTGTTCTAGTTGAAGTCTGAAAGGACGAAGGAAGATAAAGCTTTTCTGGGTGAAAGGAACAGCAGGAAGGATGGCCCCTGCCGGGGGAGGGGCACGCCCCGCTCGGGGAGGGCGACGCACCCCTTCCGCGGAGAACGGCGACTTCGCCGCTCACGCCGCGGACGAGAGGCCTGCGGAGCCCGGCGGGCCCGCGGCTGCTGGAGGGCAGGGACGTCTAGCGCAGGCCTCCGCCGCCCTTTCCCGCAGCGGGCATCTGGCCCCGACACCGCCGCTCAGCTGCAGTTGTCACACCCGAGTAGCCCTAGATACAACACAGAAGCCAAAGGGCATGGCTGTGTTCCGATAAAACTTCACTGACAACAGCAGGGCGTGAGCTGGCTGCGACCAGCGTCTACAGATCCCGGCTGCAGAGGGCCTCTGCGTGCGCCTCATTAGAGGCCAAAAGAGGGTGGCCACCTACTGAACAAAATAACGAAAGCTGGTCCTTGGCCTCCTAGGGCTTCCAATGTAAAAAAGCAAATAAACACAACGTATAAACACAACACAGAGACACCAAGAGGGGCAGCCATGGTCTGTCAAAACTCAGAGCAAAAGTACTAGTCCTCACCCACCTCCAACATTTCTTTGAATCCACCGAAGCAGCCTGTGCTTTCCAGGAGAGCCGTGGAAAGCGTCATCACCGAAGGGCAAGATAACGACGTTACTATCACAATAAGGCGGGGAGGCTCCGGGGTGGTGGGGGCGGCGCTGGGAGCCCGGCCGGCCAGCGGCCCAGCGCTGGTTCGTTAATGGCAGCTGGGCCGGGCTTCCCCCCTCACCCTGCTCGTCCTTCGCACTCTGTGCTTTGCTTTCCCAAGCAGCTCCTGGCTGGCTTTTTCCTGTTAAAAACAACAGTGTGAGAGCCCTCGCACTTCAGGCATCTTGGAGAAACAAAGAAGGTCAAACTGAGTCCCCCTATCAGTTGTTATGGCAACAAAGAAAGTATTGCAGAGGCGCTGCAAATGCCACTCGGGACCCCACAGGCCCGAGCTTCCGTCACGGCTCAGCTCCCCTTCCTGTGTGGAACCCACACGCAGAATCTCAGAAGCTCTTCGGTACCTGTGAGCCCACGTCCGGTGTCCCGGCGCCTCCCGCTGACATTCCCCAAGTTGTCTCCTTTAAGAACACCTTGCTGATTGCCGCCAGGTGCCGCTCTCACCCGGTGAGAACTCTCTTCATTTCTGTCTCAAGGTTTCTTAAAATGGGATTTATATCACCTACGTTAGAATTACCTAGAGCCTCGGAATGAGAATATAGGTTCACCCGCTCCACAACAGACCCACCGAATGAGCATCTTCGGCCAACATTTGATGACAAGCTCGGAGAGCAGAATGCGCGCAGCTGTAATCTTAGCACAAATGTAGACAAATGATCATCACCTGGTCCTGCCTTGGCGGACTCAGATCCCCATAGGTTGAGCCAATGGGCTTGCTTTGAAATCAACCAGCATTGACTTTCACCAGACGATGGGCAACCTTACCTCCCAACATTTAACCGAAAGAACTTAAAATTTCAATGTGAGTGAAAAATACGGTGCTTGTTGTCTTAACAGAAAGCTTAAAATGGGTGTATTTTTTTTTTCTGGGACTAAAAGGAAAAATTTTTGTTAATGGTTGGTACAGTATTCCCTTTCTCAAAGGTCAGGACTGTCCCCCAAAGAAATCATAAACTATCTCTTTATACAAATGTGTGTTCTCAGTTTTTTCTATTTCCTGAGCAATTGGCTTAAATACCCTGAGCCCGTGGATCAGGCACGAGAAGGCACGTGCACCACTCGTGTTTGACTCCTGCTGTATTCTCAGCAGCTACCACACACAGCCTGGAGTACCCAGGGATGAGACTGGAATAAATACTTGGTAAATAAGTGAATGAATCACAGAAACCAAGCAGTCTTATCTGGAAAGCATTTTAATAACTACTGCAGTACTCGGCCTTAAATTGGGTAAATGGTCTTTTTAGCACTGGCTAAAATAAGCATGCAAAGGGGAAGACAAAATTTACTCTGCCCCATCACACCTCCCACCAAAAAAATGCCATTTTTCTCAGTATATCATTAAAACAGAAACGGCAACTATGTCTAAGTACAGTTCTGCAGTTTACTCTCCAGGTTTCAGATTATTTGCGATGTTGGCAGAAGCGCTTGAGAATTCATTTTGGATTGTGTGCAAATCTCAGACGTGTATGTTCACTGCTGAAGTTAGGGATCAGAAAAAGAAAATTCAAAATCATTTCAAATCACTATTTCCCTTATGTAAGTCCAGAGGTTAACATGTTTAAATTTCTCATGGTTTCTACCAAAAAACTGAAACCGTTAAAAGATAATATTTGTGGTTCTTAGGATCTAGAGTAGCGCTGGTGACTACAGCATGAGCGAGTCTAGCCTGCTGCTTGTTTTTGTAAATCAAGTTTTACTGGCATAGAGCTATGCCTCTCCTCTAAGTAGTATTGTCTGTGGCTGTTTTTGCAACATGGTAGCAACAGAGACACCATATGACTCCCAAAGCCTGAAATGTTTATATTCTGGCCCTGAGAGGAAAGAGTCTGCTGTTCCCTAAGGCAGCTCAGGAATCAGATGCCTGGGTTCAGACGTGAGTTTCCCCACATCAGTAGCTGTTAACATAATTAAACAAGGAGGGATCAGATGAGGGTGGCCCTAATGTCTTGGTAGCCATCGAGAGCAAAGCGGAATGCAAGCCAGAGTCAACGCAACGGAATCCAAGAAAATGAAACTTAAGAACAACCCACCACACACAGCCAACTAGCCTTTCCCAAATAAGGCAACCACTGAAGCTGTCAACCAAATCACTTCCTGGCTTTGCTTCCACGTGGTTGCTATAAAGACCCCTCCCCGAGCTCCTGTCCGTGAGGCGCTTCTAACCACCTTTGGTTTGACGCTATCTGATCAGAAGCAATGGATATTCAAATAAACTCTTTTAATCTGCCTCAGTTTATCTTTTAACAGAGGTAAGAGATCTTGGGCATGTTTTTAGACTATTTAAACCCTTTAAGGCTTAGGTTCCCCCCTATTAAATGGGAATAACAATTATACTTACCTCATGGAGCTGTTGGGGGGATTAAATAAGATAATATAGGGAAAGCACTTAGAACAGTGCTGGACAATGCATACAAGCTGTTCAGATAATCTCATAGAACTCTTTTTTTGGGTAAATATGCTTTTTTTTTTAAGCCCCTAAAAGAGGCTGTGACTTGTAGTTAACTACATTCAGCAACATTTCTTCACATACTCATTAGCTATAGACTTGCTTCAGCAACTTTAACTTCATTAAAACTTCATTATCATTATTTCTTTAATTCCATTTCCTTTATCTACTTCTTCAACTTAATCCCCCGTGTTGGCTGCCAAGGCCCTGGGACTCAGGGAGACCCTCTTATGAGACGGTTTTAGAAGAGGAAAAAAAAAATAAATAAGAGCCAGATAGAGTCAGGAAAGTGAACAGTGAGCGAATTATCAAATATGTGTGGTGAACCAAAGTTTTAGAAGATGAATAGGACCACATCTGGGAGAAGCAAGATGAGCTCAGTGTGAAAAGCAGCCGCAGAGAGCACGGAACGCAAGTGCATCCCAGACATTAGCACTAAACCACTTCTATGTCCCTAATCCACGAATTAATTCTTAGCTGAATTTAAAGTCCCTCCCCTAATATTTCTCTACCCCTGAGAAAAACACATCCTAACCAGCACTGTCCTTGAAAATCCCAACTCACTCAATCCAAGTGGAATTTTAGCTTGAATTTTAGCAGGGCCTTTGGGGTTTCATGGGTCAGTCTCCATTTTGGGAAATTATGTACTTTTTGGAAGGGGCACAAATGAAAACACACCGTTTTATGGCCCTCTCTTGGGGCTCTGCAAAATTTATTTTTTTTCCCTAGAAAAATATAGGAATATTATTTTCTGGTGAAGGTCCTAAGCCCAGTGCCTGGCACTGAAACAGTACACAATCCATGTTAATTTGCCTCCCCTGGTAGAAAGAACTCTACGCCAAGGACAGGAGTTGATTCGTCTACCCATTCATTCCACATGTATTTCTCAAGCATGACCTGTGTGTCAGGCACAGAGCTAGGACCAAGGTAACAGGCTTGTCAAATTTAGCAAAGAAAAATATAGACCATCCAGTCAAATTTGAATCTAGGATATACAATGGATATTTTTAAGTATAATTATGTCCCACGCAATGCACTTATACTAAAAAAAATCGTTCATTGTGTATCTGAAATTTCAGTTTAATTGGATATCCTATATTTTATCTGGCCACACTGCTGGAAATAAGAGTCATGACCAGGACAGACACCATCCCTGCTCTCTCTTGCAGTTTTATGGCAACTCTGGCCTCGTAAGCTCACAAGATTTCACTTCCCATCTGGCAGTTTCCTGGTGGGAAAGCCTGGAAAACAGTGACCATCTCGTTAGAAGCACATGGCCTCTGATGGCCCATTTAGCAGACGTTGCTCTATCCTGGAGCTGCGTCTTTATTTCCTGGTCACACTCGTCTGCATTTAAGGTCTTTGGTGACACAGACTGTGTCTTTTCCCTCTAAATCCCCGGACTCCGTCCAGCACAGTACCTGGAACCAGCAGACTCTCAGCACAGACCGGGTCAATGAACGAGTGAGCAAACGCATACATGGCTGGAGGTCCATCAAACGCAATGCCAAACCATGCTCACAGCTCACAAGGAAAATGCTCACACGCCTTCAGAAACACTGGTGATATAGAGACAACCAGATAGCCAGAATCCCAAGATCACGTGGGTGAAGAATGATCTCTTTTATTTTAAAATATTTTAGGAAGGTACACCAAACAAAATAAAGGCTTTTAAAAAAAGGGAAGGGGTTGGGGCGGGGGATGGCGTGAGAGAGACATTGTAACCCTGTAAAGAATACTAACGGGTGAGCAGAAAAGTGGTTTCTTAACATAATAGGTAAGAGTGAGTCAAAGCACTGATTTAACTAATGGGTACTTATAATCAGGTCTGATTGCCAAGAGTTAAGCAGAACCATAGTATTAATAACTGAGGAATACTGTATAAACAAATAACAATTAAGAGCCATTTTATCATCAGTACTGATTCATACAATGGAAACACTCAGAAGGAAAAATCACAAGAATCCGCAAAAGGACAGATTCAGAGGAGGTGCAGGGGACACGGTGTCTACGATAGAAAATCCTTTTGTGTCATCGACTCCTTACTGTCCAGCTGTAAAAGAGGGAACAAAAAGTGCACATCGATAGAGCAGGTTTCAATTACGCTAAGATTTTTTTTTTTTTTTAAAGAAAGTGGGAGAAAAAAAGAAAGGAACCAAGAAAAAGACAAAGACAGTATTGCAGAGTTTCCCCAGGAGCGCGCAGTTGGCAGGGACTTGCAGCTTCCTGGCGTCATCACCTCCCTCGGGGTCACCCTCTGACCTTCCGGGTGGGTCTGTGGCTGACCCGTCACAAGCCGGTCACATGGCGATTCTTGGCGTTTCTGTCGTCAGTGCTCAGATGGGTAGGCAGGAAAAGTCTCTGTCCGATGAAGCTTCAGAGGGCTGGTGACATCTTTTCCAAAAAGAATTGTAAAACGGCAGTTATATTTCCAGGAAGCCCACAGCTGGGTTAGCTAGTTTCTCTAGAACACAAATAAGTAACGCAGGACACAGGATATTTTTCCTCAGAGGCCACTCACGGGGATATGCAAATAAGAGCCATGAGAAAGGATGTGATTATCATATCATTTGCATGTGGCCTTCGCACCGAGCTATGGTCAGACCCGCAGCAGTTAAGGAAAACCTCCTCCTTAATATTTCATCTTTATCAACCCAGAATATTTAGGGGACATGAGAAAGAATCAAAGCACTGTGCAAACTGTCGGCGAGGACACTCTTTGGCAACCTGATCAGAAATAAGACTATTTTCTTTATCCCCAGGAAACCTTGCTGTCAAGGAAGACGTCTTAAATTCCATTTAGTCTTTATTATCTCAGGTTTAGGTCCCAAACCGAGAAAAGTGAAGAAATCAGAAAGGCAACACACGAGGCCACTGTCAGCCCCCTCTGTGAGCTAAGGTAGGAGCTGGCAGCCTTTCTCCATAAAGCGCCAGACACTAAATATTTTAGATCTTGCACGCGGTGTGGTCTCATGGCAACCACTTAACTCTGCTGCCCGGAGCACAGGCCAACCGGTGACCGCGTAAGGAGTGGGCGTGGCTGTGGCAATAAAACGACGTGAACAGAAACAGACACAGGATGGACGGGCCAGGAGGCCAGGCTGCCAATCCTGCCGACAAACCACTTGATTCTACAAAAACAAGAGGTGTCACCGCCCTCTGCCGGCTGGGAGGCACTACCGCGGAGGAATTCACGCGGCCCAGGTGAGCAGAGCAAAACCTACCCGAGGGCGCACAGCATCCCCGGGACCCAACGCGCGACACCCCGGCCCACACACGGGGAGAGGGGGCCGCAGCGCAGGGGGGCACGGCCGCCCCACGGAACGCGTTCGAAACACTGAAGCGAGCAAAAGGGGTCATAGTGGCCTCTGGCCCCGAAGCCTCCGCCTTTCTGCTCTTATCACATCATCACCAACAGCCCTGGTCTCCGTCACACCGCAGTCCAGTCTCTTTCCAACATAAGAAGTCATGGATTCGCTTATTTGCAAGCCTGAACCATAAGAAAATTATAAATCTAAACAACAGCACTGATTATGATTAGAGAAATCTGAATATTAAAATATCCCAAGTCACTAGAAAGCATTCCTTCCAGCCTCCCAGCCGTGTGGGCCATGGATTCTGCCCTCCTTCCAGCACACAAGCGCGTGCACTGTAACACAGAGACATTGTACTAACGGGTTTGGGCGCCACAAGTGAAAATCCAGGGAAATCTTTCCGACGGTTTGATAATCTCCCCAGAGGAAGCAGACTGCATACAAACAGCGTCAATGCAAACATCCCAATCTCAGTCAAGGGTGAAGCCTCTACTGAACCTTCGGCGGTGGCTCCTAACACTAAGAGTTTTCGGGAAAAGCGACTGACAGCAGCCACTGGGGTCAAGTCGAAATGAAAGGACCTACAGCCTCAGTCATGCTGGTTCACTGAATCCTCCCAGCTTGGCTTGAATGCCGTTTTTAAGCTTAAAGCCAGGAGATGGAGTGAAAGATTTTCTTCCAGCTTTGCAGTTCACACAGGGGTCACAAGCTGGCACTGGCCTGTGGACCCCATCTGGGCCCAGGCCTGGGCTCTGGCCTGCACAGGGCATGAAACATTTGGAATAGCTTAATATCGAGTAACTGCAGACTTTCCGTGAAGGGCAGATTCTCCAGGCCTGTGCTCTCCCTGGGCTGCTCACCAGGGACCCCGCCTCCCCCACATCTGTCCTGTTTCACTCTTGGCATGTCCTTCTGGTCCCTATAGACAAGCAAACTTGAGATCCTGGTTTATATGCCCTCTTTTCACATTTGCTCAGATCTTTATTACTTCTCTCTTAAAGGCAGTACATACAACGTACGTGACTGTGTTAGAATTACTACTGGAAAACCAATGTTAACTTCTCCAGAGTAGCCATGAGCTCCAGGAAGCTATCAACCTTAAAATAAAAACGTAAACGTCAGGGCCTGGAACCAAACTTCCAGAGGAGCTATCTCCATCACGTGGTATTTGCCTTGGAAACACCCACAGTGGGAGAATTCCCTCCCGAAGGCAAGAACGTATGATAAAAGAAAGAAATTGCCCTGGATTAGGAGTCCGAACGCTGGAGTTCTAATGCCAGTCCCTCCACTCACTGGCTATGTGATCTTGAGCAAGGACTTGGCCTCCGAGGGTGTCAGTCTCTGCCTTCACTGAACTGGAGAAGATGCTCCCACTCTTGCCAACTCAAACCGTTGCCGGGTGAGCCACACAGGGCACCGCGGTCTACAGCAGAGTGTGACGCAAACATCGAATGCTCCTCTTTGATTTCCTAAAATTATCTGAAGTCACATTTGATCAATGGTATAAGTGCCTATTTTTTGTTCTCACTTTTTTTGTTTTGAAACAAGGGACGCTGTCTTCTGAGGCAATTCCAAAGGAAGGCTCCTAAAAATATCGAGCAACAGAGCAGCATCAGAGTAAGGGGCAAAGATTCCTAAGATGTTAACTTTAAGACGGAGGTGAGGGGGTTTGAGACAAACACTGCCGTGAAACCAGACACACCAGGCTGTCTCCCAGCGCCCCTTATGCACCAGCCACACTGCCTCGCCTCTGCTCTTTGAACACCCAGCTCCTTTCTGCCACAGGGCTTTTGCACGTATGGATCTCTCTGTGGCGAATGTTTCTCCCTGGCTCTCAGTATGGCTGCCTCTTCTCAGACTCAGGTCTTGGGGTAAATGCTGCAGCCTCTGGTGACCATCTCATCTACAGAAGTCCCTTTGTCATCCACCTCCCAAAACCAACAACTCTACCACCGTTCTCTAGTACGGACACTCTCTTTTCAAAGTGACATGGACTGAACTTGAAATTAAATGTATGTGTGTAATGACTGACTGTGACTCCCCTTTAGACTGTAAGTTGTAGGAGGGCAGAAACAGGCCTGTCTAGTAGCCCCAGTGTATCTCCATCACCCAACACAGTGCCTGGCATAAAGCAGATGCTCAGTTAACATTTACCAAATAAATGAATGCATCAGTGAATGGACGGAGAGATGAAGGCCTCAACTCCTTACTAGACAGGTGATCTTGGACACATTACTAACCCTTCCAATTCTGTGTCTTAGCTGCATATGGGAATAAACTACTCTCAGGTGGTGGTTTTGCAGACTAAATGAGATCACATATGTTAAGGTCCT
The DNA here is from genome assembly GCF_009834535.1 of Camelus ferus. Lineage (NCBI taxonomy): Eukaryota > Metazoa > Chordata > Mammalia > Artiodactyla > Camelidae > Camelus > Camelus ferus. Next base: position 8,841,855 of record NC_045714.1, on the reverse strand, counting down.
GGTGCAAAGCCTGGAACACAGTAAGTCCTCAAGAAACAGTAGCTTTTATAAAAATACTCACTGAGTATATCTTGTCTCCCTTGTAAAGAACAAATCCGGTAGTTGACTAGTGGTTTTTTAATGTTTGTTTATATTAAAAAGAGGAGAAAAGGTTGCACGTTCACCTAATTTGTGGTGCTCCGGTTTAAATATGATCAAATTCTCTACTGCAGGACATCTCAGAGCCTTGAAATACTGATTTGCTTTCTGAATCTCCTAAACGAGAACTTACTAGCATTCTGCCCCAAACTTACTGGACCATCGTACTTTTTTGGAGGAGGGTGATATCAACCAGGGTTAGGACAACACAGAACACAACTGCGAAGAGATGACTCTGTGGTTATTTTATGCAATGAATTCTTAAAAGACTCCTGTGAATACATTGCTCAACATACTGCTGAATGCTTCCGTTTCATAAATGTCTTCCCAGTTTTCATAATAAACCTCCTTCACATGTTGATTTGTATATTCCTACGCATAGAAGAAAATTTAGTTGTGAAAACTGGAAAATGCGGTGGGAAAAGCAGCGGAGGTGGACTAAACATGAGGCGTGTGTCAAAACCAGCACCTTCCTCTCCCCACAAATACAGCAACCATAAAATGGTAATTCCAAAATCAACCAGCAGGTGGCTCTCTAGGACTAAATTTGGAGAGGAAATTTTTCTCAAACCAGTTGGATGACTTCCTTCAAGGGTCTGTATGATTTCCAAGATTAACCTCCAGACCTGTCAGGAAAAGTCAGCCCGAAATACATCAGGGTAGGTGAATTGGCCAGAGGAATTACAGCTCATGGACAGCAGCAAAACAGGAAGAAATTTTGTGCTGTGTAATCTCACCCGGCGACACACACAGGGCCGTGATGCTATTAATTTTTCTCAACCTCATTTTTTTCCTGGAGGTGGGCAGAAGGGAAGAAGGAAGGCAGGTGACACAGGTGGAATGATAGATGAACATACCCCATTTATTTGTCGTGTAAATGACCATCCCCAATAGGCAAGATAATTTTAACTAGTCTGTGAATATTTTTTTTAATCTGTCAAATTTTGTGGTAAGTTGAGTCCCCAAACTACATACACAGCACATATTAGCACTGCATCTCAATGAATATTGGTGACCAAAAAGCAGTTCACGAGATAAAATAAATATGGAGAAATCTATACAGAACATGCTGGTGAGGAACTCTCTCAGCAGACATTGGTACCAATTAAGTATCAAAACAAAATACGTTTACATTAATTCCCACACAGGCAACAAAAGTAGGTGGAAATAAATAATTTGATGAAATAATTGGTCAAAAACATAAAGCAAAGAAGAAAATGAAGCAATAATAATGCCATTCTCATGCACAGAAATATTCCAAGATCATTTCATTGAGTATCAGTATGCAGTCAAAACAGGACAAATGTAAGAATTCTATTGATAATTTGTGTTCAACACAGGTCATACGATATATCAAAGAACAAACAATTATAGTTTTAATTATCATCTTCAAAACCCTATAAAATTACCAATCACAAAGTTTGATAATCCATCATCTCTGCAGGAATTCTGTGGCATTTTTTCTCATTATCACTGGTATTTATTGCATTAGAAACTGAGCCATCACCATCTTCAAATTACTGCTTTGTACCTACTGCTGCTGCTGTGTTCATTTGGAAAATCTCTACCAATAAATTCGAATTTAATTTTACAGTAATGCGGGCAGACCTCATCTTATTGTGCTTCACAGATATGGCAACTTTTTTTTTAATTGAAGGTTTGTGGCAACCTTGCATCGAGGAAGTCTTGGCACCATTTTCCCAACAGCATTTGCTCACTTCGTGTCTCTTGTGTCACATTTTGGTAATTCTCGCAATATTTCTAACTTGTTCCTTATTATCATATTTGTTATGGTGACCTGTGGTCAGTGATCTTTGATGTTACTACTATGACTTTTTGAAGGCTCTGAAGTTGGTTAGCATTTTTTAGCAATAAAGTATTTTTAATTAAAGTACGTACATCTTTTTAGACATAATGCTAGTGTACACTTCACAGACTACGGCATAGTGTGAGCGTAACTTTTACCTGCACTAGGAAACCAAGAAATTCCCGTGACTCGCTTTATCACAATATGGCCTTATTGCGGGGGTCCAGAACTGAAACTGGGATATCTCCAAAGTCTGCCTGAATTTCATTACTTTTGAGTATTGGATTATAAAAAATAGTAAATAATAAACCTAAATATAAAGGCTGGCCAAATAAACCCAGATCTAATTCTGATCTGAGCTGTTTGGTTGGTGGCTTGCTAGTTTTGACAAAAACAACAGAAACTTCTCCAAGAGTATGGTATTTTTCTTGGCGGTGAAGTTCTGTATCGCTCTGCTCCACTTTTGGAGGTAATGTTATCACTTCTGTTATCTTGGAATTAGTGGATCGCTCGTCTCAGATGCTCATCTCAGACCTGTCAGCTACGGATGGTTTTTCAACCATAAAATGGGCTTCTTGCATGCAGGTAGACTTGCAATTTTTGTCGTTGTGGTTGAAAAAACTTTGTATGCTGGCAGATAGAATCGTTTTCTTTGTAGCAAGCAGACGTAGACATTGTCAGAGGCAGTTTTATATACCCAAGGGGCCTACCAACAGTATGTAACAGTATCTAAAACATACTCTTTAAATTTAAGATTAAAAAAAATATTATTATACCGTCAAGGAAGGCCCTGATAAATTCCTTAGTCTTAAATCATTTCTGATGTGTGCCTATTCGTTTTGGTTAAGGACAGTTAGATCAGTTAAGATAAAGATTCTAAAATGACTGTGTTCCTCATATGACATTTCTCTATGTCCAGATTGTCTTGAGGATTTTTAAGCTCCAGGATATTAGCTGATAAATTCTGAAACTGCAACATATTTTAAATTTCCAGGACGTCCTGTCCTCACTCTCAGTGGCATCTTTGCAAACACGGGATTCTAGAGAAATCCAGTGGCTCATCAACTCTGATACAAGTTGACGATTCTCAAATTACTCTCAGACTGTCTCTCAGGAATTAAGGCAATTTACCAACTTCCCCTCTACAAAGCGTACATCACTTTGGTTCCCAATTTTCTTTTGCATTCCAGACACAGAATCTGAAAAGACATATCTTTTTTTGTAAAGATCATTTTGGTATGTGTAGAAAGTCAACTTACAAAGCAGTTCCATAGCTTTGTGTGAGGATATATTTATATGCAAGCTTCTTTTAAACCTTCAATAATTATCATTTATATTTGTATAGTTGATCATATTATGTACTAGAAAACATACAGCCAGTTGTTAGAACAGAATAGAAGTAGTAAGGAGGGAGGGTCTAGCTCATTGGTAGAGCGTGTGTTTAGCATGCACGAGGTCCTGGGTTCAACCCCCAGTACCTCCCTTAAAAATAAATAAGTGAATAAATAAACCTAATTACTTCCCCCTGATACCTACCCCCCCAAAAGATAAAGTGGAAAGGAAATAAAATCATTTTAAAAAAGAACAGAGGTAGTAAAATTAATTTTAGTTAAAAACATAAATGTATCTAAGTAGAAGAGACTGAAGAAAATTGAATAGTGTGAGTGAGATGTACATGACAAAAACTGTGATGACAAAATCAAATGTGGCAAACATTAATGAATTTGTTCTGATATGGAACCAGTAGCATTTATGACGACTGACCTAACCCAACTCACTCTCTGTGCAGATACGTCCTGGAAGGTGAGCTTATTTACTGACTGTCAAGGCAGGCGCTCGCTCGGCACTCCTTCAGGCACTCAGGACATATTTTTTGAGCATCTACAATACGCCAAGCTCTTGTTCAGACCTGTGCAGGCATTTATTAAAACTGCAGGTCACTTATTACATCTTAAAATCTAGACTCTCTGGTGGTGGGGCCCCGAGAAGCTGCATTTTAAACCACTGCCGCCAGGACACTGTGACGGAGTCGGTGACCGGGGAGTGAGACCTTGATGGGGGGCGTGGTGCGGCCGCGCCACCGAGGAGCTGAGCCCCGCCCCACCGGGAGGCCAGGCCCCGCCCCCCGCCCCGCGCACGCGCACGAGCTTACCTTGCAGGCGGTACAGCTGCCCAGTGCTGTGCTGCCGCGTGATGTGCTGCCAGTAGGCGCTGCGAGGCAGGGGCACCATTGTGCTCAGCGAGGCGGCCCGCTCACTCATCTTCATCTGCAGCTGCGTCAGAGAGAGGAGAACGCTGTGTCAGCAACCCCGGGGCTGCGGGAGCCCTGCCCCAGGGAACTCCAGGCAAATCAGTTAGTATGTCGCCCTGGTGGTGGACACCTGCTAGCATCCAGCCATCCTTCCCCCCGGGCTGCCAACCGCGCACTGTTTTCCTCTGGGGAGCTTCCCTCCAGCTCGGCTCAATCCGCCACTGATTCTAGGGGTGGCCTGGGGACCCGAGCCAGGCCTCGACAAGACACAGTCCCCAGGGACATATATTAGAGCTTTTGAGGAGGAGAGAATCAGTGGAGGTATTAAGGGGGTGTTTCCTGTTTTATTCACAGTTGGATCCCAGGGTCTAAAACATTTCCTGGCACATGGTAGGCAAACAATAAATACCCGCTGAGTTGAACGCATGACCTTGTGGGGTTCCTGAGAGGACAGGAGATGGGGCGCGAGCCTGTCTTGGAACAATGAAGGGGGAACGTGCTAGTCAGTGGACACTATTCCGAGGAAGGCAGCCAAGGGAAGGAGGTAAGGGTCTTCACAAGCTCCTCTGAGACCCTGGATCCTCCCTGGACCCGGAGACTAGCCTGGACTTTCCAAGTGTATGAGCCGATTACTTCTTTTCAGTTGAAGCTGGCTTGAGTTGGATGTTCTATCACTAGAATAAGAAAAAGAGGCCTGTCTGCTCGTACAAGTGCCTGGTCCTCGTTCCAGGTACTGAGTGAGGTCATGGCTCTAGCATGTAGGAGTATCCAGCCCAAAAGACAGTGTGAGGCCCCAGGACCTCGGGGAGCAGTCAGTGGTCTGTCCGGCTGCATCCGGGGAACTGACCTCACAGGGGAAGTTTCAGAGAGAAGACAGCTTAGTGGGATGGGAAAGAGGTGAACAGAAGGCAAACGAGGACAGTGCAGCCAAGAAGAGCATGTGTGTGATTTGAGGCAGCCCCCCAGCCACCCTCTCATCTGAGCCCCAGTCTAGACACAAGCATGATCCAGTTTATTGTCATAATATACCAAGTGACAATTCATAATATCTGATTTCCTCGAGTTGCCTGAATATCAAATAAATCACCCCAGTCTTACAAAAATGTGCCCCAAAATACACAGATTTGTACCAGGATGGTCATGAGGACACAGTTTGGCATCATGGAAAACTGAAGGCAACTTTAGTGTCCATCTCTCAGGACCTGGGTAATTGCAGAGACACACTGGAGCATGTGGCAATTGCAAACCACAGGAAGACAGATTTACATCAACTAAAAGGGAAACACATACTGTGTCATTAAGGAACAGTGAACGGCAGACCATTGTATCTAGAGGAATGCCATGTTACCTGCTCACAGGAGACAAGGTGGCATCAAGTATTTACCCATGTGGGTTGTAAGAGAGTTCAGTGGGATGATGCCTGCTTAGCACTTGCCTAGCACAAACCAGGAACAGGGAAAATGGAGGGTATTATTATGGTGAGTATAAACTGTAATGCCCACTGAAAGATTTTTTTTTTAGAGAATACTCCCCACTTTACACATCTCATTAACATGGTTTCAGGCGTCATATCCGTCTGTTCACTCAATAAAGCCAACATATGAGGCTTCGCACCCTGGAGACCAAAACTGATTGAAGTTGATGAGACTGACCTTAAAAAAAGAGATTATAACCATTTTCCAAAGACAGTTTTAATATATATGTCTTGCATTCACACGTGATGGATTGAATTCTCTCTTTAGCCCAACAGCACAATTACCAAAATGTGTATCCAAGTAGAATTCCACAGCACTAAGTTTCATGTGGACATTTTTTCCTGAACATCTATTAAATCAAAAGGGCAAAAAGCTGAAAACAAAGGCCAGTAGAAAAGTCCTGTGGATGTTTCTCTATTTCTGTAGAAATGAAAGTCTCAAAGTTTAAGAGCAAAAACCAAAACCAAACAAGCTAAAAAACCTCCCAAATCACCAGTGATTTCTGGGGACATTCAACCTCATTCACATGGAATACACAAAAATAAAGAGAGGAAAAGAACTGAATTTTCATGGCACTGATTATTTGATTTTCTTATATTATATTTAATGTAATAAAAATTTTAATGTAAAGAAAACATTTATAAAATAGCCATCACCTCAAATTGTGCTACAATTACCATAAATATATTTCTGCAGCCCAGTGTGATTTGGCTGCATTTTTAGAAAGTTTAACTTAGGAACAAAAATAAAATGACACCAATGTCATGTTTCATAGAGAACATTACAAAGCCTGGTTCTCTGTTTCTTCCTCAACTCTCTGAAAGAATATCTCATTTTATGAAAGGGGCATTTGAATTGTCTTTGGAGAAAAACGCTGAGAAAAGTCTTCTTATTTCACAATGCAAAAGTGTCTGACTTCTGTAAGAGTGAGAAGACTTAGGAAGCCATTTGAGGGAGAGTCTAGCTGCTTCCTAAGCCTGCGAGCTCTCCCTACTCCTCACCTGGTTCACACCTCCCCTCTCCTCTCAGGAGTCACCTGCCCTCGACATTTTCCTGACAGCGCTTCCCCTTTAACGACCTCAGGTGCTCCTACCAGACATCTCCTAGCCCAGTGCTTACTCTGATCATCTCATGGTTTAGTGACAGCAGCTAAACCAGCCCACCTCCTCCTGCAGACCGTGACTCTGAGAACGTGGGGATCCTATCTGTGTGTCCCCAGCACCTACCTGGGGACTCCAGAGCCTTAACAAATACACGATGGATGAGGGAATGAACGCATGAGCTCAGCCCTTGCCCAGGCAGTAGGGGATAAATCCTAACCAACCCAGCAAATTAAAAGCACTGTGAGCCCAGAGCTGAATTCCCGCGGAAGCTCTAGGTCCGGGTTAAATGAACGTGGTCCTCCGGGGCTGCGGGAACATGGTAATAAGACTGTGTCTTTCTACTCTGCCATTCAAGGGGTGAGCAGGAGCAGGGCCTCAGGGAAAGATCTGCGTCTGCGCGGGTGCACGGTCGGTCGGGGCAGTCGGGCAGCGGGGGAGCTCAGCTCTACACATTTATTCATTCCATCAGCAGTGTGGGCTTAAGATCCCACCAGGGAAGAATGACTAGGCTTCGTGAATGTCAAACAAATGCCACCTTGTACTTCAGCACTCAAACATTCCCCCTAAACATCAGGGGTGCCTGTAGGTCTCTTCCTAACCCAGCCCGAGTGAGCTCTGATGCTGCCAGGCGGCCTGAAATAATCCATCAATGGATGTAACTGGTGGGGTTTCAAAGGCACCCAGAGCACCGTGCTGCCAGGTGGGGAAGCTGCCCGTGGAGCAGGAGCCCCGTGCTCCTGCTCAGGCTGTGCGCCAGGTGAGCCAGGTGGTTCGGATCACACCGCTCCCCGCGTTCAAGCCTCAAGTCTCCTTTCTCATGGAACTTCCCGTCTAAGGAGACAGACCGTAAAACTCAACGAATAAAAGAGAATCGGATTGCCTTAAAAAGGAATGACGTCCCGATACACACTACAAATGGAATGGGCTGAAAACATGATGCCAAGTGAAAGAAGCCGTCACTAAAGACCACGTAGTGTGTGGTTCCATTTAGATGTGATGTGTGGGATGGGCCAACGCAGAGACAGAAAGAAGGCAGGTCGGAGCTTCCCTGAGGCTGGGCGGGTGATGGTTAAAGGCGGTGGGTTCCTTTTGGGGTGATGAAAATGTTCTGGAGTTGGCAGTGATGATGGTTTCACAATTCCATTTCAGTGGTGAATAACACCACTGAATTGTACAGTTTAAAGGGTACAGTGTGGGGGAGGGTACAGCTCAGTGGTAGAGCGCATGCCTAGCATGCACAAGGTCCTGGGTTCAATCCCCAGTCCCTCCATCCGATAAATAAATAAGCCTAATTCCCTTCTCCCCCCTCAAAAAAAAATTTTTTTAAAGGGTATAGTGTATGGTACGTGAATTATATCTCAATAAAGCTGTCCTCAAAAAAATGAAGCCAGATAGTAGTATGTGCTATGGGAACTATTTTTTTTTAAAGTGTGACTGTATGAGTTAGTGGGTGGCTACTTCCGGTCAATTAGTCCTAGGGAAAGTTAACATTTTAAAAAATGCTTTTTTTCAGTGGGGAGGTAATTAGGCTTACTTACTTGTTTTTGGAGGTGGTACTAGGGATTGAACCCAGGACCTCATGCATGCTAAGCATGCGCTCTACCACTTGAGCTATCCGTGAGGGAAGTAATATTTAAATCTGAGTGACAACTGGCCAAAGCGTGGTCCTCCATCGTCATCATCCCTGCCATCCTCATCAACACAGATCCTTTTAAAGACCCCTCAGAAATTAACACAGCATTGTAAGTCAACTATACTTCGATAAAAAATAAAAATTAAATTTTTAAAAAACCTCCTAATAGTCACAGTGAGGAAAGTGCCAGTTAGCAACGCCCTTCTCTTATAATAATGGGAATTCAAATCAACCCTCTCTGACCGCAATGTCTACGTGTCAGCAAGAAAAGAAAAACCACTGTCCCCTCCGGCGCCAACCGCATTTTGGGTTTCTGCATTCTCCACTGGTTTGGCTGGCACTTAACGGGGAGCTTGTTCACTCCTCTTATGAGTCTGGGACCGGGAGTGCAGCGCAGTGGCGAGTCTTAGCTGTAACACTACAGCGTATTGTCCTTCTCTGGAGTCCAACTGTTTCTACAAGAGTATTATGTTTTGCAATTTGCACAGCATGACAGGATGTAAGTGTTTGCTGCCTCAATCAATCTTGAGTAAGCTCACGTGCTGGGTGTGTGACACTGTCTGGACCCACTCAGAAACAAGCACAGATCACCACGGTGCCAAACAGATGCCTCCTTCAAGACCTGCCTCCCTCCCCATCAGACTCAAACTTCCACCCAGCTGCACCTGAAGGTAAGCCGAGTGGTGTCTCAGCCCTGAGCCACTCTGCACACGCAGATCACATCAGAGTCTTCCACTCGCTCAGCCTGGGCCCTGACGAGGACACGGTGGACAGTAGGACGGCGCGGTGAGTCAGAGCTCCGACTACGCCGAGTGTGGGCGCAGCCTGAGAGACGTCCAAAGCTCGTCCACTCCTGGAGTATCCCCAGTTTAAGGACGTATATATAAACCAACTTACTTCCTCTGGATATTTTAAGCACAACATGTGGGCAAAGTTGGATCAGAAGGGATACTTGTCTCCAAGAGAGAAAAAGTAAAAGCAGGTTCTGAAAGAAGCCGGCATTTCAATGTCTCTTTTCTCCACTCCACTCAGAGCAGCTGTCTCAGTGACACCGCCCCTCAAATTCACTGACATTCTCCACTTGGCTTCCTGAACTATGCCTTCATGTTCTGCCCGCCCACCCTCCTGGGAACGTAATATTGGAAAATATACTCTACCCAAGCTTTCTGGAGCCTGGGTCAGCAGTTCTCCACGCCCTCCAACTTTAGTAAGCAAGCATCATCTCCAGGGTTCATTAAAATGCAGATTACTGGCCCCCATCCCCACTCCCATGGGGTTTTGCATTTCTCCCAAGTTCCCAGGTGGTTCCTATCATACTGGTCCAGGGACCACACTTTGAGAACCACTGTCCTAGGTTATGTATCACCTTTAGATCTATCACTCTGGGAGAAAAGTTTTCCACTGTGGTAAGAGCCCAAAGTCCGGAGTCAGGAACTTGAGGTTAAAGTTTGGCATCTGCCACGAACAACTGTATGGCCCTAGGTTAGTTATTTAATCTCCTTTAGGCCTTAAAATCTCGTTAGTAAAAAAAAAAGAGCGAGAGTGAGAAATAGTTCCTACTTCTTAGCAGCTAATTCCAAGAACACACATGACTCACTGTGGAGTTCCATAAATGTTAGCAATATTTATATTAATTAGCCCTTTATCAATCAAAATGCTGTCTTTAGCAAGAGTTCTGAACAAGGTCCTAATAGGAACATTGACATTTTCTTTTTAAAACTAAATATTTGATATTGGACTGTGTTTCTGGCTTGAAGGTAGAAGCTTTAAAACAGTGTTCAGGCAACAACAACAAGCCACACATCAAATCAGATAAATAAACATGCATGGAGAATGTATTTCATCACCGGATCCCAGCCGGCACACAGTGAACTCAATGAACAACATGGATGAAGCTCTCACTACAGACATTCGACAAGTGTAAGAACGGGAGAAAATCCAAGAAGCTCTGGGTCTCCCCCTGCCCTCCCCAGGGCGTTTATATTCTCCGGTGCAGCTTTATCTCTGGATCTGGCAGTATTTTGCCAGGACCTAAAAGGAGGGTGGGGAGTCCACATTTTTGTGATATTTATTACCCATTTTTTAAGAGTTGTAATAAATTACATTCTTTCTCCCTTGGTATAATGAGATTTTTTATTATGTTCAGGAAATACAGAAAAGAATACAGGTAGAGTTGAAAAAAGCCCTATATCCATCACTTAGAAAATCCAAAAGCAAAGGAACACAGAGAACTTATAACATGTTAATATTTTCTTTTGGTCGTTTTAAAAAAATGTGCGTCAGTGAAAAATAATGTGACAATGAATATATGTATGTTCACGTATAACTGAAAAATTGTGCTCTATACTGGAATTTGACACAACATTGTAAAAATGACTATAACTCAATAAAAAAACATTTTAAAAAATGTGCTTACATGATGTATATCTAACACAAACTGCAGGATAGTGTATATACTGTTACACTGCCCTCTGAATATATCCTCAAGTTCCTAAATTCTGCCAGCTTCGACACTGTCATTTGAATATCTGCGTTGTTGCCCGTCCTTTGGCTGCACCACACACTATTTGTTCATTTCCCTAACCATTTTTAATTTACCAGATAAGATAACAGAATTAAATTGTGACCCAATCTCCTTTATGACATTTTTTCTGCTAACCACAACTTTTACTGAGACCCACTTTATCAACAACTCTTCCAATAACCAGTTTTTTAATGAATTTTAAAATTTAATTTTAACTTCCATGTTCAAATTGGATTTCCGACTGACTCAAAAATTACTTTTGAATGCTTAACATCAGAAAAGTAGATGAGTTGTTCTTTTCATTTTTATTCTTAAACAAAGCAGTCTTACCTCCACATTGTTGTGTATCTATGCAACAGACTAACTTGTTAGCCGTTACAAAGGAAGAGGCAGATCTTTATGAAGTAACATGAAACAATTCTGAAACCAAAGGGCTGCAAGTACTTACTTGCGCATGTTCCTGGGGAGAGCTCATCACTGGGATGGGTTTAAAGACCGTCTCTCCACTCTGATGACTCTCAGATGCGCATCTGTAACCCCAGTCCTGCCCCTAAACCTCAGACTTGTGGACTTAAAAGGCTGCTTCCCACCTCCACCTAGAGTCACTCATGCACAGACTCGAACTAGCCTTTCTCACGCTCCACTCCCCGCAACCTCGTCCCCTTACAGGCAAATGGTTCTTCCATTCGACCCACTGCTCTGCTGAAAGGAGAAGGAAATAGAGAAACCTTTGAGACTATCTTGCTTACTCTCTATCCTACAAGAGTTCATCCAGCAGCAAATCCTGTTGTTCAAATCCTCAAAATGTATCAAGTATCCACCACATCAGCCTGGCCCACGTCACTAGCACTCCCCTGGCTGCCTAGACGACTGAGATAGCCCCTAACTCTGCTTCTCACCTGTGCTCTGGCCTCCCCCACCCTGGTCTTCCCCAAATGGCTGCCAGAGGGCTCCTTTCAGTAGCAAAGTCAGCATCTCTCACCTTTTCTCAGAACCTTCCAATGACTTCCCAACTCACCCCGTGAAAAATCCAAAGTCTTTTAACACGACTACCAGGCCATACGGGACTCGGCTCCTACTGACTTTTAAACACCTCCTACCCTCTTCTCATTTTATCTTCTTCCAAATCATGGCCTTGTAGGTAAACATGCAAAAATAGAGCTGCCTCAGGGCCTTTGCACTTACGGTCCCCTCCACCTGGAAAGGTCAGTCCTTAGAAATTTCCAAGGCTCACTCCTCCCTCTCCTCAGCTCTCTGCCAGAGCATCACATTATCAGAGCAACAGAACTCCTTCATTTTCTCCTCCTTTCCACCGCAGTCTTCGCCTTAGCATTCGCCACCTCCTGACGTAGCTTCATGTTTATTTGCTATTGCTGATTGTCTGGCTCATCCCACATAAAAATGCAGTAAACTCCTTGAAGGCAAGGACTGTGTCTTGTCCTCTGCTGTACTCTTGCTTCCCAGAACAGGGTCAACACAAAATAGGTACTCATGAAATGAATGAACCTGCTAATAAACTGTTCGTTTTTTATCTACGAAGTGATATGACATTCTGGAAGGATGCAAAAGAATCTGGTAAAGTGTTTACTTCTGAGAAAGTAAACTGGGGACCTGAGATACTTAAGCACAGGAAAGAGACTTACTTTATGCTGTACATCCTTTTGCACAATTTGCATTTTACATCATGTGCAAATCAAATCTTTTAATTCAAAAGCCTTCTTTTGAAATCTCAAAATAAATCACAGCTTCTTCCCTCAATAGCATAACAATCCATATGCTAGTTTAAAGAACTTTCTAATGATGAGTAAGGCACTGAGATATATGTGCAAGTATCCCCCACTCCTCCAAGAACAGGCTTGCAGAGGGGAAATATCTTCCTGTTTACACACTGTAGGTTTAGAGGTGCCCCCCTCCCCACCCCTAACAGCCTTAATCTTCTCCAGATGACACTTGACTAGAAAATGAAAACAAGGGGGAATTAAAAGGAGACTAGATAAGAATTCTCAAAGAAGCTTAAACATAATTTCAAATTTATAACTGGAGAGAAGTACTCCAAATATCTCATGAATAGTAAACATGTTTTGAACTGAATCTTAAAATGTTAGGTTTATTCTGACAAAATCCAGACCAAATGTCTCTCTTAAAAGAGGACAGCAGTCTTACAGAATACTTTATTAAAAAGAGATAAAACTCAAGCATGCGTTTGTTGTAGCATGCAATCTGTTTACCAGGTTTGACAAATCTGTGTTTCTGAGGTTTATCAAACACTCTTGCAACATTCTAGCACACAGATCTTGTACGGTTTGGTGCTGGGAGTCACTGATTGAGATGACTCCATTTGCTGCCTTCTTTGGGGTTCTTTCTGCTTGAGGAAGCAGGTTCATTGAATCAATACAAATTGCTTAAAATGCTAATTGCTCCGCTAAGTGGCAGTAACAAAATCCTCTGGGACCAGGATGCAAATGCTGTTGAACAAGTTTTGGAATCACTGAGGGGCAAGCACGTGGGTGAGAAGATGTGTCCAGAGGTCTGCCCAGCCTCCATCCTGCCCACCTTCCCTCCACCTGCCGGACGGCACGCCCCACTGTCAGAGGAGGAAGGACATCTTAAAGGATCTAGCTTTCTCCAGTGACAGAGCTTAACAATGCGTTCCTGCTTTCATAAACCCACGAAACCCCGTGAACAGGTCCTGCTGAGACGCCTGTGAAGACTGGGAGAGGGCCAATATAATCGGACCATCAGGGAATTACGCCGGCATTGACACCCCGTTCTCAGCACAACGCTGCTCCCTGGATGATCAGGACAGGTCTTCCTGCGGATTCCTGTGTGTGCACGGGCATCAGAGCACGCGCTCCCACGCTGTGCCCTCTCTGGCTCCCGTCTCGCTCCTTCCTGAGACCAAGGAGCCAGATTCTCAGTCACTTCGGAGCCATAGGCCTCAAAGTGTGCTCCCCATTCAAACTCTAATGCCTCCCCCAGAGCTGCTGACAATGGAGGTGGAGCCCATCCACCTGCGGCTCAGTGCGCCTTCCAGGTGAGGTGGAGGACCACTGTCCCCGAGTCCCCCTTTCCTTTCCCCTCACCCCATGACCCTGCCCAGACCACAAACGTGCTTACACCCAGACCCTACATGCACCCTCTCTTCTACCTCCACAAAGTCTCCCCAGTTCACTCCTTCCTTTCAGTTCCCACTGACTCCACATCCTGGGCCTCCGGGTCTTGTCCCCGCTCTTCCCTTACTGATTGTGAGCCATGGAGCCTCAGTTTCCCGCCCTGTGAAATGGACCTAATAATATTGCCAATAAAATGCATTCCACTCAAAAGAATGAATAAGACCAAGGCTGGCAAACTTTTCTGTCAAGGGCCGGATATTAAATGTCTTTGCCTTTGCAGGCCATCCATCTGTATTGTGCCAACGAATCACCTTTTGTTTCGATGTATTTCTCACAGAAAGCACCGAGGATGTTATGAATACCTTAAAGGCTGAGCTCATATTCTGTTCACAGGGATAAAAGGCACCTGAGTTTCATTTCCAAAGCTTAGAGAAATGGCAGTTGGTCGAAGGAGATGCGGGGAGATGGAAACATGCCCACTGTATCTTGCGGAACAGACTCTACCGGGGATTCTCCTGCCCTGGGACCCCCAGTGCCTGCTCTCAGGTGGAAATCAGCTGTCTGCCCAACAGGCGGGCTTCCGTGGCTTTCTCACGAAACCCGCTCCCATGGGCTGCTGGATCCTGACTCCGGCTCTGACAGATGTTTGGCACAAACCACCCAAAGAGCTGTCTTCGCTTTCTCCACCTCCTCTCCCTTGTTCTGACATTGGGAGCAAAGTAACATCAAAATGTTGCCGAGGTATCACAGGATCTTACTGAACTGTCAAGGAAACACAGCAAGCAGAGGCTTACTTCTTGAAAGTTACAAAAAAAAAAAAAAAAGGAGAGAGACAGAAAAGAAAAAGTGAGTAGGAGAGAAAGATTGCTAAGGGAAAAAACGCAGCAGAGACACTCGGCGGTGAGCGAACTCTGGCTGAAACAATGCGTCCCTTGTCGCTGCAGCTCCGCTGGAGCAGCCGTTAGTGGAATCAACCGTTTGGGGCCAAATCTCCAAACGCGGCGTTTTGCTGAGCACCAGATGTACTCCAACGGTTATTTTCATGGGGGATGAAAGTGATTTGCATCAGTTTATTCAGAGCCAACTGAATTCTCAGCCACATGCATAAAACAGAATCACTCCTCCCTTTGCTTCTGGTAACTTTTGATGCCTCCTTACCGACGAGAAACCCTCTCCTCACCTGGTACATCGCAATGGATAACCTCAGGGACTGTTTCCACGGCCTCTCAGAGCAGACTTGCTTGGAACCTGGGCCTGGTCTTGGCCTTGGGAGGGAACTGGGTTTGCTATTCTGGCTCCATTTTTTCTTTTCTCTATGCTCATTAAAAATTGTCTATTTGACAACAAAAAACTTTAGGAAACCCTGTGCCAGGCCCTGAGATTACTGCAGACACACAGGGGGAGCCTAGTCCCCTGCCCCCCAGGGGGCTCACTGTTTAGAGTGGAGCAGCCACTTACTCTAAGATCAGCTTTTAAGGTTAATGCCGAGGCAAAATCCCCACGTGGTCAGACTGAACCTTTAAACTCAACAGCTTACACTCACTAGAAGCAGGTGCTTTGGTGACAAGACGCCAGGTGCGTGCCAGAACTGCGACCAGGGAGGCACGGGGTGTCTCCTGCTCACTTCGGGCAAGTTCACTGACTCAAGTGATGGGCTGGTGGGCAGGATGGCCTGGACCACGCAGAAGTGCTGGACTTTGTTTTGCTGTACTTCGCACTGCAAAGTGGGTATAAGGAACTCTGCAAATTGACGAGGTCCTGCTGAGTGCTTGACTCTGCAGGAGCCTTACCCCCAGGTCTGATGCTGGCACACTTGCACAGGTGCCTCCGTGTCTATGGAAACAACAAACAGCAGTGCTCAGCCCCGTCATCCTAACTCCTAGTGACGACCATTTGCGTTGCCCTGGCTTCGGGGTGGCCGGTCAGCACAAGCACAGAGGGACTCTTCCTCATGGCTCACATGTGCGGCGTCTTACTGTGTGTCCCTCCCACGTGCCTCACAGGGACTAGCTCTCGTGAACCACAGAACACTACGAGACATAAACACTGTTATTATCACCCACATACGACACAAGAAGGAAAAAGGGCCAGAGGACGTCAAGCTGCACAGCTCAGAAGTGACATTCAGTCCTGGACACTCCGCTGACCCATCAAATTCTTGCCCAGACTTTTAGCAGAACCTGCCCTATCTTTACAGCAGGGCTTCTCAGCCTGCCACGATTGACATCTGGGGCCAGGTCATTTGTGGTTGTGGATTATACTGTCCTGTGCATTACAGAATGTTCAACAGCACCCCTGATCTCTCCGCACTAGCCGGCAGCACCCCACCTCCACCCCCGACTCAGCACTGACCACCGCAAATGACTCCCGCGATTGCCAGATGTCTCCTGGGACACAGTACGCTGCCCGCTGAAAACCAGGGGTTAGGGGGGAGCATACAGTCCAGTTTTCCTGGTTGCATCCTGTTGACATCTGTTATCCAGGCATAACTCTTAATCAAGGCCGGTTTCAGGGGCGTGTAACTGTGCTGTCACACAGGGCACCACGCTTAGCAGGGCCTCATGCTTGATTTGATGCTCTGCTATCACCATCTTGAAAATCTTTATAATTTTTGAACAAGGGACCCTGTTTTCATTTTGAACCAGACCTACACATTACATAGCCAGTGTTGCTTTTAATAGGATCAGACTTGACTCTCAAAAATGTCCCAGATTGGGAAAAAAAATTTCCTAGGGTCACCCTTCTGATTACACACAACAGAGCCTTTAAAAGCTCATCATGCAATTTTTGCCTTATTGCCTGAAATACACAAAAGCCTGGTTACTCTTCTGTAACAGACTGCACAGGGGGGTTTTGTCACTAGGTACAGTCACATCCACACATGGTTTGCATTTTCCATCACAAGCTACTACATGCAAATCCACCTTGACACTTTCCACAGTAAGAGCCAGAGAAATGACAATAATCTTCCATAAAAGGAGCTATCAGGGAAATAATAAATGTCTCGGCAAAAACATAAAGGACAGGAGGCGTGTGTGATTCCCCTAGATCAGGGGCTGCAAACTTGAATGTCTGAGCGGCTCATGCAGGTATCAGAAATGAGTAAAACCTTCTGGTTATTGAGACAACAAGACATGATAAGAACTACAAAAAACTGAACAGCAGTTAGCATCTCAAATGGTAGTCACTATTCAATTCTGACTCAGGCAGGCACAGTGTTATCTCATTTTGTCAAAAGACAGAACCATGTCATTTTATGTGAAACCTTCTATTGTAAACACTGGGAATGAATTTCATCTTTAAAAAGTATCATCTGTGCACAAACCTTTTAGAACCAGACAGAAACCGGTCGGCAGGTGCCAGCTCCCGACACCTGTCCTGCGGTCCCTCCCCTGCTCTGGCCACTTAGACATCTACCTAAGAATTTTTGCTGCCTGAAGTGAGTCAGTAGACAACTTCCCCTTCCCCCTTGCTACTTACACAAGGGAGGAAGATTCGTATTTCATGCCTGGACAGGTCAATGAATATCTGAGAGAGAACCTATTAAGTGGTCAGTTTCCAGTTCTGTAGAAGCAATTGACTGTATCTCCCCCTCAAATGTAGAAACTTTCATAGCTGGTGGCAACCTCCCATCCAGGACCACCTCCGAGTGCCCCCTCCATGCTGCGTTCTGGTTGTCCACTTCTGGTCATGTCCAGACACATTGATATCATAGGAAAAAAAAAAGCCATACCAGGCAAAGCATGTGTCTGCTGGGGCAGCCGAAAGCGGGGACCTCTACTGATGGGCGTCTCCGGTGTCTCTAAAAATGACTGATTCTGGTTAAAATCATGAGTGGCCTCTGATTTCACTGACAGGTATTTGGGATTATCACTTTTTCCTTTGACAAACTACTAAAAGAAAAAGTGAATCCACACGGCTCAGAGGAGAGAAGCTGCTTACAAAGTGAGTGTGGGCCTCTGGGACTCTGCCTACGGTCCTGCCTCTTCCTTACTCATTTAGTTCACACACCTTTGATATTGCTAAGTGTGACCCTACTTAACTGCCTCATTTAATTCCAGTTACGTCACGTGCACAGTTTATCCAATCTCCCCCTCTGGGTGCTATTTCTATACTGCACATAAGCCCCCCGAGAATGGGGACATCCTCTCCTTGGTCACTTCTTAGCCCCTCGTGGACAGCAAGGCTCAGCAAATGTTTGGGAAACAGCAGAATATAAGAAAAAGGGAATGACTCCCTCTGTGAACATTTGTGTCCACGCCATCTTTGCTTCTTCTAGTCAATCTTCAGAGTAAATTCCTCAAAGTACTGTGGTTGAGAAAGAGATGTGTGGATTTAACTTTGATCAATAGGGACAAACTGCCTCCTAAAGAGACAACAGCAAACTGAATCCCAGGACGACACTGTTGATGTTTTGAGGGGTTTAATCATAATTTCTTATCTAAATTTTAAGCTCCTTTAAAGATGCAAAATATTTTTTTTTTACATTTTATTTTATGTTCTCTATAAGATCTACTTTGTAAGCAGTAGACAGGTGTTCAACAAAAGACTTTTTTTCAATTATAATTAATATACTAGGATATAAAAAGAGTTTAATTCAGGAGTGGAAAAAAAGTTGATTGCTGTTTTAAGCAGTACACTTAAAAAAAAAAAAAAACAACCTGTAAATTAACCCAACTAACCAGAAACCATAAGCAGAAAAAGAGGTAAAAATTGATTTTTTGTAGGTGGAGGGGTGGGGACACAGATGCGAGAAGGGAGTGTATACAAATAAAATCCTAGCAGGCAAGAGTCTTTTTCAAAAGTGTCTGAGTAATAATGAAATTGATTTGATGCTTTCTTTGATGACCTCTCTTTTTTATTTTAAATGTGTAGACCATTGCTTTTTAAATTAGGTTGAACGGAATTACTTTGGTTTCCAGAACTGTAGAATTTCCCTTAAATTCTACAAATTCATTAACCAATTTTATTTGTAACACCAAGACTAGAAGTAAATCTGTCAATGAAACAAACAAAGAGGGGAAAAGAACAGCTCAGAGTTTAACCCTCCAATCCAGGTGCACAGTCAGGGCGGCAGAGGACGAGGAGACACCGCCTCTCAATGTCGCCTCAGTGGAGCCCCGCCCTGCAGCCCCCGAGGGCGCCTGCACCCTGTCACCCTGGCCTTGAAGGAAATTCTAAAAATGACAGGCCCGGTCGTGGAATGAGGAACATCCCACACACTGCCACTCCTTGTTCCAAAATTAGACTTTGTCATAGACACTGATCTTCAAGCTGGTAAAAATAGCTGTGTGCTCAGGGGAGTCCCAAAGTGTCCCGGGTAATGAGTTTCCCTGCAGCTTCCGCAGCCGGGCAGCGGCGGCTCCTGAGCAAACCGGCCCCTGCCACCCGTCTCATTCCACAGAGAGTCCTTCCCCTCACCCCACGGGCCCACCCCACCCTCTCTACACCCTCTTCAGAGTGAATACTTAATAATGCACAGAGTTAAAAAAGGAGGAGGTGGGGAGAAGACTTAGCAGACAGAAGATGGCTACCAAAAGAAACAGGACTTCTTGTAACAGGAATTTTCTTACACACACTCTAAGTTGATATGTATTTCTGAAAGGTACTCTGCTATTCCAGGTAATCTGAAAATGTGAAGACAGTTCTCCGTGTGGATATTAGAGAAATATAAGGGCTTTAAAACCCTTCTAGGGAGTGAAGAGGTTTAGGATAAAAGCAACCTGAGTTCCTGGCTCCAACAGTAATGAGCTCCAAGGCTGCAGGCAAGTGACTTAACCACTCTGAGCATCTGTTTCATCATCTACAAGAGCTGGACAGTGACTCCTTCCAGGCCAAGGGTCATGAACCCCCTTGAACTGCAAGCCCCGTGGGACCATGGGCTTCACCTGTCAGGTACCCCTGCAGCCTAGAGCACACAACACAGCATATCAGGTCCCCCGTGAACATGTTTGAATGAGGACGCATGAATGAATCCACCTCACAGAGATATGGCATTGATTCAAGAAGAAGCCAGGAAAGCGGCTTGATAAGTGGCGGTGGTCGTTCTTACTCAAGAGCCTGGCATGTGGCAGGGGCTTCACACATAAACAGCACTATTAGCAAAACAACATCAGGTAGGAAACATATTTAAACAGTAAAATCAAAGCACTAGATAAGTATTATTCCAGACGTCTGCACGGTGTGGGGACAGACACTAAGGCGGCCCCGTGGTCCCCTCCTCCAGGTGTGCACACCCTCGTGTGATCCCCTCCCCTGCCCGTGGGAAGGACTTGTGATCTGCTTTCAACCAACAGCCTATGACACAGTGGTGAGACATCACGTCCATGACTGGAGTCCATAGGACCGTGGCCCCCATTTTGCAGGGAGAGTCTTTCTTGCTAGCTTTGATGAAGTAAGTGGCTGTGTTGGGAAGGCCCATGTGGCAAGGAACTGAGGGTGGCCTCTGGGAGCTAAGGATGGCCTCCATCCAACGGCCAACAAGAAACTGAGGTCCTTGATCCTACAGCCCCAAGGTGGTAAACTCCACCAATAACCACCGTGAGCTTGTGAGTGGGTGGGTCCCCAGCCTCACCTTCCGTGAGGCCCGAGCATCTCAACCTTGTGAGAACCTGAAGCAGGGGGCCTGGGTAAGCCCTGCCAACCCCCCTGACCCACAGCAACTATGAGGTTTTAAATAAACGTGTGTTGTTTTATGGTGCATAGTTTGTGGCACTTTGTCACACAGCAACTGAAAACGAATACAGGTAGAAACGTAGGCAGGACATCACTTGGCCAAAGCCTGGGTAGCGAATGCCCAGAGAGGGGCCGTCTGGTGTGTGAGAATGGAGAGCGGCAGGGACTGCGGAAACCTGAAGATCCCCGTTCTACCCAAAGAAGGAAGGCATTCCTTTCGCGTTTCTGATGGTTGCCACGTGGGGACGTGAGATCAGAGTGACTTTTTCGCTTTTCAAGATAATACAGAAATTTGAGTTTTATGTGAGGCCTCTTAGTTTTTAAACGCTGGACATTAATTTGGAATTTTTAGAAGAGCAGTGAGCTGATCTCACACAGGACAAAAAGAAAAAAAGAAAAAAGAAAAATAAACACATCTCAGGGCTTGACTTCGAGATAAAGTGTAAGGTGGGGGTTACCCCAGCACGCCTGCTTCAAATTCGAGCTCTGGTCCTTCCAAGCCGGTGGCACTGTGCCTTCCACCCAAGGGTCGTTGTGAGGGTTAGAATGTACACACGAAGTCAAAACACTGTCTGCTACAGAGTAAAGACTCAGTATTGCCGATACTGTTATTGTATTAGTTACCTCAGCTGCTGTAACAAACTTACCACAATGTGGGGACTTGAAATGACACAAATGTATTCTCTTCCAGCTCCGGAGGCCAGAAGTCCGAAATCAGGTTCACTGGGCTAATGAAGTCAAGGCGCCAGCAGGGCTGGTTCCTTTTGGGAGTTCCAGGGGAGAATCCGTGTCCTGACTTTTCCCAGCTTCTAGAGGTCACCCACATCCTTGGGGTCGTATCTCCCTCTTCTACCTTCAAAACTATCTGCAGACTCTTCCAATCTCTCTCTGTCTGTCCCTCTGCTTCCACTGTCTCATTACCTCCCATCTGGCTCTGACTCCTCCTGTTTCCTCCTTCCGAGGACCCTTGTGATGACACTCGGCCCACCTGGATGGTCCAGGACAATCTCCCATCTCAAGAGCTTTAACTTAATCACATCTGCGAAGTCCCTTCTGCCACACAAGGTAATGTTCACAGGTTCCAGGGATTAAGATGTGGAAGAGCTCTGGGGAGCCATTATTCAGCCAATCACAGTGATGATGATGATGATGATAATAATAATAATAATAGTAGTAGTAGTATTAATAGTAGTAATAATTATTATTATTATTCTAATCACAAGCCTCTTCTTTATGACTTCCGAGATTCAGGGCCGTGAGTCTCATCCAAACCAATTCACTCAAGGCTGTAACTTCAAACTGTCATGAGTCCCACGGCAACGCATTCTATCTTGAAAGCTTTTACAACAGTGACAGCTAACAGTGGATTAGGGCTTCCTAACAATGAGATTAGCTTCACCACGGTTCTCCACTGACGACCCTGACCATCTCAGAGACGCAAGCCCATGGCAGCATGAAGGTGATTCCCAGTTGAGATTCCAGCCAGACCTGCGTGGATCCACTCCCAGTAACTCAAAACCTCCGCTTAGGGAGTGTGGGCCAACAGCAGTATCTCCATTTGCTTCATTTTAGCACAGCATCTCTTCTCTCCCCTCATCAGAGATTGATTCAAGTACGCTGATTTTAAGCTTTTCACCATCCCTAGTTTAACGTCCTTGAGATTCAGATCCCATTTTGAAGCTTACTCATTTCCATCTAAAACAGGATGTTTTCACTTTAAAAATCACATTCATTTGATAGAGCTTGTTAAGAATACAGCAAATTAAAAGCAAACAACATTATATTGCAGTTAAATTTGCAGAGGGATGATGTGAACAAATTACTCATATTCCTGATTAATTTTTAGTGGAAGTAATGAGAAGGTTGTAAATGGAAAAATGTGTGCCTGCAGAACTTGCCTTTCAAGCACATAATAATTTATGCTAATTGATGGCTTTATAAAAAGGTAATCTTAAAACTTCAGATGTTTAAAGGCATCTAATGGGATGTGTGTGTGGCTCACAACTTTAATGCAATGGCATGCTGCCCTGTAAGTTCAAAATGACTTGAGTTCTACTTTACATCTATATTTATATCTCTCTATCTACTCACCCATCCATTCCTCCATGCATTTATCTATCTTTACTGCAAGATCCAGAACTGGGAAGCATACAAGGAAATGGATACCAGGACTAAATTAATTCAGAAAAAAAAATTTTAAATGGTTGGGGAAAAAAAAATCAAAAGAAGAAGAATATTTCTTAATATGTGAAAATTACATGAAATGCGAATTTCAGTGTTCATTGATTCCATGTTACTTATGCTTGCTTTTGCTCTAAAAAGCAGAATTAAAGAGTTGCAAAGCCTAAAATATTTACTATCTTGCCCTTTACAGAAAGTTTTGCTGATCCCTGCTCTAAAATCCCAGAGTGCTGCGTGCACAAGTCATTTGGGAATAATCTAGAGCTGCTTTGGGATAGATCATATTGCTGGCATGCTTCTCCCCCTCTTTAAAGCCAACCACCCTACATGGTTAAATCATAAATTTTCCAAATGCCCAAATCTGACCATGCCAACCCGGTTCCTCTTGGGTTTGCAGATTTCATTCCAGAAGTGAATCTCTATGCATGGGTTTGCAGCCACAACATGTGATTTGCATTACTTAACTGTTGTGCATTCATCTCAGATTTTTGTGAATTCATTCTTTTTAAAGAAGAAACTCATGAATCATAATTCTCTGTAAAACTCACAGTCCCCAGCACCATGCAATGGACACAGTAGGTGTTCCGAGAGAGCGTTTATATGTGCCCATGCGTCTCTGTGCTTGTGGTGTCATTAGACATTGATGACTGTGAAGGTTTATCCACCAGTGATGGCAAATGCATGGCGGTGGGCAGGAGGGAGACCTACAGATAGGTTATCTTTGTCCCACAAAGAGTTCACTGTTTTCTTGTTGATTTCAACTGCAATTAATTTCCAACAGTTACAAACTGGAGGATATTATGCACAGATTCAAATTCTTGACTTCAGTGGAAAAAAAATCAAGAGCTCTCTTACATGCGAACCACAATCTCATGTCAACAGCTGTCCGATCCCGAGCTTTTGACATTTCACCCCAGTTTCCCCTCAGCCCTCTTCTCTCGCTTACACTTTCTCTCTGACCCCTTCTGATGTTTGAAATTATAACTTCTGATACAGTTATAAATACATAAATATTGGTAGATAATCCACACAGCTGTGTCCATAGATGTCCGTACACATCCCATTGATTCTAATGGACATACATACACACTGCAAGAGGCTGAATGCTGTGTTCCCCACCTTCAAATTCGTATGTTCAAATCTTAACCCCCAAGGCGATGGTATTAGAAGGTGGGGCCTATGGGAGGTGCTTAGGTCGTGAGGGTGGGGCCCTCATGAATGGCATTAGTGTTCCTATGAAAGGGACCCAGAGAGACCTCTCACCCCTTCTGCCCTGTGAGACACAGAAAAGACAGCCATCTATGACCCAGGAAGCAGGTCCCATCAGAATCTGCCAGCACCTTGACCTTGGACTTCCCAGCCTCCCAGTGAGAAGTAACTTTGTTTTTTTATAAATCGCTCAGTCTATGGCATTTTGTTGTAGGAGCCCGCTCTGATTAAGACACACACGTAACAACTGAGGCACAAGTGGGTAAGAAATGATGAGGGGTGTGTGTCTCTGTGTTACCCACTGGCCGCTCTGGGCTTCCCAAGGATGACATTAGTCCAAGCAACACACTGCTGAGCGCAGGAGAAAACCACGTGCCCCCAGGGATACTGACCACGTCTGCAGCGCAAAGATTCCACGCCTGCATCCTACAGCGGCGCAGACGGGTCGTGAGCGAGCAATTCCAAACATACCATTGAATTTTTCACGCTCTGGAGCAGGCGCTCGTGCTGCTCGGCGATGGCCAAGGCAGCAGAGTGGACCTTCTGGTAGATGGCCTCCCCATCTCGCGTTTGAAAGATAAACAGCCCTTCACCAGTCTCACACATCCTGTGAAAACAAAGACAGGCAGCTCGTGAGAGTCAGCTCCCGCAAGTTCAGTGCACTGAGAGCCTAGACTGTTCCACGAGCCTAGGCTCATTTATTTGGTATGAGATTGGGATTCCTGTTCCCATGTGCGAAACAAAGTTGGCCAGAACCAAAATGTTCGAGGAACTGTTATTAATACGGGCAGGGAAACAATCACTCTAAGCCAACACTGGGCCCAGCGTTTCTTGCCGTGTAGGTTTTGTCATAGAAGGTTAACACAAAGCTATATCTTGATTCCCAGTATCCACCTATTTCCCGTACGACTCTCATACAGGACCCCTGCACAACTGCCCTCCCATCACAGTCCACGAGTCAGAAAACGCATCACTAACTGTGCCATTCAGCGCAGAGGTGGAAGGATTCTGTGACTCTCAGATTCTGTTCTAACCACCCTTACAGATGATGGCTTTAAGAATGATTTCATTTCCAAAATCATAGATCAAAC
The DNA here is from genome assembly GCF_009834535.1 of Camelus ferus. Classification (NCBI taxonomy): domain Eukaryota; kingdom Metazoa; phylum Chordata; class Mammalia; order Artiodactyla; family Camelidae; genus Camelus; species Camelus ferus. Next base: position 8,816,655 of record NC_045714.1, on the reverse strand, counting down.
TTCACCTCAGCTTTCACTCATTGTGGTAAACCAAGCGCAGCTCAGAGTTTTTTTTAATGAACGATGAACATAACCGTTCTGAGTTAATGTGCGGAACATGAGAGAAGCTACTCAAGGAAATCTATATGGGTTTCATCATTAATATTAAGGACTAAAAGGAGGATCATTTCCACCTCAGACTGTTTAAAAAACAGAAATGAATTCTATTAATAAGGGAAGACTGGTACACATAATTAGGCAAGAACCAAATAAATGTGTTTTAACTACCAATTATATATAATTACCAAATATATTTTAATTATTCTCAGCATTTTTAAAGAACTTGGACAAACTCATCAAGGATAATTTTTAAAGGACATTTTTTAAAGTTCTAATTTTGATACATAATGCATATCAACAGTAAACTAAGAGGTTGTTTTTGCTTGTTTTAAAGATCAATATTTAATTATTATTAAACTAATTATTAACAATGACTTAATTATTCTAATACCTAATTCCGGTCCTTCCACCTCAGAATCTCTTGCTGAAAAGCTGAACACTGGCCTTACTGCCCGAGTTCTGTTCACATCCAGAGGTTCATGTCTAAAGAACTTTTTAACACAGCAATGGACACCAAATTTTCAACTCAGACTACTGTTAATTATTTTATCTATTCTAGTCTCTGCAATTAATGCAATGAGAAAGGAAGATTTATCCTTATCTAATGTTCCACAGTTGGCCTAATACCACGGCCATATGGCACTTTTCAGCATATACTGCACAGTGTACATTAATTGGTCAAAATTAATGTAAGAAGAAGAAAGAGAAAAACTGGAAGGCTCCGTCAACAAGCTAATATGAAGAATAGCTTATGAGGTTGATCGTGTGATTTTAACTAGTAAGTCGTTCTAATCCAATGAAGAAATAAAAACTAAAAACTAAAACTCAAGTCCCATTTCCTTCCTGAAGATTTCTTAAAATACCCCCGCCTTCACTGCGATCCCCTCTTCATCTGATCCACTATACGGATTTGATTCTACTACTTGGCACCTAATTCTGCAAGATCTTACGTTTTTCACAACTCTTTTTTTCCATCAAATATAAAAATACAATTTGTTAAGAGGAAAAACTGTCAATCAATTCTGTAAGAGCAAGTGGTCTTCTGTTTCCTCTCGGTCAGAGGTCATTATTTATTTACTTACCTAGATGCTAACCTTGGTCCCAGACAGGATGAATCTACCTGTTACTCAGCAACACCTGTAGGATGACTGATTCATAGCAAACCCTGTGACTGCTTCTCAAATTTGATAATCTAGTAGCTTTTAAAATGCTTCTAACTGCAACCCACAGTAATCAATACAGTTCAGACTGTGACCCAGTGTGTCTGTCCATCTATTTCTCTATCATCAGGTACCGTGTAGCTATCTGCCTATCTATCATCAGCTTATAACACGTTGATATTTTCTATTCTATTTTTAATACCAGTGGTGAACTGCTTAATGTATGTTATAACCCACTCATCAGTGAGACCTACTCTTTGAGAATCACTTTTATCCAGTGTCTGCGTTTGATTAACATAATGAATCCACAATCTTTTTTAATTTCATTTGAATCTCTAAGTAATTATTGTGATCAAAAACAAGTGAAATTAAAAAAAAAAACAAATGAAACCAAGATAGTTACAGTAGCAAGTATTCTTCTTGAAAGTACAGACCTCCTTTGCCTTCACCTGAGATGGGAGAGACACGCACATTCACGCGCGCACGCACGCGCAAACACATACCACACACCCACTACTTACCACTTACAGAAAAGGACCAGGAGTCACAACCTCAAATTCCGCCAGGATTTAGACAAAGGCCACGAACGGTAAGGAGGCTCAGAGACACACAGAGAGCCTGCAGCTAATGACCATCAGCCACCAGTCAGCCCTGGTCAGGTGCTTGCACGGGGAAACAGAAGCCCGGTGTGGCCGCACTTCTGATTGCTGACGAGAAACCAGAGATCTTGACTTTTATGTGAAATAAACTGAATTTTTAATGTTGGCAACTTTTGCCTTTTTTTTTTAAGCAATGGGGGCCAAAACGCCAGGAGGCCACCAGTTTGCATTAAAGAGACAAAAATGGACTAAAGAGCTTTAAATAGAACGGAGATGAGGCCGTTGGTCTGCCCTGCTGGGACTTTCATCCACACTGTTCAAAGGCATATGCCCTTCGGTGAGACAGCGCGGCCCAGAAAGCGTGGGTAGTGAACAAAAATTGACCTCAGATGCCCTTCCATAGGGTCTCTTCTAATCTCTACCCACGAGTTCTTTTGTTTCTTTCATCCCCAGGCCCCAACCCAATAGATTTGTTTGTTACTGTTTCATAAGCAGTTTTACAACCCATTAAAAATGTTACAAGAGGCCTTTGGCAAAATAATATAATAGGCCAACTTCCCAAGGCAAGTAAGAAGAAAACAGGGGGGAGAAAAAAAGAAAGAAAAAAGGAAAAGGAAGGCAGTAAAAAGAAAGCACATCAAACAGGGTAATGCTCTTACATAACCTAATTCAGCAACGTCTGCTTAGCATCTCCGGAGAAAAGACAGCACGGGGCTAAGACGTGTAATGGGTTCACCCATCATAGACTCGCAAACACCCAGGTTTTGACATTTAATGGTCCTGATCCCTTGTTTTCTCTTTACCCACTGGCTTTTAACGTGGTCATTTTAGACAGTATCCAAAACCACCCCGAATGCCCCAAGACTCTTTCCTTCAGGCCCTATGCTAACAGAAACCAGGGACAGAAACCCAGAGAAAGCAAAATAAAGAGTTCAAGTTGACCTTTCCTACATCCGCAGTGAAGACAGGGAGCCAGATATTAGAACAATACGCTCATATAAATGGACCTATAGTTTTGAATTTCTCAGTATTTCTTTACCTAAGTGATATGCCAGTCACTCCAAACCGTGGATGGTGCAATTGGTTAAGAATCCCTAAGGAGACCAAGAACTCAGGAAGTATCGGGCAAGTCATTCACTCACGCAGACAATAAACGTGTATCGAGGCAGCGCGAACTAAGAGGCTTGGGCAAGGTACAGACTCGGGCTCCAGGCTGCCCCGCGGGCATTGCCCCTTACCAGCTTTGCAGCCTGGTGACATATGATCTAACCTCCCCACGCCTGCACTTCCATTTGTAAAATGAATATAATGACAGTAACTGTCATCTAGATTTCTTGAAAGTATTAGATAGGATACGTAGGGTGCACAAAATAAATCCTCAAATAAGGCGCATTTCCAATATTCCCCTGGAATGTAAGCGCCACATGGACAGAGGTTTCTTTCTGATTGATTCACAGCTTTTCCATCAGTACCTAGAACAGGCCTTGGCCTGTATTTGGTGTCCAATAAAAACTGCAGACGAGATGGGATGCAGCAGGCGGGGCTGGGAAAGGAGTAACTGGGGACCTGGCCCAGGCTTCCTAGAGCAAGCTGTATCTAAACTGAGGACTCACTGAACTGCCATGGGGAGGGGAGCAGTTTGGAAGAGAAAGCAGGAAGAAACCCTGCCCTTGGCGCGTCCTGCGGTGGGACAAAATTGAGAGACTGCAACACGCTGGAGAGAGGGCGGGAGGAGGGGCTGCCCCGTGCCCTGAACCACGACTGCTCTGAGACGGTGGCCTTCACTGTCTCCACGTCACCACCTGGATGGAGGCAACAGATCCCACAGGCACTGAACGCCCACCTTTAGACTCTTTGCTCCCTCCCTGCCAATGACATTCCACACCAACGTATTTTATTAGAAAAATACAAATGGATGAGATTTGCAAATATTAACTACTATATATAAAAAAAAACAGATAAAAAACAAATTTCTTCTGTATAGCACAGGGAACTATAGTCAACACCTTGTAGTAACCTTTAATGGAAAAGAATACAAAAACGAACATATGTATTTAGATGTGTGACTGAAACCTTCTGCTGTACGCCAGAAATTGACACATTATAACTCACTATACTTCAACAAATTTTTTAAAAAAAGAAAAATACGAATGGAATTGAAATTAGGAAGGCCAATATAAATTACTTCACTGGGGACAGTATTAATAAGCTTATAAAATCAGAAAGCCAATCAACTTCATAATTCCTCACTTTCAAGATGTATTTTGCACATGCGCTTGGGTATATGTGTGTGTGTAGAATATTTGGACATCACTAAACACAGGATGTATCTTACTTTCAACACGTATATTTAAAATATTCTTTTCTTCTCTCTGTTCCTGTAAAAGCGGTTATTAGGTCCGTATTGATTTTTACACTTACAACTATGTGATTGAAAGAACGGGACTTGTCAGACTAACATTAGGCAAATCATGATAGCAGCTGTGATGGATGTAAACAAAGGTGAAGACATGGGCTTCTTCTCTGAGGAGTTGACAATTTACCTGGTTAGACAAGATCTAGGTGGATGAATGGATTCAAAAAGAATCTAAGGGTGGAATGAGCCGCATGGGCCAGAGGAGCAATGAAGAAAGGAAAGGCGTATTTGGGAAGAGAGGTGGGCTTGCCTTAGACAGCAAAAAAATGACTACGCTGAAAACATGAGAGAAACACATCAGAAGCACCATGCAGAGAGGGACACAAAATTAGGAGCAAAAAACTACACAACATTTACATTCTTTTCTCTGTGAAAGGGAGGTGAACAAATGAAGGCAATCTCCCCCTCCTGTGGCCACAGCGATGACAAAGGAAAGCACACACAGAAACACAAAATGAAGTAAAGAAGACGCTTAACCATGTGGGATCTAGTAGCTTTATCCTGAAGAAGAACCTGGGGAGGGGTCTGTCAGGTGTTTGTCATGGAGAACAGGGGTTCTCTCCACTGGCACAATGGACATGCACAACATTGATACGGCCGATCATCCTTGGTTGTGGGGGTGCCTTGGGCATTGGAGGAAGCTTAGCAGCATCTCTGGTGTCTACCCACTGGATGCGAGCAGCAGCCTCTAGCTGTGACAACCGAAAATGTCTCCAGATGTTAATAAATGTCCCCCTGGTGGCCAGATGCCCCCAGCTGAGAATCACTGGAACAGACTGAGAACGAAGGGATGAGGAGCGCCTGACTCGAGCTTCAGCGGTAAAGAGGCTGCAAACACAGGCGGCTTCTGGGCTCAGGGAAAGCTTGCCTCGCTGCAGACTGCACTCAGGTGGGGGTGAGCAGTGCACCCTGCACTTGTGGGTCTGCCTTGTCCTGTGTGCTCCCATCACCGGCATCGCTGCCTGGGTGACCTCAGCTTGAGACCAGGTGGCCCCGACTCTGCTAGTGCAGCATGCACACGTGCGTGTGTGTGTGTGTACGTCTGTATCGGCAGCAGATCAGACCAGTCTAGGCTGTCAGCTGAGGCTGTTTGGCTGTCTTTCCTGCAACCAGTGGGGCGGGATAAGGAATCAACATGAGACGTTACAGGATGTGTCGCCCAGGCTTCCGAACCCTGGCAGCTCTGTGAACACCAGTCATTCACACACAGCTTTTGTTTGTCAGGTCTCTGTGCCACCTATTTAATATTTTTCATCAACTCATGTTTTTTCCTCTTAAACAAATGTGAATGGAATCAAAGAATAACCACATGATTTAGGGTGGTCTTTGGGTCACATGGTATCAGTGGACCTGGAGACTGAGGTGATTCCTGTGGGCAATCAATGACCCAATCAGCCCTGCATGTGATGGAGCCCTGATGAAAATTCTGAACATTGTGGCTCGGGAGAGAGCTTCCCTGGCTGGCAATACTCCTGAATGTTGTCACACATCAAAACGAGGAAAGCAACGCCGTCCTGGCCCCATGGAGAGAGGCTAATAGAAGCTCCACGTCGCCTACTTCTCTGGTCTCCACCCCATGCACCTCTCCTCCTGGCTGGTGTTAATCTGTATCCTTCTCTGTAACAAAATTTAACTATGACTTTCATAGCTTTCAGTGAACCCTGAGTCATTCTAGCAAATTATTCAACTTTAGGTGGTGTGGGAACCCCTGAACTTGAAATTGGTGTCAGAAGTGAGAAAAGTCTCAGGGACTGTTCCTTCAAACTTTGCAGTCGTCCAACTCTACACAGCCTCTCGTGGCTCCCTGTCTAAGACTAAAAGCCAAATTCCTTTAGGGATCTCACATGCTAAAATCACAGATGCTCAGAGGTAGAAGGGACCCAGCCAAGCTTTTCATGATGTGGCCTTGTCTTGTATATGTTCACAGCCCCCACACCTAGCACGGTGTCTGGCTGAGCACAGATGCACAATAATAAAAGATCTATTAACGACGATGATTAAAGAGGTTACGTGTGGAGGAGAAACGGGGCTCTTCCTTCTGATTTCACACATGCCTCCACTCACGGAATATTTATCATGTCTCATACTTTTATAATTAAAATTATTTTGTAGATAAATGCTAATGAAGAATGAATGGCCATATAAATGGCACAACCGTATAGTTTCTGTTTTCTTTCAAAGAAGAGAATTTCACCCCTTCTGAGCAAGCTTGTGTGGAGATCTATTGCATTTGTATTCAAATTTCTCTGTTCAACACAAAGGGGAGGATGGAGCACATTTTATTTGTTAATTTGCTTTCAATCCTTTAATGAGGAATGAATATATGCTCTATAAAATATTTAGAAATGAGGAATTATTATGTAGCTTAAAATCAAGAAGACAAATAGAGAATATCCACAGATTTTTATCAGAATCATGGTCCTTTCACCTGTAAACTCATCAACTGGAGGAAGATACAATTTTCTTCTCCAATGAAAAGTTATTTCACCCATTAGACTTGGTTTTAGAGTGACAGGCACAAGAAATAAATGATTTCTTTTCCAAGACTGTTCAGATGGCTTTACATCCAAAATAAAATTTTTTTTCTCACCAATTTGTGCATTCCATTTAAGGAAAAGAATTTGTACATGCAATGTCAATTTTCACATACTCTTTGCATACCTAAAAGTTTCTCTTAAAACGATGTCAGAAACACGAGAGACATTCTGCGGCTGGTAAAGAGAGGTGCTCATGTGTAGTAATTATTCAGCCCCTTTTGCCAAATGTCACCTGAGCTTCCCTCACTCCTGCAGGTGCTAAACCCAGGGTATTAATTTAAATCAGTCAGGAGGTAGGGCGGAGCCTGACACTGAAGCGTGCTAACTCGGCAGCCAGCTGTAAAATTAACAAGGAAACGCACTGGACACCTGCTACCCGGCTTCAAACAATAACGTTTCAAGAATAGTTCCGTGGGGGATGTTGCTACGGTTAGAACTTCTTGTCAGTTGGATCTTCTCAGAAAAAAATCAGAGCCCCTCTCAGTCTGATGCTTCACTGAGGTTTCAGGGTTTCTAAGTGGAAAGAACCAAATAAAAGACTAGAAAAACCTGAAATAAAATAAGCACTATGTCTCTTCTCTCCTCCCACCTGGCGCCAAAGTAAGCTAATTGTTCCTTATCTCCAGGGGCAACGAGTGGCAATTAATTGTGCAACTGTACTTTATTAAAACGCTTATATTTCAACCCTGGATTCTTTAAGGAAAAAAAAATAGAGATATGATCAGATTCGCCTACATTGAGGGAAGAGGGGGAGGAACAGCATCTAGAAGATTCTAATGACCTTTGATCATGATACCGCCGCCCAGGAGAGATAAACAACCCTGTATGCACCTGCACTAAAAACTAAAAGAAAAAAACAGGAGGTTCCAGGATTAAACTAAGAAAACAAACATGTGAGTGCACATCCAAAATGGCTGTAGGGAGCTCTGGTTAGGCAGTCTGCCTTCTCTCCCTCAGCTCTGCAGAGTTAATTAAGAAGCGGGCTAACCTGGTAGAATGCAGACACTTAGCCTTCCTAGAAATTTGCAAGGTTTGGAAGCAAGAAGACCAGACTGTGCTCATGAATCCACCACTCACTGGTCTCGTGCCTTTGGATCAGTTGCACAAATGCCCAAGTTTCCTTTTAAGGTGAGAACAACAATACTCTCTGGTTTATACGACAGCAAACGGCTTACACGAGACCATGCATGTAGCATGCTCAGCACAGTGACTTCGCATCCTAAGGGCTCAAGAAACATTAGTCACTGTTTTCAATGGTTGATATGCCTACTAGCGCAGAGTTCTGCACCTGGATAACTGGACGTCATGCTTCTTTGTTGTGGGGACTGGTTCTGTGCAGTGTACGTTGTGACAATTAAAAATATCTCCAGACACCAGCAAATGTCCCTTCGTAGCAGAATCACCCCCAGTTGAGAACCACTGTTCTGCATCTCAGCACCACTCTGAGTGGTGTCGCTAATACAGTCAGACAGCTGCTTCACCCTCTTAGCTTTCAGCAACTATTAAACACCGCATTGGACACATTTTGTTAGGTTTTTTTAAACCTCAAAAGCCTTCTGATGATGTCAGTACCCTCTTCCTGCTTTGGAAGAACCAACCCCATTCAATTTGTATCCTGTGTGCTTTCCATAAACTGGTCAGTGCAGTGCCTGACATACAGTGGATGTTAACGGTCAACATATGGTAGGAATCTCTCTCTCTTCTATTGGCCGATGGTGAGAGAACATCTCAAAGTGCCTGGAAGCCCCATGTGGAGCCAGAGTGAAGCCATCTAGAAGAAACAGGACTGAGAGATGAAATCTAGGGTCACTATTTGGACTCTGAATCAACCCAAGCCTGAAGCCATCCCTACTCCATGGACTTTGGGTTCTGAAAACCAATGAACGTCTTTTCTGCTTGTGTCATTTTGGGTTGACACAATCACCTACTACTCACCAGGCACGATGCCAGGTGTTTGTACATGCACCTTTATTTAACCTTCATGGCCATCTTGTAAGAGACATAATACATTACACCCCTTTTGGAGGTGGCCAATGGAAGCTCAGAGAATTAGGTCATTCACTCAAGGTCCCACCACCAGAATATGATAGAACTATAATTTCATTCCATTTCCTCCAATTCCCGGCCCAGTTTATCACACCTGCCCTGTTGTCAATCTTGGTGGGGTAAAATGGGGCCATTCAGCAGGAACAACACTCAGCTCCAACTCTAACAGAAGCTAAAGGTGAGCAGAACTTTGCCCAAGGTCCTTGGGAAGACTCCCTGCGTTCTAGAGGGGAATGTTGTGAAATCTTTGCAGCCGCATGTTGGATATGTGAAAACCATTTGCCTAGAGCGACTTAACTCCTGTGCATCTATCGATGTGAGACAGGGAGAAAATTATCTTAGTTAATATGAAACTGCCTTGTTTTGCACACATTCAAAAATAGCCAAGGAAAAAAATTATCTCCACTAATAAAGCGAGGCAGATATGAAACCTTCACACTTGGGGGAACACAAATGATATTATCCTGAGCATCTTGATGGTAACTATAAAAATTCATCTTTATTTGAGTTACCTTGAATCCAACACTGTCTGGATCCTGCACACACAGTCCTGCTCCCAAAGTAATTATAATAGAAATCTCAAATTACTACATAAGGGAAACCCAGCGCCTTCGAGACCATCTACATGCATTGCTGTTTTTATCTACAACCACCCGCAAGGAAGTTATTACACAGATAAATTTACAAGGGAAGTTAAACACCTTGTCCAAGGTCAACAGCTAATAAAGGTCAGAAGGCAGGGTCGCTCCGATTCCTGAACCAGAGTCCCTTACACCACGCTGTGAGATTAGTAAGAGCCTAGAAAGACATTTCTGATACTTTTCCTTCTGATCCTTCATTCAAACTCAAGGCTGCACCAGCCCCACAAAGCACGACCACTGAATAAGGATGCTACTCAAATTCAATAAATCTTCTAAGTCCCTACGATATTTGAGACACGACACTGTGAGATACTGACTGAAGGTATTACAATCACCTAACTGCAGGAGTTCTTGGACGAAATACCCAAAAGGTTAGACCAAAAAAAGACTAAAATCATAAACTAAAACTCTTTCGTTTTCTAAGTCAGCCCTTTATGGCTTTTGGTCAAAGACCATTGGAATATTTCTGAAATTCATGTCTCCAACATACCCACACATTTCACCCACCATCTCCTTCCCCTGAGCTACTTCAGTGCCTCCCCACGTCCACACCTGCCACCTCTACCCTCTTATTGACAAAATATGAACATGATTACACAACACACACACACACAGACACACACAGACGCACACCTGCTTAAAATTCTCTACGGTTTCCTACCACACTTTGGAGAATAATCAAGGTTTTAAAAATAATCTCCTAGATCCTTACCAGTTCTACTGGATTTCAACGTGAATAAGTTGAACTTTTGCAAGATATGTGTGACATGAGAACCTGGAAGACTGAGATAATTTCAAAAAAGTTTCAAATATTCATAAGATACTACAAACATTTACTAAGATTTTAGCCTCAGAAGTGACAATAAAAAGCCACACATACTCTTTTCCTATTACTATTTCCTATAAACATAGTGAAACAAAGAAATACTGAAAAATATTAATGCTGGAATAAATGCTGCCCCAAACAGGCCCCAAACATCTTGATCAATGCAGAATTCTCCTGCACGTCAATGTGAAATACAGTGGGGAATGGGCCAAGGGGCACAGTCAGTGGAAAAGTCTATTTTCTGTTATAAAACACATTTCATACCTAGATTCCACTGGTTACAACTAATACATAATAAATAATTTCTGAGACCCAAACAGGGAAATATACCCACCTTCACAAACAAACTCCTAATTTTCTATAGAGATTTTTCCCATAAGGATAATAAGGAAGGGATTCTGACAACAGAAGAACACTGCTCTAAAGAGAAAAGTGGTATTTGCTAACGTGAGAAACCGCAGGCTCTGGGAGACTCGCTGATGGGTTTATAGCATTTCCATTTCCAGGTACTTAAAATTTAAATAGACCAGAGAGGAGCTGTACAGGAAAGAAGAATGTAAACACTTTCTAGGATAGCTGTAAGAGCATCAAATGGACCATACTTCTGAAAAGCAAATTTTAATAGCTGGGCTTTGTTTATAATCGTGTGAACAGATTAATTTGGAGCATTACTGGTATATATTCAGGGAAGTAGCGTCTTAGGTGTTAAAAACTTCTGTTATTATCTGCTATTGTATTCCTGTCAGGGATAACTGTCCATCTTTAAAAAAATAAATAATTTAAGTCATAAATTGATTTTTTTCAACTTTAATGTAATGTCAGGCCATATTCAGAAGGACTCGCATTTCTTAAAGTTTAAGTCACTTAAAATTCTAAAATATAAAATTTCATCTGCAGTGCTTCAAAAAAAAAAAAAAGCCTACATTCTGAGGGAAGAAGGTGAACAAGAGACAGCGATTGGACTAATCTCTTGGTCGCTAGTGATCAACCCAATTATTATTGGCACCATCTTCTCTCTTCAAAATTAACTTCAAAAAGGAAAAAGGAAAGGTTTCAAAAGCAATTTATTGGGTCTGCAAGAAGCAAGCTGTAGAATTAACCTCCTCCAGTATCAGTGTCATTCATTACACTGAGAAAAATAGATGGAATTTAATAAATTGCAAGTTGAAAAATGTCAATGGCCCCTCACGTTAATAACCGACCGCAGTAGGCTCAGTGAGGACACATAGACATAACAGCAATAGGGAAGTCTTCCAAACACCAAGAATTTGGCCTCTGTTCAGCATGACCCTGCAAATGGTAAACATTTCAGCTCCCGCGACTACTGCAGCTTCAGTCTGTGGTGTGGACTCAAACCATGTAGTGAAAATTCCTAACACATTCATGAAACATGAGCGCTCTCTGGGAAAGACCGCCATGTTGAACATATCAATATTTACAACATGCCCAGCATCACACAGTCATCCTCCAAGCACCTGCCAAAGCGCCTTCACCTTGGCTCCCCTACGGAAACCCAGGTCTCACACGGCGTGAACTTGGAAAAAAAGAAAGGTAGAAAAACAGTCATGAAACTCACCTCCCTGCCTCAAAAGTGAACCAAGCAGCATCTCGTCCATACCGCCGCAGGGCGCTTAGCGGCCAAGAGATGAGTTTGACTCTGGGATTCTGGACGTCCCAAAGACAGATGTGCTCATATGTAATCTGCAAGGCACATTCGCCATGTACATCTAAGTTAGGAGATGGCATCAAATACACATTGAATCTCTCTGGGAGAAAAACAGAAGGTTAGTCTAAAATCCCCAGGAATAAAACAGCAAAGACATTGTAGGAACAAAGAGGCATTTCAAAATAATTCAAGCTCTTATTCTACGTTTTGGTTGAATATTCAGGATGATAAACCTTTCTCATAAATTAACAGTTCCAGAAAATGAGATTTTAAATGAAGACCCTATTAAATAACATAATAATGACACACGCTGGTCGTCAACATACATGCAACACTATTTACATGAGCAAAAAATCATTTTTAGAATTTTAAAATTTGCATAATAAAAAATCTGTATGCCAGTAAAGGACTAAAATAATGAAACCATTAAAAGCAATTTTTTTCATGCCAAGTACCTGTTAATTACACCCACATTTTTGTGTTCACAATAGATGCAGGTGCAAAATAATTGTTGCATGGTTCAATGATATTAAAGTCGTATCGATCAAATTACAATTTTCACAATTAAATGAATACAACTCTACCCCAAATTATTTAAACAAAACTAATACTATGCACTTAACTGACCAACGGTTTGGAAAATTCCAGTGGCTAGTTTTGAGCTAGTTTGAGCTAGTTTTAACAAAGAGCTCTCTTTAGCCAAATACCAGAAAAAAATATTCCTTTGCTTATTTGGATGATTGTTAAAATTTAACCAAGATTACTCTAAATAAAGTACTTGGTTTATTACTGCAACTGAATTTTCATCCCCCACAGATACAGTTGTGGTATTTCTGTTACGTTTCCAGAAAATTCATTAACTTACGAAGTTACAGAGTCAAAATTTTAAGTGAACTATGAACAAAAATAGCATTACTATAGCAAACACATTTTCATCTATCATTACTGCAGATTGCTGCGTCTGAGGAAGCAGCATGGCAGTAATAGTATTACTGGTATTCTTTTTTTTTTTTTTAACATTTTTAATTGATTTATAATCATTTTACATCTGGTATTCTTAATTAACTGTTTTATAACAAGGAAGTCTTTAGAATTTTCACTGATTTTTTAGTTCAGTTTAGCAAGCAGGAGTGTCAAGATTGTGTTCATGAATGTATTCATGCATCTCTTCTTCAAATTTCCTAAGTGATTTCAAACTTCCAATAACCAAATATTCACCGCTTTCTAGTAACTATTATTTTAAAAGTATATCCTGGTGGAGCAAATATCTCCCTGGAGAGTGCTGGCACAAGTAGGAGAGACTGTCATCATTAAGCAAAAAGTAACAGGGAGCATTATTAATTTATTTGCTTGGAAGTTCTTCTGTCACTGTCTCTCTCCCAAGGATAACATCAGAAGTGGTAAGAGTGACGACTTTAGTTACAATTTCTTTGTCATACAATTAGTGTCGTAAAAAGCCTCAAAATACAGAGCTGAGTTGCATTATAATCCCTGGTAGTTATATACCAGTGGCATCCTTGCTCCTATTCGACAGAAGAGGAAACTGAGGCACAGAAAATTGGTACAAGAAAGGTGACTTCTAAGCACAGTCAACTCTTGAATTCAGTTGGTAGCACTATCAGCATACAACTTCCCAAAAATAAAATGTGAAAAGTAAGTGCTGATCTGAGCACTCTAGGTTAAAAAAAAAAATCAAAACCTGTCATGTTTGTCTCTTCATGTTTGGCTTCATGTGCACCTGTCTGTGGGGCAGTAGGGGGGCCTCCCTTCAGCCCAAGAGCACCCTGCAGAGGGAGAGCTCGGTTGTGTGACCTGGCAAATGACTTAACCTCACTGCAGCTCAGTTTCTCCATCTACAAAGAGGCTCTCCTGAATTGGCCGGCGCTCCTAAGACTTTGTCAGTAACACTTCCCCGGAGATGGATTAGGGCGTGCATCCAGAATAATCGCAGCCTGTAAATGCGTCATGAAGACAGAGTTCCAGTTGGGAGGGAGGGCATTTTTTACTAAGTACTGGAGTGTGAATCCATGGAAAGGGTCGGCACAATTCCACCTCTGCCACGTTCGTAGTCAAGCCAGGTGACCTGTAGCCTCTTGGGTTGTGATATATCCTCACAGATCAAGTCAAGAGGCTAAAGCGTGTCTCTGGGACCCAGTCTATCCCATCACAAGGCTCAGTCACTTGGAGACAGAGAAGTGATTCCTCACCTCCAAGCTCATATTGCAAATCAATATAGATTTTTACTGAAGTGTTCATGAATACTTTGGTCATCATTATTTATAATGATTGATTCCCAGGCTGAGTATTGAATTCAAGAGTTAGCTCAAGTGTTAGAGCTTAAAAAAAATAAAAATCACAGACTTAGGTGGGTTCAAACTTGACAAAATAGTCATGAAGTTTGGATTCTATTAAAAACACTGGAAAGTGTTCACTAAAATTTGATGTGAAATAGGCAAGACAAAAACCCATGTGTGCTGTTAAATCTGCACATTATAAATACAGGCCCAGGAGTATAGTCTGGAATCAAACACCAGTTACTGGAATTGGAGTAAGATCTTAACTTTTCTAAACTCAATTTCCTCATCTGTAAAATGGGGGGAAGTAACAGTACTTATATCACAGGGCTGCTGGGGAAATGAAATGATCTACTGCATCTTCCACAGAAAGCAGCACCCAACAGCTTCCCCATACTTTCTAGCTGTTATTATTAATATAGACACATTCATACGATGCACGGAAAACATATTAATAAAAGAAATACACTGAAACGTTAACACAGGCTTTAGGTGAAATAAAAGGTTATTTTTTACTCTTTCTTTACACATTTTTATAAGTTCAAAAATTTTACACAATGAAAAGACGTCTGTTTCATTATATGGGGACGAAAACAGTTTCAGAAAAGAGCGAAGGAGAGAATTTTCTTTACATACCACTCTGTTCTCTCTCAACCCCAGTGGCCAGTAAGTCAGGCTCTCCGAGGCTGATGCCGTTGATCCGCGTCCCTACGCACTCCGTCTGGAGCACTTTGCACCACTCATCAGCCTCCAGATCTGCAGAAATGCCCAAAGATTAACGTGCGTGCCCGGCGCCCGCTTCAAGGCTCAAAGCCCAAGCCCTCCCTGCCCCGGACCAACCTGATTCACAAGCAAAGGTCTTGGAGGTGTCATCACTGAAATAAATCCCTATGGCATGCTTCTTGGTGCTTTTTGGCAATCGAGCTACGTTCTTCACGTTGTTGAGTTCGGTAACCTGAAAAAAGGAACAATTTGCAAGTTTGATGACGCTTCAGAATGAAAGCTCCCAGTCAGCACCATCGAAGGGAGTGCAGGCACAGAACGAACAGAAGGTGAACACGTCCCAGGGGAACACAGCCTGACAGAAGAGTGTGTATTCAAAAGCTACGGGTTATTTCAGTGTCATCCTTAATGCCTAGCAAGGAAGGTTAACAAATTACCTCCCCCTTTTTAGATTTTTGAAGCATATTAAGGGGCACAGGCTCAAAACTTCATAGAGGCAGAAGCTTGTTTTAGTTTTTTTATTGCTTCCCCCAAAACTCTGCCTTTTCCATAGTCCTCATGTCTAACTCCGTCAATGTGGACAGACTTTCAGATACCCCATCCCTTGAGGGTACTCCCAACGTAAGCATCTTAAACACATCCTCCTTGGAGGAAGGGAAGGGAATGGCGGTCCAATGCGTAACTCAACTGCCTCACTCTTTGATAATCAGAGTGTTAGGGTTCTCAGAGATGCCCCTCTACTAGGGGTTCAAGTCATACGTTCTAACAGAGAGAGTCGGTTTGTGAAGTGGTATTCCAGGCTCTCCGACTTACTCCCAGCTTCTCAGTGGTTATGGTGCCACTGTTTTAGGGTCTGAGAACATTGCGTGGTATCACCTTCCCATCAGTAGGGGAAAGCTTTCCCCATTAGCCATTCTCCTCACCTTCCTCTCTCCCACAAAGGGTATTGGCTTACTGTGTTTCCAAAACAGCCACCCCTCATTCAGTTACATCTAGACCCCCTGCCGCGTCCCAGGCGTGTGATACTCGGGTCCTGCAGGACAGAAGGCTTAGGTGGCTTCAGGGCAGAGTGTCCACATGATAAATGACTGTGACTCTGACAAGTTAAGTGCCGTCTTAGTATCTCTCTTTTGTGTTATACCAAAGAATGTGCCTCCCCTCAAACTTTGCCCTTCTGTTGCTCTAAATTCAATAAATGCCTGGCTCAGGATGTAGGTGAGAGAAATAAATACCCTCCATGCACACACTGACCTGATTATTTCATTTCCCTGCGTCTTAACCTCCACTCGCTCTCCTGACAAGATCATGCAAATTTCTCGGCATGAAATATCCTAAGAGTTGCTACTGACCAAATGTTTGCAGCCATCCCAAATTCCTACGTTGAAATCCTCTCTCTAAGGGGATGGTATTAAGAGGTGGAGCCTTTGGGAGGTCATGAGGTCATGAGGGTGGAGCCCCTGTGAGTGGGATTCGTGCTCTTAACAAAAGAGACCGCAGAGAGCTCCCCTGTCCCTTCTGCCCTGTGAGGCCACAGAAAGAAGATGCCTTGAAAGTGAGTTCTCACCAGACGCCGAATCGACCTGTGACTTGCCCTTTGGCCTACCAGGCCCCCAGAACTGTCAGAAATAAATTCCTGCTGTTTATAAGCGACCCAGTTTATAGTGCTTTTGTTACAGCAGCCCAAACAGACTAAGACACCAGGGTTGCCCCAGAGCTGGATAAATCAAACTCGCGAGTGACACTTCTCTCATTCCCCAAGTACACCACGTCTCTCAGAAGTCACCAGATGCAACCATTTGTTTTTTGCTCATTTATTTGTGTGCTAACAGCTCCATCTGAGCCATTGTCATCTTGCCACAGCTACTTCCTGGTCTCTCCACCTCCATCCTAACCCCATTAATTCACCGTAAACACAGCATCCAGATGATCTTTGTAAAACACAAGGCTGATTGCAGCATTTCTGCGCATAAAACAGAACACTTCAGTGGCTTCCATTTCCATGATGGCACTCAGAACAAAAGCGCAAATCCTACGGCCCTCTGTGGTCTTCCCTCCAGCTCTCCCCAGCCCCTGCCTCAACCCTTCCCCACACGTCCTATGCCCCAGCCCCATGCTGAGTTCCCAGAAGGCACCTTGCGTCTCCTGTCCCCCAGCCTTCCCCACTCTCCTTACTCCACTCCCACTCGCCCTGTGGGTCTTAGTTCGGCTCTCAGTTACCCGCAGAGCCCTAGCGGGCCACCCCCAACCCCCGCCTGATCGAACTCTCAGGGCTCTGGGACCCCGCGACGCCTCTGCCTTCACAGCCCTGGGTGGCTGGCCACATGGGTCAGGGCCTGTCCCACCTCTGCAGGGAACGTTCCACAGGGCAGAACAGTATTTCCTCTGCCCATCCACTTCACCCCCTGAATCTAACAGAGATTGTCACACAGTGAGAACTCAATGAATTTACATGGACTTGATGAACGAAAGATGAAACTCACCCACAAATTTACTTGTGCGGTGCTTCTTCGGGGAGAACGTCTCTCTCCCTCCTGCCTCTTCTCCCTAGGGAAATTTCACTTTTCCTGCAAGGTTCACTTCCCCTAGGAAAGCTGCCCTGACCTCAGCGTGAATGAACTGTTCTCCCTTTCTGCTCCCTTATACGCTGCATGAAGCTGTGTTCTATTATCTGTTGTTGTAATTAATCCATTTATCTGTCCTCCTCACAGCAAGACCTGAGTCACCTATCAGTGACTTACTGATGAGCCAAATCAATGAAAAACAATCATTTGAGAGTCAACGTTTATTGAGCCCGCACCAGGAACACATGTGCTCCATGCTCAGTATTTTGTTATAGACTGTCTTATTTGATCTTCATAAAAAACCCTATGAAATTGCTATTATTATCAGTATTTTCCAGATGAAGAGATGGTAGATAAGAAAGGTTAAACTCATGTGCCCAAGTGCACAGCTAAAAGATGGCAGAGACGAGTTCTGAATGAGGCAAACTGACCCCAAAGCTCGTGCTCTTCACTGTTCAAAACATTAATAATGACTGGCTCTGAAAAGGTTCAGCACAGAAAACCTTCACTCTGAAAGTCATCTCCTATTTGAGGACGTCCTTCCTTTCACGGGGCTGGAAGCAGGGCAGGAGTGCCCTAGGTTTTATTCTGACCCTCTACTGAGATATTATATAAGAGCAGTCCACCCTAGCCTGAAGCACAGCAATGACCTTGAAATATGTCATTTCATTACACGTCTATTAAGGGCAAAGAGGAAGGAATAAGTCATCTGGAAGAGTCAGGAAATGTAGGGAGAACTGCATGAGTCAGAACACAATTACCCATTCTGGAAATTGGTTTAGATGATAGGGAACCCAACACCCCAGCTCAGGGGAGGCGACTGGATGGGAACGCGGAGCCGGCAGGGTTATGTTTTACGTGTGGAAGGACCACCAAGTTCTGAAGCAGCAGTCTCAGTCCCCAACTCAGAACTACATCTCAGTGAGCACATGTACACACACACGCATGCACGCACGCACGCACACACGCACACACACACGCACACACACGCATGTTTACCCTATTTTCAAAAGAACTGCAATCTGCTCTAATTCACAGTGGAATCTTCCTTAAAATACATGTGAAAGTGATAATATGAGGATTAACATTTGCAGATACATTTATAAGGCACAGAAAACTTTTTAGGACACGTATTTATTTCCACAGTCGCTCCACTTTGTAAATGAGAAAACCAGGGCAGGATGAACTCTTTTAATATTCCTTTTACAAAGAAATCACTTGCCCCTAAAAATTCCTTTTGTTCGGTAAGGTCTCAGATTCTGATGTAATACGAGCAGTATTTTAAACGGGGGCGACACAGTGTAGCTGACCATCAGAGGCGAGTGTGCCAGAACCTCGGCACCGTCTCACAGAGGACAGGCCCGCAGGACTCGTGCACGCGTGACTCCAGTCCACCTTCCACACGAATTTACTGTCTTTTCCTTATGTCTCAGATCACCCAGAAGTTATTTCCTGCCAAGTTCAAAACTTTTAAGCAGAATTCCCTCCTGAGCCTCTGTAGTTATAGATTTTATTTTTCTTTCACAGAGAAAAGACGCACCCTGTGCAGAGAACACGAATACCCTCAGCTTCCCGCGAATGATGCTCTTTGTGTGGAGACCCACAGACAAAACGCAAACACTTCGTCAAGGTGTGGCAGCATCAGGAAGGGAGTCACTTAGACACAGCGGCCCGAGAACCACGCTCCCTCTTCCAGAATCTTCCCCGCACCCGTTCATTCACCAAAAAGTTTAATTTATTTACTATTTATGTACTCATTCATTCATTTATTTATCTTCAGCATTTACTCTGTGTCAAGCACTGTTTTACTCACTAGAGATAAGAAATGGAAGCTTTGTGCGTCATTAGTGGGAATGTAAAATGATGCACCTGCGATGAGAAATAATATGGAGGTTCCTCAAAAAATTGAAAATGGAGCTACCAGGTGATGCAGCAATCCAACTTTTGGGTGTACATTCAAAGGAAATGAAGCAGAACCTCAAAGGGATATTTACACACCTGTGTTTCTGCAGCATTATTTACAACATCCAAGATAGGAAAACAACCTAAATGTCCGCTAAAGGACAAATAAAGAAAATACAGTATACAGCCACAACAGGATATTACTCAGCCTTAAATAACAGTATTTTCTTTCCGTGGTACTTCTTTTTAAATGTCACCTCCTGTTCATGACAAGTGATACTGGTTTTCTGTTGATGGTAGTAAGAAAATGTTCTCTTACAAGTGGATTTATTTAAACAAAGAAGTGATCTACTTTCAAGCAAAATACTAAGTAAATAAGAGTAGGGGTGATATTGTGACAATAAACATTTATGAATAAATGATAAATGAAGAAAAACAACGTAAATCTACTACTACTAATCTAATCCTATTATTATGAATCTGACTTTCATTTCATTTTCTACTGAGTCAAGAGTCCAGATGATATAACCAATTGACCTAAAGGTCACACAGCCGCCCAGAACAACTCTAGTGTGCTTGGCAGAGGCATGGCAATAGATTTCAACAGAAAAGTGGTACAGATTTGGTTCCCACTTGTTATCCCAAAGGTCACCCATCTGGACAGGACTGTTTATTAACTTTTTGCCTTTTTTGCCCATTTCATGATCGAATTTCCTAAGTGAGAAAGACGACAAAGAATTTTAAGCCCCATGACCAAAATCTGAAATGTGTCTGACAATTATGATTTAAAGGTCAAAAGAGTAATTCTCAAAAGAAGTCTAAATTAAGATCCACTTACAAATACTCACTACAAACAGAGGGTTTTGATAGTCAGCAGAAAAGACAAAGAAGTCAAATTTTGTAATTAAAAATGGTATATAGAGTTGAAATATTTTAGCCTACCCTTTTATATAATCTTCATGCTAAAACAATAGTTGACCAAGATAGACAATCAAAATAACTTCTGTTTATTTTCTGGGCGGCCACCTATCTGGTTATTCTTTCAAATTAATCTGTGACCTTTCAATCTCTAACCTTCCTTTTCCTTTTCCAGGATATATTTGTTTACTGACTCCAGAAATCTCCTCTTGAAATGGAGCTAAAATCTGAAGAAGATCAGAAACACCTGTATGGCTTACTGAACATGTTAATATTTGCACCTATGAAATGCTTGATTTTCTCTAGAAACTGAGTATTTACTTTCAAAAGCCCAGGTTAGCTTCAGGCTTAATCTGATTTTGTATATCCTGGGGCCAATTCAATCCTTAGACTAATTCAAAATTCACTGAAGATAGCGGCTCCTTGAAAATTCTTCTGGTAAGAGATAATGAACACTAAAAAGGAACTTCCCTAAGGCATAAAGTATGCTTTTGAGCACGGAGGTTGAAAAGATTAAAGACGAGACTGGGCAAAAATGATTCTCTCTTTAGGATTTGGAGTTATTTAAAATCAGATCAAAGGCAAATTCTGTACTCACAGCAACCTTCATGTTTTAGATTGAACTATTTGTTCAAAATCATCCATTCCCTCCTGGTCCTTGTGACTCTTTCCTCACGAGTTTGGACCGGATCCTGAAACTCGCTTTGACCAACAGAATGTGAGGGATGTGCCTCGTCCAAGAAGATGCTCTAAATGCTGCGTGTATAAGTTAATTCCTTTTTCCCTTGAGCAGCCCTCCACCTCCATAACAATATTCCCCTCCTTCTTACTGGACCTCTGAGTGAACAGACAGACGGACTGCAACTGAGTCAAATTAATCCAGCTACGCTCAATACACTGCACAGCCAACTCAGATCCCTCATGCAACACGGGCAGGAGATAAAGATGAGCTGCTATAAGCTACTAAGATTTTGGAATTTTTGCCACAGCAGAAGTTGGCTAATACACCCTGTGTTTGATTTCCTTTGGCCAAGAATTTTCAAAGTTTTTCTCTCAAATCACATTGTATAAAAAATATCGCTTCTGGTACAAAGGAGACCAGATTTCCTAGTCAAATACATAATAATCCACTAGAGCATTGGTTGTCAGTTTTATTTTAGTAATTGAATCATTTTGTTTTTTTAAATTTTTTTTTCAAAGGAAATCTTATATGGTGTCACCATTATACAGAAGTAGAACTAGTCTGATTAAATGAGGAAACAGATCCCACCTGACTCCTCTTCTAAGTTATAAATCCACTTCTCAAGAAGGAAGCCTGCCAACCTCAATCAACTACAGAGTGTCGAATGGCCACAGTGTAATACTAATTTCTCAGGATGATATAACACCCTTGGTACCATTACAGGGATGAGCAGGAGAATCAGGAAAGTAACTTAATTATGATTTCCCAGGGAGAATGGAAGGGCAGAGCCACACTCAAAGCTAGAACTTCTGGCTTCTATTAACGTATGTCATTTCTAACAGTCCCCTCCACAATACATGCTCCTTAAAAATACTAAAAGTAAATGAACGAATAAATGACTTGCTGAATAAATGAAAAAAAGAATAAAACTGAAGATGCAGTTTTGGAAACATATTAAATGACATTTCTGCAAGTTGTAAACCATCTCTTGAGAGGAGAAAAAAAAGTAATGCAAATCTTAATTCCTAAGTAAAAATAAAACTACTTGTCAACTCAAAAGAAGACAGTCTTAACTAAATTCATCTTTCCTACTTAGATCTTAAAATGTTTGAAGAAAACTCAGCTTTTCAAAAACCACTTGCTTTTGTGTGGGTACACATGGCACCATGGTTTGTATCCCAAGCTACTGCTCTAGCGAAATTCTGCTTGAAACACACACAGGAATCGAAATATCAGGTCCTGTGCATCAAGCACATACAATAAAAGACAGAAATCTCAAGATTACAGTCCTGAGAATCTGCATGTGTGTACACACACTGGGGTAGCTACCACCCAGATCGACATATAAAATATTTCAGTCAATACTGCCACTTCCTCGTTCAGCACTGACCATAGATAAAAACCACCTCTCTTAACTCCATCACCACTGGTTAGTTCTGCCTTTTTAAAAAATGTATATAAATGGAATCACATTATACGCATGTTTCTGTGTTGGGATTTTTTTTTACCCAACATCATGTCTGTGAGATTCATCCAGGCTGGGTGATACTTTGGCATCATGTGAATAACTTCTTCCCCAACCACCTTTCAGAGAATTGTCTTAGCATCCACTGAAGGCTCTTATCTGCATCAAAATGCTATTCTTTTTAATCCAACTGGTTTGCCAACCTAAGCCCATATATCTATGGTTACCACAGTCAAATAAGTATTGACTGAGGATGCTTTTACTGTTCCCACCTCCCCACTGCTTCCTATTAATAAGGAAACACAGATCATGCATATTACTAGAATCACTATGATTCTTTGTTTATTATTTCAAAAATGTGGGCTACCGCGTTTAATCAGGTGAGCCAGGTCAGCTATCTAGAATTCACTCTGCATGCTTAGAGGATATAAGTGCCCATCCTATACCCTTTTTACATCTGGACATCCTCATCCTCAGTTTTTAATTTAGATTTGCCAGTAGGTGAGCTGCTCTACACAACGGGGTAGCTGACTCCAGGAGGGAACCAAGCCATTTGTGACTTGACACCATCATCCGTCTCTTCCCGGGCATCTCAGCAGGACAGCCAGGGGGCTGTTACCACAACTGCAAGTTCTAACTTAGTTACTTAGGATCCGAAGAAAACCAGGCACAGGTGAATTTGGTGGTCCATGTAGGTCACACTTCCAGGGCCTCTTGAAAAGGGATGTTGGCGATTCTCTGCTTCTCAAGCCTTTGGGTGGCACCTGCACACCGTCTCATGAGGGCATTCCAATCTTCCCCTGCACTGACGCATCCTTCCTCCGACAGAGACTCCAGGCAGATGGTGAAGGCGGTCCAAGTCGCCAGTATCTGCGCCTGTGCAGAAAATGACAGAAGGCTACCTTGCTGGTGGCGTGCTTTTTGGCTCCGGCGTGTTATTAGGTTGGACGGCACAGCCCAAGAATCAGTTTGAACAAACTTTGATTCACTTTTTTCAAGATGCATTCCAACCACGTGTATCCCTCCCACACGCTCTGCGCTCCTCTAAGAGAGATGGATTTCCTTCCAAGAGTCGGAAGCAACACAGCTGCACGTTGACGTCTCCACAGCGCTCCTGCTTCCCGGGCGGCCAGTTCTTTGCACCTTTCGGAGTGTCCCTTACACCCACCCCTCTGCCCGTACAGCCTGCTGTGACGCCCGAGGTCATCACAGTGCAGAGACACAACTCTCCTGAAACAAAGGTGGTGTGCAATCTATCGTTCTCCTTTTCTTAAAAGCCCAGCTGAAGTCCCTTTCCTTCATGGGGTCTTCCCACTCCCGTCAAGCAAGAACACTCAGCGCTTGCTTTTCTTTTGCCTGGAAACACTCCTCCTTTAGGTGAAGCAGGCTCACTCCTGTCCCGCCTTCAGCCGCTCACATATTCTTTCCTCCTGAGCACGCTATTTAAAATTGCAAGCACTCTCATTCCATATTCCTGTTCCTTTCCCTTGCTTTAATTTCCTGCTGAGCATTTATCAGTCACTCCAACACACTACATATTCTGCTTCTGTATCTGCTTTATGACTGTCTCGTCCCCGTTAGAGAAGAAGCAGGGAGTCACCTGCTCTGTGCTCTGCTGTAGCTCCAGTGCCAAGAACTGTGCCTCACGCCACGCAGACCCTCAACAATCACACGTCAAATGAAAGGTGGACATTACCGTCATTTCCACTGTAAAGACAAGGAGACTGGGCTGCAGCGATGCGATGACCATGCCCGGGGCTGGACAATTCCTGCCCAGCAGCAGAGGAATGCTCTGACTCCAAGCAGGCAGACTCTTAATTATGTGCCGGATCTTGGGCTCCAAGTACTTCATATTGATCATGTTATTTAATTTCTCACGGCCTTTCTGACTAGCTAGCACTGTGACATTCCCCTCGTACACAGAAGAGTGTTGAGGTCTACAGAGGTGAATTTGTTCACTCGGCTGGCAAACAGCAGGGCTGGGATTCAAACACAGATAATCTGATTACTCTTTACTAAGCCACCAAATGCCACTAAATGAATATACAGAAGAGAATCAGAGGGGCCCACCATTCCTGAGTCAGGCATTGTTATTTCTAAGGTGGGTCACGAAGGATGAGCAAGGGGTTCATGAGGCAAAGAGGAAAGATGAATTTCCTGGGGGGAATTAAAAAACCCTAATTAAGCACAATGATGAAACTGCAGTTTGTTGTGATAAAAACATGAGGAGGAGTGGTGGCGAGGAGGGTGGCAGCGGAAACAGACAGCACGGAGCCGGACCAGCTGGACCAGGGTTAGATCCCAGAAGGCCTGGCGCGCTGCCATCAGGAGTTCGGTGTGGCTCACAAAGTCTCAAGAGTGTGTATTCAAAGGCTTTCAGCAGACAAATGGAATGATCTTACCTATGCAGTAGAAAGATTATTCTGTAGGCCAGTGGTTCTCAGTCTGGGGGAGATTTTGCACCCCCACATCCCCAAGGGAAATCATTCCACAAAGTCCAGAGATATTTCTGGCTGTCAAAACTGGGAGGTGCTCTAAGCATCCAGTGGGTAGAGGCCAGAGATGCTGTTAAACATCCTACAACAAACAGGCCAGTCTCCACGACCAAAAGGTTCACAGTGCAGAGGGCAAAAAGCCTGTTACGGGAGAGTAACAGGAGAGAAGGAGCAAGGCCGACGGGTCACGCAACTACAGAGCCATCCACACAGAGCTGGTGAGGATGGCGCCCTCTGCAGCTGGGCGGTGCACAGCTCGCTTGGCCACACACGGTGTCCTTCACCGTGTGGGGACGGGAGGGAGCTTGACCTGAGGATGGAGGTGAGGTCTAGACAGGCCAGGACACAACCGGGCAGTAAACGATTAGTTTAGGTTAGAATGGGACGGATGAAAAATCAGGGAGAGATTTAAGAGCGACTTAATGACCATGAAGCCTTTGTTTTCCAGTTTTCTGGGTTATCAAAAATCCAAAGTACTATGACTCCCTGAAAGGAAAGAAATTTACAACATTCTCCTAAATTTCTGATAAATCTTTAAATATGCCATCCAATTAGGTATTCCCCCCCAAAAGGACTGCCAAATTAATTTGGCTGTTTAAAGCCATATCCCAGATGTCTTATTCATCATAAAGGACAGTATTCATTGAAATAAATGTTTAACAGCCAGCGATTAACAAAGTGGCCAGACTTTTAAAAGTTTAATTTGCTGCCGATTTAGTTCTGCATTAACAACTTGGAAAACAATTACAAATTACACAATTCAATTTTCCAAATGGATCATTTTGTAACTAGGCAGAGAAACTGTTGAAATTTCTCCTGCCGTGTCAAGGGAAGATTAAAACAGTCAGATTTTTAAAGTACATTCCCTTGAGGAACTGGAATACTCCTGTCAGAATTCTGCAATTAGTCAGCATTGTGTGCGAATATTAAGACTGTTTCTGGTATGCTCCAAAGTCAAAAGCCATTTAGGAAACAAGGATTTCATTTCCAACTTTCCCCCTCCTTTTGCTGATGGTAATTTACAGATGATGATTTATTTATGTTTATAGAGTGAAATGGAGGCTGCTACCTAAAAGGCAATTTTCTGCCTTCCTTTTGTGGGCTGCATCCTAATTATTTCTCCCCTTGTGGGACTGAATGAATGAAGTGAGCAGTTCACTTTGTATATGCAAACTGCGAAGTTCTGCAGAAGCTCCGAATTATTTCATTCTTTAAAAAAGTGTGTGTATATATATATATATATATATATATATATATATATATATAGCCATTATCCTATGGAAAATGAAGAGGCATAAATGCCTTTAACTTGTGTAGGTTGTCTTTGAAAATAAAAGGAATATAAAAGTAATCCATTTCTGAGTCCATAATGTTTTCTCAAGTACATTATTAATAAAACAATTACATTATTATTATTGTTATTACATCATTATTATCTGTTGAAATTTTCAGAGCACTCAAAGAAACGCTAATAAACATTCCTATTAAAAATTTCCAAAAAGACTTCTCATAATGTGTTCCAAACCCTTCAACTTTCTCATTTTGTCTTTCCTTAGAAAAACTACCAACGGTTTTAAGATGCAGTGCCAGGAAGCAGGGACAGACAAATAAAGAGAGATGTTCCCAGTTCTAATCAAAAGTTGCCAGCACGAAACATTTCTGTCCACAAGTCTCCCCTCAGGACCCGGAACATAGCAGTTTGAGCAAACATCTTATAAAAGATTTCTTAAGAAAGAACCAGTCTAGACAGTTACATCCCAGCCCCCCACAGAGACGGTTTCATTCTTTCCAAAAATATCTACATGCCCTTGATCACTTAAAATAAACTGGACCCGTGCCTGTCTGAGGTATCAATCTGGACTGTCTCCCCTGAAGAGTGGAGCTTTATTTGTACATGTGAAATAACTGAAGTAATCCATTCATCGTGTCTTCCTTAAAAATAAAAAGCCACACACACACTGAAAAGTCTGCATCTGGAATTTATAGAACAGAGTCTGGGGTGAAGGGCACTCTCCCAAGCTGCCAGTGGGCGTGGGACCTTGGATAACCTATCTGGAGACAATTTGGTAGCAGCTATAAAAATGTTAAAAGGTGCACGATATTGCCTGACCTTCTCAGGTCTAAGACTTTTCCTCCCAAAAAGATTAGCATGAGCAGATAAAGACATATGCACTAGTTTTTTACTATCATGGAATTTATATTAGTACAAAATTAGAATCCTTTTTGTCCATCAATTTGGGTATTTTTAAACAGATTACGGTGGATCAATATTAAGGAGTACTCTGGAGCTGTTTAATGAAGTGTAGCCACTAATTACTGACTTATTAGAAGCAGGAGAGAAAGCATATAATTAAGGTGACCATTTATTTTATCTCATAAACCAGAATTTTTGAATGTGAAAGAAATTGCTACTAAAAGTTACGCAAGGACTACAGGCTGATCAAAGTGTCCCGGGGAAATGTGCGTTTATGGTCTCCTTAAACACAGCATGGACAGCATATAATGAGTTGTTCCATTTTTGCTTTAAAAGTGTGCTCTATATATTTGTGACAACATGTTTCTATTTGTATAAACAGAGAGAAGCCTCTGAGAAGCACACGTCAGTCTACCAGCATTTTTTTCGGAAGGACAGGGACTAGGGTCCAAGAGAGGATAATTGTGTTCATTTTACTCCATACCCTTCAGAATTGTTCACACTGGCTACAAGGAACATGCAAGATACTTTTATTTAAAAAAAAAAAAAAAAAAGAATAGAGTGAAGAGGAAAAAAAAGAAGAAGAAATTTGTACATAAATTAAAAAAGTAAAATGAGCTAAGTGGAGCTCCGTGCTTCGTCAATGCAGCTTCTTGAGCAGGAACTCACTTGGTCAAAAATCCCCTGCAATTTCTCCCACACCCAAAAACCATTCAACTAATTTTTCACCAACTTGAGAAAACCCACCCTTTTCTCTTTGACATTATATACAGAGAGCTTCTATGTGTACTTGGATTACAGTCAAGTGTTTCCACATAAACACAAAGGTGAAATCACACAGATCATATCCTAGAGATAAAGATTTAAGAAATTCATGTAAGAAATACATATGAATGGGGAAGAAAGCATTTCCATTCAATGAATTTTGTAGCTAAGTTTGGTTTTGTCTTGTTCTTCTCATTTTCCGGTGTGTATACATGTATTTCTTAAGATTATAACTGAGTCAAATAAACTAATAGACTGGTCACAGAGGAAACAGATTACACTTTTAATAAACCCTCAAAAACTTGAAGTTTTTCCAAAATGCAAGGACAACTAGTCAGTTCTAATGATTAGTCAAATAATTGTGGGGTAGAGGAAAAAAATAACTTAAACTAGGTGATTGTTTTATCAGATTATAGGCCAAAAATGACTAGTTTATACAAATTAAGCATTTACTTCAAAAGGGCTTCAAATTTAATCCAAGTTAAATGAAATCATCACATATAAACTTAATAAAACATGTACAGGATATGAAGGTTGAACATTACAAAATGCTGATCAAAGAAATGTAAAAGAATTGAAGAAGTTCAA
Source organism: Camelus ferus (assembly GCF_009834535.1). Lineage (NCBI taxonomy): Eukaryota > Metazoa > Chordata > Mammalia > Artiodactyla > Camelidae > Camelus > Camelus ferus. Next base: position 8,788,078 of record NC_045714.1, on the reverse strand, counting down.
ATAAATGGAGCGCCCATGCTTATGAACTGAAAGACTTTGACACAGAAAAGATGTCAGTCCGCCCACAGCTTCATCTGTAGGTTTCATATAATTATTTTCAAAATCCTAACATGGGTTTTCTGTAAGCACAGACAAGCTTCATTTAAAATTTTATGGAAAAGCACTAGAATAGCTAAACCAACCTTAAAAAAAAGAACAAGTGGAAGAAATGATTCGACCCATTATTAAGGATTATAATATATTTACAGTAGTCAAGAGACGGTACCAGCAGAGCTCAATGAAAAAGAATAAAGAACCCAAGAACAGATCCATCTAATATGCCCAAAGGATTTTTGACAAATGTGCAAAAGCAATTCAATGAGAAAAACATAACTTAGTTTTTCAACAAATGATATTGGAATAATTGGTCAACCACAGGTAAAAAGAATGAAACAGCCTACATCTCACAGCTTCTACAAAAAGTAAATTTAAAATGAATCATGGACTTAAATATGTAACTTAAAACTATAAAATTTTAGGAAAAAAAAAAACAGGAAGAAAATGTTCAGGCTCTAAGGCTAGGCAAAAAATGCTTAGACTTAACACCAACAGCATAATCGATGAAAGTAAAAATTCTAACATTGAACCTCACTAGAATGAAAACTGTTGTTCTGCCAAAAACCCTGTTGAGGATGAAAAGATAAGCTATGGAATGGGAGAAAATATTTGCAACCACATTTCTGACAAAGGACTAGAATCTAGACTATATAAAAAAATACTTTAAACTCAATGGTTAAAAAAAAATTCCAGTAAAAATTGGTTAAAAAAATACATGAAAAGATATTGCAAAGAAAAAGATACACAGATGGCGATTAAGTGCATGAAAATATATTCAGCATCATTAGCCAGTAGGGAATGCAAATTAAAACCACCATGAGATATCACTATCAGAATGACTAAACTAAAGATAGAGACACCACCAAATGCTGGTGAAGATGCAGAGAAACTGCATCTTGCTGGTGGGAATACAAAATCCACAGCCCCTCTGCAAGACAGTTTGGCAATTTCTTATAAAACTAAACATGCAGCCACCATATGATCCAGCATTTTTGCACTCTTGAGAGTTTATCCCAGAGAAATAGAAACTTTATTCATAATAATAAAAAACTCTAGAAACAACCCAGATGTTCTTCAATGCGTGAACGTTAAGTAAACTGCGGTCTCCGTACTATGGAACATTGCTTAGCAATAAACAGGAACGAACTACTGATACACACACAATACAACAACTTTGCATGCGTCTCAAGGGAACTACGCTGAATGAAGAAGTACCAATCTCAAAAGATTTCTTTCCGCCACCTCGTCATTCCTACATGAGCTAGGTTCTATCCCCACCAGGGCACTGAAACCCCTGGGACAGAGGTGTCCAATGACCTCCCACCTGACAAATCTAGCAGGAATGGTTTTCGTTCTTATCTTAGTGGCACAGGATTAAGGGTGTGGGTTCTGGAGCAAAGAGCCCTCCTCATTTAGGGATTAGTACTGAAATGTTGATGGATGGAACGATGTCTGGGATTTGCTCTGGAATAACACACAAGTGGGAGGAACGGGAGAGGGTAGAGATGAAAAAAGATGGCCATGAATTGACAGTTGTCGAAGCTGGATGATGGGCACATGGGGGTTCATTGTGCTCTTTGGTCTACTTTATGTTTGAAATTTTCTATTAAAAAAAAAAAGTGGATTTTGAATCCAGACTGCATGGATTCAAATCTAGATTCTGTTTCCTACTAGCTGTGTGATTTTGCAAAAATAGAAAACACATTAGTGCCTGCTGCGATAGGGGACTGGGAGACGTAGGTTATAAAAGGGAATACAAGGGGTACTTTTGTTGACGGAATCGTTCAGTATCTTAACTACGCTGATAAAATTGCATAGAACTAAACATAAGCACACACACATGAGAACAGGTAAAACTGAGGAAACCTGAGTAAAATCAGGGGATTGTATTAATATCAATATCCTGGTTGTGATATTGCACCATAGATTTGCAAGATGTTACTATTCAGGGAAGCTGGATAAAGGATATATATTTTCTGTGTTACTTCTTACAACTGCATATAAATCTTCAATTATCTCAAAATAAAGTATAATGCAGAAAAAGGTAAGCAAATGGTTTTCAGATGTGTTCCCTGGAATCGATGAGCCTCTGGGACTGTGGGGAAAAGCGGGGTAAGAATGAATGTCTGGATCTCTCTTCCCCTTCTCCACCCTCCATTCCTGCTTCAATAACAGCTCTCCTTTCTATCTGTTTAAATATTGAGCCATCTGTATAAGGTGTCCCATGGAGTAAAGATTCCACGCCCGTGAGACAGTACCATGGTGATCAAGGACGTGGGCTATGGAGCCCGGATGCCCAGGCTCAAACGAATTCTGTCACTTTCCAACCATATAATCTGGGGAATGTCCCTCAACTCCACTCACCCCGAGCTTCCTCATCTGTAAAATGGGGTTAATATCAGGATCCGTCTCTCAGGACGGTTGTGGAATTGAATGAATATTTGAAATACTGAACTTGTAAAATAATGTAATCATCAGAATTTGAAAGAAAAAGGAAGAAAGAGTTGGCGAAGGATTATATCAAGAAGCGAAATCACTAAATTCTTACAGTGGGGGAATCTGCTGATAATGCGGGAAGTGGTTGAAATAAGTAAGAGAGGTGTAATGTATAGTTGAGAATCACAGAAGCAACTACCAGTGTGACGAAGTCAAGGAATGAAGGTGACGACTGGGTCTGGGGAGGTGTACTCGCTCTCCAGCTGCGGTAACAAAGTAGGACAAACTGGGTGTCTTCTCTCTGGAGGCCAGAAGTCCAAAAGGTGTCAGCATGGCTAGCTCCTCCTGAAGGCTCGGAGGAAGAATGTTCCAGGCTTCTCTCCTAGCTTCTGGGGGTTGCCAGAATCTTTGGCGTCCTGTGGCTTGTACACATACCGCTGCACACAGGAATTTCAGATGATGAAGAATGTGGCATATGATTCACAAAGTCCTTTTTATTCTCAGTGTACCAGAAGGTCCCCCAACATTTCCACCATGCAGTACCAGTGTGACTAGATCACAGATCATTTCCTGGGCACCCTAAGTGTCCTTGGGAACCAAAGCGCCCGCTTTGTGCCAGACAACATACTGAGCCCCTAGGATACAAAGATGAATAAAGCACAGTTTTCATCTTCAAGGAACTCACAATCTAATGGAAGTAATCATACCAGAATTCCCTACCTACGGTGCACCGGATGATGAGGAAGATTTATTACACCTCTATTAGTTAGAATTAAGCTCTGCTGCACATGAGAGGAAATCCAGAATCATAAAGGCTTAAACGAGATAGAAGTCTATTCCTCTCGTAGAGAAAAAAACAATACAAAGGGAGATGTTGGACTGGATTTTCACGGTGTTAGACTGAATATTTGTGTTCCTCCAAAATCCATGTTGAACTCTAATGCCCCAAGTGATGGTATTAAAAAGTAGAGCCTTTGGGAAGTGATTACGTCATGAGGGCAGAGCTCATGAATGGGATTAGTGCTCTAATAAAAGAGATCCCAGAGGGCTCCCTAGCCCCTTCTGCCACACGGGGACGTAGCAAGAAGTTGGCCTTCTGCAGCCCAGAAGAGGGTCTTCACCAGCCCCCAACCATGCTGGCACTCTGATCTTGGACCCACAGCCTCGAGAACTGTGAGAAATATACATCCATTGTTTATAAGGCACTCAGTCTATGGCATTTTGCTACAAATGGGCTAAGACCTACGGTGCCAAGAAGCACAGACCAGCCCTGGACACCTCCCTCTAACCTTCCTCTATGGGACGCGTCCCGGGGCATCCTCAACCCACAGTCTTTTCAGTATCTTGCACCAAGACGCTGATGTCCATTTTCTAATCAGCAGGAAAGAGGAAGAGATGAAGGACATGGCACCTTCCCCGCTGACACTCCCTTATGCCAGGATTCAGTCCTGTGGCCACACCTCCCTGCACAGGGGTCTTTGCTTTGGGCAGCCTTGTGTCCAACTACAAATCAGCACCAAGGAAGAAGGGGTAGGATGAAGGCGTCAGAACCAATCAGACAGAACCTGCCACCGACAGGAAGACAGAGCACTGCTTTCATTGTGACCAGTGCATCCGTGCAGAAGGCCCCAGCAAACGGACCAACTCAGGGTGGGTTAAGAAGGGTCTCAGGGGAGGTGGAGACATAGCAGAGATTTTGAGGAATCCGTTAACGTCGGCCACGCAGACCAGGAGAGGAAGCTATCCGTGCAGGGGAAGAGCCTGTCAAACCTGTTCATTGGACAAGGCAGAGGGTGACTCCCAGACGGCTCCTTGGCCTCTGACTTGCATAACAGAATGGATCCTGGTGCCGCACACCGTGACAGGGAGCCTCAGAAAGGAACCGAGTTTGGGAAGGAAAGATAGAGAATTCAGCTTTGAAAATGTCTTAGGAGTTTGGGGCACACTGGTGCATACTTTTACCCCCTTGATTAGCAGAAGTGCTTAAATCATAAAAACGTAGTTTGGGGAGTACAATTAGCCCCTTCTAACCACTCTACCAATGCCTTGGAAATGTGAGATGGGCGCATTCACCTTCTGGAAAAAGCATCAGAGTAATAAGTTATAATTTAATTTATGGAAATGTAAAAGTCACGTCCCCATTGGCATAAATGAAGGCAACTTCCAGAACGGGGCCCGGTGGGCAGTTTCTTGCACAAGGAAAGGATGATTCCAAAGTGGGTGTCTGAATATAGAAAGAAGAGGCTGTGGCGTAGTTTAAGATTTTGGAGAGACGTACTGTAGACAGCCCCATCAGAAGAGGAAACGTTTTAGAGGAGGGAGCAGCTGCCTAAAGAAGAATGAGTCACTGGAAGAAGTTATGAGACACACAGCAAAGTTAGGGTGAGGCATTATGCTAAGTGAAACAGACCAGGCAGCAAAAGACAAACGCCACACGATCTCACTTATACATGGAATCTAACAATCACAACAAAACGACAGGCTCGCTGACACAGAGAACAGATTGATGGTTGCCAGAAAGGGGGTGGGGGTAGGTGAAATGGGCGAAGGGAGTCAAAAGGTACAAACTTCCAGTTATAAAAATAAATAAGTCAGGGGGAAATAATGTAGAGTATGGTGCCTACGGTTAATAATACCGTCTCACGTATTTGAAAGTTGCTAAGAGAGTAAATCTTAAAAGTTCTCATCACAATAAAAAAAAAATCCCATAGCTATCTGTGGTGATGAATGTTAACTAGATTTATTGTGGATCAGTTCACAATATATTAAAATACAGAATTATCACATTGTACATCTGAGACTAATATAATGTTGTACGTCAATTATACATCAATTTTCTAAAAAGGGGAAAAAAAGATAAGTTAGCAGAAATTCCAGAGAAATACATTTCAGGACGTTGGCTCACTGTGAGGAACCTTGAATCCTATTTTTGCAGTAACCAAGAACAAAGTCTGGTATTGGGCTTCGGAGACAGAAGTGTGACTCAGGCACTATGGAAGGATCAAGTGGCAGAACAAATAAGCCGGAAGGGGTTTGGCAGAATGACAAAAATAATAATGGCAATTATTCCTTGCAGTGAGAGGGTCTTTCATTTTCTAATTACATTCACAAACATTACTCATTTTATACACAAGCTAATCTATGATTTCAGTGAAGTAGGAATGATCATCCCTCGCTGTTCCTTGTTGAAACACCTCAGAGCCTGTGATAAGCTACACTGGATTATGAATCTGAAGGATGGGGATGGAAATATTGCAATTCCCAAACTTCTGTGGCCACAGAATCCTGGTCCTTCCAGAAGTCTCCACTGCCACACTGGCACACACTTTGGGAAACGTTGTTATTAGAGAATTTGTTGGAACTGTCTTTCTGGCCCAAGGTGAGCTGAATCCTGCAGGTTGAGCACTGAGAGAAGCTATGATGTGACTTGCCTAGGGGATCACCTTTACACAGAAGTCAAGCAACTTGCAAGACACATACAATGTCAAAGCTAGATTAGAATGCAGGTTTCCCATGTTAGCTATCTTGATGGTGGTGGTGGTTTCAATGGTGTATACACCTATCAAAGTTTATCAAATTGTACATCTCAAGTATGTGTAGTTTACTGTGCAGGAATCATACCACAATAAAGGTGTTAAAAATAAAATAAAATAATATATTGATAATTTAGAGGGAAAAAAGAAAGAAGGCAGATTTCCCAAATAAAAACATTAATTTGAAAACACATATGCACTCTAATGTTCACAGCAGCACTATTTAAAATAGCTAAGATATGGAAGTAACTCAAGTTCTCATCAAAATAGACAACTGGATTAAGAAGATGTGACATATATATAATGGAATGTTACACGGCCATAAAAAAAGAATGAAATACTGTCATTTGCAACAATGTGGATGTACCTAGAGAAGATTATGCTTAGTAAAATAAGACAGAGAGACATATACTGTTATTACTTATATGTGGAATCTAGACAATAATACAAATGAATGTTTATGCAAAGTAGAAACAGACTCAGAGATACAGAAAACAAACTTGTGGTTGTACCAAAGGGGAGAGGGAAGGGAGGAAGGTCAAATTAAGGGTATGGGACTAACAGATACAAACGACTACATATAAAATAGATAAGCAACAAGGATATACTGTGTAACAGGGAATTACACCCATTATCCTTAACAACCTGTAGTGGAGTATAATCTGCAAAAACACTGAATCACTATGTTGTACATGTGAAACTAACATGATATTGTAAATCAATTATACCTCAATAAATGGATAGATAGATAGATAGATAGATAGTGAAGTTAACTAAAAAGAAAAAAGAAAAAAGGTTTCCAAAAACCAGGTCCAGCACACTTCCTACCACACTATTTGCCTTGGTCTCAAAAACAATGAGTGATGGTCCTTTCACTTAGATGCCCTCCCAGTTGTTACTCACCCTGAAAAAGTAAAAGTACACATAGAAACTCTCAGCCCTTCTGATGAGCGTGAGCAACTTTGATTTGCTGAATGAAAACAATAAACTTGTGCTTCACAAGAAGGTCAGGAACTATATTTAACGTTGCTGGAGTCCTACGCCTCAGACTTAGACAGTGAGGCATGTCAATTATTTCTCAATAAGACTGGGGAAAACTAAATAAAAAAAAAGTAACTGGAGTCTTAATATTGTTGCAATTACAGTTAATCAAATTCACAGCCGTCTCTGACAGCTGTGGGTGCTTGAGGGGTGCTTCTCGGAAGAGGTAACGAAATGAAAAATGAATCGCTCTGTGTGTGCATTATTCATATATTTATTTTCCAATTTTTGTATGAGAGCATCTTTAGCTACCTTGTCAGTGAGGAAGGCACCAAGTTTTAAAATTCTACAGTCAATTTCTTGTCTTAAAACTTCTAAGAAGAATCACATACACAAAACTGGCATTTTTTTTCCATAATAATATCTTTAAAAGTGAAACATTAAAAGCACTATATTCTCATAGATGCTACAGATTTCCTACTTGAGAGACAGAGGTATATATGCCACATCTCTGTATTGATCAAAAAGCATAATGTACAGCTCCTCATTTCTTTCGGAAATTGCTTTATTTATATTCAGATAAACTCTGAAATCTGGTCACGGTGTGCTACTTATGACCCTAGCATTTTATAGTCAAGATTCATAAATTACACAGCATTTAGATAAAAAATGCACATCTCAGAGCTACTCCAGCTTCTTATGTGCCCCCAAGGGATTAATACTGAATGTATCAGACCTAAAAGAGTAAGGAGGACGCGTCAGCTACAGGAACTCATCAAGGGCTGGGAGGCTTAATGCAGATGATTCTTCCGCTCTAACGCTTTGAACTTAGGTTAATGATTACTACAGATGGAAGAGCATGTGGCTCGCCACAGCCCCCGAAGATTTACATATTAAATTCCAAAAGCCGGCAGGTAGAAGTCTGAGACAGGGCCAGTCTGTCCTCCATCTCCCTTCACGTGTTTCACTTCTCAATTCACTTCGTTCTCACACTTGAGCCTGTACAGATTCACAGATTCTTGTGACAAGCAACGTGAAAGTACGGCGCAAAGACCTCTGTCCGTCTGCCGTGTTGATAATATTCCCTGCTTCTCAATCAGTAGTTTAAACAGTGTCTGCTGTGTGTCTGGCACTGAAAATGGGGACAGGCGGACTTGCCCACCCCACCCCCACCCCCAACAGAATCTCTGCCCTTGTGGCCCTTATTTTATGGTGGTGGAACGGGGACGACGATAAAAAACCACCAAGTAAATACGTATGTAGTAGTAAGTGCCAAAGAGAAAAATAAAGGCAGACGGGGCAGGGGCGTGTCAGAGGATTCCATTTGAAATCATGGGGGCAGGGAGGGGCCTCACTTAGAGGAAGAATTTGAACAGTGACCTGAACAAGGCAAGGAAATGAGTGACGTGGGTATCTGCAGGGAGAGCCGTCCACGGGTAGGGAAGAGCAAGTCTGAAGGTGGGAAAGTGCTTGGCATGGTCCACAGAAAGCAAGGAGGTCAGCACAGTGGGACTGGGGAAACTGGGCAGGTGCAGTTAAACAGGCTGAAGAAGGAGTCAAAGCGTGAGACTGTATATGATGAGGGCTTGGCTGAGGGTTCTAAGCGGGAGTCCCATGATGTCATACAGGTGCTTCAAACAGACTCTAAAGGGCTGAGAATGCCGCGGCCCGGTGGCTCGGACCACAGTGGAGCAGCAGAGCTGTGAGAAGCATCTAGCCTCTCTACTTACTGAACACAGAGCCAACACCATTTGCTGATGCGCTGGATTTGGGGAGTTCCTGTAAAACATTCCTCACTTGTCCTCTTCCTACTCTTAGGTCTACATGAGTCTGAGCAGAGTATAGCCTGATTTCTTTTTCTAAGTTCAGAAACGTAGGGACAGGCGATTGTGAAGAATCAGATATTTCCAGACACATCTGCAACTCTAACAAAACAAGGACGGCTCATCACTGTGATGGCCATGCACGATGAGCACACAGAACAAGAGTCTGATGGCGTCCTCGTCCATTCATGCTGTTGTAACAAATTACCATACGCTGGGCGGCTCATGGACAGAAATTTATCTCTCAGTATTCTGGAGTCTGGAAAGACCAAGGTAGGGGCGCTGGCAGATTTGGTGTCTGGTAAGGACTCGCTCCCTGGTCCCTAGGTGGCTGTGTCCTCACATGGAGGAAGGGCAGAGGGAGCTCTCTGGGGTCTCTCTGATAAGAGTGCTAATTCCACTCATGACCTCATCACCTCCCAAAGGCCCCATCTCCAAACACCACCACACTGGGGACTAGGTTTCAACACACGAATTTAGGGAGGACACAAACATACACCCTAGAGCAGATGGAGACTGTGAAGTCACTGGACTGGCTGGGGTGCTCTAGAGAAGAACTGATGTATAACCACAACTGCCGGCCACCTGGCAGATGAAGATGGGTGGCTTTATTAATTACAGTGTGAGGGCAAGGAAGAATGGTTGATTTTCAACCACAGTAGATTTTCATCCAGTCCCCAGGATGTGATAGGACCCGAGAGGTGGAGGGGAGCAATCCGTGTCAGGTAAGGAAGGAGAGAATGAAAGCAACTGTGCCCTCATCCTACAGATAAACCAAACACCTCTTCGGGCATTTTGAGCTCTGTTTCAAGGCAAGGCCTCACAAGTAAAAATGGAGCAAGTCATTTCTGTATCATCGTTCGGCCACCTCGTTGTTAGAAAAGACACTGGGTACGCACACAGGATAACTGGGACATAAGACACCTGGCCCCAAACGACTGGACGTCCATAGTTTCAGGTGTTACAGGAATGGAGAGACTGGCTCACGATTATTTTTAAAGCTGCAAAGTGATGCTGGCCCTGGCTTCCCGGATCACCACGCCTGAATAGTACATTTGCAACAATTCCTTCCTGGTGACAAAACAAAAGCTTTCTTTGAAGAGTGGTGATATCTGGCATACGGAAGATAAATAGTGGAGGAAGCCTAGACTCATAAAGAAGTCCACCTGGGTCCTCCTTTGGCAAGAAGCAAGGCTGGGAGTGGGGCTGACCCTGCAAGGCAGAACTTCACTGCGGAATAGCCGGGAAACCAAGCACATGCAAGACGCTTCTCCTGACCCCCCTCGCTGCTCTTCTCTAGCCCTTGTTCTGAGGTTTCCCTTCCTTCACGTCTGTACAGGTGCACCTACAAAGCACAGCGGACTCCCCGTCTCTAAGCTGAGAAGGAACACGTCCTGCTCCACTGCTTCTCACTGTTGCATAAACCGAGGTGTCAACACAGGCCCTTGATAAGATGGTGTCAAGTCACCACTTTTGGAGAATTTGCACGAAAGGACAGGTTATTCCCTTTCCCTCCCCCACCGAATTCCTGTGCTAGTGGATTCACCTCCTTCCAGCTTCCTCCCCTCTCCCCTTCCCCCACACTCCAACACCGACTGAGGATCAATTCTGCATCTCTGTGCTGGACGTAGGGAGGTCCAGTCTGTACCCTCAAGGGGCTTCATCGTTGGGATAGGGTCAGCTACACAAATTGAAAATTTACAAAACACGGTGATTTCCACACTAGAGATTGGGGAAATACTGACAACTTGCAGGAAACCAGAAGAGGGACTTCACATCAGTCAATTATTCTAAACAGCTAGAGTGGATATTATTTTAGAGATGCTTTCCCCTTAGAGAAAGTATTATTCGTTATCTTTGTTTAAAAAGCAGGACAGGTTTTCAGACTCAATGAACTTGAGCTCCCTCCTTATGAAGAGATTCCTGGAAAGCCACCACCACGGGGACTTACCTTGTGATAGCACCTAAAATATGCAGCCCGTTCATCGGAAAATTTCTCCAGCCTTTTTGGACCTTTGCTGGAAGCTTTCTTGAACACTAGCCAACATCGCTGATAAATCTGGAAGGAAACACAAAGACCAGCTCAGCATCGCCACCGACTCAGGTGTCACCGACATTTGCATCTAAATGTTTTCTTTCTGATGTCTTCACCTGTCAAATAGTCACAAGCTATAAATGTGATGTTGCTTTGGGAAAATAAAATTTTAAAGCCCCAAACTGTTTCCACAGTGGGTGTCTTATTCTGTTCAGGTAATCTCTAGAATCAAAAGAAAGTAAGTATTTGGAGGCGACCTTCTTCTTGCTTTGATAACAACTTCGGAAGAAAAAGTCCCAGAGGTAAAAAACCCAAATCAGCACAGGTAACACAGGCGTCCATGAAACACGCTCTAATTTCAAGTGCCGTTACCTATGGACATCCTGGCCCAGATATATGCTCCAGCCTCCACTGGTAGGCAGTTCTCGAAAGAGACACCCACTTTGTACCGTATGGCATTCCTCATAACTGACAGTCAAGTTGGGCCACACACTAGACTAGCTAATAAATGGATGGTCAACACCAACCAGATTCTCACTCGGAAAATTCAAAGACTCAACGCCAGGCTGAGGTGCAGTCCGAGTTGAGAGGTCAACACTGGTAGGTTACAAACTGAGCCTGGTGGCCATGGTGAATCACTGCACGTAATAGCTAAGCAGTGGAGACAGATGAACATAAATACAAGACAGAAACAGACTCATAGACATAGAACACAAACTTGTGGTTGCCAGCGGGGAGCAGGGTGGGAAGAGACAGACTGGGATTTCAAAATTTGTAGATACTGACAGATACACATAGAATAGATAAACAAGATTATACTGTATAGCACAGGGAAATATATACAAGATCTTGTGGTAGCTCACAGTGAAAAAGTATGCGACAATGAATATATGTATGTTCATGTATAACTGAAAAATTGTGTCCTACACTGGAAATTGACAAACATTGTAAACCGACCATAACTCAATACAATAAAATTTTTTAAAAAATAGGTTAAGCAGTGGAAAGTGATGCAGAGAACTAGGCAATTTCTGCTCTAGGTAGAAGAGACATTCTAGTTCTTTGTCATCTTTCAGGTGCTGACTTTGTGATTTAGCCCTTCCTCTGGCTTTCCTGGGAATCATCTGTAACCCTAGGAACCCACCACCATCAACATCACTACAGCTCTTAACTGAGCTAGCTTGCATGGGGTTCTGCTCAAAGCAACCAAAGCTACCCTGATTGGAGTAACCAATGTAAACTAAATGAGACACTTAAAGACTAATAATGCCAAGGAGAAAAATGCAAAGAGCTAATGAGCATATGGAAAACAATATTCTCCAAAAACAAAAACAAAAAAAAGGTAGATTTTTAAACATAAAAAAATTTAAAGGGCTTAAATTAATAATAATATTCACAGATGGCAAGGATCTTAGTGGCACTCTTACACTCAACTGGTGACCTCTAAAGGCCATTTGACAACAAATATGAAGAACCTTAAAAGAACAGGAATCTATTGTAAGGAGAGAGCTCCAGATGCAGCCAACAACGAAAGACGAGTTTCAAATTCAAGTGCATGCAGATGGGTATTATTCAATCCCGGCTATCTTGATCTTTAAATCACCTCCAAAGTCCATATACATGGTTTTGTATATGCAACCCATTAATAAATTTTATGCTCTACAAAATTTAAAACCTCTGAGCTAGTAAAGAAGAAAGAAAATAAAGTCCACATAAAATTTTTGGTCATTCAAGCTATACTCAACTTAAAACGCCTGCTACAACTGTATGAGTAAATGGCAGACGGACGAGGAATTCAGCTTTGCTACTGCTTGTCTGCAGTGCTGCATGTATTCTGTTTCTGTCTTCTGACTCAGTGAACTGAACGTTCATTAATTGTTCTGTTTGAGGTGGTAAAAAAAAATGAAATCCACTCTACCCTGAAGTTAAGCTCAGAATACAGAGGGTAAGAAATGTGTCTGATCCTACTGAAAGTATAATATAATTTTAGCAGTATTATTTATAATAAAAAATTCAAAACTACTAAATCTTCAAGAATAAGAAGTGACAAAGTAAATTATAGTACTTCTAAAATATAGTGAAATATTCACTACTCATCTATAGGATAACAGGTAGTTATACAGTAAACAGGTATGTATAAATATAGTGAATATGTGGTACTAAATCTGGTGTATATATAGTACACACCTATAATAGAGATGGCGACATCTCTAAGGATAACCAAGGTAGTCATTAAGGTATAGTAACATAACTAGAATGTATAATATATAGTAAATTACACTACATCAATAACACATACGTTATTTCTCTCTAGGATAACATGGGTAGTTCATTTGAGACAAGTTTCAGAAGGTATTCCTAATGACATAGGAAAATGTTCATAAAAAGTTATGTGAGGGGGGAAAACCAGAATAGAAAACTTAATGTCATAATCCCCACTATAATGAAAATGCATAGAAGACAAAGAAAATATACCAAAATGTTAATAGTGTTTTTTCTGGGTTGTGAGAATGGGTTTTTATTTTTTATTTAAGTTGGTCTTTGTTTTGCTTAATAAACACTAATACTGTGAAATAAAGGAAAGAGAATTCTGTTTTTCCTCAACTATCCAGAGGTAAAACAGGAAAATTAACATCAGCTTTACTGGCTTTCATCTTCCATAGTCACTGAACTTACCAAGGGTCATAAAGACATGGAGACAAAAGCAGAGAAGTACCTCAGTGGATGGAGGGCAGCTTTATAAACACAAGATGCTGGAACAACTAAATATCCACAGGGCGTCAGTGAGCACCTTAACCTAAAACACTCGTCTTACACAAAAAGTAACTCAAAATGGACTTAAGTATTAAAAAAAAGCCATAAAAATTTATGGGATAAAAAAGGAGGAAATGTTTGGGATCACGGTCTAGACAAAGAGTTCTTAGACCTCATACCAAAAAAGCACAACCCATAAGACAAAAACTTGCCATACTGTACCTCATCAAGATTTAAAACTTCCACTATGTGAAAAATTCCATTAAGAGCATGAAAAGACAAGCTGGGAAAAAATACTTGCAAATCACGTGTCTGACAAAGGATTAGTATCTAGACTACAGAAAGAGTCCTCAAATCTTGGGAGTAAAGAACCAAACAATCTAATTACAAAACAGACAAAAGACACAAACATACATTTCACCAAAGAGAATACACATATAATCAAGAAAGCACATGAAAAATGGTCAACATCATTTAGCCGTCAGGGAAATCTAAGCTGGAACCACAATGAAATCTCACTCCACACCTATCAGACTGGTTGAAATTAAAAATAAATAAATTAATTGATTAAGTAATTAATTTTTTAAAAACCACCAAATGCTAGCAAGGATGCAGAGAAAATGGCACAGCTCTGAAACACAGTTTGGCAGCTTCTTAAAAAACGAAGCAGGCAACATATGACTTGCAGTTGTGCTTCTGGGAATCTATCCTAGAGAAAGGCCAACATCCCCCACACAAAAAATGTGAACACAAATGTTCCTAGCAGCTGGATTTGTATCAGTGCAAAACTGGAAACAACTCGTCTGTTCTCCGCTGGGTAAATGGTTAGACAACTGGGGAAACAGCCACACCACAGAATACCACTCAGCTATAAAAACAGCAATTTGAATGAGTCTTCAGAGAATTATGCTGGGTTGGTGGGTAGGGGGAAGCCAAATCAAAAAGGTTACAAACTGCGTGAATGGATTAACTGCTTTCTTGGAATGACAAAATTAGAGAAACAGAAAACAGATCAGTGGTTATCAGGGGTGAGGTATGAGTGAGGAGGGAACAGAAGGGAAGAGGGCATGTCTATATAAGGGTAGTAACAGGAGGATCCTTCTAGTGATGGAATCATCTTGTTTCTTGAATCTGTTAAAGTCAATATCTTGGTTACCACATTGTATTGTAGTTTCAAAGATGTTACTTCCAGGGAAATCAGGTAAAAGGTGCAGGATCTTTGTGTAATATTTCTTACCAAATGTGAATCTACAACAATCTTAAAATGAAATGCTTATAAATTTTTAATGGAAAATGTAGAGATTATTTAATCAAGATCTTCAAAATCACAGCCTAATCGAATAACATTATCAACTTTTTTCTCCAGTCCTACTTTAGCTATCAGACCACAGTCTAATCACTAGACTAAGTAGCTTTAAGGGAGCCAAGTGGCAAGAGCCATTGGTAAGAGTTCAAACAAAAAATCCTTTTCAGGATGGAGAGTCAGCCATGAAAATTAACATTTTCAGGACTACAGTTGGCAAATAAAAGTCTTACCAGCATCTCACTGGTGTCTGAACAGCAGATGAGATCACCAGCTCCCTTAAAACCTGACCACCAGAGAGAGGACCGTAATTACAGTGGGAATGACTGTCACTCTTACCGCTCTAATAAAGGATGTGGAAAATAGGTTTCTTGCTGTCATCCTATTACTGGCAACCCCTTCCTTCTGGATATGTCCCTGAAAACGTGTTAGAAACTGAACATGCTAAAGATACGCAAGAAAATGCCCCCTACAGGGAAAAAGTATTTCACAGAGGACATTTTCTATTCCTAATTATGCCTCAACTTTTAGGCCCAAACTTGAATGATAACATTCCTAACTTTTTTTTTTTAAAAAGTATTCATTTTCTTTGCAATCAAACCAGTATTTCCCTGGCTTTTGTCTGAAGTCTGCTGAATGCAAGCTAAAGATTCCTCAGTCTCAGCGTGCATAATGATTTCCATCTTTGATTTGTCCATATTACACTCAGGGGATTTTTGTTTTTCTTTTGTTTTATTAAGTAGTCAGAGCAAAAGTGCAATGGTATAATCAAAGAACTGCAATAAGTACTACCGCATAAATTCACATGCAGTGTTGCTTATAAGCCCTGGCTGGCACGTCACCATGGACGCAATTAAAACCTGTTGGTTCATCAGGAGACAAAGAAAACCAAAATTTGGTTTGTGAAACTAAAGTCCACCGTGTAAAATATCTTTGTTCATTAGGAGAGAAGGAAAACCAGAACTTGGTTTATGCAAAGGGAGTTTAGGATGCTTGTAACATACAAACGCACGGCACAAAAACAGTGCAAAGTTGAAAGCCATCGGTGCCGTCAAGGCCATTCCTTTATTCTGTTTACATCAAATGTCAGTGTCTCTCAGAGCTGACCCAGCTTCACTCAAGATAATTGTTAATCATGCAGATTCCTAGGGATTAGCCAAGGTCTACTGCGTCAGAACCTCTTGGGGCGGGACCAGACAAATCTGCTCTTTAACACATTCCCCAGGTATCTGGTTTGTAATTTGCAAACCAATACCATGAATATTCATAAAGACTTGCAGACAACCCCGTGTTTCCCACACGGGACTGCCAACAAAGCTCTCCAACAAACGCTCCATCCACAATGAGGGCCTCGGAGCTGTGTGGTTTCCAACGAGATGCACGGTGGTCTCTGATGCAGAGCAGCGCGAGATGCCGTCTGGAATCTGAGAGACACACTGAGGGTGAAAGTGAAATCTACTACGCTACAGTGAACTCCCACTTCCAGCTGCCGTCCACTCTCTGTCCCAGGAACAGAAGAGCCACCCAGTATCAGGGGAGTGAAAACATCTCCCCAGTAGTTCAGTATCGGTTAGAGGAAATGAACAGGAGGGTTTACTGAGCATGGATATGTGAGGAGCAGAGCTGGAGTAATTCTGACACACAGTTAAAAGGACCCCAATTTGAGAATAACTTCACTTGCTTAATAGCGTAGGGCAGTTTTCTTTTCCTTTAAATTAATTCATTCAACCACCTCCTTCATATTTCATGTAACACATCGACTGACCATCTATAGGATTTTTAGTTAACATTTTGGTTTACAACTGACTTTTTTTAACTCATTTTTTTTTAATTTAAAAGAGGAAACTTTTATCCCAACCAGAATAGCACAGTGTAGTTTCACTGGACATAGAGTAGGTAATCTTAATGATAACTAAACCGTTAAAGAATTTGGTAACAGAATAAATTTCATGTTGCACTATCTCACCTCCTATGCATCAGGGTTTGCAGTCTTGGCCCTACCGGCATTTTAGATGAGATGACTTTTGGCAGTGGGAGGGGTGGGGCCATCCTGTGCAACGTGGGATGTTGAGGAGCACGTTTGGCCTCCGCCACCTGAACCAGGAGCACACTCCTCCTACCCGGTTGACGATCTCATTGCCAAATGTCCCCTGGGGGCAAAGTCAGAACCACTGCTACAGATGGATGGATACATGCCGATCTGAAATCCCAGAGCTGAAGAACACAAGGCTATGTGAAAACCTTCAAAGTCCTGGATTTGGACAAGTCAACCCACACAAGTCACTGTCAAAGCTAAAGCAGACAAGCACGTCACACAGTGCTGGCCGCCTGGGCGGGTGCACAGCAGACTTTGCAGTGACAGGAAAATCTCCTTCAGTGTGTTATCTTATTGTTAGTGGTGGGGGTTTTATTACACCTAATTTTCAGCCTTAAATTGTCACCAACCCATATCTGATTTCTATTATTTTTCCCATTGTCTTCCCTTTCTTTAAAACTCAATATCCTCAATAACTGCCTAACTTCAGTTTCAAGTCCCTGACATTTTTCCCAGCTACTTTTCCTAACAAAGAATAGTCTGGTAAATTCACCAAGATTTCTAGGGCCCAGGAGTAGCTGAAATAATTAAGAATTAGCTTGGAGTTCCTAATTTTATTAGCAGCCCATCACAACGTCTTGAACAACAGAGTCACAAACTAAACTTCTATAGACTGTATCTTATGAAGATAACATAAAGCAAATTTTGGTCACAAAATTCCTGTTAAAAGGAAAATTATATACTGCCTTTATGTAAGCTCAAGAAAAGCATAAAGCCCAAGTAAGATGTGACCATTTAGGTCTTTAGGGTCTATTGCAGGAGTCAGCAAACTCTTTTCTGCAAAGGGCCTGACAGTGAATAGTTTAGTCTGGTTGCAACTCCTGAACTGTGCAGCTGCAGCATGAAAGTAGCCATAGGATGCATGTAAATGAATGGTGTGCTTATCTTCCAAATGAACTTCATTTTAAAAATCAGGCAATGGGCCAGATATGGCCCACAGACCGAAGTTTGCCAACATATGGTCTTTGGTAGTTATTTCTCAACTGTTTAAGCTCAGGTCAACTTTTAATGAACATAAAAATCTGTTTGACAAGTTCCTCCTCGAGGAAAGAGGGGAGAAAATATTCCCTAGGTGAGAATCTCTATATATTCCACATCTCCCCAGAAGCCAAATTTAACTTCAATCAAATTACATTAAAATGTTGACTTCAGGGGTGGGTAGAGCTCAGTGGTAAAGCACATGCTTAGCATGCACAAGGTCCTGGGTTCAATCTCTAGTACTTCAATTGAAAAATAAAGTTAGCTTTAAAAAAAATATATTGACTTGATGCCTTTCAACACCTTTCAGGTCTCCCTGCCCACTGCTGGGGACCCACTGCTCTACAATGAATGCAGGCGCCGTCCTAAAGAGCCCTTTCACGTAGAGACATTAGCATCCCATCTGCAGCCTTGGGCTACAGTCAGCTTTTTATAGTTATCTTATCTACGCAGGGAAGGTGCACTGTGGGGGGAAAAAAGGTAAGTTAGAACCATTTTCCATTTTGCCAGCATCCCCTTCCTGTAATCCATCGATTTTCCTCTTTTCAGAACATTCTCTCCAACTCTGAAGATATATCCTGAGCCATATAATGATGAATTAGCCTCATTTCTCACACTCTGAACCTGTTTTTACCTGCTCTCCAAAACAAATCAAATATTCTTCCTATCCAGGGTGTTAATATCAACATCTAGCCCCAGCCAAACCCCTTGTGCATGCAGAACGTTGATCCTTTTGTGTGCATTATCTCAATTAACCCTCCCAACAGCCCTATAAAGCAAGGCTGTTCTCATCCCCATTTGACAACAAGGAAATATGACCTTAGTGAGGTTACTCACTGAGTATTACTCAATGGCACGAAGCTAGAAGAAACAAGCCAGGATTCCACCCTCAGTTTGCCTGATTCTGGAGAACAAGCTCTTAACATTACCCCAGGATATTCCCAGAAAAGTTGGTCTCCTAGAAATGCACAAACTTATGCTGAGGGTAGAGCCGTCTGTAAGAAGTTGGTTTTCACACTTACCATAATCTAAAAAGAGTCATTCGGTTGTAACCATATGCTATTTCATCTGGACAACTTTACCGTCTAGCTATTTTCGGTGTGACATTTGCATTTTTGTGATTTTTAAGTTCCCTGGCACCAAGTGTTCACCCAGAGTGATAGTTTTTAATGGAGTATTTCTGCAGTTGGATTCTAAAGACCCTACTCTAGGACTTTAAGTTGTCCTAGCAGTTTGTAAGGCATGTTTTCTTTTAAAAGAATTCTACACTCTCTCTCCTAAAGTGACAAAGTATTCAGTATCCTTGACTGAAGTCCAGAAACTCAAAACATGCTAAGTATTTCTAACTATATGGTAAATATCTCATGCAAGTTCTCAGTTCTTCTTGGCCTTCCTTCCCTCTCTAACCTTCAGCCTGTTTACCTGTAACTATTAATTAGTTATAGCTGCAGTAAACTAATGTCCTGGCTAACTGGCTCCCTGCTGGCATGTGCAGTCATATCCCTGGGGCTGACCAGTCACCTCTCTAAGGGCATCCAGCCCTCGACTTTGGCCAGTGATGCACGGCCACAGACACCAGCTGCCCTCCCACAGTCCTGGGCTCCTCTGTGCCTGAGACGGATGAAATGCCACATTCCAAGGACAACTCAACAGCCATAAAAAAATGGCACTGGTTGATGCAATCTGTCTGCCACGGCAAATTACCGTCCACAGTAGAAGAATTTTAACCTGGATGAT
Source organism: Camelus ferus (assembly GCF_009834535.1). Taxonomy (NCBI): domain Eukaryota; kingdom Metazoa; phylum Chordata; class Mammalia; order Artiodactyla; family Camelidae; genus Camelus; species Camelus ferus. The sequence goes on along the minus strand of NC_045714.1, from coordinate 8,768,307 downwards.
CTCCTGAGACCAAGATGGTTATAACTTTCTAGTCTCATGAATGGCTGGCATTATGAGATTTCAGAAGGTAAGAAATGAAGAGAATAAAAGAAGCAGTAGTTCTTTAGCACTGCTGACTCCTAACTGGGGGGCTGCTACCAGCCCCACCTACCAAAATAATGAGCTGGTTCAGAATTAGGTATTTTATGAGGGGGAGAAAAGTCTTTTTAATGAGTAAGCATGACCCTATGCCTGTCATTTATATATACCTTTCATTTGCAAGGAAAGAAATGCTAATTTGGAGAAGGTTGCACAGTGGGTAGCAAAGTACATTTTAAATTCACTGCAAGGAAAAATACCGGCAAAAAACAAGATAATTAATCATGAAATAAAAGTTGTAAGAAGAGGAATAAAAATACTTCAAAAGCATCCACAGGCAATAAATTAGCTACGTCAATCCTCTGCTGATGGTGAAGTAAATTAGCACCTTTCCAGGGGCGAAAATATGCCTGTCCTCTGACCTGGAAATACTATTTCTAGGAACTTCCCCCCTGAGGAAGTAATTAAGGAAATATGCAAACATATGGGAATAGGGTTCTTTGGCATAAAAACTGAAATCACTCTAAATGTTCCAGGGGACTGACTTAATTAATTACGGCGTATCTGTAAACTGAAAATTGCCATCATTAAAAATGATGTAAAATAATATTTACATCATAGAAAATGCTATTAGTAAGTTATTAAGTAAAAAAGTAGGTTATGCCTGCTTTTGAACCTGTTTCTACTCCAGGATCTATACTCATTCAGGAACTAGGGCCCAGTTGCTCCTGCAAAAGACTGAGAGCTACAGTTCTCCCCTTTCCTACCTCCCCTCATTCTCACACACACACACACACACGCACGCACACACACACACACACACACTGACAAGGGAAAATGTCAGCTTCAGTGGAAAACGATGCATTCTCTAGCACACACATTTCCAGGGTTATCTGCTTCTGATTCTGTGGGAGCTATTCTACTACTCTACAGTGTGGATTATTGATAGAAATGCAAAATAATTCTAGTCTAGAAAGATGTAAATTCCATCCTGATCAGGAGAGGTTCAATTGGTTTCCCTCCCCCACCGTCATGAAGCTAGTTTTGCCTCCTTTGGAACATCCATTTCATTATGCTGGACATATAAGCGTCTGGGTCCTTTGGATTCCCCTTTGAACGAGTTATGATATTCTGTCTTGCTATCTCAATTAGCGAGCCAAATAGAACCTTAAACGCACGTTCTTTCTGCATCTTTATGGGAGACCTGATGTTAACCAGTTTTGAACATTATCTTTTAACACAATCCGCCCATTACCCAGTCCTGTATATTCCACCTTCTGGCTAAACCCGGAATATCTTTATGTTTTCGCAGGGACCACCACCCTAATATAAGCCACTGCCTCCTGAGTTTCAGACTTTCCCTACTTCCATTCCTTCCACTTTTCAATCCATTTCCTGCAGTACATCTGGGGCGATCTTTAAAACACTCATCTGACCACATCAATCTACTGCTTACAGCATTTCTGTGGCTGCCTGTTGCCTTTGGGGTAAAAACCAAAGTCTTCATAAGACATTCCAGAGCATGCAAATACTGGCCCCTCCCTACCTTTTGGGCCTTATTTTGCTGATTTCTTCCCTTATAACGATGTACGCCTTGTGGTGAGCATACATTTCTGAGTAATAATCAAACAAGTAACACGAGGTCATTTGGAAAAATTCTCATGGAGTTGGTATCTGCCAAGAACTGCTCTCCCCACACATAGGAAACCGTCCCCTCGGCAGATGAAGCTGACCAACACTGAGAGTGGACACGAAGGAATAAGTGGTGGCTCCTTTCCTTCTCTCTCCAATTGCCTTCTGCCCCCCACATCCACAAAGTAGGAGGAAGAGAAGTGAGAAACAGAACTGCCTCAGGAGGCCGTGCACAGTCAGATGGCCTCGTTCAGCTTCCATTTTTAAGCAGCCTTATAGGAAAAAAGCCAAGCTACTCTAAAGAAATGCTAGAGAATCTTAACTCTTGGGTGAGCATTCTATGCAAGCAAAAAATTGGGGAGCTGATATCACTCATTAATTCATTCAACAAATACTTATGGGGTGCCTACCATGTGCCAGGCACTGCTTAGGTACTGAGGATATGACTCTGAACAAAGTAGAGGAATCTGCTGCCTTCGTTGGGCTTACGGAGAATCAAGAAGATGACAAGACACATACGTGTATGTACGTGTGCGTCTTACAGTACACGGGTAACGTGTCACACAGAGGTAAGTACCACAAAGGAAAACAAGCCAAGAGAGTGGATGGGAATTGCCAGTGGTGGGTGTTTCTATTTTAAAGAGGGTAATCAAGGAAGTTCTCAAAAAGAAAGAGACCTCTGAGCAAAGACCTGAAAGAGACAGGGGGCTGGGGGCAGAGGACTCTAGGCAGAAGCAACAGCAGACGGGCTGTGAGAGAGAAACATGCCTGGTGTGATGAAGGAAGAATGAGGAGGTCGCCAGAAGTCGGGGGAATGCAGAGATGGAGGTGGTGCACTGGCCTTATGGGTCTTATTGTAAAGACTGACTTTTTCTCTGCAGGAGATGGGAAGTGAGATGAAGGATTTTGAAGGGAAGTAATGTAATCCAGTTTATGCTAAGTACACTGCAGGGAGCCACAGGCAGAATCAGGGAAACCAGTTAGGAAGCCGCTGCTGCAATAAATCACATGGGGGGTGATGGTGCCGGGGGCCAGGAAGGAAGTAGGGGAGAGATGAGAAAGGGTCTGAATCTGGAGATCTTTTGAAAGCAGACCCAGTGAGACCCACTGATGAGACTGGATGTGAAGATGAGAGTAAGGAAAGAGTCAGGGATGAGTCTGAGACTTTTAGCTCAAGCAGGCGGAAGGATGGAGTTCCCACTGACTGAGGAAGCAAGGCTGGAAGGGGACCAGAGGGGTTTATAGGGATTTCTAGGGAGGATGTGGAACCGGATGATGGATATAAGGAGTTTGTCTTACCTATTAAACATCTAAGTTGTATAAATATTATATTATTAAGCATGAAGAATAGTCAGTAATGCATATATGGTATACATAAGTCTATATATACACAAGATTTTATTGTACTTTTAAAATAAATTAATAGCACTGTCTTCCCTGTAGGCCTGTAGTGAGAATAGAATGAATTAGTGCATTTACTTTTCTTTTTGTTTGGTGGGGGGGGCACGACTGGTTTACTTGTTTATTTAGTTTTAGAGGAGGTACTGGGGATTGAACCTGGGACCTCATGCATGCTAAGCACGTGCTCTGTCACTTGAGCTCTACCCTCCCCCTTGAATTAGCGCATTTAAAGATGGCTTCAGAGGTCAGCAGCTCATACCATCCAACCAAGCAGCGATTTGCCTGCAAACAAGAACAACACACATTCTGGTTCCTTCAATCACTCATTAATTTCACAAATGTTTACTCAGTGTCTACTACGTGCTCGGCCCTGTTCCAAGCCCTGAAGAAATGGCAGGGATAAAGTGAAGCCCACAAAGTTCCCCTCCTCATATGCAGAGACAGACAAGCAGGCCTCCCGGCCCCGCGCACAGTCCTAGCACAGACGTGGTACCATCACGGGCTATGTGTGCGGGATGCTGTCACTTGGGAGTACGCACCACGTGAGTATTTGGCAAAGTTAAAAAAGAAACGCTCTCACCGTGGCCTCCGAGGCGGTCTTTGAGTGATCACCAAACCCAAATCACCGACACCAAGTTCCAGCTCCCTGGCCTGGCTCTGCCCCACGTGACTCGCGCCTGCACATCGGACCTTGTCTCCCACCACTGCCTGCCGCACTCCCGGCACGCCAGCCTCCAGAACGTGGCATCCTCCTCGGATGAGGGACGAACGAATGTGCGGGAACTCTCTTCCCTTTGCTGTTCACAGGACGGACTCCTTCTCAGCCTTCAGGTCTCAGGTGGAATTTCTCTGTCAGGTAGTTATCGTTGCAGAACAAACCACCCCGAAGCTCAGTAGCTTACCGCAAGAAACATTTTTCATTTCTTGTGAACTTGACGGTTGATCAGGCAGTTCTGCTGATCTGACCTGGCTCTGCTAATCACGGCTGGGCTCATTCACAGGTGAGAGGTCAAGGCATGGCTGCCTGGTCGGCCTGGGGGCGACTCAGCTCTGCACGGCGTGATCTCGGATTCCCCAAAAGGTTAGCTGGGGCTTATGTGCACAGAGCGAGCAGGAGTCCGAGACAGCAAGCAGAAAACCCGTCCACACCTGAATCAAGGGGGCCCTTCATTACTATGGGCGGGGGTGGGAGCTCTGTCTCCTCATGTGATCCCCACTGGTACCACAGAGAGGCTGGTCCACTTACCACTGGGCGTGATGAAAATCCTAACTCTCCACTCAGCCCCCTCTGATGCCACCCCAGGGGGAGAGGGGTGGGCACCTCGCTACTGCTGGCTGAGGGAGGATGTGCAGACTGACACCAGGGTGGGGAGGGCTAATTCCCGACTGGCAAAGGTGGCAGTCCCAGCTCCCTACTTGGCCTTCATAGACGCCATCTTGGCGGGGTGAAATGCCTTGTTACAGTTGAAGAGGATCAGAATGTACCCCCCAAAATACGCTGCTTTGGCAAAAGGGTTATTTTGAGCCGAAGGCAGCTGAGAAACAGCAGACACAGGAGGATCTCTCTGCCCTCTTCCTTTCTACCTAAAAGCAAGGCACACCTTTTTTTTGTAAGTGACATGAACTTGTATGTGTAAAGGTGTTTCCCTCTCTTATACCTGGAAGACAAGAGATGTTATACAGAAGAGTCTGTATAACAAATCATATTAAACAACCCTTAACTACATACAGTCTGCTTCCTCTCACCTTCCCACAACTTCCCACCCCGAGTTGCTCAGACTCCCTCTTCCTTGTCTCATCACTTCTTCACAACTTCTAACCCTGTGCTGAATCGGTATATACGATTCCGAGCCTAAAGTAACACACATTGTAGAGGTGAATGCTTTAAACAGCTTTGGTAAAAAGTATTATCAGGAGTCAAGACAACAAAAGAAATGGCCAAACTGTTTTGTAACAAAGTGATTTGCTTTCCTCTTCTCTTCTCCTCTCCTCTCTTCTCTTTTCTCCCTTCCTTCCTTCCTTCTTTTCTTTCTTTCTCTCTCTCTTTCTCTCTTTAACTTTGAGACAGGGTGAAACAAGAGAGAACAAAAGCACCAGAAGGGAGAGGGAGAAGTCATGAATCTGGGCACTACTTGGAGAGCAACAGGCAGAACACAAATCTGAGTTGCGGCAAATTAAGAACTTTTAGGAAGTGGAGTGACCTAAAAAAAAAAACAAAAAACAAAAAAAAACCAGAATCTGAGCCAACCATTTCTTTGGATTTTCACATATTTTTCTATTTAGTCCCCATGGATATGAAGATATCAGTGAAATCTGCATGTCTTTTGTGCATTTAATTCACACTGCCAAGGCACTGCACCTAAAAGGATAGAGGAAAATATTTTACTCTCTGTCAGAGTCTCACAAGGGTGAAAGTCTAGCCTCCTTACTCAGCCTTTGCTGGCATGGAGGGGGATGGAGACACACTCTATTCTGTGGTGTTTGGCTGATACAGAATAGTTATTTTCCAGAAGTTTTCTATATTGCTCAGCTGCCTCATTTCCTGGTCCTTTGACCAGAAAAGGGGTTTTAATTGGGTCTTTTTCTCTCTGCACCCATTGGCATTTCTGGGTTGCTGGCTTCTTTAGCTCTAAGTCTGGGATATATGAGACAAAAAAAAAAAAAAAAAAACAACCCAGGAAAATCACCACTATGCTGTCCCTCAAAACCCAAGGTCCCTAGCCAGTCTGACTTTTCCACCTTTCAGAATCTTCTTAGTTTGATTATATCAAGTCCAGAGTTTTCAGTTGTAGTTAGCAAGATATATAGGGAAAGGTATGTCTATTCATTTTTCCTAGAAGCAGCAGGTAAACGTCTTTTATAGCCTCTGCATAAAATGCTTTCATAAGCCTCTGCTGGTGTCTGGTTCGCCAATATTTTATCTCACATGTGTCTCATGTCACAAGCCCAGAGTCAGGGCAGATAGGAACAATCAAGTTTCAGAGTAAAAGTCATGGAAGTAGCTGAGGCTGTCGACACACTCACAATCTACCATGATGTCACCTCCTCAAAAGCATCTTCCCACCAATCAGATCTGAAGTACTTCCCAACCCCCGGCACCGACTCAAAATCAACGTCTGAAATCATCGTGCTCATTGATTTGTCTGCATATTTCTCTTCTACCTTCTTCCCCAGAAAGTGAAAAACCATCCTATTTTATCTTGATCACCTTGAATTCTCAGGGCCTAGGAGAGCGTAGGTTTTTAACTTTTTTTAAGTGACTGAGTGATAATAAGTAAATGAGCAAATAAGTGAATGGGAAAAGCCATATTCAGAACTCATGAGCCCTCCGCAATTTCATAAACAATGCTCTTGCATATCAAAGCACCTCAGAATGGCCCTGACATTTCCATGACAGCCTTAACATCTTTATACAAGAGAGTATTAAAAAAAAAAACAAAACTCAAGATATGTCAGATTATATTGACAGGCACTCTTTTAAAAGAAACAATTCTATAACCACATTTTTCCTTAAAAAGTGCATTCCAAAAAATGCTATTTTCTATATCATGGAGAAAGGCTCCAGTGGCCATTGGTCACATCAGTGTTTTCAAACGTCAACAGGTTTTATCCTAAAACCACAGAACCTCAAGGTGACTATGCTTCCCTATTGACTAAAACAAATATTTTCCTATATTTAGAGACAGGGTCTAACCAAACTGGAGAGAGAGCTATCTGCCATGGCAAAAAAAAAAAAAAAAAAAAAAAAAAAAAAAATTACAAATCCCAAATTACGAGGTTTTCATGAAAAACGGCGCCTCTGAAGTTGAGCCACTGTACTGATCTCAGAAGGCAGCATTTCAGCAAGGCTTGCTCCCCCACACCGCCCCGTTACTGGGACATCACTGAGTACAAGACCTTCTGCGAGAGGGTTCACTACAGAAAATTAGAATGTCACTCTCAAAGAAAGGAAGAGAAATGAATTCCATGGTTCAGAAAGCACTCTTAAAAATAAAACCCACAAAGAACGTATGTTGCCAGAAAAGGGCAGAAGGGTGAAGAATAATAGTCATGTAAAAAGTTCTAAGCCAGGAATTCAAGAGAAGGGAAACTGGGTGGTCACGGAGGGAATGGTTTCAGATTTTCACGGGTAATTTACAACAAAGAAACACATTTTCAGAAATTATTCTTGCTGTGAAGGGATGTGAATTGACAGCACCTGCAAGACTGGTTGGGTGGTGGTCCTGTTTGGAGACTTTTTTTGGTGGGGTGGGGAGAGGGTTTGGTTTAAGGATGAGCGGTATGAAATGCCAACCACACATTAACTATTTATAACGTATCATCACCACCAACCTTCACAAAGTGTTCATTTCATCACTTGACTCCGTATTCCACGAGCATTTTCTCATTTAAGTGTCACCAACGCCATCTAGCAAGGACCTGTTAATGTCCCCTTTATACAGAAGGAAAACTAAGGCTCAGAGACTTCAGCAGTGTGACCAAGGTCACACTAACACACCACGTGTCACACTCACACATCAGCTAATACATTACAGAGTCAATACTTGGAATCAGGTCTGTATGATCCACATGATCTACATTCCAAGCTCTAATGCCCAAAGTTTGAACAGAAGCAAATATTTAGGACCATTCATTTTGTAGATTCGAAGTCTGGTCACACTGGCCATTTTGTTTTTGAATACATCCTTCAGTGATTTGAATTTACTCCTGACAATCAAGTCACACTTCACTAGGTCATGAGCAGAACAGTCAAAAATGAGATGATTATCAAAGAAGAGATCTAATCCAGTTGTCCATAGACAGTTGTTCTGGGGACATACTTTTTCTAAAATTACACAACCAATCCAACACTATGAGTTCCATCTTTTCACTTTTGATATTTCTTTAGGAAAAAAAAATAGCAATAATTTACCTTGTGGAATAAATCAAACACTAAACAATGATCAAGAAATAAAAAATATTGTCATATCATAAATTAATATTAAGAGAGGTACACCCAAGCTCTAAAAACAAGAATCCTTTGTATAATCAAGGTTAATAAAAATACGATCTTTTTTTTTTTTAATCAGACTTTGAGCAAAAAACTTACCCTCTTTGAGCTTCAGCAATTTTATCTGTTCAGTGGTGATAAGAGTACACATAGCGTGTAAGGTACCCAACACGTAGTAAATGTTCAGAAAAGGTTACTTATTATTTTATTCTTTACACATTCTTTTCCTGATTGTATGTTTTGCTATTTTATTACTATTCATATTAATTTAATTACAAGCAGGTTAGGAAAAAAATGTCTAAATCAGATTATTGAAATGCTGTGAACTGGTTTTTTGCCATATATCATTGAGGTTACAAAAACAATCTACATCTGAATGACAGAGGTCCGCAGACGATGAACAAGCCTCCCCTGTGATTAGATCAGTGGTTTTCAACTTGGGGCAAGTTTGTCCCTGGGGGATGTTTGACTGTCTGGAAATATATTTACTTGGCACAACCAGGGAGATGCTTACCACTGTCTAGTGGGTAGAAACCAGGGATGCTGCTAAACATCCCACCACGCACAGGAAAGGCCCCACTACAAGGAATTATCTGCCCTAAAACGTCAATCGTGTTAAGAGTGAGAAAAAGATGACATTAGAATATGTATGTATATGCATGACTGGGGTGTTGCGCTACACACCAGAAATTGACACATTGTAACTGATGGTACTTCAATTAAAAAAAAAAAAAGAAGAAGACATTAGATAAGCAACTTCTCAACATCAGAGCTTTACCCCAGATTTAAAAGGGCTAATGACCAAAGTGAAGTCTGTTTGATGAGGCAAGGTACGCCCTCAGAGCCATAAAATGCAGGAAAGCCAAGTATTTGTCCTGTTGGAAACCAATCATCAAGACGACCAAAGTTTCTGTTGATGTGACAGAATTCTTTAGGGTCAGGCAGACACAGATACTAATAAGCTGAGACATGCCCATCATCCCAGGATGAGATATTTCAAACTTCAAAGAATTTCTGAAGTCAGGTGGCAGTAATTAGTTCTGGGCCAGGAGGTCTGGACAAGGCCTAAGGAAATGCCACTCAGATCGCAGGTCTCGGAGCCTCCCGGCATCCTGCCCAGATTGGAGCCTGGCTAGGAGAGTTATTGCCGACAAGATAGGGAAAAGGAGAGAAAAAGTGGCAGGGTGAAGATTAATCAGTGGGAAAAGAAACAGCCAAGGCTGTGAGCAGCAGCAATCCCCGCACAGGAAGCCTCAAGCCTGCACGTGAACTTGGACGTTTTCTGCCAAGCTGGGCACGTACCCTCCAGCCCTCCACACCACCAGGCTCCTTTCTTTGCCAAAAGCATCCTTGCCTTCTTTCTTGCACCTAGTGGAATGCCTCTACGTGGACCAGCCTTCCCATTTCACACCCTCCAACCTGGATCCTTATCTTCCACGTGTCATGTTACTTCCTCCTGTCACCCCTCCCCAAGCCAATACAGATGCAGATCATACAAAGATGCACGTACTGAAGTCAGGAGCCCAGCCTCAGGAGCCAACCTGCCTAAATGTTGATTCTAAAATGCACAGGCTGTGTGGCCTCGGGCAAGTTACTAACCTCTCTGTACTTCATGGGATAACTAACTGCCACAGCACCTACCTCATTGGACCTTCAAGAGGATCCAAGGACTTACTACATTTAAAGCACCTTGCGACAATGCCTGGCACTTTATAAAACTTTCATAAATGACAGGCACTCTCACTTGAATGCAACCTCCGTGAATAGAGGATATTTGTCTGTACTTTTCATTATTTTATTCTCAGCTCTAGCGCAGTACCTGCCATACTGTAGGAACTCAATGAACAACTGCTAAATAAATAAACTGCCTGAGGCCCCTCTTATGCACACCCAGAGCACCTTGACCTTCCACCATCATATATAAACTGTACTTAATGTGATTGTTTAATTCTCTCTCTCTCGAATGTAAGCTCTATGAGGGGCAATGCCTGCTTTATGCGCCACTCCACTTACTGGATCATGGTGAACACACATCAAAACAGTTCCCAAATGGAATGAAAAAAATGAATGAAGGTCTAACTTAAAGGATAATGTCTTGTAATAATCTACAATGGAATATAATCTGCAAAACAAAACCAAAAATGAATCACTGTGCCCTACACTTGAAACTAACACCATGCTGTAAACCAACTATATACATCAATAAAATAAAAATAAAATAACAGAATAAATAAGGTGTCAGAAGAGCCAGCAGCGTTCATATTTTGCTCTCTTAGAAAATTACACCTACTAAGTTTTACTAGAAACACCTTTGCATTTACCAAGGATACAAAGAAATGGGAGCTTTTCCGCTAGAAAACTGGAAACCAGCTCCCCCAAGACTTTGTCTCCAACAGTAATACGTGGAGGTAAGAGGCTCAGCTTTCCTCTTCCTCGTCTTCTAGGCTGGCAGGAAGCTGCGAAGGAAGCCACTGAAGCGTCCGTTTTGGGAAACTAACAAGAAGCCCTCTGGGGCGAGCATCCCCCACAGCGAGTCCTGGAGCACATGCCGTCCAGCGACACCGGTGTGACTGGGTCTGAACTCAGCCGTGGGTGCCGTGACAGCACGTGGTTCCACGAGAGGAAGGGAGTGACCAGGCAATTGCAAGTGTAAAGAACTTTTGTGACGCTGTAAGCACAGGCGTCTGCAATTAAAACGTCTCTTTATTCATCAAACCACAAAATAGCCATCAATTGTCAGAGAATAAGATAAAGTAAAACTTTTCAAGCCACCATTCCCAGAGAGAAGGCAAATTCTGAACCACAGAGCCTGAATTTTGCCATTGGACTTAGAATTACAATTGTTTAGCTAAAACACATCTCATATATTCATTCAAAGACCAGATCCAGGGTTTTCAGGCACGTTGCTCAAGCTTCCAATTTTAGAGAGAAAAATTAACCAAGGAAATTCTCAAGATTGCCCTTTTCTGCTGAAAGTACAATAATTTCAGTGTCCTTATCAGCCCTACACAGAAACCACAACTATTTTGAACCACTTCTCAGTAAAGCACAAAACAGGCAAACTGTACCTTAGCAAACACTGTCTCTGATAAATAAAATCTCATTATTTCACAGACATTACCTGCTCGTGGTAACCAATTGATTTTAAAACATTTCTGCCTCTGAAAAAGAAACTGCACTCGCCTTTCACACTGGTGTTCTGAAAGGAAGGGGAATAAAAAGGCCACTTTCTAAAAACAGGCAGTCCTACAGTTTTCTCTGGGAGTTCAGACACCGCCGTGTGCATGAAGAGATATCTATTCTTGGAAGATGGAATTGCTCCAGATATTTCTGAAAAACAGTTTAATTTAATTACATGGCTCAGGAAGCATCCAGCAATTGGACATCTTTCTTTGTGTTTTCAAGTTTGTGTGTGTGTGTGTGTGTGTGTGTGTGTGTGTGTGTTAACCACGTATGCTTATTTTCTGCCCAATCCTCACTTGATTTATAATCAAGCCACAAGTCTGCAGCAAGAAAGTTTGAATTCTCAAGCTACAATCATGATTTCTAATGTTCTTAATACCCAAGTCATCAGTTTCCACATTTTCTTTCTCTTTCCAGCCAGCACCCCTGGCAGCCGGCTCTGGATCAAAGGGTGCAAATCTATTTCTTTCCTGAATATTCACCAGCTAGAACTCCTTGAATCCTGGCGCCAGACTGTCGGTATCCCAGCTTTGGGGCCTCACCCATCACAATGCAAAGAAAGGACACCTCTCAGAGGAAAAGTGTTCTTTAAACAGACTGTCTTTATCCAAACTTATCAACAGAAGGAGAAAACTGTCAGGTTGGCAATTCTGAAATGTGACCTCATCAAACCTAAAAAGAGAGGAATGCGGGAAATGGTTAAAAAAATTCTTGGTTTGTTTTTCCGCAGGCTTCTCGGCCAGAGATCAGAGAAGAGTGAACTTCAACTGGGAGAAGCAGCCAAATTTAAAAAGTAAGACCTATTGAGGGAAAGTGGTTAGAGCAGAAGAGAAACAATGCAGCCTGCAGCTGGGAAGTGGCATGAAAAAAAAAATCACACACTCATGCACACACATTGAAAACAAAAAAAGTGATTTGGTTCTTCGTGCTTGGCCCCAAATCTGCAGGCAAATCTTCAAAAGAAGTTGAATCACCAAATGGGAAGGCTTACGAGACCTGCACACAACTTCTACCAAACCCCTCTATAATTTCAGTAAAGATGAAAGGACTGTCTAAATTATTATCTTTTTATTATTGCCTGAATTATTATAATAGTAATTTTCAAGTTGTAAAAACAGACAGCACGATGTTTGAGTCATTCACTTTCCAATGGTCAGTCAGAGTCAATATTTAGGGGGAGCCTCAACTCTGGGTTCCTGTATAAACACATATTGAACCCTCCTGACAAGAGGATTATTATTGTCATCACTTTGTGGATGAAGATATTGCCCAGAGGTTAATGAGCAGACTTTGACATCCTGAAACCAGATCGGCAACCAGATTTCTCCGTATTCCCTCCTAGCTGTAGCCAAAGGTGTCCCCCAATTATTATAAGCCCTGAAGAATCAAAATAATAAGACTAACAAAAACAGAATATGTTATTTGCTCTTCAGGGGCATTTCAAGGAATGTTCTTCCTCAAAGTACTTATCTCCTGCATTAAAACATTCAACAAACTCACATTTGAAAATGAAATAAGAATTGTAATGTTCTTGTCCAAAAGAGAATTCATTCTGGTTTGTTTGGTGAAATTCCACTGGCCCTGGTAATACTCCTCTGCAATCACACAGAGAACCGGATGAAGGTTTCCAACCAACCAGGGGAGCAGGATTCCACCTTCTCCTGCCTGAGCTCAGGCGTTCGTTAGCCAGTCTCCCATCCTTGGGGAAAACGCTTCCTTTCAGGGCAGGGGCAGCCATAATTAGACCCACTACAAATAACCTGGGTGTTCAGAGCAGTGCCACTTGGAATATGTAGCATGTGAACAGAGCAAGAACTCTGCTCACCCACCAGACAGTGACCATTACCCACTTAGGAGCATCCTGGAATAATGTTCTTCTCCAAAGAGCTGTCCTCTGGTTGAAAACTAATTGCAAATGAAGCACCCACAAATTGAAGCTATAGAATGAGAAAACCCCAATCTTTTTCATTCTCTCTTTCAGGTCTGATTTTCAATCTGAAATAGATAAATGTCAGCTACAAGCTCAAGAGCATGCTAATTATCTTAGTGAAAATTCGTTTTAAAGAATGATAAAATAAGACAGCAGAGGGGAAATACCAAAATGCCAAGAAATGGCACGTGTTGTAAATTTGCTTTAAGAGTCGCAGAACGCTGAGTTGGAAACCCTGCCCTCCTCCTATACGGTGTGATTTTGGGCAAATAAATCCCCTAACTCCTCTGAGTCTTGGTTGCCCTGCTGAACAGTGGAGAAAATGCAACCAACACCTTCACTGCCCCTACAGCACAGCTGCCAGCGGGAGGGCAGGTCAGGGGCACACAACGGTGTCAGCGTTAGTCACTAGAACAGGGATTCCTAAAATCAGATCATTCAAGCAGATTATGTGATCAGAAAAGCAGGGTTTGGGGTTTCTGGGAGCTGTAGGTATTTCAAAGGGCAAGTCCTGCTCATTTTCGCTGCATCCTAATGAGAACACTTATCAGCACTTAATTGCCTATGTTAGCAAGGGGACCAGACCTGATACATGAGAACAAAGGGACAAAGGGGTGAAAACTCCCAGTTGCATCTTTACCTGCAGCAAAGCTGCCCCTTCACTTCTTCCTGCCTTAGCATCGACGCCACTCCCTCCTTCAATCCCAGACTTCCCTTTCACAGTCCTTTCCTCCCTCTCCCACTGTACTGCTTTCCTCCCCTCAGCCCTCCACTACCTCAAAATGGGAGGACCCTCAAGCTGGGTCACACCTGGCAGGTGCAGAGGGTGACCCAGTGCTAACCCTGTGTCACAGCCTACAGTCCAGCACCAGTTTGCAAGGCTGCTGCGCAGCCGATTAGCAGGACTGCATCTCAATGTGTCAGTTCCGCAGCCAGAACAAATTTGGCCCCTGCTGCTGACCTTAAATACAGTTATTTAATTAATCCTTGTAACATTTTTATTGGAGTTTTGAAGTTAAGCGCCCTCAAAGAGGCAATGGTCAGTGTCTCCTTTTAGCGTGCTTAATGGGTTTCTGATTTCAGCCCTACACCAGCCAGCAATCACGTGGGTGGGGGCTGCTCCCTCTAGTCAATAGGAAATAGAAACCTTTCTCCTTTTGGCCATCATTCATTCTCTAGAAAATATTTACTGAGCACCTACTATGTGCCAGGCAAATTGCTTTTACTCTCTATAAAGAGTTGCATTAGCCAAGGGTCTTTGGCTTTGAAAAAATCCATTAAAACTTTGCTTTAAAATGGGGGGGGGGGTATTTTCATGAGACAGGTTAAGTTCTAGAACTTTCCAAGGAAAAGAAATAAAACAGAGTGTCAGGAAGGACTTAAATTCAAATGAGAAAGCTCTTTAGAAAATCACCTTGTATTTTCTCTCTCTCTCTCTCTCTCTCTCTCTCTCTCTCTCTCTCTCTCTCGGGTTCTGAGTCTCATGGAACATGAATTCACTCAGCCCTGCCTCTATCTCTGGTCTTCCTCTATTAACCTAAATTAATTAATGCTCAACTTAATTCAATTAAGTAACTCATTCAATAAATGTTGATCACCTATGGTGTGTCAGGCACTGTTCTGGGTGCAGAAAAACAGCGGTACCAAAACTGACAAAAGTAATGTGCTGCGGTGGACTTTAATTCTAGCAGGTGTAGGCAGACTGTCCACATCTAAGGACAACAGGAAGCAGGCTGGCAGGTGTGGTATAATGAGAAATGTGTATTTTGTTTTTGTCTCTGGTTCTTGACACAGAGCTCCTAAAACCCTTAGAATTTCCTGACAGGAAAGAGAGGAGTTTTAGAAGCATCTTTTATCGTTCATAACTAAGTCCTTTCAACCATACCTAAATTTATGCTAATGAAGTGACTCTTGACTGGTCAGAGGAACCAAGTCTGTGATAAGAGGGTTGGAACTCTCAGCTCCACCTGCCTTCCTCTACCTCTGGGGAGGCGAGAGGGGCTGGAGATTGACTTCAGTTACCAAATGCCAATGAATTAACCAGTCAATCCTACATAATGAAAATCCTCCATAGAAATCCGTAAGTGGCAGGGTTCAGAGAGCTTCAGGACTGGCCAACACATCGAGGTACTGGAAGGGTGGCAGGTCGGGGAGCTTCCATAGGCAGGTATGTGCACTACAGAATTTACAACATACTTGATTTTCAAAGACCAGAATGCTAAGACAACTGGCAACTCTCTTGAGGATTTGAAACAGTGTTACTAAAAGCCTACAAGTAAGATTTGCTACAGATAATCTGCAATGTCTACAGCACCACATTTCCTCAAAGCCAAAACAAGTAGGAATTCAAAGATAAAGTCAGACAAATTGGTTATTTCGTAGTACAGAGACAAATTCACAAATACAGTTACTGAACACAGCATTCACTATGAAATGATGTAGCAAACCATCAGGTTTAAAAAACCCATTTCTCTTAACTGAATCACAAGAGGATGGTGTTAGAGCCCTAGTGATATTTGTTTAAAAACGCAAGCTTGTTATTTGAAGAGATGAGTGCATCCTATTCAAACCCAAAACTCTGCCATAAATGAAACTTTAGTTTCTGACTCTCAATAGATACTACAGAAATGTCGTCATTCCCTCATCTTCAATTGTACAGGTGCTGATAACTTCTGGATCTCTACAGAGAATAAATAATTTAATCATTTCAGGATGGTTTTAAATGTTAAAGGTAACCATAGAAATGGAATAAATAAAGATCACAATTTATAAGTAAAAAAAAAAATAGATCTAACATTAATTAAATACCCAGCACTTATATAACACTGACTATGGGACGGGTGCTAAACATTTAATATATGTTACACCTCTTTTAATCTTCATAACACCTGACCTCTTGATACAAAAAAATGCAGTTCAAATCACTAAGAGCGCAATAAAGGCATTAAATGAGATACACTACACATTAAAAGTCAGTCACATCTGCATTGGCGTCCTAGATGTGCTAATTCCAACCTAGGTAAGCCTGGACATGCTAGTCAATCCACTAAACCTTCACCTTCTCATTAAAAATACTGAGATTATAATAGTACCCATAAGAGAGAGTTAGTGAGAACACAATGGGGTGATGCATCTGGAGTATTCAGCATGGTACCGGGCCAAAAGTGAGGGCTTAAAAACCGAGAGGCATTTTCATCAACATCGTCAATGTCATCACACAACCCCGCCACCAGCACCTTCATCATCACCAGTCCTGTAAAGGGTAACCTATTATTATTCCTATTTTACTGACAAGGAAACTAAAGCTCAGAGATGTTAAATAAGTTACACAAAGACACACAGCTTATGAAAGTCAAAGACAGAATTTACATTAGCATATGCACTTCAAAGGTGATATAATTCACGTTCAAGTTGTGTGACTTCAGCCTACAGAAAGGTTAGTCTGTTTTGGTGTCCCAAGTTGTGTTAATCATAATGCCTCCAATTTATTTCAGAACTTGAACCTGTGATCGTATTACTTTGTTTCATGGAACTCCTACACAATAGCATTTGACCCCTATAAGAATCCATACCTCTGCCCATTATTCGGGTGAAGAAACTGAGGACAAGTTAGCTCAAGTGAGTTAACCAAATGCTAATAAAACCTTGACCAAAGACACAGAATGGATGAGAATTCAGATTTACTGAACTCAGTGGTTTAACACTAGATATAAGGTGGGAAGATATATGGAATCAAATAAGCCCTGCTAACTCTTTAGGGCTTTCATACAAGCAATATGTATTATCAAATTCTCAAATAAACAAAAGAAATTGAAAGATTTTTATAGAGCAGAAAACATGAATCCTGGTACATGTTGTATTTAAAAGCAAATGCATGGCTTTCTGGAAACCTGATAGTATGAGGAATTTTGAGCCCAGGAGACAGTCTGTAAAAACAGAATTGCTTCTGAGAAAACCTGGTTTTAAATTCAGTGCTTCTGAATAAAAGCAACGATGTTAAAAACTTGATTGCTGGTTTAGAAGTGGGATTCTCACTCCCTGTAAATTCTTTGAGGGCAGAAACTAAATCTAACTTCTATATTTCCCAGTCTAGCAAAAATCTCAAGCTTTAGTATGGTGATATAATAATAAATTACATATTTGGTCTCTGTCCCTGTTTCCCAGAACAGAACTCCTAAAACCCTTGAAATTTCCTGCATGATAGAGGGGAGAGCACTTGGAGATTGACTGAGTTAATCACCAGTGACCAATGATTGACTCCATCATGCCATGTAATGGAACTTCCGCAAAACCCCTTACACAATGGGGTTCAGAGAGCTTCCGGGTTTGTGCATGCATCCACGTGCCAGGAGGATGGCACACCTGGCTCCGTGGGGATAGATGCTCCTGCACTCAGGACCCTTCTGGACCTCACTCTACGTACCTCCATCTGTCTTGCTCATTTGTATCCTTTATACTATCCTTTATAATAAACCAGTGGTAGTAAGTAGCGTTTCCCTCAGTTCTGTAAGCTGTTTTAGCAAATTATCAAAAATAAAGAGGGGGTCATGATGACCACCCCCCAATCTTTAGCCAAGTCAGACAGAAATGTGGATAATCTTGAGGACCCAATACTTGCGACTGGCCTCTGAAGTAGGGGACAGTCTTGCGGGTGAGCCCTTAACCTGGGGGGTTGGCACTAATTCTCGGTAGACAGTGTCAGAATTAAATTGAACCATCAGACACCCGGTTGACGTCCGGAGAGATGGAGAACTGGTTGGTGTGGGAAAATCCCGTGAACATTGGGTGTCACAAGTGTTCCGTAAGTAGAAAATGCTCATAGTAGTAAGTGCCTATTTCGTAATTGAATAAATGAATGAATGAGTAACCAGGAGGGACCTGAGTTTTTGTAAGGATAAAGCTCTTAGCGCAGGATGTTAGAAGGGGCAAATACAGCTCAGACACGGCCGCATACTCTACTAGACCCAAAGAAGACAATAAAATGTCCCCAGGGCTAGAGTATTTCCAAAGGGTTAAATTTAAATGATATTCTCCGCTCACTTATGTCTTTCCATCTGCTGTAAAAGCCTCTTTAAATAAAGCAGGGCTATGGATACACATACACATACTGTCTCCTAAGAGGCAATCATTTAAACAACACTGCTCAGTTCTTTTTAGCCTGAATTAGAATCCTAATTTGAATAAAATCAACCCCCACATCATATTTAAATTCGTGGGTTTTTTTTTCCTTACAGTAATTAAATATGTATCTGTAGCTGACAATGGGTTCTCCACATGCATACTTAAATAGAGCTCATCTTCCCACTCTTACAGGGTTATATAACCAGACACACTTCTGCCCACTAAGGAATTATGTACAGGGAAATGAGAATTGGGAGCCGGGCTCTGAGATGCTGTCTCTCTTTAGCCTGAGGGTGCACGACACACCGGAAGTTAACATTTTACTATAATACACACCTTTCTTTTTGCTTCCCCTGTCCACTTTAAGAGTCAGAAGTAACTCAAGCTAGAAAAAGATGGGTTGTGTGAGGAACTGCTGTCAGCTAACGCGTACCCAATCACCGCAGCATCATGGAATTGCATAAAATCATACTCTAGACACTTACGTCATCGCCTGACAAAACTGGCTGACTGCCAGCAATCTGGCTCCTTCGTATCAGTAGCATACATTTCTGTGTCCTGGGCAATCTCCTTAGGAGGTCGAGAACCCGTCACAGCTCTCTCTGGGTGAACCATGCCTCTTTTCATGGGCAGCATAAAAAATAATTTGTCTACTTGGTAAATAGATTAAGCAATGTATTAAGCAAATGCATTAAGTAAAAGAGAACACAAGCTCGAAATGCTACATATTTGCATCTAAAGTGACATTGGTAGGATATCCCCCATTGTAAGAGCTCAAAATAAGAATTTTAATTAATAGCAACAAGATATACTATGGTAGCCCCCCCAGAAAAAGTCCCCCCAAAGATGTCCACATCCTAATGCCCACAACCTGTGAAGACAATGGACAAAAGGTGCTCTGCAGGTATGATTAAGCTAAGGATTTTGATATGGGGAAATTATCCACAAGTATTCAGGTGGGTATAATGTCATCACACGTGGCCTTATAAGAGGCAGGCAAGAGGGCCAAGTCTGAAAAAGGAGATGTGACAATAGAAAAGGTTGGAGTGATGGGCTTTGAAGATGAAGGAAGGGGCCATGAGTCAAAAAGCACAAGCAGCCTCTAGAATCTGGAAAATGCAAGGAAACAATTTTCCTTAAAGCCTCCAGAAGAGACATAGCCCTGCTGACACCTTGATTTCAGCCCCATAAGGCTCAATTCAGACTTCTGGCCTCCAGAACTCGAAGAATATAAATCTGAGTTCTTTCAAACCACTAAGTTTGTAGTAATTTGTTACAACAGCCATAGGAAAATAGTACATGTATCATTAAATTTTTTTAATGGTACAATTTCAGACAAATATTTCTGGAATTAATTTCCACCTGTGAAAACTGACTCCATATGTAACTTATTAAACATGAGCATTACAGTAACTTAAAAGAATTCTTCTCAAGTCTTAAAAATGTATCCTTGTGTATTTGTTCAGTATCACACATTCATTTAGTCATTCATTTCATCTTTTTTTCACTTGATCAACAGCCTTTATGGAAAGCCCACTCTGAGCCCAGGTAGGTTAGGAAGACAAAAACAAAAATGTCAAGTCCTACCGTCCAGACGCTCCCAGTCTAATATAGGAGGAACACGTGTCAACAATTTCAGTACTGTGTCGTAAATACTTGGATGAAGGCATGGATGTGCTGCAAAGAGTATAGAGAAGCTCTTTCCATGTCGGTATATGTGCATGTGTATTTCATTCTATATCTCCTTCATTCTTTTTAAAACTGTACAGAACCCCCTGGTACACATAATTAAGCGTTATTTGGGCACTCCTGTTCTAGTGAATATATATGCTGTTTTTACTTTATACCACCGCAATTCCTGATGCAATCTTCTTCCTGCTGTATCTCTGCTATGCACATGTGCGTCCCTCTAGCTAAGTAAACAAGCATCCTGCAGGACACTCCGTACAGGATGTCACTTACAGAAAAGAGCACATGTACCGAAGAATTATACTTCTAGGGATCCCTGTATTTATCCAAATGCCCAGAAACCATATGTAATAATACCAGGCAAATTGATAAAAACTGTCACACCTGGTAAGGAATTAAAGGCAGGATGGTATTGCCAAGGACATTTATTTGTAATGTTTTAACTTCCTACAATGAGAATGTCCTATGCATGATTCACGCAATTAAAGTTACTGATAAAATATGACAGCGGCATATGTTCCCAAGTCAGACTGAGGAGGCATCACCTGGGTAGAAACTGAGGAAGAGACACAGAAGAGAAAAGAAAAAAGAAAAGAAGCCCATGGGGCTTCAAAGGAACACAGAAAACCTGTGCGTCTCTTCCAAGGCTGTGTTCCCAACAGGAACTCCAGAGAATGGCAAAGAACAAGGTCATGGTCTCTCTGGAAGGTTGGATGAGAGCCGGCTTCCCTAAAACACACTGTGCATCCCTAAAACCATCGTGAACCAGCTCAGCATTCTGTTAAAACCTATTCATTCATTTCTTCTCTAAAACACACTTGTTTCAAGGTCTAGAGCCCTTATATTTTCAGAAGACTGAGAGATTTGATGCACTGGGAGGGAGTGGGCTAGAGGCAGGACTGCTTGTCTTGTTTATCATAATAAAGTGAGTACAGGTGCCTGGCTCAGAGATGGCAACGAATGAATATTTGTTAAAAGGATCAAGTCAAGGTTTCCTGTTTCACATGGTACTAAATGGTTCTACTAACTTAAACTGATTTTTCCTGTTTTCTTCTATGTCAAGGAGGAAGGAAAGAAAAGAAAAGAAGAAAGGAAAGATGGAAAGAAGGA
Source organism: Camelus ferus (assembly GCF_009834535.1). NCBI lineage: Eukaryota > Metazoa > Chordata > Mammalia > Artiodactyla > Camelidae > Camelus > Camelus ferus. The sequence continues at coordinate 8,747,173 of NC_045714.1, read as the reverse complement.
AGGAGGGAAGGAAGGGAAGGAAGGAGGGAAGGAAGGAAGGTAGAAAGAAAGAAGAAAGAAAGAAAGAAAGAGGGAAAGAAAGGGAAAGAAAGAAAGAAGGAAAGAAAGAGGGAAAGAAAAAAAGAAAGAAAACAAATAAACAAACACTATCCTTCAGTGTGGAAAGACGCACCAAGCAGTGCTGTAAGTTCACAGAACTCCCACAACGCCAGTAGAACTCTGCAAAGTTCAACATTCAGCTCTTCAATAAGTTAGCTTCAAAGCTGGACTGACTCAGTAAAAATATCTTGCTCAGTGTCTTTTCATCTTGATCAGTGGTAATTGTTTCCCACCAGGCTAAAAGAAGCAGAATTAAGAAGAAGAAAGTCGGTTATGAAATCAGTTTTAGCTAACCCGTATCTCGAAGCCTGAAGATGGGTCCACAGAGCACTAAGATTTTCTATGCTATTTTTTAATGGACTGAATTGTGTCCTCCCCAAATTCACATGTTGAAGCTCCAACCCCTAAGGTGATTATATTTGGAGGAAGAGCCTTTAAGGAGGTGATTAAGGTCAAATGAAGCCATAAGGGTGGGGGCTCTGATCCATTGCACTGGTGTCCTTACAAGAAGAGGAAGAAACAGCAAAGATCCATCTCTCTCTGCCAATGTTACCAAGGCTGTTGCCCCGGAATCATACCCCTGCCCCTCCCTCAAATGGAAACCAACTGCTCTTATCTAAGTTTCAGGAGGAAGCTGCAAAGAGAAAACTAAGAGCTGGTTAGAACCGGACAGGCCCAAGATGGCGAAGATCTGACTTCCAGTAGACCCTGAGCCTCCTTACACGCTCGCTGTAACACACTGGCCTGCTGAATGACACACCCACCAGCGTCACGGCAGTTGACAATTGCTGTGACAACTACTGGAAAAGCCCATGCAAGGACTGAAAAGGGGTGTTGCCTCAGTTTCAGGTCCAAAACACACCCCCTTTCTCAGTCAGGATTATTCCCTCCTCTCTTTCCAATTCCCTCCCTTTTACCTCAATCCTCCCATATATATGGTTTCTCAGGCTGAATCGGGTTGAGAAGTTGATTTGTGAACTAAGTTCCTGCTTCTCCATGCTCTGGTCATTGAATAACTGGTGCTGTTCCCAGTCTCAGCTTGGTTTCATTACTTGCTGCACGAATCCGAAAAGAAAAAGGACCTCTAGGGGTCTTGGCCTGTGCTAAGACTCTGGCTCAGGTCCAGGCAGCCAACTGGGCGACGTCAACTCAGGAGGAAGGTCATGTGAGGACACAGCAGAAGGCGGCCCTCTCCAGGCAGGAAGGGGCTTCCTCGCACAAGAGAGCAACTAGGCTGGCACCTTAATCTTAAACTCAGATCCCCAAACTGTTAGAAAACACATTTCTGCTGTTTAAGCTGCTGTCTACCACGGCAGCCCACGCAGACTAATACACTTAAGAAGAAGAAGGACCGCTCAGTGATAAAAAAAAGTATCAAATAATGCCATTTGCAGCAACATGGATGGACCTGGAGATTGTCATCCTAAATGAGTCAGAAAGGGAAAGAAAAATACCATACGATATCACTCATAGGTGGAATCTAAAAAAAAAGAAAAAAACAAAGAAAGAAAGAAGAGGACACTAATGAACTCATCTACAAAACAGAAACAGACTCGCACACATAGGGAAAGGGAGGGGAAGGGATACATTTGGGAGTTTGAGATTTGCAAAGGTTAACCACTATATATAAAAATAGATAAAAAACAAATTTCTTCCGTATAGCACAGGGATCTATATTCAATATCTTGTAATAACCTTTAACAAAAAAGAATATGAAAATGAATACATGTGTATACATGCATGACTGGGACATTATGCTGAACACCAGAAACTGACACATTGTAACTGACTATACTTCAATTAAAAAAAAAAAAAAAAGGAGAAGAAGAAGGAAGGAAGAGAAGGAGGGAGAGACAGAGGAAGAAAAAGAAAGAGAATATTTTCATAATTCAACTCTCTACGATACACTTCACTCGAACTGTTCAGCACAAGCAAAGATAAAGTAGAAAATGGTTTCCTTGAACTTCTCCATTGCCTCAGACACAAACTGAGTGTTACATGTTCTCTCTAACGTCAGTTTTACGTGACCCCAAGCCCCCCAAAGACCCGTTATTTTTCATTTATTTCTCAATGAACCCCATCTCCCATTACTCTTCCCTGATGGCCCTTCTGCAGCAGAGAGACAGAGAAAAAGCAAACCTCCCTTACACAGCTAGTGAGCTGCAGTTACTAGGCAACCCTCCATATATTTTAAAATAACTTGAAGTTCTTCAGCAAAAGAAAAGAGAATATTTAAGATCCTATTAAGCTTCAAATTTTTAAAGCATACCTGAACCGAAGTTAGTACGAGAAGAGATCCACTGCCATTTCTAGAATCCTTAGAATTCCTCTTCTGTCTGAAAACTGAAGTACGACCATGGACTTCTAGAAACTCTTGACATCTTCTGACAAGTGGAAAAGGTAAATTCTCACGCTCAGTACAGTACTGGAATGAGGAGGGCTTTGCAGAGTTATTCAAGAATAATGAAAGAAGAGAAAAATGTCAAGCTGGCATCCGTCAAGCTGGAAGATGTGACTTCCCCAGGGGAAATTTCGTTTCTCTACCTCCAAAAGGAGCCCTCTATTCAAAGCGCGTGTCCAGTAACTGGAGCAGTTATGGCATTTGAGGGGCAGAGACTCTCTCAAGTCATCAGAATCCCAAATCCCTAAGGACGTCTCAGTTCTTCCTTTGAATTGCACTGTGCAGTGAACTGAGGGCAAACGGCTGGGTGCAGGGGGAGGGTATAGCTCAAGTGGTAGAGCACATCCTTAGCATGCGTGAGGTCCTGGGTTCAATCCCCAGTGCCTCCATAAACAAACAAACAAACAAACCTAATTACCTCCCCCACCAAAAAAATTAACAACAGCAATAATAATAGAAGGTTGGGGGCAGCTACTGAATCCCTCCGGAAAAAATAATCACAGTCTGAGAATTCCAGATGTGGGGGGAGGGGTGTCATCCCAAAGTCGTCCCAACGGACAAACCCCTCTGATAACCTGTCCCATTTGTGAGAAGCCCTTACAAAATAAGGGTCCACAGCCTTCTTTCCTGTTCTGCCTAAAACAGAGTAAGTCCTAGTATCCAGACAATTTTTCTCATGTTTATTCATAATGATTCTCCTTAAAATGAATCCATTTTCTCTTTGTACTACTCCCTAAAAGACAAAGGGTAATTAGTCAACATTAACTGTTTAACTTCCGTCATGTATTTGAACACTATTAATTAGCCAACCCACGGCCCACTCTTCTCCAACATAAAGAATCTCAGTGTTTTTCATCTTCCTTTTAAAATCTTATTCTCTAGCCGTTTTTGCGACTCGATTCTGAATTACCGCTAACGTCTCCAAAGCTTGTTGAAGAAATAAATGAAATGGATGAATGATCAGTGGTGATGGCAAAAATGGCAGCTGCAAATGGATATGGAGATGATTCTTTTTTTTTTTTTTTTTTTTTTTTGCTCACAGAGTATTTAAAACTATAGTTATTGCTGGAAAGGGTGTGGAGAAAAAGATACCCTCCTACACTGTTGGCAGGAATGTAAATCGGTGCAGCCACAATGGAAGGTAGGAAAGTTCCTTAAAAAAACTAAAAATAGACTGACCACATAAGCCAGAAGTCCCACTCCTGGGCATATATCCGGAAAAGACAAAAAGTGTAATTCAAAAATATACACGCACCCCAATGTTCATAGTAGCACTATTTACAACAGCCAAGACATGGAAACAACCTAAATGTCCATCAACAGATGACTGGATAAAGAAGATACTGTATATCTGTGTGTATATATACATACACACACACACACACACACACACACACACATAATGAAATACTACTTAGCCATAAAAAAGAATGAAATACTGCTATTAGCAGCAACATGGATGGACCTAGAGAAAGTTAGACTTAGAGAAGTCAGCAAATACCATATGATATCACTTATATATGGAATCTAAAAAATAATACTAATGAATGTATTTACAAAACAGAGACAGACTCACAGACATAGGAAACAAACTTATGGTTACCAGAGGGGGAAGGAAGTAGGAAAGAGATCAGATGCTAAAAATTGTACGAGTACAAAGTTTAAAAGAGGCTTTTTTAAAAGGTTATATGACTTCACGTACACCTATTTTAGGATTAAGCATAAAGGGTGACTGTTAATTACTGAGCATTCATCGAGAGAGAAACAGCCCTGTCCACGCCAGCCTCCCTAAGGCAGGAAAGAAAAAGGAATAATTCTGTTTCTTACAGTAAAATCATTTCCAGGAAATTTTGTGTAAGCAAAGAAGGTAAATAAAGGGCAACATAAATCGGCATTTTTTTTAAGTGTCCACACTCCTGTCTGAAAGCTTCTGAGAGACATCTCTGTGTCTGTGTCACTGGATGGTTTTTATTGGATTAGCCCTTAGGCAGCGTTTTCGGCAAGGGGCAAGGGGCAGAGGGCAGGGTGAGTTGGCGTGCAGCCTGTCCTGGAATGAAATTTCTTTCTCTAGGATCAAAGCTATAGTCTTTATCAGCATGAGTTCAACTAACAGCATTTAATTAGAGAAAGTGGAGAGAGAGGAAGAAGAATTCTAATGAATAATAAATATTCTTGTCACCACCTTGCTTGAAACCCTCCCACTTGTTCTTGCATGGCACACGTTAAACACAAATGAGATGAGAAAACCAATGTAAACTGCTTACGAAAATGCTGGATACCCTCTCGAGCTAAAACCCACCACTGGCCTCCTGCCACGTGGGCAGGTAGATATACATCGAGATCATTCTCACATCCCAGACGCTCTTCACAACCCAGCCCTGGCACAGCCCCCTAGAAACAATCTGAACCGTTCCTCACCATCACCCCCCACCTCCCTCCACATTGTCCCGCTCTGTTCTCTCCTAAGGCATTTCCAAAACAGGGTGCAGTGAAGGGAAGGAAAACATTTTAAAACTTGTATTTACTTGCACGCATCTGGAATAAACAAGAAAGCAAGTTTTTCTAAAATACACCATAACAGATGGATTGACAGTACAGCATATATATAAGGAGTAAATATTAAAATGTTCGGGGTTGCATCTGTCCAGCTGCAACAGCCTCAATGACGACCTGGAGCACTTTCTGATGGAGATGGAGCAGCCCACCTAGGGCAGACCCTGGACCCACCTGAGCCAATAAAAACCTAAGAACTAGTAAAAAAAAAAAAAATAGGAGTTGCTTTTTTTTTTTTTAATGGAATGGATTATGTAATCAAAACAGTTTGAAGACTCTCGGTCTCAAACATGCTCTGTGTCTTACAATCCCACCTCAACCCATCTTTGCCTGGGCAAGTCTTCTTGACACACTCCATTCCTAGCCGTCCCTGACCGTCCCAAGCTGGACTAGATAGATCTCCAATGGCTTCCATTCTCCAAGGGCGCCATTCAATTCTGCTTCCATTCTTGCCTCTTAACATTTCATTTTCATCTCCCTTCACAGTAGCTGGTGATAGTGTCATTATGTCAGTTCTTACTTAAACCCTTTCATTGATTCTCAGCACACTTAGGAATTCAGCCACACTCCTCACAATGGACTCTAAGTTCCTACAAGCTCTGGCCCCCTGGAGCTCTCCATCCTCATGGAACTACCTACCCACTTTCCCCCCGGGGGCTCTAACTGTATTGATCTGTCCTTAGTTACCGCAGGAAGCCCATTCTTGACCTAGGCTCTTTGTCTAGTTTTATCTTCTACACAGAAGGGCTTCCCGCAGATCTTTACAATGCTGGATCCTTTTTGTCATAAGGTCTCAGCTTTCCCAACCACTCAATCTAAAGCAGACACTCAAGTCACTCTAAAGGCCTGCACCGTCCAAAATGGTAGCCATTGGCCTCAGGCAGCTTTCAAGCACTTGATATGTGACTAGACCAAACTGAAATGTGCTCTAATAAATCAAATGCTGGATTTTGAAGACTTGGTAGAAAAATAGTATAAAATGTCTTATTAACAATTTTTATAATTATTATGTTAAAATGAAAACATTTTAGATACACTGGATTAAATACAACATATTATTAAAGTTAACTGCACCAAACAGAAACAGACTCACAGACATAGAAAACAAACTTATGGTTACCCGGGGTGGGGGGGAGGGACAAATTGGGAGTTCTAAATTTGCAGATACTAACTAATATATATAAGATAAATAAATAATAAGCTCATATTATATAGCACAGCGAACTATATTTAATATCTTATAGTAACTTACGGTGAAAAAGAATATGAAAATGAATATATATATATGTTCATGTATGACTGAAACATTATGGTGTACACCAGAAATTGACATTGTAAACTGCCTACACTTCTATATATATATATATATATATATATATATATATATAGTTAATATATATTGTTTATATATATAAGTTAATTGCACCTGCTTCATTTCCCTTTTTTAATGTGCCTTCTGGAAAATTTAAAATTGCATTGTGGTCACGTGTGCAGCTCGCTTTATATTTCTACTGGACAGTGTAGCCCCAGAAGACATTTATTTTTATTTTCCATGTAATTTTTAGCTTGGCCCACCATTTTCATTTACTTGCCATCTGTTTCCTACCCCAGCCTCCCTAGGATCTCCTTAAAGGCGGGTCCTCATCTGTCTTGTTCACATCATTAAGGCTATCCAAGCCCCTGGCCCATGGTGAATACTCAACAAATATTTGTGAAACAAATGAATGATTTTATAGCACCTTTTATACTAAGACAATGTTTATTGAGCACTTAGATGCATTATAAAAATCAATTGATGTCTCTATTTTATAGATGAGGACAGGAATATGGGAGACTAAGTAAACTGCAAATGGCTAATTTCACAGAAATCATGATGTGGACCCAGGCAGTCTGTGTAGTTCCCCAAACTCAATGCTCCAGACCAGTGATCTCACATGAAATCTCCAAGGATTTATCTGTCTCCCCACCCAGCACCATGAAGACAGGGGTGGGAACTCATTCACTGCTGTTTCTCTAATGCTGACATGTAGTGGGTTATTTATATATATAATTTTATATTAAATTTATGTATGTTACATATAACCGTTAACATTTACTGGTCATTTACTATATGGCATGCATTATTTAAACATTTACATTCCCACCTGGGTCTCTGATAGGTATCTCAAAATTAATATGTTCAATTCTGAATTCTTAACCTTTGCTCCAAAACCTGCCCTAGCTCCCATTTTCCCACATTTCAGTTAATGGTAATCTCATTCTTCCAGTTGACCAAGTCAAAGTACTGAAGTCATCCCTGACTTTTCTTCTTTCACAGTGCATTTCTAACCCGTCAGGAAACCCTCCTGTTGTTATTTTTACAGCAGATCCAGAACCTGACTGCTTCTCACCACCGCCACAGCTATCACCCTGGTCCACGAGCCCTGAGCACTGCTCTAGGCACCGGATGAACTCCTGACTCCTGCTCATACCCTCTGCAGGCAGCCAGAGTGATGCTTTTAAAATGTAACCCAAAGCATACCATTCCTCAGTTCGCCAACATCCAGCATCTTCCCTCGTGCTCAGAACAAAATGCAACATCCTTGCATTGGCCAAGAAAGCCACACCCCATGACCGCATCTTCCACTTCTCTCCTACTGCTCACTCTGCTTCCGGTACATGGGTCTCTGTTGGTCCCTGAAGACTCCCAACACACTCCCACCTCAGAGGTCTTGTCCTTTTGTACGGCTGTTCCTTCTACCTGGAACATTCCTCCTCGTGTGTTTACATGGCTCCATTCCCCAACTCCTGATTACTGCATAAACGTCCACCTTTCAGTGAGGGCTCCTAGTCACCCCAGTTAAAACTGCAACTCACCCCATACACACACACACACACACACACACACACTTTCTCTCCCTTTCCTGATTTTTCCTTCCATAACACTGATTACCACTTAACATATAGTTTCCTTTTCCTTTTCCTTTTTTTTTTTTTTTTTGTTTTATTGTCTGACTCCTTCTGAGAACTGTAAGCTCCATGAGGGCAGAGATTTTTGTCTGCAAGACTTCACTCTTGTGTGCCCAACACCTATACATAGTAGCCAATAAGAATTTGTGAATTGAATTTATACGTATGAACTTATTGAAACCAGGGTTCAGTGCACTTTCTCAGTAAATCTCTCCAGCTCTGTGGGCCATAAGGCCTCTGCCACAATTACTCAACTCTGCTGTGTATGGTGAACACAGCCACAGACAATACAGGAACAAACAGGCATGATGGTGCTCCAATACAAGTGTGATTGCAAAAACAGAGACGAGAAAAGGGCATATTGGGCCCATGGAGTCGCTGTTTGCCAACCCCTGATTTAAATCTCACAAATGTCCAATGATTTGGAAACAATAATATCCCTATTTATCAGGACCTCTAATGGCTTGTCCAAGATTACTTGGTTGGTCAACTGCAGAACCAGTGAGAACCTGTGCAGTCAGAGGTGGGATAGGGCACAAATTCAAGGATGCTAGGAAACCAAGAGAGACCTGGGGAACACCAATGGGACAAATCTGAAATGGAAGCATCTCAGTGCGAAGCCAGTCCTTGGCTGCTTCCGCCTACACTTATAAAGGTGGTCCCTCAGAGACTCAAAGCCATGAAGTTTCTTCAGCCTCTCAACATTCTCCAATAAGTATTGGGATGACCATCAAACCCTCTGAGATCGGAGCCAGGCTGGGCTTATTTCTCACCCACCACTTGAAAGCCAACAAGCCTTTGATACACACAATCTTTGTCCTTGACGTGTGACAGGTCTTCAGTGCGCTGGGTCTACGGATGATAAAATCCCATTTGGCCTGGCTCTTTTCCCTCCTGTCTACAATACAGTCCTCCCCCGGGGCCATTACCTTCACTTAAGAAATAGAAACGGAGAGAAGAGCCTGCCAAACGTAACACCATCTCCACTCACCACTGCATATTCCCTAGACCGTGGGAGGACTGGGAGAAACTGCATTGAGAAAGAAACTAAATAACATGCAACTTCACAGTGAGAAATATACACATTTTGTCATTTCAATCCTTCTGAATGAGTCAAGGAGAATCTTCCAGTCAGTTGGTAGCAATGATTTTAAAATGTCTCTAAAATCTGCTATCTTCCTTTCCAACAAAGGGAAAGCCTCAGGATCAGCGCCTTCATTGAGTTACGTGTCTAGTTAGAACTCAAGGATATTGTTTGGTTTTTACTGTATTTACTTATTCAGTTATCTTTTATGGTGGGTTCCTATTATGTCAACCCAGTTAAGCAGGAAATACTTTTCAAAGAATTGCCTTCCCTACAGAGGTCAGTTAGTGTGGACCACAAGACCCGGAAGGAGGAAGGGAAGCAGCGCTATGCTGGTTTTAAACTCTGGAAGCCCAGTGCAGGGCGCCCATCGCTGCTCAGGCACGCTGTCGGAGATCTGCTGGTTCACCTGGTGGGCGTGAGGCACCCACGGCACCGCAGCTTCTTCAGCTCCTGCCAGATGCTCCTCCAGCCCCTCAGAAACCTGGGCCAAGTGTCTGTTTAGCTCTTTGATGACAGCCGCCATCTTCCCATCTCCTTGCAGGACACCTCCACTGCTGAGGAGGGTGGATGGGAGGCTTTACCAATCAAAGGCTTCCGGGACGGAAGTTCGGGTTCCAGTCTGTCTTTGTTTCCCCTGCTTCACGTCCATCTTTACGGCTGAGGCCCGGCTCCAATACAGGCACGCCCAGACTCTGTAAAGCAGCTCCCACAGTTCTGAAAGAACTAATCCTGAAAACAAATCCCTGGTGAAATCTCTCCGAGCGGTTCCGCTTCTCCGGCAGAGCCCCAGCCAGCACGGCTTCTGCTATGGAAAGCGTTACTGGTCTTCTCATTGATGGCAATGCTACAAAACCTCAACATAAAGAAAATAAGTCATTTTAAAGGAAAAATAACAAGTGAGTAACAGCAGAAGCTTTCCACAGCCATGACAAAGATTGTGGAGGGGAAGTGTGAATGACTGATGGTTGGGAAATTCTCCATTACTTTTCCATTCTTCTTAGGAGTAAGGGAGAAAAGCAAGCTTCTGAATTAGATCCTCCCGGCGAACAAGTTCCATGGCCAAGCGTCCTCTGTGACATATTTCACCTGACGGTACTATTTCCACATACTTTACTTGATGGTACTATTTTCGGATATCCCTTTTTAAAAGCCATTTGTATTACATTTCACTTTTGAACTTCATAGTTATAAAACTGAGATTTTATTTTTAAAAGTAATTCATTCACATGGTTCAAAACTCAAAATGATTCAAAATGTCAATTAGCCTGGCTCCTTCCTCTCTGTTTTATATTCCCTGAGCTGGTCCTTGCCATCTGTTTGCAGCAACATTCATTCATTTCTCATGCAAAGACTAGCACATACATCCAAGTGTAAATACACAGCCTGATCCCCTCCTTGCACACACGAAGTACAGTATTCCATGTATACTGTGGATCAATACTTCCACATTATAATTTTGAAAAAATATTTTTCAATAGCCATAAAAATTGACTCCACTTTAAATGTACGATTTCACTTATTAAGAAAAAAAATCTAAAGGAACAAAACCTAAGTACAAAGATCTTCTTTACAATACTACTTATAATAACAACAAAAAAGGAAATAATAAGCTTAAGAATTCCAAGTTAATAGAATATTTAACACAGTGGAATACCGTGCAGCTAGGGGAAAAAAGAAAGAAATGAGACTGATCTTTAAGTAATGATAAGGAGAGATTTCCAAGTTCACTAAGTAACACAAGGTAGTAATGTATATAGTATATATACCATATATGTAGGGGGAAACGGAGTACACTATATATATATATATATATATATATATACACACATATATATATATATGTATGTATGTATGTATGTATGTATATGTTGATATATGCCTGATATCCAGCTGGAAAAAAATGATAAGAAACTATAACACTGACTGCCTATTTGGATATTCGGTAGCCATGGAGAAAGGGAAGAGAGAATTCTTCCTGTGTACCTTTTAAACTTTTAATTCTGGAATTTTGAACCATGTGAATATCTATAAAAATTTTTAATTAAATAGCATAAAATTTTTAGAGTAATATTAAAATTATGGGTTAAGTAAGTACATTGATCATTAATATATTTTCCAGTTTACTTTCATTCACCAGTTATCTATTAGTACCAAGAACTGAAGTTTGGGGGAGTGGGTAGAGCTCAGCGGTAGAGTGAATGCTTAGCATCCTGGGTTCAATCCTCAGTACCTCCTTTTAAAAAGAAGAAAAAAAAAAAAAACCTGAACCTTGCACATAGTAGGCACTCAAAAAAAGATGTTAAATAAATAAATGCATGTGTGGAATGCATGGACCCATAAATAAACGTAAGATCAGTAAATATTTTAATCTAAAAGAATGATTAGGTCAGTAGTGTAATCATTATTCAACAGGTCTCAATGGCTAACGTGGCTTCTGACAGAGCCATGCATATACCACTAACAGCCAGGGGTGCACACTCCCTCAGGACAGAACTTACTAAAAAGAACACGCTCTTTCTTTGTTAAGTCTCCCAGCTTCACCACAGGTGCAGATCACTTCATCAACAAAGTATACTTAATAAAAGGCACAAGCCACAAAACCAAATCCTTGCTCTCCACTGTCAGCAGGTACAACAAGTAAATTGCATCCAGAGTATTAACTGAGGAACCAAAATTTGCATAAAATTCAGAAAGAGACATTGCAGGTCCTCTTTCCAGTTTTGGAACAAATGAAACCAAAATGGTCATTGAACTCATTTGGCAGTAGTTACTAATGTGCCGAAGACAGCACAGTTCACCATTGCAAAGGGTGTATTTAACTTTTCTCTGGTTATAATGGAATTCCTAACTGAGCTAAAGAATTTAGAGGATCTAAATTATGGAAGTCACAAAACACGCTGTACATCTTCATGCTAAGGGTGGAAACACACATTGAGGACTGTAGGTATGACTTCATTATTTACTGTGGGATTCTGAGCCAAGGTCTATAACCAGTGAATGGAAGACGGCAAAACAAATAGAACGTCGGTTTCACCTGTGGCAGGCTGCTAGCCTTCTTAAAAACTAGCCTTTGTCCCCTCACAAACTGCTGACAGGAGTGTAAATTGTTGTGGGCCTTGGGGAAGTTAGTTCACAATGTATATCAAGGGTCATAAAAATATCCAAACTCTCCAGCCTCCTAATCACAATGATTATTAGGGACCAACCCAAAACATGGTCAGAGTTAATAAGTCTGAGCATTATTTGAATTAGAAACAGTTTAACTGTTTTAACTATCAAGTAAATTATGCACCTACTCAAGAGTATCGTAGACTTCAAAATGATGGTTTGAAAGAGGGTGTAACCATTTGGGAAAATGTTTACAATATAACACAATATGTTTTAAAATATACACAGTATATGACATTGTGAATATATAATAACTGCAACCATGTGAGATTTTAGAAGCATGATGCGGGTTGGAAATGGAAAGGGATATACTAGAATAACAATCTTGTATTGGGGAATTAGGTTTATATAACTTTATTACATTGAAAAATACTGGAAAACCTAGTAAAACTATAACCAAAAAAATGAGGAAAAACATTTATTGACATCAGTGTGGCCTTTCCTGTTCTTTTTGTGTCTAATGTTCAAATTTAGTTTACCATATTGAATGAGATGATCTCAGTTTTTCAAATTCTTCTAAAGATCCTACTTATAGAACCTAGCTTTAGACTATTAGCCTGTTTTTTAAAGGCATTAAGAAACTCACAAAGTGCCCAGACACCCCAGCCCCACTCTTCTTTCAGTTTTTCAAGTCAGTTGTATGATACTCACTTTCATTTCCTTCTAATCCATTTCTTAAGCCTTTTCCTCATTAACAACTTCAGATTTTCTTAAATTCAGAGCATCAGGTAAAAAGTAGTCCAAGAAAATATCTAAAAGAGGCAATCTTACAGCAGTAACTCGAAGCCCTTATCTAGTCCTGCTACCAGCATTGTAGTTACAAGGCTTGGGTAGAGGGGCCTGTGTTAGTATTAGAGAAATTAAGCAGAGAAAGGTCTGGATGGGTCTGAACCCCTTGCTTCTCCTGTTACCAGCAGGGCAATCCTGAGTAGATTACACAATCCCCATAAACCTGAATCCTTCCCTTGTACACTGAGGACAATGACAGTACATCGTACTGGTTTGAGACTGAATTAAAAACCCAGATTTAACCATCATGCTGTATGTTTAGTCAAGTAATATGCTTAACCATAGAAACAGATGTGAGTGTCTTGTTTGTGTGACCTTGTAAATGACTTAATCTCTCTGTGACTTACTTTTACCAACGCTAAGAAGTCCTTTTAAATTGGCCAGATACAACGTAAGGGGCCACTCCTCCCACTGAGCACTCGTTCCACTAACACTGGCTCAGCAGGACCACAGCGACACCACGTCCTGATGAAACTGTGTCCCTCTGCACCCATGTTGGTGTAAGAGGACGGATGGTAACAGCATGGCTGGTGGTGCCACAGATATGAATTCAAATTCTGCTCCGTCCCTCCACCATTTCTGTGATTCTGGGTAACTTCTAATTTCTTTGATCCTAGGTCTCCTGAAACTTCAAATGAAGCTAATAACCTGTGCCTTAGAGCATTAGTGAAGACAAAATAAAAAAGACTATGCATGCAGAAAATCTAGCACAGCACTTAAGAATCTTCACTCTCCCTCCAAAGGGAGTGACACCAATGATTAAGTGTTGTTCCAAGAGTTATATCATGAATTAAGTAAATGTGCCAAAGCCCAATTCCAGGTTCATCTTGCTTGGCCATATGACCTTGGACAAGTCATGTCACTGCTCTGACCCTCACTTTGTTCATCTATAAAACGGGGTAACAAGTAGTAACTAACTCCCTGTACGTGTAAACAATGTTTTGCTAATGGCATCAGCTATTATTAAGTGTCCTACTACTGTGAAGTCCAAATGCAGTATACTGATTCACAGAGCTCATAATAATTTCTGTCAATGTTTCTATGTTTCTACATCCAAATTACAACCAACCACATTGACATGGTAATTAGACTGCTTTATTCTTCCATAGAAAAATCTTTATTTGGCTAAAGGGCCAAAACCTATAAAAAAAATACTAGCTTTTGGAAACAAACCTTTATAAAACCAGCTCAAGGGGGCATGAGTCTCTCCTTCCCTGCTTTATGTTATTGTCACAAAGTATATTGATTATACACTTTACACAGCTCACTAAGACTGCGTTCTTAAATACTGGATGTGATTTTGCTACATAAAAGCAAACACCAGCACTTGCAAAAACACACAGAAAACTCAAATGAACAAATTATCAAGATAAACTGAAATTCCAAATCAGCTTGATTTGTTCTGAAAATCTGACCCAACTTCCTTCTCCCATTTGTCCACCCAGCCTCTCCCTGCTGAAGCTGCCATGTTTAAACATTTGAGTGTAGGAATCCAAATGCCATCTTTCTCTCTTGACAAACTAGAGTTGTTGTTGTTCCCTTGATAAACTTAATACAATATGTAAAGAGACCACTTCATCCTCCACCTGATGACCGTGAGAGAGATGTTGCTGAAACCCTGGGCTCTCGGAGCTCTTTATTAGAACATCAGAAGCGATCACTAAAGGAAAATGTATTCGAATTGTGATGGATGTGAAGGATGTCTTGTCATGTTTCTGAAAAAGCCATAATAATTATGCTAAGGTGCAGAAAGCCACGTGACCTGGCTTCCTCTCCTACAAAAGAAAATATACAGTGAAAGTGACAAACGGACGACTTTATATATGAATGAACATAATCTGTTGCTCTCCCAAGTCCCAAGAGACACTTAAGGGAAAAGGTCAGTGATGCTATTGGATGATGTACTTCAGGACAACACAGTAAAGGAGGACATGCCCTTGTTATTCAGAGAATTAATTTTCAATAAACTTTAAATAAAATGAGTTCACTAAAAAAAAAAAAAGGTTTATCCCCCACCACTGTTGTTTGTCTCTGGCCAATTAGGGTCACAATACTTTTTTTTTTTAATGGTACTACAAAAGGTATGAATGTGCATTGTAAAATTAAATGAACAAATAGATAAATACATGAATAAATTAAAAAGTGTAAAACTTAAAAAGCAAATGACCACCCATCTCATTTTACATCCAGTAGTCCCACTTCTTAGGGGAAAGTACAGTTACCTGACAAGAGTTATGACCAGAAACTGCTCCTTCCTTCATGTTTGTATGCCCATACAGAAACACGTATGTGCACACATTCGTGCCAAAACTCCTCACTTTTTTCTGCCACTTGCTTTTTGTACACTTCACAATACATCAGGACAATTTCAGGTTGCACACTTCACAGCTTAAAAAATATGATTTCTGAGGGGCCAGAGTCTTGAAGAAGCCACGAAATCGCTCGGCCTCAGTGTCCCCGTCAGTCAAATACAGGGATCAAAGGGGTTAATATCAAATCTCTTTGCATCAGGAATGTCTATTCTGGTCCTTTCCTCTTTCCTCTGGTTTCAGAACTTGAACTGATACCATTCTTTTTATATGCTATCTCTTACATGTAATATCATCTTCACTTGTATGCCTCTCTAGCTCAGAGAATAGTAAGAAATAGTTTTATTAAAGTATAATTGACTTACAATGTTGTGTTGGTAAGAAATATTTTTAACAACCCTTTATATTCTCCTTGTTAGCTGTTTCTCCAACTAATATGCCAATGCCTTTCAGTTTGAACCTTGACAAGACAAAATGAAAAACTGCTCTCTTCTGACTCCACACGTCTCACGCCCATCTAAAATCATGATTACAAATTCCCCAGAGTGCGTGACCTTAACTGGCAGGAAGCTGACCCACGCTTTGAGTTACTGTTAGAGAAATTAGTCTAACAAAATGATTTTTTTCATCTTTGAAATATCCAACTTCATCTATCTCTGAAAAATAAGCTTCAAAGTTAAACACCAGTGAAATGTCCAATCTGTTTCATACACACTATATTCTGTATCCATCTCTCTCCAGTGGATTTCACTTGAGAAATGTATTTCTATATGATAAAGAACTTTTTCAGTCCCATGTGTAAAGCTGTCAATCTCATTAAAAGGCAGTCCCGCAGCCTGGGGAAATGCACTTCTTTCTAAATCTTTAATCAATCTCGAAACATCTGCCAGTCAGCTATCTTCTGGAACTCCATTTACGTTACAAATGTTCTGCATTACAAATGCTCTTCAGAAACTCGCAGCTTCCCAGTGAAATGACAGTTATGGGGGGAAAATCAAATTGTCTCCTCTCCATGAGCGGGCTACTTGACTGCCAAACGCTCTGTTCAGGATTAAAGTGGAATCAAATCCACCAACAAAAGTATATCCCTTCCCTCTGGCTACAAGAAGATATAACCAGAATTCTATTTTTATGACGGTGCAAACAGGTACTCAGGAAAAAGAACTGTAATCAGGCCTTTCAGCAAGAAAAGCTAGAGTAACATGCCTGCAAATCTTGCCTGCGGTTTATTTGGAGCTTCTTCCTCCCAGAGAAAACCATGGCTGATATTAACAATGCGCAAACTCAGTGTAACGAACTGGGTAAGGTATTTCCTTCATCCATTCATTAACTGAGTCTGCTGAAGAGACTGGCGCATTTTAACAACCTAAGAAATGACATAAGCCATCAAACTTTCATTTCCCGAAAAGTCAACTAAGGAACCATTCTGGTTTTGACAACACTGGGCAAAATACAGGCAGAAACCATGGGCCAGCAAATCAAGCAAAGCCCATTCTTGCCAAAGGCCTTCACTCCCTCTTTGGAAGGCTGAGCTAAAGCTGCAGACTTCCAGTTACAAACCAGGGTGTTGCAAGGTGAGTTTGCCAGGAAGCAGGTGCTAAGAAGGAGATGTGCACTCAGGGACGGCTCTCAGAAGCAACACCCAGGAGGCAGTCAAGGATGCAGGTCAATGTCACGCACTCTCAACAGTGCCCTCTGGAGATCTCCCTCCCCCACCCAGGAACCTGAATGCCTGCAGAGGTGTCCCAAGCTGGGGCAGTCACTGAGTGCAGGCTGTGCCCCAGGAAAGGGGCTTGGCTTAGGCCAGGTAGCTCTCTTCAGCACCAGCACAGGGCTCAGCAGCAAGCTGTCTGTCTTCCATCTCCTAGCGCTTCCAGTGGGGGGAGGAAGGCTGCCATCTTGGAAGAGAAAGGTGGCAATCTGGAAGGCACACTGCAATGCCCACTGCACTGGTCTAGCCCAATCCCACTCCACCTTTCCACAGTTGGGCAATGGATGCTGAAATATCAACTCCAATGGGAAAAAAAGAATCCCAGATGATGGTGGTGAAACAACCAGGGTCCTGCTAAGTTATCCAACTGGAATGCTGAAGGAGATCTACATAAAAGCATGGAGAGCCCAGCCCCCTTCCCAAAAGGCCTGCTCATCAATAAGGCACAACAGCAAAGGCAAGAGCTTGGAGGAATTTTTTTAATTCACTCATTCATTCATTCATTTCATTCAACAAATAGTTGTTGAACCCCTACTACATGAGAAAAGCAAGAAGTAAGACAAGAATAAGCTCTATCCTTGTGGGGCTCACAGACTAATGAAGTCAAAACCATCAAAACAACAGGCTCAACTGCATATTTTAAAACAGCCATGTGTGTTATGAGGAAATCAGGGCAGCACTGTCCAAGAGAATTCTCAAAAATGATGGAAACAGCCGATATCTGTGCTGCCACCATGGCAGCCACTAACAGAATGTGGCTGCTGACACCAGAAAGTGACTAGCATGACTAAGGAACTGAATTTTTTAATTTTTATTTGATTTTAATTAATTTAAATTTGAAGATCCACATGTAGAGACTGGCTCCTCCCCCATTTAGACATGGGATGGTGTTGGCAAAAAGCATCTCCACACCAGTAACATCCTAGCTGAGATATCTCAGGATAAGAAGGAAGTAAAGAAAGTAAAAGTAAGAAGAATTTTCTAATCAATGAAAAAAGCACGTGTAAAGGAGGTATCAGAAGAAAGGGAGCTTGGCCACTGGAGGAACTAAAGTGGGTAGGTTTGGCTTGAGTACTGATTTGGGGTGCGATGATCTGAGCACTAATTTGGGTGGGATGAGCTACGGCAGGGTCGAGATCACAGAGTGTCTTGAGTACACTGCAGAATATTTATACGTAAGGGGAAGGCATTAAAGAGTGTTAAAGCAGAGGTAATATAGGATTGGATTAGATTTTTAGGTGATCAATTTGCTGTAAGCAGAATCAATCCGGGGAGTGCGGGACTGAGCCAAGGAACAGAGGCAGGAGAACATCCTTCAAAAGTTAAACACGCACATACACAGTTAAACACACCCCCAGGTGAAGACTGGCAGAAAAAAGTATCCCTGAGCTATCTCGGTGGAAGTACACCTGGCCCAGCTTCTCTGAAGGAAAATTAGATCTATTCATCAAAGCTGGAAACATACACAATTTCGTAAGAGCAACTTCCTTTGTAGAATTTCGTAGAAATACAGTATCATGTACGCATAAGTGTATGTGCAAGGATGGTCACTGTTTCACTGTCTAATGAGCAAAAATTAAACATTACATTCAAATGTCCATTATTAGTGTGAACCAATTAAAGAAGTCATGGAACAGCCAAACAAGTGAATACTGGGCACAAATAAAAATTTCTGAAAACTGCTCCAACATAAGTTAAAAGAACACACAACAGAGTACATAACAGTACTAAATAATATGAACCCACGTGTGCAAAACAAATTATACACACACACAAACACGTGCATTTTTTATATGCCTGTACACAAATATCTCCATACAAATGTACCAGAATCTGCCTAGAACTGCCTGGAAACAGAGCCAAGTCTGGGGTATAAGGGATATCTCCTCTGCATTCCATCCTTTTTTGCATTGTTTCTTTACCATGTACATGCAATGCAAATCACTAGTAAATTTTTTTTAAAATTGATAAATGTAAAAGCCATCTTCTGTTGTAGATAGAGTGGACCTGTTTCTTCTTTCTTTCTTTCTTCTTTCTTTCCTTTCCTTTCCTTTTTTTTTTTTTTTTTTTTTTTTTTTCCAGAAATTCAACACTGTCTTTTGAAATCCAAAGTAAATAATAAATTTTAAAAATTCTCAAGTTACCTGTTCTTGTTTTGTGGTCTAACACAAGTCACAGCAGCACAGTGGCATCCAAAGTTTTCTCTGCTGTTTTCCACTCAGGAGGCCGATACCAGAGCACTGGGGACACCGATTTGGGACCAAGTGGAATATTTTGTGTGACTGGGCATGCTCTTCACATCCCCAGTCACACTCCGGCTCGGAGGTGGACAGGCGGTAAGAGAAGGAGCTCAGACATTTGTGTCTCCATCTCGCCACGGCGGAAGCTGAGATGTGAGAAGATCAGTGACATGCTTTGGTAACAGCAGATGGCCAGCAGCAGGACAGGGTAAAAATCAGGCCATTCTTATTCCAGCCAGGTTCTTCTTCTCCACATGTTTGGTCTGCACTGAGGACCATAGTCTGGCACCCAAGTGAATTTCACAAAACTCTTGAAATTTCTTGGGATTTATGAATATGTGTGCACATGAGATGCTAGGGTGACTGTCTGCTTCATAACTGAACATGCCAAGTGTTATTTTAGGGTTTCGTTCATTTACTTAAATGTTTACTGAGCACCGACTCTGGGCCAAGACACTATTCTAGCCGCTGGGAATTAAGCTGTTAACAAAACTGAAAAAGATCTTAACCTCTGAATGCTCAGAAGCAAGCAGAAGAAATGAATCATTTGAAAAATCATTACAGTTGTGAGGAGTGATCCTGAATGAAACCAAAAGGGGAAGGGGACAGAGAATATCTGACGGGGGCCACCTGCATTTATCAGTCCAAAGGTTCCTCATCATCCCTCGTCCCAGCTGGACCCACCTGAAGCATCTTACAAGACCGAGCAAGTGAATAAAAATAATGTTTGGGCAACATCATTCACTATGTATTGGTTTGAGTCAATAAACATGTCTTTTTGCCCAATATATGCTGATCACATGTTCAGTTTTATCATTTTATTTTTAGAATAAAAATAACAAACACAGTCACAGTTAACAGATGATTTACCATAACTTCTGGGTCAAAGATTTGGACACGGCATTTCCCAGGAAGATGCTTTTCTAAGAAAATAGATCATCTTTTATGTGTTGCTGAATCCTTACTTAGTAACTACTTTTTAAGTTGCGTAAATGTCACTTTTAAAAGAAAAAAGACTGCAAGACTGAAAAGATTCTAATGAAATTGCCAAGAACTCAGCCTCATGCTTGAGAAAAAGCTATGCCCTGATATATCCACTTTTCACCTATGGGATTAGCAAAATCTTGCAAAAGCTCTCAAAGCACACTTTTCCAAGATGAGAGGAAACAGGTGTCCTCATCGAATGCTGGGAACATCCTCCAAGGCAACTTTGATAAAATTTCACATGTGAATATGCTTCGGACAATAAGTCCACCTCTGGGAATTTTTCACCAGTATGTTCACCATGGGATGGGATGAGAGGGGTCTGCAGCACTGTCTGAAACGGGGGGGAAGAAAGAATTACTCAAATGCTCCACAAGAGAGAAGCAGCTTGAACTCAAATTTAGGCTCTGCCATGTATCAGCTGTGTGACTTGGACAAAAACTTAACATCACAGTAATTCAGTTTTGTGATCTGTAAAATGGACATAAAACACCCACTTCATGCACATATTTAATAGCATATAAAAAGAAGACAGGAAAGAAGGAAGAATGAATAAATAAGCAAATACACAGGATTAAGAGTTTGATGTCTTTTATGAAAAGCATATTATTGCCCTCATTTTTGCACATAAGGGAGCTAAATTTCAGTTCCATACTGAGAGAAAATATTTGCAAACTACATGTCTGAGAAGGCTTCATATCTAAAACATATAAAGAATTCTCAAAACTCCACAGTTACAAAACAAGCAATCCCCTTAGAAAATGTGCAGAAGACTTCAGTAGGCATTTTACCAAAATGCATGTACACGTGGCAAATTAAAACATGAAAAAAAGCTCAATATCACAAGAAGATAACAATTATCATCTTATCATCACAAGGAGATATCAATACACACATATCAGAATGTCTAAACCAAACTGACACGAAAAACTGGAGACAACATCAAATGTTGGCAAGGATGCGGAGAAAATGGATCACTCATGTGTTTGCTGGTGTGAATGTAAAATGGTACAACCACTGTGAAAACACTTGGCGGTTTCTTAAAGCACTAAACATGGAACTACCAATACAATGCAGCAACTGTACTCCTGGGTGTTTTCCTAGATGTATAAAAACTTAAGTTTGCACAAAAACCTGTAGTTAAATGTTTGCATCAGTCTTATTCGTAACAGCCTAAAACTGGAAACCACCGCCAAGTGCCCTTCAATAGATGAATGGCTGAACAAACTGTGGTACACCCATACCATGGAATATTACTTAGCAATAAAAAGGGATGAACCACTGATACTCACAGTACCCAGAGCAACCATGACAATTCCAGAGAACTGTGCTGAGTTAAAAAAAAAAAAAAAATCCCCAAAGGTTACGTACTATATGGTTCCATTTATATAATATTTTTGAAATGATAAAACTATAGAAATGGAAAACAGATTCATGGTTCTCAGGGCTTTAGGGCTGTGGGAGGGGGGAGCAGAAGGGGCAGCTATAAAAGAACAGCGTGAAGGACCCTGCAGTGAGGGGATGTTCTGCACATTGATGGTACCACTATCAGCATCCTGGCTGAACCTGTACTACGGAGCTGCAAGACGCCAGCATTGGGAGAAGGTGGGTAAAAGGCATGGGATATCTCTTTGCATTATTTCCTACACCTGATGTGAACCTACTATTACCCAAAATCTAAAATTTTAATTTAAAAAGATGAGACAGTGGTCCTTAATCTTTTGGATGTTGTAGAGGGTGAGAGGTGAGAGGGCTTGGGGCACAAAAGTCCAGATCTCTCTAAGAACCTCATAAAAGCTACGAAGCATCGCCTGAGACAAATTATTTGCACCCTAACCCCAGGGACCGTTTAAGGACTCCACTGAAGAACACAGCACACACAGCTAACGTTTATGTTGTCTGAAATCCGGGACATCCACAGAGGCTTAGAACACTAACAGAATAAACCCAGCCCTCCAACCACTCAAAAAGCTGAAAAAAAATCAGCTTCCAGATACTTACCCAAAATGTAGGCATCTGCATTCTAGAAAGAAGCTGTTTTAACGTCAACATTCACATCTATCTGTGGCATTTCTAAACTCCCAATTTCATTTTGAATTTCATAGAAACAAGGGGTCGCAAGGAGAGGCAACATAATCTCTTCCTGGCTTAGAATCTCCAAAGACTGTATTTCTATTCAATTGGAATCAAATTCGTAGAGTAAGAGGAAAATCAAATTTCCCCTTTCTGGCTTCACAAAAGTGAAACAGGGAAAGACCTGCACGTGTCTTTTCACATCAGTGCTTGGCCTCTTACACAAATCAATTCATCCTTAACTACAGTGAATATATTAATCTCATGTTAACCATACAAGTCCAAAACCAGACTGTCGTTTCCTTGAGGATGTTGACTGTACCTGCCTTATTTAAGGTGGTTTTCCCTGAGCTTCTTAACACGAGTAGGCACCTAGTAAATATTTGATGCATGAATGAAAGCACATATATCCCAAATGAAAACTAAATTCTTAAAATACCAAAGATAACGATTCCCCACAAAAATTACAAAGCTGCTTAAAAAATGAATATTTCTAGTCATCTAATGAATATGATAAAAAAAAAATACACTGGCAGATGTGGGGAAAATCGTCTCATCAGTAATGTGGTTTATGTCTAAACATAAAGATCACTAAATTGGCCATTCTTTGCTTAAATCAGTTTGGGGGACGATGATTAAAGGCTGACTTTATGCATAATTAATCACACCATCCACAAGGACCAAAGAACAAGGCTAACTAAAATACCAGCCGGAGAGCACTTCTGACGTGCAAGCCAGTGAAGCTGAGTCCAACGGGGCTAAAATACTGCGCGCTGACTCAGGCACGTGCTTCCAGTCTATCCGGCCGTAGATTTCACCACCGGAAGTGATCCCAGAGTCTCTTCCCTCTGAGGAAGGCAGAGGGTGCTCGTGCATCTCACGGAACGGGTGCGTGTGTTTGTCTGCGTGTCTACGTGTGTGCAGGCACTTATGTACCGACAGTGCATGACTTTCCTCCAGTCCTATGACCTTGATGTAAGGAATCTAACTTGGCCATGGCACCATTCAAAAGGCACAGATTCCTTGTCGTCTATAAATTCAAAAACTCTAAATGAAATATTAAACCTCTCTGGCATGCTGGGTCAAGGGAATCAGAGGAACAAAAGAGTGAGGAAATATTTCTGTCGAAAATTTGGCCATTGATGAACCAATTCTTCAGATCCAACCTCCGCCACCCAAGAAAAAGATCCCCAGGTGAACAGTTATGTCCTAGCCCGATGTGCCTGCTCAGACTAAACTTCCACGGAGAAGAATTTCTCTGTTCTTGACATCTCTGCCGTTTATCTAAGGATCGTGGAAAATCCTACAAAGGCTAACACTCCTTCCATAACCTGGCATCTGTGCTTGTGTTAATTATTTCGTGGATATGAAGTTTGTTTTCCTAACCAAACAGCAAGTTCCTTGAGGATGAGAGCTACTGCAGCAGAAGCAGTGAAGGTAACAACCAGCCAAGCATCCCCCACTTCTCGCAGCACGAGCAGTGAGGGTGGGAGCGGCGAGGAACACGACCTGGGTTTCCACTGTGTGAGCGTCATGTTGACCTTCTGTGAGGATCATCTGTTAGGTGGCTATTACAAGTCTCCCTATTTTTACACAAGACTGAGGCTTGTAAATGCTAAATAACCCACCAAAAGTCCCGTAACTGGTCACTGAGTTGGGATTTTCAGAGTCTCCTGTCAGAGCCTATGCTCTTAAACCAGGACACAGTGATGGCTTCATTCATTCATTCATTCATTCATTCAATACATGTTCATCAAGTGCTTCTCTGTGCTGGAAACTGGAAACTGCTCCAGGCACTGGGCTTCAGCTCTAATTAAAAGACAGGGAAGTCCCAGCTCTCACAGTGTTTCACATGCTATCGGGGGATACAGGCAACCAACAAGTCAAATACACAGGCCAGTATGTGAGGGGGTGAGTCTAGAGAGAACAAACGAAAGAGAGATGGTGGGAGAAGGACGGAAGAAATAAAACGGGGTGGCTGGAAGGCCTCAACGAGAAGACGGCATTTGAGGAAAGGTTGAAGGAGGTGAGGAGCCAGCCAGGAGGGGATAACCTGGGGGAACAGCATTCCAAGCAGCGGGAACGGCAAGAGAAAAGGTTCTGAGCCAGTACAGGGCCTTGGAGCCCTTGCAAGGCTTTCACTGAATTGCATGGGAAGGCACGGGTGGTTTGAGCAGCCGGGGGATAAATTAGGAGATTATTACAATATCACAGGGAGGAGCTGAGGGGGGCTTGGGCCAGGGTGGTGGCAGCAGATGGTGTGAAAAACAGTCAAACTCCAGATGTATTTCTCAAATAGAGCTTACAAGATCTCCTGACGGATTGGTTGTGGGGTAAGAGGTAGGGAAGGAGCAAGAAATGAGACTGAGTTTTGGCTGTTTGCTGCTTGCCTGATTTTTTGACTACTGGGTTGATTTTTGCCAGGGCAACTAAAATATTGGGCCCTCTAGTGGCCGAGGCACAGACTCCAGGAGAAGCAGGTTTGGATGAAAAAATCAGGAGTGGTTGGACACGTGAAGTTTGAGACTAGCAGACATCCAGGTCAGGATGTGGGTTAGACAGGAAGGAGAAGGGGTCCTTGGTAGACAAGAGCACAGAAATGCTATTTACAGGTAAGTAACTGAGGGAGGCTGCGTGGAGATAAACTGAACAGACGTGACTTGTATAGTGGACAAGCCATGGCTATTACTGCCTGTGACATTCTCCCTGTCGCAAAGGAACAAACCAAGTGAGGACGGTTATAGGATGCCATCTAAGTCACACAGTCAGGTTAATGATGTGCAAATCGCCTGATACACCATTCCTCTAGGAATAAATTCTGAGTGCCTTGTGTAGGATTTGCCAGATAATTGTAGACAGCTGTTCCCTCTCTCCCCTTCCCAGCCCCCCAAATAGTAACATCAACATTCCTGAACAAATACTGCACCCCGGGCACAGCCTGAAACTGCCATGAACCAATGGAGATGAAGCTGGAGGATGAAGATGTGAAGATACTGAGGCTTTTGAGTTAAATAAGTTAAATTTCATTAAGCTTTTTGATGTTTATAGAAAAAAGCAAGTCTGTATGCATCTGCCTGCTTAAATTGCTTAGACTGTTTAGGATCTCAACCGAAAGTGACCGCTCATCTGCAGCCCATTTGAATGGGGACGGCCTTAGAATGTTTCATGTCCCATCCAACAATCAGTTAAATGTATCTAATTTGTAAAAACTTCATCCAGTGAAAACACTCTAGAGCTGCATCAACATTTATGCCTTTGGACACACCTAGATAGAAAGATTTTTAAAAACTTAATTCCTATGTCTTTCCACCAATCCTAACTCATCTTTGATTATAGAAATAATGCAATCAGAATCAATGCTGTATGTTTTCACTGCATTTTCACAGGTATTTCCTTACCCAATGCCCACAACATCATCAAATAGTGTTCACTGTACAGGTAAGAAAACTGAGGCCAGGAGAAGTCAAGGGTCGTAGAGCTAATGAGCCAGAGAAGGAGAATTTGTTCTCTTTTCTTCTTTTTTCTAAATCTGAGGGGGCATTCCTTGGCACAACAGCTGCTTACCATGAAATGTTGTTTTCTTGTTTAATTATAAACCCTCCCAAACGTGGTCCTAATCCACAGACACTTGTCTGGATTCCATTAATAAAAGTGACCCCCATGTCATATTAGTTGCTCAGGAGGCTTATGAACTGCAAAGTCACACATTCACCCTGCAGTTCATCCATGTTCAACGTGCACTTACTGAGCGCCTGCCCTGTACCAAACATAATGCCCTAACACTCTTTGAGGCTTGCACACGCTGCATGCTGTCTGCAGCCTAGATTAATACTACTAACATTTCTTATTTTGGACTGAGGTTCCCTATGTCACTTCCCTGAAGCATTTCTTCTTGATGCCACTATTAAAACTTTAGTTTGCAGTGTTTTCTGACAACCATGTAATCAGCCTCCTTGGTTAATATAAATAAATTATATCATTAGAACACTTTTTAAAAACTAACTGGTGATAACACCAATCTTAACAAATGAAACCAGATTCTATCCATTATATTTTTGACCTTTTCTCTCCATGAAAATAACCAGCATTCAATAGATATTATAAAATCTGAGTGTTAACACAGACAAAATGAATACATCCTGATAGAGTACACTATTGGTTGGCATCCAAAATACTGTAAAATATAAAAGGAATGCAAAGTAAACTATATTTCCTTTCCTTCTGCTTCAAATATCTGTCCGTAAACATTGGCACACACCGAGAACTTCATTGTGTCAGTTGCAATAATATAGAAAAATAATCTCAATTACTATACACTAGAAAGTTATGGTAACTAGTCTTTCAAATAAATCACCATGTGTCACAACTTGGCATAAACTCTGATCCTTATGAATAATTCACATTTCGTGCATTAATAATTCATGTCCTCTTTCTATTGGAATGCTCTCTAGCACAGAATGGATGTCTCTTATCAATTTTCTCAACTGACATGAGGCAGTAAATCTAAAATTAGAATGGAGGTTTTTTTTAATGCTCTTCTTAAAACTGTGATTCTCATTTTTATTGGCCCATCAGGTTATCAAAAACATAAAGTTCCTATTATTTATTGCCCTTTGCATGAGAGTCACCAGGTTAAGAACTCTAACAATAGTTCCCCTTGATGAGAATATTTGCTTAGCAGAAAAAGAAAAGCCTAGGAAACTCAGGAGGGGCTGAAAGGGTTGGTTCGTTCTGTTACTTATCTCCCTAACTATATACTTATATATGCCCAGTAACACGGGACATAATTGCTAAAACATGGTAACCAGCAAGGGGAAGAAAAGAAAGCAAAGGATCAAAACAAATCAGGCAAGAGTTTTGAATAATTACAGATACTCCCCCATCACCAGGTTTTCCTCCCTAGCTGTTTAACACTGTGAAGTTCCCTTCAGTAAAATTATCTGGCACATTAAAAAGTCCAAAGACCAAATAAGAGAAAGGTGCCTATGCTGCACATTTGTAGAGAAAGACATTCAGTGTATCACTGTATCTCCACCTCCACTGTGGCCATTCCACGTCATTACTGACATTATTATTTTTTTCAGACATTAGGAAAGTAAACTTTCTTTCCCCAACCCCCTCACCCAGAAGTGCACAGTAAGCAAAATCGCCAACAGCACTTGGCACCAGGCAATGAGAAATGGGGTAGTTTGAAATTTCGGGGAAAAAAAAATCATTCCAGGATCCTCCCCCTCCTCAAGAATTTCTTTGCCATCATTCGAGCCCAGAATGAGTTCTCTCTGAAGTCCATCAATGAAAAGCAATGGGGAAAGGAGCAAAAGAGAGGGAGTTTTAAGAGAGGAGCCATCCGTGTGCAGACATCTGTCCCCCTGGAGGGCCCTCTGGTTCATTTATTCTTCCTTTCAGCACACATTCAGGCAACGGGCTCTTGCTCTGTGCCAGGTATTAAGTTCCGCCCTAAGTAATCTTCCAGTGGGTTTCCAGTGTGTATTCCAGCAACAAATCCACTACCCAGGACCAGGGAACCTACCACCTTTGCCAACACCCTGGGCGGGTGGCTATCCAGACCCGAAGTCCGAAAGGACCTTTCACTTGGCAGAAATCTCTCCCTGAGGTCAGAGGGTCACCGGCCTTGTTCCCACTGAAAGCATCTGCCTTTTCTCAACCAGCTGATCCACCCCCTGGAAAAGTTAAGTTGGCGGCGAGTGGGAAGAGGGGCACCGGGGCCATCCTCCAGGCTCAGCACCCCCGCCCTGGTTTCTCTCCCATGGCTACCGAGAAATATTTATTTCCAGTAGATGGGCTCCAGTGGCTACTGAAGCCGAACACGCGGCCACCATCAGAAAGCCAAGTCATCCCAGAGATAAAGATAGATCTATGACATACCAAGCCCCGGCCTTACAGTGGCAGCCCCAAGAGATGTGGGTTTCGGCTGAGAAACCACAGCGCAATTCACCGGCGCGTTGCCGGCAATCTCCTTCCATCCTCCAGGGATGCTGGCTAAAGGATAAAGACAATTGAACCGGCGAACAGGGGAAAAAAAAAGGATCGATACTTACCCCTAGGCGTCTGCTCCGGATCCTCACGTACCCTTGCTTCACTATATCATTAAAATTGGAAGCCATCCCGGACAGCTGGTGACCCCCCTCACCCAAGCGCACGCACCCTAAGTGGCTTTGGGGAGGGTCGAGAGCGGGGTCCAGAGAAGGCTTTGGGGTGGCGGGAGGAGAAAGTCGAAAAGGTGAAGCTGCTAGGGCTGCGGCTCGGCGTGGCTTCAGAAGGCGCACATCACTTTCTCTGTCCCCCAAAGCCTGAAAGTGGGCGGCCGGCTTGCAGCCACTTTGAGGGAGCGCAGAGAGCGCGGCGCCGCGAGGCGAGGCTGGACCGCCGGCGTCAGCTGACTCATCAGCCAGCCTGCCAGGAGGAGGAGCGGCGGCTGCTCAGGGATCCAGCCCTGCCTCTTCCCGGGGCCCCGGAGGAGGAGGAGGAGGAAAAGAAGGAGGAAGGGGGTTGGGGGAGGGCGAGGAGGAGGAGCCGCGCGGGTCCCGCGCCCGGCGGTGGCCACCCGCCTGCAGACCCACTGAAACGCGCTCACCCTCCACCTCCTCCCCTCCTCTCCCGCCCACCTGGCCCGACGCCCTTCCCCTGCCGACCCCTCCCCTCGTCCCAGACCCCGGCATGCCCCTACCCGCCCGCGCACCTCGCCGACACCCACCGAGATAACGCCGGGTCTCTTCTAGCTCCCGGCTTATTTCAGATGGAGAGGAAATTTCACTTTTTTCCCAGCCGCCGCCTACCCTTGCCTCTCCCTTCAGCCCCATCTCTTCCCTGGGAAGGACTGGCTTTTACCTCTGCCGCGCGTGTCTGGGGAGATGGTGTTGCCATGGTTTGCCTTGACCTTGGCATATGAGGGTAGGGCTATTGTCATGGCTTAAGCTGCGTGCTTCCTCGGGTTTCCTTGACATCCTTGACCCAGCCCTCCGTGATATCATTTGCCACATTTTCCTTGTTTGAGCCTGTCTCTCCCGCCCGAATGTGAGTTTCCCAGGGGCTGACCCCTGGCCTCATTAATTCGTGTACCCCCAAAGCCTGGCCCAGAGCAGGTGCTGAATAAATTCTTAGTGCCAGGCACCTGCTAAGCCCTTTACATGGGCTTATTGAAGCCCTCCTGTATCATATGAGGTAACACCTCCCCCCACCTTATATGAATACCAGGACCATATTTATGCCTCCCTAGCCTGGCAATAGAGCTCATGTTCATAGCCATGACTGGATACTGCCTATAGAACAAGACAAAAGAGAAGTCAGATTTTTACATGCACCTGCCCCTGGCTGCACTACCTTCCTGAAACATGTTTGGGTTGATAACCACTAACATTTATAGGCACCAGGCATTAGGTATTGTGTTAATTCTGTTAAAGGAAATCATGAGATAGTTACCATCATCCACATTTTATAGAAACCGAAGCTCAGAAGAATTAAGAGACTTGCCCCAGGTCCCACAGGAAGGGGGGTGGTGTGTGGCACCAGCTCTGCTGGTGAATACTGTCCTGTACCCCTTCTGAAGAGCAGATGTCATGGTGGAGGGAGGTTACTAGTGGTTTCCAAGGAAGATCTTTCTAATCACTTGCACTATCCACAAAGGCAAAGACGGCATCAGAAATTGACAATTCTTGTTCACTGGAGGTGACCAAACCGAGGCTGGGTGACATTTGGTCAGAGCTATTGAGAAGAGGATTCATTTATTTAGTGAATTGTTTGACCTGATGACATTCAAAGGTTTTTCAATTCTAAGTTTATATGAATCTTTCCTTTCTCACTGGGAACACTAGCTTTTAGTCACCTTGGTTTGATGGTTGTCAGTTAAAGAAGAGAATCACCCAAGAATGTGTCATAGGAGAACCGAGACTAAATTGGGACAATCAAAAAGCAAATATTCCGGCAGGGAGAACTCTTTTTGTTATATAGTAAACCATTAGCTCTGTCATCATGTTGTCATTCAAGGTAAATGATGTTTTAAGTTTAAATCTCTCACCAAAAGAGGATGAAACTGTTTTTAAAAATCATTTGGAGAGTTCTTTTTGAAGGCTTAGGACTTAAAAAAAAACTGTCCATGGATTGCCATGAAGTAGATGTGTACATGGAAGGCATTTATCTAACACGTCATTTGTAGAACAAACCCACAGTATCATAGAAACAAAGAATAAAGGAATTTAGGCATGAGGAGCTTGAAGTGAATGGCTCAAGATAACAGAAATAATTACTGACAAAAACTGAGACTGAGAAATCCATTCCTTGATAGTTAATGTTGAATTTAATCAACATCCATAAATAATTTAGCTAGAAGTTAGGAAACTAGAATCAAACTAGAAAATATCAAACCAGACGTGCAGAACTTTTTTTAATTGCAAGATTGAATCCAGCGTATGGTTTTGTTTGTTTGTTTTTGGTGAAGTCAAACTGATATACATGCAAAATACACACTGTGTCATACTGTTCAGAGGACAGGCAATATTGTGTCCATTGTCTGTACAAGACACAACTGTTGCAAAGGGGGAAAGGAGTAATTCACAGATATACACAATGTAAGCAGTGCTCATAGAGTCGCACAGTGCACAACTTGCATGACTGTGCACTGTCAAACACACAGTCACACACAATTTAGTTTTACCAGCGATCAAGTGTGATACACAAAAATGATTATTTCAATCCCTGCTTTTAACTCAATTTTTAACACTTGGAACTTCCTATTTGTCGTATCCACTTCTATTTGCTGCCTCAGCGTGCAAACTCCCTTCTTCCAGCAGTGATGACCACTGTCACTTGGAGTATACGTATCCCCTGCTCCCAGCACAAGTGTACAGCAGGTGCACTGCCTTCCTTCAGCTGTACTGATTGGTTTAGACATGGACACATGACCTAAGCTGGTGAATTAAAAGGTAATTACATTACTTCTGCTGAATGCTGGGGCAAAGATTCACACTGTGTTTGGCTGAAATGGAGTCTGGATGAACAGAGTCCAGGAGCTTGGGGAGTGAAGGCCACACAGAAGAAGCTGAGCCAAGAGATAAAGAGAAGCAAACCAAACCCCTCTAGTACTGTTGAACCCCCTTATCCAGCACCCCTGGAACCTCGTATGTTATAAAGGCATGTGAAGCTGGTGTAACAATTAGACCCCAAAATGCAATGACTTAGATTGGATAAAAGTCTATTTTACCTCACAATCCAGGTAAGCAGATAGGACGCTCAGTCCCATAAGTCATCCAGGGACCCAAGTTGGTGGGTCAGCTCTGGCAATGGTTTCCATCCCT
This sequence comes from Camelus ferus, assembly GCF_009834535.1. Taxonomy (NCBI): domain Eukaryota; kingdom Metazoa; phylum Chordata; class Mammalia; order Artiodactyla; family Camelidae; genus Camelus; species Camelus ferus. The sequence goes on along the minus strand of NC_045714.1, from coordinate 8,715,499 downwards.
GGGACTAGTTAACTGCCCCTCGCAGGAAGGAAGAAGAGCACATGGAGGGAAATTAGCCTCCAAATACAAATTTCATCCAGATATTTCAAACCTCTCTTTCTCTTGCATTCCGCTGACCAACAGGTTGTCACTTGGCCACTTCTGTCCCCAAGGGAGAATAGGGAATGTGGTCTCGGTTCTGGCATGGCTTTATTTCAGGGAGAACAAAACTGAATCGGTATTGGATGGGTCAGTTGGTGTTTTCTACCTCTCTGCGACCATTCATGGACTGTTTAGTTGCATAAGGTTAAAAAAAAAATTCCCCCTTTTGCTTAAACCAGCTCAGACTAAAGTTCTGTCACTTGTAATCAAAAGGGGTTCTGTTTAAGGCTCCATGGTATGATTTGAAACCTCAAGAATCTCAACTAAATTGTATACAGACACGCCTAGACGGCCCAGATTACTTGAGAAAATTCTAAGTGTTTTTGTGGCATTTTCTCATAAAGTTAGAGAGAAAGGTGACAGTGACCTCAGGTCCAATTTGGTCCAAACTCTGTCATCTGGGAATTACTTCTCTCTCAACTCTGTGATTCTGGTGGAGTGGATGGAGATCACCACCAGCTCACCCACCACACGGTTGGACACCTGATCAAGTCTGGCCAATCAGAATGCACCATCTCTGACACAGGGATTGGCACAGAGATGGGCATGTGACCTAGAAGAGCCAATCAAAATCTCCTCTTAGGTTAACAGATGAAAACACTGAGATGCACAGCTGCATGGTCATATTGTTTCCAAAATGTGAGCCTAGTTGGGAATAAAGCCAAGAAAGGAGAAAATCAGATAAGAGGCAGAGCTAGAGATGCAATCATCCCTGAAGCCAGAACTACCTTTTCCACTTCTCAGCCACATGATCCACGTTTTCTGTTTTGTCTTATTTATCTGCACCCATTTGATGTGGGTTATAAGGAGCACACTCCCCAGGGCTGGGACTAGGATGAAGCACTTACAGAGCAAAATTTAAGGAGGCACTTGCTCTCAGGGCTGTGTGAGTGCTGAGCCTCCATTTGCAAGACCCTGAGGGTGAGTACTTCCTTAAATCGGACCTTCTAGGAGTTTCTTGTCTCCAGTCCCCACCCTGACTGCTGCCTTTCTTAGCTCAGACTGCTGTATCAGAATATGTAGACTGTGTGGTTCAAATAACAGAGGTTCATTTCTCACAGTTTTAGAAGCTGGGAAGTCCAAGATTAAGTGCCTGCAGATTCCTCTTCCTGCTTGCAGGCAGCGGCCTTCTTGCTATGCTATCACATGCCAGAGAGACAGAGATGGCTCTGGTCTGTCTTTCACTTCTTAGAAGAGCACTAATCCTAGTTATGAGGGCCCCACCCTCATAACCTCTCTAAATCTAACTGCCTCCCAAAGAGCCCACCTCCAAAATACCACCCTGCTGAGGGTAGGGCTTCAATGTGTGAATTTGGGTGGAACACACACATTCAGCCCATATCACTACTCTTATTAAAAGCATATGAATTAAAACGAAAGGAGGATCAGTTCGCAGTGGATTACATATAGCAGTATTCTGTTTGGACATCTCGTTGTTATGAAACAAAACTATATCATGCACCGAAATAGAACTCTATAACCATAGCGTGGCAGGAATTAGCCCAAGGGTGGCCTAATGCAATATATTCAGAGCAGAAATCCACTCTATCAGCGGAGGGTATAGCTCAACGGTAGTGCACTTAGCATGCACGAGGTCCTGGGTTCAATCCCCAGAACCTCCATTTTAAAAATTAAATAAATAAATAAATAAGTCCAATTACCTCCCCCTGCAAAAATTAATTAAAAAAGAAAAAGAAGAAAAAATCCACTCTAGCTTGAAACACGAACAACTCATGCCTTGCTGTCTACATTCCATCCAGCCAATCACCATCATCATCACCATCATTCTCTGTAACAGGACAGAAAATGCAGAGGCTTCTGCACTTTCCCAGAGCAGGTGTCCAAGCTTCATCAAAGGCAGCTGTACTTTTACCAAGCACCACAAAGCACCAGGGCAGAGGCTGAAATGGCATGTGTCCAAAATCTTTACCCAAAATAACTTGAGCTCTGGCCCCGTTGCCTGCTGCTCTCAGTGGGAGCACCACAGAAACATATGCAGCCTTTTCTGGGCGGAGTAAGGCGGCGTCAATGAGAAGGATCCGGCTATCCCAGAGGACGGGGTTGTGGCTCCCTTCACCGGGCCTTAACCCGCTAAAGAAGGACGACCTGGGAGGTGACACCCAAGTCAGGCCTGCTTCTCTGCTTCCTTCCTGCGTTCACAGATCCTGACTGAGCACCTGCTATGAGCGCAGACTGTCACTCACACACACACACCCCCGCCCCAGATAAACAAGGTCCAGGTCCTCCTGGGGCTTATCCCCCAGGAGAGAGAACAAACAAATGAGCAAATAAACAATTCAAATCACTGCAGATGGCGATAAGGAAGTGAGCTGAGTGCTATGTCGGGACTAGCCAGCAGCCCTACATCAGGGAACAGAGTCAGGGATGTCTTCTCTGAGGATGTGACATTTAAGCCAACAACAGGGAAGAGGCAGCTATGTGAAAGGTCAGGGGGACGGCTTTCCACCCAGAGAGAAGAGCGCTTGGAAAAGCCGGCGCGCAGGAAAGAGCTCGGCCAGTTCAGGCTGCTGAGGGGAGGAGGGTGTGTCTCAAGACCAGGGAAGGAGGGAGCGGTGGGGAAGGCAGCCCCACAGGAAGGACGGGACCACCCAACCCACTCCCAGCAGCCGCGGCGGGGGGACTGCATCCCACTCAGGAGGAGGAAACCATGACGGGATGGCTGGTTTAGATTTTTAAAATATCATTCTCTCTGATGAATGAAAAACGGATTAGAAGGGACTTGACCGGAAATGGTGAGACCGTATAAAAAATCTAGTTCTAAGGACTTTACCAAAAAATCTTTCGGAAAAGAGAAATAAAGCTTCCTGATGAGAATGTAAACTTACATCAACTGACACAACTGTTTTGGAGCATAAGTGACGCTATCTGTTAAAATTTTAACACTTTGATCATTGCTTATCCTAGGTCCTCAACAATCCCAGTTCCGGAAACGTATCCAAAGACACAAATATTTAGTTACAAGAATATTCACTGCAGTGTTGTTTATGATTATACATATATATATATGCATTTTTTCACATGGAAGTGTGGGCATACATGCAGTCAGATTTCCAAAACAGTCGGATCGCTCAAATGTAATCATCCCCCATCAGACTTTGTTTATCAAGAAGTGCTTTCTCCAAGGCCGAATGAAAACTCCGAAGGGTCGCTGGCCTTTCTGATGACTCCAGGGTACTAAAGGTTCCCTTTCAGCTTAAGAACTACGTAACACCGACATCTTTCAATTTAGGGTTTATCCATCAGCCCAGTTCAGGACTGGGAGTGCGGTGAGGGAGGAGAATGGAGTCTTCACCGATTTTCTGCTCTGCCTCCTCTTCCATTAATAACTACAGGATTCAGGACCCCCCAGGAGTGGAGCCCAGAGGGAAAGGAGAGCCCAGAACAGAGTCTGCCTCGGGGTGGAGGCCCTCTGGGCTGTGGGCGTTTAAAAGTCTGCTCATTCTCTCTTGGAGCTGTTGTGAGTTCCTCAGAGACATACCTGCTGAGAGCTCACCTTCCATCCCTGCTCAGTTGGCCTCCCTTCACTCCCCAGTCCCCCAGATCCCAATGCTCCAAGCCTATGTTCTGTTCCCTTTGCCCTTCCAGGCAGTCCTCTTGATGGACTGATTCTGAGACAATCCCTGCCTGTTCCCTCTGTGCGGGCAACTGGCTTGAGGGGAAACTCACCCAGCATTGCCCCAGTAATGAACGGTCAGCTCACTCCCAGGGCAGCCACCACTCTTATCGCTGCCCCACGTCAAGGCAACTAGTCGACTGCAGGCCTCTACCCGCAGATTACTAAGGAGTGGGTCAGCTCCAGTCCCTGTGTCCACCACACTCGTGAGGACTCAGGTCTCAGCCTTCTGTGTGAGTCTCTTGGAAACCCCTCCCTTGCTGTGAAGTAACGGAAGCTCCCCTTCCCTGCCCCATCGTGGGGGGGGGGGGAACTCTCTGCAAGGCGCCTTCCTTCTTTAATCTCTTGACACACAATGTCCTGTTGAGGCTGGAGGTATCTGATGAACTAATGCAGACCAAATGGTTTTGAACTACCCTTTCTGCACAGACAGCCCAGCACCTTGCTTTGGGATGTTTTCTAAAGGTACCACCGCCCCCTCGCCTGGCTTTGGGAGGCTTCCACTGAAATTGAGTCATCAGGAAAGGTCACATTTTATCATTCTGTTACAAATCCCTATCACGACCATTAAAACAGATGTAAAAGAGGTCCCTTCTAATTTGTCCTTTCAACAAACATGATAGGAGCCAGGCCTTCTAGGCACTGAAGGGTCAACGGAGCAGACAGATAGAGAGCAGACTCTGCCTTCATGGAGCTGACAGTCCAGTGGGAACACAAGATATTAATAAAATTCTCAAATCAGTGTAAAATTCTGCACCAAAGAAAGCGACATGATGTTAGGACAAGGAGAGAGAGCCCCTGTGGATGATGGGGGATGGAGAAATGTGGGGGCTGAGATGGGAAGGAGAAAGCGCTGTTACCTGGGGGAGGGGAGGGGGAGGGTGGGGGGGAGAGGACCCTGTGCTCATGTCCCAGACAGGGGAGCACACGGTACGTTCAGAGCAGAAAGCTCAGGGCGACTGGAACTTGGAGAATGAGAAGAGGGTGGTGGGATAGGAGGCCAGAGGAGATGAAAGGGCATCTCATACACTAATTATAAGTGATCTATGCAGTCTGGCCCTGTTTTTTTTTTAATTATAGATATAGATACATAGATATATGTATACACACCAGGTCGAATAAATCTACACTAAAATATTAGCAGTGGCTATTATTTATGGGCAGAAGTAAAGTATTGAAGGTACTATTGTCTCCTGTGTGTTTTTCTAAAAATAAATTCCAAATGCAATTTAAAAAAATTGAATGACTCTTTCTGCACAGTGGACCTCACATCTTAAGTTTTATAACCAAGGACGCCAAAGCAAGCCTAAACTTCCAGTGAACTTGACTGGGATTCAAACTTTGGAGCCTTGGGATCAAGAGGGTTCTACCAAATGTTCAAGTTTCTTTTCTGATGAGAAGAGGCCTCCACTCTGCAGGCCAACGCCAAGCCAACCCAGGAAAATCTAGGCCCACACACGAGAAAAAGACCAGAGACAAGCACCCAGATGACAAAGGCATTGGCATTCAGAGAGCCCGTTTCCAAACGAAACGTGTGTCCAGCCGTTGTGGCAAGATTAGAAGTCAGTATTCCAGAGGTCTCCTCAGGGCCCTTTCCCTAGTTCACTGAGCGACTCTGGCCAGGCCCCGAATTCCTCCTGCCTCACAGCCCGATCTGGAAAACAGAGATAAATGGGACCAGCCTTATTGGTACAGTCTGTTGAGGTCCCCGGGTAAAATGTGCCAAGAGGGCAAAGTCTTGCGTTCAAAGTGTTCTGCCAATGCTAATTAATCCTCACAGCACCCCCAAGCCCTGTGATATTATCCACATTTCGCGGCTGAAGGACCTGAAGCAGAAAGAATAAATGACTCGTCCAGGGACACGGAAAGAAGCCTGCTCCGAGAAGGGGGATCAGCGCTCGACAGCACTGGCATCCGAAGAGGCGGCGTGGTAACTTCACTCAGAAAATACAACTAAACTGCACCTGGAACATTTCTATTTTGAAAACATAGTTCCTGTGTCGATGAATTATAAGGCAGCAAAAACCCCAGGCCCATTTACAATAAAATACGACAGACAGATCCCTATGCAATCTTAGGAACTCCTTTCTTGGACTGATGACTATAATTCGCTGCACACATCAATTTCACTTGTATCTCAATGGACAGAGCTTGGTCACGTGACCCTGGCTTCACAAAGGGAGAGGGGAGTGGGGAAATGTGGGTTTTATTCAAGGCAGCCAAGAGCCAGGCTAAGCACAGGGGTCTCGGGCAAAGGCAGAAGGGCTGCCTGGTTGGGGACTGGGTCAGGGAGAACCTGAGAGGAGGGACTGACCAGTTAGGGAGATGCTGGGCACAACGAGGCATCCTACCGTCCTGCTCTTAGCATGGTTAACAACAAAGTCACAGTCTTCCCAACACTATCCCCTCTAATATTTACAAATTATACCAGTTAGCATGTGTTTAGCTGAAAATAGCGTAAAGCTCAGACGCCAGAATCTCAGATCAAAGGCATTTATTGCTATAGTTCCTGAAATCTAAGATGCCATTAATTTTAAAGTACACGACCACTTGATGCACTAGTAAGGAAGAAAAATGATGACCAGCTTAACTTTTGGTGCCAATGACTAACTGCGAAAATTTTTAACAGCTTCATTGAGGTCATTGACATATGACAAACTGCACATACATAAAGCATAAAATGTCGTAAGTTTTGACAAAGGTTTACACCTGTGAAATCATCACCACCATCAAGGTAATAAATATACCCACCCCCCCCACCAAAGTTTCCTCATGTCCTGCTGTCTCATGCCACCATACAATAGTGGTAATCATTTTGTAACATATAAGTGGACCAAACCAGCACTTACGTACCTTAAACTTATACAATGTTAGGTGTCAATTATATCTCAAGAAATTAGGGAAAACGTATTTTTCTATGCCTGTTACTACAGCCTGCCTTTTTCTTCTCTTCATTCTGTGGAGGCACGTACAGGCTGATACACTTAGACCTACCTAGTCATTACACTACTGAATCATATTCCATCCTATGACAATGATACATTTTATTTCTCCTTTCTCCATTGACAGACATTCAAATTATTTCTATTTTAGCCCATTACAAGCAACAGACATTAAATTGTTATGCCTAAAATATGAAGGGCCATCATCGTTCTAAAAAATATCTAAAATCACTGACAGCCATTGACACTCAATATCAGAATTCTTAAAGAATACAGGCGCTTGTGGGCTTTTTTTTTTTTTTTAATGAAATCAAATGATCAATAGCTCTTCTAAGAAGCCAGTGCAATAAAAAAAAAAAAGTGTGCTTTGCAGAAGCTCGGCAGCAAGAATGAAAATAATATTTTTTTAAATACTTCTTTGATTTCCCTGGTAAGTTTCAAATGTGAACTCTCACATGGGTCTATTTAAATAACTGCAAACATGTAACTACGAATGATGGAAGCAAGGAGATGTAGGACAATGCATTAGTGTTTCAGCTGGAAAAAAGATAACATTTGGTTTTCCTTCTGAAGTAGCTTCGACAAGATTATGTTCCATTTGCACACAGAATAAAATCCACTGGTCTATGAAGTCAGACATGCCCCCAAGTCCTCATCCACCTCCCTGACGTCATCTGCCTCCTGCCTCTGCTCACCCCCCACCATCCACAAAAGTCTTCTTCCTGTTCCCAAAATACACCAAACTCATTCCCCCCTCAGCATCTTAGCATTCGCTCGTTCCTCTCTTTCGAAGCCTCTCCCTTCAGATTTTCACATGGCTGAACCCTTCTTGTCACTTAGGTCTCAGCTTGCATCACTTCCTCCAAGATGCCTTCCTTGATATCCAAATCCAAATTAGCTCCCTTCTTCCAACCAAGTCACTTGCCCTCATAAAACTCTGGGTTTTTTTTTTTTCCCCAAAGTACCACAAATTGAAATTACCTTGTTTCATGATGTGTTAAACTGTCTCCCATTTGTTCACAGTCTCCCATGGGAGTAAGGACCTTTCTAATTTGTCCACTGTGAGCCTCAGTGCCTAGTACGACCCCCAGCATCGTGAATGAATGAATGAATGAATGAACGAAGGCTATTATTTGATATTATGTCCTGAGATGCTGAACAAACAGTAGAAAACAATTAATTTCTGCATTGCCATCTCATGTACAGCTTCCTTCGGGGTGAGCCATTTATAGGTAAAGACCCCCACTCCTTACCACATTGCTATAAATGAATGCGGTTAAACATCAATGGACAGTGCTCAAGATACACCTGTTCAGAAAGGTGCCACATATCAAAGAAAGAAATCTGGATAAATAAGTAACATCAACCAGCAGCTCTGGCCTTAGGGGTCAAACAGATTTGGTTTGAATTCCTCCTCCACCCTTTACTCTCTCTCTGAACCCGTGGTTCTCCACTGGAGGGATTCTGTCACCCAGGGAATATTTGTCTGGCGACATCTTGATTCTCGTAACTGTGTGTGGAGGGGAGCTACTTGCTTTTGTGGGAAGAGGTCAGGGATGCTATAGACACCCTCAATGCACAGGGCAGCCTCCCAACTAAGAATTATCCAGCCCCAAATGCCAATAGTGTGGAGGCTGGGAAACGCTGCTTTAAAGAATTACTTAATCTCTCCTGTACTCAGTTTTCTCAGGTGTAACTTGGCAACAAACAATATCAACCATGTAGGATTAGGAAAAAATATATTTAAGGCACTAAAAACTGGGTCTTGATTTAAAGTCTACAAATACATTTTGTTTTCATTATGAGCATCACATGTTATATTGCTTACTACTTGCTTCTATTTATTACTTATATAGGAAGGCATGTGGCTCCTTCTGTGACAGGTTTTTTGGTTTTTTTTTCTCTGTCTTTGAATCCTCAGTTCCCAACAGAGGGTCTGGTAGATGCCTTAACACATGTGGTCTAAATTATCTAAATTAAACATTGAATTATCTAAAACATCTTATACTTTGCTCTCATTTTGTCCTGCTCTCTCAACATTAGTCTGACCACTCCTATAAGTGCTGTCCCCTACATGTACAAGTTTCTTTTTAATTTCTTATTATCTTGCTGGCCTCTTAAGTCAAGGATTGAATTGGGTGACACAGACATTAATGATCTGGACCCTTACCTGGATTTGTCATCATCTTCCGCCTCCATCTCTCTGATTTACTAGAGGCAACACATTGGTCTTCTTGCTATTTCTTGACAAGCCAAGCAAGATCCTGCCTCATGGCCTTTGCACTTCCTCTGGCTAGAATGCTCTTCTCCCTGGATACCAACATGAGATCTTACATGTTCATTTTTTCTGGTTATGATGGGGTTGAGCATTGTCATAATTTTACGTTCTATTCATGTTTTCTGTGCAATGTGTGTTCATGTCTTTTGCCCATTTTTTTTTACATATTTTTGTTGTTATTTCTAGGAGTTTTTTCTTAATGTATTCCAGATAACAATTTTTTTGTTGGTCGTAAGTGTTACAAAAAGCCTTCTGGCCTGGAGTTGTCTTTTCTTTTTCTTCACGGTGTCTTTGAATCAACAGAAGTTTTAATTATCATTCGAGTCTAGTTATAGATCATTTCTTTTCATGGTTAGTCATTTTTGTGTCTTACGAAATCCTTCAGGATCCTAATGTCACACGTATTCTATATTTTTTCCCACAAGTTTTAGTTTTGTTTTTAACATTTACATCTTTAATTCAGTGTGAGTGTTTGTTTTACTGGGAGAGAGAGAGGTGCCTTGGAAGATTGGGATCTAATTTATTCATTTCCACGTGGAAACCACTGGAATAGCCCTGCCCCACATCAGCCTACAACATCTCATCTGTCACAGATCTGACTTCCCCACCCGGGGCAGTTTCTGCGTATTCAATTTTATGCCTGTACCCACCCCCTTAGGGATTATAGCTTCCTACCATCTTTCCTCCTTCATCTAAGCCAGCTTCTTCTTGGGTTTTTTCCGCATTTTTTTGGTTTTGTTGTTTTTTTTTTTCAGGCCCTTTTCCTTTCACTCTATCCTAAACGCTGATGTTCCCTGGGGTTCAGTGAAGTCAAGTCCTCTCTTATTTTCTCATGCCACACCCATTCTTTAGGATCCCATTGCCATCTACAAGCATATACATCCCAAACATGTCTGACTTGTGGTTTGTCTCCCATGTGCCATGACCACGTATACAAAAACAGTAGACCACATACACCGAGTGCGTACTGTGTGCCAAGAACAATCCGGGAGCTTACTGTGCACTCACGGACCTGACCAACAGTCCAGTGTGGCAGGTGCAACAGTCACTGCCCGCAGCCTCCAGCAAGAAAGCTGTTGTGTACGGAGGCTAAGAAACTGGCTCAAGCTCTCAGAGCCAGCGAGTGTGGGGACGAAGGCTGTGAACTCGTGGACAGGACAGCGCTCACACTCAGTCACCAGGTTCGCTGCTTCCTGGGCAGCTCTACCTACCTGTCCCCAGCACATCTCAAAATTCAGTGTGCCCCATGTCGACTGAAATAAAATGCACCACCTGAAAGTTGAGACTTATGTTTTACTGTTAATTGAAGAAAAGCAGACATCTCAAGTTCAGGAATTTAGAGCTTTTCTATGTAGGGGAAGGTGCAAAGGTCTGGACTCATTGAAATCATCCTTTTGATATGCACCTTAGCTACCCAGGGCCAGTCTCTTGTTCTTTCACATCCCTCTGGGAGTCCCGCTGGGGGCCGGGCTGCCTGCATGTCTGCATCCTGAGTCCCCCTACTCACTGTCAGTGCAGGGCAGCTGATGACATGATGGCCACAGCATGGCTTGCAATATTTTTCCATTCACATCCAACCTGAACTATTGCCAATGGGAGTTTTTCAGTGTCCTGAGAGGAACAGTGTGTGTGCACACGTGCGCACAAGTGAGCATGCATGTTCACAGGGAAAAAAATGATACGGATGCTTGCTTTTTACTTATTTTGTTCATATTCAATTTATAAAATTCACCAATTTAGAGACCTAGATGCTTAAAAAAAATGGGAGAAACTAGGTGCAGAGTACAGGCGACCTCTCTATATCTTTGGAACTTCATACAGATCTGTAAGTCTTTCAAAATAAAAAGTTTTTAAAAATCTGGTTGTTCTTTTTAACTTCAACTGTAAAAAAAAATTTGTATTGTATTTATTGGTTTTGCATAACATGACTTTCACTTCTAAGGACTCTTTGAATATTGCTTGGTTCATTTTCAAACTTAAATATCTTTTCACATTTTAAATTCTATTTATAAATTTAATCTATTTGATTTCCTTCTTTGGACTTTAACTATCTACTTAGCATATAGCATGTTCCCCAATACAAATATTTTTTATGAATTTAAAATGTGTAAGTACCATGAGCCTAAATAAAGTATCTCGATGCTTAGTAAAACTTAAATCATAAGCCCAAATCGAATTCTTCATTTACTTTTTGTTTTGTTTTGTAGAGTTACAAAACTTTTACTTCAATAGACCAAATTCTTTTAAATTTTATAAGTAGATTACTAAAAAGACTAAATACAGGGGGAGGGTGTAGCTCAAGTGGTAGAGCACATGCTTAGTATACACAAGGTCCTGGGTTCCATCCGCAGTCCTTCTTCTAAAAATAATTAAGTAAGTAAACCTAATTACCCACCTCAAAAAAACCTAATATGTAACAAATTGTCAGTACTGTGGTTTTGATTCTGTTAAACCTGTTTTACTCAATTGTAAATCTTCCTGGCTTCCAGGAGGCATAGAATTTAGGAAAGTGAGAATCAGCTCAGTTTATGAAGGTGCTGAGATTCAGTGCTGAGATTCTGGTAACCATCAACTAACACAAAAACAACTTCATTCACATTCGAATTAGTTTTGGGGGGTTCCCGGTTCTGCGGGGCTTAAGGTTCCCAATGCCTGGGGCACTGAGGGACGGAGTCATCTCAACAATGCTTTTATTCATGGTGGACTCCACCCCAGAGCTGCTAAGTCACAGACCACAGAAGGTAAGACAAGGTGACCTGTCTGGTCACTTTGGCTGCACTTCTGGATTCAAGTTATAGTCAAGATCCCAGTTCTTCAATCTGCTCCCAGAAGTGTGCAGCCCCGCTCTGCTTGCACTCTTGACTGGAATTTGCATTTCTCCGGCCCTCGAGATGTGTCACAGTTTTCTGTCTAAGTCTGAATACCAGTGGGGTTGTCAGGATTCCTGAATTTCTGCATAATCTTTCCTTCCATGGAGCACACAAAGCTTGCTGATATTTAAAGTGGCATCCCTTTGAGCTTTGCTTTCTCACTTTGATTTGGAGAAAGGACATCACTCTTCTGATTATTTCACAGTCCCCCTCAAACTTATCTTCCCCCTTCCCCTGCAGACCTCCAAGGCTCTTCTCCATCACTTCCCCCCACACCTCAGCTCACTCTCAATAACTGGCATTTCTTAGTGCCCTAACCCCAGACATCTTCATCCTTAATTCTTCTTTCTCCTACATTCTCCCTCCTCAACAGTTTTTGATTTATCTGTTTTGGTGCCCTTTTATTTTATGCATAAAGTCACATGACCATATTTTTTCAGAGTTGTGTAGCATCAAAATAAAATGAATCTCTTTTACAATGTTAACAATTTTTACTCTGAATTCTAAATTCATGCATTCGTATACTCCCTCACTGTTTTTGCAATGGTCTGAGACATCACTGCTCACCCTTTAGTTTTAATTATTTATCATTCTAAAGTATAAGTCTTCGATTAGTATGTAATTGAATGCATCTTTTCATAAGGTAGTTTAATTCACTTTCATTTTTAACATTCATTGGTATATTTTGTCTTCCCCTTAATTACTGTTTTCTGATTTTATACTCTTTTTTTCTTTACTTATCTTTCCTCCTTTTTTCTATACAAGCTATGTTTTCTTTTCAATTTTTAATAAAGCTGATGTTAAAAAAGTGTTGTTGACAACTGGTACCATCAACATCAACATACTCACTGTCTACAGTAACATGACTCCAACACGCCAGGAAATTCTTGCCCCGAAAAATGAAGTTGCAATAACTTTATTGTTTTCTCTCAGGAACTTGCTGAAAATCCCATTTATCTGCACAATACACTATTCTCCTTGTTCTCTTCAGTACAAGGAACAAAAGTCCCTTCTTCCTATTAAGCAACAGATTGCTCAAGTGGATTCATCAAATTACTGTTTATTCTTTAAAGACTCACTTCAAAATCTTTACCTCTCTGCATCCATCAGTCCTCAACTGTTATAACACAAACGTTGCCAAATCCCAATCAGGTGCCTGCATTGAAAGATTTACCTTAAATCAGACCACAAAAAACCTCACAGACATCCCACTTTGGGCTTCCCCTTTAAAGATGCTACTAAGACTGCCCTGTCTCACTGCAGTAAACAAGAAACTTGGCTTGGCTTGGTCTGCAGGTTATTTTGATGATCTCTTTGGGGAGTCAGCTGTCAACACCATCTTATTTTTATTCCCCTGGCAGTTAGCTTTATAATTGTGTGCATATTTTTTTCATGTTTATGTCAAATATTTTTGAAGTCTAACTTTTTGTAAGAGGTTAAAATGTAAGCAGTTTTTCCCCCCCAGACTTGACCCTTTTTCCCAGTTTTTGTTCATATGATATGATATAATACAGAATTATAATGATAAAGATGATGGTGATTTTACATCATACATGTTCTTTCAATAATTTCCGACATTTTCATTAGATTTTATAAACATATAAACATCCATGATGGAAATTTTACCACATTTTATCTTCCATCTCTGTGTGTGTATATATATATATATATATATATATATATATATACACACACATACACTGTATACATACATATCTATTCTATAATATGCATATAACCTGAGATTTTTCAATCCATAGATCTATTATTCATTTTTTCTGCACGTTCTCATTCAAAAATTATTTCTGAAATTTGCTACTCCTTTCACATTTAAACCCTATTATAAAACTGCCTCTCCCTTGATCACTGATGCTTTTTCATACTGTCATTTTCCTTCTCTGAAATTCTTTGATGCAATCTGTTGAATAGCAGGAGGGTGTCTTTGATTTTATTTTTAGGAAAAGGCCTACATTTTCCTGCCAGTAGAATGACCTCACAAGTTTACATGCAAATCAGGCAAAGGTCATGTGTGGTACACGGAATTTTACTGGATATCATTGTTAACATCTCCTCAGTTATGTGAGTTTGAGAACATATTATTTTAAAAATGAGCTCATCAAACTGACAAGTCTTTATCCTTGGGTAGAAATTATACTTACATGTCTTTAAAATTCTATCAAATTCATAAATCTGAGTTAGCAAGGATCAATGTTACGTGTGTTAAGATGTGGGGTGGTAGGGGCAAGAAGCAAAAGTAAAACCAAAGCAAGCGATGGGTCCAAGTCACAGACTCTGTGAATAGACAAATGAAGTCACAAACATGGGTAATTTGAATTTGGGGAAATAGGCAAACTGATCACATCCTGAAGTTCCCGAGACATGAGAAGGAGACTGTAAAATAGACTTCAATGAGTCCCAGCAGGGTAGTCACTCAAAATCCAGGCAGTCTCCTGGATGTAACTGCTGGTCATGAATAAATCCAGTTAATTGAAATGATAACCATATTCCTTAAATATGAACACAATTGTTAAACTTTAAAATTAAGTTTAAAAATTTTAGGGTTACAAAATCATAGTATTAGTATTTTTCTGTAAAGATTGAATTTGTACACCCTTTATATATACACATTTGAAACATCTTAAGAAAATAAAAACTTTAAATCTGTATAAGTTTAAATACTAGTAAATGAAAAAGACTTGATAAATATTCGAGAAGGTTGTTTTTATTAATTCAGTCTCTTGAGGGAACTTAGAGAAAGCAGATATATTAAACTTATAAAAGCTGTTTAAAATATTTGAACTGTTTAAACTTGGAAAAAAGAGCCAAATATTTTTCAAAGATCCCTTAAAAGCGATTGCTAATATCTGCTGCATTTAAAAATAATAGATTTGTGAACTGTGCTTAAAGCCTAAGAAAAAGCTAGTTTCTTTTTTTACAGCTGCAACTTTGATAAATTGAAATCTTATTTTTAAAAAATAAAATACTTCTGAATAGTATTATCTATATGTACAAGCATCCCTTGAAGACACCAAAAAATCCTTGTATAAATATAACCGTCCTTTCATGTTGCTCATCAATCATTTATTTAATCATTAAACACAGATTCATTAAATGCCCTTTATAATCTACATAATGGGCAAGGCACTGATGATATGTGAGATACAAGGAAGGGTTACTAGTAGCAATATGTTCACACAGACATGAATTTTTCTGTTTTTATAAATTTTGTAAGAGTAAGATGTTTACGCATAATTAAGTTAGACGGCTGCTTCCTTCCCCATCAAATTCCTGCTTGCTACACTTCCCTTTTACCAGTGGTGTTAGAGTGGTGGTGAACGTTTCTCGGATCTAGCTAAGGGAACGATGAATTTAGAATACCCTGAGTTTTAGAGTGGGGTCCTTATAAGAAGAGGAAATTCAAGTGCACAGAGGGACGACCCTACGGAGAGGTAACAAGAGGGCGGCAGAAGAAACCGATCCTGTGGGCACGCTAAGTTTGGACTTCCAGAACTGTGAGAAAATAAATAAGTTTCTATTGTTTAAGACAAAAAAATAAAAAGAACACACTGAGTTTTAGTTTAGTTCGGTGTTAGTGGGATACATGATGTGATTCATTAGTCATTGATGTGTTCGATTAAATTTTTGCTAATTATTCTGGAGTGGGAATTGCTTCCTGAAAAATTCTCAGTGCCTACAGGACTGACTCTCCTGGCATCATGACACACATATGCAAAGACAGGATCACAAGAGCCATGCCCCTGCCCTCACAAGTATGTGGGCCGTGGAGGAGAAAGAAGGCTTGGCATGTTCAGAGTCAGAGGACAGTCTACGGAAAGTTCTGACACCAACGGTCTCTATCATACTTGATAGAGAAGCTACTTGATAATATAGCATAAGTAACGATAAATGCACCATACTTTTTCATTTCTCTTTTGATGGGAATTATGAGAATTTTAGAATTCTCAAATTCAGGATGTACAAACAGAGTAGCAGCACATTAAATCACATCTCAGCTCCTCTGACACATCTTGTCCTGAAGGAGTTTTGTGAAGCCAGACACAACCGCACACAAAACTGCTCCCAGAAGAGAAATAGTCAACCATATTAGAAGAAAGACTAAATTATCTTTCAGTTCTCCCTCTAGGAAATATTATTGTGAAATCACTGACACATGAAAGAAAGAACGATCTAAAGATATGCCCACAAAAAAAGACGTAGGAAGTGAGTACGACAGAGGTGCGAATCAGTTAATTAAAAAAACAAAACAAAACAAAACTATTTTTCTGGACTTTGGGGCTTTTTAAAAATCAGCTTTAAAATTGTGATTTATGATTTTTAATGATTTATTATTTATTTCATGATTTATTTTCTCATTCTAAGTAAATTTTTGCCCTGTATCGAATTTTGCTTTCATAATTTTATATACATTTTCTTTTTAAAGAGGGCTCTAATCATTATAAAAAACTTCAGGCCTCAAAAATCAAGATTAATCACTACTAGTGGACCAAACAGCTGAAGTTCCTGGGTTAATCGAACTTACACTGTAGTGGGAAAGTGTCTGTCCATTACCCTTGAACAGTAATAGTGATTGCCCTTGATTTTTGCTTTTTTAAATCTTTTTTTACTAAATCCATAGACATCATTTCATTTAATTCTGGGTTTTCGTATTGTAGAAGACTGGCATATTGGGAAACAAGACAACAGGGCAGTGAGGGGGGTGCAGTGGCATTATGACACTGAAAAAAAATGGTGCTTCAGTGGAAGACTATTCGTGTCTATAGCACACCCTCTGAGTTTCTAGAATCTAGCTCTGTTCCTTGACTTTGAGCTACGTCACAACTCTGTAAACTGTAGATGACTGACAGATAGACAAAGTACGTCTTATCCAGTTGAGGTTTAAACTGTCTTCACTACTACCCTGTGGAAAAACCAGTTTTTGTCTTTGCTTGCAATTCATCTCAACATTCCTTTACTCCAGAAAAAAATCTGTGAGTTTTGGCTTTCTCTCTGAACCAGTTATAACATCAGCCTGGGCCCCAGAGGAGTAAAATAAAGTCTTTAATACACTTGTTCGTTTTGATATCTGTATGTAAGGCATGATTTTACCTCTTCCTGAAAATTATCTTTCAGCAATGGTCAGGGCTGTCTAATTCCCTCTCTCCCAGAAGCCAAAGTCAAAGCTAGCCTCATTTTTGTTTCATTATAGATCATTTGATTTTTCCCTCTAGATACGTAAGTTATTTTTCGTTATCCTTGAAGATATAAAGTGTCATCATAGATGAATGTTTTTAGTTTGTTTTGACGTGGTGAATTTAAAAATGTAGTTGACAACCTTTAATTAAGACACAGCAAAACTTTCCCAAAAAATCATCCTGATTATCTTATTTGTGAACTCTCTGGTTTAGTGGAATTTGTGGATGTTACTGAATATTGTTTAAATGCAACAAACTACTGATTTTTCACATAAAAGCATTAAACCGTTTTAGAGTTAGACAAAGCCCAACAGACACTGTACAAGCCCACATTCCTGTGCCATTATTTTATTTCATGCCTATTGAGCCTATTTTGAGCCCTTCTAATGGTATTATCATCTTAAATTTCAAGGATAAATTTTTAAAAATCTGATGTGCTCTATGTTATTTTGATCTAAAAGTTGTTCTCCAGACAGATTATCTGAGATTGTTGTAATGCCGTCAGCAAGGCTCATCTGTCTTACAATGATGCAGTTTACGGAAGTCTTAGGCTTAAAGTGTCGCATATTTAGCATGCTCAGACTGTACGTTTAAATAAAGAGAAATGGTTATTTTTAGAAAATAAACGCACTGCTTCAAACCTGCCATTTTCCCATCTACATTTTCTTTTTCAAGACTTTCTTCTTCATTCATCACTTAAAATTCCCCTTCATGGAAAATGAACCATTTACTTTATTTCAGTGAATCCCACAATGAGTTGAAATACGTCAGGACCTAATCAATTTTATAGCTGGGAACAGTAGGAGTTCACGTTTTGGAAATATACTACCTGGATGCTATCCTAGAGTGTAGGACCTCTCCTTGCTCCCAGAGTTAAACTTCTTTTGAAAATGCAGGTATATCACAACACTAGGTAGAAAAAAATCCTTTCAGGACAAAGTTCACAATACAACTTAAGTGAAAAAAGAGAAAGAGAAGGAGACAAAATCACATCTGCTTTAAGATTATAATAAAGTAAAATTAAAATAAGCACATTATATTGAATTTAATTATTTTTAAAAGATATCCATAAAACACACAAAAGAACATTATCTCTGGATGTTGAGATTAAAAGTGATTTTAAGCTTCATATGTCTGCTTTTCTATACTTTAAGTTTCATATAACATGAGATTAAGAAAAAATAGTATTAAGGAGAAAGTTATTCTCTATGATGATAGAGTTCAAATTCTTCAGGATGGCATATAAAGAAAATACTTAAAGTATGGCCCCAGCCTCTCTCTCAGACCTCGTCTCTCACTGTCCCCCTCTCCACACACACCTCACATTCTACACTCCAGCCACACAGAGGAAATGATATGGAATCTATACCCCTCAGCCTTTGCACAATCACACTCCCTGCTTTTGTTGTTTCTTCCTTAAGGAAACCTTTCCTGATTTCTTTCAACAGCATTAGTTGTATCCACAGCATTTCGGAAATACTTCTTCAGTGGAACTGACCATATTTTGGCTATTCCTTTACATGTGTTTTCCACTCAGCTGTGGGTTCTCTGTGGGCAGGAACCACCTCTTATACATCACTGCACCTTCAGTGTCTGCCTGGTATCTCATGGACTCTGTATTTGTTGAATAAATGAGTGAATGAGCAATAAAACCCAGAAAAGATTATGGGAGCTTTTTTTTCCATTTCATGCGAACTTAACTTCTTGATAAGCCTGAGAATTCTTCCTCCATCCTCCATAAAATTACTGTCTGAATTGACATTCTCTTCTACAAGCTCGGTGAAAAAGCCAAATATGAATGGTCTATGTTGATGAAAACTTCCTTTTCTTCCAGGACAACCAGAAGAAACACGCCTTTTGTTATCTCTGGGGAGAAACTGGTTTTTTCTCAAGAAATGTCCAGTTTATAAATAAAGAAAGCAATTTCGGAAACTTGCATCAGAATCCTATCTAGGTCAGAAATTATCCTTTTGCATATATCTCACTTATTTTCAAGTTATTTATTACTCTGGTAAAAATACGTCATGGGGAGATTAGCTCCTGTAAAAAGGAAGTTGGTTGGGTGTGCAATAAAAAAAATTTACAGATTTCATAAAGGCTGTCCCATGAATATGTCCTCATCTTTTGGATTAATCCGGCAGGGATATGTTTAATAATTATGGAATCTCCTTTTTCCTCAAAGGACCTGAATTTCATTATTCTCCCTTTAGCACTCCCATGAAGAAGGTCATAAAACATCATAAAGCAAATGAGACCATGAAACCTGGTGTTATGGAGTGAACTGTGTCCCCCTCCCCAAGAGATATACTTAAGTTTCTAATCCCCAGCACCTCGGAATGTGACCTTTTTGGAAATAAGATCATTGTAGATGTAATTAGTGGAGATGACTCCAAATAAAGTAGCTTGGGCTCTTAATCCAACTGGACTGGTGGCTTTATAAGAAAAGGAGAAGAGACTCAGAGACAGAGACCCACGAGGAAGAAAGCTATGTGTCAGCAGAGGCGGAGATTAGAGTGATGCACTTCTAAGCCAAGAACTGCTAAAGATTGCTGGCAAACAGCAGAAGCTAGAAGAGGCAATGGCAGCTTCTCCCCTACAGTCTTCAGTGACTTGATTCCAGACTTCTGGTCTCCAGAACTATGAGACAACACATTTCTGTTGTTTTAAGCCACTCGGTTTGTCGTGCTTTGTAAGAGCAGCCCCAGGAAACTAATACATATGGACAGACTCATCCTGTAATCTCAGGACTTTGCATCTAATTAACTGATGACAACAGGACTGCGTCCAAGTCTTCTGTCCCCTGGGTCAGTCTGCGGTCAAGTAGCAAACAACTGTAACTCTCTAGTTATAATTCTCCTCGTTCTGCCCAACATGTTGGCCATGATCACTGTGTTTTGAAAGTTGTAGAAGGTGAAGCATGAATTTTCAGAGAGATAAACTTGTCTTTCCCTTAATGTTCCATTTAACCTTTTGCAAGTTTTGTCTCAGAGTCAAGAACAAAGCCAGTGGGGCTAAACGAGGCTATAATTTTGCATTATTGTTCATGGAGTCATTTATCTGCCCTGATGTGCTGTGAAGTCAAGACTTCTGCTTATTAACCTTTCAGCCAAAGCAAGCCTGACTTTTTGTTGAGAAGCTAAAATATTAGGAACAATTACCTTAAACGGCACTGTACTTCACCTCAAGGAATTTGGCTATGCGGATGCTCTTTTTCAAGTGGCCGTTTGTTACCTAAAAAAGGGAACAGAGATGACAATAAAAGGATGAGCTAAAATGAATAAACTGTATAAATTCAAACCAGGAATTAATTAAATGCCTGTCAGTGATCAACTTGTGAGTCTCACCAAAAGCCAACACATGACGTGAGAGGTAGAAGATGGTCACTGTCAAAAGCACAGAGGATGGATTCAAACTTTCAGTTTTAAAATCCTGGCTCTAACTAAAAAAATTAAAATTAAAAAAAAAAAAAAAACAACCAACCCTGGCTCTTCCTTTTACCAGCCTTAAGATCCCAGGCAAGTCATGTAAACTCTATGCATCTTCGTTTCCTCATACATCAAGTTGAAGGTATAAGAATATCTCCCTTATTGCATTGCTGTAAGCAGAAAAGGTTCTCAGTATTCAAATTCAAGAGAGAAAAATGCTGATGGCACTGGTTGCTAGTCTACATCTAATCCATCCCAAACGATGCTGACAACTCGCCCAGCACCACCCTTCCCCGGGGCATCCTCAGCCTCAGGCAACTACCCAGACCCGGAGAACTGGAGGCAAGCCATCCTCCTCAACTCTGCTTCTGAAAGCCCACCAATCCTTGAAGTCCACACTTCTCCAAACCGTAAAAAGGTCAGCCTTTTCTCTGCTTGTTCAAAGCCAGACTCAACTAGATTAGTTCTCCCTTCTTAGCAAGCAAAACAATTACGCTTTTTATTTCAGACATTGAATGTGGCTTCTTCCATCAACACTGGAAGGATTGAACCATTGGGTATATACACAGATCCCTTGGAAGTGCCATAAACAGCCAATAATTGCGCATTATAGTTATTGAAAACGGGTGGCCCTGACCCATGGACACACCGGCAGGAAGAAGAGGCAGTATGGAAACGTGGTATTCAAAATGTAGCATTCGGGAATCAGCACAACCTGAGTTCAAACCCTAGCGGCCACTTAGCTATTTAAATACAAGCAAATTACCTACCCTCTGTAAGAGAGGTTGGCAAATGATAGCCAGCGAACCCAGCCCACTGCATGTTCTTACAAACAAGTTTTACTGGAACACTGCCACGCCTGTTTGTTCATGAAATGGCTGTGGTTCCTTCTGAGCCTCAACGGCAGAGCGGAGCAGTTACAACAGAAAGCACACAGCTCACCAAGCCTAAAATATTTACCTTCAGGCCTTTTACAGAGTCTGCCGGGCTCTAGACACCTCAAGCACCACATATACAGTCGCCTCTCAGTATCTTCAGGGGATTGATTGGTTCCAGGACCCCGCAGATACCCAAATCCAGGGATGCTCAAGTCCCTTATACACAATGGCCTAGTATTTGCATACAGCCTACATGCATCTTCCTCTGTCCTTTAAATCATCTCTAGATTCCTTATAAACCTAATACAATGTAAATGTTATGCAAGTATTTTTCAGTGGGGGACAATTCAAATTTTGCTTTTTGGAGCTTTCTGGAATTTTTTTTTCTTTTGAATATTTTCAGTCCGGTTGGTGGAATCCGCCGATGTAGAACCCGCAGATACCGAGGGCTTGGCTGTACAAATGATGTCAGGAACTGGACCTCCTTAACGAGGCTGTAGTCATGTTAAATGAAAGAACACGCGTAGAATGTACAAGACAGCATTTGGCATCAAGGGTTGGAAATTAGGCAGCTGATTCAGTGGCAAAGGCTACGGTTTTTATTTGTTTTTATTTTTTTAATTGAATTTGAATTATCTTAGGTGGGGCATGTCTCTCGAGTTGGGACAAAGCTCTCACCCTGTCTCTTTCCTTTCACGTTGGGTTGACTTTACGCATTGTTTACCTGCCCGGTTCCTGTAGCTGTTTAAACTAGAGTGCACCATGCTAAGTGTTACCCGTTATTATTACCATCTTTCTTCTAACAGATCACCTAAAATCTCATGAGTCCTCCTTGAGTTTAATTATCCACCTAAATATTTTCTTTAAAAGAGAGTAATTAGCACATAGTGGAAGCATCCTTCATGTAATTTAAATTAATTAACTACTAGCACCTACTGTGTGTTTGGCCTGGTTCCAGGCACTGGGGAAGGGAGAATTACTTTAAGTAGCGTTGATAAGAAAAGCCTGGGTTGGATGGAAGCGTACCGAGCCGGTCGCGGACAAGGCAGAGAAGAGCATGCCAGGCAGAGTAAAGACCTTGAAGCTGTCTCAGTTTGGCTCCTTCAGTGAAAGGCGGTAAGACAGAATGGCTGAAGCCAAGAGACAGGGACTAGGGATGCAAAATGATACAGAGGCAGGCAAGGTGGGGATCAACCGGATCTTGTGGGCTAGGGTGAGGGGACGAGCTTTTCTTCCAGATGCAGGAGAAACTGCTGAATGTTTTCAACATTTAAGAGGGTTTGTGATCTGATTCACATTCTTCATAAGTGTCTCTGTGTGCCCTTTGGAGAAAGGATGAGTAAATGGATGAACGAATGAATGAACAGTGGTAGCCAGGCTTCTGTAATCATTATTAAAAAGCCAACAGGAGAGGGTTTGACAGCTCTTGCCGAAACCGGGAGGCACAGAAAGCCGATCGGAAGCTTTCCTGCGGTGAGTGCTGGGTGTCCTTGGATGTTGCTCAGCGGTGCTGTGAGTCAGACCTGGAAAAGGGAAACACCAGCCGGGTGACAGTGAGCCAGTCTGGTGTACTTGTCCTCCCCAAAGGTTCTTGAAAAAGTCCGTCGTGCAAATATTTGAACTCTTGAGGTTCAAGACAGAAATATCCAGATCTACACACAAACACGTGGAAATCTTTCAGGCTCTAGTTCAAAAGAATCTAGACAAGGGGTCCTTTGCTGTCTTGTGTTTTGTGAATTCTGGTAGGGTAGGATACGTTTTGAAACTCCTCTGCCCAGAACATCATGGCACTGCCTCTAAAATTTAATTAAAATGAAAACTAACACAGCCTGGAGCTCTTGGGCCGCGTCGAGATGCTACTGGTCTGTTCCATTTTGACTCACTTGACCAATTCGTTCATTTACCTAATATCATTTTGGTGCTAATACACGTTTTAAGATATTTACAGCATATGAAGTAGTGTGTTAGGCACATAACACTGCGTCTTATCCTCACAAGCCTCTTTAATTATTAATATTAATAATAGCAAATGAGTGAATACATCAGAGGTACTTAGAACAGTCTCTGACCCAGTAACCATTAGCTAGCATCCTCACCATCATTATCACTATTATTATTGCTGTTAATAGTACTCTTGTGTTTGCTATTATTAACTCGATAGGTGAAGAAACCGAGGCTCAGAGAAATTATGTAATTTTCCCAAGGTCAAATGACAGGGTGTGAAACCGAAACCCCAGGGTCTGACTTTAGAACCATACTCTGAACCACCAGGGTCCCTAGATCTACAATGATAATTATCTTGTTGGAAATATATTATTATTTAGGTCACTATTTGAATCAGCGGTGTACAGAATCCCTCCTTGATGTCACTTTAAGATTTCCTATATACAAATACACACACACACACACACACACAGAACTGGCCATATAAAACACATTCACAGTTCCAGAACACTTAGGACCTCTCATAAATTACAATAATAAACCCTTTGTGTGATAAATGTGCTGTTTTTCAAGTAAAAAAGAAAAAAGACAAGTTTTTTTAAACCTTTAAATAATATATTACAGACCTAATAGTGTAAAATAATTTTCAATGAAAAAATATCACATGATTATGACTCCAATTCACAGCAATAAATCTCCTCGTGCTGTTGTTGTCATTTCAATGGGTGCAGAACTTCATGTGCCAAAGCCTGGAAGAATTTCCAAAGACATTTTTCTGATTAATGCACAACTTGAACATTTTTATTTATTTATTACTTTTGCTGAGCTCAGGCATTTTTTCAGCAAGGTCTCAGGGAAGCAAAAAAGAAGGATTATTTCAGTGGGAACATATGCAGAACTTAAAACCCTGCAAATTACTGTCAATATGGTGAATATTATTAAAGGCAGGGAAATAACACTGACTAAACCTGCGAGCAAACAGACTGTGCTGAATCCTGGGTCACGTTACCCACTGAGAAACGTGGCATTCATTTTGCTTGTTTGGGATTTTTGTGACAGGTTCCAGGCATACAAACAGCTCTCTCTCCGCTCCCTTCTGCCTTCGGCCAGTTGACAGCTATGCCAAGAAGACCTTCCCCTGGCTCTATTCAGTGACTCAGGAGAACGCAGTGCTCGAGCCAGATTACAGAATAATTCCCATTTGTCCCCTTTTGTGTTCTTTATTTAAAGTTCACTGAAGTGGAGTTCTTTGCCAAATTAATTAGCAGGCTCTGTAGCCACCGCCAAAGCAGGCTGGTGTGAACAACAGAGTCCCTCCTCGCCGTTACCCCTGGGAGGTCACCTATAAAGCCACTACTTGCGTCAGTGATTATGGGATGCCATGCAACCTTCTCGCCCAGTGCCCTTGTCTAAATGCCAGAGAGTAACTGGGGTACAAGCATGCCAACCCAAAGGCTAAAAACTCCTCTTCCCCTTAGTCACAGAACCTCAATTTTATTCAAATGTCTGGCAGAGATCCCCCAGGAAAGAGTGGTCTAGGAGTGGTCATGTGACCCAACTAGTCATGTGACACAGGTGAGGCCAATGAGCGCTGATCAGAAGTTCCCTGGGGGCTCTGAAAAAGTGAGTATTCAGCCCTGACAGGAAGATGGCATTGGAAAAGCAATACTCTGCACCCCTCCTCCTTGCTTTGGAAATCACTGGGCAAGGACGCCATGCTCAGAGTCAAGTCCATCATGTCTGTAAGTGGAAAGTTTAGAGACTTGCAGGGATGCTGACCTGGGACTCTGATATTCTTGAGCCCCTGAACCATCACCAGCAAATCACCTTTTGCCAGAACTTCATTTTATGTGAGAAAATGTAACATTCCTTTAAGATCCTGAAAAGCAAACATTCCCTTACTTGCAGCCAAAAAGCATTCAAAATTCTTACCCCAATACTCTGATTTCTTATACATCCGTCTGACATTTATAGAACAGAGTGAGGGGTAAATGTGGGACAAATCCATAACCCTGAGGAAGCGGCGTTTACACACACGGTTCTGCCCCCACTGCAGTAAGCTGTAGGCTGGGTGGGGCAGGAGGGTGGGCAGCAGTCACGGGCCCTGAAGCTCTCCTGCATATTCTCAGTGGGAGTGCCGAGAGTGCAAGGCCCAGGGCGCTCTTCAGGGCTCTGCTGACAGCAAGCAACCTTGAGGGATAAGGAAACATCTCTTCCAGATGATGAGCAGACTTGCTTACAGCTCACTGCCAGGGCAGCGGATTCCCCAAGTTCAGTGCGCCTCAGTTGTAATGCAGACCCACTTGGGTCCCTCTGCAGTGGCAGCTACCCCTTTCCCCACCTCCCTTGGGACTTGGAGGGCAGTGGGAGCCAAGCCAAACATAAGCTCATGCTGCTTGCTGTGCTTTATATAATAAAGTCCTTTGTCTCTGACCCAAGAACCTTATGTCTGCTGCCAGCATGAATGAAACTTCACTTGCAAGTAGGATAAAA
The DNA here is from genome assembly GCF_009834535.1 of Camelus ferus. Lineage (NCBI taxonomy): Eukaryota > Metazoa > Chordata > Mammalia > Artiodactyla > Camelidae > Camelus > Camelus ferus. Next base: position 8,689,702 of record NC_045714.1, on the reverse strand, counting down.
TCTCAGAGACTTCACAGTTGTCAACAGACCTATGGAGCAAAATGTTGCTCGAGATGAAAGTCAGGTTCTCCCACATCCTCAGACTACTCTCAGCCTTAACTCCCATGAAAATCTACAGCGACTTTCTTTGAAGTCATGATACTATAGCACTTAAGAGCACAGTCTTTGAAATTTTACCAACTCTGTGTAGAGTCTGCCGTTCACCAACTATACGACTATGTGTTACAACCAGTACCACAGAAATACAAAAAATCATAAGAGAATACTGTGAACAACTATATGGAAACAAATTGGACAACCCAGAAGAAATGGACAGGTTTTTGGAAACATACAGTCTACCAAGACTGAATCAAGAAGAAATAGATCACTTGAACAGACCAATCACTAGAAATGAAAAAGAATTAGCAATAAAGAACCTCCCTACAAACAGAAGTCCAGGACCAGATGGCTTCACTGGGGAATTCTACCAAACATACAAAGAAGAACTCATACCAGTCCTTCTCAAACTCTTCCAAAAGACTGAAAAGAAGGGAGTACTCCCAAACTCATTCTATGAAGCCATCATCATCCTGATACCAAAACCAGACAAAGACACAACCAAAAAAGAAAATTACAGGCCAGTATCACTGATGAATATAGATGCAAAAATCCTCAACAAAATATTAGCAAACAGAATCCAACAGCACATATGTGACTATGTGCAACTTTCTTAACCTTTCTGAGCTCCAATTTTCTCACCTGAAAAAAAAAATAATACTTTTTCAAAATGTTGTTAGTTTTAATATTCTTGAAGGGTGAATGCAACATCTATACACTGTAAGCAAATAATCTTCATGGCTTCCCCCGAGACCAAACCACCACCATCTCTCTGCAAGATGATGGTAGCAGTCCCCGAATCAGTTGCCCTGCTTGTACTCTTGCCTCATTTCAATCTGTCTTCTATATAACAGCCAGAATAACACTTTAGAAATCAGAAATCATCTTACAAATTCCTGCCTCCAACCTCTCCAATAGAATAGAATCACACACCAAATCCCATCTCAGACTAGGACCCCACATCTTTTGATCTCCGTGTACCAAATCATCAATCTATTTTTCATTGTGTTTCTTGAACAATTCAAGTTCATTCCAACGTTTGGGTATTTTCACTTGCTATTACTGCTACCAGAAATGCTTTCGCAAGGGATCTTTGCATAGCTCACTACTGCTCATCATTCGGATCTGCACTGAAATGTACTCCTGTGGAAAGACTCTCTCATCACTCTATCAAGATTTGTCTCTACCAATTAATCTCTTCCTTTACGCCCTTTGTCTTCATAGAACTTCCTGCAATTATCATTTTTTGCTAACTTAGGAATTTAACTTTTGTTTTTCTCCCTTCATTAGGATGTGAGTTCTATCTTGTTAACTGCTATACCTCTTGCAACAAGAAGAGTGCCTGGAACCTAGCTATTTTGTTGAATGAATGAATGAATGAATGAATGTTATGCTTATGTATCAGGATATTAAAGAAGCAAAAGTCTATAGTCATTTAATGTCTCAAGGTGGGACTGCAACAAAAAATAACAATCCTCAAATATTCCTCAGCCCATGTTTATTTGTAGAAATTCAGTGATTTGTGAGCAATATTATATCTTAATTTTTTTTTGCAAATACAGTATGGAAGGGATTCCTTCAGCTTTAAAGGTAACCCTTGTGAACTTTGCAGTGAATTCCCTGGAGATGGTCTGTTTTCACAAACATTCCCTTGACAAACTATGCCCACAAGAACTCAGGCTCCTTGTGGAAGCTAAAACACCATAGAAACTGAAGGGCATCATGATGAGCTGAGAAAAGCCCACAAAATATGTAGAAAAACACATTTTATGTTGTTGACTTTTGGATAAATAACTTTTTTTGAGAATACGGTCTTTTCTTAGACTTTTATGGTTCAAAATCACATTTCCTATTTATAGTAATATATTCTATAGGAAATGACTAGTTGGGAGATAATCATCTAAAGTATTTTCCTTTCATCTGAAAATAGCATTTTGGGGGTAAGGGAAGGACTTTTAGAAACCATGGTGTCCTGTAGAAGCAAATTTTAGGCTTGATTCTTATCAAATGTTAAGTGCAAATAATACATAGCCTTAGTACCCCAAGGGAAATCTGGCTAGGTCCTTTACAACTTCTTCGCAATATTCAGGCTTTGGCTGCAGATATAGTAACATAATGAAACTATACACTGGACTGTAAACATCTTACCAGTTTACAAGCAATCTGAAAAACTGCATTTCTCATGATGTTTATCACAGTTCTTCACAGGTAGTATGTTTTTAATACAAATTTATTAATTGCTGGTTATGAGCATAAGGAAAAGATTTTTGTTATGAAAGAAAATATGTTAGTATAACCCATCACAATCTAGGGATTTTACGGAACTCTAATGCCTTGATGGCTTTCTATTTTTGGTTTTGCTGTTCCAAGTGGGTGGCTTTATTCTTAAGTTTGCCTCATGATAGCCATATGGCTGCTGCTGTTCCAGCCATTATGTCCACATTCCAGCCAGGAAAAGAAGAAAGGGCAAAAGAGTGCTTATGAGCTGAGATCTTTAGGTGCTTCCCAGGAAATCCCACCAAGAAATTTCCATTCACATCTCACTGGCTGAACTTGTCAAACAGCAAGCCCTGTCTTCAGGGGATGATAGGAAATGTAGACCTTTGGATGGGCATGTTGTTTTCATCACCAAAATAATGACTTGTCTTAGCAAGAAACAAAAAGGTTGAAGAGTTATTGATTGGGTAGGCAACTTCTGCCTTAATAATGTAATAATGGCTTCAGCATTGTCTTATTCCAGGGGCCTCTCCAACCAGTGCTTCGGAAGGACGGATGGGTCCCCTACCCTCAACTCATTCTCTGCTCTCTATCCCTGCAGGGTTCTTATTCACAGCCCTCACAACCCCCTCATGAAATGAAATGCTAGGCATCGTTTTTGTTCAGCGGTCAGCCTCCAGCATCTTCTCTCCTTGGCACATCAGAAGTACTTATTCAGTATTTGGTGAAGAAATGAATGAAGAAATGATTATCTACTTATCTCTTGGTCCCTCATCCACATTTATTTTGACACTCTCTCCTTCTCTTTATTATAACATAATTATCTCTGTTATTCCTGTCTTGTGGAATAGACTACGAACTCCCTAAAGGCAGTTTCCTTCATCCTATTTTTGGTCTCACATATACTTAGGAAGGAACTGACATGTGAATGGAGACTCGGGAAAGCATCTGTTGAACTAAACCCTCCTCCCTTTAAGATGCTTTTCTTACCTCTCTGATTATCCCCATTTTTCAGAGGAGAAAGGGGGCTAGAGAAATGTAGAGACTTCACCAAGCTAGTCATGTGACTTTAACTCATTTTTACACCAAGTCTAGCTCTTTTTTTTTTTTTTCTTTTAATCTGGCTTTCCCTACTAATGGCCTATCCTCATCTTGAATTGGTATATCCAGAAGCTTCCAGCATTATGCACATGCTCTGAAAAGTTATGTTTGAAACCTTGGGATCCTTAATTTGACAAATGTTTGGAAGAAAAATATACGGCTCTAATTATAGAATGCAGATGGCACGCTGAAAACTTACAAACTATGTCATTTAACAAAGTGGAACAAAAGGAGAAGCATGCTGTATAAAGTGACCTTATTTTCTTAAAGAAGCAATTTTTGTGAATCTTTGAAAGGTATAAACAGGCTGCCCACATATTCTGTTGATAAGAATACCTCATATAAGGCCATTACGCACCAGTTACAATCATTTTAACCATCAATTATAAAAGTGGGCCTTTCTAATTATAGGCAACATTTAGCATTTGGGGCTGAGTTACTGCTGGTTATATAAGTTGCAGTTCTAACGAAAGCCAAATATACCCTAGCTGGATTTTACCCCACGTTTCTAAATTTCTAATTATATTGCGACAGCATCAGCACCACCCTCTGCAGACGTTTAAAACCTCATGACTCAAAAACAGTCTATAGGGAAACTTCCAGAAGTGAGGGGGAAATGTGAATGAGGACGTGGCCCAGTGTCAGAATCAAATACTCGAGGAACAAGCTCTTAAACACAGGTGGCTACAAAAAAAAAAAAAAAAAAAAAAGTGTGAGTTTTTATTTTTTTGAGTTTTCTAGAAGAAACACAAAGTTCCCGGTTCTGCCATTGTTTCCTATGGGATGCACACGAACGCCAAACCAGAGCAGTAAAACAAACCGTGACAGGCCCCACCTCACCCCCAGAGGATGACATGAAGACAGAGATGGGCTAACTGGATGAATGAGTGAATTCCGTTAACACTGACGGAGCAGTGAATCACACCAAAGATCCCAACTTTTCAGAGTTTATATTCCAGCTGTGATTAAGAGTGATTATAAAACCTACTCAAGAGGTCTTTAAAAATAAGCTTGTCAGCTATCTGAGATGGTGAAAAGAGGGCTCCTGTCTGTCTGAAGTAGAAATCCATCAATGTTTCCCACAATGTGGGGTATGAAATGCATTCAGGTGTTAAACTTTTAAAAAATCGAATGCCATTATTTTAATGTATGTAACATAGAGAGAGATAAAGATACATTATATACAATATCCATTTATTTATATATATAATTTTTACATATATATTTAAAGGAAAAAAGAGAAAATTTTCCATTTAAAGAAAAATACCAAAGAAATAAGACTAGAAGTGGTATGATACACAGATTATGGCAAAAATTGTGAAGGTGACACATGATCAAAGTTTTGCAAATAGTGATCTCTTCAGAAAGTGATTTTAACTCACATAATTCCAAGTTGCAGACATGAAATGCTTGACATTAGAAAGAATTGCTTAACTCTGATAAGTTTTATCAAACACATGTGTATGTATATATACACACACACACATATAATTAACTAATTGTGTAATAACAATAATATTGATTGTGGTTTTATTATGCTTCAGGCACTGCTCTAATTATTCTACATACTTTGTATCATTTAATACATACAACAAAATTATGAGATCAATAAAATTTGTTTCATCTTACAATTTACGGAACCATGGCACAATAATAAAAAGTAATTAGAGATATGAAATTAGGGGAAAAAAGAGTAAAGCTATCCCCATTTTGATATGACATATTTATTTATCTGGAAAACCTAAACAAGTCTGCAGGAAAATACTACAAATAATAAGGTAATCTAATAAAGTAGCAGGTATAAAATCAACATACTAAAACCAACAGCCTTTCCATATAGATAAGACCATAAACTGTAAAAAAGTATAATGGAAGAGAAGGGAAATAAAAATGAGAGTATGAATAAAATACCTAGGTGTAAATGCAACAAAAAATGTTCAAGAACTACAAAGAAGACCAAAAAACACTCGCGAGGAGCACAAAAGTTAATATGAACAAAAGGGAACACAGCATCCTGTGAAGATATGGCATCATAAAAACGTCAGTTCTCTGCAACTTAATGTGTAAATTCAACATTACCTCAGTAAAAATACTAAAGTTGTTTTTTTTTTTTCCCCAAGCAAGAGAAGTTTATTATAAAGCTTCCTCGGCAGAACAAAAAAGCAAATAAAGTCAGGAAAACCCTAAAAAGAAGAATGATGGTGGTGTGGAGACTAACCAGCCTTGGCAGATACTAACACACAGATAAAGCCTCTCAAATTAAAATGGTGTGACACTGGTTCCTGAATGGACATAAAGAACCATGAATCAGAAGAACCATCCAGAAATAGACCCAAGTGTATAGGCAAAGTTAGTATGCAATAAATTCAGAACGGCAACTCAATTGGGTAAGATAGACATTCTAATAAGCAATGTTCGAACAACTAGATTGTTATAAAGAAAAAGAGAAGATTGACTCTAGTCCTCACACTCTACACGACAGTGATTTCCAAATGGTCAAAGATGTTAAAAAAAAAAGATACATTAGAAATATTAGAAAAAATATTAGGAATAACAGGAAAAAAGTTGATGAATCTCTCTGTAACTTGATTTTGCAGAAAGCTTTCATTATTATAATTCAAAATCCAGTTGCAATAAAGAAAAAGACTGACTAACTCCTTACAAATAAACTTTTGATGGGTGAGGGTATAGCTCAGTGGTAGTGCCTGCTTAGCATGCATGAGGTCCTGGGTTCAATCCCCAGTACCGCCATTAAATAAATAAATAAATAAATAAATAAATATATAAATAAATAAATAAATAAACAAACCTAATTACCTCCCATCCAAACAAGAAAAGATAAATAAATAAATTTTTGCTCCATAAGCAAAGTCAAAATATAAATTACAAAACAGGGAAAAAATATTTTCAACTTATACCAAAGGATTGTTACCCATAAGACCTGAAGAACTTCCAAAAAAAAAAAAAAGTTCAACTATGAGATTAGAAACATAAGCAATGAATACAAACAGATGGTTTACAAGAGAAAATGCAAATAGACCTTAGACATAAGGCAATGTGCTCAACCTTAGCTCGGGATGAAACTGCCAAGATAATGAATAGGAAAACAGCAGACCTGGGACTCTCTCTTCCTCTTCTTGGGTTTACCGCAAACATTTTTAGGTAAATGTTTTTAAATATTCTAACACCTTTACCAAGAGACAGCTGGTTAACCTAGATTGCCTGTCATAAACAAACGCCTGGAATTTATTGCTGTGTGGAGCAAGGAAGGGTGGGAAGTGGAAGCTGAGTCGCACAGACTCTATCTGCACAACTAACACAGCCAGAACCAGGAAGCCCAGACTCGAAGCTTCCTCCGGGCTGACTTGCACCACACATATTGTCGCTCTTCTGTTGGTCTCACTCTGACACTGAAACGTGTGTTCCAGTGGAGGTGAGAATGGTTTCTGGAAACTGCATCTGAGAGTTTCGGGTCCCTGCAGAAAAGCAGTGTCTTTGCTCCTACTGACTTTTTTATTGTCAATTATTAGTGGAGTCCAGTGTTAGGTAAGATCTATGATTTTCCTGAGTCAGCTCTCACAATTTGAGGTTTTGCTGTGAAGTCGTCACTATCATTCACCTATTAGGTTGACAAAAATAATCTGTTGGTGTAGCTGCGGGGAACAAGCACGTTTATAATCAGCCGGTAGGAAAGCTAAATAACACGCGGCACTTAGCAGCAGAGAGCACTATTACACGGGATCTAGCCGTGGATCTAGTGCTTCCTCTTCTAGGGGCCAACCCCAAAAATAAACCAGCAAGAACTAAAACAAAATAAAGCAAAAAAAAAAAAAAAAAGCCAAACCAAACAAAACCCCCACATGTACAAGGCAAGAAATATACTTGCAGCCCCATTTGAAATAGCGGAAGACTGGAAACAGCGCAAATGCCCATCTGCAGAGAATTGATTTAAGCAGCAATAGAACGTCCACACAATGGGATACAATGCGACTGCTGAAAAAAATGAGAAATTATCTTAATATTAATGTGCTGCTGTGGAGTGCTTTCCAGAATATACTGTTAAGTGAAAAAAGCAAGGTATAGAACAGTGCACATAACATCTACATTTTAGCTAAGAAATGAGCATTAAACTAATGCATGTTTGTTTATATTATAAATAAACAATGGAAGAATAAACCAGAAATGTTAAAAATAAAAGATCATCCATAAAGCAAAGGGGAAAATACGTTGAGGGGCAGGGATAGAAGCTAAAATTCTCTGGATAGTTCTTGATTTCTTGATTTAAGTTTTACACAGTTATAAAACAAAATTAAAACAAATTCTTAAAAAGCAAAAAGCAACCCCTAAAATGAAAGCAAAATAAATTAAAGCAACCTAATGAGTACTGATGGGTGGCTTAACCAAACAGACAGAAACTATCTTTAAAGTGACTTTTAAAACACAGCAATTTGACAGTATCTCCTTAGTGGGATAGGTTACAAAGATAAAATTGTTTTAATAACAGTATTATTTTTCTCAGGGACACACACACATAAACATATACATTATTGATCATATGTATGTTAATGATAATAGCGACATTATTATTCTGATATACACATGTGTATAAACACAAATAAAATTAAAGCCAAGAGGCAATTATGTTGCTATCATTAGGAACTAGCATATTTCAGCATAAAAGTAAAGAGATTCAAATATAAAAACCAAAGAAATTAAGAATCTTGTAACCATAAATTTAAATTGGTAATAGCAGTATAAACTCATAATTTATTTTTTTCTTAAGAAGTAAGCATATAACCTGAGACCAGCCTGGGATGACTGTAACCCCAGCACCTAGGTGGTGCCCTTTAAATGCCATTTTCCTCTAACGAGAACTAGGGCTCTTTGGAGAAATGGCAGATTCCAGGTCTGGGTAGGCAAAGGACCCGATGAGCTACGAACATTTTGTGCAAGAAACCGAGAAAGCTGTAAAAGACTCCTGAAATTATGTCACAAGGACCCAGGAGCGATGTGAAGGCACTCCCCTCGGCCAGAGATAAAAAGAATTGAGCCTCGAAAAAAGAAAATTAAAAAAAAAAAAAAAAAAAGACAATGGATGGGAAAAATGTGTTAAGAATACATTCATGTTAATACTAAAAAAAATAGTAAAAATAATCAAATAAAACAAAGAAACCCTTGTCGGTTATCTTTGTGGAATCCTGGTAAACACAGAGGAAAACCACCAAGCATTCTTCCTGCCATCCTGTGTGGACTGCACCTCAGGGTGACCATACAATAGATCAGGGGACATTTTCAGCCCAGAAGAGTTCCAAGTAACGCATACGGGTCGGATGAGACAATCTGCCACTTTCAAAGCCTATTGAAATAATGCATCAAGGATTGCTAACACATTGGGTGAAAAGCTCATAAGAAACTCTACAATGGATGGGTCAATCACAATACCAAAAAACAGCACTAGACATCCCATGCGGAGGGAAGTACCACCTCCCACCTATGAGGTATCCTTGGGGTGGGGAACAGGGAACTCCACTGCACTTACAAATCATCAAATGACAGAGTGACTTCTTGAAGGATACCACGGGAAGCAATGAACCAAATCCACAACAGCAATTTGACAGAGCAATCTAGTTTCTCCAACCAATAAACAGCAAAAGAAAGGAGAAAGTGAGAGGTGAACTTGTACACTGAAAGACGTAGCAATCAAAGGAGACGTGTGGACTTTGGATCCTGATTTGGAAAAAAAAAATTCTAAAAAGAAAACATGTATGATATAAGCAGGAAAATTTCAACACTGATTGGATCGTTTATAAAATTAAAAAAGGATTATTTTTTGCACATGATGAGAGTGTTACGGCTATGTTGAAATTTTCAAGTCCCTAAGGAAGTGCCTATAGATGAAAAGAATATGATTTCCAGGATGGGTTTCAAAATAACCCAAAAGTTACAGGTAAGGGTCAAAAGCAGGACGCTTAGACAAAAAATACATCTGGCCATGAGTTGAAAGTTCTAATTGATAGATGCATGCTCATTATACAATTCTCTGTACTTCCGTATACATTTGAAATTTTCCATAGTAAACTAGTACACACACACACACATACACACACACACACACACACAGAAACAGGCACAAAGGTGTTAACTAACTTGCCCGAGATCACTAAGCTAGTAAATGACAGAGCCCAATACTTCCACTATGGCTTATAAAGCCCATCTTATCTCTGCCAAGTTTCTTCTGTGATTTTATTTGAAATAGTACAAACATTCAGGAAAATACAGTCAAGAACCTGCGTAACATACCACAAACCCAGATTTAACATTTTGCTGTAAGTGCTGCAGATCTTGTTAATGTAATAGCTTTATTGAGATATAATTCACATACTGTAACATCCAGCCAGTTAAAATATATAACTAAATGGATTTTACTCTTGAACGTTTTCATCACTGCAAAAAGAAACTTCTTACTCACTAGCAGTCACTCTCCATTTTCCCTCAACCTCCCCAGCCTCTAAGAAACCACTAATCTAATTTCCGCCTCTATAGATCTGCCTATTTGGGGCATGTCATATAAATGGGATCACATGATATGTGGTCTTCTTTGGTTTCTTTCACTCAATATGATGGTTTAAAGGTTAATCCACATTCTAGCACGTGTTCACGTTTTATTTGTATTTCGTTCCTTTTTATAGATGAGTAATATTCCGTCATATGGATGTACCACAATTTATTTATCTGTTCATCAGTTGATGGACATTTGACTTGTTTGCATTTTGGGGCTGTTATGATTAATGCTGTTATGAGCATTTGTGTACAAGTTTTTGTATGATTATCTGCTTTTGTGTGGACATTTGTTTTCATTTCTCTGTACATAGAGCTGCTAGGTTATAGGTTATCTTTATGTTAACCTTTTGAGGAACTTCCAGACATTCCCAGTGTGGCTATGGTATTTTCCATTCCCACCAAGCAATGTATTAGAGTTCCAGTTTCTCTATATCTTTGCCAATACTCATCATCTATCTTTTTTATTCTCGACATTCTAGTGGGTGTGAGATGGTATCTCATCGTGGTTTTTATTTGTATTTCTCTGATGGTTAATGATATTTAGTATCTTCTCATGTGCTTATTGATTGTATATCTTTGGAGAAATGTCCGTATTAGATCCTTTGCCACTTAAATTTTTTTTAAGTATTGAGTTGTAAGCGTTTGTTATGTGTTCTAGACATAAGTTCCTCATCAGACATAAGATTTTCTCCCACTGTATGGGTTGTCTTTTCACTTTCGGTTTTTTTTTTGGGGGGGGTGGTAATTAGGTTTATTATTTATTTTTAGAGGAGGTACTGGGGATTGAACCCAGGACCTTATGCATGCCAAGCATGCACTCTACCACTTGAGCTACACCCTCCCCCCTCTTTTTGCTTTCTTGATGATATCCTTTGAAGAATGAAAGTTATGAATCTTGATGAAGTCCAGTTTATCCATTTTTCTTTCAATGCTTGTATTTTTGCTGTCATATTTAAGAATGTTTTGCCTAACCGAAGGACATGAAGATGCACTCCCATGTTTTTTTTCCTAAGGTTTATAATTTTATCTCTTAGGTCGATGATCCACTTTGAGTTAATTTTTATGCATGGTGAGAGGCAGGGAGCCAACTTCATTCTTTGCACATGGATATCCAGTTGTCCCAGCCACCGCTTTTTGAAAAGATTATTATCCTCCATTTAACTGTCTTGGCAGCCTGGTTGAAAATTAATTGACTGTAAATGTGAGGCTTTATTTCTGGACTCTCCATTCTACGCCATTAATCTGCATGACTATTCTCATACCAGTATCTCGCTGTCTTGATTACCGTAGCCTCATAGTAAGGTTTGAAATCACGAAGTGTGAATACTCCAAATTTGCTCTTTTTCAAGATTGTTTTGGCTATTTTGTGTCTCTCAAATTTCCTTACGAATTTTAGAATTAGCTTTTCAATTTCTGCAAAGAAGCTAGTTGAGATTTTTATTTCAGTTGCAGTGAATTTATAGATCAACTTGGTGAGTACTGTCATCTTAACAATATTCTGTCTTCCAATCCATGAACAAGAGATGTCTTCCCATTTATATGGGTCTCCTTTAATTACTTTCAACCATATTTTGAAGCTTTTAGAGTGTCAGTTTGGCACTTCTTTTATTAAACTAATTCCTAAATATTTTATTCCTTTTGATGCTATTATAAATGGAATTGTCTTCTTAATTTCCTCTTTGGATTTTTTACTGCTAATGTATAAAAATATATGTAATATTTTGTGTATTGATTCTGTCCCCTGCAACCTTGTTTCACTTATTTACTAGTTCTAATAGTTCGTTAGTGGATCCCTTAGGATGGATGCTGTATAAGCCTGTGTCATCATGGTCTTTGAACATGCTATTCCTTTAGCAGAAACACTTTTCTGCCCTTAATGTAGCCAACTCAGTCTCTTCCTTCAGATCTCCCATTAAAAGTCACCTCCTGGTCACCTCTTAGCCACATCTTTCCTGACCACTCAGTCTCAAGATGGCCAACACTATGACTTAATCTCAGTCTCCTGACTCTGTCTTATAAGGTGTAACAAACAGAACTTGTGTGTTCATTATGAAAATGTTCAAGCAAACAGAAAAGTAATCCAAATACCATAGTGGAGTCCCATATACCCATCAGCCAGATTTAAAATTTTGCCATTTTTAATTTACTGTTTTATTGTTGAATACTTTTAAGCCAAATTGCAACTGTCTTGACATTTTACCTTATGTATGCTTCAGTATAAATCTCAAAAAACTAAGAACATTTTGCTTCATAACTGCAGTACACATACAGAGACACAAAAGCATGTCCTTAACATCATTAATACTCAGGTCATATTCAGATTTCCCCAACTGTTTCAAAGTCATCTTTTTCAATCAATATGTTAAAACCTGAATCAAATCAAGGTCCACAATTTGCATTTGATTATGTCACTTTAAAGTTAGAACAGAACCCAACCCCCACTCCTTTTTAAAACCAGCATTGTGGAAATTGGACCAGTTTCATAATTATTTTGTGTATTCACTTGTTTACTTGTTTTTCATTTGAGTCTCAACCGTCAGCTCCAGGAGAGCACTGGCTTTCTCTGTCTTATTCCTTGATGAGTCCATAGTCCCTGGACTATAGCTGATACTCAATAAATATTTCTTAAACAAGTAAGTGAGTGAGTAAATGGATGAATGGATTTCTATGATATGGAAGTGAACAGAGTGCTCTGAGAACACTGAGGGGGTCACTTTTTATCGGTCCCCCTTTAGGACCACCAAAGGAAGTGCAGTACATAGATAACAGGGACTAGGTATCTTAAAATCTTCCCTGCTTCAAGGGAGAAGCACCTCTCTTTGAAATGCCCTCACTGACAACAGGCATACATCTGGATCCTTATTTAATTAGAAGATGCGCCATGGTATTAAATTGCAGGGTCAACTTCTTCTCTGATACTCAACTGGTCTTTTCATCTTTCTCCAACCTCTCCTACTTTTGTATTCATCTTCTAAGAGGGATAATTAAAATCCAAGCTCATGGCATGGGCACAAACCTTTGGGCTTTAGAATAAACTCTTTGGTTTCCCAGGTTCACAAATATAATATAGAATCCATATGGGTGTGGGGAAGGCAGAACTTGTAGCTACAGTTTTCCTCCTGGGACTTAAACTCTCTCCCTCTTTAGCTTCGCTGTAACTAATGTAAAATGGATCCTCTGGCATTTAGGAAGAAGTTAAAGTCTGAGTGCACTCGCATTACTTTACAAGCAGGAGAACCTTACACCTCCTGACAGAGTCCCATTTCCCTAACATTAAAACTTAACACCAGCATTTCTCCTCTTTTCAATCTAGTGTTTAAAAATGTAAGCACTCTCATATTCAAGCTCTCTTTAAACAATCCTTTCCAGTTTCAAAATGCCTTGTGTGAACCCTGGGACTTCTTTTTCCCTTTAGAATATTGGGGTCACTGGTACCTTTCAATGTTGTCATCAAGAACAAAATGCAACGACCTTGTAATGATTTTCAGTGTAAGGTACATACTGAGTTGAATTGTATGACCCTCTTTTGAAGGCAGGCAATGACTAGGAGACAGTAAAGGATGGAAAAGTGCCTTAATGATGCACTTTCCCAAGGCTTGATACAGTGGTCAGAGTTTGATTATCCTCCTAGAGACCCTAGGAAAGAAAATGTTAGGGATGTGAATGATTTTTTATGTCAGTGGTCCTCCCATCCGCATCCATAATAGATGGACATTTTAGTTTGTTGCTTGGTTTATTTTTACTGCCCGTCACCCATTCTCTGCTCTTCAGTAATAGCCCATCTTTTGTTCTTCGGAAGTAAAGTTTCCTTAATTTAGTGCATACAGTTTATGTAGGATTGAATCTACTCATTTCGCTCCTGTAGAAATCATACAGTTAAGGCATGTCCAATCAGAGCATTTCTTTTACCTGGATACCACATTTGGCTCAGGGACGTACACAAGCCAGACCAATGAAACACAACCTTAAGATCTTGGTGACATCATAAAAGAAAATTCCATTTATGGTGGAGGTTGCTCTTCTAATAGGATGCAGATCGAGAACTGCTGGAGGACATTTTGCTGTGATGACTCAAGAGCCTCACTCAAGCCAAAACAGAACAAAGCCGAGAGAAGAGATAACGGATAAATTCCTAATGACAAAGTCTGAGACCTGAATTCAGCCATGCCTGAAGATTACTCTGAATTCTTCTGTTACATCAGCCAGTAAATTACCACTGAAAATAGTCTGACATATTTTTGTCTTTCAGAACTGCCAGCCTACGGACAGATACAAAGCATGGTTATCTGGTCATCCTTGGCTCAACTTTGGGAATTCAGAAATAGGCCAGGCGATTCTCATATTAAATGCTTTAAGCAAAGACTTCCATGGTGTTCAGCCAGAGTCAAGGGAATTTACAGGAACATCTATTAAGAAATTAGCCTTTGAAGAAACATCTCGTCTTATACGAGAGCTCTAACAGGACATTGTCTATTTTCCTTCTGGTTCTATGCTTGGTAGACATTCAAAAGAAAAATGAAAGTTTAGAAAGTAGTAATTTTCCAGTCCACATTCAAGTCTATCTATCCATCTATTTATTTATTTACTGCATTTTTAGGGGGCTGAATTTCTGCTGTATGTTCAACTCAACTTTGCCAGAAGGCCAGATTGGAATACCGATTTAGCAGACAGACAACTTTTTGCCAGCACGGCCAAAGCACCATCTGTGGCGAGTGAAATCTGATTGCCCTGCACAGTCTTCTGGATCCCAGTTGTGGACGAGGTTCAGAGTCCATGAGGGTGAAAATGAGCCCAGAAGCTTAAATTTCCCCTTAAATCACCCACATTCTTCAGACAAGGAGGAAAAGTCCACGTACAAATTACAGATGATCAGCACTGCTTGCTCGCTAAGTGAAGCTGCCTGATCTGTTACCTGTGAGATGATTTCACCGTGTTACAGAAGGAGCTTGGCCATACTTCACATCTGCTAGGACATAAGGCAATAAATTCTAAGCGTGCTTCATTGCCCTGTAATAAGTTATTCACATCATCTTCACTCTAGTCAATTACTGATCAAGTCATCAGGTGACCATGATTGAGACTGCAAGCACATGTTTGGCAAAGCATTCTGTACTTACTGATGTTTCTGTAGCGGGAAGATTCAAGGAACTGCATACCTGGGAGTTCCTGAACTCTGATTTCAGTTGAATAACATCTGATTTATTCAATCACAGCACATTATTCACAACCTGTGTAATTTTCATGTACTTATTTCTAAGGAATCCAAGAACATCCACGCTTTAACTTCATTTATCTCCATAATTTCCCCAGGGTGGGGAAAGGAAAGGACTGGTTGGCAAACCAGACCCAAATCATCATGTTTTGCAAATGAAGACTTCACATCACAAAATGTTGAGTTCTTCTGCCCCAGGGCACTCACACACAAAATCTAAATTATCAAGGCTCTATTGATTTTTCTTTCTCACCACTGGGTCTCAAAGACCCTGAAGTGGAAAATGAAACTAAACCTGTTGGTCATGCTGGTAATTACCAAACAGCCCCTCTCCCTTCCTACCACATATCACCTCTGCTCAGAGACCTGTCAACAGTGCAGCTCAACACAACACACACACAGGATTTCTCGTTATCCCTGTGCCTCCGTCTGTGCTACGCCTGGAGGTTGGAAGTTGAATGTATGGGGACTCTCACCCTCCGGGACCTCTTAACTGATGGGAGAGACAGAGTAAACACACCAACATTTTGGTACTATTTCAAACATTATGTCTTCTTCACTGATTTAATAAACAAAAACAAGAATGAAAAGCTGGCAACCTCCGTCTACTCATCTAATTCTAAACCCTGAAGCAATAACGTAAACAGAGTTGGTGTGGTACCTTCCCCGCTAATTTTTTTATGCTTGTGTAAACTCATATAAACCTGTGTGGGCTTTTTTTGTTGATTTTCTAAATGGAATCATACTATATAACATACACCGCAACTTGCTATTCTTCCTTTAGTAACATCATGCATATCCTTTTAAGCATATATGGAGAAAGTGAACTTCTTAAACAACTGTATGGCATTCTGTTTATGGATATATCCACTTTATTCAACCATCCCATAATTGGTGGACATTCATGTTATTTTTTTCCCAGTGATTTTTCTTCTCTTTTCTCCTTTTCCCTCCCCTCCTCCTTCTCGTTTCCTGAAGAAAAGATTCACAAAAATGGGATTTCCAGGACAAGAGGTATACTTTAAGTTTTAATGTCAGTATATACAATTGTTACTTCATCTTAAGTCTTTTGTACTTTTGCTAAAGTAATCACATCATAGTCAACTTATTTGCTTATATTTGTATCTTTTCTTTTACTGAATGATTTTATGATAACAGGGGCCTGTTGTAACAGTCCTAAGGTTATTAAAGTTACGTGTATTATACTAGCAAATGCATCAGCACAGATGTTGTTCTAAGAGCTTTCTTTCTGTTTTTCTTATTTTCTGGCTGGGGCAAGGGGGAGGTAATTAGATTGACTGATTGGTTGATTTATTGATTGATTTTTAAGTGGAGGTACTGGGGATTGAACCCAGGACCTCGTGCATACTAAGTATGCACTCTACCACTGAGCTATACCCTGCTGCCACCAAGAGATTTATTTCTGTCAACCCATCTGACCTTACAACAATCCTTGTGTCATTAGTGTCTCCACTTTACAGAGAAGGAAACAGGCAGAGAAAGGCTAAGTAATTTGCTGATGGTTACACAGCTCCAAAGGGAAGGGCAAGGATTCCAGAGTAGGAGGTCTGGCTGGAGCCCACATGCCTGTCCATCAGCTTTCAGCAAGCAAAGAAGGGCCTGGGAACAAGAAGGTAGACAACTTGGGTTCAACTATTGACTCTGCTACTTACTAGTCTCAGAGCCTGGAGAAATTACTTATTGTTCTGAACCTCAGTTTTCTCATCTTTAAAATGGGTCTAATCTCAACCTCTTAGAAGGGGTGTCATGAGAACTGAACAAGGTAATGTTTGTCGAGTGTCTAGCACATGGTACACTAATCCTTTGTTTCTCTTCCTGCTCTTCCCCTTTCCTTTCCTTCATTATTTCCTTTTATTCTTTCTTTGTATTTCTAGCCCCTCATTCATTGTCTGGCACACAATATTCAAAAAGCACATTATTTCTCTTCTTTCTTTCTTTTCCTTGTTCATATCTGCTCTCAAACTGCTGCTTTGTCCTTTAGAAGATATTCAATAATTAAAGGGCGAATCTAGCAAACTTTGGTCTAGCATTCAAATCACTTGGACAGTTCACAAATATATATTTATGTACATACATATCTGGAGAAGCACCTGCCCCAACCCTTGAGAGCTGATTTTAGTCTGAGCATCAAGAACTTTAAAATTTCCCCAGGTGATTCTAAAGTGCAGCCAGAATTGAGATCCCCTGGTCTAACAGGGAAGCCTGTACTCTTAGCTGTCTTGATGTCTATCAATGACTCCCATCCCCTGAGATTCTGATCCAGTAGGTCTGGAGAAGGACCCAGACTTGGCATTTATAAAAGTTCCCAGGTGAGGGTTACGCTGCTGATCAGCAGATCGTATTTTGAAACCCTCTGTGTTTTATTTTTGGTGAGGAAGGATGATGATGTTTTGTCTTCCAGGATCTCTGTGTTGGAATCCCAAATTGGGCTGTGACCCTACCCTACGTTTCTGTAGTACCTAATACATGCCAAGCGTGTGCTTTCATCATAACCCTTAGCATGTTTGTTTTCCCAACTAGACTTCAGTACTTCTCCAGTATTGAAACCATGATTTCTTCATTCCTGTAACACCCCAGGGTTAATCTAACCCTTGACACACAGTAGGCACTCATCAACTGTTGAATGAATATAAGACTTCTTCCGAAAAGTAGAAGCAGTAAAGGAAGTTCTTGATTAATCATCAAATAGTACCTTGCTTGCATGGCATGAAACTCTTTGGACATTAGAGAAACAAATGCAGTGGATGGAATAAAAGTACTTAATTCTACATCACATCCATCCAGTTGCTAGTCTTCCTAGAGCAGAGGCACAGACAGCCACCTCGGCTGGGGTTTCCACGGGATGAAAAACGATTTCACATCCCCACAACATCAGTATTCAACCACTCCACACTTCTTGTTTCTGCCACCCACTTCATTTTAATTTAACAGGTGTTTAATAGCACATAATTATATCTCACTACTGTTTGGGGTAGAGAAATTAGAAATCCAATTTGCATTTTAGGAATAATTTGGAAACATGAAAGATAATTGTCTAAGATCAGATTTGGCCAAATGGAGTAAGCTGGCTCTCATTTGACAATAAACTCTGGTATCTAGCTGAATAAATCCAAGAACTGGGCTTGAACTCATTTATAAATTAGTCACTCTTAGATAATATTCTTAGTAGGGGACACTTTATTTTTTGCCGGCCCGTTTTATTTGTTATTTGGGGGAGAAATCCTCTCTCCACTTTTGTATGTCGTCTTAGTAGTAAGACAATCCTAAGGGTTGCCTCTTCCTATGTAAGTTAGTGTGGGAAAAATACTTTCTTTTCTTGGCATAAGAAAGAGGCTTGCTTGTGAATAAACCTCAATCATCAGGCGCTCCCTTCTAGGATTTTAATTTTAACAACTGATAAAAAGAAGAAAATATTGCCAGCATCTTCAACCAGGTCATTCCAGATAAAAGATGGTTGCTAACATTCCTGTATCCTTGGTTCTGGGTCATTCCCAAGCCTGGTGTATCAATTTCCTTTTAATTCTGTGAGTCTTTCAACTCGATGACCCCCCCCCCCCACTGTTCTCATAAGTGCTCTTTGGTTTACATTTGTCATATTTGGTTTCTGTTGCTTGCAACCATAAAACTTTGCACACACTGACTCTAATACAAATATTTTTAGCATTAGCTGGAACTTTGTTTTCAACTCTTACATTTAAATTAAATATTTTCAGTTCTTCCATAGCTTTTTCCTTTTAAATGAAATCCCCCACCCAAAATTCAGGAGAGTTTTACTAGCTATGTTACTACACAGAAGAGTTACAGGTTATATTCAAGCCCTGTGACCCACAGGATGTTTTAATAAGAATATCTTTGTCCTCATAACAAAGAGTAGTCAAGTATATCCAGTGTTCTACAAGAAATAACAGTTTCTTATTTCTACAAAGAAAATTCTATAGGAAAAATATCTGTGTTGCCAGAATTTAGCAATGTTTGGCACATGCTTATTTTTTGAGTGACTGAATATTATTTTAAACAAGGATATTTGAAGAGATGTTAAGATCAGAGAGATCAACCATTTACTTACTCACTTAGAGAGAGAGGTGAGGAGCTGTTGACTTGCTTGTTCAGGGACACCCAAAGCCACCCCACACAGTCATGAACTCTAAGATCTTGGACTTTTTGTTCAGACATATATGGGTACTACACACATCACTTAAGACCTTAGAAACTGTTCCATCAAATTTATAATGAGGATAATGACACCCATCTCTTTTAAGATACAAGGGTTTAGTAGAGCCAATCCCATAATAAGTGCTAAATAAATAGTAACATTATCATTGCTGCAAATAAAGTTTTAATCTTTCTAACATTTGATATCCCAGCTAAGTGTGCTTAATGCCACTGCTGCATTTTTCAAAGCGAGAATTTAGTTTCATTACTGAGGTCTTAATTAAAGAATTCTTTTCAGGAATTTTGGCAGGTTTTGGAATTATGGAAGGATTGCGGGCTGAGGAAAATCAAAGCAAACTTGGCAGTTTCAAAGTTGTCCAATGGGCTGAGTTACTGTAAAAGACAGTATTCAAAGATACAAAGATGACCACAGGCTACTAATCAAACTTAAGAGTCGGTAGATATGGAAGGTATACATTTTTCAGGTTGTGGAATGAAACAAATATCTTCTGCTTTATATGAAATAAAATAGATCAGGCATGAGCAAAGTATGGTCTGTGGGCCAAATATGGCCTAACACTTGTTTTTGTAAATAAAGTTTTATTGGAACACAGCCACACCTGCCTACTTACTGTGTCATCTGTGGTTGCTTCATGTTACAACAGCAGAATTAGCTGGAACAGAGACTCTGTGGGCTCTACAGTATTTACTAGCTGGGCCTTTACTGGAAAAGCCTGATGATCCTTGAGCTAGATGATATGCCCACTCCCCTCCCCCCTCCACTGACTTAGTGAAATTCCAACAGCTGCAAAGTTCAATTTCCGTGACGTATTTCCAGGTCTGATTTAAATGCTTGCCTTTTCCCCACATCTGCCTTCTACCTTTTCCACAGCGTGTACGCAAGTTCACTCTCACCCACAGTCAATCTGTCTTCTGACTTGTATCTACATTCACAGTCCACATGCCTGTTAAGACACCCCGTAATGAAGGCTGGAGGAAGTAGATTTGCGAACAGAAATAAGTAGAGAATGCTTCTGGTTTGGGGTGCATCTGTAGAAGAAACCGTTGGTCACAGCCCTCACACACATGTAATACAAAGTTCTGAGAGTGGAAAAAGCCAGGTCTCAGAAGAACTGGGCGAATCAGAAAAGCCAGTCTTACCTCAGGCTGTGTGTGTTTCAAGAGGCTCTGGCTATTTCACGGTAGCTGCAAGCCACAGACCACGCACTGAAAGGAATTATCTGGATGCTAATCACAAGGGTATGACCGCTGGAAAGGGGACTCTTTCCTGCTTCTAAGTGACAACTCCTGGAGTGGAACTGAAAAGACCGTGAAGGGCACCAACACAGACAGAAGGTTTTTATAGGAGGAGCAGCACCTGGAATGACCGAGGAAAGGGTATACGTCAGAAGTGGGGAAAGGGGACGACTCCAGGCCCATACACTGAATATCAGTTTGCCAAAATTCAATTTGCTGAATGACCAGCCTGGGCCGCACTAGGGGATAGATCCACAAAATAATTTTGGTAGCAGCTACAGCAGCTCTTTTGACACAGAACCTAGAGTCGGGGGGACCACTCTTCCTGCCTGCCCTGTGGGAGTGTGTACGTGTTCAGAGAGTGAGCCAGGGGAGTTCTCGGGAGAGCCCTATGGCTCCTCAGTTCATCTGTGGGCTGTCCGAGGTGATCACGTGGCAGGCAAGTCCGGGAGTCTGTTCCCTAGAGTTTACCAGCGCTGAGCTGAAGTGCGGCTGCGAGGCAGGCTAGGAGACGCCACTATTCACAGACAGCAGCCCCAGGCCCACGGCGGTGAAACAGCTAAACACCCGCGGTACACCATTAAACTCTGCAGGAAAAAAACCCTAAAAGGTGGCTAAAACATCCTGTAAGACACAAACTGCCGTGAACTTTAATTGCTAATAGAAACACTTTTTGGCAGCCGGGAGCTACTTCCGAAGCAGAACAGCCAAGGCCATTCACGAGGAGGGCGGGAGACCCAGGGAGCCCCTGGCGCCCTGAGTGAGCGACTTGGCGTGGGAATCCCAGCAACTCTGCGGGTGGAGGCCGATCTTGAGCACTTGAGTTTATTCTAAAGCTTAGTTACTGTGCCTGCTTCCTCTGCTTGAAACTATTATTGTACGCCTTCCTTGAGACGCATTCCTCGGCAAATCACGTTGGAGAGAGCTTCTTCTTAGAGCTTCCCCCATCCACCCACCCCTCTTTGGCAAAAATACCAGTCTTATCCTACTTTTGGCTGAGTGCTTATATGGCCGTGCACACGTCTGTTTGTTGGAGCGTAGGCGAATGATTAAGCTTCCCTGCTCTGCAGCTCTAAGCAAACAAATGGCCCGCCCAGCTTCAAGGATGTGAGTCAAGAGCTGTGGTGCAAAAACACTGAGAGGCTTTTAAGCAGCCAGAGGAGCCTGCACCATTCTGTAGGGTCCTTGAGTGTCTGTAGGCGGCACATGCAACCTTCACTCCTCTGTGTAACCTTCTGATGAGTCCACAGTTTGTAGACCCCTCTGATGAGCTGACAAGGCCTGATGACACTTATCAATATGACCAGATAAAGAGAACGCGCACACGAGTATGGAATCTTCCCTGAAGTCAGTGGTCCTCCAGCGAAAGCTGCCTAGGCTGGGTGTGCGGGAAATGGAAGCTGGATGCATACTCCACTCTAACGAAACAACTGGAACAAAACTGATGCGTTTATTTCAGTGACCATTTGACTCAGTGGACATCATAGGCCAGGTCTGGTCCACAAGGGGTCCATCATGCCTCCTCCCACCTAAGCTCAACGTCAACATGCAGGCTTCCACTGAACGAACACTTTCTATGCACTCGGCACTGTGCAGTCTCTCACATGTGTTACAATAATCCCTCAAGTTAGTTAACACTAGTAACATCCCCATTTTACAGATGAAGAGACTAAGGTTAGAGAGGTCAAACAACTGACCCAAGGTCACACAACTAGGAAGGGGCACGGAAGGCAATAAATGATGCTGGTCTGACTCCAGTGCTTGGCTCCCAACAAATACACTTAAAACACGCAGGCTCTGTAATAGTTTTTGTCAAAAGGCTAATTGGTGAATGCCACCATCCTAGGACTGGCACACGACAGCCTGTGGGCCAAAGCTGGGGTTCTAACTAATACAGCTCAGGAGTTAAACAGGCTTTTTTTTTTCTTTTACATTTTAAATGGTTGGGGGAAAAAATTTTAAAAAAGAATGTAACACATGTAAATTACGTGAAATTGAAATTTCAGCAGCCATAAATAGTTTTACTGGAACACAGTCATGCTCGTTCACTTACTTATTGTCTGCGGTGGTTTTTATGATACGACGGCAGACTGGAGGAACTCTGATAGGGACCGCCTGGCCAGCAAGATGCATAAAATACTTACACGCTGGTTCTTTATGCCAAGTGTGCTGGCCCCTGCCCCCATCCGAAAAGTGCGGTGCAGTTAGGCCTCGGTGGACTGCTTACAACCATCAGAACTTTGTGAGAAATAAAATGTCAAGAGTGATGAAAAACAAAGACACCGCGTTTGGTCCTTCCTAGACTCACAAAAATTGTTAACAGCGGTCGGTGCCGACTGTTTGAGTCAGAGCTGGAGTTGCCATTTTCTCACTTTAGGTTTAAAAATATCACTCGCTTCTGTTCAAAGCCAAGATAAACAGCCAGGCTGCTGCTCTGCCGCTCCGTCTCTCCGAGGTCTGCTGTGTGAGTAGATGCTGTGTTCACACTGTCGCTATTGCATCTCAGTCCAACCGTGCAATTAGGAGAAATGCTTAATGAACTCATGCGGTAATGAGACTGACTCATTCCAGAGCATCGGCGGCGGCAATGACAAATTCCACTGCTGAGCACAATATTGATAATTTACGGTCTGGGAGCCTAAAAATATATCTTGAAAATTGTCTTCCAGCCCAGAACTGCAGTTTTTCCTTTCTTTAAACTTGTATTTCCATGGAGGAAAAAAAAAAAAAACTGCCTAACACATAAAGTCTTAATCCACTAATAAAGTTATCCCTTTGAGAGAGACTTAAAGGTTAGCGCATCCTATCAGTAGCGTCCCTTCCCATACTCCCTGCGTCTGGTCTCTCCTTACATCGTGCCTATTAACAAACTTGCCAGAGCTTCGTCTCATTACCCAAGACTGCACTTAGTCAATTAACACTGGTAAGCTGAGCAAATTGGGGCTCAGGTTCTAATGAGTAGGAGTTGATGGGTTTCTTCTTCCAAATAAGCACCCTGTTGAATCTGCATTACTTCAATAGCCATGTCTCTCCTTTATTCCTGTTTTATGTCCCTCTGAAAAGTTATGCTTTTTAAAAAAATTTTGGCCCTGCATTAAACAATTTATTCCCAGGTGTGTGTCAGGCCTATATATAAATACATATATTTTTTATCACTGTGAAAGAGATCTTATATTGCATCATGTTTTCTAACTGATGATTTTTAGTACATGGAAAACCTATTGAATCTTTGCAAATTCATTTTACTGGCCATCTTTTGGAACTAACTTATTTTAAGTTAGGTTTTTTTGTCACTTGGATTTTTAGGAAGAGAAAGAATGAATCTGAACATAATCATAATTTTATCTTCTACATTTTAATATTTATAAACTTTTTCTTGTCCTATTATAAATGTGGACATCCTTAAAATTGATCTTTATTACATGTAGCCTAAATGTATGAACTTATGGTAGTGATCTATGTTCTTTTTTTTTTTTTTAGTTAAGCCATATATAAGTAAATTCGTACATTTTGATCTGCAAAGTTATTGCGCGGAAGTTATTTTTCTGTGTCTCAGATGCCTCATTTGTAAACTGGAAATGAAAATTTCTGATGTTCTTATTTCCCTGGGTAAGTAAAACAAAATAATACATATAGTTTTGCTTAATGAAATTATCAAAATGTTAATTCTATGGAAATGATGTGATATTTATGGAATTTAAAATGATGTGATATCATTAAGATGGTGACATAGGTCATTCCTGACCTCAGTTCCCCTCATAAGACCAACTAGAAGCCATCCATAGACAAGACACCATTGTGCAAATCCCAGAACTGAGGATGAAGCTGGACCACAGAGACCTAGAAGAACAACAATACGGGGCTAAGAGGAACAGCTACACTCTGACTACATCACCCTCCCCCAGGTCAGCCCAGCATCACATCTAGAGCGGCCCCCTGGAACTACAGCTTCCCCTGTGGGAAAAGAGAGACCAAGGTGGACATCCAGCTCCCTCAGTGCTGTGGGAGACCTCCTGGGAGGCCCACTTCAGGGCCCTGCCCAACTGCTGCCCACAGACAGTCTGCCGCTACACCCAGGCAGTGACTCTGCCCACTCGTGGGAGCACAGCCTACGGCCCCACCCAATGAGGGAGCCAGGACAGCAATCCTGTCCACTGCGGATCATAGTCTCTCACCCCACCTAACTGTGAGATATAGCTGGAGCCCCTCTTTCCCAGAGAGCCCAGCCGGCAAATGTGCTTCCAACGGCAGATCACATGGCATTAGAAATATATTTTTGGAAAAAAAAAAGAATCAGGCTAGAAGGTGGACACTATTTTATAAAACTTACTATAAAGCTGGATTAAGTGCTTCCCTAATTGTGAAGGCCAGCCTGTGACCCCACCTGATCACAGAGCGTGGCCTGAGGCCCTGGACAACCATGGAACTCTGCTCCTCGTTCTGCCTGAGCACAGAGTCCAGCCAGCAGCGCTGTCCAGTTGGGAAGCACGGCCTGAGACTCCATCCAATCAGCAGGGAATGAGGAGCAGATTGTTTTAGCTTTTCCAGGTTCTTTGTACTTCCACATAAATTTTCTAATCAAATTGTCAGTTTCTACCAAAAAAAAAATCTACTGGAATTTTGATTGGGATTACATTTAATTTATAGATACATTTTGGAGAGTGTTCATCTTAACTACATTTAGTCTTTCTATCCATGAACACGGCACACCTATTCCTTATTTGGATGCTCTTCAGTTTCTCTCAGCTTTGTCTTGTGAGTAAGTCTTGCTTATCTGCCATTAAATTTATCCATAGGTATTTTACGTTGTTTGATGTTATTGTAAATGGTATTGTTACTCTACATTTTATTTCCCAATCTCTATTAGCATTCGTGATACAATTTTGGAAAAAAAGAATCAAGCTGGAAGATGGAAACGATCTTATAAGACTTATTATGAAGCTAGATTAAGTACAATATTTGCATCAGAATAATCCAATAGATCATTAGAACAGAAGAGCAACTCCATGAATAGATCTATACACGTATGGTCAACTGATTTTTGCAAAGGTGAAAGGCAATTCATTGAAAAAAAAAAAGAGAGTGTTTTCAAAAACAGTGATTGGAACTTCCAGGATAACTTTAGTCTTTACCTGATACCACAGACAAAAATTAAGTGAAAAAATCACGACGAGTCTAATGTCTATGATGAGAAACAAAACTATTAGGTTTTAAGAAGAAAATACAGAATATTTTTGCAACCTGAGGGTAGCCAAAGATTTCTTAGGACATAGAAAGCAACCTGGGGAAGGCAAAAATTTCTGTGGTAGAATACAAAAATCATAAGTTAGGCTTCTTCAAAATGAAAAACTTCTCCTCATTAAAAGGCACTATATGAATATATATATGTGCATGCATGACTGGGACATTGAGCTGTACACCAGAAACTGACATTGTAGTTGACTGTACTTCAATAAAAAAAATAATAAAAGGCACTATAAGGAATATGAGTCGGGAAGGCACAGACTGGGAGAAGGTATTTGTAAAGGTGGTACCTGACAATGGATTTGTATCTACTAAGCAACTGGATTCCTATAAGTCAATAATAAAAAGAAAATCAGCCCAATTAAAACATGAAAAAAAATTCACCAGCCTTTTACAAAGAAAGATATGTGAATGGCCAATAAGCACATGAGAAATTGCTCATTATGAACTGTCATTAGGGAAATGCAAATTACAAGTACAGGGAGATACTACCACACATCTACTAGGATGGCTCAAACGAAAAAGACAGACATCATCAAATATTAGCAAGGATGTGGAGGGTCAAAAAGTCTCATACATCACTGGTGAGATGGAAAAGTAGTTCCACATTTTGGAAACCTGTCTGCAAAATTCATATAATTTTATATTTGCATCTACCATATGACCTACTAATTT
Source organism: Camelus ferus (assembly GCF_009834535.1). NCBI lineage: Eukaryota > Metazoa > Chordata > Mammalia > Artiodactyla > Camelidae > Camelus > Camelus ferus. Next base: position 8,663,166 of record NC_045714.1, on the reverse strand, counting down.
TAATCCTATATACTTACCCAAGAGAAAAAAATATATATTCACAAAAAGACTTCCATCAATGTTCACACAGCAACTTTAACCATAATAATCCTAAATTGGAAACAATCCAAATGTATGTCAGTAGGAAAATAGATAAACCAATTCATAGAATACTATTCAGCAATGAAAAAAGAACAGACTATTGTTACATGCAACCAAATGCACTAATCTAATTTTTTTCTGAGTGAAAAAAGTCCAGACACAAAGAGTATCTCTTGTGTGATTCTACTGATATAAAGTTCTAGAATAAGCAAGACTCATCTAAGGTCACGGAAGTCAGACAGTGGATGGCTCCTGGCAGATAAAAGTAGGGGGGGGAGGGCAGGGATTGACTGGAAAGGGGCACTGGGAAACTTTTTGGGGTGATAAAAATAGATCATATTTTGATAAACTAATAGGTTTGTGGGTTATATGAACACATATATTGAATTTTACACTTAAGATCTGTACATTTTATAATATTTATAGTTCATTAAAAAGTAACACATGGAGTTGCATAAATGTAACATATACTTCCCATGCGTTGGCTACAATTGTTAATTATGGTGCACTCTCTTGCTAATATATATATATATATATTTGTGTCTATATAATAGACACGTAGAATATCTACTATGCATAACATTATTTACAATATTATATATTTGTTGTTAAATTAACTAGTTAATTTAATCACACTTCAACCCTTTAAAATAAATGGATTGTTATTTGACTGTTAGTTTATGTTACTGACATTGCCTAAGTTTGCCAGCAGCCTGCATAGTTTTGCTGTTTTACACACACTGAAGAACACAACTAATATCATATAAAAGACGTATCAATAGCATATTGAAATGCAACCCATGCAATACAGTTTCCCATAAGATCCACAGAATTCTGATTATCTAGCTCTTAATTGAATATTATTTTTACAAAATCGTATCAGTCAATTTAACAGCAGGTAAGTGTCACTCCATGTTGCAGCAGCGGTGTGGTTTGGGTTTTAGTAATGGCCAAATGATAAGGCCAAACTAGAGGTCTAGAGAAAACAGCTCCACCATCTATGAAGGATGCTAAGACGGGCACCTGGGCAGGGCCAGGGCCCACAGTGTGCTTGAAGGGCCATTCTGGACTTAAATAGCTGTGACTTATGAATTAGTTCAAATACACGTGCAGAATACTAAATACACACTCAGCAGAATTTAATCTTTCTTTGATGATTAAAAAGAAATGTAAAGAATGTATAACTGAATCACTTAGCTGTACACCTGAAACCAACACTGTTAACTCAACTACACTTCAATAAAAAATTTTAAAAAAGAAAACAGAATTAAAAGAATTAAAAATTCAGAGAGGTTTATTTTATCCCTAACAAAAGAATAAAAAGGAAAAAAGTTTAAAAAAAAAGAAAAGAAAGAGAGAAATGTAAAGATATTCTAAGACAACAGGCTCATCGTTAACGAAATTTCCATTGTTGGATCAACTACAATTTTTTTTGATTTGGCTGAGTTCTGGGTGAAAACATTGATTGTATATCAAATGGCTGTGTGTTTAGATAAAAGTACCTTTAACTGAGAAAGTATATACAGAGGGAAACATCATCCTTATTTTGGACAGTGTCTGGTACTCTTTTGTGAGATTTCAGGAACGTAAGCAAGACTTCTACAAGATGATAGGCATTCTCACAGTCAAACTGGATCCCTGGACATCACTCTAAGCCTTAATGAGCATTACTTTATCTTCTGGGAACAGCAGGAGAATAGCTTTCTTACTCCCCGCATTTGCAACAGTTTGAATTCCAGATGTTGGGGGCTGCTCAGCGGGGTTTTGGCAGCTCCACACATTTCTTAACAGATAGTTCTGCTTTCACTGCCTTGGGAAAAAAAATGAGTTGGCAAATTTGCAATGCCATCTTTTCTAAGAAGGAAAAATGACCTGCATATTTACTAAGCTGTTGGTTACAATTTTCATCATTTTTGCCCTCTTTTCAGGACCATGAATCACTGGGGAGAGAAGAAATAGAGGGGCTGAATCCACAAAGCCCCAACAAAAATCTAGCATTTGGTTCCCTGACTTCAAGCCATCAAATGTAAAACCACACTATTGTATTGCTCCTCGGAGAGAAATCAGAGCTCGGTTGTTTATCTGGAGGAACCACATGTCTACTATAATAAAGCCACATGCTCGCTTTATCAGAGCACTATTTCACTTTTCTTTTCAGAAATTCATCCCAATACAGGGCTCGGCTTGGTGCATTAATAAATTCCCACCTCTTCCCCCTCTCGCTTCTCTACCTGGCTCACTATTTGGGACCAAAATTAGAGACAGAAAAATCTTTTCTTTCAAACATAGCTTTGTGCAGCATTAAGAAGCTGCTGAAAAAATGATCAAATGTTGTTGTATCTAACATCCCTGAAAGTGAAAGATCATAAAATAAACCTTCTTCACAGGGTTATGGGGGAGAAGACATACAAACTTGAAAGACAAGCCAGCTGGTTATAGACTTGTTCTGACACTGATTTAATGAACCAAAGATAACATCAACAGGTTCAGATTTGGGGACTCTGCAGTCAGAGACCTGGGGATAATAACCCATCTGTGTCACATCAGCTGTGGGAGCTAATCTGCAGTTTCTTCTTCTGTGAATTAGGAATATGCTACACCGACTTCAAAGGATTTTCACAAGGATTAACAAAGATCCTGCCTACCGTGTGCCCACACAGTGCCTGGCCCAGAGTCAACACTGAGTAAATGTTAGCTGCTATTTCTAGAAATTGAGTAAGTTATTTCTTCTTTCAGTGCTTTATTGTGTGTGTGTGTGTGTGTGTGTGTGTGTGTGTACATACGTATACACACAACTGTATACATACAAATGTCAATACTCTTTTCCAAATGTGCCCTCAAGACTTCTAGGGTCCCTGTTGAACTTCTTAATGTCTAGCAAGGCTGGGGGTATGGTGCATGGGGGCTGGAAGATCCCCAAGGCCTTCACAAAGAGGAAGGGATAATTTGATTGACAGAATAAGGACAAATTCACAGTGGAGGTGACGTTACAACTGCCCATTATTAATAATAATACATGACAACAATCACTGAGGGCTTACTGTCATGCCAGACATCGAGCCTGGTGCTTTACACGAATTATCTTAATTGTCTAAACACTTAACCAGTAGCCTCAATGTAAGGGTGAAGAAAAGGGGGGCATCACGGCTCTAAGTGGTGGAGCCAGAGTTGGAGCTGGGTCACTGGCTCGGAAGCTGGATCGTGGTTACTCAGGTACACAGCCTCCCTAAGGTAGCCTGCCTTTGCCGGGTAGAGAGCAGATGTCACCATTCTAAGTGCACATTTTTATTCACATTTTCTATCTTAGGAATTGGGAGGCATCTTCTTACATTCAATAGCATGCCACAGACTTCTTGGCAGCATTTTTTTTTCCTCGTGGCACAAATAATGGTGCAACATAGATGTCAAAAGCATTTCAGATTTGATGAAATGGGAAGACATTCTGGCAGAAAGTTAAGGAGGTGGGAGGACCCAGATAGAGGAACCAGTATGTACAAAAGCACAGAGACGTGAGTTGGCATGCTGTACTCAGGGAACGAGGAACTGATTTCAGGGATTAGTGGGCAATGGTGAGAGGTGAACCTGCAAACACAGAATTAGGCCACAACAGGGCTTCTTGGCAAGTGTCGGTGCTTTCCCGAAGGAAGCTGTGGAAATGCACAGGGCCGTTTCTCAGCTGTCCTAGTAATGGGGACTCTATAAGCATTTAGTGAGGAAAGGAGGTGGCCTGAGATGCAAGTGTCTTACAATGCATCAAATAATCTTGCCCAAGGAAGAACTGTCTTACTTTCTGCCCAACTTTCACATGCCATTCACAAGTGGAACGCTTGTTCACAAGCTAACTGAGGTTACAGCCTAAACTTTATTTACATAGGAACACGACGTACTTTTGTGGGATCCTAATATTCAGTGACTTTCCCAAATATAAAACTACTGTGTCAGTCAAGAGAAGCCTGTTCTCTGTTTTGCTGGAACTTTACTAACTTTTCGTCTTTTGCAAAACCTTATCTATCCCCGATAATCATGTGGATCATGGTATTTGAGTTGTTGTTCACACATCTGAATTGGCCTGTATAGGAAGCTGCCAAATCCATAAGGCTTCAGTCTACGGTAGAAGCGTCAAGAGATTTCATTGTGACATGTAGGGTAGTTAGGTTCAAGCATTTATATTTTAAAATGCATATAATTTTATTAAGATTTAGTTTGCTTTTATTTCTCCCTCATAGTTACAGCATTATATTTAACTTACGTGTATAGTTAGGTTATACTGTTTATGAATCTAATTTCATGATAATGAAGAGGATTTTACAAACATTTGTTACAAAAATGGTGGGAAGGAGCTTGGGACTGCATGGCTGAGATCAAGTTTGGACATCTGACAAAGATTCAAATCTGAGAGGCAAGCGAAAGGATCAAAAAAATTTTGACAGATTTTAGAAAATTTGAAAAACACAGGAATAAATTTTAGGAATAAAATAAGAATCATCCATAAGTAAGAACTGTTAAATTTTTTGTCCCTCTTTTCCTACCCACATATATTTTCTTTAAAAAAATGGGATTATATTGTTCTTGGAATTTTTTCCTACACAGTGATTCATGTCATTAATTATTCTTTTTTTAAATTTTATTTATTTGGGGGGGGATTAGGTTTACTTATTTATTTCTAGAGGAAATACTGTGGATTGAACCCAGGACCCTGTGTATGCTAAGCATGCGCTCTGCCACTTGAGCTATACCCTCCCCTCATAATTATTCTTTTAAAACCCCTCTTTTAGTGGCTGTGTAGTATCTCATCAAAAGTAATTTCATCTATTTATTTTTAGATGCATTCAGAAGAGCTGGTTAATCCCCCAATATGTCTTGTAAATTGTATATAATAACAGAATTTTAGTGATCAAAGGGGCTTTAGAATTTGCCAGATTTACCTCCCCATGAAACAGACGAGAAAATGGAGGAGCAGAAAGAACAAGTCTCAGAGTCACAAGTTTTACAGCAAGAACTAGAATTCTGGTCTCCTTATTCCCAGACGAATGTATTCTTTGTATTATTCTGAAGCTGCCTTCCCCAGTGCCCCCTGTTTAATGAACTGACCCATGACTGGCATCTCCACGCTGTATTTAATCACTTGTTGTAACTATTGATTTGGCTCTCCACCCAAACAAAAGCTGGACGTTCACAGGGTGTGCAGCTAAAAGGCAATGCTTGCTGCTCTGGGAGCAGAACATACACAGATAAACAAGTAACCCCCTCGTGCTCAGTGCCCAGCAGGCCACAGCAGGAGTTCTTCACAGTGGAGACTGAAATACTATATGATTCCAATCAAGTTTTATTACCAGAAACATATGGGAGGACCTGATTTAATGCCAGATCATTTTGAGCTATAATAAAGATGATAACAGCTTGACTTCAGACATGATATGTAAACATATGGTTCTGCAAATTACAGTCAGCTTACATGTTCAATGTAACGCATCCCATTCTGCACATGGGTAACGCAGATTCAAAACAAAGGGTGTCTATGGCATTGCATTTATCTGTGGGATACGTACTCATAGTCCATACGGCAGACACAAAGACCTGTTCTGGAAATGGTCAAGGGTGGCTCTGAGTAAGGGATACAGACAACAGCCCAAGTCAGTGCTGGGAACTGGGCTGAGGAAGCAGAGGCAGGAAGTGAGGCCAAAGGAGAAGGGCCATTAGTACTATCTCAGCGAGAAGGGAGAATGATGTTCCTGGTAAAGGAAATCAACCAACCAACGAAAAGACCAGGGCACTCACTGCAGATCAAGCCTTCTAACACCATAGTGCCTGCCTTGATGATTGCGGCAGCTTCTTAGCTAGTTCCCTGCTTCCACCCTTGTCTCCCATGGCAGTCTGCATGACCCTACTAAAACCTAAGGCGTGGTCCTTGGGTTGCACTGGAGAGACGCAGAAGTGTTCATGCAGCCTCAAGGCCAGTGCGGTTCGGAGCCAGAGCACCCCTTGCATCTCCCTCTTCCGTTGCCTCCGAGCAAGCCTGGAACCCCTTGGTCCAGGCAGAGAAGGGCTGCCTGACTAGCATGGGACTGTGACATGAGTAACACACAGACTTGCATTATGTTCAGTCCCTGAGACTTGGGACGGGGAGCATCTGTTACTCTAGCATAACATAGCTGTCTTGACTCACACAACTATCTATGATTTTAATAAAGTCAGAGAAAGCCTTGATGAAAAAATAGTCACCTCACATCTCACAAGGGAAGCTGAATTTATTTTTCGACTTATATTTTGTTCCGTAAGAAGATAAATGCATTACGTAGGAGCTGAATCCAATCACCACATCTCCCCCAATACGTTATTCGTCTTAGCGATGGTGTAGATGCTGGTTCAAAGTCCCTTTGAAATTTAGCTTTGAAGGATAAGTGACTTTTATTTGACTGTTTCATTAAATGCCTTCCTCCTCCAGGAATTAAGAGAATCCAAAGATGCAAGTCTGTGAGGTACTTTACTTAATTATTGATGGGCGCAGTGGAGGCCAGGATCAAACAAATCAGCTCAGCTCTGCTGAGGGAGGAAACATCTCACTGAAAAACAAAACAGAAACTTCTCCACAAATCTTACGTGGGGTGGGTACGAGCATCCCCAGAGTGATCTCAACTACAGGGAAAGTCTCTGCTCAGATGTGCTCATGGTGAGGGCGGTGCTGATGCTGCTGGGAACCTGGTGGCTGAGAAATGGGTCAGGCTGGGCAGCTGCCAGGATGGGAAGGTGGAAATAGCAATGATGACAGTTTTCAGTTTGGGAAGAACAGACGTAATAATCGCATAACCACATGAATGAAGGTTTGGCATCAAAATGAGGGAAATGTCATGTCGAAAAGGAACATGGGTCTGTGCAGATGTGATCTGAGCCGGAACAGGAGTGGAAGGTATAGAGGTGTCAGGAAAGATTTCCTTGAGGAAGTGACATTCAAGGTGAGAGGCTTGAGTGATGCTGAAGGGTCGGGAAGGGGAAGAGTATTTTGACACAGGGAAGACTGGGTGTAAAGACCCACAGGTAGAAGGGAGCACACAGCATTTGAGGAAACTAAAAGAAAAGCACGCAGGAAGTCACTGGGTTTGTGGCGAGAGGTGTGGCTGGAGATTTAGGATGGAGGGAGAGGGACATGTGAGGCCTTGAGACCATGTTCAGAGATGTGATTGTCAACTCAGAGCAACAGGAAACCATGTAAGCTTCGAGGGGAAACAGGAAGCGGAAGGGGCTGTCCTGCTAAACCCTAGAGGAAACCAATCCCAAAGCCCATGCTTTCAGTCCAAGCTGCTTCTGCCCTAAGGTTCAGGCAAAATGGGTGGACGCAGAAGGGTCATGCTTCTATTTTATTTTATTTTTTAATATAAAATTCACCATTTTATTAACAATAAAGTTTTTTATTATTACACTTGTTCAATTTAACGATTGTGTGTGTGTGTATATATACACACACACATCAAATATATATATATATATATACACACACACATCAAAATAGTGAGTTTTTTAAATTGAAGTAGAGTTGACATACAATATTATGTAAGTTACAGGTGTACAACATAGTGATTAACTACTTTTAAAGGCTATACTCCACTTACGGGTATTATAGAATATTGACTATATTCCCTGTGTTGTACGATGCATCCTTGTAGCTTATTTTATACCTAATAGTTTGTGACCTCTTACTCCCCTCCTCCCTTATTGTCCCTCCCCCATTGCAGCCACTAGTTTGTTCTCTATATCTGAGTCGGCTTCTTTGTTTGTTATATTCACTAGCTTGTTGTATTTTTTAGATTCTACATATAAGTGATATCATACAGTATTTGTCTTTCTCTGTCTGACTTGTTTCACTAAGCATAATGCCTTCCAAGTCCATTCATGCTGCTGCAAATGGCAACATTTCATTCTTTCTTACGGCCAAGTAGTATTCCATTGTATGGAGTACAAATGCTTTATCCAGTCATCTGCTGATGGACATTTCCAGGTTGTTTCCATATGTTGGCTATTGTAAATAATGTTGCTATATGAACGTTGGGATGCATGTATCTTTTTGATTTAGTGTTTTTGGTCTTTTTCGGATAATGTACCCAAGAGTGGAATTGCTGGGTCACAAGTTCTACTTTTAGTTTTTTGAGAAACCTCCATACTGCTTTCCACAGTGGCTGTACAGGTTTACATGCAGGAGGGTTATGCTTTTAAATGGGATGCTTCTGCGCTCCTACACTGCTGGTGGGAATGCAGTTTGGTGCAGCCACTGTGGAAAACAGTATGGAGATTCCTCAAAAGACTAGGAATAAACTTACCATATGACCCAGGAATCCCACTCCTGGGCATATATCCAGGTGGAACCCTACTCCTGCACCCCAGTGTTCATAGCAGCACTATTTACAATAGCCAAACATGGAAACAGCCTAAATGTCCATTGACAAATGACTGGATAAAGAAGATGTGGTATATTTATACAATGGAATACTATTTGGCCATAAAAATGACAACATAACACCATTTGCAGCAACATGGATGTTTCTGGAGAATGTCATTCTAAGTGAAATAAGCCAGAAAGAGAAAGAAAAGTACCATATGAGATCGCTCATATGTGGAATCTAAAAAAAAAAAAAAAAAGACAAATGAACATAAATACAAAACAGAAACAGACTCATAGTCATAGAATACAAACTTGTGGTTGCCAGGGGGTGAGGGGGGTGGGAATGCACAGACTGGGAGTTCAAAATTTGTATAGATACTGACAGGCATATGCAGAATAGATAAACAAGATTATACTGTATAGCACAGGGAAATATATACAAGATCTTGTGGTAGCTCATGGTGAAAAAGAATGTGACAATGAATATATGTATGCTCATGTATAACTGAAAAATTGTGCTCTACACTGGAAATTGACACAACATTGTAAACTGACTATAACTTATAAAAATTTTTTAAAAAATAAATGGGATGCTTCTGAAGGCCTTAGTGAGAAGGCAATAACTGAACAAAGACTCAAAAGAAGCAAACAAAGGAAAAGAGCTATGCAGGTATCTGGAGGGAAAAAAAGACCCTGAGGAGGAAATGGAAGAAGAGAAGTCCTCAGATGGTACTTGTTGTAAGGATGAGTTCTGGAAATTTTGGGTGGATCCTAGGGAGGCAGAGGGCCAGGAAATACCTATGTGCACATGCGTGCTGGCAGTGGGACACAGTGCCTACAGAGCTGGACAAGGGCAATGTGGCCTCAGGAGAGGTGGAAGAGCCTTGTGGGTACATGTAGGAGCTTAGGGATCAGACAGCCTGAAATGTGAGTCTCAACCCTGCCACTCCTGTGCAGACTCCATCAGTCCCAGCCTTGGTTTTCTTGTCTGCAAAATGGAGGCAGTATGACCTCAGAGTCACCAGGAAGACTGAGGAAGCGGTGGTGGAATGTGCCTGAGCAGAGGCTGTCCAGGCCCCACCCATGTCACCTGGGCTACTCCCCAGGCCAGTGAAGGCTATGGCCTGACACACCCCCAGCGGATTCTTTTCCCTATCTGATGGAAGTCTCTGGCCAGGGGATGTGCTGAGCATGTGCATGAGACAGAGTAGAAGGACTGGTAGTGATTCCCCAGGAATGACTCTCAAACAATACCTCTGCCTCCTGGCCTCTCGGGGGGCAGCCTGGGCTGTGTTCTGCACGGTCCCCCACAGGGTTCCTGCAGAATCGAGCCCCAGTGGTTCACAGCGGCAACAGCCCTTCAGTGCCCACTTTGCACCCGCTCCTGCCTTCCGGGTCTCGCGCCGCCACTGCCTTGCAGAGCTTCCTGGGAAAGCTCCCAAAGGAACCGCCCGCACTCAGCTATTTCCCTTGGGAGTAAGTCAGTCTGTGCCTGTGCAGAGGGCCTGGTACAGCAAGGCATCCAAGCAAGGCGGGGGGTTATAATTATAGTTACAGGGCTGAACAGAAGTTGAGGAACTGCATTCAGGATGATGAGGCCACAGGAAGGAGAGCCTCGTTCAGGGCCAATTCAGTGAGGAGAATGTAGAGAACTTCCAGGTGCCTCTGTCAGTAGCTGTGCCCACACCAGGCTCGGGCATGACAGCGATGACCCTGCCAGTGGAGACTGAAAGCAGAGCTGGTCTTAGAAGGGGAATGAAAACCACTCCAAAGGCAGGACCTCTAAGAATCATTGGGAAGACCAATTTAATTCCAAAGACTGTCTTCATCATTTAACTCCTCCATAAAGAAACTACCCACCAACAATCTCTCTCGCTGTATGGTAAGCAGACGGCACCATCAGTGCACGCACGTGTGTCTAATGTATATTCAGGCCTTGAGATAACAAATTTTTATTGAGCATCTGCTATGGGGCCAAGCACAGGTTTGGTCCTGAGAATCCAGCAGCTTAAAAAAAAAAAAAAGGGAAATCATAACAAAGCCTGGACCTCACTAGAACTTGCATTCTCGACTGTGGAGGCCAACAATAAACAGAATAATTAAGTGAAAATTCAGGTGAGACAAGTTCTGGAGACAAACGAACTACAAAAGGAAAGAGGAGGGTTGCTCTTGTAAAGAGGATGATTCAGAAGGGCTTAGGGAGAAGGTGGTATCTGAATAAAGACCTAAAGCAAATGAGGAGGAAAATCATGAAGGTACTGACTAGAAAAAAAAAATTTCAAGCCAATGGAGGAGCCATGCAAAGGCACTGAGCAGAGGGTGCACCGTGTTCAAAGGAAGTGGAGACAGTGGCTGAAGCTGCAGCTCTTGGGGAGGATGGTGGTGACAGCTGAGTGGTGTTGTGGCAGACAGAGGGCAGGGGTCTGCACACTGGTTTTCTGTAAAGGGCCAGATAGTAAATACCTCTGGCTTTCTAGGCTGCATGGTCTTTATTAGAACAACTCAACTCTGCTATTGTAGTATAAAGGCGGCCGCAGCAAACATGCAATTGGATGGGGACGGCTGTGTCCAGATAAATCTTTACGGACACTGAAACTTGAACCGCATAGAACTGTCACATGCCCACAAAATATGATTCTTTTCCAATTTTTTTCAACCATTTCAAAATGTCAACAAACATTTTTTTTAGTTCACTGGCTGTACAGAAACAGGCAGTGGGCTAGATTTGGCTCTCGGGCAGTGGTTTTGCCAACCCCAATCATAGGGTCTGATGGATCTTAAGAAACTTTTGGCCTTTATACCGAGATGGGAAGGCACAGGAACAGCAGAGCGGCGTGATCCGACTCACACCAGTTGTGTTAAGAGTAAGTGACAAGGGAACCAGTGGAAAGAGGAGGTGGAAGAACAGAGACTTGTTAAAAGACTTGGCACAAAAATATTAGCTGTATTTTTAATTAGGGTTGTTGGGCTTGGAATTACCATGAATGATTCCAGACACATACTTGGACTTTCCAGTGATGGACAATGAGCCTTCATGTCTTCAATCCATTATTTCATGTAACACTGTTATCCATTATTCAAACACACACAAGCTATCAAGAAACCTATCAACAGATCAAATGAGCTCTAGAGCAAAAATTCTATTTATATTTGCAATCATCCATCTGAATCGCCCCCAGGGAGATGGTTCCAGGATCCACCCCAGATATCACAACCCATAGAGGTTCAAGTGCCTTCTAGAAGATGACTTAGTACAGCCGGCCCTCTATGTCCAAGGATGCAGAACCGGTGGGTTCAACCAACCAAGGATTGTAAACAGGCCCCGCGGTTGGTTGAACCCGTGCCTGCGGAACCCGCTGACCCAGAGGTCCAACCGTACATTTCACAGCATTGAGAAGGAGTTACCAGCGAGAAGGGGAGCTTATCCTCTTACTTTGCATGTGCTTTCGGTCTCTGACTTCAAAGGCAATGCTCTTTGGTCACGTTTTTAATATCATCGTGTTTGTGTTTAACTCAGAATCAAAGCAGACACGAAAGCTCTAGATTCACTGAAAATGCACCGACCCAGCCACGGAGCTCTCTCCCAGGCAGCTTCATGATTCTGGATTTTGTATTGAAAACTAGGAGAGCTGTTACAAACAACGGATGATCTACAACCGAATGACTGCAGTCTGAAGACAGAACTCACCACAGAGCTATAAAAGTGGTGCTATTAGGGCAGGCTGTCAAGAAATGATTAATACTCCTAACCGGCCATCATTTCTTTCAGTCTTCACACTCCACTAGGTCATTAATCTGAAATTGCCACCACCACCGTAAGTGTCACTTCTGTTGTTCATCCACAGGGACCAAGATGTCTTCTTCAGAAAGGGGAAATTGAAACAGGTTAAGGTTTAGACTTAGATTTCTGCCTGGGTATACAGTCATGTGCGTGTGTGTGCTTGTGTGCATGTGTGTGTGCGTGTGTGTGTAATGTTCCATGGGTTTGCATGGAGTCCTTTCTGGGTAATTTAGTGATGTAACATTTCATTAATGCACTGATGTGGTAAATGGTTTATATTTCTGTTCCATTGGACCAAGAATTGAAAAATGCCCATAAAAATTGAGCCTGGGTCATAAACATCATTTTAAATCCACAGTGAGTTAAGGGGGAAAAAAAATCAGTTTATCTAAATATTTAAGCTCACTTCCATTAAGAACTCTGTTAATAAGGACTTACATTAGAGACTTAGCCCAAATCTGAAATTAAGACAAATAAGCACTGTTTTCTCATCCTCCCCATGTTTTTAATGTGTGTGTGTGTGGTGCCCTTTTAGGAGTTACAGCCAAAGAACTAGCACCATCAAACCATCACTGAATGTCTCAGAGGCATAACCCCCACAGCAGGCACCATGACAAGGAACAAATCGGCAAGGACATGTATGCGCCAGAAGAAATGTCAAACTTACAGTATTTCTAATCCAAATGCAGGAAAATTCATAAGGAAACAAAGTCTAAGGTAACCAGCTTCTTTGTCGAAACATAATAAAAACAGTAACTATGACACAATAAAATTAGGTTCCATGTTTGTTTCTACCACTGTGAACTCTGACTTTTAAAAATGCTGTGCGTTTCAATGGCTTCTCGACGATGCAGAAATGAGTGATTATGTGATTCTGATCCAGGATGTTTACAGGAAAGAATCACATCTCAATCATCTCTGCCAACAGAGCAGGAAGAATCATCTGATTGTCGAGTCTGTGCTGACAGGCACATTCTCGATTGAAGTTCAAGGATGCACAGACGAACATGGTGATCTCACTGAGATGGGAAGGCAGAGACGGAAGCTCAGGATGTGGTTCCTAGAAGAGTGGGGTTCCAGAACAGAGGCAGCTAGGGGAAAGGACCCCAGATATCTGCACAGGGGTCCCGTTCATCTTTTCAGAATAATAAACTGTGCAAAGTGTAGAGCAAAACTCTACAAGACGAGCAAAGAATGACTAGTAGCTGTAAGACGAACAAAGCTAAAGCTAACTCAAGAGGCCCTATATACCCCTGCTCTTTCTGGGATTCCTGCCTCCATCAAGTGAACAGGCATGGACCAGACCACTGGCAGATGAGAGATCACATTCAAGAGAGCCTGGCAATAGAAATAAAAGCAAAAATCAACAAATGGGACCTAATTAAGCTTACAAGCTTTTGCATAGCAAAGGAAACCAAAAGCAAAATAAAACGAATGAGAGAAAATATTTGGAAAAGATGAGTCTGACAAGGGCTTAATTTCCAGAACATATAATATATATATATAATATATAATTATAAATATATATAAATATTTGTATATATACATATATAAATAGCTTACTCAACTTAATGACAAAAAACAAACAACCCAATCCAAAAATGAGCAGAAGACATAAACAAACAATTCTCCAGTGAAGGCATACAAATGGCCAACAGGCACATGAAACAATGCTCAATATTGCTAATTATCAGAGAAATGCAAATCAAAACTACAATGAGGTATCACCTCACACCAGTCAGAATGGCCATCATTCAAAAGTCCACAAATGATAAATGTTGGAGAGGCTGTGGAGAAAAAGTAACTGTTGTGTAGGTAACCTACACTGTTGGTGGGAATGTAGTTTGGTGCAGCCGTTATGCAAAACAGTCTGGAGATTCCTCAAAAAACTAAAAATACACTTACTGTGTGATCCAGCAATCCCACTCCTGGGCATATATTCAGAAGGAACACTAATTTGAAAAGATACATGCATCCCCAATGTTCACAGCAGCGGTACTTACAATAGCCAAGACATGGAAGCAAACTAAATGTTCACTGACAGATGACTGGATAAAGAAGTTGTGGTATATTTATACGATGGAATACTACTCAGCCATAAAAAGAATCAAATAATGCCATTTGCAGTAACATGGATGGACCTGGAGATCATCATTCTAAGTGAAGTAAGTCAGAAAGAGAAAGAAAAATACCATATGATACCACTTAAACTGTGGAATCTAAAAAAAAAAAAAAAAAAAAAGACAAGCAAACTTATTGACAAAACAGAAACAGATTCACATACAGTAGAAAACAAACTTATGGTTACTGGAGGGAGGAGGTGGGAAGGGATAAATTGGGAGTTTGAGATGTGCAGATACTAACTACTAATATAAAATAGATAAACAACAAGTTTATACTGTATAGCACAGGGAACTATATTCAGTATCTTGTAACCTATAATGAAACAGACTATGAAAACAAATACATATATATGTCTGTATATGTATGACTGAACTATTACGCTGTACACCAGAAACTGACACAACATTGTAAACTGACTATACTTAAGTTAAAAAAATGAAACAAACAAAACAACTACAAACAACAACAATAAAAGAGCCTGACTGTCCTGGTCAAGGCCATTCTAGACCAACATACAGCCAACAAACCTCTAGACCTCTGAGAAAACACATCTAGTCAGCAGAGCCACTGACTTGGTCTGCATCTGATGCAGCAGTAAATTCAGAGGAAATCAGCCAAGTACGCATCAGAATCACCCCTCTGACCCACAGACTTATAATCAGTAATACATACTCACTGAGTCATTGTGTTTGGGGGAGGACAGTTGTTACACAACCATAGCTATCTAATAATATTATATAACTGATATTTGATGCATTCTCAGGAAGTGATTTTAATATGACATGTTTACTTAAATCTAAAACGTTTTCTTAACTCCTCAAAAGAAATGAGAGAAGATATAATTGTTAGAAAGAATCTTTCCAATTATTTTCTTTTCCATGACATTTAATAACATTGACAAATGATGCTTGGAAATTACCTTGTGTATTTCTCCCTCCTGGCTATCCTGAGAAACATTACAAGCAATCTTCCCTGGGTCTGGGGAGTAGTGTGACTGACACAGTATAAATGCTTCAAAATCTTCCAAGTTTAGGCCTGAAAACTTGGCATCTTGCATCACCAGCAACACTTTCTAGACCAAGATTTTTTTTCTGAATAGCAACTCTGAGAAATGCTTTTTCACTTGGATCCTGTTACTACGACAACAGTCCCACATGGCTCTTTAGCTCAAGTTCATTCTTTTAATTAGCAGACTGAGATTCCTCCTCCTCCCTAACCTCTTCCCCTAGGAAAATTTTCCAAACATCTCTGGCTCTTCCCTTTCCTTTGGGTGTTTGCACAATGCCAGGAGGAATTTGCTAATTAGAATTTCTCAGTGTTCGGTGATGGTTTTTGTTAGGTTAAGAGAGCCTTTGTAGAGTAGATTTTTCCTAAGAGGGGTTTTTCCCCCAAAGGGATAATTCCATTGTGCATATCTGTACAACTCTCGTTTCTGCAGAGAGGGAATTAGGAGCAGGCCAGGTATTCATGTTGGCGAGATGGGGTTAAGAATGTGGAATCATACTTGAACTGGGATTCTTCCTTAATTCTGTACGACCTTTAGGAATGCATCTAACAATTTTTGAGCATATTCCTGATATATCACCAAGGGGTGATGAATTATGATGAACCATGATGAGACCACGATGAACAAGGCCCCCTCTTCATGGAGTTTAAACTATAAACTATGTAGAATGTGATACCTTCTAAGAAGACAGTATACGTGAAAACTAACTTACCTATCGATTTTCTTTTTCTGACTTCTAGAATGAGTGTAATCCGACTATTTCCGTCTCTGCATTATGTGAGGTTTCAGTGAAGAAATGCATGTAAATGTCAGTTGGGATTACATTCAGCTACGAGTATACAGTCTCAGTGGAAGTTTATTGTCCTCAGGTAGCAAGAAGTGTGGAAGTAGACAGTTGCTGGTGTAATTTCAGTGGCTCCACATGGGACAGTCTCTTGGCTTTTCCCTCAGACCCAAAGTACAGCTCCTGTGGTTCCGGCTACTACCCCCGTATTCACAGCAAGAAGTAGGGAATGGCCAGACTAAGCCAACAGCTTTCTTAGTAAAGTAACAGCTGTTCCCGAACCCATGACCTCAGATTAGGTCTGACGGGCCAGACTGAACCTCAGGGTCACACCTAGCTGGAGGTGAGGCTGTGAATGTGGGTGTTTAGCTTTCACAGCCTTCAAGGAGGAGCAGGTAGGAAACAGGTGCGGAACCCATCACTCTTGAACGTTGGCCACCAACACTTAACTCAAGGAGGGAGTAGAGTGAGAACTCAGAGCCTGGCAGCTGTCTGTTTCTTTGTGTTCTCCTGAAGTTCTAGACACAAAAGGACTTTCTAGATGAACTGGGCTGATGGAGCCAGCCAGGAAATTGAATTTTCTTTGACTCAATCAATTTAGAGTCAGCCGGCAATTTCCTGGGACTGAGTATAACTGCTCAGAGAATTTTAAATAAAAAAGGCAACTATATCCAGGTGGCATCAGAAAATGAACTTTACAAGAGAAGGAGCAATACTCTGTAGAGAGTAATGGTTTACAAACTGCAAAGTGAGGAACTCAGTTTATGCTGAGATACTGAGGCTGACCCCAAGTGATCTTTTAAATTTCATGTTTTCATTTAACTAATAGCACCCCCTCCAGATTGACAACTGGGTAGTCTGGATTATGCGAGTGATTTCTGTATTAGTCAAGTCACACTAAGTTATGACACTGTAACAGACAACTCCTAAATCTCAGTGATTAACACAACCAGGGCTTATTTCTCACATCAGGGCCACGGGCTGGCTCGGTGATGGAGGCTGCTTCAGTTGGATGGAAATGTCAAAAACATGTTCCCCAGTGACTGCAGCTGGGAAAGAGCAGACGGAGGGCTGTGCCCTGGTTCTTACTGTGTCCACACAGTTTTTCTTGGCCAAAGCATGCCCGTCACTACACCTATCTTCACGTAAGAGGGAACGTGCAATCTTCCTGTGTGTTTCAGAAAGAGGGTGGAAACTGAGAATGCAGTGGTCATAGCTGTCCTGGTCGCTGTGTATCTAAGTACTGTCACCCCTTTTCGATACGAAGAGCATGAGTGCATGACTGAGTTGAGGTCAAGTTCTGCTACTATAATTTAATATATAGTAAAATTTCTCTCCTTTACAAAGAGAAAAACAGAAGTGGACCTGATAGGTAAATGATCCATTCATACCAATGGATGGTATAAAATGCATTAAAGTCCACCAAAGAAATGAGCAGTTTAAATAGAGAAAAAATGGTGGCAGAATGGAGTGATTACCAGGCGTGAATGACTAAAAACCATGCTCCCTGGTTCTAATGATTAGTACATTTTCACGTTGTGAGCAGAAATCTGAATTCTACAACTTAATGACATCTATCATGTTGACATTTTCAACTTCAGCTTTATTGGTTTTAGAGTTTCATTTGAAATTAACTTGTAAATCTATTGTGGTTTTATAGTTGTATATGAGAAATAAAGATAAGAAGATTGTCATTGTTTGGCTTTTTTATTAAGTAACATTATAATACAAGCAATTTAAGCCAACACAGGGGGTCTGCGAGGATATTTTTCCTTTATATGGTACCTGAACTTTATAAAAGTTGGAGACCTATCGTGTAAATTGTTAGAAAATCATGCAGAATCACCCAAGCAAAATCCCCTGGATTACAGTGAAACCCTTGTTTGGTTATACAATAGAAGATCACAGGCCGCGTCGTGTGTACGAAGCTCTGATGTTACAACCTGTGTTTAAATGCTGGCAACACTGCTTACTAACCATAGAAACAATGGGAAAACTTACAACTTCTCTGGACACAAATTTTCTCATTCCTAAAATGAGCTCTCAACATCGTAACTGCCTCAGGTTGGGGCAAAGATTAAACAACATACCTAGTTGCTGGCACATTGTGAACACAGTATAAATGGTCACAGTTCTTATTATTCTTGTTGTTGTGACAAGTCTCAGAGAGGGATAAAGGCTCTCAACGAGCTTTTCCTTGGAGGAACTGGAACCACAGCCTTCTAAATGGATGAATCCCATCCCCTCACTCCCAGAAATACATCACCTGCTTTTGACCAAATTGATCAATTTGGCCCAAACTCCAGTGGAAGTCTAGGAGTTTTTTGAGGTAACTTAATTAGAGGAGTGAGTCACATCAGACAATTAACATGCAACATTCATAAGCAATAATCATTACAGGAGTGGAAATACTATCCCTGGAAATTACATGGAAAGCGCAACCGCTACTTCGATGTTTCTGAAAGTTGGTTTTCAAATCAGAGCTTCATAACACTATGCACAATTTATTACTGAGCAAAGCTATGGCAGATGAAGACTGTCATTTCACTACTATCTTAAAATCTGCTTTGTCCACTTTTCCCTTCTGGGGGTTTCCTGAAGCTGCGAAAGGAAAACGCTAGAAAGCAAAAACAGAGTTCAAAGGATTGATTGATTCACGAGTGTTTTCTTGGTTTTGGTGGTGTTTTGTTTTGTGTTTTCTGAAAACATTCTTCTTTTCTATGTATCGACCCTATGGAGCCTCTAAGAGACACATTTCCACATAGGTATATAAATATTTATAATCCAAAGTGCAGCACACGGCAATAATAAAAGGAGAAACATTTTTTAAAACATAGATGACTTTAATTTGGTGTTGGCAATTAGAATTTTCAAAACACAGAGGCTATGAATATATGAGTACCTAAATTGATCTCCAGTGAACCGTCTTTCATTAAACATACTGCATTTTCTTCGCTTTGTAAACACCAAAGGCCTTGAAAAGCAATTGCTCAACAAATAATATCTTTTTTTAAAATTTTTTTAACATTTTTTATTGATTTATAATCATTTTACAATGTGTCAAATTCCAGTGTTCAGCACAATTTTTCAGTCATTCATGGACATATACACACTCATTGTCACATTTTTTTCTCTGTGAGTTATCATAACATTTTGTGTATATTTCCCTGTGCTATACAGTGTAATCTTGTTTATCTATTCTACAATTTTGAAATCCCAGGCTATCCCTTCCCATCCCTCCACCCCCCTGGTAACCACAAGTCTGTATTCTCTGTCTGTGAGTCTATTTCTGTCCTGTATTTACGCTTTGTTTTTGTTTGTTTGTTTGTTTTTTGTTTTTTTGTTTTTTAGATTCCACATATGAGCGACCTCAGTATGGTATTTTTCTTTCTCTTTCTGGCTCACTTCACTTAGAATGACATTCTCCAGGAACAAATAATATCTTAATGCCACTTTCTCATTACAACAGCCCAGAGTCACAAGGTAATCGTCAACTAATGAATTTCTTCCACAGGTTAGAATTTTAAATGAAACTTCCTGGGAATTTTGCTCACAATATTGAAATTCAACAAGTGTTATGCTTAAGTACAGGCTTCAAAAAGTAATTGGTAATAAATGGAGCAAATGCCTTGTATTATTCCCAACCTAATTTTCAAATTTGATTTTCGAATGTAAAACTCAAAGGCAAAACAATAACCAATCATGCAGCTAATTGCTGTGAAATACAGAGGCATTTTTCCACCAATTTATTCTGTAACGCGGTTTGGTTTTATTCACCTCTGATGCACTCAAAACATTACAACATTGTTTGTTCTTATGAAAATTAACAGTAAACAGAGTCTTAATTTGAGAACTGGAGAGTCAGACTTCTTTGGCTTATTTACAAAGCGATCCGTCTGCCCTTCCTGAGCAGGAAATCAAATGCTCGCTCACAGGCTGAAAGCAGGTGGTAAACTCTGATGTGAGGAGGAGGCCTGTCCTTCCCAATGGGGACAGGTAGTCAAGTTTAAATCATAATTGATTTTTAAGAAAAAGGGCAGGAGGGACTTGACTCAGTACTGACATCTCTCCCTTGAAATGGATGAAGCTTTACCAACTAGATACTCTTTGTTGTGTCTAAAAAATCTGTTTTCCTTGGTCACACATTGGGACTCCAAATTTCTTTTTTTCTCCCATTTGGCTTCCATCGGAGTTTTGTTTTGTTTTATAATCAATACAGAAAAATCCATTGCTAACAATGAAGCACTCAAGGGCTCATTTCTGCCAGGCTTCCTGAACGCAAGCGAGGAAAGAATTTCGTCTATTCTTCCATCCAAAGTCATTCTACAATAGCAAACTCTTAATGAACTCTGTTGAGAGACTACCAACCAAGTCACTTTTCAGCATCTCCCAATTATCAAGGCCATGTTAAGGTCCAGAGGCACATGCAGTATTAAAAGGTTATAGGATGTGCTTCCATAAACTCACTCATTTCCATCCATATGCTGGAAAGCCAGCCTTTAGCCAGAATCTTTCGTGTTGTCAGATGACAATGGATTTGTTGTGGCACTCATCACGTTATGTCAGAGGCTGTGTGTTTGTTGGGGGGGGTGGTATTCCTCAACAGTTGTGAGCCCGTCAGAGAAAGGATCCTGCCATCTAATCTTGGTCTGCCTGGCTCCTCACCCAGCACCTGGCATAGAATGGTAGCCAGATGATTTGCTGAATGAATGAGCCAACAGGTACTTACAGAGTGCCCGATACATGTTAGGCATCATTCTAGGCACCGGGGATAGGGTAATTAACTCACAGAGCCCACAGTTTGGTGGGGATGACAAATAATAGATACACATTTAAGCAAACAACAGAAAGTATCAGCTAGTGATGTGTCGTGCAGGGAACTAAAAGATAACGTGGCAGAGGGGCAGTTCTCAAAGAGAGATCTTCAGAACAGGAACGTCAGCACCAAGGAAATTCTTCGAAATACTCATCCCTGTGCCTCCCCCAGGCCTCCTGAACCGGATACTCCGGGCAGAGGGCAGTCTCAGAAAAGCTCTCCAGGTGATGGTGACATGTATTCAGGCTTGAGGACAACTGAGCTAGAGAGGGCCAGGGGAGCTCCTTTAGAGAGACCAGCGACGCTCTCTCTAGGAGGGGACATTTCAGGTGAGAGCTGGATTTAAAAACAAAGAAGAAAAGAGCCAGCCATAAAAAAGATCAAAGGAGAGAGCATTCCAAGCAGAGGCACCAACCAGTGCAAATTCTAAGACAGAAACAAGCTTGTTGAGTTCAACGAAAAGGAAAACACAGTCACTGTGGCTGGAGTAGGGCAGACAAAAGCTGGAGTGGAGCACTGGACTGGAGAGCTGAGGAGGAAGGTCTCTTTTCTGGCCTCAGAGGCCACGATGAGGACTTTGGATTTGTTCCTCAAAGGGATAAAATGCCATGAAGGGTTCTGAGTAGGAGAATAGCATGGGCTGAAAATACTAGACAAAGAATGCATAAAATGCATATGAAATGCACATATCATGTGTGTACATGTGTGTATATATATTGCATATATTATAAAGCATAACAGTCCTTTTGATGTTTTACATATATATCAGATCATATATATATATATAAAAATTCTGAAGCCTCTTTTGTCCAAGCAAGTATCTCACTTTTTCTAAGAAAGAAAACAAATTGGTTTGTTAGTTTGAGATAATCAGGTTGGAAATGGTGGTTTGGGGCTACAACTTCCCACGCCATGAGAGGTTAACCTGCTTTGGAGCAAGTGATTTTCAGTGACAGTTCTTCCTGGGTCAGGTCCTGATTCCTGAGCTGCTGCAGGCTTTCATAAATACCGCCTGCCAAAATGCCTCTCACTAAACTGACAGTGAAATGTAAAGTTGTCGATGGATACAGAGGCAGGAATGATGCCAAACTGAGGAAGAATGAAAATGAGAAATCTTTTGGTTCCAGCCATGTGACATCATTTGGTTGCCAACATGAAGGCTGGATCTTGAGGTTTTGGGGGAGAAAGAGAGCTAGCAGAGCCCTATTTATGAGACAGTAAACATCCCTGATTAACAAATATCAAAACCACTAGCCTATTACCATTGCACTAGGGAGATTTTTTAAAATCACAATGAAACTGTCAATAGGCCTAGCCTTCTACTCAGGTCAAAATAACTGTGTCTTAGTTGTTTGCTAAGAGCAGATTTATAGCAGTCAATGCCCTTACATTCTTATGCCATCTGTAATTATATTTCATTCAAGTAGTTGCTAATTCTTCTAAAATACAGCATTTCTAACACTGTAGAAGACAAGTATAGACAATTTATGAATCTAGAAATTCTTATCCTGATAGTTGCATTCATGAATAATTTACATACTAATGTTAATTAGATGAATTAATAATTTTTCTCATATGGCAAGATTATTATTAAAATAGTCCAACCTTAAGGATACTGGCTCATTTCTGTGCAGTTCTAACCAGAAGTGGGTTTGAGAGGTCATCAATTTGTGCCTCTTGTCTCTTGTCTGGATCTGCTATCCATTAAAAATAAATTCCAGCATACATTTTTTTTTCCTCCACACATTTGCATGTAAATTAGAGCTCTCTTTTGGTAGTAGAAAATTTCTTTCTTTTTATTCTAATTTACTGGCCCGTTAATGGGTTTCTGCATATTTGTTTTCCAATTCACAGCTCCACTCATTAAAAATAGAGTCCTTTGAATGTTATTTTGTTAGAGATAACTTGAGAGAAATTTGTAGGAATAGTTTTAAGTTTTTTTAAAGATCATTTACTTTGATTAGAAGAACGACACGGAGGAATTTCAGAACATTGTGGGCTTTTTAAACAAAAATTCAAGATAGAAAATGAAAACCTACCTAGTGGCGTGCCAATAATTCCATTACTGCGGTTATCTACTTCTTCCTTAGGGCTCCCTTCATCTCATTAGTGTTTTACAGTGTCTTATAGTCATTCAGCACACCAAGGCTCATCCATCTATCAATCCTTATTTCATAATGAATAAATGATTTCTTGATTGCCTGCTATGGCAAAACAACAATAATAATAATCCCTGACTGAGTTATTTACAATCAAATTAGGAAGATGAGATAATTTCTAAAAAGATGATGACCACCTCCAAGGGGGCTGTGCTAAATACCCAATAAGTAACATCTCTCTGATGTTGCTGATTTCCGAGCATGGCTGATCCTTGGAATCATCTCTAGAGGTTCTAGAGATACGGATCCCCATGCAGTGCTCAACATCGCCCCCTCCCTGAATCTACTACATCAGACTCTGCTGGAAAACTCAAGAAACCATGTTTCTAAAGAGCAGCCAGATCACCATGAGACATCCAGACCTGCCCCAGTCTATGGACCACTGCTCTGGAATTTCAAAGGTGGCAAAATCTCACTTCCATTAGAAATGGTCAAGGAGGTCACTGTGGCTGAGGCTGGATCAAGGGAGGGTTTTGCGAAATATGGCAAGGCAGAGTGTAACGAGGGAGACAGTACAAGTGGTGTGACCTGTCTGAGCAAAGGCAATGACGCGTGTGGGGACCCTGGAGAAGGGCAGGGCCAGGCAATCTGGCAGCACTCTGTTGGCTCAGGGTATGAAATGGGCAAGCCTGTGGTGGATGGAGGATTGCCTCAAGCTGGCAAACCCTTCGAGGGCAGATATTATGTGAGAGGCTAGAAAATATTTTAGAAATATTAAACACTGTTTTTCTGTACCCTACAAGAATTTTCATTTTATACCTTGACTCTCCTCCAAATGTAATTACTATGTCACTGGTTGCCAAGCCCAACACACATTTAAAAAAAAAATCCATGCACTTCTCTCAGCTAAAACATTTTGACTACATTTTAATACATGCATAATCATTTATTCTATATTATATACATATGACAGTATATTATATGAATGTTGTATGACCTGAATTAAAAATAGGACTTTTAAATGGTTTGATAAAGACTGAAGTAATAAATATCCTAACTGTAACTTTAATTTCATATGGTCATGGCAAAACATGTTTTTCATTCCAACTAAAAATTGTTATTAATACTTTATGGGGAACAATATGATCAAGTAGGCTTTATTATTTTCTAAATGCAAATTGAACAGTGAGCCACTGATTTGGGGAAATAAATGATGAATAAAAGCATTGCTACCTTACCCTCTTAGCGTAGAAAATACTTCTTTAGATTAGAAAAAGGGAGAAATTAAAGCAGAACCAATGAGAGATGTCAGGGACATCAGGGGTCCCCAGAGAAAGTCCCACACCCTGCTGCACAGGCAGGTGTCTCAGACCCTAGAAAACAGAACCTGGGCCGTGCAAAACACGATTTTCATCTTAGACATGGACTTCAGAACAGAATCTCATCCCCAACTCAGATGCGAATCCACTGTATTATGATAATCTGAACACTGAAGAAAATTCATGAAATGTTTTTTAAAGATGAACTGGAATTTAATGCTTAACCGTTTCACATATGCCACACCAAATTCTAGGATTTGGAAAGCACGCACCGAACTCAAACACCACTTCAAGAGGTGTTCAAGAAACCACTTGTTGAACTGTTGCCCATTTGACCATGTCTAATTTTAGTCATTTAGCATCTCTAAGACTCCAATAGTCAGAAAATCGGGAGCATGGAAAATCCACAATAAAAATAATCTGTGCAGAGAAGAATTATTTTCACAATAAAAATGGAAGTTAACAGGTGTCAGACTGAGGTCTTTGGACTTTTCTTTTTTGCTATAAAAATAAAAAGGATTACTTATGTTCAGCCAATTAAAAGGGTGAACATGTGATGCACCTTCAGTACACTGGTTTCTTAGGAAACTTTGGAAATGCTATTTTCCTTGCAATGCAGTTTTCCTTACTAATCTACCCTAGTTGTGCCTTCAACCATGTAGTGAAATCGCCTGTGGACACAGGTAATCACAAGATTCACCTGTGACAATTGCAGGTTAATCGTGTTCTGTCCCCTGCATGACCTGCTACTCAAATGCGTAAGGAGGCAAAACTGAAAGCATCCTACCTAAGAAAAATCAGAGGGTGTGAACACGAACTCCTTTGGACAAACGTATTCTCAATCACAAGGACAACTGTGAGATAGAAAGAAATTTCAAAAATACCTTGCATCTCTGTTAGAAGATAATTGGAAGGACCTCATTGCAAAGGTGTTTTATAGTTTTGTAATTGTGGCTACCGAGAAGCCTTGAAGAAGTCCAGTAATACCCTCTTCAAGCACATCACAGGGGGAAGATAAACACCATCTGGCCTGTTTTCCAAAGCAAGTGGTCATCACAGTTGATGTTAACTCTAACACTCAGTCCTGAACTGAGACGCGGGCTGTATTCTGTGGTCTCTAAAGATGCCCTTCAACTCCAGCACTTAACTCCTGAAAAGGTGTTTTTCTGTTGCTGCTAACGTTTGTTTTGTTTAAACATGGTAAGAACTTTAGTGTGTTTCTAAGCACAAAGTACTTCATGCTTATAATAAAAAAGAAATTAGATCACAAAGGAAAGTATAAAGAAATGAGTAAAAATTACCCATAAGCTCAACACTCAGAAAAAGATGACTATTCATGGTCTATTTTATATGGATATCTATGGGATATGTTCAGCTTTCTAATTTAAATAGAAATAAAGCTATATTTCCTGTTTTTGACTTATCTTTACTTACTAAGAAATAGCATGGATTTTTTTCATGTCAATAAAATAACTATATCAGTGATTGTTATGGTTTTATAATTGAAGTGTATGAATAGACCAGAATGTATTAACCAATTCATACTGATGAACATTAGATTATTTTTAATATTTTGCTGTATCAGGCATTCTTTTCTTTTAAAAAAATCAGCTCTCTTGAGGCCATAATTTACATGACATTAAACCTACTAATTTCAAGCACAGAATTTAAGGAGTGTTAGAAACATTAAGTGAACGTTCTTATATATACAAAGTTGGGCGTGCAAAATTATTTCCTTAGCTTCAATTTCTAGAAATTGAATCTTTGGCCTAAATTACGCATGTGTTTAACATTTTTTTTTATACAAATTGCTTAAATGCTGCCTAGAAATACTGTACTGGGAAATATTTCTTTCTGATTCTTATGTTACTCAAAAAAAATTTTTTTAAAGAAATAGTTGTTGAGGCAACTTTGGAAAGATATTCAAATGCATGAACAAGTCCCCTCATCACGTGGCCCTGCCTCTTTCTCCAGCCCAATCATACACCTGCCCCCTTGCACACGGCACTTCTCAAGCAGGGCATCCTCCCACCACCCTGAGTGGGTGTCTGTCGTACTCTTTGCACAGCTGGGTTAACCTTTCGGCACAGCCCCACTCCAGTAACCAGCATGGCAGACTTCGCATCGCTCAAGTCTCAGCTCAAACATCACCTTCTAAGGGAGCCCTTCGCTCACCAACCCATCTAAATTCAACCCACCCACTGGTTCACTATCTAGGCACCACGTTCGTTTCCTCCAAGGTGCTTACACAACTTACAAAGTTATGTGTTCGTTTACTTCTTTCTTTAGTGTCTTGCCCAATATAATGTAAGTTCCATGAGCCTGGGGAAACTATGTGTCTTTTTCACTTCTGTAACACTAAGCACCCACTATGAAACCTGTGTAAGGGATGTCCTGTATATGTTTGTTTAAAAAATTAATGAATGAATGAGCACATGGAAGACACCTACTAGTATGTTTCCTGCGTTTCGGAAATCAGCTGAAAAGCATTTTGATTGATTTAAATAAAATCATATTGTTAATGTTACTTGTTCCAATTTAGTTATTTCTGAGTGTCTCAAAATCCATAAGTATCAAACATTACTGATGTAAGAGTCTAGGGCACCAACGGATGACAAAAGACTATTTATTCCCAAGCAAACTTTTCCCACCTCTCACTTTCTCTTCAAATGATGCCCGTCTGGGTTTCTGCCCTAAGACTCTACAGAAATTGTCTTGTGTTCACTGATGATTCCCAAGGCGCCAAAGCCACTGGCCTTTCTCCGTGCTCCAGCGGCAATTCACACGGTGGGCCCACTCCAGCCTTCCTAAACATTCTCCTTTTCCTAACCTGCTTTCTTGCTGCATGTCTAGTGCTTCTTCCTCAGTTTCTTCCTCTATCTGACCTCCCAACACGGCAGTGCCCCTCTCCCTCAGTTTTCTAGACAGAAACATCTCACCCAGTGCAGATCCCTAAATATTACCCACAGGGCACAACTTTCAAATACTGATCTCTTGCCCAAGTCACTCCTCTGAACTCCAAAAACATCCCGATACCCAACCGCCTCCTGGACACCCAACTGCCATCTTACACGTAGCGAATCTGATGCAGAGGTTCTGTTTCCGGCCCTCACTCCATCCCACATCACACGTACTCTCAGCGCTGTTTCCTCCCTGGATTTGATCTTCTTAGTAAATGAAACGCCCATTCACACACTAGCTCAAGCTTTATATCTGAGTCATTCTTGATTCCTTTTTCTTTCCATCCTTCACCTCAGAGATCTGTAAATATGTCTTCAAAATCCTTCTGCTTCTCTCCATTCAAACCACCATCACTTCTCACGTGGATTATAGTGACAATCTTCTAATTCAGGAGAGGGGATGCCCTTGAGTAGGGCTCATTTACGCTCCCTGGACCTGGTTCCCTAATGCCTTGTTCCGTTCTGCCTTTGGCAAGTTACTTTCTTCTAAACCATCATAGAGCATTCTTGGTTCCCACCATGGCATTTGAAATGCCTTGTCATGAAATACATTCATATGTGAACTTGCCTTGTGAGCAGGGACTACAATTCATCCTTGTATTTCCCACCCAGCATGGCATATAGAGACCTACTAGATATTCAGTATCCAACTGCTGAATTACTAGCTTTACAAAGAGGTCAGAAATAGCTCCCTCAAAAAAGAGCTACATGTGACTTGGAAAACCCATGCCAGACTACATAGAAAAGAAAAGAGGAAAAAAAATGTCAGTTTCAAGTTTTCATAAATAAATCAAGGGAACATCTCTCTAGCCACAAAATTCTTTAACTACTGTCTCAGAATCCTAACTTCTTTAGTTCAATACCAGAGAGGATCTCTCAGAGGAACTGGTAGTTATTTTACAATTGAGAGACTGAAACGTTGCTTTTTATGCTTGTCCAACATACAGACATATACAACTCGATGATGTTCACATTGCAGAGGTTGTACACAACAGACCCCTGCAGGCCTTCTTCATTTACTGTGAGGTGCCCTCAATATGTCGCTATCAAATAATACAATCACCAGACCTGCAATCACCAGCATCATCTGTGTAGATTTCTCACATGCTATGGCCAGAATGTCTGTGCCCTCCTCCCCAAATTCACAGACTTAAGGCTGTCTTCATCCTTTCAGGCTGCTAAAACAAAATGCCACAGACTGAGTAGCTTATAAACAACAGAAATTTATCGCTCACAGTTTTAGAGGTTGAAGTGCAAAATTAAGGCACCAGCAGAGTCTAATTCTCTGTCGAGGGCCCTCTTCCTGGTTCACAGCTGCACCTTCGCCCAGGGGAAGGGACTAGGAAGCTCTGGAGGTCTCTTTTACAAGAGCACTAATCCCATTCATGAGGGTTCCACCCTTGTGACCTAATCATTTTTGAAAGGCCTCACCTACTAAAACCAACGCCTTTGGGGGTGAGGATTTCTACATATGGATTTTTGGGAGAACACAAATATTCAGAACACAGAGAAGTCCTAATCTCCAGTGTGATGGTGCTTGGAGGTGGGGCATTTGGGAGATATTTAGAGTTAGATGTGGTTATAAGGGTTGGGGCCTTCATGATGGAATCAGTGCCCTTATAAGAAGAGAAAACAGAGAACTTGTTCTCTCTCTCTCTCTCCCCCTCTCTCTTTTTCTCTCTGAGTGCACATACTTCGGAAAGGCTATGTGAACACACAGTGGGAAGCTGAGAGTCTGAAAGTGAAGAAGAAAGCTCTGACCAGAATGGGAACACATCAGCACTCTGATCTTAGACTTCTTGCCTCCAGAACTGTTGTTTGATGCCCAGTCTATGGTATTTTGTTACGGCAGCCCAAGCTGACAAATACACCTTACATTATTTTATTTCATCTTGAGTTAGCTATATGAATAGGTGTTACTATTGACATCTCAGGTATTTACAAAAAATTAAGGATCAAAAAGATTAAGAAGCTACCCAAGTTCACTCTAAGTCAAAGTTCACCAGCCTCAACACCACTGACACTTGGGGGAGGACACCTCTTTGTTGTGTGTTAAAGGGAGAAGGGGTGGTCCCATCCTGTGCACTGCAGGATGTTTAGCGGCATCCATGTTCTCTAAGTATTACATTCCTGTAATATACCCTCCTCAAACTGTGACAAGCAAAAATGTCTCCATACCTTACTATGTGGTCCTAGGCAGGAAAAATCGTACTACACTGAGAACCACCAATCTAGACTCTTTTCTGTCCTAGTACCACTCGCACTGGGAAACACCAATGCAGTTAATGTCTTCTTGGCACTAACTCATGAGAGCTGTCGCCATTTCAATGGAAGGTGCAACCAGAGAACAATGTTCTTTATAATTCGATTTTTTCCAGTCGGATGCAGCAAATCCACAGGCAGCCCTATCCCTGCTGATGGCTGACGTCCAAACTCAAAGAAATCCGTATGTTGCACCATACCTTGTCACTAGTGCCCTTAAGCAAAAGAAAATTTAGGCTGGTGGCATTTTGTGACAGCCTCTAGAGTGTCTGATTTCATATATTTTAAAAAATGATTCAGTCACAGTGGACTCAAAGTTAGCAAATAATTGTACGGTAACTGTTGCTACTCCTGAAAAATACGACAACTTCCATCATATGGATCATCTTTGACTATTTAAGAAATACGAACAGTAGGATTATAGCTATTTTTGTCAATTTCATATTCAGAAAAAGTCAAATATAAAGCCCAGATTTGCAGTTGGACATTAGATTTCCCTAAAATTATAAAAATGAGGATCTTCTTGATAGGGGCAAGACTTTACAGATTGAGCAGATTAGGTGAGATTAGGCCACTTCATCTTTTCTTAGCTATATTTCATTCACCTATTGATAGTGCTGTCATTGGGACCTCCACAGATCCTTGGACGGTGGAAAGTGAAAATTCGAAGGCTTAAATACACCTGAAAAACTAGTTTCATTTCACCTGGTCTCCAATATACACCAGGAGAGCAATTTCTGAATTAAGAGCAGTGCTGAGTTCCTGAAAGTATTTCAATCTCCCACCCCCATTCTGACGGCCGTCAGTTGAGGTTGTTAGCACTTGCTCCCCTGATGGACTAGACTCCGACTGCAAATCGACAACACCCAATATTGTTCTCAGTGGCCACAGAGAAGAGAAAACTCTTGGATCAAATACAGAGATGAAAGATTATGTTCCCCCAAACATTTTGCTATTGGCATCAGTAAACCAAATTTTGAACCGCACCTTGGTAATGACCCTTCTGAAAATATATTCCTGCTTTTTAGGGCATGGGGTTTGTTAAGGTCTTTATAAACATTTCTTTATAAGCTTCAAAAGGTGAATATTTTCCTTTTACAAAAAAAATAATAAAAGGCAATGACTGCTGCTTACAAAAAAAAAACTGCAAAAACTAACCAAGACAAACTTGAAATTTCCCCTTTACAACCAAATTCAATTACACTATTTAGAGGAAGTTACTGTTAAAGTTTGCTGTATTCAGATTTTTTAAAAAGGAAAATATCTATTTGTGCACATATATGCATTTTTATAACCCAGGGAATTTATTATCTTACTGCTGTTCATCTTGATGCTTTCATGCAACTATATACATAGAAATATTCTTATAGCTCTATTCGCATTATTTTATTGACTGGGTATGCTGTAATTCTTTTAAACGAATACTCTCTTGATAGACATGTAGGTACTTTATAAATCCTGTTGTCACTGTCTGCAGGGATAACCAGCCTGACCATTCCTCTCCACCTCCAGCTCTTGTACCCTGGTCCAAGCTGCCATTCTGACTCTCCTGGAAGTTTACAATGGCCTCTTCACTGGTCTCTCGGCTTTGGCCCTCACCTCCATGCAGTGAAGTCCCCATTCAGCAGCCAGACAGGTCAGATAGAACACAAGTCAGATCATGTCACTCCTCCGCTCAGAACCATCCCATTCTTCCCTATGTCACTCCAAGTAAAAGCCAGCGTCATCCCAATGGCCAGCCAGTCCCTGCACTCTCTGTTCCTGCTCCTACACCTGTCACTTCTCTGATCTCGCCTCACCCCAGGGACTTTGCACTTGCTATCTCCTCTGCTTAGATCACTCTGCCCCCAGATGTCCACCTGGGCCCCTTCCTTACCGCCTTCTGGTCTTTACTTAAATCTCAATTCTCAGTAAGGCATTTCCTGTAACCACATTTAAAATCACACATATACCCCCTGCAAATCTCCCATTCCCTTCTCATAATTTAATATTACCTACTTTAATTATTTGTTCTATTTATTGCCTGTCTTTCTCAATAAGAACAAAAGCCCTATGAGGAAAAGAAAAACAAATTTAAGCATTTATTTATAGCTGATTTCCTAAAGTCTCAAATGTAGTGAATACTCAAAAAATATGGATGGAATGAACAAGTGAGTTAGAAATAGTGGTGAAATGGATGCCTTACAACACTTGAGGGAAAAATCTGTAGAATACATTTTTAGAAAGGAATTCCTAGTTCAGAGGGTCAACAATTATATGTTTATAGAATATGAAGTCTCCAAGGGACCAATATCAGAAATATTTCAAATATTTTAAAACAGAATGAACACAAGAAATGTCTTTGGTCTTAGGAAATGTAAAGAATGCTTGTTGGGGAGGGGCCCACACTGAACCCAGCATTAGGCAATCACATCAGACGATGTAGCAGAGTTCTTGCCAAGGTGAGGATACTGATTGGATTCCGTTGGCACTGGCCATCTATCTCTGGTTGGATTAAATCGCGAGCTGTGGCAGCTGCTGACCTCCAACACGCCCTGAAAGGAGTTCAGGGTGGAGGTCAGGAATGAGGTGCTCTGTGCTCTGGAAAACTGGCTGAACAGGCCTTCAGATAGTTAGATATTTTCAGAAGATTTTGCAACCCCAGTTCTTGCATCTCCTCATATCTAGAAAAGCACTAAAATCATCAATGGTGACATCTGCTCCTTGTGAACAGCAAAAAGCCTCTGCCTAAACATGTGCTTGACTGCACGTGTCCCCTTCACTGAAATCATATATAATACTGAGTGTTCTCCCTGCCTCTTTGGAACAGTTTCTTAGAGCTTTCTGGGATGCTGTCTCCCGGGCTATAGCTCTCATTTTGCCCCAAATAAAACTTAACTCACAACACTCACGTTGTGTGATTTTATTTCAGTTGACAGTATGATCATCTCTAGGTCCATTCATGTTGCTGCAGATGGCATTGTTTCATTCTTTTTCATGACTGAGTAGTATTCCACCCTATTTCAGTACACTACAACTTCTTTATCCAATCATCTGATGATGGACATTTAGGTTGCTTCTGTGTCTTGGCTATTGTAAATAATGATGCTGTGAACATTAAGGTGCATATATCTTTTTGAATTAGAGTTTTTGTTTTTCCAGATACATGCCCAGGAGTGGGATTGCAGGATCATATGGTTACTCCATTTTTAGTTTTTTCAGGAACCTCCATACTGTTCTCCACAGCAGCGGCACCAATCTACATCTCCACGGAGAGTGTAGAGGGGTTCCCTTTAGGGGCACTTCCTGATTCAGCAGGTGTGTGCTGTGTCCTAATATATGGCAGACACTCTTCTAGGACTAGGCTACCAAGTGGGCTTTGGACTTCGACCCAGTTTGGCCACCCACTACTTGTGGGAATTTACTTCAGCTCTTTCTGACACAGTTTTCTAGTTTCTAAATGTTCTCATCTTTAAATACCTCCCTCCCACACAGTTTTGGGGAGGATGATTCCAAATATAATTCACTCTCATTTACTGAAAGCATGTTTGTTGGTCACTGTGCTGAGTGCTTTGGAGGCCTTACCCTTTTGCATTCTCATGACAATCTCGTTAGCAGTTACTAGTACTGTTCCCATTTTACAGATTGAAACATAAAATGCAGAAAGGGAAGAGCATTGCCTAGACTCACACAGTTAGTAGGTGATGGGGCTAGGAATGCAACTCCAGACCCTAACCTCCTCATTTTGCTCAGTGTCTAACACAGTGTTCATGCTTAACATATAATAGCTATTATTATTATTATTATTATTATTATTATTATTATTATTATTATTATTATTATTATTATTATTATTATTATTACTACCCAGCATTAATTTCCTCTGCCTACTTCACAGGGTTGTTTTACCACCTAATGAAAAAATTCCACATAACTGCAATGAGCTCTTCTGATTTTTAATGAAATCTGGGTTAATTAGGATCTTTGTCGCTAGTCAGTGCATTTGAATTTTTAAAAATAATTTATTAAAAACATTCCAAAGCAAGACATTTGCTTGAGGCATTTTCATCTGACTGCAATTCTCCGCCCTGATCAGCCTGGCAAGCACATTCCAGGAAGAGGAGCAGGTTTAGGGCTCCCCGAAATGATCTTGTCACCTGGTTCTCAGAGCCAGACTGGCCACTTGACTTAACCCTTCTTCAAACTCTGAAAATAATTTTATAAATTCCTTATCTTCAAGAATGGTTGGCTCTGACAGACTCTGAAAAAAGTCACATATTTTTAAAACCCAAAATCCAAAGCAGACTTTCTCAGTCTGGATCTCTCTCGCCATTCTGTGTTGGGGGCAGTCCTGGGCACTGTAGGATGTTTAGCTGCATCCCTGACCTCCACCTGCTAGAAGCCGGTAGCACACCCCACCGCCCCTAACCCTCCCAAAGTTGTGACAACCAAAAATGGCTCCAGATAGTGCTGAACAGTCCTACATGGGAGAGGAGTGGGGGACACAATGACCCCTGGTTAAGAACCATTGATTCAGAGCAACATTTTGAAATAACTATTCGTGAGGCATTCTATGAGCTATGCTATGAACTGATGTGTGTTACCATGCTGGTGGGGCTGGGGGGCCGTAATTAATTGACAACATAGTGCTACATTTTCCTTTGGGACCCAATACCTGTGCTCGTAAATTTTATAAACAATTTACATTGCATAGCATCCTATTATGTACCACTCTACCTGGGACTGACCCAATGTGAGCCCACTTGATACACAGTTTATAGCCATAGTATTAATACTTACTGAATGCTTCTATATGCCAGATACTTTGCAAAGGTATTTCACATACATTGTCTTAATCAGTGTATGAAATCTATTGTAGCCATCACTGTCTCCACTGTGGAGATGAGGAGAGTGAGCCTTAGGTGGACTCAGTAACTTGCACAAAACCACACAGATGAGACAGAGCCAACTCTGGGCATAACTCTCAAGGCTCTCGGACTCCAAGGCTGGTGTTGACTATCATGCTATATTACTCAGTCACGGCATAACTCAGCCATGACACACAACCCCCTACACAAACACATGGCATGAGAGTCCGTGGCTGACGCATCCTCTTTGAAGATATCTATTTGATCCTTAAACACATAGTTATTGGGCACTTACTATGTGCTAATCGTTTTCCTAGGCACTGGAAGTACACAGGTCAGCGATGCAGAGAGAATTTCACACCATCATGCAGAACTGCTTTTCCCCATCATCAACCTTGTCGACATTGTACCCCAACTCTGTCTCAACTTTGTGAAGCTCAAGTTATCCCCAGAAGTACAAAGACAAGACTATCCCTTATCATAGTGCCCATCACCATTAGCATCCTGAAACTGTGCCTATTATCCTTTAATATAATGAGTATACAAGACATTAAAGAAAATCTTGCCCAAGTAGCATCATGCAAACCTTAGAAAACTGTCCTCTCTGACCTTAAGTGCAAGCTTTGAGCAACTGGTTTGACTCTACTCCACAAGATTTTTTCTTTGCCGCCTATCTCCAACTTCAGCTCTGGATGGAAACATCACTGCTCTTCTAAATTTTGACAGATGTAAGGAAAACATTTTTTGCCTAAGGTTCACTTGGGTACAGAAGTCTGGAGAAAACTAGAACATTTCATACATTAAAACTGCAGTTAAAACTCCTTTGAGGTCAATGGTAGGCTGGGAACAAAGGATTAAACTGTGGATTGCAAATCTCAGTGGTATAGAATGAGACTAAGTTCTGTGCATGGCATGCAGGTGATTAAATGAGTTTCAATTTGCCCATCCAGGGACAAGACTTCCATGAAATAAGAAATAGAGAAAAGAAGAGAAAGAGGGAGTGGGGACAGAAGGATGGATGGGTGAAAGGAGTATAGGAGAGGGGAGAGAAAGAATGAGAGACAGAGACAGAGAGACAGAGAGATAGAAGAAAGAGGTGATGGAGGGGGAGTGGGAGGAGGAAAGACAAAGAGATCACACTTGCTCTCCATCCAAGTTCCCTGGGAATACGGTTAACAGATTGCTAGCATACAAAAGAAAAAGTCAGCTAGGTGGCTGGAAAAAGCTTTGTCAACAGATTCAAACCTGTTTAGGGACTCTGAGATGGTGAAAGGGGGGAAATGATACCCTAGTGATATTTGGAGAAAAATGTGTATTTGCATATTTATTGCTGTAGGAATTAAAATTTCTTTTTATGGTATTTCCTAACATTTACAGACAAAGCAGAAGTGTGAACAGTGGGGAGGCAATTTGTTTCTCCCTCACAGGCTGCAATTCAATTTGAGGGGGGAAAAAAAAAAAAAAGCCCAGCTTTCAAGAGCAACTAGATTACATTCAGAACGGCTGCTCTGAGCAGGCTGGATTGTGCCTTGTGATCATTTCCTGAGCCACTTGACAACTGGCTGGTAAGAGAACTATGTCCTCACTTCACAGGGGTTTGTGAATAGCCCTGGCCCCATGGTAATGTGTTTACAGGTCAAAAAAGTTAGGGAACTCTGACTATATGACTTGTCTCTGGAAAGTCACAATCCATGCTTGCATGTTAAAGGCTCTGAAAAGTCCTACGATAAAGACAGTACTTCGAATTTTGTTAATCAAAAACTTCCCAATCTTGTTTGAACACAGAATATTTTCCTGATGACTCATCTATTAATCTTACGGCAGGAGTATGCTCTAGAAACATTTTCAGAGATTGTGAGTTATACAGTTTGCTCTGGTTTCATATCACAACTACTGTATTCATACGCACCAAATCCTCTAGACAGATTAACCAAACAATGATTAAGCTGCCTTAAATATATTGTAGAGTATTTGCTGTCATGAATATAAATGAGTCAGTCATGTAAATATGTTAGCTGCCAAATAATAGTGGTTATAATTTATTGAGTACTCACTATGTGCCAGGAAAGGGCACATCAAGTGTCTCATCTGATCCTAACAGTAACAGTAAGAAATCATTATTTTAAGTCTGTTTTCTAGATGAAGAAACTAAGGCTCTGAGAAATTAAGTAACTTGCCTGCAGCCACATAGCTAGTATGTAGCAGATCCCAGATTTGCAGTCAGGTGTCAGTAAATCCTTTGCTCACAACTGTCTTGCCTCTGTCTCAGCTGCCTGACATAGTCATTCAAAAAGAAGGCACGAATCAAAGGGAACTTACATGTGTTGAATTCTTAACCCATGCTCTCAGCCAGAAGGTCTGAACACACCAGTTCTCATTGGATACATATTTCAAATCTGAAATGACAACAGATTTTACAAGGATACGTAAGTCTGCAGGATTCCAGGAGCACATTTTCTCTCTAGCATTATAAGTCTCAACCAAAGTCACTTTTGAGGAATATGATTCAAGTACAGGCCCAAACTTCAACACTTTAATTTTCTATTTTAATTAGGTAAAAAAATAGCAATTTCACAACCACGTCCCACATCAATGCAATATTATAGTAGAGTTAATAAAATCCAGGGTTTGGGCCATAACTATATGTATCTTTGAATAACTTAATTCTATACTCTAAGAAATGTGTTTCTAAAATTTGCACTATAAATATACTAATTGGGTCTTCAAATACGTAGAGAAAGGAAAAGACTCTAAGAGTCTACATTTTTTCCCACTGATGGGGATGTTAGATAGGTTTTCAATTACCTGAGGCATAAGGTAAGATCAGGTCAATGAGCCCTGCATTGGAAAAGGAAACCAAATTTGCAGTAAGAACCAAAACCCAGAGATGGGCCCCTACAAAAAGAAAGCGATCCTGGCAAAATGGAATGAAATTTATTTTTCTTTATAACTCTAGGCACCTACTAATCACTTATCATCTTGGATGCCATACAAGGTAACTATACATACACCTCTGCCCCATGGGAGATTATAATATATGAAAGATCTTCCTAGAGAACACTGCCACTGGTCAGACAACTTTCACATTGTGGAATAAACAAATCAGCTATCATCCAAGGGAACTCTTGTGCTGTTTTGGCTACTTAGAGATCCCCTCTGGCAAAAGCATATTGAGTCTGTTTCACAGTGAGTTCCTTCTCTGCTGGAAAGACTGTGAGAAAAATATCAGAGTCCTGCCTTCCCTGAGTAAGGATGGGTCCATGACCCAACATAAGCTTATTAGATACTTCTTCCTTTGAGTATGGAATCCTAAAGAAAATGATTCAGAAACAGAAACAGAACAAGTGTGGGTTGAATAACCTCACTGGTGGCACCCTAAAGAAACAGCCCATCAATTCTGACCACAACTCCCCTCACTCCATAAACTTTCTTAACCCCTTTCCTTTTCTCAGCCTGATTCTACAGCTTTCCCTTGGAACCTGTTAGATTCTTTATTTCCTTTCAATGAATTATTTTTCTGCTTAAGACTGTAAGATATGCTTTCTGTTGCTTGCAACCAAAGAACTGTAATGTCTATCGTTTCAGATCAGGAACTTCATAAAAGTGTAATGATGAACTGGACAAAAGAATAGAGACTGAAATAAAATAAAGATGATTCCACAGTCACTCTAATAAACATCATGGCCTTCCCACAATTAAGTAAGATTGAACCAGGAGGAATTAGCTTATGAATTCTATCTTTGTACCTTTGCAGCTATTAGGGTTTCTCTTATTCCTATAAGATCCCTTCATGTGTAACAAAATTCCAGGAAGGGAATGTGTCAAAAGAAAGAAGGATAATTGAAGGTAAGGGAGGAGTTGGAGGCTTTATTTTTAACATCTTCACATTTTTGCTTTTTAGATAGAAGTACACATAATAAAAACATTAGAACAGAAACCTTTCAATATATACAATAGCCAAGACATGGAAGAAACCTAAATTTTCATTCAATAGATGACTGGATAAAGAAGTTGTGTATATTTATAGAATGGAATTCTACTCAGCCATAAAAAAGAATAAAATAATGCCATTTGCAGCAACATGGATGGAACTGGAGATGGTCATTCTAAGTGAAGTAAGCCAGAAAGAGAAAAAAAAATACCGTATGATAACACTTATATGTGGGATAAGAAAGAAAGAAAGAAAGAAAGAAAGAAAGAAAGAAAGAAAGAAAGAAAGAAAAGAAAAGAAAAGAAAGAAAGAAAAGAAAAGAAAAGAAAAGAAAAAGAAGGAAGGAAAGAAAGGAAAGAAAGAAGGAAGAAAGAAAGAAAGAAAAAGATAAAAGACGACGCTAATGAACACATCTACAAAACAGAAACAGACTTGCAAACGTAGTAAACAATGTTATGGTTACTGAGCGGAAGGGAGTGGGAAGGGATAAATTTGGGAGTTTGAGATTAACCACTATATATAAAAATAGATTTAAAAAATTTTCTTCTGTATAGCACAGGGAATTATATTCATTATCTTGTAATAACCTTTAACGAACAAGAATATGAAAACAAGTATGTGTGTGTATACACACACACACACACACACACACACACACGACTGGGACATTATGCTGTACACCAGAAATTGACACATTATAACTGATTATCCTTCAATTTTTAAAAAAATAAACCTTTCAACTGACAAGTAAAAGTGAACCTCTCTTTTCAATGACTCCCTTGTACTAGTGTGCCTGGGCTGCCATGCCGAAGCATCTCAGACAAAAGACCTTTACTTTCTCACGTTCCGGAGAAACCGGAAGTCTGAGATGCAGGTTGATTTCTTCTGAGGGCCGTGAGAGAAGGATCTGCTCCAGGCCTCTCTCCCTGACTTGCAGATAGTCTTTTTCTTTTTGCCTTCACATCATCTTCTCTCTGTATGTTTCTTCGTCCAAATTTCCTCTTCTTTCCAGGACATCAGTCATATTGGATTCAGGCTCACTTGAATGACCTCATTATAATTTAATTACCTCTGCAAAGACCTCCACCTCCAAAACAGGTGCATCCTGAGGTGCTGGGGGTTAGGACAAGTTCCACATGTGAACTTGAAGGAGGGACGCAATTCAGCCCATAACACCCCTGCTGTCCACTGACCACCCAAAGGGTCACCACTACTCAACAAGTTTGCTTCCTTCCATTTAAAAGTTGTGTATGTGTGCCCACAAATACACACACGGGTGATTTTGGAAAAATACACAAATAAGATCATACTACACACATTTTATGCACCTTTGCCTTTTCACTCAAAGCTCTATTTTGGAGATTTTTTTCACCTCAACACTTGCAGACTCACGCTATTTTTTTTGGGGGGGGGGGGAGGTTTAGTCTACTTCTTGACTCCACCCTTGAAGTTAGAACCAGCGCAATCCTTTTTTCTGTTAGAAAAGCAGTGTAACAGTGACAATTCTCTGAATGCAAGTAACAGGAAGCTCCCCCAGCAACCTAAGCAAAGGGAATTATATTAGAAGCTATTGGGCGCTTACTGACTCACACTTCTCAGGAGGCTGGACACCTTGGAGAGACCCTTTGCAAGAACTGAGGAAGTTCTGAAGGAACAGGAAGCAGAACCTGCTGTTAGGACCTTTGTAGAAGGTACTGTTTGATCAGGGAGCTGCTGCTGGCATGAATGAGCTCAGCCCTGCACGCTTCGATGTGGTAAAACCGCCCCATGTGGCAACTACTCTAGAAAGAGATGTGCTGTAAGTGTACAATACAGACCAGATTTCAAAGAATTTGAACAAGAAAAAGGGACAGACTGGGATTTTAAAATGTAGAATAGATAAACAAGATTATACTGTATAGCACAGGGAAATATATACAAGATCTTATGGTAGCTCACAGTGAAAAAAAATGTGACAATGAATATATGTGTGTTCGTGTATGACTGAAAAATTGTGCTCTACACTGGAATTTGACACAACATTGTCAAATGACTATAACTCAACAAAAAATGTTAAAAAAAAGAAAAATAATGTAAAATGCTTTGTAAATAATAATAATGTGTTGAAATGATGATATCTGAGATATAATAGGTCAAATAAAATATATAATTAAAATTAATTAAACCTATTTCTTTGTTTGTATATATACATTTTTACTGAAGTATAGTCAGTTTACAATGTTGTGTCAGTTTCTGGTGTACAGCATAACGCTTCAGTCATACATGGACACGTATATATTCATTTTCATATTCTTTACTCTTTTTCACCATAAGTTACTACAAGATACTGAATATAGTTCCCTATGCTATACAGTATAAACTTGTTGTTTAAACTTGTTTCTTTGAACTCTTTTTAGCAGTTATTAGAAAATTTTAAATTATATGGGTAGCCTGCATTTGTGACTTGAATTATATTCTATTGGCCTGTGGGCATTAAAAATTTCTTCTTTCCTTGCTAAAAAGCTGAAACCCTGGTTTGAAGAGACGAATTGGCCAAGCTTAGGTCACGTGCCTGGTCTCCTGGCAGCACCAATGTGTACCTGGCTTCCGGATTTACTCCCCCTGCAGGACTGTATGCACCTGGGAGAAGGAATGACGGAAAGGAAATTGGGGTGGGCGGAAAGAAGAAACTGATGCTGGGTGGCCAAAAATGCTAAACACCCAGTATAAGAGATGAATGCCTGGCACATAATTAGACCATTAAAATGTATCTGTTGAAGTGAATGAGTGAACGACTGAGTAAAGAGACATGGCACAGTTGTGATGACTCTCTCCTCTCACCGTGACCTTCCTCATCCTGTCCCCACTTCCATCCTAGACCCAGAAGAAGCCACGCTTCAAATTATAAATAACTCCATGTTATTGCTTTCATGAATTATACATTTAGTGCTATTTATCTCAGCTATCATTTTGTGGAGGAGTACACTAATTGCTATCGTGACTCATTCATTTTGTTCATCAACACAACTTGACTGAACTAAGTCACAAAGTCAATGCTGAGACCTCTTCTTTATTGACACGCCTTTACTGAGCTCATCCAGTCTCATCGCTTTAAATACCATATCTCACTTGACATTTAGATTTAAATATCATATATATCAATGACTTCCAAAAAAACATGAGAGTCCAGAACTCTCTCTCAAGTTTTAGACTCTGCCAAACACCCAAATGCCTACTTGGCATCTCCACTTGGATGACTAAACACATCTGAAACGCAATTTGTCCACAAATGGAAATGAACCACTTCCTCCTGCAGCCTTCCTTATCTCAGGAAAAGCTAGCTTCATCCTTCCGTTGGTCAAGCCAAAACCTTGGAGCTATCCCTGTTTCCTTTCCATCACAGTCAGTCCACACATAATCTGCAGGAAATCTTGTTGTCTCTGCGTCTGAACATACCTAACATCTGACCACCTCCCACCACCTCCAGTGCCCAACTTGGTCCAACCGCCCTCATTTCTCCAGGATTCCTGCAACAGCTTCCGAATCAGTCTTACTGCTTCAGCCCCTGCCTACTA
This sequence comes from Camelus ferus, assembly GCF_009834535.1. NCBI lineage: Eukaryota > Metazoa > Chordata > Mammalia > Artiodactyla > Camelidae > Camelus > Camelus ferus. The sequence continues at coordinate 8,621,228 of NC_045714.1, read as the reverse complement.
ACAATGTATTTTCAAATAGCTTCCAGAGGATTCCTTTTTTTTTCAAGTTTTATTAAGATATAATTGACATATAACAGTGCATTAGTTTCAGGTGTACAACATAATGATTTGACCTAGGTATACACTGCAAAATGATTAGCACAGTAAGTTTAGTTAACATCCATTACCTCACATAGTTACTTTTTTTTCTTTTGATGAGGACTTTTAAGAGCTACTCTCTTAGCAATTTTCAAATACACAATACAGTATTGTGAACTACAGTCACCATGCTGTACTTTACGTCCCCAGAACTTATTTATCTTATAACTGGAAGTCTGTACCTTTTGACCATCTTCATCCATTTCCCCCACTTCTAAACCCCATCTCTGGCAACCACCAATCTGCTCTCTGTTCCTATGAGTTCGTTTTTCTAGATTTCACGTATAAATGAGATCATATGGTACCTGTCTTTCTCTGTCTGATGTATTTCACTTAGCGCCATACTCTCAACGTCCACCCATGTTGTTGCAAATGTCAGCGTTTCCTTCTTCTGTATATAACACATCACATTTTCTTTATCCATTCACTCGTTGATGGATTTAGGTTGTTTCCACATTCAGGCTATTGTAAATAGTGCTGCTATGAACACGAGGGTGCAGATATGTTTTTGAGAGAGCTTCTTCTCAATCACTGAGTCATGTTATGTCACTTCTCCACTTACAACTCTCCAAGGCACCCCATTTCACTCAAGGTAAAACCCAGAGCCCTGGCAATGACCTCCAGTTTCCTAAATGATCCAGCGCCACCTCCGCCTTTGCTCTCTGCTTCCCTCTCCTCCTCTCACACCAGCCTCCTTGCTTCTCCTCAAACATGCCAGGCACGCGCTACCTCCAGGTCTTTGTACTGGCTGGAATTCTCCCAGGAATTCTCTTCATCCAGATATGTGTGTCTTTCGTGCAGCCCCCTTCAAGTCACTGCTCAAATACTGCCTTTTCCATGAAGACCTCCCTAACTACCATGTTCGTTTATTTACATTTCAGAAAAATAGTCATTGACACAGAGAATTTTCAAGACAATTAAAGAGAAGTAATAATGCTGTGTGTTCATCAAGACTTTACCATTGTTTAAAATATATACATGCGTATGCACTGTAAAATAAAGATCTGCAAGGTACCTATTAAATTAGGGATGATTTCTAGGGGACCTCACTCAACTCAGCACTCGCTCTTGATGGCATTTAACCTGCTTTGCTTTGCTTTTTCCTATTGCACTTCTCACTCTCAAATACACCATTTTGCTTCTAATAACGTACTAATTCACTTAATCTATTTTATTTATTGCTTTTGCCTGGCTTATCATATTTTAGTGTAAATTCCATAAAGAAAGAGACTTCTTCCCCCCTGTTTTGTTCATTAATACGTCCTAAGTGTCCAGAGAGATGCCTGGCATGTCGTAGTAGGTATTTACTAATCATTTGTTGGATGAATGAATGAATGAATGAATGATTCTGAAACGCAATACCAAGGATCTGCCCTCAAGGAATTTGCAGTCTAAACACTTGTCTTCTAAGAATTGATCCTCTAATTAAAATTATCTTTTGCTAACAATGAATTTCCATTCTTATCTCAGGTGAACTGTACCTTTCCCATCACAAGAAAGAAACTGGTCAAGAAGAAAATAAGAAACATGCATTTATTTTGCCAAAAGGAGATCTGTTGGCTGTTCTCAACCCCTTCTCTATTTATAGGAGCCAAGTTAAAGTATCTGATCTTCGTAGGAACTAGATAATGACCTACAGTGTTATCGTGACTACACTGCTATCTCTCTAACACGGAGAAAATGCGTTTGCATTTTATGACGCTGGATACTCACCCATTTCATGACCCTACCATCTGTTTCCATCTGTGAAATATTTCAAACGACAAAATAACATTAAAATCACCTAAAAGAGTTTCTTTATTAGTTATAAACTTTTACAATTCAATTTAAAAAGTTTATAGCCCTTAACGCTGGGAGAACTGCCATTTTCCAAAGCACCATCCTGCTCTTTATCACAGGGATCTGACAGCAGCTCTGACCTTTCCTAATATCCTCACTGAAAGGAGAAGATAATAAATGACCAAGGCTTTATTGATATTATAATCCGTAACAGTTAAAACAGGGTATGGTTATTAGACCATGGGAAATGATGCCTTATTATATAATTATCTGTTCCCTGTGGGCTGGTTCCTTTTACTGACAAAACATCTTTTATGAGTTTTAAAACTTGCAAAGCCAATAAAACTGTACAGGAACAGGCTGGATTCCATTCTGCTCAACACATGATCATCAGAACTGTCAGCCCAGTTCACCTGGCAGGGCTGCCGCTGATCTTGGAGAAGGGGGGACACCCGGAGGCTTTAGCTCCTGGAATACTTCTGGCGCTAGGGCTCCCTCTCAGGGGGAAAAAAATCTGCAATGCCAAAAAAAAAAGTTCATTTTCTATTGACAGTGATAAAGGCAGTACCAGCATAAGGATTTGTCCAAGGACATCTTTAGTTATTCAAAGTCAAGAATCATAATTAATGGAGGAAATAGAGGGTCTTTTCCCTACTTCTCCCAAGTCACAGCAAATCTAACTGGTATACATGTCACTCTTTGGCACTGACAAGCTTAGCTTCTTCTAATACATCTGGGAACGAATGCCAAGGATGCGGGAAAAGATGCAGATAGCTCGACTGTCCACTGTCTAAATATTTCCAGTTCTATCCATGTTCTCTAACCCTCAACATCTCTTTCTGTTCTTTGCAGCACCTAAGACATGAATAAGGTGAAAAGAACTATTTTAAAAAGTCCAACCATTAAGCTATTAGGTTTAACCATTTAAGTACTACATCTTGTCGTAGGTATTAATATCAGGTAAAGAAAATGCCTCCTTCTCTCATATTCTTTCTCAAACTGTTTTGGACCATGTTTTCATTCTTCCAAATGAATTCCATAATACACATTTTAGATTCATTGGAAAATCCTGTTCATTGTGATTCCAACTACAGTGTCAATTAACAGACTAACTGGGGGGAATTCGTATACTTACAATACTGAGTTTTTCTCATCCACAGACATGGTCTCCCCCCATTAAATTCAGGTGAACAGAGCTATTAAACATCTCGCTATCTCTCACAACAAAATCCTCTTATCACAAATTATGACAAGTATTGTTCAGAACGTGTCCTATACAATGCACTAACAAAGTCAACACAGGAATTGTCAAAGGAAGTTTTGCAACATGTAGCTCTTCCCAGGCTGTTAAGTTTCAGAGTTGGGTGAGGGCTCTGAGCTGTAATAATTTAACTCCACCTTAAACAAAAGGTGATTAGACAGGAGGTCTAGACTTCTTCAGCAGTAAACATATGTAAAAATATGCTCAAGTATAGTGCTTGGCAATTGCTACTTTAAAATATAAGAATATGTGCACCTAAGGGATGATGGTTTTATCATATTTCTAGATTCCACAGATGGTAGGATTCTGTGTGGTAATGCAGAGTCATTCTTGCTATTTTTCTGAGATGATAATTGTAAATTCATTTGTTAATCTTATTGGTAACTAAGAGCATACTTTAAAAAAAATCAGCCTGTTTATCTCTTGGAGCTGTGAATATTTTGAATCGGTGATGAAGAGAAATCTACATATGGCATCTCCAGAAAAAGTTTATTGGAGCAAATAATCTCTGAAATAGATCTCCAACTCCAGAATCTCATAGGAGTTGAGATTTGTATCTGTAGCTCAATAAGCAATGGAATTTTCATTTTGTTTGTTTATTAGCCTGTTCACCAAAAAGAAGAAAATAGAAAATTTAATATTGGGATGATCAAAAATTTTTTAATGAACAAAAAAGCCAAAAGCCATAAGATCATCAAATATAAAAAATGCAAGATAAAGCAACGTGTGAATAAACTTACAGACATACTCACGTATCTGTATTTTAAAATGTTATTATGTAACATCATAAAAACCAGTAACACAAATACCCAGGTTTTAAAAACTAACTTTCCTTACGCTTTTCTGAATTTCACACACACACACACAAAAACGCTAGCTATTGTATTATAAATGATGAGTGACAAATTATAGATAGAAAGATGTATAACTATATATAGAAAGACAGAAAAAGGGAGAGAAAGAAGAGAGAGCGAGACAATGATGGTTTGGGAAATATCTTACTAAAAACTGACTGGAGTAGTTGATCTATTTCTTTAAAAAATGCTGGTACAGGAACTAAAAGAAAAAAGGTTCCTGCTGGGACCTTCAGTAGGAAAAGGAGTCAAGGGTAGATATGACCATGGCACATAAGACCCATCATTTGCAGAAATATTGCTGCAAGCGTAGAAACCTTCCCCAGGACACAGAATGGTCAACACAATGTGGTGGGTTGGAGCTGGTCACTTCTGTATCTTAAGAACAGTGACTTCTGGTGATTTCTGGGTTGTACATATTTCCATTTGTATTTTTGGAATACATTAATCTTTTGTCTCCTTCCACTCCCTCCTAAATAGCCCACGCTGGTGCTGAGAGAACAGCGTTTTTAAAGGGTTTTCTCTCTCCAGTTTGTTCACCCCCGGCCCTTGAAGAAGTTATCTCATCAACCTCATCCCAGGAAAGGACTTACGAGTCCTTTCACCCCATGCAAACAACGTTCGTACTTGAAGTCTTGACATTACTAAACTCTGTCTTCCACCATTCCCAGCGCACTCCTTTCTCCACTCACCAGGATTATTTATACACATTTGTCTCCTGCATTATACTGCCAGCCCCCGTGACTGTGGCTACCACAGGTCCTCCCTCAGGATGGTCCGTTGTAATTGTAGGGGTCCAAGAGGCATTTATTACATCAGCCCGTCACACCCATATTCTAGCCACAAGTATGAATGAAAGAGAGAGGCCCAAATTTTCCAAACTTGTTTCCATTTACACCTTCATTCTGGTTCCCTGTGCGTTAAAGAATCGTCCCTCCATGTGGTCCGGGGGCCCTTCCGTCACATCCATGGGGTCCCTGCTCCAAGGTCATCTCCTTAACGAGGTCTCCCCCGACCCCCACCCCCGTACCCAGAGGAGCCCCCTGCAGCCCTGCCCCAGCCCACTCTTTCCATTTAAGCTATTTTACCTTCTTCCGTCTCGTTTATTACTGCCTGAACTTGTTATTTACTTATTGGCATACCTGTTTTATTGTCTCCCCCGACCACTGTAAGGAAAGTTCTAGAAGGTCCGGGATTTAATGTTCACATCACCCCAGGCTTTATTTGTCTGGCCATGCTCAATGAACCGTGAGCACCCACGGACTGCTCCCCTTTCTACGTCAGGCGCAAACCTAGGGGCTTTACACGTTTACGTGCGCATTTTCAATCTCCACAACAAACCCACGAGGTACAGATTGTTAAGTTACATGTCACTGATGAGGAAACTGAGACCAAAAGCAGAAAGGCAGCTCATTAGCTGCAAAGCTGGAATCTGAAGTCCAACCCCATCTGCCGACTTCATACAAACAACCCTACTTTTCCTACAAAGCTCGTGCCCTCCCCGAAGAGCAGTTCCCTAAGAGAAACACCAACATAATTCAGAGCAAACCTAACACTGTTCAAGTAAGCAGGACGGACTACGTAACTGGTGAGCCCCAAGGCAAAATGAAAATATGGGGTTCCTTTTTTAAAAATTATTAAAACTTCAAAGATGGTCTCAATAGAGCAATGAACTAATAAGCATTCAGGGGTGCCCCAGGCCCCTCCGAGCATGCGGCCCCGTGTGGCTGCCCAAGCCACCTTCCCGAGAAGACAGCCCTGGAAACAGGAGTATCTCCTTTCACGATGACTAATGTGGAAGGGAGGACGCTCTCATCAGTTTGGGGAGCGTCATCAAAAATTAAGCCAGTGTCTCCTTCATAACCGTCTGCACTGTGTACCCACTTTAGCACGACTGCCATGTTGGCAAAACTCAGCGGCGATTTCAGGCACAGCCTTCCCATGGTGATTAGTGCCTTCAAATTTCATTTGGTCTCCAGTTTGCAAGAGGAAGCAGAAAATTTTTATTACGGCTCCTCAGGCATGAACAGGTGTCAGAATAATTTTCCCAAACCAGGAGGGTAAGTGTCCTGAGCAGCTGACTCTCTCGGCTCCTGTGCTCAGGCTCCTGGCTGCTGAAATGATCTCCATGTGAGGACACGGAAGCAACAGGCTCTCGGCATTGAAATAAGGAACGGAGGGCGTGGACTTGCCTCTGCCCACGGTTTCTCCTTTGCGTGGCTGATGCTCACTGGGGTGCCATCCTCCGCCCCCTTCCTAGAATTTTCTGCCGTTTCCTCGTGTAGAGGCTCAGATGCCTTGACTGTCCTCCACGGGCCGTGGGTGCCCACGGTACGCCTCTAAGCTGGGTCTCTCAGCTTTTGAACATCTCTACCTGAACATCCCTCAGGAGCCTTGAAACAGAAAAGCATACCCAGCTCCCTCCTAACCTCAGTACACGGCAGGTTCTGAGTAAATTTTTATGGAATAGAGTTGAAACCAAAAATGCCCCCCTCCACTGATTTTCCCACTCAACCACCCCGCATACATTTGTCAAACTCCAATGTGCCAGTGTAGGGGTTGAATAGGGTCCCCCTCAAGATATGTTCACTCAAAACCTACAAATGTAACCCTACCTGAGGAAAGGGTCTTTGCAGATGTAATAAAGTTGAAGATCTCAAGAAGAGATCATCCTGGATCAGGGTGGGCGCAAGTCCAGGGACAGGCGTCCAGATAAGAGGCAGAAGAGAAGAGGACAGAGACACAAGGAAGAGGGCCCCGTGAAGACTGTGGCAGGCACCGGAGTGGGGCCACCACAGGAAGAGGCCGGGGGGCGTCTTCCATAGAGACCCTATACAGAACACGGCCCTGCTGACATCTTAACCTCAGACTTCTGGCCTCCAGAACCATGAGGGAATACATTTCTGCTGTTTCAAAGCATCACACCTGCAGTCCTGAGTTGTGACAACCCTCCGAAGCGAACAAAGCCACGCTCTCTCGGCATGAGGCCAACAATAAAATAAATAAGCAGACAAATATATACTTTATGCTGGTGGTACTGAGTGTTGTGAATAGGGTTGCCAAGTAAAGTTCAGGGCACCCAGTTCAATTTGAATGTCAGATAAAGAACAAATAATTTTTAGTCAAAGTATGCCCCCAAATATTACCTACTTGGACTAAAAAATTATTTGTTTTCTTTATCTGAAATTCAAAGTTAACTAGGCATCTGGTATTTTTATTTGCTAACTCCATCAAACCCATTTGTAAAGAAAGAAAGGGCAGGGGCCGAGTTCTGGGCAGGCCAGAGTGGCTGGTTGTGGAAAGCCTCTCCGATGAGGGGTATTTGAACTGAGAACTGGGTGAAGTAAGAGGGTGAGTCATACAGCTGTCAGGGCAGTAGTGTCCCAGGAAACAGGATGGGTCAAGGCATGCGGTGGGGCTATCTATGCAGGCTGTATGGAGCTTTATTCCATAGTTCTGACAGCAAGACAGCAAATCTCGTTCTCTCCTGAAATCCAAAACGTTCCTAAACTAAAACCACGAAATCTGTGTTAAAGTGTTCGGTAAGCTATTGATCTCAGCTTTTAATGAGCTGGACTTAGATTATTTAGATGTCAAGCAGGTCTGGTATCCAGGTTTTATGATCTCTTAAATAACCACAGGCAATCCGGCAAAGTAATAAAATCAAGCGAGGCAGCTCAGAGTTGCCATAGGAGGAAACACTGACATATAATTAAAGCGGGGCCCAATATTTATGTGTTTTTCTCTGCAACAGATTCGTTAACAATATCTTTAGCTATTTCACTGACTTTTAAATTGCTGGCGCTACTGGCATCCATTCAGAGAGGGAGGTTTTATTTCATTTTGGAAGGTGTTTTTTTTTTCTTCAAATTACAAAAACGCATGCTCATCCACACAAATACTTGCAGGGAATGTTCACAGGAACATGATTCATAAGAGTCAAAAAGTGAAAACGTCAAATGGCAAGTTGCTACGTTTGGTAAATAAAAACGTAAGATGTTTGGTTACATTCAAATTTCAGGTAAACAGGGAATCTTTTTTTAGCACAGGTATATCCTATACTATCTGGGACAAGTTTAATTGGGTATGCCATATTCAATGTGGCAACCCTGAGACAGGCTGGGATCTGGGACCTGGGACCCCCTGCTGCAGTGCCTGCACCTAGACAAACATCTCCTCGAGCAACAGAATACAAAGAAACCATAACGGGCTGAAAATTACTGGGTACATGCACAGTGGGGGCAAATTAAGAACAACAAGATACAAAAAGACCAAAAAAACCCAGCTACCAATTCTGAGGTGCTGGGAACAAAAGCAGGACACTGCGCCCATGGTCCCTGCACACAGCACCACCAAAGGGGTGGGCTATCACCTAAGCCACCCTTCTGGCCCGACCCACTCCCCTACCCTCACCTGTTTAAGGACCAGCCCACCTCCACCCAGAGTGGGAGCAAGGGCATGTGTTATTTGTTTTCACTTCCTTGTGCTGCAGCACAAGTCCCAGTAAAGCCTTGCCTAAGTGTCTCTTCTGGCCTCTTATCAATTTTTACTGATTAAGGCGTCCAGGAACCCTGGTGGGTAACAATCCTACCCAAATGTCCATTAACCAGCAAATGGATAAACAGAACGCATTATGTCCAGACAATGGAATACTCTTTGGCCATAAAAAGGAATGAAGTATTGATATGCGGTTCATCAACATGGATGAACCTCCAAAACATGCCAAGTGACAGAAGCCGGTCACAAAAGACCGCATATTGTATGATTTCATTTATATGAAATACACAGAAAAGGTGAATGTGTAGAGACAGAAAGTAGATTAGTGGTTGCTTGGGGCTGAGGATAGGAAAAGGGATTAACTGTAACTGGGCACGAGGCTTTTTGTCAGGATGATGAAATGTCTTAGAATCAGGTTATGGGTGACAGTTGCACAATTCGGAAAATGTCCTAAACATTTTTTAATTGTATAGCTCAAGAGCTGAGTTTCATGGTAACTTATGTCTCAGTAATGTTCACTGCAACAAATCAAATAGTATAAACATATGTCAAAACATCAGACATGTCCATCTCCTTCCTCCTTGAGGTAACCAAGGGTCTACACAGTTTGGGATCGTCTTCTGTACATCTTCATTTTAGTTTATACAGAAAAAAGTAAATGTTTTTGCACATTTATACATACTACACTACAATTTGCACTTGTCATTTACTAGATCATGGGCATATTTTCTGGTGAATCTATAGAGATTTATGTCATTCTTTTAAACATTTGCATAATATTCCATGTAAAGATACCTTACAGTTTATTCAAATATCTTTTCACTTATTGATGAAGATTTAGATTTCTTCCTCCCTCCCATTCTTTCTTCCTCTCCTGCCTTCCTGCCTTCCTGCCTTCCTATCTTCCTTCTTTCCTCTTTTTGCCCTTTCAAACTATGCTTCAATAAACATTCCTGAACATATATTAAAAGGAGTCACTTAAAATTAGCACAAGGTTTTTTGGGATGACTAAAGAATGTCAAGATACCAGAGCATCATTAAAGGTCAAAATTTTTACCTCATGTTGATATTGTGCTCTTAGATTAATTTAGACATCATATCAAGTGATGAAAAGGTTAAATTATGCATCCACCAACACAAACATTTGTTCTTTATTTTAATCACACAAATATGCATTTGTGCCCTAGATACCAGACAAGGCATATTTCTCAAATATAACAGTCGCGTACTGAGCTAAGATTCAAGCTCTAAAAGACAATGTCAATGGGCTGTGGGATTCTAGTTCTTTCACCAAGAGCAAGATACAGAGACAAGTAGAAGATAAAGTGCAGAACTGTTTATCACATCTCTGGCATATACCTAAGAACCTGGGGGAAAGCTAATGAATCATGAATGATGACAGAATTTATCATCCACTAGGCAATGTATGTGCATCATTATATCACTTGCAAAGGTAAAAGGTAAATACTCTTGTTGCATCCATTTTCCAAATAAAGGGACTGAATCCTGCGGTGTCCAGCTCAACATCACATAAGCAATAGATTCAGGATTGGAACATGGGTTCCAAATGTCAAGCTCTTAGTGACTATTCACTACTGCTTATGGAAGAAATAGTCTTGCTAAACATTTCTAATAATCTGCTCTGCCCCTGGATGTAATGGGAATCTTGGGACAATGAGTTAAAAGGGAACATCATTTCTATTCTCAAGGAGCAGAGCCAGTGAGAAAAACGGGCACACAAACAGAAAATCACAGCCAGTGTGGTAAGGCAACGGTGGGCACTGGGTACTCAGAGTAGAGGCATCCTAACCTGGATCATGAAGGGCTCTTAAGGCGACTTCTGAGTTGAGTTTTCAAGAAGCCTAGCCATGAGCAACAGGGGGAAGGAGGACGGCATTCTAGGTAGAGGAAGCCACAGGAAAAAAAGCTCAGAAGCCAGAAATATGATGAAGAGCAAGAGGAATAACAAGTAGATGATCTTCTGGAGGGCAGACCATGAAGCAAGAAGAGACAGGAGATCAGTGAATCACTGGGGATGCTTTCAGCTTCAAGTAAGAGAAAAATCTAACTAAATAAGGTGCATACACAGTAAGGAATTTATTATTTCACTGAACAAGAAGTATGGAGGCAGGGCAGTTCCAGGAATGGTTATTTGGGAGTTCCAAAACTATCTGTAGAGACTGTTTCTTACACCTTTCTCTATATTACCATCCTCAGGATATTGGTCTCAGGCCTTAGAGTTCAATGTCAAAAGATGGCTCCCACAGTTTCTGGCATTTCTTCCTTTCATAGCTACAGCTAGAGGAAAACAGGAGAACTTCTCTAAATTGATAAGAACCACCCAAGTAGACTAACCTGTGTCTGACGGCTAGAGTGGGGTCACATGCTACTGCTGAAACCCAGTCATCCAGCAAAAGGAGTGAGACCATCACATTACAATTGGCTTGGACCAATCAAGCTTCACTCAGCTTCCCCTAATGAACCTGGACAGTTGGTGCAGGGGAAAATGGGGTTCTGTTACCAAGGAAGGTGAGGGGTAGCTTTGCCACAATGAAGTTAGGGATACAGCCAAGAGCTAAAAATAAAGAACTAGGACATAAACACATAGCTTAGTTTTCCTAAATGCCAATCACATGAACACTGTTTTCACAGCTTTTTGCTACATTCACACAGTACTAAATTTCATAGTTTATCTTCATTACAATTTTTGCCATATCTCTAAACTATCTGTAACATTGTTCACTTGATGTTTCTTTTTAAATTACCACATTTTATATATAGTAGGTATGAAAAGAAAATTCTACTTCATTCTCCAAAGAAAAGCCCATATATAACTTGCCATAAATCTAAGGTAAACATATATATTTATATTAATACTATATTTATATTAATTAAATTATTCATTTATATTTATGATTATTTATATATTTTATATTAATTATATTAATATAGTAAGATAATATATAATGTATAATATAAATATATTTTAATATATAATACAAAATGTGAGCTCTCTCTTTGCATATATAAATTGTGATAATCTCTAAGAAAACTTAGTAAAGCCTGACCATAAATATACACAGCCAATCTATTACAGCTTTTGGTGCTTTATTCTTCCTGCAAAAATGTCTCTAAAAATGGTTTCTGCTTTATCCCCAGGGCATGAAAAAATATTAATCACCAGTAGAGAGACCAAGTCATAAAATATGTATCATCTTCATTCCCCTTTTATATTGGATTTAAATCTTAATCAGGAAATAAAGGGGTTCCTTGGCTGTTGATTTGGTCCTTCCAGACAAAAGGAAAATGTTGTGAATGGTTTAATTCCACAGAAGACTCTCCCCTATATTTACCTACCACCACAAAGCGAGAATTAATTTAATATCTGTAGTCTTGAGCTTTTTGAAGACTCTGATCTGTATGGCCATCATCTTCTTGCAATATATTTTGACCTTTATGTTTTCTGATACCTCAAGCTCAGTGGGTTCAAAACCAAATGAATCATTATTGCGGCAAAATAGGTCTTCATTTCCTGCTGATATGACTTCTCATTCCATAACACCAATTATGATATCACTAGGCTGTATGTTATAATAACATGTAACTACCTATTCTGTAATAAATGTTTAGCAATCAACATCCAGTTAATCATCGCAGACTCAATGTGAAATGCACCATCTTATAGAAAACTGACACTTTGAAAAACTTGTAGGAAGTAACTCATCCTACCAAGACCATAAGTATTGTAATTAGTGGAATATCTAACTCTTAAGTTTGAATCTAATAGAATTTATGTCCGTCCCCCCGACCCCCCGCTTTTTTTTTTTTTTTAGCTTTTATTTCTTTCTTTGGAGAGTATTCTCTATCTTACGATTCAGAGTTTTCTTTTCATTAAAGAAACTGAAAATGCCAGATACCTACTTTTCTAGATTCTGTTGCAAATAAGACCTCCTAGGATACATGTTCTAAGCTGACTTCAATACATTCACTCCAGGCTTTGAATCAAAACAGAAATATAAGGAAGGGGTAAGTAACATAAGGAAGGCAAATGAGCTAGAGAGCAGCAGTTACATCCCTTCTCCAGGGGGCAGCAAATAGTGGTGGTAGCAGCAGCAGCACCCCAGGGCCACCAGCGCCGACGCTGGAGTCATAAACTGCAGCATCACCGCCCAAGCAGCTCTCACAGCTATGTCTCCAAAGGATTAGTTTGGGGCATTGTTTTTGGCTGCATGATCTCCAAGCTTGTTTCTTTGTCCCTTCCAGGGAAACTATGAGCTACCCCAGTATCTCCAGTAAATCTCTTTCTGTTAAAACAAATAAATGATGATTTCTGTTGCTTGCAACTAAAAACCCTGAGGGATAAAAGCTCTTAATACTTGTTGCAGATCATTGGAAGGGTACCTCTATTAACTCCTTCCGATCTTCTAACATCTATTTGAAGTGTATTTCTGTAGAAAAAGAAAGAGAAATAGTAAATACTTAAGGTAAATATAACTGACTATTCTTTACCTCTAAGACTCTTTAAAATGTGTTTGAATGATGAGAGCAAAAATTGTAACACTGTCTGATGGAGTTTTCGATGTGTATAAATGTTATACATAAGGCAACTAAAACATAAAGTGGGGAGGTACAGGGACCTATATGGTTGTCAAAATTTCTATGTCCCATGTGAAGTGGTAAGAATTGATTCTAAGTAGATTGCTGAAGTTATACATGTACATTGCAATTCATAGGTCGCCCACTAAAAAATTATACAAAGAATTTTGTCCAGACTTGGGCTTTGCTGATTAGGTTTTATTTTCTTTTATCTGATAATTTACTCCCTCTCTCTCCGTCTCCCTCTCCCTCTCTCTCTCCCTCTCTCTCTCTCTATATATATAAAATATATGCACTAAGAGTTTCTTGTTGTATGTGCTACAAGGCTAAACTTAAATTTTATGCTCCTTATCGTGCAAATATATTTCTTTTCTTAGCAGCTGGCTGAAGGAATTAAGCCATCTGCTATTTTGGGGAAAAAAATGGAAATCATTGAAAATAGTTTTCAATAGTTGGTGATGAATTCAGCCTTATTACTACACACTTTCTTGCCTCTCTTAGTAATATTTCTGATAACATACAGAAATATTCATTGAATCATGATCCATAATCATTACTTTTAAAAAATGACTCAAATCAAAACAAGTGCCAAGTTGTTGAGTAATCTCTATCTCCTGTGCCTACATTCTAAATTTGAGCTAATTGAATGGTATGAGGTATGATTTGTGCCGGAGGAGAAAATACAAAATTTTAAAAATTGATGACATCATGGAGAGCCTAAAATAACTAAATCAGGAGGCACACATATCAAATGACTTCCGGACTAATAAAGCAGTTACTGCAGAGGAGAGAACTTTGAGACAAAACAAATCTAATTGCTAGAGTTAGACTGCATGGGTTCCCAAAGGAAACATTATTCCCTTAGTTTGACACTTGAAAAATTATCTGATATACAGTTTGGCAATATATTCCCAAAGCTGTAAAAATGAACATACCCTTTCAATTTTACTTTACCCAGCAGGTCTAAACAAACGGGCAATTTTCTTATTATGTGTCCAGCACCATTTGACGGATGTGGCAGGAAACAAGACAGACAAGGTCCCTGCATATTTAGTTCTTATGAGACTCTAACATCTAAGACTTTATCCTAAGCAAACCATAGGACTCTTCCGCTCCAATCTTAGCTATGAGAAGATACACCACTGCAGTATATTTAATAATGAAAATCTGGGGAAAACCTTAAAGTCCAAAACCATAAGAGGAGACTGATAAATAAAATAATGTACATCCATAAAAGAAATGAAATTAAAAATGACATTACAGAAGAGTATTAAATGACACACAAAGATGATTTAAATATCTTAACTAAAAACAAGCTATAAAACAGTATGCCTTATATAATAATATAGTCTCATCCTCATTTTTAAAATCTACTTGTATGGATAATTTCCCGTGGCTGCCATAACAAATTTCTATAAACTGGGTGGCTTAAAACAACAGAAATGTATTCTCGCACAGTTCTGAAGGCCAGAAGTATGGGGTCAGGGGTCAGGAGGGTCGGTTTCTTCTGGAGGCTCTGAGGGAGAATCGGCTCCTTGCCCGTGTCCTGGCTTCTGGAGGTTGCCTTGGCGATCCTCGGCGTTCCTCAGTTCGGAGCAGCCTCAGCCCCATCTCTGCCCCCACCCTCACACAGGGCTCTCTCTGTGTGCCCTCTCCCACTCTTACACGGACATCAGTCGTGCAACTCAGGGCTGACCTGCTTCAAGCACGACCTCATCTTAAGTAACGGAGTCCTCTGCAAAGACTACGTCCAAATAAGGGCGCATGCTGAGGTGCCAGTGTACACGAATTTGGGGGGAATGCCATTCTACCCACTACAGATAGACAGACAGAGGACAGATAGAAGAAAATACTTGGATGGGCACGCACTAACATCTTAACTCTGATTATTTTGTGAAGGCGGAAATATAAGTAATTTTTATGTATCCTTCTGCTTTTCTACGTTTCCTAATTTTTAAACAATAAACAAATTCATTTGTAATACAGACAGCAGCATTTTAGAAATTATTCTCATGACAATATTGCAGGATGGAAGTTGTATTATATTAGTCTTGGTTCTCTAGAGAAATAGAATCAATGGGAGATTTATCTTATCTGCCCATCATAAGGAATATTACATATGATATGTATATTATAATAAATAGGCTCACACAGCTATGGAGGCTGAGAAGCCCCAAGACCTGCAGCCAGCAAGCCAGAGGTCCAGGAGAACCAGTGATACACAACCCAGGCCAAATCTGAGTCCAAAGGCAAGAGAAAACCGATGCCCCAGCTCAGAAAGATTCAGGCAGAGAGAGAATCCTCTTTCATTTTGCTTTTTTGTTCTATTCAGGCCTTTAACAGATTGATGAGGCCCATCCACGTTGCCAAGGGCCATCTGCTCTACTCAGTCTATCCATTCAAATCGATTCAAATGTTGATCTCATCCTGAAACACCCTCCCAGACACCAGAATAATGTCTGGCCAAGTATCTGGGCACCCCCAGGCCCGGTTAAGTTGATCCATAAAATTCCCCATCACAGAAAGTCAGAGTCATTTTAAACAACTACTGGTTTATTTATGAGGGAAATTTTGAATCACCGCTATGAAAGGAAAACAAAGGTCTCTTGTCATAATAGAAGTTTCTTAAAAAATTAAAATTGAACACTTAAGCTAAAAATAATTTTGTAAACCATCCATGGTGCATTGACTAACTTATTATGTGGGAAATATTATTATTCTATTTTATAGGTAAGGAAAGGGCAAAAAAAAAAAAGTCATAAAAACATCACCCAAAATTCATCTAAAATGAAGATAGTATTTAAAATGAGAACTTCAGCTCCAAGCCTTGGGTCATTACATAATCAAAGCAGGGTTTTAGGGAAATAAACTGAGCCTCAAAACAAACTGGATGGAAAGAGAGAGAGAAATAGGAAGCTGATAGGAAACGGCTTGAGATGGGATGCCAGGAGGAGAAAAAAATCTAGAAATCCAGATGCTATGGGCTGAGTTGTGTCCCCCTAAAATCCACATGTTGAAGTGGTGGTTCCCAGCACCTCAGAATGTGACTGTGTTTGGAGACAGGGCCTTTAGAGAGGTAATTAAGTAAGAAATAAGGTCATTAAAGTGGGTTCTAACCCAATATGATGGCATTTTTTATAAGAAGAGGAGATTAGGACACAGACACCCACTGAGGGAAGACCATGTGAAGACACAGGGAGAAGACGGCCGTCTGCAAGCCAGGGCGAGAGGCCTCGGAGGAAACCGAGCCTTGATCTCAGAATTCCAGCCTCCAGAAACATAAGAAAATAAATTTCTGTTTTTTAAGCCCCCCAGTTCGTAGTCTTTCTCATGGCCACCCTCGGTAACTAATACACCAGGAGTACAGACCATTCTGAAGAACAGTAAGACTTAGAAGTGAATTTACCAGGCAGGATATTAAAGCAAAGGTGAAAAGAGGGAACTGTCCAAAAAGAAGTCTGAAATTTAAGGGCTTCTACCACCAGACAAGGCTTTCTAACTAAACACAGGAGTGATGAGCTACTCAGAACCACCAGCTGCTTTTCTTTACGATCACTCTTAATTTTTAATCCCTGCTGGGCCAGAAATTATTTTTATGGCCGATGTAAAATTCAGTGGCTCAGAGAACATTCTTTCATGTTATGACTGCAATTGTTATTAAGTTGGGGAGTAAACTGTCTGCTTTCCAGAAGTTCTGAAACGACAGTAGGTGTTGGTCTTCCAACATTCGCAAAATTCTCCTGCAAATTTCTGCTCTTTTTTCAAGTTTTAATGATAAAAATGTTAAGCATTCAGAAAATAATTTTGCAATCCTACACACAGTGCCAAGATTTCATCGTAGTTAATATATTTTTATATTTAAATCTCTTTTCATCTTTCTCTTTTAAATATATATTTGACTTAAGCCTCATATCTTAAAACTTTTCCCTGATTCTTTCCTCAGCAATAATTACTGTACATATTTTTAGATTTATACAACATATACACATTTATACACACAAATAATATACATATATATTTCCTTATACTGTATTCTCAGGCAAAATATGATATGGTTTCCTGTTCTTCAAAAATATAGATAAATGGTAATCTTTTTTTGGATTCAGTATTATGTTGTTGAAATTTACCCTGGTTCCATTTGAAGATCTCATGCAGACCTGTCGAACCACAACCCACTGCGTGAATTAACTGCGGTTTACATATCAGTCTCCCTGTTGATAGAAATTAGGTTGTTCCACATTTTCAGCTATGACTAACGGCTGCAATGAACAGCTCTGCATTTGTCTCCTTATGCACAAGAACTTTCTCTTTTTAACTCTCCTCAGCTCAGTTCACAAACTTCCCCACTGGCCTTCACTGGGAATATCTCAGCCTTCCCCCAGAGATGGTGTCAACCCTTTGATGAATTTGCTGATGTGGGCTAACTAGAGACAGTTAAACCCACTTCCACGTGTAACTTCAGCTCGGATTAGAATCCAAGTCTCCAGATGTCGGGTGGCATGCATCATTTGGTGGGAAATCATATTAAAAGGATGCTACTGTGTCCTTGGTAAATGGGTTGATGATATGAGGAGGCAGTTAAACATTCCATTAATCATTACACTGCTTGAGGGAGAAAATATTAAACTCTGCTTCCTCACCTATTCTCAAAAGGAGTCGCGTATCCTGACTCCATCAACGAAGGAAAATTTGTTCTAAGGAATGAATCTGGCTGGGGAGGTACAGTCAGATTCCCCATCAAACTCACCTAAGCTGCAATCATTTTCTGCTAAAGAAGTTGATTTATGGGGATAAGAGTTAATGCTTTTAAATTATAGTGTTATAACATTTGAAGTTGGGTTTTTTTTTTAACATTGTGTTAAAATTCAGGACATTCACTTTGAAAGATGGCAATATTTCCTTCCTACCTCAAGAGCAGAGGCACCATGACAGTAACGCAGTTGATTTATCCAGGTGTTCAATGAAGCATATATTGAATATTCATCATCATAAAGGTTATCTATTATTGAGTGTTTATGATATAATAAATACAATGATGCTCACTTTACATACATTAACTTATTGAATAATATTCAAAACTGTCTAACAAGATAGGAATTGTTATCCCCATTGTAGCAATGAGGACACTGAAGTTCAGAGAAGTTTAGTAACTCACCAAAGATCACACAGCAGAAGAATCCAGGTCTACCTGGTTCAGGACCTCAGGCTTTTACCTCTTCCTTGGGGCCACACTGTATGTTCCAGAGATACAAAGATGAACCAGACACGGACCCTACTGTTGGTAGGCTCACGATCAAGTACCAGAAAGAAGATAAGCTTCATAAGGAAAGGGGTCTAGTCTATCTGCTTTCCCACTGTGTCCTCAACACTTCCCAGTGCGTGGAATATAAAGGGCACTTATGAATTAACTGACGAAGGAATAACTCCATCAACAAATGAAAGCATGGCATAGGCTTCACTAAACAGGTGAAATGTGAGCCAGGTTTGCAAAAAGAAGATGATGTGTCTGAGAAGATCATTCCTGGCAGGGGGTGGGAGGGGTGGCGGTGGGGGGCACATGCAAAGGCATGGCTGTAAGAAGCCCAGCCTGATGGGGAGCAAGGAGAAGGAAGCCACAGTGACAGCAGGGAACTCCAGGAAGCCGGGGTAATGAGGCTGGAGACAGAACTGGGTTCAGAAGGAGAAGAATCTTTTGAGACCTGCTAAGAAATCTGAAAATACGGAAGTAAGACATTTTGAATCTGTAGCGGCAAAAATTAGAGGGGACATCTGTTTTTCTTGCCTGCTCAGCATTATTTCCTTTCCTGATTTTGACACCCTGATTTTTCCGGAGGAACGAGCTCTCCCACACTCATCCTAAGTGATTCAGTTGGCATTCAAGTGGCTCACCTCGCCTGTAGAACAAGGGCCCAGGCCTGGTCCATCAGTATATTCCATTCTCCTGAACTAGTGGATTGGTCAAGGAATAAGTGCATGACCCAAGCAAGTCTCTCAGAGTCAATCCAAGGACTTCTCTTTGAACTATTGAGAAAAGGAAGTTCTCTTTTCTCTCTTCCCTCTGCAGTTGTGAGCTTAGAAAATATAAGCCTGGAAATGTCACTTAAAGAAGACCTTCTCGAGAATGAAGCCAAAGCAGATGGAGAAAGAGATGAAGTCCTAATCACATCCTCAGAGCCCTAGATCCAGCCATGCCTGAAGCCAGAGCTATCCCTTCATTATCCAGATATATATTCAATAAATTCTCTTTAGAAATACTTGGAGTCGATATAACACAGCAGCTCGAAGTCCCACCTCTGGAGTCAGACAGTTAACGCCAAGTCCCCCTTCTGCCGTGACGAGCTGCGAGACCTCAGGATGAGATGACACGTACAAAGTGTCAGAGCGGTGCCTACCATGTAACTCACTTCAGCGTAGGCTAGCCACTATTCTGAGGGCAGTTTTACTTGTTGTCTTGTAACTTACAACCAAAAGGTCCTGTGGTGGTTAGTTTCATGTGTCCACTTGGCTGTGCTATAGTTTCCAGTTATTGCATGAAAAATTAATCCAAGTATTGCTACGAAGGTATTTTGTCGATGTGGTTAACATTTCCAGTCAGCAGACTTCAGGTAAAGGACATTATTTTTGGTAATCTGAGTGGACCTCATCCAATCAGTTGAAAAGTTAAGAGCAAAACTAAGGTTTCTCTGCAGAAGAAATTCTGCCTCAAGACTCAAGACACCAGCCTAGAACTTCCAGCCTCGTGGCCTGTTGTACAGGTTTCAGACTTGACAGACTTTATAATCATGTAAGCCAAATCCTTAAAATAAGTCTCTGTCTGTCTGTCTGTCTGCCTATCTATCTATCTCCTGCTGTTTCTATTTTTCTGGGGAATGCTGACTGATACAGATCCTTATTAATACCAGTTTTAAAAACTAGAAGAGAGAAATTAAATAATTCACTTTGAGCCCAAATGATCTACGCTGATAAACAAGGGTGCATCAGGTTAAGACTGTTAGCTAACTATCCTGATTAAGACTTCCACTTTTTTTCCTCCTAAATTTAGCAAGAAATGATGCAGAAGGTGAGAAGCAAGGAAAGCAAATACAATCTGAAATAAAATACTTGTTAGGGTTTAAGCTGACACATTATAGGAGGGCAGGAGATGGAAGGCGCGTTGTGTTTTTCTGGGCCTTTGCTAATTTCCTTGGTGCCAGCAAACTGTTCATGTTTTTTAAACACTGCAAAGGGTCTCCTTTTTCCCTTCAGCACATGGGAAATGCCATCACATAAATGATCTAACGACATATAACTATACCAGAGATCGGAATTTATGTTCATGAAGAATCCTCAGACATATAATTCAAGAGCGACGCTGACGTAAGTGAGTAATCAAAGGGCCTCAGTGGACTGTAGATCAGTTCTAAATCTTCGGTATATTTAGCACATTGTTGAGTTCTACAGCATTTCATCTTGGAAATTGGCATCAAGGAGATCGCACTCGGGGCTTGCAACTGCTGAACTACGGGGGCTTCGTTTTAGAGACATGCATGCGGCCTGTGTTGCGTTAAATTCAAATACTATGTTTCACCAATAATTCTGTAGTGACCTCAGTACTTAGGGCCTCATGCTGATTTATGGGGCATTCCAGAGTCCAGGAGGAAACGTCCCAATCCCAGAACGATCTGACTGAATGGACATATTATTTTGCTGCTAACGTGAGTGGGCATAAATCTCTCCTCTCTGTCCTGGAAGCTTATTAGGGTACCATTAAGCTAGTTACTGCCCCCGTAGGCTCAATCTTGCCAAGTATTTTGAGAGAAGAGAAACAGATGAGTAATTTATGCTCTCATCACTGAGAAGGCGAGGGCCTCCATCTCATCCCTATGGAGAGAGAGCCTCATTGAATGAGCTAAGGATGAAACCCACGTCTGGGCAAACTTCTTTATTACTAAATTATTAAACGGACCCTCCCAAACTTCCGTTGAGACTTTGAAGGCATATTGCTCACTCACTCCCCATTCATTCCACAACCCTGCCTCCTTTCTTCTCTGCCCCTGGGGCCCTCATAAGATATCCATAATAATAATTTAACGTAGATCTTCGATGTTTTCCTTAATTAAAAATCAATCAGTGAGAAATATTAAGAACTTCAACAGGCATACACAGGAGGAGATGACGCTTCTTGTGCGTAATCATCTGACCATTAGGCAGTAAATGAGAATTGCTTTCTGATTATTCAATAAAATTAGTAAGAAGGGTGTTTTGCTATTGGAGGAGATGACTGGTGAGACAGTTCCAAATTAGGTTTTGAAAGTAAGATCGACATTTAATATGTATGCTAATTGATGTCAGACATTTTACAGGTATATATCACTATTTCCTGCAATAATGTCCCCAAAAGACTTTACACTAAGACCGTTTCTAGAGGGTGTATGGTTGGAGCTAAGTGGGTTCGAGGGCTATTTCTTTTCAATTTTTTTTTGAGGGGGAGGTAATTAGGTTTATTTATTTATATTTTTAATGGAGGCACTGGGGATTGAACCCAGGACCTCATGCACGCTAGACATGCACTCTACCACTGAGCTATACCCTCCGCCTCTGGAGGGCTATTTTTAAATCACCCTTTGGAATATCTGGATGGCACACATCATGCTCCCCCTATGTGAAGAGCCATGTAACCAAAGGAGTGAGTCACTGTGTCATGTTCACATTCAAAGAGCCTGACCTCCTGGCAATAGCCAACTGGCCCAGGAGTTGTACTCTCATCAAAGCTGTACTAACGAGATTCTCCATCCCCGGAATCTGGAATGCTGGTCAATTTCAGGGCAAGAGCTAGGAAATGATTTCACCCCACGGCAAGGGCGCCATCTCTCTTCATGTAAAAAGCAGAGAAAACTAAAAGAAAGGAAATGAAGCAGAAGTGCACAGCTACGAGACATTTAAGAAGAAGAAGGAGAGCAAGAATAGGAACAACAAGCATTTCCCCCCCCCCCGCTTCCTGATGGTTTTCTGGTTCCTGATTCTTGTTTCTCAAGAGACACGGCTTTGCCTTTTCTCTTCAAGTCTGAGACAGCTGGGTGTTCTTTGTTGACCTGAAACAAACAGACTGCCAGATATTTCTTCAGTGAAGATGGGCTTATTCGGGATCAGCAGAGAACGGCATTTCAGGGTATGCAACCACAGCGAGCCATGTGCAAGTCCCTGGAGGGCCAGGGGAGGAGAGCGCTCCCATAGGGAGAGGAAGGAAGCTGGGAGGGCTGCAAACAAAGAGTCCGTGGTGCTCACTGGCTAGTCCTTGCCAGGAGAGAGGAAGAACATTTCTTCTCCCTGTTGGGCTCTGCTATTCTCGCAGGGTGTGAGAACTTCCCCTCACGTCTCCCAGCTCTATTTAATTCAAGTGTCTGTTTATTCATTTTTTTAAACCTATAACAAATTCACTTTTTTC
Source organism: Camelus ferus (assembly GCF_009834535.1). Taxonomy (NCBI): domain Eukaryota; kingdom Metazoa; phylum Chordata; class Mammalia; order Artiodactyla; family Camelidae; genus Camelus; species Camelus ferus. The sequence goes on along the minus strand of NC_045714.1, from coordinate 8,598,679 downwards.
CCCTAAACTAATTTAAAATGATTTATTACTTTCAAATACACACATGACCAAGTCAAAAACAGAGAACGATAGGAATGACTTTTATGCCAATCAAAAAGAAGTCATCGGCTACACAAAGAAAAAAAAAATTCATACTTTTATTTAAAGCCATCAAAGAGGTGTGGACATAAAAGAAATCTAGAAGTCAAAAAATCCAGTGGGGTAAGCTCCCCCTAGGTGAGCCAGGATGTTCTCATTTCAGAAACTCTAGAGTTTTCGAGGTCTACCAGATTCAAGGTGCAGAATTCACATGGTGCTTGGTCTGGCTCTACCCAAGGGAGGGTCTTAAACTTAGATTCAAAGTGTTTGAAGCCCGAGGTAGATTGAGTCTACCTGAACGCAACTTCTGATAAGATCAAAGATCCCAGTAATCTGGCTGCCCAGGAAGTTGAGTACTAGTCTCAAAAGCAGAGAAGTCGCCTCATCCCTGTTAGGATGGCTACTATCCCCCAAAAAAAAACCCCAAACAGAAAATGGCAAATGTTAGTGAGGCTGTGGAGAAACTGGAACCTTTGCGTACTGTTGGCAGGAATGTAAAATGGTGCATCCACAGTGGAAAGCATCATGGCGGTTCCTCAGAAAACTAAAAATAGAATTACCATGTGATCCAACAATTTTCCTTCTGGGCATATAAGCAAAAGAACTGAAGGCAAGAACTTGAAGAGATATTTGTGCACCCATATTCACAGAAGCATTATTCACGATAGCCTAAAGGTGGAAGTAACACAAGTGTCCATCAACAGATGAATGGATCAACAAAATGGGGTATAATATGTATGCTGGAATATTATTCAGCCTTAAAAAGGAAGGAAATTCAGACACATACTACAACATGGATGAGCCTTGAGGACATTACGCTAAGTGAAATAAACCAGTCACACACACACAAAAAAGACAAATATTGCATGATTCTACACATGAGATACCTAGAATAGTCAGAATCTTAGAGACAGAAAGTAGAATGATTATTACCAGGGGCGGAGGGTGGGATGGGGGACTGGGGACTTAATGTTTAATGGGTAGAGTTTCAGTTTTTCAAGATAAAAAGAATTCTGGAGACTGGTTGCACAGCAATGTGAACAGCCTTAACATTACCGAACTGTACACTTAAAAATGGTTAAGATGGTAAATTTTATATTACGTGTATTTTATCACAATTTTTTTTAAAGCAAAGTTACTTTAATTCCAGGTATTTAATGTCTAAGATGCTGCTAGATGATTAAAGTCAGAATCCTTCCCCAAATCTGCTCAACCCCTGACTTGGTCAGACGGATTAAATACCTCACTGTAAGCGGCTAAGAAAGGAAAGGCATTCTCTTTCAGCCTCCACTGTTCTTCGAGGTCCAGTATCCTAAATACAACTGTAAAAATTACGAGGCATTCAAAGACTTGCAAAGTGACCAACAGGGAAGAGAAAAAAAATCAATCACGAGGAAGAGATCCACAACTCTCAGCCAGAAGCAGACACACTGGAGGTTCCGGGACCCTCCCTTCTTAGGAAAAACGGGAGCAACATCTTCTGTATATAAAAGAAACTCTGATCTGACAGCTCTATTGTTTGTTCTTTGTGCCTGTTTGTGCTTTTTGTCAGAATTACCCAGATCTGCAAACCACGTCAGTGATGTGAAGATCGGAATGTGAAGAAGACCCCACGGGTGTCTACGGTGGACTGCTCTTCCGTTGAATTAATATCTAAGACAAGTTATTTCTAATCCTTGTCAAACCAACTTGGATTTTATTGGACACTTGTTATACATCAGCATGCCAACAGCCAGGGGTGGGCAGAGCTGCCGAGATTTGGAACTTGCTCTTGGGGAGCTTGCACGAGTTTCTCACGGGTTTTACCGTTATAATTGGCACCATTTCTTCCACTCATTCTGGCAATTATTAGTATGATAGTGAAAGATACCACTTTCAGCACTTATTACACATCAACGTATAGTATCACATTTCATCCCCACATCAGCATAATGAAGGTAGGTAATATCATTCCCTTTTCACAGATAAAGAAACTGAGGCTTAAGGAAGATAAACAATTTGGCAAAAGTCACTTAAACAGAAAATGAAAGAACTTTGATTCAAATCCCAGTTGGCAGGTGTACTAAGTCATGGTCTTCAGTAGCTTTCTGTTCCCTAACGCTCCAAAAAATGTGAAAAGGTCTATACACCTTGACATATTAAGTTGACAACCTACATCTTCTCATCATAAGTTGAAAATGACATCATTTCTGTAATATTGAAAGCACTGACTCTTAAAAAAGTTAGATCACTCTTTCATATTTATTTGAAGGAATATAAATATCACTCCAATTTGACATCCACAGTCATTCATTTCCAATATGTGAGAACAGTAACATTCCTTCAGCAGTCATAAATTTTAAACAGCTTTGCCTTTTTGAAATTGTTTTGCTATTCCATAGCCACCACAGAATCTTATTCTAAAATAAGATATTTTATGCTTAAAAAATGCTTTAAAATGTAAAAATCATCAAGCCTATTTCTCTACAACAAAAATATGTAAGGCAAATTAAAATGTTAAACTTTTGTTTCCATTTCCTGTGACCATAAGACTGGTGGCATTAAAATGTTTCACTCAGTTGATTTGTAATTACAATTATTACTAGCTCATGACCAAGCAAAACAACATACACGTCTGGCAAATATTAGTAGGAAATTTGTGACAAGTGCATCTCTTTGATGAGATGGATGGCTGGACCCAGGGTGAGGCTGGTTTACCCTGATTTGACTAAAGGCTGCTTCCCTTAGACCAATTTCCGCACGTTGTCTTTATCCCTTTTGTTTGTTTGTTTGTTTGTTTGTTTGTTCTGTAAGAATTCTAGAAATTTAGTCTTCAGGACAATACACAGAGTAAGATTCTGGCTGAGGCAGACCATTCTTTGGTAAACTGGAAAGAAAGCAATTTTAAAGGAGAAACAAGAAAGGAGAATGAGCAGGATGTTTGAATAAAGGCACTTCCTTGGCTGTAGGGAAGAGAACAAATGAAAACTGAGGTTCTTGAAAAAGATTCCCTTAAAACAAGCCAAGCATGCAAACTCCTTGTGGAGTCCATCTTTGGGACTTTTTCTTTAAATGACCCCATTCTTCTGCAAGGCTTCTTAACAGAAGAAGTTTCTGTCTGCTCAAGCAGAACCACCAGGAGAAATTAAAGCCCCCCTGTCTGACCTCCACTGAGCACCAAAGGCTGTAATTAATGGATCAGGAGTAAGGCGCAAGCTTTGGTATAAAACATTTCCAGAGGAATGTAACATGAATCCAGTGAACCACTGCCTAAGGCCTTCCTTTCTCTTAAACTGACTTTAAAATCTAAAGTCTTCAGATACACACTCCAAAATGGTAGCCAGGAGCCACATATGGCTACTGAGCAGTTGAATAGTGGCTAGTCTAACCTGAGATGCACTGTAAATGCAAAACACATACCAGCTGGATTCTAAAGGCTTAGTATGAAAAAAAAAAAGAATGTAAATTATCTCATTAATAATTTTTACATTGACTGCTTGTTGAAATTATGCTACTTGGAATATATTAAGTTAAATAAAAGAGATCATTATAATTAATTTAACTTATTTATTTTTATTGTTTTTGATTGTCCTCTAGAAAATGTAAAATTATATAAATGGTTTAGATGATATTTCTTTTGGATAGTACTGATCTAGAGCACAGAAAAAAAAAACCCTAAATTATTCCTTAAATCACCGGTGAGATACAGCATTCTTCCTCATAAAGTAATTTTTATATTCAAAGAACATGAGCAAATGTTGCAGATGTCAGGGTATTCACATCATTCTGCTTTTAAGGTAACTAAAAAATCCCCTGGGTAAATAAAAAAGGGGTGGAAAATTATAAAGTGTCTGCTTGTCAACCGGTTTGCACATTTGGTTTAATATCCCAGCTTAATACATATTAATAGTTTGTAAAACTATTTTGGGAAAGACTAAATGAGCCTTTGGAGGGGGTTGAGGCAGCAGTCAAATTAACAGGCACAAAAGATGGCTTTTCTTAACAGCACAGAGCATGAGGTATGTTCCAATGCAGCTATTTTATTTAATGGTCTTGACAAATCTGGGAGATAAGCAAGCAGTATCTTCAAGAGTTATCTAGATTGCAAGCATTTCTCTGCCACAGCAACCTCCATACCTGTCCCCGTCATCTTTCTCCTGGGCTAGTGCAAGGATATTGTTCCATCTTCTGACCTGCTGAATTCATCCTTCCTTGGTTCTTTATTACCCATTTTTCACCCAGCATCCACAGTGATCCTTTAAAAACCTGTCAGGTTATGTCACTTCTCTGATCAAAATCCTCCAGTGGCTTCTCATATCACTTTTACTAAAATTCAAAATTCTTATGGTGAAACATGAAAAGTCCCATGATCTTGCCCCTGGTTTCCTTTTCTATCTCCCCTCCCACTGCTCACTCAATTCAAGTCGCACTGCAGTCCTTCAGCTCCTCAAACATATCGAGGAGATTCCTACCACAGGATTTTGCCCCTACTGTCCCTTTACCTTCAATGCTCTTCCTCTAGTTTTCAGTATGGCCTGACACCTTCCTTCCCTCAGCTGTCTGCTCTCATAGGGCAGCCCTCCCTAACTTCTGATCTGTAATTGAACATCCTGTGACCCTGCTAATCTTTTTTCCAGAGCACTTGTCATCATCTGCTACATAGCACGTTCATGTGTTTATTTTATGTGTCCTCCACTAAAATGTAAAGACCATGAGAGAGGCTTGGAGCTTGTCTCTTCCAGTCAGTCTCTGCATCCCCATTTTTTAGAACAGTAGGAGGCACCTAGGCATCAATAAATATTTGTGGAATGCCTATTAAGTGAATGAATATCATACATGAGAAAATGGAGACTTGGGAGATGTTTAAATGATTTGTCCAAATCATTTAATTTGAAACACGTCTTTAAATTCTAAGTTTAATTAATCTAATCTTGGATAAGCTGGAAAGTTTATCACAACAGCAAATGGAAAGCTAATGGTCCATGAATAACCGCATCTTTTCATCATATCCACACCTATTGGTTCCATGTACAGATTGCACAAATTATCTGCAGATAATTCAGCAAATTTTATATTCAATGCTTTAAAAAATATATTTTCAAACATTAAATGTAGGAAAATGTTGAGACAGTCCAATAACAAACAACAAAGCTGAGAATTAGACTGTATCAGTGATCTGCCATCTCTCTAGAAAACTGAATAGCTTCTTGGATGCTCACCAAATAAGAATGCAGAAAAGCACACAATTGCCAATGCATTCCAGAAAAAACTAGAGTGATTGTTTTGTCTTATTCTCCCTGCCAGAATTATATACTTGTTTTTCTGAGCCAGCACATTAATTATTTAAAATTAGTAATTGCTTCTATTAGATCTAGGGCTGGTGCATTTCAAGTCCAATTAAAAGCTTGTCTGATAGTAACCAATTTGCTCTAAATTCTATATTTCTACTTGGTAGTATTTATTTATTTCCAATTTAAGGATCTTCAAAGTTGTAATATGCCATACAATTTATTCCACAAGAAACTTGTGGTAGCCAGCCTCCAAGATGGTCCTCAGTGATCCCCACCCTCTAGCAGGTCATTTCCTCTCTCACTGAATAGGACTGACTATGATATTGCACAAAGACAGAGCCTGTCTTCCAAAGCGAGGTCATAGGAGACATTTGGCTACCATTTTGCTTTCTTGGACCAATGGCTCTGGGGGAAGCCAGCTGTAATACCACAAGAATACTTAAGCAGCCTGGGAAGAGGCTCCTTGTGTTGAGGAACTAAGTCCTCCCACCAACAAGCACCACATGAATGAACCTTCTTGGAAGTAGACCTTTCAGCCCTGGTCAAGCCTTCAGATGATGCAACTACATTTGACATCGTAAATGCAACCTCAAGAGAGACCCCCAACCAGAACGAACAGCTAAGCTGCTCCTAAATTCCTTACTCAAGAAACTAAGTGGGATAAGAAATGTTTGTTGTTGTTTTCAGTCATTTTGGAGTAATTTGTTGGGTAGTAATAGATAACTAATATGCTCTAAGCATCGTAGTAGAGGGGCACGTGCTATCACTCCGTGTGTGATATGGGCCAAATCCTGCTTGCTAACTTCAACACAGCTACAATCTCAACAACATTTAAGAATATTGTTTTTCAGGGGGAGGCTGTAGCTCAGTGGTAGAGTACATATTTAGCATGCACGAGATCCAGGGCTCAATCCCCAATACCTCCATTAACAAAAATAAATAAATAAACCTAATTACCTTCCCCCTAAACAAATTTTTTTCTAAAGAATATTGTTTTTCAAGCATTTTAGATAATAAAACCAAAAACTATAGACTTGATTGATACAGAACAGTTAGGCTTGGCTTGGCTGCTGTGTTGCTTCCCAAGCACGGTTTGAACAAAATAAATCATTCTCCAGGCTGATTTGTTTAATAATCTATAAAAACCCAGGAGCCAAAAGTCAATATTTCACTAAGACTAAGTATTAACCCACAGCCCACTTGTCGTTTACACACATGAATTAGCCCTCTCTTTTCTAGATAATTTTGACCTTCATGGCAAGTTCTATTACTGGATTTTGAAAGGAATGATTTGCTTTGGTGTGATTTCTTTTTTAAGTCTTCAAATTGCAAGATATTAAAATTAAACTCTATTGGAAGAACAAGTGTGGTTAATACCTGATTACATTTTCCTACTGTTAGCTGTGAACAAAGGATAAATGCTAATTTGTCACAGTAGATCCATATTGAGTGGATATATGCATTTTCTCTTGAAGGAAAAAATGCCCTACAGAACTAGAAATTAATTGGATTAATATGTTCCTATTGACAAAATTCTTTACTTATATCAGTCTAAATAGAGAAAAAGAATCAAAAGAAGCGATTCAATTATGTTATCATTCTTATAGGAAAATCTAATAAACCCTATGTCTATAAAATTGACTTTATGTAAGTTAAAATGAGTATTTGTGTCCTATCAGATTCAATTATCATTATGAAGTTGAGTGCTTACAAACAGGAAAGAGAATATAACTCAGATATTTCAAGTCTAAAAGCTGACAGTTACCTGAAATATTTTTAAAGCAGTATATTTGATTTCGGCCTTTAGAGCAAAGAGCTCTAATCCAATCTATTTCTGTTTTCAAATTCCCTCTGTTGTCCTTTCTTTTCTAATCCTTAGCTTATGCTTGGCCTAAAAATATTACTCCCAAATATTAAATTGCAATTCTTTGTCCTATATCTTATCTGAGTTTTTCAACAAAGTGTAGCCACTCTAAAAATCCTTTTGGTAAGTATCATTGTTCAAAACAACTTATCCTAATATTCAAAACAGCTGGAATTCTAGGGGGAAAAAAGATTCTTTGGTTCACATCTGTGCCCCTGCTCCTAGTACCATGCCTGGCACAATTAGTCCAGAAAAAAAGAAATAAAAGGCATCCAAATTGGAAATAAAACTGTCTCTGGGCGCAGATGATATGATGTTATATATAGAAAATCCTAAAAACTCCACCAAAAAACAAATTCAACAAATTGAACAAATTCAGTAAAGTTGCAAGATACAGAATCAACATACAGAAATCAGTTGCATTTCTGTTCACTAACAATAAAATATCTGAAAAAGAAATAAAGAAATAGAAATAATTCCATTTGTGGTAGCATCAAAAACAATAAAATACTTAGGAATAAACTTAACCAAGGATATGAAAGATCTGTACCATGAAAACTGTAAGAGTTTGATGGAAGAAACAGAAGAAGACAAATAAATGGGGAGATACCCCACATACGTGGATCGGAAGAATTAATATTATTAAAATGTTCGTAGTACCCAAAGCCATTGCAACAACATGGCTGGACCTTGAGGGCATTATGCTGAGTGACATAATACAGACAGAGAAAGATAAATACTGTGTGATACCATTTATACGTGGAACCTAAGAAAAGCCAAACGCATGGAAACAGAGGAGAATAATGGTGGTCAGGGGCTTGGGGGTGAGGAAAATGGGGAGATGTTGGTCAAAGAGGACGAACTTTCAGTTATAAGATGAATAAGTTCTAGAGATATAATGGTGACTATTGTGAACAATACTCTATTGTATATTAAAAAGTGTCTAAGCTAATTAGATCCTAACTCTTCTCACCACATACCTGCACAAAAGACAATTATGTGAAGTGATGGAGGTGTTAATGAACCCTAGCGATATATACCTGTGTCAAATCGTAATGTTGTATACCTTAAACGTCTGACAACATTCTATGTCAATTACATCTCAATAAAACTGGGAAAACAAACGTGCTACTTTGGAAGGTTTCTGACATATGCAAGAAAAGCAAAAAAATAAATAAATAAATAAAAATGGGGGCGGAGCAGAGTAAGAAGAGAGAAGTTAATAGAAATAAGATCAGAGAGAAGGGCTCACATCATAAGGATTTAGTGGCCACACTGAGGAGTTGGAATTTTATTTGGAATATAATAGCAAGCCAAAATCTCCCATCTTCTTGATGCATTGTCAAGAAAAGTTTCAAAATATTTTAAAGTAGGAACAAAAACTGATTGACTGCCCTCCCTAGCTCACACGTCTGTGTTATCTCCGCCTTTTATTTTCTTTGAGCTAAAAACTGAAAGTAATGTAAATGATTCTTGTCCATAGAAATGTCAGTTGTGTCTGGTGGCAGACAATCAATAATTGCTCTACAGAGACTGACCAGTTTTGCATCCATGAAGCAAATTCATTTCAGCATTCTGGTAGGCTACATATTGGTCTGTTCTTTGGATTCTTCTTTGAATGAGCTGTTAACTTCTTATTTGTTCCATCATTAATTAATAAGTGAAATAAAATCCTTGACACATCGTCATCTTGTAACTGTATGAGAGTAAAGATTTTGCCTTTCCAAAACACTGCCTTTTAACAGCACAAATGCTCCCCATGGTAGGATCATACGCTCCAAGTATTCAACCTGTCACCAATTTCACCATCCATGGGTGGAGTTAATTATACCAACTGCCACAACCTCATGGCTAATCCTATAACCTAGCATATCAACAACCTCAGAAAGCAATCTCTAAACCAGTATTTGTTAAGGTCTGAGCTACAGAACAAAGCTGAAACAATTCCACAATATTCCCTTTTGCAGAAGATGCTTTATGCCCACAAACCACTGCTTAATCATTTCTCACAACCCACACCCAGGATGACATACGCCCAGTCTCGCCTTCTCTCTCTGCGGGACCAGAGTGGGATACAGGAAAAGCATCACTAGAACAAATGTCTGCAAACTGCCAGAAAATAGTACGGACGGAGGAGGGTCATGTAGAAAGTTGTTTACAAACACTCAAGCTTCCTTTCCTCAGTTTTTAGGGAAGGAAAAAAGTGACGAATAAAACAGTGCATTTTAATAACCAGATTCCACCTCTCTGCTTTGCCATCACCTGACCTTGTGTCTCTTGGTTCAATGGCCTCTCTAAACAGCACCTGCAAAATGTAAATCACCCTGCTGAGAAGGGGGCTATTTCCAAGTTTTAACCTTTTTAGAGATGACTTCAGAAGCGCCGAGACACGCAGCAGATGTTGGTCTAGGCTCCAAGGACATCAAAATTCCCGTGATAACTTTTCAGCGTGTTTTACAACTGCAGCGTCTGCTAGAACTTGTGAAGATAGGTTACCTATGGACTACAGGTATCCTCAGGGCTCTGAGGAAGTGTGGATTATAGCCTAATACAAACCTACTTATTTAAAATGCGGCAAGAACAATGATAATCAGCAAAGATGCGCCTGAATCACCTGCTCTTTCAGGCATTTTCAAGACCTTCTGAATCGAGTCGGCATAAGCTGGGCCTGTGTGGCCTCGCCAGCCTTCAGTTATTTCCTGACTTGCCCTCCACCCTTGCCCCTGAATGTTACACAGAACTGGATTTATAATATCACCTTCCCTTTTTTTTTTTCAATGAAAACTATGGGTACTTAAATGAAACTTTCTGTATTCTCTTACTATAAAAGAGATGTAAAAAATTCCTGAGCATTGGATAGTTTTTATATGAAGGTAAGTAATTTGTTTCAATTTTCTCATTACCTGCTGGAAGCTCAGAGCCAAATTTGTACCTCAGCTACACATTCGTATAAGTGTGTAGCTCAATAATAATAATTGAATAAGAGTATAGATCAATTTGTTCAAGGTTTTTTGTTTTTTTTTTGGCTTTTTTCTGACTTAGTCTTTACCACAGACTTCAAGGTTTTGCTATTTTTCTTCACCGTTATATCTTAATACTTTCAGTACTATGACAGTGCCTAAGGAAAACAGGTAGGGAGGGAAATAGTTAAAATATTAAGTAAATTGACAAGCTTACCAATCATATTAAGTAATAACCTTGATTCTGCTTGCATTTCATAATCCTACAAAACATACAATGTTATTTTAATTATGAAAGACAGATATCTCTACTACTTAAATTAAAATTTCATACACCTGCACCCCAATGTTCACAGCAGCACTATTTACAACATCCAAGACATGGAAGCAGCTTAAATGCCCATCAACAGATGTCTGGATAAAGAAGATGTGGTGTACTTATGCAATGGAATACTATTCAGCCATAAAAATGACAACATAACACCATTTGCAGCAATATGGATGTCCCTGGAGAATGTCATTCTAAGTGAAATAAGCCAGAAAGAGAAAGAAAAATACCATATGAGATCGCTCATATGTGGAATCTAAAAAAAAAAGAACATAAATACAAAAAAGAAACAGACTCATAGTCATAGAATACAAACTTGTGGTTGCCAAGGGGGTGGGGGGTGAGAAGGGATAGACTGGTTCAAAATTTGTAGATACTGCCAGGCATATGTAGAATAGATAAACAAGATTATACTGTATAGCACAGGAAAATATATACAAGATCCTGTGGTAGCTCACAGCGAAAAAAAAAAAAAGTGACAATATATGCATGTTCGTGTACAACTGAAAAACTGTGCTCTACACTGGAATTTGACACAACATTGTAAAATGACTACAACTCAATAAAAAATGTTTAAAAAAATTTCAGATGAATTTTTTTTAAATGATGGAAGTACACATTCTAGTAGCACATATGTGACACTGTTCTTTTCCTGGAAATTTCACTTTTCAATGAATTAGATAACTTCAATGTTAAAAACGACAAAAGCGGGTTACGTGTTCGGGAAATGTATTAATAAGGGCTCTTTTTGGAAAGTAACAGAAATCTGGCTCAAAATGGCTTAAGAAAAAACTGGAACATTTTCGCTCATGTGGTAAGAAATAACCAGCTTCAGGTATAGTCATATCTAGAGGCTAAAATTATGTCATCAAGTATTATCAATCTCAAGGCTCTGCTTTGCTTGTATTGGCTTCATTCTCAAGAAGGCTTTTTCTGTCTAAAAATAATGTTTGCCAACAATTTCAGGTTTATATCTCATCCACTAGTTTAACAATCCCACTTACAAACACCGAATTACTAGTATTAGAACACATTTATAGAATCTTCATAAGTTAAAGTAATGCTATCAGAGAAAGCAATGGTCTTACTGTCATTAAATAATGTTTTATGATTGTATAATGAATATTTAGCAGATTAACAGACAAAAAAGCATCCACATATAGTTTCACAACAGAAGTGTCAAGAGAGAAGCAGCTTCTTTTGAAAAGCAAATAATCTCTGCCAAAGTTCCACACAAAGTAGGTAGGACTTCTTTTTTCTTTTAGTCAGTTTCACTTGACCTCCAGGCATTTGGCCACCTCTACACAATCAGTGTTTTTGTTTCTCTTATGTTTTCAGTTTCAGGTCGCTGAGCCAAAGCCCATGATGAATGACTATTCCATGACTTCCTGGCTTCAATTTTTTTGGAGATAAACAATACTAGGATTTATGGTTCATATATTTAAGATATTAGAGGAAAACACAGCCATGTAAGGAGGGCCAATGAGCTCTGACAATAAGAGGTGAAAGAATTTGGCGAGTTTTTTGGGTCTTGGCTGGGAGGTGTCTGGCTCTGAGCAGGAATCATACCTGCCAGGCTAAATCAGGGCGTGCAGAGTGATGCATTTATAACAGCAAGATCAGTTTCAATTCACAGAACAAAAGCTGGGATAGTGCACACAGCCCTTGACAACAACCATTTTATAATTTTCACTCTCATCAGGTACCTATGGAAGAAAAACAAAGATGTGTTTGTATGTCTATGTACCCACTTACACACATTCTGTATCTATACCTATATTGAATCTACATCCATATTTATTCCATTTTCTCTTGGCATTGAGGTAAAAACAGTAGGTTGGAAGAAGGGCTAGAAAGGATTTACAACCATTTAATTCTCTGAATTTCAGCTGCATCTCCCAGATCTGATCAAGCCTGCTTCTCATCCAGAACCCAGCAAAAAAAAAAAAAAAAAAAAAATCTTAGTTTGGAGAATATGAAATGAGGGGAAAAGAAGAGAGAGAGAATGTAAAGATGGGGACAAGTCTACAAAATTGTCTTTGTTTCTCAAAAATGGCGTGGAGCTGAAGATACCCAGGGCAGCACTGAGCAGGTGCACTGCTGGCATTTTTGGAGCACTTACTATATACCTGGCCGTGCAAGCTTGATCTGATTGGATCCTCGTGGCAGCCTGTAACAGATATGGCTGACGCTCTATGTCACAGCCCTTTGGCTTCTGATTACATCTGCAGCTGCAGTGGTCAGTTCTACCCAAGCGCAGGTTCAACTTGTCCCAACAGAGCCCAGCCTCAAGGACACCATGAGTTTTGCTTCTGCCCCCTGGGTGCATGCTCACCTTAGCACAAGCCATTGCAAAGGAGTTAACACTACCTGGCACGTCCTTCATCCAATGGGGACCCTGCCTCCCACCCTGCCAGTACATAATTCTGGGAGGCATCCCCTATGCTTCTCAGGAGGTCCTTGATCAAAGATCCTTATAATGACTCTTCTTAATCTTCTCATTCTTTCTACCATCTCATTCCCAAAACCAAGGATCTCCTCTCCCCCACTTAGACTACCTCCACCCAAGTTCTTGTCTCAGGCTCTGCTTTCAAGGGAATCCAAGGTAAGACATAATTTTATTACAACCTCCACTTGACAGCTGGGGAAACTGAAGCCCAGAGAAATTCAGTCCAATGTTACAAAGCTGGTAAGGAACAAAGTCTAAATCTAGGAAGGATCTAAACCCATATGTTCACCCCTACCCACTTAGAGGAGCAACATTTCGAGTGCCCCCTACACTGTGATTTTAAGAATCGAGATTATGTTTTCCCTAAAGAAATACAGTTAATTGTGGTTTTCAGGAAGAGCCACCTATTATCAAAAAGACTGGATAGAATGAGATTAAAATCTATGAGAACTTAATTCAAATAGTTCATGATTAGGTATTAAACTGGAAATAAATTTACAAGATAGTAAAAACCTAAATATAGATGCCCATGTTAAGCACTTCTTTGCAAGAAAGCAACACATCAGAGGGGCATGAATTGCATTGTCCCTTTTCTTGTAGTTATATCTCAAATTGATTTGCAAGTGGAAAATTTTCAGAGTAGTCGGCAGACTGCAAGTCCGTGAGTCCAGAGGACATGTGTATTTTGTTCCCTGCCTGAGGTCAAACACAGAGTTGTTGCTCCATCAATAGTGATAACTAAAAGAATAACGGCATCTATTTTTTTCAGAGCTTACTACGTGCCAGCACTTTATAGACACTATATCATTCAATCCACACAACCCTACCACGTAGATACTGAAATCATCCCCATTCTTCAGACGAAGAAACAGAGGCTCATATTTAGGTAGATTGGAGCTAAGTAGCTAAGTCTAAGTAAATGGTAGACCAGGCAACTAGCTTTGAATCCAGGCAATCAGACTCTAGAGTTTATGCTAGTGTTCAAGGATACCTTTTAAAGGGAGATACAATCATGACACACAATTTAAAAAATGAACATGGGTCAAAGATTTTAACTTACTAATGAGAGAACCAATAGCTTTTACAGTGCTTCAAAAAGAATCAAAGTGTCACATTTTTATTGTCAGATAAGGAAAGCAGAAATGAATTCATAAATGGGCACAAAACCAGCAAAACTGGTCAGATATCCACGGCATGATAATCAGCTGCATTCTGCTAAACACAGTTTGCTCTTCTAGGGACAGGAGTGGTTTTGCATTACCATCAGCTTTCTTACAGGGCTGTGAAATTGTCGAGACGAAGACACACAAAGGCAGAGAGAATCTGGATGGATGAGCTAGTAGGGACACCCATCAAATTTCAAAATCTTTCACAATAATCCTTACACTGGTGATCATGTTGCTATGTTCTGTCTCTTCTAAATAAGAGAATGAAAAACTATACGGCACACGTTCGGAGGGCAGAGCTCAGAGTTCTGACAGGGATGCTGATTTCTACTACTGTCTTCCAGCGCACTGGGAAACAGCACAATGCAGTCTGAGGCCTCAGTGAGCACTAGCTGATGTGGCTTCATTAATTCAGGGACTGACTGAGCAACTGCCCCAGGCTATAAGCTCTCTGACCCCCAGCCGTGGGATGGGGTATAAGGAACCAGTAATTGTGATGATAGAGAAACTGCGTGTAATTGACAACTTCACAAGTATTATTGACCCAAATATTAACTCGTGGCAAATTTCTAATTAATTATTCTTGGTGACCCATTCTGCTCACAACAAAACTCCCAATTTAACTTACGCCTTTCAGTTCTATTCACTTTTTACATCTTGTTAGAACACGAGCAACTTGGTACCGCATACCACCGAAGGTCAGCATTTGGTGTTACACCAATGGACATTCGCCTGCTTTGCGGTTTTTGCAAGAGGTCTTCAGAGTTAAGGGAGGACGATACGATACAACATCCTCTGGAATGCCTTTGCTCCTTGGCCTGCTTCAAAGGTACGGGCAATCTGAACTACTAGAAGCAACACTTCCCTTCCCCTGAGCTCAGAGAGAATAGCTTTCTTTCCATGAAGGTATTCCTTCCCACATGCACAAACACGACGCATAGAAATCAGACATTTTTAGAGCACTGAGCTCCCAAGACTGGGACAAAAATTTCAGCAGGCTCTCAACCTTCCCAGACATTGCTTAGTAATGTTTCCCATTAAGTATCCCATCATCGGACACAGTCATTAGCTTTTGTAATTAGTATTTTTAAATGCCTAACTAGGTGACAAATTACCTAGCTCAAACTCTCTTCATTTACAACCCATATTAAGTACTTAACCACCAACAGATGCAACAGAGCTCAGTGGGGCCAGCTAACTACCGCCCCCGACAAGATTTTAGATGATAGTTGCCTGGTCCAATTGTAATGAATAAAGTTCAAATTTGAAAGTAAGAAATATTTACAAACACACATGCCAGCTTATGCTGTCCTGGAATTGACAAACTGTAACAATTTAGTCGACAAACTGTAACAATTTAGTCGCTGAAACATATAACAAAACTTAGTACATTAAGAGGCTGAAGCTACGGGGAGAATATTTCACAATTCTAGCTCCGGCTAAGGAAACAGCATCACAGACTAACAGAGGCTTTCTAGTTTAGCCATTATCTTGATGCGTGTGTTCCTTCTATAGCAAGCTCCCAGGTGGGTGCTGAGAAGGTGAGGTGTAGGAGGTGAGCTGCTGTGCACAGGAGTGCATATTGGGAGGTGTGAAGGCGAATACCCTGTACTTCAGCTGGGGAAGCTCAATATTGTTTGTGAGGCACAGTTATACAGATTCTCTACTGCTCAGCTCCACAGAGCCTTGAAAATGCAAATAGATGTGCAAATCTCAAACAATGGCCAGGAGATCCAGTATTTCCCAGCCTGGTTTGGCCACGTGAACCTTTTGTTGGAACCATTCGTGGACTTTCTTCTCCTGGAATGAGTTTTCTTTGGAACACGTTTTGGAAAATGAGCTCCCAGTGGTCTAATAAGAGGAAACAGGCAAAGACTGTTAAAATATGACATATGGTTACATGTCATAGAAATCTCCAACATGCACTCCAAAATGGGGCTGTCAGTTTATAGTCCCACGGCCAGGGCATAAGAGTACCTGTTTCCCAAACCCTCATCAACATGACAACAGTGTATCTTCCAAGAGAGTAAACTGCTCCATGAGAACTCAGCCCACCATTTTCACGTCACTTTCATTTCTTCTCAGCTCATCAGGCAAATCCATTTTTCACTGGAATAAACATGACAATTAAAAATTAACCTAGCCACCTGGTGAGCTGTTGCTCATGTGTCTTTCTGACATGAACAGACTAGAAGAACTCATCTGGGAAGAAAGAGAGTGGAGTTTATGAGAAATGATAAGTTGTGCTTAACTGGCTATGAAGAGAATGGAGAATTTATTCCCTGTCCCACAATGGTGATGTCTAAGGGAGAGAACTCTAAGCTGGCTTTCAGACAAATTAAGCCAAACCAAAGTATGATCAAAACATCATAAAACTTAGGTTCTATTTTGTATGTAGTTCCGACCCACATGTTATCCACTAACAGAATAAAATATAACGCAGTCGATTAAAAACAGCCACACTTTCTTTGTAGCTCCTCTCACTGAGACACAGAGGCTATTTCCCCACCGCCTTGTAGGTGATGGGCCTTGTGACCTGCTTTAACCAACAGAATGCAGCTGACATGTAACTGCCTGATTTCTGAGCCAAGGCTCCAAGAAGCCTTACAGCTTCCACCCTCATTTCCTTGAAGTACGGTTGCTATGTGAACAAGTCCAAGATGGCTGTGGGAGAGGCAACACAGAGGAGAATGGGGAGCCCCAGCCAAATGCCAGAATGTGAATGAGGCCATCTCGGAGCAGGCAGCCCAGTTTAGCTGCAAACTAAATCCAAGTGCCTGAATGAGCCAAACCAACACCATGTGGAACAGAGAAGAACCATTCCAGCTGAGCCCAGTCCTATGTGCTAGCCCATGGAATAGGGAGGGAAGAAATTGCTACTTTGAGCCACTAAAGCTTGAGATGGTTTGTTATGCAGCAAAAGATAACTGATAAAAAGCAGATTTTTAAGCACATTTCAAGATAATCCCACTAAGGGTCCTCCTACCTGAAGTTTTAAATACTTAATCTATTAAGACAGAAATGTTTCTAAATTTCTCATCACTCACTCAACTCATAGCTGTGAATTTTGATTTTGCAACTGATTCTTCTCAATTACTTGCAATTGAGAGAAGTGCTCATTCAATAAAAATCTAAGCCATTTAGTTATACCCAGGTTGTTGCCAAACATAAACTTTTTTGCCCAAAGTTTCAGCTCGGGCCATCCACATGGAAACTCCATTTAATTCCTACTGCACTGGAATGCAGTTTCTTTTAGGAGAAAGATTTTGTCTGTTCTCTTGCCTGCTGTAACCTCAGCACCTTTGCCTGATACAAAGTAAGCACTTCATAAATATTTATTAGACTAAATGAACAGGTGCACTAATATTTGAATAAAGGACGTGGAATGATCATTTTCACAGCAAATCCAGTCAATTTTTTTGTCTCTGAAGTAAATCATAAAATGATATTCAAGCTGTTCAAGCAAATTCATTAGTTTCATGAGAGAGTGATGATAAGTTCTTCCACAGGTAGTTATTCTAATAACCTGAGGAGTTAAGTGTAATTAAGGTATATCACTCTGGGGAGAAAAGCTAGTATCTTTTTCTAGCTCTTCATTTATGTTCTATTCATTAAAACCTTACAGTCCGTTAGGCTGTTAATAATCACAGAGTCTGTAAAAACAGTGATGGACAGCTGATTCAGTATTCCATTATCACTCTCTTCGTGAAAGCATTTACTTATCAAAGTGACACAATATTCAGCAACTGCAACAGCAGAATGCGGGTTTTCAAAGACAGTTAAAAAGTAGGCTTAAAGTGAGTAATTATTGGTATGCTGTTGCACTCATAACATGTAATTAAGACATGTGATCAAGAACCAAAACAGAGTCATATTCTGTTTCCTTATTTGTTGTTGTTGTTATAATAAACACAAAGCTATATAATAAATATTCTAGGATACATACATTTTTGCATTGTTGGGGGGATATTTTATAGGATAGTCCTAGAAATACAAATTTTGGACATTTTTATTTTTTTTTACTGAAGAATAGTTTGATTTACAATGTTGTGTTTGTTTCAGGTATATAGCAAAGTGACTCAGTTACATATATTTATATTTTTTCAGGTAATTTTCCATTATAGGTTATTATAAGATATTGAATATTGTTCCATGTGTTATACAGTTAAGTCTTATTGCTTATCTATTTTATAGACAGTGGTGTGTATCTGTTAGTCCCATACTCCTAATTTATACCTCCCCTACCTCTCTATCTTGTTTGGTAACCATAAGTGTTTTTCTATGTCTGTGAGTCTCTTTCTGTTTTATAAATAGATTCATCTGTACTATTTTTTTGGTTCCACATATAAGTGATATCATATCATCTCTAGGTCCATCCATATTGCTGCAAATGGCAACATTTCATTCTTTTTTATGGCTGAGTAATATTCCAGTTGTATATATACACCACATCTTTATCCATTCACCTGTTGATGGACATTTAGGTTGCTTTCATGGTCATTTTTCAGTTTTAACATCTAAAGTCAACTGCCATCCCTAAAGGATGGATTATTAACTTGCACTCTGTACTACAGAATATCACACAACCACTGCAAGGTTGAGTGAGATCCACAGTTTATACAAAGACATGCTCTTAAGTGAAAAAGGAAATTGTAAAACATCATGGGTAGTATGTTAAAATTATTGAAAGAAATTTAAAGGTTAATAATAAGAGGAAAAAAGAGGCATATGTACCAAACTATTGATAATGATTTCCCTTGGAAGTTATTTATAGGGGACTTACACATTCTGCATTATGAATCTTAGCAATACTGGAGTCTCATATTTTTGTATCAATAGCTGTACTTTCTCAGTATTTTTCATCTTTTAAATATCTGCATCTTCTTATTTAATAATCCACTTATTTCAATTATGATGCTTTTGCCTAACAGCAAATGCCCAACCAATGGTTTCTTAAATAAGAAAAGACATCTAATCAATTTTCCACTCGTCTCCATCTGTCACCTATTTAAACAACAAGAAGTTTGCAGCAAGGTGGGTCTAGGATTTGTTTGGGGTAGAGGGTGGACCAAACATGTCTTTAAGCCCCCCGGCTCTTTCCCTTCTTCCTCTCCGCTCTCCTCAGTATTTTGGATTTTCAACCTTGGGCTTTTTGTTTTATCCACACAAGGTGGCTTGTACAATTCCAAGCTTCAAAAATTCATATGACCAAGTTCAACGTTGAATGTAAGAGGGGACAATGACTGAACTCTTTTCTCATTTCTTTCTCCTTGTTTCAGAAAGAAAAATATTTTTCAGAAGCCCTTTACATTTCATGCCAAGCCTGTGTTAGGCGACACCTCCACCAACCACAGATACAAGGAAACGGGATTTCCTAGACTTGGGAAAGTACTGGATAAAACGGGTGCATTCACAGTGAACAAGGAAAAGTGCCTGTCACACATCTTCCCATTTTAAGAAGGTGATTCCCTCTTTTATTTCTTTGATGGTTTTAAACACATTTGTGTTAAGAAGCCCTTTTGAATCGAGGCATCATTTCCATTTCCTCAAGTCTGAGTTCTTCCATTGTGCACCACTGCTGACTGTCCTAAGGTGGTGCATTTTTCTCGGGCTCATTGTAATTTTTGTTTGAGAGTTTACCTCTCTGACCTGATCATTCTCTCCAAAAGCCTAGTATCTTTTCATCCTTTTGATGGTCCTGTTTGCCATTCTCATCACTGTCTCTACAGTGAATGCTGCTTTGTGGCTGCACTGCATCCATTTCCTTTCTTTAGCTAGAAAGCAGAAGAGCCTTTGCCTAACTCCATGTGGGTCCGATGCCAAAGCCCAGGTGGCTTCTTACTCTGTGACGCTTGCTCTGTAAGAGCAGTTTTAGGAACGGGGTGAGGGCACGGGTCAGACTGCACTGGGTTAAGAGTGAGCAGAAGGCAAGAATGTGGAAAAGCAGCTGTGGTTGTCACCACTTCACCACTGGCTGGCACACAGTAGGGCCTTTGGAAATGACAGCTTTGGTTTGATTATGCGGTGGGGTAACTGTGTTTCTGTATACCCTTAGCTGAGCTAGCACAAACCAAAGCTCTATTTAAATCCTAGCACCTGGAAAATTCTTTTTTTTTAATGATATTTCTTTGATATAAAAAAGTGGTAGGCAATGTCTTAGCAGAGGTAGAGCAGTGCTTTGCAAATATCTTCACATCACTGAACACACAGAATATGGACATCTTTTTGGGCACATTGGGGTAAACTGGACTCAGTGCCCTCCACAGGGCTGCTGAGGCTGGAGCTGAAAGATCTCCAGCCACCCCCGCTCTCTCCCAGCTACCGCAAGAGCCATCCCCAGTCCACAGGCCCCTTGCTGAAAAGCACTGATACAGGTTTCAGCTTCTAACCCTGGCTCCTCTGCTTCCTGTTCTGAGCAGTGCAAATCTCTGAGTCTCAGTTTCCTCATATGTGTAATGGGAATCCTCATGAAACTGACTCCAGTGGGCTGCTGGGAAAGGTTACATAATAACATATCTAAGACATATCTAAGACATGTTAGATAAATAATCACGTTAGATTAAAAACTCTGCTTACTTTTTTGTGTGTTATGTCCTGGAAATTTATGATCAAGATGGCTCTATACTGCATGAAACAAAGACTCTCTGAAAGCTAAGGAATGACTTTTGGCATCCTAGCTGTCTGAAATCTCAGTCTTTTCATTTGCCATTAAACATATCTACAGCACAACAGCATTTCATCTCTTGTTCTAGAGAAAACAGCAGTCTTCATCTACCAGAGGAAATTACTTTGGCGGCAATACCAATCAGATCTTCCTGGTAGACTTCAGTAACGCACAACCAGTGAATACGCCCAGCGTCGTTCAGTCTTCAGCTCGGGCCTCCGTCAGCAAGCTGCCCCTTGGCCTCACTCTGAAGCGATTTCTTCTTCAAACCATCTGCATGATTGTAACAGGAACAGCCGTGCTAAGTAACCCATCCTCAGGCTCATCGGTCCAGGGGTGGGGTCCAGATCCAGACTGCACCACGGGGGAACCTTCTGGGGAAATTGAGAACTATAACTGAGAAAGAGAAGCCAGGCACAAGTTTTAGACTAGAAGCTCTGAAGCCCCGAGAAGCTTCTAGAGACCAGATGGAAAAGGCCAGGGTTGCCGGTAAAGGCAAGACCAAGAGAAGCCTAGAGTCAATGAGCCGGGTGTTCAGAGGGAAGCAGGACAGAGGGACAAGACCATCCTGTCTATGGCGGATTAGTCCCTATGCCAATTACCCTTGAGGCAGAGCCACATCCTTGTCCTGAGACTGTGGGAGATACCTCAGAATCTTAGAACACATGCCTCTTTTTGCTCAAGCTTAATTGTGGTATCTTTCTGTCATTTACAACCAAGAGAGACACCCAAGCTGTTGGAAATCTCCTGTTATTTCCCATTAAACACATCTGTACAGCAGTGGCGTTCCATTTCTCTTCATATAGAAACAGCAGTCACCATCTGCTGGAGGCGATATATTTTAGGCAGGACTTCAGAACTTCATAGCAACACAAATTAATTCTTCTTGGTAGATATATTCGATGAGAGAGAGAGAATTAAAGCCAGTCTTGGTAACTTCATAAAAATCAACTGCCACATAAGCCTGTTACTTTCCAAAACACATGCTGGTGTTTGATGCTTCAGGTTTTAGCAAATGAAAAACTGGGGGGACACATAATATGTCACTGTGCGTATGTGTGTGTTGGGGGTCGGGGAAAGATGACAAGTTCGATGCAAGGTCCAGCTCACTGATTATTTAGATGATGGTAGCAAGGTCAAAAGTAAAACAATCATAAGGAAAGTCAAGAGCAAACAGGTGGAGAAGACTAACTTCATCATCCACTCAAGGAGTATCACTCAGGGCCTTCCCCATCCCAGGCATTGTCTTACATCTTGGGTGCATCCAGATCCTCTTTCCAATAAACATTGTTGACCTCTTTGCATGGATAAGATGACCATGGAATTGCTCTGGAAAATAAAAGCCTTGAAAGGTAGAACCTCAAGGGTATCATGAGGAGGAGGGAGAGGAGGAGAAGGATTGGTAGGAGTTATAACTAGAGCTACTGTATATCAAGCACATCCCATAACAGCTCTCCCACCTCCATGAAGAACTGTAGCAAGTAAACAAAAGCTTCCGTTCACAAAGTCCCCACCTGGGTTTCTCTGCTGCTCTGGTAGAAGGCAGGGTGGCATAACAAGCGAAGAACATGGGCTGCTGATTATTATTACTTACAATTTACAGTTATTTACAGTCATTTATGGGCTGTGTGCAATTGGGCTAGTTATCTGACTTTTCTGTGCCTCAGTTTCCTCATCTGCCAAATGGAAATAAATAGCAATAGAGCTGACCTCTTGGGTCACTGTGAAAATTAAATGAGTTTTCCCATATAAAGCAATTAAAACATTGCCTAGAATATTGCTGGCCCTTACATAACATACACTAATTATCTAACATTGTTGTTACTATGATAAATGCTCAGTCCAGGCACAGTGCCAGTGACTTCACATACACCATTTCATTTCATCTTAAATCTAGGAGCAGGGAGGGCATTACCCCTTCTCAGAGACAGTGACCTGCCTGACAACACACAGCTGCTAACTGCACAGTAGAGATACAAACCCAGATCATGCTAAATCCGAAGAACACACACTTCTCCCATGCAAACACCTTAATCACAGAAACGGCCAACGCTACCAAACAGACAAGAAACATGAGATCATTACTTGTTCTGGAAACTGAGTGAGTATCAGAATTACTTGGGATACTTAATTTAGGAATTTCTAACCCCCACCTAAATACCTGAGTTTGCACATTACATTGAGTGAGCTGCAGAAATGTACGATTTTAGCAAGCATCCCAGGACTTTGGTTGAAGGGGGTTTGCCATCGGATTGATGCAGATTCAGATGTGAGGTTGGCCCGGTCCCTGGGGGTTAATGGAGGACCAGGGCCAAACTGCAAGCTGAAGGGAGCGCTGACCTGGATCATGGACAAGGTGGACGATTCCAGGCAGGACCCAAACCTGAGCAGAAGTGAGGAATACAAATGCATGAGGTCACCAAGGAGTGCTGAGTGGCCTGCAGTGGCGAGAAATAAAGCTGGAGGAAAAGGTGGGGGGTTAACAGTGGAGAGGCTTCAGGCCATGATGAAGTTTATCTGGTGCGATAATCACGCTCAGCTTCCAGGCAGTCATTTCAATACGTGGGGCCCTACTGTTTGCTACTGTGATAATGCAGTAGCCTCCTAAATGGTCCTCCCACTTTCCCTCTGACGGTCCGTGTTCATCCCCAAACAGTAGGACCAAAGTCAATTTAAATCATATAAACTAAATCATATCACTCCCCTGCGATGGCCTCCCATTGCCCTGGGAACAAAATCCAAACTCCTCACCATAACCTGTGTGCCCAGATTCCTGCCCTCCAGCCCCTCCTCTTTCACCCCTGTCAGCAGGCTCCAGTCTTTGGTTTGATCTTTCTCCTCCTTAAACCCCAATCCTGCCCTCCGCTCAGGGCCCTTTCCCTAATCGTTCCTTCCTCTGTCAAGCTCTTCATTCAGTTCATCACCAGAGTCTCAGCTGAAATGTCACCTCCTCAGAGAGCAGGTATTCAACCTTCCAATCTAGAGTGGATGGTTTAATCGTGATGGTTTAGTAAAATGAATGTTTAATCACATATCTCCCAGACCCTTTTTAATCACATCACCTATTTTTTTTTCCCTTCATAGCCTTTATCACCACCCCTAGTTATCTTGCTGGTCTGTTTTACACCCACACCAGGATGCAAGTGCCATGCAAGGAGGGACCTTGAAGAGTTTACCCACTGCTCTAACCCCAGCACTTAGAACAGTGCCTAAACCCAGCACCTCCCTAATAAATACTTGTTGCCTGAACAAGTGACAACAGTGACGGCAGATGCACTGGGGAAATGATGGAGGTTGTGGGTTGAAAAAGAGGAAGTTTCCTATTTCCTAGGTGCCACTATAACTACCATGATTCTCCCTATTAGGGTCCTTTTCAAAATTGAAGATGCAAACTCTGGTTTGTTATGTTAATGGAATTTAATTAAACTAACGATGTCTGACTCCCAACTATCTCAGGCCAGGCTACTAACCTTTTCCCGGCAGTTCAAATAGCTCTAAAATACGAGAACACACTGACAATGATTCTGGCAAAAGGAGTTAATTAACAGCTTACTTAATCACACTTTCTGAGCTCTAATATATCAGCGTTGGATGTCATTTTCATTAATACACTTCGATATTTATATTCCTTAAGACTGAAAGAACGTCGCTAATGGGGTAGAGAGGAAGAGATCATTTTCTTGCTGAACAATGTCCATATGATTAAGCACTCACACTGTGGTGAAAAAAAATGAACGCAGCAACCCTTAAATTCTTGCCATATAGACAAAGTGAAAGTATTTTTCACAATAATGTCTCTGCAACTCAAGGCAGCCTAGTGGATCACAGAGATTTCGCCTGTGACTGTTAGACTTACAAGGCAATGCACCAAGCTAGGAGAGATGCAATGACACACTGCAAAACAAGCTAAAATAGTATCATTTGCGCTGCGTCATTTGTACACTGGAAGCCTACTGATCATTCCAAAAATTACCCCGGGTAAATCCATTACAAGCCTGAAAGGAACTGCTGTATGACACAGAGACCTGGTTTCATCTGATTCTGGTTAGTAACGTGTAACAGAGGGTTTTCCAGACTCAACACTGAAAGAGGAAAGTCCCATTTCTGATTCCAATAGGAGGTGCTGACGTTTCAATCTGTCACCAGTGTTGCAGCTTCATCCTAGTTGCGAAATTTCTTGTAGTTTATTTTGCTTGAGTCTTAATTGCAGGTTTAATCCTAGGAATTGCAAGCCACTTGTGGCAAGGCAGACAGAACACCTGGCACACACTCAGTGCGTCCAAGAGGTACAAACGAAAGTTCAGCATCCCTGGACATGCAGAGAAGATGAACTGGAGCCAATAAGGGAAAAAAAGGGGAGGCCAAAGCCACTGGGGTGCCCCCCACCCCATGGCCCACTGTGCCTGCTACCATTTCTTCTGCATTGCTTCTTATCAAGAGATCCTAACTCAACTTTATACTGAAGCCATGTACAAATGAAGTTAAATTCAGGTAAAAGTCATTTAAGCAGAAGGCCATTTGTTTCATTCCATCCTCCCCTAGCAGGCAAATCTGCTAAAGTATATAACCACCTATAAGAAAAAGAATCAGATTTTTAGTGACTTTTTTGGAAATCTCTCAAATAGCAGGAATTGTATCTCTCAGCTCTCTGAACCTAATCTTCAAAAATGTCCCAAGTCTAGGGTAGATCTGAGCTGGAACCAAAATTAAACAAAACTCAACAAACAAACAACAAATTGAACATGAAAGTTTCCTCTAAACTATAATTGAGGAAGATAGTTGCATGTCTCTTAAGTTTATTTATTTGCTCTTTCAACAGATGTTTATCAAGTCCTTATTTACCAGGCACTAAAGATATCACCATTAACAACACAAATCTAAACCTCTACCTTTGTGAAACTTACATTTTAGAAGGAGCAAGATAGATACAAACATAAATAATGAATAAGTAAACATCAGAGGATGCCAAGTGCTACAAAACAAGAAGGAAGGAAGGAAACGAAAGAAAGAAAAGAAAGAAAAGAAAAGAAAAGAAAGAAAGAAAGAAAGAAAGAAAGAAAGAAAGAAAGAAAGAAAGAAAGAAAGAAAGAAAGAAAGAAAAGACAAAGACTGTGAGCGAGAGGAAGAGAGAGATGGTAAGAAAAGAAAAAAAGCAGTGGAGGGAGGCTGGGAATATCAAGGGAAAAGGCAGGGTGTGGTTTGCAATGGTCAGTGAGATATCTACTGCTGTGTAACAAGTTACCCCCAAACTCAGCAACTTAAAACAACAAGCACCAATGACTCCTCACAGTTTTGGAGAAGCAGGAACCCATAAGCCACTTTGCTGGATGGTTCTGAGTCAGGATCTTTCACACAGGGGTTGTCAAGCTGTCAGAGGCTCTACTGACATCTCAAGGCTCAAATGGGACCAGAAAACCTGCTTCTAAGTTCACTGACATTTTTGGTAGTAAGCATCAGTTATTTACTGGCTCTTGGTCAGAGAATCTGTATCCTGGATTATTTTTTGGTCTCTTACATATTATCTTTTTCATTCATAACACAAAGGTGAACTTCTTAGTGAATCAAGCACATGTTTTCAAGAAGGCTGATACTCAGGATCATAGCCCAATCCAAGAACAGCAGCAGCGGTCATTCTGAGGGCTCACTATTGGCCAAACACTGAGCCAAGCCATGCGTTTGCTCTAGTGAATGTGACCACAGAAGTCCTCTGTGAAGAACAATCATCTGCCTCTGTAGTTAAGCAAACTGAGACTTAAAGATGTGAAGCTCTGCCCAATGTCACATGGCAGAGAAATGTCAGCCCTGGAACTCCAAAACCAGTCGAGCATTCCTCCTTAAAAGAAATCCTTCTAGCTTCCAGCAGATGACACTGCTTTTTCCTTAAGTAATTTACCCCAGCTGAGGCTTTCTGCCAACCAAGAGTTGTAATAAAAACAACTGGCAAAATAAAATTCCCACAGTTAATATATACATAATACATAAATATGTATTTATATACTTACTAATATATTTATATAATTTATAATATTTTATTTGACATAGTAATATAATACACTATTACATATGAATTGTATAATACTAATTATCTTTATACATAAAATCAGCAAAGATTCAAGGAGATGAAGCAAGATACTGGAACATCCTGGAGATGTTACAAGTCCCGCAACAAGAATTTCCAATTAAAAAGGCTCAAGCTTAAGAGAAATTGAGCTCATAACTCACTGTGAAAGAAGAGATATGAGACCTCATAGCATTTTTAAAGAACACTTTTCAGGTGACAAGTACGACTTAAAGGATCTTGTCAGTGATAAATTATTCTTGTTGACAATTAAACCTGCCTTTCTAAACAGTGGCTGGGGCATGGCACCCCCATCAGATAATTGATTGAATTGTGAAATGTATCAGGGTTCAAGGCAGCAAAGGGGAATGGAAAATGGGCCCGACTCTGGAGACATCTTATTTCTATTCTTTATTGATACCTCTGCATGAATCACGCAGAGCTCTGCTCAGTTCCACCATTTCTGACTCATGAGAGAATCAATAACTTGTGGAGATAAATCATTTTCTGAGCACAACTCCCACTGTACGTCCGATGTTTATGCAACAAAGGCTGCAGATAAATAACCAGTTTGGCGCGCCTGAAGCAACTTTTCCTTTAAATCATGTTTTAGTAGTTACCTGTTAAAGATCTAATTTATGTTGGTGCAAAGACAGTGACAGAAAACCTTGAATTCACCAGGAGAGCAGTGCCAGGAATCATGTGTCACACTTGTGTCAATCATCAGACCACGTGGAAGTCTCTAGATATCAATTACACGACAAGCCCCAGACCTGATCCCGTGAGAGACACTGAGATGTAAGAGATCAAATTCACTGTGATGGAAAGAGAGCGGGCTTCATCACCTGAAAGAGTTGGCTTCAGTTCTCGTCCAGCCACTAACCAGCTGAGTGTAGCTTAATCAAATGATTACACTTGCCTTTGATTTGCCCGCTTCATATGTAAAACAGTATTAATATAAATTACCCTACAGGGTATCTGTGAGGATTAAAAACAGAGAAATAGACAGACAGACAGACAGACAGACAGGGCCCGGCCTCTAGCATGTGTTCCATGGAGGCAACCACTGTCATGGTCCTTATCACAGCCCACAGCACCCCACGTTTAGATATGCATCAGATATTCTGGGGGCACCAACTCCGTGCCAGGCAACAAGCTAGATGCTGGAGAGAGAGAACAAGGCAGACAACAACTTATGTTCCAGGAAGGGCGCCTTGCCTTCCACGGACAGAGATGTCCCTTGCCCGCAGTAACCTAAATAGTAAAACTACTTTTTTTCTAATTGAGGAAATAATAAGCACAAAGTTCAGAATGATAAATAAATTAAGCAGAGGAAAAGAGACCAAAGAAGGAATATAAAAGAAGTCTAATGACAGAGGGGGTGCTTTACTTCTTACGTTGGGTGGTAAGGTCGAGGCTGTCCATTTTATTATCATGCTTCATAATTCAAATATATTTTGCAAGTATGTTATTTCATGTACTGTATCAAAGTAACAGTTGGCAGGCTGCCCGGCACACACTGACAGCCTATAAAGGGCATCACCTTAGTTGAGAGGAGACCAGTCTTTACATGTCTACAGCATTTTACAGTTTATGGTAGAGTCAACTCTTTAAGGTGGGTGTAAACAGGAAACTGTTTTTTCCCCACGAGCACTCCTTTTCTCTGAGTAGCTGAAACCGTCTTTCTAAATCTCTTAACAGTTTTGTGTGGATTCAAAAACTCGGGGTCACTTTGGCTGCTAAGACTTAGTCCAGTACCATTTAAAACCTCAATCTCCTATCAATTCCAAGTTCACCTCTCCTAGTGCGTGCTAGACTTGTGGATGGAGGGGCGGCAAGTGGGGAGAAGGGCGTGCACACCTCCCCCGTCTCCTCTCCTTGGCCGGCACACTCTGGCACTGGGGCTGGGACGAGGATTAGGAAGAATGAAGTGTCTCATTACCCAACCAGCAGGCTCCACACTCCCCTCGGTGGTTGATGCTGCTAATCTGACATCCTTTACTGGCTGTCAGTGCCTTCTGTGTGGCAGCATCTAAATGCCACCTTTTTTTGGTGCCACCATTATGGAAAACAGTATGGAGATTCCTCAAAAAACTAAAAGTAGACTTACCATATGATCCAGCAATCCCACTTCTGGGCATATATCCAGAGGGAACTCTAATTTGAAAAGACACATGCACCGCAATGTTCATAGCAGCACTATATACAATAGCCAAGACATGGAAGCAACCTAAACGTCCATCAACAAATGACTGGATAAACACTGGAATTTGACACAACATTGTAAAATGATTATAAATCAATAAAAATGTTAAAAAAACAAAACAAAACAAAAAAATGACTGGATAAAGAAATTGTGGTATATTTATACAATGGAATACTACTCAGCCATTAAAAAGAATCAAATAATGCCATTTGAAGCAACATGGATGGACCTGGAGATTGTCATTCTAAGTGAAGTAAGCCAGAAAGAGAAAGAAAAATACCATATGATATCATTCATATGTGGAATCTAAAGAAAAAAGGTGGGGAGGGAAAGGACACCATGAACTCATCTACAAAACAGAAACAGACTAGCAGACATAGTAAACAATCTTATGGTTACCAAGGAAAGGGGATGGGAAGGGATAAATTTGGAAGTTTGAGATTTGCAAATGTTACCCACTATATATAAAGGTAGTTTTTTTTTAAAGTTTCTTCTGTAGAGCACAGGGAACTATGTTCAACATCTTGTAATAACCTTTAATGAAAAAGAATGTGAAAGGGAACAGATGTAAGTATATGCCTGACTGGGACGTTGTGCTGTGCACCAGAAATGGACACGCTGTAACTGACTGTACTTCAAATAAATAAATAAATGAATGCCACCTCTGTGGGTCACGGGGTGTGTCACAGGGTTCTGTGAGGTCTTGCCATGACACCTACTCTACCTACCACCTCCCACAGTTTCCATGTCCAGTTGGCGGCCCTCAGACAGAAATTCTAGTGAGAAAAGCCTGTTGGGCTTCCTTACTACTCAAAGGTCTTAGAAGAAACCCACATCTTTGCAGCATCCCACACTGCAAGGGCAAGGGCACCCCCAGGCTCGGTCCATGAGCTTTTTTCCCAAACCCTTCATTACCCTCTTCGGGTGGAAACACAAAACCAAAAGTTTACTGCCTGAACACATCATACAAGAAATAAAACAACGGACTCTTCCTACAGATGCAACCACACTTTCCATGATTCCCTTGAAGAGCTCACTTGCTCGGGCTGAGGAAAGAACAGGATGATATACAGCAACCCCTGTTCTCACTTTGGATCTTAGACAAAGGTGCAGGGAAACAGGAAACGTCGGCTCCCCTCTCTGTAAAATAGGGGAGAATAAAGTCACCTCCTTTGTGGAAGTGATTTCCATAACAAAAGAGAAACAAGGTCTAGTGAATTTTCCACGTATAGTGAACTGGAGAGGAGGAGGAGAATGAGGATGCTGATCTGTCTGAAAGCCTGAGTTCAACTCCATTCTCCTCAGACAGCTACAGATCGCAGCTTAAAGTGGAGGCGAGGGAAATATTCTCACTTTCGCCCCCCGCCACCCCAGTGACTGTGACCCCTACCCATGCTTCCCCTGCATGTCTTCCTTCTCTGGTGCAATCTCTTTTGCTCGTGTCAGTGTTCACTTTGCACTTGGGAACTGCAAGTAGAGTTAGAGAAATGGAAAAAGAGAAACAACAGCAACAACAAAAAGAAGGTTAAAAAGAAAAAAAGAGTTGAGAGGAAAATACCAGAAGGAGAGGAGAACGAGGTCTGCTGAGGATGATCTTGCCATTTGTTAGTTTAGGTCCCTCATCTTCAAGCATGCCCAAATGAGGTTAACCATTAGTATTTACTGATCAGTAAATACGCTTCAAATGATCGAAAACAAGGAGAGAAAAAGACTCTTTATGAACCTCTGTATAAGATGCCCACGTGCAGGGATCTCTCCACAACTGGCTGCCTGTCGCGATTAAAGAAATGAAGTGAGGTGAAATAAAAATACGGGTGTCGCTTTTTATCCTAAAAGCAATCCTTCACTTTTAGCAAAACAGCATATTCAATTATCTCATTCCGTAGATAAAAATGATTTCCACCTTGAAAATAAACATTTGCTTCTAAGGATCACATTACTGAAAATCAAATTACAAGCTTGTTTTTATTATTAACAAGAATTAAGTTCCAGAGCCCTTTATGCATTGCACCTGTCACTCTCCAGCTCCTACAATCAAATTTCCCTTTAAACCTCATCAAATAACTCCCAAAGTCATTGAAGAGGCAATAAACGAGGTTATGACACAGTACTCACAGAGAGCTAAATGTCTTTCATATATCTTTAAGTGGTTATTAATCTCTGAATTAGTTTAGAATACATTAACCTTCAAGGTAAATTAGATCAATCAAGAAAATGACTCACAGCAGAAGAACTGTCTTTTTCGGTGGTGGTGTTTTTGCATCCAGCTTATGTGCCAAGACATAACTGGGGGCACTGGTCCTTTCAGCCACCATTAACTAAGGGGGGCTCCAAGTACGGCAGGGAGGGGTGGGGCTTGCTGTTTGGGGTCTGTGTCCTCCTGAGAGATGGCCCACCTACACAAGGAGACAGGATGCACAGACACCAACATACTACCACCACCCCAGTCCAGGCAAGATGATTTGACTATGGCCATCGGGGAACTGTTGATCCAGCCCCCTGCTACCCTTGTTAGCAGCCACTGTAGAGTTCTCTGCCCAGGAACTGTCCAATAATAGAAGAAAGCAAGGAGTAACACCTTCAAAAAAAAAAAAAATCAAAGTAATTGCTCTTTAAAAGTCCTAGAGAATGTGAATCTGAAATCTTCAATTTTTCTTTTAATAAAGTGAAAGGGGGGAGGAGAGAGAATCATCTCAAGAAAGTCATTAGAACTGTAGAAAAATAGTCGAAATACATGCCTATTACTTTTCTCTACAATAGGAGCCTAGCGATGGTGATAATTATTTTAACAATTATTCGGTCTTGAGTGGATATGGCGGGTTCTTAGGCTCATCATAGCTCTGAATTCTCAGTTACACTGCTCAGTGAACAAAAAGATACAGAAGCAAAACCAAGGCGTGGGGAGGACACCCAGCAAGCTTGTAACTGCCTGAATGGTACATTCTGAAGAGACCAGGAGCCCAGAGTTTGGGGTTTTGCCTGACATCTTGGTGGTGGCTTGCTCCTCCTGGGGTCCTGTAGTTACATACTAGATTTAGACTAGATTTAAATCTAACAAATATTATTGTCAGGTGCCATGTTCGCTGTGGTACTGGCACCAAAGAGCTCAAAGATATATTGAAAAGAAAATCACAATGTATCTTTCCAAAGATTTTTTTTCTCTTCTTTCTAAAATCTCTGCAGAGAGAAATAAAATATCAGGGAGACAAAAACTGCTGGAAAAATATTTGTGGATGGTTTTTAGGACGGGAGGGAAAAAACAACAACTCTTTGGTCAGTGCCTCAAAGAATCATGGGAAGTTATCCATTAATCCTTCAAAAAGATACTAAATGCGGGCAAAATAAGCTTGAGGCTTATTAAATACGTTCCGGAAATCTAAATTTTGGAAAGGTGCCTGTGTCGATACTTGTGATAGACTCTCAAATAAAAACGATTACTGAGATTAATTTAGAGCTGTTAAAAGAAAGACAGTTTTAAAAGAAAAAGAAAGAATTATAGTTAAATGAACAAAGCTCAAGAGATGTTTGAGAGAACTGGTGCTTCTTACACGCTACGCTAATCAGCCTGAAAGAATCCTATGATCACAATATCCAACACAGAAATAGGCGTGCAGGTAAGTCTTAAGAGGAAAGATAGGGAAGCGGGACCTTTGTTAATCTCTTCATGAAATGTTTCTTTTTCTTTTGTAAAAATGAAGCAGCAGTTCACAAAAATGAGAGAGCAATTCAAATAGCCATATCTTAGATGAACCTCCACTTTCCAGAAGATAAAATATCCCATTATTTTCTTTTCTCCCAGCTCCTCTCAAATTAGAGGAAACTGCGCGTTGGGGCCTTGCCTTATTTAGCAATGTATAAGACAAGTAATCTTTCAATGATTTGGTTTCCAATATAAGTACAACGACTGACAGAGCATACTGTAATTGAGAACAAAGAGGACATTTATTTGAAATAAATCATATTTTAATTGGCACTTCAATTGAAGGGACGTTAAATATAATGACAGGATATTATCCCAGAGTGTACTGTTTCAGCAAAATTTCATGCTACTGTTTGTTTGTTTGAACACTTGAGCCGATGAAGATGTTTTCCCGTTTGTTTTGATTCAACCATAACTGTCAGTATTTCACATCTGAAATGGAGGTAGGTTTTGTAATACTAGGAAACAGGTCTTGCTGAACCATTTCCTGGGACTGCGGGGTGTCTCATGTTGCTGCGTGTGAGCAGCTTTCGTTCCAGACTATTCTTTCAAGGATGTTTATATAGCAAAAGGGCTTAGAAGACAGAGATGGCAGAGCCCTCTGGGCACAGGGCAGATTTATTTCCTGACCAGTATAATAAAGATAATTTCTCCCTGCAAGCCAAGGTTGGACAGGTTTGCTAGCAGCCCCCTTATAAAGGATTGAGGCTTCCTGAGCTCAGGGTTGCTCAGCTGTGCTGCAAAGCCCCCTGAGTGTGCAGCCTCTACCCGGCCTGCTTCCTGTGGCTCCTGTGGAACTTGGGGAAATGGAACTTGATGTGAACACAAGGCTCATGCCACCAGCTGTGCTGTGAGTAATAACGGCCCTTTGTCTCTGACCCAGCAGTCTTGTGTCATCTGTCAGCCTCTAAGAACCTGTGGCAGGCTAAGTTGTTAGCTTGCAAGCAGAATAAAACCCCAGACTTCTCAGAGTTCTTGACAGAAATGAGACTTTTGCAGAAAATAGAAGGAAAAAGAAAAAAAAAAAAAAAAGGAAGACATTCTTGGCTAACCTGAAAATGTTACTGTATCAAATGTCCAATCTTGGGAGTGAGCAGCTAAATCTCTTCAAGGCAGGCAAAAGTTATAGGATCAAACAGAATGGTGTTTCTTTCTCTGATCTCTGCAGCACACAGCCTAATTTAGCACTCTCCAGCTGGCAGGGGAGCGATACGCTATGGCGGAAAGGGTTGTTGTGGAGACATGAAACTAGACACCCCAAATGGATGGATACTACTTCCTAGCGCTGGCCACGACAGAGGTGCTCGTCCATTATACACCAATTCTTCCAACCCCGCGCTGAAGATTAGCCTGGGTGACATTAGTGGCTGAGATCTCAAGGTTGAGTAAGGAAGCTGGAAAGACGGAGGATGTGGAAGTGAACTGATGAACTAACGTTCCTGCAGCCCAGCGGACTACAGGACAAGAGGCACGGCGTGGTCTCCCACTCAGGGCAGGAGATTCTATGGGTTATAAATGTGGTGTGTATTTATCAGTGCACTGGATGCTCACCGAGGCCATTGTCGAGATTTATGTACCTCAAGGTCGTGGAATCCTAAACGAAGAAGTGATCCCCTAATGAGACTCCTCCCACTGCGAGACTTTGCCCCTCTCCCAGAAGCCATGAATTCCACACAAGGTCAAGGGAAATTTGTGCAGAGAGAGACAAGGTGTTTCTCTTTGCAAACTCTGACCAACAGAAACAAGTTTCACCCGTGGCGCTGGCCCTCGATTCCAGGACAAACAAACCAGTTCAGTTTTTCTT
Organism: Camelus ferus; assembly: GCF_009834535.1. Classification (NCBI taxonomy): domain Eukaryota; kingdom Metazoa; phylum Chordata; class Mammalia; order Artiodactyla; family Camelidae; genus Camelus; species Camelus ferus. The sequence continues at coordinate 8,564,132 of NC_045714.1, read as the reverse complement.
TTCGATCCTACGAAAGCCAGGCAGTCTGAGCTGTCACTTCCCTGTGCCTTAAGTAAGTAAATCAGTCCCAGGACTTTAAAGACCCTTGTCCTAAAAGAGTGTCAGGAGAGGGTAGTCAGGCAATATCTGGTACTTTCCATTTCTGCCCCAAATCCAATTAGAACCCTGGCTCGATATTTAAACACATCTCTGCAAAAGGATCCAACTCATAGTTGTTTATCAAGAAACGTGCACTTTATTGAGGGTATCATAGGGAGATGAGGAAGAGCAGTGACTTCACCAAGGACTTACTGGAGATTTAGTAGAATTTCTCTGTCCTCCCACTGCCTAAGGTTCCTCCCAAGCCCACTGCCAGCCATGTCCCATCTCCTCCATCTCCTCTGTGCCACGATCTTTCAAAATTGCCCACTCTTGTCCTGAGAATGAGCTCTGTCCCTCAGTTTGCATATCCACACACACAATTGTACCCCTGGGGCAGTTAAAGTCTGGGACCAAGCAGGACAACAATGACAGTCCCCACGAAGCACACAGGCTCTAGATCTGGCGTTGCCCTGATGGATGACGCCAGTCACAACCAGCAAAAGCTCTCTGAATTTCAGTTTTCTTGCCTAGAAAAGGCAGACCAGGGTAGTGCCCACCTCCCAAGATGAACAGTATCTGTGCATGAAGTGTTCGGCAGTGGCTTGGCTCGTAGAAAACACTTGATAACGCGGTATCATATCTGTCTCAGACAGACAGGGAGGTGACAGAGGAAAGAATTCAGTTTTCCCACCAAACACACCGAAACTTTACTTTGCCATCGCACCTTTAACAGCAAAAGAAGCCATCATGAGCAGGAGTATATGAAGTTCTTTTTTTTCTCCCCTAAATAAGAATTAACGGGGTACCCTCCAATGAACCTCCTCTTCGTCCAAGCATTGTGCTGTGTTTAGAATGAACCGCAGTTCCAAACAAACGGAGAGATTCTGCTCACCCAGTGCCTTCAGCTACGACAGCATCTCCTCCGCCACCCCTCCCCAGCACGAAACCCTTCACGCACTCTGTAATTAAGAAATCCACTAATTATAGCGTATGTCTGAGATGAAGGTTGCTGCGTTTCACCAGGGGAATTTCAACTCCGCTGGCATTTGGAACTATTTAGAACCTGTCGATGCTGACAGGTATCTTGGCTGGTTCTCCTAGATTCCCAACCTCCACACTGTATCACCCCAGAACTCTGGTGGGGGGAGCGGGTGGCTCGTGCATGTAAAAATTCAAAGGGATGTAAAATAGATCTATTTTATTTTAGAAAATAAAAACCTGGCGAGGAGGGGGTGGGCATAGCTCAGTGGTAGAGCACACGCTTAGCATGCACAAGGTTCATGGGTTCCATCGCCAAAAACCTCCATTAAAAGAAATCAAAGCAGAGTGGCGGTTGCCAGGGACTGGAGGAAGGGGACTGGGGAGTTAGTGTTTAGTGGGGACAGAGCTTCAGGACAGGGTGATGAAAAGGTTCTGGAAATGGATAGTGGTGGTGGTTGTACAACACTGTAAATGTATTTAATGTGACTGAATTGTACAGTTAAAAATGATTTAAATGGTAAATTAAAAAAAAAAAACCCTTGGGAATGTGACATTACTTTGATTTATTTAAATCATTACCAGTGATTTAAATAAATATTCTACAAAAAAAAAGTAGTCTACAAACATTTCTGATTGCACGTAGCATCATTCAGAAAAGTTTTAGCAGACACCCTCAACACGACGCTATTTTTTATTTTTAAATTATATGTGTTTTACTATACTAACATATCATGTACTTTATAAAACACACATACACATTATAAAAGACGAGATGAAGGGTAAATCTTTTTTTTTTGGTTAAGGCCAAATGTGAATGAAACTGTTTTCATCTTCTCGGAACTCTCGGTTTCATACTTCATGACAGAACACGTCCCAGGGTCTCACTCTAAGTTTAATTTATTTCACTACTTGTTTTAATGCCTGTCATGTGCGAAACAGCTCCAAAGAGAAAGGCATTACTGACTATGCTTAAATCGTGAAACTCAATTTTCCGTCCCGTCCACCACTTACGTATGCATTTTTGTGGAAATACTCCTGCACTTGCATTCGTATTCTTCTCACCATAGTTTCTCAGTAAGGATATTTTTAAGCCACTTGTGCATTGTTTAAAGGTTAACATAGGAGTTTAACTAGGTATTTTAATTCATAAATTCTCTTAAATAGCTCATATGAAGACTGATCTGATCTGTTCCCTAATAGATCTCCTGGTTCTCAATCAGCCAGGAAAACAATAGGTATTCAACAAACATTTGTTAAATAAAAGTTTCAAAGTGATTATTTTGACTTTGGTACAGAGGATGGATTTGGATGGAAGAGGGATATAAATGGGGAGAAAAGGTAGTAGGCTATAGCAGTTGTTCTGGCAAATGATGTGATGTGGACTAAGTAGTTAGGATGGATAAAAATGGAAGACTTCAAGCCATGCTTTGGGAGAAAAGCCAGCAGAATTTAGTGATGGATTAGACCATGGGGAATAAGAAAGAGGGTGGTGTCAAAGAGGGATACCAGATTCTCGCATGAGTAACTGGTTTATAGTGGTAGCATTTGCTGAGATTTGCAAGAGTGAAGAAATGAGAGAAGAATTTATATACCATCTATCACAAAATCCCAATGGCTCTATTTCCAAGCTTTAACCCAAACCCATTTGTTTCTCACCAAAATTTCTGGTACCAACCTAGTTCAAAGCATCAGTCTATTTCATCTGAATTTTTACAGCAGTCTTCCTGCTTTCACTCCAGTCCCTCTATAATCTACACAGCACTGATAGGGAGCACTTTTAAAGTCAGGCATATTGAGCTATAATTTACATACAGTAAAATTAACCCTTTTCAGATGTTGATTCCCATAAGTTTTGACAAATACATACCATGACGTAACTACCATGGCAATCAAGGTATAGGACGTTACCATCACTTCTAAAAGTACCAGAAGGAGTATTTTAAAACATAAACCAGATCAAGCCACTAAAAACTCAAAACCTGCTATTGGCTTTCTATCCCTCTAGGAATAAAATCCATTGCTTTTAAGCCCTGAGGACATCTTGCCATAAGATCTCTCTATTTTGACTCCTATAGCTTTCCTTCTGGAAAACTTCACTTTAGTCAAACTGGCCTCCTTGTTACTCCTGGACATCTCAAACCCACTCCTACCTCAGGGCCTTTGCACCACTTCCAACGATCTTCCCCAAGGGAACGTCAAGCTTTTCTCCCTGACTTCATTCTGGTTCCTGTTGAAATAGCACATGGGCACGTGCATGCACACACAGACACAGACACAGACACAGACACAGACACAGACACAGACCCACACACACACATTCTCTTTCTCTCTATCTCTCTCTCTCTCTCTCTCTCTCTCTCTCTTCTATCACGCTTTATCTCTGGAGCAGGCTTTATCTTCCTCCTTACCTTTTACTCCAACCTGATAAATACTCATGATCTGTTTGTTCATTATCTCTCTCCATCCCAACCTCCACTAAATGTAAGCACCATGTGAACAGGACCTTGTATATTTTAGTCCCTGCTGTATCTCCAGCACCTACAACAGCACCAGGGACATAACACAAATTCAATAAATATGTGTGAAATCATGGACAAGTGAGTGGATGGATGGATGGACGGATAGACACACAGATGGGAACAACAGAGCCATCATCTACTTTGTTCTTTAACAAAGATGAATAAACACCTCCACATCCTGCAATCCAGTGACTGGGTCAGAGATCCACTTTGAAGTTCAGGCTGCTGAACAGCAAGTCTCCAACATTACTGACTTGCACCAGGGGTATTAGCTGGGTAACATATGATCTAAGCATAGTGCCTTCACTGTGGGGGGAAAAAAAACACCTCGACTTCACGTGTGTCTGTAGTACCAGACACCGTAGCTGCGGGGAAAATCTACCTTTAACACTAAATGTGCTTACCCTTCATTTATCTTCTCTTTACAGAAACCACTTTCTGCTTTTAATCTATCTTCTCATATTGTACTATCTGGAATTTGCACCTCCAAAACAAACAGGCTCCCTTTCCCCAGACTGCCATAATGAGGCTCATTTTATTGAATATTTTGGAAGTAGGCTCCATGGCGGTCCGCTTAATTAGGTCATGTGGTGTAGTCTGTATTCAGCATTTCACAGATTATGCCTTTTTATTTTCCCCAAAATTATTTTTGTGGAGCTTTTAAGAAAGGCATACTGGTGGCAAAGGGCCATTTGCTGACTATAATTACCAAATTTCCCTACCGAGTGCCCCTCAGAGTAAATATGTTCAATTCTACTGTTATTATTATCTGCCAGGTTTCTTATTTCTGAGCTGTGTCAGAAATATGTAAAGTTAGGCAGATTTCCTATTTGCATGAACTGTCCGATGCTCCACTACTTTAAGGAAGGGAAAATAAGTGTTTTCAGTAAAACTTAAACAATATGACTAATGACACCTCAGAAAGAAGAAAAAGAGGAGAAATATTTCTGTCTACTCACTGTGAGTGGGAGAGCAGCATGCTGTGTATTCCTCATCTACCAAGCGCAGAAGTTGTCCAAGGGGAAAACAGAAGGAAAAGAGAGCGCAGCTGGGACCCGGGGGGCTCACGTCGGAGCCAGGACTCAGGCGTCGCCATTCCAAACATCTAACCTGGAGGCCAAAGCTCTGAGCCCAGTTTCTTTTGGGTTGTATTTCAGATGTTACACAAATGGAAAGCTGTCAGCTTCCTAGTCAGTTTCCTCTTAAAACCCCTGTGCTCCAGAAGGAAACTGGAAATGTTCTTATTTCCCCCATTACGACTGAACATTTATGGAGAAGCCAACAGCCTGAATCGGGTTCCTAGTTGGTATAATTACTACACCCAGATAATTAAGGCAATGTCTCTAAAAAGAAAAGGCTAGTGATTTACTTGGCATTTTTAATTAGAGTAGGATTTTTGAATTTCATAATGAAATATGAAAGGGAAGAAACTGATTAGAGGAAAAACAGTGACCTCTTATTTTGAAATGACATGTGAATCATGTCCAGAGCATCCTTTAAAACAGCCTTTAAAATCTCTCTCCCACCTGTCACATTGCTGCCGGAAGTTTAAATGTGTAGGTTGATTTCATTTCTATAGTGGTGGGTACTGATCAAAAGTGTACAGGCCCACACTATTGAATAAATAAATTCTGCTGCTAAGAATTTATTTTCCAGATACACAAATTTCCAAAGACCACCTAACATGCGTATATTCGAAGATGTCCATTGCAAAATTCTAAGAGCAGATCACCGTAAACAAACATCCATCAACAGAAGACTAGAGAAATAAATGCCAGTCCATTTAAACAATGTAGCTGAAAAACAGAATAAAATAATGTCTAAGTGCTAACATGAAAAGATACCCAAGATATATTATTAAGTAAAATCAAGCAAGTTGCAGTTCAGACTGCAAAGTATAAGTGCTATTAGCTTCAAGTTCTGTAACGAGACTAACTTCAAAACCCAGCTCCCCCACTCACTCCTACATGACCTTGGGCAAGCGGCCTAATCTCTTTCTGACTCAGCTTCCTTTCTGTAAAATAGGGACAATAATGTTATTTACCTCAGAAAGTACTGGTTTGATTAAATGAGTTTATATATATGTAAAGCACTTGAATATTGGTTCAGTAAATGTTAAACACACCAAAAATACTGTCCAAAAATGAAGATGAAATAAAGACATTTTCCGACATACAAAAACAGAAAGAATTCATCACCTGCAGACCCACACTACAAGGCGGAGTAAAGGAAGACCCTTCGGGTAAAAGGAAAAAGATACCAAGTGGAAATTTCAACCTACACAAAGGAGCAAGCACATCGGAAATGGTAACTATGTGGGTAAACGTAAGACTTTTTCTTATTATTTAAATATCTTTAAAAGATAACTGCTTAACCAAAGTAAAAAACAACAGAAAATTTATTATACATACAGTATGTATAACACATATGTAACTTAAATATCTGACAGTACCATAAAGGGCAGGATTGGAGAGACGGAAGTAAAGTTCTCATACTGTATGTAAAGCTGGATTATACCCCTGGAAAGAGGACCACGATAAGGTAAAGAAGTATACTATAAACCCTAAAGCAACTGCTAAAATAACAAAACAAACTACTGTGGCTAAGAAAACAATAAAGGAGATAAGAAGAGGTTATATAAATATTCAGTTATCCAAAAGAAGATAAACAGTGAAGGGAAAAAACAGAGAAAAGGTGGGATAAAAGAAAACAAATATCAAGATAATAGATTTAAACTTAATCATACCAATAATCACATCAAATGTAACTGGTCTAAATATTCCAACTAAAAGATCTGTCAGATGGATGTAAAAGCAACATCCAAGTATATACACTGACTACAAGAAATGAGCTCTCAATATGGTGACACCAATTGGTTAAACACAAAAAATAAAAAAAAAAAAATACTATGCTAACCTAGTCTAAAGGAAATTTAAATGGCTAATTAATATAAGAAAAAGTGGATTTCATAGTAAAGAACATCACCGGGTGTAAAGAAGGCCATTGAAAAATGAAAAAGGGGTCAATTCATCAATAGGCCATAACAATCCTAAACACTTATATACGTAAAAACATAATTTCTCACATCAGAACCATGTTTTAAGTGATCTGACACCTTGCTACTCAAAGTGTCACCCCAGGACCCATTTTGGAATCTCCCAGGAGTGCCCAGACTCTCAGGCCCCACCCTAGACCCCACTGAATCAGAAACTGCGTTTTTATAAAATCTCCAGATGCTTTCTGTGCACATTCAAGAGTGAGAAGCACTGATCTAACGTAGTGACCCAGAGCAGGTGACCTTCACTTTTATCCACGTGAGGGATGCTTTTCTTCGAGGTGTGGTCTGGAGCCGTAAGTGGCCAATCCTACACCATTAGTGAAATTACTTTTCTCCTTGGTCCTGCACGACTGCCGCAGGCCACTCCTCCCAGCTTGGCCTATGAAAGCCATCTTTAAAGGGCTTGTTGACAGCAGCCGCTAATTACAACCGTGAGCTCGTACTGAGGATGACAACCCAGCCTGGCTCGACGACTGCCTCCTTTCGTGCGGACTATGACCGGTGCCCTCTCCCTGCAGGCCCCACTAGCACGGACTGCAAATGCTTCCGACAGCGGTGGGGCTCCGCCCCCGCTGTACCTGGGAACACTGACAAAACACCACGTCCCTGCCCCCACCTCAAAGTGGGGCCTGGGGCCCATCAGCCACCGATACAGAAAATAAAGTGACTTTGACACAAGCAGGCTTGAAAGTCAGTTGGACGTAACCTTGGCTGCACAACAGACTCCTGTGGGGGACACCCCGATGCTCAGACCACACCTCAGACCAAATCAAATTCAGGGGGTGGGGCCTGAACATCCATCCTTTAAAAACCGAACAAAACTCCCAGGTGACTGTGATCCCCAGCTGAGGTGAACAACCAAGAGCCCTTTGTTATTCAAAATAAAGTAAGGGAAGGTGCTCTCTGAAATATGAGAGACTTTGGAAGGACCTGAAAGTAAGAGGACTCCCTGGGGTGAGGGGAACCACGACAAAAAAGTGCCTGATCTTTGGACATGTATGACAGACAGTTGTTTGCGCCCAGAAAAATCTCTGGAATCAAACAAAGAAGATTTTCTTAATTCTCCTTGGGGCAGCAGGGGAGTCTGGAGGACTTTTACTTTTTAATTTCTACCCTCCTTTTCTGTTGGCAGTTATTACCACAAGCACGTTCTACTGTGTTTTAATCACAAAAAGGCCAAAGAAAGGTCACCTTGAGCCGACTGGATTTTCTGGGTTTCCCCTGCCACCGCCAGCTTGATCTTCCTCACCAACTCCTGAACCTTGGTTCCTCCCCCAAAACAAAATCAACATGATTCTCACCATTCTGCCGCCTCCTCCCGCTCCGGCCTGGACATCTTTGAACACCTGACAATTAACCTCATGCCTCCATCTCTTAATCCCACCTGAGATACTGGCAACTGTCACCTCTCTGGCAAAGACCACCAGGGTAGCCTCTGAGATTGGGACGTTCCCCTAGCAGCACGCGAATGGTGATCTATTGACATCTTGACCAGATGTGCCAGCCCTGAATGGTCCCAGGCACAATACTGTCTCTGTTTTTAGTTGAGTTAGTCAGTCTGATCTAGCTCTCTGGGCCGTTGATAGACTTTTACCCTGAGGATGATGCCAGTGGCAGTGCTTCTGAAGAGCATAATCTTCCAAGCACCTATTTGGTTTATACCTTGTGCGTTTGCTCCTCCATCCAGTCATTCACTCATTCATTCATTTATACATCTTCATGGGCCATGTTCTTGAGGCTGGAACTGGCTAAATGCTCAGGCCACAAAGTTAAAAAGATACAATCTCTATCCTCAAAGAGTTTACCAACTAGTAAGAATTTCAGACAACCAAACCAACAGTTGTACTAAACTGTAATCCACAATGACAAGAGTAAAGCTACCCTAAGCATCTTCAATTATAGGCTGTGTGATCTTGGGGCACCTACTCAACCTCTCTGTGTCTCAGTTTCCTTGTCGATAAAACAGAACTCTTAAAAGCACCTGCCATTTGTAATGAATACTGCATGTGGGCAAAAGGAGATTTTTAGAGGTGACAGAAATGTTCTTTGCCGTGATTGTGTGGTGGTGACTACACAGTCATATACATTTGTCGAAACCCTTATAACTGCAAAGAGTAAATTTTACTGTGTGTAAGTTACACCTCAAAAGATCAGACAGAAAATACTAGGGAATATACGCTTCTCACAAAAAATTAAAATACATACTAAAAAATAAAACATTTACTCTTAACAGTCTGTGTGTTTAGTTTGGTTTTGCTACGGCTACATCAGTGCATACATTTGGCGGAATAAATAGGACCACGTACTTTAAAAGGGTGAATTCTGCTATGTGTAAATTTTACCTCCATAAACCTGACTTAAAAAAAATAAACGAATGCCCTACTGAGAACTAAGGAAAACAGAAACCACCTCGTGAGATTTAGCAACTGGAGAGAGGGTTTGCATTTCATTAAAAGCTGGGTAACTGCTTATGGTCAGAAACTTACAGTTTAAATCCCATCCTGTAATGCACAGAGCCATAGAAAATCCACTGATTTTTTTTTTCACTTTGAACTGTATCATATAGCTTTTTAAGAAATACATTTTGGCCCCATTGTGTCATCCTTAGGCTGGCATCTGCTTTCACTGAGCAGGGCTAAATAGCCAAGCAGCAAAAGAGAAAGTAAAATCAGCCAAAATTTTAGCAGGATTTTTAAAAAAAGAAAAAAACTGCCCAAGGGTGTCAGAGGGGCTTCCAGGAAAAGAACATGCTTGAAACATGCTGGGTTTTGAAAGATAAGTGGAAGTTTATCTTTTAGGAATTGTTATTGGGTGGAGGTTCTTGGTATATGATTGTTAAAATTTTTCTGTTTTATTATTAGTTACTGTTGTTAATCTCTTACTATGCCTAATTTATAAATTAAGCTTTATCATAGGTATGTATGTATGTACAGGTGAAAACATAGTATATGTGGGGTTCAGTACCATCCACAGTTTCAGGCATCCACTGGGGGTCTTAGAACATAAGGGGGGTTAATGTACTACCTGGAATTTGGCTCTGTGTGGGGAGCTGACCTTCAACCCTAGCATTCTAAATCTTTATGCACCTAGTACCAGAGCTTCAAAATACATGAAGGAAAACTGGTAGAGCTGAAAGGAGAAACAGACAAATCCATAATTACAGTCAAGAGATTCCAATACTCCACTCTCAAAAACCAATGGGCTAAGTAGACAGAAAATCAGTAAGGATATAGAGGACTTGAGTCAATTATCAACCCACTGGCCCTAACTGACATAACAGAACACTCCACCCAAGAAGGGCAGAATACACATTCTTTCCAAGGGCACGTGGAACGTTCCAAGAGCATGTGGGGAAAAGAAAAACTTCAAGAGGTCCAAGCTTGAGTCACCACCTGCATGTATAATTTTTACAGTCCAAATGGGCTCATTTCAAATCCCACTGCAGTCAAGCAGTGATTAATAAAGCAGTGATTACCTTTGGTAAAATAAATAGCAGATAATGAAGGAGATTTAAAAGAGAGATAAAGATGCAGACAATGAGGAACCGTGCCAGCAAGCTCATCATCAATTCCGAAAGGAGGCAGAGAAACCCACTCATTATAATTACAAATAACTTGGAGTTTTCTCTGAATTAATGTGTTCTTTAAGAAGTCACTGCATTCCTAGATATCCAATTAGACAAATGGCACCATGCAGCATCTTAAATCCCTTTCAGGGTTTTGAGTGCTTAAGAAAACTCAGTGTAAACATTCAAAAAAGAGGACGGTGCGTTTGTGCCTGTAATTCTTGGTTCACCTTATTTGTTAATAGCTCTACGTTTCTTGTTTATTTTACAGATTTTTGCATGTGTATGTGTATCTGAATTTAAATGAATTCTGTTCCTTGAAGATAACCATTTGGGGAAAATAAAATTTGGAGATAATAAATTAAATCTCAGAAATAGATGTTTATGTGCAGACAGCTTTTCATATACTTTTTTCCTCTCTCTCCTAGTCAGTTTTCTCTCTCATCAGCTCACCTTTGCCCTCCAAAGATACAATCAATTAATGCTTTTTGTCTTAACATCAATATGTCTCACAAAAAGAGGAAAATTGGCTTTTCTTAGGGATTCTAAACCAATTAGATTAAGCTGTGTAATACAAAGGGTTCACATTCTATTTACATATGTTGTTTAAAAGGATTCTGTTATAGTTTAATTTTGAATAACTAGAAAATGTAATAAAATGCGATTGCATTTTGTGAGTTCAAGCCGAGTTCTTGATGCACAACTGAAAATATCAGATTTTCTTTTGTCATTAGCATCCCTCCTTTTTAGGGAGTGTTCTTCCTGACGTCAGAGACATTGAGAAGAACATGCATCTGTAGGTGCTTTAAGAGCATGACAATCATTGTTGCCTTCCTGACCCTTCTGCTCATTTCTGGGATTGTTTCTGAATGTACCTTGCGAACACCGATGATGTGGAAACCATAAATGCTCAGCTATAGCTTCCTTTCACCGTTCGCCCTCTTCCGGCTCCCCTAGATGCCTCATCATACCACCGTTCCTAAGCAAAGTCTTTCTCCTCCTCCCCTTCCCCTACCTCCTCCTTTCAAATTCACATTTTAGCTGGGAATGACTTTTCATTTCCTAAGCTCTTTTTTGGCATTTTAAGCTCTGTTAAGGGCTTTCCTTAAACTTTAATGCATTTCATTTGGAGGATAAAATAAAGCAATTTCACCATCTTTATGAATAATTAGTGACTTAGAAACAAGCCTTGAAGTTAGTGAAAAATTCACTGGAAGGCAATGAAATGATAAAAGTACACTGAAGCTGTACTTTGATGCACTTTAAAGAAATCATCACAGGCTAATAATATGGTATCTCAAAGGAACAGATCAGACTGACAGGAAAATTACTTTCCAGGAAACAAAATAGTTACGACATTTATAGCAACCTTTATAAAGGTTTGTAGCTTAAGAAAAGGAGGAATTTTCATTCCATTATTTCCAACGTGCCTGATAAGTAACTTCAATCAAAAGGAAACCACACACACACACACACACACACACACACGTTTACAAAGAGGAACGCACTGGAACACATCTTCTTTTACTCCTAAGCATAAAGAAGAATGAATAGCTTTCTAGCTTCTCTTACTCTTTCCTTTCCTAGAAAAGTCACACTTTGAATAGAATCAAAACCATGTTAATATGCCTAAGTGAAAAATGGTACAGTTGCCGCGCATCAGCCCACTTACACAGCATTTTTCATCACTATAACCCCACCTTCTATAAAACTAAACACAATCATTTTTCTTAAACTGGACAGCCTTTGAGTTAATTTGGTCAGACATTTTCCAAGTTGCTTCCTTTCAATGTTCCTCCAAGATACTTGATTTGTACAAAGCTAGAAGGTGAATCTTATGAAATTGAAAGTCATTTCTTCAGTAGGTGAATCCACAGTTCTCTTTTTTCCTACTCCCAAAGCATAACTAGAAGTTACCAAATACTAAAAAGTCTTTTCAAATGAAATCAGTAACTAAGCTAGTACTTTTTTTACTCAAACTGGGTCAATATGGTTAGCCAGACAGAAAAAAAAAAAAGTCAATCCAACTTTGAAAAACAAATGCTCAGTCAACACTGGAATTTTATAGAAGTACTCTTGGTATAGGCTAGGTTCTTCAGCTATCTTAGAGATGGAACTGTCCCGTAACAGTCTTCTCAGGGAGAGATGACCAGGCAGCATCCTAAGATGGTCCCCAGTGAGCCCAGCTCCTGGTTTCCCAGGATTTCTTCCCACAGGTAATCTCCTCCCCTTGAGTGTGAACTGGACTTACTGGCTTGCTTCTCATGAATGGAACATGGCAGAGTCATGGGACGTCATTTCTGAGATTAGGTTACAAACACCTGTGGCATCTATGTTGGGTGCTCTCTCCCACTGTCTCTTGTACTATTTGCTCTGGGAGAAGACAGGTGCCGACCAGTGGAGGGGCCATGTGAAGGAGCATGGATGCAGGCCTTTTGAAGCCTGACAGTGGTCACCTAAGTGAGCTTGGAAGCATCCCTCCCCGAGTCGAGCCCTGTGACGGCTACACCCCTGGCAGATGCCCCAGTTACAGTTTTGACTGAGACTCTGAGCCAGAGGCATCCCGTTGAGCTGCATCCAAATTCCCGACCTACAGAAACTGTGAGATAATCAATGTTTGTTGTTTCCAGCTGCTAAGTCTTGGTGTGATTTGTTACACAGCGGTAGATAACTAACACAAGATGTAACTGAATCCCTTTTATGGCATTCAAGACATGTCAATCTTATAAAGGATTCAACTACAAATGGTGCTGTGAAAAGCCAAAGTGTGGTTATTCATTGAATTAGTTCCCAAAAGGATGCAATTTTGTTAGAGATTTACTTCCTTCTGATGCCAAAAAGTCATCTCATTCTTCTCTTGTTTCAAATGATATATAAATATAGGAGGAGAGAAAGCTGTAAGACACTTTAAAAGCTTAAACAAGAAAACTAAGGGATAAGTGTAAAGTCTACATGTCTGCAGTGGGCACATTCCCAGAAAAAACAGTCAGTTCTTATTCTGCAGGTATTTTTTTTTAAAAAAGGACTTACTAGAATAACTTACTGTACATGCAGAGTCATATAAGAAAGCTGACTGTTGACAATACTGATCAAAAGAGAGGACACAGAACAAAAGCAAGGATGAAAATGGTGTAAGGTTCATATAATTATTCTCAATCTAAAATGGACTGGTTGTGGAATTTGTAGCTATGGCAAGGTTTCATCACTTTGTAGTGTGCAATCCCCATTGGCCTCCCTGACACCAATTCCCACTTCTTTGGACAGCATCCCCCTCAGTTCATGGACCTGGGTGTGGCTCTACCTGCAGCTTCAGCATAGAGCACATAGCCCAGACCTAGCCCATCAAGCCACCACGTGTCCCTGGCTTGGGTCAGGGATGGGCATGTGACCTAAGCTGGTCATTCATTCAGAAGGAATCTGTTTTTCTTGAGTGCTACCAAGAAGGTTTTCATTCTTTCCTGTGGCTTGAAATTGGAAAGATATGAAGATGGAGCCACCAAGGTCATCTTTCCGTGATGACAGAAGGGCATGGCTTCGAGAGGCTGGGCACTGCTGCCTGGAGTCTTAGAATAAAGCCAGCACAGAAGATGGCATGAGGACAAACCCAAATGGCATTGTGTGAGCCCCAAACCCAGCCTGCCTGCAGCCAGTCCTGCCTCTGAATGTTCAGTGATTACGCACCAATAAATTTCTTTTTCAGCTTAAACCAGTTGGAGGGGAAATTTGGGGCTGGCTGTTTGTCTGGGTTGTTTTATTTTTGTTTTTTTAATATCACATTCAATAGAAAAGCGTCTTAATACCTTCAGGTATAAACATTTAAAAAATACTAGCCTCTTTCACTTGATGGATCTCCTAAAGGGTTTGAGTGTTTCGGGTCAGCTTTCATCAAAAACTCATAAAATTTTTGTTATATGTGGGATCTGCTGCTGCTAGCCAATGATAGAATGGAATTATATCTTTTATAATAATCATTACCATTATCATCACCATAGCAACCAGATATTAAGCACTTAATGTGTATCAGGGACTGTGCTAAGTACTTTACATATGTTCTTCTGTCATCCTTCACTTCCCTAGAAACAGGAGAGTAAAGTAATTAAAATACAGACTCTAGAACCCAAACACTCCAGACATGAATCTTTTTTTCCTGCAATAACTACCTGTGTGACCTTGTTTAACATCTCTGTGCCTCAGAGCACTACTTCTGTTAACTTTTCTTGTTTCTTACAACAGTCCAAGAAAGCAGGCATTGTTGCGTTCATTTTCCCAACAAAGAAATCGGTCTTTATTGGTCTTTACTGAAGTCTTTTTGTATCCCACCAAGAAGTCCACTTTAAAATTTGGTTCTCTTACTGAAGCAAAATTCTGACATTAAGGACTCTGACATTCTCCTCTTTGTCTCTCAGATAGTACCTAGTACAGTGTCCTGCCAGGGACTGATAACAGGGTGTTGATAAAATAATTGAAAAAGTATATACAAAGAATATAAAGGCAGCCAACTGGACAAAGAACTGTGGCCTAAGAGTCAAAAATCCTGGGACATTGTATTAGTTATCTGCTGCTGTGTAACAAGTTTTCCCAAAACTGAGCAGGTGAAATCAGCACACACAGCTCACCTCCTAGGTTCTATGGGTCAGGGACTCGGCACTTATCTCGGTGCCTGTGGCTCAAGACCTGTTATGAGGCTGTAACCAAGGTGTTGGCGGGGATGTAGTCTCATCCAAAGGACCCAATTCTAGGCCCCATGCAGGGCTGCTGGCCTAAGGACCTCAGTTCCTGACTGGTTGGTGGTGGGTGGCTGCCCTCAGTTTTTGTCCAGCCCCGGCTTGCTTTATCAGGGCAAGCATGTGAGAAGAACTAGAGAGAGGAAGAGAAAAAAGGGACAGAGGGAGAGAGAGAGAGCGAGAAAGAACCTGCAAGAAAGAGAGCAACCAAGGTGGCAGCCACAGTCTTTTGTAGCCTTCACAGAAGTGACATCTGATTACTTCTGCCATGTTCTATTCATTAGAAAGATGTCACTGCATCCAGCCCACATTCAAAGGGAGAGGATCACACAAAAGCACAGGTATCGGAGACAAGGGCACTGGGAGCTGACTGAGAAGGCTGCCTACCACACACACAGAACTGAAGTGGGTTTTGTTTTGCTCTTTGGCCCCGAGTCAGCCATCCTGCACCTTGATTCTCCTGCCCATAAAAGCTGTATTATAATTCCCCAGGATGCCTTTCAGCTCGAACCTGTGGTGCTAGGAGGTCTTGAAAAGAATCAGAAAGCACGTTTTAAAGCCACATTTAATTTCACAACAGCTCTATAAGCTCACCTGCAAAAATAAAAAAAAGCTTTTAACCTTTCCCCCTTTTGTTAAAATCATGTCTCACAGACATCTGTCCAGGACTGCAGGGAAGAAAATGCTAGAATGTTCCATTGGCTTTACTTCCTAAGGCAAGAGGAGATTCGAGGAAAAAGTGGCTGCTACAGTTTTATGCCTGTTTGCAGCATTTGAGAAAAAGGGAACATGAGTTCCCAAAATTTAATTGAAATGGAGTTTTATTAGCTTACCCTGAAGTGTCAATAAAAAAATGGTGCATGGCAGATGGTTTTTTGTGATCACAACAGCAACTCTGTCTTGAGGTTAATAACCCTTTTGCTTTATTGACTTACTGGTGAATACTCTCCGGTGCTGCTCAAGATTGTTTAGATGTTTTCTTGACCGCTACTAAAAAAAAAATTCTCTGTCCACTACTGCTTTTTCATCTACTGAAGAAATTTCATACCCTTTTCTTTCTTGAGCAATGTATTGAACCCATCATAGAAACTAAGACATAAACTAAAACCACATTTAAACAATTTACTGATGTTGTAAAAAATATCCCTGCCATATATATTTATTAACTTTTTCAGGGGGCTGAAGAGAGGGAACAGATAGTTGAAGAGTGTCCAAACTTTGGAGTGTAAAACTCCAAAGGGAAGGTGAGATTTCTTTTTTTTACTAATAATTAAAGGGCTTTTGTCAGCCCTCAATGATCTCTACCGATGTTCCCATTCCTCTATGAATTGGCTGTGATTTGGTGGTCCGTGAACTGGGGTTTGCAGATGTTGGTGGTTTGTGCCTTATTGTTCTGACCTTAATGGCTTTTCAATCTTTGAATGATTTGGCAATGTTAAAAACTGGAAGATTACACACTGAATAAAATTTCGATTTCTGGCTTTTTTTTTTTTTTTTTTTTTTTTGAACAACCAGAAGCTTTGGCAAACTCTTGCCCAAATTCCAACATGGCAACAGCTGGCTGAAGCCAAGGGTCATTTCTTCCTTGACAAAGAGCATGGCCTCACCAGTCACTGCCACCTCCCTACCTCCCAAATGTTCTAAAATGACAATGTTAGCCTAAAATGAAAGACAGCTAGAAATCTCTCTTCCATAAAAGCTTCAGTGACTTTATCACTAAGGAGACAATAAACTATGTGAACAGAGAGTTCTGCCACCTCTAAACAGAACAGCTGCTCCTCGCCCAGCCTGCTTTGTTCATTTATGGGAGCTTCATGGGAGGGAGACATCTGGATTAGATCTAGGTATAGCATTTCTGGTCTAAACATACCTTCGTTCAGGGTAAAATTATCTCATTCATCATAAGGGCCAAAAGCATCAGATAACTGTGTGGTGGCTTAACCCTTTTTTTTTTTTTTTTTTTTTGCCTTCACAATGGCTTTCCTGTTGGTCTCACCCTCGTCCATTCTCACATTACTTGGTCCTTAGAGCAACTACACCCGCCACTCCTGACAGAATAGGAAGGTACATTACTGTCTTTGTGTTGTTTTGGTTCTATGTTAATAGCAGCTATAACGCCGAGATTAACCCATATCTTACACGCAACCGTTGTCCTATGCGGCACACAGCTGTCGTTAAGGGCACAGAATGGAGATGCATAAGCACCCTGTTGTGTCCTGTGTAAAATTCAGGACTAATTCGGTGCATTACTTCAGCTCCCCTGTTCCCATGTGTTTGTTTGCTTTTAAAGACCTCCATAAAAGGTTACAAACGCCAGTTACTAGCTAAGAGCTATTCAAATCCCATGGACAAATACCATCAAAGTTGCTAAAGGGATTTTGCTTTTCCTTCACTGGTTCTTTAAAGGCCCCTAGACTGGCTCAGACTCAAGGCAAACAGGTAACTTAAAACTTTCAGGGAGACCTGTATGCTGTGTGACACTCAATGCTATCAGCCTCTACATGTTTACGTTGGTTCCAATAAACTATTACTTAACCTGAAACCAGAATTGTGTATTTTGAAAGCCTGAAAGCATGACTCATTATTTATATCAAGGTCTATTTAACCTCTAGTATTTTGTAGCATTTCCTCAATTCCTTCTTCCCACCCCATTCCAAATCAGATAAAATGACACAAAACACCATTTCCATGAATTGCAATCTCTTTTTTTTTTCAAGATTGTTTTCTGCTTTTTCATTACATCAAATAGTCATCACTGTCATTTGAACTCAAATGTCATTTCATGCTGATGGTTGAATCTTTTATGGTAACTATGGCAATTTAAAAAAGAAGTAGACTGTTTCCACCAAAAAACAATTCTGTCTTCAAGTGCGTTTTTCTCCCTTATTCCCCCAGAGAGACCTACCATCTTCATCATTGGCACCTGACAATCCCACCTGCATTGAGTGGAGCCCACTTTTCTATTAGGCCCAGTGGGCATAATGGCTGGGGCCCACACAGTAACTTAGGAGCTCCTGAAAACATTTTCATTTCTTTGAAAATCAGAAAAAATACTGAATGTACTAATCCAGCCTGGGTTACATTTGTCTTTATGCCAAGGCAGTTATAAAATATACTTTTTAATATGTGTCTTATGGAAGAAAAGGTTCAGGAAGGCAAAAGTGCTCGGCGACCGTGAAAATCGTTATATAGCTCTGCATTCAGGGTAACTATGGAAGTCACTTAGAATCAATCCACACAATAGAATTCATGGTCAAAACTGTCCAAATGCAACAATCCTTAGTTATATGGCCTTGAGCAGACCTTTTGAACCTTCACATTTTCAGAAGACCAATCATAACAGACAACATCTATTGAGTCCTTACCGCATTCCAGGCCTGGTGGGGAATGCTTAGTGTTTGCTCTCTCCTGCAACCTTTCGGCCTAGCAGCCCCCGGCGACAGTTCTGGTGCAGCAGCTGATAAACCTGTCAGGACACAGTGAGCTCACGTGGAGCGGGCGTGGACTCAGCGATGCACTTAGCAGCAGTGTAGTCTCGGCAAGGTGTCCCCCCTCACAGTGCCTCCCTCATCTGACAAATGGAGATCGTACAAGAAGCAGCATCACAGGGTGGGAGGGTGTTAGTTAAGGCACGGCGCGGGCTCTATGGAGTGCCTGCCGTTTAGTAAATGCTCCACAGTGGTACTTAAATTATTCTCTTTCTCTAAAAGGTGACCTTTCCCTACCCTCCCCCACTGCTAAACTTCATATAAATGGAATCGTATAAAATATACACCTCTGTATTTGGTTTCTTTCATTCAACATTATGTCTGTGAGATTCACCGATTTTCTTGCATGTCATGATAATCTGTTCCTTTTTATTGCATAGGATTTCATAGCATGAATAGGCCACAATCTATTTATCCACTTTCCTGTTGATGGAAATTGGGTTGTTTCCAGGTTTGGGCTACTAAGAATAAAGTCACCATGAGCATTCCTGCATATGTCTTCTGATGAACACAAACGTTCCTGTCTATTGGACACCTACCTAGGAGTGGAACTGCTGGTCATAGTAAGCACTGAGCACTAGGGTTGGTGGGCTGGGCTGGGAACACAAGAGTGAGTGAAACATCAACAGGGTCCCTGACTTCAGTCTAACGAGGATGACATGTCATTAGTCTGCACAGATAGCTACCAGTGCGCTGCGAAGTAGGGGCACATGGGCTGTGAAAGTCCACTGGGGGAATCTGAGCTGGTGAAAGCACAGGTCTGCTAACTGCTGGGAACACGACACACCTGGGGAAGTGGAACAAGGCCAGTGTGGTCAGCGCAGAGAAGCGAGGGTTCAAATCAAGGAGGCCACATGAAATGTTTACTTTTCCACTACTTTTGCCAAGAGGACATTAATTTTGGGGGGAGGAAGGGAGTCAGATCTTGGTCTAAAAAATTTATCTGGCTACTGGGTAAAAAAAAAAAAAAGATAGAAGGGAGTGCATCAGAAAGAACAGAGGCAGGGGGACTCACTAGAAGAAATGAGCAATAGTCCAAATAAGCCATCACGGCCTCTGGGCCAAGGTGGCAGTGACCAAGGTGGAGATGAGGACCAAATCAAGAGTCATTGTGGACACAAGCTTCATCATATTTTCATACTAGTTTAATTTAATTATAGTTCTTGCCACTGCCAGCTCCTGTAATTTGGGACTTCATAAGTTTGAGCCGAATGATTTAAGGTAATAATTCACAGATGATTAATTACATCCAAGTGCTCCTCAGGCCAGCTGTTTCCACTGCAGGCATACCCTGAGGAGGGTCTGCTTCCATCTCCTAGTACGTTTGCTCATCTACATCTGTGTCACCATGGGCTTCACTGATATCTACCAGACAAACGCTGCCGATAAGTCCAATGTTACTCCAAACTGCGATGTGCTTGTGAATGTCAAACATATTACCACAAAATAAATGAGAAATTGTGACTACTATGCATTGTCCCTTTCCAACAGAGATGACCCTTCCCCGTGTACCCAATATTACTGTGCACAGGAACGCACAAGGCCAAGGTCATGATTCCAGGTGTCCCATGGGCTTAACCAGCGACCTTCCTTCATCTCACAGGATTACACTGAAATGGGTTCGCAGTAAATGGGTTTTTTTTTTTAACAATGGCTCATAAACCAAGGCTCTCACTACTCTGCTCTCTAATTCGTACCTATTTCTAAAGGAAATTCTGAATTTGAAATTACCTACGGGCTCTCCTTGGACCGATCTAGGGGGACTGCTAGAAGACTCTACACTTGCATCTCAGTATTGCCATGGAGCGGTTAGGTGCACAGACTGAAGCCCCACTATCTGGATGTGAGTCTTGGCCCCTCTGCTAAAGACTGTGGAACCCTGAGCAGGGCACTTAACTTCTCCAGGCCTCCATCTTCTCTGTAAAACGGAGATGGTGACAATAATAGCATGTTCCGTACAGGGTTGTAAGGACCAAGTTCATGTATATAAAGCGCTCAGACTGTGCCTGGCTAGCATCAGGCTCCCGCTTACTCACTGCCATTGGACTGAGGTTAACTGTTGAGTTGCTATGAGAACTGGCCACGTGAATCCTGCTCGTGCATTTGCACTGGGGAAAATATCTATTACGTTGCTCAAACTCAGTGTCCAATAGGCGAAACTCTTTTTCAGGGTTTAATACTCTGAAAAACTTTTTTTTTTCTTTCTCTCCTGAGACACTGGTACATACCACTCTCTCTAACATGGTATTCCTCATCATTTTTCTCTCCCTGCCTTGGCTACCAGAAGCTCAGAGCACGTGCATCTAATGTGGGGACTCAGGGCCAGCTTACTTGCTTTTCCCTTTCTCATTCAACTCATTTCCATTCTTTTTCTTTCCCCTCTTCTTTTAAGGTTATGTTTATACCCTATATATATATACACATATACATGTACAGTTACTTGTACATTTGAGAAGCTATCTGAAATTCTTTTTCATCAATAAAAGGACACAAATAAAATCACCAAACAGAATAAATCTCTGAAGCACAGTTTGAGCATGCATTAACAGCCCATTTGCTAAGTAAGCTGTAGAAGTTGGGGCAAAAGTGGCTTAACCTCCACAAAACTTTCTCCACATCTGCACCAAGAGGGGTGATAACAGAATCTTCTCTAAAGGTTATTGTGAGAAAGGAATCAACACATTAAAGAGTATTCAGAACAGGGCCAGCACATATCAAGCCCTCAACGCTGGTTCTTGGTATCATTACAATTATTCTCAATGGACATCAGAATGGAAGGTCTATGGGAAAATTAGTTACTGGGTAACATCTACACACAAACAAGCCCTAATTACTGTTCTGTTTTTATACCAAATCTTTAAGGCAAATGTAAATCCTGCCCAGTATGTGCGTGTGTCTGAGTGTCTGTGTCTATGTGTATGTAATCTTTAATAAAGAATTGTGGCTTTGGTTGTTACTAGTTTTTCTACCTTTAAAAATGGAGAGTCACCATACTTCAGTTTATGGCAAATGACACCAAAAATGTGGAAAGTGATGCAGTTAAATATCAGTAACAACCTCAAAACACGTATTTTTTTTTCCAGTTTATATTTGTGCCATAACTTACAGAATTTTATAAAAACTGGTTATTGTGAATGATTTTATGCACATAGAAGGATTCACAAGAAATATAACACACTGAAGGTAAGTAGTAAATAGTGGGTAAATGAACCCACGACCAGGCTCCTACCTCCCCAGTTGTATCTTCTTCCTGCTCCAGAATTAAGAATTTTTTCTACCATTTATTTCTCAAGGAAGAATTTTTATAAAATGTTCATAGAACTCTATGCATTTTTCTGGTTTACTGTTCACATAACATCACGTCATCCTTTTCCTTCACATGGACCCTTCCCCTGCTGTGCTTCATTATCTCTTGTCCCTTGATTTTTTTTATCACTTTCTCTCCTGAATTCCCTCCCACTTCCTCCTACATGTATTCATATTCCCTGATCTTAAAAATGAAAACAAACCCAAAAAAGGCCCTTCCATCTACACAGTAATGGCTTTAAATGACAGTCAATCTCCATCTCTCCACTGTTGACTTTCTTGCAAAAATACTTTTCACTTCTGCCTCCAAATCTCAATCATCCACTGCTTAATCTTTTATAATCAGTTTCTGCTGACAAGGAGGACATCTCTAGCTACCTGACCCCGAAGCAGGACGAGACTGTCTTCTTCGATGCTTCCATATCTTGCTACTCTTCTCCCCACAATAACCGTGCATTCAGAATTCTCAGTTGACGCTCCTGGGCATATATCCAGAAGGAACCCTAATTCAAAAAAACACCTGCATCTCAATGTTCATAGCAGCACTATTTACAATAGCCAAGACATGGAAACAACCTAAATGTCCATCAACAGATGACTGGATAAAGAAATTGTGGTATAGTTATACAATGGAATACTATTCAGCCATAATAACATAATGCCATTTGCAGGATGTCTCTGGAGAATGTCATTCTAAGTGAAGTTAGCCAGAAAGAGGAAGAAAAAGACTGTATGATATCACTCATATATGGAATCTAAAAAAAAAAAAAAAGAAGACAAATGAACTTAAATATAAAACAGAAACAGACTCACAGACATAGAACACAAACTTGTGGTTACCAGAGGGGAGGGAGGTGAGTAGGGACAGACTGGGAGTTCAAGATTTATAGATACTGACAGGTATATATAGAATAGATAAATAAGTTTATAATGTATAGCACAGGAAAATATATTCAAGATCTTGCAGTAGCTCACAGTGAAAAAGAATATGAAAACGAATATATGTATATTCATGTATGACTGAAAAAATTGTGCTGTACACCAGAAATTGATACATTGTAAACTAACTATAACTCAATTAAAAATAAAAGAGAATTCTCAGTTGATGTCTGGTTTCTCCCCCCCACCCCCATACAGACTGAACGTTGTCCAAGATTGTTCTTTAGCTGAATCAGAATCACCTGGAGAGCTTGTTAACACATTCGTTCCACTCCCAGTTTCTATAAATAGTTGTTGAAGGCAACCAACTATTACATCCACCATATCCCTCAAGCATCATGCCCAACGGGGAAAATTATTCTCCAGGGCTTAGCCCTGTGGAAAACTTTGCATCTCTGAGATTTGTAGGATTCTGCACTCCCCTCACTCTTCTGGTTCTTTCTTCCCATCTGCATTCTTTCTTTTCCAAGTCCTCCTCTCTTCCATGACAAACTACCTTGGCTGTCCCGTGTCTGGCCCACGGACCAGCAATATCAGAATAATCTGGAAGCTTGTTAGAAATGCAGAATCCCAGGTCCCAGCCCAAAGTCCCTGAACCAGAACCTGCGTTTTAACAAAATTCCTGTGACCTGTGACGCGTAAGTACCTTAAACGTAAAGCACTTCTCTGGGATGAAAATGGTCCTAAAATACACCCCACCCCCACCAGTCCTGCCTGGAGTGGAGACAGACCCAGGCTCACCTGGAATCTGGGACGTAGGGACTCAGATGCAGATTCACGCGCCTGTTCTGTGGACCTGCTACCTGTTGACCCAGGGCGGGCCTCACCGCACGCAGGGATCCCCAAAGCCACCTGGCTCCCTAGGCCTCGACCTCGGCTGACCTGTCTTCCCAACCTTGGCGTTTTGCCGCCTCGGGGCAGCTCTCCAGGGAGGGAGGCGACAGCACTGCGGGCCTCGCCACCCGTCTAGTCCCGGAAAATAGAATTGTCGACCCACCTTTCCGACAGCCAATGGCACATCTGCACCGGGTGGGCGTCCTGGCGTCTCCAAGGGTCCGAAGTCACATTCCCGCTCTACTCTCGTGCTCCGCCTCCCCGCGGGACACTCCCGCCCCTCGGGCCCTTCCTGCCGGGGTAACAGCCCCGTGCGCTTCCGGGGGCTGGGGGGGCTTCCGGGGGTCGCACCCCGGACGTGCCCCGCGGCCGGCATGCAAATGAGGGCAGTGGGCGGGGCGCGGCGCGGCGCGGCGCGCGAAGAACCCGCTCAGTCCAATGCGGGAGCCGCCGAAGCTCACACCCTGGAAATAGCGGCCCGGTGTTGCCAGTCCTGGATTTTTGCCCACTGTTGCCCATCCTGGATTTTTATGTGAGCTCCCCTGATTTTATTGCGGCAAGAAACTGTATTAAAAAAATTTTTTTTAATATTTTTTTAAACTAGAAGCCAAAGAAAGCCTGTTGCAGGTTGTACTTGGCCTGTGCCCCAAACCAAGTTCTCTGTGGCTTTCTCCTCCTTCCTGCACCTTCATCTCTCCAGTCACGGTCAAGACCGGCGAAGCTCACCTCCTCTCCACGTCCCAGCTTCCTTTTCTTTCTTTCTCTCTGCCAGGTGGATCGATGCACCAAAGAAGGTGCTGTTAACATCTCGTATCCCTTCCTCCATTACTTTGTAGTAAAACCCACCGAACAACCGCCGAATTATTCTAATACTGTTCCAATCATATACACCACTTTTCTAAAGCCCTTTAGATTCCCCCTGACCTGCAAGCTGTCAAAACTCTCAAATGGCATCCCTCTCCCACCCCAAGCCTCCCCTTCCCATCCCTAATTAGTGGTGCTTTTCAGTAGAGCTCTTAAGGCTTGGACAAGCCTAGCGGTGGTTGTGGAAACAGAGATGGACAGATTTGAAAAGTTTTTAAAAATTATAATCAGCAGCACAGGCTCCTAAGACCCTCATTCCATAGGAAATTATCAACTATATACTTCCCATCAATGCCTGGATAAGATGTAGCATATTGTGCACATGAGCTTGCACACTGGCAGCCTGATGGTCAAATTTGTTCTACAAATATCTGTTGTTTAGCCTGCATTGCTTTAAAACAAGGAAGGAAGGAAGGGAAGAAAGAGAAAAGGAAAGAAAGAAAAGGAAAGAAAGAAAGAAAGGGAAAGAGAAAGAAAGAAAAAGAAAGAAATCAAGAAAGAAAGTTTAACTTTCTATGATTGAACATAAAACTCAGGATTCCTGTCCAAAAAAAAGTTAGTGGTGACAAATCCAGATCAAAACTTCTATGTGGCTGGAGTTGAATGTTAGCTGCCTCTTCAGATATAGTACCTTCTGTTCACAGCCTTCACCTAGCCCAACTAAGAAAAATAAGGAAAGGCTTCTGGAGACTTCAGAAGTGAATTTTAAAAGGGGATCAAACGTTTCTGATGTCATTCATAAATTTAATTCACAGGTAAATTTTTTTAAAGGTATAAATTTAGCAAAAATGTATAATGTATTCCCCGCCCTTCCCCTACTAATTGTTTATTTCCTGTATTAGGCTTATTTGCTAATGTGCTCACAAATTTTAAGTCCTGTCCAGTTATATAATTTGTAAGTCAGGTGAGCCTTCATTGTTAACATTTCTAAATGGTTCAGCTTTAGCCAACCCCTGTGTTAGATCGTCCAAATGGCCCTCCAGACCCACCCATGCACCTCCCCTTGGGCCCTACAAAAAGACCAACGTCTAAGGGCCATCTTTGGATTCTGGCTGGGTTTGGCCAGTGTGGGTACCAGCTGGGTTTTGGAGGGAGGGTGAGGTCAGGATGTCCAGCCCCCGAGCTCAGTCACAGAAGGGATGTCTCAGGCTGGCTGTGCTGCACTTCAAATGAAGGCAGCCCTTCCCTGGGTTCAGTGAAGCGGGTGACTACTCCCTTCCCTGGCCTCTGTGGGTACAAAACACTCCTAGTGGTTACCCTCCACCTTTAGAATCTTGGCTCCAATCTTCTCCAACTTTTTTAATTTGGGGGTGTTATCTATTTGCTACTACAGCCTCACTAATCCATTTCTCCAGTCTCACACATGTAACTGAACACTAACCAAATACACGCAAGAAAAAAATATCCTTGCAAGAGTCATTTTCTAGAATTTAAGTATCAGTATTTGGGAAAATTTGCAGCAGTTTAAAAGTTTGCCTTTAAGTAGTGAAGAATTTTAGAATTAAATAGTCTATTTTTAAGCCTGAACTGTTTCTAAACACTTAACCAAAAAATACATATGCAATACTTAGCCTTGAAAGTTAAAAAATGGCATTTCATCTAAAATTATGTATATTTAATCCTAGAAATACTGCCATGTTTGTATTATGATGCTTCCATTGGTATTCCGGCATATCAGTGCCATCTGCTGGAAAGTTAATACAATTAGGTATTCCAAATCCCAGTTTATCTTTCGGCGGGGGGGGGCAGTAGGGAGTAAACATAATCTTCATTTAAGAAAAAAAGCCTTATTTTTAAATACCCAGTTACCTAACTTCCACATCGTTATCAGTACAAACTCCCATTAATTACAAAGCACTAAAGTCTAAAACTTCTAATTTAAAAAACACTAAATATCTCTTTCTATTGAAACATCCCTTGGTTTCTAAAATATTCTCCCACTGTCCTGCTCTATGTATGAAGCTCAATATGCCTCAACTTGTCTCTGCCTCTTGTGGACCTTTACCACGGTGAGAGATATGTGAAAGATACGTATTTAGATACAATATATACGACACATATTTAAGTAAAGACATACATGTGCTTTAGGACACGACACAGTTTTAGTTGTGAGGTGAGTAAAAGCAGACAGATGTAAGGGCTGGATCCTGGGGTGCTTTCACCATCTCTAAACTAGCAACTGAAATAGACATCCATCAACAACACGGCGCACGTCAACTGTTAAATTTTCTTATAAATAAAAATTGCACAAATATTCTAAATGATAATATAGAAACATAAACGATTGCTTAACTGATTTTAATAACATGACATAAAGCCCCTACACTTGATATAATTGTTATGCAAAATACATAGATGAATACTGTCTTCTTTTAAAAATATAAAATAAATAAGCAAGACATGTGAAAATAGGCAAGTTTCCATTAAATAAAAGAAAATTTTAAAAAAAATTTTGCTTTCCATATCATTTGAAGAAGGGAAATTATCATGTTAAACAATATTCAAGTTTATTAAACAAATTTAAAAAGTATTATAAAATGTTTAACTTTCATCAGCTTCAAGGTTTATGTTACTCCCAAATTTTGCGTATAACTGAACTTTCAAATCTGCTAACACCCGCTGAATTGATTCCACTCTGGATTCTAAGGCGTCAATTTCTTCTTGCAAATTTTTCTGGAAAAAAAATAGTTTAAATTAATTCTATTCAACTGGATGATTTCTGAGCATCTGTGGGTGAAATAATATTTGGGAAGAATTTTAGGTTAAAAACTTTCTAAACTTGGACAGGCAGCTAAATAACACTGATAATTAATTCTAAACCAAAAGTCTGAATGTGGGCATTTTTCATTCATGATCTATTTTTGCTTATTACAGAAAATCAAGTTTTTCTCAGTTTTGGCTGACTTGAAAAACAGAATAGGCAAAAGAAAATGAATTCCTAAATTATCATATCCTAATAAAGAAAGAACCATACACAAACACTTGGGGTAAACGGTTTATCACAGGCCTGGTTTCTGGCATAGCCTCTTTCAACTTCCACAAAAATAACTAAGAAACTAGAGGAAATGGTAAAAACTCACACTGCCACCAATAATTAAGAACAACAACTTATCATCAAAATCTGGTAGACATTTTCCCCTAACTACAAGGCTCCTGGAACTAGACTTTGAAAGAGCAGATTGGCCACACGAAACATGTGGAATGTCAGAAATCCTTCCAGGCCAGGATCAAAAAAGACTTTTTCCTAAACGTGACAAACAACGAAATCACACAAATACTGTATGTACCCACTATCAGGAACAAAAGAAGAATGCCTACTACTGACACAGTTATTCTTTTAGAAATCCGGCCAGTGGTTCCCCAAGGGTGGCCTCCAGATCACCTGGAAAGTTGTTAGAAATACAAGCTTCGGGGCTCCACCCCAGGCTTCCTGAATTAGAAATTCTTGGGCTTGGGCCCAACAATCTGAACTTTTAACAAGCCCAAAGCTTGTCAATCAGTTCACACTCTGACCCCCAGCAATTATACTCCTCTGATTATTTCCTTAAAAGAACTGCCTAAATGTGAACAAAGATTTACGTAGAAGAATGCTCAGCACAATATATTACTATAGGAAAACAAATGAACGTAACAACAGGAGGACAGTGAGCTGAATCAACGTCCACCTGCATGACGTTCAACAGTCGTCACAAATGATGTTTGTAAAGCACATGTGGCTGGCCCAGAGCAGACTCCCAGTGAAGGGCTGCCGCATAAATTCTGAACATTGAACAGAACAAGAAAATACTCCTCTTGGGATGTTAACTGACCAAAATGTGAGCAAAAATACACAGAGAAATAGGAGGAGAGAACGTAAAAGAAATACATGAAAACGTTCATTATGGATGATTATCCCTGGTAATGGGACTAGAGGTGGGTTTTTTTTTTCTACTTTATGATAGTCTGTACTTTCTAAATACTACTACTTAGAGCACAGATTCTGGAGTCAAAAGATCATTCCCTTTGTCACTATGATTCAGACCCATTAACCTCTCTAAGCCTCTATTCTTCAACGCTTAATTGGGATTCCCGGTACCTATCCCATAGAGTCATCCTTAGGATTAAATAAAATTATGCTTACAAAGCATTCAGAGCAGGCCTGGGACACTGTAAGAACCCATGGCATGTTAGTTAGCACACCTTATTTCCCTTCCACCTAGAATTACACATTCCTTACAATGACATAAATCCTAGTTTAAGAGTTAAGACTTCATCACCCAGAAAAAATTTCAACACACCTTTGCTTCTTCTAACATTTCTTGTGTTTCTTCTTGAGAATGGCTAATGAAAACATCACCAATCTGATAAGGTATCATTAAGCAGTCGTCATCTGCAAGCATGATGTCCTCACAAGCATCTTCTAAATTCTGGAGTTGTTTCTATAAATGCAAAAGTAAACAGCTATGAAAAATGTATTCGAAATTCCCTAATAGAGGCTAAAAGCCAATTTTAATTTGGGCATATCAACTCTTTGAGGGACCCTTCCACAAAGGTATTATCACACTAAACTAAGACTTCCTTACATTTTTAGACAGCATTTCATAAGGCAGCACTTAAGAGCTCACTGACTCACTGTCCTCTACATAGTTCCAGACTGCTGTAAGCCTCCTATAGTGGACAGCGGGTACCCATGGCCACTTAAAATATCTCCTTAGTTTGTTCCTGTGAATCCTGTCTTCCAATACAGAATAAAAACACAAACACAAACCTGCATTTCTCAACCTTGCTTGATGATAGGAGGAAAGCAAACAGTAACATAAATTCCCCTAATCAAATGCACTTGAACTTGACTTCAGCTCAGAGAGCTGCATGAGAAGAGGCTGGGCACAAGGCCTGACATCCAGGGTGGGACAGTATCCGCATCATGGAGGAGGCAGCTGGGTGACAACAGCAGCTCCATCACCAGCACAGGCCTCTGAGATGTGGCTCCTGGACCCTCAGCCTACAGCCACACCCCTCAACAATCTACACGTCATCTCACCTCCCTTAACCAGTGTCTCCCTTCCCTAACTAGAGTATATCATGTCGTCCACCACAAATATCATCACGTATCATTGAATTTAGTTTTTAAAAGTGATAGCATGGAGAACTTTTATTTTTCTTAAATAAGATCCATATTTTCAGTTACCTTTTTTACTTCTATTTCTTCCTTCAGCTCTGTGATTCTACTTGTATTCCGTGCAAATTTGTTTATCTTTTGTTGATCTTCAAAAGTAACATTGACATCTTCTGCAGCCTGAAAAAAACATTTAAATTTTTGGAGAATTGATTTTAATGGAGAAGCTATAGGTTAGTTTTTACTATAACTCTGAAATAACTCAGTAAACTACTTGCCCTCAGAGAGTCCAGAATCACAAGGAGTTCAGATTATCACAAGCACATGCCTTACTAAGTTTCTGCTCCACGAGCTTAAGATTTGTTCATGAACATATAACCTCTTCTGATATTCTATGGAATAATGCCTAGGCTGCAAAAACATTTCAAATGTAAACAACAATTAAGAATAAGTCCTGAATCAAGTCAGTCAACATTTGGCCTCAAGCAGAATTTCTCAAATCAGACCATTCTTTTAAAATAACCCAGGGAGCAAAAGTGATGTGGTATTTAAGCTTGGTAAATGCCTCTGACTAGTTTAGTCTCTCAAAGTAAAACTTGCTTTGCTTGTTGAGGCAATCTGACAGCTTCTATCATTTTTAATCCAACTGATACACTGGCTTTAGGGTCACTATGCATTTCGTGACTATATTCCACATACGCATAGTAAAAATTATGTTCATTTTAATGTAGAACCTGTTTATGTGTCTTAATTATGAATAAAGTATAACTCACTGTAAAATGATAAAAACTGAATATTTTTAAACTATGTGATTAAATTTGTAAATAAAATTAGGCTGCTGAGATGACAAAGCATCTATGAAATCATATGAATAGCTAACATTTACTGAGCACTTACTATGTAAGAAGAACTTTCTAAGTCCTGTATCATCTCTGCTAATCCTCCAATCAACCTTAATAAGTAGATCATTAGTATCACTATTTTACAGTTGGAGAAAGTGTGGCGCAGAGAGGTTAAGTAATTTGCCCAAAGCCATACAGCCAGTAAGTGGTAAAGCTCAGTTTCAATCCGCGTAGTCTGGCTCTAGAGTCCAGACAGGTCCATGAGCTCTTGGAAATAAAGGCGAAAGAGTGTGAGTGTGTATGTGTGTGTGTTTGTTCACACTCAATCATGCGTATCTGCAAGAGGTAGCTGAAGTCCATGACTTTCATCAGATTCTCAAAGAGGGACCATATGGTTTAAAACAATTTTTAGATACCAGACTACCTTAGAGTTTCCCCTCATTTATAAAACAGGAACAAGGGCACTTGATCATAATTTAAAGGAGGAAGTTGATATATAGTTATAGCTTCCACAAGCACTATTTTTAGCTCTTGCATGTAACAGTAATGGTTCACAATAACCACACCCCATCCTCTCACCTGGTCTCTCATGATCAACAACATAAAATATGCACACTTCCGTTTCTTTTATTTGAAAGGCAACCTGTTGTCTCAAGCAACGTGGAGCTCAGTGGTCGGGATATAAAGACACTCACCTAGAATTTAGCCCTCCCCTGTCCCAGGCTCTCATCAGCCAATAAGTACGCATCAGGCTTATTATCATCAGAGACTCAGCAAATATCTTCAAAAAAATCCTTACATCACAATATACATATAATTTTGAATGTTCAACCTTGTGCATCATTTTTATGAGTATGGAGGTTGGAAACACTGAGCTACACTACAGAAGCCAAAGCAAGGTCCATGTGCACCGGGTGTGTTGGCATTCAAGTCACCTGCCTACACAAGGACTCTTCAGTTCCCTAAAGGAACACAGAACAGAGAATTCCAGCGTTCCTGCTCCTGCAGAATTTAGACACGCAGTCCCTGAAGGCCTGAAGATGTATTTATAGATGCATTTGTCATCGCGAGACTTTAACGGGGCAATCCCCGTGAAAGCACCCAGCAAGGGGCTTGCCTGAAACGCAACGGGGGCTTAACCCATTGTTTCTGAATCGGAATCCAAATCATGTTCCATCAGACTCACTGATGCACGTTTTCTGAAAAGTTGCACAGAGAGTTTGGCCACCTGCCCTCTATCTTTCCAAAGCAGGCGTTTTCCTGTGGCCTCCCCGACAGCAGCCCCAGCACGCGCGGGCCCTGCAGCTCACTTCCGTGGCGGCGGCTGCCTCACGGGGGTTAAGGGCTCAAGTCGGAGTGGGAGGCAAACCCGCGGGCGCCGCTTACACTGCACGCTGCCCGAAAACGAGGAGCCAGCACCTTCCATGACTAGCAGCAGCGGCTTCCGTTTTCATCTCACTGATCTAGAACACTCCTGCGTTACTGGAAGCACCACGCTGGCGGCGGGGGCGAGGGGTTGGGTACTAATTCCTCACGGGGGGGGGGGGGGGGGCGCAGACTTTGAGAGGTCCACTCACCCCCTGAAACTGTATGCAAAATGGTGTGTATTATACATGCATTCTTCTGGAAGAGTCTTCATGGCTTTCATCGGATATTTAAAGGGACCCACACCCCCAAAGATTAGGAATTCCTGCTTTAAGAGAAGCTAGATGCAGTTACTGCCGCTCACAAAGCCAAAATAACTGAAGGAGCAAGGCGTTATTTAGCACTTGGGAAAGCACAGAGCGAGCAAACAGTGTATTCAAATCCAAGCACGCAGGAACCTTGCACAAATTGTTCGATTTTCTGAAACCACCTCAAGTTTGTCACCTGTAAAAATAGAGAAGCCATTTCTACCCTGCAGAGGTGACAGAATGAGCCCTCTGGCACAGGGCCTGAGGATGGACTTTGCCTTTCAATAAATGACAGCTATATGTTTTATTTCCTGAATGACATTTACCAAAAATCATCAAAAAGAACAGACCCAGATGTGAAAGAAAATTCTGCTAGGTCTCAGAGGAATAGGACTCCTCAAGATTCAAGGTGAAAATGTAAATTCTCTGCACCCTGATTGCACCCTTATCTGGAGAATCAGTCTCTCATGGGACTTTGGGAGGACAGGGAACCCCACTCCGTCAGACTCCACACCGAGTCGGGGTCTCACCTGCAGAGCCTGCACTGACAGCTGGGTCCCTCGTGGTTCTAAAAACCTAAAAGGCAATTCTGGCCAATTTAGCCTGCTTGTATTTTTGGTTTTTAAAGGTACCTACCCAGTTTCTACAGTAGAAATTTTTGCTTAGTATTTTTATTCACCTTTCATGCATACAGTCATGTGTATTATGTAGTGTTTCCTATGTGTGGGGCACTGTGAAAAGAGGATTCATAAGGGTCCTCCCTTCGTGAATATCGGCGAGCTTACATTCCAGTAGAGAAGGTGAGCAAAAAGCAAGGTTTTTTGCTAGGTGGGATACTTTGATGGTGAAAGTAAAGTAGGTGAGAGGGTAGAAGCGCTGGGGGGCAGGGGGTGGAGGGGGCTTCTCGGAGGAGGCATTTACACCCGATGACAAACAGAAATCATTCTTCGGTCTCCCTCACGGCCAAACACCAGGTTTGAGAAAGCAGAACTTCAGAGACGATGGGACTGAACCCTCTCACTTTCACATTTCTCCAGAAGAAGTCATGACCCACTGGGAAGCGATGGGTTATAGATATGAAGGACTCCAGATTGCCAACAATTTTTATTATTAAAGTTGAAGGGCTGGCTAGCCCTAGGATATTTCAGTCTCACTCACTGGCATGCCTCTGTTTTCCCTTAGAGTGGGAGGGAGGAAAAGGCACCCGCCACTAACCTATCAGAAATTGTGCAGAGCACCGGAAACATCATCTACAGGAAGACACTGCATCTATGAGAGCCCTACTGAGATAAAGAAGATGTTCTTTTATGTTTTGGCTGCCACCTACCCCTCCACACATTCTTTTATCACCGTGGTTCAACCTCTTCCCCACCACCTCTCTGGCCACCCTTTTATCAAGGTCTGTGCTCCCTGTCTGGGATGCCTCCCTGCCTTTCTAACACTCTCTTCTCCTCCTTAGGGAATCAGAGAGATCCCACCTTCTCGGGAAAGCCTTCTCTGATCTCAAGGCAGACCTTATTCCAACCCTCACATTTCACAAGCACCTTTCTTTCATAGTCCTTACTGGAGTTGTCAATTTTGCAGTTCTCTGTGTGACGACTGAGCAATGCCCACCTCTCCCCAGAGCGTTTGAGTTCTACAATGCTCAGCTCTGAGGATCAGGGGAGAAAACTTCATCACTGCTCACCATTGTTATGTTATTGCCATCGCCTAAAACTGAGACTGTACCGTGGCACATGCTCCAAAAGTTGGTCGAATGAATAAAAGGAAAAAATGCTGGTAATCAAAGATGTTGCAATCAAGCCCGGGGTTCGAATTATTCTTCTACTATTTTCTTTAACACTTACCGCATCTCTCTGGACTTCAGTTTCTACATCTGTCAAACGAGGATGAACCACAACTACTGTCTTCTGTGGAAAGGCCACACCTAACAGAGGGCCCAATTCAAATACAAAACAGAGGAGGCCAGGTGAATCTCATGTAGTTTCATGCCTGTCTGAATCACCATGGCCCTAAACTCTACTCTGGAACGCAGCAAGAATCTGTGGACGACAGACCAGTGGGATGAGCAACTCATCCTTGTTCGCCCGGGACTTTCCCAGTTTTAGCACCCTCTCAATCTCAGGCAAACTGGGACGGACTAGTCACCCTACACTGAGAGCAGGCGGCTCAGATGATCAGGTGCTGTGGATGGGAAAGCAATGGAAGCAAGCTCCGGGCTGGTCTCAGGAGTGGAATGAAAGCAAGCATGCAGGAAGCCTACAAAGCAAAGCCCTTCAGCCAGGGGACTCTCATCAGACACCATGGATGTTAAAAACAGAGGCTCTGCAGAGACAATGCCCGTGTTTACAAATTTAAATCCTAACTTTGCCTCTATGCGTCAGTTTCCTCAACTATAAAATAAGGATAAAACCAGCGCCATCCTAAAAAGGAGGATAAGATTAAAATAAATAATGTATGTGCACTGTGCTTAGAACCGTGCCCAGAGCACGGTAAAGCCTCAAGAAATATCGGGTGTCCAATGTCACTACTTCCTTGGCTCTCTCCATTTTACTTCTCTCCTATCTAGACACCTTCACGCATCTAGGTAGAATTACTGAGTTATAAGCTCTGAAATGGGAGTTTTGCTTCCTTAGGACGATGAAAGGTGGGCTTTGGGAAAAACAAAATAAAACCTGAGTCTGAACTCCAGCTCTGCGTATTAGCTGAGTCACTTTGAAGCCACTAACCACTCCCGTGTCTAAGTTTCTCCATCTGTAAAGTTGGGGGTGGGGGGAGGTGGGAGAGGGACGTCCCTAGCTAAGTTCCTGGAAGGATCAGAGATAAGAAACGGGCGGCTTCTGGGTCCTGGCCCATCGTCTACCCTCAGTGTACATGGTTTTAGCCTGGAGGGCGCAGGGGCATCGGGTGTGGATATGGGTGGCTCAGGACTGGGCACTGGGGCTCGGGGGCCAGACACTCCGGAGACGCGGGGTCCTGCTCTGCTCCTTACAGCTGCGTGACCTTGGGCAGGTGACTCCACCTCTCTGGGCCTCAGCTTCCCCGTCTGCAATGAAGGTGCGAGGAGCACCCATCCTCGTGAACCTGTGCGGGAAACTGATGACCCAGGTAAAGCGCCCAGCGTTGTGGCCAACCGCAGTCAGCCCGGCCCTCCGGCTGCCCATACCCCGAGGACGAGGCCTGGGCGGCGGGGTCCTCGGACTCTGCAGGGTCATCCTCGGCACCGCGACAGGAGCCCCCGAGTCCTCTAAGGGTCTCAGCCCGGGCGCCCCGCCTCGGCCCCAAAAGACCCCAGCGCGCCGGGCGCGGGCGGGCCTCGCCCCGGAGCCACCCTCAGGGCCGGGAGCCTCGGCCTTGGGCCCCACGCCGGGCTCCCGCGCTGCGCGCCCCCAGCATCCCACAGCGGGTCCCCGCCGGCCGACCCCGCCCGCCCGCCGAGCATCCCGCGGCCGAGCGCCCCACTCACCGCCTTCTTCATGGTGGCCGCCATCTTGGGACTGGACTACGGCGCGAGCGGGGAGGGTCCTCACGGCCCGCCCCGGCCCCGCGCCCTCCCTCGCTCCGCGTCGGCCGAGGACGCCCGCAGAACAAAACGTGGCCTCCACACTCCCTCCGACTGGATCTTCGATCAGTGATTCCTAACGTCTGGGGACTCGGGGAGGAAATGTATCCTGGAAGGACTTGGTACATGCCAATTAAAGGGACAGGCGTCTCCCTGTGGGCCGACAGAAACTGGGGGTGTGGCGGACGGCCGCAGGTTCCTGCAGCGGCCAGCAGGGGGCGCCCAGCGCACAGAGACCGCAAACCGACGGAAGGGAAATTCCTTTCCGTCAATCCCACAAACCTCCCTAAAAAAAGAGCTGGGAGCGAATGACCTTGGCAATAGCATGTGAGCTGTTTGTGCCCTGATAATTCAGCTGGTATAAAGGAGGAAGTACCCCCAGAAGTTAATTTATTCAACAGTACTATTCAGCAATTACTCTACTCTGGCACGTGTGCAGCCTGATTTTTTTTTTTTCTTTTTTTTTTGTCTCTGGATCCCTTTACGCTCTTAAAAATTATGGAGGACTGCCAAAGAACTTCTGTTCTATATTCATCGATGTTTATCATTCTAGCAATTAGAGCAGAACTTTTGAATGTATTTATTAATCAAAGATAATTTAAAAACTCATTGCATGTTGTGACATTTTGAAATTAAAAATAAACATATTTTCTAGGACAAAAAGAAATGTTGAAAAGAATGGCATAGTTTTACATTTTTGCAGATCTCTGTAATGTGTGGCTTAATGGAAGTTCAGATTCTCATGCCTGCTTCTGCAGTCAGTCTCTCACAATATGTTGTTTAATTGACATATATGAAGAAAATCTGATCTCACCTAGATATGTAATTGAAAATAGGAGGTCCTCCGGGATCCCCTGAAAATATCTCCACAGTTTGAGAACTGCTCTAGACAAGTCTTCTTTCTCAAAGTCCCAGTTTCCTCTTTGGTGAGTGGGAGGGCGGGGCCTCATAGCCCCCTCTGCTTTCCCTTCCACAGCACTTGCCCCACGTGGCATTGCCAATTCTGCTGCGGTCCCAGCTCCAGACCCCAAACCTGCTGCATTATATCTTCCCCGTGCCCAGCTCATATGCTCTAAGTATACATTTGTCGAATAAAGACGTTTCTTCAGGGTTAAATCTTTTCAAAGGATCTGGCTCATATTGGCAGCTCCATCAATGATACTCATTCATTGAAAAATTCACAAATTAGCAAAATTTAAAGGCACTGCAGAAATGGACAGCGGAGGGGGAGACAAAACAAAAAAGTGCAAAATCATTACAAAGGGTGCCAAGGGCATGAAGGGGAAAACAAATGAGGTGCTGAGACAGAGAAGAACAGAATGGAGGGGTTGGAGAGAGGCTCTTAGCTGGGAGGAGGAGGGATTTCTCAATTTAAAAAAAAATAATCTGTCTTTTAAATTTAGAATAAATATATTTTAATAGAGCATTTAAACATCTCCGACTTAAAGTGAATACCAGCTTCACTTGCTAAGGGAGGAGATCTTAAGTAAATCTCCACTCTGGGAGGCCCAGCCAGGAAGCTTTCCTTCAACACATCCAGGACCCAGAAAGAGCAGCACCCCTCTTTAAGCACCCTTGTAGCCCCCCACCCCCTGGACATTTCCTTTTGAACTCTGTCTCCCCTGTTACATTGGGAGCATCCACGGAAACAAAGTTTGTTCCTTCATCTCTGTAATCGCAGCATCAATAATCGCAGGGAAGTAGGTACAAATATTAGCGAATGAATAAATGGTGTACGGAATGAGTGACTGTGTATTTAGGAATTCACACCGTAATGTATGATACAATATAGCTGTTGGTGGATTCATTCAGTAACAATGTACAAGAGTCCATAGAATATCTCCATTCACTTTTTTTTTTTTTTTTCCCAGCTGGTAGCTCTAGTACTATGTGCCTCACAGTGATCATGTGGACTCGTGGCCTGAATAGCTCTCTCCTCCTTCACCAGGTGGCGCTGTGACTCCAGATTCTGACATTTTCTTTTCCTTTTACAAACCCTCAGAAACTGTCCACATTCTTGTCTACGCTGCACCAAGCAAGACTGCACAAGAGCAAGGAAACCGCTCTGTCTCTGAGCCAAAATATAATCATCTCTCTCAAGTTTGAATTCTCACCTTAGTTTTTACTGGAAAAAAGCGTCACATTTTCCCCAACCCCTCCAGTGTATATGCATTGTTCTAAAGTCTTTATGAGACTTTCACTAAACTGTTTCAAAGGTAATTTGGGTCTTGAGAAAGGAGTCAGAACTTGTTATAAGGAGCATTCACAGCATATCTTCAAATTAAAATATAAATTTCCTAGCGTGATTCATTCAGCAAGGATCTGCCCGGAAGCTGGGACACACCTAGTGTTCAGCCAGGCAGCCTCTTCACACAGGTGCTGCTCAGACAAGGAACTGTTTTGCAG
Source organism: Camelus ferus (assembly GCF_009834535.1). NCBI lineage: Eukaryota > Metazoa > Chordata > Mammalia > Artiodactyla > Camelidae > Camelus > Camelus ferus. The sequence continues at coordinate 8,526,195 of NC_045714.1, read as the reverse complement.
TGAAGTGGGCAACTGACGTGTTTGTGACCATCAAATCTCTCTTGAATACTTTTCTCTATACTTGTGGGAAATTTCCAGGTCACAGGTGTCACTTCTCCATTCTAGAGGTCAGAACTCAATTTCCTAGCATCTTTGAAGCTGGGATGCAGGTCTGAGGATCTAGGTCCAGACAATCATATTCAGCAGAGGGAAACACTGCTCTAAGAGAGCAGTGAGAAGAGGTGCCAGGTGCCTGGGGAATCCATTCCCGGTAATGGGGGCAGCCTGGCAGAGGGAGGAGCAGGAAGGGAGTCCCAGCAGGAGGTCCTGGCCTTAGTGACTCAGTCCCAGAGGTGCTGAGATGGTCGCAGCCAACAGTCCTGCAAGGTCATCTCAATGTCATCCTTAGATGCTTGCCTTCACTGCAGATTCCTCAGCCCTCACAGAGGCTCTGTGTGCATTCCAAACCCCTTTTTCAGATTCTTCAATGGCTGAGTCTGGTACAGGATTAGATTATTTGCCACAAAGAACCTAAAAAGATGTTATTTTAAGAGAAAAGTTATTCCTTTGTCATGGCAAATTCAGCCAAGACAATCAGGAAGGGATGGAATGACAAAAAAACAAACAAAAAGCTGCAATATTGCTTAGGCTGTTGTGAGGCAAAATGCTAGCTGACGGAGAAAAACACCCTTACCATATTGCCATGGGACACACCAATTACAATCACGGACCTGGTGCTGACTTTCAAGGCTTTGGATCGTGTAAATCACATACTCAAGTAACCTGCAGGCTGCATTTGTGTCAAACTGGCACAGGCTTCAATGAAGAAACAAGGCTGAGGGGATATTAAAACCACAACGAAGTCGGCTCAAGCCCACAAACCAGCACGACCTCCCCCCACCATCATGTAACCATCAGCTAGTGGGGGTTACACGTGTAAATGAAAGACAGAAAACAATTAACAGAGAAAAGTGATCCCTCAACTGCTGCTTAATGCTTGTAAAACCTCAAAAAGCGTCATGACTAATCTCTTTGGAGAAATGCGGTTCACGTTCAGCCATAAGCGAAGAATGAGATGGAAGGCGTCACGGAAACCATTGCTGTCAATCACTGATGTCTCTTCAGTCTTTCCCAGGGCAAAAGAGAAATAAAAAATCAGCCCCTGACCTCACACTCATACACGGCCACTCGGAAAAAAGATGGATGCTTAGAAACGGTTAGAGAGCAGTTTAATTAAATGAATAGGCACTTTTATTGTTTTAAGGATAATTCTATTTCTGGCCACCTGTTCTGAGAAAATAGGTCTCAAACCAGAAATAGAATCTTTGTACAAGTGTGTTTATTAAATCAGTTAGTTTATAAGAATGAAACATTTGAACAACCCTAAGGGTTCAGCCCATAAGATGCCCACAATAATATGCTTTTATCATGATGTCGGTTTTGAAAAGTAGTGACATGGGAGAGCCAAGCTGAAAAACAGATAGGATGCAAAATTCCAATCCCAATTTTGTTCTCAAAAGCTCATCTGTAGGGATATAGATGGATATACTTAGAAAAATATAGAAATGAAACACATAAAAATGTTAATATACAACAGTGGTTTTATAGCTGCGTGTCAGGGATTCAAGGTGATTTTTTACTTGACCTTTACAGCTTTTTCTACATTTTTCTAAGTTTTTGGACTACTTTTTTACTCAGGTAGAAATCAATATTAGTTTTTTGGGGGGGTGGGAAGTAATTAGGTTTATTTCTTTATTTTTAGAGGTGGCACTGGGAACTGAACCCAGGACCTCTTGCATACCAAGCACACACTCTATCACTTGAGCTACACCTTCCCCCCAATATTAACGTTAACAGATGTATAATAATGTCAGACGTACTGGTAAGTGATAAAATCAAGCTATAAAATGGACACATTGTGTTTCTACCTAGAATTTTTAAACCTACCCATAGATAGAATATATAGGAAGAAATATGTAAAACTCTTCTCAGGGTGGTGACATGAAATGCAATTATTTTTTCTCATTTGTACTTTCTCAGGTTTCATTTGATGATTACGTGTTACTTTAATAACATCTGGGAGACTTCTTTTTTAAGACATGACTGTGCATTCATTTTCTCAGTAAAGATAAGGAAGGTTAGGTAATTCTCACATTCCGCCCATCTGTGATGCTGTTCAGTCATCAGAAGCAAAGGATGTAAGTCTAAATAGGTCCTCAGCATTATTGTCCTAAGTTTTTGAGAAGGAACAAGAAGCTTTCTGAGATGTTCAGCAGTTAATTACATTTTTCTAAAATTTCTGCAAATTTAATCCTTAATGTGATGAGCACAAATCTCATAAAACATGACTGCTAGAAGAAATTACATTTATTTGCTTAATCTGTAAATGTTTGTTATAAGAACTGATTTTTGCCCACTTAACCTGTAACTAAGTTGATGTTCTTTTTGATAATTAGGCCCACAGTATAGAGAAGGATGTGGAGATACAGATATAGATTGATAGCTGGTCTCTTCTTTGTAAGAAAGCTTTAGACTCCCTGAGTCTAGTTTTCTCCAATACACTGCTCAGAGTAAAGGGTGCCTCTAGCAGATTCAAGTCCAAACACGGAACAAATACAATACTGTCGTGAGAGTGAATTGCTCTTGCGCGTGTGCACGTGAATTACAGCAGGTTCATTAAACTGATTTTCTTATATGCTTTCTTAAGTTAAAAAGGATGACCAGAGACAGTAACAGCTAGTACATTTAAGATTCGTTACAGCTAGCCCTGTGTTGGTGAGGACGAGAAGGAAAAAGTTAAGACTATTAGTATTAGCATCACGTAAGGAGCTCAACCTAAGGGAACAGTGGAATTATTTAGGTGAAGTCAGACTATGAAGGGTCTAAATGCCACAAGAACCCATTTGTGCTTTATTATTCAGACAAAAGTTACCTGTAGGATGCGGATCTCCACTTATGTATGAGTTCCTATTTGCAGAGCTGAGGTAGAGCTATTTTGCAAAGACACGGGAGAAGAGGGAGAGCCCCTAAATCAGCATTGACATTGAAAAGAGGCTTTGTTTTTATTAAGCACTTCATATGCGTTGGGTTCTTAACTTCTGCAAAGTCATTCTGTCCGAATTACAGGTATGATTTCCATTTCACAGATGTGGACCAATGGGTCATTTCTCCAAGTTCCTAGAGCTGATACAGCTATTATATGATAACATGAGAATACAAATCCTGGTTAATTTCAACTATACTATATTTTCCCATTCTTCATAGGAAATATTAAGTATTACACCTCTCAAAAACAATCCTGTCCCATTTACTATAGAACCAACTCTGTTTAAATAAATTTTAATACTTGCCAAGTAATTATGACATCTGGTTATGTTTATAAAACCAGATTCTACCTGTATTTTTTGTGCAATTTGGCAAGATATATAGGACAGCATGTCAATGAAAATTTCCCTTTGTATTTGAAGATCCCATTCAAATAAAATGAAAAATATTAGAAATGCATTTGAATGATGCATAAATGGGAATTAATGTATAATTAATATGTAATGCATTGATTCTCTTTGTTAGGCTTCATATCCAATTGCAACTCTTTCTTACAGACTTCATTTTATAATAGTGTCTCTGCTTAGGGAGAGGAAAAAAACAAAATTGTGTGCATCAGACCCCATGTGATTGTCTGCCCAAGAGGAATTACTCCTCCTGGATGTGAAGTATTTGCTTCCCCACCCACATGCCTTTCCCCTCATTGGGCAATAGCCCTGGTTTTAATTTAAGGGTCTTCCTCTTACTCCCTGTGATTATTAGTTTTATATGTTACCTTGACTGGGCCATGGGACACCTAGACATTTGATCAAACATTATTCTGGGTGTGCCTGTGAGGTTGTTTCTGGGTAAGAATAATATTTGAGTTGGTTGACCGAGTAAAGAAAATCACCCTCTCTGACAAGGGTGGGCCTTGTCCAATCAGTTGAAGACTTGACTAGAACAAAAAGGCTGAGTAAGAGGGAACTCCCCGCTGCCTGACTGCTTAAGCTGGGACATTAGTCTTTTCCAGCTTTCAGACTTGAACTAAAACATTGGCTCCCCTGGGTGTCCAACTTGCCAAGAGCAAAAACAAAAGAACAGGGCTGAATCCAGTGGAGCCCAACCAGCACCTAAGTACTAACTCCCCCCATTATTACATAAGACTAAATAATCCCCTTTGGGAAATTTCCTGGATTAAAGTCTCAGGGAACTGTTCTGTTGAAGGACTGAGTCAGACCAGGTGTGTGGCCAGAGGCGGGCTTTCCCTGAAATGCAGGGATGGCCGTACTGCCACTCATCACTGGAAGAGGTCAGAACTTCAGACCAGGTGAAGCAAAAACTTTTTTTCTCACCTGAACCCAGAGTTTGAGTGTCAGGTGGTGGGAGGGGTAACCCTGGCCTTATTCACTCCCTCATCCATTCTCCACACTTTTATTAAATGTCACTGGGACCAGGCACGTATCTGCGGGGCCCAGTGCAAAGTGCAAATGTTTGTGTTGAGGGGGAGAAGGTTGTTCAAACATTATTAAAAATTCCATTACGGCAACAGCAGAGCGTTAAACCAAGTATGAGGATCTTCTGAACAAGGGGCCCTGTGTGGCCACACAGGTCAAATGTGACCCCTGCACGTGATCTGGGGGTCAGTCATCCTGCTAAGTCTCAGGCAAACAGCAGCGAACAAAACACACATGGCCCCTGACCTCATGGACCTTCAAGTCCAGGCTAGGATCCATGCTGTTCCCCCCAATCAGGACTCTGTCCTGGGTATCTTTCACAGTGGGAGCACTTGCTGTCATGAGTTTGATTCTTGTAATTAAATACTTTTTCCTGCAGTCTCCTTCCTCTATCTCTGGAGCTCAGAGGAAGAATCAGCGATAGATTCCAGTTCAGGGAGGGGGAGGTGCCGGGGAGGCAGTCTGGCTATGCTGAGCGATGTCGCGTGTGTCCCTGGGAAGCACGCTGGTCTCCAAGGAGCGGCTTCCTAAGGGATTGTCAAGAATCATTTTAACTATTAGCAACAGCTGAGTTATAATCTGATTTACAACCTAACTGCTCAGTTTATCTGACTCCGTGGAGCTCCCAGTTCAACACACAGGAAGTTCCCACTGCTTCTAATGGTCTTTATACCCAAGTGTTTAACACAACTAGCCTGTCTGTGCCATCTCTGAAGATTTTGAGTCCAGGACTGCTGAAATCCACTGATACTCGCCCACTAACAGTTACAATATTCCTCCGAGACATTTTCAGAGAACATCTCTCTGCAGCCTCTCGAGCTTGCCAGGCGCAGGGGATGAGAGCTGCCAAAACCAGCACCAGCCCTGACTAGTTCTCCCAAATTGAGAACAAAAGGCAGGTGTGGCCATGGAAGGTGCGAGGGGCGCTCAGGTGCAGGAAGTGCCATTCATGACTCAGGTGTCTGGGGACTTCCTGTGCCTCTTCTGCCAGTGGGCGACACTGTGTACATTACAGGAACTTGTATTTCCCATCACTGGGCTGCATGAATTGCTCTTACCGTGTTCTTACCTGGGAACACTCACTTTGGCTAATGTTGTGATGGGTTCAGTAAGTTAATGATTAAGATTGCAGGAATTCTTCTCTGAAGATTTTACTTCTAAAGGAGAATCTTTATCTGCTGGAAATGCTGCTAAGCAATTCTATTTAAAATTTAACAAAAGAATAAAAATGGAATCGGAAGGTACATTTCATTTAAAAACCTCTAATTTCATATGTAAAAGTATAAGGCTTTATACTGAAGGCAGTTCATGATTAAGGAGTGGATTTTTTTTTTTTTTTTTACTTTTCAAAAGGGATTCCTTTTTTGTATGTATATTATACTTAAAAGTTTCCTTTTTAAAACAATTTCACTATTTTTTTCCTGGATGTTATGATTGTTTGTTTTGAATTCTGTTGCATTTCTGAACTGCCAGGAATGAGCTGCTAAAGCTTTCATTCTTTTTCTGAATCCCACGTAAACTTTCTTCCAAAATCAATGGTCACATACTGAAGCAGCATACTGCCTGCTGCTGTGGGACAAATGCCCTTCACGCCAGAAAGGAGCTGCCTCCTTGGACCCACACACTGAGATAACATTGTTCTCCTGGGCAACATAAACCAGTTTCAAAAGCTTCCAAGTTACCTAGAACAAAACAAGGACGCTTAGCCGAGACCGTTTTAAAGGAAAATGCTTACCCATCATAAACCCTCCTCCACTTAGTTATCTCCTCTGTCTTGGCTAAGAGGTTTGGAGTCGACTCATGGGAGGTAAAGTCTGCGAGGTTAGTATCCAAATGCAGAACATCATTTATTCTGAATGAGAACCAGGATGACTTTTGTGAACGATCTTGGGTGCCCGAGAGAGGGATGAAAATCTGTGACCCACACAGCTGCTTGAGAAACAAAAATGCCGGAGCGAATGGAGGCTTGAGAATTTGAAAGCAAGAATGCTATTCAGATAGCCTGGGGGCGTTCAGACGATACCAGCTGAGTACAGTCTGGGTCGCTGGGTCCTGCCATGCTGGTATTGACGATGCTTTAGCAGTGGGCTTCCGTTTTGGAATCTGTCCACACCCCAGGCTTGGCCATCCAGCCACACTTTTGCAAGCCCCTGTCCAGTTCTGCTGCTTGTAACTAAAAGATTCTAACTTGCGACCAAATCCACAAGTTTGGTCTCAGGCCTGCCAGTGGGAACTGTCAGGCCGGCAGGGCCCTCGCTTCACTTCTCTCTGCTCAGCAATTTCACCTTCCCTTATCTCTAAAAACCTCCTCCTCTTCTGTTTCAGTTATGTGGGGGCATAAGATGGTCTCCCCATAATTCCTGGTCAAGAGACAAGTTTGCACTGATGTGATATGTTTAGCTGTTTCCAAAATCCCCAATCAATGCTTCAGAGTAAGACTCCAAATGGCCACTTGGGTCAACTGTCCACCCCTCCTGGCCAGTCTATGGCCAGAACCCATCGTCCTGCTGCACCATGGAGCCTGCCAAGGGCCCAGACCTGTGGGGTGAGGGAGACATCCCCCTTAACAGACTGGCCTAACACTGCCAAAAAAGCCACTCCATCCAAGACGCCATTGTTACTTTTATAATGATTTTTCTCCTGTGCTGTTTCTGCTCTCCAGAGTGTAACCCCAGATAATTTCTCTGCCTATTCACCTCTATCTCCAGTTTCTTTCCAAGCTCTTCCTAACCCTTGATCATTTTAATCAATGCGTGTTTAATACCTTCCTCCTTTTCTAAAGCTTCCAGAATTGACATGTCTCCCTTGAAGTCATGGGCCTTCCCTTGGAGGAAGAGATGAACCCATAGAACCATGCAGAGTGCCGGTGGGAGAGGCAATGCCCCCAACAGAAGCCAGAAAACAGCCTGGAGGCTGGGCAGGCCAAACCAACCAAAGTTCATCTTTCTGATCCTTAGCTCTGTTTTGTTTTATTTTAAACACACCTTCAGAACAATTAGATTTCTAAGGGGCCCCATGCCTTTAAACTTTGTGCCCAAGAGTATTTTCTGCAGTGTTTGGTGGATCAGATGACTCGCAAGTAACTTCTATGTGGAGCATCTGGGGACCTGAGAAATTGACTGAAGTTCACTCCCTTCCGATGCTAATGAAAATGTGTGATCCCCAGAAGAAGCCGGTTCCACCTGTGAACTGGTGAATATATGCAAGGTAGTCCTCATAGCATTATTCAGTTTAATTCTTATTTTAAGCAGCTTGTATTTTAAACAACTTGGAATAATAAAAACGCCTCTGTAACACCAGAGCATGGCAACCAGGAACCATTTGATAATTAGGTTTAGAGACAAAAGTAGGGAATACTGTCCCTTTGTCTTTAGGGTGAATAAAACATCTCTGTGTTTCTGATGAGGATTCTTTGTGTGATTCTCTGTGCAGGGCTCCTTAAGCTGTTAGCTGTCAAGCTAATGAGCCCCTGTCCCTGGTCCTCCAGGTCTTAATGAGGCCAACTACTTCTCAAATGTCAGGTCCTTTAGAAGGGCCTTGACAGACAGCCGAAGCACGGTAACCATTCATACCCCCATTCCATCCCCCGTCTTATGTCGATCTGAAATTGTACTGTTTCTTTGATTACATGTGTAATCCATCTCCCCCAGTAGAGTGTGAGCTCCAAGAAGTCGGAGTCTGTCTGTGTCATTCATTATCGTATCTCCAGGGCCAAGAATGGTGCCAAGAATTGTAGGTACTCAGTAACCATCTGTTGAATGACTCCCCTTCCAAAGAATTCCATTCTACCTGGGTAGCATAAAAAAACAAATCAAGAGACCCCTGGAAATGTACATTAAATTATTTTTTAATGGAAAAGCCCATTCTTTTGGAGGAATCTGAGTGTTCATGTAGACATACAAGATCCCAAATTACTCTTCCCAGTTTCAGCGGGATTGGACTTTGATTGCCCTCCTCCTCCCTGCTGCAAACATCGTCACTGGATTTCGCCAAGAACTACAACACAGGAGGCTGCATAGCTGAGCTCTGCTGGGGGGAAAATCAGGTAATAAGATGTAAAAGGTGAGGGCTATTTGACATTTGTGCCACACAAAGTCTGCTTAAATACCCTGCTAGCTAAACACTTTTTCTCCCAAAGATAAAAGGACTCTTCTAGAATTTTCTTTAGAATTGCTCTCTTGGCCCGGCTCATGAATATTGTCAAATACCTAGGTATCCACTTTCCTTCTCCCTGCAGTTTACTCGCCCTGATGACGGAGATACTTTCTATCGTCTCCCTTTAAGGTGCCAGTCCCTTATGGAAGTACACACTTGGTGGTTCACATTAAAGCGCTGGCAAAACACAGTCAGAGCTCGATAACCCTTCATCCAAGTCCACAGCCATAATAAGATATGTCAAGACAGGCTCTTGACAAACAGGAGCGTAACAGAATGTACTTTGGGCAGAGAATAATTTGCAATAATAATCTTGTCATGGAATTTCCCCAATTTTCACCCTGATGGAATTAGCCAAGTTATATCATGCAAGACAGCAGAGAATGGGTATCTATGTGGTGATGTAATTTTAAAAGTGAATTATGAAATATATGTGGTACCAATGGAATTTTTCAAAATCAATGGATTTTTTTTATTAGCCAGCTTAACTTGATTCCGGATCAGCCAGTTATATTTAGCTCTTCCAAAATTAAAAATAATATTAATAATAAGATAACTAATATTTACTGAGTATTTACCATGTAAAAAGTACTGTTCGAAATACTAACTCCTCTAATTGATTTCCTCCATTTTCATGTGGAGATGCTTTATTACTTTAAAGAGGGCACATCTTCTCCACACAGATCCCAATTTCTCCATTTTGAAAAAAGAAACAACAAAATAAAATGTCCCTATATATATATGGTTTGTAATGAAACACAGCAACTGTGTTTCACTAGAACCACAGAATCCACCAAATCATCCACCTGAGACCTGTAAGGTGTTTGATCTTTGTAATTTTGCAACATGTTATTGAAACAGTATTTATTGAGCATAGTTTGGTCCAAGCATAGTTACAGGTACTGAGAATACAGCAGAGAACAAGACAGTCTTCCTGCCCTCAGGGACTTGGCCTCCTGAAGCAATCTAGAACTCAAGTTACAACATAAAACTACAATGTTATAATAATATATAAAAGCCACTATTATCCCCATTTAACAGATGAGGACAAGGTGAATTTACTTGGTAAAATATGGCATATGTAGCAAGGTAGATTCAAACTCAGGTCTGACTTAAACTCTGTAAGAAACAAATTTACTCACACAAAGTGGGAAGTAATACTTAGAACTGACATATTATGTGGGTAGAGATACAAAATACCTAACACACACACGTAGTAGATCATCAATAAATTCTAATTTGTAGTGAGAGTAAAATGACTCATAAACCTGAGTGTGTACCCTGTGTTTTTCACCTCCTTAGAAATGGAGCTTCTCTTATAATGATGAAACTTTACAAAAGTTCTCCCCATGTAACTGCATGTTGGAGGCTTTAAGATATATATTTTTTCAGAGTATAACTTTAATTTACCAACAGGGCTGAATTCTACTCAGAAATCATCAAGCATTCAGAGGCCAAACAGATGCTTGTGAAGGCAATGGTTGATTGTGTTTCACCTGATATTTCAAATCCTCATCTTAACCTTCCTGAGCCTTAGGTAAACCCCAGTTTCATGAATGAAGAAAGTAGTCTCAGAGAGGTTAAATAACTCACCTGAGGCCACACAGCTAGTGTGTGATGAAACCCTGGCTGTACTCCAAGCTATTATTTTTGTGATATAGAATTGCTTCCTATATGACGCTGAGAAAAAACCCTCCAGGATTTACCAACAACTTCTTCCTCAGAAAACAAAGACTGTATTGATACAAACCTTTCTCTTTTTATCCAGCAATGAGGAAATTGTCAATAATCAATTGCCTATTATGTGCTTATTGGATGTTAGCCAAGGTTGCCACCACTGTGTCATATGCTCTAGGAGGGACAAAAACAAGGAGACGATGTCTGTAATTTCAAGAATGTTTTTGCCTAATTACGCAGAGAACCCACATAAATGTAATAGAGATTATGACCATTATTTGAGAGCCCAATCCCTGTTAATTCTTAATAATGTTAACAATAAACATTTTAGAGACTTTAGTCTATGTCAGGGACGTTCAGTGCTTTGTCATCCTCAGAAAAACCCTACTCGGTGGGTACTCATTACAGCACTTCGAGATGAGGACGTGAGGCTTACAGAGGTAAAAGGAAATCATCCCTGGTTGACCTGGCTATCAAGGGGCTGAGCTGGGTTTTGAATTCCCCAGCATTTCTTTGCTGGTCTTCCGTTGGCTTCATTCAGTTATGCAGTTTCCTGAGTCAAGATTACAACATTAAGTTGAACACTAGGTATAATAATTTGAGGCATCTATGTTGCCTCTCCTGTACATAGTTTGCAAAAACTAAGACATACAAATCAGTAACATTGTAAGTAATATTTACTGAGCATTTGACTGTGCTAAGAACTGTAGATGGATTGTTTTTGAGTAACCCCATGACATTGGCTATTTTATTATTACTTTTTCCATGAGACGTGATCTTTGCTGTGAGGTTGGTTTTAAACACTGTGCATTTGACCGATGTGGAAAGTAAGTCCTCTGTCTGAAGGTTCCACAATCAGAAGGTAGATCTAGGACTCACGCAAGTTTAGCCAAAGCTTTGAAGCACAAATCGATGTATTACCATCTGATACATTCGAGGGTTGTGTGTTTTTCAGTACAGAGAACTCAGCCACTGCCTTCCTCAGAATCCGCCACCTCGCCCTCATCACACAAGCTCACACACGCACACACACATGCACACACACACACACACTTTGTCATCTGCAGTTGCTTGGTGCGCGGGCTGGAGTGTAATTATCCTTTCAGGACTTGGTAAGATTTCCCAGAAGAAAACAGAGGGCCTGGGCCCGTCTCAGTAATGATGCTGGGCATTTATGAGGCGCTGCAAGATCTCTCATTAGTGAGTCGCAGCAGGATGCCTGTCGAGATGACTCACCGGGACAAAGTAATGAGTGAGGGAGGAGGGCCAAGTGAGGAAGAGTGAGTTTCTGGGACAGGGCTTGGCATAGTCATTTTGAATTTAGCTGCACCTCATCAAGGATGGGTATGTGTTGATGTTAACCAGGTTTCTAAGAACCAGTACTGTTTTCCTCTCTGCAATCCAGTATACAAATTATTTCTCCACTGGTCATGAGAAGGCAATTTCCCCGAAAGAGGAATTTTCTTGCTGGCTAAAATGAGACAGTGATTGTCTGCACTTATAAGTATCCACTTGGAGTTTATAAAGCAACATGATGCTAAGCTCATATGAAAATCTAGCAAATCTGAAATTTTCTGCTTAAGCACACCCACAGAGAGAGAAAGAAAAGAGAAAACAAGGTGAGGGGAACAACTCAATAGCTGACATAACAAAAGTACTTGGCATTTCTTGAGCATTTACGATGTGACAAGCACCATGCGCCAAGCACCATGCGCCAGAAGCAAGGCACACAGGAGTGAACGGAATGGATCTTCTATTTGGGACCATTTATTCTTTGTTTGTTTGTTTGTTTGTTTTATTATTATTTTTTTGCCACCATTAGCACATAAAACATTGTATCCACAGCCCCATGCATACTGTTCCTGCCCACCTCCCTTTTGGAGATATTCCCATTTAAGGAATATTTCCAATATTCTGAGATACTCCTGGTTTAAGAAAAGGTCATGTAATATAGCATGATGCATGGATGTACATAGCAAAGGCTAAAACTGGAAAATCTGGGTCTGACTCCCACGAGTCCTATGAGGTCTGTGACATAGGGCAAATTATATAACCCTCTAAATTTCTACTTTTTTTTTTGTCATTGTGCTGAAATGAGAAAGTCTATGTAAATGTCTTGCTCAGTGCCTGGCTTATCATAGCCCTAGAAAGCTTATATTTGTATACTATGTAACACATGGTGTATTCGGTATAGTGCACATTACATATAGTATATAATCTATGGCATGTGCTACATAATATATACTATGTATTGTATATAGAGGTGTCTACATAAATAGATATAATTCTTTACTCAAGATACATCCAAAAAAACAGAGTTCATGCTCAAGTCGGACTGCAAAAGGTTTTCAAGAAACAAACTAAAAGTTTACAATAACTTAACCAGGGAAGGATTTGTTTTGTTAACATTAGGGTCAAAAAATTTATAGAAGAACGCAGTCACGTGACTGAAAAGCCCTGGGGGGAAACAGAACGTCCCTCACCTCCTCCCTGGCTGGCGGGGGTTTTTGTATTGGATCAAAACAAAAGAACACGAACCACTTCCAAACAATCGGCAAAAATCTCCGGCTTCTCTTCCTCAGAGAGGTCTAGTCTTGCCAGCCAGGGGGACTCTGGGAAGTGTGCATGCGTGTACAATGCGTGTTTCCGCGCTTGCTTAAGATGGACTTTGCAGGAGTGGGTGGGGGCCGCGTTTCGAAGCTGCAGATGCGTATCTTTTGCACAAGGTGGTCGGTGTCCAGAAAGAGGGAGGGCGCAGGTGGAAGGGGGAGAGGAGGCCCGGGCTCGACTGCAAGCTGTGCTTGAGCCGCTCATTTCACAACTATCCAAAGAGGTAACAACAACCAGGAGGAGTGCTGACTGTGAACAATTCAGTAGGCGCTTTACCTGCATTCGTTCATTAATAAAGGAATAAAAAAAAAAAACCAAATGGAGCAGCTAGAGAGGAAATTCCCCAAACTCAGGTCCTTGCCCAAGTTAAGACGCGATCCCCAGGTTAATCTTCTCTTTGGCGGCCTTTCACTAAGTCTCAAACCCTCCCCACCTTGGGAGGTGCAGAAAGCCAGCCTTCCAGCAAAAAGCAGTTCCGTCCAGGCTGGCAAAAACTGGCTCCGGGAGGCGCGCGGGCTCTCGGGCCCCCGGCTGGCGCCGGCATCCGTCCCGGGGCCGCACTCGGAGACCTCGCCCGCCCCGCAGGCGATTGTGCAAGCGCGGGGCTGCAGCCGCGGCCGCCACTGCCCGCTCCTGCCCGCCGGGGGAGGGCGGGGAGGCGCGCTCGGCGCACACCCGGTGAACTCCGGCGAGGGTGCCCTCCCCGGGGGTTATCTCCGGGGTGGAGTCCGCGGCGTTCCCGCCCGGAGAGCGGCGCACCGGTCACCCGAGGCCCGGGCGCCCTCGCTCACCTCGCTGACTCCATCCTATTTCCACTCCCACCCCACCCCACCCGGGTCCCGCGTCCCTTAGCCGCAACCCACTCTGCCCCACTTAGCGTGCTCATTGGCCACTCAGGGCCTGCCCTGTCTCCATAAATACATGGTCCCCGGCCATGGAGCTTGGAGAAGGACAGGAGGAAGGCTCAGCGCCAGCATCTCTTCTGTCCTCCTTGACACTTCCACTTCACGGCTCCAGATCTGGAAGTCAGACCCGCAGACCAACAGGCGGACCCACATCCCTTCCTTTCTTCCGAGAGACATCCAACTCCCGGCTGCGCTCCTCCAGCCCCTGCGGCCAGAGCTCGGCAGGCATCCGCTCACTGAGCCGGTCGCGAAGTACCGCGTCAAGCATCCTCGCCGAGGTCCTCTCTGTCTCTCCTCTGCCCGCTCCATCACATCTGTTGCTCCTCTTTGCCTCTCCTTCCTACAATCATCAAGCCTCCAAAACCCACCCAAGCCTCTTTGACAACCTCGCGCTTCCCAGTCCCCGCACATTCCCACGCGCCGGGTCTCTCCCGCTGCCATGAGCTCCTCCATCAGCAAGAGCCGCTCCCTTGCCGCCTTCCTGCAGCAGCTGCGCAGCCCGGGGCAGCCCCCTAGACCCGTGACATCCACCGCGTGCGCGCCGCCTCGGCCGCGGGAGGTGCCCCTCTGTCCCATGACGGAACGTGGCGAGGCGCAGGACGCGGCAGCTCTCCCCGGTCCCACCAAGTGGCCACTGCTGGGCAGCCTCCTGGAAATTCTCTGGAAAGGGGGACTCAAGAAACAGCACGACACACTGGTAAATGCCTCGCCTCATCCCAATTCCCTCTCCCTTCCCAGCCCTGCGCTCTAAACCCTCCCTGAGGTGCGCGATCTGGGAGCACCGGGCGCTTGGGTGTCCCCGCTGCCGCGGTCCCCGGTCCCCAGGAGGAAGGAGGCGGGAGGCAAGAGAAGCGCTCTTGGGCTGCAGGGAGTGCGCGCTGATCTGGCACCCTGCCCGCCGGCTGCAGGCGGAGTACCACAAGAAGTATGGCAAGATTTTCCGCATGAAGTTGGGTTCCTTCGACTCGGTGCACCTGGGCTCGCCGTGCCTGTTGGAAGCGCTGTACCGCGCAGAGAGCGCGTACCCGCAGCGGCTGGAAATCAAGCCGTGGAAGGCCTACCGCGACTACCGCGCGGAGGGCTACGGGCTGCTGATCCTGTGAGTCCGGGAGGCAGGATGGGGGCCGGTGGCTGGAAACTGGGAAGGGGCGGGAATTAGGGTTCCCTGAGGTTGGGTCCTTCTAATGCAGGGTGAACGCGGAAGCCCCTACCTGGTGCCGTCACGGGCTCTGGCGTGGACCAGAGTGGGGGGCGGCGCAGCTGTACTGCGCATCCAATACCTGTTTTCTCTCCGGGGACTGGGCTGGGCCAGGCCTTTCCGTCAAAGAAACGCCGAACAAATGTTTTACAAATTGTGGTGTTCAGACTTTTGGGCAGGATGAGATTGCCAAGCTAAAGTGCCAGGAAAACGTGTTATACAAACAAATTATCCCTTAAAATTCTCTGTGACCACCACCCGTTCTTGGAAGCTCAAACTCCAGAAATTAGCTCCTTTTGCTTTTGGCAATGACCTTTCTAAAGGGGACTGGGAGGTTAGGACCTAGATCTACTTGGAAAGCTGGGATGAGGAGGTTGCGTTTGAGAGAGAGAAATGCTATAATGTGGTATCATTCCTCGGCTTTAACATTGTTACTATTTAACAAGTTAGCACTCTTTTTACCCCCAAATTATAATGCCTAGTAGTTATATTTTTCAGGATATCATTATTGGAATTTAAAAAAAAAAGTATTAATGCATGGAGCATCACACGCTGCGTGGTCAGCCTTAGGGCAAGTGCAAAAGGGTTCCTGATGAGAACAGTGAATCTCTGTGTGTTATTTGAAGCCAATGGCAAAATTCTAAATTTGAGGTGTTCTGTGAATGTGTCTTTAATGGGTTGAAAGAAGACAAGATTTTTCCTCAAATAGGTCAGGGTTGCTGGTGAGGGGGATGTTCAGGTGCCCACTCTTACTGCTGGGAACTGAGGCCACTGGCCTCCCAGTTCAACCCCAGCAAGAGCACCTCAAAAGCCCTGAACCTGAATTATCTGGACTTCATCTTTCAGGCGCCATCTTTGGCCCAGAGGAAAGGTGCTTATTCATGTTCCCAAATGTTCCAATGCAAATATTCTCTGGCTATTTCTTGGCACGATTATTCATTCATTTGATTATATAGTTCAAGCAATTGCAGAGCTAGAAGTATCTTTGCTTCTTTGTTCTTTTCCTTTCAATTTGCTCTAAATTCTGCTTCTCTCCCAGGGAAGGAGAAGACTGGCAGAGGGTCAGGAGTGCCTTTCAAAAGAAACTAATGAAACCAGTGGAAGTCATGAAGCTGGACAACAAAATCAATGAGGTTTGCAGGCTGGAGTTAGCCTTTCTGGTTCCCTTGGGAATGGGGGGGGATGTTAATGGAGCCTCAGGTCGCAGCTAAAAGTGTACAAGAAAAAGCAGGCAATTGGGATGATTCAGGGGTCTCCTTTTCTCCTCATTCCTCTCCACATCCTCCCCCCCAAACCCTTATTCCTCCCTGTCTTTTAAAGTAGTATCTCCATGAGGGAGCAGTTAGGAGCATAGACTTTTTTTTTTTTTTTGGAGCATAGACTTTGACATACCCCCTAATTATGTAACCTGACTGTACGATTTAACATCCTCAGTTTCCCATTCTATAAACTGAGAGTAACAATTCCCACTCCATAGGTTTACTGTGAGGATTAAATGAGATAATGCCATAAAATTCCTAGGTAGCGACATTTGAACTGGGTTTTGCAGGATGACTAGGAGTCTGCAAACCAGAGAAGGGAGAGAAAGTATTCAGGCAGAGAGAATGGCCTCCTGAAAATATGGTGGCATGAGATGGTGTGTTCAGAGAACAGTACATTCAGTGCAGCTGAAGTGACGCTCTCTCTGAAATGATGTTGGGCAGAGGGCCAGTCTTGATAAAGTTTTTGTGCCACGCTAAGGTAATGCGGCATTATCCTTTAGCCAACAGGGGGCCAAGTGGGGAGAGATTAAAGCATACAGTGATCTATTTTTACTCCAGTTTACTCTGAGTGTTTATTTTGAACTGAACCCATATAAGATGGTATAGGTGAAAGATTGCAAAATTCATTAGCTTCCAGGGGCCACCTGATTAATACAAGTGTATAAGGCAGATCCAGCAGGGATTTTAGCAAACAGAATAGTGCATGACCTTTCTAGAGGGGACAGCTGCCCCAGCTCTGGCAAATGCCTACACATGGAAATGTAGACCCAGGGTCACCAGATCTAGTCATTACTATTATTTTTTGATAACAAGAGGAAAACCCAGATGTTCATGTGACATCTCTAGGGTTTTTTTGATAACCAATTCAAAGCGCTTTTTAATGAGCTATGTGAGCAAACTAAACATGCCCCTTAGTTACATCCGTGGGCTTTGCAGTCACATACACCCTATTTCAGACCCCAGCACGGCCGCTGATCAGCTATGTGTCCGAGGGAGAGTGCCTTAGCCACTCTCTCAGCCTCAGCTTTCTCATCTGTTACCGAGGAAATGGGAATACTGGCAGTCCTTCCTACCTCACGAGGTTGTTTTGAGGACCAGCTAAGGTAACACACTGTGTACAGCGCTTGGTTGCATACAAGCCTCATTAAATGCAAAGCATTAGTCACCTAAAACTCTGACTGTGGAAACCAGCGTCTATAGGCCTTTCACGACTTGCCCCACAATGACAGGGAGGTTTAGCTGCGCCCAGAATTTACAGATTTGCTGGATCTAAATTCAACACGCTTAGCACAATACCAACCAGTAAAGAGAGGTTCGCTCGCCCAGCTGCGGAAGTGGCAGACCTCAGGAGAGCAAGAGTCCTGGAGCCATTGTGCCAACGGGAACAGCTGGCTGATTCCACCTTCGTGATTTATTCTCCATTTTGATTAGAAGAAATGTTTTTCTCCGCTTAAATTTAGATCAAAAGCTGAAACTTAAGCTTCGGGGAGGCTGCTCAGGAAATAGCCCAGGACAAGGGTGCTGGGGCAGAAGGCGAACTCCCAAGGAGAATCTGTAATTAGCGATGATTCAGAATGCATAACATTATGAGCAGTGAGTGGATATACACGGTAGCCAAACCTGAAGCCAGCTTACTGAGGTTTGAACTTTTGTTTTCCTTCAATGACTGAAGTGTGGCTTTTGGGATTTCTTTCTTTTCAGGTCTTGGCTGATTTTATGAGTAGAATAGATGAGCTCTGTGATGAGAAGGGCCGCATTGAAGACTTGTACAGCGAGCTGAACAAATGGTCCTTTGAAAGTAAGTTGTCTTCACCGACTTGTTGGTTTGATTTTGCAAGTGATTTTGAGGACAAACGTGGCTCTGTCAATAGCTCATCTGTCATCAGGTACTACTGCTGACCCACAGCAGCCTTCTTAATGCTTTCAGGCACTTAAATGACGCTTTACATGCAGTTGTTTATGTAGTCATTCAACAAACACTTGTTGAACGCCTGCTAGGTGCCAGGCACTGTACTAGGGACACGACAGTGAACAAAATAGGCAACATCTTTGCTCCCATGGAGCTCAGATTTTAGTAGGGGTGATAATCACCAAGTAAACATATTTTAATATGTATTTTGGGTTCTAGAATATAGATTCCTAGATGAGGCAATTCTGCTTTGGTAAGGAGACATTTGAGGTGAGGCCTAAAGGAAGGCAAGGAGCAAGTCCTTGGTGTATCTGTGGGAAGACCGCTGGGACAGTGGAGACAGGAAGTGCAAATGCCCTGGGGTGGATGCCTTCGAGGAATTTCGAGGATGCCAGCGTGGGTGGATTACAGGGGGAGGGGAAAGAGGAGCTGATAAAGATTAAGCCACCACCTGTAAGTCCTCGCAAGAGCTTTTACTTTGAGTCAGATGTTGAGCCACGGAAGGTTCCAAACAAAGCGGAGCTGAGGAGGTTCAAGCTTGGGGGTTAATCAGAGATGGCCATCTCAGCCGAGCTTGGTCAGGGGCCACTTCTCAAGATGATGCCATCTCAGCCAAGGCCTTGGGGGTGAGTAGGAGTTCGCCAGGTTCGCCTTCAGAAGGTAGAACGTTCCAGGCAGAAGGAACAGAGAGTATTATGCAGAGGGGAAAGAAAGGAGTTCAGAATGGCTGGAGCATGTACTGCAAGGGTCAAGGATGGCGAGGGCAGAGGTTGGGAGAAAGGCAGCGGCCAGCCCGTGTCAATCCATATCAGTCAGGGACGGGCGTTTGGCTTTGAGCCCAGAGTCCCTGGGAGCAACAGCAGCACGCTTTCAGCAGGAAGGTGTCCTGGTCCGGTTCGCTGGAAGGACTGCTCTTGGCTGCTGACATGACGGATTGGCGAGGGCACCCCGGGATGGAGGCTTCTGCCCTGATCTGTCTCCCCCGTCAGACTGACCTGGCTTTAAAGTTATGGACAGTCATCTTAGCACATGAGAAAGCTCCGTGCCAGTAAGAAACCGGCAGAAGGTGTTAAGGGACAGAGGAGCAGAGTCAAAGGAGACAATGATTATAGAGGACAAAAGAGAGTACGCTTTGGAAATTGTCCACTGTAAATACTCAGATTAAGGAGTATCAGATGCATTTCTTTGCAAGTCAAGGGAAACCTGACCATGGTGGTTTAAAAATTGTTGTCTAGCTTTACGAGAAGTCTTGAGGAAGACAGTCCCCAGCTGGCTCTCGGTGATATCACTAGGGTACCCAAGCCGGTTCCATCTTCTTTCTCATCTACCCTGAGCTAGCTGGCTGGTTGCAGAATGGTTACTGCCCCTCCTGGCCTCACCTCTGTCTGCATTCCAGGCAAAAACAAGAAGGGAAGAGCTAAGCCAGCTATTCCTTCCCCTTTATCAAGAAAGCAAAAGGGTTTCCCTCGGGTCTCATTGGCCAGACCTGGGTCGTGTGGCTTCTTGCAGAAGCCTGAGAAATCAGGGAGCAGGGCTGTCTTAGTTCAATCCTGATTTATTGCCTATGGACTGACACATTGACAACCTCAATAAAATCAGGGTTCTCTTAGGAAAGAAATGGAGGAACGTGAGAACTGGGTAGGCATTAACAATGTCTAATGATCTCAAGGGTGAACTCTGAGAAAAGCAAGACATTACAGGAGAGATTCGTTCATGCATAAAAATGGCTGCATCGTCACAGCTGGCTTTTCTGACCAGGAGGTCCTATAGGGGATGAGTCATCGGACCTGGAGACAGTTTCCAGAAAGAGAGGAAAACCTGATCAGGCCCCTTTCGCTCAGACTCTTCGCCTCTCATCTGCTCTCAAAAAAGACCTCACTTTCGTGAAACAGAATCGAGTCTTCAGTGGCCAGCTAATCATAGACCCCAGGGTTGCTATGAATGGGTAATCGTGTTGATTATGTTAAATAACAGGCATCTGCCTTGTGCTGTATGAGAAGCGATTCGGGCTCCTCCAGAAGAACGCAGGGGATGAAGCTTTGAACTTCATCATGGCCATCAAAACAGTAAGTGTCTCCCTGGGGAGAGCAGTTTTTCTTATAAATCACTTACAGAACTTAACAAATGTGGATCCCAGTGCTTCCCAAGAGTGGCACCCTCCCGCGTTTTATTGCAATAGTTAAGTGTTCATTTTAACGTGGGTGATGTATTGTCATGAACGTGTGTGCATGTACACACATGTGATGTAAAAGCACATTAAATCATCATTTGGGCAAGGTGTAAGTGGGTATTCTAGTTAAAGGTCAGTTGATCAAAATACAGTCTGCTGGTTGTATGTGGATACAGTGGACGCAGTGAAACTGGTTTTAGGAATGGCTGAAGTTTGGAAATTATTGGCAATTGAAGTAGATATGAGATTCGTAGCTTTCTTTTCTTTTTTTTTTTTTTTAATTTAGGTCATAAGATCAAAATTTTAAATTAAATATATTCAGTGGGAAAGCATCCCAAAGATGATTTTCACACATCACTGGGGAGTGGGAGTGAGAACCCCGGGGAGGCCCTGCAGTTCCAGCCTTTGGGGCAGTAAAGGGTGTGGGCGTTTAGAACGCTGTCCTTGCAGAGTGCAAATTGCCTTTGAGAGAAAGAGAAACAGGAATGAAAAGGCACCTGTGTTCCTCACAGATGATGAGCACGTTCGGGAGGATGATGGTCACCCCGGTCGAGCTACATAAGAGCCTCAACACCAAGGTCTGGCAGGCCCACACGCAGGCCTGGGACACCATATTCAAGTCAGGTAATCCGGCCCCACGTGCCCGGCAGCCCTGACTCCGGAGCTGCTGCCCGAAGGTCTGGATGATCCTCTTGGCCTCAGCACCCCATCCTTTGGTGGAGTTGCTCCTCCTGACTCTTCTGGCCTTTGTAGACCCATGGGTCTGGGGATTGCCCTGGTACCGAGGAAGTCGAAGGAAGAGGCCTGAGGTGGTTTCTGTAATCTTCTTTGGGAAGTACGTGTGGTTCAAAGCAAGAGCTCTGGACTCAAAGATTCCTGGGTTCAAGTCCCAGCTTTGCCATTGGGTTTGGCAGCTCGGCCAAATGTGCTTTTTCATCCTCAGTTGTCTTGTCTCTAAAATGGGTTAAAACAACAACAACAACAATAATAGTATTTGTAGTAGTACATACCTCAATGCACCTGTGTTTAGGTCTAATATAGATAACACAAAACCTAGCATAGCACAACGTCTCAACAGATCAGAGCTATTTCTGCTACGTTACGGTGGGACTCTCTGGTGCTACACGTTGTTCTGTGGGTACACATACACACACACATACACACACACACACACACACACACACACACAGAGACTCATTTAATTCTCTTAAAGAACCTGTAAGATGCGTCCTTCTGTGAGGCCCAAGTGACAGAATTGAGGCACAGAGAAATTAAATAACTTTCTCAAGATTACATGCTAGGTGATGGCAAAGCCAATGTGAAGCCAGGCAGAAGGGCTCCTGAAAATCAAATTCTAACTGCTCTCCCATTTACTGTCATCATCATTCTCATCACCATTATTATTACTATTGTGGCAGGGGCTTGCATAATGGATTGAAGTGAGAGAGACACATGCCTGGAATGTACTTTACAAACATCAGAAATGTTTGCCATCATTGTCCGCATGGGTGGGCACTGAATGGTGTGTGTGTGTGTGTGTGTGTGTGTGTTAGCAATGGGGGAGAGGTTCCCCTCTCCTCTGCTGCCAAAATTTGGGAGCCAGATCCCACTTTGCCAGTGTCAGTGACCATCTCAGCTAGACGCTTAGATCTGGGTCCAAGTTCTGGTTCAGATGCTTGAATCAGAATCTGCATTTTAAAACGATGCCCAGGTGACTCTTGTGCACGTGAATATTTGAGAAGCTCTGTTCACGTGGGCCTGGATCAGTCCTTGCCCACCTAAGAACGAGGCAGTATGAGCTGATCTAACAAACTGTCAAATCGTCAGATTGCCTGCAAAGCCCCTTTGGATGCTGCAAGGAGAATTTGACCCTAGCTTCCCTTTGTTCTTTTCCCTATCCTAATTTCCAACCGACTTCCTCTCCCCTTCTTTTGTCTCCAACAGTCAAATCTTGTATCGACAACCGGTTAGAGAAATACGCGGAGCAGCCCAGCATGGATTTCCTGTGTGATATTTATCACCACAATCAGCTTTCAAAGAAAGAACTGTACGCTGCCGTGACGGAGCTCCAGCTGGCTGCGGTGGAGACGGTAAGGGGTGGTCCGATTTCAGTTTGCTCTATCAACCGTCTGTAAAATCCTTTTCATGAATCTTACCGTCATTCAACTTGCCCATTCCCTAAGGACTCACTGAGCATTAGCTTAGCAAAAATAAAAAGTCTCATACGAGACTGTGGGGGATACCCAGTGCTTAAACATATGATGGAAAAATTCCAGAGCAGGGTATCAGTGCCATGACAAATACGCAAGCTGCTACAGGAATTCAGAGGCAGTAAAATCCTACACAGTAGCAAGGTAGACAATCCAGGCTTCTAAAAATTGGGTATATTTTAGATGGTTATCCATATTACCCACAAGTGCCTAGCAGTGGTTTTCATTTAGTCTAAAAATATTGGGATATGTTTTGCTAGTCCAATAATTTATTTTTCTGCTTAAAATTGTCAACAGAGTGAATTCGGGAAAACTTTGATTTCAATTTAAGTGAAACAGCTCATTTTAATACCAAAATTCTGTCCCCAGTATCGTTGACACCCCTAGTAAGTACACAACCCCACCAGACTCCAAACGCAAACGCTGACAAGGAGTCAGGTGAGCTCAACTTTCTTTGGCTCATTTTTTTGAGCCGTCATTGGAGTGATGATATTAATAGCCCTCATTCACCCATCATCTCTCAGAAGAGTGTGTCCTAGGTCGTGTCTGTTTCATGTTTCCCCCTTTCCGTGGTGTTTCTGATCTGAACACAAAGTGAGGATGCTCCAGAAGGCTATCAAAAGTGGGAACTTATTTCAACTCATTTTCGTATTAAATCCCTTACCCTCAGAGGCTCCTTAGGGTGTTCAAAGTTAAGCTTCACCCATTCTTCTTCTTTTTTTTCCAACTGGAATGTTAACTTCATGACCATGATGACTTGGTTTTGTCCCCTGCTGTATTCCTAGGGTGGAGAATAGCACTTGGCACATACTAGGTGCCCAATAAATGCTTGTTTAGTAAATGAAAGATTTCAGGATCTATCGAGGGTCTGCTATGTGCCAGGCATTGTCCTGGGTACTCGAGAGACCGTGATGAACCAATGAACCAGTTCCCCTCCTGGAACTTGAGTGGTCATAGGGAACAGACAATAGACATGAAAACAAACAAGGAAATAGGATCATTTCAGAGAGTGCTTCAGGACATGGAGGATGCCATCAGAGTAAAGTAACAGAGAGGTAGGGGAGGTGGTCCCTCTCTAAGGATGTCATCCTGGAGCTGACACTGAGAAGGAGTCAACCAATGGCAGATTTGGTGGAAAAGTAAGCCACACTGAGGAAATAGCAAGTGCAAAGGCCATGGGGCAGAAACAGGGATGACTGGAGAACCAGCCTCTGTGGTCAGAGTTGACACTGGAGAAGTCAGTGAGCCCTGTTAACCAGGAGCCTTAGGAAGGCATTTGGATTCATTACACTTGTAACAGAAAGCCCTTGGAATGTTTTAAGCAAAGAAATAACATGATCAAATCTATGATTTGTAAAGTGGGCTCTGGCTGGCGGATGGAGAGGGGACCTAGTGGAGACAGAGTAGAAGCAGGAAGGCCAGCTTTGAGATGGGTCTCCCCATGGAGGTCGAGTGGGGATACTTTGTGCCCGTGAGGTTTCCCAGGCCACTTACCCTCTGTCCAGTCCCCTGCAGTTAGGCCAACAGGCCAGGGCTGCCTTGCAGGGCTTCGGTGAAAGCTACAGTTATCTGTCTTTTGGAAACCCTATTTGGTACTTGCGGTCAGGGACCTACTGATATGGTTCAATCTGTTTCTTTTTTTGTCCTGGCTGTGCTGAAAGTCACATTTGGAGAATCAGAGAAATTTGAAGGTGTATCTAATTTGGTGGCTACGCCCTCTTCCTGTTTTGTCAATTGGACTCTTGTAATAATGACATCCACAGTTTATTTGCAGCGGAGGCTGCCAGTCCTCCGACATGAAGAAGGCTGCCTGGAGGCATCTTCCAAAAATAATAAATACCATTGGCTCCAAATTGTCCTGCACTTGACTCATTGATGTGAGTGGCACATAGCACTTAGCAAAAGCGTCTTCATGTCTGCAGAGAGAGGGCACAATGACCATTTTTACGGGAATATTTGGCCTAAATTCACCAAAAATAGGCCTAAAAAACAAATGTATAAGACTACCAGTTGGTGAATATGATGAAGCTAAAAGCTGCATGGGCTTTTGCTGCCAGTATTTTTTTCTCCTCTCGTTGCCTTTGGAAAGAGAATAAAGGATGCCACTTAAAAGGCCATGAGTCTTTGTCAGAAATTGTGGCTAGTTCCTTGAAATACTCAACCTGATGCTAGAATTTCTTATTTTGATGTTAGCTCCCTCCTATCAGGATTCTTTGCATGAGGCTGAAACTCTGGGTATAGATAATGTCTTTCTACTTTCGTGGTAACTTCTTAGGGTGTTGCAAAGAAAAAAAACCAACTTTCTTTTAAAATCCAGCAATGCAGTTTCTTGTGC
Organism: Camelus ferus; assembly: GCF_009834535.1. Lineage (NCBI taxonomy): Eukaryota > Metazoa > Chordata > Mammalia > Artiodactyla > Camelidae > Camelus > Camelus ferus. The sequence goes on along the minus strand of NC_045714.1, from coordinate 8,501,304 downwards.
ATTTGCACTGTAAAATTTAAAAAAACAACACCACTTTTCTTAGCAACACACATGGGAGCTCCAGCCTTCTCTCTCTGCTCAATTTTCATATTAATTTTTTATATTAAACAATTAAAAAAATTTTTTTTGAAGTTTGAGATAATTATGGATTCACATGCAGTTCTAAGAAAAAAATAGCAAGGGCCCCTTGAATCCTTCACCAAATTTCCCGCAATAGTAACATCTTGTGAAACAATAAAACGTCACCACAACCTGGAAATTGATATTAATGCAATTGCCCATCTGACTTTCATTTCACTGGATTTACAGGCCCTCATTTGTATTCAATTTTTGTGCCAAACCATATTTTGTGTCCTGATGCAACTACTATTTAAAGCATTCTGTCTCGATTCCCTCAGGAAATAAGCTATGATTGATGTGTTTTATAAACTAAATCTGACTTTTCATATATGGTCTTTGCTTGAGGCACAGCCAGTAAGGACATGGGAAAAAGCATCACTAATATATTTACAGAACAAGGTGGTAGGCGCCACCGTTTGTTGAGCTCATACTGGTTTTAAGGTGGTTGATTTGCAGAAAACTCAAGTGTATGTCCATTTGGCTTTCAGACAGCAAACAGCTTAATGTGGATTCTCTACAATCTATCCCGTAATCCCCACGTGCAGCAAAAGCTTCTTAGGGAAATTCAGAGTGTACTGCCTGAGAACCAAATGCCACGGGCAGAGGATTTGAGGAATATGCCGTATTTAAAAGCCTGTCTGAAAGAATCCATGAGGTAAGAACATGTGCCTAAGCGGGGAAGGGAAGGGAAGGGGAGGGGAGGGGAGGCAAGGCAAGGCAAGGCAAGGCAAGGCTGCCTGGATACAGTATCAGTACAAAATCAGGGGTCTCCCCCTACAAACATCTCCCATAGTTGAGTCATAAGCATTTATCAAACTGGAAAAAAAAAGCCTCTATTACTCATTTCCTAAATCATTTGGGCAAGTTCTATTAAATCTTGGTAAGTCAGAGTCCTTGCCTTTAAATCAGTAATAATAATACTCGAGCGGATGCTGTAAGCAGTGATTAAGATGAGGGGCGTGATTGAAGGCCATGAGATGAAAACTCAGCAAGGAACCGTATTATTATAAGACGCAGAGACGTCTGTGTTTTTGAGCCTCTGTATAAAGTGTCCTTTGAAAATTCTTTTTCTGGAAAGCAAAACTCACAGCACTTGAGGATTAGAAGGAAATAGCTTTAGCTTCATGAAGGGTAGATAGAAGAAACCTGAAACAAACAGCAAGCTTAAGGGCGAAGCACAGAAACGTACCCTTTTGAAGTCTAAAATGAAATAGGGGAAAAACCACTGTTAACAGCTATGAAGCAGCCTTGTCCTGGGGGTCTTCACCAACACAATAAGGAATAAAAAAACAAGAGGTGTAAATACTGGGAAGAAAGGGATAGAATTTCTTTATGAAGGGTTGAGATCGTGTTCCTTTTTTGAGAACTTAGGCAGCAGTTTTTTTTAACCAGAATCTGCATTCCCTGGAGCTAGAGCTTGGTCAGTGCCCACCTTTACATCTCTGACTTTATTTTTTCAGGCTTACCCCAAGTGTGCCATTTACAACTCGGACCCTTGACAAGGCAGTGGTTCTGGGGGAATACGCTTTACCCAAAGGAGTAAGTAGAACTTGGACAGAGTGTGCCTTACAGAGCTTTGAAAGATATCCATTAGCTCTCTCTAAACATTTCTCCTGGGAGAGCGTTCATTTTGGAAATACGCTGATTGCAGTATATGGTTGACATGTTGCATAGAATAATATTAGGAATCATGGCTACGGAGACGGAGAAACCCGGATTCAAGTATAGTCTTGAGTGCGTTCCGTCATCTCTGTGAAACTCAGCTTTCTTATCTGTAAAATGGGAATAATAACAGAACTCACCTCCCAGGGTTGCTAAGAGAATGTGAAGTAAAATATTGAGATTCTTGACCTTCATTTATTACCTGGCACATTTCATGCACTGGATATGTGCTAGCAACCATCATTATTATAAATTTGTTGGCTACTTTCACATTTGTAAGGTGATGGCTCTTGTAAATTTTGCTATTCAAATGTTTTCTTCTGTTTAAGCACTTTGTGTTCCTGGGTATTTTTAGACAGTGCTGATGCTAAATACGCATGTGTTGGGATCCAATGAAGAAAATTTTGAAGATTCAAGTCAGTTTCGGCCCGAACGATGGCTTCAGGCGAAGAAGAACATCAACCCTTTCGCCCATCTTCCTTTCGGCATTGGGAAAAGAATGTGCATTGGTCGCCGCCTGGCTGAGCTCCAGCTCCACTTGGCTGTCTGCTGGGTAAGACCCGGCTGGGGTTTCTGCAGGTGTGTTCTGGGCTATTCCTCAGGGCAGGAGAAGAGGGGTAATTCTGCCTTTTTGTGCTCCTGTGTTCCAGATCGTCCACAAATACGACATCGTGGCCACGGACCATGAGCCTGTGGAGATGCTTCACTTGGGCATCCTGGTGCCCAGCCGGCAGCTCCCCATCGCTCTCTGCCAGCGATAGGAGGCCTCAGGGGAGCTTCTGGGGTGCGGAGAATGGCCAAGAGGTGAGCCAAGCCTGGAAGTCAGCCAGTCCGGGGTTGAAATCCCTGCTCACTGCCGATTCATGGGATGACCTTAGCAGTTAGTTAACCTTTCTGCCTTCATTTCTTCTTCTCATTTGTAAAATGGGGACCAAAATCGTATCCATCCAGAAAATTGATACAAATACAAAGTAGCTAGCCCAGAGCCTGGCATCAACTGAGTGGTCCATAAGTGCATGTAAATATCAGGGTGGGGGGCAAACTTGCCTATAAAGGACCAGCTGGCAAATATCTTCTGAATGAGGCCCAGTGAATTCCTCCCTAAGTGTCTGGTACCATTAGGCAATCTGTTGATTTCTGATCATCCCAACAAACAGAGTTGAATCAAGTAGGATAATGAAGGAATTCTGGCTTAATTTTGAAACACCCATCCTTCAGCAAGGACAGCGCGTACAGTTATCTTGGTGAAACACACCTGTGCTAAAAGCCCAGGGCACTTGTTTTAGCATTTATTTTTCGCTAATAATTCCTCTTGTTTCATTATACTTCTCTGATGCGTCATCGGGGTATACTTTATTTTCCAGGTTGTTTTTTAGCAAGACCAAGAGCAGCAATTTTTACCCTCCTGCAAGAACGATGCTTATGGCTTGTGCATTAACGGAAAGCAAACAAACGTCAAAAGCCAGAGAGTGAAACAGCACGTGAAGAATGTTTCAGCCCAGGTGTCTGTAGTCTTTCTTCTGTCCGACCGTTCCACAAGCTGTCCTGCCTACCCAGATGATGGCATTTATCAGGACCGTATCCAACTCGGGGAGCACGGATCGAGCGCCGGAACACAAGGCGCTCTGCAGGGTGTGCTGCTTGGCTCACGGAACTGTGGTCAGGGCCGCCTGACTTACAGAATTTTCCGTCCTCCTGTGCTTTCTTGTGTCTTTTCATGACATGGTGGGGAGGCTGGGCACTTACCAGTTAGTCAGTAAACGTTTCTGGCCCTGCCTTACCAGAGTCACCGCTTGAACCTTGACTTCTCAAAAGTTTACATTTCACAGTGAAAGACATACCACAGCGAGCTTGTCAGGGACCCCGGGTCACGCTGACAATCCATTTATTGTAACTGCTTTTAATATAATATTAGGGGAAATATTTGCTTAATAATGTAAGCAAAACTAAGTGTCGGTTAAGGTTTTCAGGTCCCTATGAAACTGGTTTTTTTTTTCCTGTTTTGAAATAGAAACACTACTGGGAAATTAGAGAAAACATCTATTTTAAGAAGTACTTTAAATAAGTCAAAACCTCCTATGTAAGAATACCTTGATGATTTACTGAGGCATCACTGTGTTAAATCCTGAAATTCTTTATTTAATTATGGCCTTGACTCTATTTAGTCTGTGGCATTAAGGAATGGACCGACAGTTTTCAAATTGTTTGTGCTTGTGTTCTAATGGCAATTTGCTTACATCATTTAAAAATATGTATATGGTATTTGATTTAGGACTTGTGGTTTAGGGCAATGTTCTAAAGTTCACAATTTAAACATATTCAGTGGCTTTCCATGCCTTAATTTTCCCGACTATAGAATGGGTCACTAGTAAAGTGTGCATACATTATAGATTAACTACATAACCCATGTTATGCGATGTGAATTCCTTGGGAAAACATGATTTCATAAATGGAAAACATATAGATTTATGCAATACTTATAAAACTTTCTTTAAAATGGTGTTTACATAATAGTTTATTTGCACATGTTTTTACTACTACTTTTCCTAAAAGCATACGATACATTTCTGTATATTTGATAAAGATTTTCCTTTTTAGGTTATATCTTTTAGAATATTTCAGAAGTATACATTTATATCTTTATATTTGAACAAATAATGTACATATCACTAAAAATAGGTATATGCTTTCTCCCCGCTGTGAAATTTTTTTAGAATTATATATCCACATGTGTTGTCAGATTTCATCTGTGTATCTTTGAATTCTCTAAAAGCAAGAATAAAAGTTTTAAAACATATGAGAGATGTTTCCCCTTCATTGCATTTATTACAACCAAATTTAAAAATTCAAGCTTTGTCTCACTCGAAAATTTCCTCATGTGGCTATTTTACAATATAATATTACAATAATATTTTATAGCAATTTTACCAAAAGATGATCATTTGAATGGCAAAATAATGTTCCCTTTTTTGCTGCTTAAAAATTTCTCAAGTCCATTTACTTTTGTCTCTACCATCACCCCCTTCACTCTGGACCCCTGCAGAACCTGCCAATGGATGTCCATCTTCCTTCCAGAGTGTTCCTTGTCCATTGGCTCTATTGGTCTTTTTAAAACCCTAGCCTGATCGTGTCTCAGCCTTGCTTCTGTGGCGTCCCCATTGCTCTTACATGAAGATCTAATTCCTTAAGCTGGACTTCAGTGTTTTGTAAAGTATGGCCCCACTGACCCCCAGGCCCCAGCCCACATGAGCCACCCACCGGATTCCTCTGGACTCTGGCCATGATGGCTTCTGCCAGTCTCCTCTATTCTTTAAATGCTCTCTGCCCCTGAGGTTTTGCACCTGCTATCCTTCCTCCTGGGACTCTTTTTACCTGTCCTTCTCCTCCTGTGTGCCAATCAGAGCCCAGCCCAAGCTTCCTGGAGGAAGTCTTCCTGGATGATCAAAATCCTCTAGAGGCTGTCTCCCCAGCCCCTCTCTTCCACACACACACACACACAAACTTTCATTTTTTTACAATTCAAAGTTTTTTTTTTAATTGATTATATAAATAACGCTCCTGAACTTTATGGTGACCAACAAATCTAGGCAAATTTCCCCACAATCATCCTGTTGATGGATGGCTGAACCAGGACTCACGCCAAGTCGTAAAAGCTCCTCCCCATGAGGGCAGCGAGCAGCACAGAGCTCCGACCTGTCGTGACTGTCACCGACAGTACCTGCCGTTCAGGGCCTGTGGCTTATTATTATTTCTCCTCCAGTCCCGATTCTGTCTCCCGCAAGGTCGACTCCATTCTTCAGCTTGAACAAAAGTCTAATACATGTTTATGGGAAACCAGTTCACGAGGATACACGACTGGGAATGCAGTCCACCTGGCTTTTGCGATGTCCAGATAATTTTTTGAAAGAGAGGGAGGGAAGAAGAGAGAGAAGGGAAAAGGAGGGAAGGAAGGCGAGAACTGAGAGATCAAGGGATTTCCTCGACATTGTGGCAAAGATTCCACCCCCAGTGCTGCTCCCCTGAATAGTCAAAAATTATCTTTGGGGCATCTTTGGGGCAACTATTATGCATTAGCAGGTGACAGAGTGGAGTTACATTGTATGCACATTTAACCCATGCAAACTCCACCAACCATGCTTAGAGCCGGAGAGCTGGCCACAAGCAAAGGTAACATAGATAATTCCAACAGCCTCACTCATCAGGGTGACAGGATGGGGACAAGGTCCAGCTCTTGTCTCTCTCCTGCATCTCAAAGTGTGAGCCTCCTGCCGCCCTGCATGTGGTTCTAGGAGTTAAGGTGTGCATTTGTCTTATGACGCAGCCCCTAGACAGGAGCTAAGCACTTCGTGTTGTTTTCAACCAAAAGGGCAGACACTTCCAACACTGGAAGCGGGGGGGGATTTAGGAGAGATGGTACTATGTCACTTTAGCCTGAAGATGATTTAAGAGGTGTGAAGGTTATCGGAACGATAAGCAATATTTGCATTGCTTGGTTGGCTTGAAGACCCAATTCTCCAATGTGCTTCTCCCTCTAGTGAAATGCCTGTGAGTTCTGTGCCCCACAGACTCCACCTTGGTGTAGGGGGAAAACACACACATTTGGAGATACTAACCTCCGCTGGGTTTTCATCCTAGCAGCGCTGTCTCCTAGCTGTGTGACTTCAGGAGTCTACTCAACTTCTCTGGGCCTCAACTATTAAAAAGAGGCTAATATACCTCATGTACAAGTGCTCTTGTGAGGACAAGAAAACCGGACATGTGCCTAACTCAGTGCTTGGCACAGAGCAGGGGTAGTGTCAGAACTCATACTTATGGATTGGAGGAGCAAAAATGAAACAGCCCCCTTTATAAGGATAGAGCGGGTCAAATTAAATGTCCTGGGTCCAGATGGGGAAAATGGGAGACAACAATCTCTGGAAATGGAGTTAGTTTTTCCTGCCTATAGAGCAGACCCTAGGAGATTTGGGACGGCAGGGGTTAGCAGGGGTTGGGGATTAATACTACCTTTTTTTTTTTTTTTCCCTCTTCAGGGTTTTCATGAGACTGATGGAGAATTACTAAGACAATTAAAAAACACTATTCTCTCAAACCGATAGTGACCCAGCCGCCACTCAGTTATATTATCCGCACACCTCATTTTCAGACTCCGTTTTGCTCCCCCCTAGAAATTGACTGCGTGTCCCCTTTGGTGTTCAGGGAATCTCGCTGGATTTCACCAACTCACTAAAACGCACAAAAACCTGATGAGGGCAACTAACATTTATTGAGTGTGCTCAAGGCCCTTTCCTGTACCTTGTCTCAACTAATCCTCCATCAGCCTTGTCAGGGAGCTGGGAACCTTTCCATTTTTTAATAGATTTGGAGAAGTCAGATTTGCTCGGGGAAACACAGTAAGCAGAAAACTTAAACTCCAATCTCTCTGACTCCACAGGCTTACTCATTTCCCTACACTTCGTGGCATTCAAAGAATTTATAATAGGTCAGTCAATTAATCTATCAGCAGGTATTTGGTAAAGCCTGTTGAACTACTTTGGTTGAAAGCCAAGGCCCCATCTATGCTATAGTCTGATTCGTTGAGCTTTCTCTAGTCTCCTGAATTGGACATTGACCCAAATGATACAATCTTTTATTGCTGTCCGCGATTGTTCTGTCCTGCAGAACCTCCCTTTATCAGCAAAAACATATTTGCAGCACTCAATCATCCGGATGCCTCGCACCTGAGTCTTCCATGGGGCGTCAACACCCCAGTACTGATGCTTTAGAGTTAATTAAAAGATTCGCACAGTGTATGCTTTTTCTTCCCAAATTTGTTTTGCTTTAGTGAAAACGAACGTGAGATACATTTTACATCTGTTGAGGAGGCAGGAGGTCTGGAAGTCAAAATGAAGCCAGGAGTCAACCGCGCATACTTAGATGACACATGCTTTGTCATTGTTTTGTTTTGTTTTTTCATTTGCACTTGCCTTCTTTTTACTAAGGTGATTCCTTCCTTTAGTTCATTTATCGTTGATGCTTCTTTAGCTATAATTTGCCCTCATCTCTTTGCACCAGGCGACATCTGCCGGAGGCTAGTCCACGTCTCCTGGTGTGGATGGGTGACGGCTGCCTGAAACACCGTATCGAGAAGGATTCTAGAGCTGAGTCCAGATTGTAAAGTTGAGTCCAAGGACAGAATCATGATTAACCGACAGTGTCGGCCATGGGCGCCTAAAGAGAGCCTCTCCTGTGTTAGACACCCTACTCACAATATATTTGGGACATATATCTGGATAAATCTGGATCTTAAGCACTTATGTGTATTACATTTTTTTATCAGTGTTTTTATTAAGGATGCATATATACCCTTTTTCTTTCTTCTTCTTCTTTTTTGTTTGCATACCTATTACAGATTTTTGGTTTGTGGTTACCATGAGGTTTATACACACGGTTATTTTAAGTTGCTGGCCTCTTACTGCCCAATGCATTTTAACAGCCCTGTGTGTGTGCACTCCTCTCCTCCCAGTCACTGCTGTTGACTCCATACTTTACATCTGATTGTTCTGTGTATCCCTTAACGGCTTATCAGGGACACAGATGACTTTACGCCTTTTGCCTTTTAACCTTCCTCCTAGCTGTGTGAGTGCATGATTTCCTACCTTCACTGTATGTTTGCCTTCACCAACGAGCTTTTTCATTTTGTCCTGGGTTCAATCCCCACTACCTCCTTTCAGACAAACAAAAAACATTACTCTGAACTCTTTCTCGGGTAGATCACCCATCTCTGCTCCACTTCGTTCTTCTGGGGTTTTATCTTGTTCCTGTGTTTGGAACATGTTCCTCTGTTGCCTCACTTTGCCTAAGTTGCTGTTTATTTTTGTGTATCTGGCAGGTCGGTGGCATTTCCCGACATTGGAGAAGTGTCCTTCTCTGGATGTCCTATGTGTCCCAGCAGCATGCACCCTTCTCATCACCCGAGTTATGTGCTCCAGGGCTTCCCCCTATGAGGGCTGCCTGGGTCCCTCTGTCGCGGTGGGCTGACTACGCGGGTGGTCACGCAGGCTTGGCTGGCCCCTGGTCCAGCTGGCTGCCAGGCTCTGTCTTGTGAGAAGGCTGCCAGCCTCTGGTTGGCGGGACCACGTCACAGAGCGACTGACTGCAGAACCGCAGGGGGCCGCGGGGCGAGTGCTGGTTCACTGGTGGGTGGAGTCGGGGTCTGGGGCTGGGAGAAGGCTCAGGGGCTATTGCCTGCCTATGGGTGGGTGAAGCCAGGCCCTGGGGTTGGTGCAGGACTTCTGGCAGAAAGAGCCAGGTCCTGGAGGCTGGTTGTAGGACCCAGGGATCCCAGAGCTGGTGTCAGGTTACCGGTGGGGGCTGCTGGTCCCTGACACAGTTGAGTATGGGGTTTGGGGTGTCCTGAAGCTTGTGCTGGCCTGCTGGTGGGCAGGGCCGGGGTGAGGCTGGTCTCAGGACGGGGGCTGGCCTTCTAGGGGCAGGCTGGGGCCACAGCCTGGGGGAGTGTGGTTTTCTCGCGCCCGGTGTTCGCCCCCGGGTGGGAGAGGCCAGTCCAGAGGCCATGGCACGCTTCCCGGAGAGCTGGGCCGGGGAGCAGGTGCCTGCCCACTGGTGGATGGAGCTGGGTCATAGGCCGCCTGGCGGGCAGGGCCGTGTCTATAGGCGGCCGTGGGCTCAGCCAGCCTATCAGCTGGCGGCTGGCGCTGTGTCCCCGCCCAGGTAGTCGCCAGGCGTGAGGTGTCCAGCACGGCGCCTAGAGGCCGTCAAGTGGGGCCAGGCCTTGCGCTAACCAGTCTCCTCCGAGGGCGGCTCCCACGATGGCGGCCAGCAGCCGCCAACAGCATCCATGCGCGGGAGTGCGCCCCCGAGGAGGCCTGCCCCCGGCGCCTGTGTCCCCAGGGTGAGCCGCGGCCTCGCGCTCCTCTCCGGGAGACCCTCCCGGACCAGCAGGTAGGTGCGGCCCAGGCTCGCGTCGACTTACTGCTTCTGCGCAGGGTTGCGGGGTGCGGGAGGCGTCGTGCGCGCGCTTTAAGGGTGACGCCTCCGTCTCCCCAGCCCCGTGGGGCTCCCGGAGTCAAGCCCCGCTGGCCCTCGAAGCCAGACACTCCGGGGGCTCATCCTCCCGGTGCAGGGCCCGGGCTGAGGAGCGCGACGTGGCGCTCAGACGCGGGGCAAAGCTCTGCGGTGCAGTTACCTTCCGGTTTGTGGTTCTCCCACCCGGCGCTGTGGGTCCCGACTCTATGCAGGGTCCAGTGGTTGTTCTGCAGGCAGTTGTGACTTCGGTGTGTTCATGAGAGGAGGGGAGCCCAAGGGTCTTTCCACTCTGCCACCGTGGCCCTGCCTCTCAAGGGCGTATCTGTCCCCTTCGCAAGTCGTGCGCAGGAGCAATGTTGGAGGTACGCAGACCAATAGTTTTCATTACTGATGACGTGTGTTTACAATTATCTTCTGTAATACTAATTTAAAAATTTTAAATTCTAATAGTATTATTAAATTTGCTTTTTTAAATAAGTTGATTTACATTTTACTGGTATTATTTGTTTTCTGAGGGGGAAGTAATTAGGTTTCTTCCTTGATTTCTGCGTGGGGGAGGTGCCCGGGATTAAACCTGGGACCTCTGGGGTGCTGAGCATGCGCTCTACACTTGAGCTATATACGCTTCCCCCTTGATTTATATTTTAAAGAGGAGACGGATAGTGAGTGATATTTCTTGAAGCATACAAATTAGGCCACAGTCAAGAGAATGGCGTAAGAGTATCTGGAAGTCAGGAATTGCTGGAATTCGGTCACCACAGGATGAAGTTGTGAGTTTTCATTTTACATATGAGGAAACTGAGGCTTGTAGGTTAATAAACTCATAAGTTTCTAGGAAACGAACTTGGAAGTTTCATTTCTAGTATGCAGTGGGGTCCGGATTGGAAGCCAGGAAGTCTGGCTGTAGGGCCCTGACGCTCAGGTGGCCTCTGTTTCCCACCTCGTGGTAGCCACATTTTTTTTTATAACCCCCTCTATGTACATAAGTATGGGCAACATCCGTACCTTGCTTCTAGTCAATAAGAGATGTCAAAGGTGACGGGATGCCACCCCACCCCCCGTTATATTACGGAAGATTGGAACGTCTACTCTCCCAGGAGTCTCTCTTCTTTCTGGTTTTGATGAGTGAGCAGCTATGTTGGGAGGCCCACGTGGCGAGGAACTGAGGGCAGCCTCCTACGAAAAAGGAAAGTCCAAAAAGGAACCTAGTAAGTCCCAAATTAACCATCAGAAGTGGCATCATGCAAACAGCAAGGTCCTAGTGTAGAGCACAGGGAACTATATTCAATATCTTGTAATAACCTATAATGGGGAAGAATATATATATATAATATATATATATATATATATATATAACTAAATCACTTTGCTGTACACCAGAAACTAACACAACCTTATAAATCAACTATACTTCAATTACAAAAAAATGAAAAAAAAAAAAAAACCCATGACAACAACTACAAAGAAGAACCAGCATCATGCACTGTTTTATACAACAAATAGCTATTAAATCCTATTAAATTGCATACCTTTTAAGGATAAAGAAATTCTATCCTCACGTTACGAGAGTTGTCACTTACTCCCTTCTGGAAATTATCTGTTCTCCATAATGTAATTCACTAGGGAGACAAGCTCATCCCATCTTTCAAGCCTGGACTGATTAGTTCTTTTTTGACATGTAAGTTAATAAGGAAATTATCTACCGTCATTGTTCTCAAACACTTTGAAGATTTTTAATTTCAGCTACATTTTGACTGTGGGAAAACCTCACATGTGAGTTATCTTACTTCTCATTGAAAATGAAGATATGAAGTGTATTCACATATGAAAATGAATAAACGAAAATAAGGAAGCAAACACGCAAGTGAGTAAGAAGGGAGGCACTGATGTTTTTGAGCCATCACTGAAGTGGGTTCTGGTTTTTATTAAATAACAGAACAGGTTATTAATTAAAATGAGCATCTAAAATCATAAGGCCACAAAGATTCGCTCAGGATTGCCTTATTACGGCAGTTTTGGCTAGGTCAGAACCATAGACACAGCAGAATATGTGGCCAATGTGTTCTTAATGAAATTTCTGAGACTAATTCCATCCGTTTTTTTCTCTTCGAGTTTCCAGAGAATGGTGCTGAGTCCACCTTTGGATGAGCACGTAAGTGAATTTGCCAGATTTTTCCAAGGTTCACCAGCAAGTGACCTGGAAAAAAAATTCGTATTAAGGCTTTAAAAGTCTACAAGTTCCGGAAGAGCTTAAAATAGTTAACTCATCAACTAGCCCAGAGTGAACTTGGGGTAAGCTTGTCTAACATGTTCCGTGCTGGGACCAGGAAAAAAAAAATTAAAAAACAACTTCATTTGAGGAAAGGACCATTCATTTGTTCAAGTCAATATCAAACTTCTTCGGTAATGAGTGACCACGGTAGTTACTCATGTTCTGACAGATTTGGCAAAATCACATATTACCCCTAAATTTCTGAATGACTTTGATCAGGAGATCTTGGAAGCTTGAAAAGTTACTCTAAAATGAACTGGGTGACTTGCTTGCTTTTCCTGTTTTCAGAAAAGCTTTGTATTATGAGTACCTTAAAAGTTAGTTGGAAAACTCACCTCTAAAACTCTACAGGTATGAATAGGACTAGCTACATAATTTGCAGGGTCCAGTATAAAGTAAAAATGACTATCTTGTTAAAAAATTTTTTTTAAGAGTTTCAAGTGGCACAAGGCATTAAACTAGCATCTGTCTGAGCTCAAGGTCCCATGCGACATAATAATAATAACAGTGATAATAATAATAGTAACTGTCATTTACCAAAGTGCTTACTATGTGGCAAAAATGTAACCAGGACTCTGTGAACATTATTACATTTTAAATGCACAGTGATAACAAGTCATTACTATGACCAACCCCAGATATAAATGAATAAACAGGTTTAGATAAATTAAGAAATTTGTCTTCCCTTTTATATGAGTTTTTCGACAGAATTATCTAGACCAACCGTGGTGCATCAGAGTTTCTCAGCCTCAGTATTACTGACATTTAGGGCTAAGTAATTCTTTGTTGTGGGGTGCTGTCCTGGGCATTGTGGAATATTTAGTAGCATCCCTGGTCTCTACCTGCTAGATGCCAATAGTATCCTCTCTCAGTTGTGACAACAAAGATGTCACCAGATGTTGCCAGATGTCCCCTGGGGGACGGGGGTGAAAACATCCCAGTCAAGAACTAGATCTCTCACTTGAATTTTTCTCTGTTGAGATGTCATTTGAGTATAGTGTAATATTTCAAGCATTGAATGCAAATTCCATTCACTGAAATGAGAATTAAAAGGAGCATGCATTCATTCCACAAATATTTATTGTCTCCCTAGAGACCTGTACACACAACTGTAAAAATGCCTACATTGGCAGTCGTGAACTTTTCAAGATATGTAGGAATAAGTTATTAAGTGGAGATTGAAATCTCCACTATGGATTAGCAATCGAACAAAGAATTGGCTTGTCGGGTCAGATTAGGCTGACCAAATTAGGAACCACAGGAGCAATTGAGTTAATTGTAACAACAGGTGCAGTTTACAGAATGCATTCCATTTACCCAATTCAGAAGGAATTTTACCTGCCTTTGGAGCAAAGCTTAGGGAAGGTATGGATCTCCATGCCAGTATTGAAACTGCCTTGGGAATCTGTTCATTACCAACATATTTGTGTTGCAATACGAACGGTTCCCAGAGATCTTGTCTCAGCCCTCAGAAAGTCAATTGAGAAAAATGACTTGTGATCATGACACTATTGCTCAAAACACGTTGTTGGTAATTCAGTTCTGAACAACGGCTTTGGGAAACATTTTGCCTCAACACGTTAATAATGCATTTTTATCTCTTATTGAATAATTAGGCTGATTAACTGGGTACAAATGTTATCCCTACTACTAATGCTATTATTCATTTGAATGTATAGATTGAAATCCCTCAGGTTTCGAGCAATTTCTGGCAACTTGTGGAACGTTAAGCTGTCAAACAATAATAAGGGCTGTGTGCTCAGTCTAACTGTTGACTCAGAGTTTGAACAGCATGAGGGTCGGGGTGCAGGTGGTCCTGTTCTCAGCTACTCTGCCAAAACCTAGCCTAGAATCTGGCACACAGTAAGCGCTCAAAAAACCTTAGCTGGAAAGATGAATAATCTTTAAGAGTTCGTTAGCTTCCTTTCTTAGAAGATGCTCAAGAAATGTAATTCTGGAATGGATTTGAAATCCTGTTTCTCTCCTTTACCATGTTCCAAATAATCTTTTAACACTTTTTGATATAAATACCTGAATCATCAGCTCATTCTTTGACTTTGAGGGTTGATTAGATTTTGCACTGGGGTTGAACTTAGGTGCTCCTATAGAGCGGGAACAATGCTGGACTCACAGCTCATCTGAGGATAGGTGGTTAGCCTGCCAATCTTTACCACACCGAAGGGGAATTTTCTATTACAGTCTGAACTCCTGGCATCCTGAACATGCATTATCAGGGATTATCCAGATCACCAAACTCCCTACCCCTCCAATCTAAATGGATTGCAGGCTTGGCTTCCCGGAAGTGTTAGCATATCACCAAACTTTATGAAACACTTCAAGGAGTGACTGCATTCGGTAGTAATAATTTTTAAAAAAGGCGTAAGATCCAGGGTAGTGGTAGATAACATCTACTGAGAATCTGTGTGACAAATCATTATGGCTGAGTTTGTTTATAAGCATTATCTCACTTTAATTTTCACATAGATCATAAGCTGTGAGCTAGAATTCTTTCTGTTGTTCAGATGAGGAGATAGAAGCTTAGAAAGGTTAAGAAATGTGCCACAGGTCACAGAGCTGATGAGTGGTAAATCTGGTCTTTGAACTCAACATTCTTTTTAAATGCAGAGCATGGGCTCACAACCAGTACAATGTATGTCTTCTAATGACTCTCTGGGGAAAAAAACCCATGAAAATAGTAGATACCACATAAGTTTGAGTTTATACTTAGAAGGTATGGAAAGGTGAGCTACCCTGTGGGGTCCCTCCTCTCCCACACTAGGAAGCAAGATGACCTGTGTGACCAATAGAGATTATGAAATAGGGATGTGTGACTTTCTAAGGCTAGATCATAAAAGACATTGTGACTTTCACCTTGCTCTCTCTTGGATCACTCTCTCCAGGGGGTAGGGAGGGAAGAGAGCCGGCCACTAGGTCATGAGGACACTCAAGTCCTATGGAGAGGCCCACATGACAAGGAACTAAGGCCCCTGGCCAGCAACCTAGACTAACTCACCAGGCATGGGAGTGAGTCAACTTGGAAGTGAATCCCCCAGCCCCATTCAAGCCTTCAGATTAACTATAGTGCTGGCTAACATCTTGACTGCAATCTCATGAGACCCTCAGACAAAACTGCCCAAAAAACCACTAAAATATGTTGGTGTCATTTGTTACACAGCAATAGATAACTGATATAAAACGGGAAGGTGTTATCAAGGGAGTGATTATAATGATGAACCATGAAACCTAAGATGGATAAGGAGGGAAGTGAAGCATGTGCAAGAACAAGTGGATGGATGTAACTGAATAAAACTGCAAGTCCTCACCATGGTGTATGAAACCCAGCCCCTGAAGCACTCTGACATAAACTCTTATTCCTCACCCTCCTGCTCACTGAGCCTGGTCATATACTGATTCCACTGATGCTGTTGTTCCTTCAATAAACCAAGCTCATTCCTGCCTGAGGACTTTTTGCAATTGCAATTCCTTTACCTAAGACACGCTCCTTCCAAATCATTACATTGCTGACTCCTCCTCGTTCTTTAAGACCCAGAATAAAAATCGCTTATTCAGAGAGAACGGCATCATCTAGTATTGCCACCCCCTGCTCCCACTAAGCTACTCTGTAACATCACCCTGTTTTATTTCCTTCATATTCCTTAGTACTATCTAAAATGATTTTATTTCTTTGCTTCTTTGCATATCTCCTCAACAAAAAGATAAGAGAGCAGGGACCTTATCTGTCTTGCTGACTGCTGTGTTCCCCAGTGTCTTAAATAGTGCCTTGGCCATAGTGGGATCATAATATAGAGCTACTGAATGAATGGGTGGATAAAAAGAGGCAGATAGAAAGAAGAGCTTGAATCCTGACTTACGCAAACAGTACAAGTCCTGACAACAAGGAAGTGCCGGTTAGACTGTAACCTGGAACACTGAGGAAGCAGCAGCCAAGAGGCTGCACAAAGACACCTTCAGCCTTGGAGGAATCCAACCTGCCGTTCATGACTCACCACTCATTCCTGGGAAGGAAGCCAAGCACAATGAAACCAGATCCTGGCTTATGTGTGGAAATGGCTCTCCGGCCACATTAATAAGGGTTCAGGTGTATCAGGGATGAGATGGGGAGGAGTCTCATACTTGACCGACCCTCCATCCCTACCCTGTATCTAATCTTATCTGGGGAAGCACCCACTTTTCGCTCCATCATGACTTCCTCTTCAGCCTCTGAAATATGGCCACTTGGTGAAGTCAATGTGATCTGGGAAGCCATGCCCCTGATTTTGTAGAACACATTACAGCTTCAAAGAAAATACTGCCAAAACATGAGTGATCTTGTATTCATTTGCTACTACACATTTTTTCACATTCAACCCTAATTGGACACTCTGAACCTGATATTAACACATGATTGGCAGCTGGAGCCACAGCAGCCTTGCCCCAATTACGAGTTTATGAGCTGTTGATACATCACATGCAGGCATTTTTAATCATTAAAGACCAACCCAGGAATGGTTTGGATTCTATGCCCAACTGTGTGTTGCTCAATGTCCACAGTTGGGCAGCTTTAGACTTCAAAGGGTCTGAAACCCAATTCCATGTCTGCATGAATCACTGTCCCCTCAGAAGATATCTCAGCACATTGTAGGACCGTTAAATACATGGGTGATGTCCTAACTGGGGAAGTAAATTCCTGTTTTGAAAGAGAAGCAGTTTTCCCTCTTTCTGATGAAAGGCATAAGTTTATGTTTTGAAAATTGTTGCCAGAGCAATAATGAATTCATCTTCTTATTCAGGGACTGGGGGTTGATTATTCTCACAATTCTTAATAGGCTGATTTATGTGGCAGCTTTATCAGCCCACAGGCATTGTGTATGGCAGTTGGAATGGCTTCATTTTATCCAACCTGCAACACAGCTCTTGGGATGGGTCCCAAGAGTCACTTGAGTGGTGTAACCAGTGCTTAACATTAGCAATTGAAAACAGCAAACACAAAAAAGACGATTAAAGGAAATGAGAAAATAGATCAAGGACCATCATCTGAGAAAAGATTTGCAATGTTTAGGGGGTTTTCTTTTTTCTTTTCGTTTTCATTTTTTAAATTTTTTTCTCTTACTATATGATGTAAGTAGTACTCACTTATCTAAAAGAACTTTACCCAAATCCTTGGTTCTTTTTGATACTCAAGACCAATACTCCTACCCTGAAAAGAAAGTCTTAAGCAGTTTTCCTCGTTTCAAGATAACTGTCCTAAGAATCCTGCTTTGCACTTGGAAAAAAGCGTGTTCATGAAAGAGCTCTTCGTGGCTTTCAGTGGCAGTTTAGGGCTTCTGTTAGACTGAGAAAGGCTCCAAGAATAGGAGGGGTGCTGAGTGAGAGAAGAGGAAGAATAGGAAAACAGAAGAGAAGAAAAGTGGAGACTAGAAGGGACACTGAGCAGGAGAGGAGACACACAGGCAGACGCCGCACGAAGCCGAAGAAGCTGGCGTGTGAATGCAGGTGGGTCCACTGGCTGGGAGAAGACTCCTGGGAAAGGATGGCCTATGGGGAGGGCTTCTCTGGGGTCCCAACACCCTGATTCATCTCTTGGCTTCCTTAGCCAGATCCACCCTGCCCTCCTCTATTCCTGAGAGGCTCAACCCCACGGACCTCCAGATCCTTTGCCAGTGGCTGCATTTGGATTCAGCCAATGGGAGGCAAGCATCAGCAGGAAATTCAGGGGATGGGAAGTGAGAAAGGTCAGAGTGTTGCTTCTGTCACCATTCAGGCCACGTGTCTGCTGAGAGCTTCATCCCCCTGGATGACGTCTCCTTCCAGGAAGCCCAGCCTCCACCATCTCAGCTCTCACTGGGCACCTTCCTGCCCCTTCAGGCGATGTCCTTAGCTCAGCTAGTGTTTCACAAAGACCTCTCAAGTCAGTGAAAGAAGTGAAAGAAAGAAAGAAAGTGTTTGTTTCTGATAACCAGAGTAAGTACATCCTACCAGGTACTCCCGAAATGAACTCATTTCCCCCTAAAAAGATTTTTTTTAAAGAATGAATTCCCTTTTCCTACAATGGCAGGTAAATGACACACTAAGCACCAAGCCAGCAAGATAATTTCTTTTTATTTTTTTAAGTAAAGACAAAGCATTCTACCATTGAGCCCTGATAAAATGACCTCTAAGAAGAAGGAAATGCTTTTTGGTGAAGGAAAAAAAAAAAACTTGGAAGTAAAGCAATGGAGTGAACTAGAAGCCCAGGCTGAAAGGTGATAGAGTCACTCCTCCATGAAGCCTGAGTGGAATCCTAGGCCCTTTCTCTGAACCACACACACACACAGACCAACAGACCAACTCATTGCTCAAGCCAAGAAAAGAAGCAACCAAGAAAGAGAAACCAAAGAACTGCATTGAATTCCTCTGCTAAGCATTTTATTGCCAAAGTACATAAACCAAGGGTCTTCTGGTGCACCGGTGAGAGATTTTCTCCCATATGTTTGGGCCCATAGTCCAGTTACAAACCTGCTGAGTTCAGTTATGGCCCAGGAATCACCATCTCCAACTGGGGTTGTGATAAAACTCACCAGGAACTTTGTGTACAGCGCACACGCGTGCACACACACACACACACACACACACACACACACACAAAGTCAGAATGAGGAAAAGTGTCCACAGGGGATGGGGCTCAGATCCCTTCTTCTGAGCATTTTGTCACACGCTAGATGACCTGCTTTCACATCAGCCACACCCGCAGGTAATACTGGATTTGAACTCTGGGGTTCACAACATCACAGACTTAGGAAAAGTTTATTACCTCATGCTGGTAATTTTGAGAAGACCTAATAAAAATAACCAATTCAAAAAGTGGTCAGTTGACCAGCAGTAAGTGCTGGAGACAATGGAAGAGAAATTTGAAGACCAGTAAGGTAACTACTTTGGGAAACAATATGATAAAGACTTGCCACTGCTTCTCTGGGCTGAGGACTTTTTTGGTGTCAGACCAAATTAGCACCTAAAGGCTTAAAAAGACTCTGATTTGACAGCAATCCTGTTTCTCTTGAGGCAAAGGTTCATGACAGCCCGCCACACACAGGAATCCCTGAGGCCCCCTTCCCAAGGCCGGTTACCGCCTGCCGTAAACTGAGATGGTGGGGTGACGTCACGGTGTCTCGTGCTGTTTCCTAAACGCAGGTTGGGAGAGTCGCAGGATATTCTGTGAATGTCCTGAAAAACCTCAGGTAAGGAATGTGTTGCATATAAAGTGGCTCCTCCAAGGAATTCCATACAAGGACGTCGTGTCTGGTCTTGGGAACACAGAGACTGCTTTCCCTTCTCTCTCTCCTCCTGGACGCTGGGGCCAACTCTGGAATATTCATGTAGGGACAGGAATTCATCCTTGACCTGAAGATGATCAGCTCACAAGATGAAGTGCAGTGAACTGAGGCATGAGAGTGTATTTGATGAGGCTTCTGAAGAACAACCCAAAGCTATGATTTCTGTTTTCTACTCATCGGATTGTAAATGTATTTCTTTTAATTAAGTATCTGAAATGAGTGGCCAATTTTCCCCAGCAATTGGGTCCTTGAATTCAGGCCCCAGGTATTCACCAAGCACCTACCATCACATTCTTCTTCCAGACTTAAGCCTCACCGACGTCTTCCAAGCCCTCGTGGGTTCTGCTCTGGCACCAGGAGATGAGACAAGATCAACAGTGTCTTCTTGCCCGACTCTGGCAAGAGACAGCTTGACTTCCTCTCCCGGTGAGGGTGAGGAATGCCGCCCCATGAACCTGTCAACCTCAACTCCCGCTCTCTGGTCTGAGTGATTCAGACGGAGACCTGCCTGCTGGGTCTCCTAACCGGGCTCGGTGAGCCTGATGAACAGGCAGTTTTCCCCTTTTGATGTGTCTAGACACAGAGATGATTCAGAAGGCCCCTCTAGGAGTGCCTGTAAGGAGCGCTGGAAGACGCTGGGGGGGAAGGCTGCCTCCCTCAGGTCCCCGCTGCGCAAACCCCACTCCAGCCGCGGAGGAGTGCTTTCCAGTCACTCCCTCCCTTACTTTCCCTGAAGGAACCAGATGATGAATCACCAGCTTGAAAGATCCTGTCCTTTCCTTCCTAATAAACAAGAATGGAACTCTCAAGCCCCATTAAACAGCTCCCCCGACACTGCCTGTGTACCTGCCGGTGGTGCCATGCTTCAGAAAAGGTGGAAGGCATCCTGACAGCGATGGACGTGGTTTGCACGTGTGAACACACTTTCCCTGTCTCTCGTGGGTGTTTCCTAGACGGAGGTTCTAAACCTGGCAGGTGGTGGCAGGGGAGACCATCAACATCTGGGTGTATGTGTGCCCAAGGATTTTTCGGGACAGGGTTCATAGCTAGGCGCTCAAACTTAAGACTTCTGCTCGTTCTCCGAACTGCTCGAGCTGGCAGGGCTCATGTTGCTTGAATTGGTGCTTGGAGCCAGGCATTTAGTCCTCCCAACCAAATTAGGAGCTCGCACTACTATTTTCATTATCTCCAGCTTACCAACCTCAGGTTAACCAACCAATAAAAGTGGCACAACCAGGAATCGGACCCAGGGCCTCCGGTCTGAGCACCCGTGCTCCTGGCCTCGGCCCTGCTCTGCCTCCTGAAATGAAACAGGGGGGGAGTGACTCATTTATTGCCGTTTTAGCTGCACCTAGTCTGAGTGGGAAACTATGACGAAAAAGCAGACTCAACAAAGAAGAAATGGTGAATTAGTGGGCTATTTGTTGATTTCAAACTACCAGGTTATTTAGCAAACTTTCCTGTGCTTTATGGGCAGAGTTTCTGTAAAATCTTATGAGCAACAGCTGCCTACAACATTCACTGAGCACCCCTAGGCACTGTGTTTCCTCCCTGGGGTCCTCAGCGTCCTCAGACAAAGACACCCATCTCCCCACTGGCATGTCACAGAGAATATGTGCTTTATAGGGACGCATACAACTAGGGATATGGGGCTTCATGGGCATAAAAACATTTATGTTTAATGAGCTGAGCATTATCTGGGTTCACCGTTTTTCTCTCCCAAGGTGAGGTTGTTCATAGACACAGGTCATACATTTTGTCCTGTTTATCCTGGTCATGGGCTTGGAGGGAGGGGTCGGAGCTCTGGAATCAGATTGTTCTGTCTGTGTTATTCCATGGTTGGAAGCAAAGTACCTGGAAGCGTTAGCAATGGAAGCGTTAGCAGCATTAGCGGTATTTTTAACCACTATGGACCTGGCTTATGTGTCAGACTTTGTGATAAGAGTGCTACATGTTGTATGTCATTTTATCTTCACGACTTTCCTAGGGAGGTACTATTATTAACCTATGCTTTGCAGATAAGGAACAGAGGCAGCTAGAAATTGAGTAAGAAGTTGATTAGAGCCACACAGGTGACAAAGGTCAGGCCATGAAATGACTGCTGTGACCAGTCACACGAAATCTTTGCTCACTAGCCTGTGTCTTGGAAGTGTGTGCACGTGTGTATCTAATTTATCGCCCAAATTTTCATAGGTGCAAACTCAGATTTCTATCCCCCATAATTTTATTAAAATGTATCTTTCTTTCTTAAACTGTTTGAAACACAGAAGCTATTTCAGCATTTCCTCCAGAGAGGTTATCTGTGTGATGACTTTATTGATTAGTCTTTTAAAGTAAACACTCTTGTTCACTAAATAGGAAAAAACTATAATCTGGGGGAATTGCCTCATCTTACATGAAGGACTTAACCCGAAACTGAAGTTCATGGGTTTCTGACTCATCTCTGACTCACTCTCTGGGTTTGCTTGGAAATTCAGGAGAAAGACTTACATCCAAGCTGGATGTCATGCTGCTATTTTTTTGTTGTTGCCCTAAAGATGCTCAGACGGAACGGAGGCATAGAGTCAAGCGTGC
Source organism: Camelus ferus (assembly GCF_009834535.1). NCBI lineage: Eukaryota > Metazoa > Chordata > Mammalia > Artiodactyla > Camelidae > Camelus > Camelus ferus. The sequence goes on along the minus strand of NC_045714.1, from coordinate 8,479,341 downwards.
ACGAGAAATGGAATTAGCCTCCCGGTCAGTGTCTTGTTCTAAGTGCAGAGGTGGACCTGGTTCCAGTGGCTGCTTCTGTGAGGGGAAGGAGTAGTATCTGGGCATTAAAGATTTACCGAACTGTGTTTTTGTAGTTCTATTTCTGAGCTTTGCTGAGCGAAACCCCTGTACCTTATGAACCCGGACTCTGCACATCCTCTTTCTAGTTTACTAGAAAAAGAAGATTCTTTAATAGAAAAAATAGGGGCGGGACGAGAGTTTAAAAAGTTCTTCAGTTCTTAATAGCCTTCTTTGTAGTTCCTGAATTTCTGGCTGAACAAGCACAAACGGGTGAATGGTCAGGAGGAAATACAAGTAAAATACTGTCTTTACTTGAGGCCCTTATTCAGAAAGTATCACACCGAGGGTTCCTGACCTAAGTAAACAGTGCTGCCTTGGAATGAAAAAACAACACTTGACAGGACGTGAGGTGAGAATTACGCTGCCAGGAAATGTGTGGGGTGCTGGAAGATTCTTCAGCACAAGTCCCAAACAGGCAGGTTTCGAGCCAGATGTGGACCTGAGAAGTGCTTTGTTTGGTTGGCATGGAGTGCTTTAAACTTCTGGATTCGTCAACAGCTTCTAGAACTCAGGAGACTGCATCCTCCAAATCGGGATTTTCACTTCTCTTCAAAAATTGCCCCCGTCTCTTCAGAAGTTAGCTCTGTCCCCGTGGGCATGCTTCCTGGTTGGCACAGCTAGCCACAGCTGGGCAACGGAATCCCCTCTGAGGAGGGCGGGACCTCTCTGGTTTGCCCTACTCTCTGCCATTCCCTGTTGCCCCCCACCCGGTCTCCCTCAGTCGTTGAAACCCTTGCCCCACCTTCTACGCATTTGGGGGTTAGCATGTGTTAAGGTCCATGGGCAAGTCCTTTATTTAACTCCAGTCCCCATTTGTTTACCTCCAAAAAGAAAAAAATGGTAAAAGTAAAATCTCTCTGGTTTTCCTCAGCTGTGAAATTCGGCAAGAGAAGAACCACCCACCCAATACTTTCTTGTCCTACAGTGTCGGCCTCAGCAATCAACAGAGCTCAGCGCCCCGAGCCTCTGCTTCTTACTTACCAGCAGTCCCCAAAGAAGAACAGTTACTATGTTGCTTAGATGCTGTTTCATTTTCCCAGCTGTTAGCAACAGGCATCCTCACTGATACAAATTTCAGTTGATTCCTCCATGAAGAATGGTCCCATTCTTTTGCTGTGCTCTCCTCCCTGGTCAAAAAGCAAGTATTCATTAAAGTCTTGCTTCATGCATATGAAGGGTTGGGGTTTGCGTTCTTCCTTTGAGAGGCCCCTCAGCATTCCCACTGTCAGTGTAGGAATGAGAAGATGGGGCAGAGTCCCCCACCCCCAACACAAAGAGACCTTCCCTGTCCTTTACTGCTTTCAAATGTGTCCTGGGAGATAACCCCAACCTGTTCACCGCAGCTCAAACCCCAGGCTGCCTGGAGGCATTTATCAAACAGTCTGAGAGAAACAATGGTCCCTGGGGGAGTGAGCTTCTCAGCTCATTCATTCCTCCAGATATATTCTTAGAAAAAAATCACTGGAGGCAGTGTGGGAAAGTGATCAGGGCTCAGCTCCGCAGTCCAAAGAGGAACAAACAGTCCAAAAGATAGCCTTGACCCGTGCTCTGAACCTTCCAGTGGCTTCTCCATCAAACAGGAACAGTGTAAAACTTACCCAGCAGGATGGCTGTAAGAGTCAAAAGCGACTAGGCACGCAATGCACTTAGCTCAGACCTTGGAATATGGCTAAGGATGGCGACAAGGTAGCAGCAAAAATAACCAGATTTACTGAGTCACTTAGTAATGCTCAGTACTGTTAACTGCTTTACACCCACGGTGTCATTTAACCTTCACAACAGCCCAGTGCAGTGGGTACTGTTATTACCACGCTTTTTAAATGAGAACCAGAAATGGACTCAGAGATGTTAAGTAATTTTCCCAAGGTCACACAGTAATTAACTGTTGGAGCCAGAATTTGAATCTAGTGTTTGCCACCCTAACCATACTACTCTTTACTCATTTGATGCTTATGAACACTTTATAAAGTGGGTGCTATTAGTAGCCCCATTTTACAGATGAGAAAACTGAGGCACCAAACAGTTGAGTGACTTGTCCCAGGTCACCTAGGTCAAGCAGTCTCTTACCCACTGCCCTGGGCTCCGGGCACTATACGGACTCCCCCATATGTGATTCCATTTGATCTTTGCAACCACTAGGAGAAAGGGGTTATCACTCCGTGCTATAAATCAGGGCGCTGAGACTTGATGACATGCTGTAAATTGCTTCTAGGTACACAGCAATTACACGGTGTTACTGAGCTTCGGATCTGGCTGTGGCTGACCACAGAGCTGGACCCTTAACTGTCCCAAAACCCAGTGGCCTCCTCCCCCTGTCCTGATGGCCCAGATCGCAAGTGGCCTCTTCTCTCCCCTCTTCCACGTCCCTTTTTCTCGTAAATTCAAACAATTAGGGTTCTTTAGATCTGGCCTCACACTGGAACTGAACTTTAATCTCAGGAACTCATTTAAAGGTCACAGCTCCCAAGCGGAGATGCTGAGGGTCTGCCAATGATTGCCAGCTGAACTTCACCACCTCCACGACCCGCTGCGAAGTCACTGGGTTCGCATATTACAACATCGAATCGGAGACATCTCCTAGCCTCTTAGGCAGACAAACAATTAAGAAACTGCTCTCTCACTGAACAGGTATAAAACCCAGAGAACTGGGCTCATCCATTTAAAAACTCTCCTGTATGTTTAGGTGAGCACAACTTATACCAGAGTAGCGAAGAGACTGATCAGTTATCTTCATCAATTTACCTAGAGATAATAGGGTTTTTTTCGACCCTAGAACTTAGAATAGATCAAGAAGCCCCAAGGTGGATAAATCCTCAAATTCAGGCTGTTTCATTTAGGGTTTGTTCAGGGAAGCAGAACCATGATGAGGGATCTAGAAAAGGGACTTTGGATGAGATGAGACTTTATCCGACCGTGGGAGCGCAGTAAGGAGTCTCTCTCTTCTAAATCGTGTGCAGATTCCTCTTGCAGACAATCCTGATCTGGAAACACATAGGAAAGCAAATTCAGGGAAATGCCCTACCTTGGCTAAATCAACAGAGTGCAAATCTCCCATCCATCAGATGAACTTCTATACTTGAAAATTAATAACAATAGAAGCAAAGGTATAGTTTCATCCATCCACTTATCCATTGAACAAATGCTGAGAGTCCTTTATTAGGCACGAGGGGGACACAGGCAAACAAAGTAAGGTCGTGGTTCTCCCGGCCGCCGCGCTTCCCTGGGCACCACCCAGCCCCCTTCAACAATTTCTCTACAAAATTGCCGAAGGGATCCTTTTAAACACGGATCATGCCACTCCTTACTCAACCTCCCAATGGCTCCCATTCCAACAAAGATAAAATCCAAAGTCCTTACGATGGCCTAGAAACCCTCCAAAGTCTGGCCCTGGCTCCCTCTGGGTTCTTACTTCCCCCTGATCCAGCTGGCGCCCTCTACTCTGGCTCGCACCCTTGCCAGCCTCAGTCGCACCAAGCTGGTCCCTGCCTGCGAGTCAGTGCACTGGCCGAACCGTCTGCCTGGACCACTCTCCCCCTGAGCCTCATAGCCTCGTCCTCACTTCATCCCAACCTCCTCTCAAGCGTCCCCTCCTGAGCCAGGTCCTTTCTGTCCCCATGCAGTGAGCCCTCCAGGACACTCTCCATGTGTACCAACTCCTTATCTCCTCATGGCATTTATCACTCCCTGACTCACTCTTCATTTATTCACTGGCTTTTCCTTGGTCTCCCCCACTGCAAAGGGCACTCCAGGAGAGCAGTGACTCTGTTTTATCCAGAGTGACTTTGTCCCTGCCCGACTCTGACCCATTTCCTTGTTTCATTTCCTTCGTGGCATGTATCACAACTCAAATCGACTTATTATTTCATAGTGTTTACTGGTTTACTGTCTGTCCGTCCCCACCAGAAGGCAAACCCTGGGGGTGGGGGTGGGTGTTGGTAGGAGGTGGCCTGTCAGGTGCTAAACCAGGGCCTGGCAGGCACTTGGATCTCTTCTGTAAGAGGAGAGAAGGGCCCTCCCTATGAGAGACATATTCAAAAGCAACTTTCACGTTCAAGGAAGCAGTCCCGGCAATGAACTTATTCCAGTGAATTGCATCTTAAAATTTTCAAAGCCCCACCTAACCGAGCGATCCAAATTTACATCGCCAATCGAGGGACAAGTTGACATCATGGGCTTCCTGATACAATGCCCATGACATGAACACACCACCACTCGTGGAGTTCTCCTGTCAAAATATTTAACCTGAGTCTAATTGGGACGAAGCAAACAAAAACAAACTCGAACCGAGAGTCGTGCTACAGAAGGGTTGGCCAACACTTTCAAAACTGTCCCTATCTAGAAAGACAGGGCAGGGCCAAGGAGCTATTCTAGAACAAAGGGAACTAGACATAATAAGACAATATATGACCCTGGACCCTTTAAATAGCATTTGTGGGTGGGGAGCAATTGAGAAGATTTGAATATGGCCTATGCTGCCCGTAGTACTGTCTCAATGATAAATTTTCAGAATTTGGTGATTGCACGTGCAGTTAAATAAGAGAATGCTCTCGTTCTGAGGCAATACTTGTTGAGGTTTTTAGGAGTAAAAGAGCATGATGCCTGCAGTTTGCTCTCTAATGACTTAGCATAAAAATAATGTATATATGTATTCTATTATTACATATTGTATATGTTACATCATATATAGTATAGCTTGTAGAGAGAGGAAGCAAATATGGCAACAGGTTAACAATTTGAAGAATCCGGATGAAAGGTAAAAAGATGCTCATGGTGCTACTCCTCTTAACATTTCTGCAGCTTGAGATTTTTCAAAATAAAAAGTTGAAAAAATTTTCAAAGCACCCGGATAAATGACTGGATAAAGAAAATGTAGTAGGTACATACAGTGGAATATTATGTGGCCTTTAAAAAGGAGGAAATCCTGCGATATGCAACAACATGGGTGAACCTTGAGGACATCGTGATAAGTGAAATAAGCCAGTCACAGAAGGACAAATACTGCATGATCCACTTCCGTCTGGGATCTAAACTAGGCATCGAAGCAAAGGATAGAGTGGCGGTGGCCAAGTGCTGGGGGAGAGCCAGATGGAGAGTTGCTACCCAATGGGTATAAAATTTCAGTTCTGCGAGATGAGTAAGTTCTACAGATCCGCTGTACAATGTTGGGTCTAGAGATAACAGTGTGGTATTATACATTTAAAAATCTGGTAACACTGTAGATCCCCTCTTAAGTGTTCATACTGCAAGTCAATTAAAAAAAATTTTTTTTTAATCCAACCCATCCACAGAGATGACTTTGAGTTTCTACCTGGCTTCCTGGGAATATAAGCTCTTTAAGCTGAGTCATTTCACCATTTAAGTGTCAGCACGTTGGAAGCCATCTCACATTTCACGATATGTGTGCTGGTAACTTATAAGATGTTGTATACGATGTTATCTGCTTTAGATTTAATGCATGTATTTTAATACCCTGCTTCACTTAATTCACACACACATGCACGTAGTCACCTGCTGGATTTGTCCCCGTTGACACTGATCTCATCCATGAACTCGGTGCCTCTCTTGCCCTCGATGTCCACTCACCTCCCTTCGGTGAAGTCATACTTTAACTGGAAGGTCACAAACCTCCTTGGCCTCTTTGAACCTTCCCTCTCAGTAGGTCAGTGATAACTCCACCAGCACCTGATTCCCTTAACAAGTCTTATCGACGCTGCTGATGTTTGAAGCAAGCAGCAGAAACACTGATGGGTCAGGGAGCCTTTAGTGCTGGCCAACCATGTCACCTCCTGGCCCCTCTCCTCGGCCCCTCCCCCGTGTGGAAAGGAGTGGGTTCACACAGACCAAGCGGGAGCCGTATTGAATAATTAACCCAACCCTGACTGCAGCTTGCATTTTAGGACCTCTCATCAGAACCCAGCAGAAAACAAGCTCTAACACTCAAAACTGAAATCCATAACCCCAAAACCTTTTATGGAAGATTCGTAGCAGGAAGAAAACACTGTTCTGAAAAATGTACATCTCCGCATAGGTGCTAAACGTGTGGAAACTATAAAACAAAGAGAAAAAGAGGAGCGAGCAGACAAAACAAGCAATGAAACACGATTTTTAAAATTCTGAAACCTTTCAAGCGTATGGAAAAGCATTCACCACCCAGCTTGGTGAAATCTTAACTTTGGTCCTACTTTTATAAAAAATAAAATATTAAGAGTGGAGTTGAATTGCCCTGATTTCTTTTCAGCAAATCTAGTCCCTTGTTCCTCCTTTCCCAGAAATTATGGCTATCCTGAATTCCTGAATTTGGGATCCATTATTTCCAAACATGTTTGATACGATTACTGTAGATAAACATATTCATATCAATATATGGTATTGTTTGTAGATTTCAACCTACATGTATCTTTCCGTAATTTGCTTTTTATTCAACATTATGCTTTTGAGCTTTTGCGTTGCTGCTACAGTTCATTTGAGCATCAGTTCATTTATTTCCACTTTGGTATGAGATTCCGTTGGATGACTTTATCCCAATTTGTTTACCCATCATCTTGTCGCTGGACCTTCAGTTTGTTTCCACTTTTGTACCATTTCATATCATCCTGCTGTGCACACTCCTTGCGCACCTGTGTGAGGGCTCCTCCGGGCACCACAGATCTGCTAGGACCGGGATGCACATCCTCATCTTGATTAGATCTTGTCAAGTTACTCTCCAAGGTGATTGCAGTCCTGGCTGCCACCTGCATACTCCGGGAGTTCCCACGGCTGGACATTCAACTCAGTGAACATTTTTAATTCACTGGGGGAAAGAAAACAATACAAACATATAACTTAAAATAGCATCCCTTTTATCCCTTATCCCATGGACACATAATTATATTTACATTTTATATAAAAAGCACTCACCTCTGAAGTAAGACAACAGCCTTCTTTTTTTTTTTTTTTTTAAGACAACAGCCTTCTAACACATAGGGCAACATCATGATAATAATAATCATTTAAAAACAGCAGTAACGTATGTTGGGTGTTGACTGTGTGTCAGGAAGGGACTCTCTGCACTCAGTAACTGCAGTATCTCCTTGAACCTTCACCACCACCCTTATTTAGATACTGTTATCATTAATCCCAATCTTGTGAAGGACCTAATAAAGCTTAAAGTAGATAAGCTACTTGGCCAGAGCCACGTGGCTAGGAACTGGTGAACGGAGGGTTTGGACCATCTGCCTACAAGCTGCATAACTTCAGAAAATATACTTCCTCTGTCTCCATTTCCTCGCCTGCAAAAAGGAGGAAAATAATCGACCTGTCTCCCAAGGTTGGACCTGATGATACAACACAAGTAAAACAGAACAGTCACAAGCACATAGTGAGCACTTCAGCTACTATTAGCTGTCATTATCTTTGTTTATTAGTTCTATCGCTTAAGGATATTATAAATAAACTTAATATTAAAAATGGAAAGCTAAAATTGGAGACTTCTGCTGTCACAAGGGTCCTGGCCTACGGGTTTCAAATAATTGTGCCATCTTGTTGTCTCGGTGTGTCTTCCCCTGTGCAGGACGGTGCTCACTCTGAGTCTGGCTTACAACCCTCTTCTCTGGTTCTTCCGAGCACCGCTACCATTAAGATCCGCAGGAACAGGTGATGGAGTTGTGTATACGCGGTTCAAAAGGAGGAGAAAGAACTAAATAATTGCATGGGCCGCCAGAGGTAAAACATAAAGAGGTTTTGCTTTATCAACAACCTCAAGTCGTCATTAGAAAAATCTCGTTGCTGGCCTCTAAAGATCCTCCTGGGCCTCCTTGAAAGCCCTGCTCCTTCTCTGTAGGGCACAAAACTGTCTCAGTCTGTTTATTAGTGATGGGTCGGAAGGCTTCTACTAGAGGCCTCTGGAAGAGGCAAAGAACTTTACAGTTTTTATTAGCTGTTTTGCCACGCAAAGAGAATGCCATCCCAATTTTCAGGTGATGTAAGGGCTCAGAGAGAGGAAGCCAGTCCCGAGGTTTCACGAACATTAAAGGCACAGCCTGGCTCTTGCTTGGAAGTTCTACTTCGCCAGCCTGACAGGCCGTCTAAGCCATACTTTTGCCATCTTCCCGGCCAGTGTTCAGCATCACGTTGTGGAAGCAACTTGAGTTTGGTGGTAGGTCTAGACTTGCTCCCTGGTGCCATCCCGTCCTACTGGTGTGCTCTTGGGGAAGTTATGGAACCTCTTTGAGACTCAGTTTCCTTATTTGCAAAAGGCAGTACCTAGTGCGATGCTTGACGCATAATTGATCTTCAGTAAATGGTAGCTGTTTCTCCTTTGATGCACCTGGTGATCCTTGCCTCACTGGAGCATCCCCTTGGTGTTGCCTGCAGGGCCCCAGCCAGCTGGCACCTCCACCCCAGCCTCTGGGCACTGATGACAGGTGTGCTTCTTCACCTGAGCAATCTAGACCAGTTACAGGCTGGGGCGCTTCACCACCCATGCCCTCGGTGACCTGGAGAAAAACGATGACTCAGAAGCTCTCAGTGACCCCGCCTGGGGATGTGCCCTCCAGCCGGAGCACATCCATCCTCAGGAAGTCCTCGCTGGCCTCGCAGCTCCACACCGGCAGGAGGAAAACAGAGTGTCAACCAGCATCCAAAGGTCGAAGGAAAGCTCAACGGCTGTCCGGTGCTGATCCTGGTTCTGTAGGAGTCGCCTGCCTGGAATTTGCAAAAAAAAATCTGCTTACTCTAACGTTTTAAGCTTATCCAAGTGATTCATGCCACAGTGTCTGACGGGACATTGGCTCTCAACTCACTCGGCTTGAAGCTTGGTGCAAATTTCACATTCATCACTTCTGTATTTTTGGGTGAGACTTCACTTGGCATTTGGGCTTTTAATTTTATTTGTTATGTAATCTCTAAGATTCATCTTAGGGCTTTGTTATGTCCTTAATGAAAAGAGAAAGGGAGGGAGAGAAAAAGGGAAGTATTTATGAAGGGCCATCAGTGGGTTTTTGTGCTACAAACGTACCACACACAGTTAATCCTCACGTTAACTGTGGGAGGAGCAGTATTATTATCCTAATTTTGCTCAGAGAAGTCAAGTAAGGACCCAGGTAGTCAGCAAGGTTCCCAGGACTTGGCCCCAGGTCTACATGACACAGAGGCCAAATTCTTTCACCCCATGGTACAGTCTGCATCACAGGGAGTCAACCATAGATTGGATTCTTACTGTCTGTACTGATGATGATGGAAACAGCACAATGAAACCACATTAAATCGTGGCCCACGTGGTTCAGTCCCAGAGAGGAGACATGGGCGGAGAAACAGAATTAGCCATCAAAAAATAATTTCACTGTAACTCAAGATTTTTACGTAGATTTTCCTACAGTAAAGGTGTTCACAGTCAAGGTGGGGAAACAGATGTGAGGCTGGATGCAGCATCGTCGATGCTACAATGTGGAGCAGACTGAGGCCGGCAGGCGGAGAGGATGGAGAGGTTAGTCCCACGTGGGTGGAAGCAGCAGACATTCACGCACGACCCCGCCTCGTCTACCCGGCCTCTTCTGCGCCTTGCCGACCTCCCCTCCTGCATTCTTTCCCGTCTCCTGGCATCCCCCTCATAGCCACAGGTCGGCTGCAGAAGTCCAAAGCGCACATCCTCTCAACAGCATCCCAAGCCGAAAGGAAGGGGAAGGGCCTCCTTCCTGTGACAGTCAGGGAGGAAGGTCTGCCCCGGGAGCGCCCAGCAGAGCTTCCCGCACAGCTCACTGGCCAGGCTGGGCCTCCTGCCCACCCCCAGCCCAGTCAGCTGGACGTCTTCAGCTTCCCTCAGCTTTGTATCCTCTGTGTCTACAGCCTACGGAGCCCCGTAAGCACTACCTGTGAGGGCCACAGGGCTCCCGTGTTCCCTGACTGGTGCAGCCAAGGGGGCACCGCAGCAGAAGATCGGAGGGGGAAAACACAGTGATGGGGACGGGGACAGTTCCCCAGGTGTCTTCTCTGGGCGTGACCTCAGGCTGGCTGTGGACTTTTGTCCTCTCAAGAGGGTCCCCCCGACTTGATTCTCTCCTAAATTCTGTGATGTTCGTCCGATCCCTTCCGCCTAAGGAAGGTAGCAGCTCCATTGCTGCTGGTCTTCATCGCTTCGCTATCCCTTGGAGTCCCCATCTGTTCACAACTCTATAAATGTCCTATTTGAAGCAAACCCCTCCTAAACCACTGTCTTTTGACTGTGCCACCTGTTGCTCCTTGGGGCTCTGATCTGCGACAACCTGTCATTGCCAGAGAAGAAACAGAGTTTAGAACCATCACAGTTCATTCCCCTGGGGCCAGGGGAAGGGTCTGCTCTTTCCGAGGAGCTAAACATACAACACAGGACAGCGTGTGCCCTGAGCTGCAGGCCACGAGGAGGGAAGGACCCTTTGGGGCTGAAGTATCCATGTCCGAAGGCTTCACAGAGAAGGTGGCAGCGGGGCAGCGTCTGGAAACCCAAGTCGAGGTCACCCTACATGATCACCCGCATCCTTCTCGCTGTCCACCGCTCTTTTTGTACGTCACCGGTTTTCACTTGTGAGCAGCTTGAGTCTCACACCTCAGCATCACGAGGATGATTTAGAATCTAAAGTATGTGTCGGTGGTTCTCAAAGTGTAGCTCCTGGACCATCAGCCTCCAGCAACCGGGAACTTGTTAAAACTTCTCAGGCCCACGCCAGACCTCCTGAATCAGAGACTGTGCTCAACAAAGTCCCCAGAAGGTTCTGACACACATTGTGGCTCAAGATTCCCAGTGTGAGACACGGGCAGAAACTGTCGGCTGCCCGCTGCAGTCACCACCGCCCCGGCTCCCTGCCAGCAGAATCAGAGAGCATTTCAGTTCCAGGTGAGGAACACCATTCTTAACAAGTTCTTTCTGGACACGAAGTGGAGAGGTCTTTTCTCCTCCATTCTTTGGTCCTTTCCCGCCTTGGCAGCCAGCACTCTGGGGGTTCACAGTCAGAACTGTTGCTGAAAAGGGATAGCCAAGGGCAGGCGACGGGTAGGAGGTGAAAAGGAGAAAGAGAAAGCGATTGTGCAGAATCTTGGGGATCTGGTTACAAAGCATACCCTGGTCCAGCTTGTCTGGGCGGGTCCTGAGACTGCATTTCTAACAAACCCCCATGTTCAAAACCGCTGGTCCCTGGACTCGGCTCGTGCCCCCTTTACCTACGTGTGCAACTGGAGTCCAACCTGAGACCTGGCTGTTCTAGGGATTGCCCTGGCAGGGAGGTCTCCTATCCAAAAGCATGCAGATCACAGATCGCTGGGCGCGGCTAACCGCCCCCTACCCAGGCCCGAGTTTCTGACTCAGCCCTGCAGAGCTGCAGCTGGAGAATTTGCATGACTATCAAGTGCCCTAGGTGGTACTAATGATGCTGAGATTTCGAGAACCAGTGCTCTTAAGTAGCAGAACTTTATGTTACGTCATAGTGTTAAGTGACAAAGATAGCCGTTATTTATTCCAAATGCTAATGATTCCAGGTATTGATAAAGGGGGAAGAAAAGTTAAGTATTTATTGTTTAACAAAACCCCCAGCTGAAGGAGCCCCGGGCCCTGACCATCTAAAATACAATCCAACTCCACCACCTGCTGGTGATCTCAGGAAGTGCAAAAAGGTGTCTGAACGCCCTGTTGGAAAACAGCTCCTGGCACATTAATCTTGGTAGACACAATAGGATGCAAGACACTAACCACTATCCTCCTCGCCTTTATTTATTTAGGGCATAAACATGATCTGCGTGGTTGAGAACAGTCCCCTAATTCTCACCTAAACGGTCCCTGGCCCAGAGAAATAACAGAAATGGTAGCTAACACTGGCAACGTGCCTGGCAGCCACACCTCGGCAATTTATGTGCAGGAGCCCTGCTGCTCCCGGGCTCTCTACCGGAAACTGCGGTGCAGGGAATTTAAACAGCTTGCTTAAAGTCGCACAGCCAAAAGTGGTGGAGATGGAATTCAAACCAGGTAACCTGCCTTCGCAGTTGCCTGCTTGAAATCTCTGTGCTATGCTACCCTCTACAAAAAAACAGCTGGGGGAAGTGCCCAATAGATACGCTTTAGGTTAATTAACTCCCCCCTCCCAGAAATGTAGTCCTGGAATATGCTTCAGATCCAAACTTGTCCATCCCTTTTGTTGTATAAAAAGAAAACAACACCCTGGGGGCACAGAGAGGTTTGGTGATTTCCCTAAGGTCACACAGCAACTTGATGACAGATCAGCAAGGTCACTGGGCTCCTTCAGCCATATCACACTTGTAGCAGCGTTTGCTTAGGGTAAATTGCCCACATCTAGGGTAAGTACCAGACGGTGTCCTGTGGGAAAAGCAGAATTGTGAATAAACCCCTATTCCTGGACAATTGGGGGCTCCGGTTACATTTGGGGACTATGATTCTAGACATACTAACTCATTAAAAAATATAATCAAAGGCCCACCACATTCTCTCTTCCACCGTTTAAAAAATCATTTTCTAGCCATTTAAATAAACTATTAAAATTCTTTAAGCTACTAAAATTCTTGACGTGTGCTACCTGGGTGATTATTTACTCAACATTTTTCCTGTAATCCATTTATTTTGTTCAAAGTGCGATCTGTCAAAGCATGTGCATGACATCACTTGATAAATCTGTTGTTTGATTCAGTCATCTGGAATACACGGAATTCATTTGTGTAAAGCCTAAAAGCATCTTGATCTCCACCAGTGGTACCCCACCATGTTTTAGGGAGAAGTGGCAAGGTCCTCAGTTGCCTTGGGACCTCCATTCTTCTCTTGGCATGGTATCTGCAGGTCATGTGATGTGGGGCAGGTTATTAACCTCACTGAACCCTGGTTTTGTCATCTAAACAGTGGGGTTAATATCATTTCCCATTTGATATAGTTATTATGGGGATTAAATGGGATAATTCAGAATTTGACAAGATGCCCCACTCATAGCACGTATCCAATCAGTGCCAGCTATTAAAATGAGCTATAATCATTGCTCTAATGAGGCACTACATTGTATCTTTTAAAAATGAAGAGCCATGATCTCCAGGCTAGTCCATTTCATCATTTTCTTTGAGGATATAGATCTTTCTGTGGAAGAGGGACTTGCCACCCATTTAACAGCTGGACACACTGAGGCTTTAGAGAAAGTCATTTTCATGGATTCTCTAAAGTCTTTCCACAACTTAATAGGTAGAAGGGCACTTTCAAGTTTTGAAATTGGTAAGAGGTTGTCATTCTTGTTTATTTTCTAAATATGTGGCTTGGGAGTTTATGCTGTTAAAGTGCATCCTTTTTCCCATATCAGAAAACAAACAAGACATGAATTCTTAACGCTGCTTCCTGAGACGGAAATGGACTCCACCTAATTGAAGAGGGTCTCCTCCACGCTTCATGAAGGTCAGTTTTCTTGCTTCAAGACTGAATTGTTCATACGGAAAAACCGCTTAGAATTCATAAATTCTTCAGTCTCCTCAGGAGGAGGAAATTCAATTTGACTGTATTCTTTGGGCCTTTTATGCCATAAATATAAAAATAAAGCAGCTTTTCAATTTAGAAGAGGACCTTATGACCCAGAGCGTTGAAGTAATTCTACACAAACAGAAAAGCTGGAGTTATTCAAGCAGATTCGGATTCAAGCTGCAAATCCCGTTCAGTGGGGGGTTTTGTTCTTTTCTCCTCGAGGGAAGGTTGAGGGAGAGTGGATGGTTCCAGTCAAAATCAGGAAGGCACACTCCATTTTTCTCTCCCCCCAGCCAGTTGTGCAGTAGAATTACATACTTGCAGAGGAAAGAGGAAAACAATACTGCAATTGAGAGAACACTGTTTTGCACACACGTTTGCTTTAATCACACGCTTTGTGTTTCTGCTTGTACACGTTATTTCATCTTCTCTGGTTATAAATGTCCCAGCAAACTAACAAAGCTGCGATCTGAGCCTCCACCAAAACGGGAAGAAGTGAGAGCCTGATAGGGCTCCCCACTACAGCAATTCCTACCCTGGATGTGCATTAAAATTACCCAAGTAGCCTTTAAATAATGCAAAGCACCTCTGCCCAGGCCCACCCAGGATTTATGGAGCCTTAATCCCTGGGAGGGCAGCTTGGATAACTTCAGGGTAGAGCCAGGGCTGAAAAACCACTGAGCTAGCAGACAGGAGGGCGGGGCTGGACTGCTGTCCGTCACCACGCACGCTGGGCTCTCGCTGGCTGTCGTAAGGGAGACGCGCTGTGGAAGGCATCGTGGTGGATGCTCGGGTATCAGTCTGACTGATTGGCTGGGTTTCTCCAGGCCTTTTCTGTAATCTGCCTCAACTTCTCTGAACTTCTAGCCTGTGAACCCAGGAAAAGAATTCGTTCTATTGATGATTCATAAAATCAGTATCGTGGCTCACAAGAAATATTTTTTTTAAGTGGACCGGGGCAGAATGCAGTAGAACATAGTTGAAGTAGAATGTGCCACATAGAGTAAGTATGAGCATTTTTTTCCAGGTGTGTGTGTGTGTGTGCACCACAGAAAAATGTATGTCTCAGTTGTAAGTGACCATCAGCAAAGTGAAAGCCTGTGTTCTCACCCACAGGGTTTTGGGAGGATAAAATGAGATAATGCTGTAGTGCACATCACATGTGAGCACCAGATAGATCAGGTAGATGGAAGATTGAGAGTCAGGCAGTCTACTGCAGAATGTGCCTGATTTGGTGCACGGATGACAGAACCGGCTGGATGAAATGTGACCACTTCAGCAGTGGCACTATTCGCGGTGGAACGGGAAGGTCTGTGTCCTAAGAGAGCATGATTTCCAAAGGGACTCAATCGATTCCCTAATGTGATGAATGAGAATTGGCTCCACTGCATTCAGATTCAAGAACTGTCACATCTCTGCTTTTCTTCTTTATCCAATAAATCCAGCTGAAAACCATCACTAGCTTGATGGCTGAGAAATTCAATCTTAGTCCCGGTTGGGGTCTCTTCTTTTTTTCTATAATCATACAATATAATTAGAAAATAATAATAATAATTTATGAACTTTATTCTGTGCCAGACACCATGCGAGGCACTTAAACATATTGTATTGTTCAGTCCTACCTAAGAGATACTTACTTTATAATCTCTATTCTCCGAATGGGGAGCTGGGACTTCAGCGCCTCAAGGGATCCCCTTTGAAGTTACAAGTGCTGTTTCTGCTCATTACCTCCATCCTGACCTGCTTTTCTTCCATCTGCACAACCCAGATGCTTCAAGTGGGCTCAAAGATGCTCCTCTTGCCAGACGTTGCCCCTGACCCCAGGCTCAGGGTCTTAACCCTCTTTGCTACTTTTAGAACCTCCGCCCTCAGAAGCTGAATTCCATAGGCATCCAGCAGCTGCCCTCCATGGAACACGAGAGCAAGGGTGTGCCTGGTCTCTGGCAATGACAAAACAGCAACCTCCCAAAACAGGTCTTGTCTCTTCCTTGGAATTGAGATCACCTTCTGTCTACCCTATTTCCAACCACCAGCCCCGGCCTCCCTTCTCTGACCCTCTATGCACCTCCATCTCCCCCCAAAACCTAAACATTATCCTTTGAATGTTTAGAAATCTCTCTCTTTGAGCTTGAGACACAAATAAACACGTCTCAGGGAAGCACAAACACTAATTACAGACAGTTTGGCTGATTTCTTAAGGGACTTCATGATTTCAAAACTCCTCCATTAAAAGTGAATATTTCAGTATTTAAGATGAGCCATGGCAACAAATAACTTTCAGCAGACACTGTTGGTTCCCCCACTTCTTTGCAAACAAAACCCTGTTTATTTTTCCAGACAGCCATGCAGCCAGCCCTAGGGAGCGAGCCACGCTGGCTTCAAGCCAATCACCACATATGGCAACACGTTACGACTTGCCAGTGATTTGCCTGCAGGTGAGGGGGGTCTTGGAAATAATTTTCTCCCTGTATCCAAAAGAGCCACACAAAGACGATGCCATATCCTGCTTTGGAAGCTCCTGTGCCAGGATGTGATATCTAGAGCAATGCAGTGCAATAGCCCAAGAATGAAAGTCAATGTTTCAAGGATAGTTCAAGGGGGAGGGTATGGCTCAGTGGGAGGGCACACGCCCAGCATGCGCAAGGTCCTGGGTTCAATCCCCAGCACCTCCATTAAATAAACAAACGAGCCTAATTATAGCCCATCCCCCCCAAAACAAAACAAAAAAATCATTTCAAGGATAGTTCAATGGGAAAATGGCAAGTCGTACTTTCCTCGATGACATTAAAGCACAGATCATCCTTGGGGCTGCAAATCTGTGTACTTCTTAAGTAACAAATACGTGTACTTAACGTTTTAAACCACTTCTTGGTGGACATCCTGCTACTTGTGGCTGAGAGTATTCCGTACAGATATGTGACTCCTTCAGGCAAAGAGGAGAAGTAAGTCATGAGAAAAATCTGAACAAACGTCAGGGTACCAACTTCTCTGACCTAACAGCGTTTTGATCTTTTCTAGCTTTGCCAATTTATTCAGACTTGATCTTCAGCAAGCTTAGCCCCCAAAGCTTCTTCAAGTTTAAAGAGCTGGGGTAACATGTCATTACCTGTGAAGGCAGCATCCTTTGTGTCTCTGCCAAAGTTCAAAAACTTTCCAGATAATTCCACAAGCATTTATGCTGTTCCTGAGGATGCTGAGCTGTGGGGGGTGGGAGGGTGGGGAGGGCAAGGTGCCTGAGACATATCCCCAAACCCCATGGGGCTCGCTGTCTAGTGGAAAGGTGGGCATGGAAAGAAAAAGCCTCAAGCAGAGCATGGCAAGTGAAGAGGGTTCCAGGGGAGCAGAGAGGGGGGCTGCTCTTTCTCAAAGGCATCCAGGGAAATTTCAGTTCCCTCAAGAATTTTGGTATAAAACAGAAATGGTCAGAAGGGAAGTAATCCTTGGTGATGTTGAGACGAAGGAAGAAATTTTTCCAAATGACTCTGAGGTTCAAGAGGGGGAGGGGAATGAGAAAAGTTTTGGATGAAAGGAAAGGGATGTTGGCGATTCCAGGGAATTACCAAGGCTTTAGCCAATGACTTCGGAGCAGAAGCTTCTGCCCTTCTTGAAAAAAATCCCTCAAGGCAAGAATATAAAAAGCCTGGCTATTAGCTTGAATTGAGGACCAGGGGAAATGATGAGATTGCTAACCATAAATCACAAATAGATCCTTCCAGGTTCTTGTCTTCCCCCCTCGCATTCATTGTTGCCTTGTTCACAACTAATTTGACTGCAGTCGCCTTTTATCCTTTGCTGAGTTTTTCTTCCCCCAAAGTAATTTAACTTACTTTTCACTGAAGCAACGACCCTGTTTATTTTGATCCTGCTAGTTTACTGAATTACTCATTATTTACTTCAGTGATCACTTACAAGTACCACTGGTGTAAGCAGGTTTGGGGAGAAACATCACTGAGACCGGCTAAATGTAAAATCCAACAGGTAGGAACAAAGGAGCACAGACCACGGAATAACCCACTCCCGTGAGCTGTCAGGTGCGAGGGGCGTCCTCAGTGTGTTTTGCAGGCTGTGTGTGTGCAAATAAAAGAATTGTCTGTTTACAGAGGGAGTGGAGGAAATGTGAATCCAGAGGCAAACCAGAAGATCTCTTTTACTTCAGTCAATCATTCTGTTATCTGGGCTTTGAAATATACATCCCTGAGACAGACGTGGTAGTTCTCGGATTGAAATGCAGCACGACATTCTTGTTTTAAAAGCCTTAACACAGCTTTAGCGGGTACCTTGCGTCACCAGCCTAGCAGTCGGTCGGTGATCCAGTTGGTCTTCCAGGACCAGCTTCTCCTGTGCCTTCCAGTCCAGGCAGCTCACTAGCCAGGCTCCTCCTGGGGCATTTCTCTGTCTGCCTCTCCTGACCCACTTCCCACCCACCTCTACCTGCGCTCTGCCTCCCAAGGCCAGTCTGGGCGGACGGTATCAACATACAATTGATGTAGTGCTGTGCCCCGGGCTTCTGGTTGTGTTTGGCCAATGGGGGATACCAGGCAGGAAGTTAGGGAAAATGAGATGAGTGAGGCGACCTCAGGCGGGCTGTGTCCTTGGACAGAAAGTCTCTGTTCTTCTTAAAGTAACCAGCTTTCTCCCGCTCCCTTTCTTTCTGGGCCCACTGCTGGACCCCTTGGTACCATGCTGTCCTTGTTCTTCAGCTAAGCCCCACCTGCACCTTGGGAATGAACCTCTCAGCAGATGAATCTCCCTTAAATTGTCCTCATTTGAGCATGCCATCTATTCCCTTCTGACCCGAACTGATACACCAGTGGAGGGCTCTCTTGGATTCTAGCCGTGAACCTACGATTCCGAAGTCACAGGAGGAGAAAACCCACGGGGGAGGGTCCAGTGACTGACATACTTTCCCTTTAGGAGGAGAAATTGTTAAGACTCTAAAACTGCTCTCCAGAAAACCAACGTGGTGGTGAGGGTGTGGAATTACTTGAGAAGATCTTTGCAGCACATGATCTCCAAACAGCTATTCTTGGCTTTCAAACAAGGCAGTGTCCTCTTATGAAAGTTTACACACTGTAACTTGGGCGAGAAAAACACGTTCCCAGGAAATCAGCAGCCATAAATGTGTTATCACAGGTGACATGAGAGGATGGGGAAACTGCAGGTCCTGGTTTTCAAAAATCCTCTTCTCTCTCTTCTTTTGGAAACTTAGGGCAGCACTGAGAATGTGCTGAAGCACAAGAGCAGTAATGATGGTGACAGTAAATTAAGTATTGCGACATCGATGAAGCGCTCACGGTGCCCCAGGCACGAGCTGCGTGCTCTCCACGCCCAGGTTCACTTGCTCTCCACCATCTGCCCTTAGAGGAGCTACTGTTGTTCATATTTAGAGATGAGGAGTTTGAGGGTGGCAGGCGTGAAATGACACGCCCTCGGTCACACAGCTGGTAGATGGCAAAGACAGGACTCAAACCCAGGGCTGCCTGGTTCCAGGGCTGCCCGGGGCTCACCAAGGGCTGGGCAGGATGCAGACATGAGCTCAAATGCCATCCTTGCCACTGAGTGCTTGGGCGAGTCACCAGGACTCAGAATCCATGGTTAAACTATAAAGCCAATCTTCCCTGCATCCCAGGACTGTTGTCTGGATGAATCCAGGTCCTTCTGCCCCCTGCAGAGACCCCTGTCCATGGAGACACTCAGAAACATGCAGGAGACGGGTAAGAGGTTGGAATTGCTGGGGCACGGTGTTCGCTTGCCTCTGCAAATCTGCTTTTGTAGTTCTTTACTTGGCCATCTCACTTGGGGCTTAAGTTGACGAATAGTAGTATCACTGAACAAAACAACCACCATTTATTTTTTGCCAGCGCTGTGCCAAGAGCACTTCAACGCTGCATAATCCTCAGAGGGAGGAACAATATTATCCCCATTTTAGCAGCAAATAAACTGAGTACCAGAGACATTAAGTAACCTGCCCACGGCTACACAGCTGGGAGGTGGCACCCAAATCTGCGCCACGCCTGCACCGTCGCTGGAAACACCTGTCCCGTACCGCATACCATTCTTTATTGCACTTAACAAACATTTCTGTGCTTACCCTGTGCCAGGAACTGTTCTGAGTGCTTCAAATATTAACTTGTTCAATCCTCATAAAAACTTCATGAGGTGGGTGCTGGCATCATCTCGTTCTGACTGGAGAAAACTGAAGCCCAGGAAAGTTAAGTAACTTGCCCAAGATCACAGAGCCTTTCCAGTTCCAAACCCACTTTTTCTTAAGTTTGCAAATAAAATCAATGTCAGGGACCATGGTACTTTCAAAGTGACAACTCTGAGTTGCCCACAGACTGAGAGATGTGTACTCCCTCGTAAAGTTGTGTTCTTTGCAGAAGGGTGAAGGAAAGAGATACTGGTTTTCAACCCTCAGCCTCACCATCAAACAGCTTGGGGAGGATCGTGGCCTCAATGGGGATGCCAAGAAGATGCAAAAAAAAGCTAGCCCGGTAATGGTTTAACCTCAGAGATTCGAGAGAACCTCCATGCCATTCGTGTGCAGACAAAATAATTCTACCAATGCTACCAGCAGGCAGCCCTGTGCCAGAGAAATAAGCTGGAGAAGCGCCCGTTCTCTTGTTCGGCAGGGATCCGGTCGGTACGCTGGGCTGAATACTAAAGGTTAGTTTCTCTGAGTAATATTCTAGCATTTAATCCTGGTGCCAAGCAAACTGAGACAATATTGACCATGATTCAGCCAACATCAGAAAGCAAACGCAAATGAAAATCCAAGTCCTTAGGCAGGGAGAGTCCAAGCAGGCACCTGAATATCCAGGAAGGGCAACTGAGACTGGGTGGTCCCCTCAGAACCTGAAATCTGGGGCCTCTGTGCCAGCACTTCACTACTAGAAGCACTGTGTGTGCTGGGCCTTTGCACGTGCAGCCCTCTGTGCTGGAGGCAACTTTCTCCACCCTGCCTGACCCTGGTTTTTACCTGAAGAATGCCACTTTCTTATTCAACTCATGTATAAGATGCTTCCTTCAGGAAGGGTTTCTCCCCATCCAAGGCTGAGATAGGATGGTTCCTCCTCAGTCTCATATTCCCCCTTTGCAGACGTCTGTTTGAACACTTTTTTTTTTTTTTCAGTTTATACACGTTTCTCCCTGTTAGTCTGTGGCCCAGACAGAACTATACATTTTGTATCTTTGTATCCTCTTGTAATCTTAACGCTTAGTACAAAGCCTGGTGTGTGTTAAGTGCTTAATAAGTGTTGAAAAAAAAAAGGAGGATGGATAAATGGATGGATGAATGGCCAGCTGGCTGAATGGATGGATGATGGCTGGCTGGCTGGGTGGATAACTGGGTGAATGGATGGTTGGGTATTTGGATGGATGGGTGGGTAGGTAGGTGAATGGATGGTTAAGTGGATGGTTGAATGGATGGATGAGTGGACAGATGGAGCAATGCCTTTAGGAGGTAGCTGATTAAGGAATGGCAAAAGCTTCTGTCTTCTGGACTTCAAAGAGATCAAATCTTCTCCAACTGTAATTGATCCGTAGAATTCTGTAAACCCATTCCTGTTGGAGAAGGTCCAGGCCACCCTTCCCCTGTGCCAGGATGCAAGTTGTCTTATTTTAAGACACTTGTTCTCCTTCAAGGTGGTCTAGTTGCTAATTTTAAACAGATTTCACTTGGACAAGAACATAGTTCAATGTGGGTCACACCCATGATCAATCCTGAGATCTGAAACCACGTCTGCCCTTGTTCCTAAAGAAAAAAATAACTCTTCTAGGGATTTTTCTGTCCCATCTCTGTGGCAGGGGAGAGCCACTGGAACACCACTGTTTCTTAAGTTGCAGAGGTGGGGGTGGGGTGAGAGGGGGCAAAACTGTAGTGAAGGTGGTGATTGATTGGAAGTAATTCCCAGCTCTTAGGGGAGTATCAGATCTGGGTTTGGATTTCAACTCTATTGCTTCTTATTGTGAGAAAACTTGGCTAAATTTAACTTCTCTAAGCCTCCCTTTCCTCATCTAAAGCAGGGAGCAGGAATGATTGAAAAGTAGTACGGAAGACGGTCTCAGAGAGTTGTGTCGGGGTTTGAAAAAAATGACACGTGCCGTAATTGCTCAGTCCCTCATAGGCAGACACAGTGGTTTGGTAGGCAGAGGTAACTCAAGTGGCAATACAAATACTTTCAATTTCAATTAATAAATGATTAATAGCACACTGGGATAGTGTTTCACAAGTTACAGAATGCTTACCAGTGGTGATAGAGAAAACAATGTTTCACATTGTTAATCAAATGAGCTTTAAATGGCGTTACCTCCCCAAGTAAGCAAGTGAGGAAGCCATTCCCTGTGCCGCTTTCTTTCAGTTATGAATAACTACTTCTAATCATGTCAAGAAGGAAATCTCAGTTTGATGCTGGAATTTCTGTAACATCTTTTAACAGTGAACTGGACTCAGGTGTGAATCTTAGGCGACACAATCTAGCTAGAATGTACTAGAATGTAAGATCTTTCTTGATATTTGTTGCAGGTTTATTTTTTAATGTTACCTTTTAATTCCTTTTATGGTAGTCCTATCCAATTTTCTTTTTAAACACATTAAATAGAATTGCGAGTCAATTGAAAGGAAATATGTGAGTGATAGTGTGGGTGGCATAGGAGGTATGGCAAAAAGCAAAAGTGAGTAACTGCAGAGTTTGGAAAACCCTGCCGGAGGAGGGAGCAAATACACATTTGGCCATAGGGCTAATGTTTAAATCCACCCAGGAAAACCTTGTGTGTTTTTTTTTTCCCTGTGACTGTTGTAATCTGTCCCAGCCGTGTACATTATAGCTCCTAAGAGATGGCTTCCCCCATTTTCTCAGCCCCGGCTCTCTGGAGAGGCCAAGATAACCCAGATGTCTAAACACTGCATGGAGTGAAATGGGAAATCTCCTTCTCCCGAGCGAGGGAAGGAAAAACACTCACCAAGCTCAGCTTAAAGTTTCCACCTAAATGCAACAGGAAGATGGATGGACACTCACCAACTCAAGTGTCTCCAGGTTCAGAGAGAGCCATGGTACATGCATTGGTATAAACTCTCCATCTAAAAAGAGTTTGATGCCTAGCCATTTTTTCAGAGTTTTTTTTTTAATAGCTATGTATTGGATGAAAAAGTCGTATCTGCTTTTTCAAACACACTTTGTGTATTATATATATGCAGCTATATTTATATAATACATAATATGTTATATATCATAGTAAATGCATTGCATCAAATATATAGCATATTAAATCACATTAAATGTGTATCATAGGCAAAAATATATGTCATCTCACTTTCACAAGGATACTTACACATTTTCATGGAGACAGTGGGGTCTCCTGCTCTTCTTTTGATAGAAACTTGTGCATAAGAAACAGTTCATGGTTCTTTTCAATTGACCCTAAGAAAAATGGCGGCACAAAGGTGAGGGTAAGTGACAAATGATGCTGGGACCAGAGAGAGAGGGGGAGAGAGGTGGGGCTGGGGAAGGGTGGTGGGGAGAGACGTGGGCACCAAGGTGAACTGGAACTTGAACAAAGAGCTTGTCTCTTTAAAAGGTGCAGCCAATACCCAGCGCCAGTCCACAGCGATGAGAAAATATTTCCAGGCGCTCTCGAGTTAGAGCGGGGGATTTTCATATGAGGTTCCCTGATTATTGCATCAGCTCCTGCTTTTAACAAAACGCTTTTCTGTCTAACATCAGGGAAGAGTGGTCACTAAGATCGCAGCCCTCATGCCACGTGTTCCCGCCTTTGCCGTGGCTGAGCAGTGGGCACTGTAGGGAGGCTGAGTCCAGGCGGATAAAAATACCGCTGTCAAGAGTCAGTCGCTTTGACATGTTCAGTAAACACGCGACAAGGTTCTCAACCTCATGGTCACCAAGGGGGAGAAAATTACAAGACGGAATACCGATGAGAAATCATCTTTTTTTTTCTCCACTAAGCAAATACAAAATAAAATTTCCATCTGCTAATGCCCAGTTTTACCTGGATTCAAAGAACCTGTCCCTCTTACACATTCATTCGTCCATCTGTCCATCTGTGGAAATGCAGAATATCGTCATGACTGATGGAGACCTGGTGCCTGGCCTCGCGAAAGGCCATTTAGTTCAGAGGAACCTGGCCATGTGTATCAAATGCCTTTAAAACATGACTACCCTTTGATCCCATGCTCAGCATCTGGGAAATGTTTCTAAGAGAAAAATCTAGGAAATGACTTCAGTAATAGTGCTGCGAGGATGTCCTTCTCTGCCGTGTTTATAATAGCAGCATATGTCAAACACCCAAATGTACAGCACGGCCAGTGGTTAATTTATCTGGGGCACAGCCATTCAGAGAAACTCCCAACCCTATTTTAAATGACCCTTTTGGCAGAATATACAATGATTTTAAAAAAAAAAGGTCTTAGCTTCAAAATAGTATTTCAGAATGAATAATACAAGTGTGATATTAATATGGAAGGAGAGAAATACCAAAAGAGAGGAATGCTCAGTAATAGGATTATAGGCTGTTATTCCTTTATCTGTTTGCTCCCTACATATTCTATAATAGGCACCTATTCCTTCTGTAATGGGGGGGGGGGGGGGGAAGGAACAGCTTTTGAAGCATTGTTCTCTAGAAAACTTTCAAACCATTAAAAATTATTGAGGACCCCCAAATGCTTTTATTTATGGGGATTAGAGCTACTGAAGTTGATCACATCAGAAATTAAAACTAAAACTTTTAAAAGTATTTATTTATAAATTCATTTTTAAATCATAATAAGAAACCCATTACATGTGAATGGAAATAACATTTTTGTGAAAAAAAACTCTTTTTCCAATGGCTTCCAACAAAACTATTTAGTTTGTTCTAAAACAGGAACCAAAAGGCAAAGATAATTGGTATGGTTTTACATTTTTGCAAATATTTTGAATTTCTGCCTTAAGAGAAGACAACTGAATTCTCTTGTCAGCACTACATTTGATACGTTTCCGTATGTTGTTTTGGTTAAAGTGTATGAAGAAAACCCAGTCCCCCGACAGCTCTGTAGTTGGAAAAGGGAGAAGTATTTTATTTTAACAGCCTTTTCAAATAGTTGTGGTAGTGTCCTATGATACTACACCAAAACTTGACAAGTGAGTTTTTCTTAAGGTTAATGTGAAATCTGCAACCATGTAATGAACTTTTTATTCTCTCTGTACCTGTGAGAGGATGAGCAAGAGAAAGGCAGATAGCATCTTAGCCACATTATGAAGACTGCAGGACCTCACGGACCACCTGATAGGGTCAGAGACGTCCACAGGTTCCTGGACCACACTCCGAGAATCACTGTCTTAAGTTATCTACAAGGAAGCGCATAGCTTTCGGGCGGCAGCCTAGGAGAGTTGGAGTCATAGCGCCACGTTTTGTGTTGTTGTTTGTTTTCATTTGTTTGAATAACCTTTTGAATTATTTATTCTACTTTTCCTCGTGTGCATTTCAATTTAAAAAATCAACTTTCCTGAGGTCATTAGCATAGACTGATTCCATGGGAAGAAGACTGAGATGGAGATTTGCCCGTCTGGAGTTTATGAGGGCGTGCCTTCGTAAACCAGTCCTGTGGGGGCATGAAAGGGGCAGGACTGGGTGCAGGGAGAAGGTGGACACTGTCTCACAGTCTCACCAAGGCCTCAGGCCTCCTGACAGGGAGCTCTGGAGCTGAGTCCACCTTTCAGGGCTGTCCGCACTGAAGCAAGGTGACCAGGTCTTCATGTCAACCTCTCATCAGATGCTGACTGCCCAGGGAAGGTGCGTAATCTGCAGCAGGGCAAGTTCCAGAGAGAAGAGCTATCCACAGCCGATCCTCCCGAAGGCTGGGGACGAGCACTCGGTCCTGGAGGGAGCCCTGGGTGGGCACCGCAGCATCTGGGGCACTGCAGCCACGTGGCTAGTCAGTGCCAGAGCTGGGGTTAGAAACCCCATCCCCCTCATCTGACTCCACAGCCTCTGTAAAGCGACCCTCAGAACACTTTCTTCAGGCTCTATCCAGCCATCCAGTGTGGATGACCACCACGTTGGACCAGTCCTAAGTTAACGGCATAAGAACGGGTGGGATCCACGCATCAGCCTGTCCCAAGTGAGGGCAGCCGGCTCTGGGCTCTCTGCTCCTCCCTCGCTGAGAATCTGATCCACTTGTCGTTTGCAAATGTGATGAGCAGGTCCATGTGTGATTCACCCTGGGCTCTTGTGGGACGTATCCTGGGAAAGTGGAGGACTTTCCCTGGAGGTTTACACACTTGCCCCTCAGTGATGGGATTAAGCTCACTGACCAGGAAGGGGAAAGGAATCTGTAGAAGCTATGCCTTCAAATCACTTTGAATCCGAAGGGTTAATATCAATAAGGTGAAATAATTGACATAGAAGTATCCACGCCCATCACCTTAGACTGAAGACTGAGGGGCACCCAGCGATGGGGCTACAAATGCATCTTACACCCACACGGCCGTAGTGGATACAGTAGCTGCCTGTGACTCTCTGACGCAGAACCCTTTTCTCTCTTCTGGAAGCCTCCACATAAAGAAGTCTCTAGTTGGCGTGTGTCTGTCTCGTAGCTCATGCTTGCTCTAATGCAGAGCGGGAGAACTGAGGTGGTTTTCTGACCCTGCTGCTCAGGAAAACTCCATCCGTCTTCCTGAAGGAAGGAAAAGAAAACAAAGCCAACCCTCGCCTGGCCTCGGGTCTGTATTTTCTGCCTCTTATTTCATTCACTGTGAGAAGGAAAACCCCGTGAGGATTCACATGTTGAGGGGAAATTATTAGCACCTCATAATACCATTATTTCCAACTCTATCTGCAGAAGGATTTACCGATGCTTCTAATTTAAAACAGCTTTCTGACTGAGGTCTCTGAAGCAGAGCCCATTGATAACAGTGCAATATTTGGACAGTTTTATTTTACCGTATGTTCACAGTAATGCAGGCGTGGAACAAGCGAGAAAATGGCAGAAAATAGAGCTCTCTCCTCCAGCCACCGCCAAGAACAGGGCTCAGCAGGAAGCCACTGATTCTAGTGATGAGGAGAAAGAACCCAGTGACTAAAGCTGTGGGACTCCAGCGTGGTGTTTGACTTCCAGCCAGCCCGTGTGGATTTCTGCGCCTTCTCAGGTGGCCCCTCCAAGGCTGTGGTTCCACCCATGGCCTTCATGTCCCTGTAGGTAGGTTCTGAGGAAGCAGGGGATGCGGACACCACCACAAAGCCGGTGTTGGAGCCTCGTCTGCGAAATCAGGTGGGTTAGGCTGAGTCAGCCCCCTGACCCTGTCCATGCTCTAAATCTGGTCCTCAGATCAAGACCAGGATCCTTAAAGTCAAGATCTCCTTTCCCATCAGTGCTGTCATAGAAAAGCTAACATAGTCCCTTTCTTTCCAAACCCAGAACCATACTTTGTGCCAGGCTCTCGGTGAAATATTTTCTCTGAATCATCTCATTTAATTCCCACAACAGCTCTATGACTTGGGTGCTGCCAGGACCCCCATTTTGCAGATGAGAAAACTGAAGCACAGGAAGGGCAAGCCACCTGCTCAAGGTCACACAGCTGATCAGCTGCTGAAGCCAAGATTCTTTTTCAAACTCCAGAGCTTGGGTTTCTAATCAAGGCTGGGCCCTGGGGTTAGCCTTTTACTGGCTCCAGTGTCAATTCGTGGTTTGATTTGGAGCAAGACATTTGTCTTCTCTGAATCTCTGTTTCCTCCTCACCCAAGTAGATACTTCTTATGTCCTAGGATTATACTAAGGAACACATGGGATACTGCACAAGAAAGTGATCTGAAAAATGAAGTAAAGACAAATGAAAAGACAGTGGGCATATTAGATTTTCTGTGTCAGCTGAAGCAGGCGGGTATGCGTGACCACGCTGTGACGTCTGGGTCATGCCCTCTCTGGCTCAGTGATCAAAACCACCGCTGAAGTCGGCTCAGGGTCCACGAGAGGCCTGCCTGTAGGAGGAAGGAAAGGCCTGGAAGGTGCAGAGAGACTTCAGATTCCAGCTTTCCGATGACTCTCGGGCACAGGGACGAGCTCCAGGCCAGATTCCAGGAAGGCAGTTTGATTACAGGAGCTGACAACTCCATGAGTTTGTCAATATTTGAAGAGGGGTGGAGATCGTCAAGAAAGAAGATTAAGGGGAGAACCAGGTGGGAGACATCATTGTGAACACCACGTAAAGTATGCACAGCCGGGGGCAGCGCCTGCCGTGTGGACAGTGAGAAGTGAGTTCTTCCACCAAGAAGTCTGTATTTCTGAGGATTCTCTGCTACTTGACTCAATACTCTGTGGTCGGTGGGGAGGGATGGATTAGGAGTTTGGGATTAACAGATACACACTACTGTATATCAAACAGATGAACAATAGGGACCTACTTATAGCACAGGGAACTGAATTCAGTATCTTGTAATAACCTATAATGGAAAGGAATCTGAAAAAGAAATACATGTATATATATATAACTGAATCACTTTGCTAAACACCTGAAACACTGCAAATCAAGTATACTTCAATTAAAAAAATACTCTGTGGTCACCATCTTGAAATTCTTAACAATTTTATCTTTTTTTTTTTTTTTTAACAATTTTATCCTTGAACTCGTGTTGTGGAAGTGAAATCTGATGGGAGAACCTGTTAGAATAGTCAGACTAGGACACTGATGACGTCAAATGCTGGTGAGCATGTGGAGCCACGGAAGCTCTCATACATTGCTGGTGGGAGTACAGAAGGTGATGGCCACTTTGTAAGAGTTTGGCAGTTTCTTATGGAACTAAGCATACTTTTACCATATGATTTAGCATGTGAATTCCTTGGTATTTACCCAAAGGAATTAAAGAGTTAAGTCCACACAGACACCTGGACACGGATATTTACAGCAAGCAGATTTATCTATAATTGCCCCAACTTGGAAGTAACCCAGAAGTCCTTCAGTAGATAAATGGATAAATAAACAGGTGTATCCGGACAGTGGAATATTACTCAGCGCTAAAAAGAGATGAGGTAGCAAGTCATGAAAAGACATGGAGGAAACTTAAATGCCAGTGAAGTGGCACTTGAGTGAAACTTAAATTCTTAAGGGAAAGAAGCCAGTCTGAAAAGGCTACAAACTGTATGATCCCAGCTATATGACATGGAAAAAGCAAAACTATGGAGAATTAAAAGTGTTACTGGTTTCCAGGGGTTTGGAGGAAGGACGGATGACTAGGCAGAGCACAGAAGATCTGTAGGACAGGGACATTGTTCTGTATGATACTACAGTGGCAGATACATGTCATCATACATTTGTCCAAACTCATAGAATGTATAATGTTGAGAGTGATCTGATGCACCCCGATGTTCATAGCTGCACTATGTACAACAGCCCAGACATGGAAACAGCCTAAACGTACACTGATGGATGACTGGATAAAGAAGCTGTGGTGTATTTATACAATGGAATACTACTCAGCCATAAAAATAATAAAATACTGCCATTTGCAGTAACATGGATGGACCTAGAGATCGTCATTCTAGTGAATGAAGCCACTCTAAGTGAAGTAAGCCAGAAAGAGAAGGAAAAATACCATAGGATATCACTCATATGTGGAATCTAAAAAAAAGAAAGACAAACTTATTTACAAAACAGAAACAGACTCACAGACATAGAAAACAAACTTATGGTTACCAGCTAGGGAAGGAGGGTGGGAAGGGATAAATTGGGAGTTTGAGATATGCAGATACTAACTAAGATAGATAAACAACAAGTTTATACTGTATAGCACAGGGAACTATATTCAATATCTTGTAGTAACTTATGACGAAAAAGAATATGAAAACGAATATATGTATGTTCCTATATGACTGAAGCATTGTGCTGTACACCATAAATTGACACACATTGTAAACTGACTGTAATTCAATAAAAATATATATATTAAAACACACACAAAACAAACAAACAAACAAACAAAAAGAGTGATCATTAATCAAAACTATGGATTTGGGGTAATGTGATGGGTCCACATAGGTTCATCGATCGTAACAAATGTACCACTCTGGTGGGGCATGTTGATCATGGGGAAGGCCATGCGTGTGTGGGACCAGGTGGTATATGGGGGAGCCCCTTACCTTCCTCTCAGTTTTGCTCAGAACCTAAAAAAGGAGTCTTAAAAAAAATCTGATGAGAAAGGAAGCATGTACGTGAGCCGAGGAAGTATGTGCAATACACACGCCCACTGTGCGTTGCTGCACTCACACAGCATCATGGTACCCGGCGGGCGGAGGGCTGCAGTGCACGCTGATGGGTGGGTGTTCAGTGAGCCTCAGGTGCGGTACCAGATAAGCATGTTACATCTACAGCTGAGTTCGTAGCCACACTGGTGGCCCTGAGAAGCCACAGTTTCCATTCAAATCAGAAATCGTCTCAGACGCAGAAGGAAGGTAATGCATTCTAAGAAACATGAACAGCAGAAGAACCCTGTTGTACCCTTTCTTACTCATGTTACCTCCCTGTGAGAACCAATGTGTGACAAAGATGACTTAGAAAAGGAAAGACGGAGCAGCCGGGAGCTTCTCTGCCTTTCGAACCTTCCTTCCTCGTCGGTACACTGGAAGTGGAGCGTGTCGGGGGGATGTGTGTGTCTAGAAGCGAAATCAAAGCAACCGAGTCTGTGTGGCTTACTCGGTTTTACTAAAAAAGAAATAGGACCTGTGTGATTTGGGGGATTCTGCACGTGAGCTCCTTGCGTGTAAAATCGGGATTGCACAATAGAAAAATGAATGGCAAGATTCAAGCTAATCATTTAAAATGTTCATTTTTCTTTACTTAGAGTGACTTAGAATAGCAAATAAAATATATAGTGAGTAGAGAGAGACCGCGGAAGAGAGGAAGACGCTCTATTTTAGGACCTCTAACTGGACTCGTTCCTGCTTTTAGAACGAGGGGCTGTGCATTTCCCTTTTGCACTGGGTCCTGCCAATCACACAGCCCAGCCCAGCCGACGCTTCTACTCAGTTGACACTGGAGGAGAGTCCATGACATGCCACACATGCCGCCAAGTGCCAGAATGATATTCCTTCATGGCCCAAGTCAGTGCAGCCCTAAGCCTCGTGTGTTTCATTTGTAAAATGGGTGCAAAATTCCTAATCACGGTGTGGACGCAACTGAGATGGATGGGGGTGAAATGCTTTGCAAAGAGTAAAATGCAGGCAAAGGGCTGTCTGGTTCGTTCTGCAGGATCAGGGATACGAAAATGAGCACGACAGAAACACAAACACGCTGGCAGCCCGGAGGGGCGTCAGAGACGGAGGCGGGGGTGGGCAGTGGCTCCCGCTCCGCAGCTGGTCAGGATCCCAGTCTGAGCGCTGGGCCGAGCCCAAGCCCTTGGCCGTCCAGTCCAGACCGCCTCTGCACTCGTGCTGGCTCTGCGTGCGCGCCTGGCAGCTGCTTAGCAATTGGGTTTATTACATTCCAGACTTAAAGGTGCAGCGCCGAGCTGGAATTGAGTTTATAGACCTAATTATGGTGCATCCAATTGTAAATGCAGCATTTATTTAAGGAGTATTTTTGTCCCTTACATGTGGCTTTCTGGAAGGGTTCTTCTCTAGCTCTCCCTGTTTCTCTCTCTTAGCAACCTCAGCTCTTGTTTCATAATGAGGCTCCCGCCCTGTGATTCTCCGTTTGTTTGTAGGACTCTGTGTTTATAATGAGCCCAGGTAGGGTGGGGACAGGGCCTCTTTTCCTCACTTCTCTAAACCCAGGCCTATATATAGCCTGGTACTTAATGAGTATTTGTGATGGGCATGTGGATGCACATATTAATGAATAAAGCCACAATAATTGCTGGTTTGTATTTGTCTTGAATGTTTTCTCAAGATCAATGAATAATACAATTTATCATGTTTCCCTTTTTGCATTAGCTATTAGGAAGCCCGAAGCCACATCTGTGAAGCCTTTATAACAAGTTCATAAATCAACATGCACATTTATTTGTGGTCCTGGTCCCATTCGATGTACCCACTCTTATTTTTCTATCTTCTTTTGTTTTCTTTTTTATTTATGTTTGCATACGTCTTTCTAAGACACCTTAATAAATATCCTCACTGGAATTAAATCAATTCAATAGCCTGTCTTTAATTTCTAGCCTGCAGAGGAAAAGAATGCTCTTTCCAATGCCATGCTCTGTCTCCAGAGCAATAAGCCACCCTTCAGTTACCTGCTTTCCAGTATCCAAAGCCCTTTGGGCATGATGTTTGCATGACTAGGGGTGGGGCAGGGGTGAGATGCTATTTCCTTCCGATTAGGTGGTGGTGGTTAGGTGGTGTTCCGGAAAAAAATGAAGGTGAAAGGCAGACAGAACTGCAGAACCTTACAGAACATGTTTTCCCGGCCCCGCCCATGACCCCTGGTCACTGGGGAAGGGGATTAGCTGCCCAGGTCTGCTCGAGTGGCTGTGGTGGGTGGATGAAGGTAACCAGACAGGATGCTTGCAGTGCCAGGGAGGCATTAGCACAAGAGAAGCCAGGTACCTGGTTTTTACTGGAGAGGTGAGGACGGCTCCTGAATCCAGGAAGAAAACCTGCTTCTACAGGGCTGTCAGGGGAGAGGAGGGCCCCACCCAGACTTGTGTTTGCCCTGCTCTGTGTATTCAGGTTCCGGACGAGGAAGCAAAGGGCAGGGAGCCGCGCTCAGTTGGCAGCCTGGCACTGCGCAGCCCAGCTGGAGACACGGCACTCCGAGCAGAAGCAGCTCCAGGTGACTCCGGGGGCCTGAAGACACTCCCACCGGGGGTTCAACAGGTAACTGCTTCCAGATCCTTTAAGCATGGCTTGAGGGTTTGTTGTTTGTGGCAGGCAGTGAAATGTGTAAGCCAGGGGACAGAGAGGGCTGAGTCTGACTCCGGCTCTGCCGGTGATTCACTGCAGCGTTGGTCAAATGAGAGCCTCAGTTTCACTATCTGTGAAATGGACCCAAAGATAGCCTTACCTACAAGGGTCACACAAGGATTAAATGATGGTGCTGGCCGTCTCAGTGACAAAGCACCAGAAGTAGCTCCTATTTGCACGGAACCATTGAGTGTCATTTCAAGTGTAAAACTTGGGAAAAAGTCAGCATTTGGAGGGGTGTGCTATGCAATTTGGAGACCACCATCAGGACAAGAAGCGCCCCCCTCCCTGAGTAAAGTCAGCTTTGTGTCTAGGGGCATTGTCTAGGAAGTAATGGAGACAAGGGGAAGGACTCTGAGAGTGCCTTTTGTGAGTCTGGCTCTTTGCAGAAATTGTCTTATTTAACATTCAAGATGACTCCTTGAGGGAGGATTCAGATGCCAGCAACAAGGCTCTAGAATTTGCATTGCCTTGAGAAACGCGGATTCCTGCCTTCAAGAATCACGTGTTAAGAGGATGGGGGTGGTCCAGAGCCTGACTGAATGACTGTCAGATGCCTCGGCTGCACCATGGGGTGTCTGGGTGCCCCGAGACTGGTGACTTGACTCTCTGGGCCTCAGTTTCCTTATCTGTAAAGTGGGCATCATAATAGTACTGAGATCAAAGTGACGTCCAGTAGGGCTGAGGGGACTGATGCACGGGAATGCCTGTGTGCTTAATAGATTTTAGCTGCTATTTTTGTTGTTATCATCATCTCCGGGTGATAGTTAGGAAAATAAGGCTGGTGGGGGAGGGTTGGGGGGTGAGAGGGACTCCTTCCAGATCTCATAGAAAGGAAGTTGTAGAACTGGAATTCCGTCCAGGACAGGACGTCACTGAGATGAGTGAGACAGTGACCTCGGGCGCAGAATTTAAGAGACACAAAGAAGCTTAGTCAGCAAGATAAATTATATTTTCAGGCGCTATTTTAAGATTTTAAAATGAAGGCCAAAACATCCACCATGAACACAATAACGTGCTCATTAAAGAGCAGCTCAGACCCAGCATTAATTTTGGTTATTTAAAATTATTGTGTTAAAATATATTACTTCCCTTGAAGGCTGAGTTTTCCGGTGCCCCCTTAAATTTGGCACCAGGGGGCGCCTAGCTCCACCCTCATCGCCCCTGCTGGGATTGCACTGCCTTGAAGCCAGGGTGCAGAGATCCGTGCTCTCCCTAAATAAAAACCAAGAGAGAGGTGGGCTAACATAGTTTTCAGTTTAAGGGGTCCCAAATCAAGGTGGAATTTTTTTCCAAAGGGTTCTGAAATTTGGGAAGATTGTCTTTTGGGGGAAAAGGCAGGTGCTTCAGGAGAGCGATGGGCTGGGAAGAGCCCCTCCCGGCTGGTTTCCGATGACAGGGAATGCAGAGAGGGTTGGGAGAGAGGCTGCAAAAGGCCCAGGGGAGTCAGCGCCGCCACCCCACGCAGGCTCACCTGTGCCGCTGGCGTGTTAAATGTTTGTTGAGTGTCATGGTGTCCCCAGCTTCTATTGCTGCCCAGAGCTGGGCCAGGATTCGAGTGCCTGAGGCATGTGGAAGCAGGTACCGCCTTAGCTCTGCCTCTCCGAGGCTTTCCCTCTGATCAGGGTTACTTTACTCTCCTGCAACCATTTAATCACCAGGTGTGAATTGAGGGCTTGCCCTGTGCAAGCAGGAGAAGGAGTTTACTAGGGAGGAGGGGTGGCACCACCTAGCCTCAGTTTTTTCATCTGTGCAATGGGGGAGTCATGGGCTGCCATGAGGGAGAACGGAGACAGTGGAAGTAAGGTGCCTGGCCCCAGGGTGAAGCAAGCCAGGCACCTTCAGAGCGAAGCGCGGGGAGGCCCGTTCTGCGCCTGTCCAACCGGGAGAGGGAGGCCTCCGTGCATTTTGCACCCGGACGCCTCTCCTGCCTTCCGCTACCTCGGGCCCTGCCAGGCTCACAGTAAGCCTGCAGTTGCTGCTACCTGCTAGCCTTATTAGCTTAACGATGTTCAGTACAACACTCAGAGTAAGATAGTGAGCTCTAACCCTTCGGGGAACAGCAATCCATAAAATGGATGCAAAGACAATTCAGGGTTCCAATGGCAAGACATCGGTTACCAAATGTTCCTAAAACACTCAGCACGACTTTGATAGAGAAGCCCCTTCCCCTGGGCCCTCACAGACCCAGACCAGGGAACAGAGCACAGGGCTTGGGGGCACAGTGAGGGATGGGTTTCAGTCCTCATGTGCCCCCTTGTGCAGGAGGCAGCAGGCACCACTGCACAGAGCGGCCCATGGGGAGACGCAGGGCCACGGGACCCGGCAGAGCAGGTCTGTTCTCTTTCCTCGTGTTGACCTTGCCTTGGGAGTTGGGGGCAGAGGGCTCGTTCTGCTGGGCGTGCCTAGGTTATAGTCCAGGTAGGAACACAGGCAAAAACCTAGTAAACACTCATGAACAAATTCACAGTGTGGCTGAGTTGTAAATGAAGCAAACATGGGGCTGAGACAGAAAATATCAGGGTGTCAGGACATGGCCACGGTATCATTCAGCCTTCCATCAGGGAACCAGAAACCACACCTGGCCGTGCGGGCACCGCCCTCAATGGGGCGAGAAGGGGCCACGGTTTGCCGACAACATTCCATTGCATTGATCAAAGGTGTTTCTGTTTATTCAGTGACTAATTCTGTCACCATTCCACCCTTCGGGGACCTCCTCCTTCCATTCAGCAGTCATGTAGCTGCCGGCGGGCGAGGCAGCTGCAGAAATGCTTTCTCCAGGGCACCTTGTAACATGCTTGGTGTTTGATCTGTTCCCAGAGGTGGGCGTACTGTTAACCTGTGACGAAAATGAGGTGATGGGGGAGGGTATAGCTCAGTGGTAGAGCTCATGCCTAGCGTGCACAAGGTCCTGGGTTCAAGCCCTAGTACCTCCATTAAATGAATAGATGGATAAACCTAATTACCTCTCCCCCCAAAAAAGTTAATTTAGAAAAATTAAAATATTAAATGAGGCAACATAGGAGGTGGTGGGAGGGGTGGGGGGGATAAGAGTGGTGTTTAAAGGTACAAACTTGCAATGAGTAGTAAATAAGCCAGATAATGTCACCTCATATAATGATTATAGACAATTCTATTGTATTAACTGTGTAAGGCATAACTTGCTACATTGGCAATCATATTACAATATATAAATGGATCAAAGCAACGCCTGTTACACCTTAAACTTATGCAGTGTCACATGTCAAAGTTATTCAATAAAAAATTTTAAATTAAT
Organism: Camelus ferus; assembly: GCF_009834535.1. Classification (NCBI taxonomy): domain Eukaryota; kingdom Metazoa; phylum Chordata; class Mammalia; order Artiodactyla; family Camelidae; genus Camelus; species Camelus ferus. The sequence goes on along the minus strand of NC_045714.1, from coordinate 8,443,611 downwards.
GAATTGACTGATTAAGTCAAATGGGGCCACATGAACACCAGTCACATTTTCTCATCTGACTACTGCTGAGCCCTTGGCAAAATCTTTACAAAGATTACTGATGATTTTTCAACTCTTTATTCCTCACTTTAGATCTAGCTACCTTCCTTGACTAGTTATGATTTTAATTTCTCACATTGCAAAGACAGACACGCAATCAATATTTTATATTCTATGTTATATTATGTTATATACAAATACTTAACAAACCACAGAATAACTTCTATGGCAGAGGAGACAGTAAAGGTAAGAAAGTATAAAGCTAAGAGTTTGAGCTCTGGAGCCAGGATGCTGAGGGTTAAGTCCTGAGGCCCCCACTCACTTACTAGCAGATGATCTGTATTAGTCAGCTCAGGCTGCTGTAACAAAAACATGCCGTGGGCTGGGAGGCTACAACAGGAGATACTTATTTTCTCATGGTTCTGGGAGCCGGGAAGTCCAAGATCAAGCTCCTAACCAATTCTGGTTTTGATGAAAGTTCTCTTCCTGGCTTGCAGTCCTCACCCCTCTGTCCTTCCTCTGTGTCCTCATTCGGTAGGGAGAGAAGGAAAGCAAGTTCCTGGGTGTCTCCTCCTATAAGGATGCTAATTCTGTGAGGTTAGGGCCCCACCCTTATGACTTCCTTTAATCTTACCTACTTCCTAACAAGTCGTGTCTCTAAATACAGTCTCACGGGGTTTGGAGGGGGGCCGTAGCTCAGCCCACAGCGTGCTCCTAGGCCAGGAGCTTAGGCTCCCTGGGCTCAGTGCTGCATCTGTAAAATGGGGACCATGAGAATACCCGAGGGGGAGGGTATAGCTCAGTAGCAGAGCGCATGCTTAGCATGCACAAGAGCCTGGGTTCAATCCCTGGTCCTGCTTAAAAAAAAAAAGTTGAAAAGAATACCTGCCTCATAAGGCTCTTGGGAGGCTGTAATGTGATGGGATATAGAAAAGCATTTAGAGCAACGCCCAGTACTGAGAAGGCCCTGTAGAAATATTAGGTATTACCATGGTTAAAGAATGGCACATTTAATTTACCACTTACAGTAGCTGATCTTTACTCCTCCACCGCTTTGTACCAGCCACTGGGCCAAACACTGCCCGGACTCTTTCCTTTCACCTTCACGGGAGGCTGGGAGGGTAGACTTGATGGTCCTTTCTCCACCCCAGCCTTTACAGACCAGGAGCTGAGGCTTCTGCACACAGCCGGTGTGAGCCAGGACACCCGCCCGGGTGGGAGGGTTGACTCTGTGTCACCACCATGGACTGGTTCTCTACCCACGCTTCAGAAATGCGGGCGACACTGGCCATCAGCGCAAGAAAACAGTCCCTAAGTCCAGAGTCCCTCAGCGTCCACCCTAGTGACATCGGGCCCAGATGGTTCTCTGCTGTGGGGCTATCCTGTGCACTGGAGGGTGCTTAGCAGCGTCTCTGGTCTCTGCCCACGGGATGCCAGTAGCATCCCCCACCCTGAGTCATGGCCATCATAAATGCCATTTCCAAATGTCCCCTGGGGATACCACCCTTGAATTACTGTAAGAAGCAAAGAGAAGCACATTTCTAAAGAGAACATTTTCATGTAATAATGTGACTCATCAAGAAATGGGACAAGATCTAAAATATGAAATATAAATATATAGTTCTGAATAACTGGAACCAAACCTCCCGGCGTCTTGATATGCCGGTTGACAAAACAGAGGGTCCCGAAAGGAGCGCTTTGAAAGGGCTGGGAGTGTTTTCAGATGCTCGAGGCTGACTGTGATTTGTGGGCTTTGAAGACCGAGGTCCTGCGCCATCTGAGGGTCTAGATCCTGGGTCAGTGTCTCAGGGTGGCCGGTGTCCGGGAGAGCCCCCGGCCTGGAGATGCTCACTGCTCCAGAATATCCAAATCCACGCCTCTCAGCCTCAGCTGTCATGGAAGTCACTTAGAGATCTTGAAAATATTCCAGTGCCCGGGCCCCACCCCGGAGAACCTGATGGAATCAGTCTGGCTGGGGCCTGGGCACCGGGACCTAACTCTCCACTGGTGGTTCTGGTGTGTAACCTAATTTGAAGACTGGGCTCAAGAACATGGCTGGGAAGTGAAGAAATAAAGGGATTTTCTCAGGCGGATGACCCCCAGCCAAAAACTTACCCCGACACTAGGCCTTCAGACACGAGTCCAATTTCAAAAACAAAACCGCTCTGCTGTCTGGAGGCTTGTGTTTAATGTCAGATAAGGTCATAAAAACAAAACAGCTAAAACCGCTGGTTCATTAAAAAAGGGCATTTTGACATCACCTTTAAACTTCTTTTCTTCTTTTTTAAATAAGACCTAGCTCTTTCAAAGAATGTTTTTCTTGAAAAACTTGTCATCTGATTTATGTTTCTCCTTTGTTGGAGACTAGAGAAAACTTCATCACAGACAGGGATTATGGTCTGGACCACTTGGAGCCTCAGTTTTGCCATCTGTTAAGTGGAGTAAAAAGAGTCCTTGCCTCACAGAGTCCCTGAGCTGGCTTCCGGGGTGATCACTCATCCTGGTTTGCCCGGGACTTTACCAGCTTAACAGGAAAGTCCTGCATCCCAGAATGCGTCACGCCCAGGATGACCTGGACACATGCTGCCACCACGGTGTTTCCCATGCATGCCTGATCCTGAGACTCACCTGTGTGCATCTGCTAAAAATACAGACCCAAGGCCCCGTGTTTGGTTCGACGACAGTGAGAATCCGAAGTGCTGCCAAGTTCTTGAGTTGATTGTATCAGGCACTTCGGGGGAGACTGACGGAAAATGCCCATGCGGATCATGACGGTCCTTCTGAGCACCTGCAGGATACTCACTGTGTGCCACGCCCTGCTTGGGGCACCTTCCCTGTATGAACTCCTTTAACTCTCACAACAACCTCTTCAGTGGCTCTTATTGTCCCCATTTTACAGAAGAGGAAACTGAGGCCCAGCGAGGCTCAGCAACTTGCCCGGGGTCACTCATTCAGTTTGTGGCCAAGCGGGGAATTCCAGCTTGGTGCTCTGTCTCCAGAGCCCACATTCTTGTCCTGTATGCCACCCCGCTCTCTTCCTAGATTTCTCAGCACTGGGCTGGCACAGGGGGCACCCTGCATACAAGTCAGATTTGATCACTATCATTGTCTTATTAGTTGTTCCATCTTGGGGGCATTAGAGGAAGGACTTGCCACTCTCTTGCCAACTTTTGACAGAAGGTTTAATTGCTAAACGTAAAAGCATTCCCTTGGACCCCCCCGCCCCAGACATTTGACCTCCCCCTGTAGGCTGAATACTTTCATTTCTGCCAATACTGATGTTGACCAATAGGTGGCAGTAACCATTTGTTTCTGACACAGAAATCTGGCTCTTCACAAAACTTGAAGGAAGGGCAGGAGCAATTTCACAACACGTATGTTATAACTGCTGGTGGAAAGCAATTATTATCTGAATCCAAGTTGTCCCTGCAAGAGGCATGCAAATGGATTTTCCTTCTTTCAGTCCATTTGGCCTCGAATTTGCCAAGGGGCTTCTTAAAACATGCAATGATCTGGATAAAGGAATTCGAACTCTGTGGGTTGGAAAAGTTTCTCTCTTGCCTGCACACATGACACCTCTCCCAGTCCAAGGATTTTTCACAGCCTCAAATATTTGTATTGAAAGTGGCCCCCAAATTGGATTAAATGTAAATTGAATAATAGGAACTTTAAAAATCTGTAAACCCCATTGGTAAATAATTTTTAATTTTATAAGAAGTTGGATTTAGCTGGAGGCATCTTCCAGTGTGTATACATTTTTGCAGGTGGCCTTGGGCGAGGCATTTAACCTACAATTCTCAGTTTTCTCATCTGTAAAATTGGAATGGTGATGCCTTGTTGATTTGCTGTAAGGAATAAATCAGCTTACTGCAAGTAATGCTTAAAGAACAGTTTCTCACCAAGTTTGTTGTTAATATTATTATATTTTATGGTTATTAGAATTGTTGTGGTTATTATTTTTATACACATAGGTTCAAATCCTGGTTAGTCTTCCTTCGGGCATCACTTAATCTCTCAGCTGCTTCAGTCTCCTTATTTGCAAAATGGGTATATGTTATCTGGGGTGATCTTAGGCAGGATGGATAAACTTCCTGGAAAGGGCCAGACAGTAAATGTCTCAGGCTCTGAAGGCCATCTGGTCTCTGTTGCACCTACTGAACTCCGCCCCTGCGCGTGAAAGCCGCCACACGTAGATAGTACATAAATGAATGGACGTGGATGTCTTCCCATAAAATTTTATTTATGGACACCAAAATTTGAATTTCATATCATTTTCATGTGTCACAATCTATGATTCTTTGGATTCTTTTCCCCAACCACTTATAAATGTGAAACCCATTAGCCCCCGCCATCCTAAAACAGGCCACAGGCTGAATTTGTCCCACAGCTGTCATTTGCTGACCCCAGTCTTGACTATTTAATATTGTATTCCTAATGTCCCATTTGTACATGAAGTGATAGTGTGCATATCCTGGATTTTATAAATAGAAAATATTGCAACACAACTAGTGTCCTGTACGCTTTCGCACTGTTCAGCTTTGTTACATGTTTCAATTAGCACATGTATAAAATCCCCAGATTCTGCTATCTGCCAAGTTCCCCTGAGAAAGCAGGTGGTGAGATCTGTGACCCTTTCCTGGCCTCCATAATTTCTGATCACTCGAATCTGTTACCAGGTCACAAAAACTCATACCATGAGCCAGAGGCCCGTGGGAATCCTTGGAGATGCACCGGCTGCTTTCAGCCAGAAATCAAAAGCCCTGGCTGTTCTTCTGAGAGCCACCAGGGCAGAAGGGCCAGCGGCCAGGTCTTTAGAGAGGGGCTACCTGGGAATGTGTGTGAGAAAAGCTTTTGGGTAGTAAGGCAGCTTGACGTGCCTAAAAGAGCCCCCACCTCTGGAGCCAGACGTACGCTGGGTCAGATCCTCACTCGGCTGTTTTCTGGATGTGTGACCTGGGTGAGTTTGGGAGACCACAGTATGTGGAACATTCCAGTGGTTGGGAGCACAGGCAGCCTGTGTTTGAATCTTGCTTCTGCCGTCATTAGCGGTTGACCTTTGGAAAGAAATTTAACCTCCTTGTGACTCAGCTTCCTCCCTCCCGTCTAAAATGAGATGATGGTGACACCTGTTACACAAGGCGCCGTAGGGCTACCAGTGACCAGACTGGAAACGCGCTTGGAAGACAGGGCTTGGAGCTGAGAACAGGCTGAATAAATGTTTACTGTCCTCTTTACTGTTACAGCGAGGCCCTTGAGAGGGTTTAGTGATGATGTGGGGAAGTGCCTAGTTCAGTGCCTGCCGGGTCAGGGGTTGTTACAAACGATTGTTCCCTCCACTCAACTAATAAGTAATAATGTCGCATCTAATTAATGCAGATGCAGCGCTGAGAATAGGAGATATTACGATGGGTAAAGACAGACAGTTCCTGCCTTCATGGTGCTTACAATCTATTGGGAAAGGGAGACAGAATTTCAATATTCTGTTTTGCTCTGGATCAATTACTTCATCCCAGAACCATCTTATCTAGTGCTGCCACCTCCTGCCTTCCACCACGGCCCCCCACTTGTTATGCTACCAATTTCCTTTTATTTATAACATTGAATCCTACGTGTTTTATTTAACAAACACTCATAGATTGCTTATTAAGAGCCAGACATTGTTGTAACCACTTTATAAGAACTAACTCATTGTGGCCATGTAGCCATCCTGTAAGGCACAGAGAGGCTAAGGACACACATCCAAGGACACACAGCAGTGAGGGGCAGAGAGAGGGTTCAAGCCAGGTTGTTTTGCTCCTGGTCTGTGCCTGTAACCACTGCACCATGCTGCCTTGAACTATCAAAAATGGCCTGATTTGTGGATTTATTGTCTATTTATTCATTGCCTGTCAACCCACCAGAATGCACCTCCTTGAAGTCAGGGGGCCTTATCTTTTTAAATTCACAACTTTGACCCTACTGCCTAGCACAGCATAAGATGCAGAATTGGTTTTCAATATTTTTTGCATCTTCAGTATCTGTGGAATCAATAAATGAATGAAAATATAGCCAAATAAATATGTAATTACAAGTAGTGCTAAGTACTATGAAAAACAAAACAAAGCAAACAGAAAAAAACGCCAGTGCTATGAGAGGTTTTAACAGGGGACCTAATTTAGTTTGTGGGTCAGAGAATACTAAAAATTACATGTATTATTTTAACTGTCCTCGTTCTAAAACCTCCTCGGTATCATAGCTGTGATTGGCCAAAAAGGGAGAAAATGTTATCTGCACCGAATATACTTTCCATGATGATAATATCCCCCCAAAAATGAAATGCAGTTAAAAGTCGAGGCTGCATTTGACTTTAATTCTGTTGAATATATGAGCCTCAAACCTCCTCTCATTTCCCAAAACAACTATAAGCTATCGGTCTGCCTTGGGCTTGTGGTAACACACCCATAGTAACACGACAGATCTCTACACGTTAGTTTGGAGTGAGACTTTTGTTTGTCTTGGGTTTTAAATTTTCTGTGTCTCTCCCTCTTTTTCTCTATTGCAGGGACAATGGGTAACCAAATGAGTGTTCCCCAAAGACTTGAGGACCAAGAGAATGAGTCGGAAACAGACACTCACAAGGTAGCGTAGTTCCCACTGGGTCATTCGCTACTAGTATGTGGAGTCTGGGATGACGGCGGGATAAACGACAGGGCTCATCACACAGACGTGAGTGATGCCTCGCTGCTTTCCCATGGCTTGTTCAGTTGTGGTCCAACCTCCAGAACCCATCAAGGAGCTTGTTAAAAGTGCAGGCTCTTGGGCTGGGAGCCTGTGGATCCTGTGTCTCTAAGCACCCCCATGGTGACTGATTCCTATGGGGACAATTTGATACCTGTTGTCAGGTGGGTCTGAACCAGTGGTTCTCAACTGTGGGTGATTTTGCCTCGCCACCAGGGAACCCTGGGCAGTGTCTGGAGATGCTTCTTGGTTGTCACAACTCGGGTAGTGCGACTGGCATCTAGTTACTAGAGCCAGGGATGAGGATGGACACCCTACAACGCACAGGACATTCCCACAACAAAGAATGACCCAGCCCAAAGGATCAACAGTGGAGAGGATGAGAAACCCAGTTTTCTATCAGTGACTTACAACCATGGCTGAACAATAGACTCATCTGGGAGGCTTCAAAATAAATTGCGAGGCTGGTGTGGCACCCTAGACCAATGAACTCGGAATCATGTGTGGGAGCGAGGGCAGGCATCTGGATTTTCAAAGCTCCTCAGCTGTTGTACATTCAGCCAGGGCCGAGAACTTGTTTGCAAATCCCCCCTGTAGAAGACCGCTCTGGGGAGCCGAGGCCAGGGACACCCAAGTGTTTCCCCTGAGATCATAGGTCTACAGGCAAGTCGCAGAAAACCTAAGTTTCCACCATCAGTGCTTCGGCAGTCAATTCCATTTCAGCCCTGGAGCCCAGGTGAAGATGGAAATAATTGTAGGAGGAGATCATCCCTATGCATGAATATCGGTCAGAAGTTAGGGCATTCCTGCTCAGGATGGAAGGCCGGGTTTGGAGACATGGGCTGAAAACTCAAAGTTGGTCTCAAACCCGACTGTGTGTTAAAATTCCCTGGGAAATTTTGAAAACTTCTGATGCCCAGCCCCACTTGAGACCAACTAAAACACACCTCTGGGTGTGGGCCCAGCCACCAGCAGTTTCTCAGGCTCCCCGAATGATTCCGGGCCTGGGAGCCTCTGGCCTCCAGGGGCCAGGGAGTAACAGAAATGAGCAAGGCAGGAGCGTGAAGCGCATTTGAAGACGGCTGGCTCTGGCCGACCGCACCCTCAGCGTGGTCCCAGGGCCTTGTTTTTCATTAGGAGCTGGAAAACAGTGATAATGAAACTTGATTTTTAAATATTGGCAACTGATTCCAAAGTACTAAAAAAAAAACCCTCTGTGAGCCAAAGAAATCAAATTTGCACACCAAGTGCTACCCCAGGGGTGCCAGTGTGACCTCAGAGCCAAATGATCACATGGGTTTGATATTTAGATTTTATGACTTCCTGGTAGGGCTAATGATAAATTCAAGAAGACAGGCTTATTTTAAACAAAACTCTTACAAAAATGTAAAGAAAGGAGAAGGCGTCCGTATCGCCCCAGGAGTTTCCCATCATCGGGAGGTTGGTATTTAGTCTTTCAGTTTTTTTTTTCTCTCCGAATTTATTAATATGTATTACACTACTAATCATATTAGCAAAATAAGACAGGATAAACAAAGCACTTAGCATATAATCAATATCCAATTGATGCCAACTACCCAGGGTACCATTTATTTTATTTTTAAAATGACATTATGTAACATGCATTCCTTTTTTCTTTCCTTGCCAGTCTGTGTCTGCGAGTATATGTATACATTTTTGTGTATGTATACATTTTACATATGTATATATTTTGTTTATATATACAGTCACTCTTTTTTGATGGCTGCAATAAACAACAGAACAGGCCTGCTGCAGGACAGTGAGCGCAAGGAACCTCGCAGGGAACCTCGCAGGGTTTGAAATCTGCAAGTTCTTGATCCCGGCAGGTCAGACCAGTGCCCCAGTTCGCCCGTGCGTCCCAGCTGTGTGAGGGGGTCCGTCCTCCCTGTGCTGGGGGCTTACTGAAATGAGACATCGACCATGGAAAGCTCTCATCAACACAGGAATCCGGTCCTTGGAGCAGGTTATTTAGTTTCTCTGAGGCGTGACAGAAAGCGAGGTAGTTTCTGGAAGTGCAGCCTTGAAATTAAGTTTGATTTTGTGAGACGCCCTTGTGGCCTTGAGGTTCTTCCTTGAGTTCATCTGATTTTTCTCAAAAGACTCGCTTAACACTGCCCCGCGTTCTCTTCCAGGTGATGCCTGAGAGCGAGTGTCATCAAAACGGGATGCTGGTGGTCTCACAGCCCCACCCTGTTCAACAGTATGATGAAGGTCAGTGTAATGCCGGGACTGCTTCTCCTGGGGGGTGAGGGGTAGGGGAAGGGAAGGGGCTGCTGATTCTGTTGATGGTGAAACAAAATCGAAAAGGTGAAGCCACAGGCGCATGTGAAAGACACCGGTGTGCTTCCTGGGGCTGCAAACACAGTGTCATAAATCGGGTGACATAAGCAACAGAAATTTATTGTCTCACCATGGTAGGGGGCAGAAGTCAGAAATGAAGGTGTCGGCTGGGTTGGCGTCTTCTAGAACCAGGCGGAAGGCTCTGTTCCCTGCCTCTGCCCCAGCTGCAGGGAGCCTCACGGATTCCTCGTCTTCTAAGTGGTGCTCTCACTGTGTCTTCCCAGCATCTTCCTTCTATGCATGTCTGTCGCTGTGTCCAAACTTCCCCCTTTTATAAGGACATAGTCACGTGCGATTGGGCACACCCCAACCGCCCCCACCTTAATGTGGTCATCTGCAAAATTCTATTTCCGAACAAGGTCACAAGAACTGGGGGATTAGGACTTTATCTTCTGGGGCAGGGGGAGTGCAATTCAACTCTTCACAATACTTACCTCTCTTGTGTATGTATGTTTGGAAAGCCGAGGATTACGACAGATAAGTTAAAAGCAATAAAGTAAAAACTAAGGCTGGCCTCTTTGGAGTCTAACAGACCAAGGTTGAAATCCCTGCTCTGCAACATACTAGCTGTGTGATCTGGAGCAGGTCATTTGGTTTTCTAAGCCTCAGTTTTCCCATCTCTAAAATGGGGATATGAACAGCTGCATCACAGATTTGCTGAGAGGACTCAAGGAAATCATTCACAAAGCGTTCTATGTATTACCCAGCACTTAAGAATCCAAAAAACAAAAAACAAAAAAAAAAAACAAACCAAGTAAAGTATTGAAGACAACAGAATTTTCTCTGCATTAGGGCAGTGTTAAAACTGGACAATGTACTTACCTATTTGATTTTTATCCTGGAGTAGAAGGCTGTAAATTAGAAGCATCAAAAGTGACTAAGTTCTACTATGTGAAGGATACCTATAAATTACATAAGAAGAGGTAGTATAACCTAGTGGTTGAGGATAGGAACTCTGAATCAGACTGCTGGTTTTGCCACCTACCAGCTGTGTGACCTTAAGCCAGTTACTTAACTTCTCTGAACCTCAGCCTCCTTGTCTGTGAAGTGGGATGATAATAGTACCTACAGTATAGGAATCAAATACAATGAAAGCATATTTCAGTGCCTGGCACAGAGTGGGTGCTCTGTATTTGTTAGCAGTCATGATTACATGGTGGTTATGGTTGCTGTCATTTACATGTAAGTTTCTGGTCTTCAGTTTCTTCTGAACAGTGAGGTGATGAATCATATCATCGGTTCTGGAGGCTTTAAATTTTCCTAGTATAAGAAAAAAACACCTGCTCTGTTTCCCCTCTCTGCGCTCTGCTGCTCACACCACATCTGACAGCAGATGTGTGGGTTTTCCACACCAAGTAGTTCTGTGACCCCAGCTGGGTGTCCTATAATTCAGTTCGGTTCTGACATCATCCACCAAGAGTTAGCATCAGTTCCCACAGGTTAAGGGCTCAGTCCCACCGGACTCCCTCCTACCTCAGTTGCCAGTTGCACATGGGGAGTCCCCAGGTTACCCACAACCTCTGTCCTGTGTGGTTACAAATCAGAGGTTCCCATGACCTCCTGTTCAGGTTCAGTTACTTGCTAGAATGGCTCACAGAACTAGGAAAACAGTGTACTTACTAGATTACCAGTTTATTATAAGTGGATGTAACTCAGCAGCAGGCAGATGGGAGAGGTTCCCGGGGAGAGCTGTGGGGGTGGGAGGCTGGGCGGATCCTGGGGGCAGTGGAGCTTCCGTGCCCTCTCAGGACACACCACCCTCCCAGGACCTCCACGTGGTCACCAACCCAGAAGCTCTCTGAACCCTGTCCTTTAGGGACTTTTGTGGATCCTTGACTAGGTAGGCACCTTAATTAAGTCACTGGCCACTGGAGATGAAACTCAAGACTCCCACCCTCTCCCCACCCCAGAGATGGGGGCTGAGGCTGAAAGTCCCAACCTTTAATCATATGACTTGTCCTCCTGGCAACCAGGGCCCCCACCCTTAGGGCTTTTCAGAAGTCACCTCATTAATAGAAACTCAGATGTGGTTAAAAAGGGGCTGGCTTGTTACGAAAAACAAAAGTCATCCCCGTGGCTCGTAAAGTTAAGTTTTAAAGCTGTGTCCCAGAAACAGGGATGAAGACCAAATATGTATTTCTCATTATATTATATCCCAATATCTTACCTGGGTGGCTTATTAAAAACTTAGATGCCCAGGTCCCCTCCTGTAGCCTCTGTCTAGGAGACCCTGAGGTTGAGGCCCAGGGATCTGAACTGGTAAAAGCTCCTAGAGGATTCCGATACACAGCCAGGATTGGCAACCACAGGAGGAGAAAATGTCACCAGCCTCTTCCTGCCTCTCATGTCAATGCCCGGGGAGTATTGCATTGTATGGACGAGCGATCGTTCATTTGACCAGGTCTCAACAGGTCCCTACTGATAAGCAATTAGCTTGTCTCTGACATTTTGCCACCACGACAATAGTCCAGCAGATAGTGTGTGTTATATGTAACTTCGTGCCTCTGTGCATTTATATTTATAGGGTAGCATTCTAGAAGCAGAAATTAAAGCTCACAGAACTTGTGACTTTTTAAATATGGATATATAGTACTGAGTTCTCCTCCAAAGAGACGGCCAAATTACACTCCCACCAACAATAGGTGTGGCTGTCCTTTCTCACATTCTCTCCCCTGCTTGTTCCTGAATGTCTCCCTTTTCACCAGTTTTGTAGGGGGAATGCCAAGTCCTGCTGTAATTTCATTTTGCTTGTATTTTGCTGTTCATGAGACTGAACATCTTTTCATTGGCTTGAAATCCAGCCGTCTGTCTTCCCTGTGGACTCTCTGCTCGGGGTTGGGTGTTCACCCCCCGACCCCATCACCCACTGTGTGGGGGTTTGTTTATAAAATGTCTTCATTTTCAAGACTGAGATATAATTCACAAACCATAAAATTCACCCTTTTAAAGTGTACAATTCAGTGCTTTCTAGTACATCAGCAAGGCGGTGCAGCCATCCCCGCTATCGATCCCAGGACATTTTTTATCACGGCACAGAGAGGTTCCTCGAGCAGTTCGTCTCTATTTCCCCTCCCCCAGCCCCTGGCAACCACTAATCTACTTTCCGTCTCTGTGGATTTGCCTGTTCTGGGCATTTTATATGAAGAGCTTCGTACAGTATGTGGCATTTTGTATCTGGATGCTTCCGCTTAGCGTGATGTTTTCAGGGGTCTCCTGTGTTGTGGCTGGTAGGGGTACTTCAGTGTCTGATTGGGCTAAATAAGCCTCCATTGTATGGATGCCCCACATTTTGTTTATCCATTCATCGGCTGATAGACATCTGAGTTGTTTCCACCTTTTGGCTGTTGTGAACAATGCTGCTCCGAGCCTGTGTGTACAAGTGTTTGTATGAACATGTTTTCGTTCTCTTGGCTGTGGACCTAGGAATGGAATTGCTGGGTCACCTAGTAACGCCATGTTTAACTTTCTGAGGAACTGCTAAACGGCTTTCCAAAGCAACTGCGCCATTTTATGTCCCACCGGCAATGTACGAGGGTTCTGATTTCTGCGCATCCTCACCGACGCTGGTTATTGCCTGTCTTGATTACGGGCATCCTCGTGGCTGTGAGGTGGTACCCTGCTGTGGTTCTGATTGCCTTTCCCTAATGACGGATGATGCTGAGCGTCTTGTTATGTGCTCACTGGTCATTTGTAGCTCTGCCCTGGGGAATGTAACGTCTTCTTGATTTGACTGCTTTTCCCCAGCCTTCTCCGCCAGAGCGCCTTGTCTCACAGTACTTTCTGGCTAGCCCCTCTCAGTGCCCCAGGGCCTCAGGCTAGTCACTGTCACTTGTTAGCAGTGTTCTGTGGGCCTGAATCCCACCTGCCCCCCACCCGCCCCCCCCACCCGCCAACCTGTCCCCAACTGCTATCTCCAAAGCCTACTCTTTGTGTCCTAACAGCTGAGGTCACTAATAGAATGATGTATGATTTTCCCTGGTAAATTTTTGTTTAACCACTTAAAAGGTGCTTAATATTATATTTGTGATCAATGTTCTGGCTGCTTCGCATCCCTTCCACCCTTGTGGATGGGAGACACTCATCACATTTCCTCTGGAAATGTGAGTCTTTGGAGACTCTTTGGGGAAGGTGACCTGGCAGTGTCTGTTTTTAAAAATTAAATGTACATTAATTTGGGTGCAGCAGCTCCACATCTGGGCCTCTATTCTATAGAAACAAAGCACTAGCTTAGGAGTTTTGATCATGGAAATTTTCCACAGCATTGTTTGTAGTGGAAATAGAAAAAGTGGTGCGGAAACTATCAGAACATTCACTGATCAGGCAGTGGCTTCAGTGTCTTTTGGTATCTCCATACTAAGGAGTATTTTGCAGCTATTAAAGAGATAAGATAGCTTTGGATGTATTGACTGGGAGGGAGAACTGTGGTTGTCTTAGTCTGTTTGGGCTGCTCTAACAGAAATACCATAGACTGGATGGCTTAAACACCCTGTGTTATTTCTCGCAGTTCTGGAGGGCGAGAAGTCCAACATCAAGGGGCCAGCAGATTCCTCGTCTGGTGAGGGCCCTTTTCCTGGTTCACAGTCTGCAGTCTTTTCACTGTGCCCCCACGTGGTAGAGGGGGCGAGAGGGGTCTTTGGGACCTTCTTTATAAGGGCACTAATCCCATTCATGAGAGCCCCACCCTCATGAGCTAATTACCTCCCAAAGGCTCCGCCTCCTAATGCCATCGCAGTGGGAGGTCAGGATTTCAGCATATGAATTTTGGAGGGGGGCCACAAACATTCAATCCATGACAATGATATACAAAACAATCACAAACTGTGTCTAATATAACCCTATGTTTATAAAAACCAACAAGGACAAGTGCAACCCCCTTGTGCATGTATCTGGGATACTTGTACATATTTGTATGAGCAGGGACGGAGTTTGATAAACCACACTGGTTTGCAGATGTTGGTCATCCTGCAGTTAGGGTGCAGGGTGGAGACAAGGAAAGAAAAGAGTTGAGAGATTGATCATATGGGAAGTAAACACATGTTAAATGTGTATGAGCAAACTGAGAAAAAAAAAATCAAGCATCTGAAGTGTCTTTGAGTGACAATATTTACTCATGTTGGCGCAAAGTCTGGCTCTGCATTTGAATTATCTTTGTTCCAGACTTTTGTAGGCATATGAATGATAGGAAATGTGTGAGTAAAGAGGAGAGGGGAAAGCATGAGCCTCACCAGGGCAGTCTTGCCCCACAGTGACCGACACTCATGGCTGACTTTAGAGGATGCTCTCTCGAGAGCAAGGGGTGGGCAGTTACCTTTGGCCCACATAATTTGAACCCAGCATTTTCATCACCAATGTTCAGATGTGTTGTATCCAACCAATAGCCAAGAATTCTTCCCTCCTGCCCCCAACCCTATTCCTTTCTTTTATTTATGCTAGAGTTTCTTGAAGAAGACATCCTGGCTTTTTAATTTTGAAATGGAAAGCATGAAATCTGATCATTCAGTGAAATTTTCAAATCTAACATCTTCCTCCAAGCCGTGAGTATCTGCCGCATGAATCCTTGTTTCAAGACCTTTAAAACAACAAGTGCATTTACACAACACAGAAAGCCACAGTTGTTTGAAGTGTCATTTGACTCCTGCAGGCTGACCGCGAATGACAGGGTCATTTTTGCAAAACATTTTGAGGCCTTCATCAGTTTTCCCAAGGGACCGTCGTAATCCTTTGATACTCAGATGCAGTTCTCCTTTGAAGAACTTGGAGTGTCGTCACCTACCTTCCCTTCTATTTTCCCTTCTCCTTTGGCGCACTGCTTTAAGTCTGCCAGATCCTCACCCGACAGTAGCCACGTGTGTGATTTTTACATGACTCTCCGCACCCTCCGCCTTTTGCAAGATTTGCAGTTTCCCTTTGCAGTTGGGGTGCATTGTCTTTCCTCTTCATTTAACCTTTATCCTGACGGATCACCACATTGGCATACATGATGGTGTCACAGAGGAAGGGGTGTCTGAGTGGGGAATCGTCAGTAGACACTTCATTTGTGAATGAAATTATAACGATGTTACCGACCTGGGTCCTTGGACTTTTTAATCAGTAGAAATCGGTAAGGAGCAAGGCTTCACTGAGGCTGGGGCTGCAGCACGAGGGAGCGAACACAAGTAACAGGTGCCCTTACTTGTTCCCGAGATGCGCAGGGCGAGCTGATTCCTTAACTTAACAGCAGGAGCTGGTTTGGGCAGGAGGCGGAGCTTGGGTGGCCTGCCCGCCCCCTCGGAGGTGCCCTGTGCCAGAATCACGCGCAGTGCCCTGCTTTAGCTCCTGGCACCTCAGAGGTGGCAGTTGCTTTGTGGCCTTTTTTGTATTATATTGTTCACAATGGCCCCAACCGTGTGTGTGTGCAGTAATTTTTACTTTTAGTCCCTTATAGTTTCTTTGTATTCTGTTGCTGGAGATGTTTGTCCAGGTGCAAGCACTCCGGTAAAGGGTCCCAGGTCTCAGGTCTCAGCCTCTCTCTGCTTCCCTCTTTACCTGTAAGAACTCTGAAGATTTGGGTAATGGAATTCTCCAAAGGAAAGAACTCCATCTCTGCCACCACCACGATTACACACATGGCTGTTTTGGCTGCTGTGAACATCATGGTTGCTGAGCGCTTGGTCTGCCCCTGGCTCTGCTCGCTGCCTTACCTGTTCCCTGCCTTAATCCTAGGATGTGCCAAGCACTGCTGGAGGCACCGGGAATGCAGCTGTAATCAAAACAGACCAAGTCTGTCCACCCAGTGCGTACATTCTAATGGGGAAGAAACAAGTAAACGATGAATTAATGAGATCATTTCAGAGACCAAGACGTGCTCTGCAAACTCTACAGAGTGAATGCGGATGAGTGGGAGGGGTTACTTTAGAGAGAAGGGTCTAGAAAGGTGTGACCTGGGGCCTGAAAGATAACGAGGGACAATCTTAGGGGAAGCATTCCCATGTGGAAAGGTCCGGTGCCAAGGGCTTCAGGTGGGAACAAGGCTGGGGCGCGGAGAGGTGAGAGGGAGCACACGGTGCGAGCTGAGGTTCTGGCGGGTGTGGACAAGGCAGAGCTTGGAACTTGATTTTACTTGTAGTGAAGCCCTCTTTGGATAGTTTCATGTGGAGGAAGGATATGATCTAATTTTTATTTAAAACAAACAAACAAAAATCGCACACCAGTGTTCCCAGATAAGAGAAAGCACAGGGCTTATTGTCCCCCTTGTGCATATTTTTTTCTTGAAAAATCCACTAATTCTTTTAACCAAATTGTTTCATTCATCTCCCTCCCTCTTCTGCGCTTGCTTCTACGACAACACACTGTCAGGAATTTGAGCTTTGGAATCAAGCAAACGTGTGTTCTAATCCTGACTCCACCAGTCACGAACAGGATGATGTTAGCAAAGTAACTTTACTCTTGAAGCCTCAGTTTCCCCACCTGTAAAATAGGAACGATGGTCATACCTATCTTGTAGATTTGCTGTAATACATAAATAAAATATTTCTTGTTATGTATGGCGTTTATTATAATGCCTGGCACCTGGAAAACATTCAGTGAATGTTAGCTATTATGTTTACAGTTGTACCAAGTAAAAATTTTAGCTTTGACACATGAAAAGAAAAAAGACAGTTCTTCCTCAGAAGTTCTGAATAGTGTAATACAAACCTTGTGTGTGTGCGTGTGTTTTAAATGTGCAGTAGAATTCTGACAAAGCAGTTTGTCTTTACTAAGAATACTTGGTGCTTGGAAAAAACATTCTTGAAACTTCTCAGGCCCAGGTTCTTAGATTTTTGAAGATAAATTAATTTACATCATTACTATTTTAAAAAGTCTTTCCAGAGCACCCAAGTTCACAGGTTAAACCATTGGAATAATTCCTTTCCTTATGACTTATATTTTGGAAATTAAATAGTAATTAGAGTAACAATATATAAATATAACAAAAATAACTAATATTTTAAAAAACTCATCACATGCTAGCCTATGTGAAATGCCTCGTAGAAACTATTTCATTTAATCCTCACAATCACCCTATGAAGAGGGCACTTTTTTTTTTTTTGTCTGTTTTATGAGAAAATTGAGGCATGGGGATATAAAGTAACTTGTCCAGGTCACATATTTAATATTTTAGAGTTAAAACCCAGGTCCCTTTGATCCACAGTCTAAGCTCTTAACAGTGACACCAAGAGGCCACTGGAAATAAGTTTTCCATCACGTCTAGATAAAACAACTTTCTTAAAACATGCGCACACACACACACACACACACTACAAAACTATCTTTTCTACACTAAGGAGATCAAAATTTTCAACTCTCCTGAACATTTGAGAGCTGCCATTTGCATTCTTGATTTCTTTTTATCTTCCTTAAACTCATACATTTTTCCTTATGAAGAGTGAAATCTCTTTGTCATCTGTTTGTCTGCTTTATAAGAAAACTTTTTATTGAAACCAGATTCCAGATGGGCTTCTCCCAAGATTTTTCATAGAAACGGAAAGCTTAGTTCTGATAATCTAAGGAAGGAACTTTTTGCTTTTTCTGTAATAATGTGAGGAAGGCATGTGAATCATGCCTGTCTTTGCAAGAGTAGAAAACCTGTAACTCCAATAGGTTTTCTTCCTTCTCATCCATACAGATTGGATTTGTGTGTGTGTAAGTTACTGTTTCGTGACATACTTTATTTGTTTTGTAATGTTTATCTAAGATCTCAAGTGACTGTAATATCTTTTCCCAAGTAGATTTTTTTTTCCTTCACTTTTCCTGAGGAAATGTTTTTTGTTTCTGTGGAAAGTGAGCTTCTAAGAACTCACTTTCTCTCATTTCATTTTCTTTCCCCTCCTTCCTCCCATATTAAATGTCTCCCAAACATATCTGAAAGGCCTGGAGACAACTTTCCAAAGAGAAGATTGATTGCTCTTAATTAAGAAGTGAAATAAATCCTGACCAATTCCCTGAAGTTCTCTCCAAGTCACTAAGTATGGGTTATGTGAAAAAAAAGAAAAGAAAAGAAAAAGAAAACGATTTGCTGGCTAGGTAATGGTAATCCAGCTTCAGGGGCAGCTGCATCCAGGTGTCCAAATGCGATCACTGGACATGTGCCCCACAGATCTCTTGGCTCTGCTTTCCTCTGTGTTGGTTCTCAGGCAAGCACTCCTGAACGTGCTAGCCAAGGCCACCACCTCCAGGTGTGCCCCCTACGGGTTTGCCAGCCCAAGCACAAAGATTGTAACTCTGTACTCGCAGGTCAGCAAAAGTCATTGGGTTTATTTTTCAGTCTAGCTTAGGGCATGTGTCTACCTAGGAGGTGAGCATTTTAGCAAGAGACATAGAAGTTCCAGGCAAGGGACTTGGAGGTACACTCACCCAAGTTTGCGGGCTTCACTGTTATGGGCTGTCCTATCTAAAAAGTCCTCGTTCTTCCAGGTTATCAAAAACACCTTACCCATTCTCTGACATCAAGAGCTTTGGTCTGCATCTGCTGTAACTCTAAATGCACTGAAGTCTAGTCTGTATACCTGACTGTAAGGAATAGATCATTTATTAAAGCAATAGATTGGCACTTTTAAAAGTCTGTCCATGGAAAGGTTTTTTTTTTTTTTTTTTTCCCTAGAGACTTTTCTCTGAGCGTAACACTTTTACTCACCATTAGCTCCTTTGGTTCCCAGCCAGAGAGTAAGCAAGAGAGGCAAAAGGCTAAAAGAGACCAGTTGATGTTCTTGGCATTTTGAAAAGCCCTTCCTTGTTTTGAATCTTAGTCGCTCCCTTTTTTGTCAACTGTTTCCTCTTCCCCTGGCATGGAGAGTCCCCACCATTCATTTATATTCTCGCTGACACTTCAACTGCCTGACTTGCTCACTTGGCATCCTGACGCATCCATCCATCACTCCCTTATTCCCATACTCTCCCTTCCCTTCCCTTCCCTTCCCTTCCAAGTGTGATATTTACCACAGTTATGAATTCCAGGACCACAGAGAAAACGGCTAGGAAGAGCCGGAAGATAAAACCAGTGTTCATACAGGATGATTTCCTTAAGGTCTGAGTTTATGAGGAAGCCCAGGGCTTGTCACTGGACTTCTGTACCATTTCTGCTCTGCTCCTTGGTGCTTAATGAGGAGCCCACCATTCTGCACAAGAATCCAGTGCTCTGTCCCTCTCTCTCTCTTTCCTGTTTTGTTTGTTCTTGACTCTAGACACTGTGAGATACCAGAGTCTGGCCAAGGTAACTGCTAATGGGGGTATGTGTGTCTTTCTCACTTCATCTGGGCAATACGAGAAGACGGAAAGAAACCTCTGTTCTCTTCTTTCTCTCTCTTCCTGCAAATAGATACTAAGAAGCGGTTGGCTACAAACTACACCATCACAGTATCTGTCAGTTATTAAGCACCTGCTGTGGAAAAGTCAGCGCTCCTGATCCTTTGCACGCGTTTTCGCCACCCTGCAAGGGAGCTTATATTATTCCTATTTTACGTCCGAGGACATGTAAAGATTTTTCGTGACTTGCCCAGGGTCACACAGCTTATCAGTAGAGAATCTAGATCTTTAACTGTGATTTCAAATTTTGTGGTATATTTTCCCTATCGCACTGCTTTATAAAAGGGACAGAGAAAAGGAGGCAGTTCAATCACCTCCATGCAGAGTCCAAAACAGAAACGGGGATTCTGGAAACAGCGCCCCTCCCTGGAGGAGGCAGAGCCTGCTTTCCCACGCACAGTCTTGCACAGCTGACCCTACCCCTCTGCCTTCCCGCAGCCCGAGATCTAATCTGCCTTCCTGTGTAGACATCTGCTCTTCCAGCCTTCAAAATGGAAACTTTCTGGTATTCCTTTTTAAAATCTTCCAGTGTTCTCAATATGTAACATAGGTCTATGGTAAGACAGAGCATGAACTTTGGAGTCAGATTTCTGCCCATAACTAGACTGTTTGCTGGGAAGGTATATCAACCTCTCTGGCTGTCCGTTTTCTCACTCACGAATAATGATAATAACTAACGTTCGTGACATTTAATGAGCACTTACTATAGTCTAGGCATTGTTCGGTGTGCTTTGAGAATATTTAAGAATATTAAGTCATGGAATCTTCATAACAAAATTATGGGATAGGTTCTATTTGCTTCATTTTACCAGAAAATTGAGGCACAGCAAAGTTAAGTAACTCAGATTCAAAAAGATAATCTTGCTCAGTGGTTCTCAAGAGTGAATGAGCTTTGCCCCCAGGAGACATTTGGCGACATCCAGAGATATTTCTGGTTGTCACACTAGGGGGTGCTACTGGCATCTGGCGGGTAGAGGCCAAGGGCGCAGCTAAAGGGCCCACAACGCACAGGAATGAACCGGCCCGGCCTGTCAGTAACCCCGAGGCTGGAAAACCTTATTCTCCTAACCCGGCAACTGCAGCCCTGCCCCCCAGCTTTCATCATGATAATTTGCTTCTCACAGGATGGCGGTGGAGATAAAAGAAGATGGTGACTGTGTCCCTAGGTCTAGTATAGCACCTGCTGTGTGCTTTCCAGTAACTCGGCTTTCCTCCTCACTGACCTCCCTTCTCTCTCCCGAGAACAGGGCCAGAAGCCACTCGGTGACTGACTTCTGCTCTGCAGAGGCCCGGGACCCGAGGACAGCAGAACCCCAGTCTGCACCACCGCCTCTGTGTATGAGACGTTCGGAGTCCATCAGCCATGCTTGAATTTCCTCGCTGGTTGAATGACCGCTGTTTATGTTTGTGTTTACAGTCGATTTGGGAGCAAGTGTCCGGGAGGATCATGCAGCCACTGCTTCCCCCACCACAACGGAGATAAGCACTGCTGCGGATGCCAGCGGGAAGAGTCTCGGGAAGGAGGCCAAACCCCAGGCACCAGCTGCTAGATCTCGTTTTTTCTTGACGCTCTCTCGGCCTGTACCAGGACGTGCCGGAGACCAAGCCACGGATTCATCCACTGGGTCAGTGAAGCTTGATGTCAGCTCCAGTCAAGCCCCGAGGAACAAAGACCTGAGTGAGCCCG
Source organism: Camelus ferus (assembly GCF_009834535.1). Lineage (NCBI taxonomy): Eukaryota > Metazoa > Chordata > Mammalia > Artiodactyla > Camelidae > Camelus > Camelus ferus. The sequence goes on along the minus strand of NC_045714.1, from coordinate 8,422,487 downwards.
GCGCGCTTCCGGGCGCAGCTGCACCGGGGCGCGACCCAGATAAAACCCCCGGGCCGACCCCGGCCGCTCAGCTCGGCCTCTCTGCCACTTGGGGACCTGAGTCAGGGGGAGCAGCCCCCTCCAAGCCGAAGGACCCCAGCTTCTTTGACAAACTCTTCAAACTGGACAAGGAACGGGAACAGACGCCAGTCGACAGCCAGCAGGAAGCCAAGTGCGCGCAGCATCAGGACCAGGCGCGCGAAACTCCTGGATCATCGACGCAGTCGAGCGATGTCCCTGCAGAGGGGGTAAGTGCTGACAGGGACGATCCATTTTGCTCTTAACGCCAGCTCAGGGGGCCTCGTGGGGGAACACTGTTGCACACGTGTGGCTCTCTAGTCACCAGGGGGTCCCGACAGGGTCTCAAGCCATGGATCCCTCTAGAACAAACAGCACATTGTAGCGCGGTGCCTGCCCATGTTTCCGTGGGCAGAAACATCTGCTGGAGGAACAGTAACAGCTGTGGCATCTGTTTAGTGTAAAAGAAGAGAGGAGGGGAGTTACACACAGATGAATTCATCCTTCCATTCATCAAAGGCAGAGGTGGACAGTTTGCGTTTATGATCAATGGAGTCTGGAGGGAAAGGCATTAGTAAAAACGGTTCCTCAAAGACTTAAATACCTGTCCCCGTCTCAGTAGCCTGCTTCCCGGATAGGATGTTTATAGGCTTGTATTGGAATGCATTTCATTTCTTACTTTTAATAGCTTGGATTGATCTTCAACTGTCTTTTTCACTAAAGTGTGCGCTGAAATCAACAGGTTTTACGGCTCTGGGAAGAAGACTCTTTTGTGTACTAATTATTTTCCAACGAGCTGGAGTAATCCTTTGTAAAAACTGGATTTTCTTTTTTTTTTAAGGAGGCATCTGAACTGGTTGCTTTCTTTCCTGAACAAAGAAAGGCAAGTTCTTTTGATCTTAAAAAGAGCATTTGCTCTTAACCTTGAGAGTTTGTGTTTGGGGTGGTTGAAAAGAACTCCTTAAATGAAGAAGGGAGTACAAGTAGATACATTGTACTTTAAGGCACTTCTTTCTTTAGTTGATGGTCTTTTAAACAACAGTATTTTTCAGAACTTGGGAATAAAAGTGCCTCTAGTTGAGGTTAGACCCGGGGAAAAGTTAGATGGTCTGTTTTTTATTACATGGTGGTGTATCGTGGGTGTCCATATATTTGTCTTAATGACAACTAGCTTCCCTGCCAGGTTGCTAATAATAACACTGGCTGTCATTTATTTCGCATTTACAATGTGCCAGGCTCTGTTCTAAGCACTGTCCACATACTATTTTCCTTCAGGAAAATGACTGTCACATTAATCTGTGGTTTAATTTTTTTGCCTTTTTTTTTTTCCCTGCCTTTAACGGAAGCAGTGGGGATTGAACCCAGGGTCTCCGGCGTCCCAAGCACGCGCTGTACCACTGAGCCACCACCAATCTATGGTTTTAATTCATCCAGGGTGGTATCAAGAATTACACTGTAAATATTAGACACCAGCTGAAAACTCTGGACAGTTAGAATTGGGGAAAAGATAAGGCTGATGTGTTTAGGCTCATGCCATCAGCATCCTTGTTGTTACTGTAAACTTTTTCTCCAAGAGCTGATTTTTAAATTTTCTTTCAAAAGTTAAAAAAAAAGAAAAAATGCCCTTTCAATGCCCCCTTCTCCAAAGGCACCAACCAGTTCAGAAGCCAACTGAATAGCTTTCTGTATAATTCAAAGTGAGTCTTCAAATGTATTCAGGCATCAAATCTTCACTGAGTGTGACACTGCCCTGCACCGGCGAGGCAAGGCCACCATGGTGGACAGGACAGGGTCCCTATCCTCAGGGAGTTTGTGGTCCAGCCAGAGAAGAGATACCAAAAATTCACGGTTATGATGCAAGGGCTCTGCTGGGGAGGATGAGGAGAAAGCCTCGCTGGCCCAGGGAACCTCCCATCAAATGTATAAACCTGGAGCCCGAAAGGTCCGTATCCTGGGGACAACAGACTGATCCTCAACACTCATGAGTATCTGAGAAACTCTTTACCACTTCACTTTGCGTGGGGACACTCTTGTTGCATCCTCATTGTTGGTCACGAGCTCCTGAAGTCATCTGAAGGTTCTGAGTTTTTGAATGTCACATGTTTCATCTACGTGGGCACCTAAAGCCAGCCCACTGCCTGAATTTAGAAAAACTGAGCTATTTATAGGAAGAGAGTGAAGAACTGAGCTTTACCTATCTCTGAACTGGTATCTCGTGACGCATCCAAATCCCTGTTCTGTTTAAGTAAACCAGTTCAGCATCTGATAACCGACCCTTGAACGTATAACCATATAAAACCTTAATGCAGTCAATCTATTCCTATTCTAAGACAAGTGCACCAGAGTTTTACAATTGTGCTTTATCAACTCAGCTTTTTTATTTTTTCATTGAAGGCTCTTAGGGACCACACCTCAGCTGGAATGGAGTAAGTTCCAAAATGAGATTTGATTCAGAGTTTGAGGTGTGTGTTGGGAACATGGCAGGTACATAGTATAACCAAGCCGTTGGGTGATAATTTTGAAGTTATAGTAACTCTCAGAAGATCTAAAAATTGTAGCTTATCTTCCTTTTGGAATAAGTGAATTCGTTTCCTTAGATTCACACATGAAATTTGCATCTGTGTTTGTTACATGACAGATTTCCATTTGTTGTTGATACAATATCTTTGGAATTTGAAATATGGATGACAACTTTGAACTCTATGCTTATAAGAAGTGGAAAAGTTATGAAATAGCCACTCATTTCTCCTTCAGTCTGTGAACCTGTGGATATTCAAATACATGTATCTGCAAAGATTTTTAAAAACAACAACAACAAAATAGCCTTCTGTTTGTTAAGATTTCTGATCTGATCCCTGGCTGTACAGTCTGTATTTGTGGGGGGCGGAAATCAGTCATTCTGGAAGTGTAATGAGAGAACCCAGCTCTCAGAAAGTAACAGGAATGAAACTTCTCAATCAATGGCTTTCTTGGTCGGAGCGCTGCATTGTGCATGCATGGCCTCAATGTATTGATTCAGAATCCTTAGGGTAAAATGATGCCTTGGGCTCAGCCATGTTGGCCGTCCCTGCCCTCCCACCCACGCACGCAAACCCTTCCCCCCGGTTCCCCTGCGTGTTCCTTGCTGGATTGGAATTCCAACCACAAGCCCACAGAGCTGTGAACTGGGAGAAGGATGCCACCATTGCATTCTGGGGGAAACACACAAATCTTCTGTGTCTTCAGAACGACAATCTTATTTTTGTGCCTCATAAAACTACATTCAGAACATAGGCATAATTAAAACAAGGCCAGAATTCATGAACAAGTGAAGCATTTACTGCATGGGCCAAAGAAAAGATAAATTATATGCCTGAAAGGTTTCACTGAGCTGTGATTCACTCAAAGCAACGTGCTGGCAGGGGTGGGGTTTTCTCTTTAATTTTTCTCTCCCCTTCAACAACTGAACCAGAACTGTAAGATATGCATTTAAGAGATTCATTCGCCCCCACCCCTGCAAATTGATCACATAATGAAAATTGGAGCTTTATTGGTTTAAAAAAACCACACGAAATTTCTGTTGTCACTGGTAATTCCAGAAGCGTCTTTGTGTTAGGGGCAGGAGGAGGTGCTTAAAGTGTTGCCAAGCATGGATTCAGGAGATTTAAACAAGAATATTCATTTTCTTTAAAAGTTTAATTAAATTCTGCAATTGTTATTTAAATAACTTTGTGCAGGGCATTTAAAGACTAAATGGTCCTAATTCTTCAAAGATCATATGATCTAGTAAGAGACACATGTTTTAGGGAGGTTGTGGTAAGTGCATTAATCCTCAAATTCATTCAGGCTCCAGATATTAAGAGAAACAGGGATTTTCTCTCCTTTTCCCTCTTGCACACACTCCATCCAGGCTTTTTGTCTTCCATACAAACTGCTCTTGTCAAAGTTGCCATGATGTGGCACCTTCCCGCCACCCTTCGCCTCAGCTGCCAAACTGGATACCTTTCCACCTTTATGCGGCTTGCCAGTCAAGGCTGACACAGCCCTGCACGTCTTCCTTCCTGAAACATCGTCCTCACTTGGTTTCCGGGTGCTCCCCGCTTCCTGGCTGCTCTTCCTCAGTCTCTTCTGCTGAGTCTTATCCTCTAGACGCTGGTCTCCCCCAGAGTCCAGTTCTTGGGTGTCTTCTTCTTTAACTACACTGACTCCCTTGGCGCTCTCCCAGCCCCAGGGGTTTACATAGAGCTCTCTGCTGACAAGTCCCAACCTGATGCCTGTAGCCCAGATCTGCCCCTGAAGCCCAGACTTCAGGATCTAGCTGCCGCTTCTCCACGTCTGCTTGGATCTCCACATCTCCATGTGAGTGTTCCCTGAGCGGCTCAACCGCGATATGTCCACCACCGAACTCTTCATTCACGTCCAGTGACAACGAAATACCTACTTGTTTAATCCACAGGCTTTTCTCGTCTTGGTTCAGGGCAACTCCGTCCTACCACTGCTCTTTAGTGGTAGAATTGCAATCAAAGACCCAAGGTCCCAAGAGTCCTTTTCTATGTGGTATAAAGTAGTGAATTAAAACATAAACCTGGCAGTCAGGTCGCCGAGGTTTCAACTCTGCCTCTGTCACCTACTGGCTGTGTGACCTTGGGCAAGTTACTTAACCTCTCTGAGTCTCCGTTTCTTTGTCCTTAAAATGGAGATGATAATAGTATCAAGCACATTTTCATGTTTATTTACACTTGTGAAAGTTAAGTGAGATAAGTCATGTAAAGTAATTAACACAGAGATATTGCATCTTGAGAAAAATAAGATGTAACAATTATCAGCAGAATGGCTTTCTCCCTATTACTCCACATTTTATTCTTTTTACCTTTCCCTTCTATAACCCTCAACTAGAACTTGCAGAGACAGCACAATAGAATCTAATTTGAATACTATGTAACCAAAGGCATTAAGTCCTAATTTGGGTTTAAGAAAAAAAGTGCAGGAGTTGTGAAATTGTTTTAGAAACAATATAAATTAAAATGCCGGTGCCCACAAGCCCCAGTTTCTTAGTCTGACATTCAAGGATCTCTACAAACTTTCCGATGTCTGTGTTTCTAACTGTATTTTCCCCTATTCCTTTAAATTTGCCCAGTCAGAAGGGCCAACACATGACCTATTTAGGTGCTGTCTGCTTCAAAGTATTTTCTCTGCCTGTAGCTCTTTCTGTCTCTGTTGCTCAAAAATTTACTTCACATTCAAGTGCCAAGTTCCCCGTGAAGCTGACCAGATGTCCCCTCTCCTGAGGGGTTTCTCATGACATGAATCCCTGCAGTATTTTATTTCTTGTATCCTATCCTATATGTTAAATGAAATTCTGTGATAAAACCACTTTGAAGGAATCATCGCATGGAAACATCAGAGCTTAGAAGGGCATTTTTATATCTTTGCCATTTTACAGATGAAAAAGTCAAAGCTTTAGAGAAACTAAGTCACTCACTCCAGATTACACAGCTCAGAAAGAATTGTCTGTCTCCAACGCCCATGCTTTCCATGCTTAATATTATGTTTTTACTAATTATTTGAAACTGCAGTGAGGTTGCAACGATGCCAAATTGAGTAATGTTAATGTGAAGAACTGCTATGCAAAAATGTTAGTATGTGCAAAACGGGGAATATCAAGTGAATCTCAAATCAAAGAGGAAAAAAAGAAAAGAATCACTTAATTCCAACATTAGAAAGTCAAGCGAATTATAAGCCATGGTTTTTTAAAATTTCATTTTGTTGACTTCCAGCCGCAGGCCATGGTATTTCAACAGGTAAAGAGAACCATCCACCCAAAGACTGTGTCAGTGCAGAGGAAAAACCCATCTTAAATTATTCAAGTTAGGGAGTAAGCAAGGTTTTCAGCTTTAACACTATAATTTTTAGGAACTTTATAAATTAGCACTAAGAAACATTTGATATAAAACGTTGGCAGTGGCGGAGGTAACGTGCAAATGTTAGGAGCCTGAGTGACACAAGAATTAACTCAGACTCGACCACTTACTAGCCTTGTGGGAGAGGCAAATAATAGTTGCCCCAGTTTTGAATAATTCGCTCTTCCTGGGCTGTGTAGGAAGCATTCTGCATACCTTATCTGCTTTGATTCTTATAACAACCCGACAGGGTAGACATTTTTATTGCCATTTAACAGATGGTGAAACCAGAGCTCAGAGAAGTTAAGTTACTTGCTCAGGGCCACACAGCTGCACTAGTGGCAGAACTGGAATCAAGATCCATCACACTCAGTCATTTCAAAACCTTGTGTTTTTATCCACAAGGGGAAGCTCCTGCCTGCCCTGGGGCTACTACAAGGGGAGAGGAGGCACGGGCTGTCAGTGGTAATGATGCTAAATGAAACAGTCCATTTTCTAAATTGTCAGAAGCTTAGAAATAAAGACTATGAAACATCAAATGGCTTTCCAGCATGATGGAATTTGGGTAGTGTATCATCTAGGGTGCCTTTGGCTGCAAGTAAAAAACAACAACAAAACAAACAAACAAAAAAAATGCTCAATCAATATGTCTTAGTTAATGAGGAGAATGTACTATTTCTTGTACATAATAAGAACTCTAGAAGCAGGGGGGTTCAGTGTGGTGCGGCGTCTTTACAGCCCCCAGATGCGTCAGTCTCCACTGCCCTCCGTGAACTGATCGACTTGGTTCACGGGCTTGGTCCCTTGTGGTTTTTCTTTTGCTTTTCATTTTGTGTGTGTGTGTGTGGTCTAGTTGATGTACAACATTATGTAAGGTGTAGGTGTACAACATAGTGATTCACAATTTTTAAAGGTCATACTCCATGTACAGCTATTACATAATACTGACTTTGTGGTTTTAAGGAGGCTGCCATAGTTCCAAGCAGTGCATACAGATGGTCATTATGTCCCATGAAGTGAAAAAGGAGTTGCCTAAGATTCACCCATTGGTGAAACTGAGTCACGTGTCTGCCTGGAGGGTTTAGAAAGCTTCTACAATAGAAAGCAGGCTCTTCCAGCAAAGATGACTTGCCACAGATAGAAACCAGACATATTATTGTCTATCAGCTTTATGTTAGGAAATCATTAAGTGGTTGGAGCTAGAGGAGGCTGGTGTGGTATCCCCTTATGGTAATTTATTTAAATAGACTCGTCAAACTAGCTCTTTAACTTGACTGTGACCCACAGTGAGAAACAGATGTTACATCCTGGCCTGATACATGTGCACGTACACGAAACAAAGAATTCACAAAATAGTACGATTCTTAAGCACACAGGCTGGTGCTCTGTAATCTTTCTAGTCTGTTTTGTTTGATGGTTTTTAAATGCTGGTTGGGACCCATTAAATTATGTTCCGATTCACTAATAGTCACAATCTGAAGTTTGAAAAGCTCTTTTCTACCGTCATCGCCCTTTTCATGTCTGGAGACAGCGATCTTGAGGGATGTGACTGTTTCTTATGCAACTGGCTGTTCCCAGTGCACACTGCCCGGCACACCTTGGCATGCAGTAATGTTTGTTAGATGAATCTTCCAAGAATACTAATGGTACACATCATGTTACGATTTTTCAGAGAACGTTAGAATATATTATTGCAATCTCGTGATCAGCTCTGCCTAACACAACTTTAAATAAACAATGATTTCAAAACCTATGTATGTTCTAGATGCTTCCACTTAGATAAACTATGCAGAATCATATATCTCTACCACTTATTTGGTATTTTTAACTCAGTCTTTAGTATATTCTGGTGTTACTCATCATGGTTGAATATCAAGTGAATTGTGTTCTGCAGTGAATTTGCAAAATAGATTTTTGAGTTTACTTTCCCTTTGGTGTTATTCAGTCTGATTCTCTCCTTCCAAGGTTATAATAACAGCCCTAATTTATGGAGCACTGACTAACTCACAGAGAGGTGAAGTAACTCTCATACAATCATGTGGCTAGAAAGAAGCAGAACTGGAATTCATCACCAGCAACTTAGCCACTGTGCCTATAAATTCAAAAGAGGGAGCACTTAAAATCTTTTGAAACATCTTATATCTTTTTTAAATTTCTGAAGCTCATATGTCGCAAACTAATGTTTTGTGGACTCATCTGTCCAATAAGATCAGCCTAGAATTAGGGCCCCATCATCAAAGAGTTTTTGAAAATCGTACTTGCTTTATACTCCTTCCTGAAGATTCACAATGGATGTCAGCCTGCTAAAGGCTCTGAGAAGTCCTGCAGCAAGCACACCAGCTTGACTTTGTTTAACTGAGTGTTTCTCAGACTTAATTATCCATAGAACTATTAGCCGTCTAACCAGTTGGGTGTATCTTCCAAGGAATAGTTCTTCTAGGAAATGCTGAGTTAGACATGTAGACCAAAGTTGGAAAACGACTTCTTGTAGGATGCATCAAGCCACAGATTGGTTTTATATGACCCACCCAGTGTTTTAAATAATATTTTAATTAATTGATAACATTTTGAAATTGACAAAGTTGACAGTATTTTCAAATTATGAGATTTAAATAGAATTCCGTATTCCAGACATTTCTGAAAAGTGAGAAGTTTCATCCTATGTCCCCAGGTGGGGTGGGAGTTGTGACTGCCCCTCGAGATGGGGCATTCTCTCTCCAGTTCATCCAAGTCCCCACCCCTCCCTATTATTCCCAACAGTTGCCAACATGTGAGTTGTCCTTCATTATAACACTTGTCTTGTTATTTTCTGGTGGTAGAGTTGAGAGTAAAATAAAATATTGTCATCAGAGACCGCTTTTCATCCTTCATAGCACATAAGGCAGTTTGAAGCAATTTAGGTGACCATCTGGTTAATAAACTGTAAATCCAGCCTGAGAGTCAATTTGTCGGCTGGTGTTAAACAATAAGTAAGAGGCACCAATATTTTTCGTTTATTCATTCAACAAACATCTGAGTGCTTTTTTTTGTGCCAGAATGATTTCAGGATGGATAGAACCATGTACCAGTGGAGGGACCAATAATAAACAAGGAAATAAATAAATGAACAGTTCCAGTGTATTAAAAGGGCTGCATATGAAATACACAGAATTTAGAGAGAAGGCTGATCATTAGAATAGGGGAGTGGGCAGAATAAGGAAGGAGTCTGATTTAATCTAAAAACTCAGGAAAAGGGGTGTGACTTTCCTTTCTTCTTTTTCTACATTAGTCCAAACATTTCTTAGAAAATCTGCAGCCTAATTTTGGCAGTATTCAAAACAGTTTTCTCACTAATAGGAAGTGTTTGTTAAACAGATGAGAAACTTGTTCTAGGCTGTGGGTTATTTGCTTTTGTATTTTGAAGTGGTTTTTTTTATATAATGTTGGATATTTTTCCTCTAATAAATGTAAAATGTCATTGTCAGTCTGGAGGTTTACATGCTGGAACTGATCATAGACCAGAAGAATCCACCACAGATCCTTTTTTGCTGATGGGACCTGGGAATCACTCTCCACCCTCTCTCTGCCCACAACAAATGGATTTTTCTGTTTTCCATCATCCATAGTGGACTTTACGTAAGAGAGTGCTAACTCATGTGTCCTTAGCAATACCCCAGAGTAATTACTGCTGCCAAAAAAAAAAAAAAAAAAAGAAGCAGCGAGAAAAGAACATTTTATTGCTTAATTCTCTACCCACATTTCACTTGCCATTGGAAATCAAGTCGACAAATTCACTCACCCCGCAAGCAGAGGAGTTGCTGAGAGAGAAAATGGAAAACCGTTATTTATAGGAAGAAAATGTGAATTGCTTTTTCTGATAGATTTCTTTGCACTCTTCACCTGTGACTACAATGAACAACTGGTTTATTTAATCTTAAAAATATAACATCTCTGCATCGATCAATATCATAGATTCATGAGGCTCTACCATGTAAAGCTGCTGTATTAGACTTCTGCTACCTAAGTGTAGGATGAGTTTTTAATACCCTGAGGTTATGTCTATTGACTGTTAAAACAGGTGGTGAGCTTATGATCTGTAAACAAGAATCAAGAGCATCACACTGGACAGCTGGTCCAGCCTCGCTTCATTCCATTAGAAGCAGCTAAAATGGACACTGTTGCCTTTCTCCTCCCCAAAAGAGGAGGAGACACAGAAAAACAAACTTTGGGGTTTGGGGGCGGGAGGCGGAGGGAAGGAGTAGGGATAAATTGGGAATTTGGGACTGGCAGATGGAAACTACTATGTACGGATAAACAACAAAGGTCCTACTGTATGGCACAGGGAACTATATTCAATGGCTGGTGGTAACCTGTAATGAAAAAGAATATAAAAAAGAATGTGTATCTCTCTCTCTCTCTCTCTGAATCACTATGCTATACACCAGAAACTAATACAACATTGTAAATCAACTATACTTCAGTTTTAAAAAATGAGAGAAAAAAGGGGGAAGGGTATAGCTCAGTGGTAGAGTGCTGTACCCAGCATGCATGAGGTTGTGGGTTCAATCCCCAGTACCTCCATTAAAATGAATAAACAAACCTAATTACCTTCCCCCCCCCACCAACAAAGTTTAAAAAAATAACATTAAATAAATAAATAATGAGAGAAAAAATTTATAAAATTTTTTAAGTTAAAAAACGAGGTGGGAAAATTGGGTGAGTGGAGCATTTTTAGATCTGTGTCATGCAGATTCCCCCTCTTAGAAAACATGCCCAAAGACAATGAAAAGCTAGATTTCATGTTTCAGTATTTTAGGTTACTTTTATTGCCCTCTGAAGCGTCTGATAAGATCTTACTCAGTTGCCTGGATCACTAGGAAGTTTCTCTCAGCCGTGGCACTTAAGTGGTTCACAACTTTAAAGTCTTAAGAAATTTGAATGAGCACTTTGACAGCTAGGAATTTATTGAGATAATGGGCAATATTTTACCCACAAGGGTATTTTTTTTTTCAAGTCCTGCATTGTCTGTAAGAGAAAAGTTAGGAAGATCTGAAGACCTATTTGGAGGGCTTTTGTACTGATTCAGGAACCCCTCACACAGGGCATCATAAACAAGGACGGCATAGAAATAGAATGATTGACATGTGAGGACGGTCATAATAGCATATAATGTTAAATTAAAAAGTGGGTTTCAAAATAGTATATACAGAAAGATCCCTTTTGGGTAAAAATCATGTTTTCCTTGCCTGCCCACTGGTATTCATCCTTCCACCCAAAGAGGGGTGTGGAAGGGAAAATTGCAAATTTTTAGTAGTAGTTATTTCCTGTAATGGGATAATGGTTGCGTTTTATATTTTTACCCTTTGCTCATCTAGATTTTCTCTTTTTTTTATATAAATGGAGCAAGAACAGGGTGCTTCCGGGCTGTAAGGAAAGTACTGCAACCGAGGTCGTTCCTGGTCCCTCCGCTAGATGGCGCTGTGAAGCTTGAGCATCCTGAGTTGCGTTAGAAACTCCAGTAGTAACAAGAGGTTTAATAAGAGGTTATTTTCACTTAAAATAATTCTGGAACTGTGCAGTCCAGAGCTTGCGTGGCAGTTCCTTGTTCCGAAATAACACTGACTTTTAACACGTGTTGCTAATGTGTATTTTGGAAGGAGAAGTTTCCTCGTGGATGGGCAGTTTTCGAAGTCCTTTCATTATTGGCATTTCTCACAGTTGTGCTACTTGAGTTCTTTCCCTCTTCTTGGCAGGAGCTTAAAAGATGTGAGTGCATTTTTATCCGTTGATGTGAATTGAGCAGAAATAGTGGGAAAAGTAAAAATACAAAATTGGCTATGGAGATAGAGCCTCCTTCAGTGGTTTTCAGCTTTGTAGCAAAACAAAGTTAAAAAAAAATTTTTTTTCAGACTGCTTCAGAAATGTTGACATTCCACAAACCATTTTTAGTAGACTTGGATCTTGAAGTTCCTTCCTGCTTGATTAATTAATTTGCTTTCCCTTCTAGGAAAACGGGAGGATAAATTTACCTTTAAGAATTCACCAAATCTGATTTTTCATGCTAAATCTAACAATGGGTGGATGCAGGTGACTGTGCTTTTAGCAAAAAAGTAAAGACTTAACATTTGTCTGGAGACCACTGTTGCTGAGTAAATGATGTCCTTTGTGCTGCTGGGGCAACCGAGTGGGAGAGGAAGCATAGCTTTCCCTTTTATCCCGGACAGCATGTGGCTCGAATTTCTAACAGATGGGAAAGAGTGGAGTCATGGGTTTCTGTACTGGTCAACGTTTCTGAGACAGATTTTCCTGTGTTAAACCTCACGTTAGGCACTGATTGTTGGTACAGATACTCAAAATGAAACCAGTGATGCACAGCCGATGGGGAATCTAGATGGGGCAGACATTCATCACAAGTCGTTCCAGACAAGGCTTCTCTTTAGCCTGGGTCATCCTGCCTTCACGTATATTTTCACCTAGATGTTGCAGATAGACCTTGCTTAAAGGAGGATGAAATCCAAATGCAATTTACACTTGAAGGAAGGTGCCAGAAGTTGCATGTGGGCTTGATTATAGACAATCAACTTAAAAGACGGCACAATTTTTCACCATGACAAATTGTGATCACTTAACTGGTGTTCCTGTCTGTTTGCCCTTTGAAGCCAACAGAAAGGGGAAAAAATATATGGGCTTCTTCCGCACAGATGAGAAATAAGCTGATACCACGGACACCTGTTTGCTTAAAGACAAGTTTCCAGATATTTCCTGGGAAATGTCTGTGTTTCTGTCTAAAATTTTTGTTTGCTGAGAACGATCTGGGGGCCTGAGGAGAATAACAAAGAAGTATTTGTAGTTAAGGAGGAATAAGCCACTATTTAATGCACAGGCCACAAACTAGTGGCCCCGCACTGGAATCAGCTTCCCAACTGTATTGAGTTTGGCTCTCTGGATGTTTTTGAACATTTGGAATTAGTCACCCACATTTTGTGTTAATTTTAACTTTAATAGGTAATACATTCACATGGCTCAAAGTAAGAAATTAGAAAAAAGGTATTATTGTCTATCAGTGCCACCTCCAACAGATAACTACTGTTTGTATTTTTTTTCCTTATTTTTATTTCTTCATTTATTTATTGGAGGTACTGGGGATTGAACCCAGGACCTTGTGCATGCTAAGCGTGCACTCTACCACTGAGCTGTACCCCCACGCCACTGTTCATATTTTTAAATGAATCTTTTTAAGGTTTCTTTGAGCGTATACAAGCAAAAGACAAGCGTAGATTCGCATTCCTCTTTTTAAGCAAATGGTAATATAATATACATTCTGTTCTATACTATGAAGTTTTTTTCAGTTAACACCACTTTCTATATCTGTACAGCTTCCTCATTTGTAATACTTGCATGGTTTTCCATTGAATGGATGTACCATGATTTATTTAACCAGGACCCTATTAACGACATTGGGATGGTTTCCAAACATTTGCTATGACCTCATCGCAATGAATAAGCTAGTATATTTGTTATTCCACACTGATGTGAATTGAGATTTAAGATCAACTCTTAGAGAAGTGGAATTGCTGGGTGAAAGAATATTTTCTTTTTAAAATTTTAGTTGACGATGCCAAAATTTCCGCCCTCCATCAGGACGGAAGTCATTGACACTTCAGTCAGTAACGTATAAGGGTGAATGCTTCTCATCCCAGCCTCCCTCCCAAATGGTTTCCAACATTTGGTTTTTTCAACTTTCAATCTTTCATGCCTTCTGGATTTTGAGTCAAAATTACAAAAGCCTTCTCAATCCAAAATTATAAAAGTTTTTTTTTTCCCATGTGTTCTTCTAGTACTTTTATCCATTTAGATTTTATCCTGGTATGGGATTTCAACACTAAAGTAATTTTTTTTCAGATGGCCACCCAGTCATCCTTACATCTGTATTAAAAAGTCCTCCTTCATTCCAGTAGGTTTGAGGTGTCATCTTTATCTTACACTGAATTCTCACACGTCTTTGGTTAAAATGTGTTATATGTGGATGATGATAAAAGTTGGGGGAAATAAGTAGCAGGGAAGAGGAAAGGAGCCAAGGAAAATTAAAATAGGAAAGCTCTTGATGGGAAGATATCTGAATAAACACCTAAAGGGAAGGAGATGGCCGAGGCCATGCAGCATGGTGCTTAAAGGCCTTTCGCCTCTGAAATTATTGGGGCCAAATCCGAGTTTCACTCTCTGACCAAAGGCAAGTTATTTATTTTTTTATGCATCAATTTATTCATCAGTGAAAATGGAATGACAAATAGTCCACACTTCACAGGATCAGTTATAAGAATTAAATGAGATCTTTTTAAGGAGTTTAGCCTTGGCCTGACATCTAGAGTCTGGTCATTTTTATCTTTACTGGGGACATTTTTCTTCTCGTTATACATCCCTCAAAGAATCCATGGCTGCAGAATATTCTGTCACATGGTCCTAGGTAAACTTCATATGTTCATACCCCATGCTGCTTTATTTACCTGTTCCAAAATTGTGAAGACTTTTTTTTTTCCTACTTTGGATCTTTTTTTTCATTTTCATTAAAGGTTATTACAAGATATTGAGCATAGTTCCCTGTGCTATACAGAAGAAACTTTTTTTAAGATCTATTTTTGTATATAGTGGCTAACATTTGTAAATCTCAAACTCCCAAATTTATCCCTTCCCATGTCCTTTCCCCAGTAACTGTAAGATTGTTTACTATGTCTACGAGTGTGTTTCTGTTTTGTAGACGAGTTCATAGTGTCTTTTTTGTCTTTTGTTTTTAAGATTCCACAGATGAGTGCTATCATATGGTATTTTTCTTTCTCTTTCTGGCTTACTTCACTTAGAATGACTATCCCTAGGTCCATCCATGTTGCTGCAAATGGCATTATTTTATTATTTGTCATAGCTGAGTAGTATTCCATTGCATAAATATACCACAGTTTTTTTTATCCAGTCATACGTCGATGGACATTTAGGTTCCTTCCACATCTTGGCTATTGTATACAGTGCTGCTGTGAGTGGAGACTTTTTAATTGTTCTTCATTCTTCCTTTTTCAGTACTACCCTGTAATACTTTCTATAAACTTTTAAATCTTGAAATTATTGTAGGTTCATATGCAGTTGTAAGAAGTAATACAAAGAAATTCCTTTATCCAGCATCCCCCAATGGTAACATCTTGCAAAACTACAATACAACATCACCACCAGGATGCGGACCTGGATATAATGCATAAGAGAACCTTTCCATCATGGCGACACCACCTCACGTTGCTCTTTGATAGGCACCTCCACTTTCCTCCCTCCTCCACCCCTTTCTTAACTTCTGACATCTCTTCTCCATTTTCGTAAGTAGATCATTTCAAGAATGTTATATGAATGGAGTCACACAATATATGTCTTTTTTGGACAGGCTTTTTTCCTTCAGCATAATCCCCTGGAGTTCCACCCAGGTCATTGAGTCTATCAATAGATATTTTTCCTTCATTCCTTTTTATGGCTGAGTAGTATTCCATGCTGTGGATGTAACACATTTTGTTTAAATATTCAACCATTGAAAAACATTTGGCTGTTTCCAGTTTGGGGCTATTACAAACAAAGTTTTTATGAACATGAATGTATTGGGTTGTGAATATAAGTCTTCATTTCTGTAGAAAAAAAAAATCCAGGCGTGCAGTTGCTGGGTTAAATTATACTTGCATGTTTAGTTATTTAAGAAACTGCTAAACTTTTCCAGATTGGCTGTAGCACTTTATATTCCCATCAGCAGTGTGTGAGTGATCTGGTTTCTTTGCATCCTTGCCAGCATTTGAAATTGTCACTGTTTTTTACTTTCCCCATTCTGATAGGTGTGTGGTGGTATCTTGTTGTGGTTTTACTTTGCATTTCCCTGGTGGCTAATGAAACTAAACATCTTTTACATGCTTATTTGCCATCTGTATCTTCAGTGAGATGTCTCTTCATATCTTTGCCATTCTCTGATTGGATTGCTTGAGTTTTTTTTAACTGTTGAGTTTTGAGAGTTCTTTATATATTCTAGATTCTAGTCCTTTGTCAGATAAGTGGTTTTCAAATACTTTCTCCCCCTTTCTAGCTTTTTTTTCATCCTTTTTAAAAGGATCTTTCACAAAGCAAAAGCTTTCAATTTGGATGGGACCAATTTATCATTTTTTCCTTTTATGGATTATGCTTTTGATGTCAAGTTTAAAAACTCTTTGTCATCAATTCTAGAAATTTTCTCTTATTTTTTTCTTAAAGTTTTATACTTTACATTTGTATTTTAGTCGTTGATCATTTTGAGTTAATTTTTGTATAAGGCATAAGACTTAGACTGAAGTTCTTTTTTTTTTTTCAATGTAAAATTATTCCAGCACTGTTTATTGCAAAGATGATCTTTCCTCTATTGAATTGCTTTCGCATCTTTGTCAAAAATCAGTTGGGCACATTTGTGTGGGTCTATTTCTGGGTTCTCCATTCTGTCCATTCAAATATGTGTCTGTGCCTCCACCCACCAATACCACACAGCCTTGCATACTATAGCTGTATAACAAGGCTTGAAATCAGGTAGGCTGGTTCCTCCCACTTTATTCTTTCTTTTCAAAATTGTTTCAGATATTCTAATTCCTTTGACCTTTAAATCTTAGAATAATCTCATCTATCTCTAAATATCCTGCTAGGATTTTGATAAGAATTGCACTAACCCTGTATATCAACTTAGGAGGATTGACATCTTTGTGGTGTGGAGTCTTCCAGTCCATGAACATTGTATGTCTCTCTTTATTTATATCGTTTATAATTTCTTTCTTCAGTATTGTAAAGTTTTCTGCATATAAGTCCTATACCTGTTTTGTATTTCATTTTTTGTGCAATTATAAGTGGTATTGTTTTTTCTATATTTATTGATATATAATTGAAATATAATATCATGTAAGTTTAAAGTGTACAACTTGATGATTTGATACGTGTATATATTGCAAAGATTACCACAGTAGGTTTAGTTAATAACTCCTTCGTCCTCACATAATTTCTATTTCTTTCTTGTGGTGAAGACATTTAAGGTCTACTCTCCTAGAAACTTTCAAGCATCTAGTACAGTATTACTAACTATAGTCACCATGCTGTATATTAGATCCTCAGAACTTACTTAAAAGCTTGTTAAGACCATGGCTTTTCTCTGCTTTTGGTTTGTGAAGTTCCAGCCCTTTATGAGGCGTTTCACAAGAAGCTCTGCTCCATTTAGAGAGAGTACCAGGGCTGAGCGAAACCCTGCGGAATACTGGCGTTATTACTACCTTTTAAAATATTCACCAGAATGTGTTTATGTATTTTTATCTCCTTTCCCCAAAAGCCCCATTTTTAATGCAGACTCTTCTGGCCTGGTCCTTGGCTTTAAGGTAACCCCATGTGCCACGTGAGTGTGCAGGGAGTGGTGGTATAGAAACTCAGAGAAGGGAACAGGTCCCGTGGCTGCTGGGACCCAGAAGGACTTCAGTGGAGGAAGTAAACTTGAGCCCAAGCCTGAAGAAAGGATGGGCTTATGGGCACCTGGCTTGGGCCAGGGTCACAGGAGTGGAGATGAAAAAAGGAGAGCGTTCAGAATGCATCCTACCCTCCTGAGTGAGCTAGAGGAGAAAACCAGTCCCTGAATCACACCCCTTGCATTCGTAAACTCTCACATCCTGAAAACGGAAATATTATTTTAAAACATCAGTACTTTTTTTTTTCGTTGATACAATTCATCACTGTGGGGATTGTGGGAAATCAGATAGAAGCATCTCTGAGGATAATACACAAATGATTAGACGAGAAGACCACAAAATATTGGCATCATACACAACCTCTTTGCAGAGCTGGGAGAAAAGAGTTTTTGTCTGGAATGCAACACGCACTGCTGTGTTTGTGAGCCTCTGGCTCCAAACAATGTCCCTCCAGCTAACAGCAAATGCTGAATATGTTAGAAAGAGGGGGAGGGGAAGGGAGAGGGATGCTCATAAGCTCCTGATTGTTCTACACGGCCGTGGGCAGAAGAAGTATGGCTGGAATTAGGCGGGAAGGGAGAAAGGGGCGCGAAGCAAAAATATTACTTTGGGAGTCCACACATTCAACAAGTCGCAACTGTGAAAACTCTGTCTTCCTCCTAGGACATAGCTGACGGCAGGAGGAGGGAAGGACAGGAAATCACAACTGTGAGTTGCTCTGTCCCTGGGGACCCTGAAGAACTGGAGACTGCAAAGGAAGACCCCCAGACAGAGAATAATAATTCCATCATGAGCTTCTTTAAAACCCTGGTAAGCAGTTTCCTTTCTCCATTCTGTTCCTTAAAATTCTATTTTATTCTATTGCTTGAAAGTTTTGTTAATTCTAAGAATGATGCGCACTTGAATGTCTTCGTTCTACATGGGGTGTCACCATGATGCAGCTGGGACACTGCAGAACAGGGACAAGATGTGCTTCGTAAGGGAGTTGGCTTTCAGTGAGGGAGTCTTTGGTGCTGGGAACTGCGGTATGAACAGCGGGTGCCCTAACTGTATGACATGAGCTGTGTTGTAATGGAGCGCTGCTGCCATTGGATGTCCTCCAGTTGTTGATCCTACAAATAATTGGAAAATAATTCCCTGAGATGAGGACCTATCCAAGCAGTTTTGCCACTCAAATGGCAAATCAAACTGTAGAAGTCTCTTCCTGTCCTGTTACACCTACAGCTCCCTTTTAAGTTGGGTGGAGGCGGGGACCCATGTCTTGCATTGCCTGCTCATCTGTGTGTCTTCAGAGCCCACGGCTTGGCACATGCCAGACACTCAATAAAGGGCTGAATGAGTGAATGCATAATTAAACAGATAGCTCAAAGTGTTTGGGCTATTTCCAAAGACCAAGACTGACTTCAAAAGGCAAGACAGGAAACATCAACAGAATGTGCCACCAACACCAAAGGCTTGTGCATTTGTTTGTTTTAGTGGTAGAATTGTTGGGAAGACTGTAGCTGGAAGGGTCTAGCTCAGTGGTGGGGCGCGTGCTTAGCATGCATGAGGGCCTGGATTCAATCCCCAGTCCCTCCATGAAAAAATGAATAAATAAACCTAAATAGCTCCCACACCAAAAAATGAAACCAAAATTTTAAAAAATAACCAAAAAGAAGAAAAAGATGGGGGAAAAAAAGGGTAAGTTTTAAAAAAAGGAAAAAATAAAGTCTGTGGCCCTCCAGGAGACAGTTTTGAGTGGGGCCAAGCTCTTGGTGGATGTGTAAGATCGGATGCATTTTGTTATAAAATATTAATTTTGTTAACTTATGTATACTTAGGGGTGACCCAGAAGTCCGAGAGTTTCTGCTAAACGAAAAGTACTCAGTGATTACATTCCTTACCTGTAGCGTGGACTGGGCTACCCTAAAAAATTATGTATTTATGAAATAAAATCACCCTAAAGAGCTATGGCTTTTAACACTTGTTTTTTTTTTCAAACTTTTAAGGTTTCACCCAGCAAAGCTGAAACAAAGAAAGATCTGGAAGACACGGTGAGTAGCTTGTAGCGTGTTTATGTTTGGGTTTGTGTATAGAGTTGGATTTGGATTTATGTGTGCTTCTTTATTGTTTGAATCTTATGCATGTGTATAGATGTATACACATGTTTACATATTTAGCGATTTCGTAGTGCTGTTAGACTGTCTTTAAAACGTTCCATTTACATTAATTGTGTTTCAATGAAAATTTTGATGGGAAGCTGGAAATGTACCAATTCTGGCTAAAGAATGTCACAAAAGCCAATTTCTTGTATAGAACAAGAACAGAATACCAATCATTGTATATCATTTTAGTCTTTTTTAGCTGTGTGTGGAGAGACCCAGGGAATAGAGTAAAAATTAGCCTCTGGAAATGAGAAAATGGTGAGACTCAGTTTAAAGTAGACGTAAGCTGCTCTATTTTTGGTTTTTAAAAAAATGAGTCTTACTTTGTTTTTCGTGTAATTTGAAAAAAAAACTAATCTCACTGCAGTGGCAGTTGTTTGGTGAAACGAAACAGTCACCAGTCGACACTTGCCAAATGTAGGAACGTTTAGAGGAGTTAGGATGCCCTCGAGAGCGGGCACTTTTTCACTGTCATCCTAGAAACTCAGCCAGTTCCCCTCAACATAAATTTTGTTTGGAATGGCTACTTTCTGGAGATGTTTTTCCTTTATACTTGACAGAGCCGATCATCTCTAGTAGAACACATGGCTTAAGTTTCACGGGAATCATGAGGAAAGTTTAACTTGGTGACAGATAAGTGTCTTGTGTCCTTCTCTTGATAACTGAAAGGGCTTTGAAAGACACTGGGACCAAACAAATGGCTTGGCCAGCCCGGGGCATCTGCTACCCAGATCTGAAGAGGCTGAGTTGTGAGAAGGATCCTAGAATTTGTCAGAGAAGACAGATTCTGTGTTAGAGCTTCAGTACCGCTACTTGATAGCTGTGTGATCCTAACCGGTCTGGACCCACATTCCCATGTCTGTAAAAGTGAGGCGATAAAAAGTCTATCTCCCCAAGACTGAATGAAGGTCGTGACAGTGCCTGGTAAACCGGGGAGCTCTGCTCAGATGTAGGGGATCCCTGTTCCCACAGTCACTGCAGGACAGATTGAACACTGTGATTACATTAGTATTGTGTTGACTGCTTCCTCTAGAATTTTCTCCCTCCATGGAAAAAAGTCTATATCTGAGGCATACACATGCGTTTTCCTATAAAATTACTTATTTGCTACAAGGCAGCCAGGGTCAAGTTCAGTGAATGGTTGGGTCCCAGTGTTTCTCTTTCCGTTCTGTGTCTCGCATTGTTTGAAGTCCCATAGTCAGCACAGCAGGCCCCAAGCAGCGGGGCGTGTGGGTGTGTTGTGTGGCTTCCCAAGTGACCCGATGCCCTCACTCTCTCCAGCTGCTCATGCACCAAGACTCTTCCCCGACCCAGAATGTGGTCCCAGCTGAACGCACCTAGTGCTGCAATCTCGTGGCCCCGCCCAGAGTGCTGTGGGCCCAACGCTAGTGGAACTGGATCTCAAAAGATGGTTTTGTGAAAGTAGGTTGTCCGTGACACCCACAAACAGACCTCTTTCTACCAACCTGGTTCCCATGCCTTGCCCTTTTGACATCTTTTCTACTGAAGTACTTGGATTCGTGCTTTGTCCATCTTCTCACTTGGCCCTGGGCACTTTTTAGCACACTTGTGCCTTGAGTCAGCAATTCTCAATGGTTGTAACTGGGCTGTTTCTATTCCAATCTCCCCCCACTTTGGCTCAGTGGAATGGCTCACACTGAGGACATCTTTTGCCTGGGACAGCTGCCCGTCTGGAAGTCAGTTGAAATTTTTGTGGGTGATACTGCTTCCTTAAAGTTTCCAATACTGAAAAAGAGATCAATTTGAGAGTGGAAGTCACTCAGCTGCAGTGCTGGCCTTGACTCCAGGATGCAAAAATAAATTGCTTGTCTTCAAGTATTTTTTTTTTCTTTTTCATGTGACAATGGTATCTAGATTTTAAAAACTGTCAGGTAGGGACTGCAGTATCTTTTTTATTTTTAAAATTGTCACCTGGCTTCAAGTCCTCTAGACAAAGCTTAAATATCTTTCATTGTCTTTAGCACATGGAGTGGCATTAATCTGGGTCATTTAAATAGGTTGCTGTGTCGAAAGTCAATGTGTACCTGAAATAGATGGTGAATATGCTCTGTAATAAATCATCTTTGAAAGTTTGAAAAAGATGCACATCCCCATGATGTCTCGTGATGGGGAGACAGGGGTAACATACCTGCAGCTAACTGTCGAAGTGGATTACTGCACTTAAAAACAACCGAGAAATGGATTTTGTTTAAAAACAAAAGTTCTAAGCTGTGACTGCTGTTGCCCGAAAGGCATCCAAAGCAGAAAGTGTCTGTGACGGACAAGCTGGGCAGAAGACGGCGGAGAGCCAGGCTAAAGGCGCCAAGAAAAAGCACCTGCATAGCCCCCGGCTAGGGCTCGCCTTTAGGAAATTCTTTAGGCATAAGGTCTGTATCTTGTCAAACTAGGAGGGGGAAAAAAAGAACCCTGGTCTTCACCACTGGACACATGTGCCTTCCTGCCTCCACCCAGCTCCCCTTCAGTGAAGACGGAGCCTTGGGTGGTGGGCGTCATTAGAGGGGAATTAAATATGATGTGAATCAAGTTTCAGTGATTTTTCTTTCAGTTCTCAGTTATAAACATCTCAGACTATTTTCCCAGTGTGGACCAGGGTTCGGGGGTTATCCTTCTAACCCAGTGTCTCCCAAATGTCGAAAGCTTGCATACCACCTGCATCATTTCTGACAGGTGTACGGTTACTGACTGGGTACTTTTATATTGAAGTCGACTCACTTTCTATTTGAAGGTATCTTTAAAAGAAACTTCATGTTACATCACCCTTGGAAAACCAGCAACATTTTTCGTAAGAGGAAGCTCCCATTATAAGGATAATTTTAAAAAGAGATTATATTCTAGCTACCTCGTTCATTTTAAAGCTCTGAGTCCGTTGCCCTTTTCCAGCCTTATTAAAGGGCAATTAGCCAGAGGTAGAGACGCGTTACAGATACACCAGTACCCGACTCAGATTCTCCGCCGAATGGCCCTAGAATGATGAGAATTGAAAAGGGAAAAGTATTTTCCTGATTTTAATATTATTTAATATGCTATCTCAGCACAGCCTGAAGCCATCTCTGATACCAGCAATGGTATGCTTTCTACACTTTGGGAAATACTCTGCTAACCGCAGCATAACAATTTTGCCTTTCTGTGGTCTGTTCCGCCTCTTCCCTGTGTTAACTAAACTTATGCTGAACCCAGACGGAATCCCAGACAGAATCAAACAATGAGGGAAGGCAGAGCAAGGTCTCCCATGTTCTTGGAAAGTAAAGGCAGCAGAGAAGTCGGTTTGGGAGATTTCACTATTCTAATGTCTAAGAAAATGCCAGTGTTTGTCTAAAACCATCCATTAAACGGATCCCAGAAATGGGCTAGCATGCTTCTGAATGTGCCTGAAATATCCACCATTCTCCGCTAAGTTGAATGAACTTATTAAAAAGAACTTCCCCAGCTGGCTGTGATAGTCCCAGGATTGTGTATGCAAATAAACGCTCCATAGAAAGCTCTCGTGGCTGAATCTGCATTTGATAAACAAACTGTGTTATGAAGCCACCCTTCAGTTTCCATACAGAGTTATTCTGGTCTGTAAAGAGAGGAGGAGGTGGATGGGAGACGTTGCAGTGGGGGAGGGAACATTAGAAAGTGGCACCACTGTACGTGGGAGACAGTTTGGTAACTGCTAATGACACGTGTCACAGATCTGGTACAAAGGAACCTAGCTGAATTCCATATGGGGTTTCTGTGAGCAGGGGGCCTTGAATGCCCAAGACGTGTGCAGGTTCCCCCCACCTTGCAGATGTGTGTCTCATGATGATATTCATTGCATGCACTGCAAAGTGTCACGTCTCCAGAATCTCTGCCCCTCCCACAAGTGGACCACCCAAGTTCAGTATTCCTGGGGCTTCTCCAAATCCTTGGCCTCACATCCTCCCACTGAGTTGCATTTTGGGGTAGGGGAAGGTTCTGGAACTACTGGGCATAGAAGACATAGAAGTAGCAACCCCTTCTGGGATTTCTGTAAAACAGACCTGAGGTTTTGCCTTGATGTATATTCAAGTCTTTTTTTTTTCCCCTAACATCAAAGTTAAGAGGACAATTCTCAGATGTTCTTAATTCTCATTTATACATCAGTTTGGTAGATCTCATTGGCTTTTACCTTCATGCCTGGGACAGTGTTTTTCTTTTCCTGGACTGATTGTTCTGTCACCCAAAAAAGATAGGAAAATAGGGCCATTAAAACTGACCAGACAGATTCTATCGATGAACCTTGTTATGGGAGGTGTGAGACATCCACCTTGATTTCAGTGTAACCTGGGACAGAAGAGACTGACATCCAAGCATTATCTTCTAGTTTTGCTCAAACCCCCCCCAAAAAAACCCCCAAAACCCCAAAAAACCAACCACAATGGTTATCAATTCTGGTTAACTCCAAGGTTCATTTCTTTATATGTCAACTTTCCCCCCTATAAAAAGAATTTTCTTAGTTTAAAAGAGTGGAGGAGTCTGGAATTAATAAATGAAATGTTTATTGTTATAAATCATAAGGCAATCAGCAGCATTTCTTTGCTGAATTTGAATCTTTTTTTTTTGGTTCTTGGCTTAATCACATGCGATGCCTCAGAGTAACACTTTTTCACCCGTCCTCCAAACAGTGGACCTGACCACGTGCACACAAGGCAGGACGTTGTTTTAGAATGTCTTCCATGCCCGGAAATGTGCCTCTCCCCACTCAGGCTTGCTCAGTGCCTGCCCTCTCTTGTGAGGCAGCTAAAATCTTAGCAGCTGCCTCATGTGATTCATAAGCTTCTGCCGCACATTCATTGTTTTTTTGGTTCTTGGTATAACATTTGTATCTTACTAACACCTCCCTCTCCTCTCCCACACCCAGACATAAACACAAGATGAGAACTTATTGTGGAAGAATGTAAGGGTTATCTGATATGTAGTCCCCTAATCTAATACATTAGAATCTCATGGGTAGGGTTGCCTGATAAAATAGAGGTACCCACTTAAATTCAAATTTCCAATAAACAGCAAATTTTTTTTAGTATAACTATAAGTATGTCCCAGACAATATATGAGACCTACTTATGCAAAAAAAAAAAAAATGATTCTTTGTCGATCTGAAATTCAGATTTAACAGGACACCGTATTTTCTCCCTGTTATTTGCTCGGTCTGGCCACCCCACTCAGGGGATTGTTTCCAAAAAACACGGAGAGAATTTCTGTAGTCTCCTCCCGAACGCAGGCAAAGAGGAGTAATTCAGCTGATGCTGGCAGAACGCCATTCGGAGCACTTCTTTGGAAAGTGAGGAGATGAGTGGGCGGGGGGAGAGATGACTCACGGTGGTCTATGACTCCACCAGTAAGGAGCGGGTGGCGGGCGGGAACACGGCGTGGCAGGATGCTGTGTGGGCACCTCTCTGTGGTCCCTCGCATGCAGTTAATTTGTTATTTACTCAATGCCAGACACTGAATCCGATGGGAGGTAGGGAAGTAACGGTGATCAAGGCGTCACAGCCCTGAACCTTCACAGAGCCCACAGCCTGGCCAGGGAGAAGCATAGTCAACAAACAATTACACAGATATATTAGAGTGATATTATTATACGTCTGATAGAGTCCTGCCCTTGTGATGTTTTTCAAGGATCTCAGGGTATCTTCCCAGGGCAGAGAATTGGCCATTTCCCAGAGAAACTGAGCAGTATAGATGTGTTTCTCAGTCTTTTTCTCATTCTCATCTCTCCACCAGGAAGCTTTTTTATCCCTAATTGCCCTTCCCCCCATGGAATTTTAGTACAACATGTATACTGTTTATCTGTTTATGTGCCATGGCCCTTAGTAGGGTCCGAGAGTATATTAATATCTAAAACTTTTCTAAAACACATCACCCAAGAGCAAGGCAACATCACCTCCAACTCTCCCCCTGCTTGGAGCTAATATTGCCCTGGCTGAGCATGCGTGGTGTAGACGGTCCATCCCCGATGGGGAGTACAGCCCATGGAGTGGGGTACCTTGGTGTGTTAGAGGCAGTAGAGAGAGAGTAGCTGTTGAGGGTTCAGCTTGGGCACCTGGACTGCCTGGCTTCAGAGGTCAACTCTGCCCCTTATGACTGTGATCACAAGCAAGTTATTTAACCACCTGGGATCAAGATGTTCCTAACTATAAAATGGACGTAACAATTAGTTCCTTCCTCATAGGACTGTTGTTAGAACGTTCAGTTGCCTGGAACATTGCCTGGCACGGGTCCCTTTTATTGTTATTATTCAGTCACAGTTAAAAGTCGGAAATCTCTGTGCCTAGTCCCCCTGGGACCATGGTCCCAGCTTCAGGGGGCTGAGAGAGAGAGGAGGCCGAGGGGAACCAGAGGAAGCAGTGACACCAGCCAAACCAGAGGTGTGTGATGGAGTGAGTAAACTGGACCTGTCCTGGAAGGGTTCTAGAACTCCAGAGCCAGCCTTTGTTTTTTTGTAGCCCCCTGTGGCTCTGGCTGAGTAAACTGAGCACCGAGGAAGCGGCAGCCGTGAGCTGGACGGATAACACAGCATCTAAAGTGCAGAAAGCAAAGCAACAGAATTTAAATCAGAGCAGCGTGGGGTCAGGAAGCGATGGAGCGCCTGCTGCAGTGACGTTAGCTGGATCCATGATTTACTGAAGCCAACAAGGACCCTTTCTGAGAGGTGGAAGTGAGGTCAGCTCCACCCCCAGGTCGTTGGTCTCGCACCTGGGGATTCTCCCAGGAAAGCAGCAGGGGAGCTGACGCTGGGGACCAGCTCAGGCTACTCCTGCCGTTTCTACTTCCTTCACGTCCCTCTGATGCTCGCCGAGGGCTCTGAGAGCATCCTGTTCCCTGTGCATGGGGTGTGCTTCCTTCCGTCTCCAGTTCACCTCTGCTCACCCTTTAGATCATTGGCACAGGCACCCCCTTTCTCGGTCAAGCCTTCCCTAATTGTCATGACGGATCTGATTCTCTGGTTCAGCCTTTTTTGTTTGTTTGTTTGTTTTTTAAAGCACCGAATCCTCCCCTCCCCCACCATGGCACTTATCATAGTTGAAATTTTACATTCATTTGTGGAATTATTTGTTTAGTGTCTTGCTCTCCATGAGGACACATAACCCCAGCACCTAGTACACATCCCAGGTCTTAGAAGACACTCCATGCATTTTTTATGAGTATGTGAATAAATAATAATACGTTCCTCGTATTTTCTGAAAAAGTGAGCAAGCTAGTTGGTGGAGGGCACTTCCTTGCCACCAGCCCTCGCTCGTGTAATTGCCGTTCAGAGCTCAGACAGCACCAGGTGTCCGAGAGCATTTGGGACATGCATAAATGCAGGACCGTATGAGCTCAGCCATTTTGATTTCACTGTTGCTACAAGGTAGAGTTTATTTTAAACCCCAGCATTATGTGATTTTATCCATTTTTAAATGTAACTGGGATTATTCCAGGATCACCTGTCACAAAAGTAATTTCTAGACATCGGCCCTTTGTCTCCAGATTCAAACATAGAATCTGCTCAATTAATGACTCCCTCTTGGTATCAAAAAAGTCAGTGTGGAAGATACTGCGTCTTGCATCAGACAGCAAAATTCACATCATTGGTGAACACCCTTTGGAGAGGCATTGTGCTGTGTGGAAAGAGCGCCAGGGAGGAGCCAGAGGTCAGATCCGAGGCCAGACTGTGCCCCATATCCGTGTCGGGCAGATCAGGTCGTGGGCCTCCATCGCCCCATCTGTGAAAACGTGGGCATTGGACTAGGTGGTCGCTAAGACTCTTTCCAAGGTCAAGAGTACTGTTTTTCCACACCCTGTTTGTGCTGCCAGATCTTTTTTTTCTTTTTAATCAGAAAATGTAGTCAAAGATCTGACACCCCTGGGAATTTAAGGGTTTGTGTCCCAAGTCCCCGGAGCAGGAATCATTCAAACGAAGATGCTGAAGATGAAGGAGTTAGGTCAGATGAGCCCAGCGTTAAAATTTTTAATGCAGTGTTCCCTCCTGTCGAGATAAATAGAGGCTGCAATTCTCTGAACTCTTCCTTTGTCCCATGACTTGGGAGCTGAGAAGGTCCCGTGTCCCAGAATTGGACCTCAGCATGTCTGCTCAGAGGGGAAGGGGAGATTGGGGCCGGGAGAGAGAAGGTGGGAGAGAGAAAGAGAAAGGACAGAATGAAGAGCATTTGCAGTTTTCTGTCCATTACAATCCACTCAGTCGCATCTACTTTAGACGTGGGCGTTGCATCTAAAAGTGCAGAAACAGGGGTTGCGGGTGGTCTTCAAACTCAGACTTCTTCAGTGAGTTCCTTACACAAACGCTGCAGACTGGGTCAGGGATCTCTAAAGTGGAGCTTGGGAGGAAATCTTAGACACCTCTCTTTTAAAGTATATTTATTGTCACCCGTCTTTAATTTCAAATTTGGATGAGTAAAACAGTGCATCTTTATCATATGAATAAATACGCAAGTATGGGAAGTGTGTGCTCAGAATGTTTTTTTCTGCCGTGAACATGATCAAAACCATTTGCCAACTGATGGGCTCAACACCAACTAACCTTCTAACAGCAAGTGCCTCTTACAATCACCTTGATTCCTAACGCGTTACTTCCATAAACATAATACGTCATGGTTCTAATTATGTATTTCTTGTAAAAGGAAAATAACTTGACTTTTTCCAAGATTTTAACACAAATCCACGTCCATGTGGAATATTTGGAAAAGACAGACAATTGTGAAGAAGACAGTTAACAGGCATGACCCCAGCCCATGTGTATAAAAGAGACCTTTTGCTTTTGACAGCCTGAGATCATTGAAAATAATTTTAAACTCCTCTAGGATGCCGAAAAGTCACCCACCACTCCAGCCGACATCAAGTCAGACCAAGCCCATGTTACGCCCCAGGAGCCCCAAGGGGCAGCCAAGAATTCTACATCCACTGAAGCAGCAAAGGAAGGAGCCAAGGAGAAGGGCGGGCCCACCTCTCTGCCTCTGGGCAAACTGTTCTGGAAAAAGGTAAGTCCTATCTTCAAGATTTGGAGAGTCCTTGGGATTAGGATGACTTGAGAAATGGTTTCTGTTGGACCAACCAGTGTACTCAGCAGCGCGTGGAGCTTCTTCTCCTCCAGAATGACTCAGCTTGCCGCTGAGTTGAAGACTTTAAACTCACTCCTGGGAAAAAAATGAAATGCCTGTCTTGTGATAAACATGTGTTTCGTGGGAAAGAAAAGGAAATGGAACAAGTAAATTTTTCGTTCTTGGAATTACTCTGGTTCATCACAGAGGGGTCGTGGTATTTTGTGATTTCGTTTTCTTTCTAAAATGGTGGATTACTCTGGTTTCCTCTTGGTTTTTTCTGAGCTCTCTCCTCCTGGCGAGATGAAACAACTCTGGGTTCTCTCTCTCCTCCCCTGGCCAGAGATAATCACTAGGTCTCTCTCTCCTTTTGGAAAACCAAGGTGTCAGCCAGGTCACCATCAGGGCAAGCACACAGTGTGCTGTGTGATAGGAAAACTCAAACCACTGCCTGATTTTTTTCCTCCTGTAGAATTAAGTTGCCAAGCAAGGAAACGGGGTGTGCGGGGCTGAGTAATTCTGAGAGCTATTCCTTGATCATCCTTGCTGAACAAACCCCAGCTGCCACACACGTTCAGAGCCATTTTAAATGTAGTCAAAAGATGAGCGAGAAGTCAAGGATGGAGTTGGGGGTGGCAGGGGTGTAATCCATAGAAAGGAAAAAATCTAATTTAGCCAGTTCGACAAAGCATCCGTGCCACTTGGCACACAATGTGAGGAAGGTGATAAAATCCATGCCACCGTGGTGTTAGTTTATTCTCATGTCCAGAATCCAGCTGGGTTGCTAAAACTTTTTCCTGTTTGTTTTGTATTGTCCAGAAATCTTCCTTGTAGGTTCTGCCCAGAACACAAACTCCAAAACTTCATGAAAACTTTGGATGATGTCATTTGGCATTCTGTTCTAATCCTCCTTCCCCACCCTTTTGTTTTTTCAAAAAAATATTTTATTGGCAATGTAATGAAGGGAACAGTTTCTAAGTAAGTTACATGCATGTACTGGTGGCAAAGGAGATGACTTAAGTGACTCACATTCAAATATTTTTACTTAAATAATCATATACAGATGTAAGTGTATTGGGAAAAATAGAACTGGCACAAAGAACTCAAGATTTAATATATGTATTTTGCTCACGGTGAGAGAGACCGCATGTCTTTAGTTTAAAAAGGAATCCAGTTAAAAGGAAAGTGTTATATAATTAATGGTACTGACAGTAAGTAAATAATGGTCAGTTGGTGTTCTCAGAAGGCAGGAGCTAAGACAGAAGTGATGTGCAGGAGATTTATTGGAGGAAACCGACTGTGGAGGGTAAAGAGGGGGCAGGAGCAGGGGGAGAGAGGCTGCAGACCACACTGAGGGCCTGACACCTGTGAAGGGAGAGAGGGAAAGAAGAGAGGGTCTGAAAAACCTCAGACTGAGGGTGATGCTGAGCCGGTGGGGAATCGCAGAGCACGGCTTGCCCACTGCGAGGGTTCTGCATGGGGCACAAAGAACCGTCTAGCACCCTCTGTGCTCAGTCATTTCCTGGGAGCAGCTTGGCCTCAGCGTCAACACAGTAATGGATGCCAGTAGTGCGTACAGTGCACCAAAAATGATACAGGAGGTCAGCAAACGACGGAAGTTTGAGGAACACTGATATAAGGGTTAAGAGTCTGGAGTCAGACAGGTCCCACTTTGAGTCCCAGTCCACCTGGATGAGCCTCAGTTTCCTCATCTGTGAGATGCAAATAATAATCGTACCTATGTCATGGAAATGAAGTGAGGGTTAAATTAAGTAATGCTGGGAAGCCCCGGACACTGGGGCTCCCACAACAGCGGCCCGTGGGCAAATCTCTCCTCCAACGTCGTTTATTTGCTGTGTGCCCAGGATGGTTGAGGCATTAACCCGTCCACTTCATCTTTCTGTGCCATCCACTTGGGGGAAGCTTTTAAGCTTCTAAACCTCAAATATTTTATCTTATCTCATGGTCGATAAAGGATATATTGGTTTCTTTGAAATTCCAGCTATTCCCATTGAAAAGGAAAGTCAGGACCACATGGCATTCCTCTCTCTGATGACAGAAGTTCGTTTATTCCGGTCTCTCAGTTTTGTTTTGTTTTTTTTTTTTTCACCATTCTCTGCCTTTATTTCTTTCGATGATCATAAAAATAATGAAGTTAAGAGAAACTGAAAACCACATCACCTATAAAGCTTGTCTTTCCTTCTTCCACCCAATCAGAAGAAAAAGCTCTGTAAAGAAGTGACATGGGGAGAGTCACTCATTTAGCAATATTGTAAGTCGCTTCCTTCGTACTAAGGGGTGCGTGTGTCCCCCAAGTGCTAGGCTTTGAGGAAATGTCAGTGAACGGACTGCTGCCTTCTTATAACTTACATTCTCCTGGAGGCACTTACTCCCAGTAGGAGACAAAATGACAGTCTTTGTGCTCTTTTCTTTAAATTAGAATAAGCTTTGCTTATAACACCATCCTTATAAAAATTTTGAGAAACAAAGAGAAACCCTTGAAAATTCTGACATTTCCGCTAACTGACCCTAAGCTCTCTTTCTTCTCTTTTAATTGAGAAACTTTTCAACAAGCAAATTTTGACGTTTGTAAGTCTGCAATTATGAACATCAGAAATTAATGTTTCCCCTAAAAGGCTGTCAATATGAAATTGTACGGTATTTTGACTTCGTCTTGATGGCTGAAGTGGTTCTTATTGTAAACAAAAAATAACAGAAATAACCTTTGAGAAAATTAATTTTGAATTCTGTTGTGCTTGACAAAAAAGAGTTTAAATCCAGTTACTCGGGCAAACTATGCCGTTTGTTTTTCTGGGTTAATTGAGATACCATTTGCTGTGTGACCTTACAAAAGTAACTTACTGTGGGTTTCTTTCTCCTCATTTGTTGAGCGAAACGATTAGAATAGATGATCTGAAAAAAAATCGTGTGTGTGGCAAGTTTGCATTAATAGCCAGAATCAGAAAGATGGGGCTTTGTAACTTCAGACACATTATTTGACCACTTAGAGCCTTTATCTTCTTATCTGTAAAGTAGGGACCATGTTTATCTCACAGTGTTGTTATGAGAATCCAATAATTTACATAGAAAGCGTCTGAGACATAGTAAGTGCTCAATGAACGGTGTTAACATCATTTCTTCAAGTATGACATGGCTGGTTATGATCTAAATATCCATGTGTGACTTCTGGTACCAACAGCACCCATGGTACAAAACAAGTATAAGACTTACTTGCTACATCAAAAGACTGAAATCCATTTGGAGGAACAAGATACATACGAATGCATGCACATGTGCATGTGTACACGTATGTGCGTGCACACAATTAGTAAATGATAACGTTTGGAGCATCTTTAAAATGGTGCTTTTCCTGCTTTCCTTTGGGGGAGACAAATGATGAAGTAGAAAAATAATGCGAGCCCTGAAGCCAGGAAGAACTGAGTAGGAAAATAAATGAAAAATTCCTCTGACTCAGCTGGGTTATTTGTTTCAAAACCCGAATCCTGTGTTTGATCCCTGAATCCACAGGGATCTCGGTTAAGAAAGTCTGGCGTATGGCTGGACGATTATGGAGGCACCTGGAAGGTGGGCTGAAATATCTGGGCTTGATAGAAAAGGTCTTAGGTCCACCGTGCAATCAGTGAACGCGGAACAGCGGTCACATGATCCAAATGGTGCTTCCAGGAGACCTGCTAGCAGCAGGGTGCCTGCTGGCTTAAGTGCTCCCAGGTGACAGCATGTTAAAGCAGCATTCCTTTAAGAATTGACTGGAGAGGCGCTCTTGTCAGTGACGTTTATATGATAACTGCGCGGCTTTATTCTCAGCAATGTAAATGTCCAAACAAGATCCTTTAGGTTTCAAACTGGGTCTTTGTTGCTGTTGTTAATGAGACCGGACAGTTTTTAGACTCACCAGATAACAGCCAGATGTACAGTTCACCGAGACAGATCAAAGTGTTTCTGGGTTTGAGATCTGAATGAGAATCCCACGCTCTGTGTTTCTCCTGACCGGCCGCCGCGCCGCATCACGTTCCTCTGACTGCAGGGCCTGAGAACCTCAGAAATGCCTTTGGGTCTGCAGACGTCGACCTTGCACTTGAGAATCATTCTCTCTCATTCACTTTGAAGTGAGCTGCTCTGTCAGCAGCACCGTCCGATTTTCCTTCCCGTCTTTGAAATTCCCTTCAGGACCCCATTCCCGACATGGAAGAGGCAGCCCTCTCTCCTCTCCAGAGGTTAGCCATCACCGCGTACCCCTCGGCAGGGGCAATGAGGAATTGGAATCTGGGGTGGCTGGTTCCTCAGCTCGTAGGCGTTCTTCTGTGCGGAAAGGATGAGGAGAAAAGGAAGCAGTTGTCCGAGGCCACTTCGTCTGTCATTGTGTGTTGAACATGGAAGCCAAGCCAGTTACAAATACACATTAAATGTGAGACGCAGGATGCTGTACTGTGTGATCCAGGACACAGTCAGCTTGGAAGGAGAATAGAGACACACTTCAGTCTTCGAAATCTATGGTTTTAGAGTAAGAGAGAATGTTTAGCAGGAGTGGGTCTAGCTCAGTGCTAGAGCGCATGCTTAGCATGCACAAGTCCTGGCTTCCATCCCTGGTACCTCCATTAAAAAAAAAAAAAAGAGAAGTTAATAGATGTTGGAGCAGAGGCCTAGAAATGAGGGGAGAACTGCTTCCGTTTTGAAGACACGGAGCACTATTGTTAAAAACTAACCCACTGCTTAGCATACAGCCCTGGAGTCCAGGTGGTTTCCATTATCACCTTTGTTAGTCCTGCTGCTTTTTTTCAGTTCTGCGGAAGTGCATCGAGTGCACATTCACGGGATGGGGAGACGCAGGCCAACAAAGAATAGTAAAGGGTCAAAGCCACATGCAAGGAGCCGTCTTTGCGCAGCTCTCTGGAATCTGGCCTCGGGCCTCCTCATTCAGAGTCTGTTTGGTCAGTGACCTGCGAGGCAGCCTTATCAAGGTTGCAAGCTGGGTTCGCTCGTTAATGTGATCCCCAATATAAACGATCAAGATCTCAAAACGCTGGCACAATGGACTGAAGCTAGGATGCCCCAGAATTTTTGTTTTACAGAGGTCAGTGTGCTGCTGTCCTCTAGGGAGCGGCTCATCAGGATGGAACTGAGATCCGCGTCCTCCTGTGCCCATTCTGCTTCCGGAACCGAACATAACCGAAGAGCAATGTTAAAAATGCTGCTCATAACGGATCCAGGGGCAAACTCTGTCTGGGCCAGACGTAAGGAAATTACGAGAGCAACGTGGAATGAGTCAAGAAAAGTCATAAACAGGCCTCATAGGCATAGCTTAAGGCGCTGCTCCCCAGCATTCACAGAAACTGCTACCATTAATTGAACACATGCTCTGTGCGGGCCCCCCTGTGCTGAGTGCTTTACATATACAAAACTAACATCAGCGGTTTTCATAGACTGATGAACAAAAATCCGCACCAATGTTCATCCCACTCAAAGTTCTAGGAAGCTAAGAAAAATGGTCACGAATTAGTCCAGGCCCCCACATGTCCCTGTGGGTGATCACTGCCAGACCACACCACTGCCACCAGAGCCACCAAGGAGAAGATCCCTGCCACCTGGCCCGACACATCACTGATGTCCTCACAAGCCCGCCAGAGCCCACCTGCCACTTACAAAGCAGGGAGGAGAAAGCAGCCTGTGTTATGCCCAGCTCCGGGGGCAGCTGCGTGGGGCACAGAGGGGCAGCTGCGTGGGGCACAGAGGGACACCACTTAACCAGACGCCCTCTCAGCATCCACATGGCCCCCTTCTGCCAACTCCAGGGGAGCTGATCGGGCCTGAGTTGCTCTCACAGCATCCTACCCAGAACTGACCCTGCAGGTAGCCGGTCCACCTGGAGTCCTCCTTCCATCGGTGAATTCTTTCTGTTGTCCATTTCTTAAAATCTTTATTTCTGCTCCATCCATATACCTTGACTTCTAGAAAAGACTACGTACAACTAAACCCTCTTTACAAACATGGTTCAAGTTGTTCCTCCCCAGCATACACACACCTTCCAGAGTCTCTAACTCAACTCCCCTGGAAACTGAGGTCTTCCTGTACATACCAGGAGGAGATGTGTGGCCCGACCCCAGCCACCAGACGGAGGTGCGTCTCAGCTCTGCTTCAGCCGTGACTTTCCCATCACATGCTTTATTATCTTTATTCTGTAGAACAACCCTATGTTTGGTAGACAGTCGAATAGCCCACTTTTGAGTCAGTGAACTGAGGCACAGAGAGGTACAATTGACTTGCCCAAGATTGCACAGCTAAAACAGTGACTTTGAACCTGACCGCCCAGTCCAGGGTGCTCTGGACTTGGATTCTGAGCAGATTGTCTCTTCCACGTGCCAGACACTGAAGGAAACAAGACTGCCAAATGGAGAAGATACATTTGTAACTGTGAGTTCCCTCCTCCCCACCTCACTGCACGTTTTAAAGGTAAAAATCAAGGCAGGACATGGAACAAAACCGATGGAGATGAGTCCTTATCCTGGAATCCAAGAGAAGAAATGCAAGGGTCTATGAACACCCTGGAATTATTTGCAAAATATCTTATGTTTACTTTTCTGGGAAGAGAGTCCAGCTCTGTCAGGGGAGTCTCAAAGTGGCCTGTAAACGCCGCCCACCCCGAAAAGTTTCAGAACAACTGCAGGAAATATGCAAAGATGACCTCCCAAGTTGGAGCTTGGCTAACTGGTATCATGATTGTGACCTTGGCTTTTGACAGAATTTGGGTAACTCCTCTTCTCTTTGAGGGCCGGATGGTAGATGCCAGAATGACTTCAGGGAACAACAGTGTTTGAAGCTGGATGTGCTGGAGCCCAGCCCTCTGGCCCTCCGTGGAAGTATTTTAACCAAATTGCACTTGGGCGTGATGACACTGGCCCACACTGAAGGCTGATGTAAGAAGCAGCTTTGGATGCTGGCCACCTTCCTCCTGTCAGGATAAGGCTGAGGTCCCTGATTCTTACATCTGTGCCTGCTTGCTCTATGAGGACCAGGGGATGAGTTTCCCTGAATTTATTACCAGAATTTTCCTGAGCAGCTCACGTGTCTTTACCTAACTGTGACTATATCGAGTGACTGACATCCTTTCCTCTCTTCATCAGCTACCACACAACATGTTCCTCGCCCACAGCCAAGACTGTGGTTTGTGTTTTCTGTAGCAGCCGCTCTCCTCACTCCACTGGTCTCCTGGCTGCATCTGTATGTTTATTTTTCCTTTATTGCTTTTGAAAATACATAATTTGTATTATCTTGCTACGCTCTTATATTTGTGTAAACCTCCTTCAAATTCTTCTTGGAACAAAGTATACAAAAGCAATATCCAAGAATTGCACCAGAAAGCTGTTAGCCCTGGTTTTGGTAACATCCTGACTCTTACTTTTTTTTTTTTTTTTTATCTTCCCTTTAGTCAGTTAAAGAGGATTCAGTCCCCACAGGTGCAGAGGAGAACGTAAGTTACGCGCTAAATGACGGAATGAGTCCATCCTCATCTCTGGCATGATGGGCCTGGGGCGTGCCAGCTCTGGGGTCCTGGGTCCCTGCATGCTCCAAGAGTGATCCGTCCCCTACAGACTCTTCCACCCTTTTGCGTGATTAGGGACCATCGCGGGGTAACTTTGGATGGGTATTTGTAAGGCTCGTTGAGTCGACGCAAACTAAATGCAAAACCAGAGCGCGCAAATTTTTAACATTTGTTACCGTTTAAGGGCTGAAGGAGTCTACTAGACGTAAAATCACCTTCACGTCCTTAAGGGACAATCATGCTGCGCCCTCTGCTCTATTCCACTTTGATCGCTCTTTTGCCTTTCTTTCCATGGCAACCCAGATTCTCCACTAACTGTGGGTGGTACCCAGGACAGGTGGGCGCATCAGGCATGGGAGCATGTTGCTGCAGTAGATGCTGGGAGACTGCTGGTCTCGGGCCAGAGAGCCGACTGTGTGGGTCGACAGCTGACAGACCTAGGTTGAACCTCACTCTTTTTGGCCTTTAATTCCCAAGAGTGATGGTCAAAACTTTCAAGACAGTGCGCTCACGTCTGAAGGAGATGGTTCCCTATGAGACCACCAAAATGTGTCATTCCAGAACATCTTCTGGGGAGATGAATCAATTGGCCTCGTGAGTTTCAGACCCACAACAGCCGCTTCCTGCTCTGAACGAAGCACGGTCTTTGGAAAATGTTATAAGCGGGATGAGGAAGTCCATGGCTCCTTAAGATAGAAACTGATGGTTACCATTTTGCCAAAGCAAAATATGTTGGCTCTTCCTAGGTGCCTCTTGTTCGCTTGCCATGGGTAGCGCTTGTGTTTCCACTTGTATTTAATTGCTGGAACTGAGCAGAAATGGAAAACCCAAATATGTTCCAGAAACATTGTCTGTGATGTGGCATAAAAATTAGAATGGCTGTGTGGTCATTCTCGGTGGGAGAAGGAGCTTTGAAATCTGCTTTGTTGTTACTGTTGTTTCTCTTTCCTCCTCTCCCTTCCTCCCTCCCTCCTTCCTCCTTCCCTCCTTCCTCTCTTCCTACTTTCTTCTTTCCTTCCTTCCCTCCCTTCCTCTCTTTCTCCCTCTCTCCTTTCTTCCTTTCCTTCCTTCTCTCTCTCTTTCTTTTTTTCTTCTCTCTCTCTCTTTTTTGAGCCAAACTTAGTAGCTCACAAAGCTCTGGTCTCTTGTAATTCCAGAAAATTCTCATAAACTTACTGGCTATTTTCTAGAGAGTCTAAGTCTCTATTTCAGCAACCCACCAAGGAGGGACTCCATGAGTCTTTTTCCCAGGAATTTTAAATGTCAGAGCCTCAGGTTAAATCTGAAGCATCTGTCAGTTTTGAGGTTCCGAGTTTTTTGAAGAACAACTTCTTTTCAGAAGTTTTTTGTGTAGTTGTCTCTCTGAGGGACCCCATGTCTCTTGCAGCTCGTGTGCAAAAATGCAGAGGTGATCTCTAGCAGGCAAACAGAAAACATGTCATTTTCTAGTATAAAATTTGAAACAGAAATATAACATGAGTCAGAGTTAAATGATTGCTACCAAAAGATAACACAAAATTGGATGAGATGCAAGTGAAAGCAAAATATTTTGTCAAGAAAATACAGAAGCATTTAAGAAATTGCTTTACATTGCCTAGCCCTCCAAATAACATTTCTGTTTTTAAGTTTCAACGTTTCGGCTCCTAACTGACTATGAGTTGGAAAGAACGAGGCTCAAAAGCTGTGATCTTGGCCCCATGACCCCCAGGCTGTGCTCCCTCTTGGACCTCAGTTTACTCATCTCTTAAATGGCCATAATAATATTACCTACCCCTTAGGATCCTTGTGAGAATTCCTTGAATGATGCCCATAACGTGCGTACTTCAGCGCCTGAAACGCAGGAAGAATTCAGTTATGCAGGGGTTGGTAAACTATGGCTCACGGGCCAAATCCAGCCCATCACCCGTGTTTGCATGGCCCATGAGCTAAGAATGGTTCTTTTATTTTGAATCATTGAAAAAAAAAATCAAAAGAAAAAATTTTGTGATTTGTGAAAATTATGCAAAATTCAAATTTCAGTGTTTATGAATACAGTTTTATCATAACACAGACACTCCCCTTCCTTTGTACGCGGTCGGTGGCTGCTCTGCGGCTACAGGGGCAGAGCTGAGTAGCTGCAGAGCCCTTTGCAGGAGAGGTTTGCCGCCCCTGCGGTGATGTCCGTGCACAGGAGTTGTGACAGGAGGTGTGTGCCTCCTTGTGATCGGTGACTGTATCTCCTCAGGAAGTTACACACCTCACTCAGCGACCACGTGGAGTGAAGGTGTGGGGAAAACAATTAGTTTAATTTTCTTTTTCCCAGATAAGAGAGATGGCATTTGTCAAAACAATGGACAGTACTCTAGACCTTCAGGACAGGACCATTCAGAGTCATTAATCATATTACAAGAGTCCTTTCACGTGCAACTGCTTCTGGCTAAAGTGTGATGTTAAATTTCCCTACCACAAGTCTCTAAAACCAGTCTGTCAGCCAGTGCAGAGCAAAGGATAGAGGGATTTCAACGTTTTTCAAAATTTTTCAGGGAAAGAAAAATAAGGTAAGCCCATGGAAGTTTAGGCACGTTTCCTAGAGTGAGCTTCTGGTCCTACCAGAAATAAAATCTCTCTATCCTGACCACAGGAAATATTGAGTCCTTTTGTTGTAATCTGAAAACGTTTGGTCCACTGGTTAATTTAGTTAGTGTTCTAACTAATGGGGGGAAACAGCTTTCCTTCCGTGCCACCTATAAGATCAAAGAAAACAGGTGTCTCTGCTGTTTCTCTCTGTTAGTGAGAAACTTCTCAGTTGCAAGTGAAAGAAAACCCAAGTCAACCTGGATTTTTAAAAAAATGGAATTTCTGGTGCTCATCAACGGGAAGTAGAATTGGTTTCGGATGAATCTGTATTCAGGGCTCTCCCTTGGCTCAGACTTCCTGGCCTGGCTACACTCTCAGCTTCCCAACTTCACGTAACCCAGGGCCGAGTAAAGGCAAGACTGGTCCAGCAGCAGCCCTACGTGTCCTGGAATTTGTTCTTTTTCATTGACTTAAGTGTTTTCACGTGCTCCATTAGTCAGCATTCACCAGGTTGCGCTGCAGTAACAACCAAGCCCCACATTCCAGCGGTTTCCAACAGCAAAGATTCTTTGTCCCCCCTGACTCATGCTGCATATAAGCTGTAAGTTGGCTTGTGGGTAATCCTCATGGCCTCTTCTTGCTAAGATCTAGATGGAAAAAGCAGCCCCTTCAACAAGGATGTGCAGCTGGAGTGACACAGAGAAAACAGTACCGTGGGTGGGCCAGGGAATGGCTTCAAAAACAGCCACTCAGTCGAGGGTTACATCACATCCACTCATGCTCCATTCTCCAGAGGAAGACACACAGAGTGAATAATTGGGAAAATAGTACTTTCTGCCACATACTCCCATCCCTGAACTCATTTGGCCAAAGAGCGAGACCATGGTGATTGGCTTACATCCGCTCAACCAACTTCATCCAAATCACGTAGTCTTAAAGTTAGGGAAGATTTTTTTTCCCCCAAAGCAATACTAGGGGGCTGTGAATGAGGAAGAATGTGGATGAGTCACTGGGTAGGAATATAAAATCTCTACGCTGTCTTTGCAATCAAGTAATCATGTTATAAATCAAATCAAAAAGAATCTTAAAAAGATTCTAAAATAAAAAATTTTAATATCAATATGATCATGTCATGGATGTCGTTGAAGTGGAGGAAATCTATTTTGCTATAAATCTGTTTGAAAAACTCACAGTTCTAGTAAGAACTGTATAAACCAAATTTCAAGAATAAGTATGGTATCATATTAGAGGCAAAAAAGTGACACCTTTTGCTGAAATGTGTATTGTCTGTGTTAATCATCCTAGCCATCTTTATGCAACATACAATATCTCCTACTGACATCAAGCAAAGGAGATTTAGTTCCAAAATACAGCGCTGAAATTGGATTTTCATTATGCCCCTCATACCCAAAATTAAAATGTGCAGATGCAGTCACATATTCTGAATAAGGAACAACTTTTTCCAAAGCTCTGGCCTGGAAGGAAATCAGAAAACTATCCAAATAAAAATCAAATTCTCATGTCTGTATATGCAAATCAGATCCTCACTTAGCTCAAATCTTTCTAGATTTCCACACTGGATGTCGGTGGATTTTTTCCATTGGCTGCTGAAAGCCAACTTCTTGGCCTGACTTCAAAGCTAATGAGAGTCTCTAGAAGTTCCCCCCCCCCCTCCATTTTTTATTTTTTATTTTTTTGGCCTACAAAAATAGTTGTGTTTTGAAGAATGAACGCTGGGCTAGAATTTAGAAGTTGACACCTCCTGACGTTTGAAAAGGCCCAGCAATAAAACCATTGGTGCTCAAATAAAGTTGATTTACGGAGTTATTACCATACAGTCGTTTTATCATATGAGTAATTGTCCCTTCAGGACCTTGCACACACAAAAAAAGAACTTGCTGCTTCAAAGACAGAATAATTCTGAACACAGAGTCAGTGAGTCAGACTCTGTTCATTACTTAACTAAAGGCCATTTCCCATTCCTCCACCCTTTTCCCCCTGATCTTATGTAAGGTTGGCAACTACCACAGCCCTGAAGTATTTGACTGTGATTTGTCTAAACCAATAATCCCTTTTTTTTCACCAATAATTAGTCTAGGGGTAAGGATGTGACCTACGTTTGGCCGATGAAATGTACCCTGAGGTAGAGAATCAAAATACAGAAGTTCAGTTGGAGCAGGTACTTTGCTGTGACCTTCCTTCCTTCTTAGGACATTGGGTTAAAGATGTGATGCCTGGAGCTGTGGCAGCTACTCTAGATCCATGAGATAGCAAATAAAAGGATGAAAATCCAGCCTGACAAGGATGGCAGAGCCAAAGGATAGAAAGAGCCCAGCTTCTTGGAAATATTGTGGAGCCACTGAGCCAAGCCCATAACTTCCTACTTTCGAACTTGTTATTCCTTATTGTTACTTGTTAAGTCATGATTAGATATTCAGTTACTGGTAAACAACTCCACTCTCATTGAAATGGCTCTTACCTGTGGTGTGACTTTGCTTCAAGTCATTCAATCATTCAGATTCTTCATCTGTCGGATAGGGATAATGTTATTTACTCTGAACTGTCTTGAGTAAGTAGTAACTATTTACTGAAGTAATTATTAAAAATGCCTTGCACAGCATCTGACATAGTAAGAGATATTTATTAATAACATCTCCAAATAGTGGACATGTGCATGGTGGGTGATTCCAGATAATTCATGGCCATGGTGTAAATGGCTCTCAATTAGCGTAAGAACCACTGGTATTAACTGAGTGCCTGTTAAGTGTCAGGCACTGTTCTAAGAACTGTACACGCATTGCCTGATTTAATTCTCAGAACAACTTTCTGATGTGTGTACTCTCCCCTTTGAAAAATGAGGAAACGAGGGAACAGAGCTGTTGAGTAGAGACGTTGGCTTAGAGCCCCTTTCAGGGGCAGAGTTAAGATTTAGGCCCAGGCAGGCTGGCACTAGAAAGTGAACTCGCAACCCCTGTGCCAGGCTGCCTACGTTTCAGACTCACTCCAGGACTCTCGTGGCTGAAGCTTATTTTTCAGAAATGCAGTTGCATTAAATCGGGCCTAGATGGGGAAGCCCATGACCACGTTGGACCACCAGTCCAGTTTCTTATTTGGTGCCAGTCTCTGCCTGGTTTCCTA
The DNA here is from genome assembly GCF_009834535.1 of Camelus ferus. Lineage (NCBI taxonomy): Eukaryota > Metazoa > Chordata > Mammalia > Artiodactyla > Camelidae > Camelus > Camelus ferus. The sequence continues at coordinate 8,380,628 of NC_045714.1, read as the reverse complement.
AAGGCACGCCTGGGTCAGAGATGGGCAGCCCGGCAGCAGAAGCCTCCTCACAAGCGTGTTTTGTTTGGCCAGTCCGGTGCCTTTGTTCTTTGAACGTCTTTAGATGGGGGCAATTTGACTTTTGTTTGCCATAGTCCCCACCACTCCGCCTTGTGTTACACCTGGTCAGACCTCGCTGGTATCACTCCCTTTGCTTTGTATCCTGGTTACTTTTGAATTTATAACTCCCCAACCTAGACCTTTGATGACAAAGGGGAAATGCTGGAAGTTGTGTCAATATCTTAAGAAATGGAAGGTGGGGAGAGGATGCTATGATTTAATTGCCGTGTTTCAGGATGTTCCTGTCTGCTGATGTGTTGATGGCCATCTTCCTGCTTGAGCTGATGGGGTCAAGATGAAGGGTCCTTCTCAATTCAGATCAACTGGATTATGTGCAAACCAATAGTATATTCTGCATGAAGGAAAGGGAAATGATTTCTCTACAATCACTCTGTGTTTTTGGAAATGACTAAGTTCCCTTCCCCCACAGAATGAGATTCCAAGGAAGCTGTGGGTCTGGCATCGGCCAAAACAAATGCCAAGATGCCTTTGGCTCTAGAGCACGTCCCTCTGAGGCAGGGACGGCAAACGTTCGTGTAAAGGGCCTGGGTAGTAAATGTTTCAGACTTTGCCGGCTACATATAGTCTCTGTTGCCTATTTTTCATCTTTTAAAACAATTTTACAACCCTGTAAAAATGTAGAATCTATTCTTAGCTCGGGCGCCATCCTGAAACAGGCTCTGGGATGAATTTGGTAGTAGTTCGCCAACCTTGCCTGAGGAAACAAAAAGAAAATTATGAAACTCTCTCCAAGCCAGTTAACTCTGTCGTGTTTCAGGGACCAACGCAGATACAAAAGCTGTCTCAGACGTGACTGGGCACAGCACACAGGGAGGGAGGTGACGCAAATGAACAAAATTTGGAATCAGAGCGCAGGTGAAGCGGACCTCCCGTCTAACCACCCCTCACCAGTGCTGGCCCATCCCTTCGGACAGTCAGGGCGCTGAGCTCACTCAGGATCTCGCTGGGGGCCTTAAGGAACTTAGCAATAGTTTTCTTGCCAAGTTTATCTTGTTTCTGAAAGCAGGAACTTCAGTTAAGGAACAAGAGCAAGTGACTGGGCTGGGGAGAGGTGGGACATGAGTTCACGAGGAAGTCGAGCCCATTGCTTTCACACTATCCTTTCTGCAAAGAGCACAGTTTCTCCAGCATCCCCAGGGGAGCCAGGGTGAGGACTGGACGGCGTCACGGCCCCCATCTCTAAGGTTGGACCCTCAAGGAAATGATTGCTCCCGGTTTTTACACAGGCCAGGTGTGTTCACCTGAATGGCAGACCAAACAGGTGGGTCTCTTAGATTGGAAGTGGTGCTGAGGATGCTCTGAAGGGCCGCCCTGACCTAAGGTCTAAGCCTTGTACCTTCGTCGGGCAGGCATGCTGCCACGTCCATGCCAGCGTATTCGGAGAGCACGTGATATGATGTGAGTGTTTCTCTTCAAAGACTGTGCCCGCGGAGAAATGGCCATAAGACTCCAGCCTGTAGCTGCTGTGTAACAAGGGGCAACCAGGACCTGACTTTATAAAGCATGTTTTGGGGGTGTTTTTTTTTTTCTTTTCACTGTCTTGTTACCTGGCAAAATAATCCAGGTGGTGTGTGAATCAGCAGTAGAGGTAAAGTCCGAGGAGGTAGACGCAGCCTTACACACAGTGGATCTCAGCGAGGAGGGAGATAGCGCACCTGAACCCGCGGAAGTGACACCCAAGAGAGAAGAACGCAAACCGCAGAGACCCTCCCTGATGGCGTTTCTCAGACAAATGGTAAGCCCTTGCCTCCGGGGCAGGGAAACTGAAATACGAACTGAGCCTCCGAGACCACAGTACCCACGTCACAGGTGGCGAGACGTGCTTCTAGGTGGTGTCAATGGAATAGGAACGGAGTAGGAGTTGGGCAGTGAGAAAATCTCCTTTCTTCCCTGTGATTCGATCACAGAGGCTCATATTCCTTAACCTCTCTCACCTCCACTGACCACCTCTTTAACAAAGAAGGAGCTGGCTTTGGGTCCTGAGCTCCAGCAGACAACAGCATCCACCAGGAAGTTAATATCATTGTTTACTTTCAGTTGTAATTATTTTTTTTTAAGTTTTCTTCCATTTATGGCAAATGAGACTGCTTTTCTCGTTGTGTAATGATATGCAGTTTCCTTTGAAAATGTTTATTTACATAAAGAACATAAGGCATTTTTAAAGGATTAAGTGATAAATAGTTCAAGTTATATATTGATGTTGGAAAGATTATGAACATATGAGTGGCAGAAATTTGGGCAAAGCTGGTTTATAGATAATTCCAGGAAGGAAATGACAATGTAATTCTCTAATAGTGAGTATGTATAATTTTGTTGGTGGATTTGTCATGCGTTTAATCTTCTGAATAGAAAGTGGGCAGACATCTTTCCGTGTCTATGAAGAGTCACATGCATTGAATATCTAAACATCCAGGAACTTAAATAATATTATGCAATAAGACCCAGATTGGTTGGAAGACAAAAAACCAAAAACCCAAGTAAAAGATCATTGGTTTAATTCTCTCTTAACGAAAAACAAGAATTTCATCATCATGGGCCTTTATTTTCAGGAATATTTGGGAATATAATCCTTTGAGAAAGCAACTCTCTCATTTCACAAGCTCAACCTGTTAAGGAATTCTTTCTAGTCCACAAAACAAAACAGAACAAAACCTTGCCAGTGGGAGAGAAGGCGTGTTAGAAATCACTCTCTTAGAAATTGTTGCCAGGAATCCTTTTCCTTTGCTGTCGGATTCTTGTTGGAGTAAGAAGTGGTGGGCGACCCGTATGGCTGGAGCCCCGTCTGTATTCCTGGCCATTTACTCTGCAGTTTGGCCCTGAACGTGGGCATCAAGGTTTGAGATTTTTGAAAAATCCATTTTTACACAACGTCGGGAAAGAAAAGAACATTTGGCCTGTTTCTGGCAACCCATCTGAATTACAAATGGGATCCCCAAATAGCTCATCATAACATTGAGGATGATCCAGCTTTCTCATTTCTGGATGGAGTTGAGGGATACAAAAAAAAAAAAAAGCAAACAGAATGACTTTCTCTTCCAAGTACTCAACATGAGACTTCTTCATTTAAAAAAGGGGGAAATATAAGAGACTCCAAGTAAAGCGTGAAAGACCTCCAAACCACCCTCTGCATACATTCAAAACAAATCCTGAAATTCGAATGAGGTTCCATGCTTCAGTTCATCCTCCAGAGTTACCCATTGTATGCAACTGGGGGATATTTTCTAGCAGGAGAAACTGTGTGAGTCTGAACTCTTAGGGGGAACAAATTGGAAACAAGAGTCCTTTGGAATTGATTTTCCCTGGGACAGCTATAGGGATTAAAAAAAGGACACATTTTCCCCAAATGTCCATTGGTCTTATTTTCTAGTTGCCCATTAAAAGGGTTAGGCCTGGGAGCTTGAATATTATTGCTTCCTTTTCAGGTTTAAACCCCCAGGCTTCCATGCTTGTTGGGGTTTCCCCTAAAATTCCAGATAATCCTAATTATTCTTGTCTGACATTCTGTTTTGTTTTCATTAGAATATTATATTACCATTGTGATTAATTCAAATGCACGAAGCACGTGGGTTTTCCAGTTCACCACAATCCCCGCCACTCCCCGGTATCACACTGAACCCACCTCCCTCATTTACATTACTGGTCCTATCCCTGTGGGTATTTGAGTTTGCAGCCCCTGATGTAGTGCCACCTCACTCTTTGTAACAACTTCACTGAATCACATTGTCTGGATTGATCACATTCTGATTAACCATTGCTCTGTTGATGGACATTTGGTTTGTTTCCAACTTTTCACATTTCATTTATTCACTTATTCAATCAATAATTAATTATTAAGCACCCACAATATTCCAGGCACTAGAAATACTACAGGGAGCATAAATAGATGTGAGCCCTGTCCTCATGGAGAACAAAGCCTAATTAGGAAAACAGGGATTTATTTTTAAGCCTCTGCCACATTCAGTGAGCGCACACCATGTGTCTTCCACACGTGACCCCAGCTGCCTCACTAACCTGCATGAACATCCTTGTACACTGATTTTGTGCACATGTGTTACTATCCCCATCCTGTAGACTCCTGGAAGTCAGCTTCAGCAGTTATTTCCAGGAAATACTTTCAGGTAACATTTCATGGCTTCCAAACTAATTTATTAGTCTTTGGATTTATGCAGAGGTTAAAAAAAAAAAAAACTGCTCTAAGTGCTTGAAAATAGAGACGGCATCTGCCCCATCACTATGGGATTAAAAAAAATTTTCTTTGAGTATGTGCCTGAGCATTATAATTGAGTAAGTGAAAGTTTTAAAATAATTTTAGATATTTTTGGCAAAATATAGTTTTTTAAAGTAATTGATTTAATTGAAGAGAAAACTTAGTTGCAAATGAGTCACCCCTGTTTTTGTCATCAGTGTTTCCATTCATCTGATCATTGATTTCTTACTTTTTAGCCTTCCCCTCCCTTAAATTTCTTTCAGATAACATATTTGACTCTCCCAGGGCAAAGGACCTCTTGGTTGAGTGGGTTTTTTTGGTTTTTTTTAATAAATACATTGCCCAGTTCATTTCTAAAGAGAGCTTTCTCTTTCCAAAAGTTAACCTTTCGTAAGAATTCAAAATAGAATGAATATCATTTTTCAAATAATTATATTTCAGGGAAAAGGAAGTCGGGTCCTATAAATCTTAACATCACACGGGACACATGTAGGTACAGCACTTCACAAAAATTCCGTGTGCTCCTGCAGACTTTCGGAATAATCACAAGGAATAACGAAGACATCTGTCATGCCCTAAATAGAAAAAGATTCTTATATGTATTAATTCAACTGTATGTCAAGAAATTGGATAGTTGAAGCACTAGTATATTTTTACAAAGTGAGTGGGTAGAGAACTGTATTCATGTTTCCGCAAACCAGGTAGGCAGATGAAACCAGAAAGGTGGTAGATGGAAAAGCAGAGATGAAGATTTATAAATTGTCAGTGTTAATAACACCTTACACTTGAAAAGTGCTTTCCTCCTCCAAACTATTGTCACACACATTGTTTCACTGAATCCTCCTCCTGTCTCTTTCTTTAGACCATAGTTTTGTAAGAAAGTCTTTGTTGAAATAACCTTCTCCGGTTTAGGTAAGAAAGACGGTGAGCTTTCATGTTGGGCAAATTTAAAACCCAAATGAGAGAGCTGTGAAATCAGAGGGTTTTTGTTGATTACATTCAATCTATAAGTCTAAGAAAATCTGCAGAAATGCACTGTCTAGAGGAAAAAAGAAGGTGGGTTGTAAGGTTCATTATAAAACAAAAACCAAGAGTCTTCTAGCCAAAGTTTTTGATCTCAGATTCTTCCCTGAGTACTAAATATGAATACTGAGTTGTTCTTTGAGGAGAGGTTTCTGAAAGTAGCATTTGTTTGGGCAATTCCTGTCTTCACCAGCGACTTGTATTCCTTCCCACCCCAAAAGGGGATTCGGTAGTCATTTGGCACATGTCTCAGCTATTGATAGTAATAATAATAATAATAATGGCTCCCATTTGTTTATTGCATGCAAATGATGCAGCCAGCCCTGTGCTAAGCACATGGCCGGCAGTAACTCATTTATGAAGATAAAAACCCTGTGAAACGAACACTCTTACTGCCCCACTGTGCAGATGAGCTCAGGAAGACTCGGAGTGTCTCAGTGACCCGCCCGAGGTCACAGAGCCGGTAAAGGGCAGAGCCAGAATTCTGACTCAGGTTTTCAGTGGTGCTGAAGCTCACCCTTGAACTCATATGTTATTACCGCTTTCTGCACATTATTGCCAGCTGTGTTCTTTGAGAGTAAACAGAGAACAACCATAGCTCCGTGTTTGTGATTCTCTTATTAACCTTTTCCGTGGAAGCATCATTTTTATGTATTGGGCTTACCTAAAATTGCACTTACCTGAAATTACAGCAAGGCAAAAGAAAGAAGAATTAACGCATGACTCACATAGCGCTTGGGCGCGAGTTTTCTGAATATGCCTGTCACTAAAATGAGATTTACGTAGGCTGTGTAATTTTGTCTGAATCATCCGATTCCATTTCAAGCGAGTATCTTGGAAAAGCACGAAGGTTGGACCCAAAGCCTTTGTTTATCCTGGGAATTTCTAGCAGGTCCAGTTCCTTGGATTTGTTGTAATAAGGCTAATCTGGTAAATAATCGTGCTGAGGTCTTCAGAGTAAACTAAAATGTCATCCCAATTCTTCTTTTAAATCTTGACTTCAGTTGGATTAAATCTCTATCAAAATACATTTGCATTTCTTTCAAAGAAAGGTGAACTGGCCACCAAACAAACACTTCCACCAGAATTTTGAGTTATCTACGTGATACATATGGGAGGTGGTTCAAACACCCTTCAGAGTATCAAGCTATAGGAATGCCTGACACAATGAAAGAAATTTAGAAGTGACTTCATTAATATGCAAGGCTTGGATTCACAACTAAGATCCCATCTCAGCCCTGCAGGCTGGACGCCCTAAGATGCTTCGTCTTTGATTCTCATGAATGAAAATAAACTCTGTAAGGAAAGTTGCTCAGTATCACACTGGGAAATCTCTGAAATTACTTAATAGTCTTCAAACTGTTCTTTAAAGGACTAAATAGTCTCTGAAAGAATTTTAGTCTCTTTCAACAGCAACTCTGTTATTTTTGACAGCTGGAAAAAATAAGCTTCTGTGCTTATGGTCCTTCGAATACAAAGCCCAACATGAACTATCTTAATTTGTCCCTGAAGGAGGGCTCTGCAAAGAGGAAAGAGGAGGGATAGAAAACAAAGAAGAAAACATTTTTTTTAAAAGAAAGAAAACAAAGGAGAGAAGGAACAAGGAAAGAAGGGAGGAAGGAAGGAATTGTCAATAACAGCTGCTGAAGACACCTCAGGTGGGCTTAATAAGACCCTTAGACTAAACTCAGCAGTCACCTTTGTATAAATGTAGCTTTATATGCCTCAAAATGAACAACAGAGAAAAATCATGGAGAGGGTTGAGGCATTCTCCTTTATTTATTTATTTTTTTAAGAGTTGGAACCTCTTTGCAGTGATGTCCGGCATCAGGAGGGTCTGCTTTTAGGAGGGTAGCCTAGGTCCACTGCTGTTGAGAGAGCCTTCTGACTCAATCCAGATTCACCTCCTCCTAGCAGGGAAAGGAGGAAAGAAGAAGGTCAATTTAAACCTCAGTCTGGCAGACTTACCTCATGATACCAAATTGAAACAATTAAAGGGAAATTAAAAACCTCTCTCCCTTAGGGGGAGTAACATGCCACCTGAAAAGCATTCGGTTTGCCTGAAAAGCCGTTTCGTCTGGTTGGTTGGCTGGCTGTTTTTCGCTATTCGACATTCCCTAATAGCCAGCTCACAAGGACAGGACCTAAAGGACACTTTACCGGAGTGTGTCTGAGTAGGAGGGACGATTACAACACAGCCTGAGTTTCTGGAAGCCCAGTGAAACCCTGAGATGACAAAACTTTTGGGTAAGAGCTAAGAGACCTGACTGTGGCGAGAGAGAGAATCACCAAGAGAGTCCATTTATTTTTCTAAATGTTCTCAAGCAAAATGAGCCTTGTACAACAGGACAGAAGACCCAGAGGAAGGCAAAAACCACTTTCCGTCTGAGCACAGTCGTACCTACAGATCCACATTTGCCTTTGGGTTGAACAGCTTGGTGAAGGCCATGGCAATGATATCTGCTAAGAAAAGTGTGTGGAACTTCTGGACACCAGGAGTTCGGGCTGAGGAAAGACTTCTTCCAGTCCTGACCAGTGGAGAAGTACGTATTGAGGTTCTAACCTATGGCTAGCTCTGCAAAGGTTGCTCTAGGGGTACGGGGGACTTAGGAATTCTCATACTGTGTTAAAGCACTGACAGTCCTAGTCAGGACTTCTGAACTGGAGAACAAGCAGTAAAGATGAGCACATTTGTGCCCTGATGACAGGCATGTCCCACAAACATCCATATTTGAGATTTTCAACCTTCATCTTATCCAAGCCCTGATCATTTTTCCTAATTAGGCAGCTTCGTAGTAGGTGCTCAGTAAATATCTATTCGCTGACTGGTACCTCCTACCTTCTAGGGGTACTATCAGGGGGTGGTTAAGAGTGCAGAATACGGACTCGTTGCCATAGTGACAAATCATGGCTCCCTAACCTGCTAGTTTCATGACTCGTGCTAGTTTCTCAGAGCTTCCATTTTCTTGCCTGTGAAATAAGAGAAATAAAATTGTTCCTCTATCTCAAGATTCTGGCATGATAAATAGATGGACTAACACATGTTGTTATCTCATTTTGTACACTTCTGGGCACTTGGTAAGCACTCCACTAAAACTTAGTCTTCATAAATAATAATTTTCATTACCTCTGCTAATTTAAGATTGCGGGGGCATGTGATATTAATCAGCCAAAAAAGTTTTGAGTGCCTTTGATGTTTTTAACTGTTCTTAGTGCAAGTGTTATGGATTCTTGCTGTCTACAAGCAGAATAGCCAAGAAAATAACCGTGGAATCTGAAGTCTTCCTCTTTGCCCCACAGAGCTTAACGCTCACTTCCTACAATCCCTTCCCTCCATAGCCAGGAGCAGGAGACCATAAGCACTGAGAAAATATGCAGGAATTAGAACACAGTCTGAACTGTTGATAAGAACTGAACGATTAATCGCCAAATTTCTTAGGTCTCTTATCAAGCATCAAGCATAGAGAAGCATTACTAAATCCGCAGCTGAACCTACAGACCCCAATATTGGTCGGCATTTGTCTGAAGCGTGCCTCAGAATCACCTGGAGGGCTGGTTAAAACACAGATTGCTGGGCCCCACCCCTGAGAGTTTTTGACTCCAGAGATCTGGTGTAGTTCTCAAGAGTTTGTATTACTGTCAAGTTCCCAAGTGATGCCTAAGCTGCTGGTCCCGGTACACACTTTTAGAACCATTAGCTTTGACTGTTGGTTGAAGGAGCCAAAGCTGTGAGTTCAACCCCATTCAGCCCTGTCACTGATGCCACTGGCCACAGGGGCCGCTAAAGGTTGGAAAATAGAATGTTCAACATAACCCGTCTCTCTACAGGAGGTGAGGGTGGGTGGTGGGTAACACGACAACAAAGCACTCACCACTTAAGTGTTACCAGTAGATAACACTTCCAATGGCTTAATTGTTTATTTATTCATTCATTCAATATGTTCAACCACCTTCTGGTTCCAACATTAGTATTTTCATCATCATTTATTTATCCCAGAATTACTTAATTCCAGGATTTAAGACTTTTACTGTTGTTATTTTTAGAGGCCAACACTTGAATTTAATCAGACTCTGGTTACAGACCGCATGGAGAGTGTATGTCTCATGAGTAATATGTTTCTAGTCAGTCTCCCATTTGCCTTGCCCTCGACTCTCAACAATGAATGACTGAGGTCATCCATTGCAGAACTTCTGTTGCGTTCGCCACGTTGCTGTGCTTCTGGTAGCTGAGAGGCCATTGTCTGTTTGCTGTTTTAGTCAGTGAAAGGGGATGGAGGGACCACCCACTCGGAAGAAATAAATGGGAAAGACTCCAGCTACCAAGTAAGTGTTCTGGAAACTCGGTTTGGTGGTGGGTTTAGTTGGCATGCTCTTGATTCTATCCATCCTCATTTCCAATGCAGTCCTCAATCACGGCCAACTCATTTGCCATCTCTAAGCTGAGCACCTACTGTATATCAGGCACCATCTTGGGCTCTGCAGACACACGCATGAACGAACTAGAGTTCCTCGGCTGTTTCTTACTGCAAAGCTTTCACACATGCTCTCCCTTCTTCTCCATGTGACAGTTCCTTCCCAGCCTTCAAGGCTTGGCCCAAATATCACCTCCTCAAAGAGCCCTTCCCTTTCCACTCAGCATCACTGCATCCTGTTCTACTTCATGGTACTTATTACTCATTGAAATAAATCATTTGCCCATTAGTTACCTGTCTCCCCTCCCGCTTCCTGCCCATATCTGGAGCATGTGTGGAGCAAGGAAGGGGCCTCTTCTATTTTTCTAGCACCTTGCATGGTGCCTGGTACAGAGTAGGAGCCATTTCTGGAATTGGTGAGTGAAAGACATGGGATCTCATATGGTTCATTTCTGTTACTTTCTCTATCCTAAGGAAACAGCTATGATGTTTTTATAACTATATGTATTCCTTTTTCCCCAATGGGATCATCTCATGTTCAACACTCTATTTTATAATCTGCACTCTTTCTTTTTTTTTTTTTTCAATTTATGTACCACTTGGTTTGTTACACATAAGTAGCACACAACACAGTGTGCTGTCCAAGTAGGGAAGGGTCGGAAGTGAACCACTCCAGACAAGCCCAGGAAGGCGACATCTCAGCTAGTACTCTTTCTTAGCTTGAAAATATACCTCTGCAAAAATGTCATCAAATATTCTTCTACTAATTTTGGCAGTACAGAGAGGTGGTTAAGAGACTGGGTTGCAGACTCAAACTACCTGGGTTTGAATCCTGGCACAGCTGTTTTTCAGCTGGGTGACCAAAGGCAAATTACCAGTCTCTCCGTGCCTCAGTTTCCTCATCTGTATAATGGAGCCAGGAGAAGTCCTGCCTCATAGAGCTGTCATATTTAGGTGAATCTCTACATGTAAAGCACTTAGAACATTTCTGGTACAAAAGGCTCAATAAATAATTGTTAGTTGCTGTGTTAGTCACCATGAGCTGCCATAACAAAATACCATAGAAAGGAGAATGAGCAAGCTCTTTGGTGTCTCTTCTTACAAAGACACTAATCCTATTAGATCGGGGCTCCATCCACATGACCTCAATTAACCTCAATTACTTTCTTACTCCACGTACCTTCACTGGGGGTTAGGGCTTTGACATATAAAGCCAGACCTGTTGCTGTTGTTTTATGACTATTATTATTATGCTGCTGCTAAGGATTTACCACCCTGTAATGTTGTTTATCTCACACACACACATACCAGCAATGACTAAATAATTTATATTTCTGTTTCCATAATAATTGGTCTATCCTATGTACTTCAACATGGAATATATTGCTTTTAATTGCATTCAAATTATTTTCATTTTTCTCTTTTAACTGACTGCTATACCTGGCCCCCAAACCCATATTATAGGCCATTTTGGAACAAATAATCCCAAAGGTAACTCCCTTGGAAACATGATAAACTTACTTCATTTACCATGAGACACTTAAATGTGTTTGTACATTTTGTCTGGAATCTGACAGTGAAACAGTTTTACCAATCATTTTGGTGATTCAAGATCTGAATGAAGTCAGTGGAAATCTGAATGAGCTGGAAATGTCATTCTATCTACACTCATCAAGGGATGTTTTGAGAATTCTGTTTTCCAGGGCCTTGGATCCAGTCATGAGAAGATTGGTGTGTACCACTGGGAGATGACAAGGCTTAGTTTAATTTTGAGGGGTGGGAGCAGACAGTCTCATCTCGTTTTAGATTTGCCCTGTCAGAGTTATAAGAGCCTTAGTCAATGTTTCTATGAAAAAAAAGCCCAAGGAATTCCCAGCCTGATTGGCTTCTAGTGTCTGAATCAAATGGGTTGTTCCCATGACCTTGTCCAGCTTCCTGCCAGCATCATTGGGTTCTAGGAGAGGATACACTCCAGTGATTCACATGGGAATAATTTTTGTCGTAAATTTTGAGGCAGGATCAAGCACAGGTTCTAAGTCATCTGCATTTCATACACAGTTTAGACTCTTGGCTTACTCTGAAGATAAGGAGCCAGCCATGTATGGTTTTCAGAAGTTAGCCTCTAAGCCTTAAAAAGAAAACTTAAGCCTAATAGGGATGGAGTGACAATGTGGTAAATGGACATGATCCATTGAAATCTCCCCTCAAAAGAAATCAATGTCCAATGAGCACCATTGGTTTGTGGGGACTTCCCACTTTGCACCTAAGAGAAATGTCTAGGGAAATATTTTGGCGACATTTGGAAGACGAGTTGCAGGCCATTCATTCAACCCATTTTGATGGAGACTTACTATATGTCGGGCTAGGCGCGAAGGATACAGCAGTGGAAGAGACAGGGGTTTGGGGCTCTTATGCTTCCTTCCATCAGAGAGAGTCAGACAGAACGTTTTCAAGTGAGCAGGGGAATCCCCGAGATGACTGTAAATACAAAGAAAATTCATCAGTGTTCCCCAAGAAGGGACCCAGGCTTCTTTAGACCATCCAATCAGGGACTGCATCTCCAAGGAGGGGCCTGGGATCCGAGACTTGAGAGGGAAGAAGCAGTCCTGAAGCAGAAGTGCAGCAAATAGGAGGCTCTGATTTGAGAACAAGCTTGTTCAAGGAAGAAAAGGGCCATGTGGCTGGAACAGAAAGAGCAGAAGGGAAACGGGTGGGAGACGAGGTTAGAGAGGGGCAGGGGGACTCGATGCCCCAGGATATTTCTTGAGAGCTTCACCTGTGCCCGGCACTTGGACCCACGGTCTCTCAGTCACCGCCGGTAGTGGTAAGCCAGGACAACCAGCTCATCTCAGTTTTCCCTGGACTTTGCCTGGTTTTAAAACTATAAGTTCCATATCCTGGAACCCCCTCACTCCTAGACAGACCGAAGTAGTTGGTCCCTAAATGTTGGCATCCGACACCATGTCCAGTGGGCTTTCCATTATTGCTAATTTAATCCTCACAACGCCGTGAGGTATGATTTGTTGTTGTTGTTGTTCCTCCCATACAGAACAGGAAGCTGAGAGCTCAATTTATTCCAGGTCACACAGCAAGGCTGAAATGAAACCAGAACCACACACTGTTTCTTTGACTCCAGACACTAAGCTCTTAGCTGCTCACTGTGTCTTAAAATCTTCCACACAACAAAAAGTTACCAGGGTGTTTGAACAGGGGCTGCTGGTTTCCGGCCTTCCTGCAGAGCAGCGTGGTGGGAGTTTCTGTATCCTTCTAAGACGAGTATCTGTCTGCCGTACTTGGCATCTGTGTCTTAGCACTTGCTACAACTTTGACAGTCGGGATCGGATGGAAATATTCAGGATGTGACCACTTCTTGGGGGTGCACTGGATGTCTGATGCTTCATTCTCCAAGGAACTCTGCCCTCCTGGGAGCTGCAGCCTGGGGAGGCCTTCAGGACTGGGGGGGGTTTTCACTATCTTCTCACTCATTTCTAAGGGATGTGTTTGATCCACTGATGTGAAAGGACAGTTCTCTGCTTGCTGCCCTCTCACTCAGAACTGCCACTTTGTCATAGAACTTTGTGACCTGGGGATAATATGTAACTTTTATGAATCATAAAATATAAATATATATCCACTGGGCCAAATGTAGCCCACAGGGGTACTTGTGCTGTGGTGGTTTGCTGTGAACAGGGCTTGCAAACTTTTGATGTCAGTATTTTAAAATCGACATATTTTGAATTTAAAGTAATTCAAATGCAAGTGTCCATTGGGGAAAAAAAATAGAGGATCTGACAGAACAGGGGCTGTAGTCCTACCTCTGATATTTTGGTGGGTCTGAGCCACTGCTGCCCCTTTAAACAAGGCATGTGACATTCAATTCACCATAATCCCCCCCTACTCCAAATTGTCTCCCCAGCATCAAACCCAGCATTGCTTGAACTGTTTTTCACACTAGAGGAGTATTTCTTTGGCCTTATGTTGCTTGCACAACTGGGGAAATAAGGTCACCACATTCTTACCCCTAACCTGTTTCGTGTTTTTATTTTATCTGCCTGGCCCCCATAGCCATTTCGATTCATGTAAATTATGGGGAAGAAGGCTCTTACTTCCTAACAGGTTTTTGGTTGTCTGCAATATACCTGGTAGTTTCTAGAATTTTGGATTCTATAGCCCCCATTCGTCCAAATCCTAGGATCCAAGTAGGATTGCAAACATTTCACTTTAGCATGAAAAGATGTATGTTCAAAACTAAAAATCAAACAATTATCTTCTTTTACCACTGTTTTATGAAATGAAAGGACACTTTCACACCAGAAATTAAGATGGGCATAATCATGAAGACAAGAATAGGCATCCCCAAGAAGAGTCACATGTGGCTGCCAGTGGGAGAAATCCTCTCAAAGCTGACGCATGTGAAAAAGGGCTTCAGGAACAGCTAGATCCAGGATCCAGGATCATATATCATGCCATCCCTCCATGGGCTCTTTCTCTTCTTCTCTCCATCTCTCAGCTCTGCTTTCCTCTGTGTCACATGGCTTCTTTTTCAAGCAGATTTTTCCTGGAAATGGTGGTGGTTCTGCAAGCCCTAGGATTCCATCTTCATAGCTTCAAGTCCAAAGGGAAGGGAACAGACCTCTCTCTTGGTGGTTTTAGCAAAGCTCTGAGATTCACTCAGTTTTATGTGAGTTTGGCCAGCCTAAGCCAATCACAGCAGCCCAGTCACATGTCGTGCTCTGATTGGCCAGGCCTGAGTCACATGCCTTTGTCCAGGCGTGAAACTACAGGGAATGAATGAAGGGTGGCTCTCCAAGGAAAATCCAGGTTCTAGTTCAAGAAGTCTTAAACAATGCCTCCTGGGAAAGCATGAATGAATGAATGAATTTTCAGATAAATGTGTCCCCTACCGTGACCTCCGACAGTAAAAAGTATTTTACACATTCTCCTTATTTTTTACCGTCTCACGCACGGCTCATGAAAACGTAGACACCATCCAACCTCTGAACTTCTCTGTTCTAACGTATTTATTCAGCTGCTAGTGAGCACCGTCTTGCAGTCACTAAACATGCGCTCTGTTTGAACTCGCCGTAGACATCCGAGTCCCCGGAGAAGGCCGCCGCGCCGCCCGAGCCGGAACCGGCGGCCGCGGCCCAGAAGGGCAAAGACGGCTCCTCCAAGGACAAGAAGGCGGCTGCCGAGCCCAGCAAGCAGGAAGCCAGAGAGCCGGCCCCGAGTGCCGAGCCGGCCGCGGCGGAGGCCAACTCGCTGCAGAACGGGGACAAGTCCCAGAAGAGACCGGAGAAGCGGCGGCAGTCCCTCGGGGGCTTCTTCAAAGGCCTGGTGGGTGGGCGGTTCGCGTCTTCTCCCTGGGCTCTGGGGCCGGGGTGGGGGCGGGTGTGGGGGGGCGTTTGCCAGACGGATACTCGGCGAGCACCTGCCGGGCGCCCGGCGCGGGGCGGGGGGCCAGGCGGCCGCGGGCGGGCGTCGCTGTTCCGTGGCAGGTGCGGGGCTGAGGGGCTGCGCGCGCGGGAAGGGAGAGGCCGGCCGGGGAGCGAGCCTGGGTGGGAGGACGGCCTGGCGTTGGGTTTGAGGGGAGTGTGGGGAGGGCTTCTCAGAGGAGGTTGCCTATATGGTAGGGCCTCAGATTAACCTGTCCAGGGGGGCGGCGAGGGGCGGTCTGAAGGCAGGTGTGTTCCAGGCCATGGAACAGGTAATGATGAGAAACAGCGATGTTTGTCTGTGGCCAAAGGGAACCTTGAGGAGTTTACACCCGGGTAACTGTTCTGAGCCTGGCCCTGGGTGTTGGGTATAGGGACGAGGCTAAAACTTAGCTCCTTTCTTCCAAAAGCCCAGAAGGGTGAGTGGATGCCAGACATTAAATAATGAGTTCAGCTTTGGGTTCTTTACTTGTGTCTGTTCTGTCTCCTCTCCGAGACTGGTAGCTGTGGGAGGCCAGTGACCCTACGTGTCCCGGGCAGACGTGCTGTCCTCCTCAGCGTGGTGGCTAGATCACAGTCGACACCCAAGCAGTGTTTGTTGATGGGCGAATAGATGGAGCAAAATATGACACTAGTACACATTTCATTATGTCTGGGATAATGGAAATTCTGGCCAGGAGAGTCTGAAGACTCATTACCCAAATAATAAGCAAGATGTTCAAGCGTGAACTAGGAGGAAAGACAAGTGGAGTCATTGCGAGCCCCCGTGTGAGTGTGGGTGGAGCCAGGAGGGCCAGGCAGGGAGGTAATACTGACTTCAGCTGTGGGGCCAGTGCACTGGGGTTAACCTTCATGTTGCAACAAAGGTGAGATAGTTACATGAAGGAAAGTGTCCTAAACCTATTTGCTCATTTGTAAGTCTTTCCTTCTCTGACTATCCGTAGGCATTGGTGACCTCTAATAGATAGAGGTAGGTGAAGCTCTGGTTCCCCTGGTCCAGGTTTGGTCTCCAGAAGCATCCCTAGGGAGCATTAGAAATGCAGAATCTGGAATGGGGGGGGGGTTTGTAGCTCAGCAGGAGAGCACATGCTTAGCATGCAGGAGGTCCTGAGTTCAATCCCTACTACCTCCATTAAAATAAATAATGAAAAAAGAATAAAGAACTATAGAAATGCTGAATCTCAGGCCCAAAGTTTAAAGTTTTGTGATGAGTGTCATCTATTTCTATCTAGTCTTTGTGCCCTTGAGGATGTGTGCAAAACCTCAATTTGAAGCTCATGTTCTAGTGGGGAAGGGTGGAACTAGAAAGCTGATAAATTAGAAAACAGAAATGTTAAGTGTGGGAAGTCGTGGAAGGGGGAGAAACATGGCAATGTGATAGAGTCATGCTGGGTACGGGGAGGGGGTATGTGTGCTCCTTGGAATTGATGGATCCTCTGTTTCTAAGGAGCTAATAATTTGAAATGAGACAGCAATGATGATTGGTTCCAAGCAGGAAGAGAGGGGCGCTCTTTATTCCAGGGGAGAACAGCATGTGCCAGGGCCCTGGGGTGGGGATGAGCTTAGCGTGTTTGAGGACGAGAAAGGAAGCCCCAGTCGCTGGGAGGTGGTGAGCCAGGTGGGTAATAAAGGGAGTGATGCTGGAGGGGGCAGCTCATGCAGGCTGTGCAGGCTGAGCAAAGAATGCTGACGAAATCCTCCGTAAATTGGGAAGCTGTGAAAGGGTGGTAAGCAAGGGAGCGTTGGACCCTTGTTTATAACCTCTGAAGACTATTTTTGCTATGCTATACTGTCCCATGTTATACTCTACTATATAAACTGTACTGTGAGTCAGGGCCCACAATGATAGTACCCCTGACACATGCGACATGGGTGACTCTCAGCTCCATCCTGCTACGTGAAAGAAGCTAGACTCAGAGTTGCTGTGCTCTTTGATTCCATTGAGCTGACATCCTGGAAAAGGCAGAACTAATTCTAGGGATGGAGAGCAGGTCAGCAGTTTCCAGGGCCCGGGGGAGGGGGGAGGTGTTGACTACAGAGCGGCACAAGGGGGATTTTGGAGGTGATTAAACTGCTCGGTATCTTGATTTTGGTGGTAGTTACATGACTATTTGTGTTAGTCGAAGCTCACAGAGCTGCACACAGAAAGGGCTGACTTTACTGTATGTAAATTACTTCACAGAAAGAGAAATAACACTAATAATAACAACAGCAGAGATGGCACTTGGCTCATGGAGTGTATTCAGCCGCATTCAGTCGATGCGAAAGAGCGTCTACGACGTTCCAGGCCCTCGTGAGGCACGGAGGATGCAACAGACAGAATCCACGGGGCTTTCGTGCAGACAGATGTTAGACAAACAGCAGAGACAATGAGGTCATTTCTGAGAAAGATACGTTCTGTAAGAAAGTTAAACAGGGCAATGTGGTTAGAAAGTGACTAGAGAGGGTGACTGATGTGGGCTCTACCTGGGAAGGTCTTCTACACCCCAGGCGCCATCCTAAGGGCATTACCAGTGAGAACTCACTTCAGCGTGGAACAACCCTCTGAGACAAATGCTATCACCCCCTATTCTAAATGGAGAAACTGGAGCGCAAAGAGTTCAGTCTTCTGTCCAAGATTTCACAAAGCTAGGACGTCGTGGAACTGGGCACTGAACTCAGGCATCTCATTGGAGACCACTCTCCCATCCGCCACTGTGAATAAGGTGTATTGATTTAGCACAGAGTGAACGCTAAATAAATGGCCATTGTTGCTGCTGCTATTACAGATCTTCACTACAATGCACCTTCTTTCATATTTTTCTCCAGGGCCCAAAGCGGATGTCGGATGCTCAAGTGCAAACAGACCCCGTCTCCATCGGACCAGTTGGCAAATCCAAGTAAACAAATCACCACGGTTCCCACCAAGTTCTGCCACCAAGATGCCTTCTCCCTACTCCACCTCCTCCCTGGCCCCATTCCATGTACATAGTTTTTCTTCTGACAGCCATCCAATGAAATTCTGCCTACAAATTAAGCCTGAGCTGTTGTATATTAAGGTGTATAATTTACGTCTCTGGTCCAGTCTTTTCTTGGTACATAACTGTAAAGATGGTTTAGCAGGTTAACTATAGCCGGGTCAGAAGAGTTGGCGGTTGCCAAGCAGGGTTTGGGGAAGAGGGCGGAGGAAGGCATTCTGGTAAAGTTATGAAAAATGACAGTGACAAGTAAGTTGCAGAAGGAAAATGCCTTCTGGAAGGAATTAAGCTTTGTAGTAAATCCGTGCTCATCCTCAGAGCTTCAAGAGGAGAGACGAAAACCCCGTTTGTTTAAGTTCATGTTTAAAGGAGGGAGGACGTGGGCTCTGTGTTGGGAGGTTGCCAATTTCCTGGAATGGAATGTGTGGGGAACGAGAAAGGAATGAGTAAGAGCTGTTTTTCAGATAGGGTCCTTGAACGTTACTGACGGGAGGGAAGAGGGTGACTGGGGAGGACTTGAAATGATTTGGGAAAACAGTTGCTTTTTTGAGGCTCAGTGACAAGGGCGATGATTACAACTTCAAAAAAACAAAACAAAACAAATGAAGTGGCCAGTTTACTTTGCAACACTAGGGGGCGCCGAGGTCTCCATTTTTAATCCTGCATCCTGTATCCCTAACAAAGATTTGGTCTCTGCAATCTTACATTATTAATGTTTCTCAGATGGCGGAGGGGCTTGCTTCATCTGTTCTGTCTGACACTTATCTCAAGTCTGTCTGTAATTTCCTAATGTTCTCATGATGTGCTCTGATAAAACCCTCCCCGTAACCCCAGTTAATAATAAAAATTTACAGAAGATTATTCAAATACCTGAGTTTTTTGTTTTAATACTTGTACAGAGGAGTAAATAGGACCATGAGTCGATTAAAATGTAATTCAGAGTAGCCATCTGATTGACTGATATCATGTATACTGTATCTTTCTTTTTTGGTTTAATAAAAAAAAATACATTTACATCTAAAGGATCTTTTAATTTTCAACTTTTAAAGCAGGTCTCTCGTATTCTGTCTGAGATGCCTTCATCATCCACAGTGTAAAATCAGTGATCTCCCACCATCTTGTCTTCTTTCCCAGATCCTCCTAGATTTCCTTGTAGAACATGCACATACAAATGTGTGCACATGGATATTTGCATATATGCACACGTGCACATAGATATAAATACTGCCTTAGGCTGTGCTGCCTAGGGCAGAGCCTGAGACAGGGATTCAGATGCACATGATCTTCTGAAGGCGGGCTCCCGGGTAGAGGGAGGAAGAGACGGACAGGGCAGGGATTGGTCTCAACTGGAGTCAAGTTTCCATCGTGATCTCCCTAGGGGGCCCTAGAGCATGAACTGCACCATAAAGTTGGTTCTATGTATGGGCAAGGGGGCCAGCCTTTGTACCCTTGTTGGTGAGTCGTGGGCCACCCTGGGAGGGGCTGGGACAGGCAAGCTGCTCCCATTGAGCTGAGAAGCTGGGCTTCCTTAACAGCTAGAAGTTGAGGGCATCGGCAGTGTCCACCACAGATACACACATACACATCCAGACTTGGATTTATAGCCACACGTGCATACGTTCATACTTACAAACACAGGCTGACTTACATACAGGACTAGATCAATGCACGCACACATTCACATTCATACACATACAAATAGATGCGTGTAGCTGACACAGACCCGCACGCACACACTGGCTCGTGCAAATCCATCACACGTACAGTCCATCCCAGTGATTAGAACTAACATCGACCTTCCTCTCCTGACAAGTCTGTCCCTTAGGCAAATAAAACCAGGGCTTGGGCAAAAAGGCACTTGGAAAATGTGTTGGGGACAAAAAAGGTATCTCTATAAAACAGACTTCGGGGGCCCTTTGCTCCTGAGTCTCATGGCTCCCAGCTTGCACTGGCTGAATGCTGAGTTCCAAATAGAGACGAGAGACCTTTTCCTGGCAGCTGGGTTAGCATCTTCAGACCTCCTGTCCAAACCTGGAGATTCCTCAGTGTCCATGACTCACCCAGTTGAGAACGACCGCATGCTTCTTCATGTCTGAGTGCTTAATTGGGCTCAAAACGGGAAAAAAAAAACCCTTTGGGGAAGCCCTTGGCTGGGGGTGACTTTCCCTCCACCAGTACCATCATAGAACATGGGATGATTCAAGGAAACCAGGCAGCTGGTTACTTTGTCTCTAAGCACCAGGGGGGTTGCCTGGTACGGCCTTCGAGCTCCCAGGCATACCAGTCTAGTGAGAAAGGTGACAGTGTGATTTGCAAGTTTCACCTCACTGGACACAGGGGCTTTTGGCCCCGATGAGAAATGTCCCCAGGGCAGGACTGAGTCACTGACACAGGAGGAGCCCTCTCATCCCCTACCGCCCCGGAAAATTTTTTTTTTTAATTTTTCAAAAGAAGTTCTCTGCTGAGAATCTTGCTGCAAAGCATGCGAACAGTTTCTGTAACTGGTTTCCTATCCTCTTGGCCAAAAGAGAGCAACCTTTAAAAAAAAAAAATTGTTTTTTTAAGACAAGAACATTTTAGCCAGAAAAAAACTCAAAAATGGCTTATTAGGAGGATTCTAAAGCCAGCTGTGGCTTAAGAAGTGAGTTAAAACTGTGTTTTTGGATTTTGTGAGGTTGGTTTGTTTTTGGGTGGAGCGCTGCTTCCTGATGCGTTTACAGTAAATACTAACATCCATGCCTTCTGCCAAGCTAGTGTGAAAAGAACAAATGCTCCTCCCCCAAAGTGGGCCCAGGAGAGCTCTTGGGACGCGAATTCACAGCGGGACTGAAGTTCCCCAAGATGCAGAGCCCAGGAATGCCATCTGAGTAGCAAAAGTGCACACACTGCAGTCTTAAGAACAGCCTGAAACTGAAAGAGAAATTAAAACCTGCAGGAGGGGGCAAAGGTACTTTTTTTAAATTGACATACTCATTCACTTATTTACTTATTTATTTTTAGGTGCAGAGGGAAGAGCGTCTTCTCCAGTGTCAAGACGAAGTGCCTTTCCAAGCATTGGACTATTGAGCTGAAATGACTGCCACTTGGGGGGAGAAAAACAAAAGCAAAAAAACCTCTGCTTTCCAGTCCCTGCCAAAGGTGACTTTTGGACTGAGATCCAGAAAAGAATTCATTCAAAAGCACAGCAGCCCTGAGGTCCCTCAGGAAGTCATCATCTTGGGGAAGGGGGCACCTACCACGCATAGAAGTGCCCAAAGGGAAGGAAAAGAAAGAGTGAGGTTTTGTTGTACCCCCTGCTCTTTAAACAGATTATCAGGGCTTTAAACACACACACAGACTCTCCAGCAGGACTGCATTTGTTTGTTTGCAAACAGTCCACATGCACTGGGGTCCCCTTAAATTAGATTCCAAGAGACTAGGATCTGTGTCCTGCTGGGTCTTCTCCAAATGCCTGGAAGGGAGCAGACCTGACCAGTCTCATTTCTTGTGTCAAACAGTCCCGAGTTGATCTTAAGCCTTAACAAAATAAAATCAGCTAGCCTCCCTACCCTTAGGACTTCCAGGAGAAGGAAGGGAAAATGATTTCAATTATTAACTCATCCAAGTTGCAAACGCAGGGAGTGCGTTTTGCAGAAATGTACACTTAACTCTCCTCCCAATGTCCCTTTTTCAGCCTTTTAAAAAGGCAGTTCGCACGGGGAGTAGAATTAGGCTCCTCTGTGGTCTAGGTCTTGTTCACTCTGTCGGGGGAAATAAAAGTGGCACCAGCCCACTGGAAATTACCGGCTCCATTAGGAAGAAAAGAAATTACTTACAGAGCAGCAAATTCTGTAAATTTGTAATTCAGATCTCCATTCGCTGGCCTGAATGCCAGTCAGGATCCAGCCCTTTGCATAAATTGGTTTTCTGGGGGGCTTAACCCTTTCGCTGCTGTTTCCTTTC
Source organism: Camelus ferus (assembly GCF_009834535.1). Lineage (NCBI taxonomy): Eukaryota > Metazoa > Chordata > Mammalia > Artiodactyla > Camelidae > Camelus > Camelus ferus. The sequence goes on along the minus strand of NC_045714.1, from coordinate 8,358,532 downwards.
CCCAGAAAGCTACTCCCTGGTGCCTCTCCATCCCCTGGCCCTTTAATGAGCCGTGCACGGGCCACACGTGCGATTTCACAGACTTAAGGGTGGTAATAATAATGCCTTCCATGATCACACTCCACAGTCTACAGGATGCTCTGTGAATACACTACCTAATGTAAAGCTGTATGCCCCCACCTGAACTTAATTACCTCCTTTGTTACCTTTTACTATGAGGGGGCCGGTGTGGCTTTTTTCCTCTCCCCCAAAGGCACATTTCTTGACAAAATGGCCCCCAGCTGCAATTCTGGCAATGATTGCTCATTGCCCACGTGACTGATTCTCAACTGAAGGACATTTTCATTTCAATCTGGCCACGTGGGGGCGTTCCAGGACCAGGGGTCCCGCAGTCCCTAGCCCGCCCTTTACCCTGACTGCCTAACCAGGAGGTTGAGCTGAGGCAACTCTTACGAATGTGTCTGTTGATGAACTTCCAGAAAGCGGTCAAGTTTAATGAAGAGAACTAAAGCAAGAGGGCCAGACCGGTGAGTCAACTGCCTTCTGTGATTCCCAGGCCGCCAGACAAAGATAACGTTGCTTGTTTGCATGGTTTCTCCGTTCTTATCAGCTCAGTTTTGCAAGAAGCGTAAGGAAGGATGGTGTGACTGCAAACCATTTAAGTCGGTGTCATTGCCAAGCATGTAAGTCACCCTCACCAGCCTCTCATGGTCCGCAAAGCAGCCTTAACCTCTCCCGTCTCCTCAGCCAACCAGAGGAGGGGACAAATGAATTAACCTGCTGGTTTCCTCCCTAAAGAACAGGGCAATAGCAGGGCTTACTTGGTGGAGTTGCTGTAAGCGTGGAGCGAGATGGAACATGCCAGACACTTCGTGCGGTGGCTGATGCATAACATACAGTAAAGGAGAGTTATTGCAGCAAAGGGAATTTTAGCTCCAAGTAATGGAGAAACTCCTCCTCAAATTGGCTAATACCAATAATGACAATGGTGCGGATATTTATCATTTCATGTGACAGGTGTTCCGTCACAGCCTGGCTCTGGCTCTGGCTCTCTGGGACTCTGCCATGTTCCGGGAGTTGACTTCATCCTAAAACCAGTGCCGAATGCTGGCCACGGTGCCGGACAAGGGGCTAGTGGGATGACCACAGACAGTTTTGATTTATCGTTTTGCTGAAATCGATATTGAGAAGGCAACTATGGTGATGCACTCAGTTGCAAAGCAGTTATGAGTATCAGTATTTTTACAGTTCGCCATCCCCCAAACCAGCCATGCCCCTGCGATTCAAACTGATGGGACTTGAGCAATTAAGACATCTGCCCTACAAAGCAGGGTCGTTAGACTGTGAACTCGTCAACATGAGGGACCATCTTGTCTCTGTCGCTGCTCTGTCATCAATGCTAGGGCTTAAGAGATACTCAATCAGTAGCAGTTGAATGGATACATTGATAGATAAATATTCCATGTTTACATCCATTGGGAAGTGGATTGCCTTATGCTCCAGTATGAGTTTAAGTCCAAGTGTTTGATGACTATAATCAGATGTCCACCCTCCCCAGGTGCCCAGCCCAGAGGTTCTCATAGTGTGGTCCCACTACACCTGGGAACTAATTAGAAATGCAAATTCTCAAGCTCCAATCCAGACCCATTAGATCAAAAACTCTAGGGGTGGAGCCCAGCAATTGTGCTTTAGCAAGCCCTCCAGAGGGTTCTGATGCAGAAAGAAAAAACTGAAAATCACTGGTCTAGGTAGAGCAATTAATTCACTGAGCATCCACTAAAAAAGACCAGCCCTGAAGATGCACAGATAATAACAGCTAACATTGGACTTTACTATATGCCAGATATTGTGCTTCCCACAATGCCCTCTGTTTGCTGCCCACTTTACAGATGAGGAAACCAAGGCTCAGAGAGGTGAAGCAATTTTGCCGGAGGACATACAGGTCAGAGCCAAGGCTGAAGCCCAACCTAAGCTCTTAAAGGCATGCTTTCATGTCTGTGCGAGAGACAGGCAAATAAAAAGACCATCATAATATAATGTCAGATAAGTAAATGCAGGGCATTGTGGAGCTCAGCAGACGGCACTGCCGCCAGACTACTGGGAATGGAGGCTGGCCATTTGAGGAGGTGACAGTTGAGCTAACTCACAACGATGGCCAAAGGGGTTTCCAGCAGAACAGAAATGCAAAAGCCCAGAGTCCACAGGGTGAACAGCAAGTTGCTCAGGATGGCTGGAGTGAGGCTGTGGGGTGGGAGGAGAGAGAAGATGGTGACGGCTGGAGAGGAGGCACAGACCAGATTAACAAAGACCTGCAGTGAGGAGCCTGGAATCAGAAGTGTAAACTTTCTCCTGATGGCAGTAGGGAGCCATGGTAGAGATCTGAGCGGGAGGGTGACATAATCAGATTTGTATTTTGGTTGCAGGTAGGATCTAGTACAAACTCAATTCAACTAATCTTCACTGGATTCACTGAGTGACCTGAAGTATTTACTAGATGTCATAAAGTGTGTAATCATTTTATTTTTAAGACTCTTTAATGCATATAAGAAATATTCATTTAGATAAAACCTCTAAATGGCTTTGGTCCTTAAAAGGATGCTTAAATGCTTATTTCCAAGTATCATAAATGTGAACTTGGAATTTGGCCCCCAAATCCATCCCGATTTTCCACACTTATGACACAAGGCTGTGAGATCCTCCCTAAGTTATGTCACCTTAGTTTGTTCCTCTGCAGAATGAGAATGATGGAACTTAGAGACTTGCTGAGAAGAGTAAGCAAGACAATGAATTAGATCTCATTCGCATAGTGCCTGGCGGGCAATATGTGCTCAGTAGGCATTATTGATGAGGATGCAGGAGACATCTGCCCACGGTAGAATGTATGTCTTCTGTTTTAAGGACCATTTGAAGGTGTTTTCTGCATGTTCCCACAAGTGTCCCCAGCAAGGTTGAACCCAGCTGCTCACTGTGGTAACACCCTTATGAACACACCCTCATGAACACACTCTCCCTCGTTTGTGCTCCTGGGATCCTTTCCCAAGTAAACTACCTGCCTCCGACTTCTTTTCTCAGGGTCTGTGTCTAAAGCACACACATCTGCATCCCTCTTAGGGTTCTGTCAGGGACACCTAGCTGGTGCCAAGTCCTTTAATAGAGGGGTATTCTTATGGGTACTAGTTTTAAAGGTGTCGGAAGAGCTGACAAGGTGAGCAACCAGAGATGAGATACAGAAGGAAGCTGTAATTACTGTTAGGACCAGACAGATAAAAGGTTTCCTTCCTCTCTTTTTTTTTTTTTAATTAGGTTTATTTATTTATCTATTTTTGGGGGAGGTACCTGGGATTGAACCCAGGACCTCAGGCACGCTAAGCACACGCTCTACCACTTGAGCTACACCCTCCCCTGGACCAGACAGATAAAAGGGAGTGGTGATGCTACCAGCGCCAGAGACCCTGGATGCCCTGTGGGAAACGGAGCGCCTGGTAGGGGTCTGGGGCGGGAAGGTGGGGAAGACTGCCTGAGCGGGGCTGGGACCAGAGCGGGGCTGTCCGGAAGCACTGCTTCTCTGCTGATGGGAGGGAAAAGAGTCTTGGTGCCAGTGCCTCCCATTGGCTGAACCGAGCCAGAAGCCAGTTGGCAGCGGGACCTGGGAAAGGCAGTTTGCAGGGAAGCATGGAAAGAGGAATGAAGAGCAAATAGGAGAATGCCCAGCACAATCTGAGGCCCTGCTTTGAGAAAGAAAAATCAGGGAGCAAGTCTGGTTAGGGCCTCACCCCCTCCCTTGAATCGAGATAAATGAGCACGCATATTCCCAGTCCCCGTGACAACCTCGCCACCTTCTTCATCTTCAGAACAGAGGAGTGGTGAAGACCCCGGGCTTTGGGTCCAAAGGCCTGTTGGCTGGAATTCCAAGTCACTTAACTTCTTCCAGCTTCCCTTTCTTGTCCACAAAATGGAGATGATAACGGAATCCGCCTCATGGGGTTGCTGTGGGGACTGAGTGACACGTTCCCTGCAAAGCAATCAGCACCGCGCCTGGCACATAGTAAGTGCCTAATAAATGTTCACTCTTATTGGAACATTTGAGAGTCAACTGTCACTGGAGTATCTGGAAACCCATTAAAATTCCTGCTCAAACTCACTTCTTCTTCAGCACTCAAACCCCCAACTCCCAGTCTAGAATCTCAGAATCTGCCTCCAGCCTCTACTTCATTGGCTTTATTATTTTTTGCTAAGTTTTTATTTTGCCTTCATTTTTTTTTTTAATGGAGGTACTGGGGATAGAACCCATGCTGAGCATGCGCTCTGCCACTGAGCTATTACCCCCCCCCCCACTTTCATTGCCTTTAAACAGAAAGAAAAAAACCCAAAAAACTTCTCCACTTTCACAGAAGTCCTGCCAGAACTGAAGGAGAAACCGCCTCCTCCACTGTCTTGGCTCACAACCCCCTCTCTGCAGCCCCCACCCCCTCCCTCTTCGGCCTGCCCGTCCTTCACAAGTAGCTTAGCAGTTTTGAGGATACAAAAACAGGAAATTATGCACCAGTCCTGACTAAAGCTAAAAACTCATGTGCAAACCCTTCATCAGACAGACTTTTCTCTCAAAAACCAGGGCCTTGAAAACTCAGGTCCCTGAGCCCAGATCTCTGGATTTGCTTAATCATTTCCTTTGCAAATGTATAACCTCTTTAACCATGAAGAAGAGATGGTGAGAAACAGGGAGGCGGGAGTTGAAATGTTCTAAGTCAACCGCAGAACGAGACAGGAAATTCTGGAATGGGGAGGTGGGGGTGGGGGGGGTGGGTGAGCTTTCTTTAATCCCTTGTGCCGTGGCAGCCTAGGATAGAAACTCGGGGAAAATGACCATGCTAGATTTTTTTTTTTTTTTTTTTTTGCTGTTGACTCTGACTCAGAGGGAAATGTTGGAGGGGCTAGAGACTATTAGAGCAGAGGAGCAGAAAGACTGAGTTGTCCCCCATCTGACCCTTTATTTGACTCAGGCAGCAGACATTTGCTCAGTGCCCATCTGCCCTGGCACTGCGCTGAGACGATGAGGTGGGCTCCCACGTGGCCACAATCACCTCCCGCTTGCTCAGTGCCGGGTGAGAAAGTCGCAGCAGCCACTGGAGGTGGAGGGTCTGAAGTGGGCCAAGCAAACCTGCTCTGTGGTTAAAGTCTCTAAAGACAATAATGAGTGGCTCCTCTGACCTTTCCTTCTCACTTTCTGAGTTTTCCCTGGCAATTCAGAGCTGTGTACTTTATTAATTCTTGTCTTTAGCAGTTTAGCAGATCAATGTTGTTAATCGTAGTAACGTTGATCCAGTATACAGAATGGGATGGGATGGATGGAGATGGAATAGATCTCATGATGTATTACAGGTAATATGGGTAATACTGATTTGAGAAAGGTTAGTTTTGACTATGAATATAGACTCAAGATATTTCTTAGCTTGGTTCATAATCAGAAAAGCTTAAAAGACTCTGGCTGCTACATAGTTTAGAAGTTTAAAAGTGTAGGTTCTGGACTCCACTGGTATGGGCTTGAGTCTTAGTAAGTATACTGGCTGTGTGAGACTGGGCAAGTTGACTAGCCTCTCTGGACTCAGTTACTTCAGGGAAGTGCAGTGTAATAAAGAGGAAAGTAAAATGTAATGTTGGCTATCGTAGCCTCTGAAGTTCTGGGGCTACTTATTTTCAGGAAGTGTCATTCTGTCCCCTGTGTCTTTCCTTTGGCCCCAGACTGCTGCTAATCTTCTGGGGCCTACACCTCTTAAGTAAAGGTACCCCTGTCTTAACCTCGCTCCCTCTGATGGCCTCATATCGCCTCAACCTCCAACTGTTATCTCCAGCATCATCTGGGGGAAAACCAAAGCCATTAAACACATAAAACTTCTCTTTGCAAAAATGTCCAAATGGCTAGTTGCAGACCATCTCAGCTACTGTAAATAACTGCAAAAGTTAGACAAAAAAATTTAAAAATTGGTCTGAAGGCCTCCTAGAACAGAGACACAGTTCTCTACTTCAAAAGAAAGCAACATTGAGACTGGAAAGTTGACTTTCAGCAGAACTGATGGAAGCCAAAATACAAAACTACTTTAAAAAGAATCCTAAGGAAAAAAATATGAAAATGAATATATGTATGTATATGCAATGTACATTGTGCTGTACACCAGAGATTGACACACTGTAACTGACTATACATCAATGAAAAAAAAAGAATTAAAAAAAAAATCCTAAAGGCTGAAAGTAAATAGCTGCAAATCTGTAATTCTGCACCCAATAAAAAATACTCATCAAAACTTAAGATGAATTTAAACATATTTCTAGATGATCCAAAACTGAGTGAATGAATTACCAGTGGACTCTAACCCAAAGAGAGACTAAAGAAAGTCCTTTAAGGAGAAAGAAAATAATCTCAGATGGAAGAATAAAGATTTAGGAAAAAATGAAGAGCAGCAGAAAGATAAGTGTGTTGATCAATCTAAATGAATATTGTCTGCATTAAAACGTAATAATGATGTCTTGTGAAGTTTAAAATATATGCAGAATTAAAATTTATGGCAGCAAAATAAGGAAGATAAGAGGAAAAGGGAATTAAGCATGTCCTAAGTTCCTTGTATTGCCTAAGAAGTAGTAAAAGCACTATTTTTATTAGACTCTAATAAGTTAAGGCTCATACTTGTAATCTGTAGGGTAATTTTAAAAAAAGAAAATATGGAGATCACAAGCTAATAGAGAAGAGAAACGGAATGATGTGGAAAAAGACCTTATTAATGTAAAAGGTCAAAGAGGGGAGAAAAGGGAACTTATAACAGACGGAAATAATTGAAAAGAGCTAGTAATATATTAATATTCTATTACTAATGTATGAGTAATTACATGAAATGTAAATAGACTAAATACTCCAATTAAAATACAGATTGTCTTACTAAATTAAAAAAATAACTATATTCTGATTACACTGAAATATAAACGTATAGAAAGGATAGTAACAGGCGAAGTTGATTTTCAGGTGAGAAGCAATAACTTAGCTAAATAGAGATATTTTATAATAAGTAGGATCAGTCCCACCAGAAAGATAGAACAGTTCCAAATCTACAAACTCTTGCTAATATAGCTTTGATGTAAAGCAGAAACCCCCAGCTCTAAAAGGAGAGATGGAGGCATCCACAGTCACGCTGGTAGGTGCCAACATTCCTAGATCGGTCACTAACAGACAAACTGACAAAAGCAAATCAATAGAAATTTTGAAATTTTGACCAACGCTGTTTACACTCTTGGTTTAACTGACATTTATGAACAAAGAAACCAATAACTGCATATATGTATAAAATATATATATATATTATTTCAAGTACGCATGGAATATTTACCAAAATTGACATGTGCTGGCCTATACAGGAGGCGTCACATTTAGAAGATGGGGCAGGCAGGGTTTGCTGTTGGATTGAATGTAAGTATGCGAGAAAGACAGAAGGCAAGGTTGACCTTGAAGGACTCAGTGCTCTGAAATCAAAAGTGACTGATTCTTGCTGCATAATTAGCATTTTGGAAATATAAGAGTGTGTGAGTCGGTGTGTGTGTGGGGGGGTGTTTGTACGAGCAGTCATAAGACAGGAATATTTATACGTGTGAGTCAACCTGGGGGTGAACCTGTGTCCTACTGCACATGAAGCAATTATTCAAACTTGGTTTCTGGAATATTCCCAGGGTGAACTGTGTCCCTGATTTGATCACTGTTTTCTCAGCTAGTGTTTGCTGATCTTGTGAACTAGGTTGGTATCACCTGTTTCAATTGGGAATGGTGGGCGCACAGAAAAATGTCTACGAAAGGCCCATGGAGTTGGCAGATGCTTCTGAAAAAATGAAGTGGATGCCTGAATTCCTGGCTGCTTTTTATCAAAGTGGGATTGGTGTATTGCTCAACCCACTGATTATCAGTTGTGAGTCTGGGCCTGGGAGAGAGAGACACAAGACAAGCAGAGAACACTCCAGTTTAGCTGAGGAAGCACCCACTCCCAAGGCCAAATAACAAAGAAACGCTGGAGGAAATCCCACATGCCTAGTTGTGTTCTGTACCCTTGTGCAATATGTTTGGAGTAGTAATTAAGAACATTCTAGAATTCATTTCTCCTGTGAGCTAGCTCTGAGACATTGGGCTTGTATAAAATACCCTGTCTCAGTTTTTTCCACTGTAAAATGGGAATGATATTACTGATAATAACATAATTGTAGAAGTAAATTAGATAAAATACACAGCCTGCTCAGAGCAGTGCCTGGATTAAGTTAGCCCAAAATTAGCATTTGCAACTTGTATCATCATGCTGCTTCAAATATTTCTTTCCTTTTTAAAAAAAAATATGAAATTGTATTTTTTAAAGATTATACTCCATTTATAGTTATTATAAAATACTGGCTACTTCCCCTGTGTTGTACAGTATATCCTTGTAGCTTATTTTATACGTACTGGTTTGTATCTCTTAATCCCCTCCCCCTGTATTTCCCCTCCCCCCTTCCCTCTCCCCACTGGTAACCACGAGTTTGTTCTATCTGTAAGTCTGTTTCTTTTTTGTTATATTAACTAGTTTGTTGTATTTTTTAGATTCCACATAAAAGTGATACCATACCATATCTGTCTTTGTCTGACTTATTTCACTTAGCATAATACCCTCCATGTCCATCCACGTTATTGCAAATGGCAGGATTTTATTCTTTTCTATGGCTGAGTAGTATTTCATTGTATATTTATACCACATCTTCATTATCTGTTCATCTGTTGTTGGACACTTAGGTTGCTTTCATATCTTGGCAATTTTAAATAATGCTGCTATGAACGTTGGGGTGCATGTATCTTTGCAAATTAGTGTTTTCATTTTTTTCAGATATACACCCAGGAGGGGAATTGCTGGGTCATACGGTAACTCTATTTTTAGTTTTTTGAGAACCCTCCATACTGTTTTCTACCATGGCTATGCCAGTTTATATTTCCACCAACAGTGGGGAGAGTTCCCTTTCCCCTCACCTTCTCCAGCATTTGTTATTTGTAGACTTTTTGATGATAGCCATGCTGACCGGTGCGAGGTGATAACTCTATGGTTTTGATTTACATTTTCCTGATAAGTCGTGATGTGGAGCATCTTTTCATGTGCCTGTTGGACATCTGTGTGTCCTCTTTGGACAAAAATCTATTCAAGTCTTTTGCCCATTTTTAAATCACGTTGTTTCTTGGATGTTGAATTGTATGAACTGTTTACGTATTTTGGATATTAACCCCTTACCCATCACATCATTTGCAGACATTTTTCTCCCATTCCGTAGATTGCCTTTTTGTTTTGTTAATGGTCTCCTTTGCTGTGCAAAAGATTTTAAGCTTAATTCAGTCCCTTTGAAACCATATATATGTATATACTTTTAATGCTGGGGGAGAATAAAGGTTAAACAGTTCATGATAATCCCATCTCCCTGACTTCCCAGTCTTATTTTCACATAGTCCCTTCAAATATTTTTATACTGATTATTTCATATTTATGAAAGTGCCTGGCATATAGCAGGTGGTCAATAAAATGCATACTGAGTGCCTGACTGATCAATTCAATGCAAACTATTTTGTGTTACACTTTGTGTACCTAAATTGTAATTATATATGATAATGTTATCATTATAGCATGTACATTCCCCTTATGTTTTTTCATAAGCTGTGTGATTATCATTTTTATGGCTCCAGGATATCTCAAGTCAACGTGCAAGCTTTGGCTGAGCGAAGCCATTTCTCTCTTGCTGTACTGACATATGCAGACTTACTACAGATCGCTCTGCTGAGACGCCACTACAGTAAACATAAAAGGTGGTTTGCCTCTTTTGTAAAATTTCCTAAGGCAATCGTAGACTACGTAATTAAACCTTCCAAGCTAAACCTTTAAGTTAGCTGAGAAGGGAGCCCCCAGAAAATTAAACCAATATGGGATTCCTTCCATAAGACCAAGTTGTAATGAAATGAACTCCACAAGGTGGTAAAAACCAAGTCTGAGCCTAGTTTCATTTTGAAATATTGCTTTTCACTCTTTCAAAAAAAAAGCAAAAGCAATACAGGACAGAAATAGACTCATAGACAGAGAATACAGACTTGTGGTTGCCAAGGGGGTGGAGGGTGGGAAGGGATAGACTGGGATTTCAAAATTGTAGAATAGATAAACAAGATTACACTGTATAGCACAGGGAAATATACACTAAATGTTATGATAACTCACAGAGAAAAAAATGTGACAATGAGTGTGTATATATCCATGAATGACTGAAAAATTGTGCCGAACACTGGAATTTGACACAACATTGTAAAATGATTATAAATCAATAAAAAATGTTAAAAAAAAAAAAAGAGCAAAAACAAAAACTGTATGAAAACCCACAATTTCCCCAACACAGACCAATCAAAGACATGAATATTTGGATGGATTCATAAACAAAAACAACACACTCACTCTTAGTAGATATATGTTAAAAAGAAAAAAAAAAAAAAGCTCATCAGAGCCCTGGCTGATTCAAAGATCTGCTTTAAAAAGCTACAGAGAAAAGTTCTCAGCCATGTATTATGTTTCCTGAAGCAGCGCCCCCCACGTCTTAGGAAGTGATGGGTGGATACACCCCTGTCATGGTGCTGGCAAAGCAGGGAGGAAGGAGGAATCACAGCAGTCCATTTAAGTGAGAGGCACTTACCTAGCAATGCAGAGACAGCCAGCCGCACCTTGGTGTTTACTTGTCACAGCAATGATGGGTGACTGCAAGCCTGGGGGACCAGAGTCGGGTCTCTGGAGCCAGGCTCCCAAGGGCATGAAAAGCACCTTTGCCACTTACTACGTTGTGATTGAAGCTAAGTTAGTAACTGACCAAGGCACGGTTCAGTCCCTGGTGTCCCTGTCTCCAAAGTCCCTGGGCTTCCATATATAATGCTACTCTCTCCAGACTGGTTGTTCTCCTATTTTGGTTGATCCCGAAGTTCACCGCAAAGGGGAGGAATGAAAGCGGGGAGGCCAAGAAGGTTATTGTTGTTCCCCTCTTGAGAGAAGATGTCAGCTGGGACTAGCATGGGTGCTGATGAGGTGGCGAGAAGTGGCCATTTTCAGGACTTCTTTGAATAAAACATGACAGGATAATACAAGCTATGTGGAATCTGGTCGTGAGCCTGAAAGGGGGCTTTGGCACACTGGCTAGGAGGTCGTAATGCTCAACAAATTGGTTCGTTGGTTCCAAATGGATGCCAGCCTGGAATTGGGAGGTTCAGCTTTTCACAGGAAAATCCGCAGGTTAACAAGAGCATCTTCCTCCACAAACTGTCCTTTCTTTTTCCATCCCATGAATGGCGACCCTCAAGTAGGGTGAGAAGAACATAAAAACAGGTAACCTGAGAATAAAGCCACTGACTTGATGATTATGACGTGTCCACTCTTTGGATTTTTATCCTATTTAATCTTCAAAGGAAGCCAACGAGGTGGGGATCTCCATCCCCATTTTACATGAGAAAACAGAAGTACAAAGAAGTCACAGAGTTGGCCGGAAGCCGCAGAGCTGTTGAGTTAAAAAAAAAAACTAAAAAACAAACAAACAAAAAAACACAAGGATTCCAACATGGGTTTGTTTGATTCCCAAATTTCCAGGCTTAATCACGAGGCTGTGTTGCTTCCTGCCATGTTGGTGGGAAGGAGGAAGATTCAGTGGGAGGGAGCGAGCCTCGTTCTCCCGTCCACATATTCTAGAACTCTATCAGGGTCAGTCTCAGGAGACGGGGGCCAGACCTCCGTGGCCAGCTTGTGACTCCAGGCTACTCAAGTTCTGTGTTTTTCTTGTAAATTTAAGAACACACAACAGCCCCTTGGGTTGTGAGGAGGGAAGGAGTTGACATTTGTCACCCAACGTTAGGGAAGTTGATTGTTTTAGGTCCTTTTTAACTGTGTGGATGCCTGACATTGACATTTGGGCGCAAGGGGCGGAGGAAAGTCTCTGAAAGGCTGCTTGAGGTCTGCTTTCCTGATCCTTCGCCAAACAGGAATCCTCTCTTGGCTGTCTTCCCTTGGAAGTCATTTTCAAACTACAGTTTTAAAAACGATTCCTATGAGGAATTATAAAAGCAATCATGTTTTCGATAGAAAATTGTTGTGTCAACAGAAATGCACGAAAAATAAAATCACCGATTTCCCCATCACCCAGAGAAGAGCACTGTTAACAACTGAATGTTTCCTTCTTTTTTTTTCCCTTATGCATATATATTTATTTTTGTAAGTGCGATTGTAAACTGAATATAAAGTTTTGTGGCATGCATTTTTTAAATGAAACATTACATTACCAGTATTTCCCCATGTTTTTAAATTTAAAAACTTGGAAAACATGATTTTTAATAACTACCTACAAGTCTACCCCCACCAATTATTATAACATTTAATCATTTCTCCACTGGTGGCCATTCCTTTTTATGCTATTTCAAGCAACATTTTATCCTTATGAATGTTTGGCTTTACACAGGTATCATGGTCCAATCCCACCAAACAATTTTAATCTCCCATCAAAATCCTTCTAGACGTTTCTACATCAGTAGAGCTGGGGGGAAAATCATAGGAATGATCTTGAATCAGAAGCAAACCCCATGCTCCACTGAAGAAGCAATACCCTGTAAGAAGTCGAAATGCCCTATTTTTTTTTTTTTTATTGAGGTATAGTCAGTTTACAATGCTGTGTCAATTTCTGGTGTAGAGCACAATTCTTCAGTTATACATGAATATACATGTATTTATTTTCATATTCTTTTTCGCCATGAGCTACTATAAGATATTGAATATATTTCCCTGTACTATATTAAAATGCCCTATTATTGAGATTTTCCAGTCATCCCAGTTAAAAGCCAACCAATAAACAACTTTCCTTGACCCTCCCCCGACCGAGCCTTTTTGTAGCCTAGCGTTCCTCTTTCCCTTTGCTTCAGTTTCTGCCTCTTAACCTCCCATCCACCCCTCAGGATGCTGCCATCTCTTTTCCATACACATTGCCCTGCTGTAACAGTGTTGCAAAACACCAGGTGCACTGAACTATGCTTTCAATTAATTTTTAACTGCACAAGTGATACAGAAAGGCATCTTCCTAGTTAAAATATTTAATCACTTAAAGATAAAGGTAGAGTCCCTGGTAAACACCCATCCCTCATCTTGGAAACTTTCTCCTTCAACAAGGATAGCTAGCGTTGCAGGTATGGTGGGGGCGCTGGGGCGGGGGCTGATTCAGGTCCTGTACCTACACATACAGAGAGACCGAGAGAAAGAGAGGGAGACAAAACACGTGCCAGGTAGTACTTGCTTTGTTGGGAAGTTTCTTAGTGTATCTTATCTTTCAAAGTGTTTCTTGTGTCTCCTTGGCTCAGAAATACCGTGGACCATAGTTTATTTACCTGTAGTGTTACAGAAAAATGTGTTACAGCTCAGTTGTGACAGCAACATGGATCCGGGCGAGAGACCAAGCAGCACTCAGAGTTGGAAAACTCAGGTTTATCACGCCACTGTGCCCAGAGGAGTTAACACTCCAAGCTCTGGACCCTGCCTGTAAGGTTACGCAGGCTTTTATAGGCTGCCAGTTTATACTTTGCAACATCATATGCAAATAAGGTATAACAAAAGTTGACTAATTAGGAAAAAGCTTTGTAGAAATGGCCCAATCAGGAGAGAAATAACCAATCAAGAGTGAGCTCCATGCAAATGAGGTACTACAAACGGACCAATCAAAAGTTAGGGAAATGGACCAATCAGGAGTGAAGGAAATAACCAATCAGGAGTGAGCTCGGGGAACCAATAGAATTTTAGGGGTAAGTAAGGCCTTTCAGAGGCAAAAAGTGAGAGAGTGCCTCTGGGCCAGGGAACCAGATGGTGCTGGCAGGAGAGCAGTGGCCCTGCGTGGGGGTCCTGCTGGTCTTTTTATGGGGCTTCCCACCTCAGTAGCTCTACAAATAGACAGTAGGTGGCTTCTAGTTCCTTACTGTCACAAACAAGGATGCAGGAAAGAGTATACTTGACCCCGTCTCTCTGGGCACTTGTGTGGGAATCTCACTACTCTAGGGCAAACGCAGAGACTGGACCTCCAGGCCGCTGAGCGCTCACTTCTTCCCGTTAATGTTCACACATGCTGATGAATCACCGCCTCCAAGGTGGCGGCACCAGTTTACATGAACAGCTGGTGTCAGTCCTTCTACGCTGAGTTCTTCCGTAGCATGGCACAGTCATACTATCTCTCCTACTTCTTTTTTCTTTTAAATTGAAATATGGTTGATTTACAATATTGTGTTAGTTTCAGGTGTACAGCAAAGTAATTCAGTTATAATTATATTATTTTCAGATCACTCTCCATTATAGGTTATTACCAGATATTGAATATAGTTCCCTGTGCTAGCCAGTAGGACCTTGTTGTTTATCTTTTTTATGTATGGTAGTTTGTATCTGTTAATCTCATTCTCCTAATTTATCCTTTCCCTCTTCCGCTCCTCCCTTTCCCCTTTGGAAAACAAATCATCTGTTTGTTTTCTACATCTGTGAGTCTGTTTCTGTTATGTAAGAATGTTCGTTTGTATTATTTTTTAGATTCCACATATAAGTGATACTATCTGACTTACTTCACTTAGTATGCTCATCTCTAGGTCCATCCATGTTGCTACAAACAGCAATTTTCATTCTTTTTTATGGCTGAGTAATATTCTGTTGTATTTATAGACCACATCTTCTTTATCCATTCATCTGTTGATGGACACTTAGGTGGTTTCCATGTCTTGGCTATTGTAAACAGTGCTACTATAAACACTGGAGTGCATGTATTTTTTCTAATTAGTGTTTTTGTCTTTTCTGGATATATGCCCAGGATTGGGATTGCTGGATCATATGGTAACTCTATTTTTATTTTTTCAGGAACCTCCATACTGTTTTCCATGGTGGCTGCACCAATTTATATTCCTACCAACAGTGTTTATCTTTTCCCCACACCCTCTCCAGCATTCATTATTTGTAGACTTTCTGATGACGGCCCTTCTGACCAGAATGAGGTGATACCTAACTGTGGTTTTGATTTGCATTTCTCTCATAACTAGCAATGTTAAGCATATTTTCATGTGCCTATTGTCCATCTGCATGTCTTCTTTGGAGAAATGTCTACTCAAGTCTTCTGCCCTTTTTATTGGATTGTTTGGTTTTTGATGTTGAGTTGTATAAGCTGTTTGTATATTCTGGATATTAAGCCCCTGTCCATAGCATCATTTGCAAATATTTTCTCCCATCCTGTATGTCATTTTGTTTTGTTGATGGTTTCCTTTGCTGTGCAAAAACTTTTAAGTTTGACTAGGTCCTATTTGTTTATTTTTGCTTTTATCTCTTTTGCTTTGGGAGACTGATCTAAGAAAATACTGCTCCAGTTTATGTCCAAGAATGTCTTGCCTGTGTTCTCTTCTAGGAGTTTTATGGTGTCGTGTCTTATATTTAGGTCTTTAAACCATTTGGGGTTTGTGTTTGTGTGTGATGTGAGGGAGTACTGACCCTTCTACCTTTCACTCTGCTTCTCCTTCCTGTTGCTTTTTCGTTCTCCCAGCCTGTCTTTTCTAAACCCCCTTTGAAATCTTCCTCTACTCTCTCTGTCCTAAAATGTAGCCGTTGCCTGGAATCCCTCACTTCGTGTTCTGCCTGAGTGATCCCCTGTATTCCTGTGACTTGCACAACTGGCTCCCTCAGGGGTCACAGACTCAAATACGTGTAGGAGTCAGGGGGGTAAAATAAACCCTGGGGAGTCCAGGCACCTCTTCCCCACCACCCAGGCCCCGACCCACCCCCAACTCTAGACGTGGTTGCTTTCTTGGAATCTCTGTTTAATAATATTCTCAGGTAATTTTTTTTTCAAAAGGATTTGGAAATCTAGACTAGAATGTCAAATGCTCACATATTTTAAGAATTGGAATTTAAAAGAAATTCTAGTACCATGTGGTCCACAAAACACACCTATGAGGATGATTCAGCTGCCAAGATGCCAGATGATTACTTCTATCTCAAATAAAACCTGTCTCTTTCTCCAATTCCCCTTGTCCTTACTTGGGCCTGTCCCTTATCCGGTCTATCACTAATCCTCTGATTCTGCCTGGGAAATTGTGCCGGAATCCAGCCCAGCCTTCTGTCCTCATGCCTGAGTTCCAGAACTCACCAAATCTCACCCTGACTGTGACTGCGATGTGTTAGAGCATTCTAGGTGGCCTTCCTGCCACCCACTGATACCCCACTGCCCCCACCCGTGTGCTACCCTCCTCGCCATTCTAGAGAGTTCACACCCCATGACCTGCTCAGATAGCCTTACTAGCGCCATGTTGCTCATGAAGCAAAGTTGCCAACAGCAGCCACATTTGATCAGCCCTTGGTCCAGCATTATAAGATTTGACCCAATGTTATCAAATTGGAGTTCATGTAAACATTCAGATACTGGGCTTCTCCTGGAAGATCTGGCTGGCTGGCAGCACTGGATCTGCGGTCTCACATGGAATTAATTGGCTGGCCCCCAGCAGCAGTGGGGAGTTGGGGGCTTTGCCCCCATCCCTACTTTCTCACCCCATCCAGCCTCATGTACTTGTGTTACTGCCTGACCCTGAACCACAGGCTGAATTTCAACCTGTTAGTGTGATGATCTCGCCCCTCTGCCCCACTCTCACCCTGCCTCGACTCCCTCAGCCCCTCCCTTCAACTTCCTTTCTTCCCCCTTTCCCGACTCACAAAGAAATTGTTTCAGACCTGACTCTCAGCACCACTCAAATACTGTAACTGTTTTAGTTACTTAAACCAAGGTAGACACACTTGAGGTCTTCCCTTTGGTTCAGTAAATCTCCCTTCAAATCACTAATGAAGTTGAACTTGCTGTAGACAGTGCGTTTCAGGCTGAAGAAACTCCTACTGAAGCTCTGCAGTCTGTTCTCAGGAATGTCCCGCTCAGCTCACATTCTACTGGCAGGGGACTGGGGGCTGAAGGACAAAGGCACTGCTACTTCACGTGAACCCCCAGGAGAAATGTCCTGAAGACTGTCGGGCAGTAGGAATGCAGCTCACCCTCGTGGAGAAAACCCACAGAGACACATACGCTCCTCTTAACTGATTTTCTTCCTTGAGACGTGTATTTAACAGTGGGCCTGAGCACTGTTTTGCCACATAGTAATTAGTGATAAATAAATCGTTCAGAAAGACTGAGTAAGGATTATTTTTACAAAACGAGATTTAAAATTTTGTTTGTTTGAAGATGCTTTGAAGTGGTAAAGTCTACTCAATGCCTATCCCATATCCAGTCTCCCTTCTTTCTTATTAACAGAATGCCAACTCTAATGGAGGAGATGGGGGAGACTAAAAACTTCAGCATTAAAAATAACATTTCACAGGGGGGGGTATAGCTCAAGTGGTAGAGCGCAGGCATAGCATGCATGAGGTCCTGGGTTTAACACCCAGTACCTCCTCTGAAAATACATAAGTAAATAAACCTAATTACCTCCCCTCTAAAAATTATTTTTTAAAAACATTTTTAAAAACTACATTTCCCAGCATCCTTTGCAACCTGGGGCCATTTAACATGGCACTGGCCAAGAAGTCAGAAGTAATTGGGTGGACTTCCCATAAATCTCCTTAAGGTTTGGGGTGGGGAGGTGTGGTCAAGACTCAGGTGATCTCTTGCCATTCTCCTTTTCTGCTAGCTGAAAAACTGTGATTATGGGAAAAGGATCCACAATTTTAGCCTTAAAATCCATCCTACACCAACACATTACATACTACATCAACATATTTTTCTCACTAAATGGGAAAAATTCATTTTATTTAGGCATCTGGAATTTAGGTTTTCTCTCATAGGCAGGTAAACTATATTCTATTCAAAGCTACTTTGAAAAAGCAGGGAGAAAAAACATTTCCACCTCTGGCTAGCTCACCAAAAAAATCACCAGAAGGGACTAATTAAGGGACAGCTGTAAATATTCCTTTACCCATAGTATCTCAAATTCTTAATGTGCTATTTTAACATTTTCTGTCTTTCGGCCCAAGTGCAATCTAATGGGAAATTTAGCAACTGTGCACATATAATAAAGAGTGATATAAAGAACTGACCATCTGAAATATTTAAACCCAAATCTTTAGTCCCATTTTGGCTGAAAGCAAGATGTTCCTTTCAGCGGCAAGAGCCCCTCAGCCTCCCACTTCACTCTGTCTATGTGACTCAACCTGACTGAGGTCCCACTGACATTCTGGATTTTTTCAGTGATCTCCTTTCCTTAATAAATTCAAGATAGCCCTACAAATCGCAAACAGCTTATAATGGTGTTACTGTTTCTGGGCTAAATCAGGGAAGCAGCCCTGGCCAGTAGCTACGTCTTGGATTTCTGAATAACGGCTTCAATTCCCCGCTTGTTTCTCAGTGAGCGTAGGCCTGACCTCTGGGCATGGCTGAACATTACTCATAGTCAAACGGAGAGTTTCAACGCTGACCGTGTGTGCTGTATCTTCTTTCTTGCTGGCAGATTATTCAAATACCATGGAGTTGAAGTCAGGTTGTCCCAGAGCCCACTGAATCTTTGCCCCAAAAGTCCTCATAGGGGCCCTTCCTTGAAGAGCTTCCTTTGCTATACTGTAATCTGTGTCTCAGTGAAAATGTGATGATTGGATGTTTTCAGCCTGATTCTTTTCTCCTGCCTCATGTCCCCTGGAGATCCCGCTGCCTCCTTATAAGAGCCATGTGTATCTTATCTCTTCCAGTGCAGTTGCTAAAACCAGAAAGCAGCCTGGAAAACATTTCCCCAAACTGTACTGTTTTCCATCATTTCTTTCTGACACCTCCAGATAACTTGTTAGCATGCCGTCTTCCCCTATTCAGCACTGCCCCAGTGGGTGTTGGGGGACTCAATGACATCACCCAGGAATTTATAATTAGAAACAAAAATATCTCTTTCCATATCTAGAACACCAGGAGACAACCAAAGAAATTTTCAAAGTTGTTAGTGAAACCCCAAATGTAAGAGGTCTTTTCTGATCAGCCGGAAACTCCACTGGCTTTTGGGACACTACCAGGAAGGCACTGGGAACAGCAAATAATCTTTCCAACTGCTGATTCCAGTGCCACACGCCAGGGTGGACCCAAGACCTGGGGTTAGCCTTGAATGTTTGACAGGAAATGTCATGCGATCTTGGCTGTCTCCAGGCAAAGCTGTGTTTCTCGAAGTTCCTGGAAGTCTTCAAGAAATGGTCTGAATTTCTGCCACCGCGGAGATACAGCATGAGTGATTTTTGATGAATGACTTTATTTGTTCAACAAATTCTTATTGAGGATCTTTCTCAGTAAGTTTTATGTCTGGATTCTGGTCTTTTCCTGTGAAAAATATGACCGGAGTTCTTCTGCCTAATACACTAGCCACTAAACACATGCAATGATTTAAATTTAAATTAAGAAAGATGAAAGGAAGTTACAAATTCATCTCCAGGGTTGCATTAGCCACGCCTCAAATGCCCAGTAGCCACATGGGGCTGGTATTACCATACTGGGCAACACAGATCTGGAATTTTTTTTTTTTTTTTATCATCGTAGAAAGTTCTTTTTGGACAGTGCTGGGCTAGAGTCTGACCTTACTGGGGCTCTCCTGGATTCCACCTACTGAGCTGGTGTCATCATTAGCACTTTCTTTTACTCTCCAAGTTAGGAAATAATTTGAGAATGGAAATGAACTTGGTCACCGTCTCCTTGCAGCGCCCCACCCCCCACCAGGACTTCCTTTGCCAGGACTTCCTTGAGACCCCAAATCCTTTGCTTTGATGAAAAAGTTGGCAATGTCAGCAAGTCCCCTGCCCTTTTCCCCAATTGTCTCTCACCTGTCAAATTCAACAGTATCTATTAAAAGGAAAAAAAAAATTCACGTGAAGAAATTGTCAGTTCTCCCAAGATGAATGATTTACTTGTAAGCAGTTTCAGTTTTGGTTTTTAGTTTCCCTTGCCTGAAAGAGCTCAGGTTGGCCCCAGTGGCCCCGAGTGATGCCGGTGGGTCACACCAGGCGGGGAGGCAGGCCCCACCCATCTTGGCCCCTGACCCCCGGGCGCGGCCTCTATTCCCGAGACCTCGCAGCGCAGGGGCCCGGCCGGCCAGCAGCGCGCTTCCCTGCTCGCCCAGCAGAGGGCATCTGAGTATAATATTCTCGGGAAAGAATATTTACACAATCATTAGGTTTTTGGGTTTTTTTTTCCTTCCAGTGTTACTTTTTTTGTGAGCAGCAATCTGAGGTGCCAGATTATATAGGTCACCTTAAGGACATGTCATCAGAGCGTGGAGATAAGAGCCGTTGGGCTGGTTGGGGAACCGCACGCGCGCGCCCAGCGCTGGCAGCCGCGGTGCAAACGCGGCGACACCATTTTGCAGAACGGAGCTCCGAGGGAAGGATCTCGGCTGTGCTCCATGCAGTCCCTGCCGCCCCGCGAGCCAGGGCTGGAGGGCTGGAGGGCTGGAGGCCGCCCCCGGGAGCTCCCCACCGATGCTGGCTTTGCTGCTTGTGGGGATTCTGGAATCAGCCTGGCATCTCACACCCCGGCCGGCGAACAAAATGGTGGGGACTGGAAGGAGGTGGCTGCAGGGACCAGATGTGGACTTGTGTGCAACTGGCCTAGCCGCCGCTCTCCACACCACCCTCAACATTCCAGTACCTGTCCATCTCTCTGCCATCTAGCATCTGTCTCAGTCTTTCTTTCTCTCCCTCCTCCATCTCTCTCCCTCTCAGTCTCTCTCCCCTCCCCCATTTCTCTCTGTCTTCCCCAGTCTCTCTCTCAATCTATTTCTCTCCCTCCCCCACCCCCACCCCCATCTCCCTCTCTCCTCATTCTTCGCGCCACATCCTCTGCCAGCAGTGTCCCCCTCCCCCTACGGCAGGGGGCCCAAATTCCCAGTGATTAGCTGCCTGCTCTCCGCCCCTCGGAGTTACTAATTCATTACTGAGCACAGTTTGTGATTTGTTTTTCTGTATCTAAGAGGTGCGGAGGCAAGTTTGGGTTTGGGTTATTTTGTTTGCCTGTTTGGGTGCCATGAACATGTTTATGAGATTAAAAAAGCTCCTTTCTGAGTGGACGTTCATCGCCCTTTTTAAGATTCCTGGAAAAGCTTTCTGAAGGGGCTTCTCAGGGGCAAGCCCCCAGCACTACTCCGTTGCGCCTGTCCGGAGGAGACAAGCCTTCGAGCCTGCGGCTGGTCTCCTGGGGTCGAGTGATCTGGCGGCTGCAGTCTCAGTTTCCTTTTCTGTAATAATCGCTCCTTCCTTAAGGAATAAGTGAGACAGGGCAGGTAAAGCGCTTACGGAAGGCGTGGCATGGGTTCGCTGAACACCAGCGAGCGCTAGTTTATTATTTCTTTGCCTTGAGCTCCTTCCAGGAGGCTAGAGCTTGGCTTCTGAGCGCAAACACTTGATGGAAGGAGCGTTGTATTTACCTGAGCTGGGAACCTGCGGGAGAGGCTTGGCCCCACCTCACCTGTGTGACTGTGACTTCCTCTGCGCGTCATGGCTTTGTGATTCAGTTTCTCTCTGAATGAAACAAACACTCTTTCCTTACCACCCCTCGGAGACTGCTGATAAAACACACGCAACACACCTTTGTGGAGCCCTTAAGCGCCCGCCGCGGCCCTCCTCACCGCCACGCACCGCAGGGCGCCTGGGGCAGCACCAGGGCTCACCTCCGTACCAACTGTGCCTCCTTCCACGCCCCAGCTGTGCTCGACCAGGTAGCCGATAAGGGTGCCCTACAGGATATGTAACACCAGGCGTGGGTAAGCGTGAAGTCAGGAGTAAGGGACAAAGATCCATAAATAGAGGATGGAGAGAGAGAATTGATAAATGACAGATAAATAGGTAGGTGATAGATAAATGGATGGACAGATAGATTGACAGATGATAGGTGGTTGATAGGTAGGTAGAGAGATGAAACAGGTAGATAGATAGACAGACAGATAGATAGATAGATAGATAGATAGATAGATAGATAGATAAATGAGAGAGAGAGACAGACAAACAGGAGACAAACAGAGCTGGACCAGGCATCACATTGTACCTGCGGAGCTGAATAGCTCCGTGACCATGGGCAAATCACCTCATCTCTCTGCGTGTCCACTTTTCCATTTGAAACCAGGCATTGCTGGGTGGTACCCACCTCTGGAGCCGGCGGGGTGACCAGCCGGCAGGTGCTCTGGCCTGTGCTGGTGCATGGTCAGCGTGGGTTTTCTCAGCAGGCAACCAGTGGCTCAGCTGAAGGCTAGCGAGGAAGGGGTTCACCTCCCCAAGAAAGAAAGAGAACACCTTGAAAGGAAAGAACATAATTGTAGCATATAATACTGCGTGTCAGGTCAAGGATAGGATTCTGTTCAATGGTTTAGTATATTTTTCTTTTGAACTTCATCTGGGGTTGGGGAGAGGGGCCCATCGGTACCTCTCAGATGGCCTTGCACATTGTTAGGGCTCAACTCTGAGATTAGGTTCATCTAAAGGGCCAGTGACACAGCCGGCCCAGAGGGAGAGGGCTAGGGTGGAGGACACACACCATGCGACAGGGGCAAGGATAATGCATGATGTCTCCTGCCTACGTTGGGGGACAGGAGGGGGAGGGAAGACAAAGTGACCTTGCAAACAGGAGCCCAGACCTCCTGCCCATGTCCTGCTCACATTTACCCCCAAACAGAGCGGATGTGGCAGTAGCTGAAGGAAGCAGTTTTCATTTCAGACACATCCACATCTCCTGCTTCACCAATTCCCCAGACGCCTGCTTAAATTTTACTAGGCTCCTAAAAATGGTCTTACCAGGCTGTGGGTCCGAATCCTGAGGCCACACTGTGGGATCAGCCCCATTATCCCACCCCTGCCCCACTGAGGAGGAAGCAGGAGCCCAGGGAGACTGAGCGATTGTTATGTCCCACAGCCAAGGGCCAGAGGGCCAGTGTCTTAGCTCTCCTCCTTCCCTAAGGCTTTCCTGCCTCTGATACTTTTTCACTTGGGTCAAGTTATCAGGTCCTTATAGCTGAGATTTGTCTTACCTGCTTCTTAAACCTCAACTCAAACTGACTTAAGCAAAGTAGGAGTTTGTTGGCTTATATAACTTAAAGATCTAGGAGGTGATAGCTTCAGGCATGGCTGGATCCAGGACCCAGGCTCAAACCATATCCACCAAGCTCATCTCTTTTTCTGTTTTCTTCTATCTTGGCTTCACTCTTGGGTAGGTCCCCTTTCTAGGGGTGTCCCTGGTAACTTCACATTTACATTCTCTCAGTTTTAAGTCCCAGTGGAAATAAAACACCTCTTTGCCAACAATTCCTGCAAAAGTCTTAGCCCAGGTCTCATCTGATCAACTTAGGCCATTCATGAATGGATCAATTTGCCAAGCCTGGGAAATAACGTTCATCCCTGAAGTCAGGATTCAGGGTCAGCCTCCCTCCAAACCATGTGAGCTGCAGGCGAGGGTGATGGTAGCCAGAGAAAGGCCAGGGGGCTTTTTCCCATAGGATGGAAAGCAGATGCTGTGTAAACAAAATCTATAAATGCCCCTGACACGCAGTAAGTGCTTGATATACTTTAGCTATTAAACGGAGCAGCTGACCGAAAGTTAAAGACCACTGGGGATCGTTGAAGCTTCAGAATCTTTAAGCTGGTGGTTCTTTGTCTTTGTGGTTCTTTACCTTAAAACTCTTCCATCCCTGAGCCCCACCGTCAGGTTCTGATTCAGTGGATCTGGGATGGGGTCTGCCCAACAGCGGGTGTTAAAGACACCCCGGAGAATGTAATGCACAAAGCTGAAAACTGCTGCTTTAAGCTAATACTTACGCTTGGCTGGTGCCCACAAATCTCTTAAACATAGCACCACATCCTTTAAGACCCAAGGAATTATTAGGAAGAAACGATTATATGTGAAGCTTCGATGCAGAATTTGGAAATCTCTCCATGTTATTTCTTCCAGTGCCCCATGTGCCACTCTGGTGGGAGCTAAAAAATAAATGCAGAGTAGAACTGAGCTTAGGTTTGTGTGTGTCTGTGCGTCTGTGTCTTGTGTGTGTCTGTGCATCTGTGTGTCTGTGTGCACTCGTCCCTTGTGATTACACAAAACCTTCCTTTGTGTGATTAAATCAGCCACACAGATGACTCAGGAACTTAATTAATGCTGAGTCATATGCCTCCTTGTTTTTTCAACTTTCTTCCTCCCTCCCCCACCTCATGTCATCCACAAACATGGGATTAAAGGTTGTGGGTGTTTAACATCACCAGTGACAGACAGATGGACATCACGTGCCTGCAGAGCTGATATCCTGAGAAGGATACAGCACCCTCCCTGCCCCTCATTCCAGCCCAGAGTGTGTAACCTACACCGAGTCACAAGGAAACATTAGACAAACACAAATTGAGGAACATTCTATTACAATGGTGCAGGTGGCCTGTGAAGGATTGTAGTCTTCATGCTAATATCACAAAAGACGTGTGTGTGTGTGTGTGTGTGTGTGTGTGTGTGTGTGTAGAGAGAGACAAAATGATCCAGCAAATGGAGTAAAACATTAATAATATTAATAGGTAAATATGACAAAGGGTATACAGGTTATCTATAAGATTTCTGTATTTGCAACTTAGTGGGTAAATTTGAAATTATTTTCAAGTAAAAAATGTTTTAAAAGCTGGGGACAGAGAAAGACTGTAAACAATAAACAGAATGTTCGTTTAGTTGAAATGTGGAAGTACACTTGGTGACTCATCAAGATTAAGAATTCCAAACACACGCACGCACACACCCCCCTCTCCATGTATCAAAGTCAGACTTCCTACTAATAATGTTGCAACAAAGTGTGTTACAGCTCAGTTGTGGCAGCAACCTGGATCCGGGTGAGAGACCAAGCAGCACTCGGAGAGTTGGAGAACTCAGGTTTATTATGCCAGTGGACCCAGAGGAGTTAACACTCCAAGCTCTGGACCCCGTCTGTAGGGTTACACAGGCTTTTATAGGCTGCCAGTTTACACTTTGCAACATCATATGCAAATAAGGTGTAACAAAGTTGATTACTTAGGAACCAGCTTTGTAGAAATAGACCAATCAAGAGTGACAGAAATGAACCAACCAGGAGTGAGCTACATGCAAATGAGGTGCTACAAATGGACCAATCAGGAGTTAGCTCAGGGAACCAATAGAATCTTAGGGGTAAGTTCCACTTCCTCATTGTAAGCCATTTTAGAGGCAAAATGTGAGATAAAGACCCTGCGCCAGGGAACTGGATGGTGCTGGCAGGAGAGTAGTGGCCCTGCCTAGGGGTCCTGCTGGTCTTTTTCATGGGGCTTCTCACCTCAATAAAAGGAAGCATTCCTGTTTGCACCAAGACAGTCAAAATATAAAGTTTGTTCCTTAACATTTTCATAAATTCTCCCCAATCAGGGGCTTTACAGGAAGCTGCCAGATGGCATAGCCACACCCCAGCGGTTTCTCAGGACTCTAGAAGTTTCTGAAATACAGGCCACTAAGTGACACTGAAGGACACACAGCCTTTTAAAAACAGAGATCAATCTTCTCACTCCTCCTCCTTAAAGCTTCCCAGTGGTGCCTATTGACCCTTAGAATACAATCCAAACTTTCAACCTCTGGCTCACGAAACCCCATAGGTCTTTTTTCTGTGTTGGGTTTTTGTCTCAAAGACTCTTCCACATTAGCCTGCTTTTTGGTTCTCAAACACGCCGAGCCCTTTCTTACCTCAGGGACTTTGCACGTGCTGTTCCTGATCCTGGGAAGCTCTTATCCAGTGCTTCACATAACTGCCTTCATCTTCTAAGATGATTTCAGTCTCAATGCCACCTGTTGTCCAGCTCCATTTATCACAGAAATAACCCCTATGTGCAGTTTTTTTTTTTTTTTAAAAAAGCTCCATACAAATAGGGTGCAGAAACTTTATCTGAACATTTCCCACTCTGCTCAGGCTCTGGGCTCTTCTTTTTCTTTCTGCCCTGAAGAGGATACTGTTGCTCCTCTCAACCCCTCCCCCTCACTCTCACCCTCTCAGGGAGCCCTTCTCTCAACAGCCTCCTCCTTCCTTTGTTTTATTTTTCTTTCCAGCACTTATTACTGTCTGACTGCACACACACGGAGTATGTGTCAGACAAATATAATCTACACAGATTTCTGTTTCTCATTCCATCTCCCCAACCCCCTGTAGATTACAAACTCCACAAAGGCAGGGAATTGTATATTTTTATCATCACTGTGTCCCAGCTCCTAGAGCCAAGCCTGGCATAACAGACACTCTAGAGTATTTCTTGAATGAATCAGTGAACAAATGAACAGGACTGGATACACAGTTGGCACTCCATAAATGAGCCCTGGAAAGAAGAACAAAATTGGAAGACTTCGAGTACTTGAGTTCAAGACTTAACTATAAAGCTACAATAACCAAGACAGGGTTTTTATTGATAAAAGGAAAGATTTGTAGATCAGTGGAACATCCAGAAATATACCCACACAAATATGATCAATTGATGTTATAAAAAGGTAGCAATTTAATGGGAAAATGGTAGTCATTTTAACAAATGATGCTGGAACAATTGAGTATCTGTATGAAAAAATAATGAACCTTGACCCTTTCCTCACAGGATACATCGAATATTAATTTGAAATGGACCAATGAGCTCATAGACCTAAATGTGAGACATAAACTTACAAAACTTTTAGAAGACTGTGGGAGAAAAATCTTTATGACCTTAGGTTAGGCAGATATTTCTTACGACACAAGATCACCTGTATAAAAGAAAAAATGGATAAACTAGTCCTCATAAAAATGAAAAACGTTTGATCTTCAAAGGACACTATTAAGAAAATGAAAAAGCAAGTCACAAGTGTAGAAAATATTTGCAAAGCATATGTTTGATAAAAGGCTCGAATCTAGAATATATAAAGAATGCCTTATATTTTCTAGATATATAAATAATAAGACAAAATTTTTTTCAGTGGAAAAAATGTTTAAGCAAACACTGCACCAAAGAAGAAATAAGAATATCAAATAAGCACATGTACAGATGATCGGTATCATCGGTCGTTAGGGAGACAGACATTAAAACCACAACTGAGATATCACCACTCTCCCACTAGAATGGCTAAAATTTTAAAGATTGATAATACCAGCTGTCGGCAAGGGTGTGGAGCAATTGGAACTTCCATCCAGGGCTGATGGGAATGCAAAATGGTGCGGCCACTTGCTCCAGCAGTTCGGTGTCTCTGATAAAGTGGAACATACACTCAGCACAAGACCCAGCAATCCCACTCCCAAGGCGTCACCGAGACAAATGAAAGCATCCGTCTACGCAAAAACTTGTGCTACGTCATTCATAGCAGCTCTTTTTATAAAAGCCCCAAACTAGAAATAACCTGAAGGTCCATCCACTGATGAAGAAATACACAGATTGCTGTACATCCCTACGATGGGCTAGGACACAGCAGCGTAAGAGAAGGCATTACTAACACGCTCAGGAACATGCGTGAATCTCAAAAAGACGCTCAGGGCAAGACACGTATGATATGACATTCTAGAAGAGGCCAAACAAATCAGTGACTGCCAAGGTTGTAGCGATGGTTACAGGGCGATATGTCTTTGTCCGAATTCCGAACAAGACTTAACATGGGTGCGTTGTGTTGCATGTAAATCAGACTACAATAAGATACAAGCATGCTGGATTGAAAAAAAAACATATTTCTGGCAACTGTGATATTTCTTCCCTTTTCCACTTTTGGAGAAGCGCCACCCTCAGCAGCCGGTGCCTGTCTCTGCTGACGTTTTTGTTAAGCTGCTGGGTCACCCTAACCTCCTCTGCTGTTGTCAGAGGGCAGATAATAGCAATGACTAATGCTCACGCCTTGACCCAGTCAGGGACCTTGGCCTCCTCATCCGTAAAATGGGATCATCGTAATGTCTGCCTTGAGGCTTGTTTGGGGGAGGGGGGTAATCCATATTGAGTATGACTTGGTTGGTGCTCAGTACATATTGGCAAGCACTATACTGACTATAGGTTGGACATTTAGTCACATGCCCAGTCCTGTGCTCAGCCCTTTGGAGACGTGATTCCATCTCACCCTCACCTACTTACTCCGCTATTACAGGTGAGGCTAAGGATCAGACCAGTGGACGGACAGAAGGTCACACGGCTGGAAAGTGGTGAGAGTTGGGATTCAAATCCAGACCTGCCTGACGGCACGTGCGCTCAGAAGAGCTGCAGGAATCCTGCTCTGATCATCACTGCTCTCCTTTCTCCTCTTTCGCTTCTGTTCTTGACTCACCAGGAGTCATTTCCTGTCTCAGTAGATCCTTCAGTGGCCTCTCTGCCCACTGAGGCCTCCACCTACCAGGACGGCGCATCCTTTACTGGTGTCTTGCTGAAGGAGTATCACATCAGATGGGAAGCTTTGATAGTCTTCTCTTCAGAGAGGACTTCCCTGACCGCTCTCTCTCCTTTCATTCCTGTGTTGCTCCTCGTGGCGTTCACCCCCTCTTCCATGGTATAGTATCATTTTTGCTGATTGTCAACACACACACACACACACACCCCTCCCTGTCCTCATCCTCCAACCCCCACGTAGAATGGAAGCTCCCTGTGGGCAGGGACTGAATCTGGGTGGAGTGGGGTTTTCCCCCCCGCCACTCTTTCCCTAGTACTTAGACGGCTCACATGGAACTGGTAGGATCATAAAGTTGTAGAAGGAACTTGTAAGGCCCTCATCCAAGGCTTACATTTTTATAGATGGGGAGACCCAGAGAGGTTAAGTGACTTCCCCAAGGTCACACAGCTGGCTGGAGCAAAGCCACAAAGGCAGCATTGAATTCCTTTGGATCCCCATCAAGTGACGGTTCTACTTTAAGCTGCCCTCATTTCCAGGTCTAAGAAGTCAAGAGTAACAAGACACACCTGAATCATTTTTAATCTTAAGTTTTAAAAATTAATTTCAATGTCATGGAGTGCGGCTGGCAATGAGGTCTAGGGGACATTCGACCTGGGCCTCGTATTGATCTTCTGATGTCATCTCCAAAGATACTGCAGGCCTTCACAGGGACATGGTAATAGGACAACTTTGCACTTGTGTT
Source organism: Camelus ferus (assembly GCF_009834535.1). Lineage (NCBI taxonomy): Eukaryota > Metazoa > Chordata > Mammalia > Artiodactyla > Camelidae > Camelus > Camelus ferus. Next base: position 8,329,398 of record NC_045714.1, on the reverse strand, counting down.
CCATCCGCAGATCATGCTGCCTATAGTTCATTCTAAGATATTATGTCTCATAAATCCTATAATTCCATATATAGCACAATGTCAGTGCAGGGCGCAGTAATTTGTGTGTGTATTCAAACTTTTATTTTGTCCAGTGTAAACCTGAAAATATTCTGTAATTTTTGGTAGCCCTTGCTTTGGCAATTTTTCATTTTCATTTCTTGAGGTGGCAGAAGTTTCAGCAAGTAGGCATAGCCTGGCCTCTCCCAGACTCTCTGTGGTCCTGAGTCCTATACCCGTTTAATATCCATATTCTTCCAGATAGAACCCCGTCATCCTCGTTGCCGGGGGCCACACAGCTCTCTGGGAGGCTGAGTAAGAGAGACAGACTTCTCAGGCACAAGCCCTAACAGGAGGTAATGGTTATGCAACCGGCTTACACAATTTTCCTTTTGCATCTCTAGACAGCTCAGCCTTGTCCCCAGTGACATGCTGTTCTGTGGATGACTTAGCACGAAGCACTATCTCTACGAGAAAAACAAGTCGGAGGCTTGTGCCCCGGATGGTGAAATCAGCGCTCCGTCAGTGGGCAGCCACGAAAAATGGGTACCTGGTTAGACTCAAGCCGCGGGATTACGAGGCAACATCCCACGTGCCAGAGCGTTACGAGGCTCACTGGGGGTAGATATTTGGGAGTGCGTGTGTTTACCATAAACTCAGAATCTGGGTGAAAAGCCATCCCACAGTGGCAGAAAGAACTATTAGCCAAGCAGTGACTCAGAGGGTGAGTTTATATGTCTGTGATGAAAACAGGTTGTTAAAGAGATCTTTGCACTTATCACAGATGTCAGCATTTGATACAAACATTGACTGATCCCAAATTATGCCATGTCTATTCAGTAGACATTTCAATTAGTATATCTTTCTGTTTCCCTTGGACAAATTGTCTACAATTGAAGCAGCCCAATTTCTTAAAATGAAAGTCCAACCTTGCGCGTAGATAAGCCTAAGAACACGATTCTTGGATTCAGTGGATTTTTCTCTCTTACAAAGTTTGGTCATTAACCAAGATAAGTATTTACCTATCCATTTGGAGTTCAGATCAGAAGGATGAGGTAATAGCCAAGACTACTTCAGTGGCAAGTGACAGCAGCATAACTCAATCTGGTTTAAGAATAAAAAGGAATTTATCATTGTATGTAACTGACACATCCAGATTTACGGCTGACTTCAGGTATAGCTGGATCCAGGTGTCAAATACTGTTAGCAGGAGCATGCCAGTCTCCATTTCTTGGCTCTCTTTTCCCCTATGTTGGCATTATTTTCAGGTAGACTTTCTCCATGTGACTGTGGTGTAATCATCTGTAGTTTCAGGCCTAGACGATCCTCATGGCTGGTGAGTCCAAAGGAAACACACAAGCACCTTCTTCCCAATTCCTGGAACAAAAGTCCCAGGGAGGAATCTCACTGGCTGAAGGCATGAGTGAGCTCTGAAGTCCCGGCTGTCACTGCTAAATGCCCAGATCAATGAGCCTCGTTTTGTGGATGGAGCCAATCCCTGTCCTGACTGCTTCCATCCTGCACCAGCGGGAAGGGGGACCCTGCTGGAGCTGTTGTGTCCAGAGTGTGGACAGACAGAGCCTCAGCCAGGAAAACCAAGTCAAAGGACCTTTACATTCTGCCTCCTTCCTTTAGCAGGAAAACTTCCTTGACATGGATGCTTCATCGTAATAAATCATACACAGTAGACTTCAGGCCTAGAGAAAATCTTAACACTGGCTAACACAACTAGAAATAACAGAGTTTCTTCAAGCCTAAAAAAACTGATTTATGAGCCCCCCTCTCATTCCTGCCCCCCTTCTCCTCTTAACCTTTACTACATTTTTGTAAATGATAATAACGTTTTTAAACACAGACAGTGAAGTACTCCTTGAGATCCTGCCCAGTCCTTTTTTTTTTTTTTTTTAAAGTTTGCAACAGTCAGAATCACAGTTCAGCGTTAGGATACTTGTCCAAACCAAGTCCCCGCTCTTTTCCTCCTGGGTCGGACCCAGGCAGAGCACCTGCCCTCGTTCTAATGACGGACCTTCTGACCCAGGCAGCTCCAGGCATGGGATTAGAAGTGCAATGGAATCTGAACTCACAGACGTGTGTCCTGACTCAGCCACTCTGAACTCTGCTCCACTCTAAGAACCTGGGCATTTCCTTCTCTCATTTCCTCCGAATCTGCCTGAGAGTATCCGGGAGGACGTTGTCACGAACAGACTCGCAATAAAAATAATTAAATAAGTGGAGAGCATGTCTATTTCCAGAATTAGATTTTTTTGTGTGTGTGTGATAGGAAAGAAATCAAAGGGGCTGAGGGGCAGAGAGAAGTCAGGTGAATCCAATATTACCACGTCCACGTCCTTCAATTCCACTCCCCTGGGACTCATGGTCCCTAACAATGGCCCTTTTAGCTACGCACACAGAATGACTAACCTTTTTCTGTCAGTGAGAACTACCACTAAATATTGGTGAGTATTTCCGTACAAAATTTGCTTGGAAAGGATACTGTTTCAAGCCTGGACAAAGCTCATATTGTCGTGTTCCAGTTCTAGCTATTTTAGGCAAAGAAGGGGGATTTCCACTCCTCCCCCAATCAGTTGTGAGCTCTCGGCTCTGAGTAACCACTTCCTTGTAATCTGTCGGAGCCCAAGTTATTTAACAGGAATAAAAAAATTCCCCTGATAATATTATGCATAAAATTCCTAGCCAGGCCAGCCTCTTTAAGAACACATCGACGAGCTCATGCAGGAGCGAAGATGTGACCTCATTCAGAGGGGGGAATGCAAGAGACTTGATTCTAAAAGGAAGGAATGAAATGAGCCAAACTGACAGGCATTCAGTTTCGACGTGGATAGTGACAGTAGCTCTCATTTATAGCAAACTTGTCGAGTGCCAGGCCCTGGTTCATCTAAACCATTATTGCCCTGGTCTTATTTGCAAGTTTATAGTGTTTAAGATTTTTTTTTTTAAGAGTCTGTTCATGTACATGAAATAAAAAATAGTGCAGGTGGTAACAGATATGGCAAAAATCCAAAGTAATTTGCAAATGACAGTGAGCTGGACAGTACCATTTCTCAAAACAAAACAAAAACAATGAATCCACCTTAAGAAAAAAAATACCACATATTAAAGCTTAATTAGATGCCTGGCACCTGCCGCTTATAAAGTATCTTCTAAGTTTTAACTCTAATCTTCACAAAAACACTGTGAATTAGGAAATACTGCTATCCCCATTTTACAGATGAGAAAACTGAGGCTCAGGAATGCTAAGTCATTGGCTCAAGGTGCCACGGCAACAGTGGCATAGCCAGGATTCAACCCTACTCCCGCCAGACATCAGCACCCTGGGCAGGCGTTAACGGTGATGTCGTTGCTGTTTGTGCCAAGCACCCTGTTGGATCATCAAGGTGATGCCACTCATTAATTACTCAGGGTAAAGGAAATGCCACAGGCGACTGGGAAAGAAGCCACTTCCTGTCCCTGCAGAATGAGAACATCCCCTTCGAGGTCCTCATCATCACTGGGTTCAGCCTCTAAGCTAAACAATTTGTCTTTGGCGTGACAGATGATGACCTAGTCACCCCCGCTCTGCCCTTCTCCCTTTTCCTCTGAGCAGCTGTGTCTCACAGGTGGCTGAGAGCACAACCTCAGAACACATCGGTGTTTACGAAACCAGCAATAACTGGGCGCTGTCTGGAAGGTGGTCTGTGTCCCCTTGGATCTCCCTTCTGGGCAGAACACCTCCCCGGGCTGCTGTGGTGCTGATGGCAGCTTTAGCTGCTCATCCTCAGAGGTGCCCATCAGCGCCACAGGCAACAAATCACTCGGGAGATTGTCCCTCACAATCCATGGGACAGGGCCAGCCCCTTTGCCTCCAGGCGACACTGTGGTGCAGTATATACTTTGGACATCCCCATGGGACCAGACTGCAGTGAGACTCCAAGTCCTGCTTAACTCTGTCCCCTGCCATGTCCTGCTCCCTCCCTCCCCTTCTGCGCTTTCCCGGGCTAAACCATGTGCCCCAAGTCCACATCCCTACTTCCGCTTCTAGAGACCACGATGTGCCAAGGCACTAGGCAATGACCACTCAAATGAGATGTGGTCCTTGAACTTCAGGCGTTCACGTTCGTGGAGAAAATAGTTACACAAACCCAAACACAATGAGATAAGAACTTTAACAACCCCTGTATTCTTTTTTCTTTTTTTAACCTATCTTTTATTTAAGTACTTTTATGTGCCCAGGCCTATGCCAGACGTTACTCAAGCATTGTTCTATTTGATTCGGAGAACAAACTCATAAGGTGGATACTCCAGGGAGTCCCCTTTTAGAGTCAAGAAAAATGATGTTCAGAGAAGTTAATCAACTTGCCTGGGGTCACACAGCCATTAAGTAGTAGAGATGGGATTTGAGCCTGGATCTCTTGGAATATCCTCACTCTTATACACGGCCTCTCTCCCACATCTCCAGATCAGGGGTCAGCAAACCAGGCTCCCTGGGCCCTGCCTGTTTTTATAAATAAAGATTTATTGAGACACAGCCATGCATGTTATTGACATCCTGTCTGTGACTGCTTTCAGCCTACCAAGGCAGAGTTCAGCAGCTGACGAAGAGCCTGGAGTTCTGCACAAAAATATTTGCAGTCTGTCTCTTTATGGAGAATTTGTCAACCCCTACTCTACATGATATTATTGCTGTTGTCACTTAGTTTCAGATAAAATGTGACTTTTCAAATCAAGGTCCTGACTAGACCAGGATTTCTCAGTCGTGGTGCTATTAATGTTTGGGGCTGGGTGATTTTCTGTTGTGGGGTGCCTTGTGCAATATAGGATGTGGAGAGCATCCCTGACTTCCACTCAGTGGATGTCAGTGGTACCCTCTGTCCACCCAGTTGTGACAAATAAAATACCTCCAGTTAGTGCCAAATGTCCTTTGGGGGGCAAATCCACCCCTGGTGGAAAACCACTGGCCTGGCCATATAATAGGTGTTCAATAATATTGTTGAATAGTTCAGTGAATTAGGAAAGACAGGTGGAAATTTTAGTCATTATCTCTTGTTAATATGATTATTTGGCTTTTAATACATCATTGTGTTTTCCCAAATTTTCCACCATAGCCCTGTGCAGGTCTTATACATTATCCCTCACCCACAATTCAAAAATCCACAGACCTTGTTGGACAGCAAATCTGAACTTTCCTGAGTTTATCTGAGGGCTCCTGATGGTCTCAGGTGATGTGAAAATGCATATATTTTTTAAAGAAGTATTAATGTGTTATTTGATACTCAGTGTAGGAAGAACATACCTCAAATCGGAAAAAAAAAAATCCGGCTTACACAATCCATCTAGGACGTAAGACCGTGGGTCCATGTGACGTTTATAATCAGCAAAACAAACAAAAACATGGAAAGTATCATGAAACTCCTCTACTCCACAGAACAGAATGGAGGAAGGGGGTATCATTAAGTAAACACTCACTCCAAAAATTCTCTCCAAAAAGTAAATTATGCGGGAAAAAAAAAGTTATGGGCAGTTCTAGTAATCTTATTTTACAGGTGAGGAAACAGATGTTCAGAGGGTTTTGAACCCAAAGCCCCACAGCTGGCAAACTGCTGGTGCTGGGTGTGGATCCTGGGTCTCTGTGATTGCAAGGCTCCCATCTGAGCCCCACCCCACCCCACCCCCAGCTGCTTCCTTGTTTCTGAGACACCGAGCCCAGCACCAGGCAGAGAGTCAGCCTCCACAGGGTTGAATGAATGAACGAGCCCTTTCTTGGCATGAGGTTAATTTCTTAGAAGGCCAACGTCATCTAAATTCTACCTTAAACAGGAAATAAAGCAAGGTGGGGCTTGGCAAGGGGCTAGGTAAGACCTGGGGCCAACTGATAAATGTTCAGTTGCAAAGTGGGAACTGTCACAGGCAGTGACATAAACAGTCGTGCCATCTGCATGATGTTTGCCTTGATAGAATTGTGGAGTCCTAGGCTCTGGGTTCCAATCCAGGGTCACCATGGACTAGTAGCAGGTTAATTACAGGTTCTGTGCCTTGGCATCCTTGTTTGTAAAATGGAACCACAGTAAGACCTCCATCACGGTCTGCTCTGGGGATGGGATGAGTGAATACTGAAAGTGTGTAGAAGAGGTCTGGCCATGCTAATCACCCATAAATATCCTCCCCTCTTTCTCCCAGGACATTCTCTTAAGCATGAGCTAATTTGACTGCTCCTTGCCCCCAGGATGTGGTAGCACAGAGAGGCACGGCAGTCCAGAGTTAATACGCAGATGGACTTGGCTTCACATTCCTGCTCTTCTGGTCATAAGCTGTGTGATGGGGCCAAGCCACTTCCCCTCTCTGTGTGTTTCCGTAAGAATGGTGCATCCCAAAGGATGTTATGATGGCCACTGGTGGGATACAGAATGACACTGGGGGATGTATGGACAAAATTTTTAAATTAATTTTAACACTGGTTTTATTTTCACAGTTTCTTTCTACCTGTGGCAAGAGAGTCAGTCTCCCATTGATTAAGTTTCCTTTTGATATAAATGTTAATTAAGTAGTGGATTATCTAAAGAAAAATGTTAAATAGTAGACAAGGCAGGGACAGATCTGGCAAAAAATCATGACGTTCAGATGTGAAGGGCTGGGTGTGAGTTTCTGTGCTGGATCACATCTGGTGATTAAAATAGCCCGGCAAGACGGTCAAGGGGCCTCTTCAAGGGCTGCAGGCAGTGACAGCCTGTGTGATTCACCCTACGTTCTTTCTCACGGAATCCTTCCTTTCTCTGGGTACACATCAACCTTGCCCTTAATGGATTTCCTAACCACAAATTAGAACCATGTTATCAACTGTCTTGGGCTCCTATTTTAAGTCCTTCCTAACTTCCCGCTTTATGTCATTAGCTGGCACGTGTGTGTGTGAAAGAGAGAGGGAGAGATCCCTGTGAACAAAGATCATACTGTCTTTCCGTATGCACACTCCCTGCGTCAGCAGTGGACACGTGGGAGTGACGTAATCATGACGGTTTACTGTGTGTTACATGAATGCATGATTGTTCCTAATTCCCCCAATAACTTGATAAGGTAGATATAATTACATGCCAATTTTCATAAACGGGGAAGAATCTGAGGCTTGCAGAGGTGATGTGGGCCCAGGTGGAAGCAGCTAAAACTAGCAGTTGAAGCTAGACAGCAGCCTAAACTTTGAGCCCAGATCCCAGTTTTTAAAAAAATTTTTTTAATTAAACATTTTTAAAAATTAAAGTATAGTTGATTTACAATATTGTGTTAATTTCAGGTGTACAACAGAGTCAGTTACATATATATTTTCACATTCTTTTTCATTTTAGGCTATTACAAAATATTGAATATAGTTCCCTGTGCTATATAGTAGGATCTTGTTGTTTATCTGTTTTATATATAGTAGTTTGTATCTGCTAATCCCAAACTCCCTAATTTATCCCTCCCCCCCATCTTTCCCCTTTGGTAACCATAAGTTTGTTTTCTATGTCTGTGAATCTTTCTGTTTTGTAGATAAGTTCATTTGTATCATTTTTTAGGTTCCACATATAAGTGATATCATATGATATTTGTCCTTCTCTGTCTGATTTACTTCACTTAGAATGACCATCTCCAGGTCCATCCACGTTGCTGCAAATGGCATTGTTTTATTATTTTTTATGGCTAAGTAGTACTCCATTGTATATGTATACCACATCTTCGATGGACATTTAAGTTGTTTCCATGTCTTGGCTAATGTAAATAGTGCTGCTATGAACATTGGGGTGAATTTGTCTTTTTGAATTAGAGAATTAGTGTTTTCTTCAGATAGATGCCCAGGAGTGGGATTGCTGGACTAGATCCTATTACACAACATTGAATTCACTTTAAAAGGTGCCTTGGATGGATGAATGGATGGATGAGTGGTTGGGTAGATGGAAGGAAGGAATAGGAGAGGCATAAAGAGGCAACAGGGCTATCTTTGAGTGACCTGTAAAAGTTCCATGTCATGGGTCTACCACGTGCTAAGCATTGAGCAGACATTACCTTTAATCATCATATAAAATCTTTGCCCAGAAAAAAGGTGACTTGGAGATGTAGTAGAGGTTTGCTCTTAAGACAGTTGCTGTTAAGACCAAAGACACTAAAGTCAGATAAACGAGGGCACCAATCTTGGATCTGCCACTTAAAAGCTTGGGCTGGCTATTTATACTGCCTGGGCCTGAGTTTCCCCATCTCTAATGGGATGGTGCTATCTGCTCCACAGGGGTCCTGGAAGGATCAGATGAGACCTGGTGTCCCCTGTGCCTGCTTTACCGCACGTTCTCAATATAGGGTCGCTGTAACTGTTGCTGTTGTGGCTGTCGTCATCCACACAACTTGTAAATCTCAGAATTGAACTATCCATCCAGGACCACTATAAGGGAGTGAAGAGGCTGGGAGCTAACGTTGGAATTGATCATCAGGAGGTGGAGCTGGTGGACTAATGGCTCCCAGAACGGTCCACATGCTAATCCCCAGGACCTGTGAATACGGCGCCTTGCATGGCAATGGGAATAAAGGTTTCAGATGGAACTAAGCTTGCTCATCAGCTGAAAGTACGGAGTAGATGGAAGTTAGGGCGCGGAGCCTGGATTATCCAGGTGGGTCCAATGTAATCACAGGGTCCTTAAAAGAGGGAGGCAGGGGGAACGATAGAAGCGAGTCATGGTGGGGTCGATGTTGCTGGCTTTGAAGATGCAGGACGGGGTGGTGAGCCTAGGAATGTGGCGGCCTCTGAAGCTGGCAGAGGCGAGGAATCAGATTCTCCCCTAGAACCTCCGGGAGGAACGCAGCCCCACCAACACCTTAGTTTTAACCCGAGGAGGCCTGCACGGGAAATTTGACCTCCAGAAATGTAAGTTAATACGTTGATATTGTTTGAAGCAACTCTGTTTATGGTCATGTGTTCCAGCAGCCTAGGAAACTTACTCAGAAGGAAGGATTCAGACTCCGGCCCCAGGTTTATTAGGGTCTGGACCATTGGTCTCCCGGAGGCAGCTGGGGTTTCACTTGTCTTCTAAAAAAAACAGAGACAGCCACTACTTCTGCCTCTCCCACCGCCCTGCGCGTGGGGACCCGCGTGCTCGCTGGGGGGCGGGTGGGGGTCTCTGTAGCCAGAGCGGCCAGGCTGCCCTCCGGTGGGGCCCCAGCCACCGGCAGTTTCCATGCGGGAACAGGTGGATGGTGTTTCCAGCCCTGCATAGGGAGCTGTCTTTTTGCAAGACTAGGAAATGGCTTTCTAGTCTCCCAGTTCCAGGCTTAGAGGAGGAGCGGTGGCTGTTACTTCCTTCACACGAGAGCTCAGATTAAAACAGGAAACGCGCTGTTGGGACACTGGAGGGCTGACAGACATCGGGGCACCGGCGTTCTCTTTTTCCTTTGCAGATTTGACTGGGTTCATCGGGGGCAGGAGAGGCTGACCCTTAGGGACTGGTCACTATAAAGGGGTATTTTTCCCTTTCAAGTTCAGCCATCCACTCATTATTTAAATAGCAGTAAAATTTACATACTAAGCCCAGATCTTAACTGGTCTGAGTTTTGACGATTTATGTACACCCCTGTAATTAACATCCACCCCAAACTAATGATAGAAAGTGCTCATTACCTTAGAAACCCCCTTTCTAAGCAATACTGACCACCACCCACCTTCCAGAGGCAACTACTGATCCGCTTTTGTTGCTGAAAATTAGTCTTTTCTAGAGCTTCATATAAATGACTTCATACAGCCTGGGCTCCTGTGTGTCTGGTTTTTTTTTTTTCCTGCTGTGCATAATTTTGAGATTCATCCATGTCCTTTCATTTATCAGTTCTTTCCATTCTATTCCTGAGTAGGTCCGTCCAATGAATGCACCTTATTTTTTAAAAATCTGTTTTGTTAATGTCATTTGGGTTGTTTCCAGCTTGTGGCTATTGTGAATAGAAATGCCATAAACATTCATGTATAGGTCTTTTGTGTGGACATTTGTTTTCATTTCTCTTGGGTATTACCTAGGAGTAGAATTGTAAGGAACTGCCAGAGTTCCCCAAAGCTGCCGTGCTTCCTGCAGCAGTTAAATAACAGAGCCATAGTGAAGGTGTTAGTTGCTTCTCCCATCATCAACACTCACTGTTTTGTGTTTTTTTTTTTTCTTTCCGCTTTTCTAACGTGTGTGAAATTGATTGTATCTCATTGCGGGTTTAGATTGCATTTCCCTGATGACTAATGACGCTAAGCACCTTTTCATGTGCTGATTGGCCGTGCCTCCATCTTCTTTTGTGAAATGCCTGAGTCTTTTGCCCATTTTTAAAATAGGTTATCTTTGTCTTTTATTAGGTGTCGGAAATTTTTGTTTATTCTAGAGGCAAGTTCTTGATCACATGCGGGCATAAAAGTTTTATCCCAATCTGTAGCTTGGTCTGTTTTCTTAATAGTATCTCTGAACAAGCAAAAACTTAAAACTTCTGATGTTGTCCAAGTTATACTATGATTAGTGCATTTTGTGTCCTGAGAAGTCGTTGCCTGACCCAAGTTTGCAAAGCTATTTTTCTGTCTTCTTCTCTACCAGAAGAGTACTGGTTCTAGCTTTTACATTTGGTCCTCCGACCCATCTCAAAGTTGTGTGTCTGGAGTTAGTGGGGGAGATCCGGATCAACAAATTCCACGGCCAGCACTGTGCAGACATCAGGATGGCTGTTCCTAAGTTCAGGGTCGAGTGCAGGATTCAGCAGATCTTTTCTTTACATAGAAAGAGGGCCAGGTAGGGACTGTCTTTGGCTTTACAGGCCGGATGGTCCCTGTTGCAACTTTTCAACTTTGCCTTCATAGTGCAAATGCATAGTGCACTAACCCGGAGACAATGTGTAAACACACGGCCGTAGCTGCGTTCCAAGGAAACTAATCACGGACAAGGAGATTTGAATGTCCTATGGTTTTTACATTTCACAAACTACTTATTTTTTTTTTAACCAGTGAAAACTGTGAAAATCATTTTTAGCTCGTGGGCTATGCAAAAACAGTAGCCGGACATGACCCGCAGCCTCGAGCCAGAGTTTGCCAAGTCCTGGGCTACACAGCAAGACAGACGTTCAACAAACAGAAGGACACGCTGTGAGAACAGCGTGAAAGTAAAGGGCTGTGTTCTGTGGGGGAGAGAATAATAGGGGATGGATAATCTCCTTTGGATGAGATCAAAAGGAATTATAACGAAACCACGAGGAGATACCACCTCACACCCATTAGGATGGCTATTATTAAAAAAAAAAAAAAGGTTGAGGAAGATGTGGAGAAATTAGACCCTTTGTGCCTTGCTGGTGGGGATGTAAAATGCTGCAGCCCCTAAGGAAAAAAGTAAAGAGTTAAACATAGAATTTCCATGTGATTCAGCATCCAGACGTACACCCAAAGGACTGGGAGCAGGGACTCAGATATGTGTACATCAGTGCTCACGGCAGCACGACGCACAGCAGCCGAAAGGTGGAAACAACCCAAATGTCCATTGACAGATAAGTGAATAAACAGGTGTATATATATATGTGTGTATATATATATATGTATATATATACAGTGCAATTAGCCATAAAGAGGATGAAATCCTAACACATGCTACAACAGAGATGAAACTTGAAAACATTATGCTGAGTGAAATAAGCCAGACCCAAAAGGACGAATCATGTATGATTCTACTTACTTGAAGTAACATAAAATAGGCAAATTTCCTGGAGGAGCATTTGAAAATCCCCATGTCCAGGCTGGTTCAATCAGGACCTCGGGAGGTTGGACCAGGCGTCATTAATTGTAAGAACTCCCAGGTGCTTCCACTGTGTAGCCAAGGTTGAGAATAACGGAGGTAACATTATAGCTGTGACCTCAAAAGTGAACAGGATTCAGCCATGAGGGGAGGAGGAGAAGGCTCCGCTGCAGGCCATGCACTTTGCATCATGCATTTTTAGCAAACCATGTTGGTCTGTTCCCTGTGTGAGAATAATGCCATGTGTCCGCATAGGAATAGGAGCTAATATTTATTGAGCAGTTGTGCCCCAAGCATGACACTTCTCATACTTTACCTCCATTAACATTCATGATGATCAGAGGAAGTAAATACCATCATCCCCATTTTACAGATGAGGCAACTGAGGACTAAAAAGTCAGTTGCTTGCCCAAGGTCACGCTGGCACCAAGAGAGGGGGAGCCCAAGCGCGTGCTGTCCAAGCTCAGCTCACCAGCTTGCCTGCCCGGGGAAGCTGGCCCAGGGCCTGTCAGCAGGCACAGTGAGAAAGGACAGGTCCTACCCACTTCTGGTTGCTTTTCTGATTGTGTCTGCCTATGGCAAGACCTCTCAGGTGAGTCAGGAACTTGGTGCCCCTATAATGTCATGACTGCCCAGATATGCTCTGAGAGAGAAGTTAGTCAATGAGCCTGAATAACCCCCTGTGGGGTGAAGGGGAGGCCTGAGGCTTCGAGAACTTATTGTTGGGGAAATTCAATATGTTGTCAGCTGGTATCCAATAAGTAGATTTACAAGGCCCTGGTCCAGGGAGCAGGTGAGAGAGAGAGAGAGAGAGAGAGTGTGTGTGTGTGTGTGTGTGTGTGTGTGTGTGTGTGTGTGTTTTTCTAGATCTGGGTCATCTTGATTGTGTCCACAACTTAGAGCAAGCCTGACCCAGGAGAGGTGGTTACTCTGGGGGATACAATACAGAGAAGAGTCTCCTGACTTTTTCCTCCTGATTCTGAAAGCCCAAAATCATGTTTGCTTACCCATCGCTCTGGCTCTAGGACAGTGGCGCACGGGGTTAAACTTCATGGCGTGAATGGGTACATACAACGGGTCGGGGGAGGGCCGCCCGCAGTGGGGCTAGGTGAACTGAGACCCCGGCTGAACACTTCTGAATAGGTGAGGAAAGAACGTTTCAAGGAAGGAAAAGTTCGTGTTCCAAGTTCAGATTAAGCTCTCCTGTTATTCTTTGTCACCCACAACTGATGAGGAAACTGAGGTACAGGGACGGTTTGTGATTTTTGTCAATTACCACGCGGCTAGAAAGTGTCAGAGGTTGGATTTGAACTTAGACTCCCCCAGGTTCCTCTCCCAGCATTGTTTCTGTTGCACATTAGCAAACAGACAACGAGAGGATGGTGCAAAAGAATAAAAAGAATGTTTCTTGGGAACACAAGGACCCTAACTGTCATCACCAACGACCAAAAAATTGTCATAATAGCATTAACTGTGATGCGTTAAGAGCTCATGCTGTGCCAGGCCCTGGTCTGTGTATTTGAAGTGCGTTATCTCTGTGGATCGTCACCAAAAAAAACTTCGGAATGGAAGCTATTATTCTCATTTTATAGTTGCAGAAACGAGGTCCAGAAGCACCAGCCAGCCTCAGCTCACACGGTGAGTAAGGAGCGAGCCGAAGTTCAGACTTCTGGAAGCTCAGTGTCCGCTGTTCTCTGGGCCCATCACCTCAGCGTTGCGCAGACAGGCCTTCGAATGTCACCGAGTTGATGATGATCATAATTACTATATCTTCCTTTCTGGGGCTTTTAACATTTCTATTTTAAGAGAACTTTCACTGCGCTTGGACAAACTTTTCCGCTTTTCAATACCAGGTGTTTGGGTGTCTCCCGAGTGTGGGGAAAACCTCTAGCCAGCGCTGTAAAAACGCAATCAGCAGAGAAGCAAGGAATTAGGAGTGGACTGCGGAGTAGATGTTATCAGCCCAGATCAGCACCCGCTGTGCAGCCTCCCCAGGCTGCCCCACGGCCCTCTCTGCCCTTCGCCCACTCCCCTGCAGGCGGGGAGGCATGAACTGGGGAGCAACTGAGCTGTCCTCTGCTCTTGTCTCCTTGTGGGGCAGGGAGCTGTTCTCTCCTCCCGTGTTAGGGTTGGAAGACTCACTTCATTCTGGGGTCAGTGTTGGAAGCCCAGGAGCCCACAGATACCTAGATTTATCAGCAATAAAGGTGACATTTTGGCGCCCATCCCTGCTATAGGCTGGCTCTTTGTGTGTCCCTCCCCTCCCAAAATCCGTGTCTTGAAACCTAACCCCCAATGTAACGGGATTAGGAGGTGGGGGCCTCTGGGAAGGAAGTAGGTCACGAAGGTGGAGCCCTCATGTGTGGGATCAGCACCCTTATAAAAGAGACCCCAAGCGTGCCCTGGCCTTCTGTCCCATGAGGATGCGGTGAGAGGTCAGTCCCTTGGAAGAGACCCTCCCCTGGCCATGCCGCACCCTGATCTCCGACTTCCAGCCTCCAGAACAGTGAGGAAGACATTTTTATTGTTGGTAGCTGCCCCGTCTGTGGTATTTTTGTTATAGCAGCTCGAAAGGACTGAGACAACCTGCTTATTCTTTTGTCTTGTTTCTCAGTTGGTTAAGAACACCAGCAGGGAAGGGACTTCCCCCCAAAAGCCCATCGCAGGGGACGCGAGCTTTAGTGAGGTGTGAGGTCTGGTCTCTGAGCAGGAGCAGTGATTCAGCCCTGGGGATGTGCTTTTTTCTTCTCAGTTCACTTATTTATTCCACATCTACTTGCTAAGTACCTACCCCGGGCCTGGTGCTGCACTAGGCATCCTTTAGATAAGGATGAGCCATTCAAAGTGGGGGCAAGACTGGAGTTTTCACCCCCAGCCTTTCTATAGGAGGTGAGCAAGAGGAAGCTAGAGTGGGGTCAGCAGTTCTGGAGAAGCCCAGCATCCATTTCCCGCTCCTGCGGTTGTAGTGCACTGATTTTCTGCTGAGAAATTACCCACCCCGTTGTGAGTCACCCCGGTGGGACTGTCAGGGCACCCTGCCCTTTCCTATCCGAGGGATGAATCCACGGCCAAGGTAAATCATCACACTCTAGGTGCTGGGATGGTCAGTCTTCCCCAGAGTGAGGCAGGGTGGGAAGCACGGTACAGCTCCCCAACTTCAGAAGAACATTTTTGAGATGTCTGCTTGCTCCCTAGATGCATGGGACTGCTCTAGGTCTCTCTCTGTCTCTCCTTCCCTCCCTACTTCTCTTCCCTTCTTAGTTCTCAAATCCCCACCTGCAAGTTACTCACTATCAATCCATTAAACTCTTCTCAGCACAAGGCAGAGTTGGTTGCCTTAGCAAGAGAAAATACCAACCCATCTGTCTGCGCATGGACTGTAAGAATTAGAACCTTGGCCTCCACGCCTTCATCTGACAGCGGGAGAAATTAAACTTCAGAGGAGACTTTCAAATTAGGGGTCAAGGAGGCCTTGAGGCTTGATGGTTAGGAGCACAAGCTCTTGAGTCCACTGGTCTGGACACAAAACCCACCTCTGCCACGTTTAGTTATTGATGGATACAAGACCTATTACTCACTTCCCAAGTTTCAGGTCCTCGTCTCTGAATAGAGGATAATAATAGTGCCCAGCTCCCAGGGCTGGTAATGCAGAGAAGTGCACAATAACCTTTGGTTGTTATTTCAGTGATTATTCTTCTAGATTTCTTCTGAGAAGTCATGCAAAACAGGAATGTAAATTGCAAAAAAGATTCTGAGCAGGAAGGCACTAAAGAAAGCCTTTCTCCAAAGGGGATGTTTATTTCAGAGGCATACAGGGGGAAGCTCAACCAGCTGTTTTCCAGGAAATCATCCACTTAACCCAGGGTGAGCTCTAAATTTTAATGACCAGCCAGTGTTGAAGGACTGGAAAAAAGAAGAAAACAAACAAGGACGAAGTAAAAATCCAACCCCACACACTGCATAAACTCTGATGTCTCTGAATTTAATCAGATTCCTGAGTTTGGAGGTGGTTCCCACCTCCATTAGAGAAAAAAAATCACAACCATCACTATATTCTATCGGCAGCTAAAAAAATCAGCCTAATGGTAAATATCTGAAACAAAATATCAAACCTCACTAGGATCCTGGAAAAAGTAAGATATAAATGATTAATCCATACCCATTGGCTTGGAAGTTTTGGGAGGCCCTTGCATTGGAAGTTTCTTCCACAAATGTTCTCCCAGCTCCCTGGCCCCTCCCTCCCCTGTACACCTGAACTTTCTCATCTCAGCTCAAATGTCACCTCCGCCAAGAAGCCTTCCCAGATCTCTCTAATAGAGCTACACTCTCAGAGCATTCTTTTTCTCCCCAGCAATACCGAGTTTGTAATGAGGTGTGTCTTTTGTAATTGTTGCATCTGTTGCTTTTCCCAAATAGACTGCAAATTCCAGGTGACCAGAGATCTTCTCTGTTGTATATACAACTGTAGATCAGGTTAGCTTGGTTTCAGACCCACAGTAAAAACTCTGTATGTCTTTGTTGAGTTAATAATGACTTTGGTAGTTTTGTTATTGTTCATTCACTCACTCAGTGAGGACTTAAATCTTTAGCATGTACTTTTCGTGATGAATCTCATCATAAGTTCGTTCAGTTAAGTAATCACCTGTAAGTGCTTACTATCTGCCAGGCACTGATGTGGGCAATGAGGAAACAGCCATGACAAAAGGAGGTAAGAATCTCCACCCTCCTCGAACTTACGTTGTGACATATGTCCGAGGAGTCCCAAGTGCTTTGGGTAAAATTAAGTAGAAGAGAGAAATAGGGTCAGGATGGAGGGGAGCAATTTTGAGGAGAGATGCTGGAGAAAACCTCCTTGAGCAGAGACCCCGAAGGCGAGTCGAGGCAGCGTGGGACATCTAGGGGATCATTCCAGAAAGAGCAGCAGGTGCAAAGGGCCTGAGGGGGTGTGTCCTTGGCTACTGCAGTTAGAGTGGAGAAAGCAAGGGAAAGAGGGTGGGTGGGGGAGGGGGTCAGGGAGAAGCAGATGCGTGAAGCTCACTGAAGGACTTTAGATTTTGCTCCAAGATGCGGAGTCATCAGAAAGACACATCTGGAAAGCAGTGTGGGATTTTAAATTATTTTCAAATAATCCCACACAGGAGACTGAAATGGAAGGAGGCCCAGGGAGATGTAGGGGACACTCGAGAAGTGCTGGGAATCCTTCTTCTGCCTGGACCAGGGCAGGGGCAGGACGTGGTTATGACTTGTCAGGCTCATTGAATGTAAGGCCAGCAGAAGGTGCTGATGGGTTGGGTGTGGGATGGGAGTGGGGCATCAGGGATGACTCCAATATTTCGGGCCTGAGTTACTGAATGAACAGAGTTGCTGTGAGCAGAGGAAGACTGAAGAGGAAAGCACGTGGCAGGGAGGTGGTGATGGCGGGGAGTGGGAATTCAAGGAACTGGGTTTCAGGCATGTGACATTTGAAACTATTTTTAAACATCCAAGTGGAGATATTTACAAGACAGACACAGTCCTTGCCTCCCAGGGAACCTATATGTTAGCGAGGGAGAAATCCAGTCAGCAGCAAAACAAAGAGATAACATAAGATGTCAAACAGGGCCAGGCACCACGGAGGTAATGTGATGGGGAGTGGTGACCGTGTCGTAGGTGTGATGGGGGGGGTTGGTGAGAAGGTGCGCTGAGACCCAAACCAGGGGACAGCACAGCCAAGTCCCTGAGGAAGGACTGAGCTTAGTGAGTTTGAGGAACAGAACGAAGGTGACTCCAGAAGACTTACCGACAGCTGAGTCTTACTTTCAATGTGACGGGAAGTCATCAGGGAGCTGTAAGGAGGGAGGATGCGGTCACCTGATTTCCATTTTTTAAAAAGGTAACTTTGGAGAATGGATTAGCATCAGAGGGAGACAAGCAGGGGAGTGATTGTCAGTCTGGTAACCACTGTCCAGACCCAGTGGACATTAACTCAGAAGGTTGGGGGAGATGCAGTAAACTGGAGAGATTCGGGGCCTGTCTTGGAGGCAGAGACCACAGGATAGACGTCGGTTGAGAGGGTGAGAGAAGAGAGAGTCCAGGATGCTGCTGAAGTCTTGGAGGGAGTCCCTTGTTGAAGGCTACTGTGGGCTAAGTGAGGGGAGACACAGCAAGAGAAGAATCCAGGTCCTCTTTGGTCACATTCAGTTTGAAATGAATGAGGAACTAGCAACAGGGAACTCATATTGTCATTTTTTAAATGTTAATAAAATATACATACAGAATAGCAGACAGATGGGAAATATCCAGCTTGATGAATTTTCCTAAAGTGACAAATCTGGGTAATCGGCACCCCGAAAGTCCCTATGTGCCCCCTCCCAGTCATTCTTCTTTCGCCCAGGTAACCACTGTCCTAGCCTGGCGTGATCCGTTTTATCGACATTTTAAAACCTACGATTAAGAGATGATAATCAGAGGTACGCGTGAGGCACTTGCTTAGGTAATTCTCAGAAAATTACCTCATTGGTTTTTTTTTTTTTTTTAAGACTAAATAAGGTTTTGTTGGGTTTTTTTTCATTAGTAATTTTGAGGTTTGTGTGTCCTTGCCTCCTTCTCCCCACAGGAGGCGCTAATGAGCAGTGTGAGTGAGGGCTCGCCTGACCCCAGGCTGGCGAGGGGGCGGGGAGCCTTCCTCCTCCCTCCGTAAGTCAGAGGGGCATCAGATCACACCACGAGGTTTAAGTGCAAAGCCTGCTCCTTGCAGTAAGCAGGTCCTCCTCCCGCCCCGCCCACCCCCTTCCCCTCGAGTTTCATTTTCCTGGTCCAGACCCAACAGATGGTTCTTCTTAAGGCATCGTTGTCAGTTTATAGTTCTTGCAGTGTTCATTTTAATATTTTAATGACATTATAGCCAATTTTATTCTGTCTTGGAAGTTAATTTCTCCTCTCTCTGTTTGTTTCTCTCTCTTCCCTCCCTCCGTCTCTCTCTCTCCCCCTCCTCCCCTCTCCCTATTCCTCTGATTATTTCTTTTGGAAATAATTCCCCTCTCACTCTGTCTCCATAAATCTCTGAATCCCAGCAGATGGAACAAGGCTGCTATTAGGAGGGAACGGAATCAACAGGCAAGCGGCAAGTGGGAGGCGAGCTTTACGCTCTGCGGTTTCGCCCTCGTCGGAAGACGTGGTGACAGGGCCAGAACAAAAGGTTCATCTTTTCGTTTATTTTCACTTCTCAGGAGACCCCAGTCCCAGGGTCTTTTTATTAGAGAACTGTTCTGGCCCCTTTGGCTCTGCACACAGACCTTTGAGCCTCCCACATCCTGGTATGCTCCTGCCTCACAGACCACATTTTACACACACACACACACACACACACACACACACACACACACACACAACCACACAACCACACACACACACAAAACCTAAATCTGTACTGGCTGACTGCTAGCAAAATAAAACAACTCTTCGCTGTTAATTTGGCTCCTTCTTTCTGTTTTCACACCTTAATTGAGATATAATTTACATGCCATAAAATTCACCCATTTCAAGCGTGTCATTCAATGGTTTTTAGTTTATTTACCCAGTTGTATATAGGCTGTTTCTTTTTGAAAATGGAGCCACTGGGTGAACGGTTTGACCCCATGTGCTCCCTCCTCACTTTGAAAGGTGACATCTAAGGAGCAGAGAGCAGATTCTGTTTCACTCCCCAAAATAGTTGTTTTATTCATTCTGCCATTTACAACTTACTTCCTGTGTTTTGATTGAGCTGCTCAGGCCTGCTTCTTAGAAGCCAGGTGGGTTAGTTTTTACACTGTCAAGAAGTTTCTCTCGTGTTAGAGGAATTTTCTGTTTGTTTGTTTGTTTTGTTAGTATTTAGCCCTCAGATCTTTGTTGCATCTGCTGAGCTAATTAGAGAGACGAAATACATCTTTGTGACATGACAAACTATACAGAAATACGTGTTATTTAGAGTTCAGCTCAAAAGTTGATAACATTCTGACTGTTGAGATTGGTAAAAAAGAAGATACTTAGAAATATAAATGGGGCACGGAGCCTAGAACTTTTTCCTAATATTATAATCTTCATCTGTAATTCAGTTTTGACATCTCTGAGTCTGTTTTCTCCTTTGAAAAACAGGAATGAAAATAATCACTTCAGGAGATTTGCCCGAGGATCACAGGAGATATTTCATGTGAAAACACCTAGACTGCTAACAATTTTTAAAAATCTATAAATGTTCATTAAATATGAATCTTAGAGAACTTCACTAGTGGTGTAAGAAGACTGTCTTGGCTAAAGTACATGAATAAAAGCATAGTGCCTGCTGTTGGAGAGTGTGTACCAGTTTAACCAATTGCTCAACCAGTAATAATAGGGCATGAGGCTTGCTGTGTGTGTGAGGCCCTGGGGACTGGATGGTGGATAGGCAGGCAGGGTCGGGTGGAAGAGAGACAGACGTTCAACATATAGTTGAGCAAATAAATATCTAAGTACAAATAGCAAGTGGTAGGGAAGAAACTATTCTGGTATGTGTGTGTGTTTAAAGCAATTTAAGAGAATGTATATTTTGCTAGTAAATTTATGTCTATAGGCATAGAAAAATTTTCTGGCATAGAAAAATTTTCTGGAACAATTCACAAGAAATTGGTTTCAAGGAGAGGGTATAGCTCAGGTGGTAGAGTGCATGCCTAGCATGCATGAGGTTGTGGGTTCAAGCCCCAGTACCTCCATGAAAAAAGTAAATAAATAAGTAAACCTAATTAAACTCCTCCTGCAAAAAAAAAAAAAAAAAAAAGAAAGAAAAGAAATTGGTTTCAAGGGTTTCTTTTTGTGATAGGAACCAGAAAAACAGATAAGGGAATGCCTTCTACTTTTTATTCTGTAACTTTTCTATATAATTCGAAGTTTCTAACTATAAGCATGTATTTTTATTATCTGTGTTCTTGTTTAAATGTCAGTAGGGCTTCCCTGATTGATGGGGTGAGGGTCCATTTTTATTTTCTTCATTAGACTTTTCTCTATTGAAAAACAAAACCTGTTATTTAAAATAAATGATTAACTGCTTGAAATATTTAACCTGTCATGCCAAACCAATTAAATATTAAATATAATATTACACTTGAAAAGACAAAGGTCATTTACGAGGGTGCAAGAATTCATCAACTCACACCAAACTGTTACCAGCCTGCTCGTGCCTACAACGTTTGCCTGGACAATAACACTGTCATTCAATCGGTATTTACTGAGCACCTGCTGTGTACCGGGCACTGTTCTGAGCCCTAGTAGATAAAACAAAGCCCTCGGGGAATCAGACTAGATTCGACTTGGCAGAAGCAGGCAATACATAAGTAAACCAAGTATATAATGTATGTTCTATGCAAGTATATAAGTGCTATAAAAAAAAATTAAAGTCAAGCTGGGTGCCAAGTAAGCAGGGGAGCTGGATGGTACTTTTTGTTCTTTATACAGAATACATTCTGTAGTTGCATCACTAAAGGCAGGTTGGGAGACCCAAGTGAGGAGGTGTCGTTTGGCAGCGACCTGGGTGGAGGGAAGGAAGGAATGAATCAAGCAGATACATGAAGGAAGATGATTTTCTGCCAAAAGGACCAGGAAAGGCCCTGAAGCGGGAGAGCTGGAAACCTGTCCATCTTAGCCAGGAGTACCACCATTGTGCTGTTTATTCTGTTCACTTATCACACTGTTCAATACATTTAAAAACAATTTAAAACTTTTAAAAAACAGTAAAAATGAGCACTGATAGCTTTATTATTTTCGTATATGTAGGACTCAGGTTACGTGGTTCTGAGCATTGCTTTTTTTTTTCAACAGTTAAAAATTGTCAATGTGAACTATACATCCTAGAAGAATAGATACATCTTTATATATAAAAAACATGTTTTAAACTTCTTTATCCGTATTCATTCACAGTCATTACGTTTTTATTTATTATTCTAATCTCATAAAATATGTGTTTTATTATTACAGTATGTGCCCATTTTTATCTACTGAAAATTAAATGAGTAACTATTACTTCAAGGTCTTAAGGAAAAGGATCCTGAGACGCGTTGTTTCCGGTCGGCTCTGAAATGCTTACCAGCGGGAGGGGCATGCTGACAGGTAAGTGAACCCATGAGCTTCTTACAATAACGAGAGAAAAATAGTCCCAAGCTTACTAGCTCACTGGCCAATTGCGTCCCTCAGCATGCACTTCCTGCTCCGGTCCTCAGCTGTAAATGAAGGGCTGGATCCTAAGGATTCTAAGTCCTTTGATGCATTCTCTTTCCCTTTCTCTCATACTCAGTTCTAACTGTATGAATTTTGATTAAAATCACTGCTTTGTAACCAGTGATCCTTCACAGTCGCTGGCTGGGCACCAGGTTAATCTTCTCTTCCTTCTTTAAACAGGATTGGGTGGGTGGGTCTAGAACAGTGGTTCTCAACCAGAGGTGATCCAAACCCACCCACGCTCGCCCCCTCGCTTGTAAGGGACAGTTGGCAGTTGTGGGTGACGAGTCTGCCCGTCACGGCTGTGGAGGGGGAGCTGCTGGCCTCGTGGGTCTGGGCCAGGGGAGCTGGGAAACACTCTGCAATGTGCAGGACAGGCCCCCACAACAGGGAGTGATCCAGTCCAAATGTCAGCAGTGCCGGAATGAGAGCCTGGGGTCTAGAGAAATTGGAAAATGAGTGGAGGACGCTGCCGACTTCGATCCACCTGGCATTTCCCGCCCAAGAAACAACGTAACAACTTTGTCTTTTTCAACGCTGATTCTCCTCTATTGATTACATTATTCCTGCAGACTTGGGTGTGTGACTTAAATAACCCCATGTTAGACCTAAGCCCAAAGGATAAACCAGAACTGGAGGGCAAATCTCACTCGTACCATAACTACAAGAGCATTCTTTCTGTTCTAAGACTTGAAAAAGTCTTCAGAGCCTTGGTTTAATTTAATCAACAATACGTTCATCTGCATATGGCATTCAACAGCAAAGGAAACTTTTTTTTCCCCTGAGTCTTTTGTTTTCAAATCAATGGGGAACAAAGGATATCTCCCGGTCCATTCAAGCGGTTTCAATGATTCTCAAATAAACGTGGGAGTGATAGCTGAGCCATTTAAAATACACCAAGATGAGAAAGCAAGCTTAGTAACCTTGTAAACATTCTATGAAATACAAGGGAACCTTTAAGAAGGATATCCAAGTGTCCTTTTTACATAATAGCCCTTTGTACTCGGAAATGTTCAGATGTCAATAAAACAGACTTGAACAGGACAGCCTAGAAGAATGCAGTTTCCAATTTTCTAGCAATGGTGCTGTTAAAACATTATTTTTCAGTTTCTTAACCCTCAGACAATTAAGTTGCCTCACCCGAAGATCAGCTCCACTTAAGGACAGCACTTTGGACCCAAATTTAACCAACTGTCCAGAGGGATTCAAAAGAAGGCTAATTTGAACGCTGAGGTTTTTGAAGCTCTCAAATGATGCCGCCGGTTTTTTTTTCTTGAAAACACCCACAGCAGCAGCTTGGCAGGAAGCAGGAATTAGACGAGAGAACTGATGGAAACCTGTCCTCTGAACTGGGAGAAAAACTTCCAATAAACTGTGGTTTGAAATCACTGCAGGTTACATTATTCATTATTCAAACAGCCTCCAGCCTTATTACATGGCATTTTCTCTGGGCTTCTGAGCTGCCCCAAGAAATGTACTTTGGTAACAAGGACCCACCCTTTCAGAGGAAAGGAAAACCTCTGCGTCGCCCCATCCTGCCTCTGCCTTCCATCTGCGTTCTATCTCCCTCTCCTATCTGCATGTTGCAATCCCCTCCCGTTTCCAAAGGCCAATGAAATCGGTCCCCCATAGGGTACTCAGCCAAGTACATTCACTGCTCAACTGTATTTTTCCTCTTTCTGAGCCCTTTCACCCACTGATTTCAAATTTCTGTTTAATAGGCCAGCCGTGGCAGACCTCACCCGAACAGAGCGAGGAAAAGGCAAGCTGGAAAACCCGCACTGGGGCGATTTCGCGAAGAGAAGAGCAGCCTGATGTTTTTCATCTGAATCCTTAGGCCTCGCTCCAGCCCCACAAAGACAAGTGGCAGGAAGCTAACAGCGATAATCGAATGAGCTCAGCCAGCCTCAAATTGGTTCTTTTTAAAAAGTGTGTGTGTGGAGGGGAGGAATTACAGGCGCTCTGCCCAGGAGAAGCGAGAGAGAAAAGAAATGCACTCTCCTAGAAATCCCTGAAGTTTGCTGCCAGTGATTCAGTCCATACCTGCCCCAAAAAAGAAAATTTCCTACCTAACTGGTTTGGCTGTTTCCTGGCTACTAACTGGAGAGGTAAATAGAACCTTATCATGGCAGTTACATCTGACTTGGACATGATTTTCAAGTAAACACGGGTCATTTCAATGCTATTCCATTACCCCCTCTGCTGTCTTTGGCCTGACTGACAACACCGTCTTGGATGAAACCGACTCTATAGGAACAAGCCAGGAAAGACTGCACCTTCCACCCAGCTGGCCTCTGTGTGGCCACTGGGCGGGGCTGGGGGAGTATGTGAGGACGTTTGCCGTGAGTGACTGGGGCTCTGCAGTTATCTCGTCAGATTGTAGCTGAATGGACACATGTCCTTCCTTTGCCCTCTGGGCCCCTCCAGTGGGTTGGTTGGGATTTCTGCTATTCGCTTTGCACTCTTCAACGAATCCAACACTGGGCATTTATTTCTCTCTCTCTCTCTTCATTCAGGAAGTGGCGAGCTGAGCCCTGAGATTCTTTTCTGCTCCGATGATATAAACAAATTGCAGAGGAAGTCAAGTCAAACTTTCCCTTGCTTCTTTTGTTCTCCCAACTAGCAATTCAGAAAACAGAGCCAATTTTTTTTTTTTTTTTGGATGCCTTTTAAAGATTGCTTCTAACTGGAAAGGCAGAAACTCATGGTTCTTTTTTTTTTTTTTTTTTTTGATTGAAGTTCAGTCGGTTACAATGTGTCAATTTCTGGTGTACAGCACAATGTCCCAGTTATGCATATACACGCATATATTTGTTTTCATATTTTTTTTAAAAAAACAACTTATTTTATTTGTACTCCTAAACTTTTTCAAAAAAGCAGGAAGTGCCCTAGAAGGTTGTTTTGGACTTTTTCTTAAGGCTCTTTTTGAGATTTTTTTCAAACCAAATTGCTCCCTTAACATTGCAGTTACCTAAGTGTTCTTTCCTACAAATTTCAACCAAAAGAGCAGTAAGGAGCTTTGCGTGGACAATGGCTAAACCTGATTTGGAGGTATCTGGTGCCCGAATTCACAGCCAAGGAGACCTAACAGTCATGATTCAATAAGCTTACCCGTCCAAAGTACACACTAGACAGAAAGGAGACATCTTATCTGTGTAATCTACAGATACTGCTTGAAAAATCACACGTAATTAAGCCCTTCTTCCAGTGGGAGCTCCTTGAAGCTTTATCACCAGCTTGTCAGATGTCATCTCTGGGTTTCACTGATGGCTCTGAGAGTGAACATTTCCAAACCAGAGGCACCTGATAATCCAGGTGACATGTTTACCACGCCTAGTCTAGTCAGCTAATAAAAGCAGCTCTGCACTCCACAACTGAAGGAAAACAGAATGGTGGAGAGAAACAGAGAGAGATTTGCAGGGTGGCTTCCCACACCGGCTGTTCTGTTACGTTAATCCTGTTGCAAGATATAAGATGTGACAGTCATCCGGATATCTGTGTGCCTCCTTGGTCCTCGGGTGGCCCTGTCTGTACACAGGTAAGTGGCCAGCTTTCAAAACAGCCCTATTTTCTAGTGAAGTGTGTTAGAGTTCAAATACAGGCTCAGGCTACTTACTGAGTCTCTGTGTTCCCTTCTGTACAATGGGGATGTTTTAATATGGCAGGACTGTAATCTGGTTTAAAAATCATACATACATAGATATTTCTCACCCTGATGCGAGGCATATGCTGTGCTCTCACTTAAAGGCAGTTACGATTACCAAAATTCATAACACTGAGTTCTGGGCCAGGAGAAACTAGCATTGGTAGAATCTGAAGTGGATAGTGTTTGCAAAGTTATTTCTGTGTCAGAACATGTTTGTTCAGTCATGATTGTCTCCACCCTCCTTATCTACAAATACATATATGCTGTAGATATTTATAGACTAATGGGTCTGTAAAATCAGTTATGCACGTTGTAATTGACTGTGCAATTATCAAATAAACAGTGGATGAAAGGAAAACGCGAGGTTCTGAAGGCTGGCTTTAGTTTGCGTTTTATCTTATATTCATCGGACTGTTTATTTGCTTGTCTACCCTCTCCTCCCCGTTGATTATTTTCCAGGCATGCATTTCCCTTGAGCAACATCAGATGAGAAAGTGAGTTCGTTTCCACTGCAGGGGAGTCAAAACAGAAAACCCAGAGGCGGCGACTTGCGTGGAGGCCTCCCAGGTATGCACGGAGTGTTAGAAGCTGTGTGCACCTCCACACCCCAGGACTCCTTTTGAAGCTCTGATGTAGAAACGTGCGGTACCTTCAGTGCCTCTGGATTTCCGTAAAGCAAATAGAGCTATTGTGCCCTGATGCCATCTCCGTACACTTACAGAATTCAACAACTGCCTTCAACAGACTTTATCACTTACTTACTGTGTGCAAGGCACCAGGATACAGACAGTAGTCATCAGTGCTGGCCAACCCCAAATGAAAGCTAGACACACACTTGAAGGACCAGAAAAGCTATTTTAGATTTCAACATGTATATGCTTTTGCCTCTGAAAAACAATTTTATTTTTCATTTTAGTTTTTTATTTTTATTTGGGTACAGGTCCTGGATGGTGTGTGTGATGCAGGAAATACTCCCCTCCCACTCCTGCTTTGGATGGGACATACTTCCCTGCCCCACTGAGTCCGGGC
Organism: Camelus ferus; assembly: GCF_009834535.1. NCBI lineage: Eukaryota > Metazoa > Chordata > Mammalia > Artiodactyla > Camelidae > Camelus > Camelus ferus. The sequence continues at coordinate 8,302,731 of NC_045714.1, read as the reverse complement.
TCGGTCATGTGACTTTGTTGGCTAATAGGCTGTCAGCCTGCAGGGCGCAAGCAAAGCCTTGAAAGGCGTTCGCACCGTGGGTCTCCCCTTTTTGCGGGTCCCACGTTGCCCTGGGAAGCTTATGCCTGTTCATCTGAGGAGGATGAGAGACACCTAGAGCAGACCTGGCTGCAACCCACACCTTGAAGCCCAGCCCAGCCTAGATCATCTGAAAACCAGCCAAGTTGCAGATGCTTTTGTGAGATTAAATAATTACTATTTTAAGCTCCTGAGCTTTGGGTGATTTGTTACGTGACATTATTATGGCAATAGCTGACTGGTGTAGGCCCCAGAACATTTACGGGTCTTAATCTGTCTGTGGGCATACCAAGACAAGATACTAAATTACCAAAACAAAACAATTTTTAAAAGGTGCTTTGAACGCCTGCCTTACTGATTTGACTCTGTTATGTACATCAAGATTAATTATAGCCTTTCATGGACTAAATCAAACTTGAGGCCTATAATATTTTTTAAGTTTTTTTTTATTGAAGTCTAGTTGATTTATATTTTTTTAAAATCAAAGTATAGTTGATTTACAATGTTGTTAGTTTCTGGTGTACAGCATAGTGACTCAGTTATATATATACATTCTTTTTCAGGTTCCTTTTCATTTATAGGTTACTACAAGATACTGAATATAGCTTCCTGTGTTCTACATTAGGGCCTTATTTATTTTATATATAGTAGTTTATATCTGCTAATCTTAAACTTCTAATTTATCCCTCTTCCCTTTTTCCCTTTGGGAACCGTAAGTTTGTTTTCTGTCTGTGAGTCTTTCCGTGTTAAGAAAGTTCATCTGTATCATGTTCTTAGGTTCCACATATAACTGGTATCATATGGTATCTGTCTCTCTCTGTCTGACTGACTTCACTTAGTATGACGACCTCCAGGTCCATCCGCGTTGCTGCACCCGGCACGGCTGCATTCTTCTCTACGGCTGAGTAGTAGTGCGTCGTGTCTGTATGCCACGGCTTCTGTATCCAGTCGTCTGTAGGTGGGCGTGTAGGGCATGTAGGTTGCTTCCATGTCTTGGCTGTTGTAAACAGTGCTGCTAGGGGCTCGTGATTAAACGCAGCAACATACGATTGAAGATTAAGTGGCTTGAGGCACTCATTTATTTACTTAGCACCAGATTAAGCGCTCACTCCACAAACGCTTCATTCCAAAAATGTGTTCAAGGAGATGCTAGTTGTACTCTTGTGCTTGACCTTGAAGACACAGCACTGAATATTAATAGCTAAGCCTTATCAAGCACTTACCAGAGGCCAGGCACGGTTCTTAGTGCTTCATCTACATCAACTATCTGAATCCTCAAAACTTAATGTGGTACTAGGTTCAATATTAGGTACTATGATTATCCCCATTTTGCAGGTGAGAAAATTGAGCCAAGGGGATCAGTGACTCACCCAAGCTTCCACGACTTGTAACTGACAAAGCTAGGACTCAAGCCTAGGCTGTCTGGGTTCAGAGCTCACATGCTTACCCACCCTGGTAAGATACAGACAGGGAGTCCACAGGGTAAAAAGGGGCAGCAACCTTAACTAAGGAGGCAGTCAATCATTGCAAACCATGGGCAAGACCAGGTTTGAAAAGAACAGGGAAACAGTGGTTAAGAATAATGGAAACACTTTCAGACAGGCAGCTAGAGAAGGCTTCTCAATGTAGGTTGAGAAATTGTCTGAAGGATGAATATGATCAGACACAAAATGGCAAGATGGCTGGGAGAGAAGACAGCTCAGCAGAGGGGTGGTCTTGAGGCAGTGCACGGCTTGCTGTGTTTTAGAGACGGGAAAATGGCCATTGCTGAGTTCCAGAGGCCAGCAGGGTGAGTGCGTCTCATTGCCATGGGGGTGGGGGGACATTGGTCAACAGACTTCTTGGTAAAGCACCAAACAGCAAATATTTTAAGCTTCGGGGGCCACGTGGGCTGCCTCACAATGACTCAGCTCTGATACCGTAGCGTGAAAGCAGCCGTACACAAAAAATGGATGACGTGTCTGTGTTCCAAGAAAACTGTATGTACAGACACTGAAGTTTAACTTTCACAGTTCCACAAATGGCACGTATGTCTGTGAAGACACATGGGACAGTCGCACTAGGTACATTTCCAACAGAGCAGGTAACCTCTTATGATATTTGACGCATCGTGACCTTGGAACTCGGGTAGGTTCTGTCAAAATATAAGTCACACCAGTAAAAGCAAGAGGTAATTTTGAATAAAAGTAATGACTAGGCTATTGGGTTATTTAATCATCCTACTAATCAGGATTCTCCAGGAAAACAGAGTCAATAGGATGTACAGGTGTAGGGAGACATTATTAGGGAATGGGCTCATGCAACGAGGGGGCTGAAAAGTTGCAGTTGGCTGTCTGCAGGCTGGTGCCCCAAGAGCCCGTGCTGTTGTTCCAGTCCAAGTCCACAGGCCTGAGAAACAGGAGCACCAAGGGCAGGAAAATCAATGTTCCAGCTCAAACAATGAGTGAGGAAGGGCTGACCCCTTCCCTCCTTGCCCTTTTTGTTCCTTTCAGGCCCTCCTGGGTGGGGTGATGCCACCATACAGGGAAGGGCACACTGTTTGACGGGGTCCACTGATTCCAACGCTAATTTCATCTGGAAACACCTTCACAGACATTCCCAGAGATTACATTTAACCAGTTTACAGGCAACCCATGATCTGGTCAAGTTGACACATAAAACTGACCATTACAATCTGCTAAAGAGGAGCAAATGATATGATCACCCAGGAAAGAGAAATACTGGCAAAGATAAAAGGAATGCTCCGTCTTTACAAAGAGGGTGGCAGCCAGCCAATGGGTGTCATCATTCAAAGAGTATTTGCGATTCATCACTGCCCTAAAGATAGGCTTACCATATGATCCCGCAATCCCACTCCTGGGCATGTATCTGGAGGGAACTCTAATTTGAAAAGACACATGCACCCCAATGTTCATAGCAGCACTATGTACAATAGCCAAGACATTGAAACAACCTAAATGTCTATCAACAGAGGACTGGATAAGGAAGCTGTGGTATATTTATACAATGGAGCACTACTCGGCCATAAAAAGAATGAAATAATGTCATTTGCAGCAACATGGATGGACCTGGAGATTATCATTCTAAGTGAAGTAAGTCAGGCAGAGAAAGAAAAATACCATATGATATCACTCATATGTGCAATCTAAAAAACCAAAACCAAATGAACTTATTTACAAAATAGAAACAGACTCACCAGACATAGTAAACAAACTTACACTTACCCGGGGGGAAAGGGGGTGGGAAGGGATAAACTGGGAGTTCGAGATTTGCAGATTCTACTATACATAAAATAAACAATTTTCTTCTGTATAGCACAGGGAACTATATTCAATATCTTGTAGTAACCTATAATGAAAAAGAATATGAAAACGAATATATGTATGTGTATGTACGACTGAAACATTATGCTGTACACTAGAAACTGACACATTCTAAACTGACTACACTATAATAAAAAAAATTTGTAATCTGTAATGTATTCCTTATTCTAAATAAATGTTAACTTTTACAACTTTTTTCATAACTATATCCTTTTTCTTAGAGAGCCCTCAAATTGTAAAATCTTCAAGGCCTACTGACCTGGAACGAGCTCTGATTAAGCACCTATCAGATGAGCCAGACGTATCTGGATGCTAGAAATACAGCCCTGAATGGAACAGACACTTGGTGACCTTAACACATGTCCGCATGCTGACACGCCTTTGAAAGGCAGAGTCCTCTCCCTTTGAGTTCAGGCTGGACCTCGGGACTTGTTTCTAAGGAGCAGAAACCCGTGCAGATGACACTGGGCAACATCCAAGACTAGCCCTAAGATACGCTGCAGTTTCTTCCTTGCTCTTTCCCTCTGGAAAGCATCAGCATCATGGAAAAGTCCACATGGGGAGGAACTGAGGCCTCCAGCCGACAGCCATGTGAGCATGCATCTTAGACGCAGGTCCTCCAACGCCAGTCAAGCCTGCAGATGTTGGCAGCCTCGACCAACATCTTAACTGTATCGTGACTGCTTACAAGAGACCTTGAGCCAGAACCATCCATCCAGACTGTTCTCAGTGACTCCTGACCTCAAAGTGTGGGAGATAAGAAGTGTCTGTTCTTTTCAGCTGCTAAGTTTTGGGGTTGTTTGTTACATAGCAAGAGATAAATGCACCAACAAGAGTCCTGGCTTCATGATTCACATTCTGATGTTTGTTTGGTGGGCACTGAATAAACGTTTTTTTGAGAAATTGATGAATGACAGTAAATTAAATAAATGTATCAAATTATCATCATCCATTTGTTTACCAAATATTTATTGAGCTGCACCTTATGTTGATCTGTGTTCTAGGCATCAAGCTAGAACAATAAATGAGAAAGAAAAACCCTCCCCTCATGGGGCTTCCAGTCTGGTAGAAAACCAGGTTTCTGCTCTGTCGCTGATGCTCACTCACTGCAGGACGCTGGAACCACGCCTCCGTTTCCCAGGTATGTGCATTATCTGAGTTAATCCCCACCACAGCCCCTTCTCCCTCACCCACCTCCATGCTGGAGCCCTTCCCAGACTCCCCTGCAACCTGGCCACGTGACACACTTCAGGCCAGCGAGACGTGAGCAGGAGATCTCTGTGAGACTTCTGGGCAGGTCCGTTGTCTCACAAAGGAAAAGATGTCCCTGGTTCGACCTGTCCGTCTTCCTTGCCTTGAGAGGAAAGCGGTGAGTCTTCCTGGAAGCATACAGAAGAAAGAATAGCAAAGCTCTGACATTCTCAAGCCACTGAAACATAACAATAACTTCCTGCTTCTGGACTTCCTTTTAAGTGAGGGGGTAAATAACTTAAGTCTCTCATGGGGTTTTGTGGTGGTGGTTGCCACTTACATCTGAAGGCATTCCCAACTGATCTAATAAAATCGAAGCAGAGAACGATTCGTTAGCCAAGGTCACAAAGCCAATGAATGGAGTGAGCCAAAAGAAAAACCAGATTTAACTGACCTCGAAATCTAGACTGTTCATCATGATGTTACGTTGTCACTGTGGTTTTCCACTAGTAAGCAAAAACACTCGAGCAAATGTATTCGCTCCAGATAGAGTAACTAGACTATCTGATGTTGCCTCAAACTCTAGGACATTCAATCCACATTTCAGTTTTAACAAGTACTTAATTGCAAATTTCTGGGCGGCCATAGAAAGTGCTGAGGAATTCTTTAATATTCATGATGATGTTGAAAATATGCTAACCGTGGATTTATCTTTCAGAGGAAATTAATAAAGATCCCATTCCTTGAGGGTCCCTTCAGGAAAATATGGGGCATCAACAATGTGCCTCCTCATTTACTCCTATCTTCCATTTTAGAGCTAAGGCTGCAGGGTGCAGGGTCAGGGTTAAACTCAGCCCTGCCATCGCCTAGAGCCTGCACCACTGCAGGGGACGGGGAGGGAACAGTAAAATGGGTCCCATATGTGATAATAGACTAAATCGTCCTGGACATGGCAGCAACTCTGACAGTTTATACATGAATGCATAAAGTCTGGGGAAATGCTCTGGTGGTCAGTGTGGACGTGAAATAAACATGGGTCAGTTCCTGCTCCAGCCCCATCTAGCTGTGACGTTAGGGAAATCTCACAATCTCTCTAAGCCTCAGTTTCTTCCTCTATGCAATGGAGAGAATATTAATACAACCTCCTAGAACTGCTCCAGGAACTCCATGGGGCAAAGCTGCTGGGCTCCCGGCAGGCTGCCCAGCCAGCCCTTGACGAGTATTAACGGTTACCATTATTGTAATCATTGCACCATATTTCCTCCCTCTATGCAACGGAGACAGTTTTGTTTTGATCTGGGTATTTCTTCTCGACAATTAGGTGCGCTCTCAGTACTAGAAGGAATATGTCATAACCCGACAGCAAATGATCTCTGCAAAAGCAAAATGTCCTGAATTCTGCTAAAAAACAATCTGTTTTCTGTACCCACGGCAGAGAACAAAATGCAAAGAGAACACGGTGAGGATGCCTGGGGGTGGAGAGCAGAGGGTTTTGCTGGCCTGGCTGGGAGGTTATTTCTGCTACCCCACCCTGTCCCCTGCGACCACTTCCCCTCTTGTCCTCACTGGCCTGGTTCTCCCTTCTCAAGCCTGTTCTGCAGCTACACCAGCACTTTGTTTTAAAATAGATGCCTGATCTCACTCCTCAAAAGTAGTGTCTTGGTTTATAGGAGAAAGACCGAACACAGCCGGCGGTTCCCTAATTTCCAAGGAAGACCTGTGGTCTTCGAACGTGGCCCCCCGGTCTTCATGTCCCCTGGGATGAGGGCTGGCCTGGTGACTTTCTAACAGACAGACATGGTGGAGCATCACTTCGTAATCAGGGGACCGAGGACCGGGACGTCCACCTTGCTCACAGCTTCCATCGCCTGCTCAGCTTGTACGCTTTGATGAAGCAAGTGGCCGTGCTGGGAACCTCCTGTGGCAAAGAGCTGAGGGAGGCCTCTGATCAGCAGCAAGAAAAGACCTGAGGTCCTCAATCCAACAGCCCTCGAGGAAGCCCATGTACCAACAGCCACATGAGCTTGGAGGCAGACTCTTCTCCAGCTGGATGAGACCTCAGACTACACTGACACCTTGAATGCAGACTTGTGGGAGACCCAGTGAAGCAGGGTCCAGATTCCCATCCGCAGAAACCGTGAGAAAATAACTGTGCCTTGTTATAAGCTGCTATGGGCAGGGAGGATATTTTGTTACACAGCAAAAGATAACGAATACAGACCAACCCAGTCAACCCATAATAAAGAGGAAGAAAGGAAAGAGCCGGATCAGGAGCTAGCATCTCTGGGCTCTGGCCACATTTTACCATCCAACTACATCGGTGGTCTTAGAAAAGGCATTTCCCTTTCTTGCCTCAATTTCTTCTTCTATCAAAGACAAGGGTTGAATTGGGGATTGTAATTTTCTGTAGTTTTTCTCCTTAAAAGTCTTGTGATGTTTCACCCTGGGCTCACATTCTACTCAGCAACAATCAGTATTAGACAGACACTGTCCTCATGAACAGGGATGGGGTTTCCGCTCACCCCAGGCCTCACCCGGATCAGGCATGGCAGGTGAGGCCGTGGTCCTGAAACAATGACCCCTTGCAGTAGGCTGGTTCTTCTGAGGAGCAGACCGGCAGATGCCAAGTTGGGGGAAAACACACAAGACATTTCCTGGGGGAAACTCATAGGACAGGAACATGGGGAGGGAGCCAGAGGAGAAGAATGAGACCTCAGCTCTGGTCTGACCCCTGCAGAGGAGAGAAGAGAGAACCGGTGGGTAGGGGAAGTCTGAGACTGTGGCGCAGTTCTAAGAGAGTTCTGGCAAAGCCCATGCCTCCCAGAAGGGAGCCTGCTTTAGTTCCCAGGTCGCAAGCAGCCGCTGGAAAGGAGTAACCTGAAGGAGCCGTGGGCTCAGCACAAATGTGGATTTCAGAGCAGGCATCCGGGCCCCCGGCAATTACAGCCCCTGCCCTGGGAGCCCCGAGAGACACATGTCCATGGCTTCCACGTCCCCTGGGGTTCCTTTTAGTCTAAAAATCCCACCCAAATGTGGGGCCAACAGGATGAACATGGCCTGCAAGTGCATTTTGATTGGCTTGTGGTGTTTAATAAAAGACACAAATGAACTTACAGAACAGAAACAGACTCACAGACATAGAAAGCAAACTCATGGTTAACCAGCGGGAAAAGGGTGTGGGAAGGGATAAAATGGGAGTTCCAGATTTGCAGATACTAACTACTATATATAAAATAGATAAACAACAAGTTTATACTGTATAGCACAGGGAACTATATTCAGTATCTTATAGTAACCTATAATGAAAAAGAATATGAAAAGGAATGTATGTCTGTATATGTATGACTGAAATATTATGCTGTACACCAGAAATTGACACATTGTAAACTGACTGTACTTCAATCTAAAAAAATTAGCTGCAGCACCAAAACCTCTGCTCACAGACAAAAATTTTGATACATTGGACAGCATCAATATTTAAAACATGTGCTCTGTGAAGGACACTGTTGAGACAATAAAAAGATGAACCACAGACTAAAAGAAAATATTTGCAAATCACATATATGACCAAGGATCTGTATCCAGAATGTCTGTTTAGAAACTTTCTAACTAAGATAAGAAGAAAACAAACCACCTAATATTTTTAAGTGGGAAAAAAATTTGACCAGACGTGAATAAGAATACTTACCGATGACAAGCAAATGAGAAAATGTTCAACATCTTGAGTCACTATGTAGAGAGACTACAAACCTATGAGAATGGTTAAAATTAAAAAAAAATATATCAAGTGCTAGTTTTAATAGAGCTGATGTCTTATTAAATAAAATAATGTGTTTGATACGGGGCAAATAACACATCCCTAATACACATTATTGAAAATTTCAAAAGAAAATTAAGAACCGGAGCTTTAGAAGAGAAGGCTAGAAAGGAGAGAGAGGGACTAAAATCGGAATCAAATGTCACTGTAGAGGAGTTCACCTCAAAGGAATTAATTTCTCTTCCTAAAAATTTCAACTACTACCAGGTCATCTGCCGTTTTACAGGACCAGTAGGATGGTATGAAAACAACGTCACATTTACCAAACATCTGCTGTTTCTCAGGTACTTCACTCGGACTCTCACATTGCTAGTCCCAGGTTATAGATGTGGCTCAGAGAAGTCAGTAGTTCGCCCAAGGCCACACAGCAAATAAATAGCAGAGCCAGAATTTCCAAGATGCTTGTTGTCTCCTCTTTACACAATACAGCCTTCCAAACCGGGAAGACACAGCAGCAGAGAGAGTGATGTTGCTCCCTCAGGGGAAATTTCTCACTTTATTTAACAAGCTTCCTGCACACATAAAATCCTTCCTCCCATCCCCACCACCACTTTCCGGCCGGCTGAGCTCCTCCATTTTTAGTCTTCTATTAGGCACCTGCCTCTCCCCCACATCTACACCCCCCACCCTGCTATGTTAGCCAGTGTTACTCAACATGTTGTTCATTTGCACCCCCCCCCCACCAAGGAAGAGTTTTAGACATTTTTTCTAATTACCTCCCCCTCGATACATTAATACCACAGATACACTGTGTATCTGTTCATGTACTGTGCATATTTGTGTGATCTGTAAAAAGACTATAATTTTTGAGAAATCAAGAAACAGTGTGGCCCCCTTGAGGGCAGTTGTGTGTCCCCTGGGAACGTGGGTGTCGGGGTGGTGGCAGCAGCAGCAGCAGAGTATGAAACGGGGCTGAGCTGGGGCCCGGCGCTGCTGTAGGAGCTTTGCCGGCAGCACCTCGCCCGGCCCTCTGCTCACACGCTGATTTCCGGGCATACCCAGAACTGGGAAGCTGCATTATTCTACTGGCCCCTTCTTGAAAATGGAAAATTTTACTTTCATTTTGCTCTTCCCCAATCTCTCTCCACTGTTGTCCACTTACAGACTAGAAGCAGAAGTGAGTCTAGGAAAGTAAAACCACAGGACAATGTCCGCTTCTCTTCCAGGTGGCAAGATTCCTTCCTCCTCCTCATCCATAATTCCGTACTTTTCCCAGCTTTTAAAGTGTGTTCTGAATTGTTCCTTTAATTTCAAAGGTCCTTCTGAGTCACTGTTCCCAGAGAAGGATTCACACTTTGAAAACGTCCTAAACCAGCTAGAAAATCGAGATGGCTAACCTTCACAACCACTGAGCTCGGTTCTTTTCAAGGATTGTCAATATTTCATTTTTTCAACAACTGCCATTTTACAGGTGAGAACTGGAGGCTCGGAGAAGTCGGTTAATTCACCCTCGGTCACATGAGGACATGTGGTGGCCAGCCTGGCTGCAAATCCAGGACAGACTGGCTCCGGGTGTATGCTGCTAACCGCAATGAGAAGCCACCGCTTAATTTTAGTCTATCACTTCCCTCAAAGTGGGAGGAAACAGAAGTTGGAGATTTTTCAAAGGGGGAGGGGGTACCTCTGTGTTTTATCTAAGTTTATTCTCCCAGCCACAAAAGAGTAGCCTGGAGCTTAGTAGCACACAGAATTTTCTTTTAGTGGTGCTTCTGATACCTGATTAAGATTTGCTGCCCGGCCATTTACTTTACTGCTTTAGCAAGCGATTTCTCTCTTCCTAGTCTATTACTATATTATAAAGTGATTCCCTCAAGGGGGAAACTTCCCAGCGAAGACGAGACTCCAAGGGGAAAAGCTCACCCTCTCACACTTTGCCAGAGGTGCCCAGGATCTCCCACCAGATTTAAATCATGAACTGTGTTTTCTACGTTGCTCAGATTTGCTTTTCCACATGCTCTTCTTTAGCGTGGCTTGTATTATGGTAACCTTGAATCGCTTCCTGTGTTCTTGGAGAATTAAGTGAACATTCTTTTAGGGTTTTTTTCCATAGTAAAGGGAAGAAAAAACTTTATGTCTGTAATGATCTATAATATTTCTCTTCTATTATGTATGAAATAACCAGGAATATGCCTTCAGCTATGCACTTGATACAAATTATCTCTAATCCCTTTGACAGCTTCCAGTAAATGTCCTGACACCCAGTTTCAGATAAGAAAAGGAATCTCAGAAAAGGGAAGTGACTGGCCTGGGAACACACAACGGAGTATTGACAGAAGCAGATTTCAAGCTCCCGTTTTACTATTCCCAGGACTCACATGATTTGCAGTAACAGCATTTTCCACATGTGGCCAGAATATTAGTCAAAAAACCTTTTTTTCTGGCATCCTTGAAACTTCCAGCAGAAGTCTAAAGTTTCTATTTCTAACCCAACAAATGCCCCGCCTCCTAAAAAAAATTCTTGACATTTTTTTTTTAATTCTTTGGTTCTTGAAACTGGCAGCAGACTTCCAGTTTCTGGTCCAGCATGTAAGACGCTTAGAAGTCACCACTTTTTCATAGCAACAGGTCAAACCTGAACAAACTGAAAAATTAATGCTCTTCTTAGATCAGCAAGACAGTGAGATCACAGGGCAAACCACTGCCCCCAAACTGGAGGGACAGACAGGTGAACACAGAAAATCACAACTTACTAGACCACCGATCTTCTCGGGAGCCAGTGCCAGGGTAGGGAAACCAGAATTGAAATTGACGAACTGTGGGCAGCTTCATGTGGACAAATCTGAGACTCAAAAACTCCAGGGGTACCCAGCCACGGGGTGGGGGGGGGGGCACATCTTATGAGTCTTATTTGACCAGCTTCTCACAGTGAATATCTGTGAAAAGCTCCCTCGGGCTCCCAGCAGGGGAGGGAAAAGGAGCCGTGCTGAACCAGGCCAGGGCAGTCTGTTCTTCTTAACCAGTCCTGCCCTCAGGAGAAACTATTTAAGCAGGACTTAACCTGCTGGGATTTTATCAGAGCCTAAATGACATATGGAAAGGAAAGTACCTAACTTCAGGTCCCTGTAGCTTTCCACGGGGAGAAAGAGAAACAGCCAGCTCGAGCCCACTCTAGCCACCCGCCCCACCTAAGGGTGTGAGGAAGATGAACCGAAAGGCACTTGCAGGAGTCACAGGCTCACAAAAAAGACTGAGGCTTAACCAGAGGACCACACAATACTTCCCCTCCCCTCCCGCCTCACCACATCACTGAACACCTACAGCAGTTCCTTTTACCTGGCACATCAAGTCAGGCTATTAGTTAAAAAAAAAAAAAATTACAAGGCATACTAAAAAGCAAAAAATACAGTTTGGAGAGAGAGTATGCATCAGAAGCAGACTCAGATGTGGCCAGGATGGTGGACTTCTCAGACTGGGAATTGAAGGCAACTATGATTAAGAGATGCTAAGGACTTCAGTGGGTAGACAGCGTGTAAGAACAGATGGGTCTTGTACGCAGACAGAAATTCTGAGAAATAATTAAAAAGAAATGCTAGAGATAAAAAAAACCACTAACAGAAATGAAGAATGTCTTTAATTGGTTCACTAGTAGACAGGATATGGCTGACGGAAGATCTCTGAGCTTGAGAATGTATCAATAGGAGCCTCATAGACCAAAAACCATAGAGAATGAAGACCGAAACAAACCAGAATGGAATGTCTGAGGACTGTGGGAGAACTGCAAAAGGGGGAACATGTGTGGGAGGGGAAGGAGAAGAAAGAGAAAAAGCAACAGAAGAAATATCTGAAGCCCTAATGAAGGGAATTTCCCCCAAATTAATGTCAGACACTGAACCACAGATCCAGGAAGCCCAGAGACATCAAACAGGATCAGTGCCTACATCCAGGCTACATCGTATTTCTATGTAGAACCACCTCTAGGCATATCATATGTAAACTTCAGAAAACCAAAACCAAGAAAAAAAAATCCCTGAAGGAAGTCAGAGGGAAAATCACCTGACTAAGGGACAAAGATTAGAAAGATATCTGCATTCTCAGAAACTAAGCAAGCAAAAATAGTAAGAGGGAAATACTGGGTTTGAGAGGGGAGAAAACAAAAACAAAACACCTGAGAATTCTGTCCCGGGCAAAATTATCCTTCAAAAGTGAAGGAGAAATAAAGACTTTCTTAGACAACCTAAGATTGAAAAGACTTGTTGCCAGCAGAGCAGCGTGGTAAGACATGTAAAAAGAAGTTCTTTAGAGAGAAGGAAAATAGGTCAGACACTCCGAGCTACATGAAGAAAGAAGAGCATCAGAAAAGGAGTAAGTGAAGGTAAAATAAGGATGTTTATTTTTCTTATTCTTAATTGCTTTAACAGATAACAGTTTGTTCAAAATAATAACAGCAACAATGTATTCACGTATAGATGTGTCTGTATGTATATACATGCTCATGTATAAGTGAAGTGAATGACCGCAATGACGCAAGGGATGGGGAGCAATCAGGATGACGCATGTTACGAGATGCTTGTACTGCCTGTGAAGTGGTGTAGTGTTATTTGAAAGTTGGACTTGGATCAATTATAAATGTATATATCTGTGTGTGTAAATGTGTATGTGCATAAGTGTATATTGCAAATTCTAGGGCCGCCACTGAAAGAAGCAAGAAACACAGCCACACAGCCTACTGCACGCGCGGCCTGGGAAAGCTACCACCCCTCTCCGGTGGGGAAACTGGGCTCTGGACCCAGACTGACCAAGCAGGCCGCAGGCAGCCGTGCTCGCTTAAGCTTCTCAGCCGGAAAGAGGTGTTATTTTTACTCCCTCGCGTGGCCAGTCCAGACACGCGTGGCCCTACCTTCAGTGCAGGGCAGGGCCCAGCAGTTATAACCCCAGCAGCTCCGTCCCCTCTGGGACCGTCTGCAAAATGATGTCGGCTTGCTGTTTCCTTACCTGTTAGTGTCCGTGCCCTCAGAACCTGAAAGCCAGATTTTAAAAGATGAAAACCGCAGGTGCGTGTCTTGTTCACATCTGTCTCCCAGGCCCAGCACGGTGCCTGGCTCAGGGGGTTTCAAGAAAGAGCGGGAAAGAAGGTGGAGGATGGAAGGAGGGAACGATGGGAGGGAGGAGGGAAGGAAAGAGGGGGGAGGGGCGGGGAGAGGAAAGGAGGAAGGAATGAGTTTCCTAGAAACTGCTTCAGCTGAATCTCTTAGGAAAAGTTTGCCATGAAGTTTTAGACAGAGTAAGGGTCAAAGTTCTGCCTTTTTACTGCTTCAGTGCTTGTAAAGTGTGTGTCAGCAGCTCAGCCAGAGAAGGATAATGCCATTGATCAAAGGGATGAGGGAGGAGGCGAGGGTTGAGGGCAGAGGGATGCTAGGATGCTGCTGAGAAATACACTGAAAGCCTTCAGCCTGGAAAGTTGAAACCTGGTCAGGGACGGGATAAAACCTAACTATTCTCACTCAAAAAAGCTGCCTCTCAGCTCGGCACGGGCATTGGGACAGAACCCCTACAGGCCAAAGGGACGAGCCTGAAAGACAAGTCTTAGGACAGTAAAGACGGAGAAGCAAGCCGTGGCCCTTGAGCAACGGGACAGGCAAAATAAATCATCCGTATGTCCATCCGTCCATCCAGTGACTACTCGCTGGCTGCCCAAGTCAGGCACTGCTGTGGACACGGGCATGGCTCTCTCTCTCAGGAAGTTCACATCCTGACATGGGAGACAGTCCACAGGTAAGCCAAGAAATAAATGGGATAACACTGGGTCCTAGCAAGGACCCAGGAGAAAATGAGACAAGATTATACGTGGAGTGACTCAGGACAGTAACTTCAGGTGGCGAGCTTAGAAAAGCCCTCGGAGCAGAAGGGTTCACTTGGCGGGGCGGAGACTGCTGTCCTGACAGAGGCCTGTGTGCACCCTGGCCCTGGGCTGCCTCTGGGACCTTAGTTTCAGGAGAATCCCCCACTGAGTCCCAGTGAGAATGGCTCGCTGTGCTTAAAGGTGGCTTGTGACACACACTTGTTTTCCTCCTGGGGGTCTGGAACCTGGGTACCTGTTAGGTACAGGGTGCTGCCTTAACCAGCCCCTACTGGAAACCCTGGGCACTGGGTCTCTAATAAGTTTCTGTGGTTGGACAGTGCTCCACACAGGATGTCACTCCTCACTGAGGGTGGAATTAAGCCGGCTCTGCCTGCCACTGCTGGGAGAGGACCCCCGGAAGCTTGCTTCTGGGATCCCCTAGACTTCACCCCACACGGCTTTTCTCTTGGCTGACTTTTCTTTGTATCTTTTCACTGTAGTAAATCATGGCCGTGCTGGGTACTGGGAGTCCTCCTGGTGAGTCCTCAAATCCCAGCATAGCCTCTTTGAGGACATGACATTTGAGCTAACCCCTAAATGAGAAAAGAGCCAACCCTGGGACGATCTAAGACAGAAGTATCTCAAGCAGACAGAACAGCTTGTGCAAAGGCCCTGAGGCCAAAATGAGCTTGGTGGGTTTTAGAAATTAAAAAAAAAAAAATTAAGTGTAGTTGGAGCACTGTGCAGGGGAAGTTGAGAGGTGGCAGGTCAGGTGGAGTCTGATAAACCAGGTGGAAAATCTAAATGTGATTCTAAGTGGGGTGGGAAGCAACTGGAAGGCTTCAGAAGAAAATGACTTTGAATGAGGATAGCAGCAGGCAGGGTAAGGGAAAGTGGGGAAGATGTTCAGTAAGGCCCTCCTAAATGATAATCTTGACTCAGAAGTCCAGCCTCGTTCCTGCCACCTCCCATCTAAACTCAGGCCAAAGATTAGCAGCTAGTAGTTAAGGAGCCACGTTCAGTTGACAAATACTTTGGTTCCTACTATGCCCACCTCCCAAAATTTGAGTTAACCTCTTAAAATCAAAAGACAACCTGTGAAAGTTCACTTTTTGGACTTTTCTTTTAAAATGGGCACCACCCAGCACATGTAATCCCACGGGGCACCTGTAGCCGGCCATGCACCCAGGTCACCTTTGCACACTGTCCTCTTCCCCACAAGCCCTCCCAGGCCAGGGGCAGCAGGTGTCCCAGTGAGACCTGGTGTGTATCCCCATGACATGCTGTGTTATCAAGGAGCTTGCTCTTGTATTGGTTTATGGTTTGGTTTTTTAACGCATAGCTAGCTCTGTTTAGCTGAGCTATTAGTCTAAACCACATACAACTGCCATTTTTATAGTTTGAAAATGGTTGAATGTCAAGTTTCATATGGTTCACCCTAATATGTTTTCTATCTGGCCCTCCGAGGCCTTTGGGCTTGTGTTTTAGGCAGTTTTAACTTATTTCTGTTCGTCAAACTGCCATCAGAGAACTTGCTTCCAGGCCTTTACAAATGTTGTTCCCTCCCCCTTAAACTACTCCCCAGACTTCACTGGTGATGAAGTTTCCTCCAGGAAATGTCACCTGACTTCACTGTCAGGGCTGCTGTGTCCCCTGAATTCTCTCAAAAGGGCCATCTTCCTCCAATATAGATAATGACAGCTAACATTTATTTACTTATAGAATTTACTACACACTGATGCCAGACACTCTTCTAGTAAGTCTAATATATTAGCTATGCATGTCTCTTAATCATAGCTGGCAACGATCCCAGGCCACCTCTTTACTAGAGTATAATGGTGCAATGAAGATATCTCCAGGCACCTCGGAAATACTGCCTGTTCCGTTCCAGGTCACCAGAATAAAGCAAATATGGCAATAAAGCAAGTCACATGAATTAGTGTGTTTCCCAGCGCATATAAAAGTTATATTTGCACCACACTGTAGTCCAGTAAGTGTGCAATCACATTCTGTCTAAAAAAGCAATGTAATATACCTTAATTAAAAAACACTTAATTCCTAAAAAATGCTAACCATCATCTGAGCCTTCAGCAAGTCATAGTAGTAACAGCAAAGGTCGCTGGTCACAGATCACCATAATGAATATAAACAGGAAAGAGTCTGAAATATTGCAACAATTACCGAATTACCAAAATTGTGACACAGAGACACGAAGTGAGCAAAAGCTGTTGGAAAAAAGGCACCAGTAGATAGGCTTGATGCAGGGTTGCCTTAAACCTTCCATTTGGGAAAAAACCAAAAACAACAAAAAATGTAATATCTACAAAGAACAAAGTGCAAAATAACAGTAAAACAGTTTAATCCTCACAACAACACTAGGTGGTACATACTTCCATTAGTTCCATTTTACAGATGACAAAGCTAAGGCAAAGAAATGTGTTGTGATCAGCCCAAGCCCACGTGCCTAGTGAGTGGCAGCCCCAAGATTCGAATCCTATATTTTTCCAGAGCCCATGCCTTTCCCACCACACTCTCCTGTGTCCTCATTGTAATGACTGTTGTCTCCCCGCCTCCCCGGGACTGAAAGTTCTTCAAAGGCAGGGCCAGTGTCTACGCTTGCCTGAGGTGTACGTGCGGTGCCTCCTTCAATGGGATCTGGCACAAAGAAGGTGCCAAACGCATTTTTTATTTACCGGACTTGACAGAGGAAGAGGCGGTAAGGAGGTGCCGCCCCAATACCAAGGGGTGTGCGATCTTTTTTAAAATGTCTTGAACCAGTGCTGATTAGGCAGCTCGAGAACTGATTTAAACAGAGGGAGCACAGAACTAAGAAGGGAGAAAGCAAGCAGGAATGGGGCTTTAATGGGCCCATTCTGCGGGGTGTGTGGGCAGAGAGTGTCACCACAGGATATAGCATTTGACTCTCCCCAGCAAAAGTAGGTCACTGGTGGAATAAATGGTCACAGAGACATTTCTTGCATTTTGATACTCTTAGAGTAGTAGGCAGGAGGGAAATGTTAGGAGAAAGAGAAAACCTGAGGCATTGGAACATGCTGGATGACATCTGATCCACAGACGTCTGGCTAAATAATTGTGGTCTGTATAATTTTAATATTCATTTTTTATTTGACTATTTACTATGCACTTAATATGTGCTTAGTATTTACTTTCTAAGCAAATAAATAAAAAAGCGAACAAAGTCACTAACAACCTGGAGAGTATATTCTAGAGCCACACAGCCCAACACAGCAGCCGCACAAGGCCACTGAGCACTGGAGAGGTGGCCAGTTGGGACTGAGATGTGCTGGGAGTGTAAAACAGACAGCAGATTTTGAAGACTTAGTCCAAAAAATGAATCTAAACTATCTCATTAGCAATCGTTTTATATCGATTTGATGTTGAAATGATAATATTATGGATGTATTGCATTTAATAAAACATACTGTTGAGATAGGCTGGGACGCGGGACCCTCTACCACAGTGTTTGCACTTGGACTAACGTCTCCTTGAGCAACAGGACATAAAGAAACTCTAAGGGACTAAAAGTAACTGCACGCAACCTATTATGAACAACAGGATACATATAGGCCACAAACCAACTGCCATCTCTGAGGTGCCAGGAGCTAAAGCAGGGCACTGCGCATGATCCCTGCACACGGCACCACCAAGGGGGTGCGCAGACCACCTAAGCCACCCCTCCTGCCCGATCCAGCACCTGCCCCTGTTGTTACCCCAGTTACGGACCCACGGGGCTCCTCCCAGGGAGTGAGTGAGGGCACCTGTTTGGTCTTGCTCCCTCGTGCTGTAGCACAAGCCCCAGTAAAGTGTTGCAGGAATTCTCATCTGGCCCCTTATCAATTTCTATGGGTTAAAGAGTCCAAGGGCCTGGGTTGGTAACACTATCATAATTAATTTCGCCTGTTTCTTTTTACCTTTAGAATGTATTCCCTAGAAAATCTTAAATGTCCTGTGTGGCTCGCATCGGATTTCCCTTGGGTGGCGCTGACCGAGGGGCTTCTAAGCTAGTGGATGCATGCAAGTGGCAATATAATAGCTTGTATTGACGACTGCTTTGGAGAGAAGTGAAGCAGGGCAAGAAAATGCAGAGAGATGGGAGGGGGACTCCGGCAGTACTTCATAAAGGCTGTTCATGGAACGCCCCCTTCTGAGGAAGCAATATTTGATTATCCAAAGTAGTAGTTAAATCTGGATTTTTCTAGGAAAAGACTGCTTAGATAAGCCTGTTCTTTCACTGTATTATTAGCCAAAATATTGAAAGAATACTCATAGGAAAACTGAGGGAATAAAAACAGTTGAAATATTTTGTTCCTCCTGGTATGAATGACTTCTAAACTTAGGAGCCAGGAATAATGATTTTCTCTTATAAACAGTCAGCAAACAATCAGAGAACAATCTTATTTGGGCACAAGTAGTAAAGATCTTACAAATAGATTTTCCCTTCCCTGTCTCTATTTGCAACCACATCATCCATTTTTATTTAATTCTGATAAAACAAAACTCACGTCTGATGATGGGGTGGGGGGGACCACCACCAGAGCTTCACGTCCCTTAAGGGCCTAGTTCAATTCCAAACAAGAACTGTTTCCTGTATCTACAGAGTAAATGCACAGCAGTCTGTTTCAAGTGGGCAGAGGCATGTCTAAAATCTCCTGTGGAAGAGTACTGCTATTACTAGAGTAGGGTAATTTGAGCCCCTCTCAAAAGTACAGTATAAAAAGGTAAGCCCAGATTAGAGAGTTCTGCCCAGGGGAAATGAAAATAAACAAATCGAAGCAGTGCAACTGTGAAGCTATAAAACGTGGTTGAACTTTGATCATCAGGAAGCCCTTAAAATGTCAGGTGTGGTGCGCGATCAGAGAGCTGTTTACTGGTTGACGGATTCCGTCATCTACGGTTGCCACAGGTTCATTGCATTTTAATTAAACTTGACAATGGACACTGTGTTTGATAATGGAACAATGAGACTGTGTACATGACCGACTCAAGTGCTGTGTTCAGTGGATTCAAATCCAGTAAAATAAATTATTTCAAAGTTTTTGGTTTCATATTGAGTGAACCTTAAGTATACATACCCAGATCACACTGTGTTGTTGACAACAAGCCCCACACACTAAAATCCTGCTGTAGACCAGATCCCTAAACGTGGGACTTAGGACTGTGCCTACCACTTAGGAAAGAGTTCTACTGTATTTGTTTTATTCCTAGATCTTGGCCGTACATGAATCAAAGACTCTGTCTCTTTTCATTCCCCACAAGGACAAAAAAGAAAAAAAGAAAACACAGAGAGTATTTCCTTTGTTTTCTCAAACTGTTTCCCTTTCCTAGTGATTCTTAAAAATTGATGTATGGCCAGTGGCTTAATGGTCAGTTCCTGAGACTGACTCATGCATTTGAGACATTATTTAGGGACTCATTAATTTTGTTCTAATCAATAATATATTACACTTTTAAAAATTAGGTTGTGGCCAGAGCTCCCAGTTACCCTTGAATAAGAAGAATGATTTATGTATTTCTGTACGTTGGCCCTTCAAAACTTGAAAGCAGTTGGAATAAGGAAGTCTATGCACCATGAATGGACAGCCACGTGTGTTTGAGGGCTGATTTGGAAACACAGATGTGACTCCTCCTTTTCCCCACACCACACACTGGTATATCTCATTTCTAACTCGCCCACGATTCCTGCGTCTGCAGAACCCACAGGTATATATGATTAGCTCTCCAATCAAAAAGAACAAGGATAAAAGAAACCCCAAGGTGGGCAAGTGTATAGCTCATTGGTAGAGTGTGTGCTTAGTAAGCACAAGGTCCTGGGTTCAATCCCCAGTACCTCCACTAAAAAATAAAATAAAAAATTAATTTAAAAATACATAAAGAAATCTAATTACCTCCTCCGCTCAAAAAGGAAACCCCAAAGGGCCCAGAAAGATTAACATGCTTAGCTAGAAAGTGATTAATCAGCCTCTTTGCTTCCTTGATTTCCAGTTGTAGAAATATGCCAAGAGGAAAAAAACCACATCTCCCCTAGTCCTATTAAGTAGAGAAAGAGTGCTAGTCTGACTCCAAAGCCAAGGCCGTAGATGAGGGTGTCGGGTGGGAACGTGGGCCCTCCCTAACAACAGAAAGACTTTCGCAGTATCCATTCCCAGACTATAAACATTCAGAGACTCCTAGCCAAGCGCATAATAAAAATTTCTTCTGTGTGTGTGTGCGCGCGTGCGCGCGCGCACGTGTGGCGCATGTGGTCTCTCGCTCTGATTTCCTGTAGTTCATACTATTCACGTGTAAATCGTGATGATTATTAGTGTGGTCTCTGACTTGATGCTGCATTTTCTCTGGAAGTTTCCAAAGCTTCCTGCTGAGAAGAAAGCATCTTTTAGGAGTTATTTGACTGGCCAAGAAATCTGTGTGTTCATTTCAGCAATTGCTAGATTTGAAGCAAGAATATGAAAACACCATCCACTGATAGTGATCACAAGAGAAATAACCCAGGAAAGCCTGTCTCTACAAACAGAAGAGGAACAAACACAGCATTCTTAACCCAAAACTCTAAAGACAGTCCTGCATAATAAATGGCGAATCTAATCCAAACGTCAAACCATGTTTGCTCCAAAAGGTGACACTCTGAAATTTTCCTACAACTGGTTTAGATCAAGAAGCAAATTTTCTCTCTTTTCACTTGGGAAGTAAACACTGGCTATAAGTCCCTTTTAAGAGATGAATCACTTCGCCCCTGCATCTGACACGGGATTAGGTCATTCGTTTGTTTCTGGGATATAGTCTACCCTTGACTACGACTCGTTTCCACAATTTGTTCAAACATTTTCTGGCAATTTCTGATTTGTTCAGACAAAGACCGGAAGCTTCAATCCCACTGAATTAACCGGTTGGGTTATTACCAAAGTGGAACAGAGCCAGAAAGCTGAAAACGTAACACAGCATGTTCTGTTGGGACATACTGTCTGCCTTCATAAAGGTAGTATCGTTCCTAGAACTCTCACCCACCAGTTAGCTCAGTGAGCTGAGAATGTTTTTCTTTCCTATTGTTTTTTTGTTTTTTTTCTTTTTAAACAGCAGGAATAGAAGAGATTGGTAATTAACCAGGTTAATTAACTGGTTAATTAACTCTTCTGCCTCTTGGAACATACTAGAAAGTAAAAGTAATCATCCTCTTTCTTATAACTTCGACATCTCAACACTGACATCTCTACATCAATCAACCAAAACGAAGAGAGGAGGAAGGAAAGGATGGAGGGAAGGAGGGAGGAAGAGAGAGGACAAGAAGAAAACCAATACAATGTGGGGGAAGGTGTAACTCAAGTGGTAGAGTGCATACTTAGCATGCACAAGGTCCTGAGTTCGATCCCCAGTATCTCCATTAAAAAAAAAACAACAAATAAATCTAATTACCTCCTCCCACTAAATACATCAATTAAAAAAATATATACAATGATTCACAGCTACAGAATACACAACCCAGAGACAACATCTGGGTAGACTAGTCTAAAAACTCAGAAGTCACTCAAGTAGCTACCATGTTCAATTAATACAAGAGTATGTTTAAATAATACCTCTGGTTTTCATGCCATTTAGAGTTTATCCGGGACTTTCACATCTATTGTTAATTGTTTTGTCTGGTATCATTAATCATCTTTTATATTGAAGAAAGCCAAGGATTAAAGGAGGCCGAATCATTTAAGGAAGATCACGCACCTAACACAAGGCTGAGCCAGAATGGACCTTGGTATTTCAGTCTTAGTTTACATTCCTTATCATGACACCAGAGGGGTTTTTTTCTGTTTATGCTATAACATTCCTGCATTGCTCACATTTTCATAGGTATCCCGCAATTTTTAGGAACCCGGACACAAAATTATTTTGTAAGAATCAGAGCACTGCACTCACTTGTAAGCACTACAGTGGTTCACAGCACAGTATCAGATGCCAACAACCAGTCCACCTCCTTCTGTTCTGTTCAGAAAACACCCTGGAATGGGTCTCAGGCCTATTTTCCCAGCCAGCATCTCTTCCTGTAGAAAACTACTCTCACTGCATAGAAGTGGGGGTGATTTTGCCTGCCAGGGGGACATCTAGCAACAGCTGGGGGTATTTCTGGTTGTCACAATGGGCGGGTGGGTAGGGGTTAGTACTGGCATCTAGTGGATCGAGGCCGAGGGTACTGTTAAACGTAATAACGCACAGGCGGCCCCACAGCAAGGAATGACAGAGCCCAGAATATCAATGCGGCCGGCGGTGAGGAACCTTGCTGCACAGGACTCCTGCTCCGGTCCCATCATCCTGGGGGCCTGTCCTCTGATCCCACACCAAAGACAGGCACAGGACCCAGTCCTGGCCAGCTGGGACCCCCTTGCCCACAGGACTTTTCCCAGCGACAACGAGGAAAGTGTTCTCTACTTCTCTCAGATCAAAAGCTTAAGGCCAACAAAATCTTAGTCCCACTAGACTGAGAATGAAGAGAGGACAAGGCAGGCAGAACCAAGAGGGAGAGAGAAAGAAAAGAGAGGGAGAGAGAAAGAAAAGAGAGAGACAGAGACAGAGACAGAGATCTAAAGACTATTGAATCAGGTCCTGCCTCCCTACCTCTTAAGCTTTTGAACTATGTAAGCCTATAAATTCTTTATAAAGGGATTTCTCTTAGGAGTTTTGCTTAAGCTAGTTTGAGGTGGACTTCTATGATTTCCAAGTAAGAGTCTTGGCTAATGTAGAAGGCGGCAAATGAGAGTAATATTATTTTAAGACTATCATAAATCATTTCTAACCAATATTTTTAAGAGCATATCACTCACCAATGGCAGTACTTCGGCTACTACTGCTAACAGATAGCACTGCAGTCCGTTAGTCAGAAGTAAAGTCTCTTCCACGTGAATTTAAAATAAGGGGTAACCAGAATCACCAATGTATTGTTTTCCTTTACCGAACAGGGAAGACACAAAGCTAAGGTTTGAAGCTCATCAACCTAGTATTTGAAATAATTTAAGGAGTCACAGTTGCCAGTGTGAGCCCAAAGTCAGATCCGAAGTATGAAGGCCATCACTTGACAGGAAACGTTCCATTCCAGAGGAGACCCACCTGAGTCTCTCTGACTCATCTCAAACAAGAGAAGTATGGGGCATTGTAAGGGACCTCTTCTAGACAACATTTCAAGGAATCTCCACTGGGATGGTTAAGAGGCATCTCAAAGTCAACATGTTTGGGGAGAGAGAACCCAGGAGGAGCAGGATGGGCTCTTGAGTTGAAGAGATGGAGCTGAGAGGTTTGGAGACTGAGACAATTAGGGTTCAGCAGGCTGGGTACCAGAGAGAAGAGGGGGCCAGGGAGAGAGAACTCCAGAGATCTGCCAAGGACCCACCTGAGGTCCTCAGCTGACTGCTGGTCAGCACACCCACCAGGAGAAACATCACGAGGCTTCGGAGAGAACCACCACTAGATTAGAGGGGACCATACTGGGGCTCACAGAGCCAGAATGGACGACCTCCTAATTCCCCAGCAATGGGCAGAACACTCAGAAGGGTCTTGCTTCAGTAGTAGGGAATAATTAGCCCCGGATGCTAACTGCTGCTCTGATCCTGCCTAACAGATCTTAAAAGCAAGACCTGAAAGGATCAAACTATTTCCGGGTCGTTTAACTGTATCCCAGAACAAAGCTTGAGAATATTCATGGAAACAACATAAAAACACCCACACTCAACAAGGTCAAATGCATATTGGCAAACAGCAAAAAGAAAAATTGCCAGGCAGGCAAAGATGGAGGAAAACAGGACCCAGCTGATAATTGTGAAGCAACAGAACTGCCAGGCAGCCCCCAGAACCATGAGAAATAATAAACTACTGATGTTTTAAGCCACAAATTTTGGGGTGGCTTGTTAAACAATAATAAATAACTGGGGAAAAAAACCCAAAAAGACATATATCTTCTCTCCTCTGGATTGTTGTACTGGCCTCCAAAATGGTTTTCCTGATTCCATTCTTACCCCCTATAAATATCTCAATAGCAGTCAGACTGATCTTTGTAATCTAGTCCAGGTCGTGTAAATGTGATGCTCCCAAGCCTCCCATGGCTCCCTATTTCCCTCAGAGTGAACAAAATCTCCACAACAACTCTAAGAACCCCACCCTCCCCACCGCCACCACACGCCTCTCCACCCACCCGGTGAAATATACTTGGGCCCCCAAAATGAAGCAAAGTTTTTTCCCTTTGTGCTTTCCCACTGAAGGCACGTCTAGAACATCCCGATGTCATATTTCACCCTCCCCCTCTCCGGAGAAGGAGAAATCCCAGCCATTAATTAGACCCAATAAAAAACACACACACATGCACACAAAACAAAAAAACAAAACTAACCTCAAGCCCAGGCTCCAACCACTATGTCCAAGAGCTCTAGCCTCAGAGCCTGTGCCTTGCTGGGTTCTCTTCCTGGAATGCTCTTCCCCAGTGTGGCCCCACACTGTCTTCTAAAGGTCTTCCTTGTATGAGAGCCTCCTCTGACTGCCTGCAGAAAACAGGGCCACTTGCTGGCGTTCCCTCTCCCCTCACCCCACCTCATTGTTCTAGGTAGCACCGCATCCTTTTGACATGCAATATGCGTTTCTTATCCATTTGCTGGTCTGTGCCTGGGGGCAGGGGCTTTATTGATTTTGACTCCTGCTCGCTCTCCAGCATGCAAAATGCTCTAATACCTGTAGTAAGCAATCAGTCAAAATATGTGTTGGATGAAATGAATGCAGATGAAATGAATGTATGATTGACTACTAAATTCAGAACCATATAAGGCCAAATATAAATTTTCTCCCACGGAGGTCTGCACTAAGAGGTTAGAAGGACTGCATTCCTGTAAATGTTCTTAGCCTCCAACTGCATCTCATCAGCTCTTGTAAATGACTTAATTTTTTGTTATTGTTAAAATTTTGTCTTCTTGCATCAGCAGCCCCCCTGATGGGCCCAGAGTGCCCTGAACCAGCAAGTGACAATGAGGAGGGCTTGCTCTCCCAAGGCTATAGGTAAGATTATATTTGCTAAGGTTGAGTCTGAAAAAGAAAAGGAAAAAAAAAGAAAAGAAAAGCAACTACAAGGACCACAAAGCGAATCAGAATAAAACAAAGCCAAATAGAAACCAATGTACAGAGTGTCAGGGAGTACAAGAGAGGTTTCTAGGATGCTAGAATATTCTATGTCTGCATCTGGTTGTTCTTTACTCGGGCTTATTCAGGTGTGAAAACCCATCGAGCTATACATTTATGATATGTATGAATGCATAATAAAATGTTTAAATAATATAAAAATAGTTATCTCAATGATCTACTTCTTAATAAAAAAAAAACTACACACTGTGCGATGTTTTTAAGATGCTAGAACAAGTATCTTCTCTATAGCACAGTGAACTATATTCAATACCTTGTAGTAACCTATAATGAAAAATATAAGGAATATATGTAAGTGTATGACTGAAACATTACGCTGTATCCCAGAAACTGACACATTGTAAACTGACTGTACTTCAATTTTAAAAAAAATTTTAATTAAAAAAAAAAAAGAAGCTATAGCAATCAGCTACTAGCCATGGGGGTATCGCACCTGTCCTCCTCCACGGAGCGCCCACCTTATGCTCAGTGTCTTACTGCGGTTGGGGGATCTCAAGGGAGGAATTAGGGACTAGATTTGCCCTCAAAACACTTCCCATGGGGTCAGAGCCAAGAGAGCAACAGATCGAATGAGCCAATAATGATAATGAAAATAGAAAAAAAAAAAAAAAAAAAAACCACCCAAAAACACGTGAATATTCACGAGGCCTTCCCCCAGGCACCATTCCATTTGGTAAACAGGTATTTTTAAATGCTAAACTGCACTGTAATAAATAGTGACAAATGGAAAACCATCCGTCACCCACCTTTTGAGTCAGGCCCCAGCAAGAGCCCTCCCGCCTGGTATCCTTCGAGCCAATTGAGCAAGACCGAGTTTGGTCCAGAAGCAAAGGAAAGCTTCATTCTCTGATGAAAGAACAGGCCCAAATTCTCGATCTAGAACACATGTGGTCCCCGGGGTCGAATTTATAGGGTTAGCGGGGCTGGGGCGGAGCTCGCTGGGGTGGAGCTCGCTGGGGCGGAGCTCGCTGGGGCGGAGCTCGCTGGGGCGGAGCTCGCTGGGGAGCAGGCGCAGTTGTCCTGCTCACAGCGCTGGGGGTCCAAGTGTCGTAAACGGCGCTTCTGCACACGGCCCTCCCGGCGGAAGTGTCGTGCACGGCCGTTTGGCGCTAGGAACGCAGGTCTGAAGTGCCAGGTGCAGGTTGTCTGCAGCGGCCGCCGGCGAGCGAGTGAGACGAGACCAAGCGCCAAGGAAAAGGAAAAAGAAGGTTAGACTTTATTACCTAGATTCTGTTTTTATTTCCCAGGAATTTTTTTTTAAGTTTTATTTATTTATTTTTAAATTAGTTTTTAATTTTTAGTTTTTTCCCTTGGGGGTGGAGGTAGTTAGGTTTAATTACTTACTTGTTATTTAATGGAGGTCCTGGGGATTGAACCCAGGACCTTGTGCATGCTAAGCGTGTGCTCTACCGCTGAGCTATACCCTCCCCGTTATTGTTGTTTTGAAAGAGACTCTGGACAAACTGTAGTATGTTCTGGCCACAGCAAGAGAACTTGGCAAAAAGGGGCCACAGAGGACTCTGGGAGCCTGCGGTGGGCATGGGAAATACAGGGTTAATACCCCTTCCCAGGCTGCCTTCAGTTAGGCTAATTAAGCAGTTTCACCAGTAGGATGGGGGTGTACCTGGCAGCAGACACCTGAGCTCTCAGAGGGAGCTGCTGGAAGGTCCTGGAGAAGAGGAGGTACCCTTGAGGAGAGGGGCTCAGTGCAGGGGCACATCGAAAAGTATTCTCTTCCCGGCCTTCAGAGAAGATTTGAAACAAGACTGCACTCCCCGCCCCACCCTCAAGGCATTCAAAGGATTGAGACCATGGGTGAATCAGTACAAAAAGGTGAAAAACAAAGAGAAAGCTCTCCATTCATTAAATTTTTTTAAGTTGTTTTTTTCCCCCATTCATTGAGGGAAAAAAAGTCTCCTTTCACTGAATAAATACATTGGATTCTTTAAGGGTAAGAAGATCTGCGCCAAGGCCTGGGGATGGAACAGGGAGCCTCCAGGACCTACAGGTGAGTGGAAACGAGTCTGTTGAACTGGTAGGAGGTATCTTATAATGACGCCTAACATTTACGGAGGGCCTACTATGTGCCAGGTGCTGATCTAACATTTTTCCTACATTAACCCATTCAACCCACACCTTCTAATGAGACATACACTACCATGTTCCACTGAGCCTAGGACATAGACACATTTTTGGTCTTTATAAATAGAGTTATCAGAGTAAGCAAATAAAATGCAGCATCCCAATTAAATTTAAAATCTAGATACACAGTGAATAATTTTTTAGTCTAGAGATGTCCCAAGTCGGATACCCCCAAATGAGATAAACTGATCCTAAAACATCCTTCAGTTTTTTATGTGAAATTCAAATTTAACTGGACTTCCTGTATTTTATGTGGCAACGCTACTTAAAACATTTCTAAAATTCGTGTAAGTCTTAGAGTCAGTGGGTTGTTTCATAATTCAGAACAATTTTTTTTTTCTTTCTTCCTGGCTCATAAGGTTGCATTTCGGTGGCTTCTTGGAGTGGTTGACTATAATATCATTTTCCCCATTTGGCAAATGAGCAGACTGAGGCTGGAGGAGGTTAATTCACTCCCCCAGGTTGCAAAGCCAACAGCATGGCGGGGATTTGAACCCCGGCAGGCTGTCCTAGGACTCCTGTCCTTACTGTCCTTCCAGCTAAGGACCTGCACAACTGATGTCAAAGAGCAGTTGACATTAGGAGCCATTTGGTCACATTTCTGACTTTTCTTTTTTTCCCCTTCAAAATTCTGTAAAGCATTTTGGATCTGTATCTTTAGTTTTTTGGTGATGAAGAGTTGGGATTCAAGTTCAAGTCAGCCAGGAAGGGACAGGGGTTAAGGAAACAAGACTCTGAAATTGTCAGTCAACTCGTAACAAGCATTCAGATCCCATCATCCATTTGTCCAATAAATATTTGTGTTAGATTCCTCTAGACCAGGACCATTTTAGAACTAGAGACCAGGCAAGGAAGGTAACAGGGAAAAAAAAAAATCCTCACCCTCATGGATTTTAACCTTAGAGTGGTAGAGACAGGAAATGAATAATCCAGTTATACAGCACGTTAGAAGGTGATGAAAATTATGGGGGAAAGTAAGGTAAGCCGGAGAGTGAAACAGGAAGTGATGGGAGTGGGGTGGGTTTCAGGGGGTTCTCGGTGGAAAGGGGACATTTGAAATGAGTAGCGTTAACCGCTGCCATCGCTGAGTGACGTAGGAATACAGTGGGCCGCGCGGGGTATAACTTCTAGAGCAGTGCTAGAGGTATTTCTTTTCTTTGTTTTAACTATAATTCATTTAATTGTTAAGTTTTATAGCTTAAGTTTGGATAATGGCTGTGTTTAACAGCCAGATCACAAAATCCCTGAAAGCGGATCTGTCGGCTCTAGTGAGCTTGTGTAAGTCAACTCCAGCTCGCTTTTCACCCTCCTCTTTGCCCATTTCATGCCTGCCCACCCCTCAGATCTCAGCCAAGCAGTGTTTGTTCAGGGAATTCTCAGTACACCCCACCCCAGGCCCTGTCACCCTTGTGTTACCTAATTATACGTGTGATGATTGTTTTATTGTTGTCTTGACCCTTTACAAGGTCAGCTCTCTGTGAAAGCAGAGTTCTGGTCTGTCCCGTCTCCCATGCGCTCGCAGGGCTTGGTACACAGTAGGTGCCCGTTGTTTCTTTAAGGAATGCATAAATGAATGAGATACTTCCATTAAGAGTCTCCCTACCTCTTAAATGTGCAAGTGTTGGTAACACTGTAAAGAAATTATGTAAAATTTTGTGCCCAAAGAGTGAATCATTTATTAAACAAATGACCCACTTCCCAGCTCTTTGCTTTTATGGCTTTTATGTCATGGACCCTGTTGGGGTCTGGGGAAGCCTGTGATGCCTTTCTCAGAATTGTTTTTAAATGTACAAAAAATGCATAGGCTTGCAAAGAAAACCAATTATATTAAAATACAGTTACTGAAAAAAATTTAAACAGATGTATAATACTATAATAGATGTACTTTTTTTATTAACTCAATAAATGACAAAATCCAATGGGAAGTCTGCTAACAACTGTAATTTTGAAGTGGCAATAACCATAAAAGATATTTCAGATTATCTGATGTGATATGAAAATGTCTGGTTTCCATTGCTGACAAAGTTTCAAGGACTGCTCATTTTTACTCATTTTCAAAAGGAGAAAAAATAGTAACAACACTCGGGTTAGTGTTTATGTGTTTGTTTGTTTATCCTGAATTTTATCCAAGTATCACTTGGGAAGACCCACAGACACTGGGTTAAGGATTCCTGTGGAGACACCAATTAGCCCAAGGGTTGCAGGGGATATAGAGCAAAGATTTCCACACAAGAAAGAGGCCTGCGGATGAAAAGCCAGGATTTGCTGTCAGATGTTTCCAAATTCAGATTCTTCTGCCTACCTCTTACAGGCTGTGTGACCTTGGGTGTGTTCCTTAATTACTCTGAGCCTAAGAGCCTTCATCTGTAAAATGGGGCTACTGGCAGCCACCTCCAAGAAATGTTCCGATGCTTAAATGATGTAGAACAGTGCCTGACATGTAACTGACGCTCAGGAAATAGTAGCTACTATTTCTGTTTTACTTCTGCCTGTTCTTTTTGACCTGGGAAACTCCAGGGCTTTCAAAAGAATCAAACTGCATCCATGGTGACTTAAGGAAGAGATCTTATCCTTGTGACCATTGAAGCTTGAAAACTGTAACGTGGGACAGAGCCGAGGCCCGTGTGTCTCAACCGATTCTTCTAAAAGGCCTTCGAGCTTTTTATCAGAAAAACACTTTGATCAGAGTTTCTGGAGCTTAAAGGCCGAAGAGAAACACACACAAGGGCTGGAGCCTTGCCGAGGAGATCCACCCTACAGATTCTGCAGTCAGATAAAGATTGGGTGATTTTCCGGCCTGACCTGGTTGGACTGCCCTGGCTAATGCTTGCAGTTTCCATGTGCCTGTTAATAACATCCCTTTCACTCTTAAGAGCATCCCAGTTGGTGTGATACATCAGATGGTCACTATAGAGACGGAGCCCCCTTCTCTCTGAGCGGCCAAGCTCCTGATGAGACTCTTTTGAGGAGACAGTTAATATAACATATTTTCCCCTCCTTGGCAGAATTCAGAAAGGAAGCTTACAGCCCCTGAAATTCGGGTCCTTTTCTTCCAGGGTTCTGAAATTATTACTGCAAATGGGATTTGGAGGCAAAGAAACCTGAAATTAGAGTGACCAGCCATTGCGCTCTGCCTTGGACTGCGAGGTTGACCAAGATGCAGGGTTTTCAGTGCAAAACTGGGCTGGTTGGTCATGCTATCTGGAATCAAATCCTTACTCTACTGTTTACCATGTGTGTGACCCTGAACGCGTTATTTTTCTCTCTCTGAGCCTCACTTTTCTGACATCCAGTGAGGATAACAATGTTTACCCCCACTGTATTATTATAAGGATTAAGTAAGATAATATTTTCTGTAAGGATTAAGGGAAGTACCATATAATCACCCCTCCAGTGACTTCCATCCAAATAAAACCTAAAATAAAACCCGAAGTCCTTATTGTGGCTTACGATGTCTTACACAGTCTGGCCCTTGGGTCCTCTCCAACTTGATCCTTTGTGTCTCCCGCCTCCCTTTGACCCCTTTGCTGCAAGCACTGGCCTGCACGCTGGTCCTTGCACACCACTCTTGTTCCTCCTCCGGGCCTTTGCACTTGCTGTAGACATCCTCATCACAGCCTCGGCGCTGATGACATCTCTGCAGCGAGATCTTCCCTGGTCCCACCAGCTGAAATAGCGTATTCCTCCTGTCACCCCCTGTTCCTTTACACCCTGTGTTCTGCCCCTCACAGTGTTGGTCACCACTGGATACTATATTATAAATCACATTTAGTCGTCTCTTGCCTGGTTTCTCCATCAGTCTGTAAACTCCCTGAAGCATGTACCTGCTTTGAATCACTGACTGCACTTCCCCTATGCCTTGAACAGTGCCCAGCACAGGGCACGAGCTAGCAGGACTTTTTGAAAGAAATGAACACATCCTACACAGCAAAAGGGCCTTTTGAGTTCAGGGAGTGGTATCCGTCCTTGTGGCCGTTCCTCTGTAATTCTTTGGGAAAGTGCTGGGAAGGTCTGCTGGTACCTGTGTGTGCGTCACGTGAGACTTGCCAGTTCACTTATCAGTGTGACCGGCAGGTGCCATATCGTTTACAAATGAAAGACTTGGTAGGAGGGATATAGTTCGTACTTAGCGTGCAATTAGGTCCTGGGTTCAATCTCCAGCACCAGCGCATTTCTGGAAGGACAGTGAAGAGGCATCATTTCGGAGGCAGGATGTGGGGTGGAAGATACTTTTGAGGAGTCAAGATTAACCTAAAATCACATTAACCAAGTTACGCTTGAAAATCCCTTGCCTAGGTCTCCCGTGGTGTGCGTAGGGCCTGGCACATGCAGCTCTGGGCTCCTTTTTATACGTGTGCAAGGTTGAAGATCCTCGGAGCCGGACTAGGAAATGAGCGCGAGGAGCCCGTCCGTGCCAGCGTGCTTGTAGGCGTTCACGTCTCCCCGCTTTAAGGCCGCTCTGTCCCAGCATCGGATGATGAGGGGGTGGAGCGCTCGAAAGTGGCCTTGCTTATCGTGGGCTGACCTCCTTGTCTCTGCGGCCTTGATGTGAGTTCATAGATTTGTTTGCAGTTGTGAGAATTAAGTGGGAGTGTGCAATCGAGTATTATTAGGCCGTACAAAGGAGTGAAGTACCAGCACACGCTACGCCATGGGTGGACCTTGAAAACACCATTCTAAGTGAAAGAAGCCAGTCACAAAAGACCACATATTACATGATTCTATGTATAGGAAACGTCCATAATAGGCAAGTCTAAGACAAAAAGTAGACGAGTGGTTGCTTAGGGCTGAGAAAGGGGGTAATAAGGAATGATACCTAAAGGGTACTGGGTTTCTTTTTGAGACGATGAGAATGTTCTAAAATTGACTGTGGTGATGGTTGCCCAAGGCTATGAATATACTAAAAACCATTAAATTGTACACTTTAAACGGATGAATTATATGGTATGTGAGTTATATCTCAATAAGTCTGTTAAAAACAAAACGACTACATCCTGGCCCATCACAGAGAAAATTACTATGGAGAAAATAGAGCAGGAAAGGGGGAGAGAGTGATTTTGGTGGAGAGAGGTGCTCTCTCAGACGAAGTGGTCAAGAAATTCCTGGGTGAAGAGGTGGCATCTCAACCAAGACTGAATGAAGTGAGAGAATGAGCTTCGCCTGTATCTGGGGCAAGAGTGTCCGCCGAGGGCACCTCGAGGGCAAAGGCCCCGTGGCAGGAGCGTGTGGTTGTGTTAAGGACCAGCAAGGAGCATGTGTGGCTTGGGGCAGAGGGAAAACCGGTGAGAGGCTGGCGTGGCCGCCACTTACCCCAGATGACCTTGGGACGATGACCGAGGGAGGCTCAGAGGGGCTGGGAAACCTGCCTGGAGTCCACGGATAAGAATCCCCCACTGATCTTAAGATCTGTGCTGAGTGGGTGCCCAGTCTGAGCTCCAGCCCCTGTGCAGGGTGTCCTCCGTCCTTTGCTGTCTTACAGGTTGTCCGTCCCTCCTGATCTCATTGTCACAGTCACTGACTGACTCATTTCACTATGAAGTTGTGTTCCTATGAGGAAAGTGGCTGAACCTTTGCAAAGAAAATGGGGGAAAAAAATTAAAGTGTAATATGTGAGTTGTGTCCTCATCTTCTGTTCAAAGATTTATAACACTAGGGTGGATGCACAGTCTGTGTGTATTAAAAGACTTCTCCCCCAGACTAGTTAGGTTTAGGTGAATGACTGATGAGCAAAGAGTTTCCTGGTGAGAAACTTCAATTTCTAAGTGATGGAAAATCTTATATGACATTGCAATTTCAAGAACGAGTCATTTTCTCAATTTCTCAATATTCTTGCCTTAAAAATGCATAATGGCTTTGGGGAGTTAGTATGTATTTGGCCTAACGTGAGTCGGTGAGGGTTGGCCTTGCTACATGCAGCACCCTCAGTGTTCCCACGTGTTCTTCAGCCACATTCTAAAGGAGGGTTGGGATACGTGGATTCTGCCATCCATGGTTTGTGATGAGGTCACTGAAGATGGAACAGAATGGGGTCAGGACGTCCTCTGGGGCCAGTGACGAAGAGCAGGGTGGTAGGGTTGAGCGTCCTGCGCTGGAGTTCTGGGTCCATGGCAGCTGGACCACGGGCTGGCCCAGGGCTGTGGGGCAGCCAGTCTCTACTGGAGCATGAGAGCGGATGGTTGACATTCTCAGGAAACTCATAAGCTGGTTGTTAAATATAGCCTTTGAAAAAATTAAGTTCTACAAACTTACAATTTAATAAATGATATCAAACAGAAAGGATGAGCTACATGAAATAAACTAGACACAAAAGGACAAGTATTATATGATTCCACCTTTAGGAGGTACCTAGAATAGGTACATTCACAGAGAGAGAAAGAACAGAGATTCCCAGGGACTGGGGGCAGGGGGTGGGAGTTACTAGTTGATGGGGACAGAGTTTCTGTCTGAGATGATGAAAAAGTTCTGGAAACAGTGGCGATGGTTATGCAATTATAAATGTACTTAATGCCACTGATTTATAGACTTAAAAATGGCCAAAGTGGTACGCTTTTAATGTGTATTTTACAACAATATATGTGTTTTATATAATACACACACGTGTATATATATAACTTAAAAAAAGAAAACAAACACTCAAAGATCACTTTCTAATGCTTTTCCTACGTTTTACCCTTGCTCTCGAGGTTACTTGCATGGTGGAAATAATACGTGATATTATTGCACATCTCCTTCCAACTCTGTATTCAGTGGCTGAAGCCCCAGCTGACATGATGGAGCAGGAACACTGTCCAGCTAAGCCTGGACAACCTCAGAATAATGAAAAAAAAAATTCTTTTAAGCCACAAAATATAGACATTTTGTGATACGGGTATCTGGGTATCTCAGGGTTACCCAGAACCCAGAACAACTGCTTACCTTCAAAATTCTTTATGAAAGAACAGTATTTTTCTACTACATTTAAATCATTAAAACTATCGCTTGTCTTGCATCTACCCTGAATCCTTACTAATTCAGGTTGAATGAGGCTGGGTGACAGTATGAGCAGGCATTACCGAGAGATTTAGAGGCCTCAATTTTAATCACTTTCAGGTGATATAACTGTCTTCTTCCTCTCTGGACCTCAGGGTCCTCATCTGTAAAACAAGATTAAGCTGTTAAATTAAAATCTACTAAGCACCACTACATGTCAGGTATTAAACGGTGCTTGACTTTTCTCCTGAGGCTCATTGTGTAGCAGGGTGAAATCATCAAGAAAAAGACAGAGAAGATACGCCACTGAAATAATACTGGAGAAGTGCACGAAGGAGGCAAAACCAGAGGAAACAGAAGAACGAGTGGAAGGAGGTCTCTGTACTTAGCTTGGAAGTAAGGCCTCTTTAGGGAGATGATATTTGAGCATCAGTCTGTATAAAAGGATGAGCTGTCTTTCTAAAGACTTGGAAAACAAGCTTCCCAGGCAAGGGGACAGCAAAGCAAAGAACTAATTTTGGGTGGTTGAGAAACAGCCAGAAGGCTAGCGTGGATGGAACAAGATGGTAAGTGGGAGACATGAATGAATATAGAAATGAATACAGAGACCTAAGAAGGATCAAAAGTAAGCAACCTGAAGAAAGCTTGGGCCACCCAGGGCCTTGTATTACAGGCCACTATTGCCCTTGATCAGTAGTTTCCAATCTAGGAAAACCTGGCCACAGTCCCCAGTGGTGGCCAAAGTTGATGGACTCACAAGATAGAAATTAGTATAAAGATCCCATGATTTGGTATATATACAAAATAGTGTCTGTCAACTAAATACATCATCTCGTTTCTCATGTACCACTAGCTTTTCAATGTATTGGCAATGCTATTGTAATTTCCCAAAATACAAATCCACTTGTAAAAGTGCTTGAGAATTTACAATTCTGCATTTTCCATTATGTTTTTCTCAAATCAATGAAAACAAATAGCTCAGCTATATCGTGTAACTGTGAAATGTCTGGTTAAAAAAAAAAAAAAAAAGAGCTCATATTCCAACCTGGAAGGACAAATCTTCAGAATGTCCAGACCCTTCCATTTCTAAAATCACAGAATATTCAGCTACAAGAAAATGTGTTGTGGCAAAAAGAGCATGTGGTGATTTTTTAAAAGAATTATCGTTATTACTGTAGCAAGAATTCATTGAGTACTTACTGTCTGCTGGGCACTGTTAAGTTCTTTCATTTCAGTTACTCATCTAATCTTCAAAACAATTCATTACAATACTCATTTTACAGATGAAGTATCTTAAGGTTCAGAGGTGTTAACTAAGTTGACCACGTTTATGCAAGTAGTAAGTGGTAGAGGAAGAGGTGAAGGTCTGTCCTAATAGAAATGTGTTGGTCAGGCATGGCTGTGTAACATATCACCCCAAAATGCAATAACTTAAAGTAATAAGCATTTTTTGTTGTTAATGAGTCTATGGCTTCTGTCAAGTGGTTCTTCTTTTCAAAGTTGAACTCACTCAGGCTTCTATAGTCAGCTGTGGGTTCAGTAGGTGGTCCCTCCCAATGCAAAGTGGGTTCTCTCTCATGTTAGGAGGCAGGCTGGCTGTAGGCTGGTCCATGATGGCTTCCATGGAGACACCTGAGCCCTGATGCGTGTGATCTGCCATCCTCCAGCAGGCCACGCCAGGTCTGTGCATATGGCAGTAGCAAGGTTCCAAGTATGCACAGAAGAGATGAGACCTCTTGAGGTATAGACTGGGAAATGGCATACTGTTACTTCCACTGCATTTTGTTGGTCAGAGCAACAAATCTGATATTCAAGAAGTGGCAAATAGACTTCACCTCTTTTTTTTTTTTTAATTGAAATATAGTTGCTTTAAAAATGTTGTGTTTGTTTCTGGTGTAGTGATTCAGTTATACCTACATACACACACATATTGCATATATATTCTTTTTCAGATTCTTTTCCATTATAGTTTATTGTAAGATACTGAATATAGTTCCCTGTGCCATATAGTAGGACCTTGTTGTTTACCTATTTTATATATAGTAGTTTGTGTCTGCCAATCCCAAACTCCTAATTTATTCCTCTTCCCTTTCCCCTTGGTAACCGTAAGTTTGTTTTCTGTGTCTGTGTGGACTCCACCTCTGGATGGATGGCATTGCAGAGATGATATTGCAAAGGGTATGAATGTAAGGAGGGGTAAAGAGATACAGCCATTTTTTGTTTTGCAATCATTCTACCCAGACAAAGGAAAATACAAGCTCTTGTGTTACTGAGGGGCAGGTAATGGGGCACACAGTTTAACCAGGAATCTCAAAACCAAGTAAGTTCCCCACTTGGGAGAACAGTTGGCAGTTTCTTATGTATACATTAAGCATACATCTACTCTAAAACCCAATTCCATTCCTGGGTATTTATCCAAGAGAAATAAACGTGCATGTCTCCAAAAAGAGTTAGACGGATGCATCCATGGCAGCTTTATTCATAGCAGCCAAAAACTGGAAAAGAAGTAATAAATGTCCATCAGCAGATAAGTGGGTACACAGAGAACTGTACATTCACACAATGCACTATGACCCAGGAGCAATTTAAAAACAAACTAAGGAGGCACACAGCCGCATGAGTGAGTCGCAGAAGCGCTGTAATACTGAAAGAAGCCGGACACAAAAGCGTACGTTTTGTCTGGCTCTGTTTACAAGAAGCTCTACTGAGCAAACCTGAGCTGTGAGGACAGAAAATCAAAACCACAGAGGTGGGCGGGTTGTTACTGGGAAGAAGCATGAGAGAGTGTACTGGGGCCCTGGAAAGTTCTGTTTCATTTTGGGCAGTGGTTACAAGGTGGTAGACATTTGTCAAACTTCATAAAACTGTACTAAAAATCTTTTCAATTTATTATATGAAAATTGGACCCCAAGTAACAACAACAGCAACAACAATAATAATACAGTCAAGCTATCAAAGTCTTTGTTAGAAAGGTTTGGAGGAACCAGCAGGGTTTCACTGTGAGCGTGAGACTCCATGCGTCACAGCATTAGGGAAACCTGAGCAGGGGGCCTGGGGGCCCGCAGGGAAACCTGCAAGCATTAAATGTGTCCTCACCTGCTCCTGCGACTACAGAAAGGGAGATGATTTCTTTTATATTTTCTAGAGACACGCAGGAAACGTCAACAAAATGTGCATGTAAAAATTAACTCCAGCTAGCTAGCCTCCAGGGAGGCTGGTTTTATTTTCCCAGGAGGTTGCTGGCAGGAGGAGGCTGACTCGCCGCTTTCCTGGAGTCCTATGGCAGGAGGGAGAGCAGAGATCTGCGGGGAGCCTTCTGTAGGAGTCAGACCCCACACAGAAAGTTGTGAATCAGCTTCCTGGTGTTTGTGCTGCGTAGAAGCCAATGATTCTCTCACTCAGAACATCACTCAGAATGCATCCAACTGTTTGATCAGGGAGACGAAGGAGCATTCTGTGCTTGAATTGGGCTGTACCATAAAAATGGACACAAATCCTGGTGCAGGACCTGCAAGCTACTCCCAGGCTACGTTGGGGCAAAGTGGGGACCTTGTGATGTGTATTTTTGCTTTGGGGACTTTTTTTTTTTTTTTAATAACTCATGGTCCCAATTTGGAATGCAGCCTCTCTCCTATAAAGACAACATAGTCTGAGTCATTTTTAAATCCCTCAGAAACCAACTGAGGAACTGAGAACATGTTGGCATGTTTTGAGCAGCCTGCCTGCATTATTCTCACTCAACCGACTCGAATCCTATTGTTCCATTTTACAGATGAGAAAGTTGTGGCTCTGACTTGCTCTCTCTGATGCTTGCTCTATGCTTACAAAGTTTAGCAAAGTGAGGTTTTGGAGTTGCCTGTATGAAAATAGTTACATTTCATGTTTCCTTTTGCAAATCATCTAAGAACAATCTTTCCATGTTCAGCTGAGCATCCCGCTTGCTCCTGCACTTGGGTTGATAATCACTCACCCTGGAGTTATATTACTTTATTTGTGGAGTGAATGGGAAGAAAAGAGAATCAGGCTGAATGTGTAAAGGGTGCATTTGTTCCCCTGGATGGCTTTGTTTCTCTCTCTGGTTCCAAAGGAGAAAAGTGGTGGGCGGGCTGAGTCACCGCGGGTCAGAAAGTGCCTGCGACTAGGAGTCCACGCTGTCTGCCGAGATTTCCAGATTTCATTTCTGTGCAGTTGTTTCAACCACCATATTAAGTTCTTGTGGCTGATTTTGGTTTAACAGTTTTCATAGTTTTGTTTGTATTAATCTGTCAACTTGCTTTGATCTTAAGAACTGGTGTCAGCGTAAGGAGCATAGTAAGCCTTCTCTTACGTTGCTGTGCACTTATGTTGTGTAATTAAATGTATATGTTAACACTTTGAGTCTGTAAGACTTTTTTTCTTTGAAAGTGGTCTGAATATTACTCATATTTCACAGAATCTGCCTTTCACCACTGCTGCCCCACTGTGTCTTTTTTAAGTGCAGACATTTCTCATATGTTCATAAAAAAATTTCAAACTTACTAGTAGTCAAAGAAATGCAAATAAAAACCAAATGCAATTTCCTCTTTGATATCTGCAAGTGTGTGTGTGTGTGTGTGTGTGTGTGTATGTTTTAAGTTGAAAGTCCCGAGTTTCTTGGAAGAAACAAATAAATCCACCACATAGTGCAGGTAAACTGTAAACCAGCACAGCCCGAGGGGAGAGTGCAGTTTGACAGCATGCATCAAGAACCTTAATAACACGACAACCACTACTCCAGGATTCAACTGCCCAGAATTTATGGAAGGAAGGAAGAAGAGAAAGGAAGGAAGGACAGAAGGGGAAAAGGAAGGAGAAAAAAATACGACCGAATGTCTTTAACACTGGAGATTGTTTACACTTTCCCCACTGGAATATACTGCAGGCCTTTTAAAGGAGGCTGGTGGAGAATACTGAACATCATGTTGGAAAAGCAAAATATTAAACAGGTTCCACCTTTTCTAAAGTACATATGCTCTTAAATACGGAGAAAAAAGGCTGGACAGATTCACAACAAAATGTCGGCACAGCAGTTTGCTAGATGATGAGATTAGCAGTGATTTTATTTTCCTTTCATTTTGGGGTTTTTTAATGCCCTACAGTGAATGAGTATAATTTTGGAAATCAGTACGGTGAGCGAACCCCAGCATAAAACAGGTTTGGGTGCAGAGTCCAGCTGCACCCATTCTTCTGAGTGACTTTGAAGAAGTTATTTCATCTCCCTCAATCTCTCTTTCCTCATCGGTAAGATGGGGATCATGTTTATGCCTATTTTTAAAAGCTGTGAGTATTAAATGAGATAACACGCATTAAGGGACTTAGCATTGAGATTGGCAGATAGTCGGAGTTCAGTAAGTGTCATCTGTAATGAGAAAAGGATGATACAGATGATTTCTCTGAGTCAACCATATGCTTAAGTAAACATTTCTCGGGCTTCTGAGTATGCTAATCAAACATTCAGCTTCCACTAGGAAGTTCTGCTGGTGAGGGAGGAGAGAGAGAAAGAGAGGGAAATGCCCCGAGTTTTTACCGGCCCTGTAATCTAAAGAGACTTCGTTGGAGCTCTGAAAAATCATTGAAGCCTTTATTAATCACAGACCAATGGTTCTTTACTGGGGACAGTCTCCTCCCCCACCACCCAGAGGACGTTTGGCAAAGTCTGGAGACAATTTTGGTACTCACGACAGAGCATCTAGCGGGGAGCGGCCAGGGGTGCTGTAAGCATCCTACCATGCACAGGACAGCTCCCACCGCAGAGAAGCATCTGCCCTGAAGCTCAGCAGGGCTGAGGCTGAGAAGCTCCACTCCTGCTGTTATCACGCAAGATCTGACCACTGGAGGCCTGTGGGGTCAAAGGTGCTTGTTGTCTCACTACGTTTTATCCATGAGATGTTGGTGTGTGGGACCGAAATGAAAACATTTTTAGGAAACCCCCCTCACCGCACCCCACACAAACTGTTACTTTCCCTCTTCAGGCCCACTCCATCTCAAGACCTATTGTGCACAAGACCTTAGGTTTGTTATCAGGGTTCAAAGATGAAGCATGTTTCTATTTTTGTCTTTTAAGATAAAGGAAGACAGACTCCTAAGCAACTGATTGAAACCCAGGGTATAAATGGGAGACAGTTTGAGATTTGGAGTCTAACCAGTATGATTACAAAGCTCAGCTTCCTCACCTCCTCTGCATGTGATCCTGAATAAGATTCTTCACTTCTAAAGTTAGTGTCCTATGAGAAAAACAAGGCTAATGGTACCAAGATCAACGAGGCCGATCACTGTAATTGAAATTAAAATGAAAGAAGAGAAAAGAAGCAGCACTCTTGACAGTTATTCTAGCAAGAGCCGGTTTTTTGGTAACCACTTCAGAATGCCCATCGAAGCTCAGTGCACTTGACCTATAAGCCAGTGGCACCCTGACTTCAGCGACAGTAGATTTGATCAAACCAATCACAAGGAAGGTTACAAATACCAGTTGCTGGACAGACCTGTTTGCTAAAATAACAGGCGCTGACGCCATGCTCCTAGGTGCCAAGAAAGGAGTTCACAGGGCAGAGTTATCAGATCAGGAGTAAATGTCTCTGGTTCAGCAGCAGCAAAACAGAGCTCCAGACGCAGAGGTGGAGAACAGCTTTGCCTCCTGTACGGCGGACGCTCTTTCAAGAACCTGAGTCTGCAATGAGAGCCCATAGATGGCTTCAAAAGGCGACACTCATAAGAAGTAGAAGAGGCTGTTAATGAACGCCATGGTGTTCATTCAGCTCACTAGTGAGGCTGCTGCCTTCATTGCACACCTCTAGGGGGCGATGCTCACACCCTAACCTATTTGAACTGCACCCTCAGAGTTGTGCAGTTCATAGCCAGCTTGATCATACTCGGTGTCCCTGCTTAGGGAACAACAACAATAATAGTAACAAAACAACCATAAGTATTGTAATATTTGGGGAGTTTTTTTTTGAAAAACAGCCTTACTGGCATGTACTTGAGACACAATATACTGCACAATTTTTTTTCTTTTTCCTTTAAAAAAAATTTTGAGGGGTTGGGAGGAGAAAGGGAGTTGCAATTAAAAAATTTTTTTTCTCTTTTTCTTTCACTTTATTTTTTAGTGGAGGCACTGAAGATTAAACTCAGGACCTCATGCGTGCTAAGCATGTGCTCTACCACTGAGCTGTTACCCTCCCCCCAAAACTGCACATTTTCAAAGAGTACAGTTTGCTGTGTTCAGCCCTATGTATATATCCTGTGAAACCATCACCACCCAACAGTTCAGTGAGCATTTCCTTTATTCCCAAATTTCCTTTGTAACCCCACTTTTCTGCTCCCCCCTGCCATCACCAGGCAACCACATCTGCTTTTTGTCACTATAGGTGAGTGTATACTTCCGTTTTTGGAGTTAAATGGAATCAGAGAGTATAGAACTCTTTTTTGACTAGCACCTTTGAGCATAATGACTTTGTGATTCATCCATATTATCACATGTCTCAATAGTTCATTCCTTTTTATTGCCAAGTAGTATGCCACTGAATGGATAAGCCATAATTAGTT
Organism: Camelus ferus; assembly: GCF_009834535.1. Taxonomy (NCBI): domain Eukaryota; kingdom Metazoa; phylum Chordata; class Mammalia; order Artiodactyla; family Camelidae; genus Camelus; species Camelus ferus. The sequence goes on along the minus strand of NC_045714.1, from coordinate 8,260,694 downwards.
TATCCATGCCTCTGTTGATGGATATTTATGTGGGGTTATTTTCAGTCTGGGGCTATTGCAATCAAAGCCACTGTAAACATTTTTGTACAAGTCTTCCTGTGGACCTATTTCCTTTCCTCTTGGATAACCACCTAAATATGGAATGGCTGAGTCATAGATATTGGGTGTGTTTAACATTTTAAGAAACTGGAAAACTGTTTTCCAAAGTGGTTGCACTGCTTTTTTGCTTTCCTACCAGTGGTGGCAGAGCATTCCAGCTCTGCATTGTCACCCACGTTTGGTAAAGTCAGTATTTGAATTTTAGCCAAGAATATCATAAATAATAAAATAACAATGAGAATATTTTTAACTGTGAAACTGGCAGGAGAATGTTTTCATTATTAATACCCAGTGTTGGCAAGGGAACAGGGAAAAGCACTCAAATACTGATGGTAGAAATGTGAGTTAGCAGTGTTTTCTGGGAGCCGCTTTGGCAGTGTATATCAAATGCCTTGGAACCTTTTATGTCATTGAGCAATTCCACTTCTGAGCACTTATCCTGAAGAAATCAGGATGCATGCAAACATATATACCACAGCCTTGGTCCCTGTGGAGGGAAGGTTTGCATCTGTTAGTCTCCTTGAGAAGCATAAGAGTCGAACATTGGAGGTTGACAGCTAACAGTCCACAAGTTAGATCCGCCCTTCAGACCTGATTTCTCTGTCTCCCAAAATGTTTTTAAATCTTTTTTTTTTTTTTTTGCCTGTACTTCAAAATGAGGAGCTGTCACATAAAACTCTTAAGTTTCTAAGCATTTCTTGAAAAATTAGAAGATCGGACCCACCCTGAGCACCCCAAAAGCCCATAGAATGTATCACACTCCTGTCCACACCATCCCTCTAGTCTCCTGGGAGCTTCTTTGAGAGTGGACACTAAGATTTATTCTTCCCCGCCCACCCCGCCCCAGTGCCTGACACAAAGAATAAATATTTGTTGAAAAATGAATGGTTAGAAATTACAATTGTTTCAAAGTGTGTAATTAGTTGAGGCTAAGTCAATTGGAAGACTGAGGGGCTGTATTCTGTTGGTTAGGTGCCAGCAGGATTCTCTCTCTCCATCGTTGGTGAGAATGTAAATGAGTTGCCCTTGCAGAAGCTTCAGTAACACCTACCAGCGTTTCAAAGCCGCATAATCCTTGATCCGGTTTTCCCACTTAGAGGAATTATCAGATGGATACGCTAGCCTGTGGGCAGTTACGAACAGCAATGCTGGAAATAATCTAAATATCTCTCGATAGGAGACTGAGTAAATTAATGATCATTTATACAGAGAGAGATTCTGCAGCTTGAAAGGATCTGCTTGTGCAGACAGAACAATCTCTGTGGTTAAGTGAAAAGGAGAAGATGAAAGTGTGGGATGTATCTACCATTTGTATATACAAAGTGTGTGTGTGTGCATGTGCACACGCACACTTGTATTTGCTCATGTATTCATACAGCAAGGTTTCTCAACCTCAGCCCTGTTGACATTTGGGGCCAGAGAATTCTTTGCTATGGGGGGCTGTCCTGTGCATTGTTAAGACCCCCGAGAGGTCAGTAGTTACCCATCCCTCTGTTGTCACACCAAAAATGTCTCCAGACATTGCCATCTGTCCTGTAGGGTGAAAATCACCCCCCAGTTGAGAACCACTAGCACAGAACATCTCTGGAAGAATATACCAGAAAGCTGTAACTGCGGCTTTCTCTGAAGATGAAAACTAGAGGACCATGACCAAAAGAGGAAGGGAAACTTTATTTTCACCTGTTTGAACTTTTAACACATAAATGTTATAAAACAGTTTCATTTACATTTTTTTTCTGGTGTCCAGATGCCTTCAAAACAGAAACCACTTTTTTAAACTGAAATATGTTTGACATGTAACATTATATATGTTGAAGATATACGACATGTTGATTAATTTAGAATTGCAATATGATTGCCATTGTAGTGTTAGCTAACACCTCTATCAAGTCACATAATTATCATTTCTTTTTTTGTGTGGCAGAAATAACTAGGATCTAATCTCCTAGCAAGTTTGTTATTTATAACACGGCATTGTTGCCTGTAATCATGACGCTGTGCATCAGGTGACTGGGACGTACTTGTCTCCTAGTTGCAAATTGGCACCCTTGCACATCTCTCCTGGTCCATCACCCCTCCCCACCTCAGCTCCTGGTAACCACCATTCTACTCTCCAAAACAGAGACAACTTCAGAAAATACAAAAAAAAAAAAAGATCCATTGACAAAGAATCCTCTTGTCTCCTTTTAGTCTATTTTTTAAAGTAACAGGATAGAGCATAGATTACGTGATTTTTTTTTTCCAGTTTGCCACATTTGCCAGGTGGGAAAACTGAGTTGAGAAAATGAAAAAGTCCTAAGGCCACGTGATTAGTGATCAGTCTACAACTAGCACCCAGATTCCCTGTCTTTGCTGCCACCTCCGGCACGGAAGTCTCTGCTGTAGAAAACAGACCTTCTCAATGAGTTAGAAACTCAAGAAGGTAATAGTCATCTCAAGGCGGAACTGGAGCTGTTTCCCAGCCAGCAAATGTCCATCTTTGCTCCAGAACAGTTGAAGGTGTGCACGGGGTCTCCCTTCAGCCCTGGGACCTGATATGTGACTAGTTCTAGCTGAAAACTTCACATCTAATGAAAACTGTCTGTTTATAACGGGGGCCACCATCTCTGTGCGGTTTACCTCCTAATTAAGTTCTTTTAGTGAATTATCTATGAATCATACGTGGTATCTGTATGGTGCTTTGGCAAGTGCTTCCGCCTACAATCCTAGTGTCATAGAAACCCTACCAGAAAACTATGAACAAACTTTTCTGATGAGGAAATGGCTTCAGAGAGGTGCATTAACTTGCCCACCATCACACGGTTAGTTAAATCGAGGAGGCCAGGTTTGCAAACCAAGATCAACTGAACCTTTGCTCGCTAAGACCCTTCATGAAAGTCTTACGCTTGCCAATAAGAGTACTATTAAAAGTAGAAATAATTTCCCAACTCGGGGATTAAATTCTTAATTAAGAACACACACTAGAAAGGAGACAGGTGTTAACTAGACTTATTGCAGTGATCATTTTGCAACGTATACAATATTGAATCCTTACATTGTATACCTGAAACAAACATAATGTTGTATGTCAATTATACCTCAGTAATAAAGAACTCAAAGCAAAGAAAACCTCCACACACTAGGAATGAAATAAGACAGTAAAGCATGTAGCATCATGCCAGGCATATAGTAACTGCCAACTGTTAGTCACTATGCTGAGCCAGTATTTTCAAATACTATATATATACACTATACACACACACACTCTCACATATAGTATATATACAATATTGTATATTGTACATATATATATAGTATATTATTGAAGCTATCTTAAGTTGATAGTGTAGGGGTGAGGTTTACTGATCAACCTGTATTATTTGGCTGCACAATGTTATTTTAAACATTTGAGTTGGTTTCTGACATTTCAAAACTGGGACGTTTCACATGCATCATCTAAACGCATGGCGTCTCCCAGAAAACTGGCGCCTATGGGCTGGGGCTGTGGGGCCACTGACCTCACAAGACAGCATGAGTCCTTTCTGGTTCACCACAGGCTCTCTGCTTGCCTGAAGGAAGGCCTGTGGGTTTACCATTTCTCACTGGTGGTTAAGAGAGAGGACTCTGGAGTGAAATGACAAGTCTTGGTTCTTGGCGCTGCGGCTTCCTAGCTGGGTGGCCTGAGACAAATTGTTTCACCTTTTTGAGTCTCTCCTGGAACCGTGGTGAAGCTTAAATAAAATAATCTGCAGAAAAGCACTTAGCACATAGTGCCTAACACATAGAAAGCGTTCGATAAAAATCAGCTCTTTCTGTCATTAGACGTGGGAGGCAGAGTAACAGCCCCCAAAAGATGTCTACATCCTAACCCCTGGAAGCTGTGAGTAGGGTCCCTTACGTGGCAGAAGAGATGTTGCAGGTGTGAAGTAAAGGATTTTTAAAGGAGAGAGGATCTCTGATTATCCAGGTGGGTCCAGTATAATCACGGGGTCCTTGTAATTCAAAGAGGGAGGCGGAGCAGGGGGGTGGGGGTTGTCCGTATCCAAGGAGATGTGATGATGGAAGCCAGAGACTGACGTGATGCTCTGTGAAGATGGAGGAAGGGGCCGTGAGTCACGGAAGGCACGTCGCCTCTAGAAGCTGGAAGAGCCAAGGAAGTGGGTTCTCCTCTAGAACCTCCAGTGGGACACAGCCCAGCTGACAGCTTGATCTTAGCCCAGGGAGGCACATTTTGGATTCCTGACCTCCAGAACCACAAGATAATGAATTTGATCTGTTTTAAGCCACTGAGTTTGTTGCAGTTTCTTACAGGGCAATAGGAAACTGACAGGTTATTTCATCCTCACAGCAGTTCTGTGAGGTGTGCCTCTTCTCCCCACCCTGCAGAAGAAGCAGGCTCAGTGATGATTAGGAGCATGGCCCAGAGACTCACAGCAAGAGAGTGGCAGGGCCCAGAGTCAGTTCCGGGTCTTTCTGAAACTCGAGTCCAAGCTCTCCTTGTACCCCCCAGTTGTCTAGGGTCACTCAGCTTCTGCTTGAATAATCCCAGAAACAGAAACATCCTTACTTTCCGAGGCTGCTCGTTCAGAGGCAGAATAGGATCCACCATGATGCCTTCCATGCACTGAGCTACTTCCTGCTGCACGATGGAGGTGAGACACTTAATTACAAGTGAAGCAGCTCAGCTGAACTAGTGGAAGCAGAAGGGGAGCGGGGGGTCTATTACAAGGACACAAAGCTATCTCATGAGGCCTGTGTCCAAGAAGGCAGTTAAGATTCTGGAAGAACTAATACCAAGAAACGGGAAGCTGAAAATAATCCAGCCAAGCAAGACCCTCTATCTCCCACCTCTGCCCCTCTGCATTTCTCTCTGTAGACTGATTTTGTCAGCTACGCCACTGTCTTGGTGGCAACTGGCTGTCCCACATTTACTCATTGCAGACCCAGTCACATAGAGAGGCAGCCTGGCAGTCCTCAAGGAGAATTCTACATTCCCCCGAGAAAGGATTGGATTGTTCTGGCTTCTAGCAGGCAGCCATCCCTTGTATGATCGGCTATCAACAGGCAGGCAGGGCTGCAAAGAACAAATATGGCTTCCAGAGACTCATCTTGCCGGAGACAGTGGACTCGGTGCACAGGGGAGCGACGGAGGAGCCGTTGTGGGCTGAGCTGATAGTCCAAGAGATACTGCATTTATCTCCCCAAGGTTTGCCGAAAAAGCAATAGAGATAGTAAAGCAGCTTCCTCCACATGGAATAACTTTTGGGCTTTCAAAAAGCTCTCTTCCCTTGTGGTCATTTCTTTTCCTGGGAAGCATCCCTAAACCCGTCAGTCATTCCTCACCAAGACAGTTCCCAGATGACTCATTAACCTGACTACTCGCGCCCCCCCCCCCCAGCCTGCACAACTTTGCAACATCCTCGTTCAAATTTGTAATTTGTCTCCATAACTAACCTCCCTTCTCCAAATGTGGGCTGTCTAGCTCATTTAAATTGTTTTCTTCCTTTACCTTCCTTAGACCCACAAGGCATGTACTGATTCTGTTAATGCAGCCTAAGATCATTTCCTTGGCAGCTGTATACATCTGGCTCAAATTGAGCTTGTGGCCAACTAGAAGCCCCGGATCTACTTCCCAGGAACTGCTGTCTGGCCAAGTCTCCCCATTCCCAGACTTTAATAATTGATGCCAGAATCCACATCAGTCCCTGGTAAATATTCTCTTCTTTCTTCCAATTCCCCATTTGGTGCTACCGAGACCATTGTGAATCGTGATCACATTATATCAATTTTTTGTCTCCTAGAAACTTCATCTGTATATCTTCTTTTTTCAGTCCTGAACCAAAATGATATTCAGAATAGACCTAAATCATTGCCCCATGGCACACCAGCGAACCCTTCCTCAGTTACCATGGCTCTGTTAGTCAACATCAAATACACTGAAAATATGCTGCAAGTATTTTATGGTCTTATATTCCTGGAACAGGAAGGGTGGCTGTGCAAATTCCTCTGATATTTTTGATGTTTAATTTTTATAAGGACAGAAAACATCCAGTATGATTATAATCCAGGGCATCGAGGCTCTGGGAAAGCCTCTGGACGTCTTTAATTTACAAGAATTACAATAACGCTCCTTGAGTCAGCACCTATTGGGATTACGGAACTTCCCTCTCGCATCAGCCCAGAGGTGCTCATGTTGCCAGTGTACAGGTGAGTAGCCACGGCTGCACAGAAGTAAGTAGCAGAACTGAGATCTGAATGTAGGCTGTTGATTCACAGCCTAAGTTCTTAATCCCAGCACGAGGGGTGGGCAAATTTTTTTTCTGTTAACGGTCAGACAGTAAACATGTTGGGCTTTAGGGACTGTACAATCTGTGCCTTTGTAGAATGAAAGCAACTGTAGACAATACATAAACAAGTGGGTGTGACTGCGTTCAAATAAAACTTTATTTACCAAAGCAGGCTGTGTTCAAATGAAACTTTATTACAGAATGCCCCATTTGGCTCATGGACTATAGTTTACCAACCCATCCTAGAATGTTCTTCCTTCCAAATCTGCATGGCAAAATCCTACTCAAATCTGCAGCTCAAATGTGACCTTTAAGTTACAAAACTAGACATAAACCAGATTTTGTGGATTTTAAACCAGATTTCATGGATCATAGCCTGCTAACCCATCCTCGGCCATCATGCCTTCTGATTTGGTAGGTCAGTTTATCTCACTGAAGAACTTTGAGTTACTGGCTAAATGGAGATCAGAGCCAGAGCCAACAAGACTGACAACTTTCCAAATACATAAAGATCCATTCATTTCCTATTTCGTGCTGCCCTGAATGGCAGTAATACCTTGTAAGGCCATTTGTTTTGATACCTTTTTCTACAAATCCCCAAGATAAATTTATAACAATCCAATACATACACACACACACACACACACGCACGCACTCACACCCCTCCCCTTGCTCTGAGTCCAAGCATATTATCTCAGCTTCCTGGTGGCCACACTCTTCCTCTCTGGCCAGGGCATTTTAGCATTCTACGATGCAGACCTGAGTGCTGTACTGATAATGAGTCCTATTTGTTCTCTCACGCGCATTTAAAAAAACAAAACAAAACAAAACAAAACCAAAAAACAGAGAGTTCTACTGGAAGTTAGAGTGAAAACAAGGAAATGGCCTGGGCACCAGAAGAGTGAAGATTGATTCAGGTATAATGGATGTCCCGTGGCAGGATAAAGGGGTTGTGACCAGGGAAGAACTCACCCACAATTTTGAAGAACAGGCGAAAGAAATCAGGACCAGAGCAATACGAACTTGAGCAAGTTGAAAAGAACAAAACAGGCATTTAATGCTGACCCAGAGAAGGTGAGCATTTCCAGAGACGGAGCCTCCTGCAAACAGGAAATGCAGGCACTGGAGATATTCACTGGGCATTTTGTAGGCGAGGCTGTCCTGTACATCACCGGCCAGCTTAACCTGAAATCTCTCAAGTGTTAACAGTTTTCAGGCAAACTGGTAGGTTGCTTTAACCTTCAGACACATAAAAAATATAAACAGTAATAATTGACTGGTTTTAATGACACAAGAAGACATAGGTAACAATAACAAAAGCCCTGGACGTCTTTTATCAGGTTTATTAATTTTTTGATGCTAAAAAAAGACTTGTTTATTTGTTGTCTAATAGCCTTTAATAGATGTGTTATGGCCGAGTGCTTAAGAAAGCAGGAGCCGACATCAGACGGGCAGTGCAAATCTCAACTCTGCCACTTGGTGGATTTCAGCTGTGGAGTGAGCCCAGCTTCTTTGAACCTCACCTTCCTCATCTGTAAAATGGGGATATGAATAGAACCTGGGTCACGTGTTGTACATACCACCAGGTGTTCTCAATTTCTCCAATCTTGCGGAGATGCTAGATTTTACCCCCAGTGTAGTGGAAATTCTCCAAGCATCTGGAGGAAATGGAGGTGTTTCCAGAAGCCCCTCACCCATCTCTGCTGCTGGAGATTTTTCCTTAATCTGTGGTGCTCATTACCCTGCCTCCCATCACCACCCCACCACCACCACCACTCCCTCCCATCTCTGACCTTTTCTCCTTTCTCTGTCTCCCCTAAGTTCATGAGACTTCCACCCACCTGGAAATCCCACCTCCTTCCCATTCTGTTGTTCGAACTGATCCTCATCAATTCTCCATCTCCCTTGACCCCACTGATACCATACCTACATAGTTGGACTCTTCTACTCGAAGAAATCATCTCAGTGTCTATCAAGAGCATTGTCCTTTTGACCTAGCAACTCTATAGCATACGAATATTTATCTCTCTGATAGGTTCAGGAAAATACTGTACATTGAAGCAATTCATGTCAGCACTGTTTATAACAGACGAGAAAGAAACCACCCAAATATCCAGCAACAGAGAACTGGTTAAATAAACTTGTGTGTGATCACAAAGTGGGATGTTTTGCAGCTGCAAAAAAGAAGGAAGCAGCTCTCTTTGCTCTAATGTGGAAAGACACCAGGATGAGTGGGGAAAGCAAGGTGTCTAGGAGGGTGTATGTTACACCAGAGTTTGCCTTAAAGTGAAAGATTGAACAAGAAAATATTATGTGTGCTTCACGTACAAAAGAAAACTCTGAAAGGACGCTCAAGAAACTAATAAAAAGGGACCCACGGAGGTAGTAATGGGTTGGATGGAAACAGGAACATGACTTCTCACGATGTCCTTTTTTATATTGCTTACTTTTCAAACCATGTGAATGCATTAACTGTTCAAAAGCTTGAATTTTTTAAAAAAGCTATCAAGGTGTTTAGAACAATGATAATTTTCTAAGGGAATGTTACTGCTCGATGTGAAAATACCTTTATTTCTCTGCACTGTGTAAAAATTAGATGAAATCAGCTAAATAACGTGCTTGGGATGGTATCTCCGGCACAGAAAGGAGTATGAATTGAGGCCTTTCGCGGCAGCGCCTAGAAGTGATCAACAAGGAAGGCGCCTGGGTAGCATTATCACCGTGTTCTCTGTGTATTAATGTGGCCTCCAGTAAAGAGACTGAACTTGGATTTCATAGCAGCCTGAGTGGCATCCTGCTCCAACGCTAGCTGGCGGTGTTACCTGGAGCAGGTCAAGTCAATTCCAGGTCCTCGGAAGCTGCGTGTCGTAGGGATCATTACGTACTATGAATGGGGGCTGTTTATTCATTCCTTCTCCATGTGAGCCTTTAACTACTAATAATGTGCCAGGCTCTGGTTTGGGGTGAGACAAGACCTTAACTTCTTAAATTTAAATTCTAGACCAGGGCTTCTCAACAGAGAGCAGTTTTGCCTTTTAGGAAACACTGCAACGTCTGGAGATGTTTCAGTTGTCACAACTCAGGGGTGGGGAGCAGAGGAAGATGCAGCTGGCATCTGGTGGGCGGAGACCAGGGATGCAGCCAAAGACCCTGAGATGCACAGGACAGCCCACCACAAAAAGTTATCCGGCCCCAAATGTCAACAGAGCCGAGTCTGAGAGCTCCTGCCCTACCCTGTTCTAGAAGGGAAAGAGAAAACAAAGTTAGAATAAACAAATAAAAGATGATTTGTGATATTGCTGTGTCCTACGAAGTCAGTACACCCAGGAATGGGCTGGAGTGACCTGGAAATCTATTGTAGCTGGGGCGGGGGAGCAGAGGGGATCAGGGAAGCCTCCCTGAGGACAGGACATTTTGGCTGAACACTGACAGGAAGGAGCCAGGCAAGCTGGTGTCTGGGAACACTGGAGGCCCAGAGGAAAGGGAGGGCAACTCCCTGAGCTTGGCTGGTTCAAGAAACAGAAGGAAGGAGACTTCCTGAAATAGAGTGAGCAGAGGGGGCTGGAGGGGATGCAGGGAGGAGCGGGGGCCAGACCACCTGCTAAGAATTTTGCATTTTGTTCAAAGTACAGTGGGGAATCCACGGGAAGGTTTTAAACAGGGAGCTAGCATGATCAGCTGTGCGTTTTCAAAAGACATTTTGGCATTTCTGTGAATGATGCATTGAAGGAGGGCAAGAATGAAGCAAGAAAAGCAGGTAGAGGGAGAGGGTCTAGCTCAGCAGTACAGCATGTGTTTATCACGCATGTGGTCCTGGCTTCAACCCCCAGTACCTCCATTAAAACAAATAAATAAGCCTGATCACCTCCTCCCCCCAAAAAATTAACAGAAAGAAACGCAGGTAGACGCACCCTCCAAATGAGGGGTGGGGGACACCAGTGAGATAATCTGAGAGAGATTTTGGAAGGTAAAACGCACTGGGACTCGGTTGAGAAGAGAGTTAGTTGGAGAGCACAGATCAGCTGAGTCACCTGTAGGAGCAGCCTGTAGACAAAAGCACCGACAGGCAAAAGGGGTTTTAGTCCTTCAATCTGCAAGTTATAATTTAGTTAAAACCAAACTTCAGAATGCCGTTTAAGAGGTGAGGGCAGGCGTAGTTTAAGTGGTAGAGCTCGTGCTTAGCATGCATGGGGTCCTGGGTTCAGTCCCTGGTAACACCTGTAAGCATACATACGTACATAAACAAACATAATTACCCCTCCCCTCAAAACAAAAAACAACCCCCCAAAAAAAGAGTCTTTAAAAAATGCTGTTTAAAATACCCAGCTTTCCCCAGTTGCCCCAGGCAGAGGATGGAACAGGGGGAGCTGGCGGTTTTTGTCTGAAACTTGGAATGAAGACAGCGAAGATGAGCACTGGGGAAGTTAAGAAGTCTAAAAAGGCAGCAATAACTCCTGTTTGGGAAGGTTACAAGAGACAGTCGATATGCGCAAATTCTCCCAACAAGAGGATAACAGAAAACTAAGGAAATACTTCAAATAAGAAAAGAATATTCAGAAAAACACAGGTCTCCACTTGGAGTCCGATGCTGGCATAAACAGTAGGTTGTCAGCCTGTCGACAGTGAAAGATACACGTCAGACAAGGCATTAACTGCGGTCCACGGCAAGCCACTTCCAACTGGCTGTTTAAAGATTTTTAAACATAGGGGATATTGTTTATGAATCGTAATCTAATCACCCAAGCAAAAAATGACACAAATTCCATGGCAACTGTGGACATTAAAGAAGTGTTTTAAGGACAAACTCCACATGAATCCCTTATCTCCCTTCCTTCTTGTAAATTTTACTCACCAAATGAGAGCTTTCAGGGGAAACGTTATGGGGATGAAGACCATTCACTCTAGGGGGAAAGACGTTCAGAATCCCACTGTGAAACTGATGTCTAAACACCACTAACACTGTGGGATTAAAAGCCATAGATAGGCATTATTATGTTTTATACAAAGTCTAAAAATAATAATCAGGTAATAGTAATAGCAGCTGTTGTTTACCGAGCTAAGTGTTCTATGTGCTCTAATTCTCGAATGGATTTGAGAGCTTCCCTTTGTAGATGAAGGAAATGGGTCCAGAGAGGCCGCCTGACTTGCCCAAAGACACACAGCTGTTGAAGGGTGTCCAGGCTTCTGACCCTGGCAAGTCATTCTCCAAATCATGCCCCTTGTCACATCTTGAGCAAACAATCCAGTACCTCTGGACACAGGAGAGAAAAGAGCAGAGATCTCATTTTCAGAGGCTAATGATCACTAGCCTTAATTGGACCCCCTCTGTTTGCCCACTTCTAAGGCTCGGCGCTTCACTTAGATCATCTCATTTGATTCTGATAACTCCAAGAGTAGGCACTTCTAGTATTTTCATTCTACAGCTAAGGGACCTAAGGCTCAGATAGGTTCAGTAACTTTTCTAAGGACCACACTGCCACTTAGCAATAATACGGGATTTGAAACCCTAGGGTGGGGCTGCAGAGTTTACATACTTAGCCAGTCCCCTGCAGTGAGCAAATGGAAAAGGGAGCAGAGGGAGGCAGGAGATGGGATGCAAGTTTAGATGCAGCTCAGATAGAACCTCACTGCGTCCTATGCTGGCTTCTTATCCTAGCAAGTAGGGAAATGGCAATTAAATTATTCTTTGAGGAATTATTCAGTGTATGTCTCCACTTAATTATCTGTAAGAATCTTGTCTCGCTTACTGTCTTGGGCCGGCCCAGTGCCTATGACAGAGCCAGTGCATTGTCAGTGCTCCACTCATGTCTTTTGTTTTGCTTTTTGGTTTTTTTGGTTGGAGTCAAGGAAGCAATCATTGGAAAGGGAAGTGCGGAGAGTCACAAAGTTAGGGAGTCATCATCCCAAACTAGAAAGCAGGCACATTCACTTCCTGCCTTCCAAAATCCGACCGCATTCTTCCAGAAACTTTGTTCGAGCTTCATGTTGATTCCTAGATCAAAAGTTGTTCTGCATGCATCCAATCAAAGAGGGAAACTAAGAAACAGCCAGCCACACTCGCAACTCCAGCGTGGAATGTCATTAGGTCTATCTAGAGTAACATCCTTAACCTCTTGGTAAGTGACATCCTGGGAGCGGCATTCCCTTCATCAGAGCCCGGGATGTAATTCTTGTTTCTGGGGTGAGACGCATTCTGCTGTGGGTCGCTGTCCTATGCTGATTCTTACTGACCCAGGTGTCCCCTCTGCTCCCTGCATCTCTGCAGCATCATAAGTCACTTGCACAGAAAGTGACTCTGTGGTAGAAAAAGCCTGGAGGAAAGCTGGCTCCAGGAGTCCTGCTTGGCCTTGGGAGATAATACTGCCTAGCGGTTAAGAACAGGTAGCAAGAAACAGATTGGGGGTTCAAAGCTCAAGCCTTTGAGTCCTAACTGGCTGCCCACCTAGAAAGCTCATCGCCCCCACTGCCGCGACGTCTGCTATGTTGAGGAAATAAATGTAGGTGGAGGCAAGCCCGTAGGAATGCACTTCTCTTGGTAGGATTACAGTCTGGGGTTTTTCAATTCAGCTGCATCCTGCTTCACTATCGGGCTCTGCCACTTTACAAACTGGGCTTCCTGTCCTTCTCCAAGCCTTGTCTGTATGGAATTATTAATAGGACCTCCTTAGAGTGTGGGAGCCAAGATTAAATGAGATGAAGAGTATAAAGCATTTAGTACAATGGTTAGAGGGGGAAAGTGCTTGATAAATGATTGCTATTATTAATGTTACTAACAACCATTCATTTATAGAAAGAGGTCTCCAAACGTTACACAAAACAGAAATCTTCACTTTGCTCTCTTGTGTTTTCTTCCCCAAAAGGAAACAAAAATTTGCAGCCAAGACAAAAATGATAGAACTGCTCCAAGTTGGTGCAATAGTTTACTTTTTAGGTCACCATGTTTATACTGGGGCGATACTGGTGTATCCGTTAGTACTAAAGCAAAGGGAAGCGAGCAGAGGCGTTCCCACTGGCATCCTTGGTTTTCATTTGTTACAGTGCATTTTCGTCTCTCTTCTCAGCCCGTCCTCCCAGTGATCATCTACATTTCTCAGGTGTGTGTTTCCTGCACAAATCCCACCCACCTCACTCTCTGTATGCAGGAAGATTAAGTGGACAAAGACAAATTCACTTAAGCTGCAGGCTTTGGTGACCAGCAGCTATTCTTCTTGGAGAACTGAATCCAAACGTCTCGGGGGTGGGGACGTGTGTGCAACGTGCTTCTGAATGGAGAGGAGGCCGAACTTGAGTATAAATCACTCGACAAACGGAGCTCTCCTCTATTAATCTTTTATTCAGAAACAGACACTGTTTTAAGGGGAAATTAAAGGCAATCAATAAGCAGGCTTGCCTGGGCAGCTTCTGAGCTTGAGATGCAAATATTATTCCAAATTCTGGATGCCAAAGAGATCCCTCCATTGATATGTTAATAACCTCCTCGTGTTTCTTTGACCTCAGATCCTGGCAGGGCGTGAAGCTGTACTTACAGGAAACAAAAGGAAAGCACTCGTAGAATAAACATTTGCTAAATGGACTTTGACTGTAAACCCCAACTTGTCCTGTGCTAAGGAAGGGGTGGAATTCTCCAGGAGCCAGGTACTGATGCCCTGAATGTTTAATATGTTTGTGTGTTTAAAGAGCTGCCATGACTGATTCTTCCTCTGCTGTCACCTGACATTTCAGCTTCACATCCGTGACAGCAAATGTTTGGGAATTGTCATCCCCAAACAGGGCAACGTTTGGCAGCTGGAAATAATCAAAATTTTGATTGCAATCAAATATTGATCACCAATTTATAAATCCAGAGTCAAAAACAAATTCAGAGAGAATTTATTTAGCACCTACTGTATGCAAGATATTGTGCGAGGGTACTGGGGATAGACAATCAAGCATGTTTGGTGAGAAGCTTGTATTTTTAGGGGCAGATAGGCAATAAACAATTTAAAAAATAAAGATAAATCAAGTTGTGGTGAGTGCTATGAGGAATGAAACCAGATAATGGAAAAGAGAATAACTGAGGGGGCTGGAGGAAGGCCTCTCTGGAGAAGTCATGTATGTACAGAAATCCAAGAAGGCCAGGCCAGTGATGGGCAGTCTTCAGAACCGGCATTCCCAGCACAGGGACAGTAAATGTAAAGGCCCTGAGGTAGGAAATAGCTTGTGTTTGAGGATCAGAAAGTTGCCCACTGTAACTAGACTGTAGTGGTGAGATTATGTCTCACCACCAAGCAGACACCAGATCATGCAGGTTAATAATACTTTATGAAAAATTAAGGGTGATAACTCAAAAAAATTATTTCTTCCTCTCAGTAGAGGTGCACATCCAAACTTTAACCCTGGACATTCTAAAAGAATCTCAAAGGTCGACCAAACATACACTTTTAAAGGATTTAGGTTTACCAATAGTTAGAAATTTCCTCTATTCTTAAACAGATATTAAATTCTAGAACCACATATTTTAGCCTCAATATCTGCTCATCAGCGTCAAGGTTTCTAGCTAATTTGCTTTTCCAGATCTAAACTCAAACAGAGGCTAATCTAATATATTGTGTTTTTTATCTTTCACATGCAGGGAGTTTGCAGTATTTCCTAGCAGTAGCTTTCCAAGTGAATTGGTCATCTACAATGTGAAGCTAAATCTTTCACAAAAGCCCATTTTCCAAACTCTGTCTTCTTTTAAAGGTTTTCTACGTACCAGTGTATAATTGGTGCTGTAGCCAGCCTCTGAGATGGACCCCTGCTTCCTGGTATCCCCATCCTTGTGTAACCCCCTTCCCATCATATCAGGATTGGTCCATGTGACCAACAGAATATGCAAAAGTGATAGGATGTCCCTTCCGGGATTAGGTTATCAAAGCCACTGCGGCAAATCCCAGGGCACAGGCATCTCCAAAGATTCTGCCACCTTTTTGAATGAGGGATATGTCCTTGAATTTCCCAAGTGGCCTGTCCCTTCAGCCGGTAACAACAGAAGATAATTGACCCTATCAACGGAGAAAGTGCCCTAAGATTCCTGGATTTTTCCAAGGCAAGAGATCCTGGAGATGAAGAGAAACTGAACTATCTTCTGCTGTGGTTAGAGAAGGTTTAGAATTCTGGACAATAGCAGGCTAGCGGAACAGGTGAGAGAGCTGACTGCTATGCTCTGCTTTCCCCTCTTCTGGCTGTGTGACCGCAGCAAGTTACTCTGTCAGGTTCCTTACTTATAAACTGGGAACAAAATAATGCCTATTTCATACGGTTATTTGATCAGCATATGGGTCGATTTGTAAGAGCACTCAGGGCTGTGTTTGGCACTTGGCATGTGCTGTACATATTTTGCAAATATAAAGAGCCCACGAGAATGGAATGTTTTGGACACTTTGCTGAATTAGGTGCTATGATGGTTCCTGTTTACAGATGAAGAAACTGAGGCTTGGGGATGTGAAGCAGCTTGGCCACAGTCCCAGGGCTCGTGGGGGTGGAGCCGAGATTCAAGCCCATCAGTTTCGGATCTAGGAGCCTGTGCTGTCAACATCAGTGTGGTAGCTGGGTCCAGAGATAATCTGATCTATAAATTCACACATAGGAAAACTAGTTTTCAAGAACGTTTTATAAAACGTTTGTGGTGATATATAGGAGTGTTTTTTTCCATTTTTGCTCTGTCTGTGCACAGTTCCTCCCTCCCTCTCTTCCTTCCTGTGCATCCTTCCTCCATCCCTCTCTCCCTCTCTTCCTCTCTTTCCAAGGCAAAAAGGGTATATAACTTAATGATTTTTTAAAAAACAATAAATTTTAAATGTCCCATGAGGTTCCCTCCACCGCCAGGAGACTTTGACAATGTCCAGAGACATCTGCGGTGCCACAACTGCCGGGGGGTTGGAGACACCGGCATCTAGTAGGTGCCCATTTTACAGATGAGGAAATTGAGGCCCAGGGAGGTGAAGTCACTTTCCCAATGTCACGTATTAGGGAGTCAGGAATTTGGCCTGAACCCTTCGTTTCCTGATGATGAATGTTCTGTGAAAATCCCCCAGCATTTCCCTCTGAAGAGGAACCAAAATGGACTTCTCTTGCCCCGCAGAGTGAAGGATTTGGCCAAGGCACTTCAACTAACAGGACTGCGGTGTGTACCAGTTGTTCCGTTCAGACTATTAACTAATGGCATCCATTCCAGGCGGTGCCAGTGCATACATTTTTGTTACCAAGTATTTGGTCACTGGCGATTTATTTTCCTTTAACTCAAGTCTTCTATTTCTCTGCCCAAGCCATAGGTCGGTAGAGAGTCCCTGCTGTGAAGGCACACACAAATGACAGGAAAAAATCCTGATTCACTGGAAACAGATTGCATAAAGTCCACCTCCTTTTTTTCTTATTTTTGGGTCCCTTGCCCCATTTTTAGATATTATGTAAATCATATGAAAATAACCTAATCTTCAGAATTTATTTTTGTACCACAACCAAGGAAACACTGCTTCGGGGAAGTCTTAAGGTGAGTGTAAGTGCCAGTCAAATGGTTACAAGTTCACTGGAGCTAAATCTGGGTCACTGGGTCCTGAATTGTAACCCAGGTCAGACCACCAGTCACTCAAGTGACTCACTTTTGTTCAGAGACTTGCTGAGGGAGGAAAGATTCGAAAATGCTTAAGGTTTTCAGCCCCGAAGAATGATGTGAATTAGGTTTTCTGCACGTCCTTGAGCTTGGTGACAAATGCCAGCCCCCAGAAGCCCCCACAAAACCCTGGGTGAGATGTTCCAGGAAGGAACTTCCTTGTTTGAACAGTATTTGAATTGAAAACCCACCAGGATCTGCCCCACTGCCTACTCGCTCCCTCACCGGACTCCCCATAAGTTAGCTTGTCCCAGTTACACGCCCTGGTCACGCAGGCCTTCTCTCTGACACTGTGTGTCCCTTTTGTCCCGCAGGGCTCTGCCTGGCCCACCCACCATCACACTCCTCCTCCCCCAGCTCACCCTCCTTTGTGACACTTGTCACTTTCTGCCATCGTCCTGTCCCTTTGTTCACGGGCATCTTAAAGATCAGACTGAGGACTGTATGGTCACCAGATGGACCCTAAATCCACATGACCTTCAAATCCCTATGGCCACTCAACTGGCTGTGGGACTTTTAGAAGGTACTTAACCTTTTGGGTCTGAGTTTCCCCATTTGTAAAATAGGGAAACCTGAAACGAGTTACCGTATAAAGAGCTTAGGGTACCACCCAGCACGTAGTAAGTGCTGCGTCAAGATTGTCACGTGCTGATAAATACAGTAGTTCCATTCACTGTAGTTATAATAAATATAACAGGGCAATCTGTTCAATTCCATACTGACTTAGAAATTCATTCCTTTTTTTTTTTTTTTAACTTATTAGCATTTTCCTAGCTCCCCTAGTAGAAAAGAAGTGGCCTGAGAGCAGGGACTTTTGAGCACAGTACTGGGCATGCAGTAGGCACCTCATAATTATTTGTGGCATGAATGAATGAAAGAATGAGTGAATTTATGAAATGCTGTGTTTTTTTGTATCAAGTGCAGGGCTTCCTTTTATCAGCAGGGGATGGGGAAATCCAAACAGAAGGTTTTACAGAATCAGAATAGAAAATCCCGAAAGATTATATTGTAGTGGGTTATTGTGAAAGGTCAGAGGAAGGGGGCTCCCCTCTCCGGGAGCAGCTGGGGACAGAGGCCCCGCACGGCGCAGTGGCGGGTGTGGCCGGCAGGACCCTCTTCAAGACAGACACGCTGGCCGAGGGTTCCAAGGGAAGCTAGCCTCCTTGCCTACTCCCCGGAGAATCAGAAAGTAATAACCTAAGTCCTTTCATTCCTGAGCCTGGGTTTATTTGGGTTGGAAGAGAATTTTGAAAACAAACTTAAAATACGAAATGTAAGACTTCAAGGGGAAACTGAAAATAGCTGAGTGGGATTATTCCTTCACTATATTGCTATTAGCAGTATTTATACTGGTCAACCTTAGGAGGGAAGGAGGAGGAAATAAGCTTTTCTTCAAAGGGAAGCAGGATTTGCGGTGGCAGGTGGCTCGCGATCCTCGGCTTTGGCAAACTTCATCTTTAATAACAGCTGTTTCTGCAGAATGTTCCCGTTTTCTTACCACTGACCTGGGCGGACAGCAGTTTCGAGATATTTGTTGAGTTTGATGTTTCTCACCATCCTCCCACATTCTGCCTGATGAAATATTTCCAGTCTCATTTCAAAGCTCTCACCTGGGAAAAGTAAAGACACTGACCCCCGGGTACAGAGCGACTGCCTTTCCTGATTGCACAGTGATGCCCCCACCACTGACGTGCTCACCTCACGTGACATCCCTGGTGTGTCGTATTCGTGAGCTTACTCGTCTCTAAGGGCAAGTGGATGAGATCTCTTAAAAAAAAAAAAATTTTATCGATGAAGAAATGGAGGCTTCACACACAAGTGGCAGAGTCAGAGTTCAAAGTCAAGTGTGTCTGATTCCAAATCCTGCACTCTTAATCACCACCAGAGTCTACGGCCTCTGTCAAAATGGAAGTCCTAGAAATGAATCTTTGAACAGACTTCTGTTTATTCATCAAATATATGTTGAGCAACCCCTGTGTACCGGGCACTATGAGGACCTGGATCTAGTTAACAGTCAAAAAGCCCTTTCTCTCAGGAAGCTTACCCACTGGGTAAGGAGACAGTCAAGAAGCAAAGAGCCAGGCAGCCTGTGTTCTGGGCACTGATGATGGAGGCGAAGAGGAATAAAGCCGAGTGAGGAGATGGCGGGGCGGGGAAGGGGTCTTCGCCGTATTTCAGGTATGGCAGTCAGCCTTTCTGATGAGGTGTCGAGACAGAATAAAGTGATGGATGAAGCTAAGTGCCTATTTGGGAGAAAAGCATTCCAGGCAGAGGGAACAGCACTAGGAGGACAGCCCTGAGGCAGGCGCGCCCTTGTCCTGGTAGAAGAACAGCGGCGAATTAGGAGGAAGTGGGAGAGAACCAAGTCAGAGAGTCATTTCTATTATGTCGAGGCATGTGCACACACACAAATATTGACCTATTGCATTGGTCTCATCATACAAAAGTCTCAGTTAGAATCCCCTTGGGTGCAAGGAGCAGAAAATCCAGCTCAAAAAAGCTAAATAATGAGGAAGGTTATCATCTCACATAGAAAAGAAGTCTGGAGGCAAAGTAGCTCCGGCTAATTCAGCAGCTCAGTAGCCTCTCAAATAAGACGGGAATTTCCCGTCTTCCTCAGTGCCGGCCCCGGTGTATTGGCCTTGTTGTACCAAGCTCCCCGTCGTCACGTGTGCAGTGTCACTCCAGCCATCAACATCGGCACACAGCAACATCCAGAGGCGGAAAGTAACTCTTCAGTTCCTGGAGTCTGTCTTTAGGAAGAAAGAACCCTTTCCCTAAGACCCCTTGGCACCCTTTCCCTCAAATCTCATTGCCCAAAAAGATGTCACCTGTCAGTACATCAATTCATCATCGATAAGAGGAAGAGGGTTGCCCTGAATAGCTTAATAGCTAATCAGAGCCCATCTCCGGGGGCTGGTACAGCTATTCTCTGAAGCATGACTGCCCCGAGGAACATAGGTATCTTTTAGGCAGAAGGGAATAGTCAGGTGGTAATTGGTAGACACTGCTAGTTGCTCAGCAAATATACTTTCTCTTCTTTTTTATTAACAGAATCTTAAAATTATTCAGGGTGCCATTAAGCCCCTGAAGCTTAAAAAAAAGCTTAAAAAATGATTTCCCAAATTCCCTTGTAATACTTTTTTTTTTCTTATTCTTTCTTTTTTTTAATGGAGGTACTTGAGATTGAACCCAGGACCTCATGCATGCTAAGCATGTGCTCTGCCACTGAGCTATATCCTCTCCCCAAATTTTTGTTATTCTCTTTTTAGTAATTTTTTTTCCTTGATAAAAAGGCATGGATTCTGCCAGTATGCACATTCTCTTCTGCTTCCCCTGTGGAGTATGTCCCCATTCTTGCAATGGAGCCACTATCTTGGAATCATGAAGTTAGGGGCCGTGTGCAAAGGATGGTTGACCAGGAAGGCAGGAGTTTGCATCCTTGGTGACTTCTTTGGAGTGTTCCACCAGCCCTGGAATCTAAGACATCTTATGTGAAGACAAAAATACCCTATTGGTTGACCACCGTTTGGTAGTTCTCACAGCATGCAGCCAAGGCAACTTGTTGTTAGCCAGTAAGTAGTGTCTGCCACATCGAGGAGCCTGGATGTTCCATATGAGGAAGGCTTGAAGTGATCTTTTCTAATCCAGGTCCCTCAGCAGAGCTCAGGGGGAGATCTCAACATACAGAAGTAGATAGTGGAGTTGCAACATTCATGCACTTAACTTAGCAAATGAGCAAAGGGGAAAAGAAATACCTTCACTGGCTTTCATCAGCCTTCCAAGTTCAGGCTAGACCACAGCCTTTGATGCACCCAGAGAAGGAAAAGTATGGCCAAAATGCTGAGAGAAACAGGAAACAGTCACCCTTGACTTCTGAGCTTCCAAGAACCCTAGTCCAGGAGGTTAAGCAATGAAAGATGCCAGCTGATCCTCTGCTCTTGAACCTCTTCCTGGCAACAGAAACTCACATGCCAGTCTGGAACTAAACTGCACACTCATCTAATGGTTGAAGAAAAATTTAAAAATCACATCCCCTAAGAAGGCAGGAGAGAACACAGATCAGTTATGTAACGTGGATGTATTGAGTGTCATTTCCTGTGAGGTTAAACTTAGAGAATTTAAGAAAATCAGAAGGTGCTAATGCTGCCCTTCGGTCTACATTCTATTTAATCACCATCATCAGTTGATGAGACCAGCAGTTTTTGAGCTCTTGCTTATTTGCCACGGATGGTGTGACACATTTTATGAGGCTTCTTCTGGTGTCTACCTTGCAAGTCTCTGAGAGAAGAGCTGTTATTGTCCCCATTTTACAGATGAGGAAACTAATGCAGAACATGGCAAAGAAACGTGTCCAGAGTCACACAGCTTTAAAGGGACAGCCCTGGGATGCACATGTGGGCCATCTGGTCCCCCACACCAGCATGTTTCACATCACACATGATAGCCGTGTACCCATTCAAACTCAGTGAAAGGCATTCTGAAGGCAATTCTCAAACTTAGTGGTATTGACTCTATTTTAATACAGCGCTCTCAGGACAGCAGTCTAAGGAATCTTTCAGAGCATAGCTTAATCATACGAGTTATTCAGGCACCAACATCTTTCAGTGATAAGAACTGAAGATATGATCTATTGCTTAAAAAACACCAGTGCTTTTCCTGTGATATAGAGTCCATGGCATTTCAAAATGAATCTCCAAATGTCTACTCTGTCTCTGAGGAGTTTATCACCCAACAAGGGATGAACTCTATCTCACGTTTGATTTTGCCTCCTTAGTGCTTCCCACATGCCAAGTAAATTCAGTGCCTGATCCTCCCCACAAGCCTCTGTCTAAAGTCAGTCTCGTCCTGGTTGTTCGATGGAGACACAGAGACTGGAAGACATTGAGCAGGCTGCCTTAAGTCTGCGGCACCACAAACATGAAGGTTGGCCCTACACAGGGGGACCTAGCGCAGGGGAATGAGGGTCAGCTGAAATCCAGTTCCTCCTCCGTTTATCTGCACCTGAAGCGTGCCTGTCAAGCCATCAACTCAAAAGAGGCAGCACTTGCCCTGAGGGAGTATCTCTTCCTAAATCGGAAGATGCCAAGTGGACTAGCATTGGTGAAGCCAACTAAAACTGAGTTAGTAGGAGCCCAGACTCATATCCGTAGTCACCAGGGCAAGGATGGGGACTGAGGTGTTTCTTTGTTACTAGCCTCGGACAAGTTTCTTAGCCTCACCGTTGACGGTGCGGTAGCGTTAACACCTACCTTATAGAGTTGATGTGAGCATTCAGTGAACTAGTACTTGCAAAGTACCTGAAGTCGTGCCTGACACATCACTGTAAGTGAGCTATGATTACTATTCATTATTACTTTTACTGTTGTGTTAATTCTGTATCACTTTTGTACATGCTTCAAACCTATTACTTGTCCCCCCACCCCCACCACTAAATTCCTGGCTTACGTGTTTTGCGTTTGGACCAGGTTACTTTTACTTGTTTTCCCTTAAGCAAAACCAGCTGATCATCCACGCAGACATCTAGATCCTGCCTTCTGAGTTCCTGTTGTAATGAAAAAGGACTCTTGATGTTTTGGATCAAAGTCTGCCTTCAAGACAATGTAGCCGAAAAGTTACTCAGGGAAATAAAAGTCAGTCCCACTCTTTTGTTTCCTGCCCTGCCGTGTCATAGTTGTTTTCCATTCTGTGACTCAGTCTTCCTTTCTGTAAATGAAGGGGCACACCCCCAGAGTAAAAGGGAGCCTGAGATTGTCTTGGATTATTTTCTCCGTCTGCAGAATCGTGTTGCAGGCCATTCAGGGCGATCTAGTGTGGTCCTCTAAGATCAACAGCTGTACAGTCACCTCGGATGATAAACAAAGTAAAAATAGACAAGTTCCTGGCAGGGCTTGCAAATGCTCATGGTGTGTACCTGATGACAAAGGTAAAATTAGTCCCTTCCCCACAGCCTGAGGTAGGTATTTGGGGATGAATCATGCTTAAGTAAACCTCTTCTTTGAACTTGATTGTACTCTTGGAAAATTTTCCAGAACCTTTAGCACCAGATGAGCCCTGGAGTTGACTGAACTCCACCTGAATAAAGCCTGATAGAAAGGATACCTGCTTTCGCTGAAAAGGTTGAGCACAAGAGACTGGGAACCCTAAAGGCTCCCTGGCTAATTGTTTACATGCATGAATTAACCTTTTATGCCTCTCTTTCCTCATCTGTAAGGCGGAGGTTGCTTACTTTGACAGCCTCCATGTTGCTCTAAGGATCAAATAAGAAATTATGTGATAATGGTGCTTTAAAAAGGACAGGAACAAAACCGAACATTTAGATCAAGCTTTCAAAGGACCTCTATCTTGTCTGATCACTGAAAACAAATTTCTTGTACCATCCTCGTTTAATAAAAACATATTCTAAAAGGTGGGTGCAAATAGACTTTTTCTGACACAGTTCCCTAAGTCTGAAAACCTCAGGGAGACTGACAAACTTGCCAACCAGAGTTGTATCCTGTCAAGTTAAAAAAATGCCCCAGTCTTGAAAGAATCATTTGCCAGCTTCACACATCTTTCAGATCCGCCCAGGCTGGTCGTTTATTCTTTCAGCACATACAATTAAAGCTCCAGTAATTAAGCACACTGTTCTCCTAAGAGAGAAGCCAGGTTCAAACTCATAGCTGGAAAAGCTTCTCAGTCCGTGGCTTGCTGTGGCTGAAGTTCTATTGTCTGTGCAGAAAGAGACAGATTCACGAAGGGGGAGGCTGGTCCTCAGTTTCACCATCACCACCCGCCTCTCTGTTTAACCTGATTTATAAAAAATAAAGTGAAAAAAGCAACAGGCAATCTAGCGAAACTTCAACTGAAAGGTAACCTGAAAGTAAAAGGGCAAGTAGATTGTTTTATGGTTCAGCCAGACCAAAGTGTTTTTGTGTGTAATCTAAAGGATCCTCCAGGATCTGGTGCATTCTTCTTTTAGTCTCTGAAAAAGGCTGGTTGTAAAATGTGATTTTTCTCTTCAGTAGTCAGAGAGGCAGGATTTGATGCCTTAGTCTAGCATGATGTGTGTTTTAAAGGATAAATTACAAAGACCATCAGTCACTTTGGATGATTCCTATTTCTGAAAAAAAAAAAAGTATTAATAACTTTAAGCAGAGTATGAGCAAGAGAGCGGGAATTAAACGTTTTCCCTTTGTTCAACAGGCAGGTTTCAACAACGGTGTTGGGGAGTCCACCTTGCTTGGAGATGGGGTAGCATTTGAAGTCAGCTTCCAAACATGAGAGAACTAGGGGTGCCCCAAACCAGGACGTCCTTTTGTGTCCAGAGCCTCCTAATTCTTAAAAGTTAAAGGGATTTCTGTTTGTGTTGAAGTGATGCCTTGAGGGGGGTTTTGGTTGGTTGTTCGTTTGTTTTTGCAAGTTACTTTCATTCGTTTTTATATATTTTTTGATTACACAAGAAGAGGAAGAATACTGCAGTGCCTATGATTGGAAATAGAAAATCGCCCTCTGTCTCTGACACGCACGCCTTCCTCCACCCCCGCCTATTTCTCATTTACTTCCTGTGTTAATGCCGAGCGAGTGTTCTTATCCTTTTTCTGTATTTTTACACACAAGCATACACACACACACACACACACACACACACACACAGAACGTGCCCTTTTTTTTTAAACAAAGAGGAAATAATATAGTATTCACGCATCTATAACTGTCTTTTAATCAACACCGTCAGCCCCTGGCCGAGCTCCAGCCCATCTCACTCCTTTTTTGAAGACACTCCGGCACATTTAAAACCATGTGGATTTTCCGTTGCCTTCTAGAGGCAACTTCTTAAGGAAGCTTTGAAGCATGCGAGAGGAGGCTCACTTCCCCTCTTGACTGGAGGAAATAATGCCTTCAAGCTTTCGGAAGCAGCGTTACTGGACCCCATCACCCTATTCTCAAATTACACTTTTCCTGTTAGCTGTGGCTTTGAGTCTTCAGGACCGAAGCAGCTCCCAAAGCCAGAGTGAGAGAAAACAGTAGTAATTTTTTCACAAAGGGCTGTGCCTTGATGGAGGCAGAGTTTAACCACAATGACAAACTGCTCGGCTCAATGCTGCCTGGCTGGAAAAGCATCTGTTTTCTTTCCCCTGCCTGGTTACTAGTGGGCTTTGTCACCTGATTCATATAGATGAGACTGCGGAGAACAACAGGCAGCCACAGAGCTCCAGGAAACATCATCGTGTGTAGCCCTTTCTGAGTTGTGTGTGTGTGTGTGTGCACTGCATGTTTTACACACGCATTTACAATTGCAGCACTTGGCCTGACACAGAAAAGGCACTCCCCGGCAGCAGGCAAACCAGCCCAGGGTGGGAACAAGGCCCAGGCAGCTTCATGTACCCCTTAATTCAGCCAGCCAACGAGCACCAGCCCCCTCTCCTAAGAGAGCCTAGTGGTTCCAGACACAACTCAGGAATCAGATTCCTGGGTTCAAATTGAGGCTCTGTCACCCACTAAAAAAGCACTGTTTTTCAGTTTAGTCTCTCTATTCCTCAGCTTTAAAATAAGGAAGAATACACATCTGCACCTCTTATCTCTTATCCAAACCCTTATAGCCAAATATGCTTTGAAATTCTGAATTTTCAGATTTTAGAAGTGTGGACCGGTGCTATGCCATCTGATACACAGCATCTCCAGCAGGGCCTGGGGCAGCACCGTTAATCCACCTTGCTGATGTGTTTGCAGAGAAACAAAGGTCGAATTAGTGAGATAAATATAGGCAATAAATAGCTTCCCACCTGTTCAAGTCATTAAAAATTTTTTAAAAGTATAGTTGATTTACAGTGTTGTGTTAATTTCTGGAGTACAGCAAAGTGATTTATATATATATATATATATTCTTTTTCAGAATCGTTCACATGACAGGTTATTACAAGTTATTGAATATCATTCCCTATGCTCTACAGTAGGACCTTATTGTTTATCTATTTTATATGTAGTAGTTTGTAGCTGTTAATCCCAAACTTCTAATTTACCCCTCCCCTACCCCCTTTCCCCATTGGTAACCATAGGTTTGTTTTCTATGTAAGTCTGCTTCTGTTTTGTAAATAAGTTTATTTGTAGCATATTTTAGATTCCACATATAAGTGATATCATATGGTATTTGTATTTCTCTGTCTGACTTACTTCACTTAGTATGATCATCTCTAGGTCTGTCCATGTTGCTGCAAATGGTGTTGTTTCATTCTTTTTATGGCTGAGTAGTATTCCATAGTTAGTGTTCCATCTTCTTTATCCATTTATCTGTCAATGGACATTAGGTTGCTTCAGCTTCTTGGTTATTGTAAAATAGTGCTGCTGTGAACATTGGGGTGCATGTATCTTTTCAAATTAGAGTCTTCATCTTTTCTGGATAAATGCCTAGGAGTGGAATTTCTGGATTGTGTGGCAACTCTAGTTTTAATTTTTTAAGGGAACTCCATCGTTTTCCATGGTGGTTGCACCAGTTTACATTCCCACCAACAGTGTTGGAGGGTTTCTTTTACTCCACACCCTCTGCAGCATTTGTTACTTGCAGACTTTTTAATGATGGCCATTCTGACCAGTGTGAGGTGATACCTCATTGTAGTTTTGATTTGCATTTCTCTAATAATTAGTGATATTGAGCACTTTCAAATCATATTTTGCAGCCAAGTGAGTCAGGTCAGATCTGATCAGATTTTGCTGCCAAATTTGTTTGTTTGTTTGTTTGTTTGTTTGTTTAGGTATGCCTTTGGAGATTCAGCTCTGTGGACCCTTAAGCTTGAGCTTGGATAGTATCCAGCTCTTCTGAGTGGTAAGGAGGAATAAATGAGCTAATGCCTGTAAAGGGCACTTAATATATTCAGTAAGTATTTGCTGAGTGCCCAGTAAGTGCCAGGCACTGTGCTGGAGCAGGTGACCAATAACCACAACCAGAGTTGGCACATGCTTTCTGAAAAAGGTAAATAGCTTCACTTTGTGGGTTACACATTCTCTATTACAACTACTCAGCTTTGCTGTGGTAGAGCAAAAGCAGCCGTGGACAATACATGAAAGAATGGACATGGCTGTTTCAATAAAACTTTATTTACAAAAAGAGATAAAGGCCAAATGTCACCCATGAGCCGTAGTTTACAAACCCCTGATCAAGAAAGACGTGACTCTAGCTCATCATGGTGCCCACTTTTGAGTGCAGGAGACAATCAACTTATCAACTAAGAAAATACATGTCTAATCTGATTGTGATAGATATTACAAAGCAATAAATAGGCTGCCTAATTGAGCATAACCAGCATAACCTTGCAGAGGGAATCAGAGAAGGCTCCTTGGGGAGGGGACATTTGAATGAGCCCCAAAGGATGAACAGGAACCAGCCATCGAAGAAGATCTGTAGGAATAATGCTCCCAGCAAAAGGACAAAGGTTGCTTTGGTGGGCTCAGGGAAAAGACAGTAGGATGGAGAGAAGTGTGAAATGGTGATGGATTTGATCTTAGGTGTAAAAGAGTGGAGTTCGAGGTTTTGGAAAGTTCTTCCTGGTGGCCTCATCCAGTTTCTTAACGTCAGCACTACTGACGTTTGGAGTCATATGATTCCCTGTCATTGCAGGACAGGGAGTAGGGATGGAAGAAGCTGTCCCATACCTTGTAGAATATTAAGCAGCATTCCTGGCCTCTACCCACTAGATGCTGGAGCACTTTGCCCCCCATTACGACAACCAAAAACGTCTCCAGCTATTGCCAACGTGCCTGGGTGGGGCGAAGTTCTCTCCCCAGGTGAGAACAAACCCCGGATCTTAGCAACACAGAGCTCCCTTGTGTGCATCACCTATTCAATGTCGAGTGCTGAGCTATAGCCATTATAGGTGTTAGCTCATCTGAGCATCAAAACCATGCAGCAGGGGAAAGACAGTTCCTTCCAGCCAGCCTCCATCTGGCCACGTCCAGCAGGGCTTTTTAGCCATGCGTGGAGTCTGGACTTGATCCTAACAGTGATGGGAAGCTATGGAAGACTTTGAGCAGATTACACGTTAAAGAAGGCTCAAGGCATCCCTGAACCTTGAGGGCCAGGGCTCAAGGAGATGCTCAGTTTGTCTTCCTTAAATGAAGAGTAAAGTGGGGGAAACCGGTCAGAATTAGAGGAACCCAGGTTAGGAAAAGTCATCACTCAAAATGCAACAAAAGAAATAAAAAAGGAAAAGAAAGAAGCTGGAATTTTAAAATACATAGACGCTGAATATGGATAAGAAGAACCGAAGAGTGTTCGAGGGATACTCTTGAGATCAGGGTTCCTCCCTTGTGGTCAGGGGACCAGCAGCATCAGCATCCCCTGGGAGCTTGTTAGAAATGCAGAGTCTCAGGCCCACTCCAGCCCTGCTGAGTCGGAACATGCATTCAACAAGTCCAGGCGATGCGTGTGCATCTTACTGTCTGAGCCCCGTCGCTCCGGTCCACACGTTTCTTCCACAGAGTGAGGCTTTACATTGCTATCAGGGAGGGAGCACCACTTTCATCGTTATTACCCTGCTGAAACGTGGGTCTTATTGTGTCCATTTCACAGATGAAGAAACTGAAGCTCCAAAGATTTAAGTCCCTGGTCTTATGTCACCCACCTTGTAAGCTCTAGAGTAAAGTTTTAGACTCAAGCCTTCAGAATCCCAACCCTGCACTCTTAACCACAATTCTTTCTTGCTTTGCAGGAAATGACAGGAAATAGTCTCCCTCCTATAAAATCTCCAGGGAAGGAGGCATGACATTTCCCTGAGTCAGCAGTTCCCTGATGGTTTAGTCTCAGGATCCCTGCACATGCTTCAAAATTATTGACAACCCCAAAGAAGTTTTATTTATGAGAATTAGATCTATCTACAGTTACCTATAATTCAGAATTAAATCTGAGGAATTTTTGAAATGTTTATTAATTGATTAAAAAATATCAGTAACCCTCCCACATGTTAACATTGATATGTTTTTATGAAAAATAACTCTCATCCTCTCCCCCTCAAATTTAGTGAGTAGCATGGCTTTGTGTTCACATTTTTTGCAAATGCCTTTAACACTGAGCTTCGCAGAAGGCCGCTCGTTCACAGATTTGCTTTTTGTTCAGATGGTTGTAATATTACACATCACTCAGTCTCTGGAAAACTCACTCTAACTTGTGAAATGATGAACGTAAGAGAAGCAGATAGCGTGCCGGGGTCATTGTGAAATAGTGGGACATCATGAATACACTGAAAAGAATTCAGGGACCCCAGAGGTCCTCACTACTGCCCTGGGTCATGCACTAAGACTGGTCAAACCCATCTGGGAATCCTGGAACAGAATAGAGATGTCCTTTCAGGGCCACGGGGAGCCTGGATTTTTATATAAGAAACCCTCAAGTTCAGCGCCTAAGGGATACCAGGATACCCATGTATCTCTGATTGGAACCTCTTTTTTAAAAATACTGGTAATTGTATCAGTGTCCTAGAACCACGCTGACAAATTACCACAAACTGTGTGGCTTAACACAGCAGAAATGTGTTCCCTCCCACTTCTGGAGGCTAGAAGTTCGAAATCAATTGAGGGCAGGGATGTTTTGTCCATAGGCCCTGAGGGAGAATTGTCCCAGGCCTCTCCCCCAGCTTCCCGTGGCTTCCAGCCGTCCTTGGAGTTCCTTGGCTTGTGGCCGTTATCACTCCAATCTCTGCCTCCATCTCTTCACATGGTGTTTCTCCCCTTGTTTCTTTGTGTTCAAATTTTCCTCTTCTTATAAGGACACCAGTAGGGGGGCTGGGGGCCCACCGCAATCCAGTGTGATTTCATCTCAGCTTGGTTACATCTGCAAAGACCCCATTTCCTGGGCAGCTGGAATGATGTCCAGAATCACTCTGAAGCGATGTAGTGAAGACAGCGCTAATGGCACCTCCGGGCTCCAGATCAGGGATCAGCAAGCAAACCCTACTGCCACCTGCCAGTCCAAGGGCCCAGGAGCTAGAGTGGTTTGTACATTTCTCCATGGCTGTGAAGTATCTCCATAACAGCCTCGCTATTGCCTCTTGCCTCCCAAAGCCTGGAATATCTACCTGGCCCTTTATTAAAAAATGTTTGCTGGCCCCTTGTCTACAGCTTGCAATCTGCACTGGGCCCACCACCCATACTGGTTGTGGATGTTGGGTTCTGCTACTGGAACAAAAGTCAAGGCCACCAATAATTGAATGTTATTGTCACAAATCACTAAAACACACTCCACACACACAGCCCATCCTTCTTCGCATCACTAGGTCCCAATTAAAAGTCTGGGGCACTTGTCTCTGACTGGCAAGTCCTAGGTCAAGTCCTAGATTACATGTGACACCCTGGCTACCAGCGAGGCTGGAAATGAATTTTCAACATTTTCGGTTTCTATGGTGAGAAGTGGGGCTCTGTTCCTACCAAGAGTCATAGGGGAGTAACTCCCCCAGTTTGGGCAGTGGGTTCACATGGTGGGTGACGGAACAAAAGGATCAACACCCACTAAAGTTGATGAGGACACCTTCTCTCAGAACTTTCTCTGCTGGACACATGAGAGCAAGAACTCTGATAAGCAGCTCCTGGATCTAACTCAGTCTACACTGGCCAAAGACCATGTTTAAATATTTTTCCAACTTTCTTACTTAAATGCGAAACTTGACCTTTGCTAGGTGTCCTTAACTTTCTAAAAAGCCTAAGATAAAAGATTCACCCAACCCCCTGGAATATATGATTTCAGAGTGGGTGGTACTATTGTTCAGCTGTTACTTTCACAGACTCTGCCTCTGTCTTTGGGAAAATAACTTAAGCTCTCGGAGACTGGAACTTATCTGGAAATCGGGCTAAGGGAAACAGCAGGCAGACTCTCCTGAGAGCTCACCACGTGCAGATGCTAGGCTGTTGCCCGTGCCTGGCTTCCTTAAGCTTCCCAATCAATACTGTCTCCATTTTACACGAGGCCACTTCTTGACAACCCCAGAAAGCAAAACCGATAGCACCGTATTCCACCCAAGGGGACACCTTGTTGCGCTGCACGGCAGCCTGTAAAGAGCGTTAGCAACTTACCTCGTCAGCTAGTAAGCGGCAGGTTAGATTTGAACCCAGCTTCCTGATAGCAGAGCCAAGGACAAGCTTTTTCACCCCATCTGTGCTTTGTTCTCTTTATCTGTATCTCTACCTGGTAGAGGTGAAAAATTACATAAGGCACAGGAAGCCATTGGGCTGAGAGTTAGCTCACAAAACAAGAGCTGGTATTACTTGATTTCTTATGAGTTCTCTGAATGGTAACTATGGCACACTGTTTTTTTTTTTTTTTTTTTTTGAGTGTCCACTCAGCCAGAATTTGAAACATACCATCTCTAATTCTGCAGCACATAGTAGACTCAGGTGGTTATCTCTCAGTTATAGAGTCTACGTTAACATACTTCAGTATAACCAGTGTGATAAGCTGTCCATGCAGTTAGTCCAAATTCAGCTGTAGGACTGTGGTCAACTAACTGACGACAGGGAAGGATTTATTTAGAGGCAGTTAGAAACACCGTGGCAGAAAGGACCACCTTTCGGCAGCCGCTATAACTAATGCTTCTTGTAATTCAGAAATAGGCTTTTCATTGGTAAAACTAAGGACTAGTTAATTCGCATGATGATAACTAGAGATGGATTTGCATCGGTGAAACCAAAGGAATGGGAGCCTCATGAGTTGACTAGAATGCGGTACGGGATATAACAATCCATCCTTCACCTACGCCCTTCCCCGCTTCTTCCCGAATTAATTCTGTGTCCAGCCACTGGTTTAGGAAGACTTCTGATGATGTCATTCTGACCAGGGCGCACAGAATCCTGCTTTTGGAATGTTGTTATGCCTGCCTTGTATTTAGGGTGTGACCAGAGCACCTGAAAGAATCGAGCGCTGGGACTTTAGTCGAGCTTCCGGGACAGGCTGTATGAATTGCTGTGCACCTGCTTTGCTAAGGAACGTTTGGCTGTAACAGTAGCAGAATTTGGACAGAGACTTGATTTTATGACCACTGGTAGCTAGGCGGTGGGAAAACAACTAACTTCACCTCTGCCAGAAATAACCTAAGAACTGTTTCATGCAAATTGGCTTAGATCACAAGAATTTACCTGGCATCCAACAGCCATCACCCATGTCTTCCTTCCTAAGAGAATTGCAACTGGTCCTGCTTTTAGTCAGCGGTGTGGTCGGAGAAGACAAGCCTGGGACCAGGACATGAACCATGATTAGTCCAAGCCAGGGATCAGCAAACTATGGTCCACAGGTGAAACCCGGCCCTCTACCTGTTTTTGTAAATAAAGTTTTATTGGAACACAGCCACACCCACTCATTTATGTGTTGTCTGTGGCTGCTTTTGAGCTACTGCAATAGCAGAATTTAGTAGTTGCAACAAAGACTGGCCTACAAAACCTAAAATATTTACTGTCTGGCCCTTTATAGAGGAAGGACTGTCGACCTCTGGCCTGGAATAGTCCTAGTCCAAGTGTGTTCAGAAGCATCAGCTGGGAGCTTGTTAGATACGCAGGCTCTCCTGCCTCACCCCGGGCCCACCCCGGCATCAGAATATTTAGAGGGTAAAACTTCCCACAAAGGGGAAAAAGAATTTCATGACTGGCTTATACCAAATATCCTCCATTCCCTTGGAGCTGGGTGCATTGCTGGCCAAACTAAATGCAGGTTCTGTTAGCAGGGAAGAAGAAGAAACTCCATTTGCCCTTAGTGTTCATTCTCCTCTGATTACCAAATTTAATGTATATAAACAGAGCCCCAGATGCTGAGAGTTTACATGTGACTATCAGGGGTAATGGAACAGGGGTTGTCTTTGGATCTAGACAGATTTAGCTTGATGCATACAGCCTTAGGCAAGTCCTTTTATCTCTCTGAACTCTGAGTTTCTTAAGTGTAAAATACAGAAAGTAATTCCAGACATAGGGTTTCTATCATATGGGATAAATTCAGCTGCAACTAGTGGAACAGCCTGTAAAAAGTGAATTAAACTATTTACTATCTAACACGACATGAAATCCGGGGGTAGGGAGTTACAGCACTGGACAGGAGGATTAAAGATGTCATCAAAGATTTAGCCTCCTTCCATGTGTCTTCTCTGCCGTCTTCAATGTACTTACACTCCTTCCCTTTGTGGATGTAAGATGGCTGCTGCAACTCCGTCATCTTGTCCTCATCCAGAGGCAGGAAGCAGGGAGGTGGTCACCTTCCTAAACACCTCTTTCGATGGGGAAATGTCTTTCTCTGAAGTGTCTCCCCAGCAGAATTCTGCCTAAGTCTTATTGGCCAAAACTGGTTTATTTAGTTACCTCTGGACAGTCACTGATAAGATTACCGTGATTGGTTTACACCAGCAGGGGTCGGCAAACTTTCTCCATTAAGAGCCAGACAGTAAATGTTTTAGGTTTTACATGCCCTAAGATGTCTCTCACAACTATTCTGCTGTAGTAGTGGGAAAAAACAGCCACAGACAATGCATAAAATAACTGGATCTGGCTGTGCTCCAGTAACACCTTATTTACAAAAACAGGTGGTGAGTGGGGGTTGGCCCACAAGCCATAGTTGGCTGATCACTGTTCTATACCACAGAATTCAGAGCACAGGAGCTAGATTCTGATGGATTCAAACCCTGGTTTTGTCACTTACCAGCTGTGTGACTGCAGACAGATAGCATAACCTCTCTGTGTTTCAGTTTCCTTATTTTGTAAAACTGAAAATGCTTAGACCTTTGGGAAAGAGAGAAGCCATCTAAAATATGGCATAAATATCTTCCCTTTAGGGCAGCTCCAGGGTTGATTAACTCAATTAGTGTAGTCCCAGGTTCTTTTGATCCTGTTCTGCCCACCTTGGTGTATTGGCTCTGAACTTCTGGTTTGCCTCTCATAGCCACAAAATGGCTGCCACAGTGCCTGGTGGCATTTATCCACCTAAAAAAAGTCTAAAAATTGAAAGAGAGGACATGCCTTCCCTTGTTTATCTTTTCAAGAGCAAGATTAACTTTCCCAGAAACACACCCCGGCCCCCTTACTTCACTGCTCATTGGTTAGAATTACATCGTATGGCAGTTCCTTAATCAGTTATTAGCAACGGAAATAAAATTATCTTAACTGCTTAGCCTAATTTAACCACAGTAGCTGGGGTGGGGTCCAGGCATTGACAATTTTTTAAAGCTCTGAAGATGATCTGACCTGTGGCCAGGGTTGAGAACCATTGATGTTTACCAAACAAAACTCCATCCCCTGGGATAGTTGAGGTTCCAGCTTTCCCTGAAGCACATAGCAATCCAAAAATATATAGATACAGATATAGATATATGTAAATTGTGTTTTATCAACAAAGAAAATAATCAGTGATTACTATTAGGTAACTAACCAAAAATCAGGATCTGCTAAACATAATTTTGAAAGAAAAAAAAAATGTAGTCCCTTGCGTATTTTTAAGTTGACATCCTAAATTTTTTTACCACAATTTGAATAAGCCCATTTTTTCTTAACAAGAAATAGAAAATAGTAAGCATTTTGTATGAAAAAATAACATAGTGGGTGACTGTAATTGGGATCCATAATTCACTATATGATTTGATAAAATAAGTTTTAACAAATGTATTGAATAGCATGCACTAAATCTGAAAATATATATATAAATTTTTTATCCTGAGACATATCCAGTGTATCCTGAAATATTTGATGGTTCTAGAAAACATTCCAGGTACATTTGTAAAAATAAACAATATTGTTAAACTTCTGTCATTGTTTGGAATATTCTCTAGAAAGAAATGCACGTAAGATAAAGTAATTTGGAGTGCCTACCTTTAGGTGCCTTGATTAATCATCAAAGGTGGGTTTCCTAAAACCAACATTTGGGTTAATCCGTTTATTTGTTACCTGGAAGATTATTGCACCAGCTACCCCCTCAATGCTCCATAGACCTCTCTGTAATGTAGAAAAAGGGTCATTACGAATGTAGACATGCGGGAACATTCCTAGACAGTTTTAGTAATAAGTACACATAAGTATAAACTTGTAGATTCTAGAACTTAGTTCCCTTAAACCTATCAGTATAACATCCTCCTGTTTTAAGACTGCTGCTCTACTGAGGTACATTGGGTTGTTTTGCAGATTAAATGAGATAACACAATTAAGCAATTACTACACTGCACGGCATGTACTCAGGAATTGGTAACTATTATTATTACTTCCGGTCCCCAATAAATGAGGAGCATCTTTCTCCCCTATCTGACAAGGGGAAGGAGGTAGCAGGCTTAGGAAATCAGAGCCAAATGTCTTAGATCTGAGGATAAACCCTCTGCTAACCATGCACCTGGAAAGCAGTAATTAAGACCTTCAAGCTTGGACAGGTCTTAATGATTCATTGGTGAGATCCAGAAGGAATCAGCAGAACTTCTCAACATACCAAGAACTTCCTCAGCTCAAGGAACATGCCTGTGCTCTCTCCCCTGCCTGGAACTTTTCTCCTGGAGTCTAGGTCTTCACCTGCAACCTCTGCTCCTCATGCAAGTCTCTTCCTTGGCTCCCCCCATCTACACCAACTTTGACACTCTCCATCCCATCTGTCCTGTTTAATTCCCTTCCCAGCCCTCCTCCCCATCTGAAAATACCCTATTCTTTAACTTGTTGACTTATTACCTGTTTTGCTCACTGTGGAATCCCCAGAACCAAGGACTGTGCCTGATATATGGTAGGTACCAAGTAAGTAAGAATTGGCCGAATAAAAGGATGAACAATCAATGACCGACCTCCTCTTGGAAGGGAAAGAGTATGGATTTGGGGGTCACTCCGTCATGTGTTAGCTGAGGCACCTTGTTGTTCTTGTCTAGTAAATGAAAACAGTAAGGTCTTCCTTGTAGAGTCACCAAGAGGGCTTGGCATCCTGGGTTCAGAACTCACAGCCTGCAGGGCCACGCAACAGTACAGACTTATTAATGTTGTTCACTTACGTTGTTTTTAAACCTGGATCCCTGGCTACACTCATCAATCCTGGAAACCTGTGAAAAATTAAGCCACTGCGACAACACAGAGAAACTTAGCTCACGTGTCAACATGATCAGTTTCCAAGGTCCCCAGTTTTTAGTAGGAAAAGAAGGGGAAATAACTGTTGGGTAAGGAGCTCCAGCTGCCCTTAGTTTTCATTCTCCTTTGGTTACAGAATTTTTACATTTATAAACAAAGCTCCAAATGCTGAGAGTTTGTGTATTACTCTCATTGGGTAAACATCAGATTAAAATCTGGTAGCTTCTCACTTTAACAATGTATTTGTACTTACAGTTTTGAAAATAACATATATAAAAACATTTTTTTTAAGTCTCCTGGAAAACCATATTTTGTTTCTTCATGATTTTGGAAATTACCCTAGAAATGTGGGTTTTTAGATGAGTGTTTGTATGCCGTTTTGATAAAGCTGATAAAGCAATGAAGGTTTTTTCGGTTTAAGTTTAGGATAAAAGCGTTTTCAAATTTTGAGGCCAAGCAAAAAGGGAAATGGAAGAAAAGTTTGTTTTTAATTTGTTTTAAAGATTCTTGGGCTCCTGACAGATTCAGTTCTCCAATACCTATTATAATTTCTGACATTTTAGATTCATTTTTCCTGTTAAACAACACTTTTTTAAAAAAAGAGGCTTTTTTGGAGCAGAAGGAAACACGGGTTTAAGAGCATAAGCTTGGGTGATCTACAGTAAGGATCTGCAAACTTTTAGTTTTATTTATTTTGGGGGGCATTTAGAGTGGAGGTAATTAGGTTTACTTACTTATTTATTGATGGAGGTACTGGGGATGGAACCAAGGACCTCGTGCATGCTAAGCATGCGCTCTACCACTGAGCTATACCCTCCCCCCTTACAAACTTTTTCTGTAAAAGAATGACCAGTAAACGTTGCAGGCTTTGTGAGCCATACTGTCTCTGCCATTGTAGCTCAAAGGCAGTCATAGGCAATATATAATGGTTATGTAATAACTGAGCATGGCTGTGTTCCAATAAAACTTTATTTACACAAACAGGCCTTGAGCCAGATTTGTCCATCAGGCTGTAATTACCAACCCCTGATCTAGAACCATATTTTGCCTCCCCTATTTTCCAGCTGGTGATCTGGCGGAGTCTCTGTCTGTAAAATGGACATAACCCTACCACTTCATTAGGGTCAGAGAATAAAATGGGTCCATGTATAAACTGCTCCATGTAGGTGTTCTAGAAACGTTACCTCCTC
The DNA here is from genome assembly GCF_009834535.1 of Camelus ferus. Lineage (NCBI taxonomy): Eukaryota > Metazoa > Chordata > Mammalia > Artiodactyla > Camelidae > Camelus > Camelus ferus. The sequence continues at coordinate 8,223,486 of NC_045714.1, read as the reverse complement.
TTATTTTCTTACCGTAGAGATAGTCATCTGCCCAAGTCATGCATTTAGGAAGTGTCACACTTACCACAGGGCAGCCTCTGAAAGAGATTTCCCTTGTCCAGCGAGTTTAACTTGGTCCTGCCTTAGCTCTTGGCTAAACTGCCTTTTCCATCTTTCCTAAGCAATTCCATTCAAGATTGGGTACTGGGAGGAAAAAAAAAAAAAAAAAAAAAGACAGGCGCAGAGGTGGACAGATGACCCAGTGGACTGGGCTTTTCAGGGAGAGGGATAACTCTGCCCCCGCCAAGTGCTCCTCCTGCCCCAATCTCGACTCCAAAAAGGAGGCAAATTCTGTCTCCCAAGTTTACCCATTTTGTCCAAAGGCTCCCGCTGACCCGGAGAGAATCCCTGAAGGCATATCATGAAGCTGGTTCCTCTGAATACAGCGCTGCTCGTGAGCATGGTGGCAAAACCAACCTTTATTTACTCCATGAACCAGCATCACAGAGGACAATGATCTCCTGGGATTTTGTTTTCTTTCTTTTTTTTTTTTTCCTTGGGACGTTTTTCTTACGTCTGCGTTTCCCACTGGAGTTTTTAGGATTCCTGGCATCGGGCGTTAGCTTCGTCTCTCATTTCTTTGTGCTGATTGTCAAATGCCCATTTATTATTTACACCTCCCTTTCTCTCTGAGGTTTCGAATCCTCCCTTTCTCATTACTAGCATTTCTTCCTAGACCCCACCTCTTTGTTCCTAACCAGCAGGCGAGCTCCCCAAGCCTCAAGGTAAACAGCAAACAGGATTGTGAATTACAATGACAAGTACAGCAGGCGACGTAGTTTCCAGCCCCACATAGTTTTTAACTTGGGGATGGTAACTTCGGCTTTCCTGCTCTGAACGTTGACAGGCCCAGTTCTTCTTTCGTTTCGGCCTCGTAGCATCTCTTCCTGAATTAAATTTTTCAATTAGCTGAGTTGTTACAAGGCTGCCCTGCTCTTTAACTCAAATTTCCTTCTTCCCAGGCGTAACAGAAATTTGCAGTACACACTGCAAAGACAAAGAACAAAAAGACCTCACTCGCTGAGCAAAGAGATTCAGTCGTATCCATGATTTCACCAGGTTTCCAACTGGATAATGAAATCAGACTCCTCCCCCGGGAGGGGGTGTTCCCTCGCCAACCTACTGAACGCGAACTCCCACCCACTTCTTTCCAAGGACACACTGTGTTCTAAAGGCCCAATGCCGTCACTCTTGCATGCAAAAAAAAAAAAAAAAAAAAAAGAGCAGGAAGCTGCACCTCAGTTGTAAGAGTGAGCTGCGATCTCTCTCTGAGCCCAATATAAAAGGAGTTGATGGGAAGGAATTAGTCAGTATGAAGCACGCACTTGTAATAATAGCGGGCAAGGGAAGCTATGCAGTGAGCCTGGCTTGACTGACTCCTGGGTTGGGGGGAAACATGACTTGTTTTTCTTTTTCATGAGCCTCTCACTCTCAAGCTGGAGGAAAGATTAAAAACTACAAGAAAGGGCATGTGCTGCTAATAGATTTTTAAGGGGTTAATAACACTTTCAAACCTTCTTTGTAAAATTAATTAGATCAGTTGTTCAGATGAAGATCAATTTGAAGACAGGTGTGGAGTAAAGGAGTTGCCTTCAGGAAGAGGTGAGTGTGTTTGAGCAAAGAATCACAGGATGTACACTAGACTAGAAATATGACTGAAGTCCACCCAAAGCCCATCAAAAAGGACAAGTGAAATACGTTAAGGAACATCCTTCAAAGATATACTATGCCACCGTTTAAAACGTCAGTTTTTCCTAAGATGGACCACTCTCCAAGAAAGCTAATTGAAAAATGGAAGGTGAAAGATACTGGTAAAGACAAAGAAAAGTGTGAGTGTTTGATAGACATATATGCTAATAAATGGGGAGACTGGTCCCCATACACTAAAAACTAAGTGATTATCTGGAGGGGAGGGGAAGGCTCCCCCTTCACCACAAACCCCTTGATTTGAATTCCCTCTCCCACTCCACCCCAGAAGCACACATTACATCATTTTTTCTCAAAAACTTATAGCTCATTTAAAAAAAACATGCAGACATAGACAATTCCTGATAGCTATTTTAAGTTAAAAAAAAAAAGAAGTTGTGTAGCAGTGTCCATAAATGATTCCAGTGGTATATTTAAAACAGAGACCGTGTCTGTGTGAGTCTACACACACGTGTGTATTTATGGAACACGTTTGGAAGGAGATGTGTCATACTATTAAAAGCAGTTATCAGCTATCTCGATTGGGATCATGAATAAAGCGAATGAGGAACTTGGAATCTTTCACCTTAATTTTTATCCTGTTTGAATCTTTTAGAGAGATGACAGATTGCTTCTATTTTTAAATTTTAAAAACTAAAGTGAGAAAAAAGAGAGGGAGGGAGGGAAATGGTCAAATCCTGCCCCCGCAATACATGAGAAATGAGGGCCATGTCTTTCCAGGGAAATCAAACTCCCGAGAACCCTCAAGGTAAATTGCTGCTTTTTGCTTCCTGAACAGTGAGACGATATCCAGGATTAGGGAGGCCGGGGGTTTTCCCCCTTCCCCTCTATGCTGTTTGCTGGAACTGCTCCAAATGGCTTTCCGAGGTGGCCCAGTTGGTGTCTTTGTTCCAGCGAGCCCGCGGGGAGCAGCAGAAGCCTCTGCCTTCAGGGAGATGGAAATGCAGAGTCAAGCTGGAGGCCGGGCTTGTGAGCAGGAGTCATACTTGTATTTACTTTCCTGCCTCGCGCCGCCGAGCTGCACTTGAATGACTCCATTAACAAGAATGAAGTTACTTAATGATAAAATCCTGACGCTGGCTGGCTGCCGTTTTCTGTTATGTGGCCGTCCTGTGAACGGGCTTCTGTTTAAGTTGCATTTGATAGTCTGCCTCAGATGTGATCCCGTGGAAATACCCTCTCCCTTGTCAATTAGCTCTAGGAAGACCTCTCACATTTTCTTCTGCCTTAGGCATGTGCCAGAATGGAATGGGAAAAGGCACACGTGAAAGAAGATAGTTTAACTAGTCTTTATGTGAGTCCCAGTTTCCAGGCGCTTACACTTCTGTCCACCTACTGAAATAAACATATTTTGCAAATGGATGTGATCTGCTTTCTGGGGTTGATAACAAACACACAGGTCAAAGAGCGGCCCTAATCATTTCTGCATGTGCGCTTTTTGGGCAAGGAAATGCTGAGAATGAAGTTTACAACTTACCCAACTTCCAGCACTTTGGGTTTTGTGGGGTTTTTTTTTTTCTCTTTTCTGGGGCAGCTTTTTCTTGCTTCCACGGTGTTCTGTTTGAACTGTCCCTCCTTGCTTCCCAACAGTCGTTTGGAAATTTTCAACATTTAAGTCATGACCTTATTATTTTATTCGGGAGGGAGGGGTCAGACTGAGAAGCCAAATTTATAAATAAGGGGTGTGACCAGAACAACCGATGATTTGAAATTGGAGGAGGGAGGCCGGTCACGCCCCCTCTTCCTCCTTGGCAGCTGGAGTTTCTTGTTAATTTGGATCCGTTGAAATTGTAATGGCTGTGTTTGTAGGTATTTCTGAGCCATCGTTTAGATGCCTTTAAATTGAGGTGAAATGTTAAAATAAAGGGGACTCAACTGTCTCTCAAGATGAAAAAATGATCTACCGGCTATTGTCTGACCTCCTCAGTGCCTGATTGACTAGTAGAAAACACATCTCCATGGGAACAGATAAATGTCTGCTTTTCATGCCGTGAAATAACCAGCTCAGCCTGTGGAGCTTCACCGACCTAGCACTTTATTTGAACGGCTGTAAGCAGCCTCTCCCTTTTCATGTTCAGCCAAATTATCTGCCAGAATTTCTTTTCAAGTCTAGGGAGAAGGGAAAAAAAAAAAAAGAGCTTCCTCCCCCATCCCCCTTCTGCATGGAGTTAATTACTGTATTTTCATCTGGGAGGGTGGGAAAAAATACACCCTGAGCTGAAATAGCGCACAAAACAGCGGCTGGCGTGTTGCATCTGCCTGGTGTCTATTAGCTGTTGGTAATTTTTTTTTTTTAAGGTATCGCGGTCTGCCGGCGTATTTGGGTAATGTCAGCAGGGTAACACAACCGCCTGGGAGGCAAGACCTGGGACTGGCCGTTTTGGATTGTTTGTGGCTGTTGTGCCAGTGTTGGGCTGTGTGACCTTACGCAAGTGGGAAGCAGTGCTGTTTTAATATTGTGATCTTGAGAAAAGGAGGGAAGGGGAAGGGTAGGAGAGATTGCTGGAGAGTCTCAGGTATCTGCCTCCCCTCCCCCCAAAACCCCCAACATCTGCCATTTTCACTCCCTGATCACTGATCCATGCTCTGTGCCAACAAAAATTCGAGAACAGCTCTCAGGAGTGCTGGGGCTTTCTCGAGTGACTCCAGATACTTCTGCTTCTGTTCCTGGTTTAAGATACCACCGGAAGCAGCATTTTCTGTTGAGATTACAGCACTTCTAGTCCAGTTTCTGAAGCAGAGGAGAAAAAAATAAATGAAAAGAGAAAAGAAAAAAAAATGGAGGTGAAATTATATATATGTAACCCCCACATATACATATATACATATATTTTTTTTCAACACACAAGGTTGAAATCTTAAGGGGGAAAGTCTTAGCTTGTTTGGTTCTAAAACTGGGCACAAGAATGTGTGTGTGAGGGGTGTTTTATTGGAATCCATTCACCCGTTCCTATTATTCTCTCCTTTGTCGTTTAAGCTATTTGTGCCTTTGTCTCTCTCCTCTTCCTCTGCACCTCCACCCACCCACCCAACCAGTCTGAACAGGAAATGTTTAAAGACCAGTGAACTACAAACCCACTAGACATTTTTTCAAAAGAAACCAGGTTAAAGATACCTGCAGTCGATGGAGCAATCAAGTCTCGACTCCAGCTCTTCCACGGACGTGATTCCTAGATACCAAAACCCCAGTGGTCTTTATCTGGACCAGCTGCTTCTGATGCCGGGAAGGAATGTGTCACATCGAGTGTGTGAATACTGCCTCTATTGTATCCAAACAGGCTGATTGAAGCCTGGATAATTGGCATGTAACCTTCCCTATTAATAGTGCAGACAGATATGTGAATTAGCTGAATCCCTCCGACATATGCCATGCATTAGCTGAAGGGGCTTACAATTCTCCAAACATCTCGGCCAACTATTACACTAATAATTAGGCTTTAGAACTTGATAACTTTGGGGGGAAATCAATAAATAATAGGGAAGCTCCACACTCCCTCTGAATAAGAAGTGCTTCTGTAATCTTATTGTAAGTCCAGCGCTGACAGTGATCATCAGTGATCATTCGCAGGGTTGAGGATTTGGGGGTTTGGGAGTGTGGTGGTGGTGGTGGGGCATTGCTGATGCTAAGTTTCTGGAGAAGATTGATAAATTTGGGGAGTTTTTGTTCAGCTCTGTAGTCATCAAGGTGTGTGAGTAGCAGCACTTGCCACGGCCTGTTTAACTGTCTTGTAAAGGAACGTACATCCCCCGAATGAGGTGTATTGACACTGAATCAGGCTGTTTAGAATCATACATTTCTAATATTTGCTTAGTCTCACATCAGTTCTTAAGGCTAGAGGAAGCACCGTGGGTTGATGGTTAAGAAAATAAACTGCTGTCAGACTGCCTGGGTTTGAAGCACTGCTCTCCCACATGGCAGCTCATGACCTCGGGCTGCTTGTCCAGCCTCTCTGTGCCTCAGTTTTGACATCTGAAAAGTGGAAAGAATAATGATTCCTAGCCCCTTGGGACTCTGTAAGGATTAAATAAATTGTATTTGGAAAATGTTCAGAATGGCAGCGTGTAAGTAAGCATTTTCCCTTTTCATTTAATAAATATGCTCTGAAAGTGTTTTTCAAACTGCAGGCTGTGACCTGCCAACAGGTGGTGAGAGCAGTCAGCGGGTCTCAGCTCTCACTTTTTTCGTAGAATGGAATGCAATGGAGCAGAGTATAGGATACACAGGAAGGGGAAGTACTGTTCTTTAAAACTTTTCAAAATATATATGTGTGTGTGTGTGCGCGCACGCACGCGCACTACATGTAAGTGTGTGTGTTATATGTTTGCATACTGGGTATCTCAATATAAAAATGTATTTCTTTTAGTGGGTCAAGTTTTTTAAAAATGGGAAAAACCTGCCATCAAGTAATTTAAAACCTGGAAACGACCTAAATGCATCAGTAGGAGTTTGGTTCAGTAAATTAAGCTGCATCCATACAATGGATTATGAGGCAGTCAGTCATTCATAAGAAAGAGGTCAATTTCCGTGGGCTGATTTGTACTAGACACCCGGAAGTGTTATTCTGTAAAAATAAAAGGCACTGCAGGGTGTATTTATTAGAATCCTGTGTGTATAAATTAAAAGAGCTTTATTGTGTGTGTGTGTGTGTATTTCGCTATATGGAATCTCAGTCTGCTGTCAGACCCTGTGCTGAGTGGAGTCTGGTCTTCCCTGGGGTTCGCCTGCTCCGCAGTGGGCGCCACCCTCCATCCAGCTGACCCACCAGGAGCCTTGCAGCCGTTGTTGACATGTCCATCTCTCATTCACCATTAGGGATCCAAATCCCTTCTTTCGGCTTCATCTTTAACCCTCAGCCCCTATTCCAAACTATTGTCATCTCTCTCCTGGGTGATCAAACTCTTAACTAGTCTCCCTGTGGGCTCCTAACCAGTCCCCCTCAGTCACCTAACCAGTTTCTCCTGCATGCACTCTCCTCCCACCCATCTTCCCAGTGTAGCCAGACCAACCGCTTCCCCACCTCGCTTCAGTTCTTGCCAGGCCTCCCCAGTGCTCTTGGGACAAAAGCCAGAATCCTGTGATGGCCTTTGTACTAGTCTCCTGTGGATGCTGTAACAAGGTACAACAGGCTAGGCGGCTGAGAGCAACAGAAACGTATTGCCTAACAGCTCGGAGGCCAGATGTCCAAAACCGAGGTGTCAACAGAGCATGTTCCCTTGCAAAGCTGTCGAGGACAGGCCTTCCTTGCCACTTCCTGGCTGGCCCTCAGTCCTTGGCATTCTTTGGCTCACAGCTGCATCACCCCGATCTCTGCCTCTGCCATCTTTCGGCCTTCCATTGTGTGTCTGTGTCTTCTAGGAAGGACACGGCATGTTGGATTAGGTGCCCACCCTGCGCCAGTTTGACCTCATGTTAACTAATTATATCTGCAACAGCCCTATTTGCACGTAAAGTCACATTCTGAGATGCTGGGGGCTAGGACTTCAATATATCTTTTTGACGGGCACATTTCAACCCTTAGAGACCCTGCCTGGCCAGGCCCCTGCCTCCCTCTCTGAGCTTCTCTCCCACCAATTTGTCTTTTGGTTGCATCCACACAGGCCTTTTTCCAGTGACCCAGGTTGCCTCCCGCCACAGAACCATGGCTCAGGTGTTTTGCTTTCCCCCTAAGGAGAGTGCTCTCTCCCCTTCTCCAACCTCCACTCCCATTTCACCTCCAGATTTCAACTCCTTTGTCCCTCAGAGATGCCTTTCTTGAATGCCCCTACCCCAGGACCAAGTCAGGTTCCTCGGATTATCACATAATTTCATTACACCACCCACTTCCCCCCTTCTGTTTGTTGATGGTCTCCTCCACAACGCTACAAGCTCTTGGAAGGCAGGAGCTGGGCAGTTTTTCCTCACCTTTTAATCCTTATATCTTAATACAGTACATAGAGCCTTATGGGTGTGCAACGCCACACTGGTACATGGATAGATCAATGGATGGATGGGTGAGTGAATGAATGAACGAAACAGATTTTTCTAACATTCACTTCATAAATATGTCATATCTTTATAGATTTCCCTCTTCTAGACATTTCTTGTAAAAGGAATGTATAATAGGTGGTCCTTTATGACTGGCTTTCTACACTTAGCATAATGTTTCCAAGGTTCTTCCATTTTGTAGCATTATCAGTACTTCGTTCTTCTCTATTTCCAAATAATATTCTGTTATGTACATAGTCCACATTTTATTTGTCCATCCATCAGTTGATGGACATTTGGGTTGTTTTCATTTTTGCCTCTTATGAATAATGCTGCTGTGAACATTTGAGTTTTGTGTGGATATATTTTTTTCAGTTCTCTTGGGTATATACCTACGAGTGGAATTGGTAGGTCATGTGGTAACTCTATATTTAATTTTTGAGGAGCTTCCAAACTGTTTTCCAAAATAGTTGCACTGTTTTACATTCCCACGAGCAACATACGAGAGTTCCAATCCAATTTCTCCACATCCTCACCAGCACTTGTTTTTTCCATCTTCTTTTATTACAACCATCCTAGTGGGTCTGGCTTATTTTTTTTAATTTGCTTTCCAACACCCTGACAGATGGTCCTAATTGTTTGTGGTTCTCCCTTTGAGAGCCTCATGAAAGCTACAGTACAGCTCCTCAGAAAAATGTACATATGCATGTAAAAAATTGCCAAGGATTTCATAGATCTCTCCAGAAATCACCCATTTGTTATCTAGGGGGTCTGTGGAGCCTGGGTTAAGATTAGAAGAGCCCTGTAGGGGGAAAAAAAAAAAGGCTGATTCAGTCCCAGATGTAAAGAGATGAGGAAGGCTGAGGCTCAGTGCCTCACTCAAGGTGACCCAGTTGGCCAAGAAGAATGGGGAAGAGAGTCTGAGATGAAGCCCTTGGGGCTCCAGAACCTTACTGCCTTTTCTTACCTAGGTGTGTCCCTAGTAATCCCTTAATCTGCTTGAAACCCTTTATTTATAGATGAGTGTCCTCCCCTATAAGAGGAGGATAATAGGACCTCCCTCAAGTTGGTACTGTTGAAAGGATTAAATGAAATAATGTGTGCTGTGTCTGCCCAAGGTGGCCGTCATGAATATTACCATAGTGTAGCCCAGTCCCCTGATGACCAGGGCTGTTGGCCCATAGCCGTAGCAGCCATCGGTCAAATTTAAACATGTTTTCTTTGACCCACAGAATGTTTTTAGAAATGGGGAGATTTCTTCTTTTAAAATGTGCATGTCCAGCTTCTACTGATAAATTAGAAGCTCTCGCAACACTAGGCTCCTGTTTTCAAATGGCACAAGCTAGTAGAGCCAAGTAGCAGCTGCCACTTCGGTATTCATCTGTTTACCGCAGTCACCACCCCTCCCCATTGCACCAGGCTTGGCCCACTACACTCATATCTTACCCTTGTTGGCAGTTGAGTTTGTCAGTCAGGATCCAGCCATCCTGAAACAGGGTAGGTATCCAAAGAGAGATGAACAAAGGGAGGATTCTAAAGATGCGAGCAGAGTTAAGAGGAAAGAACAAGAGATCGTGGACACGTGGGGCTGGCAGCATGAGCACTGAGCTGACTCTCCAAGGCCAGGAGAAGAGGCAAAGGTAGGAGCGGCTGCCAGAACCTGAAGAAAGCGGCAGTGGGGGAAGGTCACCTGAGAAGCCCTGCGGCCCTCAGTGGAGAGAAGCAGCCAAGCCGGGGCAGGTAGAAAACTGGGGAAAGAAACACCCAGACCTCATCCTCCTCCTTCCTCCAGTCCTCTGCAGGGGCCTTCCATTGGCCAAACTCAGGTGGAAACAAAAGAGCGGGGAAATCTGCTCACAGAGTCCAGGAAAGACACTCACAGAGCAGGGAGGGCAGATTGAGGGTGGCTGGCGAGGGGGAAATGAGAAATATTTAACATGTCATCTTTGATTTTTAAATCCTTCCTCTTATTATTATGACTTATTAATAGCATAATATAAAATACCACTCTCTTCATTACTCATATTTTAGATCCCAGTTCCTTTATATTTTTAGACCATTTCCACTCAACACAGTAGAACTGAACACCTGTGATTCTCCCCCCTGTACCCCATTCATATTTCTGTCATCCACCCAACGATTATATGTAATGTTGTCCAAGTTGCCACTGCCCGATGAAGACAGGAACTGTCTTACTCATCTCAAAAATCCCAGAACCTAGCACTCTGCCAGACATATAATAACTATGAAAAACCCTGAGACTGTGGGTGGATTTCCATGTATTGTTCTAGTAATAAAGGGGGCACCTGAAAAGTGAGGATGGGAAAAAAAGCATTATCACAAACTGTTCTCATCTACATCCTTATTTCAAAGAAGTGAACAGTCATTCACCAGATCAACAAAATAATAATAGTAACAGTAACAATAATGTTAATATTTTTGAGTACTTATGATGTGCCAGTTACTTTATACACACATTATCATATTTTAGTCTTTCAACAATACTGCAAGTCATGTAATATTATTATCCCGATTCCGCAGAGGAGGAAACTGAAGTATAGAGATTATTTATCTAAGGTCAGGATTAGAGTCAGGGCTGGCCACCAGTTGTGATGGACATAGTCTTCAGTCATAAATACTGCCTCCTCATAGTTAAAATAGCCTTAACTTGCTATTACATCTAGTATTTGTAAGCTGCACTATACTTCTGCTATCAACATATCAGAATTCTGGTCATGTAGAAAGTAGAGACACAATCTCAACAGTGGCCTAAGTGTTCCATATAACAAAGTTCAGAGGTCGGCTACTGCTGGCTTTGGTTCATTGGCTTTAGGATATAAAGGCTGAGGTTTCTGACATGTTCTTGTACTCGCCCTCTTGATCACAAAATGGCCACTTGAGCTCCAGCAATCATTCTCATGTTCCAGCCATGAAAAGAGAAAGGTGAAATGCAAAATAGCATCTGCAGCTAAATAAGGCTTCTTTTAAGAGCATTCCCAGACATCTGTCTCATCTATATTTTCTGCTTTCACTTCAAGAGTCACTCCTTTTGGCAAGAGAGACAAGGATATAGATATACTGAACAGGAGACATTGCTGGCCCCAACAGTATGGAGCCTCTGTTCTTAAAGAGGGGGCAGTGGGTGGTGGAAAGGCAATTAACATTACCTGCCACACTTCAAGTATCTGTTTATACCTATCTATTCATATTATATCTTTAAATATTTATGCTTTACTCCAGGGGTTGACAAACTAGACCCACTGCCTGCTTTTGTAAATAAAGCTCTGTTGGGAAACAGCCATGCTCTTTGGTTTATCTATTGTCTCTGCCTGCTTTCACACCACAAGGGCAGAGTTTAGCAGTTGCAACAGAGGCCATCTGGCCCACAAAACCTAAAATAGTTAATATCTGGCCCTTCACAGAGGGAGTTTGCTAACCCCTATGTTACAATCTCCCTTTTTATCTTTGGAGAAGCACATCGTACCTCACCGTGACTCATTTGCTGAAATGCGAATGGGCCCAAATGGAACAGGTGAGCCAGTCTTGATCTCAGTGTCTCCGTCGTTCCTGCCAAAGCTCCAATTAACAAAGACCATTCAAGGAACATCTGAGATGGAAAAGGCATTTCCCCTGGCATCTGCTGCAAGGGCTGAGCAATTCACTGTCATCTCCCAGCATCTCTCACGACAATGGCAATCATTTTCGCTAGAGAATAAGCATACTTTCTGCCTCCAGATGCCCACAGACGTTCCCGGGGACTCAGACACGGGAACAATCTAAAATTATCCAGCTTTGTACGCTATGGAAATCGTCTCATTCAAAGGCAACTTCGTATTTGTTGGGATAATTACAAGTTTGATAAGAGCAAATTATCTGAGGAATAATTTCTGTGAAGAATTATGCACAAGTCCTAGAGTATTGGTTAAAGAATATTTTACAGCAGATCTCTATAGATTGAGACAAATCAAAAATATGTATGTACCTACAGGCACATAAAAATCTGCACGCCGTTCTTTAATTCAGTTCTCAATACAGGGCAGATGTATTTTTGCAACGGATTTGCACCTGAAAAACCCATAAATCAAAACATTCCTGTTTTTCAGCTTACTGGCATTGTCCTGTGGCTGTATCATAGACAGCTTACGTTTACTCAACCTTACAGCCTCAAAACTGTGTTTCTTGACAAATTTGTAATTTGAGAGGAAATTCACAACATATCGAATTTTGTGATTGGACAGTTTTAATATTTTATGTCACATGATCTTAATACAGTTCAAAATTTTATAATGTTGATCACACGGTGTTTAATTTGAATGCATTGCTTCCAGAAGAATAGAGGATACATATGCCATTCGGAACTATTTTGGATTTGAACTACCTGTCCACGTATCCTAGGATTTCTCAAACGTGTCACTTCTGACATTTTAGGCTGGAAAAATCTTGTTGTGGGGCCGCCCTGTGCACTGTTTAGCAGCGTCCCTGGCCTCAGCTCACTAGTTGCCAGTACTAACTTCCCGTCCACCCATTGTGACGAACAACGATGTCCCCAGACATTGTCAAACGTCTCCTGGGAATCAACCTCACCCCTGGTTGAGAATCAACTGCTATACTATGTTCCAGAACATTTGTTTTGGACCCAGATTCAGATTCTCTACTATTTACTAGCTTAAGCATAATTTAACCCCTGTTAAATGAGACCTCGGTTTGGTTTTTTTTTTTCCTGGAACATGTATATAATAGCAGTTTTGTCTCATAGGATTGCTGTAGAGTTAAACAACAGTGCTTGTGAAATAATAAATTCTTGAGACGTGGTAGACATTATAATTGTATTATCATGACTAACTATCAGTATACCTTCTGGTGGCAGGGGGCCCACTCTGGGCTTTGTGGAGTGGATGTGTGAGCAGCCTAGACAGTTACCCCTTGCTGGGGCTGAGGTAAAGAGCCTGTGAGCTGACAAAATAGTCTTTCTTTCCAAATGAAATGAAAAGTTGGATGTCACAAGCCATTGAAAAGGTTTTAAGAACATTTTAGAAAGCTAACAAGCAAAACAAGCTCTCTTCCTCCACTGGCAGACAGAGGAAAGGGGAGCGGAGCATCTTTTTTCAAGGCCAGGTCAGCCTGGGGACCAGTGTGAGAGCTTTAAGGGCCCTTAGAGTGACCAGGGAACATGCGGGTTACTGCCAACGCTAGGGCGGGGCTCTCCTGGTGCCTGCAAGGAGTCAACCTGTTGGCTCCTGAAAGAATCAGGCAGATGCCTACCAACCCCAACTGTTTTCAAGTCATTTCTTAAGTGTGTAAATTCTATTGGTTTTTATTGCCAGATTAGCTATTTGAAGCCTGCTCTGTTGCCTCCTGCCCTGGAGAGGGAAGCCTTTTCTTGAACACGGAATCCTCCCCTGCTCCCCCCACGACCCCACCAAAAAAAAAAAAAAAAAAAAAAATGCTGGTGCTTGAGAATATGTTTTATCACCTCTCAAGTTTTAAATGAAAACATTCAGCTGAGATTTGTTTTTCCTTTTCTCTAAAATATATGCATAACTCCTAGGAATGTCTTCTTCAGATGTACTCCCACTGACGTGAAATAGTGCACAGGGCTATTTATTGCAGCACTATTTGTCAGCATAGGAGAGGAAATGATTTAAATTCTCATCCATGGGACACAAGTTACACGAATTAATTAAATGGAATACTATGTAGCAATCAAAAAGAATGAGGAAGTACTTCACTATGATACGAAGCAATCTCCAAAATACACTGCAAAATAAAATAAACAAAAAATGTACACCACACAGATTGCTTACACAGCCATAGAGTAAGTCTGGAAAGATACAGGAGAAACTTGTAACATAAGTTTTTCTCCCAGAAAAGAACTGGGTCACTTGGAACAGGGTTTAGGAGATTTGACACCCTTTTGTACCTTATGTATCATAGCAAGTATTGATTTTTTAAAATAAATAGGATATTTAAAAGGTTAAATAATACCCCCCAATAAAATGTGTAATTATCGTGATATTGATGTATTTTGATGGAGAATGGAAAACAGTCTAAACTTACTGTTTTCTTTTTTCTTTGGTATTTTTATATAGAAGTATTTTGAGATTTACAAAAGATCTGCACACACTACAAAGAGTTCCCACATAGACTTTACCCAACGTCTCCAATTATTAACATCTTATAGATCAGAGTTCATTTATTAAATGAAAAAAAATTGACATCGATGCAGTACTCCTCAGTAAACTACAGACTTCATCCCGATTGCACCAGCTTTCCTACCTGCAGAAGGTTATGCTGTTCCAGGATCCTATTCAGAATATCCCACTGGGTTCTTGTCTCCTTGGTCTCCTCCAATCAGTGACAGTCGAATGGTAGTGTTTTATTATTGGCTCCATCCTCAGCCAATAGGAAGAGTCGGGAGAAAAGGAACTGCCTTGATTTTGAAAGCAGCTAGGACATTGGTTCATACCTGGACACAACTGCAACCAGATGCAGCCCGTCTTCTGTCAGAGCTCCTACCTGGGACCTTGACACTGATGCTCCTCCCCGGGGCGGGCGTCTTCCGCAGGCGCTCTGCACAGCCTGGCCCATCCCCACATTTAAGTCCCAACTTCAGTGAAGCTCAGGGATGCAGTTCAACACCTGTCAAAACCTGGCCCTCCACCCATCTGAGATGCATGCTAGATACAGAGGTTCTCAGCACGTTTAAGTGCCATGGGCCATTTGACAGATGTCGACCTTTTCTCAGGATGATGTTTTTAAATACAGAAAGTAAAATACAAACGATGACAAAGGAAGGCAAGTATTTTCAAACACAGTTATTGAAGTGTTTAGGACACACTCGTTTGTAGTATGACAGTGACACATACAAAATATAGGCAAGAAGGCAGTGAGACTAAAGAATCCACAGCTCTCACCTAAATGTTAGCTATCTTGGTTGTGCAGTGGTTCCATTAGTGTCTACATCTATCAAAATTCATCAAATTGTGCATTTGAAATACGTATAGTTTACTATACAGGAGCGGGACCACAATAAAGGTGTTAAAAATTAAATTACATTAAATTTTTTAAAAAAGAATAAAGAGAAAAATAACAAACAAACAAAATAATAAAGTGTCCACAGTTCTCACCTGCCCCTGACTCAGTCAAGAGTAGCTGGAAGAGCAGGATCTCCAGTTCAAGCCGGGTGGCTGGGGACCCAGTCCGTGGAAGGGGAGGCGGCGGCGACGGGGGAGTGGTTCTGGAGTCATTGTGAGCTGGCGGCATTCCAAAGGCATCGCTAACCCTGGGCTTTCCAAACTCCCCATCATTCACACGCGGAGCCCAGGGAAGCACCCGCACAGCCTGCAGGGATGTGGTTTGAAGGAAGAAGAGGATGGTGGTTCCGCACGGGAGCCTTTGCTCACCCACACCCCTGCACCATCGTGGGGGGCTCCTCTTTGTTTTCCTTTAAACTATCATTTGGGGAAGGGATGGGACCCAAGGGCAGAGCTTGTCACTACCTTCCTAGTGCCCGCAGCAAGATCAGGTACACAGTGGGTGCTCAGTAACTGGTTGTTGAGTGAATAACTGAAATTGAACACATCACAGCTGAACCTCACATTATTGGAGTGAGGTAACAAGCAAGGGCCCCTGGGGTGGGGAGGAGAAGGTAAGGAGGACATCCTGGTTTAGGGAAGAGTCAGTGCAGGAGACCTGGCCTGGGCCCTGGGCCCTTAAGGAGCAGGCTTGCGAAAGAAGAGTAGTGTTTGCCATCAGCTCATCTAAGCCCACCATCAGGCAGTTTCTCATCTTACTGACACTGGAGGCTGGACCATTCTTTATTGTGGGGACCGACCTGTGCTTTGTAGGATGCTCAGCAGCATCCCTGGCCTCTGCCCACTAGATGCCAGAAGCATCCCCCCTGCCCAGTGATGGGACAACCAAAATGTGTTCAGACTTCACCAAGGGCCCCTGGGGGCAAAATCCCCTGCTGAGAACCATGGCCTTAAAGTAAGGTCAGCTGCCCCTCTCCTTTCCTCACCTCTTAAGACCCTGGAGATGCTGGTTTCCAGCATCTCTGGGTGGATCTGGGACTTATTACAACATCCAGGCTGAGACTATCAGAGCAAAGCTGGGACACCTGCGTTTTTCCTGCAAAGACCCTTTCAGAGCAAGTCTTTTGGAGTTTGAGCACACTGGTGTTACGTGCACACACAAGGCACACCTTTTTTAAAAGTTTGTTGTTGTTAATCCAGCTGCTTTAGTCTAGAAATAAGGACCCCAAGGTCCAGAGGGGTTCAGTGACTAGTCCAAGTTTACGACAGCTAGCCGCAGAGCAGGTCATTCCAATCAGCGCAAGCTAGTATGAATGCTGACAAATAATACATTTTTGAGTTGGCAAAGGGCATTCATTTTGTCCCCTTTGACCTCAGAGACTGAGTGGTAAAATCCAGTGCTCTGGGGCCTGTGTCCCAGTCCCAGTCTGCTCCCGGGGGCTCTCTACTTTGCTAAATGCCTGGAGAAGACAGGATTGTCCCTCTGCTGGCTGCCACCCATCCGGACAAAAGCAACTGGGGATCTTTGTGAAACCTCAGGAACAGAAAAGAAAAAGAGACAGAGACAGAGAGGGAAAAAAAAGTTCTCCATATGAATACATCAGGAATGAAGCAGGCAGTCAGCTGAGCCAGCAGACTCCACCAGACAACATTTTCCCAATAAAACAATCTGGAGCAAGGTGAGGTCAGTTTGTTTGGAAACAAGACTGTCGTGTGTCCTGTTTTGTCCTTTCCTAAGCCTTACTCACCTTAAAGGTGAGTCAGAGCTGGCTCCGGATCCTGAGGATCAAGGCCATGTGTCAGACCAGGCTCTGGAGGAGCAGTGCCACATCTGGATTGTTTGAGATGCTCAAGGAATGACTCGAGAGCTTGGCTCCTGCCTCTGGCTGCAGGCATTTGTCCAGGCGGACTCTGGGGCAGGGCTGCCGGCTTTCCCTACCTGCCTTATGGACATCTTTCTTAAACTAGGTTGTGCCCCCTGTGGTGATCCAGGAGGAGTAGGTGGTAGACAGAGGTAAGACAACCAAGTGTCACTTGGCCTTTCAACACGTTTTTATTGAGCACCTACTGTATGCCAGGCACTGTCCTAAGGGCTGGAATACAGCCAAGGCCGTCCCTACTCTGCTGGCATTTATATAGTAGAGCCTGGAGACAGTTAACAAACAGATCAATATCTAAGGTATAAGATGAGTGATAACTCAGGAGGAAAACACAGCCGAGTGGAGGGCGAGAGAGTGACAACCGGGACTCTCTCAGAGGGGACGGGGAACACCGACAGGAGGAAGGAGTCTTGAAGTTGTTCTAGAATGTATACTGTCAATGTTTTGGGTGAAAATGGAGCCCAGGATTGTGACACACGCTTTTGAAAGGGGAGGTGACTCGAACAGAGACTCGTACACCTATGTTCACAGCGGTACTGTTCGCTATAACCAAAAGGTAAAAACAACCCAAATATCCATCAGCGGATGAACGGATAAACAAAACGCGGTGTATACACGTAATGGAATATTAGTCTTTACAAAGGAATGAAAGTCAGACACGCTACATTGTGGATGATCCCTGGAGACATGATGTTAAGGGAAGTGAGCCAGACACAGAAGAACGCATAATGTATGATTCTGTTTTTATGAGGGACCTAAGGTAGTCAGACTGATAGAGACAGAAAGTAGGATGGTGGTTGTCAGGGGCTGGGAATGGCGATGGGGGTCAGGGGAGGAGTCCTTGTTTAGTGGGTATAGAGTTTCAGTCGTGGAGACAGATGAAGATTATGGAAGCACAGTGGTGTTGACGTACACTAATGCCACTGAACTATACACCTAAAATGGCTCACATGGCAAGTCTGATGTTACGTATATTTTACTGGAAGTTTTTTGTAAATAGCTGGAAGAAAAAGGTGGGTGTTGGGAGGAGGACAGAGGACAGGGACAGGAACATTCATTGAATGATGCTGACTCTGAACCTGGCAACCTGTTTGATCTTCTACATACACAATTTCATTTAATCTTTACAATATCCTGAAATGTTAGGTGTGATCCCGGCTTATGGATGAACAAACCAGCACTCAGAACCATTAACTGCCCGTCTCAGTGGCAAGTGACCAAGCCGTGATTCAACCCCATGGCCCTGGCTCTCTGCCCACACTATTAACCTACCACCTTAACCCACAGGACAGCAGCTAGTCATTTGCTTAAGTCATTTGCAAAAACCGCCACCTCTTACACAACTTTCCATAGAGGTGATTGCTAAATAAATCCATGACGGTAGTGGGCTTAAAGGGGGCTCAGCTGCATAGGATGAATTCATGAAAAAGATGAATCCATTAGAATCTTGATGATATCTTTTAATTTTGGAAATAGTTCAGGTCGCTTATTCCACAAACAAACCCAGGTGCTTTTCTGCACACAGGGGCGTGTCAAAGAGATAAAGAAACCGGCTATTTGATGAAGAGCCTGGTCGAATAGAATAAGGAGAGAAATCAGTAACACCAGTTCTGTGTGGAAAACGCTACGTAAGTGTTCCACAGACATTTGCTAAGGAAGGTTAAAGGATCCCAAAGAAGGATTTTTTTTCCCTAAGAAATCAGAAAGTTCTTCTTCCCTAGAAACATGTAGTTACCGTAGAACTTCAACCAGAAGAATTAACCAGAACGTTAACTTGCAATTTCTGACACACTTTCACTTCCCCACCCACTTTCCTTCCCACTGGTCAGTTTCCTGGGAAACATCCACATTTTGAGAACAAAAATACCAATAACATGTCATTAGAATGACATCAACATGACAAGAACATTTTGTTAAAATAACTCCAAGTCCTAAAGCACATGTGACAATTATTTTTAAACGGGATTAATTTCACAGCAGGGAGGCACTAATGGGATGCTTTTTTTTTTTTTCCAATACCAAAAAAAATTTGATTTCTCAAAATGCTTATCCTCTGGATCAGAACAGTGGTTGAGGTTTAACATCCACCTTGGAATAATTTAACTAAATTCTCTTCCTCGGAAAGAATTAGCAGTGCCCCTGGGATTTTGTGATGGAGATAATGGGTGTAGCAAAACCTCATTTTTCACTTTCTCCAAGAAAGAGTAGGATGTTGCTGTTTCAAGAGATTTAGGTTCTTCGGTCTTGAGTCACAGGAGTTTGAGAGAGTGGTATCCTGGAGCCCTGGGACTGGCTCTGGAGGGTCATCTGCACGTATATTCCCAGCTCTGCCTTCAGTGACGTCACCAGAGTGGGAACATTTACACCACTGAGACTGGCAAACACAGTCAAGGCTCCCCCAGAGCCGGTCTGTCAGCATGCCACTGGTCTGACAGCTGTGCAGTGTTGGAAAGTGTCTGCTTACCCCAGAGATCTGAAATCGACTAGACTGCTTCTGCTCCTGTGAACTGCACGTCTGGGGTTAGAAACGGTGTTACTGTAGTTTGTGATACAAGTAGAGCCCTTTTCTCTTGTTTAAAGGTACACTGATGGGGTGTTACTGGCCCCAAATGTGGGTTATCATGTCCCGCTTAGGAAGGGGAATTTCTAGACGAGACCATTCCTACTTCCGGCAAGAAACCGTTTCTAGGCTCCCAGTAAGGGATTAAACATCATTGCAAGTGCATTCTTGAAGCAGACTGATTCAACTGGGAAGAAAGTCTTAACCATCACTGAGGGGTTTAGAGGGAAATAACAAATTGCTTCTCAGAACTGAAGGGAGCTTTCAAGTCAAGAACATGCATACGCCAGAGTGCAGAGTGGAGAGGCCGGGTGGGGTTTTTTTTTTTTTTTTTTTTTTTGCTTCTTCAGGGAATTCTGTTTACCACATACTCTGGTTCCATGGATTGAGAGCATATTTTACCCTATCTGTAAATAGAATATTTAAGATTCCTGAAATATTTTTGAGTTTCTTACTGAATTTTATCCTCCAATGATGATGCCTGGGGGCTGAATTTCAGTCTTAGAGAAGTCACACATGTGGTGAAATCAAATGCTGCATATTTAAGACAGAGAGTACCTTGCCTACTTATAAAATGAGATCTTGCAAGGAAAACTAATTCACTAATTGTGTGTCCAGGAAATTTGAAAATTCAAGGATATGAAAACTAATATATGTATGTACATGCATGACTGGGACATTGTGCTGTGCTCCAGAAATTGGCACATTGTAACTGACTTTACTTCAATAAAAAAAAAGAAAAAAGAAAAAAAAATTCAAGGAAACACATCTTTGAGGAAAGAGCTGTATCAATGCAGTTTGCCTAACATTGGTCTAGTGTGTAATTATTCATGTGTATCTTCAAACATTAAACAAAGATACACTTGGAAAAAGAGACTTATTTTGACTTGAGTATTAAGCATGGTTTTAAAATAGTTTCAAGTTCTAGAGAAATTTTACTTTATCAGGACTTCCGAAGAAAACACTTACTTAAAAAAGAAAACCTCAGGCTCTATTTTTCTGAGTCTCTTTCTGAATGTTAACTAGCAGAATTACAGATGGAATGCTTGATAGGAAGGGGAAAAAAAAAAAAAACTCCACATAATCACTGCAAAACACCTATTCTGAGCCAAGCTCTGACGTTCAGGTGTGGTTTTTTTTTGTTTGTCTATTTCTTTTCCTCCTTTTGGGAAACATTCTGTTCAAAAATTGAATCAGGCAGTCCCTCAAAAAGTTCAACAGAATTACTATATGACCCAGCAATTTTAATCCTAGATACAACCCCCAAAATTGAAAAACAAGATCTCAGACAGAAACTTGAGCATCAGTGTTCACTGCGGTGCTGTTCACAAGAGCCAAAAGGTGGAAACAACCTCAGAGTCCATCTACAGGTGAGTGAATAAACGAAATGTGATGTAAGTGTACAGAAGAATATTATTCAGCCTTAAAAAAGAATGAAGTTGCATGCTACAACATGGACGAACCTTGAGAACATTAAGCTAAGTGGAAGAGATCAGACACAAAAGGATGAATATGGTATGAGTCCACTTATAGGAAATAATCTAGAATAGTCAAATTCATAGAAACAGAAACTAGAATAGAGGTTACCAGGGGCTACCAGAATGGAGAGTTATTGCTTAATGGTTAGAGTTTCTGTTTGGAGTGATGAAAAGTTTTGGATATATATAGTGGTGATGGTTGCACAACATTGTCAATGTAATTAATGTAACTGAATTGTACACTTAAAAATGATTAAAATAGCTAACTTTATAATATATATATATTTTACCATAATTAATGATGTTTTTTTTTTAAAGACTCTATAAAAAAACCTGATTCTGGCATAATTCTGTGTAAAAAACACAGATGGTACCCATAAGATTGATGTATTTCATCTTGCTTCCATTCATCTTTGGTTCTGTGAATCTCAAAATGGAACGAAAATTTTATTCGTGTCTGGAATTCTATCCATAGATGTACTCTGTAGTCAGGAAAACTAAGCCTGAGGAATTTGACTCCTGCTGTTTTGTTTGAACATGTTGAATCACATCTGCTTGGAAAGCTGTGGTGCTGATGGTCTCCCAGGAGAGCCGATTGCACTGGCTGTGCTCAGGAGACGTGGGGATGAGGCTGCAGATGTATAGCAGTGCAGATAATTAGCAGTCATGGTTGAGAGCCTGGGCTCTGGGCCAGACTGCCTGGCTTTGTGACCTTAGATGAGTGTCTTAACCTCTCTGGGTCTCACTTTCTTTATCTAGAAAAGGGAGATAATAATAGCCACCAGCTCACAGAGCTGTTTTGAGGATCATATGAGTCAGTATGTGAACACTGCCTGGCACACAGTCACAGGGAGCTTTTTTGGTAAAATATCCTATTTATAGTTTGCCTTTGGCTTAGAGTGATTTGGGAGTGATTTAAATAATATAATATATAATATTATATACACAGTAATAATATGTGGAATACTACTCAGCAATGAAAAAGGATGGTACCTGCAAAGACGTGGATGGACCTCAAGAACCAAGTTCTGAGTCATGTTACGTTGAGTGAAAAAAGTCAGTCTCAAAATGTCACACTGTATGTTTCCATTTATACAATAGTCTCAGAATGACAAAATTATAAAAATGGTGGATAGGTTATTGGTTGCCAGGGGTTAGGATGGTGAGTAGGAGAGGAGAGGGTATAACTAAAAGGCGTAGCATCAGGGAGATCTTTGGGGTGATGGAACAGTGCTGTATCTTGACAGTGGTGGTGTTGACACACATGACTGAGTGGCCTAGAGCTTTGCACACCAACGTTGTCCCACTGTCAGTTACTGGTTTTCATATGATCCTTTAGTTATGGAAGATGCAACCAGTGGAGAAGCCAGAGGAAGGGGCACAGGCCGCCTCTCTGCTGTCTTTGCAACTTCTGTGAAACTAGTTATTTCAAAATAAAAAGTTTTGAAAAACCAATAACATGTACACCATAAGAACAATTCAATAGATAGATTTCATTAAAAGGAAGACTAGACAAACATGCTACTCAACAGGCATTTTGGGGGGGGTTGTTTTTTGTTTTTTAATTGAAGTACAGTCAGTTACAATGTGTCAATCTCTGGTGTACAGCACAACGTCCCAGTCATGCATATACATACATATATTCATTTTCATATTCTTTTTCATTAAAGGTTATTAAATATTTTGACTATAGTTCCCTGTGCTATACAGAAGAAACTTTTTTTTTAATCTATTTTTATATATAGTGGCTAACATTTGCAAATCTCGAACTACCAAATTTATCCCTTTCCACCCCTTTTCCCTTGGTAACCATAAGATCGTTTATTATGTCTGCAAGTCTGTTTCTGTTTTGTAGGTGAATTCATTAGTGTCCTCTTTTTCTCTTTTTTTTAGATTCCACATATGAGTGATCTCATATGGTATTTTTCTTTCTCTTTCTGACTTACTTCACTTAGAATGACGATCTCTAGGTCTATCCATGTTGCTACAAATGGCATTATTTTAGTCTTTTTTATGGCAGAATTAAAGTAAGTGTTGTTTTTAAAATGATTTTATTTTCAGTGTTTGAGCTTCCTAAGAGCCAAGCCATAAAGAGGAGGAATTTGGAAAGA
Organism: Camelus ferus; assembly: GCF_009834535.1. Taxonomy (NCBI): domain Eukaryota; kingdom Metazoa; phylum Chordata; class Mammalia; order Artiodactyla; family Camelidae; genus Camelus; species Camelus ferus. Next base: position 8,200,712 of record NC_045714.1, on the reverse strand, counting down.
AACAGGACAGAGTCTTGGGAGGGGCTGGGAAAAGACTTTATTTTTCAGAAGCTAAATTCTAAGAGATACTTCATTAGAGTTTTTAAATTTATTTATTTAATTGAGGTCCTAATAGGAAATATTCTGAAGAGCAGTGTCTACATGTGCAGAGTTACTTTTTATGCCCATTTCTTATGATTCTCAATCAGAGTCTAAGGAAGGGGAACTAAAATTTATTAGGCATTTACGGGTGCCAGAGGTTTTGCATACATTACATCCTTTAATTATTCCCATTTGGAACATGAGAAAACTGAGGCGTGGGGATCTGGTTTCTTGTCCAGAGACAAATGGGAAGTGAGGTGCCTGCTCAGCTTTGAAGCCCAGCTTCCCTCTTGTCCCTTCTTTTTACCCACCTTCCTGACCACAGTGACTATTACCATGATTTCCATCTTGGGCCTGGAATTCTGTAATTTGAGAAGCTTCGTTCTCCAAACTGAAGTATGCATAAAAACCCCCGGAGAGCATGCAAATTCTTGGGCCACATCCCAGTCAATCCTTCATTCGTTGGTCTGAAGGGGGACCAGGTATCCTCATTTGTAACAGGTGCTCTGGGGATGCAGATGTAGTCCATTCTTGGTCTGCCCTTGAGGACCACAGGCCCAGACTCTCCGGACTCTACTGACAGAATCTTCTGGAATTCCCAAGCATTGGGGACAATCTGCTAAGGTGACCAACCACCCCAGTTTACTCAGGATTGAGGGTTTTCCCAGGATGTGGAAATTTCAGTGCTAAAACTAGGAAAATCCCAGACTAGTCAGAGCCAGTTGCTCACCCCATGAGTTTAGGAGGCAACTGACAGCCCAGGATTGCTCCTTTGTGTGCAGAAGTATTGACAGTTCAAGTCACAGTCTGGTCACTTCCCCAGGTTAGGCTGGCTGAGCAGAGTGAAATTACCGTCTAGGAGTCACCAATTTAGCATGCATTTCTCACATACCGGGGCTGGCTGAAGGGGCCATCTAGAACCAAATAAAAAGTGGATTTTCTATCAGGCTTATAAGAAAGAAGAATGATTAAGATCTGAGAGTTCTTATACCCCAAGCCCACCATAGTTAAGAACTCAGGCCCTACAATCTGAAGAAATCCGAGTTCAAGTCTCAGTTTCCCTGCCCCTTGGTAATAATAAATAATAAGTGTATTATTAAAAATAATACATAATAAAAATAAAATAACAATTAACTTGGAGAAGTTATTTAACCTCTTTGAGCTTCAGCTTTCTCATCTGTAAAATAATCAACATCTCCCCCCCCCTTTTTTTTTTTGGTTTCTATTCTACCAATTTTTACATTTCACTTCATTCATTCCTTTTTTTCATTCTTTTTGAAATTATTCTGTTATTCTTCCCAAGCTTCTTGGGTTAAAAAGTTTATTATGAATCTTTATTTTCTAGTAAATGTATTTTAAAGCTATACATTTCCCTCTGAATATTGCTTTGTCCTCATCCCACGGGTTTTCATGGAGAGCACTCTGTTCTCATTGTTCAATTCTAATTAGACCGTCCTTTCCTTTTTGACTTTTTCTTTCACTGGAGAATTTATCTGAAATGTGGATGGTAATCCCACCTACCTCACAGGGGTGTTGTGAGGCCCAACTGAGGTAATAAAAGTAAAGTCCTCAGTACCGTGCCTGGCACAAGGTAAGCACTTCATAAATGTTAGGGCTACCCTTCTGCCTCTGATAAGACTGTATCATAGGGCTCTTCTGTCTTTGATCAGAATGTTCCCAGTCTTCCCACCCTTAGAGTCTTCTTCTCTGTGTCTTATGAACATCTCTCACAGAGTCATTCTCCTAAAATGGAGGCCTAAGCAAATCATTTTCTAACCAGAAACCCTAGGTGGCTCCCTATTGCCAAAGCATGTACATGATCTTCAAGAGTCCCCATCCCCACCCTAGATGATGAGCTGCATGGGAGTGCAGGCCTCTCCATCACATTCACCACTGTGTCCCCGGGGTCAGGAAGAGCGCCTGGCGTACGGGCGCTGCTTGATACACATACCAGCTGGGATGAACGCGTGAACGAGCGAACGGTCTACTCTTGAGGACACACATGACGTTTCCTGAGAGCGCTCCCTGTAAATCTTGAATTCCTTACGTCCTCCTTTGACATCTACATATAGTTTGCATTTCTTATTAAATTTTGTTTTTATTAAAAGGAGCAGAAACCCCCTCTAGCCTGCTTAGGCTGAAAAGGGCCATTTATCAAAGGATACAGACAGACACTCGAGAACTAAAGGCCTGCCTTGGCATCAGGAAGGACTAGAACTAGGAAGCAGAAATCACTGAGAGTCCAGGGAGACACCATCTCTCAGCTCTGCCTCTCTCCACACATCTTCATGCTGCTCTTTCTTGCAGACTGGCTCTAGTCTGCAGAAAACAGGTGTCCGGGGCTCCCTATTTGACACATTATGGTGCCACCATGAAGACCACATCTCTTTCAATGCTAACTCCAGATTCTCAGGGAAGAGCTGGATTTGCTCAGCCTGGATCACATCTTACCTCTGATTCGCTCAGTAGTCATTGGAAGAGCATGGTCTTTTAGCTCAAGCCAGGTGGCTGGGGACTCCCTCCAAGGAAGGGGGAAGGGGCTGGCAGTTAAGGAGTCATTATGAGCTGGTGGCATGCCAAGTGCATCATCAACCCTGGGTTCTCCAAACCTCAGTCATTCACTTGTCACCTTCATGTCAAGAGGGGTAGTGAGTGCCGACAGCCTGGACATCTGTCACAGCTCTGCTGCTTCCCAGCTCTGTGACCCTGAGCAAGTTACTAAGCCTCAGTTTCCTCCTTTGTAGGATGAGGGTTGTAAGGACTGAACAAACTTGATCGGTCTGAAATTCTTAAAGCTGTGACTGTCACATGGTTAAGAGATCAAAAAACACCTAGCCCTTAATACTGCTTAGAGCCTTTATTTCAAATTCCCTCATGGACCCCATAAAATCACTACCATCGCTTATTTTAAAAATACTATTCCACTTTATGTGAAATGCTTAAAAGAAAATACTGTATCACTGCTATAAAATGAAAAAATCAATACCATATTCTGTAAATAGAAGGTAACTATTTAGAATATATATACAAAAATAAAGTGCTCAATTCTAGCCACAGTGTTGCCCGCTGAAGGCTCTGATGACCGGTGACCTGCTCTCTCTCAGTTTTCTGAAGGGGGATTTGCGAGTATTAGAGAGGTGTTAAAGACACATTAGCGTCACACTGAGACTTTCTTCTTTGAGCAGTCATAAGGATGGACCAGACAATGAAGAGAGCATTATGTTCTCACTTTGGGATTCTTTGTGATTAATGCCTTGTCCCTGTACCACTAAAATCCTCTCCCAGACCACAAACAGGGAAACACTTTGTTATATCATCAAATCGCCATTCACATAACAACAATCAGGTTTTTGTTTGGCAGGAATCACCGCTTCCCTCGCTCGCCCTCCCCAGCATTCTCCATCAGCCTGGTGTCTGGCTCTTGGACAGGCTGTGTTGCCGGCTGAGCTGACTGGTCCCCAGGAGCTAATGCACATGGTGAGACAGTTGCAGTCACTTTGGAAAACAGGCTGGCAGTTCCTCAAAAGGATAATCATAGAGTTAGCCCGCTCCTGAGTATATACCCAAGATGATTGAAAGCATATACTCGTAATAGCCAAAAAAAAAATGGAAGTAACCCTAATGTCCATCAACAGATGAATGGATATGAATAAAATGGAATATTTAGTAATAATAAAGGATAAATAAAATGGAATATTTGGTAATAATAAAGAATAAGGTATGAATACATATTACAACATGGGCGGGTCTTGCAAACCTTAAGGGAAGTAAAAGAAGCCAGTCACAGGGGGAGGCTATAGCTTGGTGGTAGGGTGTATGTTTAGCATGCACAAGGTCTTGGGTTCGAGCCCCAGTATCTCCAGTAAAAAAATTAATAAACTTCAGTACCCCCTCAAAGAAGACAAACCGAAGCCAGTCACAAAGGATCACACATTTTATAATTTTCCCTATATGAAACGTACAGAGTGGGGAAATCATAGAGACAGGATTAGAGGGAGGTAGGACTGGGGGCAAATGGGGAATGAGTGCTAACGAGCAAGGGGTTTCCTCCTAAGCTGATGGAGATGTTCTGGGTTTGGCTTATGATGATGGTTGCGCAACTCTGTAAATATCCTAAAAATCACTGAGCTGTATGCTTTAAATAGGTGAGCTGTATGCCATGCAAATTATATCTCAATAAAACCGTCTTTAAAAATAGCTAACTTATGCTTTGGCAGGAGCTGATGGCCCATACTGCGCCTCGCTAGAACGTGTAACTAACTGCCACCCTGCGCATCCCATTGACTCTCGGGCTGGGTTGCCAGTCACCGCATGGCTCTGTTTGCAAGGCGTGGAGTCTGCCTATAGCAATGAATTTGAATACATTAAAATCTTTACCCAGGAGAACGGTCACTTTGATGCCTCCAAAGCTAGTCTTCAGCATTCAGAGTGGCTTTGGCCAATCCATTCAGTAAAGATACTTCCAAACATACCTTTTTTGAGCACCTACTAGGGGCCAAGCAGTGTCCTGGAATCTGGAGATACAGATACGGAGACTGAAAGGACACAGCCCTTGTGGAGGTGGTGCCCACGTGAGACAGAAACCAGTTCACACACATACACACACACAGCTAGGGAAGATAATTTCAGGAAATGATACAAGGGCTCCTATGGTAATAAAATGGTGTAATGGGAGAGACTTGAAATAAGATGCCCTTTGAGCCTAAACTTGAATGAGGAGAAGAAGCCAGCCATGGGAAGCTCTACAGAAAGTGCGTTCCTGGTGAAGAGAACAGCGATTGCAAAGGCCCTGTGGCAGGGACAGGCTCGGCACAATGAAGGTAGAGAAACAAAGCTGGTGCATCTGATCATGAACATGGGGGAGAGAAAGGGATGCAGAGAGGCGGGCAGTGGCCCAGTCACAGAGGCTCCAGGGCTGTTGGAAGGAGTTTGGATTTTGTCTCAAGTCAGATGGGAAGGGTATGAAGACAGAGCCACATGATCTAATCTGCTTTTTAAAGAGATTGCTCTGACTGTGGTGCAGAGCGTGGATTGTGGGAGCCAAGAGACCAGTCAGGACACTATTGCAGTTGTCTGTCCTGTTCTGTGCTGTCGGTCTTGCCTCAAAACCAGGACAAAGGGTTTTTGTTTGTTGTTAAAATTGTCTAAGTATTTACAAGCCTAATTTGTTTGAACAAAAATGTAGAGGAGTGAGTTGAAATGCAGAGAGCCTGTAAGTTTAAATTAACCTGCACGTGTGTATAGGTTCTTAACCTCACCCAGACTGAATGCCTTCGTGGGTGGATGGCATTATTCACCAGGCTGTAATGTCCCATAGCATGACACCTGACATCCCGTGTCGGGTATGTTTCTAATGTGTGCGCAGATGTCATATGGGCTGAATGATTACTAAAGATGTGAAGGCTAAATTAAGGGAGGATCATATATATATATGATATGTGTATGTGTATATATATATATATATACACACGTGTAGTTCTTCATTCATTTATACATACACTAATGTATAAATTCAATTTTAATAAATAAAATTATAAATTAATATACTTTATGTGTAATATTACATATCCTCTATGTATATAAAATATTATCTAATATAGTAATTATGTTATATTAGATATTGGTATATATGAAATATATATGTGTGCATATATATACATATATGTGTGTGTATATCAACTCTTTGAGCCCATATACTATAGAAACGTATCAAGTTTGCAACTGCTGCACGTGGGTCTGCCCAAATCAAAATCATTTTGTTCCATTCAAACCCACTTAAACTAACAATTCTAACTTGACAATCAGCACAACCGTGTTCAAGTGGGAACATGGTTTTCTATCATTCAGCTCATTCAAGTCAGGTTCTAAGGCTGCAGTAAGTCCCCAAGTGTGTCTAATGGGTTCATTAAAACAGTATTTTTTCCCCTTTGGCTTTAATAATAATATTTTGTGGATGTTGAAAAGCTCTATTATTCTCTTTTTGTGCTACTTCCATCTAACCATTCACAGACCAGCTCACTTCTGTATACATGGACAGATTGGAGGGTAGGTCATGTTGTATGTATTCCTAATCACACTCTGCCTGTCAAAATAGAGGCAGCAGAAACACTTGGGGTCTGATGTCCTTCTAGATTCTTCCTTTACTCAGAAGGCCTTTAGCCAACAGCCAATCAGCTGCTAAAGCCTATTGATTTTTTCCTACAATGCCCTGGGGATCCTTCTGCCAGTCCTAGTGTCATTGACTTAGTGTCTTCATGACCTCTCACCTATGGGATTGAATAGCTTCTCTTCTCCAGTCTTTCCTGCTTCCCCAGGTAAAAGCATTGTGAGTCAGTCTTGACACCTCCTTCCTCCTCATCCTCCTTGTCCAAAGCATCAGCAAGTCCTAGCAATTTTGCTGCGTAGGAATCTCTCAAGACTGTCCACACATCTTCATCTCCCCACTGACACTCATCCAGTCCATCTTTCTAGATCAGACAGTTGCAGGTACCTCTAAACTGGACCCCTGTGCCCACTCTTGTCCTTGTACAACCCCTCTCCCAACTCCACTGCTGAGTAAACTTTTAAAATGGAAAATGTGAGCGTGTCACCCCCTTGCTAGAACACTTCTCATTCAGTTGTAAGCTTCGTGAGTACAGAGTATTAGCCATTGCTGAGTAACAAATTATCCCAAAACACAGCAGCTAAAAACAAGAGTTATTTTTGCAGTTAGTATCACAGTGGGTCAGGAGTCTGGATGTGGCTTTAGTGGATGCCTCTGGCTCAAGGTGCATTTAAAGTGTAGGCTGGGGCTATGGCTTAATCTGAAGGTGTCACTGGAGAAGGATCCACTTCTAACTCACTCAAGTGGCTGTTGGCAGAACTTAGCTCCTGATGGGCTGTTGGACTGAGGGACATGGTTCTTCTCTGGCTGTTGGCTGGAGACCTTACTTAGTTCCTCTTCATAAGGCAGCTTACAGCATGACAACTAGCTTCTCTCAGGGACAAGTGAGCTTGCAGGAAAGAGCAACAGAGAGTAAAGTCACAATCTTTGTGTAACCTAATCCTTCAAATGACAGCCCCTCACTGTTATCATGTTCTATTCATTAGAACTGAGTCACTGGATTTAGCCCACACCCAAGGGCGTGTATACCAGGAGGTAGGACTCACTGGAGCCATCTCGGTCGTCTACCACAGAGGCCATGTCTGTTGTGACTCACTGTAATTTCCCCCAACTTTTTTGCTATGTGGCTGGTAATTGGTAAATATGTAAATAGCCTCTAGTAAATCCCGAAGTGATTCTACCTAAAATACCAATTAAATCAACACATCTGTGTTCAAAAACCTTCAGTAAACCCCTGCTTCCCAAATACCACACGTAGTATTTAAGCTCCTCCATAACCCGCTTATAAACTACCTTTTATTTCAGAAACTACTCACCGCTCTCTAAAGGTATCTACACCCACCTTTGTGACTTTCCTCATTTACTATTTTTTATTTTGGGGGGAGGTGATTAGGTTCACTTATTTATTTTTAGAGGAGGTACTGGGGATTGAACCCAGGACCTCGTGCATGCTAAGCATGCACTCTAGTGCTTGAGCTATAACCTTCCCACCCTTCATTCACTTTTCTCTCATGCTGGCTCACCACTTACCTAATCACTCTGAATTTCATGTTCCAGTTATTTTTTTGAAAGTCCATTTCTATTTTCAATTTCAACAAATACAAATTTTAGAAGCCAGAAATCTAGGACTTTCTATGTAATCTGTTTGTTTGTTTTTTTTTAAATAGATGCTCTTTCTGCCATATGAGGATACAGGATAATTTGTCATTAGTGTATAGAAACGACATCAAACCAAAAAGCTTCTGCATAGTGAAAGAAATAATCAAGATGTAAAGACAACCTACTGAATGGGGAAAGTATTGGCAGATCATATATCTGATAGCAGGTTAATATCCAAAATATATAAAGAGTTCACACATCACAGTAGCAAAAGAACAACAACAACAACAATAATAATCCAATTTTAAAATGGACAAAGAACCTGAATGGACAGGTTTCCAAAGAAGACATACAGATGGCCAACAGGTCCATGAAAAGGTGCTCAACATCACTCATCATTAGAAAAATGCAAATCAAAACCACAATGAGATATTATCTCATGCCTGGTTGAATGGCTATCATCAAAAAGACAAGAGATATGAAATGCTGGCAAGGATGTGGAGAAAAGAGAAACTTTGTGCACTGTTGGTAGGAATGTAAATTGGTGCAGCCACTATGGAAAACAGTAGGAAGGGTCCTCAAAAAGTTAAAAATAGAACTACCATATCCTCCAGCAATGCCACTCCTGGGTATTTCTGAAGGAAATGAAATCACTACCTTGAAGAGACATCGCCATGCCATGTTCACTGCAGCACTATTTACAATAGTGAAGACACAGAAGCAAACTAAGTGTCCAGTGACAGTTGAGTGGACAGAGAAGATGTAGTGTATATGTACAATGGAATATTATTCAGCCATAAAAAAGAAGGAAATTCTGACATACGCAACAACATGGGTGGACACTGACGACGTTATGCTGAATGAAGTCAGACAGAGAAAGATAAATACTGTATGATCTCACTTATAAGCGGAATCTAAAAAAAAAAAAATATGAACTCATAGAAACAACACGTTGATGGTTGCCAGAGGCGGGGTGGAGGGTGGAGAAACTGGATGAAGGCAGTCAAAAAGTACAAACTTCCAATTGTAAGATAAATAAGTACTAGGATATAATGTACAATGTATAATGTCTGGTATACTTAAAGGTTGCTAAGAAAGTAGATCCTAAAAGTTTTTCATCACAAGAAAAAAATTTTTTTTTTTTGAGACAATGGGTGTTGACTAAACTTAGTGTCGTCTTCATTTCACAATATATGTAAGTCAAGTCATTATGCTATACACCTTAACCTTAACCTTATACAGTGATATATGCTAATTATATTAAAATACATGTGAGAAAAAGATAAATAAATGTATATGTGTATGTATGTGTGGGTTATGGGGCAGAAAGAGAGAGAAATTGGTGGAGCATTCATCCCCTAAAAATTGGTAGAGGAGTTTTAAGGGTGTGAGAATACTCTGCACGATACTGGATGGTGAATCTATTGCCATTACACATCGGTCCTAACCCATACATTGTGCAACACCGAGAGTGAACCCTCATGTAAATTGCAGACTTTGGGTGATGATGACGTGTCAGTGCAGGTTCCTCAGTTGTAAGAAATGTACTAATCTGGGGCAGAATGTTCGTGGTGCGGGAGGCTGTGCACGTGTGTGGGATCAGGGGTATTTAGAAGCTCTCTGTACCATCTGCTCAGTTTTGCCGTGAGCCTAAAACTGCTCAAAAAATAAGAATAAAATCTATTTCCTAATAGGTAAATTTGTCAGCTTTTAAAAATAATTTCAGTCATCAAGCAGAACACATGGGCTTGATAAGGCAGCCACCAGGTTTCTACTGTATGTTACACGGATCTCCTCATTTAATCCTCATAATGTCATTAAGGAGATCACTACTATTATCTCCACTTTCAGGATTAAAGAACTGTCAGTCAGAGAAAGACAAATATCATATGATGGCACTAAAAAAATGACACAAATGAATTTATTTAAAGAGCAGAAAGAGACTCACAAGACATAGGAAACAAACTTATGGTTGCCAAAGGGGGAAAGGGAGGGAGGGATAAATTGGGAGTTTGGGATTGGCAGATACAAACTGCTATATATAAAATAGATAAACAACAAGGTCCTACTGTACAGCACAGGGTACTATATTCAGTATCTTGTAATAACCTATAATGAAAAAGAATATGTGTGTGTGTGTGTGTGTGTGTGTGTGTGTGTGTGTGTGTATAACTGAATCACTATGCTGTACACCAGAACTAATGCAACATTGTAAATCAACTCTACTTCAATTAAAAAAAAAAGGCAGGGGATGGCGGGGAACCTGAGCCTTGGAAAAGTGAAGCGTCCGACACACATCCCCGTTGCTTGTTAGGGGTGGAGCTGAAATCTAAACAAAGACAGCCTAACCCCAGAGCCTAAGTGCTTAGAAACCAGTCTTCTTTCTTTGGAGACTAAAAGAAACAGAATCAAATCAAAAGACATTATACTTTCAGTTTTATTTGCAGAGGAGGGAAATGATACTAGTGAAGTAAAACACTAGGCACTGTGAATGTCTTAACCCTCTTAGTTGCTTTTTCCAACTAAACCAAACAGGGTTCCTAGAATGCATGTAGGTTATAAGTGATCTTGCTTTGCAGTGAGATACATCTGGCTTTATATCCGGCCCAGCATTTGATGGCTGTGTGTCCTTGGGGGAGTTGTTTAACATCTCTAGGCTTTTCTCACAGATAATCAAAGTGCAATAATATTATTTCATTGGATGGTTGTGAGGATTAAATGAAACAATCTATTTAAAGTTCTTAGTAATTCATCAAATTGTACATCTGAAATATGTGTAGTTTACTGTTCAGGAACCAGACCACAGTAAAAGTGTTAAAAAAAAAAATCAAAATAAATAAAGTTCTTAGCACAGGACCTCAGTAAATGGTAAAAATAAAGTAACAGTTTTCCAACCTGGGTTTTCATCAACTCAGTGTTCACAGTGGCCTGTTCACAGAGCCTTGTACCTGGGTGTTTAAAAACACACTTGGGAGTTTATGTCAACTTCCAGTCTGCAAGTCATGTTTGATGCAATCAAGCTCGATTATAATATTTAGATATATATTTTTTCAAATGCATTGTGTTACTATTATATAATGAATTACTCATGAGAGGAAGCCAGCTCATACCCCAAATTATGTAGTAAACAGCACATATCATAAAACATGAGAAACCAGTTGATTTATTTTAGAAGAGAGGAAGGAAGGAAGAGAGGGAGGGAGGAAAAGAAAGACAAAGAGAGAGAGAGAGAAAGAAGAAGAAGGAAGGAAGGGAGGGAGGAAGGAAGGAAGGGAAGAAGGGAGGAAGGGGGGAAGGGAGGAAACAAACAAACAAACAAACATGGGCAGGCCACAGGGGTTTCCCACAGAAAGAAAACAAATCTCACATACTGGTATAATGAGAAAGGTCTGTCAGCAATAGCATGGAATAACAGGTATAATTTCAGTTCTAATGTTACAGTAATATGATTTTCAAAGCTTCCTTTTTTAATCAAATAGTTATGGGAACAGTAATACCACTGGCACAGAAAACCGTAAAAAGTATTTTATCAGAAAAGACTAATTAAGAAATGTGGTACCTGTTTCTTTTAGCATTTAAACGTACCACAGATTTTTTTTTTTTTTTTTTAGTCAAAAATAGAAAACTTTCAGTTCTCTTTTGAGTTACCAATCCTATTGTTCTTAAATAATCACAATTGAACATTGCACAGATCTCCAGGCAGTGCGCTGACTTGGGATGAAAGTTAAGGTGAAATTTGAGTTTCTGAATTCTGGCCAGAGATGCCAGCTTCCCCGCAGACCTAGTCAACAGGAGATGCCCAACCACTTCGGATGTGACAGCCTCCTCACCCAGTGGCCACCTGCGTCCAGCCGTGAGAAACCACAGACCATCCTCTCCTCCTAGCCTCACCAGTCACACCACAGCCACCTTCAGCAGCTGGGACTGCCTGGCTCAATCTGGGGGAGTCCAGTCACCTTCATTATTATTGAGAGCTGGATTCTGACATGATCAGTAGATGAATCAAGATCAAAACGCTTCCTGAATTAGCACTAGAACATTGAAGGTAATAACCCAGTGTTTTCAGAAAGCAAATATCTGCACAGCTGGGCCAGGTCCCCAGAGATTCAACGTTTCTGTGTTTAAAATAGATGGGGAATTCATACAAATAGGCAAAATTCTAGATTCATTACACTGGGGCAGCTCACTAATTACTAAGTGGCACCAGACATTTCAGGGATTGACTGCATTTACAAAATACTTAATCTGGTAAAAGAGGGGAAAACCATAACCAGTCACACCGGGTCATTGGGAAGGTGAGATGAATTACTACCCGCCCAGGAATTATTATTGTCAAGTGCTCAGTCTTCCATGGGTCTCTCTTTGGGTGCCATGATGTCTAATAAAGACCAGGTACAAAATTTGTGGAGACCAGTGCAAAATGAAAATGTGAGCTCCCTTTTCAAAAAATAGTAAGAATTTCAAGACGGTGACAGCAGAACATTAAGCCAAGGGTGGAACTCTGCACGTAGGGCCCCATGTGACTGCCCTGGACACACGCCTGTGAAGCTGGCCCTGTGTCTCATTATTCCATATATTAGAAATGAGGACTCTGAGGCCAAGGTATTCACTCAAATAGTGTAAGATACTGAACAATCAACGCCTCAGCTAAGCCTCAGGCATAAATCACAATCTATGAGTCCACAGGGATGAAATCTGGGGATTACAGTACAAGACCAAGTATCCTAGGGAGGCTAGGAGATATATAAATAAACTTGGAGAGTGTCTCTGAAACCCCTGAAGTCGTACACCAAATGTTGTGTTCATGTGTCTTTTCCTGGGGAAATGGGCCATAGTGAATCCATGACTACAAACATGGGGCACGGAACCACTCTACCAGGCTGTCCATCCCTGAGATCTCCGTGTTCCCCGGTTCCTAGCACGGTGTCTGGTGTGTCATGGACAATCGACAAATGCCAACTGGCGAAGATGGGTAGCAGGAGTGGGTGAGTGGGTCCAGGAGCAAGCAGCAGTATTTTGAAAGCCGCTTGTGTTTAAATCCCAACGCCACTGTCACCAGCTACGTGACCTCACGTGAGTCAGTTTATACTGTTAAGCCTCTATTTCTTCATCCGTAAAAGGAGACTAATATCTAGTGCCTCCTACCCTAGACTGCCCTGGGGGTTAGGCGAGCTCATCACTGAGCGAGGCATCAGGTACACAGTGAGTCTCCATCTGGCTTGCTTCTCATTGTAACTTTCCTCACCCCTCACGTCTGTCTGTCTGTCTTTCTTTCTTTCTTTCTTTCTTTCTTTCTTTCTTTCTTCTTCTTTCTTTCTTTCTTTCTAAATATCTTTTTTTTTTCTTTTTTTGGAGGGGGGTGAGGTAATTAGGTTGATTTATTTACTTACTATTTTTTCATTTTAAAAACTTATTTATGTATTTATAATATCATTTTTTAAATTGAAGTATAGTTGATGTACAATATTATATGTTACAGGTCTACAACATGGTAGTTCCCAATTTTTACAGGTTGGACTCCATTTATAGTTATTGTAAAATATTGGCTATATTCCCTTCATTGTAAAATATTCCTTGATTTGTTTGTTTGTTTGTTTGTTTGTTTGTTTGTTTGTTTATTTTAATGGAGGTCCTGGGAATTGAACCCAGGACCTCACACATGCTAAGCATGGGCTCTACCACTGAGCTCTACCCTCCCTGCATCATGTGTTCATTCTGTTTAATTTGTTATAACTTCAGGTCAGTCTAGAAAAGGAAAACTTCAGCTCTTAAATTATATGGTATGGCCTACATCACATCAGTTTATAAGGAAACAATTTTTTAAATTAACTTTTTAAAATTCTTTTAGAAGGATCGAAATTAAGCATTGACTTGCACTTTCTGTTTTATGCCTTTCTGCATGGTCTGCATTTTATTTTGAGGTCAGCAAATACCACTTCTGCAAATAAAGTCAAGTAAAGAGATGTATTTTCTAGATCCATGGATCTCAAAGTGTGGATCACAGACCAGCAGCATCAGCTTTAACGCAAGTATTTAAAAGAGAAATTAATTCAAGGGTCTCAGGCTCAAACGCTGAGAGAATGAAGACCCTGAAGGACAAGAGAGTCTAGCAGAGTTCATGTCATCAAAGTCAAGTCACTGAGCTATGGTTGTCACGTGGGGGAATTAGCTGAATTTCCCACTCTTCTGGGGAATATCTGAATGTGTGTGTAATCTGCCTCATTCTAAACGTGTTTAAATACTCAATGAAGCAAACACAACCCGTCTGCAAATGCGGTTTGGCCTCCTGGGTCACCAGGAGCCTTAAACTCTTAAGATGGGAATGTTGACATCGTTCCTCCCCTACCCAATCCATTCTCCCAAACCGTCACGTAGCAATAATAATACGAATAGCGATGGTCCTTCTTCAGTTGCACATTCACTTTCTTGTTCAATCCTATTGTCACCTATTAGGTGGGTACCATTATCAACCCATTTTACAGATCAGAAAACCAAGCCTTCCCAACCCTAACTAGCTCGCTCAGGGTGGCACAGCCTGTACATGATGACAATCAGGTCTCCTTCTCAGGGCTGGTGAATCTAAAGCCCACACTCCCAACAGCTACTCTGTCTGGTCATATCATTGGTTAGTTCTCCTGACAATTTTGACCTCTTAAATATTCCTTTGCAGTCAGCCCTAGGCCTGCTCAACAGCCTTATCTGTCCTTTCCGCACGGCACTTTATCATGATATTCCAATTGCTTCAAGTATGGTTGACTGCGCATGGTGCAGAAGGGGACGTGGTGCCACTTCTGTCCTCAAATGACACCGACGTGCACCAGCAAGTAGGTAAGGAGATGCCGAGGAAGCTTGCAGTTGGTTGGTTACAACAAACAGCGGAGAATGTTGTCATTTCCAGGTGGAGGGTTATGGAGCACGTTCCCTGTTCTACTTGGTGATACCAGTTGTAGAATTTTCCCAGTTTCCTACTTGAACATATAGCACATTTCTAATCAAAAGAAAGACAGCAGAAAGTAATGCTCCTTTAGCCTCTCAATGCCCCCCAAAAGTGGATTGTAAAAAGTTACTTGCAACTCTGAAACTTTCAGACTTCTCAAAAAGCAGGATAGCAGAGGGGTTAGGGATCTGGACTGTACCACACCCACAGGTGCCAGCTATTATTATATTGCTATTGAGTGTCTATTTTTGGACAAATTTCCTTTCTTACACATGAAAACCAACAGCCACTCACTGTTACCAAGATAGCCTTATTCCTCCAAGCCCAAGTTTATTATGCTTTTCATAAACTGTTTTTCCACAAGGAAAGAACATAACCTCCATGTAACTGTAAAAGTGTTTATCTTGGTAAGAATTAAGTCTAACTTCTAAACCCTGTTTTCTAAAGCACATGAACATTTTCCAGGTACATGGATTTAGAGACAAGCTATTCTAGTTTGTTATTACCAAGCACACAAAAGCCAACTCATCAAAATAGAAGCTACAGAAATAATTTTACGCAAAATCGTCACCACGTACTAGACGGCTTCCGACACCTGCCATGAACCGGGTATTGGCTGAATGCTCTACACACATTATCTCCTTTAATTCTTACAACAACTAAATGGAATGAATTATTATTAAACCCATTTTACAGCTGAGAGAACGGAGGTACAAAGCAAGTGCTTCACTAATTTGCCTGGGATCTTAAACAGCAGAGCAAGTCAGCCCAACAACTGAGCAGTTCACTTCTGCTTCCAAAATTATTATCTTGCATGAAATCACAGTAGCTTCAAGTCACAGACAATTCCTGGAAATGTGGCGACAAGCAAAAGTTAACTCTTCTCACATTCCTGATCCCCCCCCCCCCTTTTTAGCATGTATTTTTGGTTTAAAGATAACATTCTCTTACATAATCCTGGGATAATGATCAAAATCATGAAATTGACATTGATACAGTACCATGATTTAATCTACAAATCTTATTCAATTTTGGCCTATCAATTAATGTCCTTTATGGGAAAAGAATGTTAAAATCTGATCCAGGATCCTATTCACATGTTGCACTCAAATTTTTTTTTAAAGCATAATGTATTATCTGTATTATTGTTCTTGGCACATGAAACAAAAAAGCTGCCAGCGTTGTGATTGTCTCGTCTTCCCTTCCTCAAGAGGCGCTGAAACTGTCTATCAACCTCATACCAGCCACCTAGACCCTGAGTCATAGGTGATTTATAGAGAAAAATTCCACACACATTTCCTGAATAATCGGTATTCCATCACTTTCAAGTCAGAACATTGCTATTTGTTTCTTTTTAATCGTCCTCGATCTATTTTTCTGTGTTTTGCATTATCATCTGCTAAAAATATTCCAACATGCTATTTGTTTTAGTTCATGGTGCCAAGACCTTGATATATCCCTTTGCTCCCACCTCAGGAATTTCCCCAATAAATCATGAAAAGGAGGACAACCGAAGTTAAGAGCCAGTCCCTAGAATATAGAAAGCAGCAGCTTAGGTAAACTGCTGCTGCTATGTTCCCTGTGTTCCCTTCCCATCCTAAGCCTATCATTTCTCTTCATAAAAAACAAACAGCCCTTAATAAAAGCACCTCATGAATCCCTGATTTATTTTTGTCTCAGGGAGTTAGCTATCAGAGAGATGTTCCCGGGTGGCCCTGTCCCTGGCCTGCGAGCACTAGCCCAGTGAGTTCTTCCAAGAGCCTCCATTGACCTCTTTAAAAACCAGCCTCCTTCCTTTCACTTGGGAAGATTTCAGTCAAAAAGGGCCTTTGAGTTTGTGGCCCGGGAGGTCCCACCCGGCTCCTTCCCTTCCTGGGAGCGTATAAAAAGCCTTGGCGTGCAGACTGGTGTAAACTCACAAGTCCCCTCTGCATAAGACTACAGATCCTGCCCCCAGGATCAGCAGCACCCCTCCACGCAGGCTTCATGTTTGGAAGCATGGCCAGTGTTTAAGAATTTCAAGGTAAACATTTCTTTGAAAACCAGCCTTTAAATTGGCCTTCAGGGAGGGAGTTAGAATGACTGTACATTTTTTAAGCTTGGCATATGATTTTTTTTTTGTTTCCTTCTTCAAAATGAACATTTAAATCACCGCCGCTGCCATTGTACTGTAAGTACTATAATTAGCACTATTTAAACAATGTAGCCATAACTAAACCAGATTATCTATCTGGACTTCATCTAGTGAGAACAAAGAAATCCATTCAGTTTGCCCTGAAATCCCATTTAATACATAAACATGAATGGGGAAAGTCAACATTCTGGGTAACCTAAATGCAATCATATGATTTTTAAAGCACAATAAGCCAGAGAAAGGCAAACATCTAAAAAACAAAAAATGGCTATGGACTAGAACTTGCCACCACCATTTCTCACCTCGGGGCCCTCCTAATTCAGGAGGAAGCCATTCGAACTGCCTGTGAGAGGTATTTAGCGGAAATTGCTTTGTGTATCATAGCTGTGTATTCCAACAGGCTCCCAGAAGCCATGTCCTCTAAACTGGTTTCTTTTTACCTCTATAAATATAAGCCAGTGTTCAATAAAAAAGAAAAAAAAAAATCCAGCCTGGCCTTCAAAATGCCAAACTTCTAATAGCAGATAACGTGAGAATTAAAAATCAGAGCGCACACTCACAGCATTAGTGTTCCTAGCTCAAAGATACCAGCAAAAAAACACTCCCCCCCGAAAAAGCTAATCTCTTAAAAAGACCATTCCTGTCTCTTCTCCACCCTTCATTTCATTCTGCTTTGATAACGCCAAAGGTGTACCTTTCTTTTTAACATTGCAAGCCAAGTTTTCAACGTGTTACTATTTTGTTAGTATCCAATACGCTCGAGCTTTCTCTGCCACCTTTGCTTTTTGTTTAACGCTATTAATTATATTCTTGTTCAGTCGGCTATAAGCTGCCCCTATCGGCAGAGATTCAAAGGAGATTTGAAACAGCAGGCATATTTATCAAAGTAGGAAAAGATGAAGAAAATAAAGACAGCACTGGAGCATATTGGATATATAAACTGGTCTTTCTGAAAAGATAAATGATTTGGTAATGAATAGATCCTTTAGGCCATAAAAAAATCCATTTATTTTCTTTTGAATTTGAATAGGAGAGATTTGCATTTTTCCTGAGCTGTTACACTTAAATTAAAATGCAGAGCATGAGGCTAGCGTACAATCAAACTAAATAATAACCAGGCCATACTGTATTATTCATAAAAACAAAATTAATAGTTTGGGGAAAGGAAGCATTGTGGTAAGAAGGAAATGTACACTGACACCAAACACCTACTGTCGGCCGAGAAAATAAAGCCGATTTAGTCCACCTCCAAATTGGTAATAGAAGTTTGGTATTAATTCTTAGTTATTCAGGAGGGGGGGGTGGAAAGGGCACTGTGTTTATCCTGTGTGTGATCTTCAGTGTCTAAAATGTCTGCTTTTCTGATGGCAAAATGTTTCTCTATTTTTATGTCTCATGACATAATAGGAAGAGAGTCAACAGTTTTTTGTTGTTGTTCAAAGCAGACTAGAATTGAGATGCCCCCCTCCACCCCCCAAAATAGGTATTTCTAGTAAGTGTCTAGCTGGGGTTGGTGTGGCAGCCAGGACTGGCCGAGAAAACAGAAAAATGGGACAATAACCCCCCGTAATCTGTGTGTGTCTTTCCTCCCAACCTACCCTCCCCCACCCCACGTGCACAGGAGAAAGTATTCCGGTGGCTTGGACTGCAGTCAGGCTACAGCAGGGAGTTTGCGGAGACGCGTGTCTCTCTGGAGAGTTGTCCCTGCTAGTCTGGTGAAGACAAAGAGCAAAAAAAAAAAAAAAAAAAAAAAAAAAAAGTCTCTCAAGGAAGGTTCAGGAATAGCAAGTTCGTAAAAATCGGGAGGAGAGAGAGCAAATAGATTTCTTTGAATTCAAAGAATAAGATAAGAAGATCTCCAAAGTACACAGTCCAAACTTAAAAAAAAAAAAAAAAAAAAGGTGTGGCAAAATCAGGATGCCTACAGGGGCCAGGCAGGTAGAGAGGTGAGACGGCAGCCAGGTGGGGGCAGCGACGACCTGGGGGAGGGGCGGCTGGGAGGGGCTCCATTGTCATGTGGCTGGGAGTTCAGACTTGGTGTGGCCAGAGCTCCCATGTTGTCGAGAAGAGCCAGACATCCAGATTTTTATGTAAAAGCTTACTTTTAGAAATGTTGGCCACTATTTCAAAATGTTTGACTACCACCTGAGCCAAAAAATAAAAATGCACTAGCCATGAGTGTGGCACTCGGGCACCAGATTGCTGCCTGTACTTAAAGGGAACATGAAAGTCCAGAACAAGATTGTTCAGAACTTGTGCTTAACACCCATCAGTTACCTATTAATAGTTCCTTAATAAATCTGCCTGATTAGATAGACTCTGACTGATAGGATGGGCACTTGACTTTTTAACTTTATCATATGCCCTGTATTTATTCAACTATTTTTTTATTGAACATTTACTATGTGTCAAGAACTAGGCATTGCCTGGAATGCCCTTGTCTAAAGGGAAATCCATCCTTAGAAACATTTGCAGTCAGTAATTCCAAGAAAGTTACATAAAGCAGGTTTGGAAGGCAGTAGCCTCTCCTAAATTATCAGGTTGTCTATTGTACAAGTAATTAAATCTTTGATCTTATAGATTCATATCTACTTAGAGGGACTCATTAAGCATTTCCCAAGCCTTGGAAAAGATGAATTTTTTCCTCATTCATATCTGTATTATAGTATTGAGCCCAAATTTTACCTCTGTGCTGCTCAAAACACTAATAATTCCCTGTAAGAGACATTCATGTTTATCTTTTGGAATTATGTGGACAAAATGAGAAATTAACTTATTTCTGTACTGTAGACTTTTTTTTTCCCTGGGAAGTTATCCACTTCAGTACAGAACTAGTCTGTTTTCCTAGGGAATAGTAATACATTAAAGGGGAGATCAAGAGTAGTCTTACAAATGGTTTCAAAATTGCAGGTATCAAAAGAAGCAATTTCTTGCACATTTGGAATGAGGGTAATTTGCTGTAGCCTTTCTGGAAGGCAATTTGGCAATATGGTACCAAATCTAAGACAGAGGTACGCTTTTATACAGATATCTTATCTTTAGAGATTTACTTTAAGGAAAACGTCTTTCAAATGTTAAAAGCTAGATACACAAGGGTGTTTGCACAAAGCTCAATTTGGAATAATTATAAATTGCAAACAATTGTAATATCCCTCAAAAGAGGACAAAGGGTTACATTAAACTATGACACAGTCACACTATGGAATGTTTTTTGGCCATTAACAAAAATAATGTTGACTGATGTTTATTACTGCAGAAAAAGATTTGCGACATACAGACAGAATTTAGGTGAAATTATTGTGTGTATGAGACAAGTCAAGAATGAGGTTCACCACGGTGTTGAGAGTGCCCTTTGCTATGTGGTAAAATCATAACGATTTTTACTCTCTTCGAATTTTTCTTTAAAGCTGAGCACAGTTTAAACAACAACCAAAAAAAACTTCTCTCCAAAGAATCAGGAATGTATTAAGCTATTACGTAGAGAAACAACTTGAATAAAGAGTGGGAATGAAAAAAAAAAAAGGAAAGAAATATAAATAAGGAAGCTGAAGAAGTAACTTTCTCTAATAATATGATGGTGATCATTTTGAAACGTATAGAAATATCGAATCACTGTGTTGTGTGCCAGCTAAACTCACATAGTGTTGTGGGTCAATTGTATTTCAAACACAAACCAACTCATAGAAAAAGAGATCAGATTTGTGGTTACCAGGGGTAGGGAGTGAAGGAGAGGGAATGGATGAAGACAGTCCAAAAGTACAAACTTCCAGTAATGCGATAAAGACCAGGGGTGTAATGTACAACACGATAAATATAAAAACACTGCTGTTATCTTATATCTGAAAGTTCTTAAGAGAGGAAATCCTAAGAGTTCTCATCACAAAGAAAAACAAATCTTTTTTCTCTTTCTTTAATATTATATCTAGATGAGATGACGGATGTTCGCTAAACTTATCGTGGGCATCATTTCATGATGTCCGTAAGGCTAATCATGATGCTGTCCACCTAAATGTCAATTATTTCTCAATAAAACTGGAAGGAAACAATAGTACTAGTGGTGACCCCAAATTGAGTACTAGCCCTCCTGGCAATACCTTGAAGTTAGAAGAGCCCCAACTTAACTAGAACAGGCACCACGTGGTACAGATGTGCCTTTTGCACCTCACCCTGAGTGGGGCTGTGGCTGAAGGGATGAAGACCTGTCAGTGCTTTTGTCACACTGTATGAGCAGCAAACAGCACCTTTTTTTTTCCTTCTTAGCTGTCGCTATCATTCACCAGGTCTTCTGCCGTTTGCTGTTCAGCTTTTGAAGCCGCATCTGCACACAACCACAAGAATCGGTTGAAAAATGAATGAGCTGGTCACTTGCCTGCCTCCAGTAGTGCACACGGAGGTACGTTCTGTTCTGATTCTCCTGAGCAAACCCGATGTTTGCCTGGGTTTCCTGTGGACAGAGCAAAGTGCCAGCACAGCTTCCCACAGTGTCCCACAATGTTAATAAACCATAGAAGAGAGGACCACGGCAACAAAAATGTCTGTGGGCAGATCAGCATAGGAAATGCTGGGTTAGAGAAAATGCAGCTGGTCTTCTCTCTCCTGGAGAACTTCTTAGCGCCTTTGCTATGTAAACATATGCTGTGGATTTTCAAAGGGAGGAGACTGTATTTCCTGACTGTATTGACTATGGGACTGGCCCCTCCCCAAAGAACAATTAAGTTCTTCAAAAGGATAATAGTGTGTGAGTCATCCTTGCTTTAAAAAAAAAAACAAACTTGTTTTTTATATTCCATTACTGTTTCCTACTGATCCACAGCTATCCTTTTATTTCCTCATCGTACCATACCCTAGACCAGGGATGTGCAAATATTTTTGCATAAGGGACAATTCAGAAAAAAATGAAAGTGTTCATAAAGCTGTGTGTATGTGTATGTGTGTGTGTATATATATACATAAAATGAAGTTATTCAAGATAAAATAACTATATCGTATTGGGTTGGATTTTTTTTATGACTTAAATTGCCTACCTTGATGGTTTTTAGATGTGATGATTAAAAGTGAGAAAATGCCTAACATATAAAAAGTACCAATAAATATTATTCAAATGTAACTATTCTTCTAATTACAGTAACTCTGTGAGCTAAGTCCTACTGGCTCGCTCACTTTACAGATGAGAATATGGAGGCCCATTACAGTTAAGAAAGTTTCTCAGTCACACAGTAGTGAACAATGAGTCAAGCATTAAAACCCAGATCATCTGACCTAAGAGTGCAAACCCTTAACCAGAAGAACTTTTATGAATGCAGGCCTGGGCCAGACAGAAAGCGAAGGTTCACTTGGTAACAATTATTTTAATTCTGTTGTGTTAAATGCTTCCTTTAAGGGAGTGGTTCTCTGGACTAGACTGGACTTCAGTCCCAGAAGAACCTGCTCTGAAGAGAGCACAGGTTTATAACAACCTGCCATCATGAAATCACTGCTGTAAACGTGCACAGAGTCTTCACCAGCATGAAGTAAATCTGTTTCCTCAGGACATCCCGCAGCAGCCATGGATTCCCTCATTCACTTATTCTTCCTTTCATCCACAACTGTATCTTGAGCACCTGTTAGAAGTTAGGTGTTGTACCCGACATCGTGAATAACTATATTCAGCTCACAAAAGCAAAGTTCCCACAACTCTCACCCAAACAAAGTGACTGTTGTCAAAACTACCTGAATTAGAAGAGGTTGGGATTTAAGATTAAGTAAAGAGTCTGATTTTTCAACCATAAACTTGAAAATAGTTTTAAGATATCCTTTTGGGATCTGAAAATGAATTTACACTGTCCAATCACAAAAGAGGCAAATGCTTCTTGGGCATAATAAATGGTAATGTGTGAGTAATGCGTTGGAATTTAAGATAATGTGCTTGCACAGTGTTCTTATAGCTCCCTTTTTATTTATTTTTTAATTGAAGTATAGTTGATTTACAATATTATAAAAGTTTCAGGTGTATGACATAGTGATTCACAACTTTTAAAGTAATTATGAAATACTGGCTCTGTTCCCTGTGCTGTACAGTAGATCCCTGTAGCTTAGTTATTTCACACATGGTAGCTTGCACTCACATGGCTCTCTTAAGTCTTAGAAAAAGGTAAGATGTGAAAACCCAGGCTCAGGAGGGCTAGGTGGCTTGCAGGAGGTCACACAGTCAGTGATCTTGGCGCAGGTATCAGTATGACATTAATCATTATTGCCATAGTCCAACCCCCCAGTAACTGAAGTCAGCTGGGACGTAGCTCTTCTTTACCAACTTAAAGGGTCTAACATACCTTCCCAAGGCTGTAGGCTGGGTGTGCAGAAGTGTATATACATAAAGATGCTCTGAGAGTTCCACTTTAATGCTAAGTGTGAAACGTAAGTAAAACCCTGCTGTCTCGAGAATGCCAGCTCTAGGTACGGTGGGTTGCCTTAGTTACCGTTTTCTCACAAAGCTATGGAGTTTGAAAATAATTTTAAGATAATTTTTTTTTAAAGATGAGTTATAACAGTTTTTCTTGTGGTCGAATTTGGCCAACCAAGCCTGCCAATAACCATGAAAGCAGTAATAATAATAATAGTTGATGTGATGGGGGCCTGCGTCTCTCTGACATTGTGCTTAGCATTTTACACCTGCTTTACATACTATCCTCACGTGGCTTTATGAGGTGGATACCAGTGTCAGCTTCAACAGAAGATTTAAAACATGACTTTGCTCAAAGTCATGGGATCTGTAAGGAACTCATAGCCAGTCCTGGTGATACAAAACCCAGCACGAAGTGATCCCTGCTGAGGGACCCTGCAGAGTGTAGAGCGTCTGCAAAGTGGAGAGTGTGGTTGGTGCCGGGTGATCCACTGGGTAGCAAAAGAAAATATTAAAACTTCCATTTCTATTTGCTTCTTTTTTGTTTGTTTTTGTTTGTTTTTCTTTTTTGTTTGTTTTTTAAATTTTCCATTTATTTTTTATATTAAAAAAAAAGAAAGAACTTAAGCTTTACTATTATTTAATATACCATTGACTCTGACCCCCTACTCTCTCTGTAAGTCATTTGGTTATCTGTCATGCAGTGAATTCTAGGGATCCTAATGGAAAAGTCGAGATCTACAACATGGGGGTTAACAGTAAGGTTGCCAGAAAAAATACAGGATGCCCAGTTAAGTTTGACTTGCAGACAATCAACAAATAATTTTTTGGTATAAATACAGTCGAACTGTTGCATGCCGTTATTGCTTTGCTAAATCTGACAACCCTAGTAGTGATAGCCTCTCTGCTGTGTTTTAATGCAGTGATTTATGTCTGCCAGATTGTGTTAATCTACTGATCGCATTACCTAGTTTTGCCTACACCATTTTTCCCCAATGATAATCATTCATTAGCAGTATCTTCAAGCCCTGGTGACGGGACACGGGGCCTGAACAAGGCACTTTGTATATTTCACTCTTCAAGACCGTCGAGGGAAGAAGTTCGGGCTACCCCACTGGAGGATGAGTGACCACATGGAGCAAACTGTCCAAGCTGAGGACTCCTGCACTATCCAGTGGGGCAGCCAGCAGTCATGTGGGGAGGCCACCCTCCGTCATCCAGCAGCCGACCTGCTGACCACAAGGGTATAAGGGAACCCACCAGTGGCAGTTTGCTTATATGGACAGATAAGCCAAATAACTTTAATCTAGAAGAAAAAAAACTGAAAAAAAAAATGGCTGAGGGGAGGCTGTGCGTGTGTTGGAGCAGGGGGTATTTGGTAAATCTCTGTACATTCCCCTCAATTTTGCTGTGAATCTAAAATTACTGTAAAAAAAAAAAAGTCTTAAAATAATTTTTTTTTTTGACAGTTGGTTGCTTTAAGCCACTGCATTTTGGGGGTGGTTTGTTACACCAAAAAAAGCAAATTGATAACACTGATAAAGATCCTTAGCTGGCCAGACCTTGCATTGGCCTTAAAAATATTTTTTGAATTTTACTTTTTTGTTGATTGGTTGGTCAGGGCCTGCTCTCTGAGGCCTTGTGCTCTAAAGAAGGAAAAAACATTATCTGATGGCTTGAAATTTTTGTTGCTTTTCACTCCCAGCATCATTGGATGCTCACCTCTCTTCCACAGGTATACGTATTTCCTTGTTTCTCCTGTTACAAAAACCTAATGCACTTTGCACACATGGTTAATGACAGGGGCAGTACATACAGAAGCAAACCTGTGGTTGGAAACTTTTAATTGGGCATACGAATTGGCCACCTAATGTTCAAATTAAATGGTTAGCCCTCCAACCACTAGGCTGTAAATGCAGGGGAAATTTCTCCCACAGCTTCTCATGATCTCAAATGGTGCCTGAAGTTCAAGTTCTTTAATGGTAGCTGAGATGGACACCATTCACTCATTCGCTCATTCATTCATCAGCTCAGCTCCGGGTGGCCTCCTGTGTGCCAGGTATACTGTGGGGGTCCAGCAGACAGCCTCGCCGGGTTGGTCCTGGCAGGAGGCAGCTTGTGCTTTACACACCAGCTGCTTTCACTGTTTCCATTTCCTTGCCATGGACCAATCAAGAAAGTTCTATTAAGCACCTACTCTTTTTTTTTTTTTTTTTACCTTTATTAATTAATTTATTTAACAATATCATATTTTTAAAAATTGAAGTATAGTTGATGTACAATATTATATGTTACAGGTATACAAGCTAATGATTCACAAATTTTTAAAGGTTATACTCCATTTATAGTTATTATAAAATATTGGCTGTGTTCCCCACGGTGTACAATACATCCTTGTAGCTTATTTTATACCTGGTAGTTTGTGCCTCTTAATGCCCCACCTCCATCTCTCCCTTCCCTCTCCTCACTGGCACCGCTTAGCTCCTTGTCTACATCTGTGAGTCGGTTTCTTTTCTGTTATATTCGCTAGTTGTATTTTTTTTTTTAGATTCCACATATAAGTGATATCTTAAAGTATTTGTCCTTCTCTGTCTGACTTATTAAGCATCTACTCTTAAAGGATGCTAAAGGAAATGACAGCAAAAGAAGTATTTTACAGTTCGGTTTCAGCAGTTCTTCATGTCACCAAATAATGCGTTTTCCTGAAATGTTTTCATGGAATTTCCTGGGTTTTTTTTTTTTTTTTAAGAATAAAGAATATACTGTTTTGAGCATCAGAACAGCATCTACCTTGTGATGCACTGTTTGGATGCCTAAGGCTGAACCTCACAATCAAAGCAACTGGAGAATTATAACAACCATCATGTAACCGAGGGAACCTGGAATGCCAATAACTGAAAAGAAAGTAATCTCTTTTTTAAATTGAGTTATAAATTGACACACAACATTCTATTCGTTTCAGGTGGTCAACATAATGATTTGATATTTGCATACCTTGCGAAATGATTGCCACAAGTCTACTTAACATCCATCACCAGGCGTGGTGGTTACACAATTTTTTTTTTCCTTGTGATGAGAACTTTTAAGATCTACTCTCTTAGCGACTTGCAAATATGTAATATGGTATTGTTAACTAGCGTAACCATGCTAAACATTACACCCCTAGGACTTATTTATTAATCTGTGGTTTGAATTTGGATGACTATATCAATTTCCACCCCTTCCATCATCATGACTGGAAGCGGGGGTGGAATGGTGTATAGATTGCTTTGTCCATTTAACAAAAAAATTTTTGAGCCATTGCTCTGTCTCAGGGGTTGTTCTGAATGCTGGGGACACAGCAGTGAAGAGAACTAGACAAAAACCCTGCCCTCGTGGGTGGATATTTTAAATTGAAGAGACAGATGAAGTAACACGGTAAATAAGAAAAATATACATCATTTGAGATCCCAGTAAGTTCTGTCTAGGAGCATCCAGATGGTCCATCGGTGACATTTTACAGATGTCATTTACATGTCACTGCCAATACTCCTAATATAACCCTAATTTCCTTTTTTATAGTGAAGCAAATACTGACCACGTTTGTGTCTTTGTTCAGTTCAGATTGACAGATACCTGTTGCGCTCCAGCAAGCGCAGGGAGGGGAGAGGGACAAAGGGGAACAGCACACTTCCTGCCCCTAAGGAGGAGGCAGGCCACCAAGTAAACACATCATCTCACTAGAGCATGGTGGGCCCTTGGTGGACGTAACTGCAGGTTGCTGCAGGGACACACATGCTTTCTGGAAACTCCTGAGTTTCCTCTTGAAATAGAGGAAGAAGTTTGTCCAACAAAGAGGCATGGAAGGGACAGTTCAGGTGGCTAGAACAGCAGAGGCCAGGAAGCCAGCCTCTCCATATTAAAGGCAGGAATGGGGAAGAACTGTTACTGCTCTTTGATTGTCCCGCATCAAGACATGTGAAGTGGATGTTTCCATAACGATACGCCCATCCAGCTAAGACCACAGAAGCCTTCCCACAGTCAACACGAAGTTGAGAGTGAGCATCTACTTTCATCAAACTCTTTGACAGATAAACATAATACAAAAATAAAAACATCTCTTCACGCCCACGTTTCCCTTTTCAAAGTCTTTCAAATAAAATGCCTCTCTTTACGATGGGATCCCTTCTATGGATTTGTTACCAGAAAAGGTCTCTCCTAAAGAAAGAAAAGCCATCTTTGATCTGACTTAACAAAAAGATCTAATCAAACAATTAAATCTATGAGAAGAAGAAAAAAAAGCAGCAAACTTCTTTGAGCCACATCAAACATATGAAAGAGAAAATACTTCATTTAAATGCTGAAAACTAACACAAAACAGCTTGAAACGCAGTAACCTCTGCAGAATAACTGAAACCACATGTTGATCTGCCCCGAGTTTCTAAGACACAATAAAAGGTCATTTCGTGTACAAACATCTCATTCCTCACTGAGAGGCTTGACTGGTTGTCAGCGTTTTGGGCCACTGCGGGGCAGGTGCTGCAACCTGGCACCATCCCCAGAGGTGCTCCAAACCGGGATCAAGGAAGGTAACACGCCACAAACCTAGAAGCTTGAAATCTACCCCCCTGAAATGGACCACCGTGAATTTTCGCCTGGTGCTGCCTTGAAGTCATAGGCGACAAGGACTAAATAAATGATAGAATTCTTGCTAATTCAAAGCCTATAATCCTTGCATGGAATTGGCTTTACTCGAAAATGAACACAGGCTTCCTTTCTGCTTTGCCTCCTCCACCTTCACCGGCCTCCAGAGTCCAAAGACACAAGTGTGGGGGCTTCCCCTGGGAGCAGGGGTGTCGCGGCCACAGAGCTGCCTTTGGAAATGTCTTCCAGCAGCTGGGAGGTTTCAATCCAAGACTCTGGAAGACGGGGGCATTTGGAAAGTGACTTTTTAAACTGCTCTCAGCCCCGGAGGCCTGTCTCCTTTTACCCGATCCCTTTAAGAAAGGATGTGCTGGAGAAGGACATCAAAGTCTTCCTTTCAAAAGGGAAATCACATCTAGAAAGCTTTTCTCAGAATGAGAAAGAAACAAATTATTTGATTTGAAAGAGAAGTAAATCTTAAGAGCAAAACGAGGGAGGATCAAAGAATCAGTTCATGTGAACTTAAGAAGTGACCCTTTCCAGTGGACCATGACTTTACTCTTTCCGATGCTTGCAAGGCATTTTGGAGATAGTAAGTTTACTTGAGAATCAAAATAAAGAAGTGAGTCTGCGTTCCAGAAAATCACGTGATCCCTCACTTTCTTTCTCTCTCTCTTTCTCTCTCTCACCAAATTTAAAAGATGTGCCGGTCTTAGCACACTTTGGGGAAATCCGTGGGTGGGGGAGGCAGAAAATGAGAACACGGCGACCTAAGCAAGCAGGCTGAACAGCTCCCCGCTTCGCCCCGTTTCTTCCTGCCCTGCCCACCCCCTTCCACACCCTCCATCCTTCCCCTCTCCCTGCTTCCTGTTCTTTGGACCTTGCAGGTGAGCCCAGCGGGCAGCAGATGGTTAAGGAAGCTTGGGGTGTTTTCTTTGTATTTTTAATTATTCAAATAAAATCTGAATACATTCTTCTTGTAAGAAAGTAACATCTCAAAACAAAACAAGACCAGAAAACTCCCACATTTTTGTTCAGGGTGAAATCATCTGTGAGGTGCATTTTCCAATTCTAGTCCTGGTCTCCATTGCTCCAGACCAAATGCTATTCTGTTTGGTGTGTACCTTCAAGACCATGTGTGTATGGATATTACCTATAAGTATAAATGGAAGGAAGGAATTAGTAAACTTAAAAGCAGAAAATTGTGACATGAAAAAAAAAAAAACAGTACCAGTCACTGGTTCTTTGCAAAGTCCAATAAAATCAACACAGACCGTTCGCAGGAATGAGTAAGAAAAGAGGGAACCCACAAATGAACAACATCAAGAATAAAAACTAGATATAATTACAGGTAGAGAGCAGACTTTTTAAATTTTTAGGCACTATTATTTATCATTTGGCTTGAAAAATCTAAAAATGAACTACCCAAATCAGCCCAATCAGGTGTCCCATTTACTACCTGAAAGTATTATTTTTCCTTACCTGTTCCCTTGATGCAGTGTAAGTTAAATGCCCATTATAGAAAATTGTAGGGGACTCTCAGTTCCTTTTCTCATGGAAGTACTATATTCTTAGGAGACAAGATAGACTCAAGTGTGTAGAATTTCTAATCTAAAAATGGACTCATTTAGAAATTAATTTAGCTTTTAGAAGTTTCTGTAGTGGATAAGTCATGATATTGGCAAGATACATTTTCTCAAGAATCACTGATCTTTAATATTTTCTTAGGTGATTATTCATTAACCCAATTCCAGGCTGAAGAAAGTTACCAGCAGTTGGCAGTGTCCTAACAGATGACCCCAAAACGACCATGTAAACAATAGTCAGCCTTTATTTGCAGCTTACTCCCTGCCAGATGTATGTGTTAACATATTTGGCCCTCATAATGATGCTAGGGCTTGATACAATTATTATACCCATTTTATAGATGGCAAGACTGAGGTATGGCGAGGTTGCCTGAGGTCATGCAACTTTGAATGGCAGAATGGGGATTCCAATGGAGAATGGCTCTGACTGTTCAGGGTAGCAAAGACTGTACATTACACTATAGGAGAATCCAGCATTTTCTTCTCTCCTTACCACGTTTTAGCTGGGAACCTCATAACTTCACCCTGGAAGGTGCACCTGTCTCACATAGATGGCCCTTAGCAAGAGTGGGAGTTTAAGGCGGGAAAATCATCAAATGCCCTCAGGAAAGATGACTAAAGGATTTTAGGAAACGGAGGGTGTGTCAGCTAGGGTGAGGTTTGCCTAACTAGGCGTTCAGGGAATAAGGCTAGAAAGTCCTTACTGCTCCTAGACCCGGCACTTCAAAACATCTATACTAGTTAACTATTGTCATCATTACTATTATTTTATTATTTAAAAAATAAATTTTAAAAAGTTTTAATTAAAAAATTAAAGTAAGGGGGGAGGTTATAGCTTAGTGGTAGAGAGTGTACTTAGCAGGCATGAGGTCCTGGGTTCAATCCTCAGTACCTCCATTAAATAAATAAATGAATAAATACATACATATAAATAAAGAAATCTATCTCCCACAAAAAATTAAATTAAAAAATTCCTTTTTTATTCAAAATTTTTATTTTAAAATTTTTTTCCTTTTTCAGTTTTATTAGGTAGAATTTTTACAGTTTGACTGCACGTACACATTATATTGCATGTAAATACGTATATACAGTACACTGCACTTTTTTTAGCTTCTATATATGTACTGATCATTGTTTCTAAGAACAGATTAGATCTTAAGCTTTTTAAACTTACATAGTTGTCAAAGGAATAAAGCCAATTACAAAATGAGAAAAATTCTTTTTCTTCTTTCTCCCTCCTTTTTCTGTCCTCCTCCACCAACCAACCAAAAAAAAAAAAAAAAAGTCTGACTGACTACGTGTTAATCTACTCAGGAGACCTGACTGGCTGTGAATGCCGTATCAGCATTCCAAAGGAGAAGAATTCTGTGTGCCACAGCCAGTGAGGGTGGGCGTGGAGAAGTGATCTGGAGGCTTGGGTCCTTCTGATTTCATTTCCTCCCCACCCCTCTTCTCCCTCCCACCTCAGAGGGCTGTTCCCACTCTCTCCTCCCCATCCCCATTCGGAGAAGCCAGGCTCAGAAGTGTCTGGGGTTCTGGGCCGAGTCACTGAGTATTCCAGCAGGGCAGGATTGTAGTTCTCCCAGTGTTCTAGGTGGTTGTAAACCCCTCCAGGGCTGGGACCCGAGCTCTGCCTTCTTTTGTATAACATTCATTAAATGCCTGTTCCTCCACGGAGAAATTTTTTAAATACTCTAGTAACAGAAAACAGAAAATACACTTCGAGAAAGCCTTTTAGATTCATTTACACAGGAATTGAATTACTTTTTTATTTTTCCTTTTTGGTTACTGGAAGTATCCAGATGTGTATGTATTATTACCTGGCTCAGACCCCTCTGAAATTAGCTGCAGGGAGACACTTTGAAAGGCCACTTATCACTGTCTGTTAACTGTTACGTGGTGTATATTATCCCTTTCGACATGATAAGAAAAACACAAACCATTTTCCTTCCTTGAAACCATAACCAGTGGCTTTTTAAATAACAAAACTTCTCTGTGGGCAGAAGAGGGGAAAAAAATTCACCTGCATTTATTTCACAAGCTCTGTAGAGTTTTAGAGCCAGGCATGTTATAACAACTCAGATAAATCATCTCTTTATTTTGTTGTTTTAAGTTAGTCTGGTGCTTTCAGAAGTTTGGTACTTCAGAAGCCCTTCTGTGGGTGTAAGATGCTCCTGTCCGACCTCTCCAAGTCCTATGTAACAATGTGAGTTTGGTTGTAAATGTGAAATCAGTCAAGAAGCAGAAACACGTTAGTAGACTGCCTGTGTTTTATCGTTTCCCTTCTCAAGCTTGTTATGCTCAGAGGATATACATTGAGCAACTTGTTTCTGAATTAAAATATTGCTCAATCTGCTTGCTTTCTTAAGAAGAATTACATTAAACCACTAAACTATGTATGTATGAGATCCTGGTTTTGAACAAGTCAGTAATGCCCTTTCAACGTTTAGTCTACCGAGATGAGTCAAGGTGATTGATTTATTAATTAGTAAAAGCCATCCTCTGAAATTACCTTGCATTAATCACAATCCATGCAAAATATATCCAATTTAGTCTGAAGATGTGGATTTGACAGACTATCCCTTTTTCAGAGACCACAGTCAATTTTAATAACTCTTGCTGGATAAATCATTAATGTTCAGCCTGAAATGACGGGTGGTTGAGGAAATTCCCAAAAGTACAACGGACCCATTCTGGCAAAGCTGAAAACTATGCAAAACAGAGACAGGGAGGCTGGGTGAAGCCGGAAATGAGATTCTGACAATTCTGGATAGTCTAGTATCTGCTGCCACTTGCACTAAAGGAATCGACTCTAATTGGATTCTTCTGAATCAAAGGCTGGTGAAAATGTACAGAAAATGTGCAGGAAACCCCAGCTGCCAGAACCCAGCCTTTTAGTGAAAGATGGCTAATGCCTGTCCAGGGCCAAAATAAACTGATTTCATCGGTGAAAAGGTGGACTTGACTGGTCACATGGAGACCTGGTTGTCCTCTTTTGCATGACCCAAATCCCAGTTCTCAAAATCACATACATTTAAATACCGCAAAATCATGTCTCCCAATGGACCCACTTTACAGATGAGAAGATGGAGCCCCTACAGGCTCAGTGCAAAATGATACGGCAAATCTAGAACCAGAATCCAAATAAAATACCCTAAGGCAAGCTAAATAGCTTTTCTCAGCCTAAATTTCCCTGTAGATAATTGAAGAGCTGGGATAAACCCAATTGTATGATTTCTAATTCTCCAGTGCGGTGGTTTCAGCATCTTGATTCCAGGTCTACTTCCTCAACCTCACTGAGCCTAAGTACTGATGGATATATAAACATATTTAATATGCGTATATATGTGAAAATACTATACTTCAATGAAAAGTTCTGTAAGAGCAAAGTTTTAAGGATTCCGGTTTAAAATGACTTGTATATGACAGGATTTTTAAAATCTATGTCTAATGTGTTCACTTCCTATTA
This sequence comes from Camelus ferus, assembly GCF_009834535.1. Taxonomy (NCBI): domain Eukaryota; kingdom Metazoa; phylum Chordata; class Mammalia; order Artiodactyla; family Camelidae; genus Camelus; species Camelus ferus. Next base: position 8,167,801 of record NC_045714.1, on the reverse strand, counting down.
CTACATGTGGATTTTTTTTTTTTGACCTAGTGACTGTATAAGAAAAAAAAAAAAAAGGAGAAGCCAGCTACTTCTGGAGATTTAAAATTCTTTTCGTGATAAAGTGAAATTGATTAGAGAGATATGGGGAAATTATGGGGTTTTTTTTTTAATCTACCTTCTTTTATTGCAAAGATGGAAATATCTCTAGATTTTATTAGAAAAGAAAAATGCAGCAGCTTGGGCAAATTCAAGTAATAAAGCACATTTTAGTGAGTTCACCTCCCAAAGATAGTTCACTGCTGGTGGAGTGTGGTTCCTGAATAATCTTGAGAGCCAAGTGATTAATCAGAAATGAAGTCAGGAATAGGATTCAGGGAGATTTTAGAAAGAGGCAGAAAATGTCCACAGATAATGTTATGGAAGGAATTCCTTCCCTTCTTGACATGCTTGATGTTTTACAGAGTAAACTACAAAATACTCTTAAGTATTAATGAGCACTTGAGTACTCTGGATTATTAAAAGGGAGAAGGGAAGAGAGAGAGGACACTGTCGCAGGCTGGGAAGTGCTACATACACACGCACTGGGACAAAGGAAGCTTCCATATTTAGAAGCAGGAGTAATTTGGGACGACAACCCTTGGAAATGAGTTTACTGCTTCCCTAACTTTGAAACTCTTAACTCTTGATCACTCACCACGTAGCAGGCTTCAGCTCAGCAATTAAGGAAATAAAACCCGAATCTCGGTAAATCCCTGAGCTGTGCTTAGTGTCTGCCCTTTCCCTCAGGCCTGGGCTCCTCACTCAGTATCAAAAAGGAAAGCAGGTTTTTGCGGTTAATTGTTTAAATGCTGCACCGTGAACAAAATACCTAGCGGGAAATGCTACCTCTTAGGATAAGTTTACAGAGCAATTGATCTTAGCTGAAATTTCTCCTTTTGTTCTGAAGGCCTCTGGGGAAGTTGATAAAGTTATGATTTATTGTTTTGCAAGGGACATTCCAAAAAAGCAGTTTGTTTAATTTTTTTTTTATTTTTAAGACAAGTAAAGGTCATAGAGACATACACAACTTTTAATCTAACTTCTGGAGAGTTGTTTTGAAAAGAGCAGTATTTAAAGAAATTTGGAGTCTTTTGATATGTCTGTCAAAAACACGTAGTTTGAAAAAATAATTTTAACTTTATAATAAGATTCAAATGCATGCTGAGTGTAAAAAAAAAAAATACTGTGAAGTAAAAGATTTGTGAAAAAAATTGATTTCATAAGGGGCCTCCAAAACTAGTGAGTGTATATCACCACTGAACTTGCTTAAAGACAGGTCCAGGGGACAGGGTGATAAATTTCCAAGTAGAAACACCAGCATTCCACAACAAAATTCTCAGTTCTGGTCCACAACTTGCCATATGCCTGAGCTACATTTTTTTTGTTTTAATTTAATTTTTAGCAACCAGCTGAGGCCTCAGCTTCCTTCAAGTGTGGGACAATCCTTGTTACTTCCTTCTGCTCATCCCCTCCCGTGGGCCCAGAGGGCAAACGAAGAAACCCTTCCTTCTGATCAACGCTAAAAGCAATGGGAGAACCTCTGCCTTTCCCCAGTTTTGGGTAGGCTTTTTCTCAATTTTAATATGTGGCAGTTCCACCCATCCCCCACCCCTACAAAAGAAGGTTCCTTCTTAATTAGGGCTTTGCAAACCCTTGCTTGGCTAGAAAGATCTACCTTTTGCAAAATAGAAATGGCATTTTAAGAATGTTAGTTGGCAGATAAACACTCCTAAATGCAGTGATAGCTCTTGAACTTCCCATTCCCAATTTAATCTTGAATGGAAACGGCCAGGAATGCAGTAAACCTGGAAAACATTCTTGAAAAAGAAGGATATATGTCCAAATTCCCCTATAAAGAAGCCTTTGAAAATAAAGCAAGCAAAACGCCACCTTCAGAGATTAATTACAGGGGCTTGATACTGAGAACTATATAATGCTGGCAGGAGTGATCATGATAACTGACAAAATTGAATTAGCCTCAGCCTGAAGACTCACAGTTAAAGAAGCAAGCGGAAAAAAAAAAAAAATCTACTGTGGGAAAAGTGTTTAAATATCGGTCATTGTGAAAAGAGTATGAAAATAAAACCAGAAATGGAAGAAGGGTTTCTGAGTGCAGCGGGAAAGTTTACCCAAATGACAAGCTGTCACGTGGGGATGTCCCAACAACATTCTTAAATCTATTTCCTTAGATCAAAAAGGACAGACAGAAGCCCAACATTTGTATCTGTGCTGGTTGGTCAGGCTCTCTCTTTCCTAAAGTAATTATATGCTACATCCATGAAGCAACGTGTCTAATACCTTAACGCTCTGAGTACAAAGACGAATCGGGTCATATGACATTGCTATATTTAGGAAAGGACTCTGTTTTCTGTTTTGCTCAACCCTTAGAATTTTCTGCTCTGAAGAAAGAGGAGTTTCAAATGTACATTGATCTTTCTCATATCGTGAATAAACTGAATAAGCACCTGTTTTCAACTGCCAAAATACTTTTTTTTTTTTTGAAAAGGGGAAAAAGAAGTCTGTATGCTCTTAATTCAACATGGGAGGTATAATTTTTCCCCCTGCTTTTCTTCAAAAGAACATAAACAGAAAGGTACACCAGTAATATTTACCAAATTTTATAAATGCTAAGGGATATACTTAACTGAACAAAGCAACAATGTAGAATGGTGATAATATTCCAAGATAATTTAGATGAAAACATTCCCCCCAACTCTGAAGAAAAAAAAAAAAAAAAAGTCTAGTCTTGGAGAAAACTAGCTTATATAACTATGCAAAGTGACTGAAAAATTAACTCTAAGCAGAAAATAATTTATTAGTTACAGAGATGTGTGTGACTCCCTTCTCATAAAATGTCTGGAAATAATAATAGTTTAAAAAATGGACAGCTTTTCTTTTAAGTTAAATGTCATAAACCTCAATTGAGGACAAGCCGAGTCCCTTTGAAAGGAGGCTCGCTGTCTTTGAATATTCTCTCTGTGGGAGTAGTCCAAATATTTTTCTGATGTTGAAAATCGAACTGACTAAATTAGTGGAGTAGGTTCAGGCCCCCATATGTACAGAATTCATTCATTCATTCTTTCATTCAAAATATTTCTTAAGATCCGCTTCCTAAAAATTTGACTACAGATTTACCTGTCCAGGATAGAGACAGGACAGGTACTCAGCACAGAAGTGGATTTTAACATAGTGCCACTGTGTCAAAATAACGCAGAGTTCTTCTAAAAACATCCCAGGTTAACCACAGTGGGATTACAGGGGGCACTGCTATTTTAATTAAGAAATTAAATTTAAATTAAGAAAATGTGTACCCAAATCTTCCTTATTTTTTATCGCTATAGTTTTCCATCTGCCTTTCTCCAGGGCATCTGTTGTTGTTTTATATAATTTCCATTGCTGTTTCTGAGCAGAACATCTTTTCCATTATAGCTTTAGCTAATTGTTCATTTCTCATTCATTCATTCTTTTCATTCAACAATCATTATTAAACAATGAGCTCTAGATGCTCGGGGATTGTAGAATTTCAATTCTGTGAGCTAGACAGAATTTCCCAAAAATGTCTATTTAAACCCTCAATTGTTTGGAAGTAGGTGATCTTTAATACACACATTTACGCTTCATTGTCATGGCTCAGGGTGGCCCAGTACCATAGTCGATCAATTCTAAGGTACACTTTAGTTTTCACATTTTAATATAACTGAAGTTAGTATGCATTTTGCAGTTGATGGCATCTTGCAGTTATATTGGGAAGCCCTTCTTTCTTCCTTAATAGTCCGTAAAATAATAGTGGGGCAGCTTACGTTGAGTGGTGGTGTTTTAGGTCCGACAAAAATGCTGTAACTAGCCCTTTTGGTTTTCTGAATTATTTTGATGTTATTGCTCAAGTGTTTCTTCCACAATGGACTTCCACAGCACTAATAACACTGGTGAACATAATAATAGCTACCATTTATTGAGCTCTTCCTGTGTGTCGGCAGCGGCACGAATTCCCTGCCATTTAACCTTCACAAAGCCCTCAAAGGTCGGTACCGTTGTTATCTTGTTTTGTAGATGGAGAAATAAGCACAGAGAACACTTACATGGCTGCCCTCACTCGCCTCACTTGAATCTGTGTCTTTTTTTAGGGGGTGGTGATAATTAGGTTTATTTATTGAATTATTATTATAATTTTTTTAATGGAGGTACTGGGGATTGAACCCAGGACCTTGATCTATACCTTCCCCTCTTAGTCTCTCTCTTCATTTAAAAGTTTGACATTTTGTTCAGCATGGATTTTGGGGGGCATGATTTTTTTAAAATACGGTTTTGAAATAATACCTACCTCAATCACTGAGTTTTTTGGTGCCTCTGAGATGTTGTGCCTCAGGCGAATGCCTCACTAGCCTCACCCTAGTCTCAGCCCTGGATCAAGAACCAAAATTCAGACCCAGGAAGTCTCACGTTCTCTGATGTGAGACCCTGAATTAACGGCACAGTTTCCTTCACAGCATTTGTCACTATTAGTAATAATGAATTTGTTTGCTCTCAGGATCCTTGACAGCCTCCCCGGAGTGAAATAGAAGCTCCAGGAAGGCAGGGAGCACGTTCATCTCGCTCATCATGGTAGCACCATCGGTTGGAACAGAACCAGCTGATACTTCCTGTCTGCAAACAGCGTTGGATTCAGGCTACCTGTCAGGTATTGTTTTAGATGCAGGAAATACAGCTGTGAGCTGGTTTCTGTTCATGGGTTACTACAGTCTTTGCATAAACAAGTAAAAAATTAGATAAAGCAAAGCGACGTTGGTGGAAGGAGCACTATTAACACTGTTTCCTGCACTCATTGAGGAAAAAGTGGCCAATGCAAAACGGCTGGCTAGTTCCCAAACCACTTTATATCTGGCTTTAAAAGTACTTCGTTTGGGCTAAGAGTGGTGGTTGTCTTTGTTTCTTTTTGTCTTCTATCAATGGTAAAAATGAGTGGAAAGACCCCGTAACCGGCAGCAAGACGGGGCAGCCCACGATCGGTCTGGAGAACGCTGGGGGAAATCAGCCTGCCGTTCCAGATGTGCTGTGGGGAAACCACAAGGCTGACTGTTCTCGTGGGAATCCTTGAGTGTTGCCTCTGGTTAAGTTCTGCTTGGAAGTTAACATTCCTCCCCTAAGAACAAAATGCCCATTGAGTGTACTTAGAAACGCTTATACTGGGTACTGGTGTGGGACGGGGTCCCTCCTCCAACTCTGATTTTCAGCTGGGGTGCTGAGCTAATGACCCTTCCTCCTGCTCTTTTTCTGCCTTCTTTCCTACTCTGTCTCCCCCCTCCCCATATCATCACTATATCAAACAGTATCCAGCACCCTATCCTATTTTGTGTCTGCTCTAAAAGCAAACTTGCAAAACAGTATTTGAAGTTTGCAGAGTGTATTTACATGTCATCTTAGGATCACTATACCTTCAAAAATAATAAAAGATAGCAAAGCTGGTCTCCTCCCACATCGCCCAACCCCCCCCACCATGTAAATGCAAACAGCTGAACGATATTCCAATATTATATAATTACTTGCATTCTAACTGAAATTACAGAATATTGAAAAAAGCAAATTGGGGTCATTTGAAATTGAAAGCATGCCTGAAATTTTATTATTACCCAATTTCCTCTGAAGGCTATGTCATAACAGTTATGTTTTATCATCACTAATGATGCTAAGTTTTTTTTTTAACAAAGCACCTAATATGTGCAAGGTCTTTGCTGGACCTAGAGAAAGAATGATAAATGGAACTTGATGTCTGCTCTTCAATTTACGCAATATATAAATATCAAATGTCTTCCCGGTGTAAGGGACTCCATGCTTTAGATCAGGGGTCAGCAAATATATTCTGTAAAAAGTCAGATAGCACATATTTTAGGCTTTAAGAGCCACGTAGTCTGTCTCAGCTACCAACTAGCAGTGAGAAAGCTGCCATAGATGATCCGTAAATGAATGGGCATGCCTGTGTTCCAATAAAACTTTATTTATAAAAGCATGCAGTTGCCCAGATATGCCCTGGGCGGTGGATTACTGAGAGCTGCTTTCCTTGTTTTGAGTCCTTCAACTGTCACCACCCACCCTGGAGGCCAGCACAACGATTATGCTCATCTTCCCATTTTGGAAGGGGGAAACGGAAGCTGGAGAGACAGTAAGTAACTTAATACAGGCACACAGCCAGTGACTGTGGAAACTGGGATGTGAATGGCCATTTTCCCTGTGAGGGAAATGAGCCTTATCCACAGACTCTTTTATGAACGGTGCAGACTCTGGAGCCAGAGTGGCAGGTTCAAACCCTGGCTCCTGCACTTACTACCTGTGAGACCATAGGCAGGTGGCCTGCCTGCCCCATCTTCGCCTATATAATGGGATGGTATCAGGGTCTCATCACAGTTAAGGTTTAAATGAGCTAGTGTGTGTCAGGCTGCTTGGGAAAGAGCCTGGCGCAAAGTCATAGAATGATAAATGTTCCCTGTTACTATTACAAGGCGTATATGGAGGCACTGGGGGTGTGGTTGTGAGTGAAAGAGGAGTCAACGATGGGGGGGTGCATTCTGCTCAGAAGCAACTAGGAAGAGAACCGAGAAGTGGGGACGGAGCGGTAGGAAGGGGAACTCTCCATCCCTGCAGTTTCCCTCCAAGTCGGCGGTGCGCCTCTCTCCGCCTCTCTCGCACACGTCAGGCTGCACGCAGGTGGGTGGAGTGGTTCAATCTGATGGCTGAGTTTGGAAGGAAGACTGGGTTGGGTTAGCTCAGCCCCTTCTGATCACTCTCTCCCTGGGGAGCCAGCAAAGAGCCTGTGCTGTCAAAGCTTTTGACTGACAAGCTTCAAATCAATGCCCTGCCCTTGAGCTGACTTCCTGTGCTGGCCCTGGACTGCCTGTCACGGGAAGGTGAGCCTGGCTCGTCCTGGAGTTCAGTACCAAGAACCTCACTGCTTCATCACTGGCTTTCTTGGTCCCCATTCGTTTTCACCATTTCTTTTTTAACCTCCTTATTTGTCATTTGTATCAAGACACAGGCGAGGGTGGGGTGGGTATAGCTCAGTGGCAGACCACATGCTTAGCATGCACAAAGTCCTGGGTTCAATCCCCAGTGCTCCATTAAAATTAAAAAAAAAAAAAAAAAAAAAAAAAAAAAAAAAAAAGACATAGGTAGAGAGTACTGTTGTGTTCCTCAGGATTTCTGAGCTCCTGGGTAGAAAAGGCTACCACATTTCCTGCCCGTGTCACTTCCCCCTTCCCTGCCTCTCCATCCCATCTACAGGCTAAAGACCCATCCGCGTCCCACTCAAGCTCCGTCCTCCGGCCTGAACCTCAGTCGTGCTTATCCATCTGCCTCCTTAAATAAACCGCTCCTTGAACCAATCTCTGTATTTCTTCAGAGTTGTATTTCTACCTGAAACGTGTGTTCAATAATCACTTAATTGGTCTTTGCTCACCCTCACAAGAATCTAAGTCACATGAAAGCAGAGACTTATTTCTATTCAGTGTGTCCAGAATAGTGCCAGGCACGGGGAAAGTCTTCAAAAATATCTGTTGAATGAACGAATGGAATAAGCAAGCAGGCCTGATGGGGTGGTTCTGAACTAGAGTCCATGCCCCATCCACCGCATGCGAGGAGACCCCTGCTTGAGCTCATGAGGGACTCTAGTAACTTCCTGTAATTCTTCATGTTAAACCCAAAATCTGGATTTTATAAGGTAAACTCTCCAGGTTATTTTATTTTATTTTTAATTAAAAATGACCACTTACTATCTCAAGTGCAGTCTACGGGCATTTCATAGAAAGTCAACAAATAGAGCTAAACAATAATAATAATAAAAAAAAAAAAGCTTCAGACTCCAACCTCTGTTAACACTTAATGCTTCTAGACCTGTTTCTCTGTGCCTACATAAACATCCGTGGTTTTTTTTCCCACCAAAAGGAGATCATGCCTAATTTAATGAGTTAGTGATCTCCACCTTTCCATTTCAGTAACTTTATTTCTCATCTAGGACAACTCCATATTCAAGTTTCCCCACTGACCCCCTAGAAAATGTCTTTGTAGCTGGTTTATCCAAACTAAGATGCAGTCAAGGCCCAGGCATGGAATGTCGCTCAAGTCTTTTCTAGTCTAGCACCATCCCTTTTTTCTTTCTCCTTGCCTTACAGAGCCCCGGCCAGTTGTCCCCTAGAATGTCCCTTTTGGGGGATTTATGTGGCTGTTTTCTCATTCTCCAGGATTTTAGATATTAAAAGGTAATTTTTTTCTTTTTCTTAATTAAGTATAGTCAGTTTACAATGTTGTGTGAATTTCTGGTGCACAGCATAATGTTTCAGTCATACATGTACGTACATTTATTTCTTTTCATATTCTTTTTAATTATAAGTTACTACAAGGTATTGAATATAGTTCCCTGTGCTGTACAATAGAAACTTGTTGTTTATTTTATATGAAGTAGTTAGTATCTGCAAATCTCGAACTCCCAATGTATCCCTTCTCACCCTCTTTCTTTTTTAACTGAAATATACTTGATTTACAACGTTGTGTTAGTTTAAGGTGTATAGCAAAATGATTCAGATATATGTATATATTCTTTTTTGGATTCTTCTCCATTACAAGCTATTATAAGATATTGAATATAATTCCCTGCACTACACAGTGGGTCCTTGTTGTTTATTTTGTATATAGTCATGTCTATTTATTAATCCCTTTTTCCTAATTTATCCCTCCACAGCCCCTCTTTCCCCTTTGATAACCATAAGATTCTTTTCTATGTCTCTGAGTCTGTTTCTGTTTTGTAAATAAGTCCATTTGTATCATATTTTAGATTCCACCTATAAGTGATAGTGTATGATATTTGTCCTTCTCTGTCTGACTTTCTTCACTTAGTATGATCATCTCTAGGTCCATCCGCGTTACTGTAAATGGCATTATTTCATTCTTTTTATGACTGAGTAGTATTCCACCACATGTACATCACATCTTCTTTATCCGTTTATCTGTTGATGGACATTTAGTTTGCTTCTGTGTCTTGGCTATTGTAAATTGTGCTGCTGTGAACACTGGGGTACATGTATCTGTTAAAAGGTAATTTTTGAAAAATGAAATCATTGTGCAGGACAGATGGCACCTGTCTGCAGGCTGAATTCAGCCACCAGTGGCCACACTCTGACATGAAGGCTGGGCAGGGACCCACCTTGCAGTACTGTGGTCCCTGGGCTTGAAAGTTTGATTCCCTGTAGCACAAACAAGAAGCTGTTGAAAGATTCCAAGAAGGTGAGCATTTCTATGAGTGCAACTTAAAAAGAAAAAATTCTACACATAAGTGATGCTACATAGTATTTGTCTCTGTCTGGCTTATTTTACTTGGCATAATGCCCTCCAGTTTCATTTATGTTGTTGCAAATGGTAGGTTTCCTCCTTTTTCATGCCTGAATGATATTTCACTGTTTGAAAAATATGTATATTATAAATGTAAATTTTCCACTGTTTATTAAATATACTTATTAAACATATTTTCTTTATCCAATTATTCCTTGATGGACACTTAGATTGTTTGCAAATCTTGTCTACCGTGAATAATGCTGCTGTGAACATGGGAGAGCAGATATCTTTTCGAGACAGTGATTTCATTTCCTTCAGGTGCTATTGATATAGTGATAAATGAAAAATTTGCCCAGTTTCTTATGCTTAATAGACTGTGTTCTAGAAGCTGGGCTTTCTAACTCCCATTTCATTCCCCTTTTCATTCAATGCTATATATGGAAAATTAGATTACTCAAAGCAAAAAAAAAAAAAAAATTTTTTTTTAAACAACCTGGATATTTGTATCAGCTTAACTCAGTTTCTGCTGTAATCTGGAAAATCAAGTTTTTTTTCAGAAAATGTCAGATTTATTCAGGTTTCACAGACACATTCACTTCAAATTTTTTTTAATTTCAGAGTTCTTTATTTTTTAGTTAAAGTATAGTCAGTCTACAATGTTGTGTCAATTTCTGGTGTTTCATCATGTTCCAGTCATACATATACATACATGTCATCACTTCAATTTTAAAATTTCATCAATCTTAGAAAAGGGCAACATAGTGAAAAAAACTCACAAACTATATTCTTGCCAGATTTATACCTAAATTTTACTGAAATATTTTAATAACTTTTCTTCTGTTAATAAAATTAAGACATGATAATTATAGAACATTTAAAAAATATGAAGCAGTGCAAAAACTCAAAATAAAAATCACTCAAAATTCTACTCCTACCCAGCTAATGCCTTCTACAGTTTGACACTATCCCTTTCAAGGTTTTATATCCATATGAAAATATTTTTGTTTTCATATTGCTCTCTGATTTTTATATTGTTCTCTGATTTTCTTTAAACTTTTTATTTTATTTTAAATTTAATTAATTTATTTTTTAATAGAGGCACTGGAGATTGAACCGAGGACCTCATGCATGCTAAGCATGCACTCTATGGCTGAGCTATACCATCCCTCCAATGCTCTGATTTTCCACATACATGGCAGATACTACTGGCTTCTTATACAACAACCATTCTATTCTTTGCTCACAGAACCCTGACTCTTTTTAGAGTCAAAGGGAAGGCTGGACCATCCCTTGTCTCAGAAGGTAAAACTCAGTTACTTTAACACACAAATCTCAGTGTTCTATTTTCCTTACCAGTGATCAGTTTAGAATGAGATTTCTCAACTTCAAAACTTTTGACATTTGGGGACAGATAATTCTTTGCTGTCGAGGACTGTCATGTGCATTGTAGAATGTTTAGCAGCATCCCTGGCCTCTACTCACTAGATGCCAGTAGTAACATCCCCCACACACCCCAGCTGTGACAACCAAAAATGTTCCAGACATTGTCCAGACATTGCCAAGTGTTCTGTGGAAAGCAAAAATGCACCTGATTAAGAACCACTGTGGGGGAGGGTATAGCTCAGTGGTAGAGTGCTAGAGTGCATGACTAGCATGCATGAAGGTCCTGGGTTCAATCCTCAGTACCTCCACCAGAAGTAATAAATAGATAAACCTAATTACTTCCCCCCTCAAAAAAAATTAAAAATTAAAAAAAAAAAAGAACCACTGGCTTAAGAATAAGCAGGTAATACAGTTCTGGCCAATGAGTCATGCTATTCTGTGACTACAGAATTCTTCTTAATGACTGTATAGTATTCCATGGTGGAAATAGACCATCATTTATATAACCAGTCTGGTTATGATGGATATTAATTTCTTTTTCAGTTTTCTGTTGTTACATATTACCATGACTATCTGTGCCCTTATAAACTTGCACACATGTGGGAATGAATTTATAGAATAAATGCCTAAAAGTGGAGTTTGTGGAATTTGTGAATTAAAGACTATACATGGTTTACATTTCAATAGACGTCTCCCTTCAAAAAAGTTCCAAAAAGTCAACTCTAGTTTATCCACTAAATATATGTGTCCATTTCCATAGACCTCCACTAACTCTAGGGAGAAAATCCATTTAAAAATATGTTTTGCACTTCACACATTAAAAAAAAAAGTTATATGTTTGTTGAAAACTCTCAGTTTTCTTAGTAATGGAATAATGTTCCACTGAATAGAGGTACCACAATTTATTTATATTCTCCAGATTTGAATACTCAGTTGATTTTTATTTGGTACTGAAGTTCTTTTTGGTCTTTTAAAATTGAGTGCAAATATTTTTCATAATTGTGAAAAATCGCTGGCAGATTTTTTTTAATGTTTAATGTTAAGAAAATCTGTCATCTGTTGTTGGATTTTATGATTATTTAATCTGTGTTTCTATAAAATAATCTTCCTCCACGGATGACTTCTTCACTAGACACAGTGAGCCCATGAAAAAAGTTTTAATATCTCTTAAAATCAAAAGAAAAAAGTGATCTTTTAGGTTGAAGAAAATGTTCTATTTAATGTTAATGTATTTATTTTTATACTGATGCAATTATAAAATGTAATTTATTTTATCTTATTTTTTAATGAAAGTCATATATTATGACCCTGCTCAGTTTTAGCGTATTTGTTCAAAATACATGGATCAAGTCTGGCTTTTTTAAGGCAAAATAAGTGGAATGCAAGTAGCAACTTGAATCCCAATGTGTAAAATATTCAGTTTTCCCTCAATAATGACCAATTTTCAATTTTGAAATGTAACTCAGTAAAGGGAGATGAGACATACTTCACATCACTTTTCCTAAAGGATGATGGTCAGCCGTCAGCAAAACACTGAGCGGAAAACAAAAGAAACATTTTTCACTTAGTCTCCCCTTTGTTTTATTTTTGTTGTTTGGCATCATTTTATTAGTAATAGATGTGTTCAGTGTTCACCTCTCCCACACATTGCTTTAGTGTGATGCTTTTTATTTAAATAAAAATGTATTTTAGGGGAGGGTATAGCTTAAGTGGTAGAGTGCATGCTTAGCATGCATGAGGTCCTGGGTTCAATCCCCGGTGTCTCCTCTAAAAATAAATAAACCTAATTACCCCACCACCACCAAAATAAAACAATTCAATAATACAATAATAAATAAAGTATAAAAAATAAAATGTATAACACCAGAAATTGACACATTGTAACTAGCTATACTTCAATTTTTTAAAATGAATTTTATTTTATTTTTTAATCTTTTTAAAGGTGTATTTTATTTTTACAACTTTGGATTTATTCAGAACATTCTGGGTTTTATTCGTGCATTTATCCAACAAATTTAAGTGCAAACATGTTTTAAGGGCAAAACGTTTAAGTACAAAATGAGAAAAGCCAGGCGAGGAACATTTGGAAGCAGATGGACAGATGTGGATGATTTGGGGGTGTCTTTGGAAAGTTAAATATGAAGGAAGAGTTCCCAGCATCAATTATTTGTAGTTGGACAGAGGAAACAGAGAACAGGAATCGAGCTGATGGCAGGTGAGCTGGGCGTAGAACCTCTGATGGTTAAGCTGAGGAGGCGCTGGTGCCTCTCACAGCTGCTTTGTGCAGGTAACTCGGTTAATGACCTGCCTCCTTCCCTGGTGTTAGAACACTTTCGGTTACAGTATTGCGGTGAATCATTTCCTTCCAAGGCTCAGGGTGATCTATCACCCCAGCACCTTGCCTAGATTTTAACAAATACAAGCAGAAAAGTTTCCTCATTCCAGAAATGCAAAACAAATTACATAAGAAATGTGTTCTTAAAAAATCTTCATAAAGGTGTAATGACTGGAGGAAAAATTATGTATGGGAAAGCAGATCTCAAAAAAAAAAAAAAAAGGTTGTCAAAGAAAAGAGGTTTCTCTTCCCTTGTCTAATTTATAACAGTGACATTTCTTTCTGAAGTCAGGAACTGGGGTTGGCGGGGTGGGGTGGCTGAGTGTATTTTCCTTTGCTGAGCCTGCAGGATTTCAGTGGGGACGGACAGAGCAGGAATAAGGATGATGTGGAAATACTGGCCCTTGCCTATTTCTTGCTCTACAGGAGTTTTTGGTTGCCAAATCAATACCTTGGTTGTCCTTGAAAACCCCCGAAAGGTCTGTTTTAATAGCTTGCCACACGGGTGAAATTACACTGATTACTTAGCAAAGCTTCACGTTTGATCTTCTGATCTAGTTAGGGACGTGTGACAGAGAGCCGGTGGCCCGAGAGATCATTAACAAATTAAAAGAAGAAGGAAGGGAAAACTGCAAGTTACAGAAATACAGGAAGTCTGAGGTTTGTCAGTTGTTGAAACATTTGATATTGTCCTTTGAGAGTCACAGAGCTCTGAGGGCTTTCTTTGGATGACAAAATACTGACATTTAAAAATAACAACAGCAGCAGTGGCAAAATCACACACAACACTGTTCAAACTCAGGAGCCGTGGATGGAGTCCAGCTTCATGACTGGTGGCTGGCGCTGGTTCCACTTCACTCTCCTAAGAGATACGTCCGCTTAAAGATGGTTCTCTTTCCCACTTACACAAGAAAGAAATGTAGGGTTTTCTTCACAAGTTTTGCACTCGTTAGAAAGTGTGCTTTTTAAACTTTTATTATTATTTTTTATTTAACAGATTATTTTTCAGAATGTAAGAATACACAGAAATTGAACACAGAGTACAGAAAGTTGCCACATAGCCTCCTCCCCCTCCCATACAATGTCCCTATTATTAACAGTCTTCCATTAGTGTCCCACATTTGGGACAAATGGTGAACCAATATTGATACATGGTTATTAATTAAAGCCCACCGTCTATATTAAAGTTCATTCTTCATATTGTGCAGTTCTATGCCTTTTAAAAACTGTATCGCAATGCGTATCCACTGTTACAGAATCACACAGAACAGTTTCACTGCCCGAAAACCTACCCTTTCTGTTCCAGCCAGCAACCCTTCTAAATTCCGTACTTTCAATGTAAGTACTATTTTTTTTCCCTTCTCCAAGGGGCTTTTATTTTAGGACTAGAAGAGAGCTGATTCTCCTTTTTGGCAGAGACCCACAGAAAGTCTCTTTGGCTGCAGTCTTGCATATGCCTAGAAAATGCCCTCTCCTAGTGTTGGTGTTTCTGCCCAGGACAGGAAGTTACCAAAATACCAAAACTTGCTTTGCCAAATACCCAAGAGGAAGCCCCTTTCCCGGAAACAGTAGCACAAACAAGCAAGGAGCTGGGATGGGTGTGTCTGCCCCTCCCCTCCACTCGCCCTCACCCTGGTTTACATTTGCACATACTGATTATCTTATTAAGCTGCTGAAACACAGGATTGCTTCCTGCTGGTCTCTTGAAGATGTGACGTCTTGCTCCCAAGTCCTCTCTGTTACTACGCGCATGTCAGTGTTGACTCTTAAGGCTGTGACTGAGACTTCTAAAGGCTTCTAAACTGAAAGTTTAGTGGGTAGACTGCTAGGTTTTTAGGTAGAGAATGCAGAAGGTAAAAAGTAGAAAATGATCACACGTTATGCATGCTGTTATTAAGGTAGTCAGCAAATATTTGAGTGCCCATCACGTGTCAGGCTCTGCTCAAGGGCAGGACAAAGCTCTTGCCCTCAGGGAGCCTGCGGTCTTGTAGGAGAAGACAAATACTGAACAGAGGAATTTACAGACAGGAAGACAATAAAACAGGGTCGTGGGGTGGTGAACAGTGAGCTGTTTGGGTTAGGGAGTTGGGGAAAGTTCCTACAAAGCTGGTGTTTGAACAGAGCCCTGAGTGAAGTGGGCCAGCAAGCAGGCAGATTTGGCAAATAGAGGGTTCCAGGCAGAAGTGGGGGCAGACAAGGGGCCTGGGACTGGATGAGCTGGATCTGTTGGAGGCAAAGGAAAACCGGTGCAGTTAGAGCTGGTAGGACAGAATGTGAGGAAGTTGATAGGAGTTGTGGTCAGAAAGGGTGGACGCTGTAGGAATTTAGGGTTTATTATGAGCAAGATGAGAGCCCCCCCAGGGAGGCTGTCTGTGGGGTAGGGGGCATCCAGTGAGTTCTGTTTCATCTCGTCTGTCATTACTCATTGGCTCAGCGATCTCATTCAGATCTCGATGTAACCGTACGGTGATGACACCCAAACGTGCATCTCCAACCAAGCCTCCCCCAGCTCTTCACGTGACATCTCCCCCTTCAATGTCAAAACCATCTCAAATGTAGCGGAACTCGAACTGAGCCGTTCCTCTTTCCCCACTCAACCTGCTTCTCCCAATCTCCCTCACTCTTTTAAAGAAAATTTCAGGCTTCTGTTGGCTCAGGCCAAAAACCTTAGAGTCATCCTTGACTGCTTCTTTCATTCAGCTACTGTTTCTAATTCAGAGCAAATCCCATTGACTCTACCTTCAAAATGTGTTAAGAATCCCACTAGAGGAATGTAACCAATATTTTGTAATAACTATAAAAGGAGTGTAACCTTTTACAATTGTATTGAAAAATAAATATAATTACAGACCAAAAAAAAAAAAAAAAAAAGTCTCACTAGATAATCTTAGCAATTCTGTCATTTCCCTGATCCAAACCCTCATCATCTCTTAGCTAGGTTATTAGAATGACCTTATAACTGTTTCCATTCTTGCCCCCTCCCCTGACTTTATTCTTTTTATTTTATTTTTTTTTAAGGAGGGAGGTATTAGGTTTACTTATTTAGTTTTTTAGAGTACGTACTGGGGATTGAACCCTGGACCTTGTGTATGCTAAGCATGTGCTCTACGAATTGAGCTATACCCTCCCCACTCCAACTTTATTCTTAAAATAGGGAGATCTGTTAAAATAAGCCAGACCATGTCACCCCTCACCGCAAAACTGCCAAGGCTCCCAAAGGCCTTACGGTGGACTGCACATGATGTGGTCCCCGGGTCCCTGTGCTTTCTGACCTCACCCACTCTGCTTCATTCACAATGAGTCCCTTGTCCTGCTAAGAACACATCAGACATGATCCTACCTCAGGGCCTTTGCATGTGCGGTGATACTTGGATATTCCCTCAGAGACATGTGTGACTTGCTCCTTCACCTACGTCAGGTCTTTTTTTTTCTGTCAAAGGCCAGAGAGTCAATATTTTAGGCCCTGTGAGCCATGGGGTCTCTTTGGCAACACGAAACCCTGCTTTTGTCATGCAGAAGCCGCCATACACAATAAACAAAGAAGCAGAGCTGGGACCCAATAAAACTTTATTTATGGTCACTGACATGGAATTTCCTATGAGTTTCATGTGTTCCCAAATGTTCCTCTTTTGATTTTTATTCCAACAAGTTAAAACTGAAAGGGCCGTTCTTAGCTCACAGCTGTACAAAAACAGGCCGTGAGTCCCCGCCCGGCATGTGGACCCCTGCCTTACAGAGTACCTCCCGGCCACCCTCTCCAAAATTACATGTGCACGCACACACAAACACCCTCTCCCTTTTTTTACATCCTTCTCTCTTAGTAGCATATCACCATCTGGCTCTCTCTGTATCTAACTTACTATCTTGTTGATTTTATCTTATTATTATTGTTATTTTTTTTCATCTCTCCTCCCAAACCTCTACCTGTAACCTCTGTGAGGACAGGGATTTTTGTCTGTTTTGGTGCATCGATGTGTCCTGAGGTCCCTAAGTCCCCGGCATGTACAGGGAGCTCAGCCCGAGGCACTTCCGTGAGAGAGTGGCACCTGGGAGCAAAGACTGTGGGGAAATTGGGGGAGTGGACACTCCAGCTCTGTCCCCCAGGGGCAGGGGGAGAGGAGGCCACATCTGCTGAGCACACGCTCTGCAGAAGCATCGGGCTTCAGGCTTCAGACGTGCCAGCTGTGAAATACCTTCCAGCTGAGAGGAGGGCTTGGCGCAGGAGCCAAGATGTTTGTGGACAATGATGCAGAGGGCTGGGCAGGGATGGACTTCAGTTCCCAGACCTGGGTCTGCCGCAGAGCAACCCGACAGAGTTTTCCAGAAATCGAGTCTCTGGGGCAGCACGCTACACTCACCAAAATCAGAATCCCTTGAGAGGCAGACAGTTAAGAGATGAAAGCCAGACTCCACCAAACACTGACCAAATGACCTTGGCCGAGTTACTTAACCTTCCTGAGCGTTGCCTGCAACACAGAGATTGTAATTACCTCACAGAATTGTCACGAGGATTCCATGAGCTCATGTAAGTGAATCTGTCAGCACAGTGTTTGGCACACTGTTTGCAATAAATAACAGCTATTATTTACTCTTTGTGAGAAAGACACACTCCTGGGGGAATAAATAATGGAAAGATAGATCAGCAAAAATAAAGCAAAAACTAAGGTCTTTCTACTTCCCCAAAATAACTACTGATAAGGTTCGGGTGCACAGCCCTCCAGATGGTGAGCTCTCTGTGTGCCTTTTAACACAATACTGAGAACTGGGCTGCCTGTCATCTTAAACTGCACCAAGGAATCAACCCTGAAACTGATCAAGGCTCTAAGTCTGACTCCTGGTTCACAGGAAGCACAGACAACAAAGAAACATGTGAAAGGACAGAAGGAGTTGGAATCAGCAGAATTTAAAAAGCGGGAGTGTCTGCAGGACAAACACCCCAGTTTCTTCAACAGATAAATTGCAGGGAGAGAAAAGGGTCGGGGCGTCCTGCAGAGCAGCGCTATCTAATAGAACTTTCTGCGATGATGGACGTGCTCACTGCACTGGTTCACTGGCAGGCACTAGCCATCTATGGCAATTAAACCCTTGAAGTGTGACTTGTGTGGCCAAAGGACTGAATTTTTAGTTGTATTAATATTAACGTGTCTAAATAGCCCCATGTGACGTGTGGCTACTGTGCAGGTATAGGTTACAAGGAAATTGGAGGCATGTCAGCCAACTGTGTTGTAAAGACTTTGGATTCGTAGTCAAACAAATGAACTTAAAAAAAAAAAAAAGAAATCTATGAGACAATTTAAACCCTGGCGAAAATCTTTGATGATATTACAGACATTGCTAATTGTGTAATGCGTGATAATGATATTGTGGTTATGCTTTTTAAGGAAGTCTTTATCTTTTAGAGATACTAAAATGCTAATAGATGAAATTCTATGATATCTAGAATTTTCATCAACGTAACATGGCGGAGGGAGTGGTGTGTCCATGATACAGAGGTGCATGAGTTCACAGCTGTTGATGCTGTAAATAGAGGTGCCTCATTCTCTTTTCTCCACTTTGGTTTTTGTTTGAAATTGTCCATAATAAGAAAACTTTTGTAAAAGCCACTTAATCAATGGGGTTTATGTCTGTGTTTTCTTCCTTAAGGAGTTCCATTATAAGTGAACACTGACATTTATAAATGAAAAGCTATCAAGTCTAAAAGTGTTATTAGGGTTTTAAGTAGAAGGTAAAGCAGTGCTTTTTACAAAAATCATGGCTAAGCCCATGTTGCCACCTTCCTTCAAGGGGGCTGGAATCATTCCCATTTTGATACCATGAAGGGTGTTCACATATCAAACTGAACTGCCAGGACAGAGACCACTAGTTGTTCCAGTATCTGTATCTGCTTCTCCCTCAGCAATAAAATCTCCAGCTTTTAGTTGGAATGTGGCCACCCCGATAACAGGGTATGTTTCCCAGCCTCCTTTATACTTGAGGGTGGTTGTGTGACTACACTCTGACCAATAGTTTGTAAGGGGAAGTGGTATCTGTGACTTCCTGGAAGTGTCTTTAAAGAGGCATATCTCCTTTTCTGACCTCCCCCAATTCTTCCTGCTTTCTGGAATGTAGTTAAATGGCTGGAGCTTGAGCAGCCATGTTGGATCATGAGGCAGAAGCCATATGAAAAAAATGGTGGAAGCACTAGATAGAAAGAGCCCAGTTCCCACATGATGGAGTCCTACACAGCCATTGACTACCTCCAATTCCCTATATTGGAGGGAATTTTTTTTATCAATTCCCTAATATTTATTGAGTATCAACTCTGTAGGTTCTATCATGTTAATTGCTATGAGAGAAACAAGATAAAAGTTGTAGATTCAGCATATAAAGGGTTTTTTGATTTAGCTGAGGGAAAGATACACAAAATATAAGATGATTAATTAAGATGTGATAATAAATAATAATACCAGCTAGCATATACTGAGCACTTAGTATGTGCCAGATAAAGTTCTAAGCACTTTACACGTATTAACTAGTTCAGTCCTCACAGCAAGATGGAGAGTTATCATCATTCCCATTTACAGTTGAGAAAACAGAAGCACAGAGAGGTTAAGTAAGTTGTCCCAGGTCAGACCACTTATAAGCTGTGGACACAGGACGAACAGATGGTATTGATTAGGAAGGATTTGGAAGGATCCTCCTTCCTTTCTCAAGGGCTAGGATCAGCTGGCAAATCTTTGTAAAGAAGATCTTGATTCATTCAACACATATTTATCGAGTGCTTGCTGTGAGGCAGAGAATGGAACAAGCCTGGGGCCTAAATTCTGGAGGTTATTAAGAATGAGTAAGTTGTGATTTGAAGGCAAGGCTGCCATGTTGCACAACTCCAAGGCACTGCTCCATGAATGGTCCCCGCTGGAGTCGTGTGAAGCCACAGCAGTGACCCTGAGTTTGAGACTCACAGGCTGAACGTGGCCACAGATACATTTTGGTAGGAGTGTGGTTTTTAAGAAAGTTGAGAGACTTCACATGAAAACGCTGGTATCTGGTTTCTTTTGAAATAGTGGAATATTCGTCAATATTAGACCAGAATTTCCGCACCTCAGCATCTGGCTGAGGCTGAGTATGGCTGCCTCATGTTTCCTCTCCTTGCCACAGTTTTCTGCTCTCCTTGTTATGAGTGGGGTACGGTTACTGGAGGCCCCTACGTGACATGATGCAGTCAATTTCACGTGCCTTGTGCTGCAGACATGGAGTGGGATGAGAGATGAAAATCACAGTATTCAGTTTTATTTCTCCCCTCACCTCCCAGTTACCAGAAGAGAGTATCTGAAATGAAAATCTTCTCAAATATTCTTATAATCAGACATAAAGCATTTGAGAGACTTCCGAACTATAGCCCTAGTGATGACAACTTGATTTTCCTACCTAGCTATCAAATCTCCGTATCAGAGAAACCAAGAAAACTTCTGAAAGGCAAAGAAGTTGGTTCATTCAATTTGCAGAAAACGTGAGCGTTTTCTTCTTCTTTCAGAGGTATCCCCAACTCCTAACAAACAAAAATCTAGATGTTCATTAGCATGAAAAAAAATAATAAAAGTAGACACTCATGCACACTTTTTAAATCAATAAGACAAAAATCAATATATCGGAAAGGCTTATCTCCTCTTGGAAGCAAACTAGGAATCAGGAAAAGGAGGGGCGAAAAACAGACCCATGTTTTTCTTTGTTGTTTGTGAGCCCAGCATTGACTGACCACTGCTTCAGTTCACACTATTCTCCCCCAGGCCAGAATTTCTCTAACCTCCTTGTCAACTTTTAGCTCCTCACATTTCCATGCTCCTTCCTACCCTAGGGCCTTTGCATACTCTGTTCCCTTTGCTTGAAATCTCTTCCTTTGTCTAATTTCTCCTTGCTCATTCCCCTCTACAGTGCCTTTAGTATAGCTGATTTCTATTTACCCTTCAGGTCTCAGCTCAACTGTCCCTTCTACCTGGAAGCCTTAACTAACTTTTTACCACCCCTAGGGTTCCTTTTATATATATATGTATATTCCTATAGCACCAGGGCCGAGTCATGACTGCTGTGGGCCCAAGGTATTTTTGCCTTTGTGGGCCTCTTCCTCCATGAAAGGATATTAAAAATTCTATTTTGCAAGTGTGCAAATATATAAATGAATAAAGATGAATACAATCCAGGCTGAACTGATGATATTTTCATGATTGTGATACAATTCATAATATTTTCATGATTATTACATCCATCTTTTCTTCTGGCTTTCAAAGAAAGGACAATAAAAACATTTCTGAGGGGCCCCTGGAAGTACTATTCCTCCAGCTCCTGGTGTGGAAGCTGGCCTTCACAGCACTGTGAAATTTTTCTCCTGAGCACTTACTCCAATTGTAGTTACATACTTTCTGCAAGTTGCAGGCTGAGAACGTCTGAATCCCCTGGGGTGACATGCAGAGTATGAGACCCCCCTAGTCCCCAGGGAGGGGCTGGCCAAGGGGCCAAGGCCACCCTGCATTTTTAATCAAGCCTCTGGTCATTCTAATGCTTACAAATGGCTGATCTCCACTGGGCTTTTCGCTGTTTAATGTCTGGTTGCCTGACTAAAACTTTGACTCAAGTTAAGACCATTTTTTTTGAGTATGCAATTCTGTATTTCTGTCCCAGCATAGGTCCTGGCAGACAGTAGGTGCTCAATAAGTTTTCAGTGACTAAGAAAAGAGGAAAAAAAAAAGGGATGTACCTGGGCGTATTTTGCAAGGCTCCCCCTTTAACAGGGCTGTGGGAAAGTAATGATATTTTCAAGGACCTTGTGAGTCTTATATATCAATGTACCCCTTCCCTTTCTGCCTAGAGGACTGCCTGGTAGAGCAGGTCTACAATAAAGATATGCTGGTGAACAGTCGTGCACTGTGCAAAATTTGCATGTATTACACACATTCATGATTTTACTCCAATTACAGATTAGTCATTTCATAAATCTCTTTTTTATCTATTTGAATCCGAGACTTGAAAAACATCCTGTATGTGGTGGATAGAAGGCTACTTCTCCCTGGAGAAGGGACTGGCATAGGCTTTTGCATTCATGGTGTTTGGCTGTAGCAGTATAACTCTCTTATGTGCAGTAAGAATTACAAAGTTCAGGGGGAAGGGTATAGCTCAGTGGTAGAGCACATGCTTAGCTTGTGTGAGGTCCTGGGTTCAATCCCCAGCACCTCCATTGAAAAACAAATACATTTAATTACCTCCCCCCCAAAACAAAAGCAAACAAACAAAAAATCTTAAAGTTCACAGAAAATGAAATCATTTCTTGGGATTTACACTGAGTTCACCTTAAGATGGGAGCCTTCAGGTCATTTCATTATCCACGGAATGGAGAGCTTAATATACTCGTCATAGCAGTTGTATGTGCTATGGTTAGCAACTTGATAATAAAAGCAAGTTTGAATGACCTGTGTAAGTTCTGCATATTTCAGTTGTGTCCCAGAGATAGCTTTTCTTCCTCTTGTTAAAACTGCGCTGCAATTTCCATAGAGTGGGTGCTGCATTTAAAAAAAAAAAGTGTGTGTGTATAAAAACTGAGCCCTTTTATTTTTTTCACTTCCCCTTTAGAAGGAGGAAGAAATTTATCATGAGAACAGAACTGATATTAGGAATCTGGTCCAAAAAAGAAGCTTCCAGGGAATGTTGTGAAGTCCATGTAGGTAAAATTTGACTTAATATATCTTCAATTTCATCATGAATGATGGGTCATTTCAGAATGAGAGCAATAAAGAACTGTGAATTATCCAAGAAAAATGATACTTTTTTTCTACTCATGGTTTGCATTATTGCTATCCAAACTTGTTTCATAAAAGATGACATATTTTCCATATTACACATGCTTGAAGATTGAAAGATATTTCTTGTATATTTTTAAATGTACAAGAAATATTTATATATAAATATATTTCAATATGTATTTAAAGTATATAAAAGCTGACACAAAACTTTCATTTGAGTAACTAGAAAATATAATTAAGCAAAATATATATTTTCTCAAATATTATGGATAGACTGAATTTGTCATTTGCTTGGTTCTGTTTGTTTTTTCTTTTTGGTCTGTTTCCAGTTTGCTTGTTCTTTTTTCTTTTTAATTTCTTTACTTAATTTTTTTAATGGAAGTACTGGGGATTGAACCAAGGACCTCCTGCATACTAAGTGTGCACGCTTCCACTGAACTATAACCTCCCCCCTTAGTTTGTTGATTGCTGTTTTTTTTAAGATGGTAACTACAAGTCCTTCAGCTAGTGAATACAATCCTCCACATTTTAACATTTTTTAAGTTAAAGTTTTATAAGCATCTCAAATGAATTGAAATAAATCTGCTTGTTCAAAGCCAAAGTGTCTAGTGCTTACTCTTAAACACACATCATATTTTCTAGCTGATCTGATTTAGCTAGGGAACTTCTATGTGTTGGTAATGGAACAAATTATTTGGCTCAAGGATTTAAAGGAAATGTTAAGGGGTAGAAATAAAGCTTGACGCAGATCCATGTCACACACCTTCCCTTTCTCAGTGGGTTCTGGTTCTCTATCGAATCCAAGTCTCTGCAGTGAGATTTTCCCGACTTTCACCTACACTCCTGTGACTTTAGAAAAAAAAAATTCTGCTTCTAGGACAAAGGTCAATGAGCTAACTTCATTGCAGGTTTGCAGGTTGCATTAATGCCTGGAGGCAGCAAAGAATAATGGGTCCGAGCCTGGTGCCAAAGCTGTGTGATCTAGGGCTGGTGGGTTAACATTTCTGTGCCTCTTTCTGCCTCTGTAAAGTGGCATCTGCCCCGTGGGGCTGTACTAAGGATTCACTGAGCTAGTAGATATAAAATGCTTAGAAGAGCACTTTGAGACAAGGTGAGCAGGATATTAAAATGTTTGCCACGATTGGATGAGAGTTGGTGACAGCTCCCCCTCCCCCCAATGGCTATGGCTCAGCAAATAAGAGTCTATTCCAGAGGGAGGGATCTGTAACCGTGGGGGAAAGCCATTTACTGAAAGAAACTGAAAGTTTTCTTTTATGTATTTTGAAAATGGGATCCTTCACCGACGACAACTCTTCTGCATAGTAAAAATGCCAGTAAAGAAGAGAAAATGCTGATTTCTCCCAGCCTGTGGCACCAGGGAGGAGGGACTTTCAGAGCCAAAGGGACTTTTAGCTGAGCAATAAAGCAATATTCCTGGCGAACACTGCCCTCCGCCCTTCTCCCCGTGATTGTAAAACTCCGTAACAGAATGTTCAAGGTCTCCTAGGTATTTTACAAAAACCACTTGAGAAAGACTGCCCCTGAATCATCAATTTTTAACCAGTGCTTACCAGGCATGTTCTAAATAAGTGATACCCAAATAACTGTTTCATGGCTTGTCGTGAAAACTCCGCAGTAGTTCTTCTACTGGTGTTAGCAACAACCATCCATTGTGTGAAGCACATCACGTGAGTTACACAAAAATGATAAAATAGTTTTTAAAAATAATTTCCCCCCTAGATGACAACAACAAAAATCATTGTGAAAAATGTGAAAAATAAACACACACACATAGAGGAAATTAAAAATTACGGGTATTGATTAGTAACATCTTAGTGGTCGAGAAAGGGTTATCAAAAAAATCCCTCAGATGTGGTGCAGAATCTGGGATTTTTTGGGGGGAGGGGTGTCAGGATAAAATAAGACCAAAATAAGTTCAAGGAGAAAAAGAGGAAGCTGTTGTACAAGAAAACCAGCATCGAGACCACTTCCTTCTCAAATGGGTTGTGAAAAAGGACCAGGATCTTCAAGGTGGGGAGAGAAACAAGACTTGAATATTTCTTGGGAATTCCGGGAGTTGAAAAGCACAGGCTTAACGTAAAAGCAACAGGTCTAGGAGCTTCCAGAGTCTGGACGTGCAGAGGGGAAGACGCAGACTCAGGTTACAAGGGACAAGGCATGCCCAGGAAAGACCAGTACTCTTTGCCAGGAGTCCTGGATTTAAGTTTGGGCGCTGCAATTAACTAACGTTGTGACCTTAGGAAGGTCAAGGTCTCTCTGAGTTTCCTAATCTGTGAAATAGGACACTTCCGCTTTCTACCTTGCAGAGTCATATTAAGATACTGTATCTATAAAATCCTTTTAGTGATACAATGCAAACGTATGGTATGGTATTTTCTTAAGGAGGCACAATTCCAAGCTTTTTTCTGTATTGTTTGGAGCCAAGCACTATTTCCTTGTCTATGTTATTGATCTACATGAACTTACAGTTGTCTGTAAAGAAGAAAGAGGCTGCTTCCCCAGAGCAGAAACTTGGGTGGTTTGATTCTTTTGTAAATTTATCTAAAGTCATATTTTTAAAAATAAGTACCTAGAAATACTCTTCCTCAGCTGTCCCGAGGTTAAAACCACCTCACTCACAGTTTATTCCTGACTCAAACATTTGTTGACTGTCTCTGGACACGGTTTAATGGCCTAAGCTTAAGCACTCTTGATAAATGGATCAAGAAGTCAGTATTTCCTCGCCAAACACATTCTCTTCTTCATTCCTTCTCTGGCCAAATTCTGTAGGGCTCTGGCCATAAATGTGTAATGCCTCCTAGGAACACGGGCCTGCCTATCTGCGGACCCACGCCCTTCTGCTGTTCCACATGAAACTTGGAGGCAGGCCAGGGTATGGCCAAATGACTGCGCCAGAACTAGTTAATCACAGGCCCTCCGGGGCCGGGGGGGGGGGGGGGGACGGAGGCCCCCCCACTCTGGACCCAGGCGGGCTGCGGAGGCACTTTCCAGCCGGCCCTTCTGGTGGGACAGTAACCCTTGGGGGCAGCATGAGTCTTTGCTAAATTACAGCAGGGCTGAGCTAATTCGGTGCCGGCTCCCTGGATTTAGGCCATGGTTACTGGTTGGCTTTTCTGAGCCTGCTTTTTGGCACAGGTAGGAAAGGAGGAGGGAAAAAAAAAATGGTGTAAGCAAGTTTCGAAATCTTAGATCATTTCATGAATGACTCAGTGTTTCCTTTTGGAAAAGTGCAATAATTGGCTTTCATTAATAACTTAGCTTTAAAAAAAAAAGTTCTAAATATTGAGGAGCGTTTTGTGCTATCTGAACGCAGCCATGCTCCGATCTTCATTTTTATAGCTTCCAGAGGAATTTCATTCACTTGATAACGTGTACTTGTTGAAAAATAAACTGTCACATACTTCCTCCTTCAAGCTTCCTGTTCTTTCTGAGAAAAGCATTGAGGTTGTCTTTTTCTCTCTCTTTCCTTTTTTTTTTTCCATTGAAAAATGCAAAATGAAAGGTACCAAATTAACCCGTTGTACAATTTAAACTTACACAGTGTTACGTGTCAGTTATACCTCAAGCTGGAAAAGATATTCAAAATATAAAGCTGTTACTCTTCTTTGTAAGACTGGTTATATTCAGACAAGAAGAGAATAACAAGTTCTTTATCTCTTCATAGAATGAAAAGGTCATACAGTATATTGCTTTAGTGTGTGAAATAAATAACTAAATCTGTTTCAAATATTATCTTTAACTCATTTGGACACATTTCAGTTTTAGAATTGAAAAAAAACGAGACAATAAAAACCTCTCTCTCTGCACAGAAAAAATCCTGAAGTTTTAACACAGAAGACACCCATTATTCCAGCATTAGTACAGTTGAATCCAGCTTCAGAGCTACAAACCCAGAAGACGTCCTGAATGACTCATTACTGGAATTAATGTTTCTAATGTTAAAGGTATGCAAATAGCGCTTAATCGGTGAAGGAAGACTCTGCAATTCAATAAATAAGGTTGAGAATGTTACTGTGGTTACCGCGGACTCTATTTGCATACAGGCTTATCTTGTTTTTAAAGCAGTAGGGAAAAAAAAAAAAAAAAAGAGGAGGGAGAGACAAATCCCAAGTTTCACCACAGGTTCTCAAAATACTATCTTACAATTAGGCTCAGGGGTCTAGGCCCTCTTAACAAGCAAAAAAAAGTGCTTAGTGTGGAAGAATCCAAAACACATAAGAAACATTTTCTCGAATGTAGAAAGCAAACAAGGGACTGGCCTCAGGTCATCTTACTGAGAAAATGACACAATCAAACTTTTTGTCACTCACATCTGGTGTGTTAGATCAGGACTGATTCTTTTACTACTCGGGTTTCAGGAGTCTGCCCTGTTCGAGTGGCTTGGGCTGATCACTGCGTGGGTCCCTGGTTAGTTCTCCAAGCCAGACAGACACTCACACTGAAATAGAATAAAGAGAAACCAAGAGAGGGGCCCCCGAGCAGATTCTCACGCTATGTATCAATCACAAATCTTGCAACGTTTAATTCCGTGAACTAAAGCCAGAATCACATGTCCTCACTTTGCAAGAAAAGCTCAAATTGTACATCTTTGTACATCTGTATAAGCACATATGATCCATTTTGTGCTCCGGAAGAAACTGCGCTCCCATGCAATTGCTCATCCATGCGGGGGGGGGGGGTGTGTGGAAATATTTCCAGGAAATAGATTAGGCAAAGTCCATCCTGACTCAGGAAGAGAATGGATTTCAAGCTTCAGAAAATGTCGAAATTACTCACACCCGCGGTGGAGGAGGAGGGAGCGGGGAGATGCCCTGATGGCGTGTGGCACCCACCACCCCCCGCAGGCAGCATGTCTCCCTCTGGACCTCAGCGAGCGAATCCGACATCCGTTCACCTTCCAGGGGCAGGGAATGCGTGAGAAAACGTTTGGAGGAGAAACAAATACAAATGCTGTAAAGATTCATTTCATAACCGTCTCCGGCTGTTTATTTTTACCTGGGTAGCTCATCCAGCTCTGGGGGCGTGGTCAAGGCTGCTCTGACAATGCACTCCTGGGCAAGATGGAGCAGGTGTCCTATTTTTAGTTCCTGTGCATCACCCCCCACCCCCACCCCGCCCCACCGCCACCGTGAAGTTTGATTCTGAAGTGGAAAGTGGGGAAAGGGAGGAATGGTGAGAAGCTGAGGCACTGAGAAACGGAGGTGCTTTGCTTCTTTTTAATGAGCTTGGTCCCGGAGGAATGTGATGCAGACGTATGTATTACTGTACTTCAAAAAACCTACATGTCTAGCTTCCTACTAAGTTCATACCTGCTTCTGGTACCAAACAAGAAGTACAAAGGGGACACAGAGAAAAAGCCTGTCCCCCTCCCACCGTGGTCCTCCAGCCTCCCAGGTCCCCTCCCTAGAGGTCACCACTGTGATCCAGAGTGAAGATTTTTTTTTAAAAGGAGATAATTACCCTGTCCATTTGGTTTTCCTTTACAATGTGAATACCTCTTTTGTGGTCTTTATTCTTGGACAATTTTCTCTGAAATATCTTAAGATACAAAAGGAAAAAAGAGTTTCAGTGGTATGATAGTTTTTACCTATTAGGGTTTTAATTTAACTGTCAGTGAAACCTTTTTTTTTTTTTTTCTGTTTCACTTCTCAGAGATATTCAGTACCATTCTGTGGGCCAAAAGGAGTTGGGCGGGAGTTGGGGGTGGGAGTAGGGGGAGCCAGTACAGCATTTGGATTTTATAAATTTTTATAAGAAAAAGAAAACAAGGCATGATTGAAGAAGCTAACATTATTTTTAACATATGGGAAAAACCTTCATTGTAATGATCAAGCAAAAAAAATAAATAAATAAAAAGGTAGACCCAAGTACTATGCCATTTTTAAAAAGCTTCGGGGAAACACACCAACGTAGGAACCGTGGTTGTTCCTGAGTGTCATGTATTGGGTTCGTGGGTGTTTTCTGCAGTTTTCAAATTTTCTGTAATGAACAGTAAGGCTTTCTTACTATAAAAATCAAAAAGTATCTTTTATGGGTTGTATATGGCGTGCTAGAATGTATCCTCTGATCTCTTCTCAGTGATGTTGTAAAATCTGAGAACTCTGGTATTTAAAACATGGCAGGTGCGTAGACCTAATAACAGTATTCTTCTAGCTTATTGTGGAGTTACCTCGAAAAATTCTGATTCATCTACTGTGGACTCTGTCCTATTTACATCTGTTCAACATACATTACATATAGTTTAACTGTGTAGATAACATTTCAGAGCCTATCCCCACAGTTGGGAAGCTGGTATTTTTAACACTACACAGGATATTCTGTATCAGGTCAGTAAATAGAAGTCAGACTTGAAGCCTGAAGATCTGGTCAACTTTTCTTGAAGGGTTGGTCTCGACACCTATAATAAGCCTGAGAATGGCTTACAGACACTCCATCTAATATTCTCTAAAGATCCCTAGTGGTAGCTTTTGGGCTTGATCCACTTAATGATTCATTTGTATTGTTATGTTATTTTTCAGTTGTATGCCTGTGTGCTTAAAGGAAAAAGGACAAAAATAAGTTTGAGGGAAAAAAAAAACATTTTAATTGCTTTCAAATGTTCCAATAAACCCAAACCCGTAAACTCTTGCTCAAGAATTTCCTTGCCAGATTATTACATACTTGCTTGCCAAGTCTCTCTAGTTTTCTCTTATTTTCTTAATCTTAGGAACTATAGAAAAGACTAAGCGTTGCTGGCTGGTCAGAAAAGGTAAATATTTTCAAAAGACTTCACCATTCAAATGCCATAGGAAAAAGCTGAAGAAAGAAATCAGATCTCTACTCTAAACAATTAATAGTTTAAGAATCAGAAAACAACAAAACAATCTTAAGCTCCCCAAAAGAAGAATTATGTATTTTTCCCCATTCATGTTTAATTTTGTTATCTTCAACTGTAGTTCCTACTGCAAACATCCCAACAAACGGCCAGTCTCTGTGACTAAGGAAATAGTCCAACTTCTGATCCACTGATAGGGGAAGAAATATCTGCAAGGCCAGGAGGCCTCGTAAGTCGCTATCTAACTGATGGTGGCACCAGCAACAGGCCTGGCTCGATGGTGCGGGGCAGTGCTTGTGCTCAGACCATTGCAAGTTTGCTAAGATTATGCCCATTCAGCAACTCCGGGTGGGCATCATTCTGTGTAACCAGGATACAAGGCAATTCTATGCAACCAGATACTGGATTCTATGTAACCAGAATACAATGGAATATACATGAGTGGTGCGTGCCCTGTGCTCAAAGCAGAAGCTTTGAATTATGACAAGTTAAAATTCCAGTGTTTCTCTGATGAATTGACAGTGTTTTGCTGGATATTTGAAAATGAAGAAAGACATAAAATCTTTAATACCTTGACCACAGGTGCTACTGTTATAGCACAGGGAACTATATTCAGTAGCTTGTAATAACCTATTATAAAAAGAAAAAAAAATATATATATGTATAACCAATCACTATGCTGTACACCAGAAACTAACACAACATTGTAAATCAACTATATATATATATTTTTTTTGGCGGCGGGAGGTAATTAGGTTTCTTTATGTATTTTTAAATTAATTTTTTAGTTTAATTTTTTAGTGGAGGTACTGGGGATTGAACCTAGGACCTTGTGCATGCTAAGCACATGCTCTACTGCTGAGCTATACCGTCCCCCCAACTATAATTTAATTTTTTTTTAATTTTTAAAAAAAGAGAAAAAAATCTTTAATAACTTGAAGAGGAGGGTGGAAATTGTTTTGTTTGTTTTTATTTGTGTTTTTAACAACCAAGTACAGTTGATTTAGTTCTAGGTATACAGCAAAGTGATTCAGATATCTATATGTATATATTCCTTTTCAGATTATAGGTTATTACAAGATATTAAATATAGTTCCCTGAGCTCTACAGGAGGTCCTTGTGGTTAGAAACTGTTTTTAATATACAGAAATGGAAGGAGATAAGACTTTAGAGCCAATTCAGGTAATCAGCGTTTTTCACAAGCAAAACTCACTTAGGTATGAATAATCTCCCTAAATTATTAATAAGGACAGTTTTATTTCAATCTTGATTTCTCTAAAGGTGACAGCAGACAGCTTCTTGGGTTCAGGACCCTCCTACAAAGTACTGTTTTATAAGCATTGTTTTCAAGATAACAAACAACCACAGAAAATCCATGACATCTCTATGTCTCCAAAAAGACACCATCATATCTTGGGGCACCCTCCATCCACCTCCTGATGTCTTGGGACAAAGAGAGGGAACCTGAGTCAGGAATAGGCTCAAACTATAGCTCCGACATGATCCAAGGACACCAAAAACCCACAGTCTATTTAATTGAAGCCAGTGCCCTTGGCTTTTGACTCAGCTTGACATAATGGTTATTTAAAGTACATGAATTTTTAAAAATATTTTTCATCCTCATTATCATATAGTGTTAGAAGGAATTCATTACTCTCTGGGGTCAGAGGGAAAGGCTTTCATTCTTAAGAGACCCAGTCGAGGGTTCGTTTATTCACTAAATAGCCTCAGACATTCTCAAATGCCAGATGTCTTCAGGAGAAATAAAATTCCTAAGTAGGCCTTCTCTGCTGCCTTTTAGACCCCTGAGAAGGCAGATTTGCCATGAAGGCAAACACTTGCTTTATTTTGGAGTCTAAGACTGTGAGCTTTTCTTGTCTGTTTTCATATTTACAGCTAAGGTTCTGAATTAAACACTAAATATAAATCTATCAACCTAGTGCTCAGAGAGAAGTCTCTAAAATGACAGAGTTTAAGGAAGAAGTCTAAAAGAGAAAAATGGAATAATGCATTATAGAACAGACTTCAGATCCCTCAAAGTGCAAAATAAAATGTTTTCCAAATAGCTTTTTTTTTTTAAATGTCTGTCAAATCTGTCAATCACCTGCTCGACGTTATTTTACATTTCTTCAAAACCTCTGAAGTTCAAAGTAAATAATT
This sequence comes from Camelus ferus, assembly GCF_009834535.1. NCBI lineage: Eukaryota > Metazoa > Chordata > Mammalia > Artiodactyla > Camelidae > Camelus > Camelus ferus. The sequence goes on along the minus strand of NC_045714.1, from coordinate 8,135,982 downwards.
GTTACAAAGGTTAAATCCAATATTTACAAGGAGACTGTTTTCCTGAGAATTTGACATTTCAATTAGGGTTGGGCTAGTTCTGCCCCTGCCTTTTCAAAGATGATCAAATATATCACATTGGAAAACCGTGTAATCTTGTTTGGAAACCTTCCCCATGTTCTTGTACCCTGTAAGAGTTCTGCCAGAGAACTTTAATATGAATCAAAAACTTAATTTAAGTAACGGTACTGAAAAAGAAACTTCTAGCCCAGGACTTTGAATCTTTGGACTATTAATAACCAAGAGAACTGCATTTTCAAGTTGGTGTATTGTTTACCTATTCTGCCCCCAGCTTTGATCTCAGTATTTACGGGGTGTCCATGAAGCCTGGAAACTAAGGCGAAAATGCATCACTTCATCATGAACCTCTTCAATCTGCAAAAAATTAGAACACCACAGAAGAGAATAATAGGATAGTGTAATAGAATAAAACAGAAGACAGGAAAGTAAATTAACAAGGTAAATTAAGTAACACTATCTACGCTTCCAGACTTTGTGGAAATCCTCCGCGTGAACTTGTGGGGTGTGTTGAGCCAGCTGAGTCGCCTGGTGAAATGGGAAACTCCACTGCAGGAAGTGGTGCTTTTCTGATGCTGCTAATTAAGGAATGTGGAACCCTTCCTTCTGAGTCAGCTTGGCGGTATGTGGAACTCTGCGCTGCTTGCCGCTTAGGTGATTATTGCATGAAACTTTGGAAATAAAACCAGAGTGTCTTGCCACTTCACACTTAAGAGCCAGGAGGCGGTGTTTGTGTGTGTGTGTGTGTGTGTGTGTGTGTGTGTGTTTAAATGGTTCCTAATCTTTAAAATGGCTCGTTGCAGCTGGCCTTTTTATCAGCTGATCATATTTACAGCGTCGTCTCAGACTCCGCTGCTATCCCACGGAGGGAGGATCTGGACCATTTATGGGCTTGTATTCTGAGGTACCACGGCTTATCATGGCATTCTGAGGATTCACTGCTATTACACAGCAATAAAAACATCTCTGTGGGACTGTCAGCTCTTTTTATTTTTCATTTCTTTTTGGTAAAATACATGTTAGTTTGTTTTATTTCCCAGGGCGATATAGGCATATTATAGGAAATCACTGGAGAAAAACAGGAGGCAGAAAAAGGTCATGCATATCCCAATGATCAGAAAACAGCCATTTAAACAATTTTAACCAAAACTTTGAAATGAACATAAGCGTAGAGAGAACAGTAAAAATGAACTCCCCCCGCCGCCCCAGGCCCAACACCCACTTCTGCAGTTTCAGGGTGTTAACCACATTTGCTTCAATTCTCTCCTTTTTAGAATTTGCTGAAGTATTACGAATTCCAACATACCATGCCATTCTCCTCCTATGCTCTTCGGTATATTTCTCTAAAAAATATGTACCTTTTTTCCCCCTAGTAACTAATAATGCCATTATCAGAGCAAGTGAATTAACAAGAAGTCCTTCGTATCACATAATGTGCAGTCCATACTAGAATTTCCCTGACAAGAAAGCCAATTTTAACAGCTTTATCATTATATTCTTTCTGTTTGCTTACTAATAAAAAGACATTTATTAAAAATAGGATTTTGCACCTTGATCTTTTTTCCAGTTGCTCTTATAACTATTTCCCAATGACTCGGCTTTTCAAAACTTCTAATTTCAAAATGGCTTGTGTGCAAAATTGGGGCATCATTTGGATGATTAGCGCTTCCTCTGTGTGTTTCCACATATACGTGGAGAGAGAGGGGGTGTGTGTATTTTTCTTCCCCTTATAGTAAATCTTGTTTCCATGAATGTCTTTGTTCATAACACCTTCCCCTTGATTCGGGCTATTTCCCTGGGACTGATTTCAGGGGTGTTACTGCTGCACCCAAATGTACGAACATTTGTAAGGCCCTTGACTTGCCTCACTGAGTTGTTTACAAAAGGACTGTACCAATTTACACTTCCACTTACAAAGGATGAGAGAGCCTCTATTAAAATGTTTAAAGGCAGTGCTTTTCAGAGCTCTTATAAATCATTGGCTAAGACTGGCTCATGTGTCATATGGTCAAAGCCATCCCAAAATAAATAAATACACATTTTCTATAGCCATAAAAACCTGGCATGCGCAGACTGCCAAACAACCACAAACTAACTTTGATTAAACGAGGAAACCGGTCTGCTGGTTGAAAATGTGGTAATGAGATAGTTTCCACCCAGCCGGGAAGCCCAGTCGTGGAGGGGGAGGGGAGCCTGCGTTTCTTCTTGCCTTTCTACCATCCTGGAGAAGGTAGAAGTGAACAGGTCAGCAATCTCTTCCTTTCCTTTACGTTTTTTTTTTTTTTTTTTTTTTTTTTTAAAGCTGAAGCTTTTATTTGTTTCCATATGGCTGAGTTGATGATGCAAAAATACGGTTGAAAACGGGTTGAAAACTAGCAGAAAACTTCTGATGGCAGGCGTTTCCTGTAAACGCAGCCCCATTTTACCGGGTAACAGAGGATTAAGGCAGAGCCATTTTAGCTTGGAGTCCAAATTCTACTTTGTTTCCTTGGGGACAGTTGTTCTTATTCCTTGACTTCAAATAAAACTGCTTCAGAAACTGTTTATTTCTGTTCATAGCATTCTTCTTTTCTTTAAAGGATATAGCATATCAGTTATAAATCCTTGTAGAAAATTCAGATTGTATGGGTTTGGAGAAATTTATGTGACACTTTTTTTTTTTTTGAAGCAGGGAGAAAGAAAAACTCATTACTGTCGTGTTTATGGGGGAGGGAAAAAAAAAGGAACTTGATAAGAAAATACTTAACAAGATGGTCTTTAAAAGCCCAGCATCTGAATCTTTAATTCTTTGCTTTTTCTTTCTGTTGTTTTTTTCTTTTTGAAAAAGTTCAGGAAAGATGGTCCTATTACCCTCATTTGTTTTATACTGTTTTCATCTCACTTAACGATGCTGAAGCCGTTCCTCAAAGCAAGTGGGAACAAAACATAATCTCTTAAAATATTTTTAAGAGGACATGCAGGCTTGGTATTTGTGAAAATATGTCAACAAAATGTGCTAACCACGTTTGAAAAAAAAAGTTGTTGAAGAAGCCAAGGGGATTAGTTAAGTTGAAGGGCTGTTTTAGGACAGGGAGCCATCCGGAGAAAAGAATGGCTAATGTCATTTTGGCTGAGGTTTCCTGAGTTAGTTTGAAGGTTCTTAACGTCTCCTCTCCACCAGCTCATTTAACCCTTAAATGAGCACTACTGCAGCGGACAACATTATTATTCCCATTTTACAGATGAGGCAGAGAGGCTAAATCATCGGGCTGAGGTCTCCCAGCAGCTGAGCTGTGGAGTCAGGATTGGGATCCAGGAAGGCTCTGAAGACTGGGTTTTATTCATTTCCGGTTTCTGGGAAAATTTGCTGTGTTGGGGGTTGGGAGCTGCTGAGCAAAAGTCCATCAGCTGAAGGTGAAGTGGTGTAGTAGCTGGCTTGGGATCATCTACACTCCAGAAATTTAGGGCAGCTGTCTGATCTTTAGTCTAGACTCTGGATTTTTTTGGTCACGCCAGCCTGTTAAGGGTGTGGCTCCGACCTTAATCTCCTCTCCAGCATTTCCCCCAATCCAGTGTCCTGGTGGAGGGCGTGGCTTCCGAGGGCACACCTAAAGTCAGGAGAGTTGGAGCTCTTCTGCTCCACATCTTTTCCTGCTGCCACTCACTTCTGACCTCTTCCTTCAGGGGTCCCTTAGGCCTCCCTTGACCTCCACCTTGAAGAGGATGCCCAAGGAACCCTGAAAGGTGGGTTGTCTCCGAACTTCCATGAGGAGCCCCCCAGACTGAGGTATCTTTCTTCAGAGAATTCTGCTTGCCTTGTCTACGTTGTGTGGTCTAGCAGATGACTGAGAGTGACTCAGTGCTGGAGAGGAGAAATCTGGGTCCAAATCCGATTGTATCCCTTACCTGCTATAAATGCACTCACTTCTCTTTTCCAGCCCATGAATAAGTGCCCTGGCAGGGCCGTGCAGTGGGTGACTGCACGTGCTTCTGGGACTGTGGGCACCGATATTCATAATAATAGCGTGTCTTAATTAAGTGCTTACTGTGTGCCAAATTCTCCCCCAAAGCATTTTACAGGTGAGGACTCACTGATTCCTCTTAAATACATTTGTCAGTGAGTGTTCTTACATCTGTAAAATGGGGGGAACAGAGGCAAAGAGTGCTCCAGTGAGGTGGCAGAGTCTGCAGAGCTGGGTAGCCCAGAGTCTTGGTTTGAACCCAGAAAGCTGATTTCAAGCCTTTTAACCACTATTTATATCACCCCTGGGAGCAGCACGTTTCAAATCTGGGCGAAAGGGGTACTGACTGCCTGGGTACCGGGTGCTTGGCCTATAATAAGTACTTAATCGATGATCTGTATTGTTATTCTCTGTTTGCCTAAGGCCAAGTTCAAGACTTAGGACCAGAGAAGAATGGCGTGAGGCAGCATGGCCTTTGGAATTAGACTGGGCTAGACTTCCACTTAACTCTTCTTGTAGAACCTCAAGGAATTTAGAGGAGTTAGTGAGGCAGAGGGCAAGTTAACCTCTGATGGCTACAGTTTCCTCATCTGTCAAATGAATTTACATATACTTCATTTATACATAGGTTTAAAGTTATATATATATAACTTTTATATATATATACATATATATATTTATATATAAATATATATTTATAAATATATATATATATACGTAAATGGAGATCGGTTTATCAGGAGCACCAAGTAACAGCACGACTGGATTCTTCAGATGTGGAGCTAAGACTCTGGCACACAGCAGGGGCTCAGTAAATTCCTTGATTTTTCCTGTTTTCATTACCCTTCTTCTCTCTCCTGTTACCACTGTCCTGTTGTTGTTGTAAAAGTAGCCGAAAATACAAACGCACTTAAATATCTGAGTGATTTCAGCCAGGGAGAATATCTCCAGTACTATTTTAGAAGTGCTCTTGGGTTTATCATGTTTAACAAGCCTCTTTTTAAAAGAATTATTCACTATTATGTTATTTAATTATTTCTTTTTGGCGGGGGAGGTAATTAGGTTTGTTTATTTTTGGAGGGGGTACTGGGGATTGAACCCAGGACCTTGTGCCTGCTAAGCATGCGTTCTACCACTTGAGCTACACCCTACCCACCCCCAACCTCCGGCCTTCATAAGTCTCAGTACCCAAGCCAGGTCACTGTTCTTCTGCTCATACCATGTAGTGGCTCTCTGGCTTATTCGGATAAAGTCCCATCTTTACAAAGCCCTAAAGTTCCCAGGCAATCACTATGCATCTCCTCCATTTTCATTTTCTGATCTGTCTCTTTTTACTCCACCCCAGCCACTCTGCCATGCTGGCTTCCTTACTGTTCCTTGAATCACTGGGCACAGCGTCTTAAGGTCTTTGCAGGCCATCTTTTAGCCTGGAATGCTCCTTCCCCAGAACTCTGCACGGCTCCCACTGTCTCCCTATTCAGAGCTGTACTCAGATGCCTCCACCTCTGAAGTCTTCCTCGACGAGCCTCTTTAAATCGCCCCCACCCGCCCCCTCTGTTTCCTGTGCCCCACTTATTTCTCTCCATAACACTGATTTCATGCACTAATACTGGATGTTAACTCCACAGTCATTTTGATTGGTTTGCTCTCCTGCTGTGGCCCCAGCACCTAGACCAGGACCTGGTACACAGTCGGTGCTTAATAAATACCTGTTGAGTAAGAGAGTAAATGAGTGAATGAAAGAATCCAGAGGGCACAGTTACCTGACTGAGTAGAATGGCTAAATATGGGACACTTCCTTTGTGCCGGCAGCTGACATGACGGGGGGGGGGGGGGGAGCTGGTCTTCCCTTCAAGGGGCCTGTGGCCCATTCAGGCAGGGTGGGCAGAGTCCTGCAAGTGTCACAAAGGAGGTGTTGAACAAACAGAGAGTGACTGAACAAAGAGAGGGTGGTGGCATTTGGAGGGGGCCTTGGGGAGGATGGCTCCAGACTGATTTTTGCACATAGGGGGCACATGGCTTTGGAGAGATTCCTAGTGAGAGCGGGACTGGTGTAGAGTAAGGAGGTGGGTAAGCGGAGAACGGTTTATCGCATGTTTATCAAAAAGCCATAGATGGAGATAATACATATTTTATTCTCTATTTTTTATTTCCAAGGGTATGTACCCCAGTTCGGCATTTCTTACGAGTAGGCGTATGAGTATGCTTTACATGTAAAGGGATTAAAATGCTCAGCTACCACCAAACTGTCCTGGGTCCTTGCCCACGCTTGAGAATTAACCAGCTTTTATTTTTGTACTTGCATATGTGTGTGTATATATATATATATATAAATTTATTTATTGAGATATAATTAACATATAGCATTATATTAGTTTCAGGGTGTACAACATAATGATTCAGTATTTGGGTGTATTGCAATATGATCAGCACACATATGTCTTATGATCTCCGTGTGTATATATGTTCATATGGAAAAACTAAAAAAAAATTTTTTTAGTGGGAGAGGTAATTAGGGTTATTTATTTATTTTTCAAGAAGAAACTGGGGATTGAATCTAGGACCTTGTGCATGCTAAGCATGCGCTCTACCACTTGAGCTATACCCTCCCCCATACGGATGTATATTTTATATATATATATATACATATATATATATATATATATATACACACACACACACACACACACACACATACATGTATTATCTGCATATACATGTATTTCCTTATAAAATATATTATTGTGTGTGTCTTTGAACAAAAATGGCATACCTTTTTGTGGCTGTATTTTTTTTTTTTCACTCCACCCTGTCTTGGCCATCTAGTCACATGAGTACGTGGAGCCTACCTCATTCTTCCCAACTGCTGCCTGAGTGCTTAAATTTGGATATACCACAGTTTATGTGGCCATTTCCCTTTTGATAAACATGTAGGTTTTTTCTAATGTTTCACTGCTATAAACAATGCTGCAGTGAACATCCTTGTGTAAGCTTCTTGATGCTCCTGAGTGATTATTTCTCTAGGGTAGGGACTGTAAATTCTTTTGCTTTTCTATTTATTTATGTCTTAATTTGTTTAATGTCTATTTCTATTAAAATGTAAGCTTCATGAGGGCAGGAATCCAATTGGTTTTTTACTTCACTCTTTAATTACTACCTAGCCAAGTGCCTGGGACAAAAAAAGGGGTCCCAACAAATAATTTATAGAAGGAATCTGGCTGAAAGCTTGGCTGGGCCCATGTGTAGTTTTGCATCCTAAGAGAGGGACCAATGACTTATTTGGGGAAAATTGGAGATTTTTGCACAGGGCAGTAGCCGGATGGTCATTTGTGCAGTTCAGGAAGACGTACCCTGGGTGAGGAAGAAGACAAGGACAGGAGGACTGGTTATGAGATTATGACACAGATCAGAATGAAAGAAGAAACAGGGACTGTGGAAATAAACGGGAAAAGGGTGCATTTGAGAGGGTTTCAGGTGATAGGATGTGTAAGATTTACTAACCGATTAGCTCTGAGGGGCAATGTGAAGGAAGGCAGGGAAGGTAAAGACCTGGTCTAGGAGATTTTCATTTTACAAACATACATTGCCTCCCAGCTCTGTGCGAAAAGCACTCTGCTAACTGCTGTTGGGACATACTTTGCATGACCTTTCTTCCCTACCTTCAAAGGAGATTTGCAATCTGTTGGGGAAGACAGGCAGGGTACACAGGTACACCAGGAACGCAAGGGAGGGACTGAGGTGGGAGGGGACTAGCCCCTGGGCGACCAAGCGAAGTAGGTCTGTTCCAGGATGGGGGGAGGGGAGGCACACTGGGTGAGAATGTTTCAACCTTGCCCCAGAGCCATACATGGCTGACTGCTGAACATTCAGGAAATCGGGTGTCGAGAAATGCGCATCAGTGTTGAGTTTTAGAAGTAAGGACATTTAGGTGAGGACATAAGTGAGGGCTGAGCTTTGACACTGGGTTCAGTTGGCCCATTGGCCTGAGTCTGGAAGATAGCAAACAAATTGTTAGCTGTGTGACCCCCACCGGCCTACTTAACTATCCTGGGCCTCAGTTTCCTCTTTTTAAAGGAAAGGCAGCAATGATTCAAGGGGTGAAGATTGATCAGATTACAGCTAGTCGGGTGCTAGGCGTGGTTATCAGAGACTGCCTTGATTCTGTGATCCCGCCCTGGGCATAAGGAGGGGAAAACTTCAGCTTGAAGTACAAGGACTCTGAGTTCACATTTGCCGTGGCCCCTTTGTTTAACCAGGGTGAGATCTTTTGAGAGATAATCTCTCTCGAGGAAGAAACACTTACTTGATGTTCAATAGTTCTTTCAGTTTTACTTCTATTTTTTTTTTTTCCCCTCAGTGGCATTCCAGTGCTCTTGGAATAAAACCCAAAGTCTTCACACCGGCTCCTGCCAGAACTTTTGTTTTTATTCTGAGGGAGTTTGGGGCAGGGTCCTGCTGTGATCAGATTTTTGCCTTTTGAAAAGATCAATGCAGATTTTGAAAAGATCACTGTGACAGAGGTGTGACTGCATCTCTGCTGGGACGGTAGCCCTGCAAACACGGAGCTCACTTTCCGGACAGCCCGTCTCCCTGGCACGTGGGGGAAACGCGGGCCCCTAGTGGGTGTGCGTTCTGTTGGCTGAATACGTGTTTAACATCTGCATTTCAAGCAACACCAGGGAAAGCCGTTTCATTGTGTGGCTAGGAGCGTGTCATGGGATAAGAGACAGCAAGTGTGTGGCACCCAGTATGCGCCCTCATTTTGTGTCTAGTGTTTAATGAGCATCTACTGTGCCAGGCATGGTTCAAGGTCCTGGGGATACACCATGAGGTGTTGGGGTGAGGCTTGGCCAGTGTCTGTACAGCAAAGGAGGGCAGTGAGGGAGGGAAGAGGGGGAGATAGCACGGGGTGGGGGGACCTAGGCAGAGGGCCCTGGGCTGAGGGAGGCCGTATATCTGTGGATAAAGACCAAGGCCCTGGAGGCAGGTGCTCGATTTAGACTCCGAGCACTGCTGCTGGTTACTGGCGGGCCTTGGGAAAGCTACTGAATCCCTTTTGTGCCCAGGTTCTTCACCTATAAAAATGGAAACATAAGCACCCTACCTCACAGGGTCGTCACCTGGATTAAACGAGTCACAAAGTGAAAGGCACCCTGGGGTGGACTCAGTAGACCTGAGTGCTCTCAGCTGAGCCTTGCGGCATGCGGGCCCCGCTTCTGTACAGAACTTTTTGGAAGTATCAGTGCTGGAGTCCACCCAGCCCACCCCAGGCAGAGAAACACAGGAGGCACCGCTGGGGGTGAGTTTGGACAAGTCCCTGCTCTTGATGGAGTTACCGGTCTGATTCAGACCAAAAAAGTAAAATTCCCGACCAACCAACTGTACATTCCACTCACTACACCATGATCTCATCCAAAAGGAAGAGTCAAGGAAGAGGAGAAAAGTGCATTCAAAGACCCTGAATGCTCTAGCAAAAACTGCAGAACCTTCTGGGTTTTGGGTCTGATGGAAACGTCACCAGGGGCTGGGCCTGGAGTTCCAGGTGTGTTCAAGCATGAGTCCACACAAAAGTGGAGTCCTCTGTGGAGTGAATACTCCGTAGACACAAGAGTCACTATAAAAACAACCCTTTCCTGTTATATAACACGCAGCTTCCCCGTGCTATGACGTGGACAACCCAACTGTCCAATGAGGCAGGCCAAGTAGAGGTTATAAACCCCATTTTACAGATGAGGAAACTGAGCCAAGACCCCAGTGACTGGCCTGAACACCCAAACTTCAGTTCCCTTCTGGCTGGATCTCCTACAGCTGAGTTCTATGCATTAATATTATTTTTATATTCACTTGTTTTGAAAACATATATTGATCTCTGCTATAAACAGACGTCATGCAAAGACTTGGAGCTATAGCAGAGAATAAATCACAGTGTCATCTATTTTTATGGAGTTTAGACTCTAGTGGGAAGAGGCCAGGCAGGAATAATTGATGTGTGATGAGAGTTAACTGCATCGGTTTGAGCTCGGTGGGTTACCTGGCAGAGATTCAGGGTCCAATGTCAGTTGCTGACCCATCTCTCTACTTCTCCATGTCCAGTCCCTTCCTGGAGAGTCTCATACAATTCCACAATATTAAATATGCGTTAGTGGTGGCAGGTTGTGGGAGAAGGTCTGGGATTGAAACCTAGAAATAATTTCTGGCCTTGGAAAGGGAGCTCGAGTAGACAGCTACAAGTATGTTTTGGGAGTTGAGGGGAGAGGTCTGGGTGGGAAATATTTCAATTTAGGAGCCTTATAGATGATGGTATTTTGAGCCATCGGACCCGATGAAATACTTAGGGAATGAATTGGGAAAAGACCAGGCTCCAGCACTGGGCGCTGGCGCACGTCAGAGTCTGGAGGTCAGGGGAAAAGACTCGGCAGATGGGATGGAGAAGGAGCGGCCAGTGAGGACTGGGGGAAATCGGGAGGACGTGGTGTCCCAAATAAAGGGGAAAGTGTTTCAAGGAAGAGGAAGGATTCCTTCTGTCAGGTGCTCCAGATGTAGCCAAGAAAATGAGAACAGAGAATTGACCATCTTTGATACCCTACCGTAGCTCGCTACCGGAGTCAAAACCCAGCCCTTGCCCCTGTCTCTACGAGGTCCTGTCGTACTTCCTTGCTCCCTTGTCCTCACTCCCTGGGCCCCGACGCACTGGTCGCCTTGCAGAGCCTTCCCCAAGCCAAGCTTTCTGCTCCGAACCTTCTCACCTTCTGTTCCCCATCTTTGAATGCCTTGTCACCCGACTTCCTGGCAGTCTCTGCTCCTCAAGAAGCCCCAATCCAAAGAAACAGCAGGCATCTTCCCATCTCCAGTGACCCTGATGTCATCTGCCCCTAGAAGATACGCTCCAAAGGGGAAAGAACTTCATTTGTGTTGCTTACCGTGCCGAGAACAGTGCCAGAACCCCCCCAAGACTCTGGGTTTACAAGCTGTACACAGTGTGTCTCAATTCTTCAAAGAGTCTTACATAAATAGAAATACTATTTATGTAGATAATATAATTATATTATTGTATATATTTCTTCCAGCTTTATTGAGACATGATTAACATGTAGCATTGTGTAAGTTTAAGGTGCACAGAGTAGCACATTTGATATGTGCACATATTTTGAAATGGTGACCACAGTAAGTTTAGTTGACTTGCATCATTTCACAGAGTTACAAATATTTTTTTCCTTGTGATGAGAACTTTCAAGATCTACTTTCTTCTACAAGGGTATATTATACAGCACAGGGAATATAGCCAACATTTTATAGTAACTTTAAATGGAGTGTAATCTATAAAAATTTTGAGTCACTATGTTGTATACCTGAAACTAATATAATATGATAAAATCAACTATACTTCAACTGAAAAAAAAATTTTAAAAAGATTTACTTCCTCCCCTCCTCCTCCTTTTTCACACCATTTAATGGAGCAGGACTTGAAACCCGTAGAGATTAAATAGTACTCTGGGATTAATGCAGTTCTCAAGAGGTTGGAACAGGAATATATGAGCCCAGTATTGGATTATTGGAGAGAAGACATTCCAGCACCTGGTCAGAGGGCACCAACCAGAGAGCCTGGAGTTTAAGGCTCTCAGGAGGAGCAGAAGCTGACTTCCTGAAATAATGGGGAGAGGGAGGTGGGAACCACAGGGCTGGAGCCTCTGGGTCACAGAGAAGGCCTAATGGCTGAAGCTCAGAGCCCTAAGTGAAGGGCTTGCCAAGACTTGAGGCTGGAGTGTTAGGCCAGATCTACAGGGTTGGCAGGCAAGCTCTGGAGTTTGTTCTTTTTTCCTGAGGCCATAGGAAGCCATTTAGCAGGGCGGTGACATGATCTGATTTACACTGTAAAAGATCTCTTGGGCTATGGGTGGAGAATGCATTAAGGCAAAGCTAGAGAGGAATAAGCTTGGGGACACCTTGTGTACTCAGTGTATCTGGGGGAGAGAGTGAGAGGTCTTGGTGCAGTGGAGTAGCCTTGCGTTAGAGATGAAGGTGAGTAGCGGGGGAGGGTATAGCTCAAGTGGTGGAGTGCATGCTTAGCCTGCACAAGGTACGTAATTACCTCCCCCCTGAAAAAAAAAAAAAAGAGATTAAGGTCAGTAGACATATTTGAGATATATACCAAGATAGAAATTATAGGGCCCGCTGATGGATTAAAGATGTGTGTGTATGTTTGACTACTAGGTTTTGGCTTAAGTGGGTGGATAGAAGATGGTTCCATTTATTGAAATGACGATGAGAAACAGATTTCAATAGATGTCAGTTACTCTCCTCTTCCACCGCCTCCCCTCATCCCACAGCCCCCCCCATTTGGAGGTGCTCCAAGGTTTACGTGACCCACATACTTTATTTTTCTTTTACTTTTATTGTGATGTAATCAGCACAGCACTGTATAAGGTGGACAAAGTAATGATTTGATTTATACATCATGAAATGATTACCATTTAAGTTTTGTGAACATCCAATCATCTGATATAGATACAAAGTAAAAAAAATTTTTTTTCTTCCCTTGTGATGAGAACTCAGGATTTATTCTATTAACAGCTATCATATATAACAAACAGCAGTGTTAATTATATTAATCATGTTGCATGTTACACCCCTAGTACTTTATATATATATATATATGTATGTATATATATATATATACACTTTTTAAAAATAAACAATAATTTATTTATTTATTGGTATGGGGGGAGGTAATTAGGTTTTTTAATTTATTTTTTAATGGAAGTACTGGGGATTGAACCCAGGACCTCCTGCATGGGTGTCATGCATTCTACCACTGAGCTATACCCCTCCCCCATAAACATTTTTTATTGAGATATAGTTTATACACAATATTATATAAGTTTCAGGTGTACAACATAGCAATTCACAATTTTTAAAGGTCTATTTATAGTTATTATAAAGTATTGGCTATATTCCGTGTGCTGTACAATATATCCTTGTAGCTTATTTATTTTATATATAGTGGTTTGTGCCTCAGTCCCCTCCCCCATCGTGCCCCTCCCCCCCACGTAACCAACAGCTTGTTCTCTATATCTGTGTTTTTTTCGTTATAGTCACTGGTTTGTTTTATTTGTGACCCATGTAATTTTTAAAGAAAGTTTACAGTTACATTTTGAGTGAGGTCAACCTTGGAAAACCATCCAGGATATTGGAGGAAGATGTAAATAAGTTGTGCTTGTGAAGCAGGGGAGGGTACTCACCCAACTTGCCAATGGGACAGATACAGTCAAGATTGGTTAGTCACGTCATGATTGCAACTAAACCTCTATTTATATTGAGCCTTATTCTTGGCCCCTCCCTTTTTTGGTTTGCTTATAAAAACCAGCAATCACATCTCTTCCAGTTTTGTTCCGAGTCAGGTGGACTGTCCAACTCAGGGAGAGAGTCTCCAGGTTCCAGACCCTGCCTCCACTTCTGAAAGGTAATTTCTGCTATTTTTTTTTTATCATGTATTATTATGATGTTTTATAGGGCGTTTAAAATTGTGAGATGACTTGTGTGGGATCAAGACACTTAACAGAAAAGAGAGAAGTCTAGTGTTCCCTGGAGTCTTGGTGATCCCCTACTTCACTTACTGCATTCAGTTCTGTTCAAAGAGCTGCCCCGGTTTCCTTCTCAAATGTCCTTTGTAGTTTGCAAAGCTGGCAGGTTTGCCTAAGTTTTTCATTTTCTTTTCCTGCTAACTCCTCACTGCAGTTTTTCAGGTTTTCCTGCTCTGAACACTGAATTCTTTTAAGTCTCTGTTGGCTCCATTTCAGCTCCAGGGATTTACATACAGTTTCCAAATCGTTTCTCTATCATAGTTCCACAGTAAAATAAATACTTGCGAAATAAGATCATACAGGCATTCTCTTCTTCTAATTAAGTCTAAGCCCCAAAAGATGATTCCAATGAAGGTTAAATATAGCAAGTTAGAAGGGTTTTTTTTTTTTTGGTTTTGTTTTGTTATTAGATCCGAGAATGCGGTGGCAGTCAAGAGCTGGAGGGAAACAGAAGTTAGCTAAAGGCAGAGGTCTCCTATCTGTAGGATTAAATCAGAGATAATGGTGCGATTTTATAAGCGTACACTGGGAAATGTATTTTAAGGAGGGCTGGCCTGTTTTGATAATTGTGAAAAATGAGGTGTAGCTGATGTCTGCCGCGTTAAAAAGAGGTGAAGTGGGGTCTTGTGCCCTCTCCCCGAATAACATGTGCAGAACATTAGCTCACATTTGAAGGGACATTTCTGCTTCCATTGTTTGTATTGCCTGCGTTTCTGCAGCACCTGACTCCTTTAGAGATAGTCTCGCTGGGGCGGGGGTGGGGGTGGGGTGGGGTGGGGTGGGGGGCGATGGCAAAACAGGATTACGGGTGGGCGGAGCTAAGTATATGGAGACCAACGTTCGACTTTCAATTTTCTTTTCATGCGATAATAATGAGTTCTCAGGTTTTACTACAAAACCAAATGTTCCCAGTGTCCTCCTGTTGCTTTTGGAGTTTCCATTCTTAATTGTTTTAACTATACATGATTTCCAAATAAATCTTAAGTGTGAGTCTCCGCCTTCTGAGGGGCGAATGTGTCTTACGGCGCATTCAGATCACTCTATGTCCATTTAAAAACACAGTATGTGTTTGCAACCCAGCACTCAGCCACTGGCAGAATTTTGCAACGACTTCCCAGTTTTGTTGGCACGTCTCCAGGAATAAGGTTCTTTGTAATTCTTCGCTCAAACACAAGGCTCGTGTATAAAACTCTTAGCAGATAGATTAGTTAATACAATTATCTTTCAGTTTTAAAGCTACAACATAATAAGGTGTTGTGGTTTTTGTTTTTTGTTGTTTTTTTTTTTTTTTTTTGCGGAGTGGGGGGAGGAGAAACTGTAACTAACAAACCATATGATACTATTATGCTTACAAAGTGGTAGCTCTGTGAGGGCATACGGGGAAAAGCACCATTTTTTTTTTGCTCAGAAAATAATTCAGTAGCAACAAGTTCTGAGAGCCAAGAGTCTCATTGTTCTTAGTGAAACGATTATTTGTCAAAACATTTGATTGTTTCCCTATTCCTACTGAAAAGTTTGGACTTTTCTTTTTGCTCAATTTTGACACTAGAATTTTTAACTATCAGTGCTATTGTGTTTACAGCATTCAAGGTTTCAGAGTTCAAAGGTTATCCATTAACATGTAGAGTAAGGCTACACTTATGTGGAGACTCAATTTGGTTTCACTTGTTCATAGTTTCTTTGTTTTGTAGAAATGCCCTAAGTCATTTGTTTTGATAAGTTAAACGAAGTTTCTTGTTTAGGAAGAGTATGCCTTTGGACTGCTTTGGGATGTGACTATTTATAAGACTAAAAATTATTTTTAAAAAGATATTCATCTTCCCTGAGAAAAGGAACTCTAGTACTAGAAGTGATCAGTATCAGTGTACTTGAGTGAAAAAAAAAAAAAAAGAAAAAAGAGTTCTGGCCTAAGAATCTACTTCTGGCACTGCTAATTAATTAAGTGTGAGTGAGTAATTGGTTCACTTCCCTTTTAAAAAAGACTAACCAGACCATATTTGGGGTTAGTAGTTATATATAAAATGACAGCAAAACATCACACTTGGCAAATTCTTCCCCTTTGCTAAGAAACTCTCTCTCAAATTCCATTTTCTATTTATTAAGGATTGCACTGCTCACCAGTGGAGCATTTTTGTAGGGATTTTTTTTGGTTCTGATTTATTAAATATACTTTAAGTGCCTTTCATGATGTGTTTTAAGTTTTTCCATTTTGGATACACCCAAGGCCAATACCAAAAAAAAAAAAAAAAAAAAAACCTCGGCTATTTTGTTTGTGGTGACTTGCAAAGCTCCCTTTACTTTTGCATTCGTTTGCATCGTGGGGCAGAGAACTTGGTGGATGTGATTGTTGGCTTTTATGGTTCTTCCTTGGGGCTTACTTAAAACGGGGGAATATCACTTAAGAATCATAACTTTTTTTCTTTTTTTGTGAGCAAATAAAAAGTATAATTGGAAAACGCTTTAAATAAGTTGGGCATGAGGGGCAGGGGGAGGGCTGGTTTTTTTTTTTTTTTTTTTTGTCCCCAGTTTTAAGCCTGGTTTTCATCTATGTGGATTTCTATCAAAGCCAAGTGGATTCTTGGAACCTAAGCCAAGTTTAGAAATCTCAAGTTATTATAGCGGCGTAGGCCCAGCCCTTTCAGAAAAACAGCAACAATTAAAGGATAGCTTTATGAAGACACTAATTAAAAATATTTTAATCATCTTATCTCTGAAAAAGATCTTAAAACTGAAAAAAATGTTGTTTGTGCACAGCTGCTTTCTAGCCTACCCAGATGGGTGTAAAGGCTTTTTGTTTGTTAGTAATGTTGGATGACCCAGGAGTTGGGGCAACCAGCCCCTCCCCTCGCCTGGGCACACCTTGCGAGGGAGGGGAAAGCGGCGAGGCTGAGGCCAGGAACTGCGCCTGCGCGCTGCCCTCGTGGCCCCCTCCCCGCGTACCTGTCACTGGAACCGCCGGGGCGCGCGCGGGCCACGTTAAGCCGGATGGCGGGAGGCGGGGGGTGTGGGGGCGGTGAAAGGCGCGCGCGTGCGCGGGAGTAGCAGAGCGAGAACAGGGAGTGCGCGCGCTCGTCCGCTAGGAGGCGGAGTCCAGGCGGTGGGCGGGGCGGGGCGCGCCTGCGCAGATCACGTGGGTGCGGGGGCGGGACTGAGGGCGGGGCCAGGCGGCCGGTGAAGGCAGGAGGCGGGGCGTCTCCGAGCGGCGGGGCTGAGGGAGGGCGCAACAGCTGCTCCCTGAGCACTTTCTGACCCAACAGTCCCCCTGCGCTGGACGCGCCGGGCCCCGGCGGCTCTAGGGACCCCCCGCGCCTGCACTGTCCTCACGCGGACGAGTAGGGGGCGCCCGCGCCTTTGCCCCCCGTGAGCACCCCCGCCCCGCTCACCTTAGCCCCGCGCCCGAGGTGAGCCCGGCCCCCAAATCCTCCAAGCGGGTTTGGGGTGGGGGTGGGGGTGCTCCTTTTGGGGGGGTCTTAAAGGCGTGAGGCCCCGAGGCTCTCTGGGGGATGGCCTCGTCCCTCACTCAGTGGCCCCGCGTCTCTTTCGGGGAGCCGGTGCGGGCGCGGAATCCGGGAGGTGTCCGCACAAAAGGCCGAGAGAAACTCCCCGTCGCCTCCCCTCCCTCTTGCCTTCCCCGCCCCCTCCCCTTCTCGCCTGCTCCCTCCTCATTCAAACCTCGGCTGGCTCGTGTGGTGTCAGTTCAGTCCCGGCCGCCGCCGAGCGAGGAAATGGCCGAGGAGCCGGAGCCGCAGGTAAAGGGGGCGCGCCCCACGCCCGCGCGGGGCCCCAAGGGGCGCCTCGCCTCGCCCCTCCGGCGTCCCGCGAGCCCGCCCTCGAGTCTCCGGAGCTCGTTATCTCGCCCCACTCCCCGGATGGTCCTGCCGCCCCGCCCGCCCCCCCATCCCTACTCTCTGTTCCGCTCCTCTAGGGCGCCCCCTCCCCACTCGTCTTCTGAGCTATTCCACCGGCGAGAAGGTGTCGGGCGAGCCCCCGGTGTGTACAGACTGTGTTTGACCATAACACTCACTCTTGGAAACAGTCTAGATGGCTTGAGGGCAGGGGAGCGCCCCCTTCCCTGGGATGGGAGCGAGGGGCCCACCGGAGGGAGCCCGGGGACTGCGTGGGTGGGTGAGTGGGGGGCTGTTCCTGAAAAGTTGGGTGGCTCCCCTGGGCAGGTCTCCCCGTTTGCCCACTCGGCCGTGGGGGGCGGGCGGAAGGGAGCGGGCCGGCGCGGGGTCCCCTGCGATGGCCCGGGAGGGGCCAGGGCAAGTTGGAAACAGCCAAAACAATGCGTCCTAACAGGCGTCCCCCGCAAACAATGGCCGGGACCGTCCGCACGGGCCGGGCGGAGGGCGCGTCTACAGGGACCGAGGGAGGGGCTGGGCCTCACCGCGAACCCGGACGCGCACCCCCTTCAGCCCCCCGGGCGCCCCCAAATCCGTCCCTGGGAGTCCAGGTCCTCTGCCCATCCCTGGGCAGGCGGTGCAGCGGGCAGCGTTTCCTGGATGTGTGTGATAAGGTTTTATTTCACCCCTTTAATTTTAAAAGATTTTTTTTAACTTAAAAAAAATCCTCAAACGCTTTAAGACTGTCCTTATCAATTCTAGTGGGAGACGCAAAGCCAGCTGGAAGCAGAACTAGGAACTCTAAAGGGCAGGAGGGATTGCAGTGTTAGCCTAAAAGTGCTTCTTTCTTTCTTTTTTTAAAAAGGGAAGTTTCTGCCAGGAGGCGCTGAGTGGCGAAACCGCTCAGTTTCAGATGTAGAACCTTCTTCACTCTTGATTTGGCCCCAAAATGCGAGCCGCACGGGATGGGGAGGGGAGTGCGCTGCTGGGGGCCCCCGAGAGGCTGGATTCGGGGCTGTCCGGGGGGTCCTGCTCCAAGAGGCCAGACGTGGCCTGCGGGGTGCATAGGCCGGTACCTGCGCCCTGGGGATTGGAACAGACCTTCAGGTCCCGGGTTGGAACCCACATTTTAGGATTCTGGGTAGGGCCACCGAGGACGGGAAGCCGCATTCTTGGGCGGGTGGGTGGGAGTTTCCCGCAAGGCTTAGTAACGGGAGCAGGAAAGGGCCACTAATGGCCACTTCTGGGACCCCAAGTAGCCTGTTCACACTTGGAGCAGTATAAACTTTCTTTCTCTCTTTTTTTATTTCAAGAAAAGAATGGTCACTTGAGAATTTAAGGCTTTGGTGTGTTGTTCCCCTTTGAAATTCCTTGAGCCTCAATTTATCTTTCAGGATCAGCCTATAGGGCTTGGAGCTTGAACATTCCTTAACGTGTATTAAAGACATGGCGGGTACAGTGGTTCTTTGGCCGGTCTGGGGTCCTCTGTTATTGACCACCGAGTGTAGTGGCTGGTTTCCTAGTTTTCTAGATCGTTTGGAACCATTAAGCTGTATGTTTTAAGAAGCCTAGGTCTGATTTAGTTCAGGTTGATTCAATTATGTCTTCATCGCTTTTGAGTTGGTTGAATGAGTTGACATGAGATTAAGCTCAACAAAAGAAAAGGCAGGGTAACAGCAGCTGCCCGCCAGGCCCGGCCAGTAGGTAGGGGTCTTTAGGAGGCCTTTCACCTTCTCTTTTGTATGTGTCAAGAAGTACATTTAAAATGTTCTTTACTGTACCCCCCCCCCCATGGAATGGATGGACTGCCTTGATTGATATCAAATCAGACTTAAAATACTAAATTTTGTAATACTTTGAGAATGAGTAATAGATCTAGATTTTCTAAATAGCCTTTAGTGTCTGTAGTGACAAGTGCAGAGTAATAACCTAATTGCTTTTTGTCTGAAAAATATAACACTCAGACCACTAGTTTGTGCTTGCTTAGTTAATGTGTGCTAAGAACTTTTAAGGTGTGTCCTTAATGGTAGATGACTTTTTCTGGGAAGTCCTGTTTATTTTAGATACTGTTTTGTTCAGCATTCTAAAGACTGTAGTTGTGTGTGGGTGTTTAATCCTGGTGTTTCAGTCGAAGTCGACCCCCACCCCAAATTGCTGCCGTTTTAAATCAGTTATATAAGTTTTGAATTCAAGAGACAGGGACTTACTTAGAAATTCAGTTGTCAATAGCTGCAAGCCAAATTTATCATTTATTTGGCTTGTTTGGTAGAATAGGGTTAATAATCTCATGGTTTGGAATTTTAATTATTTGGTGTGAAGAGGGAGGCTGCTCCTTTAGAATTGCACATTGATTTGCATGCTGGGGGAGGAAGGGGGGGAAAAGATGATGACTTCTAGGTAAAGGACACATACTTTTTTCTTTGGTGTCCAACTTCTTTCAGTCATTTTATCTTCACGACATTCAGTAACATTGACCTTTGCTGTTTTTTAATAACACATGAGATGGAAGTTTAGTAGGTATCTTGGGTTCCTGTTATTCCTTTTCCCTTCTTAATCTCACCAAAAAGGAACTAATATACACTTAGATACAGCTTGTAGAAAATATTTCCCCTCTTCACCCTGAAGAATTGATTTAGATAACAGCTTGATTTTTTTTTCCCCCCAAGTTGGAGAGGAAGAGGGAGGGGTGAAGGTTTTGACTTTGCCAGTAAAGGTTTAAGGTGCAGGCTGCTCTGCGTTCTTAGTAATCCTCCATTTTTGGCAGTGGAACTTCAGGGAGGAATAGCAGCCCCTGTTTTAATAAAAGCCCCTTCCAGTGGTCCTTTTCAAGAGGAAATCTGAAAATAAGACTTAATCATCAAGTCACTTACAAACTGATGAAATAATTAAGGACTATAATGGCCTGGCAAGGACAGAGTCTCTCTGTCTCCTCATTTCAGATAAATGCTAATCACCTTTCTCTCTCTTAACAACATTTATGATGAAATGGCATGTTTTTGCCACAGCAGGGCTGCTTTCCCAACCCGGAGCACTCTTAATTCTGATACGCTTGATTAGAGCCTCAGGGGTCCCAAAAGATGTGCTGTTTTCCCACTTTGTAAAATTACATTCTTTTCTCACAGTTGTCACGAACATGATATTGGTTGATAAGAACTTTCGAGTAGTTTTAATGACTCTTGACTGCTCACAATCTACTACTTAAAAAAAAAGGATAGACTTTTATCTCTCTTAGGACTGTAAGTGATTTTATGTTTTACATGAAGCTTTGTTTCTGTTTGCTCAAAAAAATTTTTTTTGAGTTCAGATTCTTCTAGCTCATGTATGCCAGTATGGCCTGTAAGGGTTTTGAAGTTGCTGGATGTGACTTGTTTTAAACGGTTCATTTCTGATTTCCTATTTCAGTTTAATTGTGTAGCAGTATGTGTAATAAATGGATTGGAAAGGTGAAGTCAAAGAACTGAACTATGGCTATATATTTTCAAGCTTTAAAATTATATACAGTATGAGTGAAACACATGAGACAATTGGAGAAACTGATGAGTATTCATTCCAATAGAATAAAATAAATGTAATGAGATTTTAAGTTAAATGTAATGACTTCATTTGGAGCATAAAGAGTAGTTTTCAAATTACTGAGGTGTGTTACAAAATAAAAACCTGGAAGGTATTTACAGAACAGCTCCTGAAGTGGAATTAAAGGAATCCCAGTCATATTAAATATTCTAAGTAGGGAAGGGTTTAGTTACAGCATGTAAAGTCCTGGCAGTGGAAGTCTTGATTTGTGCACCTCATCTCCACATTTTTGGGGGAGGGGTGTTGACTAGTTTAAATGCACGTGGAAGAAAGAATGAATTACACAAAGACAGCAGGAAATTTCTTAAATTTTGGGTAAGGGAAGCGTGATCCTTACAACTGGCCTCATTTTGGGGGCAATATAAAAGCTTTTGAAATGGTGAGATGTTGATGAAATGTTGGCTTTTGGGAATGAGGTGATCTCGATTATTTTTCTCCAGCTGACACTATAGTTAGGCAAATTTGCAGTGGTATGTAGGGCAGAGGGTTTTCAATTGAGACCATGAGGGCCGATAGACTTTGAGGAAGTGGCAGGACAGGGACCATCCTTTCCTAAAATCTGCAGCTCGTGACGAGCAAGCTCAATTCTTGTATAAATCTGTTTTCCCCAATAAATGGAGGGGCAGCGCCTGTCAGCCAGGTGCCAACACAAGTTGCCCATTTACGTTTAACTCTGGGATAACTCATTAAAAAACTTTGTATTTGAGCATTTGTTGACAGACTGTTCTGAACATCCCCATTAACTTCCTGCCCAGGGTAACAACACAAGTGAGTTACTGGAAATTTGGGGCCAGTTTGGTAATTTTATGATAAAGTTGAGAAATAAAATTACTAAACCCGAAAAGACAGCTGAGTAAGTCGTATGAGAGAATTAGCTTAAATTCCTTAACCTTTATACCAAAGTTGCTTTTCACCAACACCTTCCTCCACTTGATACAGAAGAGCAACCCTAGAGTTAGCTGCTAGTTTTTTTAGTGGGTTCATGTAATGTTTTGTGTATTGGTGTTCATTAGTTTCTAGTGTGCCAGGAAACCTTTTGAATTTAAAATACAGTTCTGTGGACTGGACATTGAGAGTCCAGATAGATTTTGTTCTTGTGTTCTTGAATCAGCATTAGGAGAAACACTTGTTTTTGTATTTCCTACCTGTAACAAATCAGGATAACTTCAAAACAGTTCAGTTATACCAGAAGTGTTTTTGTGTTTTGTAAATTAGTGGATAAGTGCTTTTCAGTTCAGTATATAAATCTACTGAACGGTGATTTTATTAATTGAAAGGAGACTTTTTTCCCCACTTAATTTTGAAAGCAAAGAGGTGATTTGAAAGTCAGACATACAGTGTTAGTATTTGTTCAGCAGAGATAGGGAGAAGAGTATTAAATGTGGCTGAAGAAAGAGCTCATGACTTAAAAGGCAGTGCCCATGTTTGTATATAATCTGTAGTTGGTTAAATTGGGTATAATTAATAACACTCACCATTTGGCCTTGTGGAAAAAGAGGTGTAGGTGTGTAGGGTAATGAGTGACATAATGGTTATAGTGATTTGTATCTCTGTGTGTATACAGTTATTTTTGTGTGTGTGTGCAGTGTTTTCTTTGTAGAGTTACAGAATATAGGTAAAGATAGAATAGTTTTTTTTTCCTTTTTAAGTTCATTCAAATCTCTCTGCAGTTAGTCCTGTCCAAAATCTTTTCAAAATATTTAAAGTAGTGCCGGTTAAGTAGTAATAATATAAACTCACTGATAAAGAGCGCTTAATCTTAATTAAAATTTTAAAAATTAATTTCCCTTATAATTCTGTTTTTCAGGTCAAGATGGAATTTTTAAAGCCAGTTTACAAAGCACAGTATCTGTTAATATTGATAATACTGAAACTAAAAATGATATGTGTTGCTTTAAATTCATATTAGGTCCTTTAACTGAATTGATTTAAGAGGAAGCAGCCAGAGTTCTTAATCCTGACACTCCAGTGTGCTAGTATGATTATATTTTTATTGTACCCATTTAGAACTGAGCACCTACATACAGTTTCAAGAAAATGAGACTCTGTCCTATAGGATCTTCCCAAGCTCTGCCTTTGAACAATCATTTGCTTTTGAATAGGCTGTAAATGTTGAATATAAACTTTGAATATTTTATTCTTTTTCTCTCACTTAACTTTTAAACATCTTTCCACAGCTATATTAGGAAAGTTGGGTTGACCATTTAGCTCAATGGGTGTGACCTTGGTGATTTCCTTGAAATAAATGATGAAGGGTTTAGAGTTGCAGGTTTTGACTGCCACTGTAGAGTTAGTTCTCTCATTGTCAGATATGTAATATTGTTATGTGTAAAATATAGACAAGAAACCTATAGAAAAACCCATCAGTTTCCTAATCAGATCTTGGAGATAATTTTGAAGTTTAAAGGATACAAATGATTTGGCCAGAGACTAGTGGTTTAGACTGAAGTTTTAATGATCATTTGACACTTATAACTTGGGTGGTGGTGGGGGGAGTAGAGTTACAGGAATATTGAAACTACTAGGCTGTGAATAGAATTTTTATGTGTTTTTGACAGGTTTTGAGGACTTTGGATACATTATTGCTCCATACTATAGTAATAAATATCCCATACCAAGACGTGTAGTATAAGCTGTTCCACTGCAGTAGAAGTGTGCTCTCCCTAAAGCTGACAGTTTGGGTACAGCTGTACATAAAGCACAGGATTTCCAAGCCACAGCCGTTTCTGGCGAGGTGGCATTTACCTCTCATTTGTTGTGCTTAAGCACAAATTGTGCTTTTCATTAAGCTTTGTCTGATGTGTAATATTTGCCAATTTCAAGGTCTCTAGGTATTGGCAGAATTCATAGTAACTTTACTCACAAATGAATATCTGCTTAAGAGAAATAATGACCCAAAGGACCTCAGACTTCTGTTTCAGGCAGTTAGAGCAGTATGGTTCCTACTCTTTTCAAAGCGTATGTTGTGGTAAATTAAAAAAAAAAGTATCTTCTTAAGTGATCACAATATAAATTAAACCCTAATATTCTCTCAAAATATAAGGTTATTCTGAATAACCCCTTGCTTTAGGTGCTTTAGGAGTCTATGGCTGATGGTTAAGTGCTGTCATTAACCTGAATAAAGGTTAAAAAATCTTTCTTAAGACATTGAAAAAATTTTTGCTAAGTGCCTTTCAATAAGCTTAGTGTGTTCAGAATGCTCATTTTTCTGCAAACAAAAAGCATTTAGACTATAGGTGTTAGTTTGTGTGCGTGTGTGTGTCTCGTCGTGGTCGTCGTCACTGTCGTTCCCACCCTCCCCCCCCCCCCGCCCCCAGTTCTTTGTCAAGACAGACAATTTACTTTATCAGCAGTGCCCTTGGTGTACTGTTGGCGCCTGTGTGCTCACACGAAGGATGCCGAAGGTTCTGGGAAGCCCGTGTGCCTTCGTACACTTCCCTCGATTGGAATGATGATTTGTTATTAACAGTAATTAGGCTAGAATGGCTGTTTTCGTAAGTTCTGTTATTATTGAAGTTCTCATTATTACAGTCACTCTGAAGATTTTTGATTTTTGTTCAGCAGATTGGTTTTAAGTGATGTAGTTTCTGATTTGTAGTTTAAGGAAGTGTTTTGTCTACCCAGAGTTTCTAAGTCAAGAGTTGAGGGCATTTGGTCTGAGAGATTTCCCTAGCCTGCCCTGCGTTTTTGTTTTGGTAGGTCAGTGAGGGGAGGGATTGTATACCCGAGTGATGTAGTGTTGCTTGTGCTAGTCAACTTTATGGTATGGTTGTATGTGATTCATTTTTTTTTTATTACACTCTTAGCATTGCAGGAAATGCTAATTAGATGGCAGCCACAGGTAGCCATGTAGAAATCTTGATGAACATTCAAGTTAATTTTAATATCTAGTCAGTTATGGTTGGTGACTGCGGCCAGAGGTGCACATACTCATTCTACACCTGTACTGGTTACATGGTATCTGTTCATTTATCCACCGGATGTGTCTTGAGGGCCTAACCCTGTGCCAGGCACCCCTTCTAGGCACTGGGGGGCAGCAGTGAACCATGTGGACAGTCTCTGTCCCCCAGGATCTTACAAAAGACATGGGCCATCCCTTTAAAGTATCTTTTGGGGGAATAGTGGGGATTGCTGTGACCCAAGGTAGTCTAGTGCTGGGGACAGTTGGGCACTATTAGTGATGATTAGAGTCCATCCCAGCAACTTTCCTGGAGGAAGTCCTTTGGTCTTGCCTGGAGGACCTTCTGCCCCATGTGACAAAACTAGAAGATCCCACCCCCGGCCTAGGACATCCTTCCTCTCCTCTTCAGGTCACCATCCTATTCACCCTTTCTGGCAAAACTGAAGCCCTTCTTTATCCTGAGATTTCCCCACTGCCCTCCTTTACCAGTCCTTTAGGGCTTGTGTTGGAAGCTGATGGTGACTTACTTAACCAGATGTTTGAACATTTCAGAGATAAAAGTTGAAACTAAGTCATTCTTCTAAGACAGGAATTTCCAGTATGTGCCGTTAGTCCATGGGGAGAGTAATAGGGATGTACCACATGATGTTTCCAATCCAGAGACTGAGTTTAGGGTTGGTGTCTTTTGGGGGAAGATTATTTATAGAAAAGTGGAGTTCCCCCAAACTGAAAAATGTCACAGACTAGTCTTTAAAAAAAAAAAAAGTAAATATTGAGGTCTGGCATGGGGGACTTTGATTTTGCAAATTAGGACATAAAAAAAAAAAACAAAACCCAAACTCTGCTTTTGCCACTTTTTCATTTTATAAAAAGAGCACTTTGGTATTCAAAAATAGGAAGGACCTCAAATAAAGGACAATCTTTATTCAAACTGAAATTATTTCATATAGATTTGTGTGGAGCTCATTGAATTATTTCTTTATTTCTCATTCAACTGTTGGCCAGCGAAAATAGTGTTGCCAGGGTTTGAGAACTACTTTTCTAGAGTATATCCTGTTGCTTTCTTCAGTTAAAATATTACTCAGGACACGGGCACTCAGTAAATATTTGTTGAATGAGTGAATGACTGCACAGAAACCTAAATTATCAATCACATACCCAAATACCATTTCCCATCTTGATTAGCATAATCATTAAATATTCTTTTGAGCATGTCTGTTCATAAATGTAGATCTAACCCTAGAACCACAGGGTTTCACAACACTGCAGGGGTCCTATAATTTAACCTTCTGCTTTACGTAGATGGAGAAGGATGAGGTATGTGGGGGGGGGGGGGACAGCTTTAAGGTTGTGACTTAGCCAGGACCAGAACTCAGGACGCTGGAGTGTTCTGCTAGGCGAGCTGGTAGTCCGCCCATTGGGATTGCAACAGAAGACGAAGAAATTAGGATAAAACATTTTAGTCCATTCTTTCTTTAAGTCCATTCTTTCTTTACCCTAAACTTTGATTTGCAGTCTTTAGAAAA
Organism: Camelus ferus; assembly: GCF_009834535.1. NCBI lineage: Eukaryota > Metazoa > Chordata > Mammalia > Artiodactyla > Camelidae > Camelus > Camelus ferus. The sequence continues at coordinate 8,109,561 of NC_045714.1, read as the reverse complement.
GCTTAAAGATCTAGTTTATTCAAAACTAAAGATAACAAGGAGTATGAGAATTTTCTTTTATGAGTGTAAAGAAGGGGAAGAAGTGTTTCCTCCTGTTCCGAGCCTGCTGGCCCTTGCTCTTGAGGAAGTGGGGAGAAGGGAAGGAAAGTTGTGTTTTTTTTTCAGTTTAACGTTGACTGTGGTGGGAATAGTTTGCATGTCGTACTGTTTTCTTGGGTTGAATTAACTGACTTCAGTTACAGTAGCTGGGACAATTTTAGAACAATCCCTGTGCTAGCCGCAAAGATGGAGGGTATTGGCTTTGGAGGTTAGTTCTTCTCCAGGAGTGAAAATGAGCTGCTAAGTCAGCCTGCAGAGCTAAGTCAGATTTTTCACCTGGCCAGTGCATCCTGTGGAAGGTGGGTCAAAAGTGAGAGGATCCCTTTCCTGGTTGAGGACTAAGCCATACTGAACCAGCTCTGTTGAGGATTTGTAGCTTTGTGTATGTATTTCCTTATTTGTTGTTTGGATAAGGAAGCCCTACCCTGATGCCTGTTGAAGGCAGAAAGTTGTTGAAAGCAAACTGGGATTTGGGCAGTGGAATGAGGTTTAGAATATCCCATGAACTAAAATATATCAGGATTCCCCTTGACCAAGATGAACACCCATTCTGAGGTGGTGTGTATTTCTTGAATGGGGATTTTAGGACAGGTTCCCATTTCTTTGTGCTTATGTTGTTGGCCTACGTAATGTGTGCTTTTAGGCATTTGTATTTCTTGTTTGTTTGTTTGTATATGAGACAGTTGGAAGTTCTGGCTTTTAACATTTGACCTAAAGTGCTTTCATTATCATCTTGTTTTTCACCATTCTTACAGTCTCCAGACTTGTAGAGGCTGTTTGTAAGGATACTCATGTGCATTTTAGTGGCAATTAAAACCTATTCAGCTGAATATACCAGTCTCTCTCTTGAAACTTTACATTTTAGATTTAAATCATAAAAGCACCGTGTTTTAAATTTCTTAACTGAGTGAATCTTTAGCATTTGATAAGGGCGCTGATTGGATAAAATGCTGATGATTGAATTAACTAGCATATTTAACTGCATGCGCTTAGTTAAAAGTGAAGCAGTTGCAGTAGGTCCCTTCTCTGCTACGTGGGCAAGACCACTGTGAGTCACCGGCCAGCCTTCTCTTTTCTCTGACCAGAGCTAACCGTTTCTATTTTTTTTTTTTCTCTAGGTTTTGGAAATCCCTTGTCTCCAGGTTGCTGGAATTGACTTCTTGCTCAACTGAATCACTCACTTGATGAAGACAAAGAGAACTAATGCTTTGTGCTGACTCATATTTGAATCAAAGCACCGGGGAGTCTGTCTGCCTTGTTTCTGGAGAGATCCAGTGATAGTATCTATCCCTGAGCTTCCTAAGACTTCTGAAGATAAGAAGTTAGAGGAATATACACTTTTGAATTTTTATAGCAAATATTTGCTCTAGTTTTGTAGCCTCGGGCTGCTGGGCGTGTGAGTGACAAGTCTTTACAAGTGGCCTTATTCCAGCTGCAGAGATTCCTCAGCCAGACCCTTATTTTATATACAGTCCTCAAGAGACAGGAGACATGCCCACTCAATCCCTCCTGGTGTACATGGACGGACCAGAAGTTATTGGCAATTCTCTTGGCTCCCAGATGGAGATAGATGAAGCCATGACAATAAAAGGGGCCACCGCTGTTCCTTTCAGAGCCACGCAGGAGAAAAGCATCATCCAGATAGAAGGATACCTGCCCCTGGACTGCATGTTTTGCAGTCAGACCTTCACACGTTCAGAAGACCTCAATAAACACGTCTTGCTGCAGCATCGGCCGATCCTCTGTGAGCCCGCTGTTCTGCGTGTTGAAGCCGAGTATCTTAGTCCTCTTGATAAAGGTCAAGTGAGAACAGAACCTCTGAAGGACAAGAACTGCAAGGAAAACGAAGAACTTAGCTGTGAAGTGTGTGGGCAGACGTTCAGAGTCGCTTTCGACGTCGAGATCCACATGAAGAAGCACAAGGACTCTTTCACGTACGGGTGTAACGTGTGCGGGAGGAGGTTCAAGGAGCCCTGGTTTCTGAAGAATCACATGCGAACCCACACGGGCAAGTCAGGGGCCAAGAGCAGACTGCAGCCAGGCCTGGAGAGCCCGGTGACGATCAACGAGGTGGTGCAGGAGCACGCAGCCGGGACCATCTCATCTCCTTACAAGATCTGCATGGTTTGTGGCTTTCTGTTTCCAAATAAAGAAAGTCTAATTGATCACAGGAAGATGCACACCAAAGAAACTGCTTCCGGTCCCAGCAACCCACAGACAGACTCTCAGCAGGAGGGAATGCCTTCTCCGGGGGAAGAGCTGCTGCAGTTTTTAAACTTAAGACCAAAATCTCACCCCGAGATCGCGAGGAAGCCGGCCAAATGGATACCTCAGCTCGACCCGTTCACCACCTACCAGGCCTGGCAGCTGGCCACCAAAGGGAAGGTCGCCGTGTGCCGGGAAGTGAAGGAACAGCCGGGCCAGGAAGGGAGCACTGACAATGATGAGTCGTGTTCAGACAAAGAAGAGCTGGGAGAAATTTGGACCGCGAGTAAAAGCCATCCTGAAGGTTCTGGAAAGTCCAAGACAAGTAAAAGCGGTTGTCCGGGCCTCTCACAAGACAAGGAGAAGCCTAGACACCCCAACGAAGTGCCTTCCGGGGACTGCGGACCCCAAGTTACCCAGTAACAAAGAGAAGCCGACACATTGCTCCGAGTGTGGCAAAGCCTTCAGAACCTACCACCAGCTGGTCCTGCACTCCCGGGTGCACAAGAAGGACCGGCGGGCCGATGCCGAGTCGCCGACCATGTCCGTGGACGGGAGGCAGCCGAGGACATGTTCTCCAGACCTGCCGCCCACCCTGGATGAGAATGGAGCCATCGACCGGGAAGGTGGCTCAGAAGACGGGTCCGAGGACGGGCTTCCGGAAGGGCTCCCCCTGGGTAAGCTGCTCTGTTTGCGTGTCCCCCCGCCACGCCCCGGGAACACTAGCAGGCTTGGGGGGGATACAGAGCTGGGTTGGAGTACTGGCTCTTTTTGGTGTCACCCTCTTGTAAGTCACTTAACCTCTTAGGGCCTTAATTTTCTCATTTCTGTAACAATAGGGTTGAGTTTGAAAGGCTTCTGGCCATTCTAAAAATGAGGTGATTTCTTGGGTTGCTAACAAAAGTCACTCATTACTGTAACTCAGGCATCAGCCTAAAGCGGTGCCCTTCGCTGGGGCGGTTTAGCCCCGAGTGGACGAGGGGCACTGTCTGGAGACAGTTTTGGCTTTCGCGGCTGGGTCGGTGAGTGCGGGCTCCCCGTGAGTCGTGGCCAGGGATGTGCTGGCCATCCTCCCGTGTACCGGGCAGACCCCACGGCAGAGTGACCTGGCCCCAAATGTCCCTTCCTATCGGGCCCAGAGCGTTCATATGTTTATTCCAGATGGACATGCGTGGGCACAGCAGGTCCTGGGAGTGATTATCAGCCAGAGCAGGAACATTACTGTTAGAGAAGCCATTCGGTGCTGCCTGGTACCCCATCCTTTCTGTCCCGGGCAGGTATTCAACAGTCAGTGCAGTAACAAACAGTTTGTAAAGTAAAGAGAATGTGAACATACCAAAGATGTTTGAAAGAAGGTCTCATTTGCTCAGTCAGATTTTTTAATGTACTAAAGGCATTTATAGGAAGTGGAAGCCCTCACTGAAGGCTTGTTGCCGTATTTCTTGCATCCCAGTGGGCATTATCTCGGGCAGAGGATTCCACCTGGGGTTCAGGTCTTGCTCATCTTCACTTAAACCGCAGCTTCTCATGTCCATGTAATAATTTGTTTGAATAGAGGACCCTGCTGCTGGAGGAGTTCATAAACCCCTGTGTAATCAGCACGTGAATGATGAGCACATGAATTAGTCTTGGAGAAACATCATCGTTTACAGAAGTGGTCTTGGGTTTAAACAAATGCTGTCTTTCACTGTAACTTGACTGTGTGTTGTTTTCTCTAAGAACTCAGTGTATGAGACCCAGGATGAATGTGCCCAGATAACCCATCTTCTCTTAAGTCAGTGCCCAGTTCTCTTTCTGATCATGTGATGGATGTGAGAGCAGTAGTTTTCATATCAAATATTTAGGATGTTTTGAGTTTCCTGGAACACAGGAAACCTAGCACTTAGCATGCTGACAATCTTCAGTTTTTAGAAATCTAGAAAACGCATTATAGTGTCTTAATGACATCATAAAAATGGCTTTAAACACAGCCTCTCGTCTTCTAAGTGATTCCTCTTAGCATCAGTTCTGTTCATGGACCTGCAGTAATGGGGAGGTAGTCAGGCCTGTGAGATGCCCCAGAGCCCTGAAAGAAATGAGCTGGCCAGTTGCATTCTGCGGGTAGTTGGTGTGAGCAGAAGAATTGGGTGGAAAACCCAGGTTCAGTTGGCAGGCGGGAAGAAGAGCCCAGAATAGCTGGGAGCGCCAGGACTCGCAGGAGTCTGGTTCTACCACTGCGTCGTTCTGTGAGCCATCCCGTGTTGCTTAACCTTTCTTTGCCCTGATTTCCCTGTTTGCAAAATCAGTTCATCGACCCTTGCCTTCCACCTCCCAAGGATGATTTCACTTGTCTGTTCATAAAAACCCCTTTAAAGGGCAGCACTACAAAATCAAAGCTGATGCTAAAGGATCAGGACCAGGTAGAGTGGACACTGCATGTCCTTTGTGTTAGAATAAAGGCATTCCGTAACTTCGTGGATGTGACGCAACATCCCATAAACCGTGACACAGAGTTGGAAGTAGGAGACTGCAGTGAGGTGCAAACCCAGCTGCGGACTCAGCTTTGGGTGTGACTGTAAGAAGGAGAGCTGGGTGTTCCTTCCAGGTTAAGGAATGGGTCTTCCTGAGCTCGCATTATGGTGTGGTTCCTCGTCTAGGTTTCCTTTACTGTTACTTATTATCAGCCTGGCTTTCTGTAGATTTACCTGTAAGATCAAAAAGCAAAGTAATAATTTTTTTTTAACTTTTATAAATAGGTTTAGTAATAGTTCTTGTAAATTGTTTTTTTAAAAGTCTTCACGACACCTTTTTAGATCCAGGGTTTTCTGTGCTATTTTAGAGTGTGTGTAGAGGTTTGGAGGTGGATACGCTGTCCTCAGGGATGTTTAGGGGTGACCGAGATTTATACAGTCCTGTCTTTATTGTACCTGGAGGCTAACCGTGTTTTGCTTGTAAGTGGCTTTTTAAAATCAGTAAAATCTATAAATCCAGACTGCAGAATGTGGAAGGAGCCAGGAAGAGGTCATTTAGTTGGAAATTATAGTTTTTCAAGGCAAAATGACCAGTTATGGTAAATTTAAAGAGAGGACCTGACTTCTGTTGTACTTCTGTTGTAACGTATGTAACGTGACCGGCGATCAGTGGAGGTTCATCTGGAACTTAACATTCTCGTGTGGTGGAGTGGGTATTTTAACTGTAGCATCTCTGACGATCTTGGGGGGCTGATGTGGGAAGTACAGTCATTCATTAGCGCCCCCAGGAGACCTTTTATTTACTCCCTTGCACACAAGATACACTGTCCCGATCATCCTGCTGAGAGTGAAATTTAAAGTTTAACCATTGTCATTTGGGGACAGATTTTGATTTATCAGCTACATTTTGCCCGTGTGAGTGCTGGTGGACAATATAATCTGCTTTCCAAAATGTTACTAAATTTTGACAAACTTTCCTAGGTGTTTGCCCAGGGCCAAACTTTATATTTTATGTAAAGATTAAGTTGTCCTTACTACCCTCTAGTGGCAACTTGCTTAATCTTAAAATAAAAAACTTTTTTTTTTCCTCTGGTGGTTGGGAAAGTTGGCGATTTGTATTGGCTCAGTTTTCTAAATGACTTATTCTGATGAAGCTGGTTATTCCAGCCTGTATGCAGGTCCTGCTTGAGTTTGTCAGACCCTGCCCATTTCAGACTTGCTGGGAAAGCATTTCAGTCTGTTATGTAGTCTTGTGATAGAGGCAAATGAAGAACTGAATCTCTAACAGTGAACTCTGCTACACTCAAAAAAAACCTGACACACACACATGCTGTCCTACCGCAGACAACCTCAGAACAACATTTGGTGTGTTCTTAGTGTTTTTGGGTTACCCCAACACCTCATATAAAAATTATTTTATACTTTCCAAAAATGTTCCTATCAAGAATATTTGTCAGCTCACCCTGTTCACATACTTGAGCTGTCTTCTTACATGAATATTTTTGTTTCTGTTTTAAGATAAAAATGATGATGGAGGGAAAATAAAGCATCTTACATCCTCAAGAGAATGTAGTTATTGTGGAAAGTTTTTCCGTTCAAATTATTACCTCAATATTCATCTCAGAACGCATACAGGTAAGGAACTTCTTAGATTTTTTACAGCATGTATTATTTCAAAGGGTCCTGATCTGGGTCTGATTTTGTTCTTATTGTGAGATATTCTGCTAGTGCCTTGGAACAGCTGAAGAATAAATGTGGTGTGTTGATTGTAGCTGTCATTTTGCTTCCTTTAGTGTCACTGTAACAAATTTGTTTTGAAGTAAGTTTTTGGTTTAATTTCTGATTCCTTTATCCTAACTCATCTTATTAAAACCGCTGTAGTATTTTTTAATACCACAGCTTTTTGGTATTAGTTTTTATGATTTGGGATGGGATGAATGTATTTAGTAGTCTTTAGCTCGCAGAAGCAGCTGCAGCGTGGTGTTTACCAGGCTGTGTGGACATTTTTTGCATCTTTTACTCAGTGGCTGTACAACTTTAGACAAATTATTTAACCTTTCTGTGCTCCAGTTTTCTTTGTTGTAAAAGTGGGATAGTAATATTCCCACTTCTGTAAGGCTGTTATGAAGATTAAATGAGATGTTTAAAGTGTGCTTTTAATTTTTTAAAATTAAAGACCTGCGTTCACATTTTCAAATATTTGGTGTAGAAAGGGTGATAAAACAATCAACTCATGACTGATCCTGGATATGAAGGTGAATAGGCAAGAAGGGAAGAGGAAAGAATTCCACTTTCTGTCTGAGATTCTTCTGGTTTCAAAGGTCTGTGTTTGGATGCTTTTCATAAACTTCCATAATAGAGTGACATTTCTTGTTTTAGGTGAAAAACCATACAAATGTGAATTTTGTGACTATGCTGCAGCCCAGAAGACCTCTCTGCGGTATCACTTGGAGAGACATCACAAAGACAAGCAGGTCGATGTTGCTGCCGAAGTCAAGAACGATGGGAAAAACCAGGAGACTGAAGATGCACTTCTAACCGCTGACAGTACGCAAACCAAAAATTTGAAAAGATGTTTTGATGGTGCCAAAGATGTTAAAGGCAGCCCACCTGCAAAGCAACTGAAGGGGATGGCCTCTGCCTTTCAGAACGTTCTGGGCAGCGCTGTCCTCTCACCAGTACACAGAGATACTCAGGATTTCAGCAAAAATGCAGCTGATGACAGTGCTGATAAAATGAGCAAAAATCCTGCCCCTGCTTATTTGGACATGCTAAAAAAGAGATCAGCAGCTGAACCTCAGGCCAACAACCTCATCTGTAGAACAGAAGTGGACGTCACCCCGCACCCAGATGGCAGTGCGGCCCACGGCGTGGAAGTCGGCCACAAGGAGAAGCGAGCGGAGGCCGCCGCGGACTGCAAGTACAGGCCAGGCGTGGACTGTCAAGAAAAGCCGCTGAACTTATCCCTCGGGGCTCTCCACGGGTGCCCGGCGGTTCCTCTGGGTAAAAGTGCAACCACAAGTAACACCTGCCCGTTTTGTACCTTCAAGACATGTTACCCAGAAGTTTTAACGATGCACCAGAGACTGGTGCATAAATACAACCCCAACATCCAGAAAAGCTATAGAAACAAGTCTTTACTTCAAAGTAGACGGACCGGATGCCCACCAGCTTTACTGGGAAAAGACGTGCCCCCGCTGTCTGACTCCTACAAGCCCAAGCCCAAGCCCGCCCTCCCAGCGCAGCCCAAAGCCCTGCCGTCCGAGAAGGCGAAGCCCCGCCCCGCCGGGCCCGGCAGGGCCCCCCTCACTTCCGGGATCGACGCCAGCACTTTAGCCCCGAGTAACCTGAAGTCCCACCGGCCGCAGCAGGGTGTCACGGGGCAGGGGGCCACAGCCACCAGGCAGCAGTCTTCCGAGATACTCGTTAAAACCAGCATTTCTCAGGCTCCGGACAAAACCAAGAGGCCCGAGCCCAAACTCAAGCCTCCAGTGGGGGCCCCGGCCCAGCCCTCCGCGGGCAGCAGCGCCGTCAACGGCTGTGCCGACCACCCCCCCAAGAACGACGGCCCCTGGGTGCCCCCGGTCAGAGACTACTTCTGCGGCCGGAGCAGCGGCGCCGAGCTGGGGGAGCCGCACCCCAAAAGGCTGAGGTCGGGGGCGCCGGCCCTGGACGTGGACCAGCCCGGCCCCAATTACCGCAGGGGCTTCGACCTCCCCAAGTACCACGTGGTCCGCGGGATCACGTCGCTGCTGCCCCAGGAGTGCGTGTGCCCTCCGCCCACGGTGCTGCCCCCCAAGCCCAGGTTCCTGGGGTCCGGGGAGGCCGACGCGGCCGGCGTGCTGAGCGTGCAGAAGCCCTACGGCGGGGCCGGAACCCTGTACACCTGCGGCCCCGCGGGCCCCGCGGCCGGCCCAGCGCTGGAAGGTACCCCCGGCGGGCGTCCGGGGGGAGGGGGTGCGGTGGGGGACTTCTGAAGGGGCCAGACATTCTTAGATGTGACAGTGGTCTGGGACGCCAAGAATCAGCCCCGCAGGAGAAAGCTTATTCCTCAGTGTTTCATTTCTCCCTTTTAATTTCATTTTCTCCCTTCCTTGGGTTGGTGGGTGGGGGTCATGGAGAGTGGCTGGGGACCAGGTGCCTGATCCTTTCCTTGCTGTTGAAATTTCAGGTGTCATTTCTACCCTGCTCACCTCACCTCATCCTAGTCTCGTTTCTCCTTTGCACGTTAAGACAGTGCCCAGCACCCCAGCCCAGCCCAGCCAGGGAGGTGGGAGGTGTGGGGCACTTCCGTCCATGCCTTTCCACCCTGACTGGACTGTGAACTCATTCAGGGCAGAAAACGCATTTTATGGACATTTGATGTGGAGCCCTGTCACTTGCCCTACACAAGGGGGTGCGAGGGGTCCTCGGTAAATACCCATGAGGACCCTTGATCTACCAGAGCCGAAGGTGTAAGCACTGCTGGTTAAACAATCTTTTGAACAGCTTTGATGTTAGGACCTACAGAATTATGTTGCCTTATTTAGCCTTGGTTAAATAGTAAGTGAATTTTATAAGGGAAGTTTTTCTCAGAATTGTCCATTGTTACTGTTCTGTCTCCTCGTGGAGGTGTTCTTAAAACCCCTGCTCCCTCACGGCAGCGGTTCGTAGAGGTGTTACCTGTGCATGTGAAAAGGTAGAGCAGAGTATCCTCGGCACCTGTCCTACTTGGCAAACTGGATTCAACCAGCATGCCTGCCTTTGCCAGATAGAAGCTCTGCAGGTTTGTCTGCCCCAAAGGGACAAATCCACTTTAAACTCCTCAGTTTGTATTAATTTCAAATTAAGGATTCTGTGTGGTGATAGTCTTATCAAGGATGGCTTGATACCAGTTGATCTGGTAGGGATAGCAAATTACAAAACAATTGCTTTCACACACTCCAGTGACTTTTATAAAAATTGTGATGAAAAGTTAATTTTTGCTGCCTTTTGATTAAAAGCGTCCATTCTTTCCCCCCTTGATGCTTAAAATGGACATGAGTCATAACTGTCTGCTTGAGGAGAAAAAGCTTTATATTGCAAGTAAATTGGTCTTTTCCCTCCTTCTTCCACCCAGTTTTGGTTCATGGTGCACGAAGGTTTAAAATTTTTATGCTCCTGTTTTCTTTTGGCTTTTTAATTCTTACTAATGACTGACTAGAACTTAGATAATTTTAGCTTTAGTGACTTAAAATGCTGTGCTAAGAAATGTCCTCATGGGACTTAAAAATATGTCACCTGTAACTTTTCAACATGTGTCTGTCTTATGTGTTCTGATCATTTTATCAGTTAGGAATTTTGCAAATTGACTTCTGACAACCCATGCACTCTCACCTAATTGTTGAACTTAATTCTAAATGCCCTTTTACACTTTTTGTTTTTCAATCAGGAAAAAGGCCAGTGTCTTATCAACACTTATCTAGCAGCATGCTACAAAAGCGGAACTATGAGAATTTTATTGGGAATGCACATTATCGACCAAATGACAAAAAAACTTGATTTTTCTATTTTGGGGATGAAAGGTGAGCATATGTAATATACTGATTTTATTTAATTGAAAGCAAACCATCTAGCTTATCCAACATAATAATCTGAAGTAAAATTGCTTTTAATGTGAATGTTGAGGTGTTTTAAAAGAGTCCTTAGGGTGTCTGGATCTCAGTGGTGATGATAATGGTCAAAACAGTAATAGCAATTGGAATTTACTAAGCATTTATTTCGTGCCGGGCATTGAATGAAGTGACTGCTCGTTGTGAACTCATTTACTCTTCTTATAGCAGGGGACTCTAGGGCAGAGGTTAGCCAACTGCCCACCACCTCGTTTTGTCAATAAAGTTTTATTGGCACGCAACCACAGCCATTCCTTTACATACTGTCTGTCTGTGGTTGCTTTGTGCCACAACAGCAGGTTCTGACGGATTTCATGGCCTGCAAAGCTGAGAATATTAACTGTCTGGTCCTTTACATAAAAAGTTTGCTGACCCCTGGATTAGGAGGTTCTGGGCCCACTTTACAGATGTGGAGACTGAGCCTTGCATTATGTAACTTGTCCAAGGCCTTATTCTGCCTAGTTTTGATCCTAGGTCTGCACCGTCCAAGGCCTGTGCTCCAACCCTCCAGTTTAAGAGCTTGTTCAAAGCCTTTATAAAACCTTATCTGAGGGGAGTGGGACAGAGCACGTAGGTTTATTTTGACTTTTTGGTTCACATCGCAGAGGTATCTAACTAGAGATACCTAATAGTCTCAGTAGTGTCCTGGGAGGCATACACACGTTAGTTTAGTTAATTCCAAGTTTGGGCAGAGGGCATGGTGTCTGTGTGAGAGTTAACACTGGGATGCTTTTAAAGTTAAATTGGTTGGAAAGATTGGGGCTCCTGGACAGATTCAGTTCCCTCTCAGATGACTCTTGTCCTGTTAAACCACCACAGCGTCCTCATGGAGCAGTCTCTTGACTGAGGGCCTGCTGGTTTTTGGTATGGAGATGAGACACTCTCAAGGTCCAGGGTAGAATTTTTCCCCGAGGCTCACGGGGCATGTCAGCCGGTGCAGTTCTGATGACATCATTAGTACAAGAGTGGTGTCATCACAGGGATGAGATTAAATCCACTCTGCCTTGAAACGTGAAAACAGCTTATGGGTTAGAAGCAGCAGGTCATTTGCGCTATGTGTCCCAGCCAGTCGATAACGGCAAATGGGAACGGCCCTGTTTGTCCAGCTCAGGCCTCTTCCTGCAGCCTCTGGGCTTCTCTGCTTGTGTATCCCTCTACCTGGAAACATCCTTCCTGCACCTTCTTGGCAAACAACCTCCTTCTTATATTTGGATGCTTCAGGACCAGCTCACATATCATTTCTGCAGAATATTGGCTGGGGGCTGGCGCTTGCCTGTTTGTGTTCCCTCTGCGCTGTGCTTCGTACCTGTTCCCGAACAGATGCTGACTGAACGCGTTACACGGGTCTCATGCACCAGCCTTCCCATGCAGGAGGCTCTTCTGAGTCATTTGTTGTGTTAAGTCCACGTCATGTGTTTTCCTTTCATCAGGTGTAAACTTGTAGGGTTTCTTAGAGGTGGCAGTTGTCTTTGGCAACTGTAACTGATGTAATTCTGGTTCTTGGTTAAATCATCTTCAGTAAATCACAGTTACGTAGATATTAGCATCTCCTAAATAATGTAGCTGATCTATTTTTTTAGTCTTCTGAGACTTTGCAAAATTTAAGCTTAAATTGAATCTGTTGCATTTCTGGGTCTCTATATAGTTCTATTTATTTGTTATACTTTTTGTTAAAAGATTTTTCTGAACTGTATTCAGTTTTATTCTAATCATTTTTATACCTTTTTCCTCTGTAGGTCTTGATGGATGTAAGTGTGTACTCTCCATGAAATTAAATTAGTTCATCTTTTGAAAAAGCAAATGGTGAAAGCTACTGAAATAAGCTGTGATTGTACTGTAAATATAACATATAAGGAACACTACGGTTTTGTAAAGTTGTTCTGTTAATTTTTGTACCAAATAGCAATAAAAACTATAGTTGAAACAGTTGGGTTGTACACAGATGGAGACCAGACATCTCTATTTTGCCCCAAATAATATTTTTTTTTAGAATTGACCAAATAAGAAATGGAATTTTTTGCATACTTGAGCGCTGCTGAAAAGAAATCATTTGGGTTGGGGGGGGTGGGATGGGGAGAAAGTATATAACGCTTGCACCTCAGGTAAAAATCTGTAAATATACGTTGTAGACCTGCTTGTTTAAATACTGTGTGTATTCTTTTTCGCGCGTGTGGCTCATCGCTTTGAGCAAGTTTCTGCTGTTTGTCCTACTTCATTTAAAATGTATGTTTCTAAAAAAAAAAATTCAATGATTTGTATAATGTTAAATCCTCCACAGTCTATTGTCTTTGACAAAATTGTTAACTGAAGCATCGACCTATGATACGTGCTGTGTGACCGAGGTCAGCTGTTCTGAACTGGGTGCCCTTCACTGCAAATTTCAGGGCATCGTCCGAGAAGGACCTTGATCCACCGTCCTCTTCTGAGTGAATGGGTGGTTTGTGGGACTTTTAAGTGCGTGTATCTGCAGAGAAGTATTCCCTCTGTAGGCCAGCTGCACGTTCAGTAAACATACCACATTGTGTGTAGAGTTACTTAAATTTGTTTTCTATCAAATTAATCATTTCTGTTGGAAAATTCGTGGGGTTTTTTTGGGGTTTTTTTGGCGTTTGCCTAAATTAGTACATTAAAAAATATAAACGTTAAACTATACAGGTGAATTACATACATTGGAAGCAATTTTAAAGGAAACGAGGGTGAATTTTAGGTTTGTATTTGGAGGGCTTGGTGCACCTGGCATTCGGGTTAACTGTGGACACACTCAAGTAAATCACGGGCACGTCAGTTCTGCACCAGGAGTGGTGCCCGGGGAAGAGGGACTCTGTTCTGAGACCTCAGTTGTCTTCCCAGGGTTGGCTGGTTTGAAGCAGCGTTTTTCTCAGTGTACAAGCAATTTGGGTTTTTAAAGAGAGGATAGCCACCAGCTGGCTTACTAAATGTTTTAAACTTTTGTTCCTTTAATCCTCTGTCCACGGCTGAGTGTATTCAGCAGTACCTGGGTTTAGCGACCACAAAATATACTTTATGAAGAAACTGTATCAAAATAAATTTGCACTGTTAATTTGTCTTGCCCGGCCCTTCTCCATCAGAGGAAGGGTAATGTCCTAAAAGAATCCTGATTTTTTTTGTTTGTTTTCATTATGCAACATGACGCCTACTTGATAGAGAAGTCTTAACTCCCGTGGGCAAAGGGAGGCCTAATTGGAGAACAGTCTTCTGGCATCGCGATGAAGTGCTTTGTATCAGGAAAGTGTACACTATTTACTTTTTTCCTGTCCACAAGCTGAGCCATATGTACATAATCTAGATGTTTGTTTTCATAGTTTTGCACTTTTATAGCCTATTTTTGAAGATTAACACATTTACAAGATAATTGACCTGATCTTGACCTAATGCAATGAGTGTTCCAGACAGCTTGCTGTGACTATAAATACAAATCCTAAAAGTGGATACATGATAATAGAGGGCTGAAATTTAAATCTGTATTTAAAAAAAAAAATCACCAAATCTATTTGAAAACAAGTCAATTTGTGTTTTGCTGAAATTTGGGGGCTTTTAAATTTCTCCTTTTTAACTACGTTTCTGAATGCATACAGATGTCAGTTTTTTTTTTCCCCTACAGCCCTTGTACTCCAAAATATGTTTTTTGGTCCATCAGTATTAACTATTGGGATACTACTGGTTTTGTGTATTTTTTTTTTCCTTTGAGACAACAGTACATATAATAGAGGTACAATCCTTTGGATTTTTTGTTTATGTATTTATTTCATTCCAGTTTGATTTATTTTAATTGTTGATACTTAAGTTGTCAAACTGTAGACATTACTTGTTTTATTTATGATATATTTCAGCTTAAAGTTATGTTATTATATGTGGATGTAAATATAGATTTGGTGTTTTGCAGTCTTGGGCTCTGGTCGTTATTGTGTCCCTGGTTTCTAATTTTGTTTTAATTTTTTATAAATACAATTTTAAACGTCTACAATAGTAGAGAGATTAGTATCATGAATCCCCATGTGCTTGCTGGCAACATCTGTCACTTTTTTTGGTGACCCCTGCCCTTTCCCGAGTATTTTAAAGCAAATCTTAAGATGATTTAATTTCATCCCTAAAATACTTCAGTGTGTCTCACGGGTAAGTGCTTTTCCTGATCACATCTAACTAGATGCACAGTGACTTTGCATGACCAGCCTCCGTGCCTGCCCTTCCTGGTAGTCGCAGGGACGTTGGTAAGTTGCAGTCAGGATCCAAACAAGGTCCACTTTCTTGGGTTAGCTGATGGTTCCTTAAGCCTATTTTAATCTAACCCCCATCCCCGCCCACACACACCCACACACTTTGTGGCATTTCATTGAAGAAACAGAGTCATTGTCACACAGAAGCTCTCACCTTCTTGTCTGGATTGACTGCGTATTTGTGGCTTCACCTAACCATTTCTCTGGCTCCACAGGGTGAATCCAGTCTAGAGCTTTAAAGCAGATTTGCCTCAGTTTTGGGGGAGGGCATGCTTCTTCCTCCCATCGGACTTTTGTATCACTCTGGACGTGTAGTGTTTGGTTTTCCAGTCCGAAGTGACGGTGGGTTCAGATGTCGGGCTAAACAGCCAGTTCCCCACCAACCTTTCTCGTCTGGATTTTAGCATCATTGATGAACATGAGGAATATTGCAAAAGGTGATTTTTGAAGAGGTTCTATCATTCCTTCTGCACTTACTAGTTGGAATTCTGTAAAGAAGGTCGCCCTTGTGCTGGGTTGGTTACCCTGATACACAGTTTGAATAAAAAAGTTTATAAAGCTTGATTCCCCCTTTGATGAACCAGCTTTGAGAACAGGGAGTCTGTGCCCTGCGTTTTCCAGGCCTGACTGGTGAGTGAGCACGAAAGTGTCACGTCATGAAGTCATCGTGCATTTGACGTATTTTAAGCAATTGCAGAGTCGCTTTGATGCTCAGGGTCTCCTTCAAGTTGGCGCAGCATGTTTTGGGCACAGCCTGAAGCAGCCCCTTAGCTTTTTGCCACGACAACGAGTTCTGAGCTCATCTTGCAGATTACCTGCCCCAGCCCTGGAGGCAGTGGTCTCCCCAAGGACCCTGGGGTCCTCTTATGGGAGGTGGCAATTAGGGATGGTGATTTGGGGTAAGGGGTACTCATTACAGCTGGGTTGCTTCAGCTCCTGGGCCTCTTTGATGTAGGGGACAAGGAAATACTTTTTTTTTTTTTTAGGGGTAGAGGTAATTAGGTTTATTTACTTTTTAAGTGGAGGTACTGGGGATTGAACCCAGGACCTTGTGCATGCTAGGCAGGCACTCTACCACTGAGCTATCCCCCTGTCCCCACACTTTTTTTTAAGGGGGAAAAAATCAACAAGCTGTCCTGCTGCTTTTAATGCAAATTTAAGATAGCATTTTCACTACTTTATATTTAGTTCTCTGAACACCTGGATCCCTGATGATACGACCTACCTACTTTATTCCACTAACAAATCATGATGCCAATATTGTCACTAACAGCATGATTACCAAGTGAAGCTTTCAGTTAAGAAAAAAAAAATAGTTTTACTTATAGCACATTGGGGAATTGTTAGAATTGTTAGAAATTATTAGAAATTCACCCCAGACCTGCTGAATCAGGAACTTTGCGGGTGGGGCCAGCCGTCAAGTCTTCCAGGGTCTCTACCGAGTAACTTCCACTCAAGGGATGTGCCACGTGCTCTGGAATGGAATTACTTAACCTGTGGGCACAGCCGCAACCTCCCCGCTGTTAGAGTCAGTGTTTTCCGTCTTTAGACACTGCTTTGGCTTTTTTGTTTTAAATTGTTTTATTATGCAAAACATGCAATTCCATAGTCAAAGCTATAAAACCAGGTATGTTCGGAGAAGTCTAGCTTTTCATCCCATTCACCCTGTTCCCTCCTGTCTCAAAAGTGACACTATTTAAAAATTAGTTTTTGATTTATCCTTCCATTGTTTCTTTTTGAAAAGATAGGCACCCAGGCAGTGTATTCACATTTCCTTCTGCAAAAAGGAGCGTACAGTGCACATTAGTACAGGCTGATTTCAGGGCTGTTTCATTAATGTTTTCTTAAGAATGAAAGAGTACACTTTTCCTCCTAAAAATCAAATGACTCAAAGAAAAAAATCTTAATTTGGAGAGGTGGAAGTTGGTGGCCTCTGCCTGTTTTTAATTACTCGGCACATCTTGACCAACCTTTTGCTCAGAGCTCGGTGCTTAGTGCTAGGTGCTTAGTGCTAGGGATGTGTGACCCAGGAATCCAAGTTGAACTCATGAGTTGTCTCCCCTCGGGGCTGACCCTCTCCGCGGGAGTGCTGCATACGGACTGGAAGCCGGTGCGCAGGCCCACTTCTGACGTGCTGCAGTGGTGGGGGAACCCAGGAGAGAGTCACCTGGAGAATGGAGGTGAGCCGGGTGGTGAGGCCAGGTTCCAAGCTGAGACCCCAAAACATAAAAGTTGTTGGCCATGCGGTGTGAGCCTTTGATACAGCGGCCTGTAATAAGGCTAGAGGCAGGGAGGGCTCTGCGGGCGGGAAGCCTCTATGTGTTTGAAGATCTGAACAGAGGCCAGCGTGGCTGCAGACTGCAGGGCTCGGCCTCGGCAGTACTGTATTTCGGGACCAGGTTGCTGTTGTGGGGCTGTCCTGTGCGCTGTAGGACGTGTGGCAGCATCTCTGGTCCAGCAGATCCCAGTGGTACCCCTCCTCCCCCACTCCATGCTGACAACCAAAAATGCCTCAGGCAATCCAAATATCCCCTGGGGTGAACCACTGCTGAGGACGAGTTTGGGCAAGTCAGGAAGTCACATTAAATGTGGGTAACGACTCAAGGTTGAACTAAGCACAGTGGGAGTTTTGTAAATGTTCGGAGTTACGTTTTAGGATAACTGGAGAGCAGACCAGAAGGGCAGGGGTGAAACTAGGTGCCCTCTTTCCTTAGTGCTTAGTTACTCAAGTGATTAAAAGAAGCCAGAAAAATTGTGACTGTTAATTACTTCTATGCAGTGAAGACTTTTTTTTCTGCACCATTTCCCAAATAGCTAAAGTTCAAAATTTTTGCATGGATAGGCTGACCGGATCTTAGCTCAAGTTGGGCAAGTGCTGAAAAAGAAATAAGGCAAGAGCCCTCGTGGCGGTGCATCGTCAAGGTGAGAGAGCTGAGCTTCCAGAGGCTGAACTCGACTATAGTTGGACGGATGAGGAGCCCGAGGTTCCTAGAAGGCCACATGTGTCTCCAAGGCCAGACAACATTGCGGGGCGCTGTGACGGACGGGCTTGGATCTTTTGGTGAATCTTCCGTTAACCCTTGGCTTTCTTTCCGAGGGTCAGAGAGAACACGCAGAATCTCAGGTTCATTTTCAGACTTTGTTAGACCTAAGCCTTGCCTTCCCTTAGGCAGTTTTATGGCGCCTGGGTGACATCTCTGTGCCAGTGCTCGGGACTTGCGGACCTGATGTTAATCCAATTATACGTCCTTTCAGTGAGATTCTACCTTCTAGTACGAACAGGACATATTCACGTGACAAAGATTTCCAACCTGTGAGTTTAAGACAAGGCACAAAGGAAGAAAACAAAAATCCCATTTCTTATCTGCCCTTAAACACACATCCAACTCTAGAACGTCTGTGGCCCTTACAGGCTGTAGCCGTCCGGTCACCGGGCACATCTCCCAGCCTGACCTCCCCCGGGTTCTGGCTGCCGGGTCTGGAGTGGGGCTGAGAAATCTGAATGCTGACAAAGCACGCCAGGGGGCTTCTTATTTACTCCAATGGCCGGGAAATTACCTAAGCTTCCTAGACATTCTATTTGGAATTCTAAGTGACCTGAAATAGCTCCACGCTGGCAGCTGTAATCTCACCATCATGATTACTTAAACGCCCTGAGCTTCACGGCTCGCAGGGATCATGGTCAGCGGACCACTTACTGCCGTCCGCGGCCCAGGGATTTTCACCTTGGCCACCATCGGCCCCCGCGGGGATTTTAGGAACAAGTGGGTCTTTACCTTCCCTGCTCTCTGACAGGGCAGGACCCCAGGGGTCAGGGCTCTGTCCACCTTCATCCAAACTCAGGACTGTCTCAAGCCCCGTCCCCGCCCCTGAGCCCAGACGTGTTGCTCACAGCTGCCTCTTCCGCATCTGCACCTGGGTCCCCACCTGGCACCTGAGCTCAACATGCCCCGAATGGACGGCCTCCTGTCACGGCCCGTCTTCCTCACTCCGATGAGTGGACCAAATCCTTGTGGTCACCCTGGACTCCTCTTTCTCATTTCTCATCCAGTCTAAGAGCAAACCCGTTCCCTCTGTTCCTTCAAAACACCCGCAGACGCAGGGCCGTCTTCAATCACCCCCGCCGACAACACCCTAGACCAAGACGCAACTTCACCCGGACGACAGCCGTCGCCTCCCCAGTCTCCCCTCTTCCCTCTGTGGCTTCTTTTTCTTCCATCTAACCTCCATGTGGCTGCCTGCACTACCTCTTACAGTAGACAGGATTTTACCCCGTCCGCGCTCAAGCCCTCCAATGGCCTGTATGACTCAGAGACTAAAACCCGGTGCCGGCCACGGCTCTGCTCACTGGGCCTGACCATCGTTCCCCGTCCCCCTTCTCACTGATGACAGCAGCCCCCCAGGACTCGCTTTTCCCGCTGGAACCTTCCAGGAGCCTTCCTTTCACCAGCGGTGCCATTGCTGTTTCACACCTGGCACCACGTTGACCTCGGATAATCCGCATTCAAGCACTCCTACGTCACCTGCGCCCCCAGCCGTCCCAGCCCTCCCCCCAGCCTCTGGCTCGGACATTTTTCTTCACAGCACTCGGCACTATCTGTGGTCTTATGTGTGCTTGTTTCATCACCTTGAAGTGGGGAAGGTGACTGCCCCGAGGGCAGAAATTTGTTACCAGTGTGTCCCCGGGGCCCAAGCAGAGCTTGGCACTCTTAATATTTGTCGGTAGGTTGGATGGATGGATGGATGGATGGATGGATGGATAGATAATATATGTGCTTTATCCTAACCCGCCAATTCTTTAAATATGGAGAAGGGGTTGTCTAGAATTATCTCAGAATAGCCTCATACCTTTGAAATGATTTACTGAGTTACGTGACATGAGCATTTCTATCTATCCATGGTAACAAATGTAAAGCACACTCACCACTGGTTACTTTTTCTTACTTTATATGTATATATGTGTGTGTGTATCTATATATATATTGAAGTATAGTGAGTTTACAATGTTGTGTCAATTTCTGCTGTACAGCATAATGCTTCAGCCATACATGAACATATGTATTTTTTTTTCATATTCTTTTTCACCAGAAGTTACTACAAGGTTTGAATACAGTTCCCTGTGCTACACAGTATGAACTTGATTTTGTCACCACTGGTTAGTTGTTACTTAGTTATGTAGTTATTATTATTGTTTCTTAGAGATCATCCTGCCAAGCGAGGGGAGTTTTACAGAGAGGAGCATTCGTGGGACAGGAATTTTAGGGGAATAAAAGGTAGCCAGGCTCAGGGAGAGCGTCGGTCTGGGTACCAGAATGGTGGCTTTTCACCGGGTGTGTGTGTGGGAGGGGGTGAGAGTGGTGGGGGTGGCCGGGGGGGGGGAGACTTTGATCAGATGACTGGAGATCAGGGATAGTGCTTGGAAAACGGGGTTATTCCCATCTCAGAAGTTTAGCCATTCACAAGTCCCCTGTGTCTAGAAAAAGCTTTCCTTGGTCTGTGCCAACCCAAGCATCATTTGTTGTTGGAAAGGTTGACAGACTATGGTCATTCTTAAGACTTTTGTCTTCAGAATCGCTTTAGACTCTTAAAACTTCTTCAGGGGCCTCACAAGATTTTGTTTCTGCAGGTTATGCGTATTGATATTTACCATATTCAAATTTAAAACAGAATTAAAACTTCAATTCAAGAGGAAAAACAATAAACCCACTGCATGTTAATATAAATAACATATCTTTTCATGGTAAATAGCAGAGTTCCAAGGCTAAAGCATTTTATGAGAAAAGCAGCATTGTTTCACTTTTTTTATTTTGTTACTCACTAGCATCTTACTGCCCAGCATCCGGTCTTTTGGGACATCACACATCATGTGGCCTCTGGAAAACTCCACTCATGAGAAACTGTGAAAATTGAATAACTTCCTAGTATTAGATCTTTTGACCCCTGTGGACCCCCAAGGGGTCTTGGGGACCCTCTGAGGTCCCTGGACCACACTGTTAGGACTTCCGGAATAACAAACACAGTGACTGAGGGCTTTACAGGGGACAGAGGTGTTGCTCAAGCACCTCCTCAGTGCTCCATTAAAAAACCTAATTTTGTACAAAAGGCCAGACACTGTATGAGTCCACTTGGAGTAGTTGAATCCATAGGGACAGAAAGTAGGCTGGTGTTGCCACTAGGAACGAGGGGCAGAGGAGGAGGAGAGTTTAATGGGGACAGAGTTGCAGTCTGGGAAGATGAAAACGTTCTGGAGACGGCGGTCACAGAAGCATGGCAATGTGCATGTGCTAATCCACTGAACTGTACACTTAAAAGTGGTCAGTTTTGAGCTATGCATATTTTTGCTGCAACACCAGCATCTCCTAATCTGAAAACTACGCCAGCGTGACGTGTCTTTATAAAACAGCACCATCACGTACATCTGTAGTGTAGGAAGTGAAACGTCCCTCCTGTAAAGACAACCACTTTCAATAGTTCAGACCCGATGTCTGCTGATTCCTCCTTATGCCCACGCTACGGTTTATTTATTACTGGGGCCAGAGATGGGATAACCTTTGGAACATTTCTCTTTCCCCGTCTGCTTAATAGAAGAGCCCTGAGCATTTACTCTGTGTCAGAGACGGCACTGGGGGGGGGGGGGTGTACTTTACATGCATTGTCTTAAGGTGGTGGATTTATTCTTACCACTTGACTGAGAAAGCGGAGGCCCAGAGAAGTTAAGTAACTTGCCGATGGCTGGTAAAGCAGTTGAGCTAAGCCTGTGCTTTTGACATAGAGCTGGGTAGCTGGCTATAGTTTATACGTGAGTTTGGTAAAAGTGTGAATATTTCTGTGAATTAAGCTGAAGCAGTTCCTTGGATTTGATGACATTTGGCACCAAACAGGTCTCTAGTCATGAGGAAGGTGATGAGCACGATACACTGCCGCCAGATGGTATGCGAGTGGTGTGTTCTTGAAGACGGTCAATAATCGAACACTGAATAATTCAAGGCGATTTCCCCCATAGAGCTAAGTGACCGAGACCCTAGACATTTTGACACGGGGATGTGTTAAATAAACTTTGCCACCAGGTGGCGCTGTTGTAAACAAACTGCCTTCACTCGGCCAGCCAGCTTTGCTGTTCAACTATTTGGGACAAAGTTTCAAAGACAGAACAATAATGATTTGTGCCACTTCAAATGCTGCAGGAAATACGAGACTCCATTAACGCGATCTGGGGGGGGGGGTATTTAACGTTTTTGTAGTTCAGCGTCCCATGAGCTCACCTTTATGGTCATCACCTGGTTGGTCCTTGTACTTAGGGATTGTAACACGGAGCAGAACGACACTGCTTCTATTTTGGTGTTGATTTTCAGGAATAAACAAAACCCAGTTTAATCTTTAAAAAAGGAAGAAAGAAACTGGTCACCATCATCTTCTCCACTTTGCCTCAAATGCTGGCTTCTGAGAGAGAGCCAGGGCAGGATGGAGGTGCCTCCTCTGGTTTGCAGGAAGGATGTGGGTAGGGCAGAAGGTTTAAAGCAATGATCCTGACAGGGCGGGCAATGAAGTCCTAACATTAAAGGAAATCTAGTCTTGGAGGAAGGCGGCCTCTCAGGCTCCAGGGAGAACTGATTGAGCCTGTGACCTGCCCTCTTCCTCTTTCTCTATGCACCCCTCCTGCCTTCCCGTCTCCCCACGTCTCTTCCTTCCACCCGTCTAAGGTGACTCCGTCAAGAACTTCTGGAAGTAGATCTTGCTTAGTGTGGCTAGATTACTCAAGAAGAGTGAGAAGGTGCAGGTGGCTGGCTGGCCAGGTTTCTGAGGGGAGAGGAGATGGGGTCCTGCCGGACTGTTGGAAGGATTTGGCTTTTGCTCTGAGTGTGATGGGGAGCCATTGGGGACTTTGGGGCTTAACATGATTGAACTTAGTCACAGCTGTATCCCCAGCTCCTAGCTGGTGTCTGACCTTGCCGGGACATGGTCACTGAATCACTGATGTCACCTCCCAGTGAAGTTGAGCATTCATGCAGCCGAGACCCTGTGGGGCTGCTCACCCCACCGTGCTGAACTTGACTCCCATTCCTGGAAGACCCTACTTGTTGGCGCATCTGATCCCCCTGAAGAGGATCAGGAGGGCTTCCTGGAAGAAGTGCCATCTAACCTGAGACTTGCACTTAGAGCTGGGAGGGTTTGCACTTGCTGTTCCTTCTGAGCTTCCCTCTGGAGGTTGAAGGCAGCAAGGCCCACTTCAGGGATCATCAGTAGGTGGGATCCACTTGATTAGAGAGTTTTCTGCCAGGGCAGGGTTTGAAGAGGCTGAACAGGTGCTGGTTAGCTGACTGGGGAGTCTCACATCATCCTGTGGCCAACAGAAAGACACTGCAGAGTGCAAAGCTGCAGAACAACAGGGTCCACAGTTTTATCGACCAGAGGCAGAAAGGCAATGTTAAACTCGAGACTTGAACTTTTGGTTGAACTTGTGTTAACGCTCCCTTATTATTATCGGTTAGATTTTGAAGGTGAGCGGGCAAGTGTAGCGAGTTGGAAAATGGAATCCTCTAATGAGTCTTTTTATAGCTTTTTGCTGATCATTAATCTAAAGCAAAGAATCACAAATCACGGCCAGCTCGATGGTCTCCTTTCACCTACAATACAAGCGAGGCCTGGAGTTCAGAAGTTTGCAGGTTTTCAGAAGCACATCAGTCTGACTGGACCCCTGTCTGACACAGCAAGGTCTTATTTTATGCAAATTTGAATTATGCAGATCTAAAATTTAGATAGAGTTCCATTGCACTCACCAAGTCTGCAGTAGTGTGAATCCCACAAAATTTGAAATTCTCCAAGACTTATACATACTTCAGGCAGTGTGGACTGAGGAGTGGGGAAACGTCATGGCCACACGGTGGCGCCCGAGGTCAGGTAACAGAAATGCCGGCCATCCTTTGTTGAGATGAGATGTGAATTATCTGGCTTCAAACGATGTGTTTTCTTCCCTTGAAAACCATGCAGCTGCTCTCTAGTTCTAAGCTGGATATGCCTTTGAAACCAAAGACCATGTGGCATTAGAAAACATTAAAAAATTCAAGTGAAAGATTGTAGCTGATAGCGTTTACCTGTATCATAGCCTTTTCTATATGGTTGAAATTGCCATTTATGTAAAAATGAACCATATCATTTATGCAAGTGGTTAAAAATGACCACATAGTATTTCTCATGAGAACGAGGGCCTTGCACGCCCTCTCCTCGCCCTAGTCCTGCTCTTCTGCTGCTCGACCATTTCGCCAAGCTTCTGGCCCCTCCAGCGACAGGACCACCAGCTCTCGTGTCTCAAACCCTCTTCATTCTGTTATGCCAGGGAGTTTAGTTAGGCCGTGGCCGTGGTCCTCAAAGGCAGGTGCTGCTGGCATTTTGGGTGGGACAACGTTGTGTTGTGCAGGACTGTCCATTTACTGCAAGATGGAACGTTAGTATTCCTGCCCCCGGCCCCTGGAGGATCTGTCCTTTGAGTGGGTGGTACCTCCTTCAGTTGAAAACCCCTGCTCTCCTGCTGACCTTCAGAACTCTAACTAGTGCTGTCTGACTTTATTTCCCTATACTTAGTATTTCTGGCCTCCCCACCTTGTACAACGATGGTGATGATGGTACCCGCCCCATCTCATCACATCTCTGCTTCCACTTCTCTACTTACGTCCTTCGTACTTCTGTTTCACGTCTGAGACTTGATTTGGGTTCTGGAACCATAAGAACATTGTCCATACTTACATAGATTGATTCTTTTTTTTTTTAAACATTTTTTTTTTATTGAGTTATAGTCATTTTACAATGTTGTGTCAAATTGATTGATTCTTTTTTTTAAATCAAAGTATGGATGGTTTACAATATTGTGTTAGTTTCAGGTATACAGCAAAGTGATTCAGTTATACTCTATATCTACATTCTTTTTTCTATTCTTTTCCGCTATAGTTTATTACAATATATTGAATATAATTCTCTGTGTTATACAAGAAATCCTTGTTGTTTTGTAGCTTGATTCTAAATGCTGAAAAATCAGTAGTTACAACTATGTAAATGTCTTTATGGACTTACTTATTCTGGGTATTTCATGCAAATGGAATCACACAATCACTTAGGATCCTATTCTCAAAGTTCATCCATGTAGTAGCAAGAATCAGTGCTTTGTTCCTTTTTTATGGCTGAATAATATTCCAGAGCATGGCCAGAGCCCATTTGTTTATCTTCCATCAGCTGTTGGGCATCTGGGTTGTTTCCACCTTTTGGCTGTTGTGAATCGTGCTGCTGTGAAGTTGCATGTACAAGTTTTTGTGTGCATATCTGTTTTCAGCTCTTTGGGGTATATTACCTAGGATCAGAATTGTTTAGTCATTGTGGGTCACAGTGTCACACATTGCTTTGCTTTTCTTTTTCAATATGAAAGCCCATTTTTAGTGTGTTACGCTCCCCCAGACTTTTAGTCTAAATGATGGTAATTGCTCCTTTTTTTTTTTTTTTTTTTTTTTACTATTGAGTCTCTATTGCCTGGAACTGTGATAAACAAGAGGTGCTAAATAAATATATTTTAAGTAAATGAATGAATGACAGCCACCAAGACAACCCTTCATGACAAACACCGCCAAGACTTCTACCAGTGCTTGTCGGTGAATCTTGTTAATGACATGTGATATATTGTTATATATGTAATATATATTCTGAGCAAATAACTGTCTACAAGGACTGAATTATAGTGAATGTTTATTGACCCCTGAGTCATGCCAAGGAGCTTAGGCTGTATTTTGTTTTTAGTTTTTCTACCTCAATCTCACAAATTATGTGGGGTGTGGGGGCTACTCTTCCATTTAATTGATTAGAAAACTGAGGCCGTGAAGGGCCTAGATTCACGCCCACAGCTTAGAGCAGTCTCTACTTAATTGGATTACTTTCTCTGGGAAGAACCCAGACACAGGTAGAGAAGGCGCTTGTGTTTTATAAAGGAAAGCCCGTTAGAGCGACTTTCTTAAATGCACCCCAGGAAAGGTTTTCTGCAGGCAATGGTAATGCCAGCCTCTGTCCACACGGGGGCAGTATTCGCTAAGAATAGCGATGGCTGCGGAACAAAGGCCGCAGTCACCCGCCGCCAGGCTGGCTGCTGGGTGTCCAGGCCAAGTTTAGGAAATTAATCAGCAACTGCAGAACGCTGGGTAAACAGATACAGCACAGACCAGGCATCAGCTCCGAAAATCACAGCGAGGATTCTCACCTCTTCCGCGGGAGGGAAAGGGCCCACAGCACACGCTCCCAGCTGCCCACGGGACAACTGCAGCTCCGCCCAGACGCGGCCCGGGTTTGCGCCCCGAGTCCTTATTGTCACAGACAGATGAGGACCCAAAGAAAGGGCACCGCTTCGCAGGAAGAGATTTCGCTCGTCTTTCTCCCGAGAGGGCAGCCAAGTGCAGGACGAACGTCTCAAAAGCAGCTGAAAGCAACCGTCCAGGAAGACCTTCCCTATGGGTGCGGGGCAGGGTGCTCAGATTTTTGGAATTCATTAACCAATAACATTGAAAAGACGGTGTCATCATGGGAGTGGGTACCAAGCTTTGATCTTGCCGGTTAAGGGAGTGAAAAAATACAGTAGGCATTTACTAATCACCATCTTTTCATACACGACAGGGCAAGACAGGTGGAGAAATACAACTGAAGACTAAAGGGAAATCCTTTAAATTGACCAAAAAAGGAAATTTTCATGAAAAACAAATTGGCAAAAACTACATTAAGACTGGGGAGGCGTTATTCTTCTTTAAAAATTTTTTTATTTATTTTATTTTTAGGGGGAGGTAGGTAATTAGGTTTATTTATTTTTGAAGGGGTTACTGGGGATCGAACCGAGGACCTCACACATGCTAAGCATGCTCTGTACGTACGCTTGAGCTGCTCGAGCTACACCGCCTCTGCCCCACCCACTCCGAAAGGCATTACCTTATTCTAAAGGTGTTGATTCTTTCCGTTTGGGAGAAACTTGCTCAGGAAACAAGGCAGCAAAGGGCAAGCAGCTTATCTGCGTTTCCCTAAACGCATTGCCTGTTTCCACCAGACTGGAGGAGACTTCTCCTTTCCTTCTTCCTTCCTCTTTCTCCTTCAAACTGAAGTACACTTGACTTACAATATTGTATTAGATTCAGGTATACAACATGGTAATTCTATATATTTTTTTAAACTTTTTTTTTTTTTTGTTGGGGGGGCAGGTAATTAGGTTTGTTTATTTATTTATTTAGAGGAGGGACTGGGGGTTGAGCTCAGGACCTGCGTATGCTAAGCGCGCGCTCTACCACGTGAGCTGTCCCCTCCCCTGGGAATTCTGTACTTTTATATTCTATGCACCAACTCATGTAATTCTCATGACTCCCCTTTGAAATGGGAACCTGTTATCATTCCCATTTTACAGGGAGGACACCAGACCTTGAAGAGCATATGTAACTTGCAGACAGCTGGTGAGGATGTGGTGCAGATATCTGAACTCAGAGAGCGGTGACAGCAACCCTCCCCCCGCCCCCCCCCCCCACGGGGCCTCCCACCCAGCTCGGCTCTGCTGTTCTCTGCTTGCTCCGGGTTACTCTGGAAAGAAAAGACATGGGTTTCCTGATAAATTAAAGAACGACCATCACCGCACCAGACCAGCCAAGAAGAAAATCACCTGTGGTCTCCCAGGCTCCAGGCAGCTAATGTGTGAGCGTGGTTCTTTTCATTGTTTCTTTTTTAAAGGGTTGTTTTTTTGAGGTTAACGTTATAAACAAGTTTGCATCCTCCTTGGCTCACTTAACAGTACAAAATAAAGCATTTTCCCCAGTTGACAATATCCTCTGGAGTCATCAGATCTGAAGGTTGTAGTACCGCCCACTGATGCAGAGATGTGTACTTGGACGGTACTTACCACCCTGCACTTCGTGTCTGGGTCGGCTCGGCCGCTATAACAAGACAGAGCTGGCCGGTGCCACAGACTGGGTGGCTTATAAACAGCAGAAATTTACTCCCCACGGCTCTGGAGGTTGGAGGCCTGCGTGAGATCAGGGGTCCAGTGTGGCAGGGTGAGGGCCCTCTTCGGGGCTGCAGACTTCTGTGTCCTCGTGTGGAAGGAACTAGGGAGATCTGTGGGGTCTCCTTTATAAGGCGGGCTTTTGCTGATGAGGGCCCCCCAATCACCCCAAAGCCCCCCACCTTCTGATACCATCACACTGGGCACTAGGATTCCCACACAGGACTCTGGGACGGACACAGACAGACAGAGCACAGCACCTACACGGAGCTGTCTGCAAGTGCTCAGTGTTTGTATACAGTATAAAACACTGTACCAGACATCTTCGTGCATTTAGCTTTTTACACATTTCAGAGTTCCTTGTGGTTAGATTTCTCAGAAGCAGAATTACTGGGTCCAAGGCTAGACTATTTTATTTATTTATTAAAACAATTGAAAAACAACTGACATGCGTCACTGTGTAAGTTTAAGGGGTGCAGCATGCTGGTTTGATCTGCATAAATTGTGGAATGGTTACACGGTAGGTTTGGCTAACATCCACCTTCTACAGACACAGTCAGGTTTCACGAGAACATGGCACTCTCATGTGTTTACCCGCTGTCTGTGGCAGAGCTGGGCAGTGGTGACCCGGACCGCACGATCCACAAAGCCCAAAACATCTACTAGCCGGCCCTTCACAGAAAAAGTCTGCTGATGCCGGCCTAGCATCTCTTTATTTTATTTACTCATTGACTTCTGCTGAGCCATAGTTGACGTGCCATATAGCGTCAGGTGTACAACATCATGATGCAAAATTTTAGATTAGACTTCATTTACAGTTGTTACAAAATATTAGTGGTGTTCCCTGTGCTGCACAGTACGTCCTTGTGGCTTATTTTATACACAGCAGTTGCATCTCTTAGTCCCCTCCCTGTCTCCCCCCTCCCCCACCCCTCTTCCCCTCCCCTCTCCCCACTTATAACCGCTACTTTGTTCTCTGTATCTGTGAGTCTGTTTCTGTTCTGTTCTATTCGTTGGTTTGTTTTATTTTTAAGATTCCACATATAAGTGATAACACACATTCCATATTTGTCTTTCTCTGTCTGATATTTCACTAAGCTGGGTGCCCTCCAGGTCCAACCATGTTGTTGCAAATGGCAAAATCTCACTGTGTTTATGGCTGAGTAGTAGTCCATTTTATAAATGTACCACATCGCTTCATCCATCCATCTGTTGATGGACACTTAGGTTACTTCCCTATCGTGGCTGTTGTGACTAGTGATGCCATGAGCATTGGGGTGCATGTGCCTTTTCAAATTAGTGTTTTTGTTTTCTTCAGATATATCTAGCATCTTTTTAGATTACCTTTGGGGGCTCCCCTAAAAATGTAATTCTCAAAGAACTTTGAATATTACGGTAACAAAGCAGTGCCTGAGTTAAATAATTATTTCCATAAAATATGGCCAAATTTCTGTTTTTAAGTCCTTTGTGAAACGAGGCAGAACATAAATTTTTAAATGTCACAATAAAAGGACATATGATTTAATCTAATATATGTGGAAATATATCTATAAATTTTCTTATGAGGGAAGATACAGTATCTCTATTTAGTCATTTCTAATCAGAAGTATCTTTTTAAAATTACATTTCATTTTGGGGAAAAGAATCTGAATGTGGAGAGAAGGAGGCTTATTCCTCAAGGCCCCAGCATTCCAAGACATGATTGTCTTAGCTTGTTTGGGCTAACAAAATAGCAAGAACACCACAGACTGGGTGGCCTAGACACCAGACAGTTATTTCCTGCAGTTCTGGAGAACTGGAAGTCCCACATTCATAAGTATGTTAGTGACAACAAGAAAGTTGGAAGCCAGGAAGCCTGGGGTCTAGTCCCAGTTCCATCGCAACTTGCTGTGTGACTTTGGGTGGGCCACACAGCCTCTCTGGGCGTCAGTTTCCTCACTAGGGAAATGAAGGGATTGATTAGAGCAGAGGTGACAAACTCCGAGGCCATCAGGGCCAGTCAGGTGGCTCAGGTGTGCATGGACACGGGCACCTGTGGATGGGCGGGGGCAGTCTGGGACCGGACCCGCTCAGCCGAAACAGCGGCTACTGGGCTAGACCTGACCGGTGCCAGCTGGGAAAGCATGTCCGACGTTGTCAAATCTTCAGATTTTCAAAAAGATATCAGAAACCTGGGTATTTATGTGAAATCTCCCTTTATAAAATATATTGGTTCAAAATTTAAAAGGCACACGTCGGACAGACGAAACATCTCGGCCGGCTTCCAAATGTGTGTGCTGGTCTAGGCAGCTCAGATAATGTGAGGATGAAGATGGTGGTGGTGATGGTGTCAGACGCACACAGGGCACTGCTGTGCACCAGGCAGACATTCAGTCCTTACAACGCTCCTATGAGGTCAGCACCACTGTTGTCCCTATTCTTTAGCTGAGGAAACTGTACAGAGTGGTTAAGGAAGTGACCCAAAGTTGCACAGCGAGGAAATGGCCAAGTGGAGATCTGAACCTAAGCTCCCTGCTCTCAGATGCAGCCCCGAAGCCTCCTGCCCAGGACTGGGGGTGTGCGGCTGCCCTGCAGCAGGCATGCGCTTCAAGGCCTTTGAGGAACAGTGCCCCAGAAGGTGGACAGTGTGGTGGCCTGGCAACCACAGACCTTTGTCGCGTGGTGACTTTGGGGGTCCTGTGCAGGTAAGGACAAGGACAGCGTCTGTGCTCTCCTGTGCTGACTGAGGGCTGGGGACCAGATTCTCCCTCCCTCATGCCACCCCTTGGCCTAAGGCCCCAGGACTGTGCTCTAAACTCTAGGGGGAACAGGAGACCTGGGAGGGCTGGGGTGACACAGTCCAGGGGCCCTGCAGCCTGGATGATCCAAACTGAAATGAGAGGATGTGTGGGTGGAATTATTGTGTCCTCCCCACTACCCCCCCCCAAAACAAACAACTTAGTGGCTTAAAGCCACAGCAGTACATTGTACCTCTTGATTTGAGGGTGGCAGGAGTTTGGGTGGGGCTCCCCTGGGCAGGTTTTCTGCTCCTCTTGGGATTGAATGTGATCATTTGGAGGCTGGTGGACGGACAGGGTACAGGGTAGCTTCACTCCGTGTCTGGTGTCTTGGCCAAGACGGCTGCAAGGCTGTGCTCCACGTGGCCTCTGCCCCATGGTCAGGGATGTCAGGGAGCCAGCATCCTCACACAGAGGCTGGGTTCCCCCGCAGCCAGTGTCCCAAGGGCAGAGCTCCAAGCAAGGCTTCTTCCAAGTAGCCTTGGAAGGCCCAGAGCAGCCCTTGTGTTGCGTTGCATCGGTCAAGCAAATCGCCAAGGCTGCTCGGATCCAAGGGGGTGGAATCAGAGCCCTCATCCCCGTGGCGGAGGAGGGAGAGCAGGAAGAACCTGTGGCACCTGTTCGTCCCCCACGATGCTCCTTGCCACTGCCGGTGTGTCAGTCCAGGGGTCAGCAGGTCTCACGGACACTTTCAGTAAAACCCCTGAATGCAGTTTCGGACAGATTTGCCAAATGTGCATTTTTTTCCAGTGAGCTGAGCTGTCAGGAGGATTATGCATCAGTGCATGGTGGTCTCCCCCTTTTGCCCAGCCTCATCTAATCCTGCTGCTCTGCAAAATTTCCCCAAGAAAACATGAATAGTCTTGTAAGCTATTCAAATAATGCAGAAAAAAAGAGCCACTCTTGAATCCTCTGCCCTCCCCCACCCACCCCCCTCCTCAGAGATAACCCCTGCTGGCAATTTGATGTGTATCTTCCATGCTGTTTCCCTCGCATTACGTAGAAGTGTAGGGCTTTTAAAAATGCAGATCGCCCCGTTCTCCTTACATTTCTTCTGTGATTTGCTTATTTTTCGCTTTTAACGTGACGCATAGGAGGCTGTGTCGTGTCAGCTCCCCAGACTTACTCCGTGTTTACACACAGCCTCGTGGAAGCCGGCCAGTGGCTGTATTCGTACCACGTGCTCCTTCTTCCACTGATGTACCTGGAGGTCGTGTCCAGCTCTCCACTCCTGCACACGTGTGCTGTACACGGCCTCGCTTCGTTCACTAGTGTACACATGACAGTGTTTCTCTCGGGTTGGTACCAAGAGGTGGAATTGCCAGGTTACTGGATACGTGCATATCCAATTTGAATTTTTAAATTCACTTCCAACATAGATGCACTCATTTATATGCCCACCAGCAGGGTCCGGCGATACCACGTTCTCCAAATTCTCGCTGAAGTTGAATATCCTTAGTCTTATAAATTATTTCCAATCTGACGGCTGGGCTTCTTATCTAGCTGACAATGAAAAATGTGGCCTTTGGGGTCAGGGAGAGCTGAGGTCCTGA
The DNA here is from genome assembly GCF_009834535.1 of Camelus ferus. Taxonomy (NCBI): domain Eukaryota; kingdom Metazoa; phylum Chordata; class Mammalia; order Artiodactyla; family Camelidae; genus Camelus; species Camelus ferus. The sequence continues at coordinate 8,077,609 of NC_045714.1, read as the reverse complement.
ATCTGTCACTTACTTCTAAAGATGCTACCGAATCACGTGACCTCAATGAGGTCCACTGCCTTCTCTTTAAAAGGGAACCACGATCGCACTGCCTGTTACAGCACGTCCATGCGCTTGCCTGGGGGGCGCTGTGAGCCGTGGCTGGAACACATTAGGTTTTCACTTTTTGGCAGCAGTTTGTATTATTATTATTATTGTTATTATTATTCTGAAATTGTGTCCAGTTTAGCAGTTGTGGAGGGGAAGATGCTGCTGAGTGCATCAGCCTTGACAACCAGAGCTGCTTCTCGGTCCCCTAGGCCTTTGAGTGGAGAGGCTGGAGCAGCTAAAGCTGTTTGCCCTTCGGTGGGATGGTCTGAAGAGGAGCCAGAGCCATGGTAACTAACCTCACCGTCTCCGCCCTGGGGCCAGCGCTCCAGTCACTTCTCCCAGCCCTGGGAGGAAGGCACTGTGATTTGACGACCCATTTGACAGATGAGGAAACTGAGGAACAGAGCGCTCCTCTGAGATCGCATCTCTCATACTTAGCAGAGCTGGAATCTGAGCCTGTCAACTAGGCGGAGGGCTGGTGGGCTTCACCATGAGCCTGTAGAGTTTTCTAGACTGAAGTTGATACAGCAGGTGTGGGTGACTTGACAATGGTGTGGACCATTGGCTCCCTCAAGAGACACGGGCTGAATGCTCCCTTTCGATGAGACTGGGCCCCTGCTGGGTCTGCAAGTGAGGAAACGACGTGAAAGGCGGAGGCTCGGCAGCACCCGCCCCCCTCATCCCAATCCGTCCGTGGCTTCCCCCCACGTGGTGCCCAGGACTGCGAGGTGGGGAGGGGCATCGCGGGAACGATGGACAGGAAATGCCACGCCCTGGGCAGCTGGGGTTAACCTCGGTTTTCCCTGGGCCCCTGGACAGTGTAGGAGAGGAATGAACCCTGAACCGAAGCCAGAGTTCTCCTGCTCGAGAGGACAGTGCAGTGGGTGCTGGGCCAATAACCAACCATGCCCAGCACAACAGTTTTCTCATTTTCAGAGCATATGGAACCCAGGAAGAGAGATGAAGAAAGTTGCCCAAGAGTCGTCAGCTCGTTTCAGACCCTGTGCTGGTCACCATCACCCAGTCACCTGCATTTTTGCTTGAACCAGTTTGGATTGGATTTTTCTACCATTTTCAGCAGAGAGTAACCTCCCCGAAGGCACGAACCACATGTGGACCACTGTCCAGTTTCACCTCGTGACCCATCCCGGCTGCTTGGCACAGAGTCAGGACCCCACAAGCGTTTGATGAGTGAATGAGAGAGGGAAACAAGAATGCTGTGGGTGCAGGGACACGTCCTAGATCGTCAGGTCCCTAGGGACCACTTTTCAGACTCTGATGTGCACACCAGTCACTGGGATCTCGTGGAAACGCAGATTCAGATTCGGCAGCTCTGGGGGGTGTTCTGAGATTCTGGATTTCTAACACGTTTCTAGGTCATGTTGACGCTGCTGTTTCCAGAATCACACTCGGAGAAATAAAGTCTGGCTGGATCTGTGCCCCCGCGGTAGTCACCGGCCACACGTGGCTACCAGGGATTTGCAGCGTGGCTTATCAGCACTCGATGTGCTGTAAGTGCAAAACACACACCAGATTCTTGAAGATTTATTTTAAAAAACCCTGTAAACTATATTTTATAATTTTCGTATTTATTACAGGTTGAAATGATAATACTTTAGATATATCAGATTAAATGAACTATATTCTTAAAACCCATCCACCTGGTTCTTCTTGTTTTTTGATATGGGGCTACTAGAAATTTCAAAGGACATGCGCAGCTCACACAGTTCTCTTGGATGAGGCTAATCTCAAATGTAGGCTCCCTGTGGGTAAGGAAATACGTCTTCGATTGCTGAGGCCTTATTCCTCCTGGACCCCAGGCCAACAAGGTCCAACAGTGCAGAGGAACCAAGAAGGAGGAAGAGCAAGAAGAAATACAGGTGCTGGGGGCTTCTAGAAAGAGCCACGTGCCAGTGGTGTCAGGAAAAGAGGGCATTACTGATGGGGTGAGAGAGTGAATGAGTCTGGGGAGACGGCAGAGATTTGGACTTCCTGCTAAGAATGAATTTGATGAGATTTTGTCCCAGGTCTGGAAAAAAAACACCTCTGGCAAATTTTTAATGTAATTTTTTAAGCACAAGTTGGTAGGGATGGCAGCAAAGGAGATTTTCATGCGCACATGCCAAGACTCCGCAGTTTCACCCATGGGCGTTTACCTAGAAAAACTCACACGTGTGGAAAAGGCGTCAACTGCAAAAGTGTCTGTGTCGTCCAACATCAGAAACAAACAAAAGGTCCAACGTTCAGAGACCGAATAAATAAGTCGTGTCGTCCTCCAAGATTGGAAAGTCATGTCATTGCAGGAAGGGAGGAGCCGGAGCTGCCCTCATCAGTGTGGATGCATTTCAAAGACTAGCGTGGAGTGAGAAATCAAGGTGCAGGATACGTGCAGGGTTATCCATTGGTATGAAGTTTAAAAAGCATTCAGAACACTGTATGTCATACAGGGACAAAAATGTAACAAAGATAAAGATATGCAAGGAAGGGAAAACACCAAATTCAGGATGGTGGTTATCTTAGGGGAGAAGGAGGGAAATACGATCAGAGAGGCGAGAGGTTCACAGGGGCTACGGTAAAAAGTGCTTGGATGTAATTATTCATTCATTAAAGAAAAACAGCTGCTTAAAGACCAGTCCATTATGAGCGCATAAGGCACTGCCACTAATTTTATAGTTAAATTTTCTTCTATTGCTCTGTCTACTATTTGTTTAATTTTTTAAAAACTTGTTTTCATTTTTTTATGCTTATCACAGCTGTAAAGACTCAAACCATTCTTACACAATTTCTTAACTATATTAAGTTTTTTCCTCTTTTTTTTTAACTGAGCGGTAGGAACAAAGGTGTTTGCTTTATTAGCCTCCAACACCTTTTTATACATCTGAAACATGTCATTAAAAATACCCAGACATTCATAAAATCATTATTAAAAAATGAACCAACCTCTTTTAGAATAGCTCTGTGTCTACATATTTAGTGATCCTAAACTTCTCTGAAACTGCATTTCATCTGTCTTGCATCCTACTAGCTTCTTTGAGTTCTTGGACCTGGTTATTGTTCGGACTTTTGTTTTTCCTATTTCCCACCCTTTGGATCCAAGTACCATAGTTCGGAAGTTTGGGGGGGCTCATAACTCAGGTGCGTTTTCCTCATCTCTGTGGGGTGTGGTGGTGGAGACAGGGTGGTAAGCGTGATCATTGTTATGACAGCTTGGATGGCAGCCAGAGAGCCCCCAGCCCCTTGTTATCCAGGTGAAAACGCCTTGAAATCCTCGTTCTCTGAGCTTGTACAGCTCCGCAGCTGCCCCAAAGACGTCCGCTGATTCCTGTGGGGGATTTAGGGAGTCTGGGGTCTTCTCCGTCTCCGTCTCTGGTTTCTGAGCGGGCCGCCTCTTCTTCCTCCCTGCCTTCCTGAAACTCTGTCTTTCCTCCATTTTATTAAAAAAATTTTTTAAATTGAAGTACAGTCAATTACACCGTGTCAATCTCTGGTGCACAGCGCAGTGTCCCAGTCATGCATATACACACGTACATTCGTTTTCATATTTTCTTTCCTGCATTTTAAACTACAAAAGTCCACTCCGCTCCATTACTTAATAGAGACCAAGGACACTAACGACCGTTTCTTAGGACAAACAGAGAAGCGTTCTGCACACCAACGTGCAAACACACTTTAAAGGGATCGGTCAGCACGTTGCTCTGCTTGAAGTGTCCGCAGGACCCCTGCAGGGCTGGCTCGCCTGGTCGCCTCCTTCCTCGTCTTGGTGCTGCCTTTTGTCTTTCCTTTGGGAAGCTGGCCTCCCTCACTCCCTCACCTTCAGGTTTCGGGGTGGACTTCCAGAGCTCCGTGGCGACAAGTCTATGGAGGTATTAATTTACATTGTTTATTTTATTTTTAAAATTTTTTTTGGGGGGAGAGGTAATGAGGTTTGTTTGTTTGTTTGTTTGTTTATTTATTTATTTATTTATTTATTTATTTATTTTGATGGAGGTACTGGGGATCGAACCCAGGACCTTGTGCGTGCTAGACGTGCACTCTACTTCTGGGCTATACCCTCCCCCTAGGGAGGTGTTATTACCCTCGTTTTATAGAGGAGAGCAAGACCACAAGAGGTTGCAGATGGCAGTCGAGGTCAAACAACCAGTGAGTGCGTGACCTGGAATTGGAGCTCAGGTCTAACACCTGCTCGTGCTCACAGCCACGATGGTGTAAGAACGTAATAATCATGGTAACAGCCCTACACCATCACCCCCAACCCCTGGGCTGCATCTCCATCCTAGACCTCCCCACTGAGCTCCAGAATTGAATAACCAACTGCACAGACAATATCTCCACTGGACCGTCTACCAGGCACCTGTGATGGTTTAAAAACATGTTCATGACTTCTTGATGCAACATCCTCAAGGAGCAAAGCTTAATTTATCTCTCTTTGAGGGTGAGTTGAATTGACGACTTTCTTCAAACAGAATTTCATGGAAATGACTGTCTGTGATTCCCAAGGCCAGGTCATACAAGGCACGGTGTCTTCTGTCTTGCTCTCCTGGGTCGCTCACTCTGGGGGGCAGCCAGCTGCCGTGATGGGAGAACACGCAGCAAGTCCAGTGGAGAGACCCATGTGGTGAGGAAGTGAGGTCCCTGCCAACAGTCGGCAAGAAACTGAAGCCTCCTGCCTGCAGCTGTGTTGAGCGCACCACCTTGAAACTGGGTCCTCTGGCCCCGGCCAAGCCTTCAGATGACTGCAGCCCCAGATGGCAGTGTGACAGCCACCTCAGGAGAGACCCTGAGCCAGAACCACCCTGCTAAGCTGCTCCTGAATTCCTGACTCACAGACGCTGGGAGGTAATAACTGTTGTCATAGGGGGACGCTAAATTTGGGGTAAGTTTATTATGCAGCAATGGATAATTAATACAGCATCTCAAACATGACACGTGAAAAACTGAACTCCTAATCTTCATTCTGCAAATGTGATTTTCCCTCTGTCTTCTCTATTCGGGAAACGGCAGTGTCATGGTTCTTGTTACTAAGGCTATAAAACATTGAATACATCCTTAAAACCTGTCTTCATTTTACATCCCAAATCCAACGTAAGAGAAATTCCCATTGTTCTAACTTGAAACTGTATCCCAGATCCAATCATGCCCTCCCATGTCCTCAGTTACCACCCTGGTCCACGTCCTTCTCCTCTCGCTGGGAGGGTTGCAGTTGCTATCTGCCCAAGTTCCCTCCACCTGTCATCTTCCTCGAGTCAGTTCTACACGCAGTAGCCAGAGGAGCCTTTTGAAAGATAAGCCGGACCATCAGTTCCTCTGCTCCAAACCCCTCATGGTTGCTCTTCCTTCGAGATCTATGAGTGGCTTCCCTCCTTTCGTGTTCTGTAGCCCTTTGCCCAAATCTCACCTTCTTAGGGAGGACTTTCCTGACTCCTGAGCAGCCCCTAGAGTGTGTATGTTCACTTATCTGTTTACTTTCTCTCTCTTCTAAAACGACAGCTCCTTAAAGAAAGGGACTTTGTTGTCTAGTTTGTTGACCGTCGTGTCCCCAGCACCTAGAATGATTCTTGTGCATAGTTGGTGCCCTATAAATATTTATTGAATAAGCACTTTGTAGTTTTCCTAAGGGCTATTGTCCTTGGCGTTTATCAGAATTATCCAGGAAGCCAGCTAAAAACAAGCCTGCCCCTGTGGGTGCCCAGGGCATCCAACACAGTCCTGGGTACTCCGAGTCTGATGAAAGCCGGGTGATTGGAAGACGCATTCCTGGAAGTGTCTGCATTTGTCTCCTGATCTTTCAGCTACATTTGTTATTTCTGCTTTAACAGAGGCAAGGAAAATAGTAAAATATATTGAAATTGGTTTGTATTAAAAAAAAAAACTCCCTTGTAGTTAGGGCAGTAAATTATAGACATAGGATTCAATATCGGCCATAAATTGAATATTTTAGTGTGAGCAGAGTTGTAGCGAGTGTTCCTTTGGGGATTAGAGTTTATTTCCTAAGCTTTTGTTCACTACATCATGAGGCTTTTCAATAAAACGATCTCATTGCCTGACAGCCAGACAAGGCTTTCAGTGATGCAAGAGGATTTTATCAGGTGTGGTTAACTCAGAAAATGGTTCTCTGAAGATATTTTATGACCAAATATTTACTAATGTCCCTTAGCAGGCCTGGTTAATTTCAGAATCCCTAAGAAAGCCAATAAATGCAAAAAACAAGATGTGCACGCACACATGCACACACTCGCATACACTCATCCGCTCTTGCCATTCTGCTTCAGGCAGAGGAAACCAAGAAACGCAACTGAAATAGGGAGTTTGATGTTATCATGACCTTGCTATTAAGGGTTGTTGGGCAGATGAGAGGATAGGGCTGGTGGGCATGTCTCATAGATTCAAATCCATCCACCCTTCCACCCATCCATCCATCCATCCATCCACCCACCCATCCACCCACCCATCCATCTGTCTATTTAAGCAGGTAGGCATGTGCTTTCCAGCAGTTGGGTTTGAGGTCTATAATTCATTATTCTTCTAAATTGGGCAAATACATCCTACCTTTACGTGGTGTATTGGTTTGCGAGGGCTGCCATAACAAAGTACCAGAAACTGGGTGGTTTAGAACCACAGACATTTATCTTCTCATGGTGCTGGAGGCCAGAGGGCCAACCTCAGAATGCCAGCAGGTCAACCCTCCCTCTGGAGGCACTAGGGAAGGTCTGTTCATGCCCTTTCTCCTGGCTTCGGGTAGCCTCAGGTGTTCCTTGGTTGATAGATGACCACCTTCTTTCTGTGTCTCCTCACATAATCTTCTCTTTGTGTTTGTCTGTCTCTGTGTCCAAATTTCCCTTTTTTAATAACGGTCCCAGCCATACTGGATTAGGGTCCACTGAATGACCTCATCTTACCTTGAGTGCGCTGGCAAAGACCCTCTTGCTAAGTAAGATCACATTTACAAGGACTGAGGGGTCAGAACTTCAGTGTGTTTTCTGGTAAGGCCACGGTGCAACCCAACAACCAGCAGCGACACAGCTAAATACCGAGACACGGAGGCCAGGCTGCCTTCAGAGTCTGGGACACCGGAAGTGCCTTCTGCTATTCTCTGTAACCAGGATGAACAAGACAAATTAATATTTCAATAAATAATCCTTCCACAAACTCGTGTGTTCAACAGATATATTTACTGCCATACCTCAAAGCTCTTTTCCCTAAATTATCTTCATTTCTTCAACAAATGTAGAGAGTGGTTACTGTGCTGGGCCTTTGGGGGATTAATTGGTGAAAAGGCAGACACTGCCCCTCTTCTCAAGGAATTTACACTTGAGCAGGGGAGGCTGCGTGGGGCAGACATCCAAACGAATAATCATCACCTTCCGGATGAGTGCTACCGGGGAAAGTAGCAGCGCGGTCAGAAGGTTCATCCAGGAGGAGCTCACTGAGTGCGTATGCGCGTGCGTACGTGCGTGCGTGTGTGTGTGGATCAGAGAAGGACCATATAACTAGAGATCTGAAGAATGGATGAAACTGGGGGCGAGGAGGTGAGGGATGAGCTCTCAGACTGAACCACCAATGTTCATCCATCCATCCGTCCATCCATCAGTCCATCCACCCAACAAATACTCTTGAGCATCCACTATGCGGCAAGCACCGTCCCTTCCTGCACGGAGACAACCAACATGTGAACCACGGTTCTCAGCCTCGGCGCTGTTGACACCTGAGGCTGGGCCATTCTCCGTGGGGGGCTGTCCTGTGCACTGCAGGGTGGTTAGCAGCATCCTTGACCTCCATCCATCAGATGCCGGTAGCAACACTCCCCAGTCCTGACCATCAAAAATGTCTCTGGAGATTACCCAGTGTCTTCTGGCATGAGGGCCGAATTGTCATCAATGTAAACAAATAACAATATAATATCACATCCGGTGGTGAGATGTCCTATGAAGAAACATGGAAAATGGGTTAAGGGGAGAACAGGGGAAGGCATCACTGACAAGCTGTCATTTAAGCAGAAATGGGAATGAAGTCTGGGAACAGGCATGTCCTGGGGAAAGAATGTTCTGGGCAATGAGCACTGCCAGTGCAAAGGCCCTGTGGTGGGAAGACCTGGGTGTGAGGGAGGAAAGGCGGGGGAGGAGAGGTGGGTGTGGGGGGAGGGGAGGCAGCAGAGGAGGATGGCTCAGGCAGCCTTGGTACGGTCTTTGGATTTTACTCTGAGTGAGATGAAGGCCACGGAGGGTTTTGAGCAGAGGTTGATGTGATCCGATTCTTTATGTTTTGAAAGGATTACACGGGCTGCTTCAATTAGGTGGTGAGAGGGAAAGTGAGGTCGGGAGTCAGAATGAGAGGCGGAGGGGGCAGGAGAGATGCACGAAAGCAAAGGGGTTTCCACGAAGCCTGGGGCCACCCCTCCCCTCTGCTCAGCGCACTCAGCACACCTCGGTCTTAGGACTTACATATGATAATAAGTGATTATATTGAAGTGATCTGTTTATCTAGAGAGAAACTTTGAGGGCCAATGTCAAACCTCAGACATCTTTGTGCCTCTGAATGTTGTCACAGGATCTGGTATCTCACAGAGCCCCTTGCACTTGAACCTCGGTCTTGGGAGGTCCCCCGCGGGGACCCTGGGCTGGGGGCCTCCAGCAGCAGTCAGGCAGGGCCTCCAACACCACTGCTCCAGCCTGCCAGCTCTGTGACCGTGGGCGGCTCCCCTTCCCTCCCCAGAGCCCAGATTTCTCATCTGTAGAGTGGGGAGGGTGACCTCACCCGCGTGGGGTTGTTGTGAAGGTTAAATGAGGAGGTTCAAACCAAGTGACTGGCAGGAGCTCGGAAGAAACACTCAACAGTTGATCCGGATGGTCTCCAGTGAGGCTGGGCAAGAGCTCCGCTCAGTGGATAGAAGAGGATTGAAATGATGGGTAAGCGTGTGTATATCCACACATATACACCTAGCACTTGAGTGCTCTGGGGTGTCGCCCAGTGTACCCCAGGGCGCAGCGTCATCGGACATGTACACTGTTTCCACGTGACTAGATGAAGATCGCCGGGGCGGCAGGTGAAGAGCATCACCCCGATAGCTGGCACTGCACCGTTTAGACCAGCGCTGCTGACGCCACGAGCCTGCTCCTGGGTACCTAAAAAATACAATTTCCTTGGCCCTGCTTCTCAAATGCACTGTTTCTTTAAATCCAGAATCAGTCCCAGGAATCTGCATTTAGGAGCTGTTCCAGATGATTCGGTTGTACAAACTAGGCACAGACCAGGACTGCTCAAAGTTGAGCCTGAGGGTTACCACTGGCAGATCCGGCTGAGATGCAGGTTCTGCTCCGTCGCTGGGGGGTGGGCGCCCAGATTCTGCATTTCAGCCAAGCTCCTGTGTGACACCAGAGCGGCTGGTCTGAGGCCCACACCTGGGACAGCGAGGGTTCAGACCTGATTCTCAAAGTCTGGTCCTCAGAACAGCTGGGAGCTGGGTCGACATGCAAATCCTCAGGCCCCCATTCCCAGACTCTCGAAGCTGGGGGCAGGCCTGTGTTCTGTCGAACTCTGCAGGCGGCTCTGAGGCCCGCTTGGGTTTGAAAAACTCTAGTTTCCGAGAGAGCGCCGGTCTCCTCTGCACCAGAGGCCTCCCTCCCACCTTCCATCAGCAACTTCAGTGAACGGCCAGCCTCCAGCCATCCCATCCCACAAAGGTGGGTCTCCCGCAGCCCCGGGGCCCCCTCCTCCCAGGACCTGCCTGCAGAGCCTCTCCCCGCGCCCCCAGCGTGGCAGGTGCACAGAGTTCAGCCGAGATGACAGGTGGCTTCTGTTGAGAAGAGCTGACAGGCCCTCTCTCCGAGGCATGATTGACAGCCCCCTAATCAGCAGGAAGAGAACGGCGCGCCTCTAGAATGATGTTTGCTCTGTAAATATTTGACATTATCTACCCTGAAAACCTGAAAGAGAACTTCATTTTTCTTTCTTTTCCTGGGAATACAGCAAGTCACAGAACACCCTTAAGTATAATTAGTCTGACACGGGAATTTCCGACTGGGGATGGGCCCCCAGGTGCGGGGGCAAGTGTAGGTGTCTTTGATGCTCTGCTGCCCCAGGTGGATGAGGGTCGCTCACCTGGGGCATGGGCGTCCCAGCTCCCTTGGCTTATGAACCTGCGGGGCCAAGGGTCTGCATTTCCACATTTCCAACGGGCTCCCCGGTGATGCTGCAGCGGCTGGTGTGAGGACCACACTCTGAGCGGCGGGATTCCGGATCTTTCTCCTGCGAGCGCGCACTTAATGTCCAGGTTTCAGGAGTCCCGGAAGGAGTGGCATTTGGCATTAGACAGACGTAGGCCTGAAGTCTTGCTGTACAAATTACGAGCTGTGTGACTCTGGGCACGTCACCACCCCTCTCTGGGCCCGCACCAGGGGCTTAATGAGGAATTTACGTCTTAGGGCCGTGTGACTCAACCTTTTGAAAAAATCGCCACGTTGAGAAACATTTTTAGAATGCCCCCCACTTGTCTCCCTTCCCGTGAAACTGTGATGCTACGGGTATATAGCTCATCCGTTTTTGTACTTTGTGGAGGACCACAAAGCATTGTTAACAGCTAAGATTTTTCACCCCTCAAGAACCGATTTTCCCCCAGTCGGGAGTTGGGAATACATATTTTAGGGCAATGGTAAAGATTAAGAAAGGTAATTTCTGTTAATAATACAGACTAAGTGCTCAAAAATGGTTAAGCATTATTGTGCATCATATAAACCATGTTTAAGATAGTTTAGTATTTTTAACACAATGTACTGTTGACCCTTGAACAACACAGGTGTGAACTCTGTGGGTCCACTTACACACAGATGTTTTTCAACAGTAAATAGTACAGTACGACACCATCCGTGGTTGGGTGAAGCCACGAAAGAAGAATCACGGATACGGAGGGCCTGTGGCCCAAACCCTGTGTTGTTCAAGAGTCAGCTGTTTGCTATACACTGTGTGTGCGCCATACATTATGTGTGTGCTATACATTGTGTGTGCACTATATATTGTATTGTATTATTCTCCTCTCTATTCTATTCTATTCTGTTCTATTCTATTCATGTTATATTCTGTTTTCCCTCAGTCTGCTAGAAGAAGGCAAAGGAACAGAAGCCAGCCCAGGGGACGGTGAGCTACAGTCTGAGTCCAGGATCTGAGATCAGGCCTGGGTGTCACTTCACATGGCGTGTGATCTCGGGGGCGTGGTTTAACCCTCTGGGTCGCTGTGTCTTCACCTCTCCCCTGGGCACCACGTTCTTTTCCTCCCTCGAATGCGGTGAAGACTCTATCCGGGAGCACAGGGAAGGAGACCCTGAGTGCCCGGGATTGGTCCCAGCCTCACTGAGCGCCGTGGCCTGGGTGTGGTGCAGGGGCCCCTTGGGGACAGCGGATCAGCGGGCGGCATCGGTCATCGCCACTGCAGGGGCTGTCCGTGGCCTGCGGGTCAGAGGAGGCAGGTCACAGCACGTGCAGAGGCCGGGGCTGGAACAGGGCGAAGCCCGCTCGGCTGCAGGGTGGCAGTGCTGGAGGAGGCGCGCGTCCTGGGACCGCAGGAGCCGGCGGGGCAGGGGCTCAGGCCGGCTGAAGCTGTTGGACTGTGTCCGGGGCCGCAGGGAGCTGGTAAAAGGAATCAATCCAGGGGTGAGGGCGGGCAGGAGTGGCTGTGGGTGTGGGCAACTTGCTTTTACATATCAGAACATCGTGTGTCTGCCCAAATTCTTTCCATTTCCACTGGGACAGGAGGAGCTAAGTTCTGGAGTCTGGGAAACAGACCAAGAGGGGACTGGATAACCTGGCTGTCAGGTTTGCGTCTGTGGTGCAGTGTCTCCTGTTTCTCATCCTGCAGCGCTGCTGGCCTTGCTCAGACCACAAACTTAGGCCCAGTGATCATTACGTGTTTTTTTTTAAAAAACAAATAAAAACCAAATTTACTTAGACTGGGGATTTTGTTTGTTTGTTGGGAGGTAATTATGTTTGTTTGTTTGTTTACTTATTTACTGGGGATCGAACCCAGGACCTCCTGCGCGCTAGGCACACGCTCTACCACTGAACTATACCGTCTCCCCGCTCAAGTCTGCTTTCAAATAACAGTGTAGCACTTCAAGGGTAGTGCGAGGAACTTCTAATAATGGCCATCATCTCTCCCCCTCCCATGCCTGTGTCACCGCCTTCACTGATCTCACTCCGCGAGCAGGACGCAGACATGTACACGACGGGCAGCATGGTTTTGAACAAGCTGTTATCTGCTAGATAAATTTAAGAATAAGAAAAGTAAATATTTTAATTTTACCTTCACTTATTTCTTCTCTGATACTTCTCTTTCTTAGTCTAGATCCAGTTTCTGATTTATTTTTTTCTTTTCTTTTTAAATTTAAAACTTTCTAATTTCTCAAGTTAAAAAAATCTTTTTTTTTTTTCTTCTCTTTAAAGAGCTTCTTTTAGCCTCTCTTGCAAGGCAAGTCTTCCGGCAACAAATTTCCTCAATTTTTGTTTGTCTGAGCAAGTCTTTATTTTTCTTTGACTTTTGAAGGATAATTTCTCATGGCTGATTTCTTAGTCTCTCAATACTTTAAATATTTCGCTCCGCTCCCTTCCTGCTTGCATGGTTTCTTGAGGGGAAGTTGGACGTGATTTTTATCTTTGTTCCTCCGCAGGTAAAGTGCTAGGTAAGGTGCTTTTTCCCTTTCGCTTCTTTTAGTATCTTTTTTGAATCTTTGATGGTCTGTAGTCTGCAGGTGGATGCCTAGTTTTGCTTTTGTTTCTGACATCTGTCCTCTTCTTGGATCTGTGGTTTGGTGTCTGACAGTAATTCGGGGGACATGCTCAGTCATTATTGTTTCACATACTTCCTCCGTTCCTTGCTCTTTCTTGTTCTCTGGTGTCTCCATTACACGTTAACCTTTTGCAGCCGCCCCACAGCCCTCAAATAGCCTGTTCTGGTTTTTTTCTTCCCCCCAGGCTTTATTCTCTTTGCTTTTCAGTTTTCGAGGATTTTCTTATGTATCTTCTAGCTCAGAGAGTCTTTCCTCAGCCATATCCTGTCTGCTAAAAAGGCCATCACTCTTCATTTCTGTTCTGTTACTTTTCTTTCTTTTTTAATCTTTAGCATTTCTTTTTGGTTCTTTCTTAAGAATTCTGTCTCTCTGCTCCTGTGGCCCATCGTTCTTGTGTGCTGTCTAGTTTATCCATTAGAGCTCTTAGCATATTAATCATAAGTGTTTTAAATTCCATATCTGGTTCTGGTGCTAGCTCTGTCTCTTCGAATTATATGTATTTTTTACCTTTTTGGTGGGCTTGGATTTGATGCACTAGGTAAACGCAACTGCTGTACATAGGGCTTTAGCAACGCAGCGGCGAGGAGTGGGGGGAGGGACGCCTTCGGATCACGTCTCGTCTTTTACTGAGCCTGTGCCTAGAACGGTGCCCTTCACAAGAGTTTCTTGAGTTTCTCCTCCTTCCTTGGGCGAGACAGGAGGGCCGAACAGGCTGGATGGAACTGGTGTTTCCCTTCCCGGGATCAGCTAGGTTCTGGTGAGCTAGTTCTTCCCGAGGGCAGGCCTTGTTAAGAGCGGGATGCCCGGGTGTGTTTTAAAATGGTTCCCTTGCCCCTCCCACTGTGGGAAGTCCAAGGAGATTTTTCTCTGATCCGGCTGGGGAGAGGAGCGTGCTCCCGGGTCCCCTCGCCCTTGGGCCTCTTGTCTTGCCTGTCTCTCTAGTTTGGGGGGGAGTGGTCTGCTCTACGTCCTTCCCTGTCTTCTGGATCCAAGAACTGTTGATTTTTCAGTCTGTTCAGACTTTTCACTTACTGTTGGGACGGACTGGTGACTTGCAAGCTTACCTGCTAAACCAGCCGGAGGCTGTTTTTTAAGCACACACATTTCATGATTGTGTGTTATTCTACCACACTGGGGTGGCATAATTCATCTAACCCATCTCCTATTTTAGAACTTAGGTTCTTTCCAGTTCTTCACAATTGTAACAGTGGTTATGACTGGACATTTTTATTCAATACACCTCAGTGAGTATCTTTAATTATTTTCTGGGGAAACTCTCCAGAAGAGTACTTAATCCAACCACGGGCACGCCCATTGGAGAGAAACTGATCAATACTACTGAGTCGTTTTCTGGAACGTTCCTATTTATTTTTGCTCCCGGAAGCCGTGTGTGTGAATATCTCTTCCCTGAGCCCTCTCCAATAACGGAAATGTTGTGTTTTATTTTTGTCAATTTGATAAGTGAAAATGACTTTTCCTTGCTTTAATATATGTCTCCTTGGTTACTACTGTCACTTGATATTGTCTTAAATGTTCATTAAGCATTTGAATTTCTTTATATACATGCTGTTGGTTCATGAACTTTGCCAACTTTTTCTATTTGAATATTTATCTATTTTTCTTAGAGATACATAAACACGACTTCATTAATTATGCTGGTCACCATTAATCATATATTAATATAATTCCCCCCAATTTGTGACTTTTCATTATATTTATGGTGGGTTTTTTTTTGTTTTTTGTTTTGATTCCTGGAATTTTAGTTCCTGTGATTTCTTCCTTAGTATTTATACCCAAAAAAACTTCACTACCTCTTATCAGGTAATCATTGACTTATATTTTCCTCTAGTTGTTTCACATTTTCATTTCTAGATTTAATTCTTTAATTCATCTGAAATATAATTTAATATATAATGTAAGATATTTAACTTACTTTTCTTCCTGGAAAATTTACCCATCATCTGAGCACTACTTTATTGGTTATTAATGCACTTTTCCTCTACAGATTTAAAATTCTACTTTTATAAATGCTAAATTCTTTTAAACATTTAATATATTCCTGGGCATTATTTTGTTTTGTGTTGAGTTTTTTGTTCACTCTTATGCCAGTTCAGCATGTAAAATTATCTTAACTTTATAGTACATTTTCATACCTAATGAGGATAGTCCTTTATTATATGTAGATAATGTACACACTCTATTTATCATCTTTGCTTACTCTTTAATTTTGTGAAGGGGATACATACACTTTGTAAAAACTTCTATACTACTGTAGTGTTTTTAAATGTTCAGTTTGTTGAATACGACTGATCCTCTTATGTTGGGAGCAGTGTCTTGGTCTCCTCAGGGCTTGTCTGTGTCTGGCCTCTGCACTTGGACTTCTGAGGGTCCACCTTGAGTCCGCTGGCTTTAGAGCAAACACACTCTCTTGGGCTCTCGGCTTGGGTCCTGCTGGTGCAGCGTCTCCAGTTCCTGACTTCTTCCTCCCCTGGTTCCTCCCTGACACCAAGGCAGGCAGGGGTGAGGCAGGGAGCACTTCAGAGAGAGTGGCTGGGGAGTTCCCATGTCTCCAGGAAAATGGCATCTGCTGATTTAAGAGATATTTGTCGGATGCCGACTACACGCCAGGCCCTCCATCTCAGCCTGGGAGTGCGCAGACCAGATGCACGTTAGTTTCCGCCCTGGCATGGGGCCTGCACGGGAACCGACGATACAGAAATGAACAAAGAACGGCAGCTCCTGATCAGGGCCCTGGGGGGAAATGAGAGGCTCCAGATTGGGGCTCAGCGAGCACCTTTCAGAGGAAGTGACCTCAAAGCTGAGCTGCCGGAGATGGAAAGGCCAGCAGGATGACACCCTCCTGCCAGAGGCAACAGCGTGGCATCTCTTGGGAACTGTCGAAGGGCAGTGCAGCTGGAGCTGGGTGTGCAAGGAGCAGCTGAGGTCAGGGAAGCAGGCAGGACACAGACCAGGCAGGTCTGGGGAGGAGTTTGGATTTTATTCTAAGTGAGGTGGGGTTGCCATAGGAGCCCTGCTCACGTCCCTTGGCATCAGTCCTTTCCCTGCACGTCATTCATC
This sequence comes from Camelus ferus, assembly GCF_009834535.1. NCBI lineage: Eukaryota > Metazoa > Chordata > Mammalia > Artiodactyla > Camelidae > Camelus > Camelus ferus. The sequence goes on along the minus strand of NC_045714.1, from coordinate 8,061,668 downwards.
TCTGTTTCCAGCTCTAAGCACCTGAGACTCTGGGCCTTGGACGTTCTCTGGCCACTGATGCCTACCTCTCCTGACCTTTGGGCAGGTACCCCACCCCAGTAGCAGCTGTTCGCTAATAACTGAGCAGAGGTGGTGGATAAATACCCCAGCTCCCTACTCAGCAGGCAGAAAAACCGGAGCATGTTCGCCCCTGTTCGGCCCTGTCTCCCAGAGTCCCCAGTGGGGTTGGGCCCCATTGTCTGGGGTGGTCACTCTTCTTAAAGCCCTTTTATTGGCATCCTCCCCTCTCCCGCTTCCCTTCCCTGTTTCCCTGTTGTGTTTCTTGGAGTCACCTCCCTAGTAAGCTGCTTGTCCTTCCATTCTCACCTCCAGGCCTGTTTCCACAGCAAATCAGTCTAAGACAAATGGAAACCTGAGTGTTGGAGGATCTTAAGGAGGGGTCAGAAAACTGTGGCCCACGTGCCCAACCTAAGCGGTTGCTTGTTTTTGTAAATACAGTTTTATTGGAACACAGTCATGCCCACTTGTTTACTGTTGTCTGTGGCTGACTTTCACTACAATGAGTTGTTGGGTCAGAAACCAGATGGCCCACAAAGCTGAACATATTTACTACCTGAGCCTTCAAGGAAAATGTGTGCCTACCTTTGGTCTTGCAGAGCAACATGGCATGATCTGATTTACTTTATTAAAAGCTCACTCCTGCTGCTGTGTGGAGAATGGATCTGTGGTTGGAGGGCTTCAGGACCAGTTAGAAGGCCACCAAGGACGTCTAGGAGAAATATAAAGTGGACAGAGGTGAGCTGTATTTTGAAGTTAGAAGCAACAAGACTTGTTGATGGATTGGGTGGGAGGAAGGGAGCAGTGAAGGGATGTGTTCTTGTGTACTGTTGGTTCTTCTAATGCTCCTTTGAGACATCAGCTTTATCTTCAACATCACTTCCTTCAGGAATCCTCCTGTGGCTTTCTGTGACTTTTCAGGTTGGTAGGGCACCACCTCTGCGTTCCTACAGTTACACACTTCCTTTTATAATGTTCTCTTCTTCCTTTAATCGTACCTTAGACCACAGGGATAACACACGACAGAGCCCGTATTTTTAACTCAGTGGGAGTCCAGACATTGCTCCCACAGCCGTCATCACACTGACTTACCAGTGCAACCCTCAGACCCGGCACACACTGGGTGCTCAAAAAATAGTCACTAAGTGAATGAAGACCAAGGGCTTTTTGGTTTGGTTCAAACTGCTTATCCCAACACTGCCTCCCCTTTCCTCACCCAGCTCGCTTCCTCCAGCCTGACATCTCCTATTTTATGGCTTAGACATGGTGCCATGGCGACGAAGTGGAGCTGACAGGTGACACCAGAGCCGTCCTAAATGAGCGAGTTACAGGTCTCATGCAGCCGTGCGGCGCGGAAGCTGTGAGCGGGCCGTGCACGGATAAGAAATCACCGCCGGCCGGGCATTGGCAGTCTGCTGGGGCAGCCTGCATGTGAAACATGGTCTGATTCTCCCAGGACGTGAAGGGCAGTGGAGGGGAGGAGGTAGGGAAACTGAGTGTTAAGCAGGGCCATCGCTCTGAGGTGGAGAGGGCCGGGCCAGCTCAGTCACGTCTGCCCTCTGCGTTGCATCCTTGAATTTGTGAGCCAGCCGCCCACCGCCTCTGTTGAGATCACATCATAAAATACTCAGGCACAAGCCGACTGGATTTGAGAGCATGCAGAGGCAGCCCAGAAACGGAGTAAGGCTGCTGGCATTTGTCAAAAAATAAAACAAAATTTTTAAAAAGTAAGAAAAATCCGCTGGAGATGAGGGTAGATGCCGGAAGTGGGTCAGTAGGTCTGAGCAACGGAGAGCCCCACCGATAATTTCCTCGCTTGGCCTCCCTGGGGGTCAGAGCTATTTCTCCACTCCCTCCACCCCCGCTCCCTTTGCCTCTCTCCTCTTCTGCCTTTAAAGAACACACATAGGCAGAAATCAATCCATCAAATGTCATTACAGATTTATTAAGCCTGATGTAGAAAGACATTTAACAGTAACATCTTCAGAAAGCATAAAAAGAGCACTTCTAGTCAGTCTTGTGCTTTGAAAATCTAAATATATTTTTATCATATAAATAATTCTTTTCATGTTTTAAGTGCATCTGTGTTTCTTCTTCTTTCTTCTTCTTTCCTTTAATTTTCGTGTTTCAATTGGCCAAAGCGGAAGTCGGCGTTGACTGAAATGAAACCATTTGCAAAGCTAATGGTGTTGAGAGGCCTGTCTAGGCTGGACTGTATCAGCTGGTTTCAGAAAGGTGGTTCAATGTCTGCAGCATTAAAATGAGGGACAGCCTCCAGCAAAATCGTAATTGAACACACCCAGGTCCTTAATGTCGGCAGTTGGGTTTCCTGATGCAAATTACGATAAGGTTTCAGATGAGAACAGTCTATTTCCAATAACTGCTGAGTTGGAGTTGGGGAGAGATTTTTTTTTTTCATCACAAAGGAAAGAGTTATCATGTTTAAAGATGTAAATAATACACCTATAGAAACCTTTTTGATGGAAATGGGCGCTCCATATAACCTTGGCGAGTATGGCGTTTTATTATTTTTTCACAATGGCTAAAAGAAGTAGGTCTGTTATTTAGGGCTTTAATTACAGTTCTCAAAGTAGAATGATTTTTCCTTAAAAAAAAACACAACTCTTTAGAGGTAAAAAATAATGGCTTCGTGATATAATTTAAGGGTTTTCTTCACCTCCACCATCAGAATTTATTTCTAGTGGTAAAATTGTATTAAAAAAAAATGCTCTCCTTCGAGAGATAATTTCAACGCTGCGGCATCACACACACATACATCTTGAGAGCACCCAAACAAAGTCATTTTTATTCAGCAAGGGGCTGCTCCAAATGTTTCTTTCGACCTGATTTAAGCTGTATGGAACATCAACACCAGATTGTTTGTAATGAGGAGGGATGACAGGGGGGTGGCGCCAGGGGACAGAAGCAGGAGCACCTTTTCTGAAAATCCCTGCATTTTTATTCCCCCCAAGCTGGAAAACCATCATTTCCAGTGGGATTGGGTGTCTTTGGGCAGTGACAACACGGCCGAGCCTTTGGAAATTTGCAAATAGTGACTGCATTGAGTACTAGCATTCCGGATGGTCAGGAGTAAAAGGAAGTGTGGCCAGCCAAGGGGAGAATTTTCCAGATCCCAGAGACGTGGGCACAAATGGCTATCTGTGATGAATCTGTTTGGCCACAGGGTGGTATAATTTTCCTAGCAGAAAAAGAATTTTTTTTTCATTGCAAGGACGATTTATAATCATCAAAAACAAGTGAAACATGGTTTTGATTAAAACAGCCTGTTGGCTCAATAATTTCTGTAATTTTAAAAACATCCTTAATGCCGAAGAAGAACACGCCGATGTCAGGAATGGCCTGGGGCCCCATTACAACAGCGACCGAATAAATAAGGAAAAGAATCGCGAGGTCATAAAAACAAAATTAAGCTAATGTTTCAAATTTTGACAATTATGAATTCTTCCTCTAAGAAGACATTAAAAAAAATTTTCAGGCACTATTAGATAAAATACAAAGAGGATAATTGTACACGGACGCGTTTGCAGTTTTCCCAAGGGGTAAAGCATGCCTTCAAAGGAAAACCCTGAATTAGGATGTTGCTTCCTCCTCAGATCCAGCAACTGGATAGGACTCATGCAGACAGACGAACTTGGTTCTTATCATTTCTTTGTAAACTCAGATCTAATTCTTTCATAAGCTATTGAAAGAGAATGATCAGGAAAAAAATGACAAGCATAATTTTTTTTTTCCTATACAAAAGAATCCCCACTGTGGGCCAGTTTTGTAGGAAACAGAAACAAGCAAATATAACAAAATCTGTGTTCATACATGGCGATATAGTTACTATATACAAATATGTACAGTATAAAAATGTGTGGAAGGCTGACTTCCCAGCCGGCCACGCTGCATTGTACACAAGGAAACAGCCTGGTTTTCCCTCCTAGTATACAGGCAAACGTAGTTTGTACAGCATGCAGGGTATAGAAAATTAGCGCGCTCACACGGAGACATTCTACAGGTATGGTTGCAGTCATTTTTCTTTGAAAATGACTAGTCCGCTTTCCTAATATAAAAATGTGTTTGCCTTTCTTTGCTGGCAAATAAACACTTCCCTTCAGAGAAAGGATGAATGTAATTCTCTCAACTCACTATGCCCTACCCCCCCCCCACCGCCATTTCTAAAAGAAAAAAAAATAGTCTAGAATTAAGACGAGGGGACAAATATATAACGAAAACATGGTTGATGCCAAATTTCTTAACAACTTAGAACCACTCTGCAGAGTAAGAACTGGTTGGCCATTAAGACTGATGCTTTTTAGGGGGTGGGGATGGAACCCAGGACCTCCTAAATGCTAAGTGTATACTCACCACCGAGCTACACTCACCCCCTGGCTGACCATTAAGAAGGCTGTGTGTGATCAACTACCTTCTTGATTTTAAACGGGTTTGGAAATTTGTGATCCATGCTGACAGTGCCTGGCTGTTAGGAAACAAAGTCAGAAGGGATTAGAAAGATACCAAGTATACCAGAGACCAAAAAGTATATTGTATCCCGACATATTATGACATTTAAGAACCCTGAGCCAAATGAGAATTGTTTCACATGTCAGCTTTTTTTTGACTTGCATTGCACATTCTAGCATCTGATGTGTTGGAAGCCAAAACATTGTATTGCGAAACTGGAATGTTTCCGTAGCATTTATCTCCGTGCAGAATGGGAACAGTTTTTACATCTTCTCTGCAGATTGGTCTAACTTTGTGTACTTAAAAAAAATATACATACACATTTATAATTCCTGAATGTTATATGGGTCATTTAGAATGTGAAAAGTATTACTGTACAAAGTCTTCACATTTGAGATATGATCGTATGATTGTTCAAGTTCTGTAAATGTAAGTATTTGGCTGGGGACTGATATCCAAACGTAGGTTTCAGGTTCAAGATAATTCAGTAAACACATTGAAATTCACTTTCTAGAGGGGCTGAAGGGAGTGTTTGGGTTTTTAATTTTTTAAATTATTAATTTTTTTAAGTAATGCATTTGCTAGAATTTTTCAACTTCTCTTGGGGGTTCCCGCAAGAGTTATTATTTGTACTTCCAAAAGCAGTGTTAAGCAAATCAACATTGTACAAAGGGCTGTGAGTATTTAATCTGTCTTTTTTCAAACAGATCATTTTTTTAAAAGGCCTTAATGACAATCATATGGCTATTGGTAAAATCATTTGTATGCTGAGAAGTGTCAGATTAGGGTGCCATTACTTGGAAGAGCCATTTTACTTGGAATATATTTTTCCAAAGGAAATGGACAGAGTTCTGTTGCAGAAATAACGTTCCACCTGGTACTAGCATTTTAAAACAGTCCTATTCTAATCCATAAAACATTTCTAGTTTTCCCTGAAGCTTTGGGCTGCCTTATGCATGAATAATTTTTGAGAAACACCCACGCCCTCAGCCCATTGTTCAGTAACTATTGGAAGAAGATTAGCTAGAGCCTGGAACTTGTCTATCTGCGTCTGCCTCTGAATCTGCCACAGGAAACCAAAGGAGATAAGTGGCTTTTACTTTGGATGAAGAGGTAAAATTCCCCTGTAGAAATTCTAAAGATGATACACAAGTTTCAAAATGTTTAATGCGTCCCCACAATGGAAACGTGTCTCTCTGTCTGGGGGGATGGAAATTTGTGTCTCTTTCTCCAGCTCCATCTTCCTCTAAAAGGATTTTGTGGCTATTTTGAGTAAGTGCCATATATAGGGAGGGAGAAAATGAAATTAGCATTTTAACATCTCACAGGGGGAAAAAATAAACCCAAAATTCACTGTGATTTTTTTTTTTTGCCTAATGCCTGTTCAAAATCGATACCACTTTTATTGCTCTTTAGAACTACCTACATATATTTGTGTGTTTAAAGCCTTCAGTATATTTCCTTATAATAATAATATTATTATTTTAGCATTCATCAACACATTTATATTTTTGTTGCAGAGAATATGACATTTGTATGTTTGTTTTTTAAACAAAAACATTTAACAAGCTTGAAAAATGAAACTCGATGAAAAAGATTTTCATGCAGTCACATAACCTGGGAAGTGATGAGTGGGGAAGAAACAGAATGCAAGCATCTTTTAAGGCCTTGGAATCTTTGGATTTACTGTGAAAAGTTTCAGAAAATCGTGGACTGTTACTGTGGCACTGTCTACAGACCCTGGAAAATAACAGTGAAATTCATGTACACACACACACACACACTCACACACTCTCTCTCTCTCTCTCTCTCACACACACCTCCTCACTGCTTAACCAGAGTCACATAAATGCTTCCTAAGTATGTCATTTCGTTTTCTTTGCTTTCTGCACTTTGACTAAATTCAGTGGCTTGCGCCTGTGACATTAATTATGAAAGACCCCCACCACCGAGCAGGCACATTTTTGGGGGTGAGATTTAAGAAATCTATCTGTGACCTGAAATTCTGTGGGGACTGTCTGGGCTTTCCAATTTAGTCTGTGATTACAGTCTGCGTTTAGGCCTTGACCTATTTTTAAGCTATTTCCTCCCTGTGTACTTTTCAGAAGGCGGGTTCTCTATTCTGAAATATTATTATTTTGAAAAACAGGAATAAAATGCGAATAGCATGAGTAGAGTTGGACCCTATGTCAGATCTTTGCCCAGGTGTCTGGGATCAGCCACCTTTACGAGCTGCTGTAAACATACAGACCAGAATGTTGTGTGAATTGTCCCCCGCTGCGTCCTGTAGCACCTAGAACAGTGTCGTGCCGACAGCAGATGCTCACTATTCATTGAGTAAATCTGCTGAATAAGTTGTGTGCCCTCTTCTGCTTTGTGCCCCCAGTGCTATGTCACATGCTGTATATCTGGTAAATTTGCTGAACTACAAAATGGGGCCAAATACATAAAACTTAAATATTCATATATAATTTTTTTCAGTGGACATTTCAATTTGCAGCTCATTGGTGGTTTTAGCTAGAAGGAGGGAAGAGAGGGCAGGAAGGCAATCTCTCACCCTCACTGATACCAAGGGTTGGTGGCGGAATGGAGATCCTTGGGTGTCATTTGCATGATATTTGCATGTCATCTTCTTTTCCATCTAAGGTTCCAATTTATCTGAACTACACTTAATCAGAGAGAGGAAGAGAATGGTATGAAAGCAGACAAAATCATTCTCCTGAGCTGGTGTTAGTTTTTCCCTCCAGAAAGAAGTTTCTAGAAGCCTCACAGAGCTTGCCAAATGAGGACAGTCCTGGTCTGTAGGAATATACCGAGAGCTGTGTATATCTCAGAGTCAGAGCCCAGATCTAGTTTCCTAAGGAGAACACTAGCAGCTGTCCCTCAGCAGTGACATTTACCGTTACCAAGCGACGATTCATGAGTCTTACCAAATTTATCAATATTTTTGTCTCTTGCCTCCCACCCCGCCCCTCCATAGACATTGCTAACAAAACCATATAGATTATATGCTGGAGCAGATGATTTATTTTTTTCTTTCTTAGAAGGGAAACAATTTCCACAGAGTTGAAAATCACATTGTTTCCCCCCTGTTGGACTAGGAGCTCAAGAATCTGCTTTTGGGTGGTTTCGACAGAATCTGAATTAGGTAACACTACCTAATAACCCTGGATCGGAGCAGGCGATTTTTAACAGCGTCCAGAACCCCAGTGCTAATGCATTGATTTTTCCTTTAATAGAATTGCGTTGTCGAAGGACAGTGCTCAGTAGAGTCTACCCTTCAATCTTAACCCATCCAAAGACTGTTCCTTTCCAGTTGAGCGCCATTCATTTCTGGTTGAATAGGTTAAGCAAAGACAGACCTCGCTGTTCTCAAATCACTTTATGATCCTCCCATCATAAAAAATAATATCAGCACCTTGCTTTTCATGTCAGAACTACATTTGAGCCGCTATTCCCTATGCCCATGAGTAAATCCCATAAAAGCCGCCCCGTTGTACTGTTGCTATTTTTCCTTGTGGGTGATTGATTGATGGATGAGTGCTGACACTTCAATGAAGCTATTTCGACTGCCATCTCAATCCGATGATGTGAGGGGTGTATTTTCTGTCCATGCCTCATTACTTCAGAATGACATTCCTGGAACTTCATTTACTTTTTCCCTCCTTCCCCGAAGCGCCATATTTTTTCCCATCTAGGTTATGCACGCCATAAAAAAAGCAATTTGCTATTATATGTGGCATAAGGGCAACACTTTCTCTAGGAGGTAAATAAGAAGGTTTTTTTTTTTTCTTTTTTTAATCCCAATGTTGAATTTAGGGATCATGTCAAAATTTCCAAAACCATTCCAAGAGGCAGGCTCCGTGAGAAATGGTGTGGAGGATATATTTGGAAATATTTGGCTTCATTCTGTTGGTGTTAAGATTTTCGAGTGTGATAACCTTGGTAATTAAAGCAACGACAAAAAAGAATCCTTTCGTTTCAGAATCACCTAGTTCCTAATGTTGTGCCTAGAATCGTTTAAGTATTTCACCTATAGCTGAGTAGCAGTTTACAACACAATCCAGACTTATTTGTTCTTTGAGAATGAGGAAATCCATTGTTTAAATGCAGTGATGGATTTATCTATTATAGGTTGCTTTCAGTTGTATAGAAAATGCTTAACTAGAGTAAACAGATCTACCCTCAGCATTTCCAAACTGTGCACTAGGTATGCAAGAGTTTTTAATATTAAAGCATGCTCTTAGCTTTTCCAAGTTGACTTAGGACCTGATTTTAATCTGTGTAATACAGCATTCCCGTTAATAATAACGTATAATTAAGACATCCGTTAAAAATCCATAACGTTAATTTAATGGAGAAAATCTAATACAGTTCTATTGGAATTTTTACGTTAAATTAACTTTAACGGGCTTTTAATGGATGTCTTAATTAGATCTCATTATTAACGGGAATATTCCACAAATTAAAATTGGGCCCTCGAAGTTTTAATGAAAAAAGTTGCAGGAACACATTTAAAACGGACACCCTGTTTCACGCTTTCTGTTGCCTCTACAGCTAAGCTGTGTTTCAAAGCCCGTAAACAACAGGTCCTGCAGAAAGAAATTACCAGGAAAGGCTGCTGCTGCACTTTCCACCCTTCAGTGATCTCATCTCCTTGCTTTCTCTGATTCTCCAGCTCACCAGTGTCCCCAGTTCTCCCAGTTTGCAGGTCTCATATGACAGTGGTGCATGCTTAAAACTATATATATATATACTTTTTAACCAATAAAGTAACAATGGTGGTAATAAAGATGCCCACCGCTGCCTGGGAAAATGTCATTGGCAGCAACATGGTTAAGCCTAACACTTCGAACAGCTTGCACAGAAGATGAACATTGTTCAGAGGTTTTCTTGGCTCAAGCTCTGGTTTAACTTAATCATTCTTCCACTTTGCTGTGACGAATGGCTCCCAAGTGCAGGGGCAGGACTGGGCAATCCAGGTGCAACCGTAATTGTTGCACTGAACAGAAACATTTCCTTCAGACAAGCGTTCCCAGGGGGGTTATAAATAGGAAATGGACATTACCATGGAAAGTAAGCTTCCAAGCCCCACATCTAGTGCAGCCCACTTGGACATTAAACTATGAAGACTTACACTCCCCCGCCCTTTCCTGTCAAGCGGTGCAAACTGACAAAATAAGTCCATCAGTGTTCTCGGTTGTTATTTTTCTTCAGTGGCACTTTGTTTTCTCGTGACAATGAGAATGGGGCTGTGGAGATGAGGCAGCCCTGTCGCAGTTTATCAATGAAAATCTAATATCGTCCATAAGCAGAGAAGTGGAAGTCAATACTTCATCACCAAATTGTTAGGGAGGATGAAGAGGAATGGCTGGGGTGATTTTTTTTTTTTTTTTTTTTTTTTTTTTTTTGGCAGTCCTCTTAGAGCAGGGTGTCGGGAGTGTTTCAACACCAGGAGCAGGGCGGTGCACCGAGGATGGGCTCAGGGTGAGGGCATCCAGGCTGGAAAGTTGAAACTAAGGCATTTGTCCTGTAATGGGAATCAGAACAACAGAAAAAGATACATTACTTTCAGAGGAATAGTTCAGGTGGTTATTTCTCCCAGGTAGTCAAATTTCTCACCTATACTCTGTCATTGGTATTAATGTGGGTCTTCATGAAGTCTAGAATTTGTATGATATAATCAGCTGATGGGGTATAGAAAGTGGGAGCCAATTTAGGAGAAAAAAACCCTTTGAAGTAAAATGTATGTGTGGAAGAGATATTCAAACATCCATATTCATGGCAGTATTTCTTACAATAACCAAGAAATGGAAGCAACTCGAATGTCCACCAAGGGATGAGTGGATAAACAAAATGTGATACATCCATACAATGGAATATTATTCAGCCTTAAAAAAGGAAGGAAATTCTGACACCTTCTACAATATGGATGAACCTTGAGGATATTATGTTAAGTGAAAATAAGTCAGTCATAAAATGATAAACACTTCACTTATATGAGGTTTTTAGAGTAGTCAAACTCTTAGAGACATAAAGCAGAATCAGGGTTGCCAGAGGCTAAGGGTGGTGGTGATGGGGAATTGTTGTTTAATGGATATAGAGCTTCTGTTCTGCAAGATGAAATAATTCTGGAGATGGGTAGTGGTGACAGTTGCACAACAAGGTGTGTATACTTAGTGCCACTGAACTGTACACTTAAAAATGGTTAAGATGATAAATTTTATGTTATGTGTGTTTTACCACAATTACAAGTAAAAAAAAAAGTATGATTTTTCTACTGTGGAGAATATTAAAAAATAAAAAAATTTACCCATGTTCCCACTGTCCAGAGAGAGCTCCTATTTACATTCTGTGGTGTTACCTTCTAGTATTTTCTTTCCCTATGCATTTTTGTTAGGCTTACAAAGTTATACGTGCCCATTGTGTAATGTTTTCCTCTGTATTCTTTCACTTGGAAACGTCATAGTAAACAGGGGGATGATTCCATCACCTACATTATCAGAGTTTACTAAACCATTCTTGTGACGTTAACATTGAATATGTTTCCAATTTTATTCAATAACACATAACACTGTGATGAACATCTTCATGTTTAAAGCCTTTCAGTATGTTGGGATATTTTTGTAGGCTTACATTTGCAAATCAAAACATAGCAACATTTTGTGGGGGAGGGTATAGCTCAGAGGTTAGAGCTCATGCTTAGCATGCAGGATGTCCTGGGTTCAATCCTCAGTACCTCCATTAAAAGAACTAATTAAATAAATAAACCTAATTACCTTCCCCCCCAAATAAAAAATTTTAAAAAAAGATAGCAACATTCTTGTGATGGGGAAGTGCTACTTCAAAGCACTCAATGGGGTGAATTTTTTTTTTATCAGATACGTGCTGTTTGGATTACCTTAGGAACGCATATAATTACCTTCAACCCAAACTGGGTGGCATTCCTTGTTTACACATTATTTAGTAGTAGTGCTCATTTCAATGAGAAAAACCACCTTGGACCTATTTAATTAGCCTTTTGGAAAAGGAAACTCGCCGAGTTTTTAGTAGAAGAACAAACAAGTTGAAAATTGTATGATCTTTGATGTGTGTAGGGAAATTATGTGCAAAATGATCGTAACAAACATTATAAAGGCTTCCTTGGTAAGAAATGGTGTGACTGCAGTCCTAGCAACCAGTTATCCTCGACCTACTGGATTCCGAGTGTTTTATATACATTGCCACTCACCCTGCACATCATTTCATTTTGGAAAAAAGAGAGAGAAAAAGTCTCAGAGATGTTAGTGACTTGTCCAAAGTTCTGCAGCTAATAAAAAGCAGTGGGTGGCTTTTCATTTAGGCTTCTGCGTTCGGAAGCTTCCGTGTTCAGAAGCTTCCACACTCACTGCAGGCACCACGGTCCCTGGGAGGAGCCATTTCCCTTCATCATCGGGTTTGCATTTCAGATACAAAAGCTCCCAGCAGTCTATGCTCTGACCTTGTTGGAACCCTTGGCAGGTCTAGAAACTTGAAGGAGGATGCTCATGTGGTTGGAGGAAGACAGATGGGTCAAAGAAAAAGAAAGTGGAGGCTAGAAATTGCAATGGCCTAAGGAGAAGGTAGCGGGAGAGAGAGAAGGGAAGAGGGAAAGTGAAGAGAATGACAAAGCCTGTCTTCCCTACTGAGTGACAGTGCCTTACACGGTGAGACAGGATGGAGGTGAAGTCGGGGGTGAGGGGTGTGGTTGGGGGTGGGTCTGTTTGTGGTCTCATTTTCCCCTCCCTGACCACAATCTTAATGTGATACCAGTTTTAGGGAACCTTGTTTCGTTTACCACTTCCTTGAACCTGCTCCAGATTTGATCAATACCCAAACTTCTCTAGCTGGGTTTCTCTTAGATTAAAATTTGTTCTGGGAAGGGGAACAAGGAGAAAGAAAAAAATAATTTTATTATAGTTCCCTTCTTGGAAATTCACAATACATATTAGCATATTAAAGGCTCTGAGAAGTCCTGCAATTAAAACCCAACACAATACATCTTTCTTTAACTCAGTGCTTCCTAAATTTGTTTGATAACCCTTCTCTTCCCTACGAAACACAAATATACTTGAATGTCATTTTCTGGAAAACACCTTCATGACAGAATCCCATGCAGAAACAAATGAAGTTGTTTAGTTTCTAGGTTCTCAGTCCTGACCTCATCACTGATTTTCTGTAATTCTTTGCTCAGGTTACTTGGCTTTTGGGGGCCTCAGGGTGAAAGGATCTTGCTGTCGGGATAACTTGACATTTTCTACATGTTAATGCTGGGCTACTCATGCTAAATGCATGCCTCGCCTCATGTCAAGTTCACAATGCTGCGATGCAGGAGGTAAGTAAGTGTCCATACTTTCCAGCCTAGGAAACGGGGATTTAAAGACCCCACAGCCACCTGGCTGGTAAGTGGGAGAAAGGATATTCAAGTTCAGGTTCTTCTGGTCTCTTAAGCATTCCTTCTTACATGGCCTGTGATCGCCTGCTAATGTCTTAAAGGGTGGAACACTAGCATTATTCATAACTTAGAGGCATTTTCCCAAGAGCATCTGTACAGTTACTCAGTTAAATTCCAGATACGAGTGTCTTCTATTAAAACTTGGCTATGATGCTGTTTCTATCTGAGAGAGCGCATATCCCACCATGATTGATGGAAGTGGTGGATTCTTCTAGAAGGTCAGAGAATGGTAAAGAGGAAGCCTTGTGTCTTGGGCCATTTGGGGACAATATACCCTTTTGCATTATTTCTTATCTTAAAAGAAGAAACACCTTTTTTCCCCTCTAGGTCTAAAGATGAGACATGGCAGAAAACTAAAACCAGAAAATAAAGGGAAGGGGAAGGACAATTGATATTATTATTTATTATTATTTTTTTTACTGTTCAAAACAAATTGGATGGATTAAAAAAAAAAAAAAAAAGAAAGCAAATACTCTTGTTTGACTTTCAAGTGGTGGCTGGCACCAAGCTTTGCTGCTGTCTGAGTTACTAATATGTTGAGTTACTACTATGAAAATAAAACAGAAATATATAAAAATCTTAATTACATATTGAAAAAATCAGTGGCAGTGTTCATTAAGTAGAGTTTGTGAGGGAGAGCCAGGCGAAAAGATGCAATTATTTTTGTATTAATTACAGAGCCACCAACAGATGCATAGAGCTGTAGATACTGTACTTGCTTTTGGCCGTGATGGAATTTTTCATCCCCCTGGCAAAGCATTTGGGTTGGCTCTTCCTCATCTCTGTGACCTGGCTCCGTCCCGCTTGCCTTCTTTTTTCTCTGCTCTTCACCATTCTTCTCAGAGCTGCGTTAGGTCCCCAGGGGGTGTTTTGGGATTGCTACCGTGATGGGCCACTAGCATTCTACGGTTCAGGGCCAGGAACGTTAGGCATCTCGCAACGGGCAGGACAGTCTCACGGGCAGTGATGTGATGTAACGGTGGGAATGTGTGGCACCATTTTTGAAAATCTCGCGTAGGTTGGGATTTCTCATCCTTGGCAATCCTGGTACTCTGGGCTAGATAACTTCTTGTTGTGGGAGACTCTCCTGTGCATTGTAGGATTTTTTAGCAGCATCCCTGGCTTCTATCCCTTAGATTTCAGTGGCATCTCCCCTTACCCTTGGGTTGTGACAACCCGAAATATCTTGAGGCATCGCCAAATGTCCCTTTGTAGGGGGTGGGGGTGAGGGCAAAACTATCTTTGGTTTAGAACCTCTGACCTAGTGGAAAACATGTTTTAGAATTATTTGAGCCTGAAACTTAAGTACATTTTACACGTAAATACAAAGTCTTTTATGCACAATTTCATACACACTGCATTTTCCAGAAATAAAGCTATTTTGCAAACAAAGAGAGACTGTACTTTATTTTATTTGGAATGCTAACAGAAGTTACTTGCCATTTTAGAAAATCAGGTCACCTTTGGCATCGCTGCTCATGATATTTGAGATGTTCATTCAGCCCACCCATATTGACCTGCATTGATCATGACACTCTCACGGAGACTCTGCATATGGGGGCACATATCAGACAACGTCATCCTGTCTTCAAGGATCTCGTTACTCTGAGCATGGGTGGCATACTCTGAGCAGCACTGGCATCACCTGGGAGCTTGCTGGAGCTACAGAAAGCCGGGTCCACCCCAGAGCTGCTAATTCAGAATCTGCCTTTTAACAGGATGCCCAGGTGATCTGCATCCAGGTTGGAGTTTGAGAAATCCAGTTCTAGTGAATTTTTGTGCCCAAATACTTTCTTCTTCTTATTTTACAGTCACAGCACTAGATGGTTTCTTTTTGAAATTATGTGTGTAGGTTGGTCATTTGATCTACAAATTTTATTTCAGGAAGTAAAGGGCAAAGTATAAAATGTTCGTCCGGAAATATCCACATGGGATCTTTGAAGGGGAGAACACCCTGCTCTTCAGAAGCCCTTTCTAGGCAGCAGCCTCCTTTTCCATGAAGTTGAACATCACCCGTCTGCTGACGACTGTGAGTTCAGATCCATACACTCACCCGGCTCCTCGACATCTCAACCTGAGTATCTCACAAGGACCTCAAAGGTCATTTTATCAAAAGCCAGGCATTTGAATTCCCCCGCCTCTAACCTGTTTCTTCTCCAACGTTTCCAGTCACAAGAAATGAAACCTCAAACTGCTCAATTGCTCCTGCCAGAAAATGGGGGCATCCTTGACACCCAGCCATGGCATCCCTCACCAAAGTCTACTCCCACCTTCACCTCCTGCATCTTTGTTCCAGCCTGGGCACCCGTTTCCTGGATGAAAATTTAGATTAGATTGACACGGTCATTCCCCACTTCCTCCCAGCTTAGAAGCCTTCCGTGACCTCTACTGCACTTAGCAAAAGCCTCGTTTATCTACAACTTTCTGCCTGATCTGGCCTTGCCATTTCTCTGCCCTCACCTGGGTCTGTACCCTTTACTGACAAGTCCCAAGAATGCTGGCCTTCTGACAGCGTCTGAAACCTCCCTCCAGGTCTTTGCAGGTGCTGTTCCCTCTGTCTAGAATGCTCTTCCTCCTAGTTTGCCCAGCACCTTCTCATCCTTGAAGTCTTAGTTTAATGTCATTTCCTCAGAGAAATTGACCCTCACCCTTTGAACTTAAGTTCTTTTGTTATAATGTTGCTCCTTTTATGTTGTCCTTATAGGACGTGTGGCTTATGAATACAATCATATATGGAGGTTTTAGTTTAATGTCTGTCTCCTACTCTGGCTTATAAACAAACCCCAAGGAGGTGGGGGCTGGGTGCACGACAATCACACCAATATCCCACGCATCTAAGCCCATGTCTGGCATGTGGCAGGTACTTGATAAATATCTGAGTGAATGAAATTCTAAAGACAATGATTTGAAGGCTATCTCTTCAAACAGGAATTTTAAAATGCTTATTACTCGGGAAAGAGGGCGTAGCTCAGTGGTAGAGCGCATGCTTAGTAGGCACAAGGTCCTGAATTCAATCCCCAGTACCTCCACTGAAATAAGTAAATAGATAAACCTAACCCCCGCCCAAAATTGACAACGACAACAAAAACCTAACTACTAAAACAATACAAAAGAAAAGAAAAAGATTGACCTGGAGTCCTACGTCTCTAAGTCTACGAAAGAGAGTGTGTAAAGAAAAGAGAGGACAGACTAGAAAAATTAAGGAAAGTCCAAGGGAACAGAAATGGACAAGAAGAATGCTTTGCCAAAAAAAAAAAAAAAAAAAAAAAAAAAGCTTTGCCATCTATATGGTGCTTTCAACTTCAAGGAATAATTTATTTTGCCATTTTGAAGCAGTTTACATTTTTCAAAGCATATATAGATAAAATCTTCTGTAATATGTTGGCTAAATATTAGTAGCCCTATAAGATAGAGTTTGAGGCTGAGGGAGTTTAAATAATTTGCTCCTATGGTAATTAAGTGATGGGGTCAGGACACCTGACTCCTAAATCAGGGCTTCTAGCAATTGTTTGTTTAAACCAAAAAGAGTAAAATATAAATGCTAAAAATGTATACATTGTATTACTAAAAGAAGACTGTGACAAGGAAGCCAAGTGGAAATGGAGACAAGCGATTTTAACCCTGTCATCCTGGGAGAAACCTGCAGTTAAGATTTTTTTTTTTTCAAATTGATTTTATAATTTGAAAATCCAAATTGGGCTTACCTACCTTGATGAAGTTCATCATTAGTGCCTCCCCTCACTTCTCCTAAGAGAAATCTCTGTGTGCAGAAACTCTTAAACCTTGGTGGACCAGTTTCAATTCTTTGAATGGATAAAATAATTGCTTAGATGTATTGAACTTTTTACACACCAGCCACAGCTCCATGTGAATAGCTGGATAATATTTTAAACTATTCTCTGATCTAGTTTTGCCTTTTCTTAATCCCTTTCTTCCACGTGTTTTTTTTTTTTTTATCATAAAACAGAAACCGAGACTCGTTGCTCCAAGAAAGGGAAGTCACAAAATAAACTCGAAAGAAAGAAGTGTTTGAGTTTCTGAAAGTCGAAAAGGACTTCTTCTTCCTTATATCAACCTTCAAAGAGGTGAGTCCATAAAGAAAGAGAAAAGTGATCTATCAGTAACGTCGGGGTAGTGACGGGTCACGTTGGACCCACCACTCTTGTGTTATTTCCGTTAACCATCTCAACAACCCAACAGGCATCCAGTATTACAGAGGACAAAACTGAAGTTTACGTAACGGACGTGACTTATCCAAGGTGATGTGACAAGTGGAACTGAAGACTGCAATATTCAGTTGGAATATATACCTTCTGGATTTCAGAGCCTTGACCTTTAACCCTGAAACTAACTGTTCCTGATGTTGGATCTGTGCCAATGAGACTGCACCCTTTTTTTATTTTTATCAAAGGGAAGCTTGATTAGACCCTTAAAGAACAGGAGGCTGTACAGTTTTTGATCCTGGTAGTCTTCTCCTTGGGACATCTAAATACGGACAGCATGCGGGTCATAATCGACAAGCTGGAAAATCTCAACTTTCGAACTTCCTCTTTTAAAGCGCAACTTGTGATAAATCAACCGTGTCTCAAATGCATGTCTACACTTCATGACACAAACCAGACAGTCAACTGCCTGCAGCCCTAAAGCAGGAGGAGCGTTCTCTACGGGTGTTTTGTGTTTCCTTTTTTTTTGTTTTTTTTTGAACAGGGCCAGAGCAAACATCTTCTGAGCTGATCTCCACCTTGTATCACCAACCTCCGGCGGCTAACGGAAATAATTGGGCAAATTGGAAATAATTGTTAAAAGTAAGTTCCCTTTTGGTCTACTTTATGGGCAGCCCTAGAAATGGCTTAACCATCTTCATGGCTGTGGACTGAAGCTGGCGGGAGCAGGGTGACGTCTTGGAGAAGAGCCACAACAATAAAAATGTCAGGCAAGGAGACGCAGAGCCCCCCGAGAGGGACACACACGCTGTCACGAGGCGTCATTTGTGTCCCTACTTGTGTGTCAGCTTAGTAGATTTCAATGGCAGCAGAAAATCTTCTTCAAGCACACGCTCCAACTTGAGGCTACCCAAGTAGTTAAGAAACAGAAATGAAAGAAATGGCAGGAGAGTTTGCCCTCTGAAAAATCTCTTGACAACCTGTGATGGGATTATGGAGTCTTAACTGCTGTACAGTTATCCCTAATTATAACCAAAGGTACTTCAATCTAAATAAAAATGGTAAGGCAGAGAGAGGCAGCCTCCTCTCCCTCCCCACAACTCACTTTTTAACATGAGTCTCTTCACAGTATGATGCTTTGACAAAGCTTGGATTGAATAATTATTAAAAAGAGATAGAGCCCAGTGTTAAGCAAAACATATTCTTGCAGAAAGGAATAGTTGATTTTTTTTTTTTACAGAAAGGAATGATTTTGATTTTACATGTTTGGTTTACGATGAGAACCTCCTATTGTCTTTATTGCACTCTGCCACAAAAATTATGCAAGAAATTTCTACCAGACATTAAGTGCCTGGAAAGGCGTTGCTTATTCTTAAATCCTGGTATACATTTTCCTATGGAGAAGGGCAATCTTGGGATGGGTCACATTTCCATTTTTGCTTTTGCTACTAGGAAACTCAGAGTCAGTTTGGTGGCCCAAGTTTAGCAACTGTGTAACCTCTGAAGGCTACAGTCTGTGCCCATTAACTTCTCTTCATATTCTCTCTGCATTGTCCTTTGGCATTTTTGTTAATAGTGCTATGTATTACTTGGGTGACATTGGGGGAAGTGACTTGCCCTTTTTCTACCTAAGTTTCCAAATTTGCAAAATCAGGATAATAATAGTATCTTCCACAAATGGTTCCTGGCACACAGTAAGTGCTCAACTAAAATGTAGACTTAAAAAATGATTTTTCTCTTATGATTTTATTGCATTGCATACAAAATAGTACCTTCAAAATGCTGTTGAATAATATGTAGAATAAATTAAAAACCACATACATAAAATTCTGCTTATGTGTTAAAAATAAATAATCATCGGGTCTTGGAAAGTGGATTGTTCTTTCCTCCTGGAAATTTTAAAAAACTAAGCAGAAGAGAGGATCTGCAGTGCATGCATTAAACAAACGTTGAAAAGAAATCAGCTGTCAGTTCCGATGTGCAGCTAAGAAAAGTTTTCCCCCTTTATAAAAAAAAGGATAAAATAGCATTTCAAAACATTTGATGTGGATATTAAGAAGAAAAGAGTAGAAAGCCGTCACAGTGCCCACCACTTTATTAAGAGCTCATTACCTTTTACAATAATCCCCGACACTAGATCTCATTGTCCCTGTTTACTGACGAGGCGACAGAGGCTTGGACTTGTTAAGAAACTCCGTCAAGGTCAGTGAGTTAGTAAGTAGTCGAGCAGCGTTTGGACTTGGGTCTCGCTGACTTCGAAGCCTGTTCTCCAGCCAGTATTTATTGCTGTCAGTGGAGCTAACGAGAATCTTCTAAAGGCACATTGCTCAGTAAAGCTGTATAATGAAAAATGATAAGGACTGAAAAACTGCCCAGCTGTTGTCGTCCTTTCAAGAGATAAATTAAAAGGGTGGCAAAGACCAGGAGAACATCCTGACAATGGGAAGGGGAAATGTCTCTGGTGGTTTCCACGTTCATTATAATTTTGTGTTGGGCAATTACGTGTTTAACATTCGACAGTTCTCGTGTGTGGCTGCTCCTGGGGCACGGCCACAGACGGGAGAAGGGACGTGATTTCCCTGTACCCATTTTTATTGAGCCACATGCATATATTCCAAAAGGGCACTTAAATTGTTTGAAAGAGGTCTAGATGCTGGCAAACACCACCATAAACAACGCGGGCAGCTTAAAGTCCCAGCCGCCAACGACATGATTCACAATGGAACCCATCTTCTCTAAATGGGGCGCGGAGCTAAATGCTATTTATTACAACGAACTTACAACCAAGCGAGATTCACTGCCTGGACTCAGTGAGGGGACTTCACAGCTGCCGAAATGCGGGTTGTTGGCATTTAGGAAGAACGACTTGCCCTCCAAGTAAGGAAAATGAACCGCAGAATATATGTTTTTTTTTTTACCACTGTGATTATGTGTCTAAGCCCATGGCCACACTGTCTGTGACGTATCTACACTGGACGAGGGGATGGGTGGATTGGAAACCATGTTTAGATAATTCAGGCAAACCCTCCTGTTTCTAAGAAGAAGAGTCTCCCTTCACTTAATGATCCTCTCATTTCATGCTTATCCTTTGCCTGAAGCTTGACTGCAATTATTTTATTTAATTCTTATCATAATCCCCAGAGGTGGCTTTTCTGAGCCCCTCTTTTTCAGAGGTCAGAAAACTGAGGGACAGAGATTTAAGTAAACGGGACCAAGATCACATGCCTGGGAAATGGCAGAACTGGGATTTGAACCAGGTTTCTCTGTCACCAAGGGGCCCCTCTGCTTCGTCATAATAGCTGTTACCCTTTACTAATTTGATTGCGACCAACAGTTATCAACCCTCACAAACGATAGGGAAAATCTGAGTTATTATTTCCTCGTTACAAGTGAAGACGCAGAGGGTCAGGAGGTTAGACTGTCCCCCCCACCCCCCGCCCACTCAGCTATGTCCTAGTGACGTTGGAATGAAATCAGAATTTGCCTGGGGCTCAAACCTAGTCTCTCGTCTGACTTTACCAGTGTTTCCCAAAGCACACTGTGCAGAGCCCGGGTCCCTCGAGATGCTCTAAAGATAAAAAGATGTTCAGGCTCCTTGCCTCCTCACAGCCTTTGCACCTGCTGTCCCGGTGGCTGGGGCCCCTCCCCTGACCCTGCCTGGATGATTCCTGCCGCACATTCGCCCACTGGCTTCAGGATCGCATCCTCAGAAGGGCCTTTCCTTATCCCAGAATCTAGACCAGGTCCCTGGATTTCTTCACTCTTACCCTCCAGTTGTCATGAATAATTCATTGGTTTGTTTGGATACTGGCTTAATGCTTGCCTCTCCCGCTGGCCCTCAGGGTCCAGGAGGGCAGGGGTGGCCTTGTTCGAGAGACTCCACAGCGCCCGCCCCGATCCAGGCCCAGGGTGTCGCTCAGTAAAGAAACACGTGCTTTTCTTCATACTCTGTCAACGGCTCTGCCTTTGTAGAATCATAGACAGTGAATGACCTCGGGGACCTCAGGCTTCCGCCATTTTGCAGATGGTGACATGGAGGCCCCGCCTTCGCACCCACTGGGTGATGGTGAGAAAAGTAACAAGAAACAGCTGCTGTTTATCAACCCAGTATGTTCTTGACCTGGAGCACAAGTGTTTAACCGATGACATCTGGTTTAAGCCTCAAGACAGACCAGGAAGTCGAGGCCCAGAGATGTTAAGCAGCTTGCCCAAGTTCACAGCTAACGAGTGGCACAGAGTTATCTGATTGCGCCCCATGCACGGAGACAGCTCTCCACACTGGTCCCCTTCCGCGTGGGAGTTGCCTGGGGGGCCTGACAACACTGATGCCTGGCCCCACTGATGCACAGAATCTCCCAGATTCTGCCTTAGTTGGTCTGGGGTAAGGCCTGGGCATTGGGGATTTTAAAAGCTCCCCAGGGGGATCCTAATGTGCTGCCAAGACTGAGAAAAATCTAACATCTGATTGATTGATCACTGCTATTGGATCAGTTAACCCTTCTTGCAGAGCCCGGATGGAATACATGCCTTGTACAATCCTGCTACAACGTTCCCTGCTTCCTCCCCTCTCTCTCCTCCTCCTCCCTGTCTCTTTCCCGTCCCAACTCCAAAACCTGCATTTCTATTTAGATTAAGCCCCTCCACGACACGCACGAATATGAAACAAACAAACAGTGCAAAGCACCAGTGTTTATAAAGTTGGTGACCTTTATGACAAGTCCCAGCCCAAATGGTGTAGTTACAAGACTGGGCAGCCAAATGTCCGTGCAAAGGAGGAATTCTCAGGAGACCTTCAAGTTCTTGGGGTTTAACTGTTTGCTCTTCAGTAACAACAATTGCTCTTATCGGATAGAGGATTCACCTGGTGCCAGGCGCTGTGTGAGGCCGGTGGGGGACAGAGAGGCCTCCACAACAAAACTGGAGCGGGTATTATCAGCAGTACCTTTTTACCAGGGGTCCACTGACTCATGGGAGCGTGAAGTGACGGTCATCATGACTGTAAGAAGATGCAGCCAGGATTTGAGCCCCCGCCCCTCCCTTCCCTTCCCTTCCCTTCCCTTCCCACCAGGCGGCTCTACCAGGAGACCCTTCAATCTCTGCCCCGTGGTCCTGCTCCTGCTGGACTGAAAGACACTGAACCAGCCTTGCTTTCTTGAGAGAATTCAAGACTTCCCTCCGCCCCCAAATCAGCTGTTGAGAAGCAACGGTGTGTATTTTAAACGTCTCATGTATAAAATTTACTAGAAAACGTTCACTCCTTCCAAGCATAGCTGTAAATGCAGCGTAGGGTGGACCTCTCGTCTTTTGTGGAAAGGAAGTTAACGAAAAGCTTGTGTGGAGGGTGGAGGGTTTCCATAGCTACCAGCCGCTCCCTCTGAGGCCAGGGACCAGGGCAGGGCGGTGGTCAGGAGAAGCCACCACTGGTGTCACAGTGCTGATGACAAAGGCTTTACTGGCCAACCTCTCAGAAGCCAGAGTTTGGACTGAATTGTGTCCCCCCCAAATTCATATGTGGATGACCCAACCCCGGTACTCAGGATGTGACTAGATTTGGACTAAGATCTCTTAAGAGGTGATCAAATTAAGATGAGGCCACTGGGATGGGCCCTCATCCAGTCTGAGTGGTGTCTTTACAAAATGAGAACTGAGATTAGGACGTGCAGAGAGACACTTGGGGTGTGTGCACGGAGGCTAGGCCACGTGAAGAGGCAGCAAGAGGTATTTCGATTTGAATGCACTTTCCAGACTGTGGGGGAGCCAGCTGCAGCCAGGCCGGTGGGGTCAGTTCCCAGCTCCGCACGCCCGTCCTGCCTCCCCTGGCTGGATCCGCCCGCTCTGGCCGCTGTGGCAAAGCACCACAGCCCGGGAGGCTTCCACTAGGGAAATGTACTCTCGCACAGTTCTGGAAGTCCAAGATCAAGGCTGCAGGGTTGGTTCTCCCCGAGGCCTCCCTCCTTGGCTTGCCGGTGACCCCCTCCTCCTGCCGCTTTACGTGGACCTGCCTCCGAGCGCACACGCCCGCGCTGAGCTGACGTGGGGGGAGCAGGCCTTGCTGTGGCCGTTCTCAAAATCAAGTAAACTGAGACCCAGCACGTTTCTACAAAGTCATAGAGCAATTCGATGGCCAGTGTGACCGCACAGCTCTCTTTTAGAATTTAATTTTGAGTGGGCTTACAAGTGTTTTTTTGGGAAAGGAACTCCCCCGGATGGTTCAAAAGGGGTTTCTTAGAAATGGTTGACTCTATGATTCCTTAGCTCACACGCGAAGGGCAGAGGCCCTGGGGTAACTGGGGAAGAGTTGTCTCAGATCTTAGTTCTAGACCAGGACAGGGGCTCTCAAGGAGCTTCTCAGAAGCAGAGGGGAGGTGGAAATTTCCAGACGGGGCAACCAGGGGTATGTGCCTGAGAGAGTCCCCACACTTCAAAGCAACTTCATTTCATCTGTTTCATACGTACACAGGGCTCCGTATAAGACTGTATTTGAAAAATTACTCAGCTGCTTCCAAAAATTACTATAAGTTTATATGATGATGATGAGGATGACAAAGACTGACGCCCCCTGGACCAGGTGGGGCAGCCAGACTTTGGCTGTGCATTTTTGGGCTCTTGCCAGTGAACGCTTAACAGGTTCTTTCAACAAACACTGGGGAAGCATTTGCTTTGTGCCAGACACCAGAGGCTGTTTCAATACAAGGGACCCAGCGGGGAGCATGACAGACAGGCCCGTGTCTGCAGAGATTGCACTGTATCCGGAGGGAAGACAGCGAGCAGGTGCGAGACCCAGCAGGGCGGGCGGAGGCTGCGGCGGAGGAGGCGCGGGGTGATGGATAAGGGAGTGGCTGTAGGTGGGAGCATGAGTGTGGCTATGTGAGCAGGGGCCAGGGAAGGCCTCCGCAGGGGCGACCTGAATTAAGACCTGAAAGGTGGGAAGGGGTCGGCCACAGGCGACCTGGTGGAGTACACCCACAAGTGAGCATCCACAGGGGCGAATCCGCAAGGGTGGGAAAGGGTTGGGCCTTCAAAGGGAACAGGACAAGGCCAGTGTAGACGGAGGCTCAGCCCAGCCTGGCAAAAACCAAGCCCCCACAACCACGAGTAAAACAGAGCCATGTCTTCTGTTCCCCAGCCCTCGGCTATTTTTATTTGGCCTGTGAGCTAAGAATAGCTTTCACATTTTTAAAGAACTGAAGAATATCTGAGGAAGAATAGTATTGCATGCCACGTCAACACTGTCTGAATTTCCAACTTCAGAGCCCATCGATGAAGCTTTACTGGCACACGGACCCACGTGGCCCACGTCTTACTCGTGGCTGCCCTCGTGCTGCACTGGCGGAGCCGAGTGGTTGTGACAGACACTGTGTCGTCTGCAGAGTCTGGACTGTTTGCTATCTGGTCCTTCACCGCAGGAGATTGTCACCCTCTGTTCTCTCTGGAAATAGCCCTTTTGAATACCTGTGGGGATACCGATGGGAGGCACTTCTCTCCATTTCACGGTGGGTTCGTCTTCCTCAGTCTCCAGCCAGAGACATCCATGACCTGCTGGCCTCTTGGACCAAACCCCCCGGGAAGGTCTCCCTTCCTCTTTGCTAACTGATGCCTGATGTCTGCTTCTTCGTTGACTCTGTGTGTGTTGAGAGATTTTCCTGGGCCCGGCACGGGGCTAGGTGCCTGAATGTACAACCTGGAATAAGATAGTTTGGTCCTTGCCTCCTTGCAGCTTAAGTTCTATTAAACAAGTTTCCAACAGACAGTCCTTCTTCTGCTCTTAGCTGCCTCTGAACCATAGCGCACAGTTCATTTATAGCTTCAGAGTCAAGCCAGTCAGATATAGGCCATATTCACATCGATGTGCTTTTACTTAGGAGATATTTCGGTAAATAAAGATGAGAAAATAAGACGACGTGAGGCAGGCTTGAGAACAAAGTGGGAGGGGAGGCTGCACATGCACGCGGTCACTTCCACACCACAAGGAAACCAGGGAAGGAAGCCTTCACCCAGCACCTCTGCACACAATTCAGGGCATCCATGAACTTGCACGGGAAAGACAATTACACCATTAATTTCACTAACCTTTAACTGAAATTCAGCATTTCCTTCATTTACGGATAGAGACATCAATTCTCAGTAGTAGCAGTATTCTGATTGTTTTATCACCAATATTTTCACCAAAACATCACAGATAGTTTTGTCACATTACAGCTCTTACAAATGTCTTGCAAAATCACGCACACTCATCATAACTTTGAAATTACAGTGGTTATCGGCCTTAGCACTGGTCATGCTGGTTAATGTATATAAATAAATTCACTTATTAATATATCACAAATTTGTTTCTTTAATATTTGATAATTGTATTTCCATGATTTTTCAAACCTCAGGTATTTATTTTATGTCTTTAACATTCTTTTTTTTTTTTTTTTTAAATGGAGTTACTGGGATTGAGCCCAGGACCTTGTGTGTGCTAAGCACGCCCTCCACCACTGAGCTCTACCCTCCCCTCTAAAAGCACTGGTTTTGAGACGGGCTTCACCGGCTTCACCAGGTGGCCAAAAGAAGTCCACAGCCTGAAACCGTTAAGATTTCGTGGCCTAAGGACGCCAAGGGCTCTTTAAATCAAGTGATTCTTAACCTGGGATGAGAATTATAGGAAGATAGGTGATGTCTAGAATTTTGAGTAGCAATTGTTACTCAAGTTGTTCAAGTTGATGGCAAAGAAAAGGCATGGCACCATAAGCAGATTCGGCATTCCTGTGTATGTGTGCGCATTTGCAAACACACACTTGTTCATTTTTCCTGGAGGGAGGATCTGTGGCTTTCATCAGATTCTCAGAAAACTTCTCGACCCAAATATGAATTTAGACTCACCATTCTAGAAGGATGAGTTCCAGGACAGGGACTCCTTCTGAACCAGGCTGTGACTCAGGGATAGTCCTCAATGTCCAATGTGACAACTGTCTAGAGGGCCCCCTTTCTCTGAGGACCCCTCCCCTCCCCTGGTCTATTTTCATCCAAGTCCCAAGCCTCAAGGCTCTCCAAAGCCAAGAACATTTCTTACAAGGTGCTCCATAAGTGCTCCCCAAAATGTTTGTATGAAGGATTCCTTGCTTTTATGGGAGGAGGGAGCTCCAGCGTCACCGTAAGTTAATTTCATTATCTCATCAGTGGCTTCCCTCTCCTGGTTTTAAGTCAAGGTACCCCGGCCACTCTCTTTTCTATCTCTACTCCACACACACACCACCAGCCAGCAAGGCGTTTTAATTAGACCTTTTCTATTATTAGAGCCCAGGGAGGAAAAAGAAATTCACGGCTGGGTCTGAAGGACCCCAAGCTAAGAAAGAGAAAGGTAATCATTTAATTTGTTGTTGTTTCCATAAATCAGGGCCCAGTCATCAATTTCACCACATATTTGAGAGCACATGTTATTGACAATGTGTTCGTGGAGAAAAATGGAGTTGGCTGGCAAAGTTGTTCCATTTTCTAAAGATTAAATTGTTCATTGTACAGGCCGCCATCTGCCCTCCCTGGAAGAGATTTAGTTGCTGGCAAAGGCATTCAAAATCTCAAAGACAAAGTTACATTTCTTTTTCTTGTTTGCTTTGCATAATGAAAGGCAAATTCATTCATTCATTCATTCAGCTATTCATTCATCTATTCATTCGATCTGTATCAAGTGTTTCTTTGTGACGTCAGGTAGCTTTCAAGCCATGGATCTCAGTGGAAGGAGTGCATGCAGCCTTGGAGCTGATTGATAATTCCATGGTCTTTATTCATGCCCAAGGCCTGTGAATATTTAGCATTTCTGTCCCCCACCCAACCTGCGTGCTACTGGGAGTCTGACAGAATTAGGGTGAGTAACACAAGTTTCCTTCTAGTTTCCTTCCTTCCTTTCCTTCTAACAAGAATCTTCTAGTCTGTAGAGGATAGATAAGACACACACACCCAACAGTGGTACAACACAACACATGCCTTGAGAAAACACAAAGGAGAGACAGGGCTCATTGCTGAGCAGACGCTTCTTGGAAGAACAAGGAGAAGAATTTGGAAGAATCCTGGTGTGAAACTTCACATGCGATATTCTATTACGTAAACACTATCCTGTTGTAGAAGTTGGTGTTAAATATCCCCATTTCTCAGGTGAAGTTATTGAGGCTCAGAGAGATGAAGTAATTGGCTCAAGTTCACAGAGCCAATGGAGGTTGATATGAGGATTCAAACTCCCCATTGGATTCTAAGTCTGGCCCCTGCGTCACATAAAGCAGGGCCTCTAGGCCTCTCAAACCTTTCACAGTTTAAGTCCTAAGCCATTTACTTTGACCCACTGCACGAACTGCATCTGAAGCCTCCTCCCGTCATTACTCCTCCTATTGACTTCCCTTTGTTCTTTACATATGATGAGGCACTAGTTTTGGTAATGACCTTGGCTGTTCTTCTTGACTATAATTTTGATCTTTATTTCCAGACTACAGTCTCTGGAGCAAACCTAAGTCAAGCCAGCATTCAGTCTGACCTGATTCCTAGGCTCTCCTCACCTGGGTTTTCCAAACTCCTACTAGCAAACCCAATCATTTCTTCGACCCAATGATGAATCTACTCAGTTAATTATTGAGTCTCTACTGTGCGCTTACTGTACTGAGTGATGACCAAGACTGAAAGAACCCCCACCTTTGTGGCCTAGGAAGGAAAATGTCTGGGGGCAGACACTCACAAATGATAAAAGCATTACAATGGAGGCACACATTGTGCAGAAAAGCGTGTGGGTTTATGAGGGAGAATAAGGGGGGGGGGGTTCCTAATTGAGCCTGCGTGTATGCTTGGAGGTATCTTGGAGAAGAGAGGAGGGGCTACTATAATCTTCTATGAGGAGGGTCCTTCATGCCAGGATGTTAAGAATTGGTTAAAACTAAGCCAGCAGATAAAGGATAGGGGAGAGAGAATTCTTAGAAGAGTCCCCAAATATTTGGCCCTTAGGCAGGAAGGAATTTGACTTATTCAAGGAACTAAAAGAAAGCCAGTGTGACTGGGGCACAGAGGCAAGATATTCGAAAGCATCCTCACTCCCTGAGGTTGGTGCAGGCATTCTCACTACAATAATTATTCCTTTGGTCTTGCACATGGAATACCCAGTAGATTTGATTTCCAAAACAAGTTTGGGATGTACGGCTTGTAAAAATAGGAAAGCCTATTTGAGCGTTTTAATTGGTCAACTTTTAGATCTAAATGGTTATGACCCAGAAATTGAGAAAATGACATTCCTAGCCTAAAGAAGAACCATCCCAGGTGAACCCCCATACTCTGCGCGTGCTGTGTAAAAACCAGAGGCAGTTTTTTATCTAGAAGACCAGTATAAAACTTTTCATGCATGACACAAACAAGACGGTGTATTGGTTTGGAATTTCAATCAACTTTTTCCAGAAAGATTTTCCAATCTTTTTCCCAAGATGTGTACTTTAGGCTGGGGAAGAAAGATTCATTGTCTGCCCCCTGCTTTTTGTTTTTTTGGATTCTGAGACTGGAGAGTGGTGTTAAGGGAGAGAGAAAGAAGGCCATTGTAGGGAAGAGATAATTCTTAAAGCCACAACTTGGCACTTCTGGTTTTCTTTCCCTGGAAGCTCACGTGAGTACTAGAGAGAAAAATGTGGTCTCCAGAGTCTCCTTTCCAGTAAAATTAATAATAATTTCTTATTAAGTCAACAATACTAGGAGAAGGGCAGACGGGTTTTGCGTAGGTTCAAGACAAGTCCAGGACAGGATGCTGGCAACAGAAAGCAATCCTGTGATTTTTGAAGATTTTCATTGTCAAGGCAACCAAAATGCTTTATGTGTATTCTTTCTTTTCACCTTCACAGAACTCCTGCAACGTCATGAACAACTCTCCACGGAGAGAGGGATGTATTTTAAAGAAACCAAGAGAGAGACCAGGTCAAAAGCACAAGCCAAACAATTGGTAGAGTGAATACGTCCAACGTTGCTAAGTCCCCGTTCATTGCAACCACTATTAAATGAGTGAGGCTTAGCCACTGCCTGCTAAGAGTCACAGCTCAGTGAGGGGGTTGAGACATGGCCAAAGGCTCAACAGACATTTGAATACCTCCCTGATCTCAGTAAGAGGGTCTTAGTAAATATGTTAGCGAGATGTGGCTTCTGCTCGCAGGGAACAAATTTGTAATCTAGTGAAGATGGCAGAACGCAGACCAGGTAACCACAAAATTGATCAGTGT
This sequence comes from Camelus ferus, assembly GCF_009834535.1. Taxonomy (NCBI): domain Eukaryota; kingdom Metazoa; phylum Chordata; class Mammalia; order Artiodactyla; family Camelidae; genus Camelus; species Camelus ferus. The sequence continues at coordinate 8,032,290 of NC_045714.1, read as the reverse complement.
TGCCAAAGGCAAGCAAAGGCTGCTCTGGAGGCATATGGGGGCAGGGAGGAACGTGTGCGCAAATAATAGCGTTACCGAGCAGACTCCGGGATGCTCTTAATGGGAAGGACCACAAGGAAGTCAGCCCATCTGATTAAAGAATCAGGCCATGAACAGCGTGACAGAGGAAAGCTGAGGCTGGCCTGGGAGACGGGAGTTGGACTCTAACATGTGACGATGGGGCAAGTAGTGTTTCACGCTGAGGGAGCAGCGAGGTCTCAGGACACAGGCTTGTCTAGGGGAAGAGCTGCTAAGTTCATTTAACCAACTCACGCTTAAGAGATGTGACATTACACTACTATTTCCTCCTTTTTTGCCTGTCTTACCTATTGTACTATAAACTTAACGAGGCCAGGGACATTTCTTGCCTTGTTCAGTGGCTATTGCTGGAGCTTTCAACAGTGCCTGACACAGAGTGGGTGCTCATTAATATTTGTTGAATGAGTAATTGGTAATTATAGCTAATTATAGCATTACTGCATGCTTACTGTGTGCTGTGCACTGTGCTGAGAGCTTTTCTCCCCTCCTTCTTTCCTTCTTCCCTCCCTCTTTTTCCTTCCTCTCTCCCTCTTCCTTCCTTCCTTCCTCCCTCCCTCCCTTTCTTTCTTTTCTCTCTCTTTCTCTCTTTCTTTCTCTCTTTCTTCAATCCTTACAACAACCCTATACATTAGGTCCTTTGGAGAGGAGGACCCAGAGGCAGAGAGAATCTAAGCATTTTGTCCAGAGGATCTCAGCCGGCTTTGAAGCAAGAGTTTCTGACTCTGGGGACCATATATTCAACTGCCAGGTGATCCTGCCTCCCAGCATGGCCCAGTGGTGAGGAGTGGTTGCTAATATCAAAAAGGCTGTCCGGGTCCATCTGGGGAAGACCACGGTGAAGTGTTCGGGCTGGGGGGGTGAGAGGCTGACGGAGGGCAGTGACATGATAAAGTCACTTCATCTCCCCAAGTGCCAGGTTCTTTTCCATAAATAGGTGATGATTGCATACACCACGCTTCTGAGGGCTGGCAGCAGTGGGTGCAGATTGCTCAAGACGTCTTCAGAGACGCCCACTTTTGAGGGTCTGCTGGGACACCTACTCTGCCCGGAGGATCGCTCATCTTTCCAGCGATCTTGAAAGGTGATTGTTACTATCTTCTTTCCCCAGGTGGGGAAAACGTGGTTCAGAGAAACACTAAATTAAGTGTCCAAACTCACACAGCTAGCGTAACTGGCTACTGAATGGAACGTTTTCACTTCACGACATTTTGGCTGACATCACAAAGTTAAGGACAGGGGCCTCACACTTCATATTTTAAAGGAAGCTGCCACACACCACCAAGTGATCGAAGAGCACATTGCCAGCAGTGGGACACATTAACTCATGAACTCCCTGATGCAGTGCACGGAGAAGGGCACACCGTTTCTCTGGTTTTCTTGCCCAAAATGCTTAACTTCAACCTAATCGTGAGAAGGCATCAGACAAACCCAGACTGGGAGGCATCCTACAAAAGATCTCACCAGCACTTGACGAAAGTGTTGAAGTCGTGAAAGACAAGGGAAGATCGAGGGGTTTTCACAGATGGGAGGAAACGGATACACGACAGCTCGATGCATCATGAGGTCCTAAATGAGATCCTGGAGCAGCAAAAGGAAATTTAGGCAAAATTCAAGCAAGGTCTATAGTTTAGTGAATAGCTTTGAGCCAGTGATGATTTCCTGGTTTTGATCATTGTACTATGGTTGGGTAAGACGTTAACATCACGGGAAGCTGGGTGAAGTGTTTCTGCAACTAAGTCCAAAAGTATTTTAAAATAAAACGTAAAAGAAAAGCGAGCGGGGGGGGGGGAGCTGTTAGACACACTCCCGTGAGATTTATTAAGTGGCAGGGGAACAGGCCATCAATCACGTTTCCCGACCTACCACCTGCATATCCAGGAAAAGACTGTGCTCTTTCTTTGGGCTGCCTTGTACCGTGGGGTAAGTCCTAAATGACCAAGGCTTGAGTTCCAAGTCGGACGGCATGACGTATGGTTAACACAAGGTCCAAAGTCATCAAAGTTGCTCTTTGGGCTTCATTTCCTGAGCACATTAATATCCCTCCTGCTTGGGCAGACGGTTGATTCTCAGGATCATACTCCTGGAGGCTGGCCCATTTGCAATTTGTCGGCCAGCCTTGGCACCAGCCGAACCAGGGCCGTGGCCTGAGGCACCAGCCTTTACCGGACATCCTCTCCTTGGCCAATTTCCACCCCCAACGAGTAGAGTACTCAAAAGAGTCAGTTAAATTAGGCTTGGTAAAGGGACACTGCATCTTTGAGTAATGAGGTTGGGAAACAGGGAAAACATTTTCCACTAGCTCATGTCTCACTGTACGGCAATCCGGTTTCCTGACACTTCATAATAAATCATTGCTTATCACTCACGTGGGAACGTACCAAGGCTCCAGTTAAGATTCGTTAGTGGTTGTGAAGGAGAAACAGGAATTGCTGTATATCAGGGCGTCTTGATCATCTTCCTGTCCACTGTAGGCACTTTTTTATCATCATATTTACTGTAGCCGTTGTTTAAGGCATAAATAAGTGGAAGGAAAGGGCACCAGCCATGAATAATGAAAATAAATGTATCTTATTTATGTGTTTACGCAAGCCTTTGACAATTATTCTGCACTGCAGTCTGCATCCCGGGCTGGTAGCTGCTACGTTTGGAGAACTTTCTTCCACCTCAAGTGCCTCCCTCTTTTCCGTCCACCCTTGTGGTTCAGGACGTTCACGTTGGAGGACGGAGGCTTGTGGCGGGTGTGTGATCCCAGTGCAAGGTTGGAGGTTACTGAACAGTGGCAGCCTCCGTGCTCAGGACAGAGGCCCTCCTGGCAGATGCCTTCGGTACAGCTATTTATTCAGATCCCAGGGAGTGAGGGAGAGTGATTAAAACAAAAAAAAGAGCCCATGGTTGGGCTGGCGGGAAGGGGCCAAGTTACAAAATAAGACCTTTAATTTCACGATGATCTGGCTGGTTTGCCTCCGGGCTGAATAAGACTTTCGTGAGAAAGCCCTGGCTGTGGAACCGGACCACCCCGGGGGGTTTGTGATGACGGCACCAAAGGTCACACACAGGGCTTGTGGACCCTCCAGAGTATCCCAGACACTTCCTCGGCCAGGAGGTGCTCAGATGAAAGGTTAGGCAAGTTTGGACCGTCGAGGGGGCTCCCAGTGTTTACTTGTGGGCGAACAGGAAAGCACAAGCCCGTCCTGGAGATGCTGACACGGCCCCCCGATGCAGTCCTGCCCAGCTGACTCCCTCGGCGTCCCCGCCCGGGTATGTCCGCCCTCTCTCGGCTGCTTCCTGGGGCTTCCCAGCAGAGGACATGGACGACGCCGGCACCGACGGACTCACCCTCGCCCCCTCCTGCGGGCTCCCGCCGTCCTTCCCCCAACATCGAACACAGCCACGGGTGGTACGCGGGGCAGCCACTGGCATCTCTGTCACTGGTGCCCACAGAACTTTCTGGAGGAGTTGAGCTGGAGCCCTCTGTGGAGGGAGAACATTGCCTAACAGCCACTTCTATTTCTTGAGAGTATCTGGAACATTGCAGATTGTCCCACAGAGAAACACAACTAATCTGCAGACAGAGTTAGGAATGGGAGGGAAGGTTTCCTGAGAACCTAGGGCTTTAGTGAGCCACGGCCTGCCAAGGGCTTGCACAAGAGGCTGAAGGAAAGAGTTTTGTTTGAACGTAGGGTGACCGCATCATGCCAGCGTGCTTGGGCTGGACTGGTCTTGGTTGCCTGTCCCGGGCAACCCTCAGTCCCAGGCAAACGGGGACGGCTGTTCACCTTATTTAAAGTCTAGAGTGCAGGTTCCCAGGGCAGCTTTTCCCCCTCCGTCCTTCCCCTGTCCTTGCACCGCTGGCGTCGCTGGTTTCATGCTCTCCCCAGTAGCTGTGAAGCCCAACGCGAAGGCCAGGTTTGGAGACCGCAGAGGCAGGCAAGACAGTGGAACCCCCAGGCTAAGTGCTGGTGATGCCCGTGGCTTCCCCTTCGCTCTGTGAATTTTTACCGAGTGCCTTGTGTGCGCAGCCTGGCTCTCTAAGGGTTTCACTGGGCCTGCGACGTCATCGGTGGAGGAGCTGCTGGGTCTCAAGCTCATCTTGGGCACCTTTGATCCATTATCTGTGCTCCTCAGACCTGCCTGGCAACGTCTGTATTACCTGGCTCAGGTGACAGATTGGGAAACTGTGGCTCCCGAGGAGTTAAATGACGTGTCCAAGTTCTTCCAGCCAGGACGTGCCCGTCTTTCTCAAGGGGAGAATAGTTCTCTCTGAAAAACTGTCACTGTCAAGGCAACAGACAATGCAGACCAGTGGATGGATGTACGGAGACAAAATCATTCTCTCTTTCTTTGCGGGGTCTGATTGCAAAGCCCTTTCCGTATGTGATGTACATTCAAACCCACTAACTTGCTGTTAAGTCTGAAAACTACATTTGGGCGCAGAGGGGAGACGGTTGAGAAACTTGACACTTAGGAGGCTGGGCCATTTAACCAAGGTCCAGAGCTGGCGAGTGGAGGAGCGGAGACTGAAAACCCTTCCATCTGTGGCGCCCTCTGCGCCCAAGTTTCCCTGGGCTAGGGTGGGGGGATGGAGATCAGAGTTTCTTAAACTTCTCCGTTCTTCGGGATTGATAAAGATGCAGTCTGAACCGTACCGTTTCATATCTGAATACTTTACAAGCGTGCCGTGCTGATTCTATACTAAAATAGTATTCCCCGTGTTGTCTAAATATTTAAAAGGTCCCTCTTAAACATCATGACACACACATTAAACTCATTTACCAGACTTATAAGGCCCTTTTTTGAAAAAAAAAAAATTTCAGAGCATTTCAAACAATTCATCCCCCAGTTTGGTCCAGGGAGGCAAAAGGGTAGCCCCTGGCATGCAGGAAAAATTATTGGCAAGAAAATGTGGCAAATGGTTCCAGTAAAGGTGCCCATTTGGATTTCAATGGTGACGGATGTTTAGAAACCAGTCTCGACGCAAAACCATAATTTTTGCAAATGGTTGTGTCTGAGGATGGCGTTCATGGGCTCCATGTGCTCATCAGAAGCGAGGACGTGCTTATAAGAAGGCATCCTGTTCCTGCACACAGCTGAAGCTTTATCTGAAGCGGGATGAGAAATTACCGCAAATTGGTTTTTACTTCAAAAACGATTTAATAACAATCACACACTGAGCTCCAGTCCACACAATGCTTCGCTTAATTTCGTCACAAACCTCCGCAGGCTTAAAAACAGATATCCAAACGGGGAGTGCAGATTTGACAATGCCGTTCTGGCAACTTGGCTAACGATTTTTGAACCACCTCCAACTGAGGCCTAAATGCCGACAATATTCATAAACAAGTCTATACTGCCCAATTAGGGAGACAGAGACACAGCGTCCTGTCAGGGAGATTTGCGTGGCGAGAGCCTGAGATCAGAGCGTGGTGAGGGATGGCTCAGAGGGACGGGGGCGCACAGACGGATGACTATCATTACGATATTACGGGGACTCACACCTTCCCAATTACCGGCAGGATTCATTAATTACCACCGCGTTTCCCTAATAGAATCCGGGCTCCGGCTTATCAGCGCCTTCCCTCTGTCTACCTAAACCCCCACTCAGCAGTCGATCACCTATGAAAAATTAGACAGTGCGGCTTCGAGTGGCCTATTTAAAGGAAAAGAAAAATGATCGTGGGAAGAGGAGGGGGAAGCGCAGGGAGGGAGGCGTCTACAGCTACAGACACAGCACTCTTTTCACCCGGGGTTTGTTTTTCCTTCCCTTCCTGGAACTGCCGGGAAAGGAGATTAGTGGCAGTGGCAGGGAGATGTACTGTGGTGCGTGTGGGAACGTAAGTGTCTCCTTTACACACACGCGCACACACGAACACACATCTTCATCCCCTGCTTAAAATCTTCCAATGCCTCTTCATCATATATACAATAAAATCTAAATTCCCATCCACATTTAAAAATTCTAGCCTCCTCTTCCTCTTTACCTACTAAGACTCACCTGCTCAAGCCGTCTTTCTGCTGTTCTAACATCTTCAACTCATACCTACCCCAGGGCCTTTGCACTTGTGGGTCTTTAAAAAAAATTTTTCCCCTAGAACATCGTTTGAGTGGGCCAGGTTCGGCTTGCAGCTGGTTTTTGTGCAACCCTTGAGCTAAGGAAGCTTTAGTATTTTTAAAGGGTTAAAAATGCCAGTGGATAAGTAAATAAAGAGAAGTAAATAAAAGTAAATAAAAGAGAAGAAGAAGAAAAAAAGTTTGGCTGCAGCCTGGGTTCTAAACACCTCCCAGATCTTCCCAGGGCTGCCTCCTTTTTACCATTCGGGTCTCCTCCCAGGTCACAGCCCGGAGACGTCTTCCCTGAACATTCCCTCGAGAGCAGCCTCCAGTCATCTTCCACACGCCTTTGCGTCACTTTCATCACAGCAGGCATCACCGAAGGATGCTCGTTTATTAGTTGTATTCGTTAGCTGACCACAGCGGTTCTCAACCCTGGTGCACATCAGACTCACCTGGAAATTGTTAAAAACGCTGATGCCCACACCTGACTCCCAGAGAGTTCAGTTCAGTTCGTTGGGATTGGGACCCAGATATTGAAATATTTTAAAGCTTCCCCTGTGATTTTATTAACAACCAAGCTCGAGAACCCCTGGCTATTGTCTGTCTCTTTCCACCAGAATGTTGGCTCCGTGGGATCAGAAATGTGTTCTGTCTTGCCCACTGCTGTGGTCCTGGCACTGAGAACAGGGCTTGAGACAGAGGAGGTGCTGGGTCAATGTTCGATGAATGAATTAAAGAATATTTATCATATATACGTACAAAGAATTGAGGACGACAGCAATGTGACAATGACGTAAGGTCTTCTGAGCTGAAATCATGCATCAAAAATGGGTGACAATTCCAGGAACCCTATGCTGTTGCAGGAGACTCAGCCCCCATTAAGGATAATGGAACGAGAGTCTCCCAGGCTGTCATCTTGTTACTACCAACAGCATTATCAGTTATCAGCTGCTTCTACAATTATGCACAGTGATTCTCTCTGCACAAAGATTCAGCAACCACCAAACTCACTTCCTCTTTTAAATTAAATATACTGAAAAGAGCAGAGATTTCAATCCTTCATCTGTTCACAGATGAAAAAACATTTCCAAATCGTCAGCGATCACATTTTTTTTTTTTATTCTAAGGACGGCCAACTGTTCCCAGTGATTTCGATTACATTTCCTACCTATTATTTCATGTAATGGCATCCCTTAAATTTTAAATTAGCTTTGAAGAATAAAAATAATTGAATTCCTGCTGTTTTGTGTACATAGAGGGTGACAGGAGCTAATGTGATAATTTAAACTGTAAATGAGTCTTCACTTTGTGTTCATTAATTACAGCTAATTACTGAATTACAAACCTTCTTGGTTAGGCACTGTTATGTATTCATGTAGCATGTTGAATCTCCAGCTGGTATAAAACTGTTTTATAGACTTACAAGCTGACACACCAAGCTACCACTGAAACAATTCAGTTTGAAAACAAGGGGGGTTGGGAACACGAATCTGCAAATGCTTCTTGGAATTAAAAGGACAGACACAGTGCTTCCAACTCATATCTTTGGGGATAGAGGATCCTGCACGTGTAATTAGAACAATTTATGCCCTAGGAAAGAAAAGGAATGCTAGGCTGTTCTCCACTCTGGGTGAAAATCTATACTCTGGCATGTAATTTGTGAGACTCCAGTGTTCCTGCCCTTATCTCCTTGTTCCCTAGAAACTGAGCATCGTAATTATTTATTAACTGATCCTGCTTTTAATAACAAAGAGGCATAAAGGATGCCAGAAATCCTGCCCCCTTTGCATGACCAGAAATGGCTAGAAAGAAAAGATTCAAACAGATGGGTCAAGGACTGGGTCATGGTGAATTCTCTCTTATTAGGTTAAAGACATTTTTAAAAATAGGGAGTTAGGCATTTTGGATTATTAAATATTAGGATCTCCTACATCATTTCTGACTCCAGTTGGAAGGTCTGTGATGTCTGGCTTACTAAGATGTTCCCTAAAAGAGATGGTTGGAGAAATACTCAGATGGATGTGTGACCTCTGCTTGGCCAGTATAACCGTGTGGGAAGAGGAAACATGGAAATCCAATAGGCAAGTACTTTAGTTTCATCCTTGCCTTTTTTTAATCATTCATGCGATAATTTTATTGAGCACCTACTTTATGGGGAACAAAAGTCTAGGTGCCATGAGGTATCAAAGGATGGGCCCACAGGTGTTTTATACCTGGCTTGTCATGTGACTCCAGTCTGGCCAATCCCTGTGTTCTAGTCTCCTGGCCACAGTGATTGGTCCAGGCAGGGACACATGACCCAAGTCAGTCCAATGAAAGACTTTTGCTGGAACTCTTTTCTCTGGGGAGGCTCAGTTTGACTCTTCCGGGGGTTTCTGAGCCACCACGTGGTGGAGAACGCGCCAGAGAATTGTGATTCTGCAGAGGAAAGGAGATCTGAGAGGCTGAGGCGGCCCGATTTCCAAAGACACCACTGAGGCACTGTTACACCTTCGACCGTCACAGGAGCTGATAAGTCCCCTCTGTGCTTAAACTGGTTTGGGTGGATTTTCTGTCATGTGCAATCCATAATCCTGACTAACACATACATGGCTATAAACCAAGATGCAGATTGACACAGGTCACACAGAAACATTCTGAGGATGCCCAGAGGCCAGGAGGGGAAAAGAAAGGAGTTCCTGGGGGGCTTTCTGGAGGAGGTGGTGTTTCAGCAGGGCTTTCAGAGAAAGCAAGTCTTCCCGAGGGAGGAGGCGAGGCGGAGAAAGGAGGCGGGATGGTGGAATTCCAGGGGAAGTCGGGGGCTTGCAGCAGGATCTCAGAGTTTCTGGGTCACAATACATGAAGGAGGGAAAACCCAATTGAAATAAAACGTGGGGTCAGACCCTTTGCAGCTTTGATCTCGTTAAGTCTTACATGGCCTCAAGCCTAGAGGCGTAGGTACACCACTGGCTGGCATGTGTCCTATCCAGCATTGTCTGGAAGCTTCTGGCTTCAGTTTTGTAAATTTTAACCTTATGGTGACTTTGGAAGGGTCAGGGCGGCTAGAGAACTTTCTTGAAGGTGAAAGAAATGAAGCGCAGTACCTTCCATGGTTAATCTCGGGTAAGGATTCCATAGGCTCAACCTCCCAGAGAATCTCCCACCAGGAGAGTTTTCCGCTTAACTCATCAGGGCTCCAGGAGGACCATGGCTGTGCTTGCTGGGTGGTTATGTTTTGCCAGACACCAGTGTTAAATACTCTAACAGCAGCAACAACAGAAACCACCAGAGCAAACCGTACCTGAGTGCTTCCTGTATTCCAGGCATTGCCCTGAGCTCAGTGATGATGCCAGTACGTTATCATGACTGTTATCCCTGAAAATGAAAATTAGAGGAGAGCTACTGTGTGCCAGGTACTGTGCGAAGTGCTTCTCTTGCATGATCTCAATACATTTTCACAGCAGCCCTGTGGGGGTGGATACTATTCTCGTGCCCATTTTACAGAGGAGGAAACTGAGTCTCAGAGAGGTAAAGTGACTCATTCAGAGTTGTACAGTTGACAGGTAGAGGAGCTGAGCTTAGATCTTAGGAAAATCTGATTCTCCAATAAATAAATGCTCTTTGCCCCGTTGCTATAATTCTTTCCCTTATTTTATCGTCTCATATGCATCAGTTTTTCACTTTTGTTTAAAGTTCTTTCTGCATCACATGCTCATCACTCTGGAACAAAAGCAAGGAAAATGGCCATCGTAGCATGCTGTATATCTCCTCTTTGTCCTCAGTCAGGGACGACTTTATTGCTTCCTCTGCCCTAAGGTTCCCTCTTGGTCTTATCAAGACCACCAGCGTCGTGCACTAGAATCTCCAGCAGAGCCTGGCACACAGTAAGGACTCAGAAATTGTCGATCCTACTGAGCTGCATTGAATTAAAATTGTCCCTTATCTAAGGTTTTAAAGGGCCGTTGTGGTCTCCAAACCAACAGGGAAAACCCTTAAGAAAGGTCCGGATTTCTGAATCAGAAAGCTTCCTGCCTTTTTTTGTGGTTTGGGAATATCACGTATCCTGGACTTTTTGGGTTCTGTTTTCTTTCTTTTGTATTCAGGGGCATTGAGAAATACTGTGTGAGAAGAAAGCACACAGTCCTCTTTCTCAGCTTGGAGGCGTGATGGGTTGGGTTGAGGCAGACCAGTCCGAGTGAACACACTCAAGAAGCAGAGATGGTCCCCGGCAGAAACTCGGCAGCTGTATTTCCAGATCTGCCCGCTCTCAGCTTGGCTAAATCACGGCCAACAGCTGAGGCTCTTGGTGCCCAGCAGATGGTCCCAGGACTGGCAGCGGACCCAAAGAAACCTAAAAAATGCCCACAAACTCCAAACAGATCTATTCTGAGTATAATGGTTTCTGCTTGCTTCATGGCTGTCCAGATTTCCTGAGTTCTGTTTGTGTCTCTATGTGGTAGCTGGGAGTCCAGCATTGACCTTAATAACCACTACACATGGAAACAAGTCACATATCCCTTAAGGGACAACTCAAGTGTCTTTCTGGACTACATCTGGCCCTCATGAAACCCATCTTCCTTGTTATTCTTCCAAAACCTATTTCCAGGACCACATGTCTCAGCACTTACTATATTTTGTCCTGTAGTGTCGTTTTCCATGATAGCTCATCTTGACTCCCCTGTTGTATTGTTAGCACCTTGAAGGTGAGGATGGTGGGCTTTGGGGGTCCTCAGGCTTGGGTTTCAGCCCAGATCTGCCACTTCTAAACTCAGTGAGCTTAAATGAACCACTTTCCCTTTTGCAAACTTACTGTTCCCTCTTCTGTTATATGTGAATGACGATAAGACCCCTGGGGTCATTGTGACAATTATGTGAGACAGTGTATTGGTCGTTGTGGCGGTGGTGGTGGTGATGGTGGTGGTGACGGTGGTGATGGTGGTGATCATGGTGATGGTGGTGATCATGGTGGTGGTGGTGGTGATCATGGTGGTGGTGATGGTGGTGGTGGTGGTGATGGTGGTGACGGTGGTATTGATGACAACACCTAGTACTGTTTATATAGCCCATTGCACTCTGGACATTTTTGGTTAACAGTATTTCCTTTGTCCACATTTGGTGATTAATTAATGTTAATTAAGAATAGAAAGCAGATCTCCAGCCAACTGTTGGTTGCTGGATAAGCTGGGGCAGGGGAGAAAAGGAGACAAGGACCGGGAGAGCAACAGATCCTGTTGGTTGTCTAGTCAATATCCAATTCCCTCTTCTTCCTGCTGGTAATATCCTGGCTTTGTTTCCTGTGGCACTGTGCCCAGCTAAATACTCATGTCATAGGATCTTGCTTCTAGGGATGACAAAAAATGACACAGCTCTGGCTGAGGAAGCTTCATGGCATTCTGCTGGGCTTCTGGGAAAGATTTGCCCCAGAGAAGAGGGGGACAAAGGTGACTGGTAGAATTATTTCACTTCTTTCTCACCTTGAACATGGACATCCTGTCTAGGGACAGCAGCCATCCTGCGATGGGGAGGCAACAATGAAGAGACTGACTGAGACACCTTCTAACATCGTTAACCCATCCATCCAATGCCTAGTTTTCTACTTCCGAATGCCATGACAGTGGAAAAAGGAAATCTTGACTTATTTAAATCACTCTAAGTAAAGTTGTCTTTATTTGCAGCCTAAAGCATTCTTAACTTTTTTGTTTTGTTTTGTTTGGGGGGCAGGTAATTAGGTTTATTTATTATTATTTATTTAATGGAGGTACTGAGGATCAAACCCATGACCTCATGCATGCTAAGCATGAGCTCTACCACTGAGCTAGACCCTCCCCACAAGCATTCGTGACTTTTGAGCTTCCTGCTTTTCTTTGACAGGAAAAAAAAAAAAAACCACCACCCAAACTTCTGGAAGTCCAACTGAAAAGAGAAATTCTCCAGTTTGGCATGAATAATCTGCAGAAATGGAGACTGGAGGCCTCTGCTACTATTGCACTAACAGCACACAGAACCAGGGGAATCATAGCTAGTAATAATAGCTGGCATGAATGAAGTATTTATTCCGGGTCAGATGGAGCATATTACTTGGCATATAGTAGGCATTGAGAGAAATCTTTTAAACTATGGCATGAAAGCACACATGAGAAATCACATTCTCCTGCCCACAGCTCCCCCAGAGGGCTTACCATCTTTGTTTCACAAGTTCCCTTATCTCTTTCTGTAAATGAGAATGATAACAACTCCTACCTCACCAGGTTGTTGTAAAGGCTAAATGAGTTACTACCTGCCGAGAGCTGTCACATAGCAGGTGCTCCGTGTGTGTCAGGGGGTGTCACCATTGCTGTGTGCTCTGCACCGTGTTCAGTGCTCTTCTTGCAATGTTCTGGTGAGAATAGCACAGGGACAAATAGCTGGGTGATTTTGGTCAAATCCATTTCATGTTCTGGTTGTCAGTTATCCTCATCTGTAAAATGTGGATTTAATGCTAAACCAGTGTTTCCTAAACTTCTTTTGTCACATACAAGCTTCTTGATCTCTGCCACATCACAATCACCTAAATTCTCTCTACTATTTGTTTTAACCTACTCTTTTTCTTTAATTTGAGTCACTTTTTTTTTTTAATTTTTAGCCTCATCCCAGGCAATAGTATCCATGGAATTATATAGACATAGATCAGTGCTTCTCAACTGGGGGTGATTTTGACCCCCCAGAGAACACTTGGAAATGTCTGGAGACATTTGGGATAATGTCTAGTAGGTAGAGGCCAAGGACACTGCAAGATATCCTACAATGCACAGAACAGCCCCCACAACAAAGGATTAACCAGACCACAAAGTCCATAATGCTGAAGCTGAGAAATCCTCTCTCTCTCACACACACACACACACACACACACACATTTGAATATGCTTTGAAACAAATATATAACCATCCCCCCCAAAAAAAGATTATCCAAGTGCCATCTAAATCACTGAGTGTATGTTCAAGGACAAGGGTACTGAATGCTGGGGATCCCCTGATCAGCCATTTCTTAAAGTCCTTTCCTCCTCTGAAACTCAGAGAAGTCACACTGGAGACAGTAGTTATTTCTCCTATTACTTAAAGCTAAGAAAGGAATTTCTTCAGAAGCAACACATCATCTCTGGAAAGAAAACCCTCCTCATTGCAAAGTAGCTGTGTTTACCCGTAGAAATAGTCTGACTTTCCAGAGACCATAAACCGAAGGACTGTGAGATACAACCACCTGCCTGGAGCAGTGTGACTCCCACAGGCTGGTTACCCAGAGCACGTGCTCATAAAGGGGCCTCACATTTCCGGGTAGAGCAGTGATTCTGTACATTTTCCCCACCCGGACTTAGGAACCGTGTTGTTCACGCACACGTGACTCCCATAAGCACAGCAAATAACGGTTACAATTTCCCTTCTGTCTCTAACATTCAGAAAACTCCAGTGTGATACCAGCAAGTTCATTGGCCACCCTCAGCCTTCAACAGTAGTTGGGGATGAATTATGTGCCATTGGCTGCAATCTGTCCAGAGTCCCAAGACTACAGTTGAAGACTGTTTGTTCAGGGAGTTTCTCAACCAGGAGTTTCTTAAACTGGAGCCACTTATACATGAAGGTGAGAAGCTGTGATGAGAAAGACTGGAAACAGAGCCAGAAAATGGATTAGAATCAGTACCATGCCTTCTGCACACGGAGCACTTTAGATGCGCTGTTTAGACTTCATCCTCAGCACAGTTGTGAGAGGTTTCCAGGGAAGGAACTCTGCCCACCATCAACCAACGAGAAGGCTGAGTTTGGAGAAGGACCCCAAAGCAGATCCTATAACTCCACTTCCTCCTAGTTTGCTGGCCTTCCACATGACTCCGGGCCAGCCTAACAGACACTGCTCCTCTGTCTGATGCCCCCGGAGCTTTCCCACTCCTGGCACTGGTGCTGGGGAATAATCTAGACCCAGTCACTTAGAGGCAGAGGTGTCAGCTGGTGCATCTCATACAAGGCCTTTCTCAGCAAAGTTCACATCCTCTTGATGATCTGTAGGAATGAAAGGATTTCTGGAAGGCCACATCCTCTCAGACTCTCATACCTTCTGATGTGGATTGTCATTCACAACTGTCCCCTCTTTCTCGAGGTTCCTGGTATGTGGGATTTTTGCTTAATTGGACACCAGTGTTGGGTCAGGTGTCTAGGTCTCCTGTCTCTCTCTTAATATGCCTGGAATTCTTGCCAGTCACAGTGTAGCTGGGATTCAGTGGAGAAGACCATGGACGCAGAGGGACATGCTGTGGAAGACCGTATTAAGGACACTCCCAGCAGGTGACTTTCCGCCACAGTTGCTGGAGCTACTCAGTGCAGATGCTCAAGTAAACAGCTCCCATCCAAACCCAGCTATTCGTGGTCTCTATTTTGGATTTGGAAAATGGCATCATGGTGAGCCCCTTAGCTTCATATCCAACCACTGCTGGCTTGTTGCCTTCTGCAAAGCTGAAGAGAGCAAAGCCAGACGGGACTGCTCCCCCAGGTGCGCCTGCCTGCCCACGCAGAAGACGAACTTCCCTGCAGATTCTGGCGTGTGAGTTGATGGGGGAGGGTGTGGGGAGGGGATCTGGCGTGCAACCCGGGGAAGGCGGGGTAGGGGAGACGGAAATCACACCTCGCATCTCCTCACAAAGGTTGGAGTCTCTTTATGAGTGCGATCCGCCGATCTGTAATCAAGGGTTAATTTCACAGCTCACTGCTTCATCTGGCATAATATCCATTCAGACTAATTAAATCTGTCTAATAATGTGAGTGTCTTTGTCTTTGTTCTTCCCCTTCTTTGTTTTACACCCTTCACATCTCATCTCCAGAACCACACGCCATCACACTCTACTTGACAAGCAGAATCCATCCCTAAAATTAAAACATTCCTGACCTATCTGCAATGACAAGGCAGACGAGCTTCACGGCGCTCCGGCCCATGAAGGGAGCTGACACATTTGTTTTTAATTTCAAAAGAGTAGAAAGTGAAGATCTGACCCCGTCAATCAAGCCCCGTGACAAGTTTAATCATTGGTGCCCCACAAAAATCACAGCTAAATAGGAATGCAAATACTGTATCACAGGGCTCTTATAAATGCTAATCAAGGAGAAGTAATCAACTGACAATTTCACTGATCTCTTTTCTGAAGAAGTCACTCAATGCTCGGTCTCTGGGCCACAAAGAAAAGAGAAAAAGACAAAAGGGACGGGTGAAGTTCCCCCCCAACCTTCCTTTTATTTTTCCTTCCAGGACATTTCTTTTTAAAGAGAGAATTCGCTCTTTTGATCCATCGTTGGACTTGAAAGAAAAGAACTTACGCAGTTATATGTCAAGTGTACTTTATTATCGGTACCCGGGCTGGGCAGAAAACGCACCGAAACTTCCGCTAAAATAAAAATCATCATTTGTCTTTGTCATTAATCTGTTCTCAAATTCTCTTATATCTAAAAAGTGATTGACCTTCTCTGTGAGAGGAGGAGAGGGAAAAAAAAAAAGTTTTGTAAGTAGTTGGAAATCTGAAAATTGTGATCACGGTAACTTAAAAAAAAAAAGAAGTTGAAAAATCCCTTTTAGAAACTTAATCTGGTGTTGGTGAAGAATTTATAAGTACCGAGAAGTTCTGAGCCAAGCACTTCCCCGCTCAGCGGGATGCTCGTCTCTGCTCAGAGACACGTAGGTTGGAAGCACATTTTCCACATCCCCTTTTTACACGGGACTTGAGAGCTTTGTATTTTATAAAGTTTAGAACCTGAGAGTTTTTTCTTTCTTCTTCTTTCTTTTATTTTTTAAGCAGGAGGTCATAAAGAAATCCAATTCATTGATTACTTTCTCCTGGAAACCCCTGTTTCATGGAATCATAGCACGGAAAGGAAAAGCCAGCACTAAGTTATTCCAGGTTTGCCCTACAATGTTTAATCAATCCTATAAAGACAGAATATTCCAGAAATTCAGGTATTGGCAAGATTAATTCCTAAAGTGCTAACCAAACCAAGCTTCAAATGTCCAGGGTGGGTTCCTTCACCTTAAGGACAGGAAAGTGGGAATTTATGGGGGGTTTGGAGCTGTTGGGGTGTTCCCCTTTTGTCATGTTCCATGTAGGGGTGTTGGGGTGGGCCAGACCCAGCTGCTGCCTCTTCTCTTGTGGCTCAGGAGCCAAGAATGGCTTTTCCATTTTTAAATGGTTGAGAAAAAATGAAAAGAAGAATGTCTTTTGATTTGAAAATGACATGAAATTCAAATTTCAGTGTTCATAAATGAAGTTTTACTGGGGCACGGCCACGCCCATCAATACACATCCTCCACGGCGGTGTTGCCGACTGCAAAACCCAACAGAGGTTGTATGACCTGCAAAATCCAAAGTATTTACCGTCTGGCTCTTTACAGAAAACATTTGCTGACCCCTGTTTTATATCATCATGGGAAGTTTGCTAGATCTTGGCTGTGCCTCAGTTTCCCCAGTCATGGAAATTCTTTCTTCCCAACTGTTTCACTGAGGTATAATTGACAAATAAAACAATCTATTTAATGTGTGCAACGTGATGATTTGATATATGTATTCACTGTGAAATGATGACCACAAGCAGGTTAATAAACACATCCATCACCTCACATAGTTACCTTATGTGTGTGTGTATGTGTATGTGTGTGTGTGGGGGTGAGGATACTTAAAATCAATTCTTTTAGCGAATTGCAAGTATGCAATACAGTATTGTTGACTATAGTCCCCATGCTGCGCATTAGATCCCCTGAACATACTCATTTTATAACTAAAAGCTTGTCCCCCATCCCTCAGCTCCTGGTAACCACCGTTCTACTCTCTGCTTCTGTGAGTTCGAGTTTTTTTTTTAGGTTCCGCACATCCGTGAGATCATGCAGTACTTGGCTTTCTCCATCTGGCTAACTTCATTCAGCAGAACGTCCCCCAGGTTCACCCATGTTGCTGCAAACAGCAGAGTTTCCTTCTTTCTCATGGACTAATATTCTGTGGTGTGCACACTTTCAATAGATGATCGCCAGGGAAGATGCCTTGGCTTTTTCGGATATACAGTTTTAGTTTCCTGGAGCAGGACAGGCTTCCTCTCACCCAAACGAGCGCCTCGCTCACCTGGTACGAGACCTCGGAGCTTGAACCGTTGTCACCTGCTCCTTCTGCTGCCCGGGGGTCTGAGGACAGGCAGTTTGTGTTAAGGGGAGAGATGTGCAGTCTCCCCTTGTGGGGTCAGTTGCCTTACTGGTCAAAGTGAGGGCGAACCAATGGACCCTTCACCACTGCAGCAAGGATGAAGTGGGGGGACCCTGGTGATGGGCGGGAGTTCCGAGCACCTTCAGACACGGTGATACTGGCAGATTTTCCTAAAGGTGGCCCCGCAGGAAGTCACTGGGGTTGAAAGTTCAGCACACCAACGTCCAAATACACTTTTCATAAGGAGGCAACACAAAGTGTTGGTGTCTAATTGGCTGTGTGTGACCTTGGATAAACTACTGCTCCTCTTAAGCCTCTGTTTTCTCATCTGCAAAATGGGGCTAAGAACACAGCAAGGAGTTAAATAGGAAAGGCCCTACAGAGGAGCTGACCAAAAGCAGGGACTCAGATTACCTCTAATAAGCGTAGGCATTATTACTTGCATTCTATGCTTTTAATCCTGGGTCATGTTGCTCCTGAAGTCCTGACTGTAAAGTGAAGGAGGCTTAATAGTTTGAACTAAACATGAGTATATTCAGGGAGGATTAGAATGAGCACATTTCATAAATCAACAAATCAGATTTTGCTCTTCCCCTCCCCCCAGCACTGCTTCCTGTCCTTTGGACTCTAGATCTTTGAGGCCTGTCTGGCAGGCGTGTACATGGTGGGGGAAGTCGGTTCATTCTCAGAGCTGCTTAGGGCTGGGGTGTGCTGCGTGGGTGTAGGTTGAAATTAGATCTGCAGGGCGTGGTCCTGAAGTTTGCAATACTCTTCTTCTTGAGAAGGTGTTGAGAAGGTACCAATGCTGGGCACTTTCCCTTTGGTCTCATCCCTAAACGACCATGGCTTCTCCCCTTTAAAAGCATCCGGATTCGGTCAGGATCACTTTTGTGCCCTCCGGACATTTGTGAGTCTGGGGCTGACGTATCACTGGAGAGGAGAGGAGGGATTTAGAGCAGGTCTGTTCCATTCAGTCCCCAAAAGTGCCCGCTGGAAAGCTGGGTCACCGAATTCGCAGGGAAGTGCCAGGATCCTCACAGTTGGCTCATCCTCGGCCTACGTTTGCTTGCGTCGTGGACGTGACTTTTTAAGTGGAGTCACGAGGTCTTGTCCCTGCTCTGTCCTCAGCTGGGTCTGGCTCAGCGCCTGACCCTCAGTGAAGAGGCCCTCAACGGGCGTTTGTTGAATGAGCCAGTGTGGGGCAGAGAGTCCAGAAGGTGGGAGCCCTTGTAGAGAAAGGGCCCTTAGTTTAAACCAGAGTTTCCGCAGTTGGTTTCCATGGAGACGTAGCTCTGTGAGATGCCAACAGGTGTCATGGGAAGAGATGACTGCTGAACAAGCCTCCCGCTCAGGACCTCTCACAGTCTGTCTTTCTTTATGCTAATGGGTAAAACAAACTCCCAAAATGGCAGATGCCTTACAAAACTTACTGGGCTCCAGGAACGTTTTCCAGTGAGCATCTTGTGGGAATGGTGATCTGAGGAAGGTAATGGGAGAAACGTTTCTCTCCTGGGCCGGCTCATGTCTGGGCCACTCTGTTTCCCTCTGCCTGGAGCAGCTCTCTGCACAGCTCTGTCTCACCTTTCCCACCTCCTCTGACCCCCGTTTCCTACGGAGCATCTTTCTGTGCCCAACACTCCCCTCCTCCCTTCCCGCCAACACGGACACTCGATGCTTTGCGTGGTCCCAATCACGTGACCTGTTCTACTCCCTGGACCCTCCTCCCCTCCAGAGTGCGGGCTCTTTGCGGGCAGGATTTGCGTCCATCTCAGGCACTTCTCACAGGCTGGGGCCGGGCCCTGGGTGGGCACTCAATAAGTAAATGCTAGCTGACTAAATGGATGGACGAATTTATGAATCCCTGCTTCACACTCGGGGAAGAGGCACAGAGATAAAGTGCACAGGTGGTCCCTGCACCAGCCCACCCACCCTCGGGCTCAGCTGGGCGCCTCAGGAAACTGGCAATGTGGCGTCATCGGGTGCCAGGACAGCGTGCACTCAACAGGGCACCACTGCTCCCACTCAGGGTGGATGCTCCTCCAGGCCCCACAGCCCACTCACGGTGCCCACGTTTGTGGGAAGTGAGGGCAGATTTCTGTCCATCCACGCACACCTGTTCTCCCTGCGATTAGAACCATGACACACGACAGTCTTTTTTACGGATTGCCCACAGCAGAGGCTAGCTTCAAACACTAGCTTTGCTCCTTGCAAAGTGGGTCAACGTGGGCACGCTGTTTAACAACTCTCAGCCTCACTCTTCCCACCCGTAAAATGGGTCCTTCACTTAGTGCTGCCTGGAAGATGAAGTATTTATGACAAAAGAATTTAACCCAGTGCCTACACAGTAAAAGCTCAGTGCGTGGTGGATGTATTATTATTATTAACAACCCGCACTCATCGCTCACTGTCATAGCAATGCTCCAAAGCATAATTTCCATTCTGCAGAGGAAGAAAGGGCGGGCCACAGAGTTTAGGTGGTCTCCTCAGCGTCTGGCAGTTAGTAAGGGCAGCCCAGGTTTGCACTCACATCTGCAGGACCCCAGAGCCCGCCCTTTATCCAGCTGTGTATCTTAGGAGGCTGGGTCCCAAGCGGAACAAAACAGCCTGGTCCATAAAGCTGCCAAAATCTCTTGACAATTGATTTTTCCTCCTGGCTCCGACAACAAGCTACAACTTCCCAGCATGTCTGAATTCTTCTCAAGCTATTACTCACCCATGGGCTCTGGTTTATTGTACAAGGTGGCTCATCCTTTGGGAGAAAGGAGCTGACTGGAGGTGCTGCAGGAGAGAGGAGGGTCACCCCAAAACTTTAGCTTCTGGTCTAGAGGAGGTGGTCGGAGGTTGCCCCCACTCTGCCATCCTCTGAGCCATCCCAGCCTCGCCCACTCCCTTCTGGGTGCCTGTCTTACTGTTGGCGCCTTTGGGGACCGGGCTGGCGTGGGAGGGATGGGGAGGAGGCCTCAGGTTCGGGTTAATCTCCTTGAGGGCCCGGGGCTCCCCTACTTTTGGCACTGACTCTAGTCGTTGAGGAAATCCGTATGAGACCATCAGGCAGAGTCCGGCTAATCGAGGGAGCTGTTTCATGAAGCTGCTCGGAGACTCCAGGGCCACTTTGAGGCCCCTTCCCTCACATCAGAAGACAGGGGACATGCGGGAACATCACAAGGGAGGCCTCATCGCACCCGGTTCAGGACACAAACATGGAGCTGGCAACACATCAGAACCAGGCACTTCTGCCCCTTAGTGTTACGTGGGCCTCTGTTTAAACACCTTCTCCACAGCAAGGCCTTTCCTTACCATCTTAGCTAAGGGCCCACCCAGGCACTCTTTTCCCCTCCGGCTTTATTGAGATGGAATTGACATGTGACTCAATCTTACGGCTTCAGACGCTGAGCAATGACCGATGTTACTTTGATTATTTACGTGCTATCTGTTCTTCTCACTAAAACGCGTCTCCGTGAGATCAGCACCCTGGTCATTCTGGTCCCTTGTTCTCCTTCCGCATCTAAGCCGTGCCGGGCAGAGGGGCCACTCACTCAGCAGGATCTGCCGAGTGGCTGACTCATCACATTACATATTTCCCAGCTCTCTCTGTTAAGAGACTGTCATGGAAAGGGGGTTAATATGGAGCGTATATGCACCGGTTCTGCTTTCCATTTTTATAATAAGATGATATATTATTATATGCAGTAATATGTATTAATTATCTATATTAATGACAGAGTAAGAAAAAAGCAGGGCGAATGCTGCATACAGGACTTAGGCAAGACGTCAGAAATGTCCCGTCTAAGGCTTGGTTGTGCCATTAGGCTGCAGCACGGAGGGGGCTGTGTAATCTCCTGTCAAGCATTTTTTTAACATGGGGAATATGGTCAGGGATGTTTGCAAGTGGACCTGGTACTTACGTCTTATCTACAACCTCTCTCTCTAGAGCCATGATTCTCTGCTGGGGGGAGATGCTTGCCTCCTAGGGAGCGTTTTGAAGGTCCCTTCCCGGGAGGAGGGGGACGCTACTGCCATCTAGAGGGTGGAGGCCAGGGATGCGGCTCGCCGCCCGGTCCTCAGTAGGACAGCCCCCATGTGAGGACTGCCCTCCCCAGCGTGTGCAGGGGGCCAAGGCTGAGAAAACATCATCTCGAGATGTTTCGGTGTGCTGCCTCAAGGGTCCTCCCTGCATCCAGCTCTGGATGCAGAGGGATTTCCCCCAAAGGACTGGACCAATGAGGGGGATGAGAGTGACTCAGAAAAAAAAGAGTTTCACATTTGGGGATAGAGTTCAAGGAGTGTGTTAGCCAAAAAGAAATCAATGGAAGCCCCATTATTACTATTATATACACATTTATACGTTGAATAGATAATTATATGCTCTCTGCATGATGCTAGGTCAGGGGCCGGTGAGCTTTTTCTTAAAGAGCCAGAGAGTAAATATTTCACAGTTCACAAGGGGCTCTGTAGCAAGTCCTCCACCTTGCCATGGTGGGGCTAAGGCAGCTCAGGCAATACGGTAACGATGGGTGTGGCCGGTCCCTAAAGCTTCATCTACACAAACAGGTGGTGGGCAAGGTCTGCTCCCCAGACCTGGGGTGCTGAGCCCTGTTCGAGATGTTGATGCCACAGAGATAAAAAGCAAAGACTGGGCTCTCCATTTACAAGTGAACAAAATCCACCTACTGTATGAAGCAGTGAGGCCTGATGAGCAGATTCTCTGGGCATCGTTATTAGGTCCAGTCCCCCTGCGCTGGCAATGAAGCGAGCATTCTTCCCATGTTTGAAGGGTCTGCTTCCGGCCAGCGTCACCCTGATGACCACTGAGTCTCCCCACAAGCATCCAAAGCACCAGCTGGGCACAGGGGTGGGGCCACCCGGAGCCTTTGCTCTCTCCTCTCGCTCTGAGCCCTGAGCGACCTACCGTGATTGTGATGACAGTGATGCACTCAGATGGCCTCCTGCCTCCACTCCATCCCCGCCATCTGCCTTTCTCACGGCACGAGGGCAACCCACTCTGCATTGCACATCCCGCCCTGCTTAAACCCTTCCCTGGCTCCACTGTCCTGTGGTGGTGGTTGGAATCATGATGTATCCCCCCACCCCCTAACACATACCTGCACACACAGGCATTATTTAGCTTCTATTTCAAATGTCAATATAAAAAGTGCAAATAATTGTCGATTTAATACTGCCTCACTTCTCTTAAATAGACTTTCATTTGTGTCTCCTACGACCATGGTGCCTGCGTGTGTGTGGACACGCACGCACGTCTAACACACACACACATCTGTCATGTGTCCTGTTGTTGCCCTATGCTGTACCTTTGCTTATTGTTTGCATCCTGGGGTTCAGATACTAAACAGATTTGGGGGGAATTGTAGAGGCAGGGATAGACAGGTATATTACAGAAAACAGTTTTAGGGTCATAAAGGTGGCGGTATTCAGGAGGCCTGTGTGGAGCAGGTTGTGTGTGTGTGTTGGGGGGTGGAACGGGGGGATGGGAATGGATTGAGAGCAGAGGAAGGAGCGGAAAACGTGGAAGGAAGGGGCTTGAGCCGCGGCTGCAGGTGCACCCATAGAAGCCTCAGTGCCTGCTTCTCCAAGTCAACAATATAGATCATTTCATCACTGCGTATTTTATTTCCCCTACCAACAGGCATTTCCCAAGCTGTGCATTGGACTAAAAAGATGAATCTTAGACAATAGCCAACCTGGCATTTTGCTGATTTTAATGTGTTTATTGTGTTAGTTATCAACAGAAGCCTTAAGGGCTTTTGGTAATGGGGTCCATTAAAGCCAAAAGAGAGAGAGAGAGAGAGAGACAGGAAAGAGATTTTCTTCTCTAGGTGTCGTCTTCTTAATTTGCATAAATGACAATAGTGAACATCTTGATTCGCTGCCACCTTTGTGAAGCTGGTAGTTGGAAATCAGCCACCATATATAATAATAACCCCTGTTTATGTGTGACAGGCCCTGTCCTCGGCGCCTCGCGAAACTTCCCTCAATCAGTCCTCTAAAAATCCCTGTGAAGCTGTTCTTGATCATTGAAAAAAAAAAAGAAAGAGGCACGTAGAGGGGACGGTTCTAGTGTCAGGTCCCCGAGGGGAAAGGGGCGGAGTCGGGGCCACCCCCAGACCTGCCCCCTGGTGAGGGGGGTGATTTCAGGGGGACGGTAGCTTTCCCAGCGAGGCCGGGCAGAGGGAGAGAGTGGACATCTGAGTTCACGAGCCCTGGTTTTAAAGTCCACTCTACTGGCCACTGAGCTTCATCCTGGATTTGCCTTTTAAGTAAGATTTTTTTCTTGGATTAGAAAAATACTGCAAGAACTTGGTAAAAAATTTCAAACGCCATAAAATTAAAAAGTGCCACATCCAACCCTGGTGCTCCTTTCTGATCAGTCCAGAAATATTCTCTCAACAGATAAACATAAGTGTGTACACACACACACACACACACACAAATTCTTATTTAAATAAGATTTTAAATAAAAATCTTACCTAAAAAGAAAAACCAGGACTAAGCTCAGTGGCTAATAGCAAATTCTTTGTTGGGTAAAATTTCTATGCTCTTTTTAACACAAAGGTGAATACCATAGACGTTTGGTATTTCCATTAAAGAATAAACCTTGCGATTGTTCTCCATCAGCACATAAAGGTTTACGTCATTCTTTTGAAAGGCTCTGTTGATCTCCTGGTATGGAAAACTGAAAAATGCCTGTGCAATTCCAATGGGGGGAAAATACCCCTCATTTAAGTAGTGCTGTACCTGGATTAACTCATTTAATCTCCCACCTAACATATGAAATAGGTATTTTAATAGCCCCACTTTTCAGAGGAGGAGATTGAGGCACAGGGAAGTGAAGCGACTTGCTGGAGATCACACGACGTGTGAGTGTGAGTGGCAGAGCTGAGATTCAAACCACTGGGTCTGGAACCAGAGTCTATGGCAGTGGAGACAATACCCGCACCCTCACACCTTCATGTACGTGCCCGGATAGATGCAAAAGATACATTTCCAGCCATAAACTTGCAGGCAAAGAGAATAAATACTTAAAATGTTGTCAGCTGTTGCTACGTTCCTCCCTGAAGTAGTAAGACCATTTCCGCTCCCATCCACAGTGTGTGGTCCCATCTTTGAAATGTCAGTTTCTGTATTAAGGCAGGGGGACAAACGGAGGGACTCCTGTCTGAACAACGAGTGTGTCTCTCCTTCAGACAGAACAGAAGTCACCTGAGTTCATCTCGGGTGACTCAGCCGTCTTGATTTCATCAGCCTCTGGCCGAACGAGCCTATCCCACGAACCTCTCTTTTGTGTTGCCCCAGTGGAGAAGCCACCTTCGCTAGCTGCCTAGCAACCCCGCAGGCACACACATCATTACTCACACCATGCTTAGTCCCGGCAGGACACCTGAGCCCCTTAGGACCATTGGGTCACATTAGTTAGCTGATGGGGTAAGCAGAGGGGGTGGGCAGGGCTACGCATGCGCAGACACACAGCGAACCAGTGGCTCGTTTGGATGAACAGAACCTTCGGCGTGGGGCAGAGCAGCTGAGGTCATCACATTCCTCCAGTGCCTCTAGGTGGCCAAGCCTACCTATGCAATTAACACAGAATGCTCTGGCTTTGTAACAATGGAGCTGAAGTAGCAGATGATAGGGAAAGAGAAAGGCCCCTTAAGTGTTAAATGCTTGATACCAGAGGCCTCAAACTGTTGGCTGGAGAGCTGGATCTAGCCTGAAAGATACATTTTGGGTTTTTTGGGGGAACTGCACAGGGTATTTGAAAAGTCTGGAGTTGTTGCCAACAAATTAAAAATCCGAAACTTTCACATAATAGCTTCTTATGAAAAAAACTGAGAGATTGGGCAACTGACAACTTTGGGTCCAAATTTCTACATGGAAATGACCAGCTGCTACCCCGTCGGGACTGGGCAAGTGCTCTGCTGTCTGCCACACTCCCCACCATTCCCTGTAGTCTTCCATGCTGCCGCTCTTGGCTCATTCCTGCCTGGCTCCTAGGGGCATGTGACTTCAGAGTGGTTGCAGGTGTGCACACCTCATGGGCTTCAACCAGTGATTGACAGGAGCTGTTTGTAACTCCCCCTGCTTCTCCCCTTGGCTGGAGGAACTCAGGCCTGTGCTCCGCACTGGCTCCCCAAATTCTCTGTGGGGCCAAGTGCCCATGTCCCACATGACAACTTGCATGACAAAGTGCCTTCCCTTCTCACCCTTTCCTGGTGCTTCCCGGGATTAGGAACCCTGGTCTCAGTGGCGACTTCTTGGGGAACCTGATATGAGACAAACACTAAATCGAATGGGGAGGGAGTGTGGGTAACAAGACGTCTTGGCTGCCTGGGGAGACAAAGAGCTCTGGTGCTTGACTCCCACCCAGGAAACTAGGGCGTGGGGTGGCTGGGTCTGAGGCTCGCCCAGAACAGAGGATGTCTAACGGCTCAGGTGTTCCAGGAGGAAGCTGCTTGCTTGGACCAGCCTGACCCTGAGCAGTTGTCCAGGGAAGGGATGGGTGATGTTTGCTGTGGGCCACGCAGGGGAGAGAGCCGGTGGGGGTGGTGCTGAGTTGTGTTTGACGGGACAGTCCCTTAGCTGGTGGGGGGCCCTAGGACTGGAAGGGAGAGCCACAGTCCACCACTTGGAAGAGGGAGGCATCTGCCTGGATCAGAGAATGAGAGAGAGAGGGCTCAGAGGGAACTGTCCAAAGAACCCATGAAAACCCAGCAGTCATGGACTGAATGTCCCCCCCAAAATCCGTATGTTGAAATCCTAATCCCCAGTGTGATGGTATTAGGGGTGAGGCCTTTGGGAGGTGACTGGGTCATGAATGGGATTAGGGCTCTTATTAAAAAGATCCGCCAATTCTCCACTGAAGACATACAAATGGCCAGTAGGCACATGAAAAAATGCTCAATATTGCTAATTATCAGAGAAATGCAAATCAAAACTATAATGAGGTATCACCTCACACCAGTCAGAATGGCCATCATTAAAAAGTCCACAAATAATAAATGCTGGAGAGGGTGTGGAGGAAAGGGAACCCTCCTACACTGCTGGTGGGAATGCAGTTTGGTGCAGCCATTATGAAAACAGTATGGAGATTCCTCAAAAAACTAAAAATAGACTTAACCATATGATCCAGCAATCCCACTCCTGGGCATATATCCAGGGGGAAATTTAATTTGAAAAGATACATGCACCCCAATGTTCACAGCAGCATTATTTACAATAGCCAAGACATGGAAACAACCTTAATGTCCATCAACAGATGACTGGATAAAGAAGTTGTGGTATATTTACACAATGGAATACTACTCAGCCATAAAAATAACAAAATAATGCCATTTGCAGCAACATCGATGGACCTGGAGATTGTCATTCTAAGTGAAGTAAGCCAGAAAGAGAAAGACAAGTACCATACGATATCACTTATATGTGGAATCTAAAAAAAAGACAAATGAACTTATTTACAAAACAGAAACAGACTGAAAGACATAGAAAACAAACTTATGGTTATGGTCAGGGGGAGGGGGTGGGAAGGGATAAATTAGGAGTTCAAGATTTGCAGATACTAACTAATACATATAAAACAGATAAACAACAAGTTTCTACTGTATAGCATAGGGAACCATTCAATATCTTGTAGTAGCTGTAATAAAAAAGACTATGAAAATGGATATATGTATGACTGAACTATTATGCTGTTCCCCAGAAACTGACACAACATTGTAAACTGGCTATACTACAATAAAATAAAAAAAAAAAATAAAGAGATCCGCCGGAGCTCCCTTTCTGCTACGAGGATCCAACGAGAAAACAGCCGCCTGTGACTGGGAAGAGCGCTCTCCGGGAACCCGCCCACGCTGGCGCCCCGACCTCTGACCGCCAGCCTCCTGGGCCAGGGGAAGGAAACCCTTGTTGTTTGGACGCCACCAGGTCTGTGGTGTTCTGTCACAATAGCCCGAGCTGACCAAGACACCAGGAGCTAAAGAGTTCGTTCTTTTCTGGAGCCAGGTGGTGGTGATGGTTGTGGAACAATGTTAATGTATTAAGTGCTGCAGAACTTGACCCTCAAAAACGGTGAAAAGGGTCCTTTTTGTGTTACATATAATTGACTCCAATAAGAACCCCCCCCCCAAAAAAAAGAAAAAAAAAAAAAAAGAGAATCCATTTTAACCATCTGCCTGGAGCACAGACTGGAAGCCACCAGCCCAGGATAATAAATAAAGAACTTCTATTCTCAACTCCAGAAGCAAAGGGTCCATCTCATCTCCGTGAAATAATTCCTAGGCAATCTATATTAGTAGGGTGTCCTGTGCCAATATTTCTTATCAAATACCATCCTAAAAGCAAGGCCTGCATTATATTTTTTTCTTGGTATTTAAGCTGATGGGAAAGTTGGTTCTGTATTTGATTAAGTTCTGCAGAAACTGGACTTGTGATGAGCCATTAAACAAACACTTTTTTTTTTGGTATAGCAATAAAGCCTCCAATGATTAATTAAGTGCACAATGCCAAAACAAGTGTCTTTGTTTAAAACGCAGTGGACAAGACAGCCTTGGGAAAGTTGATGTCTTAAGTAGACGCCACAACATGTTTTTAATTATGTTCAGGAAGACGGACAAGAATAGGAATCACCAACTGTTCAGAAAGATAATTTTTTTTTCGAAGAAATATTAGAATGAAAAAAACCAAACAGAGCATTATTGATTTAACCCAAATGCCATTTGTTGGGCCTTTTGTAATTTCCTTATTAGTGTCATCATTCTGGAGTTCACATCCCCCCTTGTGTTACAGCGTCTGGCATCTGCTCAGCTCTTCGCAATATGATACAGTAAACACGCAGTGACTGCTCATATTAAAATGTTTTATTTGTTGTAACCATACAACTGATCACACGGTGCGAGTCCTAAATTATCCCAATCATTGCCCAAGCTAATCGGAATAGAGGGAATCAGGGACCATCTCTGTGAGATAACAGGCAGGCCGAGGGTGCCGGGCAAAGCTGTCAGTTGGAAAAGGAGAAACAGCAGAAAAGTTCATGCAACATCAGTTCCCCATCGTGTCATCATGAGAATGGCCCACTGCTCGGCTGAAACAGACATCAGCCGGCCTGGATGTTGCACAGGGTGAGGGATGCACTCTGGAGCGGCTTACCTTTAGATTGTATCAGACAGTCAGATTCCATTTGGATCAACGTGTCCTATCTCGATATTAAAGATAATAACAGTTCGAGCTTTAAACAAGGCCAGCTCCTAATTGCAAACTGCTGAAGACAGAATGGGAGCCTAACGGTTTGGCCCTTTTCCCCTAAATTGTCAGGAAATGGCCTCAACTCATTTGGCAATCGATGGAAGTATTGTGGAGAGGGGGCTGTGGGCTCTGTATTTCAAGAAGTCATTTAGACGTATCACTCAGAGCACTCTTCCTTGTTGTCCATCCCACTAGGTTTTGAAAAATGGTTAATTATTCATTTTGCTAGTAAGTAATGGCTTTATCTTATCATAAGCATTAATGATATTGGAGACCGGCTTGTGAACCGCACCAAGATGCTGTCTTTTGTACATTCCTTGGTTTCTTCTCTCCCCTGGTGTGGTTTGAGTATCTGCTGGGCGCTGAGCTCTGGGCTGAAAGCGGTAGATCTCGGGGTGGACAAGCAGAACTCTCCCTTAAAAAGCACAGGCTCGGAGCTTGGAGACCCGAGGGGGATGGCACTTCTGCGGAGGGACACGCATTCCCGGCACCGGCAACGGGGAGGCAGAGGAAGGGTCCGGGCGCAGCTGAACGCCGGCGCCTCTTTTTCCCCAGGAGGCTGCGGGCACCTTGCATTGCGGAGATCCGTTAAATCAAGGTGGCCGACTAGGCGTTGCTGGGGGGGGGGGGGGGGTGTGCTGGTAACCCCACTTTCAGGTCCCCTTGTGAAAAGTCGCAGCCGTCTTTGTTACTCATTCGTTGGTGCTTTGGTGAGGGAGGGTTCTTCTGAGGGAATCTGACATGGAGCCGTGTTCTGCTTGGGGCTGGTATCGAGCGGAAATCGAGGTGACACATTGGGATGAGGGAGACGTGGGGTCACAGCTGACATCTGATTCGCATCTTGATGGCACTCCATTCAAGTCTGAGCAGATATCACACCCTCCATGGGTCTCCCCTGGACACAGAATCTTAAGTAGCTGCCCCTCCCTCATTATTTAAAAAAAATATTTTTATTGAAGTATAGCCAGTTTACAGCGTTGTGACCTCTCCCTCTTTCTTCATCCTCCCCAATCCCTGTGCCCTGCTTCATTTTCTTTGACACTGATCATCATCTGCCATACTGTTATATAATTATTCAGTTTTGTGTTGGATGGTTTTTCTCCCTTATTTAGGGTCCAGGCAAGAGGGCAGGGATGTTGTCCATTTCATTCTCTTCTGCATCTCCAGGGCTTGGGACAATGCCTGGTACAGAGTAGACAGAACAATACATTTGTTCAGCAAATGGTCAGGAGATGCCGGGGTTCCTACAAGCCACCACAAGTCTGCGGAGTAGCTCCTGCTTGTCCATCTGCCAGATCGCGGGCTGTTCCTTTGTCCTGGCACCTCCTTAATTCAAACTGGTGCGGTCGCTCACCCAGAGGCCCCAGTGGTCTCCTAAATGTCCCCCTGCTTCCTCCTCTACTCTCTTCAGATCCTGGCTCCATAACAGACTCTCCTTTTCAAAATGTAACTTGGATAACGTCACTTCCTGGCTTAAAATCCTCTCATTGCTTCCTGTCCCTCTTAGAACCAAATCTGTACGACTTCTCACGGCCCACAGAGCTTACCGGAACGATTCTGTTTTTACACGCGTATTCTTTGCTCACTCTGTGCTAGCCACCCCCAGTCCCGTGTTCTTTCAAGACATCATACTCCCTTCCCATTAGGACCCAGACACATGGTGGTTCTGTCCCCCCTAAGCCTCCCTTGACTGCCTCCTTCATATCATTCAAGCCACAGCTCAAACAAAGGTCAGGCACCTCAGAGATGCCTTCAGTGACCGTCCCGTCTGAAATAACCTGCCCCAATGATCATCACTTTTTATCACATCACCTTGTTCTGTTGTCTTTTCCTTTTGGCTCTCACCACTAGCTGCAGTTCTCTTACTCATTCTGTTGTTTGCTACTTCATGGTCTGTTCTCCTTCCCTGGGATGTTGGCACCTTGGTGGCAGTGACCTTGACCATCTTACTCATGGCCAATGCCTAGAATGGTCCGTAGCCCACCATGGATGCTCAATGAGTACTTCAGTGAATGATTGGATTGATCTATGGACGCAGAACTTCCTGACAGCAAAGGAGTCCCTCTTTCATTCAACTTTCAGTGTCCAGTTCCCCAAAGAATACATGTCAGTACCTGGTAGTTCTGCTCACATCATTCTTACAGATCCTTGTAGATCACATGCCTGTAAACTACATGCACATTCTTAGCTATTCCTTGAAGTTACAATGAGATTTTAAAAATGAAGTATGATGTAACTTTAAGGTTTCAATTCAATGTCTGGGAGGGTTTGGAAGACCAGGAGTGGCCAGATAATCACCTCTGGGTCCACAGTCTTTGTAGAATTATTGTAGTTGAGTGTTTTATCCCTTTTCTGGTCCTGCCATGAGTTATTAGCTTCCCAAAGTGAAATCAAAGTCAGTAGCTGTTTTGCAGGTGGAACGATTGCAGACGCCAACCCTTGGTTGAATTACCATGTAAAGGGAAGTCTTGGACTTGGGTAATTATAGGATATTTCTTCAATAAGCCTTATCTGATCCTTTTCCGCTAATAATTGTATGTAATTATATTTATGTGTGAGAACATTGCATATTAATGAAGACTAGGGCCCTGAGGATTTAAAGAACTTATGAAGCATTTGACTGGATACGACCAATCATTACACGTCCTCCAAAGCACAGGGGGAGAAAGGAATTTGTCAAAAAGAAACCAGATAGTAGGAGAAACCCCACACTTTCATTAACTGATAATATTTTTATTAGGTTGTTACTTCCAAGTGTCTTTTAGTACTTGAACTTGAATTTAAATGTCTGAAAAGGCATGGGTATTCAGGAAAAGAAAAGTAATTACACCCTGTAATTCTGATTTAATTACAAGGAAATAGATGTAACATGATGTGATAAAAGTTATGATGGGCTCTTTAAATGATATATGTCATTAACGTGTTAATTGGCATGAAATCTGAACTCGGAGCCAGAGGAATCTTAGGTGAATGTGAGGTCAACTCCATTATAGGCAGCCTTATGATGAAAATTCCATAAAAGCATTTCAAGTTTTATTCTACAATGTACTTTCCCCCGTTTATGTTCAATACAATGAAATTCCAGTCTTTTTTTTTTTTTTTTACAAAAAGGAAGGGGAAAAAAAGGCCATCCTTAAGATACTGGGGTGGTTTAGCTTAAATTTGTAATTGAGTAGACACGGAGTCAGGGCCTGATTAAATAGGAGAGAGAGAGAGAGAGAGAGAGTGTGTGTGTGTGTGTGTTTCTTTTTTCTTTCCTGAGCTCAAAGACCAGGTCATGTTTTGAAAATCCTTTTCTCTCAGCATCTTAGCATAAAGATGAGATGAAATGAATAAAGATTTTGATTATTAAAAGACCACCTTTTCCTCCAAGATGCATCCTATGACCTGTTTATTTTATGTAATTATGATTTGGGGGCTCATGGCCGTAGTTAGCAATCAAACGTGGAAAGAATGCATCTATTCAGCAGAAGGAAATAGCCAAACTAGACTGAAGTTACTGCTCTAAGAGCGGGTAGGATGCCACATGGAACCTCAGGACCTCAGACCTTCGGCTGGAAATATCTGACTTAAGCCGAAACGAGAAGCTGGTGCAGCAACTTCGCTATTGACGTGCCTCGGTATGAAAAGTCCCAGTGCATCTTCTAATTCGACAGCTCTCGGAGACGGAAATGTTTTCGTGAGAGCAGCCGCACTGATACTCCTTTTACGTGATATTCTCACCGCATGTACACCCAGGCTGGCGTCTCTGTCCGCGCGGACATCTGTGCCTCGTGTACATGCTTCTCAGAGAGTTCCTCTCTGTTCCTCATCTCTCAGTAGACATTTAGCCCAGTTTAATCCAAATTACTTAAAAAGAGAATGGATTCCAGAGCATCTGCATTTGGTAATAATCTAAACATAAAGGAAAGAGAGATTCAGGGAACTGGCAGAGGGGAGGACCCTCAGGCAAAGCGGATATTAGGAATGGATTTGATATTTCGCAGCTTTGGAGATGAACAGTGCCTTGGAGAAGACCAAGACAGAGTCTGTTTAGTTTGACAGGACCCTGCATGATTCACCCTTCTGACTCACTCACTTCCACTATTCCACTCAGGGCAGAAGGGCCTTCTTGATGTTTCCTTCATAACCCTAACTCATTCCTGCCCCAGGGCCTTTGCACGCGACAACCCCAACACTCTCTGAAATGTGTTTTTCCTGCATCCCTCGTTCATCAGGTCTCAGCTCAAATGCCAGTTCAGATATCCTCTGGGTGCCTTCTCTGATCACTCAGTCTAAACCAGCAATGCCTTCCACATCTTTTACTTTCTAGTTCCTCCTTCTGCCTTGATTTTTTTCATAGGAATGATCTCTAGATTGTGGCAGATGTATATTTATCCATAGCCTATCTCTTCCCTCTAGAATGTAGGCTCTCTGAGGGCAGGCACTGGATCTGTCCTGTTTGCTGCTGCCTTCCCAAACTGAGGACAGCCTCAGGCACATGGAAGTAACTGTGCTCACATCACGTGACTGATGTAGGTCTATATCCTGATGCCCCATCCACCAGCTGCCTGTTCTTGGGCTGGTTACTTAATTCGTAGATGCCTCAGTAGTCTTGTTGGTAAAATGGGAATAGGAGTTTCAAGAATTAAATGTTTGAATGTATGAAATGGTCTCAGCATGGTGCCTGGCATGTGACAGGTGCTCAGTACATGTTAGCTTCAAAATGAGAGATTTTTCTTTAGCAAATCAAGACTGGGAAATGGCTGGGAAGTGAATTCTGGAGTCAAGTCTGTATGCAGGTGACAGTTGAAGTAGATGACAGAGACCAGGAAAGCATCCTTCCTGCTCGATTCTGCTCCACTCCATGCTGGAGTTCCCTAGGGGAGGTTTGAGAGTTCTTCTGCAAATACTGGGGAGGGACTGAAATACACCCCTTGGTGCACGTGGAG
This sequence comes from Camelus ferus, assembly GCF_009834535.1. Taxonomy (NCBI): domain Eukaryota; kingdom Metazoa; phylum Chordata; class Mammalia; order Artiodactyla; family Camelidae; genus Camelus; species Camelus ferus. The sequence goes on along the minus strand of NC_045714.1, from coordinate 7,998,797 downwards.
CGCCTCTCTTCACCGTGCCTGGCTGAGAGTCTCACGGAGGCCGGGGCAGCCTGCTCCTCTCCGGGCAGCAGCTGAGGGAGAGGCAGCACGGAGCACGATTCTAAAACAGTGAACCCAGGAATCAAGCCGGTGCTTGCTTCAAGATCCCAGCTCCTACTGTTTACTTGCTTTGTGACTTTGGGTGAATAACTTCACCTCATGGGTCTCAGTTTTCCTATCTGCACAATGGGACTAAAAATCGTATTTTTTTTCCTCACAGGGCTGTGGTGAGGATCAACTGAGGTACTGTAATGTCCCCGGGTGAGGACCGTGGTACAAAGTTTCGGCACGAGTCACGCATCACGACTTCAAGTGATGCCACGTCTATGTGGAAACAGCAGAGGAATCAACAAGCACTTGGTTTCAGAAGCTTAGCTGCAGCCACTGAGCCTGAAAGTTCACAGACGTGAAATAGCCTTAAATCGATGACAAAGGTAGAAAGAGACTGCGTGGCACCTGTCATGAATCAGGGGCTCGACAGTGTGTGGCCAGCCTGCGCCCAGCACTCCACAGTGTCTCCTCATCACACAGTGAAGGGTCACCCAGGCAGGCAGACCTCGCCCATGGCTTGAATCGAGCTTTTCCTAAAATCACTGATTTGAGAAACTCAATAACCATATACTCTCCACCTGATAATCAAAACCCAAACTCACTTCCCGGGACCTTCTGACCATCAGGCCAAGTTGACCAAACACCAGACCTCTTCAGATACTGGCCGCAGCCAGCTCGGCAGTCACCGGGCAGAGCCAGGCCCCCGCCGGCACGGGGGTGGGACTGGGCACCAGCAGAACGGGACGAGGTGCAGGGTCCCTGCTAACAGGCCTGCGGCTCCCGCAGGACCCACTAGCTCGTTTCCATCCCAGGAGGCCTGTAACACCCCTTTCCACCAGGAATGTCCTCTGAGGCTCCAGTCCGCCAAGCCCTTCTGTAAGTTTCTGTTTCCGAAACCGCCTTGAAGGAGAACTGGGGTCGCCTCACCCCATCCCCGCCGTGCCCAGGCTGAGCGCCCTGCTCATCCTCACCTGCTATCGCAGACATTCATAATTTAAGCTCGCCCTTTCTTTCCTACACGCCACCAACCAGAGCCGGATGCTGGAGGAAAAATTGAACTCTTTCTCCCAGGATACACTGAAGATCAAGCAGAATCTCATTAAGGCTCACTTCAAAGATTCGTCCTTTATTTCCATACAAACAAGTTTGAATTATCGTGCGTGAATCTGCTGTTAGCAGGGGCTCTGTTCCATTATGCATGATGCCTTAGTGCTCGGTCATGAATAATGGGCAGTGCTCCATTAGCGGTTTTCAGTCGTATGCTAAACTTTGGGAGTGGTCGCGTTATTAGGTTAAAGTTCTGCCCTTTGCATATGTATTTGATTTCTTACTTAAGCTCTCATGCTCTAGTTCATCAGAATAGGTATTGCAATCTTGTTCTGACTAAGCACAGCACAACACGTGTTGTGGCTATGATTTCTTCGTTTTTATTATTATTATTATTTAATGTTTATTGAGCATTTACTATGTGCAGAGGATAGTGATTATCCTTGAGTGTATAATATTATTTAGTCTTCATCAGAAGCCCATGAGATAGGAATGACGATTATTTTCATTTTACAGGTGGAAAAACTGATAATTAGAGAAGGATCTTAATTGCCCACAGATAAGACTTTTAATAAATGGTAGTGCTGTTCAAATTGATTGGTCTGACTTCAGATACCCCTAATTATTACATATACATATATTTTTTACTATGTTGTTACTTTCTGAAGAGCTTTCCTAGATAATCTATTACTTGGGAAGCAGACAGTTTTATGTCCATTGTACAGATGAGGAAATCTCACAACCAGGAGGCTGACTGATTCCTGGGAGTGAGAGACCCTTGCTCAAACCCTGGTTTTGCCTCCATCTGATCTGGGAACACTGGTCTTTCTGGATAAGATGAGCTGGTGGCACTAGGGGGTCTATAATTCTTCCGGGCAGGGGTTTTCTCAATAGTCCCTTCTGATTCCTGACTCTGGAGGCTCCTTAGAAAGATGAGACACATGCTGACCCTCTCTTTCACCCATTGTGTGACCCTGGGCAGATCACTGCCTCCACTTCAGTTTCTTCATCTTTACAGTAGAGGTTAGTACCTGCTTCTTTCAGGGTCAGTGTCAGGAATAAACGAGGTAGGATAAGCTAGGTAGCAGCTGGGACACACGAAGCACTTGTACATGTGAGCTTATATATATATATATATATATATATATATATATATAAAAATATATTATATATAATATTATAATAAATATAAATATATACAAATATATATATTTGTTTTTTTCTTGGGGGGGTAGTTTGGTTTGTTTATTAATCAATGGAGGCACTGGGGCTGGAACCCAGGACCTCGTGCATGCTAAGCACAGCACTCTACCGCTTAGCTCTACCCTCCCCACTCTTGAGCTAATATTTTTGTTTTGCTCCCTTTAAGATCCTTAATACTGTTTAACTTGTGTCTCTCTGATTAACCCAAAGTCCTCTGGTGTGTTACTGGAATGTTTCCTTTTTAAAAAGGACTCCCTTCTTTTAACATCCCATAGCTTGATCGACAAAGTCATTATTTATTTCAATGTTCCTTCCTAGTCCCACAGCCCAGGACAGTGATTATAAGCCAACGGCGTGCCCTGTTGGCCCCTCGCACGACTTAATTAATGATGTTAAGATGGTTTGAAGAAGTTGGTTACAACGATCGTCTTTCAGCCCAATCTTAGATTATTGAAAAACCGTTGGAAGGGAAGTTTGAATTGGCCGCAGACTTAATTTTTAACCTCTTGAGTTAGCTGATGTCAAATCCAGCCCCATTGTCAAGACAGGAAATGCTGGGGTCCTCTGGAAAATGTCTTAATAATTCCTGCATTATTTATTCAAGATACTTGGCTAGCTCAACTGGGAATGAGTTTTCCATTTGGAAATGTGTCACAGAATGCCACAGGCAGGAAGTCAGCCTCAGGAGCTGGAGCTGAGAGGCTGGTCCAGGATCTCTGAACACACACAGCCCTTTCCTGCACAGAATCCCTACTCCCACTGGTGCCGTTATCTGGACCCTTCTTCGCTCACTCATCACCTCTACTTCCACGGGTCCAGATTACATCAGTTCTTCAAGCTTCATCTCAAAGTCAGATTTTTCTTATCCCAGAAACCGCTTCTCCAATGCTATATACTCATGTTGTGCTTTACAGTTTTTGAAGTGCTTGGGCAGATGGTACCTTGTTAATCTGGTTGAATGCTATCTGCCTGTATTCTTTGTATCCATTCGCCTTCTGTCACCCAGGACTGAACTCTCCTTCCCCACAGTGGGACCTAAAGCTTCTCTGCCTTCCCTGCATGCTAAAGAGAACTTTGTTCCACCCCCAGGCCCCTTGGTCTTGTTGTTTAAATCTGGGAAGTGGGTGAGGGGAATAGTAAGAGGAGCCAAAGCTATCTTGATTTATTTACAATTAAAAAGCAGAGAAATTCCACGTGGAAAGGCAAAGGGAAGGCGAGGGAAGTGGCAAAGAGAAACAGAAGCAGAGGAGAAACAGAACCAAAGAGAAACAGAACTTTTTTGGTGAGTTGCTAGGGAGAGCCTATATTTTGTGCAGAGTGGAGCTCTGGGGCAAGTGGATGGGATGAGTAAAAAGAATCGAAAGCAGTTTTTAATGAATGGATGTTTCCACCCCTTTGGCATTTTGGGAGAGGCTGCAGTAAAGATTTATATTGGTCTACAGATATCTTTCCGTGATGGATGGGCATTTCTCCTGAGAACAACACCCACGTCAAAACTGGCCTGACCTTAATGAACTGATGTTTGTACTGGAATTTATGCATGCATTCTCACCCACCCCGCAGCACACGCATGCTCCAGGAAGCTTCCCCAGTGCAGAGCTTGGGTCCCATTTTTATTCATGTTACCCAGGAGGCCTTGCTCTGATTGGTTTCTTTAGCAAAAAGTGCTGATTTGTCCATGTCTTGGAGACACATGCCTCCTGATGAGTCCAAGCTCCTGAGTGCCTTGTGGGTCGTCTGTCTGATCAGCGTGTTCGGCCAAGTCACCTGCGATGGACCCAGAATGCACGATGGACCCGGAGTGCGCGATGGACAGGGTGCTTTGGGCTCAGAAGCTGTAGATTTGTATTTCAGCTTTGCCCCGAATAACCATGCAACCTGAGCAGGTTACTTAACTTCTTTGTGCCTCAGTTTCCTTATCAAAAAATGTTGTTTCCTCTAGATTGTTAAAAGTAAGCAAGAGCAACGTGGTTCACATTTTCTACATTGATGGAACCAGAGAATATAAGGTTTAGATGGGATCTGAAGAAATGAGCACTGGTCCTGAGATGGCAAATCATTTTTGTTAGCTCTAAATTCTAATCAATGGTAGCCTCTGTTTGGGACACTCTTTTTTTTTTTTTTTTCCTTACCAGGGGTACTGGGGATTGAACCCAGGACCTCGTACATGCGAAGCATGCGCTCTGCCACTGAGCTATACCCACCCCCTACCCTGGAGCAGTCATTTTCATTTGGGGTGATTTTCCTCTCCGGGCAATGCCTGGAGACATTTTTGGCTGTCACACAACAGGGATAGGGGCAGGGTATGCCCCAGGCATGTGGATGGTAGAGACCAGGGGAGCTGCTAAACATCCTACCATGTACAGGACAGCCTTCTACAACAAAGAATTATCCACCCAAAATGCCAGTAGTGCCAATTTGTTCTGAAGGATTCAAACTCCACGTCTTCCTTGAAACTCAGTGGGAAAGAATACCATGATTGATTAGTGATGTCTGTCTTGAATACAAGAGGTGGATTTGGCTAATTTGAAAGCCACCTGCCTGCACCCCAGTGTTCACAGCAGCACTGTCTACAACAGCCAAGACGTGGGAACAGCCTGAAGGTCCATTGGCTGATGACTGGATAAAGACGACGTGGTGTCTTTATACAATGGAACGCTACTCAGCCATAAAAGAAAATAAAATAATGCAGCAACAGGGATGGACCTGGAGGTCGTCCTTCTAAGTGAAGTCAGCCAGAATGAGAAAGAAAAGTACCATATGATATCACTCATATGTGGAATCTTAAAAAAAAGACACAAATGAACTTATTTACAAAACAGAAACAGACTGAAGGACATAGAAAACAAACTTATGGTTCCCGGGGGGTAAGGGGGGGAAGGGATAAATTGGGAGTCCAAGATTTGCAGATACTGACTACTATACGTCAAATAGATGAACAACAAGTTTATAATGTCTAGCACAGGAAATTATATTCAATATCTTGTAGTAACCCATAATGAAAAAGAATATGGAAAGGAATATATATATGTGTGTATACGGATGACTGAAACTTTATGCTGTGTGCCAGAAATTGACGTAACGTTGTAAACTGACTATATACTTCAATTAAAAAAAAAGTTAAAAAAAAACAAACCTACAAAAACCCCCAAGAGGTGGTTTAGGAAGTACAGGTGTTTGTCATCACTATTCAAGGCCTAGGACCTCTCCATAGAGGAGGAGGTTGACACCCACAGAACTTTTTAAGGCTCACGGCCAGAGAGAGAGCTCTTTCTGACCTAAACCACATCCCTCAAGAGCGGAAACTGGATCAGACTAGTTCACCAGCACGTCTCCAGCACCTGGAACAGTGCCTGCACGCGGTAGGCATTCAACAATTATTTGCTGAATTCATAAATTGAGTTTTTGGCGAGAATAGCTGAACCCTACCAACTCTAAGCCAGTTTTCTCAATTTCTTGAAAATGTATTTTCAGTGTTAACAGTACACGGGAAAACAACAAAACCAACATGAGCATGAAGGACGGCGGGTTTACCCTTAAGCCTCGGAGAGCACATTCCTTGTTGGGGGGACATCAACCCCATGAGACACAAGACAAGTCATGAGGTGGTGGCAGCACCTGGGAAGACCCTGGATGCCCAGTGACTTGATTTTTTTTTTTTCTGCTGATTTTCTGATTGACCTGGGAAGAGCAGGCTCTCAGCACCTCAGTTTTACCTCTTACAAAGGAGAAGAAATGCGGATTATGGAAGCCCTTGGAATTTTTAAAGATTTCATGTGTTTTAAGACCTTTTAAATTTAAGATAATTATAGATTCACAGTAAGGTGCAAAAATAAGAGTCCCAGGTACCCGCCCCTTGGTTTCTCCAGTGGTGCCGTCAGCCTTAGAGCTGCAGAACTTTATCAGAGCCAGGCTCTCAACATTGGTCCAATACTGTTCACTAGGCTACAGACTTTAGTTTTGACAATTTTTGCACTTGTGTGTGTGTGTGTGTGTGTGTGTGTGTAGCCCTGTGCATTTTATCCCTTGTATAGTTGTCATTTGTGTAACTGTCACTACAATCAAATACAAAACTGCTTAGAGCAAAGAATAATGATATTAACAGCTATTATTTGTTGGGTATATACCATGTTATAAGTGCTCTGTGGGCGTTTTATATACATATTACATTATTTTATATATATATGTATATATATATATACACATATATATATATATATTACATTATTTAGTTTCACAACAGTCTGGCTACATGTGTTTTACAAAGAAGTAAAATGAGGCTCAGAGCACTGAAGCAACCTTGCAATGGTCACCTGCCCCAGGCAGTGAAATAGCAAAACTAAGTCTGCTGGATGCCAATACTCGCCCTCTTCTAATAACTCCATGCTGGGATTAACTTGAAGAAAAATCATCCCATAATCTTACCATTCAGAGATAACCATTCTTAATAATTTGGTTTATTTCCTATTGGTCTTTTCCATGAATATGCAGATTTAAACTTAACTGGGATCAAACCATATACACAATTTCTGTCTCACTTTTTCTCGACTTAACATCATACCTTACACATCATTAAAACTTTTCAGGATGATCACTTTCAAAGACTGCCCCAAATTCTATTGTTCTAAGATGGAACAAAATTTCCTCTGATGCCCTCAATCTGGCCAATAAAATGGCTTCCAAATTTTTTGTTACTGTAAGTATTACTATTGTGAACATCTTTGCACAAAAACTTGTAGGTGAAAAATATAAAGATATTCTTAGGACTGGATTATGAGATGTGAAATTACTGAGTCAAAACATAAGAACATTTTTATGATTCTTAATAGTATTTCTTAAATATTCAGGAGGCAGCATCCTTAATATATGGTACTAGCTACCCTCAGTCAGGGGCTAGTGAATTAGAACCTCCAGGACAAACCCTGCTCTGCAGCTTGATTTGTAAATAAAGTTTTATTGGAACACAGCATATTTATTGGAAACAAATATGCTCATATGTTTACATATTGTCTATGGCTGCTTTCACATCATGTCAGAACTGAGGAGCTGCAAAAGAAGCCATATGGCTAGCAAACTGAAAATATTTACTATTTAGCCTTTTACAGAAGAAATTTGCTGGCCTCCGTTCTAGATAAAAGCTATGGATGAGAGAGAACAATGACAAATTCACGCCAAACAGTTGCACCAAGCAGAGCCTCATGGTGGGGGCACACCTGGGAGAGAAGGTTATGGTGCACCCAGGAGCCTGTGAGTTCAGGGCTCAGCTTTCTTGCTCTCTTGTGCCAAGTAAGAAGCACACAGCTGATGTTTAATAAGTGCCTGCTGTTTGCTGCTGAGTATGGGGTTGATGACAAATATGGTGGCTTCCCCATCCTCCCTTCTCTTGGCTTGCATGGCTCTTGGAATTTGTCCTGGGTGGATAACTTCCTTTTCACACCACTGGTGTATAGAGAAAAGCAGCTCTATTATTTAAATTCTCCAAGATCAAGGATGTAAAATGAAGGCTGCCCCTGGCCCCACAAGACATCCAAATAAATCTCACGGCTTCCAAATGTGACTGTGTCACCCTGGGATTAATACCAAGTAATCCAGTGCCAACATCAAGACAGTGAAAATAAGCATTTACTCTCCCGGAAAATCATTTTATACTGATTACAAGTTGTAGCCTGTCACTAGGATGTGAATTGAAAATGTGCACATTTGCAAGGTTAATATTTCTCTCTAAAGTCACTCTCTCCCCTGCCCACCCCTATACCCAGCTCAAAAGGAAATAGGAGTCCCAAATAAATATTTGTCTTGAGACATCCTTATTCCAAGGTACAAAGTTTAAACCAGCTTTTCATTTGCCTCCAAGACTCCAGCACAACATGAAAGCAAGTAGCAGCGGTCTATCAGCAAGTGGCCCGGAGCAGCCTTTTCCAGCCTCAGCACTGTGACGTTTCAGGCCAGGTGATTCTCCGTCATCAGGGCTTGCCCTGTGCATTGTTGGATGTTCAGTAGCATCCCTGATCCCTGCCCACTGACGCCAGTAGCACCTCTCTCTAACTGTGACAACTTACATCTCTCTCGACATTATCCAATGTCCCCTGGGGATCAACTCACCCCAGTCGAAAGCCACGGGTCTAGAGATCTTAAAACAAGTGGGTAGCCAACCCAATAATGTTCAAACAGTGGAGCATGGCCATCCGCTGCCTTCCTAGCTCCATCTCTGTCACTACTTTACCTCCAGCCTTTCAACCCAAACCATACACGCTCTGTCACCTCCTGGCATTTGCTTGTCCTGGCCACACTGCCTGGAATTCTCTCTCCTAGTTTATCTATTCTGGAAAGTCACCTCCTTAATGAAGTCCTCCATGACTACCCCTCCTCCAGGCCTAATGGGGCGTTAGACACAGCTTCCTCCGGGCTCTCAAGGTCCTTTTGACAGGCAGTAGAGACATTATCATGTAGGTGTTGATCTCTAAGGCAGTGTTTGAACCCAAAACTGCATAGAACAAAATTGCCTTTGGGAAATCTCTTCAGTCCCCCTTCGATACAGTAGGAGCAGTTTTGTAGAGTTAACTCTGTTCAGTCATTTTGATGCTCACTCATGTTTGGGAAGTACTGAGTTGCACTAAAGGCAGGAATACTAGGGAACACTGCATGTGGATGTCTGGACCTTCAAACAATTGTATGTTTAGAAAATCTCTAACGACAAATGGGAGCAGGTCAAGAACTGCAGCATGCTCCTGCTTGTCTGCAGGGTTTGCTTCATTTTGCTTTAATATTGAACCTCTATAATTTTAGTGTCAGTGACTAATTTGCCATTGGAAGAACTGAACTCGATAACACATGTGAAAGTAACTAAACGTAGAGCCTGGCACACAGGTGTGCTGAGAGGCTTTCAGAACCTAAATCTAAATCTGCACTGTTCTTTCTTTCTTTTTCCTTCCAGTTTTATTGAGATATAATTGAAATCCAGCGCCGTGCAAGTTTAAGGTGGACGGCATCGTGATTGGACTTACAGGCATCGTGAAATGAGGCCCACAAGAAATTTAGTGAATATCCATCATCTCATATAGACACAAAATTAAAGAAAAAGAAAAAAAAGTTTTCCCTCCGCTGTTCTTTGAAAGTTACAGAGAAGAGCTTGGCCACCTGCTTCCTGTGTTTCTAAGCCAGCATTTTCTCTTGGGACCACAGTTGTTGGGCTCTTGCCCCATTCTTCTCACAACCTTCTAAGAAGTGCCTGTGTCATCACGGTAGGTTTGTTTGTTTCTGTGTGTGTGTGTGTTTTGGTGTGTGTTTCCCATTGGACTACAAGTTACTCGAGGGCAGGGGCCTCGCCCCTTTTATTTTTGTCTCCTAAAACCCAATAATTTGTGTGTCAAATGAAGGCGTAAAGAATGTGAGTTTGAATTAACATCTCCAGTGTAGCTTACTTCCAATTTTAAAAGTCTTCCCCTACCGAATAGAAACATTGTACGACATTACATCTTACGGCGTCTGTGTCCTATAGTGAGGACACATAACTTATTCTTCAGCACGCAGGAGGTGCCCGGCAAGTATTTGTTGTGTTATTACGACCGAGTCTTTAAAAAGTTCTAAAAGTAGGGGCAAGACGGCAACAGTGGAAGGGCGGAAGGGAGTTTCCTCAGCTGGTTTGGTAGAGGTGGGTAAGTCTGACCGGATTCTCAATGATCTTTGAACGCATCCTTACTTTCTCACTACCACTTCTGCCAATTCCACCGGCAGGCAGGCAAGCTGCAATAATGATGCGTCCAACAAGAGGGGAGCCCAAGAGCCAGGTTTTTTTTGTTTTTTTTGTTTTTTTTCCCAAATAGGAATTGAGAACAAGAGGTCTGGATATCCCCTCCCCAACCCTGATTTCTTTTACCCCCCCAGTGGCTTTTGCCTGGAGTACAAAACGACCATGGCATTTTCTAAGACTTCTGTTCTGTCCTCACAGGTCTGACTCTGTACTTTAAGGATGTCCAAGGCAGGAAGTCCAAAGGCAGAAACCACCTCTGAGGAATATCCCCACACAGAATCCAGGGAAAAGAAAATAGATCTTAACATGGTCCTGAAGCCAGAGGATCAGCTGAGGCCGCAGGCAGGAGCCTTCCTGGGTGGTTTCTCGAAGGAGGAGGCACCGCTCGGAGACAGCTGTTCTCTGCATGCCACACGGTGGGTGCACAGGGCGTTTGAAACGGAAAGTGAGGTCCCGTGGAGCTAGGTACGCTCACAATTTGCACTGGGACCTTAATGAAAATTCTAGCGGGAGTGATCGCACCCCACTTCTAAAGCCCCTCTGCGTACAGGCAAGTGTGTGAAGTCGGCAGCCAAGGAGAAGGAAGCGACAGCCATCTTTCCAGACCTCTGAAATCCGGATGACATCAGAAAGGGTGATTTAATTCCAAGGTGCACCAACGGGCTATTCACACAGAGGGAGGGAAAAAAGAATTTATATCCCTTTCATATATAAAAGGAAACAGATGTGATTTTCTTTACAAAAGAGCATTTCATTAAAAAAAAAAAAAAAAGAGGCGAGGCGAGGCAGAGTTAACATAACCATTATTCTCCATCTCAGGAAAAGCAAATCCTGTTTGCCTGTCATTATAGAAGGTAGCAAAATCCTTTCATCCAGTGATTAGTTGTAAACATTCCGCCGCCTTCTGGGAGCAGGCCTCTGTTTCCCATCTTACACCGAAGCCATTTTCTTAGACTAATGTTTTATACACACAGCTCAGATACAATGCAAACTCCCGGTACCCCAAAGGCAACGGGGCATTCGTTTATACTAAATCAGAAGTGTCACCCTTGGCAACCTGCAGCAGTGAAACATTTATTCAGTCTTGCATTCCTGGCACTTAGAATTATTTCTTTCATGCCTGATAGCCAAATTACAATATGGCAGGTTTCCCTGGAGCGATAGGATCATTAGTGCCAGCTCACAACATACTTTCAACTGATATGGCATTTCATGTACAGCTGCCAATCAAAAAATGGGATATGCAAATGAGGATGGGAGCCCTGGTGTACAATTCCTGTACCGCGAGCTCCTCACAGATTTCCTTAATGACTGGCAGTCATTCCGCTGAGTGGAAGAAGTGGAAAGAACACAGAGGAAAATTCCCCCAGGAAGCTGGTTGCAAGAGCCAGAAGTTTTTACGTTTGATTTCCATATTTATTCTCTTTCTTCCCCCCCCCCCCCCCCGTGTGTTTCTAAACAGTGGGCCTAAAAATACTGGGGCAAGGCTTGTGATACAAGTATAGAGCCTTGTCATTGCGACTGGGTCTGACGCCACGCGGAGACATGCGCTGTGGGTTCCATCAGAATACGGGACAGCGGGTCCAGCCTGCGCCAGAGGCGAAAAGGCAGGGTCACGTCGGGGCTGGAGGGCACGGTGCATGGAACGCCCTCCGAGGACGCGGCTGCCGCTCCGCGGAGGGGGCGGGGCGTCCCCGCTGAGCCCGGTGGGACTGGCCGCTGCTCGCCTCTCCTGCTTGTCTGGACCACCCTTCAGTTTTGCTCTCTCGATTGTAGACTCCGGAGCTTTCTTTCTGAAATTGCGGACGTTCCAAGCTCCTTCCTGCCTGAGGCAGGGACTGGGCTCTGTTGCTCCTAGTTATCCCCAGAACCAGCCCAGTGCCCGAGGAGGAGGTGAATCTAACTGAGTAAGCGAGAGATGCTCCCCGGGAACCAGTAATCGCCTAACTCTGCTTGGGGACCCTGGATTAGAGCTCAGGATCTTCTGGTGACCTTAAGACAGCTCTGTGGTGACAGGGGGACAAGTAAAATATTAAGGATGAGTTGTGAGAAGGGCTTGTCAGGCCCCCGAACGGAGGACGGCGCCTCCACGCTCCCCTCGCCGTTAGGTGCGGGGCTGCCCCTCGCCGCGCTGGGGCTGCGGTCGGCTTTTCTACGCCGAGGACCCCGGAATGCTCCCTGGGAGTACGTCACCCTCACACGCTAACTACCCTTTCTCATCTTGTGGGGGGTGAACTTACCTACTTAGCCAGGGTGTGTGTGCAAGACTAACTTCTGAGGTTTCCTGTATTTTTTTTTTTTTACTGAGAAGCTGGACACTCAGAAGGCAGTCACATGACATTCCAAAGCGATGAAGGTCCCTTTTCAGAAACGGTTACCTCCTTTCTGCTTCCTCTTTCCACATTGTTACTATTACACATGGAATACTTTTCCTGAATAACAGGATCTAGATTGATTCCTTTTTTTAAAAAAAATGGACAAATATAATGCCATTTAACTGTAATTTATACATAACCTCTATTTATGTCTAAAAAAATGGATTTGAGGATGCTGAGGGATGCAGATACCACACGGCTCATCACTGCATTATCTTATTTTCTGGTCAGGGCGTGTTTTTACTTATAACTGGGTGAAATAGGCATCAGAGTAATTTTATAATATTGAACACAGGCCCAGAGAGGTCAGTCTCCTCTGCTGAAGCCACACAGCTGGGAAGTGGCAAGGCTGGGACTAGTCAGTACTAGTGATGGCAGATCTGGCACACAGTTCCCAGCTACTGCTCCGGCAGGATCTCGGGGGTATCAGAAGAGGGAAACCGTAAAGGAAGGATATGGACTCTCCACCAAAAGATAAAATTGTTAAAAATGCTATATTCCCATCTTAATTTGATTTAAGTAAATATGGCTGCATGTGGCTAGATGTGGATGGCTTTATTCACAAAGCAGTTCTGGGACTGCATGTTGGCTTTCCTTCTTTCTGGGGTTTCCAGCCCTGGTCCAGTCTCTCGCCTGCAGTAATAAATGTCTCCCCCTCCCCCTTTTGTCCCTTCCTGCTATTTGTCTGTAAGCAAGAGCTGGCGCCCAGCTCCCAAATGTGTGCTCCCGACATAAATTTCCCTGTATTTCTGGAAGAAGTTCCTCCATCTCACAGCTCCACGGGGAATCTGGTTGACTCTCACACCTCCCCTTGGCCAAGGTCACGGGAGCCTTCCCAGGGGCACCATGCTGACTGGCTCAGATTTCCAATATAGCAAAAGGATGAAATGCAGAGTCCCAGGTGGAATTCCCCTGTCACCCTGAGGAGTGTTCTGGGAGCGCCTCAAATTGCAAATGTCAGATCTGACTTCTTTAGGAAGCCTAAGTTTTTCAGTTACCTCCTGAAATTATATTAAGGGAACGGCTAATCATTTATCACGGTATACCTCCAGAACTGAAATAACTAGCAAGCTTAAATAAATGAGGTATTGAGGAGGAAATGGGAATAGTGCATGGCTTTTTTTTTTTTTTTTTTTTTGGTAAGTAATACTCAAACGGTTATAAAATAAAAGTCATAGAGATTCATCCGCCCACACTGAACTTCGAGGGTACATGCCAGGATTAGGGCTGTACTCAGGCTGATTGCAAACTATACGTAAAAGGATGACTAACATTTGTGTAGTCGTTTTAGTATATAAAGCATTTTCATAGATAGTCTCTCAAAAGCCCTGTAAAGTAGGGTTTAGCATCCCATTTTACAAGGGAACTGCTGAGAAAGCAGCAGTGACTTGCCCAAGGTCATAGAACTAGGAGGTGAAGCCCTGTCTTGAACTTAAACTGTAGAACTTGGTCCTTCCCCTCATGCCAGGCCCTGGGAGTTTTGGGTTGGGGGGGGGGTCATATATGTAGTTACTATGAGTTTTGTGTGACTGGATGGTTTGAGTCTCTGCAGATATTACCCAGACAGAACTGCATTCTTTAAGGTATTTTTTTTCCCTCCATATGTAATGAGGGCTCAGAGAAAGAATTAAATCAATTTATAGAATAAAAATGAAGCAGATTATATATTTCACGCATTGGAGTTTGTACTCTGTGAAAACTGTACCCACCATATGCATTTAATTGTTTGTTTCTCCCACCAAAGAGCAAGCATATTGCATGGCAGTTAGTAGGGAGTCAAAAAATATTTGTTAAAGAAAGAAAGAAAAAGGAAGGAAGGAAGGAAGGATGGATTGATTCACGATGTCAGTACAAGTTGGATCATCAGAGAAAATTATATTAGGGATGATGGGCTTTTACTGGCAAACAAATGAGTTCATTTTGTACCTTTTGTTATGCGGCATCTATCAAATACAGTTGGCCTTTGTCAATCACAGGTTTAACATTTACAGTTTTAGGTATTTAGGGACAACCTTGAATGTCGGTGACGTGCCACCATTTGTGACTTAGTTGCAGCTCATTTGTGAATTTGGCAGAGAGTGAGCCAGGTTTTATGGGAAAGAGCAAGCCCCCAACGCCAGTGATGGGCCTGGAGGATCACCCAGCATGTGCATCTCAGACGGCCGGGCCTCTGCGGTCCTCTGTTCATCCTCACGTGTGTGACTCTGGAAGCACGAAAGCATTGCTCCTTTGTGAAAATGACTGCCCTAGGGAAGCCAACCGCTACAGTGAGCAGTGGTGGCTAAGAGACAGTGAAAGGTCTAAAAAGTGATGATTCTAAGCCGAGAAATCAAAGACTGGTGGAGGGGATTTTGTGCGGTAGGTATCCTTAAAGGTTTTGCCACCTATCTTTTGAATAATCAAGGATTTACTATGTACCAATTCTCTCTGAAGAAGAACAAAGAGGAATTGAGCTGTTTCAGCCTTGGTATTTTATACACATTGTCAGCATTCTCTGATTTAATCATTAATCAGAAGTGAGAATCATTATCCTCATTTTACAGATGACACAACCAAGCCTTAGTGAATCAATAGTCACACACAATCTCATAGATGCTGAATGCTGGATGCTGGATTAGAACCATGAACACAAGAGACTGCACAGGATGAGCTTGAAACAGAATCCGAATTGGTGAGACCAGCATTGTCATCACTATAGTATCTCTTTTATTAAAAATATTTCCTAGTTATTTGGGATAGAGAGGATTCCCTAAGAAAACTAATAGTAATATAATAATAATATCGATAGTCATTATTATCAAAAAATAGAAGGGCACACCAGTGCCATTCTGTTGAACTGTCATGTAAACAGTCCCTCTGAAGTCTTCAGAAAAGAGGTTACCTCCTTGTCCAGTTAAGTGTTGGCAGTGAAGGTTATTTTTTCAAGAATCTTATAACCAAATGAACCAACTGGATAATTAACCTGGATAATCTAAGCTTGAAAAGTGCATTCTGCATCCTCACCCTCCACTCCCGTTGCTGTTTTCATTGGATTTTAATAAAGGAAGGATGTGGGCTCCTCTTCTGCACTCTGTGTTAGAAACAGTCACAGATCTGCACAGAACAGGGCTTCACAACCCTCAGCCATTTGGAAAACAACCTTCATGAATTTTACCACGTCTGAAACTTATCCCTGTGTTCAATTATTTGCTTAAAATTTTTTTTGGAAAAAATTAACATACGTTTAAGAAACTTCACCTCGTTCTAAGAAACAATTCATAATATCATGGATACATGCGAGGTATTTTTATTTAATGATACAAAGCAGTACGTCATTGCTAAACAAAATCCACCCCCAACAGATATTACCTAAAATCACCTCTATTGCAGATAGTAGTAAAAGTCCTGCATTTTTGGAAACACTGGTATGGAAGAATTGATCAAATTTTAGTAAACCTTTCATAATGCACACACACACGCAATACACACACACAGACACTATCAACCTTCAAGGTGGGCTTTCCTTGACGTTGGTGACATTGAATTACTTTCACTGGGTAAACAGACTCAGAGTACGCTGTCCAGGTTGGGAACCAGTTTCTCAAAACTAGTTTTCGCCAGGCCAAAACTTTTTGCTACGTCCTTTTCCAGTGGTTTGATACATTTTCAACATCACAGCAACCTTTCCACTCTGGCTGATGACTTCCACGAGGGAAATCTGTGGCAAGATTGTAAAGACTCCGGAAGGAAGAGGATTTTAACCACAGATGCCTTTTGGTAATTATTAACTAGCAAGCCCCTTGGAAGAAGGCCATTTTCCCCCCACAGACTCTTGGGGTTGTTTTGACTTTTACCCCCCATGGTGTCAAAGGTGTCCCTTAGAAACTTTCCCATTTGATTTAATTGCTGTTTAATTCCTAAAACATTGCTTAGATTAGACATCGTGATTTATGCCACCATCGCTCTTCTCTTGGCGAAGACATCCCAAGAGACTGTCCACTCCTAATTGCCTGACTTTAAACAAGCGCATCTCTTCCGCGCCGTGAGCTTCCGACCCTGCTTAGGAGTCTCTGAAATACTATATCCTGGAGTCTGTGTCAGGTTACTTTCCGCCACTCAAAATTAACCTAATAATTTGAATGACAACTTAATTTACTTGCTCACTTTGTTTATTGAGGGCCTTTTATGTAGCAAGGGCTGTCTAGGTAAAAGAGATTAAAAAAAGCGAAACAGACAAAATAAGCAAAAAAAATCACCTGGTACCTGTCTTCACCAGGTGGTTAATCCAGGGTTTGAAAAGCCAGGGTGGGATGGAAAACATCGAATCCAGTGTTTCCCAAGAAAGAATAGTTTGTTTATTTTGTCACAATTTTTCCATATTATTGATCATCTCTAATGTTATTTTTCTTTAGTAATTTTATTTATATCAACTCACTTAAACATGTCATTATATTCTTTAGCTTGTCTTATGCAGGGTCTGTGAAGTAATAGGTTCCATGTGGCAGTTATATCTTCAAAACACATATTAAAATAAATTTTATAATAAGTAAATGGACCATTCAAATAAAAAGTAGTCATTAATCATACGACCTGAATGATTTTCACTTATTACCAGAGGCCCTCATTTTACATGTTGGAAAATGCTGACTTGATTTTCAAACGCATTAACTGAACTCTCCTCACGAGAAAAGGACTAAAACAGGGTTTAACTTTGTTGCGAATGTTCAGAGTTTACACCAAAACAGGGAGAAAACCTGTTGGGACTTTGCAAATTCAGTATGAATCTGAAGAGTTTTTTTTTTTTTTTTTTCTGGTTTCTAGCTTCAGCTTTGGGAGATTTTGAGTGAAACTTTCCTTGGCTAATTTTTTTCCTTAATCTTCTTTCCCTGCATTCTGTCCTATTATTTTAATCTTTTAGGCAGAATCGCCCCGTGAAAGCTGGCTTTTCTCTCAAGTATTCTGTCTTCACTTTTCCCTCAGCACAGAGACTGTTTATCAGGGAGGCTGTCGTCTAGGCCAGAAGTGGGCAAACTGTGGCCCATGGGATTTGGCCAGTAGCCTATTTTTGTAAATAAAGTTTTACTGGAGCAAAAACCCACCCACTCGTTCACGTCTTGTCTGTGGCTGAAATGCCAGAGATGAGTAGTTGCAACAGAGAAAACGTGAGGCCAGCAAAGCCTAAGACATTTACTATCCACCCCTTTACAGAACAAGCTTGCGGACCTGTGCTAATCAGTAGGTTCTGACAAAGAAGGAAGAGACAAGCAGTAATCCTGCTTCCAAGGTACTGGGAGAGCTCTATGTGTTTGGGAATTTTTAGGAGGAGGAGAACGATTGGGGAACAAGAGGTTGCAGGACTTCCCAAGATGCTAAGGTTCTGCAGGAAGATGGCAAAATCACTGCAGGAGGCCCTCAAGACAAATGAGGATCTTTGAACTGGAGTTTCATTCACAGGCTCGCTCCTCCTTCTCTGTAGTGTCCTGTGGGGTGCTTTGCTGATGTGAAGGGCGTAAGGGTAACACTCTTGAAAGGGATTATAAAACGTGATACCATGAGAACCAGGTCTTGACTTACACAAGCCTTATTCAAAATATATATCTTTGATCTAGACTTGCAATGACTCCTTGTCTGCTTCCACAGGGCCCAACATATTTTGCTGTCAGTCATGTCCGCCGTGATTATGTGAGGCACACTGACTTGTGGCATCTTTGGAGGAATAAAGATGGTCACAAATTCCGTGCTATTCTTGCCATTAAAAGGAGTCCACTTCCACTGTTTTGGAATCTGGCCCAGGCCTGTGACCCACTTTGAGTAATGTGCAACAGAAGTGACTTCCAAGTAGGTCATAAAACTGTGCAACTTCTGTGGGTCTCTTAGAGTGTGGGTCCCCTGGAAAGTCAGTGCCATCTGGGAAGTCTGACCACCCTGATATATCTCCATGGCATGAGCAAGCTAAACTAGCCGTATGGGGAAACGGGAGAGAGAGAGAGAGAAATAGAGAGACTCAGCTAGCACCCAGCTGCTCTAACCATCCCAGCTGAGATCCAGGTGTGGAGAAATCTATAACCATCTTGGATTTTCAACCCAGTAAAGCCTCCAGGTGACTCTAGCCCCAGCTGTCATCGGACTACAATTGCATGAGAGACCCCCAGTGAGAACCCCAAGCAGAGTCGGGTCAACTCCTCGAACTGTGAGAGACAACAATACATTATTTTGTGAACCATTAAGGTTTGGGCAGGTTTGTTACGCAGCACAGGGTAACTTGAACAGCGTATCCTTGCCGCCCTGAGGTCCTAAGGAGTCAGAGAAAGATGGCAGATCTGCTAGTGGTGCCAGCAGTAATCCCAACACACAGCATCATCTCTCCAGCCCAATTTAACACCACCCTTCCTACCGCTGACTGTTAGGATGACCCATTCATCTTGGTTTGCCAGGACTTTCTCAGTTGTAGCATCAAAAGTCCCCCTGTCCTGGGGATCCCCTTGGCCTGGAGCAAACCAGGACGATTGGTCCCCTGACTTGCTACACATTAGCCACAGTGACCTTCTTTCTCTTCTTTAAACACATCGAGTTTCTTCGAGCCTTGGAGGTGCAGCACATACTGGAATCCTTTCTTCTTTGGCTGACTCCCCTCCTTCTTCCTCGTTTTCCCAGGGGACAATTGTCCAACTTTGAAGACCAGGTAACGAGACTCTGACGACACTTGGTGCCTCTTCGTTGCACTAAACACAGTCCCCGATGGTGTGTATATCTGTCTGGCGGAGCTCCTCTCCGCTGCCGGGTGTGAGACTCAAGCCTGTGAGGGTTGTGCTCGTTCTTGTTGCTGTTGCCCTATCAGTGTTGGGCTTAGGAGGTGCTCGATAAACAAACAAACAAACAAACAAAAATGAACAAATGAAGGCAAACGGGCCAAGCTGGTTAGTAGCCAGAACCACAGTTTGTGTCTCAGGTGGAGGGAACGGTGTGACGATTGAGAACTTCTCAAATCCTTTTAGCTAGGAGGCGGTGGCCGGACTTGACCCAGGTCCCGCAGCCAGGGCAGGAAACACGGTCCCGGTGCACCAGAGTCTTTCTCAATCTCTCTAATGAGGGCAAAGGGCAGCCTACAGCTGGCTAATGTCCTATCTGATGGTCTTGATGCCACGGGGAGGGAAGGACCCACAGGGATCCTTCCTGGTGGGAAAGATGGTAAAACCAGCCGCGCTGTGGCTCCGGAAATTGCTCGCCTGTGTGCTCTGCCTCCTGCTCCTCCTCAGAAGGTTAAAAAGAGACAGAAATGCTGGGATGACGAATGGGAGCTTATAGAAAGATTTATTGGACAATTATCAATGTTTTTCCTCACTCAGCTTTCCTTTAGTAAGTCATTATTTCATTTGGGGACTAAGTACCACTCATATCAGCCCTCAGATTTTGTCATTTCATCTCCGTGCTTTATGCTGTTTTGTCGCCTTGATTTGTAGATGTATATGGACTGTGGATTGGAAGAATTTCTCACCAACTGAATTTAAGTTTTATTCTCCTGTCATTTTCATATGCATGCAGAGAAGATTTGATATGATTCTGTGTTTTTCAAACTGCAATCATTCATAAGCTACCTTCATAATATTTTTTGCCACATTCCAGAACCTATTTAATTGTTATTTTCTCAGTACTTTAAAAATTGACCAGTTTTTTTTTTTTTTAAGTTAGTCTCACCCCTAGGTCATAATTCATGTTATCATGGGTGGATGGGCTGGTGCGTGTGCGTGTGTGCGTGCACAAATGTGTGCACGTGTGTGCATGTACGTATACAATTCTCAGTGAAATAGATGCCTTAAAGTCATAATTAAAATGATGCCCATCAAAGCCATAATTTCATGAATTACGACTTGGGATAAAGCTATGTTACAAAGTCTTTTTTTTTTTTTTTCAATTTAAAATAATCCTACCAGTCTATGTAGTACATATATTGCATTTTGGAAAACAGTGATATAATCCAAGGTGCTCTGTTCCCTTTTAATAGGAAGCCAACTCGGAATTCCTAGTGTACAGGTAACCTGCGGCCCAGGATGAATCTTATCCAGGTTTCACCTGGACCCCACCCAGATCCTGGCTCCAGGAGCCTGGTGCTGTTGACCTGTGGCTCTGATTTTGTAAAGACCTCACTCACAGAATCTTAGATGCATCCTTAATTTCTTGCTTTCTCTAAGATTTCACCATCAGCCAAACCATCAGCAAATCCTGTTGACTCAACTTAATGTCCCGAATCCCACTATTTCTCCTGACTTCCACCCTCCTTTAAGTCATCGCCATCTCTCTTTGGGTTGACTACATTGTCCTCTTAACTGGTGTCCTCATTTCCACTGGATTAAAAACACAAGAGGAAGAAAGCCATTTCTAGTCCATTATGATGTACTGCATGCAAATACTCTCATTAGGGAAATAAGAAGAAAGACAATTTAAATATTTAAAACACTTGGAACACAAATGATAGAATAAAAAAGACCAAAATGATTGGATGGCCTCATAATAACATCTCAGGTCAAAATCAGATAGCTCCTTGGAAAATTCCACTGAACGTGTTTTCCTCACAATTTGTCATCCCCCTTGGACACAGCATATGGGGTGATCTTAAATTGATATGATATAAGAATAAATACCAAACCAGTCAAAGAAGTCAGTAAATGTTCAGAATTATAGAAAACCAAAGAAATGGGCTCTAATTGCATCGTTATCTAATCTCTACTTTTGAATACCACTGCTAAGAATGGACTCACTCATCTTATGTCATTTTCTTTTCTTGTGAACTTTTCCATTTTCTCCCAAGAACAAGACATCCATATTTTAGGGCCTGCTGTATTTTGTCGTGCAAAGCAGTAAAAAGACTCATCAGAAATGTGATGGAAAGGAAACTCATAAAGAGCTGGAGTCAGAAAAGGCCATAAAGGAATATGATTGGAAAAGGCATGGGACGCTTTTCTTCAAGCTCTTTATTCACTGGGACAAAGAAAGTGAGGAAGTGGTTTGGTTTTCTTCCACTGAATGCTCTGTATCATGATTTCTGTGGGTAGTTTTTCAGAGGGGTCCACTGGAGCTTGAAGCCTACAAGTCAGGAGGTTTCGAGCTTAAAAATGGCAGAGGAAATAAAGCCCCATTTCTCTTGAAATATTTTGCCACTAATCCCATGTTCAAGTTGACGCTGGACTTTAAATTGGTGTGGATGTTTGGAAGTTGATACAAGCGTCTTCAGGACGTAGCTGGGTGGAAAGATGAGCAAGGAGTCTTGCAGAGAGCTAGAAAAGCCAGACTCGCAGAGTCGGGCAGATGGATGGGAGCTTGCTGGTCCCAGAATCTGTACTGGGTTGAATAGAGTTGCCCGCAAAGTCATGATCATTGTATTCGGGTGGACCAATCCAATGACAGGTGTGCTTACAAGGACAGGAGAGGACACGGGCACACACAGATAGATGGAGGGAGAGGCTGAGAGATGCAACTGCAAGCCAAGGAACACCGGGAGTTGCCGGGAGTTACCAGAAAGCTCAGAAGAGGCAGGGAAGGACCCTTCCCTAGAGCCTTCCAGGGGAGCGCATCCCTGCTGACACCTTGATTTCAAACTTCTACCTTCCAGAACTGTCAGAGAATAAGTTTCTGTGGTTTCATGCCAGCCACTGTGTGGTACTTTGTACGACAGCCCTGAAAAATCATGCAACACAGTTCGAAGAACAGAGTGTGCCTGACCTGACCTAGGTCTTAGGGCCAGGACAAGCCCCTTTAGAAATCCAGACCAACTTTCTTCCATTTATTGCTCACTTCCTGGAGAGATGGACATCCTAAACTTTACAGGGCAGGTTTTTTTTGTTGTTGTTGTTTTTTAATCATATTGTGGTCCCTGGACTTTTAGGCCAGAATCTTCATCCTGAAGATTTCCCAGTAGAAGCTATACTCATCTGTAGTGGGTTGAACTGAGTCCCCCTAAAAGTTATGTTCAAGTCCTAACTGGTGGTACCTTTGAGTGTGACCTTGTTGGGGAATAGGGTCTTTGCAGACGTAATCAGGTGAAGATGAGGTCACACTAGATTAGGGTGGGTGATATGAATGACAGGTGACCTTACAAGCAGAGGAGATGCAGAGACTCATGGAGAAAAAGGCCATGCAGAGGAGAAGGCCGAGGTTGGAGTGGTGTAGCTACAAGACAGAGACTGCCAAGGACTGCTGGGAGCTGGGAGAGGAAGGGAAGACCCTCCCCCGGAGCCCTCAGAGGGAGCAAGGCCTGGCCGACACCTTGATTTTAAACTTCTGGCCTCCAAAACTGGGACAGGATAGATTTCTGCTGTTTTAAGCCACCCAGTTTGTGGTAATTTACCACGGGAGCCCTGGGGCACTGATACACCATCCCCCAGCCAAACCCATCCCACACGTGTGTTTTGTGGGCTCACACAGTGTTGCTCGTTTTTAAATCTAAATAGTTGCTAATATTTACAAACAGAGATTTCACATAAAAACTATGATTTCTGTTTTTTTCCTTGAAAACTCCAAGGAGGCAAGAGGAAGTCTAGGATTTCCTCCCCACGTGGTGCGCATGGAGCTGAGCAGAGCCGCCCCTTTGTAAAGGTCTGCGTGGTCCGGCTCTGGGGTCCTGCCTCTCCTCAGGGCCGGGCTGGCTTGACCGGTTTACTCTCTCTGCTTTCTAGTCTACCTGCTTGCTTTCTTTGTCCTTATGCCCTTCATTGACTCAAGATTCTTTTAAACTGCGCTCCTCGTTTTAAGAGTGCAGAAAAGTGAAAGCCAGAAATAGAAGCTCCGCACCTCGCATCACAAAGCGTGTCTGAGACAGAGGAGGCCCGGGGTCCGGCGCGTCCTGCGGTGCCCTGCCGCTCCCACCTACAGAATGCCACAAGATGTTTCCCGGAGCAGACAGCCCAGACTTCTAGATTTCACACACCAGCTTTAAAAGACTTCAAGGAATTGACAAAGAGTTTCCCACATTTTATTTTGCCAAGAAAGAAGGTTTAAAAAAAAAAATAGAACACTGCCATTACCATCGTTTCCTTTAAAAAAGGTGATTTTATCACCAACAAAGCAGGAAACACACAAGCTCAGAGTAAAAATTAAAACCGTGTTGGCTCGAACAGGCTGTTCACGACGCTCCCTGAAACCTCCCCTCCTTCCTTCCTTCCTCGCTCCCACGCTCGCTCTGCCCCGCACACTGGCTTCCTCGCTGCTCTTTGAAAGCATGAGGTCACTCCTGCCGCAGGGACCACGCGTTCACTGCTCCCCGTCTCCGATGCACGCTTGCCCGACGTCTTGGAGGCTTACTTCTTCCAATCACCCAAGTCTCTACAAATGTCACCTCCTCAGCGTGGGCTTCCCTCGCTTGCTTGCACCCTCTGTGCTTCTGTGCCTGGTTTTCTTTGGACTCTGACTACGACCTGCATTGTCCATGTGTATTCATTTGTTCGCACTCTAATGAGAACTGCAGGGGAGCAAAGACTCTGTTTCCATCAACGCCTAGAACAGTGCCGGGCACAAGAAGATGCTGAATAAGTTGTATTGAATTGGATCAAATACAGTACAATACACTACAGTGACTAAATTTCACTTGTTCAAAAGCCCCCAATATCATCTTCATTTCCCCTCATGTTGCTGGGGACAGGCGAAAGTGTTATCCCATATTGTTACTGCTTTGGGGCTTGACTCTTGGCTAACACTGTGGTGATAAGATTTCCCTTGGGTGATATTTTGGTTTGGTTTAGCAGTAATCATTTTGCTTAAAAATCTTCTAGCCTTTAACTCCTCAACCTCCCCTAAAAGAACCCCACCTCCAATCAAAAAGCATGCGAACCAAAACAACAATCATCAAACAAATCACTGGGCAGCAATCCTTTGGGGGCCTCTGTAAGCTTCTGTAATGACCCTCTGTCCCAGCGCAGGGAGAAAACCAGGGCACGAGTCCAAAGTTTGCACATCACCTACTAACAGGTGCGCAGGAGCTCTGCATCCGTGTTCATCATTTTTTCATATCTGAAGTTCACGAAACAATAAAAATAAATAGATTTGTCTTTGGTTTTCATTTCAAGTCATCGGCTTGTCAGAAAAAAAAGAAGAAAGAAGAACCGTAACTTTATTCTCAGCAGTGCTTCCCATCTCAGGATTGTCACGCAAAGTAACTGTATGGAAAGCCGGTCTAATTTGGAGGAAGGAGAAGAACATGCTTGCAGAATTAGCAAAATTCTGAGTTGTCTGGCATTTGGAAAGGGAGCTGCTCTCAAGCACCAGGTAAGGGCATGGGCCGTGGAGCCAGATCCACGTTTGTACGTCCCTGATCCGGTCTTGTGGTCCAGGTCATCCGTCTGCAAAGCAGAGCTGACAACAGTGGGGCCTCATGGAGTTGTTGCCAGCATTGAATGAAATCATACATGGAAATCGCCTAGCTTAGAGTAAGAACTGAATGTTGACGTCTATGGTTGTTATTTGAAAAGATACGTGTTTCTGTTACTCTCAAGAAAGGGCAATAACATAAGCTATTGACCAAAAGGGGGAAACAGGGAACAGCGTCTGGTGTATCAGCTCCACCTTAATAATGACACACCTAACACGACGGGTCCCTCCTCCTTGCCATGCCCTTGCCGTAGCCTCTCTCATCTAACAGTTACACCAGCCCTGTGAAGGAAGGCCTATTCAGAGGAGAAAACGGACCGGCAGAAGCTGAGTCATTTTCCACAAAGGTGGCGAGAGGTAGAGCTGGCACTAGATCCCAAGCAGTTGAATTCAGCACCGAAACGTTCATTATCATGCTTGGAATCAACCCACGTGTTTGCACGCAAAAAAGGGCAGAACTATTTTTAGAGGATTTATTTCCTTAAACGGGCTAAATGTCTTATTACTTAACTTTCATGACAGACAGACAGACATAAGGCCAGACAGGAAGACAATAACGTATCAACTCTACAGGAGAAATCTCGGTGTAACTGTGACATTGCTCAGTTCCCAGTCAACGTTCTCTGTGTAGAAACCCCCACTTGCAAAGCCCTGGACACGACAAGCCCTCCAAAAGCAGGTGGAGTGGCGAACTAGGGAGAGGGCAGCGCGGAAACCCTGCTGTGTGTGCTTCAGGGCTGCACACCGAACGAACCAGCTACAGGCCCCGATTGGGAGCGCTGTTGACAACCCCCTGTCCCCTGTGCCCGCGGCACGCCAGGAGCCTATGGTTAAGAGCCAATTTGGCCACTTAGGAGAATACTTTTGAACCAGAAGTCAGGCCAATTGTTTTTCCCCAAACATCACTCTTCATGACAAAAGCACCCTTCATTCTCTGGCCTTGGCTTCTTCAGGAGCCAGAGAAATACAAACACGTTCAAGGACAAAGATTTTTCTCGACTTGAGGAGTAGGGGCACCTTTAGTAATGGGCGAACTAATTACCCCTCGTGTTTCAGGGAGGGTTTCTGCACACTTGCATTGTTGCTCTTGGCACGTGGGGCCGGCATCCTGGAGGGGGGCCGTTAACGCCTTCGTGCTTTACAAAGAACATCTCTTTCCTGAAACCCGAGCTGTCCCGGGCCACAGCAGGATGACAGAGGACTTGGCCGTGGCTGTGGAAATGGAGCCATTAGAAGTAATCAGGCCTTTGCCCAAATAGTGGCTTGGATGAGAGAGGGTGGGAAGCCTCCTGCTGGAAGCTCTGCTGGGGTTGGCAGTCGCATCCTGGGAGCGTGGGCACGGCTCTGCCAAGGCAGCGCCCCTGTGCCAAGGCCTGAAGCTCCATGAGCCAGTACGGCTTTTCTATTTGGGGTTTTCCCACCGGGATCTCCAGCTACACGCCATTCCCAAGTGTTGGAGGAAAGAAAAATCACAAACTTCCCCATCAAGTACTGACACTTCAAGGAGCTGCTTCCAACATTCTGGATATTTGGGGAAGGGGGCGAAAACACACGAGGCCAGATAATCCTCATTTATGGCCTGTTTGCTCTCTGCCTTCCCCCGCCCCTCTTCCCTTCCCATCCTGCAGGCTCAGGGGAGATTTGGGGCAGGGTGTAAACGACAGGCCACCTGCATCACTTCCTGGGTTTTGTTTTAAAAATACTATGAAGAAAGGAAAGTTTGAACATCCTAACGTTGCCAAGAACTTTGCCCCGCTGGCTGGCAGCCCTCTACAGAGATGACAAATCCCCAGGCTTTCCTTGGAAGGCCAGAAGATCTTGCAAGTCTGGGCTTTGCCTTCTGACATGGTGATATTTGCTGAGTGGAAGTACCGTCTGCGGGGTGGACCCTCTCTGGCCCTCCACCGTGCCCACCGCTCCTGGAGCAGCGAGCCAGACCCCAGGCCTCAGGGCCGAGTGTCTTTGCTATTTAACTCTCTTGAGCGACATCTTCCCCGACCTGCCATTAAAAAAAAATCAACACCCTCACCTCCAGCCCCCTTCTTTCTCTTCCCTGCTTTATTTTTCTCTATAGTGCCTTTTACATTTCCTAGAATCCACATGCTATGTATGTGTTTATTATCAGCCTCTCCCAACTTGATGAGGGAAATGATTTTGCCTGTTTTGTTCACCGCTGTGTGTCGAGTGCCTGACACAGAGTAGGTGCTCAGTAAATATTTGTTGAATGAAAGGACAGATGCTCTGTGAATCTATGTTTCTATTGAAAGTGGGAAACCAAAGATGTTTCTAGCTGCGTGACTTTTCCTGCACCCAGACAGCCTTGCTCATTCATGTTATCTGCTTTATTTCTGTGGGTCTGACATGGCAACCCATGGAGGCCAGAGATCTGTTTACAGGGCTGGGTTCTTCACTGCTGGAGAAGGTAAACTGGTGAGGCCACTGTGGGAAACAGTATGGAGGTTTCTCAAAACACTAAAAACAGAACTGCCATATGACCCAGCAATCCCATTCCTGGGTATATACCCAAAAGAAATAAAAACACTAATTTGAAAAGATACGCACCCCAATTTTCATAGCAGCATTGTTTACAATTGACAAGATAAGGAAGAGCCTAAGTGTCCATTCACAGATGAATGGGTGAAGAAGATGTGGTGTATGTATACAATGGAATACTACTCAGCCATAAAAAAGAATGAAATTTTGCCACTTGCAACAACACAGATGGACTTGGAGGCTATTATGCTAAGTGAAATGAGTCAGACAGAGAAATTCAAATACCATATGATATCACTTACAAGTGGAATCTAAAAACAGACAACAAACTAGTGAATATAACGATAAAGAAACAAACTCAGATATAGAGAACAAATTAGCAGTGGGGAGAGGGAAGGACCAGGGGATTTAGAGGTACAAATTACTATATATAAAATAAGCTACAAGGAATATTTTACAGCACAGGGAATATAGCCAATATTTTATAATAACTATAACTGGAGTGTAACCTTTAAAAGTTATAACTCCTATGTGATACACCTGTTACTTATATAATATTGTACATCTGCTACACTGCAATTAAGAAAAGAAGACCGGTCCAGAATCAGGAGAGAATCTCCATCCTGAAAGGGCCACATGTGGGGGTACTCAGTATCCCAGGGACCCTCTCTTGGCATGGTACAGTAGTCCCAGCTTGACAGATCCTGGAACGGCCGCTCTCAATGCTGTCACACACAGTGTCCTCTTTTTCAAACCAATGCATTGGGACAGACTATCTCAGTTTGGGTTCTCTAGAAATTGACCCTGGGACAAAGACATGAGTTTAAGTACCAAATGTGGAAGATGATCCCAGGAGGCGGGAAGGGTGTAGTGAGACAGGGAAGGGCCAGGCGGCAGTTTAGGATGCGCGATCAAGGGAGTTACCGCCAATGGGCAACTCAGGCTCATTCCCACTGGGACCTCGAGGTGGGTCTCATCTGAGGGGTGTGTATTCTCCACCAGCTCGCCATGTGCCATTGGTCAAGGGCTGCTTCAAGGGCAAGGGCAAGGTCCTGAGGCTGTGGTGGCCAGCGGTGGCAGAGGACATCTTTCTATGTATGGGAAGGTGTGCTCCAGGGAGCAGCGGAGTCTGCTAAACACGCCCATTGCAAACTACAGCCCTTTATCTACAATCATGACTTTTTAAAGGACAAATAGAAGGACAACATTTATAATGAAGTATGTATGTCACCATTTAAATACTCGGGCTTGATACACTGGAGTCCATGGTAAAGCAGTCAGATGCCTGCCCTCACGCATAGCAACACTGAACTCAACGGCCACAAATACAGATGGGGACGTGTGTGTTACACCAAAGACATGACCGCCACTCACGGTATTGCCCTTCAGTGTGATGTTTCCATACGTGGAACGAGTCTTGGTTTGGCTAGAACAAAATAGAATCTTTTTTCAATATATATGGTAGTCGCATTCTTGTAAAAATCAGTGTGTTAACACTGTGTGAAGAATGCTTTGTGAGCTTACGTCAAATGGACTTATGGTCTAGGCTCAGAGAATTATAAATGGGTGCTTCACCCATACGAACGTCTAGTGGACATTCAAAAGTCAGATCCCAGACAATGCTTCATGGTGTGGGACTGTCTCATGCACTGCAGGACATCTGACATCTCTGGCCTCTGACCACTAAGTGCCAGTGTCACCTCTAAGTCTTTGTGACTATTGACTCCCCAAAGGAATTTCTGGAAAATCCCCTAGGGGCAGTATCACTCCCACCTACGAACTGCTGATTTAAAGAAAGGGTGGAGGATGGAAACTCCAAGAATGACTGAGACATGATTTCCTATTAACTGAGATGAATGGGGATTTGAAATGAAAAGGAGTTGAGTTACAGGAAAGAGAGCTTTGGTTGGGCAGGTGCCTTTGATTGGGTGGCCAGATTCATACGCACTCCGTGAGCCGAGAGGAACGCTGGAGAATCAGCTGCGTATGACCCACGGTGTTGTCACTGTTTTCTGGAGAACCGTCATTTATCACCAGGGCAATACCTGCCTATTACGTTGCAGGCCTGCGGAAGGTGCTAAAAAATTGTCATTTGTCCTGAAGAACAGTTTCCTGCAAAAGTGTCATTCTTTCTTGAGCCGGCATCTAAATTCAAAGATCCTGGGCTAATGATAGAGGAGTTTGCTCCTCTTCAGGGTGTGTGCACCAGTGCAGAAGAATCTGACAGGTTTGGGGGTGTGTTGTCTTTTTACCTGCCCTGCAGCAGTGACAGTGCGGAAAAGGCCCTTGAACACAGCCGTGCTGGGTGAATCCTGGGGGCCAGGCGGGCAGGGAGGTGCAGTCTATGTGGAGAATTCGGTGCCTGTGGGTTCTCTATGCTTCATTTATTCCAAAGCAAAGCCTGAACCAGCCCTCTAGGGTGAGACAAAGGAGAGGCTTGAGGCAGCTTCTCTGTGCAAAAGACCCATAGGAGCTGAAGGGGAGGAAGATTGGCTACTGGCATTGAACCAGACATACAAATTTCTAACATACATTTTATCACAGCACGAGGGTTAAGAGGGCTGGCTTTGGAGCCAGTCTTGCCACATTTGATATGCAGGTCCATCATTTACAAACTCTGGGTCTTGAATAAAGTGCTTAATCCTTAGCACCTCAGTTTCCCCATCTGAAGAATGGGGATAATGCTAAATTTGGGGCTTTGTAAGGATTAGGTAA
Organism: Camelus ferus; assembly: GCF_009834535.1. Taxonomy (NCBI): domain Eukaryota; kingdom Metazoa; phylum Chordata; class Mammalia; order Artiodactyla; family Camelidae; genus Camelus; species Camelus ferus. Next base: position 7,968,788 of record NC_045714.1, on the reverse strand, counting down.
GGTAATCCACATAAAATCTGAACACAATGCCTAGCACACTGTAAGAATGTTCTAAATGTTGGTATTATTAAAATTGGGACAAAATTACAACTTCTTGGAACAACAAAATATCACTTGTTTGGCATGCTGGGGATAGAACAAACTGTCATTACTACAAGCTTAGTGAATTCAGGACAGTATCTTACCAACTCCTAGGACTCTAGTGGCCAGCACTGTGCTTGATGCAGACTAGAAGTTCAAAAAAAGCTTATGGACTTCGGGTGACAGAGGTAGAAAACTCAGGTCAGGGTACACAGAGTAGGCGCGCCAGGTAAGCACATTCCACCATTCTAGCCCTGAATAAATTACATCTCAGGACACAGAAGGAGATGCTATGTGTTAACAGGCAGCATACATGATTAAGGATAAAATGAGGTGTCTTATTCTAAATTATTTTCTCATTACTATCTTGTGTTTCTAATATATCATATGTATTTATACCATATTTACAAAAATTTCTCCTCTTGTTTTGAAGTCTTGGTTTTCCACCAAGATGCTTCCCTGTCTCAGAGAAACTCAGCAAGGGCTTTAGCATGAACTAAAGTCTACTGAGGTTGCACCCCTTTACGGAGCCAAAGTCAATGTAGGAGTTGGGTGGCTGCCATATTTATTAATCCTTTCATTAGTCCCAGAGCCTGGAGACATCTTGATAATGATGCCTTAAGGATAACTTTCCCCCCACGATGTTTGTTGAGAGACTGGCCAGTGTAGTGACAGAACTGACCAAGGGTTGCATCCTGGCTTTGCTACATGATGTGTGGAATACCACTTAGCACCGCTAGCATCGCATTGTTAGCGTGTGATCTCGCTCCTGGCCTCCTCTCTGACTTTATCTCCTATGTCTCTCCCTGTTCCTCCACCGATCTTTCTGTTCCATCCCCGGGGGCCTTCTTTCTGTCTGTCAGATATACCGAGCACACGGTTCAGAGCCGTTGTGTTTGCTGGCCCTCTGGCCCAGGCCTTCACCACATCAGGCAAATAAAGGCTATAATAACCCGATGTCAGCACAGTTACCTTTTTTGCCAAATTAGTGCCGGCGCAGAGCTAGCGTTGTTGGACTTAACACATGAAAATATGACACGCTCAGTTAAATTTGAATTTCAGATAAACAAGGAATAATATTTTTGTATGTCTCCTGCAGCCCTATTTACAGAAGCAGTTTAATCTTCAGAGATTTTAGAGTTACAGCTAAGTGACTGTGGTCCTATATTATTTCCCCTATTTGACAGGTTAAGGCATAGAGAGGTTAAGTAACTTGGCTCAGATCACACAGCAAGAAAGCAGCAGAGCCAGGTTCTGACTCCAGCCACTCCTGGGCACCTTTATATGAATGAAGGGCTCTGAGGCCGAGCTTCACCTCCAAAGCAGTCTGGTAACTCCTGCTTCATGGAGTTGTTCTCAGGGTCAAAGGAAATGAACATACAAACCACCCAATGCGCAGTAGGCCTGTGGTCGATAGCACCCGTGGATTCAGGCTAAGAGAGCCACCAGGGAAAGATACTACAGAGGGGATACTTTTAACCAGAAAAAAGCATGCCATCTTGGAAAGAGTAGTTAGTGTTTTTTCTTTGTTAGACATATGTCCACCATAGGTATTTGGTTTTTGGTTTGTAAAATAAAAAACAACATTTACAGGATTCTTGGTTTTTAAAACAAAAACATCTAAAGCAGTCCTCTCATAAGGGAAGGAAAAAGGATTTTCTTGCCTGGATCATCTGCCAGCTGAGTGAAGTTTTATTTTTGCTTCATCATATGGCAAAGGGCCATTAAAAAAAAAATCTCTGATGGATGAATGGTTTATACAATTTATTTCTCCAGATAAAGTCCAATTTACCATTTTATTTTAAGCAGAAATTTGGTGAATTTCCCCATCAAATGGGAATGAAAATGAGTTGGAAATGAAAAATATATGAATAGAACTTTTTTCTCCCTGGTTTCAGTTGCTATGGTTCTGTTCCAGCTTACCAGGTTCAGAGACTATATGGAAATGATCTTCAGCAGGTTTTGCCTTTTTCTTTTCTTTTTTTTTGCATAAAGACACAGAAAAGAAAACCATCTCGTATATTAAAAGAATATTAAATAGCAAATGAGAAAATGTTGCTTGTGTCTCACAGCAACAGCCTCTATGTCTTGGGTGCATTACGGCTCTTCAAAGAGACGTGAGTCTGTGGCGGTAAATGTGAAAATGAAACTACACGTCCATCTCTGGTTCTTTCCAGGAAGAGGTTTCCACGGCGAAAAATCCAGACTCCATTTAGAGTAGAATTAATATTTTGTTTTCAAAGGGATGTCTTCTCTTCGCCTCTGTACTCCGTTCTGGGTGCCTACGTCAGTGTATCTTCCATTTGTATGCAACTGCTTGCTCTAAGAATAAACAGTCAGGAGGTCCTCATGTGGGGTCGCCGTGGGAGGGCCGTGGGAGACACAGACATCACTTGTCCGATAGCTCGGAGATCGGGGACTTCGCGCAGCCACGGGGAGGCATACAGAGAAGTCAGCGTCTCAGCAGGCAGGAGCGAGTAAGCCTTTCAGTCTACAGTCAGAGGCCTGCCTTAATTCCTATTATTCTTAAAATGGATAATTCCATTTTCATGGGCATGTAACTATTTTTGAACCCAAACAACTTTCAGAAGATTTTGCACCAGGAGCTAAAAATTTTTATCATTTGCTTTCAGCAGCTTAGAAATTAATTGGGGGTTATTTTAAACAGAATTGAAAACTTGCCTTTAAAAATTTAGTTCTCTTCTAGTTATATATAAGCTCAGGCTATGAGATGATAATAATAACAACAAATGATTCAATAAATTAATTACAGTATTAAACCCAGCAATTAACACGATTTTTAATGGAATAAATACATTTATTTATTAATTATTATTTTTTAAAATTGTCTTTTTACTGGCTCCAATTTCTTTCCTTCCATTCTCTCTTTTTTTAAGTTGAGAAAAAAATTTTTTTTGGTGGGGAGGTAATTAGGTTTATCTATTTAATGGAGATACTGGGGACTGAACCCAGGACCTTGTGCATGCTAGACACGTGCTCTACCACTGAGCTCTACCCTCCCCCCTGAATAAATGTATTTATATTTATTATTATGAATATACTCTGGATGTAGAATATTTTCCTATGTAATAATGATTATTGGAAAGTTCTTATACAACCCAAGTTGGTCTCTGACGCAAAGAGAAATTGAATTTATACAAACTGGTGAAAAATGTCAGAATACATTCATTAGTATAAATTCAGAAAACTATTTTTTTTTTAGGGATTTAAAAAATTATTAGACACAAAGACTCAACTTCAGGTGCCCTTGAGGAAAAACAACACGCCAAAGAAAATCATTTGCTTATCTTTTTTTTTTTTTTTTTTACTTGTTTTCATTTGTCCCTATTTTTTTTTTCCTCTCTCTTTTCTGGAAAGAGTGTTGCCAATGCTAAGATTCTCTATCAATAAATATAGGACAAGAAGCTGAATGATAAGGAAAAAATAGTTCACTGCATCATGTAGCTATTCCCAAACATCAGAATGTGTAGCCACCAGTAAATCAATGAGTTGTGTCCCTTTTAGATTTATGGATCCCTTGAGTATCTGATAAAAGTTGGGAGTTTACGCTCCCAAAATGGACATGCAGAAGAAACTCCATGCTTAGTTCTGTGCTGTTAATTAGAATCAAACTTGGTAACAACCTGAACATTAAACCATAGGCCAATGGTAGATAAAATCTGCATCCCTTCCATGGAATATTTTTGTGCAACCTTTACAAATGAATGTAGAAGAATATTTAATCGCATGGGGAGGATGTTCACAATTTTAGGCCAGGGAAAGTCAACCTACAAAACAATTTGCAGGTATGACTAGTTTTTTCAAAGAAAAAGTTCAGTGATACATATGTGTACACACATATAAATATTTACAAACCAAAATACTGACAGTGGGCAGTTTGCGGTACAAAGAGATAGTCTTGGATAGATGAGAGATAGGGCTTCATCCGTGTCTTAATCTCCATCATCAACTCACTTATACTCCCAGTTACCACGGGGTGCAGCATGGCGTCAGGGCCATTCTAGCTCTCTTCCAACCTGATTTACCAACCCTAAATGTCCTCTGCTGACATTCCCAGTTCATCATTTCCCATGGATCACCGGTGGGATTATAGTTTTAAAATTTTTTTCTCTTTTGATTTTCCTCATTTCCTATTCCTTCATGAATACACATGCATTACTTTTATTTTTTCTAAGTCATACAAATTATTTATATGAGAACAAAAGAACTTGGGGAGGTCTTTTCATGGTGGTAGGTGGAGAAATTAGGTAAACATATATAAGAAGAGGGGGTTGCCACAGAAGAAGATGTTGTTTACCGGGCACAGTAGAGATGACTGCCCATGTCGGGTAATCTTTAGTAATAACAAAAAGATTTGCAGCTTCCCAATTATCCTTCCATCAGCTCTGAAGTTAACGCCTAAAATTCCCACTTTCTTTCTTAGAGTTAAGGTATCAAAAGCCCCTCATGGGGTGCACATGGAAAGCTAAGTCGTCTTTGATCATTATCACCATGGTGTAGGTTAATTTATAAGACTATTTCCAGTTAGCTCGTGAAGACCTCTAAGAATAGGACACAGGCTAGCTAATTTTTGCTGAGATAGGTGTGGTGATAAAAGTTCGGGCTTCTGGGAAAACATAGGGTTGGTCAACTATGCAGCAAATTGAAGGGAAAAAGTCGAGCTTAGGTAAGGAGCCAAAATGGAACACAGATGGGTAAAGAACCGACTCTAACTGAATTCTTCACGTAACACAACACTCTACACTTGAATTATGCTTTTCTGGGTCATTTCACCTGGAATCACATGGTTTTAGAATCAAAACCCAGATTGCAAAGGAGTCAGTGGATGATCATCTCATAAAGAGAACATAAAAAGATAACAATGGTTACCTTTTATTGAGCACATAGTATGTGTCAGGCACTGTACTAAGTGTTTTGTGTACATTTTATCTCTTAATTCTCACAACTAATTTATGAGGTTGCTTGCTAGTGGGACAGTTTGGGACATGAAAGCACAGGATATCAGGAGTTTGCTAAAAGTCACGAAACCATAAGTGAAGAATTTGAACTCAGATTTGTCTGACCCCAATTTTTTTCTTTGAGGCCAGCAGGGATACCCATCTCTGAATTCTCCTTTTGCTGCCACCTGGAGAAAGCACACTGCTTTTAAAGGGGTCATGTGATTGGATCTGGCCCATCTGGGATGGGTAATCTCTGTATCTTCAATTCAACCGATTTGAGACATTAATTACATCTGCAAAATCCCTTTGCTGCAGTACCTAGGTTAGTGTTTGAGTAAATATGAGATGGGAATCTTGGGAGACCATCTTTAGAATTTTGCCTGCTATATAGTCTTTAAAAATCTTAGATTGATGATAACTGAGTTAATTTTTTATGTGACCTGGAATGATACTTCTTTTGACAGATAATCAATTAGTACCTGTAAACACTAAAATTAACATCATGGAGTTAAGTATCATTAGAATCCTATTTGCCAAAAAAAAAAAAAAAAAAACCCTCTTTATTTCCTTCTTTTTTTTCCCTCCCTCATAGACTCTTTGTGTTATAATGCTATGTTGTTTCGTCAAACATTTTTTTGAAGTGTGCAATTTGTTTGGAGTTCAAAGGAAATGTCACTTCCACCTCTCCAATTTTTAATAATGCAAAATATTCTATAACTGATTCTGGATAAAAACACAGTTGACAGAAAAAAAAAATCTTTTCACTCAATAAGAGAAAACAGTGAATTAATGAATATTTAGTTTAATTTTTTTTAAAATAGAGTATTGGCAGATCAGAAGTTGACAAAAATTATTCTGGTCCAATTTGTGGATCAAATGCAAATAGCCCCTTCTTTGCTTCTTTCTAATGGATTGCAATTGAAATGTTACATTTTCATTTTAGACTGACAAAGAAAAAACACCCAGCAATATTCTGAGGCCAAAAATTATGGCTGGAACCTCTAAGTAAGTCATTTCATAACAGCTTTGTTCCCTGGATGCTGGCTTATCAAAAATGCCCAGGATCTCACTGAAGTGCACTATTCTAATGAAAAAGAAGATGTGCTGGCAGGCATTGCTCTCAGTACCATTGCGTTCCCAGTCTCTCTTCTGGTTTCATGTGGGAAAACCTGAAATTTCTAGGTGACCCCGATCATGACAATATTCAGAGAAATTCAGGATTTTCCAGGCAGAATACTGGCAAAATAGACAAAATGTGTTTCATCTTCATGAAAAACAGTTATAGTTCCCAAACACTGTAAGACCCCCTCAGTATCAATTCCTCGTTCAATTATACGGCAAGTGTTTATTTATTTACTGTCTAGAAGGTGCCAGGGACTGTTCGAGGCACTGCAGAAATAGCAAAGAACAGAACAACAACAAAATTCGTGACTTGATGGAGGCTGCGTGAGAAATGAGAAAGGCTTTGGCCAGGTGCTCTAGGGACTGTGCTGTCGTGAATGTATCCAATAGGATGCAATGTCACCAGCAAGCTTATAGCCAAATCGATATTCTCCAATGTGATGTATTTGGGGTTAGAATCCTTGAATAACTTCAAGTCCAGGGCTGATGGCCAAACTGAACCCAAGTCTCACAAAGCCTCTGGCAGAGACTTACAAAAGGCTGCACCATCCTTGATGCCCTGCCCAGTCTCAGATTCCAATTGCTTCCTCCAGACGGATTTTCTTTCCTCAAAGGGGCACCGCGGAGGTGCACGAGAGGTGGAAGGGTGTTGACACCGTCCACGAGAACCACTTCCCACAGAAAAGGGAATCACTTGTGGCAGGCTGAGTAATGGCCCTTAAAATGTCCACATCCTGATTCCTAGAACCTGTGAATATGTTCCCTTATGGTAAAAGCGACTTTGCAGATGGGAGTAAATTAGAGATTTCGAGACTGGGGAGATGAGTTTGGATTACGCAGTAAGTCCATTGTAATCACAAAGGTCCTTGTGAGAGGAAGGCAGGAAGGTCAGAGCCATTCATAGGAGATTATAAGGACAGAAGAGGTTGAAATAATTCAAGGAAGGAGCCATGAGCCAAAAAATGCAGGCGGTCTCTAGAAGGAAAGAGATTCTCCCTGGAGACTCAGGAAGGAACCAGCCTTGCTGACACCTTGATTTTAACTCAGTGAGACTGATTTAGATTTCCACCCTCCAGAACTGTAAGATAAATTTGTGTTGTTTTAAGCCACTAAATTTGTGACAATTTGTTACAACAGCAGTGGACATGGACACATCATTAAAAATATGCCTTAAAACTGTTTGTCCATTTCTTAATAATTGTTTCAGAAAGCGGGAAGTGTAGCCCCTTTCAGAAGTCTCCTGGGAAAGGCACACAATTATTAGAAAGGCTCAGACATGTTTCTTTTAAGAAGAGCTCATACCTCCAAAGCTTTAAGTGTGGAGTGCTGTTCTTAATGCTTGGCAGATGCAGTATGAACTAATTTAATCCTCAAGGGCGCTCTTGAAGGTAGGGACTATTACTGTGCAATTTTCCCAGCGAGGAAACTGAGGCACGGCTTCCGATTTGCAGAGCCTCGGGAGTGCACACGGACACCCGGTCCAGCTGGGCTTTGCAGAGAGATTTAATCTTTGAGCAAAGCCAGAAGTCACTTAAAGGAGGGTGAAGCAGACCAGGTCGTTTTGCTGAGTTAAACTGCTTTTGATCTACGATGAAGTGTAATTATAATGATTATAATCTCATTAGCTTGCTATCCTTGTGGGGCTCATCAGGCAGCTCCCGAAGAAATTTTGCAAAAATCTCTGCAGTCACGGCAACTATGTTGGAATAAATGTTTCCTCTTCCTAGGGGGCTATTTTGAAGAAAGCATTTATTTACAATGGACACCCCAAGTACATCTTCTAAGAGAAGCATTTGGAAAGATGAGATAGTTTTTACACTGAAAAAAAAAAAGCAAGGCATTTTTAGAATTTTTAGGATTCTATTTTGACACTTTCATAATGATCCCCCTCTGTGATTCAACTATTTTCCACAACCTGGTGAACCAAAAAAAAAAAAAAAAAAAAAAAAATCCAACTCAACATCAGGTTCATTTTTGTTCCCTTGTTTGTGTTTTGGAGTCTATTTCCTTTCCCCCTTAAATTGAAAGAAACAGTTAAAATCAATAAATCTTGCTACTTCTAATGATTTAGCCACAGCTCTGGCTATCTCTATTTCATTTAGTTTTCTATGCCTTTTATTTATTCAACTTGTACTTACTGAGAAGCTACTATGAGCCAGGCACTGTTTGAGGCACTAAAGACCAATAATGAAAAGACAGGAGCGGTTTGCTAATGTCGTGGTGGCGTTAGTCCTGCACTCCATTCCCTTTCATGGTTATGTCCTTGTATGGAAAGACCTCATTTTGTTTATCCCTTCATTAGCTGTTCAATGCTAGGGTGGTTTCCACTTTCTGGCTACTGTGAATGTTGCTTCCACAAATATTCACGTACAAGTTTTTGTCTGAACACCCGTTTTCAATTCTTTGGGGTGGAATTGCTGGGTCATGTAGTGACTCCACGTTTAACTTGCTGAGGAAATGCCAGACACAAACAGCCACCTACTGTGCGATTCCACTCTTATGAAATGCCCAGAAAAGGCAAAGCCAAAGACACAAAAAGCAGGTTACAGATTGTCAGGGACCGGGAGGGGGAAAACGAGGAATGACTGCTTAATGGGTGCCGAGTGTCCTTTTGGAGTGATGAGAATGTTCTGGAACAAGATGATGGCGATGGTTGCACATTGCCAATGGACTAAAAGCCACTGAATTGTACACTTTACAATGGTAGAAACGGTGAATTTTATGTCATATGTATTTTACCACAATTAAAAAGACCGAGAAGTTGAGTAAGAAAATGGAGGTGGATGGAGGTTTGCTCCCGGATAGGGGGTCAGGCAAGGTCCAGCGGGGGAGGTGACACTGGGCAGGGGGCAGGCAGTGTAGACGTGTGGGGTTGCCGGCATTACAGCTCGTCCTCTGTCTCAGCAGTTCTCAGCCGGGGGTGACTTTGCTCATAGGGGACATTTGGCAAAGTCCAGGGACACTATTAGTTGTCGTGACTCAGGAAGGGAGTGCTACTGACTACAAGCGAGTAGAGACCAGGGACGCTGTTGATCCCCCTCCCATGCGCAGAACCGCCTCCCTGAACGCTCTGGCCCCAAATGACCTTAGTGCCGAAGCTGAGAGATCCTGGTCTAACCCCTTTGAACCCAAGTCCTAAGAGCTGTTGAAAAGAAGCCACTTCTGTATCACAGGGTGAGGGACTGCTGTCCCACATCCAGTCTAGCTACGATCCTGGTTTTAACCCCTCTACCTACAGCATCAGACAGACTAACACCCCCTCAGCCATTTGACTACAGGAGGATTGGCTTAACACCAAGACTGTCAGTTCGCATCCTAAGAACGCACTTCCACATAGACCTGGCCCTGGACAGAGATACTTGGATGAGCAGACTTTAGACAGCGCGCGTTGTGGGGACTGCAGGGCGCGGCATTGGGGGAAATGCCGTAAACGCTTCCATGGGACCGAGGTGGACCTCCCCTTCAACTAGCTGCAGAACCTCTGAAAGGATGCCACCCACACCCAGTGTTTCTCCACCTTAACATGGACACATCCCTGCCTCCCACGCCAGCTCCTGGGTGAAGCCAACTGCCCAGACATTCCAGCCGAGAATCCAGGCAGGAAGCGGCCATCGGCCGCTGGACCAGCCGCACAGGCTTGGCTCTTTGCCAAGCCTGAAGCTGAGGAGGAGCCTCAGCTTCCTTGGACTAGCCCTGGAGGAGTTTCCCATGCAAAGCTTCACAACCACAATAAGATATTTACCGTCTTTATCGGAGACATCAAACCCACACACAGATGTCACATTTCTCGAATTCCATCAGTAGATCAGACAAGCCGTCTCTGGAAAGAGGACATTCCAGGCGGCAAGTTCAGGGCGCGCTGGCTTCGAGCGCCCTTCCCTTCCTACTTTCTGTCGTGTACCCCGAGCCTTTGTTGTCTCTGCGATGCTGATAAATCAATCCATCAAAAAATTTCCTCAGTGAAACTCAATCAAGAAAGGTCATGTCAGCGGGAGAGGAACAGATTAAATTAGCATCAAATTAGACATGGAAAGTGAGTTCTGTCAAAATCATCGCAGCGCTCAGCACAATTAGAATATGTTAATTATGCATTTCATTAAGGTGGATGTGAGATGAAATGTCACTGGGGTAGGCATCCGAAAAAGGGAAGATTGCCAGGCACAACTTTCTCTAGACAATGTGTGACACCTTCATTAACATCAAGAATCACAAGTCTGCCTTGACTTTTTCTGTAAAGGATTAAACCATTAACTGTTTGCTGGCTCCTCTCATTTGCGCGGGGGGTCCCTGTCCTCCAAGGGGGCCGGCCCCTCCTGAGTGACTGGCTTCCTTTGCTGCCACCATGGCCCCAGGGGCTGCTGGGAGTGCCCGGTGGGCAATGGAGAGGGTGGTGGTTTTTAATGAACTCCCTGGAAGCTTCGAGGGGATCACGCCACTGCCTTAGGGGTGGCAGGATGCTGAGAAGGGAGAGAGGAGAGAAATGAGGGGTGAGGATTACAGCGGGAGGGGAGGAGGGGCAGGGAGGAGGCTCTTGGCCTCATTCTTGGGGATGAAAGATATAATCAGCGTAATGGGGGGCGGGCAGGGGGGATGAGATTTACAAACTTACGCTCGGCAAACTCTAATTTGGTGAATTATTTTGCAGATCATTCTCTGAGTCATGGTAACCAGGAGGTTTTTTCCTAGAGTGAAGTAGCTCCCTGAGAGGCAGCTTCATGAGATACTTGCTAGCTGCTGGCAGGAGGAGGAGTGCTCACTCGTGCTGCGATTTCTTAGAGCACACTGCCTTCAGGGTTCCACCCCGCCGGGCGGGAAAGGACGCGCCCTCGTGTGGTTTATTCCCTGAGCTGGTTTCCCACTCAGCCCCCTCTCCCTCACCCCCCACAAAGCACAGTCCCAGCTTGTTGCCTCACTTCTCTTCCCGGATACCAAGTCAGGGCTTCTCACAAGTCCCCTTACCCACCTCCCATCACCAGAGCACTCGCTGAGCTCACCACCAGGGAAGGAGAGCAATGACTAGCGCTTACCGGGCTCCTGGGCTGTGCCAGGCTCTGTGCTGGGGGCAGGATGAGCAACTGTCCCAATTTGACTGAGACTCGGGAGTTTCCTGGGACACGGGACTTTCAGTCCTGACGCTGGGATGGTCTCAGGTGAACGGGGACAAGCTGGTCACCTTAGCTAAGGCTTTCCATGTATTATCTCATTTATTTTAAAAGCACTTTATTTTGTAGCACAGTTTAGACTTACAGAAAAATACAGACACTAATACAGAGGTTTCCCATATGCCATGCACCCCATTTCTGCTGTTTGTAATGTCTTAGTAGATTTGTCACAACTAATGACCCAGGATGGATATGTTATTAGTGACTAAAATCCATACTGTGGTCACATGTCCTTAGTTTTCCCCTAATGTCCTTTCCCTGCTCCAGGATTCCACATCACATTGTATCCTCATGTCTCCTGAGGCTCCTCTTGGCTGTGACAGCTTCTCAGACTCCCCTTCTACTTGATGACCTTGGCAGTGTTATGGAGTCTGGGTTGGGTGTCCAGTAGAATCTCTTTTAATCCTCACGCAAATCTTAAGGGACAGACACTATTGTCCCATTTTACTGATGGAGCTGGGGAAACTTAGGACTAAAATGATCACCAGTGAAGGGCTGAAGGAGAGTGTGAGTTTCCCCTGGGGACCAATGATACCTTCACTGCATCACCAACAATAATAACTAGTGCCCTTAGTGTTCGCTGTCTTCCAAGTACCCTACAAAGAAGCCCATGTATATCATGTCACTTAATCCTCATGATTACCCTGTATGATGGAGACTAAAATTATGCCCATTTTACAGATAGGAAAACCAAGCCCCAGGATGTTTCCTGGGCCACCTTCCTCCAGGATGTTTCCCTGTCTCCCTTAGATCTGTATGAGATGACTTTTTTGTTCTGCTGGGACCCTGAACCTGCTTGGATTCACCAGAGTCAGTATCTGTTGCTCACACTCAAATAACTCTAACAGACACTCAAACAGCTGTATTTCTCACAGTGGATTATAATCACTAGTTGAATTGTCTATCAACCCATTAGTCGGTAAGTTCTACATATATTTTTTAAAATCTATTTCTCGGTACATAGAAGGTACTTAACAAATATGTCTTAAATATAAGTAGAGTATAATTTACAAAAAGGTTGAATCACTATGTTGTACTGAAACGAATATAATATAAATCAACTACACCTCAATAAAGAAAAAAAGAGTGACCAGGCTATGGAATTTTACCATGTCATAAGTTCTTTTTTTAGGGGTGGGAGAGAAAGCAAAGGTTATAAGTTTTATTTCTATCCCTTTTCAACAGCGTTCCCTTTTCTCATATTAAATGATCGCATACACATCAACATACATCTGTTTCTAACACAGCCAGTTGGAATTCGTTTCCTCTAATGCTTAGTGTACATGCAGTGTAGGACACAGCACAGCTGCCGTTTTTTTCTCACTCACGCACTTCCAGGGCATTGTTATGTGAATTTACGTGCCTTTCTCCCTTTTTATCTTTTTCTCATCATTTCTTCTCTCTCTTTCTCCTTCTCTCACTCTTTATAAAAAATCAACCATTAACTCCCGGTTTTTGACCAAACATATAAGGCAATCACTTTTTATCCAAATTCTTTCAGGGATTTGCACAGTGGAAAATAACCTTAGTCCCAACTATAATGACAGAGCAGACAGGATAATCCCCTAAGTGGTAGGGGGGCCTTCGGTAAGCCTGTTTTCTCCTCAGTAGTGTGAGAATAACCTTCTTCGTTGCATGCATTAATTGAGAGAATACAGGCAAAATGCAAAGCCTGGTGCCTAGCGCATCATAAATCCCCAATGACCATGATGATGATGAGTAGGATGATGATGGTGACGATAAGAATTGGGAAGTGGTTTCTGTGTGGTACCTGGAAGCTTGGAGGCAGCGTAGAGTCCTAGTCTGAAAATATTGCATCGGCATAAATATCTCAATTCACAGGGAGGAAAGACAGCATTGGCTACCAGTGCCCATTTTAAATTTTGCATGAGAACAAGGACGCAGGGGACTGGGTCCCTCTGGCAGAAACACTCCAAAGCTGAGAGGTTCTGGAGTGAAACTTTGGCATGTGCCTACGTCCTAAAGGAATTCCAAGGAAACTGACGAGGGAAGTGAGGAGTTCTGCGGGAGCCCGGGATGGGCTATTAATGCCTGGCTCTCCAAACTGTCTCATTTTCTGAGCTTCATTTAATTTTTAGGATCACCTGGGGCCCAGCCTGTTAGAAAGGAGAGGACAGTGGAAATTACTCATGAGCCGGCTCTGATTTGATGAAGCCAACTGCCTTACCTTGTGGCAAGAGCTAGTGAAGGGGAGGAGGGCGAGGGCCCGCCGGGTACAAAGCTTCCTCCCAGCCTGCGGAGCCTTCTAGCGTCCTTGTCAGCGCTGCCACTGATATTAAAATCAAGGGGTTGGCATAAAGCGCGTGGTAGCGCTGGCAGAATTCCAGGCTGGCTCTAATGAGCCTCACCTGGGCTAATTACGTTTTTTTACAAACCCCGCCAGAGAGGCTGGAGTTGCCAATTGGTCGTCCGGAATGATAGCGTCTGGGATTTCTCAGCCCTGAGATTTCTTTCCATCTCTGGCAGTCAGAGCTCCAGAGGGCGAGAAAATGACCTGAGGAAGTCTGGCTACTTCCACGTGGGGTCACAGGGCAGCTACGCTACTTGTCCTGGAAGGAAGGCTGTGAAGTAAGTGGTGGTCTTCAGCCTGGCTCCTCCAAGTATGGGCTCCCCGCCCTCCTGTTATAAATATGGGCTCCCAGGCCTCGCCCGAGAACTATGGGCTCAGAATCTGCATTTTAAGCAAGATCTTCAGGTGATGCACCTATACAGTCAAGTTTGAGAAACCTCGATATAGATTTTCCACATAGTATGTTTTTTAGAACTGTGCAACCCCCAAAAGAGACAAAATATTTATTACAAGTGGAAACATAAAGTACTCCCAGAGGCGTGGGTGGGGGTTCCCATTCTACCATTTGTCAGTTGTGTGACTTGGGCTAGGGATTCAACTCCTTGGGCCTCAGTTACCTTATCTGTAAAATGGGTATACTTTTGGTCTCCATTATACAGGGCAATCATGAGGATTAAGCGACATGATATATATGGGCTTCTTAGCAGAATGCCTGGAAGACAGCAAACACTGAGGGTACTAGTTATTATTGTTGGTGGTGCAATGAAGGAATCATTGGCCCCCGGGGAAACTCACATTGGTGGTCACCTTGGTCCTAAGCTTCCCCAGCTCCATCTGTAAAATGGGACAATAGTGTCTGTCCCTTAAGAGCCTGAGGCCACCACGTGCCACCACCGGCACCTCTGTGAAGGACCACACACCCCTGCTCCCTCGTATTAGTTGCAGCCTTCAGTAAAGGGGAGGAGCCCTGAATCGACTAGGATGAAGCGTCTACCACCGAGAACAGGAACTTGGAATAGTCAACTAGTGCAGGTGAAGGAAAGGAGAGAACACGGCCTTTCTCCTACACATCTACGCTCTGTGGACTGGATGAGATTTTCCTTTTTCCCTGTGACAGGTTTAACTTGGCTTCTCTGGTGACCAAGCTGAGCTTACTTCTTAGTTCGGTTTTCTGCTCTCATCTGCCAGTGATTCAGAGAGCAGCAATCTGGAGTCCATCCCCACAAGCCCGTGCACTGACCTACATGTTCCTACCTCCCCACGACGGGCCATCAGTGCTTCTGATCACCACCAGCGCTCAGGGGCTCCTGCCCGCCGTCCTGACCTCCTGTGACCCTCACGGGACCCTGTGAGGCAAGGCTGGCAGAGAATCTGGGGCAGAGCTTCCCAGCCTCCGCACCGCTGACCTTCGGAGCCGGGCGGTTCATTGTGGTTGGAACGTCTGTAGGGTGCTGAGAAGCATCCCTGACCACCGACTCGATGCCAGGAGCACCCCCTCCAGTCGTGACAACCCAAAGCGCCCCCAGGCATTGCCTTCTGTTCCCGAGGGGGCAAAATCACTGCCCTGTGATTTCAAATCCACCACGGCCAGTTACTACAAGATGACCTGGGACAAGCTGTCCAACCATAAACTGCCTGAATCACACCTTTGGGAAAAGGAGATCGTAATTGCATTTACTTTTCATTCTCATGGTGAGGGGTCAATGAGCTGTCACAGGAGAACCTCCTTGCACAGGCCAGTGGGCCTTGCAGGGGTCTCCCTTTGCTCTTGCCAGTCCCGTGTGACAGATGGAGAACGTTAAGGCTTGGGGGAGTTACAACACTTCCTCCAACCCAGGCCTGTCGCTCTTTCTACAATAAAATCCTTTAATTTTATGTGCAAAGAATTACGAAAACATTCTGTCTACTTGGGAAATTAAGAATGTAATCACAATGTTTCCATGATTGGGAAATATTGATTTCAGCCCAGGCACCGTGGGAAGAGCTGTGCAGGATGACACTGACTTCACGGCCAGGCTACGATGTAGGTACAGAGACGATCCCTGCTTTACAGGGGAGGAAACGGAGGTTCAGAGAGGTTTATTGGCTTTCCCAGGATCACACCTTAAGCTACGTGAGCAGGGCCGTGGACCTATGGTTTAGCCAACTGCAGCACTGAGGGACCGTATCCAAAAGCAGTGGCTCACGCTTCAGTGAGTGCCACTTTCCACGTGTTTGCTTCAGCATAGACTTTAACTACTTATTGAATATTTTTTAAAGTGGATTTACTTTTTGGCTTAAATATTTTAAAAGGCATTTTGCAGCCTTCCTCTGAGTTGAAAAGCAGTTTCAGCAGCAACGTGTGGAAGGGGAAAGAGTTTTTCATGTTGGGAGTCAATGTTATTTAATTATTTTCAGTAACAATGGACAAGAATCCTGGGCAGCAGCGTGTGGTTGTTCAGATGCTTGTGCTCATAAATGCTCGACAAATGGGTCATGGGGGAGCCTACGAGTCGGCTCCCTCAACATCCACTCCCAGTCACGTCTCCTGCACATCCCCTTCTGTGGAGATCAAAAAATGAAATACATCCCTGCCCGCCTCCTTTGCCGCTAGGCGTGCTCACGTGACACTGCTCTGAGACGAGATGTACGGGGCAATGGAGTCTTTCCCTGATTAAAAAGGCAAAACGTTGCTAGGAGATATTCTTTGATCACATCTCTTTGTGATGGTTAGTTTTACGTGTCAGCTAGTTACTCAGTCAAATACTCATCTAAGTGTTGCTGTGGAGGTATTTTGTAGATGTGGTTGAAATCCAAAGTCAACTGACTTTAAGGAAAGGCTATTATCCTCTATAATGTGGGTGGGCCTCATCCAATCAGTTGAAGACCTTAAGAGCAAAACTGAGGTTTCCCTGAGGAAGGAGGAAGCCACCTGTGGACCGGCAGCCTCAGCTCCCCACTGAGAGTTTGCTTCCTGCTGGTTTATCCTACAGGTTTCCGACGTGGCCAGCCAGACCCACAGTTGTGTAAGCCAATTCCTTGAACAGAAAAACAAACCGTCCTGTATCTGTATCCGCCCCATCTCCACCGCTCCCTCAGTCTCCGTCTGCCTATTTCACGTCTCGCTGGCTTTGTTTCTCTGGCAGAATCCTGCCTGATACACTCATGCTTTTTCCTTCCTTTTGCAAAGGGGATGTGAGGTATGAAGATGCATCTACCCTCTTGCTGCCATGCCGGTGATGAGCACGGGGACAAGGCATTGGTGCTAAGCTGCACGGAGTAGAAAGGGATGGAGAGGACCCGGGTCCTCTCTTTGCTTACCCACCAGCTTGGACAGCCTACCTCCGGGCATCTTAATGCGTCTGAAATCAGAATGCGTCTTCCAACCCATGGCATCTCACAATTAATTGACAGGGTTGTTGTTACTGTGTGTGTGTCTTTTTTTCCCTTGGAGGTACCTAAAGAATGGCACACGTTACAGTCACTGGTATCTTAGATTTAATAAATGATGGTAACTGCAGATCAAGTACTGACTTGGGGTAGGTGTTATATATTTTGGAGTGTCCAGTATGTGAGTGTGTTGGCTCCCTGTGCTGGAAGCTATGACATAAGCCATCCTGGAAGGCACGGGAAAAGATCAGCGTTCAGCAGCGGGGCGTGAAAACCTCTCTCCTCCAACATCTTTTCTCCTGCAGCTCGGCCACCGTGTAACAAAGTGGTCACAAGCTCAACCTTTCATTTCTTCATGAAGGTTTCTTTTAAAACAAACCGTACCTTCGGTATGCTTGTGTTTTACCTGACAAGAAAATCAAAACTTGCCCAAATCCTGTCCCTTGTCACCCCACAGAATCCATGTCCCAGGCTTAGTGTAGGTTGAAATGAGTTTTTTTTTAACTGATGAAAATATTATAGGAATTAAAAGCCAAATCCATTCATATCCTGATTATAGACTCCCCCACGTTAACCGCAGATTCTTTCAGGCGACAGAGCGGGGCGCTGTCTGGGCTCACCGCGACGCGGTGCTTCGTAAGAGCTGCGTTTAGGAACAGCCCCTTGTGGCTAAAACTTTTGCGGCTTGGCACGTGAAGCTGGGACGCGATCTTCCTGTCTCAGCCTGTGAGAAGGAACAGCAGGTACCGAGTGCTGCCTCCGGGGAAGGGGAGCCAGATTGGAAAACGGGAACTGTGGGGCCCGTTTGATTTTTTCCTTTTTCAACACCCTTCCTTGAAAGCTTAGTACAGACGTCCCTCTTTCCCTCTGCTACACTTCCAAAAAAAGGATGATTGAGATGCTTCTGCTACACAAAAGGAAACAACTTAAGGCTGTTTTTCTATCAGAAGAAGCTTCTGGGATTCCCATCACTGAAATTTCTATCTCCTTAAATGGGTCTTGGGCAGGGGACAAAATCAAACGTCTACCGGGTCCAGAGAGGGGACACAAAAGGCTGAGTGGAGACTGTGTCAAACGAACCCTGATGCTGCCTTAAGGGACCCACCCTATCGAGCCTTTGCCTGTTGCCCAAGCTCTGTGTTTACAACATATCCGGAGTCTGAGCTCATCACTGCTCATCACCACCACATCTGACATCTTAGGCCAAGGCAGTGGTGGATCTCAGACTCTAGGGTGTATTAGAATCATGTCAAGGGCTTACTAGAACCCTGAGCCCCATCCGCAGGGCTTCTGATCCTATAGGTCTATGGTGAGGCCAAGAGTTTGCTTTTAAAAGAGTTTCCAGGTCATGCTGAGGCTGCTAGTCTGGGGACCACGCTGAGAACCACTGGTCCAAAGCCTGTCGTCTCTCACCTGGGCTACTGCAAACCTCCTAACAGGTCTCTAGGTCTGCCTTCGCTTGCTTTGACTTTACCTTCCCATCGGGACCCTGGGTCTCCACGGCCCAGCCGTGCTGGCCCACATCTCCCGCCTCCCACCAGGTCCCAGCAGGATAACCAAGCGCCCCAGTCCTGTCTGCTTTCTGGCACAGTTCTCTCCGGTGTCCATGCGAGGAGCTCCATCATTCACTGGCCTCTTTCTGTTTAGTGTCTTCTATTCCAGCTGCTCTATTAAATGTTCTCAATCACATCCTGCTTTCTAATTATCTCCCTCAATAGACTTTGTTAAAAAAAAAAACAAACTTTATTGCTTTTCCTGACCAGTTATCTGCGTGTATTTCCTAAAGACCTATAACCTAAGCTCACTCCCCCAGCCTCACTCAACACAATATGAATGTATCCAGAACCCGCACGGACACTTGGTAACTCTGTCCGTGGGGAAATGGGTTATAGTGCAGTTCGTCACATGCCAGGCAGAGGCGTTGCTCCCTCTCAGACGACTTGCCAGAAACTCTGGCATGTCTTCTTCTTAGCTGCGGGGGCTTGAGAACGCCACCCCTTGCGAAGTGAGGCCAGGCCCACTGTGGGAAAGGATCGGGAAGGAGCCCTACGCACTTCAGATGGATCCCAGACAGATGGCAGATAAACATATTTGGATAAACTGACTGTCACTTTTCTCTTTAATCTCTGGCTTTGGAGGGGCTGAGACTTTCTGGATCTTATCAGTGTGCTGTCATCTTCGATTGCCCGGTCATATTTCATGTGCTTGTGTGTGTGTGTGTGTGTGTGTCAAGAGGATGAGGGTGCAGAAGAGAGAAAATTAAAAGGATTTTATGTTTAGCTGAAAATAAAATACATAATGTCCGCCAGACATCTCGGTCAATGTGATTTAGGAGTGACTCTTGGTGCAGAAGAAATAGTCCTGGTTTTCTCAAGACGACTGGATCATGTGGGACACTGAGGGGTTCTCAGGGTGCACAAAGTATATTCGTATTTTCCCCTTCACTCTGTCAGTCGAGGAGATTTTATTAAAAGTGATATCTTAGATCACTATGTTTGAAGAGCGTGTGTATCACCGCACAGGACTGCACGTCAGCCAGTGAAATCTGGGTTCGCTTTGGGTCTGACACTGGGCTCGTGTTATGCTACAGTGCTGCCAACGGGCGTTGCTGGGTGAGGAGGGCACAGGACCTCTCGGCATGTCTCTGTCACCTCCTGTGGGATACAGAGTTATTTCAAACTAAAAAGTAAAGAAAAATGTGTATGAGACGATGTATAGACATAAATAACAGAGACAAAAAGTGGAGATCGGGGCTGGCAGTCAGATTCCATACAGGGCCAGAATATAAGCAACGAATCACTAGGCTTTACAGGCCGTGTGACCCCTGTTCCTACTACTCTGCATTGTGTCATAAAATTCGCCAAAGACAACATGTAAATGGACAGGCATGGTTGTGTCCAATAAAATTTTATTAATAAAGACAGGAAGTGAGCAGGATTTGGCCTGCAGGGGGTATCAGTTTGTCAACCTCTGATCTAGAATTTGTGCCCTAGACATTAACATCTACTAAAATGTTAATAATATACATTAACAGCCTTTTCCTTTCTCCCTACCACCCACCCTCCCTTTTTCCCTCCTTCCTTCCTCCCTTCCTTCCTTCCTTCCTTCCCACCTGTAGGCTTTAATTTCCTTTCAAGGAACATTTATCACTTAAATTGTTAAAAAAAAAATAAGGTTCTTGCTGGTTGTGATGATTTGTCAGTTTGTTTTTAGGGAAGATTTGTAAAACTACCTAGAATATCTTATGGAATTTGGCGCCTGTTTCTCTTTTCTCTCCACAACCATCAACCATATAATTAGTCTAGAGGCAGGACCGTGTTTATGACTAAATCCCGCACGTGGGATGATCTGGTTAATGATTTCAGTGTGGTTCTGGTCGATGTGCCAGGAAATGCCAGGGTCGTGAGATGAAATTGATAAAGCTGGTCAGATGGAGGGAGAGAGAGAGCAGAGCTTTCCGGAGTTAAATTCAGCCATAGATGTTTTTCAGCGCTAGATCACAGAAATTCAGGCCTTGGGTCTGTGTGCAACCCACCACCCCTGTACTTCCTGCTTTGTTGGAAGCAGAGGAGAAGAGGGGCTCTTTTATTCTTTTATTTTTACTTTAAGTTAATTTTGCAATTAACAAGGTGAAATCAAGGTGCTTCCTGAAGTCTTGAGTTGGAGACCAAGAACTAAAAGTTATCATGCTGGATTGCTGCCTTAAGCCTGGCTCTAGACAAAACAGTCTCAACAGACAGTCGTCTCTCTCGTTTTTAAAGTTCAACAGGAAAGGAGACAGAAGTTGAAGTTCTTTGGCAAATGCATTCCAGTGATGAGAAACATTCCAGTTTTATATTAAGCTTAAAAACCTTTCTGATGGCGATAGTCAGACCTTGAATTTATGGTAGAACTTGATTTTCTAGTAGAAATGATGCTTGTCTGGGTGCTAACTCTTGGCTGAAGTCCTGAAGCTTAACATTTTATAGCAATTATCAATAATAGTGTATTTAATCACTAATTCTGCTAGATATTCATACCCTGCCACTGGTGGATATAAAATTTCTAAGGTATATATCAAGCAGACCGGGCTTATGGCTTTGAAGCATGCAATTTTCTTTATTGATACTCCACCTCTAGCCACAAAAAGATTTAAGGTGACATATAAAGGGAATAAATAATAAAGCAAGTGAAAAAGGAGAAAGCAAATATCTTAATGATAAGAATTAAAATAGTTCCTGTGACCAACCATCCAATTTGTATATGAGCTTCCTGGCAACCAATGCAAAAAAAGGACACTACAACTTTCAATCTTCTTAGGATAGGAATAGAAAGATGCCAATTCCCCACAAATTAGAGAAGAAAATGCCTCACGACAGATTCTACATGGAGAATGATCGACTGTCAATGACTTATCAATAATAAATCATCTACCCGCGAGGGCACAGGTGTCTGGGAAAGTTCACCACATTTGACACCCTCCCACGGACCTCATCCTTTCTCACCAATGTCGCAAAGATTCTAAGTTACAATGTCTAACGTTTGCGCTGCTAAGAAAGGCAGTAGCCTAAATTACAAATGTGAAGTCTGTAAAGCTGAGACCCAAACTATTTATGGACAGAGATGGAGTGCCTGTTTACGTGGATTTTTTTTTTTTAACAAGATATAACACAGAGTTGCATGCAATTCCTGGAGAGTTAACCCTGCAGCACACATTTCCTCCTACAAGTCATGGCACAGCAGCGGGCTGGGACCCGACGGGTGAGCAGCTCCGTCTTGTCTATTTTCCCTTAACGGGTCATGGCACACGTCCCACCCTTTCTTTAGAACCCTCCAGTGGGCTTCACTTTGCCATAGACTTGAGGCCCCTGAACTATCTGGCTCTTCCCATGGCTCTGAATTCATCTCCTCCTACTTGTTTTCAAGTTCACAAGGCCACAGCCTCGTGGCGTTTCTCCCAAGTGCCCAGTTCACACTTGCCCGGGAGGGCTGGCCGCTCTTTGCCTGGCTGGCCGCTCCTCACTGCCAAGGTGCACGGCGGCCAGGACCCCCCGATCATCTGTTTACACTAGTTTCACCATCATCCCGCGTCATAAGCTCCTGGGACCGTTTGGAAGCCTTCACAGCGCTTATCATATTTGGAAATGGTCTTGCTTATTTTCTCTCGTTGTACAGGATCTGAGGCTAGTCCTGCAGGGAGCAGGAACTGTCTCCAGTCGCTCACTGCCTCAGTCCAGTGCGTGGCGTGCAGCAAGCACTGAGTCAGTATTTGTTGCACCCATGAAGGAATCAACAGGCAGCCACAGAGCTAAGGCTGCAGCCCCGAAGATCCCGGATCCACCACTGGGAGGGTCTTTCTGACACTGTTAGTGCCCCAGGCTTTGGACCAATGAGAAGTTGTCCCTACAAGACAGCAGAGTGAGTGGCTGTGTGTCAGTAATTGCTCAGGACCCTGAGAACCCTTTGACGTCCCACACCCAGTGCCCTGAGCTGGAAGATGTGTGGCCCTTTGGGAGACAGACCTCATGGCAGGAATACAGGTGTGGATGCTTCCAGGCCCGGGGACCCGGTCCTCCTATGTGGAGGCAGTAGCCCTCAGGCATTCCTTCCACTGGAGGGCAGTGGTGTCCACACCCAACGACCAGTAGCACTCCCTGAGCCTGCTTCCGTGTCCAAACACGGTTTCCCCTCCAGGGACCCCTACCCAGCACTGCGTCCTTGCCTTCTCTGTACCAATGTGTTTTGTGTGTGTGTGTGTGTGTTTTAGATAAATTTTCAGGGAAAGTCATTAAAACACTCAAGTTATAACAAAACCCTCACCTCAGAGATGTAAGCGGGCCAGGTGAAATTGCACAGAAATGTGCTCGAAGACAGGTAATGAACTGCTTGAGATTTCAATGCAGGTACGTGATAATGAACGTGAGTGTTAAAACCCCGAACAAAATATGGAGAAAGGAAATGCCTCAGGTGGAAAAACACGTGTCTCCATGTTTACAGCCACTGTGTTCAGGATGCAGTTTAACCAAGACCAGACACCGCTTCTGGATTATTCCATGCCCCTTGGCCAGTCTTCTCCCCAATAGCTGGGCCTCAGAAACTCTGTCAGATGCATACATTTTGTGTGGCTGGACCTGCATTGACTGTTGCCACTCTGTTTATTCATTTTCTCATTCGTTGGTTCATGGATTCAACCAGCTAGGATTTGTTAAGCACAAAACCGGGTGCCCGACACAGGGCTGGGCCCTGGGCACGCGAGCCCAGTGCTCTCCATCAGTGGAGGACAGTGTGAATAAAATGATTTTGTGACGCTTTGAAATCAAGACGATAGCGGAGGGAGATGCAACGTGCGGCAGGACCTCAGGGGAGGGAGTCGAGCCCTGCGGGGGGAGGGCAGCAAAGGCTTCCCGGGGGAGGTTGCATTTGGTCAGAGGCCTAGAGGACAAAGAGGACCCTGCTTCCATCTCCCTCTCGCTCTCTCCACCCAGAGCTTCTGCGCCGGTCCTGCCGCTATTGGACCAGCAAGTGCCATGTGTGACGGAGCCTGTCTGCTCTCTGACACGGTTCAAGGCTGAGAATCTCCCTTCAACTTACAACTCTGCCCCAGAACCCGCAATTCCCACCATTGGAACCATTTGTGTGGGGAAATCATTCTCCCAAAAAAGTTAAAAGGGAAAGGATTCTTATGGAAGAGGGGACCTGAGCATGGTTAGAGAGATGTTCCCAAGAATGAAGGCAAACAGGAAGTGTCTTGCTGGAGCTCCTGTGTGCGGATGAATAAATGGAGGCCGGCAGAGGTTAGGAGGGGCCGGGAGTCGGAGCCTGGACTGCAACCCCAGCCCTTCTGGCCGGTAGCCAGGATTTACTCCATGTCAGTCGGTCTTAAAGGATCCAATCAAAAGGATATAAGGAAGCACCCTGAAGAGATAAGAATGGGTGGCTTTGATGGGAAGGAAGGAATCCTTAAGCTATAATTGTTGTTATTTATTTATCCATTTAAGCCTTCAACCTTTAACTATGTCATTCATTCATTCATTCATTCATGCAGTAATTTGTTTACTCATTAAACAAATGCCTTCAGGATACACTGTGTCGGTTTCACGCGGTGAAATGCACGAAACCAGACCACAACGGTGCATCAGCATCACTTTGTGAACCAGGAAAGGCCATTTTGTAAGCGTCACCTGGAACCCCACGATGAAAGGGATTCTGAGGCGAAGTCTGGGCTCGGTGGGAAAGACTGATTGATTCGCGATGCCACCCTGGCTGACGTTTGCCAACTTCTGCATCTCAAGCATTGGCTCCGAGGTTCAGGTGGGCGTCCCCACCCTAAGAAGTTGCTTGAGGTGCCGGGAGCGCACCTGGGGTCTCGGCTCTGACATCTCACAGCTAGAAAGCCTCTCTCGGCAGCCTAGCCCCTTCTTTCCTGGGCGAGCCCCGGATAAGACAACCGGCGAGCCCTGGTTTGCCTGGGACGGTCCTGGTTTTAAGCTGAAAGTCTGGCATCGCAGGAACCCTTTTGTCCTGAGCAAACTGGGGCAGGTTGGCCGCCCATCCTCTAGACGGTCTGCTGAGGGCTGGGCCTGCTCACTCACAGCCGCGAGACACGCGTTTCCATGGACACCAAACACCCAGGCTTCAGCGAGATGTGCAGGGTGATGTTTCATTTCTATGGGCGGCTCATGATTTCGCAGGCTACAGTCTAAGCAGATGTTAGCCTTCCTGCCAAGAAAACTGCTTTTTACTGGATTCTGGACCGAAGAAGAGGCAGGTCCAGAAACACTGGCTCAGCAACTCGGATGCACCACTCCCCAGCGGTGCGGTGTAACGGAAGAGGCCGCCCAAGCTTGGACGGTAAGTAGGCAGGGCCCTCTGATGCCTCTTTCGCAGGCTCCAGGGGAGGCAGAAAGGCTGCAAAGGTTACTAGCAGCCCTCAGAGGTGCAACTGAAAAAGGAGACCAGAAGAGCTGGGTTCAAGTCTTTTACTTATGAAATAAAATCACTGTCCTCTACTTTGTGGCATTAGATATTCGTTCTAATCTCCCACAAAATTGGCAAGGTAGGATGGAAATCTCTGGTTTGCAGATAAGGAAACAGAGTCCCAGAGAGGCTGTCTCTCTGCCCAAGGTTACCCAGCTGAGAATGACAAGGCTCGGGCTCCACAGCCCCGAAGTCCAGGCCCTTTTGTGACATCCTGCTCCATCCTTTTCCCACCTGCATTTGCTACGTGGCTTAAGGCAAGCGGGTTAGTGAGAACAAGGCGGGAGCGGCAGGCCCCTTCGCTAGCTCAGCTACCGGCACCATTGTGAGCTTTGGAAGAGCTTTGGAAACGGTGAGCAGAAGTCACAGTTTGTGGGCCATCTACCGGGCTCAGCTCGCAGGGACTTCTTATGAGAATGGGGCATTCACCTCCCCTCCATACATCACAAGACCGAGCATCACTGGTCCACGTTCTCCCATGGCAACCGTTCCCCGGAAGTGAGGAGCAGTGGCCCCTCCAGGTGTAGCACCGGCAGCCCAGCTTGCTCCGTCCCTGCACAAGCCCCTCACTCAATCTGTGACCTGCCGGCTCCTCTGGCATTTACATTTGGAGGAATTTCTGCAAAGAATCACACAGATGAATGCCAGCTTTCTTGAGCTCAGAAGGACCCAGTAGGATGGGAGTTCCCAGATCTGAGGATGTAATGCACAGACCAGTGAAACTTCCAAGGGGGAAGAAAAGAAGAGAAAACTATATTTGCTGTGCACAGACCAGAAAACAAGGAGGATGAATTACTATGTTCATCACTTGATGAAAAGAGAGGATATTTTAATTTTTCTAAAGTCAGAGGGAGCAAATCTCACTATTGAAAACTTGTTGCCCAGAGAATGATGGCCTATAGTGGCTGTCCCACAAATATTGTTGAAATCATGTTGTTGGATGAATTTCAGATCAAGAAAGAGTACTTCAAATAAATAAACTTACTTTATGGAAATCTCACGTACTTTTCTAGAGAAAAAAAATGTATCATGGGCCAGAATTAATCGACCAATTGCTTCTTGAGGACTGTGATCTGAAGCAACGTTTTATCACTCCCTCGGAGAAGGCATATGGCACCAAGAGGGGCACTGATTGGCCCAAAGACACACAGCTCATTACAAACGGGTCTTCTGACCCATGAACCCCTGCACCCCTCCCACTTCAGTCTGCCCTGAAAAGGAGTAACACAGTGGGGAAGAGGTCTGTTTTATACGGTACTCGAATAAGACATTCGCTTTTCAATCCTTTTACTTTTTCTGCTGAAATCAAAGAGCGAGCTTTGTGCTGAGGTGGTCTTAACACCCCTCTACCACGTGTAATCTCTCCTGTCTGCAAAGAAAGAGCAGGCCCTGGGCACCCAGCCTTCAACAGGCTACACGTCTAGCAAGGATTTTAATGCCACAGTTTTGTTGTTACTGCATTTTCATTGTTACAGTGATTCCCCGTTTATGACAAGCAAGACTGGTTTCATTTGTGGTAGTGGTTTCATGAAATGTTCATTCAATTTAGTTAAAAAGTGTGAGTTGATGCAAGAAAAAAGTTTGATGTAAATAATGGCAAGAGAATAATACCGAGAAGCAAGAAGTCTCGACGGTGGGACACACCTCTATCCCAGGCAGGGGTCGCACCTCCCAGCTGGGCGACTACAGGCAAGTTACTCAACCTCTCTGTTCATGTTTCCTCATTTGAAAAATCTGGAAAATAATGAACCAATCTCAGAGGACACTATGATGGCTGAGTGAGGTGACAGGTACAGAGCAGTTAGAACAAAGCCTGGCACATTGCAAGTGCTTTATAAGGGTTAGGAATGAGGAGGAAGAGGGTGGTGGTGGTGACGATGGCTTCCAGCCTCCACTGCCAGGGAAGCCAATGGCACTGCTGCTCAGGATGCTGACCCTTTCTCCTCCCCTTCCTCCCACCTGTGAGTGTCCCCGCACCTGGCTGGTTCTCCAGGGTGATGTATGTTGGAGGCTCTCCTTGCCCATGAAAAATTGGCACTCATCTGCCACCTTTCCTTCGTTCCTCTTTGGGTTGTTCCACAGACAAAACTACTGCCATAAGCTTAGAATGATCCCGGCTCTGTCCCGTGGCAGTTACAGCCTTGAGGGATCACTTGGTACAACCAAGGGGCAAGTTTGGCTGCCGTATTGGTTGTCCTGAGGATGACTCCCCACCTATCAAGGGTGGGCTGCTAGGCACCGGTGGGGTTGAGGGTTGCTCAGTGGGTCTGGGATGAGCTGGAGGGAGGGACACTCAGGACGGTTCTCGGCCACTGAAGTTTAGGCTGATGGCCCAGAAAGGGTGGCTGGGCTTAAAAGAAAAGGCAAGAATTAACCAGACCCAGGATGTCAAAGTTTCCAGGGAATGAGAAGCATTTTATATCCAGATCCTACTGTATCATAATTATCTGTACCTTTGTCATTGTGACATTCTTGAAAGCAGGCATTTGTCTTGTTAATAGGAATAATGGCCTGGGTGAGCACATTACACGTATTCTCTTTAAAAAGATTTGTCTCCATGTTTCAGATGAGGAAACTGAGTCTTCAAGAAGGTAAATAGCTTAAGCGCATGATTCCCAAGCAGTAAGAGGCAGAATCCATGTGAGACCTGCTCAGACTGCCTCCTGGGCCCTCACTGCCCTTCTCCCCGCAGCACTTCTCCCCATCTTGGCATGGCTGGCTCCTCCTCATTCGAGTCACAGCCCAATGTCACTGCTCCAGGGACTTCCTGGATCACATTAGCAAACGTAGCTGCCCCCTTTCCCAAGCCCGGTCCCCCCTCTGTCCTCTGGTAGGACAATGTGCAGTCAACAGCAGACTCTGGAGTCAGATGCCTGAGCTCTGGACCCCAGAGCTCTTGTTTAAACTCTCTGTGACTCAAGTCTTCCATCTGTAAAATGGGAGTGTCGTAACTTAGCTTATCTTTTTCTTGCGAGTTTTAACTGTTGTATTTAATGTGCACATAAAGTACTTAACACAATGCACAAAGTAAGCACTCAGTAAACACTAATATTTATTTATGGTCGTCCTCTCCTGGAACGTAACTTCTACAAGGGCAGCGCTTTGCTTTTTCACAACGTTATCCAGCGCCGAAAACATAGTAGGTGCTTAATAAATATTAGATGAATGAATGAATGAGTAGGGGATGAATGAATGTTTAACTCCAAGCCTGCGTTCTCGCCAATGGTGCCAAGCTGCCTCTCCGGCTAACACCCTTGTTTTACACCCTGTGCCAAGCAAGGGGCCCAGCTCTTGGGGCTCAGGAAAGGTTGAGCAGAACTGAGCCCAGCAGCTCTTCCTTCTTCTGCTCCCAGGGAAGCCACGCGGCATTCCTGCCACCCTTCTCCCTCCTCCCCCATCCTTTCACCTGGCAAATCCTGGGTGACATGTGGGCGAGGCTCTCTCGACCTGCCCTGGGACAGTTTCGGACTCCTTTGCTGCCGCGCATCGGATCCTCTTTAGATCACCCCACAGGACAAGCCACCGTCCTGACTGCCGGGCCCTGAGCCCCGCCACCAGAGGCAGCAGGAGGAAGCTGGGGCCATGCTGAGTATCTTTGGAGGGTGTTCACATGTTGAATTCTAGAAGGTTCAGGTGCATCTATGGGGAGGCTCCGCTATATTGATTTATTCAGTGCCTATTTCTAGAAGGGTCTTAGGAAGAAAGAGCCATTCTCTGTCCCCTTTTGCGGGAAGAACTCATTCTAAGAAACCCTTTCCTCTCTCTCTGCCTCCTGAGCTCCCGTGCATCCTTCAAGGCCCAGACCAAATCGCACCTCTTCTGGGGAGCCCCGTGGGATTAGTTACTAGTCTACGATCTGGGCTCATTTTCCTCTCCTTGTATCACACTCAGCTCATGCATCTAGTCACTTATTTGACAAATTCTGGCTGAGCTCCTACTACGTGCCAGGCCCTGTGCTCTTAGAAAGGCAAACAAGATGAAAATCTCTGCCACCGAGAAGCCTCGAGATTGATGTCTGTCTCTCCCCATAGACTTCTCGAGGGCAGAGACACCTCCCCAACATTTGGCGGGGGCTGGGGGGGGTGGCCAAGGGTGGGTGCTTGACCGTGCAGAATAGAAGGTTGATTACTGGAATAAGGAAGTGGTGCATAAAGATTCTGCTCTGGAACGTGGGCTGCAGGTTTGCAAGAGGAAGGCCCGTGACTGGCAATGTCTTTTTTCCCCTGCACGAATCAGGTGCTGCTGTCTGCAGGGAAACCAGCGTTGCTCATCAGGCCTTGTAATCCGATCCACTCTGACGCACTCCTTGCAAAATCTAGGCATGCTGCAGAAACTTAGTATTCCTGCTGCCCTGGAACGGGGTGCGGGACTCGAGGCCTGCATGCTAATATCCAAGCGGGGCTGCAAAAGAGCTTTTTCCTTTTGCTTGACTGGCATCCGTGCATTTTTCGGTTCCAACTTGCTTTCGGGGTGGGGGAGGGGAAGGAAGCAAGGAGCTGCCTCTTCCATAGGATAACATATTTATTTTAAGTATTACACAGCCTTTCCACTGCAGCCCACCTGGGCTGCTTCTGCGGTTGGCAGAGATCAATGCAGTCAATATTTTTGACTGCAGAGCTTTCTATGACTCACCCTTATTTAAAAGGATAAAATACAATCAACAATTCTCTGTGTGAACTTGACCGCTGTAATCCATACCTTTGATTCTTTGGGATCCAGCAAACAGGCTCAGTCTCCAGTGGGTCTTGCCCAAGACCAGGGGGACTCAGCCCGGCTGGAACCTTCTGATACTGGGCCTCGGCTGTGTGGGTTTGTTTCACTCCGGGAAATTGGACTGGGAAACTAGACATTGCAGCATTTGGGAATACTGGTGGCCTTTTCCTTGGACCATTGCCTTTTGCTAAACACTACACTGCTTTCTTCCACCGTTATTAACCAAATAATGAGCTACCACTCTCAGGGGTATTTGCCTCTGGAAAGGCGCTACTTAGAGCCCGTGTTAAGCAAAAACACTGAAGCTTTAATGGTGGGATTGTAGGCAGCTCATGAAACAAGGTGTTATTTTAAAAAATTAGAAAAAAAAAATGATTCATTGTGATGACTTTCACCTGGAGCAATTTCTTCTTGAATCTAACACTGTGAAAAGGCCCATATGAATCAAAAGAGCAGACATCGACGAACTTTTTCTGTAAAAGGCAGGTAGTAAATAGCTTGTGCTTTGTGAGCTCTGTAGGCCCTGTTGCAAGCACTCAACTCTGATTATAGCACAAAAGCAGCCACAGATAATGTGTGAATAAAAGGGCATGGCTGGATTTCCATGAAACTTTACTGGGGGACTTGGAAATTTGAACGTCTATTTTCATGTGTCATGAAATACTATCCTTCTATTTGGATTCTTTTAATTTTTTTGCAACCATTTAAAAACATAAAGGCATTTAAAACTCATGGGTTCTCCAAAAATAGGTGGCAAGCAGGATGTGGCCTACAGGCCAAGTTTGCTGACCTCTAAGATAATTACAACTAAGAGTGGGACTTGGGGTCAAGCAGAACTGGGGTGAGGTCTGACTTGGTCATCTCTGGGTAAATGAACCTCAGCAAGATGTTTAACCTCTATGAGTCTTGGGGGGAGGGTCTAGCTCAGTGGTAGAGCGTGTTCTTGGCATGCGTGAGGTCCTGAGTTCAATCCCCAGTACCTCTACTAAAAAGAAAGAAAAGGGAAAAAAAACCCTCTATGAGTCTTGATTTCCCCGATTGTAAAGTGGGACTAATGACAGGAGATGCTTTATGGTTATTCTGAGGACTGATGGAAATAACGCCCATAAAGTGCACAGCGTGATGTCTGGGACTTTGTAAAAATTCAATAAAATGTGTGTGTTCAACAAAAACTTATTGAGCAATCATTATGGGATAGGTGTATTAAGCTGGCGGCATATTTGTAACGATCCTTCGTCTCACTGACTTGAGCCCTAGGGAGGCTGATGAAGACAGGTAGCTGCTTCTGCCATTACTGCCAGTGCTTGGCCTTTGTGAAAGCAAAGTGAAAATTGGAAATCATTAGCTGATGTCATGTGTTATTACTTTGTATTTTCTGTTTCCAAAAACAGTTAAAACTCCCACGGCCTCCCATTACATGGTTCCTTTGTGACCGGCTGCACTCAGCAGGACGAATGGTAGAACACAGTTCCCTCTTCTTAGGCCAGGGTCTCAAAGTGTGGTCTCTGGACCAACAGCACGCATGTCATTTAGGGCTTTGTTGGAAATCCGAATTCTCAGCACCAGCCCAGACCTACTGAATCAGAAACTCTGGCGATGGGGCCCAGCGGTCTGGGTTTTAACTAGGGTCCCCAGGTGATTCTGATTCACTCGGATTCAAGTCTGAGAATCACTGGGCTAGGCAGACTGTAAACTCACTGACTTGTTCAAAGTCACAGACCTGGGAAACGACAGAGCCAGGATCTGAACAAAGATCTAAACAGGACATACTGGGTTCGAGGACCAATGGCAAAGGAGTCGGCCAGGACTAAGGGAAGGGTGTGTGTGTTGGGGATGGGTAGGGAAGAGGTCTGCAGCACTGCGCATCTCCTTCCCCTGTTTGCTCAGGCTCAAGATATCTTAGACCACTCTTCCAGCACTCGCCTGCCTTGGCAATGGCATGGGGGCTGAGCGGGCAGTGGGAAGGGCCTGGCCCAGCAGGGGAGGAGAGTTTGATCACTGACATATTGGAATCACTAGCGCACGATGATGGTGCAAAGCAGAAGACGTTTTTGTGAGTTCGTTATTCTTATACAGACAACGTGCTTCTTTACTGCCTGTCCTCAGGGTGGGACCACTCCCATTACCGCCTTGGTATGCCACCCTATCTACCTTAACCTCTCTGAGCTTCTATGCTCCTCTTCTATGAAATGGGCATCATAAAACCCCACAGGTGTTTTCATAAGTACCTGTCTTTGGCTGCCCATCCTGGCCATGCCCACCTGCCATCTGTGGTGAAGCTGCTAGTTGCTTTTCAATATTCATTTTTCCTTTCTTCCTTTAGTAATATGGCTCCCTGAGTTTTAGCTGGGTACATGGCCACCCAGCTAAAGACTACAGCACCCAACATTCCCTGCAGCTAAATACTACAGTACCCAGCCTTCCTTGCAGCTAAAGACTGCAGTATCCAGCCTTCCTTGCAGGTAGGTATAACCATGTGACTAGGTCTGGCCAGCAGGCTGTGAGCAAAAGTGGGTGGCATCCTATGAAGGAATGAGAATGCTTTCTCTTTATCTCCTTCCCTCCCTTCTGTGGACCAGATGCAGATGTAATGGTGGGAGCTGAGCAGCCATTTTAGACCATGGAAGGGAAGCCATGTGTAGAGGGCGGCAGAGCAATAACATGGAAGGAACCAGGGACCAGGACACTGAATCCACCATATTGGCTCTAGGACTGCTTATGTTTGTATGGTTAAGATGAGAGAGAAGTAGGCTCTCTTATTTAAACCTTTGTCATATTAGGAACTTAAAAAAACAGCAACCAGAATCTGTTTCCTAAGGACTGCATTACTTCTCAAGATGAGGCTTGATTTGACACCTCCTCTTCTGTTCTCCCACCCCATCGCAACACTCCAATGGAATGAATCTACCTCCTCTATCATACCTACACTGTTAGCTCCTGCAAAACCACTCGAAAGACAGGGCAAACATGGGCTTAGGTGACTGGCAAAGTGAGGACACCAAAAGGTGCACACGAGTAAATAAATAACAATGCGTGCAGTTCAGCTTTGACGAACTTAGCGAAAACCAAATAATCACGAATCTAGGAAGAATTTCTTTCATTTTTAGTGCTTGTTTCTTTTTTGTCATTTTAAACATAAACAAAATATTATTTTGAAATGCATTTGGATGGAAAGGAGGGCACGGTAACATTCTCAGGCCTTAGGGCTGCTACAGGTCTTACTCTAACCTGACTGCCCCCCCGCCCCCCAATTATTTCATCATAGCACTGATTGCATTTGGGGGCAACACTCCCTCCTCTTACCCCCACCCACTACCAAACAGGCTGAGGGTCCTGGAGGGCACAGTCTCCCCCCTTGTAAGTTCGTCTTTATTGTGCATCTATTATTATTTATGTTTCTATTTCCAGCAATTAACATGGTACCTGGCGCTTAGAAGATGTTATTTAAAAATTTTTTTTTGATGGAGGTACTGGGGATTGAACTCAGGACCTTCTGCGTGCTAAGCACGTGCTCTACCACTGAGCTATACCCTCCCCTAGAAGACGTTATGGACACGTTCGAACCCTCAGCAACAACACAATTGGCCAGATGGTGAGTGAGAGTCGTGTCTGTGCCTCTTTGTGGGTGGGGATGGTTGGTAAAGAAGCATCGCCATGGTCCTTCCTCTCCTCTCCCTAAGGCTCAAAGAGTGGGAACGACATGCCCGAGCTTTCACAGCTCTTAAGCGGCTATTTTAGTTCTACTGTTCCACCCACGTCTTCACCCTGATCTTGTCATCCCACACTGGACTTTTATCAGTTCCTTGAACCCACCACATCTTCTCTTCCAGAGGGTCTGGGATGTGCTGCTCCCTCTGCTTGGAGTGCCCTCCTCCTCACCTCCCTCCTCCACAGTTCTTTCATCCAGCGGATACCCACCCACCTCCAGCATTCAGCTTAAAACATCTCTTCCTCTGCGAGGCCTCTGCCAGTTTCTCATACTAACTTAGGTCCCCAGGTCACAGCACCCACTCTTCAGACTTCTCCTTTGCAGCATACATTGCAATGGTAATTGATTGGTTACTTCTCTATTATCCACTCTCCCTGCTAGAATGTCAGCTCCATGGGAGCAGAGCAACTTCAGACTTATTTGACGCTGGTTTCGGCCGGGCACATAGCATGTGCTCAGCAAATCTGCATAAATAAATGAATGAATGAGCGCCAGGACAGACAAAAGGAAATCCACAAAAACTGGGAGGAGAAAGGAACCTATTTTCCCTTGATAAGAAAGCAAATCGAATACTGCAGTTGGGTAATTTGACTTGTTGGGCAAACACTTTCATAGAATTTTGACAACAACCAAAGGCAAGCACAGCTCTGCGGAAAGTTCAGAAAGAGGTAATGTTTTCTTTCACGGGATTTGACTTTGATTCATCAAATACTGAATCAGAACTTGGAGACTTGGCTGTATGTTTACAAGAGAAAAGTACAGACTTGGAAACCAATTCAGAGAAGTACCCAATTAAAAGTGGGGATTTGCTTTTTATTCCTTTCCCAGAGGAAAAGCGCTATTTACCAGACTGACACGACTTAAGGGAATAACTAGCTACGTCAACACTAATTAATGCTTTTGACGTTGAGAGAAAACCTTTAGGCTTCTAAACTATAATGTGAAGGTGTATTCAAGTCTGTAGGAGAGTTTCCAAACATGCTCACCATTCATTCCCTCCCTTCCTCTTCATGCATACAATTCTCCCCACCACGAAGTGGGGTCTCTTTCTCCTTTCCTTGAACCTCCTTGAATTGTGACTTGGTCTGGTCAATAAGATGTGGCAAAAGTGATGTTGTGCCAGCTCTTGGCCTATCTTTCAAAGGCTTAGCAGCTTTTACTTCCCTCTGGGGAAGCCAATCACCATGCTGTAAAAAGCTAGGGCTAGACCACGGAAGGGTGAGACCATGCAGTGGGAGAGACGCCATTGGGGGAGTAAGCGAGGCATCAGACACGCGGCTGAGGACCCCTTCACCCTCCCAGCCCGGAGCTCCCTCAATTTATACTGCATCAAGCACAACTGCCTTGCAGACACTTGCTTGAATTCCTGAACCCCAGAATCATGAGAAATAATGAATCATTGTCGCTTTAAGCTGCCAAATTTGGGTTGATTTGTTACACAGCAATAGATAACTGAAACAACATGATATTTCAATTACTGAGCGATCACTTCTTGGACAGCCTCAACCATGTAGGATACAACCTACAAGCAAATACGGTAACGTATAACCCATGCATTTTGCTTCTGGCAGGGATGCTGAAGTTCTTACTTAGGACCTAGTCTCTACGTTTACCCACAATTTTAACATGTTTGTTCTTCTAACAGAGTCAAAGATGTTATAAGACTATGCAATTTGGAATAGACTTAGTGGATTTTAGGGAACAGTATGTTTGAGCCTCTCACTTTTTAGATGCTTGAACAGAGGCCAAGATGGAATGAGTAAGTTGTTTAGTCAACGAAGCCACAGAATGTATTAAAAACAGGAAAATAATCCAGGGTTTCTGGCCATCAAGTAAGGTACTCTCTTCACTTTACCTTCTCATTTCACAGAAGAGACACATTTATGTGGGTGGGGAACAAAAAGGGCGTCTAGGTCCAATGAGAACACTGAAGGATCAGATGGAAAGCCAGCAGGTACAACCTCAAAAGCATGACAAACTCCAGTTCCTACAAAGTCAAGTCGGACAGCTCCATTTATGCTGTGAGGGCCCAGAGGCATCCCTTTATTTGAGCTGAGAGCAGCCCAATACTTGATATTCTTGACTATGACCCTGAGTCAGAAAGCCAAGATTAAATTATGTTTCTCGTATTCTATTTAAGGCGGTAGGGAAGTGTATAATGCACTCTCAGGAATATTCCTATGCAAAATGGCTAAAATAAATATATGATTTGATGGGCAAAGGGACAAGCTTCAGTTATGTGGAAACGCATTTACGTGGAACAGTCCACGTCAGACAAATGAGGCATCACTGTATTTGCAAAACGCTCGGCATGTATTCCAAGTCTTGGCTACTCTGAGGTTTCTACCAAATGAAAAATGAGCTTTACTTGTGTCTAAATCTGAGCTTAAGTGCACTCTCTAAAACCTTCCTGGGAATTTTTCGGACAGGTGTCTCTTTTCAAACAGCATAATATTTGGACATTACATTTTAAATATGTGCAGATAAAAATGATATTCTGAATCTGTATTTCACTTATAACCAGATGGGATAACAGTAGTGAGAGTTACTGAGAGACGGTCCTTCATGGAAAAATAATGGAAAAAGAATCTAACCTCTTCCTAACCCCGCCTGGAGGTTTGCGGCTGCAAGTTCTAGAGCGAACGTCGTATTACCGAAAATGTGAAATGATTCAATGCGGTCAGACCGACACAAAATGTACTATCTTGTTTCCATGCCGGGTAACAATATTTCCCTTTTTAAAAATCTAGGGTTTGGAGGACAACATAAACAGACTTTGCCACCAGCAGGCCCTTAAGAACGTGGAACTGTGTGCTCATTGCAGGGACCCAGCTGCAGGCCTGCTCTGTTTCATCCACATGGTGTCCGGAGAAGAATCCAAATTCCAATGTCTTTGCAGAGATCGAGCGATTGCTTGCCGTTCCTGCTCCGTCTCCCTCTCTCTCGTCTTCTGCCTGCTCTTTTCAGCTACCTATGGGCCTGGCTCCTGCAGCTTTTGAATTTTTGACACCAGACTTGGAACCTGAATTCTATTTAGGGCAGGAAGGATAGGAAAACATTCCCTGCAATGCAGGGTTTTGTTTGGGGTGTGTGACATGCCATCAAAAGCTAGTAATGCTGATGGCAAACTCAGCCTAAACCGATCAAGGTAGTGATTCGTCCGAGGCAGTCACCATGGTAGTGTGTGCACGTTTCCCAGGATTTGTAAGTGTGCTCACAGTGATCGTGCTACACACTAGGGCGCCTTCCAGCATCCCCTTGTCTCAGAGGGAATGTCTCCTGCCCTGCCCTGACTCTCTTATATACTCATGAGACATACTCACTGCTTCTCCCGCCACAAACAACTGTATTCCCTTATTATTACATTACCTTTGAATGGAGTTCCATCATTCTTGGTAAACTGTCTTCGTAAGACTCATTCAAATAATAATAAATAAAACAGACTGTAGAAACCTCACCCCATGAAGGTAAATAAGCCCAATGCACATGAGGACAGGAGTCTCGGGGGACTTACAGGAGGAAACGCCAACTTGGACAAGCAGGACGCATGTGGCCAAGTTCCCCACATCTCTTCAAAAGACTGTATGTGTATTTGTGTATTATCAAGGCATACATTCAAAGTCTGCCAACTTTCACTGAATGCCTAACAGGTGCCAGACTCAGGGAGGACTTGTTTCAGGTGTACATATTATCTCATTTAAGCCTCAACAACAAAACAAGTCCATTAGCATGTTACAAAGTTTCTGACACTTACTTATAAACAGAAAGGAATCATCTCTGGAGGCCAGAAGGAATGCTTCAGTAGCCTTCATCCATATTCTCTTTACTTGTTAGGAAATGACTTTAAGACAGGATGGTCTGGATGCCCAGATTCTGAGTATGGACTTTCCTTCAGTCTGGCTGAATGAGTTTTAGACTTCCACTAGCAGAAGAATTACAGTTTAAGGTAATGCACCAGACAGTAATACCCAAGAATTAGTGCACCTGCTTTATGGATGGCATAAGGGATTTTTAATGGTAAATTGGGTGATGGGCAATTTTCCTCTTATGAGCTGCTTTTGGAAGTTTACACCTTGTGAGATGAAATTCTACTCTGTGCCGCAATTCTCACTTTTATCTTGTTGCAAGGTACATTTTGCTTTATAGCATTTCAGATGATCATCTCAACCTAACGTTCCACCTGACCAGATATCTCTGTAACAGTATACTCATTTGTAGCAAAAATAAAGTTTGCACATCATGGCAGAGAGACTCTTAAGATGATCCCCATCTCCTGGCATCTATGCCCCAAGTGTGGTTCCCTTCCCTTAAGTGTGGCCAGGACTTGTGTCTTTCTCTTAAACAACAGAATATGGTGAGGGTGATGAGATGTCACTTCCATGATTATGACTCATAGAATTGTGACTTTCATCTTGCAAGAGACTCTCTCCCTTCCTGGCTTTGACGAAATCAGTGACTGGATTAGTGAACTCCACATGGCAAGGAAAGTTGTGGGTGGCCTCTGGGAGCTGTGGGTGGCCACCAGGAAACAGCTGGCAATCCCTAAGTCCTAGAGCTGCAGGGAAGTAAATTCTGCCTAGAATCTAGGGGAGCTTGGAAGCAACTCTTTCCCCAGTTGAGCCTCTGATGAGACGGCAGCCCTGGCCAACACCTGCACTGCAATCTTGCGACCCAGCTAACGTGAACCTGGATTCCTAATGCACAGAAACTGAAATAATACACATGCATTGTATTAAGTCAATGAATACACACATTAATCAGAATCTGGGGACACATCTGTGACTTCTTCAAGACCTACCAACTGAGAACCTCTGCTCTGGTTTCATAGTGACAGGGAAACAGGGGTGAATGCATGTGTCCTGGGTGACGTGGTTCTGATTCTGCCTCTGTGACCCTCCACAGACAATATGACTTCTGTTACTCCATTCCCATCTGAAAAAGGGAAAGTTGGACTAGCTGGTAAGAGAGCTTTAGTCTTTACTCGGGTCTTCTGTCTCCTGAGCCCTTGGCTTGTTTCAAAGCATGTTCTTTGCAACACTTGTTTTAAAGGATTCTAGGTGGAGAAAAAACTTCTGTGGTCAAACACAGTTGAGGGATGCTGAGTGAAACAGCGTTTCTTAATAGGATTTTTTTTTTTTAACTTCAGGACCCCTCAGAGCTATTAATGTGCTCATGTCCATTGAGAATGTCCAATACAGAGGTGGAGTCAGCAGCGTTCTCCAAAGTTATTTGATTGTGACCTCTCCCCTGAGTTTTGGGACTAGTGCTTCACAGAACACACTAAAGAAAGGCCCACCACCTCATCATGATCAAAACTCCCTTCCAGGTGGAAAGAAGTGTTGAAGGGAAGGGGGTTCATATTCCTTCTATTCTCAAGTAATGTTGAACGAGAGGAAGCTTTGTGCACTGAGATCCAACACTGTCGCACGGCTGGACTTGCCTTGCAAAGGCCAGGCAGACACAGCTGAGGAACAAGGAATAACATGGTGATGTCATTCTCCTGGTAGCATGCTAATATGAGAGACGTATGTAAAATACACATCATGCTAGTTGCCCCAGAGAATAATGTTTTCTTATTTGTAAACCACCTTCTTAGGAAATAAAAGATGCTTCCCTGACGTTTTTCTAATGTGCAATTTTTTTCTCCTTCTTTCCTTCCTTCAATTCTTCCTTCTTCCCTTTCTTTTCCTTTTCTTTCTCCTTTCCCTTCCCCTTTCCTTCTCCTTTCTCTTTAAATAATGCTTTCTTCTACATGTTTTTGATAAAAAGCTTTGCATGTCTGTGCTGGGAAGGGAGTGGGGAGGGAGGGCAGGCGGAAGAGCTTAATGGCCTCCAATTCTCACATCTGGACTCCAGAACCCAATTCAGAGCTGAAACACTTCTTGAAGTAGCCTGACAGCAACAGGACGGCGTTCTTTGAAATGAGTACAGGGCCCTTGACTCACAGCAGTCATTTCCCAAGACCTCTGAGCTGCTCAGAGAATCCATGAAAAGCAAGTAATTTGTATTTTCTCTATTAGCCATTTTGTGGGATGATGTGATGTGAGTCTTCTCTGTCTCTCCTGTTGGTCCTCCCCTCATGCCAAGATCTGCAATGTCCTTCAGTCTTGTGCCCCCAAGTTTTCCATCATGGTTAAACCCCACTGTCTCCTCCTCTCCCCCTCCTCAATGCAAGGTTCCAGGGACAACATCATAATAAATCTGAAGCCCAAACCCTGAAGCCCTCCCAGCTGCTTAAACCCGCTCCAGATGTTTAAGTTTGCCCAACAATCCACTTGCGTTTCACCACAGCCATGTAGCCTTGCTCTGATAATGGGTCATTTTCTAGGACGAAAGCAGCAGTATTGAACACCAACTTGACAAAATAAAAGAGAATAAAATAGACATTATGAATAAAGCATGTGGGCAGAACAACATACAAATGATCTGGGGATGCTGACACAATAAATCTTTTTAACTGCCCTCCAGGCAAGAATACATATTTTTCTGTACATTCTATACATAGAAAAAAAAAAAGGCCTCCCCCGGTGACCCAGGGCAGCGAGACGTGCCTCCGACACGGATCACTCCTAAGTGTCAGTGGCCTTTTGCTGGTACAACATCAATTTCCCTGAGTCCTCGGCTTACTTCCCGGCTGCACGTGTGTGCACGCACGCACACACACACACACGCACGCACACACACCCACACACGCACATGTCACGGCCGAGACGCCCTGCCTGTCCCCATTTGGCAGTTGACACTGGCTTTCAACACCGCAGAATTACACTGCGCATCACTGGTGTCACCTGGGCCCAGGCCGAGCGGGCACTCTGCGAGAGAACAAGACCCAGAATCGACGCTTTCTCGAACTCGCCCTTCTCAGGTCAAAGAAAAAAAAAGCAGACACGGAAAAAGGGGACTCAATGCTGCGTTGCCCTCTCCGAGAACCTCCCATAACCCTCTAAGTGGAGACCAAGCAGGACTCCCCATGACACGTGTCTATTTATTCTTTTTTTTCCCCATCTGGTAAGTCACGCACTTTGCTGGGCTCTTGGCGAGATGTAGTTTCTGCCTTCAAGGCGCTCGCCGTGTCGTGGGTGTAAATATACTGCGTGTAAATACAAGGGGCCGCACTAAGGGTTATTCTCTTCTGTGTCCACTGAGAGGGGGACATGCAGCCACCGCTATCCTGGGAGACAAGGAGCATCTCAGACCACGGAGAGTTTGGGCCCTAAACCAGTAGCCCTCAGATCTGATCACACGTTCAGATAACCTCGGAGGGTTTAAAAAATATATTTATGCCCATAAGGGGGTCTCGTGGAGAGCTGGAAATGGTCCATATTTTGATCTGGGGGGTGGTTACGTGGGTGCGAATATATGTAAAATCCATTGAACTTTGCACTCAATATTTA
The DNA here is from genome assembly GCF_009834535.1 of Camelus ferus. NCBI lineage: Eukaryota > Metazoa > Chordata > Mammalia > Artiodactyla > Camelidae > Camelus > Camelus ferus. Next base: position 7,928,010 of record NC_045714.1, on the reverse strand, counting down.
TGCGCTCTCCTGTAGATAAGATAAACTCAATTTTTACAAGGGTAAAAAATTTCTACATGCAGGCCTGCTCTTGGAGATTCTGTTTTGAACGCTCCTGGCTTCAGTATGTTGTAAAAGCTCCCCAGGTGACGTTAATGTGCAACCAGGGCTGAGGAACAGTCTGTAGGCAATTAAACACTAATGGCCTGGAGAAGGGGCCCAGAGGGCAGCGGCCTGTGTGCTGCAGGGTCAGAACAGAGCTGCTGTTACTCGGTGGTGCTGGCCCTTGAAAGACCACCCAAGTGCATCCGCTGCGGGTGGGGCTTTTCCGTGCTCTGTGGCTCAAAAAAAAAAGAGAACCTGTGTTTTTTGTGCTCAAGCTGAGAGAAGCAGCAGGAGGCAGGATGGAAGAGGCAGGGAAGGGGAGGCCGTAAGAGTTCTGGGTTCAAGACAAGGTTTAGGAGTTAGGCTGCAGCCCGGGAGGGGCAGGGGGCCTGGCAACGAGCAGCATCCGACTGGATTCTAGGAGCGCGGCGCGCTCGTCGTGTGTCCTTGGGGAGGTCATTTAATTGCACTCAGCCCCACTTTTCTCAAGTCTAAGCAGCTGTGCCCGGGACTTCCCTGGTTCAGCACTGAAAGTCCTGTGTCCTGGGAAACCTCTCAGTCCAGATAAACTGAGACGATTGCTCACCCCATGTCTGAGTTGAGGGCAATGATTCCTACTTCTTAAGAGTTGTCGAGCGGGTAAACCGTTGCTCTGCAAAATGCTTAGCACGTTGCTTGGCACAGCATCAGTACGCAGTAAGTGATAGCTATTATTACCAGTAGGTTTGGCAGAAGGGACCCGCTTTGTTCCGTTGCCTGGGGTCAGCCCCTGCCGTACCTGGCACACAGTAGGTGCGCAATAAATATTAATAAAATGAATGCTCATCTGAGCCACAGATTTCATTACCCAGATTAGAAACCTTCTCCTTTCTTAATTACGAGGGCATGCTTTCAAACTGTTTAATGACATCTTGTTTTGTAGCCTGTTTAATAAATCTTTGCTGCCAACGGCAAGTTCCCCATGTCGGCAAATCATCTAAATATTTAACTGATTTTTTTTTTTCCTTCCCAAGGTTTTGTGCAGACTCTTGGCATTGTGTGTCTGATAAGCAGAGGGATTCAGCAATAAGAAATCAGGCACTTCACGTCTATAAATCTCAGACCTCTCTTTCTCTGGTGTGGCTGACCCCACCGGAGACCTAATTCCAGTCATTACCACCTTGCCTCCCAGCCCTCCCACTTCCTCTACTGCAGGGGCTGGAAGAGCAAAATACTCATTTCTCAGCCTCACATTCATCTAGGTATGGCCAAGCACGCTTTTCTGGGAAATAAGATGCTTATGGAATTTTTTTTAAGGGGGGAAGGGATGGTCCAAGAAAAGAGTTGCTTTTCTGGCTAGAAGAGCAAATGAGCAGAGGGGTGCCCCTTGCCAGCCTCCTTGCCTTGCACACAGGTGTGATGCTCCCAGGGTTGGGGGGTGGGTGAGGCTCTAAGACTACGGTGACAAGTACAACGGGAAAGAATCCCACAAGAACTACAGGGACCCTTAAGTGGTTGAGGACCAGACACTCCAGGGCAGCTGCCTGTTATTAGGTGAGACAGAACAGACCTTCTGTTTGAGACCCATGAAACCTGGGTCCTCTGTTACTTGCAGCCAAACACATTTTTATATTGCACATGTCTGATGCCCAGTGAGGAACCAGACCCTGAGATTAAATCATGTTCGAGGAGAGATCTTCAAGGCATCTCTTTGTTGCCAACTGAAAACCAGAGCAGAGAGTATGGGGCTGGGGAGCCAAGAGAATTTTTGGTGGCCTGAAATCTGTGAAGGAGCCTTTCTCACATGTCCTGTCACGCTCTCTCGTCTGGGATGGCGCAGAGTGCCCCAGTTCAGGCACCCTTGGCATCGTGCGTGCAGCTGACAAGCAGAGGCATTCAGCAGCAAGAAATCCACACTTCCCATCTACACATCGCAAGCCTCCCTTTCTCTGGAGGGGCTGATGACCACTGCATTGGAAGGAAAGGATGAACAAGAAGCGGTTCTTTAACACTGGAGCAGACAGTGGCCTTCTCCTGGGGGAGCAGAATTCACATAGCTCCACCCACTCCCTTTTCTGTTCCCAGATTGATGGAGGGCAGACAAAAATAGGATCCACTAGGTAGTATCAGCAGTTTTTAAAGAGTTCATTAACAGATCTTTGCTGTGCGAAATCAGTTGGGAGCTGTGTTTAGGTTTGGGGCAAAGAATTATATGGGTCTGCATAATTAAGAGGGAAGTTTTTTGTTTTGTTTTGCTTTTTTTCCCCCAAGGGGCAGTGAGTTGGTGAGGAAGAGAAACAACTTGGTGGGCTAAGGGACTTTTCAATTATACTATAATATTATACATGCTACAAGTAGTATAATGTTTGGTACAACAGATATGTTATAATCAGAGGGATCTCAAAAACTAAATTTAAATGATTTACTCTAATCACCTCCACCTTGTATAGAACTTCACCACTAGATATGTTGTTTGAATTATAGTATGTAGAGGTTGAAGGTGATCAATAATTAAGGAGAAGGGCTGAGCCCACCTTGTGTCAACTCGAGGGACGTGATAAAGGAGTCACCACCAAGAAAAGAGTGGGAAGAAGGAATTCTGCAGAAGTAAAAGAAATAATAAGAGCCAACTTGTTTTTTCAACATTTACTACATGGCAAGCCCTGTTTGAAGTGCTTGAAAGTTTAACTTCTTTAATCATCACAATGATTGTGTAAAGTAGGATCTATTACTTCCTTTATTTCACAGCTGGGGACACTGAGGAACAAGAAGCTTACTTATCTTGTCCGAGGTCACACAATAGTTCATTCTAGGCAGTCTGACCTCAGCATCTCTGTTCTCAATCACCATCCCCTAGTGCCTCCCTATCATAACCAGAAGGGACGAAGGGAAAAAGTATCTGGAAACTCACAGAAATTCCAAGAGGGCTCTGAATTTTAAGATGGTGTGGAAGTGAAGGCATATCTCTACCGACTGAAAACATTTCAGTTGACTGCAAACCCTGTGGAGTAGCTCTCTGAGATACTCTCAGTCTTCACAGGAAAATACAGTTCATCTCAGTACTGTTTAAACCGCTCTCCAGTTTTGCTGTTGAAGATGAAGATGTGGAACAGTTTCCAATTCTGCCTAAAATCCAACGAAGCCTTTGCAAAATTAGAAGATGAGTTTTAAAGGAAATATTTGTCTACGGAAAATGGCTTCTCTAATTAAGCAATTAAGTCTCAATGAGACAGAGCTCATCATTGCTTAAAGGTCATTTAAAATGCAAAGAGGATGCGAAACTCAGCTGGGGTGGCACATCAGTCCGTCTCTGTGGGTGTTTAAAGTTTTGAAATTTTCTTACTGCACACGCCGTTTTTAAGTATTTAAGTGTTGGGTCTGTTGCCTGTGTGCGCTGAAAGAAAAAGGAATCTTTGCTATGTCTTTGGGCTAATCAAAATGCAGCCCTGCATTTGAAAATTATTATTTTATAAGGTGCATGTGGTTGGAAGGAGATATGGCCTAGAGCAGAAAGAACTGGAAGAGCCTAGGTACTTAGTGTTACTACCGCGGTGGCCGCGTGTGTGGAAATTAGTTATGACTTCACCACCAGCCACCTCGGCGTGGAGGGTGTGGCTTCTGGTAATTACATTGCTGCTATTTTGAGTAATGAGATGGGGTTCTTGCACAGCAAGAGGTAGATTTTACTGCGTTCATTTAAATTTTATGGAAATGAGTATTTATTAGTTGTCATCCACTGAAGCCCATCGCGAGGGCTTGCCTTTCTTCATCCACGGCTCACTGAGACTAACGGATGGTGTCTATAAAGTATTCATCTCCTTACTCCTTTCTTGAGGATATGGAACTGTCTCCACTTAATTGTCAGAGGGACTGACTTTTTCCCAAAGCCAAATCCCAGGGAAGTGTGAGGAGGGATCGAGGAACACCGTTAATGTCCACTTTCCCACCTAGCACCCGTGCACTGCTGGGAAGTCTAGTTACTTAGAAGTCTGGGCCAACACAATTTGTGTGCAAGGATCGTGTTTGCCACAGGTTGATAGAAAGGGTTCCATGTTATTTTTTGTATTCACTGAGGAATTATAATGAGTCATTAAAAAGGTTCTATGAAACCAGAATTTATGACTCAGACAGGTCTCAGAACTCTTTCTGGATCGTCGTAAAGAATTTCGCAAGGCTCTTCTCCCCTCTCAGCAGTCCCCACGCAATTGTCCCCAAGCCTTTTCCAAAAATTAAGTGCACGGACTTCTCCATGTGTTCTCCGCTGTCCTTCTGACCCGCAATAATGTTTACAAATTGAAGAAACGGCTGAAACCTGGCATTGTCATTCCTCACTCACATCATGCAGGATGGCAGGTAAACAGGAAAATCTGGACTGGCTCGGAGAATGAGCCAACACACATAAATTACAAATAAAAAAAAAAAAATTAACAGACACCAATCTGCTCTCCAATACCGTTTGCCGGCACTGAGTCTCTATGGTAACTGGACTCCCCTGGCCCCTCGGGTAGGCAACTGGTGGATCTCTTCCCCCTTTTCCTTTTCAAAGAAAGTTCTCAGAACTGATTTAAATATTATGATAGTCTCATCTCCGAGTGCTAAACGGGAGCTGTTTTCACCTTGGCTGGGGTGCCTTTTAAAACAGATACTTTTCCTCCCTCAAATGGCCTGCCACAAAGGTGAATTGTCTCCTAAGAGAAGCTTCCTTTTTTAGAAAATCTGAAAGTTGGGGGCTGAAGGCGGCACTGTGCTTTTAGAGATGATGGGACTAAAGTCGCCGAGTAACTAAGGAAGGGACGCCCATGGGGGAGAAACTGCTCTTTGCAAACGCTTATCTGTTGCTCCTCTAGGGAGTGTGGTTTTTGCCTTTTGCCATCTTGTTTCTGTGGAGTTTGGCTGACGTGTTCTGCATGTATAAATATTTAAGGTTTTGTCTGACTTGGCGGATGGGAAGAGTCTAACATTTATTGAGCATCGACTGCAACCTGAGAATATTGTCACCAAATTCTTAATTCTCCTGGCAAACCAGTAGGGTAGGTATTTTTTAATGTTCATTTTACAGTTGAGGAAAATAAGACTTAGAGAGGGTAAGCGGTCTGCCCAAGGCCCCCAGGTCATTGGGAAAGATGGAATTTGAACCTTAGTCTTGTTGATTCTCAAATTCGAATTCCTTCTGCTAAATCACATGGTTTCTAATATTTATTTCTTTTTTCGCCTTTTAGAAACCCCTGTCTGCAGTTCCTCCTACCCTTAGAGCTATTTAATCCACAAAACCAAATACACACAACACCTTCTCCTGGGACAAAGGGCTCAAATGGCAGACCCGGACCCCTTCGTGCCTCCCCGCTTTCTCTCCAAATCCCCAAAGAGGACTGCCTGAAGCTCTAGGGCTCAACACTTGGCCTCTCAAAAGCGAATTTGAAGTTAGATTGTTTGACCAGCTAATGACTTTGACTGATGTGTGGAGCTGATCTGAGGCTAATGATACTCACTCACCCACCCACCAAAACCAGACCAACACAGGCAGATGCCAGACATTTTAGAAGAAAGAGAAGGCAGGGTTCAGGGGAGGGGGGGAATAACTTGTTGTAGCTTATGTATTAGAGATCAAAAATATTAAAGTTTCAGATTAAAAAAAAAAGATGATGAAGAAAAGAAAGAAAACACGAACACTTCAAATCTTTTGTCAAGAAAATCTCTTCCAGGTGAACTTCAAAACTTCTCCCTTTCTGGAGAAGTTTGAGCAACTGCCATCGGGATGGGAAAATGAAAAGGAACTTGAACAGAACAAGATGTCCTGCGTGATTTAATGATACTTCTGACCTTAAAAGGCATAGATTGGGTGGTAAGAGCTGCAGTGATTTTGCAGATCCTGAATTGGCAGTGACTTGAAGGCCCCTTGAATACATCCTGAGGTTGGACATTTGCTGTGCTTCCCACCCCCCGACCCCTTCTCCTAAAGACCATTGCAAAACAATGCTCAGAATCTACCAAAATGTGGAAGTCTGTGAGGGTTCGCTGGGGGCTGCACTTAACGAAAATCTGAAAATTGCTGGCTCTGTTGTTGAGAGAAATAAACACTTTATTTGAAAGTGTCTTTGGCATGTCTTTGTGTAATGGCTTGGTTACAGCAATCCTTCCCTGGCAGGGAATTAGCTGAACAGCACGGGGGAAGAAAAGGAGATAAAACCCAGGAGAGGAAAGCGTGCTTTAGTCTTTTTTTTTTTTTTTTTAAATATTTTAGTTTATTTTACCTTTTAAGATTAAGTTTTTAAGCCAAAAATATGCCCTCACGTCACCCTCTAACAATCTCTGTGTCATGTTTAGAAGTCGGTGTCCCCTGGAATCTGGGTATTATGGTGCAGAATGAATTGTCCACATAAGAACTCCCAAGTTGTAGTCACCTAATTAGATTCTTAGATGTTTACCAGCAAATAAGGACATGCAGCCAAAATTCAAACTTCAATACTGAGAACTCACTTGTTGAGCTGTGCCAAAAGCCAAAGACTGCTTCTCTGTTGGGCTCCGTACATATCGTGACACTATACTGACTAATTATTTAGCAATTGAGAGAATCAAGAAAGCAAAATTGGGTTGGAGTGGGGTGGAGAATAATCTATTAGTCTTAGAATTAAAGACAAACAAGAAAGACAAAGCGATGAATTCGGGAGTTTGAGATTTACGAATGTTAGCCACTACATAAAAAAATAGATTTTAAAAAGTTTCTTCTGTACAGCACAGGGAGCTATGTTCAATATCTTGTAATAACCTTTAATGAAAAAAAGAATGAAAACGAATATATGTATATATGTGCATGACTGGGACATTGTGCTGTGCACCAGAAATTGATACATTGTAACTGACTGTACTTAAAAAAAAAAAGAAAGACAGCGTGAACAACAAAATGACCCAAAAGATAGAGCAGTTATGTGTGGGATGGAAAAAATAAAAATAGAACCTATTTTTAAATGAGCAAAATAAAGGGAAAACACATTAACCTATTTTATAGTACAATATATCTGTACGGGGATCAGATCCACAATATTTATGTGGAATATATTTTTATGGGGGGACTTATTTATTATAATTAGGTGGGACTCATCATGTTATGTGGTGAGCCGATGAGTTACTATAATTTAAGGGGAAAACAGCAGCTCAAGTTATTTTACATAAACTCTTTGGGGGGCTGTGACTTATTTGATTAATTGACTAGTCGCCTCAGTTTTTTCTTGACCCTGTTAGTGGGACTACTCCAAATTGTGTTCAAACACTACAGTTCTGTCGTAAGACAGGGGGCGGCTTATCTCTTTTAGGGAACGGATGGGGTCCTCGGTTAAGTTGGGGGCCTGCCCGGGAATAAGGCGGTTCCCAGGTTCCAAGCCTCCCTCCATCCTGTCCATCCTGAGACCGGGACTGTGTCACCGCCGACTGGCGCGGTTGCGTGCTTCACAGGTGTAGGGAGAGTCCACCTGGAAGCCACAGAATGACCCCCACAGACCCTCTTGAGACAGCCAGGCTCCCGTGAGCGATTCTCAAGAAGGAAACAGAAGTCGTGGACAGTTACCGGGTGTGTTGCAAGCACTCTGTGATCAGTCCTTTTTAAGGACTGAAATAAGACTCTTTATTTGGCTTTGAGAAAAAAAGAGAGACTAGATTCTACATTTCCTTGTACCACTGCTCCCCTCCCTCAGTGGCATTTCGACGTACCCGCTCCAAGGGTAGCCCAGAGGCTGCCAGTCCTGGGCTCACGCTCCAGCGCCTTCTCAGCACCTCCCTTTCGGTAGCCGCCCAGCTCCCCGACCTCATCTTCCTTGCCCCAATGCTCGTCCCATTTTCTGTTGCTCAGATAAGCCATACCCTTTCTTGCATCAGAGACTTATTTTTGCCTTTGCCTGCAACCTTCTTCCCCAGATTTCTGAAACTGGTTCTTTCTTATTATTTATGGCTCAGCCGAAAGGGCACTTCGTCAGAGCGGGCCCTCTGAACGGCTCTGTCTGGGGAGCCCACCTGTGCGACCCACACGGCAACCCGTGCCACCTAAGCCGTTCTCTGCCTTAGGGCCGCGCCTGATACCCTTTGTAGCACCGCTCTAGAAGTGGTCCTGCGGTTTTGCTCACTTGCGGGTTGTCGCCCGTTTCCTCTAGAATGTAAGAGCCAGGAGAGCTCGTCTGTGGACGGCCCCGTGCATAGCAGAGTACCCGGCATCTGGCAGGTCTTCAGTAAATATTTGTCTGAATGAATGTATAAATGTTCTTCTACTTGGGAGAAAAAGGGTGAGGTTATAGATTTTGCATGAACGAGACCTCTAAGGAGGCGGGTCCCCACAACAGCACTGTGGCGGAAAGGGGTCGGAGGAACAGAGCCCAAGCCCATCCACCTAAGGGGCCCTTTCATGGCTACACTGTTTTTCCTGCTTGCCTGCCTGGAGAGGAGAGCGCAAGAATTAGCTTCAACATTTAGTGTAATGTCATAGCCAACCCTTTGATATATGAAGAGGCCATTAAAGTCTACAGCAGACGATCCAGGGTGTGAGAGCTGTTCACAGGTCACATGATAATTACAGACAACATTTATTTAGTGTTTTCAGTCTGTCAAGCATGGGTCTAATTACAACATTTAATCCTCACAACAGCCTCAGGAAGTAGATACTATTACTGTCTCCATTTGACAGGTGAGTAAACTGGGGCTTGGACTAGTTTAAATCTTGCTCAAGGTCACACAGTTAAGAAGTGATGGAGCCTAGATTCAAACCAGATTATTGAAACTGCTACCTCTTGGCAATGACTAGCCCAAGTGATGCTGTGGTTGACAGATTAGAAATTGTATCAGGACTCTATGACCTCTCTCATTGAATTAATTTCCCTTAATGTTTCTGAATTTGAGGCTTTATCATTACAGTGAATTTATTTCCTGACATCATTCCCCCTGCTAGTTCTTAGTATACTGAAATCTATGGTAGAGGGAGGAAATTATAAAAACATGGTAACTCTAGAGATAAGGTGATATAAACTGCCAGTGTGGCCAAATCATTAAGGGCCTTAGGACAGGGTATTACAGGGGAGCGGGGAGGATGTAAATTTCATGTGCTTTTTCTCTGTCTCGCAGTTGTCTGGGGTAAATGGATTGGGAATCAAAGACCCTGGGTTTGCTTTGAGCAAATCATTTTCCTCTTTGTGCTTCATTCTTCTCATCTGTAGAACAAGCAGACTCTGAAGTCCATTTTGGGGTTGAGGAGGGAGTCCCTGGACTTGCAGAAATTCCCAAACTTGGTTTCATCTCAGCTCCTTTGCTTGGGGCAAGTATCCAAAGCGCGCGTGAGAAGCCCGAGTGACTACGCAAAGCCTTCAATTGCCTTGAACAGGGAAAAGATAAGAGCTGTATTTCTGGGTTCATATCACTCTAACCTTAGCCTTGGACCAAGAATATAAAGGAGCTTCTAGGAAGATGACTTTGACCTCAGACCAAGGAAGAACAGAACAAACTCAAGTTATGCTAAGGGGCAAAGATATTTCAGAGACTTTGTTTTCAGAAGAAGATAGAGAACGTGGGAGGGAAAGGGCTGGAGTTGAGACATCCCCGAAGTGCTTGCCCAGCTGGCCTAGCTGTTTTAAACAGCACTTCACTCATCTTGGTGAACTGATCCATGTGGGAGATAACACTACAGTGCTTAATTAGAAGGGGCTCAATTCTTAAACATTGGAAACTGCAGGCATATTGCATGTTGGGTGCTCATGCTAAAAAGACAGGTTACAGTCTTTTAATAATAAAACTTTAGAGCAACCAGATTACATAATCACACTATTTTGCTCATGTGTGATGTCTGATCTTTTCCTCGATCCAGGAGGTGGGCTGTCTAGAGAAAATTCCAAATTCTCAACAAGACATCAATCTCTGGACTTCGGAGAAGACATGACCCCAGGCCTAGATCCAAAAAACTCACAAAGAAGAACTGGAGACGGGACGTCTGGATACTGAGAACTAAGCTTGAAAGGAGAAACAGTCTTCAAGAACAACATCCATCAAACTACTCAGCGGTTTTTGCAGTCATTTCAGAACTGAGTGTTAACGAATCCTGCAGCCCCATCTTAGCCAAAGTGTGGGGTGCACACCACTGGGTGGAGGGCAGAAGCTTTTAAGAGGTTCATCAACTCAGCAATAAAAAATAGAACTATAGAGTGAAAGATGGCCCTATTTTAGATTTTCTTCTAACCTCCAAATGAAAGTCTTAGTTTGAGTCTCAAGTCCAAATCCTTAACCTCTCACGAATAATACTTCCTGACCTCGATCACAACAGGGAGAAAGAAGAGCTCAGATCCAAGACATAGGCAGGTGTCAGGGTCCGGCCAGATGTAAAAACTTTGTCTAGCTGGCACTTCATCTCTCTCTGTCTCTCCTCTGTCTGTCTGTCTGTCTATCAACCTATCATCATCTACCTATTTTTTTTTTTTTTTTTTTTACCATTAGTTCCTTTTCTTGGGTAAGTGACACTGGTTTTCCATTAAGGCTAGTGATTAGTTAAATTTCTTCCTTAATAAAAGTGTTTATGATAAGTAAATACTATCACAAGGGGGTATGCAGATATGGCCAAAAGTATGAACTTCACTTAAGTGAAATTAGAGAAACACGGCTTTCTGATAATAATAGCTAACACTTTTTAAATGTTTAGTGTTAGCCAGGACATAGTGTAAATTAGATTCTTTTTTTTTTTAACATTTTTTATTGATTTATAATCATTTTACAATGTAAATTAAATTCTTTATATATTTATTAACTCACTTAACTTCTTTACTACACCTTGAGGCAGAGGGTATTGTTATCCAAGTTTTTATAGGAAAACCTGAACACGGAGCATTTACGTTGTTTACCCAGAATTCACATCTAGAAAGGTGCAGGGTCGAGATTGGACCGGGAGGATCTGGACTGCAGGACACATGCCTGTGACCACTGTGCTATCTTGCAATCTGGGGGCCTGGCTCTGCTTGTGAACGGAAATGACCTGTGACCACGGGCGTGAATGGTCACACCAATGACCAATGACTATGAATTTGAGGTGGAGAAGCATTAGGCAAGCCTTTCTATGTATCAGTAGGGAGTAAGAACAAAACCCAGACCCGATGACTGAGCAGAAATACGCTAAGTGGAAAACACCAGGATGATGTCCTTCAACATTGCTCCAAGATCACAGGGAGGGCTGAGCAAAGAGCTGAGTGAGCCTGAGAGAATGTCCCAGTGGAGCCGCCAGCAACAGAGAGGACTGGAGTCTTTATCAGCCAAAGCAGCGTTGTTGAAGGAAGGTTTTATGCTGCCTTCACCTTTAAGACATGATGCAAATCCCGCTTTTCAAAAGGAAAGTTGAAAAATAAGAACTAAAAAGAGGGATAATTGAAGACTCCTCACAAAAAGGATTAGAGGATTGAGGGGTAAAAGATCAAAAAGACTTAAACTCAGAACCTCTTGAAGGACTGAATTTTTCACTGAGCTGGTGAGTTTCCAGGACCCCCTCCCCACCAATTAAACAGCTTCTGAATGGGAATTAGTATCAGGAACTGAGGGGAGCCTGAAAATGCAGGAAAAAATGGTGACAGAAGAACTAAAAATTAGGGTTCAGTTGTAAAATTTTTGCTCAGCAGAAGTTCATTCTCTGGGTTTTGACTTGACTTTAACAAAATATTCTATTTCTTTTTTTTAAGTTTGTAACTTTCCTTTGCAGCTGATGTAGATTATGTCACATGATGTTTACAATAATCCTGTGAAAGAGGGTAGGGAAGCATTTTATTATTGTATTTAAGATAACGGAGCTGAGGTACCAGACGGTAGGATTCCACCTAACAGGATCAGCAAATGGCATTTAGTGAGCACCCACAGCGGGGGCAGACACAGTGCTAACTGCTTTTCCGCGTTCTGTCGTCATCATAAATCCTTCTAAGAACCTTTGAGGTAGGCACCCACCTTTTGCTCAGTGACTTGCTGCAAGTAAGTGTGCAGGACCCAGCTCGTCTCAGCCCGCAGGAGCTCACGAGAGCCCCTGTGTGCATCTCTTCCCACGGCGGCAGAGCTGACACCACAGAAATCGGCAAATGCTGCAAATCAGGGCTCGGTTCTCCTTGGGGAACCAGTTGTTAACCACTCAGCAGCCTACCACTGGGCACAGAGCTGAGAAGGGGCAGAGCAGGATCCAGGACCAGGCAGCCCGGTTCCAGACGCTTCCCCATCACACTTCTCAGTGGTACCCCTTCGCATGGAATGACAGCCAAGACTGCTCAGCCTCCTGTTCCCTGCAAGGTGCAGGAGACCCAAGTCTGCCTTGGAATCCTCATGTACTAATTTATATGGAAAACTTACAGAAATGCCACAGAGATGAAAAATACTCATAATCAGCGTTAAAAGAGAGTGAGCTTTGGCTAAATGGGTGTGGGTTTCAAGTCTTGTTTTTGTTTTTAATGGTGATTCTTACATCATTGAAACTATCCACCTACCTAATTAAAATATTGACTGTAAATGAGCCAATGATGAGAATGCACGGTGAGCTAAAGGTGTCCCTGATTCCATGTCTGCGAGGGGACAAATAAGAAGGATGCAGTGACAGATGCATGTGGCTTTGAGTCCAGCTCTGCCACTTAACTAGCTGTGTGACCTTGGCCAAGTTCCTTCAACTCTCTAAGACTCAGTCTGAATCTGAGAATGAAGACGGTAGTGTTGTTGGGGAGATTAAATGGGCAAATGCGGTAGAGCCTGACATAACATAAACCCTCAATAAGTTGTCAGAGACTGTTCTGGATAATGTAGATACTGTTAGTACCCATCCAGGGTGGGAAAGCAAGTTATGGTCAGAAAGGGGCTTTTGCTGGCCAGGGGATGGAATTCAGATGGACTTTGGGAAGAGCTTGTGAGAGGCTAGGGAAGCTGTTACGATTGCTCAGAAATGCTCCAAATGAACTGGCTCTCATTGCCAGTGCGGATGTTTAAGGCACAGATCAGCCCAGACTCGACCCTCCTGTATCACCTGTATGTGTAGACTTAGCAGCCCAGCGCTCCCGTTTCCTCGTCCACAACGTGTGGACCAGAATCACACTTGCCTCACAGTCTAAATCTCCCAGAGCCTCAGTATTGGTATTTATTACTATTAATATTATTACACAGGAGACTTCTTCCCATTCTAGGCCAGACATTCAGTGTGCAGCTGCCAAGATGTCCCTTCCTGTGGATAATTTTGGATGCACCCTGACAAAATTCTGAACCTTTTCTTTTTCTTAAAAAAATGCCAAATTGATCATATTTCTGTGGCACATAGTTTTCTCTTAAAAACCAATAACATAGTCTGTGCCGCAGGGTCAACACAGCCATAACTTGACTGGAAGGAAGGGCATCCCTCAGGCAGAAATCAGAAACGTGGCCGCCAGCCTTTCCTGTAGCTGACACACAGGCACTGGGCTCCGGGTCCACCCAGCAGACCCAGCAAACGATGTAAGGCTCTGATTCAGAAGGTCCACCAGGAGGAAGCAGGTGCGGGGCAGCCTCTATGCCGACAAGGTCAAAAGCACCTGCACCTCAGAGGCTGTTTCAGAGCTCCTGCGGGGAAAGTAAATGTTCTGCACGGGAGGTGAGAGGCGGGGGTCTGTGCGCATTGCCGGTGCAGGGATGGTTCCACACCGTGGTCCTGGCTTTGAACTGGGCACCACCTGGGTGTGTGGCCTTCAGATCTGATTCCCTATACCTCTGGGTGATTCTATGAACCATATAATAATATTTAATCAATTTCTTTTCTGTTAGCTGATGTAGGGTCTGTCAGGTACAGCTGAGAATCTTGATTGAACCCTCAGTTTTCTGACTGGTGTGTTTAGGGGAGCCGCCTTCCCCCACCACGGATTGGTGACCTTTCCTTCAATTTTCAAGTTCTCGGGGGCACATCATTATGTAGCTTTTATCCACCCCCCCACCCTAACTCCACCAAGCATCTACCACACAGGTAGCACTTGTCAGCCTCTGACATAACATATTTTTATTTGTTTATGACCTTCTTCCACTAGAAGGTCAGTTCCCTGGAAGTAGGGATGCTGTTTGGTTCCACATAATCCCAGAACCTGCTACAGTGTCTGACTGCAGAGGCACCTAATAAACACGTCCAATAAATGAATGAGCGGTCCTATTGATCTCTGTTGATGGGCCACCAAGACTGTTCATTCTCCAAGACAGTGGGAAAAAACCATCAATGTGAGAAAAACAGGTTTCTAGTAACAGAAGTCTTAGCACCAATTTAAAACTTATTGACCAGTAACTTGCTTTTGACAGTGGGGAAAACCTACAACTCTGCCTGAAGCCAGCTCTTACATCGTGTTTAAGACCCAGTCTCCAACAGTTTCCAGCGGCCAGTCTCCTGGTAATGGCTGAGGGGAATTTTATGATGACCAGAAAAAAGCTTGAAGATAAAAGACTGCACACTGCTCTAACAAATGAAGGGGGAAGATTTGAAAGATGTTTTTGTAGAATATAAAGATTTTCCATTTTGATATACTCTTGAAGGGAAAAAAAAAGCTGAAAGTCATTAAAAGTTTTAAAGGTTTAAGTTGAGTAATTCAGGTAAAATAAGAAAAATATTGACTTTTGAAAAATGGCTTCTGTTTTCATCTACCATGAATTTTATTTGTTGTCAGAGTGACATTAGCACACAGCAGTAATTTTATAAGGGAAAAAGTTCAAAATACCACCACGCTGGCATAGTAACTGTAGTATTTCCCAAGCTTCTTGCCAATCTGAGTCTCAAAGCAAGTTCACTAACCTTTTAGACAATCAAATAACATCTTCTCTTCTGGGGATATTCGACAGATAAGTAACAGCTGCTCACTCTGTGAGAGGCACTGGGCTCAGTTTCATTCTTCTGAATCGTGACAGCTCTGAGGGCGCACGTGCTACGCGTATGGCTCTCGCATGGCTGTCACCCTTCAATCTCCAACATCTGACCTGTAATTCTTGGAAAGCCAGTCAATGCACGTGTAATGTCCACCCATGGTGGGCCAGACCCCGAGTCGTGTTCTGATAAACACAGGGTCTGCACTGGGGGAGTTCAGGGTCCAGGGGGGAAGCCCAGGAAGAGGGCAGACAATTCGAGCACAGACAGTTAAAATGGACACCTGGAAAAGTGCCAGGTGATTTCTCAACCTATGTAAGCCCTTACTATTGTCATATCTTTTCTAGTCTCTTTGACGAAGTTCAGTATACGGAGTGGGCTGAATAAATGCTTATTAATGGCGTAAAGAAGTAATTTGGGTTTTCTGCCGACAAGGCTGAATGCCGCTCCTGTGAGGGCCTGTGCCACCCACTCCCAGGTACTGAAATGGTGCGTCTGCTTCTTCTTGTCCCCTGCGTCGTGGTTCTCTCTCTCAAGGGAGGGACCTGTATGGTCCTATTAGCATCCTCAGTGTCCAGCCTGGCGTCTCAGGATGTTACAGAAACGAATGAACTCATGGAAAACAAGATGTCCTCAGGGCTCAAGAGATGGCTATTTCCATCCTAAGACAAGACATTAAAAAAGGGAGACCTCTATTCAAAAAACCAGTGGATTTTCTTCCTGTCCTAAGTAGGGAAAACGCCCTGAAAAGTAATCTGCAACAGAGGCTGGTAGCAATCTTGAGATCTCTTTGCCTTATCTTGAACTCTGTCTTTTTTTTTTTTTTATCCTTTCACACTTTTTTCTCGTCACTTCCAATCCTGACGCCTCTGACTGTAAAGTTTCGTGCTTGCCTCACAAAGCTGCGTGACAGAATTTTCTTTTAATTAGCTCATCCATAACAGCAACAATAATTCTAATCATTAATAAACCACTCACCCCACTTAGTAACAAACCAAATGGCAAGAAGTCACTGTTAATTTTAAAACACATGTAAACAAGAACCCAGGAAGGCCAAACACAACAACCTTTTGGCATTATTAATGGCAGAGAATGCTTTCCGCTAGGCTTGAGAAGTAAATGCTACGATAATCGCATCCTGCATTCCTTCACTCACATTTCTTATACAGCAACTGGATGAATTATCGTGGTTTTTTTAAAAAAAATGTTTTCCCCAACACCGACGGCTTCATGAGGGCAGGGATGCTGTCCCCCTGGCTCCCTGAGTCTGCAATGTCTCTGCACATAGCAGGCATCCAGTACCTTCGTATTGAATAAGTGAATGAGTCAAATCCCAGAGGTGTGCCAGCAGATCTCCTGTGAAAGAACATCGCTTCTTGAAAAACTCTGGGCACCAACATCATTCCTCAAATGGTAAACTGGTCCAGTGTTCAGGCCGTGAAGGTTGAACTGTTAACTCAAGAATTTCTAAATTTTATTTTCATTTCGATAAAATTGAACCCAGCTGTATCCTGGGTCATCAGGATAACAGACTTCTCACCGACTCCTGCCACACGAAGTCAATGACTACGTTTGCCTTTATCCCTGCGGTCGAGCGGCTGCCCAGTAGTCAGGAAAAGGACACGATTTGGCTTTTTCATAGAGCGTTTCTCACTTTGTGGAGGCTTGCACATTTTCTCAGTTCCCGAGTTTGGAGAAATGACTGTAGCGACATCTCCCCCCACTCAGCACGGTGACACCCACAAGTCTGGGCAACGCCCGGGGCCACCATCTGTCTCCCTCGCCCGTGACTCTGACGAGCGGCGTCAGGATATAGAGCCAGGCCCGCGTGTCAGCGCCGGCCCTCGTGACGGACCCGGGATGTCTCCGATCATTTCCTCTGCTGCCTTTCATATCACTGAACTGAAACGATCAGGCCTGTCAAGAGCGAGGGCCCCAGATGAAAGGCCAGTGCATTAAGACAGAGCATAATTGCCAGCCTCTGAGTTTCTGACATTAATCGTTTTACTGGAAGAAGACAGTGAAGCTTCTCTTTCTCTCTCTCTGTCTTTCTCTCTCTCTGTCTCTCTTTTATTGCCAACACACAGGAATTATGGGGGGGGGGGTGTTAGCGGGGAAGAAACCCACCACCAACAAGGTTCGCTAATTAAAAGTAATATGTTTTCCCGTTTTTTTTGGCAATCTGATAACACAAAACACTGACTTGGGGGCCACAGGGGGAAACAAACTGAGACAGATAAAAAATGTTTTGTGTTCATCCAAGCACAACTATGTTAATGCGTATTATCCCATTAATGCGCATCAACATCGGGAACTGGCTCACCAATGCAAGCAAGAAGCATACACTTATCATCATTTGATAACATGTTTAATGACAGATTGACGGGAGATTTGCAAATGTGAACTGGCATCAGTGTTGCTAACTTCAGCTTCTGCCGCCGCCTCTGCTATGCCAGCATATTTATGTGCATAATTTGATTTCTCAGCCACACTGTTAGTACATTTTTAATATTAACTATGCACGAACAGACAGCCGAACTTAAGTTGCACTGATGGTTGGAGTTCATTAGATTGAAAAAGATGGGCATGCATGACTAAGATGGAGGCGGCAGTCCAACATCCAAGGAGCAACACTTAACAGACACACTCCATTCTCAATGAGCCCCAGCTACACATTTCATGCTGTCGGAGGTGGCAAAGCTCTGGTGAATGAAGGAAGAAGTGGAAGAAGAAGATGAAGAAGGAAGCCCCTGTCCTGGGGATTCGGACAAGAACTTGACCCAGAGCCCGGGGGATTGCCAGCCATGTTTGCTTTCCTTTCACCACCTCCTTTCACCCCTAACTCATCACCAGTCTGCACCCAAGAGCCTTGTGCTTCATATGGAGCTGGGAAGGATTAACTCCTATCCATTCTTCATAAGTCCAGGTCACAGGGCAGCTGCTCAGGAAAACTTTCTTCAAATGGGAACAGGGCTAATCATGTCTAGTTTGGGGGGAGGCATGCCAATCGGTAAATGAATTTTGCACCTCCGTGTGCAACTTCACCTTGCTACAGCTCCACTTCTTCATCTGTAAAAGGAGCATAAGAACATCACCTACTCCGAGTGGTGAAGCTTAAATAAGCTAAAAAAGAGAAGCACTAAGGCCAGTGTTTGACGCATGGTAAGTTCTCAATATATGTTCTTTCTTCTTATTTTATTTCTGCCTTTTAATTTAGCAATTTAAAAAATTATAAGTCTGCTTCCTTCCCAGGCCCTAGAGACAAGCAGGTGTAGGGTTTAAAGCTAAGCTCCATTAAGCAAGGGCTGTGCGCTGAGGGTCAAGGCGTTTAATTTCCGTGAACTTTGGGCACTTCAAAATGGGGTTGATGCCGGGGACATATCTGGTGTGATGACAGGAAGGATAAAATGACGCAGCATCCGTAAAGGGTTTAAAGAGTGCCTCGGACATAGTCAGCGCTCACCCGGTGTTAGTCCTTGTTTTCCTTGGGGATCAGGACAAGCGAATGTGTTCTGGCAGTGACGGTGGAGTCTGGCAAATGTGCGTTCCAATCTGCTTCCTAACTGCATGATAACAGGCCACCTCCTCAACCCTTATGAGGCTCAGTTTTCTCCTCTATAAAGTGGGGGTCTATCACGGAACCTACTCCAAGGATGAGGGCAGGATGTAAGACGGGACTGTGGTAGGGCACCTACTCACCGTTAAATGCTACCGTTACTAACGTTTGTGTCTTCAGGGCTCTGATGGTGCCTGGCACGTGGTAAGAGCTCAGTATTTATTGACTGTACGAGAGAGGGAGATCACTAGGTAAGGCCCAGGTTCAGTTCTGGGAAAGATTTGTCCAGGCAACAGGGCAAGGAGTCTACTGGAGTCTGTTGCTGATCTAAGCAGTAACCAAAACCGTGTGAATCCTTGGTGACCAGGCTTCTGAAAGCGATCAGAGACACAGGTGAACAGCCTTCCGTACAACAGATGAGAAAGAGAAAACGGGCATTGATTGAGCCCCTCCCGGGTGCACTGCGCTAAGAGCCTCCTTATCTTTTTCTCATTTAACCCTCACCAAAGGCTTTTAGTGGAGATACTATCCCGGCTTTATCCACGAGAAAACTGAGGCTGATGACAAGCCCCTCGAATGGAGAGTGCGCCATACGTACTTACGGACTGGACCTCAGAAAACCTGCTGAGGGTGACACAGCTAATAGGTGACAGAGCTGGGGTCTCAGTTCAGGTCTGATGCCCAAGACCGCGCACTTCCTGGCTGCACCCTTCAGGCTGGACACTGGAAGGAACAAACGCAGAAGGGCCAGTCCCACTCTGCGCGCCCTGCTCTTCGCAGAGGAGGCGGCGGGCTGTGCTGAGGCACGTGACTCGCATCCCTCCGCTGCTGGAACCGCGCGCTTTGCAGGGGCCTCATCCCCGCTCTCAGGTCAGGTAAGAACCCGGCGGCAGTGAATCCATCTGAGGAGGGCGCTGCACAGATGCCCGTGGATCCCTGATACAGTATCCTTGCCCCACTCCTGGCTTACGTGTATCTTCCTTCTAACAGACGCACATGCGACTCTCTTCCGTGGGTGGCGCTTAGCTACTGGAGCCACTTCGCTGCACGTGCAGGGCACCCGCGGTGCCTGCGAGCTTATGCCCCTGGGGACGGCCCTTCTCCAATGACTGATGGGGGCGGGAAGACGAGAACCCAGTCCTTGCCTCCGGACGAGTCAAACTCAGAGGCAGAATAAGGACGCCAGAGCTCCCCAACCGGATCCGGCCGAGGCTGGGGCTTTGCCTGAACTCACACCTATGCCTGGATTTCTCGCCTTCCCTGTCCTGCGTCTCCACTCCCTTGCTGGTTTCTCCCCAGAGCATGTTCCAAAGAGACAGCCCAGAAATCCTGATGGTGTCTGCTCCTGCCTGGGACCCTCACTTATGATTATCATCCTATTAGACCGGGGGCTGGCAAACTGCAGCCCCTGGGCCAAATCCGGCCCTCAACCTGTTTTTATAAATACAGTTTTATTAGAACTCAGCCAAACCTACTCATTTTTATATCCTCTAGGGCTGGCTGCTTCAGCTTTGGAGTGGCAGGGTCGAGTGTGTTAAGACCCTGCATGGCTCACACAGCCTCCGATTTTTACTATCTGGTCTTGTGCTAAAACAAGTTCGCCAGCCCCTGTGCTAGATAATGCTTTGAACACGCCAGGCTTCTGCTCACTCCAGGAACTCTGCGTGTGCTGTGCCTTCTGCTGGCTGTTCTCGCTCCTGGACTCAGTGGAGGACTGGTTGCTTCTCATTTTTTAGATCTCAGCACACATGTCACTTCCTCAGAAAGGCCTTCCTGCTCACTCATCTGAAGTAGCCTTTCTCTTCCCTGGGTCACTGCTCTGTATTCTTCACACTTATAGCCCTGAAATTCTTGCCTCTATTTATTGCTTTTTGTTCCCTCCTTGTGACCAACTGGCGCATGAGCTCCAGGAGGGGCAGAGACCTTCCCCGTCTTGCTCGTTTCTGGGTCCCAGCGCCTGTACGCAGTACACCCTCAAAAGTATCTGTTGACTGAATGATGCGGAAGGATGGAAGAAACCCCAGTGGCCTGCATCCACTCCAGTTGGATTTAGACACCAGGGCGCCACTTAGATGGTGCTGGGTACTTCCACCCTCGTTTTGAATCCTTACTCCCAAAGGGATGGGAACATATTTCCTACCTGAGCCGTATTCGTGCCTAGACATTTATTACCCCGGTACTAATTCGCTTGTTTTGCCGCATTATATATAATGAGAGGTCACTTTATGTTATAAGCTGTAATTTCTGAATTTTATGATATAAATTAACCTGCTTCAGGAATCTGGCTGTAAAAGGCCTTGCTGTCAAGGGATCAAGAAAAAGTTATGCTGTGTTTAATTAATGCATTAATTTCACCAAGTTTTTGTTGAAGGCTTAGTATGTGCAGAGTCCATGTCTGAGGTCTTTAAGGAGCTTCCTGATAAGGAAGCAAATGCACATTCCCCCACACTTACATCTGCAATCCATTTTGTGCAGGTAGCAGCCAGAATTATTTTAGAAATGCCAGCTGGGTCATGCTATTCCCCTACATAAACTCCCCACCAAGGAATTTAGAATAATCTAAACTCATCACCATGGCCTGTACAATTGGATCTGTGCTAAACATTCACTTATTTTGCCCCAAGACCACAGAATTCCAGCAACACTGGCCTTCTTTGTTTCCCTCATCACTTCCAACTCCTCCTTGCCCCAGGGCCTTTGCACTTGCCGTCCCTGTTTACAGTCCTCTTCTCATTCATTTCAGGACTGGCTCCCTCAATCTTTCATGTCTAAGTTGTTACCTCTCAAAAGAGGCCTTCTGGCAGTGCCCAAAGTAAATTAAAATCACTGCTACCCAGGCCCTCAGTGCTTTATTTTTATTTTCCTCATGGGATCTGAAATGATCTTGTTTATTAATTTGATTTCTTGTTTCTTATCTTTCTCTTCCTATAAGATCTGTGGGGGTAAGAAAAATGCCATCTATTCATTGCTGTATCTTTGGAGTCCGGCACAGTACGAGACACAAAGAAAGGCACAAATGCATAGCATGATATCAGATACTATAAATCTAATCAAGGAAACAAAACAGGGTGTTGAGAAAAAGACACATGAGCAGGCCAGATGGCTTTAGATCAGGAGTTGGCAAACTGTGGCCTGGGGGCCACAGCTAACCACCTTTTTCTGTGGGGCTCACAAACTAAGAATGGCTTTTACATTTTTCAGTAGTTGAAAAAAAGTCAAAAGAAGAATGTTATTTTATGACCCATAAAAATTGTATGAAATTCTAACTTCAGTGTCCACTGATAAAGTTTTATTGGAACGTAGCCACACACATTCCTGTATATATCACCTATTTCTGACTTTATGCTACAAGGGCAGACTGAGTAGTTGTGATGGAGACTCTCTGGCTACAACCCTGAAAATATTTACCATCTGGCCCTTTACAGAATAAGTTTGCAGACTCCTGATTGGTATAGATTTTCAGGGAAGGGTCCTTAAAGAAGATGATGTTTAAATTGAGATTTAAGTGATGAGAATGGTGAATATAAAGTTCAGAAAGACTATCTTTGAAGTCCTGAGACAGAAGCAACACTTACGACATGGTAGCTCTTTCCATTATGACATGAGCTTCAAATTAGGACTTTTAATCTGGCAGTTGTGTGCTGGGCAAACTGGCAGAGGGCAGTGAGTATTGCTGAGAAGGTCGGAAGGTGACTATTGAAGCAGTTCTTGCAAAAGATAGGGCGTCTGCCAACTGACCTAACTGCTGTGGAGAGAGAAGTGGAAGGGGTGAAGTGGGCAAGCATCATGGAGGTCTAGTCAAGAAAAAACAGCCGTGAAATGGAGAGTGGTGGGGAAGATACCAGAAAGAGGAGGGTCCACAGACCCGGAGCTGTGGCACCATGGGAACAAGGGGGGCCACTCACTGTCATTTCAGAATCAGAAAAATTAGCAGATGTCAGGAGAGTGAAAAGCTGGTCCGGGTTAAGCTTGGACAAGATGACTTGGATTCAGGGTCATCTTCCACCACCATGACCCAAAACGCTGATATTATAACCCCTCTGCACAGACCAATCTCAGCCCAACCTGTAAAGTGCTAACTCTGCCCACTGCTCCCAGGAGTGTGCATCTGACCCAGGTTGAAGACAGTGTCTCATTCGCCCAGCCACAGGTGTTACTTCAAGAGCATGTGACGCCACAGGCCGATTAAACTCAACCTCCATATTTGATTGGCACGCTTGAGAAACAGGCACTCTTTCCACTGGAACTCCTAAACTGCCAAGAGAGAACTCTGGAGCTGGTCCACACAATCTTGCCATTTGTCTGAAAATGAAGACAACGTAGAGGAAAGCTAAGCTGAAAGATCAAGTTCTGATGACATACCCTTTGAACCTAGGATTCATCTGTGCATGCGACCAACTCTGTCTTTGAATGAGCCAGTAAACACCCTGTTTTACTTAATTAACTTGGTTTGCAGTCAGTTATAGACAAGAGGTTTTGATAAACACAATTTGGAGTTAATATGCTGAGCAGTTTAAACTATGGCTTCCCAAATAATTATACTGCCCATCTTTTCAGAGTTAAGGAAGGTATTCAACTAAATCAAGGGGAGGACCAATTCCCCTGACTGCCAGTCAGGGTTCTTCAGACTGGAAACTTCCTGATCCAGGAGCAACAACTGAGTTGATGCTGTCTACCCCTTCAAGTAATCTTGGCAGAATCACGCAAACAGGCCACCTCCCACCTTCCTAGACTTTGGTCCTCTTCTCGTGTTGCCCCTGTACCTCAGCTTCTGCTCTCTCATCAGCCCCTCTAATAGATGATCCATGGTCTTGCCATCTTGGCTTGAGATTTGGTTTGATTTTGTACGCTCAGCTATCATGCTGCTTCTTCACCCAGGACACAGTGTCAGACAGGCTCAAAGACTGAATTAAAGTTAACAAGAGCAAACATTTTAGAGCATTTACAACATGCCAGGTACTGTGCATAAAGCAGTGGTTCTCAAAGTGTGGCTCTGGGGTTAGCATGACTGTATCACCTGGGAACTTCTTAGAAATTCAATATTATCTTGCTCCATCCAAAATCTACTGAATCTGACACTCTAGGGCTGGGGCTCAGCCATCTGGGTTTTGACAAGCCCCCCTCCCCACTCACCAGTGATTCTGGTGCACATTCAAGTTTGAGAACCACTGGCTTGACGTATTACCTTGATTATCTTTTTCAACCCTCTTTATTGCCCCTCAAGGTAGGACAGTTATCCCCATTTTATAGATGAAGAAACTCATCTTAGAGAGGACACTTGCTCTTACTACTAGCGAGCAGTGCAGCTGGAGTCAAACCCAGGCAGCCTGACCCACAAAACCTCTTCAGTGCTCCCCAGCGAGGGTGGACCCAGCCGCTCAGCATCCCTGTTCCCCAGCAGAGTGCCTGGCTCCCGTTCCAGGGGGCTGGCAGAAGCAGAAACGCTGCCTCACGTCCTGTTGCCTTTTTGCTGATTCCTAGTAAGCCTTAGGACACATTTTTCAACCTCCAGAACTTTCCACTTGAAATTTTTTTTGAAAAAAAAAAAAAAAAGGCAGCTACATTGCAGAATCCCAGCTAATCCACTCAGGTGCACTAGGGTCCTGGAGATGGCTGAGCACACTGATGAGGAATTTGTGATCATCTGCCTGCAACCTCCTCTCTTGAAAGTCACCCCATTCCAAGCTCCCTTTTTTGTGCACTGCGTTTCTTCCCAGTTAATACCATGTGGTTACAGATGCCACTTTGCTTGCAGTGATTTCTAAGGAGTCGCTAATGTTCAGTTGTAATTTCCCATTTCAGAAGCGAAAATGGCTCATCACACTCGCCACAAGGGCCTCTCTACAATGATACATAATTTAAAAATTAACACAAGGACAGAGGAGACTCTGCATTTTTGAACTAGGAACTTAGAGATTCAGAGGTTAAAACTTGATAAGGTGAGCTCAAGGAATCAGATGTGTTATTAAAGCAAATGCCTCTGTTCCTGACTTCAAAGCCTTTTCTAGCATCCTCCAGTTCACGTGGACTTGTCAAAGTGCAAGCCCACAAACGGCATATTTATATTAGGGTATTTTCTCTCCATTGTTAGGAACATCCTCTAATTCCTGACACAAAACTTTCCGATATAAACCACGCTGTCGGAAAGCAAGCAAAGCAGAAAAAAAATCAATGCTGGATTTCTAACAGGGGCCAAACAGACCTGAACAGCAAGACCGACAACCGCTTACAGCAATCCTCTGGGGGGAGCAGGGAACCCAGGGCTGTGTTTACAGCATCATCGGCTCTGGGAGGAGATGGACCCATATTTTGGAAAGGAGAATACACAGCCTGCCTGTCTTCAGGGAAGGGGCCAGGACCAGGGTAGGGGGGAAGAAAAGACAGGGAAAGAGAAAGTGAGCTGGGGCAAGAAGAAAACATAGGATGATGCTTTTGCAAGCATAACACTCAAAATGCTTTGGTGTTTGTATTGGTTCAACCATTCATGGCCTTGTGACCAATTCGTTTCCCGGTCTGCTCCAGCATCAAATGGTTACAATTATGGATTGCAAATTTATTGACATTTGACATCTCCATCAGCCTTCCTCTGATCAACAGAACTCTCTGCCTCCAAACTGAATAATTACAGAAGATTTCAGCAGTCACGGGGATGCCAAAAAGGTCATTAAATCATCTTGAAAAAACAACGTGTTCCTCCCTTTCATCCTGCCACTAAATCTTCCGTCGGAGTTGGGACCACCTAGCGTCGATGCTCAGAGGAGGGGGGGCTGAATCACAGGATGGAGAGAGGAATTAAATTAGGATTGAAAAATAGGAAGACGAGCACAGCGGGGACCTCTCGTTTTGTGTTTCATAATTCCTAGAGAAGCGTAAAAACTGTGGTTTACTTTTATCAAAATGGACTCATCTTAGCACGCAGGCAGTGATGGCATGCTTGGGAGCTGAGGCCGGTCTGGGGAGCTTTGGGAAGAGCAGTCGTTCCCAGGTCCTCTGAAGCCCCCTCAGGGCCCTGCGATGTGAAGCCGACAGAGTGTGTCCAGACCCCAACGTGTCTTCTTCGCCCAGCATCCCTTCTCCTTCCTAGACAAGCACGGTTCTGAGGCCCTGCTGATTCCTCCCATGCCCACTGCCCCCACTGCAGCCCAGACGCCATCACCTACTGTCCCCGCTCCACCCCACAGCCTCCTCACTGGCCTTCCGCCTCTGGGATGGTCCCCCTCACGCCTCCACACTCTAAAAGAGAACGTAGGTCATGCCACTCGCCCATTTACTCCCTTTAATGGTTTCCCATTGGGCTTTAGGGAAAAAGCCCCAGGTTCTTAGGATGTTCTACAAAGCCCTGATGCCCTCTCTCCTGCCCCATGACCCACCCCGCTCCTCCAGCCCCCGCTGCCCACGATCTGCCTCCCTCTGAATCAGACACACCAGCCCTCTTCCCGTTTTCCTGCCGCTTGTCCCACGCCCAGCTCCTTCTCAACCTCCTCATCTCATTCCCTTGACCCCCCAACCCCTATTTAAAGTAGGTGGCCTTGTCACAGTCCCCCGCACTGCCCCGTATGTCCTTGGCAGCCCGTCATTCTTAGAAATGATCGACTTCTAATTTTCTGCTCAGTAAATGTTAGGCATTAGGATTATTATCAATCCGTGTCTTCTGACTGGGATGCAAGGTCCAGGCTTCTGTTATCCTCAGGGGGAGCCCAGCACTTAGGACATGCTGGTGCAGAGCAAGCCGATGGACGAACGGATGACTGAACGGAGGGCCCTGAGCCTCCCGCCGCAGAGAACGCAGAAATCCACTCATCAGCTGAAGGCATCAATCCATCGACGCTGCTCCCATGGGTACTGGCACCTCTGGAAAAGCGTTTCTCAGTCCCGATGCAGAGGCCTCATGGTAGGGTCAGTCCTCTGGACAAACCATATCTGCAGTGGGCTGGGAATGTTTCTCGCTCCCTCATACTTTTCCAGGCTGTGCAAAGCCTGAAGATGTCTTCACATTGGGCTTCCCTTATGTGCTGGGCTCTGTGCTTCATCTGTGATCTGCCTCCCTGATGAGTGACACAGGCATTACTGTCAAGTCACACATGGGGGATTTCCAAGGGGCCCTTGGCTATGGTCACCTTCTAGATACCTACGTTTCCTTCCTTCCTTCCTTCCTTCCTTCCTCCCTTCCTTCCTTCCTTCCTCTTTTCCTTCCTTCCCCCCAATATTTATAGAGTCTGACTGATGAGCGAATCAGATATAGCCCTGCCTTCTAGGAGCTTAGAGGCGGGCATGGACTTTATGTCCACTGTAAACTGGCGGCTCAGGTAAAAGTCCTGTGCTCCACCACTTCCCAGCCCTGCAGACTCAACGTCATGGGAACGACGTTAAAATATGTCAATAAAGCAAGCCTTTCTTGAACATCTGTCTCTCTGAGTCTCACTAGACGTAGTTGACACACCCAGGTAGAAGCTGTCATCTGTATAAGCATCCATCTGCCAGCCTCCCTGCCCCCTCCGCCTCCTCTCTCTCCGTATTACCCCCAAACCGGGCTCCAACCGCGCCAGGTGAGGTGTGTTTCCTGGGATGAACACCCGCTCACTCGCAGGGCCTCGCTCCTGCCATCCCGCCTTCCCCTTCTTCCGCACCCGGCAGGCTCCTCCTCATCGCCCCAGACTCAGCCTCCATCCCTGCTCGTTTGCTTGGCCAGACTTCCTTCGGCCCTCGCGTCTCCCACGGTCCAGCACCTTCCCTGCGACAGCGCTGAGCTCGGTGTCAGCCCTGGTGTCGTGGTGCCGTCTGTCTCATGCGGCCCGTCCGCACCGGCCTGCCCGCCGCGCCGCCGTCCTTCTAGCGCGCAGGCGGCGTTCAGTCTGCAGCGACTGCTGCCATGTCTGTCTTCTCCCGGTGGAGGTTCCTGAGACAGCACACGTGACTCGGTTCCAGCACATTCTAACTGCTGTGGTTGCTGTTCTCATTCTGACTGTAGACACGTTCACCCCACTCGGATCTAGGAGCGCTGCTTTGCAACAGCGATGGGCGACATTCTCTTTAATTGAGGATTTTTTTTGTGTGTCTGATGCTGTAATAAGAGGACACTCAGTAGGTTTCAAAAATGTTATCTTTGGTGTATATATATATATACATAGAGAGAGAGAGAGAGAGCGAGAGAGAGAGAGAGCGCACGTGCGCGCTCGAGAGAGATATACTACTACTCAGCCATAAAAAGAATAAAATAATGCCACTTGTACAACATGGATGGACCTGGAGATTGTCACACCAAGTGAAGTATGCCAGATAGAGACCATATGATATCACTTAGATGTGGAATATTAAAATAAAAAAAGGACACAAGTGAACTTATTTACAAAACAGAGACAGGCTCACAGGCATAGAAAACAAACTTTTGGTTACCAGGGGAGAACGGTGTAGGGGTGGTGGTGCTGGAGGGGTAATTTGGGAGTTTGGGATTAGCAGATAGATACTAACCACTAGGTATAAAATAGGTAAACAGCAAGGTCTTACTTATAGCACAGGGATTCCATACCTTGTAATAGCCAGTAATGAAAAAGAACATATATATACATATGTACAACTGAATCACTATGCTGTACCAGAAATTAACACAGCATTGTCAACCGACTATACTTTAAAAAAAAAAATATATAAAAAGAAAAAAAAATGTTATCCTCGTAACACGTGGTGAGGCCAGCCTACGTGTGGCCACTCTACAGAAGAGGTGCCCGAGGGTCAGAGAGTTGATGTGACCTGCGCCAGGTCTCTCAGCTAAAAAGTGGAGGCCCAGCCCCGAGGCCCGGCCTCAGCAGCGCAGGGCCCATGCTCTTCCTCACCGAGCTCAGCTGCCACGTGCCTGCTTCATGGGTTTCTAGGCACCAGGAAGCCTCTGTCTCCTGAGACTTCGTGACAGGCCTTCCCTCCACTTCCGAAGTCCCCTCACTTTCCATCCTGTTGCATTTCTGGGATGTCGAGGGCCCGACTGGTCTTTGACTCCTAAGCCAGAGCAAACACTGTCCAATAGGGGCCCATCTCCATGGTTACCGTGCACAGAAAATCCACAGGAAGGCAGCTAAGGGGGAAGTGGAGGCCACGGCAAATACGGGGGGAGGCGGGAGTCATAAACAATTAAACATGACAAAATTCTCTGGTGAACAAAAATAGAATTATTTGACTGTGAAATCGAGTAATGTAGCATTGAAAATAACATAACCTGAAACATCATTTTTTTCTCCATAGATGAAAAAATACCAGACAAAACCATGCACACTCAAAGTGCCAATTTGCTGGAGGGCCCGAGTGGTAGAAAGTTGTCTAAGTTGAGGATTTGAGCTTTCAGAACTTTTTTTTCCCCCATTCATCTACACTCCCATGCAAATAACTTGTGGTCGGTGTTCCCATCTTACACTTTGGTGTAGCATCCAATACAATTTAACCCAGGGGATACCAGACAGGTGATGGGAGAATTTTGGTCCAAGATGCTAGCTTGAGGTAAATGGTCCTTTGTCCACACTTGGTCTCCTGCTCTGCCGCTCACTAGCTGTGTGGTGCTGTGGACCACATCCCCTTTCGGAGGGCTGGTTTCTTCACCCGCAAGCTGGGTGTGATCACAGTGCATTCTCTATAGAGCTTAGGGTCAGGATTGACTGAGATGATATACATAAAAGGCCTAGCACCATAGCCGGGGTACTGTCAATGCGCAATGAACGTGAATCCTCTGTCAACACCAGTGACAACAAGGACCATAGTGAGTGATGGTGGACGCACGCCAGGCGCTATGTCAAGCCCTCTTCTACCACATTCGTCATCATCATCACCAGCAACATCATCATCTGCACTGAAATGCACTGAGGACCCATGCAGATCTTCCTACGCATGACCCAGCCCCAGCGATGCTGGACTGAAGCAGATGGCATTTTTCAAGGTAGCTGGTGGCGGGGGGGAGGGGGGGGGAGCAGTCAGAGGGGAAGGAAGGCAGGTTAATGCTCTATTCTGTCCTTTCTCAGGGGCGACCAAACAGCACCCGGTACTTCTGTTTCTCCCCTCAGAGCTGTTTTAGTTAAATCCACCCTCGCAGTCTCTCCTAATTTCTTCAAATCAAATGGCACAATCCACCCCACGTCTCGATTTAAACCCTAAGCAAACACAAGAGGATTTTTTGGAGGCAGGTGATCAAGTGGGGCGTAGAGAAAGGGGAGTGAAGGTGTCGAGCGCTTGTTCTGCGGCCAGACCCCGTGCCCAGCCCTGCCCAGAACGGAGCGTGTGCTGTTTTACCACATCCTGGGCACAAGCCAAGCGGGGAGAAGAGGAGCCGCACCGCCCGCCACCCGGTCTGGGCCAGTCCCTCTCATCAATCTGGACGTAGCCTACTTTTTGGAGTTTTCATAGCACCGGTAGGAGATGAGCCCCACAGAAGGACCCTCCATCCTTAAACCTACCACATGCTTCCTGCCAGTAGAAGAACAAACAAACAAAGGAATAAAGACTATTCCAGGGAAACAATCACCACCACGTTCCGCAGAGCCTTGGATTCCTGGGCTTTGGGAAATGAACGTTCTCAACAGCGGCACAAAGTTCTTGAAAAGCCCCAACTGTGACATGCGCCCTGGGCTCCTGGCAGCCCCTTTTCCTATCAGGTGAGCCTCGCGTAACATGTACACTGGATTTAGTCGGAGAACATGACCCACAGCGATTTTCAACAAACTCCTGGCCTTTCAGAGGAAGAGCCGGGGAAGGAAGCCCAGCACACCACATCCTCTTCTATTTTGGTTCCCTTCACGCACTTGGCTATCTCTGTGGCCCACATATCATTTAACAAACTGCCCTGCGATTCTTGCAGGGCGTGGCGTCGTGACTGATTTAAAATCCCCGCATTGCTAAAACTGCATTGTTCTTCATCAAGTTGAGTCATTTTTATGTGAAGTGTCACGCTCCCTAACAAATAACTCCTGCCAGACAAATCAAGTTCCTCGTCTTAGAGCCGCGGCTAAATAGTTTATAGCTTTAATCTGCTCACCGAGGTGTGCAGTCTATGACAGTAATTATAAATGCAAGGAGAAATTATAGCTGAATGCTTTAACTGCATTAGGAGCCGTTTGATGAACAATCATGAGCGCCTGCTCATTTCCAACAATAGAGGGCAAGTTGGTGTCAGTGCATTAGAAAGATTTCAGTTCTGCATGGCTTTTTCTCTCATTTGCCACGGAATGTCACTTGTCTCCTATAAAGTAGAAAAAAAGCACCATGGAAAGCTTTAAACTTGATCGTTAAAAAAAAAAAAAGACAAAGAGAGAAATGCAGGAGAAAACTGTTTATCATGATGACTTCTGTTTTTTCTTTCTTTTTTTTTCCTCCTGTTTTGTTTGGCGGAAGATTCAGTTTCAAATTAGTTCGTTGAAGGTAACTGCTTGTTTACTTACTAGGAGCCTTAAAAAATAATCCCACCTGAAGCCATTGTTGAAAAATCTTTATAGAGAAAGACTTGTTTCAATGAAGGGCGAGTTCAAAATCCGCCCAGGCAGAGGCTCTAATGATGGTGTGGGTCTCCACCAGACCCTGCTCTCTGTATCTACCTAAGCTAATGACACAATTTAGCTCTTTATTTTCCCCTCCTCACTTTTGCAGAAAGACGTTTTTAATTTAGCTGAAGAATTACTCAAATGTATTTTAAAGACATAAATCCATATAAAAAATATGAGCTAATTAAAACATTGCACTCCCTGTCGCTCATGGATTTTCAATTTAGCGAAAGAAAAAAGAATTGCATCTGGTTAAATGAAAAGATGATACTGATGGCAGATTGAAGTAAATGAAAAATAATGTTACTCTATATTAAAGCACCAAATTATACACGTCAGGATTGAGCATTCAGAAGTCCAAATGGGGGAAAGTGCAATGGAGATGGCGATGCACTGATGCAAAAAAGCCCGATCGCGCAGATGAAAGGAGGACGTGAGCAGAGATGAGGCGTTCGTTTCTCGCCGAGTGAGAAATGCTGCGGATCCTGGCTGACCCTGTTTCCGAATTCTCATTTTGCTTCCCCTAAATGAGAGTCAGGATGAGGATTTAAAAAAAAAAATCTCACATATCTATTTTCACTGGAATTTGGGTCATTTCCTGGTGAGAGGCTGCATGGTGAATGGATGATCACATGATGGAGCGAGGAAATGGTAACAGAGAGTGAGGATGAGATGCTTCACCCCCAGGTCAGTCCTGGGCCCCGCTGTCCCCAAGGAGAGCCCTACCTCACCTCTCAACTCTTCTACTACATTTTACAGACTTTACTTCTAAACTGTTGGATGTATACTTGGCCTTGGGTAGCACCTAGAAGCCATCAGGCAAGACGGAGGAGAAGCCAAGAGGCAGAAGAGACCTGATGAATGTTGGGCAGTCCCGGGTTCAAATCCCACCTCTGCGCTTCCTGTGTGTCCTTAGACAAATCATGAAATCCTCTGGGCCCTCTGCAAACTCAGGATGATGTGAATCCCCACGCCCGGCTTACACAGAGGCCAGGGGCTGGTAGTCTCCCTGTCACTCCTTTCATTATAATTAAATAGTTTAGGTCGCACTTTCCTTGGGGCCACCTGCCTAGGTATTAATTAGCTCAACTGGGGAACACTACAAGTTCAACTGAGGCTGAAAAACACGGTAGAAGCCTGTAGACACTGCCTGGAACTAACTTTCCTTGTGAACCTACTACGTACCAGGCTTAATGGAAAAGAATTCCATACATTTACTTAACTTAGTTCTCACAACTCTTCTATGAGGGGAGAATTATGTCCACATTTCTTTCATATACACAGAAGTGGGGGGCGTATCTGAGAGACAGTGGGCGAGATAGGGTTTGAACGGAGCCCGAGGGCTGCGGCAGCCCTAACTCAGCTGCCCCTGGTACCCGCGTTCCCTCCTCGGCTTCCCCCGGGGCTGGGCAGGGGCCCCTCCTGTGTGCTCCACGCAGCGTTTACCCCGGAGCTGCCCGTCGACGTGTCTGCCACTGGCCTCAAAGGCAGACTCCTGTCCTGGTCACTGGGTTATTCCCTGGGATTAGCACAGTGCTCGGCACGGAGTGGTGGCTCTCTGGATACGTGATAATGAAGGAGGCTCAGAGATGGCGGGAATTTGAGAAACTCATGCAGAATCTCTATGCTTTCTCTTCCTCCCCTGCAACACGGTTGAATCAACCCCTACCTCATAGGGCTGTTCGTGGGAATCCAGGGAAACCACGTGGGCGATGTGCTTGCTGCAGGCCCGGCGCATTTGGCTACGACCATCAGCACGACTGTCAGGTCGCCATGATACACCCTTTGCGGATAGAGTCTAGTGCACAGTAAAGCACAACCAATATTTGTTGGAAGATGAATGGAACGCATGGAGGGAGGACAGGAAGGAAGGAAAGATGGGAGGGAGGGAGGAAGGCAAAAAGGAGGAAAGGAAGGAAAGACTATTTACTGGATAAAGGCAAGGCTGATGCCTCTGCCGGACACGAGTTAGTCCTGCTCATTTTGTCCTCGCCAGGCTGCCATATAACCCGCGCTGTTAGGGTCGCCAGCTTTAACAAATAAAAATACAGAATGCCCAGTTAAATTTGAATCTCAGATAAACAATGGACACTTTTTTTTTTTTAGTGTAAATATGATCCATGCAACATTTGGGACATGCTTATTCTAAAAACTTGCCATTTACTCAAAATTCTAATCGAACTGAACATCCTGCATTTTATCTGGGAACCTTACACGCTATTCACCCTGAACGTGGATTTTTATCAAATCATCCACCACAAAGGTGGCAGCTTATTGGACTAGAATTCATTCCCACCACCAATTTCAAGGCCAGGTGTGCTGCCAAACTTGTACACTGCATTATGCGGTAATGACTATCATTTCAAGTCCTTATGCATTTTAGACTCACTGATTCGCTCTCTGTTTAATTTCTATTACTCAAGAGCAGGTGGGTTTTAAAGGTATATACAAATACCTATTGAAATTGTTTTAGATGACTTATGCCCTACAATAGGGATGCATAGTGAACATTTTCCAATTAATTTTTAATGAAAAGTCGCTTTTAATATTTGGCCAACAATTTTGCAGGATTTAAGACATATCTAAGAAAAGAAAGAAAATTCAGGTCAAAATCCACATCTTACACAGAATGTAGATACGGTGAAGCTCCCAAATTCTCCATAAAATCTTGACCATGCTTCCTAAAATGACATGTCATTTTGTACAATTTGTGCTATCATGCATACCAACTAAAATTAGAGTCCCGGGTAGCAGTGGTCGCATTTTGTGATCATTTAAAAACATATATGCATAATTCTAAAGCAGCGGGCAAGGTTTTGCATGAATACAGTTCTAAGAGTACTGTAGGGTGGAGGAATTCTTTTCCAGGCGTCCAAAGCCTCAGAAAGCCACCTTCTGTGCAGCTGTGGAAACCATTCAGGCAGACTGCAATATACTTAGTATCAACACAAACACCTGCACCGGCACCATTTTTTATATACACGCAACGCATATACACACCCATCGCTTTGAATGAATCCCAAACACTCAAACCTGCCTTCCCTCAGTCCTGTCTCAGAATCACAGCATAACAGTGTTTATGTAAGACTGGAGCTTCGTTGTCATATAATGATAACTCTGTAATATGGTGTTTGAAGGCCCAAATCAGAAATATTTACTCTGTACCAGTGCAGAAGGATGAGAAAAGAGCTGTCCTGCCTATGTATTTAATAGACGTGTAAGTACCTTTGTGTAGGTTTTTCCAAATTATTGGTTTACCTTTCCTTCCCTAGAACAGGGATGTGCGTTTCAGATTTTGACTGAGGCTCTCTTTTTCTCCCCTTCCCCTGTTTACATATCGCAGTGTTTTGGCTGGGATGTTAATTTTTGAAAAATGATTACAAACCTAACAGGTGGAAGATCGGTCTTTATTGCAGCACAAACACACACCACCGATTTGTCCTCTTTGGCATGGTTTGGACCTACCTCTATGGGATTGGAAACATTGTTCTCTGTGTATTCTATGCATGTCCACTTTCTTTTTTTTCTTTTCTGAAGGACCAGAAAAGCGTAATAACTAGTTGAATACAGTTAAAAATGTTATATAGCAAATAAATAGGTGTCATGGGGCCCTGAGCTCACGTGTAGATTCAATAGGTGCATTTCAGCTTTCCTTTCAACGTTGTGAGCTGAACAAATCATGCCTGGGAAACAAGAGATGAATCTGCCGGGAACACATTTTAATTACCAGGATAATAGCATGCAAACAAAACAAACGTCTTCACCTGGGTCCAGATAGCCATTAGAGTTAGAGGATGGGTTCCCCTTTATCAGAAGCTCTTAGATCTTCTCACCAAGGGAACAGTCCCAGACTTTAACCCTTTATTTCATTCTGACCCTCCATCCTCCCATTCAGTAAATCTCCCTATGTGATGTGAAGTGAGCCGAAACCCACGTCATATAAGTGCCTGTCCCCACCTGGAACTCTGTCAGTGCTCACAGTGCGGTGGCTTGATCTGGAAGTCTCCTATTTAGAAACAAGTGCTCTGACAGTAGGAGGTGGTGAGGGCTTATACAGTTGACCCTTGAACAACATGACTCTGAACTGCATGGGGCCACTTACGCGCAGAGTTTCTTCAACAGTAAATACTACAGCACTAGGTAGACCAGGGTTGGCTGGGTTTGCGGATGTGGAACTGTGGACAAAGAGGAACCGCCATATGGAGGGCCTGCTGTAAGCTGTACATGGATTTTCCACTTTGCAGAGGATGTGTGCCCCTAACCCCCACGTTATTTAAGGGTCAAGTGTATGCTATTATTAGCTGTCCAGATCTTATTGAAAATTTAACCAAAAGAGCTAATCCATAACCTAGCATGACATGAACTGGACTGGCAAGTGCCGAAGGCTTAAATCAGGCTGGGTCCCCATTTGGGGTGTGGCCCGAGGTGGAGGACAACCTGAATATGTGTGAGGGTCCCTAGCATATGAGGAGTATCATGCTGGAAGGGAGACAGAGGAAATACTTAAACGAAAAGAATTTCAGCCTTGCTTATGCTCAACATTTGAAAATGGCTGGTGTGACTAGTCTGCCAAGGCATTTGACCTTGGAATCTGTCCTCTTTCCTGAAGGTGACATAGATACTCTGGGCACTGGTGACTCTGCCAGGCACGGAACTTCAATGATACACGATGCTAATTGTCTTGAAGCCATGGAACCCTGGGTGCACTGGCAATGAGTGTGCAGAGTCATTTGTGTCTTGATAGACAATCAAAGCTCAAGGCCATGCAATGCGTCTACCTCTGATATTAGCCTTAGCCTAAGGAAAACGAAAAGACCAGAGAAGAAAATAAACTTCCTCTCTTTACACCCCAGTGCTCTGCAGAGACGAGTATTCTTCTACTATCCACTGCAGGGCATATGCCCGTTTACAGGAAGCCGAACGGACAGGAGGTAAACAAGGGGCGGCGGGGGGTGGGGGGAAGGTAGCAACTGCTGCGAGTAAGCTGCAAAAAGCATCAATTACACGTAATAGTGATAAAGACAGCATTAAACTATTTACGAGCTGAATAATCTCCGCTTAGGGGCTGCCCCCAGGAACTCCACAGTCTTTACTCTGTTGCTCACCTTTTTTTTTTTCCTTTAGTTTTTATCGCTTTATAAGTCATTAGCATTAACTATGGGAAGATAAGGTGGTGAAATGGGACAGTAAGAGAAGGCAGTACTCAGTAATTAAAATGAGGCGTAGCCTTGGCTGGACCTTGAGAGTCTCACGAAGCAGAAACCTGTGAGCTCCGTCTCCCTAAGCCCATTGTGTTCTATTCCCCAGCGTTAAGCTGGGCAAGTGGAGAGAGTGGTTAGGACTTATTTATCATGTTCTAGTCTTTTGTAAAAATGAGTGCGATTCCAGCAGGCTACTGTCCTCTTGGCACAGGGAGACGTTAGCTACCTCTAGACAGACCCATCTCCCTTCTGGAAGCTCCTCCCAGGGGTACTGGCACGACCACCTGGGAGCAAACCCATACCTGCAGGGCTATTCTTCATCCACGTCTGTTACAAACTGTGAATGGTGTTCGGGTGACTTGCTGTGCGTTTTGCTTAGGTGGAGTTTTACTGCATGTTTGCTCACAAATGTCCGACAGCACAACTTACACTTGAACTTAGAGTCTGTGTCCTCTTCGCCAGCTATGGTTTCCGGGGACCTCTGAGCCGACGAGACCCGGGAGAGCTCCTGCTCCGCTTTGCTTTGCTGTTCCACTGCCATGCGGGTCATGTCCTTCATTTGGAAACCTAGGTGAGACTCTAAGTGGCTGATGTAGGTAGACGGGGTTCTGAACTGGGAGGCGCAGTCACTGCAGTAAAAGATAGGGTGGCCCTTGTCCATGTTTTTCAGGAATTTGGTCCCGCCCGTCTTCCTGAGCTGGTACTTGACGTTGGCCAGCCAGTGGCTGATGGTGGTCATCGAGAGTCCCGTAAACTTCGAGATCTGCATTCGCTCTTGTGGACCCAGGTCGGACAGCAGGTACTTGCCCTCCGACGTCTGGAAGAGGCTGGAGGCAAACTGAGCCTGCAAGATCAGAAGATGCTGAGGGTTCCAGTTGGACTGCCGGCCCTTTCTTTTATGCAAGGTCGAGACTTCGCTGGACACGTCCTCAAAGCGCCTGACATCCATTTCCAGCTTCACGGGGGGCACCCTGGAGGAAGCGGCGGGCTTCGGGGTGGTGGCTTTGGGGAGGACTTTGACCATGTCAGCGATGTCAGACAGAGCATGCTTCTGGGGCGGGGACGTGCAGGACTGTGCTTGTGGGGACTCGGCCTTCTTGCCCTTGGACTTGGTCAGGTCGATGGGCTGATCGTTGCTCTCAAACAGGTAGCGTCGGGACACACTGGCCGGCCTCGTCGGGGCGGGACTCAGAACTGGCTTGTCCACGGCATTGAGGCTCGACTTGTGAAACATAGACATTGTGCTTGAGCTGGGGCTGGAGCAGGCGGCAGAGCGCAAGGGTTCCGTGGCTTTGCCCAGGTGATTGTTCAGGACGGACTGCAGGGCGCTGAGCGGGTTGATGCACGGCAGGGCCGGAGCGTGGTTGGTGAGGGCGCAACCGTTGCTGAGAGAAGACGCTGGCTCCAAGGCCTGGGGTTTCTCTCTCTCCCCGCCCTCTTTCGTCAGCTTGTTCTCCTCCTCTGGGGGACAAGGCTCAGCCTTTTTGGATTCTGAAGGGAGTTCGCTTTTGGAGAAAGAATGCCCCTCGCCGTGGCTGAAGGAGGACGCCTCTTCTTGGGCACTTTCCCTCCTACACTCCTTCTCGACGTCATCTTTGTCTTCTGGCTCCTTCTTAACTTGAGTGTATGGGGCCAGGTTTGTGGGCACGGAAACCAGTGGCATCACTTTCCACTTGGGTGCAATTGGCCTTAGCTTGTTGGCGAGGTTGGGTCGAATCTGCAGGACCTGGGAGCCCAGAGGCAGGGAAGGCTTGGTGCCCTCGGACAGCTGGTAGGCCGCGTGGATACTGGGGTACGCGCTCCAGCTGGGAGCCCCGTTTTGGGCTTTGTTGATGGCGGTGGTAACAGTGTTTTCCAGTGACTTCAAAATGTCCCCTCCACCCTTGGAGCCGTCTTCCAAATCCTCCTCCCTTAGATACTGGTATTTAATTGTAGGGTCTAAAGGTTTTTGCAGAGGGTCTTCATAGTCCTCGCTTTTCATGACCTTCTCATCCTTGATGATCTCCTCCGGTTTTTCTTTTTTACCCTCTTTCTTTAACTCAGTTGTGGAGGCTGTGCGGTCAGAAGCTGAGTTACTTGACGGCTTGGGAGCCAGGGAATCACTGCTTGGGGCGTCAGACAATGACTGCATCTTCTCCACGGCGAGTGGGTCCAACACCAGCTGCTTCCCTTTCTTGGAGGCAGAGCTGGTGACCTTGAGAAAGTGACCGGTGACCATCATGTGGGTGGTGAGCTGCTGCAAAGTGTCGTGGGAGCTCCCGCACTCCATGCACTTCAGGATCTGGGACTTGCAGGCCTCGAACTGCCAGGTGTAGCTGGCGCCGTTCTGGTACCCATAGCGATTGTTGGCGGACAGCTGTAAGTTGGCGCTCTTCTGAGAAGGAAATGAATCGGCAAACGACCCTGTGGTCGAATCGGGGGAACAGGGCCGGTTGACATCGAAGATGCGTTTCTTCGCGGGAGTGACCATTTTCGAGGAAATGGTTGGTACTGGCTCCTTCAAAGGCACTTTTTGGTAATGTTTTGTTTTGATCATGTGGACGCTCAAATCTTGGAGGGAATCAAAGGAGTCGCCACAAAACATACATTTCAGAACCTTTTGAGCGTCCTCCTTGTCCATGTCCTGGAAAGCCCTTTTTCGGGGCTTTGAGTAGCTCGTGGGTCTAAGCTTGTCCTTTTTGCGGTTGTCATCTTGATAGTGGCCTGTTTCGTTCATGTGCACAGTCAACTCGACCAAGGTGTCGTAGGCGGCACTGCACTGCCGGCACCGGAACCTGCTGGCCCCGGTGAAAACGGCCCCGCACATCTTGCTGTTCTGCCGGTACAGCTGGACCGAGCTGAACAGGCTGGGCTTCGACATGGGTCTGGAAGGCAAGTTCTGCTGAAGGCTTTTGGACAGAGCGTCCTGGTGCCAGTCGAAATCAGTCTTGCTGCCATTTCGGGTGTCACAATTCCGCCTCTCGCTGTTGGACAGCTTAAAGCCAAGACCCAGGCCGGACCAGTAGGAATCAGACAAGATGTTGGCGTAGACAGCGGTCATTTTATCCATGCAGCTGTGGGCTTCATTTGGGGGCTTGGGGTGCAGGCTGGCTTTCTTGTCCGGGGCATCTCGACTGCACACACTCTTGACGTCTGACACCTGGTCACTGGCATCACTCAGCAAGGACTCGTTCTCGGCGTCCTGATTGGACAGATGACTTCCTGGAGAGTTCTGGTAGCTGAAGCAGCCTTTCTGCTCAGGACCCGTTTCCACCGTTTCTAGCTCCTCATCTGTTCCTGGGTCATTGCTGCCCTGACGCTGAGCTACTGAACCACTGTCTTCCTCTTCCTCCTCTTCTTCTTTGATTTCCTCCTCTTCCTTCAGCTGTTCCTCCTGGGCGTAGCCTGCAAGAGAAGAAGAAGAAGGGATGAAATAACAACAGCAGCTTCCATATTCCACCCCAATTTCCCCACTTAGGCAAAGCACTTCCTATAGGAAACTGAATAATAATTTAATCAACACTTTAATGAACTGCAAGCCATGGATACAGGAAAAAGCCAAATGATGTCTTTCAAGCCATCTAATGCCTTTTTAAAAAAAAAATTGGCAGGAGTCATAATTCTTTATAAGTGCCTAGAATCCCAAGTTAATAATTTTCACATTTGAGGAATATTTCTCCAATACTTCTGTAACAGGACAGTTGCTAAATTCACATGTATGACTTTCAGGAAAGCTGGACTGAAATTCAAATATGATTAAAGATATATCTCTGTGGAGAAGGACGTTGGCTCATAAGAAAACTAAGTCTTGATTGACCCTTGGCATCCTCATGGTAAGGTTTACCAAGACACTTGGCTCTATTGGCATACAATCATTTTAATAAATCATTTTTGAGTGCTCAGAAGTAATTTGGATGCATAGTCATTATATTTTGGATAGCCAGTGTCTTTTTTGTTAAAACGTTTTTATTTGTAGACAGTCACACAGCAGGATGAGCGATTATGGAGTATTGAATAAAATCTTCCGTTGATAGATGAAAAATTAAGTAAGCTCAGTAAATAGAATGATTTTAAAGTAATAGCAAATGGTGTTAGAATAGGGGATTTGGGGGCTATCCTGCTATTCTCAAACAGGTTTATGAAGACCTTTTCAGACCAGGCTGAAAATGCCCTCTCGATCTTGTGCCTGTAATTTCAAATGCACTGTGATTTGTGGATACCCGTCATGAGATGCCAATTATACATTTGATTTGTAGATGCAAAATGCTACTGGGGATGCAGGGAAAATGAAGGCAGGAGAGAGCGGGTGCAAAGGGAATTAATGAGCAAATATCCATCAGTGGAGATGAGGAATGTGAATATTAATGTCCGTGTGCTCGTTTTTTT
Source organism: Camelus ferus (assembly GCF_009834535.1). Taxonomy (NCBI): domain Eukaryota; kingdom Metazoa; phylum Chordata; class Mammalia; order Artiodactyla; family Camelidae; genus Camelus; species Camelus ferus. The sequence goes on along the minus strand of NC_045714.1, from coordinate 7,887,471 downwards.
CCACCTGGACTTTCCAAAGCCATGTGGATAAAATGCAACCAGAGAAGGGACAAAGCAAGGGAGAGTCAGTCTCAGATTTGCAAGGCCTGCATGACCTCAATGCAGTCTTTCCCTTATAAGGTCCTGTCTCCCCGTTCAGTGCAGGTGGGTACTTGGGAGAAACCCTAGGGCGATGCTCTTATTTCCTTTCACCAGGGACAATGTTTGAAGGAGGGGTGATCAAGCATTGGAGGTCTCGCCTGTGAGGCAGGCAAAGAGTTAGGAGAGAAGGGAGTTTATTAGGAATAAAGCAGCTGCAGTCAGGAACTCCAAGGGCTCCAAGACTGAAAATGAGGAAAATTTTAATTTGGATTTTTATTTATTTATTTTCCAGAGTTAGTTTTTTAAAATTGAACCATAGTTGATTTACAATACTGTGTTAGTTCCAGGTTAGTTTCAGCAAAGTGACCCAGTTTTTCATATATATATATATATACACACATACACATATAGTCTTTTTAGATTCTTTTCCATTATATGTTATTATAAGATATTGAATTTAGACCCCTGTGCTATGCAGGAAATTCTTGTTGTTTATCTGTTTTATATATAGTGCTACATATTTGTTAATCCCAAACTGCTAATTTATCCCTCCCCCACTTTCCTTTTTGGTAAACCATCAGTTTGTTTTCTATGTCTGTGAGTCTGTTTCTGTTTTGTAAATAAGTTCATTTGTATTATTTTTTAGATTCCACATATAAGTGAGATATAATATTTGTCTTTCCCTGTCTGACTTACTTCAGTTAGTATGATAATCTCTAGGTCCATTCATGTTGCTGCAAATGGCATCATTTCACTCTTTTTTTGTGGCAGAGTAATATTCCATTGCATATACATACCACCCTGAAGATGAAGAATATTTATTAAGCAATTACTATCTCCTAGGACCTATGCTAACAATTTCAAATACATTCTTTCATTTTATCTAATATCCACTTGAAGTAGGAACTATTATTATTTTCATTTCACAGACAGGGAAACTGAAGCTCTCAGGTTAAGAAATTTTCTCAAGGCCACAGAGTTATCATTGCAGAGTCATGCATGAACCCAGTCTGTTTGATGAGTGAATCCTGGTCTTAACCACTAGGCTCTGCTCTCTTTTTATTACCAACCTAATGAATAGGAAAACTTTGCAGAGGTCCAAAGGTTAAAGGTTAAGCAGTGGGATTTCACTGAAATGTCACTAAATAGATAACCACCTCGGAGGGGAGAATGGTCAAAATACTGGAGACTGGAGCCCACAATTTTAAGGGTGTGATATCATAAAACAAGATGAAATGTAAAAATTCAGCCTCGCCACTGGTTTTGTGGTTGGGTTCATTTTTGTTGTTGTTATTGGTGTTGTATTTTTGCTTTGCTAGCAAGTTGACAAGTGAATTTTTCATTAAACCGATGTTGCTGGTCCCTGGTTCCATAAGTTGATTTGAAGAAACAAAAGCTTCTTAATGTAGGCAAACAACTGTTAATAAGTAATCACTACTTGCAAGAAAACCCTCGGTTAGAATAACTGAATTAGATCGCCTCCCCATCCTCACTGCATCTTCTTTACCCTGGATTAGTTTGCATGTTTGCAAAAAATAGTCATAGGAGAAGGTCTGTTACAGAGCCAAGCAAAATACTCCAAAGAATCAGGCAAAGTTTACCAATCAAACAGGGTCACTTCTGAGAATTAAAAGGGCTTTATCACTCATACACTGGGATAGTACATATTAGCCAGGACTGTTCCAGGCTAAGACATAGAGTCACCACATCTATGGACAATATGATTACTTAAACAAAGAATTATACATCTATACACAAAGCAGGTAAAAAAAAAGGAGGGGGCTTTCAGTCATCCTAATAGGTTAATGTGTTGCCAGGTTTCATTCATCTCAGTATTTTCAGAGCCTAGTACAGGGCCTGACCCATAGTAGGAAACCGGGGAATAATTCACATTATGTTGTGTGTATGTTGATGAAATATACATTCATGTGTGCATGTGTAGGCACTGAGAACGCACACATTCGCACACACAAACACACACACACACACACCACACAGTCTGCCCAGCCAATACAGCGTTTTCACACAAGGAGAAAAGAAGTGTTCTTTTTTGATGCTGACATTTGGAAGCAGAGCTTTCCGGACCAGCTCAACTTCACAATCTACTTTGTCCTTCTAAATGGATTCCCCAGAAGAAAAGTCAAAGACAGCGAACGCCTCCCCCACGATACAGATAAAATTTTCTGCTTAATTAGGCATTGACATGTTTACTATAACCTTTACACAAGAGTAACTCGTGCTGAGAGACCCTTTTTGTCTGTTTTCTTCTGCAGAACAGACTAACTCTCATGCACCGGATAAGGTAATACAATGAAAAGGCTCAAAAAAAAAAAAAAAAAAAAAGCCAACACATCCATCAGAGTGAGTGTATTTTAACAATGGCTAAGGGTTTCAACGAGTTTAAAAAAAATTTTAATATTATACATTTAAAACTGCTCATTTGACTTAAGTGATTTTGTTTGCCACCAGCAGCTGAGGCGAGAGAGAAGGAAGATGGTCAGAATACGGGGGCTCGGTGTGGGTAAGGCGTACCCGTCTGTCTGTCCATGACTTGTTTAAGAAGATTGCATCATAGGTAAATCTTGGTCAAGTGGATGAGTGGCAAGTTTATTCTTATGAATACTTATTTAGCAAAGGACATGGGACGCCAAGCCACGGTAAGAAAGAAGTGTCCTCTGCAGCACGTCCTCGTTGATTTCAGGTTAAAGGTGAAACCTCATGGTGGCAAACGTCCCCCTTTTCCGACCGAAAGGTCTGATTTCACCCCTCACCACCCCCTGACTCTGGCCACACGACGCTTCCCCACTCCCAGGACGGCTAGTTCACGCACATACTCTTCAGTTCTGCGATGAAAGGCTCTGTGGTCAAGAGCCCATCTCTCTTCTGCCCCAGGTCGCCGCTCTGTGTGGCCATTACTGACCAGCAGGGTGGCTCAGCAGGCTTCCTGCTTCTCCTGCCTCCAGCCTGCTTTCCAGAGAACTAACCGCTCAGTATTAAAGGTATTAGCTGGCGGCACTGCTGCTTTAACTCCTGCGATATCTTTCTGCTGCACTTACAATAATAAAATTCAAACCCTTTGCATGGTCTATAAGAGCCTGCAGGGTTTGGCCTCTGCCTTTTTGCTTTGTCCTCAGTACCCTCGTCCTGCTCCCCGTGCCCGCAGCACAGCAACCTGCTTGCTCCCTCTTGCACCTGCCAGTCCTCCCCTTGCCTGTGGTTCTTTGCCATTGCAGATTTCTCTGCTTGGAAAGTTCTTCCTCTGGACTGTCACATAGTTGGTCCCTTTCCATGCTTCAGGTTTTAGCTCAGGTGGCCCCTTCTCGGAGAGGCCCTTCTCTGTGTAACTCTACGTCACATCAGTCTGCTGACTGATGTGCCTGTGGCGGTGTACCGTAGTCTGAAATCATCTTGTTTGTTTATTGATTGATTGTGTCCTCCCGCTAACTATGAAGAGAATATATCTGTCCCCTTGAAGACAGAGACCTTGCTTCTCCCAGCACTCAGATCATAGCCGGGCACGGAAAGATGTCCACAAGGTATCCAAGTGAATGAATGAATACATCGTCCAGGGAAAGGGGATGATTCCAGTTGCAAGCTTTGTCTCCACTTCTCAGCAGTGCAGTTAGCACCTGTTACCTCCTCATCCCGCCCTCCGTCGAGGTGAGATGTGAATCACCACCATCATGATCAATTTTTCTCGATGATAAAACCAGAACATCGCTATACATCATCTTTTTAGAGCAACCCAGCCACCGACTTTTTGTTACCAGAAATCTCTGAGCTGTGGACTTAAGCTTTTTAAGTATGAAGACGGCAAATAAGCACCAAGACTGCAAAGCATCAGAAAATACACTCTTCAAGTGAGCAGATTTTGATTCAAAAAAGATTCACACATGGGAACTTTGACAATATGGATTAAATTCTGTGTTGGATAAAGCTCATTAGGTGTTCCACGATATATGTTACATAAATATTAGGGTGGTCTACTCCCAAATTCTTAATTTTAAAAAGGAGAAATGTCATTAGAAAGACATGCTACCTATGCTGTAAGCTTTTACCCTATTAGTACACAGGTAAAATTCTGGAATAAATCCTTAAACTTTAGAAATGTCCTCTAATATCAAAGGTTAAACAAAAGGGAAACAAACAAACAAAAATTACCACCTCAATTGTTCCAAAAACCTCTAGTCAGAATGATTGAAATGAAATCGCACAAAATAATTCATGGGTGGCATGCTGTCAGATATCAGATTTTTGCTAGGCATCCATTTTTGGAGTTGCCTTGAAAATCCACAACAGAGTGTTTAAGGGGAAAACAGCAATGGCTTTTAAAGCGGCAGAACAGGTGAGTTACAGCCCGAGAAGAATATGAAACTCAAGGAGGCTGATTTTCAAAAACTGCACCAGAATTCAACCACGACCTCATTTAAAAACAGAGCCGGTGGTGACAGGGTCATTTTCGCCAGTCCACCCCCCTAAGTGACAGTTTAAAATCACACGAAGGTCCCACAGCGTGCAGGGAGACGTAAATGAGGAGACTGCACGAGCTCGTCGCCGGGAACCCGGCAGGTACGTGGAACGCTGACGCGGGGGAAGGCCTGCCTGTCACGAGTCCCTCGCGTTTTGGTGACTGTGGTCTAGAAGTCTGTTACTGTGCATATGGTTATTGGCACTAATTGGCACTCTTGTTGGCAGGCTGAGGAAAGAGACGGAGGGTTTAGTGCTCAAGGAGGCTGCGCTACTTTTCAACGGTGACTGGGCCCAGAGTGGGGGCCTCGTGGGGCCGCGCGGAGGGGATCTGTCTGCCTTGTGCTCCAGGAGGTGGGAGGCTAGCGGGCTGCGGGGATGCCTGACACCGTTCCTGAGCGCAGACCTGACCCTACAGAGACTCCACGTACCACGAGCCAAGGCTCAGCCTCCCCGCCGTCTGGAGGGGTCCTCTGAGCTCAGGCACATTTCTGAACAGAGACGTTTTCCATTCGTGGCGTATAGATTTTTATTCCTGCCACCACACAGAACTCATTAACACAAGTGTGACTTGTACACACAGATCGGGAGGGAAGGGCTTGCTCCTTCCTCTATCTGAACATCAGACCCAAACAAATAAGATTCTTTGTTTAAAGGGATGTTGAGGGTGCAGAGTGGGGGTAATGATGGGCGGCTTCTCCTGGGCCCGTAAGTGCTCAGTGGAGATGGATGGAGAGCTTTCTGAAGGTCATCAAAGCAACAACGCCTCCTTTATTGTTTTCTGCAGACGTTCGGTGAATTGGAGTGTTTTACATGTACGATGCAGACATGTCAGGTGGGGTCTGCGTGGGGAAAAACTCCATTTACTTAATGTACTCTTGTTGCAGGCACTTTTCTGGGGCCATCATCGCAGCTCTTTGGACTATAAAGCTGTGTCCTAATCACGCTCTGAGACACTCTCCACGCCTTAGTCATCTATAAACAAGGCCTGAGCTAGTTTAAATCAGGGAAAGTGGATACTCTGGCATCCTTGTGTGGTTCATCTGTTTACTCATTTAATCAAGAAATACTCTGCAGCTAGCACATGCAACGGGCTTCCACACATAGAGTTTCACTGAGACTTGCATCACAGTGGTTCTCCAAAGGCCAAGGAGAGAAGAGAGCTGAACGACGGAGGGATGCTGGACACCGGGGTTGGGGAGGAGAAAGGTCATGACGAGGCCATGCTTGACTAGAGGAAGGCAGGTAACTTGAATGGGCAAAGAGGCCAGATGGGGGAAAAGCAATCCTGGGTTGCCCAGGTAGGAAGCGCTGGTGCTCAGCTAGACAGACACGAGGCGCTGCGGGTGCCTGGAAGGTCCGTGCCGCACTGAAAGAACACAGCTGCTACTCGGGGGACAACCACGGGGTCTAGGGCTGCAAGATATTTTGTTTGGTCAAACCACGTAGAAGAAACCAAACCTGCCTGGGATCCATCCATTGGCAAGCTCTACACCAAGGGAATTGGGGAGGTAAAGACTTTGAAGACCTGGCATGCTCTGTTGGAGCTTTCTCAGTCTGTTTCTTTGATCTTGACTCTCACCTGTCACTCCTTAACAGGAGTGACCACCCCAGCCTGCCTCCCTCACAGGCTTCTCTCAGGGCAAAGGAGGAAGTGGAAGAAAGGGTATCATGAACCCTCGCTACTCAAAGGGTGGTCCTTGGACCAGCAGTAGCATCACTCGGGAACTTGTTAGAAAGGCAGACTCTCAGTCCCACCCCAGGCCTATGGAATAAGGACATTTTAACAAGATCCCTGGGCGGGTTCATAGGCTCAAGAAAGCTGTAAACTGCAAAACTGTTCTTCAAGAGCAAGAGATTTAGAAACCCTACATTTCTATATGAATGTGGGGACTGGCTTTAGGAGGAAAATACATGGAGCGTTCCAGCCTCCCTCCTCTCCAGGGACCAAAAGATGAAACACCTGTGGCTTAGACAATTGCTTCCAGTTATACTGGGAGACAACCAACAAGAGAAAAATAAAAGTCACTGATTCAAAGACGGATCAGCTACTGAAGAGATAGGATTATCTGCTGGCCGTGGGATCAGTTCAGATCCATCAGCTACTGTTTAAATGTGATCTCAGGAAAGCGACTGAATCTTTCAGGGGTTCAGCTTCCTCATCCATAAAATAAGATATATAATACTATTTACTTCCTAGGACAGTTGGAGTATCGAATGTGATAAAATACGTAAAACCCCAAGGCCGTAGGACTACTTTCTAGGCCTGTAGTAGGCACTTTGTAAACACAGCACATCCTGATCGCCACCCTGAACCCACAGACGGCTGCAATCAGTCGACTTTGGCATTCGTGGTGATCCCTAAATCCTGTTCCGAGCCAACAGCTTTTAGATGATATTTGCATTAGATAGGAACCAGCTTTGTACGTGTCGTGCTTAAGAAGAGAGCTTCCTCCCATTCGGGGTTTGTTACTTACTATTAAATCATTCATACAAGGAGCCAGTGGTATGTGTGCTGGGAACTTCCGGGAAAGCGATGTGCAAACATCAAATGGCACGTTATTAGGTCATTACCCGTAATGGTAATGTCTGCAGCCTTCAAGAAATAAAGCAACCCACCATCCGAGGGAAAAGGTCTTTGTTGGAGGCCTCAGGCTTTGCAATGAGAGCGATGACGAGTGCTCAAAGCAGAAGGTCTCCTAGAGAAAAATGCTTCACGTGCAGCTGCCTAGAATTTCTGTCTGGCATGTGTTATTATTGGGAAATGTCCTGGTGACAATTTAAAAAAGCAGAGTGAGAAAATATTCATGGAGAAGGGTGAGAAGGGGGCCACTTCATAAGATTTCTGGTAGTTTCGGCTTAGAAATCATTATCCTTAGATTATCCTCACGCCAAGAGGGCCATAAATCAGGAGCAGGGGATAAAACGAAGTGAAAGGGAGCGGGGACAAGGAAACAGCACGATAGGACTGAGGCTTTCCTATCAAATTAAGAGTTTTAGGCTTTGAGTTTTCAAGTGGTAGCGACTATTTGCAGAAAAATGTACATCATGAATTTCTATATATTGTCCCCACGTAGGGCTATATAAACCTATTCATACATACACAGTTCTTTCCAAGACTGGAAAGTTTGGAGAGTTTTTGTGGGTTTTTTTTTTTTTTTTTTGCTAAGAAAAGGGACAGTAAATCATTGTCCAGAACGACCTTCAGAAAGTATATGAAGCCGTTGCACCATCTGCGTTTTTTCAGACATATAGTCCCATTTTACTTGAAATAACATCATTAGCACAGCCGTCCCACAGACCTAGAAGGTGATCTTGTTTCCTTCTTGCCTGGCTTGAAGTCAAACATCTTTTCTTTTTTTTGGCAAATGCTGCTTCTTCCTCTGAAATATTTCACGCAGATAATGGATAATGACCACTGCTCATTGCCTTTTCTCGAAAACGTCTAACTGCATTAGCTGAGAACAGACACATTTTAACCTGCTTCTTTTGCTAAGTTCATGGCTGTGACCACTTCCCATTAAGAAAGAAAGAGAGAGAAAAGAAAGCTCACTGTCCCTTCAGAGAAGCTAAATTGGCACTGTCAGAAAGCGATCTGGCCTTTGCTTTTCTGGTGAAAAGTCTTTGCTATCTCTAGAATCACCGAAGTCCGAAGTGGAAAGACCTTTCATGTCTCATGAACAGTAACTCAGTCAGGCAAGGATTTCCTCACCCTGGTTCTGCAATTCTTCGACTGACGGCTCAGGTACTGGACCATCCAACCCTTCTTCTTCATGTTGGATTCTCCGCCAGTAAGATTGCTGTGAGCAGTCAGACTGTGAGGACCACGGTGCTTGGAATTCCCTCCCATTCCTTCCCATTCCTAGGAATTAAGCAGCGTTTTCACGATGCTTCTCTTTGCCTCAAACCTGGCAGTTTGACTTCTGCTCATTCTGCATGAGGCAAACCAAGAACTCCTCCCCTGTAAAAATATAAGGACTTATTCTCTTATCTCGCCTTTGCGTTTCAGGACGAATGAGTTTATTAGCTGGTTTCTATAGAAGAACACGTGGCCCCAAGAGCCAACTGGGCCACCATCACACGCTAACCCAGTGGTTCTTAACTGGGAGCGTGTTTGTGCACTTGGACAACACCTGGAGACATCTTTGGTTGTTAGAACTGAAGACGAGATGCTATTGGCAGCTAGTGGGTGGAGAGGCCAGGGGTGCTGCTAAACACCCTACCATGCACAGGACGGCCCCCTACAACAAAGAAAGGTTGCAAAGTCAAGGCCAGCTGCAGCATTGGGAGTTGGCAACGAGCAAGGGTGATACCCGTCTTCTTTCTAGTTTTCAATGAAGCAGGAGGAGAAGACTCTGTGGTTAAAGGGGGACTAGAGAAGAAAGGGGGACAAACACCACTGTCACATGTGTCACAGCAGGGAGCTGGACAGCACGCGGTCGGGAGCAAGGCTTCAAGTCTCACTGCTGCCACGTCTTACATCGTCATCTGGAGCAAACTCACGGCCTCTGTGGGTCTCTATCCCTTCATCTATCACCTGGACGTAATAATAGTGCTTGCCTCAAAGATGACCGTGAGAATTGAGATAACTGGAAAGAACTCAGGATGCCTGGTAAAAAGAAGCACTCAACGTACATCCTCTCTTGTTAGTGCTACAAGAACAAAGATGGGGTCAGGAAGAGCCCCATTTTGAAGCTGAGTTTCTCAGGATGTTTAGTATTTACTCTTTCAAGTGTTGGCTGGAAAAAAAGAAAAGAAACCTCCATCAGGCCCTTAGCATTATTCTCAATCAATTCCTTCTGGATTCATTTAAATCCCCCTTATCAGATGGAGTATTTTTATACTACGAGAAACAAACAAACAAAAAAGTTAATGATGAAAGGGATTAGCATTTCTAAATAACTCCGGTAACTCTGTCAAATAAATCCTGACCTATTTCAGTTCTTAATTAACTAGGTTAGCTTTTACAGGGGGAAACTCACATAAAACAACAAGTCTGATCTGAGGCCAAACCCACACTGGACAGTTGGACGAAGCAGTTCTTGGAAATGGCCCAAATTCTGGGAGATACAGAGGTCTTCGATCTTTTTGAATCGACAGTTTGAATAATCTAATGGAAAATTCTCCGGGGTTTTCTGACCTTTTAATTTAAGGTTAGGGCTGGTCTTTTCAAGGCTTGTCATCTGTTCTCTGTCCCTGCTTATCAAGGAGATGGGTAAATAGAAAAAGTCTTGAGATCACTATGTCAGCACGATCCCCAACTCCCCCTAGATAGTACCAAGCTGGTCCTTTTCCCAGGAGAGGAAGGTGGGCGAGGACAACACTGTTTGGTGATCTCATGTTCTCCAAAGGGCAGCACAGGTGTACGTACGGCTCCTGGTGCGTCAGCTGTCTTGTCCTTGACGTTCTTTCTGATCTTTTTGGTTTTTTTCTGCTTTATGTAGTTTCCTCTGCTTTTTAAGTCTGCTGGTATTAGTTTCCTGCCAGCTCCCAAACTACTTTTATGAAAGCTGAATTCTCCTAAAAAATAATACTAAAAATATATGCATTTTTTTTCTTAACAAAAAAAAAAAAATTGTTCAGCTAATTGGTTAGTTAATTTGCTTGCTGGTGTAAAATGTCATTTTTCTTTTCCTAGGGAAACAACAAGAAAAAGAACCAGAGCTTCTGACCTGAAGGAGGAAGATTAGGCATGGGTCGAATTATTAGAAAAGAATCTTCTTCTGTGGAGCCTCTGACACCTTTGACTGTTAGGAGATACTGAAGGAAATTAGCCGTCATACCTAAAGACAGAGTTTCAAAGGGGATGCTGGTTGCCTTTCCAGGCTGTGCTAATTCTTTATTACTTATAAACATTAAAAAATGAAGTTGGCTCATTCTTGGGCAACGCTGAAAAGGTCCTCAGTGTTCCAGGATACACCATAGTAGACAATGTGTTTACGCCCCAAGTATGGGTGGGTTTGGCACCACCAGGTCTACGTGTGCGCCCCGACTTGTCTAAGCCCATCACCTCCAAATAGTGGCTTATTTAGAAAATTTAGGCCTAACCTAAGCTAATAGGTGATTGGCATTCTCAGTTTGATTTGATGGTTAAAAAAGTAAGGGTCTCCCCCTATCTTTTTTTCTATTATAAGTATCAAATCTCAAGAACTGCTAATATCAATTTCTTTAGCCTGAGGGAAGGCAGCCTGAAGACTCAGCTAACATACACAAGAGCACAAAGCCAAGAAGACTGCAGCAAAGTAAAGTCCTAGCCTTGATCAAACTCCACCTGAAGCTGGACTATCTTTGCCCTTTGAAATTTCCTGAACAAATAATCCCTTTACTACATAAGATAGTTAAGGGTGGGTTACTTGCAACTGAGACTTTCATGATACATCTGTTAGTCTATGTACATTTTGTAGTTTTGTGTAGGTGTTACTTTATAAATCAGATACATTTTAAATCAATATATGTGTTGGTCTTTCTGTTTGCTAACATTTTGCACAATAAATATCGTGTATACTGGTGTATATATTCTTTAGCCTCTAATAATTATGATGGGGAAGTATTACAATTTCTTTTTTTGTTTGTTTGATGAAGTATAGGGTAATGTCCTTTTGCTGTTCTGTTCATTAATTATCCACGATGATAAGATGGTCAATACTGTAAAATCTGGGACTGATGTTCCTAGTCAAGCACCTGTTACTTACACATTGGCCATTTCAAATGCTGAGCCCACATTCCATGCCATCTCTTCCCTGAGATCTTTCTCAAGACCCCCAGATAGAGTCTCCCTTTCTCTCTGATCAGGGGGACTTCACCCACTTCTACTGCTGGAGAAGCCAAACTGTGATTCTTGATCTCACCTCCCAGATGGTGAGCTCTTTAAGAGCACGGAGGCTACGGTGCGTTCTGTCTGAGTGTCCAGCACCGGGGGTTTTCGGCAGACAGTAAGGACTCCACGAAGGCCCTTCTCTCTCCTTGCCTGCTTTGTATTCTACGACTTTGCACAGCATCTTGCACACAGTCAGCACTTCAGAATCTTGCTTATACAGAATAGCAGAGACAATGTTTACCCAAGGAGGGTCCCAGCCCGCAAGCACACACTGAATTATAGACACACGTGTGCTCCCACCACGCCTCCCCGCTGACATCAGCACAGTCTCGATGACTCAGCGTGGGGGTGAGTTTGCTCCTTGAGGACATCTGCAATGTTTGGAAACATTTTGGTTGTCACAGCTGGGGAAGTGGGGGTGTTACAGGCATCTGGCGGGTAGAAGTCAAGGAGCTGCTGAACATCCTGCACAAGACAGCCCCCCAACAACACAGAATGATCCAGCCCACACGTCAACAATGACAAGACTGGAAGACCTTGCATTCGAAATCTTTCTCCCCAGTTTGAACACAAGCCCCATGAATGCCAGAGCTTCTCTGCCTCATTCGTCACTGCACGCTCAGTGCCGAGCACAGTTCTTGAAGTGACTATTGTCAAAAGTTCTTAAGGCTTTGTCGGAGCAGCCTCCATTCCCCACGGTGGGGATTGAGGGGGGTGCCCTGCCCTTGCCAATCATCCCCTCTGCTTTTGAAATTTAGAAGAGTTAATAATTGAAGTCATCTCCCCTCTTCACACTAAGGTAGGTAATGTAGCTGATTTTATTTTTTAAGGCATCCGATCAACTTGGAACTGATGTAAGAATAACATCATGGGGTCAAAGTGGAATAAATCTGCTCTCTTCCAGGCACATTGGGAAGAAGCCAGCAGGACATAGATTCTGGTCTTTGGGAGACTAATTTAATGAGACTCCAGTGCATCTGGACTATTTTCCAACAAGAATAATCCAGATAACATGTATGTGTGTGTTTAACTCTCTGATACTTTGTTTAAAGAGTAGAGAGGTGAAACAAAACCACGAGAACTTTCTCTGTTCTTTCTTTTCTTTCCCTTTTGGGCACCTCGTGTGTGTTTGTTTGTTTGTTTAGTATGGACACACGACCCCTGCTTGGCCAATCAGACTCTTGCTCCTTGGAATCTGAATTCTGACTCCTCTCCAGGATGGAAAATGGTCGCAGTGGATCCATCTTGACAACAGCACCAGGAAGGGCACCCTGCGATTTTGTCCCTGTGATCCTCAGAGGCATACTGGCTCCTCCCCTTTCAGTGAGCTACGTCATACTTCTTCCAGCAAATTCCTTGTTTTGACTTGAGTGAGCCAGAGATATCTGTGGCTTGCAGACAAAGACCTCACTGTCTAATGGATGGTGCTCAACACATACTTTGAATCAAAGAACGAATTCGTGCTAACTCCGACAGAGTGGTTTCTTTGCACGTGGAATTAAACCAGCTCAGACGCTTGGTGGCATTCCCTGGCTTTCAGGAGAGGGTAGTTTAAATGTTCATAGACAAATGGGCAGGCCATAAAGCAATGCTAATAAAAGCATCTTATTTCTAGAAACCAAGAATTTCCCTCCAAAAGCCAGAGTCCCCTCCACCCAGATATACACCTTTCCACGGAGCCTCGGTATATGGATGGGTCTGCCTTGAAAATGCTTTTTTAGAAACATATCATCCCCCAATGGTTTGAATGTACCCGTCTAGAGTATGTTTCCAGCGCTCATAGTCTATTGTGTCAATAATCTGCATATTTAAGAGTCCCCACATGCTCATTGAGACGATAGATGGGGCTGGCACAGTCTACTGGGTCAAAAATCTGCTTTAAATAGTCTATATACACAGTCGGTTGAGTAAATAACAGTATTTTCAAAAAGCCCCTAAATATATAATACCATGATAAATCGCATCAGTTCCTGAAGATGCAGGCTCGCTACTGCTGATCAGGAAAATGATGTGTGCTTTAACAAGCCACTTACAAATGATCTCATCTTTTCCAGCTGTGGGAGCATTATCTTTTCCTTGGCTATATTTTTTCGTATGTAGAGAAAAGGAACCCAAATACACACACACACACACACACACACACACACACACACACACACGAGTATACATATGCTCAGTATCTTCTTGCACAAATAAACGGGGCTTGAGCCAGCCGTCCAGATGCAGGCAGTCCAAGAGTCAAGGCCATAGAGCAAGGTTCTTCTTACTTGGGTTTGGGGAGTTCACCCATCACTCAGCTGTGTGATTCAGAGTTAAGCTGGGCTCCAAATGCACAAAAACAGTTCTATGTAGATCAATTAGAAGCATTGATTTTGAGACCTCCATCTGACCTCATTTTGCTGGGAAGACGACTTTTTCTATCCACCTCATTAGAACTCTGTTTGCTTATAAACTGCTTCTATTGTATTAGCTGCCTTAGGAAGTGCTTTACGCGGTGGGTTTAATTCAGCCTCACACGTCGCTGGTGGAGGGCGATATTATTAGTTCCGTAGAGAAGGCTTAGGCTTCTAGAGGTTAAACCACTTTCCTGAGGTCACAGACCCAGACGCTGGTGGCCTCTGGCTTTGAACAGAGCCATTGCCCTCTCGGGCTGTGCCTCCCAGGTCCTGCTTACGTCTGCACCTGCTTTCAGCCGTGCCCTGCTTTATCCTGTGGTGCACGGCACCGGTGTGTGTTTCTGCTCTAAAGCAACGTACGTTCCTTGACCAATCTTGCATTTTGCAAAAGCTTGCATTAAAATGATAGAGGTCATAGGAAAAATAAGGCTAGGGGAGGCCCATTCAAACCTAAACATGTAGGTATCCAGAGCATAACCGGACAAAAACAACCCTAATAAAAAACCAGTCCAGTTAAAAACGCTTGCCAAATTCATAATAGATAAAGCATATTTACCTTATAAATAAAGAAGCGATGGCAGTTGGGCAGAAAGAAGTGCAAGGTGGTTGTGAGATGGTGGGGTCATAGATGGGTCGAAATTTTAAAAGACTGGGGGAGAGGTGACAGTAAGACTTCCATGGCCAACCCTCTGAGCCAAGAGGAAGGGCAGGGAGTCGATGGGGCTCCTGTCAGCTGACTGCACCCCCGTGGCTTCCCGCATTCCGCCATGTTCCCGAACTTCATGTCTGCCCGCCGTCACTCAGTACTGCCAAACAATAACGTGCTGGGAAAACTTCACATGCGAATGGATGTGACGTCCTCATTGTAGTCACATCATTGACCAATTTACCAATCAGGAATGAACTCGTTTGCCTTACGGAAATATGAGTTGTAACAGAACAGGCTTTGTTGTACCTTTCATCCTTAAAGACCTTTCCTGTTCAACTAACTCAGTCACTAACACCCTGGGCGCCTCACCAATAAAAATCTTAGCACTGAATTAGTTACTCAAGCAAACCAACCTAAAATAAAGATGATAAATCTAACTATCTTCCAGACTACGGAATTAGCAGCTTCTGAACTCTCTTGTTGCTTGGGGGGGATATGAAGAAAGAGCTCCCCTGGAACTTCTTCAAGCGTCTACTGTGCGCCCCATTCAGGGAGAAGTATTCAGTAGGTGTTTCATTTTGGAAACAACCCTGTGAGGGAGGCATCCTTACCTCCATCTTGGAGGTGAGGGGTCTGAGGCTAACGGGAGAGAGATCAGTGGGTCTCTGGAAGGACCTGGCAGAGGCAGATATGGAACCAAGCCCGCAGACCCCTGCCCCGCACATCCTCCACTTCAGCATTCTGCAATGAGGTCGTCGGTTATGAAGCACAGTCCTAGGGGACTGAAAGTGAAAAATGGTCTCAATCCTCGCTACCTACAGTCAATTCTTAACACTCTAAGCAGTCAGAATGAAAGATACATCAGATCACGTCACTTCCCTGCTCAGACCCCCCAAGGGAAATTCATCTTACTCACAGAGAAAGCCAGCCTTCTCACCATGGCCCTCAGATTTATGTGCCTGTTAGCTTCCATTTCGTCTCTGCCCTCCTCTCCCATCCCTCTCTCCCTGGGTTTTCTGCTCCAGCCATGCCGGCCTCTGGGCTAGCTCTCAAACAAGCCAAGACACTCCCATCGGAGGCCTTTGCACTGGCTGTTCCTCACCCTTCCTTAAGTCTGTACTTAAAAATAATTTCCTAACAAAGCTACTCCGATCACAGTATTTAAATGACAACCTGTCTCCCCAGTCTCTCAGGACCCCTGATTCTTACATCCTGCTCTGCTGCTCCTTTCTCCACAGCACCTGCCACCTAACACTGTGGCATCGACTTCCTGTCGCGCTTGTTTATCGTGATCTTTCTGTGTTAGTCCGCAGTCCCCCTGTGAGCAGGGATCCTGGCTTGGGTGGCTGGATGCTGCGGTGCCAGCACCTGCGGTCAGCACGCGGCACATAGTAGGGGCTCAGTCAATAGTCATTGAATGAATCAATGGTTATTTACGGGACCTTGTGCGTGTTTAACGCTACAAAGGGAGTGAAATCTACGCGCTCCCCGGAGCCTCTTCTGGGCTGCTGTGAGCTTGCATCTACATTCCGTTCTCTGATACACAGTGACGACCCCCCCCCCCCCCCAGAACGAGTCTTGCTTCTCAGACTTCCAACATTTGCTCAGCAGGCTAGCCTTTTAAACATATAATCTGGTTCTATGTTGAGGAGTAAATTCAAAAGCAGAAATGCAAAAATGACTGCTGTAAAGTTAGAGTCGCCCCTTAGTTGGAAAAATGCTTCACGGGCTCATGCTTTCAGCTGGGTCGGGCCTCTAATCACACAGGCCCTGGGCTGCTGAAGAGGATTCCTAAACTTCCTTAAGCCAGGTGTTCAAAAACCTAATTGCTTGGGAGAAAACTCCAAAGCATGTTCTTTTCTGGCATCCGTATTTCTGGTCCTGCAACACTGCCATCCCTGGTTCTAGGACCCAGGGAGTCTGTGATGTGAGTAAACTCTCCTTTCTTTGTTAGCACTGAAACTATTTGATGATGTCTGCATTTACACTCAAGAGTCTCTCTCTGACCAGACATCCCTCCTTCTCTCTCTCTCTGGAGCAGCAGCTTCTGAGTGTGCCGATTTGAACAAGCAGAACAATTTGGTGCTTGAGACGAGGAAGATCCTAGCTCTGCCACTAGCTGTGCGTTCTTAGGCAAATCTTTCAAGTCTCAGTTTGCTCATCTGTAAAATGGGGGTAATTACAGCCCCAGCCTGATATGGCTGTCGAAAGGTTTTAATGAGAAAATGCTACCTTTCTCCTTCTCGAATTCTTTTCCTGCCTCCTACTCAACTCTCTGGTTTTCTTATAGAGAACCCCTGGAGGATCTTTCCTGGCCCCCTGATGAGGCAAAGACCCCCTCTTAGACAATCTGATGGGGTTTTCCTCTTGCAGTTCTCATCAAACCTGTAATCAAACAATCATACGTATAATTGCTAAATTTTGGACTCGGCCAGTTTGACTTGCCAGGGTTGGGACTTCCTGTCTCGTGCGTTGCCGTACCCTCAGCATTTTTTTTTCAGAGTGCCTGGAGCCTCGCACACACTTTACAGATGGCATTTCATGGATTCCAAGACCTTATTTTTATATTTTAACATCTCAGAAATGAGGGTGCATCTTACAGTCAATGGCATCTTAAAACGGCTGCCGGGGGCAATTGGAATCTATTTCAGGAACGCCTCAACCAATTTATTTTGCTTATCTTTTCCTTTCTGCATAAACACAAAAGTGTCACATTATAAAGATCTTTTTTTAAAAAAAATCAAACCTAGAAGAGTCTCTCAGTAAGTATGAAATAGCAATTCTAAGTAATAGGAAGAGAGCGGTGGGTCATGGTTTAATTATAAGCATTTTTCTTTCTTACCGGTACACATATGAGAAGTGCAGTTTGCCGAGTGGCCTCAGATTAAGCGTAGTGATGGCTGAATGGATGAAAAAAAAGCAAAAGAGCTCTCCGCACAGCGCTTGGCACATAGAAACTGCTCAATAAATCGTGCTATTATTATGATGATTATTATCTGCCTAATTCAGATGTATTTAAAGCAACACTAATATTTCACTTAATAATCTGGATTTCTCTGCTGTATATCTAAGTTTTTGCAGAAATGTTCAACAGTGGAATCTTTTGATGAGCCTCAACTAGAAATGTGAGCCCTGTTGCAATTATGGTTTGTCTTTTCCTCCTGATTGTAAGCTGCTTGGAACCCAGTCTTAGCAGTGTGGGTGCCCTTGCTTCCACAAAGCCCAGAACACGGTAGGCTCAATAAATGTTAGATGAGTACTTTAAAAAAAAATCCAAAAAAACCCACAAATGCATGAATTCCTGGAGATGAAGGTCCAGAGGATGACTGCAGAGTGAGGGGTCCAACACTGCCTTTGATTTTTGGGGAGAAAGTCAGAACCATTGCTCAGTATCAGCATGGGCTCAATAATTTTTTGTTTATTTGTTTGTTTGGCCTTCAGCACCAATTCCCAGGGATTCACCACGCAGGATTAAAGTATTCAAGAGCATTTAGCTGAGCTTTCAAACTGTAAAGAATTCCATGCCCTAACGGAGAGGTGGGGCACAGTGAGTGAGTGAGTGTGTTAACTTCTCTGCATTTTCCTGCGCAGGCTGACAGTCACAGTGGTGAGGAAGGGTGCGATCCGCTGACGGGGCACTTCCCTCTGTGGGCTGGGGGATCTCTTAAAGACCAGGAAAGGGGACTTGCACGAGGCACACAGTAGGTGCTCAGTAAAATAGGTGTTCAATGACTAAGGTCAAGGGTCAAGATCATTGCCAAGCTCACGACTACTGTATTGGTGACCCTTCTACCATGTATCCTGCCCTCTGCTTTGCTCCTGGCCCCTCCAGACGCTCCACTGCACATCCACCCCGGTGCTGAGAAGCTCTGCAAGGCCTGGGCTTGGTGGCTTCCAGGGCCATCTCTCATGTGACCACCTTAACATACTAGTGCTGACTTTGTAGGTAACCCAGGAAGAACAGCTCTTCAGTAATCCCATTCATCTACTGCCAGCTGAAGCCAAGTCGCTTTACTGCAGATTCTTCCTGAAGGGGTGCATGGATTGATTTACAAGTGCAGCTAGTTAGAAAGACAGTCAATGATTTGTATATGCAGGATGTCAGGAATGCCCTACATTCTCCCTCCCGTCACAATATGAATGATACCCTCTCAACTGTTTATTCTGTTTGTTTTAGCCAAACATAAATAGACTGCAGACATGTCTGGGTCTGAAGGCGCTCGCAAGAAAATAAGCTTCTTCAACTCGAGATACACTGACAATGGAGACAAAGTGAAGTTGCTGCTGCTTTGACAAATACCCTCCTTCTTTCAAGAAAGCAAAGCAGACAGAATGTCCAGCTTCTTCAGGCTTGAAGGAGACGTGCCTTTAAGGACTTCTAGAACCACTTTTTATGTTGACTTTCTATGGTTAATTTAAGTTTAATCTCCATGACTGTTTGTAGGAATTTGGAAATATTTTTTCTTTTCTTTTATTGATTTTGTTCTTTTTCATTTAGCCAACATCGATCCCCTCCAGCCCCCATCAGCCTGTTTGCAGAAGACAGGGCACCGCGTCTCCACTCTGCGGGGCTCCCCGTGCAGCCAGGCACCGCGTTCATGTTCTCTGTGCCACCCTCAGAGGACACAGGCGCTTCCTTCCAGCTGTGACCATGGGGCCACTCAGGTCTGTGCCTCATACAGACATAGCCACCGCTGGGCGGCTACTTTGCCCATGTGGATGGACATTTCAGGGAAGGCAGAGGGTAAAGGAGGAGAAAGAAAGCCACTGTCTCTCAAATAATCAATTAAGGAATCTCCTTCTGGGGAGATGATCCAATCACAGCTCTGAATTTTAATACTCTTGATTTATTTCTATTATAGTGGTTGCATGGAATGTGGGGTTTGTCTGGGTCCACTTTTAGCATAGAATGGGGAGGTATCATCAATAAATAAACATATGAAAAAGTGGAATGAGTAAACAACGAATTCTTCGAGAGTGGCCCTGGGAGAGGCAGGAGGTAGAAAGAGAGACTGGAATTTCAGTTCTTTCTTTCTGTTTCTGTTCTGTTGGTCCCACTTCCTTCATTTCTTCCAGGTTGAAAGGTGGACAAGAGAGTGCTGCTTTTGAGGAGGTAGGTTGATGGGGGTGAAGATGCTTCTGATCCCCTAATGAAGTAATCAGTTATTTAATTTGAAAAGTTGAACACCTACTGTGTGCCCTGGGCTGGGCACCCAAGAGACACGGCAGCAAAGAAACTGATGTGTGTTCTAACGTCTTGGAGATTAGAACTTTGCAGGTGAAGTCAAACTTCAATTAATTAAATACAATCTCACAATTTATTAACTCGGTGTATGCTAAATCCTCGGTCTTTGAATGAGTTACAACGAAGTGTTGGTTGGGGACATAAAGGCATATTGCTGTTTTTTGCTCATTTTAAGCAGGAAGCCAATGGCCAGGTGGTGTCAGTGCAGTTTTTGTTTGAAAAGTTGTTCTAAGCGATCCCGAGCGAAGGTGAGACACTAGGTCAGGGGTTTCTCTGGGGTGGGGAGGGGGCGTGGGGGAAACAGGGATGGAAGCCACTTCGGGATCATTCATTATGATTTACTGAGCTCTCCGTAGACAAGCGATGCCTTGGAAACCAGCGCCACCCACTCCAGGGTCAAGCCAGTCGGTGTCAGAAGGTTTTCACTTTCAAGACACAAAGCAGCTGCTCTACTTACTACCTGATCCCAGAGGGGATTCTAAAAGCCAAGGTGCAGATGATGCCTGCGCTCCCGAGTCTGGGTCAAGACTGTTCTAGAAAATCAACCTGAAGAACGATCCCGTGAGATTCCCCGCCTTGCTCTGCTGGGGGGAACAGAACGATCGGCACCCTTTCCGTCCTACTGGAGGCAAACTTCCACGTCGTCAGAGCACCGACCTTCATCAGGAGGAGCGGAGGGCAACTTTGCCCCCCCCCCCCCCCGGGGACACATGGCCATGTCTGGAGACACGCCTGCTGTCACAGCAGCGGAGGGGTTGCCAGTGCCATTTGGCAGAAACCAGAGACTCTGCTGCACTTCCCACCACACACAGGACGGCCCCCCACGACAAAGGAGTCCCAGGCCCCAAATGCCGGTAGTGCCACGGCTGAGAAATCCTGCCTGAGGGATCATTTTACTGCTGGTGGGTCCTAAAAGACCATTTCGTCATTTCAAAAAATAATAAACCTCAGCAGTTATAATTCACAGTCTCACCAGAAAACACGGGGGTAAATATGAGCTCAAGTCCTGAGTTTTGTACCGTTCAATGCAAACAGCCTTAGCTGGGGAAAGTCAGTTACAGGTGATTTTCTCATTCGTGGTGCCTTTTTATTGACGTTGGGAGGGAGACTCCTGAGCGACAGATTTCCAGAGGCACAGAATTCTGCTTAAAACTTCCCAAGATCAGGTTTATTGTTGTATCTCCTCCTCCCCTTCTCTCCTGTAAGTGTGAGCATGAGTGTGAGTGTGTGTGTTGTGGGGAGACTGTCTGCCTTATATCAAAATATCTAAAGTGATACAAGCAGCTGATCAGAATGAAAAGGAAAAAAAAGAAACACCATTTAGAACGATAAAGATCAGCAGTCTGCTAGGTACCTGGAACCATTTGATACCAACTTTGTTTTTATAAAGTGTATCGTGGTAAAGCTTTGAAACTTCAGTTTGTTAAAAAGTAGAAAAGAAAAGAAAAGAAAAGAAAAAGAAAAAAATGGTAGAAAGAAAGAAAGAAAAATGAGGAAAAAAATACTGTAACAGCCTTACTCCCTTTGAAGTCACTACTGATGTAGCTCTGAACAGATCCATTCAAGTTCAACTAACATCAGACAAATGTTTAGTGTATCAGAGGAAGCCACAAAAGCAAGGAATTCATCAATATTTCACAACAGCCTCAGGGAAACTGTAGATTGCAATGCTGTAGGGCAGCTAATGGAATTACACACAAGGGTTTTGTACATTTAAAATAAGCAGCTACTAAAAAAAATTACCCTTCAGTTTGATAGAAACTGTATAAAACTGCAGATAGGAAACAATTAAATCGCTCCCAACATTTATCCATGTCACTCTGATAGGTCATTTAATAACAGGTATTACTGTGTGTTTCCCTCCCCCCGCCCAGCAAGGCAATAATAAAGATTAACATTTATGAAAAGAAACATAAAATATAGCACAGCCCAATGAATAATTAAAGACAGTTTTGAAGAACGCTTGCCATTGTGTGCCGATGAAGTCTTTTCCACCGTCACAAAATATGTTTTTATAAAATATAATTATAAATAGACAGAGGCTGCAAGAGAGACCCACTGACCCTTGTTTGTTCTGATGCTAAAAAATAACTTTGAAGTGTTTCCTAGGAACGCGTGGGTTCCCCTGGATCTCATACATATATTATTATCTGGTGAGACTCCGGATGCTGAGCGATCGGCTTTCTCTTTTGGAAGATTTACAGAGGTAGACCTGGAGCTTGCAAAATTCTATTCAATAAGCTGGTGTGAGATCAGCGTTTTCTCCCCTAAAGTCCTTTGCTGGAGTACAAAATTCTGCATATGAAAGCAAATTGCATTTTCAAAACCGATTACTTCTGTGACCACAAAACCTCACCTGCCTTTTCTCACCCTTGGAGACCCAACTCCCTAAACAATGACCCTGCTGTGCATTCACATTTCACACGAGGAAGCGTGGCTTCCAACATCTCTGGACCAGTGGTCCTCCACAGGGCGGTTTTGCCTCCCAGGGGACATTTGGTGATATCTGGGGGGGCACATTTACTCTCCCACTGGATGGGGTGGGAATGGTGGGGATGCTACTGGCGTCTGGTGGGTTGCACCTAGGATACTGCTGAACATCCTACAATGCACAGAATTGCCCACAAGAAAGAATCATCCGGCGCCAAATGGCTGTATTGCTGAGGCTGAGAAACTCTGTTCTAACTAAGCCATTCGAACGCGCAAGCTTTATTAAAATAGTAACAGTGGCCTTGTTAATATGGTGTCTTAACTTCTCAACCGTTCACTGGTTTCACACACGTGCATTAGAGAGCTTCTAAGTGAAACTTACAACGCTAAGTCCTCTGGGAAAGGCAGTGAGGATTTGACACGGTTACTGACCACAGACTCTTCTAATCAAAGGAAGGATTTTTGTATATGTATATGTAATCCATGCACACACACTTATGTGTACACATACACATACACTCAGACTTACACGCATGTACACGCATATGCGTACATACAAAAGCAGCTACTGTTATGTGGAGCAGGCGGCTAGCTGACAAAGGGGGGGCTTGGGCAGGGCACTTTGTGTGTTTTGTTTGCTTTCAAGGGAGGAGGTGTAAGGCAGAGGGAGAAGGGGAACTATTGCAGATCAAGTGAAAATGAAGTCAAAGGAGACAGAGAGAGAGGGAGAGAGAGAGGAGCTTGCAGAAGCAGTGGGGATGTCAGCTCATCGGAAGAAATGTATTTTGTTCTCGTGAGCCAGCAAGTTAGGAGAAACGGCCGCTGTGGGGAGAGCCAGAGAAACTGAGCTGGAGAGGCCATCTGGGAAGTCTCAAGACCCACAGTCGAGTGGGAGGCAGGCCCTCTGCCGTGGAGAGGGGTCGGAGCCCCACAGGGCCGAGCGGAGGCGGGACGGGACGGAGCAGGATGCAGGTGGGCCCAGCTGGGTCTGCCTGCGGGCCACCTTCTCCAGCCTGGCTCGGCCGTATCTGGGGGAGAGAGAAGGTGCACCCCACCTGCCCATCCCTCGGGTATCTCTGGTAGCGTCAGTCCCAGCTTGAGGAAAAACACGCGGGTTGTTTGAATCTTAGACGGGTGGAATTGGAAAGCCATTTCGGAGTGATGAGAATTGTAGTAGATTGAGAGCATTTGCCTTGTCTGAAGGCAACACATTCAGATTTATTAACACTTTGCACATCGACCAGTCAGTTGGGGGGTTAAACCTAGCTGGTGAGCCGTCTATTTCAAACTCCTGCTTGGCACCCTTTTCAAGATGATGTGTGTGTGTGTGTGGGTACATGTATACTTAACTGTATATGTGTACTGATTCTATGTGTCACATATATTCTTTATTATATATTATAATTATAAAGTATTATATGTACTTTGATACAAATGGAATTATATCCTAAATACTGCTGCAAAGGACTTTTTCATTTACATCCCCCAAAACATAAAGCTGAGCGAATTTAAATCTATTCCTCCCTCCTCTTTTATAATTTAGAGTTTGCACTGCCCTATTAGTGGAGTGGCAACCAGGCCACTTTTCCATTTGTTAAAAATCTCTTCAGCAGCAGTCGTTACGTCACAGGAAGAGGTGAGCTTGGGACTGGGACGAGTGGGCTGAAGCCTTCCTTCTGCTGAGTAATAAGCCATACAATTTCAGGAAAACAACTTGCTGTCTCTGAGTTTCAGTCTCCTTAGCTATAAAACACAGCTACACATAGTTGCCTTAGCAGTGTTGTGAAGATTTGAATGATTAAATGACATAATCTCTAATAAAATACCTTGCAGTCCCTCCGGTGTGAAATCAATGGGAGGGCTGTGCGGGTATTAGCCTTCCCGGTGCACCAAGGGCACCTGGGGGCTGGCCTTCCCATCCCCGTTAACTTTTGTCAGGGCTCAGCTCTCTTTGTTAATGGGTCAATCAATCAATCACTCAATATTTATTGAGAGCCTACTACGTACAAGACCCAGGGGACCTGTGATGGGCTCCCATCAATAGAAGTACACGCTGCAGGACAATTAACAAGCCTGTTTTGACTTGACCTCAGGTTGGCGCGGTAAGGTAATGGAATGGTCCCTGAGCGTGTGAGGTGGGGAGTGAGGAAAGAGAGAAGGGGGGCAAGAGTGAGCCTGCCTGCTCTAGCCTCTCACTCCTCTCAAAGTTCAACAGAAGAAGGTGATTTCTATGGCCCACAGGCCAAGTCTGACCTGCCGCCTGTCTTCGTAGATAAAATTATACTGCAACATAGCCACACCTGTCCGCTTACTTAGAGCTGCTTTTGTGCTACAATGCCAGAGCTGAGTAGGTGCGACAGAAGCCACAAGGATTGCAAAGGCAAAAATATTTACTCTCTGGCCCTTTACACAAAAAGTCTGCCAGCCCTGACTTAAGCAGCCTCATGAATAATTAACTGTCACCAATTCTTATCCACATATGCAGTGATAAGAGCCATTTATCAAGTTCTTAGTGTGAATGGGAGAATGCACCAGCATTTTACATGTATTTCACATCGCAGTTTCAAAACAACATCATGAGAACAGTACTGTTATTAACCCATTTTGTAGAGGAAACTGCGTCTCAGAGAAGTTAAGCAACTTGCCCAAGGTCACACAGCTAGTCAGTGAGATTTGAACCCAGCTTTGTCTCATTCCAGAGCCTGTTTTCTTAATCACAGTATCAGCAAACTTCAGTCTTCCAAACTTCAGTCTCTCATGTACCACGCTCGTAATTTGTTTTCACATTCACATCCTCTTTACTAATCTTTGCCATTTTTTCCTTTAAATTGTCACTGTGTTTGTTCCTTTAGCTTCATCCTAGGAAATCATATTTAAATAGTTTGGATTTTGATGTACTGGTAATATATATATGTATATATATGTATATATATACATATATATATGTATATATTTAACTTTTTCTGAGATAATTGAAGATTCATATGTAATTGTAAGGAATAATACAGAGAGATCCCACGTACTCTACCCAGTGTCCCCAGTGGTAACATTATGCATAAGTAAAGTGCAATGCCAGGAAACTGATGTTGATACAATCCACTGACCTATTCAGATTTCACCAGCTTTACCTACGCTCCAGTGTGTGCAGTTTTATCGCATGTATAGATTCCTGGGCCCTCCACTACAATCAAGGGAGAGATTTCCATCCCCAGGATGTCGTGTGTCGCCCTTTTATAGTGACAACCACCCCCCACCCCATCAACTCCTAATCTGCTTCTCATCTCTATACTTTTGTCATTAAAGGAATGTTATCTAAATTCCTTTTGAGTATTAAGCTTTTGAGTAGGTACGCTTTTGAGTATTAAGCTTTCGCGACTGAATTTTTTCACTCAGCATAATTCTTGTCATCTATTTTCTAATTCACCCTAAAATAACTATATAACTTTTAGAAGTAAAAAAAAAAAAAAGCTCTTTGATGTGAAAGTTTTCTCGAGTGCCACCAGCGAGGTACCCATATCATACTCTAGGAAGCCCTTCCTTTAGCTGTAAAACACCTGGTCATCAAATAGTCAGACAGCTAATGCAGCCATAAGGCGGCTTTGGAATAACAAAAATCTCTAGATCAGTGCTGTTCAATAACACTTCCTCATCAATACAGTAGTCATGATCTTGGCAATGATCTTGACCCTTGACCTTAGTCATTGAACACCTATTTTACTGAGCACCTACTGTGTGCCTGGTGCAAGTCCCCTTTCCTGGTCTTTAAGAGATTCAGCCACTAGCCTCATGTAGCTACTGGGCACTTAAAATGTGGCTTGTTTCAACAAAGAAACAAATTTGTCATTTCATTTTGTTTTAATTGACTCAGGTTTACATTTAAATCACCACAGGTGGCCAGTGGCTTCTCTGCTGGATGGCACAACTCTAGATATTAAGGGTAAACTATTAAATAGAAATACGTAATTTTTTGTTTTCCTATGCTTCATTTTGTCAACGCAATGACAGCATGAAAAAGTAAGATATCTTTCAAAATAGTCTTCTAATGGATTTATTTATTAGGATCTGACTTTTTCCTACAAGTCTGTGTGCAGCTCTGGCTTGGATTAGCTCTCCAGACACCCTGGCTGACTCTGGGCTTTTGGAGAACCTCCCTGCCTCACCAGTTAGCATTCAGAGCCAGCCCAAGAGAATGTGCTCCCAAGGTTCTTGCTTTTTAAATGACACTGTGTCCCTGAACACAGGACCAAAGGACAGAGCCTTTGGATGCCCAGTTATAAATTAACTCAGACACAGAGCACGTAGTATTGTGGACTTCCTGAAGATCACAACAAGGTTCTGCTGATTACGAGGGGCTCAGGCCAGCATCCCTTCTTCAGGAAGATGCGTGTGTCCAGTAACTCCTGATGGTAACAGTCACACATCTTTGCTGATTAACAGGACCTGTGCTTGGTGAATCCGGCTGGCACCGCTGGTCCGGGGCAAGGTGCACCACCGGAAGCTGTGTCCGGGGAGAAGCGTGAATGCTGAGGTTCCTGAGGTGGCTGGCAGCCGTGTCAGGGAGAAGGGAGAGAACAGCAGTGACAACTCTGGGTACTTGGGGATAGGCCTCCAAAAATTCATGTGGCAGAAGAGGTAAAATTTGCAGGGGGGTGGGGTGGGGTGGAGTGGACTGCTGGCGATGTTAGCACCAAACTAGGTATTTTCCTGGAAATAGGAAAAGGAGTGGTCTGTATTCCCGTCTTATTTCTTTTAGCCTAAATATCATGGGCAGCAAAAACTAGCTTTTGACCATTAGCCATCCATACTCGGCGGCGTGTACCCACTGAAACCCGACATCAGCATGAAGGTCGTTACCCTGGCCGGTCTCTTATTTCGCCTAACTTCACGGGTCTGTAAGGCGCTAGCCGTTGCAAGAGATTGATATGATAGTTTGTGAGTAATTTGGATGAACTATAACACTAACCCAGTAAAGTATTATAATTTTAAATGTGTCCAGAAAATAATTGAAATTCTGGCTTAGCTTCATCATAATGCAAACTGCTGGGTATATTTAACAGCTGACTAGCTTAGCATGAATATTGCTTTAGAAATAGGGTCATATTGTTTTTACGAAACAATATTGCTCTCAAACACGTTTAGGAGGGGGAAGAAAAACAAGGGATTATGAGTACACTTTTAACCTTTCTGTCTCTTTTTATCCGTGTTTACTGTGGTGATTTAGGTGTTTGGTGGTGTCTGAAGGCAAACACAAAAGGTGCTGGCATTTAAAACAGACCTGGTAATGAGCTCTTGGTCATCAGAGTCCTTCTAATTGCTACTTTGTCACAAAATCTCTGTTTCCCATCGATTTATTTTTCTGTGGGCTGGTCAGAAACAAGGATGATAGGATCATCTCTCGATGTCCATGATAGATGTCACTAACAGGTGGCCCCCTGTGGTTACCTACAAAGTGTCTATTTATTTTTTAAATGTAGTTGCCAACATTTAAGAAAGTGGAGATTTCATGTGAAATTCAGACTTATGGACGTTCCTGGAAAGTCCGAGGATTTGGCAATACTGGACCTGCTTTCCCATTGGGTGATAATCTAAGGCTGAGCAGATGCGGAAAAGGCACTCCAGGCACTCCAGTTTACAACAGCTTTCTCCTGGGCTGTATTTAATATTTCCTCATTCGTCACTGGAGCTTTTGATTCCCAGTACCCAATATCATTTTCTCACTCTTTCATTCCCAAACATTAAGTGTGCCCTGCAGTGTGTCAGGGAGTGCGTTGTAGATCCACGGTATCTGGCAGTGGTCAGCAAATTTCTTCTGTAAAGGACCAGCTAGTAAACACTTCAGACTTTATGGGTCATAATGTTTTCTGCATGAAAGCAGCCCTAGATCATCATATGTGAATGAACAGGCGGGTCTGCGTCCCAATAAAACTTTATTGATGGAAAGAGGTTGGTCCATGCACTATAGTTTGCTGAGCCCTGACACAGGAGAAAACAAAATGAAACAAAACAAAACTCCTAAACAGTAATCTGCTAGAGGCATTTTTTTCCATCAGCACAGAGCTTTCAACAGATGTGGGAGTAACTCCTCCAAAGACAGTGCTCAAACTCTGAGACCACCACCTTCAAGCATGTGAAGGTGTGTAGGTGTGGGTACTTAACTCATTCCCCATTTTGATTATTTTAAAAATATTTACTGACCCCTACTGGTTATTTGCTCCTGGAATCATTGCAAAAGACTTTCCTCTAAAAAAAAAAAAAAAAAAGTAAAGAGTTTAAAATTTGTTTCTTCATGGAAAATGAGCTAAGTTGGGTTATTCTGACTGACGGATTATTACTCCGCTGAGAAGGAATCATCATGGTGGGCAAAAGGTGAGAGACTCCATTGTTCTTCATTTCAGAGGGAAATGGTTTTCTTGCTTTCTCTCTCAGACCAGCTGCGCTAAGACTTCCTAATCAGCATGGCTATGAATGCCAGCTCCCTTTCCTTAGCTGTCCTTTGAGTATGACTTAATGGACCCTCAGTCTCCTAGTTCAGAATTCAAGAGTTAGAACCAGATCCAAGGTATCTATCTAGCATCGTTGGGCCCAATCTAGTCTGCATGCATATTTAATTCGGTCCAGCATATTTAAAAACAACGTATGAATTAGTTATTGACCTAGCGAAATCAGAAATCAGATTTTTTGACCTTTTTTGGAAACAAACTGAAAATCTGCTAACACTGGACCTACATTCCTCCATGTATATAACTGGCTGGGGTGAGGGTAGGTCCCTTCTTTGATCGCTAGGAGGTCTTCATGAGGCTTGCTTCACCCACATCAGTGACCTGTCCCGATAAAGGACCAGACAGTTTATAAGGTCTCCTTTAGAGCTCAGTTGCTAGGTTCTGGCCCCTCTAATGTAAAGCAACAGTCACAAATTGCCAGCCCATAACATCGCCCCAAACTTTGTCAATTCAAGGACGAGTGATGACGATCTGATCAATGCAGTAGGGAATTCTACTGCTGACGGTGGCTCGGTTACAAATCCAACTCAACCGTGAAGCAGAGACAGGGCTGAGCGTTCCGGGTCCGGCCCTTTGTAACTCTGCAAGGAGGACACAGCAACGGCAACACTTGCTTTCTTTTTAGGGACGTCAAGCTTCACAAATTTTATTTCTCGTTACTGGCTCAACTGCTCAAGATTGTTCTTGTGTTTAAAAAAGCCAGAGGGAGGGACACAGAAATGGATGCATGAGGACACCGGATTTTATGGGGGAATTCATAGCATTTCCAATAGACTCTGTGTTTACCTGGGAGTCTGGGGCCAATGGAGAAACGAGAAACTGGCGTTCTATGAAAATGCCGAGAAAAGGCCTCAGAGGGAGGGACAAAGAAGAGCTTCTTTTACCGGAACTGTTTCCCTGCTGAAGATGGCCACCCGCCACGAGGCTGGAGGCCCGGCAGGCTGTTGCCCTCACCGTGGACGGTCTTGTTTTGAATCAGCTGATCCGTCATACGGGGCTGGGGAAGTCTCTAGCAGGTAGCCACGCTACTAGACTAACCCACATTAGACTGTAGCAGGCAGTCTCCAAGACAGGGTGGCAAACCCAGATGCTGGACAGGGGCGCAGAAAGCAATCCCACATCATTTAATACACAGAGCATTCTTCACCTCGATAGGGAAAGGTACTCTCCCCCATTTTTTTCTTGCTAACTCTCTCAGTCTGTTTTCTCCCGTGTAAGAAACATCGCTACAGGAGACATCTCATTTTCTTTTATGAAAAGAATGACAAACCCCAGTGATAAATAGCTACTGATATCTGGCCTCAGGGAGACAACAGAAATAGGTGGGGACTGGGAAGAACTGTGTGTGCCTGCCCCTGGGAAGGGGTGGCCACAGCCCAACTCCAGCTCATCTTGCCAGGTACCAATGAAGAACCAATGTGACAGGCTTTTGGACTTGGCAAAAGAAATGGGAATTTGGATTTTTCTGTAGAATCTCCTGACTTGTTCAATTTTGGCAACAGTGTTTATTATAAATTATTATTATCAAATCTATTGTTAATATCATATAGTATTTTGTTGGGGCAAAACAAAATTAGTCTGCAGGTCAAATTCAGATGCATTTTGTCAATTATTCTAAAGTTTGATCTTGCTTCATGCATCTCAATGTTCCCCATCTCTCGAGCTGAGTCATAAAAGGTGCCAGCTGGGACGGTATGGAGGCTGGAGCACGCGAGCGCACGCGCACACTCGTTTCTGTTACTTGAAAGCTACTCAAAGCACATGTTCTAATCACAAGTCAGAGGCCTTCAGCTTATAGATGCAGTCTCTAGAAAACAAACTTAGTGCAGAATAAAAGATAATACCATGCCTTGAAAGAGCCAGGCTGACACCGTCTGCCGGCAGCACGGCCCTCCCCTGGGCCTCCGCTTTCTTACTCTTAAAGAGGAGAGGTTTCTCCTAAAGTAAAACACAAGGCTGTGCTGTTTGGAGGAGAGAACCTGTAATTTGGAGTCTGAGTCTCTCTCCAACATTCACTAGACCTGCAAACTTCTCTCAGCCTCAGCTGCTTGCCTGCAAAGTGAGGTTAAAGCCAGCCGCGACATCTCAGGACTCTGCGAAGCTTGCATGAGATAGTAAATAGGAGAGCTTTGTGGAAACCAAGGGTTCCAGGCTGGGGGAGGTGGGCCCAATGTATAGCCCTTAAACGTATTTTGTTTAAAATCAGAAAAATTTCACGTGTAAGTGAAGATGTGGTCTTTCTCCTGAAAACATAAGTTCTGACATCACCGGCCCCACGTTGTTGGCCGGTGGAGCTGTGCCCCTGCCGGTCCTCTGGACTGAGCGGGGGGTGGGGGGCATGGTCCCCACCACTCCCTATATTGCATTACGCCAGCTCTCTGCGGACACTGTCTCCTGTCTGCCATTCAGATTTGCAGTCCCAGGCCCTGGGAAATCTAAGGTGCTCTGCCAATGTCCATTTGGGGTGTTGTTCATATTACTGCTATTCTTTTCCATCCATGACCCCTGTGAGCCACATATTCACTTCTCTGGGGCTCAGTTATCTGGTCTTTAAAATGGGAATGATAATCTCTCATTCGCCTGGAGCCAGGGGCTATCTAGTGAGGTGAGGTCCCTTTTGTTCCCAGAGCTGCCATCATGCGGGGCATCTGGCCAGCAGAGGGCGCTGGTACAAAAGGCTGCAGGTGGATGGATCCAGGAGGGAGCAGACAGGTAAGGCAGCTGGGCAGGTAGGGGCTCTCTCGCCCTGCCTTTCACAACTTGGGAGGACACAGCTCTGCAGAGTGGACATGGCAGGGAGCAATTACTCATCTATCCATGCAGTCGTACATCACCAGCAATGTGACTTTCTGGAATACGTAATGTGACCGCACACTTTTGAATGCCGCCGCCTGACAATCAGACGCTAAAAATAACGAACGGTCTGCTCGGGAACAGAAAGAAATGGCCCCTTTGGAAACTGGAGACAGGCCATTTTCAGCTCTGCTCACCGCCAGAGCCCTGCCCAGACTTCTCTGGGCGGCAGAGAGAGTCTGCGTAGGAGAGCTCACCGCATTTGAACAGTGTGTTCACTTTTAGACAAGTTGGTCCCAGCAAGATGTAGACAAATTGGAGCAAGTTCAGAGAAGAGCAAGCCAAATGATTAAGGGAGAGAGGATTGATTTATAGGGAAAGATTAAAGCAGCCCAACACGTCTGAGCTGTCTTCTGAGGGTGACGAATCTGAGAGTGACGCGCAGGAACTCCGCGCACCTCTGAGAGGTGTAAACAGCAAAAAGGAGGAGTTAGCACAATGTGAGCTGCTTTTAACAGCAGTTTCGGGGATGACGTTGACACCAGGAAAATGTTGATGGCCAGTGAGAGCTGCCTGGGTCACACCTATGCTTGAGAACTGCTGATTGTCCTGACTGAGTCTGGCAGAAAGTGACATTTTCTAGCAAGGCATTCATGGCCTTCTGTAATCTGGCCCTGGCCCACCTTTCCTTCCACTTCGACATCTTCTCTTCCTTGCTAGGAACCCCCCCTTCACCCCACTTCTACTCCTGGTTGCAGCCTCCCCTGACCTAATCTCATCCCCACATCAGGAACTGAGAGGCTCAGGAGCCCGCGGCAGCCAGGCTGGCGGAAGGAGGAGTGAAGAGGGCTGGGGAGACAGGAGGACCAGTGGTGGCAGCGCCAGAACAAATGACACTGACATCGCTTTGATGTTTATCACACATAACCCTGATGTACTAGTGTCTCACGAGGAAGAAGCTGGGGTCCCCATCATGTTCTATTCTTTGTTCTCAGATGCTGCTCCAGGTGTGAGAAGACCAGAGAGCAGAGCGAAGGCTCTTCTGTCCTTTGGGTTTGAGTCTCTGGGAAGTTGACTGGAGAAGCAGGTCTTGGCTACAATAAATCCTGGGAGATAAAGCGTCAGACCTCAGAGACAGGCATCTGGTCCTGGGGAGGGAGGCGAAGCCAGGAGGGACTTGAGCCCCTTATAAAACGATTTGCTTGGCCGCAGGGAAAAGAGTGGGCATGAGGTCTGGGACCTCTTTTTCTAGTTCTTCCTTTCCCATCCCCATTACACCATTTTCTTATATTTTTAATAAACCATCTCTCCCACTTCTCCCCTCCTTAAGAAAAAAATATCTAGATGCCTCCATTATGGGAATCTGGTTGTTGGCCGGAGCCAGAGTAGCTCTGGGAAGCAGGCCCACGTCTAATAAAAGCTGTTCAGCCTCTCCTGTGCACCAGGAAATGAGAATTAAAACGGCAACAAGATACCCTGGAATGGCTTAACCAGAGGAGGGGTGTGGTGAGAACGCTTTCAATGCTGCATATAATGATCAAAAACGCTGCTATTTTGGTCTATAAACTAGCACCATAGACTGAAAAACTGAACACTGGTATCGCAATCATGGGCTGAGGAGGGCGGCTGTTGGGGGCGTAGCCCACACCAATGTCTGCCCCGTGGAAGTGTGGGCTGGTCTATTTGATTTTATCGTTTTGTTCATAGTAGGCCAAATTTCAGGCTGTGATAAGATGAGCTAAAACAAAGCAAGACGAAACAAAGCACCAAATGAGAACCACATTCCTGCAGGAGGATGTGCACCCATGGGCCTGCCCTCGGGTGTCTCCTGGTCTTACTGCCCATCTGGACTTCTCACCTGGACTTTTCACCTGGCCTTTCCCGCGCAAAGGCCACATCCTTCCTTCAGAAAGCTTGCTTTAATCAATCTAGTTGTGATTCCACTCTCATCTCAGATTCAGGGCTCCTTGTTACAATTATGCCGATAAAAATAATAGCATTTATTGAGTATTTACTAAGCACCCGGGGTTGTAAAGTACTTTGTCCATTTTCCCTGGACTCTTTCTTATCGCTCCTCAAATGCTTAGCTGCTTCAAGAGACCTTCCCTGAATATTCAGAGAAATGCATCCCCTTCACCCCCAACTATGCCCTGACCCTGCTTATTTTTCTGGCACAGATAATCAGGTATCTTCTCCCCCACCCCCAACAGAATGTGAACTCCCCGAGAATGGGGATCCTGCGTCTTTTGTTCGTTGTTATTTCCTCCGTACTTTGGACCAAGCCCGTTACACAGCATATGCATTTAAATGAGCCTTTAATTATACCAGTTTGAATCGTTGCATTTGACTTGAGCTACCTGCCATATTTCACTCTGCACGGTACATTATCATGTAAGTTGCAGTCTTCATACTAGACCTGAAGCAACGTAAGGCTAAGACCTGTGCCTTCTCTGTGTGTGCAGCTCCCCCAGCACCAGCAGGATGTCTAACTTAGCACAACGTCCTACCTATA
The DNA here is from genome assembly GCF_009834535.1 of Camelus ferus. Classification (NCBI taxonomy): domain Eukaryota; kingdom Metazoa; phylum Chordata; class Mammalia; order Artiodactyla; family Camelidae; genus Camelus; species Camelus ferus. The sequence continues at coordinate 7,853,581 of NC_045714.1, read as the reverse complement.
ACCGGCATTCAGGAAATAGCTGTTGAGTTAAATCATCGTTTTAGACAAGGGAACCACAGGATATTGCAAAGCCAGACTGGACTCACTCTTAGGAGGCCTGACATTGCCCTCTGGATGTCAAAATAGCAGAGCAGCTTTGTTTTGACTCTTTTTTTCTGGGTACTGGTCAAACCTCCAGCGTGAAGTGCACTGAGGCTGGTCTATCAGTGTTTGTTGGCGTGAAACTGCGAAAAAGTCCGATTCGTTTGTTGATTAAGTTCTTAATAGTACCCCAAATAATGAGGTTTCCAAAAGAAATGAAGGCCATTTGTATAGGAAATATTTCTCCATCAAATTTACCTTTGTGTGTGTGTGTGTGTGTCTGGAGCCTAGTGCCATGTTTCCCTCATGGCATAGAGCTCAGTTTTCCTTATTGACTGGTTAAGTAAAATTTAAACCCTTTTTGCTGCGGATTTGATCAGTGATGCAGTCAGCTCAGTTCACGCATCGAGGAGAGCTGGGTGGCCTGTATTTGCTCTAACCGTAATCTTGCATCCAGGTGCAGCAACAGAAGGAATTCAGGGACCAGCTTTCTTCAAGGACTAATCCAGACTCCCAATTGTCATGCTTCTTCAGAGAGAGCCAAAAGGTACAACTTTGCATACATTTTCAAGGCGTGAACAAGTAAATGGTAAGAAACTATCAACCAGTATTCTCTGATGACTAAATGTATAGCCATTTGGAAACTTATTTAAAAGTTTTTGCTTTTGTCTTTTTGGCTGTTTGCCATATGTTGCAAAACTCTGTAACTGGAAAGTGAAGTTATAGCCTCCTTACTAACAATTATATATTGCACTAGCCATCATTTAAATTTTTCCCAGCATCCATTGCTGTTTCTTTGACTGACAACACCTTGGTTTGCATTTTCCTTTGGAGTAGAACCCACTCCCCTCCTACTTTCAGTCTGTGTGACTCAGGGAGAGCGAACCCACCCCTAGCTGCCTGATAAGCATGTGACCCAGAGTGCTTCAGGGAGCGCCATCCTTCTGGTCGCAGGGAATGGACCAGAGATGGGCTTCTGACCCCAAACTGAAGAATAATCGTTGAAGAATTTTATTGGAATCAGCAGAAAGCAGTCCTTCCTTTCTTGCTGGTTCTGAATCAAGGGGACCACCGCTATAAAGACAGAACCTTTCGAGAATGAAGCCAGAACAGAGGGAAGCAATCTGACTCCTGAATCCAGCCATACTAGATCAAATTAACCTCCACACCCTTCAGTTAAAAGACCCAGTGAAGTCTCTGTAAATGACAATTTGAGTTGGGCTTTCTGTCCTTTGAAATGGAAACATTCCTGACTATTAACATAAATTATCTTCCCCCCAAAATGTGAACTAATAATTCATAGTTCCACTTGAAGGGTTAAAAATTCAAAAAATAATAATGCCCATCCCACTTTCATTTGAAAATTATCCTGTGTTCCGGTTTAGAATTACAAGCGAGTTTTCCAGCAAGACTCCCTTAGTGTCCTTTGCCACAGCTTTTCACTAATAGGAACCTACCCCAAACTACTACCATTATTGAAAGAAACCGGATGATAAGAATTAGATTTCTCCAAACATTCCTCACCCGCCCCCCCAAGAAGCAGTTCAGGTGTCAGCAAGGATCTTGTCATTGCTCATTTAACCCTTTATATTATTGCAAAGTGATTTCTCTTTCATTTCTATGCTCCCGGTGCCCAGTTACTCAGGGACTTTCAGGCGGGGGGTTCCAGGAAGATGATCACTTAAACAGACGGGGCCGTTTTACGTGGACACTCAGTCCTCCAGCAAACAGGCCTTTTCTGACCGTGGGGAGAGCGAGGAATGACTTCGAACTTTCTAGCTGACACGACTTTGATGTGATTGAAACTTGGGCGCACTGTGCAAGTGGGGACAGGCTGGTTGTAAGACTTTTGCGGGGCCTTCAGCAAGTTTGCCTTCGGGGGACCCTCCAACCATAATAATATCAATATGAAAAATTATTCTGATATTACTTTAAGTACTTCCACATTTAAGTTTTTTCTACACTAAGCAAAATTTAATAGATTTTTATGGGTTCTAAAATGTTCTTTGTTTTTCTGATGAGAGAAAAAATAAAATATTTTCTTTGACCTTAAAAGTTTATCTATTTCCATCTGATTTTAAAAGAAATTAAAATATTTTTACAGGCCCCTAAGAGTTTTGCGGGCCCTAGGCCTATTCTGCCAGGGGCCCTGGGTGGGGGCGCCCACAAGTTCCTGTTTTGCTTTGCTTTGTTTCATACAAAAAAAAAAAAAAAAAAAAAAGCTTTTATTCTTCGATCATTAGAGGCTGAATTTTAAATGGAGATCTTAGGTAACTGTTTAGTGACCTCAGGCAAGTTACTTAAAATCTCAGGGCCTGTTTCCTCATATGTAAATCAGGCATAATGATAATCCTTCCCTCACAGGTTACTGTGAGAATTAAAGGATTCAATTCAAGTAATGTGCCCGGAAGAGTCTGCCACACACAGAAAATCACTGAATAAATACCAGCCCCCGCTGCCACCACTGCCGCTGATGGGTTTACTATTTCCAGACAGATTCTCTGAGAATGTAATTATCTGTTTGTTTCTTCCTCTTTTTCTCTCTTGTCCTCCTTTCTCTCTTTTTAAAAAGGAATATTTCTTATTAAAAAAAAAAAAACAACACCCCAAACACGGCAGGAAAATATTCAATTTCACACACCCTATCATCATCCCAGAAGTAACCTTTGCGAAGAGTCATGGTGTGAACACACACACACACACACACACACACACACACGCACACGCACGCGCACAATCTGATTGTGATCACAGTTACGTCTTATTAACTTGCTTCTTCTGCCCTCAACGCCACGTCGCGGTGATGTTCCCTAGCTGGCACACGCGCGTACAAGGTAGCCTCTGCGTCCCTCCAGGTGCTCACCTCTGCCCGTGAAGGGGGCACTTCCAGGGAGGAGGGAGAAGCTGCCATTCTCTCTGCCTCTCCCTGGGGCGCGCTCTCTGTTCTCCACCAGCGCTCCCCGCACAGGGGCCATGGGTTCAAGGCCACCGCTCAACTCCTGCATCTCACGTTCCTCCATGCACATGCTTTTCTTTTTCAAGTGTTACCCAGAAAGGCGGGAGGAAATGTTAGGAAGCCCGTTTTGGCTCAGCTTCAAGCCACCTTTCCCCAAGCAGAGCCAGTCCTGTGACTCCATTCAGGCTTAGGTGTTCAGTTCTTTGACTGTTTGTAACTAGGGGGGGAGGACTTTCTGACCGGCGCCCTTAAACCCTGACAATGCAGTGCCACCCGGCAGGTTTTATGTGCGTGTGGCTGGACGGTATTGATACATCTCAGTTTATTTAACTAGCTCTTTAATGGTGGATGTTTAAACGGTCTCCGAGATTTCATAGCCTGAGACCGGGCTCTGAGGCTGTGGGTCAGCCCATGAACCCTTCCGCCCTGCGGAGTACGCAGCACCGAGAGCAGAACTTGGGGTTCAGTTAGGTGTGCATTTTAAATGTGTGTGAGAACTGTCGTCACCGTGTTGCTGTTGTTTTTCAAATGTCATTTTTTGCTCAGAGAAGTTGATTTCATGTCAAACCAAAATGGCAGGTGGAGCAAGTGACAGATGTGTCCCCGTGGGGGTGATGCTCTTGGGGGAAGGGACGGCAACGCCTGGTGAGAAATCTGGAGGTGCCCGGATGAGTTCCAAAGCAGCAAAGGGGCCCCCAGATGCCACAGAGCCCTCCAGAGTCGCACGCTGTGCCTGCCGAGATAGAGAAATTAACCCAACAACTGAGTCAATACAGACAGTGGTTCGGGGGGCGGGGGAGAAGGCGCTGGACGTTCCCACCCTCCAGCCGCGTGACTTTCGACGGAGCTCACGTCCTTGTCTATAAAACAGGGATAAGAGCAATCTCAAACCTGCAGGGTTGCTGAAAATGACAACCACCCTGTAAGGCTGGTACTGCCTGCCTCAGCACAGGCTGCCTAGCACCTGGTAAGCACCCCGTAAATACTGGGTGTCATTATCCAGCAACACAGGGGAGGACAATGTGCATTCAAAGGGTCTGGCCCAAGATCCAGCACTTGGGGCATTCCTTATGTCACGGAGTCTCAGCTCCCTCATTCACAAAGCAGCATTAATAATTCCTACTTCAAAGCACTGACCCGAAGATTAAATGAGAAACACGGGCGAATGCCTGGCACAGAGGAGGCCAGTGGATGTGAGTCCCCATCTTCTCCTTCCTGCGTCAACCAAAGCGAGAGAAAGTTCAGAGCAAAAGACGGCAGCCAGACGGAGTGAACGCCCCACTTGTGAGCACCACGGGTGAGTCTGCGATGGATGGGGCATCAGGTTGGTCCTCCTCTTGATCTAAGGTTGCATGTTTTTAAATGAAGCATTTACATTTTCCAAAGGAGGAACTGGTCTTAAGGCCAATGCCACTCGCTATCAGCTAATGGGGAAATTGGTGGTGGACTTCTCACACCAAAGGGTGTCTTTCAAAGGTCAGGGCTGTTTGCCTGTGTGTTGTATGGTTGACGTTTTGGACTTGATCCTCCAGCAAAGAGTAACAACATCACTAAGAAGAGCTACCGCCTGGAATCTGGGATCTGGGGAGGTTCCTAAAGTTATAAAAGTGGGGTGTAGGGAGCTGATAGCCAAATACGTGGCAGTGGGTAAACCTGGCACACAAAACTGGCCCCGCAGGTGGGGACCGTGATGGGGAGACGGCGAACGGCTGAGGGCATCTCACTTCTGCAGCCCACAGGCTTCTGGAATCTCACCCACAGCTCCTCGCCACCGAACTTCATGACTTCAAAACACACCTGATTTAAGAAGGGGCTTGCCAGTCCCTCCTGGGTTTTTAAGCGCAGCAGAATAAGATGCTGGACCCCAAGGAGAACTGCTCTCTGTGAGTTCTCTGACTGTATTATTTGCTGTGCATGGATTTCTCAGCCACTCCAGCTCCCTTGCAATTTCCCTTTCTTCCTTCCCACTGCCTTTGCTACTGCAGCAGCGAGCAGTCGTGGCGTGCCTGAATTTCAAACAGGGCCGGCTGCACGAGGAACAACTGTATGTTTATAGGGCATCATTATCCCTCTGAACTGCATCATTTATATCCCTGGGAAGAGACCATGCCAGGTCAAGAGCAACAGTTTGAGTCGATAATTTGTCAGGTTGGAGCAGGTGGTAAGGGGTGGCGTAAGAAATCACCCGAAAGGCGCTGGCAAACTGAAATGGATGGGGGAGGAAGAGTAATAGGAAAGTGATCAGTGAATCCACAAACAAGTGCAGATCTATCAAACAGCGCCAGGTGGAGGGGAGCAAAAAAGGAGAGATTCAAATTAGCGAGACCCGAACCTTGTCAAGCAAAGGTTAGGAATTCACCTCCAGTCGCCGTTATCCACCCAGGGCTGGAGAAGTGCCCACAGGAAAATGAATCTTCCCAGTGCACGGAGCTGGAATGGAAGAGATTTCCTAGAGAGTATCAATTTGGATTATAAAAATCTCAAGGTCTCGTGCACTGACAGGGTGAGAGGTAGAAAAATGGACCAGTTTTCTGGCGACTGCCACTCCCCGCGGAGAGCTCGAGACTCCTCCAATGTTTGCATGTTCACACAGACTGTTCAAAAAAGCCGGGAGACAAAAGACCCAGCTGCAAAGCCTTGAAGAGATAAGTGTTTCATCCAAGTGCCCGTGACCTTGGGGGCTCGTGGATGAAATATTTTGCCCTCTCTACTTGTCTTAGCTCTTTGATAAAGTTTAATCCTGAGTGTTAGGGCCAAGGAAGCGTAGGCAAGGGCTGAGAAAAAAAGTCCTCACAAACATCACCACCATCACTGTGGTTATTATTACTTAATAATAACAACCACTGCTGTATCTGAGGACCTGCTCTGTGCCAGCAACTGTGCTCTGCTTTTAAACCCGATCTTTTTAAATTAACGGCATCATACGTGGCAACTGTTACAGCCTTTACTTTTCACACGAGGAAACTAAGCCTCTAACAATGTACATGCCTTGGCCAGGGTCACAGCTCATAAATTATGCCATCAGGATTTGCACCCAGGACTCACTGACCCTAAAGCTCACACTGATCCGTCCTGCCTTCTACAACTGGTCCTTAATATTTTTGGAAGCAGATGAAGGCATTGGGATGGAGAGGGATGGGTATCCATTCACAGCTCCATAGCACACACACATGAACCTGTTGCATAAAAATGTGGACAACCATCAGGCCCAGATGAATCCACGTGGATCTCAGGTCAGGCGAATCCAGCAGGTAGAGGTCTAACCCTGACATGCCAACAGTGTGGCCACATGCTAACAAAATAATAAAAATGCAGATCTTCTTATATGAGCGTTAAGAGGACTCCGGATAGGCGTCCTAACGTTGGGAACTCCTCTTGTGCATTTCAGAAGTGTTTCAAGTCACAAATACTTGGTCTACACTCAACATAGAAAGAATATGTACATTTTGTACCATACCGTATCACTTGTATGTGGATTCTAAAAAATGAGACAAGCTTACTTACAAAACAGTAACAGACTCACAGACATAGAAGACAAAATTATGGTTACCAGGGAGGGAACAGTGGGTGGAGGGATAAACTGGGAGTTTGGGATTTGCAGATACGAGTATATATACAAAATAGATAAACAACAAGGTCCTGTTACAATACCTTATAATAGCCAATAACGAAAAAAAGAATATGAAAAAGAATATATATAAATGTACAGCTGAATCACTATGCTGTACACTAGAAATTAACACAACACTGTAAACCGACTACACTTCAAGAAAAAATTTAAAAATTAAAAAAAAAAAAGAATAGGTACCCTTTGCACAAAGCAAATACACCTGTGTGGAAATAGTTTCTGTCTCCTGAATTTACATGAAGCATTGCCCACAGGGTCTAAGTTGGAGAGAAACCGTAACTTCTTGGGCTCCCAGGCATGCTCAGGTAACGTCTGAGGCCAAGCACCGACACTCCTCAGCTTTGCCCAAATTCGTCATTTTGTTTTGCTTGTTTGTTAGCATAGTGGTTAACTGCTCAGGTTTGGTCAATCCGGAATCAATCTGTCACGTGCTCACTGTGTGACTCCCGGTAACTCTCTTCACCTTTTAGCGAGCCTCAATGTTCTCATCCATAAAATGGGGATAATACAGACAAGCCCAATGGATTATTTTGGGGATTAAATGGAAGAAAGTTCAAAAAGGGCTTCACACAGTGGTGTATGGAAAGAGCCCAGTAAATGGTAACTGTGATTATTATTGTCTGCTCTAGGGAGTGAGTCAAGGCCTCAAACACTGTTGTCCAAGAGATACAGAATGCAAACTAGATATGCAGTTTTAAATTTCCACTGGCCACATTAAAAAAATGAAAAGGATAAAATTAATTCTAAGAATATGTTTTATTTAACCTAATATATCCAAAATATTATCATATCAGCATGTAATCAAAATTAATGAGATATTTTACATTCTGTGTTTTTTTGAACTAAGCCTTTGAAATCTGATGTATGTTTTACTTCTACAGCACAACTCTGTTGTGACCAGCCCTATTTCAAGTGCTCGACAGCCACATTCTGGCCCGGAAAGTCAGAATAAATCCTCAAGGCAGAGTTAATAAACTGGATTCAGCCTCAAAATTGGTTGGGTTTGGGGTATCCAGTTAAAACAAATGCATGAGCAAGATCTAAACATCAGGAGGTTTCACATAAAAATTCAGTTTTCTGGATTTTCTTGGCAAAGCGTAAATCTGGCAACAGGGCCATGTTCCGCCTGGCATCTTCCTCTGGAGCTGAGTCATAGCTGCCCTTGTGGGGTGGGGTGGGGTGCGGTCCATGCTGGAATATCTCATCTGTGTCCATTTCGCTTCACAGCATCTCACACGTGGCCCACGTTGCTAATGTACCACACCTGCCCGGCCCCTGCTAGGCCTGTGAGTTTGAGACCCCCACAACCAAAACCAGTGAGCCCCCAAAGTAGAAATTAAATTTGATTCTGCTCAGACCCAGTGGCCTACCTTGGACCTGTGAACTTCACGTGCCCTCCCTCAGTTCATTTCAAGGCGAGTTGTGCCCATGGATTCATCCGAGGGAGCAGCTAAAGTTACGTAAGGACAGCACAGCTCAGAACTTGACAATGATTCACATCGAAAAGGATGGAAAAGACCAAACAGCTCATACTGTGTCCCTTGATCTGCTTGTGGATGATTCATCTGTGATGACTGTTACACCGCCAGAGCAGCCCCAGGAAAGAGGCAGAGTGCGTAGAGGGAGTGGCCGATTCCTCTCCTGAAATAAAAAAGCAGCCCCCTGCCTCCGCCCTCAGAAAGGTTGGCAGTATCAGAAGCCATATCACACATCAAAACTCGAAGCCCAGAGTCATCAAGAAATCGGTTAAGTCTTGCTAACTTCTAATGCTGAAGCTGACTTCCTTTCATTGGATCGAAGCACCCTAGGCTGCCTAGAATCGAGGTAATATGGTAAAAAAAAAAAAAAAAAAAAAAAAAAATTAAGAGCAAAGGTTTAGAATTCAGACAGTCCTGAAATGTATCCTCAGCCTATACTATGGGAATTAGGCAAGTTGCTCAAGCCCCCTCAGCTTTACATGCCTCATCTATAAAATAGGTGTAAAATCAGTCCCTAGTTCTTCAGGTTACTCTGAAGGTGGGGATAATACATGTAAAGCACCAAGCTCAGTGCTCAATACATAGTAAGTGCTCAATAAATGTTAGCGACGGTTAAGAAAGCATGTAAAATTATTAATAATGAGTATCTACGCAGCTACACTGCAGAGACACGTATAACGGCGTGCAGGGTCTTTGTGCTTTGATTTATTCCTTTTGTGCAAGGATTCCAAAGCACTTAGCTAAAATGGGGTCTTAAATTTCACTCAGAGGAGAAAGTATGATGTGCAGGGTATTAAGCTCCTCTCCCACGATGGCGAAGCAAAGGTGTAGTGAGACTGCAATTATGAAATCAAAGGCAGGAGGTTTTCACCGAGGTCTTACAATGCTCTGATCACTGGGGCGGGTGGTGGGAAGAGGGACTAACAGCACCGCCTTTGTCTTTGAGCAACAAAATAGCTAGTTGGGGAGAAGATTAAATAGACACACGACAACAGCAGTCTGTCACCATTTTTCTGCTTCCACACCATCCACAGGAGACACAGACTGGAAAGAAATCTCTCACGTTACAGGCAGTGCTTAGCCATGGGAGGAGATGGAGGCCTAAGGAAACATCCCAGGGCTGCCTTCATTATGCAGCCAGGACCCAATCACATCCCACCATCCCCGCCACGACTTCCCTAATTCGGGAGATTGCAACCAGGGGACATTTGGCAGTGACTGGAGATAAGTTTTAAATTTTTAATTTTTATTTCATTATTATTTTGTTTTGTTTTGGAGGGGAGGTAATTAGGTTTATTTATTTATTTTTAACGGAGGGCCTGGGGATTGAACCCAGGACCTCGTGCATGCTAAGCACGCGCTCTACCACTCAGCTATACTCACCCCCTTGGAGATATTTTCGATTGTCACAACTTGGCGGGAGACGGGGGTGCTACAAGGCCGGGGATGCTGCTCAGCATTTTACAACGCACACCGTGGCTCTTTACAACCAAAAAGTATTTGGCCCAGAATGTAACTAGCGCTGCACACAGCCCCCCCTCACTTCGATGCCAGCAAAAGCCCCTGTCTGGGGTGCTCTGCTCTACCCTCCCCTAGTAGGAGGCAGAACGGTGGCCCCTTAAAGGTGTCCACATCCTAGTTCCCAGCACCTGTGGCTGTTACCTTGCATGACAAAAGGGGTTCTGCTGGTGTGGTTAAGGATTTTGAGATGAGGTTATCCTGGATTATTTGGGTGAGACCCATGGGAAGGCCTCAAAGGGGCCTCATGAGAGGGAGGCAGAGGGTGAGGGTCAGAGTAGGAGATGCGATAACGGAAGCCGAGGTCAGAGTGATGTCAGTGCCGACTTGAAGATGGAGGGAGGGGCCACGGGCCAAGGACCACGGGCAGCCTTTAGAAGCTGGAACATGGCAAGGACGCAGATTGTCTCCCAGAGCCCCCAGAAGGAAGGAAGCCTGCCAACACCTCGATTTTAAGCCAGTGAAAGTGATTTCAGACTTCTGGTCCCCAGAACTGTAACACAATACATTTATGTTGTTTTTAGCCACTGAGTTTGTAATAATTTGTCACAGCTGCAACAGGAAACTAACAGAACATCTACAGTCCGAACAGCAGTTAAGTGAGCCTTGAAAAATGCATGTCAGATCAGGCTACTCCTCCGCTCAAAACCACTTTTTGAATGTTCCCAGGAAGAAAGTCAATTAAATTGGCTTATGGCCCTTTATGATAAGACTCTTGCCATTTCTTTTGATTCAATTTCTTTCCTTCTAAAATTTCTTTTTAAATGGAGAATTTCAAACATAGCCAAGTGTAGACCCAGTTGAATAATATGCCTCTGTATACCTCTGTATACCATCAGCTGGTTTTAACGTTTATCAGCTCATGGACAGTTTTGTTCTGCTGAACCCCTCCACCCATCGTCCCCACCAATATTATTCTGAAGCCAATCCCAGACTTCATATCATTTCATCCATAAATATTTTAGTGTGTATCTCTAGAAGAAAAGTACTCTCCTTATTTGAAATATAATCATTCTCACATTCAAACAACAATAATAATTATTATTATCCCATAATGGCATCAATTATTCAGAGTTCAAATTTCCAATTGTCTCATAAATTTATCTCAATTTTCTCCCATCTCCTATTTGTTTTCTGCATTTGATCACATTAGCCTCTTTGGCATTTCTTGGCATTTCTGATGAACTTCCACCTCAGGGCCTTTGCACTTGCTTGCATGTAGCCTGGCAAGTCCACTCCCAAGCTGCTCACATGACTGTCACTCTCAAGGGCCACCGCTCAAACATCACAGCTACTGCTGTAGACAGACAAGGGCATAGATTCTCGAGGAGACATGCGTACCCTAAGTCCCTTTTCATCTTCCCTTTTCCCACAGGAAGAAGCCCTGCATCTTTTCTCACTTGTCACCCAGTGCCTAGTAAAGCACCCTGATGTTCAGTAAAATGTCCTTGATGACTGGCTGATCCACTCTTCCTAGGACTGAACTCCAAACGCCCTTGGTCTGATAAATTATTCCACGTCCAAGCTTTATTTTTCCTTCTAGGGACCAAAAGCTACAATTTAGTGCATATGTGTGTGTTACATCAGGCACCGTGGTGAGTGATTTATATACATTCAATACTCATAAACACCTGTGCGATAGGCACTACTGCACATCCCCACTGAGTGGAGTGGGAAACTGAGGATGCAGTGGAGGAAATCTAGGACAAATCACCAGATTCCCGGCCCTTGGTGTGCACTACGTACACCTTCTCCCACTTGCTCTATGAAACTCGAATCCAGGTACTGCTGGGAGGGGATGTCTCGGATGTAATTAAGAGTCCAAGTCAAACGATTTTAAAATAGGGAGCTCATCAAGGTGGGCCTGAACTAATCACATGAACCCTTTAAACTGGGGTCTAAAGGGCACAGTCAGGGAAATAAAAGACTTGATGTGTGGGGGATGCGATGCAAGAGATACAGTCACGAGCCTGGCTTTGAAGATGTCTACTCTGAACAGAAAATACACATGTTGATTTCAGTTCTGTGTACACTCACAATAGGTTTAAGTCTCTGAACTTAAAAGTCTTACGTCTTCGAGTGACAGCCTTGTGCCAGGCTCTGTAGCAGTGGCTTTGTATAGAATTTTCCACCTAGCCATCTGCATGGGAGAACTGAAACACTCGGATCAGCACCAGGGCTTGTCTAAAAATCGCACAGCTAGTGTGTGTCACAGGTGGGATTCGAAAAGAGTTCTGAGGAAGTATGCGCTCTGGCCTTGGCGGCTTAACTACTTCCTGCAAGTTTCAGCAGTGGAGACATGAGGATTAAGACAGAGATGGCTCCTCTGACCCTCACCTTCCGGAATCATTCATATGCCCAAAGTATTGGCTATATTTCAAAACCAGCCACCAATACATCTAAGTTCAAACTTTGACACCATTAAGGAAATGGTTGGCACTGACCACCAAAGCCAGAACCGGGGTCAGGATAAGCCAGCCCCAGGCCGGCTCCTAACCGTTTAACCAGGGGCAAGTCATGGAGCATCTCAGGGCTTAGTTATCCCAAGGGGAAAATGAAGGATTTGGACTGGAAAATTTCCAACATATTTTACAGTTCTAAAATAGCAAAAAAAAGAAGAAAGGCTAAAACATACATGCTCCTCTGTATCCTTCACTATAACCAAAATCCTTAGCTCGAGAATCAGACTGTCTGGATTTGACTCAAGGTTCATTTACTTACCAGCTGTGTGACCTTGGGCAAGTGATTTACCCTTCCAAGCCTCAATTTCCCTATCTGCAAAATAAGAACAATACTCAGACCTATTTCCTAGAGTGTTCTGAGGAGCCAGCATGATAATGTGTGTCAAACACTAGAAAAGCTTCTAGCTGATGAGAAATACTCAGTCCGCGAGTCCCACTCTCCACCTTGTCTCCTGTCCTCACATTGGAAAACAAAGGCAAGCGTCAGTCTTCATACACAAAAACTGTAATGGACCGAATGACTGCTTGTCACTTAACAGGGTCCACAGACACTGGGTGGGCTTCCCAGGATGCCAGAGGCCTGAAATTACAGGTAATACTTGCATGTTTCCCAGGGGGTTCCATCACTGGCATTCACTGCTCTAGAGAACATCTAGTTTTGTCTTACATGAACTATAATGTCCTTTGAATATCATTTTCAAGAGGAAGAAGGATTCTGGACAGTGGGATCATTTTGCAAAACTGTGGAACAATTTTTGGCCAACGAGCAACTTCGTTGCCTGTTGGGTCACAGCCCCGCTGACAAATGTGCTTCCCTGCCTCCAAGCGGATGGGCTAAATTCTGGTGCAACCCACGTGTACCAGTTGCTTTGCCTGTGAGCCCAGTCAAGTAATTTCCCCTCTTGCTGCAGGAGAAGATCATGTAAGCTCAAAGGAACAGCCAATTAAAGGTCAGAAATTCAAATGTTTGTGTGTTTTGGCCCCACGTAAATGGGTGGCTGTCAGGTAGAAGCAGCCATGCCTGCAAAAGCATTTTGCAGAAACAGGAGACTAGGTTCCTCCATTTGAACTTGGTAACATTTGAATATCAGAAACTTTGTTTTCTAATGAGGAATGTACTGAAGGGGGAGAAATAAATTATATGCTTGATGGCGACTGAAGGTTGGGAAAATTAGGGCCATTTCCCACGGTGTGAATGTAGTGATTTCAGTTTGCAAGAGTAAATTAAACCTTTGGGAGGATTTGTCTTCCATTAAATTGAACAGCTAAACAGACACAGAAGATGTTAATGTCGCCACCAGGAAACCCCAAAGGTTACAAATAAAAGGAAAACATAGTTTTCTTTTAAAAGTCTCTGCCATTGCACCCAACTACCCAAGAAATGCAAAACCCCAAATCACAAGTAGAGGATCAAAAATTAAAAAAAAAAAATTAAAGATCATAATTCCATTGCTATACCATATGTTATTAATGTCTGTCAACACTGTTTAGCCAGCAACTGCTGACAGTTCCATATTTGCTATCTAAATGCATCATAAATAAATCAGTAATGAACCGCTTTGGTAAACCTTCCGCACTGATTGGAAATACAGACGGAATAAACAAACTCTGCTAAAAGTATACACAATTGTTTAATGTCAAAGACAAAGTCACACTGTTATTTGACAAAACAGGAACGAAAACGAAGATGGGGTTGAGGGAAGGAAAAATGATTCCGAGGGAGAAGGTAGCAGGAAGGAACGTAACTTCTGTGTTTAAACACAACACAGCTCAGAATTTTCTGTGTAGAAAGAAGGCCCCAGGGGAAACTAGACATGGGAAACTGGGAGCTGAACTGTCTGTTCCTGGCTTTCTGCCAGTGGGTTGGTGCGTATGAATTTGGACAATTTTTTTTTGAAATTTGCCACTACTGCAGGATCTGGCAAGTATCTGTCATCAAATGCAGGTCTGCAAAGATCTGAGCCACCTAGACTTGGATATGTTAGGACTGCCTAGAATTTAACCAAAAAACACTCACCCTCCACGTTGGGTGAACGGGGTGACTCTTCCATCGGCCTGCGTTTAAAAGGTGGGTCACTCCGCATTCTGAAAGCTTCCAAACCAGACATCCTGGAACCAGGTGTCATGCCACTGGGCTAGGCTCAGATAGAGATCGCCAAATTACTTTAACGTAACCGCATTTCTTTTTTCTTTCTCAAATGTTACGCGTAACGCGAGCTTCCTTCAAATAAGAGGTCGAGGTCTTTAGGCCTCCTAGCTTTGTATCCAAGGTGAAATACTAAGTAAGAACTTCACTAGGTGGTGTATCCGAATTTGTTGAAAGCACATTTTAGCAGCAAAGTCTTCAGGCCTCTGGGATGTTGCCTCTGGGTCTGAGTACGATGGGCAGAAACTTATAATTATTCCAGGGTCAGGCGACGTGGAGAAAGGAGGGTTCTCCTCACTCACTGAGAGGGAAATGGACTCTCTTAAAGTTGTCTATTAACCCCACGAGCTGAACAACTCTCTTCCTTATTGTCAGCGCCTTGAAAATTCTTTTGATCGGGGGCGTAACGAAATCCGTGTGGCATAAACAGAAGACGTCTTATTGATGGGATTCAAGTAACAGGAGCCGACTTCACAACAGAGGCCCAACAGAAGCCCTCTCTGTAACGGGCGGCAAGTGGGAGACGAGATTGGCTTCCTCGTGATGCCTGACCAGCAGGCCATCAGCGCTGCGCTCAGCACAAAAAAATAAAATACATCATCCTGAACGGGCACATTAATCTGCAGCCGCCCCATTTCTAAGTCACCTGTAGTTAGGTCTGCAGACACTGTGTACACCGTATAAATCTGGTATCTGAGCAGCGGGGTGGGCAGCAGCAGAAGGGCTTCCCAGTGAAATAGTAGTTCGGCAACGGTTTACCTGCCTTCCAAGGCTGTTAGGAGGATTAATAGCTTCTGGGTCATTTAAAGTTTGAAAAGATCCTTGTGCTCTTTCCAAGAAAGATAAAATAATAAGACTAGCCGTTTTGTATGCTGGAAAGTGAGAGCAGCGGGTAAAGCAGGGGCTCCTGAGGGCCGTGGGCCTCGTAAACTGAGGTGCATTAACCCTTTGGATTCAACGAGGCCAAGTTTTTGCGAAAATGAAGACGATGAGCACGCTTACCGCTCTGTGTTTGAAAACCATCTGACCCCGAGCCCCTCACACATCATCTGAGGAAGGGTGCATATTAAAGGGGAGGAGGGGAACACTGTTTTGATAACGAACGTTCGTATTTTACAACCTTTCACTTTATTTACCTATGTATCTTTCACCAATATATTTGTCGTTTTCATCAGCTTACCCGGGCAAAACAGAGTGATGCATAATTCAGGAATAAAATTGCTATCAACTGGCTGCGGGCTCTGAACGAACAGACCCCACACGTATATTTTTCATTAATGGCTCTTCATTACTAGCTGCAGACTTCCGATAGGACAGCACCCCCTTTTGTTCAGTGCTCCTTGTCTGCATTCTTGCCTCCGTCCAGGGTCCCATGTCTCAAAGGCTTGGGAGACTGAGTTTGGCCGTCACCAGGGACCAGCCAGAAGGGGTGATCTGATCCTACAGAAAGTCCTGCTCTTCTGCCTACAAATTCTAGCCTTCCCCCTCCCCCCTTGCCATCACTCCCCACCTTCCCGAGTGTGAGAAAGGAGTGTGAGAGCTGGAGAGTGATAGAGACTGGGAAGAAAGGAGGAGGAGGAGGAGAGGGCTGTTAATTTACAAAGCCTGGAATAGCAGCTACTAATGGGTCTTTGCACGCATTCTGTAATCTTTGCAAGGTCACAATCAGATTTAGCCTGTGATTGATTCTGAAGGGAAACTCAGCATTTCACATCCATAATGGACATTTCAAAATGGAATAAAGCTGGTTCAGGAATCCGTGCGCTTCTCAAGTCACCCGTGTGTGTCTCATCCTGCATGGGCCGAAGCTTTACCCGGGTCTTAATAATTATCGTATTAGGTCAAGTGATTAATGCCAGTGGTTCCACGAGCCCCCAGATATTGCCCAAGCAGGCGCCCTCAACTGCTGTCTTACAAAGTTTTCCTTCTTGGAGAGCGACCCTGAAACACATCCCTAAAGGGTTAAGCGGAATGAGTGACAACCCTTCGGCATGATTTACAACGTGGAGCCCTGTAGTGAAACCAGGACTTGATGGATGATGCTGAAAGTCGGAGACTAACCATAAATCATGTCTTTGAATCACTGACAAAGATAAAGGAGAGAAAGAAAAAGCAGTGGCATTGACATTCACTCTCCCAATAATGTACATTGACTAGTTACAATGCGGAGCCTTAATTAAAAAAAGCCAACTCGAGGTATTCACCTCGGTGGGGAGAGCTTACGTCTCAGGAGGCTGCTCTTGGAGATTACAGATCAGGGTTTGGGCCTCTTTCAAGAAGGTCACTGCCACTGGCAGAAGACTTGCGATGGGAACAACACCAAGCTCCCAACAAAACAAAGCATACCAAAAAAGGAAACAAAATGAAAGAGTTTAAGGCACCCAGTCAAGAACGCTGCCATCGTGGCTCATGGAAGACCATCACAGCAAGCGGAGAGAATCGAGAGGAGTCAACCGAGTACCACTCAACAGACTGCGGTTTTCATCTAGAAAACACCCAGATCAGATAAATGAATCATCGGCGGTGGCCAGAAGGCACAAATAGGTCAAGCAATATAACTTGTGTTCTGAAGTCAGAGCACCGAGTGGGAGGGAGAGGAGGCGCCTGCCAGCTCAGCCGCCTTGTCCTTCCCTTTCTCTTTACAAGAGAACCCAAGGGCGCCTTCTTCAGGTTCAGGGAGGGAGGCCAGCCACTCTTTTATTCTCAATTCAAGATGGGTTTCCCCTTAGCCCAAGAAGAGACTTGCTTTCCTGCGGTGGGTGACTGATGCAACCCCGGATGTGCTCCCCCAATCCTTCCACAAATATTTACTGTGCACCCAAGAGACTCCAGACTATTGCAAAGGCACGAGCATTGGAAAAGAAAGGGTGGGTGCCTATGTTCATTCATCCCACTGAAAAATATTTATTTAACATTAACTGTGCTTTTAGGTACATTTCATTGTTGGTTAGATTTTGGGGGATACAGTGATGAACAAGGCAGATCTGGTCCAAGCCCTCAGTTAGATTCTAGTGTCACAGGGAGACAAATACCAAGCAAAAGAGATAGCAAATATGATGGGTGTTGTAAAAAGGGGTGTGCTGAAGGGCGAGGAATTGCATGGAGCATCGATGCTGCGGCCTCCGCCTGGGTGTGAGGACCCCGAGGACGCACACTCCCGTCCCAAAGGGGCTGTGAATGGCACTGAGTCTGGAGTAAGCCCAGGAAAAGTGGACAAGACAAAGAAAGTAGACAGGAGGAGACTGGAACAAGTTCTCATTTTTCTCTAAATCTCCAGGAGTTGATATGAGATCCTTCTCTGAATCACAGGGAACCAGGTGCAGTATTTTTTTAAACTTATTTTTAAAACCCTTTGCCCCAAGGAGGAACATTCTTCACGATTCTGCACGGACTCTGGTTTGGAGCCTCCGCACAACCTGTGGACAGTGGGGTACTCGGCTGAGCTCTGCGTGTCCTCGCCCTTGTCTGCCAGCAGGCGCAGCGTCTCTGCCTGCAGGCAAAGCTTCTAGAAGATTCCTCCTTTGCACTTTACGATCACACCTTAGCATGTATGGTTTAGACCCTATCTCAACCTAAGGGGTCTTCCAGCTCTGAGAACCATCATCCTTCTCAGCAGGACCCAGCCAGAATGATGGGAAGATTGGGAAAATTCACCAGTTATGACAATCAGACTGTGCAGGCTTAAGTTGTCGGAGAGGAACCCAGGCTTTCTTCAGATCTGAGCTTTGTCAGTGACGAGCCGGGTGCCTCCAGGTAAGGACGCTGTGTGGACGAGCCCTCACAGTCTGCCCTGTCCCCTTCTTGTGGACCAGGCTGTCTCATTTTCTCAGTCTGCAACTTGTCTCTGTTTTTGAGTTTATCTTAACATTGGAAAAGCCTCATTTATTTCTCAGCTCCCAAACACCCACGGGGAATTTGCTTCCTAATCCCTTTTCCCCTTGTCTTCATTCCACATTTACCAGTCCTCTGCTCTGTGCCAGACCCTGGGCTAGGAGCTGACAATCCAATACACAAAGGAGAAGGTCCCTGTCCTTTAGAAGCCTTCTTGTCTGACACACACAAATCACGTTTTCTAACCGGGGAAGGTTAGAACAACACTGATCCTTAAATGGTCCTCAGTGTTGCTCTGACATTTACATCTTGCTCATGTCTATCCAGCAGAGACAGTGAAAAGCAACATTAGCTGTGTGACTTTGAGCACGTTGATTAACCACTCTGAGCCTTGGTTTCCCCTTTGATTAAAAAAATAGGCTAGTAATGCTATCAACTTTAGGATTTGTTTTGCAAGCAAAGTCCTTTAAGCATTGGCTATTCCACAGAAAGACCTCAGAAAATCATGGCTGATCTTGTGACATTTTAATTTCATTTTTTCTAATCATATCCATTTTGAGTTAACTAGATTGGAACCAAAGAAAAATAAAAACAGAAATCCAAGTTTCCTCCTCTCAAATGACAATGAAAGAAAATGAAAAAAGCTTAGGGTCATCAATGTGGAAACCATTTGCGGCCCGCAGGCGCATTTCTCTTAAGCGTCATCAATTTGTGTCCACGTCAGCCTTCCTCACAGGACTTCCTGTTCAGAGCTTGGCAGGTCCTAATGTCCAATCAATGTTAGCAACAAGTGATAAGACAAAAGGAAAGAAGGGTTCAAAAATGAAGACACATAGCTTAACTCTTTATAATGTTCCATTAATAGACAATCATGGGAAAAGGATAGATGCAAATATTGCTCGATTGAGGCTGACCCTGAAAATTCTTAAAGCCCTGTATGTGCTATTTATTACATAGTTAGAGATGATATACATAGTTAATTAGCTACATATATAATGTACACTATATGTAATATGATAAGTAACACTTTAAATATCACTTATAACTAATGTGTGTGTGTGCGTGCGGGTGTATGTGTGTAATACATAACAAAACCACAACGGCCAATAAGCTATGAAACACAAAGCAAGGACTTTGAGGGGAGCTCCTAGCAGTGTAGCTAACCTCCGGTGCTCCCTGAACCACCAGGAGGGCTAACCATCGTCCTGGGCATTGATTAGCAGAAGGAAATAGAAATATTTAGCCATTCACAATCCATCATATTAATATGAAGGGGACAGTGTGCACAAGGACCCCTGTTGCATCAAGGAAAACATCCCAACACTTCACCCTTGGGGGTTCAGCAGGAAGTCACCCCTATTTAGGGGGATGCCCGCTTTTTGTTTTACCGACGCAGAAGAGTTGAGGGGGAGCCGGGGCTCATCGCTGGGAGACATGTGGGTTTGGGATGCAGTGTTCGGGTGCCTGGCAGCTTTTATGTCGTTTTTGAACCTCACATACATTAAAACTGCATCATCTATCAATCTTACAGTTACATGTCACTTATGAAAATCTACTGAGTATTGTTTTCATCTTGCCTTACAACAAGCTGCGAAGCCTCATGAATACTGAATAGTGCTGGAAACACAGCACATCTTTTATTTTTAAAGGTCTCGACAGTTTGGAATGGCAGGATTTCTTTGTTGAAAGCGGCACCTCCGCGCACCGACTGGGAGCTTTCTTCTCCGTTTTCCATTCCGCCCAGGACGGAGCGGCAACATCACCTCGCGTCGTTAGTATGACTGGAGTTGTCCTGCTGTGGCCGTCGCCACTTCCCCATGTTTGAACCCTGCTGGCGTAAGTCATGAATGGTGGGGTGGGGCTGCTGGTTCAAATGGGGCATTATTATCAGATTCCAATTTACAAGGAAACCACTGGCCGGGCCACCTAGTGAACCATTTTCCCAGCTTCCCTGGCACCTTATCCTCATCCTTATTTTAATTTAATGAAGGAAAGAGAGAGAGACCTATGTAGAAAGACATACACAGACAGGGATACACAAAGAGAGAGAGAGACATTTGAGGAACTAACCGTGCAGTGGTAAGTGTATTCTATTGTACTGGCTCTTCAAAGTTTCCCTCTATCATTCATTTATTCTATAAATATTTCTTGAGCTGTTACTTTGTGCTGTTCAAGAAGGATTCAGAGCATAAGAGAGAACTAGCATCTATAATAGCATGGAACTTACATTCTAGCTGCAGGAGACGATGACGATGATGAAATTAATAATAATTATAGTCACTGCTCATCCTAACATAATGCTTACTATGTGCCAGGCATTGTTCCAAACACTTTATAAATATTTGTTCTAAACACTTTACCAACAGTGATATATTTAACTCTGAAATCACCTCTATGAGGTGCTATTATTAATCCTATTCCCAATTTTCCCATTTTACAGATGAGGAAACTGAGTACGAAGAGGTGAAGTGACCTGCCCACTGTCACAGAGTCAGGAAGAAGCAGGGCTGGGATTTGAACTGAGGTTGTTTGGCTGGAAAGTCTATCCTTTTTTTTTTTTTAAAAATCATTATACCTGCAGGCTCTATAAATAGGTAAATGAATAAACAAGTGAGATAACCTGGGGTGTTGCTAACTGACATGTAGAAAATAAAACAATGTGAAGTGCGGGATGGTGGCCGGCTCGGGGTGGGGGTCACACTGCTGTCACTCGGGGATCAACAGGGGGGGCCACTCTGAGGAGGTGACATCTGAGCTGAGATGTGAGCGATAAGGAGTTAGCTGAAGAAAGCGTGGATGGCAGGTCATTCCGGGCAGAGAAAATCACAGTACCAAGCCTCAAGGGAGGAAATGAGTTTGGAGGGGAACTCTGAAGAAGAGAAAGCGAGAAACCCAAAGCTGCTGAAGAGAAATGCATGTGAGAAAGGTGGTTGGAGGGGCTGTGACCAAGAAAGCTGAGGCTGGGTCACAAAGTGTCCTGTAGGGTTCAGAAAGGGAAAGGTCTGCTCCTTGGGGGCATTTGCTGAGACGGGGACACATGGGCAGTTCATATCACACTGACATCCTTAAACGTCATGTCTAAGACATATGACTTTGTAAAGCCCTAAAGCTTTAGAGCATGAAGGAAACATAAAAATAATCCAGTCAAACCTGGACTAGTGAAGTGGTCCCAGCTCACAGAAGGTGGGCGACACCCTCCCTGTCCGTTTCAGGGAAGCACTTCCCAAGCTTATCTTATCCCAATAATCACAGTGAGGAACATCCCTGCTCAAGCCCCAGAACTGAAGCAAGGCCAGCAGGATGAGTCACTGGAAGTCATGGGTCACCAGGAGGAGCAAAGGCTGATTACAGAGGCTGGAAGCTGGTGGACCTGAGGTCATCCACGCCCATAAATGTATTTTGCTTGAATTGCCAATATTTTGAAAATGGGTGAATTAGTCGCCAATATTTACAAATCATAGAGTATGGAAAAACTTCAAAAAGTTCGTACAGATCATTTTCTTTAAAAAACAAACAAACAAACAGAAAAAATCAAGTGATCTAGTAACTACTGAGCCCCTGTTCCTGCATGGCCACAGTCAGCTGGAGCTAAATGGCATTCCTCCCATTAGCCAGGACACGGGCCCTGGCTTTTACCACAGTCCACACCACTCCCTACTACTCACCTCCACCTGACTCATGTTGTCTATCTGACTCTTGCAGCTATTTGAGTTTGCTGGTTTAATATAACAAAAACCTTAGGTTCAAGTATCTTTATTCTGGGGATCTCATAAAAAAAAGCTGGAAATATTTTTTTCTGGAACTCTGCTAGTCCTTGACTTTATAGTATCTGGGAGTACATTCTTTCTTTATATTTGCACATTTCATCATAATTCCCAGCATGTACAGTAAATGACATGCAAAGTCTTGTCTGACCTATTAAAAATGGCCTGAGCTGAGAATCTGCCACTTCCCAGCCGTGTGGTCTTGAGCAAATGACGGCAGTTCTTTCCAACCTTATCGTTGTCATCTGAGAAATGGGGCTAATCCTATTTCCTTAACAGATATTATGAAGATAAAATACACTAATGCACATAAATGCCTTGCATACAGTAGGCAGATGGTTTTAAAATATTAATACAGTTACAGGACATGGTGTTGATCAGGTTAGGCAACCAGTTCAGACATATACTGCACTGATACGAGTATGAATGTTTATGAATATGTATTTGCATAGTGAGTGTGCAGGTGAGGGATCTAGAAACATGTATCTAATTATATACATGGTTGAGCCTATTCTGCTGATTGGCACCAAATTCTAACGAGGCTTGTAGACTTATTTTTGTTGTCTCGTGGCCATTGTTTATTATACAAACCCTCTCTATTGCCTAGCAAGTATATTTTATTCATTAAAAATGGTATTGTTGAGAAAATATCGACTCGCCAGGCTAAAAGCTTCCCTGTTCCCTGGGAAATCAAAGCTAAGGGCAGACTCTAAAAAACAAAGTTTCTTAGCATCGCCTTATTTCCCCGGTTGAGTGTTCATTTCACACCTAATGTTGAAACTGTAGTGAACTTTGCTGAAAGCCAAGAATGGGTGGACGGTCCACCAAATAGAGGCAAAGATTCATGTCAGGTGCTTCTCCGAACCTCCCTCCCTCCAGCTTTAGAGATGGGGAACGTGGCCGTTGTGCCATTTCTGTAATGGTGCTTGACCGGCCCTGCCTCCCCCTTAATGGAGGCAGAGAGGAATGACAGCCATTGCCGCCATGCAAAGTTGCACTGAAATTGTGGGAGCATTTGGGTTTTCATGAATTTTGAGAAGGGAACTGTGGGCACGAAACCACTGCTATCTGTTCTGACAAACTGCCCATTCTGATGGATTAAGTGCCACGAGTGCAGCCCACGAATGCCTTCAGGTGCAGGAGCGGAGAGCCCTCCAGACTCACTTCGCACCGCATTTCTGAGGGTTCCAGTGATGTATGAAGAGCATCGTGTCACCAGGAGGTGGGTCCCTTATCTGAGGGGAGCCGGAGCTGTAGGAGTCGCCGTGTTGCAGATCAGATCGCACCACCGGCGCGTGTTCAGGGCAGACACACACTATCGGTTTCATATTTTCCTTGCTTCTAGCTCCACCTTTTCCCTTCAAATCGCTCCTTCTCAGAAAGGCTCTGTCTGAATAAAATGACTATCTAAAGCCCATTTTTTCCTCCCCATCAGCATTTCCTGTCCTCTCACCTTAAAAAAACAGCGCTGAGAACTTTTCAACCGAAAGCAGCCATGTGGAGCTTGAGTTGTTTCAGATTTACACGGGCCCTCCGCTAACATCCTGTCGGGTGCTAAAATCCCACAGCTGTTCTGCTAGGACCACCCGGCTCGCCATGAACCACATCTGACAAAATGATACTGCTCGTTTCCAGAACCCATCACACAGTTATTCTTGGATAAAAGGTAAAGCAAATAGCCAGCCAGCGACTCACCGCTGCAGAAACAAAGACCATCGAACCATTTATCAAAGCCCGAGACACGGGTATGCTTTAAGCACAGACACCTCTCCCATTACGGCTTTAAATGATAACACGATATTATATCAGAAATGACAAATGGCACTGGGGGGCCTAACCTATATGCAATCGATACCTGCTCAGAAGTAAGAACCATCTTGAAAATATCGACAGAGGGAACAGGAATTCTCATAATACTGCAATGTTTTCCGGGTGTTGTGTTGGAACTGGAGGCCAACAACAGTCATTTGGGCGTGACATTTTTTTCCACCAGGCGCTGTGTAGCCCCCAGTCATGTGGCGAGTGTCAAATCATTGTCACTGTCCTGTGTCTATGTGATATTGGATTCTAAGAGGCTCAGGCCGAGGAAATTGATTACGTAGCTCCCTCTGCAGCTCAAAACTCATTTTGGCCACATATGTACAGAGGCAGGGGCCCCTGGAACCACCATGCTGGATGACAAATGGCAGAAGTGCAATTAGGGACATGCTGCCCTAGGGCTTTCTCTAGGTCTGGCCCCAAAATGGTTTTTTAAAAACCCTACTGTCCCTGCCCACATCCCAGCCCCCAGGGCGGGGGCAGGCGTTCATGTTTGGATTTCAAAGACGTGACCCACCCCTAAGTGACTGATGAGGAAGACTGTCAATATGCCGCTGCCTCCCGCCCATGTGTGGTCTGCCTTTAGGTGGATGCCGGACACAGAACGACTTGGAAATGGGATAAAAGACTCAGAGCAGAGGCTGGTGACAGTGAAGAAAGGTGGGGGGGGGGTGGTGAATGCCATCAGGCAGGTGAAAAGAAACCACCCCCCAGTGACAGAGCTACTGTGGTTTGCTATTCTGTCCCCAAAACAGTACAGGTGGTGAGGATGGCAACCCAGGACCCCTCGGGGAAAGTGAAAAGGGTGTGAGCGTATCTGCTGAGCTTTCTTCCTAGAGCTGACCCCTTGGCTTGGGGTCCTTGAACCCTCAAACAATTTCTTGCTGAGTTCTATTAGAGACACAGATTTGCAGAGCATCCAGCCTAGGGTTTCTGATTTAGCATGTTTGTGGTGGGGTTTTGAAATGTGTATTATGGAAAAGTCTTCAGGCAGTTCTTCTTTAAGCCAAGTTTAAAAATCGATGGCTGAAAGCAATGGTGGGTTGGCAAATGTTTAATACCTTGCTCTCAAAAAATTAAAAAAAAAACACAACAAACCTTAAACCGTAGCATTTGCCAATTTCCATGGTGTAAATATGCCTGCTACGGCTGCTTTCAGGAATTAGAAAGCAATGTACACAGTCAGGTCTAACCAAACAGCACAAGCTGACCCTCGCACACCACCAGCTTAAGTCAGAGGAAAATATGAATAAAGTTAATACACGCATGTGACAGGGAGAAGTCAATCAATGATGGTGACTGGGTGAGATGTCAGAGCATCAAGGTCATGTGACAACAGAGCAGAGCAAAGTTCTCCTTACATCAGTAGGACACCCATCCAAGTACCAGGTCCCAAGATGGCACCATTTGCAGTAATGGTCCAATGAAACTTGGACCAATCTCCACCCTGAGTTATGAGAGTCACAATAAAAAAATAAAATTTAAGAATCAATAAAATGATTGTACTCTGATAATAGATACAGAAATACATCATTTAAAAACCCTTAATTAAATAACCAAGTCAGGCAAAGGATTACTAATTGGCGTTAAAACCATTAAGCGGATGGTTGATGGGGAACTGGATGTCCATTCAGAGAGCACGTAAAGCCATAAAGACTACTTTCTAGTTGCGAGAGGCAAGTGTACAGGTACAATGGAGCACTCAAACTGCCATCATCTTAGCTCACCGGCTATTTTCAGCATCACTTCTTTTGGGGCAAACAGATCGTGTGTTTTCAGATGTATTATGAGGGAGCCTATACTTCTGACGTGTTCTGGTAAAAACAAGCCGATTTTGAACCCATGGGATTTTATGTGTCACTTCTACAGGTGATGGAGGAGCAAGGTAAGTGACAAAGAGAAGCTCCCAGACAAATTCAGAAGAATGACACTCTTCAGGACAATTGGCATACTCTCTTCTTCAATTCCAGGTCATATAATAGAGGGACCATGTTGGATTAAAAAAAAGATTTATGATTAACTACTGTATATAAAACAGATAAACTACAAGTTTCTACTGTAGAGCACAGGGAACTATAGTCAGTATCCTGTAGTAACCCACAATGAAAAAGAACATGAAAATGAATATGTGTATGTATATGAATGACTGAAACAGGCTGTACTCCAGAAATTGACACAACATTGTAAGCTGAGTTTACTTCAAAAAAAAAAAAAAATGTATGGGACAAACAACTGGATACAACATGAGGCCCAAATTTTGTCATAGTTTGATCAATTCAGCTGATAACAACATTTTTGTGCAACTGGAAAAATATGAATATGGTCTAGATATTAAAAAGACAAAAATTATTGAAATGGAAAATAGATACTGTTGATCAAAACAGTAGTTTTTATAATAGCCTGCATAGTATGATCTCATTTAAAAATACATATCTGCACAGAGAATGTTCTGGAAGTTCATGCACAATAGTGGTGATCTCTGGGTGAATGAGAATAAGATGTTTTTATTTTCTTATTTTTGTTGGTCTCTATTTCCTAATGTTTTACAGTTCACATGTTTTCCTTTTTTCAAAAGGCTATTTTTTAAAAGGAGTAAAACGCTCAAAAAAACACAAGTATTGACCTCTGAAAAACATTCACACGAAGATACCCAAAGATTTAGAAAGAGTAAGTCAAATACATTCCCATCAGGAACCTGGATGGGTTCTGTTTTCATTCACAGGGACGTAGTAGGGGGAATGCACATGGTAGGTGCTCAGTAAATATTGGTGGTGGAATCTAATCCATGAAACATTTCAAATCCCACAAGGGACAACAGATAGTGGTACCTGGGAGGGGGGTGAAGCTAAGGGAGGACCAGTGGGAAGGTGATGTATTTGATGATGCCGGGTTGTAAAGTCACAGGACCAAGGGGGCTAGAAGGAGAGAAAAAGGGTGGGACAGAAAGGCAAAATAAGCACACTGAAGATGTTCTGACCCAGTCAGGAGGTGAGGGGACCGAGGAGGAACTGGCTATTTGGTCTTGACATTGAGAGTCTTCTGGATATGCAGGGAGCAGCTGTCTGCCAGCAAGGACATCCTTCATCTTTCTCAGGCCAAACCTCCCAGGCCAGCAAAGGAGACGGGAGCCACACCCACAACCAAAGCGTCCCTGGAGGTGGAGGGACGCAGCAGAGAGGCCTTCCTGTCGCACCATCATTTCCCTCAAGTGGTTGGCACGTCCTGGCTACTCTCACCCCTCTGCCTCGTGAAAACAGACATTTAGAAAGACAGTACTTTGCATGGCCTCAAGACTCGAGGTGGTGACAGCAGCTCTAACTTCAGGGAATCGGGCCCTGGGCAGGTCAGGCACTGATCAGTGTCTTATTCTCTGCAGCCAAGAAATTGCTGGTAGGTTGCGAGAGATCTTTTTTTTTTTTTTTTTTTTTTCTGTGAGAAACATGTGAGTGAGCCGAGTGTGTGTGTGTGCACATAAGATCATGTATGAGGACTCTGCTCAGACACAGCTCAGAGACTTGAATCCTGTCAGGCAGAATCATCTCCTACAGTTTGAAGAAAGTGCTTTTGCAACCTCCTCCTCGCCCCCAAATCCCCAAGCATGCCCTCCTTCGACAAAGAAGATTCTGGTTTCCCGCTGCCCTGTGAGGGTTACTGCAAACATCATGGGTGGAGGGGACGGCCAGTGTGATGTCCGCTTGAGACCTTCCCTCAAGGTATGGTGAACCTTGCTGTGTTCACGGAGACTCTTGGGCGCCACACTCATCTGCTTTTCCAGTCAATATTCAAAGAGACCCTTGCACGCTGGGAGCCCAGAAATGATCGCTAGGGAAGTGCACATCTCGAGAACCTGTCTCACTAACACACCCTCTAAACTTTCCCACATGACCGCAAAGGGTGGACGCGGATGGGCCACTTTCCTCAGCCGCCAGGAACCTGGCACACGCTGTGCTCGGAGTAACGCTGAAAATGAGTTTGAAGCTGGCCGTTTGCACACGTCTTGCTCCCTGTGCCACGTTCAAGGAGAGGTGGGGAACAACCCACTTGTCCTGACTTGGGAGGGCTTTAAAGTTACATTTTAGCTCAGTAATCAGGAAAAAAAGCACAAGGTAACTGCACTGAATGTCATTAAAGAATGGATCTTAGCCAGATTTGGGGTTATCGACTTTGTATACACACAAGCTCTAGGTCCCTCTTCAGAGAGACAGACAGACGGACGGACGGACAGACAGACGGAGACGCTCATATTTAAACCATCTGGGAACAAAGGTTGACAGAAAGCCCTTCTGGTAGTTCATTCTGATTTGGTTGCTTTTTTACCCTGTGAACATTTATCAGAGGTAAAAGGGAGCCTCAGATTACCAAAAACAAGGGAAACTCTCTGGCAAAAGGTGCACCATTTTAATTCATTATTTGCAATTGTTAACTAATTTAGTCAGCTAAATTAATTTGATCCCATTAGATAAGTGTTTAGTGAATTATTTGCAACCATTTGCTTGACGTCTGCTGAGCCTGGGAACTTCATGGGGGCAATCACTGCTCGCCTTGTCACTTCTGCATCATCAACATGGGTCGGAGAATGGAGGCCACGTTTGTTAAACGGATGAACAAATGAATGAGTGAAACTCCTAAGACCATGCATGAGCATTGGAGAGGCTTCCTAAGTACTGAAGGGAGGGAGGAGGAGAGAGGAAGTGTGGAGGGAGGGAGGGAGGAAGTAGGGGCAGAGGGAGGGGAGGAGGGAAAGATCAGACACACTATGTGGCACATAGTAGGTGTTCAACGAGGCACTATGGACTGACTGCTGGTTAACTTCCTGACACCACCAAGTTCAAAGTCAGAGAACTGAGCCGGTGCATTGTGACCATTACTTCTTTATCGACTTCATTCATTTAGTATTTTTTTAAACCATGTTTTGTTACGTTTTATTCCTATGGTCAGCGACACTGTCTCAGGACAGCTGCCAATTTCTAAGTAAAAGCCACGACCTCCACTCCTCACTCCTCATGGCTTCTGGTTTGTCAAAGTCTTGTTCTGCTTCTGCAAGCTCAGCCCACCCTTCCAGACCCCTCTTTCTTTCCAACACTATTTGTTTTCAAGAAAGACGCTGGGCTTCTGTTGATTTCCCTTGATCTGTCGGAAGTCACCCAGACCTTCTTTCAGTCTTTCATTTTTAGAGTCAATATGTACAGAGCAGCCATCACCTCCCAGGTGCCGGAAGCTGGGGGACGTTGGTAAGAATGGCACGGTCTTTGCCCTGTGGCATCGACTGTCTTGTTGTGGAAACAGACAAGAAACAAGCAAACACTCACACAAACAGCAGCATTTCAGAGAGGGACGGAAGCTATGAAAGAGATAAAGTGGGTGTAAGGAAAGAGGTTCTTTAGCTGGGGTGGTCAGGCAAGGCCCCTCTGAGCAGATGACCGTCGGGCAATGTGAAGATAACAGAGGCTAAGTCAGGATAAACCTAAGTGCAGACACAGAGGCAGCTGAGGCTGGAGGGCGCGGGAGAAGCAGGAAGCGAGAAGAGCTGGGGCAGGCTGGAGGGCTGCGAGGCTAGGAAAGAAGGAAGGCGAGAAGTCAGAGGTCAGCTCATATGGGGGGAAGTAGCTAGAGTTTTAGCCAAGGGCCATGGGCAGCCATTGGAGGGTTTGAATAGAAAGTGTAGAATCTGATTTCTGTTTTCTACAAGATCAAAACCCCGATTCCTAGAAGCCATATGTCTGACCCAGCAAGGCAACGCCTTCTTCCTAATCAAACATACGTGAGCAGAGTGGAGGAGGGACTGGCAATTGTGGGCCTTTCTGTGTGAAATTTTAGAACGTTCTCCTTTGTTGCTTGATGTACCCTGAGCTGGCGAGACCGAACCAAGATCAGCAACAGCTGTCTTGGTGTGATCGCGGAGGAAAGCTACAGCTTGCCCCATGCTTAAGCAAATTAATTTGCAAAACTTGAATGGAACCCAAGTTGGCTGACAGTGACCAAGCCTTTGTGCAATTTCTTGGTGGTTCCTTCTCTGTTAGGGTGGCTCACTGGCGTACTCTGCTTTAGACAGTGCAGACCATCCCTCCAGGGAAAACAACCATCATTCTTAAAATTAGGATGAAGTTTGAATGAAGTAATAAATTCTACCCATGTGCAAAAGTGTAACAAAAGATGGAACCGGGTAATGAGCTCTTTCTGCTGAGGGGCTAACGAGATACAGCACACAGTTCTGTCACCAAGCTCTGCAGAGGGTCCAGTGCCTTCCCCGCCTTCCCACTCTCTCTCTTCCATTCTAGCATCTCTGAATCCAGGGAAGTAATTAATGGAAAAAGTACTCAATGCATCGTGAGCCTCACCCAGTCGTTTCTAAAATGGATCAAAATTCTATAAAATGACAGTTTATGCGTCTACAAGATGCATCTGGTGGAATGTGTATTTTCTTTTCAGAAGGTGTTTCTATTACGGTTAGGCTGAACATCATGTGATATTACAGTTGCTAGGGTAACTCCATTTTTTTTTTTTTTAAAGAGAACAACGGAGTAAATAAGCATGTAAATCGACTTCGGTGCTATGTAAATTCTAGTGAATCTGTTATCGTTACCTTGACAATGAAGAAAACCTGGCATTTATCTTCTCTGGCCCCAGGATGATTTGGTTTGAACTTAAAATGTATAAGGTGCTCGTGCGGAAGTGCCGAAGGCTATACAGATACACGGGAAGCAATGCTGTTCGGGAGTGTGTTTAACAAGAGAGAGAAAGCCTGGACAGTGGTGATGGGTCACATGGAAGCCAGGGGAAGGAGGAGGTGGTCGTCTGGATGTTCATAACCGGGTGTCTGTCTATCCTGAGTCACCATACAGGGGGAGCCCACTCAGGGGGAACCTGAGCTTCTGGGGCTCAGAAACCTTGTCAACCACCTGCACAGTTTGTCCTCCTGATGCCTTGCCCCTGACCTGCCCAGATTCTTTGGCATCAACGTGCTTCCGCCAAGTCTGCAAAACGGCTTGTGTATTTTCTGTGAGGCGAAATGTACTAATGCAGCACATGGGATTAAGTAATGATGACTAGAAGTGAAGCTTGGTGAATATTTCTAAATATTTTCCACATTTCCCATCCAGAGGTTTGATAATTCCTCCACCCAGTTTCCGTTTTATAATTGAGGTTGGCAGTGGAGACCAGGGCTGGAAGTGATGTGAGTGAACTTGGAAGAATTCCTTGGAAGACTGAATGAGGGAAAGATGCTCACATGGAAATCTCTTTTGAGGAAAGAGATACTTTTGTCATCAAAGTATCAGCATTTCCATCAATAAAGGCACTGAGATCAGAAAATATCAAAGAGAAAGATTTGTGATGAAGATACTGAACAGAAAACAGGCCGACCAACTGGCAGGGTTTTGACTTGTCTCTCCTTCCTAAAAGACATACTAAAAGCTCAGCTTTTGCTTTTAATGAATGAATGCTTTGAATTGCTATGTGAAGTGCCTAAGAAAACTTACGAACTGAAATTACTAGTTCAGAGAGTACATGTGATAGGAATTCCTGTAGGAGGAAGTAAAAAAAAGAGTATGCCTTGAAAAATTCGAATTTATAGCAAATTCTGCATCTATCATGTGATGCCTGGATGCTATGATTATTTGGATGCATCAAAAAGTATTACAAAGGAAAATTAAGTTCCATTTTGCTCTTATGTTCTTATAAAGTGCGGCTGATGACCTAGTGGTGACTATTTCCTTAATGGGACTAGGGGATTTTATCAAACCTCATAAAATATGATTGCTTTTCCTTCGCTCTGAAACCACCTTATTTTAATTTTCATGTGAATCTGGGATGCAATTTGCAATTTGTATGTACATTTAATATGCGAGGGTTCATCCCCATTTCTCACTCCGCCCCCACCCCTCAAATAAAGCTTTTGCTATATCTCTGCTGTGCCTTATCATGGATGCAGTCTTAGAATTGAGGAAACGGAAAACAAGTGGAATCGGGAGCTAAAAGAAACAAAGAACACAAGGACAGTGATGGCAATGCCTGTGCAATTAGCCCTGTGGTTCCTGCCGCATCCCTGAGTGACAGGCAGAGCAATCGACAGCTAATTCAAGATCCATCAGGGCTGTATTGCCTTTCTATCGAAATGACGAGTTTACCAGCAAGCTGCAAATGAATGGCTGAGCGTTCGCGGGAGGTTCTGAGTGTCATGGCAGAAGTTAGTGTGGCTCTGCTGTCTGCCTCATCCGAGAGATGATGGGGCCCTTGCAGAAGCGGAACAGCAGGGTAGCACAGAAATGGAAGGTAAAAGAGGTTAATTTATGGAAATTATCCAGGTCATGTAACCAGTAGGACATATCAAGCAGAGCTTTAAGAGAGGAGCGGTAATGTATGTAGAATCTGACTTTCAGGAGGTCATGAGACAATGACAGTTATCAGGAGTCAGGCAACTTTTAGTAACAAAAAGCTAGCATTTCCAGAGCATGTTCTCTGCACCAGTCCCTGGGCAAAGGCACAAAACAATGGGGTAGGTCCTATGATCCCCATTCTACAGATGAGGAAATAGAGGCCCAGAGAATTTAAGCATAAAATCACTAAGTGGCCAGCAGAGCCAGCTTCTCCTTTGGGCACCACAGGGACAGTGCCTGGAAACCACAATATTAGGAGTCCATGAAAATATTTTCATTTCTTTGAAAATCAGAAGGAAAAATAAACTTTGAAATTAAAAAAAAATCTCTGGATAGAGAATATTAATATATTTGTCTCTGCATCAATGTAGCCATAAATATAATTTTTAATGTTTTTTTATGGAGGAAGGGGCCCCCAAGGCCGGGGGCCCGTGAGTCCAGGGAGGTCGTAATGCAGCCCTGAGGGACAGAACAGATGCGAAACGTTGTCCAAGCCCTTGCTTCTCAAAGTGTGGTCTGAGGACCAGAAGGATCTGCATAACTGGAAGCTCCCAGACAAGAATCCCAGGCCACACCCAGACCGCAGAGTCAGAGTCTGCGTTTCAGAGAGCTCCCCAGGTGACTCCCAGGCACGTGAAAATTTGAGACACGTTGACCAAACCCTTAACCAATAGCTTATACTAATTTTTCATCCCCACATAAGCCATAGAAATCTTAATCTATATCAAAGCTTGAAGCCATGCTGGGTGACAAGAGCTATTCCCTGGAACTGTTTCCAGTGTCCTCTTTCCCATGGAAAGCAGGTACGCTACCAAAATGCATAAAGCAATGCACTCCTATATAAAAACATAATTTTGGGATAACAGCGTTGATTGCGTTGTGAATGTTCTGTCACCTGGACGTAAGCCCTGGGAAGTAACTTGGGAATTCTGTGCTGGTACTGGGTGCCACGGCAATCAGTGCCGCGTGAGAGGTGCCCGGGCTGGAAGAGAGCTCGCAGTCAAGTCCAAGTCTCATTTGGCTTTTTCATCCTAACAATGCTCCTTAGCAACTCCCAATTAGAAGAGCTCTGAGAGACCTGCTTGCTGGCTCCCTGCACTGGGGCTTGGGGTGAACAGAGCCCAGAAGCCACCTCCTCCCAAGAGGTTTCTGGGTCTGTCTCTCTGGCTGACACGTGCTGGCTCCAGGCGTCCAGTGATAGTCACAGGACTAGGAAGGATGCTTGTCGAAGAGGATGCTAGTCTCTGAGGCCTTTTAGGAAGAAGCTAACAATAGGAGGGGGGAAAGAGGAAAGGAAGAGGGAGAGAGAAGGGGAGGAAATTTGGGAGAAGAGATGGAGAGAGAAAAACTCGGAAGCTGAGAAGATGACATTATTACAGAGTAACACCAATGGTAGCAGATAATCCACCCACGGTCAAATACCTTGTGAATAAAAGCAAAAGAGCAAGGCGGAGAATTTAACTCTGTAGTGTGTGTTTGTGTGTGTGTGTGTGTGTGTGTGTGTGTGTATGTGTGTGTGTTTTAATAGCACTTGTAATTATTTGAAGCTGCCTTGTTTGTTTGCTTCTTTCTTTCTTTCTTTGGATTTCTCTTGCTAGAAAATAACCTCCATGAGAATAAGACGCTGTGCAGTCACGATGGTGTTCACCCCACCGGGACAAGAAGCTGGCACATAATACATGCTCAGTAAAAATTAGTTGACAGTATGTATTCAAGGTGAGGGGAGGATCAGTCTGTGTGATACCTTCCGATCAAGTCCACAGGTCAGGAACCACAGGTGAAATTCGAGGAGTCTGGGTGAGCTGATGGAATTTCTCATTCCGGCACTGATTCCTCTCCGCCCCTCCCCACTCCCTGTCTCCGTTGCTCGTGTGTGGAACATGGATGAGAAGGCTGACCTGCCTTCCCTCCCAGGGCTTTGTGAGACCCAGACAAGATCGTGACTGTGAGCTTGCTCTGGAAGGCCACCGCTTCCTCAAAGGGAGGGGCTGAGGTCGGGCTGGGGGTGCCAACTTCCTCCTGGCCCAGCCCTGCTCCTGCCTGCAGAGCATCACACCAGAGCCACCAAGAGTCAAGGCAGAAGAAACAAAAGCCCAGGTCAGTCTTCCACCACCGAGCATCACCCACAAGGCACTCTCCCTACGTTTCATTCTGAAGATCAGCAAAAGGAAGCTTGTCGATGAAAAGACATTTGTAAAATAAAGGAAAAAAGAGATGCCAAAGAACACGTCCCATTCAGAGCCTCAGAAATAATGGATGCTACACAACTTCCCGTTGGCTTTCTCCTGGTTTTTCTTTTACTGTTGTTCCATTCTCCTCCTTCCTTCCCACTCTCCTGACATTATGCCACTTTTGCTTGGGACCCAAACAGCAGCTGCTGTATTACTTTGGATCTGTCTAAATACCACTCAGAACTCGCTCCCCCCCACCCCGCCTTTAATTCCAACCACCCCAAATTCCATTTCGGGTTTCCTAAAGGAGAAGAAGCTGAGGATGTCCCAAAGCCTCGTGCATCGTGACAGCGATTCTGTGCGCGCCAGGCTCACTCAGAGGCAGCAGAGCACTGAGCAGGCATTGCCCTCCCTGCGCAGGAGGCCTGCGGGCGCGCAGCTAGCCGGAACAGAGCTGCAGACGAGCCCAGGTGGTCAGCACCCTGCCCTACTGCCTGCTTTAGTTAAAAATGCTGGGCTTCTCATGATGCGACCTCGCAAGAGTTGCTTTTGAAAATGACAAGACTCGCAGCTGGGTCCCCACTTCCCAAATGCTAGTGGGATTTGTGAAGCTTTCTCCTTAGATATGAAGCTCTTGGCAAAGAATCGCTTCCTTTAAAAAAAAAAAGTAGGATTGACTTTATTCTTTATAGATTTAAATATTAGCAGCTTCTTTAGTCCAGGCGGTCCCCACCTTGCTGCTGGGCAGACACACAACTTCTTCCCCAGCCCTGATGCTTTGCTTCTGCTCTGGTGCTTGTTTGCCTTAGTTTAAAGCCACTGAAACTGTTAAAACCCTCAGATAGAGCCCTGACTCCAGCATCCTGAGATGTCTCTCTTTATTCTTTCCTGAATTTCCCTGTGATCAGAGCCCTATTCTCATAGATGTGTGTGTGTGTATGTGTGTGTGTGTGTGTGTGTGTGTAAAATCTGAAGTTTTATTTAAGATTAAAAGTACTACACGGGCATTGAGGGGAAAAAGCACACTATACAGAAAAGTATAAAGGGAAAAGCAAAAAAAAAAAAAAAAAAAAAAAACCTGCCTGTGCCTTCCATGCACGCTGCTCCTTGCAATTCCAAACCCTCAAGCAGTCACTGTGTACAGTCTCTTGTGCATCTTTCCAGAACACGTCCATGGGTCTACGAAAGTGACGTCTACCTGCTTATTCACCTACCGATCCATCCATCCCTTTCTCCGTTACACAAATGTTCAGCATGTGGCTTTTTTCACATAACAATAAGCTCAGAATCCTGCCTCCTATCAGAACACACGGGTCTGCTTTATTATTGTTTTAAAACCTGCCTAGCATTTTAGCACGTGGACACACCATAATCGATTTGACCAACTGTTTACTGATGGACATAAGTGATTTTGTTTGATTTTGCTTTGTTTTGCTGTATTTTATTTTGTTGAAGCCATTCATTTGGCCCTTCCTCGTTGTTCAACTGGACTGCAAGCTGCCTGAAGGCAGAGTCACATGGAATAGCAGTTCCAGCTGCAGCTTCTCCGTCCATGTGCCAGGCGCTTTGCTCACGCAGTCTTCACGACACCATGTGAGAAAGGGATGGTTACTACCCTACTGCACACAGGAGGAAGCTGAGGCTTGCCAGCGAGGGCAGTTCATCCAAGGTTACACAAAAGCTAGGTGGATTCAAGCCTGCGAAGTCTGACTGCAGAGGCCGGCTCTCGCCCCTCCTCTCTGCTTGCGGGGTGAGGTCCACCCTTGCAACTCCCACAGGTGTGACAGCGTTTCTTCACGCTCCGGTTCAGAGTACAGAGTGGCACAGAAAGTCTGGAGTCAGCCTTGTGGGGCACAGCCCTGACCCTGTCTCTTTCTAGGCTGTGAAGCCCAGCAAGTTACCAGGATGTTTCGTGCCTCAGTTTCCCCCTCTGTCAAATAGATACAAAGCCAGTACTCACTTCTCAGGATTGTTGTAAGGATTTAGCAACATAATCTGGCCCAGAGGAGGCACAAAGTAAATTTTACAAATTATTGAAGACTAGACCTCAGAGTAAAGACCCCATAAATATTTACTGAGCATGAATTTGTTCTTTCCTCTCTTATATCTTCCTCAACTACCCACAGAGCACTGATAAATTACTGAGTATTAGATAAAAACTGTTGACTGATTAGAATTTTTCTAAGATACCTTTTGAATATTTGGAAGCTGAAAAAAAAAAAAACCCAAACAATAGCCAGAATTCAGATACAGCAGGCATTTTTTAAATAAAAAAAGCTAAAGAAGAGTTTGGCAAAGTGGAGACGAACCCACACACACACACAAAATCCTCTAAAGGCTTTTATTAATTGATTGCATGAAGCATATACTTGGAATTGAACTGAGAGAAACACTTAAATTCTTGTCATCTTGGGACTTACACTTCAATTCACTAAAACTAACCAAATTGATATGGTTCAGAGTTTAAAGTAGAGAGCTGTCTCTTTGAAATTCTTCATATCTAAAATGACCCTCTTATTCTAGGTAAAGTAAGATTTTCTGATTTTTTTTTTTCTATCAGAAAAATGATAGTCCTAGCCAGATAAACTGAGATACGCAAAGAACAATCCTTTTTTTTTCCTCCTGGAAAGTTACAATGATTTTTATGGCTTCATATCTTCATGGCTCTTTTTTGTTCCCCCTTATTTATTCATAGGAGGCAGGATGACTTATTAATCTAACTATAAATTTCTTCCTTAGATTGCAATTTTCATCTAGAGAGAAAACCCTTTTCATATTAATGGTCTGTATCATTTGTAGTAACAATACCTTTCTTCCTTTGTTTAAAAAAAAATAATAATGGTAGTAATAAGAAAAGTACGGACTTTCCTCTCCATATCAAAGTCTATCAGAAAGTAAATGGGGAAAACATCTTTTGATGCCATATTTTAGTCTGAGAAAAATCAACAAAATTATTTTTATTACATATGGAACATATAGCTCATGCATATAGCTCAGAATCAATTAATTTAAAGTAATAATTTGTACAAACACCCTCACAAAAATTTTAAAGGATATTAAACACCCTGTTTTATAAACATAACACTTAATTTAGGAAAAAAAACATTTAGAAGGTAATGCATTTAGGATAAGTGCACAACACATGAAAATAATAAATGAAATTTTCCCAGTTTAGAAAATGAATGTAATTAATTAACATTTAAATTACATTTTTAATTGCAATCATGCCCTCCCAGGGGACTCATAAGGGACCATAATTGCAATTAAAAGCATGTGGATTAGATAATAAAACAATGCACACTGTCTGAAATGTGCGATTTAAAATGGAAAACAGACATTGTTATCGGCACATCTAACTTAATTGTAGCCATAAAGCAAATGTGCTGTACAAAATAAAATTCACATACGGGAACATTTAATTCTGGAGTCTCTTAAAGGGGACACGCTTGAGAGCACATTTTATGACAGGTTCTGTTGGAAACAGCCCTTTAAGGCTTTCGGATCGAGGGCTGGTGCCTTAATGTTTTTGCATTAATAAAAGCAAAGCTGAATGTTCCTATTAAAACACACAGATACATTTAAGTAAGAGATGAAGCTCGATGTCTAAATTTAAACTGCGCTGCATAATTTTATTAGCCGGACAGACTGTAAGGCCATGTAATTTTGAAATTACGTGGTTTTTTAAACTTTTCTCTTTATTATCTTCTCTTTTTGAGAGGATCATCATGAAAGGTGTAGATTTGAGTCTAGAGAAAGGAAAGCCAGAGAGATGTACCTCTGACAGGGTTATAGAGCCAGACCACGATGCCTCCACCCACCACCCTGCCCCCAGGTATGTTGGTGCCTAATATCCTCCACCCTGAAGAAGCAAAACCAAGGCTCTTTAATGATATAAAGGTCTCCTACTGCACAGCATGAATCTCACCATTACTTGATCAGAAAGCTTTATAAACACCATATATATCAATGTTTTTAATCGGCGGTACATTTGGCAATGTCTGGAGATATTTTTTGACTGTCTCACTTTAGGGGCGAGGATGCTATTGGCATCCACTGGGTAGAGGCCAGGGATGCTGCTAAACAGCCTATGATGCATAGGGTAGCTCCTTATATTGGGGAATGATCTAGCTCAGTAAGGTCAAGGCTGAGAAACCCGGGTCCATATAGAGAGAAGAGGGAAAGAGAGAGAAAGAATGGTCAGGCAATCTTGCAAAGAAGGAAAAGACATGCTTTCTCCCACTGTGTGAGTGTAGCTCTTGAGCAAATTCGCTGGACTGGCCACACTTTGTTTCTATTTAAATATATATATATATATATAAAAAGCCAAACTCTTTTAATAAAGAGGGATCAGATTCTGTTACATGCTTGTTAGGAAATACGAAACTGTATCCT
Source organism: Camelus ferus (assembly GCF_009834535.1). Taxonomy (NCBI): domain Eukaryota; kingdom Metazoa; phylum Chordata; class Mammalia; order Artiodactyla; family Camelidae; genus Camelus; species Camelus ferus. The sequence continues at coordinate 7,814,961 of NC_045714.1, read as the reverse complement.
ACCTAAGAGGAGATGGTCACAAATCTTTCAGAATCACATTCCAGTAGACACGGACTGTAGTCTTCTGCTTTTTAGTCTAGACATCAATTTCACTTGCTTATTTATGAGAAACGGTGACTTTGTTTACAGTGTAAATGTTAACATGAGATTAGAAGCAGCGTAGCTCTGAAAAGAAGTGAAATAAGAAAGGGAAAGGTCTAGACCTGGGGGCTGGATAATTCTTCATTGAAAACCCAGCTTTGTAATTACTAGCTGTGTGAATCTGTTCCAGTCAATTGTCCTCTGCAAGCCTCAGTTTTCACATCTGTTTATACAAACAGTAGTTACAGCATTCCTGCCATCCACAGTGGTATGAAGATCAGAAAAAAAAAATGGGAAATACATGTAAATATACACACTTATACATCCATCCATCCACCAGGTATATTTAAGTATGTATATATATAAAGGTACATATATTATACGATGGATGCACAACTATATGTATAGGTGCATGTATATAATTATAATACACAATGTATACACAAGCACATACTTGGGCATGCATATGTGAACATTTATTAAGTGATATGGAAGTTCCCACGAAAACGGAAACTATTCTTAAGTTCTCGACACTGTGGAGATATAAACTGATTCAGTGTTTAAAGGGGGAGGGGCAGTTAGAGGTAATTCTTTTGATAAGTTTATGTTTACACACAGCCACAGCTCACTACAGCCTACAGACTCATTCACTCAACAGATTTTTTTGAAACGCCGACTATGTGCCAGGGACCATGTTAGCCTTGGAGATGCAGCTGAAAAGAGTCAGAAAAATGATGTTTTAGGTAGACAATAAAACTTGGACTTGATCCGAGGACAATGGGAGGCCATGGATGGGCTTAAGCAAAGGATTAAGACCCCCAGATTTGTGTTTCCTGGCGAGCTCCTGTGTGAAGTGGAGCACTGGTCAAGGAGAGGTGGCAGCTTGGAGACGGGCAGCTGTGACATGGAGAAACCAAGAGCTGATACAATTAGGACTTGTAGCATTTACCAGAAATTGAAGGAAAAGCTGAAATCAGCTGATAAAACAATACAGTTTTTGTTTTTAAGAAAGTTCAGAAATGACAACCAGCTCTAAACCTTGACTCACCCTAATGGGAGGCAGCAGAAATGAAGATATAAGACTACTGAGGCCTGAGACCAGTGAGTCCAAGATGCCTATTCACCATACTTAACCCGGGGCAAGTGAAATCACAGATTCTTAAAGCCTATTCGTAGATCTCTAAAATCAGAGTGGATGGGTGAGGAGTGGGGACTCTGCAACTCTGATGCCAGGCACATTTAGGGAAGATGGTGCTGTAATCAACATTGTTTATTTGCAATCCAGATCACTAGAGACAACAAATATGTCCGACTTTTATCACTAAACAATAAGATAAAAATCTGATGTCTGGGATTGTGGCAGTGGTGATGTTATTTAAGTGTTTGCCAAATCCTATTTCCTTTTCCTCTCCCTACAGAAAGACTACATTTCCCAGTTTCCCTTGCAGTTCAGTTTCAGTCATGTGACTGGTCTGACCAATGGAAAATGGGCAGAAGGGATGTACATCACTTCCAGGACTTTGTCCACACCTTCTTCAATGACTTTAGAAGCCAAAATGAGATGTTCCAGGTGGTATAGATAACCTGTAAAAAGGTCCACCAGTTGGAGGAGACCAACATCAGATATTGTGTGCATGAGAAATAAACATTTATTGTATTGGTCCACTGAGGTTTTGGGGCTGTTTGTTAGAGCAGCTAGCATCAATTATCCTAACTAATATAGGGAGACGGAAAAACAAAAACACCTTTCAGCGTATATGAGGGAATATACACACATTCAATCTATTTTTCCAATATCACCATCATTTTTTCTAAGGAAAGGTGTTTAAATAGCCATAGATGCTGTTTTTAGCTTCAGCATTGGTATGTTTGAATGTCCTTTTACTTGTTAGGAGTTAAACCAAGAATAGATTCCATTCTTGGTAAACGGGACTATTCGAATTGGTCAATGATTCTTAAGTGGGGATGGGGGGATCTTGTCCGTAGGGTACATTTGGCAATGTCTGGAGATTTTTTTGGCTGTCACAGCTTGAAGGTGGGGTGCTCCTGGCATCAAGAGGATAAAGGCTAAACATCCCACCAGGTACAGGCAGCCCCCACAGCAAAGAATTATCCAGCCCAAAATGTCAGTAGTGAAGGCTGAGAAACTCTGGCCTAACCAAATCCAAAGTACACTTCATCTGGGGCGCCAAGGTTTGCTTGCCCTCTGGACAAGGGCACAAACCCATTATGTCCACAAAGACAGTGGCCAGCTGGTGCCAGGCAAGAACCACAGTCAAACAAATCAGACTGCCCACTCCTGGCAAGCTGACTGGCCACTTTCTGCCAGACTGTGGCAGCTGGCTTGTCAGAAAGACAAACAGAAACGTCCCAGGGACTTCTTGACACCCGGGCACTGAAAACACGGTTTGAAGGACCCAGTTGTTCACATGTTCAACTTTGTCTTCTTTGTTCAAATGTTGGTGTTGCTGTCACCAGGCTTGGCAAAAGTCGCACTTGTCATGTCATAACTTTACACCCTTCCTCTTCATCCTTTGGGTGGAATGCTGTAAAGTCTACCTCTCTGCTGCCTCCGCCCCTCCTGTGCCTCTCACTCAAACCTCGTGCTCTCCACAGAGAACAATTTTAGATTGCGGTGTTTAAGGGGTTATGAATTAAAATGTCAGCCGATCGATATGATTTGAGAAACACCAAGAAATCCCTTATTAAACACACGCACACAAACACACACACAAAAATTGCTCCCTAACATTCTCTGCCACAACACAAAGTCTGATCTCAAAGCCTAAGGAGCAGTACAGTTTGATGACTGGGAGCGTGAGCTTCGGGGTCAGATAAACATAAACTTCCCTGCCTCCTACCTGTATGATTTTAGGTAAGTTACTGGACAGGTCTAAGGGCTCATTTTCTCATCTGTGTGGAGAAAACAAAAACAATGTCCACTTCATGTGTTTCATGAGGGGTCAAAAGAAAAAATGTACATGAAGGGCTCAAGGCAGTGCCCGAACAGAGTAATCGTGAAGTATATATTCACTGAAACTGTGACAAAAAATTCTCCATAGAGTGCATACTTATTTGTGACCTGGCCTCTGCTGGCCTCTGCCCTCATCTTCCTACCTCACTGTACTCACTGTATTCTAGCCATCATCTTTCTCTTCCAGAAAGAACAAAGCCAACTCTTTCTCACCCCAGGACCTTTGCACTGGCTGTTTTTTCTTTTTCTTTTGGTTATTTGTTTAAATGCTCTCTTCTTCCTCCAGATTTTTTGGTATGACTGACTCCTCAGTATTCTGGTCTCAGCCTAAATGTCATCTTACTCGGTCCTTTGTGATGTTGTTCCCTACCCCCATTCTCAATCATTCACTATTACATTATTAGTTTTATTTTCTTTATAATCCTTATTGCCATCTGCAATGACCTTGGTCACATATTTATTTACTTATCTATTGTTTTTATCCTACTTCTGATGTAAGCTGCATGTAGGCAGGGAATTTGTCTTATTCAATAGATGCATGTACCACACTTAGAGTGTTTCACACACAGTTGGTTTTCAGTGAACATTTCTTCAATACAGTGAACCAAAACTAACTTGGTTAACAAAAGTTGTTGAGACTGTCCCAACACCTCTTTCAATAACAAAAACCAGAGAGAGGGACCACTAGCATGGACTCTATCTAAACTCTTGACAATATCCTCAAATGGCAGAGACTTCTGGGTTTTTTAAAATTTTTATTATACCCTCACCTTAATCTGATTAATCATTTAATATCTGATTAATCATTGAAGGCATAACAAGCCCTCGGTCTGGGGACCAGGACCACCAAACACATGCCATCGTCTGAAACTAGAACCTCCATGCTGTATCTCCATTTCCGAGCCAGAGTGCAGAATGACAGGAAAGGTGTATGGGCCAATCAGAGGGCGGCTCCGCATCCCGGTGCCTCTGCAAGTGTTTGTGATCACAGCCGTGTGTGAGCCTGCATGTGAACACACGTGGGCAGTCAAGGGTAGCTTTGAGGACTACCTAATTAACTTTCAAATTGAACCATCAGGCAACTCCACTCTGCCACTTTGTCACTTGCCCCATGAAATGGATCTGAGGTACAAACTATGCCTTAACTAGGCAGCCTCCATTCTTGCTGATCCCATTAGTTGCCCAATTGGGCAAGACACGGTTTTAATTGCATGCCAGAAGCTTTATTTTTCCGCCCCAGGCAAGCAGTTAACCACATCAGTGTACCGCTGACACATTAGAAGCTGGTCAGTGATGAAAAGTGGAAGGAGCCACTTTTGGAGAGAATTGAGGTACCAGTCAGTTTCTAATGTTTCCCCGACTAGCATTTGTGGCTACCTGAGGGAGAAAAATGTCAACCACCCCCACAACAATGTGACCAGGTGTAAATAATGCATGGCGCTAACATTCCATGGTTTCATGGTGTGATGTCGGGCGGTATGAAGAACAGGGCTTGGAGACAGACAGACGTGATTCAGATATGGGCTGTGCAACATGCTAGCTATTTCCTCAGTCTCCTCATCTGTCAAATGGCAAAAATTAATGGCATCTCCCTCTTTGGGATATTATGAAGACTGAATGAGAATGAAATGTTACAGGGAAAACCCTGAACCCAAATTCTGATACTTACTAGGTGCCCTGTGTTAGCTATTATTACAATGTTTATCCACCCATCCATCTATCCACCCATCCAATCACCCACCCATTCATGTATTCATTTCAGCCTCTGAAACAATTCTTACTGTTTGGGAGACCATTAGGTAGGGAGGTTAAAGAGGAGAAGCAGGGATTAAACAGAAGAGGTGATTGTATAACCATCAATCAAGGACCTTTGAATCTCAAACATCAGTGATGCTGGGTCCCCCGGCCTTGTCCTCCCACGATAGGCAACATACACTTATTTTACTGAAGGCCATATGAACATGACGTTACTGTGATTTCAACGTCGGTCCCATAGGAAATTTTATTGAAGGCAATGAAGAGAGAAGAGGGGACATTATTGGGTAGATGAAAACTTTAATGTCTCAAACTTCAACTTCTTCTAACAGAAGGCTAGTCCTTCATTTAACCACAGAGCTACTGGTAGCTAGTGGTTCCCGAGGAAGATAGTGCAGATAAAGAACATGTCCATCATCACAGAAAGTTCTCTTGGACAGCACTGCTTCAAGAGGAACACTTACTTGCTCATCTCAGTATTTTGATCATTATATACATTCTGTTTCTTTAAGAAAAGAAGTTGACCTTGGAAATGATCTCTTCCTTTATATCTGTAAAACAATGAAATACTTTGCCTATCATATTATCGATAATCAAATGAAAGACAAAAACAAGATAAAATGGAAATTTTCATACTTTTCTGGTGGTAGTGTATTAATTTCTCCCCACTGAGAAGCAGTTGTTTAATAAGAACCTAGAGAAATTCAAGTATTCTCACCCTTTGATCCAGTAATCCAAGTTGATCCCTAATCCTTACTAATCTCAGTCTATTTTAAGATAATAGCTAAATATACAGAAGATACTCTACATAAAGAGATGTTCACCACAGTGGTGTTTATAACAGCAAAAACATTGGAAAAAAGTAAATATCCTACAATAGAGGAATGATTAAATACACAATGATACACATACGTGATATTGTTGCATAAACATGATTGTTACAAATAAAATGTTACAACTTGGTAAGATACTTCTAACAGAATTAAATGGGAGAATAATCAGAATATAAAATTTTATTAGTTATCTATTGCTGTGTAACAAATCACCCCCTAATCCAGCAGCTAACAGCAATAAACATTTATTATCTCACAGTTTCTGTGGTTGAGGAATCTAGAAGTGGCTTTGCTGAGTGACTCTGGCTCAGGGTCTCTCCCAAGTTTGCAGTCAGGTCACTGCCTAGGGCTGCAGTCCTCTCAAGAGTGGGGCTGAAGAATCCACTTCTAGGTTCACTCATGTAGGTTTTGACAGGTGGTTGTTGGCAGGCTATTGGAGTGCTGCCCTCAGTTCCTCACCACACCGCATGGGCTTCTGTACGGGACTGAGTGCAACGTGGCAACAGTTTACCTCCCAGGGTGAGTGATTCAGAGAGTGTGTGTGAGCATCTAAGATGGGAGACAGTCTTTTCATAACCTACTCTTGGTTATAAAGATTAGGTGATGTTCCAACATGTTCACTGTATTCTGTTTATTAGAGATAAATCAGTAGGTTTATTCACTCTCAAGAGGAGGTGATCATACGAGAGCAGGGATCCCAGGAGGTGGGGATCACTGGGGCCATCTTGGAGGCTGCCAATCACAAAAACCAACTATACAATATTTGAAATAATAAAAAAAGACCGGCTTCAAGATTTAAAAGAGAGAGAGAAGCAGACATGCAGACGACAGAATAGCTCTTCACTTCAGCTCTCTCTTAGCGGTAGGAATACGGAGCAATTTTTTTTTATGCTGTTTCACTATTTTCCAATAATGAACATTTTTAACACTCATTATGATGGAAGCACTCAGTAAATGTTATGTAATTGAAAAGAGGAACCCTGTTAAGAATACACAGATGCTATATTCATAACTGATGAAGGTCATTTTAAATCCACTTCCAGCTCTGAAATCAAGTTTCCTATATTTCTTTTCTTTTTTTCTTTTTTTTTTTTAAAAGCAATCGTCTGATGTCCCTGCAGTTAATAGTTAGAATGTGCGATGTAAGATCATTACAATCTAACTGTCCTCCCCCACACCCCCTCCTTCCTGGAGCCCAGCGCCTCCCCTCCCACACACCCTCCTGCCAGATTCCCAGAGTGCCCTATACTTCAACGTCCACAGGGTGAAGGAGCCAGGATTGATGGCCCTGCAGTCAAGTCCCAGGCTGACACCAGCAACAAAGGGTAAGTCATGCTTAGCACTTGACGTAAGTTTTTGATGACTGAAACCTGATTCCATCGACCGATCCCCTGGTGGCTGATCTCATATCTTTACCATCAGACAAACTGAAGCAGAGTTACCAGGAAAGATAAAGAGAGGATGCCAGTGGGCCACGTCTCAACACAGAGAGGAAAAAGCTCATCTTTGATTGTTTGTCCAAAGAACATTCTGGATTCTCACAAATGGGATGGCTGAGCCCAAAATGTTGCTGCAGCCAGTCCTCCCCCTGCCCCCTAAACAAAATTTTCTGAGCTGGGGGGGCTCCATACAGTTCTTTAGGGAAAGCTACAAGGTTATTATTTTTTTCCCTTCAGTTATGACTTTGAGGCACATCCCTTTTATTTATGAAAACTGAGCAGAAAAGAATACTGCCATTGACAAAACACTCTTGAAAGTGTTAAAAAAAAATAAGCATTATAAATAACAGCAACAAAAATTAGCATTTATTGAGGGTTTTGAGCCAGGAGCTGGAGGTAGACGATTTGGGAGTTGAAGTCTGGCTCTGTCATGTCTTCACTGAGACTCTAAGCAAGTCACATTTTCTCCCTAAGCTTCAGTTTACTCATCTGAGAAGTGATTATAATTGTACCTATTCACTGAGTTGTGATGAAGATTAAAGAAGATCCAGGGTGAGTATACAGTGCCTGAGATATAATCATTGCTTATTAAAGTATGATCTTTCTGTACTATTACTCAAATGGTGTCACTCATCTGCTTAAAATTCTATGATAGCTTCCTATTATAGAGGATGAAATCAAAACTCCTTACCACAAGTGACAAAGCCCTGTTTGGTCTGTTTCTGGTTGTTCTCCCTCATGTTCACCATGTTCCAGCCCAGTGGTCTTCTCTCCATTCCTGCAGTACCTCTCTCTTGCTCCCACCCCAGGACTTTTGCACGTACCACCCCTCTTCCTAAAATACTCTTTGCTCAGACATTTGTCTGGTGAGTCCTTTCTCAAAACCGAGCTCTTAAATCAAGTAGCACCTCATCAGAAAGCCTTTCATGCCCTCCCTGCCCTGAAAATAACCAGAGTTGGTTTCTGTTGCTTGCAATCAGAGAAATCTAATGGATTCAAATAACAATTTTCTTGAAAAAATACTTTGTTCTTTCTTTCACCTCTCCAACCACAAGCCCCACTGTATTTGCTAATGTTTTCATGGCTTTATTCTTAGATCCTGTTGCTGATCTGCTTTAAATCAGTGGAATTCTCACCTGGCTTGTTAGCACTTTACAAAGAAAAAGAGACTGGGTAGGGAATAAACAGATAAAGAGATAAATTTAAAGTAGATGAGTCCATGGTGAGTGTGATAAAAGCACTTCAAGAGATGTAGTTTGCAAAGTTGTTAATTTAGAAAGGGTATCTTAATACTGTTCGTGTGCATGTTTTATGTGACTCCAGCAATACTGTATAAATATCTGAGTTTAAAACCAGAGATGATTATCCAATACAGAGCAGGGATATTTTGCACAAGCAATGATTAGACCCAGCATAGCCATAAGAGATTTGATGCTGACTCCTGAACCCATGAAGATGAAAGATCATCTATTAAGAAGGCACCACTTTGTTAAATCCTTTCAATATCACCCACTTTCTTAGAAGAGAAAGTCACTCTTTAACATGGTCTTCTGAGCCCAGTACCATCAGAAACATGTGACCTTCCAGTCTCCTCTTTCACATGCTCCTCTGGTTCACTGTCCTCCAGTCACACAAGCACCTTGCTTTGAATTTGCTGGTGCCCACCATGCCCCCATCCTACCACTGGGCCTTTGCACATGCTGGCCCCTTCTCCTGGGATGACAATCTTCTTTTTCTTCTTTACCCATCATCCTTCAGTTGTCATCTCAAACATCGTGTCCTCAGAAAAGCCTTCTCCAGCTTCCCTGACTAGCACCCCTGACCTCACAATGTGTTCTTATGTACTTTATGTCCTCTATTACATAGCCCTCTTCACAGGTTTAGTTTTATAATTATTTAATTAATGGCTGTGTCTATCACCAGAGTGTGAGCTCTGTTCTGGCAGGAAGCGTGTCAGATTTTGCTCAGCATGGGACCTGCTGTTGTTACCACAGTTACTGCCTCAGTATGGTGTAGACATCCAATGACTATTTGTTAAATGAGTGAAAAATAAAATGAATGAATGAATTTATTTATAGTACTGTTTAAAGGGATAAACCCATAATAGCAATTCATATTTTGAAAAGTAAGCAATTTATTGAAGTTAGCCATGTAAGGTGTGTTTTTAAACTCCTGATTTCTTAAAGCCATGCATTCAGAGTCCTTTACTTTCCTTTTTACTGACATTTTGTGGCTACCATGGGAAGGGCAGACGTTGTGCGCATTCCATGAACTGTACTGATTCACTTTGATTTCCTTTCTTTTTTTCTATGTAGAATAAAGGTCAGCAAACTTTTTCTGGAAAGGGCCAGAGAAGAGATATTTCACGGCTTCAGTGGGGATGGGGTGCCATATGGTCTCCATAGCAACCACTCAATTCTGCCATTTGTGACACAGAAGCTGCCACAGACAATGTGAAAACAAAGGAGTGTGGCTGTGTGCCAATAAAACTTTATTTACAAAAAGAGGTGTTGGACTGTACTTGGCCCACGGGCCATACTTTGCTGACCTCTGTTGTACAGGGTTGGGGAGAAAAGGCCAAAACATGGGATTAGCCTGGCATTTAATTGTGGAGGGGAGTGTGGCACGAGGACCGGACTTGCCCTGTGAACTTTGGCACGTCGTCGATCTCTCTGGGCCTCACTGTTCTGATGTCTAAAATGGGAACACTGGTCACAACAAAGCGTGGTTGTGAAGGAAGAAGGCCTCCCCGTAAACAAGCCAGAATGCAAGCAATCACCTTGGTTTGCATCGTAAGCGTCCTTGCGTTTCTGTTTACTTCCCACCTGTAGCCACTCATATTCATCTTTTTTTTTTTTTATGGTTGTGATATACAGTCCCCCTTCCCCCTAAAAACTAAACATTTTAAAGGAAAAAAGAGTGAGTCACATAAAGAATGTTTTAATGTTAAACAAGATTGTTCTGGTTCTTGTGTGGAGGGCGGGCTGGAGGAGCCCAGTGTCAGGGAGAGCATGTGACAAGGGCCTTGTCATACCTGGAGATTCCCGTGACCCAACACACTGACAGGCAAACAGAAGGTTCTGGGGAAACAGAAGTTGACAGCATAAAAGGAGCCATCACTTTCTGGGGAACCCAGAACCGCACGTTTAAGCACGTGCTGTTATTCATGTCCTCCTAAACATCCTGTTCTCTCCTCGGTGGGCTCGAAGTCCAAACATCCTCCTGCAATCCAGCCACTTCCACAACCTCCACCACCGTCGGCCCACCGTCTGAGGCACTACCATTTCTCACCTGGACTGTGGCCGTGTCCCCAGCCCGTCTGCCTGCCTCCAGCCTCCCCTTCCCACAGTCCCGGCACTAGCACTTTGTCAATCTTTCCACACGTAAGTCAGACTTATTGTCAAAGATAGAATAAATATGTTGACAGGCATTATTACATATAATACAAGTTTCACTTGATAGAAACCAACCATCATCTAACTGGTGCGTCCTATAGCACAGGTGACATTTTCGTGATAAGGATAATTTCTTTAAAAATATCAACTCAGTGTTGGGGGAGGGGTGGAGAAGGCTCGTTCAACAGAGCCTCAGTGAAATGCATCTCTAGAGAGTTCCAGAAAACTGAGAAAGAAAGATTGTTTCAGATCTACCAGAGGCACTGATAAACGGAAGAATCCTTAAACACGATCAGAATGTTTTCTACCCACAAGGAGCTAAGCTCTGAAAGAAATATAGGCTCCTAGAATCGCTGAGTTTTGAGCGTATGTCGAGCAATTAGCTTCTTTGGCCGTAGAGGGTGGGATGCTAGCTGTACTGAAAACTGAGTTAAAGCAGATTTGGGCAGGAGTTTAAAAGGGCGCACGCTAAAAGCCTGCCCCGCACAGCTGTGACACACGCAGAGACAAAGCTGGCCTGTGACATGAGGAGTTGCAGAGAGCCAGACGGTATCGAGCAACTGAAAGGCCTGAGGTAGCTCTGCGTCATTAAGGTTTGGGATGCTTACGTTCTCTGGGGCAGATAGAAACGGGAATATATCATTTGTCCCTGGAAGTAGAGAAGACACTGAGGCTGTTCCAACAGCCCTTATTTTCCCCTATGTATGGAAATGTTATCTCTTAATCTTTGATCACCTTTAGAATATAATCTACTGGGGAAATGGAACAGGCCAAAAAAAAAAAAAATCGCGAAATCAGCATTAGTTCAGCACTGTGTGGAGAGCACTGCACCTGCTCTTTCCTCCCGAAGTGCAGGACAGGCTTCAGCAATCCTTTTCTTCCCGGGACACCGGCCAGCATCCTCTCTCTGCATCATGGGACTCTGCACTTCACAGTGAGACCTGGGTTTCAGTCTTGACGTCTGCTTTCCCCTTGGGAAGAATCACTGAACTTGTCTGAGCTTCTTCATCGATGAAAGGAGGGCGATAAGCTTGGCTCTGCCTGTTTCCAAAGGTTATTAATGAGGTTTAAGTGAGATGATGTACATAGAAGTGCTAGGCTTCTGCAAAGTGTGGCTCAACTGTGAAGGAAAAGGGCTCAAAGGTGGGGGCTGCAAAGTCAGGTGCCTGTGGGAGTCGTGAGTCGGCCAGTGAGATAAACGAGCGAGGCCCGTGGGGTTTCCTCTTTCCACGCAGACACCATCATTTTGCCTATGTAAGCACAGGACGAATCTTTTCTTCCACAGTCACATATGTATTCTTCAATTTTGTTTAAAACGCATGGCCTCTTGAACTAGCTTTTGTTGGCTCAGTGTAGGCATATGGGTAGAGAGAAACATGACATAAGATTTGAGTAGAAGAACAATTAAAAAAACCCCAGTGTAGGGTACATGGGTCCAGCCAGTGAGAGACGACAGGGATGGTGAGGACTGTGGGGAGCAGGGCACCCACACCCCGATCTGTAGCCATTTGTTCCCATGAGAAAATGAGATTCATGGGGTTGATTTCCCAACGTGAAGAGAAGCCAGGCATTTAGAGCATATGTAAAGACTTCTGTTATTTAACTAAAGGCTCATACACTGATCGAAGTGCGGAAGAACACCGGGAAGACCTCTGAAGTCACTATTGTCTTGTGGGCTACAGTTTGTGACCCAAACAACCTGCGATTTAACGCTTTCTCATTAACCAGGGGATTATGTCTTAGTTGCCTTCCGGGGCTAACACAGCATCTAATGGACCTTTACTCAGATCCTACCTGCTAACTCATTTCATGGCATGAAATGCACAAAACTTCCAGGTAATTGGGATTTTCACCCCCCTTTGCAGTTTTCCGGGGCCCGGGTCCTGAACAAGTGCAGTCATGTTCAGAATGAGCGCTCCCCATGGGTGGGAAGATGATTCAAATCGGTTTTCCCTCGATCTTCAATCATTTGTCCTGCCATCTTCCGCTTGCCTGCACGTCTGTTCTGTGTGTCCTTCCCTGTGCCCGGGGAGGCTGACCTGAGAGGGGGTCAACGGGATCCTGTGTCTTCTGGCTTCTGCTTGGGCTCATCCAAAGGGGCTGGACTGGTGGGAGGAGAGGGGAGTGGGCATATATGCTTCCCCGGCTGGCTTTGGCCAGGCTGCTGTGAATCGTGTGTCCCTCTACAAAGGCGCGTCCCTCCTATGAGACAGGTCCGTACCTGTGACCACACCCTCACTAGGTTCTGGAAGTTCCCCTCTCCTCATTCCCCTGCAGTACAGGCTCCCTCCTCTCACTGGTCTCAGGTCAGAGCAACGTCGCTTGTTGGTTTTGTAAAAACCGCTCCCACCTCCTGACTGTCCTTCCATTCACCTCTCCTCCCGTTACCCAGTGGAGTAGGTCAGGTGCTTCTTGCCTGGTCATCCAATGGTACAACAATATTTCACACCATTAATTATCCAAACGGGCCATGAGTGAGACTGTGAGGGCCCAACTCCACACCAGAACCACCAGTGAACTCGCCAGGCATTTCTTATGTCAGCATTCGGTAAATATTTGCCAGAAAAAAAGATTAACCTTTATTTAGTCACTGACAAACTTAGAAAAATCAATACATGCTCAAACACCTGTCTTAGAAGAAGCACAAGCGTAACACATATTAACTAATTTTCCCCCCTCAACTTGCATTTAGGTGCTAGACATTTTTTATATAGAATATAAGGTTTAGATGCCAGAACTGGGGGTGGGGGGACACTGTGGAGGAGCTAAGTGAATGTCCATAATGACCATGATGATCATACAAGCAAAACGTAACTGTTAAATGCTTATTATTTGCCAGTTTCTATGCTGTGGGCTTTATGTATGCTGCTCACAACAACATCTTGAGGTAGTCACATTCCTGTACCCACTTTGCGGATGATAAGATGGAGGTTTACAGATATTAAGTGATTTCATACGTGGAGCAAGTGACTGTCCCAGGACTTAACCCAGGTCTCATAATTACCTCTGGATTTCAGTACATTCAGAGTTTCAAAGACAGGAGTGGCCAGTGAGAGATGGAGTAGTCCAGAAGGGTAAGTATTAATTCACTCCATCATATATTTCAGAAATTGGCATTTGAATCAAGAATCCACAGAACCAAACAAGTGGTTCTTGTTGTAAGCTCCTAAATTCTTTTTTTTTTTTTTTAATGTAGCAATAGCTAAGTGATCCAGTTGAGCACATTGGATACTCTCTCTATAGTATCTGTGCCTTGAGCGAGAAGACAAGAAAATGAAGACATTTTTGGTCGTCCAGACCAGTAAAGGCACCTAAACAGCCTGGTCTACAATTCCTATTTCCCAGACCCAGGGTGTCCAGGCACTGGCCCATTTCCAGGCTTGGTTTTCCAGCCTTCCCATCTGTTCTGTGAGTTACTAGTAAAACCTCCAATGAGTTTCCCTTTGGTTGAAGTTACCAAGAGTCACTTTCTCTAGCTTGTTAGTCTAAGAACTCCAGCAGCCCAGCAGACAGTTAAGTGTGGTCATCTAAGACAGCGTCCAAGCAGCAGCGGGATTCTCTCGTGTCCCCTGTTGGAGGGGACACTCGAGGACAGGGCCCCCTTGCCTGGCGCTGTACGGGCCACTGCCTGCTTTGGCTGTGCTGCAGGGCTGTCTTGCTTGCCCAGCTCTGATCCAGCCCCAGACTGGAGATATCCAGAGCTTGCCTTTGACCGGTGCTCTGGCGCATGCCACGAGTTATGGCCACAGCAGCTGCTCTTCCCTCTCGTCAACTTCCTCATAAGTCAGCTGAGTTATCTGGGGTCTTAATCAGTCTGCACAATGTGTCCTGATTGCGTTATGGGAAATCTCATTTTAAAAAAGTATTCTGAGGAAAATGCTGTTAAAATGATCTATTCTGGGCCTTTGCACATGCTGGTCCCTTTACCTGGAACATCCTGTGCCCTGCTCCCAACATCACCCCTCTACCCATTCCTTTCTCAGCACTGAACGCCCTCCCTGAGCAGCCTTTCCTGCTGCCCAGGACTGAGTCTGGCCGTTCTTCCACGGGTCCTCACAGCCCCACAGTAGCTCACACCACATCGCCAACACCAGCATGTACACAACTACACTACATTGTAAACTTCTGTTTCTATGAATATTCTCCCTTTATTCTGGATTTTCCTGAGTTTCAGGATTTGTGCTTTTGAATTCACATCATCACCACCCCCTCAACACTGCAAATAATCTGACAAAAACTGAAATTACTGGAGTCAGATATCCTGGATTCAACTACATCAGCATATTAGCAGAGTGATCTTGGCCAATCAACTCATAAAACCCTTCTAGGCATGGTGGGCCATGGGCCAGATCCAACTGGTAGACCTGTCTTGTTTGGCCTACATAGGTTTAATAAATGATAAGTTTAATTGCCAACATTTAAATACTGTGAGACTGTACATCGGGATTTCTAGCTTTTCTGCTTCTCTCAAAAGATCAGAAGATTGGCCATCTTGGGTCTGTGTTTCTGTAGAGCAACAGCCATCAAGTTAGGGTCAGGGTCAGGGTTAGGGTCAGGGTTAGAGTAGCTCCAATAAATCCCCTTCAGATGGAGTGTGAGCTCCCAGGTCACCATGAGTCTGCTGTCTCACCTTGTTACTGTAGTGAATTTAAGACACTTTTAATGCTATGTTTATTACTGTCAAAAAAGTAAAAAAAAAAAAAAATGCTGCCAATCCAATGATGGCACACTAAAGATTGGAGGTTGCATCCTGACTTTACACATGTTTTATGTGAAAAAGGGAGCAACTTGGGCTCTTGGACCATGGTACCTTCACGGCCCTGGCAGAAATTAGAGTTTGCCAACCTTGGACCAGGTGATGTTTCACATGTTTTACAGCAATCTTGTCTTCTAACTCCACTTAAACAGAAAATAATCTTTGTATTTATCTCCAACCCTCTGATATTGAACCATATTTTATGAAATCATTAATTTTAAAAATGAGTTTATATATATATGAATGACAGATACATAATTCTATACTGTGATAGATCATCTATCTGGCTAATCTCTCTCTCTCTCTCTCTCTCTCTCTATCTATCTATCTACCTACCTGTCTATCTATCTACCTATCTGTCTATATATCTTGTGCTTCATTTCACATTATTCTGAGGAATAATCAGCAGCTATTTCCATATGTATTACCTATGACCAATATTAAATTTATAAAGTAACTAGAAGGTTACAGTTATTAGGAAAGGCATAAAATTATAGGAATAGTCACACTGGTCCACAATCTATCATCTACAATTCCAAAACCCTAAAAGCTCTAAAAGCCAGGTTTTCTTTTTTCATAATTCATTTAGCAGAAAAATCAGACCTGAACTGATTTGAGACATTTTAAAACTTAAAAAAAAAAAAAAAAAAACCCAACTCAGTGACATGAATGCTTCATCACAGAATGATTAGCATTTTTAGGTACAGGATGCTCCTCCTGACCTCACTGGGGGTGTGATCTAATAGATGGTGTGTGTGCCAGGTTCTCCTTGTAAAATCTGACAAATTACGAATTTCAGAATGTATCTGTCTCAGAGATACGGGATTTGTGAATGCGTATAAAGACACCAGCCTTCCCAACTATGAAAGACGACAGTCAAAGTCCAATTAGGTTCCCCCAGCTTTGTTATACCCATTAAGGGAGGCTTGATAACGAGCATTATTTCTTTATTTGGTCCATTCTTGATCCATCTGAGTGCCCATGTGCCAGTATGGACCCTGCCGCTGAGTAGGGATGGGTTCCTCACTAACCAGCTCCTAATTCTCTCTTTTGAGTCCAACCACAGACAGAGAGAAATGATGATAGAAAAGCACACCCCGTGCGCCCTCTGTTTTAATAGGAGTGTGCTGTCAAGGGGGAGTGACAGGAGGAGGCCTTAAATAAATTAATGCTCCAACAATGTGTTGGGAATGGGAAAGGTAACATTTAATAAGCATGTTATTAGCATAATTAGTTAAGTCACTTGTCAATTAACTAGATTACCCAATAACTAAGTTGTCTCTTGAAGCAGCAGGCATTGTGGAAAAGCAGTCAGGGAAAATTTCTTGGAAAGGATGGCCTCCCCACCTAAGTGCACACAGGCGGTCCGACTGCAGCGTGCCTGCTGGCCTCAGGGCTCCAACCATGAGAATCTCAGTTTTCTTATTTGCTTTTAAGACACATCTTCTTTTTTCCCTTTCTTTTTAAATTCTTCCTCTTCTTTTCTCCCCTCCCTTTCTCCCTTCTCTCCCTCCCTTTTTCTTTCTTTTGTTTTTCATTCTTTCTTTCCATCTTTTTTTTTTTTTTTCTGTAGCTGATTCTACCATAGGTCAGAGGTCAGCAACTTTTTTCCTGCAGAGAGCCAGTGAGTAAATATTTTAGGGTTTGTGGGACAAGGGGCAAAATCAAAGACATTGTGCAGGTACTTACACAACAAGCAGGAAAATGTAATTTTTTTCCAACCATTTAAAATATGTTAAAATTATTCTTAGTTCGCTGGCTGCACAAAACAAGCTGTGGGCTGGATCTGACCCACTGGCTGTAATTTGCTGACCCCTGCTTTGGGTCATCATTAAGTTGTTAATTTCGTAAAGTAACATGATTACATTTATAATCCAGACGCTTCGAAAATCACAGGGCCTCCTCACCATGTTCATCCTTCATGCTCCCAACCAGAGTTCTAAGAACACACACTCTCCAAAAGACCCAGATTAGAATTCCAGCTTTGCCAAGAAATGTGCAACTTCAGGCAAGTTACTTAACCTCTCTGTGCTTCAACGGCACCATTTCCAAAATAGTAGCACCCTTCTCACAGGATCACTCTGAAGCTCAGAGTGAGTGTATAAGTAAAACACTCAGTACAGGGCCCAGCATATAGTCAGTGTCAAATTACTTTTATTACTTTGATAGCATAGGGAGTAGAAGCGGGGATACTTCCTACTGCAAAAAAAAAAAAAAAAAAAAAGAAAGAAAAAAGATAAGCAGAGTGCATGCATTCTCTGATCCCTGGAGATCCATTTGGTGGCAAACTTCATGCCAAAGGGAAGGGAGCTGGAGGGAGATAATCTTGGGCATTTTCCGAATGTGCTTATGCAAACAGGATGCCATAAATGTCTCTTTGGAGAAGGAACCCACCACTTTTGCCTGGTGATTTATTGGGACCCTCTGCTTTTGTTCAAATAGGTTTTCCTGCCTCAGCCCTTCAACGATTCTGCTGCAAGCCATGCCCCATGCAGCGCAAAGTCTGTCTCCGTGTCCTGCATAATATGCGATGTGAAGACGCGCTGTTAAAGAGGGTTCCTGTTTTGGTTTCCTCACTGGCACCGGGAGCGATGTGGAAGTCTCCAGAGGACTCACTTAGCATGCACACAAAACCGGAACCAGCGCAGAGCCTGGCGTGCGCAGCTCCAGAACTTTAAATGCCCCTGGCAGGGACTTCTCTCTTTCCTCTCCCGCTTTCTCTTGCTCCCTTTTGATGTTTCCTCTTTCTTTCAGCCTATCCTTGACAGTAAGTGCAATCACATCACACACAAGTTTCTTTGGAAAGCCCCCTTTTTAATGATCTGGCAGCCAGTAGACACTGAAAGGCCTTCCAGAAAAAATTTCAATCCCTCTTCCCACAGCTTCCGCAAGCCCCAGTGATAAATGACACCTCTCATTCTGTCACAGACAAGGAGCACAGACGGGGGACATCAGTGATGTATGGCTCACCAGAACAGGAAATCAACTTTTTTTTTCCCCCAAAAAAACCTAAAAGAGCTGACCAGGACATTGTCAGGGTCCTACTCCAAAGGCCTCGCCTAAGAGACAGTCTGAGAGACTGAAAAAGTTTTAGTTCAGGAAAAAAAAAAAAAAAGTAATAAAAGGCTGAGCTCAAATCCAGGAGAAATATGTATTTACGGAGAATTGGCATACAAGAAAGCTGCAGATTGCTTTGGCATTGTTTATTTCTTTGTGGTGCCCTGGATATTAGCCAGATTTTCACCTACATTAGTGATTTATGGAGGAAAAGGTTGAGCCTTGCTCTGTGAGATTTCTATTTTCCGTCTGGAGCCGCAGAAAAAAAAGTGAGTCAGGATTTGTTTGTCAAGCCTAAATTACCCCGTTTTACACTGCCCCCAACGAAAAGCAATAAAATTCCCAACGCCCCTCGAGGGATTCCCTCCACACAAAGATTGTCCCCTGAAGATTAACAGCCTTGCCTTTTTATGCTGATGGCAATCACAGCAAAGAACTGGAGGTGGCTTCTTTCTTTTTAACTGTATTTTTTCCTAGTTCGTTTCACACTCCTTCTCCCCCCACCTCTATGATCCATACATACTGAATTCAAAAACCCTTTTTTTCCCCCTTCTATTGAAAACCTCTGCACTTAGATCCACTTGGGGCTTCGATTTAAAAGGCAAACTTGGTCTCATCACCAAGTTGAATCTGAACACACACTGGGTGTCAGGTCTATACTAGATACAAAACAGGAAACGGAGCAATAGATGCCTAGACTCTTTCGGTGTGGAATTTCTCAACCTCAGCGCTATTGACATAGGGGTCAGATCATCCTCTGGGTGGGGGTGGGGGGCTGTCCTGTGCACTGAAGGATGTTTAACAGCGTCCCTGGCCTCCGTCCACTAGATGCCAGTATACCATTTCCCCCACCCTCCCCCACACTCTCTGCTTGGTTGTGACAATAAAAAAATGTCCCCAAACAATGCCAAATGTCTCCTGGGAAACAAAATTGCCCCTAGTTGAGAACCACTGTTCAAGAAGTTTGAAATCAAATCTCCAAAGGAAAATAACACTCATGGGATTTATGGGGAAGAACTGAAGTTGATGGGCAATTAAATACTAAATGCTATGACATAAAAAAAATATATAAGCGATAGGAATTTAGGGACTTGCCAAAAGGGACTTTCGTACTTCCCAGGTTTGTGCAAATGCCTCTATTTAAGCTGCATATCAAAAATAAAATCTTGCTGTTAGACACAGAGCCACCACTTATTTTGTGCATGTTTTGTGTATAGATATGCCTGAACTGAATACTGAAAGGCTATAGCACGTTTAAAAAAAGAGAGAGAGAAATCTTAGTTTCAGACAAATCATATTAAAATATTGAAATGGTGGGAGATGGCAACCAGCAATCAAAAATCTCTTCTCTTTTCCAATGATATTCAGAAATGATATAAAAAGTTTTGGTAATTAATAAATTATTATTTATTAAACAAAATTATTAAACCATTGTGAACACTGAAGGTTCTAAATTGGATTGAAGAAGACAGGACTAAAATTACATTTTTGTGTCTATGCCTTCTTTGTAGATGATAACACAAAAATGTTAATATACAAATCTCCTAAATCCTAAATAGGGTTTATACAGCTATGTTAAAAACATTCTTTGACCTACCCAATAAAACAGAGGATAAAAAGGAAGCTGAGCCCAATTTCTAGACACCGTATATAATATGTAAAGCTTTCAGCCATCAGGTATTGCCAACAGATATCAAAGGCAGTTTGGAAGATTCAGAAGGATTTAACCATGTAGAAAGACAATAATGGGAATAACAATGGAAAACAATACATATATTTTATATATATATATGTGTGTGTGTGTATATATATAAAGCTCAGCTATGATCACAAAGAATAAAAACAAAAAACATATAATTAATATATCAGACACAGAAAGCAACCTTAGCACAAAAATGGAAGGAGGAAAGACCTCAATGAATCAAGAAGAATTAGAGGCCATTGCAAAATGTAGCCATTTCCATCAATTAGAGAAAGTACCACAGATGCTTTGTAAATACCAACTGTTTAATCTGCAGAATTACAAGGTAAACAATTTCGGTTGGCATTACTGCTGTCAATACGGGCACTAAACCCCTTTCATCAGGATGTTAAAAATGAGAGTACCCTGTATCTCCCCACTCTCCCCACCTCCCTACGAACCAGCTGGTGGAATCTGTTCTTCATTGTACTGGATTCTATCTTGGTCAATTTAAGACAGACCGTCCTTTGTTCACACAACACCGCCTTGCCTATCAATGGGGATCCTAATAAAATTTTATGCTGTTGTAGGACTTTTCTGTCTCATCCTCACCTCCTGGTCTTGCATCATGTTGAGGGCAATTACACATTTATTTATTACACATCCCCAAATATAAAACCGTGAAAACTATACCAAAGACAGCAGCTTTTCAATCATCCATCAAGATATACCAGTTTCAAAAGACAATCCCTGCACCACATCCTGAAGGTCATTACTCACTCTCGAAAGCTCATTTCAAAGGCCTCCTTCATCTCTTGATGTCGTTAGATAGTGTGTGCGCCAAAGTGCTGCTTGGGGATCTCAATAACTCCACGTTCTCTCTCTCAGAGTATGATTAGTGGGAGGTGTGGGCACCAATTTAGGCTGTGTCTACACAATGCCAAAACAGCCCGTAGAGAAATGAAACTGTCCATCACACAATGGGAGGATTTAGCTACATGATGCAAACTGCATTGATTCATCTCCCCCCCCCCCACTGCATTGACTGATTATTTGAGTTCATTTTGAGTATCTCTGAGTGAATCTGCTTAACATGCTAGATTTGAAATGGACCACAGAGATGACCATCTGGCCGTGCTCAAACTCTGACCCCTTCGCATAGGCTAGTCTCCCTGGTCATCACGCTCTCGCCCAGCTCAACACATTGAGCACTTGGGTCTACCTTTTCCTGAAGCTTCAAGATCTCCTAGACATTTTAGTTTTGTGAGCCAAAATGTTTTTCCCACCTTTTGATACTTTGCTCAAGCTAGACAGTACTCCAAGCGCTTTATATGCTTTAATTATCTCATTCAATCATTACAACAGCCCCAGGAGGCAAGTGCCACTATTATCCACATTAGACTTCAATAGTGCCCTCTGCACGTCTCCTAGGCAAAGACCTCTCCCCACCAAGCATGCCTGCTCAATGCCTGCGCTTCTCTGGTTGAGGGCAATTGTCCACTCTGAGGGCGTGTGTGGCTTGCACACAAGGCAAGCTGGAAACGCTGGAAAGGAATGCCCCAGGAAGAAGCCCTGGGGCCATGGCAGATGGAGATCTGGTGGAGAACTATCCCAGCACCCTTGGCCCTCACCTAGAACAGCTCTGAAATGCGTGTACTACACCGGCTCCCAGGGTGCCCCGGCAGCCTCAAGCTCCAGGCAACCACCTGGGTGACTTACTGGATCACTCACTCTTTATTAATATCCGTCTCCTCCCTGCATTACTTCTCCACCCACCTCTTGGTGGTTCCTAGGATCAACAACCAAATAAAGTATTCGTACTCAAATTCTTGTTTCTGGGTTTCATTCTGGGGGAACACAAATGAAGACAGCACAGTTGTACAGATAAGAAAACAAAGGCAGAGGCATTGAACATCTTGCCCAGGGGCACAGAATTGCTGTTCTTTTCACATCAATACATGGAATTTCTATAGGGCCCTGGTCCTCCTCCAACTTACTTCCTTTAAAAGAAAGTGAAGCTGCTTATGACGGACCAACTGCTTCCAACGTGCCCTGGTCTGACGAACCGTGAGAGAAATCCCTCTTGGACTCATCTTAAGACCCAAGCATGAGGCTGCTGGAACCCTGGGATGACAGGCACTGTGACCCTTTATTTGTCTCCCTTCGTGCTTTGTCCCTCAGGACGCTCAGGCCTGAATTTTTGCTCCAATTTTAGTTGCACACATTTCTGTGAAATTACATTTCTCCTAAATTTAATTTTATTGTTTTAACAATATTTAATTTTGCTATTGTTTCTTCTCTCATCTTCCTTTTTAAATCATTATAACCTGTGTGAATTATTGTACCTTGACTCAGTTCTTTTAGGGGAAAGTTTTGTAATACTTCTGATATCATATGTGTAACATATTATATGAGAAATGATCATATATAATAAATATTATAACATATTGCAATTATAATGCATAATAAATATTATATATGTAAGTTTTAATCTATCTGTTAAACATTACACCATTTAGTACCAGAGATCTTGAGTCAATGTGTTTATCCATAGAACCTCACAGTATGGGCATCATAGCATTATATTTGGAGCACAGCTTGAGAGGCAGACTCTGTGAAGTCAAATCTCAGCTCCATGAATTATGAGTCATTAGGTAGCTTACTTAACATCTCTGTGCCTCAGTTTCCTCACTAGTACAACAAGTAATAGTAACATTCAGGGCCATTGCAGGATTAAAGGAGTTAAAATGTATACAGTGATGAATTACAAGAGTAACTGGCATGCAGTAAACATTATAGTGTTAGCTGTTATCATTACAAAGCAACTCTAAATCAAGATTATTACAATTATTTCTATGAAGAGTATGTTTGTCAGGGGCATTGGCAGTTGGTCCCACAGAATATTAAAGCCAAGTTTACAGTCCAGCGGTCAGCTATAAAGGGTCCCCTAAACTTTTCTGAAGTTTCCACATAGGAAACTGTGAATATCAGATTTCAGTAAACATGGAAGATTCCGGGTGAGGAATCAGCCCCTTGTTGAAGCCTGTGACAGGCTGTGAGTAAATACCTCGTGTGCCTTCCTTCCCATAGGGCCTTAATAAATTCTGGCTTAAATGGTAGATGTGTTTTCAATTCTAATAGTATTCACATATGCCTCATCTGGTAAATAGCACTTGTGCAAAAAAGTGCATTGGGGAGAAAAGCCCCAAACACTTGTCTTCAAATTTGCAAAGCCGTGGGTCACGTCAGCCCCCGATGGAGGAAACGTTCCCAATGCGATCTGACACAATTCAAATACGATGCGACAAGACACCAGCGAGTAAGCAAAAAGAACACTCTATTTTTGGCCCAAGTGTTCATTATCATCTTAGATGCAAACGGCACTGATTTGTGATAGTATTAAGTGGAGCAATTCTTTTTTTCATCCTGTTACTGCTATTGGTTTCTAGATGTGTTCGGAGAACTTCTCAATGGCCAGGCCTCTCTGGAGTTTTCTGAATTTTACTCTTTGGGAAGCACTCCCTGACAGGTTTAGCACAGAGGCTGCCCACGAACAGCAACTCTTCAGAATGAAATTAAAGCATCAGACAAGGCAGGAGGCTGTTTTGCACCTGATGGGGACATTCCAGCATTTGTTTTAATGATGCCTGGCTCTATTCCTCCTTCTTCCGGTGACAAGACTCCAGTTTAATTCTAGAGCAGCCTCCCCCTTGGTCTTAATTCCTGTGGTTCAGGTGGGGAGCACCATGTGACTCAGAGCTAGCCAATCAGAACATATCTTACCGCTGACCATAGTGATTGGTTAAAGAGGGGCCATGTGACCTGATCAGGCCCAATGAGACTGAACTAGCCATCACCCCTTCCTTCCCCCCTCCCCCACCGCATTTGGAAGAGAAGCTCGTGTTCTTTTCTGCTTTGTCTGAATCTGGAAGCCTCGTGGAGCTTCTCAGGCCACCGCAGGAATTCTGAGGATGAAGGTAATACAGAGAAAGGCAAACACTCCGAAGAGAGTGGAATGGAGTTTATTTCATCCCTTGGACCAGACTAGGCCTGTGCAATTCAATCACGTGAGCCAAATATCTTTCTTTTTTTTTTTTTTTTTTTTTTTTTTCTTAAGCCATTTGAGGTGAGTTTTCCGTCACTGGCAACAAAGGGAAAAAAAAAAAAAGTCCAGATTCATGGATGGCATTGAAAAGTCCACGGCTACAAAAGATGAGTGTGGTCTTTAAAACTTGCAAGCAGACCCCCTTCCCACCACATCCACTTTTTGCAGCCCAGAGACGGAGATGAACCTGGTGCCCGGTGGCTGTCGTGAGAGGTGCCACCTCGTAGTTCGGCTCCCGTCAACACTCCTTCCTGGTGTTGGAGGCGCTGTGGCTTGCTGAGCCCTTAGCTCCTATCAGCAGGAACACTTCATCACCCTGACATGCTGATGCGCTAAATGAGTAAGTGCGAAGCACGGCGGGGTCACCCAGAAGTTAACTGGAGGGATTATAAGGGACGGCAGACACACTTGAGCGCGGAGGGCCCTGATAGGTGCAGAAAACGCAGCAAATGGTGCTCAGGCCTGGCGCCCCTCGGCCGCACACCCCCTTGCAGCCCTGACAGCCGAGTTCTAAACAGTTAAATATGAAACTGTCAACAAGGCCCTGTCTTAATAACCAAACTTGAGGCCTTTTATCCCGGAAGATTTATGAAGTAATTTTAAAGAGATCCAAGCAAACATCTGTCAATAAATTGAATGCCAGCTACAGGATTTACAAGCAAGACAAGAATTTCTCATTAAGTGCACATTAACACGGTGGGGATCATAAATAGAAGGAGGCCCGGATGCGAGCCTCTCTAGCTGTCATTAAAACACTATCTAAGAACTAATGAGGAAGAGATGGAAGGGTACTAATGACGCCTCGGGCTCCCAACCTTCGCCAGCCGAAAAGCGCCGCGCGGAGTCAGACGACTCCGGGGAGGCGGGGAGCTGGCCAGGTGGCTCCTGGCAGCTCGCTCAGCTTTCTGCTCAGGGGCTGCGGGTCCCCCTCTACCACGGGGGCATCGGAATTAAGCTCCCAGAACTCCCATGACGGTTTAATTTTAAATGATCCCAAACACACACACTCAACAAATATTCCCATTCCACCTGCTTCATGCAGGGTGCCGTGCTAAATAACGTCCCTGGTGCAAGGAGGAACGTTTGGAAACTTCTCTTTGGCTGAAACTGCCTTTGACAGGCAGAGATAAGTCTTCACTGCAGGTAGATGTGGCAAACAAAAGGGGGTCGGGGAAAGGTCTTGAAGGTCCCGTTGTTCCACACCCTCCCCCAACTCACCCCCTTCCCTGGGCTAAGTCTTCCCAGCATGCTTTGCCCTCATGGCTGTCTTTATACCCCGAGTTATTTACAGATCAGAGCCACCAACAGTAGAAAATCAGGGGCGTTGACTAGACCGGAAACCTACAAAGGTCATTGGGAAGCCAGTTTGGGTCATGATCAGTCTGGTTGGTGCCTGGAAAAGTGAGGGGATGTTGCTGGGGTGGTCAGAATGTGGAATTAAACCAGGAAGCTACTCACTTTGTGACGGAGGTCAAAGTCACTCTTTATCTTTTGGTTTTATTCAGAACACCTGTATCATAATATATCATTATATTAACATATTACAATATAAGATAACATTATATTATATTGATACAGGTTATCAATATACCTCTATATGTATTGTTCCTTTTTTCTTACGTCCCCACTTGAGTTAACTCTTTATGAAGGCAAGAGCTGCTGCTCTTCCGCTCAGCACTGTGCCCACAGAGCCTAGAACAGTACCTGGCATAGAGTAGGCATTCAATAAATATTTACTCTATGAATAAATCAACAAATGAGTGAAAGATCAACTAACAACCCTCCAATCCAGCTAGGTCAAAATATGGCCAAATAAAAAAGTACATGGTTGAGTGAAAATGAAGAGGATACAAGCAGATAATTTTTGTAATTTTCCTAAAAATTTTCAAATGCTGACAAATATGAAAAAACAAAACAAAACCTTCTGAGGGTACCTAAAGCCAGTAGGTAATATTTGGTGTGAATCCAAGTGATTAGGTTGGACATAAAATTATCAAAGGAACCAAAAAAAAAAAAAAAAAAGACCAAGTTTTGCACATGACATGCATTGTCATTAGGAATGTAAATGTAATGATAAATTATCGTAAATTATAGTAATGCTTTTGAGGCCTGGCCACGTGCTAGCCACTCTACTACGTCCTTTATCTGACACTAAAGATTGCATTTTTGATCACTATACACTTGCATGTACAATTGAAGGCAAGAATCTGGCCAGGTGCACAGAATTAGATTGATTTGTGTTAAATGGATGAGAATTCAGGAAAAGAAAGGAAATCAGAAAGGCAAAAAGTGCCAATGCAGGGGAGGACAGAATGGGAAATCTTGTCTAAAGGAAAGCCTTTGCTTTGACGGGGCCTCCCCCAGAAGTGGGCAACCTGGCTTTCTCAGCCCACCTTGCAGTCTGTCTGCAAAGAAGAATGGAAGCAATCTGTCGACCAAATAGAAAGCGTATTCAGATGCCATTTATTCAAGAAATACCAAGTACTACTATGTGCCAGGCTCTGTCTGAGGGGTGGGTGCGGCATTGAACAAAATACACTCAGTCTCTGCTCTAGTGAAGCCAGGAGCCTGGGAGGAGAGACGTGGAGAGCAAGCAGTTAAAGTAAGTCGTATGTGTGCACGAGGACGCATCTGTGCTGCTGTGTCACCGTTTCTAAGGGTAAATGTTTCAGAGTAATTTAAGGAAGAAAAGATAGTTACAGCTAAGTAGCTTGAGAAACACTGTCAGAACAACTTTTTGAGACCCACTTAGCAGGGAAGATGGTGCATCGTGATTACTTTCTTTTGGCAGATGAGTTGCGTGTGAGACCTCACTCTCTGGCTGACACCCTCCCATTGAAGAAAAAAGCTGCCTTGATTCACTTAGCTATTTATTTCTTCGTTTGTTCAACAAAGACGTGAGCTCTTTTCTATGCACTAAGCCCACCATTGGCCAATGGAGACACAGAGATTAAGGTACAGCTTTGTGGGTTCATCAGTTCTAGGGGTGGAAAAGATACTCAAATAGCCAGAATACTGAATGTTGAAAGTAGCTGTACAGCAGAGCATAGGAACGCAGGCCTGGTGAATTCTACCTGAGGAAGTCAGAGAAGAGTTCACAGAGATTGGTACATCTGCACTGGGTTTTGAAGGATGTTTAGAAGTCCGCTAGGAAGAAAAATACAACCTAGATAAAGGGAACAATATTTTGAGGGGTGAAAGGTGGAAGTACACACATATGGAAGCTTTAATATGGTAGGAAAACTGCAAAGTATTTGATGTGAGTAAAAGCAAAAAGGAAGTTCTTGTTGAAGAAAGCTGGTAGAGGGGGACGGGCAGGCACGAAGGCTGCTTTTTATGTTTGGGGGAACCGATACAGGAGGTATCTTGAATGAAGGGTTGAGGGGTTTGGACTTTGTATCTCTGCCAGTATTGTCCAAGCTTCAGTCATTTTTTTTGACTAGCCATAGCTAGCCACTGACTTAGGAATTTGTTTTTTTAAGCAACCCACTTAAAAAACACATTTGATTAAATTTATTTAAAAGGATAAGTCAACATCATGAATGGAAAATCAGGCTCACTATAAAAAAGATACAACTATAAAAATAAACATATAATTATTTAAATAAAAGATATTCATTTTTATATTTTCCCCAAATCATCTCATACGTTTTCGGAAACGTTGATTGGAACTCTGGGGCTCACAGTATACACCACAGTATACACGATCAGATGAGCACTGTGCTCTACATGATATTTCTGTTGCCAATAAGAAGAACAAATTAGAGAGGCTGGAAGCAGAGAGCAGTCAGGAGGTGAGGATATTAATGCATTGGCAAGGTGATGAAGCCTTGGATGAAGCAGTGGTGCTGGGGGTAAAGAGGGACCCGTTTGAGAGCCATTTCAGAGGTTGACCAAACAGGATTTAGTGGCAGATTAGATGGGGGGGGGGGGAGGGATGATGGCAGTTGTGACGGGCTAGACATGGCTCCTTAATGGAGGGGCAGTTCCTGACAGCCATTTACAAAGTGATTCCATTTATATCAGAGTCATTCGCAGAAGCTTAGAATCTTGAGCTCTCCAAGGCATAAAACACAGTTATGTAAGCTCCGGGAGCTGAATTCTTGATGACAGAGCCAGCAAGATCCTTCCTGAGGAAAACTATTTACTCGATATACAGTGTTTAAGATGGGGGAAAAAAAAAGAAACATGACTATGTATCCATCTGCCTGCTCATCTGCAGATGCTGCATAGCTAATGGAAGGAGACTGTCTGCTAGCACATCTCCCTGTATTTTGTGAAGCTAATTCTTTGATTTTTAGCTACTGAAGTGTTATTATCAATGATAAAAGCAACAAATAATCACCAAAACATAACTACCGTGAGGAACTGAAGTAGGTAATTGGTTCACTTCACGTATTTTAATTTTTCAGAACCCCAAGCCCCATCCCCACACACATGGTGGTGTGGGACAGGCATATGGGGAGAGAGGTCCCCATACACACCCCCGACCCCCATGAATAACCTCTTCCTGAGATTATTAATCAGTTTCACCAGATCATCTCTTTTCTTCATTTTGCTTCTGTACGTAAGATCTGAATATTTCACTTAACAAGAAAGATAGGGAAGGGGGGAGATCCCAGCAGTCATTTGAATCCGTTAGAAAGAAGAAAAATCAGGGAAAAAATTCCAAACATCTTTTTCTTCCTTTTCCTCCCTCGGTAGATTTTTTTTTTTAATGTAATGGTGTTACATGATGC
The DNA here is from genome assembly GCF_009834535.1 of Camelus ferus. Taxonomy (NCBI): domain Eukaryota; kingdom Metazoa; phylum Chordata; class Mammalia; order Artiodactyla; family Camelidae; genus Camelus; species Camelus ferus. Next base: position 7,786,146 of record NC_045714.1, on the reverse strand, counting down.
CTTTCTTAGGGTAAAGCAATTTGCATCACTTTAAGGAGTAAAAGGAAACTATAATACCAAGTTTATTTAAACTACTGAGAGAGAAGGGATTTGAAACTCTATCTAAAACCAGGAGAAGCACAAACAGCTGGAAAGTTCTAGTGTTTAGGGGTGGGGGATGGAGGTTGGGTAGACAGTGGCTTTGGAGACCACAGCAGGACCACCTGCTTTGGGTGTTACCTTAAGAGGACCTTCAGGTTCCTTCCCCATAAAGCAGGGGTAGGAGTGCCTGCTGCTACGGTTTCAGGAAAGTTGATGAGGTGTTGGGTGTGAGTGTCCTGTTCAGTGCCTGGCACGTAGCAGGCAGCCAGTAAATGGTGGAAAGAGCTGTGGTTTTTATTACTCCTGGGAGTTCACCTGCCATTTACGCTCAAACTAATTTAAAACTCCCCTCGTGACTAGCTCTCCTATCCCTTGATTTTCTCAATACATTAATTTGGTAAATTTATGCACTACATAAACTGTCTATCGAAACCTGAAGTACTAGCAATGGTATCATAAAACAAACATTCTCAACTAGCACCATTTCAAAGTCTTCATTCTTGGGAGAACGGATCAACAAATTGTACATCCATATAATGGAACACTCCTGAGCATTAAAAAGGACCGATCTGATACGTGTGAAAACTAGCATGGATCACAAAGGCATTATGTATGAAAGAAGCCAGTCCCACAGTAGGTTAAGGTTAATTACTGTAGAATTTCATCTTTGTGCATTATCAGAAAGACAAAATATAGTGAAGGAGAGCAGCTGGGGGTGGGTAGCAGGGAGGAGGGAAGTGTGAGCGCAGAGGGAAGGAGGAGGAAGTTCTTTGGAGTGATGGAACTGTTCCCTGTGCTGACTGTTGTGGTCATAATACAAATCTATACATGAATTAAAATTCATAGAATTATACGCCACCAGAGAAAGTCAATTTTACCATATGATAATTTCAAAAGTAAAATTAAAAACATCCAGACACAAAGTCATCATTCTCGGAAGATGCATTCCATTTTAGGCACAAGTCAAAAACAAAAACAAGAGCAAGAAACAGCGCTACAACTCCTCTGTGTGTGTGTGTGTGTGTGTGTGAGAGAACCAGAGAAAGAAAGAGAGTGCAGATATCACATATAAATTATATGAGCTTGGAGTTAAGTGTGAAGCTCGCTTCCAGGTAATTTACTTGGATTATGTGTCCAGGGCCGGTACGGAAAGTACAGTGAGCCTGGGATGGGGCCAGGGATGTGGGAGTCAAGCATAAAAAGAGGGAAAAGATGACTAATTAGAATTTAAAAGCAGCAACTACACTATGATCCTATTTATGTAAAATTATGCATATATGCAGATTCATGAAGACATCGAATTGCATATACTGCTATGTGGCTATAGAATTTTAAGTGTGGCCATGCTATAGCGTTAAGTAGGAAAAGCATGTTTTGAAGGAATTTGCAGAGGGTGCAGCTCATTCAGCAAATACAGACAGATGAGTTGAAAACTTTGAGATAAATCAGCTCTTCCCTTTAGAAATTCCCAGATCCCCGTATTTCAGTCTGTAAGCAGAAAAAAGCAAAGTGTCGAATTGCCAGAGAATTTACTGGCACGCAGCGCTCCAGGTAAAATGAACACTGGATATACCGCAGAGTCAGAAAAAAAATACTCTTTGATACAAAACCTTTCAATTTAATATCTCAACATGGTTTGCTAACATTAATTGGCTCATCCACCCAAATACTCCTTGTGGACAATTTCAAAGAAGGAAAAATTTGCTCCATTTTCCAGGTAGAGATGAGGACAGCAGCCCAGTGTCCTCGTTGCGGGTGTGCCTGGGGTTTACTGAGCACTTCTTTACGCGCCATCTCACCCTGTTCACATATTGGCCTGGCCTGTGAATCATGCCCACTTTACAGGCAGGAAAAGCGAGGCTCACAGGAGGCGATGACTGACCTTTCACATGAGTAGAATGTCTTAGTTTTTCAAGGTATTTTCATGGGTGTCTCTGCACCAGATAGTATCAAGGACTTGTTCATGAAACATGTGGCCTACATTTTTAAGAAGAATGGAAACAAATCTATCAAGAATGCAAGGACAGCATTCTTATAAAAGATCCTACTAGGACAGGCTGTTCAAATCTGCTTGTTCTAGAAGACAAAGGGTTAGGCTAAACAGACCTTTTGGTCCCGAATATACCCCATAGTCAGTGTCAGGAATGTTGATAAGGATAAATCAAGAACACAGAGCATTACTGGCCTTGAAACCATGGAGTCTACAAAATTAGGACAGTCTTCTCAATACTATATTTGGTGATGTGATAGGGTTTATTGGAATGACTGGATGTTCAGTTGATTTTTAGTGGTTTAGCTCAGAACACTGACTATCATAGAACTCAGTATAAATAACAATGTACACAGACAAAGAAAACAAACTTACCGTCACCGGGTGGGGAAGGGGTGGGAAGGGATAAATTGGGAGTTCAAGATTTGCAGATACTAACTACTATATATAAAATAAATAAACAACAAGCTCATACTGTATAGAGAACTATATTCAATATCTTCTAATAACTTATGGTGAAAAGAATATGAAAACAAATATATGTATGTTCATGTATGACTGAAGCATTATGCTGTACAGCAGAAATTGACACAACATTGTAAACTAACTATACTTCAATTTTATATATATATATATATATATATATATATATATATATATATACCGTAAAAAGTAAAAATACACATTTTTTATAGCGCTACCCATTCAAGCTCTGTGTTCAGGATGTAACTCCCTGCCCTCTTGTGTTACCTGGCTCTACAACAGTCTGATTTTCTTTTAATAGAAGTCAGTGTTACATTTTCTCCCCCTGGGGCAAGGATGTGTCTACCAGTGTTACATTTTCTACCCTGGGGGCAAGTGATGAGCACGAGGAAGAGACACAGGTTGTGCACGAGGAAGAGACACAGGTTGGGGAGACACTGGATGGAGCTGGCTCAAACCGGGTATATTAGCCTGTGGCTGTCCACGTGGCACTGAGCTGTGAGGAAAATGAGATTAATTACAGGAAGCAGAGACACATCAAAGGCAAGGAAGTAGCTGATCAGAGCTTCTGGCTGAAGGAACCAAGTTGAGAAACAAATGGGGGTCATGTCAAAGTCAACAGTGATGAAGGTCAGCACAGTGAGGTGAAGCCCAGCTGGAAAGGGGGGCCCGAAGGGCTCAAAGGGTAGGAATTGGTCAAGGAATTGTGGGGCTAGACTCACACCCTGGAGGGAAGCAGAAGGCCAGAAAAATGATGCAATGAACGACAGAAAAACGATAGATTGTGTTTCTGTAACAATTAAAGGCTAGCAGGGGCAGGGGGAGAGAGGAAGAAGAGAGGGGAATAGAGAGATCCACAAATGAAAAGTGGAAGACGAGGGGTGGAAAGAGAAAGGAGGAAGATGGAAGGCAGGGAATGAAGGAAACAAGGAGTCAAAAATAAAGGTTAAATGGATTTCAGAGGTAAACTGGAGTGAACATCAAATCTTGATAAATATTTTACGTCAGGACAAGCTAATTAAACATGAATTCTGTACATAAGTAATTTACTATTTAGTGGATTTGCTTAAATCACACTGGGCTTGGTGCAAGATGATAAAGTGTCATAATATGGACACCGTAAGCAAGATGAGGCAGGTCTTGTCATGTGGATATGGCACTAGGGAGGGGAGCAGAGAGCAACAGAGAACAGAGAGGAGTAGGAATAGTAAACAGAGGTAGATCAAATGGAGAGACATGGAGGGGGGCCCCGGTTTTCCAAGATTAGAGTGTAGGGAGGAGAATTCTTTCACTTGAGGATCTCAAAACCTAATGAGGGGTAAAAAGGATGGTAGTGGGTTGGGAGGGGGATTCAGGTATTTTGGAGACAAATAAGGCTTGTCTTCAATTCTGTGGTAGTGAGGGAAGCCTCTCTCAGAATCCAGAACACTGACAGCAAGACAGGAAGACGCTCAAGAGAAGGCTATGCCAGTGACGTTAAGTCATGAGAGTAAGAGAGCAGTTGTCACCCAGGTGTGAGTCATCATCCCGTTCTCCAAAAAGGGGGAGAAGACTGAGGCCGGAGACCAGGACAAGGGTGCCTTCCTCTCAGGAAGGCTGCTACTCCCTGCCCCTGCTACCTCGTGCATGTTCACCCTTCATTTGTTCTCATTCTCTCTGCCTCCCTCTGGCCTCCTCTTTCCTTTTACTTTCCCTCCCCATCTCGCCCAATTTCTCAACCTCACTTCTACCCTCTCCCTTTCTCTCTCAGTAGGGAACACAGCCTGCTTCGCTTTCACAATGCAGGGATCTGCAGCCGGCCCCTGGAAGACAAAGTTGCCAGTGTGGTTTCTTTTTCCTCCTTCTTCTTCTTTCAGGGTCATTAAGTGCCAATGGGCGAAGAGTAACGGGTTAAAATGCAACTCCAATTAAAGTCCTTGGATGTCACCACGCACTAACGTCAACGTATTGCTTTAGCAGCTGCAAATTACTAGAGAAAGGAAAGTTGGTTTGTGTGTGTGTGTGTCTCTTTTCTTTTCCAAAATCCAGAAGCCTAAAGAGACTTCTTAAAAACTCACTGCAGAAAGCCTGAAGCAAGAACACAGAGCGTGGGAAAGCACGGACTAGGCAGATGTGAAGCTAGGAGGTTGGTTTTCCCCCAACTTTCACAGCTGGGAAGCCAGCGCTCATGATGGGCTGGATTTGATGGGGGACTCATCAGAGGACCCGGATGCTCAGCTTTTAACTTATTTTTGCAAAGCAGGTATTTTTTGCAAAAAAGAATTAGAGAATGGCCTCCAGCTAAATTGCTGGGAGTCCCTGAAGAGCAAACCCTCCGAGGGGAGAATCACTGAAGAAGAAAATGAAGATGACAAGGCTGTTGCTTCTTAATAAACATGATCACATTTGCAGCATGCATTATTTATTACTTTTCTTTCACTGATTTATTGTCCTAAAACATGTAATCTAATATGGAGAGGAGCACACACATGCCTGCACAGATGTCCTGGTGTCTTCCTTGTGTTTCACAAGACACAAAACACATAGCGACCCCAAACGTTCAGGAGGTCTCTTTTCGATGTGGTTTATGAGTAAACTGCTTCTCATCTCCTTGTTTTTCTTCTTTGCAAGATGCATAAATAGAATAAAGTCATTACCAATGAAAGTGATAACATTAGTCATTAGCATCACCTCTATGTAGGGGGCTTAATACATGATGTTACTGATCCCGCAGAAGAAAAGACTATTTCCCCCATTTTGGATGCAGGGAAGTGGAGGCTCAGAGAGTTTAAGTGACTTGCTGGAAGTCACACAGCTAGAAAGTGCTGAGCTGGGATTAGAACCTGGGTGTCTGGCTACTAAAATCATGTTTTAATTGGAAAATCACACGGTCTTCGAGCAACATGGCAAAAAATTGACGAGGATAGTGCTTATATGTGAAGCAGTTTACTCTGAGTCTGGACCTGAGATCTCCACCAGCCGCCCACTCTTCAACATCTGAGTCCCTCTGAAATTAGTCAACACCATGACTTTAAAAAGAAAACAAAAAAGGAACCTCTGGCTCTGCCTGTACCTTGCCCTATAACTTTTTTTTCTTTTCAGATTTTCTTTCAGCTCTATGGAGACATAGTTCACATACAATACACATAACCACTCCTTGAGGCTTCCATGGACTCAAATTCCCAGCATCTAGTGTTAAGAAATTAATAACCACCATTAATAAGTAAACACACGAGCCACTATCAATGGTGATACAGAGTGAACCAGTCTTTTTTCCTTTTTTTGCTCCTGCTGGGAGTTAACAAGAAACAGGACTATGCATCTCTAAAAAATGCTTTTTGTCGGCCCCCCTTCCCAGAAGGAAATGAGGGTAAAGTTAGCACAGAGATTTTCTGAAACTGTTGACGTGGGGTTGGTAACACAACATGTCGAGGAGAACCTGGTGAGTCAGGTCAGGGATTTGTGCTGAAAAGCAAAAGGCAAGCAGAGAGGCACCGGGAGCCAGAGCTGGGTGTAGGGGGATGGTGAGAGCACAGGCATGCTGTGCTGGGTAGACTAAGGGCAAAACAGGGACCTAAATGCTGACCTTTACTCGTGTGTGTGTGTGTGTGTGTGTGTGTGTGTGTGTCTGTGTGTCTGTGTGTGTGTGTGTGTTTCTGTGTGTGTGCACACATTTCCTGATTATAAGAATAAATTACATTCCATGTAGAAAATGAGGAAGTGATAAAAAATATCAAGAAAAAGATCTATGCTGAATATCTATAAATTCTATCATGATAATATAACAATATCCATAATACTATATCACCTTTATCACTATATTTATCTATACTTACGTCTATCTGCAGATATACTATAGCTATAAATAAATAGATTACAGGATCCTAATGTAAATATTGTTTTATAATCTCCCTTTTATTCACCCCACTGAGTATACTGGGGACCTTTTGCTTTATGAACATAGATTTTTAACGGTGGGCGATAATCCACTGTGTAGGATTATCATTTTTAAAAATAGCCAACCTCTTATTAAGTTACATTGCAGTTCTTTCTAATTTCTCCCTGTAGTTTAAATACTTCATTGGATATAACCTGACACATATCTTGGTGTGGATATCCTACTAAATTCCTAGAAATGGAATTACTCTGTCATGGGCCACGTTCACTTCAGAGGCATTTGACATGTTACCAGAATGTTCTCCAGGGAGTGTTACCAACTTGGACCTCCTCCTGTGTCACATAAAAGTTCTCATGCTCATCTCTCTTCAATACCCCAATACTAGATATTGCCATCAAAAATACATTAATTATTTGATAGCCAAAATAATAATAGTAATAGTATGTGATAATAAAGGTACTTTGTGCTTTAACTTGCATTTCTTCGGTAACTAAACTGAATATATTAATATACACATGCCAACGTTTTATAGCAATCTACTATCTTAAAATGTAAACAAAAACAAAGAAACAATAGTAGCAACAAATATGAACTCCAGTGGCCCTGGGGGACAAAGCCAGAACTGGAGAAGAGAACAAACAAGGAAACCAAGGCAGAAGTGGAGTGGGTGGTTGATACTAAAATCATACTGTCTTTCTAACAGTCAACACATGTTAACCCCTACGAGCTTAGCTATTAGGAAATGTGTCCTAAACAGGGTTGAGACAATTTCTTTCAATAGAATGTGGTTCCCTTAAGATCTATGTCTCTTTTCCCCTCCCCTATGTAATTTAGGGAGGTGATGCAATTCTTTTTCCATACAGGAGAAACGTACATTTTCTTCAGGGCCACGATGAATCAGACTCAAGATGAAATTCACTGTCTGGGTTACCAACAACAAAGTTTCAGGAATGAAGCCAGGTGACCAGCCAGAAAATAGCCACAACAACATGGCATAAAAATAACACGCACTTGCAGATCAAAGAACAGAAACCTTAGTGGAAAGTCTTCTTTCCTCCTTCGCATGATCGTGAATAAGTTGCACCCCTTCATTCTGAGGCAGTGGGGCGGCCTGGTTCATCTCGGGGCCTTGGGGTCAGCCAAGGCCAGGGTTAGATCTTGTCTGTCTGTCTGTCTGTCTGTCTGTCTGTCTCTCCCCTGACTCGCTCTGGCATTCCCTCCTTACTTTGTTTCAGCAAATAATTATTCAACCAACCTCTCAGCTGTATACTGGAGATACATTCAGGACCAAGACAGAACATCCTTGGAAAAGCTCAGGGTGCAATTTCTCTCTTCACCTCACCTCTTCTTCCTGATGGGTCTCTCAGATTTCAGCTTCAGCTACACGTACGGCAGGGATCCGGGGAGCCTCGTTTGGATTCTCGGGGTTCTTGTCAAATAGCAGCAAATGACGGCGCCAGACTCTATTGTCTGCAGACTTCCAGCTTTGACCGTATTTTACTTTTCCGTAAAATATGCTATTTGGTTTCGAGATCTGCTGCTGTCCACCAAAAATACAACTCTGTTACTAACCCTGCCAGCTCCTGAATGATACCTTTGTGGACACTAAAAACAATTTAATGGCATGTCACAATAGCAATTCACTCTGTTAATAGCCCCGCTCAATAATACTATATTGCATAAACCTCCTCCAGTCGTCTGACAAATAATTCACCTTTATTCACTCCACAGTAAGCTCCATTTCACTAACAAATATATTTCTCCCCAAACCTACAAATATTCAGCATCTCAGTCCTGTGACAATAGCTATTTTTTGGGGGGATGAGGTCAGTGGTATCAGATTTCCATTACCTCTCGATGGCTTAGTCCCAGTGACAATCTTTTTCCATGTAGGGCATCAAATTAGAAGACAACACAGTTTCTGATTTCCTGCTCACATACCAGTGGACGAACACTTCACAATTACCCAGGCACAGGAAGCCTTTGCTGTCTTTGTGGACACTGGTGCTGCCAAACCTGATCTCTGGGTGTGCCCTGGATGATCAAGATCCCGGAAACATTCACCTCCATGAGAACGAGTGTTCATCACATTTGTCATTGCTTTAAAATGTCTCCTCTGGTGGCAGTGGGCACCAGGGTTCTTGACCTGGGAACCCACGGACTTAAAGGCTCTATAAGTTTAGGCACTTCATGAACGTGCATTTAAAAAAAAATTCACTTTCACTAAACTTTACCTAAAATGGAGCGATTTCTTCAGTTATAAATGCAGGCGCCCGACCACAGAACCTGTGGCTTCAGCACTGGCACACATCACAGACACCTTCATCTCCTATTACAGGTGTTGCAGAGACACTGAAATGTCACTGACACTTATTACTGCTTCAAAATTATAGTAGTTACTAGGGCACTTGATAAAAAATGTTACCTAATGTGTTAGTAAAGAAGTACATTGTATAACTGCATTCAAACCCGCTTCTCAAAAAAATATTTTGATAACTGCGTTTCTATATAATTGGGGTAATCTTTTATATTTTTATCTTATGCACTTAAAAACAGTATTCTGATAAGGGGCCATGGGCTTCCCCAGATCACCAGGGGGCCAGACGGTAGAATAAAACAGTTAAGAACCAGTTCTCTGCAGGACATGTGGTGGGAAAGAGCACACGACTGGAAGTCAGGCACACTCAGGCTCAAATCTGGATTATTCAATGGTAATAATGACACAATAGGCACCTCTAAAGTACTTGCCCCGTGCTAGGCATTGTTCTAAACACCTTCCATGTGTTAAAGTCATTTACTCTTCCTAACTATCCTGGGAGATGTGTCCTTTTATTATCCTTTACTTTACAAAATAGGAGCCCGAGGCTCAGAGATGTTAAGTCACAAATCCAAGATCACTCAGCAGGTGAGCTGGACAGATGAGGTCCAAACCCAGAAGGATCCGCTCTTCATCCCCCTCCTCTACTGCCTCTCACATTAGTAACAGAAGAAACAAGTGCTCCATGTGCAATATCCATCTACTTCTCAAAACACCCTTATTAGCTACTTACTATAATTATTACTGTAATTTTTTTAGATGAGAGAACTGAGACTAGAGACGTTGGATAAATTGTCCAAAACAATACAGCTTGGAAGCAATGGCATAGCAATGCCAAATCCAGTGCACCGCTTGTTTTTGTGAATAAAGTTTTATCGGCACACAGCCACGCCCATTTGTAAATGCGTTGCTATGGCTGCTTTTGTGCCACAGTGGCAGAGTTGAGTGGTTGCTGCGGAGACCAAGTGGCCTGCAAAGGCCTAAAATATTTACTGTCTAGCCCTTTACAAAATTTGCAGATTCTGCTGTTAACCATCATAGGCTAAGCCAACTCCTGTCTGTGCCTGTCACTTACTGGCTGCAGCATGGCCCTGGGGAAGGAAGTCACCTAAGCCCTCAGTGTCTTGAGCTGTAAAATGGGCTCATAGTGGTATCACAGTCTTTGTGAAGTGCATGGAGGCAGTTATAGCACAGCTCCTGGCAAAGGTTCAGGAAATTTTGGTGGCTGTTATTATGCATGTTATTTTCATTTGAATCACAATATATTCTAAAAAGTTTAACAGTCCATCAAGTCAAGCTGGCAATTTCTGGTCATGTTAACCCACAGAAGAAACTGATTCTGATGTTGGGTTTTCATTTCATAATCCAAAAAGGTAATTTGCCTCTCGGATTAGGACAACACTGTCCTCTTAAACAAACCAATTACTGATCAATACTTAGCCCTTCCAGAGACATCAGCACCTCTCAACCAGTTCTTTCATTATGAATAAAATTCAGCCCCCAAATGGATTCAAGGGACAGGAATTAAACCTGGGTCACAAATCACCCAAGACATAGGAGCCTCGTGGCAAATGAGCACAGGGGTTCAAACCCATGGAGTAAAGGACAGAATCAAGTAAAAGAAATCCCTGATCGGTGGGGAAGAGGCCAGCCCAGGGAAGACAGTGGAATTACCTAAAATGGACTTTTTGTAAGGAAAGAATGCCAACCCCAATTCCTTGCATGCTGCTTCCTAGGGAAAAACTGGCTGATGCTAAAAAGGAGTTGTCTTCCCCAAGCTCTGTCAACAGAGGCACAGGAAAAATGAAGATGATTACATATGTTTAGGGGAAATTAAGAGTGTTTTGGCTTGAAGTTTGCTTTCTCTAGCAACCATATTAAGCAGGCAATTACTCAACACTCCATTTGGCCTGGAAGATGCTGTCTTAACATGGAGAATCCTATTTAGAAGCCCCTTTTAAAGATGAAGGCAGCAGAGTAATGTGGTTGGAAAGACAGCTTTGGAGCCACGCGTGCACAGGTTCAAAGCCCAGACCCCCTCACTTCCAAGCTCACTTCTCCGCTTCAGTTTTCTGATTCAGGAATTGGGGTAGTGTTTGTATTATGGGTCCAAATACATTAGCCTTCCTTCTGTCTGTGCCCTTGCCAGTTAACTATACTGTGTCCCAGCTAGGCATTGTGACTTGTGTTGTCTATTGGGATGCTGGCAAATGTAATGCAAAACAGAAAATTGAAAGATGTTGACACGACCCAGCTTGCTCACTTTTTCTCTCTACCGTTGCTCCAGAAAGAAACTGCACAGGCTAGCCTGCCGAATGATGAGAGATGCCTGGTATGGGGCCAGGTTGTCCCAGATATCAGAGCTGAGGCTGTCCTATATTAGCCAACAGCTAGCCAGTTCCCAAACATGGGAGTGAGCCCAGCCAAGATCTGCAGAGCCCCTGAGCTAACCTGGAAGCTGACCACAGATCTATGAACAGGGCCAGCTGAAATCAGCCCCACTCAGCCCAGATCAGCTGGATCCCACAGACTGGTGAGCTAAATAAGTGTTTATTGTTTTATGTCACTGAAGTTTGGGGCTATTTGTTATGCAGTACTGTCCTGTCAATAGATAACTGATAATATTTACTTCACAGGGTTGTCTTGAAAAATAAGGTAAGATAATACCTAGCACAGAGCTGGGGTCCAACAAGTAGAGGTGCCTGGAGATGCCAGAGCTGTCACTGCAATAAAATATTTTTGTCGGGTATTAAGCTGTGTTTTATGTAGTCGGTTGTGTTCATTGCCTCAAGGAAGGGATGTGGCAGAGTAGGAAGCAGAAATATCCTCTTCCTTAGTTTTTTTCTCCAAAAGCCTAAACCCCTTGAAAAATTTAGAGGATTTGTAACAGAAATGAAAGGAAAAGGACTTGGACAGAACTGAGAGTTGAGAGTGGGTGAACTCTCCCCTAACTTCCCCACCCCTCGTTCCGGAACATAAAGAGATTCCACTTGGGCTGGGAGGAGGAGAGAAGAGGGAGGAGAAAAAAATTGCTCAACTAATGGAGACCAACACCTTGGGGATTAAATGGCTCTGGTGTGTCTGGCAGCCAGGATAGCAGGGCAGCTTTACAGAAGGATGTCTGTGTTGCAGGCTTGGCCCAGGAGCCACAGCAAGCTCCCTGACTGGCATGGACGGATGTGTCATAGTAAGCCAAGGGGCTATACGTTTTCCCAAAAAGCTACCTCTCCCTTCCTTCCAGACACCTTAGGCTGGCATAATATCTGGTTTTTCTAGTTCAGCTTTAGAGGAAGAGGACGCTGTTAACAGATTGGAGTTAAGTATTCTGTTTGCTTTGCTGAAAATAGGAATTATCTTGAAGTCTAGAAGACGAAGCGATAGTCCTGGCCTTAGACATCTGTAGTTTGTTGCCCGAGATGTATACTCACTTGATGGCAATGATGTGGTGGCTGTTGTTGATAGGGGAAACAACTATTCTTAAGGTCCAAGTACCACTTATACCGGTACAAAAAGTAGAGAAGTTTTTGCAGTTAAAGTAGATGACATTTAAGAAATATCTATCAATAAATGACCTCATCTCCAATAGATCATGTTCTAGGAGGGAGAGTAGAGGGGTAAAGATTCAGAACAGACACCACTATCCTTACATGATGATCCTGGCTGCCCTAGACTCTTGGAGAAGAAAGACTCTTCCATAGAAGTCACACCCTGGCAGTCTTCAGGCTGTATCTGGCCAGGAAATGTATTTTCTTTGGCTTGCCTGATGTTAAAAAAAAATGCTATCAACATTTAAAAATCAAGAAATATCTTTCCAAACACACACACACACACACACACACACACAAAGAAATCCAGGTTTCTGGCTTCTTTTTGAAAAGTAATAAAGAGAGACTAGTCCATCCCTCATGGAACACCAAACTGGAGCTGGGAGCAGCTGCTCCCTCTAGAGGCAGAGTGTGTACTGCAGTTCACCGCAGTTCCCACTGCTCCCTACAGTGTTGCCAATTAAAGGTGCAGCGCCAACTGCCTACTATCGTTGTTCTTGAATCTTTTAGAGCAGACTAAAACTTCTCTGTATCCATGATATTTTTAAAGGTGGAAAAATAAAAACTGGGCCAAGTGGTCTATGGATTTCTTACGCACTATCTCATTTACTTTTTCTGACTAGATTTTGGGCATTTGATGTTGTGACTCTAAATTAATCCTTGGGATGATTCAGTGATGGGATATGTATGATTTCAAAAGGGAGAAACCTTGAGCTAGGATCTCCTGATTTCATAAACACCTTTATATGGTACACACACACACATATCTAGGGAGTAACAGTTAAAGAGCTACTTGTAAATAATATTGTTTTTTCTGTTTATAGTATTTTTAATTCTTCCCCAAATAGAAATATTTGTTTTCCAAGGAGGCTCACATATGTGCTGGGGGGTGGGGTGGGGGTGGGAAAGTCTATCACTGGGACTTTAGTAAGATTCTGAAAAGATAGCAAAAATGTTGTGGCAAATGGGAGGGGAAAAAAGGCCATTTGTAAAGGAGTACTATTTGTATCGCATATCATGAGAAAATAAGTGCATCATGACAATTTTGTACATCTCCTATGATTTGATTGTCAGTAATGAAGCCCACAGGAGAGTGATAAATGTGCAGAGGAAAAGTATCTATTTCACTTACACCGCAAATTATGCAACTCAGGGTTTGATAGCACTTGGCAAAATACAAATGTATTTGAATGGAATTCAAATTGTTGCTCTTTGCCTAAGACACAGGTAATATCACCAGGGGTCCTGTCTTTGGATTTTATAAGAGGTAAGAGTTTAAGTAATAGTAGCAGTATTACAAAATTACCTTTAAACACTGAAAACATTTTTACTTTGTTACAGGGTGTAATTTCCACTTTTTCCCTCTAATGGCTCATATACAGAAAATGATACACTAATGCAATTTTTCAAATTTAGTTACCTTTTTTTGTGTTCTAAAATTATATGTTCTCATCATTTGCCCTGTTTGTCAGTCTCCAGAATCCATTTATTTCCCCGTTCTTATGGTTCCATAATTTATCTTCTTGTCACAGAACTTTCATAAACTTTTTTTTTTAAGATACAAAATACTTGCAATAAACTCTGACAAAAATGCTTCCAGTTCAACTTTTGAAATCTTTCAATTATGTTTTGAACGATTATCATACTTTCTAGTGTTGCTGTGCTGTGAAATCTCGTGGAGTGACATCTTACTAGGTTAGGGGGAAAATTACTTGAAAAGAGACTCACTTCAAACCATTTATATTTCTTTGCCTCTTCACTTTTGAATCTATAGATTTATATTCATGCTCATACCATGTAGAGAAGTGAAAAAAGGAGCGATGAAACGAGAATTGTATCGATGATGGATGGAAACACTATTCAGTCAAACTCCAATTATCTAAAAGGGATATGGGATGGGGGAAATTGCATTTTTGTGAGCCTTTGGATACTAGAGGGAGACATAAAGAGGAACCCATAATTAGAGGGGCTTATTAAAAACAAACAAACAAAAAAGAAAACAAAGCATAGTGGTCTCAAACAGTTGGAAATGCTCAGTATAGAATTTGCAGAAACTTGGCTCTATCTTCATTACCATGAAGACATACTCAGTGGACAACCCTGTTAAGTAGTGGATTGTTTAGCAAGTTTCTTGTGATGCTGAAGGAATGAAAGCATCAAGAAGCCCCCAGACCTGTGCTATTTAATAGAAATATAAAGCGAGCCACATATGTAATTTAAAATTTTCTAGCAGTCACACTAAATAAGTAAATAGTAACAAGTAAATCTAAGCTTAACACACTATACCCACAAAGTTGTCGTTTTAACATGTAATTCATAAACAAAATATTAATGAGATCTCTCACATTCTTTTTTTCATACTATGTCTTTGAAGTTCCAGGTGTGTTTTACACTGACGGAGCATCTCAGTTAGGATTAGCTGCATTTCAAGCGCTGAACAACCGTGCGAGGCCCATGGCTACCGTCTTAGGCAACGACGCTGTAGACTGTATCCCCCAGCCTGGATTTAGGGCTCCTGGTAAGAGCGCCCACAGAACTCGGCTTCTTTAACCACAGCACTTACCATCACTTCGTGCCATGGCTTGTTTGGGTGTGTCTCTCTCATTTGCTTGTGTTTGGTGATCACTAGCAACAGATCCATTTTGCTCACTGTTGTAACACTGATTTCTGAAACACTGCAGGTGCTCAAGAAACATTGAATAAATGTGCTAAGAATTACATGAATGGAAGGATGCATTTTCCCTGGTGGAAAGATACACCGTTTTTGAGGAGAATCTAGGTGCACGAAACTCTATGTGGACCCCACCAGATCCCTTCCTGGTGCAGCCGTCCCGTACACCCCACAGCTGTTGTGAGTGGTGGCAGCTAGGTGCTCACAGCTGCTCCCGTGCAGAGAATTGTCCTTGGAGGCTGTCCTCAGAGGCTGACAGATGTCACCTCACCTGGGAGACTAAGGTACCTCCTGAATGCCCACAGCCAGTGACTGACTGACTTTAGGATACAAACGTCCATCCTCTTTGCTTCAGAAGACGAGGGCTCTCCTGGGAATTTTGCTCCAGAGTCCTTTTCTGTGGTTCAGACCAAAGTTAGACTTTCCCTGGGACCACACCTTCCTCAGTGCTTCCCTGTTTCCTTCACTCCCTTACAGGTTTTTCTGAGACCACTCCCTCAATAAGTCACCCGTACCCAAATCCTTGCCTCAGGCTCTGCTTCTAGTGAGCATGGCACAAGACACTGCCATTTTCTTTTGCTACGTTTTAACTTTTCATCCTCCCACCCCACCCCCTTAAAATTTAAATCCACTTGTTTCCTACAAAATCTTTCCCAAATGCCTTTCCTCACTAACCCTCCAACTATCAATATGCTGCTTCGTAGGAACTCTTTACCAGCGCAGTGGAAGCGTCCAAAGGCATTTGGCTTTTCTACCTGGATATTTATTTTACCTCATGAATGCACCAGTAAATTCTCTGAGCATGCTGATCAAACAGTTGTGATCAACGGTAAAATCCATGACTGCACAATTCTACAATTCTCCCGGGTGAAAACGGGGAGTGATAATTCTGTCACTCCTCCAAGTGGCCCGACTGTAACGTGCGTGTGACATGACTTCATGAAAATACATCCTTCTCAGACTCTCCGGCTGCCATGCCAGCTGTTTAGAAATAGAGTGACAGGTGGATTGGGGAAAATCTCCGAAAGGTACTGGATCAAGCAGAGTGACCCATATCGAGCTGGTTCACCGCCTGGCCAAAAGGTGAGAACAAAGAGCAACCTAGAATCCAGGTGACGCGCTGAATGCGTTGCTTTTTATCATGGGCGCAGCTTTAAAACATAGGCTTACCGGTTTCTACTCCCGCATGACAGATCGATGCCATTAACTAAGTTCCAGGATCTTCGCACTTGGGGCTCCCCGTTCTGGGAACACTTTTTTCCTAAATATTTGCATAGCTGGCTCCCATGTCCCACTTGGTCCTCAAGTCAATCTAAAATCGCTTCCTTCTTCTTGAATCATTCTCTGCACGTAACCCCGTTTGCCATGCCTGCAGCACTCAGCACTAGCTGGTTATCTTACATACGCACCTACTGATTGTCTGTCTCCCCTCACTGGGAAGTAAGCACCCTGAGGACACGCTGTCTATCTCGTTTGTGTCTAAACCCTCAGGGCCTAGAAAAGAGCCTGACATATTGTGTGTCCTTGATACTTGTTTGTTAAGTGGACAAATGACCCAGGTTATTTTGTCTGCCTCCAAGGGCTTCTCGGTAAGAAGGAGATGCCGCACGTTGCCTCTTGCAGGCACTGATGATGTTGGCCAAGATCGTCAACACGGAGTTTCCTAGGTATTATGGACTGTGTGTCTGTGTCCCCGCAAAGTTCCTGTGTTGAAACTCTAACCCTCAGTGGGGTGGTACTAAGAGGTGGGGCCGCTGAAAGGTAAGTTAGGTCAGGGGGGTGGAGCCCCATGATGAGATTAGTGCCTTTACAGAAGACACATCAGAACTCTCTCTCGCTCTCCTTCTCTCTCATAAAGAAACCAGGACGAGAGCTCTCACCAGGGCTCAACCTTGCTCACATCCTGATCTTGAACTTCCAGTCTCTAGAACAATAGGGAAAAAAAAATGCCTGTCACTTAAGCCGCCCTGCCTCCGGTATTCTTTATACAGCAGTCCTAACTAATTAGAAACTAATAAATACAGCGGCGCCTTCTGCCCCCTCATTGGCAGCCTTGGGAAAGGCCTTAACACAAGATGCGTTTTAGCACATCGGAGGATGTGGTCCAGTGGCCTTGGCTGCGGTGCCGGAAGCTCTCCAGACAGGAGCCTAGTCTCCAGTCACCGCCCACCTTGCCTGGCCATCCAGCCAGAACCAGAGACACTGGCGGTTCATCCCTTGCTGGGAACAGAAAGGTGAAATGCCAGGGCCTCTGCCCTGTGGGCGGGCAGTCACAGAAGGGCTTGGCTTCTCCCTCCTGCCCCAAGACAGGCGCAGGGAGAGCTGGGACTTCCAGGAGCCACGTCGGAGCTTGGAGGGCAGGGAAAGCCAGAAGAAGAGGAGTACTGACAACCTGAACCTCTCGGCACAAAGTAGCTCCGAACCATTTTCCCCTTGAAAATCCTATAGACAGCGGGGGGGGGGGTGCACATACCTGACTGCTGGGGGGTGCAATTCACACTCCCCAGTTTGACAAGAGCAATATCAGCCTGTGCTTCCGATTCACTCCTCCATCCATTACTTCATTCATCCAGCATTTATTGACCACCTGCTCTTTGCCAAATGTACGGATCTGGCTTTCCTATCATGGGAGAGTCTTACCCTGATTTTTGGCTTTCTCCTGCTAGGCTTTGGAATAACAAAACCGTACGTGTTCAAAGCTCACACATAAGGAATCAAAGTGATTCAACAAACACTGAGGCATGATTGTTCTGAGCCAGAAACTGTGCCTGCAGAGAAATGATAATGACTAGGAAACGACAAGTAAACAAACAGCGTGGCTTCTGAGCGGATGGAGTTTTCCACTCTCCACTCAGAAGGGGCCGACTGGCCTCAGTCACATAATCGAATGAAGAAAGTAACACTGCAGCTGATAAGTGCTACAAAGAAGAGGTTTATGGTCAAGGTGAGCATGCTGCGAGGGGGCTGGCCCGTTCCAGAGGTCAGAAGAGGTTCCCTGAGTACATGGGATTTGAGCCATGGTCCTAGGTCCTACGAAGGAATAGAAGCCAACCAGGAGAAATTAGGGGGCAGGATAGGCGTCAAAGCTACAGAGAGAGGCTTGCAGGGCCTCCTGGAAGACAGTTATACGGGATGCTGCTCACACTGATCTATGTCTTGGTCGCCCCTAAAATGATGCCTTGCGACTAGCTGGGCAAACAGCATGTGCACCGGTCGTGGGTCGGGGGTAGGGTGGAAGGCTGGGGACCTAAGGAACTGAGAGACGGTGAGTGAAGCTGGAGCAAGGAGAGTGAGGAAGGTCCAGGGCATTCCCAAGAGGTGGGCTATGGGAAGCCCCTGGCATTTTTATTCTAAGGAAATTTACATTGAAAAAGGAAACTTTAGGCTATACAAGGTAGGTTTTTTCTTGGCAAGAATGGTTTGCCAACGCCAGAAAGACAAGATGAACACACAGCCAAACCCTATTTCTCCTTTATCATTTTGGAAAAAAACAAAAAAAATTAATAATATAATACAATATAACATAGTCTCTTAATGGCAATCACTTGTTAGTCCATACAGAACCTCCAGTTCCAATAAGAGCCATTAAAGGCAGGTTATCATTGTCCCCATTCTGCGGATGAGAACACTGAGGCACAGAGCGGCTGCATAGCCGGCCAGTGCAGGCAGAGGGAAGACGCTACACAGGCTGGGTGCCTGCAGTGGCTGCTGCACAACAACACAGTGTTTCCCTGACTTGCCCAGCAGCATCCCACTGGGCTCCCTCCGGTGAGACTGAATCCCTCATCCACTCCTACATACAGCCCTCCATTCCTGTCCTGTCCTGTCCTTTCATATATGCACCCATAATTCTTTATCTTGATCGCAGAGGCCCTGCACGGTCTGGCCCCCTCGCCCTCTCAGAGCTCATCTCCCACTCTCTCCCCCTCACTCACACTCATCCAGCCCTACCAGTGGCCTTTCCACTGGCAGCTCTTTTGCCTGAAGCCTGCCTCCCCTTCACTCTGCTCTGATGACCTAATTAAAATGCTTGTTTGCCATCCCCTCTGTTGGTCTCTATTTCTTTGCCTTGTGTGATTGTTTTTTTTCCCTGTCATGGCACCAAACAGTACCTAAAGTTAGAGCATATATTTATGACCTCTCTCTATTCTAGAAGGTAAGGTCCATGTGGGCAAAATCCTTGCTCATACCCCCAAACGTAGTACAATGCCTGACACAGAGCAGGGCCCCCATAAGTATTCGTTGACTGAATAAATGAATGATTGAGTGGAGGAAAGCGAACGTGGTAAGGGGGACACAAAAATGCTTAAGATTTGGCCCCTGCGAGGACGCATCATGGTGGGACAAACCACCAAGCATTAATGTTTCCCGCATGCAAGGAAGGCCTCTTAGCGTGTGAAACCCGAGCCCTTTCCTTGTCTCTGAGATCCAGACTCAAAAGTTGCCAGGCACAATTATAAACCATCGGTAACTCTTAGTGAACGCGTGCATTGTTGATACTTCTGAATTCGCTGCAGGCAAATAAATACATACCCCAGGCATAAAACAATTCAAGCAGAAGGCCTGAATAACCACATCTCTCTTTTTTACCACCTCCACGCTGGGGACTTTAGTAAGAATGGGGTTTGTGGAAACTCCAGAGATTGCCTCTGTCTGGGCAGGAGCAGCCATGTGGGGGAAGACCTAGAAAAGCCAACAGGGTTTATAGAGCCAGCAAGCCAAGAAATAAATGCTCACTGGGGTGTCCGCTTTGCACCCAAATTTTCCAGCGTGCGGACAGAGGGGAGCAAGGAATCTAGTTCGAGCCGGTGGCAGCGGGAGCAGCAGGGGCGGCTGCTGCTCATCGAGTGCTGGCTGTCTACTCAGTGCTCTGCGTTCTTCATCTCATTTCATCTCCACAACACGCCCGTGAGGCGGGTACCAGTACCACTTCCACTTTATAGATGAGGCTACATGACAGACCCCAGGTTCAACAGCTAATAGACCTCAAGGCCAGGTGTAGGCACAGGTGGGTCTGGCTCCAAAGCCCGGCCTCCGAGTGCTCACCGGAGACTGTCCCTTCAATGAATGTCTTGTGCAAACCTCTCTATAGACCATATCTAGTTAAATTGGAATAATCCCAGAATAAGTTTGTAAGGGGTGAGAAAGGTAAGACCCCTGGTCCAAATGGGACCGTCCAATCATCATTGCTATGGACCGCTCCCGTTCCACCAGGCCCTGGGTTAGCTGCAAGAAAGGCCACGTTGAGTGAGGGCCAGATAATCCGCAAACTCCTGGACCCGTTCATGAGATGCAGACACTATGTGGGGAGGCAGCCTCATGCAAACGCTAATACTAATCATTCTGTGATAAAAGGAGTAAGGTATTGAGAGGATTAACCTACTCTCAGCGACTGCCAGATTTTGTCATTCTTCAAATACACACACAAAGTCAACTCTAGGACACACTTTTTTTTTCTGGGTATTAGGCCACATTCTGGGGGCAGAGGAATGTTTTATTTGCCTTTTAGCTATTTTGAACCTCTCTTTAGGACTTCTAAATAGTTATATTTACCAAGAGACTTCTATTATCTGAGTGTAGCAAATATATGCACAGCCCAGTCGGACACATGCCAGCAAACAAAATAGGCAGGCAACAATCGGATAAATTTTAGATACATAAATGGCTTATAAATAAACATTTGATACACCAAACAGAGATAAACGAACAATAACTAAGTGGATTTAATACGGCTAGATACGCAAAACTATTTCAGAGAGATAAATAGCATCAGGATAAAGGATAGCCAGGTAGGTAGGGGAACAAATAAACAAACTCTGGAAAGAAAGAAAACAAAACAAAACAAAGTATGAAAAGTCCCCTCCAGGAATTGTTGATAATGTCAACAAGCATCACTCTTTCTATGGTCTCAGTCTATGTCGAGTCGCTAATCTGTTGTTAAGCCGTGTTCTCTACAGACAGATGTAATACCAGAGAGAACATTAGGACCACCTATTTCTAGTTCCCTGACACCTGACTTCTGCAGGCTGCTTCTCTGGCACAGAAGGGCGCGGAGGGCTTATCGCACACGCAATCTCACTGCAAGCCACAGTGGATATCCTTAGACTTTGCATAAATTGCAAATTTGCAAACTATGGAACTTGCACAGTTTACTTGTGCATCTCACCCCCTTGCCCCGTCCCTTTCCCAGGCCCAAACATGGGGATAACAAAGAGTCCAACATCTTGGGAGAAGACTATTAAGAATGAGTAGGTTATTTTCAAGCCTGTCCGTGTAGCCTCAGTACATGGGGATTCATGTTATGTAAAAAAATTAATTTCCTATTAGGATGATCCTTAATCTGAACAGGATTTCAAGAGCAACTAGAACGAAGAACAGAAAAAGTAGAAAAGACAAAGTGATGGGGGGTACGGGAGAAATGTCCCTGCAGTAAAATCCAAGGCACTGCGATGGGTTTGGGCCAGTGCAGTCATCCGCTAGAACTGCACTTCGCTGCCCCTCTGGAGCTTAGATGTGGCCACCTGACTTGCTTTCACATTCCAGATGAGGCTTTACTGGCTGGTGCACATTTCCTTTCTCTCTGTCGTGGCAATCGCCATGTTTCAAAGGATGGCTGTGTGACCAGTCTGGCTCAGAATGAGAATGGCAGGGATCAGAGACCTTGGCAGGAGTATGAAATAAACCTTTGTTGTTTTAAGCTATAGAGATCTGGGAGTTGTTGTCGCAAAATCTAGGCTATTACTGATTGATATAATCTCCAGGTTGTGTAGTTCTCTATTTTTTTTTTTTTTTAAGAGGAGGTAAGTAAGATAAGGATATTGGTTTTATTTTTTGTTGCTGTTTTTAATTGAAATATAGTCAGTTACAATGTGTCAGTTTCTGGTGCAGAGCACAATGTCCCAGTCATGCATATACATACATATATTCATTTTCATATTCTTTTTCATTAAAGGTTATTCCAAGA
Organism: Camelus ferus; assembly: GCF_009834535.1. Lineage (NCBI taxonomy): Eukaryota > Metazoa > Chordata > Mammalia > Artiodactyla > Camelidae > Camelus > Camelus ferus. Next base: position 7,764,218 of record NC_045714.1, on the reverse strand, counting down.
TATTGAATATAGTTCCCTGTGCTATACAGAAGAAATTTTTTAAAATCTATTTCTATCTATAGTGGTTAACATTTGCAATTCTCAAACTCCCAAATTTATCCCTTCCCACCTCCTTCCCCCAGTAACCAAAGATTGTTTACTATAGACAGTTCCCTGTTACATCTTGATTTCATAACCTCTCTGCTTGACCTCATACTTTACTCTTGACTCCTCTGTCTGCTGCATGGGGCCCTCTTTCCCCTCCTTCTTGCCTGTGTCCCTGTGTCTCTTTATTCTCCCTCTCCTGTTGAGCTTTTTGAAAACCACATGCATGTGGGTGGCTTCTGAAACTGCAACTCAGATCTACTTTTCTCTTTTCCATGTCCTCTTTTACCTTCAACTGTACAGAATCTATTTAGACGTACAGACATCTATTTAGATGTCTGCTGGCATCTGACTCAATGTGCCAAAAATGGGATCCTGCATCATTTTCCAGAACCATCCATGTTTCCCCAAGTCCCTGCCTCCATCTATGTATTGGCGGCACCACCAATCCGCAAGCTTTTTCTGTTGCTTTATTTTAGGTTTTACATCTGCTTTTAAAATTTTTATTTCAGCTTCATCTGTCCCCAAACTTTCCTCTGCAATATATTTTGGATTCACTACAGTCTCAATTTCCACACCTCACCACCACCATATTTCCAGCCCTCTGTATCTCATGTCCCAACTGCTGGAACAGATATCGACCTGCCTTCCCTGCTTATAACATCAGTTTTTATATTTTTTATTATGTAACTAGATCCTTCTGATAGAACAATGATTCTCAACTAGCATGCCACCAAGTATTGATTAACGCATAATGTGTTTTTTTTTTCCTTTTAGAATTCTGGATTCAGACACTCTCTCAGATGGAACATTAAGTTCTGAAGGTCATGCTACAAAGTGTAGAAAAGGGCAGAACTGTGTTGAGTAAGAACAGTGAGCTAAGACTGGAGCAAGCCTGGGATTGACTGGAACATGTGTGGCTGTGGGCGTGCGGACCAGGTTGGAATGGGAAGTATAAATTTGGCTGTCCTTGTTTCATGGGGTCATAACTTATCTAGGGATAATGCAACAGGAGTGGCAGCCCCAACTGCTAGGAGGAGCCAGAAAGTTAACAGAATTCAGGGAAGGTGGCTCTAAGTAAAGGTGAACTTGGGGGTGCCCTGATTGAGGGATCAATACTGTCAACGCCAGCTGGCGATGGTCACATGGAAACACAGGTCCACTATGGTGCTCCGTATTTTTCAAAATGAGACACAAATAGAGATTTCAGTTAAAAAAGATTAAGATGTGGAAGCTAATTTGTTTTAACATAGTGAGGCTATAACATGACACCTCTGCGGACCAGGGCCTGCTTGCAGGCTGTTATTTGAAATCTCTGGGTCTAAAGAGATGAGATGAGATGAGAACCCAGGACAGAGTCCTGGGGAGCCGTGACATTTATGGGGTCATCGAAGCAGAGCAGAGGAAAAGGATGCTCACAGAGGACAGGGCGGGGCCTGGCACCGACAGTCACAACATACATCGGGAGCAAACGTCCGGGGCTCTGAACCTGTTTCTCTCATGATCTGGAGAATGACAGCAACAGCGACCACATCAACAACCAAAGAACAACGCTTGTAAAAGGGGAGATGCCAACAAAGCTCCATCGTAAACTGGAGAATAAAAGAAAGGGCGCAGCAGAGGTTCGGCACGATGCTGCAGTTCACGCGGTTGGGATGGGCACTGAGGGGTGGGCCCCGGACAGCGGATGCACTTACAGACACACCAGAGGCCAGCTGGGGTCGGGCAAAGGCGAACGGGAAAAGGTGGGCGGCGAGCAGGAGGTGAACTGTCGGGAGAGAACGAGGACTCTTGCGAAGAGCTTCATCACGAAGGACAGGAGAGGGGGGAGGGTGGCTTGCAAAGGAGACATACATCCAGAGAAAAATAAGAGAGACAGACAGACGGATGATGTGCAACTGAGACAGAAGCAGCCCCCCTTGCCATCGTTGCTGACAGTAGCTGAGCGTTCCTATGGGCCTATTCCTGTCTCCTTCCACCCTCACAAAACCCTAAGAGAAAGGTGCTATATTTACATCCAGTTTACGATGAGGAAACTGAGGCATGGGGGTGTGTTTATGAATTGTATTTATGTATCTATTTATTTATTAAAAAGAGAGATTTGAGAATGTGTGAAAGGAGAAGGGAGAACTGGGGGGAAAGAGGGTGAGAATTCAGAGGTCCATTTGAAGCTCCTCCAGTCGCAAAGAGATAACGCAAAAATCCAAATAAAACGTCACGAGTCTTTGGGAGCGGGTGTCAAAAGGGAGAGCTGCATTTTCTTCGGAGACCACAGGGCAGAAAAGAGAAAGAAATCAATGGTATGAAATCACTGGCGAACGGGGAAGTTGAAGGAAGAGACTTAACAGCCTCTTTGCTTTGGCTTCTTAGATAAATCACATTGGACGTGGGGTTCTGTTACTCCTGAGGATGTGACACAGATTCTTGGTTGTGGGAGAATCTACATTAATCATAAGACAGGTCTTGGATATCGAGGAGAGATTAATCATCCAGATATAAACCAAGAACGGATTATTTCATATCTCTGGGTTATGCTCAACTATGTATCCAGCTCCACCAGAATATCAGAGCCATATGGAATCCTTTTTGGTGCACCTGACAACGGAATCTTCCAAAAAAGGATGCTCTGAAGTCATAGTTCTTGATGTTGTGAGATAATTCTCAGAACTTGTCGACTCTCTGGGCTGCCCTTTGCTTTGCAAATAGCATTTGCCCTCTTCCAGCTGGGGCTGTAAACACCCAGTCCTCCCCCCCAGGGTGACTTGTTTTTAAGAGTTGTGGAATGTGGGGTAAGAATACAACCCTTCCATTTAAAAAAGAAAATCCCTCTGTGTGTATAATTTACATTATCCAGAACACGACGGAAAGCACGGAGGAAAATAATTCTCTCACTCCGCTCGTAAAACTGGCCGCGTTTTCCAGCCCAGGCACTCGAAGGCTCTGAGCAACACCAGGGAGACGCTGTACTTTTTGCTGCTTTATTCTAACAATGAGTGAGTGTAAAACGTGAGTTGGGAGGCTTTTAAAAATTCAGCTGTTCAGGCCCCACCACCAGAACTTCTGATTGGGTAATTGTCTAGAAATTGTCTAGAAATCTACATTTTACTCAAGCTCCCCAGGTGGACCTTGAATAATATTTCTAAAAACACTCTTCCACGTGTCCTGAAGAATAAGAACTTTTGTCCTGAATTTCGCTGGTAGGAGATGAAGAGCCAGGCTTTGAGAAATTAGTGTTTGCAAAAGCCATGCTTCCCCTACATGAAGGACACAAGGGACTCCGGGGGTCGGAAGGAGAGAGGAGTTTTTGAAAGAGAGTTTCTTTGCATGAAATTAGAAGAATTCAAACAAACAAATATTAGACGGGGGTTCCCTATACACCAGAGATGGAAAGGATGCAGTCCCCCAGCCACGATCTGTGGGAAGAATACGTGTGGCCCACACGTGCGTGCATGCACGCACACACACACACACACACACATATGAACTATAACTATGACAACTATTTGCCCCAACTTTTCAGGCTGATTGTATTTCAGAACTCTGGCTTGTTGTCCCAGACCTGTCACGTGACAGGTCCTGATTTTGGTTCAGAAAATGTAATCAATGAAATTATGCAACAAGGGAAACTAGGACAGGTGTATAAACCAAGTCTGCAGAGAAGGAAGAGACCTTCAGACAATGAGATACTACTAACAGCTAACATAGGTGATGTTGCATTCATTACACGTAAGATATTTCTCTCATAATCCTGATAATATCCTTCTAAAGCAGTTACATCCATTTTACAGATGAGGAAACTGAGGTACGAGGAAGTAATTGTCCAGTGCCATATAGCTAGCATATGGAGAAGGATTTGAACCCAGGATAGCTTCCAAGTGCATGTTCTCAACCATGATGATGCATTAAAGCTTCTGAAAATGAGTGCCGTGGGACTAGGTCTTGAAGGGAGACTGAATTTGGGTGGATGGAGACCAGTGGGAGGAGGGTCAAGTGACTTGAGTGTCTGTAGTCCAGACCCTGTGTAGGCTTTAAGGACATCACAGCAGATACGAACTATAAGGGAAAAGAAATAGGGAAGACACAGGGAGACAGCTGCTCCTGGGATATTTCAGAAAGTGTGAGAAGAACAAGCGGGGCTAATGTCAATGGAGGGTAAATGGACAGTCAAAGGAGACTAGGGAATTTGAGGGAGACTGAATTTTTCAAGGTATCTTTAAAGCTGTGGTTCTCAACAGCAGGAGGGGGATATGGCCACTCAGGGGACATTTGGCAATATCTGGAGTCATCTGTGGTTGCCAAAACATAGTGGTGGGAGGTGTTACGGGCATCTATTGAGTAGATTTAGTATCATGCTAAATATCCCATGATGCAGAGGACAACCCTCACAACGAAGCCTGACCCAGCCCAGCATGTCGGAAGTGTCAGGGTGGAGGACCTGTGCTTCGGCGGCTTTTGAGTAGGAAATGACAAGGCCAGAGGTGCCTTGAAGAAGGCATCGCACATTTGGTGAGGCCGCAGAAATGGCATGGCCCCAAAGAGCCCCCCATGTCATTCCTTAGTCCTCAGGACTAAGGCTTCATTAACCAGCTCTTCTTGGAGCAACTCTACTTTGAATATTACACCTTAGAATGTAGAAATCTTTAACTAAATGTGACTTTGTCCTTTTGCATTAGAATATGATTATTCTGCCGGTGCCGAGAATTAACCTTTGTTTAATAGGAGCCCTTCTCTGGGGAGGAGCCTGGGCTGCCTCCTCCTGGAAGAAGCCTCTGCTGGGGAGGGCGGGGTTCATCTTCTCCCCAAACATGCCCTGAAACGCTAACAGGACCAGGCAACTGTAATTGCTCTGCTGCTTTGCATATTTATGTTTGAGACCTTCACATGAACTGTTACTTTAAAAAAGAAGGATCAGTTCCTCTCTAAAAGGAGGTGATTGATCGCTGCCAGTCGGGCATTTCTTCATTCTTGGCTTCCTCTTAGCCTCCGTAATAAGTTCTTTACGAACACCAGTCTGCTATTAAAGAATGGTATTCATCACAAGCCAAGCAGAGGGAAGGCAGAATTTGATGGGCACAATACCATATTTCAATCCACAGTGTCCTTTTTGTTCAACTTGATCTGCCACATCGTTAACATTTGAGAAAACACACACACACACACACAAAAGACTCTGGTAAATATTAATCAGAAACACACAGCCCCCTTTCCCTACTCAGTTACCCATCACTGGGCACTCCAGGTGATACTATTTCCGCTAAACCTTCTATTTGCTTAAAATGCAAGTGAACAGTCCTTTCTGTGGACTCATGTAGTGCTTGTAGCAGCCTAAGTGGTCTGTAACAGTGGGGAGACTGTCCTCCTTTCTTTCCCCACCCCTCCTTTCTTCCTGTCTTCCAGCATCTGAGTGTGAGTCCAGCCTCAGGACTCACTGCTTTCCTGAAGGGTCATAACTTTTGCAGAGGTGTTCGGATGAGTTGAGACATGGAGAATTAATAGCAGGTGTGCCCAGTGGTCAACATACCCAACAGCCGGCGGATCATGGCACCTCTATAGGGTGCAATCTCTTTGAACTCAGAAGTCCATTTCCTTCCACTTCAGATCTCATCAGACCATGCAAATTGCCATCAACCTTTCCACACTGGCTGAAACAGGTCTAAGTCATGATCTCCCTTATTATCAGTGAAGTCATTAAAAGTCCATCAGATCAATTGGGCTCTGACATAACATTAAAAATGTTCTTGGGTGAAATCTATTTCTCCACTCCTATAACTGGTGTAAGTTCAAAGAGGCTCATAATGAAATCTTGTCCCATCCGTGTCAGCTCCTCAAGTTAACAATGAATATTAAAATCTAGGTGGCAAGCCTGGATTCATCATGGAACATCAAAATCTGAACCCAAAAGGCCACGCTACTGAAAGCCGCCAGCTTCATATAAACAGCAGATATTCAATCTGACGGTGAGAAGGTAAGGGGCAAGGCTTCATCACACACTGCCTGGAGGTCGGGTCAGTCTACCTGTGAGCCTGGAATTAGCAGCAGCAGAATGAAGGAGTGAGATGATTTTTAACTGAGTTATTAGATGTGCTGGTAACTTCAGTTATTCCACACTTCCATCCCTGTTCCAAAAACCAGGCCGAATTGCTCTGCTGTTGCTACAGATTGAACAAAATGTTTCCCCCCCAAACAGTTTCTTCTTGGCTTCTATGTGACATTGTGTCTTTTCTCAGTAAGAGCAGTCAATGCACAAATACGTATTAGGCACTTGGTATATTTTAATTTTGTAAAAGATCCATCTATGAATTCTCTCTTAAACATACCATCAGAGGGCTGGGGCTTTTTTCTTTCTTTCTTTTCTTTCTTTCCTTTTTTTTTTTTTTTTTTTTTAAATGAGAAGCCCCTGGTGATTTTGTTGTCTGCTGAGTATTTGAGAAATAGAAAGAAAGGGAGCACAAAAGAGACCCTGTTTTGCTGAGATACAGGCAAATCAAACCAACAAAAGAGTTACGCTTTTCAACGTACTCGGGAGGTGTAATTCTGGCACAGTAGTTTGTTTTTAGGTTACTGCTTTCTACTCTTACATGTGGACACGTGGATATTCCACAGCAGAGCTCTGGAACTTCTTCTGTACTTGACCCACCATAAGAAACACATTTGATACTATGAACCAGTACACGTGTGCGCTTATATGTATAAAGAAACAACTATTTTAAAAATATTACTTCCCTTGCCACGTACAGGGTACTCAGATACATTCTATTTTTTTTTTTTTTAATTCAGGTTCTAACCCACAATATTGATTGCACTGATTGGTCTTTATCCACAATTTGAAAAATAATGTTCTGTTCTAAAACACATGAGCTGCTCAACACAAAACCCAGAGGTATTCTTTGTTTTAGCATAATGACTTTTTAACATATTCATTAACATCGGGGGAGCCGTTTTTGCAGTATTTATGACATACCAGCATTTAGTAACACTAGTAGACCCCAAAACATGCTTCAGTTAAGAAAGGAGTGGACATCCTTTGAGTTTCACACAGCTTCCACTGTCTGTCAGTTGTACCCGCCACTATTCATGGTTTTATTATAGTGATTTCATTCCTTCCTTCCTTCTTCCCCTCTTCCCCTCTCCCTCCCTTCCTTCCTTCTTTCTTTCTTTTTTTTTTAAACTCAAGCTGTGTCCCCATGACAAAAAAGTGAAAAATAGAGTTAATTGTCTGGATGTTTCCAAATATACAGATGCTCTGGCATTGCATAACAGACATAATGACCATCACCTCCCCCCAGCTTGAGTGGCCTCTCACGCAGGTGTTTTGGCAAGCTGCAGATAAAGCCTCAGGTAGGGGAATTCTGATGCTGTTTCTCAAGCTAAAGCTGAACACATATTGTCCATTATTTATCTAATATAGGAAATCATTTCCCATCAAAATGCAATTCTAGAGGGAAATTTCTCATTGCCTGGAAGGTTAGGTTCTGGAAACTCGCCATAACACCATTAGGTATTGAGTAGAATTTGGGATAAAGTAGGTTTGTCTTGGAAACCAGCCAAAAGACTTAGTTATTTATTATTGCAAAAAGATGCCTTCATAGGGTTATTCCAACAATGAGGGCAACTTTCTAATGAGGTTCCAAAAGAGGTCATTTTAAAATTGAAAATAAAATGTAATACTCTCAAAATAGTAATCAATATTCATATATCTGGTTCACACATTTGACTTTTACTTTTTTTCATATAAGATGAAATGCTTGAACCTCATCACAGATTATGACCTCTACAGGAAATTCAATGGGAAAACTATTTAAAACTCCACATTGCCAAAACAAATTGAAGCTCAATTCTTGTATCAAATTACAAAGTATATTAGCAAAAAAAAAAAAAAAAAAAAAAAGGAGGTGATTACAAAATGATTCAACATAAGATATTTAAAAAGAGGAAAAAGTTGAACCGTGCTTTTGGGGTTGGGAGGCTACAGTTTCTACAAACTCTCAGAAAGTTTTCAAATCAAGAATGGCTAGAGATTGGATTAAATTAAAGATTTGCCTTAATTGTACCCTGTGAACGTCAAAAATACAGATATTTTTAAATGCAGACCATTTTCCTGGTTTCTACCAGGAAGAATGATGAGATATTAAAAGTCTTGGAGATTATTGGCTCTCCCCGAGATTCGCAAGGCAGTAAGGGAATAAACTGATGTAAGTGATAAGAAAAATCATTCCTCCCCCTTTTTCATTATTAATGACCAAATATTATTAAATCAATAATTTTGGTGATGATCTGAACAGGTTATTAAATATCATGAATTATTAACTTAAAAGTTGATCAGAGCTATGAAAATAATTCAAGTTAATGAGAGTCTTTGGATTTCTAATGAAATACCCAGTCATTGACAGAACATCTCTGTTAAGATTTTTGGAACATGAAATAGCAGAGACCACAGATGTCCTTAAGGAAGAGAACAACATTCCTTGCTGGATTACAGGAAATTAAAAAACCAGATATCCGTGATCAAAGTAATGGGAGATTAAAAAGACCAAGTAAAAGTTGCCAATGGCTACAGGGTATTCATCACCCTCCCCGTTCCCCCCTCCCAATTAATATTGCACCAATTGTTTCAGGAACCTCAAAAAATTGGGAAACAGCCATGGATTTGTCAATCCTGGGTGAGCCCCGGGCGAGGGGAGTCGGGCATAAAGCAATTAGTCGGTGGCTCTTGGCCAGTAGCACTATCTGTTCCAATTACTTTGCCTTAAGCAAGGTGTGTGTGGAAGAGTATTTTGTCCAGCGGTTTTTACAGTAAAAGGCAGTGGAATGTGATTTAATTTAGGAGGTATACGGAGACCAGAGAGAAGGGGTGGGGGGTGGGGTGCTGAGCAGGCAAAGAAGGTCGGATGGGTTTGACCCTTTTGCGAAATCACAGTTACCATCCTTGGGAACGTTGACACAAACAAACCAGGGATCCGGGCTGTCAGAGAAACTGAAGGCAAACAGATGCCCCCTCGCTCTCTCTGTGTGTACCTTCTCCACGCAGGCTTCCTGCTAAAACAGGATCCTGCCAAAAAGCGCTATCCTGTGGTAGGCTTTCCCAATAAGAAAGTGACTCCATTATTGAAGAGTTTAATGACACGTACTTGGTTTTTGTTGTTTTTTTTAACCATTTAATGCAATGTGAGCCCTGAATGCTAATGAGGCAAAGAAAGCCACGGCCAACAAAGGATTTAGACTTTTCCAAAACCAGACAGGTGGGTCAGGATCTGGGCAGTGACCTGGAAAACAGTAACGCAGGGTAGCTTCCTCCTTTAGAAAGGAAGGGTGGGTGGCGCATTTGAGGCAGTTTGCAAAAGAGTTTAGAGGGCTGGCGTGGGGATCAGAGTGCAAGGTGGAGCTCCATCTCTCATTATCTATGGGATCTCAAGCAAGCTACCTAATCTCCAGGGTTAATAATAACATTTACTTCCAATGGCAGTTGTGGGCTGGATTTTAATCACTAAATTTCCAAATGCCAATACTCAGCAATGTCTTAGTCCCATGCCAGGCACTGGGTGTTCATTCACTTGACAAATACCGAGTGGGGTCCCTCTGTACCTGCTTCGCTGTTCTTACAGATTGATCTCTGCTGTCAGGACTTTACAGGCTAGTCAGGGGAAATGACAATAAACATGTGAACAACAAAAAGATACACATATTATTTTCAGGGAGTAAAAAGTATTATGAAGAAAATCAAACATGAGTAGTGATAGCAAGTGATCAGAAGGGGGACAACCTTTATTCTAGATGTGAAAGAATAGGGACGGTTTCCCGCTGGAGGTCAAGTGTGAGCTGGAACTTGGAGAATGTGTAGCTGTTGGAACAAGGAAGAGAGGGGACGGCTATTCTAAGATGAGAGAAGTGCAAAAGTGTAGGCTCCCCATAAATGCTGAGAGACGATGATAACAACAGAGATGATGATTTTCATGATTAAGTCGGGGGTTGGGACATTCAAGGCCAGCTCCTGTGAAAAACTTGCCTTTGAGGGCAGCAGCTATGTCATCACACCTTGCCCTCGCTCAGAGGGTTTGTGTGTTGCCTACGAGTCCTCTCTCCTCCAGCTGGTGCTTAGTCAAAAGTCATCAATTCATTACTTCTCAGACTTGTTGGGGAGGGGCATCTCCATTCATTGACCCCCCAAGACGAGAATTATTTGTACTACGAGATGGCATTGGAGGTGGTCCAAGCACATAGGCAAAGACTCACTGGCAGTTAAATCATGCTAAGACATAACAGTAAGTAAATATGCCCAAAGAGGGAATTTTAGCCATCCAAGGACACAGAAAAACCACAACCCTGGCCTCAAAACTGCATTCCTCATATATCTAACCCATGTTCTTCTGCTATAGGATAAACTAAATAAATCAAGAGACCCTTGGGATAGATCAAGAATAAGCCTGCAATAAATTCCATTAAACTTACTTGTCATTGCCTTGCCTGGAAACTTCACTTCTCTTTGGAAATTAAAAAATATTATTGAATGCTGTGGAGATGTGGCAGGAACTGGGAAGAACATTCTCCCTGGAATTCCTACCTGATTTTTGAGGAGGTTAAGTAATTGGAGACAGTTCAGTTTTGTAGAGCTTCGTCACATGCTGGATTCAGACAGGATAAAAAGAACTTTCTTTCCTGCACGTGACACATTTACAATTCTATTAACTTAAAGACGGCTGCTCATCTTTGCCCCCTTTAGTTGTTGAATTACTAATGGCTAGCACAGTGCCCAAAGCAAGTACTAAATAAATATTAGTTGAAGAAGAGAAGAATGGGTGAAATGGCTTGGAATCCTGTAAATTTGTTACGTATGGTAACTCTATTTTTCTGAGTGTTTCCTATGTGGTAAATGTTTTACACAGATTATCTAATTTATTGCCTGGATATAGGTTTTACTCTCTGTTTTTGCAGATGAGTGAGCTGAGTCTGAGCAATGTTCAACTGTCAAGCAATATTTATTAAGTACCGACTATGTGCCGGGCACACATAGCTAGTAAGCAGCTATTCAGGTTTGTGTGCCTCTGAGTTCTATGCTCTGCTAGTTCTGAGTGGGGGGTGCTGGGAGCCAAACTCACCAGACTCTAAATCTGACTTAGCCTCCCAGAGACTCCAAGGAGCATCAGTGTGAGGCAGACATGGGGAAGTGAAGGGCACTCGCTGTGTATCCGTGCATCCACGTCACCAGCAGTATCCTATTTCTGCACGTCCCCGCGTGTGCACCTAAACAGCTACGCTATTCATGGTCTGGCCTATGTTCTTCATTAAACCTAACAAGCATTTTCACCGCCACATGCAGGCCGAGCTTTAGCGCAATGATTTTCCATCTGGTAACCAGACACTTGGACACATTTTAAGCAACTAACTGGACATGCTGCATGGATGCCTTAGGCCAGATTGAAACTGGAAATAGCACAAGTGAACTGGGAGACTGGAGGCAGCGTGTCTGCGCTGAGAGATAAAGGTCCAAGGAGATGGGGATGTTCCCCTGCTCTCCGCTCGCTCAGGAAATTGGAGTCATTAACGGGCAGGTGGATATTACATCGGGCCCTGGTTCAGGTACCTCAGACTTTTTCCTTCACGGGTTGGGCAGCACCTCTTCATTTATGTTGGGGAATCATGGGGCCAGACATGGGGAATAACATATAGCAAGAGAATTGTTATTGCCCCCAGATGGCCATCTGAGTGGGCTGCTTAAACCGATGGTTCCCAGCCCTGGGCAGTTCTGGTGATGTCTCAGAACATTTTCAATTGCCACAGCTGGGAGGTGCTGCTGGCATCTGGCATGTTGAGGCTGGGACGACCATGACACAGCCTCCAGGGCACAGGACAGCCCCCTCAACAGAGAATTATAAAGCCCCAAGGGTCACAGGGTCGAGGTTAGGAAAACGGGGCTTAAATGATGATGGCATGTTCAAATACTTAAAGCTCCTGTTCATTGAATGACCATCTCAGGGCTGCCTCTTGGTTAATCAGGTGTCCTTCACTACTATTTGAATCTCACATTAACTCCCAAATTGCCTTTTGTTTTACAAGGGGGTCAGAAAACCCCAGATTCTGAGATGTTAAATAACTTGGTCACAGACCAAGAATGGGGCAAAACTGGGATTCAAACCTGGAACTTCCTGACCCCGGGACAGTGAAACACTGAACCACACTGCCTGTTTTTGCTTCTGCTGATAGGTTTAGGGGAACCACTTGGGTTCTGAAGACCTTCTCCAGGCTTACTTGGAGAAGTCGCAAGGCAGTGAAGACCGAATCCTCTGCTGAAAAGCTGTCAATCGCAGCCCTAGAAACTGCTCTTTCTCCCTTTCACGTCCTTTCCCTGCTGCATGATGATGCAGCCAGCCTTGGGCCATCAGTCTCAAACTGCAACCAGTACACGGTGGCTTTCAACCCGGGCGATTTTGGCTCTCAGGGGGTGTTTTTTGGTTGTCACGACTTGAGGTTTGGAGGAAGGGAGACATTACTGGTGTCCAGTGGGTAGAGTCTGGGATGTTGCTAAAGATTTCACATTGCACAGGACAGACCCCACCAGAGTTATCTGGCCTCAAATGTCAACAGTGCCAAGGCTGAGAAACCCTGTAGCAGAAGCAAAGAGGAAAATCAGGGCTTGGGGAGGAGGTCCGCTTTTTACATAGCGGAAATTTGTTGTTGTTTTTCCCTGTCATCCATTCACTCCGCTTCTGATCTTGTTTCAGGAGCCCCACTCAGAGCCCACGCAATTCCGCAGGCACCGGCTAGCTCAGCCCCAGCCCGGGGATGGCACAGTCTAGACTTGACTTATCAGAGATCTCATTTGTCTGGCAAGGGTGATTGGTTGGGCCTGACACCAGCACAGCCAACCAGACGTAAAAGACAGTGACTGCAACTTCTAAGGGAAGCCAGATCTTTGAATCCAGACTTACTCCTGGCAGGATCAGGTGGGGCTGCTGGTGGCCACCTGGTCACCATGAGGAGAAAGACTGCCTCAGGATGGAGCCAACACTGCAGAAGTGGACTAGAGAAATATACAGAGGGAAACCAAGTCTTTCGATGTAATTCGAGGCCTTGAAGTAACAATTCCGGAAGCCATATTATCCTCGACTTCTAACTTATACAAGTCAGTAAAATGTCTAATTATTTAAGCCATTTGGGGTGGCATTTCCTGCCTCCTGCACCTGGAAGAGCCCCAGCTGATACCCTTCACTTTGAGGTCATGATAACACAAATGACTTTCACTGAAAAACAAAAATAAAAAGATGTCTGCAAATCCCTTTGCATTCCCTACAAGAGATTTCATAATGCAATATGTAAATCTGGGGGAAATTCTGGAAGGCAGAATCTTCCTGACAAAGGGATATCTAACAGAACAGCCACCGGCTATTCATAACATGAGAAAGAGCTGGCAGCCCTGATTTCTGGAAGTCAGGCACAGAGACCTGCAGGTTTCATCTATCTTGTCAAGAGTCTAGGTGCTCTGGGAGAGCAGCAGCATTTCTGACGCCTGTTATAATGACATCCGCGATGCAGATGTTCACGTCAAGCTCTCAGCCGACTCGTGTGCAGAGTGAGCCAGAGGATGCCTGGCAGACGCACAGCACTGTGAGCGAAAAGCCCACAAACTTACTCTTGGGTAAATCTGGGAACTGCACTAGAAGGATCTCCCAGGAGGAAAACGTTCTAACCTGCACCAAGTCTGGGACCCACCGATGGGACGTTCACCCCGGGGCAGAGTCTAGGAGATGCTGTTCCAGGACTGTCATGGCAATTATTTCCAAAGCGTGGCTTACGTTCCGGAGGTGGCAAGCAAGAGGTTTTTACGGAGTTCTTGTGCAAATATTTAAACAATCTTAATAGCCGTGAGGCTGTTTTTAATGAGAATGGAAATAAACACATAACTAGGATATCAAACGTGGGGCTTAGTGACTTTATTGTTTAGTGCAGGGGCCGGCCACTGTTTTCTGTAAATATTTTTAGATTTGTGAGCCAGCCAGTCTCTACTCAACCACCCAACTCTGTCCTTGTAATGGGAAAGCATCCTTAGTCAATACAATAACAAGTGGGCATGGCTGTGTTCCAATCAACCTTTATTTACAAAAACAGGTGGAGGGTCAGATTTGGCCCAAGGACAGTAGTTTGTTAATCCCTTGGCTTAACAGAAAACTAAGCAAAACAGAGTAAAAAAAATTTTTTTTTAATTCAAGTGGTGCCTATGTGGTAAAAATCATGAAGTAATTTGAAGATGGTTGAAGACTGGTGAAATCTGTATTGGGTCCTATGTTTTTGGTACCATTCATGATGGTGGTAATAATAATAACTCATTGAATCATCTGTTCTTTCACTTAGCATATTTTTTTAAGTGTCTCTATGTGTCAGAACACTACAAAACATTATGATTTCAATTGTGAATGAGACAGGAATGGTCTGGCCCTAATTTTGTTAGGAATTATGAAGGGAGTGGTTATTGGCAGGAGAATAATGAAGGGTTCTCTGAAGAAGTAACATATAAGCAAATACTCAAAGGATAAGAAGAAACCAGTCTTGAGAAAAGCTAGGGGACTGGCATCCTGGAAAAGGGGGGAAAGCATGTGCAAATGTCCTGAGGCATAAAAGGGCTCCAGGTGCTGCTTCGGTGAGACTAGAGCCCACCCAGGAGAATGAGGAGAGCAGTACCCACCATGTTGGAAGAGTGAGTGTGGACTAGATCGAGTGTGGACTAGATCAGGCCGTGATGGAAGACATGGGAAAGCGTGGAAAGGCTTTAAGTAGAAGACAGACTCGAGGCAATTTCCATGTTAAGGTTATTCTTACTTCTTCTCTGAGCTCAACAGACTGGAGGGGAAGTCATGGGGAATAGTTTTGAACCCAACAACCACAGCAACACAGCAACACAGCAACACAGCATCTAACACTGGATGAAAACCTACTGTGTCAGATCTGTGCTGGTCGCTTCGAGCATTACTCAGTATATTTCCCAATAACCCACTGGAGGGAGGGGGCTCTATAATTATTTTCATTTTGTAAACGTAGAAACTGATGACCTGAGAGATACATTAAGATAACCAGGTTCCCATGGGTGGTAAGCAGCAGAGCCTGATGCGGCCCAGGTTTGCATGATTCCAAGGGTCAAACTATTATCTTTAATTTCATAGGTTGGCAAAGTACAGCCCAGGAGCCAAATCTGGCCCACGACTTGTTTTGTACATAAAGTTTTATTGAAAAACAGTCACAGCCATTTGCTTACATAGCCTACAGCTGCTTTCCAGCTGACTAACTGCTACAAGGACCATATGATCTGCAAAGCCCAAAATAGACACCATCTAGCTCTCTACGGAAAAAATTTGCCAAACCCTGGTCTGTGCTATAAGGGCATGAAGCTCATTCATGCTAGAAGGATGTCCAAACTGAAAATGAGATGACTAAGATATCTTACCTTCAGTTTCACTTTCCCAGAATGTCATTTTTACCCCTGCTTCTCAGATTTTTTCCCCCACTCTGTTCTCATGCAGCATTTTATTTTATTTTTACTTAGGACTTAAAGATGATTTTTAAAAAATACAGCAATATCAAAATTACAACTGGGAGAGAAATGTTTCCTTAAAGTGTTTCAGAAG
Source organism: Camelus ferus (assembly GCF_009834535.1). NCBI lineage: Eukaryota > Metazoa > Chordata > Mammalia > Artiodactyla > Camelidae > Camelus > Camelus ferus. The sequence continues at coordinate 7,748,523 of NC_045714.1, read as the reverse complement.
GAACTAATGACACAGCATGTGACAGCCAGCATCCTACAAGGGAATAAAATCTCCTTTTCCCATGGCTAATGTTTATCCCCCAACATAATGCCTTGTTTGTTAGGCTGTCTTGAGGGAAAAATACACTAGCAACCCACACACTTGCTTTGTCAAACAGTTCAGAATCAACAGCTAATACAAAACGATTTGTGTTGACCAATGAAATGCCATCTGGTAGCTAGGGCTAAGGTGGGGAGTGAGTGCTGGCTTGGAATTTGGGCTGAAACTTCAGCTGATGCTTGCTTGACTCAGTTTACATATCAACAAAATGGATGTGACAACACAGAATAGTAACTAGGTTGGCTTCCAATTCTAAGGTCCCTCTATGTAGGATTAGAATTGACGTCAAAAGGCACTCCCCGGGTGAACCAGCAGAAGCACTGTTTTCAGCTTCCTCTCGGAAGGTCTGAGTTACACTATAGTGAGTGCTTTACCCACACTAGGTGGAAGTCTTGTGTTTACATCAACAGTGCCTCAGGTCCTCTTGGAGAGGGAGTTGCGATGTTTTTGCTTTTGCAAAAATCCAAGTTAAGGAAATGAAAGGATCGTCCAAAGAATTTAGCTTTGCACCTAAAATGTAGTCATATTGCAAAAAATAATGAGAAAAATGAGAATATGGAAGATTTAAGTAGTTGGCAAATGTAAAAAAAAAAAAAAAGATGTACATCACCTTTTGAGCAAAGCAACTTGAATGTGTGGCTTTGCGCTCAGTGTGACATCAGATAAAAAACTAGGAGGGAGCTAACAAACTTAAGAGCAATGCCAGATGACCATACAGGTTCTTGCAAACCTCAGTGTATCCGCCCTTCCTTCATCAGTGTTGCTATTATTTGAGTACCTCCTGTACCTTCTTTATTATTCTCTCTTTAGATAAACTCACTTCTTTTTCAGTATTTTTAATTTATTTATTCTTTGGTGGGGGAGGTAATTAGGTTTGGTTGTTTATTTATTTATTTGATGGGGGTACTGGGGATTGAACCCAGGACCTCATGCATGCCTAGCAGGCACTCTTACCACTGAGCTGTACCTTTCTCCCCTAAACTCGCTCCTTAAATAAATGTATTTGAACAATAAATTTTATATCAGAACTGACAGTGAAAACCCAGCGATAATAGCTACCAAATTGCCGGTTTGATTTGGCCCTCATTTTACACAAACACTACACATTAAAATAAAAACATTCCAATTAAATTGTTAAGAAGTTTAACTGTGTACCATTGAAAATGCCACTGTGTACTACCAAGGATTCGCGTATCTTCCAAAAGACTCTCCTGAGGGGATATAAAAATTCATACATGTAAACATTTTATTTGATATAGTAAGCGTTTTATTTGAATTAAATATTAAATGGTATCAAGTGTGCAGGCGTGTTTTGTTATGTGAAAACATGACACGTTTAAAACAAACCAGGAAACGAGAAGTGGGGGGAAGCCAGGCGGGAGCCCACGCTGCGCCGCTGGGGAGTGTGCAAACACAGCACTCGGGACTTAGCACCTCAGCCCCGAGGCTCCACAAAGCCTTTGTTTATTCTGCAAACCCAAGGCAAAATAATTGCCACACGTTATCTTAAGAAGCTGAGGAAGCCACCCAAAGCGCACCTGTGCTTGTGGGTTTGGAGTGCCTCAGAAGCCAGCGGTTCTCAGCCCTTTGGGCAGGTGGGGAGCGGTGCCTGAGCCTTATCGAGGTGCCCTCCGTGGCAGCCCAGGCCCTGGTTCTGACTGCATTTGGCCGCTTAAATTCTTCCAGCGGGAAGGAACCTCCTATTATTCTGTAACACAGCAACCAAAGGAACCTCCTATTCTGTAACACAGCAACCAAAGGAACCTCCTATTCTGTAACACAGCAACCAAACACCGGCACACCCGTCTCCAGTGGCCTTACCCCGCCTCCGCCCACCCAGCTCACTAACCCTAGACAGAGCTGCCTTCTCTGCACCCCTGGGGTCCTCCAGCCTCCCTCAGCAGGGCCTGTGCACTGCGTTCTTCCCATTGACCAGGAGGTTTCTTTCTTGCTCTTTGTCTGCAAAGCTGATTCTCACTCTTTGGGACTCAGCTAAACATCGCCTTATCAGAGAGTTCTCAGACGACCCTCCATCCTGTGATCTGGCATGTGATCTTCGTAGCTTTCTTCTCTGTCTGAATAATTATATTCCTTTGCTTAAATGGTTAATGTCAGTTTCCCTAGCCGGGCTGTGGGCTCTTTAAGGACAAAAGTGTTTTAGTCACTTAACATAGGCACATCCCACTCTCCTGGGTTTTCAAGGACATTTTAAAGAAATATATATTTCTTTCAGTTCATACATAATAGAGTGACATTTATAAACTTGCTGTTTGCTATGTAACATAATCATAAAAGAATGTAATAGCATATCTGTTCGACTGGGTTTGCGTGCATGCATGCTTTCTAAGGTGAAAATGCATCTGTCTTTATGCAGACAGCGTTTGAATCAAGTCCTGCAGTGTAATTTATATACATTTTAATAATTTCCTTGTCGGCATAAATGTTTTGTATTTTGTGCAGGGTATTACATAAAAGACTTGCTTAACCTTATGAAGTTGTGTCATAATCACTGAATTTTAGGAAGGATTAAGGGTTAAGTTTATATAAAATACTAGCCTTAAGTAAACTTCACATTGGCCAATACCAGGATGTATTTCATAAATATCATTATTTCGAATTAAAAATTAATGTTTAACATTCCTAAATTATGTTTTAAGTCTTTGATAGAATTTGTAAAAAAAAATGGTTATTTTTAATGTTTCTTTAAATTTAAAATAAAACTTATATTCAAAATCTTAAAAAAATTTTTATCAGCAGTGCCAGGCACAGTGCCTGGCATGTATCAGCTGCTCCTTAAAGGCATGTTGAATAAATGAATGGGTTTATGAAGACGGGCTCTCCAAGCCCTGGAAAAATCCAGATTCATCACTTTCTATTATGGGGCAAAACCCTATTTTCCCTTTTCAACTTATTTGCCTGCCTGGAAGTTGAAAGAACTCTGTTTAAAAAAAAAAATTCCCATCCTTAGACCTGTCACTGCCGGGTTAAACAAGCTCACTTAGTTTTTTTTTTCCCTTCGCGTGGGCTTTGCTTGGGCCCCATAGATGTGCCATGTATGTTTTATGAGCTTACATTTATTTTAGACACTTTGGCCCATTGGACATGATCTTGTATGCCTGAACTCTCAGCTGACAAGCTGTTGAACATAATGGGGAGATTTAAAAAGGTATCACCGAGGAGCAGAGTGGACCTCAGAGCGCCAGGGCCGAGAGCAGGAGGCCGAGGCAAAGCCACAGAAAGCGTCACACTGCTCTCCCCGCGGTCAAGGCGCCGCTGCTCTGATGTGTGGCTTCAGCCGGCCCCTCCCAAGCCAGGCGGAGAACGCACAGCCACCTAATTGCTATCCTTGGAACTCAGGGCTCCCGATAAGGCTGGAAGCTGACTAGCCACGTTTCACAAACAGGACTGGACACGCTGATCTAGGTGAGTGGCAGCGGGGGAGGCTCTGAGTTGCTGTGTGCAGCTCTGGATGGAATCCACAGGCCCTGGAAATTCCAGAACACTCTCTTCCTCAGACAGGGTCTTCAGTTAATTATGGAAGCTAAACTTGCTGGACATAAATCAGACACGGAAAAAAATGCCCCACCTCGATCCGCAGTGGAACTCCCCCCGGGGAAAGGGAAGGTTTTAAAGGTTTCTGAAAGCCATAAAATCTCCATTTAGACAGAAATCTTAAACAAAATATCTATTTAGTTATTCATCTGCACTTTGAGGGCAAAGTTGTCAATTCGGCAGAACAAAGGCATCCATAGGTTGGCACTTCAAACTGTGGAGCCTTAACACTAGCAAGACGAAGGGTTAAAATTGGTATCCTCAATTCAGTTCAAATCAAACATTCACTTAATGCCAATTCTTTGCTACTGATCTAAGGACAGAGACACACAGAGCCCTTGTAAGGCCTTGAATTTTTCCTTCATAGGTTCAAAAAAAAAAAAAAGAATCATTGCAATTTCCTGCTGTGATGGTTTCTTCAATGTCTGTCCACCCCCAGGAGACTGTAGACTCCATGAGGACAGAAATGTGTTTGTCTTTCACTTTTGAATTTCAAGAGTCTAATCCAGAGCCTGGCACATAGTAAATTCCTGATAAAAACTTTAAATAAATCAAAGTTAAGGCCCAGGACCTGCCCTTAAGAAGCTCACTGCTCAGTAGGAAACAGATTAAGAGAATAAAGGAATTGCAGCACTAGGAGACGAGGCACATGGAGCAGAACCATGTCCAGGACCTTATCAGACAAAGGAGGCGGAAGCCCAGTAAAGCTGGACTAGATGGGGTTGTGGAATGCTTCCAAGAGGGGATGAGGTTGAAGTGAATTTGAAAAGGTAATGCCAGACAGAGGGAGCAACTTGAGAAAAGGCGGGAGGAGAGATGCATTTTGTTCCTCTTCCTGGAGCTCAGTTTACCAAAAATTACTGAGGTGGCCTATTATCAACATGGCAGGTACAAAGACTTCAGCCAAGCCAAATGCCAAAGGGATTTACCTGTCTTCAGGTAAATCAAGCCCGAAGAGATGGGGACTTGCAGCCAATCCGATGATAACACATTATGGTCATTTAGGTCCGCCAATTGTTGAATCAATGGACCTACTACATTTTGTCTCTAAATAGCCAGAAGAAGCCATTAAAATACATGTAAGAAAACAAAAAGTCCCTTCCAAGAGCTTTATTGAGAGCTGTAGGTCCTGGCACATCTCAGTTCTGGAATCTTCATTTATAAGAGACACAAGTCAGAAGCACATTGTGAATTAGGCTGTATACTCACTCAGCAGAGGGAGGGGGACCCATGATGTAATTAAAATCTCAATCTATGATCTTTAAAAAGTGTCAATACCTGGAGACTGAGGGTTTCATCAGGAAGCCCATGTCCTAGGGAGCCAAAAGTCAGAACTAAAGAATCAGTAATTTGGGTCAAGGATCCAAGATGTGTAACTCATAAACAGCTATAGAGATTGCCCAGTGACTGGTGTGAGTGAACCACTTTTGTAAGCAATTATCCGTGTTTGGAAAACTCTACACTCAAATAGGCCATGTGTGGGTTTGGCCCGGGGAGTTGAAGGATCTCTAAGCGATATTTCCAAGAGATCCACTTGTTTACTTGGATGAGCATCTGATTTTGGACAAAAGAATTTCCCTTTTCCAGTTGAGCTCAATTCTTTTCATTATTTGAAACTACTTCTCAGAAAAGAACATGAGGTTTAGCACATGTGAGGCTCTGGTCTCATGAATCCTCTTCCTCCAGATATCCGTATGGCTTGCTTCCTCACTTCCTTTGTGTGTACTCGTGAATCTCTTTCTCATCAGAACCTTCCCTGGCCATGCCATCTAACATTGACCCTCCACTCTGACCCCTGACTCTTCCTCTACCATCTCCTTACTTTGTTTTTTCCTTTCTTTCCTTCCTTCCTTCCTTCATTTTTTTCTCTTTCTTTTTCTTTCTTTTCTTTCTTTCTTTTTCTTTCTTTCTTTCTTTCTTCCTCCCTTTTCTTTCTTTCTTTCTTTCTTTCTTTCTTTCTTTCTTTCTTTCTTTCTTTCTTTCTTCTTCCTCCTCTTTCTTTCTTTCTTTCTTTCTTTCTTTCTTTCTTTCTTTCTTTCTTTCTTTCTTTCTTTCTTTTTCCTTCCTTCCTTCTATCTATCTATCTATCTATCTATCTATCTATTTTCTTTATACTGTACTTGAAGTAAATGCTCTAAGGAAGAAATATTTGATTATTTGGTTCCCTGTTAGAACCCCAGCTCCTAGAAGAAGGACTGTCACGAAGTAAGTATTGAATACAGGCAGCCCTCACTTTGCCTGGCATCTCAGTGATGGTGGAACTAGGCAATATGAGGACATGGTACCAATACACATGAGTTTCAGTTAACATAGCACCATGCAAAGCAAGGACTGCCTATCAGTAATTGCCTAGGGGAACGGAACTGTTTCATTCTCCTACTGGACGGACCGGGCCATTCGCAGCAGTCCACCTGCCCTGTAATACGTTCTTCCTGATGGGAAATGCCTCCAACAATCACTTACGAAGAACAAATACAACAAACTCATTTGGGGATAATCTGTTGAGCCTATACTTTCCTTTCTCCAAAACCACCTTCTTCTACGGCCCAAGAGACTCCACCTTAACCACAGAAACTGGACTGAAAGTAGACCACCCAGAAAGAGCCAAACCTTTGGCAAGGAGAAGTCCAAGAACTTGAATGGAGAGACGGAGATCTTGAGAGAACGAAAGGCTGAGGAAAAGAACCAGAGTTCTACAAAGGCAAGACCCACAGAGATAGACGGGGGTCCCACCTGCCATAACGCCCAGCTCAATCATCCCTTCAGTTCCCTGCTTCATGCTTACTCCCCATCCATTCCTCTGGCACTTGTTCATTGTTACTGCTCACTCTCCTTTAAGGTGGGTCACCCTTCCTTATTATCCAAAGAACCCTGATGAGACAAGGCACCCACCACAACCTGACCACCACAGAGACAACAAGAGACTAGAAGACATAGCCTCCCTGCAAAGATATTGGTGCTGGACTGAGAAGTCAGGATCAAGAACTGGAGACCAAGTGTCATGGACTGAATGTGTCCCTCAGATTCACATGTTGAAATCTGATCCCCAGGATGATGGTAATTGGAGGTGGTGGGGTCTTTAGGAGGTGATTAAATCACGAGGACACAGCTCTTGTGATGGGATTAGTGCCCTTGTGGGAAGAGGCTGGCTCACCCTCTTTCTACCATGTGAGGATGCAGCGAGAAGCTGGCTGTTTGCAACCCAGAAGAGGGCTCTCACCGGAACCCAGGCATGCCAGCATCATGCTCTTGGACTTGCAGCCTCCAGAATGGTGAGAAATAAATGCCTGCTATTGACGAGCCACTCTGTTCATGGTTATTTGTTATAGCAGCCCAAACTGACTAAGACACAAGCCTGGGCCACATGCAAAGTGACCCCAGGCCTTCAGAGGAACCTGTTCTGATTCATTTTAGCTGGAGAAATGAGTGGAGAAGCCCTTGCGAAGGTCTGCACGCCTTGTGGTTCAATCCTGTAGCTGGGGCTCCTGAATCCCTACCACTGCCAGTTCAGCCTTCTGCTGGGAATTACGTGGGCTTCTGAAGGAGAATTTAAGGAGCCCTAACTCAAGAATGGACATGACTTTGTAGCCAGTCAAACCTTCTGCCCCTGAATTTTAGGGAACGTAGTGATTAAGAACATGCGCTCAGGACCACGTGGGTTTGATCCTGAGCTTTGCTGCTTACCCTGGGGAGAGCCTTGCCTTCTCTCAGGGGCCTTCTTCCTTATCTCTAAGATGGGGATCATAAACTAAGACCCAGTGTATAATGGATATAAAGTACTTGACATGGGGCCTAGGACGTGAACAAGTGCTCAACAGAGGACAGCACTGAACACCCAGGTTTCATCTTATTTTAGGAATCAAGACACTGCCCCTATCTAGCCACTCCTTAATCTGTTTGCCCATTCTTTTACCAATAGCCTGAGTCATATTTCAGATTCTCCATGACGAGGAAAAGTTGTAACTGACGGTGAAGTATCTATTATCACCACTTAGCTAACCCACTGTGAACTAGCACACAATTAAATTCCTTGTACATATGATGAAGTAGAAATTATTATCCCATTTTAGAGGGAAGCAAACCGAGGTCCAGAAAGATGACAACTTTCATTTGACCTAAAATATCTAGTAAATGGTAATTACTGTTTATAGTGAAAAAAATCAGTCATTTACATTCTCAATAAATTGCTTTAGCAAAAGCTAAATATTAGTTCAAGCGCTGCTTTTTGTCTTGGTCAAAGATACTTGCTTGAAAAGACTGAACGGAGTTTGAGTTCTGATTTTAAAATACAGAAGAGGTGCTTATTAGATGCTTGAAGGAAGGAAGGAAGGAAGGAAACCAAGGGAAGGCATCAGTGCGAACAAAGGAATAAATGAATAAGAACAAAGAAAAGGATTAATAAGTTTAGAAAATTAAACGTGAAATTAAGAGTCAATCTTGCTCATAAACGCTCATCTTTAATCAGGATGCAACTCACTAACCAAACAGGTAGTTGAATCAACAAATTTGTCATTTGTTTTTTGCACAGACAGCAGCTTCATTAGGTTTTTAGCTAATGACATATTTTTAGGTTGCATCTCAAAATAACTAACGCAAAATAGTGAAAATCTCAGTGGAAAAGGGGAAAAAAATCCCTAAGTCCACTTAAATGTCCAAATTGCTTTAAACACCCTTTAATACAGTATAATTCCAGCACAAAAATAATTCTGAGTTCTTTGCAGTTCTTCATAAAGCAATTTAACCAATATAAAAACGCTCATGATTCCAGGGCCTGAAATTAACCAGAATGGCTGAGCATCTTTAGAGCACTTGCTGCGTATCACACCGCTCCTTGCTCTTCCTGCGTTGTCAGGTTTTTGTAGTTATGGAGGTCGTATTATTACTTGTGATCAATTTGATTAATGTTTATTCTGTGGCAGGCATTATAAAAAAAACCTTACTTATGTTACCTTATTTAATTTTTAATGATATTTTATTAATCTTTTTTTAAATCAGGGAAGTCTAAAGAACAACATAATAATAAAGCAAGCTTATGATTTCGCCTGAGACAAATCAAAAGATGTTAAATAACAAAAGTAGAAAAAAGGGTAATAAATGCTTATGGTTAAAAAATTCAGGTCGCAAGGTAAGAAAAGTGGCTACAAAAAAAAAAAAAAAGGTACTGAAGCAACGTCCCATTCTTTCTTAAAGATAACCACTGCAAACTGGAGGTTTATCTGACTTTGAAACCTGTTTGTTCTTTTCATCAGGTACCCTCATCGCGTCTGATAGTCATCTTTGGGTTTTCTGACATGGGCAGCAATAAAAAGGAAAGTGGACATGGTAAACAAGGGACGACCAACCTTGGTCATACAGACCAAACCAATACAAACATGAAGCTCCAAAATTTAAACCACCAGTCTAAATACTATATGCCAGGCTTACAACGAATGTCTTTTTCACTTGCCTAGGGAAGGTAATATTGGGGGTTACTCAAGTGCCTATAATGTTGGTAAACACATTTAGGGGCAGGTTGACAAACACAAAAGCATAGTGCGCAATTAATTACAGGGCTATTGCTAAGATTCCTCACTGTAAATGCAAACAGTAAGGAATTTAGCTGGACACCTGCACGGAAATTCGGACTTAGATGGGAAATCTATTTGATCTGCTGATTTTACAGATGGAAGGTAAGGAGCAGGCTGTGGTGATGTTGCCTACCAGCTGGAAGAGTGGAGCGCGTGCTCTGGCCTCTGGAACTCCTCTGCTGAGTTCTTTCCTGAGTTACCACCACCGACTGTCATATCTTTGGCCTTGCCTCAGTCCAATCAAGCACCCTGGTTCTCATATTTCTATCAGAGAAGAATTTGAAGTTTAACGCAACTATCCACTACAACGTTTAACAAGATTTGGCGTGGACAATTTCTTAGGAATTACGGCCCTAAGGACCCACCAGGTTTCCATAACAGACTTGGTGCTCTCCTAGATGAAAGCACAGGGTTTTCAACCCCACTGTAAAACCAACCCTTACCAAGCAGATTCTTTAAATAGCTTATCAGTTCCAACTTTGTTGTTCAGTGTGCTCTTTGGAACTGCTGTTCTGGGGGAAAGGCCATTTATGAGGGAATAACCAGGATACAAGAAGTCCTCTGAAAGGTTTAAAAAATGAGTTAGTCCAGCTAACATAGTGTTTCCCAAAAATAATGTACTCTTTGCTAAAAAATGTAAAATTAACATCGAATGAAGATCTCTTAAGAAGCTCTAAAATTGAGATGACTATCTTAGTGGCATATAGTAGATACTTGATGCAATCAGCGTGTTCTACACAGGTAATTACTTTTACTACAAATGGGGCCTCCCACTCAGTGAGAAAGATAAGAGGCTCCAACTCTACTTAATCACGAGGCGTCTTCATTATTGCTCCACCACCTACCGGGTAAAACAATTCGCTTGCTTTACTCAGCAACTCTCACAAATGAGAAAAATTTATTAACGTGCGAGCAGAACGGGACATATTTAGCATGTACAAAGGAGATTACCTACTTGATTTTAAAAATACATAGGTGATTCAAACACTTGTGTGGGTCATCTTAAAATAAGGTCTTCCTGGAAGATTTTTATTTTCATCGTGTTGAAGCTGGTTTGCAACGACTGTCCAGTTTAACATGCTTGGAAGCTGTTCAGCGGTGTTAGGGGAGGTGAGAGAAGAGGGTGGAACGTAAGTGGGCAATGGAGTTAGACAAACACAGAGTCGGTGATGGGTGACCTTGGGTGAGTTATTTGCCTTCTCTTTTTCTTATTATTTGTAGAAGAAGAAATAGGAGTAATATTTGCTCCATTCTTCCTTATAAGTCAGTTCTGCTGTAAGGCATATGGGTGTTTCTAAAAGGAACCATGCTATTTCAGGTTGCACCATAAAAACCACAGAGCTTACAGGAAAAAATGGACTTAGGAGAACAATGCTTAGTTCGGTAGCAAGTAATAAAAAAAGACAGGCACCTGATAAAAATGGTAGCGCTGCTTTGCACATGTTAAATGGTTTAAAAATACATAAATACCATGACAAATATGGCACTTTACCTCAAAAAAGATTTACAGACATGGATGCTGGGAGGGCTGCAGCTGTGAGGTGTTGTGACGTGGTGGGAGGTGGGTTGTCTGAAAATGTAGTAAGAAGTTGTAAGACCAGATATGGATGAGTGTGGCCTGTAACACACCTGGTGAACTGAGGTAGCTGGCAGGTGCCAGGTGGGTGCCTGTTTGCCTTTTGGGTATGTTTGTGTGGCTTGATTCAGCAGGGTGCCGTTTTCTGTGCTCACCTCCTGTTTCTCATAGATGAAGTCACATACACCCAAGTGCAAAAGTCCCACGGTGATCAAAGTCTACCAGCCCTACTGGAACACATTCCTACTTTCAGAAGCAGATGGCAGCAGGATGGACTATGTTTTAAGGATTAAATAAACTCATGTTGGTAAACACATGGTAGGTACTCAAGAAATGGTGTCGTCCCTTGATTTCCGTGGCTACCTCAATTAAACTGGGGTCAAAGTCAATCCCAAACTCAAAGTGGGCAGACTTAGACAGGTGGCCGATCTCTTTGCGTCTCCGGGTCAGCAAAAATGCCATGAATCTAAAGGGCTCGCCCATGGTGTTAACAGAGGACCTTATGTGTTTGTTGAATGTTTTCACATTGTGCTTCTGTCCTTGCCGACAACAGTATCATTTCCTGTAAAGAGTTTAAGAACAAAGCCAGGAAACAGCATCCTCTTCCCTCAGTAGAAGCTGAAAACTATTCTGTAAGAAGCAAGAATTCAGCTGCCCTTGGAGGGGGGAAATGAGTGTTGCTATTCATAATGTTTGATTAGCCCTGGAGAAGGCCAGCCTGATTTCTCTCCAGAGCCTTTTACTAAGTAATAATAGGAAACACCTACACAAGACTCTGTCTGTCTGGCATTATAAGAGCGCTGGATATATTAACTCGTTTAAGATTCAAATCATTCTGTGTAATTGCTTTTCAAGTCTTGATGCTTCTTATCAAATTAGGTAAGTGGAACGAGTTTGGAAATTGAGTCAGAATTCCAGTTAACTAGGCAGTAAGTTTTCACGGGGTAACTACAACCAGAAGGGACTGTATGAACCTAACGGTTGACTCGGGCTTTGGAACCAGACTGATCTGGATCACGGCCCCACTCACAGCTCTTGGACACTTGATGCAACCTCTGTAGGCGTCACCTCTTCCTTCTGTAATGAGGGATTAATAAATGAGAGATAGCGGGTAGGTGGTCAGCATGGTACAGGGCACAGAGTCATCACTCACCAAGGGGTAATTTTCATTTATATAATTATGATCACTTAATTACCAGCGAGGGCCTAGTTGACATTCACACTGTTGGGCATATGGCACGTGATACAACAGTTTGCAATAGTTCCTGGCCCCGACCAAACCTGGCAGCCGGACCCTTGGAGACGTTGCCTCCCAGATATTTCCTTTTTGTGTCCCCGACACACAGGACTGTTCTGGTACCACAGCACTAAGACGCACTGAGGTCTGGAAGCCCGGCCTGTCCACACTGCTGTCCTCAGTTCTCATTTCCCATTTGTCTACCCACCCCCCACCCAATCTGGCTTCTCCTCCCAGTGGTCTAAATGAGAACGCTTTTGCTACGTGTGCCCCTGCGCTCTGCGTCGCCGAGTCTGGTGGGTACCTCTCAGCTTGCACCTTCTGGCCTCTTGGCAGAATGGACTGCTTCTTCCCTCTTGAAACACTCTCTTCTCTTTGTTGCCTACCTGCAAAATCACCCTGATCTTGACTTTCTTCCAACGTCTCTGAAAGCTCATCCTGTGTCTTCTGGAAGCTCATTTCTCCTTTACAACGTTAAAGACTGGCCTTCCTCAGGGCTTGGTGTCTTCTCCTTTTGCACTTTCTGTCTCTGTCTCTGTCTCTCTCTGTCTCTCTCTAAGCTCATCCACTGCAGTGGCATCCATCACATGCAATTTGCCAGGGCGTTCAAGTTGATACATCCACGCGTTGAGCTGGGATCTAGGTGAGCTCTCTGTGGTGTTCTCCATGTCTCTTGAATATCTCACAATTATCTTACACTTAACAGTCCCCTCTGTCACTCCCAATATTCCCTTAGTTGAACAGATCCTCAGGTTCTACTGATTTTACCCCCTAAAATATGTCTCCATTCACTCACTGTTCTGTATCTCAGTTGCCAGTAGCCTAGTCCAGGCAATCATTTTTCCCCCCACCTTCCTACTGCAGTAGCTTCCTCACTGGCATCTTTGCATTCAGACCCATTCTACGGCAATACATCTGGGACAATGCAGCCAGAGAAATACTTTTTAAGACAATTTGTTTATATAATCCCTTGATTAAAAACCTGTGACTTCCCAATGCTCAAAGATCAAATATAACATTGTTACTGTGGCCTACAATCTCCTGAAGATGACCGATTTCCTCTAATCCACTGTTATTTTTTACTATTTTATTTCTTTTCACTCATTCAAGAAATACTGAATGAGCACCTAGTATGTGTCAGGCATAGTAGAGTTTCTTGGACTTGGCCAACTTCTTACAAAGAACAAATATCATTTTAAATTTTAAGTTTAAAAAAAGGCCTAGATGCATTTGCATCAGTGCAACTGAAGGGTTTAAATCCACATTATACTCCTTATTGTGAGTAATCTCCCTCCTAGCAAAGCTCTTTACTCACATGTTTTTAGATCTGGGGTTTAGATCTTTGGTTTATAGGAATGTCTCTTTGTAAACATGAGCACACGGGTTTCATGGCATGAAGTTGGATGATTGATATAAGACCTTCTCACTTCATTCGCCCTCCCTGCCCTTGGCTCGACTCTCCGGACCAGTCATGTGAACTCTGAGCCTAGGCATCGGGGAAGTCGGAGCAGTTGATATGTCAAACATCTGAAAGGTAAGGGGTTGGGTAACAGCAACGCACCCAGATTGTACGCAGGGCACATTCCAATTTTCTGCTGCAGTACTCAGAGGAGATTAGAGTGTCTGCAAATCTGAGAAATTTCAGAAAAGACAGGGAGAGTCGGCTGCCAATTTCCATTGCACTTTTGCAAGTGAATATCAGGAAATTCGTTATTAATTTTGTCCAAAGTGATGTAATCCAAACATTAGTCACTAACCTCCTTTTCAGAGATAACAAATGATCTATTAATTGCCACACTTACTGGCCTTTTGTCAGGCTTTGTTTTCCTTTGACTTTTGTTCAGCACTTCATGCCTCCACTGCCCTTCTTAGTGACTCGTTCTTGGCTTCCATGTACCCAAACCTCCTGAGTCTTCTCCCCTTTGATTCGCTTTTCCATCTCTGGATCATCCCCAATCAGTCCTAAAATGTGGCCAGGTCCCAGGTACTCTGCCCTTGTCTATCTTTCTCCTCCCTCTAATTCTTCCTTCTCACAGGACTCATTCATTCTCACATCTTCAACGAGTAGATGACCATCATGGCATTATTTACCACTGATCTTTCTGCAAGCGGTTCATGGTTACATATTCTCAATACCGTAGGGACTGTTTCCACTTGGTCACCTTATTCCTTTTCCCTCTCCAGCCTTGCCACCAAAAGTCACCTGCCACTCACCGCTAAGCCCTAGGTCTCTTAGGGGTACTGCCATCCTCTGTGATAAAAATATTCGAAACTCAGAAATTGTACATGGGGTCCTTTTTATAACTCTTTCTTTAATGACTTCTTATCAGTCTCAGAATCATGTCCAAAATAGGTTCTGTGTCTGCTAGCCTCTTTTATAATTTGACCCTTTCCAGCATTTTAGGATCCTCTGTCTAGTCCTCAACCACACTGGACTTTTCTAAGTCCATCAAGTGTGCCAGCCTTTTCCTGCCTCAGGAGTTTGGCAAATACTCTCCATAGCTTGGTCCATCCTGACCGCCTCCACCCCACCATCAACCTAATTCAGTGCTAATTTTTTTAGTTGTGAGCTTTAACATCGCTTGTCTCTGTGAACCTTCCGTGATTTCTAGTCTGGGTCTTCCTCGCCCTTCTCCCTCCATCGTCACATTCCTTCCACAGCAGTAAGCACGCCTGGAATGTGCAGCCTGACTCTGGGTTTCTCCACCAGACCAGGAGCTCCACGAGGAACTCGCTCATCTCCACATCCTCAGTGCCCAGCACGTGGACACGCACCCAGTAAGATGAGTAAAAGGACACATGAATGAACTCCTACTTCATCAACTCCATCACCAGCCGGATGCAGTTAGCCACCAAGTCCTGCAGTTTCTCTTGTTACTGTCACCCCATCTTTTCTTCCTGTCTTCACCATCCTTCCTGCTCTTGCCCTGGTCCATAGTCTCCTCATCTCTTGATTAGATCGTTACAATAGCTTGACGGTCTTCTTCGGATCTCTCTTTGCTGCAATTAATTTTGTCAACTACTGCCAGATTAATCTTCCCTAAAAAATTCATCATGTTATTCCTCTGCTCAGAACCCCATGAGGGCCCTTTCCTGTCTATAGAACAAAGTAGAGAATGTCTTAGGGTCCCAGAGTCGAGCATTGTCTGGTGTAACCAACTCTTGCCACAAATGAGAAAACTAAGGTCAAGAGGGGGTTGGGTGACCTGCCAAAAAAAAAACCACAGAACTGGTGTTTCAGTCTCCATGCAGAATGGCCTCGAGGGTTTGCCTGATTGAATCACATCCATGCTGTCTCGCTGCACAAAAAGAGCAGCCCAGGCTCCTTCCCATGGTCTACCTCGGCTGGTGTAACCTGGCTCCTGCCCAGGGTGACCAACTTGCCCTGGTTTGTCCAGGACTCTCCCAATTTTAAAACTGAAAGTCCTACATCCCAAGAACTCAGTCTCAGTCCCCTGGCAATCTGGGACAGCTGCCACCCTACTCCTTCCTGCCATCATCTTCATTCTCATCTCTTTTCATGCTCTGACTTGCTGTCTTCTCACCAGCCACATTAGGCTTGCTCTCCGTTCCAACCCCAGGCTCTTTGCACTTGCTATGTATGACCCCTATGCCTCCACCCCCAGTCACTCAGTGTCAGAAACTAGTATCCTAGGCTTGTCATCAGAGCTCTTTTGTCAGCTCTACATGCGATGCTTCCATAATTTGACCGCAAATCTCCTTGGTGTCCTTAATTTATTACTTCAACTCCAATCACTTATGTGCTCAAAAACTGCACTGATCACTATGATGATGAACTAGCAGCTGGATGGAGACCCCAAGCTCTCTCACCCCCATTGCACAGATTAATAAAATGGTAAGAAGGGACATGTTTTGCTTGGAGCAGTCCGTGAGCTTGACAGCAAAGAAGGCAAAAATGAAAGTCTGAGACTACCTGTCTCATTTTTATTTATTTGCATTACTCAGTAGATTCCAATCTTACTCATTACAACAGCCCAGGGCCCTTCAGGCCAAGCACTTCACAGTGATCTATTGTTGGGATAAAAATCTCCTGGTGATGACAGCCAGGATTGACAGGGATGTTTAAATCCTAAACTATGCTTTGGATGACATTCAATTTTTTGTCATAGAATTTCAAAATGTGACTGGAGCTTTTTCAAAGCTTTCCACATGGAAGAAACGCCAGCGACAAAAGAGGACAAGAAACAGCTGGGGCTGAGTGGGAGGAACACTGACCTTCAAGGCCAAATACTTTGGGAGAGACTGGAGCTCTGAATGACGAACTGTGTGACTTCAGACCAGTCATTTGCTTCCTAAGCATCGAATGCTTCATCTGTACAATGGGACTGATAACACCTACCTCTGTTGACAAAGGAGTAATGCATGTGCTCAAGCCTCTGCACCCTCCCTGGCTCAGAGTACATTTGCCCTAATTTTTTGTTTACAACAACTACTAATATCTATATTTTCCGTGCAGCCTTTTCCAAAATTTCAGTAGTCCTTTATTATAAGTCCCTGAAGCTCAGACATAGCAATAGTTATTTATTCTTTCACTTGTTTATCATTTTCCCAGTTTTGTCTGGCTGTTTAGTCGGTATATATTTGAACTTTCCAAAAAATATAAGCTTTGCCAAATCCACTCTCGCCTATACCTTTTACACATTTGTCTGATTTTGTACTTCACACGACACCCATCTCCTTCTGACTTGTTTTCTAGCCAGCTCATTTCCTGGTGAGTAATTGAGGCACTATGAGAAGCCGCGGGGATACACAGACCAATAAATCCTGTCCCCTGCCCTGTGGAGAGCCAAAGTCCAGTAGGAGGAACAAATACATAAGGACATAATTTCAGCAATGTGATAACTTTCATATCTGACTACAGTAAGGGACACTGAAAAAAAAGGGGAAACATTTAACTTTTCAATCGAAGGAGGAAACATTTAACTTCACAAGGAGTAGTCAAGGAAGTCTCCACGGAGGAGGTGACATTTGACCAGAGGTTTAAGAGATGCATAAGAGTTTACCAAGACCACTATGAAGGTAAGAAAAGTTATGCAAGTCTCACTCACAAACAAAGACTGGTAAGGCACAGAACATCCTTTCAATTCCTGTCTCTGCAGCCAGACTGCAGGTCCCTTAAAATCTGAAAAAGCATCTCATATTTAATTGGAAATCCCATTATCTGTAACAAAATCATGGTCCAGAGAAATCCTGTAACCAATCCCTCTGATAAATGGCCTCTACTTTTAGCTAATGTGTAGTAGAAGTAACAAACACTGAGGTCAGTGGAAAACTACAATTAAACATACATATTTCATTACATCAATCAACCTATACCCCAAACTGAAAAGAAGCCTTTTTTCTTTTTTAAACTTGGCAGGACAGAGTTAACAGAAGACAGGAAGCACTCTTTTTAACTATCATAAGTTTTCCTGGACTGTTGAAAAGCATCTATTAGCTCATCCCACATCATCCTCTTCCTTTAAAAAAAATAATAACTTCATTGTTAAAAATGTCTCAGACTTACTGTATTTAAGTAATAAAAATTATAAAGAAGAAAGTTTAAAAATCATCTGATATTCCAGCGTCTAGAAATAGCTCCTAACTTCTGTTGAACTGTATTTCAGATGTGTCTTTATCCCTTTGTATGGATGGAAGAAGGCTGGATGGATGGATGAATGTAAGGACAGATGGATGGATGGATGCGTAAGAGAAGTTTATTCTTTCCCTGCAGCTCCAAGGCTAATGCTCTCTCCCCTTCTAGTGAATTTACCTGCCTGACCCACAGTGAAACAGAGGAAATGGCCCCATCTCACACAGTTCCTGTGCTTTCCAGATTCCTAGTGTTGACTTCCCCGAGAAATTTTGGAAGATCTTCCAGGGATGATGTCAAAACATCCAGCTTAGAAGAGGAGACTAAAGCCAAAGCAGTTATTATTTTTTTTATCATGTCAATTAAAAATCTATGAACAGTTTATGGATTTTCTAGGTTCTTAGAAATAGGATGGGAATAAAACATCATTTAGACTCACTCTCTCCTAGTACAATGAGGTATAAGGCGACTAGAAAGAAAATCTTATTCTGTGAGCTTCTACAATGAAGGCTGGACAGGAATTAAATACTAGAACTCAGGTCTACTCCTAGTAGTCCCATCTCACAGAGCTGTTGAGAGCATTCAATAAAGTAACACTGATAAAGAAAGGGCTTACTTCTGAGACTGGAACATAGGAGGACCCCCCCGCCCCGCCCCCTCTCCCAGTGTGGTAATTAACATTGCTACATTATTATGACTTTGTTGTCTGCACTGAAGATACTCTTTGCACCTACATTTATTGGCACGTCATATTCTTTTAAAGAAGCTGGGGACATGAGCTTTGTAACTTTAAAGATATGTCCTCAATCTACCAAAAGGAAGATGATTTTCTGAACTACCTCTGTTTCAACTCTATTTCACATTCTTGATTCTTCTCGATCTGGATGTGTGGGTCAGGGTAAAAACCCCCATCAACCACAGCAGCGGGGCAGCACAGAACATCTGTGAACCAGCATTACCTCACCCCTCTCCACCCGAGTTGCTCAGCCGTAGCACCGTGGGCATGTGGAGCCAGGTAATTCTTTGTCATGAGGGCCGTCCTGTACATTGTGGGATGTTTGGCAGCATCCCTGGCCTCTTCCCACTAGAAGCCAGAAGCAGCTCCCCAGTTGTGAAAATCAAAAATATCTTCAGAAATTGCCAAATGTCCCCACAGAGTTGGGCCAAATCACCCCAGGTTGAGCACAAATGCTTTAGATCCTAGCAAATGCAAAGTTCTTTGTGTTTCTGATTTTTTAAAAAGGGCAAAAGGGATTTGGGGGGGGGGGTTGGCTTTTTTAAAAACTTTTTTTTTTTTTTTTTAAAGAGAGATACACTCAGTGCTGAATAATTCTCTAGGAGTTGTCAGAGGACATGACTTCATGGCTGTCTCTGGACCCAGGGGAGAGGAGAAAGATCTTGGAGGGATGATAAAACCCACAATCACTAGTGTTGGATCAAGAAGAAAGAGCCCTGGGCTTTGCTGACCCACATCTTTAAGAACTACAAGAACAGGTAAATCCATGAGATAGAGATGGACCCCTCCCCCAAAGCCTGCCCTTCTTTTTAAAGCCACAGTAAAAATGAAAGAAAAGGACTGGAAACCTTGCACTCCTTTATTTTCATCAGAGGCACTAACAGGAAAGAAAGGGGAGGAAACACGACTGCTTTGACTTTTTTGGATAACTTGAAACATCAATTCATTGCCAATTATGGCAGCTGTAGATGCTTTATCTTTCGGGGACATGAGCAGTTCCTGGATTGTGAATTTTAATTTTCCAGTCGGAGTTCAGATGGCTGGTTAAACAATGTCTAGAAGCTCCTGAAAGATAGTCACTAATTAATGAACATTAAGCCCTAGATTCCGAGACATTTGAAACAAAGCAGGACAGAGCGCTCTGCTCTGTGTACTTGGGGGACAGATCTGAAAGCACCAAAGGCGGGCAGAAAACCGACAACGAGCAAAGGGGCCTGTTCCTCTCCTGAATTCCCAGGATTCACCAATTCATCAAGTGGAGGGGTTTTTCTCTTTAAGGATGAGTTTTATTCCGAGAAAAAACTATCATTTGAGGAGTCAACTGTGTATGTGCTATTTAGTAAGATAAATGTAAGTGTTAGCATCTTACTAATCAAATGGAAAATTGTTTTGTTCTAACCGTTTCGAAACTTCCCCATCCCTCAAACAGTACCCATTACTTTAAACACCTCAGTGTCTAGTAATTGTTCAAAAACGCGTCAGGCTACCAGTAATTTAAGTCCTGTCAAAAATAAATCTCAGACACTCACTTCTTCCAGTCAGTGACTTGAAAAACACGCCCACATGTCAATTACCGGAAGCTGGAGCAACGCTTCTTTGTTCTGAATTTGTGTAAACAGAAAAGGTTCTTCCTCGGTAACAACTGTTTTCTAAAACCTATACAAATGTTTATGTGAACCTCCTTGCAACAACACCTAACAGAAGTCATAAAAAGCCACAATGTTGGTAAACACGCACACACACACATACACACACAACTCCGTGTGTGTGCCTTTGGGTAATAAATGTGCAAGTGTGAATGAACAATGTAGCAACTTGTGAACTATTCTTTCACAGAGGCCCAACCTTAAAGTGTTTACATCTTAAATTGTAAATCAAAATGATCTACATTTTTAGAAGGCAATAGTCACTGGATGGTTTCCATATTCTCCAGAAGAGATTGCTCCACAGATAATTTCCAAATCACAGGTAAATAAATGAGTAGAAAAACTGACTATAAAATAGAAATAATTCACAAAATTGGCAGCTAATTAAGATAGGCTATTAGACGGAGCTTCTCTTTGTAAAATTGTTCTCCACAATCCAGACTGATAAATCTTGTGCCGAGACCCCAGTCCTTACTGCAACGTATATATGGTTGTAAATAGCTATAAATTGATCTATAGATTAGGGCTGAAACTGATTTTCCAACGTTTTGCATTTTTAATATAACAGTATTTTTGCTGACAAAGATTATAATCATTTAATCATAAAATCACCAAAGCTTATTATATTATAAAGTCTCCATGAAGGTTTTTCTTGCTAAATCAAGACAACTGAACTTCAAAGAAGGAAGAAGAGAAAAATAAATTTGGTCGACCTGATATTAACTGTTCCCTTCTCCCTCCCTGGTTCTCAATAAATACAATCGTGAAAAATATAGAGATGGACAATGCAAAGATGTTGGCACGAGACCCTAAGTGGTCTTCTTTCCAGGGGTAAATTGGAATACGTTGATTTTTATTAAGCAGGAACAGATCAATATTTCATTATTAACATGGTGACAATTGCATGTTAATAAGAAGTCTTTTTTTTTTTTTCAAGCGCCTGACTGCCAAGCACTGGATTAATGACTTCCCTCACCCAGTGGAGTCTCTTTACAGATCCTCTCTTGTTATATGGACACTTGAGCAGGGGCGTGTGTGTGTGTGTGTGTGTGTGTGTGTGTGTGTGTGTGTGAAAACACTGACCTTTGCTAGGCAGGATTAGGAAACACCTACTAATGTTTCCTTCAGGAAGCAAGGGATTTTGCTAACCTGTTTTCCCCTTGGGTTTCCCTTCCCCAGAATGTTCCCCATCAACTTGTTTGTCACCAGGATTTAGATAATGATCCTGTTTGGCGGATGGTAGTTTTACCAATGGAAGTAAAATCTTTTTTTTTTTTTTCCCGAGGAAGGAAGATAATAAGATAAATCATTAATTAAAGGGGATGCATATGGGACAGATGGAATTCTACCCATGTGGCCGCCTCTCCCAACAGTTGAGGGGTAAAATGCACCATAAATCACTCATGGTCTAGCAGCCTTCAATAGGAACCGTCTTGCCCCTTCCAAGGGATGATAAACAGCATATACTCCCAGTGCAGCCCATTAGGTATTCCAGAGTAGGTGAACTATGAGATAACGCATTTATCCTTCTTGGGAAGGTACCTCTGCCTATTTCACGTAGTGCAGGGAACGCATACCCAACTGAACGACGACTAATGAGGATTAATGCGTTATTCCGCAGAGGATTACAGGCACTTCTCTTTTGTGCAGTAGTTAAATAATAACAAAATGAGGTAAAAAGGCCCCCGATGCCTCCCTGAGCAGTGAGCCCGACGCTCCACATGCTCGCTTTGCTTTTCCTCTCCTTCCTTTTCTCTTTTTTGGTTCTCCTTTTATTTTTTGAGGGCTTTTAGGTGTTCCTCTTCTAAAGCCAGTTGGCATAGTCATTGCCTCTCAGCTCTTTGTGGGAAGAAGAAGATCAGGAATTATTAGACTCCTTTGAGAAGTCAAAATTAAGTTGCAAGGTACTAAAAACCAACGGCAATTTCCCAAGTGTTGAAAGTCATAGCGAGCCCTTCCTTGAGCATCCAGACTAAGCCCGGTTCCTCTGTTACCTCCTATTGTCTTCCTTCCACAGGGTTTGCCACAGCCGGCAATTTATTTGTGTGATTATTTAAATCATATCAATCCTGTTTGCATAAGGTAGAAGCAAAGGGTCTCTGGCCAGAGTGTGTATTTAAGAAATAGTTATTGAACGAATAAATAAAAGGTTCGTAAATATAAAATTAAATTATGGTATGGTCGGTAAGTCCTGTAAGACACTCAGGAAGCCACTGAAGAATTGTAAGTCAAGGAAGGAGTTCTAAAGGAGGCGAGTGATGCATCACATTTTCAAAACATCCACTCAGCCACAAGACGAACGTCACCAACTTGGAGAGGGTCAGAGATGAAGTGGGGACGTGCACTGGGAGGCTCTGAAAGCAGCCCAGGGAAAGTCGTGAAGTCTGGGCATGGGGAACGGGCACGGTCATTTGCCAAATGTGTGTCCTTGGAGGGTGAGAAAGAGAGAGCCTGCTCTTCGGCAGCTCTCCTCAAACTTGGGCACGTGTATTTACATTCTACCCAGGGATGGAATCTGCAGACCCCAACTGGAGCTCCCGAGGGACGTTAGAATTACGTATTTTACCATTTTGCACATGGAGTTGTTTTTCTCTGAATTATAATTGCTTTTTACATAACGAAAAACCTGCTCGAGAATGACAAAGCATAAAGAACTACTTCTCACCTCCTTTAAGACTGTAGCAGAGTAGGATGTGATTGAACAAAAAAATCAGTTAGTTCAATTGGGAATACTCAACGGTTCAAGAGGCAGTTGACACTGGATTCACCAGTCCCCAGGCCCCATGAGGCAAGCGACAGACCCTGTCATAAATGGTCCAAAGCAATTCACTGGTCCTCGTCCAGCTGTATAGATGGTGGCAAAATATCATGGCGTACTCCTTCAGGAATCCTTCAGGTGAGTTGAGAGATTCAAGAGAAGAAGAATCCTCTGCTCCAGTGCCTTGCAGAGAAGCCCTACTTCCTCCAGCCCACACCCCATGTTATGGGAGCAGAGGACGAGGAATACTTACATGCTACAACTAAGCCAGGGGGTCTGAGACAACCCGAGAAAAATACCAGCAGTTTCAGAGTAGCCTTCAATCAGAGATCAGAAGGGGCACTGCACATCCCTGCAGGAGTCAGTGTGGACACACGGTCATAACTAAGGGCCACATACGAGCTCTAAACCCTTGGACACAATCCCAGGAGGCTGAATCAACCCGTATCCCCTGATTTGACTCCAGTTAAGTTCTGTCATCCAATGGCACAGATGCTCCTAATAAGAATTTAATGCCATTGTAGAAAAAAATCAAGTTAGATCTCTTGCCACTTGGGCATCAGACCCCTACATTTAAGTCTACTGCACAGTCTCTACTCCTCGTGGCAGCACCTGTCAGGAATCACGCACATGTCCAGGCACTCAGTGGTGAGGCTTCCATCCTGCCTTTCAGAGACCATGCATGCACTTTAAACTGTTTCCCCAGGGGTGGGGATGGGCCATGTTCAGCCAGCTGTGACATCACTGGGGCCCTGACAATATCTCTGTTCAGCCATATATCTTGTTCTTAAGAATATACTGTTCTGCAACAGCTATGAAATTGGGATTCCTCGAGATTTGAATATTATGCTTTACTATCCTGCTCTCACCTTCTGCACATACAGGCTTTGATGCTTTGCAAACTCCTTATCTCTATTTATCCCTTCTGCTGCTCTTCAAAGTAGTTGGAAAAGATATCACACTCCCTTTTGACAGATGAGATGACTAAAGCTCAGAAAGATTTGGTAACGCGTCCGAAGCCACAGAGCATAAAATAATCATCATCATCGCAACAACAACACTTTGTGATCATCCTAATAAGAGTTACTGCTTTTTAATTTTTTGCTACCTGTCTGCTAACAGCTCTTCCTGCATTATCATTATATGTCAACAACTCCGTTAAGTAGGTTTTACTCCAATCATCAGACTGCAGATAAGACGACTGAGGCATAATGAGGTGAAGTGCCCTGACAAAGATCACATAAATGAAGTGGTGTCATTCAGTACATGCAACTTACATTCCGATTTTCAAACCTAGCCCTCAAGAAAGACGCCATCCCCTGTTTCATTTAATCCTCAAAACATCAAATAGATCTATTAGCATGTATTAAGGTTAGAGAGGCTTATTATTACAACCAAATAGAGTAAACCTTGCAGGCAAACAGCAGCACTTGAGAAGTCTCACCATCTGCCGTTCACACTGGGGACTGGATAGTATTTGAAAGGCAGGATGATTCAAAAGTCCAGACATCTGCACGTAGACTTTCTTTTTAGTTCTTCCTTTAGCATAGCAGTTCTCAAATTTGAGTGCGCACAAAAATGAAGACAGAAGGCTGCACACAATCCTCTGTGTGTGTGTGTGTATGTGTGTGACTTGATAATGAATTCCAATTTCCTAAATGGCTTAGGGGCTCAAAAAATGTTTTTAATTCGAAGAGAAGAAGGTTTAAGGGTAGAAGACTTAAGGAAATTCCAAAGATAATTTTGACTGTCTGTGACTCTTTCCTAGTGGGCTGACTTCAGAACATAAGCCTCACATAAAATGTGGAGCTACATTAGAGAAAAAGGTGTTAAGACTCGGAGCCACGTGTGTCTGACTCCAAAGCCCTCGCTTACTGCCATTCATCCTTCCAAACCAGGGTCCAAGATCTACCGTTCCCTCTTCTAATGTCTTAGGTGGCTTCCCCATTCTAATCTACCCCAGCATAGAGTTAAAAAAATAAACAGACAACTGGCTGTGTGATGAATACCTGTTGACTATCTTACTGATTGACCAAAAATAACACTGATTTGATCCTCTCTGAAATTTTTAGTTTAAATGCCTCAAATAACCCTCAATCTCGCCAGCTTTTAAGAGCCAAGTGCCTGCCATGTAGATATAGTAATTTGCTGTATCCCTATTGAGAAACGTAACTTGAGGCTTCCAGTTCTAATACGCAGCAGCACAAACAGAATGTCAATTTCCTACCGAGTTCAGATGGGTCTATTTCAGACTACTATTCAATATATATGCTGTTTGCTAACACTTACCTGTAAATTTGTGTTTATTCTTCCTTCCTCGAGCTCTAAGTGCAATCTATTTTAATTTTCCCCCTTGCCAAATATTTAGTTGCTGACAAACACACATTCAAATCTCCTTGCATATTCATGCCTGTGATTTTTGTGCTCAAATTGAGTTCCTGGGCAAATCAGTTTTGATGTTTGCATATACACATCCATGCGTGCACATGCACGTACACACACACACACATACAATTTCCATTCACCTACCATGGCTGGCAGGAGTTTTAGAAAAGATAAGAAGTATGCTTTGAAAAAACACACCAAGGTACAGCCCCTTTGCTTCAGTAATTACAACTGTGCTGTAAGTACCATCTTCCACAAGGTTTGAGTTTGAAAAGCAGTAATACATTTAGACTTAAAAATCTACCCCTTAAAATTTTTATTTGTTCATAAACTATGCTATACTTGGTTTTATGTATATATCTCTATGCAATGATATTTATTAAAATGTACAATATCTGTAGTAATGTGCATATATATTATATATGCAGAACAGAATTTTAGAATATTTTACAGTATTTAAAATGTTTTGCCAAGTGCATAAAACTGTGAACATCTAAATTGAAGGTGTGTAGGTTATAACTCCTCCATATTCTGAAACAGCAATGCCACCAAGTAATTGTTCAGATGGTTATTCTTTTTTCCTTTCTGAATTTTTGTTATCCCAGAACTTTCTCTCGCTTACTGTTTTGTGCTCAAGAACCTTACATACTATAATTTTTGGTGATTATCTTCTGTGTTTATATGGCACTTTACAATTTGCCAAGCAATTTCTTGTAGATTATCTTATTTTACCCTCATAAAAGCCCTGTGGGGAAGACACTATTAATTTCCACTTTACAGATGAGCTGACAACATCAAAGAGGTTAACTGACAATGCAGCTTAGTTGAGAATTGAAAACAGCTTCTAAGAGTCCACGTTCTCTCTAGAACCAGATCTGCTTCCTGGTACAGTTTAAATATACATCTCTCCTTAAAGATCTCTTAGAAGATACATGGTCCACATTAAAAAAATAAAGCTTTGCTAATTTTTGCTCATGTGTTTTTAATTTTAGCCCAAAATAACATACTTAAATTGGGATAGATAATGATGTGACCTACAATTAGGAGAAAGACTGCAACAAAAGGTAGGAATTGAAGACTATTCACCTCGATTTCAAGTAGACCACGTCTCCGAGGTTTGAGGCAAGTGAGTGAAGCATGTTTGTTGATTTCAAAATGGAATTTGAGCTCACCTCAAAAAAAAGTGTCTCTTTTTATTGCTAAATCCAGAGAATTAAGCCATTTGCAAAACATCTCACTGAGACGCCTAGAGTTTTCCTAGAACTTTCTAAGGTGATATTTTAAAATGAATCCACAAAAGGAGCACAGAAAAGTACAACCCGTCAGTAGAAGAAGGTCTATGATTGGTGACACATTAACAAAAGCAGTCAACAAAAGCTAATCCTGCTCAACGACTCTGCAAAGGAAATCTCCCGGGCATCCTATGACCTGCTGCCTGGACTCAGCACTTGGAAGATTAGAGAGGTCCCGACTAGAGGGGCAATGTTGTACTCATGATCCTGTGTCTTTTCCTTCACCTAAGGTTCCTCTGCTAGAGTGATTCAGGGTATCCTCTGAATAGCCACCAGGCAAGAACTCAAGGAGTGGTTGGTTCATTTCCGTGAATATGTTTGGAGCCCATGCTATGGGCTCCCTCTCTTTGACTTGTGTGCTGCCCCCCACTCATTGGGAGGAGAAGGAGGCTTTTTCCACGTGCTTGAAGAAGGAGTAAAGATTTAAGGTCTCCAGCCATTTCACTGGGGTTTTTTTTGTTTGTTTTTTTCCAATTCCTGGTTTTCTTTTAAAGGTCTGAAGCTCAAAAAAAAATGTTCACAATTGCATTTAGTCAATCATTCATTAATTTATTCACAAATGTTCTTTGAGTTTCTGCAGTGATAATTTTGTGCTTAGCCTTAAGGAAGGAAAGTCAGTAAGGTACAGACAGTTGAGTTGAGGAGAGAGATAAGAAAACAACCAACCAATGTATGTGAATAACCATGCATGGAAATGCAGGATGACTTTGGAAAACAACACCTAACCTTGACTAGGAGGACCAGAAAAGGCGTCAGAGAAAGAGACATCCGCCCAGAGTCGTGAGTGCTGCTTGGACACAGAGAAAACCCTATTTATTGATTTCCGTACCTTTGGGGGTTTGACGGAACTTCTATTTCCTATACAGGACCCTGCTGTGTATATGAAGGGTATCTTAATATTCCTTCCTCACTTTTATGAAACACCACCTTTAAGCTCTTTCATCCCTCTATTCAGGATATTATTTAGCTAACCTGTTGTTACTACATAAAGTATAATTTTGAATTTTCCAAAGGTGGAAGATTAATTGCCAAACTCCTGGCTTAAGCTCCAACTTTACATTTTTTGAGTGATGGAAATCAGTCTACTTTCAGCTATTTGGCTTAGCACAACTCTGGCTGCTAATACCCAAGTCTTGCCAAGCATCGTATAGAAAACCATTTTCAGGAAGGAAACGGGGAAATTGGGAAGGCTCAACTTTTTAAAGAAATAACTTTGGATGGTAGTTTGGCTAGAATGAGCAACCGTGGGGCTGTTTTATGTATTAGCAGCAAGGCGTTTCCAATCTAAGTAGCAGGGTAACATCTCCTGAAAAGTAAAAGTTATATACCATAGACCCTTGACATTCGTGAGGGATATATTCTGCAGCCTTCAAAACCCCCTGAATTTATGAAGCCACCAAAGCATCTATTTTTCCCTCATAAAATGCAGTGAGGTATATCTGAAAAATTTAAGTGACTTCTTTAGGTTCTTAATAGCTGTATAAATATAGAACCCAAAGCCATTTATAGAGAGTCACCTGTCTGGTGTGCACTGCTTTTTTAACAATACTGGCAGGCAGAGGGGATGCAGCTCAGCCGAGAAACCGGAAATTCACGTTGCGCTGTGGCTCCGGGCCGCTCACGAGCAAAATTACATCCTCCTACATCTAAGTGTCACTCCGCACAATGCAAACTGCCACCTAAGCAAGTGGCCCCAGTGCTGCATGTTCGGAGCCCTGGGTTACTTCCCTGATAGACAAAACCGCAATGTTATATCTGCAAATGTCATGAAGTTACGGTATTCTTGAATCGCTAATAGACAAAACAAAAGTCTTGAATGAGCGGGTATTCCAAAGGGACGCAGCTTCAGTGTTAAGCTCTGGCAAATCTTTCCGAGTGGGAGGAAAGATCGTTCCTTCAGCGCTTCTTCTTAAGTGCATGTAAACAGGAAGAAAGACAACATCCTGAAGTCAACAAGAATGTGAAACTGAGAATAAAGACAGGCTGCAGAAGTCCTCGCTGGCCTTAAAATAAATCTCAAAGCTACAGGAGGGCCTTTAACCAATTAATAATCTTTAATTAAACCCACTAAAACATTTTTATAACATTATCCCTGGAACTCGACATGAATTCAGTGGCAAGGACAGCTCATGTCCCAGTCACAAAACATCATGGATACATTTTGTCATCTGAAAGACTCTGCCATCAATATAGATTTCCATTTTTGTAAATCATCTTTTATTTGGGGATGGAGGGAGGTATTGATTTTTTCCTAGTCTTTTCTCGGAATGTTAACCTTGTTTAAGTTCTTCATTTCCTCTGCCCGAAGCACCATGTTGCAATAGAATTAAATGCATAGTAAAATGGCCATGTGAGAAAGGTTTATGCATTATGTTAAAACCTGCTCCCTTGATAAATGGAGCCATTAGGGTCTGGAATTCACTGCATTAGTCTACTTAGCTCCATCCAACAACACGCCTTAAAAGTCTCACAAATTTGTTCAAATGCTAATGAGCTGCACCAGCAAACCTCATCTGTTGTCAAAGGATCTAATATTTCCAGGGGTTTAATGCATTTAAGAGCTACCCATGGACTCACTTTACCTGACTTGGCAACACAGGACTACTCAGATTTATAGACAGGGGAGAAAATGTATACATTTCATTGTGTGGCAGCTTCTGAAAATGCACTCAATGAACCTTAATAAAAATCACTCTGTTTAGCATCAGTTTATCATCATCTGCTGTCAGGATAAGATGTGAGGAAAGTTCTCTTCCAAAGGGTCATATATATGATTTTTTTTCCCCCAAATAAACTGGTTAAATCTAATAACATCCAAGCCATCTTAAAGACAGAAGGGAGTCATACTGGCCATGTTTCCCCAGGCCTGATATGAATCTTCGGGTCTGAACTGAGCTTCTGGAAGGGAAAATGCCAAAGTAACTGCCTGCTTAAAGACGTTTGCTACCTGGTCAGGTCTATTTTCATGAAAAGAAAAACTAAAGACACTCATCTTCATTCAGCAACGTTTGTGGAGCACCTACAATGTGGTAGGCACTGTGGTAAACGTGCTTCTTTCTACTGCCCGCTTTCAAATGACACTGGACCCTTTTTTAGGACAACTGTCACAGCCAGCTTCATGGGCGGGAAACCCAAGCCGTCAGCCAGGCCCCATGCTCAGAAGGACCCCACAGTCAGTTTAATGCTCTGCTGTTGCCTTCCTGACATGCCGGAAGGGGCTCCACAAATTACATAGCCTGTTACGACTTCAGGTGAAGTGGTTTATGGGTTAAATAGATTTATCAAGGCTAGCTGGGGGAAAACTGGATGTAACTTCTCGTCCTTTAAGGCTCCTCAAAAACTTTCCCTCCGGGGAGGTCTTCCCCGACGCCCTTCCTTCATCCCCATTTTTCTCCATTCCCCTCAAGTCTGGTTCTGTCCCTGCCCTTCCTCCAAAACGGGCCTTCTCATAATTGTCTGTAACTACCTGCTTACCCGCATCTCACACTGGCTGGACTCTGGACTCCCTTAGGACAAGAACCACATCCGCTGAGTTCACCACTGTAGCTGAGAGTGTCCAGGGCTGCTTTATACTTTAGGACTTTGGGGCGTGGTGCATAGAGTGCACATCTTTTCTGAGTGTACCTCTGAAGGGCCTTCAGATCCTTGGAGATCTGACCATACATGCATTGGTTGAGACATAGAAAAATTATAATCAATAATAATTTTAAAAGCAAATGAATTGTTTTTGTTTCCTTTAAAAGAAAAAAAAATCATAATTAACATGGCAAGTGAGTGCATTTGAACAGGTTTATTTCTAGATGGTATGAAGCTTCCCAAAGTTAAGATTCTAAGGCTCTTGGGAAACTTTAATGGTCTTGTCTGCATAACTCCTAGCCCAGTGCCAGGGACCTGGTGTTTACTCAGAGCTCAATTCAGGCCACACACAAATTGGGTAATAGAGGGAAATATAAAGGTGGATATGAAAGGGTGCCTGCTCTCTCACAGATGGGAACAGGGCAGTAAGGGCCAATAGACGAGGAACCAGTAAATAAATCCTCAAGTGCTGACCTGTGTGCTAGAGACAGCCTAAGCAGAAGAGGCCAGGCCCAGGACAGGGAAGAATGGGTGGAAGAAATTCTGACGTACGTCAAAGTGTGAGAGAGGGGATTAAATAGAGTGTGGACATTTATTTCCAGCAAGTAAATAGCATGAGGTGACCAGGATATGGCTGGGTATATGTTGGGGTTTGCACAGGTGATTTGGGACAAGGTGATGCAATTCAGCAGAGAAAAAGAAAACTTTCCTTACATGAGTTGAGCCGTTTTAAATAAACTCGTTTATTTGGTTAGACAGGGTTAAGCCAAAATGTTTGGTAACTTGTAAGTAAGTGGGTGAATAGCCTTTGTTTGTGTGACAAAGAAGAGTTAGCTCGTGTTAGTGACAGTGGCATTGGATGAAATGACACATCATCACCACGATGTTTTCCACTGGTTTCACAGCTTTGCTTTTTTCTTGTCACGTTCAAGAGATGACATTACAGAATACAGTACTTAGGCCTCATCTCTCTCAGTGTATTTGGTTGGTCCAGTTTATGCAACCAAAACCCAAACAATTTACATGTTTTTCCCTGGTTGAAACATACAGCAACAGAACTCATCTGTATATCAAAGCTGGGGCGCCCTCTCTGCATTAATAGAAAGGCTGAAGCATGGAATTTATAAATTCATTCCATCAAAATACATTATGCTTACGACGGTACGGGGAAAAGAACCCATGAGAAGCTAATATTCTAAAGGTAGAAATCAGAAAGAAACAAGCAAACAAAGAAAGAAGTAAGTAACTTCAGACAATAATCACTACTATGAAGGAAATAAAGCAGGGTTACGGGAGGCTCACGGGTCGGCAAATATTTTCTATAAAAGGCAAACAGCAAATATTTTGGGATCCGTGGGCCAAATGGTCCCTGTTGCGACCACTCCAGTCTCAGGTTATAACATATGTAACAATGTGTAATGGATGTGGCTGTGTGCCGATAAAACTTTATTTACAAAACAGGCAGTAGGCTGGATTCAGCCTGCAGGTTGTCACTTGCCAACCCCTGAGGAAGAGAGCTGGGGGTTGATAAACTTAGCTAAGATGCTCTGGAAAGGTTTTCCAAAGAGGTAACATGCCCACTGAGATCTCAACGCTGAGAAAGGTCCAGACATGGAAATCTCTAGAGAAAAAGCTTTGGAGGCAGTAGAGAAAACAGATGTAAACGTTCAAGGTGAGGAGGAGTGAAATGAAGGACAGTTTTTACCTCCAAGTACTTTAAATCACCCAGAGTTTGTGCAAAAAAAACCAACAAACGGAACAAACAAAAAAACACTCTAACACCAAGACTACAATAATGTGCCCATCAATACAAAACCTCACACCATTTTTTTTGAAGCTTTTCTTTTAATAAG
This sequence comes from Camelus ferus, assembly GCF_009834535.1. Taxonomy (NCBI): domain Eukaryota; kingdom Metazoa; phylum Chordata; class Mammalia; order Artiodactyla; family Camelidae; genus Camelus; species Camelus ferus. The sequence goes on along the minus strand of NC_045714.1, from coordinate 7,716,653 downwards.
GATCTGGAACACTTAGAATTATCACAAATTTCAGTTAGTTGTTTCTAGGGTCCTGGCACAGTGAGATGTAATTTGCCATCAGCCCCCGTCTCTCAACACTAAGCCTGGATGTGGGCTTCTATGGACACGATTAATCAAGAACTGATCTTGGGAGAAACTCAGATCTGTGCAGAAGGTACAGTTGGTACTCCGTGAATACTAATTGAATGATTTAAAAGTTAAACAAACAAACAAAAAACTAGGTTGATAACTTCGATGTAAAAGCTTTGGGGTGGATAGATGGCTCAATATTTTAGACTTGTTCATTTAGCTTTTTCATCATAAATAGCAAGTCTTGAAAACTGACAGCCCACAGATCAAATTCGACCTTCCAATTAGTTTTGTTAGGTTTGTTATAAACATTTGGAAATTAGAAGTTTTGACGTGAAAATCTGGATTTCTGGCTTCACCAGAGGGAACTGGTCCCACCGGGCATTTCAATCCCCACCTGGCAACTGTCTTGAGCTTAGGAAAGCCCGTCCACTAGACAGGCATGATCTGTCCACAGTGCCATAGCGTCTCTCCTGCCTGCTGATTTTGTGAAGTCTGAAGCTTTTAAAACCTGGAAAGGGGTCTTCTTTAAGAAAAGTAATACAAAATTATGAATATAACATGTTCGCAGCATCTGCAGTACTGCGGGAAAAATTATAAATAAAAAATGCTCATGGCACATGAGTCCAAAATTCCTGGGACAACCCCAGTGCCAACTAACTCTCAACGTAAGGGAAAGTGTGACGCAGGGGGCATGTCAGAGAGGGAAGCTGCTGCTCTATTAACGAATTAAAGTCAAATGTCTTACTTTTGCAAATTTCATGAAAACATGATTATCGAGCACAGGCTGGAAGCCCTCCGAGGGCCTTGCAAGGGGCAATCCATCTCTCTTGGCTGCTTTTCCTTTTTTAATTGTTTTTACTAGCTGCCTGGACTCTGTGGGCATATGAGTTTTCAAACTCTTCATACTGAAGGATTTCTGAGTTCTCTGACATTTTAAAGTTCTGTGGATTTGCTTTTGTTCACACTCTCTAATGTTTTCTTAAAAGACTCATAGCCAGAGCTATCTTCCCTTACTTCAGTCTTAGAATAATCTGCTAAATGAGCTTGACAATGGATAGGACGTGCGGATCTCTTTCAGTTGTTTGCGAGCAATCTAACACATCCGAACTGCCAAGCATCAATTGAAAACGAAAGAATTCAGCCATTATCCTAAACAAGTGACAGGCAAATTCTTACACCATGCCGATGATCAAACAAATGACAAGTTTCTCTTCTTTCTTTGTAACAAAGTTGGACGGCGGCTCTGTATATGGGAAACCTGAGTGAGAAGAGGGAAGTCTGTCAGGTTGCTCAAATAATGAGATAACTGGCTCCACGGCCGAGCTTTCAAACAGGTGCAGGCCAGCTCGTGGTAAGTCCTCCCTCGGTTCACTCCAAATCTCACTTCCTTCTCTTTCCAATGTCCAGAGCAGGAGATATGTTGTCCAAACCCCTAAGGATCTCTTGCCCTGGCATTTAATAAATTCAAAATGCTGTTGGACATGTGGCCAAGAACTGTGATGCATAAAACACTCTGAGTTCAGTTAGGGTTCAATCATTAATTAGATGGAACAGCCTCGTCCTCAAATGGCATTGGAGTCCTGGACACGGGGCAACGCGGGATAAACGCAGCGACTTTCACAGTCACTGGAGTGAGAAAGTTGCCACTAACGTGGAAATTCATAAGAACCTGAGCAGACTTTTACTTTGGCACAGATCCCTTGCATCAAGGGATAATTCCTGCATTTGCAGATAGTTCAGAAATGTTTTATGTATGCGCTATTTCCAGAGAGTCTTTTAAAATTTCCTTTCTCATAGTATAATCGGTTGTTACCCCTCCTATTGATTTCCCTAAAGAGCACAAGTCTATTCCATTAGAAATAGAGAGGAAAAAAAAAATACATATATATTGCTTTTAGGCTGAGTGGATGTGGTCTTTTTCGTCCTTTTTTATTTGTAGGGGATATGATCACTGGCGGGAGGGATGGCCTTGCAGTCTACCCACTAGACAGGTTCTCTGATCTGCATTTTCAGAGAGGCTTATTTGCCCCTGGTCGAGAAAAGGAAAATTCTGAATTCCACAAGGCTAGAGATTTGCCAAGTCACAAGACAAGAAACACAGTGATGATAACGAGGTACGACGGACACAACCCAAACATCCATTACTTAATGGACAGACAGATGAATAAACAAAACTGGCGTGTCCATACCATGGAATATTCAGCAATAAAAAGGAAGGACGTGCCTACCATGCTACAACCTGGATGATCCTTGCAAACATCATGTTAAGCGAATGAAGCCAGACACAAAAGACCACATAGAGTATGATTCCATTTATATGAAATGGCCAAAATAGGCAAATCTAAGAGACAGAAAGCAAAAAGCAAATTAGTGATTGCCTAGAGGTGAAGCAAGGGAGGAATGGGGAGTGACTGCTAATGGGAACAAGTTTTTTTCTTTTTTGAGGTGGGAAATGGAAATGTTACAAAATTGATTGTGGTGATGGTTGCACTAATCTGTGAATATACAGTTGACCCTTGAACAATGCAGGGGTCATGACCCTCCACGCAGTTATAAATCCGCGTATAACTTTACATCAGTCCTCCCTCTCCACATTTCTCTGATGATTCAGCCAACCTTGGATCCTGTAGCACTGTAGTGTGTATTTACTGAAAAAAAAAATCCGTGTGTAAGTAGACCTGAGCAGTTCAAATCAATGTGTTCAAGGGTCAACTGCACTAAAATCCACTGAATTTTGTACTTTAAAAGGTAACTTTAGGATATGTGAATTCTATCTCAATAGAGCTGTTTTAAAAATGTTATGGGTGCGATCCCACTTCCAGATGTTTATCCAGAAGAACTGAAATCAGGGTCTAAGAGAGATAGTAGACTCATGTTCACAGTGACATGATTCACAGTAGCCAGGAGGTGGAAGCAAGAGCAGATGAACAGATAAACAAAACGTGGTACATCCATACAACGGACTATTACTTAGCTTCGAAAAGGAAGGACATTTTGGCATATGCTAAACATGGGTGAACCTGGACGACATTATGCTAAGTGAAAGGAACCAGTCACGAAAAGACAGATACTACATGATTTCACTCATATGAGGCACCTAGAGTGGTCAAACTCATAGAGATAGCAAGTCGCATGGTGGCTGCCAGGGGCTGGGAGTCGGGGAGGAAGGGAAGATGTTGTGTCATGGATATAGAATTTCAGTTTTGCAAGATGAAAAAGTCCTGGAGATCGGTTGCACAACCCTGTGAGTATACGTAACACTACTGAACTGTAAAGCTGTTAAGCTCTACTTAAAAACGGTTAAGACAGGAATTTCACGTTATGCGTATTTTACTATAATAAAATTTTTTTTAAAAATATAGTGAACATATTATCAAAACCAGCAATTTCAACTTTCACATCCCTCTACGAAGGGCCCTTCTATGACTTCCCACCTTTTTTTGGATAAAAACAAAAAAACAGCCGTCTCAGTAGAATCCCATGTGAGAGGCAATTTAAACTGAGACTCAGCGAGAACGTGTCAGGACTTACATGTGAGTCCAACCTTGTGTAGTCAGAGCCCGTGTTCTTGACCCTCCACTTCTGTGGCTCTTTTTCAGGTGGTCCAGGATGATTTTTAGATCCTTTCTGAGCTAAACCTCAAATTTCCAAACCTCAGGGACTACTTTTATGTGGATAGCAAGAGTAAAATTGGGCTCAGTAATTAGTACCTTTTTGTCTCCCAATATTTGCCATGAAGCAGATTGACAAGTTCCAAGCCAGTCAAACCAACAGATGTGCAATCTGGATGCCCACAAAATGGAATAAAGGAATAAAACTACTTGGCCATTTGATGTTTCCTTTCGTTCTCAACAGTGAAAGACCCTAAATGATCACAGGACTTCAGTGCAAATCTATCAGAAACATCTGGATTTTTTTTTGAGACAAAGTAATATGATAATATTTTTTAAAATTTGGTTCTCGGTCCAAAAGAGTTTTCCCCCAAATATATTTCTCTGAACGCATGTCCTACAACATGTTTCTTGAATAAGGCCTCTGAGTTCCAAACAAGTTAGGGAACTGAATTCTAGCTGAATCCTCTAGTTCTCACTTGTACATTCACAGTGTGCACCAGCCCATTAAAGGCTCTGAAGAGTCTTGCAGTAAAGGAAGATGGTAAATACTGGCTGTTTCTCCAAATTCTACAGACTTCATTTTATTTTCAGGTGACTTCCACTAACATCCCAAGAAGCATGGATTCTGGAAATATTCTGGAACATGCTGATATGGGCAGTTCCCAAACAGTGAACTCTTTTCCGCAAATACAGTGGTCCCTAGGTATCCTCGGGGGATTGGCTGCAGACCCCCGAGGGTACCAGAATGCATGGAGGCTCTGGTCCCATATGTAAAATGGTGTAGTAGTGGCTATAACCTACATACATCCTCACATATCTTTAACTCATCTGCAGATTACTTATAATACGGAATACAACGTAAATACTATTCAAGTAGTTGTCAATAAAATGTAAATGCTATGTAAATAGTTTCTAGTGCATGGCAAATCCAAGTTTTGCTTTTTGGGAATTTTCTGGAATTTTTTTTGAATATTTTCAATCCTCATTTGATTGAATCCCTGAATGTGAAACCCGTGGATGCAGAGGGCTGACTGTGCTCTGAGGCTTGTGTGCAGCACAGTGAGAACTATCGTGTAAAGGGATGTGCATGGATCAGCTATGAAGCTCCTCATCTTCACTTCCTCCAACTCTCCACCCAAATGTTTCTTTATCAAAGCTCCTCCCTTGACAACCCATTTTAAATAGCAACCCACTCAGCCAACCCTCTCTACCCCTGCTTTTATTGCGTATCTCTGCTGACAATACACGTTTACGTATTTATGTAATAAATATGTGTACTACGTTATGTATTATAATTACATAACAATTTATGTAATAAAGGAGAGCTCCCTGAGAACAAGGACCTTGGTTGTTTCTCTCCTAAATCGGGAGCTCAGTAAATATCTGCTGAGTGAATGAACACAATCAAGAGAAAACTTGGAAAATAGGAGCTAACTACCAGTCATAATTTTTATCTAATGTATCAGATGCTTTATTTGTGAAGTAAGACTTGGAGCTCGCTGTTGAGGAAGAAAGGCATCTTTCTTTGCAGACTTAGGTCTGCTCACTGGTTAGTCATAGTGACAGTAATAGTGACAGAGAAGACAAGTGCAGTAGGGGCAAGAAAATATACCCCCCAAAAAGTAGCAACTAATTGATCCTAATACTTTGTGTGTGTTGGGGGGGCACTGTGCTGTGTGCTTCCCTCACTCAATCATTTCTTTCTCCCTCCCTCCCTCCATCTCTCCCTCCCTCTCCACTTTGGTAGATGTTCTAGCAGTGTCAGTGTAGAGTCCCAAACTGGACCCCAGCTGTTCAAAGATGTGTAAGATACAATCCCTGCCTTTATGGAGGGCACTAACTAATGGTGAAGATAGCAAGATATGTAAAATGACAAAGGAGTACAGCTAGAGGTAAAGGGGGACTTCCTTGGTCCCTGAGGATGAGATGTACCCTAGCTAGGGGAGAGGGAAGAGGCAAGCACGTATGGCTTCCTGGAGGAGGTGACCTCCAAGCTGAGCTTTAAGGGTTAGTAGGCAGGTGTTAGCCACGAAGAGGAGGAAGGCAGTCAGAGCTGCAGGAAGCACCTGAACAAGAGTATGGGGGCCCGAACAGAGACTACGCTGCGTGAAGGGAACTAGAAAGAGTCTGACAAAATCTGAGTCAGCCAATGGTGAGAGTGGAGGCTGAAGGGGGCAAAGGCCCAAACCTCTCCCATCCGCACAGCTGCTTTGTCAGCCTGATACCAAAGGCCAACATTCATAAAAGTGGGCTTTCTTTTCTCATTTACCAGAGGCCTGGGGCTGCGCTAAGCACTTTGCATACATGTCGCTGGACACCACCAGTAACCTCATGGAGCAGATCCAGTTACTCTGTCCGTTTTGTAGACACGGACACTGAGTTCAGAGAAGTGATGACACTTTCCAGGTCACAGGACCGGAAAGTACCCCCAAGGGCTGAGGCAGTGCCTACAGTCCTAACCACTCTATGAACTTGCATTAATTCATAAGGCAAGGGGTTCTCCACCTGGAGTCATTTTGCCCACAGGGGACATGTGACAATGTCTGGAGATCCTTCTGGTTGTCACAACTAGAGAGGGGACTGCTGCTGGCATCTGGTGGGTAGAGACTCGAGATGCTGCTGAACCCCCTACAGTGCACAGGACCACCCCCAACAACAGAGAATGATCTGGCCCCAGATGTCAACTACAGAGACAGTGAGGGAAACCCTGCCCTAGTTTACTGGCCAGCTGAGTGCATCTCTGACCTACTTATTTTGATGAAAAAAGGTGCAGAGTTTGTCTTATCTAACCACCTGATAACGCAGGGCTGGGCTGCACTTCCACTCGGCAGGTGGCTGGAGGTGTGCAGTGAGCAGCTCCAGGAAACCCCCAAGTGCGGAGTACACACAAAAGGGGAAGGGGAAAAAAAGCCTTTCTGCAAAAAGGGAAATAAACGACCGCGAAGCCATTTGCTGACTGTTTACAAAGAGCCTGGCTTGGGCTTTGTCTCCCCAGGCTGACGACGACACAGCGCTGCGTGGGGATCTGTTTGGAGAGGGTCTGAGGTCATTCCCCGGAAACGTCCCTTCTGCCCACGCCTGGCAAATCAAAGAGCTGATGGTAGGTGTTGAAGGGAGAGGGAGGTTTTCCATTCCACCCTTGATCAGAAGCAGGATAATGGCCACGGTGATGGATTACACAGAACGTATGTGCTGAAAAAAAGCAAGCAAAGGGCAATCTGAAGCCGACTGCCAAGACCCGGGCAGAAGATGAGAGGGGAATGCCTTCCTAGACACCCCCGGAAAACAATTATTCGTGATTTTGAAGAAAAGCAGTTCGGCGAAGGGTCATTATTTCACTCACTCTCTCTCTCTCTCTCTCCTTTCTAAAATGTAAGTAGGTGGAGGAATTTGTAACTTATGAAAACAAAGATCAAAGAACAGTGGGAAGGGCCAAAAGCTTGAATGTGTGGGTCCTGGGCCGTCTGTGACTTCCTGTAACCTGGGCTCCAGACTGTGACACTGCTGTGACAAGGTTCTTCCTTTGAACCAGACGGAGAACGATGCAGAGCTGGGAGGAAGGTGGAAGGCAAGGGACAGCTGTCCTCAGCACAGAGCAAGCAAAGATCTGGTGTCACACGCGCCTGGGATGAGAGTCCCCACTCAGCCGCTTGCAGACTGAATGCACTCGGTCACATCCCTTCACTCCTCTGACCTCTGTCCCCACGTCTGATTAAGGCTGATGACAATACCTACCTCGCAGGGCTGTTCTGAGGGTTAGGGAAATCATACGTGTTTCCCACCTAACACTGCATCTGGCCCCTAGTAGGTACTCAACACATGGAACCTATTTTGATGTTGATGCCAACAATCATTTTAACGTAACGGATCTTTTATTAAAGTGAAAGGCTCTTATCGCATCCTCAATACAGAATGGCTCTCCCTGTGTTCCAAAAGGGCTCACTGATGTGTTTTGCTTGGTTGGCCTTGTGGGTTTTTTTTAAAAAAACAAAACAAAACCCAAGTTACTTATGGCTTTGTTCCTTTTTTTCCTTTTAGTCATAGATCTCCTAAATCTTGGTTGAGAATTTGGCCACCCAGAATAAAGAATGCACTTCGTAGCCTTTCTGTCGGAAAGATGAGGCGCTGTGGCAGTGTACCAGCCCACGGATGTGCGTGGGGGTGATAGGTGTGATTTCCAGGTCATGCCTTGAATGAGAAGGGCACTCCTCCACCTCCCCCTTCCCTGCTGCACGGGACACGCACAGGAAGTCAGCGGCTGGAGCCGCCACCTCGGGCCAGGAGAAGGAAGCCTCGTGCTAAGGTGGCACAGCAACAAGACAGAAGGTGCCTGGGTCCCTGACCCCAGGGAGTGCCCTGCGGGCTCTCAACCCCCTACCTGCACTTTTATATGAGACAAAAGTCTACCTTAATAAAGCCACCATTATTGAGGGTGTACAAGGCATTGGAAGGAATCTATTTTCACTGGAGCCAAACGGACATTCAGTTTAATATACTAACCCACATTAAAAACAAGTTATCAGGAGAGCTCACGTAAAACTTCAGACTTTCAACGTTCTTCCTGAAGCATAAGCAGCTCTTGGAACAATGCGTTGGTGATTCTCATGCCCCCGTGGGTCTTCACGTGGGGCACGCGGTGTCCTACATGCCACAGCCCTCTTCCAACACCTTCGTTCACGCACGCTCAGTCTTGAGATGGCCCTCTCCCCAGCGTGCCTCCCCGGAGATGGTTTGCAGGGGCGCCACAACTGAGCTACCTGTTCCTGACGTGTCCTGAGGGCCGATGTGCCAGGCCCTCCGTCAAGAACAGAGGGTGCGTCCTGTTAGTCCACCTCCCCAGGGCCACGAGGTCAGTACTCCCACCCCTGCTTTGTGGATGAAGAGGGCAGGAGTTCTGAGGGGACAGGGAACTTGCTTCAGGCCCCAGCCCAGTGGCAGAGGCTGTCTGAACCCAGCTCTTGACCTCCTCGCTATCTACTCAGCTGCTTGAGCTGAGCACCTAGATTTTTTTGAGTCAAGTACTGATTCATTTTTGGAAACCTAAATGGATTTAAGAAGACGAGCTCCTGGATCATTAGCAGAGTTTGCTTCCTCTGCATCACAGCACAAGCTTGTAGCAACTGTTTTCATTGTCTCGTTATTGGTGCATATTTTAGCTCAGGGTGATAACGTCTCTGTCACCACACTGCTTTTGTTCGAAGGCGGGACAGCCTGCAGCACAAATAAAGCCCTGTGGGCCTTTTGCTGCCCACCAAGTGCCAAGAAAGAAAAGACCAGCCCAGACGGTGACTGGAGCTGGTGGCTGAGGGCACAAGGCTGTGGTGGTTTCCAGAACACCATTTCCTGGGATGGTTCATCAAACAGATAATGCACAGTTGGCTCACGTCAGCGCTCCCTGGACGGGTTCAAGGCCAGAGCTTGTGGTTAAGGCTGTTCCCATGCTTGCCTCATAGTTTGGCTTCGCGTCTCCCCCTGCCTGCAGCCCCCTTGACAGATACACTCTCCAGACCCACACAAAAGCTTACATCGGGAATGCTTTGAAAGCTCGGGAAAGAATCTAGGGGCCCTCCTTGAGTCTTGGAATCACAGAACGTCAGATTTGGAAGAGACCTCAGAAAGCTTCTGGTCCGACTCTTTTGATTTATAAGACAGGAAACAGACACAGAGAAAGGAGGAGAGCTGGTCAGTGTTTGTCCACCAGGAGCGTTTACCTTGCAACCCCACTTTCGTGTAAGTTAGAGGGGAAGGCAGGGCTGCACTTTGGAAAGATGAAGGTGAAGATGATGAGGATGATCATGGTGATGCTGTTGATGATGACGACGATGATGTAGCGGTTGTATGATTTCTGTCCTAGACCCTAAATTGGGTGCTTTACGTGGATTTTCACATTCATTCCTCATCACAGCCCTCTGAGGTTACCACCCTTACTCCCACTTCCCATTATGACACATTTCCATGTGATCTGAGGCACAAAGAGTCAAATCACTCAGCCTGATCACACAGCCATAAAGGGGCTTCTCCCAGATTTGAAGCCAGACTGTCTAACTCCATAGCTGAACTGTTACCACTAGACCAAACTAGTTCAAGAGTCGCCAACTCAGATTCCTGCAGAGAGCGAGCTGACTCCTCAGGCAAGTGAGAGAGGCTAGGCAGGGTCTGTGAGCTGGCAAACGATCGCCTCATCGAAGGAGAGTCGCTGTAGTAAGTGCCTCCCAAAGCTCCCAGACTGTCACCATAGGACTGTGTAGCTCCAACTCTGCAAGATTCTGCGATTTCTCAGAAGAATCCAGAAATTCAGATTTGCACATGATTTTTACACCTCAGTGACTAGAAATCATTAGAACCATTCACAAATATTCCATGTCTCTTCTCTTTTTGACATTTGTACTTTTCCACCCCACTGGAGCTAGCCAAGGCCACGGAAAATGCGATCAGAAGCAGCGCGTGACACTTTGAGAGTCAGGGTGTGATTCATCACGCTCTTTCTCTCTGTCACAAGGGCAGGGGATGTCCCTTCCAGACAGTGGCTGCTCTGATCAGCTTGAGTTCCGGATGAGAACAGAGCTGAGTCCTTCACTGACCCACAATGGGCAAGTTGCGAGAATGAGAAATTCATCCTTATTGTTTGAAGCTATTGAAATTTGGGGGTTGTCCTTTACTGCCGCAAAACCTATCCCAGTCTGACAAATATTGGAATTAATTTCCAAAAAGTAAAGTCAGCCAAACACACAACAGCAGGCCAGTCTGAATCCCGGAAGGTTGTGGGGCTCTAAGCACTCTGGGTCTTATACTTCCGAGTTGGGTGGGGGGCTGCTTAAGACAGAGCCAATGCCAAGGGCTTGGCCCCTGGGTCAGCAGTCACCTTCTGTCCTAGAGCCACAGGTGACAGTCACAGCTAGGGTCTTACTAAGTGAGAGCTACTAGTTTCATGAGGAGATGTGCACAATTTTACAGCAAACTTGTCCTTATGAGAAACCTCACGTAAAGTTCAACCCCTGCCCCCAGTCACACTTGGTATCATTTCTGAACTCAGAAATTTTAATGTGGAAAAAAAGACAACCCGCCATGGCTGCACTACAGAGCAGAAAATGAGAGAAGAGATGTTTTATTTCCAAGTTGAAATGTTAATGCCCTGTGAGAAAGGAGTGTTTTCTGTTTGGAGGAGGAGATGATGGGGCACATACTATGTTCATCAAGAATGAAGGATTACTTAGAAAACTTGCTTTGTTTCACAATTAAAGGAATAATTAAAGAAATACAACATAGTGATTTTTATCTTTAGTTTCAAGCAAAACACAGATGTTTGAGATTAAGCAATTTAATAATCCAAGAAACTATTAAAATTGTGTATCAAGGATCTTGCTGGTAACGATTGGCTGCATAAACAATGAGCCTTCCCCGGGTCTCAGTTTTTTAACCTGTGAAATGAGATAAATACTATCAGATTGCCTTGCTTAAAGATTACTGTAAACTCTTGAAAAACAGACGGATAGAAATGCTACATTTAAACAAAGAAAACTTGTTCTGGTAACGGAAGAAAAAGTATATTATGTTCATATGGCATAACTATTGGTGTTAAAATTGTTTCTTCGATGTGATCTTTAAAGACATGAGCAATTATGTTTCTGTTCAAGTATCAGAATTGAGACTTTGCTTTGCAGACATTTTTTAAAAGTATAAGGTTAATGAATTGCTGATAGTAAGAAACTGAAACACTAAATCAGGATATAAAGTGGGTTTTTCCCAGTCTTGGCTCTATTGACATTTGGGGCAGGATAATCCTTTGTATGAGGGCTGTCCTGTGCATTAGAGAAAGCTTAGCAGCATCAATGGTCTCTACCCATGAGAGGCCAGCACAGCCTCACCCAGCCACCACCACCAAGTATGTCCAGACATTGCCAAAAATATACCTAGACATTCCCATATGTACCCCAAGGGGCAAAACTACCCCATTTTGACACGCACAGCGTAAAGTATAATTGAACATGCCTCTCCCTAGAATAAAAATTTCCCAGAGGTAATCACGGCTATCAGCTTGGTTTATATTTTCCCAGCAATTTTCTGTGTATAATCCAACATATATACACTCACCCTGACTCCAAAGGCTGAATTTTTCCCCCCAAATTGGGATTATGCTACCCTTTGTAATTTTTTTTTCATTTAAAATATATCTCCTTTACCTTTTCATGTGTTTACATGTACAGCTTCGGCATCCGTTTAAAGAAATCTTGACATTACAGTCCATGGGATTTGCACACTCTTATTTAACTGATTTCTTACATTTAGGTAGCCCCAACTTCCTCTACTACAAATAATACTGTATCGGATATTTTTATATTTACATCCTGGCACATTTTCACCAGAATTTCTACTGGAATCATTGAATCAAAAGGTAAGTATCTATGCTACGGATAGATTTCTGAAAATTTTCCATCAGATCCCCAGTAGACACTTTAGCCTCCTGGGAAGCCTCGAAGACTTGGAGCTCCCATTTGTTTTTTCCTTCTTAACTTCCCTAACAGTACGGTAGTTAATACCTTAGCTAAAAGTCAGTAGTTCCTAGGTAGAAAAACTTTGCTTTAAAGTAAAAGAAACCCAAGTTTGAGTCCCAGTTCCACCAGATGTCCTACAAATTTCATCAGGCAAATTGTTTGAGCCTCAAGTTCCTCATCTATAATAATAATAATAATAATAATAATAATAATAATGATTAACAGTCATGTTTCCTTCAAAGCATTGCTGTTGGAATATATTGAGATTATATATATGCCTAGTACAATGCAATTAATTTTTGTTGTTAGAAATAAAAAATAAGGGAGAAGGAGGTTCAGAAAACTAAAGCCAAAATGTGTACACAATCTAACAATTAAAGGACATATGTTGCCAGATAATTGAGTGACCACGACCAAGATGAACTTCAGATGATCCTAAAATGAACATGATAGAAGGGAAAATATTTTTCCACACTGAGGAGATTGTAATTAATGTTCAAGTCACTGGATGCATATGAATCTAGCTGAGGGATAAATACCTATATTTATATGCATACACACAGAGGATATGAATATACATGCTTTTAAAACACGCCTCCACACATTTACATAAGAGCATGTTGTGAGCATATGGATTTTCTGTACACGTGGGTAATATGGTACAATGGAGGAGAGGCATTTTTCCTTCCAGGATAATTTCAGAACATTCCTCTTTGTACTTGCTAAGAGTGACTCACCATGATAATCAAATTACCTGGAAAACTTCCTCCAAAGTGCATGAAAGAAACTGTAATTATTTTAAATAAGCAAATGCCAGTAGGGCTGCTTTTGGGCAGTGGGTTTCAGGGATCAGCTTGATCCTGTTTTCACCCTCTACCTCCTCTCTCAAGTACAAGGAGACCCCTGATCATGGGTTTTGGAGAGAGACAAGTCCACGTTCAGATCCTGCCTCTGTCATTTACCAGCTGTATACTTTTGGCTGAGTTAACCTCACCTTCTCCATTTGCAGAATGGGCTAAAAACTACGCCACAGGGATCTCTGAGGCTTAACTAAGAGAATGTGAGAACTGGCATCTACTGGTTTCCCCTACTCAGTATCTGGTATTTTAACCCCAATCTTCCTTGAGAAACTACCCCTTTTCTGTTGTTGGTCTTTGAAGTTTCCATGGACTAACTCCTGGGCTGGTGCCAAGTTGCATACATGACCCGGAAGAACCCAATCGGCATCGTATTGCCCTGGACAAAAGCATTGTTTTAGGTCTGAGTAGATGAACCAATCAGAGCTAAGGAGACTCAATTCCAAGGTGTCTACTAGAAATGGGAAAAAGGAACCCTGGAGTTCTGAGGTGTTAAGATGGAACCGTCTATTGGCGTCTTGCTGCACCCTGAGATGGGAGACATCCAGAAGAGAGCAGAAAGGGAGAACAAGACCTAGTTCTGATGATGCGTTTTGAACCCTCACATCCAGCTTGATCAAAGCCAAGGCATCCCTGGCCTTTGCAGACGTGGACCCAAAGTTAATCTTTTTGATTTAAACCAATCGGCTCTCCAATCTCTTGAAACAGAGTTCTCACTAAGACAATATGCAAAACTTCCAGTCCACTGTCTGGTAGTCAGTTTGCAAGGAGCTGGGCGGGTACTTGGGAGGTGGCTCTGTTTACTGCAGAGACTAACCAACTTCATTTCCCCTTGGTGTCTGAGGAGAGAAGGCTGACTGACAACACCGGGAGATCAGGTTCACAGCACAGCAATGAAAGCAGCCGCTGTGTGGACAGAGAACAACAGCAGGAACCCTGGGCCCAGTTTACTCTCGCCTGGCCCCGTGCCAGGTGCAGGGCGTCAAACTCCGAGAGGGAGCAGACGCCGCCGCTGCCGCTTCAGGAGGGCGGCGCGGCTGGTGCAGTCGGGCCCCACTCTGTGATCAGCTGGAAGATGGCCCGAGTCACCTGGGCAGGGGGTCAGTGGCTCCGAAGGTGGACACTGATGCCCCACATAAACAGGACAAGAAGACAAAACAAACCCTGACACCAGCTCAGGGCTGAGCTTTCAAAACCCGGCTTCAAAAAGAGGGGTGAGCCTTGCTTTTAAAACACACAAGAACGCATGGGTGGGGACAGATACCGCATGGGGGAGCAGGCTGTGGACTCAGAGAGCCCGGTTTCATCCTGGCATACTGGATGATTCAAGCTGTGTAATTTTATTCATTTATCCATGTCTCCTCTTGGCTCAGAATGGCTTCCTACTGCACGCACAGTAGAGGCTGAAATTTGTATCAAGGTGCACATGCCTTTGCCTGTACCACTCCCTGCTGTCCCCTCTGGCTCCATCTCCTACCACTTAGCCATTTACTGCTTCCACACCAGCCATGCTGTCTCTGTGCTGTTTCAAACTCACCAATACACCTCTGCCCCAGGACCTTTGCACTGACTATTTCTGATTCCTGAAATACTTCCCCACACTCCACCCCTCTCCCCAGACATCTGCATGACTTGATCCTTTACTTCAGTCAGGTCTCTGGCAATGTCACCTTGTCAGCCAGGCCTTATCTGAGAGCAGCTGGTTTTAACTCAACACCATTACCTCCCTTGTGTGCATCACTCTCAGATGTTATAGATTCTTTTGTTAATATCTGTCTTTCCCTCTTAGGGTGAGGATTTTTATTTGTTTAGTTCACTGCTGCATCACTGGGGCCTAGAACAGTGCCAAACACATAGCAGGTGCTTTGTAAATATTTGTTAAAATTTTTTGTTCTTTAAAACATATTTACTGAGCACCTCCCTGTGCCAGGTGTTGACAAAACAGAATTGAGAGAGATAAGGATACCTACTCTTGTTGTTAAGAAATACTCCCACAAACAAATGAAAGAACAAGGGGAGAGGGCTAATTTCAGAGTGGAAAGTCCTCTAGGATGATAAAGGGAGACTGGGGAACAGGAAGTATTTTTAATCAGGTGCTCCAGGTCGGTCCCAAGGTGAAGTTGCTGAAATGGTGGGAAAACTACATCCCACTAGATGTCGGCCAGGAACAGAGCAGAAGAGGGCACAAGGAATAGCAAGTGCCAAGGTCCTGGGGCAGGAAAAAACTTGCATACCTAAAAGCAATCAGTATGGCTAGACTAAGAAAAAGATGGATAAAGGACAAAGTCAGAGAAGTAGGCAAGGGGAGGCCCCTAAATGAGAGGCAGGTGTTTTGTATTTTTTCCTAAGGAATTTTCTCACCATTTTCAGACTCAGTTTCATCTCTGATGAAATGGAGATGATAAATGCCCATGGTGGGGAGAGGGTTCAGCAAGAAAAGGCAGACACAATGCCTAGCAAAGGGCTTGGTGAGTGGTAGGTACTTAATAAATGTCAGTGACACCCATCCCTGGAAAGAAAACCAAGTTTCATGTAAGACAGAAGTTGGCTGGGATATCCAGTTTCTGCTTCTCAAACCCAAAGTCGTCTTCTTGGTGGGAATACCCAGAAAGAAACTTAAGGAGGAGCAAGTAGGTTTTGATACAACTTTAGAATTCTCACCAGTTCCTTTTTGGCGCAGGGCAGACTGTCACTCTCTCCCCAAGCATGACCCTGCATTATACAAATATGCAGCCTGAGCTGAAAGCACATGAGCTGTCAGCAGAGTGAACGATTAGTGGCAAAGTGAGTTTAGCAGGGTGTGTATGGAGACCCAATGAAGCAGTGCCAGGCATTCTGTCCTGACAGACGTCCTGCTCTGCATGTGGGCACCTGCTGCATCTTAGGGGGTTTTCAGGCAAGCCCTGTGGGCAGCTGCCTGCCCCAGCACCTGGGCACTGCCCAGCACCAGGCATGTCCATAACAAGTCTATTTATACACACAGGGGTGAGAGGGGAATTTTGGTTTATTCAAGGCAAAAGCCTTACTCATAGAATGCACAATAGGAGAGATCCACTATGTAACCCCCTGCCGTTAAGCAGATCAAAATCCATATCCTCTAAGACCCATAGGAACACGTCCCTAAAAATAAGTCTGATCAACAGCCCCAAGCCTTGAAGAAAGTAAATAAAAACACTTAATTAGGAAATAGTTTGATTGGGAGTTGATTTGAATATCTAAAGAAACTTCCCTGATCTAAAGGCTACTTAGTTTCAAAGCAATTTTTTTTTTTTTTAAATTTGGAGTCTTAGGTCCTTGAGCGACTGTCTTGCAACAGAAGATGCTGCAGGAACTATGAAACACTAACCAGTCTTTCTGCTTATAAGCACAAATTTGACTTGGCTATTTCACCTTCTTACAAAAGAATGCTTTCTTTGCAGACTAACCTGGCTTAATGATAGAAAATGCAAACCCCATTTCTGCCTCTGCTTGCTGAGTTCTTGTTCTCATGGGCCCACCTTGGGACATCACTGAGGGACTGTAAATATGTGATGGCAATAGTCGGGGAGGCCTAACCTGCAAGGCTGCATCTGGGAAGTTACCATCAGGAAACAGTCCTGACTGAGCTCATGGAATGTTCCTCATGATAATGGGAATTATCAGAGGAAAAAAATAGATGCAATTCAAGTGTCCAACATTAGGAGAACTGCTGTATGCTAATACTTAATTAAATACATTATAGCACTATATATTCAAACAGTGGCATACTCAGCAGCTGTTAATTTAATGACTAAAATGATACTTATGAAACTTTAAATGAAAAAAGCAAAAATAAAACAGATATAAGCAATTTGATCCCGTTAGAAAGATGTCTATCTACACATATAAAAAATGTATGTAATATAATATCATAATATATAATGTATATAAATATGCATTTGGTATAAATATATAGCATATTATATATCATATATAATGTAAAATATATGCTTATTTAATATGTATATTACAAACACATATATCGTATTATTATATATAATATATAAAAAAATCAACCTCTATTATACATAATATGCATAATGTACAAATTAGAGTGAATTTTTACTTATTTTAAATCTTATGTATACTCTATTTCTCTCTAATGTATATGCATATACACATAAAATTTTATGTGTATGCATATATATTTTAGAAAGAGAACAGGTATATACATACATACACACATATACAAATACATTCGTATTACTAAAGGTACATTTGAATGTGGATTTCCAGATACATATTACTATTGTAATACGAAAAATAAAAGTAATTTTAAAACGACTTTTAGACATCGCTGACAGAATCACAGAACACAGCTTGCTCATTTCCATCACGGTATCTGGTGCAAAGCAGATGCTTAATTAATGCTCATTACATCAAGAAAAGCAAAAACCAGATAAGGGAATGGAATCACTTCAGTGAAGAAAAAAACAACCCCGCGAACCTCACGTGAAGTCCTGGGTAAACGTCGGTCAAATTACGTAGAGGTAACACCATAAATTTTTACTTCATTTGTTCTGTGCAAAACAGGAAGCTTGATCTTTTCCTCTGCGCTAGAGGTGGAATTCTTAATACACTCGGAGTAAAATTTTACTTGGGAATATGGCACTGAAGGACGACTTGTGAAGTATCTTTTCTAACGACCAATAAACGTATTTTGTATTTAAGTGAATACTCTGTATACGCATATTAAGTGCCAGTAGTTTTAGTAATTTACACAACTTACTAAAAAGTAAACCTCCTGCTAGTATAAAACATATACTTATGAATCAGCCTTCAGGAAAATCCATCTGATGCTAATGATTTGATTCTACACTTTCAAATCTTTATAGTTTAAAAATGATACTAAAAATAATCACAAAAATTAAAATGATCCTGATGTATCTGTCAGTCACTTTGCCGGCCCACAAATAGCCACTTCTGTGTTGTGAAACCAATGGATTCTGCTTTACTTTATTGAATTTCTTTGAAATTTCTTCTCCCATTAAACTATAAGCTCCATGAGAGCCAGGACAATTGTCTGCCTTGTTTACGCCATATCCTAACGCAGAGCAAAACATGAGCAGCCAATGTGTGTTGAATTAAATAAATCAATGAATCTTGCCATCATATTATATTCCTATAAGGAAATAATATTTCAATTAATATGTCACAAGAAGGACTCACTATATTTCTTGGTTCCTGTCTTGTATGTTACATTCATTGCCTTGCATCTTACTGTCCCTTGAGCTTTTACAGCAAGTTTCCTTAAAAGCTTTTATGACACTAAGTAGGGTCCATGTAAATATTGAATTAAAAACAAAAGCAACAGCAAAAAACAAACAGCCACTCATTTCAGAAAGCGGTCTTTGCTGGGGTTGCCTTTTTTCCTTCTTTGCTTGAATCACTGCTGATTTCATATCTCCCAGGAGCCGGGGCCAAAGCCCCTGACCTCCTAGCTCAGTCTCACAGGGGACTAGAGGACTGGCCTCGACAGGGACCAGGGAGCCCCGGCAGCAAACCCCAGGGGAGAGAGGAGAAGCAACTAGAAGGTAAGGAATGCCAACGTGAGCCCTCAAGGCTGTGAGGAGGAGGCTCGCAGGAGCCGAGCGAGCCGCTCTCTCTGTCTCACTAATCCATCCTGTGGTTTCGTCTCCAACCACATCCAGCGTCCATCCTTCCTACCTTCCTCTCCACTGCCAACCGCTTTGTCCCAATGATGAGCATCTCCCCCTGGATAGGCGCCTGCCAACTTGTCTTCCTTCAACCCCTTCTGACCCCTTAATCATCACACCTGCAGAGTAATGACCTTGAGAAGGAAAACAGCCTATGTCACCCATCTGTGTAAGGCCTGGCAGCGGCTTGCTATCACACTGGAAATAAAATCCAAACATTATATCCTGGCCTAAAATGTCCTACAGAAGCGGGCTCCTGAGTACCTTCATCGTGACTTCATCGTGAGCCATCCTCTTCCCTACTCTTCCTTGTTCCCAGTATTCTGAGAACTCCGGTGCCAGCATTCACCCCTCAAGGCCTTAGCACTGGCTGTCCTCTCAGCCTAGGAGTCTCCATCCTCCAGTCTTGATATGCTCGGCTCCTGGAGACTCTGCTTACAAGTCCCTCCTCAAAGGAGCCTTTCCTCTGAAATAACCTACCCACTCCCAACCACGGCTTTCTCTTTTATTATGTTCCCAGGAATGATATTGTCTGTCTGTGGTATTGTCTGTCTCACTGACCAGCATGTCAGCAGCATGAGGCTTGGGACCTTGTCTATCTTGTTCATTTTTATCCCCAGCACAGCTCCTGGCATGAAAAAGATGCTTGTTGTCGGTATAGTATAAACACTTCATGTTGCAACGATTATAATAAAAGCTAATATCTATCAACCACTTATAAGCTATTGACCCTTTAACATAGCTATTACTACACATAATTTGCAAATAAAGAAACTGTACCTTAGATTAAGTAAGCTGTCCAAGGACACTTAGCTAGTATTGGCAAGCCTGGATTTGAACCTCATTCCATCTGGCTTCAAAGTCCATGTTCCTAGCCATTTCTATCCACTGTCTGCCATGTGCTGATTTAGTGTGTTATTACTGTAAACTGAGCTCAAGCAAGTCATTCATCTATTGGTTCATTTAAGACATATTTATCGAGAATGTCACGTGTCTTATGTTCTATGCTAGGTGCTTCAGACTTTGTTGTCCACAAGGCTACCACGAGCATCCGCTCACTATTCAAAGGTTTTGGTCCCTGGAGAGAGAGACTAAAGGAGATTCTTGGAATAAAAACAGTTATCTGCTGAGCACCTTTTCTGCACCACAGTTTGATCTAGGCTCCTCCTAGGTACTGTCTCCTTTAACCCTCACAGGCAGTGTGACAAGGCAGGTCACATGTATCTTGGTTTAAAGATGAGGATCCTGAGGCTCAGAGAGGTGAGGTGACTTGCTCACACGGGTAGTAAATGACAGAGCTCGCCTGTTTCCAAACTGCCCTCCTCCTTCCACATCCCACACTGACACCTGCCTGCAGAAGGAGGCACTCGGTGAGTGTGTGTGGAATGAATAAATGAAGTCTCGGCAAACCCAGGTCACGGTCCAGTAAGCCACCTGCGTTCCACCCATCCTCCATACAAGGAGCTCCCAGCTGTCAAAATGACGATTCTCGATCTGGGAAATCAGTTTTACTGTCTGATGATGAAATATCCTTTCTGCTAATAATTTTAGAGGAAATAATGTCAGCTGTCAATGCAAATCACAGTATTTACTTCACTTATGTGGATTAACCAACTTGTATAACTTTCTGGGTGTGGGGAGCTCTCAAAGCTTACTAGCCTACGGTCAATAGAAAACTTACCATATACCAGGTGCTGTTTATGGCCCTTCGTAGGTATTGTCACATTTAATTCCAGTACAACCTTGTGAAGTATGAATTATTATCTGCATTTCCCAGAGCAAGGCAAGTCACAGAGGGGAATTAAGTGACTGGCTCAGTCTTGCTCAGTGATGAGACTGTGGCAGAGTCGGGATTTATACCCAGGCTTTCTCAGGCCTGAGCCCAGGCACTGAGTGATTCTGCTAGCAGGCATCCGGGAAGCAGGGAGTTGGAAAAATTACTCAGGGCGTGCGGGAAAACTCAGGAAATCTTTACGCCTCCCCATCAGTTCTCACAAATCCCTCTCAAACCGAATCCAACAATGAGAAGTAATTTTTCCCCGGGGTCTGACCCCCAAATGCTTCCAGAATGAACTCTCTGCTTCCCTCACCACAAAATTATTCAAGTGCTCACAAGGCAATTGCTGGCCTCTGGAAGCCAATCTCAGAGCCTACAGAGGGCCTGAAGGATGGTCCTAATGATATTACCAAGTGGTTCCTCCTATTTTTGGCATCAGTCAAGAGCTGATGTCCAAAGATTATTCCACCAGACGGGTCCTGTGGATGTGATGGGATTAGCCAAATTTCAAAGCTTATTTTGACCTCCAGCAGAAAATTGAGCACATACGCTCACGAAGGCCACGGGGACCATGGGAGAACATCAAGTTGATTCACCAAATTAGCTCAAACCTAATTGTCCTGCATGACTGGCTATAGAACTCGTCAGCTATAAACCTGTCAAAAAGCCATCCGCTCTAATGTTAAATAGAGACACAAAGTGATGTTGTTCGGAATTTGACATTTGTTGGACTTTAGCCTGCTAAAGATGCTTTGTTTCCTCTTGGAGGAATTTGTCAAAAAATGCACAGAGTGAATAGATCACAACAGAAAAAAAGGAGCCCACACTAGTTTCTAGAAATACCAGCTTGTACACTTCAGACCTGTACCTCTATCCTTTCCTTTGAGAGATCTGTAAAGGTTCACATCACACATTCTGAGTTTGTATGTCTAGGTGTTTTACTAACCCCACTGCAGACAGATCATTTGCCTTTCTACAACCGAGACTGTTCTCAGAAACAAAGATAATGCCTCTACCGTTCAAAATCTTTGCCTCTTTTGCATAACATATTCTCTTGCCCTGGCTCCCGAGGGGTGCCACAGAATGCAAAATCTGGAGATTAGAAATCTCCACGGAGAAGAATGTACACAATTTAAGACTTAAGTGAATTACCACCTAGCCACCTGGTTGAAGACCACAATTCCCCTTCACGTAGCTGATCGTCTCAACCCTACGCACTTTTCAGTTCCCTTGAGTGCAGCGAGCACCTTCTCTGTGCCTGCCCCTGGGTGCTTGCCCCTGCAGTCAGGAGTCCGATGCTAGGAGCCTTTCTGTCTAAGCCCAACAAGTCAAGTCCACCTGATGCACTCCGCTGCTCTGAGATTCTTTCACTGTCGTCTCACTCGTCTTCTTTCAGTGACTACTTGTCTGGTTCCTAATTTTTATGCCATTTTGGAGTAATTTTTCCCTTTTTGTTGTTGACAAAGACAGAGGAGGCCTCCTATAATTTGTGGGTGACTGACAAGGCTGAACGTCGTTAACTCAAATGTTTTGATTTACATCAGAGGGGACCTCCAGGCCCCAGATGTGACAGACTGCGAGCGCTCCGTCAAAGCTAGTGAATAGTAATCCCAGTGAGCAAGCCCTTTATGTGCTAGTTAACACATGTTCCCTTTTAGGGCAATTTGGCACTAAGTATCAAAGACCTTAAAATAGGCATGACCTCTAGCAATTCCACTTTTGGGATTCTGCCACAAGGAGATAAGTAGACAAATGCACAAGGGTGCGAATATAAGGATGTTCATCTCAGCGTTATTTAGAATAGGAAAAATTAATAAAAAAAAAAACTACATGTCCAGCAATAGGGTTAAGTACATACGGTACATCCATACAATGGAATATTTATAACCATTAAAATTTTTTATATGCATCTTTACCTACTGATAGAAAAAGATATTCATCATAAATATCAAGGAAAAACCAGATTATATAACCCTATTGTGTTACACCATCCTCTGTGTAACTGTACTGTCTATATTGTATATGTCTATATAGAAAAGGCTTTTGAAAAGGCCTAGATCAAATATTACCAGTGGTGATGTCTGTGGGTGATTTTCAATCTCTTCCTTAAGCTTCACAATGTACGTGTATTCCTTTTACAGCCAGAAGAAACAATGGGATTTTTATTTTAGAAAAGCAATGTTCATTGACTTTAGAGCGAAGTTTTTTTGTATACTGTGACCCATTTAAAAATATCTTTATCAAATTAGAGTTGATGGAGCTGATGGTTAAGGGCCACCAGAATACAAAATTGACTGGGAGCCCAGAAAACCTTCTGTCAGCTCTTGCTGGCCACTGCTGTGTTTGATCTCGGCTTCTTGGCCGACCGAGTTAGAATTTTCTCTTTGAAAGATGAAACTGTGAATTTCCTGCTACACAAGATCTGGGCTGATTATTTCTTAAGTCAGTGCTCCACTTTTAGTGAAACTGAAAACCTTAAGAACGGTGTCATCTGCAACTTCACTGTGGATGCATCTTTACCAAAACCCAACCGTTCAGAGGGAGGTGGTTTAGCATCGTGAAGAACTATCAGGGAGAACTCTGGGGCAGACTGCCGGAGTCTAGATCTTAACTGTGCCACTTTCTGGTGGCGTAGCTTTGGGAAACCTTTTGTTCTCTCTGTGCCTTGTGTTCCCATTAATAAGATGGGACTAACGGCAACATCCATAGTGCTGCCTGTCTCATGAGTGGTCATGAGGGTTAAATGAGGGGCCACAGAACTGGAGCACGATGAGCACTTAACACGTGCGAATTTCTAACATCACAGCAATTCATCTCTCTCCTGGGGGCGCGGTGCCTGGATGCTGGGCAGAATCCCTCACTTAGCACCGCCACAGTCGCCAACCTGACTTGCAGCTCACCTGTTGTGTGACCAGCTGTTGACTACTTCTTGGATTCTGATGTATTTGATCTCAGTTTGTTGGTTTCCTGAGTTAGAATCCTCACTTCGAACGGCCTGGCTCTCACAGTCATCTCATCCTTACTATTATATTCTATAGCCTTTAGTTTAAATCCCCATCCAGACCCCTAGGTCTGAAAAGATACCAAAGCAAGATAGTTCTGACCTCTTACCCCGTGAGGATGACAAAACAAGAGTTGATCTAAGGCCTCAGAACAGAGGTCAGAAGCAAAGAGCTCCCAGGAAGGACTTCATCCAAAGACACATTTTATTTGGCATACACAGTGGTTTTTAAATGTAATAAATTACTTTCCAACATTAAAACATTGGCACATATCACAATAACTCCTACTTTCCAGAATTCCTTAAGAAAAAGGAATGCTTCTTCTACTCTGAACTTTGTAAGAAAATATTACCATACTATACAGTCTGTAACTTACTTTTGTTACTAAGGTTCACTCATGTGATTCACAGAGCTGTGGTTTATTCAGGTTCATGCCTATATGGGTATTCTATTGCACGACAAGGACACAATTTATTGTTACATTTCCCTATTAACAGACATTTGGTGGTTCCTAGTATTTTTTGGCTAATATGAATTCTGTTACTATGAATATTTTGGTACTTGCCTTCTTGTGCATGTGCAACAAGTCACATAATATGCTGTTGTAGCAGATACACCCACATGCAAAGTATAAAGGAAAGCAAGGGAATTATAAACACTCAATGCATGTTAGTGGCTGCCGCAGGTGGCAGGGTGCATAGGACTTGGGGCGGGATCACACAAGAAACTTAGCAGCATTTATAATATTCTATTAGATTGAAGGTGGTCTCAAAGGTATTCATTTTATTGGTATGCTTGATAATTCACATATATAATTTATACATAGAATCTATTCTGAAGGGGGAGGAGAGGTTCACTGAGGTGAAGAGTTGATGTGACCCTTTACTCCTTCCTTGGATTCTAGCCTGTCCCCAGGTAGAGCAGCTCAGCTGTGCCTGTGTAGGTGGATTTTATCACCTAAGCGTAATCCATTTGGATTTACAAGTTTTTGTGTGGTGTCTCAGCTAAGACCGTCATTTAAACCAAGCAACAATGACAACCACCACAGAAAATTTACAGCCAGACATCTGAGTCAATGTGTCATGAAGTTATAAATAAGATCTGTAAAAATTACTAACTATATTCAATCAGTTTGCTCTCACTATATAATTTTTAAAAATAAAAGCCAGAGTTAAAAAAAAATTAAGACAGACAAAATTATCTACATACAATTTTATATAAAAGTATATAAATATAAAAAATTTAAATTATAAAACATAAAAATTATTATATATTGATCCACACATAACAGATAATATATTGGATATACCAATATATAATATAAACGTATTATTTATATCTCAATCTTTTAAAATTTCCACTTTGTACATGTATTAATGAAGCACATTTTTTACTTGGCCAGTGGCACATGCATATGATAAATGCATAATATACATATTCTAGAGTTGCATGCTTAACACTTACCTGCAGGGTACAAAATGTTAGGAAATCACTGGCTTAATGCTCTTTTCCCACCTGGACCACAAGCTTTTTGAGGTCAGGGACTAATTGCCAAGATTATGCACCCTATCATCACATATACCTGGTTCTGAGGCACAAAATAAGTTTATCCAATGAAAGAAATTTCCCTTAAAACACAAATCAGGAAAAGCCAGATTAAAAGGACAGCATATGATGTGGTTTCCCCTAAAAATATGAAGTTTTGGCCTGACCCACAATAATCACCCCTCTACATTATCTAACAGTTTTAAGATAAGATAATTATTGATGTATTTATTTATTTTGGTAAAATATCAAACCATGTGTTCTAGTTTTAACTACAGCCATATTTCTTTTTCACTCAAAAAATAAAAGAATGGAATGAATTCTCTTTCCTTCCCACCCACACTACTTCAGTAAGAAAAAAAAAAAACCAAAAAAACAAAAAAACAAATGGTCTCCCCTTTATGGCAATTTGTAGCCTCGAGCCAGTTTTCAGAGCTGAGTAATAAATCCCAGAAAAACAGTGACTACAATGGAAAGGCTGACAGACATTTAACACTAATGGTGCAAACAGAGGGCACACAGGAAAATACCCTCGTCAGATTCCCCGCATTGAATGTTCACAGATTGTTCGCCAATGTGCTATTTTTCAGTGGACAATTCGCCTCTTCATTAACAGCAAAAAATTTCCAAAATCCTTGCAAACCCCAGAAAGAAGACATTTCCTTGATATTCCTGCTTCCCACAGGTTTGGTCAGACACTAAATGTTCACTCCACCCACTTGTGCTATTGTTATTGTTAATGCTAAGGAACAAAAATGACATTTGAACCATGACAACTTGATAACTAGTAAAAAAACGAAACAAAACAAAAAACGAGACGAACTACAATAATGCAACTAAAACGTGAACGAGGATAGCTTTACATTAATGTCACTGTCACGCCTTCCAACACCTCAAACATCTAATTTTCTGAATACAACGTACCACTGTGTAAAGGCTAAAAACGTAAATTACAAAACCATTTGATTAATATTCAGGACACCAAAGGAGGAAAGATCTCTCAGCCTCAAGGTTTACATTGAGACCTTAATACTTGGCAATTCAGAGGAAGAATATTTGGATAAAAGTCTGCCCCCACCTGTAGTATCTGTTCTTTCCCATCAGGATAAAGCCTCTCTCGTTTGTACCAGTGACTGTTTAAGGATAGGAGCCAATCTCAAAAATTCATGAACACCAACCCCGAGTGCTTCACAATGGACATTCAAAGGTTATTACATGTTCAGGAAAAACAGCACATCCACAAAGCAGCACGTCTTCCGACAAGTCTGTTTTATAATTACAAGGAGGCTTCCTTCCTGAGGTCTGACGAATAAGGAGCAGAGTGTTTTAGGATGGAGGAGAAACATTCCCAGGTGGTAAGAATTCACTTTTGGATGGAATGGGAGTAATTGGGGGCATTCAGAGGAGACGAGAGGTGTATTTTCCAAGAGAGCCCTGGAAATCCAGTTTAGACAAGAAGGCAAGTGATAACAAATGACACATTTCTGTGATAATAAAATCATCGGACCTATTTATGTAATTATTCCACACAAATATTGAAGATGTAGGAAGAGCAAAGATGACATTTTACCATCTCAATTGATCCTTTAGGCTCACTCAAAGCAACTCTTATTTTACTCAAACATGTATATTCTGCGAACAATATTATTCACGTTAGATGTGTGTACAATTAGATGTTTGTGCAGTGAGGTACGCAATTTTACATCAAAAACCTGGGTGCCTGTATATGAAAGGAGTCAATGTGCTTGGCATTTTTATGAGCAACTATGGATTTTGCAGGCAGATTTACATTATAAGCATTCTAAGGAAAGATGGGGACTGGAGAAAATGGTGTAGATATATTTTTTAAAGATGCTTGCAGCTCACAAGGACTCAATTTTGAAGCCCACTCAGGCATTCTGCATGTACAAGCACTTTCTCTGGGTGTAATTTAAGGGCAGTTTGAAACTTTGGCCCAATTTGATCAAATATTGATAGACGGTCCAGTAAAACGTGGTATGGGAAGCAGCTGCTTTACTGCACATTGACACTGTAAATTTGAAGAGACACTGTCAACCTGCTGAGTTCTGAAATTTACTTCCCTAAAAGGCAGATAAATCCCATGGCTAACACTGGAGATCTGTGTTAAATATACATACTCATGTACCTTATGTAAGGTCCTCCACGATAAATTTCCCTTAGAATCTGGTGCTAGGAAATAGTTTGTCTTTCCTGATGAATGTGCCTGCTTTCTTATTAGAGAACGAGGGCTCTGTGACTCATCATGTTTCTCTTTTTGCCTTTGCAGCCAGGAGCCTCTGACATTCATTCTGTGCTCAGTTAAAGTAGCTCTGCTTAGCTGAGGTTTTCTGGTACAACTGATCTGTCCCTTCATCATGAGTCTCTTATTCTTTTCCTCTCTTACTTTCATACTTTTACTTTATTTCTGTCTTTTATTGGATGTCATGTCACATTCTTTTTGCAAGAAGGAAGGAGAGACAGTCAAAAACATACGCAGGTCCCAAGATTCCTTCAAGTAACCTCAAATGAAACTTTGTTTCTAACTCGTACTTGCCTGAAAGAACCCAAATATCCATACACATAACTGTTACCAGGTATCCTCTCTTGCCGCCTAGCACCCAGCTTAGCTGTTGAGACAGATTCACCTGCCATCCAAAATCAAGGCAAGCCTCTCCCCACCAGGATACGACCTGGACTCCTGATGAGTTCCTGCTGAAGCTGTCAAAGGCCGATCACACTTCACACCTTACTGGCTTTTAAAAAAATGGAAAGTGAAGACACATCTTTATCACAAAGAAAAATTGCTGGAAAAGATAGGGAGAAATTTGGTTCTAACTAGGTTGACCTGGAATTAAGTAAGGGCAGGGGAAAAAGAATCAAAAAAAGCAAAACTCAACCAGATTCAATGTTAGCAGCATTAAAACTTTCACTTAAGCTGGTGGTTCTCAACTGAGCAGACGTCAGAATGGCCGGCAGAGTTTATTAAACCACAGACTGGTCATGTCCATCTATGTAGTTTCTGCCTCAGGAGGTCTGGGTGGGGTCTGAGAGGGTGAATTTCTAACCAGCTTCCAGGTGACGGTGAAGCTGCTGACATACCTTCGCGCTTCCTCCCAGAAAAGTCCAAAACAGTTCAATTATTGTCCTGAAGTCTTCCTTCTACCTCTTAATCCCAGTGCCATTCCACAGCGTGAGAGGAAGAGGGAGGAAGAAAGGGAAGAGAAGGGAAGGGAGGGGCGAGGGAGGGAGGGGTAAATGTGTGTTAAACGGAACCTGTTGTTTCCACCATTTGTATCGTCGGCCATAATAACCAAGCGGTTTTGTAGCCTTGGTTCTCCACGCCCTGTGCTCAGCGCTTTGCAACATTATTTCATTTAATTCTCACACTAATCCCACGAGGTAGAAATTGGTATCATCTCCTATTTACAGATGAGAAAACTGAGGCCTATCTCAGGTGTTAAGTTACTTGCTTGAGATCACATAGCTACAAATGATCTGCCTGGGGTTTGAGCTCCTGTCTGCATTTCCACAGCCCATGATCTTAACTATGAAGCCTGTGGAGATTTCTCTCGAGGTGAAAACAGAGACATGGCAGCCTTTTGTAAGATTCTTTACCCAGAAACACAGTATCATAGTGGAAAACTGAGGCTGTTCCTTGGAATCTGGATTCAGTTCCTCAATCCTCATGGCAGGTGTGGTTCCCCACTTAGATGGGCAGAGCAACACTTCGAGGGCTTCCCGCAGGAGGCAAATGGTGCTGCTAACCAGTGACCTTGGAGGCAAATGGTAGTTTGTTTTATTGGACATTGGCCAGGATTTTAAGAGTTAGGACCTCCTCAGGGGGCCAACAATAGTCAAAAGAGGCTAGTGGCTTCTGGTCTTCTTAACAAATAGCAGAAATCAAGATGGTATTTCTCAAACTCCATATCCTGGCTTGCAGTATGAGCTGGGACCCAACACTTGGGCTGTCAGTGGCCATTGTAAGCCATGCAAATACTGACCACATCTAGTCTGCAAGGATGCCATGAAATGTGCTAAATAAAATGAAAGGTGACTAAGGAAAAAGGAAATCAGGGAAAGGAAACAACTAGTATGAAAAATTAAAATGGATCCAAAATGATAGTATTAATAAGAATGGTGATGATGGAGAGAGAGATGAGCAACCTCCACGAGGCTTTCCTTGCTGGATGATCAGCTGTGCTTAAATGCTTTGTCAACTCATGGATTCATTCAATTCTCAAAACGATACAGTTGATACATTCTTATACTGTCCTTATTTTACCAACAAGGATGGAGACTTGGAGGAAGCAATGGTGACATAATCACCAAATGGTGGAATGTGGGTTCACATCCAGGCAGAATCCTAACCATTACATGACATGAGCTGGCAGCACGGGGGGTCAGTGTCATAGGCACTGCCTCTGGACAGACTCTCAGACTGTTCCCACTCAGCGGCACCACTCCCCTTTCTCAATAAGAACCTGTAGACGGTACCCTCTCCTCACTCACAGAGGCCCAGACCACTGCTGAGTTTGAGTCCTGACTCAGTAGCTACATTGGGGGTTATAAACCCAAATGGTAAAACCTCCAGCCAATTGTTACCATATGGGACAGTGGCTTCAAATCAAATTTTTACCCAGCAATCTCATTCCTGGGCATATATCTGGAGGAAATTCTAATTCAAAAACATACATGCACTCCAATGTCCATAGCAGCACTATTTACAATAGCCAAGACATGGAAACAATGTACATGCCCATTGACAGATGACTGGATAAAGAAGATGTGGTATGTACACACACACACACACACACACACACACACACACACACACACACACACACAGAATACTACTCAGCCATGAAAAAGAATAATACCATTTGCTGTAACATGGATGGACCTGGAGATCATCATTCTAAGTGAAATAAGCCAGAAAGAGAAAGAAAAATCATATGATATCATTCACATGTGAAATCTAAAAAAAAAATGACACAAATGAACTTATTTACAAAACAGAAACAGACTCACAGGCATAGAAAACAAACTTATGGTCACCAGGGATAGGAAGGGATAAATTGGGAGTTCAAGATTTGCAGATACTAAGTACTATATATAAAATAGATAAACAATAAGTTTCTACTATATAGCACAGGGAACTATATTCAATATCTTGTAGTAATCTATAACGAAAAAGACTATGAAAATGAAAATGAAGATGTATGACTGAAGCACTATGCTGTACACCAGAAATTGATACAATATTGTAAACTGATTATGCTTCAATTAAAAAAACAAAAAACCCCAAAAGATCAAATCAAATTTTTGAAGAGATCCTATATCCAGATTTGAATATGAAATA
This sequence comes from Camelus ferus, assembly GCF_009834535.1. Classification (NCBI taxonomy): domain Eukaryota; kingdom Metazoa; phylum Chordata; class Mammalia; order Artiodactyla; family Camelidae; genus Camelus; species Camelus ferus. The sequence continues at coordinate 7,686,239 of NC_045714.1, read as the reverse complement.
TCCTGAGTTTTACATGAGGCCTCCCAATGAAAAAAATTAGCAACTCATATTAATTTATTTTAAACACATATTGGCTGAACAAATCAAATCTGTGGACCTCATTTGAGTAGTGGGGCTCTGACAATTTGTGACCTCTAACCTACGTACCACATGGCCAAAAAAAAAGCAGGATACAGTTTGCCCCAAATCCCACAAGCATGGAGACTTGATCTTTCGCCCCGTTTTTCTCCCAGTGTTTAGAATGGTAGAAAGAAAGCCTAAGAGGAGAAAAGCACTTGAAATAAGGAATCAAATATTGAACAAATGAGAGAAAAGAATAAATCTGTTTGAAAACAGTCTCCAGCACTAATGACAAGGATCTAAAAATAATCCCAACATATTTTTAAATTGGAAGAACACCCAGAAAATAAATTGAAAGATAAATGGGGGAAGACGTTTTTAACAAGGTGAAACAAAACAGGATTCAGCGTGGAGTTGAGAACATAAGAGTTGCGTCCTGAATTAAGCTTTTTCATGATCTTTGTTGTCAGCAAAGTGAAACCAGGAAAGAGAGCCGGAAAGTGCACAACAAACATAAAATCCCCTAGAAGGGAAATGCAGCTTAAGGAAAGATGCCATAAAGTTCCATCCTGTGCTTTTTGGTAACCTGATTTAAAGGCAGTGGTAGCCTGTGTTGGGACAAAGACAAAGCAGTCGCTTCCAAGGTGACATGGGGGGTGTTAAATAATAGTTACAAAATGCTTCACATTCACTGGAGTCAGATTATGCTTCTTGTTATCGGCCTGGAGTGACTATTTGCTGGCTGCCTTTCAACACCCTTCCTACCCTCCTCCTCTTCCTGGCCCCTTGTTTCCATTAGAGACTCACAGGATTCTGGGAACAGAGACCCCACCTCCAGGTCTAGAGCTGGACGGGTGACCCGGCTAAGTCCATCAGCTTGGAAACAGAGATTGGCTTGGGAACTTGGCATATGACGGAAGGTGTCCTAATTACAGTGATCACCCACACAATCGATGGGAAAGTCAGAAAAATAAAACACTGTCTCTTCCCTGTTGGATATGAATGAGGAAGCTTATAACTCTAAGGTCTTTTAGCCACCATCTTAGGGCCACATGCAAAGGTAACCTTAGGAGAAAGAAAGAAGTTGCATTCTTGGTGATAATTGTTGAACTGCTGGATCAAGCCTTCCCTGAATTGTGATTACCTCTGGTTTTTTTCTGTTAAATGAGCTTGTAAATTCCCTATAAGCCAATTTGAATTGGACATTTTACTTATTACTTACAGCAGAACACTACTGATACAATGTTTATCTCTCATTAGATTGCAGACCACTCAAAAGTAAAGTCTGTGGTTTTATTTTAAAATATCTACCTGGGCCAGGAATTGTAAATGTCAAGATGAATAAAATCCCACATAGTCTAGCGGAGGTGCATATTCTAATGGAAAAGACAGACATGCTACATAACTACTATTAGGTACTATGATTGGTCCTAAACTATATAAGGTGTTACTGAAGCCAGAGGAGGACGTCCTTAACCATTGAGGTGCGGACAGGTTAGAAGGAAGATGATGGACATTTCCCAAGGCAGGTGATGTTTGAAGATTCTCCAGCTCATGGACAGTCTTAGCAAATATTGGGCTGTTTAACTGACTTATTACATGAAAAAAATCAGTATTTTCAAACCTCCATTAACTGTGTATATTTTCACATTTTTCTTGCATTTGTGTAGTATTCTTATTGTATTTACCTACTTTTAAAAGTAGACTATTTTTAAACTTAAAAATTTACTTAAGCCTCAATTTAAGCAATAATATCTATTAGATCATGATTTGGCCGTGTCAGTTATATCTTTTTCAAATACACATTACAACAAATATGTAACCATTAAAGAAAAATGTTGGCTCGTGTGCTATGTAAATGTTGGGAACTGGGAACCGCCAGCATTATATCCACCCCACTTCCAGGGAGCCTGAATGGAAAGACAGAAGGAAACTTATTAAACAAGACTGGTAGGGTGTAGTGGGGAAGCATGGGCAGCGGAGTTAAGCAAACTTGAGTTTAAACCCAGCTCTGCGACTTCCTAGATCTGACACTGGGCAGGGCAGGTTGCTTAATAACTCTGTGCCTCATTTCAGAAATGCAGAGTTATAAACCCTCTACAGAGTTGTGAAAAGTTAATGAGATGATGCACACACAGGGATAAGTGCAGGTCTTGCACACAGTCAGACCTCAACAGCAGCAGCAATGATGGGGGCAGTGGTGAAAACTAGCAGTCTTCGGTTGTGGAAAACACTAGGCATTGGGGTAACGAGCAGAGAGTCACAGTCATTTCCATTCTCCTCCACCACCAGATTCATGGTAGGAAACAACTTCCTTATCTCCTTAGAACTTACTGATGATGATCAGAGTCTGCTCCCCCAACTCACATTTGATATATAGCATGGCCAAAACATAAATGTTTATTGTAAGTCATTATATTTGGGGGACTTTTATCATGCAGGGTCAGCTTCATGGGCATTCAACCTGTGCAGCCTACCACGCTCAACTCAGTGTGTAGCATGAGCCAAAAGTGAATTTTTGATGTGCTAAGTCACTGTGACTTTGGGGTTGTTTGTTACAGCAGCATAACCTCGCCAATACATTCAGATACAGGCCTACAAAGTGGTAGGCTGATGTTTTTTTTTTTTTTTTTTTCACTTATTTAATTTCCATTTCGTGATTTCAAAGCCTCTCACAAAATTTTGGAAACTAGAAAGAGGAAAATCATTTCTCTGTGGACCAAGGTGGACCAGGAATGCTGGAACAGGGGCGAGTCCCATGGTGGAAGGATGCCTGTGCTGAGGATGGGTGGAAGAAGGGTAAGGCTCTGTTCACTTTAATTGCTTTAGTTCCACTAATCAATTAACATTCGGCTAATAATCCCTTCCAAATGAGTCATTCTCGCCAATTAAAGGCTGATTTGTTGCTGACGGCACCAGCTCGTGGTGAACCCACCGTGTTCCTCCGAAACTGCTTAGTGGACGCTTTAATGGAAGTTATGGCTGTGATAGACTCTCTCTAGACAGTGACAAAAGAAGTCATGAGTGGGGAGGAGGGAGGCGGGAGGTGGGAGGAAGGAAGAGAAGTCCTAGGCAGTGCTCGCCTGAGTGATTGAATTGGAAAACGAGCCATTCCTCCGGGTTAGCAAATGATTCTTCATCAGGCAGCAGACTATTAAGCACACCTAGATAATAAACGGATGATTTTCACAGTCATCCTGCGAGGTCCTCATATTTTCCATTTTTAAATTCCATGTTACTTTTAAAGGATTCGTCCATTACGATGATTTACATCGCTGAGCTGAGACAGTGATGCCCTTTAATGTCAGAGGCAGAGCATGATTATTTATCATTAAATCAGGCTTTTTATTATTTAAAAAAAAAAGTCTCCCTTTCCTGGAAAAACCTTTGAAAAATGCTTGTGTCATGAAACAGATGGATGCCATCCTTACTTTGAGTCTTTGAATGGGGGGCGGGCATTGTGCACCTCACAGCATCCTAAAGCTAGAGATGAGAGAAGCAGCCCCCTTCCCAATTCTCACCCACCCATCCCAGCAGCGTGATCACTCACAAGTTAACAGAATCATTTTACTGGAGAATGTCTAATGGCATGGCATTGAGTTCTGATTCCCTTTATTCAAAAATAATAAGGTAGAGGTCCCCCTGTCACATTTCCCCCCCGATATTTCTAATATAGCACTTGGTTTATTCATGCCACGAGCAGTTAAAGAAGTACTCTGTGCTGAGAGCATAGATAAAAACAAGACAGAAGTCACCCCTGTCCTCACAGCGCATGGTCTAGCCCAGGGATTCTCCACCTTGGTGGTATTGAACACGGACCAGATAATGCTTTGCCGGTGGGGGGGGGGGCTGGGCGCTGTCATGGACTGTCGAATGTTTAGAAGCATCCCTGGCCTCTACCCATTAGAAGCCGGTAATACCCTTTTTTCAGTTGTAACAACCAAAAATGTCTCCAGACATTGCCAAATATCCCCTAGGAGGGAAAATTGCCTCCCAGGTTAAGTCCACTGCTCTTGCAGAAGCAAAAAATAAAATATGTACAACAACGTGATTTCACAGAATTAGTGCTATGAAGAGAATTCAACCTGAGAAAGGTTGAAAGAGGATGGCTAAGAAAGGCCAGTTCAATGAAGCAGTCAGAGAGGACTTCTTAGAGGAGGTGACAATGAAAATGCTGAGGGGAAGCCAGGCAAGGGGAAGAACCAGGGAAAGAGCATCGGAAGTGAAGGTGAGAACAAACGCAAAGGCTGGCAGGGTGAGACAAATTGGCTGTTTTCAGAAACAGAAGGAAAGAGAGAGAGCCCACTGTGTGGGTGTGGGTGGAGTTGAGAAGAGTGGTGGGGAACAGTGTTATCTGAGGCCGGAGAGGCCTGCAGGTGGGCAAGGGAGAGGTCAGGGTAAAGAGTTAGGCTTTAAGTGCAGCGTGGGAAGCCGCTGGGGGTTTTAAACACAGGAGTGGCATTATAAAATGTATCCATTCATTCCACATTTATTAACAGAGGATCCATTCTGTGCAAGACCCTGTTCTAGGGAGTGGGGCTTAAGGGGCGGGGGAGGAGGGTGCATGCAGAATTTGGTAAGATATGGAAAAAATTAAGTTCCTGACTCTGACCTTGTGGGGTTCTGGGTCTACTGGAAGATGCCAACTTGTGGGCAAAAAATAGATAGATAGACAGATATATAGATAATCATAAGTGCAAATACAGAGATAGTACAAAATGCTGTGGGCACATTTCCTAGAAGGGAAAAAAGAAAGGGGAGGTTTTTGGAGGAAGGAAGGAAGGAGCTTTAATCTGGAAGAGAAGGGAAGATAGAATTTGAGATAGAACAGAGAGTCCCACCTAAAAAAAGCCTATGAGTGGCAAGAATATGGGTACAGGTCACCATCGTGTCCCCAGATCCCAACACAGATTTCCTGGTTAGTAGTTAATACTCGATCAATGGATGGCAAAAGAATGACTTTCTGTGCCTTTTCCATGTGCAGGGGACTTGTCGAATCATTTCACATGCTGCTATGAACTGAACTGTGTCCCCCAAATTCATATGTTGAAGCCCTAACCCAAGGGGGACAGTGTTTGGAGGTGGGGCCTTTGGAAGGTGAGTAGGTTATGGGAGTGGCGTGCTCATGAATGGGATTAATGCTCTTTTAAGAAGAGACAGTTTGCATTCTCTGCCTGTCTGCCTGTCTGTCTGTCTCCACTATGTGAGCAAATCAGGAAGAGAGCCTTTACCAGCATCCCAACCCTGATGGCACTCTGACCTCAGACTTCCAGCCTCCAGAACTGTGAGAAATAGATGTCTGTGTTTAAGCCAGCCAGTCCCTGGTACTTTTCTATGTCGCAGCTGGGCTGGCTAACACACTCAAGTTCCTCCCCCTCTCACCCTCACCCACGGCCCTGAGGCAGGTGATGGATGGTAAGCTCCCTGACGGCAGGAAGTCTTGTCTTCTGTTTTCATCCCTTTATCCCAGGTGAATTTGACACTACTCGGCACACAGCAGGTGTGTCATAAATATTGCTTAAATGAGTGAATGCATAGGCCTGAATGCAAAGCAAAGGAGTTTTCTTTTTAATCCCACATAGGCAATGGGAAGCAATCCCTGATAATTAAATAAGTTTAATTAATTTTTCTGCTTACTCTGTGCTAAGCACCTCTTACTATAAATGACCGCAGTTCGGCCTCACCATTTGTTTGTTAGGTTCTGGGGGAATCTCATGGTGAACAGAACAGATGTAGTCCTCCTGCCCTATAGGTGAGGGGGAGAATATTAGTAAGTGGATGGTGGAGACTTTCAAGGTCATGGTCAACACTCTTATAAATATTTGTTAAGCTGATGTAACCAAGGACAGTTTCCTGTTCACACAGAAAACAGCTGAACTTTCAGGCTTGTGTCCTTTTGCACGCTTCAGTACTTTTTCTGTACATAGTGGCTCCTCCTCATAAGGCTGGCTACCTTTTCACTGGTACGATAAAAATGCTTGATCTCAAAAATTACTGAGGGAAGACATGAATGTGATATTTTCATGCAGGAAGTAGCCAGCTTTCATTAAGGAGTACTGCCTGCTTTGGGAAATAATTGTTAGGAAGTCTTCACTTCTGTTTTCTCAATTTGGATAATAAAAGCTTTCTGGGAATAGGGGATCCAAAGGAGAGAGAGCTGGGTCTGGAATGCACCCCCCAACATTTTCAGTACAATAGTTACAAAATCTGAAATGATCTATCAGTATTGGTCTGTGAGGCGATTCGATAACTTTTTTTTTTTTCTCATCAGGCCAAGGTGAAACAAGGAAAAACTACTGTGAAACAGAAGAAAAGAAAAATTGTGACCATTTTGTCAAGTAGTCCATTAAACACCCTATCATTTATTCTGAGATTGTGAAGGGATAGTTACAGTTGACTCTGGCTTGTTTTCTTATTTTATTTTAATGTTTTTACTTGGCAAAACAAAAAAGAAAGCAACCTGGAGCTAATTTCCTAAAGATTTTGCTGTTCTTTGAAAACTGAAAGAGTGGGACCCACTGCTGTGGAGAAGAGTCATCTCAGCTGAAACTGGGAGGTGGGGAGGGCGGAAAGACAAGCCGGGGAGACCAGGGCAGCACTGAGAGGCGAAAAGCTGGAGCAACTCACCTTCCCCAGAAGTGCATGTGTGTGTGTGCATGTGTGCCTGTGTTTAGCACCATAAAAGGGGCTCCTCTAAGAAAACAAGTCCCAGAATGAAACAGAAACGTGAACCCTTCCAAACCAAGGGAATGCTCTACATTGGCTCGCTGCCTGGGGGCCTGGGAGACAGGTACCAAACCCACACTTCTCAGAATTTAATGTGTGTTTGAATCGCATGGGGTCTTGTTAAGATGAAGACGCTGAACTGTTAGGTTTGGGAATGGCCTGAGAGTCTGCATTTCTTACAAACATAGGTGACGCCAGTGATGCTGGTCTGCAGAACACATTCTGAGCAGCAGGATGTAAGAAGACATCTGTAAATAAAGCGCTGATGAAGGGTGACTGGCCAATGGGACAGAGAGAGAGAGAGAGAAATAGAAGAATGGGAAATGATGGAAGGTGATAAGGGTCATAAAAGTTGCCCTTGAAGTGCTCACTGTTTATCAAATTAGGATGCAGGTCTGCTTGTCAGTCCTGGGTAGCACGGACACATTCAAGGGCTCTTCACCCCAAAATACTTTAAAGTATAAATCTCTGCATAGCAGGTCTCTGGACAGCTGTGGACCACAGCGCAGTGGTCAAGAACACCGGCTTCAGAACCAGGCCTTCTGGGGTGAATCCCAGTCGCACCACTTAGCGGCTGTGGTGCCTTATTTCTCAGCGTCTCTACGCTTCAGTCTCCTCATCTGTGATGTGCTGATAGTCGTACCTGCCTCAGAACTTTGTTTTGTCAACTATGTAAAAACACTGCCAGGCACAGCATAAAACAACCCTATCAGGGAAGCAGTCAGGGAGCAACTCAAAGAGGATGAGCCATCCACCCTTTGGCCAAAAGACACAGATTCAAGGGGCAGCTGTGGGATTGTTTGGTTTTCCCAGTTTAAAGAAAACTGCTCTTAACCCTGACGGACCATGGGGAGCCTACAGATCAATTTTCTTTATTCAAATTCCATACGTGGACATTCAGCCATCTGTTTATTCAATCAACCATGAAACACCTATTTCTTGAGATCCTACTATGCTCCTCCACTAGTTTTTCACATACCCCTGAATGTCATCTGACATTCTTGAAATTCATCTTCAGAAATGTATTTTGTTAATACATTTTTCCCTGGTGCAAAATTACATCATTCTGCTAGTTTTGGACTACTGGAATTATATTGTGTACATTAAGGTCCTAGCTTTTTATCAATAACATACTCCTGTTGGATTGAATGAAATAGTAGTGTTGGCCCTTCTTTATTTAAAACTCTGAGTTGTTTTAATCTGGCTACTATTTCATTGGAAATAAAAGTATTCAATAATTTGTCTTGGGTATTAGCAGTGAGATTCTCAGCTAAACCTGCAGTATTTGACGTTAGAATCAAAAGACGATGCCCAGGATTTAAACTGCAGCTTCTGATATGGGCAGCCATGCACAGTGCACAGCCTGGACACCCATCCGTGACGGCTCTGCCTAGCTCAACAACCGAAAACACAGAAAACAGAGAATTTTACACAGCAAAATCCAGGCCAATCCAGGATCAATGTATTTCCCTGAGAATCCAAGACCCACTAATGAAAAAGCTGTTTGAACAAAACTTATAAAATATAACATTCACTTTTTTATTTTACTTGTATTATTGTTTGTATTTCTGTTTAAATAGCCAGATTTGGTTAAGTTATAAATGTGACTGTTTTATTATGCTAAGTAAATCTTATAGAGAATACGAATAGGGAAAATGTCCAACTGGACAAAATAAAAGTTTTCTAGAGGGGAAAATAACTCTAGTTTAAGCTTTCGGCTGGTTGGAAAATAAGGCTAGTAAAATTGGAAAGATATCAATTAGTGGCAATTTGGGGGAAATCTTTAGCTTCTCAAGTTTGACACTCCTAAAATATGTTCATGGTCTCCAATTTAAAATGCAATCAAGTTGCTTCATTCTACTTACATAACCATATTGGTGGTTAATTTGTGTTGTTTTTATAATCACTGCAGCAGTAAAGCTGTCACTTTTCCCCTTGTGACATGTGTCTTGGTTTGTCATAACTCAGGACGTCAGCATTTTATTTTGTTTTGTTTCCAACCCTGCTAGCCAAGCAAAAGAAGACCACTGACCTCCCTCCTAAAGGTCGGAGGCCGGGCACACGTGGAGTCAAACCAGAGGAACTTGCCGCCAGCTGCTTCTAACCACTGGACGGTAAAGTCAGATTTTCCGCTCGGAGTTGCTAGCGCTGTGGGCGGACAGATTTTTCTTTGCTGTGCTTCCTTCAGAAGTGTGTGCTGAGATATGAAGAATTGTGGGGGTGGGGGTTCAATGATTCAGTCAAAATGGGGACATGTTCAAAACCCAGTCTTTTCTCATTCTGCCGTGTGATGCAATGTGGTGGATGGTTAGGAATTCAAATCCTCCGGCTCCACCCAAAGGACTGCGGCATTTGGCTTATGGTAACGGTTGTCGAGTGACTTGTTTTGTTGATGAAGGAGATGGTCAACATCTGCTTGCTCAGAAGCATCAGGCGAGAATGGGAGGTGGGGGTGTAGACTCCTGGGTGAGGGCCTTCTGTGCTTTCTAGAAGGCCAAGCAAACCAGCAGCGATGGTGATGGTGAGGATGGTAACGTTCATTCATCCCAGAGGCCTCAGGTGCCACAGAGTCACAGCAGCAAAAAGCAAAACCCCAATAATACAAAAAAAAGGCCTCAGAGCTCCTAATTCAAGAATTTTGTGCAGAGGGATTCCTACATGGATGGAAATAATCTGGTATTTTTGGTGACTGGTCCAAAGGCCTGACATTTGTCATTGAAATAATGTAGAAATTTGCCTTTCACAAGAAACCCTGAAAGTCTGAATTTGAACAAAAAATTTTTGGCTGGGAAAGTCTCTCTCCTGAGAGTCTCCTAAACTTCTGAGTCAAAAATAATATCACTGAAAATTTATGCAACTATTTCTCTCTCCTTATTTTTAAAACACAAATAATTGATTCCTGTCACACTTGCTTAACTTGGCCCTTATATTGAGTAATTTTTTTTCTCTAAAACTCTTTAAATTCCTTATTATCATTTCAGCCCCTACTTTGAATTAAAACTATGACACTAAGCTCTGTTTTTGACATTCGTTTTGAAAATGCTTTAAGTAGCAAGTGTCAATTCCCCTTTACAAAAATGACTGGCTCACTAGAGTCATTTTTTAATTTCCCCCCTTTGCTGAAAATATGTAGCACCCCAAAGTTCTCCCTTTTGACTGTCAGGGGAACAGCATTCACTCAGCTTCTTAAGCTATTATAAGCCTATCAAATGCCTCCTCCCACAATTTTAGTCAACCAGGGGAATTTTCTGTTTGCCCAGGACAAGTGAGCAACTCATTATTTCAATAACTGCCCTGCCCATGTCTCTCCTGAAGAATAAGCCATGAATTAACCACAGACTTAAGTTCAAGTGACAACCAATCTCCAATTACCCAATTAACTATGTTCCTGAAATGCCTTTACTTTCTCTCATCTCTCTCTATCCAGGAAGCACACCCAAACTTTTTCTTCACAAAGACTACATACACTGTTTCCATCTTTAAGAAAACCATGCTCAAAACTATAACCCGCGCTTTCATTGTCAATTCTGCATTGAAGGCTAACTATGAATTGACTCAAGTTAATCGTTTAGCCTTGAATATCAGTGTTAACCTCCACACAACCCAACGGTATTGGTTCCTGAGCGTGAGATGCAAGATGATTTTCTCTTTACAAATAGGCTTGATAAAGTAGACACTCTCACACTTAATTTATAATGGTGTCAATTAGCTTTGTGAGTATAAGGAAGATAGAAACACAGCCAGGGAATTGGCTGTGTTGTATTATTTTATTATTTTTTAATTATTTTAATTTTCCTCTCCGAACCTAATTTGGATATTAATCATTAACCATGTCATGCTCACACTCTGCAGATACTCAGCTGGATATCTGGATACACCATTTGTGTGTGTGTAAACACACACACACACACACACACACACACACACACGTGCCCAGAGACAAGGTAAACACATACACACAGAGGAAGATACACACACACACTTCCTCTCATTCTCCCAGATGACTCTGTCATTCTCCTTTATCTTCCAGCACGTTCCTCAGGATAGTAACTAATTATCCTACAACAGTGTTGTCACCAAGAAATTATTTTCTCTAACACGTATTTTCTACGATGCCCTGCCTTTCACTTTGGAGGCCTTATACCCAGGCCTTGCTCTGCCTCCTTCTCTAACTCTTCATAGCTCAGATACTACGCTGCAAGTACTCTTAACAAAGGACCAAACACCTTTGTGTGTCCTTGAGGTCCAATGGCCCACCCACCTCCCTACCATTCTTTCCCTTTCTTAGGTGACCCAATCATGCTAACCTCATCCAGTCCCTATAAGCACCCTGCCCTCTCCCACCCCAGGACCTTTGCACCTGAGGTCCTCTTGGCTAAAATTTCCTTGCTCCCAACAGGCCTCTTCAGTCTGGTCAAGTCAACTACTCCACAGCCTCCAACATCAGGCTACATGCCACCTCCTCTGAGAAGCCTTTTCAACTCCCCAGTAGACTGCAGACATGCTCACAGTAGCCTTTTCCTTTTCAGCACCAATCACAATGGCAATTAAAGGATCACTGAATAATTACCCAACTGTGAGCACCATGAGGGTACTACCATCTTTGCTCACTAATGTGTTTCTAGTACCTGGCACTTAGTGGGTGCCCAAGTATGTACTGAATGAATAAATGCATAACATTTAAGCTCAGCATATATCAGTATATAGGTCCCCATTCTGTTATTTTCTCCTCTTACTCTCCTAACTCCTACTCAACTAACTCAGAAAAATCTTATTTTTCTTTTTTGATCCATACTGGAGCCAAAACAAAATAAAACATAACACCTCTACTCTGCCAACCAGGATGACTTCTTCATATTATAATAATGCTATTTATAGATCTGTACCAG